>NC_133835.1:1190000-6190000 GCF_047830755.1 Zonotrichia albicollis | reverse complement strand
TAAAACATTGAGTGCATTTAACTGAGTGAATCCCTACTGCAGATGGATGGCACAGACAGTGCCCTGTCCATCTGCCAAGTTCTCAGAGAAAAACCACTTGCAGGTATTTCCTCAATTGCTCACAAACTCCTTCTCTCACATTTCTCTCTTCATTTCTTCCTTGCTCCCTGAAGGTGCAGGTCTCAGCCTGGCCCCAGGACTGCTGGTCTCTGGGTTTGCCTGCTGAATTTGGGTGCTGATGAGTTGGTACTTGGTTAAGGGAAAATCAGGGAGCATAACTTGAGTAGGGGTAGATGTTTTCCATCTGGAGGAGCTTGAAATATTTTCTGTGCAGAGAAAGAAACATGGCAAAAATAAATTTCCCTACTTCTTCCTTTATTCTGAGTCCCACCTGCCTACCACTGAGCTGTTTTGGAACTACAGATGGACTTCCTTTTACTGTGCAGCACAAACAACAGCATTAGCAGATTAGAAATTACTCAGCCTGACATTTCCCAACCTAAACTATGACAAGGGTGAGAAGGAAAAGTGCTCTGAGCCTCTGCTGTTTGCTTCATGTCCAGCCAGTTTTTCTGTCAGTACTTCAAACAACCAGCTTTCAGTTCCTGGACTGGGAATACCAATCCTTCCCTCCCCAAATGCTAAAGGATTTCTTCCCTTCCAAGGCTACTGCTAGCCAGGATTTTAAAAAGTGGCATTAAATTTTGCTGTCCAGGGAAGGCACCTGTCCCAGGGTAGTTATTTTTAGCAGCAGAGCTGACATCCAATAAGGTAGCCCCAGTTTTAAGTTTGGCCATCATCCCCTCCCTGTGAGTTATGTTTTGCTTCAGTGTGATTAACTGGAGTTAAAAAATGAGCTTGGAGGGCACATAAACAGGAGAGCAGAAGGGTTGCTTGGAAGCATAAATCACGTAAATATTAAATGGGAAAGCACATCCAAATTGGTACTTGTTTGCTCAAAGCTGTTTAAATTAAGGGAAATATCATCCCTTCTCAAGAAAGAGAGTTCATGATTTCCTCAAATGAGACCTAAAAAAAGCAAAGACCTAAAGTAACGCTCTGCAGCCCAAAGTATCACCAGCACAGTAAAAGGACAGCAGGACACTCCTGGTTCCCTCTTTGCTCTCCTCATGGGGACACAAGGAGGGACCATGGCCATGAGATAAATGAATTTAGGAGTCCACCTCAGCAAAATGTCACAGCTGGACACCTCTGTCTCCCCCTTTTCTGCATCTCAGCCTCACGGCAACAGCAGGAAGGAGAATTTTCTTTCTTGTCTTGAACATGAATTGGTCTTTTAATATCCTTGCTCTTGCTGACAACTAACAGTAGGGCAAGAGACCCCAACCCCAAACTGAAAGTTTTGCGATTTGTAGCATCCCAATGGGTTGATGAGGAAAAAGAGTTGCATTTTTCTTTTTTCAAATTCCAGTGAAAAACAGAGGAAATATCAGTAGAAAGAAAAACTTTTCAAAGCCATTTTTTGTACAGTCCAAGTGTTCTAGAAATTCATGTCATGTGCCCACCTCCCTTTGTCCATGAGAGGTTACAGCTGGGGTATTCAGCACCAGGTGTGCATTTTTCTGTGGCCACACAGGGAGGTTTCCATCCCAAAGCAAGCTCCCACTGGAATAGGTGCTGCAGAAAGAGAAGCCCTGCCCAAAGCTGTGACAGTCTGGGTGTCTGGGAGCAACATGGACTGGGTCTAGCCATTAAATTCTCCTATTAGTAGGGACAGGCACCACTGTTTGTTGTTGGTGAAACCCTCAGTGATATCTCTGCATGCTGCTGGGTTTGCTGAAGGAAATGCTTATTTATTCACCTGTGAAACAAATGACTGTTTTCTCTGGGTTGAAGTATATGCTAGTAACATGCCTCTCTGCATCTCCCTAAAGCAACATCTCATCTTCCAGCTATGATTCAAAGCTTCCCTAAGTGTGCTGGCAGCATTCAGTCTGAAAGGTGATCCTGCACCAGATTTTCCAGCTCCTCACCTGACCAGCATGGTTCACATCTCTCCACTACCATCAGGGCTCTGAATAATGCTCACTGCTGAATGCTCACATCATTTTTCATTAGCCCCTTCTGTTGGCTTCGTGTCCCTTTTGTACACATAACCAAAATGCATTAACAGTTTCCAGTAGGTCCATTAGGATTTTCTCCCCAGTCTCCCTGGCAAACATGAGAGCATTATCACAGGCTCAGATTTAGTTAACCCCTCCATATGCTGAGCTTTTCTCCTCCTCCACTGCCTTCCATGTTTCCTCCTGCCTACCCTGCTGGGTTTCCTTATTAGTAATTATTAGTAGGGCTGGGTTTTTTTTTCTTCTTCAATGCCACAAAATGAAAATGCATAGTTTGGGGGCGTGCTTTAATTAGGCATTTTATATAAAATCTGGTATTGCATCTTTGTATAGAACCTGCTTCAAAGAAAAACAAGAAAGAATGTTAGATTGCTCTTTTTAAGTTCTAAGTTTTTCACTGGCTTTACCCATTGCTAGATTAATTGATGTTAAACCGGGCGTGAACTTGGTCTGTAATATTTTTAAATATTAAAAATGTATCAAATTATTCCAAGAAAACAACTCAGCAAAACCTGCTCAGGAAGACATCAGGCAGGGCTTGTTTCTCTGTTTCTTTATTCCATTCAGGCAGGGTTGATTTCTCTGTTTCTTCAGTCCATTCAGGGTTTGTTTCTCTATTTCTTCAGTCCATTCAGGGTTTGTTTCTCTGTTTCTTCAGTCCATTCAGGGTTTGTTTCTCTATTTCTTCAGTCCATTCAGGGTTTAACTCTGACTCAGGTATGGATTGAAGTGTCCAGCACATCTGACTAAAGCATTCCAAGCTCCTTCAGCAGCTGGTTGTGATATTTGTTTAAAAGAGTGGTGGTTGGGATCTTGCACTGAGCTGTTCCAGGTACGGTGGTGTCACTGTGCAATGACAGCCACACCAAACCAGCACCAATAAAATCCACTTCAAACCTGCACCAACAAAATCCGCACCAAACCTGCACCAATAAAATCCACACCAAACCTGCACCAACAAAATCGACACCAAACCTGCACCAACAAAATCCACACCAAACCAGCACCAGTGAAATCCACACCAAACCTGCACCAATAAAAGCCACACCAAACCAGCACCAGTGAAATCCACACCAAACCAGCACCAACAAAATCCACACCAAACCTCCACCAATAAAATCACCTGGTGTTTGCCTTGAAAATGCTCCAATCCCCCATTTGTGTTGCCTCCTGTTTCAAGGGTGGGGGAGATGCCTTCCAACTGCTGAGCCTCAGGCTTGTGAAATATTAGATGGTGCAGCTAAATGTGTGTTTATTTTAACAATAACAGATTTCCATGAGGGGAAGCCCTGAAGGACTCGTTCAGCAGGACTGTGAGTGGCTGTGGAGCAAGAAAAGAGCAGAGTCCAGCCCAGGCTCAAAGCCCAGCTCAGGCTCAAAGCCCAGCTCAGGCTAAGCTGTGCCCATGGGGAAGGGATTGGCACTGCCCAGTCAGTACCAGCCAGTGCCCTGCTTTCTATCCCAGCCATGTCCTCTCCAGCACCTTGTCAGTGCCAGTGGCACTTAATGCCAGTGTTTCTCATCTTTTTGTTCAGCTTAAGTTACAAACTCAGCCCTGGGCTGCTTGCTATCATCAGCCCAAGGGTGCAGAGAGATGCTCGTGCAGCTCCACAGCTCAGCTTGGGATTCCAAACCCACCCAGCAGCCCAGAGCTTTGGTTGAGTTTGGACTCCTCTCTTATTTTCATTATTTAACCCAGAGTATTACAGCTGAACCTCAGAGCAAGCTTCACAAGCCTCCCTGGGTTATTTTTGATCAACCCAACTTGTAAGAGGAGTTTTAAAATTTTACTCGGAGAAGGGAAAATTTCCAGAAGAAATGGAGGTCAGATTTGCTGTGCAAAAAGCTTGGACATCTCTCTGGAGTTTTTCTAGCCCAAACAATCTGTCCTTTAACCTGGAAAGCAAGTGATCCCAAATGCCAGCTGGATTAGGAGCAAGAATATTCCCTTGGGTGGTGTAGTTTTGGCCTAAGTCAGCAGCCACGAGCCCAAGGGTGATCCTTTTATCACCTCATAAAAATTTTGGTGTGAGCCAAGGCTCTGAACAGAGGCAATATTTCATCATTTCCTCAAATGGAAAAAGCTGGAGGGACACAGGGGTTCCCCTGAGCTGACCTCTGAGGGCCAGGGGGGCCCAGCCCCAGCCCTGGGACCCAAGTGCCACCAGTGACAGGGGACACAGGGGGGCTGCAGAGGGGAAGGGGGGCATAAAGAGGGAGGTAATTCTTTCTTTTCTATGTCCCTAGGGAAAAATAGAGAAGTCATTGAGCTAAGTCATGGCAGACAGAGATTGAGGAACTGACACCAGTTAAAGGTTTGGAATTATCTGTCTGTGGAAGCTGTATATTCTTTTTTCAGTGAGTTAAAGAAAACTCTTCCAGAAAGCACAGCTTTGTCCTGCAGTCAGGCAATGCTGACTGAGCCTTCTGCTGCTCAGCCCAGAAAAGGCTGAATGAAATGGGGATATTTCATCCTCTCAGCGGCCAAGGTGGAAACAAACCATCATGACTATCCAGGTGGGACTGAGCCCTTTCCCCCCCATATCTCATTCCGCTTTTTTTTTTTTTTTTAAATGATTTAAAAAATTAAATATATTTTAAATTATTATGAGAGCTTTGGCCTCTGTTCTACCAAGAAACAGAGCAGATATTTTACTGAGCTGAATTTGCATCTTTTACCAGTCCCTTCTATTTGCATCCTTTCCTCTTTGGAGAGACTCAACTTGGAGTGTGGGACCACCAACTGCAAATTATTATTTTATTAACTGAGCTGTAAATATATTTTTTTTTGCTAGAAACTTGCTACTTCTTATTGATCTCAGCTCACCTTGCCCCCACCCAAGAGGACTGAGTGCTACATGAATAATATGAATAATACAGCACTGCAAACAGGACAGGATCAGAGACTTCAATAAGAGCGTAATCTAAGTAAAAACACTAGATCTGTCTGTTTATGGATCTAATAAATTATGTTGGATTTGTGAGGTTATAAATCCAAGCTGTCCAGTAAACCCAACAACTAATTTGTCAGTCGCTCGTCTAGCAATCTGACTCTCCCATGCAATTGCTCACCATGCAGATAACAAGGTGCCTTACAAATCTCTTGGTTAAATGTCATTTGTTTCAGTGCCATAACATGCTATGGATCATTGCTCACACACAGTAACCCAATTATATTAACCTGTGCAGCAATATGGAGTAATGACATGACATTAATGCGAACTCTTCAGAGCTTTCCAACAATTTGGGCTTTCCTCTAAAGGGGTTTTTCTCCTTGAGCATGTTTCTCCTTCTTTCCTCCCTTCCCAGTGTTTAGACACAGAGCAACATATCTACCCAAACACATCTAAAATCATCATAATTTCTCAAATATCTGGAGCTCATTCACAGCTTGGAGCTGTGTTGCTTGTTGGAGAATCTCCAAATCATAAGTGTCGCTGCTCCTTAGGCTCTGACTTCTCTGTGGCATTTTTATAAGAATGCCTTTGAAACACAACCCCTTACACTTTGTCTGTGCTGATCATGTGTTCCCACAGTAGTGGAGGAAAAGAGCACTTTTAAAATACACACGTGAAAAATTCCAAGCCTGTGGAAAGATGAAGCTGTTGTTTTCCAGTGTTGGAGGGAAACCAGCAAGTGCCTTGGCTGATCTGCCTTCTGTTTGCACTGAGTAACAACACCGAGACAACAAGATGAATTTGATAAAATCATGTTGTTCAGGCACCCTGGCTTCTGCATGAGGGCATAAAATTAAGGAAGGAGGGTATTTTATAATAGCAAACAGAATTCTATTTGTTTTTTGAGAAAAGGCGAATGAATGTTGAAGTGTGCTGAAAATTTCCTCCATTATCATTGCTGAGAGGAAAAGCCTACTGCCCTGTTTCCCTGGCTGTCACTGAAAAAATCTCCAGAGTGCTGTAGAGAGGGTGCAAGAGGGTAAGCAGCCAGTTTGGAGAGGGATGCAGGTCCCATGGAGAGACATGAAGGATTTATAGCTCTGTCTCATGGCTGTAGCTGTTTTCCATCATTGCAGTGCACTGGGGGGAGGAGAGGGGACAGATGCTGATCCTTTGGTGACCCTTTACTCTCCTGCTGGTGTCACCACAAGTGGAGTAATGTGCCCATTCTGAGCAGTGTGGGCTCAGAACCTGTCCCTGGGTTTCTGTGTGTTTATGGCTTTTTTTGGCTTCTGCAGGGAAGGAGAGTAACCCCATATAAGCACTGGGCTAAACTTGCTGATATCAGCTAAACCCAGCTTCTTCCTGTAGGAAGAGTTTCAGTGAGTAAGGAAATAAAGAGGCTCATCTCTGACAAATCTTACCTGACACAAACATATTTTGATCAGCCCAACACAGTCCATAAGAAGCATCTAAATATTATGAAGGAATATTTAGTGATCAGCTCCAAATCCAGGCCCTGAAATGTATACTGGCTAAATTCTTTCCATTGTGCTGCTAAATGCATCCAGCTGTCCATACCTTAAAGTTAAATATACTGTACTATAAAGCTGAACTGAGAGTGGAAACTATTAAAATAAACCCAGCTATTTCCCTGTTCCCCCTCTCCCTCCCAATCAAGTATATTTTAGTTGGGGAATGAGGAGAGTTATAACAACAATTATTTGATGTGGTGCATGGCAATGTCAGGGAGAGGAGGGAGAATGTGGCAGGGAGTTGGAGCAGCCCCAATCTGATGGGCAAGGAAAAATGGGAATGAATATTCTGGGTCACTTCAGAAGGGGCAAAGGATTCTCCTTATGAGGAGCAAGTAAAACCCTGCCTGGCTGAGTTTGCCATGCATAAAAAAGATAAATTGCAATAGGCAGAGAGAGGCAGTGATGTGGTTGGTCATGGATGAAGGGGGAGGTTGTAGAGCTGTGATCATCTATATCATAAAGGAACAAAATGTTTTTTTATCTTTCAAACTAGCTTTGGGGTCTATGGGTTGCAAAGTGTGTCCCAGTAACTGATTTTGTTTAGCTCCTTATTTATCAATATTTTGTCACTAACTGCTAAGGAAAAAGCAGAGGTACAACAGCAAGAATATAAACAGGAATCATGTTTGATTCTTATGGACAGTGCAGGTTCCTGTCTCATGTCCCAGGGTTAGAATACCAAACTGAAAACTCTCTTATCCAGAGCTTTGAGCAAAAGCAACATGGTAAAAAAGCAATAGCCTATGAAAAATTAGCTACTTTCAAACTAACTTTCACCCCATTTTTCTAAGGAAGTGAGGCTTGTCTTGTCTGCCTGACATGCAATTTCCATAAATTTTTCCTATTTTGGTTTTTCAGTCAACAGAAGACAGATACCAAGTACAGCGCTCCTGCTGAGGGAAAAGCAACCACAGCTCAGTCCTGCCCATTCTGAGAGGCTGCAGCCAGGTGACCTGTTGGGCCATTTGCCAGGTGAGCTGTTGGGCCACTTTGCCATCCCAGGAGCCAAAGGGTGCAGGAGGAATGGCTGCAAGGCAGATCAAACCAAACTCTGATATATTGCATCTCCTTTTGCCACTGCTCTGCTAAAAGCACTGCCCACACAGAGCAGGGGGCTCTCCTGGTCACACAGGGGTCCCTGGCAGCCAGAGGGTGAATCTTGTTCTGCCAACAATAAACCCATTTCTCAGCACTCCGCCGAACACTCCACTGGACACAGTTTCTTCTTTTCACAGTTTTTTCATTTCAGATATTTAATAATGTGTGATCGTGTTGGCTAACATGCTTGTTTGGAAATACAAAAGAAAACAAATCTGGACAGCAGAGAAGGGAAATGTGGCTGTGAGCAGCAGTGTGGACTGGTGACAATGCCTTAAAGTGATTTTCCCCTTCTTGGACGTGTGTACTTGCTCTAAATTATTGCCCAGATGAGGTGAAGGTTCAGGTTTAAACGCTTGGCCAAGGAACAGCAAATCAGTTTTGTCCTCCAGTCCCTCTCAGTGAGTAAAAAATGTTAAACTAAAGAAAAAAAAAAAAGAAAAAGAAAAAGGAAGCTGTTTCAGCATCACTTTTCCAACACTCCAGATGCTGCTCTGTGATGGGTTTGAGATTTATGCTGCTGTAGTGCAAACTCTGACTGCATCATTCCTGTTTGCTCTGTTGGATGCAGTGAGGACATCAGGACACCATCAGCCAGGGCATTTACACCTTGTTAGGGCTGGGCACCACATGCCTTCATCTGCCTCATCTTACTGAACTCTGAGGGTCCAAAAACATGAAATTCAGAGGTGGAACTGTATCTTTGCTCTATTCTTAAGGAGTCACTTGGAAATTTTCTTTCTTTCCTTTTGTTGTGGTCAGAAAATTCCAAAGCTGTTTCCCTAAACATGAACTTTTGCCAGAAAAAATTCCTATCTATAAACAACTCTATGCATCACGAGAACATCCATTTCAACAGCTATTTTCAGATTATAAACAGACCTTGGTTAAAGGCAATGGTCTTCACTTTGAAGGAGGATGAAAATGATGTCTGGGTCGGCTGTCAGTAGGACAAGAAGGGGTAGGTTTAAAAAAGTAGGTTTAATATTCAGCAAGCAAGAGTTAGATGAAACCCTAAGAGCAAGATCTGAGTGCTTCATGCAGTGCAGTTGGGTTCAAACCTTCCTTGGTTCTTCGTGCACAGGGCACATGTGATTGTGTTTCCTGCCCTGCTGATGTCTGTCAACAAGGTGATTTTCCTGGCCCATTAAGTAATCCACTTAGTCCCCAGATATTTCACGCTGTGCAGCTATCTTGTTGCTGTTTGTCCTCTTGGCAGCCCAGGCAGCAGCAGCACATATCTGAGCCCCTGAGCATGCCTGTGTGTGAAGGTCAGGGCCTCCCAAGGTGCCAGTGACAAAGAGGGGATTGTGGAGGGACCTCCTGTGCTCAGGAGAGGGGTGGTTGAGTCAGCTGCCCCTGGGGATGCACATGTTGGCACAGAGAGCACCTCTGCTGTTGAGATTTTGCCAAAAAGGAAAGGGAGGTGGAGGGAGATGTTTCTGATAAGAGATGTCCAGCTTATCTCATCCACACTTGTCTTTGGCATTTTTTAAAATAGCCGTTCGTCTGTCACGTGTGCTTGGGGTGCACAGGAATAGCAAAATCAGGTCATGGTAAAATGTCCCAGGATCACAGCAGCAACAGCTTTTGTAGCTCTGATGGCCTCAAACCCTTCTCTCGTGTCATGCACTTGAGATGGGAGTGCAGTGCGCTATTTGCCAAGTGTCAGCTTTCAGGAGTGTTTGGGATCAGCCTACAGCTATCAAAAGGCAAATTAAAGGTGAACTAGAGCAATCTGTGCAGTGGAGAGTGTAAATATGGGAGATAAGAGGGTTTTGATACCAATCCAAGTTGCTTCCACTCTCTCTCTACTCCCTGGTTTTTATATATGTATAAAAGCTTTTCAAAAGCCATTTCTACTGCTATCTTGTTATCAGCTCTACATTTTCCTCCATACCCACTGACTCCCCTGCACACTTTATTTGATTCTTTCCATAGGAGAGTTTTCAAAATAAATGAATGCACTTTGCACTTCCACAGCTGGTTTTGATCCAGTGATTCCCAACAGCTTCGTGGAGGGGCTTTCAGCACCTTAGAGAGATGAGAAATTCACTCTTTTACAGCCCAGGGCCACAGTGCCCCAGGGGAGTGATCACATCCACACTGGGTAGGCACCTGTGAACACAGAATTTTGCTCTGGGTTTGAAGCATTTTGCTCTCTCCTTGCAGAGCTGGGCTGAGGAGTGGGGAGCCAGGGCTTCAGCAGCTCAGGGGTATGAAAAGATGTGTCTTGATGTGCAGCAGCTCAGAGCAGCCTGGAGGAGCCCCCAGCTCCTCCATCACTCTGTTCTGTCCCTGCCGGGAATCCCCCCTTTTCATTTCCCACCCATCCTTTCATTTCCCACCCATCCCTCTCAGATGTAGGAAGAACAAAGCTGTGCCCCTGCCATCCATGCTAGGCTGGGTTTTTAAATGTATAAAGAGGGTTGGTGACTGATTCCATGGAAAATAGGTTGCAAATGGACATTTAATGCTCCCTGGCTCTCCTGACAGCCTCATCCCTGGTGGGTTAATGGCCTTAGATTCTTTCCCTTCCCAAGCTTGATGCAATTGTTTTATAAAAGCTTCATGGCCCACCCCATGACAATCTTTCACCAGCTTTAACATCCTTTTTGGTTCAGGCCTTGCAGCATTTGCTAGATTTAAATAACTTGACAGAGTGAGGACTGTTGGCCTTTGCTCAGGCAGTAGGTAAATAAAAGCCTGGCTCCCTTTTGCTCTGCTGAGAGTAAAATGATGCATTGACAGAGGGCATGGTGCATATTCCCCTCCATCCATCCCTCCTGTTATTCTCCCTGTGCAGAGGTGTGCAAGGGGGGCCCTGGCAGCACTCACACCTGTGCTGCAGAAAGGCTGAAGAATTCCACAGAATGTGGAAACCACTGTTTTCCCAGACCTGCCGCTGCCCTTCAGATCACCTTGGAACAAATATGTACCTATCCTTCTTCCTTCTCCTATTCCTATTCCTGATCCTGCTCCTATTCCTGATCCTGCTCCTATTCCCATACAAATTCCTGCATGCCCTGTTTCTCCTCCCATTCCCACATTGCTTAATTGCTAATTTACATGGTGAACTCCCACAATTTAAAAAGCAGCCTGAGGGCAGAGGTGAAGCCACAGGGTGATATTTGCAGATGGATGTAGTAAAGCCCTGCAGGCTTTGTGCCCATCAGAAACCAAACACTTCCAGGGCAGATTTTGGGGGATTCCCTGTGATGGCCATAAGAGATACCCCACATCCAGCTGGTGAACTCAGCTGACACAGGCAGGCTGCTGGCAAAATGATTTTTTTTTTTTTTTGCCAGTTTAGCTTCTGATGCCTTGCTGGAGTTCAACATTTGTAAGGAGTTGAAATCTCTGATGTACTTAACTCTGCAGGCAGACCACTGCTGCCTCCTGACAAAGCATTTCTAAGAAAGATTAGGGTTTTGGTACTCTTTAATTAGGGAACCAGGGAGAATTAGAGGCGTGACTGCATCCAGGAGCTGCAAGAGAGCCCTCTCTTGTCTCTGATGTGGGAACAATTTCAGAGGATTTTGTCCTGAATGTGGATTCAGGAGTTAGTCCCAAACCAGCAATTATAGATCTGTTCATGACCACAGATAGACTGGGAGATAAAGAGATTTGTAAGAGCTGTTTTCACCTGCAGTGGCTCTATCCAGGGAGAAGTTTCTCTATCCATAAACATTTATCTTGCAGCCCAGACCCAGCAGCCAAGCCTCCAGCTGGATTTGTTGCCCTGACTCCAGCACAGCTCCTCTGGCTGTCCCCAGTGCCAGCACAGGGAGCACAGCACACTCAGCAGCTGCTCAGCTCCTGGGTATTCAAATGCTCTGAGCAACCATCAAACAAACCCTCTGGTTCTTCACTGGTTTGTGACTGAATTGCAAACCCATTTTTATGCCATTGAAAGTCACTCTTGTGGCTTTTAAACAATAAGTCACCTCTGCAAAGCCCTATCCTGGCTCCATATGAGAGGATCAAGACAGAAAGAAGGAAAGTGCTGCCACTTCAGGGCAAAAAAAAATCCTAAAATAAATCCCAGACTGATCCAATTGGCCAGGGTGCAGATTCCTGCTGTCCACCTACACAAGCTCCTGCCCTTGACGGATTGATTTTGCCCATCCACTGATTCTGTGGATGTTTTTGCAAAAAAAACCAACGGGAAGCAATCTGCAAAAAAGAACTGCTGTCACTGGCAAGTTAGTCATTAACAGCCAAATGTCTCCCAGATAAGACAGAGATGCTGCAGCCTCTCCAAAGTTTGCATGTCATTAGAGAAGGATGTGGTGATGTGACAGATACAGGGATTTAAGACAGATCTTTTCCTTGCCCAGGCTCCCCTGTGCTTCTGTGGTGTTTATATGGGATCACTGAGCTATATCAAGCATTCAGTATGAAATGCATGAAGTACTATCCACATGCATCACCCGTCAAGAAAGATTAACTTTTCACTGCACAGCAGCACAGCAATACTCCCAGGGCAAAGAAGGGCTGCCCAGACAGAAATCTTTCTTTTTCTCCCTCATTCCTCTCATTAAAACTGTGGCTGGCTGATGGAAAAGGCTTACCTAGCATGGAGATGAATGGCCAGGAGCTAATTTGCTTCAGGAATTGACTCTGTTGCAGTTCTAGACATAGCAGTGGTTTGATGGCACCTTAAAAGTGTTTAAACCACTTTGCTGAATCAAGTCTTAGTCTAGAATTAGATTAAAAACATAACTGGAATTTAATGCCACTGATTTTATACTGTAGCAGCCCCTGAATGGACAAGCAGAATGTCCCATCTCTCTGACCCCTAACAGGGTGTCAGAGCCAGTCACAGCCTGGTGATTTAACCATCAAGGAGGTCAGGATTCCCTTTGGGCCCTGGATTTCAGCTCTAAACAGGTTGTCCTTGTGGACAAAAGTTGGTTAACTCCAGGTCCACAGCTGGGTTTGGTGTTCATCCCTCTTCTCACAGTGAGAGAGGTCCAGCTCCCAGTCCTGCTGGGAGCATGGGGATGGACAGCAAACCCTGCTGTGGGGCTGGAGTTCTCCCCCATGTCATCTGAGGAAGAGCTGACCCTCTTGATCTCTCTATGTCATGGACATCTTTTCTGAAAAATCCTTTCCTTGGGATTTTTCCTCCTGAGAAGCTGAGGCCTCAGGAACAAAATGTAAACATTGATTATCTGCTGCTGTGGAATGCAACAGGTGCATCTGTGATTGGTCTCATGTGGTTGTTTCTAATTAATGGCCAATCACAGTCAGCTGGCTTGGACTCTCTGTCTGAGCCACAAACCTTTGTCATCAGTCCTTCTTTTTCTGTTCTTAGCCAGCCTTCTGATGAAATCCTTTCTTCTATTCTTTATATATAGTTTTAATGTAATATATATCATAAAATAATAAATCAGCCTTCTGAAACATGAAGTCAGATCCTCATCTCTTCCCTCAGCCTGAGACCCCTGTGAACACGGTCACATCTCTGTATCCCACAACATCCCTGCCATCCCCTCCTGACCCCGCTGGGTGTGTTTAATGGGGTGGTTCAGGGCAGGGTTAGTCTGAAGAGGTTCCACATTCCTTCTCCTAGGCCATCATCCCTGAGCAAGTGCTAAGTCCCCACTGAGCAGCAGTTTTTTCCTCTCTGTGCTTTAGCAGAGGAGGATGGTCTGGTGAGTGTCACTGCTCTGCTCAGCACTGCACATCACCTTGTTCTGAGCAAGGCAGGCAGTACCCATGAAATGAAAGTCCTTCAAACAGCCTGGGGAGGAAAGACTCATGTGGCTGGTTGCTGAGAGGGCTCCAGGAGAAATCAGCAGCATCCTCTTTAAAAACACAGCAAGGCTTGCACCTAGCTGGTTCCCACTCTGGCTGAGAACTGATCTCACTTCAGTGCTGCTGCTGTGCAAAGAAGTGGCTCCTACTCCTATTGCAGCCTACATGGCTGCAGTGGACACAAACAAGGAGAAACCACTCACAGCAAAAAGCTGTTTTGCTGTCTCTGGGCCTGGATTTCTCAAAGGAGCACAGTAAGAGGCTTAGATATGTTTTTCTCAGTGCAGGAACTGTGGTTATACCTCCTGTGTATCTCAACTAATCTAACCACAGCATGTTAATGAAACTAGACCTAAGAGTGTACCCAACAATCAATACCAGAGCGCACCAATATTATGCACCACAGACCTCACACTCCTGTTTTATATGCTTGTTTCCATTTTGCAGTGCCACTTTCTTACACAGAACACCCAAGTAGAATGATTAAGTTCACTTTAAAACTCTAGCAACACATAAAAATCCCCTTTTGGGGGATATTTTAGTGACGATTTGCTGCAAGTAGCCATTAAAACAGTTTAACATGTGGCATTTCAGAGCAGAGCTAAAAGATGGGAGCCTCGAGTTCAAAGACTGAGCTGCTGCTTCCACAATTAATGTGCTTCTTTCCTCAAACTGTACAGGATGGAAGCAACTTTCCAAAGAGAAGGAAAAGCACTTTGCACTGACAGAGCTGCAGAGGGAGGGGAGGAGGCAGGGGAAGTTTGCTCTTTGGTGCCCTTAATCCTATTATCAGTGGCAGCACAACAGCTCCTGAACCAGGCGTGGAAGAAAAGGCTGTGATCTCCTCACAGCCTTCCTCAAAAGTTAAACCCATCTTTTTCCTGAGTTTTTGTGGAAGCAGGAGCTGCTTGCACAGAGAACACAGACTGCCTGACACTGGTGACAGGCTTAGATACCTCACTCACTGCACTAGAAATGGACACACCACACTTTGCTCTCTGTCTCAGAAGGGAATGATGATTCTCAGGAACCAGAACTATGCAAAGCAGGAGTCTAGATAATGATTTTTCTGTGCTTTGCATCTGGAATTTATTTATTCAGAGCAATTTTATACTCCACACAAGGTCTAATGTTCAGCCTGAGAAACATGGGGCACCTTGGTTCTAAATACCATTTTTCTACTTATTAGAGGAGAGAGCTCTTCTTTTGTTCAGCCTTTTGTAGTTCACCTTAAATAGAGTAATTTCCTCAGACATTACTGCAATCCAATTGTACAAATATGATGCTAAAAATTAAAAAGCACTTAGAAGGACAGAGGCAACTTATATTTTGCATTTATAATTCCAGCCCAACACTTCAAGTACAAATCCTCCAGCATGTGATATGAGGGCTCAGTGTAAGACACCAACCACCAATATCTGTGTACTTAGCTTGATCTGCCTGGATCTGGATGCAAACATAGAAATAATGCAATAAACTTCTTTGCTTCAGCCACATAAAATCATCTCCAACCAAAAAAAAAAAAAAAGGCTACCACCAAAACTTGACTAATTTTTTTAAAGAAAAAGGCAATTTTTCACATTTTAATAGCTTTCATTCCATGTCTTAATAAATGCATGTTTGTTGATTTGTGTAAGCATGATGTAGGATTCTGCAAATGAATGTAATCTGCAACAAGGGGATAGCTAACCACTAGCTAACACTTTTGAATAATGAATCCCTACTGTATCAGATGGACGCTATTCATAATAATTCCTTGCTTTTCTCATTTTGTCGTGTACAGTAGCGATTAATCAATTTGCAGTGTTATGTCACCCGCAACAAATTGCTAGCACCAAGACAAATTTATTGCTTTATGATAAAAGAACTTGTTTAGGTAGAAATAAATTAAATTTGGGGGTTGTTATTTGAGCTTGATGTTTACATATATGACCCATGCAGCGCAGGCCAGCGGAGGTAAGGGTATCCAATTATAACACGGGTGTTTTGAGGATAGTTCAAAGAGCTGCAGAAGCAAATGGTGTGTTTGCACAGCCAACTGGTCCTTGAGGAGTGTGAGTGCTCCTGGGAGCTCTCTGTGCCATGACTGAGGCTGCTCAGGAGAGTTTGGGAGGGTTATCAGGGAGCAGAGTTGGTGTTCCTTCCATGTGAGGATGGTTTGAAGCTCTCTGGAGGTCCAGAGGAGAAGCATCTCCCAGATCCCCAACAAGCAACATCTCCCAGCTCCTCTGAGGATGGTTTTGCTTTGTGGAAAGGGGCTGGGCAGGGATGGCTCTGCAGGGAGCTCTGGTTGCCTTTCTCTGCAGCCCATGAACCCCTCAGCCATGGGCAGCAGACAAAGCTTTGGTGCTGCATCAATTGGTGCTGCGTCCATTGGTGCTGGATGCCAAGTGCTCCTTGTCTGCTTCCACTCCTGCAGCTTTGGGAGTCTTTCCTGAGGCACTGCGAGGAGATGGGCAGCCTGGAGGCTGCAAGGGCTAACTAACTTCTAGAATTCAAAATGCCCAATTTGCTGCCTTTATTTCAGATTCTTTATTTCTTTTTAGTTTCCTTCAGCCTATGACAGGCTCCAATCTCATATTAGCTGGTATATATATATCAGCTCCTCCATAAATCTTACTTTTGCTGTTTCTCCTTCCCAGTGCTGCAGAAATCACTTTGACTCTTTCCCCCATTTTAAATGCTGCTGTACCTTCTCTTTCTTTGCTTATTTCTTCCACTCTTGCTTTTTCTCATTTCTCGTACTCCTGACCAGGCATTTTCTGCAGCTCTGGATAATACCTCTGCCTTCCCTGCTACTCCCTACTAATGTCCTTGTCAGGCTTCTCCTGAATCATTGCTGCACCATCCCAAAAGATGTTTAACTGAGATTATTCCTGTCTGGAGCTGCAAGAATGAGAAAACCCAAAGTGTCAAATGGTTCCTCCATGCTCACTGCGGGCAAGGTGACCCTGAAATCATGGGAAAAAAAAGGAGGAGAGGAGAGGAGAGGAGAGGAGAGGAGAGGAGAGGAGAGGAGAGGAGAGGAGAGGAGAGGAGAGGAGAGGAGAGGAGAGGAGAGGAGAGGAGAGGAGAGGAGAGGAGAGGAGAGGAGAGGAGAGGAGAGGAGAGGAGAGGAGAGGAGAGGGATGCTCAGTGTCTGGGTGCACAGCCAGATGCAGACAAACCTCACCTTACTCAAACCTCACCTTCCCTGGTGAACAAGGAATAAACTTCATCAAGTGCTTGTAGAGGTGTGAGGGCACCAGAGCTCATTCACTGAAATTCCCTCAATTTTTCCCTCGATCTGAGATGTGAACATTGAGCATTGTTCTCACAGAAAGTATCCATGCAATTCAAACATGAGTGTGGATAACACCCGAAAAAAAAATCATATACTCCTACAATTCAGGCCAAAGCCAAGTTTCACCAGGCTCTGGGGGTTCCTCCAGATTTTTGCCAGTGTAACTGGTCTCAGAGGGTTCTAATGTTAGTCAGCAACAGCACAGTAATGGTCTATTAATTAGCCAGTTTCTATCAACACCCGCAGAGCAGTTTTATTACCCATGACGGCAGCCAGCAATCTGCCCTCGGAATCAGGTGAGGGACTGTTCTCCTTGCTGAATAATCCTCATCCCTGACAAAATCTGATGAAATCAAACCTATTCCATACAGCTTTCTCACCACCAAATATTCCTGAATAAAAAAAAAAAATCCCCAATATTTATTTTAATACATGATCTTCAGGTGGTTGAAAGCCTCCCACAGCCATATAAAAAAACCTACAGCAAGAGAGTGCTGGGGGTTGTCTAAATTAACAAAGTTTTTTGGTGTAAAAAAAGCTCAAATATTATTATTAGTTTTTTAATTGCATTATGACAGTTTTGCTGACACAACCCAGCCACAGCAACATCACCCCAGTTACTGTGAGATGTATGTAGTACATTCTTATTTATGTTCCAGTGAAAGGTGTAATTGGGGCATGTGGATAAACATATCCAAATTGGTTTTAAATATCTGGCAATTTAGCACAGTGCTACAAACACCTCCTTGCCCCTCTCATGTTTCCCCATCTCAGAGCTGCCCCAACACCATGGATTGAGCTGGATCTGCCCCAGTGTGAGACAAGAGTTCCACACATCTCTGACTTAAAGCATCCTTCATGTTGCCTAATATTCCCTTTACCAACACAAAGTACAACATGAGGTTCTGGATCTCTATGTTAAAAAATTACATATTTCAAGTGTTAACACCTACAATTTAATGGATTTCATTTTTGAACAGAGAGGGTAACAATAACTTTTAGACTGAAAAAGCAGGGAGAGATTAGTGAAGTGCAAAGTTAGAAAATCTCAGTTTATTCAGTCAATTATTGTCAATATTAGGTCCTGTAAAATAAGTCAAAAATATGTAAAGCAGGTTTATCCTTATGAAGATAAGTGCAAAGGGGAGTGTGCTGTGTTATTCTTCAAGTGAATCAATATTTTGACAAAGCTGATATTTACACTCACACATTTCAAACCCTTTGATGCCCACGTGGGACTTGGCCTCACAAACATGGGCTGCCAAATGCATATTCATTAACCTCAGAACTGGATAATCCAATAAATAAAAGAAAGAAAGAAAAAGAAATTAAAAAAACCCCACCCAATGCTCTGGTAGCATGCTTATGGAGTCATTTATTGTAAACATGATCCAAGTGGCTCATTCCAGTCGTGCCACTAAAAGCTTAAAAACCACTGGGATTGCTTAGCCCCAAGTCAAATCCTGCACAAAGAAAGGGCCTTCAGGCCAAGCCAAATGGAAAAAGGGAATTAGAAGGATGTTACTCATTCATTACTGCCACTTTAATCACTTAGAGGTCCAATTAAGTATAAATCATTAGTACTAAGTTACTTTATCCAGGACTCTCTATAACACACATGACTGGATTCGGAGGGCTCTCCCTGGCTAGATGGAGCGTGAGCTGAAAAAGGCAGTCAGATGTTGGGTTCCCCCCTCCCTTTCCCTTTCCCCCTTGCTATGAAATTGATAAATGAAGGCTGCATTCTAGGTGCAGCAGTAATTTCTGTAGTGCAGTCAAGTGCTAGGTCCCCTGTCTCCTGCGAGCAATGAGGCCACCGTCCCTGTAATGCCTGAGCCTTCCCCTGGGCTGCCCAAGGGCCGGCCAGAACCAGGCAGGCTTTCATTTCCATGCACAAATCCCCAGGCAGGGAGCCCTTTATTCATTAACAGATCCATCCTTTCCTCAGGAAGGAGGAGGAGGGAATAGGAAAGTCAGGAGAGAAAGTGGTTTTCATCCCTTCCCTGTTTTCCGTCCCTTTCCTCCTCTCTGCCCGCTGTTTCTGCCTCAATCTCTCCTGAGGAGCAAAGTGACTTTGGGACATGTAGAAAAAAAAGATGCAAGAGTGTCTTGTAAGGTCCTTTCCTCTTCTCTTCTCTTCCTTTTGCCCCCCAATCTTCCCAGGGATAAAATTTCCCCAGTGGCCTGGATCACTGTCTGGGAAGCATATTTCCTTCTAATCGGTTTTACAGCTCTTTTAAAGTAATATGTCAGATCATTTTCTCCATATACATAGTTAATGAAAGTAACCCTACAAATTCATTTTAAATAGATGGAAGTTGTTATAACCCTGATCTGGAATTTATTACATTCATTACAATCTTGCTGAAGTAGGTAATGTAATGGACTATTACTTTTATTATCTTTTTAATCCCTCAAAATTATTAGGAACTGACTAATATTTGGCATCACCCTGTTAATGTTTAAACAGAAATTGATATCTTCATTCATCTAATAAATGATAGGATCTTTTTTCTGCAAAAGAACTAAAGCTGGTGACTCTTTTTTAAAACTGAACTAGGCCAAAAGATTTCTAAGTAAAATCATAAACTGACAGGATGATAATTTTATTAAATCAGCTCTTTTATCAGGTTATGAGGACATTTTCCAGAACATTTTCATGGCTCCTGACTGCCCAGAGTGCAATCAGGGCCCCATCAGCTTCTGTGAGGGATGGATTCAGATTTTATTTCAGCAGTCAGGCTTTTGATACAGATTTTTCCTGCTGACCAACAGAAGCAAAGTACTTCACAAACCAGTCAAGATAAACTTCCTTATACCAAGAGCAGTGTTTTTCAAGGTTAAATGCTTTAAATTGGCCTCCCCAAGCCATCAGGTTTTGTACATGTTCTGTAACACAGTGTTCAGTGCCACCTCTCTGATACCCAGCAGGATGTGATGTGTAATTCCCAACACAAGTGCTTCTTACTCCTCCTCCTCCTCCTCCTCCTCTCCCTCTCTCCATGCCAACCACGCTTGCAGGTTCACTGAGTGCATTTCCTTTGGCACCAGAGTGAGAGGCTGGGCATTGCACCATCCTTTGGTGGCTTCAGGTGCTCTGGGGGTTGTTCCAGGTGACATGGTGGGAGCTGTCCCTGTCCCATGTGTGCTCAGCTGAGTGTGCTCAGCTGTGTGTGCTCACTTGTGTGTGCTCACCTGAGTGTGCTCACCTGAGTGTGTTCACCTGTGTGTGCTCACCTGTGTGTGCTCACCTGAGCGTGCTCACCTGTGTGTTCTCACTTGTATGCTCAGCTGTGTGTGCTCACCTGTGTGCTCACCTGTGTGTTCTCACTTGTGTGCTCAGCTGTGTGTGCTCACCTGTGTGCTCACCTGAGTGTGCTCAGCTGTGTGTGCTCACCTGTGTATTCACCTGAGTGTTTTCACCTGTGTATGCTCACCTGAGTGTGCTCACAAATCAGCTCCCGTTTGGGTACCATGTTTGGGCAGGGTCAAAGCTCTGTCTGGAAGGACTGAGGTGGTTCCTGGTGCCCTGCAGGATGTCCCCTCTTTTAAATGAGAAAAATTAAACTCTATTAAATGAGAAAACACTGAAGAAGCTGCCTGAAATGGTTTCTTTATTTACCCCTGGGGCCCTGAACTTTCCCCCAGGAGTGATAGGGACTGCATTAAAGCCCTCACCTGCCTGAGCACTCCTATCTTGAGGGAAATCTGTGCACACTGATGTCCCTGGGAGAGGCTTCCTGCTCAGGGAGGGGTTGCTGGAGTTCAGCTGCTGATGCAATGCCACAAGGACCAGAACAGGGTGTTGTTGTTCTCCATGAATCCCAGGAAACAGGGACCAGTGTCTCTGATCATCAGCTGCACTTGTGTCACTGACTGTGCCAGCAACAGGGTTCAATTCTATTTGAGCAGTGTTTTTGCATTTCCATACAAAATCCATCAAGTGGACATTACCACTGGCTACCTAGCTTACCTACCATGAGTTTGTCACCTGGAACAACCCCCAGGGCTCCTGGAGCCACCAAAGGATGATGCAGTGCCCAATCTAAACTGCAAAGTCCCATTTTTTGGGAATTATTTAGATAGAGACAGTAGTAATGCAAACAAGTTTCTGATGGGATTAGCCAAAGCATCTCAATTTTATTTTACATTGATGATCATGAAGGTGCTTTTGAACCTCACATTAAACACCTATTTGTACTTTTGGGAAGCTTTAGACACCTTGAAAATGAGGAGCAGAAGTCACTTCTAAAATTGCACAAACAAATCTGGCCCTTTGGCACAGCCAGAAATGTTACCCAGCATGCAACCTTTGAAAACATCCAAGTTTTATTTTCATATTTTTAATCTGTATCTCACCTTACAAGTGCTCTTAATATTCATTATTAGATTAAGGCCAGGATGAAGATGACAAGGAGTTCTTTACAGTTTCTTTGGAGTAAAATCTGTGTTTTGCAGCACAGTGCAAATGAAAGACATGAAAATTTCTTTGGGCAGTAGCCCTAAAAGCAAGTTACTGGGATATGTGTGTTCATATACATTACAAAGACTTTTTTATTAGTATATAGGTGACAAAATGCACAGAGTTGGTGGCATGAAAAAAGAACTAAAGGGGGAACTCACAGCATGGTTTATTTTTAATTGAGATGAAAAATGAAAAATACAAAAATTTAGACGCAACCCTGAAAGAGAAACATTTTCTGCAAATTGAACCAGCTGAAATGAACATTAGATAATACACATATTCACAGAAGTAAAGAACTCTGTGACAAAACATGAAAGGCAAACAGACATGTGCCAGCTTTCAGTGAAAATGATGAAAATGTTAGCAGGAAGAGCCTGCTTGGACTGTGATTATGGGAGTTTGGGAATTGTGCAGAACCAACCAACTTGCGAAGTTTTTCCTGCAAATTTTCACATATTCCAGTATCACTGAGTGCCCAGCACTGGCGAGTAGCTGGGGTTACAGCTGGGCTGTCTCTGCTGGTTATGGTGGCCCTGTGCCAGCTTATACCAGCTAAGGATCTGTCACCAACAAAATCATTTTGGGTCCTCAAATGTCCTCTCAAAGTTCAATCACCATTTTTATTGTGTAGAACTGAACGTGCTGTAGGTACTGACCAGAGAAATTTCTGAATCATAGTGGTGGACTTAGCTCTTAAACCTGACAGCCACAAAAGATGTGGCAGAAAGATGCTATTTCCTGGGACTTCTGCACTCCTAAATTCACTTTAAAATTATGTGCCTTTAATGTCTGCCTACAAATTGCAGAAAATAAAGGAATGACTAGATTTTGGTGGCTGGTTCACAGAAAATCAAGTCTTTTTGATGCACATTAGAACCAATATTTTCTTATCTCACATTAATACTGTCCCTGCTTTATGATCTGCTGCTGAGATGGAGTAAAAGGAACGGAGGAAAAGAATACCTCTTTTTTTCTTCTTTTTCTTTTTTTTTTTTTTGTATTCCAAATACTGCTTTAATAAGACTGAAAGTCTCTCTTTTTCTCTCCTTATAGCCCTACAGCAAATAAATGGAGGTGTCAGCCCAACACCCTTGTAGGTTTAAACTGAATGGAAGTGTCCTTTTGAAAAGCTTGTTCTGTCTGACAGTTCTGAATGTGCTCCTATTGCAGTTCCTTTGAACACCCATCTTTTCTGTGTTGGTGCTCTGCTGACATGGCTTTTCGTTGAGTTAAAGATTAACAGAGTGCTGCAGAATGACAGGACTTTGTGATAACTTAATTGCATGAAACATAGTTGTTCCTATGCAAATCAGAGTGTAATTGGTCACTAAGAAATTGCTCTGCCTGTATAAAGATGGCAAAATGGATTTTGGACACACGTGGGGAATAATCTGTTACCTTTTATCATACTTGAAAAACATAGTTCATAGTTTTTATGATGAGTGTTGGAAATGCATTTCATGCCATGAAAGTATTTGATTATGTACATTAAATATCAAGTCTGAGAGCTCTAAAGCCTCCTTCATTTTAAGTGTATTTTAACTGCTGACTTTGGAATTAACATAACAATGTGGGAGCTCTGCAATAGATTTATGAATTGTGAATCCTAATGGACATACCTTGCAAAGGTCCCAGGGTATTTACCAGCCAGAAAGGACATGGCAGAAACTCTTTTAAATGAGAAAACACTGAAGAAGCTGCCTGAAATGGTTTCTTTATTACTATTAGGTTTGGGTGAGAGTAAGTACAGGATTATAGCATCATCTGAAAGAATATCATAAACCAGACAGGAAAATGATCTTGTAATCACAGAAAGGGGACCTCTCCAGGGCAATTGCTGCAGCTCTGCCTGAAGCTCTGTGCTAAGGAGCAAATGCAAAAACAAGGTTAAGAACTAAAGAGGTGTGTGATGACCACCGAATCTTTACCCAACTATTTAGCACTTCACCTTAAACAATAGCAGGGCACCATAAACTGAATTCCGTGAGCTAAGCCCTGTCTGGTGTTGAAAGAGTGCAATTACAGCACATCCCATCCTTCTCCCTGGTGTTTCACTGCAGAGGTTCAACACTTTAGGAATGCTAAAGCACAACGGAATGGAAATGGTATTGGAACAGAAAGAGCCTCCCGAAATGAACTGTACGCAGCCCGTGGTGTTGGCATGATTGATACTGGAGCATGTAGGTGTAATGAAACTGATGCTGTCTCTTCTGCACCTGTGATTTATTGAGTACAAATTTAAGATGAGAAAAGGCCCCATACCAGGAGCTGCATCTTCCCCCTCAAAGAGGGTATGGTCATCCATCACCAGCCATTGCAAAAGGCCCAATAGTGAGCGGCTCATCAGATGAGCCAATAGTCTCTTTGTTGGGATTCCTAACAAGTGTTGGATCAGCAAAAGTCTATTTAGGCTGGTGGACCTTTCAAGACCAATTTGTAGTGGGTCACTGATTCTGCTAGTGTATTATCTTCTTTACTACTAGTACCAGTTGGGCAAGCAGCAAAGATTAATGATTTTAGCTGCCGACTGTTTGTGGCAATCTACTGCTTCTGGACCAAAGATTAAGATTTTTTTGTGTTTTACTAGAAAGGACACACCTTTTATCTGGGACCCATTTTTATTTGCTGAGTTCTGTACAAATACTAAAAGAAAAATAAAATAATGGGCACCTCAGTTGCCTTTTTAATGGCAATGAAAAGGGTTTTTGCTGGTGCATAGTACAAGAGAAGCGGGGTTTGAAACAAAAATGATGAAACTCAAAGCTGAGAGTAAGTTTTGTGCTCATTGGGATACAAAATATGGTGGAGCACAACTCTCTGCCTCATCTGTCAATACACAATGCTGGAGAAATTCCAAGATCTCCCTACTTCTTAAAAGAAGGGGAATGAGGGAAACGAGACTCTTTATAGTAAGAGCTGATTTCCCAGGTTCATATTTCATTATTTTTCATAGCAGAAATTCCCATTATATTGGACTTAACCATGGTGAAAAATAACTCAAATCCATCCCAGGAAGCTGAATCTGTGCTGGGATCCCTTGGCTTCTGGGGAGCTCCTGGGATGCTGAGTGGCTTTGGCCACTTTTGGAGCCACTTTCTCTGTAAGAGAATTCAAAAATGAATATGTTGTGACTGAATTATCATGGTAGAACTTAATGAGACACTGGCTGACAAATTCCAAGAAAGCAAACAAGGTGTGGGAGAGACTTTGATTAAGCATATCTTTTCAGATATGTTATCTAGTGATCACTAGCCCAGTCATAAACTCCTGTTCCAGGCTCAAGAGGTTGGATAGCAGGACTCTGGGCAATTCTGGAGAAATGCCACTGGCTCCTTAGAAAGAGATGAGACCTGGTACTGCTGAAGAAATTATAAGTGGAAATATAATGACAACTAAATAACTCTGCTGTTGGAAAGGAGAAGGGTAAAAGAACCCTAAAAATGGTAAAAGAAGCCCAAACCACAGCACTTCTAAAAATTCTGGTCCAAGATTTCTTTGTCAGTATTATTTGCCTGTTCCAGTGTGATTTGCCAGAAGCTTCCTACCAGCTGGTCAGCAGAAGGATGTGAGGAACCAGGAATGAGAGGATGGTACAGAAATCAGTGCAATTCCTGCAGGAATTATTCCTCACAGAATAATTCGACTGCAGATGGACCAGGACCTGTGGGTGAGCTCAGAGATGTCCTGTGCACCCCTGGAAAGTTAAAGACATGGCTCAGAAGTGTTTCCAAAGGAAAGCCCAGGATTTTCCCTCAACTGAAAAACAGGACAAAGCACCCAAGTGCATGAAAAATGCGCTCATCAAGGATCTAATTTTTAAAAGGAAGAGTTGTATAAACGACCTAATAAAAAAGTGATCTAATTGTTTCCACAACTGCTTCTGAAATTGCCAGGGCCTTTTCTCCTTGCTTGTCATTGTTTGTGGAGTCATAAATCACAACCCAGGAGATCACTCAGCTCCTGACAATCTGCAGCCATGGTCTCGTGCTCAGCCAGGCCACGAGCACTGACAAGCTGTTACTTAAGCAGCTGACAGGTTCAAAATAGCACAAACTACAAGGATTTCACCAAGTAAAGAGGTTTTAATTTATTTTTTACATGTTTATCTTCTGCCCCTGTTGTAAGCACTGTCAGAAACATGGTACTCCCCTGTAGGTGCTGCAAATTCCCATGATGACATCTAACATGAATATGAATTTTTCACTGTGCTATTTCTTGAAATATGTATGAAATTTTAAAAGGTGGGTAAAGTTCTCTGGTTTTGAAGGAGTTATTTAAAAAGTCCTCCATGTGTTAGATGGAGGGTGGTTTCTTCCTTTAACTTCTGAAATAGGCTTTCATAAAAAAAAAAAAAAAAAAAAAACACAACAAAACAAAACACAGAAAGCTGAAATTTGCAACTCCCGCCATGAAATTTTTTTCTCTGGATTTGCCCTTGGTGGCACTTGGATGCTGGCAGCCTGCAGGGCCCCCTGGCAGCAAGGTGCTGCAGCCAGGGCTCCCCTGGTTGGGACCAGCAGGGCAAACCTCCCGTCTGGCTCAGCCACCACAGCAGCAGAGCAAACAGCATTGCTGGCCACGAAGACAGGGTGACGACATATTTTAAATCCCAGCTACCCAAACAACAGTAGGTGTTTCACAAATTGATCCTTAGGCTGACAAACACCCTTCTGTCTTTTGTTCCCCCAACAAAACTGAGCTTGCCCTCTTTGCAGCTGTATCCATTCCCTGGTCAGCCTGGCAAACGTGTTTTGACATTGCTCAGTGAACCTGGGCTGTATTTTAAACACATGGGTATGGAAACTGGAGTGCATCTGGCACTGCAAAACACCACACTGGAATTTCTTCTCTCGTATCAACTGCAGAAAATGCCCTTCCTAAACAAGTTCACAAATAATCACAAAATTTGTAAAATTCAAACTCATTCCTCTAGGAACTCTCGTGGATTTAATGACATTAAACAACCAATATGATGGTAGTTACTAGGCTGAAACCCTAACCAAACCCCTTTGGCAGTTATTCTTTTTGGGATGGCCACCCCATAGGCTGCAGCTTCCTTCTTTGAAGAAACTCTTCCATGCTCAGGGAAAGTAATAAAACCAGTTTTTTTCAATGAATCATCGGAAGGTGAGCTAACCTTTGCTCAGAAGGAACAAGCACCTGACAGAAAGCTGGGGCCAAGGAATCAGCCTTCCTGGCCCATGCAAGAGATACCAAGAATTGAATTAATAATTGAGCATTGGCAAGGGCAGAGCTGGTGTTGTGGTGAACTTCTAACTCAGCACATTGGAAATTAAATGGGAGAGTAAAAGTTGGACAAATTTCTTCATAGTGGGAAAAGTGAAGAAAGGGAAAAGGAGGATTGTAGTAATCTCACAGTGCAATGTTTTGGGGTTTCTTTGGGTTTTCTTGTGCTCTAAACATGATTTTGGCCTGGTTTCATGAAGCCTTGGTGCACAAGTGGGGGACAGTGGTGGGCAGTGTGCTAGACAGGGGCCAAGGACTGAGCTTAGACTTTCCCAAAACCTTGGCTGGAGACCAAACCCAAATAACTCTTCATGGCCAGGAATGGGGAAGGTATACTTATGGAAGAGCTACATGTTGCAGGACCCTTTTCTGTGCCCTCTCAACTCAGGTACAGAAGAAAATTGTTGCTTGCAGATAAATCCATTGAAAGTCCTCCTGCTTAGTGTAGGCTTTGCAAAACAAACAAACAGACAATAAATGCAAGGATTCTCTGCAAACACAGCACAGTAGTAACTGTGAGACTTTGCTTCCTTCCCACTTTAGGCAGATCGTTATTCCATCCAGTTTCAGACTTGGATGCAGATATTTCTCCCTGCTGAATTCAAAGGCAGAGTGCACAGCTGGCCCAGACTCCAGGCTGCTCTGTGCAGGATCGACCTGCCTTGGAGGGAGATCAGATCTCAGCTCCTGATGCTCAGCAGCCAGAGGGAAGCACCAGGGCAGCTGGGCAGGAGCTGCTCTGTGGCACCACAGGGCTCTGAGCAGGGCTGAGCAATGCCACTGTGCCCTGGGGACACTCAGGGACACCTGACATGAGCAGGGTGTCACCCTGAGCCCCTGTGTGAGCTCACTCTCACCTGGAGAGGCTGCAGGCACACAAAGCATCAGCTCCAAGGAGCTGCTGTCAAAATCCCCTCCCTGCAGAGCAGAGAAGCACTGCAGGACAGAGTGGCAGCCCTGAATATTCACCTTTATTTAGATGTTTGGTGATTGAGCAGTAATATCCCAGCTCTTCCACAGGAGATTTTTAGCCACTTTCACAGGATAGTTTTAGCCAGTTAATAAACCCCCTACTTAATTAAAGGGGTCAAATGGCATGACCAAGGCCAGAGAGGAAATTAGTGGCAGAGCAAGAAAACCTGATTCTTCTCCCTCACCCCCCCAGTTCCATTAATTGCTCCAACGTGTGGAGGGCTGAGCTTCAAGAAACCAAGAGGAGTTTCAGTGGTTTGAAGGTCAGGCCCAAGCCCAGCAAAACCCTGGGGCAAATGTGTGTTTGTCCTCTCCCTTCCCTGCAGCAAGTGTGTATTCCAACACCCTCAGCAGAGGAGGTTACTCCTCCACTGGAGTCCCTTGAATAAAGAGATGCTTCTGGGAGCACACTGAGCAAATGGGTTATTTTGAAAGGACAAGTTAGCTCTATAATTTGCCTTCACAATGTGTTCTGCACTCTAATTACAAATGCAAACACAGTAATTGAGAACAGCATCATAAAACTCTTAAGGAAGCCATAAGTGATATAATACATGGACATGTTTACCATTTGGTGCAGCAGGATGCTCTGTGATGTTTTCCCCATGTTTAAACAGGGTGGAGATTTGCTTTTCTTTCATAAAGTTAATTCCATGACAGCAATTCTTCTTCCCTCAGCCTCCCCTCTCCTGAGCCTGGCTCAGTTAAAATGCAGCTTTTTTCTCAAGTGAGACAAACCTCTCTTTCTCTCAAAAGATATAAAGTTATTAATTCAAGCTGTTCCGAAGGAAAGAAAAAAAGTAAAAATATTAGTGTGTTCTCTGCCTGTGATGTCCCACTTGCCTGCAACAGCAAATAATTCATCAGGGTGAAGTATAGGAAGGATTGAGGGGCTGCACTGCTGCTCCCCCTCTTTAACTGTCCTTGGGGAGCCCTCAGCCCTTCCCATGGTCCACAGGAGAGGAGTCCCCAGTTTTCCTTCAGGTACCCACTGCCTGGATGGTGCAGGCCAGCAGTGGCTCTTGGTGCCCTCCACCCCCTGAATGCCCTGACCTGGGGTGAGGAGAAGAGTTCAGAGCTCCAGTTTCTCACAGCTCAAGGAGGGTGACTGGCTTAGGCCAGGGAATGGCCAATGCACCAAGCTGCTTGCAGGCTGGATGGACAGCAGGAGGGTGTACAGCACCCAGCACAAGGTGCACTCCCACGTTCCTGTCCTCACCCACTTTGCCCTTCTACACCTCCTTTTCTGTCATCTCCTGGGTCACCCTGCCCATGACAACTTGGGGTCCTGCTCCAAACAGGGCTTCAAATCAAGGCAAAGTCCAAGGGCCTCAAAAGTGTTCTCAGATAAGACACAGAGGAGTGGAAAATCAAACAAATGAGCCCCACCCTCTAAAGCACCGTTGGGATGCTGGGTGCTGGGGAGGAGTGCCCAGGAGGATGCACAGCACCTCAGGGACTCCTGCAAGAGGAGCCGTGGGTAGCAGCACTGAGAAACAAACTGAGAGGGGATCAGAGTGTGCACAGACAGCATCCTGCAAGCTCACCTGAGCTTAACAGCTGCTAAATAACATGCCAAATCATGTGATTCAAAGCAGAACAGTTCAACCTGCCTTTGGAGATCAATGAGGACGTGTGTCCTCCCTGCAGCTCGCACGTGCACACCCCGTCTCTTTAGATTTGCTGAAAGCTGCTATGGCCTGATTTCCAGAGGTGCTGAGTGCCTGCAACTCATCATGACAGGCTATACATCAAATCCATCACCTCTTGGGAAACTTGATTACCCTAGTGGAAACCCTCATTTCAAGCATTTAACTGGTTCCTACTGGTTTCTGCTGGTCAGCTCGGTTTTGGAATGGATCACTCAGTTTGGGCTGTACTAGTCCTTCAGGAGAAATAAATCCAAACCCTTGTACACCAGTGAAGGAATCCACTAGCAAGGTATCAATTAAAAGAAAAAAAAATCTATTTTTAAAACACTGAACCAATAAAAATAACTCACACTTGGCTGGTTAGAGCTGTTCATCAGGTGACTTGCTGAACAGATGTCTCCAGCTGGGAATTCTTGGATGAAATTCTCCATCTTCTCCTTTTTTTAATAGAAGTCAGTTATTAAAGAAGTACATTAGAGACTTGAAACATGTGTTAATTCAAGCCAGGAAAACAACACAAAACAGAAACTACACATACATTGCCAAGAGAGAGGTTGCTGAGGTGTAATCACAGCTTTAAGGGGTGAAGCTCTTTATCTGGATGTGTGAAGGATGAAAACACACTTATTAAAGCCCCTGCAGATACAGAGTTAATGCTGAAGATAAACAGGGCACTCACACTGAAAGCTTGGAGAATCCTAGAGAAAATTGTCCAGGAGACTCTAATATCTTTCTTTCACAATGCTCAGAAAATGTAGAAAGTGATGATGAATTCTGTATGTGGAGATTAGTTCACAGATATTAGGCAATATTTTTTCCTAAATTTTCAGCCATGTTGGTATTAACATATATATTTTAAAAACCTAAGGAATGCCCATGTTTGGCCAAAGAGGGATAACTGAACATGCTGTAGCAGGGGCATTTACTGATTGCTGCAGGAGCAGGGTACAGGCTGGAAATTTTAGTGTGTTTTTTTCTCCACTAACATATGAGGAATTGAAAACCAGTAGAAACAATCTCCCTTAGTACAGCAAAGCTGAAATGCCCCTTCAGATTCCCATTAAAATAGACACAGAAGGGAAGGGACCTTCCCTGCCCAGGTTCATTCTGCAGCAGCCTGCGCTCCCCTCGCCCTGCCCCTCTCCTTGCTGCACTCTCCTGTGTCCCTCTGCCAGCCCAGGGGATGCAGTCCCTGTTCCTGGCATCCCAGGGTGATCCATGGCTGCGGAGCACCCAGCCTGGGGAGCAGAGGGTGAGAATTTGCAGTGCTGCTGTGCTGGCAGCTCTCCTGCACAAACTCATTTCACCATTCTGCAGAGGAGCTCTGGAAGCAAGGAAATAGTTACAGAGCAGCTGCAGCTTGTCCCAGGGGCAGCAATCAGCTCTACCAGCCCTCCCCATGTCCTGGCCCTGTTGTGTCAGACCCTCCTCAGGATCCTGGTAGTGGCCAGTGGTGGGAAACATCTCCAGCTTTTCTAGGGTCTGGAGATGTAGAGAGATTTGAGCTGGGAGGTGTTTGTGGCACACAGCAACCACAGACACGCAGGCTAAAATTCAGTTTTATTTCCTAAAGACAAAAGGACAAGTTGCACCATGAGCCAAATATCTTGTGTGGGCAAATGGAGAAGAATTTACGCTCTGAGTCTGATTTTAAATCATCGGTCTGGTGCTATTCAAGGCTGTGGATCTGCTTATGTGTAAAAGAAGCAAAGATCAGGAGCCTTTTATTTTCTCCTGTCTTTGTAACAGCTGAATAACTGTTCCTCAGACTAACAGGGAAAGCAAATAGAAGCATATCCCCAGAATTGTTCCATTTCTTTGTGTCTCTTCTTTTCCCTTCACATATGTAGGACTTAAAAAATATTTGGGGAGGAAGGGGGAAGCTTGCAGAAGCCACCGTGTTTCCAGTTTGGCTCATCTGTACTTCTCAGAAATGCACAAAAAACTTTAATTAAACAGCAGAATAGTCTTCTCCTAAATACTTCCTCACTTTTCTCCTGCACCTGGACCTACATGGAGGGGCTAGAGAAGGCAGGTAGCTGAATTCCTTAGGTGAATAGAGACCTTCATTCCCAGAGGGCACAAAAAACCCCATCCTTCCTCTTCTGATCAACAAGAGCACAGAAGCTGCAAACCTGACCAGTACATCAAAAAGCAGCTTGAAAAATACTTTGAGCAAAAAATGCTAACGGTGCATCCTTCTCCTGTAACTGCACTGATATTAAATCAGGAAACAGCACAGAACAACTACAAATACATATATACAGGGGCTGTCAAAACAGAGAAAAAACCAAATCCCTAATGGGCGCTAGAGGTGGAAAGAGCAAAAAGAATATACAGTGTAGGCTTTATGATTATATTTAAATCCTTATGCAGCAAATGCTGGAAAGGGAATTCCAGAAATTTTCACTATATAAGCAGTTTTTTTGATCCAGGACTTTGTGCAATGAAAAGGAATTCCAAATCAGTCTGAATGAAAGGGTATGGGTCTGAGTGGGTGTCAGAACATGGCTGTGGACTCCTGGGCTGTGATAGCATCCCCCTGGTCCTGCAAGGGCCCAGGGATGCACACAGCCTTTCTGCTGCCATGGACATTGAGCCTGCAGCAACACTGTCTTTCTGGAAAAATGCTTCCATGTCCTGGCTTTGCTCAAGCACCACTGAGGCCAGAACTTACTTCCTGGCTGCTAAAGATCTGAACATCAATATAGTCTCCCATAGCTCCTTGAGAAAACAGGCAGCAGACTGTGGCCAGAAAGTGATGTTGACCTTTTCTGGAAGATTTCCTGGCTTCTTGTAACTTTGTGAAATTGGGGTCCAGGACACCTTCCCTGTCCCTCTGACATCTCCCTTTTCTGTATCTCTTCCAAGGGGACTAAAAGCCCTTGGAAAGATCACCTTTTCCACACAGACATCTGTGCACCCAGACATCTGAAACCCTAGGAGAAGCAGATAAGCAGGAGAGAGATTTTTCTCTAGTGAGATGTGGTCCAAGTTCTGAAGTGTTTGAAAAGCCTTTGAATGACACAAAATGGTATTGCAAGATACAGCTGCAGCAATTTACAGTTCTTCAGCTTCTGCTGGCTACTTGAGTCCCCAAAGGCGACTTCTGATCACTTAGAAAGATTTTGGTGCTGTTTATTGGCTATGCGCTCCTAAAAGAGCTCAGATAATGAGTTCAAGATGCCATGGTTCAAGTGGGAAGCAGGACTCAGCCAAGCACAAGAGGAAAGCTGGTCCTAGCAAGGCTCAAATGAGGGATTTTGTGCTTTTGGATCAGGTGTATCTGCTAGAAACAATTTTCACCATGATGGAAAGGGGAATAATAACAAGAACATGTATTAGAGAAGGAGGATGAGACTGCAGAGTTTTGGAAATGATGAGAGAGACAAATTCTCTTGAAAACGAGTTTGGACCGATGCATTCACGGTGTGATGGGGCTAAGGCTGAAGGAAATCACGAGAAACAGAAAGTTTCTGCTCTCTGCTTGCCTCCCTGCAGAAGGCACCCTTGCAGGAGAGGGTGAAATGATGCCATTCGGTTTCAAAATCACCCTCTTTCTCACCCCCTCTCCCAACCCCGGAGTGCAGCGAGACCCTGAGCCAACTGCAGAGGGTGCCACGGAGGGTTTGTCCTCTATCCCCGCGCAGGAAGGCAGAGCTCGGGCACAGCAATAGCAGCCGCCCCCTTCCATTCCCCCCGGGCCGCGCCGCTGTCCCGGGCTAACCCCGAGCAGCGAGGGGCTCCGAAAAGAAAATAATCCCCATTTCCCTGCTCCAGCGTCCTCCGAACCTCGCCGGGACGGGAGCCTCGCCTGGGCATCCCCCGACGAGCGCTGGTGCGGTGCCCACCGGGATCCCCCAGCAGGATTCCGTCCGCATCAGTGCCCGAGCCGCCTTTTGGGGTGTTAGTGTTTGTGTGCCAGGGCCGGGCACGGTTCTGGGGGACCCGCAGGGCAGTGACACAATGACACAGCCCTGCTTATGGCTGCCTTCATCGTGGGGCGTTCATACCCCCAAACCCCCCTGTCCCGCACAGCAACACCCGCCCGGCTGCTCTCAGGACCCCCGCGATCCAGCGAACCCCAAAGCGGCCGCCCGCGCACCCCGAGCATCGCTGCTCAGCGGGGATTTAACGCTGGACACTTCAAAACCTCGGCAAAGAAAAATTACCCCCTAAAAACCTACCCTTCGGAAGTGTTGGTCCGCTCCCTTCTCCCAGATCCACCTGTGCAAACGTGTCTAGAGTTAGTACTGGGATTTGTCCCGCTCTGAACTGGGCTAAAATCTGCAGAAGTCCCAGTTCACCCAGGAGGGTTCAATCCCTTGTTTTATACAGCAAAGCCGCTCTCCAGACTTTGCCCAAATAATGTTGCCCGCTTTACTTTGACAATCCCCGCAGAAAAGGGAGAGCGAGAGGGAAACAAAGCCTTATGATTACCAGTAGTAATTTAATCCTAAATTCGTGGGCCATTCCCATCAGCCCCAACAAGCAAACATCAACACTTTTCTTTCTCATGCACATGTATCTGCGATAGATGATTAACCAGGTCCCTCGCTGCTTACGCAGGGGAAAAAAATCCTGACAGCCAGCACCGTGTCTGCCTGCGGTTTGGGAAATTAAAAAATCAAGCGAGGGGAGGTAGGAATTAGGAAAGTGATGCTCTTTTCCTCCATCAGTGCCGGCAGCCAGCCACGGGTAATTTAGGTTTGGGTCTGTGTTTTTTAACAAATCTCCCATTCCAGTCAACATATCCCGCTGTAAAAAAAGCCAGTTCTGGGGCAAAAGTAGCAGCAAGCTACCAAAACAGAAGAGCGTTTCTCAGAGAACTGAGCATGGAAATTACATACACAACAGTCGTCTTAATTTTCATCTGAGTACCTATACCCGCTGTTTCTAAGAACCGGGGATTGGGATGCCAACGTAATACAATTAATTTCCTTTCACTGTCCCGATTTAGGCAGAGCCCTACCTGAACAAACACGGGTAGGTCTCTGTATGTTGCAGTTTTGAGGGAGAGATTTCAAATTTCAATGGCTCCAGGACCCTTCCTGCCCTGCCCTGGGCGGACGTGCAGCCGGAGCTGATCAGAAATGACATTAATCATTTTCTCTGAACTCGTCCCGATTCTGGCCGGGAGTTTGCGGAAGGCAGGGGGAAGTGAAGGGAGAGCGGGAAGAAGTAATTTTTTTCCTCGAAACGAACCTTGAAAAACCGGATCTTAAAATATAGAAAGCAGGGGGGAAAAAAATTAAAGCAGCTCGATAAGCGGTTTTCGGATGCGGGAAGAAGGTGGCAATTAAAAAAAATTGCCCGGAATGCTGGGCGGGGAGGCGAGCTGCGGGGCCGGGCAGGTGGGCGCCTCTTCTTCCCCCTGCGCGGGTGCGGAGGAGACGGGGAATCCTTCCCGGAGGATCCGGCAGCCGCCGCTTTGCCCCGCGGGGGCTTTTAGGGGTGCGCGGAGCTCCCTCCCTCCCCCTGCGCGCAGCACCGCGGCCACACCGGTGGGAAACACTTCTGAGCTGCCTCGTTGGGCTGTTCAGCCCAGGAATCCTTCTCCAGCAAGGCTGTTTCTTCCTCAATCTCTGATAAAAAATAAAAAATATATATACATATAATTTTAAATACACACAGGAGCAACACCCCTAACATATAAATCCTATCGAGAATAACCTTTGGTGGGTGAAATTAAAACTACGATGAACAACTGGGGATTCGGGGCACGAAGCAGTTCTGACTTTAGTCAGCCGCTTAACTGCGCAAGTTTTGTGGGATGTATTTTTTAAAGGGGAGCGAGGCATGGGAGAGCAAAGAAACGGACCCAGGGGGTGCCCCGAAATTTTGTGTCTGTGAGGACGGACTCTGAAAACCGATCTGTAATTCACAGCTTAAAAGATTAAGGAAAGGGACAGAGTGTGTATGGACAGGGAGATAAATGCTTCCCTCCGCCTTTCAGTAGCTCCACCTTGTGAATATACCTCAGTAATTATGAGAGGAAAAAGTATTATCCATCTAATGGCACATTTTGCAGGGCTGCACCCAGGCTTCCCAAGCTCTCGCTAATGTCCCCTTCCTCTCAGTGCCAACGATAACGTTTAACGTGAAGGTAAAAATAAAGCTCTCCCCAAGCAGCTTCCAGGAGCTCAGAAATCACAAATCCAGCGGACCCGCACGGGGGACTCGGCAGCCCCAAATCCCTGGGGAGGCGCAGCCGCCGAACGGGGAGCGCCGAGCTCCCTGCCCGGTCCGTCCTGCCCCGCTGGCCGCTCCCCCAGCCAGGACCCCTCCGCAGAGGGGCTCCCCGCCTCGCTGCGCCTCGGGGCCGCTCGTTAACAGCGGAAAGACGGCGATTTCCCAAAGTGGGACTGATGGGGAAGCAGCAGCGCCGTGGCCGCGCGGAGCTCAGCGCTCCCCGCACCGCCGGGGCCGCGCTGCCCGCGGGAGATGCGCGGCAAGGGGAGCGCCCCGGCTCCGTGGGGACGTTCCACTCGTGTCCTCCCGCACACGCGTTCCGAGCAGCGCGACCTGCGGGGAGAGGTCAGAGAGCTGCCGGGAGCGCAGCCCCGCTTCGGGCGGGTCGGGATGCGGAGGGAGCGCTCAGCGCTCAGCGCGGGCAGCGCTGGAGCCGCCGCTCTCGGGACTGCCGAGCCAGAGTTCTGTCCCCTTCAAATGCCGTGGGGAAACACGCACAGAAGGCATTGCCGCACGAAATCAAACCCCGGAGAGCCTGAACTGCTAAAAAGGATTTGAATGAAACCTCCCTGCCTGTTTTCCTCCTCTTTACTCCAACCGGCTGCCAGAGGACCCCCTGGAATCTTTTTGGGTAGAGGGAGGACTTTGAGCGACTTTTTCCTCCCCGGTTCTCTGCGCGGCTGCGGCCGGCTCCGCGGAGATGCGGAGGAGCGGGACCGGCGGGTCCGGGCCGCGGTATTGCCGCGGAGCTGGGGAGGGGGGCCCGCACCAGGAGAGACCAGGGACCGATCCACACCGGGAGAACTCCCTGGGGACTCCTCAGTGTTGTCCCGGCTCCAGAAACGCAGCTCCCTCCTCATAATTTTCAGGAAAGCAGACATATCCTGAACTTTTTTGTTCTTTTGGCTAAATAAATAGGGCGGTGGGAGGGTGGTGCAGGGGATTCTGAGGGGCAGAGGTGGAGGCGCAGCCCCGGAGCGGCGCGGCCGGGCCGGGACCGAGGCGGTGCCGCTCCCGCATCGCTCGGGTCCCGCTCGCCCGTCCCCTTTTTCCGGCGGTTTTCTCCCGCTGAAATGCGCTGTTATTCTGAAAACGGACACTTGGAGTCGCACTTTCTGTCTGTTTGAGCATGAGAGCCGTGTAAAAAGAAGCCCTAATCTCCCCTAATCGTTACAAAATGTTAAAAAAAAAATCCTGTTACCGGACCAAAAAAAAAAAAAAAAAAGAAAAAGAAAAGAAACCGAAAAACCTCACAAACCGACTACTCCTTTGCATGCAGTCTCTCTCTCAGGGAACAGCAGAGGAAAGCAAACACGGTCCCCTCAGAACCGAAATGTAATTATATTTTCTCCCTTCTCTCCCTAATATTTGCGATTGTCTGTGTCAATGCCTTCGCTTTACTTTAGGGAGAGATTTGCTTCCTGTAACCAGGAGGGAGGGTTTCCCCGGTTGCACACGGAGCGCTGACAGCCCTGTGGAGCCGGTGCTTCCCTCGCTGCCGGCTCCCCGCTCATCCCCCTCGGCGCCTCCCGCAGCCCCGGACCCGCTCCCGGCCGGACCCGCTGCTCGATCGCGGCCGCTTTTCCCTCCCTGCGTTCGCACCGGGGCCGCTTACATAAAGTTGGAAGGGTGGAAGCGTGTGCGTGGCACGGGGGGGAAGCTCCCTGCCTTGAGATCCACTACGGGATGGCAGCGGGCAAAAAGGGGCACTTTGTTATATTTAGAACAAAGGGACGGGCACGGCGTCCCCGAGTCCCCCTCCTTTGTGGGCTGCAGAGGCCGAAAAGGATGGGAGGAAGGGAGCAGAGTGAAATAAATATATAAATAGATAAACAGCTAAATAAATAAATAACTGGGAAGGCGCGGGTGCTGGAGGGGGAGCCGGGGAGAGCCCGGAGGTGCGGGCTGGGAGCGGCGGGCGCTCAGCTGGCGCTGCGGAGCTGTCACGGCTCGGCCCGGCCCCGCCCGGCCCCGCCGCCGCGCTGCCATTGGCGCGGCCGCCGCCGGCCCCGGCCCCCGCCGCGCTCTCGGCGGGCACGGCCGTATAAGAAGCCAAGGGGGGCTGCACTGTGATCACAGCTGCACAACGAGCGCTGGCGGCGGCAGCTACAGCAGAGACCTGGGCTGTGCTCGTCTCCCCCTTCTCCTCCTTTTTTTTTTTTTTTTTTTTTTTCTCCTCCTTCCCCTCCTTCCTCCCCTTTTTCCCTCCCCTTCGCCTGCGCTGCCAGAGCCACCGAAACTCCCGTGCAGAGCCCCGCCGCCGCCGGTAGCCCGTGCGCTGCCCCGGCGCTCGCTCGGGCTGGAAAGTTGCGGCAGGCTCCGGGCTCGGCTGCCGCGGGGAGGGGGCTCCGGACTTACAAAACCCGGCCGGGGGCACGGGCTGGGCGTTCGCACCGACCTTCTTCTTCCTGCACAGAGCCGAAGGCAGCATCTTTGTTTTGTTTTGCTTTTTGCCCTTCCTGCTACCGCTCCTTTCTCCTTGCGGCCGGGCGCCTCGGAGCCGGGAGCTGCCGCAGCCCGCGGTGCGGGGCGATCGCTGACACCGCCAGCCAGGAGCCAGCCAGGCGGCCCCGGGGCACGGCTCGTCCTTGGCTTTGTTGCTCCGGACTGAAGAAGCCCCAGAAGCCCCGGGAGAAGGAGGCGGCGGAGGAGGGGGAGCAGAGGAAAGGAAGCCAGAGCTGAAAGGCAAAGTTGGTTTGGAATAGGAGAGCGCGGCCAGCCCCTCTGCCAGACTGCGCGCTGGGGTGAAGCCTCCAGCCCCCTCCGCCGGGAGAGGTGCCCGCAAGACAGCGATGGCCGGAGAGCTCAGCATCGGAGCCGAGCTGCCCACTAGCCCGCTGGCCATGGAGTACGTGAACGACTTCGACTTGATGAAGTTCGACGTGAAGAAGGAGCCCCTGGGCAGGAGCGACCGCTCGGGCAGGCACTGCACCCGCCTGCAGCCGGCCGGCTCCGTGTCCTCCACCCCCATCAGCACCCCCTGCAGCTCCGTGCCCTCCTCGCCCAGCTTCAGCCCCACCGAGCAGAAGACTCACTTGGAGGACCTGTACTGGATGGCCAACAGCTACCAGCAGATGAACCCCGAGGCGCTGAACCTCACCCCAGAGGACGCTGTCGAAGCCCTCATTGGGTCCCACCAGGTGTCCCAGCAGCTGCAGGGCTTCGAGGGCTTCCGGGCCCACCACCACCACCATCATCACCATCACCAACACCACCACCAGTATCCCGCAGTCACTCACGAAGACCTGGCCGGCAGCGGGCACCCTCACCATCACCACCATCATCACCACCAGGCCTCTCCCACTCCCTCCACCTCCTCCAGCTCCTCCCAGCAGCTCCAGAACTCGCACCAGCAGCATCCCCCCTCCAGCAGCGTGGAGGACCGGTTCTCAGATGACCAGCTGGTCTCCATGTCCGTGAGGGAGCTCAACAGGCACCTCCGAGGCTTCACCAAAGACGAGGTGATCCGCCTCAAGCAGAAGAGGAGGACCTTGAAGAACAGGGGCTATGCCCAGTCCTGCAGGTACAAACGTGTCCAGCAGAAACACCACCTGGAGAACGAAAAGACGCAGCTCATTCAGCAGGTGGAACAGCTCAAGCAAGAAGTGACCCGGCTCGCCAGAGAGAGAGACGCCTACAAGCTCAAGTGTGAGAAACTTGCCAGCAACGGCTTCAGAGAGGCCGGCTCCACCAGTGACAACCCGTCTTCCCCTGAGTTCTTCATGTGAGTGCTTAACAAAAAATAATTAAAAAACAAACAAAAACCCTCCACCCCCCCCAAACCTGACCCCTGTCACCTTCCCCCCCTGCTCCCATCCTCCTCTGACATCTCCATCCATCCGTCTGCTTGACTAGAGAGAAAGGAGGAGAGAAAAATAGAGACTTGATTTTTTTTTTTTTTTTTGCAGCATCCAGTCTTCTAGAGTAGCTGTGGGAAAAGTAGGCTGGGGGTGGGGATGGGAGAGGTAAAGTGCAACTTTTTGACTTTCGTGCGCGAGTTAGACAGAGAGAGACAGAGGCAAAGGAGAAAAGGACAAGTGAAGCGTTTTATAGATCACTTTCTTGCAGAGTGAGATGGACTTTAAAAAGAATAATAATAAAAAAAGGACAATGAACAAGCCATCTATAACATGCTGCCTGCTTGGAAAGAGAGAGGACATATACAGCACCATCTCATGCACAATTTACCTGCTTGGAAAAAGAGAATAAATAAAAAGGACAATATATGCAAACTCTTCATATATTGCCTGCTTTGAGAAATAAGTTACAGGACTCAGATGGGACATTCAATCTAAGAAAAGAAAGAATGAAAGAAAGAAAAAAAAACTCATCAGTTTTATTGCCTGCTTGATTATATAGAAAAATACGAAAATCTGCATTAAAAATATTAATCCTGCATGCTGGACATGTATGGTAATAATTTCTATTTTGTACCATTTTCTTGTTTAACTATAGCATGTTGATCATCGATCATAGATTTCTGTTGTTGTTTTGTTTCATCAATAAGAAAAGCATCACAAGTTATCGAACTTTTTACTGCTTGTGCAGTTTTGTTCGTTGGTTTTGCTCTTGTTTTCTTTTATGGTTGTTGGCTTGTAAATATCTGCTACTTCAAACCGTACAGGAGAAAAATACACAAAAAACAAAATAACATTTCAGCAGGCTGGTTATACGGTTTGTTTGGTGTTAAAGAGATACTTAAAGAAAAAAAGTTATGGGCATTTTGCATTAGAAAAAAAACCAACTTTGTATATCTGGTGCACTTTTAAGTTGTATTTTTTTTTTTTTTGCTAGTTTTCATTTTGGTTTTTGTTTGTTGGGGCAGAAGCAAAAACGCCTGAATGGCATTGACAAACCTAAACTTACCAGGGAAAAACCCTCCTCGGTCACTTAGAACCTACTCCATGCCTTAAAGTGGCAGCGAAGCTCTTTCCTCCAGGACAATTCCCAGCCTGAGCGTTTAGGCTTGGCCAGATAATTTCCCTTCTGATTGTACACTCAGGAAGAGAAGGACGGGCGAGATACCAGTTCCATTAAAAAAAAAAAAAAACCCCAAAAACAACTGCCCCTAGATTTTCGGTGAATAAAGAGAGAAAACAACCCCAAACCCTCCTCGTTACGAGTCAAGTCGTGATAGCAGCGAGGGCTCCGTGTCGCCACTGAAGTTGGGTTTCTCAATGGCAGCAGCTGATGAGTGGGCTGGGAAAGCATTTAAAGCTAAAACTTTTTTTTAAGAAGACATACCGCAACTTTTAAGTGTATTCTTTTGCAATGATTTGTAATCTGCTTCTCTGCTTCCCTATGCAGCGAGTGAAAGTTTTTAGCCAAAATTTATTTGCAGTTGTATAGTAGTAGTAGTTTGGAGTCTTATGGGTGTTTTTATTACTTTTTTTTTCCTCCTGCAGGTCAGTAAAAGGATTTACGTTGCACTGACAAAAATACCAAAATGAAAACTTATTTTTTAGTTTCCTTTTAGGATAGCTGGCACTGCTGGCCGGATGCATTTTAAGTTTGTATTAGTTTATAAATTAACAGTAATAACAAGATTGTAATGAACAGCATGGTGCTTGCAGTTTTAAATATTGTGGATATTAGTCATACATCAGAAAACGATCTTTGGTTTTTACTGATTCAACTGTGTTGAAATCAAAACATTGCAGCAGCGGAAAAAAATTGTTTTTATTTCATGTAAAGTTCTGAAGGGATCAATTTCAAATCCTGCTTATGATATGAAAAATATTAAAAAACCTGGTCTATTGTAGTTTTATTCAGACTGGTTTCTGTTTTTGGTTATTAAAATTGTTTCCTATTTTGCTTATTAAAATCATTGAAATGGTATTTCTTGGAGGGACCTGCTTCTCTGACGTCTCGTGTTCCCATAAAAAAAAAAAAAAGAAAGAAAAAGGAAAAGTTGTGGCCCCGGTGGTCACAATTGCGGGGGTCTGTGGGGGGCTGCGGCCCGGCGAGGGGAGCGGGGGTGCTTTGCCCCTTCGGGAACGCTGCTGCTCGCAGGGCAGGAGCGCTCAGCCTTCCCCCTTTCCCCCTGCTCTGCTCGGGTCTGAGCTCGCCCTTGGCACGGGAGCATCACCCCAACCCCTCCGGAGCGAGCGGAGCGCGGGAGCCCCGCACCGGGCCCGGCTGTGCCGCGGGGTCCGCCCGGAGCGGCGCTGCCCCGGCGGGAGGGGGACTGTCCTGTCCGGCCCGGCCACCCCGGAGGGGACAGCGGGGAGCAAGACAGCAACCACTTTCTTCCCTAATTTTTCTCTTTTTTTTTCTTATATTTTTTCTAAATTTATTTATTTATTTTTCATTAGAAAATGAGAGGACTTGGACAAGCCCGTCCTTTCCCCAGTTCCCTTGGGGATCCGGGTTCCCCATTCACTTCCCTTCCCTCCATCTGCACGCTGTATTTATTCCACTTTGGGGTTGTTTGTTTTTTATTTTTCCTCCCCCCCGAAGGCTCCTTAGATGCATGTGGAGAAGGGGACAGGTCTCTCCCGGCCACCCCCAGCGCTCAGCGCCTCGCAGCTCCACCACCGTCCCTCAGCTGCTCTCGCTGCAATAACCACACAGCTCCCTAAATTGAGGGAGGAGGAGGTTAAAAATCGCCCCCAGTCCTTGCCTGGGTGTGGGAAAGGGACTCTCCGAGCCGCAGTGTGTCTGAACGCTCCTGCTCTTAAAGTATGAAAGCGGTGTTGAACTTTAAATCCCTCCTAAAAACAAAATCCGAGGTATCACACAACTAGAAAAAATAGGTTCTCTCTGCCCTGCCGCTCGTCCCAGCAGCAGCGAGCAGTTCTTTGCGGGGATGGCATAAAGCGCCTTTGAAGAACAAACAGGTTAAGGACAGAATGTGGAAAAAAATTAATTTAAAAGCAAATGCAGCAACTTAAAATACCCCCCCTCTTAAATCCCATCGACATCCCTGCCTTGTCAGAGCCAGCTGGGCCAGCCCCTGAGCTGGGGGAGCTTGGAAGGGGCCGGGGCCCGTCCCAGCCCCCCGGCTACATGAGTCAGGCCCGGAGAACAAGCTCGCAGCCTGCTGCCCTGCCAAGGGGGGGACAGGAGTTTGCGGAGGAAAAGGCTGGGAGAGCCTGGCTTTCCCTGTATAGCCTCCCCCCTTGCCAGTAAATGCTATGGCTGCAGAAAGCCTGAGAGGAATATTGTTTGTGGGAACTGCCACCGCATATTAATGTCCCCTCATGCATGCATTGAATAAATCACTAGGGCTAATTGAACAACAACAACAACGAAAAAAAAGTAGGAAAAACAGGCCTTAGAAAAGCCCTCCAGATTCCCACCACAGAACGGTGTCAGCGGCGGGGCAGCCCCGCGGCACGGCCCGGGCGGCCGGGGCTCTGCTGGCCCGGCACCGCTCCTGCCTTTAATTTATTCCTTTTAAAAGAAAAGAAAACCGCAACCGAGCAGTACCGGGGCATAGCCCGGGTCGGTGGGACCGGGACCGGCCGGGCTCGGCCCGCGGGCGTTGCCAGGAGCGGGCTCCGGGCTGGGGGTGCCTCGGCCGGGCTCGGGCCGGCTCCTGTGTCCGCACAGGCTGCTCGAGGGGACTTTGGCACACCGAGGGGACAAAACCCACCCGCACTGGTGCTCGCCCGGCCTGCGGCTGGGCAGGCTCTGTCCTGAGGGCAGCGCAGCGGCCCCGGGGCCGGACAGCTCCGCGGGTACCGGGGTGGGCATCGCCCGTCTGTGCCCGCTGCCGGCACCCCCGGCAGAGCCCAGCAGAGAGGGGGGACCCGTGCCCTGCCCTGGCACCCCCGGGAGAGCCCAGCAGCCAAGAGGGACCCCTCCCCTGCCCCGGCAGAGCCCAGCAGCGAGGGGGGACCCCTCCCCTCGGCTCGCCTATCCGCGGGTATCCACTTTGATCTTTCGCCCTTCATCACCGATCGGAGAAGGGCTGACACGATACGGGGCACCACGGAGAGGAGCTCCTTGATGCCAAGAGAAAACTCCTCTTTTCCCTCTTTTGCCTCCCGGGACCGGCCTACCCGCGGGGTGCTCCCCGGCACCGGGGGCTGTGCGGATCAGCTCAGAGCCGGAGCGGGGAGAAGTTGCTGTCAGCAGCGGGGGACAGAGCGTGCATCCTGCCCAAGCCCCTCTTCTCCCTCTCTCCGGCCGTGCTGCTTGGCCGGTGTCTCCTCTGCCCGTCCTTTGCGCCACTTGTCCCCACGCACCCCTGGCCGGGGCTGGGGTCCAGCCCGGCTCCCGGAGCTGTTGCAGCTCCAGCCGGGCTGTGGAGTCCCGGGCTCGGAGGAGGCCGGAGCTGCAGCTGCTGCCCGGCTTGGAGGGACCCAGCGCTGAGCACCGAGCGCTCCGGGAACCGGACGGGCCGCCCGGCGCTCGCCCTCGGCGCTCTCCGCAGCGAAGATGCTGCAGATTGTCTCCCCAAAAGCCGGGTGTAAAGGCCCTCACCCCGAGTCTCGCTTCGAAACCTTGGGGAGGATGGGATCGGGGTGGCAGAGAGACAGGACCGGACTCGGATTTGGCCCGAGACCGTGCACGCCGGGCCGGAGCAGGGGTTCGGGGGCTCTGGGATGCTCTGGGAGCAGAAGCGGCGGAGCCTTTGCGGCCATGGGAGACCCCCGAGAGCAGCCCCGCACCCGCGGATAATGGGGCGTATGACGGGAAAGGGGCCCAAGTTTTGCCCCGCTAAATTTGGCTGCCGGACGGCGGTTCACTATGTGATCTCACGTTGAGCGGGACCATTCCCTTCAGTGAAAATCATATTATTTTGTTTGATTTCGCAGTTTTGTAAGAGCTGTTGGTACCAGGCAGAGCGAGGTCCGCACCCCCCGCCGGGACAGAGGTGACGACCGGCTACGGCTGCTCCCAGGATTGAACGAGACACTCAGACAGGAAACACAATTGGCAACAGCCCCCCCTCTCCCCCATTTACTGACACAGAGCTCACAGACTATCGCTGCCAACCGTTTAATAGACTTCTCTCAATATTCCCTTCCCTCCTCCCCTCCAGGAGAGTGTATAAAGCTGATTGTCTTTAATTCCAAAACAGAGACATCTAAGACTAAAAAGACATTTTGAACTAAAGATAGAAACATCACTGTAAGACTTTCCAGAGATGCTGAGCGCTGCTGCCGGCCGGCAGATGTGTTGCTCCGTATTGAGGTGGGCAGGCGAGATGTGTTACAAGGATGAGCCAGGGCTTGCGAGATAACCGTTCCCAGCTGCTTTAGGGTTTAATTTTTTTTTCCTCCCCCCGCCCCCTTCCCTATTCTCCCTCGGGCTGGCGCAGTGCCCGCCTGGCTCTAGCAGGCTGCTCGGTGCCGTGATTGACAGAGCAAGGTCAGGGAAGCTCTTCGGGGCTGGGGGTGTCGGGTTTCGGGGAGGACAGCTAAAACATCCCCCGCGCTCGGGGAGCCCTCTCGGCCCCGCTGCCGCGCAGGTTCCGCGGGGAGCCCGCTGCGTTCCGCCGGCCGCGGAGCTGCCGAGTGCGCTGCCAGCATCCTGCCCTGCCTCGGCTCCGGGTCCCTTTCTTGTTTTATTTTTTTTAGTCTTTATTTGGACAAGTTTCAATTTTCTTTCTTTCTTTCTTTCTTTCTTTCTTTCTTTCTTTCTTTCTTTCTTTCTTTCTTTCTTTCTTTCTTTCTTTCTTTCTTTCTTTCTTTCTTTCTTTCTTTCTTTCTTTCTTTCTTTCTTTCTTTCTTTCTTTCTTTCTTTCTTTCTTTCTTTCTTTCTTTCTTTCTTTCTTTCTTTCTTTCTTTCTTTCTTTCTTTCTTTCTTTCTTTCTTTCTCTCTCTCTCTCTTTCTCTCTCTCTTTCTCTCTCTCTTTCTTTCTCTCTTTCTTTCTCTCTTTCTTTCTCTCTTTCTCTCTTTCTCTCTTTCTCTCTTTCTCTCTTTCTTTCTCTCTCTCTTTCTCTCTTTCTCTCTTTCTCTCTTTCTCTCTTTCTCTCTTTCTCTTTTCTTTTTATTTCTCTTTTCCTGTATCTCTTTCTCTATCTCTTTTCTTTCTCACTCTTTTTCTCTCTTTCACTCTCTTTTTTTCACTCTCTCTCCCTTTCTGTCTCTTCCTCACTTCCTTTCCCCACCTTTCTCGCTCTTTCTCTTTTTCTCCATCTTTTTTTCTCTTTTTATCTCTTTCTCTCTTTCTTTTTCTCCCCCCCTTTTTTTTCTCTCTTTTAAATCGTGATGTTTCACCCCATTAGGGTTGCATTAAATCTGAAGTTATGTTGTTACACACACACACACAGACACACACACTGTAAATAGTTTATTGCATAATCCTGCATGGTGTGTTCAGCAATACTGCATGCAGAGGTCTGGTAGGATCCCACACTGGACTTCTGTTTCATGCAAGAAGAAGAAGAAGAAGAAGAAGAAGAAGAAGAAGAAGAAGAAGAAGAAGGGGATTAAAAAACCTTACAAGCTCTGCCTTTTCTTGATATTTAAAAGGTGGCTTTCAGTAGTAAATTCTGAATGCAGTAGGAAGTGCTGCAAAACGTTTTCTTGCTAATGCATCCAGGACAGGGAAGAGGTAATTTATATTTGTGAGCTGGTCCTGTGCATCACAGTGTGTGGAAATGTTAGAAATGGATTGTGCTGTGCTTGAGACCAAAGGTACTGCAAATCCTTTGCCTTAAACAGAACCACTCCAATGGGGGCTTATTGTGTTTACAGTTTTGCCACAATATGATTTGAACAAACACTGCAGTAAAGAGGGGAAAAATTGTTCCACATAGAGAAAGTGACATATTTTCTGTCCCAAGGAACCTGCTGGTAGGTTTTAGAGATAGTTGTCCTCTGTCCTCCTAGTTTTTTTATTACCCCTTTTAAAGTTTCACTGTTTGTCTTAAGGCACAGATTCAAAACACTGCATTTCCACTTTATACATGTGTTCTCTTAAAAGATTTGTTTAGACAAGGAAACCAATGCTAAGTGTTCTCACTTGAAAGAAATTAAATATATAGAATGATAAGCTGCTGCTAAAATATATAAAAAACACTTAAATTAATAATAAGAACTTGTTCTGAGGCAAAATTCAATTTTACTTCCTATTATGCAATCTTTGCATGTAAAGTTGCTTTAATGCAAAATAGCAGCTCATCAAAAATTCTGTTTTATTGGTATCAAAAATTTATGATATCCTGAGGCATGAGGGGCAGAGAGCAAGGTAGCAAAGCTGTGTCCTTTTACCAAGTTTAGTGCTTTCTTTAAAGAAACATCTCAAACTTATTTCTTCTGCCTTTTTTCTCATTGCTGGAGACAGTGGGTGAAGGTTTATACCAGAGAAATCTCCACTGCCAATGTCACAGGGCTGCTCTATTACACCATTTTAACTGTACTGTTTCTGCAGATTCTGGCATTTATTGCAATGCTGGGAGATCCTAGGACATGTTCACACAAATACAGAGCTGGGATTATTTCTAAACTGAGATGTTTTCATCCAGTATTGCAATAACACGCACAGATTGCAAATATTCAGGCATTGCTTGTGCCTGTATTTGTCTATTGAAGGCTGCAACCTCCCTCTGATAAAATGTAAAGCTCTAATTCTGCTTCAGCCTCAACTTCCCACTAATGAGGCTTCATTTGTTTCCAGAAAGGTGCTCCTGGCTTTATAAAGGATATTAAACACACGGTGACAAGGGCACTGTGGTCAACTCAATTTTTTTTCTGAAGTAAGCGTGGCAAGAAATCGGTGCCAAGCACCTGAAATCTGCATTAATAAAAATAAACAGTACTTACTCCTTCTCCAGCAGAAATTCAGGTAATTTATTAAAGGAAGCCACTGACCTCTCAGAGGGTTGTGGTGACCTGGCCAAGGTGAGCTGGGAGCAGGGCTCAGCCTGAGCAGCTCCTCTGGGCTGTGCTCCCACCACAGCATCCCTGATCAACAGGGAGCAAATACCAAGGTGGGAAGGCAGCACAAGCCCCTCTGATACTGTGTTTGTCCATGGACCTTGTTTTATTTCTTATGGAATGGAGCTGGAATGTTCCTGCTGGTTCAGGGAGCCCATTCACAAAAGAAATCACAGATTGCAATAAACCTGCCCCTTGCTCTTCAGCTAACTCCTTCTTCCCTGCTCCTCTGCTGTGGTGCACTTATTACCTAAAGCTTCTGCAAACATGAGAAAGGGAACATATAATTATAAACAGGTCTCTGAGCTAGCACGGGCCCTCACAGCTTTCAGAGCTGCATTTCCCCCCTATTTAAAGCAGCCAACAATTACATGAAAAAAAAAGGGTTTTGAGTCTGAAATCTCTGCTCATGAGACCCTGAAGGAAAGCTTTTACATTTTTACATTTCTCCTCAGTGTGGTCCCCCTCTGGCTCGTTGCCCAGTGCCATCCAGCTCCACATGTTGTGTCAGAGCAATTGCAGTGGTAATATCAGCTCCAGCCTGCACAGTGGCTGAGGCTGATAAACTGAGTGCACTCAAGACACCAAAAAGAGAGGGCTGCTAACAGGCCATGACACAGGCTATCCTTATTTTTATGTCAGCCTTGACCCCTGGATCAAGTGTTTTATTCTGGGTATTGCAGTGGCTGCTCTGCATGGTCTGTGAGAGCACGTGTGGATCTCAAGGGCTGAAGGGCACAAATTCAGCACTGGTTTTGTGCAGTGACAGGTTAACCCACTCCACAGAGGGGTGGAAGGGGCAGCAGGGGTGTTTGTTAGCAGAAAATGGCTTTGAAAGGGCATTTCCAGATGCTCACTCCTCTCAAGTCAGGCACCCAAAAGAAGGGAATTAAGAAAATACCTGAGAACCTCTGGGACTATGTAATAAATGACTCATCCCCAAGTCTGATAGACAGACAGGAATTATGATAATAACAATAAAGTCCATGGCTTTCTGATTTGCAGCATTACCAGAACTCTCTTATGCAGTGATTTCTGCATGGAGACTAAAACCATGCAGTGTCACAAAAGAAAAAGAATCCTTAAACAGCAGAGAAGTTTAAATTTGAAATAAACAGACCATATAGTCATGTTACTCAGCTCAATAATTAATGAAATAGCTTGGGTAAAATTTAAAACAAAGCAGAGGCATCAGCTGATGTCTGCTTCAGAATCTAAATTCAGTGTTCCTACTAAAAAGTCATGTATCTTTTAAAAGAAACCCTTTGCCATAATCTGTTTTCAATTGAAGTCTACAGTAAATATATAAAGATTACTGAATCACATTGTTTACGGATGAAACAGTTTAAAGGTGAAGTTATTTTTGGTTTAAATCTTCTGTGTTTTAAAATGAAAGGCATTTTTGGAGTAGCTGCTGAAAAACAGAAAAAAAAAGAAAAAAGAAAAAAGGAAGAAGATGAAACGTGGCACTGTGAGGGTTAAGCAAGGTCCTAGGATCCAAGTAAATATTTATATGAGTGCTCAAAGAGGGGGGAAAAATCTCAATATAACCAAAATATAAATCATGGTGCTTTATGTTAGCTGTCAAATTATTCTAGCCCCTGCATTCCAGTACTTGCTCTACTGGTAATGTCACATACAATATGTGGGCTTATGCCCTGGTGCAGGTTTGGCAGGTAATTAAAGTCAGTTGCATGGAGGTTTACACAGACTCCCTCCATCCACTGAAAGACAAACAACCTGTTAACTGGGAGAGCTGCAAGTGTGCAGAGCTGGATGGGAACAGGGATTCTCACAAGCAGGGGGGAAAAGCCTGGCTCTAGGGTGCTGCTTTGCTCCTTGTCTTCAGTCTGAATTAACTCTTTGGGGCTTGTTGTGTTTTGCAGAGGCAGTGAAATATCGGTAGCAGTGGAATCAGCAGCCAAGCGTATGTCAGAGGGAAAAAATAACAATAAAAGCAAGCCCTGAGGGCAGCCAGCCCTGGGGTCAGGTTTGCCTGCATTCCTGACCTGGGGGAGACTATTCTTGCTAGAAGTCATCTGCTGAAAAAAGCGATTCAGTCTTTCTGCTTTGTCCAGCCTCCCTAAACTGGAGACTCCAGTCACAACAGAGGGAATTATTCCCAGCAGCTTCACGGTGCAGCCTGTTCCCCGGGCTGAGAAGGTCCTGGGGGAGCCTGCAAATGATGCTCAGAGTGTGCATCTCACGGCCTTTGATGGAACTCCTTCCAAAAAGACAACCACAATCAAACTCTGGAGCTCCGCTCCTTGTTCACGCTCTTCTCATTTGTGTTCCTCGTGTGAGAGAGAGGCTTTCAAGCCTTCGAACCTTTGGTTTGCCCTTCCTGTCAGAGGCGTTGCTGTCTCCATGGGGTGGATCTTTGCCCCGGGAGGCACCGGCGCGCCTCCCGCTCCGTGCGGAGCCGGGCTCAGGGCTGCGGGAACCGCAGCGCCGTGAAGGATGGTACACCTGCGGGATGGCACACCTGCGGGATGGCACACCTGCGGGGATGGCACACCTGCGGGGAGGGCACACCTGCGGGATGGCACACCTGCGGGATGGCACACCTGCGGGGAGGGCACACCTGCGGGGAGGGCACACCTGCGGGATGGCACACCTGCGGGATGGCACACCTGCGGGAGGGCACACCTGCGGGATGGCACACCTGCGGGATGGCACACCTGCGGGAGGGCACACCTGCGGGAGGGCACACATGCGGGATGGCACACCTGCGGGATGGCACACCTGCGGGGATGGCACACCTGTGGGGATGGCACACCTGCGGGGATGGCACACCTGCGGGATGGCACACCTGTGGGGATGGCACACCTGCGGGGAGGGCACACCTGCGGGGAGGGCACACCTGCAGGGATGCCACTCGGGTGTCAGGGAGCCGTGCCAGCCCCGGCACCAGGGCCGTGCGACACGCTCTGACTCAGCTGATGCCATTAGCATGGCACCGAGCTGCCGGGTTCCTGCCCTCCGGCTCTCTTCTCACTCCGTGTGGCACCGAGCTGCCTGGTTGGGGCCCTCCAGCATCCTCCCCACACCGAGCTGCCGTGTTCCGGCCGTCCAGCATCCTCCCCATACCGAATAGCACCGAGCTGCCGGATCCCTGCTCTCCAGCATCCTCCCCACTCCATGTGGCGCTGAGCTGCCGGGTCGGCGCCCTCCGGTCCCTCCCCACTCTGCATGGCACCGAGCTGCCGGGTTGGTGCCCTCCAGCTCTCTCCCCACCCCTGTGCCATCCCCAGCTCTCCCCTGCCAGCACACAGGCTGGGGGCAAAGGGGAAATCCTGTTAAATCCTGTTTCACCGCTGCTCCTCCCGAGCTGTACCCGACACCCGTGCGCAGGGATAACCCCAGCACCCTTTCACGGGGGCCAGGGAACAGCCACCATCTGTTTAGCTGCCAGAGGAGCCATTCATATTCATTTAACAAGTCTCTTATGCTAATCTCTGTCTACATCCTTTCTTATCTTCTAGTCATATACAAAATCAGAGAGCAAGGCCCTTCCTGAATTAGCTCAGATTCCTGGTACTCAGCTTGGGAAATGCTGGGCTGAATCCTGACAGTAAGGGGAAAAAAAACCCTCCAAAACCCCAAAGCATGCAGAAATCAGCTTTTGGAATTGCTCAGGACCATTTGTCTGCCTTAATCAAATGGTGATTTGTCTGTCTGATAGGAGTTTAGATAAAGTTTTCAGCAATTTGCAGTAATTAAATGTGAAAGGGGAAGAGGCAGAGGGTTTCCAGGCAACATGCTGCAGAAGGGGAGTTTTGGAGGAAGGCAGAGAACCCCTTGTTAAACATCTGCCAGTTTGCATGGAAGGTAGCGGTGATTTCCCTGCTCTTATGGCATTTCCTCCCTCCTCTTCACTCCCTGCAAAGATTCTCCTCCTGTTGTTAAATTCAACTGGAGGAAAAAGAGAACCCCTGGAGAGCAGGAAAATATTTTCCAAAACAAGATATTGTTCATGATTACAACAAGTGACAGACATAAAAAGAAAAAAAAGTCCCAGGGAATGACACTGTCACCTCCTCTGTAAGGACTTTGCTCCCATGTCAGAGTTATGCAAGGTACAGTGCAGTGCTTAGTATATTCAAGACAGTTGTCAAGAGTAAAGTATAAACATTTCCAGCAAATGCACTTAATAGAAGTTTGTTTGCCAAGTGCTGCAGCCTCCTTTCTTGGTTATGGCAAGGAAAATACCTTTTTGTCATTAAGTGGGAGGAAAAAGCCCTCCCCAGTTAAAACCAGAACAAAACAGCTTTGAATGTAAAGCTTTTTCTGGTGTTTTGCTTTGTTACCCATTGGCTCCAGCAGCAGTGGACCCAAAATCTACTCAAATCTCCCTGTAATGAATTCCCTTTCATAAATGTTATCTGTGGGAGAGCAGCCCCACTCAGAGATGGCTCAGAGCTGGCCAGAGCTGGGTGTGGTGAGTGAACCTGCTGCTGGGATCCAAAGGGGTGCCCTGTTGGGCGTAAAACACAACCACATTGCTGGCAGAACAAAGTCTGTGTGAATTTGGACATTGGACTTTGCTGGGGCTGAGGCTGACCCCAGCCTGCAAGGGGGGTTTGGTGCTTCTGCCAGGGGACAGCTGAGCTCAGGGAAGAGATAAATCAGAGGCAATTAAGCTGTAACCAGTATCTGCCTTTGCCTGAATCACTGGCTCCACCCTGAACACGCAGTACATCAGGGCTGGAATCTCCTCCAGCCAAGAACTTGGGACTCCAGGGAAGGGGTGTGTTCCTCCTCTGAACTAACAACTTCATTCCAAAAGCAACCACAGTTGTCTTGAGCTACTGTTGCCAGTTCAATGTGCCTTTAGCAAGAAACAGAAGCTTTCTGTGAATGAAAGGGGCCTGGAGATGATGCTTCTGTTTTAATTAACTAATATACCCTATAGATTTATGCTTTTTCCTTGAAATCTCTGTTGGCTTCTTTAATTGCTGCTCTCAGTGACACAGTTTAATTTCCCCTCCCTGGCCTGCACTTGCCTTTTCCCAGGGCACTCTCACTGAGAACACCCCTGAGAGCCCTCTGAGTGCAGGAGGAGCTGCTTTCCATTAGGGAACCTGCTGATGACTCCAAGGTGGTGTTGGATAACCTTCCCTGAGAGTGTCACTCCATGCTCCCACAGGACAGGAGTGTTGGTGGGAGGTCTCTCACCCAGCCTCCCCCTCAAAGCAGGACTGTAGCCAACACCAGATTGGATCATCCATGGCTTTGCCTATGTACATCCTGAAAATCTCCAGGTGTGGAGATCCCACCACCTCTCTGGGTGTCCCACCCACATTCTCCTAATTCTATCTCTAGGAATTTACCTTTCTACACAGGAACTCTATTCTACCACAGGACAATAACTCCAAGCCAATATTGCCCATCCCCTGCCTTTCAAAGATCTGATGGCCCAGAAACACCCAAGAACCTGAACACCTATTATGGAAACTAGGAAAATGAAACCTGTTTAGATTCATAAAAAGCCCCAGCAGGCTGTCCCTCCAGCACACAGGCTGGAGACACCAGCAGCATTAGCAGCAAAGTTCTGCAGGCCCCTGGAGTTCTGTCCCTGGAGTTCTGGCCCTGGGGTGGGAGCTTAAGCTGCCTCTCAAGCTTAAGTCTGCTTCACATTCATGAAAATCAGGTATTATTCTGCCTCTCCTCAGAAGCCTCAATTTGTTAAGGTGTTCTCAGAGCATTCCCATCAGATCTACGGGATGTGGCAGCAGGATTTATGAACTGAGAGCGCAGGGAACATCCTACCCATCCACCTGTGGGTGCAGCTTTGCAGCCTCTTTCCTTCCTTCTGCCTGCCTCAGGTTCCTCTGTGCAAAGCAAAGCAGCCCTGCCAGAGCACAGCCGGGAAGGAACGGGGCCAGGCACCTCTGGGAATGGCTGAACCCCTGGGAATGGTTGTTGGCACCTCTGGAATTGTTGTTGGCACTTCTGGAATGGTTGTGCCTCTGGAACAGTTGTTGGCCCCTCTGGGAATGGCTGTTGGCACCTCTGGAAATGGCTTTTTGTACCTCTGGAATGGCTCTTTATACTTCTGGGAATGGGTGTTGGCACCTCTGGGAATGGCTGTATTCCTGGGAATGGCTGTTTGAACCTCTGGGAATGGCTGTTGGTCCCTCTGGAATGGCTGTTTGTACATCTGGGAATGGCTGTATCTCTGCAAATGGCTGTTGGCACCCCTGGAATGGCTGTTGCCCCCTTGGGAATGGGTGTTGGCCCCTCTGGGTGCTGGAGCAAACCCAGTCCTTGCCTTCTTCCCCACCAGGCCCCAGAGCTGGGGCCTCTGACTGAAAGGAGAGCTTTGGATGGCAACCCTGGGAGAAAATTCATGTGGCAAGGAGGCAGATGCCAATATAGGTCAGAATGTGTGGATAACCCCCATGAGGACTTGATTTAAGTAGTTTCTTCATCTCTTACTGGCTAGCATGGCTGGCATGGTTTTGTAGCTGGTGATGGGGCTCTGAGAAAGTTGTGAGGATTACAGAGAAAATGTCAGTGTCCTGATATCTTCATCAGCAATTAGAAGCTTCAGTGGTAATTTGATTGTCCTCCAGTCCACATAAAGGAAAAGAAAATCTCATGGAGGAATAGCCCAATATCTAAAAATTAGAGGAAGATGAAATACATGCCTCAAAACTGAACTTTTTGTCATGATAAAGCTAAAAAATAGGTGATTTGAACAACTCACAAGGAGTTACAAAGGTCCAGTCCTTTACTTGGAATCTGTAGGGAAAGGATTAGATTTTTTTCTAAAAGTTGTTTTAATCAAATTAGGAATTAATCCTGACATATCCTAGGGTCTGTTATACATGTGGAATCAGATTAAATGGTCACAGTGGCTTCTGCTCTTACAATCAATGTAAAAAATGTAATTGCAGTGCTAGTGAAACAGTGAAGAAAACATACTGCTGAACTAGAGGGGAGGCTAAAGGACAGATAAAAATATTATGAATTCTAGAACTTATATAATAGATTGCATTCACTTCGGCAAGAATTCCACCATTGTTATTTTTTTCCACATTTAATTTAAAGAGGCAATATCCTTTTAAGCTTTCATTCTTCAGCAGGGTAGATTAAATTTAAAATAGAAAAGTGCTGCAGAATAGATCTGGGGATGTTCAGGGCTGGAGGACAACTTAATGAAGCAGAAACTGAAATACCATACGTCTCCAATAGCTTTAATTTATACAAATATTATCTTTGTGTCTTTCATAACATGATGCAGAGGAGCTCAGAGTACAGTGTAATTCCTTTGCTTTTCAAGATAATTTTATCCATTTTAGTACCTGGGTTTGAAACAGGCCCAATTCAAACCAAAAGAGCTATAAAGGTTTTTTTTTTGCTTTAATTGCTGAAACAGGGTTGCACATACAAAATCAATTTAACTGCTGGAAAAGCCTGTGTGGTGTATAAATAGGGATAAATGCCAGAGTTCCTGGAGTCCAGTCCTGCCCTGGGAATTCCCAGTGGTCAGTGCTGCTGGAAGGGGACAGGGCAGGGACAGGTTTGGCAGGGTCACACTGAAAATGGGAGCTCACACCAGAACAGGGCCAGCACAGCCTGCTTCCAACAGCTGGGCAGGACCATAGAGGGTTCACCTTTGCAATTTTTGGGACCTTTTTCACCCCAAATTCAGAAGCAGATAAATGGGGAAGTGTCCCCAAACCTCTTGATGCAATAAAGCCGAGAGCAGCATCAGTATCAGGAGGGAGCTGGGGTTGAGCACCACTTGAGACAGGATTTATTCAGAAAAGTCTTGATCAGAAACCAAGTAACATCCACAACCCCAGCACAGGGACAGTCACAGACAGCCCCTCTGGGGTGGCTCTGTTTGGCCAGGGATGAAGGGGAGTGTCACCAAAGCAGGGGATGGCTGTGCTGTGGTCCCTGGAGCTTTCCCTTCTGGCTGTGTGCACAAGGGGACAACACTTGCAGGTCCAAGGAAGTATTTTTTTGGTGTACTTGACTATTTTTTGGTGTACTTGACCTTCCAGGTATTTTGGGACACTGTTGTACTACTTCATACACTCTGCTTCCAACTTTGTGCTTTTGGTTAAAGCAGCTTCATATGGCTTAATTTTAATTTCTGTGGGATGAAATTATATCTTTTACTAATCTCTGAAAAGGTCTTTGAAACTTAGAGAGCAGGTATCTAATGTCTAGCACCTTATTTATTCACAGATGTTTGAATCTGCTCAAGACATGTAAAACTGGGGTTTTTTCACTCAATGGGTTAGAAGTGGGGAGAAAGAGAGAGAAAGAAAAAACATGTTGCTGGAAGACATCTTCCTTCTGAATAAAAGTAGAGTTCATTAGTGAAGAGGGTTCATCTTTTCTTTATTCTTCATGACATGCATTTTCATGGTTGGTTACAAGTCTGGCATTGCTTCTTCCTTCATATGCTGCCAACAGTTTTCTATGATCTTAATTTTCCCCCCTCCATGAAAACCTCAGGAAAAAAATTCCATATATTAGCCTGCAAGCATTTGATTGACACACAGATTAATGTTACACAATTAAGGACTGTTATCAGGTGAGTGCTTCAAAAATCACAATATTTCACAGGCAGGCAGGTTTCCTGACACCACTGTAAGTAGAAATACTTTATAAAAATTATTTAGAATCACCATCCATCATCGTGAGAAACCTTGTGTTGTGCTAAAATAATTGACAGCTTGATAGCTGCAAAATGTTCCCAATCCAATAAAATACATAGCATTTCCAATAACAACCCTGGTGCACGTGGATTTGCGGTGGTTACCAATTTATTATGAAAAATGATGGAGCTCTAATTTGTGAGCAACTTGAGTGTATTTCAGCTGGGTGGTCAGCGTCCTTCAAACCATCTCTAACCCATTTCTGTAGTGAACAAACGAGCCATGAATATTCATATGAGATATGGCGCAGCATGGGCTGCTCTGCCACCTCACAGCCACAAGGTCACAGGCATAAATCTCCCTGGATGCTGAATATTCCCTCCACCTCAGGTGGGTATGGAGCAGCTCCCCACCTTCCTACACCATTACAGAGAGGAAGCATTGGGTAGAAACCCTCATGTGTTCACTCCCCAATTGTTGGAACTCAGCGCATCCCTCCAGGTGTCCAGACCTGCTGAGGACCCTGTCAGGGGGCTTGGAGACCCTGGCACACAGCCCAGAGCACCTGGGGATTTGATTGTGACACCTGGAGCAAGTTACCAGCTTTGTAGGAGGACCTGAAAGTCACACAGGTTTGAATGGTGTAATAACAAAATGATCACAGGGTGATAATGTAGATTTTAGGATTTTTGGTGTGGGGGTTATGGGGACAAGATGGAGGAACCTGGGCGTGTCTAGCCTTTCTTCTTCTTCTTCTTCTTCTTCTTCTTCTTCTTCTTCTTCTTCTTCTTCTTCTTCTTCTTCTTCTTCTTCTCCATTTTCTGCAGTGATGTTGGCATTTTGGAATTAGTTTAGAGTAGAAATGCACTGTCTAACACAGGTGATAGGTATTGGGAATTAAGTGTAAATATGTTATATGTAGTTTGTAGTATAAAAGGACAACACTGCCTCAGGGGTGGGCAGAGTGCCTGTGGCTGCCCTGCTGGGCAGATCTCGGCTGGGCAGAAAGAAAATTTTATAGATAAGAATTAATAAAAAACCTCAAGACCGAAAAGTGAAGAGTCCAGACACGTTCTTCAGTTGCACAGGCTGAAGCAGAGACACCCTGCACATCTCGGGGCAGCAAAAATCAACAGCAACCCAAGACCCCATGGCTCACAGGGATGAAAGAGAGGATCAAAGCATCAAAAGGATGGAGCTGGAAATGAACCTGCCAGGTGCTGGCATGCAGTTCATCAGATCCTTAATGTGCACCTTAAAATGGCTCTGTCTCTTCCAGGAGTGTGGAGACATGGCCACTTCAGCTGCCCTTGCCCCCTGATCCCTTTCAGTTGGGCTGGGAATGGATCATCAACTCCACATCCCATGCAGGAAACACTTTTAGGGATCAGCAAAAGCCTAAATTGCGGCATCATTCAGGCCCCTGTGGGCTGGAGGTCATGGACAACCCCAAGCTCCAGCCAGCCTCTGCCCCTTGCTCTCTCCTTCAAACTGCCATATTTCCTGCTCTTCCCATCCATCCTGAGAAGTCTGAAGGGAGCATGAGCAGAATAGGCTTCTCCTCTACTCAGGAGAATAAAATAAATAATTGGAAGATGCCTCCTATGCCCATGCACCTCCCTGGCATCCTTGGAGTTATTTGTAGTGATTCTGAGCTTGTTAAACAGGGGTTTAAGCTACAGAGAAACTCTGACATTGATGGGGGCAAAGAAATAAAGCTTCTGATAATGCTAAAAAAAGCACCACCAAAAAAAACCCCCAAAACCAAAACCAAAGATATAACTGATTTTGACCTATTCTCTCAGCTACAAGCATACCAAAAGCACTAGGTAAAATTTTTGGATTTATAATATAAAATTTTATGAAGGAAAAGTAAGTTTGGACTGCTTTTTTTTTTGTTTGTTTGAGGTTTTGGATTTTTGTTTTGTGGTTTTTGTCTGTGTTTAGTTTTTTGTTTGTTTGTTTTTCTTTTAGTTTTGTTCCTAGTTTTCTTTTAAGACAAACATTTGTTTTAAGCAGCCATCGAGACATTTGCAGCAAGGTTCTAATATGAGGGATTTTCTTTCCCCACCTTGTCCCCAGAATTAACAAGAGAGAAGGAACATAATATCCTAGAGTAACAATTAACCTTCAGCCACTTACCTGTCATATGCAGATGCAGAGGAAGAAAAGTCAGTCCAATGCACACTGGAGCACTGTCCTTTCAAACTCTTGCCAGAGGACACAGGTTTATAAAAGAGTCCATGGAAAAACTGGACCAAATTCTGCAAGAGGCTCCTGAGACTCAGAGGTAAATGTGGTCATCCTTCTTCAAGGTCTCACTGCAATATGAGAACTTTCAACAGGAATTTTCCTAACACCTGGCTGATTAAAAAAAAATAGCTGTAATTATATATATAAGTCACTATGTAATTACATATTTTACTATATATGTATATAGCTATATATATAGTTGTACATATAATAGTAATATAGTAATAGTAATATAGTAATAGTAATGAAAACCATTATCACTCACCTTGCAGCTACCTGACTTTTTTCTTTAGATAAGCTCAGCAAACTTCAAGAAGTTTTGCTTGGACCCCAGAAAACACAGCTCAGGTTTTCCAGCAGCAACCTAGGAATTGCTCTGGATACCTCCTTGACATTAAATCTCTGCACAGCTCAGCAGAGAAATCAGGATCTGAAGCTTAAGGAGCAGTGTGGATTCCCTGTTTCCTGCTCCATGTGGTATTTTTGCTCTGTTCTCCAGCAGTGGAAAAACACCCGCTGTCCAAATTGCAGCAAATCTTGTCAGGAGGACATTTTTGTTTTCAGACATGCTTTGTTTTTCCCAGTGTCATACACAATTGCTCCAAGAAAAGAGATATTACAGTAGGTTGTTGCATTATTTAGATGGTGTGCAGAATTGTATTAAAATTTCCAGGCAGAAGAAGTCCAACACCCATCAGGAGTTATTCAAGAAGACAAAACATATCCACTGGTCTTAAATCCAGACAGTGGGCTGATGCATGAAATAAATCTGGGCAGGTCAGATTGGCTTTTTAAACCCCCTTTTCTTTACCCAACCTGGCTTAGACAACTTCACTCAAATATTTTCTTTCACACGTTGCTGGCAAAAGCATCAAAACCCTTGCTGGGTTTATATTACTGCTGACAAATCACAGTAATTCATGATCAGAGCTACTGTAGTTATTTCAGAGCAACTCTTGCAGCCACGGGGGCTGAGAGTGACTGACAGCACTGCAGAAATTACCTGCTAGGATTTCTTAGAGCTGCCAAGTAATTTGGGTTAACAGCTCTTTCCCTTGAAGAAGAACATTGCTGAGGGGGTTGGCCCCATGGTAGCTCAGCTCTAGATCAGCCCCAGCAATCAGAGGAGCAGAATGACCAGGATTAAATTGGCCAGAGAGTCTGTGATGCTGAAAAAGTGATTGTCAATGGAAAAAAAAAAACAAAACCAAAGACAATTTAACAGCTGTCCAAGCATCCCTGGTTAATGGAGGAGTTTATTCCTGGCAGTGATAACAAACAGACCAAAATCCCCACAGCCACCTGCAATATTCCATGGATGGGGATAACCATGGCCAGCCCCTGTGAGGGGAGAATCCTCACAGATCCTGCTGCCACAGACATTTCACAGCTTGCAAAATGAGACTGTTCTTCAAAATAGTGGTTTAAATTCCGTGACACACCAGTGCTGAGAAAATGTTAATAATCTGCTTGTAATGAAAAGTCAAACATCCAGCATCACTATTTCAAGTTATAAACACCAGTTCTGTCCAGGAGAAATGTCAAGGCCTCTCAAAGTTTAACCAGGTTTCAGAATTACTGGAGGACAAGCAGTCACAGCCTGGATTCTTTGTTCAGTTTTACCTTCCTTTTTCAAGGGTTTAATGTTGCTGTATTTTGATCCTTCACATTTTAAACCCTCGGTTTTCAACTGGCAGCTTCTGGCTTTTCCAACAAGTGTTTCCAATATCTTTACAAACTGGAGTATTGTCTGATGGACTGCACCTTCAGAGCCTACCTCATTTTAGGGGAACAGAGCCGAGACTTTTATTCCAGGGTTTGCTTCATGACACAAGGATCTATTGTGGGCACTTTTCTCTTTTTCTTTCTAGGATTCCTTACACTAAAATAGAAGTAACTTTAGAGAGAGAGAAAAAAAGGTACAAGACTGTTCTTTGTGTATTCAGCTTGCTAACTGTCATGATTTTATGAGGAGTCTCCTGACACCTGGCATTTTTCTTAAAACCCTAGACCTTGGAGTCATATGGATATACCAGAGCTCCAGCGTTAATTAAGAGAAGAAAGTTTCCAACCAGCATGGATGAAAAAACCTGAAAATGGTGAATCCTGAGAGTAGAAGAGCCCTTAAACTGCTTGTAAAAAGCTCATGTCTTAGGAGGTAAAATCCTAATTTCTGGAGGGAAGGAAGGCATTGAGGATAGAAAAGCCTTGCTCAACATTGAGTTATGATGCCCCTGCAAGACATCCTCTGGAACTCAGCCTTCTGTTTTTATTGTGTAAGGCTAATTGGAGTTAGAAGCCATCCAAACCTACAATAGGAAATGAGATTTGGGATTAAATGAGACAGGATTAAAAGCAGTTTCCTTGAACCCCAGCCCATCTCTTGCAGACAGATTGTCAAAGTTTCAGGTGTGCTGATTCCATGCTGAAATTTCAAATTATGAAGTGGAAACAAGCAGAAACACAATGCTGTCCTTACTCAGCTGACAAGTTAAGAAAGGAATTAGAGAGATGCTAACAGCCTGTAGGCTGGCACTCAGGCCTGCCCTACCTGAGATTTCTAGCTGAAGGACTAATAATGCTTTCATGCTGCTCCAGGTGACTGAGAAACTCTCTGTAAGGGCATTTGCTGCCAGTCTCTTCTCCCACAGATAGTTTTTCAGGATTTTTTGGGGTTTTTTTTTGTTTAGTACAGAAAACTCTTTCCATAAAGCTCCCATGGGGAAGCAGAGAGTGGATAATCCAGATCACAGAACAGGCCTGGCTCAGCTCAGTACTTTTTCCTGTGTCATAACAAACATTTGATAACAGTGCAAACCTGCATAAGCAAGTCAGCCCATGGCAAAAAGAGCAATCCACTGCAGCTGGGTGGTTTCTGTGGTGCAATCCTGTGTAACCCTGCTTCCCCTCTGGCAGTCCTTGCTCCAATCTAAGACACCTTATAAGTAAAACAAGTTTGTGAGGCCCAGACAAGAGACCACTTTGTGAAGTAACTTGTGTGTGCATGACTTGAAAGAGCAAGAAAGTGCTCCTAGGACACGTTATTACAGGAGCTGGCAGCAGGTAAAGGCTCCTTTCCTGTTTTAGCTGGTCTATTAGCAATGTGATTGCAGCACCTCAGATGTCAGCTGTGAATTAGGACACCCCTAGACCTAGAGGTGTTCCTGATCCTAAAAAGACCATGTGTGTGGGGAGTCTTCTGGGTTGTGCAGATAAAGCAGCTTGGCTCTCCAGATGCCTGGCACCCAGTCAGAGCTCGCTGGGGAGCCCAGTGCCTGTTCCTGCACAGTCAGGGAGGTGTCTGTGTGAGCAGCCACACTGCTGAGCTGGGCTGGCAGGCACCTGCATGTGGCTGCAGCTCAATACAGCAGGAGCACAGCCTCTAAAACCTTGCAAGGTCCAAGTCTGTTCTCAGCAAACTTCTCTGTTACGCACCAACCCTAGAAGAAAAATATTTTTTTTTGTTCTGCTGGCAGTTTTGGATTTTGAAAACAAGTCCAGGGTAGGTAGCAGACCTGAGGCATCTGCTGTAGGAACATCTCAGCCCTTTGCAGCTCCCAGCCTGGGTTAGCAGAGCTCTCACTGAGGAGCTGCTGTGGCTATGGGATGAGCCGCAAGGAGCTGCTCTGCCCCACACCCCAGCATCTCAGGCAGCTCCTCACCCTGCACAAGCACCTGCCCACCATGGGAGAGACCTGGTACCACTACTTTTCCAGGAGCTTGACCTACTTTGGAGCAGAGATGCCAGAGTTTGCATTCTTCCTCCCCACTTTCACCAGCCATGGGTTATGCAGGGCCTCCAACACCACTCATTAGAGGGGTGGCAGCAGCTTGGCTGGAATTTGCTTCCCTGAGATCAAAGCAACATGCAAAAATCCCATATTCAGGGTATTTAGGAGAGATCAAATAACATCTATAAAGCACATGATTTTTTTAAACTCTACTGCTCCTACATTGAGCAGCTGCTTATCTCTTATATTATGAAGACCTGCCTTGCAACTACAGGGAGCTGGGGAAGAAAGAAAAGGCATATTCCACAGTTTTTGCCTTTTCCTGGCTTTCTCTCCCATCCTTCTTTTAGCCCCAGCAAGCAGGAAACTAAAGGAGCACGAAGACTCTGCACCTGCTACTACTTCTATCCCCTCACAGCCAGCTTGTGCTTATGGAAAACCTGCACATGAGATAAAACAATCACCTGCTCAGGAAAAAAACATACCCCAAAACTAGAGCACTGCATCTGTAAAATAAGAATTTTCTAAATTTTCTAAGAATTTAGTAAAGAAGATCTTTACTAGAGAAACCCACCCAAATTTCCCAAGCATCCCACTGTGAGAAGATCCTCATGGGCTGTTTATATTGTCACAGCAGCCACAATTTTTTGCCCTTCACTCCAGCTCTGCTCCATGGACATTGGTTATTCTCCCTCAGAATGATTAAGATAAGAGACTTTATTTCCTCCCACTTTCCTGAATGTTTGCTGTAGTGTCTGCAGGCAGTAATTTGGGGTCCAGACAGGCTGGGAGGGCTCTCTGAAGGGCTTTGCAAGGCTCTGCTCAGCATATTAAGCAGTCTCTGGTGGAGGTTTATGGCAGGATTTTCCAGGTAGGAAAGGATAATATCATATGCTATGGGAAATTAAAGAAGGGGAAGGATAATTTGGTAAATATTTTATACAGGCACCCACTGGGGAGAAAGAATAGTTATACAGTTAAAATACTGGTTTTGTACACAGCTCTTGGCCTTTGGCTGTTCCAGAGGCTTCCTCTGTAACCTCTGACAAAAATCACTTGGAGAAAATTATTTTTGAAGCTCTTTAGGCAAGATGAAATAATGAAGAAATTGCTGTGGAGACCTGTCTTGCATTAGTACCTAGTTTCCCATATGTAAAAATGAAAGCAATAATGTCACTTCTCCTCCATCCTTGTTGGTGTCTCCCAGATCCAAGGGGCAGGGTGGGAAGTGCTGCTGAGGACAGGCTGCACTCAGGAGGGGCCATGCCAGCCTTGGAAAGCACCAAACAGTGGATATCTGGGAAAGGACCAAGCTGGTGGCATTTCCAACCCGTTGATATCCTGGAAAGGGCCAAGCTGGTGGCATTTCCAACCAGTGGATATCTGGGTAGGGACCAACCTGGTGGCATTTCCAACCCGTTGATATCCTGGAAAGGGCCAAGCTGGTGGCATTTCCAACCAGTGGATATCTGGGAAAGGACCAAGCTGGTGGCATTTCCAACCAGTGGGTATCTGGGAAAGGACCAACCTGGTGGCATTTTCAACCAGTGGATATCTGGGAAAGGACCAACCTGATGGTATTTCTAACCAGTAGATGTTTAGTAAAGGACCAAGCTGGTGGCATTTCCAACAAGTGGATATCTGGGAAAGAACCAACCTGGTGGCATTTCCAAGTGGATATCTGGGAAAGAACCAACCTGGTGGCATTTCCAAGTGGATATCTGGGAAAGGACCAAGCTGGTGGCATTTCCAACCAATGGATATCTTGGAAAGGACCAAGCTGGTGGCATTTCCACCAGTGGATATCTTGGAAAGGACCAAGCTGATGGCATTTCCAACCAGTGGATATCCTAGAAAGGACCAACCAGGTGGCATTTCCAACCAGTGGATATCTGAAAAAGCACCAACCTGGTGGCATTTCCAACCAGTGGATATCTGGGAAAGGACCAACCTGATGGTATTTCTAACCAGTAGATGTTTAGTAAAGGACCAAGCTGGTGGTATTTCCAACCAGTGGATGCCTGAGAAAGGACCAAGCTGGTGCCATTTCCAACCAATGGATATCTGAGAAAGGACCAACCTGGGGGCATTTTTAACCAGTGGATGTCCTGGAAAGGACCAACATGGTGCCACTTCCAAACAGTGAATATCCTGGAAAGGACCAAGCTGGTGGTATTTCCAACAAGTGGATATCTGGGAAAGAACCAACCTGGTGGCATTTCCAACCAGTGGATGCCTGAGAAAGGACCAACCTGGTGGCATTTGGCCTCTGCCAGGCACAGGTCTGAGGTGGAAGAGCACAACCTGCAGCTCTGGAAGGGCTCTGCACTGCCCAGGCCCCTGCAGCTCCTCATGCAGGGAAAGGAGCAACTCAACAGGTTTGGGAGGAGTTTGTGCATTTGTTTTTTCTTGATTCCACCTGGTCTGAAATCACTCAACAGAATTCTTTGATGGCTAGGAGGGAATAGCTGAAGCCTTGTGAAAAATCTTTACTAAAATACTCCAGGTTGCTCATTTTAGCATATCAATTAATTGAGACATTTGGCATAAATTCTGTAGCAATTCTCCCCAAAGACTTCAGCAATTCGATCTTTTTTCTTTTTTTTCTAAAGCACTGTATACTTTAATTAATAGTTTTTATATTTTAGAATAGCCAAAGGCAAGCTTCTTTAGCCAGAAAAATGTATATATTGACACACCTTTGAGGCAGTAAACTTTTCTGCATATTAATATTGAAAAGAAACTCATTAATTAGGCAGTCTCTCTCACACACACACACACAAATCTTCTGATAGAATAAGTGCATTGAAAGTTTTAGATCACTTGGGACAAGTTCTGCCTGGAGCAAAGCTGCAAAGTTAATGCTCTGTATTAACTGCAGCAATCAACCCCCAAAATGGCTGCATCCCTCAAGGCCAGTCATTCCATTTGATCAGGTTGCAAAGCAAATTAGCATTCTCTCTGCCCTGGCTATGATGTTTCCTATTCTTTTCATGAATGATTTATTGCTGCCCCCTGTCCAGGATGTGGTTGTTCTACCATCCACCTTTCCAGGGATGTTTGCCCCAGCAAAAGGTGTCCCCTGGGCTTGTGGTGCTGCCTGGAACCTGCACTGGGTGCTCCTCCCTGTCTTGCCCTGAAAAGCAGCATTTTCTCTATGGTGGCAGGATTTTTCTCTTAACTTCTTTCCCATTCATTTTCCTTCAAATTCTGAATCTTCAATTCTTCACCTTCAATTTTTACTTCAAATTCTGGCTCCTTTATCTGGCTAAAGCCCCCTTTTGCAGAAAATCTCACAGAATTCAGGGGAATGCCTGTGCAAGGAGGTGACAGCCCAGGGCTGCAGAGGTGACTCAGTAGCTGCTCATCTTGGATGGTGTCTTGCAAAAACCCTTGGGAGGGAAGGCAGAAGTGCCAGCTGGGGTGTTTGTCACATCCTCTGAGCTGTCACATGGAGCTGCAGGGCACAGTGGCTCCAGGAATGCCCTGTGGGCCCCATCTGCTCATTGGCAGAGCTGAATGGGATGAAGGGGAGCTCTCTCAACCCCTCTTGGCTGTGGAAATTACAGCCAGGGCTGCTTGTGGGGGGAAGTGTCCATCCCTGGAGCCACTGGGAATTGCCCTCTGTTCTGCACTTTAGGTAGAGCCAAAGAGCATCCAGCCAAGAGCTGGAACAGTCCTTGTCTTGGGGACTCTTCCATTTTTTAATTTGTTTTGAAGATAGCTGTAAAAAAGCAGTGTTGGAAGGATGCTTTCATCCTCTTCTCTCCCAAAGCTCTGCACTTGTGGGGGGATAGAATGTAAGAAAATAAAGATTATGCAGAAGGTAATCTCACACCTGAGGAGCTGCAGCTGTACTGATCCCCAAAGATTAGGAATAGCCCTGCCCTTAATAAGCCACAGCTGTGTCCAAAAAAAAGAAGAGTGTTACAAAAGAGTGGGTTAGCTGGGTGAGGAGAGAGTTGGAGCTTGTTTGCTGTACTGTGAGGAAGAGGGAGTCAGGAACTGTTGTAAGGAACTACCCATGAGAAATCACCAAGAAGGTATGGGAGCTTTGTAAAAAGATCATAACATGCACTGGCTTGAAAATGTTCTAGAAAGACAAAGTCCTCCCCACTTATCTTTCCTCACTTTCTGCTTCATGAAAACCAGTTATCAGTAAAACCCTGCCTGATTTCCAGGAAAATTCTCCTACAAGGTGTGGAGGAGACAGTCACTGGCTAAAATCTGAGTCATCTTTCCCACACATCGCTGAGCTGAATCACTCTGGTAATCTCAGCAGAGTTTATTTATTTTTATTATTTTTTTTACTCCTGAAATTATTGACAAATACATGGAGGATCAATTCTAATGAGCTCTACTCACTTACTGCACAGACCAAATGCGTCATGTGTTTTAAGAGAACTGAACTTCAGGAGGGTTCTCAGCATGAACATGAGCTTCATCTGCTGTATTTTGACTGCCATGTAAACCTACACTGATTTTCATGAGTTATTGCTTATTTTCATCTGTGCAATCAAGCCTAAAATCAAATCTGTGTCTTCTGATGTCCAGAGATTGGTGACATGAGAACTGGTCTCATTAGCACTCATGGGAGATGCTGGTACAGCCTGGGAAGAGAACGTGCAGCTTCTGACTTCTTAAAATTTAATGACACAGTTTATAGGGCTTTGATCCTCTAAGTTATCTTTACTTACAAGCAGACTCATGAAAGTCAATGGGACCTATTTAGAATAGAGAAAGTTAAACAGAGGAGTCAGCCTGTGCAAGATCTATAGCAGCCAAACCAATACTGCCTTGTACAAATGCCATAACATTTTCTAAAAATTAATGAACAGATTGTTTCTTTATCAACAAACATTGAAGGCAATTGGATTCTCTGTGGCCATTATGAGTGTCCCTCATGGGCAGGGGGAGCTTTCAGCAATGGAGTTGAATACATTTATTTTGTATTTTGAGCTGCTCTGTACATCTTTCCTGGAAGCTTAGTTTCTCTTTAAGATTCTTGAGAATGGGTCAATAATCCTATAGAATTGCTATAGCTGTCAATGAAGTGCCTTTGGCCATTTTCATGGGTTTTAGGCATAACTTAACAACAATTTATTTGAGTGAAAATGGTGCAGGAATGGAAAAATATTCCTTGCCAGGTGGAGTTATGCCATTCTCCTCTCCTCTCCTCTCCTCTCCTCTCCTCTCCTCTCCTCTCCTCTCCTCTCCTCTCCTCTCCTCTCCTCTCTTTCCATTCTATTCCTGTGCTCATCACCAGAGTATTTGGGACTCTTTTTTCAGACAAGCAGTTAATTTATTGAATTTTCTATCCTGGATAAGCCCTGGAACCCCATCCTCTGAAACCAAAGGGTGGTGCAACTCCTGTGTCCCAAAGCCCAGGGATTTCACTCCTCCAGCTGAAGACCAAACCCTGCCCCTTTTCACAAATGCCAACACCAAATCCAGCATTTAAAAGGGGCTGCTTGGAAAGGTGACACTACAGAGCTTGTCATGGCAGTTTTATTTTGTTCATTACTAAGGAGAAACACTTTCCTGGTGTCTGACAATATAAAAAAACCAAATCATTGTCTGACAGCTCTGTGGCTGTTCAGATTTTGTACTCAGCCACTACAAACCCCAAGTTAATGATAAATACACCATAAATACACCACAAAAGCTCTGCTTTTGGGGGTATCTGCCTGTGTGTGCCCCTGCTTGTTCCAAGCCTGTCTGCTGAGCAGACACAGGGCCAGCCCTTCCACACACATGAGGGTGAAAAGGCACTCTGCCTTTCCCCAGTGCACCTGCAGAAAAATAAAAGAGGCTTTTCTTGATCTAGGCAAGGCAGGTGGCTGACCACACTTAGATGAAAAGAAAAAAAAATTAAAATTATTCCACTGCTTTGCTCGAAACTTGGCATGGAATTGCAGAGTTAGTTTAGGCCCAGGACAGTGCACTGAGTTGGTCTGGAGTTTCCGGAGTTGCTAATGAACTGGACACAGCCAGAAAGGAGCTCTCAAGCTCTGAGAATTTGATTCCAAAGTATGGTAAGTAGTGAATCACAGGGATTTCCTCACAAAACATTTTGCAAACAAACAAACAAGCAAAAAAGAGTAATTTTTACGTTTTCTATTCTTTTGGAAGGAGCTTTCCAGTTACTTAAAAACAAACAAGCCCACAGCAGAAAACATCCAGCTTCTGGCTGTTTCCAGTGTTTTCAAATTTTTGTTTCAGTTTGGGGAACAATGTTTGATGTTGCTGAAAACCAAACTGTTTAGCTATTTGCTTTTTTTTTTTTTTAATCGTTTCAGCAAAACACATTGAAAAGATTTGGCTTCCTCTGGCATGCAGGTTGGTAACATTTAAAAATATTCAAATGTTTTGAGGGAGGAGAAATCCCTTTCTACCCAGCACAGCCATCTGCCTGCTATAGTAATGCTCATTTCCTTGCTTATTTTACCCCTGTCTTCCATCAGATATTTGCACTGATTCTAAGTATCTCTGGACAGGGACTTTACTGTCCTTTACAATCATTCAGCCCTCTCTGTTTAGGGTATTACTTTCATGTAGATGAGAAGTAATTATAATGGATCTGAAAATGTATATTTAAGTCTAACGGCTATTTAAGATTCCCCATTCAATTTCATAGAATAATTAGCAAATCTATAGAGAGCTCTAATTTTCAGTCTTTTCGGAGGTTAATTTCTTCAGGGTTCAATCACAGTGCTAAGTGTGTTTTCTAGAAGCTTCTAGAAACATTTTTCTTGGTCATCCCTCAGGACATAAGATTTTACTGGCCTTGATTATTTGACTTGTTGAAGCTGAATGTAAAAGCCCTTGGAAAAAAATTGCCCTAAATGTTCAGCAATTCCTTTTAGACACACAAGTTTTGCTAAAAGTACTGAAGCCTAGAAATACGATTTTTTCCCCAAGGGAAAATGGAATTTTTAACTGCTGCTGGTGGGGATGTTACAGGGACAGTCACCACTGTGGACGTTCTTTGATGCCTCTCATGGCCTTTGCTGAAAAGTAGGAAGCAGTAAAATGCCTGAAAACATCATTAATATCAGTAAAGTTTTGATCAGTGCTTTAAAACATTTGCAATTTTTAAACTACTCCAGGTAATAAGATTTTCCAGAGTCTTTTAATTGCCTTTATCATAGAGTTGGAGGTGGTTGTACCATCACCAGTTCCAGCAGGCTGAATATTCATGTGGCAGGGATAACTCAGCTCTCCAAGATCAGGAGGTTTTGGAACTGGGAGAAAGCTCCATCAGCTTCAACTTGCTCATAGCAATTTACTAGATAAATGCAATTAAAAAAATCTATGGTTTAAAAAAAATAAAGTTATAGAATGTTATCTATTTCTCCCTAATATCCCTTGGACTTGTTACCCAATTTCAACCCATTTGTCAGTGCATTGAAAGATATTAAGCGCTTCTAAGTCTTAGGAAAAGAGGTGCCTGGGTTCAGGAAAATGATTAAGGAAAATGACTTTGTCAGTGCTCCCACTGAACCTGCTGCATGAGCTCATCCCCTGTGAGACATCAATAAGTGGAGTCAGTCAGTCCTGAGCTTTGTGTCCAAGGGCTACGTTGGTGCTGCTGCTCACGGGACTTCTGAAAATGATTCATGCCATTCCTGCACTCCTACACACACAGCACTTTCCCTGCTCTCACCACAAACACTGCTCTGCAGGATGATTTTCTGCAGCTGCCTGGATACCCTCATGATCTCTTCTTTTTCATGATCTCTTATTTTTCATGATCTCTTCTTTTCTGTGTCCCCTTTATCTCTGGGTAACAGGCATCACCTCTTCATTCCATCCTCCCCTGCTCTGATTTTATGCCCTCCAGATCTTCCTAATTCCCAATCCCCTTCATTAAGTAGTGGTATTAAGGTGATTGACTGCATATGTTTCCTTTTCTTGTAGTCATATTTAGGTTTTGCCAACAAATGTCCCCAAAATACTGTCACTGGTGCTTTAATGCTTTTTCAACATTATATACTATTGCTTGTTCCATTTTAAATTTCATTTAGGGTCCAATTCTGCAACTTTGTGCATGTAAATTTTTTCTAAAGGTCTTTAAAGTATCTCTCTTTAGGGTCTATTGATTTGAAAATCACCTTATCAGCAGCAGATACAAGTGAAAAATTATATCAGACCTCTATTTCTGCTTGGATGACTTATAGAATATTCCTCCTACCAGTTAATTTTTTTTTTCACAATTTTATCCTTCAGAAGAAATGGGGCAGAGGGCAAAGATGCAAGCTGGCTCATGGTTGAACTTCCCCAAAGTGCAGAGGTGTGGGTATGCCTGTTAGGGACACAGGATTAAATCTCTTATGGGGATCTCTGGTTTATTTTTCCCTAGAGCTTCTGTAATGTTTCCTCTTATATTTCCTCTCATGTTTTCATCCTGCAGTTTGAGGTAAAATCATCCTGATGTCTCCCACACCCTCCTTGTCATCTTTGCTTGCTGTCATCTCAGCTCTTCTGAACCTTTCATTACTTGGAAACCCACTTCCACCTTTTTTACTGTCTCTCACCTCTTTTGCACAAGCCTGTGACCTTCTGCCCCTCTGGTTTTCATTACTCACCAGGCTTTGGCTGTGGCAGATGTTGAAATCTCCTCTGTGTGCAGAAGCTGAGAGTTCCCCTTTCCAGGTTGTCATGGTTCTTGTAAGAAAACAACTGATCCTGTTCCTACTGCAAATTGCTGTGGGACCATTTGGGGCAAGCCAGCCTCCTCATCTGAGATCAGATAGAACTAAATAAACCGGGCCTCAGACTCTGGGGACCCTGAATCCAAATTTGTGTACTATGGGAAGATGAGAAATCATCAGGCAGATGCAGTTTTATCCCACAACCATCTCCAGTCTCAGTCATACCCAGCAACTTCTCAAACCCTGTACTGAGATCTTCAGTAAGAGTCATCACTATGCCACAGGAATGGACCAGGAAAAATGGAGAGTTCTCACTAGCATCTCTTGAATGGCCAACAATTTTAGGTTAGATTACTAAAACAGGCCTTCTAGAAAGGTGGGAGCTGCCCATGCAGCAGAAGAAGGCAAAGGACTGCACGTGGCACCCACACAGACCTTGAAGAAAACCTCATCTCAACTCCAAGAAAGGAAACAGATTAACCTTAAAAATAAAAACGTTTGTGTGTCTGAAGTGCAGCACGCCCAGAGAGGGAAGCTGGCTTTTTTTTGTAATATTCTTTATTGGATAGGAAGTGCTCTCTAGGATTTTCAGAAAGAGACTCTCAAGAGGAGCTGGAGTTGTAACATCCTGAGCAACTGAGTGCAAATCCATGTTTCTCCTTGTAGGCTTCTCCAAGGACAGCCTCTTTGCTTTTCCATGGAGCTGACATTTTTTTCCTGCTCCCTCTGCTCTGGGCTCCTCAGGGCTGCCTCCCTTGCCATGCAGCCAGCTGTGCTGTCCACATTCCCAGCACACAGCTCCCCATCACCTCCTGCCAAACCAGGGATTTGCTTGCAGTGTGTTCCCATTGCAACACCACACTGCAACCCCCGGAGTGGTGTCTCCAAAGAGCTGTACAATTTTAATACAAATGTTTTAAGAGTGGCTGTGCCTCTGAAGGAGCAGTGCTGGGCTGGGTTTGGCAGATTTGCAGGTAGCAAGCTTGGGTGGGTGCAGATTTCTGCCTGAATAATTAATCCATCCCAGGAGCACTATTTGAGGCTTGGGTGTCAGAGCAGATTTTGTTGAATTTTAATATTTCCTGTAGCTTACACATCTCATCCTTGCCCAGTTCTGGTTTCCTCAGCTCTCTGGAACGATACCACCTTCCTCTCACTGGCAAGTCGTGGCTCTGTGAACATGTTAAATCTCTCATCCCATTCCAGAGTATTTTCAGCCCTGCAGCAAAGTGTTTGCAATCTTGTCACCCCATGTGGTTTGATCTTCCAGCACCTGGCAAGGGTGAATAAACTTGCCTTGTAACAGCTCCTCGTTAAGGGAAATGGCACATGACACACCCAGTGAAACAAAGCAGTGAGTTACAGGCACATTTGAAGTGTAGGTCTCAAACCCCACTGATTGTGGGTTCTGCAAAACCATTTCCATCCCAAAACCCATCCCAGAGCTACAAGTAATTGAAACAAGGTGGGAATCGAGAGGGAAGGGTAGACGTCTTCGATAAATGAGGCACCCCAGAGGCTGCCCTACACTTTCAGCATTGTGTGATGAACTAAGAAATAAAGAAAGAAAGAAAATAAAGCAAGCAAAGTGTGTGGGAAGCACATTTCTTGTGGCTCGTGCACGTGTGGCTTCATGTGCAATTCTGAGGGAACGTGGTCCTTGACTGCAACTGTGAATGCACTCGCAATTAGGAGGGTGAAAGTGTGGGCCTGAAGTTTCCAAGTACAAAAATGCCATTTATACCTCTGTTTAGGGAAAGAAAAAAGGACATTAAACTGCAGTGGTTCCCATTTCTTGGCAGGAATGGTAGAATTTTGTCACAGCACAAATTTGTGAATCCCCTTAAGGCGTTATTGCTCATGCACCAACAGCCGAGAGGTGATTCGGGCTCCTTTGGCAAAGTGACCACTTTCTGTAGACTCTGCTCTGTAAAAATAAACTGAATGGAGTAGTTCTTTCCCTTCAGATTTTTCTCACTCAGGAAACACCTATGCCCAAATCCTCAGCTGGTGTAAATCTGCAAAGCTCCTCCAATTTCAGTAATGCAATGCCAAGTTCTTCCATCAGAGAATGTGACCTGTTATTTTGGCTGAGCCTGTAAATCACCAGTTCTTGTTTTTGGACCAATTGTTAGGTAGCTAATCCTCCAGTTTGCACATGTGGACAGTCTGAAGGCTCCCATGTGAGTTTTTGCCTGAGCAAAACTGCAGCCAACACAAAGTGAGTGGGCAAGACCTAGGTGTGTAATCCAAGGCGTGCAAGTGTGGAGGCTGAGTTTAGCTTTTCCCCAAACACTGCCCTTCAAATCCTTGCAATCTCCTCACACACAAAACCCACAGGCAGGGTCCCTCCAAACCACACTCACAAAAACAGCTGGAAGAGAAGAGAGGACAATGAGGTGCATTGTGGAGGCACAGGCAGGCACATCGTCCCCTCTGCTCCCCACCCTGGGCTGGCACATGCTGGGAGTGAGATCCTAGGGGAGCACAGGGAAAACATCATACACCCACAGGAATGACTCAAATAATCCCACTCCCTTAAATCCCAGAGGATTCTGGTGGCTTCAGTGTGGGACTTCCTTTCCATTCTGGCTTCTCCACTCCAAAGCAATATTTCAGACTGGAGTTTTAAGGGAAAAAAGGAAATTTGTTTTTCTGGGTACTTTTGTCAACCTCGTTGCAGTCTCCCAGAGAGAGGAAAGTAATTTTTACAGCAAGAGACACATATTAGGCCTAAGAACTGTCAAAAGTGGAGCCTAAATTGAAGGTGATGTGCAGACACCCTCAGTGGAGGCTCTGCTGTACCCAGCCACAAGGAGGGATAAAGAAGTTTCCTACCCAGGGGCTCAAACCCTAAACCAGTAAGATTTTCACTAGGAAAAAGTAGTGCAGGGTTTTTACTTTAATTGTTTTACTCATTCATGAGAGTAACTGTCCAAACTACTCAGAATAATCAGCTGGCTTGCTAGAGCCCAGTGTATCCAGCAAGGGCATCCCTGGCTGACTCCACCTGCAAGAGTGGAGGAGCTCACCTGTGTAGTTGGCTGTAGAGTTTTATTTAATGATGAAATGCTGTAAAGAGTCAGGAGCCATGGACCAAATACCTGTGGGATCAGGTGAGCCCACTGAGCACTTCTGAACTGCTCAGGGGAGCAGAAGCCCATCCTGATTGATGCTGATTCCTGGTACCAGTTACCACATCAGGAGTCAACAGCAGCTCCTCTTCTGCTATTTTCATTTTTCTTCTTCCAAGCAGCCTGGGATCATGACATGTCCAGGACTCAAAGCCTCTTCATGAACACAGTGCTGGGACTATGGGATCATTGTCTTTTACAACTGGAAAAGCCAAAGGAGGAAAAAGGCAGCTTTTCCCACACCCAACATCCAGGGGCACATCCCTCATGGTGCCAGTTCTGCCATAGGAAGGGCACAGGAGCAGAGAGTGAGTTCTGGGCCCTCTGTATCTCACTGAAGCATTTGTGGATGGGCAGAGGAATTGCTGAGACCAGGGAGGACAGGGTGTGACAGAGCCCTGGCTTGTGGCTGACCTGGCTGCACTGAGAAGGGCACAAGGTGATGGCATCATGGCATGGTGCCTCCTCGAGCTGCCTGTGCCAGGCTCCCCATGTGCCAGGACCTGGGAAAGAAAGAGCCATTCCTTGGCCCCTGCAGCAAGCACAGCTCATTTGGGGTGCCTGGAAAACACAGACCTGCAAACCATTGCTCTGCACACAAGTACATCACACAGGCATTTAATTAGTTTTGTAGTTCCCGAGGATTTATGAGCCTCCATCTTCACTAATTTGCCTCAATGCAACATCAGGCAGTGTTTGAGCATGTCCAGGAAGTATTAACATGGGCATAAGTGCTTCTAAAAATATGATGCCTGTCAGAGAGGGTTAAATTTGAGGTAAAGTTTGGTTTGGATTTTTTTCTCTTTGGTTTATTTTGTTTTTGCCAGAAGCAGCACTCTTGAAGAGTGCAGTAACCTGTCTGTGTCTTTAGAAAATCACAGGTGTTGAGGTGGGCTGTGCTAGAGGCACACTGGGAGATAATGGGCATTTTCTACCCCTCCAGATCCTGCTGCTGTCACTGGGACTGCTCCTTTCCCCATCCCTGGGGTGTGCTGGGAGCTGCTGTGCAGGTGAGGCTGAGCTGGGGCTGGGGATGCTGGGCTGGGATGGTTTGCTGGGGCTGCCTGTGCAGCTGCAGCTCAGGACCCTTCCTGAGCACTCACCATCACCACAAACCCCATTCTGACCTGGCCTAGAGGGCTGTGGGTTCTTATCTCCCTTGCCTTGGTGGCTTTTGATTTGCTTTAACTCCCAGCTGGTCTGTCCCTTCTGAGCAAACCCACTGCAAATGCAATGAAGGAAACAGAAATGCTGCCTGCCATCTGTAGCCTGGTCTGCCAAAATAAAAAGGGTGAAAAGATCACACCTTTCTTAGAAAGGTTATATCCTACTCTCCTTTCTGCCTGCCAGCCAGAAAATATCTTTTGCCAGTGCTTTCCCCCTTTTTAAAAGTTCTAAAGCACAATACATCGCTTTGAAGAAATTATCTGGTTTAATCTTCCTCCCCATTTTCTCCCCTTCTACATTTTATAAATGTACCCTTAAATATTAAATTCCATCTTTAAAACTGTGTCTTAATGTCGAAGATGTCAACCAGAGCCTGTCAGGTCACCAAAGACTCCAAATGTCCTCAGCAAGCCCTGCTCAGCCAAGCACCTCCTTGTCCTGCACTGCTGCAGTGAGGATTAAATGGAGGGACACTGGGGAAGGCTACAGGGAAAGAAAAATGCTGTAGGGAGTCTTGGAGGGAAGTTTCCTTTTGGGACACCTCAAACAGCTGCTTAGCACAAGTATTAATAACCTGCAAAAAGAATAAAAGGGATGGGCGAAGAAAAACAAGAGGAGCTGCCTGAATTCCCAGTCGGGTTTTGCACACCCCAGTGATGATGATTCACTGTCTGGTTTTCACTTTGTTCCCTTCCTTCAGCACTGGGCAGTTTCCTAACTCTGGGAAAGCTCTGCCTGTCCTTTCACTCTGTGTGAACTTAAAGGTTTTTTAATCTGGCTACATTATTAGCAATGACCCAAACTCCAGAGAACTTGACCCACACTTTCTCTCTGTGTATTTAATTTAATTTCATTGACTTATAATAGAAATTATTTGAGTGCTTTAAGGGAATAAATGAGAAAAGTGTTATTACAGTTTTGTCAGATCTTGCTTCACCACTAATAGGGCATTAACATTGGAAAGCTGATCAAAAATATCCTCCTGGAAAGAGAGATGTAGCAAAATGAAATCAACCTCCTTCATTCCTTTTTTGTTTTTGCAGACATCTTCCAAATTAAAACTGTCACCAAATATGTCTGTTAAACTATGGAACTCTTATAGGGATGCAGCTCCCTGAGCAAACCATTCCTGCTGCATCCCTGTTGTCCCTCTGTGTCCTGCAGGAGTGTGGCACCAGTGTGACATGGGCACCCCACAGCTTTGATGGGGTCAGAGTCTGTTCTTTTTTAGTGGCGATGACAAAAGCGTGGGCCTGATAACCCTGACAGGGAAAAGGAGAGGCAGGATAAGACCTGCACATAATTTTTTGGGCTGTTTTTTTACCTTTTGTGACTCTAAACCAAGCAGACAGGGGAGAGGGCAGGGTGGCTGCCTGCATTGCCCCCACCAGCACAGGATCAGGGAGCAGGTTATCATCCCTGGAGAAATCACTGCTGCACAGGCAAAACCTACAGCTAACTTCCTGATCAGCCACATTTTTCCTGTAATGGTTTAGTTTTAGTCAGAAACAAAACATTACCTTGTGTCTGGAGACACAAGGAGAGAGGGGAGTTGCTCCTCTTGTCTCACTTGCTCGGAATTTCTTTTTTTTAATTCAAATTTAGAACAGCAACATCTTCTTTACAAAAATCTGCATACTTTTCACAGCAGATCACTAATATGATCCTTGATATGAACTTTTAAGCTGGATATTTTAATCGCCTCTGGATGTTGTGACCTGCAGCTGGAGGGTTCTCGTGCACATCTGGACAATTTCTACCATTGGAAAACTGCCCATTTTAGGCCCTGTGCTCAGGCCCAGGTAATCTCTTTGGGCTGTCCCTTCTGCACATTTCAGAGGTGATGCTGTCACCTCAGGAGGTGTTTGTTGTCCTCTCCCCTCAACACCCAGAAAACAGCCCTGACTCACAATGTTCAGCCTCAAAAGGATGATTTTAATAAGACTTTCAGTTTAAAGGGGGAATAAAATTGCATTTTCTTCTCATCCCAGCCTCTGTTTCCTTCAGCTCTCAGCAGGCAATGGCTTGGGATACTTATTGCTCTCAGTAATTTCTTTCAGGACCCCCCTTATTTTTATTTTATGCATCACCTAACACAAGTGTCTCCCAATTTCAAAGGAGGAAAATTAATTTGTTTCCTCTAGATAGCAAAGTGCCATCAAACTGAGCTCTAGCCAGTACACACCTGGGCAGTGGCCTGGGCCTGCAGTCCTGCAGGACTTCTTCAGGAATAAGCCTCGGTGAATAATTTATTTTTCAGTTTGGCTGCTGGGAGTCAAGGGGAAATTCAGTTTAATTCAAACCCAATCTCCCTCCTTCCCTGCACACATGTATGTGTTTTTGCTGCACTTAACCAGGCTGCACAATGGGTAGTTTTGCAGCTCTAAGCCATACTGAATGCCATTTTTCTTGTAAGTTTTTATATTTCTGTCCTCAGTGCTGAGCTTTAAGGCATCAGATATGCAAGAAGCCATTCTCTGCATCCTGCCAAGGTGCCATATAAATGTAGGATCCTGGGGGACAAAAATTTGCTTGGGCTGCTGTTCCTGCCCTGCTTGGGCAGTCACAGAGGGTGGCCAGGGCAGTGGCCAGGAGGTGGCAGGTCACCCTGTGGTGAGGGAAGTGCTCATAGAGGGGACAGGAAAGTTCTTGTGTTGCAGACCTCTTTTATGGAAAATCCTTTCTTTAAGATTTTTCCTCCTGAGAAGCTGAGAGACCTCAGGAACAAATGTAAACAATGATTATCTGCTGCTGTAGAATGCAACAGGTAGATATTTGATTAGCTTATGTTAGATGTTTGTAATTAATGACCAATCACAGTCAGCTGGCTCAGACAGAGAGCCCGAGGCACAAACTTTTGTAACCATTCTTTCTGATTTTATTTTTAGCTAGCTTTCTGATGAAATCTTTTCTTCTATTCTTTTAGTAGAGTTTTAATATAATATATATCATGAAATAATAAATCAAGTTTTCTGAAACATGGAGTCAGATCCTCATCTCTTCTCTCAACCTGAGACCCCTGTGAACACGGTCACATTCTTGGAGTTCTGTGCAAAGAGGAATCAGGAGTCCCAGAGCCCCCAGAGCCTTTCACTTCCTCCAAAATGGGAACTGGGAGGCTCTTACTGGCCTGTGCAGCCACTGGGAGCTAAACTTGGTGCTTGACCCTGTTTTGGAAGGTGAGGAGGGATCTGCTTGACCCTGTACATGTTCTTCTGTGTTAGAGTTCATTGAGTAAATATATTGCAAAAGGGAGTTTGTTGCCTTTGCTAACGTGGCCTGATGGGGCTCCTGGAGCACTCCACAGGCACCAACTTGCTGCTGTTCTTTATGGAAAAACTGCTGAAATTTTTAGCCCAACTTCCTCCATGACCACTTTATTCTTCTGCAGTGCTGTGTAGTGGTTATTTGTCAGCCCACATGTACTACACTGTACCATTAATGGGTTTTTGTGCCTCCTTGAAACCTGAGTTTTGCTGGGCAGGCACCAAGCCCTGTAGGTCTGTCCATGAGGAGGAGGCTCCCAGGTGATCCCAGGCTCTGTGCCGTGGCAGAAACACACTCTGTGCTGTAGTGTCTCACCCATGCTCTGTGTAATGCCATTTATATTCCCTCAGCAACAAGCAGGACTGATATTTTGGAGGGATAGTGATTATTTGCTGATAACAGAGGAATTCCTGATAGAGGAAGTGCTCCTTGCACCCCAGTTCATGTCACTCTTCTCTGGGCCCAGTCTCAGGGTAACCCAAGGTAAGAGGATGGAAAACCACTTGCATCCTGTTTCAGGGTGCTCCTCAGTGCCCCATATTTCAGCAGAGCCTGGGAAAGTTCAGCACCCTCCTGTCCTCCAGTGCTGCAGAAATTTTCAGGGGCCTTCCCAGTTCAGCTTCTCCAGAAGGAACAGGGTTTTACCAGGGGAAAAAATGCAGGTTTAGTCATGTACTTTGGAGGTAAAAGATACTCAAAATGAGCTGTTCAGTTGTCCCTTAATGAAATTAAACTGAACTAAAGCTTCCCCAGCTGGGTTGGCCGAGCACTGAACTTCTCTCTGGTGAAACAGGGTCACTGAACCAGTAGGACTCTGTTTTGAAATGCAACCTACCAAAGCAGGCTTTGTAAAAGTTTTCAAAAACAGAGGGGCTGATTTCTTGTTACTTTGTGAAGTTATTTACAGCTAAAGTGCCTGTTCTGGGTTACCCAGGGTCACTGGGTGTCTGAATACCAGACAGGTGAGATATGCATGTATTATCTCCATTTTTTTTAACCGTGCCGCCTGTAAAAGGAATATTTTGTATATAACCTCTCCTTGCATCACACTGGGGGAATTCACCACTCTGTGAATCAAAGCCCAGGTGAGCAGCAGAAGAGATCACCAAGGGAGGGTGTGGTTTTTTTATCACCAAATGGTTTTGAGAACAGGTTAGACAAAAAAGGATCCCCATAAGAAGACCTGATCCTGCCTTTGGGAACTGAAGTGAACTACAGCCTCCCCAAGTCCCTTCCAGACCATTTTCCACAGCTCAAAGCTGGAATTACAGCAGGAAGGAGAATTTGGCTCTCTGAGTGTTTAGTTACTCTGTGAGTTCTGAATTTTACACATCAGGAAAGCACCCAAGCACATGAAGCAGATTTTCCCTGGAATACAGAAATGCCACTTTGCAGCTCCTGTGGAGGACAGGGCAGCATCAGAACAGCCTGGAAAGAGCTTGGGCAGCCCCCACACCAGCTACCAACACCCTGGAGGGGCTCTGCTGTAACTATGGGGTTACAGTCCCAGAAAGGAGCTTTTCCTTTTTATTTCCCCAAACCCAGATTTGCTCCCCTCCTGCCAGCGCCTGGATGTCAGGCACACCCTGAGGCTAACGTGAAGCTCATTGACTCATCGGCAGTGATCAGGAGGGACTGGCTCACCTTGCCTGCCCCTTGGAGAGCAGCAGAGCCTCGCCCAGGCACGTCTGCATTGCCATTAACTCCTGGGTGATCAAAGCCCTCACCTGAGAGAGGAGAGGTGACAGAGCACGACCAAGGGCATGGCTGGGCCCATCTCCTGTGGCCAGGGGTGTGCAGGCTGCACAAGGAGGCTCAAGGGCACTCACACACCGTTTCCATCCCCAGGGAATTGCACCTGACTGCCCCTTAGCTCCTACAGAGTGACAAAGTCACTGAGCCACCACCTGCCTTGACTCCAGTAGACAAAGACCTTTTTCCTGCTTTGACTCCAGTACTCAAAGGCCTTTTTTGTACATTCATATCTGCTTTGTAGGTTTACTTTTTCCAGTTTTAGCCAAAAAAACCCAACCCTATTTGAGCAGAAAGTTGCCTTCATTTATATACCTGGTAATGCTGCTTTGGTTTTATCCAACAATTTTTATTGTCAGAGGTGGAAGTGATTCACCAAGAGGGTCAGGATTTCCTCCCCTTCCTGGGAAAACTGGGACACAAAATAATTTAGTATAAGTTGTATTATTAGGGGTTCACATTTCTAAATATTAAAGGCAATAATGGCATATGCAAAGTTATCTTCCTAAAAAAATTATGATTTCTTGTCATTAATAACGCTTTAAAAGTGACTCTTAAATCTGAACCATTCACTCCTGCATGTGAATTTTTTTCTTTGAAAAATTTTGTGGTAGTGGAGAAATAAACTTACAATCTCAAGTTAAACTGGTCTTCAGCTAGTCCTCAATAAATGTGGCTGGATCAATAGGAAGGATACATCAAAAAGTAGAAAGAGGCAATGAAACCTCACACCAGAGGCATGAGACAGGCAACTGCAGACCCTCTGGAGCTGTAGAGCTGGATGGTGAATGAGTCAGAAGGAGGCACAAACTGCTAAACAGAGCAGCCCCCACTTCCCTTCAGTGTACTAATTAATCAGGCATAAAAAACTCATCAAGGAGCGGTCCAGCAATGAGAACCAGGCTGAAACAAGGTTATCCTGAAGGTTAAAGACATAGGATCTTCTTTGATTCCTTAAAAAAAAACCAAACAAAACAAAATCCCTCTTGCCTTCCTTTCCTGACACACCACTTAAGCCAACCCCTCTCACCTCAGGGGAGGTGAGATTGACATCTGTCACCAAGGCCTTGAATCTTCTCTGGAGGGGAAAGTGAACCACAAGTGCTAATGCTGAGGATGGCTCATCAGCTTTGCTTTTCATTTCCCTGCCCTTTGTTTTTCAGCCTGGAGCTGTGCTTGTGTTTACACCAGTGGCCCTTGGAAGATCCCTGGCTGTTGCCTTTTCATTTGCTTCCCAAAAGCTCAGCTCTCCAGGCAGAGTCCAAAATGAGTCCCTGCATCCAGGAGTGCTCATGTGAGCATAGAGGGAACATTTAATCACAGAGGTTTTACCCACCCTTGTGATTGCTGATGTACACCCAAAAGCTCAGTCACCACTGGGGAACAGGGCCTTGCCTTCAGTTTTGTGAAATGTTGATTTATTTGTGGATAAAATAATTGCATCAAATGGCAGAGTGGTGTTGGGGCCTCTGGAGGATGATTATGGTTGATCTTGTACGTTGATTGATCTTGTTCCTTGGGAGATGGCCATTGTCAAGCAGGACCACCTTGGTTCCACGAGCATTAGGGGTTATGTGCACTGCTGCCATCTGCTGCCATGGTCACCCAGGATGAACCTGGGTCATTCCTTGGATTCCTGCCTGAGGAATGCCTGGATTCCTTCTTTAGCTCACATGGAACCTGCTCTTAGAGCAGGGCTGTCAGTGGTAGGTCCTTGCAACCTGTGTGAAGCTCCCAGTGGCCACAGCAGAGAAGCAGCCACGAGATGTCAGCTAGCAAGATACAACAGCTTCTGGCAAACACTCTTAATGCAGCCCAAACCAGTCATTCAAATCCATTTTTTATCTGCATAGCAGTCAGCAGCCTTCTACAATTCCATTAAAAAAGTTTTATATTGAATCTTTAGAACTTCATCTTGAAGTTCTAACCTGAAGTAAGGTCTCTTTGGGACTGTATTAGCCAGATCTCTGAGTTATGAATTTCCTTACTCACCTAGTAGGAAACTCTACTAACTAGGCAGAGTTATGCCTTCTAATTAGTTCGTTATTTAGTTAGAATAATGATGCCTGTTGGTTAGTAATGATTTAGTCAGTGTTGTCACCTAAATGCTTCAAGGATGAGCTGCTGGTTCCAAGTTTTTGGCATTACCCCAGCTCATTACAGCTCCTGCATTGGGCAGGCCCAGAGGTGTAGCTATGAGCAGTCCCCTCACTGCCTGGGGTTCTTTGGAAACACAGATAACAGGCTGGGCTCTGCTGGGTGGGCTGAGCCAGGCACTTCCAGCCAGAGCTGCAAAGGAGCAGTGTCAGGAGGTGCTGCCACAGGTAAGGGAAGTGTGAGGGGAGCAAACTCTGCCCCAGGCACCACACTGAGCTTGTGCTCACAGAGCAGAGCAGCTACAGGCAGCTGATCCTTGCTGGAGTTGGAAAATCTTGAGTTTCAACAAGGGCATCTCAGAAAGACCATCACTTCCGATGCCAAAGAGAAAATTTACTTCTTGGGTATAACTTCAGCATTGACAGGTATTTTCAAAATAGGAAGACCCACCAACATGTTAGGCAGCAATGTGATCACTTGCAAAGGAGTAAAAGATCCTGTACATTGAACAGAAAGATTTTATCACCAACAACTGGCTGTACAAACAAGATTCAAAAGGATGTTGCACTTGGAGCATGCCATAACCAAACATACATCCACATCCTAAGGCAACTCTGGCAAGGATGAAGAAGAGTGTTTGAGAAAAAGAACCATGAAGAGACAAAAACTGTTCCAGCATCACAGCTTCAACAAATTAAGAAGTGTCAAGGTATGGTTTTCATCCTGTACCCTTGTCTTGATATTAAAATGATGGTGAGTGAAGGGAGCAAAAGAATGGATGCACACCTGATAAACAACTTCATGCTGATTGACATGTAGGCTCAGCCCAAAAGTTGTATGACCCAATTTGCAAAAATGTGATCAGCTAAAGTTGATCATCAATTATGTTTGGAATTTGTAAAGGTGTTACTGTTATTTTTCATTATTAGTAATAATGACAGATAATATAGTTTGCTGTCTCTGTCTTCAAAGACCAAAGTTTCTTTCCTTTTAAAGCTGTTAAATATTATCTTGCTTTGAAGACATCACAGGTCACTGGTTTTTCTGGCTCTTCTGATACTCAGCTACACAAGTAGTTTTATTTCCACTGAACACAGCAGACCCTTCCCTCTGGACCCAAAGCAAAGCCTTGGAAAGAAGGGAAATGTGTATTTCTTCCTTGCCAATGACCGGGTGAATTGATTTTTTTCCCTTCTTGTATCCATTGTTTCTCTGTCATTAGCTCTCTGTAAATAAGCTTGGCAAGGTCTTGTTTTGAAGCTGCCTTTGCTTGTTGGACTGCAGACCTCATGGAGAAGGGGGTGAACTGAAGGTGCACTTTCCTAATGGAGATGCTGGGAATGCTGGGTGGTCTTTGGGGACACAGCCTGCCAAAACACAGGCTGTGCTGCAGGGGTGGCTGGCAGCGTGAGTGACATGGGCAGAGGGAGGAAGAACAGGACCAGGATAGTCACAGCATCACAAAATGGCAAAACATCACAAATTGCCACTTTTGCACAACATCCTGTACTAAAGCATTTCCAAAGACAGGTAAATTCAGATTCTGCAACACAAATATATTTATTTTAAGGAATGAGTCAGCAGACAGGGAAGAAAATCCAGTTTTAAGCACATTTTAAATGCCACAGGTACAAACTGCAGTTTTCTTGATTTAAATCCATATCACAAGGATATTTAAGTGGGCTGTAGTGCTGCAATACAAGTGTCTGGGATACATTCCTCCATATGGCAGGAAGCAGCAGGTCCCTTGCAGCTGCTGCTTGGTGGGAATGCAAATTTAAGTGTCTGTTCTTGTGCCCTTGCTTTTCATCCATCCATCCATCCATCCATCCATCCATCCATCCATCCATCCATCCATCCATCCATCCATCCCCATCTTTGCTCTGAGTTTTTGAATAATCAAAACATACAGAATTGTGGTGTTAAATCCTGTCCAGGAGAAGAACTCCTCAGTCCAGCATCTACCCTTCACTAACTGTGAAATTAATAAGTAGTAGAGCCAGTCAACATTTCTTTAGGGGAAATTACAGATATGGGAATGAACCATTTATGATGAACAGTTGCTCTGCAAGGGGTTTGCTTCACTTTCTCAGTCAGGGTGACCTTAGTGCTGTGAAACTTAGGGGCTTTTATCATGAGAACAGAAACTTTATTTTGAATCAGGTCTGAAACTCTGACCTGAGTTAATAGTAAATAGCTTTTTCTATTGACAGGGACATAACTGGTTAATTTTATTTTTATTTTCCTGTGAAAATACAGAAAAGTGGTGAGGCTTGTAAGAGACTTGGAAGGCAATGTCAAAAGTGGACAGATCAAGAAGCACTGCAGGTTTGTAGGTAAAAGACATTAATTTGGAATGCTGAAATGATGATAATTGCTGGTCAATGTCCTCGTAATAGTGGAGTCATGAGTTAGGTCTGAGATGAACCAAATACCTTCTGGTGTCCTCTGGCTGCAGAGGAGGCCTTGAAAAATGAAGTTTTATTTTAGATACATAAAGCTGGGTGGGGTGAATCCATGCCAGAGGGGCTGTTCTCTCTACTTGAGGCAAATCCGTTCTGAGCTTTGATTTTTAGTTTAATCCTGGAGGTGAAAAGCTTTTTTGTTTTCCTAAAGTGAAATTATACTGCTTGTTATGAATTCATGCTCTTCTGAATGAATTCTTTAAAGGACTGCAAGACATGCAAACATGAACTTCTTGCTGATCATCAGAGAGACCAGGGATGTGCTAGTTCACATCAAGAAAGAAGAGTGGGAACAAAGAAGCCCCTTTACCATGTTCCTCTCTGCTGTAACCCAATGGAACTGATTGAAAAGGCTGTGTTTAAGAAAGCTGTATGTAGGAAAGCTGTGGCTCATAAAGCAGATAAAGTCCTGAGCTGCCCTTCCATACAGTTCTGATGTGATCTGCTCGGGGTAGAGCACTCCTATGACATACCCAGATTAAATACAGAGCAGATGTAGGCTAAGACACAGAGAAAACAGCTCTGATTAGAAAATTGGGTGTTGTTAGGGCTGTTCTCTGGCAGTGAGTCCCACTGACCTGGAATGAGCCATGTCCATACCATCCAGCTCCTCTTGTCACCACACACGACGACTGAAGTCACGGCATCTCTGGGGAATGGTCTCTGGCTGTGCTAGCTCCTGAATTCCTGGGACATGTGTGGGAGAACGCTAATTGATTCAGGTCAAAAATGTGCCAGGGCAGGTTCTAGGAATTTAACAATGTAGACTATCAAATTCCAATGCCTGGGAATATTACCTGCCACTGTTTAATTTACTAGCAGCATAGGTGTAGCCCTGAGGGCCTGTGCACACACACAGACACCTAGGGTGCATTAGAGGTGTTTCGAAAGGTGCCTGGCAGATAATGTAATGATCAGGAGACTGACTTAAGAACAACATCACTGCTGCCTGCTTGAGCCCACAGCAGAGCTGTTTGCATTGTGCTTCCTATGGTAGAGAGCATGCTTTTACATATGGACAGCACCAAAAGTACTGCTGAGAATTCTGGAGATAAATATGTATATATATATATATACATAAATAAAATATATCTGCTCTGTCCTGTGTTCTACTTCAGAAGTCAGAGTTTAGAGGTGCATTTCATGGGATCTGTGTTGAAAATAAAACCCCAGTAACTGCATTTTCCTTCTGACTGTGTATGCCAGACAGACTGTGAGCCACTGGGGAAAGGAAAACATAGAAGGCTTATTTGTCCAGATTTCAAGGAAATTCACTTCTCCCTGTGGATTAATTCTGATTGTACGGCAGCAGGTTTTAAATGTTTGATTCTTGTTTGTGTCTGTTTTTTAACCCGTATCTCAAGAGGATTTAATTAGATTTGATGTTCATGATATGCTATTTACCGGATTATGATGAGATCAGCTGATAAGGCTTGACACAAACTTGGCAACCCGTTTGGTGCTTTCTCAGTCTTTAGAATTTAATTATGGCAATTTCAAAACAGGAAGCTTGGAAACAACATGGGGATTAAGGACTTGCTGTTGCCCCACTGGGATCAGCAAGACTTATGGCATTGGTTGTCACTGTTGTCACCAGCTCTCAGCGTGCTCAGCCGTCTGGGATGCGAGAGCACATGTTCCCGTTCTGCCGAAAATGGACCAAATGCCAGTGCCATTTCTCCTTGGAAATGATTCTCCTGAGGAATCCCACCAACTGCAGTGGTGTTTCATGGCTGAGGTGAGAACGGAGTTAAGTGACATGCCAAGGATTTGTATAGACACACAAAAGCCTGGGACTTCTGTTTTTAAGCAATTTCCCAGGGAATCTGCACGCTCCAGTACAACATAAAATAAGTTCAAATGCGCAGGGCCAGAGCAGATGGAGTTTTTCACTGTAAAGATTATTTGCATGAAAGTGCTATTTTCCCACACTTGCACTCATTTTAAGCTTTCTTTCCTTTCTACCACAAGCAGCTACTGCTGCTCTGCTCCTTCTGTAGCCGACCTGATGCCAAGAGCTAACACTGCAGTGTACACAAGCAAGCTTCTTCCCAAACCTACCTCTGGTTAAGGATCAAAAGACAGTGGTTGAAGTGCAGAATTGTTTCCTTTTATAGCTTTCCACAAGCATAGAGATCACATCTCTCTGCTTTATCTGTATTTTAAGTGCCTCCTAAATAGCCTTGCCATCAAACATCTGAGCACTCCCAGCTCTCGTTGAAAGGCGCTGTAAGTTACTCTGAGGAGAAAATCACAGCTCCCTTTTTTGAGTGCTTTGTTACTGATGAATGGTGCCAGGAAGGTGGAGACCCTTTCTCTATTTTCCAGTGTAAGGGTGTGAAGGAGGCATTTCTGATATTTTATCCCCAAGTGTTTAAAAACTGATTTTTGCACTATTTTAATAATGGCAAAAAATGTAGATGCCTATGTGGGGACAATCAAGCGGATTCAGGAGCAAAAAAGTGTTTAAAAAAGCAGATGTGACACTTGGGGCCATGTTTTAATGGTGGGCTTGGCAGTCCTGGGTTAACAGTTGGACTCAGTAATCTTAGAGATCTTTTCCAAGCTAAATGGTTCTAGGATTCTATAACTGCATTTGGATCTGAGGGCTTCAGACTCTTAAATGTTTTTGACAATCCTGTTTCCCACCTTCTTTGGAGGAAGAATCTGCTATAGCTGCTGGATTCACTGCTGCAGAGAAACATACCAAACCCAAGTATGAATCTAGTCTTGTCTAAGTTCTGACAAAAAATATTTCCAAAACACCTTTTTGAATTAATTTTCCTTCCATGAAGCTCCGTGTTGTCCTTCCATTTTTAGAAGTGGTGGGAAACAAAAAAAAGTCTGCTCCAAAAGTGACTATAGTTGATTAGGAAGTTTGATTCTGTTTCTGCAGGCTTGCAGATAAAATGTGGATCTGCTTTTCTGGACAAGTCCCAGTGTGCCCACCATCACCTGGCGCTGTACCTGAGCTGCTCTGCTCTGGGGGGCTCTACCCACAGTCTGCGTCCTTTCCCTGATGCTGATAATTGCTTGTCAAACTGATTGACATTTGTAGAACTGTCTTTTCCCATGAGACATTACTCCCTCCACACACACCCACCAAAAAAAAGGAATAGACAATTTGATTTTGCACTGTTTTTCCCCTTTTAAGCACAGTAACTTTTTTCTGCCTAAAAGTAGTAATTATTTAATGAATAGTCCTTCATGTTTCCCTGTCAGTCACTCACTGTAATGAACAACTCGTTTTGTCTGCTTTGTTAACATTTAAAAAAGTATTAAACTAATAATAATAAAGATTTTAACACACAGGGTGCCCTGCAGAATGTAGGATTGGGATAACAAAGGGGGGAGGGTGAATTTTCACTCTAGACATCAAGCAGCACTTTATAGTTTTTGGTGAGCTATTGGACTATTTTCCCCTTGGTACTTCTCCTGTATCTTATCTTCAACCACCCTGAATAATTGGAGCATATTTAGGGGACCAAGTCCAGCTATTATTTGTTCCCCCTCTGTGAAAGTTCTTTTTTTTTTAAGCCAGATCTGTGAACCTCTGTTGAGCTCTTGGTATTGAGGTCAAGGCTTTTTACAAGCTAGAATTTTTATCATGAACTGGAGCCCAGAGTTAATTGTACACAAAGACACATTGTTGTTTCCATTAGGATTTACAGTACCACTGAATTTTAATTATTGGGTAACATTTCTTCCATTATAGCTCTCACTCCTCCTCCCCTTTTCATGCCAACCCATGTTTCTTTCAGTTGCAGCAGCTTGCAATGCAAAGTGCAAAATATCCCAAATAAATAAACAATTTGTGGCCTCAGCTTTGATGCAACATTTTATTTGTCCCTGCCTAAAACATAAAAACAACAACAAAAAAAGCCAAGAGGACAATTTAATGTGAGCTAAACTGTAATCTGGTGTTTCCTGTTTACCAGCACTGGTTAATTTTAAAGTTCAAAGCACAGTCCTAGACAAGAGCTATACAGGAGGTCTTTATCATTGCTGGAACAAAACACTCTCACTTCTTATGGACAAAGGCTCTAGTGGGCAGTAAAATGTTCTTGGATCCTTTCTATGTGATGATAAAATAGACATGCTGAAATACTTCATCAATTGCCATGAAGCGAATGTTTTACAGAGTTTTCATGCAAGAAAAACCAATAATTCACTCCTAGACTGTGAGGTTTTCACAGACTTTCAGTGACTGAGCTTCAAGTCTTTTTTCAAAGGCAACAAGCAGTCATTTCAAAAGGCATCTAATCAACACAAGACTGGATTTATTAATTGGTTTGGCTCTTAATTTTCCTTCTGGTCTCTATGCTTGAGTTCTGTGCAACATGTGGAACCTCAGTCTATGCAGCAGAGTTGACATAAGTAGCCCCAACAGGATAATGGGAAAAAATGATGTATTCAGTCAATAAAAATCCCTTTTCAGAACCAATTGTAGAAATGCTTGGCCTCAGTTTATCACTCAGTCTCCAGCCACTTCAGTCCTGTGTGGTGTTTTACGAACCATAGATATACCTCCTACATATAAAAATAACGTTTCTTGTGCTGGCCCAGTCAACTTGAAATGAATTCAAGCCCCACTGAGGGATGACATCAGAGGTGTGGTGGGTTTCCAAGCTGAAATAAACCCAGAGAAGGCCCTGGAGAGGTGTGGTGGGTGGGAGGACTGCAGTGTGTGCAGTGCATGGGGTAGGTAGGTCCCTGTTGTGTGTGTCCCAGGGACTGAGCCTTGCCAAGCGCCTGTGTCCAGTCTGCAGTGCCAGCAGCCAGCAAGGAGGGAGTAGGAAGGATCTTTTAAAATGATTTTATAAACCTTTCACCTTCTCTTATTCTTCTGCTGTGTTCTTCTCCCACTCCCCTCTGACTTTTCTTCCAGCTCCCACCCACAGCGTGGCTCTGATTCTGCCTCAGGATAAGGTGGTCTCCATGCAGTTCTCCCAAATGTCCGTAAATTGTCTTTTACTCACCAGGTCAGAGTGTGGTCTCTGAGTGTGTAGGAGGAATTATTCCCTCTCTTATTTCCAGCACACCATGGCTGCTGCCTCTCTGGACAGGCCAAGCCTTAATCAGCTGCAGGGGTGGGCAAAACCTCTTGATAATGAGAAGAATCTATAAACTGGACCCTGGGGGAACCCATCAGGTCCTGAAGAATCACAGAAGGGCTAGGTTTTTCTTCTCTGCTCCCTTATCTCTGAACTGAGGGAAAAGCCTTGATGAGTTGAGCAAAAAAAATCAAAATCTCAAAACAAGGGGAAGTGTAAAGGGGTCTGTAGATCTGTGAAGGCTTGGATGGCTTAATGAAAACACATCCACCCACAGCCTCACTGCAGAGATGGAGATCAGTCTCCTGGGCTGTTCTCTTGAGTTTGACTGTTGTGAGACATGCTTAAATAAATTGAGGTTCAGCTCTTCTTGTGGATGATGTTTCTTGTGCATGTTTAGGGTGAATATGTAGAAATTACACATCTTTAAGGACCTAATTTAGTGACATGCTTATAAACCAGGAGTGGTTGTGAGGAAGGCACTGAGGCAACCTGGGGGCATTTTTCTTCCTGTTGGCTTAGTGACAGCAGCGTGGGTGTGCTGAGGACAAGCAATACCATAATCATTACAAGCAATATTGTCCAGCCTCTGCAAGATCTGGATCCTCATTCCTGTAGGGTGTAGGACCAGTCTTGGTATCCCCATTGCTATAACTCTTCTGCTGTGACAATAGAGGAGTTCTAGGGGCTACAGAGAGGGGATAATACCAAAAATGCCCCAGAGGAAAATTGTCAGCAAGAGACCAGCAGTCCCCTGTTCCCCAGGAATGTCAAAGTTCAGCAGTGCATTGAATCTTTTCAGTCAAATCCCCAATGCTTTCACCCCAGATACAGACACCAACCTTTTGACAGTTGGTGCCTTAATAATCTCAACCAACCATCCTTGGAAGGCACAGATTGACTCTGGAGACAAATCAATGCGTGTCAATATCTCTGGGCATGCAAACACACCAGTTCCTCTTAAAAACACAAGGAACAATTTGGGCATTTGGCTGAGACTTCAGAAACTCTGAAAGGGGAGAAGCCAGCTCAGAGATGGGTGCTGTGCTGGAGGCAGCCTGTCTGTGCTCTAATGGACAATCCATGAGGCAATTCTCTGTCAAGGAGGCCACGGGACTTGCCAGGGGCCCAAGTGGGGCTTAGCTACTGTAACCACAGAGACAAATAACGAAAAAAAATGGGGAAGAGGTAGCTGCTGGTCACTGTGTACCCGTGGCTGGGAGAAGTGAGATTTCCTGTGCCCCGCTATGGGTCAACAGAGTACAACAGATGGCTGTTGGACTGAGGCTTAGGAAAGAAATCCCAAATGGGACTGTGGCTCTGAAAGAGCCCTCTGTGCCTCAGAACAGCAAATAGGAGAGGATGGGTCAGAGCTCTGTCCTGCTGCGGCACGTTGGGAAGCGATGAGAGAAGGGTTCCTGCTGTAAAAACGGCGATGGATCAAGTCTTTCATCGATGACGCCAGGGCAGGACTTTAAGGGAGAGGTGACTAAGAATTCCAGCTGCTCTCGTGCTTGCAACAGCCCAGGAAGGGATTTGGCTCTCCGAGGGGCAGAGCACGCAGCAGCACCCGCTGGGAGCTGGTGAGCAGGGGGTGACTCAGATATTTGGAGAGTGCCTTTCCTCAACTGCTTTGGAGCCCTCACTGGAGCTCCCAGCCTGGCAAACATCACTGTTGTTGTGGTGTGTGACTTGGACAGAGAGCAAACAGAAGTGCAGTGAGGGCTGTCCGAGCACCCAGTGAGTGCTCAGAGAGGCTTTGCCACCAAGATGCCTTTTATATCTGCTTGGCAGAATTGTACATTTTGTCACACAACACGACCCCTGTCTGTCTGTCCCTGGGAAGCCTCATGGCCAGGCAGCACTCCTATGTCAAAGGAGAACCTGTTTTAGCACTTCCAGAAGAAACTTGGCTGAAAAATTAGATCCTAACAGTGTTTTGGGAGGTGCTGTTAGCACAACTGATAGTGGCAAAGCAAGTGATTCCCTGTGTAATAAAGATATTTTCCCCATCAGTAAATTTCTTGCCAGAGCTCGATGAAATGGGATACATTTGGGAACTGACAGTAATTCCCAAATTTACAAAGTGGAACCGAGAGGTATTTTCTAACATTAAATTTTTCCACCACAATCTGAAAATTTTTTGATAAAAAAAGGAAAAAAAGAAAGAGGGAATTTCCTCTTTGCTCTCCTTCCTCCTAATTTTAACTAGTTTTCCTGCAATCTTTGTAACTTTGGGGATTAAACCGAGCTCTGCATGTGCATTTTCTGTACATACAATTAACAAATGCTTGTCTTTCAAGCTCTTTTAGTAAGCAAAAGAAAACAGAACAGGATTAGCTTTGCTATCCTCCATTGAAAATGAGTTCCCCTACTGAGCAGTAAGCACAACCATGGAATATACGGTACTTACTTAATACACTGGAAAAGTATTCTTTGTTGGACTTAGGCTCTCTTTCCTAAATTATTTTGCTTGTTGTTTTTTGGGTTTGGTTGGGGTTATTTTTTGTTAGAGCCAGAAGGGACAATCAGCATAATTTCCATATACAAGCTGGACACATATATTTTTTCCAATAACTTTAATGAGAGTCAGGTTTGTGTGAGGAATTTAAGGGTGAGTTTTTTGCTGCTCCCTCTCACATCAAAAGAAAAGTTTTCATTGACTTCATTACTGCTGGGTCAGGATGGAGTAAGATATTGGGAAATAATACTCCAAGCAGAAAAGTGGCATCAGCAAGATCCTATGGTATCACTCTCTTATCACAGGTCACTATCAAATTTATATAAATGTAGATCACTAATTGCACTAATGCTTTGCAGAGTGCCTGATGCAGCAGCTATTTAATAAAGCAGAGGAGTAGCAACAATGAATCCTCCCAATGTTTTTATGCAAGTTTTATCAAGTCTGGAGAAACCACCGAGTTGGAAACACTACTGCCCTTCATTAATGCAGTCATGAATACAGAATAAATCAGCGTGTCCTTCAAACTCCCGGGAGTCCTCCAGCCCGATTGTAAGAAAAGGGGAAGGAAGGCAGGGAAGTCCTAAAGATTAATCAGATAATAAGGGAAATTCCTTAGTCTTGAGCACAAGGTCTTTCCCCTCACCCTGGCGTCCCCAACACAAGTCATGTTGCCCCTGATTTGCAGCAGAGATAAGGGTGCCCTGGCCAGCGTGAGATGTACAACAAACACAACTTTATCTCCCCCGCCACACGCCGCCTCGGGATCAATGGGCAAACACCACTTCAACACCTTGCAGGAAGGATCTGTGGGATGAAACACCCCCTCGTGCCCCCTCTTCCCCAGCCTTAGAAGTCACATAAGCGTGGCCTTGGAAGGAACAGGAAAAACTCTTACCCCAGGTACGAGCCTGGGTCTCAGCAGTGGCCGAAGAAACGTCAAAGGAGGAAAACGCTCGGTTTTGACTGTGTTTGTTTTTTCTTGTTTGTAGAGTTTGCACCTCAAAGCTACCATTAGAGAGTGGCTTCATTCTGTGTGTGCTTTCCTGTGGGCCTGGCAGGAAAACAGAGACCAAAAGAAAGGAAAATAAAAAAATCCCTAACCCTGACGCTGGAAACATCTGGATTTTTGTATGTGCTTAACATCTCAGGAGAGTTTGTTTTTGTTTGTCCTTCTTGCCAATTAAGTCAATGCTTTTCCCTGAAATATATGGGAACCGGAAATATATATTAAAGAGAAGTATTCCTGGTTAAACTCAAGCTTGGGTAATTAATGACAGTGTGGTTGTGATGAGAAGCAGCGAGATGATAACCTCCATGAGCAATATTGTGCTATCTCTCAGCCTCTGCAGAGCTAGCTGTAATCATTGTGCAACCAGACCATCAAAGGAATGATAAGATCAGATAAGCAAAATACTGCTGTCATTTTGCATCAATGCTGTTTAAGTTGTAATTATTACTTTTCCTATCTTTGGTTAAAATGAGGGTGAAACCCAATTTTTTTAAACTTAAACATACTTACCTATACATATGCATATCTTTCTCCAGTTAGACCCCTAAAAAGATGCATGTCCATGTTTTATACTGCCTCAGGAAAATCCTGGTTACATTCTGGTGGCTCAGTCAAAGAGTTTAGCACACAAGCAGCCAAGACTTCACTCTACAGGGGAATCCACCTGCAGAAAAAAGATGAGGCAAAGTCTCCTTCAAGAAATAGTCAAGAGACACAAACACGAGCAACATGAGCAACTCTCTTCAGTTGCTGAGCGCTGACATGGAGTTTATGGTCATGTTGTCTGGGCTGTCCTCATTCCCCAGGAGAATTATGATTTCTGAGACTCAGGATAATCATGGCTTGACAAAGTGAATGGGACACATGGCTGGGATTGCCTCCTCTGCTGTATCTTGGATGCCCATCCCAACCTCCACCTCCAAATAGGGAGACGGGATCCCAAAAATTACTCACCATGACATGCACTCCTACAGGTTTCAATTCTGTAAAAAAAATTTGGGTGCCTACCTAATCTTTTCTGAGCTAGATAGGAACTGTTGACTTGCCAAACCAAGGGGTGGTCCCCTTCCCAGAGAGGTAACTGAATGCTTTATCACTGATTTTGGCTGAAAGAAACTCTCACCCTCACCCTGTAACTTCCTTTAGGTCAAGTTGCTTCCTAAATTTCCAGCACTTCTGCTTCTGGTCCTGAGTGGAACAGACTTTCTTGTGGGTATGTTTGTACTTCCCAGTGATTTGCATGTAATTTTATGCAAACATTTTTATCACAGATCAGTTCACACAACCACAAGCTGTGTTTTTATTTTCTCTGTCAGCTGAAAGCTTCATCTACATTGGGTTTTTTTCTCTCCTTGCTCCAGCATGACTACATCAAAGTAATTGCACAGGTGTAAACCTGTAATGCCCTAGATATTCTGCATTTGTGCAGCAAAATGTTCTGTTTTCCATGTACCTTATGTTGGTCTGAGCCCAGGTATCTCATGTTTTGCCAGGTAGCACTTTTGGAGGCTCAGTGAAACATATGCATTAAGGTCATTGCAGCAACCCAAAACTTGGGCAGGTAAGGAGATGTTTGAGACAATTTCTTGCCATGAGAATTACTACAGAAGTAATTTCCTTACAAAACATGCAGTACTTACAATAAAATAATTTAATTAGTGAATTGGGCAAAAGATATTAAAATGGATCATGTTGATGGATCATTTCTTTAAAAGACTTGCATCAAAAGATCAAATAATGCCATGAAATCCTCAGTTTGTCAGTCAATGGTACACATCCACTTAAAATGCCTCTGCAAGTTCTCCGAACAGCTGGGAGGATGAGAGGCAGCACTGGTGGGAGCAGGGGCTGAAGGAGCAGGAGCAAAAAGCCAAACCACAAACTCCAGGCTGGTGCAGAGTGTGACTGAAACCCTCTCTTTGCCTCTGCAGAGAGCAGGAACCCCATGATTACACAGGTACCAGGCAATGGTGAGCCAGAGCACAAAGCTCAGAGCAGCTCAGAGTGATGAAAACCATCAGCAAAGCTTCAGTTTAAAATTGCTGGGTTGGAGCTGGCACCCCCACAAGAATAACGCTTATTATGTAGTGCGCATTTCATCTCGTTCTCCTGGCTGATTAAATGATAACTCTTATCATACAGAACATTGGAAGTTGTTGCTACATCACATTTTGGATTTATCAATAACTAATTCCCTGTTGGGGAAATATGTATTTCATGACTGTATACGCAAGGTGCTCATTGCTCAACTTAAAACATGCCTGATCTGATGTTAATACTCAGATTTTTTCACTCTTTCTTTTGGTGTCTCTTACCAGTCTCAGTTGCAAGGAAATAGAAATTCACCCTCTAAAGGTGACAAAATCTGGAGTAATATGAGAAAATGACTCCTTGGATGGGTCTTCAAATGAGAGAATTCAGCCCATTTAATTTTTTTTTTCCTCAGCAAAATATTAAATCCTGGAAAACAGATATTTCTGGTGGATCTGCTGAGGCAGCTTTCAGTGAACTGTAAAAGCACAGGCTGCTCCATGATGCCATGAGGGGCCAGGAACTGCTCATGGAAAAGCTCCATGTTTTCACGCACAAAACAAAGTGTAAGGTCTTTGTTAGTACAGCCCTGAGTATTTCACATTATGGCTCCAGGAAGAGCAGCACATTTAACACAGTGCTGTGATCATGGACAATGCAGCTACACTCGCCCAGTGGTGGATGGCCATAGGAAAAGGGATCACAATTAACTCCATCAGTGCTGAATGATACACCTACCCTGTGCCCCAGCTAATGCTTCTTTCTTCATAAGACCAAAAAAAAAAAAAAAAATCAAACTGAGACCACACAGCATGTCAGGAGCTTGGTTTTTTATAGTTATTAATGTTTTTTTTGTTTTGCTGAAGAAGGATCAGAGCCAAGGCATGAGCAGGTGCTGCAGGATCTGAGCTGCCCTGTCAGCCTCTTTAATGTGACCTTGAACTCCCAGCCACAAGTCCAGACCAGAATACACTGGAGTGTGCTCCACAAAGGAATATTCATAGAAGACTCAGATCAGCCCTAAGATTGTATTCACCATCATTCCTTTAACTCACATTTCTGCAAGTAAAACCACACCAGAGAAAGAAAAATGCTCCACCTTAGTAAAACTAATTTCTTTTTAGTCCTCCTTTTTTTTTCCTACCATGATTTCAGAAGGGGAAAATTTCCTGAGTTGTTGGAACAAAACTGGAAAGCTCTTTGATCCAGGAGCAAACGGGTTAAAGGAGCTTCAGAGTTTAAAGCTCTGTTTTGCTCATCCTTAATGGAAACTCAGGGACTGAATTTAGAATTGTGTTTGTGGAGAACAAGGAAAAAAGCTCAGAGAGGAGGCTGGCAAGGAGGGATGGTATGCATGGGAATTAAATGCGGTTGGTGTCACTGCGCAGGGCGAGTCTCAACTATGTATGTGCGTGTAAGAATTTGTAGTAGTCTGTGTGCTGGCAAAAGAACTGGCAACCTGCCCTAAAACATTTAATAGGCTCCTCCTGAGTTTTTGAATCTCTCCTCAATGCTCTGTGACAGAGGAGAACTTGATCCCCATTTTAAAGCATCCCTAAGTGAGGGGTATGTGGGCTATATATGAGATGGTATTCAGACAAAAAAAAAAAAAAATCAGTTTGGACTTTAATAGAACTGGGGACTATGTGCAGCATTCGGAACCAGCTCTTCCCACATCAGAATTTGGGGATGCCTGAAAATTGGTCACATGCCTACTTCAGAGCCAGGATCCAATTTCAGATTCCTTCTCAGTCCCCAGAACCCGTCACTGTTTGCAGCCTGCTTGTCATGATTTGAACTCACAGTGATTGTGCTGCATAGAGGAGTCAAATGAGCCGGGCAGGTTCCTCTGAAATCTGCTCCCTCAATCTCTGATATGCAAGAGAGCTTGAAGCTCCTTCAAAGAAGTGAGCCTGGATGGTTTTCTTGCAATAACTAACTGACTAGTCCAGCTCTTGCCTTGGCTAATTTATTTACTAGTTTCAGGGATTAAGAGCCAACAGAAGACAAGTGCAGCAGCCTGATCCATTTGCTCTCTGTCTCGACCTTGGCACTGCTGAGGTGATGACAGATGCTTGCCCAAGCTGCAGAGCTGAAAGTAAAGCAAGATCTGAGGAAGATTTCAACAAAGGACCCCTCTGGGCAGACCAATTTACCCATACTGGTCCACGTGGATGTCCTGGGGTCTCCTCCATGCTGCAGGGCTGCAGAGCAGTCTTCATCTTCCTGTGGGTTTGCACGAGTGAACGTTGTGTCTGACTGGGAAAAAGGGCTCTGACCTGCCCTGAACAGAGAGCACTCAAAACCTAAAGACAGCTTGGGTAAGAGGAAGAGGGGGTATCTCAAAATAGCATTTCTCGTGTCATACAGACTGATGGAAAGTCCCTGATTGCCTGCACCAGGGGTTTGTGATACCAGGACAGCTTTGCACAAGTCTCTAGTGAAATCCATTGGACTTCTGCAGAATCTCTGTAAGGGGAACCAACCCAGTCCCCAAATACAAAAACAGCTGTGCTGAGAGCTCTCCATCTGCCTCTGATGGCCTCGTATGGCACTCACAGAAAAGCATTCATCCTCCTATTTACTGCAACTGACTAAAAGAATCTTTATATGAAAGCCTGGAATAGCTTCAAAAGCCTCTATCTTAGGAAAACAGCATGCATTTAATAGCCTTCCAGGAAAGTATCATGTATAAACTGAACAAAACCATTTAGCCAAGGAGCACTTAATTACAGCCAGCAGAGCAGCACCCAAACTCTGTGGAGCTCCTGCAGGAAGGGGATCTTCCTTGGACAGAGACTATAAAACCCAGAGGGACTGTGTAAATTCATCAGGCTCCCTCCAAACTGTAGATACAGTTGAAAGCTCCTGTATTTTTCAGCTCTTCATCACTCCTACTCAGTTTTCCCTGCACCCAGGAGAGCTGAGAGCTACTCTGGTGACTGTGCAGAAGCAGTGTGGGCCCCAGAGGTGGTATTAAACTGCCTGAGACAGTCACAGAATGCAGCTATCAAGGTGTTTCCCTCTACTAATTAAGGTCCTGAGAGGCGTCACCTGTGCTTTAATCCTTCCCTTACCCACAGGATCTTCCCAGAAGGCCACAGTAGAAAAACAGCTGCCTTCCAGCAAGCTTCAAACTTTCTATCCACCTTCACCGGAGCACATCAAAGCAGCTGCCACCTCCTTAAAGTAGTATATTTGAGTGGTTAAACTGAGGGCCAGAGAGGGTAAATTAGTGTTATTTTTAGACAAAGTTTGCTGCAACTCAGCAGAAAACTGCCAGTGCAGCAGCATATGGCATCATATAGAAATATTGGTGCTCTGTGGAGCAAAAGGGCAGAAGAGCAGTAAGGAGAGTTGTACCTCCCCTGCATGTCCAGGAAGCAATGTATGGGTGGGATGTGGGAGAAATCTGGAGGGAACTGCTCTCCCAGACAGATGGCAGGGCCTGTCCTCAGTGACCAGCGCAGGGAAGTGGCCCAGCAATCCCCCTGGATCTGGAGACAAAGAACTTAGCACTGCTTGAGGGACTGACCCAGAGCAGCACCCAGGAAAGGGCTCAGGGGTGGGAAGGGCCAGCAGCCTCTGTCACCGGCACCTGCGTTAGGGCTGAGTCACCTGGGCTGGCACCAACTCTCACTCCTCAGAGCTGGGGAACTCCTGGCTCACCTGCTCCCTCCTCCCTGCTCCACGCTGGGGTGGCACCAGCCAAACTCCCCTGCTGATGGTCACCATCAATATCCCCTTGGGGCATGGGGCACTGGGCACCCCAGGGGAGCAGCTGAGATTCCTCTGTTGTCTGCAGCTCTGGCTGGTGCGAGGTGAGCATGAGAAAGCACAGATTTAGATTTTCGTAGACGTTTCTAGTGTTGATTAGTTTCAGTGATACTCAATGTTAACATTTGTGTCCCCTGAGCTCTTTGCCTTTCAGAACAGGACGCCTACTCGTTAATTACTTCAGGCTTTTACCCGAAGGGTTATTTTGGGGATAGGCAGAACATTACAAAGTGCTCAGTCTGTGCTCCGACCAAGTACTTTGCTGTGAATATGGAGTTGACATCACGTCATTTAGTTCATTTATTTAAGTGTTGATTTGTGGCTGATGCACCCACGGGTAATGCTGACAGCAGCTCCAGTTTCTTCATTAAAATACAGCGAAATAAACACAGCCCTCACACCTCGTCTTTCCTTAGCTGTAACCTGCTCACACAAGGAACAGTCATCTCATGGCTGATGACAGCTGAGGCCACTCAGCAGCAGGATCACTCTTGCCCCTGATGGTTCTGGATGGCACCTGGGACAAGAGAATACCTGGGACCCCACCCAGCCAAACCATGCTGTTGGTATCTCTGCAGACGTAGGAAACCTCCTGTTTAATTTAGGTCATGAATGAGGTCGTTGGTGTGGACACAAAAGAGAGATCTGTGCTGACAGGATGGCTTGGCCCTGACGAGGCTGAGGTTCTGGTTCCTGGCCATGCTCTTGTCCTTTGTTGAGGCTCCAGCAAGCTGGATCACCAGGGCTCAGCTTTCCCTCCACTCCTTTGCCCAGTTATTTTATTTCTTGCAGATATCATTTTGCCATGTGTGAGCCCCTCTGGCCATGGTAAGTAGAAGATCCCATGAAATCATCTACCTGTGCTCCAGTAAGGAACACAGAAACCATATTGTTCCCAATGGCAATGAGAAAACTGCTAATTCCTGAATATCTCAAAGATGTCTGTTCAGAGAGGGGAAACTGAGGCCATGAAAAGTATTTGTGAAATACCTGTGGTAGGACAGAGAACTACCCAGAGTATCACTTGGGGTCAGACACTGACTCTGGGAAAGCTAAAAGCTGGTGAAAGCAGTTCCCTTCCACCAGCTTCTGGGACAGTGGGGCAGTGGGTGAAGGTTTCGGTGAGAGGTTGGGTGTTTCCCTGGGTTGTGGAACCTCCCCTAACTTGTGCAGAAGGATAACACAGCTGCAGGACCTTCACATGGTGAGTTTGGAGGGCATAAATGAAGTTGGCACAGGTTTGTGAGATGCCAGCAGGGGACTGGACTGGCTGGCGGAAGGAGTCTGAGGTGCAGTCTTTGCTGCAGCTTGTCTCACTGCACTATTTTCACTTTCCCTCCTTATGGGCACTGTGCTGCCACACTGCTGCTCCTGGCTTATGAGAGAATCAACTCCCTGTAGTACCAGTGGAGTATAGGACAACTTGTGATATGCACTGGGTTCCTTCCAACATGCTACAGAGCAGATCCTCACTCTGGTAACAGCAGTAACTGTGTTTAACACCATGACTTTGTGAACATCACCCTGCTTCATGCTGTTCTCTCTCACTGATTGTTACTACAATTCACACTGGAACCCTGAATCGAGGAATTGCCCTTAAATGCTTGTGGGATGGCTGCTTCCATCTACATCACAGTTATCTGGTTTGGGTTGCTCTCACTATCAAGATCATAGATAAAATGCATGAGAAGTCTAATCATACCTACCAGTTCCTATCTCCCTTGGAATTTCAGCTGATATCTCTTCATAGATCCTAAACTGGCCCATCTCCAGCTGGAACTGATTCCTCTATCAAAAGGAACATTGGGTCCCCTTAAACCTGGAACAATTTAAAAGTTCTTTCCCATCACAACAACTTTGACCTGGACTGCCTTCCTTAAACTGCCTCCAGAGTATTGTGTTTCACAACCAAATTGCTCATTATTGTTGCTCTTTCCAAACTACCTTTGATGGGGCTCCTCTTCGACTTGTGCCTTGTTTAGAAGCAGTTTTGATGTCTCTTTTTTGGCCTTTCTGTGCCTGAATGACCTCTGTATGGGAAAGTTGGTGACAGCAGAGCTGCACCTCTTGTGATAAAACTCTCCACATTCATTCTGAGTTTATAAGTGCACAGTAACATCACGCTGCTTTAATTATATGTTTTCCTGCGCCTTCTCTTTCATCTTTCTGTAACTTTGTCAAGGTTTTAAACACACCTAGGCCTTAAGGCTCCTTCAGCAAGGATTGCTTTCAAATCCATCAACGCATTTTCCTTATGTGGATCTCCACGTTCTGTACTTCCCCAAATTGCAGGGCTGCAGTAAATGCCTGGGAATAATGCATGTGTACAAAGCATGGGGTGTAAAAGCAGAATGGAGTGATGGTGTTAGCAAGCACCTCTGATGAAAGATGAACACAGAGGCTGCAAGAGCCTTTCTCACATGTAGTTCTTGAGTGCTGGCAGATTTTCCATTTTTGTGATGCTGTGGATTGTTAAAACCTCACTGAAATACCAGCTTATTTCACAATGGGCTCCCATTTTCCCAGACCCATTTTTTGTGTGTTTGCCTGGCAACTCCTATGAAGGTTTCCTATCCCATACTGGATTTCTTTTGAAATTGTTGTTTTAATTTGCCTTTTTTTTTTTTTTTTTTGGTTAAATGAATGTAGAATTGATTAGCTGGGAAGACACGGGATTTTTCAGCAATATGACTATTATCCTTTAAGAAATCCAGGCTTCTCAAAGATGCTGCCCCTTTAAACAAGACAAAAAGAAATCAACTATTGCCTGGATAATGCTGTTCTCATCAACATGCAAGGAGCTTGCTTGTCTGTCACGTCGCCCACATCTTCTCAATCACTCCCTTTCATTTATCCTATTTTGCCCCTATTTTAACTCATGCTGTGACTGATACTCAATGACAGACAGAAGAAATCCAGCTGAGCATCATCCCTCCTTTTCTTCCCCACAGGAAATGCAATGTAGGACCTTACCTGGCAGAGATCAGTACTCAGGCACCTGATGGAACCTGAGTGGGGAGAGACTTTTTACAGCTAGAGGAAAACACTGCCAGCCCAGAAGGAACTGGGTGATGAGATCTGTTGCAGACAACTGTTCTTCTGACTTGTTCCCCCTTTTCCATGTGTGAAGAGACTGTAGGTGTTTTGCAAGCAGTTGCAGTTTGGAAGACACGATCACAAACCCTGACTAATGTTTGTGGCTGGTGGGTCCGTGGCAACAAGTCAAAGCAAGTGCTAATTACTATGGCTATTGCTGCTAATTTATTATTTAATTTCACTGTATTAGTGTGGCATTGCAGGGCCCTAACCTGGAGCCATGGCCCCATGGGCAGGACACCATCCAAACACAGAACAAAGCAACGGTCCCTGCTGCCATGAACTTGCAGCCTAAATATCCTGGTGTGCTGACTCCTGACCTGCAACCTAGAGGTGTTTGAGCCTCCTGAGTGCAGGGATCCCAGAGCTCATACTGGTCTATGCCAGAGTGCAGTGGAGCTCTGTAGTTGAGCAATGGTGTTACTGACCCAATTGCCCAACCAGGAGGAGGTACCAGCCTGGGCACTTACCCATGCAGGTGGGGAGATCTGTGGGAAAACAGTGGGGCTGAGAGATAAATGTGAAGAATACATATTTCTGCTCTTCTGAACCAGAGTCCTAAATCAGAGCCTGGAGCAGTTTGCTCCTGTTTGGAAAACACAAGCCCTTTCACATGGCTGATTCATGGCAGTCTCCTCCTCAAGCTGTCTAGCACATGTCTACAAGCTGATGCACTGATACACAGCAGCTCAGGATGGAGCTCTCCCTCCCTGGCATGTGTGCTTCTGAACAGCAGCCAAATGGAGCAGCCAGCTCCCAGGCTGCCCTCTGATTGATCCAGTTCATGAAGGCCTGCCCAGCAATTTCCAAGCATATCCTGGGAAGGTTAACACACCATCCTGTGTGTCCCACAGCACTGCAGGAGAAAGCCTTCAGTTAACCCTCTGCGCTGCCAACAGCTGCAACTCACTGCTTTAATGAATCTGCTGGGGTTTCTGTTATAAATGATCCAACTGCATTCTGCTAATTGTGTTTCCTGGGTATTTCTTCAAGACACAAAAAAATGCTGAGATCCCGAGGGTCTTTCTTTTATTTATATCAACTTAAGGTACTCTGAGCTTCCCATTCTAGTGAGAACCTTGCAACTGTCGGTGATAATAACAATAAAAATTTACAATTTCTGTTACAATTTCTGTCTCTCTCTTAATTCAACAGCAGTATAATTACCTAGAATAATTTCTAATATATGAAATAATACATGCCAAGATTCTGGAGGGCCTGGATGGGAACTTGGCTGCTGTCTTCCAAAGGCAAGGAGATTCCACTCCTTCTGTACAAGAAGACTCATGCCTATTACCAACAGTTTGGAGTTTGCTGTTGAAACAAACTTAATCTCTCTTTAATTCTATGTTTTATCTTGGATTAGGCTGCCCTTGCTGGGAATTCAGAGTCTCGGGGTGGGAGGAGGCAGTGACCGATAGGAGGCACGGATCAGGTTCTGCTCAGACTTGCAGGAGCTGGGGTAGTCCAGCCTCACATCTGGCTCTGGGACTCCATCCACAGGATCTCCCAAAGTCAGTGGGAACTGAGCCCATGGGGATGATGAGGAGAGAAAAAGGGCAGGGGAAATCAGTGTAAGTGTGCTCCAAAGCAGCCCCTGCCTCTGAACAGCATCACAGCCTGGAAAATCTCTGCTTGGCATCTTCCAGAATTAGTGTTGATAATGCGGCACCGGGCACTTGGCTGGGTTATCTGAGGTCAGCAGAGTCCAGCCTCTGGAAGGGAGGAAGAGGGAAAGCAAGCACAAGACCGTGCCAGGCAATGCACTGTCACAGCTTGTTCCTCAAGCCCCAGAAAACTCCACACCCATTTTATTCTTCGCTGTTTCCTCATCAGCCTTGCGTGAGATGCTCCTGGGCAATGGATTTAGGAAAACCCTGTCATTTACACCTTATGGGGAAGCAGCAGCAATCTCCATGGCAATGGGGCTCCCCCAGCCCGGCTCCACCCAGCAGGTGAGGATGGATGCCCTGCCAGCTCATGGCCCAGGAGCACAGGGATGGAGGAGGATGGACAGACGGGTGCAGGGCACACCTGTGGGGAGGCTGCTGCTGCTGCTGGCTCCTGTTTGCTCACCGTGGAGAGGCTTTCTCTCTGGCTGACTTGCAAGACAACATCTGGCACATGCATAAAGAGAACATGATGGCTGATCACTCCAAGGACATTTATCTTCATGAATGAGGAGGAGAGGGTTGCAGTGGTGGAGCCCCAAGGAGCTGGCCTGTCTCTCCTCACCGGTGAAGATTAATGTGTTGTGGGATGTTGGCTAACATGTACTGTGCACACACAGTGTACCTTTCCCTCCACCCCCCTCTCCTTCCCCCAGCTCTCCTCTCATGGACTAATGCACTGATACAGCTTTGAATGATGACAGGTTACGTGGAATACACTCCCTCTCCCCACAAAGGTGTATAAATGTAGCAAACAAAGTGCTTAAAATGGTTAAGAACTGAAGGGAAGAACAGCCAATGGAATTTCACATCTTTATTTCTCTAGTATAAACTGAAACAAAGTGCTTAAAATGGTTAAGAACTGAAGGGAAGAACAGCCAATGGAATTTCACATCTTTATTTCTCTAGTATAAACTGAACTTGGAGTATCTTCTCTTTTCAAATATATGGCCCATAAATTAAATTTTTGCCTTTTTTTTTTTTTTGTCATCCAATTAAAAGGCAGCACTATGGCTCACATTTGTATTTAAAAGAGCAGACTGCTTTCTTTTAGTAGTTCAAGAATAGAGGAGACTTTTCACCCCAAACCAAAGATTTTTGAAGACAGGTGGGTACATATAGGCCAACAAGAAACTGCATTAGGTATTGGTCTTGCACATATTTTTGCATTGTTGCAATAACCACTCAGGTGCAGGTTTACTGCAAAATCACTGCATGAAAAGGACAGAAATTAGCAAGGCGGGAAAATTTATGAGAAAAGACAATGCAATGGCAAATCTAAGCAGAGAGCTACCTAATTTGTACCTGTTGTGTGTTTTGCCTCAAAACCACAGGTTCGAGTTGTGTAGAGGCTGATCTGTGCAAAGCCTCTCCACTTGGAAGCATTTGTCTCACAGGGTAAATTAATGCTCTGTGTAGTCAGTGCAGCTCCAAGCTTTTGGACAGCTGTGGTTTTTGGGTTCAGAAGCAGCCAAGGAGTGTGTCTCTCCTTCTGATCCTGGCCACTGTGGGCAATGGCAGGACTCCCTCCTGCACTGGTGGTGAAACATCTGGCTGGTCCACATAGGTCAAGAAAGGAGAAATTAAAATATCTATAGAGATATGGGTACAGGGGAAAAAACCTTGATGGGGGCATGAATACCATGAACATGACAGCAGGCACGAGATGGGAAATTAGAGGGATTGGAAGGACAGGAGTTTGTGGCTAACTGGGAAGAGAAGTACTCACATTTTAAAGTGTCTTGAGGCAGAGGGAGCTGACAAGGACAGGCAGAAGTATTTGTAAGCATTAAGGTGAAAGATGACCAGCCTTCCTCCAGAGGGAAAGACATCTTTACAGGGGCACACCCTGTCCTGCTGCAATCTGCTGCCACAAAAGTACCAGATTTACAAACCCTCCTGAGCATTTACAGGAGACAATTATTCTGCAAAAGGGCTACTCCTCATCAAATCCATTTTCTCAGCTAGTCTATCACTTACAAAGTCTCATGTAGGAAACTGGTAATCTACATAAAAGTGAAAGGAATGTCATGCAGAATAGCTTAAAATATGGATCCTCCATCACAGAGCCTGTCATGTCTGCCTACTGTATTTCCATCACTGCAGACAACATAATGCCACTGCACCAGTCATGTTTCAGCTAACACCTCAAGTCAGGTAGACACATAACAGGTTAATTAGGGGCTTTGGCAAATTGAGTCCACGGGCTGTAATTACCAGCACTCAAGACCTACAATTTCTGCTTTAATTAAAATAAACAGTGTGGAGAAGCTGACATCACACCAGAGTAACCAGCGTGTAAGTCACAGTTAATTATATTAAGCCGTGGCCTCCATCATAAAAAATACTCAGTTTGGATCTGGATTTATAGAGACTGACTTTACCATTCCAGCACAGTTTAATTGCTGTACAGAGGCCACTGACTGGTCTGGACAAGTCAGTGTTGGGGTGACGGGATGTGCTGTGTGATGAAGAGCTCCTTCTCCTCTTGGGGTGGAAGAAGGCAGTGCCAGCCCTTGAATCCTTCCTTCACTGCCTCCTGCCAGCCTCTCACAGCCTGGCAGGTCCCAGCTGTGCCCCATCCACACTCGGGCTGCCTCTGTCACATCAGAAAGGATGGAGAGCTGCTGCCTTTCCCTAAGAGCATGGCCAGGGAAATAGAGCCTGGGGAAAAAAGCTGGAAAATGAGTTTTGGGGAGAGTCTGGGAGATGGGAGGTGTAGGGCTCTGATGTGCTTCGGGCACCTCTAAACTCAGGGAGTCCCCCAGTAATGGACAGTCAACTCTGGGTGCCTGAGCACACCCAGGGCACGGGAGGCATATTCATGCTCTGTCACAGACATATTTCATGAAAAATCCTTTTGCCAGGATTTTTTCTGCTGAGAAGATGGGAAGCTTCAGCTTCTCTGTGTTTTGCTACTTTGGAATGTGATTTGGAGAATTGTTTACCCAGCGTGTGAATTGTTTTTAATTAATGACCAATCTGTGTCGAGGCTCTGAGCAGTCGCAAGATTTTGTTATTCATTCCTTTCTAGCTTTCGGATGTCTCCTTCTATTTTCTTTAGTATAGTTTTAGTAGATAATTTTATTATAATATATATAATAAAATAATAAATCAGCCTTCTGAAACATGGAGCCAAGATTCTCATCTCTTCCTTTGTCCTGGGGACCCTCTAACACCACCACAATGCTCTGCATCCTGAACGTTCCTGCTCTGGCACAGCTCCGGCCCTTCTCTCCTCCCAGGTAATTCCCTGTGCGCTGTTACAGCGTAACCACGGCCCACACTGCAGCCTCTCATCCGCCACCTCTCCCGCTTCTCCTCCTCCGCCCAAGCTTCCCTCCCAGCCCTGCCTTTTGTCTCCTTCACCCACTTTCAACCCCGGGCCTCCTTTGATGCCACCCGACGTGCGAGGCGCAGCCGGACGCACCCTGCCCAGCCAAAAACACACCTGTTTTGCAAACCAGCCCAGGTGTACGGGGCACACGCTGCTCTGGGATGGCTTCTAGGGTGTTACACAACCCCACTGCCTGTGAACCTGCAGCCCCATCAGCCGTGGAGGAGCAGACGTCTCCTGGCAGGCTTGCCAGGGCTCCCAGCACGGCCCTGCAATACCTGGGCAGGTAATTAGACACTCAGCAGGCTAGAGGTGACAGATCTCAGGTTTGTACTTTTCCAGACTGGTTATGAGGGGTTGCCAGGTGTCCCCACATGTGGGGGTACTGGTTGTGGGTTTCTCTGGGTCTGGATTGAAGGCACTTGAGGCAGTAGTTCATGTTGGGATTCAGGTGTTTATTATTTCTTATCAGTAAAACAGTCTCACTACTGTGTGTTCAGCAGCTTTTCATTAGAAGACACAAAATGCCCAACAATCTCTTGGTACAAGGTCTTTTAAGACTAAACTGTCCAATTAAGAGCTGACACCTAGATTATTTTCCCTTTTAACCCAATAATTGATCCCAACGAGCCCACAGTGCAGACTTTTCTGCCCAATTACAAAATGCCACCCAAACCCATGGAGAAGGAGGAAGAAGCAGCATGAAGAAGAAACCCAGGACAACACCCTGTGCCCTCCATCTTGCTTCTATCCACAACATACTAAAAATCCCAAAACCTCAATTTCTCACCAAGTGATGCACCTACACTACTCTCTAAAATCTTTTTCATGCTTTTGTGGATTTTAGTTTATCTTGAAATTTTCTCCATGAATGAGGGCCAGAGTCAGTGCTGCCCTGGGGATCAGGGCACCCCAGAGCAGACACAGAAAGATTCCCTGTGCCCTGGGTTTCCACACCCACAAGCCTTCACTCAACCCACAGATGATGAAGCTCCTTGCAGGACCTGTGGGGACTCACCTGAGCTCCTCATTGCTGCTTGGAACTGCCAAGGATCAGCAATAAAATACTGGAAAATTGTCTGAGCATTTCCTGGGAGATGTGATGGTGACTCCAGCAGAAAGCACAGGGCAATGCCAAGTGTCCCAGCAGTGCCATTGGGGTACAGTGAGACCCCCTGCAAGTGACAGATTCAACTTCTGCAGTGGAGCCTGGGGAATGGAGCACTCTGAATTTCCATATGTCCCTATCAATGTACTTTACCTCTATGTCCAGCCTGTGGAATCCCTGGAAAACAACATTTCAGTGGAGCTTTGATGATACAATCTTCCTGGGGAGGGAGAAAGGCAGCGTAGGGCAGGGAATGCTGCTGTTTTCTGTTGTGAAAGGTGTGGACCTGGTTAATCATCCCAGGATGTTGGATGGACAGCTCAGACACAGAACAGACAGCATTTTCTTTTGCTTTTTCTGAACAAGAAAGCATTTTAAAAACCATTATTTATTTCAGTCTGTTTTCAAGCATGTAAAAGCTATGTAAGTTGTCCTTTTTTTAGGTTTTTCTTTAACCTAACCCCTTTTTTTTCCTGAAAACAAATAACATGCTCAGGCAGTATAAGTGGAAACAGTTGCTCTTCATTCATTCAGTCACTTCAGGATTTGTTTCTGACTTCCACTAACAGTGGTTGATCCTTATTTGGTTAAGTATGGTTTCCCTGTTACCTCTCCACATGAAATTTTGACTCTCTGTGATGTTTTGATTAGCATATGATTAACCAGTAATTTTTTCAATGCCATAGGCCTCATACAGAAATTCTTCTTTTCAACATATCTTTCACTGTCCTGCCACTATTTCCCAACAGCTGCTGCAACCTGCAGCCCAATTATTTTCATTCCCACGATATTTTGAGTCCAACCTAACAGAAGCAGCTTGGTGAGCTTTAAATCCTGCAGTTAATATTTAAAGCAAAACTTTTTAACAGTGCTGTTCAGCTGGTCATGGGTATTGCTGTTGGCTTGTAGCTCACCTACAAAGCCCCACAGAAAGGTGGTGTTTGTTTGTTTGGGGTATTTAAATGCAGAACTGCTCTCTGCTTTTGGTAACCAGGTGAGACACCTTGTACAAGCTCAGACACTGGTGTTTGGTGCAGACCTGTGCGTTGCCCAAGCAAGAAGATTGCCCTGTGCTCCCTGCCGTGGGTTACTAATACTTTTGGCTTCTGCAGGTGAGTGAAAGCCAAGTGACAGAGTGAAGTCACCGTGCCCAGCCCTGAGCAGGGTGAGCTGTGGCAGAGCTGCTGTGAGTGGGCCCTGCCTGATCAGAGCGACCTGGAAAGCTGAGGGTGCTCCTTCCCCTCACCTGAGGAGGAGGAGGATGAGGCAGGGTGGTGACTCAGAGGAGCAGCAGAGCCTTCAGGGCTCTCCTGCACACCCTGGCTGTGCCCACGGGCTCTGCCAGCCCCTCCTGCCTTCAGAGCACCCAGAGCAGAGGCAGTGACCTCCCTGCAGCAGTGGAATTCTCCCCCAAAGCCCTGCTCCTCCTGAGCCCTGCACACCTGTGACCGTGTTCACAGGGGTTCTTGAATTGGGGAAGAGACGAGGATCTGGGTCCATGTTTCAGAATGCTTGATTTATTATTTTATAATATATATTACATTAAAACTATACTAAAAGAATAGAAGAAAAGGTTTCATCAGAAGGCTAGCTAAGAATAGAAAGGAAAAAATGATAACAAAGGTTTGTGGCTTGGCTCTGTCAGAGCCAGCTGGCTGTGATTGGCCTTTAATTCCAAACAACCACATGAGACCAATCACAGATGCACCTGTTGCATTCCACAGCAGCAGATAATCATTGTTTACATTTTGTTCCTGAGGCCTCCCAGCTTCTCAGGAGGAAAAAATCCTAAGGAAAGGATTTTCCATAAAAGATGTCTGTGACACACACCAATTCTGGGACGCATCTAAACCCTTCTGTGTCAGAACCCAGGACATTCCTCTGACAACCCTGGATGACTCAAGACACTGGCAAGGGACTCAGAGACCTTAGCACGGAGTCAAAAACACCTGTGCCTTTGATTTTAGCCCATGGAGACAATTACCAACTTTGTGTGAGTATTTACAAGCCACAAGAGTTTGAGTAGAATGATAATTAATTTGTCACAAGGTGAAAAAGTAGAATTTTGAAGTTTTAGAATGGAGGTTCAAGAGACAAAATAGAAGAATCTGGGTGTGTCCTGTCCTTCTTTTTCTTCTTGTCCTCCATCTTCTGCTGTGATGGTGACACTTATGGATTAGTTTAGAGTAGAGACAGACTGTCTACCATAGGTGATAGGTACTAGAAAATTATTGTAAATAAAATACATATAGTTTTTAGTATAAAAAGCTAACACCACCCCAACGGCTGTCAGTGTACCCTGAACCAACCTACCAAACAAAACTCCGCAAATCAAAGAAAAAAATATTATAGATAAGAGAAAATAAACAACCTTGAAAACCAAAGCCAAAGAATCTCAACTTCTTTGGTTGTGAAGTTAGAAAAAAAGACTTTTTAGTACCTTGAAAGACAAAGTGTGGCACTGACAGGGCAGAGGGTGGCTGCCCAGGCACTGCAGTGACCCAGGGCAGGGCCATTTTCTCTCCAGCAGCCAGGACAGAGGCTTCCAGCAGCCAGGACACCCAAATTACTATTGTGTGTGCTGCCAGGATACCACAGTGTTATTGAGGGTTTTATCCCTCTGGAGGGATGGGTCATTCCACAGCACTTGGGCTTTCACTGGCTCTGAGGATGTGTGGTTTTAAATTCTTTTACCTAATTGTAGTGAGCCATTTGGGTTCTTTCCTCCTCTTTTAAGAACTGTTGCCAGGCAGTTTGTCCTGAAAACGCTAGTTATGGTGTTGTGTTTTGGTTTTTTTTTATTTTTTATTTTCCTCCTCTTATCAAAGCAGGATGCCAAGAGACAAATTTATTGCCCTGTGTAACATCCTCTTTCATATCCTCCCTTGCACACTCCAGGAAAAGCAAAGTGCCTGCACACCAAGGCCTTGACAGGTCAGATCACGGAGCAAGCTATGCTCATGAGAGGCTTTTGCAAACCCCATTGGAGGGATGGGATGGGTTTTCCCTCATTTCATCCAGCTTGGGAAAGGGGCCAACATCCTTCTTGAATCCTCTATCCCTACATAAACCATATACTTTTCATGTAGTGTCCATGGCTGATGATGAGAGGAGTCTGGGGGACCCTGAGTAGTGTGTCTGAGATTTAATAGGGAGACCCATCACGTGGAGGGAGACTGGGGAATCTGCATGGAAGAGGAGAATAAGGGAAGAGAAACACAAAAATAACACAATCCAACCATGTCCTGCTGCTGGGACATGGGCAGAAAATTCTTTTCATGTTACTGGAGTTTTGTTGTCCCTGAACCATAATCCATTTTAATTCAGGTTATTATATAGTGACACCTAAATACTCCTCAGTGAGTGACGACACACCATGTGTGTTCTCTTGTGTCTTTCACAGGCTAAGCTGTGTGATGGGACCACAGCTGCTGGTACTGACCAAGAAGCTACAGATTGTTTTCTGGTTTGTATTTACCACATCCTCGGTCTCAAGGGGCTTTATTAAGCCTGATCAGAACTGCACACTTTTGAGGAAAAATGAAGTACATTTAAATCTACTGAAATATTAAAAAAAAAAAAAACAACCCTCCTTCTCCTGTCTTCTGTTTTTTTTTTTTTTTTTTCCTTCTGATCATTTTGCTCTGGATGCACCCTCAGGCCTTGAGCTTGTAGGACCAGAACTAGCCCCCAGGAATTGGAGAGCCGAAGCCTCAAATGCTGCCATAAACATTTCCAACAGAGCAATATAACAAGGAGACACCTGCATTTCTAGAGTCCAGCACTGCAGAGAAATATCCCCTCTGCCCTGCAATGCTGCCTTTGAAGTGACCTGGCTGTGGGTGTGATAATGGCTGAGCTGCTCCAGCCTCATTAAATCCAGTGCAGCACCTCCCATGGCTTTTGGGGGCACAGGCTCCAGGCTGCCTGTGTGCTGAGGCTGGAGCAGACCATTGGAAATGTCTAAACAAAAGGAAAAGAAATGAAAACCAAATAGAATTGATAAAAAATGGGGATGGCACCTCTGTGGGCAGAGCAGGCTGCAGGATGTGCCCTGGGCAGCTGCCCTGGGGTGTTCTCATGCTGGCAAGGCTTTGGGCACTGTCCTGGCTCTTTCTCAGCTGTCTCAGCAGGTGCCCTGTGTGGCATTGCTCCCACAATCATGATGTCATCATCTGGATTGCCTTTGGAATTAAAAATAGCTTCAAACTGGAGTGGTTGGGCCATGATGGGTCAGCTGGTGGGGAAGGAAAAGCCCCTGTTCTCCACCCACTGGATATTTTGGAGACCTTGTGCAGGCAAAGAGCCAAGGTGTGTGAGTGAGGAGCTTTATTTTGGCGGCACTGGGGTGAAGCCAGCTGGGAAAAACAACTACTTTTTCATAAAACTTTCTTCTATCCCTGTACCAACATGTTTCAGCACACTCTGGGGAGCTCACTGCAATGAGTGACGTAGATGCTGCTGAGAGACCTCCTAATAAAACTGCATTTTCCACATTTACCCCAATTAAGAGAACAGGAGTCAAAGTAGGTTGTAGATTTCAGTTCAGTGAGGTGTTTTAGGGTGGGGGCAAAGGAGGGTTTGAGAGAAATCTGTCTTTTCTGTGAAATAAAGTGGATGTGAAATGAATAAGATGAATATCCACATATATTTTGTTGTTATTGATTTCTGCAGATGTTGAAAGTTTTGATTTCAAGTGAAACTTTTCTTTTTACCATTTGTATTCTTCTAGTGCTGTTCAGCCACAATTCCAGCCCATGCCAGCAGCAGTGACAGGTTGGGTGCCACATCATACTGAAGATTTTATCCCCCTTTATAGTTAACCCTTTCACTTTTGCTCTGCTGGGGAGGGGCAGGACGTGATCTACTAAAGCCACTCTGAAGTGAAAAATTCCTTTAATTCCTAAATGAGCAAAATAGTGGATACTCACACAATTGCAGCATCAGGACACCTGGAAAGCCTCAGGAAAGGGCAGTGGAGGACTCCAGAGCTGTGTGTGCCCCAGGCAGGGATGCTGCTTCCCATCCAAGCCCACTGGGGTGTCAGTGAAAGATCAATGCTGCCCCTCCGTTGTGCAAACAGCTTCTCCTGAAGTGACCATGGTGCTGCCAGCTCAGATTTTGTTCCTGATCCTTCCAGCTCTTCCCCCCACGTTCAGAAAACAGGGGCTAAAGGAAACACTTTTGGCTGCAGTGAATATGAAGTGGCTTTTGCCCTTCCCAGCCTGGTGACGTGGGGATTTCTGATATTTCCTGAGCAGCTGCTGGATGCTACTACACCTTTAGGAGCTCCAGCTCTGAAACCTCCACACTCTTTCCCCTTCAGCAGAATTCACACAAAAGCAGGTGATTAAAACATCCAAAAACAGCTATAAAAGCCAGCTTGCTGCTCACTTGGATGGAGTGGCTCTGCTCTCAGTTGCCTTTGAAAAGCTGGTGCAACCCCCATGTCCTGGAGGCACTTTTGGGGTGAAATGGGGAATTGGAATATTCAGACAATATATCCCAGTCCCCCCTGAGTTTACTGGAATGGTTTCTTAAATGCAGTGTGGATGATTTGATTAATTTGGGGCTTCTTCTAAAAATAACTTTTTTTAAAAGAATCTATGTGCTGTACGCCTTTTCTAAATGTTTTAATAGCTTTTTTTTAAAGCAAATGTTAGGATCCAGGTGCTTTCTGCCATCTGTGTATGGAGCCAGACTGAATCAGCCCTGGCTTGTTCTGTTCTTGGTAGCTGCTGCTCCTCTGACACCTCTCAGATCACACTGACAAGGAAAACTTTTATTCCTCAGCCTGTAATTCCTGTCTCTGTGTGTGGGACAAGCTCACACACCTTGTAACTATTTCACTTCGGCTCAGAACTCATCTCCTCATTACCCAGATATAATTACATCTGACAAAAGTATTGAATGCACCAAAGCACAGAGAAAAAAGACAGAGGGATTAAACTGATTCAGGTCTCTCACCCCTGAATGTTATGCCCCCAAAAAGAGCTCAAGGAGGAAGAGGTTGAATAATTGTTGAAGGATGAGTGCTATGATTACAGGGTATGGTCTTTCATATGGCACCTGAAGGCTCAGAAAATTATGGAAACTGTAAAGAAAAATCAATCACAGTGATAAGATGGGAGCACAGGGATATTTGCTAGTTAGTTAGTTAGTTAGTTAGTTTGTTTGTTTGTTTTTATAACAGGAAAGCAGAGAGCCTGATCTGTGACTTAACATTTAACTTTGCATTACAGGTGGGTTTTCACAGGCACTGAGGGACAGCCTGGCCGCTGCTATGGAGCCTATTGCTAAAAAAAAAATAGAAACAAGCAGGAAATAATTTGAGAAGCATTGATAACAACAACAACAACAGCACTTCTGGAAGCAGGGTCAGGTGAGAGGGGAGTGGTGAGCTGCTGTGGTCAGGGGTGCAGGTGTGGCCTGTGGTCACCCAGGTGCTGCTGGTCACTGGGGATGCTGCTTGTCCCCTCTGGAGCCCCTGCATGCCCTGCCTGCCCCTGCTCCTGGGCAGCAGCCTGCCTGCAACAGGCCTTCCATAAACTTAGCAGCAGGTTTATGTGCTGCTGAAAACTCGTGAAAAGGTCGTGGCGAGAGGACGGCGTAATTTTCTCGTAAAAGCGTTGCTGACGCCTGCCAGGGAAAACGTCAGGAGTGGGGAGAGGTTGTGGATCACTGGCTGAAAGTTGCTTTCCTTGTAGCCTCTCCTGTTTTATTTTAATTACGAAAAGGGGAGGAAAAAACAGCTGAGGTATCTTCTTGCAACAAACGGAGGAAAAGAAAAAGTAAGCACATAGAGGAGTGCCAAAAAAAATTACCCGGGAAATTCCAAAATGAAAGTATTTTGTTTAAAAATTTCAATTAAGGTTGCTAAGTAACAGTAGTGTATCTACTTATCAGCTCATTTACAAAATCCAAGCACTGAAAAGCCAAGACATTAATAGTGGTGGAGATCATAAATCTTATGCTGCCGACATAATAAGCGTACATGCATTATTCTTATCAAGTACAAAGAAAGTAAATACATATTTCATCACAACAAGCTTAATGCTGACCTCTAAATAAATAGCTGTCTTTCATTAGCAATCTCAAAATAAAACATAAAGCAAACCCTATTAAAAAGAGCCATAAAAATTATGTATGTAGACACTAATGACACATATTGATCAGCTTCACGTGCAAAGCCATACGCATGCATAATTCTGCCACAAATCAACATGGTTATGTGTTTTTTTTTCCCTCAAACCAGACATTCCATAATATTCTCAAGGAAACATAATTATCAAGGATTAACTAAAAGTCAGCTGTCACTTTGATAGATATATGTTTTATACAAACACTCTTGTGAGCCTCAGTACTCACTGTGCCTCTTTAAGAGCACTTTACCACTGTAACTGAGCTTACCAAAGGAATATGGTTTTAAAGGTCAGAGTTCTAAAGGCTGCTGAGTTCTGCTGGGACGTTCTGCTGTGCTGTGTTTTGTGCTTCAGACAGCTCTGTCTCTCTGCTTGGTGCTAATTAGGAGAGTCCCTTGTAATCAGTGGCGCCATTCCAATTTCCATTAGCTAAGTTTTGGACTCCAAGAGCTGCTCCTTCCATGGTTGCCCCATTTCAGTCGAGCACTTCTCCATATGCCAGCCCTTCTGCAGGTGCTTAATCTCAGAGAAGTTCTTGTGTTTGGGTATTGGGATGGATCACTGGTTGATGTGGGAACATGGAGGAATGGGCTCCCCACACCTCAAAACCCCAACCCCAAGGTGCTTTTTCAAGCACTCTTTGTATTTTTCAGGCATTTTGGCTGTTTCCAGGGACAGACACTGAACCTCCAGCCAGGGCCATGTCAGCAGGTGTTGGATCCTCTGTGGAGATGGGCAAAACTGAGCTGAAGTAGCACAGATGGAATGGTGAGGGCAAGGGCTGAAGGGGAACAACACGGCAGCATCGATGGACCAGGGTGGTTCCCAGGGAAATTTGTTGCTTGAACATGACATAAATTTGTCACAGGTTTTAATCAGCATTGTCAAGGCTCCAGGTCCCAGCCTGCCATGAGCCAACATTCCTGGCTGTGCTGAGGTCTCCCAGCCAAGCCTTCCCACATGACATCCATGGACTGAGACTTTCTGCTGGATGAACAACTGATTTTTGACTCCTTGTAGGCAGCATTTACTCTGCAGTTATTGCCACAATATACCAAATCCTTTAAAAAAAAATCACACTAAGTGCACTGAAGTTCATATTGTCACTGAAAGAAACTTCTGAAAACTCGTGGATAATAGTTAAATCCATTCAGCTTTGAACACTTTAAAAACTGATCAGACCTCTTTCTTAAAGCCCTGAAGTGCTTTTAACTCCCACTGAAGCCAATCAGGGCTCTTTGAAAGCAGTGAATGGCAGAACTAGCCCCTGAAACATGTGAGCCCAGCTACTGAGAGTGGAAGCAGAAAATAGGTTACCCCTCCCAGCAGAAAAATGCAGATGTGAATTAACGCCACATATGTAATGACATTTAAAAGCTACATTCAGTAAATCTTATTCAGAGTGAGGAAGAAATATGAAAGAAATCCATCAACATTAATTTAACTCAGACAAATAACTATTACTCAATGTAAGCCAAATTGCAAACTGCAAGGACTCATGTATCAGTATATTTTAATGATCACTCCACCCCCAGAAATGTTTAGACAAAAAATGGATAAAATAGTCCTTTCATTCAATGGCTCATTTACAAGAAAGAAAGAAAAAAAAAAAACCAAAAAAAGAAAAAGAGCAAAACTGTGCTGAAATTTGAATTAAAGTGTTCATTTTGAAGTAATGAAGAACTATAAAAAAATCTCTCAGGTTCTTAACTCCCCTCCTCCTGGGAGAAAGAGAAGTGAAGAGAAAGAAGTTTGTGTAGCTATTCGTGTTGCACAGAAAGCAAGACTTTTTCAAAGCCTTTCAGCTCTGCTGATGAGGAAAAAAAGTTTTTCTTTGAAACTAGTTACATCGCTGCCCTTCCCTGTTTTCCCCTCCTGTATTTCTTGGATGGAGCACCGTGGAGCAAGGGGTGGTGAGAGAAAGAACAACTCTGTGTGGGCAGAGAACCACCAGGAAGGGACTTCCCTTTAAAATTCCTCTTCTTTTACTTTATAAGTAAGCTCAGAAATTATAGAAATCTGGGAGAAAGTGGGTAAAACCCCCAGGTTTCTTGCCCAGAAGCACTGATTCACATTTTGGCTGCCTTGTCTTCCCAATAATCCACTTCATTTTCCCCACTGCAAAAGAGCATAGTCTGGGCTCAGACCTGGAACAATGATGATGATGATGATGAGAGCAACATGGGTTTCAGATTAATGTTGAGCAAAGAACTAGCAGTTAAAATGCTGATTGCCACCATGGCCAGTCCTTTTCCTTCACCAGCACTGAGAGCACATGGCTGTTGAACAGGGATGCTCAGTGAAGGGAGAAAAAGTATTTTAAGGCAGAGGTAGGGGAAAAAGTGTGTGGTTTAGATTTCTGCATTAAAAATGGAGGGAATAGCCTGTGTAGGCAAAGAATAATATACACTGGATGCTATGTATATGTCAAAGATATTTTTTTAATAAAAAATTAAGCAAAATAAAGGTATTTCAAACTTAATAATTTTATAGACTATAATCAGTTTGTGTTAATCTGTCTAAACATGTCAGTGATGACAGCACTTCCCTGTAGCCAGATAATAAATCAGGGTCTAAGAAGCAGAGAAATTCAGAGGCTTATTTGGTATGCTTTGTATGCTGGAAGAAGTAATTTATATCCATTTAGATTCACTAGGATATATTTAGTCTTGAGTCTGAATTTATCTTTAAAATCTATATGTATGGGATACTGAGAAAGAAAATGCTTTACACCTGCTGGTACCTGCCTGTGTGGCTGTGCCACTTGCACTGTTTATTTTAGGAAAACAAGTGGGGGTTTTCTGGTTGGGTTTTTTTTTTTTTTTGATCCCTTCAAGAGGGTGCAGAACTAATTTTTAGCTCATTATGGAGGTAATCTTGCCTTGCTTATTTGACTTGGGCTGTTTCCATAACATCTGCTTTGGTGCAGAGGCACGGGGCGCTCCGTGGATGGAAGCAGCTCTGTATGTGGTTACATTCACATGTTGTTCACTTAATGAAACCCTGGCACTTGGCCCGTGTTTGAAACACATCTGAGCCACAGAGAGCTGCTCCACGCTGCTGCTATCCAGGAACCTCAAAAGGAGGGACAGGGCATTGTCTGGGCTTTCTTGAGGGAGCTCGGCTAAAAATATTAAGGAAAAAAGAGTGTACATGCTCTCCTAAAGCAACCAGGAGTGCACAAGGAAATTCTGGATTAGGTGCTCAGGGGTGTTCTTAAATAGAGATGGAGGAAATATTCTTGCCAATGCTTTTAAATTGCTTTATACTGAGTGTTCTCACCTGTTGGCTCTCAGTGCTCTGCACAGAAATCCAACTTTTGCCAGGTTCATGGGCAGAAGTGGATGGACTTGTTTAAGTCCTTTGAGTCTAAACCTGAATCTCCAGCTCACCTGTGTGGTTCCCTCCTTCCCTCACTGACCAGCACTGGCACCCACTGGGCAGCACAGGAGCTTCACCTTCCACAGAACAAGTCACCTGGAAATGCTCTGCTGCTTTTCTCTCTCTCTATAGATTTTCAGATTTGTATGATTTCAGCTGGCAGATAAAAAATAAACTTGCAAACAGATTTTTTTTTCCTGTGAAAACCACAGAAATATTCACTTTTTAAATATTGTTGCCCGAAAGCAAAAATGTCATTTTGTTCACTGTATTTTTCAAAATTATTTCCATAATTTCAATTAATCCCTTTAGTCAGTGAAGTGGGGAAAGAGGCAAGAAGGTTCTGATGTGGAACAAGAGCTATCAAAGGTGAAGTTAACTATTAAACTCCTACAATAATTTTCTGGAGAGTGTGACCATGCAGGACTGTTCTTCCCCCCCTGGGCAGTCCCAAGGTAGAAGCTGGTCTTTCCCAAATCCACACACATTCCTTGTTGGGATACAAACCCCACTGTGTGCTGTTTGCTAATGTAAAGATATTTGTCCTCCCCAAATCACAGCAGAAATAAACTGATCTATTCTGAAGCCAACCCAGACCCAAAGGCTTCTTTATGTATTTATTCACAAGCTGCTGTTTTATTGCAGGGCATGTGTCAGCCAGCAATTCATTCCTTTCTGTTCCAGGGATTTCATGCTATGGGAAGCGCTGGGGGTTTTTGAATAAGGCAGCAGGGAAAGCCAAATGCTTGGGGCTCTCAGGAGAGGCAGAGGGACATGGCAGGGAGAGGAACATGCCAGGGGGGATGGAGAGGCTGAAAGCATCTCAGGGCTCACTCAGGGCTGTTTGCATCACTGCGTGGAGTGCCACCTCATCAGCAGGTAATGCAATCCTGGGGATTGCTTCACAGAGCTGCATCACCACCAGGAACTGCTGAGGTCAGTGGGCGTTCAGGTGGAGATGCCCTGAGTCACAGAAGACATCAGCTGATGGAGCAGATCAAGGGGCTAGTCGTGATTTTATTTCTTTTTTTCCCAAGATAATAGACATTAATCTCCTGAACTCCAGCTTGGTGAGATAAAAGTGCTCTTGTACCACACTGCACCCAGCCTGTGAATAGAAACCAGACATACACAAACTGCTGTCATTTATGACCTTAGAATTTTTTTTTGATCACTTTGAGCCCAGCTCTGCTAGCAGCTACACATTTCCAGAAGGATTTGAATGCACAGAGTTGTGAGAACAGGTTTTGGTCTCCAGACTGTGGCAGCTGGAGCTCTTTCCTTGGGAGCCCCCATCGGGGCTGTGTGAGGGCTCTGGCCATCAGTGTCAGCTCTCACATAACCGACCTTGAGATCTTCCAGCATCTAAACCAGGAGAAACTGTGGCTGCACAAGGCTGTGTGTGGGTAGGTGTGTTTGAGAGAGATAATTATTGGGTAAGGCAAGAAAACATTTACCTACTGCTGTAAAGTGTTCTCTGAAGACAAGAAGAATCCCTATCCTTTAGCCTTTTAATTGATTTTAATTATTCAAAGCTCTTTCTCTCCGTGCTCAAATAGCAGCGTGATACAATATTGTTGCAAGTGTCTCGGTGCCTTTTCAGATACTTAAATATGAATAGCTGGGAAGCTGGTGCCTGCACTCCCTCTCAAGCACACAGCCAAATCTCGCTGTGAAAGGCAGAGCCCACCACACAAGAGCCAGATTATTCTAACAGCACTCTTCATTTCATGGGGATTCATTTAAGTGGATTCCACACAATACTCTAAAAATGTTATGAGAGATGATTCTAATAAGGCAGAAGCCACTACGGCATTTAAGGGGAATTTAATCTCATTCTCCTACCACATAAAAAGGAGAGAAGTGCTGACATTTCAGCCCACTACTGGCCTGCTTCACAAACATTTCAAACTGTGCTTTTCCATTTTACAGCTGTGTATTCCACTTACACACATGTGTAGATTGCATCAAACCCCTTTTTTTCCCCTGTGATCCCCTGCTCACCTTCTTGCACTTTGGAAAAGACAGAGAAGGGTCTGGTTACAGACTTCAGAAACTGAAATGGCTCTGGTGTGAGGAGCTGGGGTATGCTGAGGCCTGGCACTGGTGGCACAGCATGGAGGGACAGCACATGGCAGTGCTCTCATGCAATCCCAACAGCCAGAAATGTTTAAAGTGTGTGCTGGCACATGGGGATCAGTGCTGCAGCGTGCAGTGGGTCATTGCTGGGATTCACTGCTGCACAGGCAAGGCTGCCCAGTCCATTGCTGGGATGCTGCTGAAATGTTTAGGTGTGCTGACACACAAGTTCACTGGAAGAGTTTGCAAAAGAGGGAGGCCCTATTCACCCCAAGCAGCAGTGGAATTAGGCTAGCTGGAGGTGCAGGGCTACCCAGGGGTGGCTGGGCTGAGCCTTCTCCCTCTCCTAAGGCTGGACAATCCCTCCACACAGGCTGGTTTTCTATTCCCAGCCCAGCCTTCCACACTGTGCTTGTACCTCCTGCTCCTGCCTCACACCCCTGCTCTGAGCCACACAGCCCCAGGGCAAGGCTTGGGGTGCCTGAAGCATCAGAGGGCTCCGCTGGCTTTGCTCTTCCCACTGCCTCTCCCACTCCCTGTTGCACAAACCAGCCCTCCTCCTTCCTGAGGCATTCTCCTGCCATTCTGCTTCCCGGGAGTTGGCTTCCTGGGGTAGCCTTCATCCCTGTGATTGAGCTGATTTACCCAACCCTGTTCCTGCTCCTCCCTCTGATAATGTTAGCCTATCTATTGCATATGCCAGGAACAAAGTCACAAAGGTAACCATCCTTCCAGCCATCCTCTGGAGTGGCTGTTTTTCCAATGCTGTCTCTGGTTTAGTGGTGGGTTAATGCCTGGACTCGATGGCCTTAGAGGGCTTTTCAATCCTAAATGATTCTGTGATTCTACAGTGGATCTCTAGCTGGTGGTAGGCTCACTACTCAGATAGAGGAGTTTGGGGGCTGTTGAATATAGGGGCCATTTTTCCTAGAAGTTTGCATAGTATCCACCAGAAAATGCCCTTTTTTTCATTTATATTTTTATGGTGCCAAAGAGATCAGCCACACAAGCATAAGCTTTTGCTCTTTGTGTGATGATGATGCTATGGGGCGGTATGGGAAGACTCTGTGTTTGGCTTGGGGATGCCCCAAATGCCTGTACTGAGTGACAAGGAGTACAGGGAATGGGGTAGGACCCCTTAGTTTGCCATTTCTGCTTAATCTGATCCAACAACCAGCTGTAAAATAGTCCCAGTATAAAAGGAAAGGGAAAAGTCCCAGCTAGGAGCCCCAGATTTGAGTCTTGGCTCAGTCAACTTTCTTTTCATCCTTATGCAAATCAGACAACTCCTTCTTATTTCATCATGAGGTGGGAGGCAGGGTAAGGCTGACGTAGTCTGCAGAACCTCCCAGGAGTATTAGGAAGGTTAATTAGTTAATGTTTCCAAAGTGTGATTATACAAGTGCCAAACAAAACTAACAACAAGAGGAAAAAATGACATGACAAAGAAAATAAACAAACATAAAGCCAAATTAAACATAGTTAAGGGAGGTAACTCTATGATATTAAATATGAAATTGTAGAATAAAAATAGAGATTGATGTAACTTACATGAACTACAGAATATTGAGTGCAAAACTTCTTGCTGGCTGCACTGTGTGACCAGATAGACTGATTCTTAAAAGAGAGATCTTAGTTAAGTTTTAGGCTGCTGTGACAGTGATTTATTTTAATGATACACAATACTTCACTTCACATTTGTGATTTCAAGACCTCTCTAAGTTTATGTAAATTCTAGCTGCTAGGGCACAAGATAAAATCATGGCTCTTACTTACTTTTATAGTGTCACATAAATGTGAAAAATTGAAGTGTTGCTCCAGGCCAGCATGCTACATTTTGACACAGAGAGAATCTCTGTATCCTGCATACCCTGCTCTGATCAGGGAATATCTGTGTGAGCGTGTACAGAGGAAGAAACAGAAAGTAAAGGACAAAGCAGCTCACATTGCTGGGGATCCAGAAGCAGTTCTCCCTCATTCCCAGGCTATTTCACTATGTGGAACAGCAGGTAAACTAGAGAAAAAAACCATAGCAGGCCTTTAAACATAAGGAATATTCTCAGTGGGATCCAAACAAGACCAGAATATTTCTCATGAGTCTGTCAGTTGGCAAACTCAGAATCGATCCTCTCTCCATGCAATCCTCAGGCTGGGATGGGGTGAAATTGCATGGTGCCAACATGCCTTGTTCTGCGATTTTGCCTGTTTCTGTAATCAAATTTCACAATAATGAAAACTGTAAGTCAAGAAATTGAGGAAATGTCACGAAAAAGACACCCACAAAATAAATACGCGCTGAATAAATCCATCCCCATTAAGTTGGGAGAAACAGGAATAGTGGCTAGCACAGCACGTCTGCCCTCACAGCTGATCACTGAATCATGCTCTGACTTTGAGCACATGGCTGAAATCTTGCTTAGCTTTGGTTTTCTCCTCCAGGAAACGAGAGAACAAAGGATGTGTGCCAGGCTTGCCCTGAGCACTCAGTGCTTGGCTACCCACAGCTCCTGCAGCCCCCAGGCTCAGTATGAGGGAGGTGCATTCCCTAGGAGGCTCCTTCAGCACTTCCAAGGCAGCACCACATTCCAGCTGACTGATCCTCAGCCTGGTGACAAGGAATGGCAGCGAGGACACCCCCTGTGTGCACCCTGGGGTGCCTCTGGGCACTGGGAACCTGCTGGCCCCTGGGTGCTGCTGTGCTGTGCTGTTCCTGCTGGGGAGCCCCAGGCCAGCTGTGCCCTGCACAGGAGCTGGGGAGGCTCTGCATGGCAGCAATTTGGTGTTTCTGCTCTCACAGTCACTGCAAGGCACGGCTGGTGGCTTTAAACACACGTTGGCTGTGTGGCACAGTGTGTGCCAGGGCTCAGCTGCATGCTGTGGTCTGCACTGGGACCAGTGCCACTGCAGAGCTGAAACCACTCAGGCTCCTCTGGGTTTTGTCCAAAATCCTTGCAGCTGTGCCTGCAAACTCCAAGGAATGTGTCAGTCACATCAAGCTTCACCCATGCAAACTGGTTGAGGATGCTGGTGCACTTTTCATGCCTGCAAGAGTGTCACCCTAAAATGGGGATGTGGCAGCCCCTGTGTGAGTCTCTCTGCCTTTGCTCAGGGTCAGGGGACAGGTATCACTGCTCATCTGTGAGAAATGTGTGCTACACAAACTAAAAATTGGTATGACATAAAATGAAAACTCTGGACCCCTATGAAGCCAATCTTTCTGTTACCACACGGAATCCTTCAGAGAGTCCTGCTCAGATTTATTCCACATGCACTGAAACCTAGTGCCCCACGTCTGTGATGTCCATTGTCCCCCAAAGGGAAATTTCCTCAGTTGTTTTTATTGCCTGGAAGTGACATTTATTCCAACACACATTTAACCCCTTTCATGCTGTACTTAAATTAACATGCTTTTCCTCCTCCAATCCATGAACTTCCAGTGCATCCAGCTGAAGACATTTAGTTCACTCTATATCCCATAAAAGCTGTTCTTAGTGTTTGTTTTTCTAACCTGAGCAGTTCCATAGGTGCTATTCCAAGGGCCTCTATGTGACAGAAGCCAAAGAAATTGGAGGGCAGGCCAGAATAAAGTAGGTTCTACTGAGTTAATTTTGATAAAGAACACTTCTGAATTTGGCCCATGCCTTTTCTCTAACATACATATCTTCTATACCTAGTAGCAACACTCAAAGCACCCTGCAAAGCAGGAGAGAGGAAGGGGAAAGAAAATGTGATTATGAAACATCAGAGTAGATCTGATCATGTCAAATTCCTCAGGAGAAAAAGACAGAGAAAAAATTACCAGCACGCAGTGCTTGAAGTCAATAAATGGAATTTACCCAATTCAGCAGAGGCATCAGGGAAATCACTCTTGATTTGTCTTTGATAGGTTGACAAAATCTCTGTTAAAGTTGTTTTAATGCGTTTGTAACTAGGCTTCCAAGTACATTGAACCCAGGCCAGATCTCAGCTTAATAGGACCAGCCCTCCACGTCAATCAAATTTGTAGCTGGTGAGAAAAATGAACCTTTTTTTGTGCCCCTTGTTCTCGAGTTGGGCAAAGAGCCCAAAGTGTCTGAGGTTTTACTTTGCCAAGCTTCTGAAGGAAAATTTACTTACAGGAATGAAAATGCCTGATGGCTGTCTGCAGCACAATGAAACAAGTCAGGCCAAAAAGTGCCCCCAGACGTTTCCTTGTGGCATCTGTTGGAGTCAGCAGTGCCATCATGTAGGTGAGCTGAGGGCAGAATTTAGCTTGTTGATAATGGAATTAGGCATTATGAAATGAAGGTATGCTCTGCTCTCCGTGTCGGCAACATTAATGAATTAATTCGCTGCTTAATTAATATACAAAGCTACAGAGTGCTGTTGGCAAATTAACTGTCAGCAAGGCACTTTGCTCCAAGGGTGGCTGGGTATTTCTTGGTATTTCTTTTTTCTTCACCCTGCTTGTGTCAGGGGCAGAGATCACGTTAGGTGCTGAGTCATGGAGTTATAATGGGAACTACTGGGAAAAAGCAGTTGGAAAAAGCTGCTCGTGTCCTCTCCATCTCTGGATGCAGGAGACAAAGGTCAGAACTCCACCCAGAGGTCACAACTCCATCCACCTTCTGACAAAGGTCAGAACTCCATCCAATGTGAGGCACTGCAGAAGAATTTCTGCCTCTTTTTAATCCTGCAGTGACAGGCACCACCCCCTCACCCTCACTTGCTTTGTAGTTGAGAAACAAGATTATTTATATTAAAAAAAGGCTAAATATATTAGAACTCAGAGCCATAGGTGTAAAGAAAAGCTGAAAATCTAGCTGCAATGGTATTATGTGAACCTGCTTCTGACTTTTCTCCAAATCTGAATTTTTAAAAGGGGTCTAGATTCAGAGCAAAGCACAATCCTGACTGCTTGCTGTTTTAACATAGCTGATGTTTCTCATCTAAGTAAAAGTGAAATGCATGCTTGGGCTTTCTTGAAGTGCTTGAACTTCTGAATAGACTGACAATGAGCAGAAAACATGAGAAAATGAGGGAGCTGTGCTATTCCAGTTCACCTCAGGAGTGAGCTGAGGACTCAGATTCTCCTCTGACCACACTTTGTTGTGAGCTCAGGGTACACCACAGCTTCATGTAAGACCCCAGCTTTTCAGTGTATTTCTACAGAAATCACATGGAAACAGTGAAAATTTTGGCCAAAAAATGAGCTCTGGTGCACTTGAAAGGCTTTGTGAATCATCTCTGCAAAGAGTTGCACATTCATTAATCAAAGCTGGAACCTGGCAGGGTGCAGGGGGTTGGTTACTCACTGCACCCAGGGCTCTGCACCCAATCCAAGCCTCAATGGGAGCTCTCCTGTGCACTCCTCTAGGCTTTGGGCAGATGTTGGATTGACAGCTGGCCCAGGATCTCTTTTCCATGCATGATAGAGGTACTATCCATCCTTAGAGCTACTAAGGAGAGGAGATATTTGTTTGCAAGGAATGCTGCATCTCAGAGCAAGGGGAAGACATGATTACTGAAAAAAACGTGCACCAAATGTTTTGCAAATCTGATTCTCTGTCAGAAAAGTGATTTCACAACTATGTAAATACACAGTTATTCTGTGCAAAAAAAAAATTAAAATTAAAAGCTCTGTCTTGCTACTTGCACAAGAGGCTCCTTTGCAGTGATGAAGAATATCTGCCAGCATTCAGAGCAGATGCAGTGTGCATTTGCACTGTGCTCTCTCTCCCAAAAGCATGGAATGGAGGAACTTGGTTTGTTGATTGGGAGAGAGATTTTTACAGGGAAAACTGGGTGGTGGGAGCTCTGGGAGAGCTCTGATCCATTGCCCACTCTGCCTCAGGTATCTATTATAGCCATGAGTGATCAATGACAGAGCCTCCCCACCTTTCCAAAGTTATCTCCATGGACCTTCTCCATTCCACATGCAAAACAAAGATTATTCTCTTTCACAGTAAATCTTCAGATAAAGCAGAGTCTACTATCCACTAAGAAGGATCCTGTATTTAACAGAGCAGTAAAGCTGAATTTGATTAGAAGCTTAGCAGGAAAAGCAGAGTCACAAACAAGTGGACCTCAAACCAACTGGTATCTTTGTATTGACTTCAGAGAGCTCTGGGCAGCACCTAAGGTGTAAATAAATGAATTTTGATACCTCTTTGGCATTAAAACATGGGATGAGTGACTGACTACAAGAGAAAAGAATGAACTGAAATAAAACTACAAACCAAAATAATTGACAGCTAATGAAGTATTTCCAGTGAATGTAAATACAAATTGTAGGAGAGCGAACCAAGCTGCTACAACTGAAATACCTTTCTGCTCTCATCACTTGTGTCCCTACTTTGACAGCAGTTATCACTAAAAAGGATGTGCTTCAGGTCACAGCTGCTGTCAGCAGGACCCTTTTTAGCCATACCTGCTTGACAGATCTCCAAAACTATAAGGGATCTGCTGTAGGGTTGGTGATTTGAGTTTTTAAAATGTAATCATAATTGTTTTTCTGTATCAGTGTCTTAGTTATGCAGAACTGTAGCTTTTGCATTTCAAATCACGGCGAAAGTTTATTCCTAGCATGCAAAAATGAAAATAATCTTGGTAATCAGAAGCTTATCAAAAGGCAGATACTGACTATGCATTTGATTCACGTGCCCAGACAATAGGCATTGTGTTTTAGAACTGCACTGCTCTCAGTGTAACATCTGGCTGCACTGAGCTCCTGCACCACATCCCTGCTGCTCCCCTCCTGCCCTGGGCTGGCGCCTGTGGACTCCTCTAAGCCTGGAAAAAGGAGGATGGAATCATGTAATTCCATAGCCAGGGTTAAGAGCCCACCTCAGGGAAGATCCAACCTTTTGTGTGAAGTGGTTGGAGCTGTTTTAGCTCAAAGCTTCTCACCAGGGGGAAAGAAGCAGAGAAGAGAGAGATGGTATGGAGCATTTGGGTGGATGAGAAGTGTAGAAGATGGTTCACCACAAGTGTGGTCTGTTTTGGAAAAGCTCAGTTTTGGCATCTCTAGGATCCCCGTGAAGAGGAGAGAGGAGATGCAGGTGGAAGAAATGGGCAGCAAGAAACCAGTTTTAAAATCTTAACAAAGAGTTCCCTATGAAAAGCCAGAAGCTTTTATTTTTTCATCGTTTCTTAAAAAATAGACAGTTAGGAATCAGCCAAAAAAAAAAAATAAAAAATCTGTTCTGGATCACTCAGCCACGAGGCCCCATCGATTCCTACCTTCAATGCACACTGGTGTCAAAGCCAGTTTGTCAATCCACCACTATTGACTCACTCACTTTGAGAGACAAATGAAAAATGCCCAGTGAAACCTCCCAATCTTCTGCTTGTCTGGGCTATTAGCAGCTCCAGAGCTAATGATGGGTGAACCTCCTAAGGTCTGAGATGTCAATGGGAGTTAAATGTTTGGATCAAAGACATGATATGACCCAGATAAACTTAAGACAGCAAGGTAGATCAAAATATGGGTCAGGGAGTCGTTAGTGTTTCTTTAAAGATGATAGAGGAATGATTTTTAACACTTCCGAGGAGTTTTGTTGATGTTCTTATGTGCGCTCTTTGTTTAAAAAAATAAATACATTTTTCATGCCTTCAAAATTCCAAGCTGCAGAAAATTTTCTCTTGTGATGAGAAGCATTCAAAACAAAAACATGTGGCCTGATTTGTCTTTTATAGAAATCAAAGGCTGTATTCTAAAGAGACTTCCTTTACCACACAAATGTAGCAGATGTTCTTTAAGATTATAGCTGCACAAGCAATCTACAGTTTGAATCTCAGAAGCATTTAAAGTTTTTTTTTAGAGAAAGAGTTTTTGTGTTACACTGTGATAAACTGCAAGTGGGTGTGAAAGGGATTGTTTAAGACAGGTAATTAAGGTGACAGTGTACAGTAAATTTGGCCAGCATTGTTTTCATTCAGGAAAATAAAGTTAAAAATGATCAGACCATCCCAGCCTAGTGTTTCACTGGTGGCTTAATTAAAACACATTTTCAATGCCAAAGGTGAAAAGATTAGATCTATGGCAAAAGAAGCTCAACAAAACAATGCAGCCAAAGTGTGCATTTGCATTGTTAATATTGTTAATTATTGTTAGTGGATGTGATGCTGTTTCCATTGTCTCTCCCAGTGAAGCCCTGGTGTGTGCACTGGAGCCCAGGGCTGGGCTGGAGACCTGGCTGATCCTGTGGAGAGGCACCAAGAGCTTTTGTCAGTGTGCTCCAAGTTCCTTGGTCAAGCTTCAAGCACAAATGTCAGGGCTTAATCCTGCTTTTTTATCCATAATGTTCTTTTCCCTGACTGTGAAATCTCCTGCACAACTGAGTGACCATCTCAGGGGGCTTTGAACCCTGAGAGTTCAAGGGGTCACCAGGGGGACGTTGCTCTGCCAGTGTTAAAAACTTGGCTCCTGAAGTAGTCTGAAATGGGAAATGAGGACATCAAGCATTTTGTCTGCAGCCTTTTTATTGGATCTAAAGGGTACTGGTCAGTGTATATTCTAGTGAGATTACTGAAAATAAAGAAATGAATAAATAAATACATACATACATAAAGAAATACATAAATAAATAAGCAAATAAATAAATAAAAAAACAGGCAGGAAAAGATGAGGCCTGGAAAGACAGCCCATGCAAAGGGGAAGCCCTAAGAGGCTGGGAGTGTTTCAACACCCCAAACACTCTGCAACAATCTCCTGCATGGGCTGCTGCTGGGTGGTAACAGTGAGCAAATTCAGGCAGGGAGTATGAACCCTTCTGTGCTCACTGTTTCATGTGCCTGGGGCACAGGGACAGTCCTGGCTGTTTGTTTTAACATCACCATCAGCTCCAGCCTGGATAGACAAAAACCTGCTTGGTCACTAGCAGGGGAGGTGGAGAACACCAGGCTTTGAGAGACTTAAAGCCAGAGTTAGATATCACAGCTTTGGCTCTCTCAGTAAATGTGAGAGTATTGCTGGCAGGAAAAAAACACTCTGTCATTCCAGGATGGCTCTCCCATCACAGCAGTCTTTTATTGATTTTTGTGAACCATTAACCCACTCTTTTCAGGAATTCAGTAACAGTTATTGGTGTGGGTTGGTCCTGGTGACACCTGATGAGGAAGGTGCTGGGCAATGCCTTGCTCAGGGCTCAGTGCAGTGTGAACCAGCACTTCCAGCAGTGATCCATCCCACCTCCTGTGGTGGGCTGTGAGCTGGGATCACCTCTGTGTGCCTTGGGAAGCTCTTCCTCATCCCTCTGCAAAGCCACCCTCATTTTTCATCTGACATATCTTTACTTTTTTTAAAGAAACTTATATACGTAGTGTTGCTTTCCTATTTAGGAAGAGTTAATCACAACCTATTTACTGGACAAGAGGAATGCAGTAAGGAGAAGAGGGAGGAGTGCATGAGGGAAGGCAAATGTGGCCTTTAAACCTGTTTTTTTGGTGACAAGCCACTCATGTTGTCTGGCGGAAGTGTAACTTTTGTGTTTTGCTTCCCTCAGTGTTGGGCAATCCATCCTGAACACACTGCAAACATGTTCTTGGCTGGGTTTGCACTCTCACTGCTTTTCTGATCCTTGTGGTTACATATTAATGGTATCTTTGCACAGATGAGTCTCTGTTTGTTTGTTTGTTTGTTTATTTGTTTTTGGGCAGGATAACAGCAGATTAATGTGCAAACCAGGGGCAGGTTTCCCTGTGCAGGGACGAAGGGAGAAGTGGAGGGCAGGGGCAGGGAAGCAAAGGACATTGTCACTTCCCCATTAGTGCCAGCACTTCTGACATTTGCTCTGGGAGCAGCTGTGTGACTGCCCTGTGTCCTCTCCTCAGCAGCAGAGTTTTAACCCAGCTCTAAAAATATAGGGAACACATTTTGTCAAAATGAGGAAACTTCTCGTGTTGGAAGCATATGTGAAAACACAAGATGGTTTTCTGCACCAAAAAAAGCATTGATAGCACAACTTTCTGTGTGTGTGCTGATGCTCTGGGAGGGTGTGCTTCAGAAAAGAAAAGTTAATTCACCTTTTTTTAAATTATTTTTCCTCCATCAAGGATGGAAGTTTTGTCACTTCTGAAATGATCACATTTATGAAACTGCCAAGTGGTGGGAGATACCACCCAGGAGAAATTGTTCATTTCCCTAATTGCTCCAGAGTACAAGGCGGCAACATTTTGGGAGTGTCAAGAGCAGGGCTAATATTTACAAGCTCCAGAATTCTAATTGCAATGCATCACCACCAGTACATGATCCACTGTTAGGTGCTTTGTCTCTGAAGATTGGAGAGGACCACCATTATGGTCATGAAATTTCCAGCTTCTGGGTAACATTGTCCCAAATTCTGAGTTCATTTACACCAATTAGAATAATTTCACCTCCCAGACTTAGTGGGTTGTCTTCGGTAGCTGTCATAGAGACACATCCGTATTTTCCACTGGTTGCAGGACAGGTTGCACCACAGCCCACCAGATTATCAATTTTTGATTAAGAATTTATCAAGACTGGGCCAAGAGGATGAGGTTTCTTGTCTGCCTTTGAGCCAATGACAGCTGCTCCTGGTTCCAGGACTTAGTTTTCTCTCTGTTCTCATTCACTTATACGAGGCTATATGCTGTGGCCCTAAATTACAAGAAAATAACTAAAAATGAGCCACGGCCCCATCCAAATGCTCTCAGGCACCTTCCTAGTGGCTCATTGTTCACACACTGTTAGATGTGGGAGGAAGGTTTGTCACGACGCTGGCGGAGCTGAACTGTCTGGAGCTGACACTCACTAAAAGACATCTCCATTAACTCAGGCCAGCAAGAGTCCCTGCCCTATTTAATTCAGGCTTCCTCACTCTTTAAATGAGATATTTACTGGAAGACTGTACAGCACTGCTTGCAGGATGCTGAGTGCAGAGAAACAGGGGAAGAGAGAAAATGGAAATGTGAAAGGATACAGAAAGACTCTTGGTGGTGGTGATCAGGGGGTGGTTAAGAGTAAAAAAGCAAAATCCTTTGTATCATCTGTGCTTTCCTTGCAAATCTCTATAGACACGATATCAGAGTGTGTCCAAAATAAACAGAAATTATCTAGTCGAGTAAATCCTGAGAGAAAGTAGGATTTAGAAAGTTAATATTGTGCATGTTAAAGATCTGACCTATTGCTTTTCCCCTGGTGAGCAAAAAAAAGCTGCAGGATGCTGATGATGAGGCTGAGAAATAGAGTTATAATTTCAGCGAGAATGGAAACAATTTTGACCCTGGTGGATTCTTTAAAATAAATCTCAGTGGTACCAGAACAGACCAGTAAGGATTGCTGGGGATGGGTAATAGATTTCCTTGTTTTTTTCCAGATTTGTGCCCCATTCTTTCACTCCAAGAACCAGCCCTGAGGATGAGCAAGCAGAGCCAGGGTATTTCCCTCCTAAATTTAAATATCTTGTTGAGGTGCTTAAGGTCTGCTGGTTTTTCCAGCCCCCTATTTTAGTCAGGAGAGAGACCAGCCTTGGGAAATGCAACCCACCTGGGAAAGTTTCTTTTTCTTCACTGACCAGAGAAAGGATTCAGACTGCTGAAGTCACTAAACCAGGTATAACGAGTCTGGATAAAAATGAGCAGCAACAGCCCAAAACCTGGAACTTTTTGCTAGGAAAATATTTTAAAAGTGTGTGAAAATTCATTACAAATTCTGCTTGTATTCTCAACTACTTCTATTAGTTTCCCAGGAATACTGTAGCAAATTATTTTAATGAGGGGGAAGTCATGGGAACATCTGGGGTTTTTATTGAAAGCAGGAGAATTCTATATGGCTTGAAAGAAAGACTGAATAATTTTCTAGGAGATAAAGCTTTGTCAAATGTACTCATACATCAAAGTATGGAGGGAAAGAACTGCCTGAAACCTCTGGTTTGTGCTGCTCAAGGACATGCAATGAGTGAACTATTATCTCTTCTGGATTGAAAGCCTATTAACTGAAATCAAATTCTGAATTCTCAACTTCAAATATAATAATTCAGAAATCTAAAACTCTTTTAATCAATGGACCAAAAAAAAGAGAAATCATGATACCATCAACATGGCCTTGTCAAAATAACATAGATTACAAATAATTGTTATGAAGTGTGGAAGAAATTTCTTTTTTCACAAAGCATCTGCATGCAGCAAGAGATTTGAATGGCATCATAATCTGAGGACAATTTATGAAACAGATAAAGCAGTAAAATTCATTGATCACTTTCTGTACTTTGCATTGTCAGAGGCTGGCAAGAAGCTCCAAAAGCTCCTGCTCACAGCTCTGAACAGGGGGCAGCAATGGTTTTTCACCACTCCTGACTGGAGAGGGTTAACAGGAACCTTGCAGCTGATGGCAGCCTGACCTTTCCTGAGGGACTGATTGCCTTGGAAAGAGGAGGATGGCAAACCTTGCACCACGTCTCTCCTGGGGCCGTGTTTGGGTCAGCCTTAGCAAGGGAAGGGCAGCAGCTCTGTCCTGGCCGTGCAGTCAACCCTGCTGAGCACCAGTGACCCTGGGACAGCAAACCCCAAAGAGGAATCAGTTACCAGGCACTGCCCAGAAAACTCCTGTGCACCCCCTGTGCCAGCAGCCCAGCTCTGAGTTCCACGTGGGGAAGGGTTTTTGAGGGGCAGCAAGTCAGTGGCAGGTTTCTGTTTGAGTATTCTTGCTGAGGACGTTGTATAGCACAAGCCTACACGTTGCTCCTCAATTAATTTTCCATTTACATCCCCCTGTACCTGACACATTCTGTTTGCATTGGGAATTAATATTTGCAAGGCTAATGGAACCATCTTGGGCATCAAGGAAGAGGAAAAAAGGGGGGAGAGAGACCCCAGGGGAGGTAGAAAAAAGAGATTGGAAATATGTAGTCCTTGAAGAACTTCTTGCATTCTCAGTGAAAGCAAGTGTTGTGTTCAGCAGCCATTTCAATTAATTTATGTTGGGCTGGTGACTATACATGGCTTATCTATAGAATTCGATGATCCCTTCAGAGTTACTTAAAAAGAATAAAACACTCAGGCAAATTAAAAAAAATATATCATATTTTACTAAAATCCCATTAAACCGTCACACCCTCTTCTTGCTGCAATTCCTCTGGCACTGTTTCTTTGGCAGAGAATTTGAGCCTGATACTGCAACAAGAGACATTAGTTTTCTGCTGAGGACCCTGGCTTTATTATGCTCAGCTTTTGCACCATTCAGATCCAACTGATACTTATCCAGATTGTGACTGGGAGCCTAATTTTGCACATGCATCAACTTTTACTGTGCGTGATAGTGGCTAAATTTGGTCCCTGCCATGTGCAGCATTTGCCTCAAATCAATGTGATTCTCCAAAGGAAATTGTTTGCCTGGGTGCTAAGTTCAAGGTGCTTTGGTTCTAGCTCACCAGGTAAATAAAATACACCCAGGAGTAAGCAGCAAGGCCAGCAGATGGACAGCATACATACAAATAAACTCATTTATCCTCTCCAAAAGTGAGAGCTTCATGTGCACTGCTCCTTGGCCCATGCTGTGATCACAATCCATTCAGGGAAAAAAGGAGCTGGAATGGGCCAAATTCATGCCAGAGAACAGCTTAGCAGTTGACTGTATAAACAGTTTTGTTCTAGTCCTGGGAATGTTTCCAGACACATTTGAATTTACTAATTTAAATGTAGCCTTGAAGTCCCAATGCTTGCAATACCACTCCAGCATTTCCCTTGTGAGCACAGGGAGGGGTCACGTGGACAAGATCATAACCACATCACTTGAATAAAACAGACAGTAGAAAGCAGGCAATTATAGAAAGCAAAACTTACTTAACAGGATGGGAACTGGAACCCTTTTACAGAATTGGTTTACATTTTCTGCATAGCAATGCAATGTCTTCTTACTGGAGGGGTTACAGCCTCTGCTAGCTAGGAGTGGTAGTGAAAAGCACACATTCACCTCTGAAGTGTTTCCTGAAATCATGTTGTTAGACTTTATTTTAATAAGCAACATTCCTAGATGCATGATGAGTAATAAAAAAACATTATTAATATCAGGAAGTAATTCAGAATAAAATGAGCCCTCTGGACCAATATATATTTGTAGGGTGGAGGCAAATGTTTAACCAACTCCAGAGGAAGAAGCAAGAGGGAAGGGTGAAAAGGAAGAAGAATCTTAATGTGAGAGAAATCAAGCAAGCCTGGAATTTGACTTAGGACCTGATTTTCATGATTCCCTCAGTTTCAGCTTCTAATTTCCTAATTTTTCATACATTTCTGATGCAGCAAATATTTGCATTTTCTGTGTCAGTCTGAAGAGTCCAGCTGAAAATGCCAGCATTGGACATTGTGGTGTAGCTTTTCACAGGCATCTTCCATTTTTGCAGACAAGTCTAGATGCAAATATTTGTAGTCTGTAGAAGTAGTTTGGCAACCTAATTTATAAGCATTAATGGATAATTGTTAGTAATTAAATGTTTGATTACCCAACTGGGCCCACAGATCAGGTTGCTAGATTTCCATCTGCTAATAGCTGTGTGCACGGGGGATCCCAGGACTGGAAATGGGAGTGAAGGCTGGGATTTGCAGGATGCAAAACTAAAAGTGCAAATATGAAGATCAGTCTGTTGATGAGCTAGAAAATATGAAGCTTTATCTCTCTATTCTCATTGTACTTCTCTGCATTCAGGACTGAAGTGTAAATGTTTGTAAGTTTAAATCTAATCCAGTGTATTAGAGATCAATGAGTTTGATTGGTGTGTAATTGGAATTCCCTCTCTGCTTTCTTAGGCTGCAGACAGGCTCAGGTCATTCTGCTCATTTGTCCTGTATAACCTTCCCACATCTAAATTTGCAGATAATGAAAATAAGATCCCTGTCTGGATCTCTCTCTGTTCCACTGGTAAATGAATCTCTGCACCCATGGAGATTGGTAGAAACGGTCTGGAAATCAAGGAGAGTGCAAACCCTTTCCTGATGGTCACAAAGGAGTGCCCAGCTTTCTCTCCAATGTCTGAATCTGAAATAATCCATAACTGATGATGGAAAATCATTCCTTTCTTTCACAGAGGCCAGAATTAGAATGACAGGTACAAAGACCTGATGGAGCTGGCAGGGATAAAAGATTTCTTGTTCCTGGTTCTCTTGTTGCCCTCAGCTCATAGATTGCCTTTGCCCAAGCTGGGAGACCAGTACAGCAGATAAAGAACCCAGAATTAATTCAGCTTTGAATGGATTTAAAGCAGCCTTCTGCTTGTCTACAGACATGGACATTATACAATGATTTCATGACCAAGAATTTGGCCTTTCTCAAGGGTTTAAGCAACAGTCCTGCATAGCCATGGATTCAGAGTACACAATTTTTAAAAACTTGTCTCATTTTGTGTGTATTTGCTGTGTGCCTTAGCTGAGTTCCTCTCCCTGACAGCTGTCCAGCTAAAATATAGAACCAGGGATATGAATAGCACACTCTACTAGTGGGCAGCACCAATTAATATTTGCATGTAAGTACCCTGGTTTCAGTGAGATCTCATACAAAACAGATGAGTGCCTACAGAGGCAGCAGCTCTCTAATATCACCATCCTGAAAGGGGGTTCTTTTTTAGATGCTGGGAAGATTCTTGGAGTCTGAAGGGAAAGCAAGATTCCCATCCCTGGCAGCATGGGAGCAGCACAACCACTCTGCATCAATAAGTAATCTGATCATGAGAAGCAAAGGTTAATGACTAATCTGTTTACCTGAGCTTCATTAATCAAAGATTTACTAGAAGTCAGAATCTTACTGCTGCTCAGGCACAGACAGCTTTGCTTCCAGGTTGAAAAAGACAACTATGCAAACTGCACGGAGCATGTAATTCAACAGAGAGCAATTTTCCCAGTGTGTGGATGACAAAGGAAAGCATCAAAGAGAAAAGGCTCTAATCAGAAGGGATTATATCTGGGCTGCGTGGAGCAGAGGGAAAGCCTCAGTCTGCAGTGATGTGAAGAAGAGTTCGACTATGCCTAGCAGCAATATCATCAACCTTCTGAAACGATTATGGAGTATTTTGATGTCATGAAATATTATCCTGTTCTCCATGACAACTGACACTGCAATAATAGCACCTGTAAAGATTTCAAAGTTGCCAGAAGACTTCCTAAAACATTGGGCTAAACATCCAGCACAGGGATCTAGGAAACACGGTTTAGATCACAGGGACAGAACCACAGGAGGATTACCCTTTCTGAGGAACTGGTGTGAGGCCTGCTGTAAAATCCATCTAATCTGAGATCTTTATGACTGTTGGGAGAGTTAATGTCCACATTATGGTTCTAATTGCACTCAGGTTAAAGGCACTAAAGGAAAAAAGAACAGCAGCTTAGGCTCTTGGTGCTGACCATTCTTTGTCCAACTTTAGTCCAATAGTTTGTTTTCTCCTCAGAACTCCCAGAGGGAGAGTCCAGTTTTCCTAGGGAAAGACCTGGAGGCAGAGAACTTTCTGATGGGCCCAATTCTCCAACTCAATGAGTTGTGACGACAGTCATCAGTACCCATGTATTGACATCATCTGTTTCAGCTTCAGGGGCTGAAAATGTGGACCTGAACACAGCAAACCAAAATAAAAAATAATAAAAAAACAGTCTATGCAAAATTAATTCTTTGAATTCAAGTGACAGTAAAACCTTTTTACATTGGACTGTCTCTCTGCCAGCTGATGTGAAATAAAGTATATGTACACCTAGACACAAGTAAAAAAAGAAATGGGAAAAATAAATTCTGAACTAGAGAGCCCAAGGCCCTGTGGAGCCCTAAGGTCCCTTACCTTTGTCTTTTGCCAGATCTCATGATTCCACTGTTGCTTGCAGTGGGTGGATAACTGCATCAGGCAGGGGGAGAGTTAATTCAGTGATTTGTCAGCCTCAGGCTGTGCAGTTACTGTTCCAGTCATGGCAGAGGCCACATTCCAGTGCCACACTGGGACCCCTGTGTGTGACACAGGACTGTCGTGATGCAAAGACACAGAGGGGCTGTGAGGAGTGAAAATGGAGAGAGGAACCAAAGACCAAACCTTCCCAAGATGTAACTCAAAGCCATCTTCTCACTGAAATAGATTTTTAATGCTATGTGTTGTGAACTAATTAATTCAGGGCCAGATTATGGCTTCCTTTTCATTACCTTGCTTCTTCCATGGAAATACAAGGCTGAGAAAGTCCTTTGGTCTGTGCCTGCCTCACCCAGATGTCTGGAAGCTCAGGCACAGATGTGCTGGGAGATGTCCCAGCCTCAGCTGGGACCTGCAGTGGCAGATCAGTGTGGAAAGAGGAAGTGTATATATGCTACATTTAACAATTTTAAAAGTATCTAAAACATTTCCTAAGGTTCTGAACTTCCTCTTCTGCACCGCACAGCAGCCCACAGAGCCGTGAAGGGTTGCTCTTATCAAGTGCAGCACCTCATTCTCTGAAGTGATTTTCAACCACCAGCTCAGATGCCTGTTATCACACAAACCCAAGGGAAAATGTTGGTTTGCAGAGGAAGACGTGGCTGGGTGCTCTGGCTGCTTTATCTGTGCACCAGGCATGGATGGCATTATCAGCGTGTGGCAAACCTGGCACTGCTGTTTGGCATCCCTCAACTTCAGCAGGAGTGATGTGACCTGACAAGGAAGATTCTGTTGTTAATAAAACATATTTTGGCTATAGGCAATGCTGCTCTTTCCCTGGAGAGGGTTATCAGTTTCATGAGAAGCTGCTTTTTTGCCTGCACGGAAGAGAAGCTACAGAATTGCACAGATTGGAAAACCTCTGTAAAGTGGGAAGAGATCTCTGTGTAACCACAGATACACCTTTACTACAGAACTGATTTTTAAAGACAGAACTTCTCACTTTAACACTGAAACCTTTTGCATAATTTTAATGCTCTTCCTCTCTCTCCTTATATATTTAATTTATAGTCCAAAAAATGCAGGCAACTACTTCTCTCACAAGTAGACCAATAAAAGTAGGGGAATATAATTAGATGAGCAATTGGAATTCATTTTGGAATGATTGAATCGAAATGAGTATGACCAACACTTAGGTTATTTTACTGGGGAATGTGTCCTTTAGGCTGCTAATGGAGAACAACCAAATAAAGAAATCACATATTTCTTAGTAGGAAAAAAAAAAAAAAAGGATGGTAGGGTCTCCTGTGCAAGAATCAGGGCTCTTTTTTATGAAGATACAATTGGAACAGCAGAGGGCATAGACTTAGAGAAATCTTCGGAGGTGGCTGGCTGAGATTCTGTTGTATTGATCATTTAACACAACTCTGCCTTAATTGCATGGTTAATGACATGCTATAGAATGGCATTCCTCACAGAATTTTCTTTTTTCTTTGTGATTTAAATCAAATGCATATATATAAATATATATGTATATCTACCTTCTTCCTCAGAGACAACTACACTCTCTCTGGCAATGGGAATTAATGAAAGATGCACAATCCTTGAAATCAATGTACTTACATTGATTTATACTGGTGTAGGAACTGACCTTTGAGTTCAAAACAAATCTAATGATGTTAGAAGGAAAAAAAACACCTTAATAAATATACATAAGACAAAATTATCAGAAGTGCCTAAGCGAACTATCATAAGATTAGGCTTCACATTACTTTTCTATACTATAAAATTTTGAAAAGAAATCTCTGTTCTCCATCAGGGGAGAAACACCAGAGGGGAAAAAACCCCCAACAGCTGGGGCAACTGTGTGAGGAAGAAATAAGAAAATCCGGCAGCCTGTGACCAGAGCAGCCTGTCTGTATCCCCTAGGTGTGTCCTAGGTTGACTATATGATGCTTTTATCCCCAATTATCTTGCTCTGTTTATGCTGAATAATAAGTTTTGCACCTTTAAGACTTGTTGCAGAGAGTGAAGGGGGAAGAGAAGAAGCAGCAGTTTGTTTTCAGACATTGCACTCATTCCTCCATATTCCTGCTTCTGGACTGTGTTGTCTGCAGATAGACAGACAGTGGGACAGAGCTCTCCTTTGCTTTAGTTAGTTTAGCTAGCTGAGGCAAAGAAGTTCCCTGGACTGTGGTTTTTTTTAAATTTTTTCTCTTTTCTTTTGACCTGTTTAAACTTGCTTTGGACTGAACACCCAGGGGAGTACCAGCAGCTCCACCTGAGGCCCACCGGGCTGGGCCTGGTCTGCGACATTTCTAGCAACGGAGGGGCTGATCAGAGACTGAGCGAGCTGACCTGCAACCCAGGGAAGGACTTTCTCAGTTTGTCATCTCTTTTGGAGCAGCAAGACATTTTATTGCTTAATATTGTTTAGGTTTTATTGTTCAATAAACAGTTTTTTCCCACTTTTCTCCAAGGAGGTATTTTTCTCCCGGACTGGTTGGGGGGAGGCGCCGATTGAATCTGCTTTCCTAGAGGAGCCCTTTGTGGGTGTGGGAGTGTTGGGGGTAGCACAGTGGGGACAGATGGAGACGAGAGATCTCTGCAGCCAGGGCTGGAACTTGGGGTTTATTGCAAAGGGCCTGGGGGCAGGGCTCTGCTGGGAGCTGCCAAACACAGCCCAGAGCAGGCCCGAGAGAGGAGAGGGGGAGAGAGGATGAGAGGGTGAGAGAGTAAAGGGGTAAGAGAGCAAGAGTGTAAGAGGAGTAAAAAGGGTAAGAGAGCGAGGTTCCTGTTACAATACAATAAATCTTCTTCTGTGTTGAGTATTCTGATTCTCACTAACCAATCTAGTACAATACACAAATCCTATAGCATCTACATACAGCCTATAAGAATCACTACATTACCATACTGTGTTACATTTTAAATCCTAAAAACTACTCTTTGGGCCCCTTCTGCCAAGCTGGAAGGGTCTGCTCTGACCCTTGGGCCTGTCTGCAGGCAGAGGGAATTGTTTCATCAAAAGGGGATCACCTTCAGCTGGCCACACCATTGTTTTCCAGTTGTTCAGTAAATGAGGTATCTCAAAGCTTGCTTTCATTTCAATCTCCCTTATAGTTTCTATATTCTCAAAATCTTTTGCTAGACAATCATACTTATAAGGCTTTTCTGTTTCATCTTCCCCAACAGGGGGTTCTCTCCCAGATTTGCCCTGAGCCAGGACACTGTGCCACTCCCAGGAGATGTTAGCACAGAATGCCAGCTCTGCTCTGGCAGGGGCAGGAGCAGCAGCCCGCTGGGGAAGGTGCTCAGGTTGGGATGGAGGAGCAGCAGGTGCCCCGGAGCTGATTGCCCGCCGCATTCAGGGCACTCCTGGCGGCTCTCCAGCCTCATAGGGAATTCGGAGCAGCAGAGCAGCGTCTCGTTCCGTGTTGTTCCTTGCCTGGATGCAATCAGTGGTATTATACCTGAAAAGTGACTGGTGAGCATCTGCTAAAGAAACGGGGAAATGATACTCCCGTGGTGTTTTCTTAAAGTCTCTGCTGAGGATTTTTTTTTTTTTAAGTGCTTTTTTCCATTGTTGCTTACAATGAACTTTCTTTCTTTAAAAGTGCCCAGGAATAGGACTTGGTCCCAGTTTTTGTAGCTGTTGTGGGCCTGGCTGTGGATGTTCACTCTCCCACCATTACCCATGTATTTACGTCACTCGAGTGTGGGTAATTCTCATCTCAGAAATGAGAATTACATGCAATCAAATCTACTTCACTGTTACCAGGTTTTCAGGTTTTTTTTTAAAAAAATATATACACACATACAAACACACTTATATACATATGTATATATATTAAAATGACTTCTTATATACATATATATAAATACAAAAATTTATAAAAATATAAATATATATATATTGGAAGTCCTTCATATATATCTATACATAAAGGTATATCTATATATCTATATATGTATTTATCTATATATTTATCTAGGTATCTATCATCTATATATCTATATCTATATATCTATATCTAGGACTTCCAACAGCTACTCCTTTCCATGATATTAAGGGAATTAGCCAAGGAATCAGCCGAGGATGCACTGATAAATGTAATTACTGCTAGATTGATGTTTTTAAATGTTCTGTTGTTGACAAAAAGCCCTCAGAAACCTGAAATGTTAATCTGTTTTTCTTTTGCAAATTGAGTACTGCCTGCTGTGTACATCCTTTTATTACTGTAGGGCTGCTCATAAGCTCCAGGCTGTTGGCATTTATTTATTAAAAATGAAAAAGTATCAAGAAACAGCACTGAAATATTTTTTCACTTGGTTTCCAAAACAAAAAAATATCAGCAGACACAAGGAAAAAAAAAAAGAAATTTTGGCCAAAAGAGTGTTGACAGACAAGAACAGAAGGAGCAGTGTGGTACCCCCAGGGATGCAGAGCCAAGGAAACAAAGCTGACTTTCACAAGTAGTTGTCTAGACAATCAAGAGGCTTTTTACAGATTGATGCTTAAGTTTAATAAAGGGGCCAAACTGCTTGAGTCTGCATGAAGCGGCAAGAAATCAAAAGCAAAATTCCACGGAGTGGTGCAAGAGCAGTATAATATAATTGCAGGGGTTTCAGAGCAAAATCTTTATGAAAATGGGCAGCTTTCTGAGCCAAAAGACACCTTCTGGTGTCATTTATCAACAGCTGCTTCAGAAACCTGAGGTATGCTACAGTGATCACTCATAGGCAGCTCTGCTATCATTAATGACCACATTTTTTCCACTTGTTCATTTTGTTCCCTTGAAAACAAGAAGCTGCTCCAGAATTTCTTTTCTAATACTTCTAATACTTCTTTTCTAAAGAACATGAAACTGTATAGGTGCTTTAAAATGAATATCTATGATTCTTTTTGTAAATATATCTGAGCAGCATCTAGAGCAGGAGTTTCCCCCCGACAGATCAACCACGGACTTGGAGTGAGGAAATATGTCTGAGGGAAAAGCGAACTGAAATTAAAGATGCAACCACCACTACACCCCAAGACCTTCAGTTCTTTAAAAACAAAAGGAGGAGTGGGTCAGCAGCAGGCATTTACTCATGCTGAGATTTAGGAATGTTTCTCCTAAATTCTGCTTCTGAATTCAGCTTCTTTTCCTCTTCTTCTTTCTCTGAATTCTGCTTTTTTTCCTCTTTTTAGGAAAAGCAGTCATTTTCTTGAGAGACTGTGTTTGACTAGTGTGCTTCTTGAATTTCCTTTATTATAGTAGTCCTTTATATAGAAAAAAATCTTTTTATTTGTTTGCCAAAGGAAGCAGAAAATATTGTCTGCATCATCTGGGTAACTGAGCTCCAGTTTTCCAATTCCACCTGCATTTCACAGAAAGAAATGACCCAAATATGACACAGGATTTGAATGCTGTCTAATGGAATATGCAGCATATAACAAGAGGAAAGATTGCACTTGGTTAGTATTTATATGGTTTTTAACACTCTTGGAAAGGACATGCAATTACTGTGCTTTTTCTTCGAGTCCACAGAGCAGTTTTTTGGTTTTTTTTAGTAATAAAGTCAGTGCTGAAATCCTAACACAGCCAAGGTTTCACTATAACTTACAAGAAGTGCCCTGGGAGATCCATATTTTTACAGTTCCTTCAAACAAATCACAGACAAGACAAATATGAAGAAGAGCTCCAAAGCACAGCCCCATGTCCATAAACTTCCACCTGGGCAGGAGCAGAGATGGGCATGGTTTCATGGTTTCATGCCTTGTGCACTTTAGGGGCATGTGTTCCATTTTATTTATTTACTTCAGCAACTCCTCTGAGTCCCTGAGGTTTTGAAATCTAAGGCCAAGGTCAGCAGCTACAATGGGAGTTGTTGTGGTTTTTGTAGGCAGGAGGTGGAAGGAGTGAATTGAATTCCCTGCTGACACCTTTGTAGGATCTGGGAACAGCCAAGCCAACCAGGCTGCCAACCTTGGGATGTAGGTTGGGAACCAACCAGGAGGACTCTCCCAAAAATGGAGGCACAGAAGGCTCCTAAAAGCAGATGCTTTTACTCTATTTTATTTTTTTTTTCTCTCACTGTAAACATTGGGTGCAAAGTTTGCTGCCAGCAATAAACCCCTCCCAGCTCTGCTGGACTGACAGCCTGCGTCTATGAACTCTGAGGCTTTGGTTCTACTGCAAAGAGAACAACATTGAAATGAGCACAGAACATGTTCAAGTACCAGAGAAACTGTGATTTCTGGCTTGAATAAGTCTCCGAATAACTAGAATATTTGTCCTAGTCTGATTGTTGCTGTTCCAAATAACTCTTTTCCCTTATTCTCCCCATGGTTTCAAAACTGGGCAAGTCCTATTTACTGATCAGCCTTTATCTCTTTCTAAAAAGGAAGGCCAGGGACTTTCTGTCATCTTTTAGGTCAGCTGGCTTCCTCACTATAAGCACAGCCTCAAAGAATGGGATAAAATTTGCACATTCAGCCCCATGAGTGCACTTCCACAGAGCTGGCTGTCTTCAGGAACAAAGACAAAACCTGTGTCCAAGTGCATGCACAACCAGGCCTCTGGTTCCCAAATGTTGCTCAGTAGCTGACAACCTCCGGCAAGCAAAATATACCATTTTTATACTGTGCTGAACACTTAAAAAATGGTAATAAATAGATGGTAGCTTAGAGGTGTGATTTATTTGTTTTATGAATCACAGAAGAGTCCATAGCTCATGAAAGATTAAGGCTGAAGGAAGTTGTATGGCTCTTGCATTACAAGTAGAGATTAATGTCTTATTTCATGAAGCCTCATTATTAACTGGTGTGCATTACAGTAGTTTAATGTGAGTGACAGAAAGAATTGACTTTTAAAGTTTTTCAAAATATTCTGGCATTTGATTAGTCTTTGCCAGGGAGATTTCTTCCAGACCTGAGAGATTTTGAAGGGAATAAATCCTATCTCAGCATGGGCTTCCTTACACACACCTGCACCCCATGTGATTGTTATGAAGACCCACAAGATCAGCAGGATGATGCAGATGGTTTTTGCCCTGCATAAAGAGTACTTCAAGGCTTCTGGGACTTTTAGTCTTGCTGAGTCACCCCAAGAGGACTCTCCTTCATTAGAGTATCTCAATTTACAACTCATCTGCCATGAAAAAGTGGCTTCTGTTTCAAATGCACTACAAAAGGCTGGAATAGCTCTCCCCATCCACTGTGACTGCTCCTGCTTCTATCAGACCAGAGCAGGGATGTTTTATGGTTTTCAGGGCTTTTCCCTTTACAAGGACATATTTAGTTAAATATCATCTTACACGGGAATCATCATATTTATTTTTGAGCCACGGATAATATCTGCAAGTGACTTTATCTTTCATTGTAGTGTGTCATATCACAACACTACAGTATTGAATACAAGTAATTTACTCAAATCTATTAAAACACTCCCATTTTAGAAATCCATTACAACTTTCCTTGTTGTTATTACCATATCCAAGAATGCCAGTGTGGCAGGAGAATTAACTTGATGAACAGTCCTGCGAAATGTGCCGCTACAAGCTGTTTCTAAAACATCTTCCAAGGCAGCATCTCCATCAGCTCATGATTCTCTTTGGTTTTCTTTCTTTTCTAGAACTATTTGCTGGCCCTTAGTTGTGGTAAGCGATTATTTGTGCTTTCAAGCAAACTCCATGAAAAACATTTTTCAAGTGGAGATCAAAGAGCGAAGGCAACCATAAAAGCAGTCTTATAAAAACGATGTATTAAAAAATCTAAGCACCATCCATATGCCAATTACATCCAAACTTCACGGTCCCTTCTGTATGAGGCTTCTTAAAGGTGATAGAAATGTCAGATGAAACAAAAAAGGGCACATTATGGAGAGGGGAATTATGGAGATGAGAGGTGGCTCTCAGGAGCCATCCACTGAGGAGCTCTGGCTGGGAAGGGCAGCTCCAGAGAGCAATGCTTGCAGCACAAATTGTGGTCCCCAATTACTGCGATCTGAGGTCTGTAATAATTTCTAACAGTTGCAGGTGTCATTAAACAGAATTTTCACAAGGCCAGGGGTTAAAATGGTGCCCTAAATCTACAAAAGCATGCAAACTCTCCAGTCCCTAGGAAGGATTTACTCCTAAGAGCTAAGGGCCGATTTGACACTCTGAGATCACACAGCTGTAAAACTCCAATCTAAAATGAACTTATGTCCTGTTCTGCTGTGACTTCCCCTCACACCCCTGCAGCAGGATGTTTCTTGTTTTCACCTCTGCCAGGGGTGGGATGACAAGGCACAAAGATTTCCTCATAGGGCATGGTGTTACTGAGCATTGGAGACCCCAAACACTCTGGTATCTGGAACCCATGACATCAGTACTCAGTGGACTTAAGCAAACAGCGTAAAGGCTCCAAGAAGTGCAATTATTTGAGATAATTAAACTTCCTGCACTTGCTGACTAAAGTCGGCCCAGATTGTGCTGCCATCTCCATGCAACCATAGCAACTTCTTCCTTCCATTGTGCCCCAGATTAATGGGAACACCTGGAATCAAAACCCTGAGGCTGGCAGGAAGGTGCATAAAACTTTATTGATCCTTGGTGGGTGGCAGGGATCCAGTCACACAGCAGTGATTCACTTTCCAAAGCCCTGCCTCAGCAAGGAGCACTGGTGGGCTCTCCAGAGACCCCTCTCTTCTCTGACTGCTTCAAAGTCCCAGTCAGGAATATTTTTAGATGATTACAGGAATCACACATTCTTTCAAGGGATATAAGACTTTTTCACTCAGGTTTTAGCATATTAATATTTTTAAGGATGGTTCACAACTAAATATGGTATTGCCTTTCTTATTGTTTCTGCTGGGTTCATTTCAACACTTTAAAACCCCTACATGCCAACAGGTTCAATGGCAGCAGCCTGTGGGCAATTAAGGTTAAATTTTAGTCTTGGTCATATGTGACTGCTCCTGTAAATGTGGTGAAACACAGTTGGAGCACATATTCCCCAGACAGCAAGTAGGCAATGCTTTAAGGCAGCCATGGAAAGATAAATGGATGCAGAGAGGCTCTGGAATTTTGCTTGAAATAATTTTTGCTTTGCTTTTAATGATCAAAACCATTCCTCCCACTGAACCACATAAAAAAATCGCATTTGTGTCTGTGCCAAAGGTGGAGCATAGTGTTGACCCACTGAAATGAAAGACAAGTGAAAAATTAATGAGAAACTGGAAACCAGCAGCTCCCACCCTGTGAGCAGTAGTCTTTTATATCCTCCTTCCATAGTGAGCATCTCTATGGGGCAAAAAATCACAGTAGCTCCTTTGACTTCAAAGGGGATGCACCGGTTGGGAAGGAGGGAAAACAATCCAGAGAGAAATGTACCAAGTCTACAGAACTCAAAAAGAGAAGAGAGCCTCTAGCAGAGCCAATCACCACTCAGGAGAGTGGGGAATATTTTTTTGTTATAAAGAGCTTTATGTAAAGAGGAAAAGCACCCAAAGGTGACCCAGCTTTGACTGAGGCTCTTCTTGGGACAAAGCAGATGTAGCCTGGAAATTCAGCTCTAATTTCTAGAGTTAGGGGGACACAGATACAACAAATAAGACTGAGGGTCACAAACAGACTTTCTGACAAACTCTTCAGTCTCCAATATCTGCTCTAGAAAAAAAATAGCAGTCTGACATTGTCCTGAACACATTTCAAGAGGTATCACAATTTTTGTATTCTGTCCTGGGAAGGTCCTTTTCCTCCTGCACTAACTCCCAAAAACTCATTAATTAATTACACCTTTTTAATCTAACACTGCAATGTTTAAAATAACAGTTTCTCAAGCTCTTTTGGGAAACTTAAATGAAATTAAAGGAAACATTGTCTTTCCTCATCTGTTTATCCACCATGCAACCCAATTTGCCCAAAATGTGAGAATTTATGAGAAGAAGATCCCTAAAATCCCCTACAAATCATTAAAAGTATTCATCTGCATTCCTCTACTGTTATTTATGAGGCAAAAGAATCTGTCATGCATGCAATATGCTAGCAGAAAAACCCAAGGAGTTTTCCTGATCTACTGTCTTTCCCTGTATAGTGATATAATAACATTTGTCTTGCATAGCATGTTTAATAAATTCACACTATCATTTTGAAATGATGCCTCTGTGATCTGGGGAGTTCATTATCACCTGCTCACTGGAAGCGGTCCCTCTCCAAACCCACCACTTCTTAGGAATTAGGTACAGAGTGCTTTAATTGCCTATCATTAAGTGCTGTACCTGTGCTGAGCATTCTCTGTGAAGTCTGTGGGGCTGTGATTTCCACCCCTGTAATTAACTGAGTTCACGTGGCAGCACTGGCAAGGAATCTTTGGGAGGTTAAAAGGAGCTGCTCTAGGTCTGAGTGAGACCCTGACTCAAGCTGATTCCTGGCTCCTGGGTGTGTGAGTGTTACAGAGACAAACCTCAGCAGCATCACAGCCTCTGGAGCCTGGCAGAGGGAACTTTTGCTCAGGTCAGATGCTCCTGAGCCCACAGGAACTCCTCATCCCCCCTAACCTTGCTTTAACCATTCAGGTTGCAGCAGGGATGCTCCCCTGCCATCCCTCGCTGTGTTTTAAAAGGCTTTTAGTTAACAACCTCTCAAATTCACCTTGTTTTACAGAAAAAATAACAAAGTAGGAGATGAGGCTTGAGAGGTTCACCAGTGAGTGTTTCAGTGTCAAAAAGGAGCAGCATATTGTTCTGGATCCACCAGCAGCCCTTGCCCCAGCCCTGCACTGCTCCCCTGGCTGAGCCACACCAACTTTGCTGCACTGAGCACCTGTAGCCTCACTCTCCTCCACTGATTTTAAAATGCCTGCAGCTCCAGAAGCACCCCTGGAACCTCTACCCCCCTGCAGAAATTGAGCAATGAGTCCAAAAGTTATTGGGGAGGGGAGGAGGATGTAGACACAGACACACAGACAGCACGATTGCATAAGCCTCGTTCCCATGAGAAACCAGGCTGAAAAACAAACTGTCCTAACAGGGCTTCTCATAACTCTGCCTGCAACTAGGTCATGCCAGGTCCCAAACTCATGGAACTTTGCCTTATCTCCAATGGGCTCTCCTCTAGGAGGCAATCCTGGCTTTGGCCGGGTTGACCTTTCATTTTTTGTCTCATTGAGACGTCATTAAGGAAAAAAAAAAAACACAAAACAAACCAGGTTGATACAATGCAATGTCAAAAGCCACCATGGTCTTGTACCACAGCAAGATTTGTGCTGTGGGACAGAATTATGAGGAACAAACCAGCAGGGAACAGCTCTGACACTCACCCTACTTATGCACCAGCTCCCACTGCTGCAGGGGATTGGGGGTCTAAAATAATATCCCAGATCTCCAATGGGTCTGTTCTTTCCTGGAAGCAAGAAAAGCTTCTCCATTGACATGAATGGAAGTTATGTGTCTGCCCTGAAAATAGAATGGACCTTAGGCCTGGTCATTTTATTTCCAAAGAAATAATATCTTTGCTTGCTTGCTGCAGAGAGACACATTTAAAAATAGTCTGTCAAAAATATATTAATACAGGCAGTCCTTCAGTTTAATTCTGAGGCCTCACACTCTTCTGTAGGCCTTTATCTCCAAGCTTGTGGTCAGTTCTAAATAAAAAGCTATACTTGTATGAGGGTCCCAGCAACAAACCCAGTCTGTTTTTCAAAACTCTACAAAGCCCTGGCAATGGTCACCCTTCAGCAGAGACCAGGTTCAGCAGGGCAGGGCTCCAGAAAGAGCTGCTGGGCCCTGACACCTCAGAGCTGTGGCCCCTTTGCTTATGAAGAGAAACTTCAATTTCCATCTCTTTTGTGCCACATCAGCTCAGAGTGTGAGAGGGGCTGCCCAGCTGCCAAGGCACAGCTGTAAGGGAGCTGCAGGCACCCCTGCAAGGAATTTTGCACACTAGGATGTAGAAGAGAAAGATTTCTGCAGTGGATCCAGATGCTTTTGAAACCCTTCCCCACATGCAGGTGGGATTGCAGTGCTAAAGGCACAGAGCAAATGTGAGAATGGGAAGAGAGTTGTGTTGTATTGTTACACACAGACCCTTGTACTGTTTTGTAACACATAGCGGAATAGCCTTTCCCTTTCTGTTTCTTTTCTTTGAAACAAACAAAACAAAACCAGAAACTTCTCCAACTTCTGTAGTTTACAAATTTGCTTTCTTTTTTATCCTGTGGGAACTCTTAACTAAATATATCTCCTATAAAACTCCACATATACAAAAGGAAACCCCAAGTTCCTTTGCATCAAACACCCCCAAGCAGAGGTTGGAACTAGATGATCTTTAAGGTCCCTTCCAACATAAACTATGCCATGTTTCTATGATTCTTTGGTCAAGTGTGTGCTAAGGCTCTCACTGAGCTGTCCCATAACCCTGCTCTTTGTGTATTTATCACTATAAATTTCAAATAAGTTGACCATCAAAGTCATCAGGGTTTGGTCAATGGGCTGTTTATTATTATAAATATGCCTGGTGATTATGAAAAGTTGTCCTATAAATGTCTTGTGCTCACACAGTCTGCTGTGGTCACATCCTACATGCTTTCCAAAATGTTCCAGTCACAGACCAAGCTTCATCCAGCACAGGTGTCTGAAAATGAAATCAGAAGAATTCTGTTTATAAATTGGCCCTGGATCTCAAATTAAAGGGCAAATGGCTTTACAGCTCTGCCCCTTACAAACCAGTCTGTGAGCACAAATATTACAGGAGCCAAACACCCCTGCAAAAAGGGACAAACATAACCACAATAAACAAAAAGCATATTCCTTTTAGAAAGTATTAAATAAAGCAAAATGCATGCACTGTTGTACTCACTTTTGATTTCCATACCAGGTTGCTTCAGTTACATATGGGAGTTTTGCAGGTGATATTACCTGTCCTGGGTGCAGCATTACAAATAGATTCAAAGCCTTTTGCTGGGAAAAAACCTAAAAAAACCCAAAAATACCCCAAAAACAAAAAAAAAAAAAAAAAAAAAAAAGGGAAGGAACTCAGCGGGGCAGAATAACAAATATCACTCTGAAAAAAAAATCCATCTACAATCGGAATTAAATTGCAAAGAAATTGTGTGTGTATGCATATATATATACACCAAGGAACATTTAGAAAAAAAATAGATTTTTAAAGTTTTACCTGACCATGAAATAACCAGTGTTCCTTCAGCTGATTCATTCTCCACAAAACTGTTCTATTTTCTGTCACCTAAAAATATCTGGCTCCTTTTTGAAGAACTGATGAAGAACCTGGCACCTTTTCCTTCTCCCAACATGCTCCAGCTTGAAAACATCAGAGCTGTGATGCTGAGTTTCCCTTCTCAGCCAGAGTGTGAACAGCAAGGATAGGGTTTCTCCCATGTAGTTTTAACCATGAAAAAGTGGGTATCAAGTGCAAACCACCTCTCCAGACACTTCTTACCACCAGAATAGAGAGAAAAGTCTTTTGGAGGTGCCCCTGATTATTGACATATAATTCAGACTAAACACCTGTAAGTAGCTGAGATGGATCCCACCCACAGAGCTTTCTTCTTCCTCGAGGCCAATTAGATATAAATGCTGCTTCATGATCTAATTTCAAGACTTTGAAACAAGGCTTTCAGTCAAAAATGCAAATTCAGTGAAAACCAGACCTTTTTGTGGGAAAGGGCTGGTTTCTGATTCCTGTCTTTAAAAGATATTTAGAAGAAAACAATAGGTGTGGTTTCTTTATTTTCAAAAAGCAAAATTTCCATTTTTCTGTTTGAAACAAGTCTTGTGTTTGAAATTCACATAACGTATACTCATTTTTAAAAAAAAGGGTCAACATAAAAAAAAATGAATCATTCTACTGGCCCAGCCTTTCCCCTTATATTTAAATCACAGATCTGCAAAGAAATTTCAAGTTTTTTTCCTTTCATCCTGATTTAGATGAGGGAAAAAAAAAATCCAATCAAAACTTCAAACATCCATTCAGGAAACAAAAGCTATTTCCAATACAGCTTTAACGCTTCATCTGCAGCTGAATCACTCTGTGTAAAAGGGCTGAGGTGACTCCAGTTGGGCTGAGGGAATCTTGCTGCTGCTGTTTTCCACTCCTCTTGAGCTGCTTGGTGCCCAGCCCCAGCACTGGGTTGTGCATCCAGCTGAGTTGTGGGACACATAAATCATCCAAAAACTATGGGAGGTGCTGGGTGCAAACCTGAGTGTGCTTTGCTTGTGCTCTGAGCCAAAAGGACTCACCCCAGGTCCCTTTGGGAGTCAAGCAAGCAGAGCTCCAGCTCAGGGCCAATAAACCCTGCAACAGATACACAAAACCCAGAGCAAGATATGCTTTTGCTGTGGGTGAGTTTGTGCTGCAGATGGGCAAAGCAGGCCCTGGTTCCACCTGTGCTGTCCCTCACAGACACATTTTCCACACTCAATGTCCTGCAGTGCCCTGGGAGCTGTTGCCACCCCTTGGAGCAGCCACAGGGACGCAGTGCTGAAAAAGGGTTGGCATCTCAGCATGGAACTGAGCTGTCTGGCAGATGCTTTTAACATCAGAAAGAGGAAACAGTTCAGGAAAAAAGATGCAGACCTGGCAAGTTCTTCTTTGTGGGGGAGAAAAGAAGAAGAAGAAGGAGAAATGGTGAAGAGTTTTGTCTTTTCTTCAGATGGAGAGAGGGCAGAGGAGGGAGCACTGGCTGGTGCCTGAGGACTGAGCTGCTCTAACTAACAGGGTGAATGCCCCATTCCTGGCCCTCAGTGCAGGGTTGTGCTCCCAGGGCTCTCCCTTTCCTTGTCCCTGGGTTGCAGGACGGGTTCTGCAGTGCTGGGCAGGGCAGCAGGGGGAATGACACGGCTCCACGTAATAGCCAGGGGCACAGAGAAGGGATGCTGACAGCAGCTGTGGGGTTCAGGGCCCTTTCAGAGAGTCCCCAGCTCCTCCACCTACCCAGAAATCTCAGCCTTCATTTATTTCAGTAACTGGGATTGTAGGGCATTTTTGCTACAGAGAGGGACTTCAAAATAGTCATTATGTAGATTACAAAAACAATAAGCAAATACATGGAAGCCTATTTATTTATTTATTTTAACTGGGAAAAATAATAACTTTTTAAACCACTCTCAGTATGTTTTGATATTTTAAATGTTGGGGATAATAGTGTTTTTAGTGGAGTAAATAAAGGATGCACAGATCAGCCCCAGAACACCAGACCTCGTTCTCATTTCTCCACTGGGCCAAGCATGGGTGTAGCCAAGAGTACAAGCAAACCACCCCAGAGAGAGGAATGGGATATTGAAAACAGCAGAAAAATGCTTAATTGTTTGTCCAGTACCCAACAAAGCCCCCCAGCTGCCATCTTGGATTTTCCTTCTGATTTTTAAGCAGTGTCTCCTAATGAAAGCCAGACCAGAAGCCTTGGGGAAGGCTGTCTCACAGCTGACAGTGCAGCACAGCAGGAGGCTGCCCCAGCCCCAGCTACCTAAGCCCTTGGATGTCCAAACCTTTTTCTTCTAAAGGCAAATAGTTCTCTGTGAACCACTATGAGCTTCCAGGTTTGTGGGATCCACATGTGGGCTGAGGTCTTGCTGCTTCTAAGGGGGATAAATCCATTATGTGTTGATCTCAGAGTTACAGTCTCTGGTTTGCCTTTCACAAGGGTACAGCTCACACCTTGGATCCTCTTTGCCTCCATCCCTCTTTTCTTCCCTGCCTCTTGTGCTTGATGTGTGAGAACATTTTTGTGTGATGCACACAAACCCAAGGCACACGGAGGAAAAACCCACTGGACTCAATGTTTGAATGTTATTTTCAAAGAGAAAGAGCCCCTCTCTCTTGGCTGAAATCAGAGAGAAACCAGAACTCTGGAATAAGGCTGCAGAGCCCTGGTAGAATACCAGGAGTCCTTCAGCCTCTCCAAGATCTCTGAGCTCATCTCAGTGTCTGCATGGGTTGGCTTCCAGGTATGGAGACTCTATGAACTCTACTTTTATCTTCTTACCTCCTTTTACTTCTTGTTTCCATCCATGGTGAGACCTTTACCTTTCCACTCCATGAAGTCCACACTCCCCTCTCCACCTGTGACAGCCAGGAAGGGGATGCATTTATGATAATTTGGTGTGGTTCTTCAAGGCTTTAAGGAAACTTTCCCTTTAGACATCTAAACCACATATTTCCTCTCCTCTGGAAGAACCATTTGAAGGCAGGTGGTTAAGAATTTTGTGTACATATATATTGTAGGCAATCTGGGTTAAAAACACTTGACCCAGCCTAGGCTAATATACTTCAGTGTGGCTGAAGTCAGAACAAAGGCCATTTTTTTGATTCATGGGCTCTGTGTGCAGGGGAATGGCACAAGACAGACTGTCCCTTTCCTCCTCTTGGCTCACGTCAAATGACACAAGATTTGCACACAAGTAAAAAGGTCGCCTTGAAATTATATGAATCATTCTGAGGGCTTTGCCCTACCTTGCCTTTTCCAAGCCATCTCTAATTCCTCTTCAAGGTATCACGTGAAAGAAAACCACAACAGACTGTGCCATCTCTTGCTCAAGTAGCTTATTTTTATCCAGCAGTGAATATCTTCACTTCCCTCTTTTCCATAGATCGATGGCTCTCCCAAAAATCTCTTTCTGCAGCACAACACACTCCAAATTTAACTGTATCTACACTGATGGCTTCTTCAAGAATCAAATAAATGATTTGATCTCATTTTTCTCAAATTAGGACATTTTCATCAAGAGATCATGGAAAAAGTTCAGTGGGAATAAAAAGTACTTTTACCAAGAAAGTCTCTTTTGGCATCACAACTGCTCTCATGCTTCTGTTCCCAAAATTAAGCTGTCCTGTACTGAGCAAAATCAGCCAGTTTACACTCAGCTTTTTTTCCATTCCACTTTCATACAAATTTAATTGCTTAGAATTTTAGCTGGCAAGGGCTGCATGAAAATAGGTGAATGTATCAGTAACTGACCTCTTCTCTTAGAAATATTAAGGTATTTATGTTTCCTGCTCTTTTTTAATGTCATCAAGAAGCCAAAATAGTTGATTATATTGTAAAGGTGTAGCATGTTAAATACAAAATCAGACATAGAAAGAAATGCCAGTGAAAATTGTGTGTGTTACCCCAGCAGGTAATGTGGGCTGTGAATGCAGTCAGGGATGGACCAGGGAATAATGTATTAGTGCATAAATAAAGGTTTTACAGCCTTAACTGAGAAAGAAACAAAACCAGCCACAAAATGAAGAAATATGCTGGAGAGAGGAATATTTCCAGCCATGCAGAGCAGTGATGTTCTCCCTACAGACAAGGAGCAGCAGAACTCTTCACTTCTTTTCAAGCAGGTCCTGATCCTCATTTAAGCACGCACAGCACAGCTGACAGCAACTGCCTGAGAGCTTCCCCCAGCCCTGCATGTCTGTGCCCTTAATACACTCACTGCAAGAAGGAAACATTGTTTTTTTTTGAAAGTGTGCCTGCTCTGAGCTAACTGAGAAATGAGGAGTGCTGGAATTAAGGCGAGGACTCATTTTGCTGTGCAGTTTATTACATTTAAGCAATTTACTACCAAGACTTGACAAGTCTCCTAGCCTCCCCCACCCCAAATATGACACTTTTATCTGCATCCTGGCTTGAGGAGGAGACAAATCTTTCAGAATCTTCTGCCTTTGGTAGAAATCTGGACCTCTGAGCAGCCTGAAGCTCCACAAATATGTGTTCTTCCTCTACAAGAGGGACAAAGCATGGCCCCCTGCTACAAGTGACTGCTCAAGATTTCGTGTCAGGCACCCTCCTTTAGTGCAACACCATGCTCTTCCTCTTTTATCTGAGCCCAGAGCAGGTCCAAACTGGAACTTCAAACATACAACCAACAGATGTTGAGAGCATCAAGGGCCGCAGAAGGAGATTCAAATCCCATGATCCCAAAAGAGGAACTTGCTTTGTGAAATGCTTTCTTGCATATACCCACAGATACTAGAAATCTCACGAGGACAGCCAAGCTGATAACATTTCCCCTCTTCTGAAGGAATACTTGCCCAGTCAGAACAAATAAGGACATTTTAGGAGCTGCAAACATAAACCAGAGCCCTGCTTCAGCCATGCAGCTGAAATGCTGCATCTCTGCCTCAGCACAAACCCCAGCTGGATCCTGCAGGCACCCTTCTCACTCACATTCAATTCTAGCAGCCATAAAATTGCTTCTCTGACCCAAATTTAGTCTCCCTGTACCTGGTAGTTCCACTATGCCCACCCAGTGTTCAGCTCTCAGAGACATCTGCAACACATCAACAAAGTTTTTATTAAAGTTTTTACTACTCACAAGGGGCTATCTCTTCTAAGGGGGAGGTGGGGTCGATTTCTTTTTCCCCCAGGCTGCTGAAATACACAAATATTGTCCCATTTGCTGGGGCTATTTCAAAATAAATAAATGAAGCCCTGTGGGCTGGGCAGGGATGGAGGTTTACAGCTGCAGGGTGTAAAATTGGAATCCCCATGCACGGCCCCGCCGCAGGGCTGCTCCCCTTGCACAACATGCAAAGGAAGGAAGTTGAAAGGAAGCAATTTATGAGTTAGCTCTGAGTAATACAGTGATATGGTTAGCAATGCAGAGGTAGGAAAGCCTGCATGCCAGAGTGAATGTACGTGGGCTTGTAAATCAGTGCTGAATGGGAAACAGAAGTGAGAAGAAGAAATGCTGCCCGGTTTTACCAGGGAGTGTGTGGCAAGGTCATGGGCAACAGTAGGTGCATAAAATAGAGGAACTAGGGGAAGAAAAGTGGTTTTTTGTATTTTATACCTCCACCTCAAAAGTCACATAAATGGACAAGCAGTGTTTTCCTTTCCTTCATAATTTCCTCTGAAGGAGGCAACTGCTGCAGAAGAAAATTATTTTCTCCTAAGAGCCAGTCAGAGAAGGATGGGACACATTTACTTATTCAATAGGCAGAGTCCTGATTCAGAGATAATAGAAGGGTTTTATCCTGTAATTTTGCTTATTACTCTCCTTTACTTTTTCACAGTTCTTAATAATGAACAGCTTCAGATAGAACAAAACACACTCAGAGTCACTCAGTTCCTGTGCTGAGCTTGAATAACACAGAAACTTTTTCTAGAGACCAAAAATATTTAGTGAGTTTTTTCCCATGTCATTTGGCACTTTTGTGTAATCAAGTTCTTGGACCTGTCAATAATCAAAGATATCATAAAACCTAAGGGTAGAGGCTGCTCTTCCAATTTTATATTTTTTTTAACTGAAAAAGAACAAGACCTCTGATACATACTTGACTTTTGGTAATCTGTAAAGGTTCAGAAAAGATTTGGGAAATTTATCAAAACATAAATTTGAGGCTTTTCAGATTTGGTAATCCTTATTTAATTTATTCCTTTAGACAGCTCCAGCTACCAATTCCTACACATTTGTTTAAAGGGAGAGGTCTAATAGCAATGCTTCTGTCTCCAAAGATAAAGTCCAGCACTTAGAGAGGTACAAGAAATGTAAATTGAACAGAGAATTTGAAACCATCTGCTGAATTTTTATTTAATTAAGGCCTCATCTGCATTTGAAACACGAATTAAAGAGTGAATTTAAATGAAAAAGAGATTGATGAATAACTTCACGGGCATCTGAGTTCTGGAACAAGAGTGCATTGTCCTTATTTACCTTAATACAGTTGGAAATGATGTTATTCAAATTAGAAACACAGACTTCTCTCTTCAAGAACAAGAGCATTGATACTTGGAGTTAATCAGAAACACTCAAGAGCAATAGATGTGAGACAATTTATCAGAAAAGTTAGGAAGGAATTGTGAAATGAGCTTTGTGCTCCACATGTAGCATATTTCATAGAACTTTAGGGAAGTTCCAAGCTCTCCCAAACCTCACAAAGATTGTTCTGAGTAAAAGCTTCCTTGGGTGTAAATCTGGTGCAATAAATAGAAATAAGGGTTTGTTGTTGAAGGACACAAAGAATAGCAAGCACAAGTGTAATCACAGGCAGTTTGGGGTTGCATGGGTCCTTTTGATTTTGCCAGAGAGATTCAAAGTGAGCCCAGAGAAGTTGCAGAAATTGAACACCCCAGGGAGAGGGTAAGGTTGAAATCCAGCCCAGCTGAGCAGAGCAGATCCAAAAGTCCATCCTGAAACTCAAGATTTCCTGGGATCTCTCCAGCCACAGAACAAAGGATCCATCTCATTCCCTGCAGCACCAAAAAAGGAATCCTTTGTGTTTTTCAGAACAGGACTTGCACCCATGAATTGAGAAATCTCTCCTTTAACCTGGCATGAGCTGCAGCAAGCCCAAAACTGCCACTGAGCTGCCCCATGAAACTGATGAGACACTGGTTTTCTCTCACAAGCCCCAGTGGTGAAATGCACTGATTTCAAGTCACACTTTTGCTATACTCAGTTTTTGCTGTCATCAACATTTCCCTGACCCCACTGCCCTGCACAACACAACTTCATTAGGGTTAAGAGGATCCAAAATGTTTCTCTCTGAATCTTCTTCCACAAACCAGGCATAAATGGTTCATATAAAACAGGCTCTGGAGACAAACAGGCATAAATTTTCAAAATGTAAAGCATTTTTTTTTCATTGGTTGTCAAAATGGATAAACCCCAGGGTATTCAATGTGACCTGTGCTCGACCACACAGGATTTGGAACCAACACAGCCTTGCTCAGCTCTGGGGAGCTTAGCCAGTGATTTCAAGGGAAACATGAAAATGGAGGCTGAATCTGACCTAAACCAGTTTACTAATCTTGTCCTAAAAAATAAAACCAAATTCTTCCTTTTTTTGGAAAGCCAAAATATCATAGCAGCAGTGGGCCTACATCAGGTGTTTCATTACAGAAGGTCACGTGTGAACATGTTTCCCTTCCTTTGACAACTGGGTGGACCACCATATATGTTGGAACAGTACTAATATAAAAAAATTAAAATTAAAATCCCGACCACACTAATAGTCCCATCAGGGAACAGCGATGAACTCACAGTGTAGATGATAAAAAGAGCAGCTGTAGCAATCTTATATTCATTACTTGTGTTTACAGCCTTCTGCAGAAAGTAGGAAGCACTGTGCTTCAACACCCAAATACATGTAATTTCCCCCCCAAATAAACAAACATATATTTTTAAAATTATTTCTCCCAAAATTATTTCTTCTCAGAGTCAAAACTTACTTCAAAATGCGCAGAGCACAGACACAGCAGGTTGCACAGAAGCCTAAAATCCTCCTGTAAGTAAATAAAACCAAATAACTGTAATAAAAAAAAAGTTAATTCTAGTCTTTTGTTTGTTTCCATTGTAAAATTGCCATGGGACTGAGGAAATATAGTAGCGCTTAATTTTAATAGTTCCATCATTGTAGATTGGCTGGGTATTAATTGTGTTAATGGTGATCATACTGAATTCATTTGGTATTTATTGAGAGACCACCTGTGCACCCATATGGTTTCCATCATTATTTAGGAGTAGTTAATGGACCCATTAGGAGTTAGCAGAAAGATGTGGGCTGGCAGTACTTCCCGAGAGTGGTGGAAACATTCTGTTGATATCCATTGCATTTTGAGGATTTTCCAAAGAGCTATTTGCTTCCCACCAATTTGCTCTCTCTTTAAATTATATATACATATTCTCATCTTAGCTTTCAAGAACTCCTGGAAAAATTAACTCATGTTTCTCTTGCCTGTGACAAATCTGAGGGGACAACCCTTAGCCTTTTGATTTTGCCGAATATCTCCTTGCGCGTTTCCTGAGGGGCTCCCTGGGGCAAGGGGAAATCTTCCAGCACCTCTGGTGGGTGTGCTGTGGGGGAGAGGATGGGGAAAAGGGGAAATGTTTGCTGGGACTCTTGCCCTGCAGTGTGACAAATTTGCCCACGCAATCCGTAGCGTCAGTTGTGCAAGACCAGAAACCTGTGGTGGGGAGGGGGAGTCACATGCAGGGAGTCAGCCTTGGCTGTCAGCAGAGGAGAAGGAAGAATGCTTGGGCTGGGTGTGGTGGTAACCAGGGCTGCTGCTGACCGCAGTGACCTCCTGCTTTGATGCACAGATCTGAAAGGATCTGCTCAGGCCCCGCTGCTGCTGCGCGGGCTGAGCAAACACGCCAGGGGCTGGGGCAGAGCGCTTCCATCGCTGGTGCCATGACAATGGGCAGATGGAGGAGCATCTGTGCAGCTCCAGTGCAAAAGGACAGTTACTTTGTTCAAGCTGGGATCTCTGATGCAGTCAAAAAGTGCTCATTTCCCCAGAAACAGGGAATATAGCACCCCCCCACCACATACTTGAAAAATCCAGGCTTATTTGCTGGGCACATCCTAAACAATACAAGGCTTATGCAAACTTTGCTGTGTGCCAGTGTTCAGCTGTCAGCCACCTTCAATAACATCTGAACTTGTTGGCTAATTGCAACCAAATTCAATAAAACTGCAGAGGTGCCAAAGGTTTTAGGCTTTGTAAAAATGAGGGAGGAGGATAGAGGAAGGGGAGAGAACACAGCTAGTGTCCTTACAGAGTACAAGTGGCTCAGTTTTCCAGTTCTAGACTGCAGATACTCCACTCCTCGGTAAAGTTTTTTCTCTCTTACAGATATTTGAAAGATTTCCTCCTATGTGTAAAGATTTTCAAAACTCTTTCCCTCTCACAGACTTGCTTTTTGAGGGAAGAAGCATTGATGCAGCTCTCCCAGATTTCAAGTAAGCTAGAAAGTCACATTTCATAAAGAAACCTAAACTCATTACTTGTGTTGCTCATGGAAGTGCTTCTTTCAGTAAACAAGGAAGAGACTGAGCTGTCTTCTGTTTTTGCTAGGTAAACAATTAAGTTAACAGTTATTCATCATGAGTATATTCACAACGTGAATGAGGCCTGAAACAATAATTTCTGCATGTAGGGAATATAATCAAGGTATTTGTGGCATGAGTCTGGTCATTATTCATCCTTACATTCACAACCTGATGCTGATAAATGGGGCTGTGTTCTCACCATCACACCTTTGGTATTTAAGAGGTCACTTTTCTGTAGCTTAGGAAGCCAGGTCAGATTTCAGTGCACCTCTTGACAGGGACACCTTCCTTCTCTAAACTGAGCTTTTTGTGCGTTTTTTTAAGCAGCTACTAATAAAACAGATACCTCTACATTACCATTTTCACAATCCCCTTTTGAAGGAAATCTCCCAAATCTCTTGATTTACTGTGCTTGGATTTGAAATGCACAACAGCCTTGAAATGTACAAATTACATTATTTTGGGGGAAATTTCAACCAAAATTGGTGCATTCAAGGGACTTCAACTGCTAATGAGCTCTCAGTCCAGTGCACTAGATTGATCCACTGCAGGATATCCCCCAAATATGTGGGATAGAAGGTCAGATTCCCATCACCAGCAGTTTAACCCACAGACTCATCCCCACCACCTTGCTCCTCCTGCATGGCCTGTGTCAGCTCTCTGTGGAGATCAGAGCATGAGCACAGAGTGGGTTACTGCCCTCCACAAGTTTCTTAAGAACTCAAGATATCACAATCTAATTTTCCACATTTTAAGAAAATGCAGTTCCATTTTTTTCTCTCTGGTGTTTAAAAATAGAGCAGTACATTTTTGCTTTTTGTTTCGCGTATCGGTGATGTAAAATCTCTTAAAATTGGCTTGAAATTTCACAATGCTGAAAAGAAGGAAGAATTTGATGGTTCCACAGAAAATTCTAACAACTGTCCCACCTTCTGAGCCCTCAGCATGGCTGTGCCATGTGTCAAAATCCACTCATGGATGGTGCTTCATTGAGCGGATGTGAAGCAAATTACGGCTTCAGCTCCTGCCCTGAAAGGTTCTGCCTTAAAGAGAGGAGAGCCTAATTGCCACCCTGCTTGTAAAACCTTGGGGCAAAACTCAATGACAGCTCCATAAGAGCTGAAGCACCTTTGTGCCTGGGAGAGGTCAAGGTAAGATCTTAAAAAACTGGGGCAATTCTGAGCTAACACATTCAGTGAAGATAGGACTTCAAAAACATGCAAATGTTTCTGGTGGTTTTGGTAAAAAACTCAATATGCTGAGTCCAAAGGCTGGGGGTTGGCTGGTTGTTACAGAATTTAGTGGCATCTTTCTGAAATGGGCCAATTTGAAAGCAAAGTGTTTTCTGCCATAAATTGCCTTTGATTCTTCAGATTTTCTTTGGTCTGATACACCCCTACATTCCTTTCATTTTCCTCTCAGCCTGTCTCACCAGCCTCTTTGTAATGCTTCCTCCTTTATGCTTTCATACTTTTTCTAGTCACTTTATATAAAAGGACCTAAATCACAAACATTTTTAATTCCAATCTCTTCATGCTTGCATTTCTTCAATATCACAATAACTCTACGTTTTTCAATTTTTCCCTATTTGCATCTCCTTCCATCTAATTCTAGCACTCCTGCTATTGTTTAGTCTACTGTCTTTATATTTCCTATCTACTTTGCAAAAACACAATATTAAAAATGTTGGAGTTGTTTTACATTGGAAAGTTTTAGCTTCTTTTCTGTGGCTCCATATATGTGAAACTGCTCTGTGCTGGTCTAGCTGTTTCAGAGCAGGAGGGGTTTTAGGGGATTACTGCTCAATGTACTGATCTGTAAATGGTCTTTTCAGGTCCTAATTTTCTTCCTTTCTGATGTGATGAATCTGTGCACAAGAGCTTTAAAACTTACTGTCACAGAGGAACCATTTCACTGCCTGTTCCTTCAAATCCCTCCCTCATCCTACAGCTGAGGCTGCACTTGAAATCCAGAGCACCTCCATGCCTTATCTCCTGCTTTATTCTGTAACAAAGCCCTGGAAAGGACTGGAAACAAAGCAAGTTGAAACTCTGCTTTTGAAAGGGGTTAAAATCATATTGCAACATGCCTTGTAAGCTAAGATAAGCAAACACTGGATCCTCCAAAAATCCACACTGAAGTAGCTCTCAAGCAGTTCCACAAGGCCCAGATCCATCACATCTTCCCTACAAATGTGGAATCCATTCCATAGCCAGCATTTTCAGTGTGTTTTTGGGGTGTAAATACAATGATGAACACAGGATGCTGTACAAAGCTTGGGGAACAGCAGGTAAGATGTATGGAACCAAGGAAGGGATCCCCACCAGCCTCTGATCCTTAACCTGTGTATTAAGACTCTACAGAAACTCCCCCCTAAACCTAAATATCTCATTGTTTATGATTATATATTTAATGGACTTCTACCCTTCCCTCCCCTGGGTACAATTTGTGTGGCAAAAAATACTGTGAGGTCTGTCCTGTCCCCCATGTTTTGGCTCCCAGGGAACAGAAGAACCGTGAGAAGGTCTGATCTGATGTTATTTCAGCCCCACAAATAGCTCCCTGAGTGATTCAAAGTGCCTGCAAAAATAAAAATAAAAAAAAGTAAACACAAATACCTGGAATGAAAATATAATCCCCCAGAGCCACACACACAGAGCAGTTGGTCAGAGCAGGAAGGACTGACAGCCCAAGCCCTCTTGGTGGTGTCCAATGTCTCTGAAAGGTTCTCTGGGTGATTTGTCCATGTTTAACACCATGCTCAAGGGGAAGTGGAAGGAGTTCTGTTGTTCCTTTTCAGCAGCTGTACTCAGCTGCCTACTCTCCTTCTCTGAGACCTCAGCAGAGCTGAACCAGACCTCAGCCTTCTAAACCAGTGAAGCTCCAGAGTTTAGCTCAGAGCAGGATGCAGCATTTTCCCTCTCAGTCCTCTGTGCCTGAAGGCTGAAGGGTGACAGGAATTTCAGTGTGCTGCCCTGAGTCAGCAGTGCTTTCCCTTCCAAACACTGGGACCACCTACACCTCAGCTTAACCCAGCTGCTCCCCACAGAACTGCCTGCCACTGCTGATCCCACCCCAACCATCTCCAGAGGATGTCTCCTCTGCCCCCACCACGGGTATGGCTGTGCAGGGAAATGATTTTGTGCGAAACTTGCGTTCCAACCTCAGGGAAGACACAACCACTGCGTCTCCTTCCCCTTGCACTGGAGTGGGGCCTCCAGCAGGCACTGTGGGAGTCCATCACAGCTGATTATGGTGAGACCAACACCACTTTTGTTGCTCTGTGTGGGAGGCCACAGGTATTATTTTCTGTGGCTGTGTAAACCACCATATATTAACTATAAACTCTTAGTCATCTGCAAGGGATGTTATGCCCCCATCATTCATGACCTTATTTTTAGGCTTTATTTTCTTAAAAAAATGAATCTTTACTTATTTTCCCTTTTTTTCTTAGACATGAGCATGTGAAACACACATCCAGAATCTACCGACACAAGAACTCTTGGTTCTAAGGCAAGGGGTATCTAAATGTTATAGAATTGAGCGCTCACACTCTGTGGCACAGTAGATTTCAGCAGTGAGTGCCCACTTTAGGATAATACTGAAAAGCCTGACCTTGGTTTTACCCATGCAGCGTCAATGCTTCGGTACAAACCAGGAGTTATTTACAGTGGTGCCCTGGGAGAGATGAGATCTACTGGGACTTTCTGGCTGCCAGTGATGCAAAAGGACTGTTTGGGTAGGCAAGAGCACGCCTGGACCACTGGGCTCTAGGTCACAATACCCAAGATACTACTGTCATTATGGTAGTGCCCATTTGCCCTTAAAAACCCTTTCACCTCCTTCTCTCTCCACCCAGCTCTTGGCTGTTCAGCTGGCCTGGGCACAGCTTGGCTGCAGTGATTTTATCGTCCACACTGACCCAGGAAATCTCCAAAGTGAAAAGGTTGATCAGACATAGAAGTGAATCTGGAAGACAGCATGCATTTTTGGGGAGGAAAAACCTTTTGGAGAATGGCTATAAAGCCACATCTCAAATTCACTGAGTTTCTAAATAATTTAGGCCCAGATTTTAAGCTCAAGCACATCTGGAGCAATTACTGCTCCAAATATGTGGTCCATGTCCCAGAAGAAAGTAATTTAAAACTAAATAATTATTAAAAACCCCAAGCAGAACCAACCCTTTTGCTTTCCCACAGAAGCAAGGCAGGACTGCCACCAAACATGGTACCAAAAACTTTTGAAGCCTGAAACAGAGTTACATAATAATGGCAAATATCAAAAAAACTGAAGAAAACAAGGGTAGGGGGAAATGCTGTTTTCCCTTTCACTGTTCCCTTCTCCTCTTTTGCTGGCCCACCCCTGTGTAAATGACTCCAATAAACCATGAAAGGAGCAACTTGCCAGCAGCTGGCACTTTGGACTAGGCAGATGCCAGCCATGGGGCTCACACTGCTTTGGAAATATGGTTTTTTTTAAAAATATATTAAGTACATATGTGTCAGTCTGAATGGTTGAGTGAGCCACTGAAACCAAGATAAGCCAAGGCAGCACTTAGCATGCACTCTGCATGTTCTCCAGATCCTGAGTCCCTTCCTGTGCCAGGCTACCTCCTGTAATGAGGTTCTTATGCAACTTTATTCCAGTCACAGGGAGCCTGACTCCTTCTTCCAGTCAGCAGGAAATTTTCAGCTGACTGTGGAGACCAGTTTTTGTCATAGATTTGTCAGGCAAAAGAAGCTGCATCAGTTGGTTTTCAGTGCCCAGCCATGAAGATTTCTCTGTGCCATAAGAAATCAATTAGATTTTTCTATGCAATTAGATACAGAAATAAACCACTTTCTTATTTGTGTCTGTGATTTATTCTGTGGAGCATCTCCTTAGTGGGATAACACTTGATGCTTCATAAAAAGGGGAAAAAGTACAGCTTCTGACCTAAAGCAGTGCCTGGTGAGATGTGGTTAATGTTTGAAAGCAGCAATAAGGGCTTGAGGAGAAGAAAGTCTCTCTGAACCAGTTGTGTAGAGGTGAGAATCCTTCAGGGAAAAAGGGCCCACCTGGGTCAGAAGTGCTGAGGCTGAGGCAGGTTGGTATCATCACCCAGAGGAGCAGAACCTGTGTGAATCCCTCTGGCTGCACCCTGTCTCCAAGTGTTTCATGGGGAACCAGGGCCCACATCTTGAGCACTCCATATCTTAGAGTATGACACTGACACAAATGTCATGTTTTTGCTTTTCTGACCCCACAAAAGGTCTTTGAGCATCTGTCTTGTGCAGGCATTGAGCTGCGTCTGAAAAGAAGACTCTTCAGGAGAACAAAGTGTTTTCCTGTGACTTGAGCTGGAGAATGGAGCACAGACACCAATTTACAGACTAAACATCAGGACATATAATTTCTACTTTTGTATTAGGACTCACATCAGCGACAGGGAATGGAAAAAACGTGTGAATCAGGTCATTTCCAAATATGTGATTCACTCTGATGGGATGTTGCATTTCTTTGTCTCTCTTCAAGGAATCACGTGGAACAAAACCACAACAGGCTGCTGACTTGCTGTGGGGTGGGGGTGGCTGGAGGGAAAGAAGTGCCTCTTATTTTAGAAAATAATTATCATGCTTATCTTCTTCCAGGTGTCTCCAAGGCCTGTGGAGGTTTGACAGGATTCCCAGGAACAGAATTTTGCCCACAGTTCTGTCCCATTATCTCCCTCACACATAATAGAGCTGGAGGCTTGTGGTCGAGTGACCTCAGCACTGTTGCGAAAGCAGATCACTTGCATTATTCTCCCCACACGTGATTCCATAAGAGACACCACTCCATGCCTGGCTTTTTTTCTTTTCTTAACTCTTTCCTCTCAGAGGAAGAGCACTGGATAAACACTGATATGTGCTCTTCTATCTGTGGAACACATGCTGGGCAATTTCTGGCAGTGCCCTCTGGGGTGGAGATGCTCTGAACCAGGAGGGCAGCACTCTTGGAGAGCAGTGCATGTGCCATGGCTGGAGCTGTGTGAAGGAGCTTTGCTGCTTTTTGTTTGATACACTAAAGATACCTGGACTCCAGATAAGGTGCTGTGCACAGGCCTCGTGGTGCCTGTTTGCCAGCCCAGAACACTCTGGCTCTCCTAAAATAGTCTGATGGGCATCCGAGTCCTGTGGAATGGCTGCAGGAAGGGAGCAACACAGTCTGGGATGAAACAGATTTTCCCCTTCTCTAGATAAGTTGAAATCCTGGAAGGGCATAAAATGGAGAAGTCCTGTTTAAATTTCTCTATCAAGTACCTGCTTTCTTCTTACAGCACTGCTTTTCCCCTCCTGCTTTCTTTGAATAGAGATATTGGGGCAAGAGGCAGTTAGAAGAGGAGTTGTGCCCTCCCTCCCTCCCTGAGCACTCTTTGCTAGTGGGAAAAAGCAGACCAACTAAAGTTTGCCACCACCCCAGGCTCTGGTCAGAGGGGGGAATAGCTTGTAAAACTGTCTTCCTGCATGTTTGCAAAGCACTTAAGGGTCTGATTGTATTACTGCAGTGCTGCTAATAAACACTGTTAATAATGAAAGCAGGAAGAAGCTGTTTACTGGGTGCTGCATGAGAAAGGCAAAGTTGGCTATAGCTGCTTCCAAATCTGTGGAGACTGGGACAAGGAACTGCGTGTGCAGGGTGGCGTTCAGAAAAGATTGCTTCTGAAATCCAAACGAGGATGTAGGGGAGCAATCCTTAATGTGTTTGTTGCTGATTTGATGTAAAAAGAGACTCGCATAATGAGACCCAGTCCCATTGCAGGTTCACAGGAGTCCCCAGGCAGCAGGGTTGCAGTGAGTGGGTGCCACAGGGAAAGGCAGGCTCACATCTGACACTGCCAGCAGCACAATGAACCTCCCCACTGCTGTGCAGGGCAGCTTTGCTCAGTTAATTAGGTCTCCCCAGTGTTCTGGAATAAAGATGTTCTCTGAGTGACAACAGGTTCAGACAGGAGAGTCCCAGCAGCAAGCAAGTAGAGCCAGTAAAGAGATGGGAACACAGAGTAACTTCTCCCTGTGCAGGAGCAGAGGGTTCCTGCTGTGTAATAACGGAGGCGGCCACATTTCATGAAGAGCCCTCATTTGGATGTTGGTTGAAACCTGGATGAAGTCCAGATGTTTCAGAGGGCTGAACCATCACCCCCTCCAAGATGCAGTGCTTGTGGTGTGGGTGCTGGGCACACAGAGGGGTCCTGGAGGCCACCAAAGCTCTGCAAGTCACAGGTGCCACCGTGACCTCCATTCCTGAGTCAGGGCCCGTGCTGGCTGCCAAACCATGCGTGGTGATTACACAGTGTGGACGCCTCGTCAGCTGCTGAGGCCTTCTGACTCATTCCCACTTAGAATCTAGATGACAGTTTGGTTTGAATTAGCTGTGGGCTGAAGCCAAAATCCTGGGTCTGAACTTCCTCAGATTTTGGGAAGACTCCAGTCTGGATCCAAGCTTAGCACATGGCTGTAACTTACTCAAAGATTGGAGCCAAACCCTGGATCAGAACGTTCCCAGACTATGGAGAAACTCACAACCCATCTTTGATGCTGGGATCATCACGAGGATGAAATACTGCCCTCATGTTAGGATGCTCCTTGCTTTCTTCCCTAGCTGGTGCATTTTTAGCCCCGTGATTGTTACATTTCAGTTCTTATGATGAAATTAAGGAAGAAAAAGAAAATATGTGTTTGTGTTTATTTCAACTGCAAAAAACATCTTGCTTTCAATTTGCCCGTTGGACAGACAAGAGACATTTTGGCTTCAGAGCATGAGAGTAGCGGAGCTAAACCCTGGCTTCTGAAATCCAAATGAGCATGTAGAGGAGCAATCCTTAATGTGTTTGTTGCTGATTTGATGCAAAACTTCTCTCACACGATGAGATCCAGTCCCACTGCAGGTTCAAGGAGTCCCCAGGCAGCAGGGATGCAGTGAGTGGGTGCCACAGGGCAAGGCAGGATGGACAAGATGCATTTTGGCTTCAGAGCGTGAGAGCAGTGCCTCATTAAAAAAATTTGGGACAGAATTCTCTTGCCCCAGCCATCAATCCCACCAGTACCACCAGAATTCTCTTGCCCCAGCCATCAATCCTGCCAGTACCACCAGTGCCTTTAGTGCAGGAGTTACAAAATACAAATGTGGCACAGTGAGCGCAGCAAGAGCTCCTTGGGCGCGTGCTACCCCTGACAGGAATCCTCTAAGGAAAAGGAAAGGGCTGAAGAGTAACAAAATTCCACTCTCAAGCTGCTCGGAAGACACGGTGTGAACAAACAGCCCCCAGAAGGCGAGATCCCACAATCTGCTGCCGCAGAGCTGCCGGGATCTCCGCGCGGGCAGGGAAGCACGAGCGATGCCACAGGAGGTGTCCCTGGGAATGTCTGGAAAATGTCAAGCTTGCCACGCTGCAGGAGGGGAATCTCAGCCCCCACAGAAGGCTCCGTGCCGTTAGCTGCAGGTTTACACACTTCACTTGACACCTCTCCCTTGTCCTACAGATGTTGCGCTGCGTTTGGGATGGAGCCCCCGACGATACAGCTGTTTGAACACATGTGCATTTTCCACTCAGCAAACCGCAAGAATAAGGCAGCGGGGTTACAACGTTTGGATCCTAGGGCTAGAATGAGAGAAGCAGGAGAGGAGTTTCTTTGGGAAATCTCCGCAGTTTCTCCTGTAGTTTCTCTCTTTCAGATTTTATTCACTGACTGTTCTGCACTCAGGCCATGGGGAAGGTAAGGTCTGATTGATATTGTAAGTGACAACTGAGGCCTTGAAATCTTTTCTTCAGTTCATCTTCAGGAGGTGATAAGCCCAGAGCGTTTTGCTAGTTCTAGAGAAGTATTTTACCTTTTATTTGCAAAAATGCACTTTATTCCAATTCCTGTTAATTCGCTGTTACTTGTGAATAAATTAGAGTCTGCCCCAATAAAGGAGTTTAGAGAGGAATTATCACATATGCTCAGAACAGAAATATTTTATAATCTTCTTTTGCCATAATAGAATACGGGAAGAGATGGTTATGTCCCACCAAGAGTTTTACAAACCATTGAAAGCCTTTTCTTTTATCAATAAACTACAGAAGCTGAGGAGACTCATGTGAGTGATTTAATAAAATAAAATAAAATGAAATTAACCCAAAAAGACTTCTTAAGGACCATGAGATCTCAGGCATCATTATTCTCTCATTGCCAAGGGCATCTATTGCAGGTACCTTCAATTATTTGACTCCTGATTTACGTCAGTTGGTTTAAGGCGAATTGCACTTCTTTTTCCAATGATCCAACATCTGGTTTTTTGAAAAACAGATGTGCACAAATCAATCTGATTAATGTGCTTGATTCTGCAATTACTGCAGGATAAATCAGCAGCGCACTAAAATCAACCTGGTGTCAAATTCATGCTCCTACACCTTCAGCACCCAGCCTGTCTTGACTTAGGTATTTGCTCTGTGAAACTTCTTTAGATACAAAAGAGCTGGAATAAAATCTTCAGTGCCAGGATGTGACTTTCAGATGATCTGACATCTGGAGTTATCAATAATGGGGCTTCAGTGAAAAAAATCAGTGCCTTTAAAATAGCTGCAAGTTTTCTTGTGTGCTAACAGGGCAGAAATATCCCTTTCTTACTTAGTTGCTGGAGCTTCTTAGATATTACTTGAAGTTGTGAAGGCAAAATAGAAATATATCAAAAAATATATAAAATATATATACATGTATATATATATATATATATATATAATACATATATATAATATAAAATATAGATGACTCAAGGGGCATACATCTTTCTTAAAGTGATGAGGGATGCAATGGATTGTCTGGTGAAGAATCAGTCTCCCTGCTCTGTAAATCAGCTGGAAGTCCCAGCACATTTTGCTTTTTTCTTTGAAGGTCTTGCTGCTATAGGAGACAAAGCCAACACAGGAATTAAAATTAAGGAAGTTTTCTTTACAGATTGGATTATGGCTGGTTTTGTTGTCCATGTGATGGGAAAGGTGAGTGGGAAGATCCACTGGTGTAAGGTGCCTTTTGCACTGCCTTGTGCTGTGAAAAGCTTTCACACAGGGGTTCTTGGGTGCCATGTTCTGCATCATTTTTGAGTTGAAGCCCATTTTGCACCCCTGCCTTCCACCTCCTCATGTGGGTGGGAGCTGGGATCCCCTCCCCAGCTCAGGACTGCTGATGGTCACCAGTCCCAGTGGCAGCAGCCACTCATTGTAGGTCTGGTCTGGTGCTGATTGTTACTTTGACCTCGGTATTTGTATGAGGGGGAGCAATAAATGTGAGGAAAAAATGAGAAAGATTTTTTTCCCTTTATTCATTTTGTCACAGCTGCCCTTCATCTCCTGCAGTGTGGGTCCTGCCATCAAAATTTCAATCCAGATCCAAACTTGCATTTTCCCCAAATCTCAAAGTGTTTTAAGCTGGAATTAACAATTTTTTTCCCCCCAGCTGAAACCTAATAAATGTGCTTTATAAAAAATGAGTTTGGCCAACATCTGGAGGCAGATAAAAATCTTCAAGCTACTGTTCCACTGTCTTAGGGATCATTAGTACTGCAGAACATCTATACAGAATATTTATCTTAAGTATGTAATAAAATGAAAGCTACTGTGCCAAATTCAGAACAACCTATGATGAAAAGAAATGCCTCACATCAACATCAAGCTGGAGCTTTTCTAGCCAGAGAGAATCTTTTCTCTAGCCAAAGCAGAGAAACTTGTAGTTACAAAAACTTAACACTAAACACAGGGGGCAAATATATTATTTTAATTGTGATATTTCACCACTGGTTAGTTTAATGTCTTTTTCTCCCTTTTTATTTTAATTACCCTCCCCCTCTCCTTGGGATGGTTTATCGCTTGTAAATTATTTGTCACATCGTTGTAATTCTATCCAGATCCTTAACTTTCTAATCATGCATCTTTTATGGGGTCTCTTTTAAAGAAGCACTATAATTACTTGCCAAGGGTCCCTGTAAATTTTATCAGGCTGTAAAATATTATACTTTAATTATTTGAAAAAAAAAATTGGAAATGTTCCCTCTGAAAAGCTGCACGATCAATATTGCAAAGAGCAAGGCACCTTCTGCAGTCCTGCCTTGGTTCCTGCTGTACACCTCAGAAACCGGCAAAACTCTTCCACTTCACTCAGTGACATGGAAAAGTATTAATCGAGAAACTGGTCTTTGATTAAGATGAAAGAAGTGGTTATTTTATGATTCAGCTGTTGTAAAATACACAAAGAAGGTGACAAGATGCTCTCCCAGTCTTTTTGTAGGAGGCACAGGGTCTCCAGCTTGGTGACAGAGCTGTGCAGTTTAGAGCAGAGCAAAAATGCAGAAATGAGTTTAATCTTCCTCACAGGAAATCAAACTTTTTTAGAGGAAAGATTCTCTGTTCCTATGCAGACTTTGAAACTTTCATCTTGTTGATTTCCTTAATTTCATTAGTAGTAAATATAGAAAGAGTAATAACACTTCTACAATTATTTTCTATTATCAGTAAGCATTTGTGACTCATTTCTGTAATCCTGTATTTCACAAACAGACAACTTCCCTGATGCAGTGTTCTAGAAGTATGGGGAAATTAGGTACTTGACAGTGACCTAAAGTGGTTTCTGGAACAAAGTTTCCCATGCACTATTAAAATTAAAAAAGGCTTGCAGTTAGTTTCAGCCTGGATGTGCACAAAATGTGGAATTATATCCTGTACTCCTCACCGGCACTTTAATTGTGTGTGCACATAGCTCGTGCCCATTTCTGGTAAGTTTGCATTTCTTTAGGTTGCTGGGCTGAAATAGGAGGGAGATAAATGATTTGGTCAAGGAGCAAGGTGAGCTGGAAGCAAAGTAAAATACAAATCTCACCTCAACTCCTTGCTCCTGGGGAGCACTAGGGGAGAAGCTTACGAGGAATGACATTCTGCTTTATCTGTGCAGTTCCTCTTATCCCATCTGTCCAGTGGCTTTCCAGTTTTATCCTGGGAATATCAGTATTATTACCCTCCAAACAGCATCAGATAAGACTCACCAGCCCTTAGACAGCTGGAACTGTGAGATCCATGCCTGCTGAACACACAGTCCTGCTCTTTCCCAGGTTTTCTGTAAATAATGACTAAAAGTACTTTTCCTAAAGCCCTTTCTGTAAGAGCTCAGCACTGCTGGTAAATTGTCCATGTTCTGCACAGCAGCTGATTTTGCAGCAGGCTTTGGCCTGGGTGTCAGTGCTGCTGGCAAACATCCCATTTTAATGTGGAGAGTCTCCTGTGCACCATCCCAGCTGTGCAGGTGACACATTCTCTGCACAGATCTGTCACAGGTGAGGTCCTGAGAGGGCCAGTGCCCTGTGTTACACCACGGCACCCAGGAGATCAAACAGCAAATATCTTTCATTCCTTCACCACTCAGGCCAAGTCCAGCAGTGATTTTTAATCACAGTTCATGAATGGCACAGACCTTGATATTTATTTACAGTGGCTGTTGACCATCAGAAACCATTCAATAAATATCTCTTGTAAACCACACACAAAGCTGGCTCAAGCTACTGTATATTGTTGCTATTTTTAATAGCTGGATCCTGGCAGAAGGCAGTGGTGAGAGTGTTTAAACATGGATGTAGCTATGGATGGTTCAATTATTCATTTCAAACCAAGGTTTCAACTGAAGTAACCTTTCTACCTGTAGGCAGGTTGTCCGTGAGGAGCTCTTTGTTTTGTACCCATTCCATATTGATATAGGCAAATAAAGACTCTGTAAAGCCTGAAAAACATAAGATATATTGGCTAGCAATTAACAAGACATGATGCAGATATTTGAAAATCAGTATAAAACTGATTTCCACGGCCTGACATTTGGTCCTACAAAGGTCCCTGGGGATTTCTGTGCTGTTGTGTCAGCTCAGGGGTCAGGATCATGCTGCAAGAAGGATCACCAGTCCCTTCAGCTGTTATCTTGCTGCTGTGGAAGTTTGCACCCCTACTCACTTCTGCTGTCTCCTCAGCTGGAAACTCAAGTACCAGGTTTTTAGTCCAGGGTTTCAGTCCTTCAGAGCTGGCCCCTCAGTCAAGGAGAGTGTCACAAGCAAACTGAAATGGGTTTAAATATGGAGATTAAAAAAATTGTGGGGAAAGAAAGAAAGAAAAAAAAAAAAAAAGATACTATGCACAGAGCTGTTCTGCATCCTGAAGGAGAGGGAGCAAATGATGGAAATAATTGGCTTTTTGGAGCCTGCAAGGGCGCCACTGCCTGCAACCAGCACCACCCCTGTTTCCCAGTTATCACCAGCCACTTCACAGCCACTTTTCAGCACTGTTCTTTCATTCCCCACTCCAAACAATCCCTTCCCTTCGATTCCTCCCAGCCGGGGCCAGCAGTTTCAGCCCAGCCCGCATTGCTGGGCCCTGGATTGCCGGGATGGCCGGGCTGGGATGCGGGCTGGGAGCGCTGGGGATGCACCAGGGATGCTGCAGGGCAGGCAGCCACTGGAAAGCGAACACGCTCCCGGCTCGGGGGGTACCAGGCGTCCTGAGGGCTGCTGGCAGCTACAAACCAGCTCCAGGGCAGGGAGGCACTGCTGGCATGTAAACTTTGCAGCCTGGCATCTGGGGACTCACTCCTTTCCCCTGATGGCGTCTGTCACAACCTGCATTTTCTATGGAGGAAACAGGGAAAAGGAATTAAGTAAAGAAGCAGAGGTGAATTCTGATTTTGGTGCAGGTATTTGCTGATTTATGGCTTGCATGTTTCAACAACTACTTTGTAAGTGGTTCACAAAACGTAATAGTTTCTGGGAGTTTAATGATCAGTATCTATAATACTGGGAAATGACAGTAAAATAAAGCAAGTCCTCAAATTTTATTGCTATAGGCACAAGAAATGGAGTCTCACAAGATATAGATTAGTAAAAAAAGCTATAACTGCTTTCCTTGTCCCCCTTTTTCCCCTATACATGACTATAAAAGCATCTTAACTACTGTCTGAAAAGAACTGTACCCCACAGTGTCCCCTTTATTAGATCTCCTCTAGAAGAGATTTTTTTTTCTAAATCTTAAGAAAAAAGATTTTTTTTCAATATAGCAATATTAAAAAAAACAATTAAAAACAAAAAAGAGAAAGGGAATTTATACTGGACTGAACACCAAAAAAATTTATTAACAGTGATGACATAATGTGTTTTGAAGCTGCCAGGGCCAGGGTCACAGTCCCTCATGTGCCACCTCAGCCTGATGCACAGCATTCAGAAACACCAAGTGCACAGCCTGAGCATGTGGAATTATTACATGTAATCACAAAATGCTAATTGGTTACTAAGGCAAGCTGTATCAGATGAAATGGAAAACAAACCAGAAGCTGTTTCTCCAAGGCTTTTAAAGATAAAAGTGTGGCTAAGCTTGGGTAGTTAGAACCAATAACACTCAGATATTCTCTTTGATCCCATATTCCTGCATGTCCATTATGAAACCATCAATATTGTGTGAAGGTTGGAGGGAAGGTGTAGGCTCTCTGAGGACTGGCCAAGTGCTACATTTGCATCTCTCTCAGCTCCTCTTTCCCATATTTATCTTGTTCAGTGATTTCAATACCCCAAACAGGGGCAGCTCACATCAAACTCCAGGCAGGGAGGGGAAAAGAAATGAGAGATTTTTGGTAGAGAGGACACTGCCATGGGTCTAGGCTAGGCTTCCCAGCTGGGGCTTTCCTGGAACACTACACCTCTAAGTACTGTATTTGCCTCAGGCAACATCCCTCCACATAATGGTGGAGAGAAACACTAAATCAACAGATACACACATAGACTGAGAACTCAGTGAATGCAAAAAAATCGTTCCATCTCTGGGTCTTGAACTGTACAGAAGTTTTTAGGAGGAAAAGACACTGATACAACTGCAATGAAGTCTCCCACCATCTGTTCCTGGCACCCTGGAATAGGGAACTTTATTTTTCTGGGGAGGTGAGCATTGTGCATGTGTGTAGATTGTTCCCTTAGCTATCTATCAGTTTCAAAAGTTTAAGAAAATATCAATAATGCCTGGCAAATGATTCACATAAAGAAGTTGCCACAAGATTATCTACCAGGCTGGGGGGATGGAGGAGGCAATAGCCACAGGAGATGTTCAATTAGACCATAATGAAAAGTTTTAAATACAGCAAAACATCTGAAAATTTGTTGGAAGCATGAGACTGTGGACAAACTGTCTATGGATGGAGCTCAGAATTCTTTTTACCAGACCTAAAATCAATGAGGTGAGGCAATAAGTTCACATGATGTCATTGAGTCCCTCTGCCTCTCTGAAAGCAGCAGAGTTTGTGCTACGGAGAGGCTGCAGCATCTCTCACCTTCCCTTGCGCCAAAACTGCCTTTTTTACAAGGAAACCCCTATCTAAAGACAATGATGGGTAGAGGAAAATGTCTCAGATGGTGAAAGTGCCATAAAGAGATTCAGTGACCTGTTCCCCACTCTCAGAGCAAACCTGGCCGCAGGAATGAGACACCAAATCTGAGGTGTGTCATACACCTGGCAGCAGGTGCTGATGGTTCTGGGGTCCCACAAACTCTGAGAGAACTCTTCTCTCGGGCAAGGCTGAGCTTTCAGAGCCAGTGCAAGCCTGGTTCCCCAAGGAGCAGCCCCTGGCTGGTGCAAACAGAGCTCTGGAGCTGAGTGTGCTGTTGCCATAGCAGGGGAGGGCATCTATGGAAACCCCTGAAAGGGCATCACTCCAGGCAGTCTCCAAACAGCAGGACCACAGACAGTACCAAGGCACTTACAAGGCATGCTGTGAAGCCAGGATAATTTCAATCCATTTAGCAAAGTGCTTCCAGTCCTCGTTTCAGAGCAGGTTAAAGGAAAATAGAGTAAGTATTGAACAAACAAAGTTGATCTGTACCTACCACACTTTACTCAAGAAAAAACTAAAACTGCCTGACTGTTGCCTGCTCTAGGATTTTTATTTTCCTCTCTGGCAAAATGGTTTTCTTTCTTTCTTTTCTTTCTTTTCTTTCTTTTCTTTCTTTTCTTTCTATCTCTTTTAATTTTTGTTTGTTTGAAAGACTGCTGCTGTGTGATGGTGAGCTGCTCCTACACAGACTCATTAACCCAAAAGGCACAGGTGAAAATCATGGAGTAGTCAATATCTTATGGCAATGGCAGACACTTTGGTAACATGATATATATCTGTGAGTAATCACACCTTTTTCTCCTCACTGAGGGTGGAAAAGTGCCCTTGAAAATTGCTTACTCCCCCACTAAAACATACAGGATTTGTACTCTAAGGGACAACACAGAAGTCCAATGAATCACTGAAATCAGGAAAAAACCAAGTAAGGTTCTTTGAATTTGACCTTCCCCAAACAGAGATTGAGGACTGAGTTCTTAAATTTTTTCTTGGTGTTGCATTATGCTGTGTCCTTGGAAATATCAACAAGTCCAGCTAAATTTGTTCTTGAGATTTGCAAGCAGAATGAATTTTACTTTTGAGCCTAATACATTTATCAATCTGTTTTTGTCTTCAGCCACTAACATTATCATAATAATCAAAAAGAATTATGACACATCTGACCAGAAATGTTCTGCTGAATACATCATGAAGGGACCCCAATTGCTTGCAAAGATGGCAAATCCTTTGTTTTCTCAAGAAAGAGCTCATTGCTTCTTTTCCAGGCATTTTGGGACAAGATCATCTTTCATGTTCTCTTTCTTGGGGAAATCCTCACTGGATATAAATAACTCAAAAGCACTCTAATGACTTCCAGTAGTCTTAGTGAAGGTATTGCTGTGATGTAGAAACCTAACTGGTTATGCAAGTTCTGCTGGGATAATTTCAAACTGCCGGCTAGAGGCACTTCTCATCCACTGCTACCTCCAAGGGTGTTTGAGATTGTCACAGAATTATTGTGTCTCAAGGCCAAGAGGGATCATTTTGATCACTGATTATGGATTCTTACATTTTAATCTTTTAATCCCAGGGTTCAGGTAGGCTAAGCTGTTGAGAGCAGTGGACAAGCTGTGCTCTGTGGCTGAGAGTGTGTGCACAAACATTTGCCTGGCATCAGGTAACCTCAGTTAGATCAGCTCAGAGTCTCCAGTATATTTGCAGAGCAAGCCTTGCACTTCTTAATCAACAGCAAAGGTGCTTTAAAAATGTCCTACCCTCATGTTTGCCCCAGTGTATAACACAGCTCTGTACAGTTCACAGCCTTTTGGTTTTTGGGTGGTTGTTTTTGCTCTGTCCCAGAACCAAATATGAGTGGAGGCAGCAGAAGACCTGTCTCATTTCACAGTGGAGGTGCAAGAGCTGTAACCTCCTGCTGAGGGAGCCCAGAGGAATTCAGGCAGGATTACAGAAGGGTGACTGTGTGTCAGGTGAGCATTAGGTGAACCTGGTATAGGTGTAACAGGGTGAGCAAGCTCAGAGCAGAAGGTCTGAAGATGAAGGATGCTTTTGCTCCAACTTGAACAGGGGTAAAGATTAAAGCCTCTGGGAGCTGCAGTCCAGGTTGGACAGGACCAAACTATGTTCTCAAAACTCTGATGAATAATTGTCTGCCCTAGAGGCTGGAGTGAGGAAAGAGCCCAGACTCCATTCAATGGGTCCTTGGCTCTTAGGTCACCCTGCAGCTGAGATGATCACTGGTGTAGGTTTTTACAACCCCATACAACTGGAGAGATGCCTGTGCTGTCTGTAACACTGTAATTCTGGACAATCATTGTCTCCAGGCAAACTTTACTGGAAAATAATTTCATTATCAGAAAATAGAATGCAAGCTGCAATAAGACCACCTATACAGTTTCTTTTTCTATCAACTTGAATATTCTGCAGCTCTTTAGATCAATAAAGAGAAAATGTAAAACACATGCTTTTTGCAAATGTTGCTGAATCAAAAAAAAAAAAACTTCATCTATTTCAGGCTTGTGTGTGAAACACATTAGAAGACATCAGACACAATCTCCAAATTTTGTGAATGTGTTCAGTATTTCAAGTGATCTACAGGGACACCAAGGGCAGCTTTCAAGAACATCCAGGTCCTTGAGCAGCATTGAGCTAAGAAATGATCTTTCTATTTTTTTTTTTTTTTTTTGTAGGGATGAACTTCTCAAGCTGGCCAAAAATGAAGATGCAATCCCAGATTGGAGGGAAAGCTCTCTCTCTCTTCCCTCCCCATTTCTCCAGAGCAAAGATTTGAAAATTGCACTTGGAAGGCATTCAATCAAGCAGACACTCAGCTGTGCTCACACACATTTGGATCACGTTTTTAGAGCCATGCCAGAATGTACCTTATGCAAAATTAGTAAAAACAATAACACCAGAGCAGAGGAATAACACAGCAAACCATACAGACACATCAGGCACAACCAGCCATTAGGTGAAAGGCCAACATCATTTAGCAACTCACAAGTTCATAAATGGTAGATTTACAGAAATTTAATCCCCTTCTACTCATCGGGGGATTTCACTAGAGACCAGAAATAGCTAATTGGGAATAGAAGCAATGTATTTAAAAACAATGAAACACACTTCAGAAAACGCCTTTGAATCCTTCAAAAAGTAAAAGCACTAATTAAAAAAACATGTTTTTCTAAGAAGCAGCCACAGGTTTACAGGGTGGGAATTGGCTAACTTCTGAGAGTCTGTGCTGTGTGTCTGGCCACTGGTTGGCAAATGCAGACCTTTACACTATAAAAACCGTTTCAGTAACACTTTGAAACACTTGCCCAATCATGTTGAGTTCACTTGGGATTCATTATAATATCATTAGATGGGATTATATCATTTGGTTTAATGTCAATTGCATTTCCATATTGTGTCCAGCGGTTTTATGATGTGGACAAATATTCCACCAAGGACTAGGCTGAGGCCATCACATTTAAATTCTTTTCCTGAGTCACAGTTGGCAGAAATCCTCATCAAGACATCCAGGCTGCAAAACCCTCCTTGGAAGCAAAGGGGAGATCAAACACAGTTTTTAGGCTGCTCTGACAGCTGCTGCAGTGGTGCTTTTGTCCTGGAGTTTGCTGAACCCACCTTGGAGCTTGAGTCAAATACAAAATGCATTGCCTGGGTCTCCTTTCATCCTGACTGGAAAGAGCACAAGGAGCTGTGGGTTTGAGATGTTCTGAATGATAGTGGCCAGTCTGAGTGGGAGCAGGAGCTCAGACATCTCAGCCTGCTCAGCTGGGACCACGCAACCCTGACAGACACCTAAACTGCCTGGAAGGCTGAACCCTCAGAACCAAATGTCTGAGCACATCTGCTTTCACATCCAAAACATTCAATGCTCCAACAGTAATAAAGCTCTAGAGAAATGAAATCTTCATAAGTAGCAGCAAGAAGGGTGTCAGACTTGCTGTAGCAAAAGGTTGAATTCCTTTCCCAGTGTGGCCCTCATCACTGTTTTGGGACAATGGGTAAATAATCCCTCTTCTTGTACAGGGAACAAGAAAAACTCATCTATGTTGCATTGCATAATGCATTTTCAACAGGAATTTTGTTACTGTCACCTCTAATAGCAATTAAATTTAAGTGCTAATGGCCTAGGTACACAGGAATGCAGGTTTTTTGCTGGAGAAAAAAGTGTTGTTTTCTAAGAGATTTAGAGTCCTGCTAGAGAAGAACATGGATTCTGTTAGCTACAGCTGTCTGGAAGTATTTGGAAGAAAGCACATGGCAAAGCACAGAAAAATCTAAGGGCATAAAAAAACCCCCAGGCACATGATAAAAGTAACAAAGCTTCATGTTAACAATGATAACCCTAATGATAGAAATAATATGTAATGGTACTATACAGACAAAGAATAAGCTCAAAAAGACATGTGGTGAAAGATCTGTTTTGCTTCTCTTATGACAGAGTGCATGCTGGTGAAACTTTAGTTCCTGATTATAAAATAATGTACATCATTAGAAAGCCAGGTGTTAAAAAACCTCTAGATTTTACCCAAAGTTGGTTTGCTTGTAAAAGTGACCAAGATCCTCTGATTTAAATTCATGTGCCTGTGTGTGTGGGGGTAACTTTTTACTCCTCATATCTCATAGCCCTCACCTGGGTACAGCTTGTGCAGGGATCATGAGGTCCCTGATTCCTCCCACCCCATGGAACAGAGGAAGGAAGAAATTCCCCACATTGTAAACTCTCCCCTGTGCAAATGCAGGATGGAGCAAGAGTGTGGTGGAGCCTTTCTGCAAATCTTGGAGAAATGTGATGTTTTGAAGGCCCCTTCCTGCCTATCAAATTTGATTGGCTCGAAGGCAGAGAGAATAAAGTGAAATTTTTCATGCCAAGCACTCAATCTCTTGCAACATCCATAGAAGGCTTGTTTCCAGAAGCACAGAATCTTGTTTTTCATGAGGCACAGAGCAAAACAGAGGAAGGTGTTCAGGACAGTTATAGGTCTGTTGGATGTGCAATCTTCACAGAGTCCTCTGCTGGTGTTGTGGACAGCCCCAGCAAGCTGTGGAGAGGTTTCTCTCAGCAGGAACCTGGCCTGTGATGCTGTTTCTAACAGAGAGTCTCAGTGAATCTGTAGGGAGGCTTAAGCCTCTTTCTAGGCATCAACCAACATTTGGCCTGGGGAGAGCAAATGAGTCACATCTGCACAGCTCCTTGGCAAAAAAAAAAAAGCCCTATAAAATTCTTCTTTCTTGTACTCAGGAGTTTCTGAGGAAGATATATTTTCATGGGAATTTACAATTTTCTGCCCTCAAGAGAAACTTCACCATTTCCCTTAATCAACAGCAGTGTCATTTTTACCACTAAACATCTCACTTCTTCCCATCTGTCCAAAACCTCTCCAGTGAGACATGGGCTTGGAAGAACTTGCAAGCCTTGGAGGGCCAGATCCAGAGAGCTGACTCAGTTCCTTTTATGGCTCTAGGCAGTGGGCTTACCTATAAATACACATCCCTGTGTGGATGTAACCCCAGCAGGTTCAGTTCCTGGCAGATGCGGAGCAGAAGCCAAGAGACAGAGCAGATCCAACCACACTCCTGGAATGGTTAAATGGGGCTGAAGCTCAGTCTGCACAGTGCCTGAGCACAGTGAGGGCAGGTCTGGTGTTGGCAGGCACAGAGCCATGGGCTGTGCTGTCATCCAGCTCCTGGAAGTGATGGGTTTGCTGGGGACAGGGCTCAGCTGAGCGTGTGGGCAGTGTGGAGGAACCTCTGTGCAGGTTTCCATGTTAGCACAGGGTTGCAGGACATTGTCTGCTCTATTTTGCACTTTTTCCACCCAAAGTCAAATTTCCAAATCTCCGGCACATGCCCATGTAACCTTGTATAACCTCCTGTATAACCAAATAGGGAAGCAGCTCTTGGGTCTATTTGTGTTTTGCCTCTAGGTCTGGTGATCATGGGAAGCTGCAAATTGCTCTGAAGAAGAGCTAGTTGACATTTAGCATTAGGTATATTTTTTCTATCATTAAAATGGAAGGAAACCTCAAGGAAAAATGTCAGGTTTTTAATTACCTCCAAAGAAATAAACCCCATGTAATTGAAAGCGTTCAGTTTGCAGTAGCCAAAGCATTTCTCTAACAACCAAAAAGTGGAAGTCTCCAGTCTGTCATGCAGATATTTCCTGCAAGTTTTAGCTGGATATCTTCTTTGGTTGTTGAAAATGGGGGAAAAAAAATAAATCAATGGATTTTTCTTCTTGCAATAAAAATATTTTTAGTCTGTGCAAACTCAACAATTTTGCAGCGGGGGAATATTTTCCTGCCCCCTTCTGTGTCCATCGTTACAGCAGCAAAATACAGACTTTTTTTTCCCCTCTGCAGTGTTTTGGTTATGCCCTTGTCCCTTCCCATTAGGACTTCAGTTGCAATTTATAATTCTGAACTTGCACAGGATGGATCTGGGAACTGGGGAGACCTTTTATTCCAAAGGTGGCTGCCAGTAAGCTTGCCAGCAAGAAGGTTATCAGTGAAAATGAGTCTTGCAGAGCCATAAATTCCAGCGGGTTGGGAGAGAGGTGTGTCATCTTTTTTGTTTGTTTATTTGTTTATTTGTTTATGTGTTTTTCCCCCTGAGGATAAAACCCAGTAATAATTAATGCTGTGGTTTAACATGTTCCTTCTGAAGAACAAACCTTCTTCCACTGCCTTCCCTTTCTTGTGCTGTTTCTGAGAAGTGCTGGATGAAAACAAAATTGCATTTTCCAAAACCACACTTGGTGGTGGCAGTGCACGTTTGTGCTTGGTTTAAAAATATCTCTACACTTCTAGACACGTTCAGCTCCTGCCTTTTTCAGAAAAGATCTCCAGTTGAGTGCTGGCCCATTTAAAGGATGTCAATGCACACTGGTGGACATAGGAAAGATCCAAGATGAAAAGGGGATAGGTTCTCATAGACATAGAGGAATCTGCATGCTGGTGTTGCCAGGCTGGCATTTAAAACAAAGGGATGGGAGAGCACAGAGCAGTTGGCATATTTAATGTGGGCATGATGTGTTTTAGTTTCTGTTGCAACAGTTTCTCCAGAAGACAGAACTTCCACAATACAGAGTTAAGGGCCAAGAAATGTCAGTTTAATTTGGTCTCTGATACTCAATCAGTGCATGGCCTCAGGCAAGTGACTTATCTTTCCTCTATCTAAACGTCTACATCAGTGAAACAGAGGTGAAAGCACTCTCCACAGGAGTGTCAGTGAGTTTAGCATAACTCATTAGTGTCTGCTTGGAGCTTTTAAATCCTGCAGCAGAAAATCCTCTGCAGACACCAGAGGTTGATGCAATGTTAGGGTGATGGTCAGGGGGAACCCCAGCCTGGCACCCCCAGTTTGTGCCCAGTGACAGAGCTGGGGCCATGGGGCATGGGCAGAGGGGCTGGGTCCCATCACTGGGATTACACGATGCTCCCACTGGATAAGGCTGGGGCTGGAGGGATGCCAGCAGTGCCTCACTGAGAAACAAACAACCAATGTATCAGTCCTGATCACTGCATTCAGCTAATGAAAATGTATGTAATTGATATTTTATAACTGTATGGAGAAGGGGTTTTTTTAGGGCTTTAATGGTATCGATTGACGGAAGAAAGCCAGATAGATGTCCCTAAGCTGCAGGCTATAGGGCTAAAGTGCCTTTGAGTCAGGAAATGTATACTTGTTTAAAATTCACTTCAAATTTTCACATCATTTGCAGCTTTTAATGGCATTTTTGGACCCTGGCAATTAATCACGTCGCCACTTGAGTCAACTGATTGTCTCATTTCTGATCTATTATTGTTGTCAACCCTATATTCTGCATACTGACTTGTACAATCTGAAAGAGAGAGATATCCTGTGGGATATACTTTGGGATGCTCTCCTTGCACGCGGCCTTTGACAGAACTTCAGTCCTGTTCTTTTCTGGGGTTATCACTGTTATTTCCACATAAAACTGTTTGGCAATCCTGCTGCTCTAAAATGCATGCAGGTACTGTTGCTCACTATTTCCCTGAGATTGCCTTTTGCTTTGTGTTGGTTCAGGCCTTGAAAAGAGATTCAAGGGGCTGGATCTCTACTTGGACTCCTCATTACGCCACAATTCATTGTTATTTAGTTTTTGTCATATATCCAGCTGTCATTACATGGGTAGCCTCTTTGGCCACGGCTGCACACTGGACGAAGCAACATGTAGAAATAACATTTATTTGTTTCTCTCTAAAACAGGAAGATTAAAGAGCAGGGGATCTGCAACAGCTGGCTCCTACTGCAGAGAAAAAAAGAGAACCTGGGCTCCCTATGCAGGCAACTCTAACATGCAATCCAAATCTAGATGAGACTGGATGAAAAGGGAATGAGTACAAGCCTGTTGCAGCAAAGGTATGGGCTGGAAAAGGTGGTGAGAAGGTTATTTTAGATAAAGCCTAACAGTGCTAGCTTGGTTTTAAAGCCCATCTTTGGTGTGGTCATTGTAAATAAAAAAATTGTTCTGTTGTGAGATGGAAAAGTGGATCCAGCAGTGAGTACTGCAGGTCCAGTACAAACTCTAAGCAGTGCATGAGACTCTGAAAGGGTTTATGTTATCTTCTTCTTCTTTTTCCTTTTTTTTTTGTTTATTTTGTTCTTGAGGATTTTATCTGTTGCTCCTCTTGAGATATTTCAGAAGTGAAGCTGATGTCCTTCCCTTTTTCTCTTTTTCACTCTCACTCATTGGAGCAAAACATGAAAGATCCACATGCAAAGCATTAAACCAGAAGAAAATAAAACCAGTAAAAGACAACAAGTAAAAGGAAGAGAAGTTGACAGCTCCTGATCTTCCTCTCCACACACCCGCCCACAGAGAATTATCTGGCACATACACATGAAAGGGTCTCAATGTTAATGCAATGTGAGATTTCATTTCCAACTCTTACAAAATGAAATGGCTACATTAAGAGAAAAAAGGAATGGCTGGACATGAGAGGAAAGTGCAGAGTCATTCTTTCTCTTCTTGTGGTCAGTGTGGAATACCTTGGTTGTAGTTGTGCTCGGGACACTTTGCTGGGGAAAGAAAATTAAGAAAATATTATTTGTTTGAGTGGTATTGGTGAAACTCCACTGTAACTTCATGCAAGACTGTCGTGTCAATACCAGGTCCTAGAGGGTTGCCCCTAAACTATAACTGTCAAAATATTACTGTTGTATTCTCTGTCACAACTTCAGTTTCCAGCTTCTCTAACTTTAATTCTATTTAATTCATTTGTGAGAGCTGGCTTAGACAATCCAACATTACACAACATTTATGGAGATTGAAAGTTGTGGTAATTTCTTTGGGTGAAATTCTAACCCAATGAAGTCAGCAGCAAAACTCCTGCAGCTTCAAGGTTTCAGCTCATGGCAACTTAGTGCCAGGAATTATTTGTACTCTGGGTGTCTTTTGAATCTTCAATTGCATTGAGAAAAAAAAAATATTGGGTTTGTCTGTTTCATCATTAAGAAAGAATAACAATGGCTGCAAGTTTTACAAGTTATACTCAGAATTACAGGGTTTGGTATTTCTGCTCTCCCTGCAGATCTCAATCCCAAGTCATTCTTAAAAGTTTTTGGGACTACCCTGCAAACAATGGAGGATTTAGAAGCAGAGCCATGCTCTTTCTGATAGTCACAATTTAGCTCATGAGTGTGCTAATGATGTCTGAGGCACAAACCAGAGTTCTCCCAAGTTTCCTTGGTTTTGCAGGACTAGCCATAAAATAACCTGCTCATATTTATGGAGCCTTAATCTTACAGAAATCAGTAGAGAGCCTCCCTCTTGATGTCAATGAATTTTTGCCCACAAAAATCTGTTTCTCTTATATGAATTGATATGATTCCACTATGTGATAGATCAGTGTTTGTAACATTAGATCAGAATACACCACGGATAAATTGCAAACATGCTTATTTAATCCATAGCATGGACAAGAATTAACAAATTTACCCTCCAAATAGTTTATTAAAGCAAAACCCTCAGGACTGCACTTACTGGGGTTCTTAGAGAAATTCCTTTCTGGCCTTAGCAATACAAACTCAGATGTTATTTATACACACTTAATGTCCCTGACCCTCCAATGTATTCTTCTTGAGTTTGCTGCACTACCAGATAAAGAGAGAAAGTGAATAATCTTTGGGAAGCTGCAGATGTCTTATTCAGGCTCTGAAAAATCTTGGTTGTTCTGTTTAGCAACAGCAACTTTCTCAGTGGTCAGGTTTGAGTTTTTTTGCCTGAGTAGCCAAGATGGGGCCATAGCTGGTGATAATACTGACAACAGACAGGCAGCAACTGTGTCATTTGCCCATGCCACATAACTCAGAAGCAAGAGTCATGAGAACATCTAGTAATGGATATTTTTGCCCCTTTTCTCAGAAAACTGCGTTTCTTCTAATCAGACATTTCCCCACTCATATCAGTCCCAAATCTGATTTTCCAGAGTTCAGGGGAAAACTCCAGCTTGACTTTAGGCATGAAGTAAATCATCCAATATCACTCTTAGGAACTGATCACCTGTGAGGGCCATGATCTCATCCCTGGCTTGGAGGAAGGAGCAGTTGATGTGAGGCAAAAGCACTCCTTGGAAATGTTGTATAACTTTTTGTGTTCATTAAGATATTTCAGATACAGATCAACCCTCTTGGTTCAATATTTATCTTTTCATCTGCCCCGACCTGGCAACTGGGAGCACTTTGAGAAGTTAATTGAAAGCTTGCTTTGTTTCATTTTAGTTCTCTCACTGAAAACTTTGCTTTCAGTAATGGCACTGAGAACACTTTTGTCCTGTCTGCAATAGCTCAGAAACCTTTTCCAGCAACAGCTGGGACTTGGTTATTGATCACCATTGTCTTATGCCAGGAATTCTCCCCTGAGATGATTTTTATTATTGAATGACAACAGGAAGCCCCAAGAAAGTTATTATTTCTCTCATGTTTCTACTGCCAGGATCTGCTCAATCATCACACATTCTGCATGTGATGCCCATACTTTCTGTCTGAGATTAGATGGATTTTTTTGGGATTTTATTCCATCCTTCCTCACCCAAACATGGAGGGGCCTGAGCTCTGAGCAAGGATTTCAGTGTTTTGCACTCAGACTCTGCTGTTTGAGTTTCTTTTTCAGCTTCTGGGAAATATTTGTGCTTAAAATGACATCTCTGGAAATCAGTTAAAATATTGATGTTCTTTTGTTATTAATATGGTTCATAGGATTATTTCTTTGGAGCAGAGACTGTTTCCTATATGTTATTATATATTATATCTTTGGAGCAGAGACTGTTTTATATGTAGCATTTTGTGCAGCAGTGTCCATGTCTGATGGCAGAATAAAAGATTCAACAGGGACTTATGAATTTAAAAAAATTAAATTGCCAATTGACATTGGTATTTTGACTGAAGCTTTAAAACCACAGAGTGAGTAACATGGAGGGATTTGACATGAAGAAATTGATAGAATATATGCAGAGAGGCATAATTAAATGTCTATTTTAGATCATTTTTAAAGGTGGGGATTCATGAAGGAACTGATAAATACTGATTTCTCAGCAGTTCCATGTTAATATTTCTTTGGAATCCAATGTACTTAAATAGCTCCATTCTATCCCTTATTAGCACAGACCTCTGCTTTACAACAGCTGTTCCCATAAGAGTTTTGTTTCAAAGGACAGACTAGAAAAAGCACGAAACATTGAGGAGAATGTTTTCCATGGACTGAAAGATGTTGCAGTGGTTATCTTTGACTCACCTTGGTGATAATGGTGATATGAATAAAATTATTTTACTGGTGTGTGCACCATCAGTTCAAAGCTCAGAGGTTAAACTGCCCCTGAAATCAGAACTCATTCCACAAGCTGAGAAAGAAACAAAAATAAACACATAAAAATTAGGAAACACCAATGCAATGGTGCTGTGCTTCTTACTTGCTTTAGAGGATTTGATCCTTTCATGTTTTTTCAGTTTTTTCTGGGATGTTTCTGGGGTCCCATCAGAGGAGTCCTAAGAAATGTGCAGCTCATGCAAAACCTGGCAACACCTTGGATTCATTCTCCACAGCAATACTGGAAGCTTCAGAGAGTCCTCACCCTTAGTGCTCTGTCTTTTACTTGGTTCTTGTCTAAGGATTTAAACTAAAATATTCCATGGAAATGTTTTATTCATTTCAATCCAGAAAAATGTTGAGATTTATTTTTTTTTAAACCTTAATTAATTTAAATCTTTATGTGTTTTAATATAATGAAAACCTAAAAATAACAACCTAAACACTCTCACCCTGCTCCGGGCACTTTTTTTAATTCTTTTTTTTTTTTCTTTCTAAGGGGGTTAATTTTAGACTTGGCATCCCTGCCCCATGAACTTCCCACATGTGGTTAAAGCTACAAGCCAGGTCCTGCCACCAGCCATATTTACCAGAAACAGCAGCAGAAATTTCCAGCAGAACAGTAAAGGGGCTGCAGTTCCTGTTGTTCTGCCAGTATATTTAATCTAAAAATATTATTCATCTTGCCAACCACTTTAATGCAATTGGGGAATGGCAGAGCTGGGAAGAAAAGCTCTTTGTTAAAAAAATTTCAGCTCAGAAGTCACTCTGTTTTCTCCTATATTGTCTGCTGCTCTTTTTTCCCCTTTCTTTCTGCATGGCCTCCTTTGCTGTTTACCCAATCTGCTTGTCAGACTTTTCCCAGTTGTATTAATTATCATTCAATAAAACACTAATCATTTAAGATGACTGTGCTTTACTTTTGGGCACAACTTTTTAAAACTCAGCACAAGTAGAGATGTAAAAAAGTTATCCAGAGGAAGAGACAAAATCCTTCCTTATTCAACTACCTGTATTGACATCATGGGAGTAACCTGGAAACAGTTCCAGGGATCATGGCACAAAGGCTGGGCTTTACTGAGCCAACCACAGCCCTAATCTTTGGCTTTTCCTTGCTTTGTTGACTCTGCTATTTCATTTCTTTGTAGTTTTCTGTTGCTGAAGCAGAAGCTGGAAGATGATCACAGAGGAAAGTGGAGACACTGAGGTCAAGTGTCCTTAAAACATGTTTGTGACTAATACATTAATGAGCTTATTTGGGGAAAATCCAAAACCACCTTGTTCTGCACCTGAGCATGAAGGGCACCTGCCCAGGGAAGGGAATGAGTCTGGGGAAGGGTCTGGAGGACAAATCTGGTGAGGCGAGGCTGAGGGGGAGGCTCATCCTCTATAAATCCACCTGAAAGGAGCTGTAAGCAGGTAGGGCTCAGCCCCTTCTCCCAAGCATCAAGAGACAGAAGAAGAGGAAACAGTCCCAAGTTGCACCAGGGGAGGTTTAGGTTTGATATCAGGAAAACATTTCTCCACTGAAGGGTTGCCCAGCCTTGCCCAGGCTGCCCCAGGGCAGTGGTGGAGTCACCATCCCTGGGAGGATCTCAAAGGTGTGTGGATGTGGCACTTGGGCACGTGGGTCAGTGATGGCCTGGGCAGTGCTGCGTTGAAGGTTGGACTCAATGATCTTGAAGGGCTTTTCTAACCTAAACAAATTTATGATCCTGTGATCCCAGCAAAGCAGAGGACTGGCACATTCAAACCAGACCAATCCTTGCAGCAGAGAACAAATACAACCCCAGCATTCATGGAGAACTCTTAATTACAACAAAGTAAGTTACCTTCACTTTGATGGCCTTGCAGCCTCTTTTATTCTGCAGAAGTCACCTTTCCTGGGAGCTGCTGGATCCAGCCCCTGGGGTGACTCAGGCACTGTCTCTGCTGTGTCCCTGCTGGGAAGGGAGGGTGGCAGGGGGTGGGGATGAGCTGGGATCAGTGCACCTGCACAGGTGCAGGCTCCCAACCTCCCTGCAGCCAGCTGTGAAGGAATTTGGAACATGGTCATGTGGGTGCTCCTGGATTTTAAGTCACTGTGCTTCATTCTGACCTAATTTCAGCCTTCCTGGGCCTGAGGGGGGCCTACAAGAAAGATGGAGAAAAACTTTTTCAAGGACATGGGAATGGCCTTTCAGGGCAAGGGGGAATGGCTTTAAATGGAAAGGGAGTCGTTTTTGATTATATATTGAGAAGAAATTCTTCTCTTTGAGGGTGATGAGGCTGTGGCACAAGTTACCCAGAGAAGCTGTGGATACTTGGTCCCTGGAAATGTCCAAGGCCAGGTTGGGTGAGGCTTGGAGCAACCAGGGATAGGGGAAGGTGTGGAACAAAATGATCTTTAAGGTCCCTTCCAACCCAAACCATTCTGTGATTTTCTGATTCTCTGATTCATTCCAGATGAGGGATGAATGCTGAAGCTTTGTGGTATGTCAGCAGTAGAAATAACCTGAAACTGCTGCCTTTATTTGTGCTTTTACAAGCACAATAGGTGAGGAGATATATAAATAAAGAAAAAGCAGAAGATACTAGATTATAAACCAAATAGTGGTTCAAACCAGACAGAGTCAGAGGAAAGCTTCCACTGAGTGAGTTTTAACCTTGCTCACACCTTCATTTATAATTATTATTTAAGATGATTACTGATTAGTTAATTTAGTGAGCTGAATGTACCTGTTATTCTGTTAAGGGCCAACAAAATAAACAGTCTCTTCCCCCTTGAAATCCAGTGGTCCAAAAATGTGAGGATAAGAACTAGATCTAGCATAACCTTATACCATCCTGACCATGGGGTACAGGGGAGGCTCTCAAGAAGATTTCTGAAGAAATAAGCTACAGAATGCTGAGACAGATGAGTAAGGAAGGTGCTGCAGGTGTCTGAGAGGGGTGAGGATGTGCAGGCTGGGGTGGGCAGGGCTGAGGGCAGGCCCTGGGAGGAGAAGGGCTGGTCTCTGCCTCACTGGTGAGTCAGGGCAATGCCCCAGCCCTTGAGCCAATGGAAGAAAATTATTGAGTCAGATTGTGCATTTTGCTACCCATAAACTAAACCAAACCAAAGCTCCTAAGGAAAAAACATCTCTAGTGTGCTCTATCCTTCCCCCAGAGATGGGTGAGCTTGTGAAAACCTGAGCTGGGGTAAGAGTGGTCTTATCTTCAACATATCTTGGACCTTCATTCCTGGATTTGTGACATATTACTCCGTGGATTCCATCTCTGAGATTTTTTGCTCTGCAAGAACAGTGTAAAGCACAATTGGCATAAAATGTTGAATACAAAGGAAAAAAAAAAGTGACTATACCAGCATTACAAATGATGGAGTATTCCCTTTCCAGCTTTTGCAAGCATCCATTTGGATTTGGGGAAGAGAGGAGAGGAGTGTCTGTGTGTGTGTGTGAGATGGTGCTGGGGTCAGGGGAGCACTGGAAAGAGATGAATTCCCTGACCCTCTTCTGTGGAATCTTAATAACGTGTTAAGTTATTGTGCAGCAGAGGAATGCAATTAGCACAGCAGCCAAATCCTCCTCCAGCAGGTCATTACTGCATTAGTAAATGGAGCTGTTAAGGCACACAGCATCCCTAAACATACCAGAGGGGCTGCTGGCCCAACAGGACCCAGGATTGATGAGAAAACTCCCACTGCTCTCTCCCCTTCTCCATCCACTTTTCATTATTGCTTTTCTGATCAAGCATGCGGCCACATCCTTCCCCATCCTCCCCCACACCCTGTTCCTGAGACACATTCCCAGGAGGCCTCTGTGGAAAATCAAATCTCAACCCACCAAGAGGTGTCTGTGATATATGCAGAAGCAGCCTCCAGCTGTGAAGAGCTCAGCAGTGCCCTCAGAAAACCTCCCCAGCCAAGGGGAGTGGGCAGAGCTGAGCTCCTGGTGAGGGGCAGAGCAGGGCAAGGATGCTCTGCACCAGTGCCAGACAAGGAGAGAGATGGTCCCAGCCCAGAATTAGGTGCTGACCCATTCCCTGCTTTGTCACGGGGAAATCTCTGTCACACCCTGAGGTGCAGGTTGCCAAGGAGGAGGATTCTGCTGAAATCTCTAGATGTGAATTAGCTCTGAGGTTTCCTAGGCCTGACCAGCTCCTAGGTGCGCACTGCTCCTGCAGTCCCTTGGCTTAGCCTAAGCAGTTCCAGAGAAGCCTGGCAAACCCTGCGGGTTATACAACAAATGGCATTTGTTTCCACATGTTTCAACTAATTCTGAATGTTTTGGAACAGTTCTGGTTAAAATACAGGCAAATTGGCACCTTTTCCCCCCATGACAAAATGTAACAGCCTGAGGTTAATCATGAGGGTGATGAGGGAGGCAGTGCCTTGCTCATGGTTCAGACTTCCATCCCAGCCAGGCCAGCATCCTGGGGCCCCTGAAACTTTACACCAGCTGGGCTCCACATACACTGGATGAATTTTTATTCCCACCAAAATGTTGATGATTAGAGAGATTTCAGCAAGCTGCAGGATGATGTACATTGAAGTCAAACACGTGAGCTCTTCAAGGATGGGGTAGGTGAAAGTCACTGCTGCCATTCCCTTATTTCAGTAGGGAACTCAGGGCTGACTCTGACAGGGGTCTGGCTGCTTTGATAAGACAAAATCCAAAGCAATGACTTCTTGTAAGGCAAATTAAAACACAAGGATAGAGTAAATTACCAGGCATTCTTGACCTTTGTTTTCAAACACACACAGGTATCCCCAGTAACCACTGTCCATCCGAGACCATTGCAAAGCAAACGCTCCAAGTTTGTGTTTGTGTGTGTCCAGCAAACAGGAATGTCTGCAGCAGCCAAGTGGTTGGGTTCCACACAGTCAGGAATCTGAAAATTAGAGACCATAGTACATGCTTATAAATAAATAAATAGAACTATAGCTTTAAACAGATAAAAAAATGATTTTTTTTTAAACCAGAGTGCTGTTTCCAGCTCTTCAGCATTAGAGATCATGTTTATATTGCTATGCAAATTATTCCTCATAGTGCATTTACAAATTTTATGTTCATTATTAATAGCTTTATGAGTTTTTCCCCTTCCTGTTTGGTGCTATCTATAGTGCTTGGGTAATACATAATTAACGTTAACTGCTTGTGCTCTGGCCCCCGTGCCAGTTTACATTAGGATATTTTTTCATGTCTTTTGTCTCTGGCTGTTGGAAATTGGTGCTCAGTGGGAATGAAATAGCCAGATAACTTTGTGCTGCTCTATGCAGGCCTTTCATCTGTCTGACTGATGTGGTACTGGTGGATTAAATCACTAATTTCTCTCCTTTTTTCAGACTCAGGTTCACAAATATGATTAAACCTTGGCAAGCCTGGTACTTTCCCTTTGGGCCAGATTTTGTCTACATTCTATTGATAATACAGCCAGAGTGGTTAGAGGGGAAATTCTTCAGTGGTGTTTTTATACCCCAACAGCCCAAGGTAAATGCAAGTATCAGCCCAAGGTAAATGCAAGTATCACAAACTCCCCCAAAGTGCCTTTCTTAATAAAATCTCTTTCTTCAGGGAAACTGTCATAAAGCAGAGTGAATAGCAATAGAATCTATGCCTACATGCCTGAACAAACAATTTCTGTTAAAATGGACTCGAGGTTCCAGGTAGAAGGGATTATCTTGCAACATTCGTGGTTTAGATAAAGTGGCAGCTCAGCTGAAGCTGTGGAGCCATGGGGCAGGGATGCACTGTGGCTGCAGGGCTGGTGATGGAGGAAAGTTTCAGGTGAGGACAGAAATGCTTTGATGGAGCCGTCTGCAGCAGCTTGTCGGGCCAAGCTCTGCCTCCTTGCACAACGAGGGATTGCAGCCTCTATCTGCTGAGCGCATCTCCCACAGGAAAACACCAAGGGCTCTACAGGAGAGAGGAGCTGGAGAATGCCAGCACCTGTGGGACATGGAGAAGGAAAGCTCAGCACTGAAATGGAGCTTTCCCACCCCTGAACCCTGGGAAACTGCAGGTGTCCCCTCTGTGCTGAAGCAAGATGGTCACAGAAACATTAAACTCTGGAACTGGTGTTCACAGAGATATTTCCCAGGCAGCAGCTTCTCTCCTCTGCCAAACCACCAGAGTTAATGATAAAACTTTGGGCTGCTCATGTCCTCATGCCTCAGGTGCCACAGAGCAGTGACAGACTGACAGACTGAGGTGGCACCATCACACCTCTGTGTCAAACCAGTTATTAAACAGGACCAGCTCGAGATGGAGCAACTGGGTGGTGATGGGAAGTTTGAATACAGCAGCCTCCAATCAGCCCAACTGCTGCTCTTTAGTGAGGCACTGAGATGAAATAACACTGTTTTGGAAACTTAATGTATGAGGGCAAAGTTCCACATACTCTGTAGGCCTAAGGGAAAAGAGAAGATTTTATTCTGAATGTGTCCAGACACCCTTTCTGCAAACTGAAGGGCTCTGCATACTTTGAAATGTGAATTCATGAGCAGAGATCTCTGCCTGACATGCAACTGCAAGGATCAGAGTAGAATTAATAGCAAAACCTACCATCATATTTGTAAAATAGGATATTGAGTTTGATTATATTACATATCAAAGGATTTTGAAAGTTCTAATATCTGTCATTTATTCCAGTGATATGCTATTGTTTTTGTGCAATAACAGCAGCCCTGTGCCATTTTTGTGCCCTGGCAAGCATATTTAAGTTTAAATGTATTTAAACATTTTTACATGTTTAAAGCTATAGTTCTATTTATTTCCTAGTTCTTTTGGACTAGGAAAATGAGGTTTTGAGGCTCTTGCAACTGTATTCACCTGTGAAACAACAACAAAGGCAGGTTCACCCTCCTCTGAACCTTGAAGACAAAAGAACCAAAGTCATGAAAGCACTCTCAAGTGCTATCCAGACAGATAAAATCCTGCTTTTTTGAACATCTGAATGTTAGCAAACCAAATGGATTGGAGAGCATTTTATTTAGACTATTAGCTGTCATTGTTCAGCTACCTGGGTTGAATTTGCAGGTATAAGCTCTGCTCTAGGCGCATCAGGAGAGACCCTTTCCCTTTGGTGAAGCCACCCCAGCCTCCTTCTACATGCGAATAAGTTGAAGCCTCACAGTTATTTGTGTCTTTTCCCCTTGTCTCTCTCTTTTACCATCCATGTCATGTTTGCTCAATTTACTACACAACAAGTATTTCCACTTCTTACCCTGAAGGGTCAAGTGAGCTCATGAAAAAAATCTGTCTGTCTGCACACATCAGCACCAAGAGTGCCCATCAGGCCCGAACCAGGCTGCAGTGTGCTGCTGAGCCATAGGTGATGGTGTGGAGAGGAGACAGGGGTTAATCCACGGGGCTGAGGGAGCATCTCAGCGTGTTTTAACTAGCAAAGGAGCCCTGATTGCTGGGAAGGCAGTGAGTCACAGGCCCATGTCTGTGTTTGTGTGGGTGTGTGTGAGAGAGGCACAGAGGCACACATGGCCCTGTGTGCTGCGTTACTCAGGGACGGATTGATCGGGCTGCAAGTGCATGCAGCTCCAGCTGAAATCAAGGAAAAAGGATTCTGTCCTCCTGCTCACGAGTGCTTCTGCTGAATGCTGCCATGCCTTGTGCTGAGGATGCTCCTGGGCTCTGTCAGGATGCATCATAGCAAAGCTGTGCAGAGAATGGGATGCTTCTGTTTTTCAAAGGATTCTGGTTTATGTGTGTAACATCTGATTCTATCACTTACAAATGATCTTTGCCTTCTGGCCTCCCTGTGAGAATGCAAATTCTTCCCCAAACCTCTAAAATCTAGACTGGCAAAACTCCAAGCCTTACATTTCATGACTATTTTTGCTGTTGTTTCTTGGCAGAATGAAATTGAGACCTTTTCAACATATCTTTGGAAAAAAAAAAAGACACACTTTCTGATCAGTCTATAACCCAGCAGAGGCAGAAGCTGCATCTCCTGGGCTATAGGTGCCTTGAATGAATTTCTTCTCTTTGCCTCCCATAGTAAAACTGACTCAAGTGGAGCTTCTGGCAGCAAAATTGTGTTTGATGACACCATCACACACGCCACTATCACGCACGTCATAGCTTGGTGTCACCCAAACTTGTTCCACTTGCTTTTTTGCCTTGTCCATCAGGAGACACAATCCTGCCCTGAGCCAGACTATTAAGGGATTTATATGCCAGCTCAGTCATTTTAAGGAAAAAATTTGGTTCCTTTTGTGCACCCACTGAATTTTTAATCTGGGGATCAGTAGATGAAGAATGGCACAAAGGATGCCTCGTACTTATGACTCTAAAGGAAATGCAAATCTCTCATCAAAGGTGGCTCTCTGCCCCCCTTCCTTCCCAGCTGTGGCATTCAAACACTTCATAACTGTTCCTTGGTGTCCTTCCAGCATACCTCTGAGTCAAGGTAGCTCCTATTCTCATTTCAGCGGCAGGAAATTGGGGTACAGAGATGCTGTGTCACATCAGGGTCACCCAAGAAGACCTTCTTAGAATGACAAGCCAAACCTTGGCTTCCTCAGCTCCTACACTACTGTCCTTCCCCTCTGGAAATACACATTTTTGAAAAGGAGACACTGACAAATCACACAAGGATCTCCCTCCCCAGCATGGATAGGCCATTGGACAGGCATCACCCTGCCACGTAGACCACGCAGGGAGCCTGAGTGGTGGATCAGGCACAGCCTCTCTGGGCTGGCAATTACCTGGGTGGCACCAGTGGGTGCTGGAAGAGGCTGAGCCTGTGGGTGGGGTGTTCCTAGAACGTGCTGCCTGCTCTGGGGAAAGCAGCCATGCCCTGAGGCACAGGAGCTTCTCTGAGCACCACGTTTCAGGGAGGTGTCAGAGACAGACAGCCGGTTCCTCCCAGAACATGTCTGGGTCTGTCTCCTTGACAAGGGATAGGAAAGGGCAGCTGCATTGAGTGGATGGTTTTAATCAGGGCACACTGTGTGAATCAGACTTTCTGGGGTTAAAAAAGGCAAATTTGCTGAGAAGAAAGGGGGTTTTCTTTACGTGGAAACCTCCATATCATGGTGATCTCAGCTTGAGGACATACCTTGCATTTACCTGCAGATTGGCTTTAACCCTGTCTCCCACAGGTAAAATTAATTAATTACAGAAGAGCTTCATCTTTCCTGTGAAAAGAAAATACTCCCCTCAATTTTCCAGCCCTACCATTGAGTTCCTAATGTTACTTTGACCTCAAAGCTTTGAAACAATAGAATAAAACATTTCATGTTGTTCTTGTTGTTATTAGCAATAATACATCTCTTGATTTCCTGACTCATGCTGGTTGAATTTATGGGACAACAGGTGCTGGGGTCTCTTCATTTCACAGTGGGGCAGAAAAATTGCTTGTTGGGGCTTGAAAAGCAATTGCATCATCAAGTGTGTGAGACTTCCTTTGAGTGCTGCTGAGGGGGGTTAGAGAGGAAGAGAGTTTTTCTTCTCTGTACTTGTTTTGGTTTGTGAGTCTCTCTTATCACCATGCATCAGACCTGTGTTTATTGAATTTCCACCAGTCAGTGAGATCTATGGCATGATTTAACAGGAGATACACACAGGGAGTGGAGAGGGTGCCTTAGGAGAGGGGAGGTGCTTGTGGCAAGGCTGTAATGATTTTCTTGTCCTTTGCATGGGAGGAACGCAGACATTGAGTGTTTGTACAGCATCCAGCCCTGTGAAGCCCTGATGTGGTAAGAGCCTCCTGAGTAATATATCCAGAGTGATAAAAGTGGCTGCTATCTGCTAATGAGAGCAGTGGGAATGAAAAATGAATCCTTGGTTTCATCATTTTCCAGGAATGCAGCTCCTTCTGGCTTCCCAGAGCTTCATCTACCATCCAGCTGCCGTGTGGGCTGCAACTGAGCGTGCAGTTAGGAGAACAGGGGAAAACATAGCCCTTCAACACACTGAGAAGGCCAAAATTGTGTATTTGGGTACGTGATATAGATGTCTTCAGGCAGACTGACCTCATGGTGGAACGTTCTGAAAAAAGCAACAATAGGATTTTCTTTGTAATGCAGGACAGGGAAATCAGAGCTTTCAAAGATCTGCAGAGACCAACAATTACTACTTAATAAAACTCAGTCAAATCTTTGACTGGAGGCAGAGTCTTTCACCAGAGCAGGGAAAATAGGTCTTACTAACACTCTGTCATGATAGCAGCCCTTTGGGAGTCTTCTTCTGGCTCATATCTCAGTTTTCTTTTGATTCCTTTTCTTATTTTTTATGGTAAAAAATGGCCTTAAAGTTACCAACATTGTGACTTATAAATGTTAATAAAAATATGATTTTTTAGTAGATTTCTCTTTTACAGGGAAGAACAAACAAGAATCAATCTATAAAAGCTACATTGCCTCTAAAATTGAGAGAAGAACCCAAGCTCTGGCATAAACAAAAAAAGATCCACCTTAAAAGAAATAATAATTAAAAAAAAAAAGTAATGAAGAGATTGACTGTATCAGCAATCAGCTGATGCCACCCAAGTGCACAGTGATGTACTTAGGCAGCAGTAAAGAATCAGTCATTATGTGTCAGAACATTACGTAATAATTTTGATGTTGTACAAAAATATCTCTGCGGTCTTGTAATGTGCAGGAATTAATTACAACACCCTTTGTGTTTGAAAAAACTAGGTGACAGAGCAACTTTCTGGTCTGTTTTAAATTTAAAGCAAAGAGGAGGAAACTGGAGAGATGATGAATGATCCTGTTATCAAACTGTATATACAGGTGTTCTGATTATGTTTTCTCCTGTAAGCAGCTCCCACTCATCCTGATGAGGAGGAAGGTGCTGGGCCGTGAATATTCCAAAAAAGAAACCCAAAAAATGGTCTATTTTCCCTGTGCAGATTGGTCTTTGATCTTGGCTCCTTCGGTTTTCTTGGAAATAAAGGTCTACCAAAATGTCCAGAATTGTTTTGCTTTGACACAGTGAAGCAGTCTGAGCAATGCTGGATGGAACAGGGAGGTGCACCAAAACTTATAAACAAGACCATGGAAAGTATGAAAGAATTGGTGTTTCTGACAAATGAGTTGGTCAGCAAGCACAGACTTCACTGCCAAATGCTCTGTCAAAGTGAAAGGAAGTTTCATTTACGTTGTTTAGATATGAAATCTTTCAGTGAAGACACCTATCACTCAGATTTGAACACAAATGTCCTTTTTTTTTTTTTTCTGAGGTCAGCTCTTAAATCTAAAACTCCTGAAAAATAAGAAGAAAATAAGTCCCACAGAATCCTGTGGACAAGAAGGACTAACCAGTTTGGAAATCCTTGGTGCTTTCAGATTTCTTTATTTCCCCTGAGTGTGGAAGGGTCGCATTTGTATTTAAATAACTAAAGAGTAACACAAACCCAGAAATCTTTCAATGAGGAGATGCAAAGTGACAATGTCACTATTTCCTGTATCAAGAGGCTCCTTTAAAACAGAGAGCAGACAGGTTTGTCACTGCCTTTTCACCAATGAACTGCACCTCACCTCTAGTGTGGCACTATTATTTCCCACATGGTATTGCACTTTCTCAGCTCAATGAGCTACTACATAATAATCATATTTAGACATTAGACAATATTTTTCTTCCCATGTGAATACCTAGAAAATCTAAAACAGAGTTGGAGGCTAACATTTTCCAAAGAGACTTCTCATTGTGGAAACGTCAGGTTTCTAACTTGAGGGAACCTTGGACTGATTTTCTGAAGACGTGAGCACCTACAGCTCTGTGCTGACCACATTTTCCAGCCATTAATTGTCAGATGTGTTTTCTCAATTTGGAAAGCTCTTGGCTTGATTTTTAGAAACTGCTGAGTCCCCAAGCTCGGTGAAAATCAGGCTCTGATCAAGCCTCTGAACTCCTTTCCCCATCAGTTGTTTTTGAAAGTCTTGGCAATGGACAACAGCTCAAGTTGTTGAAATCTCCAACAGAAACAACATGACTTCAGATGTCTGATGAGAGACTGCATTTGTCTGGAGTTGGTCTATGATCCATTGCTTTTGCTATTTCAGTACTTGCATCCAAGATATTTCAATACTAATTTACTTTTTTTTTAATGAAAGGTAGATTTCCCAGGACCCAATTGACCATTATTTCCCAACTCCTGCTATAACTTTGTTCTTGGTGAAATGTCCACCAGACTTACAACCAGCTATATAACTGGACTTTTCTCTACTCTTTCAGTATTGTACTGGACAATGTGGGCAACATTTGTCAAGAATACAGAAACCACCTCCCAAATATTTCACAGGAAACCTGAAAATACTTAAATGGGAGGACACAAAAAGGATCATTGTGATTCTTGCAGAAAAGGCAAATAAAATCATTGTACTTCCCTCAAGGAACTGGGGTACCATATGTTCATTTATTGCAAAATTAAAATTATTCTTCCTAGAGATATGGAAGCCATTTGAGAGAGTGACTGTTTTTAATGGAATATTCCTTATTTTCTTTTTTTTTTTTTTAATTTAAATGCAGTTCTTAAAGAAAAAGAAACTGCAAAAACTTCTATTCATTCTTCCTATCAACTGCACCTCAACATTTTCTACTTTTACTGGACAATTGATGGCATACTCAAATAGAAGTTCTGCAATCTCCTCCTGTGACACAGAAATCAAAATGCAATTTGCTTTCTCACTATAAAACTTGAGCAACTAGAATACAGATGCTGATTCTGAGAGTCCCAGCCTCTGAGAGTTGGATACCAAAACCTGAAGCTTTTTGAGGCCTTTGCCACTCCATTTCCCTGTAAAAAATGAAACCACAGTGTTTTCATTGAAGAACAATGAGCTGAAGGACACATGCTGGATTGGTAGCATTAGTCACTTCACAGACTTTTTTTTTAAAGTTTGCAATTTTTGTAACCTAGAATAAAGTATATTGCCTGAGCAGAACCCAAATCTTTCTTTATGGAAATGGATATTTTGAATTACTTCCCTCTTGCTCTTTTAGCTCCTCATTTCAGATACATGTACACAGGTATGTGTTTTTACATACACTTCTAGATGACCTTTTGGACTTCGCCTCAGTTCAGCTCAGCTTCTCAAACTGGAGGAAACCATTACACTCTTTCCACTTTGTCTCAGCACCTGCAAAGCTGACTGATATAATCCAGTGTAAGTGGGCCACTGCAGGAGAATTTGGTGCTCAAGGAGAATGTGTTTCCTGTTCACTGAAGAGGTAAAAATGGAATCACCATTCTGACTCATTCAAGTAGCAAACTCCTCTGAAGATCACATGCCTGCCGAGCCAATGTTATTTTTGGCAGCTCTTCATGGAAAGCTATGGGTTTTGTTTTGCCACATCTGTTCTCTCAAGTATATTTTGCTTCAGATGAGCCTGTTCCACCTTGTGATTTTTTTTTTTTTCTTGGGGGGGACAGATAGGAGGGAAGGGGGTTGAGTTTGAACACTGCCTTGCTTTGCAAAAGCACATTTTCATGGGAGAAAAAAAGTTCTCCCCTCTGGGCCTTAAACAGTATTTCCAGCTATTGTGTATATTCCCCGACCCTTACACTGTTTCTAAGAGAAATGATTTCTTTTGCAGATGTTGAAAGGAATACACACACAAAAGACTGTGAAGACTTTTATAAAAAACAGAGAGATGGGGCATACAGATGTGCCACAGACAAATGGGGCAGAGAAAGGAGAGAATATTATGAAGAATATGTGTAGCTTTGAAAATCAGACAGACAGTGAAGATGCTGTTTCAAGGATCCAAGGCTTGTAAGGCTGAGTTCAGAGGCCAGGCTGTGTTAAGCCAGCCTGTTGTGTCACCCAGCAGGAATCAGAGAGACACAGTTTAGTGAAAGCCACAGGCTAATCTACAGTGCTTCTTTGAAATATGATTTTTGTTTTTTACTGGCAGTTGGTTTTCATTGTGCTGCAGTTGTCATTACAGGAATGGGGCACATTTTTGCTATTAGAAGGTAATTATTTGGGAGCTGCACATCAGTTCTTTAGTGGTGCATCTGTGTGTGCAAGAGAAAGCAGGCATATGTGTGGTTGTGAACACACAAACTTTTAATAACTATGCCCAGAATTATTTTGATTTGCAGATTGATGCATTCCTCTGGTTCACTTTGTATATATTTGCTTTTTTTGCTTGTCTAGCAATCCTCTGACTTGTATTAAGGAAGGATAACTTGGGTGTTTTTGTGCTCCTTTTCTTTCTTTTCAGAAGTACTAACCCTGTACCCCTTGCTTGATGACTCATTCCCTTCTCCTTCACATAAAACACCCTTTCAACAGTTTAGCAGTGAAAACATTAGGCCTGCCTCTTGGTCACAAGGTTATTGTTTTCATATCTCTTGGAGCAAGACCCTGGGATAGCTCCACTGACAAATTAGCAGTCGTGTTGAATGAACAATTATGTCAAGGCAATATTAATCTGGGGGCCTAGCTGGAGCTGAGAAGGTGCCTGATTTCATAGAGGAGGAGGTGCTGAGAGGAGAACCTGTGTGATCTCATTAGATAAATGCACAGCACATACTGGTGGGATCTCATTAAATGTTTAACAGCTAAGTATGTTTACATCAGCTTTCCTAAAGGAATGCCTCATAGATAGATGAAGTTTTTCTCACTAAAATTATGTTTTCTTATATAAAAAAAACCCTGTGAAATAGACACTGATCTACTCTTTTTTGCCTCAGTGTAGGCATTTATATAGGAAGTGGGTTTACCTCCAAAACAATCTTTTAAATGAGTGAATGTGTTATTGCAAGCCTCCTACCACCTCTGAGCTGGGGGCCCTCAGGAGCGTTCCCATGACATTCTCCTGGTTTCAGGGTATTTTTTTTGAAGCAGCAACTGCTCCAGAACAGGAAAGTCAGTGCTTGCCTTCAATTTTCACAAGCTGGGATCGTCCAGGAAAACTGACACCAAAAATATTTTCATAGGTCCCCTTGCAAACCAAAAGTGCTGAGTTTCACAGGGCTGCTCTGCTGAGGAGCTCGGCCTGCTGCGCGGGCGTTGGGCTCTCTGACTTACACACCAGGGAACACTGATCCCACTCCCAGCCAGTGTATCCCCACCCTAAAAGCAGCCAAAAACCTTGGGGGTACCTGAATGAAGCCTCCTGGCCCTGCAGGAGGTGACAGACACTGCGGATCAGCCACCAGCCAGAAGGGACAGCCCCTGTGAGGGTGCTGAGGGATTGGATTGGTTGCCCAGAAGAAACATGGCTGGCCCATCCCTGGAAGTGTCCAAGGCCAGGCTGGATGGGGCTTTGAGCAACCTGGTTTAGTGGAAGGTGTCCCTGCCCATGGCAGATTTGATCTTTAAGGTCTCTTGTAGGGGGATAGAATATAAGAAAATAAAGATAGTGTAGAAAGTAATCTTACTTCTAAGGAGTTGCAGCTGGGCCAATTATCAAAGATTTGGAACAGGCCTGACTTTAACAGGCCAATGAGAAGAAGAGTGCTATAAAAGAGTGGGGTGGCGGGTTAAGAAGGGAACTGGAGTCAGTGGCTGTTTTGTGAAGAAGAAAGAGTCAGTGCTCTGAAGAGCTGCTCATGAGAAACAGCAAGAAGGTCTGAAACTTTTGTGATAAGGAGACAACAGTATAGAACCCCTGCAGTAAGACGACAACAGTCTCTTCCAACCCAAATTGTTCTATGATTCCATGAATCTCCCAGGTTAGGGTGGCAAACCAAGAAGGCAGAGACCTAGAAGGGAGGGGAAAATGAAAGAAGACAAAGATGTCTGCTGTTTCACCAGGAACATCTTTTACATAGTCCAAAGTCAACTTGCATTAATTCCTTTGCTCTCTCCTGACAGGGAATTAGCCCAGCTCCATGTGGAGTGGTTACAAGGTGCCACATTGATATCTGTCACATAACCCCTCACATGGAAGAGAAGGGCCTTGTGCAACAAATCCGACCCTTTGGGCCACACACTGGCTTTTCTCACTTGCTTTCTTAACATCTCCTCCTCTCCTGAGTCTGCACAGCTAAGCAAACTCCCAGCTGAAGGCTCACAGCAAACTGCAGAGATATCCAGAGGACAGTGGTGGAATCTGGGATTCAGGTTATTGTGAACAATGTGACTAAGCTAGTCTTGAAGTAAAGCTACTTCCTTACAGGTTCAGTTTGTGGAGCAGCAAAATATGTTTTAACAGTGAAATAAGTGTAGATTTTTTTCCCTGTATCTTTGTGGGATTTTTTGTTTATTTTTAATTATCTTTTTTGGGTAGAATTTTGCACACTGCAGAAACCTCCCTGCCTCTAAAGCTGTGTGTTTAAACCTCTGATTCCCCAGCTGTGTCCCTGATGCCAAGCACCACGCTGCTGAGATGTGAATCTATGATGTTTGTTCTGAATCTGGCCACATTTTGGGGTGCAAACCATGCCCTCTGAAAGGAAAACCACTCTGCTGCAATTGCAAACCTCAGCAGTGCCCCTGAGAGAGGCAGCACCTATCTAATACACAAGTACTTGGTCTTTTCCCCATCCGTGCGCCTTGTGGTGCCACAGACAGGTATGAGCTTATAGACAGGACCATGCCATTATCTATTGCAATATTTTGGCACTCTGGACTGTTGTTTCAGTTCTACTTTTACCAAACTCAAAATGAGATTAGAGCCAGGCTCATGTCAAGTGTCCCACAGCTAACCTCTAAACTAATTTTTTATTGCCTTGAAGAGAAAGATTGAGAAAAATATTTATAGGCCCTGGAAGGATAGTAAAAGTTTGCAAGCATTTAGGGCTTTTACGCAATAAACCTTTATGTGCCCTTCATGCACCCATTCAGCTTTGGGAAAAAAGTAAAAAATAAATAAATATAAAAAGTGCAGGGAAGTTGTGCTCTGACAGTAAGTCGAAAAACTCATAAATTCCAGATAAAACCAATACCCACAAATTGTAGGAACCCATCTGTAGTCAGCCTGTTGTACAATTCCAAAAGCAGGGAGAAGAATTTGGATGGTTCATGTTTGTCTTCAGACTTCTCACTTATCTTTTCCCATTTAGGTCACAATGGCCTCAAACCTTTAAACACTAGCTGTTTTGTTTTTTTTTTTCAACTATGCCCACATTCTCTGTGATTCTTTTCATCTGTTTCCTTTTGGTATTTTGTTCCAAGCAAACTTTTGCTCCTCATATCTGCAGTCCCTGAGTGATTGTATCTCCTCCATTCCCACCTCCTGAATATCTCACTCACCTCACTTTCCATAATGTTCACTTTTCTCTTTCACTGACTGTGACTCTGAAAACCTCTTTTCCCAGGAAATCCTCATGAGTGTAACCTCCTGGCTCACCCCTCTTTTGGGGGTTTGGTGCCCACCATGAATGAAAGGAGCTCCCCATTTTCTTGCCTGCACACTGCTAACTCCACCTGGCTGGAAAATAAATAAAATAGAAAAATCAGGGTTGGCATAACTCCTGGTGCAAAGAATGAACAAAAATTTTTCTTCCCCTGTCTCAGCATCACTGCCTTATTTCCATTTTTCTGCTTCTCAGATTTCTCCATAGCCCAGCTCATAGGCTCCAGGAGCTCATCTTGTAATCCCATGACCAGATCACTGAAGAGCCCTGCACATATAAATAGCATGGTTTTTATTATTTATAGCAAAAGTTAAGTCTTTTGCTATAGCTTCCATGTTAGATAAGGCACAGATTTCATATGAAAAATTATGAGGAACACCAGCAAAAAGCAAAAACCCCCAACTCCCCAAGATGGTAAAAATTATTCCCGGTTATTATTGGGATTTTGTTGTGCTTAATTTTTTTGAGGTTGAAACTAAACTTGGAACAACACTTTGCTGATATTCATATGTAATGCTGTACAAGTCCACAACAATCTGAGCAGGTAAGACAAAGTACAGAGGAAAGGAAAAATCAATGTCTTGCCTTGGCAGATGGAGCTGAGAAGCTGAGAGATGAAATTCTCGCAGAGCAGATCTCAATGCAGAGCTGAGAACCCAGCACAGTGTAGTTTGAGTTGATCCTTTGGGTACAATTCATGCAAAACCTAGTTCATCAAGTGGATATGAAATATTTAGTACCCTGAGAATCCTCTACTCTGCAGTGCTGGCTGTGGAGGTGTTGACCTGCCAATAAATCATTTGGTCAGGCTGCCCAGGCCTTGCCCAAGCCTAAAAAATACACTTTTGAGAAGAATATTCCATTTCCAGCACAGCAGCCCTCAGGACAAGCATTCTCACAGTGCCTTCTCTTTAAAACTGGTCCAACTCCAAATCCAGGGAGAGCACAATGCACATTTTTGATGCCAAGGAGAGAGCATGCAGGAGAGGCTGGGCAGAGCCACCACAGGTCTGTGTTTGCAGCTCTTCAGTGCACAATAAATTTCTGTACTTTCACTGGCTGTGGCTTGTCTGATCCAGTTACAGTCTCAAATATGATCTAATTCCTGAGGGGATCCTTTTTTTCCCTGGCCAATTTCTCTATTCAGCTTTATACTCTCATTTGTCATTTGCAGTAAATATACTGAATTTCAATTTTTATCTCTTTACAAAAGTATGTCCAGAAGGCTGCACTGGCTGCTGCTGCCCCAGTATGAATGTGGCTGGAGCTGGGTGACAATTCCATCTCATCTGGACTGGGAGCTGGGGCCAGGCTGTGACACAGGACTCCACTGTGATGGTGTGTCAAAAACTGGAGATTCCTATCCTGGTCTGCTGGCAGAAGAAAGCTCAACGGGGTTTATATACAACTTAGGCCATTCAATCTGTATATTTTTCTGCTCCAGAAATGGAAAAAGGGTCTAAAGCAAAGCTCAGGAAAGGGCAGAATTGTCATGGAGACTCCTGTCTCTGCTATGGTATGAGGTGGGGTAAGTGGCTGCGGGCAAAAATTGGACAAGTCCTCAAATTTTTAAATTTTTAAATTGCGAGGAAAGGATTTCTGTAAAGGTGCATAAAAATTAAAAATAGCAACTATGGCTAGGCCTGCTCCACCTGGAAAACAGGAGCCCATTTGTAATGGGAAACGGAATGGTTCACAGGGCCCACGGGATGGGAGATCCTTCATCCCAGTTATTGGATTCTTGGGGACATTACAAGGCACCTTAAACCCACAATTTCCAACTCCCCAGAGAAATATATGGACCATCACAAAAGCACAGGTTTTCAGATACATACACAGGTTCCCCGGGAAAGTCAAGGCCAGCAGGACCTGGACTCCTTCCCAAAGTTCTGTGAGATCGTTTTCCACCCAAGTGACACTAAACATTGAACCAGGAGTGAGAAAAGAAACACCACGTGAGAGACAGAGTAAAAGAAGTGAGCAAGATTGGCAAGCAAAATGGAAGCAGAAGTGCAAACAGAGATGAGGAAATTCAGGGAAAATTCTGTCTCTCCTGCTTGCTTCTTCCAGACACAGTGATGTCTGAAAAGTGATGAATCAGGGACCACAGGCAAGGACAGGAGCAACAAGGCTCAACTGTGTGACCTGAGGCACGGATGGGAAAGTAGAGCAGAGAGAGGGAAAGCAGAGAAAACTGTCAGATTTCTGTGGGCATTACCATGCTGTGTGTGCTCTTCATAAAACATTTATCATGAAGGATGCCTTGCTCCTTTGATTTTGGATTCAGAACCCTGACCAGATTTAGACCAGGCATTTTCTTTCTTCCCTTTTCTTTGTCTTCCATCTAATTTTAATATAAATTGAGTAGAAATGTACCCCAGTCATATTAGGCTATAGAGAGCAGGTAAAGAACTCTATCATATATACACCAGGTCCCTCAAATTTGGGCTTCTGCCTGATTTTAACAGTTTAATTTGAATGGTTAGAAGGTAAAGGAACCCTTTGCTCATCACACCAGCATTAACATGTGAGCATGAAGAAGCACTTATTTGTCTTGGCAAGACCCAGAGCTGGGATAAATGGTTCCAGATGAAGATAGAGTTATGTCTCTCAACTCCCAGCTAAATTTGGGGCCAAATACATACTCCCTTTACTACAGTAAATGTCACTTTCCTGATCCTAACACATCAGTTCCAGCATATATTGATGCAATCCACTGCAACAGCAAAATCACTCCCACAGTAACATTGCTCCCATAAAGCCTGGATAGAGGCCTGATCGACTGCATCGGACAACAATTACCTCAAATCAAATTCTCTCCTTCTGGACAGGGGTGTAAATGTGGAGCATCTTCACCACAGATCAATGGAGCCACAGCAGAGGCAGTCAGGGAGTAGGAGGATGAAAAGGCAAGAGATGGGAGAGATCCTGCTCATTTCCATTTTTGCCCAGGGAAGCACGAAACGCTTCTGCTGCTCCCCAGTAGCTGTGCTCAAGGAAAAGCATCAACACACCCAGCAATTATAAGCCTAAAAAGATAATGAGTGGCCAGGCAGCCCTAATGAAAGTATCTGGGGCTGCCATCCCCACGCTGGCTGTGTCTTGCCTGGAGCACGGAGCGCTCAGCCACGTCCCAGGGGCAGCCAAGTGAAAGGGTCTCACCTGCTACCTGCAATCAATCCTTGCCTGCAGTGTCAGACCCAGGGAAGGGTCTCACCTGCTACCTGCAATCAATCCTTGCCTGCAGTGTCAGGCTGAGCTCAGCGCGGGTCACCCGGCGAGGCCGAGCCGCTGCTCCCGGCCTGTCAGAGGGGATCGGTTCAATGCTTCCTGCAAGGGTCACTGGCAAAGGCTGGCCGTAATTTTCAGCTAGGTATGTAGAAAGGGGGGGATGGAGCCTCAGGCACTGCTGATTCCAATAAATACTTAAGGAATTTAACAACCCGGTGCAGGCCCTGTGTCGGTGGATGGTGTTGAGGATGTGCTGGAGCTCACGTTGGCTCTGCCACTGAGGGTTCCAGCAGCAGGGAGTGGCAGTGCCACGTGAGCAACCCCATACACAAATGCTGTGCCTCATCTATCAGGTTTCTCCAGGTAATTGGGATCAGCACCCACTGACACCATCAGTGGTGTGGGTGTGCAACACTGAGATGACTCATGGCTGTGGAAAAAAGAGGCCAGTGGGAATGTTCTGGCCAGAACTGTGCCACATCACAATGCAGGTATTACTCAAGCTGGGTCATTTCTTATATATAGCATAGCCATGCAGCATGCCTAGGCCTACAGAATAAGAAAGGGCTCCTTTGTATTTTTTTTCAAACCTGGGAATTATATGATATATTTTGTAGCCTTAAAGGGCTAGAGATTTCCATTTTGCAGAAGGAAGGCACAATAGCTACAAGAAGAAAAGGAGATTTTCTGGGCATAGAGCCAAACCAAGACACAGGTCACCTGGCTCCTATAATCTTCTGTGCCATAGACTCCCCATCTGCCTTCTGGCAAGTCATTTATTCTCCCCTCATCCTTTGTGCTGCAGCTGTAAGCAGGGATAATAACAGATCTCTACATCATGGGGCAAATGTGAGGGTAAGCGTGATGGTATCAGCACAACTATTGCATAATGTGTTGGTGGGCTGGAGGGAATACTGTCCCCAAACACTCCCTGGGAGCTGCCCAGCCCTCTGAACCATCATCTCTTGGTTATTTGTACCTTGCAAAGATGAAACTGAAACTTCAGGATTATCTGCCACAGGTTTTACATTTACTGAGATATCCTGCACGGTGATTGGGTTGCTGCAAGTTCCAATTCTCCACTCAAAGTAAGAGCTCAGCCTTGCAGGAGATGATGGGATTCAGCAAAATGAAATTACGTGTTTCTCCAGCAGATAAATAAAAGAAAGAGGTTAAACTGAGCAAAGGAACTTTGTGTGCCAGCACCCTCTGCTTTTGGTGAGGTTTCTGCCACCTCAGATCTGTGAGCAGAGATGGCTGTGGGGAGGCATTTGGAGTCCTTCCAGTTAAAATAGGCCAAAGTGGCAGAAACCTCTGATCTCAGTGGCATGAACAAGTGCAATTTAGACTGAAACGGGCCTGGGAATAAACCGGGAGCAGACCAGTGAGCAGACAGCACTATTGCTGGTGGCAACTGCTGGTCAAAGCTGGGACCTTCTAGGAAAAAGGTGAAAGTTTTCCCAAGAACCTTCACAAAGGTTTCCAAAGTGCTGCCTTTAGACACAGCACCACTTCTGAAGAAGCCTTCTCTCTGGAACAAGCCAAGTGTTCAACTCACAAATCCCACCCCTCTTGTAGGCCAAAGCAAAAAAAGGAGAATAAGGATCTAAATTGCACCTTGGTGTGTCCTGAAGATGATATAAGCCAGTGTGACACACAAACTGATGAGACCAGAAGCAATGGCAAATTGCAAAGGATTTTTGGCTTGCTTATACTAATTTACTAAATGAAGCTAAACCTATTTAAACAATGCTTAAACCATTTTAAGTGTGTTGAGTTGGCACCAAAGTAACTTGATCTGCTTTGCACTGATTTAATTACACCACTGCTATTTATAGAATGTGCTCTTGTTTGTAATAGCCTTCTTTAGCTTCACCTTTCAAGTGGATCCTTAAAGGAAGAGGTTTCCAAAATATTAGTTTTCAATGTAAATTTGAAATGCATTTAATTATGGCTGCCATGGGATTGGGCAGCCAGCATCCCCCCAGGCATCCCACACTATGGAGATTATATCTTTAATGCTACATGGAGAATCTTTTCATCTGCTCTTCACAGTGCTGATAGCATCACCTCAAAAATACCCAATCTGAACCCAAAAGGGAAGAAGAAATGAAATTTGCACATGGCTCAGGAGATTCAATAATTCACGATATTTCATTAGACAACATCTCCATTAGGAGTCTGACATTTATATTCATGGTTGAGCAGAGGGATAACTTATGAGTTATCTCTTCTGTCTTTGTGAGTGAAGATTAATGTCATAAATGCTCAGCAATCGTGTATCATATATATATACACACTTCCACACACTCAACATGCATTATTTTTATCTTCTATGATCCTCAGGAGGGAAAACACTTGAGACAACAGTTTAGGGGAAAAGCAGTTTCTGAATGCTGTCAGACTGTGACAAAAAGCAGGGGAATATTGTATCATCAGTTAAACCATGTAAACAACAGACATTATTGAGCCAGGGAGAGGGGGCTGTGCTGGAGCTGTTGCACACTTGCACTATTTAATATGTTGTGTACAATTCAGGGGAGGGTCTATCCTGAATGGTGAGCCTATTCTTTAGGCAAAATGGGATGAACAGGAGGGAGAGGCAATTCCCTGCCACCTTCCTGCCCTCAGAAGGTCTAACCCAGTAGCATCCAAAGTCTATTTCTGCATAACAGTGAAGCTGACTGGGTTACCTAAAGAAAGTGCTTGCAGCTACTGACTGCCACTGTGCCAAAGGGATATGTGGCAAAGAACAGGGAATGCCAATTTTGTGCCATCTGGGGATTTCCTTAAGACAGATTTCTGGCTGCTTCAGAGGGAGCAGCTAAGCTCACACAGAGTTTACACAGTCCAGGAGCCGCTTCTAGTGAAAATCTATTATGAGCATTGTAGAGGGAAAGTGCATAATAAACACAATTTATCACACAGCTCTCAAATTCACTGCTGAGCTCTCACCTATGAGCCCACAGATTTATAGACCCTGGGATCCATGGCCAAAGGGTCCCATGTAAGTGCAGATAGTTATGGTTGTTGGAAAGATGCTCTGGGGTTATCCAGTCCAGCCTTGTGCATTCCCGCAAATGCATAATCAGGTTCAATGATTTGCTACAAAAAATCACTGCCTCATATTGTCTAAGATGACTGATGTCTCTTGAATTATCTTCTTGACTGTGCTTTTCATCTTAATTAAATAGGCTGGCTGGACCATGCCAAGAGATAGAACAGGCCAGATTTTTATTATTATGGCTAGGAACATCTATTCCAACACAAGTGGGTCCAGTGCAACCCTCTCCTATAACCAAAAACCAGCTGGCTACAGGATCTGACTGTATATTTACTGATCCAAGTGCTCTCAACCCCCTTCTCATCTGTTCCCTGTCATCTCCACACCCAGTTTGCATGAGACAGCTAATTTTAGGTAGTTTAGGCAGTTCTTAATTTCATTTGCTGAACTGCACAGACATTCCTTTGAAGTATTTGAGATGACAAAGACCAGAAAACATACATAAAAATATTCAGATTAAAGCTCTATTTTTTGCTGCAATTTGTGTGTTATTTAGGCAAAACAATACAAAAATCCAGAGGTCGTGCCAGTAGCTGAGAAAGACCAAGAGTTCAAGTCCAGGCAGTTCATCTTCAGCTAGTAAAGGTCTGACCCCAAAATGTGTTCTGGGTTGGCCTGACTCAGTGCAGTGTGATGCAGAAAACCCTTAGCTGTGCCTGTGGGAAGCAGGATGGACATTTTGCTGCAGTATTTTGCCCAAGCTCATTATTTCTACTGTAGATCATTGATGCTGTCTCCAACCCCTGTCCCAGAGTTGTGCCTGGCAGAGCTGGCAGAGCAGCACTCTCTGGAATAGAGCTGTTGCAGCAGGCAGGCAAATCAGGCTCATTTAATGCCCACTTCTCTCCTAGACAGAGGTGAGTGTCTTTTAAAGAGTTTAAGGGACATAAATATAACCTATAAGCAAAAATATGCCTTTCTAAATTAATTATTCTATGGAGTACACATTTACTCTGCAACCAAACACAGAAATGCCTGATTTTACCATCCTGCTTTAAACACAATGCCCTGTCACTGCTCCCTGTTTTCTCTAGAGACATTTCTAAGCCCATTTGTCCACATTGGCCTGTGTGAGCGGGAGACACCACTGTGCAAATCCCTCCTGCAGCAGGGTCCAGAGGCTGTGAGCACTTCTCCTGCATGAAATTAATTGAGCTCCAGGGGTCAGCAGGTTACGAGTAGGCTCATTATGACAAATGATTTCTGTCTGAGTAGGAAGACCTTTGGGGTCAGTTCAGGATTCTGCCTAAATTTTGTAATTATGCCTGCCTCAGGCCTTAAACAAACTAAGTGTTCCTTAACATGCAGAGGGAAGAAGCCTGGAGATTAGGGAACAAGCAGAAACAGCCTGGCTTAGTCTAACAGGACAGATTTTTAGCTGAATCTTGTAAATAAAACCCCTGACAAGCTCAAAAGAGCTGGAGACAGGCTTAGAGCGTGACAGGAAAAGATCTGGAGTCTTGAGAAACTATTTATCCCTGTGATGATTACAAGAAGTCCAGCTGGGAAAAGCTGATCATAATTCCTGCTCTGCCTGCAGTGGACATGCTTCACTTTGCCGAGCCCAGGAAGGATAATGTGCTGCAAAATGTGAACCTTGATTGTAAGTGGGGCTGTGCTGGTGCCGTCAGGGCTCAGCCTGGGACTCACAGCTCTGATGGACAGAGGAGGGGTGTCCCAAGAAGCCAGGCCAGGTTCTGGAATGGATTTGTCCCCATGGTGCCAAAATCTGTGTCTGCTGGGGAGCCTGGCGGCTGCTGCTGCAGCGCCCCCAGACAGGAACAGGGCCAGCCCTGGGGACTCACCCACCCAGATTTCACAGCCTGCAGGTTATTTGAATTTCATTATTGCTATTCGCTATGAAAACATTAAAGAGGAGAGGTGGACACTTCCAGAACACAACTCCTCCCATGCTGAAATAAGTGGGAAAAAGCCAACACCTCTCCAGAGAATGTGCAGAGCTCCTGGAGATTGTGAATGAGGTGAGATGGAGGCACCCAGGCTGGGACACCCCAAATTCTGAAGAGACAGAGCCCAAGCTCTCCAACCTTGGGCAGCCCTGGTGAGACTCCTGGGCATGCTCGAGCACCCCAGGAGCATCTCCTACAAAAGAGCTTCTTCCCAGTTATGTCACATTATGTTCCTCTGCAAAAGCTGCCTGTAGGTTATTCCCCCAGCCAAGAAGGGGATGTAAAAGATTCCCTCGTGCTGCTGGCCAGATAGACATGGGTAGATAGAGAAAAATACTGAAAATCTCCATTAGACTACAATACTTGGTGGCTCATGGCCACGTGAAATACCCATTTATTATCTAATTAAATCCTTTACATGTGTGTGTAACACATATTACATACAACACTTGCAGCTACCTTTGCAAGATATTTCATGAAGTGCACAGCAAGTTGTTTTAAAACATTTACTTTGAAACTATGACTAGCTTTGAAAGCTGAGTTTAAATTTTAGGATTGAAACCTGAATTTCTAGGATGTTTGTCACTCCTGCTCTTTCTCATGACTGTAGATCTAAATTAGATATTTGTATAATTTGAAATTTGCGATGAAAAATCAATAGACATTAAGATATTCCCATTCAATATTTGTTTGAAATTCAGACCATTTAACCCAAATCAGACTCCTTGTTATGATTTGCTGCAATTCATTAATTAGTCTTTTCTTATAGTACATTTTCTTCTAATCCTGAAAAACCATAGGAGCATAGGATTTATTGAATCTATTTTAATTATTCATGTAAATTAAAGAGACAGAATAAAAATTACATATTCAGAGAAAATGATCTGTCTTATAACAGTCTTCTTATAAAAGCAGAGTGTTTTTTTATTTCATCATTTTTCACTGGTCTTTTATTATGCTTTATTGCACTCTGATCACCATGAACACTTAAAATAATCTAAAGATAAACAGACTTATGGCTGTTTTCAAATAAACCAGTAATTCTGAATGTGCATGTCTATCTGAATTTTTTTGTAATGATTGTATGATTACACTCTGAAATGAAATAGTAACAAAATACAGGAAGGACTTTTAAATTACATTTCATGCAATTTTTATAACCGTGTGTGTTAATGATAGAATAAAAGAAAAATGTAAATTTTATTTTTAACAATGGAATTGTGAGTATATTTCACAAAATATTGTCCTTAAAAATCTTATATTTGACTTTTATTAAGCTTTTAATTTGTTTTTTTTTTCTATTTTGAGATAATTTTGGATGCATCCTATATTTTAGAATTAGATTTACAATCTCATTTTGGAATCTGACAGACAAAAAGCCAACTCTTGTACACAAAGAGCAATGGCAGCTGTTAAATAATACTGGACAGAGTAACATAGAGAAATGCTCTCCAAATATGCCTAGGAGTTTTTCCTGCAAAAAGATGATCTCATCTGGCTTTGGGTTTCTCAAGGAATGCAGTTGATAATGTGTGATGGTGCTATTTATAGCATGTTCCCCATGCAGATCCAATGATATCCAAAAGAGGATGGCCTCCTCCTTGTTTGGGATTTCACAAGACAATTCAGAGAGCCAGGCTGGGTGTGCAAGTCCAAGAGGAGGTGCTCAGGACAGGATCCAGCTCACTTTCCTCCAGGATAGTCAATGAGGGGATGTGAAACTCGAGGCACCAGGAGGGAGATGAGCTTGTCCTCAGCCCAGCCAGGGCTGGTGCTCCATCTCCTCCTCTGAGCAGAGGCTCCCTGTGGTCTTTGGCAATTACCTGTGCCCAGATTTCCAGGAGTGGCAACATGCAATTGCACGTTTATTTGCCCATGTAATTACTGTAATTGTGACCACAGTTGTGGTAATGGTACAGGCAAACAATCAATTACACATCCAGGCTGGGAGATGGCACTTCCTCCATGGAGCTCCAAACAGCATTTCCAGCTACACCTAGCTGGCTGAGCACCCACAGCGGGACCTCCTTAGTCAATGCAGCCCTGAGCAGTACCACTCTGTCATTCTCTGGCAGGGAAACAAACTGTACAACCTAATCAGACATTTCCCTTCAGTCCCCCAAAACGGTGCCTTTTGGAGACAGCGACACAGATAGCAATTGGCAAAAACATCCAGTTTGTGATGTGCCAACACTTGGAGCAAGAAAACAAACAAAAATTACCAATGAAGCTGTAAAGGCAGGAAAATCCATTAAGAACCCTGGGGAGACATTGCTTCCCTGATTACATACAATATGCACAATGTACTCTCCGTGTACCCAGGAATGGTAGTGGAGCTCCCTGGAGGATCGTGTCATGCGCTGGCCTGCAGCCAGATCTGTCACACTCAAAGTGCTCCTCTACTCTGAAAAGTGTCTCAGTAAAAAATAGCATCATTGCATTTTGTGTTTATGGTCTCCTAATGCTCTGGTATCAGGTGTGTTCAGCTTACAGTGGAAACAGTGCTGGGACAGAGGTTTGGGTTCTGGTGTAGCTTCCCCTGCCCTGAGTGTGGATGCAGCAATGGAAGCATCACACAAAGCTTGCTCTTTTGGGAAGGGTTTTTGTAGGCCAGATCATATCCTGAGGTTAGGTCCCTGCAGTCCTTAATATATTTTTTCTCCTTCAGTTTCTTGTTTATCAGAAGGATTTGAAGGAGCCTACATGATGGGACTGCAGCATCCAGGGGTGATGCTGGAGAATGTGTCTGCCTCAGCCAGACTGCCACAACAGAGTGAGAGAGAGATAACAATAGTAAGTATTCCTTTTCAGTAATGAAAATTAAATGGAATAACCTTCCACTGAATTCCACACAATGATTAAAACACCTAATATGATGGCACAACTTAAATTCTATATATATGTTATTAGATTAATAATAGCACCCTATTGATGCAGAGCTTTCCCCAGATCTGAAGTCAATACAGAGAAGAACTCTCATTGACTTCCTCCAGCTTTGGATCATTTCTTTTTTCTGAGCTGAGAAATTTCCCAGAGGAGGAAAAGAGGTGTGGGAAATACCTTGGACCTTGAGGAGCAGGGAAGTTGAATGGGATTTGTTCCAGTGCACCAGTGATAGGCTTTGAACAGAGCTGGACAGAAGTTTTGTCAGTGTTGGTTTTTATTAAAAATTATATTTAAATTTAAAAGGGCTTTTTGGAGGAGAAGAGAGAATAAACGTCAGCAATGAAAAACAGGAAAATAATGTGACCATTTCTGGAGCACAGTGACTTTGCTTTTTCATTCAAATTTATGTTTTGAAATTAAGTTTAGGTGAAATAGTAAAAGATAAAAAAATCCCCCCAAAAATTACAAGCAAATCAACTCAAGTGTATTACAACAAAATATTTCAAATAAGCCTGAAGTTTCCCTTGTGAAATGCAATTTTGAAAAACTACAGCAGAAGTTACCTACATTTTTCAGGAAACTATTGAGGTAAATATACAAAAACCACATTCCTAGCATGCTAATTGATGAACATGCAATTTGCTGCTCATCCTGCACTTTGCTTCAAGAAGCATTCTGCTAACTTTGTAAATGTGATGTTTTGAGATACTGATTGGAATATGAACTTCCATTTACTATGTTTGAAACATCTATACTGAAAAGTGAAGTTTTGCCTCAAAATGCTGAAAATTACTCTGCTAAACAAAGTCAAATAATATTATCAGAATAGAAGGAAGGACAGCCAATAACGGTAGAGAAAAATACAAATAAGGATCTAGAGGAAGATATAAACTAAAACTTTGAAATTAGTATAATAAGAGCAATGATCAGTGATGTTACCTCACCCTTGGGCTACAATTAGGGGCTCTTGGGAAAAGTGACAAGAAAAGGAGCAGAGAATAATTACACAACCCTGAACCTGGTGGGGTTGGGGGCACCTTTCTGCTCTGTCCTCTGAAGGAACAAGGGACTTCTGGGCAGTGAGAGAAAGGGAGAAGCTACTCCTGGATCTTCATTTCCCCAGGGAAATGAACAAATTGAGGGAAAGTGCAATCCCACTCCTAAGAGCCTTCCCTTTGGCACCAGTGTCACCTTTAGCAGCCACCTCTGCCTTGTCCCACTGATCATTCTGGCTCTTTGTGGTGTTTTAAAGAGTCAGACAAAGGAAGGGTAGTTAAAAAATCTCCTGTATTGGCTTTCAGGCACTTGCTATCGGAGAAAAACAAAAGCAGAACTTGATCTTTTGTTGTTGTTTTGGGTTTTTTTTCCCCTCCTTTTGTAAAAGGGATTCCTCATCTTTTCTGCTCCTTTATATTCTAACTGCCCCAGCTGGAAACCTTCTAGGCCTTTTTAAAACAGGATTAAAAACACAGTTCTCTGCATTAGCACAGCTCAAAAGGATAACCTCAGCTCTTTTCTCTGCCAGCCAGCTTTTTAATCCTGAATCACATGTCACTTCAAATTATGAATATGATTTTCATGTTCCCCTCGGGCCTAAATTTCACCCAAGTAAATCCTCTCATTCAGCAGCCGGAGAAACGTGTCAAAAGCACTGATCTTCAAGCACTGAGAGTGCTCTGGGAGAGATCAAACTGTCCCAGACTGAACTCTCCCTGTGCCAGGCATCTTTTCCCCTCCTGCTTATTGTTGTTGACACCCTGCATCCCTCCTTCCTTTTCCCCCAGGTCTGAAAGCTTGGGATGGTAAGAGAGAAAAAAATAAGTCCCCTCTTAATTTGAAATATTTCTGGGATTCATCCTCCCTGCACTTGTGGGGGCAGAGGAGAACAAAGGCGTGCACATGAGCTGGTTCTGGGGAATGAGGAATTAAACCGCCCGCTAAAGCGTTGAGCTCTTTCATCTCCTGGCAGGGCTCTGCTGATAAGATCAGCTGTCAGATGGGAGCTGGCCCTGATTTCCCAGCCAGCCAGGTCGGTGTCATGCTCCATTTGATGAAGGAAGCCCTTCCTCACCCAGGATTCTCTGTGCTGCCCAGATCCACCTCTCCCAAGTGTCCTGAGAACACGAACTGGCTCAGAATGCCCCCGTAAGAGGAGCTGTGTGTTTCCAGCCCTGGTCTGCAAACCAACAGATCAGAATTGTGTCTGCAAATGACTTAAAGCCTGAGGATCAAGCCTGGAATCAGATTCTAGATATCTGAGCACTGAGTTTGGGAGGGGTTTGACCTTAGGTCAAATGTCTCCTCAAGAAGAGGAGATCTTCCTGGATCAGAGGGGAAAGCCTTGTGTCTTCAATTTCTTTAGGGAGGCTGGAGAGCTCAAGGGACTGTGTTGGTCTTTCCTTTCCTGCTCTGTGCCAATATTATTTCTTCCTCTGTGAAAATTACTGTTTTATTGCTTTTGTTATATTTGGACATTGTTCCCTTCCCAAGATGACTGTTGCCATTGCCTTTACTCACTGTGGTGGCAGAACAAACCTCCAGGCATGGGACAGGTTCTGGTCTCCTTTCCCTAATGGGAGCTGTGAAATGTATGGATGTTGTGCTAGTGAGGAGTGGCTGAGTGCAAAGATCACCCCGATTCAGTCATTTCAGGGCAAGGAACAGAGACATTGGAGCTTGGTTCCAAAGTAACTCTGGAGTTAGAAATAATCACTTTGTTGAGATCTTCACAGCACCAGTCCAAACACCTGAGTTCAGCTTTCTCCTGCAGAGTTGAGGCAGAGTTCTGGTCTGAGGTCACCTCCTCTGAACACACTTTTCCATGGGTCCTCTAGAATTAGTCAGAAAAGGTGATTTGGTATGGTTTTCAATCTGCATTTATTTTAGGAATTCTCCCTCATAGAGGAAAGAAAGTAAAGACATCATGGAAAGTGGAGAGCACCCAAACCTCCCTGCAAGCCTCCGCAGCCACGCTGAGTGGCTGCAATGGCTCAGCCATTTCCCACTTGAAAATCAGTCAGAGAAATGTTTTCTTGCAGCAGAAGAGCAAACACAAATGTGGAAAGGGACTTGGAGGGCATGTTTATCTCTCCCTTACCTTCCCACGGCGAAGAAGCCACAGGAGTTATTAGAGAAACCTCACCTTTCAAAACATTCCCATGGCCATGAACATGCTGCTGAACAAATCTGTATCCTGGGAGGATTTCTCACTCATTGGAAGAACTACTCTGATTCAGCCATTGCCTGTTGTTTTTTCAAGTTTCAGCAGCAAACAGAAACATAGTGGTTTGCCAAGAGAGGTGGGCAGGAAAGAGTTTTTCCTATCCACAAGCACTTCTCAGTTTAGAGTTTTTCCCATCCTAATACCAGGCGAAAAGTAGAAACCTGGAACTTTAAACTATTAAGAAAATATTAGTGAAATAATTGGCCTGAACTTTCCATCCATCCATCTATCTATCATCTATCTATCTATCTATCTATCTATCTATCTATCTATCTATCTATCTATCTATCTATCTATCTGTCTATCTATCTATCTATCTATATGTTTGTGTGTAGATATAAAATATTTTCATTTTTCAGAATGTTTACTCACTAAATATAAGTCACAGTAACATTAAGAGCAAAACATTCCTTTTTAATTTACTTCCTCCTCCAATAAAACATTTAGATGTGACTTCCATCAAGTGTCATTTTTCAATTTAAAAGAATTACCAGAAAACCCCAGTCAGTATTCAGGGCCATGTTAATGGTTGCCTGGCTGCAGCCTAGAGGTGGCAATAGTTCAGTGACTGCTGAGCTGCATGTACTGAGTTTGTAATCCCTTAAGAAGTGCTTTGAGGCTTCCAGTAGCTAATATATGTCCACTACCATAGCAAGGAATAAAATGAATATTGCTTCCTTTATCTCTTTATGTTTAGCAATGCAAAATTTGTAGAACTGAATTTCCACAGTGGTGATTTTTTTCCCCTTCCACTGTTGGATAATAAATTTGTTTATCTTTGCTCTTGGCACCAAACTTTGTGAACATTTCTAAAAGAAACAACAAAAATTCACTCATGGTCTGCTAAATCAATACTGCCAGTGTCTCATTGCCAGTGCACCTTGTGTAAGCATTCACTGCTCTGCCTGAGTGGGGGTTCCAGCCTATTCTGCACTGGTGGAAATGGCCAAACCAATTGCAGGGTGATGGACAATCAAGGCTCTGTCTCCTCCCTTAGGTGTCAACCTGAGCATCATCTCTCAGGAATACAGAGCTGAGGATGAGCCCTCATCCCAAGCAGGAGCAGATAAAGAGGCAGGTGGATAAGACAACATGGATAAGTGCCAATGTTTCTGTGCAGTGGCTCCCTTCAACACAGAGCACAGAGACAGACTGGACAAGGTGTGATTGCAGATGGTTTGTGTGAGAGGATGTAGACTCCAACATAACAGTCACTTTCTAAACAAAAGCCTGCCTGAGTGATCTGCCTTCAGCCCTACTTGCTGCTGCAGAATAGTTTTCTGTGGCTACAAACACTGAGATTTTCAAGGCCTGATTTATGATTATTCTCTGCTAAAACTTTAAAAACACAGAAATTATTACAGCTATTTGTTTCTCATCTTGGCATTGTTGTTCTCCATTGCAGTAAGTAGGACTATCTTTTCTTAAAATGCTGGATTGAATCCATGTTCTATTTATTATGTCTGGGGACTGCTGTTCTGTATTTTATAGCCTGTTTACAAACTGTGCAGGAGGATAAAAAGAGCACAATCTGAAAAAGTGAAGAGGTTTCCTCATCATCCTTTTATTTCTCCTCAAAACAGTGGTTCCCACAGGTGTCTGCTTTTTGGACCAAAACAGCAAGGTAGAGTACAAGAACAAAAATTAAAATCACAGTGAGCCAAAGTATTCATTTGCTCCAAAAGGCACATGATGGATCTCTGAGAAGGTTGAGGATGTCCCTGTTCTGCCCCCATGTGCTTCTGTTGTTCTGCATTCATTTATTCTCCTTGCAATCCATGTTCACGGAGGAGGAAAGAAGAGTCTGGTCCTAGGAGTGGGAAGCTACTCATGAAGAAGTGAGGGAGGCAGCAGGTATCCATTAGTGTTGCCATACATTTCAGCTCTAACTCAGCCCTGCCTGTCCCCACAGGAGAGCTTTGTGCTTGTATTTTACACATGGCTTGCACCAGCCAATTCCCATCCACATCCTGGAGCAGCTCTGACACTGAGCTTTGTCCTTCACCCAAAACGTCCCTGACACTGTGAGCACTGGATTCCCAAGCAGCAACAAAAAGTATTTGTTTGAATTGGAAAGGATGGGCCTCCAGATTTTAAAAACTTGCAGAAATCAGTTTCCAGTTTACCAGTGATTCTTTATTTTATGGGCCTCAAAAACTTTTCTGAGGAAGCAAACCCAAGCTGCTGACGGGTCAGGGAGTGACCCTGGGTGCTACCTGGTGACCCTGGTAGTGTGTGATAAATAGATAGCCTGGCAGGCTGTGGCAGCCCACTGGAAGGCAAATACAAACCAGCTCGAGGGTAGTGAGCACACATGAGGGTTTATGGTGCTTTTCCACCTTTCACTCCCCATGGACCACAGCTGAACAGTGCAGCATCTGTTGTGCCCCACTGCTGACAGCATTTCATCCTGTGACTCACACAGGGGCCCTGTGCACACACTTTCACATACAGGCTGTACCACAGGTTGCCAGGCCACATCCTTCTCCAAAGAATGAGAAACAAGAGTGTGAGGTGCACAGAAAACATTCCTCCTTCCGTGGGTTGGGTTTACCAGGAGAGGTGAGCAGAGTCCCTTTGCTGTGGTGCACCACACAGTTCAGGCACACCCTGTCCCACCATTCTGGTCACAGCTGTGCCCACTCATATTTTCTCCTCTCAGGGGCATCAGGTTGTCAGGAATTCAACCTTCAGTAGAGAGAAAAGGAGGCATAAAGAACATTCAACCACTCTCACAGTTTTTGGTACTAAAATCAATGTACTGATCAGTACGATCATCCTTCTGGAGAGAGAATGGCTCTGACAGCTGAGCTGCTCTGCACCCCTCCCATCCTGGAAGAAACTTCTTCCTACCAAACACTTGCCACCAGCCAGGAGCCACTGGAGACAGGAGTAGGTGCTGGGAGACTGAAGTTTTGCTCTCTACATCTCACCAAGGCTTCAATAATGAGTGTTGTGGGCTGCCAGCAGGATGGATGGAGGGAGACTGGCTCCAAATGGGCTGATTCAAGGGGCAGATGCTTTGATTCACACTCATTTCCCATCATCAGGATCCATCTCAGCTGCTTCAGTGTCATTGTAGGGATCCCTCCTCACCTCGACTGATTTGGATTCTGATCAATTCTGATTCTGATTCTGTGATCTTCTAGGATGCAGATAAACATACTTAAGTATCATTGTCTTTACCTGGTCAGAACACCTGCTAGAGTTTGTCCAGAGTCTTGTTTCTGTCATATAAAAGCCACAGCAGTGAGCGAACTAATTCATGTTTAATTCTGTTGTTGAATACAGAGAATGAGATTTTAAAATACATACAAAAAGGAATTTTGTCCTCAGTTCCCTTCAACAACCATCCAAAGTAAAAGGAATAACACTCAAAGATGTCTCTAAAACCCCCCCTCTAAAAAAACATTGAAAGCTGGTAAATCTACAAGATAACTGAATTTTCTGCGGAAAACAGCAGATAGGAAGTCAGGGTTATTTAACATTTAACTTCACTTTGCAGTCAAATTATGCTATGAAAACATAATTATAACATATATATACATAATACGTATTATTATGATGATGTATGGATGAAATTCTACTCCATTGAAGCAGAGAAATTTTCTCTATCCCACCACTGACTTGTGGACAATGTCCCTACAGGTGGACATGACTTCTGCCTCCACTTTGGTGAGATCATGAGAATAAATCTGCATTTCGTCTCTCAAGCCCATCCGGTGTCTTTTGCTGAGCTGGAACAACAAAACACTTGTGTGTTTTAGAGAAAAAGACCAATAGCAACAGAAATCAGAGTGGTTTTGTTGCAATATTTGTGTAAAGTCTCAGCACTCAGGGTGGCAGAAGCAGCAGTATCGTGAAGTTAGCCTCTACCAAACAGATGGCTGGGGAATTATGATATCTAAAAACCTGGAGCATCTTCCATCTCTAGATGCCAGTTAATAATCCAGGTGGTGCTGTATGAAAGGAAGAGATTTTTTAGAGCTTTGGGGCTCAAGTAGTCCACAGGGTCCAATTCCCAGTTCGATTGCAGCCCCTTCCTCCCTCTCACCACACAGACATCTGGTGTTATTACAAGCTTGTAAAAGAGCTGTGTTCAGAGATAGCTTCCCAACACTGCATGTGGAACCATATGTGATAATACAGCATTACATTAAAAATAAGAAAAGCCTGCTTATTGAAGATCAGCAAGTTGGGGTTTTTCAACATCCCTTACATGTTCATGTGGTTATTGGTTTTTTAAAGTGTTCTCATCTTCTGAAGATATTTAATTAGCTGTAATGGCTGCATTTATTAAAAGGCCTTGACTGCTCTGCTCTTTAGACAGCAGAGTATGGAAGCCATCTCATATCCAGCATATTTATAATAAAAATAAAAATATAAATTGCTTTTCCCTCTCTGTAGTGTGTACTCTGGCCTTACTGTTATTGTGTCAACATGAAGAGTTTATATCACAATATGGGTCATATTAAATAAATATGGGGAAGGAAACTGGGAAAAAAGGTGGTTAAAGGGAACAGCAGCACAGAACTTTGTTACAGCATCAAACCTCCTCCTCTGGAGAGAGTAGGTTTAAGTATTTTCTTATCCAGGGGAGCCTGAGCCTGGAATTTGGTTCATTCTCTTCAACAGCAATGGCAATACAGAAATAATCTCAACTTCTGTGCCCCTGGCCTGAAGATCATATCAGCTTCATCTCAAATGTCCCACACCAGCAATCCAGATGCTCAATCTTCAAGGCACAAGGTGCTGGCCCTCAAGAATGGCATTTCTGAACTTGATGGATTTTGGAACAAGGTGTGCCTCCTCCTGCTCCTTTCTGGGCAAACAGAAGAGGTGAATTACAACATGCGGAGCAGAGGGAAGGAGGGGACAAGAAATAAAATAAAATAAAATAAAATAAAATAAAATAAAATAAAATAAAATAAAATAAAATAAAATAAAATAAAATACTTATTTCATTAGTAACCCTCCTTTGCTGTGGACAGGATGCATACAACAGGAAGGATGTGGACACTGAATAACTCATCTCAGGATTTCTCTGTCATTAAGGAAATGGAGGTATTGAAGGGTGGGTTTCCTTTGCAGGCTATTCTAGTGAAAAGCAATTCAGCAATAAGGCCAAATGCTGCTACTTTGCTGCTGCTTAAGGAGAAAACTTTCCCTCTCTTCCTCTTTGCCCCGCACCTGCTCGTCTGGGCCACAATCAGCAGAGACATTAATATCTGCTTGCTTCATGGTGTGTTCCCTCCTCTCAGACACAGAAACCTCTGTGGCCACTTTAGAGGTGTTGGGCAAAAGCTGAACACAGCTGCTGAACATGGGACAGTACAGCAAATCCAGGCACCAACCTTCCCAGCAGCTTCAAGGTTTCTCAGAAATGAGCCTGGAGCTGGATTTTGCCACCCCAACAGCAATGGTCCCCAAGTCAAGCTGGTGACAGGATGTCCCTGCCTAGGAGGGGCTGAGATGGGAGCAGAAAGCAGTGAAAAATTGGCTTTGCTGCTCCTGTTGGCCTTGGGAAAACCTGTGATAACCCAGGGGGTTGCAACAGATGTGACATCCCTGGGAGCAGCCAGCTCTGACAAGCTTTTGGAATGAAAGCCACTGGGCTTTTGCTGAACTGCAAAGTGCCTCTAATTTTTCAGGCAGATTTTCATGAGAATAGCTCACTTGAAATCATGAGGATAAACAACCTTAGTGCCACTTTAAAGGTTAATAAAGTTTTTTAACAAATAGATTGTAAACTTCTGCAGATGGGAATTATCTGTATTTAAGTGTTTATACAACTCTTTGTCCAGCACTGTCATAGACCAAGACTCCTAGATATTACTGGAATAAAAATAATGTAAGCCAGGGATATGCAAGCATTTTTGATACTTTTATTTAATTTTTCATTTGCTAATTTTAGAATGGAGGGGAACACTCACAAAAAGCAGGACAGAATCTCTTTCAGACAGAACAAATTTAGACTAAAAGGTGCTCAACAAATTCTTTAGTGACCTAGGTTTCATTACACATCACCAGGAAAGACCTAACTTTAGGTTTGACCTCCACAGTGTTGTATAAATAGAGAAGGAAACTGAGAAGCATTAAGATGCAGCCTTCCTCAGGAAAAAAAAAAAAAAAAAAAAAGCAGTCCATTAATGACTCCAATTATAGCTATTCATTGTATCCTCTTTTCCTTAACAAAGTCTCACATTGTCAGCCAGTCCTCTTACATGTTCATTGTGTGTCCATTATCAAAATATCATTTTCAGCTTCACTGAACACATGTAGGAAACATAGTACTGTAAAAAGGAAGAGGAGGAGGGAAGACAGCACAAGGAAAAAAAAATAAAAAGAGAAAGATAATAAGCTTAGACTGTATTTGTGTAATTACCCTCTCCAGAACAATTGTCTGAGAAAAGGATATGTTTAATTTTTGTTATGTCATAAACCTCAAACTCTCAAGTTTGCTGCTGATTAGTCTAGGAACTAAACAACTGAAAATGGACACAGGGTGATTGCCCTCCCCATCACTTCAATTTTAGTAAAAATGGATTTATTATGAATGGAGGGAGAGTTCTATGATCAATTTTGAAACTGTTTTTAAGGACTAATATATTTTAAACATCCAAAGCGGAAATGAATGAGTTGTGGTTAGTACAAAGTAAAACCTTTGCAATTTCAAAAGCATGAAGCAAACCTGTTTAGGTAATGTTCAGCCAACTCACCAAGCTTTCTCTTTCCCATCCATGTTCTTTATCACTTATAGCATTATCTGACCCTTGACCAAAAGGTAATTCTGGGCCTGAGTCAGGCTTCATTCAAGTCAATCACAAAACTGCCACTGGCTTCAATAGCAGAAGGATCAACCTCTCAGTGCAAGATTAAAAAGATTAAAAGCTTGGAAAATCAAATACAATAATTGCTCCACAGGCGAATGATAGAAGGACCTTCCTGACCATAGCATATGGTGTCATTAACCTCCAAGAAGTTCTTCCTTTGGAAACTGCTAATGCTCCCAATTAATGGAGGAGCTTTCCCAATTTGAGCTGTGTGGAAACATCAACAATTTGCTGAAGATCCAGCACCAAGCACTTGTCTGCAGGCAGAGAGGCTTGGTCATTAACCCACATCTATCCTGCTCTACCAATGTGAGCTGGAAGGACCAAAAGGCAGAATCCCCTCCTGTGCTTTAGTTGGTCAAGGCAATGGGAGCCAAATACCCACCCTGGGCAGGGACTGGAGTGAACTGGGTCAGCCTGTGTCCAAAGTTAAATTTCCAGTGGCATTCTCAAGGGAATAAATGCTCCTGTGGCTTTCTGAAGTGTGTCTTTAAATGACTTGATTTCAGGAGACAGGAAGTTTTGGAAAAGGCTGAAAGGAGAAAACTCTTTTATCTGCCTGAAGCTGGCCTGAACTGGAATTGCTCCTGACACAATTTAGGCCTCCGATGTCATGGGGACAATGTTGGTAACGGTCTCCTTTCATCAGAGCTGTCATCATACACACATTTGTCACCCTAAGTGTGAATATTTGGGTTAGATTAGGTAGTATTTTAAATGTCAGTGGGGCATTTGACATATTGGATTTCTATCCATCCTTTTATCCTGGGAGTCCTTTCTTGTTTCGTTTTTTTTATAAGATATTGAAAATTTGGAACAGTTGGCACAAAATCACTGGGAATTACCACCCAGGGCTCTACCTCAGAGACACAGTTCTGCTGTTCTTGCCTTGGTCAGTGGCTGCCCTTGCAGCTTGCAGCAGGGCCAGCAGGAGTATTTGCAATGCCACACTATTGCATAATTGCAAGGCCATCCCTGGGGGATGGAGCTCTGCCAGCTGGCAGCATCCAGGCAGGAAGGGTTCATCCACACTGATAACCCTGTGTTGGTAACCCTATCAGTGGGCTCCAACAGCTCTGTGACTTTGCTTCTCCTTGCCACATCATTCACACTCCTCCAGCAGCAGGGCTGAATCAGTGTGTGAAAGGCAGGTACAGCCCTGAGCTATGGGCTGACTTTGGCATTGGTTGTACCTTGCAATTTGACCTGAATGGGATGACATCCATCTGCATTTCCCCAGGGACAGAGCAGGGCATGGACTAGAACTGGCAGGATCATGGCCCAGCCTTATCTGCCCCTTCCCCTGGCAGCATTTCCCTGCAGCTCTGACTTTCTTCTCCTTTGGTTTGCTCTTCTTCAGCGGGTCTGAACTGCCCACCCCTCCCACAGCCTTCTCCTTGGGGCTGCAGGTTCAGCAACAGCTGGCTAGTTGAGTCTTTGATGTGTTCACAAAATATATCTGCACATTCATCTATATAACTATGTATCTACATGCATATCTGTGGAGATGGATGGCTAGACAGAAAGGTGTGTAGATAAATAGATAGATCCATAGATAGATAGATAGATAGATAGATAGATAGATAGACAGACAGATAGATGATAGATAGATAGATAGGTAGATAGATAGATAGATAGATAGATAGATAGATAGATAGATAGATGGATATTCCCCCTTTCTCTCTCTCAAAAAAAAACTCCATAAAATCCAAAACTTTTCCTTGCCATTACTTGTCAATTACTTGTCAATTAGGGTATTTTGGAGGGTGTCCTCCAGTCTTGGAGCCTGTGAGGAACTGCACATGGCAGTGACTGAACTTGGCTTTGTCCTTTCAGCCAGCTCTGCCATCTGGGAGCCTCCTGCCCCATCTTCTTGGGAATGGTAGGAGTGGTTGCTGCTGAACAGCCTGCACTCCCAGCAGCCTTCCCACAGCACAGACAGGTGGGAAAACAGGGATGTGTGAAGAGCTGTGGAAAGAGACCAGCCTTGCAGTAGACAAGAGACAGCCAGGAGCTCCAAGCTTTCCATGGAGCCTGACCCTGCAGAAGGTGAGCTTGGATTTCTTACCAGGAAAAGCAAAGAAAAGCCCCTGTTTTCACTGATTCCCTCTGGTCTCTGGATGAACCCTGGTGTGGCTTCACCTCCCTTTGAGTCACAGCCCTGCCAACAAAGCCCCGAGTGTGAGGGAGCAGAGCCGTGCTGGGAAGCGCAGCGGATGTGCGGGACACAGCACCACATCTTGTGGAGATCCTGCAGGAACCCAGCTGTGAGGTTTGCATTCTTTCCCCTGGTGTTTACTCAGCTCCCTGCTCTCCTCCTTGCCCTTCCCCTCGTGCCCAGGCTCTGTGTTTGCTGGGTTTGTGTCTGACCAGGGCTGGCTCAGAGTGGCCCCTAAAGGGACGCTGCCAAGCTGGAGGATGGCTGTGGTTGGAGAGATGAGTGTACCCAAATTACATGGTGCTCTTCACTGGGTAGAAACTGGCTTGTCCATCACCCAAACCAGCTTATTTGCACCATTTTCAATGCAAATCAGCCCCTGAGGAGACAGAAGTTACAACTCTATTTACCTTAAGGCCCCTTTATCCTATCAGAGCAATGAAAAGCTGTCTTACAGCTAAAACCATATTCCACCCTTCCAACTGTGGTAGCAATTTAGGTTGTTTCCACCATCATTTAAAGTGATTATTCCTACTCCTCCTATGGGGATTTTATTACTTCATCCTAAACAAATGCTGCTGGAGACTGAGGGTCAGAAATAATTTGTATGAAAGATGTGGAGAGATGTGTTTCTGCTGATCTTGTTGGAGCAGATGTGGGTGTAGCTGCTCTCAAGGATTCCCCACCATCCATATTCCTCCAAGCAGAGCCAGGAAAATGCAATACAGAACACTTGTCACCCAGGTGAATGGCCACCAAGACATCTTTACCTGCATGTAGGAGAGCTCTAAACCTTCATCAACATATTTATTAGTCAAATTTATTAAAAATGAAGATATTCTAACTGCCACAGTTGCAAACACAAATGTTATTTAACTAAATAAAATTATTTTCTCCATTCCAGACCTCTACATGTGTAGAGGCTGTTGATGAACTTTGAACAGTCACCTTTATAAAATAGCCTCATCTGATAGAAATCTGCACCATCCCATTGCTCTCTCTGTTGATTTACATCAGCAATTGTGCCAATATCTGTAATAATCTGCATCTTGACTGGTGGTGATTAAGGATGGGAAAGCAGCTGGGAGCGTATAAGGGAGAATCTAATACTCAAACTGTGACTGAAAACCTGGAGAGTAGGAGCCTGATCCATGCTCTTAGGAGCTTGCTGGGATTTAAGATTTCACTTACGATGAATGGACAAAAAACCAGGCCCCAGACTGGTCTTACAGGCTCAGATAAACTGGGTACAGTTTTACACCCACAAATATCCATGGTGGTAATGGGAGCTGATGAGGAGACCCCAATTGTGGTATTTTCCAAGAGCCCCATTGTTGGATGGAATGATGAATCTGACTCCATGCTCTTAGAAGGCTAATTTATTATTTTAAGATGTATATTATATTAAACAATGCAATAGTAAAACTATTCTAAGGAATACAAAAGGATACAGACAGGAGGCTAAAAGATATAAGATAATGAAAACTCACAACTCTCTCCTCAGAGTCCAACACAGCTTGGCCCCAGTTGGCCCTTAAGTCAAAACAGTTCACAGCAGCAACCAATGAAACAATCACCTGTTGGTAAACAATGTCCAAACACATCCCAAAGCAGCAAAACACAGGAGAAGCAAATCAGATTATTATTGTTTTCATTTTTCTCTCAGGCTTCTCAGCTTCCCAGGAGAAAATCATGGGCAAAGAGATTTTTCAGAAAATATGACAGTGACACGCAATAATCCCTAAAAGTTCCACATCTGCTTTGACAGTGCTCAATTTGCACTCCAGGACTGAGAGTTTCCCTTCACAGCACCCAGTGTAGTAGTCAGTTGGGGTTTTTTTTCAGTCATATTCTGGTAAATCCTGAATTGGTGCTAAATAGCAGGTTTTTCCCAAAACTCAGTTCCCATTATCCCGAGTTCTTCCGGAAAATGCATCTGTGGCACTTCTCAAAGCTGCTGCCAAAGGGCTCAGCCACTGCCCAAACCAAGCGGAAATAACAAGGAATGCAGGATGTGTTTTCCTAAGAGACAGGTAAAGTTTGTCTATGAGAGAAGCAATCCAGGAACAAACCCAGGGAGCCTCCACACTGAGAGAGGCTTGTTTTGTTTTTTTTGCTTTACAATTTCACAGCTTTAAGTCCTTTCAGGTTATTCCCATTCCTACTTTAAAAGGCTGAAATTCTCTGTAGTGCAGCCACAAATATCACAGCCCTCTTGTCAACGTCCAAGCAGCTCAGAGCTGCAATTTATTTAAAGCTAGCCTGAAGTGAACCAGTTAGTAAGAGCTGGTTTCCTATCACACCTCATTCCACCTTCCGCCTTTGAAGCCCACTTAACACAGCCCTTCTATTCCTCAGGGGATTAAGGCAGCCCCCCTGACAATGCACTGACTGTTCCAGTGCTGTTGCCTTTTCTGTTTATCAACTAAATTGAGAGTGGACCAAAAATAAAAAACAAAGAAGCAAAGGAGAGGGCAGAAAGAATGAGAAATAGAAGGAGGCGGGGGAAAAGGAAAGCAAGATTTTTAATGCAAAAACAAACCCCTGGTGTTCAGGGCTTTTGCTCATACTAGTAAGCTTCAAGTATGAGCCTTGTACCCTTAATGTAGCAGAGAAGAAATTTTCCTAAAGCTCTCTCTCTGTATGTCAGACAAGCTGCATTTATTCCAAGAATTCTCTTTTCTTAGGGAGACCCAGGTGTAAAAACCCAATGGAGCATTTAGTTACTTGTGTCTGAGGATCCCAAAGGATCATAACTCTTATTTAGAGCAGCTGATAACAGTGTTTGATCTGTAGTTCTTTACTTTGCTAAAATCCTCTGGCTGCTGGCACCATGCCTAAGGCATCGTCTACCTGCAACATCTGCAGCTTTATCTGAATGATAACAAAGCTGGGATAACACTGTGAAGAGTTATAGCAACACAAGGATGAATGGGATCTACCTGAATTTGTTATTACAGTCTGATTTTGGGAAGGCTTGGGAAGGCTTGGATGTTGATGTGGGGCTGCTCACCAATGTTCTGTCCTGGAGGAATTCTGAATTCTGGGAATTCCACAGTATGGAAAAACAGTGCTTTTGTGAAGAAGGTACATAAGATGTCTTCTGACCAAGTTTTTCTTTGGAAAAGAATACTCTGGAAAGGGATTTGTAGAGCACACAGTTTAATGGCAGTTTAATCCCAACAGCAGTTGAGGTAACAGTTAAATATGCAGAAATGGTGGATGGAGAGACCTCACACCACCAGGCTCCAGAATTAGCAGCCTCCCTTCACCCTTCAAACCAACATCTGGAATACACCTGAGCCAAACAGGCAAAGAAGGATGATAAAACCTGCTTGAGGCTTCTCAAAAGTTTAGAGACCCCAGGTGGCTTTTCTATGGAAAAATGCTGTAGAGGATTAGAGATCTACCACTGCAGCCATAAAGCTCTCCCTCCTGCACTCTCCTGTGTAATGCATGTTTAGAGAAGTCTCTGCAGGATTTTCCTGCCTTCATCACTCTTCAGTCAAATGCAGACAAAGAAGAAAAGGAGGAGAATCCATCCATGAGCCCTTCAGGACAAGTGAGATTGAAGCCTGTGGTGAGAGCTGGGCAGTGGATGGGACATCAGGGTGAGTAACAGAGGGCACAATCCATCAGTTCCAGATGGCTTTGCACCATGAGAGAGCTTTCTGCTCCTGGGGCAAGCACCACAACCCTTGGTTGCTATAGGTGCTAGGTAGTGATACAGTCCAGGAAAGAGCTCACACTTCTTCAGCTGGATGGACACTGCTCCAGCTGGGTGGGACCTACAGCCCTCTGCTGTGCAGCTGACTCCCAGCAGTCTGTGTTTTTTTCTTTCACAGCATCAGAGTGCCTGCTGCTCTCCATTGCTACACCATGGTCTGGGTTTTGCCGGTGGCTATGAGACACTGCCTCAAAATTCTCATGGGGATAAAGAGCTGAGGCCTCAGTTCTAAGGGACATCCTGTGCAGGCAGCAGGTGCCATGGAAGGACCATGATTTTAGATGGTTTGGGATGTTTGTGTTACTTGTTTTGCATTGCCTCACTTGTGGGAAACCCTGTGATCAGTTTTCCTGCCTGGTTAATGCCTAGTGGGAAAATTCCTTTCCTGCTGAGCAGTCCCTGTGCCCTGCAAACCCTGCACCACCATGGCTGTGGGGGCAGGAGGGCAGGAGGGGGTCTTTGTGAACTGCAGGCATTCAAAACCACAGCCCACAAAGCAACCTCCTCAGGTCAGAGTGAGTGGGTAGGTTTATACTGGGACTTGTTTCCTCTTTTAATTTTACTGGTTTCCTTCAGCAATCATTAGGGCTTAACTAAGCTTTTCTGGCTTCCCCTTGTGTTTCTAAAGTTCTTTTGTTCCCTGGGGAAGTGGAACAGTAAGGATCCCAAGCTTTCCTTTCAAATAATTTTGTATACCTGAAATTCTTGGTCTGGGCTTAAAGTTCAACCCATCACTGACCATTTGCTCCATGCAATGAGGGGAAAAGAACAGAAGGCAAAAGGTGGTATCGTCTGAAGCTGAAATCTCTTTTAATTGGCTGATTCTTTGTCTCCAAGTCAAAATAGACTCACAGTATTATGGTGTCCACACTCAACATCTCACATGTCCCACCCCAACCCAGAGGGAGATCACAAGCCAACACCTGTAATGAAAACACTGAGCAAAGGAGAAGCCCAAAGACCCTTTAAGGGATTAAGTGTAAAAGCTTTTAGATGGACTATCTTTTAGATGGACCATCCTGCACCTGTAAATAAATAAATAAACAAATAAACAAACCATTTCCCCATATGCACAGTCCTGACTCCAGAGGCACAAAGCAGGGGCTGAGCTGCTGGCAAGGGATCTCCTGCATGGTGCTGCCATCACCCACCCTTTGCCTGCCCTTCAGGTACAACACTTTTCCTCCTAAGCCCCTCAGTCACCACACACAGCCCTCACCACTGCCTGGGGTTCCACTTCACTGCCTACTGTAGAAAAATCACTCTTGCTGCAAATCCAACTCATTTTTCTTCTAAATTAGGCTGAACATTACTTACATAGCTCCCTGCAGTGAGGAAAGCACTGGCAGTGACAGCCTCTGATGCTCTGCAATGTTCAAGGCTTCAGGAGCTGCTCCCAAGCATCACTATCAGACACAAATAATCCTGCTCTAAGCTCTGTCATGACAGAACAAGCCTTTCCTGTGTGCGTGCAGGCAGCACAGCTGTCTGGCATCCAAATCTGCTCCAGAGCGTCCACTGAATGCATTAAAAAGCAAATGAACTGTGTTCAGCTGGATCTCAGCTCATCCTCCCAGACCAAGATTTTAAGGAAAGGCCTCCAGTGACTATGCAAGCTGTAATAGAGGGGGATGAGAGAGTTGTTGTCTGCCAGCAAATTGGCTGGATTTGGAGCATCCCTGATGCAAACAGAGTTAGGGCATTGATAGCAGCGTGCTCCCTATCTTCAACTACTCTGAAAATATCAGCTCCTCCTAGCTCATTTTTTTTGGCCTTTATGTACAGGGACAGTAATGGAAACAACAGGAAGGAATCCCTGTTTTCTGGGACTGGTAATACACTAACTTTTCTGGGACTGGTGAATCCTAACTGGCTGCACCACAGGCTTCTGCAGTGACAGTGGTCAGGTGCTAGGAGCACCATGGCTCCACTTCTCCCACAAATAAAGGATGTAGCAGTTCTTCCTCTCTCCCACCCAGTCTGTGGGCTTGAGCTCAGAGCACCTTGCTTTTCCCAGTCCACAATGAAGAGGTGAGCAGGAAAATGTTGGAGAATTGTGTGCCCCCACCTATGCAGCCTAAGGCACAGAGTGGTCTCTGCCCCTGTGGTGTCACTTCTCTGCCACAGCCACCTCTGCCAAAGACTGGTGATAAAATGTCTGGGAGCTCTGAGATCAGTTTATCAGAAACACAGATTAAAATTTTAGGAGTTTTTATCTGTGTTTCTGGTAAACTGATCTCAGAGCTCAGTTTATGAATTGTAGTTCAGCACTCCTAAAGTTTGTTTGTGTCCCAACAATCTTTAGGAGTGCTGAACTCCAATTCTGAAGTGCCTGGCACACAGAGATTTGGGGCACAGGTATGCAAATGGATTTTAGGGTCTGTTATCAGTGAAGATGAGCTCATTTCTAATGAGGAATAAGCAGAACCCCAGCTGGAAGCTTGAAAGCACTTTCAGCAATTCTGCTTTGCTAAAAACAAACCCAAAAGCAGTTCCTGTGGCTGCACTGACACACAGTGACTTGCTAAGCCAGAGAAACTCAATTTTAACTGTGTGCTCATACACTTTTGTGTCCAGCAACTCACACATGAGCACAGGATCCACATTCCTTGACTGTGTAGTGCTTTGGAATGTCATACTGTCCTGAAATATTCCTCAGGGCCACCCTGAACAGCCCTTGGCAGAGCACATGAAAAGTTCATTTTCACCTGCTTCATCTTAGCAGGTTGTACCTCTCAGTGGAAAAGACACAGAACAGGGATAAAAACTTGAGCAAATCTGCCTAACTACATCTATAAAATGGCTGGAGAAGTAGCTCTTATAGATAAGAGTAAATCCATGGGAGGTTTTTCTTCAAGAACAAAAATGCCCAATTTCCCCCCCACCATCAGAGTGTTCATATAAACCTATAACCAGTTCAGGCTGTTTCTCCCTCTGGGAGATTTCAAGTTATTTGATTCAGCTTTCTAACATTGTTCAAGGTAGACTTCATCTCCCCTAGCACTCATCAAAGCTGCTAATAGGTACTTCAGAACTCATAAAGAGATGACCAAATCTTGGGCATTGGAGACTCTGGCTCATTTATCTTCCACAGGCAGAATCAGATCTGATTTTTTGCACTGCCTGCTCAGATGCTAATGCAGTGCATGGTCTCTGGCTCCTCATGGAAGCCTCCCTTGCAGTAACAGTCTGCTGTGAAAACACAAGGAAGGCAACACAGAATTCATATGGCTTCTACATTTAACTGCAGGCAGATGGAGAACTGAGAGGGGGGGATAGAAAAAGGAAAAAAGAGTTTTACTTAGAATTCAGTGACTAGGAGTAGGGAAGAGGAGATATATAAATTGAAATCAACACAAAAGTTTTAAACACAAAAACACAAGCATCTTAATTTTTGTCCTTAGAAATAGAGAAATTGTGAAGCCCAGATTTCACCTGCTCTATGAAGATCTTCTGAGGTCTCAGGATCATAGTTATCAATGAGCAAGTGGATCCATGTTATTTTCAACAAAATTAAAGTATTTTATTGAGATCTGATCCCATGAATTACAGTGAACTTTTCCTCATTTTACAATGAGAATCTAATTATTATGCTGCTACTGGCTTAATACAACAATTAGATTCAAGTTCAAATATACAAGAGAAGTGGTTGGTGGAGTGACATTTATGTAGTACTTGAAATACCTGCTTGTATTAAGGACAACTTCATGACTAACTAGCAAGAAGTGACATTTAACAGCACTTTTTGTCAGAATTACTGTTTTGATATAAAATTTTTTCTCACTGAAGACAGAGATGTACAAGGATTATCATTAGAATTCTTTTTTTCCTCCTTTTTGTGAGGAGTTTAAGCTCAGTTTCCCTTAATATGACTTTTCAGGCTGCAGTTATTGTTGCTGTACCACAAAGTAGGTTTGACTGCAATTCTGGAAAATAATTACAGATAAAAAGTATAAATCTCCCACCTTTTAGACTGCAGTGTAGAAAATATAACCTCTACCTGGTGTCTATTTCTATGGCAAGTAGACTCATCTCTTTTCAACATGACACTCCAAAGCATGTATTCAGTTATTACTGAAGAGAATTTCATTGTAGGAGTTCCAGGTTGATTTTCTTGTTTGCTGGATGCTGTGGCTGAGAGGGGATTCCCTGTTCCTCAAGGCCACAGCCTTTGTGCACTGTCTGGGGCTCTGGGCAGCATGGGAGTGAAAACACAAAGCTCAGTCTAACACCTCCTCTAATGCAAAAACACAAAGCTCAGTCTAGCACCTCCCCTGATGCAATTATCATAATCCACAGGCAACACTGCTCTCTTCTCTGCCTGAGGAGCCTTGGGATCACATTGTGTCCTGCATGCTGCTGTGTGGCAGAGAGGAGAACTGGTGCTTTAGCTACTCTGAGAGATTGGAAAGAGCATTTAACTCCATCAAGCCACACAATTATAAAAGCCTTTCTAGCATTAGAAGGCAGAAAATCAGCCACCACAGCTGCTTCTCCAACAGAAGGGCCCTTTGGAGGACAGGTGACCTCAAGCTCGGTGCCTGTGACGGGTGGCAGGCCATCCTCTGGGGACACGAGTCTGCTTCCCCTGCTGCCAGGGGCACTGGCACAGCCAGCTCACCCTCCCTGGGATGGATCCCACCCTCCCTGTCAGCTCTCCCATTCCTTGTTTTTATTATGACTTGAATTGACATCTTTCATTACACAGGCTCACCCTCTGCCCCAGCGTGCATTCATCACCCGTGTCAGCTCCGCTTTTCCCATCTCTGCCTGATCAGCCTTTGTTAGCAGCAGCACCCCAGTGGTGCACTGGGAGCATCATTGTACCTTTTGCTCCTGTGCTGGAGGACATCAGTGCCAAGAGGCTCCCAGATAAAAATAGCCAGAGCCACAGCAAGGCCCAAGGACATCAGAAAAGCCGGTTCTGTTCCCAGCTCTGCTCCTGACTCCTGGGGGGACATGGCCCAGCTTCTTCTTTCTCCCTCTGGGCGCCTGAAAATTCTCTGCACTCTTCCTCCCTGCAATTCCAGCAGCTCATCAGCTGTCACCTTGTGCTGTGTGCTTGTCATTTTGGTACAGTCCTTTAAGGGAGAAATCCCTCTCCAGCTCCTGTTGGTGACAAAAGAAATGCCACGTGGAGGCAGTTGGCTGGAGGAATGACAAAATTAGAGAGTTATTACACCATAACCCCCAGTACTGGGAAAGATTATAGATGCCACATAGGCTCTTGCCATGGGAAGCTAAGCAATGGCAGTCAGCAGAATCCATTTATGAAGAGTAGGTCATCCTCAGCAAATATGATTAACTCCTTGGAGTGGAGGTGGCGATGAGAGCTGACAGGGCTGAAGCAGCAGACATAATTGACTTGGACTTCTACAAGGCTTTTTTTTTTTTTTCTCCATACAATACCACATAAAAGACTTAGGGTTAATAAGTCTGGCATTGATAGTGAAATTCTCAATTGGCTACAAAAAAGAATGGCTCAGTAACCGAGGTTAGACAAGTTGGAAAGTGGTGATAAATGGATACAGATGGGGGAACGGTGAGAGGTGAGAAGTGGAGCGCCTCTGGGAGCAGAGGTGGGGGCTCGTTCATGCATCAGTGACCCACCCAAGAGGGGGATGGAAAGCGAAGTGTGCACATCCTCAGAACACACAGAACTGAGGGAAGTAGAGGGAGACCACATGTGAGGAGACAGAGCTAAAGACAGGCAGGATAACACAACGCAAACTGGAGACATTGCAAGAACAGCTCAGAGTGTAAAGACCTGGGGAAAGGACAGGTGAGACACCATTTCTGCAAAACGGTGATTAAGAATAGGGTGGGAGGTGATAACAGAAAAAACTTCCATATGTAAAGGAGATGCATCCTTCAGGGGTAGAATGAAGCTGTGACAGAGAGTGCTGGATACTAGCACTGCAATCCCATAGTGCAAACCCAATTTCACTCAAATTTTATCTTTTATTCTATGAATAACTTATCTATTAACTGGTGTGTCCATTAACTGATCAACATTTCAATCTGTCTACCTATTACACAGCCCTTGCCAGTTCAAAAGCTGAGAACCCCAAAGTTTTAAAATATTTCATCCTCCTATTCAGCCCTTTAGCATTATGAAAGTATTATCTTCATTTTACAAAGATAAAAAGCATAAAGATATTAAATTTAGTTACCAGCTGTCATAATTCTATCACAAATCTGGCAATACTTTGAGATTTTCTTTTCCATTTCTGATGGTCAAGGAAGATTCATGATAATCAAATGTTTTCATTCCATTATTCCATGTATAATTTTATAGTCCAGGCCTTTGCAGGAGCTCTCCAAACAGAAAAGTGAGCACAGTTAGAGTATGATCTCTGCAATATTTTGTTTTACTGTGCAAACAAAAGGTTGCTTACATGAATGTTTGCAGAAAGCAAGTGTCACTGAGGCAAACACGTGGCCCCTCCTAGATAAATGCTTTTTGCAATATTTGCCCAGCTGTAGTGATTTTTCAGCTTGTGGTTGGAAAAGTGACCTCTGATTTGACCTGAAGAGGCAGGTTCTCAAGCCACCCGCTGCAGCAAACTCTGCTTCTCAGCAGAGAAAGACGATCTGGCACACACCAAAGTTACAGATTTTACAGTAAAGAGCCTCTGCCTGTCCACCGGGAACTAGAGCTAAATCTGAGAGCTCTAAAAATGCAAACATCTAATCCTGGATTCGGTCAAAGCAAGACTTTCAGTAACTTAACATGGACAAAAACCTACAAACATAATTGACCCTTGCCAAATTGACTTGCAGAGTTATTTGCACTGGTGGAGGAAATTTCCTTAACATCAAGATCTACCCTGCTTATCCCACCCACCCTATCAATGGGAAAACTCTCATTGATTCCAGCACAGCAGAGCTGGGCTGGAGCAGGACACTTCTTAAATTCCACCTCAATAACTATAACTGGAAAATAACTGCATATAGGACCTACACATTCCCAAGAGCCTAAATTCTAACAGAAGACAAAAGCAACAATTGAAATATTGTCCATATTAAAAAGAGAAGCAGAATAAGATGAAAGTGTTAAGGAGCAGACTAGAATGCACACAGCTAAAAGAATGTTTTACTGGGGCAAACCTCTTTCTAACTGCAAATAACTAACAGTATCAAAACCATCCAGCTCTAAACAAGTACTGCTTAAAATGCTCCAAATCCCCAAATTCAGCAAAGCCCTCGAAGCTCCTGCTGAACATTTAGCACAACACACTAATGGCACACAAACTCTAGCTCTGGCAATTTTCTCAGCTGGGGTCACAGTGCCAAACGGTGATGCCGCTGTGCCACTCCTTGCTTGCAGTTGGGATTAGATTGGGTGGATAAAAAAAAGAGAGCCATACTGCTTTCCTTAATCTTGTTTTCCTTAAAAGCAGAAGCCACTTCACCTATGTCATGTCTACCTTGTAATTATCCTCTGTCTGTTTTGGGGCTGTGCATTTAAGTGCTTTTTTCTGCTCTTTTGTCGCAACAATCTGCTGCTTGTGATCATTGTTATTTAAGGAGAAAGGAAAAGGATTTTTTTCTTCTTTTGCTGTGCAGTTGGAGATGGATTTTTATTTTTTTTATTTTTTTTTATACTTCCCACCCTAAAAAGCCTCCCTGAACTCTCATTTTATGGACTCACAAAAAGCATAATTTTCTTTGTGTAACTTGACACATCCCAGCAGCAGCACAGCGCTTGATGATTTGATGAGACAGCGTTGTGGATCACACACACAATGGCCCCCGAGAAAATTACACCCTCCCAGGCTTCAGTGAGAATCTCTTTGATGACAAAAGAGTTGTTATTATTATGAGTATTATGCAGACAGGTCAAGCTCTTAATAATTCCAGGAGTTGTTCCTTTATCATTTCTTGACTTTTTTGGGCAGTACAAATGCAAAGGTAACTTCCAGTCCATGGAACAGAGCCTGGATTTAGCAAAATGTTAAAAGCATTTCCTTAACTCTAAACATAAGGAACAACACTTGAATTAATGGGAGCACTCATGTACTGCACACTAAGGATATGCTTCTACAGTTTTATTAACTCCACTTAATGAAGTTTGAAATATAGATAGAGAGATATATTTGTAAGTCTGCTGAAACAATGCTCTTTCTCTTCCCTGTCAGAGCAGTAGCCTTCATTAACTCAGCACTCTGCAGCCTGGCTAACTAGGGCAGGACTTGCAGTAACTAGTATAGCAAGTTGAATTATTCATTATGAACTTTTCCTTATGGAGGAATGTATCTCCTTAGTTTTTCTACTCAAAGATTTTACATGATCATATCAAGATTTTTTTTTGTGTGTGTGTTACAATTTGTTCTTTCGAGATGATTTCTTCAGCAAGGAAATGGTACAAACAAATTATGCACAGTTGGTCATGACATGATCACAGCAGGACTGCTCAAGAGCTCTCCACTGAAACGTGTGACTGGTCACTAAAGTTATATGATTTCTCTATTTATTAGACTGACTGAACAAAACATGGAACAAAGGCAATTTTAATGCTAAGAATTCCTCTGATTTGTCCTTCAAAAGGAACTTTTTCCTTTTTAAGATTTCCCAACTTACTGAAAATGTTCTTGCTTATCCCCAATATTTTGCCTGTTTCTACCTCTAATGGCACAGTATTCCTTTGGTCTCAACAGCCCATTCCTAGCAAAAACTTTCTGAGACTCACTGCCAGGCTTAATAAGGCTCCCAGTGGGAAGAAGTTGAGATCAACAAGGGATATCTCTGTGCTTATTATCATGTTGAATCTAAGTGGTGTCATTCCTCAGAATTCATTAGTTTAACAACATTCCCAAAATATACTTGGCAAGTTGTAAATGTATCCTTTCGATTAAATTACTTGAAAGTTATAGATTTTCTTTTCTTTGTGTATACTTTTACTGAAAACTCAGTCGACTTACAGATTGCTGTGAAAGTTTATTCTTTATTGGAATTAGCACGAGAAGCACTGGGAGTATTTTTAGCAATGTGCTTTTGATTAACGGATCACATTTTGAATGTTGTTAACAGGGGATTTTTAAGTGCAAGATTTCTTCTTATAGAGGGTCCCACTCTGAAGTTGCTGCGTCAGCAGTCCCTGCAGGAGAGCTCTGCAGTGCAGCAGAACAGAGAGGGTGAATATCCATCAGAGATCCCAGAGCAGAGAGCTTTGGCAGAGGAAGCCCAGATGGGGAGAAAAGAGGCCCAGGAACGAGCAGCCAGTTCAGCCACTTGTGGAATATGTGATCATAAAAACCCTCAGGTACCAATGTAGCTAGAGGTACTGCTGGAAGTGGCTCTTTACCTGTAGAACACCAAATTCCCACAACCATCCTTCCCAATCTAACACGAGGGAACAAAGCCTGATGCTTGTGGCAGCCACATCTTGCAGAGGAGAGGGCAGAGCTTAACCATGGTCCTTCTGAAACAAAGAACAAATCCCTTTCAGCATCAGGGCACAGCCCTGGAGAGGCAGGGAGAAGGAGAAATTCTGCATTCCAGGTGAGGAGGGAAATTCTACAGGCCAGATCTTGGAGAAGCTGAAAGGCCTCAGCACTGGATGGTGCTTTCTCCTATTTTAAACAAAAAAACAGTCATAGCACAGAGTCCTCCCTGGAAAGATGAGTTATGACAGAGAAGACAGGGGACACATTTGTTTCCAGCTGTGTCCTGACTGCAGATGTCTCTCAGGAAAGGCATTAGCCTGTCCAAGGGAATCTGTGGTGCCTGCTAAGCCCACAGCAGCCTGACACCTGCAAGTAGCATCGCAAAGGAGATAACGGTGAGCATTTGGCAACTGAGGATTTGCTTGAGCCAGCATGTCTGCTGTTTGTAATTCATAGGCTTGGCAGAATGATCTGGGATTTTGCAGTGGTTTTCTCTCAACCCACAAAACAGATCTCATTTTAAACCAGGCATTTTTCTGATCTGTTTTTAGCTTTGATACTATGGTCAGAAAGGGAAATCCCCAAAGATATTTTTGTGGTTGAGGTACAACATCCTGAGTCTGAGAGATATAGAAATATCTTGAATATTCTCTCCCATCATTCATGGCAAGTCATTTCATTCTGGTTATCTGCACAATCCTGCAAAACAGCACAGATGTTTCGTAACAGTAACGCTCAGTGAACTCGCACAATCTCCCTCCCAGTCACCTTTCCATTCAGAAGCTGAATATTTGTTTTCCTCTCCAGTGCTCTGCCTGGGCAGCAGATTAATCCTGGCCATACAAAATGGTGCTTGGTAGAGCAATATAAAATAAACAATTTGCAACAGATCCTGAGCTGTGCTCCGTCAAGCGCAGCAGCGCAGGGGACACGGAGACAGCTCAGGTGGAGAAGGGACTCATTTGTCATCAAGTTACTGGCTGGTAACCTGCTGGTACACCTGCACTGAAGAGATTGGAAGGTCACAAGAAATGGAGAGGCTAATGGGGACAGAAAGCCAGACATGCATGCTTATTTGCTGTCACAGTATGTGGACATGCAATAAGGAAAGGGATAATCCAACAAGTGGGGCCAGGATGCTGAAACACTGCACTTTGCCATCACAGCTACTATCTGAGTGTGAGCAATGTGTAAAGTGCTACTTATTTTCTTCCTCTTCCTAGTATAAAACCTGAGATTTTGCAAGCCAAGAAGTGCTGAGTTATTCAAGACATGGAGTTGAATTAAAATATTCAGGAAAGACTAGGTAGCATCTCATGTGAGAATGGAACTAGCCCTCAGGACTTTAAAACTTTAGTTCACCATGACTGTCATTGCATGAAATTTAGTAGACAGCAAAGGACAAAGTGTTATGGCAAAGTGACATTTGCAAAGTGAACACATTCACTGCCAGGTGGGGAACTGGGTGAATGAACAAAGATGCCAGAAGATGTTTTCCTTGTCCTTTAGGAAGATGTGATGTTCAGCAGCTGTGCCAGTTTCCTCAGACAGGCTAATATTTTTTTTTTTCCCTGAGAAAACAGCCTTTGTTCCATACCTGGCATTTTTAAGGGTAGAAATAAGTGTAATAAGTAGTGTCTCCATAAGGACACTGAAAGGAAAGGTGTTCAGTGATCCCAAACATTCAGACTGAGGGACCAAGCTGATCCCCACCTGTCTGACAGCACCCTCCAACCATTTGAAACCATCTCATTCTCCAGCTCCATGGTGAAAATCAGAGCTGTACCAGCAGCAGCATGTCCAAACAAGGCCAGAGTTAACTGGGACAGGAATTGTGGAAAGCTGTGAAAAATGAGCAAAAGGAAGCAGACCTTCACTGGAGCACTTGCCATAAAAAAGGCAAAGCAGAAACAGAAAAACACGTGCACAGCAAGTTAGACCAGAGTTGCCCTGCTTCTGGGAGAACTGAGAGCAGTAACTCACTTCTCCAGGGCACGCACACACTGTTCACATGCTCTGCATTTGTACAATTGTGACAGAAGGGACTTTTTGGCTTCAATATTCCTGAACTTTATTCTTCACTGTAATTTTTTTCCCCAAGATTGGAGAAATCTGCCTGGGAAATTCTGAGACAAACACTAGCTGCTGTTAGTCTATCATTTATTGAATGATACCAAATGCCACTAAATTAAAAGACTGCTCCCTTTACAGCTCCATTTCAAGTGTAATACTTTTGCTACCTCACAAGCCAAGCTGACAAAGCCACTTTGCTTTCTTAAGACACAAAAGGACATTTTGAAGTAAACCCCACTAAAACAAACTTGGTCATATTTCATTAAAATTGGCAAGGGCAGGAATTTTCATGCTTTGAAGCTCTTTGGAGAGCAACAACCAAAGAACTTCACAAAGCAACTTCTCCAGCACTTCCTCATCTGAGCAGTCCTGCTGGACTCTTGGAAGTCTCTGCCTCTCCTTTCATGAGCAAGGTTGACTTCATCAAGAACTAATGACCAAGCCCTGGGAGACGCTGAATTCCTGCAGCCCAACATTTCTGTGAGATCTCATTATGGCTTTCAACAGCCCTGAGACAAAGGGAATGCCCCATTACACAGCTGGATAAACTGACTCATCGGGCTTTTAACACCACTTGCCCAAATACTTGAAGCATTGGCTGCATCTCACACACCTCACCCAGGCAATTAGTGTCCTCATGGTGAGCAGGTCTGGGGGAATTACTGAGAGGAGGAGGATGTGGCACTGAATAAATGACTGTGCACACTGTACACCGTGACTGGACTGCAGATTAGATCTACTTAAACTAACTTGAAAATGAGCTAATGGAGATATTAGCAACGGGTTGGCAGGTTGAGACTGCTGGGTTGAGCTGTGGGGGCCAGCTGAAATGCCTGGATCTGCTGGTGCAAGAAGGGATTCCTCCCTCCCCTCCCTCCTCTAACCACCAAACACTCTGCTGCCCGCTACAAATTAGTTTACAACTGAGGAAGAGCTCCCACATCAGATGCAGCCTGATAGCACAGGGAAGGTGGGAGCAGACAGAACCTGGAAGGACCTGTTCCCCAGTCAGAGATTGTCTTGAGATGTGCAGTGGGGCAGGGCTCCTCCCAAAACTCCACAGCCCTTTGCCAGGAGCCAGGAGGAGGCAAACCAGCAGATCCTGGATCTCCACCAGCAGATCCAGGCATTTGAGGCAGTGGACAAAGACATCTCCTCCATGCTGTGCTCACAATGAACACCTCCAGCTTCCCTGCATCTCCCAGCACACAGCTCAGCCCCTCTTCTTAGCAGCCTTCTGGAAAACCCAAAGTCTGTGGTGAAAGCCTGCGTAAATCTGGTTAATTTAATTACTTCTGGGAGATGCTATCTGTGCCTGTGGAGCCACATCAGTGAGCCTGATGTCAGCCCCTCCTGCGGCACACGCAGGTTGGGGCAGGAGGAGGTGCAGGGCTGCAGCCAGCAGGGCTGGAGGCTGCAGGAGGGATGCACGGCAATGCACAGCTTCTGCCATCTGCCAGGGGGCAGGAACCACGTAGGAAACTTGGATTTCAAGGCACAGACTTGGACTTTTCTGTCTCATGCAAAGCTTTGGGGTGGGGTGGATTTGGAACGTGCTGTGGCTCTCCTTTAGCACAATTTGCAAAATGATTCCATTGCCTGCCTCCAAAAGCTCCTGGTTGCTCCCAGCACAGCAGAAAGGCTCAAAGACCAACAAGCCATGATGCTTACTCAGGCCTCAGGAAACCTTGGGCATGAGCCCAGACTGAGCTGGGTCTTTGTTCACCTGCACAAGTGTACTGCACCCTGCTGAAAGCAGCTGTGCCTTCCAAATTTCTGGGTGCTGTGTCACCTCAGGAGCCAGGTCAGGCACTCTGCTCCCTCCCAGCCACCTCTGCCACCTCTCCCATCACACAAACCTCTGCCATGCCTCCTCTCTTTCCTTCTGCTCCTGTACAACCACTTCACTCCAAAAATCCCTCCTTATTCCCCATGCTGAGGAAATGAATTCCCACTATTTCAGCAGGAGTTATGTACCAAGGGTATCTGCAGGACTGGAGTATATCTGAGCTCCAGGGGCTAGTGCATAAAGAACAAGAATTTCCTATAGAGTCTCAAACCCAAATCATATTTCATTCAAAGCAGCTAATTTGCTTCATATAATTCAAGTTCTGGAGCAGCCCTTGTAAATGGAAGTGATACCCTCCTGATATTCTCAGCAGAAGCAGTTTCTTCTTATTTCTTTCTACATGCAAAGATTTTCTGGCACCCATAGAAAGGTTAAATCTAGCCTGAAAGCATATGCCTTTCCTCTTTGAGTTTGATTAACTATGGCTGAAATGATACAGTGAACTGGAAGCTCTGATGACTGGAGTGGTATCAGACAGACAGACAAGCAGGGGGAGAAATGAGTCTTTTTAAGTTTTTGAAGTAGTTCTGAATAAGGGCTAAATTGCACCAAATAATGTGCTTAAATAAACTGCTAGCAAAGGAAACAGCTGTCAGAATATTATACTTCTGTGGATCCAAGTATATACCCTACAGTTATGGAACAGAAAATTGCCAAACGAAGATTTAAAGTGACAAGATCTGTGTGTGGCAGCAAGAGCAGGTAAAACACAGGAGTCATTTAAGCTGCTTCAAATTTAACTGTGCCGTGTATTGAGTATTGAAATTTTGTAGTAACTGCCTTGTGAGTTTTCCTCTCCATGCTTTGTTAACACAGCAAGTTTCAGACCACATCTAATGGTTTAAAACAACACTTTTAAACAGTATTTCTTGCTCTAATAAAGACTGTCTTGGATTTACTAGCAGAATAGGAACTGTTTTAAAAAACACCTGAAATGAACAAAGCATGAAAATAAATATGTTATTTTCTAAGCCTCTCTCTCTGTTCCTTCTCCACACATAACTTTTAGACTCAGCTGCTCCAGACCATGGGTGTGTAGGAAAGCTGGACCCACAATCTGAGTGATTCTTCCTTAGATGTTCTTGTGCCAATGGCTTGGTGTAACAGACTCTTGAGTACTCAGGAACTTCAACTGGGCAGCAATTGTCTCCAAACATTTCTCATCAGGGCTGTTGTGTGTGTGCAAGCACACAGCCAAAGACCTCTCACAGGTCTCTAGATAGATCATGGGCAGGTGGGTCTCTGCTCTTTTCTTTGCACATTACCTCTGCAGCTTTGAAATCACTTTGCAAGCAAGACTGGGGCACAAACCCTTTGCAGGACAGCTTTTCATCCTCACCCCCTGCCTTGGGAAGCTTCCCAGCTCGGGCAGGAATAAACACTGAGGGCACAATCCTGGCATCTGCAGGTTACAACTGCTTTGACCTTGGTAAAGAAGGTGAAAAAGACTTGACCCTTTGGAGTTTCAGACTCCAATCCATTGCAAGCGTCTCCCCAAAGAGCCTGTGCTTGCAGGAGGGGAAGCTGAGTCCCTGAGTGCTCTGCAGGGCTCACAGGGTCCCTCAGTGGAGTGCCCCAAGCCAGATGGAACTCGGACCCCCAGTTTAATCACAGCAGCCTCCCAGTGCTCCCTCCCTCTATCACAAAACTCAAAACAACACTCTCTAATTCAAAATCACCAAAGAAATGCAAATAGAACAGTGGAAAACCTTTAGAGGAGTTTAAATGTGTCCCTAAACATGTTCAGGGTGAGGGCTGTGACTCTTTGGCTGCAGACATGCAAGTGCTGAGCATCAGCTCTGTTTGCACCGGGCTTGGCCTGAGAGAGTGAAAAAAGGGTTCAGGTTTTTAATAAGCTAAGAACATGAGGCAGCCTGCCCAGTCAGGCTATGAGATGAAACATTCAATCTGATCCATCCCTATGGTATCGTGGAGGTTGTATTTTTGGAAACTTCACTTTTTTACATTTCTATTTTCTCATCGCTCTGCCTCTGGACCTCATTAATCTCTATAGTACTTCAAGTGAACAATTGCCCTAATTCCATCTGGCTGGAGTACAAAAAAAAAGACATTTAAAAAAAAGAAGGAAAAGAAGGTTGCTTTTTTTTTTTTCTTTCTTCTCTTTCTCTCCTTATTCTGGAATTTCCTGGTGGTTCTACTTAACAATGGATATATGAAAAGCTTCCTTCTCAGGAGACAAAAATAAGGAATATAACTGAAAGTGCCAGTGGATGTAAATTAGAAATGAAGACAGTGATGGAAAAGGTTCATTTTTTTGTGATAGACAGCCAGTCACTCATCCTCTACAGAAGCCAAAGGGTGGCTGCTGGAAGGATACAGTGGCCTAAAACTGCATAAACTCTGCAGTCAAAAGTTAAATGGGTTGATTTTAAGAGGGTTCAGAAAATAATGGAGAAGGAAGTACTTTTCTGATATAAACATACTTCTAAAATAACCAAAACAGGGTCTTGACATTCAGCTCTTCTGAAGTAAAATGTCACCCTACAACTCTGAATAATGTAAAAGCAACCCAGGGTACCCAAAGCACTCAGCACCTGAATTGTCAGCTGGAATCATCGCCTCTGACTTGTGTCATCTAAGCCAATTTTGCCAGGGACTGTTTATGTCCAGAACTGACCCGTGTCAAGGGCCTTTTAAAACATTTGTTTATCATGTTTGGGGTTTGTTTTTCTTTCATTCAGAAAAGCCCTCTTCGTTTATATTTCTCATATGCACAAACTGCTTCAGTATTTCATTCCTGCTCATTTTGGTACCTCAGCACTGGGCCCCTCAGGGCAGCACTTGGCCCTGCAGTGCAGATGGGAGCTGGTGCCTTTGCCCTGCTGCTGCAGCTGGAAAACTCTTGTTTGTGGAACAAATCATTATCCAAACTCAGCTTTATGTTTTAAGAGAGCTTTAGTTCTGGATGGAGAGGCAAAATGTAGAATTTTTGAGAAAAGATGTTCACAGTAGCAGCTGAACCCTGCATGTATCCACAGCAGAGAAATTCAGCTTGCAGATACTGTTGCCTACACACTTGTCCAGCTCCACAGACTTATTAAATGAATCCTGATTTACAGGCAGGTAATTAAGAGCAGATCTGCTGAGCAAGAGAGCAGCATTTCTGCAGCTCCCCTTTGCCAGCTGGCTCAAATGGAGCACAGTGCTGGCACCAGGGCTGAGCCAGCCCTGCCAGCTCCTCCACTCCCACAGCTGTCCTCTTCTCTCTTCTCTTCTCTTCTCTTCTCTTCTCTTCTCTTCTCTTCTCTTCTCTTCTCTTCTCTTCTCTTCTCTTCTCTTCTCTTCTCTTCTCTTCTCTTCTCTTCTCTTCTCTTCTCTTCTCTTCTCTTCTCTTCTCTTCTCTTCTCTTCTCTTCTCTTCTCTTCTCTTCTCTTCTCTTCTCTTCTCTTCTCTTCTCTTCTCTTCTCTTCTCTTCTCTTCTCTTCTCTTCTCTTCTCTTCTCTTCTCTGGTCCTCCACCTCCTTTCAGCTCAACAACTTTTCTTTGGGTTCTTTTTTTTTTTTTTTTTTTTTTGTGAGAAGCATTTGTAAATGTAATAAATCTTAAGACGTTGCTTTGCTGCAGTCCTGACATACAGGATGCTTTCCTAATTCTCTCAAGCCTCCTTTAATCCTGATTAATACCATTAGCATGGCTTATGAGCTGGGGAAGGAGCACAGAATGAATGCAATCATTGGTTTGTCAGACAGCTACCTGTTTCACATTCCTGTAAATCAAACAGGAATGGACATCCATGGCCAAAGTGTTTTAAAGTGGGCACCTCTGCCCTGTGGACCACATGTTCCTAAGGCAGTTTTAAATAAGCTGAGTCAGTGCCTGCTTTCCTGAAAGCTCCATTGGAGAGACTAACTAAACCCCTCCTTCCCACAGCACTACTTTAGAGCAATTAAACTTGACCTCAGGTTCAGTAGCCAGTCTCAGCTTAGCTCCTTCTGCAATTCCTAAATGACCAGGAAGATACCACATGCTGCTCCCTGCTCCTGTGAAATCTGTGAGCACTGGCTGAGGTCTGATCAGCTTTCTGGGCAGACTGCTTGTCTGGGAGGCTTTGCAGCCTTTCTCCATGAAGACTGAAAGGTGGGGAAATTATCTGGGAGAGAGGATGTTATAGTGGTTTTCATGTTCAGGTCCCAGTTTAGGTCTGTGCAGGTTGTAAGCTGTTGCAGCCTGCATTTCCCCTTCAGCAAAGCATTTCAGCACATGCACAATTTTATTCATCTGATTGATATTGCTGCCTGTGGGACTTACAAAGGTGGAGCTCCACAGTGGGGATACAGAAAGGAGCTCTATTAAAAATTTACTCCATATATGTGAGCTGAAAGGCGTGAGGGGCAGAAACCCTCTTGCTTTAGATGTCAATGTACAACATCAGAGGCTGCATTGAAAATTTCAGGGAAAAAGCAACTATCAGCCTTGGACAGCCTTTAAATCCTTTAGTAATTCACAGCCTGGTTGTGCACAGCCACATCAGCCAGTGCTTGGGTCTGTGTGTTCATAGTTTTAGTGATTTGGGTTGTGCCATATCCAGGGAGCCAGAAAGTTGCACTGCCAAGCATTCAGCATTTACTGAGTGTTTTGTACAGTTCATCTGCTTCTCTCACTTTCTGGAAATGGTAATCACCTTCTTGCATCCCACACACTCAAACTCACATTGATAGGAATTTGGAAAATACTGTATTAAATGATTTATTCCATCTTTATCCATTTCCTAATAATGTAATGAATTATTGATGGGCACTAGGAAAAAGTAAAAGAAGTAGAATAGTATTTCAACAGAGGCAGTTATTCAAAAAAGTGAAGTGGAAGGAAAGTGTTTTCCATGCCACCAGATTTTGTACTTTGAAATATTTTCCTACCCAAAACTAGGACAAAAATATAAAAACAACTCTCTTCAAGTACTTTTACAAGCAGAAGTCTGCCCTAATGCAGAATCTGGCCAATGAACATGTAAAATCTTCTACTGAAAATAAAAGGCAATTCTGAAAATGCAAAAAATCACTTTGGAACCATATTCAGAATATTTTTATTTAAAAATTCAGGCAGAATGGATGTTTTAGCAATTGAAGCAAATCCTTGGGAAACATCTAAAATTAAAAAAAAATTAAACTCAAATTCAAGGTTGATTTTAATGAATTAGCCTTTCCTATGCCTAGTATGATGAGACTTCATTCCTGACTCCACTTCCAAGAGCCACTGTGAAAAGAGAAGAAGGGGTCCAAGAAGCCAAACTGCACCTCTTCTCGGGGAAGGACACCAAGAAAAAATTATTTAACAATTTCTGCACAGATTGTTAAGGCTCTGCTGATACACTTGGGTAAAGATGGGACCTGAACTTCCTTGTAGCAACTTGTTAAACCCCAAGAAAAGGAGCAAAGGCTGTGGTGGAATTGTGGTAGCATTTGTGCTCTTGATGCTTCAGAAACAGAGCAAAGGCAAAAGCACCTCCCCCCAAATAAAAACACCTGCACAGAGGATGACTTAACAGAAAAAAAAACCTCCACAGAGAAGGACTCTAAAAATATGCTCAATAATCTGCAACACAATGACAGCAGTTGATTCAATTTGAGCATTATGGCTTTATTATTTCTCTCTCTGTCAGTGGGATGTGTACTGTGAACAACAATCTCTGTGGTATTTTTACAAAGTAGGAAATTCACAATGGGAAAGAAGAAAGGTAACAAAACCCTGAAGATGCCTTCTTCCTCCCTTTTAAAGGACTGGTAATGAGAAGGAAACTGGTTATAGTCAGAGCTGCCAGGCTATCAGATGGAATGAGATTTGAAGGGGAAAAAAATTAATGGCATGCTAAATATGTTGTTGAAATGCACTGGGAATAGCTTCACGTTAAGAGGAAAACAGCTTAAAATCATGTAAAACGGAGGTCAGGCGTGAGAAGGAATGTGTCTGAAGAGAATTGTGTGCATGCTAAAAGCTGCCCACGGATTCTAAATACACACATTGAGAACTGCACAATGAAGTGGTCAAACATGGTTTTCAGAGGGACAAGTATCTAAATCCACAGTTATTTTGGGATACACTGCATACCTTTTGCTTATCACAATCTTGCATTCAGTGACAAAAGCAAATATGAGGATGTGGGTCACTACAATTTTTTGCAAAAAAAGGAAGAATGTGATAAGAGTCTTGAATTGCTCTGTTAAAAATGTTGAATACTTTTATCAATTTCAATTATAGTGACCAATTTCCTTTTATCTCTGCTCTCTGAGGGAGTAAGCTTTGCACACTCATGCTTTGGGCATGCACATAGGCACACCAAAATTTTGAAATAATTGGCTAATTTTAACTGTGTTTGGCAGAGGAATGCTTCTCAAAGTTATGAAGGTCCTAAAGGCTTTCAGAGGAAAGGGAAAGGCTGCAGTGTGCCCTAAAACCTTAGTGCTGAAATATCATGGGACCTCAATGTGGACGCATGAACTTATAAAATTAATTCAGCTGCATGAACACATTCAAGTAAATTATAACAACAGCAACAAAAAAAAAAAAACAAAAAACCACAGTTAAACCACCAAAGTTGGAAGCCTCCTTTTTAACCAAGTTGCCATCATAATTTCAAAGATGGATTTATAGTAATTGATCTGTGGGATGCCAACAGAGGCTGCTTCAAGGATGGCATCACAGCACAATTATCTTACAAGGGAGACTTGGAAAATCAGCCTCTAAACACCCAGTCCTTGAAAGAACAAATTCACCTCCAGCTGAAATCCCCTATAAGTTTCTGAATGGTGCAGGCTCTCACTGTGTTTGAGCGAATCAAACAGTGAAGGACATTCAGGGCAGTGCCACTGCAGGAGTGATCCAGGGGAAGAGGAACCTCACTTGCACCTCCATGAGTGTGTGTTCAGGGGTTCAGGCAAAGACCAAGCATTAGAGACAATTTGTAGGTGTAAATTTTAATTAGCTGGAGAAAGAGCCTCAGTGGTGCTGCTCTAGGAGAAACTGCTGTCACTACAGGAACTGGGAAGTGGCACTGGAACCCAGCAGCCCCAAGAAAAAGGCATTTTGAAATCACAGCCTCTGAGAACTTGACTTCTAGGAACAGGGAGATAAAAAAACAGCTGATGAAAGGACCGGGAATGGCATTTGAGTTCTAAGTTACGGGAAAGAAATCTGATGTAAAAGTTTGTTTTGCATGAATTTGATCCCAGTGTCATTAGAATCCAAAGGCTGTAAGACCACTAGATGATTCTAGAGAATATTCTGATGGCCTTCCATCTGAGGGAAGAAAATGAAAAATATTTCAGGCATTTCCACTAAAAGTTCCAGAGTGGCATTATCCAAAAAAAAAAAAACTTTCCATATTAAAAAAAAAAGCCTTCATCTTTAGTATTTCTTATTTACTCAGCAGGTTTACAAGATGAAGTGCTAAGAAATTTTTATTTAAGAGAAGATTTTTTAGAAAAGAAGGTCCTGTGCAGCCTGAAGTTTTCCAAAGTCAAAAATCTACTCCTCTTATTCTAAAGGGTTAATGTGCTGGTCTCTACATAGTGCTGTAAAATATCTTGACCAGCTGGAGTGCTTGCTACATAGTCCATAGTCTCAGACAAGCCTGCTCTCCTTAAATTGTATTTACATGGATTTTCTTTCTGGTTTTCTATTTGTTACACTGTGTTAAATAAATCTGGCTTTATTCAAGATAATTTGGATTTATTGATTATTACTGGGGACAATTACTCTGAGTGATGTCCCAGGGGAAGAAAATGAACCTCTGGCGAGGGGCACAGTGGTTAAGGAACTGTCACACTGGGTTAAAGGCACAGGAGCTCTCTCATAGAGAAATAAAAAGATATTCTGGCAGTGCTCACTGCACAGACCATCTAACTGGGGACTAAAATATACGCCATGCACTCAGCAGCTCAGAAGGGATTTTTCATTTTGATGTCACTGCATTAGAGGGCATCTGGAGTCACCCGTGTCCAGCCTGCTCTGTGTTCAAATCCACCACTGAGGCCAAGCCACTGGGACCCCAGGTGCTAAATGCCAAAAATTGAACCAACTTTAGAATTTTTAGCCAAATACACATCTAGGTGATGCCTTCATGGCCTCTAGATGTCTAACAGGATGGAAAAATACCAGTTCTTAAGCATTTTTTTCTTTATATTACATAATGCCTCTTGTATAGAAAAGACAAAGAGGATTAAAGAGAAGAACATCTTAATATTGTTTGAACTTAAACTTCTTTAAATGTAATGATAAAATTCCTTTTGACACAAAGAGAGTAACCTTGTCACAGAAGCAAACAACAAAGCCACATAGTCCAAGTCTCTGAAGTCTCAGTTCTTGATTTAAAAAGTTCATTCTTCATTTAAAAAGTTTATTTCTATTTGCATTAAAATCCTTGTAATTACAGATGTGGTTTGCAGCAGCTGTGTCATTGCTGCACTGTGCAGCCTCAGGTCTGTGCAGTCAATGTCCCTGGGAGCAGAGAGGAGCACAGGGATATCTCTGGGTGGGATAAATGCAACTTCCCTGTGATTTCCCAGCTCCCTGTGAATGGGATGTGCTGGACTCCCAGGCACAAACTGGATGGTGTTGCTATACACTTCTCAGAGATTTTATCCTTTTTTTATTTATTTAATTATTGGAAGGAAAAATAGTGGGAAGAGAAATGATTCTGAGAGAGGCAGTGTCCCTTTTCCAGAGCTTGATGGATAGAAAGAGATGCTGCTATTCAGGAAATTGAGATGGAGATCAGAAGAGATTTCCATTCATCTTTGATCAGCCCATTATAAAACTTGCACTTGCTCAAGTTCTGCAAGCAGATAGGAGATCCAAAATGGAATCAGACAAACCTGCATGTTCTGGCACTTCTCTGCACTGGTGTGGCTGCTCAGAGAGGGGAGAGAGTAAATGGGGGTGGGAGTAGAGAGTGTTTATTTTACCATTCTCTCTCTCTACGGTTGAATATTCGTGTCTGTCCCTGCTCATCTGCCTCTAGCAGAGTCAGTGGACAAGGAGAGGCATCATGAAGATTTACAGCTGCTTGAAGGGGGAAAAGAATCAGGGCAAAGGCAGAGAAGCCCTTGCTGTTCACACACTCCTGGGGACTATTTTTTTCTCCTTGTTTTGATTTTTTACTTAAGAGTTCATCAATGTTTAAATACACAGAGAGCCCTTTCTCATAGGACAACAGCGGCCCTGAAGAAAAGGAGGAAAAAAGCACTTTTATTTCAGATGTTATCTCCAAGCAGTGTATAAGATTTACACTGAGTCACTGGCTGGATTGTTGAAAGTGCCTCATTTAGCCCGTGCTCAAAGCCATGTAGGCTTCAGCTCAGCTTTAGCATGTCCTTGTCTCTCAAGGCAAGGACACTCAGCAATGCAGACCTAAAAACACAAACAAAAATTAGGTTAAACCTTTGTGATTTGTTCACTTTCTTCCATGAATTTTGGTAGCCACTAAGATCACACACATCCTTCTAATCTTAGGATATCAGGAAAGCTCATTGTTCTCTGAAGAAACAGCAGAGTTTTATGAAACACTTACTTATCTACTTTTATTTACTTTATTACTTATTCCCAATTTATTTTATTACTTATTCCCAACCACCAACTTATCTCAGTTACATTAAATTCAGCCCAGTAGCATCAAAATGCCTCATAGTCTTTAAAGTATTTATCCTGACTTCCTTATCATTAATACATTGCTTTTCTCTTGCAAATAAAGTACTTTTCTGCCCTTGATAAGATGAGGGACTTGAGGCCATGATTTGAATATCTACCTGTAGGTGATTGGCTCAGGTTTGCCTACAATGATGTGAAAATATTGCTTTATTTCATTTCCACCTTGCTGCAAATCTCCACTTGGCAAGGCAGACTGACAAAGCAGGACATTACTACCTCTAATTCCAATTGAAAGAAAATTCCATGTAACCAGCCATTTTCGTGTTTCATTTTCATCCTTCATAGGAGGACTTTAGATAACAGGTAAATAAATATCTCTGAATTTCTCCACTAAGAAAACAAGTTAAGAAGCCTCTAATAATGGTGAAAACAGAACAGACTCTAAACCTTGTCTTTCACCTTGCACCTCATTAATTTCATTGTTTTTTCCACATCAGTAGACAGATATATCTGTATCGATGTTTTCCTTGTGTGTTTTTTCTTCCTGGTTTTATCTTAGGAAAAAAAGCTGAAACACATAATACCATTCTTTATTCAGCATCCAGGAAGGGGTATTTAACTTAACTGGAAAAGGAGCAAATTGAGGATGAAAATGGGGGAAATATGAATCAAAAACACAGGGAGTGGCTGTTTTCTTGGAAAGTTTGTCACAGTTGTTCTGGGTTTCAAACAGAGGCCCAGGAAATGCAGATCCTGCAGAGATTGCAAAAGATGTTGGAAGTGCTCTGACATGGCAAAACCCAGGACAAGGCAGAGACACACTCATGGCACAGCAAAATCTCTCTTAAGCAATAAAGCAGAACAGTAAATTTTCAACATTTCTACTTCTTCCCCCAGGCAAGGGAAACAATCTTCATTATACTGAAGAGTAAATAGAGGCAATCTCGAGGAGACCTTTTACAGAAGCAGCAGCAAAGTGTTGTGTAAAGCAGGGCTGGGATTCTGCACTTTTGGGACCAGGGAGCAGGCTCGGTTCAGCAAGAGGGAAAGCAGCAATATCTTTATCTGAGCTCTGCTGTTCCTGGGCTGCAGGGGAAGTGTTATTTCAGACTCCAAGTGAGCCTGAAATCTTACATAGGGCATCCACAAATCTGCCCCAGCAGAGAGCGGGTAAAGGGCAAGGCAGATTTGGACCTGCTGGAGTGAATCCAGAGACCATGGAGATGTTCTGAGGCCTGGAGCCTCTCTGCTCTGAGGAAGGGCTGAGGGAAATCTGAAAATCTTTCCTCTACCACTGTATTCCCCGCATTCTCTTGGACTATATGTAGGAACACAGACCATTAACAGAATACCACGTGTCAGGAGAGACCCAGCGGTCTCAGAATTCTAATAAAGGGCCTAATGAAGAACAAAGAGATGCTGTAAATGCAGAAATGCCACCCCTGAGTTGTGAAGTCCCTGCAGTACAGCCTGCCTGGCTTTCAGCTCCGGGTGTCCAGCAGCAGTGACACAGCCCAGCACTCCAGTGTGGGGTTTCCTCACCTTGCTATTTATTGCAGGAGAGCACAGACACGAGGAGATATTCCCACCAGAGACCAGCCTTCCACAGTGCCTGCCTGTGCACATCCAGGAATGAGCTGAGCCTCATCCCTGGTATTTTATTTCAAGTGTCTTTTCTGTAGCTCCTTCCTCTGTAGGTTAATGAAGACTTAAGCACTCAGTCTCAGCAGCACTGATGTAAAACGGCTGCTTATTGCCTGTTCCATCTCACTGACTTTTATTGTGATACTTAAACCAAAATGGTGAACTATTACACTTCATAGCCTGAAAATAAAAGCAGAATGTTAAAAAGCAGAGGCTATAACCTCTGATCCAGTCAAAATTGCTCTAAACATCTAAGGCTCATAATCTTAACACAACTCAGCTCCATGGGGACAGGGAAAGGCATGGATTATCATCCACAGCATAGCAGGGACTTTTTTTGTAATGCTACAACTTTTATTCTTGCCATGCTCAGAGATAACAGGAGAAATCCTGATATAGGGTATGAAACAGCTCAGCTCCTCTGACTCCAGTGGAGCTAATCCAGTTTACACCAGTGGGAATTTAGCCCATTTGCTAAAAGGCTTGAATAATCAGCAGCAAATAGGAGATAATGGTTCTCCTTTTTTTTGGACCACGTTAAGAAGCCACTGAGGTGATGGCAGCCAATTTTCCCTGTTTCCAAAGGCCCACCTCTTCTGCAAATCATTACAAGTACAAACACTGCATTTCCAATTCTGCACTTTACAGGAGCCACTTGGGCAGTACAAAATCCATTTTTAGAGCCAGGAGGTCCTGAGGTCAGATCCACAGTGGCTTGGGCACAGGAATCAAATAGGAGAAGGGAGAGGGTTGGCTCTCAGTCACATTTTCAACTTCCTGATCCTGGGGAAAGCCAGAGGCCAGTTGAAACTGGCTCAGCTTTAGAGGAGGGAAGGGACTGCTTTTTGCTGTAACCTCACTCCTTACACACACACAAGTACATTCTGTTAATTTTGAAATAACATTGTTTTTAAGAGCCTACCTTAGATATATCCAAGGTGGATTTAAGTTCCATATTCCAACACAACTTCCCACCCAGGCAATGGAATAGCATTGTTGAACCAAAAATATCCTGGGTGGACACTTTTAGTAATACAAATTTACCAAGTAATTACACATTTCTTATGGAGAAATGTTACACATTTCTTATGTCACCCAGCAGGTAAAGGCGACATTACTCAAAATTTCTGGTATTACACAGAATGAAAATTCAATGTGTTTAAATTGCAAATAATAGTTTGAGGGATTCCTGCTTTGGCCCAAAGGATGTAAAACTGGTGTACCCTGAGAAAAGGAGCCTGTTCTTGTGGAACCTGTAAACACTTCAGAGCTTGTCCTGCTGCTTTTGGTTTCCTCCCTGGTGAATCTGGGCAGGTTGCTGAAAGCCCATACCTTTGAGGGAATTAGAAAAGAGAACAGGCTCTGAAAACAATCTGCAAAATTAGACATGACAGCCATTGAGGAGGTTCCTGTTCCTCTAAAATAAATTTACTAAAACAGGGAGGCATTTGGGATTGGAGCAAAGTCCCAAGGACCTCTCCTAGCCCATGGACCCTGGAGTGTCAGCAGAGAATACTGGCCCCCATAGAGAACATCTTTGCAAGCAGCCCTGGATTAATGGGACACTGGGAATTTATCCAGCACAAAGTAAAATAACAGAGATAAGATTTTTTTAAGTGACTCATTGTTTGGAGAATCTTTTGGGGTACACAAGTCGAGACACCTCAATCTGTTAAGGAACATAGGAGGGACCTGACTTTCAAGAAGAAACAGATTTAAGGATAACAGATTTACATATCAGGTTCTTTAAAAGCTGCCTCAAGGTAGGAAATAAAAATAAAATGACTCAAAATAGGTACTACCAAGGCAACCTACAGTCTATATCTGCTATTGAAAATCTTTTTTAAGATCAGCAGAATCCAAAGCAATTCACTCCTGTCCATAGAAGATCTGAGGAAGTTCTTGCTAGAGGAAGCTGAAGGTTCAGAGGGCTTGAAAGTGGTCAAGGAGGGGTTGGAAAACCTCTTGGACAAAAAAAAAACCAACCAAACAAACCTTGAGGTTTCTTAGAAATACATGATCAACAATTAAAAAACAAAAGAGAAAAAATATAATAAAGAAATGAAACTCTTTACTGTAGATAAAGATAACTTCTTTAGCTAAAGAAACACCTGAGTCATCAGATCCTGAGACAGTTCTGTGGGGAAGTATCTCCATATGTCTGATCAGTTCTCCCATGCTGCCTTAAACTCCTGCCATCCATCCACTTTCAAGGAGAGGATATGGGGCTAAGCAAGCCTGGTCTTAATCAGTGCAGGTGTTTTCCTATCCTGTCTGAACACCTTTATGGAGGTAAGGATTTATAGAGCTCCTGATAACTGTGAAGGTGGCACTGGTCTGTACCTGGTGATTTCTTTCTAGACTTTACAATGACCACAGGTTTTTTCTGCTTTAAAAACAAGCAAGATTTTAAGGGACTCAGTCCAGCAACTTGGCCCCTCAAATGGAGAGAAAAAAAAAAAAAAAAAGAAAAAGGCTTTGGAAAGACCTAAAAATAGATGCCATTAAGGAAATAAAGCAGTTTGATGTAACACAGTAGCAGCTTTACCTCTATGAAACAGCAAAGCCAACAGAGATCTAAGCAATGCATCATAGCTCTGTAGCTCCCATTCCCAGGAACTGATCCCCCCCAAATCTCCACAGCATCCCCAGGGGACAGCAGAGCACTGTTATGTCCTTTTACAGAGCCAGGGGAGCGAAGCACAAGCAGAATAAGCCATTTACCCAAGGTCCCACAGGAAGCCTGCAGTGCACTGCAGCATTAAAACTGAGACTCCTTATTCCTGGACAAACACTGGTGCCCCGAGGCCAGCAGGGCTCCCAGCAGCAGAGCCCAGCTCAGCCCTGGCTGAATTGCTTGGCTTCCCCCTCCTTGGAGGCATCCCCGGCTGTGCGAGCGCATCGTGACCCGCTGCCTCTCCAGCCACGGCTCAAAGCCAAGGGAATTCAGTTCCCCTCTTGAAATCCACTCTCTCTCTCATGATAATGAGCACTTTAATCCATCAGGAAAATGTAGAGCTTCTTGGCGCCGCTTTTTATTCCTGATCTGTGTTTTCTCTCTCTCTCTTTTAGGTTAATTTATCTGATTACATGCAATGCGCTGCGGCCGTGTTAAGGTACCAGTCGAGTTTCCACTTGGAGGCTTGGAGGAAAGATTACCATTAAAACGTGACTTCCATCCACTCAGCTGAAATTACTATTGATTGCCAAAGAAAAATATTTGTGCTGTGAAGCTGGGAGCTATGATGTTGAACCGTATTAACATAATGTTAGCATAGCTACGGGTGTTTAGTGGCACGCAATCAGATTTGAAATGAACGTTGATTATAGATTGAGATTAATGTTCACATATTCATAGGAACACAATGAAAAGAGCAATTTCCTTTCTACTACAGATCAATGGTTTCCCCATTCAATTATACAGCTGTAATAATTGCATTATGCGGAAATATTTCTTAATGGCTTATTTCATTCTTTCTGTTTGCCTGTGTGTGAGTGTGTGTGTGTGTGTGAGACAGACAGAAAGCTCTTGTGGACTTGTACTCATGCATGCATGTATGAAATCTTTTGTTGGTGGCACTTGCCAAAGCCTGCATCCAATGCAAAATACTTTAATTACTAGTGCAAATGCATAATCTTTGGCTGAGCTAATAATCTCTTGGCATTTTCCCACTATTCTCTTTATTCCCCAACAGAGCCCTCAGATTCCTGTGCTTGTTTAAGGTTTAACAGCTGGATGCCCCTGCACAGCAGAGGTGATCTGTGTGTGGCTCTGAACCCCCAGGGTTGCCCCAAATAACACCATCACAGCCAGAGCCACCTTGCTGGGTCCCTGCTGCTGGTTTAGCTCTGATTGAAGCTGGAGTTTTGGGAGCACTGCAGTCTGGGACAGCTGAAATTCCTTGTTTTCTTACTGCTGTCCGTCCACTCACAGCAGAAGCAAAAGAGTAGCTAAGCAAAATAATTTCCTATGGGCTTCCAGCTTTGTTCTTATCACTCAGGGATTTGGATTAAAATTAAAAATGAGGCCTTTAATAGTGAATGCACATGTGCAGAAACAGGAAACAACTACTAGAGATTCTATTTTATCTTACAGTCATGCAAGACAGGATACCTTCTGAAGGGAAATCTGGTAGTGAATGGAAACTAACGTCAAAAGCACCTAAGGGATGAGGGTAGAAGAACCTTCTCTTTCTCTTTTAGTGCAATGCTGCTTGAGGGGGCTCTTTTCTCATTTTCATCAGAAATAAAGGTTCCCCTTTATTCTCTCTCTTAGATGAAGCATATTAGCTCAGCTGTACTCCCCTTCTAGGAAGGAACCACCTTTACTTTCCTAGTTTGGTGAGTCAGCAGCCTGGAGGAGAAGAACACATCTTACAGAACAGATGAACCTTCCTGGAGGGGTTCATGGGGTGATATGAAAGAAGAAGTTTTGCACAGGAAAAAAGCCACATCCCTCAGAGAAAATCTGTAAAAAAAGAAAAAGAATAATATCAGGAGCTGAAGGAGCAGCTTACACTCCATTGGCTCAGCTTTAGGGCATGTCCTGTGATTGAACCTTTTGGCTTCAGATGAGTTGAAAACCTCCCTGCAGAGATATTTGCTGGACAGCAGTACTGCCTGCAAGGCATGTGCACGAGCACATTCTCCAAGCCACCTCTCAAGAGAAGCCTGCAACATTTCCAAGCTCTGTACCAGACACATCACCACATTGCTGGCAATGGTCAAAACTAATAGGACAATAAAAAATTCCTAAGGCACTTGAGCAGTGCATTTCAGAGGTTGTTCAGCTTTGGGGCTGAAGGTGTTCTGGTTGTACACCACTTCTGCTGACTCTGCTCTTGGCATTACCAGGAGTTTTGAGAAGTTGTACCAGTTGTCATGTGAGAGCTGCACCATGTACTTAAACTGTCTTGACTTCTCCAGGAGAGTTCATTCTTTTCTCTATGGAAAGTAGTTGTCAACAATACAGTATAAAGCTATTCCTCAGAATGGTATGACTTATTATATTTGCATTACTTACATTGCAAAGTCATTGAGATAAAGAGTCAATTTTTGCAGGGTTGTTTTTTCCTTTTTATTTTCTCCCCAGAGCAGAAAAAAAGGCATCCACATTTTGGTGTATCCTACATTTCACTCCACATTGTAGGAGAGCAACACAAACTGTGGGCAGGATTCAGAGACAGATGTCAAACCAGTTTTAGCTGCTTTTGAAGAAAACTCCACCTCAACTTGATATGTGGAAGGAATTACTAGGCAGAGCTTATAAGAACTGCAGAGTCACTATTCCCCTTGTGATGCTGAGTCATCAGAGGGTAACAGAGAGCAAGAATGAGGCAACATGAGCCACTCATTCAGAGTTTAACTTCCCCCCTTTTTCCCCCTTTTTTCAAAGTTTCACATCTCTGTTCACTTGCCTCAGTTATTCAGAAGTCACATGGAGGGACAGGCATGTTTCAGCTCTCACGTGTGTTTTTGCTTCCCAGACAGCAGAGTTTCCAAAAACGTGGTACATTTGAAGCATCTTGCCTGGAGGAGAAATAGATGGAAGTAATCACTGCTTTTATTAAACTAAGTATGTGGGCTTTTGGGAAGTGGGATAAGAGGAGTTAAAATAATGGAAAATGTGGAGAAAACAAAATAAGTTTGATAAATCCCAGTGAACAGAACACAGAATTCAAAGGCTATAGTGTTTAAGATTTTGAAATCTTAGCAGTTTCCAGTGCGCATTTCTGAGACCTGTAGGGGAACTTTGTTTTCAGAAAAGAGGTTTTAGTTTTCCAACTTTTCATTTAACAGAATGGCATATTGTTAAGTCTGTTCTGAAGGACTGGGTTATTTTTTTGTGCTTCAGTCTCTCCTGGCTGAAACTCACTTGAAAAATAGCAAATACTTATGTTTGTCTGCTGCTGTGCTGTACCATGAGTGCTCAAGGCAGACATTCTTCAGCATTCCTTAAGAAGAAAATAATTATGTAAATTATTAGATCACAAAGGCAGCAAAAGCTGAAAAGAGCCTAATATGTCTTTATAAATAAATTACTGAAGGGAATCACAAAACAGACAATTAACAGAGGAGAGAAAAGGTGAGCATTTAACAATTTAAAGATCTGTCCCAGACTTTCCTTGGAAGGCCCCTGGATCTCTTCAGAAACCTGCAGAGGGTTTCATCTCACCTGACTCCAGAGAGCTCCAGTGTGGGCAGTGGTGTGATCCAGTCATCCATGATTCATTTATGGCTGAGTCAATGGAGAGAAGTAGGGATTTGTAAATCATGATTAATGACCACTTTTTGTCAAGCACATCAAGACAAATGTATTGTTCCTCAGAACTGTTAACTGTTCACCATAGTCTGTAGGAGAACTTGCACAGCTGACTCATATGGAGGTGTTTAGACATTTCTACTTTATGTATATCTGCAGTGAAAGTTTGGAAAAAGTGAATCTCAACTTTTCCTAAATAACACAAAAAATAGAAAAGTTTGGGTATTTGTATCAGCACAGGTGACAGGAGCAATTTTTTTTCTTATCAAAAAATAACTGAATGTTTAAAATTATAACAACAGTTAGTAGCTAATTAGCATCTCTTTCTTCTTTTCAGCAAAAAATAAGGAAGCAGAATCTGCTAGAGGCTTGTTCAAACACAGGATAATCTGAAATCACATCTTACAAGGTGGGCAACATAAAGAAAAGCTTTATTCACCAGCTTATTTTCTACAGATTTTCTGAGCAGCCTGTAATTCAGCCTAACACTTTACCTTGTAAATGTAGAAGCACATGGCATGACCTTCTACTCCTAATGGCCTGCAAGAAGCTGAAGTTGGATTATTTGGGGTCATGGGTAGCAACTAAGAAGTCATAGGTCAAATTCAAAACCATATTACATCTCTAGAAAAAATAACCTTTCCAATAACTTCTGGCATGACCTCCAGCTCTGGTGAGTCTGTGAGGGGCTCTTGTCCTCCATTCACACATTCATGTATTCAAAATCTCCTCCTCAAATAGGAAGAAAAAGTTCTTTCACCTTAACTGCTATGGTAGAATGCTTCTTTTTTTCCTTTCCTTAAGGATAATTGTGGTTTTAGAAAGACTATTTATATTAAATACTCTGCCAGGAAAGCTGATTTTAATCATATGCATGAGTTCCACCAGTGCTGCTCCACAGAGTCCAATGGAAATATCATACGAGATCAAATAAGTAGATTTTCCCCTTTTGGGGACAGATACACTTTTAAGAGAGGCATTGATATCCAATAGGTGCCTTAATTTATGACATGTTTAATTTTGTGCATGACTACTGCAGATGCCTTTGTAGAGGAGTGAAAATCCATGTTTTAATATTCTGTACTCACAGGCTTTGTTCATTGTTAGATTCTGGCTTGTGCTGGCACACAAGTGTTCATGACTGCTCAGAGCAGCATCACCACAGCGAAAATTAATATTCAGTTACCTGTGAGGGAGGCAGAAGAGCCAAAATGTCTGGAGATGCATTAGAACCCAATTTGTGTCTATCCATTTATTTACCCTGAAGCACATTTCTCAGCAAACTAGAACTGCCTTCCCTGGGACAACATCCTCAAACAAACAATGGTACAGTTTCTCTCTGCCCAGTGGAACAGTCCTTTCAGAAAATAACATGATTTTGTTGTTCTCTACAGCACCACAAGCAGAGCTTGGCCAATGCCAGCTGCATTTATATTTACAAAAGTAACAAAAAGAATGTCCACAATGAAAGTGGACAGAGCTTGAATAAAAGTACTTAAAAATAAGTCTTTATATTGTCTAACAGTGTTACAGAGGCAAATATAGTTTGTCATGTCTCTGAAACTCCAATATGTTTCCAGAGCAGTAATATGATATCAGATATTAATATTTTAATAGTAGTTCAAAGAACAACTAAAAAACCTACCAGTGTTCATAGATGTTACCTGTCAGAAAAGAACTCATTTTACAACTTGAGATTCTCCTAGCTGAAGCTGGGAAGCTGGTGGGAGAATTGTAATTCTCAGTTGTGAATAATACTTTGCATGTCTTTAGGAGACCACCAAGCAAAACTTGTGAATCAGTGTCTTGTGAAAGTTGAATTATTTTCAAAAGGATTATAAACACAGCATGTTTGAGGAAGTGAATCTCTATTGGCATCAAAGGCAAAGAATGTTTTGTTTGAGAGGGAGAAATATGCAATTCTCTAATTTTTGGGTTTTTTTGAGGTACATCTAAAAATGGTGCTAGGAGCTGCATCTGCTGAGGAGGCTTGACATCCAAGGGCATTTGTCTTCTGCACTCCTGGCTGGAGCTGAATTTCATCTTTCAGACTCATTGCTAAAGCATGTTGAAACATTTGTCTCTCCCATGGGTTAACAGAAGTCTGTAAATTTGAGAACTTGGTGTATGTCACACTGGATTCATTACTGAACCCCTGTTAACTAGAATGCCTTGTGTAGGGACATCCATAAGGTATATATTTCTGGATATATAGACAAAATATATATATTTTTTTTCTCTTTAATATTTTTAAACTTTCCATTTTACAGTCTTTAGCCTTCAAATGACATGCTAGAAGGAAACTGACTGTTTGGAGAGCTGCAGCCTCTTTGTAAGGAGGTGTGTGCTGTAGTACACTCTGCTAACGTGGCTCACAGCTCTGCTCTTCCTCCTTTGCACTGATCCCTCTGTCCCTTGGTCAGGGCATTCAAAGCCTCAGTGTCAGCTGTTTTTGTGTTATGCTGATAAAACAAATCCACAGCTTTCTTGTGCCCACAATAAGAAAAAAGGCAGGTTCCTTTTCTGGGCACGTTTTTCCACCAAGCTCGGCTAGTTTCCCTCTCAGTGGAAGAACACAATCAGGAACTCCCTGACTGAAGGGGACCCACCTCTGCTGTGCCTCAGACTGGGAAAGGATGTGGGAAGCACAGCTGGACAAGTCTAACACTGCTACAGTGCTTAGGGGTAAGTGCAGATAGTTTTGGGAGCTGTATGATTTGGAAAAGCCATGCTGGACAGTGTTTTGCAGGAAATCCCAAGCCTACACCCAGATGAAGACAGACTATGGCTTTTTACGGCCATTTTTGCATTCCAAGAATGAGGAACAGGGCCCTACTGGGAAAGAGGATGAAAAAATTCAAGTAAGAGGCTTCACATGAGGCTGAAACTTTCATCATCACTGGTTAGCATTACGAAAAAGCAGCCCTTGTGCTGGGTAATACCTTGTAACTGGAAGGGCTTAGATGTCACGCCACATTGAAATATGCAAACACTTTTCACCTCAGCTCAGTAAATTCTTGGCATCAATCACAACCGCCTCCTTCTTCACCTGAAGTGGTTTACACAAAACTGCCCATAATTCACTCTTTCTGAGGTTCACTGGCTCAATGAACCAAATCAAACCATCCCTGCAGGTTGCAGCAGGCTCGGCTCGCTGCTCCTCTCCTCCCCCTCACCACGGGCAGCACGAGGGGAGAAGAACTTGCAGAGCACCCCATCTGTGTAAGCTGGCCTCACTCTTCATTTTGAGTTAGAAATTCCAGATTCACCCTCTTTGCCCTGCAGCATCCCCCCTGGCTGGGTCAAAGCCATGCCAGATGCTGCTTTGTTTCTTTATAGCAATACTGCTGCTGCTCTCCATGTGCAGATGCTGGGGTCAGAATTGCCAGCATCAAACTTCTGTCAACATTTTATTTTCCCCCCATACAGTCCCTCCTATCTCCCCCACCCAATATGCAGTTACCCAAACCCATGCTGAGTCCTCAGGATCCATGGATCAAAGGGATTGCCATGAGTACAGATTGCTGTGCTAGCACAGGCCTCTGCAGAGTTCAGCTCTTACTCTGGAAATTTCATCTTCCAGTTGCAAAAGACAGGAATTGGAAAGCTCCGGAGCCTACTTATCCAGCAGAGATGTAAAGGAGAATGAGTGCTGTGAATGTCTCTTGATACCTTCTAGTGCTAGGCCAAGGATTTCTTAGAGCAAAGCATCAGAGCAGAGTGCTGAGCTGTAATATGAGGGGGCATTGAGGAGCAAGAGGATATTCTACTTTCTCTCCTTCCTTCCTTCCTTGCTTCCTTCCTTCCTTCCTGGGGATTCCTGGCAGTTAAGCTGAGCTTAAAAACACAGGAAGATCAGGAAGCTATTTGAGAGGATGAGGCCTCTGGCATGTACACTTCAGTCTGGTGAGCATCTTGGTGAGTGCTTTGCAGTGTGGGAGGGTCCATGCTGAGATCAACAAGTCTTCCAGCCCTTGGTGCTATTCTGGGTCAAATGGAAGCCCCCATCTGTTATTATCCTCAGGAATCTCCCTGCATGGCAGGGTCATCCTTGGATGTGCTAATACAGCTGATCAGATGTTGCTGGTTCTCCTTCAGTAGGTGGAAAACGAGGCTGAGTGTGGAAAACTCCTTCCTGAAAACTGCACCACTGTCTCAAGGGGGAGAAAGAAAAAATAAAAATGCAAGGCAAAAAAGATCAAATAGATCAGTCTGTTCTGCACCTAAAGACCCACTCACTTTGGTTTATAAGTGAAAATGAGATTTATGTTATCAGCCTGCTTCTTTAATGATTGTTTGCTGACAATGCAAACCCATCAGTTAAATGGGGTATGACTGGCAATCCCCCCTGAAGAAAGAGCTCTGATTGGAAAAGCAGAGTTTGATTCAGGTCAGGCTTGAGGTATGCACCCAAAATACTGAAGGCTTTGAGAAGAGGATCAGCACAGAGAGAGGAACTTGCTGCAAGTAATTTAATCAATTAATTTAGCCTGTTTCTTTTTTCTCCTTGCTTGCAAAATGTTCACAGGCTGATTACAATTTCTCCAAATTTATTTCTCATTCAAATTTACTCAATGGTATCTTTTGCATTTTTAAAAATAAATAATATTGACTGATTACAAACAATTCTCTGTGAGGACATGCTGTTCAGTATGCAAAATATGGTCTGATTTAGCTAATGACTTGGTCACATGGATCACACAGCATCATTTCTCCTCTGTGACAGCTATAGATCCTGCAAGTCAGGAAGAAAATCAGAATTCATCAGTGATGCAGACACTAAGGGAACAGGATCTGATAAACAGGTTAAGGGAATTAGACACTTGGAGCATCCTAGAGAAAAAATTAGCCTTCCTGAGATTTGCTGGCTGTCTGTAGAGTTTATATTTCACTTTCTTTCCTTCCCTATCTCAGACAGTGGTCTGCAGCAGGGAGACAGAAATGCCCTTTAATCTTTGTATATCCTAACTAGTTCCAAACCTTTCAAAATTGCAGAATGGAAACTGAGAAGAAAGAAACATGCAGGATACGGCCAAATCTTGGATTTACCTTTATGCTGTCCAACCAGCATGTTCTCAGACACAGTGGAAAGGATTCTGCTTTGCTGTTGCTACAGGCCAACAGCAAAATTTCTACAGCCTGGTGGAAACAAAAACACACGCAAGAATTGTGACTAAAGGAGACATTAAGTATCGTTTCAGTGCTTGTTCTGAGCTGAGGGATTTTACACCAAAACCTTTCCCCCAGGTCTGTGAGGGGAGAAGAGGTGAAAAAACCACCAAAACCTTTTCCCCAGGTCCTTGAAGTTTGTTTCAAAAAGCATGGACAAGTGGAGATCATGGGAGGGACAGAGTTCCTTCCCTGCAGTGCTTGGGAAGGTGCAGCTGATGATTCCCCAGGGCCAGAGACTGCTCTGGATGGGTTAAATCACCACTTTGTCAGGATTTCAGGAAAGACATCCGCTGAATTAATGCCAATTTTTGGTAACCCATGGCCCAGACAATTCCCCAAGCTTCCTTCTGTTGTGACTGGTCACTACATAAGAGATCTCCAAATCCTCTTGCCCAGGCTGTGGCCAAAACCCAATTTATTCCAGGCTTTCATTTTCTCACTCTTCCAAGAAGAGGATAACCCCAGTGACTTCTGAATGCAACCACTTGTAGTTCTTTGTTTACCTGGTTCTGTACAAGTGGAAGTCAATTACCTCAAATATTTGCATGGCACGACACCAGGAAAAGGAGGGTGTGCAGATCATGCAAATCAAACTGATACCTGAGCCAAGGCTGCTGTGTCATTTCTCCTCATGCAGCATCACCAAGGCTGGTCTGGAATTCAGGGCTGGAATTAGGTTGAGATATGGACAAAGTGTGGAAGAGCAGTACTGTAAATCAAAGGTGACTCTGATGAAGGGGAGAGAATGATGCAACTGAATCCATGGATATCAAAAGGCTAAATAATTATTTTATTATACTATACTATATACATTTCATCTAAACTGAATCTGCCAAGCATTCACTCTGCACACAACTGCTCACACTGCACTGAATGTCATGACTGTCACCCAACAGTCCCAACACACACTGGTAGGCCCTGATAGGCCAAGGAAACAAAACACCATCACTTTGGGTAAACAATCTCCTCATTGCATTCTACTTTGGCACAACACAGGCACAGCAAATGATAAGAATTGTGTTTTCCCTTTCTCTGAGGTTCAGAGAATGTGAATCTCAGAAATCCTTGGGAAGAATTGTGCCTTGCTTTTCTCTATGAGGAGAAATATGGAACAGAGCATCACTGAGGGCCCTGCAGAGCTGTGTGGGACAGGCCGCACTACCCTGCATGCACAAGGAGCCCCTGGGGATTTCTGCTCATTGCAGGGCTCTTCTCTAAATCCACATTAAAGACAAATTCAGCTACACAAACCTGTGATAACGTCACCATCAAAAAGCTCAGAGCCTTTGAATCCATAGTGTTATTAGCAGGACAGGGTATTTGGAAGCAGCTGTTAGGGTGTAGGAATGTGTGCACACACACAGAAATCCAAGTGGAATTCTGAATGGTAAGAAACGTGCTTTCTCTTTTAAAAATGCACCTCTCCCCCCCATTTTTTTTTTTTTTGCAGTTTCACCCTAATGTCACATTCCGCTTCTTCCACTACTTTCACCTTCCAAAGAAAGCAAGCATGTCCCATTTTCAGCACAATGCTTATTCAGTGCCTGCTTCCAGTGCTGATGGCTTTCTCAGAAGGGAGATGTTGTGCTAAGCAGGAACCAAATGAAAAAAAAAAGAAACAATTAATGGGCAGGATTCATTGTTTTATACATGCCTTAATATTTGACTTTTCAGATTGGAAGCACTATGGGAAACCCAACAATTGATAAACAGCAGTGCATATGGTGAATATGGGGAACAAATTTTGAAGCTGTAATTCAGGTAAGTGAGACCTGACAGGGTTTTTTCCTTCTTTTCTTCCTCTTTTTTCCTTTATTCCCACCTTTTTCCTTTTTTTCTTCTTTGTTTTGGTCTTTTATTAGGCAGTGATTTTAGAACACAGATCATCAAGTCCATACTGAAGAGAATTTCTGGGGTAATGCTTTCAGCCTTTCAGATTAGTAGCTATTTTTTAAATAGTACTTTTAAATGTCTTAGCTGTATAAGTACCTGAGACCTCAATGTTTCCCTTGTGGATTAAACTGAAACTTAGTTTGATTAAAAATATTTATTTTTATTTTAGTATTTCCAACTATATATTGGGCAAAGGAAAAAAAATCCAAACCAATTCACCTTTTTGTCATTTACAATGACTCTTTTGCTATCTGATTATATTTTCTTAATTAATCTCTCTACATATTAGCTGTTCTTTATTAAAGGTAAGTTTGTAGAGGACTAAACCATACAATAGAACCATGTTAAATTGAATATCGCAGTAAAATCTCAATAAGCACAAGTGTTTTCCTTTGTTTTAGAAATCAATAGATATTTAATTAACATGGGGTAAGAACTCTTGGAGTTAGAAGAATCCCTACAGATTAAATGAAATCATTATTACATGTTCAATGAGAACACAGATACTTCTGAATAATTTCAAAGTTTTCTATATACAAGGATGAATTGAAATACTCTCTTTTCTTCCAACATGGTGCAAAAATTGATGCTTTATCCCCAGCATCCTCCTAACCTGGGCACTCAGACACTCACTCAGTTAAGAGGCAGAGCACTGGTTGAAGGAATGCACACTCATGCCATTTCCTGAGGAATTAGGCAATTCTTCCTGGCAGTGGCTGCTAGTTACCAGAGATTGTGTTTGCTGAAGGTGGGAACACCCATGTGAGTAAAATACCCATGTGAGCACTGAGTGAACTCTGACACACTAAAAATCTTTAAGAATTTTCCAAATTCTCACTCCTTCTGGGTGCTTTATTTGATTTTAGGTTGTCCAGCCTGTCTGTCCATCCAGCCCTTGATCTTGGGATGCCTGCTGAAAGACATGACCCTCCAAGAAGGACTGCTGGATCACTTAAAGGATATCACACAAATAAATATTCCATGGGAGCTTGGTGCCTACCACTGACACTTTGTTGATAAGCCCTGTTTTTAATTTCTCTGGTTTTCACCCCAAGGAAATCTAAGAATATTTTCACATATGTAGCATTTCCAAGAAAATGTTAAGGCAGCGTCAAATATTTGGGAGAGGAATTAAGGAAGATTTGTACAAGATAAGCCAGTAGAAAGAGCCATGAGAAAAACAGTGCTGAAAGAAGGAATATTTCTGGGAATTCTGGAAATTCCCATTGTTGCTGTCGGTGCATGGCCTATACTGTTACACTTGTGTGTTAAATAAAGGCAGTGTTTTATATAAAGGCACTTTTCAGGTAAAAGTAATACAAGTCCTTTGTTTTGGTACTCTGAATTCTTCAGCATAGCAGGGGTAGATTTGCCCAAAGGAGCTGTGAGTACACACTCCCTGAAAGTGCTCCAGGATAGGTTGGACAGGCCATGGAGCAATCTGGTTTAGTGGAAGATGTCCCTGCCCATGGCAGGGGCTTGGAATGAGATGATCTCTAAGGTCCATTTCAACCCAAACCATTCAATAATTCTATGATTTTTTGTAGGGAAGAAAATAATCCTTGCTTTCATGGGCTACAAAGAGCATTTATACCATATAAATAAATAAATGACTTTATTATTTTTTAAATTATTTTGATTTATTAATTATAGATGGTGAATATAGGGTGATTGTCACTGACACATTTTCTGAGCAATACCTTTACTAGAATTTTTCTCCTGAGAAGCTGAGAAGCCTCAGAAAAGAAATATAAACAATAACTGATGGCTGTGAAATGTGGCCTGGAGATGATTTACCAACAGGCGCATCTTTGATTGGTCTCATATGGATTGTTTTTACTTGATGACCAATCACAGCCAGCTGTGTCGGGCTCTCTGAGTCTGTCACGGGGTTTTATGATCATTCCTTTCTAGCCTGCTGATGAAATCCTTTCTTTCCTTTATTTTAGTATGTTTTTAATATATAATTTCCTTATAATAAATATGATATGATATGATATGATATATATTATGACATAACATAATATAATAATATATAATAATATAATAAAATTATATATATAATGATATAATATGATACAATATGATAGAATATAATATATATAATATATTATATATAATATATGTAATATATAATATCACATATATTATATATATGTAATATATATAATATAATATGATACAGTATGATAGAATAGAATAGAATAGAATAGAATATCACAAAATAATAAATCAGCCTTCTGAAACATGGAGTCAAGATTCTCATCTCTTCCCTTGTCCTGGGGACCCACAAACACCGCCACAGGTGATGATGGTTTTGGGGAGGAAAACCACTCAAGTTCCTCTTTCTCCCCTGCTCCAAGCTGGCTGAAACAACAGCATATTCTCTCCCCAGAGCTGTCAGGGAGGGGCTGGGGATCCAGCAGCTCCAGAGAGGGATGGGGAGGAGGGGAACAGCAGAAGGGAAGAGCAGGGCTGACGTGGATGGGCGGCATCGTTTGTGCCAGGACTGAGGCTGCACACGTCCATCCTGCACCCACACCGTGAGAGCAAAGCCCAGATTATGGATGGGCTGTGGAGCACAGTGCCTGGCTATGGACTTTATCAGAGAGCCAGCTGCAGATTAACCTCCTGGCCCCTCACCAGGGCTGTGCTCCTGCACCATCCATTACCAGGGTGGGATGGGGAGGAGGGGAGCCGGGCCAATCTCACCACACGCTGCTCTGTGTCCTGCTGGAAGTTTTGTTTTGCTTTCTTCACTGGCTTCCAGGGTGAGAATTCTTGGAGTCTTTATTTACTGCCAAGAGGAAGCAGTGTGTGACTGTGGAAATACCTGTCGCCTAATTAAATTGTCCACAGAGGAATTTTGGAAAGCGCTTCTAATTCAGGAGCTTAATTTAGGCTAGGCCTGTGCACTGCAGCTTTCTGTCTTATTATTAGATGGAATTTTAATCACTGCAGATCTCCCCCCACCCCCAGCATTTTTCTCCTCTCTCCCCATCTCCTAACAACCTGATTCTGGCACAATTCCCTTCCCCTTTAACCCTCCTGAGCTAAAAATAATATCCTCTTGGAACTAGCCAAAAAGAAAAAATAAAGGGGGAAGGGGGGAAATAAAGGAGCAAGCAAGCACTGAACCAGAGGTGTTTAATTAGCAGGAGTGAACTGGAGATGGGTTCAGCAATCATTTTTCAGCAGGCTCTCTAGAGACAGAGCAAACACACTGTGAGACAGACCCAGCTCACAGGTCCCAGGGGAAGGAAGGTGCTGCTCAAAGGGAACCTTAAAGCTGTAACAGCTGCAAGATGCAGCACCCATGTGCCTGGAATAAAACAAGAAAAGGATCTCGTGAGTGCAAGGATGCTGTAAACAAATGGCCTTAGGTAAATGTTTCAGTGTGGCCAATTTCAGTCTGTGCACTGCAGTTCTGCACTTAAATTGCAGATTTCTGTGTAAGTGCTCAGGGAAAGGAGACACTGGGCACAGGAGGGATGGGAAGAGCATGGTGTGGGCAGAAAGGGTGCCCACACAGCCACAGAGCTGTCAGATGTCTGAAGCTGAGACCTCAAGGAAGTTTTTGTCTCAGAGTGGACCAAGCACCATGAACACACCTTTAAGGCACATTAAAACACTCAGATGGGAAGCATTAAATATGGTTAAAACATGTAGTCAGGCTCTGTCAAGTATGGCTGTATGAGTGTGCAGGCCCAAATGTACCAGCCTCTGATGCTGACATCCATGCCATCCTCACAGGGAAAAACCCTGCAGTGGCTCCATGGCCAACAGAGCACGGCACAGGCTGTGTGGGGAGGGAGTTTTACCATGTCCATGACCCTGCACCTACAGTGCTGCCAGTGCCACCATGCTCTGACCCTTCCCAGAGCACTCATCTTCCAGGAGGATTACAGGAAAATGATTACAGCAAATTTGTCTTGCCTAATCAAGCCTCTATGACACAACTATAACACACAAGTAGCTCTGCTCCAGCAGTAAGTTTTAGACCAGGCCTGTGTGTGGATGTGGTGTGGTGTAACTACATCAAAGAGTTTTTGCTCAAGTGGTTTGTGCTGAGAATCATTTTCCCTGATTGTTGCATCAGCTTTGGGCACTGCCCCTGCTCCTGCAGGCACACAGCTCTGTGCCATGGGGGAGGAAAAGCTGCTCTATCCAAGGACTGAAATCTGAGATTCTCTGTTTGGACAAAGCTCTGAAACCTCTCTCTATCTCTGCAGCCGGATTTAGTCTGAATCATCTCCTAGGATTCTCTTCCTGCTACAGAGAGAATTTCTAATCCCACCTGGGATTAAATTTGTAGGCCAAGGCATCACAACATCAATATTGATTTTAAGCCCAGCGAGAGCAATAGGAGACACAGGAAAGAGAACAGGATAATGCATTGATCTATCACCTTTTGAAGGAAAAAAAATATATATGTATCTATATGTGTCTATACTTATAGAGAAATATATCTATATTTAATCCTCATAATACATAATATATTGTGTGTTGTATATAATATATAAGTGGATTTATGCTTTCTTCACCTCTGCTTCTGCCCAAGGCACACTGGACATGAGGTGAAATGACCAGCTGACACCTGACCTGGGCAGTGAAGTTCCCCCAGTCCAGCCTGGATTCTGGAAACACTTTTGGCATCTTGAGTATATTATAGGTTACACCAGAATGACTGGGAGTATGAACTCTGTCTGGTTAAAGGTGTTGATTTGCACCCCCAAACTGAAGAACTTTGATTTTGTAAATTTGCAGTCTCATATACATACACACACACACACACACACACACACAAGCCCCTAAACTTTTGATATGCCTTTTCCTAAACTTTGAATTGCCTTTTCCTGGTCAGCTGTATTTACCAGGCTGTATTTCCTGCCAGAACCATTAAGCATCAATCATTCATTGTTTCATTAGTGCTGAAATGACTTTCTAATTGACTTTGTAATTGTAGTTAAAAGCAACTTTTGCACAAGCTCCAAGAAGTCTTGTCTGTGTCCTGCCTTTCATCTGCTGTCACTGGAACTTCAGCAGAATGGTATCACACAAATCACCTGTTCATAGGATATTGCTTTATCTTGTATTTAGTTTGATTTTACTTTTTTTTTATTCCTGGATCTGATAATGACTTGATGTTTCTGCATTATGGGACATTTTTCCGGTTATTATCCAGCCAGGAGCTGAAGCATCACACAGTGACTCAAGAAATACACCATGGGCAGCAGAGCTTCCAAAATATTCTTGACACTTTCAAAGCCTGGACAATGTTTTTTTAAATGGCCTCTGACTCAAGAAATACGCCATGGGCAGCACAGTTTCCAAAATATTCTTGACACTTTCAAAGCCTGGGCAATGATTTTTAAATGGCCTCTGGTTTTCAATCATTAAATGTGGTTAAAATGAGAAGTCAGGCTCTGTCAGGTAATGGCTGTATGAGTGTCCAGGCCCAAAGGTATACCAGCCTCTGATCCTGGCATCCATGCCATCCTCACAGGAAAAAAAAAAATCCTGCCTTTTACAAAGGCAGATTTTCCCCTAATTAAATCTCGTGTGCACTTCCCCTGGGCTGATTCTTTGGTGTGCCCTGGGTGCCAAGGCCCTTGGGCTCAGCAGGACAGGGCAGGCACTGGGCAGGAGAGGCACTGAGTGTGCTGGAGCTGAGCAGCAGCACCAGCTCCTCCCAGCACCCAGATGGGATGCCCTGGCTGCACAGAGGGGCAGGAAAGGGAAGCACGAGGGAATGCTGCTTCCCCCAGCCCAAGATAGAAGAAGGCAGAGCTCCCCCCTGCTTTTGGAACAGGAGGGGCATTTCCCCACCTACTTCCCCTTATGTTGGCTCTACCAGCGTGGAAGGCAACAGGCTACAAAACCACAGAGGAAACAAATCTGCAATGAGAACAGCCAGAGCTGCTAAAAATGCCAGAGGGAAGCAGCTCTGGCTGGGAGGCAACGCCTGGGGTGATGGGGGCCAGGGCTGATTTATTAAAAACCACACTGAGGCCTTATGGGGCTGGTTCATGGACACTTCAGCAGCCATTAATGAATCCTTTTAAAGGGATCCACATCTCCATCACTTGGAGAGATCAGCATTCAGGGGACTGTTAGCCCCAGCTAATCTCTAGTGCTCAGAAGGGTCCCCTTACTGAAATCATTGTTGCTATTATGAGATTATTGTAAAATAAATACACTTGATTGGTTTAAATGTGTCACATTCTCAGCTAGTCTTGATAAAAATTTCATTGCACTATGCACTATTTCACTGCACTATGCTAAGTCCTGCTGCAATTCCCAAGTTATAATCTTGCCTTTCCAAAAACTCCTGTTGAATACTGGAAGAGAAATGAGTCTGGGTGATAGCAATGAAGATATCACTTTCTAACAGCATTATTGATTTATTTGTGGTGGGTGGGTTGGATCTCAAGAGCTGTTCCATGCAGGAGCAGCATTTCTAGAGCCAAGTTCTCCATGGACCTGCCAGAGCTTCTCCTGATTTTCTCCAGGATGGGAGGAAGTTTAGATCCTGGCACACACACATCCTGCTCTGCTCCTGTAGTGCAGCTCACACTCCACAGCTCTGGAATGAGAACAGTTCTGGTCACCACAGAGCGTTCTCTGGAGCCCTTCACAGTCGCAGGGATCACAGCTGCAGGACATACCTGCTGTGCCCATGCCAGGGGATGCTTTTGCTTCCATTTGTCCCACCAGCACACCACAGTCCTGTACCTGTGGAAATCCTTCCATCAAGTGTGCTCAGAGCAGCTCCACTCAGAGAACCAGAGAGCAGTGGGTGCTCAAGGGGAGGCACAAAGGAGGGGCAGCCCAGCTTTTCTCTGTCCCTTTTCCTTTGTCCCTTTTCCTTTGGCCTGGCCTCCCCCAGCTTCCTACCTGCCACTGCCACTGAGGCTGAGAGGGACACCAAAAATGTCTGGCTGCTGACTTTGAAAGCAGAGGCAAATAAAAAGAATGCAAGGCCTTGTTCCTCAGTAAAAAAAAAAAAAAAAAAAAAAAAAAAAAAAAAGCCGATTTTTTTAGGCAATTCCACTTATCATTATGTGGTGTCTCCTGATTCTGATCAGCTGCCTGGGGATCCTGCCTTGCACTCTTAATTAGCTGTAAGCATTGCAATAATGAATTGTGTGCTGGGGTTAGTGTGGGGCTCAGCTGGACTCCTTTTTGTGTCCCATTTTAGTGCCCAGGCTCGATGACCTTTGCTGTCTGAGCTGTTGACCCGGCTGCTGCATGTTTTGCTTTGGAGCATGAACCCAAAAGTGCAGATCAGAGCAGAGGGGTTGGATAAACAATCTGATTTCTACTCAGCAGCAGGGCTGACTGGTGAGCATTCAGGTAAATCAAACCCTTCACACTGCTGGCCATGCCCTCTGCCAACCCCCACGCTGGAGACAGGCTCAGGCACTACCTCAGCTCCCTGAGTAGTTTTACAAAGGGATTTTCTGCAAAGAGCTAATCATCCCTGACTTACACAGCCCAGGTGTGGTGTTTGAAGGCAATTTTTGTTTCTGATATGAAATTATTCCTCTCCCAACCAAAAAAAAAAAAAAAAAATCCCTTCTGGTTTTGAGACCCATCCTTTGGCAGCTCGCCTACTTAGGTGGATTTAAGGGTGAAAGGAATGACATATTTTATCTGATAGGCCAGTCTGAAGCTGCTCAGGTGGTTTCTTTGCCAGAGGTCAGCACAAAGAGCAGGTGGCCTGGCCCCTTGACTTTTCAGGACAGGACTTGGTGCCAGTGTGGGCTCAGAGCAGGAGCAGAAGTTCTCCTGTCACATCATCACTTTGGCACTTCTGAGTTGCTTCTGAATATATTGGCAATTTGAACAGTGCCAGCTGCAGTGGTTTTATTAGATATTTCCTGGAACTTGAAATTAATGTGAAGTCTTAAGTTCTTAAAAGTCAGGAGAGTCTAGATTTTCTCTGCCACTTTCATCAAATCAGACAAAAAATTGGATCCAAACATATAATGATCTTGAATAAACTCAAATGAACTAAAACTTATGGTATAAAAACCTTGGGTATATCAATTTATTGAAAATCTTGGCAAAGCCTAATTTTGGATAGTTAAATCTGAGTTTTCAGCCTAAATGGACCTCTGATTTGACTTTATTCCAGGTTTGATTCCATGGTTCAATCAAACCACAGGTTTGATTCCATAACTTCAGGAAAGTACAACAGATAAAAAATAGAGGGAAAACAGTCTCTCAAGCTCTGGTGAGCAGAGCAGAAGGAGGACTGACTGTCTGCTCTGGTTTTATTGACATCTGTGAGCATTCAGGTGGGCTTGGGGATGGATCTCTACTCACTCAGTGAGGGCTGAGCCCAAGACAGACACTCTCAAAACTCCTGGTGCTGCCTCTCATCACCTGCCACCACAAAAAACACAATGTGCGTTCCAGATCAATGTAATATATAAAGCTGCAGCTTGATTTATGCAAATACATTCGATTTTATGCAAATGTACAGCTGACCTTTCTTTGGTTGAAGTAGGTTGGCAGGTACAGGCGCTCGAGCTGGAGTGCAGCAAAAATGAAAAGGTGTCTGCATTATGCAATGGAGTTTTCTTCAGAGAACAAATATCTCTGGTTACCTATAGCAAAGGCTATGTGATGGAATATTTTGTGAACATTTCTTGAAGTGAAATCTCCAAATCCTTGCAGAGAAATGCTGCTTGGATTTTTCAATAGAAGTTTATTTTCAGCCGAAATAAGATGTCGCAGCTGAAGGAAAATGTATTTGAAAAGAATCAGGTTTTAGACAGAAAAAGGCAGCAGGGGAAAGACAAATCTGAAAAATGTTCACTGATGTGTTGTTGGTTTGAATTTCAGGAAAAGGCTTTTTTTGGTAAGTTGGTTATTTATTGAAAGTCAACTTCAAACACATTTACTTCCAGTGTCACTTGTAGTTTTCTTTAAAACACTTGCAATCCTCCCTCTCCTCCTCTAAATTTTCTGTGAAATAAACCAACAGTATATATTTTGATTAGGAGGAAACACGATTGAACTCAACAGCTGTTGGGAGTTCATATGAATGTTCAGAAACATTATTTTAGAAGAATCTGATGAATTCTGCTTTCTCAGCAGCAATGATTTTTTTCTGAGCTGATATATCCCTCTCCTATGTTGATAGTAACTGATCCTGAATTTTACTACACTTTTTGAAAGTATTACTTGTGTAATAAAAGCACAGCTTTTCTGTTAGCCATCACAGAATTCAGGCAGCTAAAACCCCTACACAGCTTTAAAAATACACCCTTGCTAAGCATACAGTCAGGAAACAAAAAAAAAAACAACATGAAAAAAGAGGAAGGGAAAAAGGCAGCCTTGTGCCCGGGGCTCTGGAGTACAATCTAGGGAGGGCTGAACCCTGGGAAGGACAAATATACATCATGGGGCAGAAGAAAACCAGCATGGAAATAGGAGGCAAAACAGCATTTCAGTCTCCTTTTCTGTGTAAATAAAAAGCTGAAAGTGGATTTAATCAGTTTTTTTTTCTTTATTTATTTTTTTATATTTGGAGAAGAACTGAGGCAGCCTTACACTCTAAATTGGAATGGGCCTAGGAAGGGAGAGGTGCCACCAGAGCTGGACCCAGAGTCCTGCCAGGGTGGGATCAGCCCTTCATCAAGGTCAGTCTGGCACAAAGCAGAGCCAGTCCCTGCTCCATCAAAGGATACTGGAGCTGGTTGCTCCTCAGCCTGCACTGCCCAGGACTTGGTCAGTGATACAGAACTCATCTGGAAGCTGGACTCAAATTAGAATCACGACCCACAGATAAAATATCCCTTATTGTAGTGACCTGAAATTACAATAACAACACAGAAATATCTTCAGTCCTATGAATCAGAGGCAATCAATGATTTGGTCATATTGGGCATGGCTGAACTGGTTCTTCAGAGGGGAACTGGACTCCTTTAGGGTTAAGTTGGGCATCAAAAAAAAAGAGGGGAATTAGACTCCTTTCAGGATTAAGTTGGGCATCAAAGAAAAGAAAATCTCCAAGTCTGTTGCGTGACATAAGCTGGAAACCAGGCCTAGTGAGATATTTGGGCATTTAACTCCTATTTGACAGCCTAAGAGGAGATTTTAGAGCCTCAATACTTCCCTAGATCAGAATCTTCGTAGCCAGAGACAAAGATACCCCTAATAAAAATAGAGCTGACTTGGTTGTGTGTTTCTCTCTTTGTGTTGACCAGGTTTCAGCTTTGCTCCTGCATGCTGGATGTGCCAAGAGGAGCTCTGGGGTTGCCCCCTGTCTCTGGGCTGTGATGGTGCTGTGCTGATGGCCCAGGCCGGAGCTGACCTTCCCACTCTGTGTTCAAACCCAGTGCAGTGTGTTTTGCAAAGCTTCAAAGTGCCACTTAACGGGACTTTCATTTTCCTTCCAGCTGAAGGGAAAGTGTTGTTAAACTCCCAGGCTGGCAAGCTGGAGTTTACACAGATGGAACAGTTAGTGCAGACCACAGAACAAATACCAGCGACCAACCAGTTTCACACTTCTAAAGAAAGAAAGAAAGGAATGGCAGAGGCAGGCCAAAGCAAACAGGCCTTGGAAAACTCGAGCCTGCTGGTTGGAATTTTCAGCTGTTACATTTTTTTTCACATTCAGGCTCTTTTGGAGATCTCTCGATTCAGCAAAGCAGCGAGTGCTTTTGCATTCATATGAAATGATTTAAAGCTCCGTGAGGAGGGCTGTGCTCAGTCCCAACAACCACAAAACATACATTGTTTGAAATTTTATAAATGTGGTTTTCACTGAGAGCCACATTTAAAATAAAAAAAAGCCCTACATTTTCTTTCCAGCAAATAATATGTTGTTGAATATCCCACATCTTGCCTAGCTGTGGCAGTGGGGTGTGTCTCTCTCTGATTTTTTTAATTTAAATTTTTAAATCTGAGGACAACTCCTTTGCCCCCAGAAGGGCCCTGAGTCCCCTTCCTTAACCTGGGCTGTCATCTGTCTCACTCCCCTCGGTGCTCCTGCCCAGCTGAGCAGGGCTGGGTGCCCCAGGGGCTCATCCACACTGCCCTGCAATCAGTCAGAAAGGTCATTGCTGAGCATTGCTGGCCAAAACCCCTGCAACGCCCTGCCCTGCTGCTGCTGGGCCTCAGAGCAAAGGACCAGGGCAGGAATTAAGCCAGGTCTCTCCTGTGGCAATGGAAGCATAACCTCTGGGCCAACCCCAGAGGATTTTATTTCATTAAGACACCGGGGTCATGCCTCCCTTCATTCAGCCAGCCTTTAATTCCCATCCTCCAGTAACAAAGGAATTGCTAAAGAATTAAAAAACCTGTCTCCTGTGAACACACAGGCAGAGCCACTGAAGTGGCTCCACTTGGCACCTGAGACCTGCTGGGTAAAATTGTTAGGAGTGGGAAAATTGGTTTGGATAAAATTATTCTCTTCAATTCCCAGAGACTAGCATTCAAATGCAAACCTCGCTCTGAACTGGAAACACTTCCTGCTGTGTAAACTGTGACTTGTGCAAACAGCACCGAGGCAAGTCCTGCTCCTGCTGGAGCACATGTTGGTTGGAGTGGCTTCAGATCTCTCCATCAGCTGGCTGGGTGTCTGCAGGGCCCTTCCTCACTTGGGATTTATGCTCATGGAGCACAAGCAGCATCTTGCTCTGAACTGTTTCATTCAGTACCTGTTTCTACCTGGTTTTATTTCCATGTGCCAGAGGTCTGTGTTTTCATCCTTGCTGTGTTAGCAATCGCTTCCTACCCCACCATGCACAATAAGACTACCCAGTTCCTCGTGTTGCTGACATCTGATTCTGCTAAATCAGTCCAGACTTGATACAAAACTACAGAAAACAAGCTTCATTTAGTGGAAAGAATTCCCTGTTTATCCTAGCTAAGGCAAGACTGGATAAAGCCCTCAGTAACCTGGTCTGATTGAACAGGCCTTCTTGAGGTCCTCTCGAACCTGAATTATTCTGTCATTCTAAGGCAGGCACCTGCCTTGTAAAACTGGGGTAGGTTTTCCTGGGACAAGAAGCTGAAGAATCTTGCAGGTCCCCAGAGTGAGTAGAGCCTCTCCAACATGGCAAGCAAGAATTTGCACAGAGAGTATTTCCTCCCTGGCAAGATGTTACCAGTTCAGAAATGGGATCATGAATCAAATGCAATGCAAAATCCTTCCCTGGTGAAGCCACAAGAACACTGCTGCAACATTAGATACATTGCAGTAACTTAGTATTATTTATAATGTCATTTTTTCAGCTAATATTCATGTTTATACATGATAATTTAATGTAATATTCATATAATGAATATAAAAATAAATACAGGTAATAGTCATATAAATAAATACATGTAATAAATACACATAATATTCATGTATATACATACAATTGTTTATACAATTATACTAAACTGGACCCATTGACTGTCCCTCCTTATTGAGGGAGGTTGGATGAGATGACCTTTAAAGTCCCTTCCAACCCAAACTATTCTATAGTTTATTCTATACACCATCCCTGAATTCACAGTATTTTTCCCTTATTTCTGTGCCAAGTGCGTGCAAGGAAGATAGTGTCTCTAAAAGAGGGGGGATAGATTGCAATCTTCCTCGTTTCTCTGCAGTTCCTGCTCACAGGAACCAGTCCCTCCCTTTCAAACAACCTTTGCTGCCAGGATCCCAGGATGATCCATGGCAGGAGGCACCAGAGGACCACGGCAGCCAGTGCAACGTGACGCATTTACTGCACTGCCACGTCCTGCAGCTCAGCGCTAATGACGTCTGGGTATTGAAATAACCTCCACAGGGAGCAGCGCTGCAACACCTGCTTCTTCTGCTGGACAACTCAGCCTTCAGCTCCTGGCTGCAATGGGAAAAAAGAAAAAAATATATATATAAAAAATAGACCTTCTCAGAGAGGCTGCTGAAGTGGAATGTCACATTAGGGCATGCTTGTTAATGACAAACCATTGCAAGGTTGCCAAGTGTTCAAAAAAGATGCTCCCAGGATTGCTAGTATTGGAATGTTTTATGTAACATTTAATTATCAGAGGTTCAGATTACGTGTGGTAATATAAATAGAAAAAGCAAGAAAACCTTTCATTAAGTGGTGCTCAGTTATCATTAATCACATATTTATTATATGATAACATACCATAAGGAGGTTTGGAACACAGATCTGGTGGTTGAAGTGTCTCTGACATGGAGTGGAGCTAACGAGGACAGGGGGTCAAGTTCTGCCCTCAGCTAAATCAGCAAAGAGGTGAATTCTGTTGGTGCAGTCACAAATTGGAACTCCTCAGCATTCCCATTCCAACAGTGGGCAAAAGCCTTGCCCACAGCAGGATCAGCTACTTATGGCTTGAGATGGGATTACTGTGTCCAGCAAAGCACACCACCACTCCAGCAGGGATGTTTGGGTATCCTGTTCCATGGAATTTACATTCCTCTGGGGTTTTTTTGCTGCTGGGAGCTCTCTACAAGGCTAAATGTACCCAGGGAAGCTGCTGGGAACTTCAAAGCGTGATATCTCTGAGGGATAATTTTCCTTCTGAATGTTTCCAGTGGGAATTTCTAACAAGTTGGCAGAGCAAATTGTGAGATCACCTTCTGACGTGTGTTGCTAAGAAGAAAAATGAGTTAATACCTGACTGAGATGAGTACAAGATTTAGGTATTTACACCTTTCTTCAGGCTGTCTTCAAACTCAGGCAGGCATAGATTATGTCATTCACAGTCACACAGTTTTCCAAATGTTAAGACATTCTAAATCTTTTCCTTGTTTATTTATTAATTTAGTTAGTTCCTTATTTTTTAAGAATATTTATATTCTGGGGAATGAAAGAGCATTTGAAAGCATCACTGATAAACAAATTTACTATATTTGTCCTAGTTCAAGTCCTGTTCATAATCAATATGAGGTACTGCCACGAGGATTTTCTGCTGAAAATAAAGATGACTATATGTAGCTGTACATACATCTCCTTTGTATTTCAGTAAATATTATGATTTGTGGACAAATGGTTAATGGTCAAAGGGTCAGTGTTTACCCAGTTAGAAACTAATACCTGAGAGCTATTTATCTCTGCAATGACACTGCCAGCATCCAGAAAGATTCTATGATTTACTTTGTTTGAAAACATACAGGCAAAATATGGTATTAATATAGTGGGTGCACTCTTGAAAAAAATAGAAATATCTCCTCAGTCCAAATTTTTTCTTTTTCTCTTCTATTTATTGACTTTATTGTTTTCATAAATAAAGTATTTAGGTTTTTTGCTGTATATTTAACAGCATCTACTGAAATATGACCATTCCTTTAGTCTTCTTAAGTATGTAAAGTACTATTTTCAGGTCTAATTTTTCCTCAATGAATGTAACAAATGCCTTGAGAAATGCCCCTATAGTTGTCAGAATGGATGTGAAAAGTTACAAATGCCTCTTTTTTCTGTATAAATTTAAGCCATTGGCAAATTTAATAATTTGTAGAGGAGATGATCCCTGTTTGCAGAATAGAAAGTTTGCTCTTTGGTGCTTATATGTAATACCTGCTGTCAAACAGCCCCACATTTCAATCCAGCAGTGTCTGCCTTTGCTGAAAGTGCTTCCCCTCCCGACATTGGAAAGCTCATTGGGATAACTTTGGAGGACAGATATTATTACTATATTTAATTTTTGAAACTCCACTGGAAAAGTTAAGCACTTAAAGAAATCCCTACACTTATTACATTCAACTTTTCCCCTTGTAAGAAATGACTGGAGAGTTTGTGCTTTTAATTATTATCATTCTCCCCTGAAATTATAGGCAGAGCACTCAGTGACATTCGAAACATAAATTACTGGCCTGCAGCCTTGTGCTACTGTTTCTCTATCTCTCTGCCAGGGCTTCAAATCAATTTTCTGCATTTCTTTCAGATTTTCTGAAGAAAATTGTGGAAAATAGCTGTTGGCACATGGCATTTTTCCACAATGGTTAGAACTGTTGAATGGAGCTGTAATGGGCTGCCTTGGAGAAACCAGCCCCATTAAAATGCCAGCTTCAGATGGATCAGAACACTCTCTCAATTGGAATTTCATAACTTTTCCACAGGAAAAAGCAACATAATTTTCCTTGGTTTTGCCTGTAGTCCTGTAGCTTTGCTTAAAAATAAAATTAACTGCCTCCTAATTTTAATCTCCTCTTCTCTTCTCTTCTCTTCTCTTCTCTTCTCTTCTCTTCTCTTCTCTTCTCTTCTCTTCTCTTCTCTTCTCTTCTCTTCTCTTCTCTTCTCTTCTCTTCTCTTCTCTTCTCTTCTCTTCTCTTCTCTTCTCTTCTCTTCTCTTCTCTTCTCTTCTCTTCTCTTCTCTTCTTTTTTTTTCCTGAAGTTCCAACCACATTGTCCACTAACTTTAGGTGATTTCTGAAGGATTTGGGCTGTTTTCTTCTTTCTTTACTCTGGTTTTGTCCAAGTTATTCTTTTACAAAGTAACCTGGAAATTAACTCTGTCTTGGCTGTCCTGGGATTTAAATTCACAGCACTGGCCAGCAGTGAAGAGTTTTACACCTTCAAGTTTGGCTGATTTTTTGGGTTTAGTGTCAAATCCCACAAAGCCTATTAAGAGACAAGAAAATCCCAGAAATGAGGGAACCTTTCGGTCTGCTGAGCAGACCTTGAGAATTTGCAGTGGATTTTGTGGGATGAGTTGCTGGGAGAGAAGAGCAAGGCTCCATGCAAGACAGCAGATTGCACAAGAGCTGTGACCCAGAAGAACCAAGGAAGTAAAATCTAGGGATTCCAAGGAAGAATTTTTTGCTGCTCCCTTTGTCCTGGTCAAATGTAGAGCTGGTTGAAGGAAAAAAGGTCAGTGTTATGAAACTACTTACAGACAAGTTAATTCAATATGGCACAAGATTAAAGAAACGAGGTCACATCTCAGCTTCTCCCTGAAAACTGGTTCTTCCCAATGCCCTAGAGAGACTCAGCTTTTGGATTCTTGATTTTATGTTTCATTGTAAGGAGGTGATGTAATGCCATACATGATAAAGCCGGGACCTGAGCTTGACACAAGAGTGGTGAAAGTTTGCTGGATTAACCAGCTCTGGGTACTTGAGACACATCCAGCCATGATTTCAGATCATGTATTTGAGGTCAGAATATCCAGCTGCTGGCTGGCCTGGTGCCTGCTTTGCCAGGGCAGGAGGAACTGCTGCAATGTCCTTGTAGAAGACTCGTTTCAAAAGGGAAAAGCGAGTTAACCTATGGGTGTTCCAGCTTGCGCGGAGTAATGAGTTGCTATCTTCGTTAACAGAAAGAATGCCAAAGAGGCTAAATGAGTCAGAGCAGGCAGAGACACAATCCTTTAATGAGTTGAACAGGAGCTGGTTTGTAATGGGAGGTTATTGATAATCCCAGGGTTTATGTAACAGCCTGATTCTGGGTCAGGGAGCAGCAAACACACGCTCCTGTGTGCACACGCTCACTCGCTGTAAGGCGACACACTCCCCAGAACAGATGGCTCCAGCCCGGCCTGAGCACATGCACTCAGGGAAAATGACTTTTTTTTCAGCAGGGTAAGTCCTCCTTCCTGCTTTTGCACCTCAGTGTGTAGGGCAGATGTTGATTTTTTTAAGTAACCAGTTTTGCAAATGTTCACCTGGGCTACTGCGACACCGAATCAGTTTAATACACTCCTAGGAACTCCATATTTAGAGTTTTAGTATTTTTTTAGAAACCATACAAATACCTTTTCTGCAGCTTGAGAAACACTCTCTTACTTTTCTATTTCTATTTACTATTTTTTCTATTTTCCATGTTTGCTGGGGTGTTTGACACCCAGTCTGGTGTCATGATGCTGGACCTGGAAGTGGGGGACCCACACTGAATGAAATAACCATCACCTCTCACCTTTTATATTTATGCTACTATTGGGTTTGTATTGTTCAGGAAAGTGGTTTACTTTCCCAGAAAGGTAATACTAAGGTAAAGAATGGTTCTAACATCACAAAAAAAGTTTTTAATAGCAAAGCTAATTTACCTTTTACCTTAATAACCGGTTTGGTAATAGTATAACAGCAATGAAGGATAATTAATTTCCTTTAGCCATTCAGCATGCCAGTGCAAAGGTGATGCTGGTTGTGAGTCTGGATCCTCACCTGGTTTTGCTATCCCAAAGTCAGTCATTTTGCAGGATGCAGTTTCTAGAAGCTCTCACACCTGGCAGGGTGCCAGCACTGCCACGGGCACCCCTGCCAGCACTGTCTGACCTGGTGTTTATGGTTCTATAAAAGTCAATTTATGATATTAGGGAAAATTTGAAGCATTCTGGGTTCGGTAACAATTGTGGCTTGAACACCCTACCTTAAATTCCCTCTCTGACAATCCTTAAAATCCCAGGCCTAATCTTCTTGTGGTCTCCATATGGACTAGCCTATTACTGAATAAAATACATAAAACTAAAAAATCATCCAGAAAAATGTCCAGAGTGACACTTTTAATGATGTCTGTAAGAAGCTGAATGTATGTTTATCCTCTAAATCGTCAGGCATTCTTTTTTAATGTACACTTATTCAGGGTGAGTTGTTTTTGTGTTTGTTTTTGTTTTTTTTTTTTTGTTTTTCCCCAGATAACAAAAATACCTCCAAATATAGAAGAAGGTGATAACAGACATCAGCCTAAGCCCAGCTCTCAGATCTGTTGCTCTCTCATTGCAGGTAGAGTTCAGTGAAGGAACTACTTCTGGTGAAAAGTTCCCACATTTCCACAGAGTTGCTGCTTGGGAAGCCTGGTAAAAAATCTTAAAAAAACTTAAAAAAAATCAGCAGAGCTGGACTTTGGGTTGTCACCAGACACATTCAATAAAGCCACGCTGTGACGGTGGTCACAGGGGTTCTTGGATGAGGGAAGGGACGAGAATGTTGACTCCATTTTTCAGAAGGCTTGATTTCTTATTTTATGATATATATTACATTAAAACTATACTAAAAGAATAGAAGAAAAAGGTTTCATGAGAAGGCTAGCTAAGAACAGAATAGAATAGAAAGGAAAGAATGATAACAAAGGTTTGTGTCTCAGCTCTCTGTCTGAGCCAGCTGGGCTGTGATTGGCCATTAATTAGAAACAACCACATGAGACCAATCACAGATGCACCTGTTGCATTCCACAGCAGCAGATAATCATTGCTTACATTTTGTTCCTGAGGCCCCTCAGCTTCTCAGGAGGAAAAATCCAACGGAAAGGATTTTTCATTAATAGATGTCTGCGACACCATGCTGAAAAGCAAAACATCAAAGGCTGAAACTCCATTCTGCCTTCTTCCATTGCTGCTCACGGAGGGAGGCACAAAGTGGAGGGGAGGAAGAAAAGCCTTTCCCAAGAAAAGCCTTTCCCCAGTGGAGCAGCCCTGCAGAGGGGTTGGAGAGGGCGGGTGGTGATGCCCGAGCACGCTGCAGGTGCTGAGCTGCTCCCAGAGGCGGCACAAGTGTTGGCACGCACAGGTGTCAGGAGCTGCAGCCCACGGTGCCAACTGCAGCGGGCAGGAGCACAGCCAGGAGCTGCAGGGCAGCCCAGATTGGATCTCTGCAACTCCCCCCGCATGAAGGAGGGCTGTGCTTCCTCCCTGGGAGCTGGCAGTGCTCTCCCTCAAGTCTTGTTTGTCAAAAGTCTGCTCGGTGCAGGTGTAAAAAGCCAGCAACAGGAGGATTCTGCCCCTTCCCTGGTGCTCCTCATCCGTGGTGGTGGTGCTGCTGTGAAATGGTTCCTAGAAAGCTCAGGACTGAGCCAAAAGTACAGCTGAGCTGGTGTCCTGTTGCATTGGCAAGCACAGTGACTGCATGTCATCGAACTCCCAGCATTCACAGCACTGAAAATAGCAGGAATTTTCCCTTCTTGTACAAAATGATATATTCCTCCCTAAGCTACGGAAAAGAAACAATGAGGAAAGGAGAGCAGGTTTGCCAAGAGCAGCTCATCCCTTTCATTTCAGTGTTCTCTCTGACATGTAAAAAATGCATAATAATTACAGAAAGGAACTAGCAAGCACTTCACAGTTTGGAAATAAAGTCAAAATATTTCTGACAAAATATTTTTTCCGCCAGAGAGAACCCAACCTGTGTTTTGCTGAAAACAGAAACGAATCAATGGCAGCTATTTTGGACTGATTATTCAGGCTAAAGAAACAAGAAAAATACCAGGAAAAGTCTATATCAAGCTTCAGAGGTCAGGAGTTCTTCTGATGTCCTTCCAGTAATTTTAACAGAGTATCTAGGTTCATTTCTATGTACCATGAGGGGTTCTGTTATGATGAGGGTTAGAAACAGGCTTTAGAACAGAGGGGAAAAAATTACAGTGGGAGAAGAACTATGAAAAGAAACTATGTAAAGTCCCAAAAGCCCTTTCCATGGAGTCCTGCAAGGCTGGAGACAGCCCTGCTGCCCCAATTTGAATTTTCCTCTTCCCTCTGCTGCATGAATGCACCACTCACATGTTTGCTGTGTCTCATTTAGTTGCACAAAAGTGAGTGGGTGAAATAGTTTAGATGAAAGAGAGTGTGTGGCAAGAGATCAAGAAAATAATTACTGCTGTGATCCACTGTCAGAGCTAAAAAATCTCAATTAAGGGAGAAGAGCAGGAAAAGCTGTTGGAAGGGAAGGAAAGAGATGTATATGTGTGTGTGTACACACACACACACACACACACACACACACGCACACGCACACATATACACTCTCTTGGTCTTGTGTTTTCAAAGAATACTCTTGAAAATAGTCCAGCAAGTCCTTTGGCTACAATCCCCTCCCCACCCTGGAGTTAGTTGGGTTTCTCAGAAACTTTAGAAGTTGGCTCAGGTCTTGCTTTGCACGAAGGTTTGACAGCATCCTCCAGGATGGTCAGTCATGTTTCAGCAGGCAGTTGAGTGAACTGACCTAATGCAAACCCATGGAGGCTTCACAATGAGCAGCACCCCTTCTTTTCAGGCATCATATTGAGCAGCAAGGAGCCTTTCTCATTGAGGGGATCCCTGGAGCTGTGTGGCTGAGGATGAAATTCCCTTTGCCTCAGATGGCTTCCTGCCTCTTTCCTGGGGCAGCTGGGGACCATGACCCTAACTAAGACAGAACAGCCCTTTGGAGCAATATCTCATGGCAGTTGTTGTTATCTCAGAGGTGTTAATGCCGCAGTGATGGGGGCTTTGAGGGTGGGTCATGTCAGGTGGGGGTTTGGTAGGGATGGAGACTACAGGCAGCAGGAGTTTCACATCCCACCTCAGTAAAAATGAGGCTGATGTGCTGCAGATGAGGCTGTGAATGTGAGCAATGTGGGGACATCAGTGAGCCCGGTGTGGATGGGTGTGAGGAGAGCACAGAACTGCTTCACACAGAGTCCCTGAGCTGTATTTACACAGGGTTTATCTCTCACAGCAATGGCACACAAACCTGTCACCTGCACGGGTATCTGAGCCTGCCTGGCTGAGAACAGCCATACATTCTGCAGCAGGGATCACACATGCCCTCAGAGTGTGCTTTTAGTACACTAGCACAGATATCTGTGCACGTGTAAACTGGGGAATTACATCTCCTCCCCTCTGCTTCTGCTTGGCAAGGGAATCCCATTTCACTTGTTGTGCAGTGACACCTCCTGTGCATTCTCAGCACCCAGAGGTCAGGCACAGGGTGGGACAGTGGCAGGGAGCACAGGGGGCTGCAGGGGACCTCAACTCCCACTGGGCAGGTGTGGCACACCTGTACTCACACTCACCTCATGCAGGCTCAATATGGCTCAAAAAGTGAATATTTTTGAAGGCAGACAATGGGGAGATGTTGGTTTGCCCCATCATTTGCCCACACAAAATGCACGGAGAGGATTTTACATACAAATAAATACCTGCAAATTTTCCCCCTGAGCAGAAAATCCAACTTTCCTGGGTATTGAAATTGTGCTTTGATGTTACAGGGCAATGTGGTCACCAGCACCTGCTGGCGTGTGCAAGCTGTGAGTGCCAGGCCTTCTGCTAAAGAGCCTCAAGGAAGCATCCTGATGGAAATAAATAAATTAAAAATAAATAAATAAATGAACCCAAGCTGCAATTACATATGCATTGTGAGTATCTCCCATTTCTGAACATGAAAAGCTCTCTGAACTCAAAACTTTAGAAGACAAAAGCCTAAAAGTCTCTCTGTGGGTATGTGTACCCTGGTGCTGGTGTCAGCACGAAAACAGCATGAAGACTGCACTAATGCAGCCTTAAATGCATCTATGTAAAAAATACAGGTTTAGTGTGAGTGTGGAGAATTGGTCCTTGGAAAAATGGGACATTACAGAAGATATAACTGGTGTCCTTTCCTCTTCTTGCAGGTAGAATTTTGCCACAGTCCCTGCCTAGGGATTAAAAATCCCTTCCTTTAAAGTCTTCACTTAATGTCCACAGCAGCAATGGCAGAAAATGTCCAAGCTACATTAGAAAGCACAGTGTTGCAAGCTCCCTAACTAGCTTCAGTCAGAGTTGGGGTTTTTTGATTTTTTTTTTTTTCTCCTGGGAAACTTTTGCCTCTACAGGGACCTCACATGTGCTGAGGCTGTTTTGATATACACGTGGGTGGTTCAAGGTGTGGAGCCATGTCACCATTCCAGTTAGAACATGCTGGTCACGATGTCCTATCAAAGGGAGGTGCTTGCAAAATGACTGTCAGATGAACCCTGTGCAAGGGAGCATAAAGGTTTGTGTGTGCCTGTATCCACTGAATATCACTGTGGCAGCCTGCACTCCCCTACCTGTCTGCTCATTCCACTGCTTCATTCCAGCCCATGTGGAGGAAAAAATGTCTTTTAGCTTCTACACCAGTGTAAAACTATCCCCTGCAGAACTGCCAGGGAGGGTCCCCATGGATCTAATCCATCAAACTCCAGCTGGCCATCAGCACTATCAACTTCTCTTCAAACAATAACCATGCAATGCTATATGGGGAGAGGCAACAATTGATAAACCATCACATGACTCCAATATTCTTAATAAATCTAGACCTGTGAGATGCTGACCAAATTTATCTAGCATTCACATCCATAGGAATCAGAAATTCCTTGCACCTCTCAGCACTTTGCAGTGTCAGGACCTTCTAACATCAGAACAATGGGCTGTGGCTTTCTGCCTTTAAACTTCCCTGAAACAGATATTCTGTGCCACATATTTTCAATTACTACAGAGGATTAAAAATCTAGGTCTGGGATGTGAGTCATGCAGTTCAAAGTAGGTCCAGGACTGAAATTTCTCTAGCACATAGGAGCATTTTGGCTCGATCTCATCAGGCCTGAAATTCCATTACTTTACTCTCATGTGCAAATAATCAGTGCAATGGCTGCAGTCACTGCTAACACAGATATTACTTGAATAAAATGGTTCATTTATTTTAAAGACCTAAATCAACACTCAATCCATATATTTTAAAAACTATAAAAAATATTGAAGGACATGTTACATGGCGTGAAATCTATTTCGGGGAGGTCTTTGCTCCAGAGGCTTTTTGAAGTCACCAGAACCCTTTGGCTGAGTTATCTCTGTGTGAATCATGCAGGCACCTCTCACTCCTCTCTCCCCCTCACCTGTGCAGACAGGTGACAGAGCAATCCTGTGCTCCCAAATGCTGACAACATGGCTGGCAGGGCACATCACTGGGGTGAAATAACCACAGAAATATAAGTGGTACATTAAATACCCCAATCCCTCAATCATGTTTCCATCATGTGAATATATACAACAATCATCTTCATGGTGTGTGTAGAGGGGGTTTAGTGTGAAATCAGAGCTCTGGGAGCAGTTTTAATGAAGGTTCATCTGAGGTAAAGCAGTAAGCTGAAGGCCACATGTTGGTTTTATTGCAATTTTCCCCCTTGCTTGGAGCCCAGCAGCTCCCTGGGAGCCCTTCATGCCTGCACACAGACACACCAGGCAGGAGAGGCTTCCCTGCCTGTTCCCTTTCATATTCTGTCTGTGCTGGCATGCTCTTGTCTTGCTTCATAAAACCTGTTGAAAGGCAGTCAATTCATTAATCTTTTGCCAAGAGGCATTAAATGCCAAGCAGGGAGAGCCGATAATGACTTGACAGTTCCTAAGAAAGGGCCTGATCCTGCAAGGGGCTGGGGGTGGGAGCCAGTGGGGAGGGGAGGGGGCTTGGCAGGCTGCAGGATGGATCCCTTGCACATTTTCTGCTCTCCCTCTGCCCTGGTTGGGTACATGGCTTTTGAAGAGAAGCCAGGAAAGTGCAAGGGTGTGATGAAACCATGGTGCTGTCCTGTGAGCTCTCTGCATCATGAGCAGTCTGACACATCCCCCAGCACTCTGCATGGGTGGGGTTAGCAGGGATGATGCTTCCAAGTGCACAGGGGACATCTCAGTGCGCTGATAATGGGAAGCTGGCTCTTCTCTGCTCCTGAGGCTCACCAAGAGAGCCCTGGCATGGGGAATGCAAACCATCTGCAGTGAGCACCTGCACTGCCTGCTCCAGCTTTAACCTGCCTGGTCCAGGGCTGCAGGCAATGCTGGGAGCAGGGCAGCTCTCAGCACCCATCTCCCCTTCCTCACATCTTCCCTCTGCCCACAGGAGCACTGGGAAGGGAGCAGGAGGGAGAACTGCCAGCTCCAGGCAATTGGGCAGCCTGAGTCAGGCTGCAGATAGGCAATGGGGTTCACTGCAAGCACGTGGGTTTGGAGAATAATAATTTTCAAAGCTTTTTTTAAATTGAGTTTTTAGGTCCTGAGATTTTAGAGCTCAGAGTTTTGTGCCTTTTTCAGTGTCGTGATGGAGGTTATAAATGTTTAAAGAAACAAGGAGTTCTTCACAGAGTTTAATGATTCAAGGAGCTGGAGCTTTACTAATGAAACTGCAATTATCACTAGACTTGCATTAAGCTAATCTTGAGTGGGGATTGCTGAGGTCAACCAGAGTTTCCAAAAGGTCCCACAGGTTCCAGGGCAGTCAGTGATGCCGAAGTGATGCACTGAAAATCAAGCACACTTGGCCTCCTTGGTGTACAGTAGAAGTGGATCAATACTGAATTAGAGGTGGATAAACTGCATTTAACTATATTTAACAGTACCACTGATAGCACTTAAACTTATTAGGTACCAATTATCCCTGAGTTTCACGGCAGCTTGCCTCCCTCTCATATCTGCAGCATGTGACTGCTCCAGCCAGAGTCTGCAGCAGAGCTGACAGGGTTTTGTCCCTCAGCTGATGAAATCAGAGTCAAGGTTTGCAGAAACTTTTTTCCTGAGTCATTCATCAGTTTTAAATTTCCCATAATTAAGTCAAGATGTGGTGTACCATTCTTTCTGATTTCAAGTGCCCTTCTCAACTTAGGCACTCTCCCCATTTTGAAGACAGAAGAAAAATCTTCATAGAAAAACTGGTTTGGTGTTTTTATTGCCTGGTACTGGCAACAGGCTTCAGAAGGAAAATGCAGTCCTTTGTAATGGAGTCTGTGAACAAGAGTTCCTTCACACTTATGCAAAATGATTCCTTGAACATATGTGATGTACAAGGCACCCCATGGCCCATATTTCTCCTTATAAAATTGCCAGTCTCCACTGCAAGCTAGATTGGTCTTTGCTGGTTTTGTGCATATGCCTCTCAACTGATTGAATGTTTTTAATTGGATGTCCTTTCTCTCCTCACTGAAGGCAGCCCAGTTCAGTTAACAAACACCTCTGCTCTGTGCATCCCTCTGTCAGAGGTTATCACACACTGAGCCTTGCAAGCTCCCTGATGTTCATGGCTTCCCACCAAGCAGGGCAGTTCTGATTGCAAGAGAGGATAACCCAATTTCAAAAATGTGCCTTGATATCCATGGAACCACCCTCCAGGGCCTCACTGCTTCCCACTGTTGGTGTGTGTTGGGGTCTGTAGCTGGTCAGAGTGATCTTGAGAAAGTTTTGAAAGTCTCTTTTCCCAGCCCGGCGCTTGAAGCAGTCAGGGCTCTTCATTTCTTATTCTCAAGGTTGTTTATTGTATCTTATCTATAAAAAATTTTCCCCTGCCCTGCCAAGGTCCATCCAGCAGGACAGTTCCAGACACTCTGCCTGCCCCCAGGGCAGTGTTATATCTTTATACTAAAATCTACGTGTACAATATTTACCATAACTGCCCAATACCTATCACCTATGTTAGACAGTGAGCTTCTACTCTAAACCAATCTAAAAGTGCCACCATCACAGCAGAAGATGGAGGCCAAGAAGGAGAAAGGCTGGACACACCCAGATTCCTCCATCTTGCCTCCTGAACCCCCATTCTAGAAACCCTAAAATCTACTTTTCCACCCTGTGATAACTTCACTATTATTCTACTTAAACTGTTGTGGCTTGTAATCCTTCACGTAAAGATTGGTAATTGGTTTTTCCAAGGGCTAAATCAAAGACACAGAGGTCTTGCACCCTGTGCCAAGGTCTCTGAGCCCCCTGGGCAGGGTCCTGAGTCCTCTAAGGCATCCAGAGGAATTTCCTGGGTTCCCACAGGTGTGCTGGGTGGCAGAGGGTGGGTGATGGCACTGTTGAAGCTCCTGGCATGTCCTGGCTCTCTGCATGTGAAAAGCAGGAAAGGGTGCCTAGAGCAGCCTTGTTGGGCTCTAATCCATGCAATCCTAATGATATCTAAGCCTCAGTGGACAGCAGCTGCCACATCTGGCTCTGGCAGGGGCTGCTCTGTTCAGGTGCAAGGTTGGATTACAGGAGCTGAACCAGCCCTGATGGGTGGCTGCTGCCCAGGGAGCACTGGGGGTAGAGAGGGCCTGTCACTGCTGGGGACTTCTGATCTTCATTGCTTGGGCACATGAGCCTTGCAAGTCTTTCCAAGGGCCATGGAAAGGCAGAAAGAGACCAACTTGAATGCATCAGAGAAGGAGGAGAAGAAGATGGGGGGCATCTTCTGGCTCTACCTGCTCACATTGGTAGGAGCAGGCAGGCGTCCAGTGCTCAGACATCTAGAGATCATGATTCTTCTTGAAAATTACTTAATTTACAGTGTGTAACTCAGGAGCCAGGGACTGAGGGAGTGCCCAATGACCCAGAGACAGGCCCTCTCCTTGACCTGCGTGCAAAGAGCCCCTTCCTTCTCTGGAGGATGCTCTGCCAGCCCAGATCTCTTCCACTGTCTCCCCTTGTAGGAAAGGCTTTCCTCCCTGGTTCCAGTGGCCAGAAGTGGAGGAGAGGCTTTGTGGCAGGAGGCAGGTGGTGCTTCTGGAGCCCAGCTCTAAAAAAAGGCAGAAACAATCTCAGGTTGTAGAGGAGAGAACAGGTTTTTGCTGTTCCTTCAGTCTTTGTCGTTTGAGCAAATCTTCCTCCTTTCTCATTTGAACTTTGAGCTCAGCTGGGGTCTGTCCCCACCATCCCCAGGGTCCAACCAGCCATGAGTTCACCTTCAGCCAGGGATTTTGGGCAAGCCAGTGATTCCCCTCTCCCTCCCTGAGCATGTTCTCATGGTCAAACACACTGAAGCCACACAGCAGAGGGATTCCCCTGCCCAGCTCTGCACGGTGTCTCTTGCCCTGCAGCAGGGCTGGCTGTGGGGGATGCACTGGGCCGCTGCCAGGAGGGATGTACCAGCACGGCTTTCCTGGATACACCCTGTCTTGCAGCTATCTGCAGCTCTGGAGTGTTTGGTTCAGCCTCTCCCCAGCGCTGCAGCCTCAGCCCGGCCTCTTTCTGGCAGACTTGTTTATCTGGGTGTTACATTGCTGCAGGCCAAGGCTCAGTTTCTGTTGTACTTGTGCCAGGGTACACAGCCCTGGCAGCTCTCCGCACATGGGAGGAGTGTCGTTTTATCCCGAGTCTCCCTCAGGAATTGATAACTGTTTAACACAGCATCAGGGGGAGAGGATGGAGTGACTGCAGGAGTCCCAACACACCGAGGGGAAATGTACCCTGGGAGCAGGAAGAAAAGGCTGGACTTAAAGTCCATGAATAATAAACTTCAAATCTTTATTTTTATGATTCAGTGGTGGTGATGGTTACCTCCAAACTTGGATTAATGAATCCCCTGTAGCTATTCTGCTTTGACTAGATCTGGCAAAGATTATGTTAGAGAGAAAGGGAGTGGAGAGATGGAGGAAGAAAAAGCACCACTTATCAGCATGCTTATACAGATAGGAGCTAAAAGGTGTAACCTGATAAGAAATCTCTCCTTTCAGGCAATGCAAGCCCTGTACAGTCCCTCTGGGTCTCTTAAAGAGAGGCTCTTTGGAGCCTCCGAAAAGCACATAGAGCTATGGAAGTGTCAGGAGTTGATAATGCAGCAGGCTGAAGGAGGCAGGGCACCCAGCAGAAACCAAGGATAAGTTCTGTCCCCAGAGCAGCTCTGGAAGCTCTGCACAGCGGGATGGAAACTCCCCAGGTGTCCTCTGGCCCAGCCCTGAGCCTGCAGTGCCATGCAGGTAATTCTGAGCTTGGGCAGCCTCAGGGGGATGCAGCTCTCAGGACATTTTCGTGTTCCTCAGCACAGCAGAGTCACACCATCTGTGCAAGTGGCAGATCAGCTGTGACAGCATCATTTGCAAAACTTTATGTGGAAAATTATGGTGGTTTCATATCCCTCTCTACTGCAACCTGCCGTTGCTGATTGGGACACAGGCTTTTTGCAGAGCACTTTTGGTTGCAATGTGTAATTTTCAAATATGACCAAAGCAGCAAAGCATAGGGTGAAAACAAGGAAACAAATATTTTTAATGTTTGGTGTTGGTGGTGGCAGTGAAAGGTGGAAGAAATTCAGGAAACCTACAGATTCCTCTGCACCCAGTTCACATCTGTTCACAATTCACTGCAACCTGCCAAACAATTAAAACAACAACCTGTTTTATTAGCTGTCACATCCCATAAAATATTTCAGGGCCCTTCATCAGCGGCTGACACCCTGTCAATAATAGCTCTCTGGGTAAAAAAAAATGTTCACCATGTTATTTCAATGTCTGGCTCTCAGAGGTTTATCTCCAGTGGCCATCACAAGAGTACTCAAGCACTAAATGCAAAGTTAACAACTTTACAATTAAGGATGTGAAAGATATATAGATGCTATTTTCATCCCACCCTGAGTTTGAGAAATGCAGGTCTTGGAGGCTGGATTGCTCCATGGCAGGGAGAGGTGCTTGGGCTGAGCTGTGGGCAGGCAGATGCTTGGCCTTGACCAGGTACAGCTACAAGAGAATTCCTGCAGTATGAATATGAGCCCTGGCTTTGCTCAGCCTGCTGCCAGTTTGAAGATCTAACCACTCATTTAAAGAAGGTTTGATGGGAAAAATATGCTCATGATACTCAGATGCTGCCCCTGCCTTTTCTTGTGGCACTTCTGGCACCACGCTCATGAACTCACTGGGCATTGCACTGTCCTTGTTTAGCCTTGGTAGTCCCCATCCTGCTGCCAGTGCTCCCCTCCAGCAACTGCAAAATGTGCAAGGCATCCAATCTGAAACAGATTAATCCCTTCAGCAGAATCCTAAGTCTGCCAAGGCTGCTAAATTCTCCCTTTTTCACTTCCCACAGGAACAGACTTCCCACAAAGTTTCCTTTATAAAATGTGCTTTTCAGAGTTTTAAAAAGCTGAATTCACCTACATTTGAGAGTATGATGTCCAAGGCTGAAATAAAGGCAGTCAATATGGAAATAAGCATTCTGAAAACATAAAGATTTACCAGATCTGGATTTTAGAACTGAAGATGTGCGTGACAGTGTTCTGAAAATTATTTTGTACTTTTTCATGCAAAAGGAAGGGGTTGCCCTCCTATTTTTAAATGCAAAGCCAGATGCAATCTAAAAACAAATACTTTCTGTGCTCTGCATACTATACAGCCAGAGTGACAAGCCCTGTCCTCTGGATTTCACAGTTTAAGAAGACCAAAGAGAGATGAACGATCATGTCCAAGATCAAACATGAACTTGGTGGCCCAGCTTGTGACTGTGGCCCAGGCCCTTTGATTCAGAACTGCTGGTCCATTCCTTCCATCCTCTCCTGTCATGTTCTCTAATTTTCCGTCAAGGCTGTACTTTTAGGGAGGTAGCTTTACACTCAGTTGCTGTTGTTTCATATGCAGGTACTTCCTATCTGGCAAAAGATAATCTGTGATTAAATCAGCTAGGATCAAACAAAGCAAAATGAGGAGGAAATCAGATACTAAAATCCTGTTAAACACCTCCTAAGCAGCAGGAGGGGATGGCTGCAGCTCTCATCTCACACTGGTTGCAGTGAATCCCTAAGCCACTGCAACTGCCCATGAGCCATGAATGGAGCTGTGGCACAGACACATTTCTGGATGAAAACTGGCTGATTTGCTTGAGATGATCTCAGTTTCATAAACCTGTTTTCAGAGATATTTTCGGCATTGGTACAGTGTGACGGTGTTCACAGGGGTCTCAGGATGAGGGAAGAGATGAGGATCTGACTCCATGTTTCAGAAGGCTGATTTATTATTTTATGATATATATTACATTAAAACTATACTAAAAGAATAGAAGAAAGGATTTCCTCAGAAGGCTAGCTAAGAATAGAATAAGAAAGAATCCTAACAAAGGCTTGTGGCTCGGACTCTCTGTCCGAGCCAGCTGACTGTGATTGGCCATTAATTAGAAACAACCAACATGGGCCAGTCACAGCTCCACCTGTTGCATTCCACAGCAGCAGATAACCATTGTTTACATTTTGTTCCTGAGGCCTCCAGCTTCTCAGGAGGAAAAATCCTAAGGAAAGGATTTTTCATAAAAGATGTCTGCGAAATTACAGCATGGTTGCCTAGTGTGGGGAAATCTGTGGGTCACATTCTGCCCAGTGCTGCCAGCACAGTCAGCACTGCCATCAGGTGCAGCAGCATGGCCATAACCAAAGGCAGATTTCAGACCTGAATGGCTTGTATTAGCTTTGTTCTACATGGATTTTTGTCCAGGTTTTAGATTATATTATTCCTGGCATTACCCCAAGTGAAATATGGTGTTGTGGCCCCATTTTCTCCTCCCAGGGATCGTGACTTGCTCTCAGTGAATGGCAGTATCTTGGTCACTTCCCAACATGACTCCGTTTTCTTCCAGAGAAGCTACTGGACTTCAGAAAGCAATTTCCATGCCAGGAATGCCAGGGCCTGTTTGACAAAGCAGTGAGTGGCTTAATGCTCAGATCTCTGTGGCTTCATCCTGTTCCAAACCTCCCATACACCTGCAGATGCAGCTTATGGATCTGTGCCCATAGTCACCCTCAGGGTGGCCCAGCACATGGCACACAGTGCTTTAACAGCAGAATGGAGGTGGAATGACACCGTTTGCCTCTCTGCAGCATGAGTACATCATTTAATAAGAGCACAATTTTCTGCTGGTGCACATTCATGGGCTTGCAGTTGCATGCAGTTACTCACGGGCCTGAAAAGAGCCACAGTAACAGGCTGTGGTGGAAAAAAGAGAGAAGTGAACAAAAGAAATTAATGGTTCTTCAGGGAAAAAAAGAATAATAAAAAGGAACAATGAAATACAAATACTTTGTCTGTAGGTGTTTCCAAAATCCTTCATCAAATGATCACAAAGACTGGTGTGCTGTCAGTGATCCTAGAGGAGCCCATGTGGCATTGACCCTCCAGTCCTACAGGCAATTTCAAAAGAGCCTCAAGGAAGCTTCAACGGGATGCAAGCATTTTTCCTTTGGAAATCACAGCGTGGATGGTAAATTTTCTGTTGCATGTGGCTCAGCCTCAGAATTTCTATTTAAAAAACATTCAGCAGTGGGAATAGCATGGGTAAACCTTGGGCAACTCTTTGAAACTCTAGGCCCTTGGTGATCTTAGCAGGTGAGCTGGGAAAAATGGAGCAGCTCTAAGGGGCTTGAGGCTCTTGCTCTTTAGGCAGCACTTGGGGCTGCTGGGGGAGAGGTGGGAGGCAGGGAATGAGCTTTGATATAACAATATAACGTCCCCTCTCAAACCTCAGGGAGCCCCCTCTCCTAATATTATTCTTTCTTCATTCTCAATTCAAACCAAAAGTGAAAACAGAAAGAAAATAACTCTCTTTTCTCTCCTCTCTTGCCTCTCCCCCCCTCTCCCCTCCTGCTGCTGCTCCAGCAATGGGAGGGAAGGGAAAAGGGACGAGAGCCACTTAGATCAGTTTCATGCACAGGAGAAGCAAGACAGGAATTATTTTTCTTGTTAGCCTTTTTGTAAGAAGACAGACAACCCTTTCAGCCCAAATACAATATTGTAATTGCTCATATTCAACTGACAGAGGTTCCCAGATGAGCTCCACTGAGGCGTCATTTACTAATCTGTCATGTTCTATAGCAGCCGGCACAGAGCGCTGTAAAAGTGTCTTCTTCTCTTTAAGTTATTTATATAGTTGGCTGAAAGCGCTTTGCTTGTACAAACTAGAAACTATTAGATTAGACCAGCGGAGACAGCCAGAGGCAATCTTTTTAACAAAGTGAGTGGGATTCAAAGTAGGCTTGGAAAGCAAATATTATTTCACTGGAAGTCTATTAGAGGTAGTTCCCTGGATAACAAATAAGTGCTTTGTTAGCTTAGCTTGGAGAAATGCACCGGTCAGGTTGGCAGCAGCTGGGTCTAATGGTGAGCTGTGTGATAGGAGATGATAATTCTGTGATCAGAGCAACACATATGCCAGCTTTGCTCTCCCTTCCTTCATAGCCTGCCACATCCCTGGGTTTACTTGTTTAAAGTGCATGTCAGAACTTAGCAGCTGGGGATAACTCAGTTTGTTTTAAAACTTCTCATCGTGACACGCAAACACACACTGAAAGAAAAAGTATGGAGATGCAGCCTATCAGAAAGCAAATATTGTTCTCACCAGGGAAGGCTGAAAGGTTGTGCCTGTTGGAGTGCTTTAATAAAAGTGGAATCTGGGCTCAAACCAAGTTTTAGACAGAGATCTCATCATGACAAACAGAAAATCAGACTCCAAGTATTAGATGAGATTGAAGCATATTCATGAAAATATGCAAAACTATTCATAATCACTATTAGCTGCTAATTCTGGAAAATATCAGTTTCATTCAGCCCCTGAGACAGCTGCTTTCAGTGATGGATAATGTGATTTTTCTTTGGCAGAGCATAAAATGTCCCAATGCTGTAAATCCATATCAGAGCGATTCCTAAAAGCAGAAACATGTCTGTACAACACCTTGGGATCTATTTCTTTCTTTGAGAGGTGCTCCATACTTGTAAGAGGTTGTTTTTTATTTATTATTAATAACCACTTGCCTCCTTGGAAATTCCTATTTGTATCTTCCAGTCTGAGGGTTCAAAAATCCAAAATTATACATTTTCCCATGTAAAAGGTGGATAAAAGTCAGACAGTCCAAGGGATGGCTAAAATGCAAATGGGCAGATAATGAATTTTTACAAATCAAAAGCCTGGCTGTTCCTGGCTGTGGTCTGGATTGCTAGAGACACCAGAGGGCTTCCCAAAAGGTCATTACTCAACTCCACTCCTTGTATTCTCATACAAGACTGGCTCCAGGCTGGAAGCAGCAGGAATGCTGGGCTACCCAAAAGAGCAGCAGGGAATCCATGGCCCAGTGTCCTGCTCAGCTGCACCTGGAAAAAACTGAATTTCCTCCTGGGTTCCATCCTGGACACAGACTGTTAGAGGGGGTAGCAGGGTCTGCTCCCAGATCTTGGCAGAGGGCACTGCACTGTGTCCCTTTTCTAGAGAACAGTAGGTGTTTTCTACCCAGGGTTTTCTACCCAGCATGTTCTTCAGCCAACAATTTCATTTTCAAAATCCAACCATCATCAATGTGTCTGTCCCAGGGGCAGATTCATCCCCAGGATGAAGGTAAAAAAAAAATCCCCTTTCTGTACTCTCTCCACCCCCACCCAGCCTTCCCCATCCCAGTGGGCTGCAGCAGCACTAAACAATCCTTGTTTGCTCCACAGCTTCCCTTTGGCTCCCTGTGGGCTCCCTGTGTCTGATTCTTGGGACTGACAACACAAATCTGTGCTGGAAACTTGTAAGTTGCCAACTCTACAGTAGGAGAACAGGTAATATGAATGTGTAGAAGTTTAGGTTTCAAGTTCATGCAGGCAAGCTCTTTAACAGATAAATCTCCATTCAGCTTGCCTTAAAAAGCCAGATGAAAAATGGGCTTTTACCAACACCCTCCAGTGTCTCACTAAGGCTGTTTGCACACCCTCCAAAACTCCTGCAAGTTGATAATTAGCTGGACCCTGTCCCAAGGCAGCCACACTTACTCAGAGGAGAACTTGCCCAGTCTGCTCCCTCTCCAGCCTCTTTTTTTTGAAAATCATTTTACTTTCCTAGCTCTGCTTTAAAACTTCGAGGAAATTTGCCCTTTTGCCCTCCTTCTTCTGTATACTCCAAAGCCAGAAGGGAGAAAGAATATAACAGAGCTCTTGAAGAGGACATTTGTTTTTTGTGTTCTGGGGAGGGGGACATAAGAAGAAGCAGTGAGGGGTTTTCTAGAGGTGAGATGCAGTGGGAAGACCAAGAGTTACCTACGAGTTGAGCAGGTGAAAACCACCATGCACTCATTACTCCTCCTAAGTGGGTTAAAAACCTAGGGATTCCCAGGGACACACCTGGGTTCTGCCGTGCCAAAGGAGTGGGAAGAAACAAGGTCCCCTCCCAACCCAAACCCTTCCTACGCAGTGGCAGAGCCCCAACTGCTGTGAGTGCTTCCCTTCCATTGACACTCACCTCCAACAGCTCTGCTCCCTGCTAAACACGGGCTGGCCTTGCTGCTGCTGGCAGCAGGCAGCCAAGCTGCACTTGCCTTTGATCATCCCTCTGCACTCTGCCCCCAGGGCCATATTTTCCTAAGGGAGAAGGGGGCGAGGGTGCAGCCGTGTCACCAACTCCCTCTGGAACGAGTCAGGCAAGTCTTTTATCTGCAGGGAGGTTTCGCTCTACTTAGGGAATTAAGGCTCCCCGGTTTGACTCGCAGCCCTGCCTGCTGATAAAAACTCCTTTCAATGGCTCAGCACACCTGGCTCAATGCACTGCAGGGAGATGCTTGAGTGTATCCCTGTTAAAAGGGTCCACTGGGTGCTGGCAAACCCACAGCAAATGGAAGTGACTTGGGAGAGCATGGGGACACATGAGTGAAAGTCTATTTTCCTTTTTCTCTTCTATTCGAGGAGATTTTTTCCTCCACAAAGTGTCAAATTCCATCTTTTACTTCCATAGGAAGGGGACAATGTCAACAAATTTGTTAAGAGGCAATGAAAGATCAGGGGCCAGAAAAGGGCATTTGTTCTTAGACTGTCTGCAGTGATAAGGAGTCACTGTGTGTGACTGGGTTTTTGCAATCACTTCTGCTCCTGCTTTGGCTCCTTTACAGGTTATCGGTGGATCTGCCATACAGGAAAAGCTCCAGACAATGCAGGTGATCTGCAGGGAGCTGGAAAGAGGAAAATGCCCAGGGGACAAACATGTGCCCTGGAAAACTAAATACCTGCTGAGCCAACCCTCAGCTGTATTTCCACAGCAGTAAATGTAGGCAGATTCAGGCTGGTGGGATTTACTCCTCTACTTACTTTTTTGCAGTTCAGAGTGCAGTAAAAATCTCTTTTTTTCTGTCTATGCATCAGGGGATCAATCCCAGACTCCTTGAAGTGACAGAATAGGATTTCAGAGGCATTTGTCTGGGCTGGCAAAAGAAATTTTGTCATGTTGAAATTTTTTTAAAAAAATCATTAGTTAGTTTGGTTTTGTTCCTATATCAGCTGCTCTTTGCCTTCCTAGAGCTGTCTTTCTCTCTTTAGATCAGTCACAGGCAGGCTGTAATGGTCTTAATGCAGCTCTGATCTATACAAGGCAGCAGCTGAGTCTGTGATATATTGCAATCTTTATTGCCCTGTTACTACCATTGTCTCAAGTGGTTCTCCAGATCGATGGTGAAATTCCTCTGCTTTAGTGGCCATAACCTGGGAGGTCACTCACTCACCAGATGTGTCATGAGCTGAACTGTCACAGGCTGGGTTAGGGATGCTCAGCCTACAAAACATCACACAAAACCACCCTGCAAAACTCCCAGCAAAAGAAATGTGAAATGAATTATTGCTATTATCACAATTCCCACAGTCATGGATTACATCACGAATTATTTCTTCTAAGTGGATCAGGATCTACTCCCCATGTTCAGGTTGTCACAGCTAAAATCTGATAAAAATATGGAATAAAATAATTCAGATGTACAGCCAGATCTAGGCCTTTTTGGGGGAATGAAGACTTCAGCAAGAAGCAGTGAGGATGTTCACAGAAAAATGAGTTTGGCTGTTAGACTTCAGGATATTTGTTTCAAAGCTCTGAGATCAAGAAGTCTAAACAATCCCATTGAGCTGTTTAGTGTGAGACTTTATGCCTGGAACCCTGTTAAGTGCTCTTGCATCTAATATCTCCTCCATACAAGTACAACCTCTCCAGCTCTTTCTCTCCAAACCCCAGGTCTGAGTTCTCTCATTTCCTTTCTTACCCTCTCATCTATGCAGGGAATTCTAATGCAAATGGATTCCAGGCATTGCTTAGCTTTGTTATCCCCTATCCTTAGTTCAGTCCCATTCCCTGCCCTCTCCTGGGCTACCTTACACCTCTTCCCAAGCTTGAAAGAGTTGTAATGGGAGCTGCTTTATCATTCTAAATTCAGGGGAAGAGAACAATTAGGGACATTTTCTCCTAACCTCTAATGAGCATTGGCAGTGCAAAGATGCAAGGGGTGTGAGAGCAAAGACATTTATCCAATATCCCAAAAAGAGAAGGAACACAGAGCATTAGCTGCTCTTCCTTCCCTTCATCCTTCAGGAAAAAATATCATCTAAGCTCTTGAGGGGATCATTGTCATGAAAAATATAGTAAAACACATCCTTAATTTTCGTTGAGAAATATTCAACAATAAAAAAAAAGTCTGCAATGCCTAATATCTACAGCCATACTTATTCAAGAGTGAATGTATTGAGGATCTATCAAGTTTTAGCATGGCCTGTGTATTGCTCATCCTTTAAAAATGTACTTCTGCTCTGGAATCAATTCTGGCTCAGATTCCCAGCATAGAAAACAGCATTCCAGAATCCAGCTAAGGCAGCAACTGCTCAGCAAAGGGATGCCAAAAGGGGGTTTGGACAGCCTAAAGTGTAAAAATGAGGAAATTAATAGTTAATAATGCAAAATTATTTGTTAATTTTTTTTTTCCAAAGGAAAGAATTTAAATTTCAAAGGAAGAAACTGAGGGCACAAATATCAAACTAATGCAAGGAATTTCTCTGTTCAACAGAAATATGACGATGCCAGGCCTGTCAAGATTGGTCCCATGAAAGACCTGGAATAGAGACCCTTAGGAATGCTAAAAAATAATGTCTTTATATTTTTTCCTTCTTTAAAGCCGTGGTCCCTGTGCACCAGGGGGTACCAGGAGGAGCAGGCCTGAGAGGTTATTAGAAAGATGCAGAAGAGACTGATGGACTGGAAAAAGGAACCAGTATAAGTGCCAGGGTATATGAGAGACCACAGTGGATTGAATGACGTTGTGTGTGTTGGGAGAGCTTCAATTACTTAATTAAGGAAACGATGATACCGAGAGCAGTTTGAAGAGAAAAGCTCTCTCATTTGGATTCATTTCACTTTATATCTTTTTGGTGAAAGATGGAAATAAAAACGGAAGCAGACATGAAATTTAATAATGTTATTGCTAGAAACTCAAATGGAAAAAATACTGGGGATGAATTAAAGCTGAGGCATAAAATGCTAAAAAGGGAAAGAGAGAAATGGTCAGGCAGAATGTAAATAATTCATTTATTTCCAGCAGTGGAAGAGTATTAAAAAACAAGGTACAGTGATTACAGCAGGCAACTGGGAGTTGGGACTCCTGAATTTTATTTCTTTTCCTTAACGCACGTCACTCCATAAGTCAATCCTTCCATGCTCCAGCGTCCCCAATACTTCTTCAATGCCAGTGATGTCGTTGGACTTAATTTGCTGATGCCCTGTAGGTGTAAATTGTTATGAATTGGCAGAAATCACTTGGGATTTCAGGATGAAGTTATCTTTCCATTAGGAGCTTGGCTACCAAAACAAACTCTCCTTTGAACTCCCCAAAGAAAACGCAGCTCCCACTGAAATTTCCCATTTCTTCTCTCACTCCAGGTATAATTTTCCCCTGTGAAGTGATACTTCTAATTGAATATCTCCTTCCATCTCCCTGGTGTGAGTGTAGCTCCTGGGTAAGGAGTGTGAATTGCCTCTCTCATGCTCATAAAGTTGAATCAAAGCTTCAGTTAAGTCAATTATTGTTATACTTTCCCTTGCAGGCCTCAATATCCTCTCACATCCAAGGACTGGGGGCAATCTCAGAGGTGCTGATGAGATGTGCTCTCTGCTCAGCCCTTCCATAGAGACTTGCTGCTGCTTCCTGACTCTTGGACAAAAGGGATCAGGGCTTTGCTGCTTTTCTGGGCAACTCTGGCACCTGCCAGAAGGTGCTGATGGTGGCCTACACACAATCCCTGCAATAGAGAGTGTCTTGCCTTGGAGAAGCAAGTGCTGCATCTAGGTGAGCCTAGAAACCTGTAATTCTTCAAAACATTGCATTTGCCATTGCTGTATTAATTTCTATCCTGTAGGCATTTTTGGAAGATGCTCATTGACCCTCTGGCAGGTTGAATTTTTAGGAGTGTTGCCCTTTTCCAGCAGAGAATTTGTGTCAATAAAACCTATAAAAGCACACTCAGCTACACATTGAAGTCAGCCTTGCTAGATATGCCAGTAAAATACTCCAGAGCAAAGGCTTGCAGATTATTTATGTCCCCTGTAGACTGTCATGGCAGTGATGTTGCTCCTGCAGATCAGAGAAGCCAGATGGGTGTTTGGTTGTCCGTGCTTGTGTAGATAATCAGTTACCAAAAACAACAGCGCATTCACAGGGAGAGAAGTGGTCTGTGGCTCCTCTGTTTTGACAAGCTCAGTTGCTGCATCTGGATTTGAATTGCTAAAATCAGCACAAATGTTATTGTTGAAAGCCACAGACCATGGTTTATGTCAATGACAGAGAAACCTCAGAAAGTTTGGAGGTTTCCCGTCAGCACCCAAAAGTTTGGGTATTTCTCCAGCTTTAGCGAAACAATTGAAATACTGCTGTTTGAAAAAGTTCAAGGAGTTTCACAAGGTTTCTGAAATGCGTGCTTCCAGTCTGAGGTTGCAAGATCACCCCTTTGCTTGCTATCTCTTTGTTACCTCCATTAATTACTTTCATGAGTATTATTGCATCACCTAATTCCGTGATGTTAATGAGGGTACACTGTGGCAGGTTCCATCCAATCCTGCAAAGCTCTTAAGGGGTTCCAATCTAGATGAATACATCTTAAAAGGCAGGAAATGAAGTAACATCAGTCCCATGGGGAGATGACAGAACTTGTCTAAGATCATGACTGAGATTTGTGACAGAGCCAGGAACTGCAGCAGTTTTTCTGAGATGCCAGCCAGCACATTATTGATAAAACTCCTAATTTCCTCTTTCTGCTAATGAAGAAGCATCAGTATGGATGCAGAGTGAGTTACCAGAAGAAATAATTGTTGGACAGATTCTAAAACTACGAAACAAATCCCATTTTACTTTTGAACAATAGGTTAAGGTAATTTCCAGATCGGTATCAGGTTGGCTATCGCTGATATTCAGAATAGCAAACATCAGCAAAGCACCAGCAATTAACCAAATTGTTAACAACTGCTCTGCTGGGGAGAGTCTGGGGCAACTGTGCAGGCAGGGGAAGAAGGTGCTTCACTGTAAATTTTACTGAGCATTTCAGTGCTGAGCCTGATAAATGGTTTCTGGAGGGTTTTTGTGAAGTATCTGGGACTCTGAGGAGAGAAAACATTTCTCAGGCCAGATGCTGCGAGCCAGAGTATCCTACCTGCAACACCAGATGTTGAAGCAGAAATATAGAGGGGAGTTGTGATTCTAATGGAGAAATATAAAATTCACCCTTGCTGGAATGGTCTCTGAAAGGATTATTTTTCAAATATTAAGTTGGGAATAAGGTACTTCAATTTCTGATTGTGTGAGGAGGAAAGAAGAGTCTCAGACACCCATTTTTAAACACTAAGGGTGGGAATCAAAAGGTCTGTGGCTGCAGATCATGATCCAAATCAGCACTGAAGTCTTAACTCCAGAACATGGGTACTCTGAGTGTTCAACTGAGCACCCTCCTGAAAATACGTCTTAACTATCTGTGGGGACTGTTGGGTGAATTTTGGGGAATTTGAAACAAATAAACATTTTTAATTAAAAAAAATATATTTTGTGTTAAAATATATTTTAGTCCATATAAACTCCAACAAAAAATTTTCTTTTTGTGCCTTCCTCTAAGTCCTTTCTTTTCAGTCAGTCTGCTCTCAAACTGATAAAACTTAGCAGTAGCAGAAATCTGAATCTGTGGATTTAAACAACTCTTGTTCCTTTCCTTATGAATCTTTCACTTTTGCCTGAACTCTTTTTTTTTTTTTTCTGGTTTAAATAAGTCAAATTAATTAAAAATATCTGAAATAAAGATGGAGCTTGAATAGCCATATGGAGAGCTCACAGGTATAGCAGGAGTTGAATTCTATAATTACAGATTATAATTTTTCCTTATTAAGGATATAAACCACACACTCACATCTCTCCATAGTGATCAGAGAAAATTCCAGCTACTTTTTACATTAAAAAAAAAATCAACAAAACCCCCACCTCTTTCTAATATTTTAGTAGAAAGAGGTCTACAAAGTGGTGTTTTTTTCCTGTATAAAATGAGGCTTTTTGTCCAGCCCCAGTTTTACTGCAAATGTTGGAATCAAGTTTTGCAGATAATTGCTGACAATTTATCTTATTTTTTACACTCATTTTCTGTGGCCCCAAATACGTAGAAAAAGTCTCAGGACCTTGCATTTGTTTTTCACTTGACTTGATTAAATTTGCTAATCTGGATTTAGAACAGTTTAGGCACAGTTTGCTCTACTTCAGTAATAATTATTAAAAGAATAAATTGCCTTGCCTGATGGCTATGTGTGTGTGTGTACATAAATATATGAGTGTAATTATAAAGAATTATTTATATTTCTTTGTATTTGCTATATACTTTAACTTCAGGTAAGTGTTTATGGCCCATTAAAATGGAGCAATTCCAAAATTTCCTAAGCATGATGAGCGGTACCATAAATATGTGTGTGCTCTTGCCAATTACTACATGAATAACAATATCCTGACTGCCATATGCCTTCATTAAAAGGTGAGCTTGGGAATATTCTCAGTTTCTGCTTTCTCTGCGTTTCTTGAGCAGACTCCAGCCTCGTGGTAGTCAGCAGCAGCAAGCAGTGGGGAGCTGCAGTTTTAATAACAAATTGTGACTGGTTGCTCCTGGCTGCAAAGCAGCTCCCAGTGCAGCACAGGGCCCTGGAGGTGGTGAGAGAACACAAGGATTCCATTTAATAACTGGCCTTTGGAGGGAAATGCATCAAAGCCCAAGCAGACCCTTTGCTGTGGGAGATACTTCCCTCAGCTGAAACTGGGGAAAGGATTCTCTCATTTGCTCACACCTATCCATTTACAGCAGGCAATATCTTCATTAGCAGCTGGGAGTGGGAGGAGGGCAAGGAGGCAAAAAAAAAAAAAATCACTGTTAAGATTTGAAACTGCATTATAACTAATTGTTTCTTGCTCTAGAGTTAAACTTGCTCTAGAATAACAAAAGAGTTTGGATTGGGAGGTATCTTAAAGACCATCCTGTCCCACTCCCTGCCATGGGCAGAGAAACATTCCAACTGTCCCAGGTTGCTCCAAGCCCTGTCCAGCCTGGCCTTGGACACTTCCAGGGATAGAGCAGCCATAGATTCTCTGGACAAACTGTGCCAGGGCATCAGCACCCTCACAGGGAAGGATTTCTTCCTCAGATTTAATCTCATTTTATTCCCTTTCAGCCTGAAGCCATTCCCCCTTGTCCTGTCGCTGCAATTCCTGATGCAGACACAGCTCAGGTTCAACGGCAGCAGTTTTACAGCCTTTACAGATAATCACACACACTTAGTTATTATGTCAATGTAAATCAGCATCATATATTATTTATAGAAGAAGAGATTTTCCCAAGTGCCAAGGACACCCAAGCACCCAGCTCCCTACAAAAGTCAGTGTGGGAATGAGGTTCATGGATCTCTCTGTACCTGCAGCACCCCACAAACACCTTGGTGCATCTCTTGGGCTCTGTGTGTTTATTGAATTATCTGTAAGATTTATTTCTGAGGCATATGCTTTGATTTTCAGAATCTGGGTCCCAGACAAACAAATTCTCTATTCAGTTCAACCAGGCACTCCAACATATTTTGTTTGCATTAGCTCCACTCTGTTGCATTAGTAATGTCCCATCATATCATATTAGCAGTCTGCTTTGCTAATACAGGAGAAGTTGTTCACACAGCACAAAGTCTACTTGTGTTAGCACTTGTTCTCCCTGTGTTTCATTAGAGACAGAGCTCTGGGGGAAGGAGGGAGGGCTAATTTCTTCAATAGCTCATGTTGGCTCTAATGGGAAAATAGGAGGACGTTTTGTTTCACTTAAATTTGGACAGGAAAAATACTAGCACTTTGTTTTCTTCCTTTTGTCTTTCCAAACACCAAGATATTTTAAAATTGATTTTATTTAACTGAAAGGAGTTCAGCTGGATGAGATTTTTGAACGTGGGCATTTCAACTACTTTTGCTTTTGGAAAAAAAATAAAAGTGGAGAAACAATGATTGCAAGAAACCAAAAGGCTTTTTTCTTCTCCTTATCCTAACATCATCCCCACCCTCTTCACTGCTGAGTCCACATAAGTGTGACTGACTGCAGTGACAGGAAGACTCCCTGCTCCTTTGGAAATAAAGCCACCATTTTTGTATGTTTACAGAAAATTGAATCCAGTGTAAACCAACACAGAGACAGAGTTTCAAACTGCTTTTTTGCACCAGTTCTCATGTGGGGTCTAAGGATTCTCTTTTATTTGATATGCCCAACAAGGTCCAGAACAAAACTGAGTCTATTTTGTTCTTTACTCTCTGAACCACTGGGGCAATTGGACAGGCCTGTGAAGCAAGAGTGAAAGCATTTTATTGCTATTGAGTTATTCTGCTACAGGACACCAAGTGAGAAAATAGTTATTTCCCTATTACACATATTATATTAAGTTAATCAGTTTAATTAAGACCAATTCACCATCACTGAGCTCTTATATACACTAAAACCCAAGGTAGAAGGAAGGGAAAATTGGTTTATATGCTGTGACAAAAGGGAGAATAGTCTTATCTGGGGAACTGTGTCTCACCTGTTACTCCAACACCAGGATCAGGACCCTTCCTCCTTGTCCATGACTGCAAACAGTATTCTTGATAGCCCTAGAGAATATTAACAAGCCTGGTACTTGATGAAGTTTAATATCTTATGGTTTAGACACTTGTGTCTTCCAGAGAAAAGCTTCTTGCTGGGCAAAGACACCTGTGGTAAACAATGAGGGGTTTTATGTTTTTTTTTTTTTTTTGGTTTTTTGGGGTTTTTTAACTGTTTTAACAGACTGGTGAGGGTTAGAGGAGCACAGCCCACTGCTGTGGCAACATGGGATGTGTGCTGAGTACAAGCCTGTGCTCACAGAGAGAATTCTCCCTCCTTTCAGGGCAAGGGCATCCCCAAATGGATCCTGGTGGGATTTCCCAGCTCCAACCCTATCAGAGGTGTGTGGTGATAAGGAGTGTTAGAGAAAGGTTTCAGGAGTTATTAGAGCTCTCAGAACCCACCCTGCATCTCTCCTGACCCGTTCTGGTGCCTCAGGAGACACGCACAGCTGCTAATGATCGGTGTTATTTACTGCATGATACTGCCTGAAATAAAGCTGTGAATCAGTGCTTGACAGAGTAACACAGAGCAGAAATGTGGCACCTGTCCAAGGGTGTCCACAGCCATGAGCAGCTCAAGAGAGTCAAGCACTGAACACTGAGCTCTCCTGAAAATTTGGCCATGAAAATTGACCAGGCTTGAAAAAATGAACAATTTTTAAATCCTGGCCCTATCACCAGGTATGCACTAATCAGAGGGGAAAATGGTGACAAAAAATTTTTACAAATGTTTTTTTTCTGGAGGGTTTTTAAGGTGTTCACCGATTTGATGACTCATAAATTGTCAAGACTAGAAATGTATTAAAATGTTTAGAGGGAGTGATTTACCAGCTCTCTAATGGAACAAAACATTTAGGATGTGAGACTTTTCAAATCCAGCTGAGATCTGGCACAGAAGGGAACATTACCCAGCTCACACCAAGATAGAAGAGTTCAGTGCATCCATCTCACAAGAAAAATATTGAGGCAATTAGTAAAAGGAATTTTAAAGGAAACTCTATGATATCTGATGCTGTGTGTCCTAAAGCCAGACTGGACAATCTTAGCTGAAAACACAGCTTTTCTGAAAAGTACAATTTTCCCCTAGAACATCTTTTTAAGAACTATATCTTACAGTGTTACCACCTTTTCACTCTTTTCACCCAGGTACTCTGTGGAAATTTTTGGTTTTTTTTTTTTTTTTTTGATGCACATTACAGAAGATGTTTCACTTGCTATAAATTATCCCTCAAATATTTGACTTTACATTCCCACACATGGCCTCAATTAATTGTGACAGCTTGAGACCCCCATTGGAAAATCCATGGTGATGGAGCCTCATTTGGGTCTCAGCATCCAGATAAGACATTGCACAGAGGGGTGGGAGGCAAAATCTGCAATCTGTCCCTCACCTGTTTGGCTCTGCCTCCTGCTATTCTCTTTCCACTCTCATCTAATTTCTGAATTGTTTTATCAAGAAAAAGTAAAAATAATTAAAAAATAAATCCCTATACCAAAATGTAGTTTATGAACTAGATGATTCTCTAACTCTGAAGCCAATAAGAAGGAAACTGATATAATGATTAATGTTAAAATTAAAATAAGGGAAATCAAAATCTCCATTGACTTCTAGGGATTAAAATGTTTCTCTCCAGAATATTATACAGCCACCTAACCATTTAAGCCATTTAGTGCCAGCCATGCAACAGCTCTCTGAATCTTGATGAACACTAAGACATGAAGAATTCTGATAAAGTGATTCTAAAATGTTTTAATATGTCAGCCTAATATCAGTGACCTTGTGAAGGAGGCACAAGGATAAAAACGGGGCTGGAGAGGCTCTGGTTTGTGTGGTGGCTCTATTTGCTGATGCCAGAGAGCCTTCAGTGTGATACAGCATTAATATTGTCTCATGTCAGGCAATGCAAATACAGAAAATTACAAGTAGTGTGAGCATGTACTGAAGATGAGCTCTGTGACATTCATTATGTAGAAGCAGAATTGTCTTACCTCATGAAAGAAGGCAGCTTGGGAGGCTAAATTTAATGACTGGGATTCTGATCTTGTACTGGGTTAAACCAAAAGAGACTCCATGGCAGGTAATGGAAATGCTGAGCAAAAGAGGGTCACGTTTACTGCTGCATCCAGCCTCCCTTCTCTAAGAGTTGTCAGGCACTAAAAGTGGCTGTTCTTTCATGTCTCAGTTTTTGCAGTCATCGTGGCTGTTATTAGAAAACCTCCAGCAACAGCAAGTTGAGCTATAAATTAAAAATAAGCCAGCGGTACCTTTAAATGTGCCACAAGCTTTGTTTTTGGCACAGGAGCCTCTGAGGGAGCCTTGCAGCTCAATTCAGACAGTTAGCAGGGTGCTGACAGCAACATGTTGGTACAAGACTGTACTTCTCTCTTTGGTTTTGTTTTAATTAAAGCCGCATTTATTTTTTAAAGCAGGTCATAAACCTAACCTACTCTGACAACACTGAATTACATTATAAAATCGTTCCTTATAATAATTATAAATCTCTGCTAAAGCAAATTGAAATGAAATTAAAGCACTGGCAGACTTTGCCTTTCTTCCTGATAGGAGGAATTCATCTGATCAAAATCACCACTGACTGCTCAGAGTTTGCAGCGAGGACAGATCCAGAAATGAATCTCAGTCTGCAGCTTCCTGCTGCCCTGAGCCAGTTAAAAAGTGTCAGTTTATCTCCTAAAGATACCATCTGAGCACCTCCAAATCACTTGGCTGTACCACTCCACATGCCACAACTACAACAGGTTTCAGTGGCACTTTTTTCACCAGCTTCAGATGAACCCTGTCCTTCCACACCTCCAGAAGAAATGGGAAATGTTGGTGCCACAAGTGTCACAATTAAATTCTAAGTTTAAAGCAGGAGGGAAAATAAAATTAATAAAATTACACACACATATATATATATATATATATGAAATAAGCCAGAAGTATTGAATGCAGCAGGCTGATTTCAGGTTTATAGTCTGGGGTGACATTACTTATATAACACATATGGAAACTATGGGGTGGAATTTCCTTGCAAACAGTCCTTCCCACAAGATTTCTGGCACCTTGGATTCTCTACACAGCTCAAAATCCTGCGAGGACAATCTGTCTCATTGTGCTTGAGTCCTCCTTGGTTGAGTTGGAAACCAGGGGCCAGATCCTTAATTTATGTAAACAGGAAGAATTCTGTTGAAAGAAATAGAGAAGAATCAAGGGATATTCTCAGTCCAAAATATAATAGTGAGAAAAGTTTCTAAATCCTTCAGGACCTCAAAAAGTACAGACCAAATTCCTTCACAGAAGTGAGTGGGATGAGAAGAAGAAGTGTTTTCACTTTGCCTCTCCTGATGGCCTGCCCAGAAAAACAGACATTTTTCTGTTAAGAAATTTGCAGTCGGGGGAACCCTCTCTGTTTGCTGTGTGAGGTACCTCTGCCCTTCATTTCTCAGCACCCCTCAGAACTGGGAACCTGAATCAGCTGCCAGGTTCAGCATGCACTGAGTGCAGGGCTCCAGGATGAGGGGAACAGTGTCCCAGAGTCTGTATGTGAGATGAATATATGTGAGTCATATCTTACAGGGAATGTCAGGGGATGTCACAGCATGAAGAGACTGGGGAATGTGTCCAGACACTGAGGTGATTCCAGAAATGCACTGAGCATGCAAAGGATAAAGTATTTGATAAGGTGGAGTTTAACCTCGGGGTGCTGGAAGTGAAATAATCACTACAGTGATTAACAACTACCAATTCAGTCAGTGGGAACATGAGAATCCCCCTTGCCCTGCGTGCATTGATGGTGTGTAGAAAGATGCTGGTAATGGTGGCACAGGCAAACGAGTCCCATGGAAGGTTGTCCAAGGCTTCTTGGGTCTGTCCCTCCACTCTACAGCACCTGAAATATTTTTTTAGGTTTGCAACCCAGGAAGTGTTACCTGTTAGTGGCAGCCCAGGGTGTGATTTATTTTCCCCAGGACTCTGGACTGGGACTGTGTCAAGCTGGTACCGTGCAGGTTTCCAGAAAGAAACTTTAGCAAACTGCAGAGCACGTTGCTGGAATATCCTAGCAGGGAGATCCTGAGACCATTCATTAATTGCTGCATTGCTTGGCAGGCTGGACTGGTTGCCAGTTTGTTTCCTGTTGCAATGAAATCCAAATTCCCAGTTTGGATCTCCCTAAACGAAGGCCAGCATGCATGGTTTGGATGCTGCAGCTCCTTTCATCTCTGCAGATGCTGAGACCAACTGCAATCTTGCATCTGAGTGATCTGAACTCTGTGTGTGGGTGGGGTTGGCGTGTACCTTTGTGAGGGAAGGCATTTCCTAATCAGGACCTTCAGCTTAAGCAACACCTTGCTTTCCCTAATGATTTGGCAAAGTTGATCTGTATTGCCCTTCAAAGCATCCAGCAAGGCTGACTATCCACTCAGATTCCTCCTGAGAAATCTGCCTTGGGAAGTGGAAGCCTCCAGTGAGGATGGGGATGGGTGAGAAGGAACTCATAGTTATTCATATCTGATATGGGGTGATGTTTCTGACTGATTTGCAAATGCTCTCAGGTGTCATGATAGAGACAGAGAGAAAAAATATGCAGATATATCAAAATCACTTCCAGGATGTGGAGTAACTATTGCTACTTAGATTGCAATTTTCCAAATGTGTGATTTCTTCACAAGGGATGTAGCAGGAAGTCAGAGAGATACTAAGAAAACTCAGTCCTAAAATTGTGATTGATAAAGAACAGTAGGTGTGCCTAGGAACTCTGTGGTCTATGAGTGATCACAGGAGCTTCTGCTTCTAATTCCATTGACTTCCACTTTGCTGTGGTGCTTATCTGAGACAGATAAACCAGCAGAACAGGCAGAAGGAGACTTCAAAAGTATTCCTGATATTGAGCAAGTCACTTCACTACCCTCTTTTGCTGCATTTTTTCTGTCATACTGTCCTTAAGCCTGAAATCTTCTTGCTTTCAAGATCTCTGTCTAAACCTTTCAAGGCAAGAGCAGTGTCTACTTGCTTGTCCATACAAGTGCAAGCATAGCAGGTCCCAGCCTTAGTTATAGCCTGCAAGTACTATTACAGAATACCTGGTAATAATGGGAAAAAAGGATGAAGTCATCCCAATCTCTTGTCCCATTTACTCACCACCCATGGAAGTTTCTGTACTTCCATCTCTGAGAGCACAGCAGATTTTCTGGGTCCCTCTGGACACAAATTTGGAAAGCTCTACCTTTATCCCCCACCTCTGAAGTCTTTGATAAAGAAAAAACAGATTCCTGCCAAATCTATCAGAGGAATATTTCTCCTCTGTATTCTGCAAGTGCCCAGGAAGCTGGGCATGACATTCAAAGCCAAGGAACAGAGCAGAGTTTGGGATAACAGACCTTAGAAACCAAGGTTACTCTCAAATCCAAAACCTGCAAAAATAACCCCAAAAGCACACAGAGTCTGGTTCATATGTGTATCCAGTGTATCTATGTTTAACTTGACTACTTAGTGGTTTTGTGGCATCCATGAATACACAGAAGTGGTTCTTGTCCCAAAACTCAGACAATGGTTATTTCCTGAGCAGTGATTACATTGCTGCTGCTGCAGCTGCTCAGAAGGGGGGCTCTAAAGCACAGCAAAGAGTGATCTGTGAGCCAGCACTGAAGGAAATCCCTTTATGAGAAAGAAGTGCTCCTTGGAGGGCTGCTGCAGTGCAGTGAGATGGGACAGAACTGAGCTTGGGTTTGCATTAATAAGAGCCTGTGGTAAATCCTCAGCCATTGCATGAAAGAGGTACCTGAGGATGAAGATGGCTGCTTATTATTGAGACTGGCTGGGCCTGGAGGATCACATTTTCATGAAGGTGTTCATGTGGACACACATGCATTGGTCACACAGCTGCTGGAGAAGTTGTTTCCACACCTCAGCACTCACATGTACATTTTCCATTACTGCATGGGCAGTTGTGTCCCTCTGTGAACATGGCAATTTAGAAACTTTAGCATCTAAACATCTTGAAGATCCATTAACCAAAGAATTCAATTTCATGAACCAGCTTCCAATCAGCACTTGCCCAACATAGCCTATTTTTTAAACATCAACTCATTTGAGAAACAAGAGGAGCTGAAACTCTCTTAGTAGCTGAAGCAAAAATAACTCATAAGCAGGGATTTCTTCACAGCATGAGTGTATAGAAATGGTCCTTTCAAGATTTTATTCTCACACAAGAAATGTTTAGAAGATGACTCACTGCAATAGTTCACCTTCTTAATTCTCCAATGCAAACTTTTAATGTGTTGGATTGAGAAGCTGCTGAGGTTAAAGGGTGCAGTAACATTGTGGGGGCCATGCCCAGTAAGGAAACGGATTGAAAAACACAGATTCTTACTTTAGCACCTAATACTTGAGGGAAAAAATGCCATTATTTTTACTATTCATTAAGTCTTAAAGAATATGTTAAAAGCTGTAGTTTCATTCTATAGACTACACTGAGAATTCAATCCCATGGATTATTTATCCTTTTTTTTACATTTTTGGTCCCTGAAAATACGGGTTTTTTTATATGTTTGCTACCACTGAAACAATAATTTTAATGACAGCAGTACAAATAAATATATTCAGGAAGAATCCTTCAGTCTAAAGAGATTGCTTTATTATCTTTCCTGATCTGCTTTGCTTACACATGTATACAGAAATATCTGTGCATAAATATGCACACATATGTATTAACACAAATCCAGCCACCAGCTCCATTTTCCAGTTACTTCCCACAATTATTTTATTTAGGAAGCTCTGATGAAACACTTCTTTTGAAAACCCAGCTCCATTGCTTTTAGCATTTTAGCTGCAAAGCAATTTTTCAGCCTGTCAGGGTAATCATCATAAATATTGCTGTCCACGGTTTTCCACAAGCCAACAGTAACTGGTTGGGTCAGTTCAGCTCAATTCAATGACCTTCCAAGAAAGAGTTGCATTTGTATTCCATTCCCAAACTACAGAGCAGAGTGCATGTTAAAATGGGACATTGTTAAGGCATTTACCTCTTTCCCATGATTTCTGAGTCATAACCACTGACACCAGCCAATCTGAGCTCTGCATCCCATACATTTGCAGGTGTATTCACTCATTTTTTTTTCTTGCAAAAGCTTGAAACATGTGAGTTACTTCATCATTTCAGGGATCTGTCTGGAAAACAGGTACAGAAGCGTGTGCCTCAGCAATCCAGACACACCCATATTCTTCCTGGATATTTTGCATGCAGGACTTAAATATTCTGTAATCGACCAACACCCACATCCCACTGATCAGTAAACTGAGGCCCAGGACAGTGATGCTGCAAGATCAACCAGGGACTTTGTGGTGGAAACCAGAATAAAACTCTGGAGTCAGCTGCTAACCACATAAGCTATCCCTGCTGCTGGCCTGCAAAGTAAAAATAATGGTTTGGAGTCCTCCAGTTTTCATTATTAGCTTTTTGGATGAGTTTTGCCTAAGGGGAATGAGTTATTCTCCGCTGTTGTATGAGTGTGTTTCACTCCAGATGAATTATGTGTATTCACTTTATGGTAGGGTTGTCTTCATTTTTTTTTCCTTGGCTGTGCTCAGGGACATCTTTGTGAACATCTTGTTTGACAAATTCTGCACCACCCACATAACCACTCTGGGGCAGACCTAGCAGAGCCAGGCACTCAGCTGGGCCCACTTATCTTTGGGAGATCTTTGGTGTCCTTGTTGCTAATTGGGATCTGGTGGCCAGAGCAGAGCGTGGGGGTTGAATCTCAGTGCTCGGTGCTTTTCTTTGCAGTTCTGTCCTTGTGGCTTTGGGCAAGTCACTGAAATTGATTGAGAATGTGTTCGTTTATGTGCTTGTTAGATCCTGACAAAAATTTCAGCCAAAGCAAAAGGTATTTGCAATATTTATGCCTTGTTTTTGCAGGGAGGAGATGTTACATTAAAAAAACCCAAGGTTTTACCCAAACAAAAATATTTCTTTTCTCTTTTCTTCTTCATTTTTTCCCAGTTTCCTGAAATCTGGAAAATAAATCATGCCTAAATCCAAACTGCAGCTTCTCAAAGAAAATGTAAAAAATAAATTTCTATTTCAGCAGCTACATTTTTTCCTTTTTTTTCTTTTTTTAGGGAAAAAGAGAACTTTCATGGAAGTTTTCAAGCAATAGCAAAAGGGCAGAGAAATGCCTGGTAACCTGCCCTGCCTTGGTCCAGCTGCTTCAGTCTCAAATGTCAACAAATAATGGTGACTTTCAAAAATCCGTAGGTTGTGTTTTGGATGATATTTAGTTAAGCGATATTTCTCGTGTATAGAATAGCCTTGATTACATTATCTAGCAGAATAAAACCAGATGGCAATGAAGTAACTGTTTATCTTCCTGGTGAATTTTAATACATGGGGAAGTGAGGGCACGAGAAGCTTGGTAGAAACTTGGCATAATTTGGTCACTGGGAGCTGTGAATATTTTTCCTCAATCAGCTCTGCTCCTGCACCTGATCTTGACCTGAAGGCATTGCTCCTGCTCTGAACTTCTCCTCCTTGAGCTGAACCATCTGATTTCTATTTCCTCCTCTCAGAGTGCTCCTGATTTGCTTCCTGAGCCCCAGCAGAGCATGGTTGCACACCATCTAGTGAGCTGTCCCTGCAGCACAGGGCAGGAGGCACAGGTACAGCCTCCATGGTGCAACGAGACTGGACTGACAAGAATGAGCCAGGCCAAAGGCAGAGAATTACAGAGCAACTCACTGCAGTCAATACCTGAAGTGCTGCCAAATGGTGAGAAGTTTACCAGTGCTCCCTGCAGTGGGCAGAATATGGATGTGCTCTTGGTGGAAGTTCAGCCCATCCCCATTTTGGATATTCGGGATATTCATTATTTTCTGTGATTATGGCACAGTCATTTCTGCTGGTAACAGGTTTACATGACACTCTTCCACTGCATTCAATGACCAGGAACTGTTGCTTGTGTTTGTCCCATTTATGATCATACAGAGCAACTGTTCACCCCCAAAAAGTGACTGCCAGGACCTGGGCTGTGCCATCAGTGCCAGAAGCTGCTCTTGGAGGTAGAAAGGGACAGTTTGGCAGGACAAAACTAAGCTCTGAACCTTTCACAATTCAGCATGCTTAGCAGCCTGGGTGGATGCTGAATTTCATTACCTCCAAATTGCTGCAGATTTGTTCAAAGGAGCCTTCCCTTGTCGGTAGGGCCGCACGACAAGAACCAGCACGCTCGGGTCTGACAGTGACGTTCACTCCCTTCAGAGCCCCAGAAACCAGCCAAGCAGGGCTGTGTGCCAGCCTCTGAGATAGGCCAGCCCCAGTGCTCCTGCAGGCACCTGCCAACCATGAGCCATCCCCTTCTGCCCCCCCTCCAGGTGAAACTCTGATTCAGCATCTCAAACAAAACCGCAAAACCTGCTCGTCAGTCTGGGAGCTCTCCCGTCTCTCCCTTCCCTGCGCCACAAGACTCTACTTGCAGCCGTGCTGCTGCCCAGGGCTGCAGGCAGGAGCAGGGTAGCTCAGGAACAGCCTCACACTGGCTGCTCTTGGGGAAGCTGCTGGGCTCTGGCTTGCTCAGGGAGTGCAGTTGTTGCTCCCCAGGCTTGGCAAAGCTGTCTGGGCTTGTACTCCCAAGGAGCTCTGTTCAGCACACCCTGGGCTCTGTCACCCAGACACTGCACTGGGGGAGTTTGGAGCTTTTCAGAAGCAGGAGTCTGGCGGTTTGCTTCAACCCAGGTTTTTTTCCTCATGTAATTTAATTCTATTTTATTTCTTCTTGGTGGCTTGAGGTGTCAGTGAAGTAGAAACACAGTAAAAGGATAATCCTGGACAGGGTTATTGCTCCAAGCAGAGATGCTGGAGCCTTCCCAAGCCCAGGTTTGCTTTGGCCATCAAGCAGCCTCTCTTCAGGCAGGGACGAGGGCTGAGGGACAATTTTTTAGCTGACTGGAGCTGGCCAGATTTCTTCTTCAACCTGATACAGCCTTTGCTGTCATTCTTCTACTTGCCTGAGTCATCCTAGTCCTTAATGCAACCCCCTCTTTCTGAGTCCTTGTTTTTTATGTTTGATGAGGCTCATATATCACAGACAGGTTTATTTACTCTCTCGAACCTGTTGGATTTCTTTCTGCATTTTTACTGATTTCCTACAGCACAGAGTCTGAGTGGGGAACTAGCACAGCCTCTATCCTTAGAATTCAGCTGCCCTTTTTATCCTCTTCTTCCCTGACAAGTCCTTTTATTTCCTATTGTAACCCAATCTTTTTTGTCCTGTTCTCTGTAGTTAGTCAAATAGATCCATCCAAACTATTAAAAGCAGCCTTTTCAGAGTAGAAGTATTCAAGTTTTTATCTGTTCCCTTAACACGAGTGCAGTCATACAGCCTTGAGTGAGAAGGGCAAACACATTAACTTCGGATATCAAAAGAAAAGCAGAACGAGCTGTCATCCTACCTAATAAAATGAAAAATCCTGGGAAACACTGTATTTAGAAAGTGGAGGTGATGAAACACCTTCCCTTCCTCTGGCTATCTAAGCCAGCCCCAGAATAAGCATTAACCCACAACCTGGAATTGGAATCCTCTCCTTGTCTGGGTGGCTGCAGTGGTTGGAAAAAAAAAAAACATGCCAACATCCCAAATTCTGAAATTTGATCTAACTGTGCCATTGCTGCCTCTCTCCTCCCATCATTAGGCTACTTCTAAAGGCATGAATTTTGCACTTAAAGAATTATAAACCTGATTTTTGCCCTGTAGTGAGCACATCTTGATAAGGCCCCAAGATTATGCCTATAAATGAGAAGAAAAGACAGAGATGTGTCATTAAATCTGGAAAGAGAAGTTGATAGTAGAGCAATGAGAAGGTAGTGGTTATATTTAGAAGGCTTTTCATTAGGTTGAACAGAAGGGATTAGTCCCCACAGTCTAGGCAATGTAATGCTTGTAGAGGTCTGCAAGAACTAGACTGTGATTTTCAGAGGTTTGGAGTGCTGTGGAAGAAAAATTCCAAGCTTTGAACAGTCAGTGGAAGTGAGATTAATAGAGGAGGAAAGCACTGTTACTCTGAGAAAGCAGAGCATGGAGATTAATAAAGCAACTCCAATCTAACAAGATAATTTGCATTAAATCCAGCCTATTCTACAGATCTGGGATGTGTCAACACCAGGACATGAAAACTTGGTTCCCTCAGTGGTTTGGGACAGTCACTAATGTTTAGACAACTGCTTCTGGATCTTTTCCTCAAGCACAGCTCCAAAGTCATCCCAGAGCTGGTGGCTCCTTTGCTGACCTTCATCTAAACAGATTATTGAACCTGCATGTGGTAGAATTTGCTCACCAGTGCTTAAAGATACAAAGAGGAAAAGGCAACAGGTCCATTTTGTATCCAGCCTCCATCTAGAAGCTCAAAGATAGAAATCTGAGCTCAAAGATGTAGCAGGCTCAAGATAGAAACTCTTGAGTTTTGAGCAGCCTTGGGAGTAGATGCCTTTCCTATCCTTCATTCTTTACAGTTTTATAGCAGCTGTCATATTCCTGCTTAGCTGAATATAGAAATTGGGAATCCCCTCACATGTTGTGTCTCTCCACACACAGAAATGGTGGGGAGTGACCATAGGAGTCCCCTTGGAGACAGGCAGAGCTTCATCACTGGGGCATCATCTCAGGTGGAGTGACAGAAGTCTTGGTAGGCTTTTCTGGAGAAGTTAAATATAAATTTAATCCTAAACTAAATGATAATTAAGTGCATAATTCCCTCAAAGGTCTTGTTTCAGGCTCTTGGCAGATGTGGTGATCTGCTTCATGCTCTGATCAGCAAGTTGCAAGGAAGGTGTGAAATACTTTTATTCTTCAAACAAATGAAACTCTATATCCCCATTAACATATACCCTTCTCAGGGCATCCTTGGGTATGGCCTGTAGTACTTTTGCTTAAATCTCTCCCTCTAAACTGTCTGCCACCACAGGGAATTGTCTCTGTGTTGGTTTCTCTCTAGGAGTTGTACCTTGTCTAGCAGTTTCTACTTCAGGCCCTGTATATTTTTTCCCATAATGGATCCCATGAAGCTTCCACCATAAACAAAATGCAAAAAAAATAATTGTAAAAGCTTCAGCACTCAAAACTGCTCCTAGAATCCTTGGTTTGGCCAGGGACATGGGTGTTAAATCTCAGCCTAAAAATAATGCACTCAGGAGCTTAGCTGGAATGTCCCTCCATGAGCCCATCTGTCATACTGGGCTCGGAGCAGTTTGGGCCATGGCTGATCTGTCTCCCTGTGCTGTTGATTTTGTCTCCCCACTGCTCATCCACATTCTTCTCATTCCCTTCATTTGCTGCTCTCAGAGTGTTTTTATTCAGCAATTGGCACCAAGTCAGTGAGTGGACAGGGAGCAGGAGGGAGGAGAGGGACACGTTGTGCCTGCCCTGTTTGGTGTCTGCCCTGCTGGGACTGCCCAGGGTGGCTGTGCCCCAACCTGTGCCCATCCTGTGCCCCATCCTGTGCCCATCCTGTGCCCCTTTCTGTGCCCATCCTCTGCCCATCCTGTGACCCATCCTGTGCCTGATCCTGTGCCCATCCTGTGCCCATCTTGCGCCCATCCTGTGCCCCACCCTGTGCCCCATTCTGTGCCCATCCTGTGCTCCATCCTGTGCCCCTTTCTGTGCCCATCCTGTACCCATCCTGTGCCCCTTTCTGTGCCCATCCTGTGCCCCATCCTCTGCCCCATCCTGTGCCCATCCTGTGCCACATCCTGTACCCCATCCTCTGCTCATCCTGTGCCCATCCCGTGTCCATCCTGTGCCCCATCCCGTGCCCATCCTGTGCCCATCCTGTGTCACATCCTGTACCCCATCCTCTGCTCATCCTGTACCCCATCCTGTACCCATCCTGTGCCCCATCCTGTGCCCATCCTGTGCCCCATCCCTTGCCCATCCTGCTGCTTCTTCTGCACTCCCACTGCAGCCCCTGCTCTCTGCCTACTTGGAGAGGAATACAATCCTGACAGTGGCTGGAAATTTGCTCCCTTCTCCATTGTTGGTGACTACTGGAGCCCTTCCAACCCCGTTAGTGAGGAGTTTGATCCAGGGGGGTGCATTTTTTTCCCAAAGCCCTGCTGATCCTTGCACAGCCCTCACTGCTGGCATGGAGCTGCTTAGAATGGGTTGGACACAAACACACATTTCAGCACCTCTGCATTCACCACTCCATTCTTTCTTCCAAATCCTCCTGTCCTTTCCCCCTCCCTCCTCTGCTCCCTGTATGTCTGGTTATACCTTGTTTCTACATGCCTAAGTCATGCTTTAAATAACAGCTGTCTGATTCTTTGCTGCTTCTCATACCCAGCTAATTATTTTCAATTTATTGATTTTCCACATGGAGATTAATGGGTTATTCAGCTCTCAAAGCCTGTATCCACACAGCTGTGAGCTAATGCATGGGTATGGGAAGGGGTAGAGGGGTTTGTGTTTATGTGGTTGATCACCTTTCTGATGAACTCGTGTAGCAAACCAAAGGGATTTTTCTCTTCCTTACTCAATATAAGAAGCTTCAAAATCTTACCAGTGAATAATCATATTTCACAGGGAGTAAAAAGTAATAAATAAAAACCTGACAAATCTGCAGTAAGAAAATTGTTAACATGTGTTTTTCCTGTGACTTTAATTGCACTGGCTAATGTATTCTGGGTGTGAAAGAGCCAGGCACAGTGGCAAAGTACCACAGCCTAGATGTGGGGTGAGAGGCTCCCCCAGGACCCCTCCTCTGGTCCCACCCCTCTGCCACAGCTATTTCTGCTTCTTTGTGCAGCTGCCTCAGCCTGTGGGGTGCAAACAACCAACCCTTTTCTTGTTTTTTTCTAACCAAAATAATGTCAGTGGTCCAGTGTACAGCACAGCAGCTGCACCATGCACTCAGGGTAGGCACAGGCAGCAGTGCAAAGGTATCATGGAAGCTTAAATTCTGTGTATGGAACAATGACTGATCTTACTGGTTTGTCTGAACAGTGAAAACCCACAGTATCATGCTAATATAAGGGTTTGGATTTGAGCCTCATCTATAATTAATTAGTAATTTGAGGGGTGGGAACTTTTAAAATGTTTTGTTAACTCCTCTATTAGCAGTTTTCACACCATTTTATGTTGTCAAGTCAGGTGTGAGTGTGACCAGGCTCGATTTTAAAGACAGTAATTGCCAAGGGACTTGGGGAGAAGTGGCAATAAATGGCTAAGAAATGCAATCAGCACTTAAAGGAAAAATAAACAGAAACATTGGCAAAGTGATTATTATTTAGCAAGTCTGGGCTCAATATTTCCTGCTTTCCTGGAGCCTGTCAAAATGGTAGCCCAGATTCTCTGCCTCATTAGGATCCTTGGCTTGTTGGGCCCTTAGCTGCACTTTTATAGTTGATATCTGAATGTTGCAGATTTCACTGTTTTCAGGCCATGTTCAGAACTCTTCAAAAATCAACTCACTTTTGTATGGTTTGAGATGTTCAGCTTAAAAAAAAGAAGTGTTTGCCTCAGCGAAGTCCTTTTTAAATCTCCGACCTTCATTTTTATTCTTATTCCAGTAACAAGAAGGCAAAAAATACTTCTGGACCTGACCTTCCTCTTGCCAGGACTGGATGGATTCAGTTGGGTTCTGGGCAAGGATTTCCTCCCTAATCTGCTGCAGCTTTCTTGTGACCACTGCTCTTGTGACCACTGAGAGGCCTATGTGTATTAAAATTGGCATGTTTGAACCACTGGTACGAATTGACTTGAATAAGCTAGAAACAGGGATAAGAATGATGCTTTAAAGCCAAGATTTAGGAATGAGGGGATTAAACACAGGAGATTTGAGGCAGAGCACAGAGCAGTTCTGACCAGACAAACATGGCTGAAGAGCAAGACAGAACTAGACACGGACGCTTTCTTTTATAATAACCAGTTCAAAAAGGGAATGGTGGGACAGCTAAAATGTGTCAAAATAATATTAATTTTTTCCCCAGCGTTAATTCCCAACGCAAATTAACCTCAGTCATTTTCCTCTTCCCTCTTAGACACACACTATTTGTCAAGCCATGTTGCCTTAACACTTCCCAGCCATCTGGGATAAATTTAGCCTGCCCAAAAAAAAGAAGTGCAACATGGCAGCCCTTGGATGGAGGAGCAGGCGAGTCTCCTGCTGACTGCAGCCTCTTGTAGGTCACTGCAGCACATGTGTGTCTCTCTCCTCTCATGGCTTTTGTTGAAAATGGCTCAAGGTACAAAAAAACTGAAGCTTCCTGTTGGGCTAGGAAGGGATCAGTGTGGGTAAGGTAGCGTGGGCAGGAAGGCATGCGAGCATCTGGTTTGAATAGCTCCACACGGGTGAGATCAGCCAACTTTCTGTAGGTTTCACGGGCTTTGGGTTTTTATCCCAGAGCTCTGGAGCAGGGGTGGATCCCACCCTTCCCTGCACCTCCCAGGATTGCTGTGGGGAGCACATGGAGAGGAGGTCACCCCCTTCAATTACAGGAGCCACCGAGGGTTTAAATAAACCCCAAAAGCTGCTCAGGAAGGTCAAGTGTCTCCTGTGACACTCAGGGGGCAGGAGGACCTGGTGCCTTGAGATGTGCTTCTGATGGGAAAGCAAGATGTGAGAAGAGAGGCGACCGAGCGGGCTGCAGGATCCACATTCCTAAATGTCACTTAGCCATACAACCTGCGAGGGCGGAAGCGTGGGCAGATGGAGAAATAATATTTTCATTGAAAATTCTCTACCTCTAAAATATTTCCTGTCAGGTTCCTTCCAAGGAGGGCCGGAGCAAGAAAGGAGGGGGGCTGAGGTGGGATGTGTGGCAGTGGATGCAAGTTTGTGATTCCTCAGGCCTCTCCATTTTGAGAGCATTTAACTCAATCCCCTTTCTTCTCCCCCTCCCTGAGAAAAGGATCAGGGTAAGCATTGCTGGAGCCGGAGGCAGTTTGGGAAGTGAAATAAACACCTGACTGTTAAATGCTAAATGTTTACTCAAGCTAAAATAAAAATAGTTCTGGTTTCCTCCATGACACTCTAGAGTTACGTTCGCCAGCGCACATGAGCTGGAGGCTTGCACAGGAGGAGTCTTGAAAGGCTGAAACCCTTTGGAGGGGAGAAATTTGGACAGGCCTCCCTCTGTCCTGTGAGAGCTCTTGTGCCATGGAGAAAATGCTGCAGCTGTTTGCCTGGTGCAACTTAAAAATAACTTCCCTCCTCCTTTCCTAGCTGCTCGTATCAGTTTCATGGGTGCCAACCCAAAGCCAAGATGTCAAGTGCAGAGGGTCAGAGTCCAAGGGTGGGCACATCCCTCTGGGGGATCTGAGGAGCAGGTGGGGATGTGCCTTGACACCTCAGAGGAAACGTGCAGGAGCTTGGAGCTGCAGCCACAGCAGCCTCTGTGTGCTCAGGAACTCCAAATGGCAAACCCTTCAGCTGGGCAGTGGATGTGCCTGTGTGGGGATGGGCCCAAGACAGCAGAGCAGAAGTTATGGTGTAGACACTGACATTAGGAATTCTCACTGGAATGTTCTTTGCTGTAGATCTCCCCAATGAGTTGCAGACGTCGTGTTGCAATGAGTGCAGAGTTATTCTGCTTATGCTTCACGTCCAAATCCTCCATGCAGGATGGAAAATGCTATGTATTACCAGAGATATTTATTTGGCTTGATTAGATATGACACATACATTTGCAATATGTTTCCTTCAGTCAGGTCATCCATAGATGGACTAGGAAATAGCATTTAACACACATGAAATAGAGCAGATTCCTTCCCTGAACGATGACTACTTGCTGATTCCCAAAGCTTACCAACTTGTAAAGTAGCCCAGAAGGGCTCTATTTGAACTAAACCATCCATGCAGACATTTTCTTTCAGGTAACAAAATAGATAATAACAACTGGAGAAAAGGACACCCATTTCACACATGTTCAGAGGGGGCAGGAACCTGGGTGATCAATGGGAGCTCAAACCAACACTTCTATTCAAGCCAGGTAACACCAACTCCTTGCTGAAGGAAGTCCCCACCTTTCCCCTTTTAAAATGAGAGGAGGCAAATCCATGGGATCCTAAATGATTTAGGACTCCCTGATAGCTAAGCTGAGGTGGAATTACAAGACTCTCAAACTTGAATTTGCTCCTGAGAATTGGGAAGCTCAGACAGCAAAACACCCAACCTGAGGTAAGGTAAGAGCAAAGGTGGATTAGCATAGAATTGCTCTAGCTAAAATGAAATTTGCTATAGTTAACCAGAAAGTGTTATGATAAAAAATTATAGAACAATTTGGGCAAAGAAAAACTAGAGCCACCTGTTTAAAGTTAGCCTTTAACCTATTCCCTCTGCCTTCCCTTTTGCTTTCTTTCTCTTTCAAATTTTCCCAGTATCTCCTCTTTCCATAGAAGCAAATCTTCCCCAGGGAAAGTCAATTCTGAAGGCAATTTTCCAAAAACCATTTGGCAGAATTGGCCGGTGCTTCAACTGCAAACATGAAAAGGCATTTATTCCACTAACTCAAATGTAGTTTGGAAGAGACATTACTGAACTTGTTTTAGGAATATACTTTGACTGCATCAGTTTTATTGCTTCTTGTATAAATGTCAAACTCAATTTGCCTTAAAGCAGAAGAAATGTACATGGTAATATATATATTACTTATAAAAACTGGGGAGGGAAAGGGTTGTCTCCATGGTAAATTCAGGCCTATTCCATGTTAATTGTGCTCATCAGACACACTCAGTATTTCACCAGTGGTGAGAAGGAGTAGGTGTGACCCTGGTATTGAAGACACTGTGTGTAGTATTGTTGTAAGCTGGCCAGTTAATAAAGAATCCTGAATTTCTATTAATTCTTATATTTTGGTTGCCTAATTTTGTGACCTAAAAGTTTCTTGCTCATCCCTTAAAAGGGCTGCTTTCTTGTTGTGTAAAGAACTTGTGGTAACCCGTCCTTTGTGCACCATCAGCAGCATTTAGGCTTGCACTGTTAGCACATCAGCTAACACACATCACATTTGAGATCCAGGACACCCAGCAGCAAAGGATTTTTTTCTTGGAAAGGGGGGAAGAAAAGAGCAAGTCTTCCAAATTCCTATTTCAATCAGCACTCATTGCCAAATTTTCTAGTGAGAAGTGAATTGGCTATTTCAAAACGCTTTGTCTCAGCAAAACTATAGTTGGAATTTCTTGGGGGCTAAGGAAAAAAATCCCACATCTTTAATCCAAGAGTTGTCCCCCTGCTGAATTTCAAAGACTTGCTGCAGACAGTGTGGGATATAGAGCTTCCAGGAGAAAAAGATCAGACTTTCTTCTGTAGTAAACAAAAAGTATTAAACCACCTAAATAATCTACTTTCTGCCCTTTTATTGTACAACATAATTTGCAGTAATTTTAGGTATTAGAATGGGCTACATATTAGCTGCTGACATTCTTAAAATATTACAGGGAACACTTGGGATTTTTGCAGTGTTTTCATTTGCATTTTAAGGTCTGATCCTGCAAAACCATAACTTCCTCACACGAGGAGCTGCCGTGGCATCAGCAGCTCTCCTTATCTACATAAACTTAATGTCTTGCACAATTATTTGCAGGAAAAGGACATAAGGCTAAAAATGCAATTACTTTGTGAGTTACAAAGAAGAAAATGCTCTTTGGAATGGTAGGTGAGATTCTCAGCTGGAGTAAATGATAAAGGACTCATTGAATTCAATGGAGCTATCCTGATTCACACCCGCTGCTATGGCCCATTAATTTTAGTGTATGAAAATGAATCTCTGCTCTAAAAATACCAATTAGTAATAAGCTTTGAGAAAGGAGAAAAAAAAATCAATTTAAATTCATTTTGTATAATGCACATTTTCTGATGCTATTTTAGTTAAATTATTATTATGCATAATAATGGCAGGGCAATAGGTGCTGTCACCTTAGGAATTTGCAGCTGTGATGGGTAGTATAAAAGTTAGTGATAGGGAAATTTCAGAAAAGCCCATCAATTGAATACAATTGTCATCATTATGATTTGGATTAGGGCAGTGTGAACACATAAAAAGACATTGCACCAGCTCAAAATAATTTACAGTCTAACTAGAAAAACAGAGCAGAGAGGATGGAGGGAAACTGAGGCAACAGAGCTCCCATGAGTGACTGAGCTTGGAGTCAACCTCCTGCCTCCTGCCTGATGGCCAGGTGTGCTATTCAGCACACCAGGCTGATCCTCAGGAAGGTTGTTTTTTTCTTGTTTTTTCTTGTTTTATTTTTTTTTTTTGAAGGGCATGTGCAAAAGTGAATATGTACTTTGGCACGGAGCCAGTTCCAGCATTCAAATTCCCTGGAGATAAGCATGCGAGCAGGATCCTGTGTGAACACCCAGCTCTGCAGGCATTGAAACACCAGTTGGTGCATGGGGTGATTTGCATGCTCATTTTGCTTCTATTCAGCACTCATCCCACATGCATTTGTGCAAAGAAGATCACACTCCTGCGCCGGGAAGTTAAGTGTTGTCTCTGTGCATTGCCATTCAGCACTGGTTTTTCACGAACAATAAAAGCCTTTTGGGATAAGTGGCTCTCAAAAGAGGATTCAAGACTGGTTTCCTCATATTCCAAGCAATCCTGCCATACTAATGAATAGTAGTCATAGCTGGATTACTCACTGTTACTCATAAGAGTTGAAATTAAAGGGGAAAATAAAGTTTTGGTTCGTGCAGTGGATTATTGAGGGATGAAACTCATGTCCAAAAGTACCAGTTGGTTTAGAAAGTGATTTAAATCCCAGAGGACAAACACAGCAGTGACTATTAAGCATTATTGTTGCTAGCTGCAGATGAGTGGAAGTGGGGAGGATGTGCTGAGGAGATGGATCAGCACTCCAAGGTTGCCTTGTTACTGACTTTCCTCTGCCATGTGCAAGCCAGCAGTGGGCACAGGACCACAATTTCAAATGGTGCATCTGAACAAGGGCACAGGTTGGAGATTGCCCCAGTCCCTGTGGTTATGACAGCCAAACCCCAGTGCCTGCCACAGCAGCTCAGGCATTTGAAGCTGTAGGTGCTCTAATATTGAGGGTTATTTTTGTAAGTAAGGCAATAAAAGCAAATCACAGGAGTGTATCAGCTCTGCATTCTCATGGAGTTTTCCGGGGCCTGCACTGGAAACCCAATGCTCTCACATAAGTCTGTGAGTGTATTGACTTGGAAGAGTTAAATCCATTTAGCACTTCTTGGGGTGACATTAAAGCCATATTATAACAACCAAGAGTTCAGGGTGCAAAGCACAGTAAGCTGCTTTGTACAACCTAACCTGGAGGTGCTCAGACCCTCCAGATATGGACCCTAAGATGTGGAAAATCTTTATTCCATCTGACCTTCAGCAGCTGCGAGATCAACAGCAGCAGTTCACAGAGGAAAGTCATCCTCAGGACAAGAACTCCCTTCCTTCTCTCCCACCAGCCCCTGTTACTAGTTTCACCTTGTTCTGCAGTTATAAAGTTGTTTCTCAATGGCAGAGAAAGAAAAAAAAATATACCCTCAACATTTCTTCCTCTAAGAAACCTATTGACAGGCAGATCCTGTGGATTCCTCCTAGTACAGCTATCTTTGAACTGAGGACTTCTTAGTGAAGTTGGAAAGTTTCCTGGGGTTTCACTGTTTTTTTCCTAAATTGATTGTGGAATTTTTAAACAAGGTTGGTGCCTCTGATCTTTTTCTCAGCAGCTGCAGAATCTGTTTCTCCCCCCACAACTTGTTCCACTGAAACCAGGTATTGGAAAAATGAAAGGGGGAAGGACAGCAGCACAATTTGCAGAGCCAACTCGATTGAAGCAGGGATCATCCCAATTGCTTTGTGAACAATCAAACATCCAAAAGAGCTTTGATGAAGTTTTGGGCTTATAATATTTGTGAATTAAGGATAACTGGAAAAGTTGCCTCTAGATTTTGATTTGAATATTGGACACTCCTACAGATCATTAATCCCCACTGTTTAGTTCAGGCCTCCACTGTGAAATAAAGATTTCTTGTTATTTCTTGTGTGCAGACTTTATTTTTCCAAGTTTTCAACAAGCAAATGTCATTTGTGGCTTTTACCTTTTTTCAGTTATTTTCCATGTGTTGTTCTCCATGTTTTCATTCTAAGGATGTTGACCTCACTGCACAACACTGTCTGATTTCAGTGAAGTATGACTGGACCTGGCCTGGCATTTTTAATGTTGTTCTGTCTGTAGTTGCACACAGTGAAATTACTGTGAGTATAAACTCTTTCCCAGCCTGGAAAACACAGTCAAGTGTGGCCATAAGAATGAGAGAAACCTGGAGGGATCAAACAACTCCTAGAGGCAGAATAGGATTTTTTTTTTTAGTTGTATTAAAGAAAGAGGGGCAAAACCATGTGCACATGCATGCAATTTAATTTTGGGATGTGCTATATGGTGTTTCTTGCTGAAACAACTGACCAAAAAAAAACAGATGAAAAGTTTTTCTTAATAAACCTCTGTATTTCTCAAAATCAGCAAAGTGATGCCAATCTCTGCAAAAGTGTAGCCAATGCAGAGTTTCAAACTCAGCTTGGCTCTCTTAGGACAGCCTGATAAAGCAAGGATCAGCATCCAAGTACTTAGGTGGCTTTTTACTCCAATCCTTTTGAGAGACATCTGCACCAACCCAATCCCATTTATTTTACACTCAACCTTTCCAAATAATGTTGGAACCAGAAAGTTATTTATGTGACCTGCTTAATTGAAAGAGCATTTGCTGTCAGTGATCAAATAAACTGTTATTGATCTTCAGCATTGGAGGCTACTCACACGGAGCATTCTGGTAGGTATTTTTCATTAAGTCACTTTTCAGAAAAAAAAAAAAAAAAGATGAGAACGCAAGTGCAGCAAAAAAATATTCCTGTAGGGTACTGAGAGAAAAAAAAAAAAATCAAAGAGGTTTGAGAGTGACACCAGAGAAAAGAAATGCAAAGCACAAAATAGCAGCAGCACCAATGATTGCACAGAAATGTAAAGGCTCTGACACACACAACATCCTGCTCTGAACTCCCAATTTGTAGTAAGAAAAATTATTTAAAATCACAGTGGAATATCCTGGCCCTTTGTTTGGGAAAAAAAATGAAAAAGAGATGAGTCACAGAACTGCAGAATGGGTAAGGCTGGAAGGGAGCAGAGTGGGTGATGTGGTCCAAGATCCCTGCCCATCAGGACCATCCTACACGATAAGAATCCAGGCTCTGTGTTCGTGCCTTGGTGCCTTTGCTTAGCAGTACAGATGTAGGATGTAACAGTCTTCAAATTCCAGCACTTGGAGCTTTTCCACCTTTTTGAATTTGAAAGCAGAGATTGAGACACAAGTGGTGTTTTTTAACAGGAATCCTTCTGATCCAAAGGTGTTGTATAGCTGAAGAAATCCCTAAATAGTTAATTACTAGATAACAAAAGGCTATCATTCCACTGTGTGGAATGAAGTTTAAGATGTGTCTCATTTGTGACTAATTCTGTGACAAAGCTATTGCCTACATCATGTCTGAAGAGAGGGAAATACTTATCCTACTTTTACAGCTGAGACCAGAGGCTTCTCTTGTGTTTTGTTTTACTTCTTACAATTTCTGATTGTGCTTGGGAAAAAAAAAATACTTAAAAGTGTGAAGGCATCAAGGTCAAAATTTTCTTTCTCTCAAACTATGAAGGCATTCACAGCACTGGAGAGCTGCAGGGCTAATTATTTTCCTATCTTAGGCTGAATATTCACTAGGCTGTAGATAGGATGCAATTTTGCCATTCTCAGGGGGTGGGGTGGGGAATGGGGTGGGGTGTTCTATTTTTAAGTGGAGTCTTATTCAAACTTCATTTTTCAGCAGGATTTTTCCAGTCTCTCAGATCAACACTGTATTCTTCTTACTGTGTTATTAAAAAAAAAAAAGATCAAATCATGACTACACTCTCAGACTACAACCATTTTACTGATAGAATTACACAACTCTAAAATATAAGGCTCATAATGGAAAGACTAACACAGTCTTGACTCTGCTCTAATATCACTGAACTTCCTTTGGGGGTGAAGCTTTGCCTCAGGAACCTTAATTATCTGATGTGGTCAATTACTCCAAGATAATGATGATTTTATCAGGTATTACTGCTCAAATATTTTACGATAGACAGGCTATTTAATTGCATTCCTGACCTACCAAAATGCTTACAGATGACTCAATTAAACACTAGGAAGGGGTAGGGGGAAGGGAGGGAGGGAGGGACAGCACTTAAAATCTTTGCTTATAGCTCATTTGGAGAATTTTCTTCCACTTGAAAATCCGTCCATCTATTCATCATCCATCCATCCATCCATCCATCCATCCATCCATCCATCCATCCATCCATTCATTATCCATCCATCCACCCATCCATCCATCCAGGAAGTTTGGATAAACAAGCTCAATATTAATGTACAAATAGTAAAGCATGTCCAGCCTCTTTACTGCTGAAGGATTGGGATTGGATCCTGAAAAATCCTTATGGTGGATTGAAAAAGTCATTTTAACATCCCCAAGCATCCCAGATCATGGCAAAATAAATTTTCCACCACATTCAGGTAAAACAGAATTTTTAAGACAGTGAGAAAATACCTTTATTGCAGCAGACTCTGGGGACAGTTTCAGCTCCTGCAGACCCTCAGCTGCCCAAGTGCAATTCACCCTGGAGCTGGCTGCTCCATTTTCCTCTCCCTTGGCCTGGCACTCCTGGTGCTGGGCTGGCATTTGCCTGGGAGGCTGAGGTCACCCTGAGGACTGCTTTAATTGGCATCCCTGCTCCAGTAGCCCTAATGGGCTGTTTCCCAGGCACACAACTGCCCTGCCTTAAGAATGCTTTGGCTGCACAGCCTCAGATTTGGGTCCAACCCTGCCCTGGATGCTCCTGCGCGGGTGGCTCGGACCTGGGAGCCCCTGACTGCCCTGAGCAGAGCAGGGAGCTCCTCCCAGTGCCCCCAGACAGGCACAGAGGGGGATATTTCTCCTGCCAAGCAATCAATTTGCTGCTGGTGAAATAGGAACTGCGAGGAAGATTTTGAGGGCAGATTATTTTTCCCTGCTGCTTACAATAATGTTACTGTAAGATTTTCAGCAACTGTGTCAAGGACTCAGCCAAGATCCCTGAGAACAATGGCCAGGCTGCCCTTCCTTTCATGGCTGCTGGAATTCTGCTGCATTTCTCCACAAAGGTCCATTTTTCTTTCCATTCTGGAAATAATGTGTATTGTTGCACTATTGTTGGAAAAAACTGGCAGCAAATCCTCCTGGGCAAGGAATGTGGTTACCCTCTATTGCATGAGGCTAACAGGAGCAGAGATGACATTTTATGGGGTTTTACTCAGAAAACTTTTCATGAGGCTATTATTGCCATTTTATGGGATTTCTCAACAGAATTTTCATGGGCAGCATTTTGATCACTTTCTGTTATGTTTTCAGCCTCACTAATACTCTTTTCTGTCACATTCCAAAGCACAGCATCCACAAAATTCCCAAATATATTCTAAATTGCCCAGGAAGGAAACAATTTTTCTATCTGAAATTAGAAAAAAAAATATGATTCTAAAATGACAAATTTGAGCAAACCCAACTGCTGCAGGAATTGGTTTGGATAAGTGAAAACAGTTCAGCTTGACTTTTAAAAATATTACTATCATTAATTCTCATATCAAGATGAAAAGTCATATTGAAACTACTGTAATTCTTTCATTATGAAAAAGCGTGACAAAGTAAAAGAAGCAGAGAGAGGCAGCAAAAATCTTAAGCAGTGTGTAATCCACCATGATTTTGTTCAATATTATGTAAGTAATTACAATTTTTGGTGAGTGAAATGGCGTCTGTTGACATCCTTCTCCATGTCCCCTGCACAAACCCAGACCCCTCTAAGTCACTTTCTCTCACCAGTTTCTGTAAAACCAACCTCCCCCCCTCAGAACTTATTCCAAATACTGCAAATCAAATTTTTATGCCTGCAATGCTTGAGCTCCTTTTTACAGTACATACATATTTCAGACTTACCACTTAATACAATTATAGTTCATTTAGCCAGCAATTACAGTAATAGGAAGACTGGCAACCACTGTCATTCAGACTGGAAAATCAATGTTGCACAGAGGTACTTTTATTCATTCTATGGAGCGCCTCCTTCGTTAGATACACATACTCTGGAATCACAAAGAAAGTTTCAGATCACTCTGCTTTTTATTATTTTTTTTATTTATCCATATACTATCAAATTTCCAGACAGAAATATAGTGAGTGGCATCCTGAGGCCCTCTACAACCTGATTTATTCTATGATTCTGTGAATTATTGGTTCTGTTCTTTCAGCAGATCCATTTTCTATTGCATTTCACCTGACACAGGACCTTTGACAACCCATTTCTTAGCAGCAGCTCAAAATATGGCTGTCCATGGGCAGAGAAAGAGATTCTTTGGAGTTTTTCTTAAACCTTTAGTACAATATTTGCTTTTAGGCCAGATTCTATAAACTTATGTCCAGGCAGACATTTAAATAGGTGTTTCAGTTAATCCTTAATTTAACAGAGTTTGGAAGAATCCACGTAAACATATGGCTACATTTAAGCATATGTGCACTAGACAGGAATGAAGTGCTGAATTACAGATGTAGTGCTTCCAAGAGAAAGCTAAGACTATAACCATGTCTCCTGAGTTTTAAATCCTCTCTCAGTCACTTAACCATGCTGCAGCAAACCTACTTTGGACTGATGGTTTAAATAGCTGTTATATTTGCATTTCATTATGTGAAAAATTAGGACTTGCAGAGGGCAAAAAAGGATCTGTAATTTTACCTGGAATATTTAGTCCCAAAATGGGTGGCTAGCAATGGGAGGGCTGCCTTCGTTGTTCAAGAAGGAAAATCCTTAAATCACTGCAAGAAGTTGTTTCAGCAAGGAGAATAATGGTATTTTTGCAGATTGCCAAACTTTTGCTGTAGAAGAGCCTCTTGGCAGCAGATCCACTTGATTGGATGAGCATTACTGAATTTCCTCGTTGATCTGTTTGTCTCTGCATGGTGCCATCTTTTGACGGTGTTACATTATAGCCCCTTGTTCTTATGATAAATTATTTTAATCCATCATCAGAGCACACTCTTGCTCTAATGATGGATTAGTGCTATGCATCATCAGGGCGAGGAGCATTGATAATGCACCATACAAACCCCCACTGACAGTGGAAAAATCTGCCAGAAGAATTAGTTTGCACTGCACCAAACTGAGAGCAGAGATAAAGATCCCATTACATCCCACAGGAAAAATTCCATAACTGGGATAAAGATGCCCAAAGGTGTAGGAATGTAGTGTGGGTTCAGTGTCCCTGCATGGTGTCACAGCAAGTCACCCTGGTGCACAAATATATGGAGAGACCTGAATTCATTTAGGGGTGTATAGGAAGTTTATAGAATCACAGAAACACAGGGTGGTTTGGGTTGGAGGGACCTTAAAGATCATCTGTTGGCAACTAATTGCCATGGACAGGGATGTTTTTCACTATCCCAGACTGCTCCAAGCCCTGTCCAGCCTGGCCTTGGACATTTCCAGGGATCCAGGGACAGCCCAAGCTGCTCTGGGCACCCTGTGCCAGGGCCTGCCCACCCTCACAGGGAGGAATTTCTTCTTAATATCTGATCTATCCCTATTCACTTTCAGTTGAAAGCTTGCACTCTCTCTTCATGTCCTCATCCAAAGTCCTTTCCTCTTCTCTTGGAGCATCTTTAGGTACTGGAAGGTTCTGTAAAGTCTCCCCAGAGCTTTCTCTTCTCCAGGATGAATCTCCCCAGCTCTCTCACCTTATAGGACCCATGGGCCATCTTCATGGCTTCCTCTGGACTTGGTTCAACACCCTGCTTACATCCAGGGCTGCAGACAGCCTGAAACTCTGCTGCCTGCCTCACAGGTGGGTGCAAATCCTTGGTGCAGATATCCCCCACTGAGCTCCTTTCCTCTAAAGCCATACCTTATGTAAGGGCTGTGATGATTAACATCAAGAAAACATTGAACTTCAAAGAAAACACACAATAAATTGAGCAGGCTATCACTCACCTTCAGATAAATCCATAATACAGAACATTAAACAATATTGGCATCATCAGAGGCGAGGCTCAACTCATCCTGTAATTTCAGCAATAAAAGGGAATGAGCCTATTGGCACCTGGGTTCTCCAGGGACTGCTCTGCACATCCAGAAGTGTCTGTAAGTGCCTGGAGATTGTTCTTGTCAAACAGAGAATTTTTCATGTTTTGAAAGTCAAACTACAGAACCTGAGAATGGGAGTTGAATTTGTGACCCCTACAGAGGAGGCTGGTCCTTTTGGATGCAGCCATCTGCCTCTCTCTGTCAAAACCATCACATTTCCTCTTCATTCCAGCTCAGCTATGTCAGCATTTTCCCTACCCAGTTTTTCTAAGGAAGGGGGAAGAAACTCTATAAACAAGCAGTAATGGAGAAATCTCTGATTTGCCAGATTTGGGGACAGGATTACTGTTTTAGAATGAGTTTTGGCATGGAAAGGCATGTCCTGATGAACAGTACTACTGAACAAGTAGTTCTGCATTAAAGCTAATGATTTGCTGTGGTTTTGGAAGAAGAAAGGCTTTCTTCTCATTAATTACCTTTGGCACATGGACTAGCCTACCCATGGAGGTTACTGAAACAGGGAAGGACAGGGATATGTGTGGGAAGAGCAGCTGTTGGGGCAAAACCCCTGTCCCCAAGCAGGTATTGAGGATCTGGGACCACTCACTATTTTGAGACTTTTCATCAGCTTTGCTGAGCATTTCCTCAACTTACTGAATCAGCACTGTGTATTTATCCCATGTCACCTTTGGGTTGTGCAGAGAATGATCCCAGGCAAGCACCAGGATTGCAATTAATTATTCATGTAGTGCACTAATGGATAGTTGGTCTAGGAACTAAACTTCCTGAAGTATATAATAATAACTACTTTTTTTTTAGTGCATCCTCTGTAGAACAAGTCTGAGCACATCTCCTATCTGGCATTTCATGTGTAGTTAGTTCCTCAGTGCTGCCTTTGACCTGACACCTGGAGAGCATCCAGGGAGGGATTTGACCATGAAGGGGAGTATGACATGGAGCCTTCTTGACTTCTGATTGAAACCCCTGTGCCAGCCATCCCATGAATATGCCCCAATGCCTGTGATTTATTGCTGTGTTATCATGCCTGTCTGCCTCATTGCAGACTTTGAATTTTATCAGGCAGCTTGTCCTCCAGTGTCTGGTAACCAATTACTGTGGTCTGCAAAGAAGCCTGAGGTATTTTGCCAAACACTACTAATAAACTGGGAAAGAGCCTGAGCACAGCTTCAAGTTGCCTTAAGGAAATTCCAGGGAGCACTTTCCACTTTATTGTCTAGTTCACAGTATGAACTGGGAATTATCTTGAGGAGTCATTCTTTACACAGAACTAAACTCCCCTTTAAAGATCGTGCCACACTGGATTACTGCGCATGGACTTGCCTGCATCCAAAGACTGCTGAACTCAGTAGGAGTCTTTCAAATGACAACAGTGAGAGCAAGACTCAGCCCACAGTTTGAAATCAGATATTTCAGGAGAAAATGAAAGAAAAAATCCTTTATTCCTTTTTCTGATACTATAGCTAAAGCTGGAAGGAAATATCAGAATGGCCAAGTGTCTGCACTACCAGGGCAACACGAACCTGTTGCTCCACACTTGTGACAAAAAATTAAATCTTAATGGGTAAAATAATCAATAGTGCTTTTTGCAAGTCCTCTGTGACAAAGCGAGTGTCATATGAAACTGTAGCATGTGCTTTGTTTTATATATATATAAATATGTTCGTTCAAGGCTGGATTGCCCTAATGATCCAAGGAGGAATGAGATGACATCCATCCTGCAGAAGTGGCCACCAACCACCATTCCATGGACAGAAACATTCTCTTAGTCCTGCACTCCAAAGGGCTTCACCTGTTTTGTGGCAGCTTCAGATGGCTTGGTGTAAAAGGTGAGCAGGCTGGGAGCCCTGCTCTCTGAGAAAGGCTGGGAACTGCAGAGCTGCCCTGCTCATATCCCCATGGACACACACACAGAGTTTCTCTCTTTAATTTTTACTGCAGGGCAGTTTTCTAAAAAAGTTTTTTTCCAGGTTGTAAAAGACCAATTCCATAAAGAAATGGCTTAGTGCTACAATGACATGATTTGTGGCTTCCAGGCTACAAAGCTGTAATTTATTCAGACAATTAGCAGCAGCCCTGTATTCTTGACAAATTCTTCACTTGTGTGCAGCTACTACACAACAAGGTGCTTTTAAGAACTCTGCCTTATGGATTAAAAGACTCCCCCCTCCTTTTTCCTCCTTATTTGACGAGTTCTTTTCACAGTCAATGGAAATTAATACAGCAGGTTAGAGAGGTGATATGCAATAATCCAGCCAGCCAAGAAAGCATTGTCTGAAAAGAGCAAGTAGAGAGCCTACAGGAATGTTCAATACACAAAAGGGAACACTCCAGCATTTGCCTTTTGCTGAAGTTATTTCACTCTTTTCCTCACAAAACCCTCCAGAGTTACTGTACCAGATGTCACTGTGCTGCTGTTAATAAGTGTAAATGGCATTTAAGTGTGGGTTAGCTGTCCAAAAATGCACATCTGAACGCCTGCCCCAGCACTCAGGTGGCTTTGCCTGGCCCATAAAGCAGCCAGAGCATCAGCTGGCTGAGCCCCAGGTGCCTGTGCAGAGCCCCCCACACCGTGCTGCTCAGACTCACAGAGGAGCAATGGAAATCCACCCAGAGCCCTTCTCACACACAGGCCTGCAGTCAGAGCAGAGCTAGAAAATCCAGCCCTGCTCTGAATCCTGCCCTCCTCCAGCACTGCTGAAGGCCAGCCTGGCTGCATGCAGGGGTGGGTCAAGGTCCAAATCCTGTTCCAGTTGGGACCCCATCTTTCAAGAGCAATAACCCTGCTGGAACAGGGGCTCTGCTTCTAGGCAAAATGTGTTGGTGTTTTTTTTTTTCCTAGGGATCTTTTAAAGCTACCACATTACTGGCAGGAAGAGCAGCCTCTCTGAATCACAGAATCATAGAATAATGAGGTTGGAAGAGACCTCTAAGATCATTGAGTCCAACCTATGCCCAAACACCTCAACTAGACCATAGCACCAAGTGCCATGTCCAGTCTTTTTTTAAACACGTCCAGAGATGGTGATTCTACCATTGTGATGGTGTTCACAGGGGTCTCAGGTTGAGGGAAGAGACAAGGATCTGACTCCATGTTTCAGAAGGCTTGATTTATTATTTTATGATATATATTACATTAAAACTATACTAAAAGAATAGAAGAAAAGGTTTCATCACAGAAGGCTAGCTAAGCTAAGAATAGAAAGGAATGATAAAAAAGGTTTGTGGCTCAGACTCACAGCTGGGCTGTGATTGGCCATTAATTAGAAACATCCAACATGGGCCAATCACAGATGCATCTGTTGCATTCCACAGCAGCAGGTAACCATTGTTTACATTTTGTTCCTGAGACCTCTCAGCTTCTCAGGAGGAAAAATTCTAAGGAAAGGATTTTCATGAAAAGATGTCTGAAACATACACTTCCCTGGGAAGAGCATTCCAGTACTTTATTATTCTTTTGGTGAAAAATTTTTTCCTAATATGCTCCAGCTCATTCTGACACCAACCTCTTTCAGCAAAATGAAGACAAAGCCAACCAAATCATGGTGGACTTGGGCAGAAACTCTTTCTCCTCATTGCAAAAATCCTGAGATGATACTTGGATTAGTTTTTGGGGTGATTTTCTCTCGCTCATCTGACTCCAAAAAAGTTAGACATGCAGTGAGACCTCTACAGAGGGCTCTCCCCTTCCTTCCCTGTGCTGTGGCACAGATGGGAAATGACATTAATGATCTATACTACCAATTTCACATTATGCTATATAAATGCCAACGACTTGGAAAAAAAAATGGGGGTTTGGCCAGACTGAAATTTGTTAGCATGAAATTTTGAGCAAAGTGCAAGACGATAACAGATTTTTTTTTCACTGACTGTGGGCAGAGAAAAGGAGGTTTAACAGGCCAAGCATTCATAATAACTGATTCATCTGGAGCTCAGTTGCTGGTGTGAATGGGTATCTTAGAAATACTTGGAAGGTTACAGAGATGTCCATAAAATCTGCAGGACTTGGCCCACTCTTAATTTTGCTGTGAGTTACAGAGCATTCAGTTCAGTAACAGCAGAGCTACACTCCACAGCACAGGAAAATTCGAAGTATTTGGCCTCATGTGGCAAAACAAAGTGATTGTTCAGTGGAACTAACCTAAGCAAATTCCTCTTAATTAATAAACAGATGTATTTTCTTTCAACAAAAGCAAGATTTCCATTGAAATATAATGAAGATCTTTTTAAAGATCTTGTCTTGTTTAGGAATGGATTTTTTTTCACTACAGTAAAAGGGAAAAAGATACAATAGAAGAATGATTGAGTCAATAGATCTTTTAATTGTAAATAATTTGGAACGATGAATAAAAACACATCTTGGAAAATGGCATCAGTAAGTTAAAAGCAGGAATAAGGTAAAAAGAGAGAAAGAAGAAAAAGGGAGGGAAGAAAAGCACGTTGATGCATTAGGCTCTGGTGCATGCCCTGGCTTTAACTCCTCCCAGGGATGTGTCTGCTGTTCCTGGGCCTGGATCTTGTATGAGTGGGTGCAGTTACACTGATTTGAGGGAGTTGTGATTGATTGATACCTGTTGGTGATACAACCCCTTGGTGTTTAACCCTCAGGTGTTATGAGGCTCACAAAGGAAGAACAAGCCATTTTCCTTGCAAAGTTAATTTGTAAAGCCACCAGGATCCAGGATTTCAAAGTGTTAGTTATTTATTTAGGAGCACATTTGAACCGGCTTCCTTTTCCTTTCCTCTTTTATTTTCTTAAAGAACAAGTTTCCTCCCTCCTGTTTCATTGTCTCCTTTCTCAGCTACCACCTTGTTTTGGGTAAATTTCCCTAAACAGAGACATAAATACCATATCAGATTTTCTCTGTCTTGGCTGCGAGTCAGGCCTGCTGTGCTGTGAGTGCTTGCTGGAGCTGCAGAACCTGTCCCTGCATCAGCAGCTGCACTTTGCGTTTGGGAAAGGAGGCAGGAGAAAAACACCTTTTAAAAATCTTTTACTCCTTCCAACCCTTCGTTAATCTTATAGCTTAACCAGGAGAAAAAAAAAATTAAAAATAAAAATCAAAAAACCAACCCAAAGGGAAGGGAGGGGTGGGATGAGCACTTCTCATTTCTTCTGCAACATGTATTCTCTCAGGTGAAAAAGCCACCAAATGTGTCTTTTAACATACACAGGAATGTATGTTAGAGAAAAAAAATCTTAAAAGACAGCTCTGAAAAAATTCCTGAGAAGATCTATTTATTATCAGTGCAGCTTTCTGGTGGGACTACCAAGGAAAGGAATACAGGTTTGTTTTTTTTTCTTTTCAGGCTCTTGCAGGACCCTCTGGGCAGCATTTGCCAGGAAATGGGGAAAGGGGATCTTATTCAGGAGTATTTTTGGCATGCGTTATTAAAGCACAGAACATTTCATCCTCTGCTTACCCCTGATCAGAGCCCCCCAAAAGGCAGCAGAGCTCCTGCAGTGAGGACTGTTTATTTTCTGCTCAGTTGGAAAGCAAAGGTCCTATTACAGTTACAGGGAGTTACAAGTATTCATCAAAGAAAGAAATGACCCATAAAGGCACTTAAGTTAGTTTTATTCCTGCTGCATAAGTCAACCTCTTTTCTATATATAAAATGATGGGGTTAGAAAAGGATATTCATCAGGCAGTTCACTGATTTGATTGGCTGCGCTTCCCCAAGTACTTTATAATTTGCAGTTTTAAATAAAGATGTTTTTAATAATCAATTGGTATTTAAATAACATACAATAAGTGTCTTATTAAATCCCACTTTTTAGAATGAATAAGCAGTTAGACATTAAAGACATGGCTACCAAACAGCCACAGGATTTCAGACCATTTTCGTTTTTACAAACAAGCCATAAATATCACTATGGAATTAGCTGGTTAGCCAAGGCCCTGGATGAAGCCAGCAGAAGACCCCACTCTCTGATCTTGCCTTTAAGTGATCATATATTTTCTGGTAGGATGACTTTTTAAACAATAACCACATTTTATTTTCTTTGGCCACCTCTTACAGGTCAAAAGGGGCAACCTCAGACTCCAGAGCTGAAGTAAAGTAATGTGTCCTCAAACCAGAGCCCCAAAAGCAAGGAGCATCTAATAGCAGGCTTGAGATGCTTGGGCTCAGCTGGGTCTGCAGCATTTCCAGCAGTCAAGTTCAGGCCTTGCCTCAGGAAGGGGGAAGAAATTTCCTATTAATTAGGAAATATAAGAAGTCCTACATACACAGAAGTGATTGGTTTTGTCTTTCTTTGAAGAGGACGCACATAAATAAAAACATTCAGACCTTAGAAGGAATAACGGTGCACTGATCTGCATCCAGTCCTGCTGCTCTGCCAAGGATTTGTCTGGAATGGGGATGCTCTATCCCTGAAATACCCTGGTTTTCCCTGGATGCCTGCTGGAGACAGAATCCATCCTGCACAGTGGTGGGCTGCATGGGAATCCCCTTGGGAAGCAGCTGCTGGGGAAGTAATCTCTGTGTTCCAGGTTGTCCCAGCCACCCCAACTCCCAAACATCACCCACCTCCAGCCCCTCACATCCCTGCATGTGCCAAGGAACAGGCTGAGGTGGGGTCTGGCCATGGGCTCTGCAGGTGCAAACTGAGGGAAAAATGCAGAATGTTTGAGAAGAAGCAGTTTGTAGTTTGACCTCTTCTTGGTTAGAGAAAAGCACAGAAACTAAAACTAAAACTAAAACTACTAAAAACTACCTGTACAATGTTTACAATTACTACCCAATACTTATCACCTATGTTAGACAGTGAGCTTCTACTCTAAACCAGTCTGTAAGTGCCACCATCCCAGCAGAAGATGGAGGCCAAGAAGAAGAAGAAGGAGAAAGGCTGGACACGCCCAGATCCCTCCATCTTGCCTCCTGAAGCCCCATACGGAAAACCCCAAAATCTACTTTTCCACCCTGTGATAAATTCACTATTATTCTACCTAAACTGTTGTGGCTTGCTGATCTTCATCTAAGGTTGGTAACTTATATGGGTCCATGGGTCATAATCAAGCCCACAGGTGTTTTGGGCTCTGTGCCAGGGTCTCTGAGCCCCCTGGCAGGGGTCTTGGCCATCCTGGACAGCCAGAGGGATGTCCTGTGTTCCCACATGCCCTCCTTTTCTTTCCTTTTTAGTTTAGTTTAGTTTTGTTTTGATTTTGTTTTGCTTGGGGTTTTTTTTAAGCCCCTGCCTGAGCTGAGATTAACTCCTTGGCCCAGACCCCCTCTAGAATTTATCAGCACTTCACTGTACACAAGGTTCTGGGGCCATCCCACTGGTGCTCCATGCTGGACCATGTTCTGCCGCCTCCCACTCCATGAGAGCTCTCATGTCACCTGTGTCCCCAGCAGCTCTGCCCAGCAAACCTGCCCAGCTCCCAGCCACCACACCCTCTGTTGTGGTGTGAATAATTCCAATAACCCTCCCTCTGGAGGACACCACCAGATCACAGATAAACTTTACCACCATTCTTGCTCCAATAACTTTTCCCATCACACTTTTTTTCCCCAGTTATTATTTTTTCAGCCCCCTCCCATCCCCTCTCCCCCCCTCCTTATTTTATTTTAGGCGCCTCTGAGAGTTCAACTGTCGCCTGAGGCTTCAAACTAATTTTCTCTTCAGAAATGATTGCAGAAAGCCGCATGCATAATAAATCCCGTTATTGCTCTTGTTATTAAAATAGGTTGTTAGGGATGTGGACTTGGAGGCCTTTTTGTCTGATGACAGCAGTTCTTCTTAGCTTGGTGCTTATGGCTTATTGACTAAGGCTGCCAGGTTAAAAAAAAAAAAAGAAAAAAAAAGAATAAGAAATGAAAATCAAAAAGAGAAGGAGCTGTAGCTGCTGTTTAATAGTGAGAAAGTTGGGATGATTTGAGGCGGTTCTTTTAATCATGTCCATGGGCCCTGTGTGAAAGACAGTGAATTTCCAGCAGCTCCAAGGCTCTGCTGAGGGCCCACAGAGAGTGTCTGTGGTGAGCTCTTTTCTGGAGCAATGATTAATTAATATTTCTCTGGCATGATTTATTTGTATGATTAATTAATATCCTGTGATAGGACTGCAAACACTTACCATGCTGGGCAAGCAGCAAGTCCCAGTGAGAAGCAGAGCCTCTGATGGAGAGTCTGGAGGGATGAACAGGGCAAGGGAAAATGAGTAGGATTGTTCTTCTTTGTCAGGTGAGGAGCTGACATGCAAGGCAGCAAAGTGACAGCATCAAGGGCACCCAAAATCTCACTGTCAGGGCTACTAATTGAGGAAGAACTTATAAATTTCTGTAAGGACAATAATAATATTAATAGAATAGAATAGAAATATAATATAATATAATATAATATAATATAATATAATATAATATAATATAATATAATATAATATAATATAATAATAATTATAAGTTCCTTATAAGGACAATGATGGTTCTCCTGCCAAGAGGAGAAGCACAGAGGTGTGGATCTGTCCATGGAGCTTCAAATCTCCAAGGAAAAATGACAGCAGCTGGCACTGAAGCTGCCCAAGCTTATTCTGTGTTACACCTTCCTGCTCAGCAGAACATGGTATATTGACCATCAGCTTGTGTTTCCTCACCTTGCTCCAACAAACCACACATCTAACCAGAATTCTGGGAGCTTTGGCAAACCAGAGCAGAACCTCTTTAAAAAGAAATCTGGTTAAAGTGGCAAAACTCCTGTGAAAATAGATTCTTAAAACAGTAAAAGGTTTTCGTGCAGGTTTGATAAAGGGAAGTACACAGCCCAATCATTAAATGGAAACCTTTTCTGGTCACCACATGAAAATATGCTTCATAAATCATTGTTGCCCTGTGAAACAAAAATCTAATCATAGATGGGGCCGTGCACTCAGCAAGTTTCTTATGCATGGCAACTCTGATGCAGGGTGTGCTCCTACCCAGGGAAACCAAACATGTCACATCCTTAGGGGAGCCTATGCCAGGACTGGCAGAAATCTCACAGGGAAACCTCTTGCTGTCAAAACTGGGATACCAGGATATACTCCAGGCCTTGCTCCCAGTTTCAAGCACTGGGAGAATTCCATTCAACCAGTGAGCTCAACCTCTGCAATTCCCCATAATTGCAAATTCTGAAAATTTCCCAATCAGCGCAGAGAACAATCTCAGGCACAGGATAGGTACCACCTCACACGTCAGATTTATCCTTGGAACAACCAGATCAGACCCTTTGGCTCTGAGATATGGAACCACTGCAGGCTCAAGGGAATTAGGATATACCTCTAATTTCTGGTGCCAATGGGCAAAGATTTTGCTGGGGAATTCAGTGGAGCTGGGACCTGGCCTGTGCTTTTCATGAACTGTGTCACTGTTTAGGTTATGCTAAAAATAGGGGCTATAAACTAATAATACAACTGAATGTAACAACACAGAAAAAGGGGAAAAGCTAAATCTAGGAAACTGTATTACCCAGAGAAGAAATATGGTCACTCAAAAGCTGTTAAGACTTGCTAAATTCAAAGACTCCTCTAGAAAATATGGAGTCCATTAGAGAAAACACAGACCCAGCTGCATATTTAACAGGTTGAGAGCCCCAGTTTGCAATTCTAGATCAATTAATTTAAGGTATCCATTTGACTGGGGAAGCTGGCAGTGGATGTGAGTAAATGAAGTTGGACATTAATACTTGAAATGCCCAAATTGAAAACAACATGCTTGGCTTCAGCGAGGAGAAAGAAAATCATGCAGAGTTTCCTTGCCCATGTTCCATTTCTAGGTGGGTTTTAAAGAATGCAATTCATGCCCCAGCAATACAGAAGCAATTACAGAAATGGAAAATGACCAAGTCATTCTCAGGTATTCATAGAAAATTGGCATCTCCTGAATATTGAATTGTGCTGGGTTCCAGCTTTCTATAAATACAGAAGATCAATAATTATCAGGGAAATGCTTTGCTAACGTCTCAAAGCTGGCAGGACTGAAATAAGAAATGCCATTTACGTGCTGCTGCCTGAAAGAGAGAAATAGTCCTTCCCGTTCTCTTGATGAATACTCCACTTGGCCTCGTGATGAGGAATAATTATGGGCTGCTCCATTTGCACACTCAGAAAAGGAGAGAATGAACAAATGTTGGCTACAGCTGACTCCTCTGTGATGAACACTGCAGAGCTCCCAGCCTTTAGGGCCTGCAGGGCTGCTGCACCACACACCTTCGTGGGGAGATGGTGTGCTAGAACAGCTGCTCCTGAGAACTGGAGAGTCACAGAATAACAGAAATGTTTATTGCCAACCAGCCAAAGGTCTTGGGGCACTTTTCAAAGCAGATAACATCACCAACCTTATTATGTAGGGAAAGAACTCGCTGAAGCTTTTAGGAACAGGGTAGGATGTGAATTAGTGTTGATGCCTCTGGACTCTGGGCTCCAGACTCCTGCCTGTTTACTTTTTTTGCTTCTTTCCTGCACCATTCCCTCCTGGGAATACTGCAAAGGTAGCTGTGCAGTCCAAGGACTGCAAGTGCTCCCTTCCCAAACTCCAGCATCTTAAGAGTTTTCTTCACAGCAGTAGACTTCAGATTTTGGGAGAATAAAGGCTGAAGGGAATAAATAAGATAGAAAACATATCATCATCATTACAAACATAAAAAGCTACAAATCTGTCACACTGCAGAAACTCTCACTTCATTGTTACTGTGATTTATTGGGGAGCTAATTTTAAACAAGTTTTCTTTTCCAAAACCACAACACAAAAACAAACTGAATAAGCAAGCCAGAGGACAGAAGCTAGTCGCTACCGGACAATTTAAGCAATAATCTCATTTGCTTTGTAGTATAAAAAGCAATAAAGGGCTGTTTACTGAGTGAATAAACACTGAATGAATCACAAAAAGCTCTTTATTGCGATTATACTCCAAGGCAGAGGAGATTATTGTTATTACACAAGAAGGCACAATGTGAAAATTTAACTCAATGCGCCAGATTTTCAGCCCGTTTCAGTGGCACAATTGTGTTCGAGGAGTACATTGTGTCTAATCTTAGCAGGCTGTTTTGACAATTCTGCATGCAAATCAGGTGGTGGGGTACAAATGCATTTAATTAACTATTTACAGCCAATTTATGCAAGCCTGGTGGCTGGACACGTGTTTTGCACAAGCAATGGCATGTGAACTGGTTGGAGAATCAGTTGCCCTGTGTGATGCCTTCAGCCCTGCACAGGACCCACGGATGTTCTGCTGTCAGGAGCCTCCCACATGTTCAGCCTCAAGGTGCACCATGCATCCTCCTCATGGGGCCAGCCTGCACAGCTCCCATGTAAAACTAGTTTTAAGGAGGTGGATAAGTGGAGTATAAGCTGTAAGAACAACACTGATGCATAGAACATCATTCTCTTCTTTTCCCATTGTGTGTTTTTGATATATTTTCTTTTATTTTTTTCTAGTCAGTATTTTTGACTTGCAGTCCTGATAGTGTGGCTGTGCTGAGAAAAGTAAAGTTAATCCATGCAGATTTTTTTTCCCTCCTAATTTTCCCTACTGCAATCTCTTAGTGCTGTCAGATCAGTGAAAATGGAAAGAACTCTGAAAAGCAGAGTACAGCTGAGGTGTGCAGTGCTCAGTGCTGCAGGAGCCAGCAGCCTTTGAGTGTGTGTGTGCCAGGTGTGTGTTCACACTGCAGCTCGTGCACAGGGACATTGCTCAGGCTCTGGATGTGCCCCAATGTCTTCTGGGTACTAATCTCCTCTCAACTGACACAATGGACATCATCTCCTTCAAAAAATTACCTTTGGGTGATGGAGTTTGCTAATTCTCCACTGTGGCACTTTGAGTCCTCTTCCTACAGAAGGATTTGGTGAGATGTGATCTTTCACTGCTGCTCTGTCTTCCAGGGAAACCTGCAGCCTTGGCAAAGGCCTGGCACCTGCACTGGGAAATGGCAGAAGATGCTCCCAGTTACAGAAAATACTCTCATTTAGAGAAGTTTTTCCTGCTGGGACTGTTCCAGACTGAAAACTTGTATAGCTCATGCACAGAGCTGGATTATCAGCACTTGATCACCAAGTTGTTGGTGAGTGAGAAAAGTGAGTTAAACCCCAATGATATGACAACTTAAAGCTTTATTCTCCTTTTAACGTGGAGTTGGGAAGCTGCTGGGGTTCATCTCCAGTGTGGCTAGGCTGGCATGAGAACCAGTCAGGGAGATATTTGAATTGGCCTTTTTTCCTCTTGGTTTCCATTTTTAAGGTGTTCTGGTGTTTATGACTGACTGTAATCACTTATGGGCATGGGAGAAAACCCAAGTAATGCAGGGCCTTTTGGTTATGTATTCATTAAAATAAAAGAGAAAAGGCCCATAGCTAAAACAATATAGTTTTTTGTTAGAGAGGAGACACAGTTAAAACAGCAGGCTGGAATTCCCTTTCAAAATATGCTTAAAAAGGTCATTATGGATTTTTTGTTTGTTTTTAATTGCTCTTGGTTTTTGTTTCCCCCTCCTCCCTACCTCCCATTTGGAATGCTTCAGCCACACAAGGAGGGAATAGAAACAGCATAATGTGATATTGGCAATCAGTCTTATCAGACAATAATAATCAAATCCAACTACTTGGATGCAGCAAAAAAGCTTCATGATTTCTTTTCTGGAATTGTAGGTCTGCTCTGTATGTTTGGTCTGATTTCTGAGATATCCAGTAAAAAAGGAATGAGCTAAACTCACAGGAGTAATCTGTAGCAAATATTTCAGATTTCCTCTGATACTTGCCCAATTTAGGGGGCAATTAAGTAGATCCCAGGAATTGAGTTTTATTTATTTTTTAATGAAACTTAAGCAGCCTCCTGATGACACCCTCTGTGAAGCTCACATTGAACTGTGCTAACAGCACAGGGAACAGGCACTGTAGAAACAGCCTTAGTGCAGATACATGAAAATATGGCCCTTTTGGGTCTATTTTAAGCCAAACCTCCCATGTGGGAAAGAGACATCAACTGGGACCTCTCAGGTAAAGAGGAGGAGTATAGGAAGTTTGGTCATCAGTATTTCCTCACCTCACCTATCTCATTACCAGTATAAGGAAAACGCAAGGGCTGTAATTGCCAGCAAGAGAAAATGATGGTTAAAGTAAAATAACAAAAGCAAAAAGAAAACATAGAATATTATGGAAAGTGTACATGGAAAAATAACACCACAAACCTTAAAAATATCAATTACCTGAGCTCAAATCAATGGATTTATTTTTTAAAATTGTTAAATAAACATGGGACAGGAACGGAGGGAGTTGTCATGGATGAGAATAGAAAGCATTTTGTTGCTGATAGTTCTAAATCTCCTTTGAAGGTTTATTTTGTGAAGGCCAAAGCTTTCAAGATCCTGAATTCAATTCCTTTGGGCTCCTGGCCTCTGTAAACACTTTCATGGACTAGCAGCGCAGGGAGAGGAGCTCTGGCCCTGGAGAACAAAGCCTTCATGTTCAAGACACGATTTCTGTGAGTAAGATGTGGTTTTGGCTGTTCTGTTGAAACCACTTACACCTGGTTTACTTCAGCAGTGCCGGGCAGGATATGGTAAAAGACTTGGAGTGTTAGGACCAAGCATACCAGGTCTTCCTGCACACACATTCCCTGTCACAGGGAAACTTCCAACAACAGCCCTGTCCCCTTTTTCATTCCCTTGACCACAATTCAACAATCTAAAAATCTAAATCTAAAGAAACATTAAATCTAAAATATAAAAAAAAATCTAAAAAAACCCTTTATTTTTGAAGTATGCATATTTTTCTTCTTCTCCCTCTGATTCCCATTACCCTTCTGACCATGTCCAATTTTAATTCTCCCTAGCAGCAGGGTTCCTGTGTTTTTAGCATTTGCTATGTTGGATAATTCCTGGAATATTTTTTTCCATTTAGACCAAGAGTTCTCTTCTGACAAAAGTCAGGGATGAGCACTGCCCACCCTGTTTCCATATGAAGGTGTGACAGCCCTTCTGGGAAGTTCATCACAAGCAGGGCCTAAACCAGGACAGCCTTGCTTGTGTGTGCTCCCACCAGGACACAGGAACGTGGATAAGGCTGATGAGCAGGGGAGGAAGGACTTGCATTTCTGAACAAAACCTTGTCAGGTTAAATAGGGAAAATCTAACATTCCCAGTGGATCTGTATCAGGTTTCATGCGAGTACCTCCTGAGACAGGACTCTGTGAATATACAAATTACAAATCCTCAAGCTGTTCAATAAATCTCCTTTAGTAGGTACAAACCAGTCTGTTTTGAAGACACAAGGAGAAGTAAGACCTCCAAGCCTGACTTAAGTTCTCTTCTAGATCAAGAAAAAATGATAATCCATAGAAACAGATTTTAAAAATCCATTTAAACATCACAGACCCTTGTCAGAGCCAGTGTGGCAGCACCACCTTCAAACTGCCTTTTCCCCAGGCCAGCAGAGAAGCTGCTTCAGCTTTCAAAGTGCTGTGACCCAAACTACCACAGCTACTCAGGGACAGCAACAACTCATTGACAAGTGATTATGGCTGTAAAGTGGAGATCTGGCCTGCAGGACAGTGATGGTTCTCTGCCAAAATGAGCAGCATGGAGGTGTAGATCTGTCCATGGAGCTTCAAACCTCCAAGAAAAAATGAAAACAGCTGGCATTGAAGCTGCTCAAGTTTATTCTGTGTTACACCTTCCTACTCAGCAGAACATGAGTGGATTGTTACTGCACCTGTGCATTTCAATAATTTCGTCTTTTTAAGATTTTTTTAAATCTCTTTCCCTGGCGCCAACTTCTACATCATCTTAAATTCTGATTAATCTCAAGTAGCTGAAACTTGTTGGAGTTATGTTTAAATGGAGAAAGAGTCAACCTGAAATAGTGCCAATATTTCCTGCTCTTCACTTTTTCTGACTTGTCCATCTCTTCAATGCACACCAGCATCCCCAGGTCAGGATTGTGTGACACCTGACATTTCCCTGTTGGTCTGTAGATGCTGCACCAAGCCATACAAGCAATACTTGACAGTGTTTAAATGCTGACATCTGAAGTTCACTTGTTGAGAATTTTACCAGGAGAAAATAAAAAAAAGAGCTCACTTTATATGTAATTTTACATGTCACAGCATTGTTTTTCATTCCCAAATATCATCCCTTTCCCTCAATTAGTCAGCCTTCCATTGCATGAAATGACTGACATCTTGTGAATGTTGTAATTGCCTTCTGCAAGATCAAAACCAGGTATAGGACTAAAAAAACCCCAAAGCCCAACCACCTAATGGGGCAAATGCTGCAAATATAGCATTTGTTTAACTTCAGAGGTGGTGGGAGTGGACTGGCTTGAAAGAAACAGACTCTGCTCCTTAGCAAACTGTTATTGTAGAAAAAAATATTTAGGGCCTGCTTTGGGATTTAAATAGTAAAATCCTTACATCTCTGGAGCTTTATCACAAGTGATTTCAAAGGCCTTCACAGCACAAGCAGAAACTCTTCTGCTCCATCCTGAACAGCAGCCAGCCCTGGGGTGAAGCAGCAGGGCTATTTAAAAGTGATTTACAACATGAGGTTAAGAGGAGCATTCGATGCAAATGAACTCACTGGATGATTTCTGATGGCTAACATGCCATTAGCCTTCCTTAGATCAAGCCAGCATCTCAGGCTTCTGTGAAAACCACCATGATTTTCTTAATAAAAGAAAAAATAGAAAAGCTCAAAGGGCTTATCCAGGTGGAGCTGGGAGGGTGGAATTGAATTTTCTCCATGAGGTGCTCTCCAGGTGAAATTTCACTTACAAAAGAAAGCAGTTTTTAAAAACAAAATAACCTGTCTGGGTGGAACCTGGCAGAAGTGCCTAGACAGGGGACTTTCCCTGCTGCCCTGCACTGACTTGTTCCATTAATCCTTCTAATTTTGAGCATTCATTTTTACACAGCTTAGCTTGTTCGCAGCATGCCAGTACAAATCATGTTTTGCTCCCTCTCCTCTCAACATGCTCGTGTGTCTGACAGGGCCTGGCTGCTCTGCAGTAACTCACGAGCTCTGGCAGCTGGGCCACGGGGATGCAAATCTCCTCTTGTCCCCTTGGGGTGCCATCGATACTTTATTAAGAGTTTGCATCCCTCTTTATCCACTGAAGTGATGGACTAACTGCATTTTCCTTCCTCTCTAGTGGTCTCAGAGGACAATAAATAAATAGATATTCTCTAAAAACGTCTAGTAAAGAATGGCTGAAGGAGAATCAGCCCATAATTTATCTAGGTTTTCTTAAAACTGAAGTTTGTTCTAAAAAATGTGTGTTTCAAGTGTCATTTCCCCCCTCATTTTCCTGAAGCCATGTCATAAAACAAGTTAGTGATACATAACTGAGATTTGTTTGCACTGAGTGTCCAAAACTGTCTCAAAATCCAGTGCATCCACACACCAGATTTTGCAAATATTATCTCTAAATTGTATTCAGCTGGGGACCTGATTTGTATGTTTAAGTTCTCCCTTCTGTGGGGGATTCTTGGAGCTGTGATTTAGTTCAGTGCAAAGTTCTAACAAACAAATACCTGAAGTTTCACCAAAGCTTCAAAGCCAATAGCTTAAGTTCACCCAAAGCCTGGCAATGGTCAGTTTGTGCTTCATCTGAAATAAATGGCAGTGAAATCCTCAGAGAAGCTTCTCATTACATGCAAAGCTAAACAACACTTTGCCATTCTTCTGAAAACACAGGAGAACATTTTCCTGAAGCCACAGCAGCACCCGGAGTCACTTGGGCACACGTGCTGCAACACAGCTGGTCACCCACTGGTTTTCTCCAAAGCCCTCTCAGTATTTTGAGGATAAAGGTCAGATGCTCTCTCTGAAAGAGCAGCTCCTCCATATTCTATGTTTCCCCTGCCTAAACACAGGGCCCCATGCACTATATATGGCACATCTTTCAAACCCTTCATCAAGTACAGAATTATTCATTTCCTCGTGGGCTTTTCAATAGGCTCATCAGGACAGCATCCAAATGCTTCTCAAATACCCACGGATGTTTCCTCAGAGCAAGCTGATGAGGATGGGAAAAGATGAGGTCCTGAAGGAGGAAAACTAGGGCAAGTCACTGAGGTCCTGAAGGGTGAGGACCAGGATAAGTCATTGTGAGTTTGATGATGAGATAAGGGAGAAATGTTGTTTTCAGAGCTGAAGTTACTGGCAATTCTCAGCTCAAGGCCCTGCTCCAACATCTCCAGGCAGGGGAGGGCCCAGCACCCCAGAGACCTCTCAAAAAGACCTGCACAAAATGAGTTCCATGGCAGGGGCAGGTCCAGGACTGTGGAGAGCTGCTTCCCACCTGTGCTGTTCACAGCCTTATTCACCCAGGGCTTTGTGCCCTTCTCCAGGACAGGAGCCTGGGGTCCCGTGGCTTTGTCCTCCCAGATCTCTTGGTAATGCTCTTGGCTGCAGCCCACTCACTGGGCACTGATGGGATGTGGCTTTGCCCACTCTGAATTTCTCTACTATTGGCTCTCTTTATTGTGATGGAAGGTACTCCTGCCCAGAATTGCCTGTAATTGTTCTTCTCTATGTTCTAACTTCCTTAAAAATATTCCTGGGTCCATATTCCTCAAGAAGTCACTATTTCTATAAAAAGAATCCCTGTCTTCACCAAAGAGTTCACGCTGTTTGTCAGTCTCACCTTGCTTCACTCCCTCTCCATCTTTCAAGACGTATGAATGGGTGGCTTATGAATAAGAAAGGTTTGTTTAGCAAGTTAAACTCCAAGATGACAACAGAAGGCTATGAATAAAAAGAAGACAGAGCAGAGGCATTTAGCATGGCAGTTGGATCACTCTCTAATTGCTTTGTCTTTGTCTAGAATTCATCAGGTCTCGCCCTGCACATCAGAGTGCACATGGCAAAGTTTGGGAGATAAATGCAAATACTCAGGTGTTCCATGATCCCCTGCCATATGCCCATGGGGGTGAAGGCCGTCCCATTTCCTCACATCATATTTTAAGCAAATGTTTCCTTCCCATCTGCAATCTTCTGGCTTTGTAGACCTTGTTTTCAGCACCCCATTACACAGACACCCAAAGTTACACACAGCGTGTTTCACACCCGAATTAGACTCATTAATTTCCTACTGGATTTAATGAGTGACAACAGACTTGTGCTCCTCACTGCTCAGGGCTCCAGTACTGTGCCCCATCAGGGACTCTTGTCCCAGCTTTCCCAGCTGCTGAGGAGCAGAGTTGTCAGTAGTTCAGGGCTTCTTCCACACCTGCAGGCTGCACATGCTGCACCTGCCAGCACCTTTCCCCTGGGCTGCATTCTGGCACTTCACAGTCTCCTCATGACCTTGGTTCCTTTTGTAGATGGAGCCTGGAGCAGGAATATTTGCAGTGCATCTTTTCCACTTCCTCCAGAATCCCTTTTGAAGATTGCAACTGAACCTCCCTACACCATCTCTTTTATTTGTACCTGAGCACACATCAGACACAGCACCTTAAGACTCTTGATTAGCCTCTTCCTAATTGCCTCTACCACAGCACTCGTGGACCAGTAAAGTATTTGCAGTGGATGTAAATATACTACAGAAGCTTCAACCTTTACCCTTGTAACTCTTATCTCAGTTTCTCCAGGCAGTATTCTCTTTGAAGAGTAAAATGCTCTCTTAGTCTCACTTCTGATACTCTTATTTAAAACAGAGGAGTCTCACTTTTCTTTTAATTACCAGTAGTTTCCTCAATCCCTTCCCATCTTCATAATAAGATGCAGAGCTTTAGTTCTGGACAGGTTTAATTGCAACCTCCCTAGGATCTCAAAAAGCCACTGTTCTTTTGGAAAAAGTCAGGAGAATTTGAGACAGTAAAGAACAAGTTTGACAACAGTTTGATGATGGAGCCAATCCTGCCTTGAGCCATGGAGAATTAGATGACATCTTAGAGCCTCTTCCACCCCATTGTGTTATAAATTTTATTTTATCCAATGAAAGATGATCAGAGAACATATTTTCCACTGGCATTTCCCAGTTTTTGAGCATTTGTAATCTTAAGAATGTTCTTTTGAGGATAGATTCTTGCACATATGGGCACCCTTAATGCAATAAAGAGAAGATAAAGTTGTTTGAACACTGTCCTACAATCATTCCATCTGTCACAGGATTGTATGAGATTCTGTCAAACACTGCTTGGAACAGAAGGAGAATCACTGAGTCTCTGCACACTGAGGAGCCCCGGCAACTACACCCAGCTACCCACAGCGTGTGCCTCGGCAGTGAGGCAGTTAACAAAACATTTTTGTTCATGTGAAAATACAAAGCAGCTGCTTAGTTCTACACTTGGCAGAAGACAGCAGCCCCCTCTGCACTCCTTGTCTTCTGCTGCTCTTGGATCATTGCAGACCTAACCAGCTGTTGCGTTCCACATGCCAGTAACACCAGTTTGGGAAAGCGAGGGCAGGGAAAGCTGTATGGCTGCACGAAAAGGAATGAGAATAATACACTGCTGAACCAGAAAGGACAATATTTATATAATAAACATTTTCAGGAGCATAATGATTCCTTTGTCGTCAAAATTTTGGAATGGTTAATTGTGCACATGAGAAGTGCACCTAATCCGCACGCTCAGGGGCAGTTAGTGTGCTCCCAAAGTGGCTGTGCACTGCAAATCTGGCCATCTGCACAAGTCCTCACAAAACAGGGTGGGCAAATGCACAAACACTTCTGAAAATAAAGTTGCGTGCATGAAATGCCTCATTTTTCATGTCTGTGAATATGCAACTCTGGGGATTTTGTTTCCAAGTTTAAAAATAATGTGCTAAACTGAGCACTGAGGGTTTATTGCAAAAAATTTTTTGGTGGATCTGTGCTGGAGAGGGTGCTCAGGTATGAGCTGCAGTTTGGTCTTGGGATACGGTGAACACAGTCCCAGGCATCAGCTGCAGACTGAGATTCTGAGTCAGAAGCTGTCTGCTCCCTCAGATGGGACTGAGTTCTGTTTCTGACTCAAATTTAGAGCAAAAATCTATGTGAGTCAAAACAAGCTCAGTGTGAAAACTTTCCTGATACTCAGTCTCTAGGAGTCGATTTCTTATGTTTGATTTCTTGGATCTCCAGCTTGTAGCAGCGTTTGCCAGTAGTGCAAGTCCTCAGTGGCCACCACATGGATTCCCAAGCTTTTTTTCAAAATGCAAACTAAAAATCTTTAGAACAGAGGAAAAACAGCCAAATGTCAAACCAACATTAAATGGCATCCAAGCAAATGGTACTTGAAAGAGGAGGGAAAAGATTTTTTTATGTTCAAGACTTTTTGAAATTTCTGAATCACTTCTCTCAACAGATTTTTGTTTTAGAAGGAATTATCTGAAACCTTTTCCTTTTGCCATAATAAATTCAAATTATATATACCATAATGATATCATTAGGTCAACAGAGACATCTAAAGATTTAGAACACTGCTATTTCATAATTGGACTATTTCCTATCTAAAGAAAAACTATTCCATCTTCAAATTATAAAGTCACTTTCAAATGAGAAACACAGCTTTCTTTATGAAAATGTTGAAAAGTCCTCGTTCAATAATTTCTTTCAAAATTCCTGTGTGTTCATAATAAGCCAGCATTTCTCAGAGAATTAGCTAGATTTCACTGAAGTAACAATCATGTATTAAACCAAAGTCCTTGAGCAACAGCAAAAAGCTTTATTAAAATAATGAAAAAAGCCTTTTCTTTCCTGTACAGCTCAGGAGGTGAGGTCAGTGAACATAATAAAGTATGGTGCATGGTTGTCTACTCTGGTTAATTTGTTATATCCTGTAGTGCACAGAGGTTGGAAACTTGACTTGCCTTCCAAACAGCTTTGCTAGCACCTTCTTCCCCATCCAGCCCAGGGCACAGAGAGGTCTCAACAGAAATATTCCTCCAGGATAGCTGCTCCTGGCCCTAGGGCTGCCTGGGATGCTGGAGCTGCTTTTGGGGATGGTCCACTGGAGCAGGATGAGACAACTGCAGTCAGTGCTGGGTGATGCTCACCTGGGAACTGTTCTTTGCAGCTGGAGGATAATGGCTTGTTGGGTCAGGCCTCCCATGTCCAAAATAACCCTTTTTTCTTCATGATGGAGTGAAATGTTGCTTTAAGCTAGTGGTGTGTGGGATTTGCGTTAATGGCATTACTAACTGAGTTAACAATGCAATGATGGTGCCAGGCTGCTCATTAATCACTTGTAAGGTGCTTTTGGTATTCAGGTCTGCTGTGACTGCAGAGATTTGGGTCTCCCCCTAACAAATTGTGCCAGGGGAGATTTAGATTGGATATTAAGGTTGTCAAGCACTGGAAAAGGCTGCCCAAGGCAGTAACCACCCCTGAAGGATTTAAAAGATGTGTGGAAGTGGCACTGGGAACATGGTTTACTGCTGGCCTTGGCAGAGGTGGGGGAAGTGTTGGACTTGATGATCTCAGAGTTCTTCTGCAACCTAAAGGATTCTAAATGATTCTGTTCTGTGAATGGCCCTGCACTCACCAGCAGCGGGGTCACTTCTGCAAGAGCTCGTTTGAAGGTTATCCCACCTGCACAGCTTTTCAATAGTACCTTTTAAAGAAATGTTCTCTGTTTTGAGAGCTACAGATCAAGTCCTTAAACTTGGTTGTGCTTCCTGAAATAGAGGAAATATCAAGAATCCCTGTCAGGGCAGATCTCTTTGAAACCCTTAGTTTACAGTTTGCATGAATACCAGGACAGCACAGAATCCTTCACTGTTATTTCGCAGTGCTGGTTTTATTGTGTAAGTAACCTGCACTTCCACTAGAATTGGGATTAGAACACAGCTTTCCTTTACCCAGGGCTAGTGGTTATTCCAGAATTTATTCCTCTTTGACACTAGAAACCTCTCCCTTTATTCCAAAAATTTCTTTCAAAGAACTGACATTTTCTAACCAAAAGATTTCTAATAACAAAATTCCTGAACAGCTGTAATTATACCCTATGGCTCTGTCTGAGGGATAATATTGTTATCCTCTTTAGAGCCTTCCAGCATCCCATTATGTGTCCCTAATCCCCAGGAGCCTGGAGGGAGGAGCATTGGTGAGAAGCACAGAAATTTGGGGGGCTGTTAGGTGAGTCCATGCTGATTCTTTGGTTAAATTAAACTTTGGATAAATTAAACCCTGGATAAATTATTCTAATTTAGTTCCTGCAACTAAAGCTGGGCGTAAAAATGTTTACAAAAGCAGCTGTGCACACACAGTGGGGAAAGAAACAGACAAAGGATGTCCCCAGCTCACCAGCTGAAGGCAGGTGAAATCAGCCTCCTGCTGAAGGCAGCAGCTCCTGGGGCTCAGGCTCCAAGTGCTCCCCAACACCAGGGTGATGTCTGGGGCCGTGCGTGGGCAGCGATTCCTCAGCACGTCCTCCAGCTCTCCCACCAATTTTGAAAGCACATCACCAAGCTTTTTGGAGCTAAGGTCCTAATGAGGATAATTATTATTATTACATGCACATATATATACATAAAACCCCCAGATCCCTGTGAGGTTTCTACAGATTGTCCCAGAAAGAAAACATTTTCATTGTGTGGGCTGTGATTGGGAACACATGGACCCGCCGCACCCCACTCTGGTACTAATTACAAGGGGAGCAGAGCCCAGTGCAGAGGTTTCTTTAATTCCTTGGGTTTGGAGCCTCAGCAGTGGAATTACCTGAGGAGGCTGGAAGGCCTCTGGGGTACAATCAGTCATGCAGCCTTTGGGTTAGGCCAGGGTGGGTAATATATACACGCTGGCAGCACCGTGCAGCCACCCAACTGGGGAAAGAGGAATTTCTCTTAATTAATGGCATGATGTATGACACGTTAGCAGCACAAACTCTGTAATAAAGCCCGATGTCTCCTTGTACAGTTCACACAAGATGAAAGCTTGCTGGGATACCTGCAGGAGTGGGGCATTCAGAAATGCTGGCAGAGCAGCTTGTGGTGAGGGAGCTTTAATAGCAGCACATGGAGCTTTTGATTCCAGAGTCGATTTTAGACAAAGCTGCCTTGGAGCAAAGGAAGTAAGTTTCACTTTCAACCTCGCCCAAGGCTGCTACCCAGAGATGAAGATACCAGTGAAGACGACTGAAATCTTAATTTAATTAACTACAAATCCCAATAGGACTTGGGAGGTTTGGTTCAGAGCATGTTTACCTGAATCTGAGCTAAAGTACTGGCTTTCTAAATTCCAGTTCCAGTTTTTGTTTGGCACAGGACTGAGACACAGGCTAGATGTAAAGCTCAGATTCACTCAAATTTGCCCAAAGTATGAGGGTACTCAGATTTTCAAAATACATGTTTACATTTAGAATAAATTTGGCCTCTTCCCACACTAAAAGCTGTTTATTTAAACCTCTCATTTTGGTCATGTCTTTTCCATCTTATATTTCTTAGACTGCTAGGTCAAAAAGTGAGTAAATAGGTCAAGTGTTTCATAGAAAATGGAATACAGAGGCGATGTGGCTAGGACTTGGACTCCAGAGCTCTAAATTAAGCATATTAGCAAAGACTGCTATGAATTACTATTTATTCTTATGCTCTTTGATGGTCTTTGCCTCCTTGAAGACCAGTTTTTGGTTTCAACCAAGAAAGCGTTGGAAATGAAAATGTCCCAGCTCTTGGCAACTGTGGAGATTCCTCAGCTGGGATCCTGGAAGCACAAAAACCTCAAAAAAGAGAGAGATGGGGGACAATAAAAACAAAATATAAAGAAAGTAATAAAATCAGGACCCACCAAATTCCACAGAAAAACCAGGCATGACCCCTATGGCTAAGAGAAGGGACACAGACCCCAGGCTGCAGATGTGACAGGAAATTTCAAACTTGTCTAATCATAAAAACAATTTTAAATAGCATTTCAAGGCTCTTCTGTAAGAAACTCACAGCTTTTTATGTCACTACATTTAAAAAGGAATGACTGATGTGTTTGGCCTGAGAGCAGGACCAGGGTGCTGTGTGACACTGTCCAACTTCGGATCCATGAGATTCATGCAGGGCAGCCTGCAAGGAAAAACCCCACAGAGCAAACACAGAACATTGTTCTTATCTCTGCATCACTCACCACAATCCCTTTGCCTTTCGCCCTCTTCATAAAGGTGAGAAAATACAAAACTCTTCAATGAGTAAAAAAATTACAAGAAAAGGAAAGAAGAAAGATCTTGCTCCAAACCTGCTGCTTCATTCCAGTACAAAACTTTCTTATTTTCCTTTTTTTTTTTTTTTGAGAGAGAGAGTAATTTAGTGTGGCAAATAAAACCCCAGCTAATTTTTAAATCAGCATGTAGCCAACTCAGCCACCCAGTAGCTCTGTCCTTGGGCAATATTATTGAAGCACACGCAATCTATACTAAAGTGATCAGCTTCCCTCAGGCCTGCCAAGGGGATGCGTTAGGTGAGCCCAAAATATGACAGAAGGAAATTTATGTGCAACTTTTACACATAATATCTCATTATGACTCTCCCCAATCTTTCAATTTTAAAAATAAACGGCCTTTGTAATGATTTTACCAGGAGCATGTTGGAAAAGAGATTGAAAAAGAGAAAGGAAAGTGGCTTTGGCCACAGTTATTTCTTTTGCTCTTCTTCTCTCGGGTTTTTCTTTAATTTTCCTGAAGAGGTTTCCACTCAATTTAGGAAGAAATGGAATTTCCCCCTCCCTGCCATCACTCTTTTTCTGTCTTGCCCACGTTTTCAAAGAATGGAATGGCTGACATAATGAAGCCTATGTCAATAGCAAAGTCATTTTGACCAGTTGGTAAATAATGAAAGTTTCCACTTAACGTGCAAGGCAGCTCACCCAGGGGACGAGGGCTTGGTCCCCTCCCAGGCCAGCAAGCTGTCATCCCTTGCACTGCACACACAGCTGAGAGCTGTGCCTTGGAGCGAGGAGAAGCCAGAGCCCAGCTGAGCCCAGGGCCAGATGCTGCTTTGCCACGAAGAACAGGCACTTTTGGACACTGGAGTGATGGTTGCACAACCTCTGGCAGGATCAAGCCCAGAAGGGAATGGAAATAAAAAGCTAGAATAAATAAGTATGCACAAATAAGAGGGGGGAAAGCCCCAGTGATGATTGATCTGCCATATACAATTGTCAGAGCTGAGCTCCAGCACTCAGTTTGATAAAGAAAGGGCAATTCTGGTACTTCTCCCCTGAGATGGCAATCCTGGCATGACTTTCTACTGTTTCATTGTGGGCACCAGCAGGAATGGTGCTGCTCATACTCCACAGACCACAGCCTGAGAGCCCAGGGGAGGAGCAGATACCTGAAGTGAGAATCAGTTACAGCATTTTCGGGAACTCCTATGAGTGGGGTAAGGAAAACAAGCAAAGCCAAGCTCTCAGAGCTCCTGCTGGTAGCAGAGTGGGATGTTCTCAGAGTGGGAAGCAGAATCACTGCCAATGTACACTGACTGGTGGGGAGAGAGTTCCCACTGCGGGCAGATGGGCAAGGGACCATTGTCAGGCAGAGAGAACTGGAGCAAATGTAAAAAATATCCCAACCCATACAAAAAAAGCTTTCACTGCCACACATTACTGTACTGTGTTTCCTTTGCATCCCAAATATCTTCTGAGGAGACAACAGTCCTTATGTCTGACTCCTCTCCTCCCCTCTCTGAAGGTGCTGCTTTTAACCATATTTCCTTCATTCATTCATACATGGCTGCTCACTTTTCTGTATGACTGCACACTGCTTGCTTCTCATTTCTGATGCACTTGTAAGACCAGCAGTAAAGCTATTGGAACCAAAGATCTGTAAATATCTTCTGGAGGACTCATTATGCTCCTCGTCAATCCCACACCCCTCTGGTGTGTCCAGCACTGACAGCTCATCAATATCTGCCCTCCTGGAGTCTGTGGGTGATCCCTTCCCTCAGGTGGCTTCAGCCACATCTTTGCTCTCAGGGATGAGTTATGAATTATTTGTGCAGTTCTAGGCAAACCACAAGAAATATTGAGACTGGGTATTGAAGTAAATAAGAAGAATGTGTGTGTGTGTATATATATATATATATATATATATATATATATGTTCAGTAAATGGCCATGACAAAAATAACATCAGAAAACAAAGACAGTGGAAGGAAAGATATATATTTTGACAAGAAGTCTGTGCATTTTCATTGTATTTATGATGTATTAGTTCTACATTTGAAGAGATCATTCAGTTTAGGCAGGAAAATTTTGTTTTGTTTTGTTTATTCTCTTCAAGACAAAAAAAGACAGAAGTCAAAAGGCTGATCCTCAGTAGTTTATTCCATATTACCTAGTACAAAACAACTGGAGGTAAGGACTGAACCAAGATCTCCCCTGGATGATTTTACAGACTAATGCAGCTCTTTTAACCATCCCACCACAGTCTGGAAAAAATTTATTCATAAAAGGAATCTTCTAGCAGAGGGATGAAACTGGACATACTGAATTCGGAAATATTTAAAAGCATTTTATCAGTTAGTGGTGGTCAAAAGCAGCATCACTGCAGTATTTGTTTTGTGAGGGAAGAGCTACATGAACTTTGGTATTAGTATTAGTGGCATAAAATGTCATCAGGTGAGTAGAATTTAGGAGAGAGTGGCAGAAGATAATAAATCTGGGAGTTCCTGTGGCCATAATGCAGTCAATGAATTCTCTGGACCTCACTTTTCCCCACTGTAAAACAGGTACAATCCATTATGTTGGTGAGAATTCATTTTTTCTAGATGTTTCTTTGAACTTGGCACCTGCCATGGACACACAATGTGTGTGAAGAATGGAGGAATCATAGAATGGTTTGGGTTGGAAGGAACCCTAAAAACCTTTCCATTCCAACTCCCTGGGCATGGATGCCTTCCACCAGGCCAGGGTGCTCCAAGCTCCATCCAAACCTTCAAGGATGGGGAGTTCAGACTGAGCTCATCTCAGACACCCCTGACACAGGCTGTACATGAAATATCTGGCAGTAAAAAAAAAATCTGAACACTGAGCATCCAGAGGGGAATGCTGCAAGTCCACTGAGTGCAGCAGAAATGTGAACTCATGGAGTGCTGTAGGTTGGAAAAGACCTGTAAGATCAGCGAGTTTGTGTTATACCATAATTGCTCAGCTTGCAAATCAAACAGCAAAACAATTAGCATGTGAGTGTACCTCACACACCTGAACATCCCCCACTTCACTGAATCCTTTATGTGGAAACATTTGCCTCTCACTTTAAACAGATGTAAAGCAAATTTGCCTCAGATCTCTCCACGCTTTCCACATTGCCAGGTAATACCTGGCAGTGCTACTGCTCTCACTGAGCAGTGTGAGGCTAAAACCCTTGAAGTGAAGGCACCTTTGTTCCATCACTGGATTCTTTGGAAGTACAAGGCATTGGACACATCCCAAACCCATTTTTCCATTTGTAGAATGAAGAGTCTTTTCAACTGAGTTGTTATAACTGGATCCACCACTACAGAAGTTGGGTGTATGTTTGCCATATTTTCTACGTGGGGTATGAACACATATTTCTTTCCAAAGACGTTTATTTCCAAAAGAACAGACTGACCAGAAATCTCAGAATTAAGGAATATTAAGAATGACAAGAGGGTGGGAACGAGGAGAGCAGAGTACACTGCAGTGGGGTTATTTCAGTCTCATGTTCTTTTTTTGAGACCTCCTTTCCCAGGCCAATGTCACACTTTTGCTCCTAAAACAGTGACCACAGAGGAGAGGACCTGGTCTGGCCACTTGGTCACAGCTACCTAAGGCAGCCAGAAAGTTCAGTGCCTGTCTGTGGTTTCAAATCCCAGAACCCATAAAGCACAAATACAGGTTTCAAATGCTAGGCTGTGACCTCTCCACTCACCAATAAAACATGCCCAAAATCATAATAAACAAAACATTACAATTCAGGGTGGCAAGGCATAAACCAGTCATATGTATTTTCTTTCTGGCCACTTAAGCAAATCTTAGGCTTTACCAAAAACTACCTCAGTGAACTAAGTTAGCAAAACAATCCTGATTACAACATAGGTTAGAAAAAATAAGTCAAATAAACTTAACCTAGAGTTTCTCGTGGGATGTTTTATGTTCTTGTTGTTGCAGAGTGGAATGTGGGCCAGGGTAAACATGGAAGGGACACAAGTGTGATAATATAATGACACCTTTTATTAGCTCAAACACACACACACAAAAAAAAAGAATAACAGAACTTTAGATAAATCAAAGGTCTTTTTTCTTCACTTTCAAGATGCAGAAAGGAAAAACCACAGCTTGTGTATTCCTGACAGGGCTCATCTTGTCAGGAGCATGAACCCACGTTGTTGGTTTTTCATGTGTCTGGATAGCCAGAAAAGGAGGGGGAAGGGGAGAAAAAGAGTGGCTTTGTAGAAATTGAAGGAACTGACATCTGGTTGTACAAGGATACAAATTTCCAGGTCACACTTAAGAGCAGGAATAATAAACTGCAAGGAGTTGCTGGCTACTTTCAGACTGACACTGTGGTAACCTTGCTAAGCTGTTTTCCCTGGGCTACTGATAGAGCTCCAGCCCATCGCAGTCAGGGCAGCAGCAGAGGCAGAATTTTAGGAAATATTTAGGAAATATTAGGAGATAAAGATGGGCACTCCTGTGTATCTGGGGATCTTCACAGAGGGGACAAGATTCAGAGCTGCTGGATGGAAAAGAACCCAAACCAAACAAAAACACATGAAAAAACCCCAAACAAAACAAACAGTGCCCAAGAGGAGATAAACCCACAGATAAAGAGATGTGTTGGCAGTCTGGTATCTGCTGGCTATTATCAGACTTGGTGCTGTGGATTAATGATTTCTTTTCTGTCCTCTTACATCTTTCTCAGCCCCTGCCATCATTTATTATAGCATCCTTACTTTGCTGCTCAGATTGACAAAAGGGAAATAAACTTTACCCTGCAGGTGTTTTCAGGAGGAAATACCTTTTCCCCAGGAACTGGATACTAGATTTAGTGAGTAATAGCTATTCTTCCCAACAGTTCAAGACACTGTAGTAGCAGACACGTTTTGCCTGGGTATTTCAGATATGTCCACCTATGTCCTAAACAATACTGGTCTCCTGTGAATACACATTTTTAAATGTAGAAAGTATTTTACAGCAATAGGCTACAAAGTGTATTAAAGGATCTATCATGTTGATTTTAAAGGATTACATTTTGACATCTTTGATGCAGACACACCAAGAAGCTTAAAATGTATTTATCACACAAGAACCAGATTAAATCCATTTTACTCTTTCTAAGTAGATCTCAAACTTCCTTAGCAATAATGGCATTTTTTTTTCAATTGTCTAAAATAAAAAGAGGGATTAATAGGATTTAGGATGACTGGAAAGAAGAAGCAGTCTCTAAAGGAAATTTCAGAATATAGACAAGGGAGATGGAAAGATGGGCCTTTCCTAACATATTAATACCCTCCTACCTGCATTTAGTGCAAAACTACAAATAACTTATTTCCCTAAATGTTAGTATACAAATAAAAAATTATGTATGTAGTTATCATTTATTACATATGTGTATGGCTGCAGAGATGCAAAGAGGGAAAGCAGGAGGAGCCTAATGCAGGGAGAGGCAGCTGGAGAAAGGCTGAAGGAACAGGAGAAAAGTCAGGAATGGATCAGCTCTACCAGGAGCCAAGGATGGGTTCAGCAAGTGTTTGAGAAAGGCTCAGGGAGAGAGACTGGCCCATGCAGGGATTGCAGCAGCTGATGGAGCAGCCACAGGCCCTGGTTTGGGCTGCAGCACTGTCTTTTGACCCCATGTCTCTGCCAAGCAGCTTTTCATGGAATAAGACATTACATTTTTTAATATTTGCTCCAACAGCATAACTCTGAAACACAGATCCACAGTAAAAGAAGGAGAACAAAAATCTGCATTTATACCAGGAGCAGTTTCTGCATTTTCCATAGAAGAAGGAACCTCAGGACAAAGTGGAAGGGCTGTGAATGCCCCATGGGGCAGCCCTGGGAGTGTGAAGCTCTGCACTGCAACCCAGGGCTCAGCCCTGCCGAGCTCCAGCGCTCCAGGATAAACCTTGATGGGTTTTGGAAATGGCTGCAGAGGACAAGTTCCATCTCCAGGGATTGCCTGGAGCATGGCACAGGAGTTACCCCATTGCCAAGGACTGCAGGGAGGAGAATTTAGCTGGTGCTGGGTGTGCCCTGGTTGATTAGAGATACTCAGAGTACCAGGGAGAGTGCCCAGATATTGGGAGACAGAGGCCACAGTGAGCTCTTAGCTGCAAGCACTGGGGAGAGAAACACTGCTGGCCACCACCTCACTCCCCATTAGCTCCCTGAAACTAGGAGAGGGAACCAAATGGCAAAAAAACCATGCCTTTATATCCCTTAAAATTGATTTTCTGCATTTCTCCTGGTCTCCTGCCAACCAAGCTATTGTCTGCTGCAGTAGCAAGCTGAATAAAAATGAAATCTCTTTAGGGTTATTTTTATGGATTATACAGCTTTTAGTTAACAATTACTCTGCCACTAAGGCTAACATGATTTAAATGTCTTTTTTGGAAGAGAACAAACTGGCACATGGGCACATTGACAATGCCAGGTTGCAAAGCACCTCTAATGTCCAGTTAACATCTGGGCAATTTCACAGGACATAGTCCATAGGCTTTTTTGTATTTCTTTGCCACAGAAATCTTTGGAGGGTGAATGGTTTTGGAGACAAGGCCTACAGAGTAGGCCAAAGATCATGATGTAAACACATCAACTTTACCTAAGTGCATTGCACCTTTATCCAGGCCTAAATTGAAATATTACTCTTTGCAATAAGCACAATGAAAAGAGAGGGAAACCCATTTTTTGCAATTTTGGAAGGGCAAGGGTGATTTCTACTGTAGCTGACTATACATGGCTGCTTAGACAACAGCTGAAATTGGCCTTGATACAGGAAATGCAAAAGAAAGCAAAATGCATGAGTGATCCATAGCATTATTTATTGTAGCAGCTTTGGGTCACTCCACAGGTCACATTTTTGCTTTATTGGATTAGAAGTGAACACATATGTGCATCACACACAGAGAGAAAATTCTTGTCTCTTTTGGTCTGATTTTTGGCTAGGTGGCAAGAAAATACCATTTTTCCTTTACCATAGTGAAACAGTGACAGAAAGGTTTACCCCAGCACCTGCCATCCTCACCCCAAATCTCTGTCCAGCTCTCCTTCAGCCATGCACAGGTGTCCCCTTCTTGTCCCAATATGGTCCCATTAAACTGAGCCACTGCCTCCCCTCCAAGCCATTCATGCCTGTGGGGTGGGCAGCAGGCTGACAGTCACAGTCCTGGTTTTGTGGAAATCAGACAAATCTCCCGTTTCTGGAAGGAGCAACTGCCCTAAATCTCAGTCACTGGTGCAGCTCTTTAAGAGCACAGTAATTCTCCACCAAATTGAATCTTCCCTGACAATTGGCAGCACATCAGAGACAATTCACAGGCATATTTTTTCCCCTTTCCTAACAGGAAATAGGGCTTGTGTTACATTTACAGTGACCTGGAGCTCCGGGGGCAGACTAATATCTCACCTAAACAAACAGACAGTATTTCTTCCCCAATACAGGCAGATGGGCTGAAAGGGAAAGCTGACTTGGCTGTGGCCTTCCCAGCTCCCAGCAGCAGTGTGGGAGGCACCAACAAAGTGCAAACCTGTGAACACCAACACAGGGATCCCCAACGCAGCACAGGATGATGGCTCAGAAAGTTTGGAGCTGCGGGTCAGCCTTTGCACTTGGTGTCTGTTTTTGTTTTTTTTGAAATTACCATTGTCTCATCTCCTGTGGATCTCAGGGGGGTCCCTCTGATGGTGTGAACTGAGGGGTTCATTGCTCACCCCATGGTAAGGCAGAGAGGACCCAAACAGCCTCCTCTGCTAAACCTCTCCACCTCCTCGCAGTCTGCAGCACTTCCCCAGGAGGCTCCCACTTGCCTTTGTGGGGACTGAGAGATAATTCTGGGCTTTGTTTGTGGTGGATTTGAAAAAGCAAACTCCAAACTGTGTAAAATGACTCTGGGGGACAGTAACTTACAACAGATGTCACAATTGTTCAGTGTCTGACTGACGAGAGAGATCTCAGAAATAATAAACGCCTACATGTGCTTGCAACACAAATAGTATTCAGATACTATTTTTTGTGGATTTCCCTGCCCTGATGTGCTACATGTCTGCTTTGCCCTGAAGTGATAGCCTGCTCATCCCTTGTAAAAATCAGAGAAACAAACCCAAACTTGATGGGGAAATCTCCTGATTGCAAAACTCCACACCGTAAGTGCATCGCACCAAGCATGCACACGAAAAGCAGAAGTGAAAAGAAGTTTCACACCCATTAACTCAAAAAGCCAAAAGCAGCAGAAAATCCTGCATCTTTCAATGACTCACCTATTCCAGAAATGGGATTCACCTCTCTGCTGCCCACAACCCCACTCAGCTTAGCAGGAGCTGCTGCTCTGGAATAAAAAGGCATTGCTTGAGTGTGCACAAGATCAGACCTCATGAGCTTCCCATGCCTGTAGAATAACCAAGGAAAGCACAGTTTAGAGGTGAAGGCAATATGTCTCCCATATCTCAAATATATTATATATATTTCCATATTGTTCCCATATATTTCCAAAATACCATGGAGAACTAAAAACCCTGCAGCTCCTCCCCTGCATGTCTGTCCCCCATGGCAAAGCGGGAGTCTCCCCAACAGCTCAGGGTGAGCACCCATGTGAGGGAGCCCCTCTGTCCAACACCTTCCTGAGCCTTGGCCCATCCAACAGCATTCCTGTCTGAATCCTGTACAGGAAAAAATACACTTCAGGCTGCTGAGAGCCAGACAAAGTCTGCCTTTCTAGACAAAACCAGAATAGCGGCAGGAGGAGTGAAATCCAACGTGGGATAAATGTCTGCAGCAGAAAATATTCTCGGAGGGAGCAGCAGAGAGACAGTGTCAGGGGAAGGAGCGATGCTGCTGGAATGGCTGGCTTTGAGCTGTGGTGTTGGCTTTTCAGTGAAACCACAAGCCTGCTCATGCTAGGCACAGAGCTCCCTCTCCCCGGTTGTTTCCAGGAATCGGCCATCAGCAGTTGACAATTAGAGGAGCAGTGTGAGAGCTGTGGCTGCCTGGTCTGAGATTCTTGGTTCACTTTTTTTTGCAGGAGAAACAGCTGTTGACCTTCTGTTTTCTGTGTACTCATGGCCATGGTGTTGGATAGAGGTATTTTAGGATGACCATGTGTTTTTACACCAACAGAACCCCAACAAATCTCACCTTGTTGGGTAGACAAGCCATGTGCCAGCCAGCCATCACTCCTACTTGTGTGGATACTCTCTAATCATCCCCTTGTCTACTTCTGCTAGGCCAGGGCTGAATTTGGGAAAACAACTGAATTTTAACTCCCTTAATCTATTTTGGGGCCCCCAAAACCTCCTGCTGAAGCTTGGTGAAACCCTATGCCAGCCTCAAATGAGTGAGAATTTTCTGTGACTGCATCCTGTGGTTTCAGCTGGTTTTGCAATTAAGTTTGTGTCCTAGTTTCATTCTAAATTTTAGCTGATGCCATGCTCAACTCAGATAAATCAGAACCTTAAAATGAAGCTCAACCCTGTGTGAGCTTCTTATCTAAACTAAAAGCTCTCTAAACTAAAAGTGCTGCCTGAAAGTTTTCTGTTTTGTTGTTGTTTTTCTCTTTTTTCTCTTTCCCACCTCACTCCCAGTCAAGTCAAACTCTCCCCTAGTCACTTCTCATTCCTTTATGGCATAAGGAGTCTCTCAGCATGTTCGGAGGTGGCTACTGGGCCTTTCCTTGCAAATTCACATTAATCAGAGGCTTTGCTTTCAGCCCTCATGAGTTGCTGAAAATATAAATGCAAGCAGCTCTGTTCTGCATGGATAAGTTTGTGCTGATGGGCTTTGAATACTGGGCTCAGGGTGCCACAAAACCCCATCTGGGGTTAACACATGGGTGACTGCTGCCTGTGCATCATAGGGCACTGTTTGTGTGACATGAGAAGCCCTTTCTTGTCTTGCTAATAGCCCAGAACATGAAAAAGCAGGAAAGATAAACAAGCAATAAAATGAAGATGAGTGGTCGAGTGGCTCAGGTCTTTCCAAGGCTCAAGGGCTTCATGTCCTTCCACGAGTCTGAAGTTGAGAAGCTGAAATCTGGAATTTAATCTAAAGCTGAGAAATGAGAGGTCAGGGGGAGGAGGCCACTTGTATGTGCTGAAGGTTGGGAGATGCAGTCGTGTGCTTTTGGTTTTGCAAGCAAACGTGTTTCCTCCATCTGTGTGAACAAGGAGCAGAGAAAGTTAACATTGCAGGGGAAATACAGGAGAGGGAAAGGGGCTGAGAAGGTTTTGGCTACCCAGCAGAAAAATTGATGGGATTTCAGCTTCAGCTCGGTTGTGTCTTCATTTTCCAATACAAATCATGAAAAAAGAGCAAAGGCCCAACAAAAGGGAGAAAGGGGAAAGACCTTTTGAGGGCTGTACCAGCCAGGCCAGCCACATGACCTGTGAGAACTCAATTTGGATTTTATGTGGTGGAAAGTGTGCCTGAGACTCTAAATAATGCTGTGTTGTCTGGAATGCCACGGAGTCCCAGCTAGATGGGGTCTTGAGTCAACACAGCTCGAGGGAAAACTCTGCAGGAGTCCCATGGAAATAAATAAATATAAAAAATTCAGCAGCATTCAGATATTTAAAGAGGTTTTGTTATTAGGTAATTAAAATAATCACCAACAGCCAATGAAGTCTTTAGCTGTGTTACCTTTGTATAATTAGTAATCTTTTAAGTATTACCTCTGTATAAATGCATAATTTTTTTGTCTGCCTTATCCTGATCTGCCTTGCCCTGCCCAATAATCTCCAGCATCCCCTTTCTTCTCCATAATTTCTTTAAAGGTTCTCTTAAATATTCTTTCAAGTGCATCTAATCTGCTGGATAAAACACTGAATTTGTTCATTTTGTTACAAATCTCCAGGCAAAAAAATAGAATTTGCTTAAAGCTTGTCATGTATTAGTAAAAAAACTCTGCCTAAATCTTGGAGTCTCTGTGGTGGTTCCACCACCTAAACAGGGTTGTAGTCCAAAGAGTTAATACACACAAAGAGTTAATAATGAAATTTTGAATAAAAGTAAAAAAAAGTACCTTTTTAAACTGAATGAAGGAAATATTAATGATGGACAAATAGAAAATGTATGTAGTGACTAGAATAAAATGATTGAAAAATCCTTGGAAGCTCTTACAAGCAGCTGGCATTGGCTCAGGCTGTGTATTCATTGAGACACTAGAAATCTTTCACCAAAAAAAATTGGAAATCAATCTGTGGAAAAGCTGGTAAAGTTTCCTTTTCTTAGCTTCTAGTGCGGGCCCATAATACAGTTTATTTTTTTTAAGCTATCAGATAATAGCAGATGCACAAAACTTTCCCTGTGACCCTCTCCCTGTCACACACAGCCCCAAATCAGATCCAAACCGGATAGTGTGGGCAGAACAATGGGAAGCAGATAGCATCTGCTGCTGTAAAACTAAACACAAAAGAAGGGAACAAGAAGAAAAATCACACACCAAGTGACTAAATGACTGTCTCCTTCCCTCTTCCACCTTTTTTTTTTGTTTGTTTTTCTGGTAACTTGATGGAAATTCAAATCTCAAAGCAGATCATTGGGGTGGAGAGAAAGGGCAGGAGAGGAGGAAGGAGATAACTTGCACTTTGCTAAGACCAGGCTGCTGCCTTTTCACACAGGTATTTTGTTGAGAGGAGCTGGGCAATGACTTCTCTGAGCAAGCCTGCACTCCCTAAAATGAAGATGAACACCTGCTGCCATCCATGAACTTTGATTGCACACTTAAACAAGGCTCTTTACTATTCTATATTTACTATCAACAGCACTTCTTATTTTTCTGCTTCAAAATTGTCAGGCAGTGAGTCACAGAGTGAAAAAAGAAAGGGATGTGATTTCTATGATCCACTTTGTACAGGCAGTAATATAAAAGGTGCAAACAATGTATTACTGCTGTCATTCCTGCTGGAATGTTATTAAGAGCATTTAGGAATCCACTGGATTCCTCTATCACATCCCAGTACAGAATCTTTGTAGAATATACATAAATTGTGAAAAAGTACTTAATATCAACTTCAGGTCTTTTTTCTCCTATCTTTTTTCTGTGTATCAAAAAAAAAAATCAATCAAACAAACAAAAACAAAAAAAAAGGAGAAAAAACCCTAAAACAGTAGATTCCATGAAAACTCAAAGGCAGCTTTTGAAAGATCAGAAGTCAAAATGAGATGAAATGCTTCACTCCACACAAATACATGAGATTTGTCCTGCCAGCCTAATTACATGAGGAGCCAGCCCTGTGCTCTACCCTTTTTATCCCTCTTAGCTGTGTAAACTACTCAAAACTGGAGGGCACACGTCACTTACACTGACATGCAAATCATTACTGCTTTGTCTGCCAGGAAATTTGTGTAAACCAATGCTGAGTTCAGGTTCATTATATTGACATTTTTACCAACAAGTAAATTGAAAGGTTACATTGTTGACATACCAGATGTTATGCAAACTGCTTTTCAAACCATGGTTTCCATACATCTCTATAAATAAATAAATTAGACACTTACAAATGGTGTGTGAATCAATATATGGTAAATCACCAATTTATAAACACATAGCAAAAACTACTGTGTGTAAACCCCATATTTCACACAATGTCAAAACCTCCTTTTCCACCCAGTACTTTTCATTTCCCTGAAAATAGCTGTCATCTATGTAAATGTTTTTCCTCAAGACCAACTGTTCTTCATGGGAAGAACAGTGCATGGAAACCTGGTTGCCTGAATTAGCACATGGTGTTATCAATGAGAGTTAAGAATCCAAGTGAGAGTTGGGCTACAACGCAGCTTTAAGGTTTTGAGTTTATGTAGCTAAAAGAGTAGATTTGCATGTGCTAATTTCAGGAACATTCATTTTTTTAATATGGATTTGCTCCAGTTTGGATTTAGCCTCGGGTTATTTTGACCCCCTCCTTCTGCATTCTTTTGTCCCTTGACTCGAATAACAAAAATGAGCAAAATGCTGTTTTGTCCAATGAGATACTCATTTCTCATTTGAGACTGTTCTCCCTTCTTGGTGATGCAAATCAGCACTGACCTTGGAAATTCAGGCTCTAGGAAGCACATGATGTTCATAACAAAATCTCAAGGCTTGATACTGTGATTTTAAAATGGTGCTTCATTCCCTCTGTTTCAGGACTAAAACTAAGAGAAGCAGCCCCAGCTTAGCTTACAAAGGACTTCAGGTACCTTAAGCTCTACTGCAGCACAGAAAATGGAGCTTGGTCCTTGTTTGGTCTCCCACTGCAATCACTATTTCTCTAGAAGTCCACTGCAGTGCCCAAGATTCCTTGCTGTGCCCAGTTTCCAACATATGAATGTATTGTGGTGTAAATCAGGGCAAAACACATAGATATCCTAAATCTCCAGCTGCAGAAAAATGAGATTTCTTGGAATGACGGTGCTGCCTTCTGCCAGTTGCCTCATCTCCTGATCAAAGAAATGTTATAACAAATCAGCTTTTATGTAGGACCTTATATACATCCAACATACAGATACAGAATGGTCTCAATACACTCCAAAAGGCTCCTCTGAGCTGGAAGAAGCCTTGATCAGTGCAGAGCCTCCTCAAGCAGCTGTGACACAGGACTGTGTCTTTCCCACTTTATAATTCTTTGCTGAGTGCTCATACTGAAATTGTTTCATAACCACATGAATTTGGAGTTTTCATTTCGCCCTTGGAAGAAATGTAGAGCCTGGCACACTGACAAGTATAACAGTGTGTAAAAGCACAATTAACTTATGCTCCCACCCCATTTTTTTACATTTCTAAGGAAGCCCTGAGATTTCAGAGTGATTGTTTTCACTTCAGAGCCAGCAGCACACGATCACTTCATCAGCAGTGCCGTGCAAACCCGGCGCATTCAGCCACTGGCACGAGGAGAGCTCACAGCACATCCTGCTCCTTCCCCCTGCCACAGGCTCCTCAAACCAGGGAAACAGGAATTAAAACTACCAAACACCAATTAAATACGGTGCTAACAGACTTAGCACCATAATCCCTAGGTTTTGTCTTAGTACAACCAACTTTTTAATTTCAAAATGCAGATTTGTCTATGCATAAACAAGTAGCACCTCAGAGACTAAAGATCAAACAAAGTTTTTCAGAATATTTAAGTCAGTTTATGCCCAAGGATGCTGAAGTTATCTGCTTGCCAAGTATTTTGATTGGGATCCTGAATTCTCAACTCACCTTGATGAAACACACACAGCTAAAAAGAAAATGGTTTCAGTCACTCCATGCCAAGATCCCAACACTACAAATGTTTATGAACTTTGGTATTTACCTGCTTTCCAAAGACAGCTTGGGAGAGCAGAGTAATTGTAAATGTTTGCAGAATGCTGTGTGACTGAAACAGAGCAGTCTGTGAAAGTGGAGCTTACTGAGGCAAGAAACTTTTTAATTATTTTGAAGCTGTTGAATGAGCAAGGCTGAAGTTCCCTGTGCTTAACATAGGTGCTGTTTCAAACCATTGCTCTAAATTTGGTTCCCTGATGAATTCAGCTTCTGCCACTTGCTTCCCCGAGGTCTCAATGACACCATGTAGAGCATCTCACTTGCATTTCATCTTCTTCCTGAGTGTAGACTCCCAAAACTCTTAAACTCTTTGCTGGTCTTACAACAGATCTTAGCAATTGTCTATTTTCCTTTTAGTCACCCTGGTATTGACCTATCTTTGGCAGCTACATGCAGATATCTCACTTGTAAGTGGTGATAACAAAGATCAGAGCAGCTTTCAGATGTAATCACCCTCATAATCACCTTAATAATCTCGAGTGAAAAAAACCCCAAACCAAACTTCCAGAGTTCATCTGTCTTAAATTCTCTTAGAGTTTGCTTTAGATACCCACCAGACCTGTCACTTCTAAGGGAAAGCACTTCAAACCCACTATCAAGCTGACTATCACTTCAGAACCAGCATCCCTTGGACCATAAACAGCTCCAGCCATGTCTGCCATTCCAGCACATTTGATAAATCTGCACACGGTCTGCCTTTACCAAGCCCATGCAGACATTCTGCCAGACACAATCATCTCTGGCTAGCCTGCCAACCTGCAAGCTCTCCCAGGCACACGGTCAGGAGGAACAGCCAGCTGCAGAAATGGATAAAATTGCACCTAAAAGCAGAACAGAATAAAACACCACAAGGCCTCTGTGATCTCTCTCTCACAAGCCCTGTGCAGGGCTTTAAAACTCTGTTTAAATACATGGATAAATAAATTAAAGAACTCTGCCACTCCCAAATGTTGCAAGGGTCACACATTAAGAGCACAACACACATATATCCACCCAAAAGGCTAAGGGGGCTGGTTAGTTTTATATTGTGATGCTTTGCTCTGTGGATTCAGAGTCTTTTTTAAATTGATTGTTCATTTTTAATGGAGTTCTAATGAAACACCCTTAAGCTCTGCAGTGGTTTGCATCTATGGCTAGCAAGCCAAACACCAGCGTGTTTTGTTTCAGTTTCACAAGTAGCATTAGAGATAAGAGAGGGTAAGATCGTGCCCTGGTTTTACAAGGCTGTAAGAGGCACTTAGGGGCCATAGAGTCTCCTGCTTGGCTGCCTAAAGCCTCCTCTGGTCATTAAATAATGTGAAAGGCTTATAATAACAGCTGGTGACTAATCTATTCCCTTTGTACAAATGTTTTACATTTGTCACTATAACCATTGTAGAGAGACAGCTCTGCTCTCCTGAAAGCTGAATCTTGCCCAGAATTCTTTTTTATTTACTCAAAACTGCACCCTTACAAGTCACCACTTGCCAAATATTATCACATCATGATGAGAGCTTGTATTCTGTAGTAGGAATCAGTAAAAGATTGTAGTCACAGGATCTTTATGATACCAAGGTAAGATAAAATATTAAGCAGGAAAAAGGAGTGGGAAAGGTGTTAAAGAAACTTTTTCTTTAAACTAATTGATACCACACTTTCCAAGAGAAGTTTTCCTCAATCTGCAAATGGAAACAAACCCTTCAGTTTTGTATGAAGTTGAAAAAAATATATTAAAAAACCCAGCAGAGCACTGGGTGTTGAGATGCACCACAGATGCACCACAGCTAAGTTCTCTATTGTGCCAGTCACAACTGAGACCTGTCAGACACTGACTCTCTGCTTTCCAGACACACAGGTTCATTTTTTTTTCCCATATTTCATGGCTTTAACATATTGCATATGAATTGCACATGAGAATCACACACACCAAACATACCTCTCTGCTTGTTCAGTGCCTGTTCACTCTTCTTAAAAAAATAATATTTTATTCTTGTTCATCACAGGCTATCTATGGGTCATCCTAGGTGAATGGCAAATTATTTCACTGAATGACTTCTCCAGATGAGTTTGTGACTTGCACAGTGAGGTAGAGCCTGACAGAGAGTGTGAACCTGGACTTGACCCTGATTTCCTGGAGAAGGACCAGCAGCCTCCTTGTTCTAAAGAAATTTTAATTGTTCACCTTCCACACTGTGTGGTCATTTATATCTTTTCTACTGGCCTACTTCCAAGTAAAGGTCCAAGCATCAACCCAGCTTCCAACACTTCAACTGCATTTCTCAGGAATATCAGCCACACACTGTCCCAGGTATTTCAGAGCATACAAATTCCCTTTTTCCCACAGACCCGTTGCCTTCCTGGTAGTAGCGGGGAACTTTCATATTAAAACCCCTTAAAAAGCTTAAAATTCCAAAAAACAGAGATTATGACACTTTTCTTCTATTTTTATAGGTCAGATTAAGACCAAAGAATTTTACAGCCCTTGTCTTGAGTGAAGCCATGTCCTGTCTTTGGGGGTGTCTCTGTGTATTCAGGAAGGTAAAAGAGACAATATTGATGCCTTGATCTGCTCAAAGTATTAAAGCAAAGATTTCACCAAAATCTCATTTCTCATCAACCAAAATGCTCCTCAGCTCTATGTAAGTTGCTGCAAAATCTAGATATTTAAAATACCCTTCTCAAGCTATAAAACAGTTAAATGTTTAGTTTTCAGGTTTTCAGAAGGAAACACCTACATTTTTCCTTAACAGTTTAAAACACTGTTTTTTTTTTTTTAATTTCAAGCTTAAAATATTAAATTGACAAAATCAATCAAATTAACAAAAATTAAATTCAATTTCCCATTCAGCCCAGAAGGAGCTGACAGCTTTTCAGTTCATACACTTAGATTTTTTTTTGAATGCACTCAAAAGTTCCACACAAATATTTTTTCATGCTGCATGTTTTCAGAATTGCCAGAACATAAAGCCAGCCATGGCTGCACCAGTAAGTTCCATGACTGTGAAGGACACATACTCACGTGGGCTCCAACAGCTGTATTCCATCTAATTCTCCTACTGCAGCTTTAGTTTCCTATTGGTTTGGCAACTCTGAAGGTCCAGAATATCTTGTGGCTAACATTAGGCATGAGAAAATAGGTAAAATTTGCTCTGCCTGGAAACAGCAGTGAATTCATGGACATTTTCCATCCCCTGCTGGTCTTCCAGGAATGGTGCCACTCTAGCCCACCTCCTTCTCCTACCTCTGTGTAGGACTCTGTTCCAATGGGACATTTGGGATCTGGAAATGCATAAATGCACCACAGTGGTGCCAAGGAATAACGCAGGGCTGGCTTCAGGTGAAGGGAAGGAGAATCTTGCCAATGGAAAAGAAACCTGGGAGTGATGAATCAACCAATTTCTCAGAAAGTGAGCACTGGGATGGGATGGGATGGGATGGGATGGGATGGGATGGGATGGGATGGCATGGCATGGCATGGGATGGGATGGCATGGCATGGCATGGCATGGCATGGCATGATCTGGTGACAAAGGAGATGTGACTCTTAGAAAAGTCACATGAAACAAAAATGTGTTGCCCAATGCTCCCTGCCATGTCTGGGGATGGCAAAGTCCTCACAGAGGTATCACCAGGAGGAAACTCTGCTGTTGTGTGTGGCCACCTCTTCCCTGAAATCCAGACTCAGAGAATGAAAGAGGAACTAAACAAGATTCTGCAAAACTTGTGCTTTTTTATAAACCTTTCCTAATGCTGCACTCCTTGCATCAAGCTCAGCTGTGGAGCTGTCTTTTGTGACCTACACTCAATATCTATTATCATCATCAATTGGTCCCAAATGAAGAGCTCCTCTGCAATAAATCTGTGACTGTTGGAGCAATGAAAGCCAAATCATGCTCTGTCCAAGAAGCTTAATATCTAAATGCAGGACAAGAGAGAGACAGAGACAAACAAGCAAGAAATAAAAGAGTTCTGAAAGAGAACAACTGTGATAAGCAGGAGTCCCAGCACATCTTGTTCCCTGGAATTGCCAGCTCCCTTTGTAGGCATCATGGCAGGAGAAAACTTCATTCTCTTGGTCCAAAAAATAACCTATATTTTGAATGTTTTGTTATAAATCTGGTTTGATCAGATATGGGATCTCTGGAATGAGAATAAACACAGGCTATCTCGCCAGACAACTCATTGGGTGGTTATCTTTGAGCTGTTTCTCCCAAACAGTTTTATAATCTACACACATACATATTTAATTGTATGCTTTACATGAAATGCTGTGCCTTAGCCTCATCATGAAAACCCATTTTCTGGATAATTGAGATATTTTAATAAAAAAAAATATTTTATTACTTGTAATGAACATGATCTTTTAGCAGTTTCTGGCTTGTGAGGTTACAGGGATCAGGGCTGTGCTGCACCTCCTGTGTTAGGAAGCAAAGATCTTATATGAAAATAGCTTGAATTAAGGAAGTCAGCAAAGAACCATAAATGACACCATCAAAAATTATTTCTAAGATAACCCAGCCCAAACTAAAGTTGGTGGAAATACTCCAAGTAACATCAGCAGAGGCAAGTCCTAAGTATAGCCCAGACAATTTTATAAAATAGAAGTGTTGGCATGTTGTATTTACACAGAATTTTTAAATTCTTTGAGATATTCATACGCAAGGTCCAGTGAAAGGGAAGGCTCTGTCTCTACCTGAATCACCCCTAGAACTCAATGTGACTTGCTCTGTTCCCACACACAGGAAGCACAGATAGTCCAGCCACAGAGGAAGAGGTAAATTTAATCTATTCAGTGCCTTTCTCATCCAAGTAAAGAGTGGAATTACAGGGGAGGAAATGAGGCAAGCCTCAGCTCGGCGTGCTGGCAGGAGCATCCCAGGCTGTGTGGGGTGGGAGACGGGAAGGCAAAAAGGCCTCCTGAGGTTAAACAGCCACCAGCAAATTGCTGGCCTCCCTCAAACTGGAGGAAGCAGCAAGGAGAGGGATTTGAGGGGATACTGAAATTCCTGCCCAAATTAGCTAAAGGATGATGAAGTAGATCTTACCCACTGCAAAACCTGGGCAAAATCTGGGCACAACATGGAACACTCTCAGGCACAGGGGAGGATTTCTGGGCTGTCCTATGCAGGGCCAGGAGCTGGATATTGATGATCCCTGTGTGTCCCTCTCAATTCAGGGTATTTTATGATTCTATGAGTTATGATAACCTAGTGCAGAGAAATCCAAAGACATCTCAAGCTTTTTAATTTAGGTCTGCAGGTAGATACAGATCTGAGAACCTCCACCTGCCACTGCAGTGAGCAAAGGCTGTTTTCAAAAAGGACAGTGGTTCTCACCCACAATGGAGCTTCTAGCACCAAAACCATTATTTGGGTTTTCAGTTTAATTCTCTATAATCTATAGCTCAAGACATTAAACCATTTCCCTCCACGTAGCTTGTCCAAATCAGTGAAAAAATTCACTGCTGAAAAGCAGTGTATTACCATCAAACAATAAGAGTTTGGCAGCTAAAATAACCTTCCAGTAGCATTGATGAGGCCTCAATTAGGCAAAATTTAGCTGTACCACCAGCATTGCCCAAAGCAGGATGGAAAAGGACTGTCTGACCACTGCTTCCCTGGGGACCTCCAGGGAAATGAGATGTATCTCATGAGCTTCTCAATCAGCAGAAAAATTGGAAGAAAAACAAATAAAACAGTTGGTGGTCTCAACTGTGTTTCTTGTGGGCAGTCACCCATGTTGCAAAAGCTTTCCTTGTGATGGGCACTAATTGCTCTCCCTTGTGAGGGATCTCAGTCAAGAAGTCAGAAGTGAAATTAGAATAGAGTAAAGGTCAGGGTGACAAAAGCATTTAGGAGCCTTGCTCCAAATAAGGAGCCAATGGGAATGCTGGTCCCTGTGTAGGAAAAGCCACCTGGACTCACCTGAGCCACACTTAATCAAATGTAGGCAATCAATAAGTTGCTGTTTCAGAGTTTTTCTACAAAATAGGAGGAAAGGCATCTCCCAAATCAGATCAGAGTTTCTGTAGGACACACAGCTTCTCTGAAGGCGCCCATTTCAAATGTCAATAGAAAGATCAGTGCTAAAACCTCAGAAAACTGCCCAATCTGAGGTGCCCTGTGTATCTACAGCACTCTGCAGACCTGGTTGTAGGATCTCTCTCACCTCATCCTATTTCCTAAAATACAAGTGTCTAATTTATGGTCTTCCTCATGCTCTCTGTTGGGAAACACTTCTCCACTGACCCAGATGGACCCTTCACCAAAATTTGAGGCTTGGAGCATCCTCAAGCAGAGCTTCCTCTTTTCTCTGCTCTGCATGGTCTGTGAATGAACCTCAGAGCTGTTGCCAGGTTGGAGAGGAAAATCTTGAGTTTTGGATTTGAGGTTTTGATTGAATCATTAGTGAGTTATCACAGTTATCAGAAGCTGCCAGGCTGAGAGAGGGACACGCCCTCTCTGCCGTGAAATCGATGGAGAAGTGAACAAAGTGTGAAAAAGCAGTTGTGAAACTGCACATTTCCAAAGAAACCAGATGAAACAGGCAGGCAGTGATTCTCAAACCCAAATGTTAGTTCTCTAATCAGAAAGCAAGTCACTGAGTGTTTCTCATGAACAATATATATTTGTGGTTATACAATCTGGAAAGGCACAGTTCCTGATATAAATACAATACTGTCATTGTTAGTCAACTCAGTACATACATGTGGGGTTTTTTCAGTTAAAAATATGTTTTTAATTGCATATCTAATCTTATTTTCAATAATTACGATACAAGCTTGTTTATAGAATTGAGATTTCTGGAAAAAAAAATTGTAGGAAATACAATCTCTTCATGTTTATCCACATGTATCTAAGAACAGATCCTGGATATTCTTCTTATTACAGAGGTACTCTCAAAACCCTAATTTTAAGGAGTTCCCAATCACAACCTTGAACTTGAGGGATCATGGGGAGCTGTCAGAAGGTTCTCATGAAGGACACTGTGAAATGGTACATACCTGCTGGCAAGAAAGTGACACTGGTGTGATGTGGAGTCATGGTCCTAGGTTTTATTCTTCTGTGTGTGTTTACTGCAGGAATAATGTAGAGTGACAAATCTTCAGGCAAGAAAATTTACAGCTGGGCTGTGTCACACAGTGTCAGAGGATGCATTCTGAAGGCTATGATGAAACAAAACAGAAAAAAATTAAATATTAACAGTCAGATTAGATGTGACAAAATGGAAACATGGAATTTTATTGAAATAAATTTAATATTTCTAAGAAGGTATCTGGTGGGAATGATTTTCTAACGTGATATTTCAGAGCTCAGAAATGCCAAATTTTTAAAAAGTCACCGATGGTGGTGTTTCAGTGGAAAATGTTGACATTTTTTCACTTGAACATCACTGATTCTTGGGGAATATTTCATTCTACAAAAGCTTTCCAAGACACAGCCAACTGTACATACATACTCTCAAAAGGAGAGTGGAAGGCTAAGGGGGACATTCCTAGGAGAGCAAATGGAGTTTAGGATAACAGGAGTGGGAAGGTGAGGGTGTGCAGTCACTGCTCTGATCTGAAATGTAATGTCCAACCCCGTCTCCCTTTCAGCTCCAGCTCAGAGTGAGTGTCAGATCCCAAATGTAAACTTTCCCATCTGTGTTATTCTATTAACTGAAAGGGAAAGGGATTAGCATGTGTACTTGTCACATCTTTTGACCTGTTGCATACTGAGACCCAAGGTAATGTTAAAGCAAACAGCATTCTTCTCCCTCTGCCAGGATAAGCAGGGCACGGGGGTGGCGTTTCGGGAGGAGACAAGAAAGCCAGACCACGTAAAACAAAGTATGTACCCTGTGCAAAAATAAACCCTGGACGTTGAAGATTTCCAAAGGGTATACCTTAAACAGGGTGAGAGAGAGAGAGAGAAAACATTTGAGAGGAAAGTTCCCTTCCCTGCCAAGCAGCAGATGGAGGGCCTTCCCACGGAAATAGCTGCAGAAGACAGATCACTGACAGGAACCTCTGCCAAGAGAAGGGGTCCCGCTCACTGTGCTGGTAAAATCTCAGTGCACATTAACAGGATCCTCTGATTTAAACTCCTTCTCCAGAGAAAGGGGGTTGGAGTGTGTCACAGAGCTCTGTAACAGTGTGGCCCACCCCAAAAAGGAGGCAGGTTTGGAAGGATTACATAGTTTGGGGTTTCATTCCTTCTTTTCATTCAGATCCTGGTTTTGCCCTCACTGTGAGTTTATAGAGCACATGTGCACACACAGAGACATGCCTAATGGCAACAATAATCTGCTTTGCCTCTCCCTTCCTCTGCTTTTTATTTCCACAAGGCCTTTGCAGTGATTGGGACAAGATGAAGTGTTGGATGCTGACACTGATAGAGAATCCATTTGGGGATAGAGGGTTTAATGAAGCTGGGCACCAAAAATCTCTTTTTCAAATGTTTCAGTTAACTTGGCACTAAATTATTCATAGAAGAAGAAATTGAGGGCTTTCTGCTCCTTCTGCTTTTTTTTTTTTTTTTTTTTTTCCTGGGTGTTTCTGATTCCTTTGTAAAAGTCCATAGGAGTGCATGTACTTTGTGAAAGAAGAAAACAAACTCAGCATCTCCAGGACAAACCAGTCAGTTCAGCAGTGAGAAAAAAGGCCATTAACTGTATTGCTATCACAGAGAGCCAAAGGAATGGGACAGGATGACCTGGGCACAGCGTGTTAGGAGAGAAGCTCTTCCAAGCAGGCCTAGCAGGTACTCCCTGATATTCCCAACATTTGAACGAGAGCCATTTTATTACTGTTATGGCCAAGGCTTGAGCATCTGATGTCAGAGTAGACAATTAATGCAAAAAATTAGCCACAACTGAGGCCCAGTTCCACTTTTGGATGGTTTTCTTTGCTTACCCTGCAAGAACAACATCAACAAATTAAATTGAGTCCAGCAGTAGACTCTCAAGATAGCAAAATACATGAGGAAAGGATGAGGGAGGTGAATTTGTTCAGCCTGAAAAATCCAAAAGTTAAAGAAGGGACTTTAACTGGTGCCTGCTACTACTGATAGATGGCTACACAGGAGATTGAGTCCAGCTTTTCTCAGACACTGTGAAAGGATGAAAGGCAATGATAACCAGTTGCAAAAAGACAAATTCCTACTTCATTAAAAAATAAATTGAAAGGAGGACAGTTAAGTTTTGGAACAGGTTGCACAAAAGATGGTAAAACACCTAACCTTGCAGATTTTTAAAACTTGACAGAACATGGCCCTGAGAAACCTTAGCTACCTTTGAAGCTGGCCCTCTTTTAAGCAGGGGCAAGTTGATCTACAAATGCCAGTTTCAATCTGAACTAGCCCATGATTCTGAGAGTACCAATTATAATTTCTGCATTGATATATACAATCACTTTCTGAAATCCCCAACTCTTACCTCAACCCTAATGTCCTCCTCTAAATGAAAACTTTTTCTTTCACTCCTACAAACCAGAAAAGCTTTGCTGGAAATAGAGTCTGCACCACCTGCCCTTTGTGCCTTCATGGCAAGGTTTTTAAATTCTCTGTGAGCATCATCATCATCATCATCATCATCATCATCATCACCATCTATGACAAAGAGATCTCCAGAACAGTGCAACAATATTGGAAAAAAATTCCCCTGAAACACAGTGCATTTGTGCTCACTGGCAGAGCCATACTGGTAGGAGTCTGGAGAGAAAACCACTAAGGGTGACACACAACTTTCCTGCAGTGACAATAAGGGGAATAAAAATAAATGAATCAGGGAGAGACAAAGAGGAATATCCTGATTTTCCCTTGATCATTTTAACAGGAAATATTTCCCTGTATTTTGCCAAATATTAGGCAAAGCAGGGTTAAAGCTGTAGAGAAACTCAAGGGAGATGGAGAATGGAGTGTGGGGAGCACCACTGAGCTTGTCCTGTGTTGTGGGGCACCAGATGAGACCCCAAACTCTGCTGCTGGGACTCCTGAGCATGGCTCATGGTGTTCCCAGAGCAGGTATCAGCCCCTCTCTGAACAGACTTCTGAACCACAGTCTGTGGCAGCTGTGATAATAACTACAACCATTTCAGTGCTGTGATTGGAAATGTTTTCAGAGTGTAGTTTTTGTCTAAATAAAGAAGGCATTTTCTGGAGGTCAGGTGGCCTGGGTCATTGTTTTGCTGCAAGATAAAAAGAGATGAGTCCTCCCACTTCACCAGAGTTAGTCTTATCCCTTCTCATGACTGGAAGGACCCAGGCTGAGAATACATGGCAGTGTTATCCCAAATTTCCTCATACAACAACATAACCTCATCCTTTTCTTCTCAGTTCCTGAATCATCTTTATGGGCTTGTCTCAGAGCAGTTCATAAACTGCTCCTTCCTCAGGCTAAGGCTGCCCATGCTGTGCAAGCACAGGGTGCAACCTTGACACCACTCCCATGGTGCCATCCTTCCAGAAGAGATGCACACAGTGGTATTTGTACCAATTTACAGTCTGGTGCCTCTAAAATGAAATTTTCTAAGTTCACTGTAAATGCTGAGAGAATAATTCCAGAGTCTTGACATATATCTGTGCCGAAGTTTGTGGATTTATTAATATCTGATATTAGATATTAAGAGATCAAATTACCCAAAGTCAAAAAAGAAGGTGTCTAGGTTCTAGGTTTGATATTCACACAAACAGACTGTTCTTTTTAATCAAGTAATTACCTTTTTTATAGCTGTGTCTAATAATGTGCATGTAAATATGCAGGCACATAAATACAGAAACACCCACATGTTTTTGTACTGCACACTCCAGATAAAGAGGAGCAGGGGGAAGCACATCAGGGCCCTGTTTCTCATCACAAATTTCCAGTCTCCTGAAACAGACAGACAATATATGTTTCTCTAGGATTATTCAATCTGTGCACCAAGTCAGTGGCTTTAAAAAGACCCCCAAGCTTTCAACTAGGATTGCTCAGCAGATTTCCACTCTAGTTCTAGACTTCTGGGTCCTAGGAAAATGGCCTGCATAATGCATTTTAAGTTTTAATTAAATTTTCTTGATTTTTTTTTTAATTCTGTCTGAAGAGAATATTAGTTCAAGTATTTGTAGCCCATTTGGTGGTGTTCTGACAGCAGAATGCCAACATTCCCACCCCAGGTGCTGAAAGGCAGAAGGATGCACACACCTGTACACACAGACAAACCCTGCCGTGTTCTGGGTGCAAGACACATCTGATGATTTCTCCTTGTTTAGTAGCACAAAAGTAAAAGGAAAACATGGTGTGGGACATTTTAATGCCCTAAGGCTTTCTATTTACTTGTTTAAAAATAATGTTTCTGTTTTATAAATCAGGATTGTTCAATACCTACTTTTTCATTATCTGTTTAATTGAACCATAATCTATGTCTTCAAATTCTCAATTTCTAACAATTCCTATTATCTGCTTTATGTCAGAGCTGGTGGGGTCTGAGGTTTGTACAGGGTGGTGACATTTCTGATAAGAATACCTTCAATTTTTTATTCTTTAGAACAGGTGAAAAAAAGGATCATCAAAGCATTTTTCAAAGTTGTTGCAAAGATAGAGAACTTTCTGTACAGGGTGGAATTTAGACAAAGTCTCTCTCTAAAATAATAAGTGATGGTGAATAGCACTGGTCACATGGCTTAGAAAAAGTAAGGTTTTTTTACCTAAACTGTGAAGGCCAGAAAACTGAAAATCTTCCACTGGCTTAATTGGAGTTGGGGTTTTACACTGAGTGTTCTAAGAGCAAAATATCCTCTGATTACCTAAGTGGGAGTAGTATTTGGTTGGCATTCGATCTTCCCTAATGTCACTCATCACCCCCAGCCTTTGGGTATCTCTAAACTCAGTGATTTTACTGTTTTTATCCTGTTCTGTTACTTTTCTCCCTGCAATCAGTGCTGTCCACACACTTGGTATAAATGGTAAATAAAAAGCAGCTGTACAAGTGAAAAATAATTTCAGATTTGTCTGTCTACCTTATGAGGATATGGATGTGAATAACACAAATTAAAATAGAGTTCATTCAGAATCAGTTTTGAACCATGGTACATCATGGTCTAGAAGCAAATTACTATCATTTTGCTTATTCCTTGCCACTAACAAAGTCTTCACCAACACAAAGTCCACAGAGAAGTCTCTAAAAGGAAAAAAAATCAAGCTAAATCAACTCTCAAATTCCCATGTAAACTGAGTTTAAGAGTGGAAAATTTCTTTTACCTATTCTTTGGGTGGTACAAAAATCTAAAATTCCTATAGCCCTGCTTCCCTGGGCCAAGTCAAACAAGGATATTGTCCTTTTAATGTCTTAAAGGCTCTGTTTTCTTGTAATGCCAAATGCAATATTTTTTTGAAAACACTACACCAGAAGTTTCCCAGCTGAGAAAACAGGCTGGTGAAAAATGGTTTCAGAAAATGAAATAAACCATGCAAAAGCTGTTCAGGGTGTGTGTATGAAATGAACATCTGGATTTGGCTTGTTAAACTGCCTCTTTTTTTTACCTCTCTGCCCCCACCCTTTCTTTTTCTCACAGCTGTTCGAAAGAGTCCTAAGGGCAAAGAGACAGGTCAGTGGACTGGGTTACACCTTTTTTTCTTTTCCTTTTTTTTTCTGAACCTCTTTGCACCTACTCAAGGAATCCAGGCCACATGTGTGTTTAATAAGTAGGCACAAACACGAGAGAGAAGAAAAAAAAAATCTCAATTCCTGTTGGTTCTTAGGAGAGACACTGAAGGAAAAATAAACTCCGGATTTCAAATTTTCTCTCTCAAAAAAAAAAAGAAACCTTATGGTTCCAATAAAATATTTCTTTAAAAACCCAATGGATTTTTTTTTAATCATGGTCTTTGCAGAATATATATTTTTCTCTCTTCCTTTGGAGAGGAATAACAATGGGTTAATCACTTACCTGCTGCAGCAAGAGAAAACTATGAAATGCCAATGGCCTGGGTTCACTGAACTGAGTCTTCCTACAGACGAAATAGATACATACATTTATATTGAGTGGGTTCTTGTTTAATTTCAGGCTGCAACTTCCCCAGCCCAGAAATGAAACAGAGAACAAAAGGAACTGAGAAATGATCTGGAGGTGAGGTTTTCTGAGCGGCGGAGGACTCGCTTCCTCCTGCCAGCATGTCCCTGACTCTGCTGCAGCCATGGCCAGGAGCAGAGCAGCTTCCAGCTGTGCCAGGGCCGGAGGAAGCTCCCTCACCTGCCTCTTTTATCCAGGTCTAAGAGCTCTGTCAGGTCTAGCCTTGGGTCCTCTGTCTTCACACACATCTCAACCATCAGTCAGTGCTGCTAAGAATCCTCCAGCCCACTGACAATGGCCTGCATGTAAATGCTCTGTTCCTTTGAGCCACTGGAGCCTCATGGGGACACCATGGAATGAAGCCATCTGACCTGAGCTGGCACTGACAGCAAACCCACCCTCTCATCTGGAGCTCTGTCTTCTGCCCAGCCATGAACTGTTCCTGTGCTCCCTGTGCACACATCCACACATATCAGAATGATGGAATAGTTGGAAGGGACCCCTCAGGACCATTGAGTCCAACTCCTGCCTGTGCCAGTGCCAGTTGAGGGTTTCTCTGGGTCTGGATTGAAGGCACTTGAGACAGGAGTTCACATTTGGACTCAAGTGCTTATTATTTCTTATCAGTAAAACAATCTCATTACTGTAAGTTTGACAGCTTTTCATTAGAAGGCACAAAATGGCCAACAGTCTCTTGGTACAAGGTCTTTTAAGACTAAAAAGGTCTAGGTCCAGTTAAGAACTGACACCTAGATTATTTTCCCTTTTAACCCAATAACTGATCCCAAAGAGCCTGCAAGGCAGACTTTTCTGCCCAATTACGAAATGCCACCCAAACCTATGGAGAAGGAGGAAGAAGCAGCATGAAGAAGAAACCCAGGACAACACCCTGTGCCCTCCATCTTGATTCCATCCACAGCACACTAAAAATCCCAAAACGTCAATTTGTCAGCAAATGATACACCTACACTATTTTCTATAACCTATTTCACACTTTTGCGGATTCTAGTCTATCTTGATGTCTATGAAACTTTCTCCATGAATGAGGGTCAAACTCAATGCTGCCCTGGGTGTCAGGGCACCCCAGATCAGACAGGGAAATATTCCCTGTGCCCTGGGTTTCCACTCCTGGCCCTGCACAGGACACCCTAACAATCCCACCCTGTGCCTGAGAGAGGTGTCCAAACACTTCTAGAACTCAGACAGGCTCAGGGCTGTGACCCCTGCCCTGTTCCAGTGCTCACCCTCTGCATGAAAACTTCTTTCCTGATATCCAAACTAAACCTCCCTTGACTCAGCTATTCAGCTGAGAAGTATTGCACTTGTGGGTTGATCTATATAAACACCCACCTCCTACTGCCCAGAGGGTTTGCACACACAGGTAAAAGAGTTTATGACCCTTGTAGCAAACCAGAACCATGAATATTTACTCCACTTCCTTTTGCTGTTGCTCCTCTGAATTCTGCTTGGGGTTGGTTACAACACTGCAGTCCAGCAAGCACAAAAATAAGCCCCCAGATCCTTGAGTTTATTTGAGGAATCTTACTTTGGATAGAAAATTGATGCTGAAAATTAAATATCTGAATAAAAAACCCTTTGCAAAACACAAGTGCTGGTGCCAGGAAAGAAGCTGCATTGCTTAATGTTAATGCTATAACTGAGAGAAGGCAGTGATATTTCCTGGAAAAAGCCTTTGCACAGTAGCCTACATGGAAAAGCCAGTGCTTGGCAGTGGGGGCTGCATGTACAGAGGAGATGAAACACACAGTGACAGTGCTGAGCTCTGGGAGTCCTCAGAGGAGAGGGCAGAGCCTTTTGTTGGTGTGATGACCCTGCATTTGAACTACATAAATACAACCAAAACAAGTGAACAACAAACAAACAGGACATAAAAAAAGGATCTCACTCCAGCCCCAGTGCTGGCTGTTTGTCAGTCCTAGGTCTGCATGGAACCATGACATGACAAATCTAAATCTGAAATAGAAACCTAACAGTGGGTAGAGGTTTTCTGGAGTCATTTCCAAGGGGAATACAACCCTTCAGGCTAAAAGGGTATAGGTTTAGATCAGTTATAAGGAAGAAATTGTTCCCTGTGAGGGTGCTGAGACCCTGGCACAGGGTGCCCAGAGCAGCTGTGGCTGCCCCTGGATCCCTGGAAATGTCCAAAGCCAGGTTGGACAGGCTTTGGAGCACCCTGGGACAGTGGAAGATGTCCCTGCCCATGGCAGGGCTGGAACTGGATGACTTTTAATGTCTCTCCCAACCCTGTGATCCTATGGTGGTTCTATGATTCTTGCATTAAGCTGGTCCAATGATTGTTGTGGGTCACAATGTTTGGTCAGCAGAACCTAATTTATTCATATATTCCAAGTTCATATCTGCTTCAGTAGGGCTCAAAAACAGAATTACCTGAAAAATCTAGCTGAAAGTAAAGTGAATTCCCCTTCTTTTCTCTCCTACTGTATTTTTTTTTTAAATAAAAGACCGTGAGAAGAGCATGGAAGTGAATATTATTTATGGAGCACCTAATAAAAATGCTGTGGGGAAATAATTACTGGAAACATCTGACTGTGTGACTGTAAATGCCTGGGCCCCAGCACACTGATTTAATGGACCACTGCTCTACTCTGTTATGCCTTGTGCTACTGACTGCAAGCCCCCTGCCCTCCTATTAAACCCCTCACAGTGCTGGTAGATCAGCACTGGATTCTGCAAGGTTTGTGGCAATTTTCCAGAGAGGGATAATGTGAGCAGGGGTGACTCTGTGTTCACAGAGAGGCCTGGAGCCAGCCCTGGGAGAGAAAAAGTGCTTTGTGAAGAAATCACAGTGAAAACCTGAAGAGTTTGTGGTTCTGGGACTGAATAATGTTTCATAATCCAGACACCAGGTGCTTTAGGTATTTCTGAAAGACACTGGTTAGATGTTAACTCTTCCCCCTTTTTTTTTTCTTTCAACCCATTTATCATTTACAAGCCACCAAAGATTTTAATTTTTGGCTGTTATTTTCTCTTCAATATCCCTTTAGGACCTCCTGAACCCAGTGGTACAAAGCCATGCAGCCTCCCTGCACAAAGGGCACTTCTTACTTCCATCCCCTCCACTGTTTCACAGATAGATGCAAAAATGTTAAAATTCACAAAACACCTTGTAAGTGATATGAAAACCACAAGGATTTGCAGTTCCTGCTTTCATTTGCAAAAACAGTCCTGAAGAAAGACCGGAGGGCTATCATTTAACTGCTGCTGCTGCTGACTTGCTAAATGAAGAGGAGAAAGTAAAAGGCAGCTCACTGCCACACTGACAGCAAGAACAAAATCACATCCACTCCCTCTGAACCCAGCAGTTAGCACGTTTTTTGGGGATTTTTTTCTTTCCTTTTTTTCTTTATTGATGGTTTTAATGTAATATTTAAGTTGGAGCTAAAACAGACCCATGGAACATTAAATCACTACCAAATGCAAATTTACCTATATATCTGAACTCCATTTTCTCCTACATTTACAAATCAAAATTCTACCATTTGAACTGCAAGCTCCTATTGCATTTAATGGGAGGCAGCAAACTCCAGACATTACTTGGAATATACATGCACTTATCTTGTTGTTACAGGTCTCCCTCGCAGAACTAAAAGAGAGCTTTAGTACCAGACAGTATCTCTCTGGGGTCATACCCAATGAATAGTGTTTTTTGAAAGGATTATTTCAAAGGAACCCTGAAAAAGAATCTAATGACTTGCAAGCTACGGGATTGCAGCATGGGAGGAAGTAGATAATGGAATATGACAGCAATGCATTTTTCATAAACCCAGTGATTTCTATCATAACGAGAAGCCCATCTATAATTCGGAGAACTCCCCCCCCCAGAAGGAGATCTGCGCTGTTGCAGAAAGTGCACTGGAGTACGAAATGAAACAATAATGATGATGATGTTACTGATGAGTCCCACAGCTCTGTCTTCCCTTCTGTCTCGCTGAGGTTCAGGCAAGAGGAGCCGTTGCAATCCCCCTCTGCCTCGGCATCACTAAGCAGGGAAGCTCAGAGCACACATCAGAGACCTCCTGATAGACGCGGAGCCCCAGAGAAGAGGCTGCTCTTTATCTGCTCAAAGTTAAGGCCTGCATCTGCTCTCAATTAGCAGGCAATTAGGGGAGTTGAAAACAAACCTGTTTACATTGGCTATGAAGTCTAAAATAATTTGTGAGATGTCAGGGCAGGATATTAAGATGTTAATGATCTTGTTTCTGTACTTTGTTGCGCGCGCCGTAGGGTCGCACCTTCCTTCCGCGGCTCCGCGCACAGCTTGGCTTCTGGGAGGGAGAGAAACCCCAGAGGCTGCTTGGGATGGGAGGAGAAGTTCTGTTTACAAATAATACCTGAGGACAAGGGCCTTTCTTCAACTTCACTGAAAAAAAATTAAGGGGAGATGTTCATTTGTAATTGTGATTTAACGCCATGTCATGGATTACAGCCTTCAGAGGTTTCAACCACAATTCCCATCGTGAAGGCCCAGGCTGTAACCTCCTGTCAGTGTTAGAAATGGTGACTGAAAAGACCCAAAAAAGGCTGTTTGCAACCCTTTGCTGGGCTTATTCCCCCAGCTCTCCCTCCACAAAAGCCCACTGATGTAGGTGACTGTGGCACAAGGAGGTTGTTCGTCCCACTGAGACATCTAAGGACAACTGAGCTTCAACCCCACATTTGAGATAGGGTCCTGCTTATTTCTTATTATAGTGTCACTTCCTTACAAATATCTATTTACACCATTAATCTACATATCTGTTTACACCATTAACATACAATCTACATATCTATTTACACCATTAACTCTTCCAGAAGAAAGTTTTCACCACTGACCTCTCATTTCAGCAGCATCACCAGGGCGAGGTTGCTTAATGTTCAACTTCTTGGCTTCACTCGGGTCATTTCTGGGCAGCCACATGAAAAAAGGTTTGCACAAACATTTATTCTCCTTGGGCAGAAGGATGAAAAGCAGCATCAGCGTCCTTTGTTTCTGAAATCACAGAATTTGTTTCCATCAGCACAATACAATACAAGAACAGTGGAATTGATGAGGAAAGTGCAGAAACACCTGCCTGGAATGTGCATTTTGTACCTTATTTAATACAATCAGTACATTCTTACTGGCTGCCCACATTAATTCTGTCAAACTTGCAGTGGGGCTTATTGCCATATTGACCTTATATGACACAGTCATCATATCTATCTTTCAGCCACCAAAAAAAAAAAATTCTAGTAAATAATCCACTCCAAGTTGACAAAATTAAATTTTTACTGTTCCCACTAATGATCCCTGTTACCGTAATTATTTATGTCATGTAAACAGAGCTCTGAGCTCAACCTGCCCTCAACAATTCAAAAAGCCAGAGAACAAAAAGTGCACCACAGGTGCCACTGTGCCCTCTTGTGTTCTCCTTTGGGCCATCTCTTCTCTTGTCCTCTTGGCTTTTTTCACCATGCAATATGGATCCAGCTCTAATAAGAGCCAGGTGCTCAAGCTTCCAGGCTACAAAGTAGCTTTAATTACAGTATTAATAGAATTCTGCTAAATGAGAAAAAAAATCCCAAATAGGTCAGTATTTGTGGTTATATTTTTCAATGTCCTGGTGCTTGTTTTCTTTCCAATTTTTTGTTTCTTCCTGGTATTTATAATGCCTAAGAGACATTCCAGAGGCCAAAATAGAGGTGATCTGATCTTCACATGATATTCCTAACTTTCCACAAGAAAAAATAGCAGGAGGAGATCAGATCTACATTACACCAGCCCCAGAGGTACACCCTTGAGTCCTGACCTCCTTAGATGAAAAGCAGAAGAGCTCAGTATTATTAGTATTTATTGTTATTATCTTAATTGCTACTATTATTAAGCAGCCCAAGAAATATATTAATATAAATAACATAAACACAGACATTTGAAACATGAAGTCAAGCACAAAGACACATCCTATTTACCAAATATTAAACTACATTTCTTTAATACTTTCCATGAACAACTCTTGCAGATGCATACTGCATGAGTCAGTCAATACTAAAGGTTAGGATGAATGTGGACAGTATGGGAATGCCAGCTGAGCTCTTTAGTGGATACTTATTAAAAGACTGAAAAAAAGGGGGCTTTGTTAAAATAAAAATAATATTATATTAATGTAGATTTTGTCATTATCATTCAGATCAAGACAGTTCAAAAGTTGAGAAGATCAAACTGTTGCTGGTTAATTGGTGTAGGGAGCCTCTCCTGCAGCAGGGGGAGAGGGAGCCATAAGCTGACAACTCTGTTCCATAAAGCTTGGAAATACTTTTGTTCTTCAGGGTGCTGGAAAGAAAACTTTTCCAGAACTTTCCCGTCAGGAGAATCATGGCCATGGGCATCACAGCTCTCCTGACTGTGCTCCCCTCCTGCAGCCCCACCATGGGGTGCCAGCAGTGATCCCCCCTCCACAGCTTATTCATCCCAGACAAGCAAACCCACACCTCAGCATCCACTGGCCAAATCATGTCCCTTCTACTGCTTCCAGCCCTCTCACCACCAAAACACCTGGGCAGGCACCAAACCCACTGTAAGGAACCTGGCCTTGTGGAAGGCATCAAGAGGTCATGGACATATTTTATGAAAAATCTTTTTGCTAAGATCTTTTCTCCTGAGAGGCTGAGAGGCCTCAGAAATGAAATGTAAACAATAATTATCTGCTTCTGTGGAATGCAATAAGTACATCTTTGATTAGTCTCATGTAGTTGTTTTTAATTAATGGCCAATCACAATCCAGCTGTCTCAGACTCTCTGGTCAGTCACAAGATTTTAATATAATTCCATTCTATTCCTTGCTGGCCTTCTGATGAAATATTTTCTTTTATTCTTTAGTATAGTTTTAATATATCATTTTCTTTTAATATAATATATATCATAAAATAATAAATCAGCCTTCTGAAACATGGAGTCAAGATTCTCATCTCTTCCCATGTCAGAGTTGCCTGCAAATTCAACAAGAGGGTAGCAAGAGATGGTCTTTGAGATCCCTTCCAGCCCAAAGCTTTCCATTATTCTGTGATTCAGCTGGTGACCATGCAACGAGCTCAACGCTTTCACTCCCAGCTCTATTGACTCCTCAGTACCCAGAGTAGTAAAACATGTTTTTGTCAGTAAACTGCAGTGCTGTGACTCAGCCCCTGACACACAGGGTGCAGTCACCATGTGTACAGTAACATGGTGCCATATTTAGAGTTTCTGACCATAACCACACTTGCAAAAAACTGCATTAGATCAGCAGCCAGTTTCCCGGACTCCCACTCCTTGTTTCTGACTTCAGGAATTCAGATTATTTGTCTTGTACCAAATAAAGTTGCTTGGGAGATAAAACAGTAAGAAGAAAAAAACAGAGGGGCCTAACAATTAGCTTTAATCTGTTCTGTCTTGAATAGATAATGCTTATAGAGGAAAACAGCAGATAGTAAAGAAACAAAAAATGTAGCAAATTGAAACCTAACATGAAAATAAACCTTTCCCCTTGATTTTCATTTTTAAACCTTGAATGTTATCCTTAGCAGCACATAAGTAGTTTGCAGAAATAGTGTTCAATCCTCATTAACTATATTTGTCCTCTTTAATGCTGCCTGTAAATATCATCACATATTTACAGAGCAGGAGACCCACAGAGGAAGGTGCCTGAGTTTGCACTGTGGCACTCAGCTCCCAGGAGGGAATGCTGCAGCTGGCTGAGTTCAAGATATTTTTCCCATAAAGAGCAGGTTTGCTGCAGTGTAAAGACTCCTTTACTTAGTTTTCTTTTTGTTGGCTTTTTTCTTTTTTTGTTTTGAGGGTTTTTTTTCTTTGTTTTGTTGCTTTTGTTTTTTTTTTAATAACTTCAGGTATTGCTCATAGGGTGAAAAAAGTCAAGAGACTCAATCACACAGGATGTTTTGGGATTAGAGAGGATCAGAAGCTCATGCTTTCATTGCAAGAGAGAGTGTTTAACAGTGAGACCAGATGAGATCAAAGATACCTGTCCTGGGAAAAGAAAGGCAGATAAACATTGTCACTTAGAGAAGGTGATGAGTGCTGGGAGAGGGGATCAGGACATATCAGATAACTCTGACCTGGGTGCCAAAACATCCCCTGTCTGCAAGGAAAGGGAGGCCTGTACAGGTGTATTTATTATTTTGTCTACACTTGTTTCTTTCCCATGCTATTTCAGGGAGAATCACCTGCACACAGCTGCTCCCAGGGATTGCAGGGATAACACCTGCGGGCTTGGGAGTCTAAGAAAAAATCAAGGACTTCAAGTACAAAAGGTCACGGCCGTCGCTGTGGTTTTAGGGCAGCTGCACCACAGAGCTTCCCTGCCTCCAGAACACTGCCAGGCACTGAAGGAGAGAGTGTTCCACAGCTGGCAGCTGGCACAGAGGCCAGGGGAAATCCAGAGTCTGGAGAGCTGCCCTGGAGAGCAAACTGAAGCCTTTCCAGTGTCCACTCACTGTCCATTGTCGAGGGCAGAGGGCACAGCACTGGCACACCCCAGTCAGTGCAGTATTGAGTGACCTCTGCATAGCAGAAATTAAGACAACACTGGGCTGGAAAACTGCTCAGCATATTCTTTTCTTTATTTTTTAGTAATTCTTTTTAAGAATATACACAGCCCCTGTGATGATGATGAGTTTTTTTCTGGGTTGGTTTTTCTTTTTCATTTTTATAGAAATAGTCACAGAATGGTTTGTGTTGGAAGGGACCTTAAAGATTGTCTTGTCTCCCTGTAGATCAGGTTGCTCCAAGCCCCATCCAGCCTGGCCTTGGACAATTCCAGGGATGGAGCAGCCACAGCTTCTCTGGGCACCCTGTGCCAGGGCCTCAGCACCCTCACATGGGAGAACTGTTTCCTAACATTTGATCTAAATCTCTCCTTCTAAGTTCAAACCATTGTCCCTTGAAAACAAAAGATAACTGTAAAAATGGTCATAAAGGCAATTGGCTTTTGACCTGTTTGGATTTGTTTGAGTGCTGAGTTTTGAAGAATCCTTTTCTATCAATAGCACTAATAGATCCTACTGACCTGATTCCTTTGGGGCCATTTCCAGGGTAGTGAGGCATTTGTGTCCAGCTATCCAACTGAGACTGAAACAAGAAAAAAAATCAGAATTGTGATAATTAAGACACTTAGCAGACCCTGGAAATCCTTTAGGTGGGCTCTGTCTCCTTTCCACCCTTTTCTCCCCTACAGAAAGCCCAGAGCAGCTCTGGGTCACCCGCCAGCTCTCTGGAGGCTGGCAGCTCCAGGAGAGGGGGCTGGCTGGCTCTGCTCTCTCTGTTTATTTTCTGGGAAGTCAGGCCTGGTCAAGTGGAATGAATCTTGTGTTCATTTTAAGAAAGTTTATATTTGACTCTGGTAGGGCTGGGGAGGAGGTGAATGATAGGAAGAGGAGGGAAGGACCAGAGACCTTGTGGGGCTGCCCCCACAACACCACAGGCAGCCCCACGGCCAAGGCAGCAGGAAAATGAAGCAAAGCACCAAAATCAAACATGCCTGTTGTTGTTTTTTCTTTCTTCAAAGCTGAGAGATGACTCTAAATCTAAATCCAGCTCTCACTCCACAACTGACCTTGTACCTCATGAAAAAATGTAAACTAAATCCTCTACTTTTAAAAATCTTCTAAACTGCGGAAAAAACCCACTTCCTAACACTGCAGCACAACCTGACTCATCCTACAGCAACAATCTCTTTTTGCTACCCACACCTTGTGGAACTCGAAGTCTCATCTGCCACTGCTGCCTGCAAGACATAGCAAGAGGATGCTTTTTTTCATGCAGTTCTTGGAGCAATTCTGCTGGGACAAGGCACAGAGTAAAAGTGGAGAAAGGAGGTGAACTAACCTGGACTTTTACACGAGATTTGCACAGTTGCATGAAGCACTTTTAACATTTTTTAGGCTATATCCTCAAAGCAGGATAACAGAAAGAGTTGATGCAAATCCGTGGCTTTGCATCTTTTGCAGGGCATCATTCCCTGCCCAGGATCTGTGTGAAGGGAGTGCCAGCAATCCTGCCTTGGCTGCTCACAGAGGAAGCAGTAAATAGAGATGCTCTGTGCAGACTCTGTGTTCCCCATGCGGTGTAACCAAAACCAGTTCCTGCAATTCTCTGCAATAATATAGAAGGTTTGCTGGCTGCTTCTCCCATCTGTCTCTTGTGGGTATAGACTCCTGGCCTCTGAGGAAACCAAGAATGACATCCTACGAGATTTATAATCACAGGGATTTATAAAATACAGCGTTGTTGTTATGTGCCTTGAAGTGAAAGGGGAAAATAAATAAATAAACGACATGGGCGTCGCCACTGGAAAAAATAAATAAAAATCTGATCTCAATCAACCAACCACATTTACTACTCTGCATCCATGGCCAGGCTCGCTGCATAAACCACCCCTGTCAGCCCTTCATTCTTTCCAATACTTCTTAGAGCATCCATCTTCTTCAACACAACATCCCTGATTTCAAAAGCCAGACACAAATTAATTCCGGGAATCCTACGGCGGGGAGACATTAAAACCCATTTAGAGGTTTCTGTGGAAGGCTCTCTCTGAGCCTATTTCAGGCAGCTCAGCCCCGGCGTGGCTCGCTGGAGCCAGCCTGGAGGAGCAGGAGGTCACAGGTCTGCATTGGATGCAGGGACACGCCAGCACCAAGGGGATGTCTCTGTGAAGGCTGGGAGGAGGACACTGGGCAAATCTCTGTTGTAGGGAATTAAATATTCCTTTTCCTTTTCCTTCTCCTTTTCCCTTTCCTTTCCTTTTCCCTTTCCTTTCCTTTTCCCTTTCCTTTCCTTTTCCCTTTCCTTTCCTTTTCCCTTTCCTTTCCTTTTCCCTTTCCTTTCCATTTCCCTTTCCTTTTCATTTCCCTTTCCTTTTCCCTTTCCTTTTCCCTTTCCCTTTCCTTTTCCCTTTCCTTTCCTTTCCTTTCCTTTCCTTTCCTTTCCTTTCCTTTCCTTTCCTTTCCTTTCCTTTCCTTTCCTTTCCTTTCCTTTCCTTTCCTTTCCTTTCCTTTCCTTTCCTTTCCTTTCCTTTCCTTTCCTTTCCTTTCCTTTCCTTTCCTTTCCTTTCCTTTCCTTTCCTTTCTCTCCCTCTCCCTCTTCTCCTTCTCTTCTCCTTTCCTTCTCCTTCTCCTTCTCCTTCTCCTTCTCCTTCTCCTTCTCCTTCTCCTTCTCCTTCTCCTTCTCCTTCTCCTTCTCCTTCTCCTTCTCCTTCTCCTTCTCCTTCTCCTTCATTCTAAGCCAAGGCATTCAGTCTCACAGATTTCATTTGCAGGGATCAGCAGCCTTCAAGTTTTCTGCTACAGCTCCCCATGACTAGGATAAAGAAATGCGCTAAAAAAGAGAGAGGGAGTTGGGCCTCTGTGTTCAGAAGAAATGTGTCTAACACATCTTCTGAGGTTTGAAGAAAGAGGCTTCTGTAGATTTGGAGGGTTAAATTACCCCTCAGGGTTAGGTGTTAGGAAGCATCTCTCCTTCCAGTGTTTATTATTAAGTATCTCACTGGTTCTCCTTTCAAATGTCTGTGTTGAGATGTGCCAATGGCCCATGGAGGATAAGGACAGGGACCTGTCCCCTGGCTCACCTGGCTGCAGTCAGGAGGGTCCATGGGTCACACATCAGCTGCACTTTAGCTGCTGGCACAGAGAATTGCAGCACATTTTCTTCTCTCTAGCTCATAAAAATCCTGCATTTTGTCAATAACCCCACCTATTTTTATATTAATTTTATGGGGACTTTTTTTTTCCGGGTATTGTCAAACCTTGCTTCAGACAATCCATGGGTAAAATAAACATTTCCTGAAGATACATTTCCTTCCTTTGTGCTTCAGAAGAGGAAGAACACCTTGTCCTAAGCGGATATGGTGAAAGGTTTGGGTTGTTTCAGGGAATTGACCATCATTAGGAGCTAAGCTCATACTTTCATTTGTGACCTCCCTGGTATTTTTAAGAGCAGACAAGAGCACTCAGTGTCATGTCCACCTTTTAGAACTGGTGATCAATACTCAATAATTGCCTCAGAACTCCCTGGATCCACATCGGCAGTGGATGTTGGTGAACATCCCCCATCTTCAGCAAGGACCAACTCAAAATCCAGCTCTGCTGACTCCCCCAGCACTGGGCTATGTTTGATTATATTGGTTTACATCCCTTCAGGAGCTACAAGCTGAAGCCAAAGTGGTCAGTTGGCACTCAGGGATAACAGCTGGTGAGAAAAAGAATAAGTTGCTGTGTTGCCATTGACATCTCCTCACACCAACAGCCAGGATTTGGGATGAAGGTGGCAAAACGCCCCAGATATTCAGAAACAAGAAACAAAGCCTATTACAGCCTTCTGGGGGAGCCAGTCTAACCAAAAAGACACAAAAGAAAATCTGAAAAAGGACATAAAAACTTATATTCAGGGGAGACTAGCTCTTACCAGTATTTCTCCTCCAACTACTTATATGATATTGTAGTTTATATGGTATTTGTAGTGACAGGACAAAAGGGAATGGTTTTTAAACCAAAAGAGAGTAGGTTTAGATAAGATATTTTGAAGAAATTCTTCCCTGTGAGGGTGCTGAGGCCCTGGCCCAGGGTGCCCAGAGCAGCTGTGGCTGCCCCTGGATCGCTGGCAGTGTCCAAGGCCAGGCTGGAGAGGGTTTGGGTCAACCAGGGACAGTGGAAGGTGTCCCTGCCATGGCAGGGGGTGAAAAGAGATGATTTTTAAGGTCCCTTCCAGCCCAAACTTCTCTGTGGTTCTATGATATTTCTGCATTGTGGGAATCAGCAAAGTGAGATGGCAAAGCTGGTGTGACACCCTGATATTTTCAGTCCAGACAACAACAGAATAGACATTTTTTCATGGGTAGAGATGGACAAAAGAGTATTATTTAGAACCCCTGGGGGCCTAAGATTCAGACAGTTCATTTTTGTTGTTTTTAGAGCTCCACTACTACTTTTCTTTGTGTTAGTCAAAGGACAAGACTTGTTCTTGCCTATTATAGAGACCTATAGCTCGCCTTTGGCAATCCCACTTTGGCTGGTTGCACCTCAGTTTCCAAACTATCTCAGGAGAACAAAGAGAGCTATCTGCCTCCTTACACACCTGGGGCCAAATGTTTTCTGCCCAAAACAGACAGGAACTGGTATTGGAAATCTGCCTTAGACACACACCATGCTTGAGAAGACAGGCTCAAAAGCAACATTTCAGGGAACAGAAACTAAATGCAAAGGAACAGAAACTAAATTCCTTGAAAGATCTATACGGCAAAAAAACACAACAGACACATTAATAATTTAGCAAAACTCAGATGTCCATTAATGGCCACTTAGACAGGGTTTTGGCAGGATATCCTCTTTACTGTGCCACTCTTGTATCCCTGCAGCTGCCCATTTTGCTTTGGTGTGTTTGTGAGTCATTTCTGCTCCTGTCAATGAGCTGAGGCTCTGCAGCTCCCCAGCTCGTTATGGCCACTCCTTACTACCATTCCAGCTCCAAAAGCCAGCACCCAAAAAGCCTTCCATGGACCACTGAACAACAAAATCAAGTTATCACCCCTGGGATGAAAGAAACTGTGGCAGATATTGGTTTTTTTTCAGCTGTAAATCAGTGAAGCCTCATTTGACTAAAATGTGGGATCAGATCCTTGTCTCTGATCCCCAGCAAAGTTTTGTAAGGTGACAGAGACCAGAATGTGGCCAAGGAACACAGAGAGCTTGTAGAAGTCATATTCCATGCTCTTGGGTGCCGCCTGCAGGCTTTGGAACTTCAGGTTCCAAACCCACATTGATTGTAGTCTCTCGTGGAATAAAAAGGGGGCTCATGGCATTAAAATTCTAGAGAAATCAAGGATTGGAAATACGAAGTTTTTGAATCAGTTTTGAGTAAGCAGAAGCTGAGATGGGCATTTTATTCTAACAATGAGTTTTCACAATGATTTAAACCTCAAAAATAAAATTTAATAAATAAGCCAGAGAGCCATAAACTTAAGGAGATCAGCCTGGGAGGAAACATATCCAGGAATACCCCCAGATGCTGCTCTCTCTAACACAACACTTTGCTTCGATGAGGCCTCACTGACTTTCAGCCACCTTGGAGGCTATTCATTCCAGCCCCAAAAGGTATCTACATACAGACTCAGAGAATTGCTGCTATTTTCAAACTCCATTTTCCTTTTTTTCCATTCATTTTTGTAATGCTTCATGCCCCAGGACTCCAGAATTCCAGAGGCTCTGGCCTCAGCGTCCAGAGACAGCCTGGTCAGAGCTGTGACAGCAGAGCAGGACAGCAATGTGCCAGCTGCTCACACAGATTGGAGCTACCTGCCCACAGATTGGGGCTCTCCTGGAGGTCTGGCATCCCTGGTGCCTTCCTGCACCCCTTTGTTCTCTGGCTTTTCCAGCAGCCCTCAGAGCAGTTTCCCAAAAGGCCCAGCATTTGTTCTGGCAGCCATCCATATTTTGCTTCCTCGCAGCCCTCTGGGTCTGAGGCTGCTGCTGTCTCCCCTCCTGCTCCTGTCCCACCACTTCCTCCCCACGTCCCGTGCCTGAGGTGGGACTCAGCTCGTAATGACCCAGTTAAACAAACACAGGTTATTTGTTTACGGAGCACATTGCGCTCTCCGGGCCCAAAACAGCTCAGAGGGGATGTGGGGGCCCCTCCTTGGGTAAGGAAAAGTGGTTTGTGATCCTCAGCAGCCTGAGCAGGGCTGGGGATGTGGGATTTGCCCTGGGGTTGTGTGTGCAGGGGCTGCAGGGCATGGCAGAGCCCCCAGGAGTGCCACAGGGGATCCAGCAGGGACACACAGGGTGAGGGGAGCCCCTTGCCTGGCCCTTTGTCTGCTCTGGAACAGGTGGTGAGTGGGAGGGAAAACAAAAGGGGAAGGAGTCAAAACACTTAAACAGAGGAAAAAATAATTTGCCTTTTCTGATGATCTCAGACCCAGCCAGCGTTGGATCCTGGCTGTTTTGACCTGTGATATCAGTGGCCATTACACTTACCTTTCAAATTCCCATTTTCTTACAAAAACAGAGAATTGCCCTACCAGCCTTCCCCTAGAAATACACACCCATTTCTAAAAAGAACAGTAGATTTTTTCAAAATAGTTCCATAATGTCTTTCATGTTTTTGCCATTTTGATTGAAACTGAAAATACTGATTTGGTTTTAAAATTTATACAATCATAATAAAGTCTGAAAGTTACTGGTTTACTGGTTGTTTGAGTTTTTTTAAACTTTATAACTGGGAGTTATATGTCTTGTATAAATATAAAAGAAAAATGAAAATAATAAGAAGAGGGAAAAGGAAAAATCAACAAGAAATACAGAAGTAGTAGGTCTGTAAAAAGACTATATTAATTTTAAATATTTTTTCTCCAGAAAAATGAAACCTTTTGCTACTCTAAGAATTTTTCATGGAAATTGCTGCATTGTCCACCCGACTATACTCATCTTAAAAAAAATTGTACTTCAAGAATACATTTTAACCATCACTCATAAAATACAGTCTTTTCTCCTTTTCAGTGCTTTCTCTCATATGTCAAGACTCTGCCAGAAGTTCAAGGCCCTTCTCACTGAAGAAGAAAAAAGGGAATGAGGCAGAAGTGAGAGCGAGTGAGATTGAAAAAGGAGGAGAGAGAACAGCCCTGACACAGCAGAACTGGGAACAGTTCTGTGTCCTGCTGAAAATCTCCAGCAGGAGCCACTGAAATCCATCAGTGCCTGTCCAGCTGGGGTTTGGGGACACACGGACAGACACACGGACAGCAGCACAGCAGAGCTGCCAGGGATGCTGGGCCCAGCATTGGGAAGGTGCAGGGAACAAAACCAGCAGCAGGCACGCCATGGGTGCAGCCCTGAGAGGGGCCAGGAGCACCTATGGATTTATCAATCCCAGGGCTGGGCAAGGGAAAAGGGAGAGGGGATGTCCAATTTCCTGGCAATTGTCAATTAGCTGTTAGATTTTAATAGGGTGATATGGGTGATATGTCTTTTCTGCTTTGGGCTGAAGCTTATCTCTTGCTGCTTCTTCTTCTAGGAAAAAAAAAAAAAACCTAGCCAAAACTCTCTAAAACATGGCCATTCTTCTTATTAGGAGATTTTTCTTCTGAAGGAGGAAGAACAAGACCTAGAATGGTTTAGGGAAAGCATCATGATTTCTCTTCTCATCTTACAGAAATCCTGGAACCTGAGTGTGAACTTCCATGTGAGAATGTGTGGGAGCAAAGAACATGGATTAATAGTCTATCCTGATAGAGTATTTTTTCATTCAGAGGATCCCAGTGGAATCTCCACCACCACTAACACTAATTTTACTGGAGGGCTATGAGACCACAGTGAGTAAATAGGCAAGACACCGAAAAACAAAGTCCAAGGAACCAAACAATGCCAAGAACTCCAGTGGAGGGGATCTCAGTGGATCTGGTCAAGCCTGGTCTTCTGTTTCATTTGAAATCAGCAGGAAAAATCTGGTGTGGGAGAGGATCAAATCTATTTCTCTGTCTCCAGCTTCTACTAAAAATCTGATAAGGGAAAGGATCATATCTATTTTCTCTGTTTCCAGCCTCTCCTGACTATCCTGATGCAATGCAACTTGAAGGCCTCCAAGACCCGTCCTGTTCCTTCAGCCACTTGGCTTGTTCTCTGGTGTTTGTATTCTGGAGTCCCAGCAGCAGCAAAAACAGCTGCCAACATCCTGGGAATATCTGCCTTGGAATCTCAACTACTGTGTGAAGCTGCTGCTCTTCAGTTTGAGATTTGTGTTTGCAAAGGAAATCTGTCCAACAACAACATCGAGAGAGGAAAAAAGGAGGAAAAAGGGCTTTATATAACAGAATTAACAGGGCTGTTGCAATAGTAACGTGAAGTTAACAGGCAACTTTTCCTCCTCCTTCTCTGTCCCCACCCCAATCTCCTCCTCTAACAGCAGTTTAATTTGTTTTTGTTTCCAAGCTTCTTTTACTGGCCACTCACACAGCCCCGCACCCTTTGTCTAATTTGGATCTTGAACTTCCATGCAACAGACTCTTGCTGTAACTGTAAATCTTTTTATGGCCCTTCTGCCTCTGAACTGTAAAAGCAATGCCACTGTAAGCTGCCTAAATGGGTCGTAAATCCACTTAGTGCACTGAATGAGGGAAAAAAAAAGATTTTAAGGGAAAGAAGGAGAAAAAAAAGACAAACTAAGGTGGCTGGAGGGACATGGGGAAAAAAAACCCAAGAGTGAACTTGCTAAATGGAACCAAAATAACAGGAGTCAAAGGGAAAATATGAACATTGAGGTGGGGGAAGGATGAAATAATGCATCCTGGTGGTAAAAACAAACGGCTTCTGCAGGGTTGTGCAGTTCATTAACACCCAGGATTTACGGGATGATGTTGGTTGCCCTCTCCACTCCTGTTGATCTCGGAGCACCAGGAGGCTCTGCCAGCCTGCTGGCACCTAATAGACTCTTTTTCCACTGGGTGGTCCAGGGACTGGTATCTGGGTCTAATTCCAACTCTTTTGCACTGCCTTACTCCCAGGTTTAGCCGTGGCTCTGCTTCTCAGCTTATTCCATTCTGTAAATGGGAGATAAAGATATTTCCCTTGTTTGCAAACTGTTTTGAGAGCTGCTTAAATGCCACCAAGGAAGGGGCAGAACCAATTCCTGCGGCAGTCAATAGCAACAGTTTAATTTGTTTCTGTCGAAGCAGAGCTAGCCCAAAATGGGCCACCTTTGTCTGTGTAATTTATTGCATTTATCACCATGGTATCTGAGCTCTAAGTGTATTATCCAAATTCCACTGAATTCACTGAGTGTCTTTCCACTGCTTTCAATAAGTTTTGGATTTGACCCCAAAGTCACAAAAAAACCCAAACCTGAGGAATATGTCAAAAGAATGTAAGTGGGTGTGAGTTGAAATTGAGGAGTTTGGAGACAGGAATATGCAGAACAGTAGCTATTTAAAGACCCAGCTCGCTACTGAGTGTTCCCTTTTAATAGGGTTATATAAATACATTCCTGTCTCAATACATGTGGAAAAACAGGCAGCGAGGTGAGACTCTGCTGCTTTATTTCTTATGGGAAATATTGTGCATAGCTAAACTCCCACTTCCCCTTTCCTCACCCACCACCCAGAGTCCCCTCAGCAGCTGTGTGCAGTGCGAGGAGGCACAGCCAGCAGCCCTGAGAGAGTTAAAAACTTCACAGCTCTGCCCTTAAAATAAAGGCCCTGTTTTCACTGCATTCTCACCTTGCCTTACAGACTTGATCTGAGTTTTGGCACTCAACATGTCAGAATGGGAGGGGAGACTGGTTATGCCTTTTATTATTATTATTATTTTATTGGTCTGCTTCTTTGCAAGGAGAAGAGGAGGGGAAAAATGTTCTTGCTTGGCTCTCTGTGAAGAGAAATGAATTTCAGTACAGCTCCCCAGGCCTGGTGTGTCCCCCACTGAAAGCAAGTGCCCAGGTGGGCATCAGTTGGCATCTCAATTCCCATTCTCAGGACAAAAAGCCAGGATAAAAGAGGACCTAAAGGAGAAGCCTCTCTTTTTTCCCACTGACTGATAGCTCAGATACTATAACTTAAAGGAATACTATTAAAATGATGGAAACCTTCGACTATGAAAGGTGGAGACTGCACCTGGATAGTAATTACGTTTCAAAGGAAATCCATCTGGTGTTTTATTGCTTATTTTCTCCATGCATTATGTGTACAAGGAATATACAAGGGCTGGGATATTTCATATGGGGAGATTTCCAAAAACAATGTTTTTTGGAAATCTCCCGATTTTCTCTGTCAGGCCAATAAGCTACACAGAGTTTTACACTATTATGTCAATTAAGGGTAACAATTGGAATATTCTCTTTTTTAAAACCCTTCCTAACATCACTGGCACAGCTCCTTGGAGCAGGCAAACTCCATCAAGCTCTGAGGAGTTCACAAACAGAAAATGTAATGAACTCTTCAGTGCCTGGAAAGTTTTACAACTACAGCTGGACTCAAGGGACTTTAATTTTTGCCATCAGCAGGGCTGGAGGAATCTGCTGCCCTGAGGACTGCACCCTGTCTGCATGAGGGCAGAGGGACACAGATGTCCCAGGGTGCAGCTCTGGGAATCCTTTGGCCAGGTGAGAACCAGTCCCAAGAAGAAGACTGTTCATGTTTAAATAACACCAAGCTAGAGCTGGACTGGGCTTGTCTGCTTGCTAACCCTGCCTATATGTTTCAAAGAGCGTATTTTAAAAAGAAAATCTATATAAAGTCTATCAGTCTTTAAACACCCAAAGAATGCAGCAACAGTCTTAAAATAAAATCACATACAGGCAGAACGACCTGATGACAAGACAAACTCTCCTTCACTGCCAGCTCAAGTGATTTTGTTAATTCCTCTGAATATATTACTGGTCTCAGGATGACTGATGCTTTCATTACCACCTTGGCCTCAGCCATTAGGTGATTGTCATGAATCTCAACTTTCATTTTCAAAGTTTTAGCTGTCACTATTTGAATAAATAATGAAAACAAAACTGAGAGGGGAAAAAATGTAAGGTAAACCCAACAGAAAAACAGAAGACAATTAAAAATTATTATTATATTAAATATTTCTTACTTATCTTGAACTTTTAATGATGATGTTTGATGGCTAGAATAGAGGTTACTGGCTAGCTGACAACAGCAATGTTACTGTAAATGAAACCCATGCAACAGAATTTGGCTATAACCCATAGTTGCTTTAAATTTGTGCAACCTCTAGTACAGAACTAGGAAACAGTCACAGATTTAATTTACTTTTCACTTCTGATGCACTCTGCATAGTGTGGGGGATATGGTTTTGGCAAGGAGTTTGCATTTATTAGCACGTATAAATATACCAAGAATGTTTGGTCTTGCTGTTAAAGCTCAGATCTAGAAGACAGGAATATGTCAGAAGCTGAGTGTCATTTTTAAAAGCAAGCTTCAGAGCCATCCATGTATTTCTGTTTAAATACTTCACAAGTAAACCAACTGCACTCAAAAGAGTTGAGAAGGCAGAAATTAGACATAACTTGAAATAGTTTTTAAAAAAAATTCATTATTTCTAATATTTGGAAAACTGATTCACAATTTCTAAATAGTTGGAATTGCAAATACTGCTGTTAACTGTTTGTCATTGTTTCACATAACACCCAGGTGCAAGGACAGATTTCTGTCTCCCTAACTAAATTGGAGAGAGATTTATTGAAATAATGTGCAGAGCCCCACTCCAGCAGGGCAGGTTCAATAGCAGATGCTGACACTGGGTGTCCCTGCCCATTCCTGTGTGACATCCCTGCAGGCATCACAAGGCCGAGCATCCCAGGGCACTCTGAAGTGTTGGGGAGGATTCAGGTGAGGGATTTTGCTGTGAACCTTCCTGTGTGACCCTGGCACAGACCAGCCCAGGTCCCTTGGGAGAAGGATAACATCACACTGGAGACAGCAACATGGCAAGAGATACTAAAATATTCTCATTTCTGAAGTTATCAGAAAGCTGTTTAGAAGTGTTACAGTTCAGAGAAGCCCTTTTATTCTTCCTTAAGCAGGTTAAAAACCAAAAGAGATTTGGATGAAGATTTGTGCCTAGCTCTGAACTGCCTCTATTTCTGCTTGCTTTGTTTTACTCCTCTGGTCAATGTTTAGGATGAGAACAATTTATTTTGGGGTCAGCCTCAGCTTTCTTGTTCATGCCAGTTTATTTTGGACCAGATTGCTAAATCCATTTACATCCACACAGAGCATACTCACAATATTAAAGGGAAGAAGCTTCCTCTCAGCCTGAGGAGAACCTGCTGCCCACGAGCTCCTTCTCCTCTGGACCACAACCTTTGACTCCTCCTGTGGGGGAAAATGGAGAAATGCAATCAGGTGCAGAATTCCAACACCTCTCTCCGGGCTGCCAGACATCCAATTTCCAAGCAACCATTGGAAAATCTGTGTGGAATTTAATTTTTAATACAAAGCAACAAGGAACAGGAAAAGCCAGGGGTGAACTCAAGCCGTGTGTTACTCCTCCTCTGAGCCTTTCCAGGTGCTCTCCTCTGCACAGAGCAGGAGCTGTGGGGAGCTTCAGCATGCTTGGGGTGCTCTTACATTTTATTTTTATTATTTTAACTAAGAAACTAGCTGCTTGGTCCATTTGAGGAGGGTACAGCTTTGAGACAGATGTGGAAATAATCTGAAAACATGAGGGTCAGGCAATGGAACACTTCCAAGATTATATGAAACATTAGGCAAGTGAACGGAGAACATTTCTTTTCCCACCCCAATACTGGATTTCTCAGGCTTATCTTCATATCTGCATTATAACTGACCACTAATTGTGTTTCCCTCTGTATTTTTTTAGGCAGATCAAAAAAGTTCCAACCTAGACCCTCCCCTTTCAAACCAAAGAGTTGGTTTTTTCCACCTCTTGCACCAGCTGAGCAGCCAGGGGCTGGCTGCAATGCCACAGACACTGATGGACTGCAGGGACACGCTGCAAGCCCATGGACCTCTGGAAATGAAGATGAAATGAGGCTCCATTGTGTGCAGCACATTGATAAGATTTTGGCCCCCATTTCAGTGTGACCCAATAGGTTTAAATTGCTTCATTTCTCAGCCAGCCAAGAGCAAATGGGTGGTAGATGTGATATGGCTGTTCACTGGAAATCACCCTTGATTGATTTACCTTCTCCTCCTCGGCAGTGCATGGGCTCAGTGTGTGGCTGGGGCACATAAATTACAGAGGAAAAACCTTTTGTGGTTGTGTATAGTCTATATATGTTGTCACCCCATCAGAGGAGAAGCTTTTATGAAGTATTAGCTCTAAGTGTATACAGAATAGAAATGATAATTTTTATTTGCTTGTCAGAAGCTAAATCACATTTCAAAGTAATTTTTGTGCGTTAAAATCAAGTACAACTAAGTAACTTTGATTATTTTGTTTAGTTAAGGAAACAACCAGAAAATGCTGCTGCTGCTTATAAAAAACAAGAGAATTTTTAGGAGATTTTTTGTTTGTTTTTTGAAAACTAATAAGACTTGTGAACTTCAAAAGTTTTGAGTTTTCATTTAAAAAATTTCAAAAATTTGGTGTTTGCTTTTTCCTTTTTGAAAGAAGATACAAAGATGTTTCATTTTAATGTGTTTGCAGGAAAAAAAAAAGAAAAAAAAGAAAAGAAATTCCTACCAGCCCTGTTACATTCTTATTTCTGGGATTTGAGCTTATTTTTGGGGGCTGAGTAACAAGAGATTGGAGAACTTCTCCTAAAACTCATATTGGTGATTTAAACACTTCACTGTGATTGGAACACTGCCCTAATTCCAGACTGCAATACTCACACTGCCACCCCCTAGGATCAAGAACAGTCTCCTCAACCCAGATTTAAAAAAATTGGGATTAAAATCAGGGAATAAAGACAAAGGCCTGCCCATTTTCCCCAACCAAAGCACACCTGCCATAAATCACGGAGCATTACCATCACAACCTTTGGTAATTAATAATTACTAGCAAAAATTCCATCATTCATATCACTTTGGTGATAGAAGAAGGGAAATTGATATATTTTAACCATAAATTATTACTAATCCAATGCAATATGAACTTCTGTAGCATAAAGACCCTCCTGGCAAACCACTTCATATTCCACTGTTCATATCACTCTGGCGATAGAAGAAGGGAAATTGATATATTTTATCTATAAGTTATTACTCATCCAATGCAATATGAACTTCTGCAGCATAAAGACCATCCAGGCAAACCACTTCCAGTCAGGCAGGATCCCAACCAAGGCCTGCCCATTTTCCCCAACCAAAGCACACCTGCCATAAATCCCAGATCATTACCATCACAACCTTTGGTAATTAATAGTTAATAGCAAAAAATTAATAGCAAAAATTCCACTGTTCATAGCACCTAGGTGATAGAAGAGGGGATATTGATATATTTTAACCGTAAATTATTACCCATCCAATGCAATATGAACTTCTGCAGCACAAAGACCATCCTGGCAAACCACTGCCAGAAATCCCTGCCATTCTCCCAAGATCCCAACCAAGGCTGCCCATTTTCCCCAAGAAAAGCTCTGCCCTGAGCAAAGCACACCTGCCATAAATCCCAGAGCATTAACATCACAACATTTAATAATTAATAGTTACTAGCAAAAAATCCACCATTCATATCACTTTGGTGATAGAAGAAGGGAAACTGATATATTTTAACCATAAATTATTACTCATCCAATGTAATATGTGGTCCTGCAGCATAAAAGCTATCCTGGCAAACCACTGCCCTTCTCCCAGGATCCCAACCAGGGCCTGCCCATTTTCCCCAACCAAAGTCCTGCCTTGAGCAAAGCACACCTGCCATAAATCCCAGAGCATTACCATCTCTCAGCACCAACTGGTAATCCTGTGCTCAGGATGATGTATGGGCATTCACCAGCTCCCTCGCCTCCTGCACATGCCCCTTTCCCTCCCACAGGCATTTTTATGGTCTCCAGTGTCTCAGGCAGTGCAGCTCTCTGTGCCAGCTGTGTGACAGGAGCTGGTGGCAGCTGTCCCCTGTGGTGCTGGGGACAGGGGCTGCAGGAGCCAGGGTGTAATTAACGGGACAGTGGAATGGGTTTTGCCTCTCTGATTTCAATTAACCCCTCAACTTTGCCATGACAAGATCTCATGTTAGTTACCAACTAACTTCAGCAAAATCCAGATGTGATAACTGGTTAATCTCAGGGTACGGGGGGGTTTGACCAGGCTCTTCCCAGGTCACTTAATGCTCACCAAAAGGAAAAGGAGTAACTGTGGGGCTGAGGGTTTTATCAGAGCTGGAGTCTGATTTGTTCCCACTTCAAATCAATAATGGGAGAAAAATTCAGTAAAGAGACCCAGACAGATATATTAATGGCATTAAGGACACAGGCATTCAAAGCTTGCAAAACAGATTAGTGTAAACAGCCAGATAAACAAGAAGAAAGATCTTTGTTCAAGAAAGACAGAGATAAGCACAGAGCTGACATCAGAGAACAAACCAATCTGGCTATGTTAGGAATAGAGCTTCCCATTATTTGCTCATGTATTTTAGAGAGCACTTTTAAGTTTTAAAATCAGCACAGAGCTTTAGAGTTTCAATACAAGAGGTTCTTCTAAAATCCTCTATGAACAATAAAGATTTCTAGCCTACAACAAAGCTACAACTAAGAATTAATACGTCTCAAAAGAATGCAAATTTTTTAAATTAAACATTCTTTGCATTGTTCAACCTTTTAAATTGAGATACTGAAGAAAAAAAATCCTGGTTTTGCTGGCCTTTCTTTTCAATATAATTTTGTCACTTAAATTGTTGACCTTCTTTGGTTATTGGAATAGATTTAGTTCTGCTATCACTAATAGGGCTGCAATGGCCAGAGGATAAACTGTTATCACTTTGCCTATTGGCTTAAATTAATTTGTTCTTAATATTTAAGCAGTTATAAATGAGAAACTAATCTGAATTTATGATAGCAGACTGTGCATTTTCATGTGGTTGCAGTTACAGCAGCAGGTATGAGAGACACACAAAAGTGTTGAAGCAAAACCAAGGGTTACAGTGCAAAAAAGATTATAAATACCAGAAACTGTGACCAGACACAGAACATCTCAAGCAGATGTATTCCCCCATAAGCAATTTCAAGCAAATTTGAAAATAAAATCAGTGTTGATGACTGGATAATAAATCTCAAATACATTAATAAAAATGTAAGTTTAAAAAGAAAAAAAATGCAAAAATATTAAAAATTTATTTTAAAAAATCCCCTGATTGAACAGAGCAGACTATTGTCAACCACTACTAGGACTTGGCTGTGCAGTTCTTCATAGCTTAAATACCACAATTCATCAAATTAATTGCAAGCCTGCAAATTCCTTATTCATAGCATTAAATAACTGCATCTATTAAATAACTTCTTGCAATGAAAATCTCATTGCCTGGCCTGAGATCACGGTGTGTTTTTATCCTAATGGATTTAAAGCACCTACAGCAAACAAGAGCCAAAAGTCAAAGCAAAATAGAACACTTTCAATATGTAAGAAAATTCTTTCAGACACTTGAAGATGCCCATGTCAGAGCAGATTTCAGCTCCTTACACATTCCCAGCCCTATTAATAAAAGCTCAAATCCCAGTGAAAGAAGCATCTGGCTCTTCTCCCCTAATCAATAACATTCAGGAAAAGTCCCTTCTTCCAGCAGCAGCATAAATTACCAGATATATGCAAATAGACTTGCTAATGTTAATTGCCAGGGCTGATTGGTGATTAATTTTTTGATTATGATCAATCATTCCACAGGAATTTTAATAAGACATTCCAGGCAATCTGCAAATTGATAATAATTAGGGATCCCAACCGGTAACGCATCCACAGCCAAGTAAAACACATCCCTGTGATTGAGCAAAAAACAGGCTCCAGCTTGGGAGAAGAGAAAAGAAATGATCAAAAGCTCCAGAGCCTGCTGGGACAATGGTGTCATGTCTAACAAGAAGTTCCTTTTTTGCCATTTTTTAGGCAGGGTGGGCTTTGGGTCCTCTAGCACAACTGGCCACCTTCTTCGTGTGCCTCATGTGGCCAGAAATTAATGGGAGGTTCAGTTGTGTGACAATACCTTGGAAATATCACCTCAATTTGCAGATTTCCAGCTGGGAAAATAAACACAGGATTCCAAAAAAAACAGCCAAAAAATCTCAGAGCAGTCCTGCCAGACCTGCAGGGAACATGCCTAAAGGAAGGACACAATTAGATTTTTAGTCCCTAAAAATTAAAAAAAGGGCCAAACAGGAGTTCATACAGTATCTTTTTTTTCTTTCTTTCTAGCACACAGCAGGCAGCAGCACTAAATTTTTAGCAGCAAGAGAAATGTTTTCCTTGTATGACACTTGTTTGTGAACTTTATGGTGAAAGTTCAGACATTGCTGTAAATACAACAGCTCAAAATCCAACGTGATTAATAATATTTCCTTTTAAAAGGAATTTTCCAGCAAACATAAATGTCCTCCTACAACACAATCAACCCAAACACTGTTGTTGTGTACAAACCAGAAAGTGCAAGTGACTGGAAGAGGACATGAAGTTTTCTAAACTTTTAGAGCAAATGTTTGACTGCTCTGTGTTCAAATTGGGCACACAGACCTTGATACCTGCAAAGAGGAGCTTAAAAGGCATCACCTGCCTTCAAAAATGAGTGAAATGCAAGTGAGAGATGTAGAGGAGAGTAAATTAAGGGCACAATATATCTCAGCACTGCCCTGTCATGTTCAACTGATACTCAAAGCTTTTGAAATTTCTGTCTCCGTGGCCTAATTTTGATTTGCACAAAATACTCCTCTTTAAGTGTCAAGAATGGCATAAAGGAGTTTGAATATAAATGAAAATAAATCCCTGAGGTCTACAATTCTTTCTGTTCTTTCCCTGCTGCCAAATGGACCATTTTATGATGAGGTCCCATGTATTTGCTCTTTTATTTGAAGAGCTTGCAGTTAGTACAGCGTAAGTAGCTCAGCTTTTGCTTTTATTAAAAGGCAGAGTAGGATTAGCCCCAACTTTTATGTTAAATTTTCTGACACAAGTTAATTTTCAGTTGAATCTTATTTTTTCCCAGGAAATATCTTCTTCCTGAATAAGTCAAATTTTCATCAAGACACAAAAACATGGTTTTTACAAAGTGCAGTTTTAAGTGAAGCTTTTAAACAAATAGGGAAATATTTTCTTTTTTTCCCAACAGCTTCAATAGGAAAATAAATGCCAAGCAGTACAGAAGTGTGTGCTTGCTGTCTTTCTCATATAGCAAATAAGAAATGCTTTCAAGCAACACATATTGCTGTGGGGTTTAACTACAAAATTATTTTTATCGAGGTGTTTTTAAAATCTTGGCTCCATTCTTTCCTTAATCTTCTAATTTCTAGCCAGTTTCAAGAATTTTAGGCACTTATAAAGGGAATTTACTGGTCACAGCCAGCACAGATAAACACAAGGAGTAAACACAAGCATGTACCAAAGGAATTTACCTTAGACAAACCCAGCCCAATTCTTTTCCAGAATAGTCAGGAACAATTGCACCGTTAAATTGATATATTTGATAAACATATTAGGCCCTTAATTTTTAAATCAACATTCACTATTTTTTTTTTTTAATTCTGCATATTTTCTTAAACCAAATAAATTAAAAAATGTTTAAGTTCCCTGTTCAGCTGGGGTTCCTCACTGCTCCCTTTATAAATCTCTCTCAGGAAAACTGAAATGCTGACATGTTCCTTGGATTTGGTCTGTCATTCTTCTCCAGCTCCTCGCACTTGTACAATTCACAAGGTCACGAGTACAAAATGTGCTTGTTAACTTACACAAGAATAAAGCTGTCAGATGGGCTGAGGACTCCTTGTGTACCAGTTTGGTGAAATATGATTATCCAAGCTGTAAAATGGATAAACCTATTAAATTAATAAATCTGCTGCCCTGAAGACTACGACTAATGTCGTTGCCTTACCTACAAGGCACCCTTTCTTAAATTAATACTTGATAAAGGAGTAAATCTTTTAAAGACACACACTAAAGCTTTGCATTGAAGAGTTATCTTTTGTGTTACAAACTGTAAGTACTTTTTACTGCAATGGATGTAAGTGAGAGGAAATGAATTCCAGGGAAAAAAAAAAAGGAGCCTTAGAAAATGTTATTACCCAGCTAACGCTGTGGGCTGCTTCTTATCTGTACACAACTAATCACATCCCTGTTTCTTTTTTTATTCTAATGTGTGAGTGGATTTTACTGCTCATGAAAGTGAAGGATAATTAGTAGGGTAGTGGATAAAGTGGAAGGCCACTGCTTTATCAAAGGCAGATTGGGTCAGCTACACATAGGCAAAAGAAATCATGATTCTCTTCTTTCAGCTGCTCTGATTTATTACTCTCAAGGTCCAACAATGAAGTTTCACATCAGGGGAGAGAGAAAGAAAAAGAGTTTCAAAGGGTTCATCCTTCTTGACTTCTTAGAAAGCCTTTAGCATATTGTGTTTGTTAGAGCCCAATATCACTGTTCTTTATGATTATTAATAGTCTATTACACAGACAACCTCAGAGAAACAGAAAACCACTCTACAAGGCACCCACCAAATATAGGCCAAGACAAAATATCTGTCACTGAGACTTTACAGTCTAAAATAAAATCTTAAAAACTGGAAGGGAAATGAGCACACACATACAAAGGAGCTGCTTTAAGATCACATAGCAACCAAGCAGCAAAAATATGGAACAGAAAACAGATTCCCTGATCCACCCCAGGACCCACTGATAAACTTGTACTGCAATAATGTTAAAAATGAGACAAAAATAAAATCTCAGTGCATCCAAAGGCATCCAACATGTTGCTCCAAACTCAAAAGTGAATTTGTAAAAGGAAACAGGAAATGAAAACTAAAGAGGGTTGACATGATTACGGGGTGTTAATAAGAAAAGACATAAGCCAGGGGCCTTGATGTACAACTAGACAACAAGAGGTTACGTTTGGAGTCAGGGCTATGCTAATTTGCAAACTTGGGTCCATTTCATTAAGTGAGCTGAGAGACAGGCTGTCTCAGTCCAGCAGAGAGGGATCTCATTATCCATGTAGGGAGCAAGAGATAAGAATCTTTTAATAATTGCTGGGAAGTTTTTTTTTTTATGATGATATGGAATGCCAATTTATGCCTCTCCACTCAATGTGGATAAAAACCAGCCTCCTTCACAGTTCAAACCAGCCCCCCCCAGGCTGTGGCCATTAGGACAGGGAGGGAAAACAGAGACTCATACAGAGCTTGCCCGGGAGACCAATGCTGCAAAACTCCATTAAATGCACTTCATATTGGGAACATGTTTGTTTATGGTGCTTGGAATACTTTGCCAAGGCTTTTTACTTAATTTTTAATAGCTGTAGGACTTAGGAACAAATCCAAACCTCAGTGCAGCCAATGGGCAGGACTGCTACTGACAACTGGCCTTTGGATCAAACCCTTTACTCACTCCTTCTCAAGGAATGGCTCTGAATTGACACTTTTGGAAAAAGTTGAAAAGCTTATATTACTTTGGCAAAAGCATTGTTTGCAGTGCTTTCCCTTTGTCCCACTCTCCAAAACACAACCATGGCAGCCCTGAGAAAGGAGCTCTCTGGCAGGCAGAGGTTTGTGCAGCTACTCCCTTCCCTGCTATGAGTCTTCTGCCCACTTCAGGCTGAGCACAGCGCAGATTTTGTGATAGGGACAAGTTTAGCCTATGAGGGACTGATTTTGAGAGACTTGTGCCTTTTACAGGACAGCACCAAGCACAGTTCTGACCAACTCTAAAAGCATTTGTGTAAAAAACCAGGGGTAAAGTTAGACAAGGTGGCATGCTCATGTTTTACTACATAGTATATGCTAAAATCTGAGATACTGACAAAAACAGAACAAAATCACACAAATAGCATTAAACCTTTAAGAGTAAACTTTTCCCTCTGCACAAACTTGCACTGCAAGGAAAGGAGGAAGCTGAGCTGTTCCCACAGCCAAATCTGTTCATTTGCTGAAGTCCCTGGGTTGGACTGCACATTAGTGTTGGAAAACACTGTCCAGGGAACTCTGAAGCTGTGCTTATCTCTAAAGCTGGCTGCAGGATTTGTTTTTATGCACTGGGTCAAGCTAAGGGCTACGTAAAACTTATCTATCTCCTCAGCAGGAACTAAATTATAAGGCTCTCTTTAGCTGACCTTGCCTCTCTTCCCAGTTTCTGGCTGTTCATGACCCATCTTTAATTTCCCTCATGCCCATTTGCTATTGGAAGTCATTTGGCCAAAATCTTAAAATCTTTTGTGAAAGGCATTGCCAGACTTCACTTAGATATGACTAGAGACAGGAGGATTGACAAAAAGAAAACTGATTTTTTTAAATAAAAATTTCACGTTCTGGGTCCTTAATTTGATGGGAACAATGTAAGAATCACCTATTCTTATGTTGTTCCCATCATCATCATCATCGTCATCATTATTATTATTATTATTATTATTATTATTATTATTATTATTATTATTTATTCACAGATACTCACCCAGGATGACAACAGTGCCTTCTGCAAGCATGTAATGGTATTTACATTTAAGGAAAAAAGATAAGGAAGTGCTAGTTTAAGTGTGCTCCCAAGGACAAGGTTAGTCCAGGGAAATCCAGACATGTGGGGAGAGGAGCAGAGGCAGCAGTGACTCAGCAGGGCACACATTTCTCCCTGGAGAGTGTGTGGCTGCCCTGGCACAGCTCTCAAGACATGCCAAGCCACCAGAAAGTGTCCCATGCCAACCCTCAGATTGATGCTGCAGCACAGCCCCTCCTCTTCCTCACAGCTGGAAGAAGAGTATGAGATTTACACACTGAGAGCATCTTCTCACAGCATCACTGATGGGCCTGATGCAAACTGCTTTTAAGCAGCTGCTGTTCAGTCCTCTAAACCAACAGTGCCCACCAGCAGTATCCCATCCCTCAGGGGTGTGAGGAAATTCAAAAAATGCTTCAGGAGATTATGCCCAGCCAATATTAAATGGCTCTAATGGAGTTTACACCACACCAGTCCTCTTAAATGTCCAAATGTGCCCTGTAAAGACTCAGGGACTCTGCAGAGAAAGTCTTGGTCACTGGGCAGCATAAGCACTGGCTGGAAGCACCAGCCTTGCACTTGCAAAACACCCGGAGTTCTTGATATCTTAAGAGTTCTCCTATACAGTGATGTTTGAAATTCCCCTTTCTAAATATTTCTAATGCACTGGAAAAGCCTCTATACTAGCCATTGTTGTGTGAGCTTTCATTACTTGTGAGCTGAAGTAACCATATAACATAGTTTCAACCTTGGAGAACATTTCAGTAAATATCGATCAAGCCAATATGCAAATTCTTTCACTTTTTCAGCTTTTTTTTTTTCCCCACTTCTATGCAATTGCTGTATTGTATCACATTACCCATCACTTTTAAGAGCTTCCATCTCCCAGTCCTCCTAGCTAAGCATATTACAAGCCTTGCTTTGTCATCAAAGACCTCATCATGGTAAAACACATGGTGATCTGACCAAGTGGATTAATGAATTCCACTTAGGGGCTTGTGTGAATTTACTTTTGTTTTTGAATTAGGTCACGAAATTTCAGCCCAGGTATTTAAAGAAGAAAAACTAAAATTCATAATGTGACACTCCTGAGGCTTCACTCTGGTTCCTTTACTCTCTTCTGTCTACTGCCCACAGGTTCCTGTTTTGAAGTTAGGAAGGATATATCCAAGTTACCTTGGCCTGAATTTATTTGCAGTGTACTGAGATAAAAGTTCAGCTGTAATATAATTGGAATTAAGTGGGGTAATAGGCTCCAGATTTTTTAAAACATATTAAAAGGAGATTTCTCTTTCTCTCTGCTTATGCCTCATAATTACAATATGAATTTAAGGCACTATAAAATTAATAGAACCCTGACTGGTGACTGAAGTCTCCTACACAGGCAGACAGACAGCCTGTCCCTGCCTGTGCCCTCCAGCTGTGACTGTAACCCTACACATGATAACAACACCTTTACCTCTAGGCAATCTCATTTATTGACCCTTTAAGATGAATGTTAAAAGACCAATTGAAACTAATAATGTGTAATGCTTTCTGTGAGCTCAAACCTGGACCATACACAGAAGATTTTAAATTACTCACCCCATTACATGCCACAGAAAAGCTGTGGGAAAATCACCCTGTACTATTAATTTTATATATATATATATGTATGTACGTATGTATGTATATACACATACAGGGAGATTTGCAAGCTGGAAGTGTAGATATTGCAAATTCACCTTTATCCTATGATGGGTATGGTTTGATATCTGGTTTTAGGGAAGTTTTAGTAAATTTGAATAATAAAACCAGTTTTCTTGTTTCATTTCCTTGTAAGATATTTTTGACCTGATGCTGCTGTGCAAGCAGGTCAGGGCAGAGTGGGCCATGGTCTGGAGATGTCACGGCCACTGTCCCATGGCCCTGAGGCTCTGAAAAGGATGCACTGTGCATCTAGGTCCACTTAGGAAAAAAAATCTTCTGTTTTTTGTGCTCTCATTTCACAAATAGGTGTGGTCATAGCTGGAAGGCAGTGGCTGTGTGTTCTGAATGCAAGAGAGAGGAGATGGAAAAGGAGGCTCTTGTTAGCAGATTGAGAAGATAAGATTTGTGTCCAGCCATGTACCTGTGAGATGTACAAGTAAACCAGGTCTGTGCACAGGCATATTCACTCAAATGTAGGATATGATATAATTATAGCCAATTAAATCATTTTCCCTAAGATGCTCTTTAGAAATCAAGTTGTTACTTATTCATCAGGCTGTCAGTAAACACAACTCTCTCACACACAACATGTTTAACTTCTGCTCAGGTTACATTACTTGAACACAATCCTCATGGTAATTAATGACAGCTCTATCAGTTCCCAGCTTTTCCAGACAAACAAAACAAACAAACAAAAATAATAATTTAGGGAATTTTCCTTTACCCATTTGAGAAAGAGAAGTCTTAGTTAGTTTGGTTTCTTTACTTACTCTATATTCAATACAATTTCTACAAGTGGGGAGAAAGTCACTCTGACCCCACTCCTGGGAATCTCAGTCATGCCAGCACCTTCAGGTTAGGGAATAGATCATAAACAAGAATTGAGAAGTTCAGCTTTACAGAGTTCAAGGCGTGCTTTGCTATATATGCATTTGAAAGTGACTCCTATTCACTTAAAAAAAAAAAAAAAAGAATATATATGCCCATTTGGTTCACAAGCATACTTATTTTTACCAGTTTATATATATATATATATATATATATATATATATATATATATATATGTATATTCTTACATGTCCTGTAAACACATACAAGTGAGCAAGTGAGCCCTGGGCCTGCAGCTCCGGTTGTTAAGTTAGTTCTGGCTCAGGTTTTTTTCTGAAGTTATATCTACAGTTTTCCCTTGCATCAGGCAGTTCTTTCAGAGGCACTTTGTTTTTCAGCCACAGATGAATAATGATGCTTTGCCTGGTCCAGAAATGTCAAGTGGACTACTGAGAAGTGTGTTTTGGGATGGTCCTGGCAATAGCATCACTAAAATCCAGCATGCAAAGCTGAAAGGCTGTCTTAGCTCCTCTACAAGTTGGGCTTGTCCTCAGCATCTACCAGCTAGGCCCACTTTAATTCATCACAAACAGCTTCTGTCTTTATCCTAAAAAAGTCATGGAGCTCAAACAATGTTATTTAACCTCCTGTGCCCTCTGCCCATATTTCTACCAGCGCCAGACTCCCGCAAACTCATTCCAAAAAGCCACACGTTACCCAACCAGAGCTGCCTAAGGAAAGCATTCAGGAGTGTTTATGGGGCAGCTGAAGTGTAATGATTTAGTAGATGTTTATAAATGTTTATACTGTACAGATTAACATTCCCCAGGGGGCCTGTAATGAAGAGAGTGCTCCAACTGGAATCAAACCAGCCCAGGCTGAACGAGCATGAATGAATCCTGCTGGCCTACCCTCACGAGCTGTTTACTCAGTTTGAACGGATTTCCTCCATCCATGCTCCTTCAGCATTTTATTTTGGGAGAGGCAGTACAGGAATCTGGTGTCAGAAGGAGCACAGTTTGGAAATACACGTTAGAAAATCCAGCCCATCTCTTGGATCGCAGGAATTATTCACAAATTGCACCAGACAAAAGAACAAAGAGCCCAACCCCTGGGCTGTGGAAGTGGAGGCTGAAACTCCTGATGACTTCAAAGGGAGCTGGGTCTCTCTCTCAGAACCTGGATTTTAAACATAATTTCCAAGTGTAAACACTGGCAATCATACAGAAGCAGCCAAGCCCTGCTACTGGGCCTTGGCTTTTACAATTTGTTTCACATTAGGCCACTATGGCCAAAAATGTGACTGCAGGTAGTGAGATATTGTGCTGGAGATTCCCAGAAATGGCTGGTGAGAGAAATACTGAGTTATTGTGGTGGCAGCTTCACCCAGTGTCTCTTTGAAGGAGATGGGCAGCTTTTATTCAGAGTAAATGTAGGAGCAACTTCAGTTTGTTCAGTGATGGCTCAAAGAGTGAAAATATCTGTTCCTGGTAGTGGCTGCATGAAATAGGTTTCAAATTGCCATGGGTTTAACAGCATGAGAACCAAACTTAAAAATTAAGACTGGGAACTGGTGGATGAAGCTGGGCCTGTGCCCCAGGAAGCAATGAGCAAAACAAACAAAGGTTCTAAAAGATACTAACCATGTAATGACCAGGGGAAGTAAGAGTGGAAGATAATTTCTCTTAGGTATGGTGCCAAGTGGAAAAAAAAAAAAATCAGCCTTTGAAATCACAAGTGAAGAAACAAACCCCTCTGGATTTCTGCTGTGGTCAGGAGAGTAAGATTTTTGTACATGACACATGTATATATTCAGAGAGTGAATCATCCCAAGGGGGCCAGGGAAGGGTGGGAAAAAATCAGAAAGGATCATGGCATGGCCTTAGTCAGCATGGACTAAAGAGTGGTCAGAAACACCAAGCAGAAATCTGTGTCTTCTGCTGCCAGTGGATTTGTGCAGAGGGCTTTTTCCCAGTGGTGCTTTTTCTTTTGCTGCTGTGATAAGATTTCTCCATTCTCCAAAAGTTATCCTACCTCTGACTCTGATAGTGACATTCCTGCATAAAGCAAACAGCAGCATGATGCACTTCAGGTGTTCTCAAAATAAAATACCAAATATTCCTTACAAACTCTTAAACCACAGCACTGGAAGCTGAAAATGTGTGCTGTGATTCTGGATTCATCTCCAGTCTCTAAGAGAGATGGAGAGAGCTCAAGACATAAAAAAATTACTTTCAATGGCTCTCTGAGATGTTTTTAAAGGCTCAAAAATAGGTTTGCTTTGAATCTTGAATGGACACAGTGGACAAAGGCAATTTTGTTTGCAGAGGTTTATTTGCCCATCTCATGAAGCTGTCTGAGCTCATTACAGCTGTTGGCAAACACTCCTGGTACAAGTTCTGTGCTGCAACCCCACCTGGGTCTTTAGAGCAGTGGAAAAGACAGATATTTGAAATCTTCTAGAGCACAGTAAACATCAGGTAATTAGCTGCAGCAGATTTACAGAGTAGGAGAGGCTCACGAGAGCCCTGAAATGAAAGCAAAAAATGCCTCCTGGAACTAATTTTAGAGTGGCTCCAAGTATTTAATCCTGCAAATTATTGCCAGTGAGGAAACATCAAGGTACTGCTGGATCTTAATAGTGGCAAAGCAGCAGGAATGGTTCACCCTGAGCTGCCTCCTGCTGAAGGCTAAGCAATCAGCCACGCTCTACACCCCTCACAAGGTGCAGGGGCAGCTCTGTTTTGTTGCCAGTGACTTGCAAAATGGGATTGTTCCTCTCTTCTTTGTGTCTGGGAAGGATCCTTTATCAGAGAAGCCAACTCAGCCCTACTTCGCAGAGAATAAGGAAGAGGAGAGCAAGCACTGGGGTGCCGACAGCATCCCCCACTGCATCATGCTGGACCCCTCTCCCATGGAGGCTCTCCATCCTTCAGAAAGCAGGGAAGGGCTTGTAGAGGGACAGAAAGATGCAGAGCACTTTACCCTTTCCTAACTAGGACCTGTCCCATTTGGGAAGATGCCTTTCTGATTCCTTGCTCTGCTCATGAGTCCTCATGAATGAAGCTGGGGAGATTGGATTTATTCTTTTATCCCTCCAGAAGCCAGTTTCTCCTGTGTGAAGAAAATAAATGTCAAACTTGTGAGGACTGCTTTTAGCAACAAGAAATACCAGGTATGAAACCAGAAACAGATTTCTTAGGGTCTCAAGCCCTATTTGCCCTCACAGACATCTTCAGATCTCCAAACCCCTTCTGTATTTTTACCAGACGTCTTGTGAGGAAAAAAGGAAACTCCATGTTTCTTCCCAGTGGGAAGATACTCAAGAATCCTGTTGCTGTGATGGTTAAAAAGCCCTTCATTTACTTTCCAGACAGAATTTATTCATAGCCAATTAATACCCTTCCGTTCTTGTGCCAAAATATTCTTCCATCTTTAATAAGTACTCTGTCTAGCTCTGTGAGAGCTCTGCACTTGATTGCTTCAGGATTTAGGAGTTCCCTCTTCCACAAGCCATAGGAAGAACAGTTCATAACAGAATGTGCTGCAGTTCCCCATGCAAATTTTGCAGGACCCCATCCAGGTCCATGAAAGAATCCAAGCACTAATCTCAAAACTATTTCCACTTCCAGCTCTACCAGCTGTAAAGCTTTTCTCATAATTTAAAAACAAAGGGCAGGCAATGAGTTACACCTCAACATTTGCTTGAAAACTGTTTCCCAAAAAGGAGAAATTGTCATTCCAAAAACCCACCAGGCACCCAGAAGTTTTTCCTTTGCAGAGACCAGAATCAAGATCTTGCACATTTCTTTGAACAAGAATTTTTGGACTCAGATTTTGTTTCTTTTTAGGTACAGGTATCCTTTTGCACATGCACCCCTTATATCTGCAAAACCAAGTGATCAAAACATCAGAACTGTTAAACATAAACCCTTACTCATCTGTATTATGAGTCATTCTTTAAATAGAGGATTATGCCTTGTTTTCCACCAGATTCTACCTCAGGATGGACAGTGTTCACTTAATAAGCAGATATTCAATATTTTGTTACAGTGCCATTATTCAGTGTGTGGCTTGGGGCCTCATTTACCACATACTACTCCAAACCTGCCTGGAAGACACAATTGCTGATTTTCTTGTGAGTTTTTCTAGGGCTCTTATCAGTATGGCATATGAGTGTTTCACAGCCCTCGTTTCTCCTAACAACACCCTGTAAGACGAGAGGATATTATTATTCTTGTTTAACAGATGGCAAACTGAAACACAAAGAGATTCAGGTCAAAACATTCTGCTAGAGTTGAGTCCCCAAACTGAGATGTCTGGGAATTGATTTCTCAGAATGTTTAACATTGTACAGCATCATATGTCAGGAGAAAGCACTGGCAGTCTACTCTGCAAATGGAAACATGGAAAGCGAAATAAAATTAATAGCCAGTTGGGAAGAATTTAGTGCAAATCGACTTCTCTGAGACTGGATGAAAGTTTTGCAGGATTCAGATGCTTGAACCATGAGATTTCACATTTTCTTTTCAGCTCTCTGCCTTTTACTGTGCTCTCCCAGCAAAACCAGGCAAAGTTCACCAGGCATCTGCCTCCTCCTGCTCTGACTCATGTCCTGAGCTGCTCCACCTTCTGAACTGAATGAGACCAGGGTCCTCTGCTAAATATAGCACATGGTCAAGTAATTAAAGACTAGACCAAGCACAGGTACAAAGGGAAGCCAAATAAACACTTTGCAGGAAACCCTAATTTCATGATTTCCCGATACCCATTTCTAAATAATAAGCTTTTCAAGGAGAACAGTCTCCCTTACACATATGTGTATATATATGAAATATAAATTTTATATACAAATGTAATTTTAAACTAAAATAGAAATTTATTTTACATATGATAAATACATAAAATAGGATAGAAATGTTATTATATATGTATGATAATATAAACTTATGTATACTTATACTCTTGCTCCTGATTCATAATCAGTCAAAATTTTCCAAAGACTGGAAAAGCTACCTGGTATGGTATATTACACCAAAATGAATAAAGTTTTCAGTTTTAAATTAAAGGCAAAAAAAATCTGTTCAATAGGTTTCAATTCAGCCTTCTGACTGTGTCTTTCTGTTTCAGGAAATCAGGATACATGTGCCTGGGTAAATCAGAACCACTTGCATTTTATAACATTCCCTGTTGAAGCAGTATGCAGAAGCAGAACTCCAAATTTCCAGTATTCAGGAAATTCAGTTATTTCATAATTTCATTTCATTTTGAATCATGGGAATACCTATGCCTCCCTTTTCTCAAACTTCCAAATTCCCTTAAAATTTTATTTGTGTTGGGTTTAAATTGTTTTAAATAAATCAACCAGAGCTGATACCAGCACTGGAAATTTTAATGTGAATATTTGGAGCTTGACAGAGTTACAAGGAAATAAAGAAGCCTGGAAAGTTTCAAGCAATTCTTGTTACAAGCACAACACCAGCTATTTCTAAAATACCACTGCAGTAGCATTTACATTTTGGAAATAAAAAACTTATTAAATGTGCTATGTGTTATTTTCAATACAGTGATAGTCAGGAATATATCCTCATTTTCCAGGTACTTTTAGAACTTAGAACAGAGTGAGGAGTGGAGCTCTGTTCTTTCCTCACACACAGGTCTGTCTCTTTTCATAGACTCATGAAAAAAAGAATTGAATCTGAATTTTTTTAACCTAAAGGATCAGCCAATTTACCAACTTGTGTAAGGTGGAGCAGCAGGTCTGAGCTGCCATCCAGCAATGGACTGAGGGCAGAGCCAGCCCACCTCAGCTCCCAGCACAGAACGCACACTGGTGGCCCGATCAAGGGGACATTTAAGAGATGAACCCGGGGCATAGGCTAATTAAATGCCATAGAAAGTTAGCCTGGCAGTTTCACTGATTAATATTTTGCTCGTTGTTTTCTTATCAAGGGGATAAGAGCGGCAATTTGACTCAGCCACCTTTGAAGGATGCGCTAGGCCTTGTGTGAACCTGGGCTTCTCCCAGTTCCCAAAGGGGAAGTCATGAGAACTGTTTAATCAAAAAAAAAAAAAAAACAAAAAAACCCAAAAAAACAACAACAACAACAAAAGAAACAACCCAAAAAAAACCCAAAAACTCTATGTCAGGACATTCTATTTTGAAGGGAGGAGAGCAGCCAGAGCTCAGCCCTCAGCTGAGCAGGGCCCTTTCCGTAATGCTGGGGCAGCGCAAACCGCTCAGCGTGGCCGCTGCCAGCAGCCAGCCAGCGAGGAATTCCCCTGTCATGAGGGCCATGACTCACACGTGCCCCTGCTGCTCCTCTCCCTCAGATCCTGGGCCATGCTTGTGGTCTGGGATGTGTCAGGAGAAAGGAGCTGGCAGGGCTCTCCTCTCTTACACAACCCCGCTGTCCCTGCCCAGAGGCACGCTCCACCCAGGCCAGGGAGCTGCTGCAGGTGGCATGGGCTACAAAACCCTTCTGCAGTTGACATTTCCTTTCTCTCTTCCTTTTCCTTAACCCTTCTGCTCCTCTGGAGCAACCAGGCAGCTCCTGAGCAATCACAATGCTGTTGTAAAAGTCATCCCGTAAAAAAGGGGATTTTAGCATCGGTTTTAGCGGTGTAAAAGAGGCTCCACACAGAGCAGAGCTGACACAGGTATGGAGATCCCTCATCAGTTTTGCTCAATAAATTCACAGCAGAGCTGCTGCCACTGCAGCGTGAGCAGTTTGCAACATTTGTATTTGTCCTCTGGCTATTTATTACCGTGTTTTTCACAAGGCCTTTTAATGCCTTCAGGAGTAATTTATGGGGACAGAATAGCACGAAAAGAGCAGATCCCACTTATTTAAATCTCTAGATGATGAAAATCACATGAGAAGAGCAGGTTTCACATTGTTTCCTCTCCATAAATGGCTTTCTGAGGCAGTAAAAGCCATGTAAAAGCAAACATAAACACAGTGCAAACACCAAGATATACAGGTTGGTTTGGACTTATCCAAACACTGCCCAGAGATTTTCAGGTTTTTTCAGATTTGGGTTCTGTTTTGTTAACTCATTCCATAAAAAATTGCAGGCTGTAGTTAGTCTTAATATAACCAACTATATATATGCACTAAAATTCTCTTAACTAATTTTACATCCACAAAAGGAGTACTTTATTAAAAACAATTCTTACTACAAATCTTGTTACTTTTCAGATTGATGAGTAATGTGTGTGACTGCAGTGTTTCTTTTTTCCTTTTTTTTTTTCTTTATTTGGCAGTTCTCACAGCTTGTGCTCCAGCACATGAAGCAGACTGATCTGGACACCCAGGATGATCCAAGTTTCCAGCAACTGACATGCTGGTTATTAAATTTATAAAATAAGCAAATTAGTGAAGCATGACTAACAAACTTTTTTGATCCAGTGAATGCTCATTTGTGCAGTGACATTAGGAATCAGAACCTTTTAGTACTGAGAATAACAGCAGGGATGTGGAGAGGCCACCACATTGCCTTGCTAGGCCTGGGGGTATAATTTTGGTGGTATCTTCCACACACAAAAGTTTGAATGACATGAAGTTCTTAAAATAAGTAGCATTTCCCTGTAAAAGGTAAATTAAAGAGGTTTCTTTGCCCTGTCTTTTTTCATTATTAACATTCTGATTCCCTAAATTCCAGCTAAAGTCATAGAATCACAGAATGGTTTGGAGTGGAAGGGACCTTAAAGAACATCTAATTTCAACCCCCTGCCACAGGCAGGGACACTTTTCAGTGTCCCAGGTTGCTCCAAGCCCCTTCCAATCTGCCTTGGATAATTCCAGAATCCAGGGGCAGCCACAGCTGCTCTGGGCACCCTGTGCCAGGGGCTCATCACCCTCACAGTGAATAATTTTTTTTCTAATATCCAATCTAAACTTTCTCTCTTTCAGTGTGATTCCATCCCCTCTTGCCATAGGATACAATGTTTTCCACTTCAGCTCTACTATATTTCATGTTTTGCCTCATGAGACCAAATTTATTACAGTGAGAGATGTAATTTAATAGTATATTCCAAACAACCACAAGTGTACCTGCTTGGCTGCTCATTTTTCACAAAGTCTTTCCAGGAAGCATTTAAGAGTCAGAAGACTGCCCCAAAATTTGTTTGAGTAATCCAGGCTTCATGATTCTGCAAGAGAGAACAGAAAGTTAACTTGAGATATTCCTTCTGCTGCTTGCCAAAATGCCACAAAGGCAGGCAGATCCTTTACCTGGTTTCCTACAGGTTCATGGAGAAAAATCTCAATGTAGACCTTAATCCAGCAAAAAATCCTGCTCTCATTCTCACCTTCCTTCACTATTACCTCTGTAAAATCAGAGGAAATAATCCACAGTGCACAAAGCAGTCATCATGTTCAAGTCTTTGCAAAATCCCAGCCCCTCCAGACCTGAGCTGTGCAAAGCCTCAGGATTATTCATAATTTCACCAGCCTGATTCAGCAGGAAGTATGTGGAACCATTTTGAGTCACATTTAAAGCTGTTTATGGGTATGGGGAAAAGTTGTGTCCCTTGATCAAAATGCAGCTTTCTCTCAGCTTCATTCCTGGGTTAGAGGAGAATTAAACAGTTCTGGAACTTGCTGGGAAGAGGGGGAGCAGGGGGATAGAGAAGGACAATTTATCTCTAAATTACATTGCTCTTCAGAGTAAACCACAGAGAGCTGTAATGGGACAAGTAATTTTTTTATATAGTATAATTAATTAGAACCCATAAACCCCAATTAAACAGCACTTTTGAGACTATCAAGTGCTGCATGTTTGAAACTGCAAATATGACAGTATAAGTACATTTTTATAGCTGGGCACACTCCTCAGGATTATTTTCAGTGCTCTACTAAAATGGGAAATGGCACCAGTTAGGCCCCTGCTAATAAATCGCTTGGAAACAGGCGATATTAATAATCTTTATGGGGGTAGGATGGAAGCCAGATGGGGCAGGGAGGGGAGTGTGAAAGTGGCATAATATATTGGCCTGGAAAACACAACCCAGGCCAAAGCAGAAATGTAATCTTGGTGTGTATCAGCAAGGGCTGGGAATAGAAAAGGAGAGGTGATGGCTGAAAGGGGAGATCAGGAGGATGATTTCTGAGGTAAGGAAGGGGACACCCTACAAGGTGAACACAGGTGTGGGGATACCAGTTGCGGATTTCCCTGGGTCTGTACTGAAGGCACTTCAGATGGTAGCTCATGTTGGTGCTCAGGTGTTTATTATTTCTTATCAGTAAAACAGTGTCACTACTGTGAGTTCAGTAGATTTTCATTAGAAGGCACAAAAAGGCACACAATCTCTTGTTACAAGGTCTTTTAAGGCTAAACTGTCCAACTAAGAACTGACACCTGGATTATTTTCCCTTTTAATCCAATAACGGATCCCAAAGAGCCCCCAGTGCAGACTTTTCTGCCCAATTACAAAATGCCACCCAAACCCATGTAGAAGGAGGAAGAAGAAACCCAGGATGACACCCTGTGCCCTCCATCTTGCTTCCATCCACAACACACTAAAAATCCCCAAACCCCACATTTCTCACCAAGGGATACACCTACACTGCTCTCTATAATCTATTGCACACTTTTGTGGATTCCAGTCTATCTTGAACTCTGGGAAACTTTCTCCATGAATGAGGGCCAAAGTCAGTGCTGCCCTGGGGGTCAGAGCACCCCAGAGCAGACACAGAAATATCCCAGTGCCCTGGGTTTCCACACACCTGCATGGGCAAGGAAGCAGAGGAAAGAGCTGCTCCAGGGGTATTTAGCAGCCCCAGCAAGGAGAGGGCTTTGTCCCTTGGCTGGGAAATGGGAACAGCACTGGGAGCTCCACTGGCGTCCTGCCCTGGAGGAGCTGTGCGTGCAAGCGATGGGATGTGTGTGCAGGGGCTCTGTGCACAACCAGCGTGAGGAAAAGCTCCCTCAGCCCTTGTTTATTTACACAAGGCCCCAGTTGTGTTTCTTTTGGCAGGGGGAGCGCTGTGCTAACTCCCCTGTGCTCATTCCCCTGCTGCCCTGGCTCACACCTGACACCCATTAGCGCCCGGGCCCGTTTTGTTCTCACATTTCGGGCACTGACCCTCAGCCACAGCTCCAGCAGACACTCCATCACCTCCCTGTCAGGTAAGGCTCCAGCAGACACTCCATCACCTCCCTGTCAGCACTCCAGCCCAGCAGCCCCTGCCCTGCCAGCCAGCACCGAGGAATGAGGGCTGGGAGAAGCCTCCACCTCCAGAGAAACTTCAGGCAGACACTCCACAGAGGCCTTCTTGCTCCTTAAATGATGACTTTGTTTGGGTTTGGAATATTTTGTCCTTCAGAAAATAGCAATGCAGGGCGATAAGTGAACAACTGGTGACAGTTGAGCCTTGGTGACATGACCAGACATTAAATTCTAGCACTCCTGTTCAGCTGTACAGTGCTCCTCGTGCAAGCTGCTCCCACAAAGAGGCATCTTTATCTTAGCAGTCACTCAGAAAATTCTTCCAATCACCGTCAACATAAGAAGAAAATTTAATCTTGAAATGCAGAAAAATATAATTTTAGATGAAAGAGAAATGGAGGGAACAGCTTGTCTGGATAGAAAGCATTGTGGGGCAAAGACTCACAACATCCCAGGGAAGATTTGAGGAGGACTTAAGAGCATCAAGGAGAGAAGAGCTTTCTGCAGAAATGCTTTGCACTACATGTTATGATCTGAGGAGGTCTGCAGAGTGCTGTCACGTGTTTTATATACATGGGGAGGCTACTCAGCTCTTAGTTTTTAAGAATCCATTTACTAAATTAGAGAATCTTATAAATATTTGCGTTTCTTAAGCCTTGTGCCAATTTATGTGCACTGAGACCCTTAAGCTTTCTCACCAACATAAATTATTCTAGGATCTGACTTTTTAGCAGCTTTAAATACTCTATTTTAGTTTGATAGAGACATATCTTTCCTTTCTATTTACTTTGTGCACAATTTTCTCAATTTAATATCAATAGGGACTGAGACTCTAACAAGTCAGCAGTCAGTCTTAGGCTGCAGACAAGTTTTGGACTAAGTCCTTATGAAGTTAAAAGGAAGGAATGGGAAACTTAAATCACTGGAGAGGTCCAGAATTCCATGAGAGAAAAGCATTATAATTCTTTTCTATGCCAGTCTCAAGGCAATGGGTGTTTCAGTGATCCCTTAAAAAAATTATTAAAAAAAAAAGCAAAAATTCCAAACAATCAAAGACTCATTTTGGATTTCTGTTAGAGGCTTTTTTCCAAAGCTCTCTGGAGCCAGCATTGTTGAATGTGTGGTAATTTAGCACAAGACCTTACAGTCAGATCTACAGTTGTAGATCTAATAAAATACTTACATTGTGTTTTCAGACATTGCAAAAGCAGTATTTTACTGAAATATATTAAGTAGATGCTGATATTGACATTTTTTCCTAAGTCTGTATAGCTCACATGTAGCTTCTCTACGGGCCTTGGACTTAAGGTCTCACTTTGTTCCTTAAACTCTTGGGATTTTTGGAGGATGATTTCCCACTTGAAAGTTGAGGCACTTGGAGACAGGATATAAAGGGACAGAAATTAAAATGGACCTGAGCATGTAAAAGCTGGGATGATTTAATGTAAAATACTTGAGGTTCTTGCTCAAATAGCTGAAAATATAGGTTTTACTCCAAATATAGGTTTTACTTTTCTTAATCCAGCAAATAAAGATGTGTTTGGCATTGTACAAGGCATAGTGAGATGAAGAACCCTCTCCTCAATTTAAGCAACAGACATGGCAAGAATAATCTGTCTGGACACTGCAGAACTGGACATTCAGTAGAGATTCATAAAGGCATAAACAGGGTCATCATATAGTGAGGGAAGGACAGAAAAAAATGCTTTAATCTTAAATCCTGGTTTAGATGTTTCAAGAAAAAAAAAAAGCACATTTTAAGGAAATTGGAAAGCTCTGACTGCAGCAGACTCATGGTCTAGTTAGTTAGGGGGTAGAAGCACAAAGAATATCAGCAACCATCAACAGGATGGCAAATGCCATTTGAATAGACATGTGTCATTCCTGTACCACAGCCAAGTGAAACTACAAACACTATTAAAAGTATAAAGAGGCTTTAATTTACATTCCTGCTAAGGCGTCTTTCTGTTGCCAGAATATTGCTAGTGGGCTTAGTATAAATGAGAATCTGGCCTTAATATTCTCAAACAGAAAAGTGAAATACACAGACATATTGACTTGGATTCATGTGCTCTGTTCTGTTAACCCAAGGTATCTGCACGGAGCAAAACTGGCAGGAAGAATATGAATCTGTACCTACAGTGCATAGCAGCTTCAGTGAGCACAGATGATCTACAAAATCACTTCCTATGCCAGCTAAATCAGCCCTGTAGAATCATACATGTTGGAAAAGACCTCCAAGATCGTGGAGTGCAACCATTAACCAAGCACTGTCAGGTCCGCCACTAAATCATGTCCTGGAGCATGCATCTAAACATTTCCTGAACATTTTAATATTGTGTTTTTCCTGTATTTTTAGCATCACACTCCTCAACACCACAAAATTCAAAACACTGTTTACTTCATTTTCCCCCTGCTAAATCTTAGTGCTAAAGTCAGAACTCCAACAACCACCTAAACACAAGCCACCCAGGAAGATCTAATACTTTTTAACTTTAGACTTTTAAGACTAAAGACAAAAAGCCTGGTATACCAGCAGTGCCTGGGGAGGAAGTTATGTCCTTTGCTGGAGAGAGGCACAGCAATAAAACAAACAGCAGCAATTCCTGCCAATGTGACCAGGGGCAATACAAACCAGCCAGGAGCTGCAGGAGCCTCCTTCCATCACCAGCAGCATCTCTGCACCCTACCCATTAGCCCAGTGTCAGCTGTGGCCCATTCCAGATGTTCCAGAGGAGGAGGGAAGAACAAACAAACCCAGAGGGCAAGTTAGGCATGAAAAGGGGGAGGAAAAAACAAAACAAAACACCATCTCATGCCTGTGAGGAAGCCCTCGAGCAAAGGCATGAGATGTGCTTCAGACTCTAAAAAGAGCTTTCCACCAAAAAGAAAAAAAATCATCATACGAAAAACAAAGTAACTCCAGACACATGCAAGCAAAATGGCAGGGGGCTGGAATTGGATGAACTTTAAAGTCCATTCCAACCAAAGGCTTTCTATGATTCTATGAAAATAGGAAAAATTCTGAGGTGTTTGAAATCAACGACAAATCCCTCAAAATTTATTTGTGCTAGATTTTGAGGTGAACACATTTAAGTAGATTCCTACATTTATTTCTAAATAAGAGATGTGTAGCTCTTGAAATGTCTTCTTGGGATGTGTTAATTTTGATAGGAAAATGAAAGGTGCTAATTTGTCCCTGTTGCCGTATAATATTAAACAGTTAAATGTGGGCTGATTTTGGAAACAGTGCATGGCAGACACACTTAAAAAAATAATTCAAAAGGTACTGAAAGAATAATCTTTTCCAAATCTGTCAACAAGATTCTATCCACTGTTCCTGGCAAGAAATCTAGCTTAATTTGGTAAAACAATCACTTTTGCTCTCCCAAACATTGTAAAACAAGTGGGGTCATGGAAAGAAAAGTGGGAACATTAAAAAGACCCTTGTTAAATACTCAGGTCCGTGCTGCTGTTATCGTGGGGTATTTCCAAGGACCTGCACAGGTTTTAAAAGTACAAGTAAATGAGGAGGGCAGGAGGGAGCTCAGACTGCAAGGGCTGAGGGCTGCAAATTCAATTCACCGGGTGGTTTTGCTGTGAATGCTTTTCCAGCTCTCACACCATTACATAGGATGTAGCATCATAATGATGTCAACTCTTGGACCAAAGAACAAGCTGATTTAAGTTTTATGAGGGGAAGGATGAATATTTTCAAAGGAATGGTGAACCAAATAATACAGAAGTGGTAGGATCACAGTTCAGGGAACTCACAGTTAACGCTTTGAACTATTTTTGGAAAGGTACTGCAAGTTCAGGGATAGCTGGATGGAAAAGGCCTGCACAGCTCGAGCAAAAGCATTGAGAATTTGCTACCAAATTTGCAGGGGGAGAATCAAAAGCTCCCTTCCCTTTCACTGAAGGTGACTGCTGTAGCAAGGCTGCTCTGTGTGTGTTTGAATGAGCATCAGAGGCTGTGCAAAGCCTTCCCTCCCTGGGACAAAGGACAAACACTCACCTTGCATTTGAATCAGCACATAGCCCTCTCTGCTTTCTTCAGGATCCTCCAAGGCTCAGGGTAGCAGGAGGGGCAGGATCCAGGCTGCCTCCATCCCTGCCTTGCTCCCCAGGGTGCTGTGACCTTGTCCTGCCCACCCAAGGAGGTGCTGCATCCACACGGTTTTAGCCCCAGCATTTTCAGTCTATAGGGAAATAAAACCTCCCTGGAATTCAGATACAAGAGAAAGAACAGGTATGGAAGTTTTCAATCAAAGCCACTGCTGTTCCTGCATGAGAGCAGGTCAATAATTCCTTCCCCAAACTCCCTTTGGAAAGTCACTGCAGATGACTTCTGTCAGCTCTTGCTATGTTTTTCCCTCCTTTAAATGCATACTTGAGAATATCCAGTTATTGCACATCACCAGGAACACACAAGGAATGGGTTGCTTTATAAGCTTTACTACAATTATGGATAATGTTAGAAATGTATACTGTATATTTCCTGCATGGTGGGACTGCTACAAGAACAGAAAATCCACATTGAAGGGGATTTCTATGCAAGCTATGCAGCAGATGAAGATTGTATTGCAAGCTTGAATTACTGATTCAAGCTGCTTCTTTGCCTCTCCCCACCCACTTCTCTAATAGCTTTTAAACTTAAATAGCCATATAAGTTAAAATGTTCTTTTATAGGGTGAAATAAACAGATTTTATGGTTCAGAAACTGCAAGTTTAGAGATCAACACTTTACCACTAATTCATGCAGGTTCAAGCTAAGGAAATGGCTCATTTTCCTCACTACAGTCTGTGAGACTTTTTTTTCCTCAAAAAAAAAATCCTAGATGCATTTTAAATTAGATGTTATGAAAACTCTGGGTGCAGACAATGCTTTCTCTTGACAAAGTACATCTAGATTGCTGCATTCCAGGTCCCAGATCACATGAAATTAGAGGAAAATGACTGCTGAAAACCTCAGATTTGCTGGAAATTGGTACAAAATTCTGGAATTTACTGTACACATTATTGATAGCACCTTAAAGCACACAAATAGAAAACATCCAACAAAATAATAATAATTTTTTAGAAAACACAAGAAAGCTTACATATGCCACTCTGGGAATCTAAAAACTCTCACGATTACAAATGTAATTTATATTTAAACTTCTTTTTAACTCTCAAAGCGCTGCAAAGAATATTTGTCCCCAGTCCATTCAGTACAATTCTTTCCTGTGGAATAGTAGGAAATACCAGTTCCAGCTGTCCCAGGAAAGCTGAGGAGAAGCAGGACTGACAAGCCCCATACCTTCTACAAGACATTTCCATTACTAGAATTATTCATTGGACTTCATGGGTAACGCTGGCATTCCAGTGAGCCAGGGGAATAACCCATGACACAGAGATGTGAATTCCAGATGCATGCAGAAATAATTGGAGGGTACAAAACCCCAGGAAGATACAGCTTGGAAAGCTTGGTATGATCTGAATGCACAGAAAGTTATTTTCAAACCAAGGAAGAGCAAGAACTGATTCTACTGAGCAGTGGGAGACTCTGCCCTAAATACTCTAAAGATAAATTGTGGTGCCTTGGTCATTTTATCAGAAAAAATTACAGTGATTATGTTTCACTTGTCCATCTATCTGTTTATTCAACCCTCATCACTATGATTTTTGAGTGTCTCATATATCCAGTAACAGCATGGGAGTATTTTTCTTCCCATTTAACAGCTACATTAACCAGCATTTAAGTGGTTAAAATGGAGGTTTTGTTTCCAAGCAAAGATAATCCTGTTCCTGAGGACACCAGTAATGGTGGTATATGACAACATAATCAGCAGCACAAGGATATAAACAACTCCCAATTATCCCAAACCAAAATTTTTGAACATCTTGTTACATTTTTTCCTTAGGCCTTAAAATTACTGAGTTGTTATGGTTGGATGCTTTGTGGTGAATAAATCTAGAATAATTCCCTGGAAAGAGTGAATTGCACCGAAATTCTGTTAGTGCAAAAGACCACAGCACCAAGCTTGCCCTGGCTTTCCCATCCATGGGGAAAAATAACCAGACCATGTTCTCATCGTGTGGGGACAGGAGATAAAGGGGGAGGAGCAGTGGGATGTGATTTCTAGGAAGGGGGAAGCAGCTGCATGGAAAACAGGCAAGAGGGAGAGTGCAATGGGAACGTCGCGCAACAGTGGGATTCCTTCACTTCTGCTTCTGTCAAAGGGCCAAATCCCCTGTGCCTCCAGGTGAGTAACAAAACAAGTATGAGAAAACCCCACTGCACACAAACACAGCCTGAATGGAATTTGAGAGGATCCAGACACAACCTGAATGGAATTTGAGAGGATCCACGGGCGCCGTTTCCCACACGGGGTGCCCGGAGCACCCGTTGTGTCCCAGAGCTCTCGCACAGATAGGAACATGAGATTCTGCACTAGAAACAGAGATGTCACAGGACAAGGCATCCAGATCTGAAGGCAGATCAAAGAAACCACACTGGGAGCCAAATCCAAGCTTGGGCTTTGAATATACCTCCAAAACATGGATGTTTTTGGAGCTAGAGTTTGGGTTCTGTCATCCATCTAATCTTGAAATGGGTGGATCAAAGATGTTCAGTCTGAGGCTTAGCAAAGTGCTAACAGATACTTTTGAATAGAAATAGTTCAGTGAAATGCTCCAAGCAAGAAATAAATTTGTTGGTGGGCAAGTCATGAAGTGAAGAAGTGAAACTGGCTGAGGAAATTGCTGGGTACCTATTGATTGCTTTGATATGTTACCTTGTGAGGTTGGATTTATGCGCAACAGGAGTGAAGGAGAGGCACAACGTGGTTGAGGAATTGGACCACAAAGTTGGTAGCAATGCCAGAAAAGACTGGAAATTAAGAAGGATGCCCAGTGGTTTGAGTGCTGGCTTGGAAACCAGCAGCAATCATATGTTTGGTTCTCCATCCCAAATTTCCTGTATGACCTTGGCCAAGTCATCTAGTGCTTCAGCTTCCAACCACTCAAATGGAGCTCATAAACCTTGTTAAAAAATAAGAAAACTTGTGGGGATGAAGGACCATCTCTCACCCACTGCATCCTCACAGCTTAAAGGTGGCTTGATATAATTGAACAAAGGAGACTGGATGGCTTGCTGAATTATTCCAAATAAAAACACAGATAGAAAATTATAGAAAAGAAGTGCCTGCAGAACACTTCAAGCTGTAGAGACAAGCGTGGTTATAGACCTTCCAACATTTCCATGCTCTAAGGAAGCCACACTCCTGCTCAAGCTATAGGAAAAACACACAAAGCATTGCACAGCTCTGGCTGGCACTGGCATTTTCTCTGTGGATGGCACAAGTGCTAACCTTATTTTCTACAATGTTTATGCCAAAGGAAAGTGGAAATAACTGTAGGAATGAATCCTGACATACATATGTGAGACATCTGGCCACATCAACACTATCATTTATTCCAGAGCATGCATTTTCCTGGCCACCATTTTTCAGCCTACCTTAGTCAACTGCAATAACATTTTTGGCCAGTACAAATTTTTGACCTGATGTCTGTGTAGATCTGAAAGGAATTTCCCTTTCAACACACATGATCTTCCATTAAGCAAAGCCAGTTCCATGATTCCTGGAAGAATTAAGAGGTACAAATACCCTGTAACTCTGGATCCTTGCAGTTAATGCTTTGGTCTCCTTTTAAGGGACAAGAAGTTAATTCTTTCACACCTAGTTCTGGTGGGTCATTTAGGGACAGTCTTATCACTCCATGAGTAAAGAAAGGTACTTTCCTAAATAATTCAAAATCTCAGATGCTGTTTATTCTTCTGCTCTAACTGACCAAGTGCTATGCAAATTTTAGAGTACAAAATATGCATTCAGGCTTGCAAATGGAATTACATCCTAGATGGGCTGCTGTGTTCTGGAGAAAACAAAGGATAAGAATTTACCAATCATTGAGAGTTTTCTCCTGCTGTTACACACATTCACTTCATCAATAGTGACAATCAGAGAGGACCGAGAATTTCTACTACTGCATCATCCCAGCTTGGCCTACAGTACTTGCTAGAGAAGGATTTTTCTTGAGGAATAGATGTCAAGGGAACAACACCCTTGGGCAACTGTTAGTATAGAGTATAGAAAAGAAACAACCACTTAAATGCCTGCAAAATTAGAAGTTGAATTTCTACTGAAAGCCAAGTGAATGTTTGCATGAAAGGTCAATCTTGATAAATATATTTGGGCAATAAAAACAATGAAAATAACCAAATCAATCAGTAAAATCAGAGCAATGGCAATAATCAGCAGAGACATTAAAAAAAAACAAACCTGAGCTTATAACAAAATATAGATTTAAAAAGAATTAGAAGTTGAAGCTTTTCCTCCTCTTAAGTATTCCTTTGAGTTGTGATTTTCAAACTTCCATTCAGCTGCTGCTTAAGCCTGATAGCTCTGAAACTCCTGGCTGCCTGGTACTCCTGTGTTAAAAGTCCCCAGAAGCCTGCATGGTGCTTCACTTACAGTACAGAACTGCTCTGCTTGGAGGGGGCAAAGCTGTTGCCTTCCTGCTGGAAATTTTAAGGCAAATTGTGGAAAACAAGGGTTTTCCAAACCTCGCTCACTCATTGTTTTATACTTTCCATTTTGGGAATGCAGCTCCCATTGACCCTTATAATTGGGAGAAAATATTCAGGTCCAAAACTTGCTATTTCCTGTCTCCTGCTGGAAGGTCATTCAGCAAAGACATCCAGATCCATCCATCTATCTCGTGTGAGGATGAGGCATTTTCCTTTTCCAAGCAATGTCCAGCTACAAACCACAGAAACCTCTTTAGCCACAGAGACATAAAGATGCAGCAGAGAACATTCTCACAAATTACATGCATCTTTATGCAGAAGCAAAGCCAAAGTTAGCTGCTTCCCCCTGTAGTGTAAAAATTCCTGTACACATTATACACCTTATTAATTCTAGACCAGTGAACTTTCCTCCTAGTTTATAATGAAGTGTTACATTATTAGTCAGGCTTCCCAGCAACTTTTGATAAAAATGGTGTTTTTATTGCTGTATAAAAAATACAAGGCAAGTTAAATGTTCAGTATTTTCTTATAAAATATTTAAGTTTATAAACTGTTGCAAACAGGCTGGTGTTTATATAATATTCACAGACATCTGTAATGCCTCTCATGAAAGCTAATGTGCAAGCTCTTAGCTACTGCAAAAGGGCTTTAAAGATGCTCTGCCCATCTTAAAGTGTAATTCTACATAGTCTGAAGAGCTACTTTGATAACAGTTTGTTTTGAGCTTAATATTTATTCCTCCCACTGCTGTCTAGGCTGAAATTTGCTTGCTTTATGAGTGAGGGCCCCAGTGCATTTAAAATTTAAATACCTGACTAGGACACACTTACTCAGCAGAAAGCACACACATGCCTAATTTCAGGTACATGCTTACATCCTTTATGTCTCAGGACTCAAATCACACTCCCACATTATTTAACAGACAGAAAAGCAGTTGGAAATACAGACATTTCTGAGGCAGAAGAATGTATTTCCCAAAGGAAATGAGCTCTAATGACTTCTTTTCCAGGTATTGCCCCACTCTCTACCACTACTAAGAAACAAAACAGTTATTGTGGAAAATAACTTTCAGCTTCTGAGTTGCTGTAAATCTTGTTGTGTGCTCCTGTAGATATTTTATTTTTGTTGCTAAAATCAATAGTAAAGCTACTGAGACTACCAGCACACAACTGCTCCTACATCCAACAAAAAGCCAAGCAGAAGTGGATTCTTCCCCCTACCATTAGACTGCTAGGTGTCATATCTGCTCCTTGTGACACTTGGATGTGAAACACCAGGAGGAATCAAGAATATTTGTAATTCTGAGTGCCTTGTTTAGAACAGGACAAAGAGAGGTTCTCCATGGACTTCTCCTTCAGCTCATTCAGAGACAGCAGAGCTGATGCAAGAAGGCTGCAAGTCTCAGCCTCACATCCTGATGCCAACAGCTGACCAGCACAGTCTGCAGAGAGTCGTGGCATTCCCTTCAAACCTATTTCCACTACACTTCAAGTGTAAACTTGGATCAAATGTGGTTCTGAACCCAAAGGCTCACAGTGAGGATCTCCGGTTACACTCATCTGGCTCCACTCAATGTCTTCAGAGCCCTGAAGCCTAGCAGTCACTTTATGGCTTCTGCAGATGGAGCATTTGCAGCACTTTATATTTGAAAAGGCCCAGTGGTTGGTGATCAGTACCAAACCACCAAGCAGCTCCACTGAATGACAGGCTTTGTGCTCCCTCACACAAGTCACAGGCTGAAAAACAGCAATGTGAGCTCCCAGAGCAATGCTTGCTATTAAGGAGCAATTTCCATATCTACCTCCCTCTTCCCACAGCTGCATTCTGTGATTTCCACCACAGCAGATTGCCAGGGGATGCTCAGAGCTGTGGTCTCACATCAGGGGCAGGCACTTCTCACACATGCTTTGGGCCAGGTGGAGATAGCCACAAGCTGGATGGCAACCCAGATCTGAGGAGGAAGAAAACACTGCAGGAATGGAACAGATGAACTGTAAGCAGGTACAAAAACTTGAAACAAGATCACATGAATGTCATACAAGTAGATCTCATGAAAGAACAGCTCTGAAATTCAGTGAGATCTATGAGTTCTAGGGTTTGGGACCTGATGGAGAAATATTGCCAGTATCTCACTGTGTACTGGATAAATAAGGTGCACACTGACCCTCTGCCCTGGTCCTTCTCTCAGCCTTACCCTGCCTGTGACCATCTACATGAAATCACAGATGAATGTCACAGACATCTTTTATGAAAAATCCTTTCTTTAGGATTTTTCCTCCTGAGAAGATGAAAGGCCTCAGAAACAAAATGTAATAATTGGTTATCTGCTGCTGTGGAATGCAACAGGTGCATCTGTGATTGGTCTCATCAGAGTTGTTTGTAATTAATGGCCAATCACAGCCCAGCTGGCTCAGACTCTCTGTCTGAGCCACAAACCTTTGTTATTCATTCCTTCTTTTTCTATTCTTAGCTAGCCTTCTGATTAAATAATTTCTTCTATTCTTTTAGTATAGTTTTAATATAATATATATCATAAAATAATAAATCAAGCCTTCTGAAACATGGAGTCAGATCCTCGTCTGTTCCCTCATCCTCAGACCCCTGTGAACACAGTCACAGATTAATATGGTGGGAGTCAGTCAAGTGCTACAAGGAAGTTTTAAAACTCACTTATCCCAGTCAAAGGACTGATTAAAGGAAAGCATGTCACCAAACTATTCCTCTGGGCAGTCATAATCATAAATAAATATGGGTTGTAAAAGTAAAGGAGCAACGGCAGCTGTAGGATACGTTGGAAGAGTATATTTCCCCTCTACAGCACACAGATTATTCCAGTCTCAGAGCTTTTTCTATTTATTTATGATGACTGACACATAGTTTGCACTTGATTTTAAGGAAAGTTACAGTGAGGAATAACATAATGTGCTGTTTTCCAGGAAACATGTGGCAGAGCTGGTATCCATCAATGTGCAGCACATGTGGCAGGTTGTCTGATGGGAGAGGAAAACCTGCCCTCGACACAAAGTGCATTCAGAGAAGACTTAAAAGAGAAACTACATGTTCTTATATCCCACTCTGTTACTCACACAGTGCCCAAAAGTAACTCTAGCCTGCTTTTTCTTCTTTACATCACCTTTCAAGGGTGTGGGGGAGTACTTGGCACCTTCTGTTGTCTGTATCCCATGCTTATAGATAATCTGTAAATTTTCTGTTTTAACTACATTATATATAATAGCCAAAAATGTAGGGGACTGGACCTGTCCTCAGGGTATTCCCAACAGCTTTTCTCCAGTGAAAAACACCAGATTTTTATGTTGTTCCTTCCCCTGTGCAATTTACAGGGTCTGTGGTCATGGAGGGGAGGTTCCACAGCACTAAAAGGCCTGAAGCAAGCCCAAGACAAGAGCTTTTATTGTGTGAGAAACCTTTCAGAGCCCTTAAAGGTCTTTTTTCATAGTTTCTACTCCTGCATTAGGTGTAAGCAAACTATTTTTCCCCATCATTGAACAGATCTGCCAAATTATGGGTCTGTGTCCTCTAGAAAACTCATCCTCTGCAATAAATGCAGAAACACACAATTCCCCCTCAACTCCTGCAGAATGACAGACAAAGCCAGAGCAGCAGATCATGTTTCTGCTAAACTCACACAAGGAATAATTCCTTCACAGATCCAGCCTTTCTGGAGGATCCTTCTCCATCCACATCTAAATGCTCTCCCTTAGAGCTTTGCAAGCCAGGACTGGGCAAAGAGAGGGGTCATTTCTGCTTTTTGGGTTTTGATATACAGTAATTTCATCTCTGGTACCTGCACACAGTGGCCAGAAAGGTGCCCACTCTTTTGGAAGGTAAATGGCATCTGGTTCACAGAACAACAGAAATACCTGCACAGACAAATGGCTGCTCTCAAAGATCCTCTCTACAGTGCTAGAGGCACTGAACATGACCTTCAAAGGTTCTTTGTGTGGCAAATTAACTCTCCTCAAAGCATGAATTTATACAAGGAGGGAAAAAAAACCACAGAGAACATCAAGAGTAAAGAGTTTTCCTTTTCAGGAGAACAACATTCTGGTAAATTAAAAAAAATTATTTTGAAATAAATAATTCTAAGCAAGGAACAGCCTGAAAATACTCCTATCCATGCCCTTTTTCATTTAATGAGGGGCATTAATTAACACTGCCAGTAATAGATTGTTGTGGTAACTCATCACTACCACTACAACCCAGCTGTAATCAGACAGAAAGGTATCAAGGGTTGGCCAGTGCAATCATTACCAGATTGAGATTATTCAAAGAAAGAAAAAAAAATAGCAAGAGGGCTTTTTAAAAAATGAACCTTTGTTTATTTGATTAACTCCTTGCCATCTATTTTAATTCTTTCCTTTTCTTCACGTAGTCATTTTCCACTCATCTCTCCCAGCTCCTCTGCTTGCTTTGCTTAGCAATGCACTTCTTGCAAGCACATGAAAACTATTCCAATGGTACCAATCATGCATATTCTCCAAAGGCAGGCTTACCCTAAAAAGCACTCAGAGTCAGAACAAGATGCAAGACAAGTGGATCCAGCAAATGAATAGGAGGCATCACAGTGAGACAATTATGATGAATATAAATAAGCTGGCGAAAAGAAATATCATTTCACTGAAACATGCAATTTTGCTGAACCCAAAATCATTCTTGGAGACAAATCTGTCTTCAGAGAGCTTTCAGGATGAGGATTTTTGAGGTTGCGTCAGCTGTGATCAGAGGGAGCAACACCACAGATATTAAATTGAGTCTGTCCTCATCCTGCAATGGCAAATCCTGAACGAGGGAACTGCCACTGTCTGACCATCTCAGGGTGCAAAGCTCATAAGAGCTGTTTTTGGGAAGGAGAATGGTTTTAATGCACTTAGTCCACATCCCCTCTTGCTCTTATTTAGAAGTCACTGTGCAGCACTAGGTAGAAATGCCTGAGCTAATCCAGCAGGAAGCAGCTGGAGTGGAGAGAGCAGCACGGACACACTCAGCTGCCCAGAGCCTTCAGGTGGAGATCCCCACCAGCACACACTGCAGGGGAGCAGCTCAGGCAGGTACAGGGCTGTACAGTCTCCTCTGGACATTCACAGCCCCCTCTGGACATTCCCACCCTCCTCTGGGCATCCACAGCGTCCTCTGGACAGCCTCAGCCTCCTCTGAGCATCCCCACCCTCCTCTGGGCATCCACAGTCCCCTCTGGGAATCCCCACCCTCCTTTGGGCATCCACAGCTTGCTCTGGACATCCACAGCCTCCTCTGGGCATCCACACTCTCCTCTGGGCATCCACACTCTCCTCTGGGCATCCACAGCCCCTCTGGACTCTGCACACACCTCTCTGCTTTAGCCTGAACAGTCAAAGCTGTGGCAGCTCGTGGAGCACTGCACATTTGTGACATGATCAGACAAATCTGATCACCCAAACACTGCCAGTAACTCAGGTTAGCAATGATCTAGAGGATAAAAAACATCCAGCAAAATACAGCAGTTTTGAGGGGTTTGTTGTGGGTTATTTCTTTTCACTTTTTTTTTTTTTTTTTTTTTTTTACTTTTTTGCCCATTAGGGAATTCCTAATGGTTCCAAAGTGATATTAACTGGCTTGCAGCTCCACACGCATTGTCAAACTGCTGGTGAGCTGGTGGGCACACCGTGCTTTCCCAGCAGATTTCTTTCCCAGCTGGATTTGCCATCTGAAAGGCCCTTCCCATTTCCAGCTCTGCAATCCTTCCAGGCAGAAAAGGGAAAAAAGGAACAGGCAGATGCCTTTCCACAGAGATGTAACAAGCCTAGCAGGTTCTCAGCATGTCAATAACAATCTAATCAGGCTGCATTATACTGAGGGGAAAATGAGGTCTCTGACTTTGCCAGAACACTTCACACATCCGCTTGCTCTTACAAACACACACAACACACTCCAGTTTCCAGATGCAGATAAGGATAACCACAGTGTGGAAAACAATCCAAGAACTGGGCTAGCCAACTCCTAGCTGGACCTCAGCCTCTTTCCACCTCCTCTCCTTGCTCTGGAATAACAATTGCTGCCTGTAAATTTAATGAAATTTCACAGACAACTGCTTTGTGTTGGTGTGGCAGACAGTGCCCTGCTGCTCTGAGCACACACAGGAAAGCTGCTCCCACCCTGCCTCTCCCCCTGTCCTGCTGTAATCACAGGGAAACCTGCAAACCTATGCCCAGAAGCCAGGGATTTGTCCTGGAAGAGTCCTGATGGCACCTTGAAAAAGAACAGCTGCAAGGACCTCTCCACCCTACAGGGGCAACCAACTGGACAAATAGAATACAGAAATAAATACAGAAATAAATACAGAAATAAATACAGAAATGTCCTGCAGCTCTCCAAAAATTAGTACCCCAAGATTTTCTGTGCAGCCCAATTCCTACCAGAGCTCCCTCCCCAGGCAGAGCTGATTAAAGCTGACCTAACCCTGAGGGTCTGATCTTCAGATGAGCACAGTTAACCTGAATTAGTCACTGGCTTGTGAATCAGAGAGTAAAGAACCACTCCAGACAGCAGAGCTGCTTGCTGGCTGTTTCTCCAGTGAGCTCCAAGGCAAAGCCTCATATCCAGTAGCAATCTGTTTTTGTGGGGGGAAAAAAAAAGAAAAAGAAATTATAAAACAGCAAAATAGGATTCTGAGTCCAAACTCACTGCCTTCAGGAAGGGGGAGGATTTTTTTTTTTTCCTTTCCTGGCTGATTACCTAAGGAAAAAAAAAATAGAGAAAGAAAAAAATTACAAGCTCCAGTGAATGAAAAAGAACCTTTTAGTCCAAACTCCTTGGTCAGGGCATCCAAATTCCCGGTTGCCTTGATCTCTTTTCCAGCCAATGAGCTCCTCTTAAGCTCTGACTGATGGTGTTGTATATTTAAAAATGTGTTTATTCTGACAATTTTCTCCTCTTTTATGTAAGAGGACAGGGAAGCAACTCATCCCCAAAACCTCAAGGAAAGAGCACAAACCTTGGCTGCAGGACTATTTGGCTCCCTGAAGACTGTTGATTCTTGGACAAACTGTTATTCCATCCCTAAAAGATGTACTTACCCTGAACAAAAAAATGCACACTCAAACATACAACTGGGTATTAAGAGCTTTGGTAGATCTGTGACTCTGGCCTTGTGACTCAAGTGTCAGCTGCTTCTGCAGAAATGGACATGGTAGTGGAAAAAAAAAAAAAATCCTAAACCCAAAAACAAAGGAAGGGCGAGCACTGAGCTGCCCAGAGCTGGACTGAGCTGAACTTCCATGGCCAAGCCACTAACACTGGGTTCTCCTCAGTGCCTCAGTGTCAGTGAGGTTATGGAAACCAGAGAGGCAAACAAGTGGGAATTTCTAAACAGATCAAGGGCTAAAGGAAGGGGGAAAAAGGGTGTGGGGGAGAATAGTCAGAGAACATCCGTTCTGGGGAGGGCTGTGTGTTTCTCAGGGTACCCAGGAGAGGGGGAGATACGGCTGCACAAGAGAGGTCAGCGGGTATCAGATCACATCACCCCTTTCCTCTTCCCCTTGGCTGCCTCTTAACTCTCCCTTCTCAGTGCATTTCCCTTTGGTTGTGGGAAAAGCATATTCCACCAGCCCTCTTAAAAAAGCATGTTACAGTGGCACTGCCTGAAATAGAAACCAGATTTTTGCCTTTCAAGACCCCTGCCTTAGCCTCTACTGCTAAGCAGAAGAGACAGGACTGGAAAGGTGTGCACAACCCCACTCAGAGAGCACATAGTTTACTCCAAACAGACCTGGTGGGGCTCCTTATTCCCTTTCACTCCCTTTTCCTAATGAATTCAGCCCTGGTTTTTATAGGAATACCTGCACAGACATGGTGGAGATACATCTCCAGATCTACACAAACCTCTGCATGCTCAGGGGTCAGCAGCCCTGAAAATGATGTCCAGAGAACCACATGATGAATGGAGCACAAGCACCAGATTAAAATGGACTTTTAAATTAAGTCATTTCAATAAATCCCTATTTCAATAAATCATTTCAATAAATGTTTTTGCTACCATTGCCTAACTTAAACAACATTTAGTGTATTATTTGTCTTGTTTTTGCACAATCTATTTGTAGTTAGCACAGATTGCCTTCAACAAAACCAAAAAGCAGATCCTGAGCTCCTCATCTCCCAGGCTTCACCCTCACTCTCCATGGCCTCATTCCCAAGGGTTTCCCCAGTGAAGGTCACTGCTGATATCCAGACTCTGCTCTTCTGGGACATCACCCATGAGTTGTCCCGGGGAGAAAATGGGCTGAAGGTTTCACTGAAGGAGAGGGGACACGAGCTCTATGGAGGGGGCAGAGAGCCATGGGAGCCCTGGGGAGCAGCAGGCAGGCTGAGTGAGTCCCTGCCAGCCCCTGGCTCCAGCTGAGCTGCTGGAGGAGCCCTTGGCCAAGCTCACACTGAATGCCCACAGCTCATAGCCCCCAGCAGCCGGACCCCAGTGCTCTCCTCCATCCCCACTTCCAGGCTGCTAATAAGAATGGAAAAGGATAAGAAATCCATGCCTGGTTATCTTCACATGGCATTGGCTCTGGAATTCAGCCAGACAGCCATGCTGGACCAGCAGCTTCCTTGCAAAAAAAAAAAAATTCCTGCAAATCCTCCTACCTGAGGCAGTCCCGCATTTCCCACCCACATTCAGTTTTCCCTGAATCTTTCCAGATGGGACATGTGGCACTTAGGGACATGGTTTAATGGTGTAATTGGCAGTGCTAGATTAACAGTTGGGCTCTATGATTTCAGAGTTCCTTTCCAACCTAAGCAGCTCTGTGATTCAGGCAGCCCTGTAAGGGCTCGTGACCTGCGGGGCAGTGTCAGGGCTGCCCAGATCCCATTGATCTCCTCCCTTTTAACTTGGCAGAAAGCTCAAGTTTGCACAAACGATTCTCTTTAACCTCTGTGAGGAAGGAGAGATCTCAGTGATTTGAGTGCTCATGGTCTTAAGGCTGCATTAGCAGGCAAAGGAGCTCGTTTGGGATTCTGCTCAGGGAAGGGCAGCTTGGAGGAGCAGGTGGGAATGTCAAAGGCAGAGCAACACCAAAGGAGATGTGTTTTTCACTGAGCTCTGCTGCTAAACACGCCAGAGACCAGGAGCTAGGAGGGAGGGAAAGGGTGAATGGTGACATGGAGTAAGGGAGAGAAAGCCTTAGCCAGCAAGACAAGCATCCTGAGTCACGCTGCTGGGGAGGTGAGGCTGCTCTGCCAAGGAAAGGCTGACAGAAGAAGTCAGATGCCTGGAGTAATTCCACAATGTTGTAGAAAAAATAAAAATAAATAACTTTACAAAGGGCTGGTGCAATCCTAGCCACAACCAGAATGCAAAACCCCACTGATGTGAACACCAGCCACCCGCAGCTCTGACTGCCAGAGTTGCCCCTGTTTGCGTGTATGACCAAGGGGGTGAGCAAGGGGCTGGGCACGGTCTGTACCAGGGGCTTGGATGAGCTGCAGCCCCAGAGCAGCTCCTGATTAACCACCCAGGCATGGAGGCAGAGGGAGCTCCATGCACAGCCCCCTTGGCCATGCCAGCATCCCTGCAAGCGTCGAGAGCAGTCGTGTGCTCAGCCCCAAACCCAACGAGGGAGGGAGCCCAGTCTGTGCCCGCCCCAGCCCTGCCTTGCTCGGCCTTGGAAGCACCACAAGCTCTGATCATGGCCAAGATGAACATTTTTAGATGAGAGACGAGCTTGTTTTGCTGACTCATAGATGTGATTTTCATAGAGATGCAGGGAATTCGTTGAACTCTGGTTTCACTTTGCTTAGGTCTCCAGATCTTCTTTCTATGGCTATAATCCTTTTCTAACTTTTATTTTCTGCTGCAAAACCTTCTACATTTCACTGAGCTTTTAATTAGAAATGCAACAATGAAAATATTTAATTATTTCATCTTTAATTAATGATATATTTTTAAATATATACCAGAAGCACTATGCTACACACCAAGGCCTTTGAAAACATACCAGAGTTTCTCTGCCAGCAAACCTCAGCCATTTTTTTTAACTGACAAAGTGTAAAGTGAATACAAAATTCTGAAAAATGAAAATAACCTTCATATATTTTTTCCATCATTACTTAGGCATTAATAAAGCACAACATTTCCTAGTTCTCTGAGAACTAGGGTAAAGTTGGGACTGACAACAGGAGGAAACCAGATTTCCATTTTGTCTTGTAAATATTTTTCTTGCACTGCTTTTCTTCAACACCAAGGGTCCAAGGACCGAGGCACAACAGTGTGTGTAGGCAGAAATAAGATCTTTCATTAGATGAACCGGAATAGCTGGGAAAATTAGATAAGTTTCCAGGTGCTTCCTAACCAGTCTCTCTTACACAGCCACTAAGACAAATCCATTGAAACCCCTGGAGCTGGAGGGCTCTGTGGGCTCTGCTGAGGTTTGCTTTCAGCCCTTGTTCCCAGAAGCACAAGTACTTTTTACAGCCTACCTGACTGAAGGGCAAGGATTAGCTCTCTTCAGTTTCAGAAAAGAGTCTGCCCACTCCTTAAACCAGCCAGGGTCACTGAAATTCTTTAGTAGCTCTGCTTGCTCCCAGGCTCCTTTCTTTTCCAATGTGAAAAGAGTGATTTAGAATATAAACATACAAACCCCATAAAAAAAAAAGCACAGATAGGGATCACACATATTAGATCCCTAATATGAAATATCATATCCACTCTTCTTAGTCCCTTCACAAGTTTAGGGACAGGTCCCACCACAAGAACAGGGACCTTGTGGTGTAGCTGCTGAGAGCAGAACAGATGCCAGCCTATTTCAGTGCCCTGTGACCGAGCCACCGGCTCCAGCCCAACTCCATAAACCACAGAGAGAGAGGAGGAGATTAAAATACCCAGCAGTGTGCTCTGGCCAGGTAGCACAGACCTATTATTCTGAGAACTCAGCAGATATAGATGGAAATCACTGATGGAAAAACAGGACACCAGAGAACTTTTGGTGATCTGAGTCTCAGCAGTGTGAGGGGCTTCTGTGCCTATGCACGGGAGGAAAAGAGCTCTCAGTACTGCTAAAAATGATCTTAACCTCTGCAAAGAAAAGCAATGAATGTGAAAGAGGTGACAAGGTTGTTCTGGATGCTCTAATTGAAAAGTGCTGCCATTTTCCTGCCTCCTCTGAACATGGCACTGCAGTTAATCAGCATTCAATGATAAATAGTGCTGGGAAGGAGAATGTGTTTTATTTGCTCTAAGCAGAGGACAGTCAGCAAAAAATGAGGGGCTGTGAGGCAGAGATGAGCCTAACCTGGCACATGGACACATCAGAGGATTTCAGCACCATCAGGGCAGCCTGCAGAGCTCCTTCACACCCCACCAGCAATGGGGATGAACTCAGAACTTTAGCAACAGGCCGTGCAGAAAGCCCAAAGGATGACTGAATATGAAGTTTTTCTTTGGAAGAACAATGGAAAAATCATCCAGCCAGGATCAGAATGAGTAACTGGTCCTGACACCTGAACTACCAGCAATCCCAAGGGCTGCTTTAAAAAGAGTAACAAAATCACAAGATTTGTCAGCAGATTTTCATTATGAGGAAGCTGAGGTCAACCATATTTCTAAATTAATTTTCTAGTACATCTTGGTTAGGCTTTAGGTAATAGTCCCTCCTCCACCCTCCCCCTCCTTTTTAATAAGTACAATTTACTAGAGTTGCATAAAAATGAGTAATACATTCGTTTCACTTAGACCCAATATGAAATGAGTCATTTCTTTCCAGCACATGACCAGGCTGTTATGTCTCTCCTAAGCACACCACAGAAAGATAAAGATGTTACTTTCTGCCCATAAACAGACACAGTAAATCATCTGATTCTTTGAAGTGACAATGAATTCACCTCCTGAGAAGGTCCAATTGAAGTGCACCTTTCCCTGTCCTACCCACATCCCCACAGCTGTGTCATCCCTGGGAAAGGGGCACATTCTTTGTTCCCAGACAAACCATGATCTCCTCTGGCTGACAAGGGGAGAAAAGTTTTCTTTGACAATGGGGTCCCAAAGGGAATGAACATGGCACCTTTATTTATAGATCCAAGGCTTGATAATCCAATCACTACATGCTCTATCCCCTTTAGGCTTTGAATTATTATTCAAATAATAATTATTATTATTATTTATTCTTGCCCTGTTTTGGGCTTTTCTGCCCCTCTGTTAGCAGCTCTCTGCCTCTCAGACACCCTCCCTTTAGGAAGGTGCTGGGTTCTGCCTGGGACTATGAAGTGCAGGGTTTATGGAGATAACATGATGGCATTGAAGCTGCTTTTCTGTCCTCCCCAAGATCAGCTTTGCCTTTTGGCTTTATCCCTTATGTTTGAACTAGAGGGAGCTGCATAGGCCAGGGATTCCTTATCTTCTCATAAATTAGGCTCAACATAAGAGAGCCTGGCAAACTAAACCAAGACAGTTGTTCTCTCTTAAAACAAAAAAAAATTATATTTAAAACTAAAAACTCAGCAGAAACAAACTCTCCAGCACAGGGTAGAACCCTTTGACCTTTTTGCCCTTCAGCCCAAAACAAAAGAGGGCATTTGGCATCCACAAAGCTCTGCAGCGCTCCCAGGAACTCAGCAGGATTTGGGAGCCAGTCCCATCACAGGAACACCACACCTGGTTGTTCCATTCCCCAAATCACTGTCTCACACAATGGAGGAGGAACCAACACTACCTTGGCTCTGTAGTGGCAACAACATTCCTGCAAAATCTGTCAGGTTACACTGAAATTAGGGTGGATTCATTGAATTATTATTTTTCTTGGCTAAATTCACCTCTGACCAGTCCTTTGGTAAACATGGGTCTAAGTGAAACTAAACAGTGCTAATCAAAGGCAGGATTAATGGTAAAAAACAAAAACAGTTATTAACCTATTTACTTTAACACAGCCTGACAGAAACAGGTCATAGCATCCAAAATCTCACCTTAGGGAGGAGCTCCCATGTCCCTTCCACATCTTTTCTATCTTCTCTGGCCTCCTCCACATCTGAATTCACAGAGCATGTTTTAAACATGCTGGTGGACGCTCCCCAGTGTCACTCTCATTGACAGCTCCAATCACTGTCAGCAAATGTACCCTGGCAAGTATCCCTGATAGAGTCTAACCCAACCTTGCCCTTCAGTGCCCTCCAGAAACCAGCCCATAACTTACTGACTACGGAATTTGTCTTTTTCCTTCCCAAGGAAACCTCTTTACTGGACTAACTGACTTAGCAGGAGGAGACAAAACACCTTTCCTGCTCCCAAACCTCTTCTCAAGGTCAGGAATGGGAGTAGGAGATTTTTCATTCCCACTGGGGTATTAGTTTGTTCACTGACTACAACATTTGCTGTAGTTCCAAATCCATGTGCAACTTTCAAATCTCTTACAGTAGTAACTGATGCATCAATTAACACATTTTCTGTGTGGGGATGTTCATCCTGCTCACAAATATCCAGCAGCACCGATAGCATCAAGCAAAGTATTCCCTACATTGATGCATAGAACAAATTTGGTGCCAGCAAGGACAATTCAGTGTCCCACTCTGCACAGAGATTTAAAGGTTTTCCTCCCCTGCTTAATCAATAAGAAATTAGGAAAAGAAAGGAGAGAAAACACAAAAAATCTTGTTGTCATTTAAAGTTAGAGGCAGACACAAGATCCTTTTTCACATTTTTTGATTTGGTAATTGTAAGAAATCATTGGTTTACACAAGACAGCTGTATTCCTCTGGATTTATACAAATGTGGCCAAGGCCACAGTGCTGGTAAAAATTCCCAAAATTTCTGCTCTCCTGCCTTCACATCTGCCTTGCAGATCCCATGACACTCCTGCAAGCTCAGCTCCCACCCACTTAGCACAACCCATGGAGCTACAAATGGGTGACCTGAAGCTCCTTTTCAAATCCCAAATCCAGGAAGTTCTCTTGTATTGCTCAAAGTTTGACCTGCCAATAGTGAAATCACTTTTTTTTTAAATCTTTTTATATGAACTGTATATCACCATCTCTTCACCTCACAGTCTGAGCCAGTTTTTAATCCATTGCCTTCCAGCACCTCAGTCCTGAGGGTGCACTGAGGTCATGTTTCCTATATTTTCTTTGAAATCATGAAACCTACAGGGAAAGGGGGGGGATTGGTGAGTAGAGTGTATTTTAAGACCTTCTGTAACTCAAGACCTGGAGCTATAGGAAAGGACTGTGCATTGCAGCACTGATGATCAAATCATGAGTTGGCAAGACTGGGCTTTCATTCAACTGAACCACAAATGCACTTGAAACACTGACTTGCTTTTCTCCTTTTGTTTCAGATCTGCTCAGCATCTTTGCTGACATAAAATGACCAAGGTCACTTCTGCTCTGAATCAACATCAAAAAAGGGAAAGGAAGAAAAGTGAAAATATCACTCTCCAAATCTTCATCCCACAGCATATTCCAGAGGGCACAACTTGATCATACCTTCTCTCACTCTCCCATGACCTCTTGCAAAATAATCCCTCCTCACATGCAAGTTATAAAGCAAAGCAGTTCCTTTGACACTGAAAGTGCACACTGGCTGTGATGGCAAGATAAGAGTCATCCAACAACACACACAAAATTCCAGCTTATCTTGAGAAAAGTGACAGCTGAGTCACAAATGGTGAGGGCTGTGCAGTGAAGGAAACTTATCCAAGGTTATGGGGGATCCACATTATGAAGAACTCAGCCTCTCCACCCCTGGGCTGATTCAGCACACAAATCAGGGAGGCAAAAGGTCAGCTGCCCTAAATGTGGATAGAGTACCCACAGCCAAACTGCACAAGAGCATCGTGGCTGGGGTCTCTGTACAAATCACAAACAGGACAGGCCTGCTGTGGAATAGGCCTTGAGCTGTTTTATTTTCCAGCATCACCCTCATTACATGGTTATGACAATGGGAAGACGCCACCAGCTCACATCTCAGGCAGCAGAAAAAGAACTTAATGTTACAACTTACTTTGTAAGTTTTTTAACCAATCACACAAAGCAAAAGCACAATGACAGTAGTTCTATCCAGCCACTATAAGCGCAGGTACCTTTGGTTAAAACAATGTTTGCTTATTTCAAATACAATACCTGCTTGTAAGCCTTAAAACACAATGCACAGAGCTCCATTATTAAGCTTCAAACTCCCTAATATCTTGGTAGATAAACTTTTCTGTAGCTTAGGGACTTATTCTAGACAAGCGTTAATACACAGACCATTGTTGTATTTGTCTTTGCTTTTCTACTTTTTAAATAATTTTTCTGCTGACCTATCTCATGGCTGCTGCTCAGCTCCAATCACAGTTCAACCATCTCTGAGCCAAACTGCACAATAGCACTCATCCAAAGCAGATACCTTCCCCTTCACAGAGCTCAGGAAGAAGTTTGTAGGACATGGCTGTGCTGTGCAACCAGACCAGCAGCCAGATGATGCCTCTCACCATCACCAACACAAACCCTACAGCAGGTGACTCCCACTGGTTCAGGTTTGAGGCTGCTTCTCACTGCAGCTGTGCAGGAGGGAAGTCAGCCTGTTTGGGATTGTGCTTCTCCTGTTCTCAGGCACATGGGTGCAGGAACCACAGCATGCAGGGCCACAGCCCCACTGTAAGAGTGAAAACCCCCAGCCCTAGGAATTGCAGCATCATTTCCAGCCCAGGCTCTGCTCCTGGGGAAGCAGCTCCTTCCCATCTGCCTTTCCCTCAACACATTCCCCCTTTCCCTCAATACAGTCCACCTTTCCCTCAATACAATCCCACCTATTCCACTGCCCAGCAGAGAGGCAAACACCAAGCTCCACATCCCCAAGGATACTGCAGGTTCCTTTATGTATCAACTGCAAAACCCAAGCCAAGCCCAGGAACAGCTTTAGGCTGTGGTGTATCCAGGGGAAAAAACAATTCTTGACCTCTGCTTGCTCTCAGACTCTCATCCCTCTGATCACAGCTAAGGAGGGAGAGAAGAAGGGCATGTCGTATTTTTTCCTTTTAGACAACGCTCCAAAAATTCCTGTGTTTGACTATGGAAAACGCAAATGATGTGGGTGTTTAAACTGATCACCCTGGCAGTGATTTAAAAAGAAACTACACAGAGCCAGGAAAGCCCAGATTTATAGAGCTGCAGCCCTGTTTCCTTGTAGCATGAAGGAGAAAACCTGCCTGTATGCACATGTTTTTCCAGCCCCCAAATTTGTTATCTGTCCTGGTCTTACATCAGAAAGTATTTCTCAAAGATCTCTTCAGGTAAGCAAGAATAAAACCACAATCCCTTTTTGAGCAAGCCAAAAGTCATAAAGGCAGATAAAGCTGTGGGCCTGTCTTCTTGCCTGCCCTTAGATACAAACATTTATGTCACTGAGCAGGAGAAACTGTGGGCCAGTCTCTGCTCAGAAACCCCAGAACACATTTCCAAGCAGCAAATGACACCTGAATAAAGAGCTGGCAAATGGGACAGGCGTGCTCTACTGCCATTGCTCACCTGCCACATGGTCTCCATCTCTTCATTTCCATCCTCAGCTGTTTTGCTGTATAGTCATGCCTTTTTACAGAGTGCAGTGCCTTCTCCTGCTAACACCACCCTTGGGAAGGCAAAGCACTCCAAATGCAATGGCATTAAACAAGGACAGTTATTGTTACACTCCTTACCCCTACTTAAACTCGATTTGGGCATAGATTAGAGGTGCAAAGCAGACAGACAATGCTGAAAGCAGAGAAAATACTGAAGTTTCTTTCTGTTCAAGGCAGAAGAGAGGAGAGAAACAGGCTGGAGGATGGCTTGCTAATCGAAGCGAGCCATCCTCATCAATATCACTTTGCTTTGGCAGCTCTTCAGGATGGAAAAAAAAATAAAAGGAAAAAAAATCTCCCTCCCCCTGTGCAACACGCTTTAATTGCAATGTGTATCACACACGAACGAGGAAATCCAGGGGGGCAGCAGCAACATGATGAGCTGCACCACCTTTATTGCTTCCAAGAGAAAATTCCTGCAGTTGGGGAGCAGGAAGGGGGAAGGTGCATCCCCTTCTGACCCACAGGGCACATTCTTTGCCACTCCATCTGCCACCCCCAGCTGCTAAATCCTCTGTCACCAGCACAAGGTGCTCTCGGAGCAGAGGCACTGCTAACACATGAAAGGAAACAATTTTGGCTGGTTGCCTCCTTAAAAACCCCGCTCTCTCCCCACCCCCTTCCTGCTCTTCCTCCCTGACATGTTTAAAGCATCTGAACATCGAGGTACTGAGATATCACAGAGTGAGTTTCCCTTTCCTATCCTGCTCAGATGGCTCTTGTCAGCATCTCCCTTCAGCCCTAACTCTCAGCCCCCTGTTTTCCATGAGGATTTCCTTCCCTCCTGCTCTGGAGCCACTGCTCTGGAGCTCACATTATTTGATTTCTTGGAGCCTGCAGTCTGGAGCCAGAAAGGTTTGTCTGCTTCCCTGGGTTCAGCTAATAAATTGGGATCAGGGGGTCACACAGCAGGGGACTTGGAAGCCTGAGAGCCTCTGACACCATTTTTATTAGTTTTTACTATACATACCATTTCAGGAGCCGGGATGCCATCCCAGTGGGGCCCTACCCATTGCTTAGTAACTAAGATTTTGTAATCTAAGTTTTGACAAGGTCATTTTTTACCTTGGGAGAGGGTGGGGGAGGGAGAACCCCCACGTACATTAATTACACAAACACTGTGGGGACAATGCAAATAGGAACCCATTTCCCTTTTGCATCAGGGCCAAGAATGAAAAATCTTTTTACTACAAGGCTATTACAAGCCAAAGAGACCCGGATATTTTAAAAGAGACACTGATACAGTCCTGTCCTCTGCTTGAAGATTGGATGAGTGCATTTCAGCCTTTCTGCTGTCTATCCCTATAAACAACCCCATGCCATCAGCCAAAGTGAACAAACCTGGAGGTAGCCAAATAAACTTTGAGGTAGCCACAGAGCCCTGATGCCCAAGCTGTATTAAATGTCCCCATGCCTCTGCTGGCAGCATAGGGATGACCCTGATCAAGCAAAAATTAAGCAGCAAAACTTCCACCAGCATCAGCATCCCCATGCTGGTGATCACCTGGTGTTTAGCTAATCACCATACTGGGTATAAATGACCTTTTGGCAAGGTTTTGTCCCAAAAACAAAGCTGTGAAAAGTCAAAACACCATGGTCCTTCTGGTCAACCAGAAACAGGGTTTTTCCCTTATAGAAAGGTTCTTAGGCTAAAAAGCAGCATGTTTAGTAGGCTGGCAGCATAGGGATGACCCTGATCAAGCTAAAACTAAGCAGCAAAACTTCCACCAGCATCAGCATCCCCATGCTGGTGATTACCTGGCATTTAGCTAATCACCACACCGGGTACGCATGACCTTTTGGCAACAAAGCTGTGAAAAGCCAAAACACCATGGTTCTTCTGGTCAACCACAGACAGGGTTTTTTCCCTGACAGAAAATTTCTTGGGCTAAAAAGCAGGATGTTTGGAAGGCATGAAAAACAGGACATGAGAGCAGCACAGGTCACAGCCAAGGCAGCAGGAGTGCTCTGGTGACACTGCCATGGCCACAGGGATATGGGGCTGGTGTGGGGAATGAGCTGCCAACCATCCTGACCTGCTGAAACAAAGCAAAAAGGGCATTTTGGCTCAAAGACACACAGGGTGATTTAGGGAAGCAGCCATTCTGCCTTCCTTGTGCACTCAGTGCTGCTCTCTTCCACTGCAGCTTTGCTGAGTTTGATAAATCTGAGCATATTTGTCTATTCTTCACATCTGCTGTGATAAATCCACAGTGGAAAGAGGCAAACAGTCCTTTTGTCACTTCTACCTTTCCCTCACACCCTCTCCCCTGATCCAGAGCTGCGTGAGGTGCATGCCTCTGATGTGGTTAGAGTCAGGCTGAGCTTGGTAAGGCTTTGAGGTCCCTGGGTATGAATCTTGCTGCCTGTCACCTCAACAGGCTCCAGCACAAGCTTTGAGGTTAAGTCCCAGTGTTTGTGTTTTGGGCCTTTGTTGTGGTTCCCTGATATGTTCATGATGGCCTTGGCTCTGCCACCCTACAAGCAAATGCAAAATTCACAAAGTGGTGACTCAGTTGTTTTATCCACTGGCAGCAGAAGCAGCAGCTGGCAGAGGCTCAAAATAGACCAGAGAACAGGGCAACAAGTGTCTCCAAGATGGATTTCAGGCAAACAAGGAAAAATGAAAAACCTGAAAAAGCATAGGGAGAAAAAGCCTGCCATTAAATAAAAAGACAGCAAAACAGCTGGAATGTCAGCCATGGGCTGACGGGATCAGAAGTAAATCAGCTCTGTGACAGACAAGGAGATGTGCTGTGCCTCAGAACAGGAACACTCAAAACACAGTGACTCCCTGGCCCATACAGATTGTTCCACTGGTTCAACTCAGCCTGCACGACAAAAGAACTTGCTTTTTGCTGCCAGCACTGGGAGCTCAAAGCAGAGCCTGCAGATCAAGCTGTTTTCTTCCTGCTTGAGGCAACAGCCCTAAAAATAAAATGACCCTGGAGGACTCAAAGCTGGCTTGCTCGTTTGGCTGATAGTGTATGAAGCAGGATAGCAAGGCTTGTGCTTGTTCTTCTGCAGGTATATGGGCTCTGTGGGTTTTCAAGTAACAAAATACATCCCCAGATGTGAAGGGGAACTACACCATGACCTGGTTTTACATCATGGTAACACCTTCGTGCCTGGAAGAGAAAAGAGTGATCCTCATAACATCTCCTGGGCTGTCTGAACACACAGTACCACAGGCTCAGTGCACACACAGAGCTGTGAGTAACATCAGTGAGCAATCCCTGCACCAGGCCACACGTCTGAGCTGAAGCTGTGATCCTGCCAATAAAAGCAAGACATCATGAGCTATGATGCACAGAAAAAGGATATTTCTATATTAGCCATCTTTCTGGCTGAACATATGAGAAAGTGTCACATGGGCATGCATGGTAAAAGATTATAATCAAATATTAAATTTTTAGAAGAGGAAAAGATGGCCTTGTGCTTAACACAGCAGTAGAATCACATCTGGATCCTGTCCTTGGTATGACCCATGGTCATCCTGTGAGACCTCAGGCAAGTCTTGTCTCAGCTATGTAGCAGTTATGAAATCATTACAGCGTGCAGTGAATTTTTTTTTTTTAGTTTTTTTTTTTAAACAGTGCACAACCATTTACATTCAGGGAGCTTTACAACTCATTTCTGTCTGTTTGATCTCCAGCCCCAACTTTTCTGGCAAAATAGCAATTAGAACACAAGTGCTGAGCTGGCTCTTTGTTGCTGCCTGTGCCCTATCAGACTCCAAAAAATGATTGTGACTCAGTCACCTAAGCTGCATTTTGTTTATTCATGTGTAAACTGGGAATCATTAGAATTGCTTTCTAAGCATTAATTGATTATTCTTCATAGCACTACTAAAGAATTCCTAGAACAGAGACGAAGAAAACCAACACAAGGAACAGACAGCAGCAAAATTGTAAACTGCCAATAGTTTTTTGTTTACTTCTTTTCTCTTTTTCTGAGCATGGTGCTATGGGAAATTTGTTCCAGTCATGTCCTGACTTCCACATAGTGTACTGTGGTTTGCTCTGTGACTTGGGCCCATCCATCCCAACTTTTCTCTGTTCAAACTCAACTCCATTTTGGAAGTGGAACTTTGCATTTTTAGGGGGTTTCCTGATTGCCATGAAGACAACGAATATATGTCTATTTATATAATTCTCTGTGTTCATCTATCCCTGTCATTAAGAGGCAAGATAGTCAGATGGATTTCAGATGACTCAAGAATTTCTAGGAGCAGTTATCTCCTTCTACTACTTCTCTGTGCATTTGTGTAACTCCAGTCTCTGCCCTTACATCCATAACCATTTTCTCCAGCTGGCTGAATTCCTTCTAAAGGTCTGCACATGTCCCTGCTTGTTAAAAAGAGAGGCTGTGAAGAAATTGTAACATACTCATCTGCATATAAAGAAATTAATTCCCTTCCTTCCTGGGCCTGAGCTGCCTTGAGTGGAGAATGGATGGAGCAGTAACTAAATGTCCAAAGCAGGTAAGGAATTTGGTCAGAGTGGTAGTAGGTTTATTTGGGCAGATTAACTTCACACCCTTCATCATTTCCAGCAACAAAATAACTGAAATAAAACAAAAATACAACTGCAAAGCTCAGGTCTAGCTCTCCCTCAGGAATACAAGCCTAAACCAGCCATCCTTGGAATTCACATATATGGAAAGAGGCAGGTATATGGTGAAGCTGGGTAATGCAAACAGTCTCATTTTCCCTAATGGAGTATATGCTCAGCTCATAAAAAATACCATTTTACAGAGTCAGAGTTTTAGTTTTGTTTTTTATGGTGTTAGATTATTTTACTGTTGTAGTTATTTAGTCACAGGTCAGTCACGCAACAGCCACTGCTGTCACAGAAGATTAATTGGAAATATGGTCAGCACATTTCACTCCTAAAAAATTAGTTTCCTCTGAGGTAACAACATGGAAATGTATTGAAAGCAGAAAGGAACATTCAAAAAAGCTGGTAAAGATTCAGGCAGATATTATCAGCTGTGTGTGAGACACTCAGAACTGTCCCACCTGAAGCCCAGAAGTTTCTCATGGAGGAAGAGAAAGTTATTTAGGAAAAACACACAAGTGAAAAATCAGACTTTTCTGTTAGCAGACAGCTAGCTGAACACTCATTTTTCTCCTTGGAGAAGGTTTTAATGGAAAAACTGACTGATTTGGCAGAGACTGTTCCAAGACAGTGATACTGAGTCACAAAGCAAAGCTGTAGCTACCATGCAGCCTGATCCAATGGCCCTGAAGTCAAGAGGAAGGCTCTGGACCAGACCCATACAAATTAAATAAAGTTTGCAGCGTGCCTCTTATTAGCTCAGACCCACTGGAAGAGCTGTCAATGAAAAGCTGCTGCTGCTGCTTTCAGAACAGCTCTTCCCTCACTATTAGCAGTATCATCTCTGTCCGAGGATGGTCTGCAAATTGTGACAGGCATCAAACTGAGGAGTGTTCTTTGGACTTTGTTGTTCAAAGGGAAGGGGGAAAAACAGTTTCACAGCTGTAGGTTGAGCATGAAAATTGTGGCAGGTGACAGAAAGAGGGTCACCACGCTGTGGGAGTGTCTCTGTTTGACAGTGTATGGGCTTGGTTTTCTGTTATATTGTGTGAATTTAGTGCTGGCAGATCAGGGAAAAATGCTAGTTACTTAAATCCTGGGATGAGGAGCAGCAGCACTGCCACTTAATAGGAAAAAACATTCTCCTTCAGATGAAGAAGGGAATGAAATCTATATAAAGGATAAGCAGTAACAGAAATCAGACCTGGGAGCATAAAAACGGATACTAAAAAAAAGAAGCTTCAGAAGGGACACCGAACAAACCTAATTGATCTCCTGACACAAAGCACATCCCTTGAAGTCAGACATCCCTTTCAATCAGGGGTAAGGACCAAAAAGTGACAAAGAACAATAATCTGTCAATTCTGGAGAACAGAGGAGAGACAAAGCCAGGATTCTATGTTACAGGACAAAAAGGGAGCCTTGACCTCCATCCCTCAGCTCTCAGTTTGGATGCAGGAGGGGAATTTCAGAGGTGGCAGCAGCTCCTGGTGCAGTGCTCAGGTGTCAATCAGAAGGACCCCAGAGAGGTGAGGAGAGCCCCCATCCACCATCTACAAACTGCTGCACCAGTGAACCCTGCCCTTGATGGATTTCCATTGGAGACTATGGTCAGGAAGGCGCTGAATGCAAAGAGAAGATGAGAAGAAGAAATTATTTAATTAACTATACAACAATGCCAAAGGCCTGGGTAATAAACAAGAGGAAATAGAATTAGTCATTTATGAGCACTAATTTGACCTAGCTGCTATTACTGAACCTCGTAGAAAGATTTGCATGACTGAATGTTTAAATCAATGTTTATAATCTACTTAGATAGGGCCTAGATCTTAGAAGAAAATGAGGAGTGCAAAAGATGTATTTACCTATAACCAAGTCATGGACAATTAAAAAAAAAAAAGCTGTCCTGAATATTTCCTACTTGATAACCTGGATAAAGCAGTAAAATGGCATGTTAGTGTTTTCCTCCTATCCTGCAGGAAACCAGGGTGACTGAAACAAAAACTGGTTATTTGTGAGGTGTAGAATGAAAAGACAATCTAACCTCAAGGTCTCCCTCACAAGAGGTCATTCCTAAACCCTTTTAGAACTGCTAAATATCCCTGCTGTAAATGTGGTGAGGTGGCTGAGGAAAACCTTTACCAACATAGTCTTGACAACAATGCAACAACCATAAATACAATTAATTATGAGCCAATCATTCTTGTTACAGGCAGCAGTACCAAATGATGTAAACTTGTAATGATATAAACTTGGTGCCCTGCAAAGCTCTCAGCTTTCTGACAGTGTTACAGGCGATTCAGTTGAGTGAAAACATCTCACTGACCAAACCTGACTAGGATTTGGAGCCAAAAACCCCACATGCCACAACCCAATAGCCAAGAGGAGAGATGGTACTGGTCAAATAACTGATCTACACCAACAAATTGCAGAAATCTAATAAACCTTCTAAAGGCACCATGCTTCTCTGAGGCTCTGTTGGTAGGTCCCAATGGTGCCCCAAATCCGTGTTTGTTGATATAAAACAACCAAGTTTTTAATTTGGTTTAGGCCATACCCATTTTTTGCTGCCATATCTTGCTCATCTCCAAAGCACACTCTGGATATATATTTTAAGGATATAAAAAGCCAAGGGGATGATATCATTGGTGTTGAAAGATCCTCCAGAAAGCAAAACCTTGCAGTCCTAATGCTGCAGAGACATCTCTCTGCTGAAAATAATGGAGAACAAGAAGGAAATCATCACCCACTGACCTTCTACCACTCACAGCATGCTGTGACCTTGGCCTCATTTTTAACCTCTTCTGTGCCATGCCTTGATGCCAGCCCTGCAGGGTTATGCCAGCTGAAGCTTCAGTGATTATTTTTAAGTGACAGATGGAGTGTCAAGGCAAACAGCATCTGTCCAAAGGGCCCCTGTAGGTGATGCTTCTCAGGGTATCTCCTGAACATCTGCAGTAATTAAATGCTTAAGCATGAACAAGATTTAATTTTGTGGGCTGTGTTGAATCAGATGTAGTTCACTGCACGGGGGTTCTTGATCTGCATGCCTAGGAAACAGTTTTGCTTCTCCCTAAGCCCTCTTCATCCTGAACACCAGAATTATTGCAGCTTGTTTGTTCAAAAAAATAGGTGTTTAGTGAGTAAATACACAATTTGGCATCTAACAAAGTTGCTTCCCATGTCTAAAAGAAGACTACAATCAGAAAAAAACACAAAGAAAATGAGAAGGAGGAGAGGAAAAACTTATCCAAGTGGGAGACATTGGAGTTTGATATCCCAGTGCAGGGATGAAGTTAATTCCCTTCCCTCCCATCAGAGGAAGGCAAAGCTTCACAAGTCAGTATCAAAGACACAGCAGAGACCATTTCATTTGCTCCCATTTACACAAACCTGAGGATCCACCATTCCCTTCTTCCTACCTCTGGCATTCCCAGCAGCTTGAATTGACATGCCTTGTAGCTTGACTCCTATTTTAGAAGAACAAGAAACACCTCATTTGGGAGAATAGTGATAAATCTGCTGATTTAAAAGAGAACCTGTGCCCACTAAAAGCCAAAAAAAGCAGCTGTAGAGCCAAGTCAAGAATTCAGAAGGCAGACAGGTCTGTGGAGAGGAGATACCACTTCTTAAAACAGATGATGCCTGTCAGACCAATATATCAAGCCTAGCTGTAATACCATGGAGCTTACTGTAGCCACAGCTCCCTGGCTACAGAAAAACCACATTGATATGTCCTTTCCAAGGCAGAAAGGGGCAAGGAAACGAAACCTTTTTGTGCAGCATGGCAGGGAAACATGATTACAGAGGGACAATTTCCTCAGAATCCCAAGTATCTGGCAACCCTGATCGTTCTAAACAGGGAACAACTCATAAGAAAAATGTTCAGCCTACAGCACTTATTCCTCAGAGTGCAAGGTTCTCATATAGAGGTGAACATATGATACTGAATTGGTGTAAGATATTACCTTGCATTCCTATCGGGGAATCAGAGGATTCTTTGATCACCTGGAATCAAGGTGATTCCAGGCTTAAAAACTCTAAAGAGTTTTTACATAGGTGTTCACATCCATTGCTTAACTCTCCAGAGTTTATATAATTTCCTTCTATCTGCGTATTTTAGTGTATTTCTCATGCCACTTTGGGATCCTTTTTCTAGGAGCAGTAATATATTCCCTGCACACTGGGCAGATGCACCAGTTACCTGCCAGCACTGGTTTGCTCTCATTCTGCTGGGGGACCCCGAAAAGATGCTCTGTTGATTTCACCCTTTGCCAAAATCTGAGGCTGTTGGTCTGTGAATCTCACATATGAAAAAATCCAGTTTTTCTCCCTCTTAGTGCATTTCCTTTCCCAGCTACAGAGCATAAGTCTTCACGCCACACCACAAGAGGGAAATTCATTATTTTTTGTCAAATTTGAGGGTGAGTAGGAAATTAGCTGAAATGACTGATCTCATTCTAAATCATGAATTACATTTAATTCTCTGTTGGTATTTGTTCTTTGCTCACTAAGACTAAACTGTTGACACATTTGGTGGTGCAACTTCAGAGCCATAAATCATGGAATCATAGAATGGCTTGGATTGGAAAAGACTTTAAATATCATCCAATTCCAGCCCCACTGCTGTGGGCAGGGACACCTTCCACTGGACCAAGTTGCTCAGAGCTCCATCCAGCCTGGCCTGAACACTTCATAATTGTCATCAGGGGTTGCAACTGGATTATGGGCAGAACATGAATTAATGTTTGGAGTCCAGGCTGGTGTGTGCCAATCAGTCACACTGGGATATGATCATCCACTGCTGTCCTTGGGATGCAAAAGTGTGATGATACTTCAAAACACCCAGCAAATGTTCTCTCCTAGATCTGACTCACTGGGAACCACAATGTCACAGCCAGCTCAAGTTTGTTAACTGTGAATTAAAAGCTTTTTATTCTGGACATACTTTGCATAATTCTGTACTTCAAAATATTATCAAGAGAGATTTCTCCCTGTGACAAACCTCAGACCCACTTTATGGAAGGCCTAAACCCTCTCATCAAATCCTGCACCAAATACCACTTTGGACAGTCTGAAAAACTCAGGAAGAAAGGAAAGAGACACAAGAAAAAGGCTGTAAGAAGGAAGGGAAACTCACAACAGGCCTAATATGTGACTGGGGGATGGGGAAAGAGAAGACAAAATAAAGGCCATGCCAAATGACTCTGCTTTCCCCTCTATTTCATTTGGAGAGAAGATTAGGTTACTACAGTTCAACAGGACTCAGTTTGCTTATTGCTTTGGGCATTAAGAACTTAATGCAAAAGTAATGAAGTTAAACCTGTGGCATAGATAATGGTCATTAGCAGCCTTCTTTCCCTGTCATAAACCTGACCTTTGTTAACTCCCGTTTTATCTTTCTATGCAGATGATTCTGAATGGGGCAGGAAGTATTCTCTATCCTGGCCAATTTGGGAAAAGCACCAGCTAGTGGGTATGCACTGTTATTTCCAAAACTGGAGCCCCTCTCCCCCACATCACAGCCCAGGTTGTATTACAAAATAAAGGGAAATACTGTAAATAAAACATCAGACTATGACAGAAAAAGCACAGCTCATAGTAGGGCTGAGAGCTTCCAGAAGTCAGTTAGGATCAAAATCTCCTAAGGACGTTAGGGAAAACACAAAGATTAAAAGTTTTAGCAGGAAACAAACCCCATTTATTCTTTAACCCCTTTAATTTCTGTCCTCCACCTCCCAGATAATGGAGCTTGTTCCCTGCTCATTAATTAAGCTCTTTTCGAGTTTATTGACTGAGGGCAAGATTACCCCTTCAAACAGATCCTTGAGAGCTGCTGAGTGTTTCTGTGCCACTGTTCTGACAAAGGGAGCCCTGTTACCCAGCTCTGTCAAGGAATGTCTTCCCTTATGAGACAAATATTCTTTCACCTGGGATCCAAAAGGAGCCTAATTTTAGCCAAAACAAACCCATTGTTCAAGACTGCATGGGGAAAACTCTGTATCATACCTCAGCTCAGAAAAGATGCTCTAGTTCATCTGCTTTTAGAAGCACAATGATGATTACTAACTTTTTTATGTTTGCCTAATAATGGTCAGGCTTTTTTTCCCCTGGGGTACATGAAGAAACTGAATTTACAAATTGAAGTGACCATGCCAATGCCTAACTACAAATACAGAAGACTGTATAGCAACATTGACCTTAATGATAAATTAATCAATGCTGAGGCTTCATTGCCAAGTGAATCCAAATGTACCCAACAGGCAGCAATAGGGCCCTCAAGCAAATTGCTAAATTGCATTACCTTCAAAGGATCATGGGGCCCTCAAAGTAAAAATGCTTCATAATAATGTCATCACAAGAGTTACACCTATATTTGAGTAACAGGGAGTGGATTAGTCATCACTTGGTGAGCAAACAAAAAATGAATTTCTGAGTTATAGTCCCAGAGAATTATCTGTTTTCCTGTAAATTCACTGGAAGAGAGGAAAACCACAGACAGAATTACCCCAAGCTGAGATTTTAGTATTTCATGCTGAAATGGGGTCTGTACAGGACATTGCTGAATAGACAGATAAAACAGTCAAATTTTAAGGTGTAGAAGCCAATATGACTGCTTGAATCATCTCACATCTCCTGTTCAGCTTCTCATCCACTGTATTTACACAGACATATGCGATTTTGTTGCCAGCTGGTGATTTGGCAATAAAATGTAATCTGAGCCTAATGTGCCTAGAAGATTTGTTTGGAAAAAAATAAACCCAAGATAAAAAAAACCAAACTAAGTAGTACTTGTTTATAGAAACATTACGGTACCTTTGATCCTTTCTTCTGTTCTGCTTCAATATGCTTGAGTAAAAAGAAAATACGCTGTAAATTTCAGAGAGCAGCATGGGGGCTCCTATGTTTGTGTTGCAAAGACAGACCGAAGCCTTTAATCAAGACAAACTCCTGTAGGGCAAATTTCCCAATGTGGCATTAGTGTGGTGGTGTTGCTAGGTGGATCCCCATCCCAGCACTCTGCAGCCCTTGGAGCTGGGCTGACCCATTTCTGTGGCAGGGCAGCCCTGCAGAACCACTTGGGGATGGGAAAGAGGAGTGGTAACACACAGGGAATAAAGGCACAAGCAAATAAACACATAAATACAAGGAATAATAATGCAGAATGGTTGAGGCTGAAGATACTGAACTAGAAGTAGCAAAGCAAAAAAAAAAAAAAAGAAAAATTCTTATATTATAGAAATATATTATCCATCAGAAAAATGTTTCCCATACCCTGAATGAAAACACTAAGTCCCTTGACCTTTTCTATACAGCCGTGTGTCAGACAATTATGTACACATTGATCTTAAAATGTGATCTTTATTGTATCTCACATCAAAGCCTAACTGCACATGGTCAGATTCTCATGGAATATGAGCATGCAATAAGCACAGGGGGAGGAATATGTCCTATAGAAATCTCAGGTTATAACACCTAAAAATACTGGGTATGCTTGTATATTTGCAGCAACTACGCTTAAAAATTATATGTGTGAATGTACCCTCAAGGTTTATTAGGACACCCCTTACTAATCTTGACTTTTTAATTGGTTTACAGTTTTCAAAAGAAAACCAAAGGCCTTTCAAATGACTGTCTGAAGTGCATAAGGTCTGTAGTACTGTGCTGTGCTACAAACTGAAGTACACTGAGAATTACAATATAGCATTCAAATAAAAAAATATTAAAAACACAAGAGCATTTCCTTTAAAGTCCCTGCTTTCAAGAAGTGTAATATATTCCTTTCTGACCAAAATCTTATCTCTTTTCTCAGAACAGCTGTGACTATACCCAACGGACTCGAATTCTCTGTGATCAGATAAATAGCTACTGTTAGAATCTCCTAGCAAAGACAAATCAGAAAGAACTTTAAAATGGCCAAGGGAAAGCATCATTTACCTCTGCAAGGATCCTGTGCATCACTGACAAAAGCAAATTAATTTTTAAATAGAAGTTAAAAATCATTACCCAAGCCTTGAATTATGGAGAGCCAGCAGCTGTGCTGTAACCCAGCACCCCTGTGCCCAGGAGCCACGGAGGGACACGTGGGGGAATGTGCACTCCTGAGGCCACTGCAGCAGGAAAGGGATTAATTTAACATCAGCATGTTGGGGATGGTGTCAGGAAATCCCACAGAGGCACCTGATGTATCTGTGGGGGTAATTCTGAAGTCATCTCCACCATTCCAGGTTTCTGCTAAGTCAAGCCTTTGAGTGCAGATGCTCCACAGAGATGTGGGCTGATTTGTGTCCTCTCAGTTCAGGGGCCACAGTGCAGGAGAGGCTGATTGCCATCAGTTTAGAGGCAACAGGAGCCTCATCCTCCTGCAGCTTTGCAAAGACAAGTGGAGGCCAAATGCATCTCCCTGCAGCCATCCAAAGAGAGCAGGAGCTGAGAGGTAACTCCCCCATCCACCAGGAGTTTGATGCCTGCTGAGAACTTCCCTCAGCCAAATGTCCAGGCTCCCTGTGCTGCAGTGATTTGTGCAGCCTCCTCTATCTTTGAAACACGAGCAAGTTATTGTTGGCATACAAAGCAGCTGGCAAAGTGTCATCCCATGATTCAGCATATCAAGAAGATAGAATAATGAATCATTGTGCAGAAAGGTTGTGCAACAGGGACTGAAACAGGCCATATAAAAGCACTGTTGCATTGGAATGGAAATGGCTTTTTCATGGAAGATACCCATCTGCCAAAAAAAACGTATAACTAATGGTTTATGAGCAAAAGATCCAGAGGCAGATAGAGGCACCAGGGCCTACTGTGACACAGACTCATGAGGAGATACTTTGGCTTGCCAGGATAATTTGCTTACAGTTGTAACATCTGGTACAGAAGGTTTTGAAAGAGATTCATGAATTGGAAAGAGGAGAAACGATGTCCTGCCTCTGATTTAAACTGCACTGTGAATTGGAGATTATCCATTGGAGTCAATGGAGATAACCTGGCACAAAACCATCCTCAATGCAAGCAGAACCAGAGCCAGAGAGCATCAACGTGCAGAGTTTTACTGTTTTACTGTCTTTCTTTATCCAGCCCATGGGAACATTGGCAATACATCAGGTTGCCTCTGCTGTTTGCATGTACCAATGTGATTTCACCCCTATGGTACTGTCCAGGAGCCCCCATTGCCATCAATTCCCCACTGAGTGTTCTGAGAGGGTCAGACAGTGCCACAATAGAGGATGCCAACACTGCACCCCATGCCTTTTGTCATTTACTGTCCCTCCTTCTCCCTTTGGGAATGTTCTCCAGCCTGCTAACTGGTTTTGTTGAGCTGGTCTCCAGCAGAACAAACACCTCACACCTTTCTTCCCAGCCTTTCCTCCCCGTTGGCAAAAATCAAGTGTCATTCCTAGGTGAAAAGCTCCAAAAGACTCATTTCTTTTAAGATTTTAAAAACCACCCTGCCCTTAAAAACCTGACTCAGTGGGGTCTTTCTCCTGAAAGAGCTGATATCCTTAGAAAAGAAAGACCTTCTATCAGGATTTTTCAGCTTACCTTAGATTCACGGACTACTACTAAGAAATCTGGCAAACATGTCTAAGGAAAGCAAGTTCACACATCCCATGTGGTTGCTCCTTTGAGTGGCATTTCTGAAGGGGGGCAGTGCTGCCTGTAGGTAAAAATTTGGGAAGTTTGAAAGGGTTTTCTCTGTAACTGCTGCCTGTGAGCTGATGCTGTGCAGCCACCAGCAGAATGCTCTGTGCTCATCCTGAGGACAAACCCTCCCTGCTCTGGCAGCTCTGCCAATCCACACTGGGACCAGCAAACCTTTTTGCTGGGCTGTCTCAGACTGACCCTGGCCACACTACCCATGACAAGCCAAGGAGAAAAAGCTCTTCAAATCATGAACAGCATCCCTCTGCATCCTTCAGGCTCCCAGTCCCCATCCTCCAATTTAGAAAATGGGTTTCAGTGCCCTGTTTAACTGCTATTTTCCCTGCCAGCCTCCTTCTGTCCCATTGCTTCCTCCCTGCTTCCTTGCCCAAAGACCTGTTTTGTCACCACTTTTCATACTCTATTTTCCTTTTATATCTGTTGACTGCCTCAGATGTTATTAATTCTGTTAATAAAGATGGGAGACACAGGCAGTGAGGGAGATAATAATAGAAATAATATAAATAGATCAAACTTTCACCCTACACACTTCAAATTATGGGAACCTAAAAGCAAAGCAGTAGTTAAGGGCCTCAGCCACTTGTATTGGCAACCCTGTCTTTCATAAGCATGCAATTTAGATTTAATAATATGCTTAATGAATGGTAATTAAAAACAAATTGCAATTAAAACACTATTTAATGAGGTTTAACAGTGATGTGATAGATATGTATCTATCACCAAGTTCAACTTCAATAAATATTTTCTTAATAACAAACTGGCATTTAATTAGTATGGGAAAAATGTTGCTGCTAAATCTAAATTAAATTAAAATATACTTAGAGCACTTACCCACTTAATAGTATGTGTTAATGAAAAAATATTTAAAAGGCTTTTCCTTTCTTAAAGGAATTTAACTGATTGCAGCATGTGAAGGCATGATCCAGCCCTGCACACAAACACTTTGTTGATTTAAGAGTTTCCTAATGCACAATAACTATATTAGGCCATGCAAATGAACAAACACTCTGGCTACAATTTGAGTAAGATTTAACAAATGTGACATTTTACAAAGTCACACTCAAAATTCCCACTGCACCTTCCCACTAACCTTTCCATGTCATTTTATGATCCCATTATCATAAATATCTGAGCACCTGCCAAAAAATTTTTAAATAGAAAAAAAGTGTTTTCTTTCTTCCTGCAGATATAAAGTTTAAATATTTCATAGATCATTATTTGTTTAGTGGGAGAGGGCAGGAGAAGAAGTTTAGTACTTTGAGCTTAGCATATGTCAACTATTTTGTTTGAAACTGAGGTTTGTGAAATCTTTATTTCTCATAAAAGGTATTTAAGTAGCTTAAACCCTGATCCTATCTGTCTCCTGTGCTCCCAAGACTCCTTATAGTGGCTGATACTTTAATTGCTCCAGCACTCATTATGACTTGGACTACATTCAAATAGAACATTTAATAGGGAAAAAGAGCTTTTAGGAGAACACAACATTTTTTTGAAGAAAACATGGACCCTTAATACATCCAGTATTTTTGATCAACTGATTGGAACCAGGAACGACTGTGGGAACACAAAATATAATCTGCAGCAGTATTTTATAACTCCTTTTTTTAAACTATTTTTTACTGAGTATTTCAGGACAGAAACTGGGGAAAGCCCCAAACCAAAATGCTTTGTCCACAGATACAACCAGGACTCCTTCTGTGTCTTCACAGAACTACCACAAGGGGTCTGGCTCACGAGAAGGACACGACAGTACAGCAGAGTTAAAATATAAATACAAACGGTTCCCTAAGGCAAAAAACCCCCAAAACTTCTCAATCTTCCACTTTGCAGGTATTTTGTACATAATGACACTGTTTTATAGCAGCTGATGGGGCACATACAGGTGTGTTTCCCATTAACACTGACACTGTGATGTACCTATTTGCAGACCGAAACAGGCACAATATTAAATGTGATTTAAATAAAAGAAGGAACATTCGTTGGGACAATACTTGCCACGAATTCACTATAACTTCCTTTTCTTATTTTCAGACTTACAGGAACTAGATATTAGAGCTACAATTTTAGCCCTTAGCTCTGTTCCTCTTGAAGACAACATCAAGAACAGGAGATGATAATCATAAACCTGGTTCTCTGGACAGCTTCCCACTTAATCCCACCAGCAGCTGCTTGGCTCAAGCCTCTTCTTTTCCCTTGCATATCACAAACACACTAGAATGAGGAGCACCAGTTTTAAATTTCAGTTATTTTCTAATGGACTGAGAGTGCCAATCTTGGTTTTAAGTGACTGGTGCAATGCTGCACAGTATTATTTTAAAAAGCAAAAGAACCAGCCAGAAAAAAAAAAAAAACACAGAACAGATAAGCAATGTGAGAATGAGTTACTAAATATAGGATATAATCATATGCCACACATAAACAGAGAGAAATAATGTACATACCCAGCCAACCCATGATTGGTCCTGAAAGCTTGGAAATATTAGTGCAGAATGTGAAGGATGTTTTCCTGGCATGGTCCAGCTTCAGATATGATGCAGATACCACTTAGCATTAAACAGTGCTCCTGTGATTCCAGTTTTCAAGCATTTGACAATTCCCTGCTAAATGTGACATCCTGTATGAAACAAATGACTTGATTAAGGACTTATTAACATTGAAACAGAACTGACTTCATGAATGATGACAGGTCCTACGGTACATGTCACACTGCATCAGAGCTGAAGGCACAGACACTGTCCTTCCTTCAGGAAAATGCAGCTATTTAGTTAGGGAAATACCCATTCCACAGCAGTAGGCACAGAGGGAGCCTGGTTCCAGCAGGAGAGACAAATTCACATCCAGATTCCAGCCCAGGGTCTCACAGTGGAGGCTGTTGCACACCTTGCCATGCTCCTGCTTGGATGGAATAAAAATATATTTAAATTTAATAAAAATCTGGGCACCCTACAAAGTAATAGTTCAGAATCACAGAATAGTTAGGGGTGGAAGGGACCTCTGGAGATGAGCCCATGCCAGGGGTGGCTAACCTGGAGTGGGCTACCCAGGAATGGGCCCAGGTGGGTTGAACTGTTGGGCTTGGAAGAAGAAAATCTCCCTCTTCTTCTGCATTTAAACTCTTCTCAGAAGACAGAAAGACTCAACAGGGACATCAGAAAAAAGATTTATGATATGGACTATTCTATAATGATGGAAATGCCTCAGTATTACACCCAGTTTTGACAGCCAAGAGTCAAGCTACAATAGAACCCCCAGCTCAGTGTCACCTGTCCCCAGACACTCCAGGACACCTCCCTATCAGACCAAATGAGGGGTTGCCCTCTGAAAAGTCTGAGAGAAATTCATGAGGCTTTGCCTCTGCTGCAGCAACGGTGATGGCTCAGGCAAAACTGGAAGTCAATCGGATTTGTCCTCCTAATCACTTGAAGACTTTTAAACATTCCACTTTAGACACCAGGAAAGAAAAAGAGGATGGGAAGCACAGACTCAGAAGCTCTGAGGACCAAATTTTAGGGTTGGCAGGACTGTGACAAACGTGCTGGTCACTGTCAGCCAGGAGAGCTGCTTCTCATCCCAAGGGGAGAGCCAGCTACCACTGCTGATGCTACCAAATATCTAAACAGTCAGGAGCTACCCCTCCTCCCTCGAGTATTTCCTACCAAAAAATGGCAGTGAGATGCTGATAAAGATGGTGCTTTAACACCCTCAGCTCGTGGCCAGCAGTCTGGCATCTCTGGTGCTGCTCAGCTCAGGCTGAGACAAACAGGAGGCCCATGCCAAGATGCTTTGCAGTCAGTGGCCTGTTGCCAGAGTGTCATTTTTCACAGAAGGGACACAATACCAGGCAATCTGGCTGAGAATGAATAAAAATGTCATCTGTGCTCGCTCCACTTCAAGGGCTCGTGCAGTATTGTTCTCCTCATGTGCAATAAAATTCCAATTGATCCAGGAGACAGATCAAAAGATGTTTCTCTGGGACCTATTGGTCAGTCTTCCAACCTTGACAAGGAACTTGCATCAAACCATTACATTTTATAGCAGTGATTAAAAAGGGTTCATTTTTTTTCATGAGCTGGGGCTGGTTTATTTTTTGCCTACTGGAAATTTGTCTCTTCTTTCACCCAGCAAAAAACACAAGACTGAGACAATGAGATAGCATGGAAAAGAAATACGCTTAGCAGAAATAGCAAACCACCAGATTTGCACATTGCTGGAGATACAAAAGGAAAGATGATTGAAAAAAAGGCTGCAAAGCCAAAAAAGCACTGACAAGATTTATCTGCCATCTGTGAAAAAGAAAGGAGCAAACAGAAATAAACACACGCATGAGAAGGCAAAAGGAATGAACAGGGGTCTATTATCGTGGGGGACCTTTCAGTGACTGAACTTGAAAGACTTTGCTGAAACAGAGACTTGGTTTTTGAAAGAGTTTATGTAATTTCTGTCCTCACTGACTGGATATGCTTAACTTGAGCCCTATCCCAGTAAAACCATGCAAGAGGCACCAAGGAGCACAAAGATCATGGATAGTTTTGATGTGTGTCCCTAGAGAGAGGTCTCCATGTTTTTCTGGCCCTTTGCACATCATCTGCACATGCTGGAAGGACAAAGTTGGGAGGCAATTGTGTGAAGTAAAGAGGATCCTTTTATTTTTACCTGGTTAGGCTGAATTCACCACTTCTTGAGAGTTGTTCAGTCTCCTCATCTCCTAAAGACAGCCATGGATATTGGAGGCATTGAGTAACATGCAGAAAATCCCTGACAAATGGGCTGTGCCAGCTGGTAGTAATGGGAAACAGTAGCAGGGAGCTGGGAAAAGGGTAAAGCTCCCTTTGCCATCCCAGTGCATTCCTGCCAACAGCTCCTGATATGATCTGATGCTAAACACACCCCTCAAGACTAGATTTTCATGCTTGGAGAGAGATGAGGAACAGCTGACAAGTCTCTGTGAGCCATCGTAATGAAGAAACTGTAAAATAACAGATCCAGCAAAACAGAAGCTGGCAGCAGAGGAGAGCATGCACTCCTCACCCATTCCTGAGCAGGGAACAGAAGTGTTGGATATTTAAAATAAGGAGCTTTTCTCATTTTCCCATGAGTGGGTTCTCCATCCTCGCTAGTGAGTTGGACGTGAGCAATAAAAATTTGTGTTGCAAAAAATAATAAAGAAAGAGGAATAATTTCAGAGAATCCCAAAAAAGACTTTTGCGTTTTTAAACCTGAAGGATGTCCCAAAATATCTATGCTCCATAAGCCAGCCCTGAACGTGACTTGACTTCAAAAAAATCAGTACAGATTGTCTCACCTGCCACAGCCAGTAGGATTCTCCTAATCCATGTGAATGGAGCTGCAGGGAAGATATCCCAGCCATAACTGTATTCAGTTCCAGCTTGCTCTGTGACCTGAAGATTTACCTGGCTGCAGCCTGGGAGAGGAACAGCACAACAGCAGAGCTGCATTCATCCAAGGTGCCCTGCACAAGCCATGCATGTGATACATCACTTACACAGGGGCTGCAGAAAGAACTTACCATAAACTTTCCATTCCAAAGCACTAAAATCTTACATTTGCTTATTAAATTTCAGCTGGGGCCCCAGGCAATTGAACAGAACACCAGCCTAGCTACTGCATTTTGCTTCACTTACAGCTACTGACATGCAGCCATAACTCACAGGGAGAAATCACAAAGCTTAGGACTCTAATCTTGGCTAACCATCCCTTCCACCTCTGGCTGTTGGTGCAAAGCTGACAGCACATCTTAAGTTTGGGTTTTACTTGTTGGGGTTTTTTTTTGCCTTCCTTTTCTTTAAGCCTTATGGGGTTGTGGAACAAAAGAAGAATGGCATATCCTCTGTTTAAGAGCCCCTGATTCAAAGAGCAGTTGAGACAATGGCAGGATCCTGATGTGTTTGGAGGTGTTTCAGGATAACCCAAGGAGTGCAGTTGGAAAGGCAGGACCTTCAGGGGCCTGCTGGGGATCTCAGCTCTCCCCTGCTTGCTGCAAACACAGAGGGGTGGAAGGACTCAGCCTGGAGAAACCCCCCAGCAGCCTGAAGCTCAGAGTGGCAGCATCTCTGAGTTGTGCATGCAAGCATCTGGGTGCTACTTAGGGCTCTGCTGCAGAGTAGGGTCTGAGCTGATAAAACCTTTTGCAGTTGTGGCTCCTGCTCTTTGGCTGTCATTTTAATGGCAAAGACTTTGAAGCCCTGACCCACTCTCCTGTGGTGTTTCTATAATGCTCAGCACAGCAAGGAAGGATGAATTTTCTGTAAAGTTCTATAGAAATCTGATCCCCCATAAGCTAAGCTTCAGGGGCTCAAGGAATTGCTAAGTGCTCAAAACCTGTTAGGTCCCAGAAAGGTTAGAAAATCCTGAAAAAATATTAAGAGATACAGAAGATTTTTTATGTGTTTTTCAATTTTGGAGCCTAGGACATAATAACCACATTGTGTTTTAAGCTTTCTTCCACCACCCCATGAAGACCAGAAACATGTGGGTTGGCACCTCTCTAGAAAAGCAATGTACTGGGGTGTATTTTTGGTACAATAAAAGTGAGAGTTCAAAGAAACAGCAAAACTACAACTGCTCAGGCTTTAGGAAACCCCCCTGCATTTCTGGAAAGGTTCACAGTGAGATTCACAGTAATGCCACCCGGCTTGGTACCCCCATACTCTTCCTCCAAGGTCAAGCTCCCCTCACAGCTGTGATTTCCTTCCCTCAACAGCACAAGAGCAAAGGGGTTTAAGCAGTGGCAAGGAGAGACAAACAGCTTTGTAAAATATATACCAAACATTCAGGGCAGTAACACCACGCAGCTGTTGTGGCAACCCCCTTAATTATGCTGGATAATTAATATATTAGCAATTCTTCAGTATTTGCTAATCCCAAAGGTTTATTCCACAGCCAAAACCAGTAAAAGACCAACTCAAATAAACATGCTTGGAAAGTTAAGCTTGGGGTTAAATATTTTACAGGATTGAGAGCAGCTGAATTCTGTAGTTAGTTTATTGTTATCATTACTACCATCATCATTACTACTGAACAGGGAACAGTTCATCTTAAAGCTGGCTAATCTTTTTCAAAATAATCTATTTAAGCAATTTATCCAGAATATAGTGGCATTCACACTTCTCAAGCTAATGATCCAAAAGGGTAACAGCAGTGCCTATCTGATTTGTTATGACAAAGCTGAGCAGGTCTAATAACTCCTCAGGTTTTGATAATCTGTAGCACCTTAAAAACACCAAATGATGGAGCAGAATGTGCAACAAGTAAACACTGGCAGGAATCTTTGGATGCACAGGGCAGAAGAAGAAGGGGAGTTTAGGCATTCCATTCTTGTTTGTTTTCAAACACAATGTTCCTGCTTTAAAGAGAGGGTTAAGAGCAGATGTTGACATTCAAAACCATTTTTCTTATTTAAACTACTAATACTGAATAAAATTACAACAGATGAGAGGACAGTGCCCCTCTAGAGAGATTTATCCTTTACTTTTTTAAAACCAACGGGCACTTCAGATGTTCAGGAACTGTGACTGGAACACATCTGTATTTTTATTTAATTACCCTTTTCCTAAATGAGGTTACAGCATGGCATGTGGTGTCTTTCAAACCAGACACCTGTAGGCAGAATTAGAAACTTCACAGCTACCTCCCCTCAGGTTCCCAGGGGTTGAGGGGGTGGTGGGGAATTGTTCAGCTCAGACATGGGGAAAGCTGGCAACCTCATCAGCAGCGTTATCAAGGCCTCTGCAGATCTGAATGGCTTTCCTGTCTGCATATTTTTATATGTATGTATATGTATTTATTTATTCATTTTATTTTAAGGCTAGTTCCAACAGGAAAAAGGTAATAGAACAGTGAGAATTTCCTGTGACAGTATAACCAGGAAAAAAAATATAAAAAGGCAGCCCATTAAATAAAATAAACCTAGACAAAGCCTTATGTGAAAATGAAATAAGGCTGAGGTATACCCCAGGTGCAACGTGGGTCAACTGTCCTTCCTACAGCTCAGGGCTGGAAGAGTGCCCAGCTTTTGTGAAAGGTCCCAAAGCCACAGAGAAGGCTCAAGATGTTGCCTGGCCTTGGGCTACACACTTGGCTGCTGCAGATGCAGTGACCTTTGTTCCCGACACAGGGCTGGGATTAAACAAAAAATTATTCTTTTTTTTTTTGTTTTCACCAGAGTTCTGCCTTCTCACAGGAAGAACTGCTCCACAGTCTGAGTTTGCAGCCTGACATTTTGGCATCTGATTTTTTTTATTTTTTTTTCACGGGCAAACCCATTGTTTGTTCTGGTTCCACGTGGCTGGCAGCTTCAGGAGATTCTGAGCTGCAATGCAGTAGCAGAGATGAAGACATCAGCAAAGATGAAGACATCTGCCTTATGCTATTTCTGAGTAAACAGATCTGCTGCAGAACTAGAAGACAACTTGAAGTTGAAATTTCAGTTTAATTTTAATTTGTTCCTGTCCTACACAGCCCATGGTACTGGGCACTCCATGTACAAGGCCAGGCTTCTCCATGGAACAGCCCAACGAGATAAAAGGAATGGAAACAGATGTGGATCAATGACATTCTCCTATTTTTTCTCACAAACAAACTTCAGCTCACTTTCTGAAAGTCCCTAGCAATGATGGCTGAACAGAGTGGACAGAAAGCCCAGAAGTAGAATTGCATAATGCTGGTCCTACCACTTATAATCCTTTTTAATCCTTTCCTTTCATTTCAAGGAGCAATGAAAAGGGCCTGTGAAAGACATGTGGAGTAGGGGTGGGAATTCTCTCCACCACATTTTTTCCCAAGAAAATAAAACACACCAACTTCCTCCAGGACCAATTTTTGCCCAGTGTTGCAGGGGCAACAACAAACACAGTGCTATTATTACTCTCTATTAAAGTTATTATTATTTCATATTACCACAGGTTCCCTTTGTGGAGCAGTAACCCACAGTGACACCATGCAAAACCAGCAAAAATGGATGGTTCTGAACCAGGGAACCTTCACACCAAGCCAAAACCTGCAGCTGATGTTACAGACCAGGGACACCAACAGCCCTCAGAGCTCATCACACCAACAGCCCCACTGCTCTGAAGGGTTTGCAGCCAGCAAAGAAAAACAGATTTTGAGGAGAAACTGGGAAGAGAGTGATGCAGCTGCCTTGACAGCACAGGGAAACGTGTGAGGGTACTTCCAGATTTTAACAGTTGAGACCACAGAGTGGCCCAATGTGCTGTTCAGAGGCCAAAACTGGCATCTTAACCACAAAACAAAAATACTGTATTGGGTGGGAAAAGGTCCCATTTTTTGGGGAAAAAACAAATAGATTATGTTTGATATGACCAAGCAGATGCAGTAAGAGGGGTGATGGGCAGGAGAGGAAAGTGATTTCTTTTTGGAGCATAAAGAATGTGTGTGAACATGGTGAGATTGGATTTGCCAGAGCCACAGTTGGCAATGTGGTACCAGTGATTGAGGAGCACAGTAAGGATAGCCTGGGCAAGCACGTGAGCCAGGAGGGGGGACAGAAATGGCAATACTTTAGAGAGGCTGCACAGAAACAAATGGCCAGAGTTTGACAGTGCCTGCAGGTATGAACCTAGAAACAGGAATCAAAGACAACACCCACAGGTCTGGGTGACAGGCAGGACCATAATGTTATCCATGTTGCTTGAGAGATCTAGGTGGAGAAGTCTTGTTTGAGGCATGCTGAGCATTACCTGATAGCTGATCTTCTCCAAAGAGACATTGTGGGGGGACAGGAACGCCACAGAAGTGGGACTCACATGGTGTATGCAGGTGGTCTCTGTGGCATCAGCACAGGGGCAGAACCTGAATTTGGGTTTGCAGAGAAAATTATCAAAAGATATGGAGTAGAAAATTAAGGGACAATGACCAAAAGTGAATCCCTTTCAGCCCCAAAGAAGCATTAGGACCTGTTCTGAACTCTGTTCTCCTTACACAGAGCTAAACTGGGAAAGCCCATCTCTAGTGCTTGGAAAAGTACTTCCAAGAAAGTAACTGTGCTCTCCCCAGCCACCATGACCTCCCTTTTCAGATGAAATAAAGCAATGGAAAACAGGACGACATCTCCAGCAAACATGATTTTACAGCACAAGCCTCATCACTCATCCTTCTGCACTTATTGTAAGAAGAGTATTTTTGTTGTTTTAAATGGGGAAAACAAACAAAGGAATCCATTCCACAAAACATGTCCCTGTCCTTCACCCACAGAAACACTCCTAAAACACAAGGTTTGGAGCCTGTGGCTTGAGAACTCCCTTTCAAGTCAGTACCCACACTGAAGCCTTGGCAGGGCAAAGCACCTGAACCTGTGCCCACTCTCTGCTGTCACCCCAAATTTCCTCCTCCTGCCCTCTTTCTAAACATTGCCTCACCCTCAGAAAGTCCCCCGTGGAGAAACAAGCCCAAATTCAACTTTGGCTCTATGTAAATTACAAAGCAGAGTATTTGCCTGCTCGCTCAGCCCCATCAATCAGCCCTGTCTGAGGCGGCAGGAGTCTCAGTGACGTGCAAGGAGTGATCCTGAGGTTGCTGCTGCAGGCGGATGCTGCAGGTGCCAAAACAGCCGTGGCGTGGTACCTGCAATTACCTGGTGCTCCAATTCCTGCCATGTTTTGGCAACACTCACTGTGTCCAGTCCCACTTCAAAGCTGCCTCTGTGCTTTCAGAATCACGGTTAAGTGCTCTCTTTAATTACTATGTGTTTCCTGTATGTTTTTAATCATCATCATTAAAGGATTGAAAACAACCCACTGAAATGGTGAAGTGTAAACATGAGCAGTGATTATTCCAACCTCTTTGCTGGTTTCAGGTAATGATCATGTTTTATATTTAAAGCTGCTCCTTGGTTTATATAGTCTGTTTTAGGATCATGTTATCCCAGGCATTTCTAGTTAAGGGCAACTAAAGGTTAAGGTAGGGGAGGGGGAAGCCTGTTTTAAAATTATTTTAAAGGCTTTTAGCTATTTAAAGTCAGTGCCTGTGACCTGTTAAGAATCAGCAAAGATGAAGACATCTGCCTTATGCTATTTCTGAGTAAACAGATCTGCTGCAGAACTAGAAGACAACTCAGAGTTGAAATTTCAGTTTAATTTATGGTAGACACGCCACTGGAACTTCTCAATGTAGAAACAGTCCTGTTAGTTTTAATCAAGCTAACACGGGTTAGAAGCACTCCAACACAGCAGCCCAGCACTCACAGTTGTGCTAATATTTGCCCTAGTTTTCAAAAAACAAGTGGGAGAGGCAGGGAAGAGCTGGTCATTAAGGCATGGCTTGGAAAGGGCCTCTAAGGCCATGGGGCAGTCCCTGCTGACCAAGCCTCCCATGCAATAACGGAGACCTTTGTTGTCCTCCTCAGCCCCTTCTCCCATAAACAAAGTACAGGAGGTGCAGCTTTTTCCACTTAATTTTGTATTCTGATCCCATTTTTGGCCACTCAGCTGACAAGGCCAGGCTGTGCAAAGATAAATAATCCAGAGCTCACCTTCAGCTCGCCTGCCTGCCATCACAGCCACCCCAAACATTCAGGTATTCTTGTTCTGGGACTGTCCCAAATTTTGCCATTCCAAATCTGATTCATCTGTCCTTCAGCAGCCTTCCAAATCCTTAGAAAATGCTAGAGGGATTAAACACATGAAAAAGCTGCCCAAGTGCTTTCTGTTGGATAATAAATATCTATATACATCACTTAATGCACAGCAAGGATGGTTGTGAGACAGATTGGCTGCTTTTGCTTTAACTGTTACACGAAACACCTCACATTTGCCATGGATGCAAGCAGGAATGTCTGACTCTGTGTGTCTAACCCTAAGCTAAAAGCTTTCCTGAACAAAACTGTTTGAATTGTTTTCCACAGGAGACATGTATTGTTTGGTGTTTTGTTGTTTCACTACTGTCTTGTTTGTGTTTTTAAAACACAAAAATTTTTAAAATGTTTTAAAAACACAAACAATTTTAAATTTTTTTCCTTGATTTCCAGTGAAATACCAGACATGGCAAATGATTGTTGACATGGTTTTAAAACCTCGTGACTTTTTTCTTTAATTTATTTTTCTTGGTAAAATACAAAGGAACTCTCTGGCCACTGGAAAGTTTGAAATAAATATAATATTTGCAAAAGACCTTCTGAAAAAATTTTTTATGACCTTCCACCAGACCCTTTCCCATTTATCCTTGCCTCTGATGTGGAGTTCTTGGGTGACCTCATGACACAATTTTCTGTGCCACCATTCCCTATTTGTCGAGATAATAGTAATTCTAGTCTCCAAATAAGTGATTCTTCATAAGAAAAGTGACAGCTCATCATATTGAAGGTTACTGCAAAAATATATCAGCTTTGAATAATTACAGTGTTTGTGGGAAATACTTCTCCAGTTCAAGATGGAGATTCCAGTGAAAAAAACAAACAAAAAACATTCAATCAACATTCGCAACAGTGAAAATAAAACCCCCAAAGCAGGCTGTTCCAGAATATAGCAAGGCTTTGTTTTTCACCACCTCTCTGGCAGAAATATCAGGCCAAGTTTTGACCAGGGTTGCAAAGGTGGATTTCCATTGAAAGCACACCAACACCGCCCGTGACATCCAATATGTAAATGAAAATCATTAGGCATGGGCTGCAGGCAGGCTGACTCCCACTTCCATGGGTGCAGTCCAAGGCATGTCCCGAACTGCTGCACAAAGCTGGCAGCAGCACGCACAGCTCCATCCACCCCACTGCCCATCGGCCATCTGTGCCCACAGGTGGGGATGGGAAGAAAGGCAGGCTCCACCCTGTTCCCAAAGGATGCCTTCAACCTTTTCCCCCAAGTGAAAAGAGCTCAGCCAGGCTCACAGTCCTCAATTCATAAGTGTTCATCTATGAAATCGGATTCCCACCCCTCTCCACTAAGAATCTGCTATTTCAACGAAGCACAAGATGTCAGGATTTTTGCCAACACGAGCACAGCTGTCAAAATCTCATCCTTGGAAAGAATCCCAGATAGACACATGTTTTACCCCAGCCAAAATGGTCAAACTTTGCAGAGAAACATTCAGAGAGGAAAAAGGTTCCATATTGTCACCGCGCTAGCTTGGGATTGCTCACAGCCAGACAACTGGGATGTGGTGTTTTAATAGCTGAACCATTAAAAGCAACAGGCATCTTGCTATTGACAGCAATAAGAACAGATTCAGTGCCTTTGGCACAAGATTATCAAAAACAGCATTGCAGGAAAGGAAATAAGCTTGTTTGAATTTGGGAGACAACAAATGAAGGGGAAAATATGCTTGCAATTTTCTATTTTTCTAGCATGTTTTTTCCTAAATAACTTCAGCACTTTTGCCTGGTGTTTCCAAATGGACTCTGAGGAGTGTTGGGTTTATGTTGTCCTTGGATTCATGTCCTTTCAAGCCCACCTGAAAATCCAAGCCTAAGAGAACATTTTCTGTCCAGCCTCAACAGAGCAAGATTCCCAACCCCCTGAGCAGGGGCACATCAGCCTATTTATTCTGATCTGAGATGTGAAGAGAACAAATGACTTTGCTCAGGTCGCAGGTAGGGGCAGTGGCCAAGCAAACAGAGGCCCAGCAATGCCCTGGTCCTTCCTGCAAATGAGACCTGTATATCTTGCCTTTCTTAGCATGGCCCACAGGCAAGAGGTGAATTCCTACAGCTGAAGGGGTGGGGAGGGGAGGTGGCATCAGGAACAGCAACCATTATCCTCTTTACTGGAAAGTGTGTATCTGAATGGCCAAATTTACTAGCTGTTCAAGATCTTATGAGATTTATGAGGCTCAAGAAAAAAAAATTTATTAGAAAGACATAAAACTTCAGTGGTTTGAAATGGAAATGTTTGCAAAGGACTTGGGATCAGCTGGTTTCAATTGCAGGCCTGTCTGAAGCAGGGAGGGCTTCACTTCAGGGCTGAGGACCTCAAATCTCTCCCACCCTGACCCTCCCAAGACAGCCAGAGATTAAAGCTGCTTGGAGAGCCAATGCTCCATCCTAGGGAGGAGCTGTGGTACCCCAGATAAAGGAAACACACAGATAATGGAAATGATGAGGAGCACATGGCAGAGACACTCAAATCTTCTTGTGCAAACCAGCCCAGTCCTGCAGGGTCAGTCCTGAGCTCAAGCTAATGGTACCTGGTGAGTCCAAACTGCTCCCTGATCCTGCTCCACCTCACCTGGGTGCTCCTCATCCTGCAGGGCTTCTTAAATTGCGAGGAAAGCCAAACCTGAGCCATCCTTCTTCATTTACACCATGCTGGGAGCAGTACAGCCGGATCTCCAGCCATGCAGAGCTCCAGGGAGCACAGCAGGGACACCTGCATGGCTGGGCCTTTTAAAGGTTCTCAGCAAAGGCACCAACCTCTCTGCACCCTGCTCCTTCTTTCCCTCTGCTCCCCCCTGGGTCTGACAAAGCACATTGCCCCAGGCAGCCTCTGCTTTCACAGAGGCAATCCCAAATTCTAAACTCCATGAAGAAATCTTATCTCTGCACCGAACTTGACCCAGTGCAAAACAGAAACTGAATTCCCCTGCAAGCATTAACAGACAGGACACTGGAACATTTGGAAAATGTTGGTTTTACCATATCAGAAGCCCAAAACCACATTACACACATCTCTTAATGAGGGTAATAAGCTTTAACTTAACAGCCTCTGAGCTGAGCTCATCATCCACTTAGAGCAATCCTCCCTCCAGTGCCTTGTAGGGCACCCAGGGATGGGCTGGCCAACATTTCACACCTTTGCATCTGCCAGCATTTGTTTCTGGCTCCTAAACAAACACAAAACACGCTGAAGATTTCCAAAGGGTATCCAGAGGGGGCCAAGAGTTGGTTCAGATGCTGCTGATGAGCTTATTGCAGTGCTTACCCCCCTCCTCACCTTACAGGATGCTTAATGACAACGGGCTGCTGTGGGATTCACACCTACAGCTCACAACTGTTCTGCTGAAAGGTGCATGGGGCTCCTTCTGCTGCTCTCCTCTTCCTGAATTACCAGAGAATATTTCCCTTCCTTCTTCCTTTTGCTTTACCTGCTGTCCTGCAGACCAGGTGTGCAGATACTCACTGGAGACAGCCAGGGAGCTCCCAGTTCATAATCCTCTTCCCTGGGACTGCCTTCACCCCTAATTCAACACACTGCATTCTAATACATAGGACAGTTCCTTTATGCAAAGGCCACAAGGACAGCAGTGCTGTTGGTAAAGGATTTCCCCAGCAGATCAGCTCTGAGCTCCTGAATGCCAGCAGGCTCATGCTCAACAGTGCCACATCACAAAATGCACTTTGTCCATATTCAGTGTTGCTGTCAAAAGAGGCAGAGTTTCACATAATTCTGCTCACTCGTGTATGTCTCAGGGAGTGATTTTTGGCTCACCTTCTCTAGCTTGCAAATTACTTACAGCACTTACTTGTGTACTGGTGTTTAGAAAATCGTCTTGATCTGTTTCAGACATCCCACTTCGCAGCTTGTCCTGATAGCATCTGCCAGGAGGAAAGACCACAACCTCACCTTGCCCTGTAAAAAGGCATATTTACCTTTCAGAATGAACATCAGCTTTATCTTTGCATGATCTCTTACCAGACAAGCATGGTTATGAGCCTTTTCTGGCTCTGAAACCAGTTTACTCAGGTAGTTTCACTGAGCAATTAGGTTTTGAAACACAGACAAACTTCACAATGTATATATAGCAGCAGTCAGGAGCATCTCACAGGCTGAGCCAATGCTTTTTTGATCAAGATGTCTATAGAATTGGGCAAACATATCTCCTCCAAAACATATTGCTTCAAAATCTGTAAGTTTTGATAGGGCAATGCAGGTTTGTGCCTAGCTCAGAGTACTCTGGGTTATGATTTCTGCCATCAGCAGCATCAATGCAAGCTATTGTCTGGGAGGAAAGACAGCTCTGGCTCTCACCTCCAGCTCGGTGCAGGACACAAAGCATTTGCTGTTCACCCCCCAGAGATGCAGCTCAGTGCACATCAGGCTGTGGCTGTGGTCCTGCTGTAGATTCTCCAAAAAGGTAAATAATGACATAGGGGTGCTTGCCAAGGGATTGTGTCCCCCCCAGGACTCCCATTCCCTTTTCCTTGTCTATAATTTCAGAAGGAAAGTTTGTTACTAACACAGTGTTGGAATTAGCTAAGTTATCTGCAATGCACTGAAATGTGAACTGCTTCTCATCACACAAATCCTAAAATTAATCAAAGTTCACTCCCGTGTGTCCATAAGTGGCCATCCCTTGGTCTGAGAAGGTTATCACCAACTTTTTTTCTCATTTCTTCAGTAATATGGAAACAGGTTTTAATTTTTTCCCCTCCACATTTCACTAAATTCAGATTTTTTTGCTGAATTCTTTAGATGAACATATTTCAGCCAGCAGGCTGCTTTCAAACCCTCCACTTTGATTACTGACCACAGCACCAGGCATGATCCAGGACAGGTCCTGCACAACTGCTCACTTGAGACATGCAGGGCTGTTCTGTTCCTGGCTTACAGGAGCTGTAGCTACACTTGGGAGGAGAATTTCAATAATTCACAGGCAACTACTGGCTAGAGCAAATTAATCTTCTTTTCTGTGAATTTCCATTAATAGAAAAGTAATGCTGATATGAATAAAGTGGAAAAGGGATGTGACTATAGAAGTTTTTGTCCTTGATCTCATTAATATTTCCCAATGAAAACACACACACTATTTTCACTGTAGTACTATCCAGCCCATCAAAAGAGTTCAATGTAAATGTCTTTTTTTTTACTCAAATATGCTTTTATGTTGTTTCAACATTAAAAATTAGAGTACATTATAAAGCATGTGTGCATATTTATGCTTACCTGACTAAAAGCTATCTTTATAACTTTGTTTTTCAAATACTGCATTCATGAACAATGATGTACTCAGCACTATGAAAGACATTGCACTGTACATTTTTAGAAAGTTAATGCACTTCTATAATCAAATTTAGCCTTTTTTAGCTGTTCTGTATTTACCTGTGTATTTTTCAGACCTTTGACTAAATGCCCATACTTTATCCAATTAGTTAATGAGCAATATCATTAGAAAGGAATTGCTATTTTTCACAAACCTGAGAAATTATGAACACTGAAATAAGAAATAATAAGAAATGAGAAAGAGATAACCAACTTCAAGCCTCTTCATAGTATTTGGTAACACACAGTGCTGTTAACATTATCTCCAGTATTATTCTTTCTCCCTTTATCTCCATCTCAGAAGGATTTGCAGCTCAGGTCACTGTAATACATTGCACTCTAACGCGTTGTGCCTGAAATTTCCAGTAAGGCACACAGCTCTTCTTGGCTTTCTACAGGCATCAACTGCTAAGTCTTTCAGGCCTGTCTTTAAATTTCAGCCTTTAATGCTGCTGGATATCACAGCACAGATATGGATTTACTACCATAGGTCTCTTTAACCAACTGAAAATAAAGCATGACAATATGGCATTGCCACTTTGGGGGATAGGCTGCTACAAAGGAGATGGATGAGACCTGGAAATTGATTCTTTGAAGAACACCAGGACATAGAGGGAGAAAAATAAGAGAGGAAGAGAAAGAGGAACTGATTTGTAAATGTAGACAGGTCCTTCTTTAGATATCATTCAGGGGATAGCTGGTTTTACTGATCAGATATAGTTTGTCTAATGTGACTTCACAATCATGTTCACCCCTTAAAATACCTTGGTTGTATGAGACAAGAGATGAGTCTCTAAGAGGCTGGCAGGGTGAAGAGAGGATGAGAAGGAGGGAGACAGAAAGTCAACAGATCAATAAAAGCACTTTAGGATAATGGCTCTACCTAGAGCAGAGCAGGTCTGGATTCCAGGCCAGCCCAGCACTGCCAGGAAATGTGGGTTTGCTGGAGTGAAATGTTGAATTCACAGTGCCGTGGCAGAAGGTGAGGTTCTGGCTCTGCCCCATCCTGTTCCAGGGGTGATTTTCCCCTTCCTGCTCATCCTTGAGCTCAGACTGAGTGCTCTTCCTGAGTGTGGTCAGCAGGAACAGAAGCAAGGAGCCCGTGGGTTTGCAGCTTTTTGGAAAGAAAGACACTAAAAGAAAGCACTAGGACAGAGGGCAGTGAAAAGCTGGGGCACAGAGGTATAAGAACTTTGTTTCCCCTTTCCCACCTTTTGTTTTTTCCTCACGAGAAGTAACATGGAGACAACAAAGAGCCTGAGTTAGGTCAGGGATGATGTTCCAGGAGTCAGCTCCAACGCGCTGCATCTGGGCACCACCTCCAAGAGACTTCCCAACTCGATGGAATTTTATTACAGTAAGGGCCCCATCTACTGCCAAAAATTTGCAGTGAATCAAACCACATATTAAAATATCTTTTCTTTCATTGAAAGATTTTGATTAAATAACTCCCAACCATTCTGCTGCACTTTTCATCTTTCATTGTCATCCCCACAAATGAAAGAGCATCCATGAGCAGCAGCCAGCTTCACCACATTGCAATTGAGCGCACTCATGATGTACAAATCGGAAAAGGATGTCCATGGGCCAGGAAAAACTAAAAGTCCTGCAAAGTTTACCTTCTTACTGTACAACCTGAACTTAAAAACCTTCCATACAGCACAAAGATTTGGGTTGCTCAGGAGCTTGTAACAACATATGTGAAACCTGTAATCTTATTGACTGGGGCACAAAATAAAGTGTTGGAAGCAGAAGAACTGAGACCTGAGTAGAAGAAAAAATACTATTTTCAAATGGAACAGAATATTTATACTAACAGAGGTGGTGAACTATGGGGGCAAGTCATGCACAAGGTTTAATTTACACAGTTTAAGCGACTCTTAGGCTGGTGGAGTATTTTAGAAGCTATCAATATTTTTCAGGAGAACTTTTTTTCCCATTAGCTCAACAAAAAAATTCACACAAGTGGATGGCCCTGTAGGCTGATACCTAGGATTTCTGCTAGGTGCCAGCACTTCTGCAGGAAGAACCTGAATTCTCTGCAAGGTGTAAGAGCCTGGCAGGAAGCAAATGGTGAATTCCTGCTGCAGAGCTGCCTGTGCAGCCACCCCCACACCAAAAGAAAGCAGCAGCTCTTTTCTCAAGACCAGGTAAGGGAAGCACAACAAATTGAGGAGAAACTGTAATAAGAGAAACATCAAAGATTGTTTCTTTTTAATTACCCTTTCTCAGTATCTTTGCTCATCAGCTGGAACTCCCCGTTGCTTTTTTAAAGTAAACAAAACAGCGAGGGTTTTTAATGCTGACCCACCTCACTCCTTTGGTCTGACTAATTGCTGAAACTGGCCATAAATTGTGCATTTTGTGACACTCTGAATAGCCTCATTTATTCTGGAGGGCACACATCTGTTTTTGTGCGCACACAACACACGTGCGCACTTGCACAAACACACCCCTCTGTCCCACGGCTGGGGACAGCCCGTGTACAATTTCAGCCCCATATTGAGATTTGGCTGGTGCTGAGGTCCCTGAGGCTGAAGAGAAATAAAGCTCTCAGAAGGGAAATGGCATGTAAACACAGCTCTTATGTTCCTCTGCATGGAAAATGTTCCCTTCAGACAAGGCTGGCGAAGGAATCACATGAGGAAGGTTGGGAGTGAGCTGCTTGCAGCAAGGTGGAGGGAAACACTGCAAAATGCATCTGTGCTTTCTCCTCTTGGAGTATGCAGAGCCAGATTCCCCCTAGCCTGGATAGCCAGCAATAGGAGAGCACAGCCAGCCAGGGCAAGGCATGGTGCTGAGCCAGGCAATGGCTGTTCAGAGCCTTGGGTCATGTTTCTGACATGAAAAAAAATTGCACTTTGCACATATATCAACATACTGTAAATCTTAACGAAGAAAAGTTCTAACCAGCCATTCTAGCTTCTTTTTTCCCCCTCTCATAAAGCTGAGTAACATGTAAGTAATACTTTCATCATGGTTGCTCCAACTGCTTTAGATGTAACAGTCAATAAATAGGCTAGTAAATTTTAATCAGCACTCTCTCTCATATGCACAGGTCCCAACTTGTTGCTCACTTAACACCTAACCTATTTTTTTAAACTCAAACTTCACTATTTTTCATCAACACACTAATGACAGACATGGAGGAGGGGGAGGAATTCCTCCCTGTGTGTAATACACATTTCTGATGAACAGCAAGGCAATGGCCTTGGTTCTCGGGCTCAGTGGGGGCAGGAGCAACCTAAGCCCTTTCCTAGGGCAATTTGGAGCCTTTTCCCCACCTCCACCTTCTCCTTTTCTTCACTGCTCCTGCAGGAGGCAGAGGAAATGGCTCGGAAAACAAGAAGGGATCTACATGTAAGTGCAGAAATTCATTGGGAAGATGTTCAGACGTCTTCACTCAATTCACACAACCCTCCATTAACACAGAAAGGAGAATTTCTCAAGAACTCTGACAGCACAAAACATTTAAGGGGTTTCATGGGGTTTTGTCTTTAGTTTTCAAGAGGGATTTTTTTGTTCTTTATTCCTGGTGGGAAAGATTGCGCCTTTAATTCCATAACCATAAACTAAATAATATATCAGAGTTTTGGGGTTTTTTTTTTCTGTCAGGCATAGCAATGGTACTGAATGTATGCAAAGTTTCCACTAAAGGTTTTTGTAACTTAATTTTCCTCCAGAGATTAGAGGAAGCCAGATATTCTGTTTCTTGCTGGAACTTGGCTGGTAGCCACGCTGCGCTCCCTTTCCCTGTCATCCATCCCCAGCCCCCGGCACTGTTAATCAGATGGATGTATCTTCCCTATATTTCTCCTGTCAAGCTATTAAGGGGATAGGGAAGAGAGAAAGAGGAGAATCAGCTGAGATATAAACCAGCCTGGGTCCCAGAGTGCCTCTCCCCCTACTCAAGATTGAGCTTGCTGTGTGACTGCACACCCTCCTGTCAGGGGCGCTTTCCTGCCCCTAGACATGGCTGAAGTTTGCTTCCCAAATGAAGAGGCAATTCAGAAATTCTTCTGCATAGAGCCATCGCAGCCCTGTAAAAACCCAAAGTTGCAGCACTGAGAAGGAATAAAATAAAATATCAGAGCATGGGCTGTAGGGTGAAGATGTTCCTCTCTGGCCACGCCGTGCCCCTGCTCGCCTGGGGGAAGAGCAGCCTTGGCTGAGGCTTTATGGATGTGATAGCAGAGAGTTATCACAACTGCCTGGGTTTTGGCAGCTTCCTTTGCTAGGGAATTCCTGGCACGTGCTCAGGGCCGAGTGAAGGTGGTTGGCTGGAGAAAAAGCTTTGTAAGGTTCAAAAAGAACCCCCAGATCCAAGTCAGGTTTAGGGCTGCAAACACTGATTTTATCGCATCGCTCCCTCCTCCTCTGCCTTTGAAGCAGAACAGAAATGCTCAGTCCAGCACACTCCATGTCTGTGGAGAGCTTTGCCTCCCATTGAAATGTTCCATGGGGACCCCCTATCTTCACTAGGAGACAAAATTAACTCCCCATTCTGGATATCTTAGGACTTTGAAAATAGCTGGATCCCAGCATTTTTGGCTGGGTCTACCTCCCATCCTTGTACATATCAATAAATGAGGAAAAAAAACCTGGCTAACACGGCTCCCACACATCAGAAACAACAACTGTTGCATGATTTTGGCCTAGGCTCTGTCTTTGTAACCAACCAGGTAACAAATAATCAGGAATACCATGAAAATACTCAATTTTTCTAGTAATTTGAGAGGCTGTGGACCTGAGACTAGGCCCTGATCTCCAGCAACCAACTGCACAGAGATTGATTTTATATCAGGCAAGTCCACTTTGCTGACCAGTTTGATGATTTTAAAAAGCACTTAGGTTTTTAAGAGACACTCAGTGAGGTAGGGGCTCACCTGAGATGTTTTGGAAAATGCAATTTAGATGTAAAATAGGATTTACTTAGGTAATCCCTAAATTGCTTTGAAAACAGAATGTTCATGTCTAGATAAACATCTCTGGATAAGCATGATGGCACAATGGGTCCCTGGACAGATTGTTCTTCTAAATCTGTGTTTAACAAAAACGAACATCACATTCACTTATCAATATCCAAGTTTCTTATACAGGCAAAACGTTCACTCATTTCACAAAGACTCTCAGTTGAAGAAATGAGATGATGACTTCTGAGTGCACCTTATTGATGTGTTTACTCTAGCCATCCTCTGGCTATGGTTTTGGACATGCTAATAAAATCAGGCCCTTCTCTTTGGATTTTTGGGGCTCTTTTTTGTATCTAGAAAGGGAAAACAAAGGCATTTCTATTAGCAACAGAGCTAGAGAACATTTAACAGATATGCAGCTTGCATTTCTAGATAAATGTTCCCAACGAGTCCACATAAAAGGAGGTGAGAAGGAGCACAGGAATGTGTGTGTGTGCCTGAAACAGCAGCACACCTCCACAGCAGACTTGGGAGGAGGAAAGGTGCCACTGAGCTCTTCTCACATCCTTCTACATTCCAGGGAAACTCAGCTCTCCTGTTCAAACTCACCTGCTGGAGCCTCCTCCCCAGCCAGGCTGCCCTTGCTGCAACCTTTTGTCTTTCACTCGCCTTTCCCTCCTTTATCTCTGTTCTATAACCATTATCTCCATCAGCATAACTCCTTAAGATACACCTAGACATCATTTGGCCAATGAATGCATTTCACACAACATTAGTCATATTGTACTGTGGATAATTTTTATGATATTGCTGTGCCTCTCCTTGGTGCGTTGTTACAGTTTAATTTGTACATATTCTGCTGCTGATGTAGTGTCACTCAGCTGTAACCAGAGAGTGCATGATGGGTTTGTATTATTGCAACAAATTTTCCCTTAAAAAAAAACAAGAAAAGAAAAGAAGAGAAAGAGAAAGAAAGAGGGAGAGAGAAAAAGAGACAGAGAAAAAAAAAGGCAAGGGAAAAGAGAAGAGAAAAACGAGGGTTATTTCTTAAGAGCATATTTGTCTGCTTTCTAGGATTAGTGAACTGCAGACAGGCTGTCCTGCAGGGTCAGTGGAGAGCCAGATCTCCACTCTGCCCCGCAAAAAAGGATTTAGATTCAGGGTTACATCTCAGGCACATTACATAAATAAGTATCTGCTGAAAATTTGTGTTTTGAACCAATTTTCCACAAAGTTCAGGGTGAGGGTTTCATATCTGCAAGAATTCTTCAGACCCTGTCCAGCTACTCATCTTTACCAGATGAGCTAATACCAGTTATCTGCTTCCCTTCCAAATGGTGATGCCCATTCTGTGGTTGGAGTTTAACGTTACAGATCAATTTTCAGCCCCAGGCATCAGTTTTACATTTAGATGTGCAGGGCAGCTCTGCTGAAGCCTCTCAACAGTTCTGGGTATTCAGCAGCCCTTATCAGAATCTACACAAAGCACTGGCCACACTGTTCTCAGTGCATCTGCTCAGTGATAGAGTTTCCCATATGGAAATGTTTTGTAAAAATAAGGGATTACTTGGAAAGACACTGGGCTAACCCTGCTGAGTATCTGCTTTTCTTCTTCTCAGTTCTCCAGCGTGGAACGTCACTGCTGGTATTTTGGACAGTGACCATAAGGTCATAAGACTGAGAAACTGAGACTCCCTCAGCTCTTTGTTTACCTCTGAGAGACAAAACAACTGATAATTTCACCTAACAAGCAAGAGTTGTGCCTAATTCTTTAAAAAAAGCTAATTTATTTTGAAGCAGCTGAGCGTGTCCCACATGTTTGAACCCAGCCTGACAGAAAACATTCCTTTGAGCAATGACAACTCACTCTTGTCACAGCCAGCCACAGTGTAAACCTTTTTTTCACAAAGCTAGGGAACATATCAGGGACACCTGCATGTACAGGAGGCTTCTCCAGGTGAGTCTGACACCTGGGAGGCCAAGCCAGGGACCCTCCTGCTGCCCACAGAGCCCTGTGTGGGTCCTCTGCTTTATTTCAAGTGGAGAAATGAGTAGAGCAGAAGAATGAATGCTTCTCCCCAATGTCTGTGACATTCTTCCACACAAGAACAAACCCAGGCCATGCCAAAATTAAGGAGTTAAAATGGCCATAAGCACTTGGCCCATACAGAAGTTCTTATCAAGCTTTGCCCCTGTGAATCAATCCTTTCAATTAAAGTAGCTGGGGGGATATAATGATGTTTTTATTTGCAATTATAGCTTTAAATTAGGATCAATAGAAGCAGCTACAGCCCTGCCATGCCAACAGTCCTGAATGGTTCACAAGTTTTCAGAGAACACATTTCTAAAATAAACTCGTTTTCTCTTAAAAATAAAATAAGAAAAGGACTTAGACCTTAGTGCAAGAGAAAAACTCGAGGAATCTTACTTGATTTTTATTTTGTTTTTAGGCATGAAGCCAGCAAGACCTTCTTCCCTGTGGAGTTTCCATGGTCACACCTGAAATAATGCAGGTGAGCACCCAGTCAGGTCAAAGCTGACTCTGTCAGAAGAGAAGAGGAAAATACACAACTATTAGCTGTCAATCTGTGTTTCTGACTTCTTCAGTGTAAAATTGTGTTTAATAAGAAGCTTGTACTATAGAAAACTTTTGCTTGAGTTTTTTTGATAGACTCTTCCAAGTAAAGACTCTGTATAGCAAAAGATGCAATGCTTTCATCTTGCACAAACTGTGGTTATAAGAAAAAAAAAAGACTTTATTAAATTTAAATTTTAACAGTTTTCTAGGAAATTGAGGCTCGCTACCTTAGTTTTAAGAAACCAGTAGAAAAAAAAAAGTAAGCCTGTATCAAATGAGAGCTTTTCTGAGAATGAAATTACAACAAAAGAACCTATTTTTCATGAGTTTCAAATTTCCCAGCATATTTCATAGTTGTTGTACAAGTTGGGGTAATATCTGCTGTGATTTATAGAGGAGCGGCGCTGCAAGAAGCCTCCCTTCTAATTATAACTGGTTATGAGGTACATCACTCATATCAGCCTGAAATTTACTTCCATCTCAAACATGAGCTTTTTTCCCCCTGTTTATTGTCACAAACTGGCCACAGAAATGCTGATAAAGACATTACAGAAAATGCTATTAACTTAATCCCTTCCTAGCTGAGGTTCCTTCTTTTAACACAAACTTATTTTGAGTCTTTGTTTAGGCGTTGCAATGTGCCAGGCAGCAAACATTATCTCTCATGGAAAGTTGTGCAAGAAAGCCTTTCCCGTTCCATGGGCTCCATTAGGCAGAACTGACTTTGACAGAATGTGCAAAGGAACCTATAAATCCAGTGATTCCCTCCACTTTTACAGGCACTGTGTGCAAAGGCTTCACACGTGGAGTAGATGTTGCATTTGAATGCAAAACATGCTAAAATTTGTACTGAAAAGCACTTAGGCTTTAAAAACATGCCATAATTCTAAGAAGAAAAATGCCTGACATATCTTTTGGCTGATTTCAAATTCATATATATTTTAAATGATCTATAGAGCCTAAGCTGTGCATTTTATACAACAGAATGATAACCATTCCCATTGCCCTCCATCTAATCCACAGATGGTCTTGATTTATTAGCCAGTCGTGCATAGTGCACTGCCCCTCCCGAAATTCATGCTGTAATTTTAATTTCTGTTGTTGCTGCTGCTGCTATCTGGATGCAGGGCTTGCCATGAAGATAGCATGGGCTTACCCTGTAAACATAATTGATGCTATGGAAGATAATGATTTAGGATATCATCCATCTCCAGTACAGCTTGCCATTACGTGACTTGTTCTTGCAGGTATCTGATTTGTATCATAGAGGAGCTGGCTTGATTGCTGTTTTGCCATGGAGTAATAGTTCCCTGGTTTCCACTGACATGCTGAGTCTCCCTTGATCACTCAGGTGATCAGTCAACACACAAGTTAATTATGGGTGAAGGGGTGTCTGAAGCCCAAAGATCAAAAGATACACACAAGGCCTTCTCCAAGTCATTATTCACCTCCTTAAGCATCAGGCAGGCAGTTCAGATTCCTGCCTCCTGCACTGTCCTTAAATAAAGTGATATAACAGCAGTGAACCTGAATTAGAGCCTCTGTAAGACACAGAATGAAACATTCAATTTCTCCACAGGAAGAGAAAAAAAAGTCCAGGTGGGCAAGACCGCCTACATTGGGGAAGTCAGGTATACTCTCATTTAGTTATCATAAAAAAAAAAATAAAAAATTTCAGTAATCAGTGGTAGGTGTTTAGAGGTAGAGAACCCAACAGTTTTCCAAAAGAGTCTCACCAGCTTCCCTGGTAAAAATTCCCAAGTTTTAACTGGCATTTCAAGGAGATATTGTCTCAGATATTGTAATCATCTTTACATCCATGTACAAAGAATGGAACTATTGGCAGAAGTTAGGAGCTACTGGATGAAATCATTAGAAGCCCTCCTAAAACATAAAGGAAAAGCAGTTCTCAAAACTTTTTTTCTCTATTTCAACCACCTTCAAAACTCAAATGCATGCATTAATATTTCCAGAAGTTAATTATAATTATGGTCCTGGATAACCTTGCTGGGCCATTGCAGTAATGTCCTGCATTACTGTGGGGAATGGGCACCACAGTTCCACACTCTCCCTCCTGATTTAAGACCCTGAGAGCCAAATCAACTTGTTGGACAAGTTTGTTGAGCAGATGAGACCCACAGCAGCAAAGAGTTTGTGGTGTCGTGCTGCAGCCACAGGATTGTGTGGGCAGAAAGAACAATCTCCCCAGCAGTAATTACCTGAACTCACTTGGTACCAGCTCAACACCTGCACCACTGAGCTACACCTGTATTTGTCCACCAAGACTGGTTTCTCCACCTTTGTGGTTTTCATGTTCCTCTATTAAAGGGAAGGCAACTGAGCTATACACCTCAAAGGATTTATTTCCTAAAATAACATTGTGATTCCTCCAAAAAGTCATCCTGCCTTTATTTTGGAGGCAAAAGGAACCAAATCTCGCTGAGTTGCAGGTTTGGAGAGATACTTTGTAAGGTCAAACCCTCAAAGGGCTTCAGTGCAAGTGTAACTCAGTGCACACAGTCCCACATATGCTTTCTTCCATATGCAAATAAATGCTATGGATGCACAGCCCACTTGCACGTATCTGCACATGCCAAAGGGATTTACACATGTTAATACTTGGAAAGCAAAGTGAGAATGTATATAAAATGGCATGCACAAAGTGCATTCATCCATGTGCATATCCCTCTGGAGGCAGCACTACTTGGATGTGTTTCTAAGAGGAAAAAACAGTTAAAAATTGATATGTCGCCCTCTCTCCAAAACCTAATGATTACAGTCTGTTAATTGCACCGCATCTGCTGGAACTTTCAGCGAATAAATTGTGGACCTGATCTATTATTTACAATACCAACAGAAACTGCAAATAATGTTTTAAAGTCCCACATATGCAGAGTGGTTGCAGAAGCAAACTATGCCATGCTGTCCCTATCCTGTCACTTCCCCAAGCAGGTACCATATATTGTGACAAAGCTGCTATAATAACCTTTTCTAAATTTTACTTTCTGCAGATGGAGAGAAAGCAGTGAGAGAACATAAAGACTCACATAAAGGAAAAGAACACTTAAAAGATGTTCAAAATATCATGTACAATTAGTCTTAGAGTAGCCCTGCAATGCTCTAGGCCTTGTCTTGCCATTGTTTTGAGCCAAGATTCCCACAGCCTGGGATTCACTCGTTGCCTTTGGAAATAGGTATATGGCAGGGGCTGCTGGGGAGAGAGTTATCTTAGCATAGCTATGCCTTGAATTGAGGCTTTAATTGTGGCATCTCTTCTCCTGGTGTGAAATCCATATGGATTTGCTGAATTCCCATGTTTTTTACGGCATTTGAACACTGGTAAAAATACAGAGTTGCTGATGTGTTCTGCCTTGCACAGAGCCCTGAACCACAGCTCATTTCCCATCACCTCCTGTTCTCTGCAAGCATTACCTGGCATTGCCATTGCTGTGGTTTCTCCAGTAGAACAATTCATCCTTGAAGCAAATAACTGATTTCCCCCCCCCCAAGAGCTGCCCCAGCAAACAATGTGAGGTTTGAAAGTCAAGTTGTATCCCCTCTTCCTTGGCTTTCTCAAACCAGTACCAACATCTCCCCAGAGCAAATGGCAAAATGGCAATTGTCTGGTGTAAACTGGAGCAGAATTGCCACCTTCTGCTGTGCAACAGGAACAAGAGTTTTGCACTCATTATTATTACTATGAGACCGGAGCATTAGTTAGTTGGCCTCGTAACACAACTCCAGCCAGCCCACTTATCCACCAGAAAGCAAATAACCACTCAGGCTGGAGTTTATGAAACTTCTGGGATTCACAAATGTGTTTCGTGGATTTCTGGCAGTTGTCTGAATGTTCACAAATAATGTGATGCCAGTAATCACAGCAAGTCAAAGCTTGACACTTCTATTCATAAATCAGGAGATGTTTTATTTTTACTGCTTGAACATTTCTGTTCCCAAGCACGATTGGATTTGAACCATCAAGTTGGAGGTGAAAGGACCTTTATTTAATGTATTTGTTTAGGTTTATATGAAATATAAAAAAGTGTCTATGCAGGACTCTAGCCACCTTTACCATATATTAAAAAAACCAGGCCAACTCAAACAGACAAAAATAAACTTAGTAACTTTCAAAAGGAAAAAAAAGGCACAAAAAAGCCCCTTGGGCAGAGACCTCAAATCTTTCTATATAAACCAAATGCTTTTGCAGACACTGTTTCTCTCATCTCCAGAGCCTGGGACATGAAGGGATGTGTCCCTCAGGTTAGGAGAATTGGGACTCTCCCAGGCCAGGGTGGAAAGGGAGCACTCAGTCATGCTGCTGCTGAGCAGATCTAGCCAGTATTCTCTCCTTTAAACCAAGAGGACTTCAGCCAAAATGCCTCTGTGGCTTGCAGCTGCAGCACTATCACTAGGGAGACAGAGCAATCTATTAAGCAAAGAGGTTCCAAGATCCAGGACTTGATGCCAAGAGCTATTTTAGCCTCCCCAGCAAGGCTGCAGACACAGGGCAGGACTGCTGGGCGTGGAAACTCCCCCTCAGCACCCCATGGGCACAGAGAGCACCCACAGCCCACCCTGCCCAGTGCTCCCCTCCTCAGGCTGCCCCTGACCCCAGCCACCCCTGGCACAGGGACTTCTCCCACTCATACATTGTGAAGCAGTTTCATTCAACCAGCTCCTCCTTCCACAGCCAGAAAATAGTCAAGTTATCACTCAAAGAGTAGAATGTGGAAGAGAAAACCAACTTATGGACTTTGAAGCCTAAATCAATATGAATCCATTAAGATTTTCTACCACAAGTCAGATTGTCTTGACAGACCAGGTTGTGTCCTTCTGCTGTTGGCATCAGCCAAGAGCACCATCCGCTGTCCCACCATCCACTGTCCCACCTAGCATCCTCCTTCCTTTGTCTCCTTTTGGAGTGTGGACAGGTACATGTGGGAAGGCAGGGACAGAGGAGTGAGACATACCTTTATAAAATTGCCTTTTCTCCTCAGAAAGGAGTAGAATGTAGTCAGAATGTAGTCAGAATTCACAAACCTTTTAGTGACAGCTTGGTCTCTTCAGAGACAGTCTCAGTTCTCCTAGAGACATCCCTTCACAAAAGTGACAGAGGATGAGCTCTTTACTCTTTTAAATGCTGCAGAAAGGAAGTGCCCAAAAGGTTGCAAACAGTTGTCACTCTGACATGCTGTAGGTGATATTTTTCAAAACCAAAACACCATGTCTATGTTTTTTCATTCAAAGCTGTCAAATTTTGGAAAGGTTTCTGTTCAATACATTGAGCAGAGGTTTCTCTTGGACAAGAATTGCCAGTAGGAGACAGGTTAAAGCCCAACAAGCCTGCCCCTTCCATCCATCCTGCCTCTCAGAAAGAGCTGCATCCCATCAGCAGCTGCCAGGAGAGAGGGGAGGCTGCATGCAGGAGAAAAACTCTGTCCCTGAGGCTCTGCTCTGGCCAGAGTAGATTTGGATCAGGATCAGGATCCAGCGCAACAAGGCATTGAGAGCACAGTCAAACTTCCTCCCTCCAAGCATCTGAAAAGCAACCTGACAGGATTTTCTCCTGGACAGCTCAGCATTTGAACAGGCCAGTTAATGAAAAGCACCTCCCAACTGAAATGACATCCTGCTGCCTCCTGACACTTGCCACTTCCATAACACCATTTACAGCTCCATTGTTGTAACAGGAAGCCCTGAGGAGGAACTGGCTTCTACAACATGTTGCCATCACATTTTAGCCAAGGCTGAGTGTAGCTGCAAATCTCTACAAAATCCAGCGGAGATCTATTAAATGCATAATTTCCCTGGCACTAAACTGTTATTCTTTTAGCAGGTCTGCTTCTTCCCTGGGATTCTGATGAAGTGTGCTCTGCTGTACTATGAAATACACCATGTCTGGGTGTGATACACACAAAACATCTTTGTTTAACACAGCTTGTCTTTTATCATGTCACTTTTCTATTGGATTTCTTTTCTGTGCACTGGAAGCACATCCTTGTGACAGTTACACTCTTTTCCTGGGAGACTTTGCTGTGTGACCTGCAGTGTCACAGGCAGGACACCAGATTCTGCCCAAAAGCACAAGCTGGGCAACTTGATACAACAGAAAGGAATATGGAACAAATAAAGAACCAGGAAAAGCAATACAACACTCCTATCCAAGTGGGCTACAGAGGCAATTTCCAGCCTGAAACACAGATTCGAAACAAAAAAAACCCCCTGAACTGCTATTTCCTGTATGACACTCATAATTACCTTTCTACACACTTACCAGAGTCAGCATGAGAGCTCAAGAAATCCGGGGATGCCACTAGCACATCCACTTTGCTAGGAAGAGGCAATGTGGAAACAAAGCACAAACCAACCCCGCCAAGCTGGAGTACATCCCCCTCACAACTGTCACTGGTAATTCCTTCCAGATCCTTCAGAAACTGCAAAGAGGAACACATGGTAAATAAAGCTGCTTGGCAGAGGAGGATTCATTTTTCTGCTTCATTGTGGCCTTCTGCAAACACCTGGCAGGATAAAGTCCCATGAGATACTTGCTCTGAAAACTCCCAACTGCTGCACCAGTGTGGTGAACTGGTCCAGCAGAGCTCCACCAAGAGCTGGGTGGTACAGAGAGATTTCTCCCTTTTGGCAGGGGTGAACGTCAGAGCAGCCCAGCCACTTTGCACAACCTGCCCTGTGGCTGCCTTCATTGGAACAGGAGATTTTCCCCATTCCCAACCCTTTATGCATCCTTGTTTCCATCTGCAGTGCTCCCTGAGCAGCTCAGCATCTGGGCATGTCCCCACCTGAGCTGGGCTGCACACCAAGCTCAGCCCAGCTCTGCTTGGGCTCCACAAACAGGTGTTCATCTCCCCCAGTGCCTTGCAGGAGCTGCAGGTGAGTACCAAGCACTCCCAGGTGGGTGTGCTCCTCCCAGAACCTGCTGCTGGGGCTCCTCTGAGCCAAACCACACCACAGCAATGCCCCTGCTGCTTCACTGAGTTACTCAGCAGATCCTGAACTCCTGCAGAAATTCCACTGCTCAGCCAGAGGGCTTCAAATTAACACTTGCCGTACCCCAGAAAGATCCTGCTCTTCACCTCTCCTCCTGTCAAAGCCTTGCTGCTTTCACAAGCAGGGTTCAAGTTTCAGGGAGTAAATGGGCAGAGGAAACACCATGATTTTCTTTCATCTCTTGATGATGATGCTCACTCAGGGATTCCTGCTACTGCCCTATGTTCTGTAAATAATATAATGCGAAAGATGGAAGACATTCTTAAGAAAGATGATGTCACAACTTATGTACTCTTCTGCTTTGAGCAAAGACAGGTTACCCTGAACTTCTTTGGCAATATCACAAACCCCTAAAAGGAAGGATGGACTAAAGCTCCTTTTAGAACAGCCTAGAAAAGGCAGAACATTTTTTTCCTGGATTTTACCTCCAAGTTCCTTGTACTCAAATTGAGCAACCTGAGATGCTGATTGGGGTCCCAAACCCTGGATGAAGTTAGAGGTTGTAGCGACAATATCGTTATTCACCCTTGACACTTTTGGTGTCTGCTGGTGGCTTAAACCAGTCATGTGTTTTCCCCATGTGGTTATTCAGGAGGGAGCCAGCATCTAAAAAGCACATTCATCCAGTCCAAAGGCCAAACCAACGCTTTGATAGTACAAAAAATGGGTTCAAACCCAAAGTCAGGGCCCAAATTCATTCAGCAGTGGGTGAATTTTTGACTTCCCCTTGTACCTCACTCGCTCCTAAGCAAAGTAGATCACACTTTCAGGATTGCTTTATGGACAAGTTTCATTAAAGGTAATTCAGGTGCTTCTGGTAAAGACCAGGCAAGCAGCTGAGGCAGGAGGAAGGTGCATTACAAGCTTCCTTCCCACACCCCTCAGCACAAGGGACTTTCCAAGTCTGATGTTGGATTTCAGATTCATTAAAGCCAGGCAGGAAGAGATGGCTCATATGCACACAGTGCTTTTCCTGCTGATCAATAAGCTTCCTTCCTGCCTGATAACTAAACCACTCATAATGTTAACAGTGTTATTTAAGACCTGTAGAAACTCTGATTCAAACAAACCAGAAATATCTTGACCTAGATACTGGGAACAAAACAATATTGAGTAAACTTTGGGATTGTCCGTTTATCTATCATTGCACTTGACATTTTATTGAGGAATTGCAACAAAGCTGCAATTTTACTCCAAATATTCTTACACCAATGTACTTATTCAGAGAGAAAAATCTTTTGGACACATTCCCCCTCTCAATTTAGATTAAAAGGGGTGCATTTTAGAGTCCATTAATAAGAGACATTAACTACCTTTTCAACAACTGCAAAGAGCAAACACTATTATATCAGAACACATAAATCAGTCTTAGCCCTGTCCTTCTGAGGATAAAAGGAGCATGAGGAAAGAAAAAATATAAAGGGTATTTCCACCAGGTTACAGGTGTACAGGCTCAAGAAAGTGACCTGCACTGTAAGAGATAGTCACTGATGCAGAATGGCTCAGTAAATGCTTTCAGAAGCACCATCAGGCTGTTGATTCTTTGGGCTTTAAGTAATGCTGGGCACATTTTGCAGCACCTTTGCAAATCAAGGCCTTGCTTTCCTCAAGGTTTGTACCAAAATTCATAGGTTTCCACAAGAAGGCACACCTGCACAGCTTGTCTAACATATCCAACTGCTGCAAAACTCAGGATGACTTGAGCACCCAACCTTCTGTCCAGAGCTGGAGCCTCACAGTTTAATCTAGCTTGTTTCTGCTTATTCCTCTTATCCATGCAAATTGTGGTGCTTACCTGTACATGTTTTGGTAGATGAAGCATTTCAAGTGTTTACCTACCTGGAAAACAGTCTGCTTAAAAGGTAGCAAAGGAAAAGAAGGACTTTCAAAAAAGATCAAATACATCATAAGCTTGGCAGACACTGTAGCCCTGAAACAGCAGTTTGAAACTTGCACCATAACAAATCTTCTCCTATACATTATCTCACAGGAAACAACACATGATAAATTCTTAGCACAATGTGATTCCCCTCCTTCCTCCTCCTCCCCACTTCAGAAAGATTTAACATCTAATTCAGCTTTTGACGAGCTGCTTCATCACTGCGGGAATGCTGTTGATCTCTGTCGGAACCCTGCGGCCTTGGACAGAACAAACTGAAAGGGGAAAAAAAAATTTTGGCCGTCTGTAATGATAAATAAATACATTACAGGATACAACTCTGGGGAATGGAGGCTGACACTGACTGAGCACCATGACCTCCACACAACTGCCAAGTCTCCACCGCTTAACAAAAGTCAACTTTTGTTTGCCTTCTTCCCTCCCTCAATGACAATTTCTTTAAGAGAAAATGCAGGATGGAAAAGGGAAAAAAAAATAAAACCAATAAAAGATAGAGAGCTCCAAACCCTCATCTGCTGCCCAGAGGCACTTTGGTTTTGACAGAACAGTATTTTATTTCTTTGGTCTCCTGGAAATTGGGGGAAACCAGTCCATGCTGCATCAGCAGCAGCGGGACAAGGAAGCTGTGCCACAGGGAATGCTCAAATCCCTTTAAAATTTTTTTTGCATTAGGATGTGCCTGCCTTCAGGCTAGTTCTTGGCTCCAATTTGATTTTCTGTCTACTTAAGTCCCACTCACAAAATCAAATATGTATTTCAGCTGTTGGGTCTCCACATTGATGGCAACAATAATTAAGTAGAGAGGAAGCAATTGGTTACCCCATCAGACAAACCACCTCCTCATCCCTGGAAGCCTCACCCACTTGTGTCAACCTGTTTCCTAGACTCTCCTTTCCCATATCTCTCCAATCCCTTCCCCATTTCTCTCCAATCATGCAGAAAGGTGATACCTGCTGCCACCCATCCTCATTTTGCAGATGCACAAAGAGATAAAGTGTCACGACAAAGTCAAGTCAAAAGGCAGGTATGGACTGCAAGCATTAACTCTTGTGCCTGCTCTGTGCTTGGCACTATTATATTAACTCCATGCACTTTATGGGAACCACAGAGGACTCAGCCCGATCATGAGTTCATGGTCAAGCCCTGAAGACGCATCAACACCTTACGGCAAAGGAGAGCACAGAACACCCTCACCAGCTCTGGCACAGCTCACTCCAGCCCAGGAAGAGAAGCTGATCAGCCCCACTGGCTCACTGAGCAATCCATCCCCAGCACAAAGCTGATGTAGCTACACCACTCCTGCAGCCCACACCAGCATTGCTTCACTGCTCTGTGCACAGGCTCCAGCTCACCCCGAGCTGTCCAGGGACACACGGCACAGCTTGTTCCAAGAGCTCCTTCTGCTCCCCTCGCTCCCCCAGGGGATGTCTCCTGCCAGCTCTGCCCGTCTCACTGCCGCCACACCGGGCTCTATCTTCACAGCTCTGCGCTTGCAGATCGTTTAACTCAGCTCTTCGCCAAAGCACCTATTTAATCCACTCTGCTCACTGTTGCTACTATTAAAGTACTTCGTATTTTCAAATGTCCTATGACTACTTATGCTTCATAATGTCCCTCTTATTTCCCCGTCGCCTGTCCTTTGTATACACAGCAAAGTGGATAAGGGAGAGATGATTACACTCACCCAAACAGTGGAAGACTCATGATTCAGTCCCTTTATCTTCTGTCTCTGGTTGACATTTTTAATTTCTCAATCTATCTTGTTTCTTCCTCCTTAGGTTTAGAGGATTTGAATTGTTCGCTTTCAGTTAAGGGTAGGGTCTTTCTAACATGGCTTCTTATATTTGAATATTCTCCTGAGCATTTTCCAATGCTTTGAAATTCCCTCTGAGAATACCTGGAGAGAAGTAGTTTTCTTCAGCTTCATCAATTCCCTAAGAGTGTTCTGCTGGGGAATACTTACTTCATATTAATTATATCTTTGGTTGTCCTTGTAGTTGTTCCCTGCAAGTGTAAATTGAGTGCATTACAGTCTCTGTTAGCAAAAGGCTGTTTAAGGCATTGTGGGGGCTGCACCTACAGACAGATTTCCATAAAATCAGGCAGGGGATGTAAGTGGTGCACAAGTGTTCCCCAACCACCGAGTCCATGTCTTGACCTGCCCATCAGAACAAGACTGACACTTTCTAGGAGAGAGTGGATAAAAAGCAAAAATACCAGAAAAAAATATGAAATCAGTTTTCAGAGCTATACATCCCCAAAGTTTCACTTGAGTCAAATACACAAAAAAAACCAAAAAGCAGGACAAACCAGAAACCAACCCGAGTGTAGAGAAGCTCTGCCTCTGATGCAGGTACAACAGAAACATGAGCCCCCATCTCAGTCAACAGCTTTGAATGTGAATTCCTCCCTTCAGAAACCAAAGAAGCCTTTGCTGTACTCCACAGCTCATCCACCACAGGCAGCAGCAGCAGAGGGGATGTTCTGTGACCTGTTTGTGTAGCTGAGGGGAAATGCAAAGCTTCTGCAGAAGTCAAAAGCGGGTGGAAATCAGCTGTGGACATCTGGGTGGACACTATCAGCCAGCACAGTCCTCTCTGCTGGCCTGTTTCTGCCTTGCTGCTGCGCATCTCCTACGTGTGCAGCTCTGCCTGTGTGTTTAAACAAAAAGGCTGATAAGGAGTACTTGTCTGTCAGCAGTATCTGAAGCCCACGGCTCTTTGAGAGCATTTGGGTTTACTTGGCGGGTCATGCTGACTCCTTGTGAGCCATTTATCATGACAAAAAACTCCAGAGATTGGCACCGAGCCAGTGTCTTCCCTTCTCTTCCCTCCCCCCAGCCCTTTCTCCCCTCCTGGGTATTGATGCTACATCAAAACAAACCTCCAGTTCACATAGCAACAGAACATTTTTATATAACCCCTGCACAGGAACGCTGCACAAACCATTGGACAATCCCTTGCAAGCACGTTAGGTAATTCCAGGATATTTTGCTGGTTTTTGTCAAAAACACCCCTGACTAAATGAAGTATAAAAAGGGAAGAGGAGCTTTTGCACATGGGCCAGATTTGAAACACGACTTGGCACCAAGGACATCAGGGGATTAGGGCACCTATTGGTTCCATGTTCTAAATTTTGCCATTTTCTATCTCACTTGGAATCAAACTGGGGAGTCCAAAGCATTCAAGCCAGTTTGTGCATAATGTAATTGAAAGCAAAGCAATGCTGAAGGGATCTGCTGAGTCAGGGCTTTAATGAGACAAAGACAGAAATTTAGATTTTGGTGGACACTGAAAACTCCCATTGCTATCCAAAGCAGAGATATCTGTACAGATTGTGCAGTTACACAGCTATAAACCAGCCAGGTCATCCTAACTTCACTTCTCTCATCCTGTCACAAAAGGTTAATATTTTCAATAAGGACATAATAAATATGCTACTTTAAACCTTTTCACAGCATGCCCACCTCACCTTTGGGTTAATCCCATCTTTCAGGCCTTCCACTACTTTGCAAGGATCACAAAGGGGGAAAATTGGGGAGTTTTACTGCTTTTCCTGATCCCTAACTAGAACAGGACACCAAGACAGGCAAATCAGGATCTACAGTAACATTAGAGCCACTGTTTACCCATTGGGATATCTTACCTGTGTGCACTGAGCTCAGCTCATCACAAGGTCTTGGATTAAGGACAGAGCTTTCCTCCAAACCCTACTGATAGCAATCACTCACAATTTTCTGCTTGCACTACCAGCATCCCAGGATTTCTGGGAATTTCAGCAAGTTGCTTGCAGTTCCCAGGCTTTAGGACAGTGCTGTGACTTTGACTTCTCCTGCTCTTTTCCTCTAGTGTAGTACAGCCTTTTGATCTTTTTCATTAGGTCTTAGGTAAGTCACTGGAAACATTTTGTGGTGAGTAGGTGGAATGGGAAATATATTCTCTGCACCTCTCCAGACCAAACATCTGCAGCCTGATTGCTTCAGTTGTGGTGTAATGCACCAGTGCTCCTGCACCATTTGGAAAAGATAATAGTTAAGGTGTATCTATCTATCTAGGTTATTATACAGTGCACATCGTTAAAGGATAATTGATGCAGCAGCTTGAATACAGGTAATATATGATAAAAATGATGGGCAAACTTTTGTAGTCTAGAGAAACTCCATTATGCACCATTTTCTTGACTGCAATGATACAAGCGGAAGGATGTCTCAATTAAGACATTCTGTCCCCCATTATCTCTTAATTCCTTTGGATCATTCCCATCTTCACTGTACCCCTTCTCCTCTCTGCACCAGGGAAGATGAGCAGGTCACTCGTGCAGCAGCCCAGAGGTTCTCCCCTCACATAAAGCCCATACAAAACGTTCTGGCCTTTCACACAGAAAATTCTTTAGACATGTGTCTCCCAGCCTCAAACTAGCTCAAAAAATCATCTCAAAGTCTCTAATTTTGCTGCCCCAGGAACACTCATGACTTCATATGGGCTTCAGCTTTTTTGAGTCCTTACTCTAATGCCTTTCAGAGCCACAGAGGATTGTTAGGAAGTGTTAATGGGCTGCAGTGGCTCTGTAAGCCAGCGCTGGCTGGCAAATTATCACACCCCATTGTCACTTCATCAGCTGGGACAACTGGAACAACACAGGGGCCGCTGTGCTCAAGGTTGCTCACATTGGTGAAGAGCCCAGGAGGACACCCAAAGCAACTCCACCCTCAGGATCAACACTAGAGCCCTCAATATGCTGTGTAATCTTTGGGTTTCAAGAAAGAATCTGCTTTTTTTCCCCAGCAACTTGCTCAGTAGTAAACTCATCAACTGCTTTGTCAAATTTGCCTCCACACATATCTTGTCTCAAGCTTTCAAGAAACTCCTATGGAAACTTGGAAAGCCTTTTGGGGAACTCTCAATTCCTTGCTTTGTAGAGATAAAGCAGAACACAACCAGCATGTCTAAAAGGCTGGCCACATTATCTATTTTAGGTACATAACACAAGAGCTATGCAGACAGAAACATCCAGGAGGAAATTCAAGGCCCTAAGACAGGTTCTGTGAATCAGCATGAGCAGCTCTCTAAAATGTAAAATTAAGGGAAACCAAATGTGTGCAGACAACTTGGTGAAGCTCCATTGGCAGCCAATTATGCCCCGAGCCTTATTTTCAGAAGTGTGTGCATGTAATGGTGTGTGCAAAAATGAACAATCAATAGTGTCCTTCATTTATATGACTTGCCATGATTGCATCCTGCAGCCATGGTAACTGCGCCCCCACCTGAGGGGCTGCAGGAGCAGAAATGCAGATTTGCTGGTGGGTTCCCATCCCAGCTGCTGGGAACACTTCAACATTTTAAGGAATCTCAAACCCCAAAGCCATGTGTGATAGAAGAGCCTCCATATCAGCAAAGGGGGGTGTGTGTGTTACATGGATATAAATGCACACATGATGGTGTTCATATGTAAACAGAACAATGTGATTGACTTCTTCTGTTGCATTAGTGGTGATAAGAAGGAAGAAACATCAGCTGAACACTTTGTACGTGCTGCTGCTGCTTACAAGGGCAGTGAGGACTCCTCTGTGTCCCTGCTCCCCATTGCAGATCTATGAGAAGATTCCCATGGGGACAAAGGGGTGACTCTAGAACTGCCCCAGACAAGGGGGCAATCACTGGGGAACACAGAGAGTGTTGGCAAGACCAAACAAGCAGGTGTATAACTCTTCAACAGAGCACCAGCATCCCTCAGGCTCTGCTCTGGTTAAACAAGTACAAAGGAGGCTTCTGGAGAGTAAAGAAACCTTACTTTACCTTATGTTAAAGCAAGTATAAAAACCACGCAGAAACCAGATGTTTGCCTCTGACTTGTTTTAGAAAAAGTCTTGCTCACATTCCCAACAAGGAGGAAAGGTTGTCCAGTCCCAGCCAGTGCAGGTTTTGGAATCCCAAATCTCTATTGAGAGAAAAGCCCAAAGGTATGATGGGGAGAGTTGAAATTACTGAGTGATGCAGACACAGCTGAACTGACCTTTTCCTTTCCCCCTGGAACAGGCCACGAAAAAAGCAAGAAGGAGCAAGAAAAATATTTATTGAGTCTACAAATGCTCCCTTTCTCCATGCAATGGAAACCTTTTATGCACAGTCAGTGAAGAGAGGAGAGAAAACCCTGCAGAGCTATTTCAAGCCACAGCATCTCTGTTCTGGTGTCAGCTGTTTTGAGGAGGAACCTGCACACTGGGGGAGTCCAAAGAGAGAGACAGGCACTGGGTGGGTGTCAGGAGCATCAGAAATGGTGAAAATGGATTGAAAATCACTGCTGCCTCCCTCACAGCATAGATTTTGCAGTCTGCTCTGCCCCAGAGCTTCTGTCCTGTGCCCTGCAAACACACACATTTGGCTGGCCTTGACACTGCCCAGGTCACTCAGCTCCTCATGGGTTTTGTTTATTGCCTGGTATTTTTGAGAACATCTTTTGTAAAAGAAGTCCTAACAAGAAAAACAAAGCTTGTTTATCCAGTTTAACCACTGGATAAAGCCTACACACATTGGATAAATCATTCTACAACCTCTACATTCATTACCAATTAATTATTGAAAGGGTGTCTATTGTGTGTTTTTAATATGCATAAAAGTAAAGACAATTCCAGTTGCCATGCAACTGGCTGAAGATCATGTAAACATAAATGTAGTACTTTCATTTTCATGAATAATCTTATTTCATGAATAATCTTATAATCTCAGCAGAGCCACCATAGACCAGAGCAGAGGAGCACCATTAAGGTGCAGGGGAATTAACCCTGAGCCTCCCTTTTGGGTATTAATTTGATTATCAGTGTAGCATAAAAAGCCGAGACCTTGTATCCATGGAATGAGGTACAATTGTTTGGCCCCTGCAATTGCATCCTAAGAGATTGACATGGAATATTTATATACAATGCAATCAAGAGAGGTCTTATTGACAATCAGCCATAGCTCAGCATGCAGCTTGATAAGACTTGTAATTATACAGATGAAAAAAGAATTGACAAAAGATGTATGTGATGATTCCAGCTGATCTCTGCTGCTTCACACAGACACCATCAATCTCTGCTTAGTTTGGTTTAAAGTACAGATGGTTCCACTAAGCATCAGAGATTCCAGTACATATCCAGAATAAGATTGCATACTTTCTCTCTCCAGAAATTAACTAAAGAGATACACTTCAAAACACCAAAAACCTTTGTGAATTCAGGCAAAATGTGGGTGTTATTGTTGTAAATAAGAAAATTGTAAATAAAAAAGTCTTTTGATTAACTAGAAGTAAACTGTACATTTTTATTTCAAAAAACTACATTTAAAGTTGACAAAAAATTATTTTTTACTTTTTCTTTGCATTATTCTTTCCATTTCCCCCGGAACAAATTTACTTCTTGGCATGGTAACAATGAAAAAAAAAAATTAAAAATAATTATTTGCCAACTGCGTAGACTGAACAATACAAAACCAGCAGAAATATCTCCCACATTTAGGAGCAGCAAGTAAACACATAGTTTCAATTCTATCCCATCTCTTTCTCCAAAATGCTTTCTCCTGTAGTCTAAACAATCTGATTTAGTCATTAGTAAGGTTGAGTCCTGCTTTTAAAGCTAATTTACAAAGTCCTGAGGTTGTTTATTTTCCCTGCTCTACTCCTGCAAAGGCTGAGGGTGCCTTATTCCCACAAAGACCTGCATCCTTCAGGTGATGTAAATCTTATTTGCTTTATCTGTTTCACAAAGTTTTTTCTTCCACCTCACTTTTCCCTTTGCTGCTGACAGACCTGCCAGGGAACACCCTCTCTTAGGTTGTAATTTAAATTATAGGAGTGAGAACTTGATCCACATTTTTGTGACTGATTGATAGGTTTAGCTGATATATTTTTTTTTCTTAGGGTTTTGTTTGTTGCTGGTTTTTATACCTGCATACAATTTATTAGAGCAGGCAGTATAGTCTTAAACACAGCTAATATAACTCCTTAATACACTCAAAAGAAATGTTTGGCATTTAACTTTATAATAAAAGGTATCAATTAGGAACTGTCAATGTTTTCAGTAGTGATATCTAATTACTGTAACTTGCTATAGGCTATCTTGTTAAATTCTAGTTGAATGACTAAGTATTCCTGACAAGTTTAATGCATTATTAAAGGTGTAATTACTTGGTTATTGCTCATGTAATTCTGAGTTAATTACATGACATCTAAATTCATCATTTTTATGTTTATTGAACTTTGGTAAATTCACTTTTAGCTTTTGCTTGCTATTTACACCATGACTCTCTTCCATTCATTTTGGACTTAGAGGAGATTGGAGCTGCATTTTCTCAGTACAGCAGGAGAAACCAGGAAAGGGAAAGGATCTACAATCACAAGCCTAGTTTTCCTATCAGTTTTTCATTTTCCTATGCTTTCCTTGCCTGCTGCCGTTTAACCTCATTGTGATTTGCTCAATTTTCAACAGAAGAAAATGAGAATACAAGTTTTCAGATGGTGTGAAATGCTGATCCTACTGAAATCAGTGGCAAAGCTCTGACACAGAATAGTGACAGGAGTTCACCTTTGTGAACCTTTGTTCTGGGGGCAGAGAATGAACCACCCCAAGGGCAGTGGGATACAGGATTTCCTTGGAGCTGGCATCAGCAATCAGATGCCAATGGGGTGTCTCCAAGAGTCAGTCACTGTAATTTCCACTCACAGCACCCAGGAGAAACGTACAAATAAACAACGCATTTGAAATTCCCTTCTGCTGTTCTGCCTCCTCCCTGTACAATGCCTTATCTCCCACCCTGGATTTGCAAACACAGCCTCTTGTGCTTCACCCAGCTCACACCTCAGCCCTCTGCTCCCTGTGCTCACCCGCAGCAGGTGGAAAAGGAAATGCTGTCCATGCCATGGCTACCCAATGAAAACCTTGACAGGCTCAAGTGCCATCGTTATACACTCAGTGAATCCGAGGTTATAAATCTTGCTTCATTCCCATTTGGAAGAAAGATCTTCAATTAAGCAGAAATTGATTTTCTAATGATTTTTTTTCCCCTGCTCATGATTGGTAAATTGTTTGAAACTGTTCCAGCCCAACAACATAGAAGCAGAACAATTATACATGTATCCCAGCTGACAGCAGCACTGATTTTAAGTCAGTGAATTGAATTTAGCCCTTTGATTTTTTGGCAAGAAGTGCACCTTGCAACAATTAAAAAGAAAAAAAAAATATTATCCTAGCTAACCTTTGCAACTCTCAAGCCAGTCAGAAAGCAAGCAGGAAATGCAGTGGGGCTTGGGAAGTTGTTTCTGATCTTACGGAATCCCTCACTACTCTGCAGTGCCTGTAACACTGAAGTTAGTGCAGTTCCCAATTAAATAAATTACTTAAGTAGTTTGTGATGACTGATATTAGTGGAGGTTTGAATAAGTTATTTGGCAGATCAAATGCCACATTACCATTGTTGATAATGATACTTAGGGAATTAGGGACCCACAATCACAGTTTTCAAGGCAGATCTGAATTTTAGTGTTGATGGGAAAGACTCAAAATGGATCAATTCAAAGCCCACTAAGCTTACTTGTAGTTTTTCCATTAATTTCAAAGCTTTCTACATCAAAATTTAAGGCACAGTACTCCTATAAAATAATACTTTCTGTGCACAGAAAGTGCACAGAGAACAATCAGAATAGGATTAAAATCCTATTAGATGTGAATTAAGCTAATAATTTAAACCTTACTCTGTAATGATATGTTGGCAGGCACTGGTTTACCTTCTAAACTCTCTAGATGTAGTTCTGATCCTACTCATTTTGTTAATAAGGTATAATTAACAGCGAGATCCTTCCATCTACAGGACAATACTGAATGCAATTACCCCGTGTTGTGCTAATAATTAGTGGAGCTCACCTTGACTCACCATCCCTGCTGGGATTTAGAAGATGTGTGGGTGTGGTGGCAGCTGGGGCCATGGTTTAGAGGTGGACTTGGCAGTGCTGGGCTGGATTTGGGGATCTCAAAGGTCTTTTCTGACCGGAGTGATTCTACGGTTTCATGTCATGGCTGTGACAGGGAAGACACAAGCACAGGACAAAAAGACAAACTGCTCCAGGAGAAGTTAAAATGTCACTGTCACAGCAGCAGACAGTAGACTTAGAAAAATTGAGAATGCAAAGAAGCTCAGAGGAAACACTATTTGTCAAGAAAGACAAGAGCCAGTGGCTCACTAGCAATTTAATCCTTGTTGTAACTTTGTGGGCATCCCAGACTCGAACAAAACCACTGGAGCACAGGCCAATGCAGAGCCAGCCTGCACCACAATCACAGTCATCTCAAAGCTTGACATGGAATGTCTCCAGTTTAATCCAGTTTAATCTTTTTCATCTGCAGATGACGCTGGCCAGGAGAAACTAAACCTTGCTAGAATGAGTCAGTAAAAGTAGGTGCCACATTTCCTTGAAGCAATCAAAGTAAATCCCATTTTCTATCAGTCTAATAAGGAAACTTTCGAGATTTTCAGCTTGCATTTCCTACTATGTTAATTTCATCTTTGCCCACATATTATTCTGCTTGATCTGACCTGAATCTGACTTATTGCATTTCCCAAACTACTTTTCATTCAGCGGTTAATTAAAAGATTTGGTCCCTGACACACTGCTTACAGCCCTTATTGGCACCCATTAGCCCAGCTAGACTAATTCTCCTGAAAAGCAAACCTCCTTATATTCCCAGGGTCAAAAGTTCACAGACAATTCCCTAAATCTTTAACATTCACTATTAGTTCATTATTTGAACCTACTCTGCTGTAAGAGGCTGTATTCAAATGTAGGCATAAAAAGTCATTCAAAAAAGACAGTTTCTCACACAAATTCATCACTTGCCAGTTCCCTCCATCTCTTTCTGCACAACAATAGGACTGTACAGTGCAAGAAATATGGATTTTTCAACTTTCCTTTGAGTACTTTTTTGCCTAATATACAATCAACAAAGAAATGTTCTAATGTACACTAAGCAATAAGCACATGCATCATGCCTCTAAATTACCCCAGCAGTTTTTTTCCTGTACACACACCCAGAGCATGGCAGTGCCTTTCATGCTCATACCGGACTAAAATCCATGCATGGACACCAATACACACTGAAAGCAGCAGCACCTGTGTTCTCATAGTCCCAGTGAAATGAAGTCAAAACTCAAGAGCAGATTTCAGCTGAGGCTGTAAATAAACACACACTTATATCCACACACACATATATGTGAACAGACACATTAAAATTCACCCCATTTTAGAGAGAAAAGATAAACCAGAAAACTGTTATTTGGATCTAGGTGGTGGAGCCCCCAAAGCCCTGAATCTCAGACAAATCTGGCTCCAGGACTTTGGTTCAAGCCCATCTTTGCTGTACCGAGATGAAGCTGCAAACAAAGTCACTTGGGCAGGTGTGTGGGAAGGCAAAAAGGCAAAGTTTAATCATTAAAACTATGTGGCTGTGCAAGCATCCTACTTAAGTTAAGAGGAGTTGTCATTAAACTCAACCTTTCCCCCTTGAACCTGGTGTCTGGAATAGCTCAGACACCAACGATGACCTTATGTATTTCTTTTAATTATTCTCAAGTAACCTCCTCCAGCTCACTACAAGCCCTCAGCTACTTCAAGCAAAGACATTCTAATGATTTCGATTAAATCTTGGCCTCTCCCCAGCAGAGCACAAATTAAAAGCATTACTAGGAGGATACAAGCTTCAGCGCTTGGAAGTGTTATATAAAGAATGGGGAAAGCTGCCAAGAGCTTGTTGTCATTTCATACAGAGTGGGGGATGATTAACCCCTTGGTGGCTTTTCATACCCTGCCAAGATGACACATCTCACTCCTGGGGGGTTTGCTCCTCGTGGCTGCCCCCCACATCACACTTTACACCCTTTTCAACTTGATATTTGGATAATATATTCTTCCAGTGAAGTACTGTCATATTTAGGCTCTGAAATGAGCTGTTATACTGACAAAATTTGGAGAAAAGAACTCTAGCTGGGTTCTACAAATCCCATTCCAGAGATCCTCTACCCTGTCCAATCCATTGCTGCACTTCTATTCAAAAATTATCATGAGTAAACCATGATGAATTCCTGAAATAAATGCACAAAATCCTAAGTAAAACAATTGTCTCAAAGTTACTGTCAAGAATGGGAGCTAGGCAAATGTGGTTTAGATCTTGGTGTCATTATAAGCAACAGACTTAATATGTTTACACTCTCTCCACTTTCTTTCTCATTTTCTATATTGTTAAATTGCAAATACACATTTTCTATGTTGTTAAATTGCAAATAATAAATCTAAATGATTGAAAAGTAATTTCAGATATTTGGATAAAAAAATTAAAAGATAGATGTAGGACCAAACTGTTCCTAGAAAGGAGTAATTGTCACATCAGTAAAAGCTGCTTTACTCAGGCTCCTATATGCAAAATCAACATAAACCTACAAATTTGGAATTTTCTCCTCTATACTTGGCCACCAGCACTCAGGGAAATGAAAAACATCCTCTGAAATAGTAACCATCCATCCACTCCACCCACTTTGCACAGCACTATTTGAGTACCTGGATGCCAGGCAGCAGCTGCTTTGCCCTCTGAGATGCTAAAACCCCCCAAAATTCAGACATGCCACAGGCTGTCCTGGGCAATGCAAATCAGAGGGTCACAATTCATTCGTTTCCAGTAAAAACTTAGTGAGAAAAAAGACTGCTATATTCAAATTTTTGGTCCAGTATTAAACAATCAGAAAGCTAAAGCAGACCTGCAAAACCTTCTAGGATTAATTTAGGGAATAAATTTTGAAAGGTGGGTGAGATGAGACACTGCTCTGGGAGGTGACATGGGGGAGCTGACACAGCCTTGCAATGTCTCATCCTCCAGATTTATACAAACCAAATCAAGGAAGCACTAAACCAGCAGGGGATTATTATCTCTAGAGATAACTACAGACAGTTTCATTTTAAAAACAATCAGCGTCATCATCACTATGTATTTTCCATTTATTGAAACACAGGAATGTGATGGAATATCCAGCTCTTTACAGAAGTCACAGCAACATCCTCCCTAAAGAAAAATTTTCATAAAGAGAATCAGCTCAATTCATTTGCTCTTTTTTTTTTTTTTTTTCTTAAATGCTGTGCTGAGCCTCTGCTTGCATCTTGACAGCCCTAGCCCTCATTGGCATTCCTATTTCCACCCAACACAGAATACATTGGCTGCACCTTGCTGTGGTCCAGAGGAGGCCATGAAGATGCTCCAAGGGCTGGAATGCCACATCTATGGAGACAGAGAGTGAGGGATGTTCAGCCTGGAGAAGAGAAGGCTTCAGGGAGCCTTAGAGCACTTTCCAGTGCCCAAAAGGGCTTCAAGGGAGCTGAGGAGGGACTTTGGACCAGGGGCTGGAGTGACAGAACAGGGGGGAAACAGCTTTAAACTGACAGTCTCTATTTAGAGTAGATATTAGAAATGAATCCTTCCCTGTGAGGGTGCTGAGGCCCTGGCACAGGGTGCCCAGAGCAGCTGTGGCTGCCCCTGGATCCCTGGCAGTGCCCAAGGCCAGGCTGGACAGGGTTTGGAGCACCCTGGGACAGTGGAAGGTGTCCCTGCCATGGCAGGGGGTTGGAATTAGATAATCCCTAAGGTCCCTTCCAAACCAAATCAGTTCTATGACTACATGATCTTGATTCCAAGGACAAGGATGCAATTGCCCAGATCACATAGTTTAAACCTACAGTAATGGTACAAAACCAGATTTCACCCAGCTGAGAGGTGTGAATATTTCTTTGCACACAATCTTTCCTTCCCTACCAAAGAGCTTCTCCAGTATCCCTCTTCTTCTATTATCCATTTATTATTTGGCATTGAAAAGAGAGGGGAAAATCTGAAATTCAAAAAATTACTCCAGTTTTGTAGTGAACACATACAGATTGTCAACTTTTTACACGAATTCACTTCATATTTTTCAACTGGCACTACTTTAATATTGTTTTTAGACTTTCCAATTTCTCTCAATAGAAGCCCTGAAGCCACTTCAGAAAACAAAAGCACAAGGTTGGAGGTTACAAGAGAAGAGGGCAAAAAGATTATTAACCATGTGTAATAATCACAGCACAAAAATTTATGCTTAAATATGTCTCCTTTTTGTTTGATCCCTCATTTTTATCCTCCTGTTGCAATGCACCAATGCTGTTCTGCTGAGCAATTCAGGATGAATATTCCTTAATATAATAAGAAATCCCCAATCAATTAGCATGTCAAATCAAGAAATAATTCCCTACACCACATCAAAAAGACCCACTCCTACCTTTTGTCAGTCAGTGGGTAGAAATAAAGAGATAGCAGCACACAAAGCAAGCTGTCATGTCAAACAATACATCCTTCACTCACTCGAGATATAAACACATTAAAATGTGGCAGGAGGAGAAGAGTCAGTGGAAGCTGTTTAATGGAATTGGCTAATTGGATAAATTACACTTTGATAATGATGGTAATCATGGAGGAGACATCCTGTCCCATAGTTCTGCTGCTCAGAACTTGGCTTGCTACTTCCCCTTCTCGCTTGATTCCTTGTATTAAAAAATGCAGTGTAGAACACCTGAAAGACCCAGCTCTGCATGACTGAAGGTTTCATCCACAGCCCTTTGTGTAACCCAGGATTCTGGTGTTGTAAGAAACTCAGTAATTTGGGATTGCAGTCACAATAAGCAAACACAGTTCTCAAAACCAGGTTCCAACACGTGATGGGAAACTGCAAAATTACTTGCTCTGAATACACAACACTTTTCATGCACACAAAATTCCTTCTATGAATTCATATTGCTGGAGAACATGTAGGCTGGAATAAATAATATTAACCAGGCTGCCATTAGCATATGGCAGGCACACGCTTTGAGAAAACTTTGACACTGAGCAAACATTTAATAATTAGTGTAACTATCCATTAATAGAATTGATATATACATCTAATAATCAGTGTAATTATCCATTTATGGAATTGAAATATTTGGTTCTAAAATAATATTTTTAATAAAGCATTTTTACTAAATAATCTCTCTTCTTTTACAAGCCAAGCAAAAGTTTAACAAATGCATGATACAAACTGCATATCTTTCACCATTGTGCTAATTCACACTCATTAACACTGCACAGAAATCAGTGCAGCATGAATGGGGTTGGTTTCCCACTCAGACAAGATCCTTCAGCCCAAAGTATGAAGAGCAAGAACATTTGGAGGCATAAATCTCTCAGTTTCACACTCCATTTCCCAGGGGTGCAGTCAGCATGGACAACACCCACCTTCCCCTGCCCAGCACCCCCCTCACCCTCACTGCTGCACTGCCAGACCACGTTTAAAATAACAAAATTCCATGTATTTATTTGCTTTTTACAACAGAAGCCCAAGCAGAACAGCCACCAAGGGAAACTTAAAATGAAACTGCAGCTTAGGGTCTGGAGGCAAGGAAAAAGCGCTGACCTGGTTGGAAATGAAGATATTCCACCAGCTTTCTGCTCATATTCTTCATGCCCTAACCATCCTAAATTACTCTCAATCACAGCCCCATTCAGAGCCAGACATCTCCAAATTGTACACAGAGTAAAACATTATGAGGAACAATGTGAATCCTGTTATGGGTCATTGGATTTTTTGTGATTATTAAGATAAACTCTGAGAGACAAAAGCGTTCTGCAGAAAGGAGAAAAGGCCACGTGATAATTGATTTAAGATGAAAATTGATCAAGTAGTTTTTATAAGGCATAAAAAGATGGCATTTTCAAAGAGTAATAAAAATTAAAAATATTCATTTCTTATATCCCCTTAAGACACATGAGGAGTAGTCAGCCAAGATCTCCTTATCAGATGGTTGGCACCATCCAACAGAAGCAGACTTCATTTGCAATTTGATTTGTACAGCACAGGGTTGAAATGAAGGCCAGTGAATTTCTGAACTACTACATTATATGCATCTAGCCTGGAACTCCATTTATCAGGATGGATTTTTTGGTCTAAAGTATCTTTTAGTCACACAATATTTGACTAAAAAGTGAATGGTTTTAATGATGTTTACTGCTATTATTTGGTAATAGTAAAGGAGAAGATGGTTCATTGGTTAATTCAGCCAATTTTATTTTTCCTGTTATTCTGGAAACGTGTAGAAACTCATGCTTGGCAAGGTTCATGGTCTGGCAGTTCTGCAAGATGCAATCTTTTAAAATCAGGACTTGGGAGCACAGAAGTTAATGTTTAGAGGGAGCTATGTTATTTGGCTCCTGAGGGTTCCTCAAGATGCAACAAACATCTTGCCTTTCCTCTTGAAGCATCAAAAGCATCTTACACTAGTGTGTAAGAGCAGATAACCAAGATGAACAAGTTACACATAACATTGTGGTGTAACAAGAGCAATACCCATGAAAAAGCAGTTGAATAAACAAAGCCTACATTAAAAACATGATGGTGTTCTAAAGTAAAGTGATTTGTCTTCCTTTCCCTCCTTATTCACAGGTGATTTGCTACTGCAGTGTCCAGGCAAGACCACCTAGAATAAACTGTCAGAACCAAATCTGTTTTTTCTTCCTTCCTTTGGCCAGAGGAGACTTTGCTCCTCTTCCAGCCCCACATCAGTTGCAGGCTAAACTGAATTCGGTTCCTGTTTTCTCAGTTATTCCTCAAAAAGCATCTCTTAAGTGACTCTTTTTCCTCTTGGATATTTTTTTTCCATCTTCAAACAGGTAAAACAAATTAGTGATGAGGCTAGTCATACTTTGAAATGCCTAGAAGTGGAACAAGGAAACAGGCAAGGGATGAGTGGGGAAAGAGAAGGATTCACCTCCCCAAAATAAACCTTTCTAAGAGGGTTGGGATTTCACTTCCATTCAAAGGGCTGTGCACAGGTAAGGATTTCTTGGGATGATTTTCCTTCAGGTTCCCAGTGGACAAGTAATATTTCAAGGAAAGACAGGCTTGCCTTACTGATATCCTCAGCCTCTTTCCCATCCCCTCATGACAGGAGGTGTTTGCAGGGTGCTTTAGAGAAACACAAACACCAATCCAAAAAAACAGTTGGGGAGTGGGAGTGGAAAATTCCTAAATTCTCAACTGTGCAACATGCAGTGTATCAACAGCTTTTGAAAACATCAACAAGCCATGCAGCTCCCAGCACTTTGCAAAACAAATGTACTCAGATATTAAGGCCACAGAGGTGACTTTGTCAACCAGCAGAAAACATGACAACAGCAAAGCAGGGAATGTGGGGGGAAGTTGCTTGGAATTTTTATTATCGTCAACTATGGAGATGAAAACACAGACAGAACTCGGCATCTACTCCCACAGGAAAATTGCATTCAGCCTGGAAGTCTAGTTGAAAAGAGAAACAACAAATAACAAAAAATGAGCAGGAAAAAACAAAGGCTTTCGAGCCAATTTCTCCATTCCCTACTTGGCGCAAGTCTGAGAGGAGGAAAGAAAAATTCAAGTTTAAGGCATCTTTTCACTCTCTGTGCTCACCACCAGATCAGCTAAGAACAATTTAGCAGCTTGAGCTAATCTTACCCGTGTGTGGTTTAACCCAGACCCCAAAAAGGGAGGTCCCACTTCCCTCTAAGTTGGGAGGTGACCTGAATGAACTGCAGAACCCCTTCAATCAGCACTTCAGGGAGCAAAACCAATATGAAAATAAGCTAAATAAAGTATCTTCATGCCTGAATTGCCTCCCCTCAGGATTGCAGTGGAGGAAGTGGGAGCTTCCCAAAGGAAGGGCAGGAGAGGGGATGGAGGGGGGCTGTTCCTGTGGGTGCCAGGAACAAGCTGCTGTGTCTCCTGGGTTCAATGCCATGGGTGCCCTAATTCCTGTGACAATGACACTTACTGGGGATGCCAGGGTATCCCTGCCATGCCCCTCTCACACCCTTCTCCTGGAGATACTCATCATCACAAGGGAATACACACACTGTTCAAACACCAGCCTGGTGAACAGCTGATTTATGAGTCCAAAAATGTCACAAAATACTGCAGGTGTAATTTAAGGAGTGATTCTGGTACCAGCACTGTGATGGTGTTCACAGGGGTTTTCAGACTGGGGAAGAGATGAGGACCTGACTCCATGTTTCAGAAGGCTGATTTATTATTTTATGATACATATTACATTAAAACTATACTAAAAGAACAGAAGAGAGGTTTCATCAGAAGGCTGGCTAAGAATAGAATAGCAAAGAATGATAACAAAGGTTTGTGGCTCAGGCTCTCTGTCCGAGCCAGCTGACTGTGATTGGCCATTAATTACAAACATCCAACATGGGCCAATCACAGATGCACCTACTGCATTCCACAGCAGCAGATAATCATTGTTTACATTTTGTTCCTGAGGCCTCTCAGCTTCTCAGGAGGAAAAATCCTAAAGAAAGGATTTTCCATAAAAGTTGTCTGCGACACTGCACCACCACTGCCCACACTTACCTTCCCTCTCACCCACACTTGTTAGTGCAAGTATTTCTAAGGAATCACTATGAAACGATGCCACATATAAATCAACTTCATAAAATGAGAAGAGGTAAGTGGAATGCAGATATTAGACATGATCACCTCAAAGATCTAACTCAGGGATCAGATCCACAAATGACTGTCAGCACAACCAGGGGGAGGAAAGAGAATTATCAAGACGAGAGTGAGGCCCATGGGGGACACAACCTCCTTAAACCATCCTCTCTACAAGCATCAGAACAGCTGCTCTGGAGCAATTTTAGATGGGTTTATACACCTCCCCAAACCCTTCAGTGTTCATGCAATCAAGAGGACTTGTAAGTCAATCTTCTCCTAAACCCCATTTTCCTCAGTGCTTAAACTGCAGGTCAGCCCAGAACAAAACCAAGTGGAAACTCTTTGCACACATATTGTTTTAAAGTGGGTGGGGAGAAACCTAAAAGGAATTTCAGTTCTTTGGGGCTAATAATGTTCAAAGACAAGAGCAGCTTTTTGTATCAGGCTTCCATCTGGGCTGCACCCAGGATTCCCATCTTGAAATCAATGAACCTTGCAATGTTTTATCTTATAGCCCTCAAAGGCAGTAGCACGTTGAGTATAATCCATTTTTTAAACGTACAAAACAAAGGAATATATTTTCCATATGTTTGTCACATGTTTCATTCAAGTCCCATTGCCAACTTTTTGCACAGCTGATGAGCAGTGGATTTGTAAGGCCTGACCCTGAAAGAGTTAGGTCTTAATAGTGCATTTCTGTTTAATTTGTGCACAGCCACTGCAATTGTTTCTAAGTTCTGAGCAGCCATACCTGAAAATACCTAGTAAGTGAAATCTAGTAAGTGTGTAACTTAAATGCTATCATACAAAATATGCTGTACAACACAGCTATGGAAGTTTGTTAATTCCTTTTTATTCTTTTTGAAGAACATATGTACATTGAATAAGGACTACAGAAACTACCTACAGGGAAAGCTATACAACATTACAGACACACACTACTCGTGTAGTTAACAACATGGGTTTTATCACCACAGGGTTTGAACTTTCTCCAGTTAAACAGTTCCTCCCTTCTCCAAATATAAAATAAATAAATCTTATAGTTTACATGGATTTATATAGTGTATGGAAATGAATTAATGTTTTCACTTTTAGATTACTGAGTTTCACTCAACTGTGTTCTGACTGCAACTATCTTTTCTAAAACCAAAGCTTGATGTTTTCTACATAAGTTATTTAGCTGATGAATTACAGCATTTTCAAACAAAAAGTAGAATGCTGTTCCATACAATTTTTTTTTTCATTTTTCTGTAGCAAAATTCAACAAAGTAATTTTTTTCTCCTTCAGCTCAAGAAGATAAACTGAAATTCATCTTAAGTAAAAGGAAAAGCAGAGACACTTTCCACTTGGTTTTCATAGTTATCTTCCCAATAAGTACCATCCTTAGTGTCAATGCCATTTCTAATGTGTCTCTACTGCACAAACAGAACAAAACAACCCCCAACAACCAGGAACCCATGTACAGAATTCTTCATTCCTAATCTCTAAAAAAATAAAGCAGAAGCAGTAGAGAAATTCAACCACTTTCTTTTGAGTAAGGAGCAGAGCAGATTGAGCCATTGCAATCTGCTCTGCACCAGGCACCAGCAGTCACTTCTGGTTCTGCCACCAACACTGCTGAAGGTCTCGAGTGAGTCAATCAGCTGCCTTTTTCCCAAACCTGTTCCAGTTTGGGGTTTGAATTTCTGTTTAGATTGGAAGTTTTCCAAGTCAGGGAGTGGATGTCATGATAAACCAGTTTATCATTACCAAGGGTGAGCTCTCCACTATGGCCCCAGTTCCTGGGACAAGGATGGCACCACACAAGCATCCCACTGCCCTCATATCTGGTTACAGAGAGGCCAGAGCCCCTTGTACCTTTTCAAATAATTACCTTTAACATGTCATGAGTGGGCACAGATCAAATCATTTAATGATCCTGAAGATGGTTTAATGATCCTAAAAGGCCCATGGAGACCTCAGAGTGCAAAATCATCTTGAGCAGCCAAAGAAACAAGTCACTGGGCTTTTCTCCGTCTATCAGTGATGGGGAGCAGGAAATAACTTTCTGATCATACACATTCAGGTATCTTCAGAACTAGGGACATTTCAGTTTGGGATACTTTGGGGAAAATATTACCTCTGTATGGCAAAACAATTAACCCCAAGCCCCCAAGTTGAGCCCAAGCCTGCTCAGTCACACAGAGCTGAGCTGGTTCCTCAGCCTGTCTGGGGTTAAAGGCAGGCATGCAGCAAAGTCCTGCCTGGTTTGGTGTTTGTAAGCCTGTGTCCCTTCACTACAGCCAAGAACAAATACCCTCCCACAATTCTCTGAGGACTCCATCCATTCACATCACCTTTCCTATAACTTATTCCATATTCTTACTTTGGGTATGAATTCCCTACATAATAGAACAGTGTACGGCTCCTAACCTCACTATAATTCACTTACTGGTGAAAATGGATATTCTCTTACTGGTGAAAATCAGGATTCTGCCCCAATCCAACCAGAACACTCCATGAACCAGGGAAGGATGAGTTGTTTCAGGCCCTGCTCCAAAGGGTTAAGAACTTTAAAGGCCCTACAGGCAACTGCTGCTGAAGCACATCCTGTCTCTACTGATGCACTTCTGCTAAAGTACCTGACAACAACACAGCTCCCTTGTTAATCAGGTATTTTCTCTTTCATTTGCATATGCTTCAAGCTGCTGTGGATCCCAATGTCAGTACTACAGCTGCATACACAATCCTCCACTACACACCAATTTTTGCAACAAATCCTCGTTATCCAGCATGAAGGTGGACAACTCCACCTTGTACTACAAGGTCCCTGTGCAAGTTATTAATGATTAAAAGCAATTTCCTACCTTTATGTTCACATCTCCATTGCCCGTGCACTTTGAAAAACAGAATCTAATACAAATGACACGGCTTCCAAAAATTTCTGCTTTACCCCTGGGCAAAAAACAATAAACACCTTGATGGAGCTTTTATCAATCAATTTTCATTTAGTTTCTTTCTATTAAAAAGTCTTAAGATGCTATACTGAACACAGGGAGCAACAGCAATATACTTCAAGGTAAAACAACAGTATTACTCAAAACAATGTGAATGGTATGTTCTGCAATTTGTGGAGGTAGATCCCATTGATCAACTTTATTGCAAATCACAGCCTATCATGGGATTAATTTGTTTTTTCAAATATAAAGCAGAGGACATTACTCTGACTTGAAAGGATTTTATTTTGTATTAAATCGGCGAAGTAGCAAATGCTATTTGATATACATTTACCAAGTAAAAGCAGCTATACATACTGGGCAGCACACAATGGCACAAGATTATGGCTTAATTTCCTTAGGGAGCAGCTATGAAGGTGGAGATGTCCTATTTCTAATACAATTCTAATTATTATATAAATAGTCAATGAAAATCAAAATCTAGTTCCTGTATTAATTTAAAAGCTTGACCTAGTCTGAGCCAGTGGTGTAAATCCAGGGAAATTCCTATGAAGTTCCTCTGGTTTTACATCAATCTGTTTGAAATCAGAAACTTGGCCCAAAATGCTAAAAAGCACAGAACAACTGCCTATTGATGTCTGCATAGATTTGAAAGCTTGATGCAACAGCATTAGCATATTGATTCTGTCCCCCCTAGGATTTTGTGAGAAAATAAATAAAAATTCAGTGTTTGATCCCAAATCTGAACAAACTTCAGGGCTTGCTTACAGTTTGGTACAGAAAAACAAAGCAAGGGAGATAAGAATGTACAGATTTCAGCTCGTAGCAAACAGATACAAATGGGCTGCACTGACCACAAAGACAAGAGGCTCTTTTAAGTTGAAAGAATAAAAGAAACACGGGTTGGAAATTGTTTTCTTAGAGTGAAACATCTTGCAATGAAATGACTGAATACTGAGGAATTCAATTACTATTGTGGGGAAAGAAGCCTTTACAAATGGGCTGTTTAAACACCAAAGCAATCTTATTAAAGATTTCTTCATCAAACCTAAGGTCTCATTGGAATTACAGATCACTTAGGCACCAGTGAGACAGGCGTCTAATATGGGGCTGACCCAGCTTCTACTCAAGTAAACTGAAAAAGTCCCACTGATCTCAAAAAGCAGGACCTGAAACAACCAAATCTGGTAAAAAAAAAGTTTGGATTTACAATTAATGGGAATCCATTGATTGTAACCCAGGATGAATTCAAAACTGCAGCAATTCAAGGGAAACCAGTTTGCCTATCTCCCTTTATTTGAGTAAAAGCAGGGTCTTTCAAAACTACCTAGCACTTTCACCTGGTCACTCAAAATCTTGGCCATACTTTGAGCTAATCATGAAGGGGCTAAATTCCCATATCCCAGAACTGGCAGTGGGGTAATTCTAAGATTCTGCACTGAAAATTATGCCATGATGCAAGAACAACTTGGAATCCCAATATTGTTCCTTCACAGCACCTCAAGCACCAGAATATTAGGCTTCACCTTTAGTGGAAAAATTACAAAGATAAAAATTCAAGGACTGGAAACTTCTCCTGAATTTTTTTTTTTTTTAATAGAGGATGCAGTGAAAGGATTGCATGATATAAAACTTTGTTTCTGCTTCTATGAGCCCAGATAAATCCGTTCCACAAATCTTTGAGCTAGTATCACTTTTAAGTCCCAAATATCAGCCACCAAGATGGAAGTTTCCATCCTGCCTCCCCTCTCTGCTCTGTCCCTGGTCAGGATTTTTACCAATCCTTTTCTCTCCATGGGCATTCACCATCCCCAGCCATAACCTGATGCAACTCTCTCATCTTATTTTTCCATCCCATGGAAAACTTTACTTAAAACACATAGGAAGCAGAAGCCCCCTGTGCTGAGGACTCCAAAATGGACAGAACACACAGATAATCTTCTTCCTCAAGAGATCACACCCTCATAGTTATCTTTTGCATCTCAATACATTAAACTGTCCATATAAGATTTCAAATTTCTTTTTTTTTTTTTTTGCTTTAGCCATTTACTTCTCCATCCCTCCCTTATCACCCCAGAAAATTGCTGATAATTGTTTTTTTATTGAATAAAAATTAGAACACATAAAACCCACTTAACATCATGTCCTTAAAACTAAACCAGCCTGGCCTGTACTTGAATAATCATGAAACTGGTACCATGTAATAACCACAACCATGTGATTTCAGAGCTGTCTCTCATCACATACCCTGACTCTGTGGGGAAGAGCTTTTCAGCTCAATCCATGCCCATGGGAAATGCACCAGCAGCTATTTGTTGACGTGAAGAGAGTGATTAAAAATATTTTCCTGCTCAGGATTTAAATCTTGGCTACTTCTTGAGTCTACCCAGCAGTAGATGGAGTGCCAGCTCTGAGCATGACCCACAGTTTCCAGGCATGGCTTTGCAATATTCCTTCCCTGAGGTTTGCAGTTCAAACAGCTCATTCTGGGAGCCCTTTATGTGCAGATACAGGCTGTGGTGAGGAATTCTGTGAGGTTCAAGAGCAGGTTAAGCTGTGTATGTAGGCACAGCTGAGTGAAATCCTCATCTTCAATTGGGAAGTTGAGTATTTCCTCAATAAATATAAGAAAAGTGACAGCAACTGTGTGCCAGCTCCTCATTCTGGTACTGACCCAGGTGTGGAACTGCGCTTGCACCTGAGTTTTCTGTGGACTGGTTAACATTTCCACTGGACTTTTCATAAAAATAAAACAAAATCGTCAGACAACTCCTCTAGCATAACTGCAATTTCCAGCACAGCTTCCAAAGCTGGAAACATGGGTCAACACTGGAAATATTTCACATGGCACCTAACCAGTGTGGAAACAAATGCCAAGCATGATCTAGTGTCATCCAGATTAGCTCCTGCTGGTGCTTGGATTCAAATTAATGGGTTACCCTCCCAGCAAATGTCACAGGAAAAACTTGCCAGGAAACAGCTTACAAAAAAAAATATTTTTTTAAAAAAGTAATATTTCATCTTGAATGAGGGATTCCATTTCACTGAAGGTTGCTTCCCATAGCCTCTGTCTGAGCACAGCTTGGGAAATACTTTTGGGAAATGAGATCAAACAGCATAAACACCAACTTACACAAGGAACCAAAAAGGCACCCAAGAACCCAAGAGTATCAGGAAAAGTCCTGCCCCATGAACTTATTCCTGCTCTTTAATATTTCTGATTACTTTCAAATATTAAAAGCTATTAGACACCTTGAGAAAGGACAAAAATACCACCAAGCACCTGCAAAAGACTTGGCCTTCTTCCTGTTTTACAGGAGGCCTAAACTCTGAAAAACATCTAGGATGGGAGGATGCTTCACACAGTATCTAAAAATTGAGACAATTTCCTGAATATCTCATTGACCAGAGGGAAAGGACTGTCAGTTTTTCTCACTGTTCCTTAGCTACAAACTCCCACCTTCAAACAGACAAAACGTCCATTTTAATTACTTTTGTATACCTTAAGGTAGGTAAATTTTCTCATTTGGATCCAAAGGGCTAAACTGGTGGGGAATTGATCTTTTCCCTGCAGTATTCCTCAGCCAGTTTAACTCCTTGGCCTGGTCTCTCCCAGTCAGAGATGCCAATGTACACCAAAAACAGGGCAGGGATGGGTGGATGGGGTTAGGGATGGCAGGACTGGTCCCTTTGGCTGGAGCTGGCATTAGAATATCACACTCATAACTTGCACCCTGAGCTAACCCGCCTGGCTCCCTCACAGCCCAAACTCACCAGCTGGGGTTGGAATAATTCTGAAGAATTGAACATCTCACACAGCCATGTGTAGACAGAGCTTTCCGAAGGTGCCACAGAAAGAAATAATACTTGTCTGGTATATTTTCATGGACATGATGGAGCTCCTTCCCCCACCAGAAAATAAAGGGATTTAAGTTCATTAAGTTAATTTCTTTTATTGGGAAGCCTGAATGATGACATGTTCTGGGTTCTCTCTATGGACAGGAAAACTAGAAACTCTCTTTTTTTTGAGTGAGATTTCTTGCAAATGAGATTACAGCAGAAGGAAAGTCATTAAATAATGCAGTACTCAATTAAATGGAATGAGCTCTAACAGTGGACCTTGACTACACACATTTGGATTACCTTAAAACGGCTCTGATTCTACAAAATCAAATGTACTATCAACCATAATAGAAATTTTTTGAAGACTTTATGATGAAATGCAGAACCTTTCTAGCTACTCTGAGATACTATTTCTCTGAACCAACACCAGGAATTGAAGCAAGTGGGTGTTGTAATCTTTCTGCCAGGCTCTCTTCAGCAAAATCAGGAAAGAAACAAGTTTGGGTCAATGTCATTTCCCTCCCTGTAGTGAAATTCTGTGCCCAGTGTTATGAAACAACATTGGTGAAATGCTGCAGACCAGTGAGGCAGTGGTGACCAATGGATATTCCTCAGTAAAATGATTAAAACTTTTCCAAGTGACACCAAAAACTGTGCCTGGACCAGTCCTAGGTATCCAGGGCTATCCAGCTGAATCAGCATCACTTCAGAGGCCTGACAGTAACCTTGGGAAAGGCTGAGCTCACCCATTTCCTCACTAAGCTGGAGCTGGGAGGCAACATGTGCACACCCTTCTGAAGAAAAATAGGATACTCCTTCCTGCAAGGTGGAAATGTTGCATTCACTTAATATAATTGCACTATATATAAAATGTAATCTAAATACATTTAGATCTAATACGTATAGATCTAATAATCCTTATATTATTTCACCTAATATAAATGTAATCTAAAATGAATCAGTTTCAGGAATCAAAATTCCTTGGCTTTTCTGGTATTTAGACTGGGCAAAAAATAGTTAAAAACCAGTTTACTTATTATTTTTTCTGCTGTTTGTTTACTCCTTTATGCCAGATGGCTTGGACTGTGAAAACAGATCCATGAGATGACACATAATGCTGCAAATATTCGGTGCCTGGACCTCCAATGGAGCTCACTAGAAGTCCCATGCACATAGTGCCTGAATGACTATTTCATTTCTGTTTATAATCAACTTCACTTTCTCATTCTCACAAATTAACAAAGCATTGCCACATTCAGGCTGCAGATAAAGAATGCACATCCCACACGTTGCTGTTCAATAAATTGTCTTGAATAGGATCAGAAATCTCTGTTTATGTTACGGTTCCCCACAGCCCACTTTGCCTATCAAACCTCTGGACTTTTTTCCTTTTTATTACTTATCAAATCGTTTCTAGAGATGACTTCCCCTTCCTGGTTTATCTCATTTTCTACTGTGAAGTAACAATGATATTGCACATTGGGTATCACAGTGATTTCCATTGCATAAAATCATTTAGGTTGGAAAAGACCTGCTGTCAAAACATTAAAAGAAAAGTACATTTGAAAATTGTACTTTTCAAATGGATAATGTTCAATTAAGCACCCAGATCTCACTGGTCTCTTAAGCCCCAGTGGTATTTAATTAATCCTGTCAGTGGCAAATTAATAAATACTAAACTCTTGAAGCTGCCTTCCAGTATTTCCCTGTGGGGGAATCCCCTCTCCTCGTCTGCCCACCTGGCATTGATACTAAAGTGATTCCAGAAGTGTCAGACAGTGCCAGGACTGTGCATGTTCAGTGTTGTACAGGCAGGGGCAGACATCACCTCTCTGCCCATGGGAACACTGCCTTCTTCATTTCCTGAAAAGCACTGAATTATCAGCTGAGGATGGTTGATAACACCAAAAAGAGAGTGCATGTGTATCCATCATGCTGCAAGGATGCACTCAGGTTTCCTTGCAACTACTGGGAAGATCTACAACTATCAAAAGCAAGAGGAAAAAAAAGAAGATACTGAGAGTAATTCTAAGCTATTTTGTACGTGTAAATCTGTAAATCACACTTAATAACATATTAGTTTTAAAATTACATGCCAGATGCATCCATCCAAATGTCTAATGAAGTCAAGGTAACTGGAGTAAAACAACACCATTTTGCAAGGTAAAACTTTTCCTTTCCATTACTTTATCTGCATTTAACCTCCTAGAGGCTTCAGCCCAGCAAAAGCCCACAGAATTAAATTCATTATTATTCATTATTCAAACACCATCCCTTTGTTTTCTGGAATAGCTTTGTAGCCTGGAGTCAAATGAGCTAAAGTAAAATTATGTGACTTGGCATTGAAAATATATTACCTCAGCTGCCAGAACGGATTTAGCAGAATATGTGCGCAGTTCGTCACTTCTTCCACAACTGCCTTCATGCACACAAAGGGGTATGACAGCCCCTGAGTTATGAGAGGCCATTCTAGGGGCTGTGATGGATTAGATTGTTTCATGCACTGACTTAAGATCTCATTTCCTGCAACATTCACAAGTGCTTTCTCCACGGCTGAATAGAAACCTGTTCTGTCCTATGTATATTGCCTTTCCTTGTTAGCCAGGGAAGCTAGATGCGGGGAATTCACACCAGAATAGCTCCCACTTGCTCAGGGATTCAGGCACAGCCTCCAAACAGGCTGAGACATTTAAGAAGTGACAAGCAGGTTCTGCCCGTGCTTTTTATTGAGTCCTAATCGATTTACTCTAGAAGAAGGGGAACAGTGAGCTGCTTGCAGTGAGAACAGAGTGGGAAGGAAATTCTAATCACAGCTTTGACAGGTCTCACTTTGCAAACCTTAAACTACAGAACTCCAGCTATTAACAGGGGGACAACGGGATGAACTCTTAATCTGGGAATTTCTGAGCATTGCTAAACCCACTCTTAGCGGACCCTACATTCTGAGCAGGTGTAAATGGAGTTTTAGGTGCAGTACTACGAAATCAGGAGTGCCCTGACACAAGACTAACTTAGCTGGGCATCTGTATGGCACAGAACCAGAGAATTGGAATGAGTTGGAAAGCTCCTTAAAGATAACCCAGTTCCAGAGTGAGCTGTGGGCAGGGATATAAGGCCAGGTTACCCAGTGTAATGTGGTCTCAGTGTCTAAAGCAGGTCTAAAATCTTACAATCCCTCCTGGAGCCTGCAGGCTGGGAGGAAAAGAGCCCCAGGGTGGCTTCCACCCTGCAGACTGGTGAACTCAGAGAGAGCAGCACTCCCTCTCCACACTGGATTCAATGGAAAATTTTCTATACAGGTCCCATTGGGGTCTGTGCCCTGGGCGATGGGCAGTGCATGACTGCAGCCAGCCAAAGCTGAGCCACACTGCAGAGAGCAGTGTGTGAAACACAGCTTAAAACTGCCCTCATCCCACCACTGAGATTGATTCCACCCAATAAAACATTAGAAATTTAAACACTACTAACCTGACAAATATTGCCACTGATATTTTTTTCTGAAGTCCTAGAAAATCCCCAACTACATCAAAATAAATGCAGTGTGTATAAATAAAGTGTAACCACTCAGAAGTTCTTGCATCACACAGTGACAAGCAACCAAAGACCACAAGCACAGGCTAACACATAATCACAGGCTAATCAGCTGGATTTTCCCCCTGTTCCCTTTGCTTGAGTTATATCATAATAGAATCTATGAACTGCAAGGTACATGGTAATTAATCTTTGAACTACTTGTTAACTTAGAGTGTGAGTAGAATATTAAGTCAAATGTGTTTGCAATCACTGTCTTTAATAAAGGTGTGTGGAAAAATTACCAACAGAATGGAGGAAGAAAAAAAGAAAGCCCAAAACAAAACACCAAGCATCATCCTCTCACAGCCTAAATAGGGGGTGAAGGGGGCAAAATAAAGTCAGCAGTAAAAATAGTCTCTTGAGGAGTTCCAGGCTTAATTTAACCCAGTGCATTGTTAGCTAGACGTGCCCTGCAGTAATACAGCTACAAGAAGGCCACCAAAACAGGCTCTGCCTCTGGGGAATTCACTGCCTGCTCACTGCAAACCTGGCACGTGAAGGAAGGAATTGTTAAAAGTGTCTTCTTCCCCCCCAGCCTCTGAGTTAGACGAGGAAAGGAGGAAGGGAGAACACAAACACATGCACACTTCTCTCTCCTTCATGCATTTTTTAGTGCAAAGATGGCAACAACAATATTAACAAAAATTAATGCAGGCAGGCGTGGGGAAAACATAATACACTGGGAAAGAGATGCTCAGGGAAGCCAGGCTAGTTTTTATAGAGGAATCTGGAAGGCTGAGCAAAAAGAGACCTTGATAACTATTTTTGTGGAACATGAAAAGTTTGAAGACTTTTTTTATTCCCCCCAATTCTGAGCCATGCTGGAGACCAGAATGCCAAGCTAATGTTTACTATCATCAATATGTCTTTCATATGTTTCTAGTCCATCATTGCACTGTGCATGTGCCACAAGACAGACTCTGAAACATGTTTGTAATTTGCATTAACAAGAGCTCTATTCTATACATATTCAATAGCCCAAAAGATACCACATAATCCAGGCTCATTTTAACCCACCTGCTGCCCACCCTCCCTTCTCTGCCTTTCCACCACATTTTTAAAATGTTTAGCTCAGGGCTCACTGGATTCAATGGAAAGTTTTCTATACAGTTCAATGAAGAGTAGGTCCAACCATAAGACAAAAGTTAATCAGCTTGTTTCTAGTTAGCTTGCACTTAATACTGAACACATGGGCAACAGATTTACTGAAAAGATAGATTTAAGCATAGGCTTAAAGGCCTCCTTAAGCTACAGCCTAGGAGAAAAAAATTCCTAAAATGATGCACAACTACCAAAATATTCAACTGTTTCAACAGGCTATTTGACACATACTTGCTAATTCTGAACAGAACATTATTAAGTTATTTGGTTTAATACTTAAATGTCCATCAGTATATGGTTATGGTACAGAAGCATGACAAAACTATATTATCCAAACATATTTGTGCACATCTTGGTAGCAGGATATAAAGTTCTGGAGTGGGATTATCAGATCAAATTTGTGGAACAATCAGATATTCTGTGGGACCTATTAATGAAATGGTTCATTTATTGGTCACAACCAAAAATCAGAGACTTGGGTGCACAAATGCAGAAATATTGTGTTTACACACAGCTAGAAATACAGTTCCAATAAGGATTAAAGGGGTTGGCTAACTCTTTTTCCAATAAGTGTTTCCACACCTCTTTCTAATTGTTCCCCTTATTTTTCTTAGTCCACTTTCTTTCTATTGAGCCTGACTAAAGCATCCCATCACTCACCAAATATATGAACATAAGGTGGAGCTTTGCTCTGTGACACCACCACTTTGGACTTTACTCGAGGTGATGACCTGGGGACACTGGGCTGTTACAGGACACTCAGTGCAAAGTGCCAATACAAATTGTTTCCTCTGTAAGAGGATAACATTTGAGGGGTTGGGGTTTTTTTTTGTTCTCCTTCTTCAGGGAAATGATGAGCTGAACTACAGCCTACTCATTTTTCAGACAATTTTTTAATATATATACACACATATATAGCATGTATTATACAAACTTTGGTATATTGCCATGAATATGTTATTTATAATATCCTATATTACTATAATTATATTACTATAGTGTCTTATTAAATGCAAAGAGATATGCCTAGTTGCAATGTAGTTATTAGATGTTCAATTCCAATTGATTGTCAAGAACATAGTCATTAAGATTAAACATCTGTTTAATAGGTATATCTTATTACATAGTTGTACTTAAGTCCACAGGCAAAATCTGATTTAACATGAGACATAGTTTAAATAAACTAATTATATGAGCATGATCTAAAACCAAGCTAAACATGGACCTTTGAAAATGACACATGAATTTAATCAAAGCCAGGGCCTCAAAGTGAGCAGAACTTAACCACTGGCCTGACTCATGCGTGTGTTTTGATTTCACAGCTGAAACCAGTAAAGCCAGCACCCTCTGGGGGCTTCCTGACTCAACAGTGCCTCCCCCACCCACAGATTACAAAGCAGCAAGTTGTCTTTTTGGGTCGAGTTACAGGAAACATCGCTGTGCTTTGTTTGGGAAAGTGCAAGGCATCACCTCTCCAACAGTAGTGGAGTGTCTGGGGGCTGGCTCAGTCAAAGGGATTGCCCCAAACATAGACAGGTGTTCCCACAAAGCCCCCTCATTCCATCAGCTCCTCACTACAGGATCCCACCCCACAGGAGACCCCAGACCCATCCCAGAACCTGTCCTGTGAGGGTTGTGGGAATCCACAAAATCAGAGGGTTTTGGGAAAGCTGCAGAAGGCAGGCCCCAGAGGCAGCAGAACTGCGATTAGAGCTAAGCAGCAGCCATGAGATTGGTCAGCAGAAAAATTATTTAAACTGTAGAAAAGCAAGGACAAATAGAACAATGATCTGTGTATAAATGCTTGTCTATGATAACTCTATAAGCTACAGAAAAGTTTATCTAGCAAGACATTAGGAAGGTTGAAGCTTAATAATGGAGCTCTGTGCATTGTGTTTTAAGGCTTACAAGTAGGTATTATACTCAAAATAAGCAAGCATTGTTTTAACCAAAGGTACCTGTGCTTATAGTGGTTGGTAAAAGTCAATGTGCTTTTACTTTGTGTGATTGGTCAAAAAACTTATAAGTTGTAACATTAATTTCTTGGTCTGCTGCCTGGGATGTGAGCTGATGGCATCTTCCCATTGTCATAACCATGTAATGAGACTGATGCTGAAAAATAAAACAGCTCAAGGCACGTTCCAGCAGTCCTGTCCTGTTTGTGATTTGTACATAGACCCTGACTGGCGACAGAGGTTTATCATCTGTCCAAACTACCAACTTAGTGCTCCCACCTGAGGGAAAAAATCTGGGTGTGAGAGGGCAAACCTGGCTTTCTGCAAAGGCGTTGCAAGGAATCTGCAGTCTGGCTGATCAACAAACCAACCCCAGTCCCTACAGCCCAAAAACCAAGGTCCAGCAACATAAGATACAGGAATTCCTTACCCAAGCAAGGAAAGCCCAGTCTGGTTTATTTTCTGCTAAATTTAGGATTTAAGGGGAATAAATCACATATTTGGATCCAACAGGACTAAGAAGTGTTTCCACAAACTCAAAGCAGGTCTCAGACAAACCTCACTAATATTTTTTCCTGTTTTATTAACGGCCACACTGTCAGAAGGTTCAGCTCTGAGTCTCCAGGGAAATAATCCTGCGTGCCTTATTGACAGTGGGAGACTGGCTGAGCCTTTTGATACACCCAGTCCTCAGTTCTTTCCATCCTTGATGATTTTCTCAAGAACTCTAGCTTATTGCCACAGGAGAAATAGAGCTGGTCAGGAAACCAGATATCAATTATTTAACTTTTGGAATTTTTTCCATCTGGATTCAGAAATCAGCTTCATGTCATGGAAGTGAAATTCAACTTTAATATTGAAATATGTCATTTCCAGAGTGAATTACAATCTCTCAGATGTCCAAATACCTTCCTGGAGGACTGCAGCAAGTCAAACAGCCTTGGTCTCTACAGCCCAAGCCAGACAAAATTTTTGTTGGCTTCAGCACCTCCCATCCCTGCCAAGCAAGGGTGAAACAGCATCTCAGTAATTTTGCCATTACCACTCCATGTTGAAAAGTGTCACATTCATTTTCAAATCTGTCACAGCCATTTGGCAATTAAAGACCTCTGAGATCCAAAGGCCTGTGCAAACCACAGGTCTCTGGCAAGAGGTTAAAATCACAGATATCTCAGAATGGCTTGGTTGGAAGAGACCTCAAAAACCAACTAATTCCAACCCCCTGCCATGGGCAGGGACACCTTCCACTAGACCAGGTTGCTCTCAACCCCATCCAGCCTGGCCTTGGACACTTCCAGAGATGGAGACTGCACAACCTGTGCTGGTTCCTTTCTACTCTAATAGCAAAGAATTTCATCCTAATATCTAATCTAGACCTTGCTTCCCTTCTCCTTCAGGCCTTTTCCCCATTTTTTAATCACTCCATGCCCTTGGGAAAATTCTCTCACTCCAGAGGAAGGCAGGTGAGGATCTGGGAGCCCAGAAACACCATTCCCCCAGGCCCAGGGTGATATTCCCAAATTCTCTTGTTCCTCTTCAGCCCACCAGAACTGGCCAGGCTCAGAGCTGAAGGGACTATGGGCAACTGTGACTATTGGGTTGGACCAACTCTTTGCTTCAGGTTCACATACAATTGAAAGAAAATGTGATGGAACCTCAGAAAAACAAACTTCTTACCAAAACTTGTTTGTCTCCCATGGGAAGTCCTCAAAATTTAATAGTTTCTATAAAATCTTAATGTGTATCAAGCCAGTGAGTTCTAATGGATGAAACAAAAAGTTTCTGTGCATTTTTTTTTCGTTTGATTTCCATTTTTTTTCTCAAAACAGCTTCATCTTTTTCAAGAATGTACGACTGGTACTATAGCAATGCTGAAAACCTCAAAAACAAATGTGGGTGCACCCTCTTGATACAGAGGCCAGAAAAATGTCAAAGTTTTGTTCTCATGGTTTTTAATTGCTTAGAGATGGCAGTGCTGGCAATTGATGCTATGGAATGCTACTTCTTTTCCCACATCTCAGTAATTGTTCTAATGATCTCCTTGCAACATATTGGTAGAAATGTCAGAAGATTTCATGACAGATATAAAATTCATGTGATTGCCAGTAAAGCAGTATAAAGACTCCAAAAAATATCCCACAAATATTTCCCCACATTTTTTAATACAGCCATGTCAGGACTGTTCACAATCTTTTGTATTTGTTGCATGAACTGGGTACCCACATCCCATCAGAAGACAGTGGTTTCAGAGGGATTCCAGAAGTCAATGGATACTTTTGTATAGCTTTATGAAACAAATATTAAGCTCCCATTTGCCAAAACTTTGCCTTTTAGAATGTAACATATAATAAACATTGGAAGAAAACATATTATCTAAATTAATAATATAAATAATACCTATGTCTCCAAAGATATTTCCAATATTATCTACCCAAACCATTAAACTCACTAATGACACCACTTCTTACTGCATTCTGAGCTGCTACACCAACAGGGAGAGCAGAAATAATGAAATAAGATATCCAAACTTCATCCCATGGTGTTCCCTCAGCTGTGCAGGAGGATATCTATGTATTTCTTAGCTGTATGTGAAATTTAGCTATTTATATAAAGCTATTTTCATATCATATAAATATATATAATATATATTTATTATATATAAATATATACAGCTATTTATATAAAACTATTTATAACAGGTACACTGCAGAGATCAATTCCTAAATTAATGCTTATATAGCTACATACACTATAAAACCACCTCAGGCACAAGTTTGACATTGTGGATGAAATCACACATTTTCTAGTTGGTTTAGGGTTTTGTGCTATTTTGATTGTCCTCATCAGATACAATGTCCTGAAATAAAGAGCAAATAATTCTCCTCAGACTGGTTCAGAACTCTTTTTATCCAAGACTCCATCTCTCTACGACCTTTTCTTTTCCCAGGCATCCCTACTTTAAACAGAAATAAAATCCCTTTTCTCATCACAAATCCCTTTTCCCTGCAGTAGAAAAGCCTGTGTTCCCTGTGTCACTCCACTTTAGTTCCATGAATGTTGTGAAGTACCTGTTGCATTTCCCTGTAGCAGCTCCATGTCCAAGGAGCTTTAGGCACAGCTGTACAAAACACCCCAGCTCAGTCAGTGCATCTTCTGACTGATTCCAGAAGCAAGCAGTGAGTTTTGGCAACACCTCAGATAAATAAAGATGTTCTATTCAAGGGTTGAAGTCTAATAATTAATTCAAATTGGTGCTTCTTTCATCACACTCTTTGGAACCTTTCAGAGATGGTAAAACCATGCAAGTTTTCCCCAGGAGTAACTGAAAATAAGTGCAATGCCCAAAAAAAATATTCAAGAACAAGTTTAACCTGGGTCTCTCAACTGGTTCCACTCAGAACCTTCCCCTGTGCAGCACTGCCAAAGCCAATTGAATTTATACAAATTTGCAAGAATTCTATCTCATATCAGGAAAAATCCAAACCGAACCCCCAAACTAGAATGATTTTTCCAACATTTCAAAAACATTGTTTTACCTTCTTCCCAGTATAAATGGGATTAGCAGCAAAGTCCAAATCTGAAAGTGTTTGAAAGCCCATCCCAGTCCTGGGCCATTTCTGACCTGCCTCTTTCATACTCTGGGCCAATGTCTATAACATGCCAGCACTATTTTCCCAGATTTGAAGGTCCTCTGACCTTCAGAGGAGAGCTTTCCATACCTGCATCTGGATCTGATTGCTGAGAACCTGGCTCACCTCTGTTCAAGATGTACTAAGGTCTTGGATTCACATTCTGCATTCCTCTGCAACCCAGAGAGCCTACCATGATTAATGTGCTCTGAATGAAAACCATAAGAACCAAAAATGATTTGCAACTGATTCATTAAAATAGCATTCATCATGATAATTGATTGGCTAATTAATTATGGCCGTAACGCAGATGTCATCTGCATTTCCATCGGAATTCTTTGGTAGCTTCTGAGTTCATTCATTAAAGCCTGGCTACTTCACAGTGCTACGCCTTCTTATGGGGGAGACTGGCAGAGAAAGAAAATCCAAAGAATTCTGCTCTAAAAAAGACAGTTTCTTCTAGTGTTGTGATAGAATTCTTTCTGCAACACCACCTCAACCTCCTCTCATGACTAATACTGGGTTCAGGATGATCCAGTGCGGGCAGTGCAAGAACCAGACTCCTCTTACCCTACACCCACCCTGTCCACACAAAAACCACTGGCAGAGCATCTTTGGAGATCCACTGGGGTGACAGCACCCGCAGCACTGCAGCACACAGGAAGGATTGCTACAGAACAGGAAATGTAAGGAAATATTCTTGTGAAAAATGCCAAGGAATCTTTCTGGCGATGTGCATCAAACATTAGCAGGTTTTGGGGCTCTCATTTGGAAGAGGTGTGCCCAGGCAAAATGTACAGCTAACTAACACAGACTTTTCAAGTTTCAAAGTACTTGATGTCCAGAGGTCCAGTGGCCTTGAAGACAGAGCTGTTTGTCAGCTACTTGGAATCTCTACCTTTAGCATGGTTATTCTGTAGCTCAGATTTAGAAAGCTGGACTCAGCACAGCACAGATTTGAAGTCTGAACTCACCTGAAAGTGTTACAGCTCAGACAGGCCAAAGGCAAGGATTTTCTTCCAGCTGTGATCTGATATAACAGATTTTGAGTTATGGGGATTCATTTCTTGCCTCTACCATAGGTTTTTCTGCATGGCCATGAGCAAAACCTCCTTTCCTCTGTTGCTCCAGTTGTCATCTGTGAGACAGAAATGATGGCAACCCTCTCTCTCTAAGGCTATGGAGAAGATGCACTCACCATATTAATGACTAGTAGTGCTTAAATATTACAGCTTCAGGGGACACAGACATACCCCAAGAAATCATCCACAAAGAGCAGCACAGAAAGAAGAAGTTGCTGAGGCTATGTTCTCCTTAGTTCTTCCTGTTAACCTCTTTTTAATTTTTTCTAATCTCCTGGTGCCTTAAGCACTACTGGAGCACTTGCACAGTGCTGCTAGGCAGGGGATCCCTCAGGCTGAACCTTTAGCTATAGAAAAGCAATGTCAACTTTATCCATTTTCACCCCTGAAGATCCAGCTCACCACATTCTTCTCCCGCTCAGGACTGATGGACATCTTTCCCTAGCTCTAAAAATAAATGTTCCTGCACAGGAGAAACCTGCAAGTGCAAGGTGGGGAGGGGGGCACTGTATGGACCCTCCTGGCACAGCATCACCTGCTCTCAGCCAAGCAAGGCACTGGCAGGTACCTGAGGAGCACCATGGCCATAAACTCAAAGGTCTACATTTGGCCTGCTATCATTTAATGGAGCTGCTGGTGTTTAAATTCAGTTTTGAAAGGGCAGAAATCAGTAGAAATGCATGTGTGCTCTCCCCTTTCCTTTCCCTCCCCCATAATCTCTGAACTTCGTGGGATAAAAACCAAGTCAGGAGCAAGAAAAGCACTTTCTGCCCCAGTAGCATAAAAGCACAGGAGGCCTGTAGGAGCTTCCCAGTGCCAGATGAGAGCTGGGGGTGTCTCTGATTTGCCATTCCCCATCTCTTCCTTTGTTCTGTCTCCACCTCGACTGTCAGCTGTTTTGCAAAGGGGCTGGCAGTCAGGGGGAGAGGAGAGAGGCTGGTGTGTGTGTGTGTGTATCCAGTTCAGGCTGGTTCCTGGCTCAGGGAAGCATTTTATTGGATTTGTTACTCTTTGATGCTGATTAAGCCCATGGGGTAGAAAAAAGCAAAAGAGAGGGGGAGTTTGGGGGGGAAGGGAGAGATGCAGTTTCCCTGTGGCTGCGATGTTTTTAATTTATTATTAACCATCTCTCATGTGTTATCTGACAGCTCTGTTGAATTCTGGATGCAAAGGAAAGCAGTGCCTGCATTTACAGTTTTCTGGGGTGTACGTCCCCAGTCTCCCCAAATCAAAGTCCAGGCTGCTCACAGTTATCTTTGTAGATGCTAATTTTAAACAAATAGATTAGTAGGAAATTAGTTTCCTAGGAGTTGGAAGTCTGAACCATTTCAAGGCCAGGATCACACAATGGAGAGCTCAGAGACAGAGGAGGGAACATGCAAAAGGAATTCAGCAAGGTGACCCCAGAACAGCCCAAACTGTGCTTCCAGCTTCTTCCTCAGGTTTTTTGAACATGCCCCCCGAAAACGGCAGGATTTCCCCAGTTTCTGGACTCTCCTCTCATGTCACAGGCATTTCACTCTCTGGACACAACACAACTCAGGCACCGTTGTGATTAAGTTTTGAGTTAAGTAGTGGCAGGTTTATCCTTTCAGATGGCCTTCCAAGAGGACTATTTCCTCCAGGCACACAAGCCCTGGTGCCCTGCTCCCTCCTGGACATCCACAGCAGCTGCACACTTCCCCAGCTCTGATATATAAATGCCAGAAATCAGAACCAGCTCAATCTTTCACCTGAAGAGCAGATGCTGGAAATTGGAAGCCTTGTTCTCTATTATTTTACACAGTTATGTACAGAGCAAAGTTTCAAATCTCTAAGCACAGCAGCAGAGCCCCAGTGTACTCATTAGGTGCATTTTGCATGGGCACAAATGACTGTGACACCTCTGATGCTGGAGAACCCAACCTACAGCTTCAATTTTCAAAACCACCAGTTGGTGATTACAGCAGGTTGGGATCACCCCTGACTGGTGTTTCTACACAGCCAGTGAGAACAGGGAATTTTTCCTGACATCTCTTTGAAGAGGCTTGGAAAGAGAAGGCCTGAAGCTCATTCAATGGTTACTGGATAAGCACATGTTGTCCTTGATGCTGACTGTATTTTGTGCTGTGCTGGGTGCCAGCACTCCAAGGCAGGGTCCCTGTAGAAATGGACTTTCTAGTCTTGTGAAAAATCATGGCTGATATGAAATAATATGTAGTATGAAAGAAAGTCAGTGAGATGGGATTTCCTACTGCAGTACACACAGCTGCAGGCTGGGATGTGACAGCTACAAGGACAATGTTTTTGAACATCTTCTTGAAGCAGTAATTCAAATCAAAGACCACCACAACTGGCATAAAGAAATTCTGCTGCAGCACAGCTCTCTCTCCATCCTTGGGCCTACCCATGTTTCTTCTCCCATGAGATTACTACAGGATTTTTGTGAATTCCTGGTTGATGAGGACCAGGGCTGGTGCAAGGACAGGAGGTTCCTGACATGCAGGATGCTCTGCTCCTGCTCTTAAACACTGCCATCTCCTGGGGCAGGGGAGGCAGCACAGCCCCTCCTCTTCATCAGCGAGGTGTTAATTACAAACCAGGGTTTGTCTCACCTCTGTGGGCATCAGCAGCTCCAGCTCTCAGTGTGGCCTCAAGCCAGACAGAGCCAACCACTAAACCAGACAGCATCTGGAAGGGACACTCTCCTTGTGTCCCTCAACAAGACCTACCCACCACCACTATATTTGCTGAAAGGATATTTTTCAAGGCCATCTGAAACATGGTGCAGTACAATTTCATGCAGTTTTAGCAAGTGTGTGTATTTAGTGCACTGTGCAAATGGGTGCAAGAGGAGGCTCCTTTAAGTTCATACCTCAGGGAAAAACGGAAAAATAATTTTCACTTGATCCCAGGCTCCTCCACAAGTATTGCTCCCAAACCGTCTATATCTCTGTTGGTAAAACCCTTCACACCATGTTTTATCTTATTGCTAAAAATAAATCACTTGTAAATTGTTTTATAAATTATGTATAAGAAGAGACCTCATCGTCTAAGATGTGCTACCAGTGTATTCTACATGATAAAAAAAAAAGTAAAAGGATCTCCAAGGGTGGAAGGGGGAAGGGAAGGGAGCACTTTTATAAATAATATATTCAGTGGTCAAAGAAAGTTATCACCTTTTATGAAGTGTTTGGGATTCATTATGCATAAAAAGTGCAGCACTGCTTCTAGTGTGCACGGTATCAGGATGTGATTATTAAGCATTACAGCCACCAACTAAGTGATTTTTGGTGTCATCATTTGTTTATCTAACCAAAACCTAGACTGCCACCTCTCATCAGTGGAAACAAACAGCTGATGTGTTTGCCTAGTGCCAAAGGAAGGCTGTCGATTATTCCCAGGGAGATGATGTCCCCATCGCTGTGGGTTTCATTTGGTATTCATTGTAATAGCACTGATCCTAATGAATTCATTTGGTATTCATGTGGATGTCACATGTATTTCCAGAGATGTTCTGCTGTAATTTAGCATGGGTTAATGGACACCTCTGTTAAAGTGTTATTGAAAGTTTGACATTCAAATAACCCAGTTTAAAAATCAGACAAACCTAGATATTAAAGCTGAAGGGAGGATGGGGGGAGGGTGCTGGAGTAAGAGGCAAGACTGAAATGCCAGGCTGAGATAGTAACCCTTATCTGCCTGCAGGCAAGGGAACATTGTCCTGTCCCTTCCTCTTCCTTCTGCTTCCAGCTCACCAAAAGCAGAGATTTGGCTGTTTTCAGAGACTTTGTGATAGGGCCTTTGCAGACCTCCTGGTTCCTCACCTGCCAAACACTGTCCCAGGAGAGGGAAGAGCCTTTGGGGGCACACAGAACCACAAGCAGGGTGTGACAGCACTTCTGCTTGCCCTGACAGACTAGGTCAGGTCCAACAAATGCATCACTAGGATCCAGGGGTGAGGTTGAAATGGGCACTGCTTTTACTTCCCACGTTTTAAAATACTGGAGCTGATCTTTCTGCTTTTCAAATTCAGAGAACAGAGGATAAGGATGGCTGGATTAACCCAGAAACTGGTAGCAAGGGCAGTGTGAACTAAACAGTGCAATTCCCTGGGCACTTTCAAGGAGCTCAAAGCACTTATCCCCTGCATTGCCAAAAATCTTGAGATGCCACAGAGAATCACATTATAAAGAAATAATATCCAGAGAGTCTTAAAAAAATGAACATTTTCCTTTTTTCTAACAGTTCATTGCACAGGATTTTGACAATGAAGAAGCCAAGCCTTTCAGGTAGAGTGCCACAAGTGCTTTTAAGGACTCATCAGACACTGAATTTATAACATTCAGGATATGCCAACAATGGAATATATGATGAGAAGCTGGTAGTGTAAAGGGTTTGCTCGCATTCACTTGGGATGACCCGCACAGATAGTAAGAATTTGACCTAAGGGAAAGTTTGAATTGGTGAGGAATGAGACAAGCCCAGACCTGATAAAATCTCAGTACCACACCACACCACCACATCATAACCACACATGCAACCCATATACAGTAATTGTTTATATTAAACACAGAGTCAGTGCACCAGATGCTTGGGGAACATAATCATCACTTAAACTAATATTTCCCCAACCATGAAATAAATTGTAAGCCACAGAATAAATTGATTTTTTTCCTGCATTGTAGTAACACCACTTGGCTCCACCCCTGCTAATGCAGCCCTGTTGTCTCCATGACAAGTTGAGCATTAGGAATACAAGAAACCTAAGTACAATATCCATCCTGCAAAATACGTGAGCCTGTGGTAAACCCAGAGGTTTGAAATGCCACTTGTTGCTCAGCCTGCTGGCTTTTGTTGAGTGCTTCCATTATACAGCACTCAGAGCAATGCAAACTTCATCCTCTCATGGATTTTATATGTTCCTGCCTGCAGATTAAATTGCCAGCTATAACACAGTGTGTGCTGTTTGTGGCCGTTTTCCTAAATGCTACTTTGGGAACAAAATACACAGATGCCTGATGTAAACTAACCTCCTCCTGTTTTCCTGGCAAAGGTCGAAATTCAACCCTGTGCAGAGGTTCTCCACAAGCCTATTTATTAAATCCCACTGAAATGCCCCAAACTGGAGTTAATTAGGATTTAAGTGGTACATAACTTTATGAAGGTCCATTAAACAGCTTTGACCTTTATTTCTGTGGCTGTATTTGCATGTTTGGTCTTGTTTTGGTGATAAAATACATTGCTTTGCTTTCCATCAATATCTCTTTGAGAACATCAGGGCTGAAATCCTGACTCTAACAAGTCAGTGGCAAAATTCCCATTGACCACAGGAAGGGAAAGGCTTTTCCCTGATCAGGTCAGGTACCTGCCACTGCCTCCTGAAGCTCTCAGACATGGGGGGGATGAGGTCTGGGTGGTTGAGAATTGCACAGACAACAAATTCCCTCACTGATACATCCACAAAAAAGGAATTCTCCATCCAAAAGAAAAGGAAGGCAGGGTTAATAGGTAGGTTCTGTGAAAAAAAATGAAGCTATTTCTGAGCAAAGCTGAGGTTTGCATGAATTGGAAAGAACTTGCTTTGTGGCCAGCCCCAGACTGCCAAAGTCTCCCCAGGAAAAAATAAGGACTGTCAGAAACTTCATTAACTTCTACTCTTAATTGCAAAGGATACATTGCACATTAGGTAAGACCTTACTATTTGGGAACTTAATGCTAAATGCTTGGCCTTTACCCCATTTCTGCTATATCTTGCTTTGTAAGAAGGAACCGTACAGCTTGATGTAGCAATAAATAATTTTCATAAGTTTTATTGCAATGCTGTGTGCCACTAATGGACAATTTGGTACTATTCTCAAGCAAGGGCAGCAGGCTGAATCACAAAGCAGCTGTTAGTGTTTCATTAGAAGCAAAAGTCCCTTCCCTACTTCATTTCAAACACCAGTCACTTTTCTTTGATCATTTCTCATCTCTCACCAAACGATGGGGAGATCCAGCTCTTCCCATCCCATAGTAATGGTCTCACAGCCCTTATGAGGGGCTGGGTAATTGGGCATTGCTCTGCTGAGGTGTTTTAATGCAGCCATGGCTCCTGACCTCCAGCCAGCAGGAGGAAAGAAAAGCCCTTGCCCAGCTTCATCTGGAGTGGCTGCACACCGGCTGAACCTCTCTCATCTGCATTTTTCCTTGGGATTAATGAGCAACAGGGAAGGTCCCTAAACTTAAATGAGCTGGAATCAAACTCTGAAATAAGCCTTGCCCATTAGAGGTGGTGTTGGGAAGAGGTTTTCAGGGAAAGTCTTTCTCTGGGAGCAATCATCACAAGGGAGGCAGAGGTTTAGCTCTGCTTCAGGAGCACAGCTGAGATTCAATGGATGCAGGTTCCACATCCATTCCTGCTTTTCCTGCCTGGCACATGCCCTCTTTATCCCTGTCCATCTCTGCTGGGCATTCTCACAGATACTGACTGTACTGTAATACTTCAAAATGCCAAAATTTGAGCATCCTAACATTTTACGGAGCCTGAGGTAGCTGCAAAGACCTCAAGATGATGAAAACAAACCAAAAAAAACCATACACCCTTATGCTTTCAGATCATGAAAACTCGAGGGTACAATCAAATCAACTCTTTCAGTGTAAATCTGAAGTAAAAAAAATCTTCTGTAGTTACAGATTTTAAATAATAATTTCTGATTCCAAAAGCAGGGGATGCAGAAAACCCACAAACAAATAATTCAAAAATTCTGCATAAAAGCAGAATTCTCACTCTCAAAAATTCTTATGAAAGCAGAAGCATCAAATGAATGAAAAGAAGACTGGGAAAAAGAAGAGAAGAGTCTTATTATGAATATATTTGGTTTAGATACAGCTCATAAAAATTCTGCTATTAGAACTAAAGATATCCAGTTCCAAAGTAAAGAAATTCACTTTCAGTGTTGTTAGGAGGATGCAGCATTTTGTGGGTCTCTGTTGAACTCTAGGTTGTAAGTTTGCAGGAAAATTAGAATTCATGCTCCAAGTGCAATTCCAAAAACACAAAACAAGAAAGTGCATGACCAATGTTCTCTCAAATGATTTATCACTCCTGCAAGCACTGTAGCTGTGTTTTAGAGCTAAATCTACACTTCTGTTATAGTGTTTTACTTTTTAAAATACAAATAGCCAAATTAAATTGAAGGGATACTGGCAGATTTTCTGAATTAGCCAGATGTAATGCACCGTGCCATCATCCCACAGCACACTGCACCAAGTTCCCTCGTGCAAGGCATCCCCAGGAGGTTCAGGAGAGGGGGAGATTTATTGATAACAAACACAGCCCTAATCAGTGCCCCCTGTCTGGGCTATATTTAGCACAAATGCAAAAGCAGCTTAGATGGAGAGCAGATGCAAGCAGAGATCAATGGAGACACAGTGACCTGGGACATGACAGGCTGCTCTGAATTGCAGTGAGCCACACTGAGCACCTGCACGTGCCACCTTCCTGGGGATTTAATGTGCTCCCAGGCATTCTGAGGGTATTGGGTTGAAGGGCTGGTTTTAAGGATGGCACGAGATCATAAAAATCAGCTCAGCTGGGCAGCCCCTCATCATAAACAGACAGCAAAGTATTTTTTGTAGCAAGAAGAGAGATCTGACATGGTCAAACTTCATTCTCTCAGAGCCACCACAAGAGCAGAGCAGCCCCTCCTTTCCCCCCTCACCTAACGAATCTCAGCATCACCCTCATTTTTGCATCCTTTCTTCTTATCAGGGGTTTCACATCAGCTGGAGGCTTTTCTTACTGGGCAAAGTTTGAAACACAGCAATAAACTACAGTGGCCAACAACACACCCCCCAACACCCTGTTCCAAGTCAATAACATATTTTAAGTTCTTAAAAATCTATACGCCCAGCTTTATTATGAAATAACCCAGTGACAGTACTGGAAACATGATACAGTCACTGGAAAAGGCAGAAATTAGATTAAATTAGATTTACAAGCTGCACTGTCAGGTGGGCTGCCTGCACTTTGTGCTCTGTGTCCCACCCAGAGCATCCCACCTGAGCTGCAGAGGATGTGGTGCTGCTGCTTTAGGGAACCAGCTGCAGGTCTGCAAACTGAAGGGAGCTGATCTGTGCCTACTTAAAAACAGATTATTGAGCTATAGGCCACAAAGCATAATGAGACTTGGAACAAGTCAACTGCCATGCTTCTCTCAGTGCAGCTTATTTAGCCATGAAATACAAGAGCTGAACCATCTGAATTCACGTTCACATACTTAAAAAGTTTGGAACAGTTTGGCCCCCAGCTTGTTTGATGCATGTTTTTGGCAGTAGCCCTCTTGCATCCCATTCATTTTAAATTTAGGCCATGCTTGTTAACCTTGTTTGATACCTTTGAAATAATTATATAAATAAGTGTGCCTGTCTTTCTATGTCTCACATGCAAAAACATTCATTATTTTTGGTTCCCTTTGGGCCAGATCCAGAGGTCTTCAAATCAACAGGAGCTTTTCATTTATGTCCAAGGGCTTTGGATCAAACCTTTAATTATAATTGCATTGCCCCTTTAAGATGCAGGACCCTCTCATTTCCCCTGCAGGTTTCTGCTAGCAACTCTAGGATCCAACACAAGGCTCTCTTAACACCTGATTAAATATTAATCCAGAGGTGGGGGACTCACTCTTTTATGATCCTTTCCCTAGAAGCTCCTATTAGTAAATCACAGTCCAGCACAAGAGGAAATGTGGCCATTCCATTATCCTCTGCTCACAAAGGGGCATTAATTCTTAATAAACTGGCCTGATTATAATAATACTGGAAGGATGCAAAATAAGGAATAGACAGGTTTACACCCATGTCTAAGATTAAACACATGTATGGTGCTGGGAGAAGAGTGGGGAGGGAAAGGATGTAAAAGAAGAGGCAGAGGGAGGAGGGAGGGACGGATGTAAACTGCAGCTTGAATTCTCAGCACAAGAGACTAAAGCGACAGTGGGCTGGTAAGTTTTTCTGTGCCTCATTCACAATGTTGATAAAGGAAAAGAAAAATAAAATTGAGCTCTTGCCTTTCTAATTTGGAGCAGGGCAACCCTCCTCCGAAGAAGTGGGAGCATTTCAGACTCCAAGGGAGGCAGCTCTCAAAGATTTGAGATAAAGCCCTGTATTATTCTGTCAAATGCTGGTAAATATACACAGCTCTGCTAAAATACAAGACCAAGTTCAAAAAAATAGATGAGACTACTTCACTAGACTTACAGCAGGATTCAAGCCTTTTGCTGGTTTGCAGGCAGTGATCCTGAGCAGGGACCATGCTGCAGGTCACACTCTGCCAGCCAGGGTGTTCATGCTGTTCACCTGCCCCCAGCCCCTCCTGCAGCCTTCCTGCCTTTTCTTTTAGGGAAGGGAACAACCTAATCAGTTTTCTCTGCCAGTGTGACTCTGTTCATGCCATTATGTGGCTGGTAAAAGAAGTGGCTTGATGAAGAAAATGTAACGCAGGCGTGCTGGAAGGCATGGAAGGAGGAAATGTGAATCCAAACTTTCCCCATCCACTGCCAGATCCCAGCCAGCCCTCCTCTCGTGGTGGCCTTCCCTCCAAATCATTTCAATATGCAACAAGTTTGGACTTGAACGTGTTCTCATGCTTGGAAAATGATCTATAGGCAGGGCCATCAATGAGAACAGCCCTCAGATGTTATCACAGAGGAGAGCCATTCCTCTGACATGAGTGGTAGTGATGGTCCTGGCTGATTAGAGCAGTTAAAAGTTTATAGCACACCGTAGAGAGAGGCTGTTACAGCCTCCTAGGATGGACATGCAGCTTCTCACATGCAATTTCCACATTCAGCTGCTCCCAAGAGCATTATTATCTTTTTACTGTAGTGACCAAACCATGCAATTCCTCAAATCCTTTCCAAATGTTAATGAAATCAAATAAACCATCATACACTTCAGGGAATTGTACAGAAATAGCAAGCATTTAAGAGGAACCAAACACTGGCAAACCTCTCTGGAATCAACTCTTTAAATATGGGAAAGGCAGGATCTACTTCTTGTATGGGGAAAGCCTGAGGCTGTTTTAAATTTTGAAAGAAATTTTGATAGGTATGTAAGGGAGATCAATTATAATGCAAAGATATTTGAAGCCTTTGATGCCTAGTCATTATCTAGTTGTACCAGACCTAAATTCAGAGTTTAAGCCAGAGGTTTTCAGTGTTTCCACTGAAGCTTTAGCAAGGGCTGTGGTTTATCTGGGCAGGCAGTGGAACACCCCACAGCTGCTCACTCCCCTCACTCCCAGTGGGATGGAGGAGAAAATCCACAAAAATAAGGTGGGGTGGGATAAAGACAGCTTAATAGGACAGGAAAGGGAGGAAAAATAATAATAGAATGACAAAAGAATCTACAAAAGAAGTGATGCACAGTGCAATTTCTCACCCCTCCCTGACCAATTCCCAGCCAGTCCCCCAGCAGTGACCACCTCTCCCTGTTTATAGATTAACCACAAGATCCTATAGCCTGGAACTTTGACATAAATATATCAATTTATTTTGGGTCAGCTGTCCCAGAAGTGTCCCCTCCCAGCTTGTTGTGTCCCTTTGCTGTCAGGGCAGGGTGAGAAGCTGAAAAGTTCTTGAGTTTGTACAAGCACAACTCAGCAACACCTCAACACCAGCCCCTTTTTCATCCCAAAGCCAAATCCCACCACTGCACCAGCTGCCCCCAGCTGAAAGCAGGACAGCAACACCACAAGTACACAAATAATAAATAGAGCCTCCTGGTCAATAAGGTACTAAAGTGAGAAACCTAAAAAACTCTAGGGTAAACATTGAGTATATTACTTAATTTCAAGGCATCTTTAATACTGACAAATGCCTGATATTTTAAATAATATCATTATAAAATGACAGTTTAAAAACCTGTGATTTTTTTTTCTATTATTTTTATTTGTAGCTGGACTAACTACACATCCTAATATGTAGGATCCTTTCCTACTTTAGTTGGGTACCTCTAGAAAATATACTCCCTTTTAAGTCAAAGCTGAAGTGAAGGAACAAAGGAAGTAGCTGGAACAAGATTATACTTGATATATAAATTATACTTGATATATAAAATATACTTGATATATCAATGCAGGACCTCATTTACCAGCCACCTGAGCAGTGGTACCCCCACCAAAGCACTCTTTTTCCCCAGGATGTTCAGTTCACACCAAAGCTGAGCCATTTCAGCGCTTCAGCTGCTCTGTGACTGGAGCAGATCCATTTGAGCCCTCTGGAGATTGGTGCCAAAGGCATTGGCTCTCTGTGTTTTAGCTGAACTGGGTTTAAACTGGCACACTGCAGTCATTTTCCAGTGCTGGACAGACTTACCCATCTGCTTTCCAGAGGGAAGATACACAGCCAGCAAAGACAAGAACAACCATGGGCCTTGAACAAGCACCAAGATAAAAAGCTCATTATTTTTTTCTATTTTTTATTTCTTTCCCATACTTGGACCAGTCACCATCTGTAACTCTTGCTGACTACAACAATGCAGTTTTGAGGTACTGAGAGACCTGCTGTTCTGCAGTAGAGAAAAAGATGCTGTGAGCTACCTGAGCAAAGCCCAAAACCCAGTAAAGTCGCCACAATTTAGCTCTGAAGGCATCTTCTCATTCATTTCAGTGGACTCTGGGACAGAGCCTGTGAAAGCACCATGGAGGTCTCTGCAACCCACCCCACTCCTGGTGTAGAAAAAGCATTTTGATGGTGTCTGTTGCCCTGTTCTGGGTAGTTTTACATAAATTTAGTGGTCCTTTAAAAAGATCACGTCTATTACACCACCAGCGCCAAGACTATTGCTGAATTCCACATCCCTGCTCTGAAGAATTAAATAAAAGCTGCTGCTGTTCTGCACTGAGCTTTCCTGTTCCTTATCTCACAGTCTATTCAAGGTCTCATAAATAGCATTGGAGGGATTCCACTAAAATTACAAATACAAATAAACAGAGATTTTGCTCTATTCCAAAAAGATAACAGTTCTATCACTCCACACTTACAGAGAGGGAAACCTGGGAACACACCACACCTGGGTTCAGTGGAGGACTAGTGCCCTCTTTTGATGTCAGTTTTACCCAAAGACTAATTAGGATTTTGTTTTATTGCTGTACCTGCAAGACGTTTTTCATTTCTCCATATGCTACACTTGGAATAACAATAATTAACACCTGAGTTTGTTTTACCTGACAGGACCAGGGAAATTGCTAAACATTTGAGATAATACAGCACTAAAGTATTTGTAAATCAGCTTCAAAGCCATTAAGGTACGGCAACTGTGACAGGTGCAGAGCTGCTAATGGCTTTGTCTGAAAAATTACAGAATCCATGGGGAGTTTTGCCTCTACTTCCAAGGGATGAATGGCAGTCAAGTATCAGGTATGGACAACACCTGACCTCTGGATGGAATAAAAGAGCAAATATAGCCAAGAGATTCATGTTCTGCATGTCCTGAGAAGTCACACATGCTCTCAAGCTAAGCCTTGAACAACTTGCAACACATTTCACATAAACCCCAAGCACCTGAATTATTTTGTAGTGTTTATATGCACTGGGAACCAAATTCAACTTCCAGTTGAAGTGCCTGTCTATAATCAGCATTAATATGATTGCCTGTTATGTCCTTAGTGAGGGCTCAGATGTTCACTCTGCCTCGTTATGCAAAAGGCAAAATCTCCTTGATTAACTTAAAACTGCACCTTCTGCTGTACTTTGGTGGTTGTGAAATATTTAGACACACAGAAGGATGAACTAAAACATCACAATGTGTTACAAATTTATGTTTCCCTGTAGTCTGAAGAACGCTCTCAATAGACTTTTCAGTAAGTGATTTTGAAAAAGACAATTTTATAAAAAATGTTACTAAAAAAACCCCAACTAAAACAACAAAAAACATGAAAAAGGAAGCCATGCTTAAACTACAACAACCTCACATCTCTGTTCTCTGGTAGTAAACTGAGCTGGACAGGTTCTACTAAGATTTCTTCTGCCAACAGAGTTTCATACCAATTTTAATGGTATGAAAATCTCATGAATAATGGACTGGTAGAGCTGAAGGTATCAGGACCTGCCATTTTATTATGTTTACTTGTGCTAAAACTAAACAGTGACTTAGGACAATCCTGAAAACATGAAAAAAACCAATGTCAAGTGACAGAAGTCAAAATAAAAATTGGAGATGTGAAAATTCAATCTTTAACTACACAAATATGAATTATTTAAATATATATGCCTTTCTTGGCCTTCTGTATAGCAAGGCACAGTGTATCACATTCAGTAGGCTGCAGACTATTCAGTAAATATTAATCAAATAAATTGTCCATGCCCATATATTTGCTTGATTCCAGCCATATTTATACATCATGGACTTGCTTTGTTCACCCACCTTTCACTGGTGAAAACCAGAAGAAATGCTTTTAAAAGGGAATGAGAAGAGTTAATAAAAGCCATAACATTCTCTGTTTCTTTCCTGATCACGTAGCCAGTGATCAAAAATAGAGCAAGCGCGTTAGCACCACTCGTGTCTTCTTGCTAATTGGGGTGTTTTAGATGCAGATGTTCTTCACTTCCAGAAGCTGATTTTTTTTTTGTGTTTTGAGGAGTACTAAATGTGCTGGTTTGGCACTTCTGAACCCAGTGAAACTTTGAATTGCTGTACTGAAATAAGTATCAAACCCCAGTAAGGAGCAGCGGGTTTGCGTTCTGTCATCTCTGACTGTGGGGATCTCAACTCTCCCAAATTCTAAACACCAGTGTGAGAGATCAGACTCTGAGACAAGCACGTTGGAAACCTGTCTGCTCATACACAAATCAGCAAACCAAGATTCCTCTTCCACCCCATGAAAACTGGTGCTTTAAAAACTGATAATGAAAAGTATGTTGGATCTAGCAGCCGCAACCTGCTCACACCACATGACATGGGACGGCTGTGGCAGATTTTGAAAGGTTTATTTTCACAAGGCACCTCCATGATCAGACACTTATCTCACCTCTCTGAAACTTTAATCTGGGTAGTTTCAATGCTTACAGTATTTCCAGCCAGAGCTGGCAGAGTTTAAATCAGGTGTTTTAGCCTACTGTATACAAACACCAACGAATCAAATGGAAACCTGTGAACATCTTTTTCAAGAGATGAACTGAGAGCCAAGCAAGCCACATTTTCACCCAATTCAGTTTTTACATCAGCCTGAAATTTACAGACATTGCTGCAATAGAATAATAATATTGTGATAGAGAATAAACCTCTTTCTTTTCTGCTAGACTAAAATAAATTGCTCTTTAAGCACTAACACTTAGACTCACTCTTCTGCCTGTCAGTAGCATGCTCAAAGTGACTTAAAACAGACCTTAAAAGTTTGGACACAGCTACTTAAATATGTAAATTAATTGACTTTGCACATCTAGACAGAATTTGTGCTTGTAGTTCAGTTATTCAGTGCGAGTAGGTACAAGGCAGACAAATGCCCATTTGAAATGACAAGGCAGATAAATGTCCAGGTGAAAATGATCACTGATCATTTTTGAAGTCTGACTCAGGTAAAAGGCTGAGAAGCCACTTCAGCTGCACCCTGTAAAGCTAAACTGCTCATACAATGCAAAGGTAATGTTCTGTACAGTGGATATTCACTAAGGTAAAATAGGAGAGGGCTTTTAAAATCAAAGTAGAACATCAGAAATCTTTCAGATTTATTCTAAGATGAAAGAAAAAGAGTTTGAAGAGCAATAAGCAAGTTGATATTTCATTAAAAGGCTAATAGCAAGTTGTATACACTCTGAAATTCCTAAGAAACATTAATTACAATTGCTACTGGCAACAGATCATTCAGAAAAACACACACATGGAATACAAATACAGCTTCTAATCTTCAGATTGACATAGAGGGAAGACTTTAATCATATGACTTGAAAGTACAATCTGAACCTCCTGATTTCTATGCTTTTAAACCCAAAGGGAGAGCTGGATGCTTAGGTAACCAACTGCCTGCAGAAAACACTCACTACATTTATGCACCCACCAAATTAGACATGGAAATTATACCCAAATTGCACAAAAAGCTGTAATCCAGATTCAGATCTCCTCTTTCGAAATGCCAGCAGGGATTTCACTTTCCAAAGCATCTCACAGCTCCCTTTCAGTTCAATTGTACTCAGTTATGCTCAGGACTCTGCAAAACAACGTGATCGCCACTGCAAATGCTTTCCAAACTCTGTCCTTTGTACTACATTTATTCTATATGTTGAATTATATGCCATAAAGTGGCTCTGTCAGGCATTCAGAACACAGCTGTGATGAGCAAGAGCCCATGATTAATTCTGTCCTTGCTCTTCATAAACTATTTGTCTTGTCTAATTAGAAAAAAACACAATAGAAGTTACAAACATTTTCACCATTTCCAACTGGCCGTCAAAAACATGAGAGAAGCCAAGTCGCCTTTCATGAGCAGTGATGAATAATGTATAGAAAGACAAAGTCTCAAAGTTTACCCCATTTTGTATTGCATTGTTCCCATTGCCTTCTTCCACACCATTTCTATTTTTCAAAAACTGTTCTGAAAGCCACTGCAGCATGGACCTCTATCAAACTTACAGAAACCACTTTTTAGCTTTTTTTCCTAATTTTTCAAGGTTTTTCCCCCCTGTCACAGGCATCAGCTCAGGCCCTAAATTCCAGTTTTGCAGAATTCATTGCAAAACAAATATAAGAAAATTGGCTCAAAACCTGAAATCTCTTAAATACAAAACAAACACAACTTGCAAACATAGCAATGTCTTCACAAGTGCAAGCAATCACCAGAATTCATCACAGGGGTAACTTTGTCACTTTTGGAAAAACCAGGAAGAGCTCAGCAGGACAAGGACACAGCAAACCCTGGCTGGAAGCAACCCTGGCCACTTCATTTTCCTGGGGTGCCAGGAATTAGACCACCCTTAGCATGCCCAGGCTCTCTGAGGAACGCCAGTAACTTTCTCCAGTATCTGATGCCAGAGATAATGTGCATATCTTGCATTGCCCACATCTTCATTACCAGCCATAGTAACAAAACAGGAATAAAACAAGTATATTTTCAATTATATTAATTTTTCCAGATACTATCTAAAGAAAGCACAGGGAAAAAGCATTAAACCTGTAAGCCTGAGACATACCCAGCTTTCTATAAGTATTTTGTAATGTATATAGAAGCCTGAGACATTATTCTTTGTCATTAAGCTGCCTGAACACGACAATCTTTGCTGGAAAGAGGAATCCAAAATGTTCCCAGAATTTCACTTGGTTGGGCCTGGGGCATTTGCTCAGCTCCTTAAGGAAGTCAGGACAAGCTGCCAAGTCTGGATCCTGACCTGCACTTTCAAAACAAACAAACAAAACCGGCTCAGGATGTTTCAAACAACGTGCATCCTTTGTTGAGGCAGAGAAAAGGAGACTTGGCAAAGTCTGATTTCACTTTCAGAGCGAAGACGGCTCAGCTGATGCACCGAGCACAGAGCAGCATCACAGCTTCCCACCTCTGAGCCTCGCAGGGCTCTTCCACGTGCATTGCAGCAGTCATTTGGGCTGGCAGGCTGTGGCAGCACAGGGCTGGAGGCAGAGCTGTCAGGGATTAGAGGAGCAGAGAGTTTTGCTCCTTGCTCTGCAGGAGCAGAGAGATTTGCAGTGACTTCCTGCAGCGCTCGCTTCCATCAGAGAGCGGCAGCCATCTGCTGGCAGGCAGCCGGCAGGAGGGCAGGCACCAGGGCTGTCCCAAACCCCTGCACTCCCAAGCTCATGGAAAAGCTACCTCAGTGCTCCCAGGAGCAGCCCACTCCTCCTTATTTAGATGAAATCCTTGAAACAGACAACGGAGATAAACGTAACTGGGGAAACGCGTCCTTAAAAAGTAGGGAAATATCATGAGTGTCATCAAACAGCCCTGGAGAACGGGATCTAAAGTCACAAGTCGTTTTTTTGGAATTCTCAGTGTTATCTAAAGAAAGAAAGATTGCCATGTCTTTAATCTACAGACGAAAAGGAGCCAGCTGTACATCTGAAAATCAGCTGCGTATTGATCCCGCTGCTGTTAATATTCATGAAGGTGTATGGTAAGACTGGAGATTTTAACACAGTGCCCCCAGACTCTAAATCAATTCCCATTGATTTCAATTGGCTTCTCCCATCCATGCATCGACCTTACCCCTCCCTTGGAAACATGCTCTCAAGGTCCTTTGAAACACACTTGCTGTATAATGAACTCTGAAGGATTGCATGTGTTTATGGTATGTTCTTTCCTTCTCCACCCATGGAGCTTTTGAGGAGGTGGACACCACAGTCTGATTTTATGTGAACATTTAAAAATTTGAACCTACGCCCCACAGGGCTCCCATCAGTTCATAGAAGCCAGGATAAACTCCTCCTCTTCATTTAGATCTGTCTGAAAAGTTCAAGGCTAATGCAGTCATCTAACAAAATTGCATTTCTTGACACTGCCTGCTTCTGGGAGAAATACACACTGAAGTGTTTCTGGTTTCTGATTGTCATACTTTTGGGTACTACAGCTGAAATGGGTTTACAGGAGTGGCAGATTCTCAGAAGAGAGTGTTGAAGGGTGAACTTAATCTGCTCCTGTCTCTGAAAATGCTGGGCCCTTGAGTCTGACCTTGCTCTCTGCTGAACTTTCTAGCACCTGACATTCCAGTCTATTCAGAGTGAGTTATGAGGAGTTAAGGCAACTTAGCAAATAGGCCAAGACACACCAAAGCTGCTGCCTGCATTAGGAGTTTGTATCTAATGTGATCATTATTTCACTTCAACACACAAAGCAGGGGTTGGCTATCCACGCTTCCAGTTGTATCTCTGGTGAAAAATGGAGAGAATATTTTTCAATCAGACATTGTTCTATCAAAACAGTTTTATCATCTTTTACTTGCTCAATTATTTTGTTTTGTTTTTTAATCAAAAGTAGAAATACTAGCAGTACTTAGCCATATGTAGTTACTGGAAGGTTTAGCTGATGTTTCAGCAATATCCCTGTGTGAGCACAGGGTTGGCCCTCAGCTTCATTTACCAGAACCATTTTGTTTTACCACACTGGGCAGCATCACAGCCAAGAGGACAACCCTGCCTGTCCAATTGGTTAAAAATTCAGCTGGAAACATGCAGGATGCTCTTCCTGCATTCAACCATCCTCCCCTTCCTGATATCAGTTATCTGTGTCTACATCTTATTTGTTCCACATAGATTATTTGAGAATGATGCATTGAGCAGCTATTCAAAATTTTTTTTTTTTTTGGTTGAGAATACTATGGTGACCAAACAGCTTTTAAAAATTTAAATATATGGCTTTTGCCATATATGTTGAAGTCTAAATAGTTGAACTTAATGTAACAATGGTTTCTAGCTGCCCTCAAAAGTCATTCATAGAACTGATTGAGTTACACTTTGTCAGTTCCAATCAACCAGCAGGATTTTTCTTGCATCTTTAAAACAAAATGAATCAATAATACGCAGGTTTGCAGAGGAAGAGTGACATCTGAGATTCTCCAAATTTTACAGCCCCACCAGGGCTGCCATCCAACCCAAACCAGCAAAACACATCATCATTCCAACATCATATCTGCAATGAGGCTGAATAGCATGGAAATTCAGAATAGCCAACACTAATCAGGGCTGTAAAAATAAACACACAAAGGAAAAACTTGGTTCTCTTCTACAATTCATTTTCCTTCCCAGTCTTGACACTCTACACCAAGGCAATGTAGACGCTGACCCTTTCACAAAGGTTTGCTGTCAATCTCACTTGCTTTCTGCAGTGATATTCCATTTATCACTGCACAAAAATCCCCAAAAAAGTCCCTGGAGAAAAGGCACCTGAGCTCCAGCCCTGCTCTCTCAGCCTGGGAGCACAAAGTCCCACAAACACTGTGCCAGGGAAAGGCAGGTTCCACATCAGTGAGAGCTGTGAATGAAGAGGACAAACTACACACACCGAGAGCTGTGTGGGGAAAAGCAGCAACACAAGGGGCAACAGGGGAATTAAAAAATCAAGCCAACCCCCTTTAAGATTCAGGGAGTGACTCTAAGTTTGGAGAAAATATTTGGATTGGTTCTTAGCACATCATTCAGCTCTCCCCAGCACAAATTGGGGAATATGATACAAACCCCAACATCAATGTTTGGTGAGGATTTCTGGGGCCAAAAGGGTTGATGCTACAACTCTGGTAACTACAAAACAGGGAGAATTCAGCTCTGTAATCCCAGAACTGCCTCCCACAGCTTCCAAAGGCCACGGTGCAAGATGCTGCTGTGCCCCTGCTCCGGTTCCCTTTTCCTCATTCTGGGCAGCGCTCACTGCCTCCTCCCTCCCTCCCTCCCGGAGCTTTCCCTCTCTGCAAGCTCCTTCCTGTCTCCCGAGGCTTCTCCTATCGGCCTGGCCATCACAGGAGGCCGGACATGGCTCTGCTGAATGGGAGGAAGGCTCTGTAATTAACGGGATCCTTAGCTGTTTACACAAACACTCAGGATACACAGACAGCTGAGAGGTCAGCTCCAGCCAAGGAGGGCAAACCTACGGAACACGGGGTGATTATTACAGAGAGCCTTTTAACTAATGAGGTGCTGCTCCTTTGGAAAAATAGTCGAGTTTTTCCTTGGATACTATTGATATTCTGAATTAAAAAAAAAAAAAAAAAAACCAAACCAAAAAAAAAAAACACAAGACAAAAACAAAACAAAGCACAACACCAACAAAAACCCCAAAAAACCAAAACCAACCAAACAAAAGGAAACCCCAAAACTTTAAATCTATCTAAGAAAGCAACCTACAAGCAATGCACAAACCAACAGAGCACAGCTGGCTTCAGAGCAGGACTCAGCTTGGATAGATGAGGACAAGTTAGAGGACTATTTGCGCACTTTTAGTGAATTTCTCTCAGTTATTGTTTTGCTGTTATCTCCAAACACTTACTGAATTTCTTGTTATTCACAGGTTCATTTGATGAAAAATGTTATGCTTAGGGCTACTGTGAAAATAAGCTTATAATCTTTCTTTAAAGGCAGGTGAAACAGAAAATGGTTGGAAAACTATACATAGACAACCAAGATCAGAAGTGCACCTGGTATGTTTTGTTATTAAATTACCATAAGGCTTATCTCAAAATAGCCCAAAGATTCATGACAGAATCTCAAAAAGCATTGTTTCAGAGTATTTACAGAACCAGAAATTTAACAGAGATTTGTTCTGTACAAAATAACAAATTAGAGTTTAATTGCCATTAACTAGAATCTGGAAAAACCATCTGTTCTTATTTATACATCAACCACAGCAAGCCACATTCATGCCATCCATCTTCAGAACACTGAAGCATATACTCCAGCTTTAAGGAGATATTTAAGCACCTCTCAAGACTACAGGCTATAAGCACATACAAAAACTTGCTTCAAGTCAGGCCCTCATCAAATGATTGCTGACATTTATGACTCAAAGATCTGCAATGACATTAATAGCTCACAGCCTGCACTTGTGTCTACAGCAGAGTCCAGGCATGACTTTGTTCAGAACATTGCTGAAATTCTCTGAGTCAGTTTCAACAGAAAAGCAGCATTGAAAACCAAATTAAAAACAGTAAGATGCATTAATTGCAATACAGTTCAAAAATTAATAATGAGACCATTTAAACACCTTGAAGATCTCATGCTGTGTTTCTGTTAAGCAGCCAAACTCACCAGCAGAATAGCTCATAGAAAAGAAATCATTAAGGTTATCCAGCTGAATGTTATGTAACGTTTTGAAAATATTATTTTAAAAAGAAAGGCATCAGAAAACCTGTGTTTCATACAGAGACACAAAGTAGAACAATCTTGCCTACCTACCCACTTAATATGTTATAATTAGAGATGAGGAGGCAGTGTGAACATCTAAGCTAGGTTTGATGGAGGAGATCAGAGCTCATGATCAAGCTCTGGGTGAAGACAACTGGGGTTTAGAGGCTTGAAACTGCCAAAGGAAAAATTTTTAGTTTCTGATTCCCCTCAAATCAGGTGTTCTGATGTCCCTTTGCAGGTGGCATTTTAAAGAAAACACTTTGCAAAGTCAGGCTATACCTAAGCATTGCTAACATTTATAGTTTTTATTCTTCTCTTCAAGGGAGCAACGTGTAGGCATAAGGACAGAGGTGGCAATGCCACCCCTCCCACCCCATTTTCTCCTGACATAAACCAGAAAACAACCTTCCTGTAGAGACCCCTCCCTGCTGCTTTGTCTGATGCAGGTGGGACATGCAGAAGGAAGATTCCTGCCTCTGACAGATGCTCCTGGGCTTTGCAGCCCTGCCACCGTGCCATGACGGATTTTAAATTTTGATAATCCCTTTTTAGCCCTTTCAGACTAAGGCCATAACATGCTGCTGCTCAAACAAAACCGGGCCCTGTCGGCCCATGTTCATACAAATAGCCCAAACCAAGATGATTTATTTACAACAGTTAATACAATTGGTAGTAACGACTTTATAGGCAACCTCTAAGTGCAGGCGAGATGAAAAATTTACTAAATTGGAGTATAAAAATTCATAAGAAAATGTACAGAATCAATATTTCATGGGACTTGCTTTACCTTGCCTTACACAAATCTACTCCAGAGCTCACATTAAAATTTAAACCAGCTTCGTGCGACAAGTTCAAATGCTGGGGCTGTTTCATATTAGTTTAACTTCGCAGGGAATTTTTTTTGTTTTGTTTGTTTCATAAATTGGAAAAAAGCACTTAGGGAGCTGCACAGTTTGAGTGCTTGTGTGCTGCTTTTTCTATTTTCCTCCTTTTAAGAATAAACTAATTGCTGTCATAAATAGGGAGGACAATGCTCAAAGAAAAGAGCACTCTGAAAATACCTTTGTATTCTCTTTAATACAGCATAAGAGATGAAGTCCCTTTGCTTTCCCTTTAATACAATGCACAGAGATTCTGCTTAGGAGCAATACCTGCAGAACACTGCTAAGAGCCCCTAATGTGGGAACAAAGCACAGAAAACCACAATCCAGCTTTGGTAGCAGCTCTGCTGTAGGAACAGAGAGCTGTGGGCATGGCTGCAAGGCACAGCTCCCATTGCCCCAGGAGCTCCACACAACCCAGGAGAATCAGCCACTCTTCAAAACCCACAGCACTCAGCAGGAACCTGAGGCTGCTGGATTATGCAGGGGGAGTGTTCCTTCTGGATTCACAAAATTAATTTATTCACACTCATTTCATCAGAAGAGCGAAAGATTTTTCACTGCAATAGGTCCAGAACCCAACAAAGCATCATCATCATGGAACCTGTGCAGCCCAGGTTTCATTCCAGGTGTTATCACAGGCCTGGGGAGTTCCTGTCCTTTGCCTCACCCCACCTGATCCTGTCTGCAGGATTTTGCAGCTTTATGCTCCTCTCCCCTTGGCATAACGCAGCTTGTCCCAAGGAACGAGCTTTCTTTCTCTTTGAGGAATAACAGAAAGGATTGATTAAAAATCACCTCCTTGATGTTTGCATACGGTTCTCAAATAATAGAAAGGAAGGATGGAGCCCAAATATAAGTGGGGGGGGGGGTGGGGTGGAAATCACCTCCAAGTATTTTGTTTGTACCTGTGAACTCATATATATTCTGTTGTGGTTCATGCAAATAGTAAAAAAAAAAGAATGAAATTAAAAAGTCACAGATGTTTTTAAAGGACACCAAATACATTTGGAAAAATATATTTGTGCTACTGCACTCTGAAATTCCACAATAATATTTTCACTAGTTTGAAAATGTGGGGCCAGATTTTCAGTTCAGCTGTGCAACTGCATGTGAAAACGAGGTTAATTACATCACAAACTAATTGGAAGAAATGGAAGTATTTGCAAAATTTAGGAGAAAAAATAAGTTTAAAAACTTTTTCAAACATATGACCTTTAAAGGGCAATCTCAACTTTTTTCTTGTTGACATTATCCTACTGGACCAAAAAAAAGAAAAAAAAGAGACTGTAGTCTACCAGTTATATTACTTTAAAATTACAGTGTTATTAAAAATAATTCTTTCACTGGCACAAACAACTGTCCTAAGAAAATTTAATGTTCACTTCGTCAAGTTAACAGCAGACTTCAGCACGTTAGTAAAAACTAGTGATCATTTATTACTTATTATATTGTAATTCATTAAGGCTGTAAGAAATATTTAGATACTTAATTGGCATTTAACAAGATAACTGTAGAGAGTAAATGAGACATTAAATCCTTTCCTAAAATGCCCATTAGGTTTGGGTTGGAAATTAATTGATCTAATTCACTTGTGGTAAACCACTGTGGTCTGTGCCAGTTTAGAACTTGGAGATATTAATGACCCACAAACCCAGGGCTGCTGGATGTCCTCACACAGAGGATAATACTCTGGCCACCTGTATTTATGATGCCAGGGGAAGCATTTGTCTGAAATGGCTGCTGCTCCCCCCTGGTTCTCCATCACAGCCGGGATTCTCCTGGGCACCATCCCCACTCTGAAGGCTGCACAGCTGCACCTGCCAGCCCAATTTACAGCTCCCACTTCTGTCTACACCTGATCTCATCTTGCAGCCCCAAAAGAAACTTGTAAACTTAAGGGATTTCAGCTCTGAGAAGCTCCCATTTGGCCTTTATTCATCCTCAAATTTTTCTGAATGCAGTTTTTCATAAAAAAATCATATTTTCAGGGTCCATTTCCTCTTCAGTAAACTTTTTTTTCTTAAACCTTTTTTTCCTCTTCAGTAAACCTTTCTTTTCTTAAATGAGTATATACAGCAGGTGAGAAAACCTGCAAGAGCCTTTACAACTTGCTGTTAACTTCTGCTTCTCCCCAGTCTGAAGCAAAGTGATAAATCCCCTGGAGAGCCCTAACTCTTCTCCTGAAGCCTCCATTAGTATTTCACATCTGTACGTGGAGACACTCATATCAATCACAACACTACGTGGGAGCCGTGTTCCTTGTTAATAAAGTGCCTTGAGGTCCATCAGCTTCTGCCTAATAGGTATTAAATAATTTTTACATTCTCAGCAACTGTTTCTAGGCAATTTATTGCTCATTTTTAGGAATAAAACAATCTCAGTATTTATCCGCTATTAAATATCTATTTTGATCCTCAGAAAATGTCAGGCACACTGATTAATTCCCAAGAAACAGGGGAAGCACAGGGGGCTCTAATGCTGTCATAACACCACAAGCAACATAAAACTTGCACAAAATTTACATTTGGTTTCCAAAAACTATTTCCCAATGGAGGCCAGTGACTATCATAGAGAAAATCAAAGGAAAGAGGGGAAAGAAAGAAAGAGGGGAAAGAAAGAAAGAGGGGAAAGAAAGAAAGAGGGGAAAGAAAGAAAGAGGGGAAAGAAAGAAAGAGGGGAAAGAAAGAAAGAGGGGAAAGAAAGAAAGAGGGGAAAGAAAGAAAGAGGGGAAAGAAAGAAAGAGGGGAAAGAAAGAAAGAGGGGAAAGAAAGAAAGAGGGGAAAGAAAGAAAGAGGGGAAAGAAAGAAAGAGGGGAAAGAAAGAAAGAGGGGAAAGAAAGAAAGAGGGGAAAGAAAGAAAGAGGGGAAAGAAAGAGGGGAAAATCCCTTAGCCTACATTTTTATGAGACCTAAAAATAATGTTTAAAAGACACATGATTATCTCCTTATGATCAGAATGTAAGTTTGATTTTTTTTTTCACAGCTCTAGAAAAACTGGCAAGCCTTAGGAATAAAGCTAAATTCACTGAGACAGTCAATTACTTCCAGTGGTGGAGTTATTACAGACATCAAGTCATACCTACAATGCACAATTTTGCTAAGAACCCAGACACTGAGAAATACAGGTACACAGAGTTTCCAGTGAACATCACTGTGCCATGGATGCAATCACAGCAGCAGAACCCACTCTGGGTCAGATGTGGCCCTTTGGGGTCCTTGTTGCAGCAGGACATGTTGGAATAGGAGGCCAGGAGGGCCAAGATTTTGCTGGCTCTGCTGGAGGAAGTTTGCCAGAACATTTGCCAGCAGACCAACACTGACAAAACCTCTGAGAGCTGACAAGGCCACCAGTACACATTCCTGTCAAGGACTATTTACAATTTATGAAGGTCAGCTCTTCCTCCGGTGTAAATAACTCTTGCTCCAGTGACAGCAGCAGAGATCACCAGTATACACCAGTGGAGGAATTGGCTCCTTGCATTGCAGGAGTCCCACTGCTGACACAAGCACAGCAACTCAAACACAAGGAAATCCAAACACAGGCAACTGCTCTCCCTTTACTGTCAGAGCAATTGTCAGTCTTTCATGTTCTTTATTTTCCTTCAGGGAAACATTAAGGAGCTACTGTTGAATTTTTAAGGTGGCTCATTAGTATCTGGTGGCACCAGAGCAGCACCAAGGGCCAGGTGTGATGGATTTCTCCAGCTTGGAGAAAAGCAGGAGATGTGCTGGTGCTGCCTCACCTTGAGTCCTGGGTGCAGTTTTGGGCATCACAGTATAAAAAAAGGTATAAATTTACTAAAGAGTGCCCAAAGGAGGAGCACTGAGATGTGAAGGGCCCAGAGGGGAAGCCATATAAGAAGGAGCTGAGGCCAGAGCAGACTGAGGTCAGACCTCAACAGGGTCTGCTTTGACCAGGGACAGCACCCAAGGGAATGGCACAGGTGCTGTGCCATGGGAGGTTTGGTTGGATGGTAGGAAAAGATTCTTGCCCCAGAGGGCACTGGTCAAGCCCCAAGGTGGCCAGAGCTCCAGCAGTGTTTGGATGATGCCCTCAGGGACAGGGTGGGATTTTTGGTGAGAGACAATGACCTGGACTAGATGATCCCTGTGAGTCCCAGCTCAGCGTATTTTACGGTTCTATGCTTGGGACCTTCCAATATATTACCTGAAAAACATTTCACAGCCTGCAACTTCCATGAAGCACTGCACAGTGGCTATTTCCATGGAAAACACATACTAAAATCCTGCACCACTCCAAGGAAAACCAGGGAGAGCCAACAGCATCACCTGCATCCCCTCCCCCAGCTCCAAAGTTATCATTTCTGAAGAAGACTTGCATTTAGCTGAGTCTTGCAGGTTTTTCCACCTGCCAAGTCCTGTGTGAGGCCCTCTTTTCAAATGCCATGCCCTTTGCCTCCCAGGCCATTTGAGGGTTAATCTTGCCATCTCAAGATCTTTCTAAAATGCCAGTCAAGCTCATCATCAATTTGACACAGATGTCTTTTGGGGAATCTGGGTTGTTTTTTCTGGGAGCACTGTCCATTTGACAGACAGGAGGCTGTGCTGCAGCAGCCCCATCAGAACCCTTAGCTATGTCTGCTGCTGAAACCTCTGAATTAAACATTTAGAGCTGCAATTAAAAAAAAGAAAAAAAAGGAAAAGGCAGCAAACATGTTTACAGAACTTCATAGCTAATTTATAAACTTTTCTATTCAAGCTTCCATTTTGCTTAACTACTTTAATTTGTAGAAGAAACACATCTCTGATTGTGCAGGGTGGTGGATCAGAATTTGCCCAGGGACAGGTAGTGAAAAATGCAAAAGGCTGAGCTGACATCACTAAGGTAATTTTTGACATGTATCTAGTTTTAAACAGCTGCTTAGAAAATTAGGGACATGTATTTTTTAAAAGTTTGTCACTGTGTGTGTCTGTCATGAGTGTGCTCTTTCAAAAGTGTTTATCCTTTCTTGCGACTAGAAACTCAGATTGAAAAGAAATGTTCAGAGGGCATGAGGATGTATTTCCTACTTCACACAGATGTGATGATAAAATCATATCCCTCTCCACACTCATGTTTTAATTTATTTCTCATGCTGGATACACAGAATATACTTTGCTCAGGTGGCAAATAAATCCTCACTACACACCTATGCCCACGGCTGGATTTTCAGAGATGCCAAAAATAAACATCCACAATTGTTTTACAGCAAATGCTCCCTCTCTGCTGGAGTCAATGCAGTTCAGGGCTGAGCACCACTCAGTGTGAGTTCTACTGAGAATAATGGCTCCAGTTCACTGTGGTTCATGGAAAGTCTGTTTACTTTTATCTGAGCTTGCAGCCCTTGAATTTCTGAGTCTGAAAGAATTTCTGAGTCAAAACTCAGCCATCGAGTCCTGTCCAGCTCATGCTCAGGCTGTGGGTTCCAACATAGGTTGGCATAAACTTTTAGTGCACGTTTTCCACCAAAAACTAGAGCAGTGTTTAACTTCATGCACACAAAAAGAGCTCAAGAATTATCCAAGCTTTGAGTTTTCAGAACAGAAGTCTGTGTTTGCTGGCATACGCTCACACACTTTCAAAACAATGTTCTGCAATAAAGACTGTGATTCCAAGAAGTATCAGTGGGATTAGGAGAGATCTTGGGATGCATGGGAACACAAACTACAACATAAGGAACAGACTTGCAACAGGAGCAAGCTAAAATGAACAGAAACCCCCTCAGCCATTCACCAAAAATAAAAAATAAAGCACATTGTTGTACTAGTTTCATGTTCTTTTTCTTATTGCCTTTAAACTACACTGCATCACCTGAGTCACCTTGGCCCTCCAAAGTTTCTGCAGGTGAACGAGTCCCTTGTTTGCAGTTTTTGGCAACTGCAAATTTCAGTCGGGATCAAACAGCTCAGCCCCACCTGGAGGCACAACTGGGGAACCAGCAACAGCAACCAGGAATCACAGAGAAAATTAAAAGCTTCACCTTCCTTTGTCAGGCAGAGACAAGGAGATATTTCCACATACTTTTACATTTATCCATATTTCAGGAAGTTGCCCCTGGTGTTCAGTGATTTCACACATCACTGTGTTCCCTCCCTCCTGTTTAAATTTGCTTTTCAGGACCTCGTGGATTCAGAGTCTCTCCTGGCAACTCAGCGAGCTCGGTCTGACAAGAAAACTGAAGTATTTTCCCAGCAGCTCTTATCAGGAAACAATGTGTCAAACAAGATGAAACCAGCTCTGTGTTCTTGGAAGATTTACTCCAATTCCCCCAATGCTCACAGAGGCAATGTTAACACTAACCAGCCACAGCCCTGCTGTGTAAATCCGGGCTGCTCTCCCAAGGAACAGCTCCCAGGAAAGCCTGGGCAGCCTTTTCCACCCTGCACTCTGACAAACACCCCCACAGGGGTCTGGATGTTGTGTTCTCAAATGAATTTGGGGAAAAGGGACGCTGATGCCTTACGATTTTAGCTTTTATACTTTCCATATATTTGTAACCCTGCAATTCCTTTGTGTATAACTTTAAACCCCACAGTGTGAACTGCTGCTTTCCCATTTTGGTTGGACACAATTCCTCTCTAGCCTGGGAATCAAAGGCACCTCACCGCCTCAAGAAATGTAAACAAAAGTAAATTGGGATTGGGGCAAACTTGGAGTAAACTACTTCATTACCTGAAGCTGTAATTGGAAGATTAACCCATGATATGCAAATGGACCAAACTTATAAAAGTGTGAAAACCCATGGTCCATTTTGGGTGTAGCCCCTGGGAGGCTTCCTCTGCCCAAAATATACCTTCAATAAATATAGCTGCTTTTTATTATCCTAATTTTGTCTGGCTTCTGTTTTTAAGTATCAATACAAATGGAGTTTTTCCTGGGGCATCCCTGTCTTGCCTCTCCCTTGCCCTGCTCCAAACCATGAGTGGTTTGGATCCTCCTACATGGAGCAAAGGCCACTGTGAGAATTTGGGATATTCCTGCAGGGAACAGCCAAGGGGGGATGGATAAAGGGGTGGCCACTCCATAAGTGACTGCAGAAGCAGAGGGGAGGATGGGGACAGATTTATTTTTCTGGGATCCTGGAACATGACCAGCACAAAGGGAGGTAAATGGAAAAAATATGCAGATGCTCACCTGGCACCAAGTCTGTTACACTATTTATGACCAGTGTTCTTCCTGCTTGGAAGCAAGGATGTGAGTGATTATTGACTCCTTTAAAAATAGATGTCTGTTGCTAAATAAATAAAATAAATGCAAGTGTGTCCTGTTCTATGAGATGTCCCCAGATTTGGGTTTGCTTTTTTAATCCCATTTTCAACAGTAAAGCACAGGGGAAAACAAAAATTAGGGGTTAAATGAAGGCTGGTAAACAAAGCAGAAACACCTAATCTTGTATGCATCTTGGTTCTGAACCTTTCTTCTGAGATTTATTTTTTTGTTTGAACACTGGGGTCTTTCCAAGTCCAAGATCCCTTGTTTACACCAGCCAGAAGAATGTTAAATTATGACCACCCTTATTATGCCATTTGATAGGGCCCAAAATACAGAATTGGGATAGTTTAGGATCCTGAGTCTCCAGGGAAAATTAACTAATGCTATAAATTAGGAACACTCTTCATGCCAGTAATTTCAACTTCCAAAGCAAGCAGAAAAACACAGCCCCAAAATATCTAGCTAAGTGCTTGTCTGTACTAGACTGTGGGGCTGCAGGAATTATGCGTTGATAACACTGGAATTTATGAGGGACTGGATGGTTTCTGGATTTGTTAGGAAACCAGCAAACATAGGCATATAACGCTCATCCTGGCCAGAGCATGAGAGGCAGAACATGGAACCCACCAAACAAAAATATTCACAACTCCCAAGGTAAAAACGACCTGTTGCCATATTTGTATGTGCTGTCAGTGTTCTTGTGTCACTCTGACAGGGTAAAAGATCAAATCTTTGAGAATATGGCCCAGATTGTTGAGTTTATGAAAGTGAGATCAGAATCGGGCTCACAATGCTGCTTGCAGAATTCTTGTTCCATTCCCACTAAAACTGCCACCTTCCCTTATGCTGTCAGCCTCCTTCCAAACACATCTGACAGCTTCTTCCATGGTTTATAAAATGACACCTGCTGAAACTTAAGCTATGCATGCAGATAATAGAGCCATGGAGAGCATTCATGTTTTCCATGTTGTCAGAGTAATTTGTTTTGCTGTTTGGGATAGGTTCTACTAAGCATAAATATTTATGTCTGTGTGGATGCCAAATACTTTAATTAGGAAGTACACCTAGAACTGGGCTGGATTTAATTGAATCTTTGAGCCAGCTAGACATTTTCAAGGCTTCAGCTGTTTGTCATATAAATATATTGGATTAGACCTCTACTGGGATAAGTTTTCTTTAAGAAAAAGACTACTTGTCATTATCTGGGGTATTCTACTAAATGCAATGGCTGCTAACACTGCAGGGAGAGCTACCTTCAGCTAAAAGGAGACATGAGATGCATGGAGGAGAAGCAACAAATCAGAAATAGTGAGATTGCCCAAGTGTCCCTCCTTGCATGCCTCACTCCCAAGCCAAGCTCTGCTGCCCAGGCAGGACCCAGCTGGGTCAAGAAGCCACTTCAGTTACTGGAAACATCACAAGAGCTCATTTTATTGACAAAGAGCCAAATTAGTGCAGAGGTGCTTCACTGCAGAGCCTTCCAGTACTAAATTAAAGTTAATCTGGATATTACTGCCAATGGCTCCCCATTTAGTTTGCTTGGGTACTGCTGGAAGTGAGTATGAAGAGTAAACTGAACACTAGTAGCACCCAGCTTCTGCAGTTCTATGGGTTTTTTTCCTAAATTCCCAGCAAAGAACTTAATCCTCTTCTCCTCATCACCTCCCCTCTGCTTCCATTTCATCCACCTCCCTAAATCAGCCTTTCATCCCATGTCCTTCTTCACAACACTTCTCAAAATTGAAGCTCTAAGTCCATCATCACCCACAGACCTCACAAACCCTGGGCCCTACCTCTTCCTGCTCCACACAAACCAGACACAACAAACTGAGGATTCTTTAGGCACCCATACAGGGCTCCAAAAGAGAAGCTGGAGGCAGGAGATTCTCCTTCACACAGGAACAAACCTCAGCCCCAGAACTGCCCACAGAGAAGTCCTTACCTTGCAGCAGTTGTGAAAGCAGAGTCTCCAGGTGCCAAGAGCTCCTGCTGTATCACTGCCAGGGTATGGAAGGGAAAGGCACCTGAGCATCTCCACTTTATGGAAACGTTTTTAAAATCCAGAAGGCACCTAAAAGGTAAAGAGGTAGCACCCTCACTTCAGCCATGGAAGAGTCAGCACCAAACTCCTGCTCTGAAGGAGTCAGGGATTTGAATCCCAGCCCACCCACAGCAGGTGTGGGCACTCATCCCCATCAGCAGCCCAGGCTGTGCTTGGCCCACCTGTGTTACACAGGTGCAGATATCACAGACCAGGGTCTAGCAACGAGCAGTTCCAGAGAAACTGGTTGTGGTATCATTCCTCAGTGATACTGGGTTTTTTACTTGCACAGATTTTCAGATAAAATTAATGATGACCCTCCGGTCTGGTTCCTTGGTGGAAGCACTGGGTATGGCTGAACTGTGGTTTCAAAACACAAAAAGCTGCTACAGGAGAAGCCTCAGAGGAGCTTCATTCAATTTAGCCACCTTAGCCACAGATTTTTATGTGTTTGTAGGCAATTCTGTTCCACCCCTTTGCCTCAGTTTCTCAGTTTTCCCCCAGGAGATACTGGGTAAATTCACCACTTCCAAAAAAATGTGGATGAGATGTTATTCAGGTACTTGAGACTGAAGAACATCCACTCAAATCACAGTGCTGAGCTGACAGACTTGTTGATCTTTAAGGTTTTTTCCAACCTTAACAATTCTATGATCTTACTCCATTAAATAAAAAAAGGCAAAGAAAAGTCATTACAAAGCCCTACATTGTGAGTCCTGTATACAATAAAACAACAGTAACTCTCAAAATGGCTGCCCATCTCTGCAGATGACAAATTCTAGGATTTAAAAGTGTCATATATCAAAAATAATATTCCTCTTCTGAAGTCCAGCCCTGCAAGGCTGGGAGCGCACAGCTCTGTCAGGGATTTCGCAAGGGCCAAGAAGTTAGACAATTACTTCATTTTGAGACGGCTTTGTGTTTGGGACACATAATCTCTGAAAATTACATAAAACTGTATTAAACACGCTTCACACACTGCACTGAATATCCATCAAATGATAACAGCTGTCATCATGCTGCCCTGGTCTGAATTTGAACCTCAAAGCTCTCAGTGAAACAGTGTTTATCAAAGATATATCTACAGAATACTCCAGACACAGAAAGCTATCAGTGTGTAATCATGGTCTGTAAAACAGTTGATGACTTCAGTATGCTTTTGCTACTCCTTAAATAATGTGCAATCCCTCTCAGGAGCATTCAAATCCATCCTTTGGAAAATAAAGTAAGATACAGTATTAATAAAAAGTTTGAGGGCCGTGCTCAGCTCAGTTTGTGCTTCTATTGACCGTCACACATTCAAAAAACATTAGAGGAGCTTGGTCCTCCAGAGACAGCGAGAGAAAGCCTGGGCAATTATGTAAAGCCACCATTCTCCTGTTTTATTTAGCAGAGAGAGGGTGGTTTTTTTAATCCTTACAGCCCTTTTGTGCTCCCAGATGTTTTAATTACTGAGGAAAGGGAGCGGATGATTCTGGCCATATGTCTCCATTCCGCACAGATAAATTTTGTCGCCAGCCAGCGCCGAGCCCGCTGACACCAAAGCTGTCGGGCCCGATAAGCATCTTCAATCCTTCAGTGAGCATGCTAATTCCAGGAACACTGAGACTGATACCCCATGAAAATATTCAATCTAGAAACAATTAGGCTCATATTGCTGCAGAATGGTACCTCGAGGAATTTGGGTGCTCGCTTGATTGGAGCCTGGAGCAGAAGCTCCGAGATGCCAAAGGGAACAAGTGAGGAGAGGAGAGCAGGTGAAATGGGCTTTTCAAAGCAACAATTGCTCTGGGAAGTCTCTGTGGGCCACATTTGCCTTTCCCTGGCCTGTTCACAGAGTCTTGGGGCGCAACAACTTAATAAATAAAGGGATTTAGTTACGACTGCTTTATGACTTTTGTTGATGAATGCACGCAACATCAATTGTTTTTATTGCAGGGTGTTTTGAAACAAACAATGGTCAGGCTCTGGTGGTGTTAGACAGCATGAAAACACAGTTGCAAACCTTCCCTTTGCAGCTTTCAGCCTAAATAAACAGTCTAATATATCCCCCAGAAAAGAATACACAACCACAGTGGCTGCGGGTGGTTGCAAACAAGTTGTGAAAGTTGTTAAGCAGAAGGGAGTAATTTAAGAAGAAAGGATTTAGCTAAATGAACTGACAAGGAGAGGCAGGCAGGACAGGGCAGCCAGTGACAATGCCAGGCTGTGAATGTCCCTCATTTTTGCTACATGGACACAGCACCAAGCCCTCTCATATCTTGCTTTTCATCCAGAGGTGGATGTGCCTTATGGAAGGCATTGGAGGACAGCAAGTGAGGGTGCTTTTTTGTCAAAGGAGAAATTTTTTCAACAGTTGAAATTCCAAGACAACAAATTAAGGTATTAGCAATGCAAGTACTATCCTGATTTCCACAATCAGACTAATAGGTCAAAATCAGGATCTTCTTTTGAAGTAAAAACGCTTTTTAAAAAAAATTATAGTTTTCCAAAGAATCTGGACCTGTACCCTTTAAGCTTGTGAGCCATGGTAATCATTGCCATGAAACAAGAATCACTGTTTGTTGAGGTCTGTTGACGCCATTTTTATTAGGAAACAGGCAAAGCCAAAGGAAGGTGCTGGGGAATTCATCATCCCACCTCAATGGGATCCAGGTGCTGAGGACTCCTGGGATCCCTCAGGAGAGGCAGAACAAGGGGACCCATGGTGCCACACCTGTCCTTTGTGGGCAGACAGGACAGCCACCCTCTCCAAAGCTGGTCAGAGCTGGGTGAAAGGGTCCCAATAGGCCTCCAGCTCCTCTCACAGCTGCATATTTAACAAAATGCTCAGCTGTAGGCAATGGTTGTTTATTGTTGCCTCCTGGCTTAATTCTGAGTCTACAGAATTCACAGGTGAATCCTGATTTTCACTGGCACTACACAATCAAAAGTTCTGTTTGATGTCCCAGGCAAAAAAAAAAAAAAAAACAAAAAACCCATGGGATCGAGACATGAATGGAGAAATTAAGAAATGCTGGGCAGAGAAGAAGGGAAAAACCTGCAGCTCATCCACTCAACAATTCTGTATTTGTTCTCTAGGTCGTGACACCAGAGAGAAACCAGCTTTCAAGAATACTTACATATGGTACACACCTCAGCAGAAGCTCTGTCCTAAAAAGCCTGTGTGGACAGAAGACAGGAAACATTAATTTGTTCTTTTCAGTGAAACTTTTTCCACCTACTCTTGTTTTCAGAGCCAGCTCTCTCCAAGATAACACTCCAAGTAAATCAAGCTGGGATTGGAGCAGGAGCCAGGCTGAACACAGAGTTTTGAGGAGCACGCCAGTGCTGTCTCCCATTAGCAGAACACACGTGGCTGCTCTCAGAGCCAGTTATATGTCAGTGGAAACACCTGGGGATAAACCAAGATTCAGGAGGTCCTTGTTGAAAATGAAAAGACTCTGAAAGAGCCTAAAACATTAGGCTCACTTAAATCACCTTTGAAGTAGCACATTCTCTCACCTCCCTTGGACTGAACCGCAGCTACGAGACACAGAAAAAATCTGAGTGCTCCTCTTACACAAGAAAAGGAGGCATTCTTGAGAGATTAAAGGATATTTTGAATCATGATAAAGGAGAAACTCATAGCTAGGCAAGCAGTGAGTCCAGTATGCTTGAAAAAGGGATGGCTTTATCAACAAGGTAAAATCTGAAGTGCATCTACAACTGAGCTTTGCCTCCTTGCATCATCACTACCTGGCATGCACACAGAAATACAGGATCAGAAGGACAAAACAGTTTTATACATAACACCCTGACTGTCAAACAACTGAGTATAAACTTAAGAGTTGTGTTAGATGTCACTGACTTGGCGCTCTGTCTGAGGTAAATATGGAGAAATCAAGAATCACTTTTGAGCTTGTCTCCAACTGCATGGCTCTATTTAAAAAATATGAGTGTTTTCAGCCACCTCTAAACCAATCAAGGAGATTTCCCTTGGTCTAAAACACCAGAATGTAAATTTTGTTTTGTACTTCCTGATATTGTGAATGGGAGCAGAATGAGCAGCACTGAAACACTGCAAAGAAAGCTGCTCCCAAGACATTTCTGACACAGCCAGAATAGAAATCTCCAGCTGGGATTTCCAGTTCATTTTTGCCAAAAGAAGAGACTGAGATAAGCATCTGATTTTAAAGCTCATCCAAAAAATAGCATATGGAGAAAGAATTACTTTCTGTTGAGCTAAAGCACAGGATGAAAAGTCTGGAAATCTGAATTTTAATCTTAGTGGCAGTAATTTTGTATAAAAAGAAAATCTACTGACATTAATAACTATGGAAGATTTAAGATTAGCTTAAGCAAGGTCAGAATCAGCATGTAGGTTCTGGGCCCAGCAGCATTACAGACTCCCACTGTGATCTTGGGCAAAATCCATGTAGTGATGGATTCCATGGAGTGATTTTAGGAGCCTTGAATTTTAGATGACTACATTAAGCAACTCAAAGCAAACAACCACAAAAATGATGTACTTAAAGTGCTCTGAAAACCCCGAGCTTAGCTGTTCTATGATTTAGATGTCTCGCCTTTAAAAAAATCATCATTGTTACAATGATGACCAGTTTTATAACAGAGACATACTTCTTGAATTCTTGACTAAAAGCAAATTACTTTAAGATTTTCAGAAGGCAGTGGAGAAGCTTAAAATTATGTTTAATTTACCAGTATTTCTTCAGATGTATCAATTATCAGTAATGTAGATGAGAAAGAGGCAGGGAATGTATCACTTCTCTCAAACAGAAAGAAAGCAGGCCATAAGGACAAAAAGTAATTTTCCTTTCCTATTCATGTCCCTAGTCATGACAAATGTCCCTCAGTTCAATTATGACTACTCAGAGTGCATTTTTACACACTTAGAGAGATTATATATTAATATACATATTTCTGCACATGCTACCCATCTTGCTACAAATTGCTGGTACTCAGATTTGTTACAGTTGGAGATTGAGTGCATCTTGTGCAAAACTTAGAAATTTACATTTTAGAGTGACCACTTCATTCCTGTGACTTACTTCCAATATGTTTTTTCTTTGCTGGTTTTTTTCAAATTAATTGGGAAAAACAAGGTCTAAACCTCTGTTCACCAGTAAAAACTTGATACTTGAGCTATAAGTTAAAACTATGACCCTGATAAAAATATATTTCAAACGCCTTCAGCCATAATGGGTGATGGATGATGCCTTTTCTAGGACCAGAACTTATTCCAATCCTGTCACATTTCCATCGTGCCTCTTGCAGCTTGTATTTCACCCAGCTCAAAATTTGTATAACAGGACATTCTCAAATCTAAAAACCACCACCATCAAAGGTACATCAGTAACATCCATTCTGTGTGATGAAGAGAAAGAAGGAGATGACTGTTGGCACAGGGGGATTTTTACTCCTACAGCAATGGCAGAGATCATCAAAGCACAACCACCACATCAGTAACACAATAAAGTCCTGGCCCAGCTGAAAACCTCAAGTGAATTCACATGTAACTTAGCCCTAAAGACTTTGAAACATATTGAAGGCAGGAGGAAGATTTTTCACATAGACAACAGAAAAGTAAAATTAAAATCTGTTAAATGCTATGAAGAGAAACATCTGAGGGACTCTGAGGACAATATTCCCACCTTCCCAGCGGCATAAAGGGGGTTTTGTTTGGTTTGGGGGGGATTTTTCTTTCTAAACTGCCTCCTCTTGCCAAGATTTTATACCATAAATTGAACTACATCTCATGGGAGTGTCAAGCATAAAACAAACAAAGAAACTGTGCTTTTGATGAGCAAACAACTTCAAAGAGCGCTCTCATGTTTATCTTGAACACGGGGTTCCCACCAGAGCCCAGATGAACCAAGTTCAGTTTCCAACAGGACATCTCCCTGCCAGAGCTCAGCCACAAGCATTTCTGAGGGGTGGGGGGAAACTTTATCATCAAATCAATTCGAGAGTCATCATTTTTCCTGTGTTGCAAGTGTGCTTCAGGATGCCACTGGGAGTAGAGTGGATATGGCTCTCTTAGCCAAACAATAGCTGCCTTCAAAGGAAATCCCTCAGGAAACTGCCCTGAAAACTTGCAGTGTGCTGTGCCTCAACACCTGCCAGCCTTCGTGGACCCCCAGTTTGCCCAGAGGGGATTCAAACATGGATCTGCACTCACAGCATGAAGGGTGAGATTTGAAACCAAAGCTCATTAGCACAGATGAAAAGGAATGACATTTTGTATTTACATCAGCCTGAAATCTACTTGTACCACCACCAATAAATGAAATCTCAGCAAAGCACAGAAATATAGTATTTAAATGTGTCTGGAAAAAGGAAATGTGGATTGTGAAATAAGAAAGTACCAGGTTTGGAGCAATCTGGTCTACTGGAAGGTGTCCCTGCCCATGGCAGGGGGTTGGGATGAGGTGATTTTTAAGGTACCTTCCTACCCAAACTATTCCATGAATCTATGAAGAAAATTCTGTTTATTTAAGCAAATTAATCTCCTATCTTTCTCCTCCTATTCTATAACCCAGACTTTCTGGGGTAACGAGAGGTTTCAGAAAGTTAATACCAACCTTTCTTAGAATTTTCTTGTACTGTGAGCTCACAGGCATGGACTTCCCTGCTCAATTATCAACTATTTCATTGCATAAAGGAGGGACAGAATTAAGAGTGGAAACTGTGCTCACCCTGGGATTCTAGAGCAAAGACTGCAGATGTGTGGAGTTATTCCATCAGTGCCATGCTGGGAAAGGTAGTGGTGTGTCAGTCTGTGGCACCAAGGACAGACAAACCATGTTCAAATGGATTTTCTCACAGTGTTTGCCATGCTCCAGCCCCAAAACAACTTTCTGTCTCTGAAGAGGCAGATACAATCATCTTATGAATTCATGAGGAAGCTGAAATTTTGTAAGAAGCTGATGGCAAAGAGCTGTTTTAATTATTCTCCAACTCGCTGACTCCACCTTAATCAGAATATATTAAATAAAATGTATGGATGCTGGAGACTGGAATGCTGCAGTTCATAACTACAATTAACCACTATTAATTAATATCTGAAAGATAAATGAGCCATGGGATCCATTTATTCCTGGGTTGGGAGTATTTAAATTCACAGTAGGATGCCAGCCCATTTTTCACAGCAGTGAATTAAGGGAAGTGTGAATCAAAGCTCACTGCTGTAAGATGCAGGAGACATTTTCAGATCTGTCTGGTTCTTATCCTTTAAATGGGGAAAGAGGAGATGGGCACTGAAATTTCACCTGGAGAACAAAGAGAAAATGGCAGTGATCATATCCAGAGAGATGGAGCTGGGTCTCAGAACTCCCCATGCTTTACTCAGTTCCAGCAGTGCAGGGTGGACAGGGAGGATGGATTCCCTGAGGCTGCACAGCACAGACACTGCTCTGCCCTCACCTGAGCCCAAAACCCTCCTGGCCAACAGCAGCTCAGTGTGAGAAAAACACAACCAAGCAAATATTCATGATGTTCTTTCTCCTCTGCATCAAGGACATACCTGCCTCACATGGACCCTTAAAATTCAGTCAAGACTTGTTTTGCCCTCTATTGTCTCCTCATGCTTGGAAAATCCCATTCAGGACATACCATAAAACACATGGGTGCTTTCCATGTCTTCTCCAGGAGAGCTGAAATGTGAAGTTTCTGAATATGTTGCAAGACAATGATGTTCTTTCCAGAACTGTAGGGAAAGTTGTCACTCAAGCTTCAGTAGAGCAGTGGTTGCCATCATTATCAGCAATTGATTTGACAGCAGCCTGAGGCTTGTACAGGTTAGGAAGGTAGAGTCCAACTCCTGTGTTGGAAATGCCAAGTGAGGTTTGAACATTCTCCAGCTGCTTCTGACAGAAAGGGAAGGCTGCCCAGAGAATTATCCTGTGATGAGCTAAAGATTTGGGTTCTATCCCTGACTCAAAAAAGTGCAGAAATGAGGAAATGTGACCCTATATTTAGATAATCTAAGTGTTAAAGTAGAGAAATGACTGAACCATAGAAGGACTGAAATTCGGATTCTTTCCTACATTTTCTGTCTTGGCTAACTGGAGCTCTATTTGAAGTCATGTGCTCTGGAAAGTCCAACATTTAATTTGCTTTTTCTTCCCAATTGAGATGAAAATAAAAATATTTCTCAAGGGGAATGGATAGAGCAGAAAGTTTCAGTACGAATTTTACTGGAGAAACAAGAAATAGGTTTTTTTGCTGTTAACACAAAGCATTTTAATATCCCTTGCTAGAATCAGCTTAGAGTCCATTCAACACTGAAGTGCATCTTCTTCAAACTTGGTGATGTCTGAAAGGACAGGAGGGGAAGTTCAATCTCCTGGGAGGATCATGTTACACCTCCTTAGCAAAAAACCTTTGAATTTTAAATACTTGATTTTCCACCAAAATCTCCTAGAGAGTTTTCTTTCTGAAACTGCATTCTGGAAAATTTTTTCTGTATTCTCACAAAAGCAGGCTCTTCTACAAGGTTTATAATAAGTCCTGCTTCCTTTTGAGAGCTTAAACAACAGACTTACAAGCAGTATGTTGGCACTTTCAGCTCTCCAATAATAACAAATATGAAATCCAAAAGTATCTATAGATACATACTTTTTCAGTACAAGATTTAAACTAAAATTAGAGATGGTTTTTCTTGCAAAAAGTCCTTGTTTTGTTCTTTGATACCATAAGATCTCAGAGCCTCAAAATGTTGTGGTGGAAAGGCATGTCAAGGATAAAACCTTTCAGAATCCAGGACATTGATTTTGTTCACACAAAACTTTCATTAATTCCAAATAATTTTAACCTGAGTTACTACACAGTGGTAAAGGACTTAAGTATTCCCCAATAATACACAGATGTTATCACTTCATACAGGAAATACCCAATCTGCTCATTTCTTCTTTGAATGCAACAAAAAGTGAGGAAGAGTAATTTAATTACTGGTGAGGATCCTCCAAAGAGGCTGGTTACATTAACACCAGACCCAGAGTATGCTGTATTCTTCCCACAGAAAAAAAAACTAAAAAACAAAAGCCTAAACCAAACCAAACCAAAAACAATGCCCCCTACCCCAATATCAAAGAGGAATTATTTTGTCAGGAGCTTTTTTCCAATGAAAAAACGGAAATAAAAAATAAACCAGATTTCACTGCTAATTATTTAGCAGGTTCACAAGAAAACAAAAGGCACATGGTTAAAATGATTGGGCCATCAAGCCCTTTGTCTGTGAGGAATGACTGTTTCCAGCAGCAGTGTGTAAACAGGACTTCTTGCAGGCTGAAGAACCAAATACACAAAAATGTAATTATTCTTTTCAGAACACCTTCATTTTATTCTGGACAGCCAGTGTTCCTATGAATACTTTGTTTTAGCTCGGGTGGACTTTCTGCAGGTGGGCAGAGGCTGGGCATGCCAGGCAGGGTTTGCTGTTCCAGCAGTGGGGAATGCCAGGGCATCCATGCTGGGGTGTGGAAGGAGGAATGGGCACCAAGGGTGGGGCTGGACCCTGCCCACAGCCCAGGGGCTCAGGAGCAGCTGCTCCCCTGCGTTTGGGGCCACCTGCAGGGTCCCTGCATGCTGTCATTATAGTTCTATTGTCATTACATTGCAAGGGTTCCATATTGCTAGAGTTTGATGTTCCTGGCAGGCAGCTCCTCTAGGCACTGACTCTTCCTTATCCTTCAATTTCCCTCAACCAACCAATCCCCTCTTTTATAACACTCTTCTTATTGGCTACAGCTGTGGCCTGTTAACATCAGGCCTGCTCCTAATCCTTAATAATTAACCCAGCTGTGACTTTTTATTGGGTACAATTACATTCTATACCACCTTCATTTACCCATACTGTATCCCCCTACTCCTCCAGGCTCAGGTGTGCAGGGCAGAGGTGGGAGCTCACCAGCACCACTCTTGCTTGGTTTGGGACTAAGGAACAGTGTCTGTCACCACCACATGGCCTTTGGGACAGGAAGGGCTCAGCCAAAGAGAGCAGGAAATGCTGCCCTGCTGGAGCCAAATATCCCTGTATGAGTGAGGAAGACAAAGAGAGTGGCTGATAGAGCTTTCTTGTGCCCATAAATCTTCACTAACTTAGGTCAGATTCTGCCACACCGGTTGGAGGCAGAGTCTGGAGCTGCTTTCTCAGTTCTGCTGCTTTTTCCAGTGAAATAGGAATACACTGATTTATAGCCTCTAACCCCAGAAGAAACAGTGAATATCAGTTAATGTTTGTACAGCTCTATTGTTGGAGCTTGTCTCTTCTCTGACCCTGAGTCAATGAAACTCCACTTCCGAGCTGCAACAAGAAGGAGAAATGTAAACTAACAGCATTACAGATCATTAACCCAAAATACAACTCCTGACACGAAAAAGCACAGGACAAGATGATGTTAAAAGGACAAAACTGAACACTCTGGTGCTCGTTTTTAACCTCGTTGCCTTACCTCCAGTAGCACAACCAAATGTAATTACAGCCAGCAGCAAAAGGAAAATCAAGATCACAGACTCAATCCCGATTAAAATAAATAAATAGGGAAAATATAGAAAGCATATGGGCACTGAAGAGCAGCATATGGATCACGTCCTGAAGTACAAGGCCTGCCATATGCTTCCAGAGCCTGGTTCAAAGGAAAACCTCGCTCCCTCCTCCCGATGTCTTTGGCTAGGTCACGAATCAGCTGCCTCCCAACATCTTGTGCCATTGGGCAAGTTTGCTTTTGAATAATGAAGCAAGTTTCAGCTCAGCATGGGGAGAATCCCAGGTAGAAAATGGGCAGATGGCTGGTCCTAGTTAAGCAGGCAGGACTGAGATGAAGCATTCCCCTTTTCCTTCTTTCAGGCCAATCTTTGCATTGTGTCCTACACCAGCTGTGTGCATCTAAACCTCTTTACCTCCTGTTTCCTTAAGAAAATAGTCCTTAATTTTTTTGACCTCTCGTGCTGACCCGCCAGCCCTGTAGGGAATGTTAATGAGCTGTTAGAATTGCTTGGGATGTGGCACTCAACCAGTTTGTGGAGTCCTCCAGCCTCTTCCTACCCTGGCCCCTGTTTTTTCATGCTTCACTGGCCCCAACCAAGCCCATCTGCCTGTGGATGTCTAGCATATGCTCTGTGCCTGGCACTGCCCAGCAGGAAATGATGCCTCTCAGCCATCCCTGTGTCTGGCATGAGATAAGGACAATTTAGATCACAATCAAGGAGCAGCACTGCTCAAGCGTGGGGCTAGGAGAGGAGGAAGGAGACAGCAATGACTGGTCCCCAGAGAGAGGATTTCCTGCCATGCTGCAACTGCAGGGATGGAGTGTGACAGTGTTCACAGGGGTTCTTGGCTGAGGCAAGAGACGAGAATGTTGACTCCATGTTCAGAAGGCTTGATTTATTATTTTATGATTTATATATATTACATTATAACTATCCTAGAAAGAAATAGAAGGAAAAGGTTTCTTCAGAAGGCTAGCTAAGCTAAGAATAGAAAAGAATGAATAACAAAGATCTGTGGCTCAGACAGAGAGTCTAAGCTATCTGGTCTGTGGTTGGCCATTAATTGTAAACATTCAAGATGGCCCAATCAAAAATCTACCTGATGCATTCTACAGCAGCAGATAACCATTCTTTACATTTTGTTTCTAAGGCTTCAGCTTCTCAGAAGGGAAAATCCTAAAGAAAAGGATTTTCACAAAAAGATGTCTGTGACAATGGAGGGCAGAGATGGACTCTCCTAGATGGATGCAAAGCCAGTGCTGAGGACTTAAAAGCACCAGGAAGCACTGAGGTCTGCACTGCTGTGTGAATTCCCTGGATGCCATACATGAAATGCACTCGCAATTATCTACGGTGTCACTGTGATCAAGGGGAGCAGAGACAAAAGCTCCTGCTCAGGGATTCTCTCTGTCTCCAACAGCTTGGGCCAGGGAGCCCTGCTGGGCGCTGGGAGCTGGAGAGCCCAGAGGAGGCTGTGCTGCAGGCTGGGTGCTGGGAGCTGGAGAGCCCAGAGGAGGCTGTGCTGCAGGCTGGGTGCTGCTGACAGCAGCACTGCTGGGATCCAGCTGCTCCAGCTGCAGCCCAGGGCAGGGCAGGGCTCTCACAGCAGCTGAACATATGTCCAGGGAGGGCAGGGAGGGAAAGGCTCCTGTCCCATGGCTGCACTGCTGGCCCAGGCTGGCCAGGGATTGCTTTCTTCTTCTGGTTTTTGGAAATGTTAAGTTTTGGTGTCACGCTGGGCTCACTTACAGAGCGCACATCATGGCAGAATAGGAGTCAGACCTCGTACAGGTCAGCCCTCCCCACCAGCAATGGCTTTAATGTTTTCAGTATTAGTCTAGTGCTGTCAAATCTGGGCATTCAAAAGTCAGAGCTCAGAATTTAAGAAAAAAAAACCTAAAAAAAAAAAAACCACAAAACAAAACAAAAAAACCCCACAAAAAACAAAAAACCCCAAACCCCAAATAAAAAAAGAAACAAAGAAAAAAACAAACAAACAAACAAACAAACAAAAAACCCCCAAAACAAAACAAAAAAACAAACAAAAAACCCTCAACAAAACAAAAAACCCAAAAGCAACTTAAAAAACCAAAAATACCCAAAAACCCCACCAAAAATAACTCCAAGAAAAACACCCCAAAAAACCTCAAAAAACCCCCAAAACAAAACAAAAAACCCCAAAAAAACCCCAAAACAAAAGAAAAAAACTCAACAAAACTACAAAACTCACCAAACCAAACAAACAAAAAACAAAAAACAACAACAAAAGCCACAAAAACACCCCCAAAAAACCCACCAAAAAATCTAAAGGAAAAAATACCACCCACCCCCAGTCCTCTCCATTTCAACCAAAAGCCATACCTTATTTTAAAGTTTTAAATCACTATTTTTACTCAAGATCCTTAATTTTTTCTTCTGGAAGGACCAGATATTTACCTGGTTTTGGGATACCAAGAACAAAGGAAAAACAAAGTGCTACCTGACAAAATCCAGGTAGGCCACAGCAGACTCTAAACCAATCCTGGTTTCCAATAATACCCCATAAATTGGAAAAAAAAATGGCCTATCCTAAGTCTATCCTTAACATCTAATTGAAATACACTGAAAGCATAGGAAATGTTGCTAGGTCAAATGACTGCTAGCTGTAGAAAACATATACAGAATTTCACAACATTTCAGATTAATTTTCCATCAGAATTTAAGATTTATACTGAAAAATAAAATCATTATTTTGCACAATTGAGCTAAATCCATATAATCCTAACTATGGCTGATGAGCTCACATTTTCTTTTCCCTTCTTTTTTTTTTTTTAAGAGAGAGTATATGATAAATTTTGACACATTAACTTGCCTAAATTTAGATAAGGAAAAAACAAATGTGTCATTTACTTACAGTTACTTAGTTTGAACCTCATATACATAAGGGATTGGATAAACTTTGCTACTTGCTCCCAATGAAGACATTGTGACATTTAAAGAGAGGATGACTGAAGGAACAGTGACGGCACTGAATTTTGGACTTGGAATTCTGGTTAATATTTTCAGTTCTGCTGTAGACTTGTCATATAACCTTGTAAGGAAAAAAAAAAAAAACAAACCAACACATTAATCCTGTCTTAAAATCCAAATCCCAATTAATCTACCAAATAAAACACTTCAATAGCTAATTGAATTTGCTTTCTGTCTCTCAGAAAGAAGAGGGAGCAGAAATGCAGTAATATTTACAAATTCTAGATTATGCTCTCGTAGCCTGACTCCCTGTTCTCAGATCCCCTGACACTCTGGAAGTGTGAATGCCTGCACACAGATAAAGCAGCAAAGAACAGAGGTTCCCATTTCAGCTGGAATGCAAAAAGGTAAAACTCTGTGCCTGTCAAACAGAGGATTAGGGAAATAAGCATGTAATTGAGTGGGAGGCAGCAGAAGTTGGAAGGTGTCCACAGGATAACTTAGTTCAATCGGAGGATCAGTTCATGACCGTACCTTCCCACAAAACAGAGTGGATTTGTCAGTGAAACTTTATTTCCTGATTGTGTAGGGAAGTGGATCAAACAACAGCAGCCCTAGAGATCATGTTCTGATGTGAACTTTAAGAGTTTGAATGAAAAAAACATTAAATAACAGAAGAAAAAAAATGTAAGTGGGAAACACCCAAGGTCTCCCCAAACAAAGAAAAGAAGTGATGATGAAAGAAAAGATTACTCATTGTTAATAATGTTCTATTGGAAGGTGGAAGATTTGAGGATGATGATAACTGATTCTCACTCAGGAGGGAGTGGAGTGAGCACAGGGAGCTGAACGCGTCTCACGTAATCCTGGTTAGGAGGAGTGGCTGGGCAGGAGCCAGAGCTGGATTATCTCAAACTGATAGAAGCAGCACACGTGTTTAGAAAGCAGAAGGAGTGCCAAATATGCAGCTCCTCGCTCCCACAAAACATAAGGTGTTTTATTTCTGCATCAGATGTTTCAAACACAATTGACTTCTATTAAGTTTCAATGTAAACCACTTTGCTTTCCTAATGTAGCATGAACTTTAACTGTGGCCATTTCAGAGACATTACATGGATACCATATTACCAAACAAAAGATACACATTTGCTGTCTCTCAGAATTATGGTTTATTTCCCTTTATCTCTCACCCTGTCTGGAACCTGGACTTTTTTCTTCTTTCCAGCTCTTTCTCATTTATATCCATACATGTGTTATACAAATTTTCCAAAACATTTGTCTTAAATATTATGTCCTTGTTAGGAGACAGAAAAAAAATAGAGTTGGCATTGTCTTACCTTATAGGATGCAAATAGAAAGGAACTGAAAAAATGTTCTAACTAGAAGGCATTTACTGATCAATATTATGTATTTTGTGGACACCAAGAAAGGCAATTTCCCTTCCATCCTAAAGGCTGGGCTAGTCAGGGGCTATTTGGAGGTGGCAGTGCAGTTGTGCTGAAATAATTCTGGCAAAATCTCTTTGTTCTGCACTCACAATTACTGGAATGTGCATCCCTTTGCATTACTGATCAAAAGGCAGGACAGTATGAGGGATTTCATTTAATCAGGTGATGAGAAAGGCTGCTGATTAGTTGGCTAATTCTGGCTCACAGGCTAAAACTTGATCACAGGTTTTCTAACAGCAAATTAAGGTAAAGCCAAGGAAAATCAGAAGTTTCAGCTGGCAAGAGTTCATGGGACTCCCTTCTCCAGTTTTGATTCATAAGTAATTTTGTGTAGCTCAGCTTTCAGGTTTGCAACTGAAACCTCACAAGCAAAAACTGGATGCCTTGTTTCATGGCTAGAAAAAAATCTCTGCACATTCCTTATAAGAGGTGCAGTTACAGCAGCTTCAAGTCCTGGTCTGCAGTTCTTGCTGAACTCTTTGCCCCACAATGTGCAGGTTGCATTTTGCCTGGTTTTTGGTACAATTAATCCCATTACTTTATCAAGCAATCAGAGATAAACAGATCTATAATAAAGTTCTAAAGTGGCACCTGCTGAAGAATATGAAGGGAAGGAGACAAAAAAGCAGAAACCTCATCCTGAAAACTGTTATTCCATCTTTCAGGAACTTCCCATCCATTCCATCAGAACAGAGCTCCTGGGGTGTGCCATATCCAGCTGGAAAGGGATGGCCACAATTCACTCACGCTGGCTTGTGCTCACCTGGGCTGGTTTCTCCAAGCTGTGCCTCTGTGCCCTGCCTGCTTCCAAACTTGTTCTCCGAGAGGACATAAGCACATCCAGCCACAATTCATGTCAAAAATCCTACAATTCAATTATTTCTCAGCCTGAGCTCCCAGAGCCTTTTCAAGGATCTCCAAATTGGTCAAATAATCTGGAACCAGCCTAAAAGAGAAATTGTGGCTGCTCCATCCCTGGCAGTGCTCAAGGCAAGGTTAGATGGATCTTGGAACAACCTGGGATAGTGGAAGATGTCCCTGCCTATGGAGGATATGGAACAATATTATCTTTAAGGTACCTTCCAAGCCAAACCATTCTATGATTCTATGAAAAAGCAGCCAGAAGTTATTCAGGAACAAACCAAACCTCTGGAATAGTATTTATGGACTCCTAAGAGAAAGGAAGAGCTGCCAATGGGATGCACATTGGGGTGCCCTTGCCCTGGGCACCAGGCCCTTCCCATGTAGCCTGTATGAAATCAGGAGAGGATTTCCATGTCCTGTCTCAGGAGCCTGCACCAGCTGCAGGAGCAAGCAGCAAGTGAACCCACTGTGCACAATGGATGAAGTGTGAAATTAGTTCTGTCATCTCCACACACACCACAGTGAATCAGGCCTTGCTGAGGGCTTCAGCAGATCAAAATTTCCAGTTGTTTAATTTGAGATCAAGGCAAGAGCACACAGGACCCTGCCCCGCTCCTCTCCATCAGGCTACGAGGCCAAAATAAAACCGAGGCTAAACAAACCTGCAGGGAGAAGAGATGAAGACGTGGGGGGTGGAAAGAAACGACCCCTTCACCTTTTGCTGCTTTTAGTGGATTCTAATTAGGAATCTGGCAGTGCCACCCACTCAGCGGGAAGCCCACATTATTAAGGCTGGCATCAAAAGCAAGCCGACTGCAATCTGCAAGAGCGGCTGCCGAACTGGCACTGCCTCCCCTCCGCTCTTGGCCACAGCACCACAACAGATGTCTGAAGGGTTGCTGTTTCTTTTCCTAGCCCTACCCCCGCTTTGCATGACCTTATGCCAGAGATTACATGTGCAAGTGCCAAGGTAAAGGTCCTTAATGGGTCAAAGAAACATCCTTAAGAGGCTATTTCTTTTAAACCTCTCTAATTTTAAACGGTACATTGAGGCTGTGAATGAGCATAGTCTTGTGGGGGACACAGAGAAATGTAGAACCATTCAGCTGTAATTATAGTAATCTAGTATAGTCAGTGTGAAAAAACAATGGCCTTTCCTCTCGTTATTCTGAATCATTTGTAGATGTTCATGTTTTAATCATATTTTCCACATGAATCGATATGAGAGAGAGAACGACAGAGAGATAATTATGTGCGCTGAACAAATATTCCACCTAACTGAGGTTGTGCTGGGAAGGGCTGCTGGTAATTAATGAAGTACTGCCACACACTTGTCAAGTGCAAGCAGCTCTTTAAGGGCAAGCCATCATTTCAAATTGGGAGCTCCCTGAGATTTAACAGAATTGGAAAGAAAATAATAAAGTTTGGTATCATCTCCTTCAGCACCAGCTTCCAAGAGCGAGCAGAGGAGGTTTGCACGTGGAATGCAAAAGGTGCCTGGTGTCTGCTTGTGCTGTGTGAATGCAAAGCACGGCCTTGGCTCGTTTAGAGTGTGATCAAGGGGCACAATCTTCCCAGAGAGATGTGGGACTAAAGGAAAGTGCTACGATTGCATGGCTGAAACACTAAATGTTTATTTCTACTCGTTTCTCTGTCTCAGAAAGTCTCTTCACAGCAAGGCAAACCTCTCAAGGTACTGAGTGGGATTTTTAAGGACCCACGATTAAGCAGAATCTTTGCAACACTTCAGTTGGTTTCAGACCTGAGAGGAGGGAAAAAAAACAAGCCCTAATACCAAAACAGAAAAATATTTTTTTTTCATACAGATCCTAGAGTAAAGCAGAGAAGCCACACTGAATTCTCAAGCTCTCAAGCAGCACCCCAGGTCCTGGGCTTTTCAATCCCTTCCTGTTAAATTCAACTTCCAGCATTCAAATGAGTGTTATAATCACTGCGGCACAGCCGACACCGAGCCTGAATTATAATATACTACCAGCTCAGTGTGCCAAAAGCACTTCCCTCTCTCTCTCTTTCCACACCAGTTCTCCGATTTCTCAGCTTTTAAATACCCTCTTGTTCTTTCTACGCACTCATTGTGCAACACAATTTATTTCTGCAACACATCGTTACAGCAAGGGAAGTGTGAGAGGAGGTGGGGACAGTAGACACGCAGAGGTGTGAATGGGTGGTAACAAACTAAGTGCTATAGTGAGCCACCAGTCAACACCTTGAGGCTTCAAAGGAAGGGGGAAAAGCGGGGAAAGAGAAAGAAATGTATCTTCGTGTGCTTTCTAACTTCCATGAGCATTAGAGAGCCCCTGTGCCAAGGCAGATGCTGCATTACCGAGGCACAGTGCACTGTGTCAGCCACAAAGAACACAGACCTGTACGTGTGCCAATATCAGCACTCCATCATCCATCCTTGCAGCCTCTTTGTCTCTCTTTAGCCTCACTTCTTTTTGCTAAGCTCCTTTCTCCACAAGAAGGAAATAACTGGTTTGCAAGAGGAGGAAAAGCCCCCGCCATTTCACACATGCATCCAAACCAGCATTCCCAGGCACAAGATAAAGACACTAAACAACCACAGGGAAAACCTCTTACATTTTTATATTAATAATATTTCTGAACCAATTTTAGCATTGTTTTTCCATCCAACATGTTCAACAGAACCATGAATTTTACTGGGGGTTTTAGGGTGAGATTTGAATGACCTCAAATCTTCTCTTACCAACCATTTAAAAACTATTCAGGAGGAAAATGCAGCTCAATACAAAAGCTACAAATTCAGTGAAATATTTGTACAGAAATACTGTACCACCAACCATCATTTGTGTGGGTGTCATGAAACTCTACTCTTAGTGACTTTAGAGAGACTACAGCTTCATCCTTACACCCCTCCAAAACCAGGAAAGGAAAACATGTAATGGATGAGAAAGCAGACAAAGACAGGCAAAAAAACCCAAACCAACCCAAAAAACAAAAACAAACAAGCAAACAAACAAAACTATGAAAAAAAAAATTAAAAAGGCTTAATATTATTCATGATATTAAATAAATATCACCCAAGCAGTCAATGCTAGACCTGATATTGTGCCACCTTCATGTCTCATTGCTTGTTGGACTAGGGAAACACTGCCACTCAGAAAAGGCTGAATCCCATTCACAAACTGTGCTCCATGCTCCTCTGAACAGGGGAAAAAACAAAATGCAGAGAAGCCAGAAAAGAGGCTCTTAGCAGTGAATCAGGCCCTCAATCGCCATGAGACAAACTGACCTGCAGTCTGTGGGCTGAGACATGGGAACACAAACTGGGAGGGAGCAGAGAGTATCTAGGCAAGGATGAAGCATCACTGGCAAAAGAATGAGCCCTTAAAATATCCTGCACCTTCAGCACAAGTGCTTGCACCCCACATTCCCTGCCTGGAGCAGGTGCAGGAATGCCTTGGCAGTAAATGGGTAACAAATGATAAAATCTATTGTGCAGGAGAGAAGGGGAATTCATGGATGGGCAGCCTTTTCCTAAGGACCAATATCTCCACACTCTGAGTGACCCCATTCTTTCAAAGGTGGGGCTTGGTGAGCTTTAAGGGATCATAACTCACTCATAAATGTTTGAATTACAGCTAAAATTGGGCAACTTTCATGCAAGTTTCCAGCCCCAGAAGCGACTTTTTTCTGCACTTTGGATTTAGTACAGAAAATCACATGCCTGTTTTGAATTTAGGATAGTTCAAAGCAATTGGAGCTGATGGTTTCAAATGGTGTCAGCACTAACAGCCCATTTGGGAATCCCTTGTTTTCCTAAGAAACAAACCCAGAGGATGGCCCAAGGACAATCCAAGCTCTGAGCTGGCAATGCTGCCCTTTTCTTTCCTGGGGACAGAATTTCACCTGATGTCCTTATCTGGATATTGGCCAAATTATTACAATATCAGCTGTACCAGATTCTGGACACAGCTTGGGGACCAACCTGCAGGAAACTGTTTCACACTGGGAGATCAGAACATGAAAATTCAATATGAGGGCTAATAGTTATTTTCTTTTTTCAGGTGAAAAAAATACAAATATTTCTACATTATTTATCACATAATTTAATAAATAATGTCTCCAACTACCTAATGTTTACAAGGTCATGAAAAATATAGTTTTTGTGTATATTCCAAATCACAGTGGCCATGATTCCCTCATAACATCCAGCCACAGATAAGGAGACACCAGGGGCACAAACATTAGCCATGAAACCCTGGAATGTGAAGTGTCCAGAGACAAGGGATCTTGTCCTGTTCTGGGAGATGAAAAGCAGTCTTAGAATACAGAACAGAAAAAGGATGGACGAGAGAGAAACAAGGGAGAAGGGTTTAAATAGGGCATAATTTTTATGCTCAGTTTGACAAACACACATCTCCAGTAAGACCAGGAGAAACTGCATCCACTGTTAACTGAAAGCAAGGCCTGGATTCCCTGACAGTTATTTTCTGTGAGATTCTCCTTTAGGAGAACATCTACAGCTGTATCTATTTAGCTGCAGCCTCAGTGATGTCTACTGTCATCATTCAACTACTTTATAAGTGGGTCACCCTTAAGAGAGAGCAGAGAACTCATTTCACACTGCCAGAACCACAGAGGGAACCACTTGCCTCTGTTTTGCACATTAGCAGTTTACTGCAATCACTGCAGAACATTTTCATTTTCTGTCTGCGTTCTCTGCTCCTGCTGTGGAGATTTCCCTCCCACCATGACATTCCTGTTGCTGCAGAGAACCAGGAGCTCTGCTCACACTGTGCCTTCAACAGGTATTTCTTCTCAAATGTGTGAATTCTTCCTTTCCAGCTGGGCCACCATCCAATCTTTACAGAACATACCTTACATGAGCAGGTGCTTCATATTGAGCACAGATGCCCAGAAATGCACGAGCCGACACATTTGGGTAAGAAACACTGCCAGCACAAGATTCCTCATTAGGTTTCAGTTCCATCCTTAGCTAGTGCTGCAAAAGTGAAGAAAACAGAGTTTTACACAGAGCCTCACAGCTCCTGTAGCAGCCAGAAGTGGTTATGACTGAATATGCATGGACAAAAAATAAACAAATCTGGTATATTAAAAATAAATAGTAGCCTAGTCCTGTTTTCAAAGAGGGATTTCCTGGCAACAGGTTGTGGATGCCTTCCTTACCTAGCACTCAGTGGCAGCCTTACAAGAGCAGCACATATCTTTGATACAAACATGCATCAGTTTCAGATTCTGAGCACTGGAATGTATCTGTGCAGAGAAGGAAATGTGTGTGCACAGAGTTATTTGTACCTGCAAACTGAGCAAATATCAGCTACAACTGAGCCATCCATGGTTTGTATACAAGGGCAGCTCTTGGAGTGCCAGAGATCAATTAGAAAACTCTGGCCAAAAGGTTTGGATGCCTTCCCTACCTAGCACTCAGTGGCAGCCTTACAAGAGCAGCAGCACATATCTTTGATACACACATACCTTAGTTTCAAACTCTGATCACTGGAATGTACCTGTGCAGAGAAGGAAATGTGTGTGCACAGAGTTATTTGTACCTGCAAACTGAGCAACAATCAGCTACAAGTCAGCCATCCATGGCTTGTACAAGGGCAGCTCTCTGAGTGCCAGAGATCAATTAGAAAACTCTGGCCAAACTCAACTGGAAGCAGTGTTGAGGCTCATGTACATCCCCACACTGACAAGCTGGCGTGTTCCCCCCTGGGTGAGCCAGTGCCACATCACCCATTTGCAGAACAACCTTTTTTTGGTATTTGCAGAGCTGACAGTGTGGCACTTGTGCAGTTTCAGAGTTCCAGGGAAGCCTTTCACACATCACATGTAATTTCCCCTTCTGTAATAACAGCAGCCCTCAGTGCTGCTGTGGCATGCAGGAGGAGCAGGAAGAGAGACCAGGTGGGTTTGTGGATGACTTAACTTTAAAAATAACACTTTAAAAATATAATAACAACAATAATTAAAAAAATATTTCCACTGGCCCAGCCTCAGCACTGCTGGAATGTCTTATTTACTCACATAAAGAGGAGGTGAGGGGGGATGTAGCTTCTCTCAGTCACTTTCTTATTCAGCTGGCGTGAGGCTGAGGAACTGAAACACACTCAATTAAATCTTGTAGTGTGGCTGCTTGGGGTGTTTTTTCCTCCCCCTCCTTTTTCCTTCTTTTCTCAATCCAAGATTCAGACAGGAAAGCAGCACCACTTTCCACTGAAGCCAGGGTGCTTTGGGAAACATCTCAACTGGTTTTTAAATCACATTTCCAGAACCTGGGAGAGCTTTCCAAAAAGTGCTCTGGCCCACCCACATCCAAACAGCAGAGACTCCAGAGGAGCCCTAGCCAGCCCCAGCCTCTTGCAGGACACATGTGGGTGTGGGCCTCTGAGTTTTGGACACTTGCTGAAAAAAAATAAAAAAATAAAAAATAAATGGAAAGGCAACTTCAAAGAGAACTAGCTGAAGCACTTCACAAATTAATCACGCCTGGTGGAAAAGATGATTAGTGGCTTCTTGTGCTCTGGTTTTAAAGCTATTGATCTTGGGCACAGGAAGGAGCTTTCATATTCTCCACAAGCCACAGATGGTCAAAAGGGTCCTGAGAGGAAAAGACAAAAAGAAACCACCAGGGAACTGCAGGCAGTACCAGAACTCAAGGTGTGTCCCAGGGATCCACTGAAAAGGATGCACTGGAAAATCAGACAGCAGCAGCAGCAGCAGCTTTTGCTGTTTCTCCTTTTCCCAGTTCCCTCAAACCATTATCTAAGATTTCTGCCTTTGAAGCAGGTAAGCATTAAAAAACTATTTCCAACACTTCAAATACACTACACCAGGAACACCAAATGAAATAATTTGCCCCAGCTTAGGTGCCGTTTTCAGATCCACAGGCTATGACTACATGGCTCACAAGTAGAAAGGTTGAAGCAGGAACTGTAAGACGAAAACAGAAAGGCTTTTCATCTAAACCAACAGCTGGGTGATTGAAAGTAATGTAATATCTCTCTCTCATGCTCTCTGGCCAGCTTTATAGACTTTCTGTAAGCTAAGTTTTCCACAAAACAGACAATTATATCAGCAAATACAAACTATAATCCCTAAATTGCCTCCAGTGTAGTTGTGTGCAGGGTCAAGTTTTCTTCTGGGAAGCACTGTCCATTTTCATCTCCAATCAAAATAAAATTAGATGTATGAAATAACCAACATTTTTCCATAGCAAAAACTCTACATATTCTTGCTCTTATTATAGAAAACCACATATCTTTTAATGAAATTGCTGAGAAAACCTGAAATTGCATTAGGTAATAATATCATGACAAGATAAACAGGCCAGAATTCCCCATCTAGGAGGTGGTGGTGGTAAAAATCTGGAGTGGGACTTACTGAGATTCTCATTGTGGTAGGAAGAGCTGAGATCAGGTCCTGCTTCCCACAGCATTCAGAAGTTCAGGTGCTGGACATTCTTCATCCTGAAATATATGACATTATATATGTGAAGATAAATACATATTTTTCTTTTCCTTTTTTTTTTAAATACCTTTCTATTACCATACCCATCCTGGACCTAATGAAAATTTGGGCAATTTCATCTGTCTGTCTTCTATTTCCCATAAATTACCTCAGCTTTATGTATCCAGTTCCCTTGTGACAACGAGCAACAACTGGAATGGCACAATGACAAGGCTGGAGCATAGAGAAACAAATAGCAGGTGTGTGAGCAAAGAGGGAAAATGGGGCTTGTTTGACTTGGCAAGTGTTCCCTCAGCCAGGACTTCAGGGAGGAAGGCAGAGGCTCCAGAATGCCTTCATGGAAAATAAAGCATATTTAAACTCCAAGGAAGGAACTGTTCCTCTGATCAGAACCCTCTGAAATCAATTCAAATAGCTGAGGCAGCCTGGGAGCTCTTGATGACTGTATTAACATTTTGACATTTCTTTGCACAGTCACTGGAATTACTTTATTAGCAAGGATCTAACAGCCTTATGCTCCACTGTGGAATAGTGGAGCAGGAGAGTGGAAAGAAAAATCAAATCAAATCACAGTAGATGCTTTCCTACTCTTCTGACAGCAGCATTCTTCCCACAGGAATATGCCCCCCTAGGAGGAACTGTTTGAGAAAACCAAAAAGTACAAACTGCTACTGAATTATTTGTTTTCAATATAAATAGGAACATTTAAGAAAGCCATTTGTGTGCCATCCTACTGGTGTGCCATCCTACTGGTTGTTCCAGAGACTCTTCTTCCTACTTTTAGTGCCAAGGAAAACAAGAAAAACAAATCAATAGCCAGAATGCACTACCTGCAAAATTTTTTAGTTATTTGGGAGCAGACCAAGAGAGAAGACAGAGAGAGAGGAGAAATGGAAATACCAGAGTTCCAGTCATCTCAAAGCACAGAACAAGCACATTGAAATACAGAGTGCCACAGCACAGAGTAGCCTGAAAGTCTCACCTGGGGAACAGCATGGAATTTTCCTGCAATGCATCCAAGATGCTCAGAGAAACTGGGCTGCAGCAAGCAGGAAACGAGCCCCTAATCACGACATGCATGGTTGGAAAGCACGAAACATCTAATTTTATTACCAAGCAGAGCTGTGAAAAGTGTTTCTCATCAAAAAGTAAAATGAGTAAGGTTTGGCTACTTTACTGTAAAAATGTGATAACGTAGGTATAAAAAGAAAAATGGGCAAAGGGTTTTTTTGCAGGCAGAGCAGTGCTGTCTGGAGGTGAGAGCAGGGAACCTGGGAGACCACGAGCCTATTCCTGGCACTGCCACCTGCTCGTGGGCCTGGGCACCCTGCAGCTCGTGTCACCCACCTGTCACAGGCTGTACAACCACAGCCAAACACAGCCCCAGGGCACAGGCCCACTTCTGCAAAGAATGGCCTCTTAAATAAGAAATTATTACCTCTCATATTAACATGAAGGTGTCCTAATTTTTTTTTTAGTGGCAAAGGAAGTCACAACATCACAATGTTTACTGATTTTATACAGTGCTTTCAATGTTCTAGAATTAATTGAAACTGAGTGATCTGTTTGCCCTTTCCCATGAGGTGCCTGTTTTTCTACTTCCAAAAACCTTTCCTGCTCATCTTATAGAAGTACAGAAATCTACATCTTTTGGATTCTGTACTTCTATAAGAGACAGCAAACAACAGCAAATCAGCTCTCAATATTTCCAACACAAGATGCCAATCAACAACTCAATAATACACCAATTTCCCTTAACCAGGGAATAAAATGGTGACACACTCCCATGTGATCCAAGATCATGCCAGACCTTTCTACTACAGTTGAAATTTCCTTTCCTTCCTGTTTGATGCTGATTTTCTGCAATTCCTGTTCAATGCACTTTTTGTAGCTCTCTGGTTTCACTCTCTATGAAATTGTGTAAATTTCTGTTATTTACACATTAATTACCCGGACTTAAACTGTTAAGGCTAGTCCAGAGTTAACAAGTGCCCCAATGCTGCTATCAGATCCTCTGTGTCAATTTGTTGATTTGTTATCTCAGGTCAATGTGGTTTCAAGCAGGAGGATCCAATTGCAAAGTTCTCATCACTGAGATGGGAATGCTGGCATGGGACAAATGAGCAACTTTCAGGAGAGAAGAGCACTGAGTGAGTACCTCAGCCTCTTAATTTTCCTTGATCACAGCACTTTTGGTAAAGTATCTCTCAGCAAAGCTTGAGACAATTAATTAGGAAGCACCCTGGAGTGTGAACAACAGAGCATTTCTGTCATTTGAAGCCAGTCTTTATTAATCTCTCCAATTTCTCTAAGGCAAGGTTACATAAACCATGTTCTTCTATATTATACATATTTGCTTTGGGTCTTTCTTCTGCTGGGGGATAAGACTTAAATGCAGAGGGATTTTGCAATCTTTAAAACTCAGCTGTTAAATATCCCTTTACTAATAACTTACCCCATTTTGCCATCTGAGCAAGCACTTCAAACGTTTTAGATAGGCTGCAGTGCAGGAATCAAAGAAGAAATATTGGGTCATTTTCCACTAAATTCTAATTTCATTTTGAAGCCCAGTAGGCATTACCAAACTGATGACAACAGAGCTACAAAGAGTTTGATGTTTAAAGCATCTGCACTGAAAAAGGCAGAAAAATAAAGAGACCTTTAGACTGGATGTCTCAGCTTTTCATATGGGTGGTTGACAAGCTGGGCTATAGGGTAAACCATAATGTGCCAAGCACCACGGAGCCTGGAGCCAAGAAAGGGATAATTTCAGGCAAGACCCAGTCTCTAAAGCCAAAACCACTGGCCTGAAAGCTTTTCTCAGAAGGTTTGCTGTTCCCATCACTGCCAGGATGAATTTTAACTCATTATTGATCAAGGGAATTTTAAAATCAATTTTAATTAAATGAAAGATTTCTATCATGGCTTGTTCTGTGTGAGAGTCACACAAACAACATATAAATATAGGGAGGCAGATCATGCAGAGTAGATTTGTAGCAGTTAGGTCCTAACCAGGTGAGAAAGAATCCAAAGTTACATGTGAAATCAAATTTGTTGTAGTGAATTATCTACACTACCTGTCTATTCCCCCTCTAGTTTTGCCTTTGGTATGGAATTTAGCCAAGCTCTGCACTTTTTTTTTTTTTTTTTTTGTTTTAAACTAAGGTAAGCCTTTTTTTTTATTTATCTTTATTAGGTTGTCTCTCAGATCCAAATAACTGGAAAAGGGTTCAGGGGGGCTATTACATGCTGGCTAGCCATAGCCTCAATTGCTCGGCTTTCTGTGAGCAGGGATGAGGAGAGCCAGGCTCAGCTGAGGCTCAGTCTCTACATACAACACATCTCACATCTCCAGCCACTCACATTTCCAGGACAGGCAGGTAACTGGATTGGTTGTGTAAGATGTTACAGAAAGGATGGAAGCAACAAAATCAACAGTGAAAAGCCTGATCACCAGCTTCAGGTGCTAAAGCAAACCCTCACAGTCCTTGCTGTGCTGGAGGGAGCCTGGGTAGGCAGGTTACAGCCCTGTCCCTGCCTTGGCTGAACTGGGGGTTTATCCTTGGTGTGCTTGAGCTCCCCAGACTGTACCATGGAGGACAACAAGGTTTTCACCTTGCTCCAGGTGTTGCTGACTGACTGCGCTGCTCTGGGGACAGCCACAAAGTTAGGGGACTTGAGGCTCTTACAGCGCTGTGTGGAGCTCAGAAAGAACAAATTTACAGCTTTCAACACCTGCTGACTTTTAGAAACCCAATTCCTTGTGCTCTGCCTCAGGCTGGAGGTCACCCCACTGCTCGTGCCATGGGTCACAAGTTCAACCCTCAAGCTCAGCCCTGGGCTCAGCTCAGGCCCCAGAGTAAATCAGTGGGAGGTGACTTCATCATATACAGACAGTGCTGAGCAGGCTCACGAGACTCCTGTAACATTCACCACTAGCTTTGCATGGACTGCAGGCTTTACAATTATTAATTCATTAACATTAATTCATTAGTCACCATGCTGTCTGAGCGGCACAGCCTTATCCCACTTCTTTGTGCAAGAAATCAAAGGGCAAAAGGGTTAAATGACTTGCCAAAGGTCAAAGAGAAAAATCAATGGAAAAATTAGAATTAGAACCTAAAGATACCCAATTCCTTGCTTTGTGTTTGTTTCACTTTACCTCACCCAACAAATGAAATAAGCAAGATCCCACAAGACTCCTCAGAGCCAGAATAGCTTTTTTTCAGCTGCAAGGTCTCTACCAAGCCCAGCTAGAATCTACAAGGCTTCACTGTGTTTCCAAATACAATGCACACTGCAGTAAATAGGTTATTTTACAACCCTGGCCCAGTTTTCAAAGAGGCCTCAATCAGTGCTGTGCAAAACATTCATGTCCAACCACAAAATTACAATCAGCCTTTGTTTGAATCCAGCCCGTGTCCCTGGCCAGCGGTGGTTAGTCCCAGCTCACAGGGTCTGTGAACTGTTAGTCAAAGGTTTTTGCAACATTTTTGCCCTGCCTGGATTTCTCTGAATATTTATAGGCTGCTCCAGTGACTTTCATATTCAAGCAGTGCTGGCTGGAGGGGGTGGGAAGGGGATGTAAATAAGGGAGGGAGTCACATGTTTTCCACTCGCCCCACTTGTTTTGCTTCCAGTAAGAGACACGTGTTGCAAGAAAACAACTGCAAGGCTTTGACTGTGAGACATTTAAATTAGTGCCACAGTATTTCTACACACTTGAGTGTTTTCAAACATCCAGCTATTGTGAAATCAGAGTCAACTGTTTGGATACTCAAGCAGACTTGTGGAACTAAAATTTGCAGCCCCACTCATCAGTTTGGGAGTGGGGATGAGACACAATTTCTTCACAAACTCTTGAAGAGACTGTGAGGTATCAGCAGAAGGAAATAGCTTGAAAAATCCATGCCATGATTTATCCTGCAAGCAAAGCATTCCAAGGCAGGATCCACAAAGTTTAGTCACCACTATGTGGAAATTCATACAGTGGTGATGAGATCAATGGAGCGCATTGAGCGCACAGCGGTTCCTGTCACTGGTCCTTACGTAATTCCAAGCACCATGAAGAAATCAGGAAAGCATGTGGATGTGCAAATAGTTCTGTCTGCTGAGTATAAGATATAAACAAGCCCTTTCATTATATGTATCTCCTGCTTCACTGTCTCTCTTCAACATGGCATGAAGGGAGGGTTTCCATCTCCCTCACAGGGTTGCTTTAGTTCCGAGGCACAATGGGGACACGTCCCAGCTCTGAGGAACCCCAGGTCCCCAGAGATGCAGGTTTGCCATCCTTAGTCTATGAATCCTCCCCTAAAGATACATCCAGCCTTGGCTGGGACGTGATTTTCATCTTTAAACCAAAACACAAAATCAGCTCTGCACAGGAGGAAAATGAGCTGATGGCACAATCTAGAGTTGTTTTCAGAAATCAGACCCTTATGGGCATTGCCTGCTCTAAACACTCCCAACAAGGGCTAAACAAAGGAAATATCATCCTTTCTTTTGCTGATGACAAAATATTCTTTATTCCAAAAAAATCTGATGAAACAGAAGTCTGTCCTTATGGATGACAATTCATCTTAACTGGAGATGTCTGCAAACCTCAAGTGGGAGCTGCTGAAACCATAAATGTTAACTGTTGAAAAGTCACAGCTGAGAAGCAAAACCGAAGAGAGAATGACAGCCCATGGGCATCTAATGGAAACTACCTCCAGTGTCAGTGCACAAAAGCTGAACCACACTAGAAATAGAAAAGTCTGATGTTGACTCAAGCCCTTTGTAAAATACCCAAATCTCAGAGGACTGCATGGAGAGAGGTTTCCTCTGAATGCAGCTTTATTCCAAGATATTTCCAGTAATTCTTGTCTCCCACCAGGACAAAAATACCAGGACAATTGTCTGGTTTACAGTATTCTTGTCCTTTCAGATAAATCTGTTCCAAAATCTGAAGTGTACAGGGTCATAAGAGGATGAAACCTAAGGGAAGAGACAACAGAAATGGCTTTGTTTTGATTATTTTCTTTCCCAAAAGTTTTGTTACTTTGGGTGTAACTTGTGCAGAGGGGAGATGGATTTCCAAAGCTGACAATTGCATACTCATTCTGCTCATAAAGCAGCTGGATAATTGCTTTAGATTTTCACAGAAATCTTCTCTTAATGCAGACTATATTTTGTTTTCCCCTGGAAATTTCAGATTGTCCCTACAGCTTTTCAGTTTTGACTGAAAAGAGAAATCTTCATGTTTTGTAGCTGTGATGAAAAGACAACGTGGAAACTACTTTTTTTTCCTGTTGACAAGATTGCTTCTTTAGTAAAAAATTAATTTTTTTTAAACTTACAAAAGACAAAAAGTCTTTTATTGTTTCTAGCTCTTTGCTAATTCACTTTTAAGTATATCAGAGAGGGAAGGATCTTTCCATTTGTTGTCTTGTTCTGTCCATCCTTCCTGCATGAGAACATAAGAGGATTTCACATTCATTAAAATTGCAACACAGCCTGGCTGAAACATGAGTTGGGCTGCATATAGAATAAACCACAGTTATATTACAATGACCTTTCCTGATTATCTTGTACTCTGTCACAAGTTAAATGAGGTCATTACTGATGTTACTGGCATTCCTCTTCCTTGGCCCATGACTTCAAAGACTAATGGGCCCCTTTTGTCACTGAATTCTTGTCAAAATGTTGAGTCCAATCAGACCCCTAATAACTGCACACAGGGTAACATTCACAGATGAAAAGAACATGCAGACACATGCCTTATACATAATTAATCCTTCCAATGAACTTCATGAATTTCAAAATTACACAAAATGGAACAAATCCAACACAGAGTCTCCTGTGGGCATATGAGGTCATGTATCCTGCCAGGAGGGTGAAAAAGCCTTATTCTAACATGGATACCCAGCAATGACTCACACAACTTCATTAACTGATTTATTTTCTCTTCCTGCTGTCATCTCTGTCGCTGTACCTGAGGGCTGACAGTGTGAATCAAGGCACCTGTCTATCACACCAGAAAATAAGTACCCAAAACTATCACTGGAGTCAAAAGAAGCAACAAATTCCGCATCTGTCCAGTTCTAGTTACTCACACAACCAAGAAACCAGATTTCTGTCCAGAAAAGTTTTCCTCCCCTCAAACAACCGTGCTGGGGGTGGAGTGGAGGGCAGGACTCGTTCTTGGACGCCTGTAAAAGCAGCGGCTGACAATTTTCTTTCTAATGAAAAGTTTGCCTAATTGGGCGCTGGCAAGGCTGCGCACATGTGGCAGCCACATCAGAGGGATGGGCACTGGCACGGAGATCGGCACGGCCCGCCGTGGTTTTTGGGATGCTCCACGCCAACTGTGTGCTCAAACCCCACTCTCACACATGGGGCTGTCGTCCAAACACACACACACCAGCCCTGCATCAACCAGCAGCTTTGTTGGGTTCGTTCAAAATCAACAATGTGGACGTCGCCTTCTAATAACAACATCAGTATTTCCCCCTCCCTCTCAATTCCACATCTGTGTCTCCATGTGTTGTTTCTGATAGGCATCAAAACATGCCAAGCATATCAAAAGGAATATTTTAGTTTGGCCTTCCTCCAGTTTTATGGAGATTGTTTGAAAAAAAATAGATTTTGTTTTCTTTCTTTATAAGTAAATTAATTTGTTCGAGAAACCTCAATATTTTCAATATAGGAAGCCACCATTCTCCTTCCAGCCAGTCATAAAGTCAACACACATCTACAAGTGTGAGGAAAAATCAAACAAATCATGGAAGAGAAGAAAAACAAAGTGGGAAACAGTCACAAAAACAGTTCTACACACATGAGGATTTTAGAATCTGAGTTCTTGTAAGCAATATAAGAAATTAGTTTTTGAGACAGATTATCACAGAAAAAGAAGAATTGAAAGGTCAGCAAGTTCTTCCCCTTCACAACAGTTGGATAAATATTTCAAGACCACTCCTGATTGATTTCAATCTAATTTGTTGCTAAAAATGTACAGTAAAGGAAATTTGAAGCCTCCTTGGATACATCTTTCAGATGCTTCACAACTTTCATCATTTAATTTTCCTAGTATCTTACACAAATCAACTTGCAACTTTGCAGTAACTGAATCCAATTACTTTTTTTACTCACTTCCTCTGACACAGAGGAAAATGTCAATGTTCTTTTTGAAAGAACTTCTTACCTAGAGCAAAGTAACCAGATCCTAAGCTCCATCACAGCTGGACCCAGTACAATGTCTTAGTTCTAAATATTCCTTCTATTTATCAGAAAGTTTAGAATTCCAGTGTAATGCTAAAGGACATTTGCAATTCTTCCCATTCCAATTCTTTGCAAATCTCATACATCCTCTTTAAAACACACAGCCCCAGATACAAATAACAAAAAAAAGTGTTGACCATATGTGAGCCAAGTGCAGTCAGCTACAAAGCTAAACTCTGCAAGCCTGACACCACACCTTCTTTAAACCATTAATTAAATGTCCGTCCCCATCCCCTGCCACCAACCACATACCTATTTTCCAGCCACTTAACCCTGACCAGATTTCACTCCCTCACCTACAATGTAACCTGGAAAAAGCCCCACAAAAATTGGGACCTATTACATCTATTTTTTTCCTTCTAACTTACTGAACTGGTTTTCCAAGAAAGAAAGAAACTATGTTATAGCTAGATGTTTCTGTTTCCCATTTCAAATTTCAGCATCAGAATGTCTAGGAAGCTGTAGCAAAATTTAAGGACCATTCTTGAAAGAGAGATGCTGGAAGTTCAGCATGGGAAGAATCTGAGGCAAAAGGATTCTGATGGAAAGATTTTATTTTATTTTTTTTTCAGGGAGAGCAATGGTAGATAACGTTCTCCAAAACAAAATATAGCTTCCACTCCTAATAGAAATCATAGGAACTGGGTTTGGTACACACAAACCAGTTAAAACTATATATTTTGCCCTCAACAATTAGGAGGACAGAACTATAATCTGGAGTAACCACACATACATTTGCCCTGCAGCAATGGTATGTCAGTACAAGAGCCTGGAAAAAGTAGTTTATAGAAGTCTGCACTTAAAGTTGAGGTTTTCAGTTTCTCAGTGGTTAGATCCAATTCAGACAAATAAATTCAGAAAACAAACATCAAAATACAGAAGACTGCAGCAGGAAAGAGGTTAATGCACTCCATTATTATTGGATTTGTCACCATTATAAGAGAAAAACAAAAGTCTGCTGGTACTGCATTTTGAGAAGGAAGGTTTATAAAATTGACTTCAACTGACTGTGACACTTCTGTAGGAAAAAGATATTTTCAAAACAACATCCACCCTCCATAGAAAGGAGATAGAAGGTCATAATCCTCCCAGAGGAGCCATAAACAATCCAAGATAAGGGCAGGGAATTTGCTGAAAGTGTTCTCTCGTGCTCAGCCCAGCTCTCCTCACTGTCCTCTCCTGCAGATGTAACCTTGAAGGACAGTGTCATGTGCTGCTGACTCATGGCAATGCTTGGGAAGAGTCAGCAGAGGGGTTTTTCCTCTGCATCCAGCAATCCATCATCTGCTTTAATTCATACACAAACTCCTGAGCAGTTCCTGGGAGCACACAAGGCCAGGCTCAGAGTCCTTTGGTCCATGCAATGGATGCCTGAGCCTCACATCCTGAAGAATTTCCTGAATTTATAGGGAGGCAGTTGCACACTTTGGTGTGAGAACACCTTTGTCCATGGGCACCTTCCAAATTATCTCAACCAAAACCCTCACTGTGGTGGTACCCATAAACTCCACTCTAGCAATGGATCTGACATTTCAAAATGGGCAGAATGTCCTAAATCTGGGATAGCAACAGAGGAGAACAAATCATTGTAAATCAGAATTCTGGAGTGAGTGAAACCAGACATGTGACAATCATCAGATAATCCCTCAAATCACTGTCCTCAACCAAACCATCTCCTCCTGTCTTTGGTCACTGGGAGTGCCCAGCAGCTACTGAAAGGTTTCAGAGGAAAACTTCTTCCACACCATTCAGTATCCCAATGAAGCATTTCACTTCAGCATTGCAAAAATGAGGTGTCTGTCTCTGCAGAGATAAATATTGTTATTGAGGTTCTATCAATAGGCTTTCTTTTGCTCCATCTCAGTCCCTTCCATTAAGGAATGTTAGCCTCACATCTGGAAAGCCAGGTCTAGTGACCTGGTGACAATTTATAGCTATTCTGAGATGACCTAGAAAAAAACATCTCTTAATTGAACATAAAAGCTTTTAATTCTGTAGCTGTAATTTTTACAATAAAAATGAGAAACTTCTTTAAAAATATATATTATAGAGATTTAAAAAACTGAAGACAAATGACTAAATATTTAAGTTCTATATTAAAAGGACATTTTTAACACCAAAGCCATCAGAGCATTTTCCTGAAGAGCTGCACCCAGGCCTTGGATCAGATTAACTCCAGGGACAGATTTGCCTTTCTGCTGTCCCTCCTTTGATAATCTCTGGGGTTAAGCAAAGAAGAGGATTAGCCCCTGGCTTTCCCCAGAGACCCTTAGAACTCATAGTGGGGGATCTCAGGAGGCTTGTATGCAAAGAAAATGCCAAGATTCAGCTCGAGTTTAATACTTTAAAAGACTTTTAATGGGCCCATAAACAAAACACGTCACAGAGCACAGAGACTTCAAGCACCAGTCCCGTGCCTGTTTTCCAGCCACAGATTCACATGAAAATCTCTGGAGCCTGCACAGGAGACAGTGGCTATTAGGCAACTATTTAGCTTTTTGTGCTGTGTTTATTTTGGGTGGAAAAGGTCATGTCATAGAAGCAGTGACAAAATTACAATCTGGGAGTTTTGTCAGTACAACTACTCTTACACCAGTGGCTCTTGTTGGAATAGCTGAAGTGGCCAAAAATCACAAACCAGCCCATCTCTGCCCATCATGGCTCTGTTAGCAGATGTCAGTGCTGTAGCACAGGCTCTGTTTGCAGAACTCTAACCATAGGTTTTCTGTTACAAAACACAGCCCTGAAACAAACCTGCAATCAGCTCAAAAGTCAGAAAATGTAGGATTAAAAACAAAAAGGAAAAACAAAAAAGTAAAAGCAAAAAGTAGAAACAAAAAACAAAGTGACTGGTTCTTTGTTTCTTTTAATTTCCCTAATGGTATCAGATGAACTTTGGAAGTAGCCACATGGAAAAAAGGTAGGGAAGGAAAGCTTCCCAGTTTAAATTGTCAACATCATAATACCTCTGGCAGGGATATGACATTTGCAGAGCCCAGGAATTGGAGGCCTTTCAGTTGGAAACTTCTGCATGTGAGACTAAATTCCTGCCCACTTGTATTTGAGAAAAATCTGTGTGTCTATTTGTTTATTTTAGAGAAGGGCTTGGTTTTATCTTTCAGGCCAATTGCCAGTGCTCCTCATTAAGTTTCTCCCTCCAAAAGTTTCTCCTGCAATTACAGTTAAATCAAACCCTGTTCCCTCCCTGTCCTTAATGTTGAAAGCAAAGCTCAGCTAAACTGCTTGAATGCTCCTCTGTGATGGAAGGGAAGGGTGCAATATTTATCTCTGAACAATGAATTCAGCTATTCAGATTTTTTCAGGTTGCCATGAAGTCTGAGACTGGACAGTGGGGACAGAAAAAAACAGAGGTTTACTGGAATGCAGAGAAACAGAATGAAACATTTCCTAACACACAGAAGAGGAGAGATGCCCAGCACTCCTGTAGATACATGGAACAAAGACATGCTTTAATTTATCATAAAACTCTAAAAACAAGGTTTTGAAATAGCACAGATGGATTTAGTCATTTTTATACCTCATTCACTGATTTGAAGACTAAAGTGATACCTGTGCATTGGATTAAAGGGGAAAGAAAAGCCTTAAACATTACAGTACTAATCATGCACAGTGTTCTGTACCAGTATTTTAGGAGGACTTTCCTCCTAGATAATAGAACAAACGTTTTAAGTCTATTCTTTCTCAAGCAAGAAGGGGCTCTCAAACCCAGCCAACTTCACTGTGTTACAAGGTCCTATTCACCTTAGTTAGATTCTGCAGAGCTCAGAAAGAAAAAAAAAAAAACAATAAAACCAATTAATTTTTTGGGTATTCAGCTTTTTAAACCTTCTACTGGAAGAGGAGGGCACTGAAAAGGTATGGGAGAGGAAATTAGGAGTTCTAGCTCAAGTAGTTCCCTCTGTAAATTCATTTTATCAGTGCTCTGTGCTGGTCTATTACACCTCTCCCTGTCCTTTAGCCACAGGGTGTAAGAGAAACCAAGCCATTAGAAGACATGGCTTGGGGCTCTGGGTAGAATTTAGGTCCTAGAACACCTTATCGAGATTTTAGATGCCCTCACAAGGCAGAGGAAGCAGAATCAGAAGTGAAAAATCCCTTTTCTTCACAAGCAGGAAGAGTTGAGTTTCCCAGTTCACTGCTGAACAGCAACAGAACAATCCTGTATCTCATTTACACTGGTAAACCTTTTTGCAATTGCCTTTAGCCCAAACTGAAACCAGCATCCTTAAAAAAAGTAGACATGGTCTGTTTAATGTAACAGTGATGAATATTCATCATGTTAAATACAATCAGAATGAAGAACTGTCAGTAGAGAGATGGAAGGGAAATCTAGGACCTGAAAGTCTTCTGCTGGTGGCTTTTTTACTTTACTGACTGTAAAAGGAGAAGGACTAGGATAATTGCACTTCTAATTCAGGTGAATTCTTTACAGCCTGGAGGCGTAGTTGTGCAAAAGATAAAACTCCCCTCCCTCCCCATGATGCTTTTATGACCCTTCCCTTTTTCTTGACTGAATTTTCAGTGAACCAATGTGGGGAGCAAAACCAAAAGAAAATTAACTAATAAAATAACTAACTAATAAAATAATTAACTAATAAAATTAATAAAATGAATCACACTAAACAAGGCAATAGTTTGCTGCCAGCTTTGCTCCTGAAGCACCTCCCTGATCCTGACCTGCTGCAAGGGAGGAGAGTGCCCAGAGCTGTGAGTGCATCAGTGGCTGTGGAGGGATGGGACAGCAAGAGCAAGATTGGCTTAAACTGCTGAGGAAACAGAACTCAAGTCAGATGGAATAAATCCAGGCAATGTGTTCCTTCCAGAGATTATCTCAACATCACACTGACCTTACAAAGTAAGCTGAAAGTTCTACAGCTGCACATGTGCATATGAACATGTGCATATAAACCCTCGTGTGGTTTTTACTGCAGTTGGTACAGGGGGTTTTACACCTTCATCTGCACCACAACAGGCATGGAAATCACTGGGTTACACACAGTGCAAACTCTGTCTGCTGGAGAGCTTTAGGGTTTAGGTCAAGCACATTCCACACTTCAGGTTTTATTAAAAGCAAAACAAATTCTTGTTTCCTTAAAAGAAGTTGTCTGTTGTAAGGGCTATAGCCAAAAGAAATGTGTTCCTTTTTTTAATAACAATGTGGTTGAGGAAGGAGTTCTTTAAAAATATTTTTTTCTAGTATTTGAATCATTAGATCTAGATAGGAAGTCTAAGACTGAAAGGTTATGGACAAATGGCTAATGAAATGAAAATGAAACTGAAGCCTCATTGCAAAACCAAATAAACAAGTAAAGTAGATATTAAAGGATAGGGGGAAAAAAAACTGTGAGGGGAAGAATATTGAAAATATGAATAGGTTAAATAAGTACGGGATAACTTCAATCATTTACTGCAGGAAGAAATAAGCATAAACTAAACAAGAACTTTTCAAAGGTGAAATAGATAAAGAAAACCATTAGAAACTAAAAAAATAAAATTAAATCAGTGGAAAACAAGGAAAAATTTCAGGGAGCAGTTCAAATTACCTACAGGTAGAAACATGCTGAGAAGTTCACCTGTCCCTCCTAAAGGCACTGACAGAGTAAATCCCTCTGTGCTTATAAAAATGCTGGTTAGGTGACTTCAGTCAGGTATTTAAATGCAATCCTAATATTACTTTTGTAAAATTCCTTTTAAGCATTTTATTCCAAGCTCAGTGCATGCCACCTGCACCTTTGACATGAGCACCTTCTGTGCCATTCATTCCAGCACATAAAAGCCAAAGCTCCCATCCACTGAGGAGCAACCTGAAACCCAAAGAGCTGAGGCAGCTGGGGAGATGCAGTTTGCAGGGGCAACCCATCAACAGCTGCCAGGTCAAAAATAATGCTTCAGCCAAGGCCTCTGCTGGGCCAACAGGCCCAGGCAGAACCTGATGGGTTGCTGAAATCAGATCCAGTCAACTTTAGCTTTGCACACTTGCTCAGCTCGTGTCTGTCTGAAGGATGATAGCCGGGAGCACCATCCCTGAAGTGCTCTCAGATGGAGAGCATCCTCACTCCAGCAGCCCGAACAGGAAGATGTTTATATCTCTTCTCATCTCCCATTCATCTGGATTTTTAACACACACAAGCCCAGTCTGGTTGCCAGGAAGGCGAAGAAAAGGTCAACAAACTCCTTTGCTGCACGTTAGTTTGTCAAACTCCATTCTGGGCAGCATGACTTTACATGTTAATGTGAGTGTTTGCCTCTGTGTCAATAGTCCCTATTGTGTGCATTTGTAACACAAGATTTATGGTAAAGCTTGCAACATTTTTCAGGCATAATAAGCGTTTATTCACCATCCCAGGTCTATAAGCAGAGGCCTGACAAGTAATTATTGACACATTGTGCAGAAATAAAAGCGGTGGGCGAGCTGCTGTTGCGAATGGCAGCGTGGGTAGGGAGAAGGAGGGGCTGTGTCAAAGGAGTGACAGCCTTGGTGCCCAACATTGTCAAAGCCGACAGTGACTTGCTCTGTTCTGTGTGCCTGACTGTATTTGTGCTCCCTGTCACTGGGGTGTGACATGCCAAAACACGAGGAGCGCTCCTTTTCTCATGCTAATGCTCTGTGATGACAGATTTGTGATCCCCCCACTGTGCTCACGCTCAACAAGTCAAGGTGTGACAGGCAGCAGAGCCCTTTGTCAGCGGGGGCTGTGCTGCCCTCATCCAACACCCCATTTCTCCTGGACTAAAAGGGTCCCAATGCCTCAGGGAACGCTCACAGCCCACCAGCCTTCCTGGGGACACTGCCTGTGCCTCTACCTGAGCATCGTGTTCCACCTGCCACCCAAGTGACCCCACAGTGCCCATCACAGAGCCTTTTGCCACCACCAGGTGAGGAGGGAATGAATTTGAAAACCCATTCCCAAGTAATTTTTCATGAGCAGGGGTTCAAATCTGCTTTGCTCTGTTGCACAGGGAACAACTTGCTAACTTCAAGCTAAGCCTAGGAAAGCTCTGCAGAGGTTTTTTTGTGTTTTAGCACAACTAGTAAACTCTGCTCAGGATTAATTCAGCCTCTGGACTGCACAAGGTATCACCAGACAGGATTAGAAAGCATTAGCAAAGCAGTGTGAAGGAAGGTTGCACGACGCCTACTCATATTATACTTGGCTGTAAAACTGAAAGTCACATTAGCACCAAGTTCATCCAAAACACCAAAGCAGCCCTAAAACTCTATTTTATATGTGAAAGAAAGCTGGGCAGGAAAGGGCAAAGTTCAGGCTGCCTAGACTAAGCAATGTGTTGGCTTCTTGGGATTTGGACTTTGCAAATGGCTGAAGTACATGAGCTTGGCTACTTACATGCAGCTTATTCAAATGATCCAAAACTCAATGATCAGCAAAGCTGGGCTAGGAAACTGGCCAGAACAGGCTTTTTTGCAAGATTTATGGTGCTTCCTGCTTCTTGTTCCCAGGCATAACCAGGAAGTGAACTGAGCAAAAATGGAAAATAATTTTTAGAAAAGTTATGAATCTCTTTTTCAAAGGTTAAAGAAGTTCACTGCAAAAAATTTTGCGTCAACTTTCAGACCTTTGTTTTTGTACTTATCCAAATTCTACCCAGCAGCTGAGAGATAGATTATCATTCTGAAATGTTAACAGTATTGATGAGAAAGACAAAGAACAAGTTAACTACGATCCAAAATCAAAGCCATGGTATCAGAAAGCACAGGTCACTTACTGTAATTATTTCCTCTCCCTAGTGACACTACTGGGAATCAGGGATCCTGAACACAAAATGACAATCTGCTCCAAACAGCTTGACCCAAGATTTCAGCACACTGAGCATGGGGTGGTTAAAGAGGCAAATGGAGGGTGGAGAGGAAGACTTGAACGAAAATTATTTTAATATTTGCAATTCTGGCATCACAGAGGTTGGGATTTTCAAAGCTATCTGTGACATCTGGACGCCATGGCTCTGCACAGAGGTACCAGCATCCCATGAATTCCCAGGGCTGTGCTACAATGCTGTTCCTGCTCTCCCACCCCACGTGTCAGAAGCAGCTGAACGTGGATGTGCTGAGCAGCTGAGGCAGGCAGGGAAATGCAGCAGCCCTGCACAGCAGGAGGGACAATGCTCAAAGGGCCCTGCTGGAAGGGACTCACCAGCTGCAGAGCAGAGCTGAGCCCAGCCTGACACACAGCCCAGGGAGCCACTCCTGCGCTGGGATGGAGCCCAGCACACCCTGCACAACCAGCTCATGGCAGCTCAGGTGTCTGTGCTCACACAAAGCCTGAAAAGCAGCAGAAAGAGCTTCAAAAAGATGGGGTTTGGTTTGAACTGCAAGCAAGAGCCCCCATCCTTCAGCATGCACAGATGATTACTGTGGCAGGGGCTGTCCAACAGAACCTGCAGTTTTGCTTTCCCACTCCTTGCTTTACCCAATATCTCAAGGTTTCTGTACATCTTTGGCTGGGTTCCAGCTGCATGGGACATTGTTCTCCCTGAGTAGGGAATTTGTGTTTCAAAATGGATTTAGGTGATCTAAAATAAGGACTGAAAACTTCCATGTTTTCTATCAGCTGATTTTATAGCACTTGGAGTATTAAAATACCTGTAAAACCTTTGATTTAGTCTGAGGCTGGTTTCAACTGATTTGCACAGAAAGAGCTGCACAAAGCTTCATTCAGCCAGATCCACAGTCTGAGCAGTTCAAACAAAGAAGGGAAGTTCTGAGATCAGTGTAGGCTAGAAAGAAGCACTCCATGACTGAGGGAACCCAGGCCTCTCTCTGTACCTGAGAGCTGACCTGCATTTTCATCTGCTCTTTCAGTCCTTACTCTTGACTAGAATTACCCCAAGCCTGTTTTCACTGTAGATTGTACCACTCTTTTGACTTCTGAAGTCCTCTCTTTGCCAACAATGGGCTCCAATCTGTGCATATAAAAACTTGCAGTGAACTCTCAGCTGTGCCTGCCATTTCCACTCAAGCACTTCCACTGAGAAATTTATTTGTGGGCTCTAAAGGGTCTGCAGTGCTACCTGTTCCTTTCCTTTTGCTGACAACTCTAATTCCCCTCTGCTTGTAGGTTTGTCTTTGTTTTCATGGAGCCTGGGCTCCACAAACAGAACCAAAACTGCCAAGTACCCTTTCCCTCTCTTATCTCTGTATGTCTATGTTCTCTGCCCTCCTTACTCTGAATTTCTTAGATAACTCACCTCAAATGCTAGAAATTTCAAATGGGACAAGGTACAAATTCCTGGCTCTTGTAGATTTTCTTGGAGAGGAAAGGGGAGTAATGAAGAGAAGGTGTAAAGGTGTAAAACTGAGCAGGAATAATAACATCCAGTCAAGCACACCTGGCCAGGGCCCATCAGAAATACAAGACTCTGCAAGTCGCCAGCAACTCATCAACATGTTGGTACAAATGTGCTTTCAGCTGTTCAGAACTGCCCTGTAAATTGCCCTGCTATTATATGAAAATGGAAATTATGTATAATGTAATATAATATAATATAATAATTTTTTTATTTTATAACATATAATATATTTATTGTACCTTTCCAATGAGACTCAACTTTGCAGTTGAACCTGCCTGAACCCTGCCTAGAGGGAGGCAGGAAGGGAGGGGATGTGGTGGAGTGGGGCAATGCCATCCTGGGAGAGCTCAGTCTGGTTTTTGAGGGCTCCAGCACAGCCTGAGGCTGCAGTTGCTCAGTGTGGGATCAGCCAGAAGCCCCTGTTTTCTGTAAACAGACAGAAGATATTTGCCACATAAATTGTGGTTTCATCAACAAAGGAAAACCTTTGATTTAGCTTGATGTATTTTTGTTTAATTAATGCAAAGGTTCCAGGACAAGAGGGTATTTTACTGTAAGTGCTACTTTTGGCAAGGCTTGCATTGCCACTAAAACAGGCTGGAAATGGGATGGCAGGCTGCTGCACTCACACTGTCACAGCCACATCTCACCAAGCTGCCTTGGGGCCAGCAGGGGATCCAGAAATGCCAATTTTAATCACAGCCATTATGGCTCAAAGCAGCTCACCCTTCCCATCCACAGGGAGAGGCGCTGCCCAGCGAGGGAACATCCAACATGAGGTGCCAAACACAAAGTCTGCCACTTCCTTTTAGTGTGAAACCACTTGGAGCATCTCTGCTGCTTCCCATATTGACAAGCTGGCAAACTGCAGGGCAGGAGGCTCCTCTCTCCAGCCACAGAGATTTGCATGGGATTTTGATAAACGTGTCCCTGCACTGCCTGGTGACATCAGGAGGGCTGAGGTGGCACCAAGAGGGCAGCCTGGCACTGGGGTGGGTGATGGAAAACCAGCTCTGCTGCACTGAGGGGGGACAAGGGGACCCAAGGGTGCAACATGCAGGGCCAGGAAACCTGGTGAACAGTTCACGTCCATTCATCTTCAACAACTAAATTTTGGCTTTTGGTGGTTTACTTGTCCAAATGCCAGGCTCAGGGAATGCTCATAAATGTGTCTGTAGTCTGCCTAGGCTTAGACATCAGCTTAAACAACACAAATGTTATTTAAACCCCAGTGCTTACAAATAGAATTATGTTTACTAAGCATTAGCAAAAGCCTGAAGTTCAACATTGCCTTTAAATTATTCACCTCCTCTGGATTTTGGTGGTGCCAAAAGTCACCATCTCCATCAATATGGTATGTACCATAAAATTACACATGAAAAAGAAAGTGACCTTTCCATCTAAAGTTATGGCATCCATATGCCAGAGGGAAATGCAAGAGGGAATGCAGAAGGCAAAAACATTTGCAAATCCACACAGTGGGAGGACAAACAAGAACAACACCCAAGTCTTCTAAATTTGAAGTCACAAATCTATGCAGTGATGGGCACCAAATACAAAGCATGAATGTATGCATACTATGAGCACATACACATGGAAAAAAAAAAGTTAAATTCAAATGAAATTTGCATAAAATTGAATAATTATTGACATACTGAAATAATTTCAAAGTCAGTCTCAAGAAAATTTAATGGCTGGTTTAAGCTAAATGAAATCCAAACAAATTGTGATCCAGTACACATTTAAAGCATTCTCTTGACTTCACCTCTGCCCTGGAAGGATGGTAAAAATGCTTTGGGTAAGGCATTTGAGTGGTTTTGGTCCAGCCTTACTTCTTACATTTAGTGATATCGTACTTTAAAAAAAAAACAAACAACAAAACAAATTTAATTTAGTTGATCTGGTTCCAAACTTGTTTTGTACTATGTACATATTTGCCACTAACTTATTGATAATTTTTGGAATTTTCAGGAAGACTGAAGTCACTTTATAGTTCATATTTCACACTGGAGAATGACAGGAAAACAGCTATCTTCAACAAACTAAAACTTTGGCTTGGAAGCATTCTGGTCAGACAGTTCCTGTTAGAGATTTTGGTTTGGGTATGAGCTGTCCCAGTGATGTGATTGAGGCACTGGGAGCCCAAAAAACCTGGCACAGCACTGGAAGCCCCCCAATTTACAGGTGAGAGGCATTTGAGCCTCCAGCCAGACCCTCAGTCAGCCAACTCCACCAGAGCCAGCACAGCCTGGCCTTGCCATCCTTGAGGGCCTGGAGCACAACTCAGGCAGGAATTCACTGTTCCTAATCTTCCCTCACTGCAGTGATGGTCAGGGTTTGAGTGATCATGAAATACATAAATAGAAACAAGTATTTGTGCTCAAGAGGAGGAAGATCGAGTGTCCAACCACAAATAGCTGGTGAAGAAAGTGATATTCCAGTTTCTTTACTAACTCATTGATTTCTCAAGTAAATAAATCCATTCTGTCAGTCCTACAAGCACTTTTTGTGGCCCTACACAGTTGCCAGGTCTCATTTCCCTGTTCCTTTCAATAACACCACACCACAATTTAACAGTGATCAGCAAGAGGTCTTGCAGAGAGCCAGCCTTCTCTCAGGGTAATTTTAGAGGATATAAACTTGCAAAGATCATTTTATCAACACTGAATGTAATATATATCAAGTTAGTAGCCCTCCAAACCCTGCTGATCTATTATATTTTCCCAGAAAGCAAATGACTTTGAAGTGTTCTCTTCATCTGTCGCAGTTACCTCGCTCCTATTTACCTGCAAATATAATAAAGTGATATTTGCAGTTAAAGACAAGATCCCTCTGACCTAGTTGCCACAGAATTGGTTTCATCCAACCAATCTTTTTTTTTTATTCCCTTTTAATGAAATTATTGTAAAAATACTTTAGCATGTGAGAAATCCTTGAGGCCAGTGCAGTCCAGTTAGTCTTGGAAAGGAAGAGGATACCAGACAAACTCCTTGGGATAATGCAACCTGAACAGATGAATGGCTGGTCTATCTTTAGGCTGATCCAGCTTCCACCAAGTTCAAACTAAGGGAAGGCAAACCAAGGACATCCTTCCCCCCTCAGGATTATACATTTCCTTTATTCAGCCCAGCCCTCCCCTCATGCCTCTATGGAAATATATATTAAATAGCCTACATTTCTCAAGCACTATAATTCACTTGTAAACTTCTAGGAAATTCCATTAGCACAGCCCTTCTTTAATTTAGCTTCACAACATCTGGTGAACACAACAACAATGCCACTAGCAAAAAATTAAAAACCTTTCAAGTTCAGCTTCTAGCAGGATTTTGGGGAAGATGGAGAGACATCATGAGAGAAAAGAACACTGATCAGCATACAACAAAAGTTGCAAATAATCCCAGGAATTCCAATATGGCTAAAACCACTTTATAACTTTTAGTGTCTAATTTATTGACAGCTGATATCATTGGTAGCCGGAGGAAACAGCCAGATTGGTCAAAAGGAGAACAAAGGCTTTGCTTTTGTAGAAGTTTTGCTTCCATTGACAAAACTCCTTGTGTTCAGTGAGGCATAATTTAAATTCTAAGTCTTGTTGAAGGCAGGCTGAAAAGTTTGCCATAAATATTTTCTTCATGTCCTTATGCTCCTGAAAATGCTCACACAAAGAAAAGACTCATGGTGGGACTGGGGCAACTTCCACCCCACCCTGGGAAGTGCTCTACCACTGCCCCAGTCCTGTCCTGCTCTTCACTGACAACCCCTGTGTTGAATGCTCTTTCTCTGCAACATTAATTCATTAATTAATTTTAATTTAACCCACACCACCCTGAGGAATTCTGTAGTAACAGCACAAGTCAAGCTTACATCTGATCAACCTTCCAGCTGCCAAAGAGAAACCAGCTTGGTGTCCCACACAGTTCCTTTAAAAAACACATAAAATGATACAGAAATATGAATTAATGTTTTTCTGCTTATCTATTCCTTCAGTGGTTGTTCAGTCTTCCTGGCTAGGACAGTTCCATATACATTTAAAATATCAATCTAATCTGCCCAAAGAGCTATTGATTTATCAGCTCCATCTCGGTGTCGCTATTGAATGTCTTCAGAAATCTGCCAAATATGTCTATCCTTTCCACTGCTTCTATCAGTCCTCCAGCCTCAATGTCAGCTCAGCTATTGATCCAAAAGCAGTTCTGCTCTTCCAGTCTACTGCTCTCTCTCCTCATGTTGTGGATGTGTTCATAATTGGTGCATAAAATTTAAGGGTAATATTTGTGCTCCTTCCCCAGCAGCATTCAGCTCATCTGTCCAGTTCCTCTGAAATAAAACTTATGAAATGAAAACAAAAGGGAGAAGAGATTAATAAATAAAATATTTTTGAAAATATATGAAATAAAGGCAAAAGTGTATCTATCCCTAGGGTGTACTTCTATTATAATTTCAATGAGTATGTGGAAGAGGACCCTAATTTTGCTGGAGATTCTGGTCCTGCTAAAAATCAAAAGAAGTTCAGAACTTCCTTCAGCCTTTCTTGCACAATTCCAGTTCTGTGTGCTAGAGCCAATCCCATCCTTTGTCCATGAGCCTGACCCAAGGCCCTAAATAGAAATATCTCGAGTCATAATCATGTTTCTGTCCACACTCTACATTTACAGATCAATTCTGAAAAGACACTCCTGCCACAATTCAGGCAAAATATGTATAAAATTCACCCAGTGCTGACTTGAGGAACAGTCACACACTCACCCAGCGACTGGCTGCCATTTGTGACTGCAATTAATCTTTAATTAACGATTATTCCCCGCTTGCCCATGTGTTCCAGTCACCTATTGCTTCCCTGACAAACTCCTGCAGGAGCACCGGGCAGAGAGGGGAGCTGTCACTTGTTTCCATCTGTGCTGCTTTGTGCAGTCAGTGACATCTTGCAAACCCGACCCAGCAGCACAAGGCAGCAAGCCCTGGCAGAAAGGAGCAGCTCCCACTCACAGGATGTTTTCATACATTACTCTGCTGAGAACAGGCAGGGCACTCCAGGAACCAGCTGACAGGCAAACAAACTCAGCTTAACCTCTCTTTCCAAACTCCACTTTAATGTTCAATTCTTGGCTTCATTAAGAGCCCAAAGTCTTTTGAAACCTGAATTTGCTTGACCAGATTTTTCATTAGTGGGATTTCCTATGAGCAAATGCCATGTGAAAGCAGACTTCACATCAAGGAAGAATTTCACAAGCCTGTTAATTATTCTGCATGCAAATATGCAGAGAAGCAACAATGCCTTGGGTCATCTCCCCAGCAGCCTGTTACTAGAAGAACATGCACTTTTGGGGAATGCTAAGTCAGGCAGGCAAAGTGTTGGTGTAATTGCTGTGTTTGCTCAAGAACACCAAAGGCTGTGCCCTACCATGTCTGCTTGGGGGAGAAAATAAACCAAAAAAGTACCTGGAACTGCTGGGATATTTTCTAAAGCAAAACAAGTTTGATTAAACTACAGAACAAACAGTTATAAAACTGAAAAATGAATCAACTCTTCTCACTACACTAAAATGTAAAGCACTCAGGAAATAACTGTTGTTATTCAGTTTCATCCATGTGTATCTAGAATTTCCTAAAAAACATTCACTAAGGATACTGTATTCAGATTTTTCTTTTCTTTTTTTGAAATTATTGAAGTCATATTGATGGAAATTTTACAGAAGACTCAGGTATATAAAGATAGCTTTCTCCAACATAATCATGTCACTAGGAGTGCAGATTTGAATAATTCTTTAAAAAGCAGTTCTGTGTAACTGTACCTGTAGAGGATTTAGCACTTAAAACTAAAAGTGCATGTTTAAAGCAGCGTGGTTCTCTAATGTAGGAAAGGTTGTAAGTTCTGTTTACAAGCTCTGCCCTCTGCAGAAATCCTGTGCTTCATTGGGATATACATGGAACCCTTTGAAAGATTGAAGTCTCCATCAAATAGTTTATACAGATAAATAGAAAGCTCTTTACTCAGAATCTTACAATTTGGGGCAGAACTGAGACCTGAAAGTAAGGCTTCCCAAGCCCAAAATTTATCTTCGTTGCTATATCATCTTTCCATTTTACTAACTAAACTTTTTCAAGTCACTTCACCTTTCTAGTTTCAGTATAAAAATTTCAAAAATGGAATACAGTTCCTGGAGATGTAAGACTAACAAGAGAAGTAGCTGCCTCTGAAAAAAGGGAAATGAGGTTTGCATGGGACAAACCTTTTGTCTGTTTTTTCCTGAATTCTAGGACTTGCTAGGAACATGCCCCAAGTGAATTCCCCTGTTATTGTAAGGTAATGCAGCTAATGCTGCAAACCTGATTGGACATGAGTACAATCAATAGAGATAAGCAGAAGCAGCAGCCAGATTTCTGGAATAAATGAATTCTTGCAAACTACTTGCTCAGCTGCTCCATCAATGACAAAACTTCCATCGATTTCAGTGGGAAGTAGGATCAGGCCCTGATTTCTGACACTGCTGATTCCACTGGTCTGTTATATAACAGGTGATACGCAATTAACTACAATTTAAAATATATATATTTATTAAATGAAGCCTGTTTCTTTGTTCCCAAACTTCCATGGTCCCCTGCCCTACAATTAATCATTTCTATTATCAATCTTTTCCAAAACTGTAAAGTAACAGAGCAAAATGGCAGTGCCAGCACTGCAGTTCAGAACTCAGAGCCCTCATTTATAAACTGAATATGGGCATTGGAATATTTCAGGAGTACAGGCAGTTACAGACTAAGGAACAAGGGAACTGAGTGCTGAGAGTTGTTGGAGGAACAGAGAAAGACACTCCTTAGTGACCAGCTTTGTGTGATCAAGTAAATTTTCCACTAAAATTCATTTAATACTATTGCATCAAATGCTGCAGATGATTAAAAACAAAGCAAACAAACAAACAAAAAACCAGAACATAAAAACCAAACCAAAACCCACAAAAAATGCCCAAAACAAAACAAAGTCTAGCAAAGCAAACAAAAAATAAAAAATTAGGCCACATATTTCAAAATAGCTCTGCATCAGAAAAACCGTTTCCTAGTCTTTGGCAAAATCCCCATCAAATTCCTTACAAGCTGAATTTGGCTAAAGATGAGAATTTCTGAGAATCTTTTAACATTCATCAAAAGATTTTTAGAGATACCCAACAGTAGAAACTTAAATTTTGGTGTTCACTTTAAAACCATTTGACATTTCCCTCATTCTTTTTATTGTTTTTCTCTTTTAAAGCTATCAGATCTTGCTAGGAAAAAATCAACTGGAGGCAATGTGAATGTGGAGTAAATGGGGTACAAAAATAGAGGCCAATAACACACTTTGTACTATCCCTGGGGCACAAGAAGATGTGTCCAGCAGTGTTTGGATTAAAAATAACATTTTGAAGCAATATGAATAACCCAAACACATCAAAATGCAGTTACTTTAATTCACAGTTTTAACAGTTTTATTTCTTTCAATTAAACCATGATGTCTCTAGTTCATTACCTAGTTAATAATGTGAATTAGAGAATTCCAGTTAACACTGGAATTTCTCTAAAAGTGTCCAGCACCCATTTATCAGGAAAGTGGTGCTGCTTGCATGGAGAGATTCAGCAATGGGCTGACATGCGTTTATTCTTTATTCCCCCCTCCTGCCCCCAGAAAAGGACAAAGTCTAAATGCAATTTGACTATTTCAGAAAAAATAATTCCTGAAGGATTAAGCATGATCAGGCAATACTCTTAAAAACACATCTGGTTTGGTCTACACAAACCAATATTCTGTTTAAGGCTTTGCTAAATGCTGTTCACTTCCTTTCCTAGAACACACACTGGTTTTTTGCAGTATACTGGAGATGTTTAGCTCCAGAACAGGTGTTTTCTTTCACAGAGTTTGTTAACAGCTTTATCTACCCTCTCACCCTGGAAGGAAAACCATAAAAATCTAATGGGATTGGAGTAAAAAGTACATTTGTGAGAACTCAGGCTACCTGAAAAAAGTATCTACATGAAAATCATGGAGATGGAAGGACTTTCTACAGAGCTACCCTTGATCATTTGGGGGTTTTTGAGTTTCTGGAACTCCACTCTTGGTTATATCAGAAAACAGATACTTTGTTTTTAATTAATTGGTTTTTTTCCCTGAATGAAAGACTTCTTTTGAGAAAAAAAATTACAGTAGAGATACACTTGAGCATGTAGAAACCAATTTTAATCTAGTTTTTGCCATGATAGAAAAAAAGTAGTACCCTCCACTAAGGACAAGAGGATGCAGGAAGGGCTCTACATAACTTAGTCCTGCACATGTGTATACGGAAGGGAAAAGAAATGAGACGAGAGCTTGAAAACCTTATGGCAATCTTTGCCAGGCTGAACTTGTGCATTTTGCAAATTAAGCTTATTTCTTCAGACACCCTATTTACATGCTGTCTCCTCCTTTGTAATTATTACACCCTTAACACACAAACAGTTTCTTAAACAGTTCCTTTGCCTTTACCTTTTCCTTGAGCAGGCAAGAAATTACAATGGGTTCAGAGATGTGAAAGCCACACATCTTTTCTGTTTGTACATGTCTCCTGATTTTCCTCCTCTTTGAGCCTGAGAGGACATGGAGAAAATGGAGGAGGGATCAAAAAGAGAAGTTCTCATTTATCTCCACCTCTTTGATTCTTTGAAACACGAGAGCAACATTAAAAATGGATCTATAACCTAGAGATTACCAGGAATTATGGAGAGTGGGTGTGAGTTTTCTCTCTATCATCCATCCTACAGCCTTGGGAGAGTTCATGCTGTTTCTACCCCTCGTGTTCTGGTCCATGAAGTCTCCTCCCTGTGCTTTTTCCTCCATAGGCTCTCAGATCCACACACACTCATTCTGCCCCCTGAACCGAAGCAATGACCCATTCCTTGTGATTAAATTAGCGTAAGTAATAAGATATCATAGAGCTGATTGATTTCCCCAGCAATAGTTATTAACCAGCTCAATTCAGAGGAAAGCAGAGCCATTATTCTAAACATTGATTCCTGGACAGGACTGCAGGAGAGGAGCGTGCTCAGATCTATGGAATGGGCATGCAAACAAATCTCAATCCAAGCCCAGAAAAAGTGGGAGTTTCCAGTCCCAGCCCAAAACATAGAATCAGGTTCCCCTTAGAAAACAAGAGATATGTTGGGTGATAAATGGGACTATCTGCAATATGTGCTAAAGTTGCCACTGTTATAAATCTGTTTCAAGACAGCAGAGACTGAAATTTGTTTCAACAAGGCAGCAGCCATTGGGGATTTAGGATAACCAAACTGGGGAGCTTCTCCTATTCCCTCATGACTCTCTTTTCCAGGAACAAACACATCTGCATCTCTCCCAGAGCCTTGGTTGGTCCAAGCACAAAGACTGGGAATACCAACTCAGTACTCAGATTTGCCCTCTCCTCCTCTGCACCGTCTCCTCCAGCATTTTTTGTGATCCAAACCCTCCTGGAGGTCCCTCCTCCTCCTTCAGCTTTCTCTCTCAGCTGCGCTCTGCAGAATTTCATGCTGCACATCACCACAGCTCAGAGCACTGGGGACCAAATTCCCCATTTCACTCCAAAGCAGCCGTGTTGGCTCTGCAAGTCAAGAAGCCCAAATTGTTCTGCACTATTCAATGTCCCAAGATAAAAGAGAACCAAAGTACTCTGGAGGTTCCTGTGCCCAGAGCATGGGCTTCCTGGGCCAGGATTTTGTTTTGTTCCACAGCCCTACACAGATTTTTCTTCTGTGACACAATCCAGTAGTTTTTAAGCCCATGTGAACTTTACAGGATCTGTGACATGTTGTGGCAAAGAGCTGTGTAGCTTAAATCTATTTTTAACAAGTTCTGTTTGTTTTGACCTTTTTCAATGGTTTATCTCATTTGAAGCCCTCCTGGGCCTTGTAAGGCAGCTGGAGTTAACTGTGTGGAGGGGAAAGGTAAGTATATTAAGTGACACAAAAATTACACGGTGTGGGTAACCTGAGGAAAGTAGACTGGTGTGAACTGCAGGAAAAAAAACCCTGGTAGAAGTCAGAGGAAGTTCATGGAGCCAGTGAATGAAGCAGTCATACATCCAAGCTATTAGAAACACTAAGTATCAACAAATAGCCCCACAGTAGTTCAATTTACTGCCATCAGTTTCAGTTCTGGTCCAAATAGCTCTCCCCTCTCCTGGAATTCAAAATGAGATGTATTACACTTTAAAGAATCTGTGTGAGTATATGTGTGCCTATGGGACTTTTTCAAGCCACTTATTTGTCTGAATGCCATTGATTTTTCTCCTAATTGTTATTCACTATGCTAATTTCCCTCACAAATCTCACATGCTATTGATCAAAAAGTAATAAACTCTCCAGCAAACAAAACAAGCATTATTGCAATGTTGGGAAAACATCATTTAATATCAATACCATATTTACAATTATCTTTAACCCAAATTTCACCCGCAATGCAATGCATAATCAAAATCAGAGAGCTACGGGCAAAAGGGTACATTAAAGACTCCCACCAGAATATTTTCTACTAGATTATAAGAAGAAAGGCTGAAACAGGACAATCTCAAACAGTTTAAGATATACAGCTAATGCTAGAAATAAATGCTGCTGAATAAAGTATATTCTCCCTAGTCCATCTCCCTTCTTGTTTTGGAGACAGTCACCATGAAGATAAAACTAAAGAAAAGGCAGTATCAGTATCTGGGCCAAAATATCAACCTATGGAGAATCAGGCCTCATTTAAACTGTGGTTTCTGCATTTCATTTTATTCTTTTGATAAGGACACACTGGATTATTCAATCCAGTTTCTAGCCAGCATGTCTGCTGATTGTCCTCCCATTGAGTGCTAATGGTAGTAGCAACAAAGTAAGGAATTTATGATCATTGCAGTCCTGAATCTTGTTCCAAACGTTATGAAATCCCCCAAACTATCAGTTTTCCTTTTACCCCCATAATTTTCTGAATTTTGCCTTTAATTTTCTTCATGTTAGCTTGAAAACCATTACTCCTTTTCTTCTCTACCATGCTTCCACAATGAAAACTCCAGGCAAGTTACTGCAAAGGCAAGGAACTCAACCTGGTGTAAAGTAAGGACTGAGGAGAAGATCAGGCCCTAGAGAGGACCAGAAAACCAACCCAATTTTTAAGTCAGATATTCATTTATCCAAATAGAACACATTTAGGTCTTCTTTTGTTCCCTCTATCCCCAAATATTTCTTGGTAGAAAACTGGCAGTTCATGTTTGAGCTCACTTTGTCCATTTGTGATGAACTCAGATGGGAGCTTCACCCTGCACTGGCTGTAGTGAGCTGGGTTTGGCTGCTGACTGCAGACAAAAAGGCATCACTGGAAGCAGACACAAAATAAATGTGAAAGGTTGGAGGGTAGAGCAGCTGGAGGAGAGCAAACACACACCACTGGATGCCAGGAGCAAGACACATACTTGTGGGGAATTCAAAATTTGATTGAAATCCCACAAGATATCTTTATTTGGCACCATGGCTCATCTTTAATTTCACCATGAGCATGGTGTTTCATATTTGGGTCTGTATCTTCAAAATTCGTAGAGCTCATGTGTTCCAGCTCAATCCTCCTCTAAGGGAATCTAAGGTTCCCTGTTATTTTCCTATATTTTTTCTCTCCCTGCCCTTTCAGGGGACTTTAAAATCTCTCCTTTACTAGTCCAAGCACACTCAGAATCAAGGATATTATTTCCAAGCTGCATATTTCCAAGAGCTACATGTCACAGAACGTGACGAACACAGAAATCTGTAGCGTGGGTGGATTTGTGAAAGAAGAGCTTTTGAGTGTGGCCTGCCATTCAACTCTGCACCTGGCAGAGAGGGAAAACAATCCCAGCGAGCCAACTCAAACAAAACAAAAAGCAGGAATGGAATCAGCAATCTCAGGGCAACTCTTGCCACAACCCTGCTAGAGTTTCACGAATCCCACGTTGCCTGCAGCTGGAGGAGCAGCCAGGTTTCTGTCACTAACCAAAGCCACCAGCGTTTCTGTGATTCTGGTCACCTCCAGAATGGGGATTATGGAGGTGCCAGGCCAGCTCCCTCACTGGTGTAAAGTGGCATCGTGCCAATCGTGACACACCAGCCAAGGATCCAGTCCGTGATTTTTTGCATCTTAATAGGCAGACGTGGAATTATTTTGTCTCTGCAATTATTTTCTGACTAATTCCTGCCATTATACCTCTTTGCATCCAGCACACCCCTGGGGGAAAGTAGATGATTTGTCTGGTGATATCAAGCTAAGTTGCCAATCAAAACAGGGGTTATTAATATAACACTGAAAAATGTATCTAATTAATTTAATAGTATTTGAAACCCACAGTTCTGCTCTGCACACACCCACTTCAGTAGTATTTTGAAAATAAGTCAATTTTTGGAACAATCTGAAAACAGGGATATTAATAACATTCAGTAAATTGATGGCACACCCTTCCTTGGATGGCTATGTTCACTCCTCACTCCATTTCAAAACCAGATGTAGCGGAAATAAGCAGCCCAAGAATGGAGAAGGAAAGATTTTTTGAGATTCAGGGAAAGACTTCCATATGATATTGGTGAAAGGACTTGATTTAGTGAGAAGATCAGGAAGAGTGAGCAGCAGAGAGCAGAGCACATGTGTTCTTTTTTACCCTTATAAAACAGAAACAAAGAAACAGCAGGTAAAGAGGAATGAAAACAAATTCAAAACCAACTTTAAAAAAAAAAAATCTGTTTCCTGTGCAGCTCACAACCAAGTTATGGAGTTGATTGCTTCATATAAATTATCACTGATGCAAGTATTTATAAAGATCCAAAAAGGATTAGTCATTGGCATTGATAATCAAAACAATAAGTTAAAATAAAAACTTGAAAATATGGTTGAACAAATGCCAATTATTAACTGCCTGAATTAAAAATACCTCACTCGTGCAAAATGCAATTCCCTGGTTATAGGGTATCATGTAGGGCTTCCTCTGAAGTGTCCTGGCTGGCTACTGATGGAGGCAGGATATTGGATTAGAAGGCTGATGGATCCCATTTGCTGAAGCAACTCATCATTTCTTATTTGGTGATGCAGGGGTCAGTAGGTGAAGCACTGCAAGGGAGCCCATCAGGGAGGCACTGAAACAGGCATGAGGAGCATTCTGAGCAGAAATTAGAAAAGGAGTAGATACCTAAGGACAAAATGTTCCTTTTTTGGTTACAAAAAGTAATGTTTCACATAAAGGAGGAGCTTAGGAATGTGTGCTGTGCTGCTGCTCCTCAAATTGTGTCAAGCCATCATCTTGACCAAAATTTTCTAGATACCAGTTCAATTTCTGAGCCTTCCTTGAGCAATCACAGATTCTGAATATGAGCTGTTATTCACTGAAATGTGGTCAGAAGAGTTTGTGGTAACTCCTGCTCTAAACATTCATATTTTGTGTTCAGCCACTGAGGGTCCCGCTCGGAGCTGGGTGCTGCTCAGCCAGGTTACCATCACCCAGTCCCATCAAAACACTTCCCTCTGTCATTGACAAGACAGAACATTTTCTGAAATCCATAGGAGTCAAGGAAAGGGGACACATCCACTTATTCTGACTATAAAGCACTGAATTCTGCTGCACAATGCCACTGAGAAATCACATTCCTTCAATTTCCCAAATCCTCTTGTCTCCCTTGCCCAGAAGCTGCAGCATGTCCACAGTCACCCCTGGTACAGAGTGTGGGGTTGTTTTTTCTTGCTGGACCAACTTATTCTATTTTTCCACTCCAAATTCAGTCCTCCTTGGTCAAAAGTTATCTTCAACATAGTTTAATAGCAAGAAACATTCCACAGAGGCTGCACAGCATTATTTTGTTCTTAACATACTGGGAAATGAAGTGTGTGGGTTTTGGATTCTAGGATCCAGACCATCTGTTAAACCTATCAGAGGTTTGAATTCTAATTTGCTGTTGATTTAAAAATAGTCCCAGCATTACCCTGTCATTTTCTGTAAATTATATATTATTTAGTTTGCCATTTTTAAATATTATAGCATCGTCTTCTCTCTTCTCTTATGGTTTAATTTAGATTCCTTATCATCTGTACTGGTACCATTCTTCCCTCCCAGTAACTGATCCTTGCCTCTGTTCCATGCCAGGGATCCTACCTCACTACTCACAAGCTGGCTCAGGAAATGATGCTAATGTCATAATCTGAACACAACTTTATAACAGCTGCAAGATGCCATCTCTGTATAAAAAGAAAAAAAAAAAACAACAAAAAAATCATTTGTTCTGTTTATTTCATCAGTTTACCTATAGTTACCACACTAATAATGTCTTGCAGTAACTTGCGTTACCACTTACATGACCAGCAATTAAGGCATCACTACCACTGTATTAAAATGACAAGCTTTGGAAAAATTTTCCTAGAGAGTCACAATATGCATTTTTCAGAGTAGAGATGAACCTCATTCTCATATTTTATCTTTACCAATGGACTCAGCACATATCATCACAGACTCTGTCATGGCACTGCCTTCTCAGTCCATCCCACAATTTCAAATATGACCTGTTTTCTCAGACTATAAACCATAGGGTTTCAGTTTGTCTCTAATGAGGGTGCAAGAAGTCAGTCCTGCCCAATACAATCCTGTTTTTTTCTGCTGAAAGGGCCATCAGCTCAAACAACAGAAACCTGATGGTTCAGTTGTACTGCAGATTACCTGGATGCTCCTTTGAGGTTCATCAGAAATTCCTTTTATTTGTGTTACATCACAGGAATGGAAGTTAGTGTTTTCAAGCTCTGTTTGCAGCAGGGTCCAACACAGACTCATCCCACAAACAGGGGCAGAAAAACTGGAAGTGATTTAGGCTTAAGTAAAACCTGACTCTGCAGCTTCCCAGCTGGGTGAGAGATGGCACAGCAGGGCTTTCTGAAGGTCAGGGCTTTTTACATTTCCTTGTTTTCTAACCCCGGCCAGGAAAGACAGACCCAAAGTCCACATCTGACAGTCTTTCTGAAAACAGTGGCATACACAGATATTTTATTGCCTGGCACATTCCTGCCCCCTCACTTCAGACTCCAGCTAGGAAACAGCACTTGGCACAAACAGGAGTATGTGCATGATCTATTTTATTAATTCTTTGTAAAACACACATGTCTAAAGCAGGGATTCTCAAACACGGCCAGTGTACAATAAATTTATTTCTCATTACTCAGTTGTATTTTGGTTTAGCTATCAAAACTGCAGCTGTCATGGATTTGTGTGGCTGCAGATGCAGCCACATTAAAAATGAATTGTGTACAGTGGGTTACATACATGAATTCACAGACTAAGCAGACAACAGGTGAAAAATGGAAGAAAAAATAAAGAAATAGCAATCTGACAATTCTTGGAAGTTTATTTAATGCTAAAGACAATGATTTTTTTTAAATTTTATCAGTCTCAAACTAAGGCATCTTGCAGTTATCATCCCTGCATGTGCAGAGCCAGCTCTAGCTCTCAGGCACACTGAAACCAAACTCAACACCTGTGTAACATTCACTGTAAAGAACTGACCTACTGCAAATTCTAATCCTCAGGGTAGTTCTGTCCCTGACATCTAAGTTCTCCAATTAAAGATGTCTAAAAATTCAGAGATAATCACCAATAATCAAACTAAAGGGATATTATTATATGCAAAAGCAGCCCCAAGCCCCTCCAGAACCAAAATAAAACACTGCCTCAAGTGTCAGTATCAGTAAACATTTGAAGTTGTCTCATGAGAGTTTTTAATGGTTTATAATTCAAAAAACGTATCATCTCTTAAAAACTATAGATCTTAATTCTTTCAAATGGCAAAGATCAAGAGTCACAGTTTGGTCCTCTTTTCTAGGGCAGCCTTAGAAAGGACATGTTTGTTATTACATGAAGTGTTTTGAGGATTACAACCAAAAACTATCATCTACTGACCCTAACACTGGGAATGCCAAAAATCCCTGCCACTGAGCCTGTTAGTCACAGAACCTCTGGGCTACAGCAAAGATTGGTGCATCTCCCAGAAGTTCAAATTACCATATTTTTCCACATAATTTTAGATCTCCAGTTACAGATTTGAGGGCTCTTAACTCATTCTCCAGCCACTCTGTCTTTCCACGTCATGGGAACACAACACAAGCTGACAGAAGAGCTTGTCCACATTTAATGAAGATGCATTTGGAGTCAGGACCAAGGCTTCTAGGAAATGTGCAACAAGGAATTCAGCAGGGCTGCTCCCTACTGTGCTTCTGTGAGCTCACATGACAAGACACATCTATGCTGACAAAGAAATTACCAGGGGGAAATCACCACTGGAACTGTTCTTTCACCCTGCCTATTCCTCCAGGGAATTCAAGGCCAAGAAGGCAAACAGCAAACTGGAAGAAGCCAAACAAGAACTGCACAGATAATGAGGGCAAGGAAAACAAGCCCTGTGGCAATGAGAAGGACGGGGCAGCAACTTTTGCAGAAAAACAAACAGGGCTTTGCCAGCTTTTCTGATTTTTAATTCTCTCCATGGATCAACTCAACCTTACAGTGGCTTTTTGCCTGATGTGCCAAAATTCAGCAGCACATAGAAGGCTGGACCTGTGTAAGCCCAGCTTGGCAGCTATCTCTGATGGATGCTGTGCCCAGGAGGCTCAGCCCTGTCCCCCCAAGCTGGGGTGAGCTCCATCAGTCACCCCCAACCTCATTCCTGGGCTGGCATTTGCCTCAAGTCAGAGGCAGACACAAGAGATGCTGTGGCAACACACGGTGGTGGCCTCCAGCAGATTCTTTAAACCATAAGTGTACATTAAGACTTTCTTTTGGCCAGACTCTCCTTTGGGTGGTTTATTTTTACTACTTTTTAATTACTCTAATTGAAGGGGGAGTATTTCCCTACATTTCTGCCATTCGGCCGCTTCACCTCCTCCCACCCGCTGCTCCCTTTGAGTCTGTGCCTGCAAACACCACTGTTAGTCATATTTCTGTGCTAGGGTGAAGCCTGCCCGGGCCTCCCCCTCCCTTAATTCTGTTGGAAAACAGAGAACAGATGAATTTCATTAACTCCCTCTGCTTGTAGGTTGACACGCCCTACGACTCGTAAACACAGGGATTAGCAAAGTCCTTCTAATAAACAGAGGGGCATAAAAAAGATCTGTCCACTATTTGTTTAAGGGATTTTGTGTTTACAAAGGAGAGGGGAGCATAGGGGAGCAAACCTGCTGTTTAGCCCTGATGGCTCAGAGTAAGAAGAAAAGATTTCCTCACACACACTCAGATTTTAAGGCAGTCAGTTCCACATAAAGGCTGAAACCATGGCACCTTCACAATCCTCCACAAACTCTTGAAAAGACTGATCTAGAGCATTCTTCTTTTTTTTTTTTTTTTGCTGGAAACTACAGCTAAAACCCAGACCTGCACTGTAGTCTTGATAGGTAATTAACTGGAATGATTTAATTGCTTCTGTGGATGCATTCAGCTGAAGAGCACAAAGCAGCACTGCCCATTCTGGCAGGTGAGGGAAGGTGAGGCCCTGGAGCTCTGGGATCTGGTGGGAAGGAGCAAGTTCTTAGAGTAACTCAGGGAGCATTCAGCGCCTGCTTTGCTAACACAGAACAGGTTTCCAAACCCCCTGCAGAGTTTTTGCTCAATATTTGAGATCCATTTTTCACATCGCATTATTAATCTGCATATACTGAATTCTTTGGTTCCTACAGATCTGCCTGATTATTTAAGCCCTGAAATAAGAAGGCAGAAAATGAGAGAGAAAATGAAGATCTGATTCCCAGATGCATTCTAAAACAGGGGGCATATAGACTATGTCCTTGTAATTCAGGATATTTATTTCTTGTTGTGCAGCCCTACCAAATAAGAATTTGGATCAGAAGAAGGAGGGTAGTTTGGGATTTAGCAGTGAATGACCATAATTATTGCAAGTTCTCAACACTGAAGCCTCACATTTCAAGGTCTTCCCCATCCTTTTATTCAGAACAATTGGCCTCATTTTACATTTCAACTCCTAGAGGAAGAACCACTCTTTAACAAATCTAACACTGCTGATATAATGGAATGCCTTTTATTTTTAATGCCGTCAGGATGTGCTGTTATGGACATGTGCAAAAATAGTGAAAGTAAAGAAGTGTAAAACATAATCTGAGAGGTCAGTCTGTAAAAAGACACTTCTGTGCATAACCTCAGGCCCTTTTGTCCAGGAGAACAAAACTCACACAGGTTTTTGTGTACATCTGTCTTTTCACTAATGCCTTTTGAATTTCCATCCTTCCCCCCCACAATAAACAACTCTATTCCTCTATTAAAAATGTTTTCATTTTCTGATAAGGAATCAGACCCTGAAAAAGTCAGAAGCAGTACCAGCAGATTAGTAGGTGCTTCCACTGATTGCAACTGGGTTATGCAAAACACATCTCATTTCCTTTGAGCTCTCAAGCCAAGGTTTGAATACAGAGAGTGAGCAAATATAGCAGCACAGCTGCTTTAAGCTTCCTCCAATCCTCACTCATGATGCACAAGTGGTGCTCCTGCACCAAACTGTGCTGAGATCAAAACCAGCTGATCCTGACTTTATCAGGACACTACTGTTTAAATTGCACTTGAGCTTTTCCATTTTCCCCTGGTATGTTTCAGGGGGCCCTTGTAAATCGGATAAAATGCTGGAGCAGCCAGAGCTAAGTGTTGCTAATGTGTCCCTGCACAATTTTTCCTGACGCTCTCCACTGCCTCGTGTGGTCCTTGGGGCTGCCTGCCTCTAGCTCTGTTCTGAAGGAATCATTTATCCTGTTCATTCCTTGTTTCTGCTGCTCAGAGATGGACACCTGAAACACCCTTGACATGCAGATCACAGAGTGCTTATCACGTATTAAGAGCAAATGACAGAAAAGAACTTAAATTGCAAAGCAAGGCAATTTAAATATTTCTTTAAGACTTGATGTAACACACTCAGCAACTCAAAACAACAATGTGGGCAGAATCCACTATTAAATTAATTCAGTTTCTTTATCCTATCAGAGATGCAGAAAAAGGTGGGTGTGAAGCTCTCACTAGCTAGATGACATATAAGGTTGAACACACACACTGGCTCACCTTGAGTAGTTTCAGATCACATCCAGCCACATTAATTCATGGAAAAGATGGCAATTTTTAGGTCTGAAGTTTAGAAAGCGTGTGTTAACAGCTGCCTAGAAACTCTGAAATGAGTGTCTAAGATCAGTTTCCAATCTCCTAACCCTGCCTGGCTGCCTGTGCACCCAGCTCACTGCAATTCCCAGCGTGGGATGGGAGCCCATCCCTGCTGCAGAACAGGCTCAGGAGAGGTTTCCTACTGGCCTCGTGTCAAGCTCTGATCTGATGATCCAACAAAAAGCACCCACCATCTGCAGTGTGCCTAGGAGCAGGTGTTAATGCCCAGTTCAAACCATGCTGCTTGGAAACTCCTTGAGCACCAGCTGCAGAGAACCTTCTTATGGTCAAAACCCTCTTTAGCTCACAGGAGATTGCAGCAACACGGTCACCTGCCCCAGACCAGACAGGGGGGATGGCAGCAATATATTCAAGGCTCTGTTGTGCTCCAGCAGCCACTAACAGGTCCTGTTTACAGCAGCTGCTGTTGTAAGCATGCAGTGACTGTGTCTCTGATACTCCACACACTAAATGTATCTGGTTCACCTGCCGTGGCAGAGACAACAAGCAAAGCTGTTAAATTGCCCTCCTTGAACTTACAAACCTCTCCAAAGCAGCATCTCTGCACATGAGCAGCTTTGCTCCAGCTGAAACAGCTCTGCTTATCCATGTTAAGCCTGCCATGCAGGACACCATTTCCTTCTATTTTCTCCCCATAAAAAGTTAAATTATTAAAAAAAAGAAAAAAGGGAAAAGAGAAAAGAAACATTTTCTTGAGTGGTTCAGGTCACCCTGGATCAGTGAGGTTTAGCTTTAGTGTGTTGTGATGAAATATTAATACTGAGTCAGTGTGTTTATTTCTTCAAGCGTCTGGAGCCACTGAGTGTTTATGCCTCAAGATTAGCAGGAAGTGTGCCCATGCATAGGAGCCCTGTACTTAGAAAGTCTGAGATTTCAACATTTGAAGACTGTCCACAGCAAATCAGCTGCATGGGATTGTGTGTCAGCTCTGCTGTGAGACAGAGAGTCGCTCCCATGGGATTTCAATCCCATAACAAACCAACACATTGTCAGGTTAATAGTACTGCTGGCAAGGCAGGTCTCAGTCCCTTCATTTCTGCTGCAAAATATTCAGACTTATCTGGAGCAAGCAAAATTAGGACATAGACTTACTAGCAGCAGCCAAGATGGTTAGAAAGTGCCATAAAGTGTAATTTATCCATTGTGACAGGAAATACCCTCTGGTCAGGTATAGCTGGCTTTGTGTTTCAGCATCTAAGACATTACGCTCAAAAGAGAGAAAGCCAGATCTCAAAATTTTGAGGAAATAGATGAACTCCTCCTATGGTAAATGGACACAGTTTGGCAGGTTATAAAAGCTTTTCTCAGTGTCTGCTCTAAGACACAGCAGCAGCAGCTCTGGGAGAGGTGGGGCAGGGAGAATTGTTTGCACAGAAGGCTGGGACAGGAGGGCTGAAGGAGTGCCAGGAAATCTATAGCCTCCCTCAAAGCCAGCCCTCACCACTTCACTCCATAAACACCAGGGACAGGAAGCCACTTGCCTTTCCCATTTGCAAGGTTAGAAGGGTCCTAAAGGAACGGCAAGCGTAGGAGCAAAGGCAAACGTAGCGGAAAAAGGATACTGCAACGTCCTGCCCCAGTTCCACCGTGTGGCTGGGGGCAGATCCACTTCCCCTGTTCCTACAGCAAGTGGAAACAGGATTTGTGTTTTGGCTGAGAGTCTCCCCCGTGTCATTTACATGGGGCCATCTCAGAATTAGTCTTTTTAGGTGGGTGTTTCTCTAAGTGGATGAGTCACAAAACCAAGGTCCTGGCCCCGCAGCAATGCTCAGTCTAGATTTCCTTGCTGTAGTTTTCAGTCTGGCACTGACAATTAGTGCCAAAGCAGCTGGAGCTGCTCGAAAGGAAATGCAAGTGACTGCACCAATTTGCCTTTGCTGCACAGGAGGAAATCCAGCTCAGTGCATTACAAGCAATTTTCCTGCAAAAAATAGTAGCCCAGGATGTCTTTCTGAGACGATTATAAAACATGAGCGTGGTGAGAGCAGTTCCCAGACATGAGAGATTCCTCTTATGGGACACAAGGAATCTGCATGTGCAGGTACTGGCTGGGGATGCTCACCTGACGGTAACAGGGTGTCACCAAGGGGACAGAGCAAAGTCAGCACAGGCTGTCATGGCAGGGACACACAGAGGAAGCCTCAGAGCAGCAAAATCAGCCTGTTTGCTCCCACGTCTGTGCTCATGTTTGACATTCAAGCCAGACACAGAGGTGATGTGAACATGGGGTTCCAACTGGCTGAGCTCATGTCTAGTGGATTATTGCTGATGTTACACAGCACTTTCCTAAAACACTTGATGGTGATTCAATACTCCACCAACTGCTATCTAGTCTATAGACACAGTTCTGTAGAGGATTTTTAATTCTAGTCCAATTATGTAAGAAAAAAAATTAATGAGCCTGATTAAAAAATTGATCATCTCTAGTACAAGAAAGCCATAAGTCAATAAATATTCCTTTCTAAAGAATGGTGCCAACTTTCAGAGACATTATACACACCTCAGTGTCTATTAAACTAATTTATACCTGTAGTATACAGCTGTGTAAATTTGAGAGCAAACAGAGATGCTGCTGGGATCCTGCAGAACTGCAATCATTAACACAACATCATGGTGTTGTGTGATGAGAATGGGAGCTGGTTCTGCCCTTTCTAAAAATCTTTTACCCACATGAAAAAGAGGGCTGAGCCAAATATTCAGGCCTCTTTCAGTTCCCCTCCAAAAATAAAGATATGTATGTAGACAGACACACAAAGAGATTATCTCTGCTCGACACAAACATTGGCAGTGGAAGTAGCGAGACGCAACACGCACAGAGAGGCAAAAAATAAATTAGATAAGTCATAATAGTACTACAATAAAACTATAAAGCAGGAGACTGCTCCAGGCATTTGACATGCATCTTGGCACTTTTAATGAGGGAAAACAAAAGATTCGACGGCATTCTCAGGAGCCTGTGTGTGTGTGAGAGAGGGAGAGCGGGCGGGCTGGATCTCAGGGGGAAGGAGATGCAGGGGAAGGGGATGAAGGAGAGGGGGATGCAGAGAAGAGGATGCAGGGGAGGGGGATTCAGTAGAAGGGGATGCAGGGGAGGAGGATGCTGCTCACTGAGGCCCATCAGGTAGCTGTAAATCTGCCCCGGCGGGCTCTCCCCGCCTTGCTCCTCACGCTACATTAGGCTCGCTGAACTCCCTCTGGTTTATGGAGGGCTGTGGTGCTAAATGAGCTAGAACAAGAGCTGTGCTATCAGGGGATCTGGTGGCTCTCTCCACCACGCAGCTCCTCTAAGTGAGGCTTTCTCCATTCCTCTCTTTCCGTGCCAGGGAAAAAGTCAAACTCACACCCCCCAAATTGCTGTATGAGCGATTCGTGCACACACCCCAAGTTTCTGGGCCTGCATTTGGCAGTGGTTTTTGTCTCAGCTGTCACTAAAAGGCAGTTTTGTGACTTCTCTCAATTTGTTAGTGTATGTTTTGTAGAGAAGCAGAGCATCTGTCATTTCCCACCAAATCCCTGGCACTTTTGGATGCACAGGTGACCTGGCAGCATTCTTTGGAGAAGCAGGAAGATGTGCAATCCTACCTTAAACCCATGGCTGGAGCACGGTCCTAAGCTGCTGCTTCCTTCTGGCATCCTCAGCTCCTCCTAGAGCCAGTTTTCATCTTTTCCCTCACCGTTCTTCAGTTGCCTCCTGACCTTTTAGTATTTCAAATTGATTCATTTTTTATTTTCTTTAACTAAAAGTCATAATTCAGCCGTTGCTGTATTATTTTCATGCCTTAAAAGACCAAGAACAAGTTTTGCACCAGTGCGTGGGCCATGCAGGAATATCGGTGGGCAAAAATCCAAAACCAAATCATTTGCCAGACATTCATAACATTTCAAAACATGTTTTCATGTCACACAGGGGCAAAAATTCAAAATGTTTTAATGGAAATATAAGAAATGAGATGGGATGTTAGAGCAAACCAGCACTCTGTACATTTTTAATGTACTGAACATGGTTTCACGTTACTTCTGGAAAGTAAAAATGCAGCTTCAACCTTTGATTTTCAGAGCACTCCATTGTGGGACTAATTTGTCTGATAGCTTCCCAATTCTGAGCAATATTATGAAAACACTTTAACAACCACACCACTGTCTGCATTAGGAACAGGTATCTGCACTGACAAAACCACCCACAGAAAGGAAAACACAACCTGAACTCAAGTCACAGGATGATCAACCTAGAACTAACTACCACATCTGAGAGAGTTCATTGTATTTTTGTCAAAATCTAACCAACGCTTAGCTACAGATGAAAAGCAAAGGAAAAGTTAGAAATTAGGAAAGAAAAACCATTTCCTTTTATGACCATTGGCTCCAATATCTTGAGTAGCAGATGCAGATCTGATTGCCTCAGCAGAATTGCAAAAAGTACATCAGACAAAGAAATGGGCCCAGAGATATCCAGGAAGGACTGGACAGACTAAACAGACTCCTGGAAAAGAGGGATGACTAAGGAGGGGTTACAATAGAGGTCAGCAACATCAGAGATCAGCAATAACTACAATTCCATCAATTATATTGGACAGTTATTGGGAAACACTCATTCAGTGGTTCTAATCCAGGAAGAACTTGATTGTCCAATGAAACAGAAGGTTTCAAGCTGCAAAAGAAAGGATGTTTTCATCCTGTACGCATTCAAACCTTTCCCAATGGATGTTCTCAGTCCAAAAATATAGGAGTACTTAAAAAATATAAAGAATTGAGAGTTCCACAAGGGTAGGTGGGCCCACATGAAGAGCAACAAGTATTTTCTGGGAGTATGAGGTACTCTGGAGCACATAAACCTGCCATTGCTGCTGGAAAGGATGCACCTGACTTGTGTTTCACATGGTTTTGGGCAAAGTTTGGTGTGATTGCAGGACCAGGGTAACCAGACACACCCCAAACTGCCTGGCCCCCCTCTTCAGTACATCCAGATGCCTTCAGGGGAAAGAGTCCACAGTGAGACACCTGAACTGCAGCTGGTCATGTAGGCTTTGGCTTGTCACCTCCTGCCCTTCCCACTTTATCTGAGAATGTCCTGACCTTGCTCAGGTCAGCTTCTGGAGATGGACTTCAATGAACACGTGTGGCTTTTTATCCAGAAAAGCAAATGGCTAAGCAGCAACACCTCCATAGCAGACTTCTAGCACAAAAAAGTGTGTCTCTCTATATATATAAATATACAAATATAAAAGTATATATGTATGTATATATGTATATATGTATTTGCATCTGGATTCACAATACTAGAACTCTTTAATATATCTACCCTGACTCTGAAAATAACCCAATTTTGTTGATTCTGTGAAAGAAAAAGGAAATTTATGTAACTGTTATCCTAATACCCTGTAAAGTTTTTTTTTAAAAAACAGTAGTCAAGAGACCCAGTATGGAGAAAACCAACCATTAAGGAGGTTTAGTTCTGGTTTCTTCCCATTCTCATGATGCCATTTGTTCACACAGAAGAAACATTCTCTACAAAAATCCAACGTACTGCAAGTTCTGATGGCTATAATCAGGCATATGGAGGGCATTATGATACCACCAGGACAAAAACACAGAAAATGATTTAGAGGCAATGCTTAGCAGAACATATAGCATCCCACCCTCCTGCTTCCTGACCATCTTGGTAAGAAAGTATTTGCTTGATTGCTTTAAGAAGTTCTTGGCCACACCTCATTTAACTTATTTTCCAGATCAATCAGGTCAAGCCCCTGAAAAATCCCCTCAGGTTGCCTTTTTAAACGTTGACTTGCTGCCTTTTAAGCAAACAAAATAGAAGTTTCCTTTTCAGCTGGCATGAGCTGGAGTCCAGATGCAGGGCTCCAACCCAAAAACAGCATTCAGCAAAGGACCCACATACCAAGCAGGATGACTGATTTTTGCCTTCACTTCCCCTCCCCTTTTTTTTTTTTTCTTTCCTCTGCCTTGGGAAATATTTGGGATGCACAAGCAGGGAGCCTTTTTTAGACATTGCCTGCTCCTAGGGAGAAAGGAGTGGGTGAATGGATACAATAGGCCCAGAAAGGAGAGCTGTTTAATCAAAAGCAGTCACGAACAAAAGAAAGCCAAGGAGCCCAGGAGGATAATTATATTTCACACATCAATTAACATTCTTTTGCTGCCACTTAAGAAATCCCATTTAATTGCCCTGCCTAAGTCCTGATTGTATGAGATGTCGTGGAGAAGGTGAATTGGCTGCAGTGGAGGGTGCTGTGGTACACAGAGCACACAAAGCTTTATCAAAGTCTGTCTTTAACCTCCTTATCTCTGCCATGCATGGCACCAACGCATCCTCAGCCTGCCCAGGATCACCAGCAGCCATCCCACAGGACTTTGGGGGTCAGCTCTTTAAATTCATATCAAAATAGCCGCTAAAGGCTCCAACAGAGCTCTGTAAACACAACAAGACACTTTCTCCCTGATAAAGTGAAAGGCAAGGAAAAAGCATCATGCCTGCAGTTAAGGCAGGGAACTCAGCCTTGGACAGATTGAGCAATTTAATTAAGATCATAAGAGAAGAACTGGAAAGTGGCCTTGGATCTCTGAGTCTCAGTTTCTTAATAACAGGTATTTTTCTTTCACTGAGATTTCTAAATACTACAAAAAAAAAAAAGAAAAAAAAAAAAGGAAAATGAAAAAAAAAGGCAGCATCATCATCTTTCTTGAATGCACTTTCCATGAAAGAAGAGGGGCTTTGGGAAAAGGTCAATGTGCCCAGTGTTTGGCAAATATAAAATACATTTTTCCAATGCTCAGAAATATTTTTTAAAAGTTTGAAAGCTAAGCAAATAATTTCTACTGGAAAACCCGCAAAAAAAAAAAAAAAAAGGAAGCCAAAATACTTTTTTGATTAATTATCAGAACGCATTTGAGCATTGCACGGGTGGCAAGTCAACAAGCATCCTCTGCTCCCACCACAGGCATCCTCAGCAGAGAAACTCTGCCCAAACCCTTCCTCCCATCACACAGCAGCCCCCTCCTCCTGTGGCAAGGTTTTGTAGCCCTTTTTGTTTGGTGATTTCAGTGATCAGGGTACATTTTTCAGAGCTGATCCTGAAATCCCCTCTGGATTCCTGCAGGAGCACAGACCTGCCTGACACCTCAGAGCAGCCTCACCTAAAGGGCTAAGCCAAGAGGGCTCAATTGAGCTTTTTCTTCTCCCTTCCCCCAAATTGTGTTGGAAAGGACTTTGACTTTGCACTTTGATCTGCAGGAGCACTTCTGCTGCACAAGTGTTGATTTGACATCCAGCTCCTACTTCATCCATCTTCTTAGCCAACAGTGCCCACAAAACTTCTCCATTTAGAATAAGTCTCAAATACAGACTTTGAGTAATGAATTCAAAGCCCACTGATACCAGGATATCTACAGAAATGCAGATTTTAATCCAGCCGTACAGAATAATAATTTTGAAAAGTCTTACAAGAAAAAGAAATGAACTTCCCTCCACTTAGAGAGGATAATGAAAGCTGAATTGTTCCTTGTGTCTTTATGGGGTGCTGTATATCTGGTAGAGGAAAACCATATTAAAGATACAGCATGTTGTTATTTTTAAATCATGTGATTTTCTCTGTCACTAAGAAGTAACAGATTTTGCTCAATAAAATAGTTAAAAATATATGGATTGTGACAGCCACACACAAAAAGAATAAACAGGAAATCATGAAGATTTTTTCCTGTTCTTTGAAGTGGAGACACTTTTTTCACCTAAAAAAATATTACATTAATTTAGATTAACTGAAAACACTACTACTTTTTTGATTAATTGCATGATCTTTCCACAAATATGTGACTCCTTAGGCAGTCCAGCCATATGGACTTTAAAGTCTCCACGGATGGACTGCAGCTCCACCATAGATCTGTTTCAAATCAGCTCTCTCTGCTCAGTGTCTACAGCAGGAGCTATTTATGAAATGGGAGTTAGGAACTCCTGATTTGAACACACTGATTTGTTTTAAAGTATTCAATTGTCACTAATTTTGACTTGCTATTGTCAAGTAAGAGCTATTATTATTATAATTGTTAACTTTGTAGTAACACAATCTGTGACATTTGTTTGTAGCTAAAGAGTACGGATTTTTATTTTAAAAAAAGTTAATTTTTTGAGATGTAAGGCACATTTTTAGAGCTCAGGAGAAGCATTATATAAAATTTAATTTAATTGACCAGACCAGCTGGCTCCCCTGCCAACATTCAGCCATGCCAGGCTCCCCCTGCCCTGCAATGGGTTGGCACAACTGCCCAGAGCAGCTCTGGATGCCCCTGGATTTCTGGCAGTGCCCAAGGCCAGGCTGGACAGGACATTTTGGAGCACCCTGGGATAGTGGAAAGTGTCCCTGCCCATGGCATGGGGAGGAACTGAATGAGCTTTAAGGTCTGTTCCCATCCAAACCATTCTGGGATTTCATGAAACTGAAAGGAACCCCTGGCATTGCCCGAGGAAATTAAAGCAAAAGATGAACTTTCAGAGAGGGTCACCAAAAATGTTCCATTTTACTGGACAAACACACAGTTTTAAGGTGACTAAACTAAACCCATTAAAACTTAACACCCACTAAACCATTAAAACTTATTTTCATATGTAGCCAACATTTTTGTGGATGCCATTTTACATCTGCAATTTCCTTACTGAGACATGCAACTCCTTGTCTTACCCTATGCATACCCCCACCCCTTGGAGTCACAAACCTTGTTCCTGTTATTTCTCAAAGCAGACTGGAGAGGCAAAAATGGAAGTACAACTTTTTATGAGTGCAAAGCCATGCCATGCAAAGCACAGGCAAGATTAATGCTGGCAAAGGGTAAAAAAAAATGAGAAAGAAAATAGGAAAAAAAAGGCAGAACATTTCTTTGAACCTCAAGCACCAGTGATTTGTTAAATCCGTGTTGTAGGAGATTAGAGAGTGAGAGTTTCTGAACCTGAGCTGTAGCACTGATGCAGGCAGAAAGTTCAGAGTAGTGAGGTCTCCTTCCTCAGCACAAAGTTACAGGGTCTCTCAGCAGTAACACAGACCATTTCCAGCATGTCCCCTCTATCTTCAGTGAATTTCAGTAGATCTGATCAATCTCTGTCTTCTCCTCAAAGGTGTTCAGCACTTTGAAAAAAACCTAAATATTTGAAATGAAGGATGCGATGCATAACAAATACCACCAGGAACTGGGGACCACCACAATCCTTCCTGCCTTCAGTTCTGCTTCACCTTCCTTCTCAAATATAAGCACAGAGTGACACAAACATTCACAATCAAGGAAAGAAACAAAAATCCTCCAAAGAGGCTTTCTGAACAGTAGGGAATTCAGCCAGACATGGAGCCTTTCAACTAAGGACAAAATTAATAAACCCATGACACATTAGTCATATTTTTCCAAGCACTGTAGCAAGACACTTGGAACTACACTAATGAGGGATACAGAAGGAATGGGAGAGAAAAGAAGGATGGTTTAATGGCTGAAGAACTTCACTGGGAATTGCAATTTTTATTTCTATTTTCAGTTTGCTGCAGACCTCTGGGATGATAACCAGACCAGTTAATGAATTTTCCCACCTGTTTTTAAAGCAAGATAATGGCAATAATTGTTCCTTTCCCGTGCCTGCGTCTCTGTCCACAGTCTCATTTTTCTTTTTGTTTTTCTTACAGTTTGGTCTGCAAGCTCTCAGTCACACTGTACACCATAAACAGCACATCCTCAGTCAAAACATTGTTGAATGCAAAGGTTTTGATTATGCTTTTTTCAACAAAAATGCTTAGAAATCAGATCAATAGGAGTCACAACTCAGTTTCTCAATTTATTACTTTCTACTAAAATCTGTTTCATTAACATACTCATACAGAATAAATTTTCAGACTAAATCTTAATGAGACAAAAATCCAACCACCTCTAGTCATTTTGTTGTTATTTTTAAGCCCAAACTGGTCTCTTATGTGCACAGCTCCTGCATCAGGGTATTTCACCCTCTGGTTTGGAAAAGCCTGGGTTCTCCTCACTCCTGGCTGTTCAGAGGAACAGCCATGGGCTGCTCTAGTCAGCTCAAGACCAGCAGAGGCTGGCATTGCATGCCAGCAGCCTGGACCAAAGCCCAGTCATGTCTGAGCTATTAGAGATCTTAGAATGTAAAAGGAGACAGAAGCAAATGAAAAGAAAAATAAATAAGTAAAGGAAAGTGTTTAGAGGAGGGCTGGGAAAAGAAAAAATGTGGGCCCTACTGGAGATTAAAACTTTGTTCAGTGTCCAAAATTCAAAAGCAGCTCTTCTGTGGGTTGGCTCCTGCTTCTCTACAAACAAGCTGGCCCTGCTTATAACCTGCATTAATTTATACAGCCCCCAGCAGAGCCAGAGCCCATCCAAATGCCTGCCCTGCTGTTTGCCCAGTGTTCAGAGGCAGACCAGGAGGAGGGAGCTGTGCTGGGTCACTTGTCAGTGATTTCCTTTCAGCTGCTGGGGACACCTCGGTGTCACCCTAATGCTGCTGAAAGTGTCCCCATCCTGCAGGGACAGCCCCTCCAGAGCTCAGCACTACTGTAAATCAAATGTGACTCTGACATTCGTGAGGGAGAGCATAAGAATTCAGGACATCCCTCTGGCTGTCCTGGATTGCCCAAACCCCTGCCAGGGGGCTCAGAGACCCTGGCACAGAGCCCAAGACACCTGTGACTTTGATTTTGACCCATGGAAAAAATTACCAACCTTATATGAAGATCTGCAAGCCACAAAAGTCTAAGTAGAATAATAATTAGTTTGTCACGGGGTGAAAAAATAGATTTTTTAGGGTTTTAGGACAGAAGTTCAGGGGGCAAGATGGACGAATCTGGGTGTGTCCAGTCTTCCTCCTTCTTCTTGGCCTCCATCTTCTGCTGTGATGTTGGCACTTTTAGATTGGTTTAGAGTAGAAGCTAACATATGTGATAGGTATTGGGAAGTCATGGTAAAAAATGTACATATAGTTTTTAGTATAAAAAGATAACACCACCCTGACAGTGTCAGTGTCCCTCTATTTGACCTGCTGAACAGACCTTGGCAGGCTAGGAGAAAGAATTTTATAGATAAGAAACAATAAACAACCTTGAGAACGAGAACTGAAGAGCTCTGACTCCTTCTTCAACAGCCAGACTGGAAAAAGAGACTTTCTGACACATCTCGGGGTCACTCTGAGCAGCAAAAGCCCCAAGAGGAGAGAGAATGATGCATCTGACTCCATGGATATCAGAAGGCTAATTAATTATTTGATTATACTATACTATATACATTTAATCTAAACTGGATTTGCCAAGCACTCACTCTGCACACAACTGCTCACACTGCCCAGAATCTCATGACTGTCACCCAACAGTCCCAACACACACACACATACACATACAGTTGGCCCTGATAGGCCAAGGAAACAAAACATCCTCACTTTGGATAAACAATCTCCATATTCCATTCTACTTTAGCATAGCACAGGCACAGCAAGTGATAAGAATTGTGTTTTCCCTTTCTCTGAGGTTCTGAGAAAGTGAATCTCAGAAGTCCTTGGGAAGAATTGTGCCTTGCTTTTCTCTGTGAAGAGAAATGCGGCAACACGGCACAGCAGCAAGGCACAGCCGGAGAAACATGCACAGGAAAGGGATGGATCACCCTACCTTCTCCCCCACATACTCTCTTTGTGGAAACCTGGCAAAAGCCATTTTCAAACATACAGCCTTCACCCAGAATGAATGCAGTGTTGTTCTGATTAGCCCCCATGTTGTTTATGTGTTTTGGTGGAAAAGAATTTTTTTCCAACAGGTTACCCCAGTTGGGTTTGGTGACAGTGTGCAGGGAATGGAATTGGGTTAAGGGCAGCTCTGCTCCTGACAGCTTCTCTCTCTCAAATGGGAGCAAATTTACTTCTTTATCAGGTAACTCTAAGTAGATTTAGGCACCTTACAGCCTCATCATCAGACACAGGCAGTGCAGCTGGTTTGAGTGAGTGACAAGGCTGAATTACAGGCACAGCATCACAAGACTGATTGCCCAGAGAAGATGGGAGCTGTTGAGTTCTCCCCACCCTGTGCACAGCCAGCAGGAGATCAGGCCATTTGGCTTTAAAAGAAATAGGAAGAAGTGAGTTTGGAGACAGCATCCTGCAAAACTGGATTGACAGTGCAAAATCTTCTGTTTTGGCACGTATCTTCACAAAAGAAATACTTTTCCCTTTCAAAAGTAAAGCTTCATAACAAGAACATAATGGAAAATATTACAAAGTTAATGGGAAAGGCAGATCTGTGATTAGCAACTCTATATGAAATAACTTCCAGCATCAGCTTGGAAGAAGTAATTCCCTAAGTAGCACAAACTGCACAATGAGGTATCATTAAGGGCATAAATGGGGCATAACTTCAATACAGATGCCATCAATATATGCAGTTCTTATAAGAAATTAAAGAAAATCCCAACCTTTTTTCCAAATGTAAATGTTGCACTGCTCTGTGAGAACTTGAGTCTTGTAGAAATGCAGAGCCTGGGTTGGAAATACTTTGTAGTTGTTAGAAATATTTATTTTGCCACTTGGGAAGCATTGCATTGTACATGTGTGTGGTTTTTTCCCTACTACAGCCTGGGTTTTCAGAGGGTTTTTTACTCTCACATAATTCAAGAGAAATTGCTGGATGGGCTTTGCCCAACATTTTGGAGAGACCATAATTTTTGACAGTCACCAAGAAACAAAAAATTCCAGCCTAATAGGTATTTTTTTTCCAAAGACCCTAAAGCTCTGAAAACAGTGTCATAATGGAAGATGTTTTGCAACCTTAACTGCAGAGTGGTTGCTCCTGGCGCCTGCAAAGCTGCACAGACCTGCAGAGACACACACAGGGAAGAGGCACTGGAGATTGCAGTGGATCTTTTTCCCCTCTCTTTTTAACTCAAATTATATGCTGTAGTCCATGGGATGAGTTCCCTGGACTGAGCTGTATCTGAAGGAAACTTTGTCCTCATACTGCAAAAGGAAACCAAAAATAGATGCCTTGCCAGTCTGGGGCTTTCCTAGTAGCCCACTTGTAATGAATGTAGGAAAGGACATGGTGGCCTACTTTTAAAAGTGTATTTCTGCCAAGTCACAAAATAATAAGAGAAAGAATGCATGGTATAACCAAAAAAAAAAATATCTTTAGGTTGTGGAAATTATGATGGATGACATCTCTTGCCCCTGTTGCCTATGATCTGTTTGAACATATACAAGACCTTAATTACAGCCTTGAAATAAATGATCAGGCTTAAGGAATACTCTTGACCCAAATGGAGGAGCAATCCAGGCAAAGGAACAGAGCTGGATTAAGCAGAAGTGTCAAGGTACTGGAGGATTAACTGAACCTGGGAGAGTGCCTTAGAAACATCAACATTTGTCCTGTTGTCCTTTCTGGTAGGCAATGCAATCCCACATCTCCAGTATTTATTAATTCATCCTCCTTAGCAGCTAAAACACTTTCCCTGATCATATACTTGCAAATCCGAAAGCATAGTAAAAGAAAGCAACAAAAAAAGGCTATGTTCCTCAATATGAAATAGTGAAGCCAGCAAAATTATTCCATATACCTACCCCTTACAAAGGCAAAAACATCCTCCATCTCCCTCACAAAGTCAATGCTTTTACCTCAAGTACAATATGCGAAACCAAAATGGCCAAACTGCCCTTAGCACTAAAAGAGGCCCAGGGTCCATTTCACCAGAGATCCCCAAATTCAGCCTCACAGATGGAGATACAGAGATGCCACTAGGATGAAGTATTTTTACCAAAACCATGAACCCCAGAACAGACTTGAGATCCCAGCCTTGCTTAGGTAACCTCAAACATCTTCAGGATGGTTCCTCACCCACACTCCAACACTACCAAAGAGACTTCAGCAGGTACTGAGTTTTGCTGCCCACTATGAAAGGTCAGGCATAGCGCTGGATTTTTGCAAGAATAGCTGAAATTTGACTGGAAACTTCTAAGTCTGTGCTTACTTCAACAGGGACACAGAGGACTGTGCAGGATGCTGAGAGGAGTTTATAAGATGGTGTAAGAAATGGTGCACAAGAGCCCAGACTGAAAGGTCACTGTGAGGAAACAAAACACAATGAAAAGCTGTCTTAACCCCACATGCAACCAAGCCCTTGCATTCATGGCTATACAAATTTAAATATTGTAGCTGGACTGCCAGAAACACGAGCTAATTTGGTGACCAGCAATGAGATGGATATCAGTAGAAACTAAAGCTGGCTGGCTTTCACCATACACCAAGCAATCACTGGAGAGGCCCTCTTGTTCCAGATTTACTGACACAGGTAAATCTCCTAAGTAATTCCCTCCACTGCAGGCCATTACTGTCCTCTGAAATATCAAATTTTGCCCAGTGCAGATATCAATATGCAAAACGGGGGTGGCAGGTCCAAAGGCATAATATGTAGGTGGAACAGAATTGTGCGTGCACAGAATGCACATACAAATCAGTATCTCTTTTTTTTTTTCTTACTTTTGCTAGCAAAACAAGCTCTTTAAAATAGGAGCTGGGAGAAAAACCATACCAGAGGAGCACTATGAACACCTCCTGCAAAAACCAAACTAACTCGGGCTAAAGAATCCCATCTCTGGTGGAAGAAGACTGTGCTTCCCTTCTGGATAAGTGAATATGGTTTTGGGCAGCACCTTGAGGCTGACCCACCGGCTTTTACTAAAAGTCCTGATCTGAAGTTAAAATCCTAGTGATGATGGATTTATCACTTCCCTTGGTAAACTGCTCCTATAGTTAATTATCCTTACTATTTAAGTAACGTCTCATTTCCAGTTTAAAAAAAAATATTGCTGAAGGACTGATAATATTTTTCTACAGTGTCTATATGCATGTTTTTGTGTGTGCACACCCACACACATACTTGTTTAAAATAATCCCTCTTTAATTCCTAAAGAAGTGTTCTTTTTTCCACACGCACTATTATGTTATCACTGGATCTGAGAACTGGGATTTTAATTCAGAACTGCTGCTGCACTGATATGTAGTTGCATGGCAAAAGATTCCAGTTCCCTACCCAAAGTCAGGCTTCCTAAGGCAAACTGACAGCAAGCAGTTGGATTTCCCTTAGAAAAATAGGAGTTGCAAAAGGTCTGTATTTTCTCCTACATTTTTTGGCACAGAATTGAATGCATGTGTGTATTTCATCAGTTACTGCTGCATGGTTTACATTATAACTATTAAAAGGCTGGCCACTGCTTATAATTATCAAATGTAGGCTTATAGACAAGTTTACATCCAAGTTATGAGACATCTTGAGAAAAGACTCTTCAGCCAACTCATGGTCAACATGAATTTTTCTTTTTTTCCCAAACGTTCTAGAGTTTTCACAGCTTTTCTTTTGTGATCCTGTCAAGCTACTATTATTAATATTCTGAAAACTTCTGGAAGTTTTCAAGGCTGGAAGATATGAAGCTGTATCAAGGAGGCTACATGAAAAGAGAGCTTGCTTTGTCTCTCCTCCTGCAAAATTTCTGCTGTCCAGCTGCAGTCTCTCTCACAGACTATGAATCATATGCCTAGAAAGAAACTACATATCTGAATAAACCACATTGGGTTACTGTCTCTGTTTGGTTACATATTAGGTAAACCCAACCAATCAAAGCTCATCAGCTGACACAGAAGCCAGTGGAATTAAAACACAGACATACAAAAATTCTTGTAAATTATTAGTAAGGTCACACAAGGCCTTAAATATTGAGAAAAGCAAAACAATCTATTAATAACTGAAAGACTGATAATGTTTCTGCACAGTCTAAAAGAGAAGAGACAACCAAGAGATAGAATTTCCAAGTTTTTGTGGTCAGTGAATTTTTAATCTGATAGGAAAATGTTTGCATGTCTCCATGTCCCGGGACAAGCAGGATCCAGGGCTGAGAGACAGTTCAGCTGGGGGTAAATGTATTAAAGGATTATAGGCAAGGAGGAAAATAAAGGTAAACATCATAAATTATTCTGGTCATATGCAAAGTGAGACGTGTTTTTATGCAACATCAGAAGCAGATGAGTTGGCAGCTGTGACTGGTCCAGCCTCTGTCATTTCTGCTGCTGTTTGCATCAGACCTCTGGGATCTGTGCTAGCAGGAGACCTGGAACCCTGTCTGGGGATCCAGAGCTGCTTTCAGGGCACAGCAAGCAGGGTGCAAACAGCAAAAGGTCTGTCCTGCTCAGCCTCCAGCAGCAAGATGACACCACACTCAGCAATCCAGGGGGGCCCTGTGCTGCTGCACTGCCAGGGCCCAGCAGGATGCATCCCACAGGATGCCAGCCTGCCAGAGCCCACAGTGAGCACGATGGAGTGGGATCATCCTGCTGGCAGCTGAACAGGGTCTTTGGAAAAACTATGGCCTTGATGTGCAAGCAGAGTGCAGAGTAACCTGATCCAGTCACAGCTTGTGTCATCTCAGGTCAGAAATTATAGAGAGAGAAGAAACTGCGGGTTTTGTTTGTTTATTTGGTTTAAATATGTGGCCAGTGCAAAGATCTGTTGTCAAATGGAAAACACTGGTTGAGAAGTATTGAAAAAAAGAAACAGTCCCAAGAGAAGGGTGCTCTGTGCCACAGTGTAAAATCCACAGGTCCCCAGTCCCCTTTAAGGCCGTGTCTGAGCAGGTTTAAACTAGATTCTCCACAGATCCCAGAAAAACTGCTTTGTATTACGTCCAAATCCCAGCATTAGGCTACAGAGCTGCAAGGCAGAAGCTGGTTTGCACTGAAAAGAAAGAAACCTCTCTGCACACCAAGTTATCTGATAGCTGTCCTTTCAAGACTATATAAACTTCCTGCTGAAGCAGCATCTGCTCTGGCCACTGGCTGGAAGGAGACACTGGGCTGGACGAACCTGGGCTGGTGGCCCTGATCCCCATGGCTCTGGGGAGTGCCCAGCAGAGACACTACTGGGAGCAAGGCATTTCCCCATCCAAGTGCAAGCCATATGTCAGGAATGAAAAAACAACTTCAAACAACCACGCTGCATCCACTTTTGTGCCTTTGGAATAGCAGCCGGGCTATCAAGTATGGGCAGCAGTGGCTATCAGCCCTGCTGCTCTTCCCATTCTGAATCACATCTAATAATTATCTGAGAGACATCAAAGCCCTGCCCCACAGCTCATAAAATACTTCAGTGACTTTTGGAACAAGGTTTTCTTGATGTAGTGGATGATTCAACACTGTTGGGCCTGGCCTGCCTCAGGGCCTGAATCCAGGTCACAGCCCAGCTACACACCTTGACTCAGGAGATTATTCCTGTGTGTCAGTACCTACACAGGTCTTTGAATAGCCAAAATCTGCCCAGGCTTTCAGCACACCCAAATGCACATGGATCCCCCTCCTTGGGACCATTGTGCATTTATGTGCCTGGTGCAGCAAAATTTGTCTCGTATCAGCCTTTGAGGTGTTGCTACAAAAGCAGCACTGGGTGGATATTACAGACAGGGATTTTCATAGGACAGCACTGGCACTACATGTGATTTAAAGGCAGCATGGATCTGTAGAGAAAAAATGGGGATGCAACTGTAGGGCCTTAGGAGTGCACAGAAGTTCAAACCAGCTCTTGAGATCACCCAGCACAACCAAGTACAGCTGCTGATCCTCAAGCTCTGCACGGATAATCCATCTCTCCTCCATTGCAATAGGAACTGGCAAAGAAGCCCCAAAGTGAAGTGCTGAAAATTTCTCACATGAAACTTCATGACAGCTGTCAGTCATCCCGAGACACCAAAGTATCAAATCACTCAAACAGCTAAATAGGGATTATGAGATACAAGAGGGTGTCCTTCCCTCCCTGACAGACCTGCCAAATTATATAATTTAAATGAGAGTTTTGCTGAGAACAAAAAGCTGGTGAGTGCCACAAAGCCCAGCCAAAGAGCCTCAGGAACATTGAATCTATGCCTTGAATGGCTACTGACATTAAAAAGCAAACACAGCCCTTAAATACAGCAGCTGGATCCGTGCTGCTGGGTCTGATGCACTGTTTCCATCACTGTCTGTGTAAAATGCAATGCAACTCATGGCAGCTTTAAATGCAGTGAAGGGAGAGGAGATGTCAAAATGTGGTGCCTTTTTCTCCCCATTTGGAAATATAACATGTGATGAAAGGGTGCTCAGTTACTCTGAAAATTCAGCCTTCAGTGTAAATTCAATTACTTTTTCCAATAACTGAATCAAAGATTGGGCTTCCTGTTTTCCAATTGCAAAGAAAGCCTGCCAATGCTTATTTTTAACTTTTAAATCAAGTGTCACAGAAAACCACCACATTTCTCAAGTTCCTCTGCTGTTCATTAAGCATAACAAGCACCCATGACTTACACCTTTGCCCCAGAACATGGATAAGGAACAGAGAGAATCATATCCCTTGGCCAGCTTGGCCAATTCCTTGGTTCCAGAGGAAGCAGAGACTGCTTCAGTTGACCCTCATGAACATTTCAGCCTCCCCAGGCACAGGTGTTTAATTTTTTTCAGGGGGTTTTGACTTGGAATTGAAATAACGAGAATAAATCTAGTGACATTTTAGAATGGGATATAAAACCAAATGGAAATAATTATATGTCAATGACAGACTGATCTCTGTCCTTACTTTCTTGAGGCACAAATTATGGCCAGGATCTTAGTTCTTAGCCCAAACTTCAAGTGCTATAAACTCTCACAGATCCATGCTGACTTGCCCTGGCTGAAGACTTGGCCATTATACACATGCCTGTGACTAATACATTTGAATAGAACTTTGAAGTCCAAGCAAGCTGAGGGAGGGAAAAAACAAGATATTACAGTAAAGGCACCCAGTCCACAGACCAGCTGAACAATCCTGGAATGAAATCCAGAGGAAAAAAGTTTGGACTTTGTCCATTCTCAGCTCCCATGGGACTGGAGAACAAGCCACAAACGCCAGACTGCAGCTCAACTCTGCTTTTATCTCTCCCACCTTGTTTCCATTCTCAGAACAGCACCAACAAGATGATGAATGTTATTCTGCAGTGACCCCTGCTCCGTAGGAACAGCATGGCAATCCCTCCCACTCCTTTCATTCCCAGCCCCTTTTCTTCTCAAGAATCACTTTGAAGGTTCATAACATTCAGCCCTGAAGGCAAGAGGGTTTTTCCAATGTAAATTTCTTTTGGTCACTGCAATATGAACAGAAATCTTGGGCATCTCTGTTCCATGACAGGGTTTTCATATTTCCTTTGCCTGCCCAGCTATTTATCATTTTCCAATAACCCCATGCCCTGGAGACAATAACACTCAGCAAATGGCCTGAGCTCCCCTCCCCCTGTCCCACACACACAATAATGTTTCCATGCCTCAAAGTCTGTCCGTCAACGCTGATCGGAAAGAAAGATGTTTATCTCTACATATGGCAAGCCACAAAAGTTAGAGATGGAAAAAGATCTATTAGATCATCGAGACCGAGGCGCTGCTAGTGAAGGACAGAGCCCCCAGAGAACACAGAGCTGTTTTTGAACAGATGCAATAAATCGTCCTTCACGATGTGGTGGCCAACTGAGATATTTCACATCCTTGACTTTGAGGTAGGAGATGCTGCAATGGTAAAGTTTTTCTCCTTTCCCAATAGAGTCATGACAAAAAATTTGTTGCTGGTTTCTGCTAATATGTTCTAGTTTCCAAAAGACAGACCAACCACAACCAGAATTCTTCCGTCACTGCCTGATCCTAATTTAGTTAAGATACTTGCTGAAGTCATCAGCTGGACTGTTCTCAAATGACCCCAAGCTAGGATCACATATGGAAATACAGAAAAGCAATGTGTTGCAACAATCCAACAATATCCTTCCAATTAAATCCTAAACTTTAGTGGGTTCAGTTGAGCACCACCTCTTTGCCCTTCTAACAGTCTCTGGTTTGCTTATGGGTTCATAGTCAAATTCAGCACTCTGGAAACACCCAAGGTGCATCAGAAACAAACCAAAATTGAGTCTCTATTGCATGGGACCAGGAGGACACAGCCAGAAAATTAAAAATAAGGAAGGGCAGACATCTCTCAGAGAAGTCAGGTGTCTAAGACAGCCATGGAAACACATCCTGAGAGTCACTCAGCCCGTGAACACTCATGTCCAGGCTGGTTGTACCTAACAGATCATGGCTGATAAGGATCTTTAGGAAAGGACTAATATCAGCACAAAAAGTAGCTCCAAGGTCAGGAGTGTGGCTCTGTGTTTGGATACAGTTCCAAATAGGTATTAAATTGCAGAGCACATAGACTAGACATTCATTATTATCAGCTTCATTAACATATTTTAGAAATTAGAAGGTTCAGTTCAATGTTAAATCTAGAGCTATAAACAGTTTTATAAAAGTGGGACACCTCATGGAAATGAATCCCACCTTCCAGGCTTGTGTGACATTGCATGTCACTTTATCCCAACAGGAGACATGAGCAGGGACAAGGCACGGACATGCAGCTGTTGACACTCTGAAATTCCTAAATCCAATGGCTCGATGGGTCTAGCTGCACTGAATGAGTTGGCACATTCTGGAGATGCTTTGATTGTTTTAATTTACGCATTTTTCAGCAACAAGAAAAAGATAGGTAGCAATGGTCAGAGTAACCTACAGCAGTCGCACATCAGTGTATGCCCACGCAAAGGTAAAATTGGGTATGTAACTCCTTTCACTCCATATGGAAATCCTAGCCAGAAAATAATTTTTAAAAAGGCCTTAGCTAAAAGTAGATTCTGAAAGCGTTTAAGAATATCCATCTTTTAAATACAGCCATACAAATCCAGATTATTTAGCCAACAGGAACTCTTGCTGGTGCCTATTCCTTGTTCAACACATCTTGTTGAACTTGAGTTCACATATCTCTTGAACTCTTTTTTGTGCTGTACTCAGGTTTTCCAGAATCCAGTGAAAAAAATGCAACATCAGAGCATCACCGACTTACCACCTTCCACACCCAGAGCAGACCAATGCAGCCAAGCATTTTTATAATACAGGCAACAGCAGTATGTACATTAAAAAAATAATTAAACATATTGTTCTGCTGGGGAAATAGAAAAGAAAATGTGTGTGGCAGATGTAAGTCATGTCAGCTACCAGAAGGTGATCAGATTTGAAAGCAATGAGAGTAACTACTAACTAAGTGGGGAGTTTGTCAGAGCTAGGGGCTCTTTCAAAAAACTTCTCCAGAATATTCATTTTCCATTTTGTGTATAAACCTTGATTCAAGATTTGACTTTATATATTGACACACTGGATCCCAAGAATCTGGTCCAAAATTGCTCTCACATCTCCCCCTACCTCCACCCAAACACTTTTTAAAGTAATATTGACACAACTGCAAGCAGTAGCCTCTCTAAATTAAAACATCTCTTTATAGCCTGGGCACACAGTGCAGCACTTACAAGGCTCTGTGAGGGACATCAAATCCATCTTGAAAGGCTGTGGTTATTCTGTCTGTGGTATTAGCCCAGTAACACAGTGCCTCTGGAGCTTGTGGAACAAGCACCAGCAAATGAAGTGCTCAAATTGCATCTCGTCTTGCAGTCCAGTCTTGCTGGGTTAGATTGGCAAACAGAGGAAATCCTTCAGACTGTGCCCCAACTTGTGTCTCCAGGACAGAGCTTGGGCAAACCACACGATTTGTTGTTTATCAGGATGAGAACATCAAATACTGGCTTTGCAGTTTGCCCTTCAAAACCCAGAATAAAACCCAGCTGGTCCATCTGCGCTGCCATTAAAATCCCTCAGGATCTGCACATTGGGAACAGGTTTTCTGCAAAACCAAAGGACTAAGATGACATGAAATACTCCAAATTTAAATATTCAGTATCAGATACACTCATCCCTCAAAAGACAAGATTATTCAAGGCTTTTTAGGTCTGAAAAAGAGCAATGAGATGCCCATGCCTGATTCCCATGGGGCACTGCATGATTCCAGCCAGGAGCAGAACCACAGGGCTACCACAGGTAACTTCTTGCACTCAAAAGTAGCCTATGGAAATTCTCATTAACCTTTACTTAAAAAAAGGGCAAAAGGAGACAATTCATAGAAACATAGAGCTCGTAGGGGAAAAGGAAAGAAAAAGAACACCCTCATTTAGAACACTGCAGATGTTGCAATTTTCCTCTGAATTCACACTTTTTTCCCCTTATATTTCATTATTAGCACGTGACAGTTTATAAGGATCTTCATTTTCAAAGTAGATAAAATGAAATTTAAAAAGATAACAAAAACCTTACAAAAATTAAATCAAGCAGCAAGACATGATTTCTTTGTATTGAAACAAAATAGAAAATAAAGGTATATCCAGCCTTGAAAAACTGAAATCTCAAAAGAAAAAAACCTATCAATTTTTTAAAAATTAGTTAACAATCTCAGTTTCAAAAGCAGCTTATCTTCCCTTATAACAAATGCAAAAGTTTCTTGAAGACACAGGATGATGAAAAACAAACAAACAAACCAATCAACCAAAAAAACAAAACCAGATCTATTTCTTGTCTCTCTGCCTGGCGCAAAAAAACATAAATAAATACCTTCTGAGATTTTCAATCTAGTTTTACAGTCCCAAAAGACTTGAACCATTAAAATATTATGTAAGTTTTTATTCAGACCAACTACTTTGAAGTCCATCTGTTTATGTCAGAATTGGCCCCAGCAAAAATCCGAGAACAAAACACACACACTGTGTGATACTGAAATCAGATCCAAGTGTTCTTGGTTGGCTCCTTTTCTGCCATTTGCTGCGAGTCCATTAGTCAAAGCCACTCTCCCAGATGGTGTGGAGAATACCTTTCATGGTATGGAATACCTCTCATGGTATGGAATACCTTCCATGGTGCCCCCTCCAGACCTCAAACACAACAACAGCCTTGTGAAATTCATCTCTGCCCCCAAAAGCAACCAGCAGTGCCCAATCTACGTTTCTCCTCCATTCCTGTTTCACCCTGGTACATCAATCTGCTTTCCAGCAAATGTCCACCAGCAGCCAAACACACATCCAAGAGAGTTTATTGCTTTGTGATCATGTTTACTGTTTTAACTCAGTTTAAACTTTATTGTATTAATGCCTGGACTCTGAGTTATTCTCCTTTACAGGGAAACTGGTGGGGTGAGGGTGCAGTTACCCATCCCACACTACCCTCCTTGGTGTAGGTTTTTGGGTTAAGTTCTCCGGTTAGCTTAAATGTGTCACAATAGAGACTCACAGCCTCCTCTTTCTCTAACAGAATTGGGTGTGAACTGCAAATTCTGCTTTTTTCCAGTAATTTTCCCCTTCTCCCAAACAGAACTCTACGTGTCTCTGTCCTCACACACGCGTGCCTCCAGTCACACACACGCACACGTTTGCCTTCGGAGGATATTTCAAACCTACCCAACCTAAATAAGGAGAACTTTTAAATGTATTTTCTTTTCCCCTTGATGTGGTGAGATTCACAGGCTGTGGAAAAAGAGGCTGGGACAAGACACGGTTGCATCTGGAGCGGGGGAGGCATTCTTTTTTGTGGTCGTCTGATGAATTATCAAAGCCGACTTGTAAGGAGTTTGGGGCCCAGAACTTTAAACAGATAGAGATTTTCCTCTCTCCTTCCCTTTCTGTCTCCAACTGTCCTGGGGATTTGACTGAGTCATGTTACACTCGCTGTGACTTCAGATCAGTTGTATCTGGCTTTAATAATGCCTTTATTTTTATTGCTGTTATTTTTGGCTGCCTGGGTACTCTTCAGAGCACTCCCGGCAGAGGCAGCAGCCGGCACTCGGTGATGGGAGAGATGAGAGGACCAGAGGGATCCAGAGATGGAGATGTCAGCAGGGAGCCTCAGGGCCAGCTCTGAGCTCCCATGGAAGCCCAGTCAGGAATGCCTGGCATTCCCATCCCTTCAAACAAGATCACTCAGCGCTCCCCACCTCAAACATCTCCCAGTGGGGCTGCACAGGAACTGAACAGACGTCAGGACACTGGGGAGAGGGAGGAAAAGAGCTCCTGGGACATGTGAAATGCATGGCCAAATGGAGCAGCTCTGGTTCAAAGCCAAACAAACCCAGATTAGGTCAACCTCAAAGGCTGCAGCTGACGGGAAATCCCTCAGGGGAGGTCCAGGTGTTGGGCAGGGACAAAAAACCCAAATTGTCCCCCATCCTTCTTTTTCCCCTTTTTTGGTAACCATTTTTAGAGCCTGAAGTTACAGGAGCATGCCTCAATGGAGACATAGAAAAAGGGAAGAAGGAAGGATTTTCACAGGTCAAGTCCCTTTCACTACATTTTTTAATATTTATTAATTTATTTCCAATAAAAGAGACACTAGATCTCCAACTTTTTATAGGAGTGCAAATATGAAGCCAAAGAGTTTCCTGACAGAGACAGAGGGGGGGGGAGAAAGAAATGGAATGGCTTATTAGTGGCTACATTTCATCTTTCAAAGGAGCATCTTGGAGGCCATCCCAGAAGGATCCTGCTGTGTTTCAATAAAGTGACTCTGGGGATAGAAAGCCCAGTCAAGGCACCTAAAGAACAGAGCCAAGAGGGCAACCAGGACCATTAGGGATTTATTTTATTCATGCACAGAAAATACAGGGGGACAGGGGAAGGCTGAAGAAACACATCTTGAAGGCTGGGATACTATAGAGGGCTTTAGGGACTGAGGCTCCTCACCCATTTCATGAGAAGAATATATAAAATATATAAATGAGTTCTAAACTTCCTTGTTCAAATCAGTTCCACTACTAAAACCTTAGATCTTAGTGCTAGGGATCTCTGAGAACAGGCCCTGGAAGAAAAAAAAGTGGCTTTTATCTACAAACATAACTTCATTTCAGTCACTTACCAAAAATATTCCATTAGCATTCACACTACTTTTTCTTCTTTGTGTCAGCCATGCAAAGCAGAAAGGCTCTAAGACCTACAGAATATCCCCAGAAGCCAAACTAACACATATTTATAGAAGAGAGAAGGGGAAGTTCAAGACAGGAAGGAAAATATAAATTTTAAATCTCTTCTTGCAGAGCAGAAATGACAACAGGCAATTCCTGCAACCATTTCTAGTTCACATATAATGAAAAGTCCTACAGCAGACAAAGAATCTTCATTAAAATCAGCATAAACATGAAAATTGATGTGAGTGGCAACAGATCAGTCACTCGTAAATAGCTGTTCACTCCAGGTTTGGGTTGGACACAGGCAGTACCCAAAATAGCTGGAAAAGAACAACATCCTCTCATTCACTCATCCCCTGTCACAGAAAAAATGAGGGCCTTTGCCAGGGGAGCCATTTGTCGGTGAGGGGAGACTCAGACACTCAATATGAGTGATAAGCAAATTCCACTTATTGAAGAGAGCATCAGACACTTATACAGCGAGTAATAAGCTTATGAATATTCCGTAAGCTAAGCAATCTATTGGTTAAACTATACTATCAACTCTTCTTCATTCCTTAGGGGTTACATCTCTCTTTTCTCATGTCTCTTTCACTGTTTGTTATCCTATCACAGCTAGGCCCAAGAACACTGCTATCTGTGCAGGTGCAGGACTGGGAATTGGCCACGGTTTTGTACTTTTCCATTTTCTAGCAGCTAAATTCCCAACAATCCCCTAACAAGCACTTCATGCAGTTATATTGTCCAGAATCCAGTCCATCCAGAATCATTATATTTTAAAAAACCCTTCAAGACTTATAGTCCCCCTTCCTTCTCGGAGCCCCATCTGGGTCCCTCACCTGGCTGCCACACCCAGCTCTGCTCAGACAGGCTCTGCACAAAGGCAGGGGATGGGGACTTGGCCTGGATACACAAACAGAGGCAGAGAGCAGAGATTTTCCTGTGGCTCACTGCCCAAGCCAGTCTGAGAGAGCACAGGGATCATGGATCGAGCTCTTCCACACCTTCCACATGCCCTGGACAGAATGTGTTGTCACAGACATCTTTTCGTTAAAAATCCTTTCGTAGGGTTTTTTCCCTTCTGAGAAGCTGAGAGGCCTCAGAAACAAAGTGCAAACAATGATTATCTGCTGCTGTGGAATGCAACAGGTGCATCTGTGATTGGCCCATGTTCCATGTTTCTAATTAATGGCCAATCACAGTCAGCTGGCTCAGACAGAGAGCCTGAGGCAGCTGCCTTTGTTATCATTCTTAGCTATGGTATTCTTAGCCCAGCCTTCTAAGATGAAACCTTTTTCTTTTATTCTTTTTAGTATAGTTTTAATGTAATATATATATATATTTATATCATAAAATAATAGATCAAGTCTTCTGAACATGTAGTCAACATTCTCATCTCTTCCCTCACCTGAAAACCCCTGTGAACACCATCACAACGTGCCACTGCAACCTGAACACAGCAGCCCAGCCTGGAATGTTTCTCTCCAGATGCTCAAGCCTCTTTCCATTTTCTGTTTCTGTGTTTGCCTCAGACTAAAATCTCTTTGCAAAGGCTCATTTCAAAAGTTAGAGGCAGCATTTTGCTGTTCTCTGAGGGCATGAGAGAAGTTCTGCTGAGGGAACTCTGAAATCATAAATACAGATTTTCAACCCCACAAGGCTCACTTTTCCTATTTACTTCCATCTTTAAGGGCCAGCACTGGTGAGAAGAATATAAAAGCAAAAGAGCAAGACAGCACAAAATAAACACTGTGATGTACAACTCAAACCCAGTGCGAAGACTGTACAGGTGTGTATGCATGGAAGGATGGAGAAGTCAAGAAGATAAGGAATTCAAAAGTTATAGAGCTCCAGATAACTGTCTGGAGGAGCACTGAAGGAATTCCATGGTTTAAGAGCTTTGTAGATAGAGTGCAGCTATAAGGGACAATTATCACTGTAGAAAAAAAAAGAAGAATATACTGAAGACCTCCTTATGCAGCAGAAACTCAGCTGCTCTCTCAGCCTACTTGGCAAGAAATACATTTCAGCAAGGAAAAGGTTCATTTTCTTTACCCTGAATATGAACTTTTGTACCTACAGAAAGTGTATTCTTTACACATTTTCATTTCAAAATAAAAACAAACAACCTTGGATGCACAGAGTTCAGCGCTGAAACAGGTAAATGGTCACAGCCAAAAATGCATTTCAGCAAATCTTAATAGTCCATTTCCGATTTGCAAAACTTCCTGAGCATCTTCAATGACCAAAAAGAAAAAAAAAAAAAAAATCACAAGAAAGGTAATTCATAGCTGCTTGGCCTTGATAAGTTTTGGAAATACTGTATATTTTTGGAATCCAGCAGGAAAAACTACATTTTTCTTAACTCCTTCCCCTTCTCCCCTTACAGATTTATGTTTAAATTAGGACTTAAACTTCAACAATTAATGTATTTGGTCCATTCATGATGAGAAAATCTGTCTTGATTTCAGACAGAGAGCAGCTGAAAACTTATCAAAGGCTGGTCAGAAGAGGGAGTAACTTAAGCCTATCACTTTGAATCTTGGAATGATTTCTGAGTAACAGCAGGCAAAAATTATCTATTAGGATACTCTGTTTTGTTAGTTTGGACTGTGCTTTTTTGGCCAAGCTGCAGTACTAATACTACAAGAAGGTGCCACAAATGTAAAAGAAACATTTTCCAATGCATAAGCTGGCTCAGGGATTAAACAACTCTACCTGAACTGAAAAAAACTGAATCAGATTTTATCCTATGCTAGCCGAGACAGTGAACATTAACTCTTGGTCTCCTCACAGTTTTATTCAAGTAAAACCATCTCATGTTGAAGCCATAAATTTTACATCATCATATGTGTGTAAAACTAGTTATTCCAAAGTTTAAATCATGTTTCAGATCTCTCTTACCAATGTTCTCCCCACTGCAGGGCTGTTTAAACAGGTGTGCAGACACAGTGATAACAGTTTCCCGCAGGTAAGGAGATAAACAGCTTTTACCTCTGCACAGGAAAGTGCTGCTCATGATTTACTATTCACCAGACAGAAGTTTCATTCTCGAGGAATCTAATCTGCTTTACCAGCTAATTCTAGGAGCTGGGAAGGTCTGAGCCAGACGAGCATCAGATGTTTTACAGAGAAACTCTGCACAGTAAAAGGTAGAACAGAAGGAGTTACCTTATTAGAAGTTAAGGTTTTGCTTACTGAGAGCCAAGGAAGTCCAAAAATTGGAACCCAGACAAGGTCCCAGACACAAGCCATGTGGGGTTCTGAATTCCAGCCTCATTTTCCCTTCACCAGAAATAAGCCTATGCCCTGCAGCTCCAGCCATAGCTGAAAATGTTAATAACACAGGTTTTCCATTCCTATATGCTAATTGTTGTCTCGAGATAAAAATCACTGGTCCAAGTAAGAAGGAAAGAGCCCTGTGCCACCGTGGCATGCACTTTGGCAGGCAGAGCATGTGTGTGGAGGAAGGAATAATGCCAGAGGGGCAATTCAAGCTTGGAGCTCGGAAAAGCAAGGAGAGCACCTTTAACCTCAGGTTGCAGAGGAATTTGGGAGTGTGGGGGGAAAGAGGGTAGCAAATTTTATAAGGTCTTGCTGCCATTCTGACACACGATATATATTTCTTTATAATTCCAAAATGTTTTATGGGGTCATAACGTATCCTACCAACCTTTACCTGGTGCTTTTTGCCAGCAGTGCTCCAACATCCTCCTAGATCAGACACAGATGCTGCACTGCCTTGGAGAAGTCTATTTACTGAATCAGTAATTACCACATCCTACAGCACCTGAGTTTTCCTTGGAGCTCTCCCAGCCACGTCCTGCCCATAGCCTGCATTGCTTAGCTGGTGAAATCTGACATGTTCTTGGCCAGCAGCACAGCAGCTTTGGCTGCCTGTCCAGAAATATTCAACCTGCAGAGAGAGCTGAGCCAGAAAAGATTTCTAAATAATTTGGCAATTTCACTCTGCTTGTTACTGGTTCCTTCTCGTGTTCTTTTTACGCAAGGACAAACTACACCAGACTGGCTTGGTTATTTTTGTGTGGCAGCTGGGTGGGCAGGGGAGAAAATGCAGCCTGTGGAATACACAGCACTGCTGAAAATCTGGCTCTTGGTTAACATACACTCCCGTATCAGATATCCTACTTCCCAGCTGCTCTCTGTAGAAAACAAGAGTTTCTCCCTGGCAGAAAACAAAAAATATGCAAAAGAAATAAAATGATAATAAACAGAAGAAAGCCCCAGCCCTGAGGAGCAGCTCAGCACTGAATGAAAGGGATTGCAAGCTGTTTTACATGCTTTTCTTGTCTTCCTTCCCTCTGTTGTCATTGGTTGTTTCATTGTTTGCAAGGCTGGAACAGAGGGGGGAAAGCTGCATGTCAAGTATTGAAATTTCTCTTTGAAGGTCCCTTTTTCAGATGAAAAAAGGAGCTTCAGACAGAGCTCCCGAACCCCAATTCGACCTTCAAAGTTTGACTAATCCTTTGTCAGAGTGGCATTTGCCACTTAAGGCATGAAGCCCTTTTTAACACTCAGATCTGTCTTCATACCTCCCCCTAAAAGCATAACCACAGCAGACTTTCATTCACCATAAAAGTGTGGGAAGGGGTTGTTTTGTTTGTGCTTTATTTGTCAGCAAGGGGGTCAGGAATTCAGCCCCATGTTCCAGGAAAAATACAAAACTTGTGAAACCTGAGCTGCTGTGCCTGTGCTCGCGTGGGGCTCAGAGGGCATCTGGGGTCAGAGAGTGCTTTGGTGTGAAGGCAAAGTGAGAGCCTGTTTGCAGTCAATACCCACCAAAGAGCTGTCACTGGGCATCCTGGGGGCTGAAATTGTGGTTGGCACATGAGACAGTCTGGGGCAAAATCTACAACCTTGACAGATTTGGTATCTCACCAACCTGTCACAAGAAGGAAGCCACTCACATGCTGTATAATTAAAAATGCAAATGATCTTATTCATAAGGTTCCCTAAGCTACAGGTAGTTGGGAAAATGATAAAAAATGATAAATATACATTGCAAAGGGTGAATTTCATACAGTGAAATGTTCTGACTGCTGGGATGAAACAACACAACCCTTTTGGAAGGCACAAACACTTAGCAATAAAGGTTCTTTTTTTTTTTTTAAATCTTAGATTTCATTGAGAATTTAAACGGACAGAATGCTTACCCAGCCAGATCTTAGCCAGATCACTGGATTTAATCCTAATACTCTTGCAGAAGCTGCTGCAAGGTCTCTTCTTGCAAGACTGCCAAGAATGGCATATTGACAATCAACACCCATAGAAATATCAGCCTGCAATAGGAGCTTCTGCAAAAAGCAGTGGGGATGGCAGTTCTAAGCCACCATAACCAGGGACAGCTGGACACAGCCTTTAACTGAGGTCCAGACTGAGATTTACACTTAAAAATTCCAGATCCATAAACTTATTGTCTTAACCACTTTGCCAGAATGTTTTCATCTGGTAAAACATGAGGGTTGTGCCCAAATAGCAGTGTAAGGATGTGAGTTTGAGTGCCACCAGAAGCCCAGCTGAGTTCAAGAGGTACCCCAGAAATACACCTGAACACTGACAGGATGCAGAGACAAGCTAAGTTCCAGGATTCAATTCCCTCCTAGGTATCTATAAAAGCCTTACATAGCTATAAAATAATACTTGTTGCAATACCAAATAAAATATGAATAATTCTTCATCTGACTGAACAGATCTGTACTGTTATACCTTTAAAATGTTATAAAACCCACAGATTTTATAACATTTTAAACTGCAAGAGACATTGAGTGTGGAGGGATTCCAGATCAAAACCAGGAGAAATGTTACAGATAAGTATTCTTCTGCAAGTGAAGAAGTCACACACCTTTTTGGCATTGCCAGTGTGTGCTGTTCAGGGAAAGCACAGCCTGTTCCTACCCTACCAAACTGAAATCTATGCAAAAAGTGAGGAAGATTTTTTAATAATTGAGAACAAAAGCAAGGAAGATGTGGTGGATCTCAAAGGATTTCCTTCAGGTCAGGAGTCACCTTGGAGTTCACATTTAACAGGAAATTTTTAGTCTGAAATATAGACCATAACATGTTTTTGGATGAAAACAAGAAACACAAACCTTCGCCCACAGCTGAAACCAAGTGCAAAACCAATCTTTGATGAAGGTGAAATTTAAGAAGTTAAGGGGCTGGATCCATGCACCATGGGATACCTGGAAGCCACACAGAGCACCAAGGAAGCTGCAGTTAGAAAGAGACATTTGTTATTTTCGGTCTGTGCTGTAGCAGCTCTACATTGCACTGAGGCTCTTCTGTGCCTTTAGCTACATCTCCATTTACAGGGCCAGGGAACCAACTAAGTAACAACATCTCTGCAGTGACCTTGGCTCCCAAACACAGGTATTAAAGGTAAGAAAAATCCATATATTTTAATAAATGATCCATATAGAAATCAATCTTTATGGTCTTTAAAATGACACCACCACAAAAAGCTCCCTTCCTGAGCTGCCAATCTGAAAACTGCAATCAGGAAACATCTTAGGGAGAAGATCAGGGTAGACAAAGCCTCTTCTTCTTCCAATGGTTACAAGTGACACACTTAATGAGCAAAAGACCCCAAAAGCAGGTTTGTTTTCGTGGTGGGCTTTTTCCTGGGTTTAAACTTGTTTCTAAAACTCTTTTGCATTTAATTAAACTCAGAAAAATCTATGTAACGGCTTCAATATTTACCATTCTAACAGAATTTCCAAAAATTACAAAAGTAAATGTAGGATTCTTCATCTCCACCCCTTTTTCTATTCTTTACAAACTTTCACTCCCAAACAAAACAGGTTGACTAATCTTTCACACCTTCTTGGGAATAGAGAGAAGGAAAGGGTTGCAACATCCTATGGCCAAGCATAAGGGAAGCACAGGAGTGATAAGAATATTTGTAAGCCATTAAAAATTCACTGCTACAAAAAACAGCCCTTGATGAACAGGTATTTCAAGTTTCCCATCTGTCTGCACAGAATGTGAGATCCAAAATGACTAAAGAGAGTCAGGAAGCAGCAACACAACACTGAGTAAAACTATTCCTGCCACTGTCCACTGGTGGCCAGCCTTCAGCAGAGATGCAAGGAAGGATCAAAGTGTAAATTTTTCATCAAATCAGTTGCAAAATCTTTTGTAATACATCAGGGACAGATAACAAAACATTTAGAGATAGAGCTGGAAAGGTCTGCTTTGTCAGCAGCCTTAATTAGAGGATAAAATTTAAACAATCTCATTTAAATTCTTCAAAAAAGAGTTTTCAAGGGTTGTAATTATACAACAAGAAAATTGACATTATTAATGCCCCCAAGTTTGCACTTAATTCCCTTTTTCTTGCTATTTTTTAATCCTTTTTTCATATTATGAAAAACCCAAGGCAGAATTTAAAAGGAGTTCTACATGCCTAAAAATAGCCACCTAACACCTCATTTAAATTATTATAAGAACAAGTACTATTTGATACTGTGGCAGTGGTTTTCCAAACTCCCTCATTGCAGTCCCTGATGTTTCTGAAGGGCTGCTCTGTGACTGCTTTGGGGATGGTTGCTCTGCCCTGTCCTTTTGCTGCTATTTTTTAATGGTTATAACTCAGAGGACTCAGACACAGAGCCTTTTTAGGTGTTTTTAAAGGTAAGACAATGAGCTTCAGAGCCTAACAAGAACAGTGTGGCCAAGAAAATCTCTTCTGTTTGGTCTCTCTCTTCTTTGTGGACTCAAATATTTTCACCTGAAACCTTCCACTGGCTCAAACCTTTTGAAGGGATTTCCTGGAGATCGCCTGTTAATCCTCAAACACACAGACACCTGGAACCCATGAGGAGAGCCAGTTCATGAGCTCTCAATTCCAGCTGACTTTGTCTTAATGATGGCAAGTTCTCTGGGCATCTCTCAAGGAAAACATCTGAGTCCTTTTAGTTCCATCTATTCATTGCACTCTGCCTGTCCTTCTATCAGAATAAAGGATCTCAATGCAGGACAAGCTAAAAATTCTTCTCAAGATTCCATCCCAGGTCTCTGACAGCAGAGTGTGGCAGCTCTTCTAAAGCCTTTAGGTTCTGATGGGCCCCATATGGGAAAAATTCAATCATCTGCTTTGGAGAAAACTTGATTCCTCCTTTCACTCCTAAAATATGACCATGCAAACCAGTGCATGTTATTTTATTACTACAAAGGATTATCCTCATCCTCTGGGAATTTTTTTAAAGTACACTTGGAGCACTTGTTAAAGGGTCACAACATCGCAGTTTTATAGATTTGCCTTGACATTGAGAAAGAAATTATTTGCTGTTTAATCCATCTTGAAAACATCCTGAACTAAAATTAGGATAAATACATGTAGTATTTACAAATGTTTATTTACAGTATAAAAAGTGTACCTCTGAAAAACGTGATGAGGATAGACAATGGAAATAGCTACTACATTCTTAAATGGGAAGTCTAAATCTGAGACTTTTCTTCCCCTTACACCTAGGAGTAGAGGTTGTCCTGTTCATTCTATTTCAGGTTATTGTCTTCAAGCTGAATATTTTTAGGATACATATGTTTGTTTATAGTTAATAGTTTATAGTTAGTAATTAGCTTATTGTTAATAGTTTATATAGTAAGTAGCTAAGTCCATTTCTGGAATCTTCCAAGTACCTGAAAAATGAAATCTTTCCTCTAAAACCTTTTATTTTTTCTTCCCAGTTTTCTCCATTCCTTCTCTCCAAGATCAGTTTCTTATTCTGGAGAGGATTTTCTACATTTTAAGTACAAGCTACTGCACATATATGACATTGTGAAACACAAGCAGAACACCCTGCTTGTTCTATTTCTTCTAGGAAAATAATTCCTGCACAGAAGACCACATATGCATTTACACAATCACAGAGGCAAATGGCCACATACGCCTGTAGGAAACCTAGTCAGAACTCCATTCAATAAAAACTACAAGCACACAAGAAAACAAAATCAAGGCAGGAATAAGTAAATAGAAGAAAAGGAAAAAAGCCAAGTTCTCACTCACTCTTCCTATCTCAGTCTAAGAAAGCTCTGTCAGCAATTACTACTAATCCAAATTATTCCTACACAAATATCACTGAAGTATGAAACACAAAATAAATTTAAGGGCAGAGATTCTCCAAGCCAATCAGTTTGGGAGTCCTCTTGGAATATGTGTACCTAATCTAGGACTATGTGGTAACTTCGGAAACCTCAGACAAAACGATAACACAATTTATTTTACTTTAAGCCATCATGAATATACTCAATGAGCAATCAAATCTAACCTTCCAAACTTTAGAAAGTATATAATGAACACATCCAGGAGCAAGGGAGGCAGAAATATATATCATTATAAAACAGAAAAATTGAACCCATCACCACCAAGCCAGCAATGCCACTGGTCCCACTGAGCAAAGCCTTCTAAAGCAAGGCTTCCACCAGGACAAACACACAAGGAATCAAATTGCTCAGCACAGTACAAATCTCACTCCCTAGAACAAAACAAGTTACAAGACATCATTTAGTGTTACAGACAATCAAGACTGAAAATAATTCTATTTCCTTTCAGGGTGTGAACACAAATTTTGAAGCAACCCATCAATTCCAAGACAGAAGAAAAATTCCCTTCACTTTGCATTTACAAACTCTGCATGATTTGAAATTGAAGAAATGACCAGGGATTCTTTTGCCTCTAGCACTGCTAGTTTCCCCATGCAGGCATAAATGATGCTCATCAATAGAAATGTGATATTTCCAAGTATAAAAAAGCAACATAAACTGCACTTTCTAGGTCTCCTCTGGTTCCCATTTAATTTCTTTTGTCTAATGTAAACTCACTGGGCTATGACTAACAGCTAACATATAATTTCTAATTGTATGGCATTATGTTATGTTAGTACAAAAACATAATCATAGCCAAGAGAGAGACAGAAGCAGATCGTTCAGTCTTACTGGGAGAAGACAGCAATGGAAAAACACCATCAGTATCAACTGCATTTGTCAAGGAAGCAGATTTAAAGCCAGCTTTAATGGGAAAAATTTCTTCCTACATTTTGCTTTCCTGCTTTTTAGATCATAGAGCTGTTACATAAACAAACCAAAATATGTTCACCTTTTCAAGGGCTTATGAAAAAGCAATTGGATGATACAGGACATTACTATTTTATTCTTTGGAAGATGTTCTGTATATTTCTACAGAAATGGCCTGAAGCTTTAGAGAGAAATAAAGCCTGAAGCCACATGATTAGCCATAGAACCCATTCTTGCTGCAGAATTATGTTCAGATTTACATTTGAAAGAATTACGAGCCAGAGTCTCTGCAAAAAAAAAAAAGGAAGGAAAAAAAATCTGATTTACACCCTGTAGAGATTTCCCTCCCTGGGGAATAAACCAAAGGAACATAAATCAAGAGTAAGGCCATGCAGAAGTACTCCCTGAGCCTGCAGATAGTCTGCAACAATAGCTGTGAGAGCTGCCATCAGCCCACATCCTCCCATCCCACTGTGCTAATCAGGAGTTCCACACAAATTAAATGCTAAATGGGACAGACAGCACTGGCAGTGTTTGTTTAGGGCTGGCTGTGGGTGATGCTGCTCTGGAAATGGTGCACCTTGGATGGATGCTGCACCTTGTGCCACAAAACCCTGCCTTGGGGCAGGGAAAGCAGCAAGAGAGAGAACCCCAGCCCATGAGACACTGAGTGTGCCCAGTCCCTGGAGGGCAGACAGGGAGGGATGGGGACAAAGGGACCCAGAGACAAGCAAAGACAGAGACAAAGCTGAGAGCAGCAGGGAGGGATCCTCAGCAGGGTCCTTGAAGGGAGATGGACGGAATTAGTTGAAATAGGTACTTAAAAAGGACAGCCTTGACCTTGTTGTCTATAAATAGGTACTATTTTAAGTACCTATTTCAACTAATTCCATTTATTCACAGACAGCAAATGAATTACTGAAATCAGAGCAAATCTGAAGATCTATCTGTATGAGAGAGCAAAGAAAGGAGGATTTGTTTATACTGTCCTTAATTTAATCTCTCCTAACCCAAGTCAAATCTGGATCTTGATCTGAATTTATGTTGTTTTAAAGCATCGATGTACTTTCTTAGCTTGTGGTCCAATAAAACACATCTTTTGCAATTTAAAATGTTTTTCTGAAGAGCTGACTTTAGGGAGAGGTACAGCCAGGCCTACCTGAGAGCTCTGGCAAGCTTAGGGTCCTGTTCCAGTAATACACAATGCCAATGGCTGCTGCATCAGTGTGGGCTTCAGATAAAGTTTCATGAAGATGCTGTCTGATCAAGCAAAAGCCCAAGACTATTCAGTCTGTAATCATTTAAGCACCTGGTAATAATTCCAGGAGCTAGGGAGAAACTGCAAGGAGTGCAGGCAGAGAGTTGTGGTGTGTTAAGGATATTGGCTTCACTTCCAGCTCTCCAGAGAACCAACTGCATGATCATAGTGAGAGGAATGGTGGATTTGTCTTTACAAACAAGCTGTGGGTCTGCTGGTAGACAAAATCAGCACTGGGAGAGAAAAGAAACAATGGGAAGGATTCCACTGATTGATGAACGGAAAAAGATATTTGCTTTTACAAATAAACTTTAGGTTTGCTGATAATTGAAATTGGATATTGAAAGATGAAAGAAACAGTGGAGAAGAAAAAAACCTAAATTCCATAAGAATTAAAAATTAAAAGGGAGGGTTATATATGAGAGGGAAGTCTGAACCTCTCAAGTACCTCAGGCATGGGGAAAGACAGAAGGGAAATGTGGCTGGAAATTGGGATAAAAAGGAGGCTGGGTCCTCCAAAAAGCTGAGAGATCCCAGAGGAATGCCCCATGGCCTCTCCCTTTATTCAAATAAAATAAAAGGACTCCTCTGTCTCCTTTTTGGACATAAACCTCTGGTGTTTGTGGATTAATTTTCCTAACAATAGCCTGCATCACAACCCCCGGCAGGTCACCCCACATTCCTGTGCTTGTGCTTCCCTTCTCACACAGCCTATCAGGCCCATTCCTTACAGCTGCAAACTCTTCAGGACAGCATTTATGTCTAGTTATGTGTTTGTTCAGGTCTTGATATAAGAAAGCTCTAATCTCAGCTGGGGAATCCTCACAATAGCAGAGTGCAAACACTGGGCCTGTGTGACTGTGTTCTCAGGGGTCTTAGCATGAGAGAAGAGACGAGGATCTGACTCACTGTTTCAGAAGCCTTGATTTATTATTTTATGATATCTACATTATATTAAAACTATACTAAAAGAATAGAAGAAGGGATTTCATCAGAAAGCCACCTAAGAATAGAAAAAGGACTAATAACAAAAGCTTGTGTCCGGACAGAGAGTCCGAGCCAGCTGACTGTGATTGGCCATTAATTAGAAACAACCACATGAGACCAATCACAGATGCACCTGTTGCATTCCACAGCAGCAGATAACCATTGTTTACATTTTGTTCCTGAGGCCTCCCAGCTTCTCAGGAGAAAAATTCCTAAAGAAAGGATTTTTAAGAAATTATCATGGCTACAGGCCTGCGCTCTGCCTTGGCACAGGCCAAACACCATCCACAAACCTGTACAAATCTACTCTATGATCCTACCCCGTTATTTTTTATCAGCCAGGAATCCCACATTAACCAAAACAAATCCTAAAACTCCATTCCCCTGACCTTTAATGTCATTGTCACCCAGGACGCACCTGGCAGCACCCAATCAAAACCTTCCAGGGCACCATAACCTTGATACTATTGACCAGCATTGCTCTGATTTAAATTTCAAACAGCCTGCAATTTGGATTCCTTTTTCCCCCAGCTCTGAAAGCAAACATTATGGATTTTATAGGGAAGAAGGGCCTGGCCACACACCTGATTCGCACAAACTTTGCATACGTGAAAAGGCAGTCAATACAAACAGAATTCATTTTAATTAACCTTAATATGCTGATGAAAATGGTGGGGAGTTTTCATGAGCAAATAACTAGAGCCACATACACAAAAATATCTGCTTTGTTAATTGCTCATGCACGGATCCAATAATACAGTCGTGGTTAATTATAGTCCTTGTTTCCAAACTTACATTGTTACCATCAAGCTGAGGAGATGCTTCAGAAAACAAGCATGTGGCCTTTTTTGGGTTAGGTGGAGTAGAACCTGCTGCTGAGATTTTGATCTTCCATTTTCTATCTAGTCATCAAGCCACAGGTGCCTGTTTGGGATAGCAAGAAACTTTCTGCACTTCCCCAGCCTGGAAAATCCACTGGAAAAATTCCCCCTGGATCAGAAGCAGGCTCAATGCAGCATCTCTTTGATAAGTCCAAGGAATTCTATTCAGTCACACAAAATCAGGAGCAACTACTCAAAAAAGTGGTTATGCTGGTGAAAAACCAGAGAAAAGAGACAACCAAGAAACCAGTCTATGAAAGTACTGTATACAAGGAGAAGGCAAATATCAGCAAGTGAATTAAGATCCCTCTTACTCAATTTAAACCTATGCTGACAGATTTAGTGAGGTCTGGGTACAGAATCTCTTAATGGACATGCTCCAGGAGAAGAAGAGGTTACTTCTGAAGAGAGCAGAGTACCATGATGATTTCCCTGTTCATTGCTGCAAAAATTCAAGCCAAAGCAGACACCTAAGCACAAACAGGTCAAAGGTTCCCCAACTTTAATAAAACCAAAGCCAAAGAATTTTAAACATCTGCATTTCAAATGTTTCTGCCTCCATGAGGAACAGCTCTCTAAGACTTACCTGGGCCCAGCCAAAAGAATTCAAAAGGAACCTTATGTGGAAAAGCAGGAGTGAAGCAATTGAAAGAACAAGTTCTTTTGCAATTGTTTTTGGGAATATGTAAGGCCTCATTGTGAAAACTTGCTATGAAATACCTGTGTATCTGCCAAATTTCTAGATAGGACTGAGTCTTTATTTCCCAACAGCTGAATACAGGGAAGGGGGAAAAAACTGTTCTCTTAGGTTTCCTTAGCACTCTTATCAGCACAGTGAACTCGTGCTGTACAAAGAAAGCAGATCCAAGACACAAACCTGGGTATTTAATGTTTGATCAGTTAGAAGAAAAATACTGCCAAACCAATGGATGCAAGAATAATAGGGTTATGCCCTTAAAATCATGAGATTTGAGACTCCTTCTCTTTGCTTTCTATTTTTTAATCTTCCAGGGTGCTTTTGAGTTACATATCTATATTTGAGAGCCTGCAGGTCTGGAATTTATTTAAGATGCAGCTAAGAATCTCATTAATAACATGAACCCAGGAATTGGGCTTTGAAGAAAATATACAGGTAATGCAAAATTTAAAATCATGACAAGTGGCACCAGTGCATACAATATCAATATCTTGCTAATCATAATTGGTTAATGAGCTGAAGCCCACAAGAATAATGGAAAAAAAGGATCAGAAATGTGACTGCTAAGAATTATATCAAATTATTCAGAGTCACAGCCAGTTCACTTCCATGATGGTGGACTGGCTTCATTCTAATGTCCCAAGGAGTACTTTAAGGTGAGTGAATGCTGTATGGTCTACATAACCAAACAGAAAAGAGATTAAACAGACACTTCTGTAGTTAAGCTAAATAAGATGTCTTAACATTATACACCAAACTCCTACTTAATTTTTTAGTGGGATAATTATAAACAATGCTATTGATAGTCATCATTTCATCATGTCCAAAATCTAGGTGGTGTTAGAGTTAGGCTGTTAAGATTCCAACAGCTAAAAGATAGACAAGCATGTTATAAACTGCATTTGGCAAGGCTTCAAAACAAACCAGTGCTGAGCAGGAACAGAGTGAAACTCCCTTCTTGCAATATCTTCTTCATGTTTGGAACATATCTGACATATTTCAAGTCTATTTTCATTAGATGCATCACCTGACCTGTATAAACAGTGCTGCCATCTGCCCTCCTCCCTGAAATTATTGACTAAACTTGGAAAGTGTAGGAAATAGCACTGCCAAAACCCAGACTTCAGACTAAAAGATGCAAATAATTGTGCCTTCAATAGTCTGCCTGATGCAGAAAATCAGTACTGCAAATAGCCTGACTTTTCTGCAGAAACTTCAATGCAGAAGTTCATGAGCACAAATATGGAAAGTAAATTCCAGTCCTTGCAGCAACATTTCCCTCTATTTATACCTTAATAAATGCATTATGGAAATAAACATTTACCTGACACTTGTCCTTAATAGAGGTTCTCTCCTTTTAAATTGATTGAGAGCTTTAGAGTAAGAGGAAAAAAGCACAGGGGGATGTACAGCAGTGAAAGTTTGGAGTTTAATGAACAAAGCTACTTATTCCCTCTCAAAGGCAGAGTGAGGCAGGGAGGGAGATGAAAGCTCTTGTTTCATTTTATGTGCAAAACAGAACAGACATCTCCCATAGACATGCTAATGAAACATTGATTTGCTGGGGTGATGTCTCTTACCACAGGGCTCTCCACCGAGAACTTCCAGGAGAAACGATTCACAATTAATTAACTCCTTTCACAGATTATCTAAAATCTAGCTTAGGCTCAACCCCACTTTGTCATAATGTTGGTTTTGTTAGTAATATGCAGATCAATGAGCATAAATATATATATAAAGATGTATTGCAAACCTCTATATACATAAAAACCTATAATGCATTAAATATAACATAAAAATAGATTATATATAGCATACCAAATGCATATGTATTTGTAGCCATATAATTCCTCTTCTGTAAACTCATACACAATTTTCTGTCAGCAGCTCAGCAATCCAATGGGAGATTTCCCAAACTCCCAACACTTCAGGACAATCCCTGACCAAGTCACCCAATCTCCTTCTTCCCAAAAGTTAATATCAAACCAGCACCCTGGTATATCTTAACATTGCTTCTCCCTTTCCAGACCACCACTTTAATGGTTTTTCTCAGGCACAAAAAAGAGACTGACATTCATCCATTAATAATAATAACAGCAGCAAAAACAATAATAAACCTATTTAGGGGGAGAGATAAAATAAACAATTAAATAAAAATATTCGGGATTTTTTTAATATGCTCTCAGAAAATAAAGAAGGGAAAAATAATTGAAAAAAATTCTCTTTCCATTTAAAAAAATTTACGCACATCACAGATTGCTTTGCTGTATATGAACTATATGGCAGAGACATGAAACACCAGACATCCCATATCAAGGGGGTTTAATCTCATTTATCCCGTGCCTAACAGATCTTCAATCCAGGACTGCAGCCTGGTTGATCACTACATGAAATCCTGTCACAAAGATGGGTTTCCCCTCATTAGTGGGAACCCTTCTGTAACGGGCTCAAAACAGGGCAGCAAACCAGCTTCATAAATGGTTTATTAGTCAATACTGGAAGTGGCAAAAAAGTAGCTCACAAGGGCAGCAAATGTTATATTTTCAATTAGAATTCCGATAAAGGCTGGTTAAAGATCGTTTTCACTTAAAATTTGTAAGGAAATTAAGGAAAGAAATTCTGTGGATATTGTCTTTCCAAGCTTCTCTTGTTCTGGATGAAAAACAATTGTTTGGGAAATAAGAAAAATGGATTAATTCTTTTTTATAATCCAAGTATTTAATTTTCAGCAATAATTTCCAGAAGTGGATCGTTCTTTCTTGTTTAAGTAAAAGAAACCTTTTTCCTTAAAACCAAATACATAATTCTCTGTGTTTAAAGTCCTGTGACAGGGCCTTAAAGCTGTGATAGAATTAAAATTTTCTTTAAGGGAGTTTAACCAGGCTCCAGGTGACTTTATCCTTTTTCTTTTAGGATGCTCAACAGAATTATGAATATGATATAAGAAATAATTCTTTGGGATATTTTGATTTAAAATAAAAACTAAAATTGCTTTTGAGTAACAGATCTGGAGGATCAAAGGCCTACAGAACAGCAACACCATAAATTCAACCTACTACTCTTTAAAGATTTTAACTGGAGAATTTGAAATAAATCTCTAACTGTACACACACATTCCCTCTCTCCTTCCTCCATGAATACCATTAACGTGAATTTCAAGCAAGGCTCACCTTCACAACAGCTATTATTGACATGGGGTAGATGATCAATACAGAGCAGACTTGAAGCTCATTTTCAGAAATTGATAAAAGTTCAAACCCCAGAGGGGTGAGATGATTTACAGCAGAGGTTAAAGCTACTCATTCGACTTTTCTCAAAAGCAAAGGTTTTCTAGATGCTTCCAAATATTAATTTTTTCCCTAAATGCCTTTAAGTTTGAATACAAATTAATTTTCCTTCTTGGAATTCACAGAGTAGAAATTAATTTTGCTGAGAGTATCTATCAAGCAGGTAACAGCACACAAGACAACTTCCTTTGTATGACAGGTGCAAGAATCATGGAGCTGGATCGTACTGCCTGTCGTTATATTTCTAGAGTCCCAGCTCTCAGCTGTCCTATCTTCTATCACATCGGGGTCACCACTTGTTGTATTCATATTGTTGTTATCTAATTTTAAGTCCCATACCTTCTGGGTGGTTTTTTCACAAGATGCTCTTCACAGCAGTGTTGCTCCTGCTTCTTCATCAGGGCTCCTCCTCCAAGGCTCTCCCTGATGGCCAACTCATCCCCTTTTATCCCAGTAATCTTCATTAGCCACAGCTGCCGCCCAATTAAGGACATCACAGCTGCAGCCCATTCAGAACAATTAGGATCGGGGCACAGCCACTTATACAATATATATAAATATTTTACTAGGACTCCTACTATAACTGCCACCTACTCAGCATCTCCCAAACCCATCGTCAGGGCCAGGCTGTCCCATTCCCCTCACTCCTGGCTGGAGTTTACTCCACACCCTCCTGCACTGGCAGTCGTGTTCATCCTGGCTTACTCTCCACCAGGATTCGGGGAAATGCTGAAATGGAACTGAGGTCCAGCAGCCTTCCCATCTCAGGGGGGTTCATGATGAGACAATAGGATTTGATACATTCCTGAAGTACATAAAAACAACATAGAAAACAGGAGCCATCAACTTCCTGCAGAACTGGGGATACACAAGACTTGATCCCCAAAAAAATAGATGGAAAAGGCACCTTCTCCAAGGAAGCAGAGCAGGGACAGGAACACACCTCCCCATGAGCCACAGGCTTCTCTTTCCAGCTCTCTGCAACTTCTCACCCTCCCTCATGCCCTTCCCTCCTTGATTGGGAGGCAACAGCAGCAGGAGGTAGAACATGGCTTTCCTTCCCAGGCCATCACCAAACACTGCCCTCAGCAGTGAAGGGCTCTGGCTGAAATAATAAAAGAAAGGCCAGTGCAGAACTCCTGTGAGTCCTGGCCCAGCCCAAACCCTGATGTTGCTGTTTGTTGTTATTTAAAAGCAGCCAGAGTAGGTAGGGCCACCCCACATCCACCACAGCAGTCAGAGGCCATTTCATACTGTATGCTTTTAATTATTTCATTGACACCCTTGGACTTGATAACTGCCTGAATTTTCCTGTCAACACTTTAGTCCCAGATTTTCTTCGTTCAATCACAGTTCTGAATTGTGTTTTTTCTCCGCCCACACCCCAACTATTTTTTTGGCTTTTAATTCCCTGAATACCCTGCACTGTTTTAAATTACACGCTCATTTCAGAATACTTGGACTATTTATCTAGGAGGCAAATTTCAGAGCCATGTGAAATTAATTTCCTGACCCCAAAGATCCTGGGTACCAGCTTCCAGCTCAGTCATGGAATTTCCTGGTGGTGCTGCATGCTTTGGGTTTCTCCACACCTCCAGAGAGCCACCCCAGCAGCTGTGGGGCTGCAGTGTGCCCTCCCTCCTGCTTCTCTTCCTGTCCCCCTCACCTTTCCAACAGCAAAATAAAATCTGCTTTAATTCATTTGGCGATGTTAGTATAAGGTAAGCTGTATAATTTTGAAGGTTGAATGCAATCTTGGGATGTGGAAGTGCTTCAAAGAGCTGAGGGATATGCAGCACTCAGCATAAAATTCAGCCTGGAAGGTTTTTATTAATTGTTTTGCCAGGTTCATTAATGGGCATCAGCTTCCCTGTATGTCCAGCAACACAAGATTGGAATTATCCAGGTGGTTTCACCTGGACTTTGGGCACCCCCACCATCTCTAATGTTAGGGCTATGGACAAAAGTAAAAACATTTCACACATTCCAAACACAAAATGAAAACTTTCTGCCATGAGAAATCTTGAATTTTATTTTGCATGCCTGTAAAGAGTCCAATCTGATGGCAGAAATTTGAAATTGCCTGCTGTTTTGTTAAGTATATCAAAACAAGTTTCAAGTGTAAGAGAAGTTATGGCCTTTCAATGTTCAAAATCTTTTCAGGCAAAATTATTTTTCTTTAAAATCATTTGTTCGTGTTAAATCATCTGTGACATCAAGTTTAACATGTTTTTAATTTCAAGATGGCCAAAAATAATGCCATCTTTTTTTTTTTTTTTTTGGAAGAAGCCTTCAATGACAGTTACCTCAAAAGCCTTGTAAGACTTTTAAGGACACAGTGAAAATCTTAGAATTAATTTAAAGTGCAGCCACCTGAGCTCAGTATTAGGTCTGTATTCCATAAGCAGTCTTTTACAGGGCAAAATCATTCATACTTTAAGGAAACAGAAATAAAATGTGAAATATATTCAAGGGAGACCAGTTAAAAATCAAGCACTGAGGCTGAGGGTGGTTGCAAAACCACCCCTCCATAAAGCTGAACTATTGATGTTCATCATTGCAGAGCTGAGTCCTCAGAACTCACCTGAACACAGGAGCTTCGTGAAACTCACATTAGTTCTGCTTTGCCACCAGCATATTAAACTATAAAAATAAAACTATACTGGAAAAAAGCTGGAGGGTGAGGTACATTTCAATCTTCCTTAAACTGTTTCTGTTGCATTTATTTAAACAAACTGGAATTTCACCCTGCCAGCTGCATATTCAGGTGCTGTGGCAGCCCAAGCCTGGCTACTTCATGGGGATGTTTTGTGGTAAACTCTGCTTTCCAATAAAGGATCCACCATTTCCACTTGACAAACGTGGGCTGTGGGATGTACAGATGAAATGGAACCCACAGCAAACTCAGGGTGCTTTGATGTAAAAGCTGTCAGCCTGGCATCAGCTGACAAAAACAGCAGCAGGCACGTATGGTTGGGTCTAAATCTACCCTAAAATACCCAAAGGAAAGAAGAAAGTAAATGGAAATAAAACAACATTTTGGTAGTCATCACCAAATACTTTGAACAGCTGGAGATCCTAAGTACCTCCCTGCTCCTTTAGAAGGGCTGAAAAGACAATTTAAAGAAAAATATACTGTACCTAATAACTGCCCATTAAAGAAAGGGTGGAGGAGGGTCAGAATCCATGTCTGCCTTGATGTCCCGGTGAGCAAAACCTGGCTGAGATCCCCAGGTGTTTTCCATCTGCCCAGTCTGAGCTAGGTATTTCTGCATGGCTTGGATTTCAGGAGGTTTCTTTTGAGGGAGGGAAGAACTCCTAACACATTTTTTTAACATTTAATTCCTTCCCATTACCATTTTCATAAACAAAGGTTAGAAGCAGTAAAGGGCAAAGAGTCTTCAAATGTTTCTAAAGCCTTTAAATGCTGGCGGTAATCATTGCCACAATTAACTGAAAAAATAATGCCAACTTTCAGGGGTTTTGGTATCTATGATCACATTTTTCTGAGCCATAAGGCTGATCCTGAAGAGACAAGAACCCCCCTGCACTGAATTAAGGTTGTGGCCAATTTAATGAAATATTTAATACCTCCAAAGCCTCAGCTTTTCAGGAAAATTAGGTACATTGCAGCACAGGTACAGTAGGGGCATAACTGTGTTCCCCTTGATCAATCAACTGGAGCATATAAAGCTCTACAAAAAATTATCCTTACATCCATCTCACTTGCATTTATCCTAGCAGGACACATTAGCTCTTACACATCACTGGTTAAAGCACCTCCATTGCTCCGGATCAGAACTGGCTCCCAGCCAGCTGGGGCAAAGCACAGGTTGAGAAGTTCAAACTTATCTCCTTCCCTTCAATTAGCAATACCCTTCAGCAATTATTATCTCCTAAAGAACAAGGCAAATCTTCCCTGCAGCTTTTTCCTCCAACTATTCCTACTTGAAAAAGAGACTCAGCTGAGTGAATGAAAGGAAACTGAGGGCACTGGTAAAAATCCACTCCACATATAAACACTGCAAAGAACCAGCTGGCATTATTAACCAACAAGTGACTCACATGCCTCCATGCTTCAAGGCTACATTTAAGATTTCAAGAACAATTGGATTTTGAACCCAGATTAATAAAGACGACCATTCATTTCCCCTCTGCAACAAAATCCCCACACAATTAATTAGAAAAACATTTTCCCCAAACTGACACATCCAACACAAAGACTGCAGAGAAGGTGAATTCTTCCCCAGTAACCCAGAAGCAAATGACAGGCTGTAATTGTGGATATTTGAGTCCTTGACTGGAGTGTGCGTGAGAAAAGCCAGTAAATCAGCACATGCTCACCCTGTTGCTAAATCAAAGGCACACGAGAAGGCCAGGGCTGGAGTTTTGCCACACTCCAGCAAGAAAACAACTGCAGCAGCTGCCACAACATCGGTGAGGAGGGACAGCAGACAGCCCCCCAGCACCACATGGGACGGAGGGCAACTTGCTTTAAAGGTGTGATTGTGTTCCCCCTCAGAGGAGATGGAGATGAGCTCTGTGCTCATCTACTTCTTTCTATCAGAAAAACTAAAAACAAAAGCCCAAAAGGTATTCTGAAAAGATCTCAGTGAATCAAATGATGTCCACAAGATACAGATTTTGTTCTTAGGAGTATAAAATAAATTATTAGTACAAAAACACCCTTATAACAATACACCATCATGAAACTGACATCATTTTGTGGGCATTTCAATTGTTAAGGCAAAAATCAGATTGTCCAAAGGTTATCCAGTCTTAGCTTTGGAAAATCCACACTTCTCTTCTTCAACTTGCTCTTCACATGTGGACTTAGGAACGAAGAGACCTTACACCATGTTCTCCTTTCTTTCTTTATTTCTCTCTCTCCATTTCCAATCCACCTCCCCCAAAGCAGCACTTACACAGTGACAAATGAAGCAATAATAAGGTTAGTCATTTAACTCCTTGCATCCTACTTAAAAACCACCCTAATTACTGTGTAATGGGTCCACAGAGGCAGAGGAGTCTGGGTGAAATCTACCCGGAGGGGAGCTGGTATAGTTCATCTGTCCATTCCCTAATAGCACTCTAAAGTTCACCCTTATAAACGTGTCACCTAGCCCATAATTAAGTGACTGGTCATTAGGTAACAGATGTGGTACCTGTGGGTCACATATCAGTCAGCTGGTGATGGATCTTCAAGCAGGAGCTCTGCAGGAGCAGCTCCAGAGCTCTCTGTCACCCTGGCAGTGCTCCCCATGCACAGAAGGGTTCATCTGGGTGGGTTTTTAAAGCAATAAACTCTATTTTTGTGAAGAGTGAGACCCCCAAGAGGAGGAATGAGTAGAAGGGCTGTCACAGTTCAGCCTAAGCCCTGCAGATTGATGAAAAGCTCTGTTTTTCCTTTCTGTTCTGCAGGCATGCTCGTTCCTAAAGCACCCTTCAAACTTTGCTGACAGGTGAATTTCCCATTCACGCTCTGTATGAGTCAAGATGGCTAATTAATATATTTTTATAAACTACAAGAGGACATCCGCTTCCCTGGTCACATTTTAAAATAAATAAATCAATATCAAGTTATGCTTTTTAACTCCTCCTTCATCTTTCATGGTCATGCAAGGACAAGGTGGACAGAGAGGAAAAAGCATAAGCCAGATTTACCCTTGATTTTATCAAGGAAACAGGAAGAGTCAAGAAGCTACAGCTGAACAAACTCCACATAAGAGCCACACACCCAGGCTGATCTGGCCATTCATCAATGTGGGCACAGAGATAAATACAACCAGTTTCACTGAACCCCCTCCTCACCTCACTGTGCATCAGGAGGGGATTGATCAAAGGTGATATCACAACAAGTGCAGGACATTTGAGTCAAGTTTTTCCTCAGGCTGAACAAGAGGACCAGTTTCCAGCAGCTTTGTTGCCCCCAAGAGACTGAAAAGGACAGATCACATGAAGTCTTGAAGTTCAGACTAGAGCCCTAGGAACCCTGAGGCTCAAACCTGTTACAAAATTATGCAGCTGCTTCACAATTTAGAAGTTCTCTGAAATGGCAGGAGAAAGAAAATTAATTTCCTTGAGGAAGGCCTGCAAAGGTGGGCAACCAGTTTTATCTGGCTGTACCCCTGCCCTGCATTGCATGTTGCATATACTGTTCTCAAGGAATTTATTGTTACCTTCTGCATTCTTGGATTCCAGCAATGAAGAGCTGGACCACACAGATTTCCAGATGGTAAATGAGATTTGAGCTAAGCTTTCTGGGTAAGTAAATTATATAGAAAATGAAAAAAAAAAAAAAAAAAGGAAAAGGAAAAATACAAAAAAAAATCTCATGCCTACAACATTTAGAGGTTTATAATTGCTGGTTATGATCTGCAAGGAGTGTGCCCAAAGCCATGATCCTATGGCAAATAAAACAAGACAAGACCATGAAATCAGCCCTCTGACCTCAAATGATGAAATGTACCCTAATTCCCACAAATATTAACCTCCCATGATGTCTTTTCTGGCAATGCACCTCTGTTTGATATTCACAGCAAAACACTTGGGGCCCCCCACAGTTTTGGTAGGACAGGAAATAGAAGATTTGGCAAAAGCATTACATTGGCCAGTTAATTCCAAGAACAAAATTCCAAGCCCAAGAAGAGGCAAATCTCCATCAGTGACTAATTTAGCCCATTGTATTTAGAGACAGTTAACTGCATGTAACTGGACATGTGCAAACACACACATCACCATTTTCATTATTTACAGAATAAAGCAAAAACTGGCATTTTGGATTGAAAAGCATTACAAAGATTTTGCCCCCTAGGTAATTTTATTGCTTTAAATTCTGCAGTCAACAAGGGGATGAAATCTAATGAAATACATTGTTCTTTTGCATATGTTATAGAGAAAATGCCTGTCCCTCTGGCCAAGATGAGAATTTATATCCCTAGGCTTGCACTCCTCACCAGGCTGTCCACCCCTCATGTTTTTTAACTGCATTTCAGTCAAAAGTTCTTTATAACCAGGTCCATCAGTTTCTGGTTTTTTCACACCAAGAGAACATCACGCTGCTTTTGTACTCTCATGTTTTGCATATTTCACCACATTCTCAGGTTCTTTAGTCAAAAGCAAGATGAGCCAAGGAGAGTGACATCGAACAATATCTACAAACATGATTTGTAATTTTAACCTCAAGCTCATGAAATACACAGCTTAAAGCTCATGGAGGGATCTCTTCTTCCTGGTATATTCTATTTGATCTCAATACCATAATTTGAAATGCTGTTTGCAAACAGCAGAGATGACTCTTTCATTCCGAGCTATCCCATAAAGAGCTCAAATCTTTTTACTCAGGGGGTGTTTTACTCTACAAGGCATCTCTGGGTCTGGTATCAATCACCCAGTGATGGATGGGCATCCCATGCCAGGGTCATGTGTCCCTGCAGTGCTTATTGAGCTCCAGCACCTCATCCTCCCTGGATACTGATGGCTGATCTATATGTCTCAGCTCCAATCGAAATTGTGATTTTTCACTGCTAAGGACTCTTCCATTTGACATGTTTGCACTGAGACTAGAAAGGATCAAAATGGTGCACAGAAAAACAGCCCTCAAATAATGGGATTAGCTGACTACTCTGTGCTTGCACCACATAAAATTATAAAGCGGTCCCCATTAAAAAAAAAAAAAAGGAGAAAGAGGAAAATAAGCAAAAAAGCCTGTATGACAGAGTCAGTGCTGCTCACTCAAGGACACATTACTTTATTTAAACACATAGCTGAAACATGCCATTAGGACAATTCTGCTTCAAGAGATTGACAATTATTTGGCACACACAGGAACATGGCACAAATTAAACTTACCCCTTGGCATGGCCAAATGGAAGTCATCACGTTTAAGGAGGATATAAAAGTACAGAACAGAGAGAGGATGGGTAAAACACAGAGAACCAAAGTGGTTTGACAGAAATGGAATAAACAGCAAATTCATTTACTGTCAGAATGGAGACTACATTAGGAAGGATTGCTCACAAATTTTAAGTGGGCAGGGAAATGAGGCTATATGAGAAAGGAGAGAGGAAATTTGGGGAGGAGATTCTTAACAGTTCTGGTTTTTTCTGTATAACTCAGTAGGTGCATGATACACAATCAAAGGATTGAACTGATCACAAGAAATCTTGTACTAAACAAAAATGGAGCTGATTCCAAAGGAAAAAAAATACACTGGTTTTAGACAATTTGCCTTAGGTTTTATCCCTGATTGGATGCGTCCATAATAGTATCTTTTCTAACTCAATAAGAGAAATCATTACTCAAACTGCAATGGCTTCCTGTGCCAGTAAGATGGTCTAATTGCACTTTTTTGGCACTCTCTACTGCAGACAACACAGCACATGCAAGTGCCATGCCCTGAGAAATAACTGAGCTGAATGCACTGGAATGCCAACCCCAGAGCTCTGTTTAAACCCAAGGTGGATTTCCTTACATACCTAGGAAAGTGATGTGGTCAGATCTGAGATTTCAGCTGACAGTAATAGCTGGCTTTATATTTTCCCTGTGGTTACAGCTGTTCACCCTGGTCTGCTGCAGCACACAGAAAATGGAGAAACAGGAGAGACTGACATAAGGAAAGGCAAATAAAGGAAAACATTGTCCTTGTGGAGTGGGCATGGCCAGAAGGATGTTGGGAGGTTTCTGGAATGGGACATAGAGGGACCAATTCTTTGGTGCTTGCATCCTGTCCCATTACTCCTCTGCAAAGAGGATGTAGGTCATTACTCTATTTACACAAGTATAGGTGACCACACAGAGACAAGGCAAGATATAATACAGCCTTCAGAAATGAGACTTCTGCAACTCATTCCCCACTTACCAGTAGCTCACTGGGTGGTCTTGAGCCATAAACCAAAGACATGGCTAATACTCTTACACAGCAATTCCAGCATCCAGCACTCCACAGCAAAATATTTGCACTTTCTTAGCTGAACAATACTTTTAAAGTATATTTGGTCTCATTAATGTTTACAATTATTTTGCCTTTGTTTTGATTAATGGCAATTTTTTGTCCCTAAATACTTATAAGTGCCTCAAAAAGTACCATTGTTCTGTGGAACAGGAATATGTCATTGCTCCCACTTTGCAGACCTGAAAAACAGATGTAAAGGTCCACAGCATTGTGGATCTCTCTTTCCATACATATGACACACTCACAGAAAACCTTTTGCAAGTTGGCATCCATGTGAAGTGTTGCCAAATCCTTTCATAACTAATGGCTGTCCAGGTTTTCTCAAACAGAACTCGAGTTTCATAACAGACACCCTGTGTAAGGTGACCATACAGACCACACTTCTGCTTTTTGTCTCAAACTTGCACATCTGACAGATTAAAGAGCACTTTGATAGGATTTTTCCCCCCTGTTTTTTGCTGAGGTACCACTCACAGAACCAATCTGAGGGCAGGTGTTTATTTTATTTTTATTATTCTGCTAAGCACAGCATTCTCTACAACCTTCAGGGAAGGGGAATAGGGAAGAATAGCATCAACTTCCATGAAAATATCAAAAGCTAATAACCATCCTTCTGAATTTTAATCCATAGCCAACCCCAAAATAGCTCACTCCATACACACTTTGCACTTCTGATGAGGAGAAAAGGAGGTGCTTCACTCCAGAATCATCTTAAAAGGGAGATCATGTTAATAGCAGTGAATTAACACTGATTCTTAAAGATTACACTTTTCTCCTTAAAATAGTAGTCAAAAATTGACATTATGAAGTAATTCAGGATCAAATAATAGTTCTCCTGTGAATGCATATTTCACAGAAATTTCCTTTTTAGTTTGCCCTGTAGGCTAAATCATTGGAGAAACAATTTTCTAGAAAAGATTTGTGATAATGTCCTTGACTGTGGATGGGTCACTGTCTTTGTGGCTCCTGGTGTGTGCAGAGCCAAGAGAATTTGGGCACAGCCATTTGGTGCCTGAAGCCACCATTCCAGTTTACATCAGGACTTTAATCCGCTCCAACACTTCAGATAAGTGGCCATGCAGCCCCTGCAGCACCACAGCCACTCAAGGCAAAGTGAGATTGAAAACTTCTCCTGCACCTCCACATTCATCCTGGGGAAAATCTGGTTTGCAATTTGTCTCTTCAGTCCTTCAGCTGCATTAATTTTACTGTGGGTGAAAGTTGTGAGTATTATTTATGCAGCAAAAATTACCAAATAATGACGATCACGACAAAACTTTCAGATTTTTGGAAGCCCGTTGGCACAGAATCAAAATGAAACACAGCACAAGAGTAAAAATAGAAATTCCAACCCATAACTACTTAATTTTGACAGGAAAGGCTAACATGTTTCTTAATAATTTTACAGCATTCAAAAACACCAAAGGATTTGTCGTCTCTACAAGCCTGAGCTTAGGTAAATTACAGGCACCTACTCTGCTGATCTGCTTTCATTTTCAAACTCCTTATATAGGCTTATTACAATAGGTTGAAATATAAAATAGTGTTAGAGCATCACTGAAGAAAAAGTTTAAGATTCCATTTACTACTTTACCTTCCAGTTTTAATATTTCCTAATTTTTTATCTTTATCTCATCTTTCACATGCAAAGATGACAAAAAACACCTAGGATGCAGATTGGCCCTGGTTACAGTCATTATCCCAATGGACTAAAAGCTTTTAGAACATGGTTACATCTAATTATAAAATAATATTTATGTTATCCGCAAAGAAACTGATAGAACCTGGACCAGGATGGTCTCTAGAAAAATATGTATGGAGAAGAAAGAGGGCAGTGCTACCCAAATAGGTGAGGCTACTGTGCAATAGCATTTTTATATGTACAAGTAAATGAGAGAGCACATCCCCAGACAAAAACAGATTGGGCTCAAAATAGACAAAAAACAAGCATAGCTTGGTTATAATTATGCTTAGGCCAGCAAGACCCAGGCACTCTGTGCATCATGTAAACATCAGGCAGTGGGATTTGTTTATTTTATTCTATAAATGAAAACTAGATAGTCACAGGCAATCTGGGGGAATAAAAATTAAATCAAATCTACGTTTGAGTTTTGTTCTGAATGGATTTTTATGCTAACTGTACAAGATCTCTAGTGACCTCCAGCAATGAGAAGAGTCTTGTCTTCAGCCTCCTCAAAGAGACAAATTGCATTAACAGCACATAACACTGGCTTGATGAATTGGCTTTTACTTGACTAAGAGATTCTATGCAAATGTGAATAATCCCTGCTCAGAAGAGAGAAAAAGGGCAACCCTTCCCACAGCCAAGACACATAATTATACTCACATTAAAAAAGTACAAATAGTTCCATTTCATATATAAAATATGTATAAAGTTTGGCCAGGGAAGTTTAATTATTAGTGATTTGCTAAGACCTTGAGAATACCCTGAATCCAACAGATAGGTGGAACAGGCAGCTGACAACAAGGCCTGGGAGGGAACCCTCAGGAACCTCAGCCATGGGTAGATGTGGTCTGCACTCCCTGTGGCCAACATAACCTCCTCCCTCTATCCTAGGAGACCCTTATTCCACCACCATGAAATCCTTTAGAGTAAACTAAAAAATCAAACCATCATCAGAAAAGATTGCCAGGGATTGAGGAGAAACCTCACCTTTTTTGCTGCTGTTAAGAGATGCTCAGAATTTGAGCAATTTGGTGGAGACATTCAAACAATAGAGAGCCCATTTTACACGAGCTTCAACACATATCAGAGCTGCTGCCACAAACCCACAGTTACTTTCAGAGAAAGCTGGGAAGTCAGGATGTTACAGACAGCCTAACAGAAGAACCAGAGATGCTTCTGTGGAGCAGCAGCAACATGAACATCAGATGGAACATGGACCAATAACACCCTAACTCGATTTTTGATTAAGAGATACAAAAGATCCTCTCTGAGACTTCTCATTAATGTTGCAGAGCAGATACATCACTTCAAAAAGCAACCTGCCATCCTAGGAAACTTCACCCTTCCTGATTTGCTCACATTCCTGCTCACATGGTCTGCTCAATGGCTTTTTATTGTCCGGGTACAATTCTAATGAGCAGGTGAGCTCAGGAGCTCTAAACTGTTCAGAGATGTCAGTAAAGACTTTAAGATGACCCCAACACAGTGAAGCTGCAATAATCCCCTGAAGTGTTTAAGTGCCTTGGGTCAGCAATAAGCTGCTCTCAGGAGTTAATCAGGAAGGCTGTCTAATTAGGACAACGAGCTCTTCACCAGCACATCCCAACGAGGAAAGCCACTTACACTCTTAAAAGTCACATACTTCCATAATCCCATGGAAGTCAAACCACAGCATTTGCTAAATAAACCAGACACACCCCAACTAACCTACATGAGCTTGGTGTGGCTTATGTTTAAAACTCTTATTTAGTGCTACATTTTACACAAAATTTCTGATATTTATGTGTGAATTACATTACTTCATACGGTATCTTTTTGGAGAACACACCACAGGCTCTACACCACCCCACCAACCAGGAATGTCCAGACTGATTGCTTCCTTTAATGAGACATCATCAGCCATAGATTTAGTGAATAATTCATCAAAATTTCAAAACTTAAAAAGAATAAAACAGCTAAAAAAGTTGAGATTTTTTTAAATAAAAATTCCTTCTTTAGACATCACAAACTACTTTATAAAGACTAAATTTCAAATTGCTTGCTCTTCTACTGTGACAAACAATGATCCACCATTGAGTGGATATTTTTGCACCACAAGAGTACTTTTATCTATATATTGTTCAGCTTCAATTGAAATTGCTCTTTCTAATTCAGACTAATTTTCATATTATTTGTGTTATTTGTTCAGAGCCAGATTATGAGTAGAATCAAGTCAATGGATCACAATTCAAACACTGGAACAGGCTGTCCAGCAGTGATTGAGTCACCATCCCTGGAGGTATTCAAAAACAGTGAGATTGGCAATGCTTCATTAATGGTTGGACCTGATGGACTCTCAAACACCTTTTCCAACCTAAATAGTTCTATGATTCTGTAAATTCAGCTCCTGTTTGTTCAAAATCTTACTAAACCAACCACTGTATATTATAAACATTTTATAATAAATTGTTTGAGTAAGAATGCAGGGCTAAATACAGGCTTGTCAAAACCCATGTGATATCAACATATTGCACAAGCAAATCAACAAGCATCATGTTTAGCTGCATAAAACTATTTTAAAGCCATATCCAAGCTTGCAGGTTGAGTTGCACTTGTGATTTGGGAATCAGACTGCACATCCAACACATAAGTCTGGTCCTAATTTTCTATTACAATTTGCCAGTACACTGAGAGTGGATTCATAACTCATTGGCAGATGATTCATAATGGAAATGTTAGGATGGCTTCAGTGAGCTGAGGAGTGTGTTCAGGTTACTGGTGTTCAAAGCACCATTTGGGGGGTGCGAAGTTTAGATCCTTCCCACCACTTCTAGACTTTCAGGCAAACAACCAAATACACAATTCAGGCAGGGTTGGCAGAGCTATCTTTGCTGACCCAGAGCATAAGGAATTAATCAGCATCACGAGAAATATGCAAGTACAGATTTAATAGAAGGGAACCAGCCATTTGTTGAGTCTGCTGGGTTTATCGCGTGTACAGACTCCATCAATGGACTCACATGCATTTTCTGGTTTTCTTTTGTTTTTACAGTCTCCTTTCTCCTAATCAGAGAATTAAAATTAACAACCTCAAAACCAGCTTGAGTTGCCAAGAGTCTTTCCTGGCTTTACTGTAAGTCTGGGACAGAGAAGATTTAAGGTGAAAAAATTCAGGTTGGGAATGACCTTCTGCACTGATTGACTTTAGTGGAATGTAAATGATGGGCAGTAAATCAGGAGACGTGCACACCGCTCAGTGAATCACACCATTCCCTTCAATCCCATCTAGAGGGAGAGACATAAATCCTCCCAGTTCAAGCTGGGCCAGGAGCAGCCCTTTATATTTCCAATTAAAGATGTCCTGTCCTTTGCCCAGCACTCAGTTGGGACACTGCACATTAATATGGCAATCAGCAGTGGGACACAGGGACCTCACTGTCTCTGCCATGCCCATCCCCAGGCTTCCTCCCAGCTGGATGGAGCAGGGTTAGGTGTGACAGGCACATCCCAGGAGGTGAGAGAGAACCTTTCATTAGAACTGATTTTAATGCCACACTGCCAGTAGGCAATGGGCTTTGGTGATCAGGGCTCTCACACCAATCCTCTGGGGCTGCAGGCTGGGTGAAGATGCTTGCCATCCCAAAACAAGTGCAAAAGAGCCCAAACACAGCCTCATGGCTTGAATACCCATCAATTACCACCACGTCACTGCCAAAACTGCAGCTGGGAGGTTCTGTCTTATGGGAGCAGCCACCACCAGCATCCCTCTGAGCCCACTGGTGATGGTTTTGGGGTCCTGTAAAGGGAGATTGCCTCTGCATGAGAGCCTGGCAGCTCTGACCAACAATTTTTGTTGTTGTTTTCACTAGTTTGACATCAAACTGTTACCCACCCAAACACAGTTTAATGAATTCTCTTCCTCTTCTAAGTCTTCCTCAAATTCCTTCAGAGGAATCATGTTATTTAAACTACCTCATTACTCTGAGACAGCTGCTTTTGCCCAGAGCTTTGGAAAGGAGTGGATGAAAAGACCCTAAAAGTGGGGATTAATAGGAGCCGAGCTTGTTCTCTCCAAGCTGCACTGCATGCAGTTCAGCCAGGTCCAGGGCTTCAAGCTTGGTGCTATCAATAGTGGACAAAATGTGGCTTTCTGGTAAATCAGTGCTTCCCTTCATGGCTGAGTGGAGGATTGCTAACTTCTGGCTAAAATCATGTGGATAGAGAAAATGGATGCCAGTTACTTCTCTAGAGAGTGGATTAGAGTGATGCTGGGGGTGGGGGCAGTGGTTATTCCTGTTGCAGACCGGCAGGCATGGAGTGTTTTAAAAAACATGAGCTTTACCCCTACAGTAAGCAGATAAAACCTGTTTTACCTGCAGAAGGTGGTGCCTTGTAACCAGATTTTTTGTTTTGGTTTGGTTTTGATGGGTTTGTTTTTTTATATTGTTTTAAGGTTTTCTTGGTGTTTTTTTTATTGTTGTTGTTGGCTTTTTTGTGGGGGGGTTTCATTGTTGGGCTATTTTTTTTGTTTGGTTGTTTTGGGTTTCTTTTGTTAAACTCGAAGGAGGATTTACCTTCCCTAAAAAATGGAGAGTGAAATCCTGGATCCAAAAGCATCTCCTCCCATACTGGCCACCTTACCCCACCCTGCTCTCTCCAGCACTCCATAGCTATTTTTAACATCTCATTTCCTCACATTATGGCAATTTACATACTTAAACACATCACATTATCGTCCAATATATAAACAAAGTGAGATAATGCACTGTAAAGAGACTATTAAAAAAAACCCTGCAGATACACACACAGGAGCTTTTGGAAATCAGGCAGTTCTTTGAAGCAAAGCAGTTGTCCTGTATCAGTAATGGGAGGATTTCTCAGCAACACTTTACAATAAAGCAGACTTAATGAGAGCCGAGCAGTGGTGTAATTCCTGTGGAATTGCATATTGAAAGCTACATTCATACCCAAGGAGCCCATCAGGACCAGTATTGTTAGCATGAATGCTGAAGGAATTGCAAAATGAATTGCCATTTTGTTATCAAGTGCTTCCGATTGGCTCCATCCTGCCATCTGTGCCACTGGGAGGATGGGAAGCAGCTCAGGTCCGAACTTGGGATCACAAAGGTGGGTCAAGGGGAAATTTTATGCTGCAGCATCCTCTGCTTCTTCACTAGAGAAGTTCAGTGCACCTGCCTTCCTGTCACCATGCTGGGGAGAAAAGCCAAAACAGAGAGAAAGCCAAAACAGATTGCCAGGTCCTGGGTAAGGCAACTTTTTGCCCTTCAAGTGAAGGGGTAGCACCATTTATTGATCAGCCACGCAAAATCTAGTGATAGATTTAAAAAATCTAGTGATAGATTTTCTAGACAGTAAAACACCGCATAGAAACAAGAGACTGCAATTTATCTGGCTCTCTTGAGACTCCTGCAGCCCTCTCTACTTCTTGGTGTTACTACAGTAAATGTTGCTAGAAGTAAAAACTCAAAGTTCCCCAGAAAAAAAAAAAAAAAGGAATGTACAGCTCCTGTCTCATTTAGCTCTACAGAGAAAGAATAGATATTAACTACTGGAGTGATTTAGAAGCCTAAATTACATTCCCAAAACATCCAGATCTGATGTCACTCAGCACTGTTCAAAACCCAGACTTAGCTCATATATGTGCTTAATTATTGTATAGAGATGCACAAAACCATTTTTAAAGTTTTCTCTATTTGTTAACTTCTGTTGGAATAGTCATGATAAAAGAAATCTTTAATCAAAAAATGCCTTTGTTTCATCACCCTGTTCTATAACTGAGGTACTGACACTCCAGTGAGTTAGACTTGATCTCTCTACATGAATACCCACTTCTGTCTTTATTTACAATTCCCTTTCAGCCTTCAAGATAAAGAATTACTGTATTATTCATCTCCTTACGTTGGTATTGCCACATTGGGACGCTTTCCAAGCAGAAAAGCCTATTTTTACTCTTGGCACAGCCCTCACACCACAAATAACCTGGAAGCTGCAGAGCTCTACACACCCTTGGAGCCCAGGAGACGCACCAAGAGCGATCCGTGAGTACACACAGGAGCAAACCACAGCACCTTTCATCCCCTCTTCTTTTCAAGGCCTTCCAGGCTGACACCTCCCATCCTGTCTGTCTGTGCCAGGGTCAGGCTGGGAGAGGCAGGGCTGCCTCCTTCCAGAGGTGTGGCATCCAGCTGTGAGGCACTGGGGGAATGCACGAGGAATTCCAGATGTTGGTGACGCCCAGGGCACCTCCCGTCAACGCTGGGGCTCTGAGAGGTTGTGTAAGTTTGATTTAGGGTGTGACATTTTCCTTCTAACAGTTTCAGAGCTCCATAATGGTGAGGTCAAGGATATGCTGGTTTGATTTGAGAGAAACTGAGGCTCAGAGACAAACCCCTTTGCTCTAGAAGGGTTTTTACCAACAGCACTTGACAGGATGGAGCCAACAATACAGATTGGAATGAATTAATGACAAATGGCCTTGTCCTCACAGTCATGGATCCAGGTTGTACTTTGACCATGCCAAAGCCATCACTTGGCTCTGTCCCCTTGCAATTTCTTTGTGGCTTGCTATAAGATCCATGCCAAACTGATCTATCTCAGATGATGAACATATACCATGCAAATATTGCTTATGAGTCCAATCCCTGACAGTCAAGTTATATGACAGAGGAGAAAGAACAAGTTTTTAAAAATTAAATTCTTTAAATTTACAGTGCTATAAAAAAAAAGTTTAAATATTTCCAGATCTACCAGAAGAATTATTCAAACTAAGTTTATAGGTCTGACTCTCCCATACATCACTCTAAATCAGAGGGGATTTTGCTAGACCTGAATGTAAATAATTTATGATCAAATGGGAAATACTCTTCATGTACCAAAAGATTAACAATAGTTCCCTCTCCAGAAACAAGGCCCCAGTTTAGCAAAGCACTCACTTAACATCACAACTATTCAATTGAAGTATCATGCATGAAATACAAAAAATTTAGTCACCTTTAGGAAGGCTTGGTTGCAGTTCCAGCACTGGCAATAAATAAAGGTTCCTGTAGTGCTCCCAGCCCTGTTGTGTTGTGCCTACACCCACAAACACTTTGCCAGCAGTACACACAAGGGAAGGTGTTCATCTTCCTTTCAGCTTCATTGCAACTGAGAACAACTTGATCCTGCAACACTGGCTCACAGGAGCACTTGTACAGGGCTCCAGTGAAATGAGAGACCAGGGAATGCTTTTAGAATGAAGCTCAGACTTAAAGATATTAGTGTGATAATTTGAGACAGATAACTCTTTCCTGTCAGTCAGTTTTTCCCTCCTAACAAGGAATTGAGCACCTCCTCTAGTTCATATCCAGAGGGTGAAAGAGACTGACCCTTGTATTTAAAAATGTTAAATCTTTTAGCACCATGTCTCTACCTGCAAAGTACCTGGACTGCACCTAATGTGGGTCCTACAAATACAGCAATGATTCAATAAGGGCCAATTGACAAAAAGCCTCAATGCTCCCCTTTATTCTTTCCTTTGAAATAAGAGAGGGAGACAGGCATCTTTAAAATTCTGCATTTCAAAGTTATCCTTTTTCCTTTTGTTGGGAGGTGGCAAAATCAGACTATTTAAGAATTGTCTGATGATATTTTAAAAGGCTTTGGTTACACTGCCTTGGGGAGTTGAGTAAAACAAAGGTAATTCAAAGACAGTGCACAGGTTTGTGATCTGTCTCAGCTTGGTAGCTCTTGCCCTTAATTGCATGCATCCTTCTTGTAGGGATTTCAAAGGAAAGTTCAGCACCTGAAACACTGATCCCTGCCCCCGCATTGGGAGCCAGTTCTAAACCACAATTCATGCACATGCAGCTCAACTGAGCCACCAGGATCAGCCTCAGGTACACACCACAAGCCAGATGTGCTTGGGCACTCCCTGAAGGAGCCCCTGGTAGCTCATCCTGCCAGGCTTTACTCCATATTACCCCTCAAAACCAGCATGCACATCAAATACATGAAAGAAATCAGGAGACACACATACAACCTGGTGTCTGTGGCTGTGTTCACAGGGGTCTTTGGATGAGGGAAGAGGTGAGGATCTGACTCCATGTTTCAGAAGGCTTGATTTATTATTTTGATATATATTATATTAAAACTATACTAAAAGAATAGAAGAAAGGATTCCATCAGAAGGCTAGCTAAGAATAGAAAAAGAAGGAATGAATAACAAAAGCTTGTGGCTTGGACAGAGTCAATCACATCTGTGATTGGCCATTAATTAGAAACAACCACATGAGACCAATCACAGATGCACCTGTTGCATTCCACAGCAGCAGATAACCATTGTTTACATTTTGTTCCTGAGGCTTTTTAGCTTCTCAGGAGGAAAAATTCTAAGGAAAAGATTTTTCATAAAACATGTCTGTGACAGGTGTCCAAGCCATAAGGGTTTTCCACCTCTTTGCTATGTCTCATCCCTACTTGCCATTGTAATCCTGATCCAATTGCTCAGCAAAGAATTCAGTTTATCTGACTGAAACAAATAAAATAGGGACACCTACATACAGGTACATTATTGAGTTCCCCTTCATGATCAGTAGGGGAAAATGGTGTTTCCAGAGCAGTTATTTTCTCCTAATGAGGACAGAGAAAACCCCATTCCAGAAGTGCCAGCTTCACAATGCTTCACACTGGTTGTGAAAGGCAGCACCAACTCCAAGCCTGTAGTTTAGATTAATCCCTCCCCTGTGGACTTGGGCTGGGCCTCATGAGAACAAGTAAAAAACTCACATTCTTCTCAGTAGGCACCAAAATAGGTGTCTAACCTACCTCATAACTCTGGGGATTGATGTTTTGTTGGTTTGAAGTGGGGAGTGTGTTGACTTTTTTTTTTTATTTTTCAACTGCTTTTAGTAGTTTAATGATTCCTTCAGCCAGCATCAAAACACAATGGAATCAGTCCAGTTCACTGCTCCAGGCTCAGGAGCTTTGCACCAGGCTGACTTTTTTTACAGCTCCACATCTCCTCAATTCTTCTGAAGAACAGACCCTGCTATGCTTCGCTTTCCTGAATTTAGTACTACAATCAACTCTTACCTCTCCAGATATCAAGACAACTCATTTAAGCACAGGAAATGTTACATATTAGCACTAAGCAAGGACATAAATTTTCCATTCCCATTTCAAGTAACTTGAGGAAATACAACATATTTTCCCTTTATAATGCATAGTTTGAATTCAGATAAATGAGGTAGAACATTACATATGCCTGTTCCACTTGCAAAAAAAAAAAAAATCCTCACTTTTTAGAGCTATAAAAAACTGCTGTTGCCAAAACAATAAAGATAAATCCAACATTGAATTCAGCAGGCACATTTCTGCAGCCATTCAGTGCGTGGGCCAGAGCTTTAGACCAGGTCCAGTTGTGAGGCAGTGCCAGGCTCAGATCTGTGCAATGATGAGACACAGCCAGATGTGAGTGGTGACACTGTCTGGGCTCCAAGCTGGCTGCATGCAAACCAGTCCTGCTCTGAAGCTGCAAAAATGAGGATTTTTGTTTTACACCACCCTGATTAAAGTACCTAAAGAGGTTTCAAGAAGATGCTGGATCCTGACAGCAAAGGCACACACATTATGGACAGCATTGTCCCTCTGGGGCAATGGAGCTCACATCTTCCTGCTATTTATCTTCACTGCCATAAGTGGAATTTCCCTATTTATTGAGGTGGAGAGATCTGTTGCAGATAGTTAGGAACTGATCTGCAATGTACACAGACAGTATTTGAGTCTTAACTGTTAGCATTGAGAAAAACTTTTACATTCAAGAAGTCTTCCTGCACACAGACACTAAAACTAAATCCAGCAATTACCAGTACAGGTTACATTCTGTCCTAATCACAGTTTGAGGAACCAAATATATTCTATTTTAAGGCTCAAAAAGCATATGTTTCTTTCTTTTATTAATCATTACATTTTTCACTTTTGGTTGACCCTTATCTCCCCCTGGCCTACATCACTTTGCTGACAAAATTTTCATTATTTAGGGTTTTCCTTTAGACACAGGACTGCTTTCCTGCATTTGAAATGCAGCCAGAGAACACTCAGCATGGAGACCTTTCACAAAAGGTGGTTTTTGCCAGCTAGAAGGGTGGAGATGGCTACATTTGAGAGGTTTTGTGCTTCCTGAAGTGCCTTTTCACCCGCAGTGTAAATGAGTGGTGACCTTCTGTTCTGATCCACAGGTCTGAAGCAGAAGGGTCCTGCACATTCTTATAATTTCCGCAGGAACTGGTGGGATGCCAAATTCATTTCAGCTGCTGAAGGAAGCTGCCATACCTCAAGTTCAACAGACTTAATAGCCTTGAGCTCACAACAGAGAGCTCAATGCCCAATAATAGCATTATTCTGTATGTTGGATGGTGCATAAAATGCATTACACCAATATTTAGGCTATCGTGGACCTGACTAACCCATCAAGAATTGTGCCAAAACAAAAAGAAGTTCGACTTTGAAATGCCCAAACTTGGCTCTGCACCAGTTAGAGCACAGCTAAAATAAATAAATAAAATTAGTCTAAGTTTTCTGGTTATTTAAAACAAAAATAAACCTGAAATGATTGTGATTCCTATGTATTCTGCTCTAATACTTAATGAAAAAGAGCAAAAGTAAAACCAGAATGTAATTTCAAAAGAAAAATCAAGAATATTTCACTCAAAAAAAATCACAAATTTTTTCAAGTGAAAATAAAATCTTTCTACTTTGCTTTCAAACTGAGAGATTATGAGAACAATGATAACTGAATTCAGGTGGACGTCTACCAAAGTTTGTATTTTACCTTCAAATATCTTCTATACAGAATCCTCTGCATCTATAAACCCCTGTCCACCACGGGAGTTGTTCTCTACAGTCAGAAGCAAAATATAAATCAAGTTGCATATCTCCATATTCTGTTCAATCAAAAGGCGTCTGATTTTAAAAGCTGTATTTTACAATAAATTTACATTCCAAATTAAGGAATGTCCATGATTAAGACATCATCCTGCAGTGATAACTATCAAATGATGTTGTGTTATTAAATTTGATTAAAGGTTTTCCTTTTTGATCGGTGCTGTCTACAAGGCAGAATTAGGAATGCCTTTAAAGGAGTCCCTTTCAGAGTATGAACTGTCCCTACTTCCTGCCACACAGTCTGTGTAAAACCATTCATTTCTGGGCACAAAAAAGTCAGTGCTGTCAGAAATCCTGCCTGGACCCCACAAGTACCTCAGAACCAGATCATATAATCACTTTGAAATCACAAACTGGTCACCCAGCTTTCACTGGGAAGTGAGTTGGAGATGGAAATCAGACAGTGACAGCTGGTGTATTACTGAGGGCAGCCCTTGCTCACTGCCAGGTGCCATCCCCACCTCTGTTCACAAAGAAAATCCCTGTGCTCTCCCACCTGTGTTGGGTGACCCTGGCACCCAAAGCTCACTTGGCAGTTTCAAACCTCTTCAACCTCCTTGACAATATAAAACAGCCTGTGATAACTTCAAATCTCTTAAGTCCAGAAAGAAAACCATGTTGATATGGGCAGATTGTAACTATGGATATTCAAAGTATCTCCATTTCAGCTTTCGTATGTTTTAGTATAAAGGGTCTCAGCTATCTGATCCAGGAGAAAGAAGAGAAAGCTTAAACATTTTTTTTCCAGGTATACCATTATTTTATTGGAAAAGTTGTCTTATCCCTTCTCATATCAATATTTAATATGTTTACTTGATTACTGATGATAAACTGATCAATTAGAGGTTATCCCAATGATATTGAAATGCTGTTAGCAGGCATTCCCTCTTTCAGGACCACTCTGCACTGCAGACAGTATTGCAAAAGAGACAGCAAAACAACAATTAATCCAAAGGGAGATATTTTCCACACACCCCCAAAAAAGAGAACTAGAAAAAGCCTAGATATTAATACCCAGTGATGTTTCCAACCAGAAGCGTATTTTCATTCAAATATTGTTCTTCCTACTGCTGCAAAATGTGCTCAGGAAAAAAACCATGACAAATGCTTGTAATATTTACAAGATGTCACAGCAGTAAAATATTAATATATTTTCCTCCTTGCAGAACAACAGTGTATTCCTATTTCCATAGAAATATGCACTGGGTTTATCAGAGCCGCTCGCTGTGTGCCACACGAGCCTTTCCAGCACACACTCTGCACCCAACACTAACTAGGACTGCTGCCAATACAATTTGTACTACAGTAATCTATTAGATTCAGCCAGACTTGCCTGAGCCTGAGGGGCTGAAACAGAGCAGCTACACTGGGAATGTTTTGTACAACCCTGAGAGGGAGAGGAGGAGGGCGATGCCATCCCAGCGCTGTGCCAGGCTGGGCTAGCACTGAGCTCTGGTCATCCCATGGCTGGGGACAGCAGATCCCAGCATCTCCCTCTCTCACTGCCCTGCAGAGCCTCCTCACTCTCCTCATGCTGAATCAGCTCCTTTCAACCTCCAATTCTTCTTTTACTTCACCAGAGCTTGAGAAATTTTGCCTGCACTTTCAAATTATCTGAACTTCAAAATATCCGCTGGGCAGAAGCACGATTCACCATTTCATAAGCCCTACATTTTCAGGGTCTCCTTGCCTAATCCTCTGCCCTTCTGCAGCTCCACAAGGGTGCTGAGAAAGCAGATATTCCAGTTGCAGATGGCCTCAGGCAAGCCTAGGTTGGTCGAGGTCAGTCAAATCTGGCAGCTGTGTTTTGCCAGATTTGCTCAGAGGCAAACAAGCATCAGGAGGCTCCCTCTGAGGAGCTCAAGGTCCCCTTTCCATCCCAGCCAGTCCTCAGCTCAGCTTTCCTCTTGTAACTCTTCCCCAAGGCTTGGTGTTGTCTTAGGTGTTGAGGACAGAGTTGATGAATTTTCCATTTTTTTGGTCTCTTTCTTAGTTCATACCAAGGTGTGATTATTGGCTCCATTAGGCAAACTTTCAGTGCCAAGTCTCTCATAACCCTAAGATAAAACAAGTGTCTCCAATTTCTGGGGATTAGGGATGAAGCCACACAAACTCAGTGTGCTCTCTATCTGGGAAAACAGCAAATGTGCACACTCTCTGTGCCCCTAACATCAAAGAACAGCAGAACACAGCAACTGAGGCTTCTCCCAACACTTCCAAATGCTTCATGGGCCAGCACTTGCTTTTATTGTTATTCTTATGCTTCTCAAATAAACAACATGGAAAACCCCAATGCTAATTGACAACAGCTTACACAATGACAGCCAAATTAATGAAGCTTGAGATCAGAGTGGAAAGGTTTCAATTATCCGCATGTCCTAATGCAAGGACAAGGCTTGGAATACCCTGGGCCTGTCTGCTAATCAAAGCTTCTCTCCCAGTATCCCAAAGATAACAACTTAGTTATTATTAGTAATTATTGACATCCTCCCAGCCTTTAGAGTTAACATTTTTAGCTTTAATGTTACCATTAACACTTAATGTTAGAAACTAAAGAAATTCACTTAAGTTAGATTGTTTTATCTGAATGAGTCAGCCTTCATTTTTCAGGTTTGGGCTTTCTAATAGCTGAAGTTTTCATCATTGCTTGACTGCTGTTTTCATTAGCTGATACTGTTGAAAGTTAAAATACACTCAAGACTACAACATTCATTTTACAAGTCTTCTTAAGTAAGGTTTGGGTGTGTAACCTGCAATTAGACTAGAAAATGCACTATAAAGTGAATTTATTAGCATTTGTAAAGGGGAAGTCAGAATGATCTGACAGCTTTTTTCCCCTGTAACTTCAAGAAGTGAGAATTTACTAAAAATAGTGTAAAGTAAGGAAAGAGTTGAAAGGAACATGAAAAGGGGAAGGCAAAGGGAATAATGGGACCACATAAATATTTTAAATACCTATTTGTATACCATGCACTCCACAGAGCTACCACATATTACAAGGTTTCCAGCTACAATGACATCTGACCATGCTTCCCTTTGTCCTGGAGGGAGCACACTCAAGTAGTGCAGAGTTTATAGAGGCCATGAATGAGCACAAATACAATCCAGTGACCTCCAGTGTCCTTGTCACTGACATGTGATATTTATGCATGTGAGGCTAATCTGAAGCCTCTCTCAAGCTCCCATTCATCATTAGCCCATCAGATGCTGACTAGACCATATATCTCTACCTGGATGCTCGCTAATCTTTGACTATTAAACAGGGATAAACCACAAATTTTATACTGAGGGCTTGTCACTCAACTATTTGGATCTACTTTGTGGCCAGCTAATTTTGTAAGGGAACTGAATGTAACCTTCACCTAGGGCTTGTGCTGGGCACAAAATGCTGCTTAGCAAGAGCACTCACAAGCCAAATTCCCAGGTTTTATACACCAGCAGGGATCTGGTCACTCTAATGGAGTCATGTCAGATTACACTAGCTGAGGATCTGGCCACATATTTTCAAGGTACTCTATAAATTAATTTAGATTTATAACAAAGTGGGAAAAGTGCAAGAACTCCAAGGCAATGGCACACAAGGAAATGCAGCTTCCCAAAGGGCACATGTCTTGACTGCCTTGCTTTTTAACTGTACATTCCATCCTTCCTGAGACAAAACCCCTCTCTAAGCTCCATAAAGCCAAAAATAGTTGAAGCATCAGTCTGCAGCATTAGGAATTGAATCTGTGGGCTCTGTACCTGCATGTGTGAGATTGTGCAGGAGCTAAGAGATCAAGCTGGGCAGCTCAAGTTGTGTTGAGTTCACCCATCTTCTCAGCCTGGCCACAGAGAGATGCTGAGTTGCTTTGTATTCATTACAACAGCCAAAGAATTATCTACTATGGAGGACAATAACTGCAATATTAGAAATTAAATGCTTACATTATGTTAAGATGTTTTTCCTAGCATTTAAAATAACAGGGCATAGTCAGTAGAAATCCTCCCGCTTCCCTTTGCTTGCAGAAGGCAGCTTGACACCCAGAAGTTTTGAAACTCACAGAAATACCTCTTTTCCACACACTGCACTGGAATGGTTTGTTTTTATTCAGTGACACTGACAAAGACACTGAGACTAAGAACAAGTGAAAACAACCTTACAATGGAAGGTTTGAAATCTATGAAACGACTAGGTTCTCTCCCTGCATGAGCAAAAACCATGGAATTTTGCCCAATTTATAATAAATAATTATTAAAAAATAATAAATAATTATTTAATAATTATAATAAATAATCAAATGTATTTATTGGATAAATCATCAAATAGCTCAGCTGTTTCAAATTGTGTTTTATTGCCCTCTGCCCACTCAGCCTTAACCCAACTCTTTGCACTGAAGGAAGGAGCAGTAACATTAATAATTTCCAGTTTTGCTGGACTTGCAAAGGGGTCCTACAGCCTGTGCTGTAGGACCTCTCAGGGCTTGGGGAGGCTCCTGGTATTTGCATGTCTCCAGCCTCGCCCAAATTACCCCACTGTAAGTACCCCCTTACTCATGCACCACTTTATCCTGTCTAAAGTGGAAAAGGCAGTGTATTCAGAGCATCTTCCTAAGCCATGGATCCCGCCTGGAGGGATGAGTGAAGAGCAGCTGGAGCAAACTCCATTGCCCAAACCCAAACAGCTCCCACACTCCATCCCAGCATGCAGAGCAGGAGCAACTCTTCAAAGGCACATCCTGAGCATCAGCTTGACCTTCACCACCCCGAGCAGCCTCAGGCTTTATCTGAGGGAGAGGAAACATCCCACCAAATTTCAATCAGAGGCTTTCAAAGCGCTGGCAGTTACAGAACAAGCTCTGAGGCTCCGCTGTGCCACAGGCAGCACGGAAGGTTTCTGGCTGTCGGGCCCAGTGTATAATAGGTCTGATTTATAGTTACCAGCATGGGACTTGATTCGAAAGCTCAATCACCGTGACTTCTCACAGTGGGGTTTGCATGCTGCAACGGGCCTCAAAATTGGAGAGGAATTTACCTCCCGCTGCCGAACATTACATAACAATCAACAGAAAACAAGCGGAGAGCAGCAGGAGGTCCCCATCATTAGCCTGCACAGTCATGTTAATGGAGATGTACACACACTCATCTATCTGCACTTATTATGGAGCTTGCCAGACTCTGGGATTACACTGCAAGAAGGAGTCTAGGGCACAGAGAGACAAGATACAAGCAAAGAGCTTCCAAACTCTGCTCAGCCCACTGAGATTTCCGCATTAACGTGAGAGACTGGGGCCTGGGAAGTCCTGTAGCCGCATTTCTCTTCACAGAGAAAAGCAAGGCACAATTCCTCCCAAGGATTTCAGGGATTCACATTCTCTGAACCTCAGAGAAAGGGAAAACACAATTCTTATCACTTGCTGTGCCTGTGTTGTGCCAAAGTAGAATGGAATATGGAGATTGTTTACCCAGAGTGAGGATGTTTTGTTTCCTTGGCCTATCAGGACCAAGAGTGCGTGTGTGTGTTGGGACTGTTGGGTGACAGTCACAAAATTCAGTGCAGAGTGTGTGCAGTTGTGTGCAGGGCTGAGTGCTTGGCAGATTCACTATTAGCTGTACAAAATAATATTGTATAATAAAGCAATTAATTAACCTTCTGATATCCATTGAGTCAGATGCATCATTCTCTCCCCTTCGTCACCTTTGATTTGCGATAAGGTCCAAATCTCACATGTAGCAAAATGGCTCACAGAGGTTTGGAGGTGCATGTGACCTTGCACTGTGCAAAACGCTGCTTCTCCTCTACAGAAATAACAGCTCTACCTTCACCTGTCTGCCTCTTTCCAGCCTTGCTGCCAAGGCAACAGCTCCACCTCCACTAAAGGATGCCCACAAAGTTTTCTGGACTTCTGTCAGTATGGCCACATCAGTCTGCACCCCAAAATAATCACAGATTTCAATGCCAATTAGATGGTTCACATTAGACAAACAGTAGTCCCTGTGGGGATTCCTGCTGCCCTGGAATACAGAGAAGGACAAAAGAAAAGGTCTAACATAATTTAAAAAGCCATTCACACCAAAAGGACTCATTTTAAACATAATATTTTGGGTAACTGTAGCTTTGTTTACATATGATATATTGCCTTCAGCATCAGAAGAGTACTTCAAAACATTCCTAAACCTCTCAAGACTGAGAAACAAAACTATCCATTTGTGGGATTTTTAAAGAATAAAGTGCTTGAACACCTGATGTGACTTAGCAAAGGTGAACAGAGTCAGAGCAGAAAACAGCCGCATCACATTTTCTCTCCAGCCACCACTTTGGCTTTTATATATATTCCTGTTTCACTCCCAAGCCAGCCATTTATTGTTCCTCCCTCATGGTGTAAATCCTGCAAGTTCATTCTAAAATTTGAGTATACAAGGTTAAGAAAAGGTCAAGACAGTCCAAGTCCCTCTATGCTAATTTAACATGAAGGAGGCAATCCATTTCCCCTTCCCAAACATGCATTAAATGCAGAGCATCTCTAATGGCCCGAGAGTTTTCTCCTTGATGTTTCTAATATTCTTTCTAAATTACTAAGCTATGGATCTAACTTGTGTTATTTCCTTTAACAAAATTAGAAATGACAGCTTTAAACAATCTTAATGTTATAATCAAATCAACAGGAATGTCATTAGCTTTCCCGATTGCCATTTTTCTTTTCTGATTAATATTGTGATTCCTGTAAGAAACACTCCTTTCTTAACCACCATGAACAACCAGTACATTAACCCCATCCAGATTGACAATTTCTTCCCTGTACTATTTACTAACCAAAGGAGAGGTTCCCTCATTTCTCCCCTATCTCCTCAAAAATGTTCTGTCTTTCTCTCTGTCAATAAATTGACCCAGAAATATTTGCAAACTATTGGTCATTTTACATTTTAAAATGAAAAGCCCCCTGCAGAATACAGCCACAAATTGATCTGTTTGCACAAGGATCTGGAATGTATCTGTTGCAAGGACTAGACAATACAAAGACAATGCAAACTGTCAACTGAAGAGCCCCTGGCTTATTTCTGAATATTTTTTTTAGACAGCCCAGAACACCAAGCAAGCTGCACTATTTACCCATTTCAGACCCTCTCTAACCTGAATACTTCTATTAAATTTGTATGGGAAAATAAACTGGTAGCACTGAGAACTAGAGAACCATAAAGGACTAATACATAACTGAATTGAGAAAGTGGCCAAACACTTTTAGACTCTACTTTAGCTATGCTAAAAGGAGTTGCTTAGGGAATGTTCAATGATCTCTGAAAATCGTGTGTTTAGCTGTAACATCACTGAATTGTTCTTACTCAGTGTTTCTTCCCCACTGAATCTGGTTCTTATCCTACATTTGAACTCTTTGGGTCAAGAACACATTTCTTGTTTTGTTTCTGAACAAGTCCCACCACAGGAATCATGACGAGTAATTATTAGCACTAATAAGTGCTAGTGAAGAACTAAGACACAAAGACTACTAGCTTTCAAATATTTTTGTTTGTTTATTTGTTTAATCTTAGCGGGAAGAAATGAAGCAATAAAATGCTTCTCTGCTGATTGTGCCTTGTTTACATGGACAAAGCCTCTGGGCTATGAGACAGTTTAGATCAGAAACCTAGGCTGTCTAGGTTAGAGAGCCTTAACCCAAACCAACCAAGTGACATTAATTCAGAAAATCAAGGGACCTCCTGTTTCCATTTCAACTGGTTTTCCTCTGGAAGATCATCTCCTTTTGACCATATTTTATGTTTGCAACTATGTGAAGCACCTATAGCTTAAAGAAATAACATAAATCCCACCTAGAACTGCTTCTAGATCTGGAATGTGCAGGACAACAACCAACCAGAAACAAGGGGCAGCAAGAGATGCTCCCCTGCAATACAACCCACACAGGGGCCAGCTTTAGCATTCTGCTTTGTTATCCATAGTCAAACTAGTCAATGGATGGTGGAGCCCCTTCCTGCAGTGCTCAGGAGTGCCAGTGAATCAAAAAGGCATTATGGGAGACACTGGCGCGGTTTAAAAATTAAAGTTAGCAATTTATAGTCTACCAAAATTGCAGCTGGAGCTGCGCTGTAAATTCTCCCATGCCACCTACTGGTGCCTTCTTTATCTACCAACTGTATTTTATAGAAAGCCACATAAATGTGATGCATTTATGGATAGTGTTCAAACTCATTTTTTAGTGGACTTAAGTGGAAAGACACGAGGTTCAGTCCATAACAAAGGATCTCCCTGTTTAGGTACCTTAAAAGATAATTAATTATTACTGCTGACAGCTTCAAGACCCCACAAAGATGGGGAGAAGCAACATGAAGGAATTCAGGACAGAAAATGCTGCTCAGTACTAATGCAAATCTGCCACAAGAAGGGCAGGGAAACCAAACCACCTCACACACACCCTCAAGAGATTATGTGAGAGCAAACCTCTGTTTGCTGCTCTCCAGAACACAGCTCCTCCTGCAATCCCACAGCCAGGACTGCTCATGATCCTACTGGCATCACAACTATTTCCTTGGCTGGGCATAAAATGGAAGAAGGGGGAAAAAATTGGTCTTGTTTAATCAACCCAAACTACTTTTTTTATTATTTAACATTAAAAATTAGAGTCCTTCCTCCCCTATTTAAAAGGAGAGCTGTCAGGTTCTGACCTAAGTCTAACCAAAAGGAGGGATGGGGAGGAGAAGGGGGGAGTTGGGAAAAATCAATGAATCTACACTAATAAAGGTTATAGGAGTAAAATTTACGCTGGATGCAAGTATGATCCTGTAGTCTTTTTATTTTTTTGGCATGCTGCCCCAGCATGATTTACGTCTAGATAACATGATGGAGCCTCCACCATTGAAAGGAATTAAATAAAAATGCAATAAAGGAGTACAAAATCAATCCGCTTACAGTTTTGTTTAATAAAAATTCATGAAGGATGGGCGGGCAGGCCCATAAGAAATACACCAGTTCAATGAGGGGGCTCTATCAAGCCCACAGCCATTAGAGTGTAGCAGCAGGATAGGATTATTGAACATTAGCATGAGTTAGCTGTGTGCCAGTGTGTTGAATATGCCTCAGTTCCCCCATCATTCCAAGCTCTGTCACTGCTGCCAGTCAATAGCGCATCTATCACCTGAAATAACGGCCCAGAAAAGTACAAAAGATGGGGATTTGACCTTGACTGAGAAGCTGATCCATGGGGATTTTCCAACAGGGGCAGCTGTTTTTTCAGTCAGGATGCTGGGACTAGAACCCCACAGTGGACTCAGCCTCCCCCTGGCCATTAGCAGGTTACAAGTGAATTCCCCAGTGGTCACTTCTCACAGCTGAGGAAAACTTCTGTCCTCTGGAGACATTTGCCCTATTGATAAGTTCGCATTTGTTTCCTTAACTATGGGCTGAGGCCTGAACACGCAGGCAAACAAACATGCCCTGTGGCATGGCAAAAAATTAATTGCAAAATCCTTTAGCCACCCTGATTTTGTAAGAGGTGATGTGAGGCTCAGCCTCACCCTTTCCCTCCAATGGGCATTTCAAAACCTGTTGCTTACAATCTTGACAAAAAGAGTATTTTAGTGATCATAGATGAGCATTTGAGAAGAGAACTTGGCCAAATGCATGCAGCATTTCTGTGGTTTTCCACCAATTTGACCAATAGTGGAACAGAACTATTTCAATTTCTACCCGAGCAGACCATCTCATCTTCAGAACTTTCATTTTCTCTATGCTAAAATCCACACACTCTTCTGGTTTATTATCACACAGAGTTCAAGTGAAAACATGGCTGTAAAATGGACTTGTGCCTTGCATGAGCAAAAGCAAGCTTGCAAGTCAAGTGTGAACATTCCCACTGAAGGGCTCACAAAATACTCTGAGTGTGTGATGTCACCTAGTGGTCAGGACACACGGGACTGACAGAAAATTAACATTTTCTGCTAATTCTTTCACTAGCTGGAGGTACCTGCTGATACTTCCCAAGATCCTTATCAAATAAAGCCCACTCCAAGCCAGGATGAGGTAGATTCAGCTTTACACACTCCCGTGATGGGATATGTGCAGAAGCAGTGGGATGTGACTCATTTCCTCCAACACCCAATTGCTAATTCCAAACTCCTTCTTCCCTGAGCTCAAGTCAAGCCAAAAAAGTTAAAACAACCTTTTTCAACCACCAGCAGTGCTACCATCATGCTGCAAGTTCTGCAGACACTCAGGAGCAGAGAAAAGCACAGAACTCACCAGACTCCATAAATTATCCCCAAGTGTGCTCTCTCTGAGAAATTCCTCTCAGAGCACAGCTGGGAACAGCTCCACAGCCCCAGCCTCACTCCAGCTTGTGCCAGCCACACTTTGGGCTTGCTGGGCTGGTTTATCTGCCCACACCTTTCCCCCAGCATAGGGAATTCATGCCCAGGGAAGCATTTCAGCTTAGCTCTCCCTACACCAGTCTAGGGGCAGCTCAGCTGGCTGACTCTGCCCTGAGCACTTATCACACAGGAGCACAGACAAAAGGCAAAATGCTGTTTTAGCCCATTCCTCCCCGAATGAAGCTTTAGGCCAAGCAAAACTGCCCTGCCAGTTTTTCCTGGTAGGCTTTTCTTGGCTGTTCCAGTACGTTGACTTGAAGGACAATAACCTCTAGCTTGTTTAACAACTTGTCCCTGCTGTGTAATTACACTTCTTTTAATTGGCTCGTGGGGTTTAATCATCCCCTGGGACTCAGCTTGCAGCGTTTCTCATTAACTGCCTGCACACACTCGTGTTCTCAGGGCAGGGGGATGTGCTCCAGAGCTGCACACGGGGGAGGCTCCAAAAGGAAAGACTCACAGCAAGCTCCCAGCCACGTACAGACACACACACACAGTGCTCTGAGCCAGCTACACCCCTCTGCAGAGTGCTCAGCCAGCCCTGCATCCCCAGGGAGAGGCAGCCAGCCCTGCTCACATCCACTGTCAGCTCCTTGGAACAGCTAGAGGAGGCAGAACACAGCAAGGATTGAGAAACCACGGGGAGGATTACTCCTGGCAGAGGCAGAGGAGGGTGGATATAGGAGCCATGCTGAGCCCCTTCCACAAGAAACTTCTCCTTCTGCCTCAACTGTTCCAACATTTCTGTCAGAAGTTTTCAAACTTCAGCTGATGTCAAAATGATGTTAAAAATATACCTAAAATACTCCCACAGTAATATTAATATTTTTCATTTTATGCCAAGTGCCTTTGTGCCCTCCTGGAGCACAGGAGCAAGTCCAGAGGAAGCCACAAAGGTGATCAGAGAGCTGGAGCACCTCAGCTTTGGAGACAGGCTGAGAGCAATGGGTCACTTGGAGAAGACAAGGCTTCAGAGAGACCTTGGAGCCTTTTCAGTGCTTAAAGAGGCCACAAGAGATCTGGAGGGGAAATTTCCACAGAGGCAGATAGTGATAGGGCAAGGGGAGAGTGTTTAAAGGACTAAAAGAGGGGAGAAGAGATTTAGACTGGATGTTAGAAAGAAATTGTTCGCTGTGATGGTGGGCAGGCCCTGGCACAGGGTGCCCAGAGCAGCTGTGGCTGCTCCCAGCACTGGAAGAGTCCAAGGCCAGGTTGGAAAGGGCTTGGAGCAGCCTGGGACAGTGGAAGGTGTCCCTGCCCATAGAAAGGGGTGGGATTGGGTGAGTTTTAAGATCCCTCCAGCCCAAAGCAATCTGTGGTCCTACAACAGCAAGATGGGCTGTTCAGAGGAAGCCTCTGCTCAGAGGTCACTGCCACATCCTGAGCAAAGGCTGCTCACAGGAGGATGAGCCAAGGACATGATGCATTGCAGAAAATGGAAAAGCATTTTTGACATTTGCTGAAGGAACAACACTAGGTTAAACTTGTACTGGCAGGGCCTTGAGATCCAAGTAGTTTTCTATTACTTCTCAGCCATGCTCGGCCGGTTTGTTTGATTTTTCCATCAGAATCCTGCAGCTCAGTTCACTTTACCAGAGGGGGAAGTTGCTGGGAAAGGGACTGAGAAACAAGAATCTGTCAAAGAGTTGTTTTATTTCCTACAGCACTGGCTGACTGACCAAAATCCTATAAAAAAAGATAGAAAAGAAAAAAAAGTCAAATTCAGGAAAAAGCCCTGAACGTGTCAAGGCTTTTGGAACAAATGGCACAATAGGTTTTTCCTGTAGCTATAGGCATGTATTTCTTCTTATTTTTTATTTATTTATTTAAGCCCCTGTAACACACCATTTCCCCCAAAGGGCTGCAAAGGTTCAAAGGCTTTGAGAGCACCAATAAATCATGACCACATAAATGTCCTGTAGTGAAGTTTGATTCTTATTTACCCGGGGTCTTTGGGCCAGTGCTCAGTCTGTGTTGGAGAAGGCAGATTTACTTCTCCTGAGATGCCCTCAATTCACAGAGTGCTCATCTTTCAAGCAGCACTGCTCCAGCCTCAGCTGCCAAAACACTTCTAGCTGCAAGTTTCCATCATTTACTTTATCACACTTCCCTTTCCCCTCCCAGATACTGGTCTAAACTCAGTTATGTTTAGAAATACCTTGTGAGTGGCCAGACTGTGAGTCAATGAATCTCTGTAAATCACTGCCATATGCAGAAGAATTTCAGGCTTTGTGAGCTTTCTTCTTAGGCCACCTCTAGCCATGATTCCCTCTCTAAAATAACCCTCACGACTGTGGCAAGTTGTATAACATGCAGGAAACCCAGCACGGGTATAAGCAGGCTACAGGAGTGGGGTATAAGAAAAAGAGCATTAAAAACAGGACAGAAATATTATTTTAGATGAACAGGATGCCCAGCTGCACAGCTAAGGTGCAGTTCTGTCCTGCAGGCAGTAAATCAGTATTTCAATCTCCACTCAAGAGCAAGGATGATCTGCTCATCCAACTCTGCTAAGAGGAAAACAGGATCAGCACCAGAAATTCCAGCAGTTTGATTAAAGCAAACACCTAATAAAGTAGCTGTTTCTTCACTTTTTTTTTTCTGTTAGGTGATTCAGTCTAACATTCATTCCCTAATGTCAATGAATATTTACTCCCACTCCACTTTGAAGTACCCTTTTTAATTATTCACAGTTAGTACAACTGCAGGTATTCACCAGCAATTTGTGAACGGAGTCCATGTCAATTTTCTGGAAGCATTTTTTCCTGACAGGAAACAGAACCAACACCCAGAGAAGTAAATTAACTATTCACATGCCTTAAAACTAGAAGACTACAGATGCAGATGATTTTTCAGATGTGTACATGGAAAAATAAGAACAAGAGACAACTAATTACAGCCATTTTGCTAGAGAACCCTAAATTTTTTTGAGACAAACAGAAGAAAAAGCGTTCAAGCACCACAGAAACATCACAGTTCTGTGCATCATCCATTAGAGACATGTAAATTTGCCAGACTCATTAACCAAAAAACAACTGTTTCATTCAGTGGAATGTGACTGGGACATAACAGATTCAGCTGCAGAGGGAACACACGTAGAGAATCTCATCCTCAGACAACAGCCTTGAACCCTGCAGGAATCTGCTCAGCTCTGCTTTTAGGAAAGCCCTTTTGTCATTAATAGCTTAAAAGTGTTGAAGGGAAATGTTGGCAAAACCCCAGCAGCAGATTTGAGTTCATTCTGCAACCTGAAAAACAGGTGGGTGAATTAATCTGCAATCAAGACCACTTTGTTCCACTCCGTGCAAAAAAAGCAAAGCCTAATTGGGGATCTAGCATGCTCTGAATTTTATCTATTTGACTTTTATTTAATTTGCCTTAGTTTTTCCCACTCTCTTTTGTCTGGAGAGTGCAGACGCTCCTGGCCAGATGACCTGCTCTTTAGTTTATAAATTTAAGGTTATGCAAATGTATTTTAGGCAGTTTTTATTTATGCTGTAATTGCTTGGGGGTTATTTTAATAAATAAATAAAGGCAGCTAAAAACTTGCTTTGTAGCCATATCTTCCAAGGGTTTTGGTCAGGGTGGTGCCCACATTATCCCATGGTGTTGGTGTTGTGTGCTCTGGATGACAAGTTTATTGGAAAATGAACAAGAGCCCCTCTCCCAGCCACTGACAGCAAAAATCCATCTCTAACATAACAGACAGATATAATTGTTGTGCACCCTGTTAGACATGCCAAGTGATTGATACAATGCAAAAAGGAGTGGGGTGAAATTATGATGATCTATAAAGATCTTTCTGGAACAGAGAAAGAGGAAGAGAACCATTTTTAATATGATTAATATTGCAGCAGAGAGGGGGAGAAAGGAAAGAGATGGGATTTGTTCCCTGCTATAACACTCTACTCCCAGGCAATACTGCTTAGCAGGAAAGCCTTCCAGCTGAGGGCTATGAAACAGTTATCACTGGTAGGTGATTAAGTTACTAATTCTTCAGGGAGAAGACATTTAGAGGCCCATATTAAAGGAGAGCGAGGCAAAATTACATTCCGTTTCAATTTAGTTTAGCAATTCTAGTGATTTAGTTAAATGAAAAGCAATTGTTCCAATTAATAGTATTGAATGTTATTCATCAAAAGTGTCAAAACAGCTGTGTTGGTGCATTAGTAACCTATTCTCTTGTCAGGGATATGGATAATTCCCCGGGATTGCACGGGGGGAACGGCAGAGCAGGCAGGAGCGGGAGCTGCGCATCCCGCAGCGTTAATGACTGCGGGGTCATGGAGCTGCTGTCAGGCTCCACGCCAGCCTGGCAAGGACAGCCGGGCTTCAGCAGGGCAGGGGGTGATCCCAAACACACCAACGTGGCTTTCACCCTCCCCGGTGCCATCCCACAAATGCCCTTCAGGATGGTCTGGCAGGGCAGCACAGGCCTCACAGGCAGCTGTTCCTCTGCTCCCCATCCCACTCCTTCCTTTCTGCAGCAAATCTCCACCTTGCTTTTCCTCAAGCTGCTGCAGGAACAATTAGGAAGCCAAGCCCCAATGAGTGCCAAGCACCATTTTGATCCGTGCTGAGTCCTCGGCAGAGACAGCAGCACTGCAGCAGCTTTTCTCATGGAGATCATCCATCAAAACAGTGATTAAGGAGCTAAGAGGAAAAGTTTGGACATAACCCCTGAATACAATGGGGTAATAAAACACAATGGTGCTGCTGGCCTGGGAATATGACACTCTGGCACAAGACAGAACCTTCTATTTTGGGATAAACAGACCCCGGTCCGAACATGGCGGAGGGCATCCTGGAGCTCATTAATCTGTATGGGAATGACAGAGACAGGATAGCAGGTCTGATAAGGGTTTCCTCCAGCCTTTTCCTCGCACCATGCAGGCCCCTGCAGCCACCTCAGCTATCTCCACTCAATAAGGCTTTATACACTTCCTCCCACGACCCATAATTGCCATCTCAGTGCAGGCGATACTATCGCCTTCCTTTCCTTGCAAATTTCCAGAGCCCTTTTATGGGAGATTAGAAAATCCTGTCTTTTTTGGACTCTGCTGTTTGTTTTCTCCAGGAACCAAAGAAAAACAAATGCATGCCGTGTAGCTGAATTGAAGGACAAGGGGAAAAAATGATGTTAAGGGCTCAGCAGGAACCTGCTGCAGCCTGTGCTGCTCCCTACCCAGGGTGATGCCTTCACCCTCCTCAGGAGCAAGGGAAACCATGACCCAGTCCGATCCCACAGAGCAATGGTGAGATCCTCCTCAGGTCACACCACAAGCCAAGAAATGCAACAGTCTCTTGTCCAAAATGATGTGTCTATTATTTTAAAAAAGCAGTTAGCAGATAAAATCAACAAAAATGTGGGTACTTTCAATGAGAAATGGAGTTAGATACCTCAAGTGAAAGAGAATTCTGCTTTTTCTCCCCGTCTCTGGAGGTACCCTTCAGGCCACACCATCCAGCCTTCCTCATGAAGGTAACAAGGCTTTCCAATGTGATTTTGCTTCCCCTTCCCTACTCCAGTGACTGCCAGGACCCACCCCAGCAGTTACCCTGCTCTAAAACAATCTGAAACAGCCCAGTGCTCTTGCTGAGCACAAGCTAAAGTCAGTGCAGAGCATCACATCACACCAGCACTGCTGGAATTGACATGTTCCTTAACAGAGAGGGAAATAATCTCTTATCTGTGCAAGCCAAAGAGTTTGTTATCACCTGCTCACACTCAGAGGAGAAGTAAGGCTTGAGAAACCTGTAGCTGCAAAAGCCTCCCCAAGCTTTACACATAAAAATGTATAAATCAAGTATCCTCACTAGGTTTGGCACTCCACAAAATCCCCTTTAAGACCTAGCCTGGAACTGTACCTTGTACACAAGCTTTTATCATAAGAGCTTGAAAGCAGACAGAAAAGAGCACCTTAACTCCTGGGCTCTGGGTTTTGTTACAAGCTCTGGTGCTCTGTGCCTCAGGACAAGCTGCTGAAATGCAGCTCCAAGCCAGAGCCATGAACTGAATCCCCCCTTGCTGGGCCAGCACAGGGGAGGGGAAGCAGAAGGCTGGAGAGCTCTCATGTTAAATTCAGAGTGGTGGCCAGAAGAACAGAGAAGCTCTGTGGAGGCCTCCCCATATTACAATTCAGGTTTTTGGCATGAAGGAATCTTATTGGCAACTCTTATTTTCTCATTCCTGCTCAGGATGGTAGGATTTTAAAAGCCTGCAGGGCATAGAAGGTTACTGATAATAAAAGTGTTCATTTTAATACACCAGAATAACTACAGATATGCCTGCTTTGTTGCACATGGCTCCATCTTAGCTGTATTTCAAACATGCCACAAAACATTTATTATGAAAAATAATTAAAGAGCCCCTCATTAATTATTTGTATTACCATAGCACCTAAGGGCATTAATCACACATCAAGAAGTAGTTCAGCAAACACTGCCAGAACACAGTCTGCCCAAAATCAAAATCCAGGACAATGAAAAAGAAACAACTGCACAGACATAAAAGAATGCATGGGGTGATGGCTTAAATCAGCAGGAGAGGCAGCAGAAAACCATGTCCTCTGCCATCAAATTACCTGTGCACAGCCCAGGTGAGGAAGGTTTTTGAGAGGTTGGGTGATAATTAAGAGTCAATAATAAGTGATCAGAATATTGGGAGCCAAACCCAAGGAGAAGATGTGGAAGGAAGTGGGCAACTTGCAGCAGTTGTGGTGCAGAGCCCACAGAGACAGCACTGAGCAACCAGTGTGAGTCAAGTTATGGATCAGGAGGACTCCTGGAAAATCCTTTCCAGCCCCATCCTTTGACTTTACAACAGTTAAAATAATTTTAAAACAGTCAGGAAAGTTCTAACACCAAGTTTGTTAAAGAGGCCCAAATTTTAAGTGTTTCATTAGAACACCGACACCATCCCCTCACTCTGAGAGGCCAGGGCACAAATGTATTGGGATCTGCACTTCACCCATGACAGCCCCCAGGCAACAAATCAAAGCTTCAGCATTCCTCAAGATCATTATCTCCTGCCAAAACTAAACCCTAGAAATAAACAAATACCAGCTTCTGGTCATAATATGGAGCGGAAGCTGAAAATAAAAGCTCAGAGCCTGCTGAGGTGCGAGTAGTAACTCCCTGAGAGGTGAGTAGTAACTAATGCACCAGGTGAGCTCTTCCCACATCTCCATTTCCTACACCAGCCCCAGAGTTCCAGCACAGGCTGGGAGCAGCCATTCCTTCCAAACCATCATTTTCACTGCCCCATCTCTTGGAAAATGGGATGTGTCTTCATGTGGTTAGAGAAAACAGATGTATGTTGTGAAGTGAGCTGAGCAGCAAATAAAGCTGATCCCTCCTACCCACACAAGGTTTTGAGATTTTGGTGTATTAAATAAAAACAAATTTATGTCTGAAGAGCCACTGTTGCATTTCACAGGCCCCATTTTCCTCTCAAGGGGAAGCTCTTGCATTAAATTATTGGATAGAACAGAAGAACTGCTGCATACAGAGATGATAGTGAAAAATGAAATTATTGAAATATAGCACATTACCAAATATGAAATAAACTACTGTATTTTCCGAAATCCCTATTTTATTTTGTCACTGTTGTTAGATTTGTTTCAAAATAAAAACAGGCTTATACGCAGCTGAATAATTAAAAGTGTTGTCTTCATTAGAGAAAAAAAAAAGAAAAAAAAACCCAACATGAAATAGCCCATTTCCCTGGGGAAAAAAAGAAAGTCTAAAACCAGACCAACTTCCCATTCAAAACCTAAAAGAACTGTTCTCCCAAGCCTGACTGTACAGGAATGTGGCTAATACAGACAGGAATTTTTTTTTCTTTAATTATTTAGGTGCATTCTCAGAAGTTAATCAACTAATCTCCTTCTCGATTTCCTAAACCAAGAAAAGGCCAGATGTAGTAATCTATTACAGACACGATATAATTGTACTGTAATCATAACAGAACAATATCTGCACATATGCTTTTGTTAAGCATGGGGCACAGCCTGACACTACTCATTAAGAAACAAATGGAACATTCAGCCACGGCTTTCATTTGATCTTACAGAGATAAGGCTCAGCATTGTTATTCCGGATTTTGTGTGTGTGCAGGACACAAAAGCATTCTCTCTCACAACTGAAAAAAGAAAATAAAACCAAAGCAAACAGGTCTACATGGGCAATTGAGCAGTGGAACAGTATATTCTGCCATTATCACTCTGTAATAACTTAAAAGTCACTCCAAGCACAGAATTAACACCAAAAAACAAGCCCAAAACAGTTATTTCACCCTACTAGAGGCATGCTGGCCATTTTTCTTATGCACAGCATTTTTCACTATCACATCATTGGTATTTTACACATTTAAACCTTCTCTATGCCCTATGCATGAAAACTTCTCAGCATAGCTAGCAGCAATACCAGAAAGGGAAATATCAAACAAGCAGCTGGTGCTGCTTCAGAACTTTCTGAAGGGTGTGCCTGGCAGGAAAGCAGATAAAAAGCAGCAACATGAAATTGCATATGATACAGCACAGTGATGCTACTGCATTATAAATAATGCTGAGGGATGCATTATTTATATGTCTAATATTGGGCTCTCTTATGAAGAAAGGTTCTTTCTCCAGTTTGTCTCCAGTAGTAATAGGCAGGCAGGATCACACAGCAGAGATGGGAAGGAGACATGGCAATCCAGGGAAATTTGGGAGGCAAAACACAGAAAAAGTGAGTGGAGCACTCTATTGCATTTCCTATGTTTAATAAGTTGGAAATCTCAGAAGGTTAGGAGCTCACCTTTCATTCATTTAAACATTCAATAGGGAAAAAAAAACCCTGGATGTTTATTTGAGCCTTATCCCAAGTCTGTGTCCTTTAACAGCTGCACGGAAATGCTTTGAGATTCCTGGCACCTCCACATCTGATCACTGTTTTAAACCAAAACTGGAGTAGTGCTCTACCCCATAAAAGTGTTTAAATTGGCTCTTGCAGAGGGTGGAGCCTCCAGCCCCACCGCAGCTCCATCTTGTAACGCACTCATTTTCTGTTCCTGTGCTGGATTCAGCCCTCTGCACAGATCCAGCAGGAATGCAACTGCTACAAGCACCTCTTTCCTCCCTGCACTGGAAACTCCACCAGCAATTTGCAAACAAGGGTAACTATGAGGGTAAAAGCACAAATAAACCTGGTGGTTAGCCCAGGTCAGAGCACCTATGGGGCCAAATCCAGTTTCTGGCACCACCAACACTTCCCCCTTCACCCAAAAGTTACCAGCTGTAGATAAATGCCTGGAACAAGTTTTATCCCACGGGGTTTCACATCCTGGTGTTGGATATCCACCTTTCATTGCCATTTACCCACAAAGCTGAGATATGGACAGAAATCCCAGCCACTCATGGGCACCAAGGGGTAAGAGCCTTCTCTGGAGTTTGGGTGGATGTCCAGTTTGGTCTGCAAAAAATAAATCAGTTCCAGTAGGTCAGAAACTGCTCTCAACATTGAGCACAGGGCTGTTGTTTAAGTTAATGAGCCCCACCACTGTCTAATGCAGCCCAGGCAGGGCCTTGGGGGAAATTCAAGTGCTCTGGTGCTTTGCTGCTGTTGTTGCTTCAGTCCAGCTTTACCGCATAAAAGCAAACTAGGCCTGAGCTTGGGACCATGGTGCTGACAGTCACATGAGCTCATCCTTACAGCTTTCTTTTGTTCTTGGAGTTGCAGAAGGAAAAAAAAGGCTTGAAGACCAGAATGGGACAATGATCCCAAAAGATAGCTGGTGGGTGCTTCTTTTTGAAGTACATTTCATGCAACCATTCACTCCAAACCCACTGTTTTGGAAACTTGCTTTCACAATCCTGTGCTCCGAGGTCCCAGATTGTCCAAATTCCACATACTATTGCTGAAAATGTTTTATAGTTCCATGTCTGACTGAATCAGCCTCCAAAAACCATCCTACTAAAACCCAGTAAAACAGCTCCAAAATAAGGGTGACCAGCAGAAAGGAACTGAGGATCTTCTTCAAGATTGAATGTTATCTTCCAAGTACAAATATTTCTTATGCATCTTTTCAAAGCAGTGTTTAAGCACATCCAGTCACATTTTGGTTCTCCCCTGCAGGCCTTTTGCTGCCTCTTCATCTTTGTTAACAAAGCATTTAAAGAGCAGGAGGTTCCCAGCTCAGGGGCCACAGTGAAGGGCTCAAAGCCTCTTCTTCCAACCTCATTTCTCAGAGTAGCACAGGTAGGGAAAGTAATTGGCATCATACCATTTAGATTCCTACAACAATCAGCAATTTTTCCTGAATGCTTCCAACTGAGGCCAAAACACCCCAACCTAGACCCAGTACCATGAGAAACGTGTTCATTTTAAAGTGTTCTGGACTTCCACAGCTGTGCACAGGCTGGGCACACCCTGCAGCTTCCAAACTGAAAGCAAATGAGGGATGCTCAGACAGACTGCATTACACAAATCAGTCACAAGGCTTGGTCTGCATTTCCACAGGACTGACTCCTTCAGCTTGGCATAGACAAACTGTCTTTTCCTGTTACAGGGCTCATAAGAGGGATGCAGAGCTGACACCACCTCATCCCAAGATGTGAAGCTTGCCAGGAGTTCAGTTTTAGCCCACAGATTCAAATTTTTTGTGCCCTGCCACTCATGACCATCCTTGAGATGAGGAGTTCCCCCAGTGCACAAAGCCCAAAGTCAAATCACATCATGGAGCTCAGTTTATGCAAAACAGAATTGCCAGATAAATTTTTACAGTCAAATCTACCCAGCACTGCTGATCCAAGTTCTCCACTTTGCTGTGCAATTTCAGACACAGCTTAAAGGGGAGAAGCCAAAAGAATCTAAAAATTAAAAACCACTTTCCCCATATTCCACTCAGCAGCTGTCATAAAGAAAATGCAAGTGGAGTGATTAATTCCTCCACTTATTCTGATGCAAGAGCATCAGCCTCTCAGATTTGGGCTTTATTACTATGCTCTGCCTCCCCAGGCCAATCCTAAGAGTCAAAATTTGACAAATTTCATACTGTGAGGCTTTTAAACAGTCAAATATTGCTTTATTATTTAGAACATCATTTTTGGGTTTTGTTTCCAGCTGTATGTAGTACTGAAGTTTGCATTAATGCCTTGCATTATATCATCCTTATCAGACAAGTTCCCGAGGTACAGCTGATTCTCCTTTTTGATTTTCTACAAGAGCTATTAAAAATGCTGACCAAAGAATATAGATTTTCATTAATATTTCCTCTTCTTTTGATCTGTTCCTTTGATTTACCTGACTCTACAATCCAAATAATCAGAGGAGTTCCTGTCTTTCATGCAACAAATGCAATGCCAAAATTTAATCAAGCCAAGCTTTTTAAGATGTGGGGGAAGAGAGGCAGTACATTTAAAGGGCTCTTCCTCACCCTGCTTCTCCCCAGATGGTTTTGGGAAAAGCAGACCCCAAGAAGATGCACCATTCAAGTATCCAACAGCATTAGTGATTTCAGGGGGAATTTTCTGCTTTGTGGGCATGAAAAACATTTCTGCAAACAGCAAGGCTGCTGAGGGTGAGAATTGAGACTGAGATGGAGACAACCTTTTTCTTTAGGCAGGGGGAAACAAGGTGTTGTTCTTGTGTTTTCTCCACTCTGTCTCTTGCTTCAGCAGCTGATATGTTCTCAGGACATCCAGCTGACCGTACACTTATTTTTCAACCCTGTTTTGGCATCAGGTTACTGTCTTTATTCCTTTTGGTATTGTTCCTGCACAGGAAGGCAGGAAAATACTTTTCCAGGCTCTTAATATGTGTTTGTTTTCCCTCACTGTTGTTCATTCTGTTTACACAGTGGCTGTTTTCCTTCATCTCTGATGATGAAATTTAAACTCTCCCCTAAGAGAGAGAGATTTCAGGGAGTGGAAAATACAAAGGCAGCATAATGGAGCAAACAGAAACTTTGCTTTCTGCACTCTTGAGGAGTCAGCCTTGACCCCAAGATGCCCAAACCAGTTGCAAGTGTAACATGTGCACTTTTGGATTGAGCCCAAATGCCCTTGTTTTTGTGCTATTTCCACATTGGTGAATGAGGGGACAGATGTGGTGCAGAGAAGTCAGTGCACCCCAAACACTGTGCTGCAATCACTCCAGTGCCATTATATCACACCAGAACAGCTCTGCTCAGGAGCCCTTCAGCTGCTCCCGGTGATTGCTGCTCCAACCCAGCTCCAGCACATACCTCAAATATATGGATAACTCAGAAATCAGAGAATTCCTAATTCACCGCCCTCTGCCTCAGAGTCAAAATTACTCGTGGGGTCTGACATTAAAAAATACAATTACCTGCAGGGTGGTGAAAGCAGCCATTATCTGAGTGTGACTATAGCTGTGTGTAGATGCATTTCTAGATCTGTAGTTACTCAGCTTTCTTCCACATTTCCAGTACTAACGTGGTGATGCAATCATTTGTATATGCAAATGATGGGGACACTTCAATAACCAAAGTTCTAACCAGGAGAGGTTCTACCTCCAAGGAGAGGTATGCCAACTAACATAGAAGTTTAGGTGATGCGTGCAATCAAATAAAGGAAACCTGCAGCTTCTCAAAAAAGGGCCAGAATGGCTTCCAACCAGCTAAACCACAAACAAATCAGCTTTGCTGATAACCTAGAAGAAGACTCTTCCTTGTTTCTTTCTTTTGAAATAAAATAAAGTAGATCTGAAGACTCTAAATCCTCACAAATTCTTGCCACATCACCCCTTTCAGTGAAAGCCTTGAAGCCTCAACCTTCAAGCAAACACTCTTGGTTTTTTTCACAGAAAAGGAGTGCCAGTTCCCTGTCTGACCATCCAGGAGTAATTTGCAGCCACACTCAGAGTATCTGCACTGGGACTGAGGCCCCTGCACACCCACAGCCAACAACCAGCTTGACCACAGAGCAGAGTCTCAGATATCTTGATCCTTAGAACAATTTAATCATGGTGCAATAGCAAAATAACTGCTTGAGATGCCTCTGAGCAGGGATCCCACAGAAAGGAGACCATGGGCTTTTAAAGCCCCACAGTCCAAGAGTACCAAATTCTGGAGTCCCTGAGTGTCCCTCCCCTGGCAGTGCCACAGTTCTGTGTCCCTGTGTGTCCCTCCTTGTGACAGTACCACAGGTCTGTGGTACCATGGGCTTTTACACCCTCACCATCCAAGGGTACCAAATTCTGGAGTCCCTGAGTGTCCCTCCCTGTGGTAATGTCACAGGTCTGTGTCCCTGAGTGTCCCCACCCTGGCTGTGCCACAGGTCCTTGTGCCCTTTGTTGTGCAAAAGCTCAGCAGTTCTCAGCCTCTATCCTGGGGCTCCCACCCAGAGCCCAAGTGCAGCTACATCCTGAGCCCCCAGCACTGGAGGGATCCCCAACAGACCCTTTCTCTCCCACTTTGCCCTCAAGGAAAGGGCTGGCACCATCATCCCCCCTTCACAGACCTGTTGGCTGTCCCAGTTTCACCGGTGCTATAACTGGGATTCACACCCCACCATTTCACTGAGCATCCTCCACATCCTTTGTTCTCACAAGGGATGACCTCATCTCAGACCAACTCCAACTGTTTTCCACAGTGATATAATTCCCATACCTAATTCCATATGGCCAGAGCAAGGTTTGAGCAGGAATAACCTGGAGCCTGAAACCACAGAAGGGGACCCACAGCCCTGCATGACTTCATAGGTGACCTCTATTGGTCAGGGGCCTTCTCCCCATCCCACCAAAGCTTTGTGTCCAAAAGTAGAAACAGCTTTTAATCTCCTATTAAAATTATGCAAGAATGAGCCCACAGGTTATTTTGGAGACATCCAGAAAGATCCCTGAACCATCAGTAAAATTCTAGGAATCAATAGCCAGCTCAGGAAGGCAAAGGAGGAAACATAAAAGAAAAATACTCCTCTGAGTATACCATTATTGTTAAATATCACCATTCCAAATGTAAGAGATAAATTTCCAAGTGTTACAGCAGGTCTCAGAACCCTATTAATAGAAATTAGAGGGAAGTCTAATAGAAAAAGACAGAGAGGAAGACATTCTCTGCACTGCTCCCTGGGGAAGGTGAGAAAAGACTGAAAGATGACACTTTATCTCTTCTAATTCTCGTGGGACCCATAATCACAGCATTCATTCAGCAAATAATAATAATAAATATGGTCTGAAGCGACTCCAGCTATTTCAGCTTTAATAAATGGGCTGAAATAGAGGCAAATTCAGATACAGAGAGCATCTTTTCAATAAAATCTGATAGGGTTATTAATAACATTAATGGAGTACCATGCTGTCTCCATTTTGTTAATAGTTGCCTTGTTCTCCCCCAGTCCATTCCCCACTCCCATGCACAGACACAGACAAACACACACACACTTCTCCCTCCAGTGATGACAAATTCAGACTGTCAGCTTTCTGCTGGCAATGCATCCCAAGAATTAGTCAAATTTGACATGATTTTATTGTTTTATGGGAACTGCCAACAGGGATTTTTCTGCCTGAAGTACATTTATATCCTGGTTCAAATCAGATCCTGGCTTAGTTCATGGCCACAAGGAGGATAAGCCAGGAAACCTGCAGCTCCTCAAGGACAAAAAATTATGGCTGAGATGGGATGCTTAGAGCCTTCCTCCAGGTAACTGTGCTTTTGTTTTCACTTGTCCTTTACTCTTGGGACAGCTTTTCCTTTCAGCTTTTTGTTCCTCTATCAGGGAATCATCCCCAGTGCATGGCCACAGCATTTGGGCTGCTGGTCCAAACCCAGACTTTTAAACTCTGAAAATCCTTGCTCACAGTTTTAGAAGAGCTGAAAGACTCTCAGCAGAAGAACAAGTGCAAGGAGGTGGATTTACCCATTTTATTCTAAATGGAGAGTTTAAAAATGTTATCCTTTCATTTTTGTTCTCCCTCCTCTCCCTTTTTTATGAAATAAAATCTGACCTCTCTCTCACCATACCCCATGAAAAAACAACTATTGATTCCAGTTGTACAAGACTAAGGGTTCCTGATAATTTAAAATTCACCCTCTTTTATCCCATTTCACAGCAGTATTTTCCAATAGTCAGGTTTTTACAGACTTAGTGAGATTAAAAAACCATGTTCTTTTCCCTTTTCCTGTTATCTTTTCAGCTGTGACTTCCATAAAATCATTTTGGTTAGCAAACAAGATGGCTATATGATTAAAGAAAAAAAAAAATGCATCTCCTTTTCCTCATCCCCACCTCTAGATGGGGGAAGGAGCAGCCAAAGCCAAAGTATTTTTTATCACAGCATTTCCCTTGCAAGGAGACCAAAAAAAAGAAGAAAAAGAAAAGAGAAATAGAATTATAGAGTTGCAGAAAAATGAAATGTTTGAACAGAAAATAATTTCCCTAACTTGTAGCCTGGAGGCATAACCTGTCACAGCTCTGCAGGAATTGAACAGTCAGGGAGTTCAAGTTTTTTGCAGCTTACCATAAACTAGTATGCTCAGTCACATCATCCTCAGAAGACAGGGGTTTGAAGGAGCCACTGTATTTAGAACAGCACAAGTGATTCGAGGGTTTAATAGAATTAGAGGGAGCCATCAGCAGCCAAACACAGATGGAGATTAGATGGAAGGTGACAAAAAAATTCCCAAACCACACGCCACACTAAAGACAGGGAGCTAAGTGGTAATTCTATTTTAAGCTCTTCTAGAGACCATGGACTCATCAGCTCATATCCTACAAGAATTCACCCTGTTTTACATAGTGGTACCCAGAATAAGTGACAGATTTCCAATGAAACAGAGAGCATCACACTGTGAGTGTGTCAGTGTGGTGGGCCAGCCTCAGAGGCTGCTCAGCAGAGGAGAGCCCCAGAGCATGCCCTGCCTTCTGAAAGGGGGGGAACAGGGCTAAGAAAGGAAAAAATAAAAAACAAAATCTTGGAAGAAATTAACTGCTTTAAAATCCGCATTGAACAGATCAGGCAAGATTCTCTTCTTACATCTGCAGCTTCTTCTCCCTTGATCTTTACAGGCTTGTGCTGGTCTGAAATCAATGCAGAAAGCACAGTGAGGTGCAAGTCCTGGAGGCTTTTTTTGTTCAGCTGAACAAAATAAGATTTTTCCTAAGATATTTTCTGTCCTCATCAGGACCATACAAACACTGTGGAGTTGATACTGTCCCAAATGCTGCTCTGAATGGCTCATGGGTCAAACCAAATTACAAACTCTGCCAGAGACACAGGTGGATTATGGATTGGCAGCACCTGTCTGGAAAAGTGCAGAGTAAGAGAAACACTGAAGAACCCCCAAACTGGCAAGAGGAGGATTGTTACTCATTCTCAGGCCAAAAATACTTCTCTATTTTTCCACTATATCACACTATGAAAAGTTCTCCCATGAAGAAAGCAAGATCTATACTGGGAAACCCCTAGAACAAAGTCAGAGCTGACCTGATGCCAGAGCTTCTCCCTGCTTTTATTGGCTCTGTTTGCATTTCCCATGCTCCTATGGGACAAATTCCCCTTTACTGGGATGTGCTCTAAACTGTCACAGGTCAGGTCTCAAATTGCTACAGGTATCCAAATCCTTGAGCTATCCAAGTACTCTCTCCTTGGAAAAACACATCTCTGCCATCCCTACCCCAAAGTGTGACACATCCTCCTCGAGAGAAATAAGGTATCTTCCCATGCTGTGCAAACCCAGGGCACAGGGAATATTTCTGTGTCTGCTCTGGGGTGCCCTGGCCCCCAGAGCAGCACTGACTCTGACCCTCATTCATGGAGAAAGTTTCCTGGACTTCAAGATAGACTGGAATCCACAAAAGTGTGCAACAGATTATAGAGAGTAGTGTAGGTGTATCACTTGGTGAGGAATTGAGGTTTTGGGATTTTTAATGTGTTGTGGATGGAAGCAAGATGGAGGGCACAGGGTGTCACACTGGGTTTCTTCCTTCTTCTCCATGGGTTTGGGTGGCATTTTGTAATTGGGCAGAAAAGTCCCCATTGCAGCTCTGCAGGATCAGTTACTGGGTTAAAAGGGAAAATAATCCAGGTGTCAGTTCTTAATTGGATAGTTTAGTTTTAAAAGACCTTGTAACAAAAGATTGTTGGCCATTTTGTGCCTTCTAATGAAAAGCTGCTAAGCTCACAGTAGTGAGACTGTTTTACTGATAAGAAATAATAAACACCTGAGTCCCAACATGAACTACTGCCTCAAGTGCCTTCAATCCAGACCCAGGGAAACCCCCACATGCAAGATCCAGCTCTGACCATAATTCCCTTTTTACAGAAAACCCACACTGGTACCATCCTGACCCAAACCCACAGGTTTCCAGCCCTAGACCCTGCATGAGAGAGTCTGCAATAAAAGCAGTGCCTCAGTGCCACCTGAATGCACCTTATTTGCATTCGGGTGCCCAGCTCTGGGTTACCTATAACACACAGGTGCTTTCCTTTCCCATCTCCACTGGGACATGGGGTTAACTTCATTGCTTTTAGCTGAGCTGATGTTCAAGTTAGCAGCTGGGACAATTTGTTGAAGGTCAGAGGGAAGATTTCAGTCATCTGCAATCTGCACCCGTACCTCCCAGTGCTCCTCTAGCATCCTACCACCAGATCTTATTTTCTCTCTACAAAGAGCTCTTCCTCAAAAGAGGGAAATATCAGGAAATCAGCACTCAGAGGCAACACAGGGAGAAAAGCACTCACACGGAGCTGCCAAACCAACACCTGCCTCTCTGGCTTTGCCCATTTACCCCTTGAACAAAGGGAGGAAGCCACAGCGTGACCTGCAGGGAGCAGGGGCTTCTCCGAAGCACTCCGTGTGACCCCGGGGTAATGAACAGAATTAATATGGCAAAGCCTCTAACACAGCACCACTTCCCAGCAGCACAGCCACAGCCTCTAATTGATTAGTCCATAAAAATCTGTGCACTAAATTGAAAGGAGCTGCACTAATTCTCTTTTATGTTAAATTTCTGTCTTTCTCCTTTATCGAATCCTTCGTCGAATGTCCCTTTTGCTGCCTATTGTGGGCTTGCTCTGGGCCTGTTTTCCTCTTGCCCAGATTAAGTACCTAATCAAAATCTTGTCTCCCTTAATGGCATAAAATTGAAAGATAGATATTGCACTTTACACAGCTGATTAAACACTAGAATGTGGCTAAATGCTTTACAGGGCTTGTTACATTAACTAACTCTGTCATCTGCCAGCTATCTTATAATTGCATATGCTCATGTTGCCACTGGTGAAGCCAAGGTAAGATTTCTTTTCTCTCCATTACCCCTTTCCAGTCTCCCTCCCTCCACATTGCCACCCACCAGGGCTGTGTCAGAGAGGAGCTTCTGACTCCCCTGCAACAACCACCTGAAGAAAACCTGGTTTTGGTGCTGGTTAACTGTAGTTTTCTGTTTGTTCAACATTCAGTCATTGGTTTGTGTTCATCTAAAGTGACTAATGTGATGGCAAGGGACAGTAAATATACATTTTCTTTCTGAAGGAAACAATGCTGCCTGCACTTCTTATCAGCTTTAATGCTGGGCACCTTGTTTCATAAGGCTGGACAAAGCAAGGATAGGAAAAACCCCCAAAAGTGTTAACACTACTTTGTTTAAGAACACATTTTAAAAAATCTGAACTTCCCACTGGCTCATCAAAGCAGGATCACATGTAGGTATCCAGTGTTGCATGTCTTGGCTTTTTTCTTGCACTGTAATAATGATGCAGATGGGCTTTTTGGAAGACTTACAAGTCTATCCCAGCTGATTTGCCTTTCAGACAAGAGTTTCACCTTCTGCAAGGCATTCCCAGAGAATGATCCCTAAATACAATCTTCAACTAGATTGCTTCAAGAAAGAAAACAGCAAACCAACCCAGAAAAGCTATTCCAAAAATCTTTTTGTAAGAAAGAAATAGAGATTTTGTTACATATTCTTAGGAACAGTTAACAACTGAAACACTAATCAGGGCTTGTATTTTGTTTAGGATACAAACCATGTTGCCAAATACTCTGCAAAGATGTACCTTGTTGTCTTTGTCATCCACAGACCCGGGAATTTTATTAACAGACCTTTACGTAAATATTTCTATATGAATTGCTTTAAAGCAATTGCCAAAACACTCCTCCCCTTTAATACAGAAAATAGACTGCACATTACACCCAGCCTGTAAAACATGGAAAATTTCCTCCTGACCCCAATCTTTTACAAAGAATCTATTTGTTAAGCAATAAAACAACCCATCATCCATTTCTGGTCCATATATATTACCCTAAAAACCTTTTTCCTATTTCCAAATTCCACTGCAGAAAGTGCTAAAAGTCTCTTTGCCACTTCCTTTCTAATTCTGCACCTTCTCATGCAGAAGCAGGACTCCAGCCGGACAAGGAGTCTCTGTCTGGGAGCCAGTCACTCTGGGGAGCTGCATTCACAGCCAGACAATAAAGCCACCACTAAGCTTTGCCCTAAAAACACTCAAAGGCCCAATTTTCTTCCCATGGGCTCAGCAATAAGGCTTTACTAGGTGGGTTCTCCCTCCCCAGTTCACATGGCTGCTAAATCAAGTTGAGCTGAAGCAGACATTACAAATCTGCTGGCAATTAATAATCGATTAATTGTTTTCTTATCCCACCAGGATGCTGCACCTTCCCATCTTGCATTTGTTGGTTCCCTCTTGAAACCACACAAATTAGTTCATTGTACCATTGTTAATGGTTCATAAAAGCTTACTAGAGGCTATTATGAAATCTTTACTAAGTGCTTGTTTTAAATATTCATGAAGGCACAATATATACTTTAATAAGACATGTAGCAAGTTACAAAACTGAACCCTGCACTAAACATTTACGTCCCAGGAAAGATTAATTTGAAAGGAAAATATCCACAGAAAATAAGGCACCCACAACTCTCTCGTAATCTACCTTTTTCTTGATCTACAATATAATCTTGTCAAATCCTTTTGCCTGCAGTTTCACTTATTAAAATTCTTTGGTTTAACAAACATACCAATTCCAAATTTCCTCCTGGAGTAGGAGGATATTCCCCTTAACGTGTAGATCAATATGCAACAGTAGATAGCAAAACTCATTTGGCAAGTTTCAAGAAAAAGCTGTAAGTTCAAGATTGATCTGCAGGTACCAAACATAGATGGAAATTTACTCAGGAATCAGCCAAAACCCACCTCAAACTGGTCATTCAATACAGACAATTCTTCAACAGTAAGCATTTTCTAAACAGAAAAATGAATGACTCTGTGACCTGCCACACTATTTCCTATTGCTGACTTTTGAGCTGGACCCACAATTTAGAGTAGTTCATAAAAGCAAGACCAACTTTGACAATTTTGTCCTAGTGCTTAGTGGACATTTGGCCAAAGCCACGTTCCCTTGGCAGTCCTGCAATTCAGCACAACTGTCACAGCCCTTCTAGCAGAGGCACAGCAATCCAGCAGGATGTTAAATCTACTTACAGAAGAATAGGATGAGGAACAAAGTTTTACCAGTTCTAACCAATGCCATCAATCCTTCACTTTCAGGATCAGATTCACAAAAATACATATTGAATTCTTATATGTATATCAAGTCCCGGTGCTCTGATCTCTATTAACAGCCCTGCAATGGAAGAAGGATTGCTGACACTTGCTGAACTTCACACCCACATTCCAACACTGTTTCTTCTCTCCTTACCCCAAAAATGAGTTACAGCAGCTTGTGGAGGTCTGAAGGGGATGGGGAGGGCAGCACTGGGGTAAATGATCCCTGACAGAGGGGGAGAGGAGCTGAGAAAATTCCTATTCAGAGTTCTCCGCTTTTTTTTTGTTTTGCAAATGGTTTTCCAGTATAGAAATATCTGGAGATCCACAAAAGATGCAAAGCAGCGTCCCTCAGTAGTGCTGGACATGTACACTATGTGGAAAGCTGGTCCTAACCCAATCAGTACAGCAGTTACCAGGCTGTATCCATCAGTTTGCATCCTGGGGTCTGTCCTCTTCCACAGACCCTCCAGGCAGGGAGGGCTGGAGGAGGAACTGGACACAAACCTGTGAAAAGCCATGGAAGAGAAGTCCAAGCAAGAAATCAGGAACTACAGCTGTTTTCAACAGAATAGTGTCTGTGAGGTATCAGTGATGGCTGAAAAAGCCTCACCAGCAGCACCCAAATGAGCTTGGAGCTGCTTAACTGGACAAGAGGCTCTGATTACCCTTCTGAGATGGTTTCTGGGTTTATTCATAAGAAAACTAAAGTATGAGAACATTACCAAAAAGAGCAAGATAATTCCTTCACTTTAAACCCCTGCATCTTCTTTGCTGATGCTCACTTCTCAATTCCTGTTCCATTTCTCCCCAGGGACTGTTTGATTAAATATATGTGAATAAAAAGTATCCATTCCCTTTTGAACTAGGTTAAATTAACAGTGACCTGAATCAGACCCCACAGTCCTGACAGCAATTACTTATCAATGAATCATTATCCATCTCTAAACACAATTCCTTGCTCTTTCCTGATTTCTTGAAGTGTGTTAAAGGAAAAAAAAGGCACGTTACCTTTTTTGCCAAATTTCTTGAAGTGTATAAAAAAAAAAAAGCAGAAATAATTCTACAAAGTGAGGATTTTGCCAGGGGTGTGGGATGGACACTAGACAAAGAACAGACATAAGGGGAACAGAAAACTGTTACCATGTTCTGACCTCCTTTTATGATTTTTTTTTCACATTTCCAAAAGACAATCAGAAACTGAAAGTGAACTCAGATCCAAATGGAAACAAGACAAAAAATGTCAACTATTTTACTATGACCACAGTTGCTATTTTAACACTTTATTTTCTTCTTTCCTGGTCATAGCATGCAGTGGGGAAGTGAGCTCAAACCATGAGGAGTAACTTTGGGGTTCCTAATTCTAATTCAGAGAAATATTTTGCTGAGATTTTCTAAGATTCCTGTGTATTTGTTGGCCACACAGAACAACAAGACCTCTTGTACTTATTCTGGAAATTTTAAAAAGCTTTTCAAGACAGTTCCTATAAAACAGATGAGAAATGCTATCATTATACCTCTCATACCAGCAAATCTCAGGGCAGCCCAGCAGCAAAACAGACACATCTTTAGAGCAAGAGATTCCTCTCAGCTGGTGTCAGAGATTTGCTCAAGTGGAAATTAAAGGTCTTACTGCCGGATTTTAGAGTTGTTGTGCTGCATGCCCCAGCTTTACACACTGAAACAAGATCTATTTTTCAAGCCCTGAATGAACTTGACAGCTGAAGACATTTGTCCCACTTGCCACAGTAAAGGAACTGCCAATAACTCCTGGTCTTGAAGGAACTCATTCGGTCACATTTAAAACAAAGTGTTTAAAACACTGTCCCAAACTCTGACCCTTACCTGAAGCTTCCAGAGAGATCTCCAGGTCAGCAAGGCAGCCTGGCCAGGCTGGAGCACTCCTGGTCATCAATCCCAGCTCACCAAAGCTGCTTCACTTTGCCAGGAGCTTCCACTATTGAGCAGCTCAAAGTGAACTTCCATGGTCCACACCACAGCAGCAGCTGAAAGACAAAGAGCAGTAGCATTATTTAAAAAGTCACAGTGAGGTGCTAGTTTTAAAATACTGACAAGTAGAAAAAAAAAAATCCAGATAGAAGACCAGCACTGCCATCCTTCCATTTCAGGTGGGACAGCCTCCAGAAAGGGCTACATCCAGGTCTCAATAAGCACTGAGACCTCTGTGTTCCTGATCCAAAAGTAAAACACCTTTGTACTGTACTGAATGATAAAAGGGAGAACAAACCCTCTTTTCACACTCTTCCCACATCACTTAACCCCACTGACCTCAGAAAAATTGTTCCTAATCTCTCTTTTTCATCCTGGACATGATCTCAGAAGTGGACTGGGCATTGCTGAGTTTACTGATACACAATTATAGTTTGGTCTATATTTAAAAATGAAGATTGGCAAAGCTACAGAAAACTGAAGGTTTGCAAATTTTCATTATTTGGAGTCCTGTCTAGATTTCAATTTCATTAAAGACTTTAAATTTAGAATGGTTTGGACATAAGATTCTCTGTTTTGTCCATCTATAAGTATCAGACAACCATTGTCCAAAACAGAAAGTGAGTAAATAAATAAATAATTCATATAACCAGAATTTAACCCTAATGAATTCAATCCCTTTTTACTGTAAAGGGAAAGTTATGCTTGCAGGCATAGTTTGGGCCTTGTTTTTAAATGCAGAGAATAGTAAAATAGATGCAATGTTTATGAATTATTAAAACCTGCACAAGGATTTCTTTTTCCTCTTCCACAGCTTCTTGTTTAATCCTTGTTCATTGTTGGGGGCTCTGGGGATGAGTGACATTTAACACATTTCTGCTGTGCTTCCTTATCCACTGACAAGGGGGTAGAGGGAGCCACACATACACATAAACATTTGCAGATTACAAATGTTCCAAACTTTCATTTCTTCTCACTGCCTACACCCCCTGAACCAAGTCTCTTGCACAGAGAAGACAGATAAATTCCCATCTGGAAGAGTGTCCCAATATCATCACTTCATCTGTTATGTGAATGAGAACTTTAATCACCTTAGAAGGAACAGATTAACAGATTAATTAAGGATCAACAAACTTGCGGTTTGATGGTTTTGAGGTTTGTTTTGTTTTGTTTTTTTTTAAGAAAATATTATCCTTGTTTTGTAGATGCTTTGGTGGTCAGGGGACGTGTTTTGATGTAATGATACTATTTTTTCCTTAAGAAAAAAGATGGCTTAGGGGGTATATTTAGGAACAGGGATTTAGAGATTTGCAACCTGAAAATATTTGAGCATCCCATCATATACCAGTTTTCAGCAGACAAATAGATCCCCACAGAGTGCTGGCAGCGTTTACCACTCCATTATTCCCTGGACATTTACAGTATCAGCTGCTATATAAAACCTATTTCCTATTTTTACTGGGAACAATAAGACCAAAAACCCAGACACAAATTAATCTATCTCATATGGAGAATTTTGAAAGAATGGTTAATTCACTATGAGCAGTCTCATTACAGCAATGATGGTCTGGGTATAAATGCCAGACAAGATTCCAGGTGGAACTACTGATCTAAGCAAAGGGAAAACAGTCAAAAATGGGACTTTCTGTCCAAAAGTAGTTGGTTATTTCCAGCCCCCTCTATATCAAACACTAATGGGAAGTTATCACCTTCCCTGGTAAACTCTACCTTGTTTTAAACAGTACAAAGAAGGATGAGGAATCCACAAGAGCAGCACTTCCAACAGACATAGAATTTTCCAGAAAGGGATTTAACAAGTTTAGGAGTTTGAGACTAATTCAGAATATTTGAGGCATTGAGGAGTTAAGAGTAACAAAAGAATAATTTGCAGAAAGTGGGGCCACAGTAGACAGACCCATGTCCATTAGTACATCCCTAATTAATGTGTCAATGATGCAGAGTACTTCTAAAAAGCCTAATATCAACCCTTTGTCTGCACTCCCAGTATGTACAATCTACCTACCCCAATTTTAGTGCACAAATTGTGTCCCAGAGACAGATAAAATCCATGGTAAACTATATATTAATGCAGGCATGCTTTTAATCAGACTATAAAAAGAGGCTTGAAAGTTTAAGTTGAGAAATCAACATAAGCATCAATTGAAAACAAAGATGACACAACAGGAAACACTTGTGAGCTGCTGCAGTTTTTGTGCTCCAACCAAACTTGGTTCTCACCCTCTCAAGAGGGGAGTTGCACTTTGTTTTTAAAACACAAACCAAGCATGAAAGTACAAAATACCAAATGGGAGGAGAGAGAACCACAGCTTCAAACAATGAAGATAAACTGGATTTTTCATTAAATTAAGACAAGATACAAAATTTCCCTGTATGAGCTGTTGCTATAACTCAGAGTTCCAGTTCTGCACTAACTGATGCTGCTGGGATTGTTTGGGTTTCCACTGGCTGGGCTGAGCTCCACGCTTGCTGATTACAGCAGAACACAAATACAGCAGCGTGGTGCAAGAGATGCAGCCCAAACCTTCCTGCATGGTGTCACAGCCTGTATTGATATACAAAATCAAGAATAATTTTGCATCAAATTACAGGATATTATGCTAAACTGGCAAATCTAAGAGACAATCTCACTTTACAGCTATTTTTCAGGAGTACTCAAAACTATTACTTAATAAAAGAATTCTACTCTTAAATCTATCCTTGCCCTTAACAGCTCTAAGCTTACTGCAGCTCCACCCCTGCATAATGAAGCTATTAAGAATTTTTGTTGTATTTTTACATAATTTCTACAAATTTCCTTGTCCCTTTCTTATTTCTCCTCCCTAATCACCAACAAACCCATCTCTGTACATAAACACACTTTATCACTGTATTACCCATGGCAAATGGTACTAAAATAAAACACATCCGCCTTGCAAATGAGAAATGGAAACAAGCTTGCCATGGTTTTAATGAATCTGTGTATGTGGAACATTTTCATTGCATAAAACCAACTATTAACTGCTCACTAGAGGGGTTAAACATCACATTTGTACCAAAATCTTTGAGATTGCTGGGTATTCCTATGGAAACTTCTCTTCAGTCTCCCCAAAAGATATTATATTTAGGTATTCTTTTAATTTTGTTCATTTTTACCCCTGTTAAGTGCATGGTTTTTCCAAACCACCATTCTTCTGCATGTTTAAACTGCTGCCAGAAAGCTTTTGTTTCCCTGTGTTTATTAATAAGCTATCTCTTTAAATCTACTCTGCTGTGCTTTACCAATTGTAGAAAGCATACAAATGAGACACAAAGCAGCTGCCAAGTGTGTAAGTAAAGCTTGGCCTGGCCAGTAATTAGCAAAAACTATTTAATCCTCCTTAACACTTTGCAATCTATGCAAAAAATATTTATAGGAGCAACATCAAACCCAAAAATTATCAGATAAAGTTTTGACAGTTAAAGAAGAGAGATGCAGAAGAGATCAATATTTTTCCTTAGCTAACATAATCTATTTATGAGTTGCTGGGGATTGTTGATCAAGATTTTTCAATCAAAATTTGTCCATCACAACACAAACTTTTGGGATGACCAACTGTATTTACAGAGAGAGTTTTTAAAGTAACTTTATTACAACTGAATGAAAACAATCCCTAAAGGGTCTTCCCAGAATTCCCACTTGAAAAAGAGCAGAAAAAAGCTGGAAAAAGCCCCACCACCACAACCCACAACAAACCACTGTATTATGGTTTAAGGAGGATGATGCTCTACAAAAGCAAGGGTTTCAATTCTGAAATTAGTGTACAAAGAGCTGCTTCTTCTAAGTTTGCCAACACAAAATAATCTGCTTGGCTGACTGAATTTCTGCTCTCAAAACAGAAAATAAAATGCCATTTCCAATCTGACATTTCACTTAAATGCAAAAAGAGAAAGAAAACCTTAAGTATTCTAAGTTATCAGTGTAAAGAAATGGATGTTTACCTCACATTATACAGCTTGGAAAGCAAAGGGAGTTGTGAGTAAATTGAGTCAGAAACCACAAAATTATCTGAAGTTTCAGGAGGGAGCACTGGGTCATATTCTGGTTTTCAGCAATGAAATAAACCTCCCAAAGAGTCGGCTGGGCATATCACAAACTTATGCACTTTAAAAAATTTAATAGAAGTAATTATCCTGCTATAACTTTTGCCCAATTTAGTGTTTTAAGATTAATTTCCTGTGTGACAGTACCCTGGTCATCACCTTGAACAAACTCAGCCCAGAGCAGTGTGGCAACAGGTTCAGTCCTCAGCTGAGCTCTCATTTACTGCTTATTCCCTCTTCTGGTGAGAAAGACTCGCATAGAAAATTGCACACACTACTTTTTTTTCCTTACAAAAAGCCCAAATAAACCCATACATTTCTTTTCTGAAAGGAAAACCAGTACCATTGCACCTGTAGAGGAACAATCTCAGTCACAATGGCACGCAGTACTCAGCAAAGGATTCACCACCAAAGGAGGGGGGTCTGCTGCCTGTGTCTCCTCCAGGCATCTTATATCACCTCTCATAAACTCCAGACAGCTCACAAAACCTACACTGCTTCACCAGGCTGAGCAGGTTATTTCCCCAGCCAGCTCCAAGTAAAGCATTTGAGTTACAGACCCATTTTTTGCCACAGCTTCTCTTTTAAAACAGAGCAAAAGCTTCCCAGGGCTATTGCTTCCAATTGGGAGGAAAAAAATTAACAGCCCTGAAACAGAATACACCAAGGGTTCATTCATGGTGGCACAACAGCAAAATGAAGGAAACAAAACTCCACAAGGCAGTAATTCTGTTGTCCCCACAGATCCCCCCTTTATTTGCCTAAAACCATCTGTACAAGATGCTGGGCATTGCTGTGCTACTCACACAGCCCTAAGCCCAGGTTTATTTTGGCTGGGATTTGCAGTGTCCTATGAAATGTCACTGGTGTGAATTCTGCAGCAAGTCTAGCTTTGTCAGAAAATATCCTTTCTATATAATTTCTGTGAAAAGGAAGAATTTGTAGCCATCTATGGAGTAGCTGGAATCATTGGGAAGGGAGCAACCTAAATGTGGCCAAGCAACCTGTGGATATCTCCCCTGCTCCTCAGCTCTTATTTTACAGTTCTCAGGTGATTTAGAGCAAATTTTGCAGCTCACTGCATGTTTAGGAACAGTTGTTTTCTGCTCCTAAGGTCCCATGTGACACACAGCTTCAATCTTCCTTTGGTAGGAATCTGGTCAGCAGAATTCCAGCCAGTATGTGCTGAGCAGAAAATACTCATGTTTGTCTATGGATTGCCATTGCTGGCATGAAAAAACCACATGTTTGTATGCATAGGAACATGCAATAAAAAAAATTATCTTCTAATCTTTTCCAGAAGAGATACCATGGCATAAAGTCAGCAGCTTGGGATGTTTCTCCTCCTAGTGGGTTTGTGTCCCCAACCTGAGGTTTCCTCATGGCTGTTAGACATCACCATGCACCAGCTGTCCATCAAAAATCCCACCCTCAGTCATCCTCAAAGCGTGAGAAATTAGATGCTAAAACTCACTTGTCAACTGACTATTTGGTGTTTGTGGTTGGATTTGTCTTCACACAATAATTTTCATCCTAATTAAGACTTCTGGGTGAATCCCCAATACAAATAAAATTAATTTGGGAAGAGTAAATACAGAGGAACAAATCACAGTCCAAGTGCACAGTCTCTTGGAGCCTGTGAGACTGCAGAATCTTGCGTGCAGATAGTCTCAGCCAGCTCTAATCATTTATTTAAAAAGAGACTAACAGAATAGTCTGTCCTGGAGGATGAAAGCATATGTTAGTCTCAGCGTGGATTCCTTTAGGAGGGCAGCATAATTATCACATTCAGCACTACTGTAACTCAAACCTACTCTTCCATTTTCTCTCTTTAAATACCAAGTGAAGTGCATATAAATAATTTGACTGCACAAAATGCAGCTCTCCCCACTGAACTGTCACCAGGGCGAGTCAGTCAAAGTCAGCTGGACAAAGGACAGACTGGATGGTCCCAGCAGAGGGGGGTAACATCTGCTCTGCCCATCTCCATGCTAACAAGACCTCTGACTTTTTGGTTTGCCTGAGAACTTTTGGGGTGTGGTTTAGTTTGATTTTCTGTTGAGAATTTTCTGATTTTTTGTTATTTTGAGGGGGATTTTTTGTTCATTTTTAAACCAAAGAGTCTTCATTACAGCACAAAACCAGTGAGAGTGGCATCCTCAGGCAGTAGTTTTGGGAACCCTAGGGATCTGTGAAGTCAAGGCAGAACACATCTGCAACCTGTCCAGATGTTTTTGGTTCCTCCTACACAGTCCAAGGTGGTGGTGAGCAAGTCAAGACAACATCAACTTTGCATATGGACATGGAGTGGCTTCCTCAGCTCATGGAAAGCAAGAGTCTAATACAAGCCTAACACAGCCCAGGAGTGAAAACTCTAAAATGGAAAAGAAAGCAATGCCACCCTTCCATGCTAGCAGAGGGCCTTTACTCTACAAATAAATTACTTGGAAAAAGATTTACAGAACAAGCAACTCAACATAAGCTCCCAGCACAGTGTTGTGACAGAAGTGGCTAATGTTGGTTTTAGAGGTATAAAGAGGAGCAGTAAGTGGGATTGATGAAGTGATTATACTTTTATTTATGACGTTGGTGAGACCAGCAAAAGGCACACAAAGCTCAGTTGCAGCATTGCAACTTTGTAAAGAGTGTTGAGGAAAAACAAAGATGTGAACAACTGGGGAGGCAAATAACTGGGTTCTCAATGAGAGCTGAAAGAGCTCAATCTATTTAGCCTATCAACAAAGATTGAGAGGTAACTTGATTAGTGTATAAGTACCTTCATGGGGAGAAAACAAAGGGTATTAAATGGCTCATTAATCTATCAGAGAGAGGCATAACAAAAACTAATGGCTGGAAACTGGAGCCAGACTGATTTAAATTTAAAACTAGGCACAATTTTTTTTTTTTTTTGTAAACACTGTGGGGTATTCTCCAGCTTTTGATACATTGAAAGCAAGAAATGGATGCTGTCTGGAATACCTGCTTTAGGCAGACAAAAGTTACACTGCAGTTAAGTACAAAAGTTAATAGAATCAATACTGTAGTAACCAGGAGAAATGCAATGGCCAATGATACACAGTGAGTCAGAGGGACAACCCAGGATTCCCTCTTGGCCTCAAATCCCACAGATCTATGAACTGTGAAAAAGAGATTTCTCTGCCCTCCTGATGCATCCAGTCATTCTGATTTTCCACCTACATTCAGTCACTGCAGAAACTCCTGTAAGTTCCTGTTGTAGAGAGTCAGAGCAAAACCCAAACCCAAGTTGAACCATGTGCTGAGGCATAACCCAAGAGTTAATTCTTTTGCTTGCTATTTAAAAATGGGGTTTGCATTCATGAAGAGCATTAGATTGATGACACTGATAAACTGAAAGGGGAAACAGGGGCAGAAGTGGAGAAAATAGGAATTTAAAATGGTTCAAGCACAAAAATACCTCATGCAGCACAATGCCTGCGGGACTATTCTGTCAATTAAAGTGTGTTCATCACTCACATTTTTTCTGCCCCAGACTTGCAATACATATCAAGCAAAAGGGCTGTTGGTAAGCAATTATGTATTTACCAAAGCACAGTCATGGAACTCATATTTAAGTCAAAGATTTTCATAAATATGATCAATATATTTAGAGGGGCGAAAAAAAAGGTGGTGGCAGGCTAAAACTTTTAAGACCTTCTAGGTAGGTTAAACAACAATAATATGGAATTTATTTGAGCTAAATTGATATTTACTGAGTTAAAACTGCATGAACAAAGCATTTTCCTTTGGCTCAGCATTTGAAATAATGCAATAACCTCCATGAGCACAAAACCCATTTCCTTTGCAATCTTAAAATTTGGCTACCTCACTGAACACTCCCTGCCACCTCTGCATGCCACTGGGGTGTATAAGTCTGCATGGAGGATGGGACACTGCAGAGAGGATATCCAGTGTCACAGGAGTCTCCTGCTCAGGGTGGCACCAGAACAGCACAGACTCTGCACAGCCTATCAGATAATGCTCCTCCCGATTCAGGGATTCTCAGCTTTCTCCTAAGTCCCAGTTCTGCCAAGGAACATCAGCACAGGTCCACAGGCACCCAAGCAGAGCCAGGAGGTGCTTCTTGCCCCATCTCTCCTTGGTGCTTCCTGCTGGAATTATGAACTCTTTTCACTTCCTTCACAATCTTAAAATTTGGTAACCACACTGAACGCTCCCTGCCACCTCTGCAAGGCACTGGGATGGTCTGCATGGAGGATGGGGCACTGCAGACAGGATATCCAGTGTCACAGGAGTCTCCTGCTCAGGGTGGCACCAGAACACCACAGACTCTTTGTGCACAGCCCATCAGATAATGCTCCTCCTGATCAGGGATTCCCAGCAGAGCTGATGGTGAGAGAGCTCTCAGCTTTCTCCCAAGCCCCAGTTCTGTCAGGCACCATCAGCACAGGTCCACAGGCACCCAAGCAGAGCTTCCTGCCCCATCTCTCCTTGCTGCTTCCTGCTGGAATCATGAACTCCTTGCTTTCAAAGAGGGCTCAGTTCACCCAGGCTATCAGTGGAGATTTTGGGTGTCCCTGGTGAATGAGGCTCAGCATGAATGGAGCCGGCTTTGGCCGCACGCGCGCTGTGGATATGCACCAACTGCAGGAAGCTGAGACTTCATTTGATCTGAAAACCCCCCCAGCCAATGCATTTTAAAGACAGAACCACAAAGCCAATCAATAGGGACCATTCAGATACTTGCTGTCAGCGGCTAAAAGAAAATGGATACCGAGAAAGCCATAACTATGATAAATTCAGGCGCTGCTTCTCTCTGACTAATGTAGGCACTAAAACACTCCATGAATATCCTGCTTTGAAACGTGTCATATTTCTGAGAGGCCAATCAATCTCAGGTTCTCAGTGGACCACATTAAAATACATTTGTCACTGTAAGTTTATGAAATATTGATGGTGTTTTTTAGGGGGGTGTTAGGAGGTGGGGAGGTGGATCAAAAAAATGGGGAGGGGGAGCTTCTTTAATGAATTATCTTTAGGCTAGAAGCAAAAGAAAAAACAAATGTAGGTGCTTATTGTGGATGAGGGTGAAAAACAGGAAACAGAATTGCTTACTGAAGGAGGACTTTTGTTGGATTATGAAAGATCATGCGGGTGAATACTTTACAGAGGCACTTCAGTATTTCAAGCTCAATTTGAACTAGATTTATTATTTTATTAAACTTTTAACTTTCTATATTTGGTATCTAGTATAGAAAATAAAACCAGAGCTCCCTTAATGACAGTCACAGAGGGGAAATCAAAAGTGTATCTGTGTTCCAGGGGGGAGCAGGGTTTCAGTGCACCAGACACTGCTTCATATTTATGCCTGAAAGGGGGAACGAGCCCACATGTGCTAGCAAACCTTACCAAGCAGGCACACACACTCCCCATCGAAAAAAAAAATTGAATAAAACACGGATACACAGAGCAAAACCACCTTTCCTACTGATGCATCTACACACACTCAATACCTGACACTCCTCGCTGTTTTTCACCAAGAAATTTTCCATCTTCAGGAATTTATGGTCAGGGTAAGTTAAAGACCAGAAATGAGCAAGAAGGAACTGGGGATCGAGGTGGAAATGGGAACCATGTCACACAGAGTAATTAATTTTAGATCATAAAGGAAGCCTGTTGCAGATCCAAGCTGGGAGCCCAGGGTTTTCCATACAAGACCACTCCACCTTTCTGTAACCCAGCCTGCTGAGCACCTAATGACATCCTCAGCTTGCTACACAAGTAGCTCCACTGAAGTCAATAAACCTATTCACAAGTGTAAAGTTAAGCCTGAGCTCAAATACTGTGGTACTGTGATCTATGTTTGTAAATCAAGTGTGGAACTAAAGCTAGTTTGTGTAAATAATTGGAAGTTGGGTCATTTTTCACCATTTCTGTCAATGCAAAAAGCAGTTTTTTCAGATAAGAACAGCAGCAGCATTCACAGAGAGAACAAAAAGTAAATCCTCATATGCATTTTTAGCTCACAGATGCTAAACTTTTTGGTAAAGATCTTATACCATGTCTCTAGGAAAAACCCTCTTAGGCAATAAATAGCACATTTTGCTTTAGTGATGAATTGCAACAAAAATATATCGAAGCAGAAGCATAAAATTTTTCATTTTTCACAAATCTGGAAAAATGTGAACTTTCTATTAGTTTTGGCCAGTGGCCCAAACATCTTCCCTTCAACATTTAGGAATAATTTCACTCTTCTTACTGAGATTATCCAAACTGATACACAGGTCTACCCTCTATTTGCTTTGCCATAGTTTAGGTATTTTGGCTATAACATTTTGTCTGCTTAAAAAGCTTTCATAAAAAAGCAGTTTTTCTACCTTCACCCCAGCAATTTCAGCCAAATTGAAGACTTCCACATGCATGGAGGGCAGAGAGAAGGAAGCATTTTGTTTCCCCATCAATTACAAGCAAGTTTAAACATTTCAGCAAGTTCTAGTGAAGCAGAGTGATTTGCTTAAGAGTTTAATATTGAATTACACCTCCTGCTCTGCTACAGCCCTTTCCAAGAACAGTAGCTCAGGTGCCTAAATCCCTAACTTTTCATCCCCCAAAAGCTGCAGTCTTTAATCAAAGTACTCTTCTCACCATGAACTGCAGTTTTCACTATGAATGAGACACTCAGCATAACTAAAATTATTTACTTTTCCCCATCCTGAATCTTATCTCAGAGGTTTGCAACTTATTATTTTCCTCCACACACCCACAGTACACACAGACCTTACTCATGGGCTATGGCTCTATTAGGTCAGGCATTGAACAAACAAAAAAGGGAATGGTTTGAGGCAGATCTTTTGACACTTGACAGAAATAAAGTTTGGTCTCAAATCTGGTGTCAGTGGGAGCCAGAGCCCTTTGCAGTTACAGCAGCAATCACCTCAGGGCTGGGCTGATACTGCTCAGATTAATTACTAGTATCACCAAGAACCATATTTTCAAATTTTGGGTGTTCAGGGGAGCAAACTTCACCTGCTGGAGATGAGGTAAAAACATGGGGAGACAGAAGGGTCCTTCCTTTGGGGACCTGCCAGGTCCTGGTGGCAATCCATCCTTTCAAGGGAAGTTTTCAGTGTACACAGCTCCCACATCCCCACGTCCCCATTGCTCCTGGGAAGGACAAGGAGGCAATGAGGTCCCTCAGCCAGGCCTTGGTGACAGGGCAGGGTGGCACAGCCCAAGGTGGCGAACCCAAAACATCCAGGTGTGGCAGGGAAGCAAATTGGGCACAGGGCTGGCCAGCCCAGCCCTGGTGCCAGAGCTAAAGTGAAGCCTCTGCCCCAGCTGGGACCATGTTTAGAGGAACCAACATGACCAATGTGACCAGCAGGCCCATCTTGCCTGGGCATGGCTCACAAAGTCTGCAGGAAGCTCCTTCAGGATTTTGGTCTCAAATGAACTTGCTCACTGAAAAGGAAGTTCCTTTTCAGTATGGCCAGTTCCAGTCAAAGAAGGGAAAGGTAACTTCCTTCCCTTCCCAGTAGGGCAGGGTTGTCCCCAAAATTTCACTTTTTCAAGTGTTGCTCTATAGATGGGCTACCTCACATGGTAACCAATAGCAGCCCTGCTCCTGGCCCTTCTCCATCCAAACTGCTCACCAATGCCTCAAGAAATGGGGACTCCATGGATCCCTCAAGGAGATTCTTTGGCCACCTAATAAGGCACAGTGGCAGAAGCTTCTCCTACATGTTCAGACTAGGTTTCTTCTCTGATTTAAATCTTTTTTTTTGTGATTTTACCTTTTTGCTATTAGACTGAATAAAACCTCTCACCAAAGTCATGCCAAACCAGCAAGATCCAGAAGAGAAGCCAAATGAATGATATAAAAGTAGTTAATATTATCCATACTGAGACAAATTCAGATCCCAGTCCCTCCAGGCAATGTGGGGAAGGACTGGGTGATCCTGACTTCTAAGTTTCAAACCTCTGTATCTCTTCAATATGTGGAAATTGGATACTTTTATATGGACAGGAATCAGATAATACAGCCTAATGACCCCTCTGAGCCTTAAAGTCACTGATGCCTTTGGGTATATTTCTAAACAAAATGCAAAACCTATGAAAAAAACCAACCCCTGATCTCTAAACCCTCATGCTTACTTGGCTGCATCAGTCCAGATCTGCCACAATAGCTTGAGACAACATTTGGAGTTGGTTCTCCCTTATTAAAACTAAGCTTATGTCAAAATACATATTAAAAAAAAAAAAAAAAAAGCTGCAAAGCTGGTTACTAGATTCATTAAGCACCAAGATTCATGTCATCTTTGATAATATTTTACACTCAGTGTTTTCACATGGCCTCTATTTACAGATCTAAGCATTCTGTAAATATCTGCTGTAAGCACTCCAAGGGCTGCCAGGGCAGTTTGCACCCACTGCTCTCTTGACCCTGTGGAAATCATTCTTCCCAAAGGACAGCCAGAGCAATGCACAACACATTTTTTATATGATGTAGCATCAGTTGGTGTTGGTTCTGGGTTTTACTTCACCTTATTTTGTATTTCAGCTTGCAATTCTGGCAGTAATTTCTGCATGCCACTCAATAAATGTTACAGAAGGTCTGTCCACGCTGCTTTTCTTGGAGGAAAAGCCCTGCTGAGGTTGTGCCTACACAAAACTGGGCGAACTGAGCTTCTGGAAAGATGCTTATCTTAGTCCTTAAAAGGATTGTCAAGTGATGGTCAGAAATACTCAACAAAAGTCAGTAACTGCTTAAAAATATTTCAATGGAAGGGTAAAACTCAGGAACATTTCAGTAGTCAGTACAATGCTAAATACGACGTTCAATTCTAACAATTCCAGTCTGAGAAAGGAAGTTCCTTTTCAGTATGGCCAGTTCCAGTCAAAGGGAAAGGTAACCACCTTCCCTTCCCTAGTGGGGAAGGGCTTTCCCCAAAATTTCACCTTTTCAAGTGTTATTGTATAGATGGGCTCCCTCACACAGTGACCAATGACACCAAAGCCTAGTCTAAGAGTAGCTGTAGGTAAAGCAGCAACAAGGTGTTTGCCTTTAAGAGGAAAAAGAAATTTTCAAATATAAAATAGTTTGTAAAGGCAAAAGGAAAAATATGAGGCATTTTAATAATTGTTAATCAAGTGACATTCTAAAAACTCAAACCATTATTGTGACTGAGGTCTTACATGTTAGGAACTTATTTTTGATGAAAAAAAGGAGATCCAAGTACATGGAAAACACAAAATTCACATTCAGATGTTCTAATCCTTCCACAGACATATAGGATTTAAAAGCTACTATCTCACAATTTATTAGAAATTAATTTACCATGTTTTAGTGACTACTTTTATTAAATATATATTGAAATTATACATTGTTCTCCCTCACATTCAGATTTCCTAGATCCTTTGTCAGTCACCAGATTCTGAAGACGGGTTGTATTTCAAAATTTGCAGTAGAGATTTCAAAATCCTGGATATTACAGCTTCTCTAACTTTTCAGTTCCTCTTGAGACCAAGAATCTGTCTTAAAATATCATTAGCAATTTCCTACACAGGAACACTGATCAGTCATGGTTTAATAATAACAGCTAGAAAAAACAAATCCTACCCTGCCTACCACCATAGCCAGACTCTGTGCCTATAGTGTTAACACCTTGAAAATTTATAAAAGTTATTTAAAGTTATAAAAATGTTGGTATAAAATTCAGTTTTCCAAACAACTAATTTATCCAGTGGGCATGAAGGAAACACAACACATCCTGGAAGTCATTTAGTATTTCTGCCTATTTATCTGGAATTTTTAGACTTTCTGGCCAAGATATTCATATAGACCACTAAAGATGTGAGATAAGCCATACAATTAGCCTAGCAAGGAAAATGAATATGGAAGAAACCTAGGAAAATCTCAACAAATTAGTGACTATTTAAATACTGAATATTTTTCCTTTGTTCAGGAAGTTCTGTCCAACGGAAATACTTCTGTTCAAAATTGGTGTCATCTTGAATGCCAAAAAGGGAAGAAAAAGTCATTTACAAAACAATTAGAAATAAGGTTTCAGCCTTGGGGGTCTTCCTCAGGGCATGGTGAAACTGGGACACTGCAAAACTAAACAACATCCTGTTCTTCTTTAGCCTAAGGAAGGCCCCATGGCCAAAATGCCTCCTCTAATTTAATTTTGTACTTCTGACAAACAGGTTGACCCTTCCCCTGTTAATTACTGCTCTGCAAGTTGCCACTCTGCACCAAGTTTGTCCCTTCATTTTTAGAGGTCACACACAACATAAAGCATTTATCCAAGCCATCTCCAAATCCCACACCTTCGTTTATGTCTGGAACCATCAGCTTTGAAATGTTCACTTTGGGAGTAGAGGGAAGCAATATAACAAATTCTCCACTGCCTTTCACTGCTGCCACACCAACTCTCCTGGGCAGGAGGATGAAATGCTACTGGTAGGGGTTTGCATGACTGGATAGGACCAGCCAAGGGGCAGAGCAGTGGAGAATAGGACTCGGCAATTTGAGGATGTCATCTGTAAAAAGGAAGAATGGTTTCTGTCACACAAGTTTATTGCAGCCCAGAAATGTCTACAGTAACTGTGGGCATATAATGTGATGTGCAAGGCTTTTATGAATGAGACCCTTGTGGCTTCTTGTCAGAACTGAATCTGAAGTGATGACAGGACATTTGTAAGTCTTTCCTGGGATGCTGAAGGACTTCCATGAGGGAACATCTTGAAGATTGGGCTCTCGAGGCTTTCATTCAAGAGGAGTCCTTCCAAAAGTTGCTGAAGGTTTTTGGTAAGGAGTAACAGAGACAGAGACCCTCAGAAGCACTGGGGGGCCAGAAGTGCAGGGTTTGAACTCTTTGTGTGTCACTCATAGGAATGAGGCCTCAGGGCAGGTGACAGGACGCCCTGCAGGCCAAGTTTGGGGGAAAACAAGCAAACTCACACCTTCCCCCTGCTGCTACTGACACTAGCACTGTCAGAAACATGGTAATCATTTGTCTGATGCCTAATTAGACTCCCCAAGTACATGAACAGTTGGTATAATTTCTCTCCACATGCAAGTTTTCAAAAGGTTGTGAGAAATCGAGGAGACCACAGAGGGCCCCTTCTCCCAAGCATTGCTGAGAATGGGGGTGCAAAGTGAATTTTAGATCTGCTCAGCTCTGGTTCACACAGACAGCCTTCAACACAGCAAGACCTCATCTGTGGTTGCACCATCACCTTCTCCACATCGCTACAGCCTGGTGTTCACACAGTCTGGGAAGCAGCTGATGAGTAAATTACTAATGCCTAGCTTAGACAAATGTATAGATAAACCTGTACATTTTGTATTTTGGAGTTTTTAAGCAGTAATTAAGAAGACAGTCTATAATAAGCTCCAATTCTTGGTGGTCCAATCTGCCCCAAAAAGCTGGTAAGCATCTCTACCCTGTCTATAGAAGAATTCTGCTACCAACTTGGGACACAGAAAGAGCCTTTATTCCAATTTACCAGAAATATGGTCATAGGTAGAAACATCGCCAAAACCAAAAATCATATAAGTATGAAAAGCATTTTCTTAGCCCTTAGTCTTAGCACCTGGCAACAGAACCTTCTCCAGAACAGGGAATTTATCCTGCAGAGGCTTCACATGAGCTGCTTCAACTCAGATAAGGCAGCTCCAGCATGCCTGCTCCCAGAAATTGTTACTCATCTCTCCTTGGTATCTTCAAAATACACTTGAGGATTTTTTGTTTTGCCTCTTTGCACCCTTGTGCTGCTCTTTGGCTTCTCACCATTTGACATCAAGCTCACTGTCAGCTTGGCAGCATCCCTGTCTCCAGGAATGTCTGTATCTGGACTTGCTGGAAGCTCTACAGCATCCCATTTTCCTGAAAAGGATGAGCCTGTATGAAGGGTTCAGTTTTAAAAAACAGCACAAATGAAAGTTTTCATTCCTGGCTCCACTGATGACATCAGTGTGAGCCTGCTCAGATATATTCCATGTCTGTAAAATGAATCTTACATTTGCCACTATACCAGGGAGGTTTGATCACAGCTCATTAGTGCTCCTGCAGCAATTAATGTTTGTGTGAGAGACCTCAATGGGGAAACAAAGACATCTCTCAAGGGGGTGCATTTCTGCTGTGCCTCAGCTGGAGCAGAGCAGCACCGATAGGGGAGCCAGACTTGAGCAGTGGGAGGGAAAAGGCAGAGAGAGAATGTGGCTTAAAAAAAATTTAAAAAAAAGAAACAAACACGCAAACCAACAAAAAAAACCATCACCAAACAAAACAAAGAAAGTGAGCTCTCTTGCTGTTAAAGGGTTGAAAAATCCTTTCACCTACAGTTATGCTATACTGATAATGTTATTAAATATGTTATTAGTGTTATTTTTCTTATTTTGATTCACTTATAGCTAGAAATAATTGAAGAAGATAACTGATTTTTTTTTTTTTTTGGGTGGGGGAAAGACACTTTGTTAATAATGAGAAAGAGAGATGAGAAGAAGCATTCTTTAGATAACGATTTCAGTTTTGAAGTTTTTAAACGTTAATTAAGAAGGCAGTCTATTATAAGTTCCAATTCTTGGTGGTCCATCTTTACAACTCTATGTGCCTTAAATATCAGCCTTGGGATTGTCACTTTAGGTTGTCATTGCCTTGTTTTTTGAAATGTTCAGAATTAACATGGTTTTTCACACTCACTATGAGAGAAACACGGGGCTTTGAGGCAGGAGCATTTTGTGCAGTGCTCTGTGAGGAGGCAGTGTCACTCGGGTGGGCTCCAATCCCCCTTTGGTGTCACTTGGCACAGCTGTCCCCAGCATCCTCCTCAGTGGTCCTTCCCCACCAGCCTCAGCAGACCCTGCTTGCACCAGGGCATCTCCTCTGCCACAGCCTGATTTGGTTTTAAACACGGTGCACTCCCTTTAATTGAAACTTTGGGCATGAAAAGTTTATTAAGTCAGACAGCGAGTGCAGAGAGAGCAGTGCAGGAATTGCCCTCGGGCTGATCCTGCCCAGCTCGACATTAGGTGCTGTTACATTTAATTGCTGCTGAAGACAACTCAGTGCTTAATCACACGTTCAGCCCTCCCTGTGACACAGGTCCTTTGTTAGAGACAGATATTCAAATAAATTTGCAGAAGCATCTTAAAAGCAGGAGCTTTACAAGCAGAGGAAATTACCAATGCAACTCACAGGACTGAAAGATTAAAGCCAGGAGAATTCAAGCACTCATTCATACAGCAACCATATTTTGTAATTTTATTCACTGAAGACTCAGAACTACAACTGACCAGGAGCATCAAGTTCAATAATTAAAGTAACAGTAAAAACCGTAAATTGTTCAGGGATTTTCAATGGATGCTCAAAGAGCTGTAATTACACAAACAGTAATCTAAAAGAATAATATGCAGGCCAGAAGAAATATTACAGTTTAAAAGATGAAAATAAATTTAGAGTTTTAAAAACTGAGAACAGGGGACTAATAATCTGTTTATTCCATAAACAGATTATCAACAGACAATAAATAAGCAACCTATTATAAAGAAACAGCACCAAACCCCCTATAGTCAAGCATTCACTCCCTGCTAAATACAAACATCAAAACTACTTTTAGAGACACTGAAAAAGCAGGAGCATTTCACAGATACTTGAAAAAAAGACACTGATGTGTGTAAAGCTCTCCTAAATGCCACAGATAGACCAGAGAGCATAACAAAGGATTGTGGCTCCTTGGTTTGATCACATGACTTCTCATCAAGCAACTAAATCATCTGCATTATCTTAGGCCATCCGCCAAAGGTAAAAAAAAATTAAAAATAAAATTAAATCAACAGGTCAAGACAACAGAGACCAAAGAGTCTTAAAGGAACCAGTGCACTGTTAACTTTTTAATACATCACAGCAAACAACCTCGTAAATGTCAAAAGTTGCAGGATTGCCAACATAATTTCCATTTGAGAAGAGTTAAGGATGACTCCAGAACAACTTAGACCAGCTAGTCTAGCCTTAATAACTGACAAAATAATGACAGATTTATTCATGGGCTATCAATAAAGAATTGCAGACTGGAACTACAGTTGTGATGTTTCGTGGAAAACTGGTTTAAACAAGCCACTCTTATCTTTTTTTGGCCAGATAAAAGACTGATTGATAGAAGCAGCTGTGATAATAAAGTGTCTTGGACCTCTCCAAGACTTCTGACTCAGCTGTACCTAAATTCTTCTTTAAGCCCCATATTCTAGTCACCAAGGGGATTAAATAAATGGTCTAGAGGCTGACTTCAAACTGTAGCTGTTAAAGGAGAGCTACCAGGGAGTACAGCAAGAACCAGTCCCAATCCAACCCTGATCAGAATCCTACAGAACCCCAAGGTAGAAATGAAATTTGTGGTTAACAAAGTTAACAGAGGACAAAGACTGGAGCAATGGAAAATTCTGCTTTTTTGTAGGCTGATATCAATAGTGACCAGACAATTGATACAACAAAATATGAATTATTGAGGGCAAAACTCTTCTAAAGAATATTATTCTCCCTACAGCCACATCTCCCACATGGCTGTTCAGCCTGCACCCTGATATTCCTGCAATTAAACCTTCTGTCTCTCAGGTTTGGGCTGTCTGTCTCCAGCCAGGCCAGAGCTGTTGGCACTTTCCAGCAATACTCCCAGTAAACAAGGGCAAAATGAGTTCACACCTGACAGAAGAATCCCAGCAGACCTGCTTAAGCTATGAAAATTCCTGATTAATGCATTCACTGCTCACTTATTGAATGTGCTCTCACACAATCCTGTGTCCCCTCCCACAGTCTATGAGCAGTATTGTTAATTAGCAAGATGGAAGTAATGCAAAATAAGATGTCCTGACAGTCTCTGAAATGTTAATATTTAGTTCAAACCTACATCTCAAGCTGAATGAAATGTCAGCAAGGTTGAAAGCAGCACATTCAGTAATAGATGTAAAGCTGGATGTAAACAAGTGACTTATGACTGAAACATGGGTAATTGGATTCTGCTTGAAGTTCTCATTTTACCTTTTTGCACAACACTTTTCCTGTGCAACCCAAGCAGGCCAAGTGTCCCAAGTCTCCACAGGAGGCAGGTTCCACTCTGGTTTTATGTCCTGCCAGGCCCTTCATTTAAACATCCTCTGATCCAAAGCAGATAGAAATTAAATACAGCTGCTCTTCTGGTGAGTCCTAGCCTCATAAATGAATGTTTAAGTGGTCTAATGGAGGGCCATATTTAAGCCATACCAGGTGAGGTGTCCCCATGGCTTTGTGCAGCAGCGTGCAGACACCAGCCCTGGCAACACGACAGCCAGCTCAGACAGGAGTGTGCTGACTCGGCTTTTGCACTGCTCCGACTCCTCAAAAAGGTCCAACACACCATTGTGAGCTGTAACCTAGATGTGAAAGACCAACTTTTTATTCCAGTGCAGTGATCACAAGACCAGCAATCTACTTTCCTTGGCATATTAAAAAACACAGACATTATGCCACTGGAGATTTTTGTGATCACTTCAGAATATAACCTAGTGTTTCCAAATTCCTCACTTCAATATTTCCCTCTAGAAACTAAGAGTAATGACTTTCTTTTTACACCAATCTCATTGCTACAACACTTAAAGGACACAATACTGCCCAGCATCAGTGCTGCTCTAGACATCAGTGACTAAACTTCCCTGGATTTTATGGCAAGTCAGAAGCACTGCTGCTCTGCCAATTTCTCCTGCTGTGTTCAGCCACAACTATTCCCATCATTGCTGTAAACAGGTTTTGGGCTCACATTCCTACAGGACAACAAATCAAAGGTGTGGAAAATGGCAGGGACTGCAGGGCTCACCCTGGGAGCTGCCCCAGTAAGATCAAGGGGGTTCTCTCTCCTTGCCTGGTTTGCACCACAGGCCTTGGATCAGCCACACAAACAGCTTCCTCTTCCTCAAAAGTCCTTTCAGGCACCTCACCTTTAGAGGCTGCCACAACTGGAAGCAGCCTTGAGGGGCTCTGGAAGGAAACTGTGGGGTGGTGCAGAGCTGGGACCAGCTGATGTGAGAGCCACTTCTGGGTGGGAATGCCCTGCTTTGGTAAGAGCTGCCAGGGTCAGGCTGAGCTCCTGCCAGAGGCTGGGGGCAGTTCTCAACAGAAATGCCTTGCAGGTACAGGTCTGAAGGTGATATCTACCCAAAAAGGCTCACTCTAGGACTTCAGACCTGCGTGGGCTGATGCACTTTGATGAGTGGTGATAAATAAGAAGCAGGTAAGTTGATCTGTTTGCTACATTTCTACTCTGTATTGAGTGATGATCAGAAATAGATAAAGTCTGCTGGGGAGGGCCCTCTCTGAGATCATCCTGCCTTTCCTCCCAACACCTGTGTGCTGACAGCTTTTACAGCTGATCCTAAAGGTAACACAGACCATGTAACACCTGCTGGAACACTGCCCCATCCTTTTGGAGCAACCCATTTCATTTACTAACACACTGCAAAGACCTCCACCAACATTTTTACTGAAGTTTCTTAGATTATGGGAAGGGTTATTTGGTTGGGTTTTGTGGGTCTTTTTTTTATATGTGCAAAGGCAAAACTGCAAAATTCAGTGTGCTGTTCCACAGCTGCTGCTCTTGCAAAGCTTTACCTTAGCCAAACATAGCCCACTTTCCAAAACATGCTCACCTTTGGTTGGTGCAGCTTGGGGTTTCCTTGTGCCTACACTGCTCTGAAGGAGAGGGCAGGTAGGTCAGAGGACTTCAAGGAGAAGGAACTGCTGAAACCATCGCTAAGGTCCCCATAAATATTCCCCATGGACCTCATTACACATTTGAGCAAACATTACCTTCACTCACACAGCTAAATTTCCTGTTTGCTTGGCTGATCAATTCCTCATCAAATTTTAATGTGGGGTTCAGGCCGTCTGTGGCAGTTTTAATTAGCCCTAAGATTGCACAGCGTTGGAGGCAAAGCTGAGAACCATGGAAGTCGCCTCTGCCTCGATGGAAAGGAGGAAGGGGGTTGGGGAAGAGCTGCAAATGAAGAGGCCAGGAACTAATTAGCTCTTGTTACTAGGTTAAGCCTGCTCTCTAGTGGTCGCATCACACAGCAATCCAGCATGGGAAAAGCCTGTGGAAAACAGAGCCTGAAACCATGGCTGGATTCCTCTCCACTAAATATGAGGGGGATAAAAATGCACTGTATATCCTGCTTGCCCCTGCTGCTGCAACTTCCAGCATTTCTCTCCCTGTAAACACTCCTGTTTTCTTCCCCCCACTCCAGAAATGTGAATAGTTTTATTGGTGCTCTGTTTAGACAGGAGAGAAGAGCACAATCAACTGCAGCTATTTAACCAAACACACGGTGCTCCAGTCCCACAAACAGCTTTGAATGATGAAGAACACACAACCCATGCACCCCCTGCCCAGAGCCAGCAATCAGAAATGGGCACCAATATTTTGGAGTATTGTGACCTGCAGTTGGCTGCTGCAACCCTCAAGTTCTCTGCATTTTGCTGTCATTACATTAAAGCATCTCATTTAGCTGAGTTTAACCTGCATCCTTTGGCACTGAAGGCACTAACATCATTTTGATATCCAGTACAAGCAGGATAAAGAAACCAAGTATCCAGCATGATTTCTCCCACTGTCAATGTAAACAAGATAAATCATATCAACACTGAAATGTAAGGCTTTGATCAGTGGTTTCCTTCAAACAGCACTGCTGTGTTTCACAACCTCCTGAGAAGAGCTGTTTCCCAAAAAGTACCTGCACATTGCACCAGGGGTAGGCAAGAGCAGTTTTCCACAGCAAATTATTAGTGAATTTATCATCAGATGCTGCTGCACAGCAGTACCTGCTCCATTCCAAACCCAGGCACAGCCAATCTCAGGTTTGTGTGGCTTGATAGGAACTGAATTATACAGCCAAACTTCTCCCAAATTCATTTGATTCATATCCAGGCTGGAGAAGTGTAACTTATGTAAGAATCTGTACAGACTTTTTGAAAAGGCAAAAAAGTACCCAGCTGAAAAGAACTGAAAGTGAAAACAAATTTCTTATTTCCTTGCAGCTTGGGAATAGTTATTTTAAATATTAGTCTGCACACTGCAACAGCAATGGATGGATTGAAAACAGCTGCTCATTTCAGACAAACAGCAAACTCTACCCAGTTCTGATTTGCTTGAAATGATAAGTTCTTTGAGACCCCATGAATAATATCAGCATCTGCAAATGCACCTATTTACCACAGAGACACTGCAAAGAGCATGTAAAGCTGCTGGTGCTGCAAGGAATAAGCAGTCCCTATCATTCACAGAGCAGATACCAGGCTAACCCAGCAAGTGCACATTTTCAGCCTCAAAGTATGGATTTTAGTTGCATATATCCATTAATAAATGGCAAGGTGTTCAGCTTCAGTCTGACAGGCAGAAGATTTGCACTATTACATGGAAAAGAGCAGAACAAATACTTAACCTGAGTCTAACCTCCCTGCTTGAAACCTAGATGCACTTAATCTAGCAAGTACAAATTAATTAGTATTATTAAAATAGCACTTAACACTAGGAAGAGGCAGACTGCTAGTATTTAAAAAACACATTAGCTGGTCATCATAACCTCCCTGCCTAACAAGGCCTGGGCCAGGTAATGTTCTTTTTGCCTACACTAGGAACTACATGTTAAAAATTTTACAAAAAACCCTCTTTTTCCAGGTAGTTCTGGGCTCTAAACACCAGAAGATTTCGATCTCATACTTCAGTATAAAACCTCCTCAGTTTGGAAAAAAAAATAAATAGGTACAGGGCAAATCAGAAAGGACAAATATCACTTTACATATAGTTAGACAAAGATTGAGGAAGAAACATTTTTACCCAGAATTAATTTACAAGAAAAATAAGTTGTTTTTTTTAAGAGCAAATGCATTAGGGAAGAGTTTTCTGATTCATTTCTAATTCTTTGTAAAATTTCCAAAACCTTTATTGCTATAGATTATGTCAAGCAGCAGCACCACTTTTGCTTTGCTTCCCTCCTCCACCTTTCACAGATAATTTTCATCTGTATTTGTTTGGAGTTTCCTTGAAAATAAAAAGCAACTACCCCAGGCTTTAGTCATTGTGTTTAAAAGCAAAAGAACCCACATGTAAGTCAATACAACTGCATCAGCTTCCACAGTAAGGTGAATTCCAGCAAGTCCAAAAAACTTTGATTCCCACGTCAACAAATCTTTCACCCCAAAGCATTCTACAAGCCAGTTCTCATCTCAGAAACTGTACAAACCTGCATGTTTCAGACAAAAGCATCCTCCCACAGCCCCTGGAGAGCAGCATTTGGCCTTTTATTTGCTGCTTTGCTCCCACCCCAAATGCCACCACAGCTGCTGTACATCAGCACTGATTAAAGCCAATAATGTTCAAATAGAGACTCCCACCTGCACTAGAGGGGCAGATTTGGGGGGTTTTAGTGGGTGGATAAGGAGAAACACCCTGTTTCTTACAAATAATCCTATGGGATGCTGATGGCTTCGGTCCTGCGCTGTTTTGCCAGCTATAGGATCAGAAGTGATGAGCCACAGATGTCAGAATTTTTAATAGTGATAAATGCACTGCAGCCAGCTCCAGCTCTAGCTGCCACAGCAAACACTTCTCACTGAGCCATCACTCCTTCCCCTAGCCCAGAGCTCAGGTGCTGACAGAAAACCAGGGTTTCTGTGGCCCCACAAACCCAGAGCCACCAGCAGGCTAAGGGAGGTGTCATTTACCACAGGCAGCTTTCATTTCCAAAGGGTTTCCACTGTCAAGAGTTCTCCCCAAATCAATGTTATCAATCCTACTTGTAATTTTACAAACTTCAAAGGGTTAAGACAGCAAGCACATTTATTGACTGGTGCTTCTTGGTAGGTTCAGTAAAGCATGACTGATTAGAGCCCCCAGTTCTAAAGAGCCCAGCTTTGTGAGGCTGGAATAAATGGGAGTCTGTCAATAACTCAGATCCAGGCATATTGACATAGTTTACAGCCTCAATAGGCAATTAACACTTTACAGTGGATATTACCCAGTGGCCTCCCCATGTTTTACTGCACATTTTCTGCCGTCAGCTGCAATATTGAAGGTTTGGAATAAAAATGATATTGGACAGACAGCACCTTTGTTCAGCTGCACAAAAAAATTTTTTTAACATCTGGGAGAGATCACAGTTTCATTCCTCTTTATTCATTCTCTCACACCCCTTCTTTCACTTTCTCTGTCATTTACTGTTCCTAGCCTTCATTGGTGAACTTAAGAAACTCTCTTAACTAAGTAATTACATTGGTTACATACCAAAACTCCCTTCGGGAAACCCCAAAAGAGTGACAACCCCAGCCTTTTCTCCTACCATGGGAGATGCTGAGCAAGTTCATGAACAAATGCCTCTTTGGCAGACAAATTATACTGACAAACAGATGAAATCACCCCAGAGCATTTAAAGCAGAAATAGCTAAAAAAAGATTTCACAATCATCTCTTGTAGCCAGGCCCAAGACTGTATTCCACGAGGATCAAGACAGAACTGCAACAGAACTCCTACCAGCTGCACATGCACAAGGAAAAAAAGAGGGAACAAATCCACAGGAATGTTTATTCTTGCTCAGCTTTCACTCTCTTTAGCCCTGGTGGAACAGGCTTAGCACTGTGACAGTCCTTTAGCTCTGTTCTCCTACAGCAGCACAGTACTGTTCAGGCTGGAAGGGAGCTCTGAGGGCACCCAGCCCACCAGTGACCCAGCACTGCCAGCCCATGTCCCTGAGCACCACATCCACACCCATCTTTGTGGTGTTGTGAGGATGAGGTGAGAGGTGAGAATTTGACTCCATGTTCTCAGAAGGCTGATTTATTATTATATTATACTAAAGAAATTGTATGCTAAAACTATACTAAAGAAAGAGAAAGGATACTTCAGAATGCTAAACAAGAATGATAATGGAAGATCATGACTGACTCCTCAGACTCCAACACAGCTGATGGTGATTGGCCATTAATTAAAAACAATTCATATGGGACCAATCAAAGATGCACCTGTGGGTAAGCAAGCTCCAGACCACATTCCAAACCAAGCAGATAATTATTGCTTTCATTCTTTTCTGAGGCCTCTCAGCTTCCCAGGAGAAGAAATCCTGGTGAGGGGATTTTTCAGAAAATATTGTGGTGACACATCTTTTAAATCCCCTCAGAGATGGTGGCTCCACCACAGCCCTGGGCAGCCTGTGCCAATGTCCAATTGTCTTCACCTTCCAGTGAAGAAATTTTCCATAATATGCAATCTAAACCTTCCCTGGTGCAACTTGAGGCTGTTACCTGGGATAAGAGCCTGGCTCTGCATGTCTGCAATTGCTGGATGCCCCCTTTGAATTTCTCTTGAGGGACTGAAATAGAAATACTGTGGCAGCTTTTTTCCCTTGCCCTGTCCCTCCACGAAACCATTTCTATCTGCCATTTCCAAAAGCTTAACAGAAAAAGTCCCTTGGCAGACTGTTGGGAGAGCTCTAGCTTAAGCTTGCTACAGGAAACAAAGTACAACCTGTTCCAGAGCTGCTACTTGAAGAAAAGCACCACTTCAAACCCTTTGTCTTTAATGACTTTCATAAATGAAATACATACACAGGAACAATGCAAGCCATATGCAAATCACACTCTTTCTCCCAGGCAGGCACAATCCTGGAAGTCTCGTGGATCTGAAAGAGGCAAAGGGCTCAGCAGGGAATAAAGCACTGTCCAGCCCAAGCACGGACAGGCAGCTGTGGCCTTAAAGAATGATGGTAGTTATTACATCTACTAAAAGGAAAAATAAAAAAAAATTCCAAACACTAAGAAAACGAACCCCCAAGAGCTGCTGTGGGTTTGCAGCGCTGTTATTTCGCCTGTGTTTGTGGGAGCAGGTGATGTGCCCATCCTGTCTGGCAGCCTGAGCTGTGACCCTCGCGTGGTGCTCTGCCAGGCAGGGACATCTGGCTGCTCCTCTGATCTGCAGGCCTGTGGTTTCCTTTGTGATGTGGCAAAGCACATGGCCCCCAGTGCATCTGTATAATTAATGTGAGGGGAAAATATGAGCAACAACAGAAAAAGGAAAAAAAAAAATAAAAGAGCCCTCAAAGAACAGAAGCTGTTCAGGGTCAGCAGAAGGGCTGATAAAATAAGGATGGAGTACAGTCACAAGATGTGTTTGCATTGGGGTATTTAGGGGATGAGAACTCTGATTCCACCCTGTGCCACTGAACAAGTTCTCCATTTCTTGAAACATCTGTTTCACCAGTTTCTCATATTCTGCAAGCCCTGCAGGGCAGGGACACTGATGTATTTACAGATAAAGTCTCTACTGGACCCAACAGAATATAAAAACAAGAATAAAAAAAGGCATCTGCCTCTTGCAGCCAGCAGGAGTTACCATATCTGCAAAGCTTTTTTAACACTGCTTGCTGTGTTTTGCCATACTGGATTTTTTGGGACATTTTACTGAGGTCAGTGTCAGACTGAGTTTATGGGGACAAGCGTCCTGTACAGGACAATAAAGAGCTGTGGCTCTTGAAGAGCAGAGCTGGCAAGCTGAGCTCCTTGTCCTGTGAGCCACCAAAAGCCAAACTGCAGTGACCCTGAGCTAAGAGCAGCCACCCTGGGTGAGGACCCAGAGGCAGTGGGGACATCAGGGGACAGCGACTCCAAAGCCACCAGGTCCCCCCCTCAGAGCCCTGCTCCACTCAGATCTTTGCAATTGCAATGCTTGAAAACAAAACAAAAAAATAAAAATGAGAAACAAAGGCAAGCCTTTTTTTCTCTTAAAGGAGAAAGGGAAATCCTGAAATTCAAAGGAAACTCCTCATGTGATTTATAATATTTATAAAAACCTGTTATCAGGGATGTGTTATATTGATTTCTTCCCCCTATACACACCAAAGGTCATAGGTAGGGGATGAATTTCCACATTTTATACTGTAAACACTGGATGTTCAAACCTCTCTTATGACACCCTCCTCTGTGGGGATTTCATTTGTAGTTGTTAAACTGAGTGTCATTTAGTTGCATTAATGGATACTTAACATGTTACCAAGTATTTTTTGGTAAGCCTTTATTTCAGAGTTCCCATTATGATTAATTCATTTTGCTCTGAAAGCAATAGCCCCACTTGTAATGTATTTTTCTGGTATTAACATGCCTCTGCAAGCATGTCCATAGGTGCTCAAGTGCAATTTATCATTAGTTAAATGAGAGTTAATGGACACTAAAAGTGCCACTTATTTTCTGAGTGATCCATTAACACACACAAAAAAAAAGGAGACAAAAGCTGGCCAGCAGATTCCTTTGGTAGGATAACAGAGCTCTGCTCATGTCACATTTGTTTTGATACCAGGGTGGCCTTTAAAGCACTGAGGGGTTGCACATCTCAGGTGTCTGAGTGCAAGCAGCTGATGTGGAAAAGGGGAGAAGAGACTGAAAGTTTGCACTGAGCAGGAAATGATTGCCTGAATCCAGACAGACAAATTATTTGGGTGCTGTAAGTGAGCAGTTCTGAATGCTGGGAAACTTCTGAATTCATTGGTGACCGCTTAGAAAAGATCTCAGATGAGTTAAACTTGTTTTTGCTATAAATCCACCCATCACTGCTCAGCTGATATAGTAATAATCACACTAGGCCTATGCTTTAGTGTTATCTTTCATAAGTTATAAATATCTCAGTGTTAAATCAAAATACTAATAAAGTGGTCAATAAAACAGGTGAGGAGGAAGAAAGGATTTTGTTTCCTAGTGTTCAAAGTGAAGTGAAAGCAAAGACTGCTAAGCCTTGCAAATCATTTTATCAAGAAATAAATCACAAAGCAAAGTTGGTCATGGGGCACAAACTTCCTCACTTTATATCCCATAACATTTCTTCAGAAGCCCAAACACCTGAGTTCTGCAGCAAACAGTTGCAGGTGCTGCAGCACCTGCAGTGCCTCAGTTCAGCCTGAGGATTGTCCCAGCAAGGAGCAGATGCCAAAAACTCATGGAAAATACTGCCAAGCCTCTTATCAAAATTAATACACTTTTTAAAAAATTTGCCCTTAGATTGGATGCCACCATTTCCCACATACAACTCCCCAAACTGCAGTTCATCTCGTTGAATACTCTAAAATTCAAGGAATTAGCAAAATATCCCCCAATTCTCAGTCCTGCAAAGGCTTACAAAGTTCAACACTCGGCAGAGTCACAGAAATGCAGCACCAGGACAGGTTACAGTAAAACCAGAGCTTATTTTATCAATTTTTCCTTAAGAACAGAGATGCTCTGACATTATTACTTGACAGTATTATTCCATTTGAATGTGAACGACAAGCATAGGTGCAGACTAACATTATTTCCAAGAAGGGGGAAAACTCCATAACTTACCTAGATATATATTATATACATTTTATATATAAAAATATATAATAAAAATGTATATAATATAAAAGATATTCATAATAAAATATATTATATAATGATATAAAGTATAAAATATCTATAAAATATATACAATATTATAAAATGTATATATTTTTAAATTATTTTTTTTTTATATCTAGCACCTATTTTTTTTTTTTTTGGTACAAGGGAAAAAGGATCACCAAGGGGTACCACATCCAGGCAGGAGGAGCAGAGAGAAGAGGGGATTTGGGTCTCATCAGGACAGGGAGCAGATGGAAGGGAGGTGCAAAGACAGCAGAGATCTGTGTGTAGCAGAGCCACACATTTTGCTGCCTGTTTAATCCTTCCCACAGCTGTGGCCAGGCTCCCAAATTCCTTACTCCAGCTCTGTTCCTCTCTCCGATGAAGGTAAATGTACAGCTCAACAGAGCATGTTAAAACAACTTCATAAAACAACCTGAAAAGCAAATAACTGAAAGCATCTTACCTTTAAAAATCTACTTTCATCATTTCAAGGCAATTAATTCAGGGAGATGATGATAAAGCAGTGAAGGTTGCTACAAGTGACAGCACTGAAACTCCTGACACAGATATGGTACAGATTGTAGGAATAAACACTTTCCATGTTTCAGAAATCACATTGTCATCGATGTTTGCAGGCTGAAATTAGCTGAAGCAATCAGGAGCTGCTGGCAGCAGGCAGTTGCTTGGATTGCTTTTGTTTTTCACTGCAAGAATCCCCATTTGCAGCTTGAACACCCTCACACCTGTAAAATCCTTCAGTTGAGTTTCCCCTCTGTCTGTGGCCATGGAATATCCCCAAAACTGATGGAAAAATCCAGATCCCTGGGCCTTCTGCAGACTTCCCCAGCACCTTCTCAGCCTCAGGAGCACAGCCCAGGCTGGCTTTGTCCAAGGCAGAACAGGCCCTCCCTTTTTGTGTCCCCTTCAGAAACACACAGCTTTTAAAACAATAAGAAAACACTAAAATTGTCAGGTTTTCCCCCCTCAATGTGTCTTGCTGTCTTCCACTTTCTCAGCTCTCTGTTGTAGCATGGATAGAATAGAAATTAGGCATGACACCTCTACCTGAAGAGGGCTCACTGAAAACCCTGAAAAGTCCTAATTGGTTATGAAATGTCAGAAAAAGCAAACACTCCTGCAAAGATCCCAGAGATATTCGCTCTTTGGGGTCACCTTATCCATGCTCTACAGTCAGGGTGTCAGGCACCAAGCTTCCAGTTACCCCTTTATCACAAAAGTAGCATTTTGGGGAATTTTCCCTGCTCTGCTCAGTCCTGTGTAATTTTTTTAAATAGAATAGAGATGTTCCCAGCATTTTGTTCTCATACTCCAGGAGAGCCTCTCCCTGCAGGACAGGTCACCCCAGGACACAGAGGATGGCACAGGGACCCTGGGGAGGACAGGCTGCCTCTCCTTGTGTCTCCACAGCCTCTGGAGAGCTGCTCAAAGCCAGCCCATCACTTCTGCAGAAGGCAGCACAGCATGAGGCTTCCTCTGCTTCCCTGTGAAGGTCAGGGGTGTCCTGATGGACAGGAATTTTCCTCCCTCCCTGGCCCTGCACCTGGTTGTCTCCATTTGCCAATTATCAAATGAAGCAAAGCAATAAATCATCACCTCCGTGGCAAGTCCCCTGCAACCACAGCATCCCCATTCTGTGGCACATTCCTCAGTGAAATCACTGTGTGCTCACACAAGGGCACATTTTGTCCTCTTTCCTTCTGTTTCCCACCAGTTTTGATGGTTCCCTTGTTCCCAGCACCTACAGATGACATCTCTGATGTTACCAGGTTGGTTTATCTTTTTTTGCTTGTTTGGCCTTTTTTTTCCTCCTTAAAACCCTTGAGGAAGTAGAGTATCTAACCAGGATTTTCAGATTTACTCCAACATGCCAATCCCAAACCTCTCTTCTTTCTCCACAGAACTGAGCAATAGCAAATATAGTTCAGCAAGACAGACAAGCCAGTGGGTAAAACCCTAGGAGAGATGGAGTCCCAGCACCAGGGCTGTTAACTTGCATGATAAAAGCATTGAAACTGGTTTAATCTGCAAGATCTTTGCCTTTCTGCCCACAGATGTCACTTCAGTTCCCTGCCCCTGGCTGTATTCAGTGATGTTGGGTACAGGGAGAAAGGCCTTCAGTTGGGAAAAACAGTCAGAATCATCCCCAACAGCATTTAGAGGTTTCAGTCCTAGGTTTTTCTACCATGTTTGTACAGAGAAAACCCTTGGGGTAAAATTTGTAAACCCTGACACTTAGGTCATATTCTGACTAGCCAGTGTAAAGTTTTTTTTATTATATTTTTTTAGTTCAGAAGAGAGATTACAAAAGACATTTTTGGCTAGTCAATAGAAGAGAAGGAGAAAGCCAGTATGAATATGCAAATAAACACAGATCATGACAGACAAAGTCTACAAATAAAAGATCAAACTCATGTTTCTCAGCTTGAATTTGTCTTTGCATTTCGACCTTATTGAGGTAGAGTGAATTGCTTTCAACCTTGCCTTAGCAGCTAAGAAAGGTGAAAAACCTTATTCTTTCTGTGGAAATGAACAGAGAAGGAAAAGTTCAACAAATACCAATATTCACTTTGTCTTAATATTACTGAGAAGGAAAAGAGAAAAGCACAGGTTGTGGATATTGGGATCAGAGCCACTGAGTGAATTTGCAGCTGCAAAAATGAAAGGAACTGGAACATGCAAGAGTTTATCAAATGATTTCTAACAGCACAGGCAGAGCAAGGGAGAGTCCTTACAAAGAGAGGGGAATACAACAGAAATCTTACTGCCAAGGGCTATCATTACATCCAAGCAGTTTAATCCTGCACCAAGCCTTAATTTAGCCTCCAGGTTTGGTCTTTTGTCTCTGCCCACAGAGTTAGTGTGGGCACATGTGGAGATGCCTCACAGCCTTCTTTTAAAGGTAACAAAAATATCGTGGAGCCTCCAGTCCTATTTTTTTTTCCTCTCTTTTTGATGGTGAAAGAAGATCTGACTTTAAATTTGTCCCTTTTGTCTTCCTCTTCATCTGGCTTGTTTGTGGTTCAATTATTGTGATATTCTCCCTATGGATAGTGATGCTTAGGGAATCTGGTAATACTTAACCAAAATATAAAAATAAAAGGATGCTGTCTGCCAAGCAGAAAGTAATTAAGGAACCTGGAACACAGAGGGCAATAAAGTTATTGAAGGAGCAGTGCTCATTAAGCAAGATAAAGCACAGCAGGGCGTGCAGTGCTGGCCCTGTCCCTGTGCCCTACACAGCACCAGGTATGCAAGGGCTGAGCTGCACTTTGGAGGCTGTGAGACAGAGGAACAGAGCACTAATGTGAGGACAGCCCAAACTACAACCTCTCACTTCTAAATCAGCCGTTGTTTAAATTAAAGTCCAGCAGCTGGCTGAACAAATAATTCCCAACACCATTCTCAGCCTAAACTTGATCCTCAATGTTATTCCAGCACTGCATGCTGCTGTGTGAATTCTAGATTGGCTAAAGAATGGCCCTCAGTAGAATTTATTATTTTGGGTTAAGGATCTGTTAACTCTGCCTGGCTGATACAGCATTGCCTCTGTTTCTGAACAGGAACCTGTACAAAACTGGGCAACAAAACAGAAATAATCCCCTTAACTCCAACCTCTTTGCTTACAAGTTCAGTTTCTTCAATCATGCACATGGAAATCCTCATATCTTCAGGCAAGCTGCAATAAAACAAACTCCCAGAAACTCCAGGAAATATTTACTCCATAATGTGACAGCTCTAATTCTGGGGAATGCCAGCTCCCACCCCAGAAGCTGCTACATTTCACTGCTAATTGAAAAGATCTCAGGTCCATAAGAGAGACCTTCAGAATCATCTGGTTGTATCCAAAACTTTCTCTCAAGTGACAATGGTTGTCACTGAGTTGAGTTTTCCTGTGTTGCCACAACACAGGAAGTTGTTATTATTCCCACTTCCCAAAGAAAATGGTCTCATTCAGAGTCACACAGAAAGCATGTGCCAGGAATGGGAGGTAGAGCCAAGTCTCCCAGCCCTTGTCATACCCTAATTCCTGAACTCCTTCATCATGACCTAACAAATTTGGGGATTTTTTTCCCTTTGTTTCTTCTTCTTCCTGTCCTCAGAGTGTATTTATGTTGTATTTTAAACCTTTTCCGTTCAGCCCTTAAGGCCAGAAACATGATTTGAACCACAAGCACACATGACTCCAGGAGTTACCACCCTCTGATTATTTCTCTCAGTTCTTGCCAACTGGTTGCAATGCCACGTTTGTATTCCATACTCTAAAATGCTTATGGAAGAGATAGTATGCACATAACCAAAACCTTAGATTAAATTAAAAGTATTTAAACATCTGAGTGGTCCCACCAGGGCCAATTCCAAGTTGCAGCATGTGTGATAATGCCAGAGTTTAATTATAGCCCACAATAACCTCCTCTGGTTTGCTGGTTTCAAATACTTTCACAGGAGCACATGAACAGATTACGAAGATGATTTTGTTGACAATTACTACACATTATCAAGGTTGCTTTTAGCCAAGCCCAAAAAGTGTAGCTGGACACTGATCCCAATGGATATTTGTGACCGTGTACACAGGGGTCCAAGGATGAGGGAAGAGACGAGGATTTGACTCCATGTTTCAGAAGGCTGATTTATTATTTTATGATATATATTATATTAAAACTATACTAAAAGAATAAAAGAAAGGATTTCATCAGAAGGCTAGCTAAGAACAGAATAGGAAAGAATGATAACGGTTTGGGTCTCAGATAGAGAGTCTGAGCCAGCTGACTCTGATTGGCCATTAATTACAAACAACCAACATGAGACCAATCACAGATGCACCTGTTGCATTCCACAGCAGCAGATAATCATTGTTTACATTTTGTTCCTGAGGCCTCCCAGTTTCTCAGGAGGAAGAATCCTAAGAGAAGGATTTTTCAGAAAATATCATGGCTACAGATATCTGCTACTGAAGGGGGCAGGGCAGCTTCCCAAACCCTCCCATCTGAGCAGCCCTGCCATGGGGCAGCCCCACACCAGCTCATCAGGTCCCCAAGCCCACCCAGCCTGGCCTGGTGCTGTGCAGCTGCATCTGAGCCAACAGCCACATCCTGGCTAAATGGCACTGTGGAGCCATCACATACACAAATTTATGCATATAACAACATCTCTTGCAGAGATTTAATGGGATTTTCTTTTTTTGGTAAACCTGTATGATTTAATCTTCTTGCAATCTAAGCCTAATTTTCAAAATTCCATTTGCTTTAGCTAAAGCATCCTGATATCAAATTTCTTATGTTAACTAAGTCCAAAGTCCATCGTCTGTCTTGTGTCCCCCAACATCAGGTCACACTCTCCACATATCTCCCGAACTTTACAAGATATTTTCTTCTTCTGTGTCATTTCACCCTGGAGTTCTTGTGTGCACAAGAAGTATCTTGAACTCCCTGATTTCCTGACTGTGCTGCCTCTTATCAGGCCTCAGAGTGTCTCACCTGAGTCAGAAAACATCCTTTTTCCACCTAAAAACCTCAAGCATTTCCCATTTAAATGACCATGGCCACAATTTCTATATCTTACTGCACAGCAGAAAGATGGAAATATGAGGAGAGTGTCTGAGTATATAAATAAAGCAGGAGTTTATCATAATTTATTTATAAAAACTATTTCTAATCTAATTCTTTGGATATTATCTAGGGGCAAGAGAGACAAGACAAAAAAATGGTTCTTAATCAGGAATTGCCACATGGAGTGGTTTTGATTAATATGCAAAACTTAGATTATAAATAGATTTATAAATAAATGATCAACTATGGCTGCTGCTTTATTTATCTATGGACTTGCAGAAAATTTGAAGGCTGAATTCTGATTAAATGAGAATCACCACTAATGGTGGACTGGATGGCTCAAAAGGACTGGTAAAGGAAAGTGAGAATATATTTGCATAGCACCTTTGATTCAGAAGAACTCCCAAGTGCTTTGCAGAATTAATATTATATTTTAGGGGTCACTTCATCCATTACTGAAATGCAGCCTCTGAGGAGAAGGGAAGATAACTTTCTGCATCTATTTCACCTCTCCTTGAAGATCTCTAAGCACTTTGCACACTAATTAAGCTTCCTATTGTATCCATGCAATCCACTCCTCCTGCCAGTTACTCAAACAGTAAAACCTAAAGTACCAGGAATAAAACCAAGGAAAATTCATCAACCTGATACAACTTCATTTCACTTCCTGATCATCAGGCTAAGGTCAGCTTGTAACTCAAAAAGATGAACTCAGCAGAATAGCAGTGCAGATCTCAAACCACAATGTAAAAAACTTATTGTCACCTTATTGCAGGGGTTCCATATCGTTGTCTCCTTATAACAAAAGTTCCACACCTTTTTAGTGTTCCTCATGGGCAGCTCCTCAGAGCACTGACTCTTTCGTCTTCACAGAGCAGCCACTGACTCCAATTCCCCTCTCACCCAGCCACCCCACTCTTTTATAGAATCTTCTTCTCATTGCTCACAGCTGTGGCCTGTTAAGGTCAGGCCTGTTCCTAATCTTTGATAATTGGCCCAGCTGCAACTCCTTAGGGTAAGATTACTTTCTACACTATCTTTATTTTCTTATATTCTTATTGTTATTAATATATTATTATTTTCTTATATCCTCCTACACTTAGGAGTTAGACCCATTGTGTCCCATGTCACAGCACACAAACTTCTCCTCTAAGAGCACTCCAGCATCCCATCATAAGCAAAACCCCAGCCCTGAGGTTTCCAACCCTTCCTGAGAGCCTGAACTTCTCACTGCTCTGTCCTGATATAGAGTCACACACATCTCTGGGACATTGGAGCTCAACACAACACTTCATGCAAAATCTAAAGAGCTCAGGGTTTGCAGATGCAACACTCAGCCCATTCCCATCTGTGCCAAACCTGGGTCAGACTCCCCCAAATCCATCCAACACAGGGCACAGGGGAGAAATACATCCCTGAAAGTGCTGGAGAGTGGGTTCAGCCTCTTCCATTTACCTTGCCTTTTCAAAATAAGAAAGGCAAAGCATTTCTTTTCATATGGCAATGCTGTCCTGCCAAGACAGTTTTCACAGCTGAGCACTTCCCAAGGTGCCAGTTGTGCAATTCAGGGCCTGGATGTGATCCCCTGAGCATGATGGATGGCTTTAAAATAAAGGCACTGTGAGATGTACCAGCTGTCCAGGTGCACATTGGATCAGCTTGGCTGAACCACCCCTCCTCCTCCTCCTTTGCCTCCCTCTGAGGAAGGAGTAGGAGCTCATCCTGTGCAGGAAGAAGGCTCTGATGCCAGGAGAGACACAAGAGCCCAGCAGAGATGTGGCCACACATCAGTCAGATCTCATCCAAATGTGAGTCTGATTTTACTATGTCTGAAATAACTTGCTGTTATGTGGCAAGTTTGTGTGACTCCTTTTAAATTCTCTTTACTAGGCCACCTCATTTATGATTTCCTCACCCCATCAGACACTAAAGGCAGAAAAAGAGGCAAAATTAACTTTTTTCCTCAAATAAACCAAGCTCAGGCTCCAATAACACCCCACCCACTGCACACACTTCTTCCATGCATTCATTCCAGGTTTCCAGATATCCCTGGAAAGGGATTTCATTCTAAACCACCCTGTTATTTCACAGTTTCTGTTTGGAGTCCAGACTATGAAGATCATCTTTAAACACTCCTTGCAGCCAGAAGGGCCATCTTGAACAGTGGACACCTGTGTAGCACTCACTATTTGGGGACAGCTGGGCTGAAATTCAGCCACACCACAAAGGGCACCAATGTGGCTCCTTGCACATTGTGCAGGTGCAACCTTAGAATCCTTGAAAGGATAAGATTGGTTTCTACACAGGTTTTCTTCTCACAGGGCTTTAGGAGACAGCACAGACCATGTCCAAGGTGTTCTGGGGTCAGTGACATAGATCAAACTCCATTTAGCAGAAACCATACACCAATACAGCCCCACTTCCTCTTTCCACCCAGCAAATCAGCAGTGTGGACAGTCTATTGACTAAAGAGAGCAGATTTTACCACAGCAGTAATAATCAGTCCAGGGAGAGCATTACCCCTCACTGCCCAATTAGAAAAACATTGAATGCACGGAAATGCCTTTTGAATAAACACTTGATAACCCTCAATAAAACTGTAAGAGAGAGTTACTGCAGATTTACAACCCAGGAAAGCAGAGCTCTTCAAGGCACAGCCAAGAGCTTATTGCTTCTTATTTAATGCTTATAAGTGCAAGAGCTCCACAATCCCCCCAGCAACCTGGGTTAAAGCAGCTTAGCAGGAAAATAAAATAGGTGCCCATAGATGTGGAAACCCAGGGCACACAGGGAATATTTCTGTGTCTGCTCTGGGGTGCCCTGACCCCCAGGGGAACACTGACTCTGACCCTCATTCATGGAGAAAGTTTCCCAGACTTCAAGACAGACTGGAATCCACAAAAGTGTGAAATAGATTATAGAGGGCAGTGTAGGTGTATCACTTGGTGAGAAATTGAGGTTTTGGGATTTTTAGTGTGTTGTGGATGGAAGCAAGATGGAGGGCACAGGGCGTCATACTGGGTTTCTTCTTCATGCTTCTTCTTCCTCCTTCTCCATGGGTTTGGGTGGCATTTTGTAATTGGGCAGAAAATCTGCATTGGGATCAGTGCTCTGTGGGATCAGTTATTGGGTTAAAAGGGAAAATAATCTAGGTGTCAGTTCTTAATTGGATAGTTTAGTTTTAAAAGACCTTGTACCAAGAGATTGTTGGCCATTTTGTGCCTTCTAATGAAAATCTGCCAAACTCACAGTAGTGAGACTGTTTTACTGATAAGAAATAATAAACACCTGAGTCCAAACATGAATTACTGCCTCAAGTGCCTTCAATCTAGACCCAGAGAAACCCACAACTGGGACCCCCACACACAGAGGGCTGGGGGGAACCACAAGCTGGCCACAGTGGCTGTGAGGTGCTTGCTGTGGGTTGTGTGGGATTTGCTGAGGGCTGTGTCACCCCTCTGGAGAGGCAGTGCCACCAAGCAGCTGCACAAAGGTCCCTGCTCTGCTTGGGGATATGAACTGCCCAGGCCCTGCAGCTGCAGGGGTGATCGAATGTTGGTCTGTAAAGAAGAGAAAAGAATCATTTAAGGAATGAAAAGTGACACTTGCTAATGAGGATGCTGCTGCTGCTGGATTGTCCAACTTTCCTGGTGATTTCTCTCTCCTCCCAAACAAAGGGATAAGCCTTGCTTATCTCTTACATAACCATTAGATGTTTGCTGGTCACCATTTGAGTTATTAAATTTTCACCCCCTTTGCAATGCACATTTTGGAAAACACTCTGAAGACGCAGGTCCAAGTTTGTGTAAAAGTGATTGTGCCCTTTGGCTTCAGAACCTCCCCTGTCCTTCCCCAGGGAGCACAGCTGTGAGGCACATCTGCCTGGTGAGAACACCTCTCTTCCTCTCTGGGAGGAAAGGAGCACCCTGGAGTGCACCAGGTGTCAGCCTGGCCTCCTCTGCTGTGAGGATGCTTAAACTGCACTGGGTTTTTCTGAAAATGGGTGATTGGCAAGGAGGAAGGAACGGGCTGGCTCTATTTACATTGATGCAGGTTTCCCAGCCCAGCTGCCCAGCCAGCTCGGGCAGCAGCCCTTCCTGCAGGAGCACAATGGGGATGTTCACAGCCCCAGGGAGGATTCCACAAATGAACATTGACATAAAGGTCCTGCCCTTGCTGATGAGCATTGATGTGTTGTTTTCTGTATTCACAGCTCTTGGTGATGGGAAAGCATCTACAGAGTAATTTTGTTTTCCTCCTTAAGGAGCCCATCAGGGAACAGCCCGGTGCTTAAAAAATAAACACCCACCAAAAATCCTCACTAACTCCCTTATCATCTGTATTCATTTGAACAGGTTTCCTTCCCAGCAGCCCTGTAGCCAGTGCCTTACATCCTTGGGAACACCCAGGGTGCTGGAGATCACAAACCCTGAGAGCAGAGCCCTGCCACCATCCATGGCAGGAAATGGATTCTGATGCTTCCATTCTTTCTCTTCCAGGAAAGGATGAGTGAGCAGGTGTTGGGAAGGATGAAAGTTTGACAAGAAATTCTCACAGATATGTATGCTTAGCAGAAAGATTTTTTAATGTAGAATATGAAGAATGAATAGAGATGGAAGCAAGTTTTGATATAGAAAAAAAGAATTGCTGAGCCAGTCTCACTGGATAACCAAGGAGGCAAAGGGTGTGTTAGTTAGAAGGGGTTTTGTGACTTAAAGCAAAGGATAAACCCACCCCAAACAAGATGATGTTTTTACCAAGCAGAAAAATAACACAGGCAGACAAGTCAGCAAATGTTGCAAGTAGAAAAAAATTCTCAGAATTTTCCACTGCAAGAAAACTGAAAAACAACTTCTAGCTTAAACTGTAATGTACAGACTTTTAGTGATTGGGGAACAGTAATATGAATATGGTAATTACAGTAGTTATGATAGGCAATAGATAAAAGTTAAGGTATAGATTGGTTCTCCTGTATGAAGATGCTCAGCAAAGAAAAGTCTATAATGCATTGTAACCAAAACCAAAGGGTCTCCAGGCCTGCCTGCAGCTGGAGTTGACAGCTGTGGGCACAGCTCTGTCACCCACAACCCTGGGCTGCTGTAACCTCTTGGATGGAATAAACTGCATTTTGTGTACAATAAATTGAATTTTGTATACAATAAACTGTATTTTGGAGAGCCTCTGGAGTCCCACATCCCTCATTTTGGCTCTTACAAGGGCAGTCTCAAGGGCCCAGCCACCTGAGGTATCTCAGTTTCACCACCCTCTCCAGCCAAGGCAGCTTTTCCCATGGCACAGCCAGCACTGGCTGATGTTTGTTCTATTTTAGCAGTTGCTGCTTTATTGAGGAGCCAGCAAAGTGGACTTTGGAGACCTTTCCTGCTCACACTATTAATGCACAGCGAGCAACCATCGGGGTAATGGAGGAGGGCAATCAAAGGAAATCTCCCTCCAGGCTCCCACTATTATTTCCTATCCAAAAAATAATAATTAATGTGTCTACCATTGCAGTAATTAAAGAGATAATGTGCTATTTTATGTATTATTGGATCCCTCACACAAGGAAGTGGAGTTATACTCCTGGATGCAAAAATGTGGCAAGCATCTCTGAAAGACAAATAGGTTAAGCCATATAAAATATCACTACACTATTCCCTTGGTTCAAAAGATGCATTATCACTCAAATGAGGGTGTAGCAAAACCTTCAAATCTTTAGTAATTTATATCTTAATCACTGTGCATGGCAGAGTTGGAGCTCTGAGGGTTTTCCAAGTGGGGAAATTGAGGAAAACTGAGGGGAAGAAAGAGGGTTTTGTTGGGATACTGCAGTGGGTTGGTGACATCTGGGACAGGGCATCTTCCCTGAACAAAACTGGATCTGGATTCAGAAGATCATGCCCAGGAAGCTACCAAATGTTGGTCTGTAAAGAAGAGAAAAGAATCATTTAAGGAATGAAAATTAACACTCACTTGGTAACCAAGATGCTGCTGCTGGATTGTCGAACTTTCCTGGTGATTTTTCTCTCCTCCAGAAACAATGAGATAAGCTTTGCTTATTTCTTATATAAACATTAGATGTTTGCTGGTCACCATTGGAGTTACTAAATTTTCACCCCCTTTGCAAAGCACATTTTGGAAAACACTCCCAAGACACAGGTCCAAGTTTGTGTAAAAATACATCCATGGAGCCCCTGGCACATTCCAAGCAGGCTGCTGCAGTTGTTCACACTAATTCAGGGAGAAAGGAGGATATAAATTAGGTACTGGTGTGGAATCAGTCTGTGCATGTTATTACAGCAACAGCAACATCCTTGCACTCCATCTCCTGAATCAGTGAATAAAAACCACTCTCCTCTCTCTGATATCAGATATATTGTCTTGGATTGCGAAAAGTAACTATTGAGACACAAAACTGAGAGAGAAGCAAAGGCTTTTCAATCACAAAACAACTTCTGATGCTGACATTTATACTGGAATTTGTTAACAAAGAAGAATAAAAGTTCTAAAACACACTGCTCCCCTATTATCATAAGCAAAACATCCAAACTTAAAATTCTCCCTGTGCAATGCCTTCAATTAATAATGTAAAGTATCTGCCACCAATTATAAATCCTTTTTATGAATGCTGAATGTGGTTTGTACTTTTCTCTCACTTCATCAGATGCGATGAATTGAAGGCTGTAACAGCATCCTGGCTATTGCTTTTTTTTTTTCCCCACACAGAATCATATCCAAATTTTTCAATGTTTTTTTAATGCTTCATTTCTCTTAATGGCAAATGAGGTTTCAAAATGTAAAGGAAGTTTTGAAAATATATCGGTGAAACAACAAATTGGAAAATAAAGGGAGGGAGAAAAATGAAGTACTATCTGCACTAAATTATATAAGTAGTATGGGAAAATATTGGGAACGTGAAGAGAGAAAGCTTTTAAGAGCTTACAGTAGTGAATTCTGATGTTTTACAGAATTCTCCCTAGAAGAGCAGGGGGAAATTATTAATGGATGTCCAGCACAATTCTGACTTATAAAAACAAGGACATTTTTATTGCAACTTAAAAAGAATTCAAATTTAAAATGTTTTAAATTCAAAACTTGTTAGGATCTGTTTTTTTCAATTATTTCTGCAGCAAAATTTGTTTCAATTTGACTGAAGCAGGCATTGCAATACTTGGTCTTTTTTCCATCTCTTCAGTGACCTTTTTTGCTTTTTTGCTTATCAGATTTTCACAAATGATGCCACATCATGCTCAATCAGATCTTTATCTGTGCTGCAAAATTTGCAATTTTCATTCTGCAAGTTTTTCTTTCTCATAACTTACATGTGAAGTGATAAAGATTTGTCTTAAAAATTTCAGCGAAAATCAAGCTAACAAGTGCAAACCCTACATCAAGGCAATAGCATTGTCTACAAGGAACCAACAACAGCTGGTGTAGATTGTTTCCTTTTCCTCCTGAAAAGTTGCATCAGATTTGCTGATGTGTGATGTCCTCAGTTGTGCATCCTGCAAACCTTCTCTGAGGAGCTGCTCACACACGAACCATCACCTCACAGGGAATAAAAGGCACAACACAAAAATCTTCCTCTTACGAGCAGGATCATCCTGTAAATTTTGACTTTGTTGATTTAACATCCAAATTCATTGTCCTAAACATGGATTTGTACAGAATTACTGATGTGTCTGAGAAGACCAAACCAACCTCTAGATTTTATAACACAATTATTATTATTTCTTTCATGCTTCTTTATTGCTTTTATTACCACGACCCCAAAGGTAAAGAAGCTTATTCACCTTTTGTACCAAACAAATATAAGCACCCTCCAAAGCACACCAAGGGAAAGCTAAGTTTGGGTAATGCAGCCTCCAGATCTCTGGATGAAGATACCAGAGTAGAGAACAAGCACAGAAAGTGCCATAATGCTTTTGAGAAAGCAAGCAGATTAATATGGAATATCTGTTTTAAGAGCATCTCTAGTCCTGGTCTTACTGAGCTCAGATGTTTATACAATGTCTTGGACAATGGTCAGGAAGTCCTCTCTCTGCAAGATGGACAATTTCAACCACCCAGAGAGACAGAACAAGGGAAAAAAAAACAATAATTGCACCCTAGCCAGTGAGGAAGAGCTCCAGCCTCATGTGCAATGTCATCCAGGAAGTCTGGGGCAAAACTGGGAGTGGGCTTCAAATTTTAAATTTACAATGCAAATGTTAATTGTGAAACTCCATTTTAGGATCATGTACAGATTGAATTGATGAGCCAAATTCTGACAGTTTGTTCTGTGTGATTTTCATTCCTGCTCTAAACTAGTGGGTGCTATGACACTCAAGGTAGAACAGTACAGTGGTAGTTAGGGGTTGTAGTAAGGTCCCATCACACAAAAAGAAAATTTAACCCCCTTCTTCTAAGTCTAGGGGGAAAATTGCATTTTTAGGACTCGTTTTGAGCTGACACACTGCACTGAGGTGGCTTTTTCCCTCTGCAGCTTGTGTGCAGCACTTGAGCTCTGTCTGTTTTCCCCACCAGATGCTCTGCACACAGCACCCCTGTCAGCAGCAAGGTGCAGAGCCATGAATGAGGAGTGATGATTAACGAAGAAGGAAGGTGAATATTAATCATGGAGCCAGCATCTGATGGGAACACTGATGGAATAGTGGTCCCACTGGAAGTAGTTAGGAGTTGATTTTTGTGCCCCAGGGCGGTAGTTTTAAACGAGGACTCATGATGGAAGAGAAGTTGCTTGTAATGGATTAAACAGGCCATTGTGGAAAACCTGCCTTCAGCCTCGCCCTGCCCTGACTCCTGAGAGCTGAACCCAGGTCTGTGTGCACCTACATTCCCCTAGACTGGAAAGATCCAACCTTTAAACAGCAGCAGAACAGAAACAGGACATCTCCCTTTTCCCTCGCTGAGCTGCAGGAGAGCAACTACCTCAGGTCAAATCAAGAAATGCTGATGCTGCTGGTTCTCAGCAACTTTTTTGTTGTTCAGCACCCTTGTACCAGACCAGGAGAAAGAGGTGAGTCTGGGATAACTTCCCTAGCTGGGTAATTCAGGTTTGAACTACGGCTATTTGCAACCTGCTCCAAACCTATTGGAAGGCAAAAGGAGTCACAGCTGCAACATGAAGTGTTGTAGGCCTAACCTAGGCTGGAATTTTCTGTATCTCAGAATAAAAACTGCACTTCCAATGAATGTCACAAAAGGGACTTCAGCATCTATCCAAAAAATTCTGTTGGTGTTGCTCCAAAGAGGTTTTATTTGAGGGAGGAAGGGATATGTAAAAGAAAGGAGGGCTGTACTCAGAGCTGGTAATTCTGTTAATTCTGTTGAAGCCAGCAGCATTACCAAGTTTCTCAGGGACAGGTCTTTGGGTCCCTGTGGTGCTCTCTCCTCCAAGCTCTACCAGTACTCCAAAGGATGCAGAATCACAGCGCACAACCCCTTTCCTGAACTTTTCTCCACAAATTAATCCATTACATAGCTCCTAGTAGGAAAATACCACATGACCAGCAGCCTTGTATATAGACAAGGTTAATTTTTCTTAATAAAATCTAATTTTAAAAGTACAGAAAGCTTTCATACTTGCAGCAAAAGATTAGGCAGAGAATGGGTTGGTTATGCATGTTATACGTGCATTTTTCTATAGATTTAGGCTGAGATCTTTCACCTCCCAGCAATAATTGTTTTCCCAAAAAGGAAATGTGTCTGCTCATGGGCTGCAGCTTGGCTACCCCTCCACCCAAGTGTCTCACAATAAAAAGGACAAGGCAAAGCTGTTCCCTTGATTTCAGCTATAGGAGTGCAGTTGGCTACAGTGCAACAAGTCACAGAGAATCCCAAAGGCACAAAGCAGAAATCCTCCCAAGTGCACTGAGGCCAGAAGCAGCTGAACAGCACAAGTTTAATCCTCAGTGCTGCATTTTATCCAGAACATTGGGCCTTCAACAACCCAGAAACCTTCAGGTGCATTTTCACAGTTAGTTAATGCTGTTCCAGGGCTGGGGATTTGCAGATGTGCAGATTATTTGTCTGGGAGCAAACCTGTGGCCCCTGCTCCTGTTTTTGCCTTGCAGTTCACAGGGTATCCCTGTCAGGAATTGCTGCTTTCCTGCACAGCAGCTGCTTGTGGCAGCAGCCACAGAGGGGATGGCTCAGGCAGCTCTGCCCTGACATCCTCACAGAAGTAGGGGCTGCCTTTCAAAGGGTGAGATGCTCTGCAGCTCCCCTGCATAAATAACTTGTTAATGCATCTGTCATTTCAGGTGTCAGAGCAGAGACAAGGTCAAGCTTGGAGAGAAATCAGCCTGCTCCATCCTTGACCCATCATTCATCACTGCATTTGTCCACAGCCAAACAGCCCAGCTGGTTAACAGGGAAAATACCTTGGCTGAGCTCGAAAAGGGTCCTGTTTCTGCTGTGGAGAAGTTTATTAATAATTCTCTGCAGAAAGCCGCAGGAGTTTTGATGGACAGCATTGCATGGACATTTTTCAGTGGAGAAGTTAAAATCCTGCACTGTGCACCCAATCCCAGGGCTGAGGGAGACAAGAGGTTAATTCTGCAGACAGCAAACAGTGGCTGTAAGTTATCAGGGATTCACAGTGGTGGGGATATATGAGCTTTGCCTTCACCTTCCCTCATGGATAAAGTACAAGCCATCCTGGCTGTGTTAACACTGCCATGCCATGCTGGTGCCCCCTCATATCACCAGGCAGAAATTAGCACTGATTTCACAGGATAAGCATTGGTTATTAACATACACACCTGAATTCATGCTCATTCATTTAAATTTCAGCTACCTTTACAGGTAAGACTCCTAGTTCCTAAGGAAAAAGAAAATTTTAAAAGGTGAAGCTTTGTCCTTAAGGCAAAAAATTATGTGTTTTAATCACTCTTATGAATTGCTGGCATTTGTGTGAGGGTTTGGAGTTTTGGAAGGATGAGGTGGGAAGAAGGAATATATGGTTTCTACCCTGAATGCAGGATAGACAGTGAGAAGTTAGGAAGAGTTGACCTCTGAGGTTCATTGGTGAGGTGGCTGCAGCTACTCTGTGATGGCTTCAGTGTGCTCACAGCCTCAATAAATCTTGTCACAGCAGTAAGAATAGAATGTGGGGCACACACACATTTGGTACAGACCCAGGCTGACCTCTGACTCCTTTCAGCTGAGACAGCTTCACCTGCAACATTTTAAAAAATTCTAATTTTTATACACACAGACATCAGTTTATGGGCTCAGACACACAGACAAGCTCCCACAGCCTAAAAAAGTTTCCAGCTCCCACCTATACTGTGGTAAATTGTCGCTCTAGAACACAAAATAAAACAACTGAGACACTGGACTCTCCAAGGTAAAAAAAAAAAAAAAGAAAGCATAATTCTGACTCCAACATTTATAAATTTCCAAAAGTGACAGTGGATTGGAGGGTGACAGTGCCACCTCTCCAATGCCACTGGACAAACCAACAGTCCATCAAATTTCTCCTTCTCCATGAAAGAATGCAAAACAATGAGTTACATGAAGTGCGTGAGAAAGTTCCTTACAAGAATGGAAACATCAGAAGGCTCAAAAACTTAAAAAAACCAGGGTGACAGTAAATGCCCCTGTAGGATCAGCATGACAGAGCAAGAATTTTCCACCCTGAGCAGTTTTCCATCAGTGTGAGCTGAATGAAGCTGTGGAGCTGAGGCCGCCCCGAGGCTCTGCCAAGGAGCACCCAGCAGTGCCTGTGTTAGTGCCCTGTGGCAGGAGCAGGCTGAGGTGTGATGGATTACACTGGGGTTACACACAGACTGTTATCTCCGACCCTGCTCCTGGGCATGGCAAGATCTAAATGAATTTTTTGGCCTTTCTGCAGCTGGTGATCAGCTGGCACCTTTCAGGGGCCCTGCACTCTGCTGTGCACCATGGTGAAAGCTGGCTGCAAAGTTGGTTCCTTAGCTCACCACGCTCTTTTCTCAAAGATTTTACCCCATTTACTTGCAGCAGTTGTATAATGCCAGTGTTCCAAGAGCCCCAGCATTTTGAGAGGCAAGGTGACCACATCCTGCAGCGCTGAAGTACTCACAGGTACAAGCAGCTTCCCAAATTACCAATAACTGTTCTCCCTACTTAAATAAAATAGCCATAAGATTGCCAGAGTGGTGAGATTTTCAGTGAAATATATGAGATCCAAAAAGTCCTGTGGGCAGTGTTGGCTGAGGTGTGTGCCCATCACCTTTGAGATCCAAGGCTGCACAAAAAGCCTCCTCAATTTAAGAAATTAGTCTCTCTTGCCCTGCACCATTTGTTGCCCCAAATCCTACAGCATTCCTCAGCTAACTTCCCATCATCTCTCTCCCGGTGCCAACTCAGCAGCTCCATTAGCCCCTCGTTTGTTTGCTGGGAAATGTGCTCCTCTGCTTTGTTTCTCTGGACCTAACATTATATTTTTTTTTTTTGCCTCTTTCCTCCCTCCACAGGGTGACAGCTATTTTATCACCTACAACAAGAAATGCTGAGCCTGTTGTGCAGGCAAAACATTTGCAAAGGGGCAGGGGGTACACAGAAAGCAGTAGGAAATTGATAAGGGCTGTAAAGTAGCTTTATAAAAATGCAGACAAGCCTGTTCAGGGCACAGAGCACCTGCACCTCTGCCCCCGGCAGCGCTTCCTTCAGATGCTCCTATTGTTTTCATTACTATTTGTGACTCCATCATTAATAAATTACTTTTTTTTTTCCTCCTGTTGGCTCCAGCCACCAAGGGAGCCAGCAGGTGCACCACTTTTACAATTAGCCCTCTGTAATGCATGGTTGGCAAGAAAAGTTGTCCACGAGCTGCAGAGTTTTACTGACTGGATTTCTGCTTGATGACCACGGCTCTTGGAGCAATTAGAGAAGAATGTGCAGGAAAGCACCTTAAAGCATCTGCTCATCTGGTCAAAAACTTCCATAGAGAGGCTAAATCCAAAACTTTGACTCCTGCTCATGAAGCTGGGACAGAGGGACAATGCAGGGCAGCGAGAGCAAGCTGTGGCTTTTTAAAAGCATCATTTCTACCACATATTTCCTGCTTTGATTTCCCTGTACTACATGGTTCAGATAAAGGAGAAGAGAGGTGGGACTGACAGTCTGGTGAAATTGGGCTGACTTTGGTTTGAGAAGGGGCAGTAGAGCAGCAAATCAAAAAGTTGCTTATTTCCATCTCTCAGCAATTCAAGTCTGCTCACACCAGGGCTCTGCTCTGCCACAGCAGAACTGTTCTCCTCAGTCATGCTGGGAAAATTATGGATATACTGAATTCCTTTTCTCAGTTGATATGACTTTCTAAATACCATAATATTAGCATTTCCCTAAAGGGTGGGGCAGGGTTTAAACAGCAGCTAAGGGGAACGGGCTGTGGTTGTCTTTGAATAGGTTAGGTAAGGGACTGTCAGCTTCTGGAGTGCAGGTTGTTTCATTTCCACTGAGCACTCTTTCCCCATAGGGAAAAAAAAAAAAAAACCAAACAAAAACAAACAACCAAAACCAAAAAATGCCAAACAAACAAAAAATCCACAAACAAAGGAACAACCAAAAAACAGGAAAAGAAAATGCAGAGGAAAGAACACAAATGATCTGAAAATGCCTAAACAACATTAACAGAAATGAGAAATCCAAGGAAGAGTAACTTACCACAGATTTCAAAGCCAGAGAAGTTGTGTGTCTGCTTCTGGCAGTTTTCCCTCAGTCCTTGTGAGCTTGGGTGTTTCCCACAGTTCTGAGGACAAAGCTTGCTGGCATCTCTGTTAGAGACAACCAGCTGAAACACATACTAGGGGCACAGGAAAGCAGAAAAACAAATGTTAAAGATGGCATATGTCAAAAACCACCAAAATCAGGGCTTGCACAGAGCTGGCCCCATTGACTCTGCTGTGCTGCCCTTGAGAGCCCAGGATGCTCCAGAGAGGAGGAACGAGGCCTGCAGCAGGCACAAGTGGTAAAATCTGCTACAGAACAGCTTAGAGACTGAATCATGCTTTAAATCATAAGTCCCCTTCAAAATCTCTTTCTGTGAAAGGCAAAACTTGATATTCTATTAATAATTTCCAAAGTAGCATCCAATTTGAATGGGGCAAAATTTTTAAAAACTCAACTTTTCCCCTCTAACTTTGCATGATGGCAAAAGCAGAAACTTTTCAAAAGACTGTCTTGAGAGATCTGGAAATCACCATGAATTCAGAACAGCAACACCTGAGACAAGAAAGTCCTCACTGTAAATGATTTAGTGTAGAGGTCCAAATCTCTGGTGAAAATCCTAATCACTAAATGACCAGGTCATTCTTTGTGACCCAACAAGTGCTCAGTCTTAAACAGAGTAAAATAATTCAGACAGGAGAGACTGCAGAGTTGAACCAGTAGCTCTTATATCAAGTTTAATGGATGGAGACACCATGGGAGCACTTTGGGAGAGGGGTCCCACCTGTACCCCAACACCAAGCCCACATCACTCAGTTCACATTCAGTGTTGGTTTTGTACCTTCCTGAGGAAAAAAGCTCATTGTGGTGAAAAAATACAAAACTTCTCATGACCCAGGAGCCTCTTAAGAAGGAGAATTTAAGGCAGGATCAGTTAGAGAAGTCTTTAAATAGGAAATTAAATGAACACTTGCCTCAGAACCACAGAAATTAGTGGGGCCAAGCTGATGTTTTCTGCGTAGCTGAGGTGTATCCTCACTGCAATCCAGCTGTCATGATCATTGCCTGCCTGTGATATCATCATGATTTTCCTGTTCTCTGCAATTCCAGGGTAAATTGGCAATGAAAGACAAATTTCCTATTACAGATTTTGGTCTGAGGTCCATAGCACCAAGGCAGCATCTCCCACCTGCACTGAGTCCATCCTGCTCACTGCCTCCCCCAAAATGACAACAGCCTGAAATTACTTACAGTATTCTCCACCTTAACATGTGATTTATAACAACATGCAACCTTATTCAAGTGCTCAAAGCCGATTCTCCTAGCCAGACTTTTCTAATTCATGCTCTTAAAAACACCCAAAAAACATAAAGAGTATTAATCCAAGAGGGAGAGGAAAAACACAGTGGAGTGGGATACAATAGAGGAGGTAAACATAAAAAAAAAAGAAAACAAGAAAGCTAAACAAAAAGCAATGAACAGAAAACTGAAAATTAGAAAATGAACTGCAATGGAATAATAGGATGAAAAAGTCAGAGGAGTTGAAGTCAGAGTATAGTTTAATTTCAGCTTCAAAATCAATTCTTGATATAGACAAAATGAGCCACCTAGCCCTGATCCTGGGCAATTTGATGTCTACACATCTTTGTTGAAATTTTCTAAATTAATCACACCTCAAAAACTCTGTTTTCCCTATTTAGAGAACACAGGGATGTTCTCCCTTTTCCCCCCTCCTCATTTGCAGAATTACCAAGGCTTCCTTTGTGCGTTTGCTTTGCCTGGCTGTGAGCAGGAGCCCTGGCCAGCCCCAGGGCTGTGTTAGAGGTGATGTTCCAGGGGTGCAGCCCCTCTCTCTGCCCTGCCCCAGCTTAGTGCAGGCACTCACTGCCATATGTCTTGCTGAGGCCACATATTGTTAAACCATCAGATTTTCTCCTGCAACCAAAACACAGAGCCCCTGAGCTCCTTCCCTTTACTTGACCTGAACTATAGGTGCTGCTCGCAGTAAACTCAATCACTGTCCTTTCTCAGGCTGCTATTAAACCTTGGCTCTAAGCTGCCAAGAAATTAATCTCTGATGCCCGACCTCTCTGAGCCCCAGCGAGCTCTACAGCAGCTCTGCACAACCTTTGATCCCCATCTGCATGGCTTCATCCATAAACAAAAGTACCTGGTGGAGTCCAGTGAACACAGCTGGTCCCTCACTAACATCATTGGAAGAAAAAGAAAAAAAGAAAAAGAAAAAAAAAGAGAAAGAAAGGAAAAAAAAGGGAAAAAGGGAAAAAGAGGAAAAGGGAAGGGGAAGGGGAAGGGGAAGGGGAAGGGGAAAGGGAAAGGGAAAGGGAAAGGGAAAGGGAAAAGGAAAAGGAAAAGGAAAAGGAAAAGGAAAAGGAAAAGGAAAAGGAAAAGGAAAAGGAAAAGGAAAAGGAAAAGGAAAAGGAAAAGGAAAAGGAAAAGGAAAGCATGAAGCCTTTTAGCTTGGAAGTTCTACATTCTGCTGTCAAATCTTAACCTTAGATTTAAAACAAAACAAAAAAACCAACAACAACGAGAAATTAAATCAGAACATCCTATCTCTGATCTGCCTTTTCTGGGGTTCACATATATATTCACACTGTAATTGGTGAAAAACATTGCATTCTCCACTTGCCAGCTCCTGTGTTATTGAGTGAGACAGTGCCACACATCCCTCTCCTCTGCATATCTGGGATGCATGTCACTCTGGCAGGATTGCTTGTTCCTGGAGAGGGACTAAATCATTACACGTTTGTTAATCCATCATTCATCCTGACAGCCAGTGCTGCTTGCTGACAGCTCCGGGCAGAGGACAGCCACCAAACCCTGGTGAGCTTCACATTCAAATTCCAGCTAAAGCATCAGCATTTCAGGCAGGTTGGGTCTGCCTCTGGAAGTTTTATTTTAATGATAGTGAGAAGGATTGCTGCAGCATAAACTCTTTCCCAGACTGCGGAGGACCAAACAGATGGGAAAAGCATTCATGTGACAGATACCCATAAAAATAAGTTGGGCACAAAGGAGTTATTCTTATCAATTTAAAGGTGAGGAGTAAAGGCTGAAAGTAATAAATGAGTTTTCTCGAGGGGTTGCAGAATATTTACAGGAAAGGAAGAACCGAGCCTCAATTCTTAATCTACTGCCCAATACTTTTTCTGCTAAAACTTGAAAAAGTGCAAGAGAAATCATCCCCTCATGCTCTGGCACATGGGAGAGAAAAACTGGCTGCATCCCTCTGAAAAACCCACCTTCAGGTGGGCAGAATTCATCTCTGATAAGGTCTGGACTCACACACCAGTGCAGGCTGGCTTGGCACAGCTGATGAGGCACTTTGGGACTCAAACAAGCTGATGTTTTTTTCTAAATGCAAACAATAGACAATCTCCTTCTGTTTTATAACACTCTTTTCTTCTCCATATAAGCCGTTCAGCAGTCAGCAATTGACTGTTTTTCAATTTTAGTAATAATCAGTTTATCTTTTATAATTTTCAGAAGTTCTCAAGAGACTTTCCCCTCTCACTGAGCACGAACACACAAACACTTGACTTGGCATTTGCCACAAGTAAGGAGACAAAAGCCCACACTATGGGGGTGGGAAAAAGCGTTGGAAATCTTGTAAAATATATCCCCTTGGAGAGTCCCATCCCCTTCTGCTTCTCCCCCCATCCAATTTTCATCCTACTCTGTTGTGCTGGAGACTGAGTCAATGGCATATATGGTTGTGCTCTGACCCTGGGGGTGCAGGGGTGTAGCAGCACAAGCAAAAACTAAATTATACCAAATATTCCAAGTTCAGTATCAGTTGTGCATACAAGGCAAAGTTAAAAATCCTCCTCCTCCAAAGTTAAAAATCCTCTATCTGTTGTGGAATACCCCAGACAGGGAGATCCCTGCCTTATCCCTGCACAGCAGCAGGGCTCCAGCAAAAACTCAGCTGCAGAAAGGAGTTCTCAACCTCAAGGGCAGCTGTCAAGCCCAGAAGGGAAAACACATATGAGATCACCAGCAAAACTATTTGGGCAGTGCTGCTATCAAGCCTTTTAAAGAGCAGCGCTGAGTTAATTCCTTTTAGAGGTCTTTGTTCCAACATCTCCTTTCTCACAGCTCCAGCCAGGAGCATGAGGAGACATGATCCTTCCCATGGAAGAATTGCTGTCCACAGCTACTCCTGCTCAATAAGCTTTGTCACAGACTTGAGACTATTTTTGGAAGCTTTAAAAATATCTAAGGGGCACCTTTCTTTTTTACTCAGACACAGCATCTTTTTATGTTTAATAGAGAGATTTTAAAAAAAAAATATTTCTGCTTAGCATCAACACGCTTTTCTATTAAAAATAAAACAGCTGAGCTAGCAAGAAGATTTGGGCAGGAGGAAATTCTATTTATAGAAATTTTTACAACAGTTATCACATGCTGATAAGGATCGTTGTGAACCACAGGCTCCAGTGAGGGGTGGTGTGGGGATGAACCCGCCACAAGAGGAGCCAAGGCAGCAGCACAGAGGAGACAAACAGCTCTGGGTCATGCCCTGGAGGGGAGAGCAGTTTGTTCTCTGCAAGGTGGGACAGGAGCAGCCCTGAAGGACACTCAGGAGCACTGCAAGTTCTTCTCCAAAGAGAGCAAGCCCGGGAGCTGCACAGGGCAGTGTAAATTGCTGCTCTCACACAGCCTCTTTTTGCATTTTTTCCATTGACTGTCGCAGACATCTTTTATGGAAAATCCTTTCCTTAGGATTTTTTCCTCCTGAGAAGCTGAAAAGCCTCAGGAACAAAATGTAAACAATGATTATCTGCTGCTGTGAAATGCAACAGGTGCATCTGTGATTGGTCCATGTTGGATATTTGCAATTAATGGCTAATCACAGTCAGCTGGCTCAGACACAGAGCCAAGACACAAATCTTTATCATTCTTTCTTTTCTATTCTTAGCTAGCCTTCTGATGAAACCTTTCCTTCTATTCTTTTAGTATAGTTTTAAGGTAATATATATCATAAAATAATAAATCAAGCCTTCTGAAACATGGAGTCAGATCTCTGTCTCTTTCCTCATCTGAAAATCCCTGTGAACACCATCACAACTGACTAGAAAAGTATCTGCATTGTGTTGCTTGGTGGTGTGGCTGGGCAGTCATGGAAAAAGAGAGAGACCACTGTGCAAAGAAAAGATTTCCTCCAGTGCATCCACTGTTCCTGTCTGTCAGACTGAGCCTTCCTCAACCTGCACCCAGAAGTAAAGAATAATCAACATGTCTGAGTTATCAAGATGGGGAGAAAAAAAAAAAGGAAGAAAAAATGGTCAAATTTTCCTCACCATTATAAGCCCATCAAAAATTACAGCTTTCAAACCATGAACAATGGGAAGGTGGGGGCAGATCTGATTTGAAGCTACAGAGCAGATACATCGAGATAATAATAGAAGTGAAATAATGGCAGGGGTGTCAGAGGAGTGAGTCAGACCAGCAGGCTTCTCTTCCAAGCCCTCTCACCAGCTTGCCACATGACCTTGAGCAAGTCCCTTTCTCTGTTTGTGCTGAAAATTTCTCATCTGCAAACCTGTATCTACCTAGCTTGGAAAATGCCTGGGTTTGTAGGTACAAAATAGGATATGAACCAAGTGTTGCTGTCACATTGCTACCCCTGGTTCAACATTTCTCTGAAAGAATAGTCAAATATCTCTGGTAATCAATGATCAGAAACTCCTGGAAAAGACTGGGTCAAGTCCTGGCTCCTTAAAAACCCACTTTAAGCAGGAGAAGCAGGATTTTATATCCAAGAAATAGGGCATTTTCACATCCATCTGTAGTTAAAATAACCTAGATTGAACCTTCAGATGAACATAATAGATGTGATAGCCTAAAGAGATAACTTCTGAAATTTCACCTTAATTCTCAAGCATCTGTGTGTTCCCGGAGGAGCTCCCATTGCAAACAGGGATGTAACAAAAAGCAGAGTTTGAGGCATGCCATCCATTGGCAATCAGATAATGGAAATCTTTTTCTTATGAAAAATAATCCCTGCTCATGAGGCAACCTTACAGGGCCTTATTTGGAAGCAAAGTTGATTTTAGAGTAAAGCTGAGCTACATTTTTGTTTCAATACCAAGCAACAGAGAGAAGTGAGAAAGAGAAGCAAAGAGCAAGAGACAAGCACCCAAAGAAGATTTTCCCAGGAATTACTTTCTCATTTCTGGATTCTTTACAAAGCTGATCTTTTTTGGGCTCTACCAATTGGAATTTCCCCATAGATGATGATCAAGGATATCTTCTAATGGCCCAGGGGTTCTCTCCTCAGGTTTTTCATGCACCTCTGTAAGAAAGCACAAGGAAACAAGAGAATAATCCCTTCAAATTTACTTATATTCCAGTCAATCTGGTGAAATTAAAACACCCTAGCAATAAAAACAGATTACAGGCAATGTTGGATTCTCCTTTGTCACATTTTCTGAAATATCCCTTTGCCAGGATTTCTTCTCCTGGGAAGCTGAGAAGCCTCAGAGAAAAATAAAAACAAAAATTATCTGATTTGCTTCTCCTGTGTTTTGCTGCTTTGGAATGTGGTTTGGACATGGTTTACCAACTGGCCATTGTTTGATTGGTTTCATGTGAATTGTTTTAACTTAATGACCAATCACAGTCAGGCTGTGTCAGGACTCTGGAAGAAGCCATGAGTTTTTCATAATTATCTTGTAGCCTTCTGTAAGTATTCTTTCTGTATGCTTTAGTAGAGTTTAGTTTAGTATTCTTTAATATAATATAGATCATAAAATAATAAATTAGCCTTCTGAGAACATGGAGTCAGATTCATTCATTCCTCCCAATGACAGGGGTCCCTGAAAATACCACACCTCTTGGTGGGGAAGACAATTTTTGTTTTTGCAGTGAGTACATTACTCTACTTAGAGGGGTTCAGCAATTTTCAAAAAGAAGATCACCTTCCCTCATGCTTTCCAAAATGCTGGGCCACCCCAAGAGCTCCCAGCTTCCAGGCAGGAGCACTGCCCTGCCCTGGCTGCACCACTGCCCATGCAGGAGCCTCCTACACACTGCATAACGTGTCCTAAAGGGCTCTCTAAAGAGTTCTTTGATATTTTTCTGAAAAATAACCATTCCTTTAAACTATGGCTCCTCTTCTCCTGGTGCTCTGCAATGGGACTCGTTTTTCCACATGCAGCACCTCAGCACCAAAGTGCTGCTGGCACCAGGCTACCATTTGTGCTGTAATTAAATTGAATCCACTCCCTGGCTTGGCTTTATCCCTGCACAATACCAGCATGTGAGCAATCCATTCTCAGGGCACTCATACATCACTGGGGTGAGCTCTGGCCATGATGTATGGGCGCAATCCATCAGAGTGCACTCCTGCTAGCAGGATCTATGGGCACCATACATCATCAGGGTGAGGCTGAGGGCTGATGGATGGCTCCAAAGATGGTACCGTGCAGCACTGGGCTAGGCCAGGACCAGGAGGATAAAGGTTGGCACCAGTGTTACCTGATTTCCCAGTGCTGGCACTGAACCAGCCCTCCTGAACTGCAGTCTAACTTTAGCTCCTTATTTATTTATCCTGAGGTACTGGAAGCTCCTCTCCTGGGATGCAGCATCCTCCCAGAGGTCCCAGTGGCTGGCTGGTACACAATCAGCATATTTTCAGTTTGATGTGAAGGCTTCAGCCCATTATCACTAATGGCAGCTGTAGTGGGAATGCTCTGTATATCATCAGAGACAGGCACGAGCTCAGCCTCACACCCACACCACAGCACCTGCAGGACAGTGGGAATAAAACTCTCACAATGCTCAAAAAACCCCCTGAAGCCTTGAAAACTCCCTGCAGTAACTTCACTGTTTTCAAACATTCACCCTCTGGAAAAAACTCTTCCAAATTTGAAACATAAAATTGTCCAGGCTGTGCAGGCAGAGCATCCCATGCTCATCCTAGACTGGGGAGAGCAGCAGTCTAGAAGTGTGGACTGTGACCCCAGTGTGAACAAAATCCACCGTTCCCTTGACCAACCCATAAGAGGGAGCATGACTGAAAAGCAGAGCTGCTCTAGGGGCTGGGGGGATGATCAGGGCAGGAAAACAGAGGCACAAAGGAGGAAAAGAGGAACATTTGCTGCCTGAGAGTCTTTCAGACCTGTGGTGGTGTTCGCAGGGGTCCCAGGATGAAGGAAGAGATGAGAATCTTGACTCCATGTTTCAGACGGTTGATTTATTATTTTATATATTATATATATTATATTAAAAGAAATAAATATATATATAATATTTCTATATAATATGTGTTATATATTATATATAGTACATATTATGTATATATAATATATAATATATAATTATAATATATTATATATTATATATTATATATTATATATTATATATTATATATTATATATTATAATTAAAAGAAAATTATATATATTATATTAAAATAAAATTATATATTAAAACTATACTAAAGGAAGAGAAAGGAGACATCAGAAGTTTAGAAAAGAAAGGAATGGAATGATAATAAAATCTTGTGACTGCTCACAGCCTTGACACAGGTGGCTGTCATTGATCATCAAGTAAAAACAATTCACATGCTGGGTAAACAATTTTCCAAATCACATTCCAAAACAGCAAAACATGGAGAAGCTGAAGCTTCTCAGCTTCTCAGGAGAAAAGATCCTAACAAAAGGATTTTTCAGAAAATATGTCTGTGACATAGACCTCCCTTTTGCAAATAGGAAAGTTAAAGTTTAGAGCAATATGAGGGAGTTTTTGGGATATTTGCTCAGGGGGAAAGTGGCCAAGGAGATCCCTCAATGAGCACAATCGTGCATCATGCGAGTCTGTGCCTGGGCACTCTGAGCCGCTGCTGGGGACAGCAATGTCCTGGGGAGCAAAGGTGCTAAAACCAATCTCTGTGCTCCTCGTGGAGTCACTCAGGGTCTCCCATAAAGCAGACTTACTGCTCTTGTGAAAGAAGTAACAGTATAATAAAATACAGATACCCCAGCCAACCCCTCTGCCCAGCCCGGAGGGGCAGTGAGAGGACTCTGAGTCAATCCCAGCCTGTCCTTCCACCCCTCAGCTCCTCAGGGCAGCATCTGACCCTCAGCACAGCCAGCCACCACCCCCTGGGACCACCACCAGGACACAATTCTCCTCACAGCACACAGGGAAGTGCTGGCACAGTTTGGGGCACCCAGCTGTCCTGATGGTGGCAAGTTCAGCAGCTTCACTGAGAGGTCAAGTCTTGCTGTCCTTAAATATATGGGCACAGTGATTTCCCTCCAGATGTATCTTAAGAAAAAACAGTTCAAAAAAATCCTAAAGCATTGACTGAAATAATTTCTCAGACTCTCAATCTAGTCTTTGAAAACAACCTGGAAATGACATTCTCATTAATTACACCCCATGTACCTGGAAAATGACAACATTGCCAAGCTGAGTGCAACAAGAAAAGAGAAAACAGCTTGGGCAGGTGGATACCAAGCACAATCTCATGAAAAAATCCTTGTCCTCATGAAGGGGAGGGTGGCCCAGTGAGGAGCAGCAGCAACTCTGATGGCAGCAGACCCTTTGTGCACTGGAGCCACAGCAAGCAGTGGCAGCAGCACCTTCCAGTCACACCCAGAGGGAATTTCTGACAATATTTTCCCTGGTGAAGGCAAGACAAGCTCAAGCCAGACAAGTCATCTGTCTTTGCTCAGTCTGTGAGCTCCTGTCAGTGCAGTGGGGTTGGTTACTGGAGCTGGGGGGTTTCCTTCTCTTTATTTTTCTTTTTCTTGTTTCTTTTAGAAGGACTCAGAGAGCAAAACCTTATGTCCACGAGACCCATAGTTACCTGAAAGCACAACCCACCTTTGTTCTGAGCCCTGAAAGCATCACCAGGCAGGCAGGGGAGAGGCAGATTCCTGCTGCCAGAGCTCCCAGTGGGATTCAGAGAGACCACAAGCAGGAGCAGTAGTGCTGGCAGAGATGGGCACCCACCATAAGACCCAAAACCAGCTGGGACATCACTTGGAGGCTGCTGCAGAAGCTGCACAAGCAACCAGCACCACTGGTGGCTCCACTGGTTTTTCTTGGCATGGCTGTGCTGCCCTGCAGAGGGAATAGCCTGGTTTCATTCAGGAGTTGTTTGATTTAAGAACGTGCACCTCTGCAGGTTGGAGCTGTGCAGACAGGCTGGTTTCGTGAGAGAGAGAGTGAAAACAGAGCAAAGGTTCAGAAAGAAAGTTTATTTTGAAGTATTTCTTACCATCTGGTCAGCTTATACTTTTAAAAGTTCAATTATCTTCTGAGATAAACTTACTAGCCAAATTAGGAAACTAAATACAATTATTAAAGCATAAGAGAACAATTTCAGGTTTGCTTTGAGTGCCAATCCAAATTTAACAAGCCCACAGATCCTGATGGGTAATTCCAGAAAGATCCTTCAGCTTCATTTCAAACTAAAAGAACAGATGAATGCCTGGTATATGATTTACATTTATTCTCATGTTTTTAATCAAAACTTACACAGTTGTTTTAGCTGGCCAAAACCAGAACCAGGATTTTATAAAAATGTATTCAATTTCTCCATGGAATTGAGGGATTTGAGCAGCTCTGCTATTGAAGTGCTGCACAGTGTGCAGCCCAAAGTCTGCAAACCTGGGAAAAAATTCCATGTACCCCAGCATTTTGCAGAGTGATCTTTTATCCAGATGCTCTCCCAACAGCTAAATTAATCTTCTCAAGAAATTCTTTATGGAAAAAAACCCCTTAAACTTAAAAGAAAACTTCCTCTAAACTCTTGCCAAGGGTTGATGCCCTCTGATTTTACACAACAACCTGCAGCATTAACACTTCCCCTGGTGTTCCTCACCCTGACACACACCCAGTGTTGGTCATGGATCGTATGGTCACACCCAAAATGATCATTTACCCCACTGATTTCCAACAGGAACAACATATCCATCAGAAGGGACTCAAAACTAAAACGATCAAGAGTTAAAAAAAATCAGGATGCCACAAGACCATTGGTGAAACTTGATGGCAGAAATGTCTCACCTGTAGATGAAACATATTTACCTTTTCCTGTGCACGAGGGCTCCTGGACAGCACAGTCAGTGGTGTTAACCAGGAGCAGAGCAATTGCTTCCCACCAGGCAAGAGACACTGGTACCTTGGGCAGGGAGAGGGTTCTCAAACTCAGTTTGTGGATTATTGATGCTGTTGTGTTCAAAGGGCAAAGCCCAGGTGTGAGGGTGGTGCTGCTGGCTCTGATGATGTCACCCTGTTTTTTTAAGATTTTCTAAGCCTTCTAATATTGACATTCTTGTAGTGAACTTTCTCACACACTTGCTGTAAATAGCTCATTGTTTCGCATTCCTTTGTAGAAGAAGAGAAAGTTGATGGGCTGTTGGTTTGACCAGTGTGATTGGAGAGGTGGCACTGTCACCCTCCAATCCATGATCACTCTTGGAAAACTATAAATGTTGGAGTCTGAAAAAAAACTTCCCTTTTCCTTCACCTTGAAAACAGCAGTGTGAACTTGTGTTCTTTCGTGTCCTACAGAGACAGTGATGGTGCCACTGGGATAGACCCACCACCCAGAACAGACACACAGCTCAAAGCTGCCTGTACTTAGAGATTCTCAAGCCACCATATTCCAAGGAAAACCTTCAAAATCCTTGAAAAACCTCCAACCTGACAGCATTTCCCCAGCAGAGCTGTTACAGGGACAAAAAGGTAGCATTTAGAGGAGAAGGTGCATTCGAATCCCTGAAGGAAACCCACGCTCCTCTTGCAGCAATTTTTGCTGCTGTATTTTTGTGCAGGGGTTCAGAAAGGTTTGATTTTGCAGTTTAGCATGTTGAGGCCTCTCAGTGCTCGCTGTCGGAGGGTGCTGATTACCCAGCTTCATTCATCAAAGTGTCACTTTTCTGACAGCCATTAATAAATATCCTGCCAGAGCCCCTCACACCTGGCAGCCATGGCACACTGCAACACGCTGCTAACCTAATTTGCTAATTGCTGCTTTCCCCATTAATTTTAGTCTGTCTTGTTTGGTGTTGACACGGAGGGAAAAAAGAAATAAGTGTGGGAGAAAAGCAGGCAAGAAGGAAAGAAAGCATTTGGTGATTTCTGTTTGTTTGCTCATTTTTTCCTCACCTTTTTCGTCTGGAACAGAAACTTCTGTTGCTGCTGTTGTTGAACTGAGTTTCATTTTGTTTGCCAGAGGGCTGTGGACAATCCTAATTTTGGTGCTGCTGGATGAAGGGTTAATAATCCACATCCCCTTTTTTTTATCCAAACCCATATTTTAGTGCCTCCAGACCTCCTCCCTGATCCCCAAAGCAGCCCACACCCAGCCAGAGGCTGCACCCCACCGAGCCCACGGGTGCTCAGCTCTGGCTCTGCCAGCCCTTCACACCTGCCAAAATCCCTGCTCTGCTAATTCAATTCCTGGCCACTTTTGAGCAGAGATCACTCAGTTCCATTAATCATGTGATTCCCTGATAAATCTCCTCTTTAGGGCTGAGCCCAGCCCAAGTCCTGTGAGGCTGAGCTGGACTCAAACTCAGGTCTCCAGCCGAGGTCAATTAAGACGAGGAGCACCAGACCCATCAACCCTTCAGGCAATGATGAATTGTTGTTGCAGTGCTGGTAAAAGTCTCCCTGCAGGACACTCACCAAGCTGTTGTACTTGGACCACACATTGGGATCCATATGCTCCAAAGCTTTCCTCTGCCTGATTGGATCCAATGTTCCTCACCCACCTCTCCAGCTGTGGTAGCTCTGCCTCCTCCTTCCAGGAGAGGGGCACCAGCACACAGGAGAGCAGAGGCTCTTCATAAATACCTGTCTAAGAAAGCATAAAGGTTTCTGAAAAGGTTTCCAGATCAATCATCCTCTTCTTTAATCAGTGTAAGAAATGGGGTACATCTGTCACAAAAGTAAGAGCTGTGTGCATCCTCCAGCCTGCCAGCCTGGGGTCTTGTTTCAAAGGCTTTTAAAAAATATCTTAAAAATCTTAAAATATCTTTAAAATTGCACTTTTTTGAAAGTGTAGGATTCCTGATCCCTTTGGGTAAGCAGAGCCTCCCTCTGCCAAGACCCCAACCACACAATACATGCAATGAGATCAGAGATCCTCTCTCAGCCCAAGAGCCTTGGGCCAGCTTCCACTGTCAGCCTGTGCTGGATCCAAACATTTCTGTGTCTTATAAACACCTGGGAGGGAAGAACATGGATGAAAAATGCAGGCAAAATGCACCTTTAGCAGGGACTTTCAGCCAAGTCTTCCAAACATTGAATATCCCTGTTTCAGGGGTAATTCCAACACTGGGGACACATTCCAGGAGCACTGTAGTAAGCTGCAAGATGTTAGCACAGAAAGTTTTGCTGCTTCTGAAAAGAGTTTAGTGTAAACCCAGTGTTTTTCCTTTAAAGCAGAAGAGGGTATAAATAGACTAAAACTGGATCATGTCACCAAAAGGGTCAAAACCAGGAATAGTTTGTGTTGTTTCAAAGTGTTGAGTATGTAGGAAAACTACTGCTTTGAGAATCAGCATTTGTACGACTGCTGCTTGGGGACCAGCTTAGGTCTGGAAGCAGGAGTCAGCCTAATATGCTAATTCAGGACATTGGACAATGTTTTTTCTACCCCTGAAACACGTGTGTGTGTCCTTTTAGCGCTTCTGGCACTCAAAACCATAATGATATTTAATTTCACAGCAGCACAGCACTCCTCGCAGCTGGCAGAAGTGTAGCCCACAGCTTGCCCTAACCCCCTGGTGGGATATTTCTGTGTCTCACCTTTACCCAGAACACCTGGGCTGGTTCATACTCACCTTGAAAGGTCCACCACAGTGTTGGGCTGCTGCTCCACAAGGTCCCAGCTTCCAAGGAGCTGCAGGAGACCTGCCACAGGCAGGGCCTTCAACTTCCAAGGGCCTTAGAAGTAAAATATACTATCCTGTTCCAAGTGAAGTTAAAAGGGCCCAGTAAAGAGTAACAGCATTTCAGCTTTTAGCCAAAAGCTTCAATTCATGGTCCTTTAAAGTCAAATTTATTGCCTCCATTTAGCAATGTCCCTGTAAAAATCCCGTCTGGCACAGAAAAACCCGTGTGCAGCTCAGCAGTGCTGTGGCAAACAAAATATTTCATCCCTGGGATCTAGCTATGCATCCATCTGCCTTTATTTAGGTCCTTGTGTCTGTTTATTCCCTCCAGTGCTCAGTGGCTCCAAGCAATGAGGCAGCACAGGTTATCCCATTCCTCCAGCCCAGCATCTCCTGCTGCCTGCTGAAGGGCTGAGCACCAGGAGCAAAACACCAACACATCATTTCCCCCGTGCCTGTGACCCCAGGGAAGTGCTCAGCTCTGTAAAATCCCCTGGCTCTTTCTCCCAGCGCAGACAGAACTAGAAAAACCAGACAGGGCAGAGCACGAGCAAAATGATCAATCAGTGTGAGAACTCCTGTTTTTCAGAAGCCAGGGTTACCTCAGGGCTTTGACTGCTGTGCAGTGTCACCCCTGCCCTTTACAGATCCAACTCATACTCTTGCTCAAGCCTCAACATGCCCTGTGTTTGCCATAAGTGTTGTCTTGGACACTGAAACCAAAGGGAGCCTTTCCCAGGGAGGGTTTTGTCAGAAAGGGTGTATTTGGTGTAAAACATTTTGTTCAAGAGCACTTTCTGACAAAAGAGAACATAAAGGAAAATATTTTGTTGAAAAATACCAGGTCTGTTGGGAAGGAAATCCTTTCATCTTCCATCCTCTGGGCTGGTTTTATTACAGTGAGAAGCCATTGTACTGAATTAGTATCATAATCATGGCAGTGTAATGGGGGTACTGAGCTCTGCAGCAGCAGCCAGATCCCTCAGCTGGTACCCACCAGCAAGGCTCCATTAACTTCACTGGAGCCAATTTATATCAGCTGAGGATCTGCCCTTTAGGTTTTACTACACCAAAGCCAGACTACAAATGGGAGAAACCTATATTAAAAACAAATATCTTCAATCACAGCAGCAGGAATGCAGAAAAAATATTGGCTGAGTCAACTTTTATAGCAATGTTTTCTTTTCTCTCTTGAGTGCTCAATTTTGAACACTCCCCTGTAAAATTTTCCAAGCCTGGAGCAACTTCCTTCCTTCCTCTGGTTAAAACCCACCTCACCTGATGGAGGCAACTGGAGATTCTCTGCTTCTTTGCCCACCTTGGGGAGCTGGCAGCATCCCCACTTTGAGCAGCTCTGGACAGTTGTGCAAATGGAGATCAGGCCACAAACATCTGGTGTTCCCAGGCTGTGTGACCCTTCCCAGGAGGAGGAGGTTGCTCCACCAGCCCCCTTTGGAAAGCCACCAGGTCCCCCAAATGAGAGCACACTGAAGAGTTCAGGGCCCCTCAGCAGCCTTGCAGTAAGTGCCTTTTGTTCAAAGCCCAGAGCTGTTAATTAAAGACTGGTGATTAATGATTAAACTCCACGTGGTTCCCATCTCAGGCTGAAAAAGTCCTAGGGATGCTGACTTTGCTGAAGGCTCCAGTGTGAGGTTCTGGGACTTGAGGAGCTATTTATAGAGAAGTCCATCAGAACTCTGAGAGGAAGTGTTCCTTCCACATAATTAAGAGGAAAAATAAAAAATATTTCCAAAAAGCAGAAAGGTCAAATATTCAGAATAGGTAAACAAGCTCTCTGCCTGAAAAAGCCTCAGCCATAAATGAGAGAATCTTTCTGTGTGCACTTTCCCAAATGGCTGTTTTCAGCCCTTGGATTCAGGTTTTTATGAAAAATATTCTCTCTTTGGGAGTTGAGAATTCCCTGTCCATAAAGCTCCTGGATCCTTACCTGTGCTCATGAGCAGTGAACACAAAGGCAGGATCTGACACCCTGCTCAGGGCAGGGTGTGCTCAGCTGCTCTGAAGGGGCTTTGCAGTTGCATTTGCTGTGCAGAGCACACTTAGGTGACACCTTACAGGTCAGAAAAGATGTTTCACCTGGAGAAGCATTTTAAGAATGACGCAGAAGGGCCCTTTGCAGTCCAGCTCCTCAGTGCCTGAAGCTGGTGCAAGGTGCTTGGCTTTCCTGAATGCTGATAAATTCAAACTACTCTACAACTTTCTTAAATACCCTGAAAAAGTTCAAAACAAAGCAAGGGCGGTCCAGGACTATTACCAAATTGGTCTGCTCTGTGGCTAGCTGGATGCATCAACCCTTCCTGAATCACAACCTGAACACTTCAGGGTACAATCTGGACCTCCCAGCCTCAAACTCTCACCTTAGGCAACGCCAGAAAAGGAACACTTGGCTTCTGCTGCCCTCCACTGTGAGAGAAGCAGGTCAGGGCAGCACAGAGCCACGCTCAGACCTGGCCCAGCCACCCAGCAGGAGAAAAGGAGGCTCCAAACAGAGCCTGCCCCAGCTCAGGGTAGGGAAATTCAAATCAGGGGGATCTTTTTTGATATCTGCACTACCATGGCTGAATTCTGTTTGAAGCTTGAAAAATTGTTTGAAGTTTTATTATTATAAGACATTGGACATTGAAATACTTTGCTCAGGTCCCTAGACTGGGACATTGTGACCAGTTACCCACCAGGTGCCTTTTTTGATTATGAACTCTCACTCTCTGACCACATTCAATTAGAGAAGGCTTGATTTATGCTCTCTGTGTTAGGGAGCAGCCTCTCTTCTTACAAAAAGGTATATAAACATGTTTTGACAGCTCCTCATTTGCTTCAGTCCAGCATCTGATTTAGTGCAGTCCACAAATCACACAAAGGAACAAAGAGCCCCTGGGAGTGCTCAGCTCCCACCTCCTGCTCAGGGAGGGACTCAAGGCAGTGCCCAAACCCCAGCTCAGCTGTGCCTGGGGTCCCACAGGGCCCCTCTCCTGTGCTCTACCCATGCCAGCAGCCATTTTCTGATCAAAGGCAGTTGTGTTGCTCAAACACAATTTGCCCTGCATGAACCCATGCTGATTTTCCTGACCATCATCTCATCCCTTTGAGCCCTGTCTGGGGATGGGTTGAAGGAGGAGAAGCTGCATGAGCTGGAAATGCTCTGCCTGAGCTGGCTGGTCCTGCTCTCTGCCTTTCCACAGCCAGCAGGGACTCCCCCAGCTCACCACAGACACCAAACAGCCACACAAATCTCATTTTCTCACTTGTTCATCACCTTCAAGTGAATTCCATCTGACCCCATAAGCACAAATACATCCAGCTTTTCTCAGAAATCCCTAAGTTGTTGGTTTTCCACCATTTTCTGCCCCTTTCCTTCCCCAGTTTATCCTGACAAGAACATCATGTACCTTTTGTTTGGTTTCACACCAGTGCTGTAATCCACCCTCCTGCCAAAACACTGCATTTTCAAAACCTGAGTTAAAACAAATGAACATTCCCTTAGATAAACATTGCCAAGTGTGAGTCCCACTGCCACTGTTTTACATTTTCAGGTCTCCCTGAGGAATGAAAATTCTAAATTGTGGTTTTGGGGGGTTCCCTCTCCCTGTCCTTCAATCACACTTGTGGGTAGCAAGTTAGACATGTTTATGTTGAAAATCTTGGTAGGAGTTCTCAGAGCCTAATTATTCCCTATCAAAGTATAATAAATCCTGTATAGTTTGCATAGGCTTCAGGAGATTGTAGATTATCCCTTTTTGACCTTGACAGCCAAAAATGAAGATACACATATGAGGGTTTTTTTAATGTAAATGGAAAATAATTGAAGGTAGAGTCAATGAAGGTAGAGTTAATTATTGTCTGTTTACAAAGGCCAATAAAACATCCCATTTTTCCTGTGTGGCATAAATTGTGAGAAAGGATTATTCTTCAGAACTGCTCACACCACTGCCTTTGTGACAAGCACTCAGCCCAAAAATCCCGCTCTAGATTTCCCCAAAATTCTTTTCACAGCATGTTTTGCACTGCTGTCTCTCAGCTTTCATGGCCTTTCCACCAACATGTCCTACCAGACCTTCCAAAGCTTCAGCACATACTCCACATGTGCCTGCTCCACCAGCAGACACATTTGGGGTTTGGCTGCTATCACTTAAACTATGTGGTTTTAGAAATGTCTTCTTAAATCCTCCTGGTAAAGGGGTGGCACTCCTCCTTCCCTGTGCTGTTACAGGGCTGGAATTCATTATATGCTTTTCTCCGCTTTGTTTTAGCCTGTGCAAGAATGTGTTTGCTGCTCAGTGCCCCAAGCAGCTTTGCAGCAGCTTATACTCCCTTATACTGGAGATGTGACCCACATTAAACACTCATGGAAAACCCAGAGATTGTATTAAAATCACAAACACTGGGTGCACACCCTCACCCATCCATAGTGATGGCTCTCCTGGCTCCAGGAGTGAAATATAAAGTGCTTCCTGCAAAGAAATGGAGCCATTAGTGGGTAATTAATGCAAGGCTGGAATGCTAAAGCAGGATAAGCAATAGATCTTTTGAAGTTTGGCCACAAGAGGAGGGGGGGGAATCTCACAGATCAGTTTGACCTGGCTCAAATCTTCAGCCAGCAAAAGGTTCCAAATGACATGAAATAAAGGTTCTAGCCTGGAGGATATGGTAGTTTGTGTGTAAGACCTCATAGACACAAAACTGGGCAGAAGAGCATTCCCCCTGCCATTCCCTCTGCCATTCCCAGGAAATCAGAGCTTAGGAACACCCCAAGGTCCTCACTGCATTATGTAAAAGTCAAATGAAAATGCAAATTATCTGTTTGTTTTTAAAGATGACAGTTTTCTTGGAAGAGCCGTTTTTCCCAACAAATAGCTCTCTTCTACCTGGTAATGGGGTGATCCATCTCCCTGCACTCTGTGGGCCCTGGGAGAACAGGACATCAGCCTTGGGACAGTAAATTTCAGGAGTTTGTGGGGGGAAAAGCCCTGGCTTGAATCTAAGGTTCTACCTAAATATTATAATATATTATCATTTACATCATATTTATATTATATCATATCATATCATATCATATCATATCATATCATATCATATCTCATATATAAAAATGATATTATATCTATCATATATAATATAAAGGTTCTACCTTTCAATAAGAACAAAAAGTGTCAAAAGAAAGGTATGATCACATTCTGAAGAGCAATTTGCTATACTGAGAGCTAGAAAACCCTGCCTTGAGTGGTGAGAAGAGCCAGAGCTCTCCACAGCCCACAAAGGCAGGGAAAGCAAGCTTGGGTTGCACCACAGCTTTCAAACTGATGGTAAAAAAGAATAAAACTTCAAAAGATATGGTCTTAATAATCCATCTCAATAATCCATGGTCTGTTATTCTGAAGTAAATCCAGCAAGCTTGTGGAAATCAGGAGTGGGTTACTCCAGATTTAACTGAAAGAAGTTTTGCCTGATGCATTTAATAGTTGCAACAGAACACAAACATCTGGGTCCAATTCCCCTCTGATCCGAGCCCTTAGTTACCACAACTGTAAAATACCTTTTTCATGGAGAGAAAACCAGCATGAAGTATCTTTTTTGTGCTGACAAATGCCATTACAATGAAGCATCACCTAGACCCAAGCCCAGCCAATTCCCTTTGTTCCCAATTTTCACAGGCACCAAAGGCTTGGTCCTCACTTAAGCAAAGCAAGTCAGTGACGTGACAATGGAAGATAAATGTCCAATACAGGGACACCAGAGGAAAGACTTAGAGTAGGATTGTAACCACAAGGATAGGTGCTTCCAGAGTGGGAATAATTAGCCCTTTAATTAAACTTATCTTGCTGCTAGACAAGAGCAATGCTCAGCAACACCTGGCCTGGAACATTCCCGTCTCTGCAGGCAGCAGATGGAGAGCACAGACACAATCCACCTCCCTCCTACCAGCTCTACACTTGCCTGTGCCAGTAATTAAGGGCTGGGACAATGTCTGAATTATTGTGAACATCACCAGACATTTCCTTGTCTGATTTGCCCTCATTAGGTAAAGCTGCACTTCTCTTTTTTGCTGATTTTCCTCTCATCCCTTCCCCGCTTTCCTGCCATCCTGCTGTTTCATTCCTCCATTCCTGTGCAGGGCAACAAAGAAATAAACTCAGACTTTGCAGCAGCTTGCAGGCAAGTATTTCCTGGGGACTTTGCTGAGACAAATTCATGCAGGTGACAGCCACCACAGGCCTGCAAGTGTTAGCCCCTGAGTTAACTGCTTTTCTGACCCCTTCTTGGTGCCCTGAAGGGGAATTAATGGAGATGTCAGGCCTTTGGGATCCTTTTCACATCCCTCCTGAAATCATTACAGCATAATGACAGAACAGGGGCAGGTGAAAAGTTTAGCTGCTCCCATAACCCTCCTCCAAAAGCAGCCTGCTTGGGAAAAACAGAATGCAGGAACAAATCAAGTATATTCAGCAATGCAAAATATGTAAAAGTACATTCAGTGTCCAGTGATTATTAATTTTCCATGGGTTTGGCTATTTAAACCCAGATAAACTTCACACATCCCATAGCAAGTGGCTTCATATTATAGCTATATGTCATATAAAAATGTAAATTAGTTTGTTCATATTAATTCTGTGATCTGATTGTTTTGACAGTTTTAACTTGTGAGAAGCAGTGATGAGCTGTTCCCTATTTAGTTCTTCCTGGCAGCTCAGGCTTTTATGCACCTCTGTAACAGGCAGGTTTCCTTTTCCCAGCTGAAGGACCCAAAGTTAATATCTTTATAAAGAGTTACTAATTACATCATACATTTGATCACCTCTATTGCAGCTTTTCTGTTCTAACCACAAATTTGAGATGAGGACAAAACCCTCATAGATTATTCAGAATTTGGGCACATCAAAGCCATCCACAGTGAGTGGGCAGAAGAGACTTTTTATGGAAATTACTTTCAGCATGAATATCTTGCTTAGAGACCATTATTGAAAATAATAATAATAATAATAATAATAATAATAATAATAATAATAATAATAATAATAATAATAATAATAATAATAATAATATAGGACTGATTTTTTCAATTTCCTTTGCTTTGCATTTAACAACATGCAATTTTATCCAGCTCTTCATCATCCACTCAACATCAAGAGATTTCCTAATCCTTGATCCAGTGCAATGCAATAGTTAATCTCAGTATTTCCTCCTTAACCCTCTCACTGGGACATGGCAGGACTAACCCCTGACAAAACAGCTTTCACAGAACCACACTCTGCTGGTCTGAAACAGAAGGTCACATTTTAACTTAAAACCCTCCTTAAAACAGCCATAAATTCAGAGGTGTTGGCCTTGTGCTTGTTGTGGGTGAAACTCAGCAAGCTGCAGAGCATGTGGGAACACACGAATTTTAACCTTAAATCACTTGAATTCTAGGCCATGGCTTACCTTGAACTAGATAAAATCAATCCACTTTTCTCAGCAGCTTGGAAAGGCTTCCCAGTTTGCTTGCAGTGAAATATTTCCATGAATTACCCATGCTGGGGTTCCAGTTTTGTGTAGGTATATCCTTTATCTGAACCATTTGATCAAGAACACAATCAGAAGCCAAATTAAGAAGATATTTGCAATTCTCCTGGTGTAACAGTTTTGCACATGCCACATGCCCACAGCACCCATCAGAGCAGGGCTGTGGGGAGCAGAAAAGTTTGAATACAAGGAAAGCTGCAGCTGTGATTTCTGTAATGGCATCAGCTCACAGGGGAATCCTAAAATCTTGGAAAGCTGGTGTTTAGTGGCCTTCAAATTTAGATTGTAAAGACAATAAAAAAAACCCCAAACATTACAACAGAGAAATATAAGACTTAAGGTATTAGAATTGGTTGAATAATAATAAAACTGGACTCATTAGTGTGTTCCAAAAGAAGCATGCCAGCTTTCTGGGGTGACATTAATCATGGCTTGCAATTATTCACTTGAAAAGTCAGCATGAGAAAATGAAGCTTGATGTTTCATCCATTTTAGTACACATTCTTTCTGTAAAAAGTCATCCCAGAATTTAGTGATTATTATTCTCTTGTTAGGAAAGGTTCTCTCATCCCATGGAGCAACACTGATTTGGAGTCTGTTAATATTAACCAAAAGAGGAAAATAATTTTCTAAGGTGAGCTGGTCCAATTCCCAGAAAAAAAACAACAGATATAAATCACTTACCAAAAAGTGAGCACTTTTTAATAAACTAGAATAACTTCTACTAAACCAAAAAAAGAAAAATAAAAAAAGGATGAGTTTGTAACTTATTCTCTTATAAGGATTATTTATTTACTTGGACTAATTTCTATTTTTCAGCTGTGAGAATATTACTGTACATAAGCCAGAGCATAATGACCAGAGAAGTGACCTGTAAGTTTATTTTGTCTCTCCATTTGTTATAATATCCTGCTGAGTTACATCCATAATTTAAAAGGAGTAAAGACTACTAAGCTAAAAGTAGAGAGGGAATCTGTCATCACATTTAACTTTTTGGCAAAAGGTGGACAGGAATTCCAGGTATAAAGAAGTGGAAGGGGGAAATGAAGCAAGAAGTTAAGGTGACTTACCCAGCACTAAACTGGACCACAAAAGGACACAGGAGGAAACAGCAACAGCCCTAACAGGAGTCACATCTAAATCTCAATGGATCTGTTAGAATGAGCACAAGAGAAATAAATACAGCTTGTGTCTCTGCACAGAAATGGTAAAATAATTGGATTTTTTTGTTTGTTTGAAATAAAGGGTGAAGATGGCACAGATTTCCTGGTGGATTTAGGTGCTGTTCATCTTTCCCTTGCAGCTCATCTCCTTTCCAGCTCGCCCAGAGCAGCAGCTCTGCAGCCCTGGAGACAGCTGAGACGCACAACTGGAGGGTCAGCAGGCCTCATTTGCATATGCAAAGTGGAATCAGACTTTATTATTACTAAAATATTACTTGAGATGTTCATTAATTCAGTTGTAATTTTAGGCAGTACCTTAACAAAATCCTTTTAAAGGTGTGTCCAGATGAGCAGAAGTAAACTGATCGAAATCCTGTGTGTCCCACCCAGTGTGGAAATGCCACAGGAGAATTCCTCACTCTCTTACAGGAGGCTGGAACCATTTGAATCATCCCCTCTCCTTATCTGTTCCTGGGACAGAGACAGGCACAGTTCAGACAACATTTGTGCAGCAGCTGCTGGAAATATTTGTATCCCCAAAGCCCATGAACCCCAACATTTTTACTTCTCCAACAGCTTTGGCTTGTGCAAATGCTCTGCAGGTGGGTCAGCAGCTATTTTTTTGAAGGAAATATTCCTTACAGGGCTATCCAGAAATGGGAGGAAAGCCTCAAAATATAGATCTTTCTTCCAAATATTTTTCAGTTTCTTTGAACCATGAATCCTTGCAGCAGTGCAGAACATTCCTGTTGTCCTTGGGACACAAATGAAGAGATGGAGACACAAATGAAGAGATGGATGTGTTCTCCACAGGTTTTAGGTCCAAATGCAGGTGTGGTTCTGAAAATTGGAGAGGAACAAGCTGAGGCTGATCACCCAGTGATAAGGAGACCATTTGGTGTGGGTGAGAAGATGGCTCTGCCTGGCAGTGGAGCACAGCTCCCACCAAAGGCTTTGCCAGAGCAACATCATTGCTGGAATAAGGCAGGACCCCAAAGAGATGTTGTAGGAAAAGTAAAGGAAATATCTCAGTGCCTAGGCACAGCCTCAAAAGCAGCTGAGGCCCATCAGCAGGACAAAGATGCTCCTGGTTGTAGAGATTTGCACCAGATTCACTCTCAGTTCAGATGAGCCTTCTCTCCCCATCTCCTTGCAGGGATATACAAGAGCAGCCATGCAAAAAAAAAAAACCACAACAGAAAAGGAGAAAACCCATGGGACTAAACACAGCACTGCTGTGAACCTGAGCATGAGAGCTTTGGTTTGGCAAAAGGTCATTCGTTGATGCCCACAATGGGTTTGCCCCTCTCCTTGAAGGTGTAATGGGGGATTGCTCCCTCTCTGCCATATTTGCTCCCTGGGATTCAGCTGCGAGGGCTCCTGGCAGCCCAAAGAGTCCTTCTGACCATGCACCCACAATCTGGGCACAATTAGGAACACAAACTGACCAGCAGATCCTTTATTAATCTGCTCCAACTTCCACGTGAAACACCTCATTCCACTGCTTTGGCTACTGGCCCCTAACATAACAAGTTACATGGGACTTGTCTCATCAAAATATCATCATGTCTAAATAGAGGATCTGTCTGAAGCACAGTGAAAATGAGTAATGATCACAATTATGGGCCGTATAACAGTCCAATAAAATCTAATTAAAATGATCCACATCCCATCTGCCAACAGCACATAAGCAACACCAGTCATGGGGGGGTGGGCAGGGGAAGAGAGTAAATAACACTCTCTTAATTTTTAAAATATGAAATATTTCATGGTGGGAAAGCTGTTTGCATTTTATAACTAGCTCCAAACTGTGCTGCCAATGAACTTCTGTGGTGATTGGAGATTCATCACCCTTAGCTTAGGAGAAGTTTTGGGGCTGCTCCCTGGGAAAGAAAAAGTCATAGAGTGGAACCACAGTATAGTTTGGATCAGAAAAACCTTAAAGATCCCCTGGTTCCAACACCCCTAGCATGGACAGGGACACCCTGAACTAGACCAGGTTGCTCAAAGCCCTGTCCAACCTGGCCTTGAGCCCTTCCAGGGATGTGGAAAAAGTTCCCACCAAGTTTTTCAGAAGAGCCTGAGCACTTTGACTTTAACAAGGTAATAACCAGCACCCGCTTTTAACACCTGATTAAATTGCCTTGTGTTCTATTCTGATAGATGGATGGAAGGAGGAAAACTTCTCCATCACTCCTCCATAGCATGGCTGGGCTTTCTGCTTGGTTCTCCAGTGTTTTGGCCTGACACAAGAGGTGGTTCCTGAGGGTCTGAACCTCTCTCTTGCCCAGCTTTCACCCAAGCATGGTGAAACTGATGAATATGAGAACTTTCACCCAATGCATTGCTCAGCTGAAATGGAACCAGTCTGAGCAGGTCTTTCTGCTCCTCTTTCTACAAAAACAGATGCAAAGGAGCAGATGAGATCGTCCCTCCCAGGCTGGAAGCTGTGGAATCATTTCTCATACTTCCATGTGGGCTCAGCCTTCACCCTGGTGTTTCCAGTCATAAGTGCTCCTGATTACTCAAAAAATCTTCCTGAACACATGCTATCCTTGGTTAGCACCCAGTTCTTGAAGTGCATCCTTGAACACCTCCCTGGCTCTGCTCCTCCCAGGCTCCACCTCTCCTGAGGGGCACATCTGCTTTCCCCACCCTCTGTTCTTCCTTCACACCCACAAAAAGTGTGCTCCAGCTGCCAAGCCCAAAATAGTGATTTCTAATCAAGGGTAGGAATGTTCCTTCTTGAAATTTTATCTATTGATCAATTCTTCTGTACAAATTTGTGAACATTTCTATGCCAAGGTACCAAAGGCATCCAAAATTTTAAGATTCCAGAACGGGAAGGAACTCACAATGAAATTTATATTCTTCTAGCAGAATCCACCTGGGATGGAGTCCATTTCTTGCATTTTGTGTGATTAGTCTCCATCCATCTGCAAAATGGTTGTCACAGCTTCACTCCCAGCTGCCCCACAGCTGCAGAGGTTTCATCCCTCACTGGTTTTGCATAGCTGGGGTCCATTTTCACCCTGTTGCACCAAGGTAAAGCAATTTTAGCTTGGTACTGTTTTTTAAAGGAAGCAGAAGGGGTTCCAGCTTTGCTTTGGCTGTGGTTGCCCAAATTTGCCAACCTTTGACTGGGGAAGAAGTTCAGGCCTGCAGAGCCACAGCAATCTCCAGCAGAAATGTTGGGATTAAATGAAAGAGGGAAAATACATATTACACACATCACCTCTGGGAAACAGTAATCACAAGTTATTAAACATTCTGTCAAAGGCTCTGCAGAGTCCTTTTCTTTCCTGCCCAGTTTTGTTAGCAATAAAGGCAGCTTGCTAATGTTTGTCACTTTCAAATTCATAGTTTACTACTCAAAAGGCAGCAAAGGTACATTATATTTTCATAAAAGACTATGAAGTTGTCCAATTTTCAGAGCTGCAGGAGGACTAAAACCCTGTGCTGTGTGTGCACAGGTCCTTTCATGCATTATGGATACAGAGATTTTACAATTCAAAGCAACAGTTCTCACCTTTCCCATTGCCTGGATCTTGGGTGATGCTTTAGGAGGTGCAGCAGCTTCTGAGATTGACAAACACGTTTATGAAGGTAAAAGGATTGATGGACAAGGCATCCCAAATGCCAGCACGGCATCCCATAGGGCTGGGATTTGACTCTCTTCTCCAAGACTCACTCCAAGTATTCAGTGGTAAAAAAAGCCCAAAACATTTCTTATGTTGGAAATCACTGGGATTTGCACTACTAGCTCTGAGTTAGTAACCTGTAAGAAAAAGAGGTAAATTTTAGGAGTGCACTTGGTATAAATATCCAGTGAGGATGGACAGGACTTGGGCTTCCAACCCCACTGTGCTTTCAGAACCAATTCTCATCATACTCCACACCAAATCTTTGGATCCTCCCCATTACAACAGGTTCTAATTAGGTTTGTGAGTATATTCCCATTGTCTTGCTCTTGTGGATTGTCTGGAGTCTAGTAAAGAAAAATCTAAAAATCTAAAAATCTGTACTCTTTAATACAGGGTTTTTTCCTGAAGATAAACACTCTAGATCTGGACACCCTATTTTCAAAGTAGTTTAATCTCTTTCAAACATACTGACAGAATATGTTTAAAACAAGCTAAAAGGAACTGCCAGTTTGCCTGCCTGCACTCAAGCTTCAGCCTTTTCCAGTCCTCAAGACAAAATCCTGCCTCTGCATGTTCCTGAAGCCAGCCCTGCCTGACACTTTGGAGCTGCATTTCATTTTTTCCAAGTTTAATGCAGACACAGAGCAGTTTCTTACTACACACTTAACTCCTATTGGCTTGAGAAAGGTTTACTTAAATTCTTCTGGGGAAATTAGAGCCCATAGACACAGAACTTGCCTATCCATACACATGCCAGGAGACATGCCAAACCTCATCACATCCAGCCTAAGAACTCCCATTTGAAAATTAAAGGCAGGTTCCAAAAGCTTTCTCTTCCTGAAGTATGGATTTTGCTATGTAGTTAATTTTGCAAGCTTTGAAATTTTACTCAATATATCCCCCTTTTTCTAATATATTGAAAAATCCATTGACAACTCTTTTGATGCTCCTTTTCACTTGAAATTGAATCTTACTCCCTCTTCTCCTCCCTCCCCTCAAAAATCTTCAGATTATCTCCAAAACTATACTTCATACACTGGAGAAATGTAAAATAATTCCATATCTCCACTCTGCTCAATATAAATATTTCATTATGAACAGACCGCTGTAAATTGGTCCAAGTATGGAGAATAAGAAAAATAAGTAAGGTAAGCCAACAGCCTACACACAGAGTGGTCAGAGCTGGATATGAGTGAAGGGAGGGAAAGGGGAGGTTTTTGCAAACCAAAAATCTGCATTTCCAAGTGATGAGGAAGATCCTCACATTGCCGTATAAAAATGCCTCGTGTGTCCCTCTGCAGCCAAAACTCTGGGGGAGCTCCTAATGCCTGGAAAAGGCTGGAAAGGCTGAGCAGTGACAAGGGAAGTTTATTAAATCAAATGAGATTCAATACCAACGTGGCTCACTGCTATAGATCCTGAATCCAATATCCTACATGAGACAGATAATGATATAGTCAGTGGGAGGTCCTTCCAAAGAGGGGGAAAAGTACAACTATATTTTATATTTTATATTTATTTCTCTTTTTTTTTATCCTTTTCTATCTTGGACCTTTGCAGAAGGGAGGGGAAGTTTGTTTCATTTCTACTTTTTTCCTGCTTAGGAAAAGGAAAACCAATTTTGTCACATATGTATATAGAAGACCAAAGCCAGAAATTCACAAGCAAGTGACATTCCATCAGGAATTTGAGAATTAGGCTAGAGAGAGATGCAGATGAAGTGTGCTGTGTTCTGGAGGTTTTGGAATTAATTTGCAGAAATTCAGTATTCAAGGAAAAAGGGCCAACTTCCCAGCTTCTGTAAATGAAACCAAAATAACTGAAGTCAAATTAATTCCACTGATTTACCCCAAATCCTCTGGCTTATTTCTGCCCCATTCATAACCAGTGTTATTCAGTACATCCACTCTGAGTGGGGACCTTTAAATAAGAGCAACAAATTCCCATTTTGTGAGAACCCTGGTAGCAGAAAGCTGATATTCCTCAGTTCCTAATGAGCAATATTAACATCATGCAGGAGATTTTTAACAGGCATGAACACAGAGTCTCTCCCTTAGGCACAACTTCTATCCTTGCTCTTTGGGCATAAAGCAAAGGAAAAATCCAATTTCAGGGCTCTGACTGTCAGGATGAGCTCAGCAACAGCAAAACTCAGTCACCTTGCACAGTAAATATTAACATATGGGATAGATTACACAGCTATTTCCTTCATTTAGCCAAGCATGGAAATCTTGGGTATTATGATTATGAACTGATACAAGAAGAAAGGAGATCCAAGTAAGTCCTGGAGCTACTGACCCTCACTGCACCAAAAGCCTGTAACAGATACACAACATTTCACAGAAGCCTGCAGAAACCTCCTGGATGCCAAAAACCAGTGAATCTAGCAGGCTATCAGATAAATCAGCCAAAATGCAGCACATAAATACGAGTTATTCTCTGAGTAACTGAGTGAAGGATGGGGCCTGTTTAATTAAATAAAAATAAAATTACCCTTTCAGCAATGTTTCATAGACATATTCCAGTGGCAGACAGTAAGATTTCTGTAAACTGTACAAAATGGTTTTCCCTTCCCTACAAACTGAAGTACCTTTAGAGTTAGAATTTCACTTCAGCAGTCAGATATAAACTCTGGCTAGCACAAGCAAGAGCTCTGAAATCTTGTCAGAGGGAAAAGCGAGCAGAACTCCCTGGCTGCTTTTGCTGATTTGCACAGAGAAGCTGAGGCTTTTCAAGCTGCCCCTCTTCACCTTGTCCCCAGCCCCAGAGAGAGACGTTTCCCATCACAATTTACATGTTTCTCATTTGTAAGTTGATTATTTGGCTTTAAGTTCAGTCTTAATTGAGAGCAGAGGGCTCTGTGTGTGATGCCTTTTGAGCACCTTTGGAGGAGGAAGAAGGAGCTTTGCACCTAACTCATTCTCCACCCCTGGCTCTGGAGCCATCCCCACTAAATTGTGCAACTGAGGTGTAAAACTGCTGATGAACTTGCAGAATTTCTGGCACAGCCAGAGGAGGAATGACCAGGATGGCTTTGCTATGTGGGACCACAGCTGGGTGATCCTGCCACTGCCCAAAATGGTATTTTTTTCCAAGAATTACTTCTCCATCTGACTGTAAATTAACTAAACCAATGAATTAACAAGTGATTTGGAGGCTGTGTGAATATATAAACATATATTAAGAGCTGTCTCACAACATAACTGAGAAATTACCTATTTTCAAACACCCCTTATGATAAACTACAAAATTGCAAAGAGGATTGTCCATATTATACAACCAGTAGCTAAATGGGATCTCAGACCCCACACATTTCATTATCATGGGCTTGATTTTAATAGCACATACCCAATGTTCCTATTAATGCCTGTCTACATTTTGTTTTCCCCAGAAAAACTGTGTTAGGATTGATATTGCAGCAGGTTATATCAGCACAGACACGTCTGCCCAATGTCACATCAATACTAACAGGACTTCTAATGCTGGCTGCTGTCTTATGGGATATTGTATATAGGGTATAAATATTTATATATGACGTGTGTTTGTGAATACATGGCCATGCACAGGACCAGCCAGACCCAGTTAATCAGAAGGTTTGAAAACTTCATTGCTTTCAGATGAAAAAGAAAATGATATTAACATATCAATGGCATATACATGCTGGGAGAGTGATTACCCTTTACATCTCCAGGATATCCAAGCACCCACACAGGCCCAGCTATGTGAACACCCCATCTGGAATATTCTCTCTCAGTCTCTCTCATTTCTCTCCTCCTCTCTCCTCAGACTTTCTTCTCCCTTATCTGCCTTTCCTCTTTAGCCTTTACCATCCATCTCATTTCTCTTTCCATTTCCCTTGTTCATCCATCTTTCTCCCCTCCCTTTTGTCATTCATCACTCCCTCATCCTATTTTTTTTCTCCTGTTCCCTCTCTTTCCCCTCTTCCCCTCCTCTTCTCCTTCTCCCACCCCCATTCCTCGCTGCCTGCTTTGCTTGAAGTTTCCACCTTGTGGGTACTGCTGACTTCACATTTGCTGTGGTGTGAACTTCACATCTGTGAGTGGATGACAGGAAAGATTAATAACCCCGTGTTCCCCTTCTCCTTGACTGTGGGCCTTTCTAATGAATAAATATATAAATAATAATAAAAAAAAACAGAGCTAAAAATCATCTAAATAGAGACCCAGAGCCTGCGAGAAAAAAATATTTTGCTGAATCTAGTATTTAAAAAAAAAAAAAAAGTAACAAAAAACCCTCACAACCCTAATGATCTTTAGTTTACATACTCGGCAATTTTTTCCTAAATAGTTTATGGGGAAAAAAGAAAAGTTAAAGGCAAAGCAATGAGCCCTTTCTCCTGAGCCAATTAAAGGAAAAGGGATTTAAAAGCAGTAATACAGAAGATCAGGAAATGTATGGGACAGAAATTTTAATATTCCACAAAAAGTAGAGCTGTCAGATGTGGGGTCAGCACAAAATCCCTGTCAATAACAGAACCACATTGCAGAGCCACAACATTGCAGCAAGGAAAGGGATTTCTGGCTAATTCCAGCTTTTCCAGGCAAATTCAAATCTCTGCCTTTGCCTCCATACACATTTATACCACCCACAGCAATCTACCCCAAAACAATTCACATTTTGGTCAATTCCTCATTTGTAATTTGATTATTTGACTTAAAATTCAGTCCTAATTGAGAGCAGAGAGCTCTGTGTGTGATGCCTCTTGAGCACCTTTGGAGAAGGAAGAAGGAGCTTTGCACCAAACTCATTCTCACTTTAATCCTCATCTCCCCCTCAATATTTAAAAGAGCTTAACAAGGTCTAATATTCTTGAGAAGAATAAAAAGAAGAGACCCATCAGTGGCCGTAGCAGGAGAAGACATTTCACCTGGGGCTGCAGGCAGGTCTGGCAGAGACCACAACAGCAACAGGTGCCAGGGTGTCACATCTTTGCCCCCAGGAAATCCCATGAACAGCACTGGTACAAATCCTGCTCCAAAGAGCTCCACATTCACCTGGAATTGATGCTCAAACACATAAATGTCCAGAGGAAGCGGGAAATAATTAAATGAGGAGCACAGCTCCACTTTTTGCTCTTGGGCAAAGTTGTCACTGGCTTTGCTGAGCCCTGTGTAAAGGTGAGGGGCAGAGGAGGACCCCAGCCCCCTTCTCTCCTCCTTCATTCCCATTTTGGTGCATTTTTGTCCAACACTGGCAGCCTGCCCGAGAGAAAACATCCCCTCCCTTCCACCCCCTGCTGCCAGTCCAGGGCTGCCCCACACCAGCATCCTGCTTTTTCCAGATGGGTTTTCCAGAGATGTGGGAGAAAAGACCAGAAATAAATGCTCATGTGCAGCCTCAAGAAACAAAAAGCCTTAAGAGCACAAAACTGCTCATATTTAAACTCAGGTTTAAGCTGTGCTGCTCTTCCAGCCCACCTTTGCTGCTTTAGAGGGAGAACATCTCACCTTGCCCATCCCTCAGGGAGGAGCAGACTTGGTACCTGCAGGAGCCAAATTCAGGGTCTCTCTGGCAGGAAAACCCCCAATTTCTCATCTTTATCTCAAAGACCTGAAATTAAATGTGGCAGCAAAATCCTGGCCTCAACAACCTTGTCTGGGGACACCTGTGCAGCAAAACCTGGCTGGTCTTTCTAAGGTCATCTGTGCATCTAACTGGGTTATTGGAATAGAGAAAAATATTTTAAAGCTTCTAAAAATCAGTCATGTAGCAAATAGAAGCTACAATTTATACAATAACATATTGTACATTTATAATACATATTATACATAAATAAAATTTAGACAATTCTACAATAATTGTAAATAAATGCATTATTATAACTGTATAACTATATAACTGTAAATAAATGTATTAACTGTAAATAAATGTATTTTATGTAATAAATATATACACATATAATTGTACAAATATATATAATAAATATATTAACGTGTAAATAAATATAAATAAAACCTAAACCAGGAATGAATCATGCCCCTGACAACACCTGTACATAGGGGAATTTTACTCATTTGAATTTACCAATATGCCCCATAAAATCAAGTGGGAAAAACCTTAGAGAAAGAAAATTTTTAAAAGATGACAGGCTATCTATATATGTCACATACATGAAATTTTTTAGATGATAGTACTTAAATTTATGTTACCAATGGACAAAAATCTTTGGCCTAATCCTGCAGTTTTTATCTTGCAAAACTGCTGAGATTATGTAAAGCAGGATCATGCCCAGTGCAGCCAATCTTAAAATTCTTTTCTTGCACTCCAATTTTAAAACAAAGCATTTTTTTCTCTCTGGAAATTTTGCAATATCCACGAATAATAAACTGCTCTAAAATGATAGTGACCTTCAGGTTTTAAATTTGAAAAGAATTCTAGATGGAAGAAATAAATTCAGTGTAAATAACCACTGGGTAATTAAATTTATTTTTAAATAGCATCAAAGTTCAGAAGAAAGAGAATAACAAAGAATATCTCATACAGACATGCATAAAGAATGTGTCTGTATAATTAGTTATCTAGCAGTAACCAAAGTCTTTTTTATACAGATTGATTATTTTTGAGATTGCATCTTGCAAATCTGAACTAGAAATGCTTTTTGTGCAGCTTTCAAACACGAAGCTGCCTTTTGGTAACATTACAGGCTGAGGAGCCTGAAGAGATATTTAATTTAGATTGAACAGGACACTTATGCCACGGTAAATAAATCAGTTTATTAATGAAAGTCTTTTCATTGATGTTTAATGGCTATCATATCTATGGAATTGCTGTAAATCCAAAATAAATGTGTTTAATAAACAATTGATATTTGTTTATAACACAGTAATTTTCTTTTTGAACAAGAATTAAAATGTCTTTTAGGAAATGTTAACTTACAGCTTTACTAAGACCTCTGAATAGGAATATAATTAATTACTCTGTTCTTGAGAAAGGGTAACAAATTAATTGTCAAAATATTGTAATGAATGTTGTGAAACCCCATAAATGAGAACTTTAAATTTTTAAGTACAAAGAAAAGATAACACTTCCCAAGAGCAGATTAAAATTTCTACATTACAATTATTACATTTAGCAGGATTTCTTTTTCTAGGTTTTAATAATTCTAAAGTCTTTTTCTTGTAATCCAATTGTTTGATGACTGGTAAAAGAAAAAGAAAGGAGGGATATCTTAATTTTCTTATTTCTTTACAGCTACTTACAAAAGAGCTGCTCTTGTTTCGACAGATTTTCCTTTCCAAAAGCGGTTTTCTGTACTACTGAAAATTCCCAAGTTCTTTTCCTCTCTGATTCCTTTTAAAGGCACATTTTCTTTTCAAAGATGGGGGCAAAGAAAGGATTACAGTTAACTCGTTGCCTTTAATTGCCAACATCTCCCTCCCCATCGAGAGGACACTTGATCAAAATGCCAGAGATAAATAAATTAAGACATCCATCAGATTCCTGTCCTGGCTGTCATTTTTTTTTATTTTTTTTTTTTAAAAAGAACTTGGGAAGTGCCTGTTATTCCCATCCCGAGGGCTGGGCTGAGTGGTGCTGGGGTTTCTGCAGCTTTTCCAGTGCTGAGGAATTATTGTTTGAGCCTTGCACCCAGGGAAAGCAGATGCAGGAGAATCAGGGATGCAGCAGCTGCCAGAGGCATCCTGAGCATGCAGGGACCCAGGCAGAGGGAAGGAGGCTCTGATCCGTGTGTAAAAGTGGAATAGATGATAAAAAGCCACAAGTGCAGGGATAATCTGAAGGTGAAGATGGTTCAGAGGCAGGTACACCAAAGATGCCCCTGCTCCGCTCAGCGTATTTGGCAAAATTTATTTTTTTTTCACAGGCTGCAGTGGAAGCAGAGGAAGGGGTAAGAGCAGCAGTTCTGTTTAAACAGTAATGTTTTACAGAGGAACTGAAAAGGTTTGAACAAAGTGACACCTCGTTTTTCTTTCGCTCCCCACTCAGGAAGCCGCAGCCTTGTCCTCCGCTGACAATTATCTCTATTAATGACCCAAAGCACAGGCAGACCTTCAAACTGTTCTTTTCCTAACATTTAAAAGAAAAGGGGAAATAAAAAGGCAATTGGTGTGTTTCCAAGTCCTTTCAGACAGCTATTGGAGTTATAAAAAGAAATAATGCTCGCAGCTAAGTGCCCAGTAAAAAAAAATAAATCCACTATTTCCTTGAGTTAGCAAATGGAACCGAAACAAGCAGCCCTCTCACACCTTCCTTTCACCAGCTGTGGTGACTTCTGACACAAGAGCCTCCTGGCATGAATATTTTTAAAATTGCCCAGTTTGAGAGATCTGGATTTAGAATAGAAAATTCCACGTTGCAGCAGCAGCCCTGTCCAGAGCAGCACCGGGTGCTGCAGCCCTGAGGAACAATCAGTGAACCCAAAATCCACAGCAAAGGGATCAGCCACAAAGAACCCAGCACCAAATGAATAGAGGAGCACACACAAACAGCAGCCTGCTCGGCCAGTTTGCAAACAGAGGGGGATAAATTCTCCTGATGAATTATTCAGGATGTGGTCAGCTCTACCTTGGGCTGGATTTCTGAATTTCTCTTTGCTCCTCCAGAAGTTCCCGGCCCTTTGCAGCAGGAGCTTTTCCACACCAGACACTCATTTCTCTGGAAAACTCTGTCAAGTGGTTGAAATTTCTAATAAAAATGTTCATTCTGCAAAGCAGGGGAGCAGATTTTCAGTAACTGATAGGGCACACCCCAGCCCCAGAGAGTTTCATAAACATTTTATAAAATGTTCTCTTCTGTTGCTCAAGTAATTAACAATATTTCAGGGGACTATCGGCTACCAGAATCTCATTGTCCTCTCTTAATGTGAGCTAGAGTGTATAAAATATTTTTAATTATTTTTTGTCATTTTTAACTATGCATGTGCACAGCTATTACAACCAAACTCCAGCAAGTCAAAAAAAGCACCCTATCTATGCAACACAGTCATAATTAAACACTCAGTCCCTGTCATTACAGCAGGCAGAGCTGAAAAGATCTGACATCCCCAGCACCAGTTCACTTGGAAAAGAAGCACATTGAAGAAGAGAGCTCACCCTTTTGAAGGCAAAAAAGAGAGAAAAATGGAGAGAAAAATAAGGAGAAAAAGAAGGAAGAAAACACATGTCACACAAAATAATAATTTCTTTTGTTTCTGTAGAAGTTCTATATAATTTGGCATCTAAAATGCTTTTCTTTTAATTAAAGAACCCAGTTCTCCTAATTCACGGTGCTGAATTAAATTTTACCAGCTCACTGTTCATTGATTATGAGGGAAGAGGAGCACTTCAAAACGTTATTTATTCCCCTACCCATGAAGGAAAGCCAGTGTTTAAAATTTGCATCTACAGCTGGGCAGGTTTGAAAACCTCCCCAGCACAGGCAGGGTGTCAGGGAGAAGAATTCTGTGGGCTAAGAGCATCCCTGCAACCTCCCAGAAGAGAGAAAAAAGCTGCCCTGGAACAATCACCAAAAAATAAAAATAAAAGTTCTGAGTTTCAAATGGAAAAGTAAATAACTTCGACCAGCAACAATAAATTACATTTTATAATTATAACATCTATAACATTTACAATCTTAAAATGAATGTAAAAATTAAACTGAGGGAAAAAATAATAAACCCCATAATTTCGAGGTCTCCAAACGGGTTTTTACGGTGACTCAAGCCCAGCCGCAGTGGAAAGCCCCAGAGCTCCATCTTGTGGTTTTTCTGCTCTGAGGCAGGGAAAAGAATTAAAAATTAAAGTAATTTTGCTATTAAATCACTCCAAAATGCAATTTCTTTTGCTGGCATCACACATAGAAGCAAGGCAGAGAAAAAAAATCAGCCAACAAACTATTTTTTGCTCAATTTTGCCAGGCAATGTCGCCTCCTTTTCTCACTTAAGGAAAAATTCTCTGCTTTTTCCTAACCCACAGCCCATTGCAAAACCATTGCCAGCAGTAGGACTGAAATTAAATAAACCTGTGGTCTGGAAGGGAAAGTGGCTGGGCTGGAGAAGGGCACAGAATGGAGCAGAGGGGGCACACAGCTCCCCAGTGAAATCAGCTGGCAGCTGCTTATCACCATTGCTGGTCTTCCCTCCTTAATCCCAGAAAAAGAAAAAGGAGGATATTTGGGCATCCTCTTTTGCGTCTCAGACTCTGCAGTTAATTTTTCGATTTATTATTTGCCATTTTATGGCATTTGCCTGTACAGGAGATGAGTTCCTGCAGGGATGGCTTTGGGCTCACCCCCTCCTCTGCCTCCCACCTGCAGCTCCTGCATCCATCACAGGACCAAGGGTGAAGTTATAGTGCTGTGGGCAAAAGGAGAGATATGATAAAAGGGAAATAAAAATGAAGGAGGCTCACCTTGTTCATGTGATGGAGTGAAGACTTCCAGTCCTGTCATGGGATGAGGCTGTTTTAATATCACAACATTGAGTTTTTCTGCTTTAGAATGGTCACAGATAAAGCCAACAGTCTGCTCCTGCAGATTTCTGTAATGTGTTTCTAAGTTTCTTAATTCTGAGATGGCAACAGGTAAATCCCAATTTAAGTGCTTTTTCCCCACTCTGAAGTCGGATTTTCCTTTGGAGGTTATTGATCTGTTTCCCACAGGACACCACACTCAAAATGCACATCTCCACTCTGTTCAGCCCAATCAGGGACCATCCCTGAAGACATATATTTTTGGGATGCTCATAAATCTTTGAACCTCCTTAATTTACCATCAAGCCTAAAAAACAGAAGTGAGATCTTTTAGAAATATCTCCATGATGAGACAAACCAGGCAGCACTAGGCCTGTGGTGCACTGTCTGTCAAAGCCAGGTGCCCCCAGTGCAGTGAAAAATGTGCTCGGGCTCCATGATTCAGAATGCTGAACAATTGCTTAATTAAAACTATACTCTATTACACTAATACTATATTATAGCTATACTAAAGCCATAATATACTATACAAAAGATACTAAAGAAAAACTCAACTGTCTGAGACACTCAGGACACAGCTTTGACCCAACTGGCCAAGGAATCAAAACAACCCTCAGCAGAATCCAATTAACAAATCACTTTGGGTAAACAATCTCCATAACACATTCCACCTGTGCCAAACAACAGGAGCCGTGAATAGAGATAAGAATTGTTTTCTCCTCTTTTCTCTGTGCTTCTCACTGCCTTCCCCAGGAAAAATCCTTGGGAAGTTGTGCCTGCTGCTCTCTGTGAGGAGAGCTGTGGACACACATTGCATCCTATCAAATCTCCCACCATGGAGGAGAAATGGCTCCATGGACCTGCAATGACATGAAGTGTCTGGTGCCTCCAGATGTTGGTCCAGTTCCCACCCAGGGTCACCATCATGGGACAGGCCATGCAAAGCCAGCTCTGCTCCAGCCACATCTCATTCACACCCCAGGGCACAGCTGGGGCTGGCATGGATGGAGCCCAGGTCATCTAAACTGAGCTAAATATGGACTTCACTGTGGGAAAATCAAGGAGAGAAAGATAGATATGGATTTCAATGAGTAGGTTTGCAGTAAAACCTCTCTCCTAATATTTATTACCTGCACTGGTTATGCTGAAACCACCCTGAGAGTCAGACAAAACTTATAAAAGGGTTCACTGAATCAAATCAAGGTGCTGGAGAAAAGGAAAGCATCCTGCAGGGTGAGGTCAGGAGATGTTTCCCTGCTAGCAGGTACACCAGGAATTCATCCCTCCTCCCTTCCACCATCCTGCCAGGGCTGAGCCAGAGCCTGCAGATATCTCAGATGCCCTTGGGAGGGCTGGAGGGTGGCTAAAAACAATCAGCCTCTTCCTAGATGTGATAGGAATCGTAGGAAACACATTGTTAAGTTCAGGGGAGGGCCAGTGGCCATTTCCCCAGACCCATTTGTCTTTTGGCACTAGGGCTTGCAACCTTTGCTCATCCTGGGACAGGACTTTGCTCCTTCAGGACTTCCACTGGCAATAATGTCACTTTCCTGGATGAAAAGGAACACAGTGTATGAAAAGGAGCAGGGAGGAGCAGAAGGATGGGAGAGGTTTGGGGACCTCTGCAGAACAGCCAAGGCCAGAGAACCTTCAAGTCCACAATTCAGGGGAATAAAAGCAAAGCCAAGAGAAGGCAGAGAGTAGTAGAGATCTCAGGGGGAAAGACAGGAGCTCTCAGAGAGGGATTTTCATTTTAGAGGAAACATTTCAGGCCATGAGGCAGAAGACATGGGGGGTGAGCAGGCAGCCAGCTGGCACCAGGAGAGCGTTTGCCAAGGCTTGGGAGGGGCGTGGGAGGGACAGGAAGCTAAATAAAATCTAAACTTTTCAGCTATCCTTGTGGAGTATGAAAAAAAAAAAATTAAATCATATGTCAGACAGATGTAAATTTGGAGTAAACATGTAAATAGGATAACTGAACCATGTACATATCAGAATCTCTCTTTTTTCCTAAACTCATTTATACAACAGGCTCCATTTATGTTTCAAAATACTTCCCATCAAAATAAACCGAGAGGATACAGGAGTTGAGTGACACCTTATTTCTCTGTGTTTGCATTTTTTTGCCATGCAGGGCATAATCTGGTTCTTAGGGAGTTAATGCACCTGCCATTCCAGTGCTGACAAGCAGTTTTTCAGAGGAACATGGAAAATATTTATTTATTTATTTATTTATTTATCTGAGGAGCCCTGAAGATTGTACTCAGGAGACTTCTTGAGCACTGCCAATAACTAGCAGGTACCAACACATGTATATTTTTGACTGCACCATGATTGATGGTGCTTATTTGTGGCTTGCTGCCTAAACCTCTCCTTTTCCTTTGCTTTCTGTCTCTCTCAGTCGGGCTTTTTTTTGTGTTTTGTGCAGTTTTTTTTTTTAAATAATAAAGACACTTTAGCCATTTGGGGAAGGGGGAAAGGCAGGGGAGGAATGATTTATCTGGTGCCACTGTTATCTTTGAGCTGCTCTATTCCGTGGAGATTTTCTGAGCAGTGAGAGGTCAAGGGGGGAGAAATTGGGACCTGCAGGCACGGAGGGGTTTGGGAGTGTTTGGACACCAACTGCAGATGCCAGTGATTGAGGGGAACACATTTTCTGAGCCGGGTCCTGCTCCCTGAGCCTGCACCAAACTTCTCTCTCCAGAGCTGAGACCCATCCACTTCCTGTGGGCAAAAAGAACAGTGTTCATTTCTCCACCCTTTTTCCCCATCTTCACCTCCTTGGGGCAGGATGGGGATGGGAAGTCCATATGGGAGACATGAGGCTCTAAAAACAGCAAAAACCCATGAAGTTAACTCAGTACAATCTCTGCTTTCCTGCCCATCCTTCACAAAACTCCATCTTAACTGAGCTTAACAGGCTTACAGCAAACCCAGACAAACCTCTGAGCTGGATGCTGTTCCTCCTTCAATTCCACACGTGACTAATTGCTTTTATCACTTTTCCTAAGCCCCTCTACACCTGCATGGCACACTGGGGAGAGGCAGAGCAGTGTTTCCATTTCCCTCACACACAGGTTAACCAGCTACTTTCCTTTCAAAGGAAGAGAATTGATCTGACGAAAGCTTAAACATGAACTGCCTGGCAAGAGGACAGGAACAGCAATAGGTCTATGAGGAGATCCCTCTGATTCCAGCCAGAAGTCCCGGGTTTCTCCATGTGGGAGTGATTCACACCTGAGCGTGGCACAGCCCTCACACCAAACGAAGAGCCAGAGCCTGGGGAAGTTCAAAGCCCTTGACACCTCATCCAAAATTCGAGCCTGTGAGGAAATTAAAAACCAAATGAATTTCAGCCAGATCCAGAGGTGCCTGTTTCTGGCCTTTCCCAACACCCTCCCTGTGTGCACATGTGGCTGCACACTGAACTCCAGCACTAAGAGAACAATCTGGGCTCGATGCTGGGCTGGGGTCTGCACCTGGCTTGGTTCAGCCTGAGCAGAAAACAGCAGCAGGGTGGTGCAGGGCTCCCTGTGAGCTGGGGGAGGCCAGGGGTGTGCCAGCTGAGAGGGCACCATCCTGGGAAAGGCAAACACCTCCTGCTCCAGGTCACAGCTGCAGCCAGCCTCGAGTGCCTGCCCTCTCCTCGGGCTGGAGCAGCACTGCACAGCAGCTCCGAAGGGAAAAGGTGAAAGAGAGGTGATTTCCCACCTCATTGACTTTAAAGAGGCTCTGGGATTTCGGGGCTGAAATGCAGATAATGTGCAGAGCAAAGGGAAAGCACAGCCCAGCTCTGCCAGCAGCGGCTGAGCCCCACTGCTCTGAGCAGCAGCACTGCCAGAGCAAGGAAAACTGCAGGGGACACATCTGGATGGATGGATGGATGGATGGATGGATGGATGGATGGATGGATGGATGGATGGATGGATGGACTGTGTGCCAGCACAGGAAAGAAGAGACTCCAGGGCTGGCACGGTGCCTCTAGGGCAGTCTGGTGGACAAGCAAGGCACCAAGGCACAAACTGTCACAAAACCAAATAAACTCACCACCCTCTAAGCCTTCAGCCCATGCAGCAGCTGCTCAAAAGGACCCAGCATCATCCCCTGACTCCCCAGAGATGCTTTTCCTCCAGCCCAGCAGCACTGCAGCTTCAGCTGATTACCTGATTGAATCCCACAAAAACTCTGGCCATCCTCACAGTGAAAGCTGCTAAATTCCCACCAGGTGAATTCCATTCATGTCAGGACCCAGGACACCCCTCTGGCTGTCCTGAGCAGCCAGGACCCCTGCCAGGGGGCTCAGAGACCCTGGCACAGAGCCCAAAACACCTCTGGGTTTGATTATGACCCGTGGAGCAAATTACCAACCTTAGATGGTGATCTGCAAGCCACAACAGTTTAAGTAGAATAATAGTGAACTTATCACAGGGTGGAAAAGTAGATTTTGGGGTTTTTAGAATGGGGGTTCAGGAGGCAAGATGGAGGGAACTGGGTGTGCCCAGCCTTTCTCCTTCTTCTTCTTGGCCTCCATCTTCTGCTGTGATGGTGGCACTTACAGATTGGTTTGGAGTACAAGCTCACTGTCCAACATAGGTGATAGGTATTGGGAAGTAATTGTAAACATTGTACACGTAGTTTTTAGTATAAAGACATAACCCTGCCCTGGGGGCAGGCAGAGTGCCTGGAGCTGTCCTGCTGGACGGACCTCGGGAGGGCAGGAGAAAGAATTTTATAGATAAGATACAATAAACAACCTTGAGACCAAGAAATGAAGAGTTCTGACTCCTTCTTCAAGCGCTGTGCTGGGAAAAGAGGCTTTTTAACATTTTTCGGGGTCACTCTGAGGAGCCAGAGCTCCTGACACACTCAGGTGCCCAAATTAACACTGGTCACCCCCTGCTGAAGGTTGTGCCTACAAACTCCCCCTTACACAGCATGCTGGCACCATCCCAGGTGCCTGACCTTCCCAAAACCACTCCAAAATTGTGCATCCCATGGGCAAAACGAGATTTTTGCCCTTGCACCCACCGGGAGCAGTGGGTGCTGCTGGGTCTGTGCCTGTGCCCCGTTGTAAAATCCTCCTTAAACCCGCGCTGTTACCGAAGGTGGATGGCTGCAAAATGGTCGAACAGTACCATCTGCAGGGAACGGGAGAGGTTGCAGTAGGTGCTGGTGGCCAGCATCACTCCCACCCCAGCCAGAGTGGGCTCTGGTGGGCTCCAGCTCACTCAGCTCAGGCACAGCTGCCTCCACTCACCTCAAAACAGATTAACGGGAAGGACATGGAAAAACTAAACAAAAACAAGGACAAAGCAGGCTTTAATATTTGGGAAAAGCTTCCAGTGGGAAGCCCAGACACACACAGCAGGGCAGGGTTGTTGCTGGGTGTAGCCAGGTGCAGGAATAACCCCAGTTCTCACCCTGGCTGATGTAGCACTCTGGGGAGACACAAAACACTCTAGTGAGAGCAAAACTGGGGCTCAGCAAAAGGAACTCAGAGCCAAGAGAGCTGACTGGACATTAACACAGAATCTGGATCCTTGTGCCCTGGATAACCACAAGAAAGAAGATTTTTCAGGAACCAGAGGTGACACTCAGATGTCTGAGCTGTGACCAGCTCATCTGGGCTGCGACCCACCCACAGAGGACTCCCAGCTTTCCTTTAGCTGGGAATTTGTGGTGCTTTCCCTAAAACCACCACCACAGAGAACCTAAATAGCTGCAGCCCCAGCATTTACTGCACATTATGGCATCTGTGAAAGTGCTGACAGGGACAGCTGACAGCGGCTGCACAGTGTAATTCACACCATCACATCATCTCCCAGGCACTCAGGCTGTTCATTGGAAAATTATGCCATGCTTTTTTTGGAAATCCAGTGCCAAATTATTGATAAACAGCCTGAACCACCTAATGGGACCTCCAGCAATCTTGCTTAACTTTTAGGTTTTTTTTCTTTAGCCTGTAAGGTCTGTTACAACCCACCATGTGTCATGGTTTAACTGGGCAGCAGCAAAACGCCCCACAGCTGCTCCTCACTTCTCCCATGGGATGGGGAGAGAATCAGAATAAAAGTAAGACTTGTGGGTTGAGATAAAGGCCATTTAATAGGATAAGGAAAGGGGAAAATGATAAAAGAATATACAGACAGGTGTTTTGCAGTGCAATTGCTCAGCACTCCCTGAGTGATGCCCAGACAGTGCCTGAGCTGGGGTTGCTGCCCCCCCAGGCACCTCTCCCCTGTTTGCAGACTGAGTATGAAGCCCCTTCAGCCAGTTGGGGACACCTGCCCAGCTTGTGTCCCCTCCCAGGTTGTTGTGCCCCCCATCCCTTCTCTGTCAGGGCAGTGTGAAATGCTCAGAAGTCTTTGGTTCAGTGCAAGGAGCACTGAGCAACAGCCAAGCCATCAACACTGCTCTCTCCCTGAATCCAAACCCCAGCACTGCACCAGATGCTGCAAAGCAAATTGACTCTCTCCCACCTGGAACCAGGACACCATGTTACAAGTCAGTGAATCCTTCAGCTGTAAGAAATGTGTTTATTTTATCACTCACCTCTGTCCCCCCATGTGAGTAGCTCCCTCTCTGTGTAACATTCCTGTGACTCCAGCCTGCTCTCCTTTGGATTCCTGTCCTGAGCAGTTTTATTTGCTAAACCCTCCACCAAGCCACAGCAGCAAAAAAATTCAAACACGCCATAAAATCTTTTTAGTTTCTTTCACAACATAAAAAACACACCTAGAGGTCAGACCCAAACAGTGATTCACCTCTTTATTGGGTAGATCAACACAAGATATTCCTTACATCAAATATTTCATGTTATCTACCCTGCAGCCTCTTTGAGCCAGGCACCATCCAGCTGTAAAACACAAGTGTCATTCCCAGCTTAAGCTCATAAGCACCACAGATTTCCCAATATCAAGCGCTATATAGGATTTGCCACAGCAAATCAGACTCTGCCTCGCTAGATTTTAAATCCAATACAGGTGACAAAAAAATTCACAATACACATAAAGTACTCAAAGCCTGGGCTCTGCTGCCAGGTAGCCAAGACTGGAATAGTCCCAGTTCCATCTGGCACCTGCTGTCAACAGAGGCAGGGCCAGGCTCAGGTGCTATAAAGCCACCAGAGCTCAGAGAACACCAGTGCTGCAGGAGCCAGCTTCTTGTCCAGCTGGAAATCCAGTGCTGGGATTGACCAAGCTACAGTTCATAAATGAGAGAGTAACCAAAAGTTACCAGCCAGCTCCATTAAAAAATAAGAATAACAATTAAAAATTATTAAAAATTAAAAATAATCTGTTGCCTTTGTCACCTGGACACATTTCTCTGTGTTATTTGCATAAGGATAAACCTTTCCACCTCTGTCAATGCTCAGACACAGTTGCAAAGTTGCAAAGGCACCACAATTCTCACACTGCACTCACTGCCTGGACTGCAGGCTGAGTTTCAGCATGCAATAAGCCAACAGAAGCCTTGTGGATGGTTGGAACTTCAGCTTGATGGTTTGTTCCTGCCATGCTCCTCTCTCCCTCTCACGTCTGTAAGGGATTAGAACAACACAGAGACTGCTCAAGGCTGGCTGTGGGGAGCAGGAGTGTGGATGTGCTGGCTGGGATGGTTCAAAATGCACCCACTGGGTCTGAAACTCAGACTAAACCACAGAGATAGGCCAAGGGGGGAAGGAAAAAAGCAACTTATCCTGGGATTCAGTGAAACCCGAAAAAAAACTTATGCTGGGGTTCAGTGAAACACTGACCCACCCTGAGTATTCCATCTGTGTGCCTCAGGAACCTGAACAGAACCTTGTCAGGCCCAAAGCAGCTGACATTTCCTGCCTCTGAAGCTCCCAGGAGCAGCAGAGGGCATCCCTGTGCAGAGCCTGGTGCCAGGGCTGATGAGAGCGCTCCCCTCTCTTGTCACAGGGGCTGTCTCCTGTGTCCTCTGGGAAATCATGCACCAGAGCCAGGAAACAAAGAAAAATGGATGTTTAATTCACCCACAAATGAATAGACTTCTCCTCCTTCTGCAGCTTTGTACCAAAGTCTACTTCACTGTCAGATTAGATGCACTTAAGTTTAACTCTTTCTGGTAAATGCACATTTTTAATGTCTGTAGGAAGGAGGTTATCTTAAAATTAGTATATGTTTAGCTACAATTTCAAGTTTTGTTTATAAAATAAGGTTTTGAAAAAGCATATTTTAAAGCTAGAGATCAAGCCTGAATGCATTTTCTAGCAGCGCCTTTAATAAAATAAGAGGGAATTGACATGATCAGTTGAGGCTGACTATAAATCTCCATTCCCAATGAAAAAGTCAGCTCCATCCTCCAGCCTCAGTGCTCCCTGCTCAGTGATTAAGGCAAACCCAGACTTTTCTGTGTCCTGGTCAGCTCTGCTCAGCATCACTCTGATCCCAGCAGAACAGGACACCAGGGAGGGGAAGGAGAACCCCCTTACCTGGCTCATCCCAATTACAGAGCTGCACTTTCAGAAGGCTTTAAAACCCATGGCAAATCTACCTGGGCTCACATTACAAAAGCAATGGTAATACAAAAACATTGCAAGGAGGATGAAAATCATGATGCAGAACAAGAAGGAGGTTTATTGTTATAAACACACACAGAAGCAGAGGTATGGGAATTTCCTTTCAAGGGAGCCAGAGCAGAACCTGTGCTCTGCAATCTGTCACTGCCAGTGACACACCCAGCCAGAGCACCTGGGACTCCCCTAGCCCTTGATCCAGTATTGCTGGATATATAATAAATGGATAATAATGGATAATAGACACAAAAAATGCTCTGAAAAGCAGGCAAGAACCTTCCCCCAACTCACAACCCACCAAGAGCTGCTCCTAGGAAGGAGCATGGGCTCAGTGCTGACTTTTGTGGGTTTCTCTTCAATCAGCTCACATTATTTTGACACAGTTTGCCTCTTGCTGCCGAAAATGACAGCTCCCTATATTGACACTGCATAGTATATTTATTCTAGTTTAGCACAATCTCTGGGCCGTGGCATTTAAAGCTCCAGCCCATGTTCAATCTGCATCAGTTTAACATGCCAGCACCATATGGTTTTCTATAATCAGCTGCAGCATTGTACTTCAAACCCAGTGCTGCATTTATAATATTATTGTATGCTGCACAAACACCAATATTTAGAAAGAAAAACGTCCTTTTTATTGGGCTCCTGCTGATACCCCAGCTGTTAGCCAAAGCACGCAAAGAGTTTCTCTTCTTTTGTGTGCAGGAAAAAAAACAAAAGCCTAAAGGGTTTTTTAAAAATCTTACATCTGAAAGGTACATTTTGTCCTGCCCCAGTAGTCTGTAGGACTGAGTTAAAATGTGGGTTTTTATTAGATGAATTGCATCATTAAATTACATTATAAAAACTAAAAATGCACCATTAATTTTCAAAAACAATAGTAAATACATCTCATTTCTGATACATGATTCTGCATTTAATTTTTGCCCTGGGCCACGTTTTTCTAACAGGCTCACTGTCTTCCATTATGCAGACTACACAAATGGAGCTAAATTGCTGGAGTTGTGGGGAAGGAGATATTGGTCAAATGTCTAATGTGAAAATAAATGAATTTCTAATCAGCTGTTGCAAAAAGAAAAATTACTTTTTGATCTCGGCTCAGCCAAGCAAGAATCTACCTAGCTCAAGTAATGAGATCCAATGGAATTGTGCAGGATGCAGAGAGAGACAAAAGGCCAGACAGACAGACAGCCACGGCAGTAAATGAGGTTCGTGCAGTCAGTTCTGTGTGAGCAGCATTTCTTAATTAAATGCACAGAGAAGTTTCCCCCTGAAGGGGAGTCTCATTGCTGTAGGGTGTTCACCAGCAATGAGCACCCATGGGTCCCTCAGGGTGGGGGTGTTGGAAGGAGTTTTTCTGTCTGCACGGCCATGAGGGAGAAAGGAGGGGAGAAGTACAGAAACAAGCGCCCCAAAATTTTATATGAGCCAGGAGCAGTGAAACCAAACCTTGCAGAAGGTGCCACAAGCCTGGCAGAGGCCAAGGACGTGCCTGTGCTTTGTGGCTGCTGCTGGCTCTTTTCTCCCTCCCTGTCAGCCAAGCAGGAGTGGGTTCCAAACCAGCCCACAGCACAGAGCTCTAAACATCTTCTGGCCAAAATTGTCCTCTGGAATGGCTCCTGTGCCCCAAAATGCACCAAATCTGGCACGGGTTATTCCCAAAGCCAGCTGGGTGGCCCCATCAGTCTCCTGCTCAGGTGGAAATTCAGTGGGTGGTGTCCCCACCCCAAAGGGCTGTGTTGGCATTCCCAGGGAATGAGGGCAGGAGCAGAGGAGCTGGCACCCACAGCAGCCACAGCTCAGAGCATTTTTGCTCCAGATTACTCCCATGGTCCAAAAGCCCCTTAGTGGCTACAGTCACATGCTTGAGGAGCATTTCCCATTTCACTTGGTTTTAGAGGAATTTAGGTCAGACACTCAGAGATGCGAAATCAAACCAAAACCAAACACAGAATCACAGAATGGTTTGGGTTGAAAAGGACCTTAAAGACCATCTAGTTCCAACCCCTGTAAGTTGAGATAGCCAGTTTTGTTTCATTAGTGCCTCCCTGATCCAAAGCACACCCCAGTTTTAGGGTTACCCAGAAAGCCCCTGGCTGCCAACATCTCTGAGCCACCAAACACAAAGGAGAGATGACTGAAAGTCTGGAGAAATGGAGAATTGAATTCCTTCAGAAGACAGGCAAGGAAGACTTGAGTCCCAGTTTTGAACAGCCAAGTCCATCAGAAGTGTTTCATGAGTCATATTTCTCTGCCTCCACCTACCACTACTAAAATTACTGAATTTTTCAGTGGTAGGAATGAAACCCACCCAGTAAAATTGATAAAAGCTGTGGGGATCAGGACTACAGCTGCAGTAATATGTAGCAATGTTATAAGATAGTTATGGCTCAGTGTCATTTTACACATAGAGGTTGAATCCTGCTTTTTGTTGGAGAGGCACAGAATAACTGCACAGAATTAGAGCACTCTGTAGTTAAGTATTGTAAATAGTTTATGATTTATATTATTAATACTTTTTGTTGAAGTAATGCAGAATGAGCAAGGAAATCCTTTTATGGTCCCAACAGAGAGGCCAGGCTGCACATGATGAGGGAAGGGAGAACATGGATCAAACACCACTACAGTCCACAGTGTTTCTAATATTTTGTGCTGTTTTTTATAGAGCTAGGATAAATAAACTACTGGAATCCCAAGAAAAGAAGATGAGAATCAAAAACCAAAAGGAAGATTAGAAAATGGTCTGGATAGAAAAGAGATCTCCTGCTGTGTTTCTTTTTTTTATCTGAATATTCATTTTTAATAGGAACTCACATTGGTGCACAAGTCAGATGTTACTGGGAGCTCTGTCTCACCCCACAGCCAAATGAGTGATGGTTCCTCACCCTCTTTAGTTAACAACCACCTCCTGCTCCCCGTCCCTCCCCATGCCAGGCAGCAGCACGAGGCACCATTTTCATAATCTGCTAATGGATGAAAAATATTTACCACATTACCCTGAGGTAACCTTGTCAAACCACGACAGGAGCCACATTGCCCCACACATCCCCATTTGAAAACTTCTGTGCCAAATTAATTAACGTGCAACAATTTTTCAGGAGCCAGTGGTGGGAGTGGAGCAGCACAGAAATGCACGTGCCTGCCCTGTGAAAATAGTCAGGGTTAAAGGAAAGAAGCCTTTTCTGCACCTGGTTGAAAAATCTTTTAAAAGAAAGGAAAAGCAACATGTCGCAGCTTTTCAGTGCCAGCAAGGAGAGAAGGAGCTGCTGTTCTGCCCAGAGAGCCCTCCCCAGCTCTACTCACTGCTTTAACAAATGAGTTCAGATTTTAAACCATGAGCTACTCACTGGAAAACTCAGAGAGGAGTAGAAAGCAGTGGTTTTGCCCCAAAATGGTCAACAAGCCTCTGACAGCAGAACTCTAAAACAGCCTGCCCTGAGCATCTGAACCTACCAGACGTCCCGCTCCAGGGAGGCTTCTCTGGGTTAAGGCAGAAGCCTAATTCAGGCGATGCTGTGTCTATGAAACCTTCCAGCTGAAGGTATTACTCCAATTGATACATTCCTGGGGAGAAAAACAAAAAAAAAAAAAAAAACAAAAAAGAAAAACAACCCTCCCCCAAAAAAACCAACAAACAAAACCAACAAACAAAAACCAAACAAAAAAAAATAAAACCAAAAAATACCTGTTACAAATTATCAGTGTTTTCTTCAAACTAGTTTTGACTAAAATATCTCAGACTCATTCTGCAGATGAGGCCCCCAGAGGTGGCAGGAAGCTACCCAAGAGCTGGGACAAGTAAAGCAAGGATTTCTATAGGGAATGAGGAAAATAGCGGCCAATACCATTTCTGTGGGCTTCCAAGGGACCTATGGGAGTGAATACAGCTGCTGCTTTCTGGAAAAGACATTCCAAAATTTCACTTTTACCTAAACTCCTCACCTGACAATAGAACCAGCTTAAACATTTTTGATCCTGATAGCTCTATTTTAGCCTTACTTTCCTCTTTAATACTCATCATACCCATTTGCAATATATTTTTTCCCCATCTTTTGACACACAGAGGTTTCCATTCTATTAGCCTTGCTAGGCTTTTGTCAATTTGATCCCTTTTAAGTTTTTTTTAATCATAGATAAATTCATATTGCCATTTCCTGTAATCCAAACTGAAAATAGGGATAATTGTGAATAGACTCCTACTGAAACAAAAAGCAACTTTTCTTTTCTTGAAATACACAAACAGCTCATATTTGAACAGATCCCTTCCCAAACTCCCATGTCACTATTGCACTTTAGGATTTTTGTTAATGCAGTGCTACCAAACACACAGAGCTGATTCCACTTCCTGAGCAGCAGCCTCTAGATCACTGGAGAGATTTTTTAAAGCAGACTCGTTGTTTTTAGAGTGCATATTAATTCCCCTTAAGCAGGTGCAAAATCAACCTGTTCATTACTGTTTCTTCAAATCCTTAATGGTAGTTGCAAGGAAATAAATCCAGTTAATGCAATAAAAGGATTTATTGTCATCTAAATTTACGCCAACAGTTTAATCATAACACCTTTCCATCTGACACACTTCCTCGAGAACAATTTGGCCCACAATTTGTCAGCAAGAAAATGGCCTTGTATAAATGCTGGGAGAAAATAAATGCTAATACATGGCACAGTCTTTCATTCTTCTAATTGCCCAGGGAGTTTAAGGGAGACAGACTTATTTACTCACTGTAGGAAGTGTGCTGTAATAAATTTGACTATTACGAGCCTGAGTTAGTCCCTGGCAGTGACAGAAGCAAGGGTGGAAGGGAAGCCTGGGGAGCTGAGCTCGTGTGTAGCCCCATATTTCTCTTCACAGAGAAAAGCAAGGCACAATTCTCCCCAAGAATATTTCTGGGATTCACATTCTCTGAACCTCAGAGAAGGAAAACACAATTCTTATCATTTTCTGTGCCTGTGTTTGTGCCAGAGTAGAATGCAGCATGGAGATTGTTTACCCACAGTGATGATGTTTTGTTTGCTTGGCCTGTCAGGGCCAGGCGTGTGTGTGTGTGTTGGGACTGTCAGGGGACAGTCACAAGATTCTGTGCAGTATGAGAGTGGTGTGCCTGGCAGGTTCAGTCTAGATGTACAGAATAATATAGTATAATAAAGTAATTAATTAGCCTTTTGATATCCATGGAGTTCTCCTCATCATTCTCTCCCCTCGTTAGGCCCATACAGCATTGCAATGCTCATGGTGAGGAGCAGCAGCCCCTCCACATCAATCCAGGCATGCAGGAACTTCTCAGCTCTGCTGGTGAGTGACTTGAGAAGTTTATCTGTCCTCAGGCACTGCAGAGTGTGAGCAGTGAGCTCACATTGGGAGCTCTTTCAGATGACACCAGGCCCCATAAATAACAGCAGGTGTCTCAGCCAGCCAGCAGGGAGGTGAGGGAAGAGCAGAAATGAGACAAACTCAATGTTCCCATGCCAGACACCTCCTCCTGGGGTCCCTAATGAATGCCAAAGACCCCAAGCCTGTCCTTGAAATGAGATTTGCCTATTGCCATAACAACAGGCTGGAGTTGCCACAACACATCCAAGCTTTAGGTATTTCCCTCTCTTATTATTATTGCTTTATTTTCTCTCTTTTTCCTTTCCCCCCCCCCCTTCTTTTGCTTGTGTCCCTCTCTACAAAGACTCCCTCATTTCTCTGAAACAAATTGCCTGCAGCTTGCTTTCCCATACATCACAGAGTGGGGACCAGGCCTTATCAACACTGCTCTGCTTTTCCCATCTATTACCCGGTTTGTTTGCACTTTTATCCCATCGTCCTTGCACAAGGGAGAAAACATCCATCATCCATACATCTGCCAGCTGTCACAGGGCTGTCAGCACGGTGACAGCCAACATGACAAAACTGTTGTAACGCTGCACCAGTGCTGGGGCTGAGTTGAGATTAAACAGGCAGAAAAGGAAAGAAAAATAAGAAGGAAAAAAATTTAAAAGTAGGTTTAGCTACAGAGAGCAAAAGCAAAAGATTAGGAACTGCACTTTGTGCAAAGAGAAGAGGGGAGTGAGGAGAAAGCAGCAAAGAGGGAGGTGAGGGAGTGAGTAGCCGAGTGAGGTTTGTTTTAAAAGAGGTTTCAGAGATCTGGTAAAACACAGAGAAGCTGAGCTGTGTGTTTGTTACCTTGCTCAGATGAACGTTCTTGAAACACAAATGGGATGCACAGCACCTCACCCTGTGCTGTCAAACCTCCTGCAGGAATGTGGCTCAGCTCAGGGGGTGACACAGGAGGGACACAGCAACCCCCACACAGCAAACCAGGGTTAGGGATCTTTGCTGCTGCTGTGGTTTCTCTCTCCAGCACTTTGAACAGAGCTGTAGGCCCTGCTTTCATGGCCATTTCCTTCCTCACAATTCCCTTTAGCTGTGCAGAGCCCTTCCCAAACCTCTGAGCCAGAGTGGGAGGGCTGTGACCCAAACCCTGAGGAGAACACTTTTCATTGAAGCACTCCATGCCTTTAGCATGACTACAGCCCCAGTGACATGAAAATGCTTTAGAAACCTGGAGTTAACTCCTTCTCATCAGGGCACAATTATACCAACATAAAACCTTTGGCTAATCCAGTTATACTCTAAATTTCATAACTGCTGTCCAGCCATGCCCTGCTTTGAGCTCCTGGAGGGATCAAGGCATGCTGAGCACATCTACTCACTGACTCCTCTCTATTTCCCTTTTTCCTCGCCACCATTCAGAACAGGAAATGCTTCACCTCTCTCACCCCTTCAGCCACAATAGGAATAAAAACTAATTATAAATCCTCAGGATGCTCTTGTGCTAAAGTGAAGAGAAAAATTCATGTGGCCAGGGGCTGATCCTCAGGTTGTTAAAGACACCTCCCCTGAAACACTCAAATGGCAATGGGTCAGAGACAGAGCAGCTCTGATGTGCTCTGGACAGAGAGAATGCACAGCACTCCTAACACCAGGAGTGCAGAGCCCAAGCCAGTTTGAGTTCAAACCTGTAGATATTTCTTTTCTGGTGATATAAAAATAGGGCTGGAAAACATGCCCACGTTTCTCTTTAACTGATTTATTCACAACACACAGTATGAAGTCCATGGTCTGGGAATACAAATTTAACAAATGGAGAATTTAGCTTGCACTTACTTTTCAGAGTTTTGTTTTGCAACCAAAACACCATTCCCTCAGGGATGTGTCTTTACAGGTTTCGTTTTTTCAGGACTTCTGAGTGAAAAGTGTTGAATTGAGCTTTAACCCACTCTTGATGCCAATTAAAAGAGTTGCAGCTCCAGCCTCCCAAATCTGCAGCAGTGAAGCCAAGCCCACTCTGGGAGCAGCACCACATTCCCTCAGGAAGGGTTTTTGTCCAAAATCAATAATAAACCTGGGATTCCACAGCTGGGAATGGGATGGCCACACAAGACAAGGGCAGGAATCTTTAAGCCCAAGGGTGCCACAGAGCAGGTGAAGGGATGGGGACAGAGCACAGCTCCTTACAAAGCACAAAGTGGGGCAGCAAGTGAAGGGAGACGAGAAAGGAGTCTAAAAGCAGGAAAAAAATAAGTTCTTTTTTCCCCCATCACACCACATGTTACAGAGGGGAGGTAATGAATGTACATATGTTCAACTCAATAAATTCACAGAGGGAAAAATCCATCAAGGGCCATTAACAAATGTGTTCCCTTTGGCTCATAAGTTCCCATATTATAGATTGCTGGAAGGATATATTGAGGGAAATATGTGCATACACAGTTATACCATTCCACTTCCAGCCAGAGTGGACCACAGATCTGAGTCAAAACAGCCATTTTTATTCCAGTTTTCAAATTTCTTATTTGTACTATATATTTTTTTTTAATTCTTAGAAACAAAAATTATTCAATTTGCTCTAGAAACAATCTTTCTTCCAATTTACAAATCAAATATATAATCCAAATCTCTTCAGAGCCCTTAAATATATTGAGGTGAATAAAAAAAGGAAAAGCAAAAAAGGAGTAGGTCGTTCAAGACTGCAAAGTCCAAGTCAGAACTGAGGTGAGAGCCCATTCATTGACCCTGTTAGATTTACAGTTAACAAAGCTCTTGTTCAGTGTTTCCATCTAAGGAAGGCCATCTCATCATCTTTTACTTTCTTATATTCAGGGCTACACAGAGTGGGTCAAGAAAATCCACTTTTGTTTTGAGAACAAAAATCCTATTTATTAAAAAAAACAAGGTAAATAGTTTTTATCATACTCCAACTCAGCATTGATTTAAGCAAAACCTTCTCAAAAAACCAGTCCAGATTATTTAGCCATGGAAAGGTTATGGATAAGAAGAGGAGAACCTGGATAATCCCTTTCCCCATGCCCTGGTGGCTCCACTTCCTCAGCATCAGGAGGCTCAAACTCAGCCAAGCACTGCCAACATTCAGCTCAGAATTCAGAGTTTCATCCAATTTCCCTCTGGTTTGGGACTACAAGTAACCATAATTTAGCCAAGGCGGTGCCTGACACTGCAGCTCTGCAGGAAATAAGGATTGTTATGGTTAAGAAAGCATGGAAAAGCTTGTGTGTTCCTTTCCCCAACTACTTTCGTGTTTCTGCTAAATAAAAATCCATTTTTATTCTTAAGGGAGCTGAGCGGAGAGATGTTGTTTTACGTCCTGCTTTTTGCCAGCGATGATGTATGTCCCTTTTACAAACTTATCTCTGGGTTTTTGCTCAGTTTATAAGCTAGGAGCAATCTTTCTTTCCTAAAGCTTCCTTCTCTCACAGTCTGGAGGAACCTTGAGATTTCCTGCTGGTGATTTAAAGGGCTATAATACGCGCAGGCTAGATTTGTTTTAGTGTCCATAAAACTCAAAAATTTCATAAAACAATTGGTGAAAATAAAATTACCAAAAAATGATGTACTGCCAGCAGACTGTATAATAGTTACGGGGGAAATGGAGAATATGATTCACTGGGGTATAAAAATGACAATGTATTTATTGCAGTGCAGTGACAAGAAACTAATTTGTCCCTTTTACTTTTCAGACAGGACTTGAATTCTGATTTTTCTCCTTTCCTTCTGTGGCAATGTGCACACTGGCTGGGGGGACAGTGACAGCCGTGGCCACAATGCCAGTTACTGTGTAATTGCCAGGAGAAATGAGCTAAATACTCATGGAAACTGCAGAAATGGTAACTACAAGCAAACACCTTTGGCTAAAATAACTAAAGTTCAAGTGTTAACCCAGAAATTGGTCTTATTTATTAACCTAGAAATTGGTCTATTAACTCTATTTGAAAGAGTTAATTCTCCCAAATCCATTTTCTCTTCTTTGTGAAGTCAAACCTCTCCTGTGGCTCAGATGTTTTCCTCCTTAGGCTTCTCCAGCAGGAAAAACAAGCAGATTTCAAAAAACTCAGAGTGGAGGCACAAGCAGCAAGTGAGGGATTTGTCTTGAGGAACCACACGTTTTTCTCACCTCAAATTGTGCAATATTCAGCTCCTTCCCACCCTGCAACCTTTGGACAATTTGCCCCTTTTTGCTTTTGAAAGAGGAGCTGGAAAATCTCATTAAAACACAGATTCAGAATTAGATCTGGAAACAGGGAAAGCAGATTTATTCCCTGAAAAAAATGAAATTAAGCAATGTGAAGTATAAAGCAACCAAAAAAAATGCATTTGGTATTTCTGAATGAAAAATTCTTGGGGGAATGTATACACAACAAAATTTGAACACTGCTACAGAAAATTCAGCACCAAGAAGGGGAGATCCCTGGCACAATCAAGTAAAATATTCTGGGAGTGTCATCTTCATGTTCTTTTTTAAGGGGTCTCTCTTGTTTCAGCTGTGCTATCTTATATAAGGAAACATTTTTTAAAGATCAGATCCCAGAGACAAGTTCCCTCAAACCTTGGGCTGCAGGGAGAGGCTCTGCCCATGCCCTGTCAAGGTTTATTTATGTCTAAATATCCCTTTCCTATTGATCACAGAGGTGAGCACCATGGCTCTGCTCTGTCCCATTGATACCCCACACCATAAAGTGCTTCTGCTGGCAGTCCCTGCTCTGGAAAGCCCCAAAGAGAACAGGATTGATTCCAGGACTGTATAAACTGGGTTTTATGAACCAAGAAAAGCAGCTGAACACATTGCCCAGGTCATTGTCCTAAAATGCACCATAAAAGTGCTCTAAATTCTCTGTTTTGGGGATGGTGTGGAAAGTTCACTTCTTCCCCCCTAGATCGCACAGGTCTCTGAAGCTAATAAGTTTCTGTGGATTATAAAACCCCAGAATTGGATTTCAGCACCATTTCAATTTGTTGTTTCATTCTGTGCTATTAATTTTATTTTTTTTTTGTGAGCCCCCTTACTCTCCTCAGCCCCCAGAAATAGAAGGCACATCCTGCAGTTTGCTCCTGGCCCATAACACCATAACTTGGGAACTTGGCTCCCTCCAAATCCTGCCAAGGGCTCCTGAGAGGGGCTCTGGACCAGCTGAACATGAGCTGATTTGAGGCTGATGATCTGGGGATAACTGCAAATGTGGGATCATAACCTCAGCAAATGCAATAACTGTCTGACAGCAGCCTCTGGAAAAGGCCCTGCACACCAACCTGAACACACATTTTCCTTGGGAAGTATGGCATGGTACTTAGCATTTCTCCAATTTCCATTGAAATCAGTGAGGACAAGAAAGAGGGAATCTCCTGGCATCTCACCAAGCAAAGCCAGAGCACTGCACCCACCTCCTTGTTCCCTAAAGTGTGTGGTTTGGGCTCATGTTGGCCATTTCAGCACTGCTGTGGACACAGCAGGTTGAGAAAACACCTTCTGCTGTGCACAACTTTGTCACAGACATCTTTTATGAAAAATCCTTTCCTTAGGATTTTTCCTTCTGAGAATCTGAGAGGCCTCAGGAACAAAATTATTATAGATTAATAAACAAACACTGATTATCTGCTGCTGTGGAATGCAACAGGTGGAGCTGTGACTGGCCCATGTTTGTTGTTTCTAATTAATGGCCAATCACAGCTGGCTTGGACAGAGAGTCTGAGCCACAAACCTTTGTTATTTCATTCTTTGCTATTCTATTCTTAGCTAGACCTCTGAGGAAATCCTGTCTTCTATACTTTTAATATAGTTTTCATGTAATACATATCATAAAATAATAAATCAAGCCTTCTGAAACATGGAGTCAGATCCTCATCTCTTCCCTCATCCAAAAACCGCTGTGAACACCATCACAGAGCTTTGTTGCAGTAAGGTAGAAAAATTATAATGGAAAGGCCTCATAAAACCGGGCCTGCTCTGTTAGATCAGTGGCTAGCAGTTTGCAGGTTTCCACGTGTAAACAATCCTGGTGTGAGCAGTTTGTTAACATAACAATTTATTCCTGGGTGAAAAACAGCTAGCACCTACATAAACATCAAATCTGTCCCATGAGAATCAGTGAAGAAAATAGGTTAAAAAAAAATTTAGGAACAGAGAGATTTGATGGATGTGAAAAATACCTTTTACTAACCAATAGAGTAATTGGCAAGAAAGCTACCAACCAATTGCAGTCACACAGGAGGTCTGTAAAACTGTATAAAAAAGGAGAACATGCAGCACTAAAAACAGCCTTTGATACCTTGCTGGTGTGTGTCCTAGGGTGACATTGTGGTGCTTGTATCCCCAATTGTGTGTTCTGTTTATGCTGGATTGTGGCATTCATATTGTCTGGAAAAATCCCTTTGCCCAGGATTTTTCTCCTGGGAAACTGAGAAGCCTCAGAGAAAAAGGAAAACAATTATCTGATTTGCTTCTCCTATGTTTTGCTCCTTTGGAATGTGTTTGGAGATTGTTTACCCACAGGTGATTGTTCCATTGCATTCTGCTGGGAGTTGTTTTCACTCTTTGGCCAATCAGGGCCAAGCTGTGTCGGGACTCTGGAGAGAGTCACCAGTTTTCATTGTTATCTTTTTAGCATTCTGACTGTATCCTTTCTGTATTCTTTAGTATAGTTTAGTATTCTTTAATATAATATAGTATCATAAAATAATAAATTAGCCATCTGAGAACATGGAGTCAGATTCATCCTTCCTTCCTTTGTCTGGGGAGGAGTTGGTAATTAGCACTAAAGCAAAAAAAAAAAGGCTTGTTACCAAAAAATCACAAGTAGTCCCTGCCTTACTGAGGTCCAGAGTATCTCACAGTGTTTTTCTGGAGGTTTTTAGCTTTCCTCTGCACTGACTTTTCAATGAGTATTTTGGGATTACAGACACATACCCACAGCCCAGGCACGCAGGCAGGTAACTCAGTGCAAATGAAACCATTGCAGGGAGGCTGGTGAGGGGGGAAGAGCTGGGAGTGACGATTTCAGGCAGTCCCTGAGCCCACTGACCCCACTGCTGCAGCTGGTGAGGCCAGACAAACCAGCTCAGGCAGGGAACATCCCCATTCCCACCTCTCACTGCCTCAAACTCTTTTCTCTGACACAGAAATAACCAGCAGCCTGTGGCAGGTCTGTCCATGGTGGGTGCTCTGCACAGAGAGGTGAAATGATGAAATTCCCCCCCAGTGCTCCAACACTTGGCTGCCCTTTCCTGCTCCCTCCAAGAAGTTTCTTTTCAAATGTTATTGTATTTGCACCATTAATGTCACCATCTGAGCTCCCCAACCTGCACACAGCAGCCCTTAGAGCGTGGATTTATTATCCAAATGCCAAGAGTCTTGTTATCTCTAATGAACTTTGGGAAGCAGGAGGACTTGTGCATGATGGTCTGGGTTTGTTTACCCAGCTGGCATCTTTTAACTACTGAAAAATGTTACCCCTTTAAATCATGCAGCCCCAGATATATGTGTGTGCTTAAAGCTGGTGACTGTGCTGACACAACACGTGGTGACCCTTCCCCAGCACAGCTGATGACTTTCAGATATTAAACAGCATCCTGTTTCTTAGGCTTTGCCTGGAATCACTTTCATGGCCAGAAATCTGAATTATGCTAGTCCAAAGAAAGGAAATCTGTGAATTTGCACTGGAGATGGATTTCCTGAAAGAGCAGGAACACATGCATGTGGACATTGAGATAAGCAAGCCATCCACCTCACTTTGCTATAGAAATAAACTCTATATTTTGATCAGCTAATAATTTCTCCCATTTGAACAACTTGATTAATTTAACCTCTTTGCAGCAGCAAGCCTTGCTCTCCCACAGACCCCAATTTCACAATATTTGAGGCAGCTTTGTGATTGAGCAGGTAAGTGACACACTGGATGTGTCACATCATAAACATTGGCTTTGCTCAAAAACTGTGAATTTAATACTTTGGTTCGCACATGCAAACTATTAGTTTGGGATATGGAATACTGCTGCACACAACTTTAAACTTTATAGAAGAAAAAACTTTCATACCAGCAGGGTTTTATAGTCCCAATTTTCATGGGAAGTACTTGACATGGAGGCGTGAACACAGCTGAAACAAATTCACTTAAGATGTTACACACTTCCCTCAGATTGCACATGTGTTTAAGGGTTCTGCTGGGCTATGGACCAAAAATCCAGTCATAGAAATCCTTCTTGTTCGCTCTGAAATTTTGTTTTAGTGCTTCTGGCCCATCCACACACAGGCTGAAGTTTCTGACAGAGGTCTGCAAAAGTAGAGTTAATGTTACACCACAAAATTCTCCCATTTACATGGTGAGGCAAGGCCAGCTGCAGAACAGATAAAAGGTGGTGGGAAATGTCCCATTCCAGCCATACCCCCAAGTTCAGCCTGTTTCTCTTTAGAAACCAAAAACTTTAGGGATCAAAAACCGTTCTGGAGAGATGGCAGGTAGCACAGCTTTCTCACCAAGTGAAAGAGGATCACAGCACTTGTGTGAACAGAAACAGCTCTCAGAGACATTTCTGGAACAATTAACTGCACCAATTCTGTTTTTCTCACAAGTGTTTGCAATCTAGCAGGCTACTCTGACACACAGCAAGTCTGCAGCTACCTCTGATGGTCCATACAAAGTGTAACATGGTTGACAAAACCAAAAAATAACAGAGACAGAAAATCTAATTCATTCCATTTTCATGCCTGAAAGAAAACAAACAAACAAACAAACCAACCCCAAAAACCAGCACTGGTACAGTTATGACTTTTTGGATAATAACAGTTCTTTTTTGATCACAATCATTATCCAAACCACTCCAGGTCTCACCACCTCTTGCTCATCCCTTTAGAGGCCAAGGTGCATTTCCTCAATTCCAGTAGCAGAAGTTCCTACAGCCACTTCCAACTGGACATGAATTCACCATGAAAAGTCATTTCCAAGCCCAGCATTCTTTGGCTTGCATTGGATGCAGAGCAAGTGAAGCGTCACAGGAGGAAAGCAGTTTCAAATATTTTTGTTGCAGTTGATGGTAGCTGCTTGCCAATTCTTTACATTACACATAATTTTCCAAACGAAAAAAGAAAACAGAAGTGAACACTTCCATATATATAATGATCTATAAATGTATATAAAGGGTTTATAAATGTATTGTGAGTATATTGTCCACCCTCAAAAAAAAAAAAGAACATAATTTGCTCAAAAATTATATCAGGTTGTTGTGGGGTTTTTTTTAACTCAAGTTTTTCTTTGTCTTCTAGTCCCTGAGTCTTTACAGTGAAGCCAGATCCCATTTTAAAGCCATTCTCACAAACCACAATTACTAGAAATGTTTAAAACAAAAGCCAAGATTCCCTTGCAGTCCCTTGCCTCCAGGAGCTGGGATAATAAACACAAGCCCAAATATCCCAAGGCTCAGTAAAAGCACAGGAACAAGCAGCACTGTCTCCATTTCAGTGTTAAAAGACACTAAAAGCCCTGGTCACTCACTAGAGGGTATAAACCAAACTCTACAGGATCTGTGACTGGAGATCCTATTACTCAAATGGGTTTGTGCAGCTCTAATTTTATAGATAAAACTACAAAAATAAATCTGTCCTGCAGAGTGTTACTGGTAACTCACCCATGGCCAGGGACCCTCCCAGATGGGCAGAGGCAGCTGTGCCAGCTGGGTGTGAGCTCCAGAGGCTCAGCTTGGCTTTGGGTGAAAGATCCAGGCTGGTCCTCTGTTGGATTTCATTGGCCAACTTCATGAATTCTGATTGGTTTTCTTCCAACTGCTCAACTTCTCTTGAAAAACAGGAAAAAAATAAAAAGAGACAGAGAGGAAAACACTGGGGGAGTGTGACAGTGTTCACAGGGGTCTTAGGATGAGGGAAGAGACAAGGATCCGACTCCATGTTTCAGAAGGCTGATTTATTATTTTATGATATATATTACATTAACACTATACTAAAAGAATAGAAGAAAAGGTTTCATCAGAAGGCTGGCTAAGAATAGAATCAGAAAGAATGAATAACAAAAGCTTCTGTCTCGGACAGAGTCCGAGCCAGCTGACTGTGATTGGCCATTAATTAGAAACATCCAACATGGACCAAAGACAGATCCACCTGTTGCATTCCACAGCAGCAGATAATCATTGTTTACATTTTGTTCCTGAGGCCACTCAGCTTCTCAGGAGGAAAAATCCTAAGGAAAGGATTTTTCATAAAAACATGTCTGTGACAGGATTCTCCTCTCCACTTTGAAAGGAGCAAGCCCAAGTTAGGAGGAGGCCAATGCTGCAGCCTCATCCAAGGAAAAGAGCAAAGAGAAGAGCCCTGGCTCCCAGCTCTGAGCTGCAGGCCAGAGTTTCAGAGGCTCAGCTCGTGGCATTGGGAATCAACATCCAATCCCCCCAGACTGGGTTACCCCCTGAGTATCCTCAAAGCGCTAAAAATAAACCTGAAAAATAAAAGCTCCTGCCGGGAGCACCAAAACACAACAGGCATCAAATTGCATTAGAATGTTTATATTGAGGGAAATTGCATCCTGCAAACTTAAATTATCTCTCTCCTCCCTCTCCCCTCCCACCTGCCACAGCCCATTTCCTATTATATTTTTCTAACAAACCAATAGATGCTTGAAATCATGGAAAGCCATAAAGAATTGGAATCAAATTAAGTCTACATTCTAACTGCATTAGGTGCTGTCAAGCATAGTTTACTCACTCTTCACAGTTCTATCTAGAGGCTAAACAATTTTGTACCCTTTCTCTACTAATCAAAACTGATTACTCTGATAATGGACCCCTGACGCTGAACACTTTATGAAGGTAAATTATTCCATATCGAACAGGAAGGGGAATGGAAAAATCACCCAGAGATAAATAGGCCTAAAGATGCATATATTGATCTCCCATTCATTCCTTCTCTCTCTCTCAATGTCTCTATGGCTAAAGGTTCAATCAATACTTCCAGTGCTGTAATGCCATCTTTTATAATCCCATCATAATTGGCCATTCCCACTGCATGCCCCTGCATTGGCTTGGGCTGAGTGGGGCCTTTCAGAGCTGGGATCTTTTGTTTCTTTCCTCCCCAGACCAGGTAACTGAAGGAGCAGGTCTGTGACCGTGTTCACAGGGGTCTGAGGATGAGGGAAGAGACAAGGACCTGACTCCATGTTTCAGAAGGCTTGATTTATTATTTTATGATATATATTACTTTAAAACTATACTAAAATAATAGAAGAAAGGATTTCATCAGAAGGCTGGCTAAGAATAAAATGGGAAGGAATGATAACAAAGATTTGTAGATTTGTGGCTTGCCTCTCTGTCTGAGCCAGCTGACTTTGATTGGCCATTAATTAGAGACAACCAACATGGGCCAATCACAGATGCACCTGTTGCATTCCACAGCAGCAGATAATGTTTACATTTTGTTCCTGAGGCTTCTCAGGAGGAAAAAGCCTAAAGAAAGGATTTTTCATTAAAGATGTCTGTGACACAGGTCAAACCTGGCCCCAGAGCTCTCTGAAGCAGGACCTGCCTGCACACCAGGGCAAGGGGAGAGCAGGGATGCTCAGCCATGAGCTGGAATGGTTGGGAAAGTCAGCCAACAATCCTTCACCAAGGAATTGCTCAAGTACAAGCAGCTCTTATGCTTGAACACGTTGATTTTTGATTGTGAGAGACAATACACCTTCACTCTCCTGGAGCTTCAAAACCCTTCCTGTCCCCAGAGGAAAGGATGGCTTTGCTTTACAAGGTTTGGCAGTTAACAGAACAAACTGCTCAGGGGAAAGAAATGCTGATTTGATGCCTACCCAGCATGAATTTCAATAATTCTGGACTATTCTGTCAGAGGACAAAGAACAGGACTGCTTCCCAAGCCTGCCCAAGCCTCAGAGGCCCCCTGGGGTAGATTTATGGTTCTCAGGGATCAGGGTGTTACAGAGAGCACAGTGCACACCTCCAGAGGGAAAAGGTCTGTGAGGGGGTTTGTTTTCACTGTACAATGACGCCAGCCAGGGGCTATTTACAGACCACGAACAAGATGGGTCTGCTGTGGAACGTGCCTTGAGCCTTTGATTTTCCAGCATCAGCCTCATTACATGGTTATGGCAATGGGAAGATGCCACCAGCTCACATCCAAGGCAGCAGACTAAGAACTTAATGTTACAACTCACTTTATAAGTGTTTTGATCAATCACACAAAGCAAAAGCACATTGACAGTAGTTCTATCCAGCCACTTATAAGCACAGGTACCTTTGGTTAAACAATGCTTGCTTATTTTGAACACAATACCTGCTTGTAAGCCTTAAAGCACAATGCACAGAGCTCCATTATTAAGCTTCAAACTTCCTAATATCTCACTAGATAAACTTTTCTGCAGCTTAGAGAGCTATTCAGACAAGTGTTACTACACAGACCATTGTTCTATTTGCCCTTGCTTTTCTACAGTTTAAATAGTTTGTCTGCTGACCTAACTCATGACTGTTGCATAGCTCTATTCACAGTTCTGCTGTCTCTGAGGCCTGCATCTTGCAGCTTTCCCAAAATCCTCTGATTTTGTGGATTCCCACATGGAAAACCTCTATTTGTCACACTGGGTTTGGCTGTTTCCAAACACCTCAAAGCTTTGCTTGAGATGCCACCAGAACAAAGTTGTGTTACCCTGGGGTAGGAACCCCTCTGGTTCTGATCCAAGCCCAGCATCTTCCTTCTAATTCCACTGTAAGGAGATGCTGTGCTTCAACAGAAACCAGGAGCTTCCCAAAGGGTGGGCTCAGCTCCTGGTTTCACTGCTGCCTCCCCAGGGCAGAGTAAAAAGTGCTGGACTGTCTTGCAAGGGCCCACCTCACCGAACACAGCTCTATCAATGGTGGAAACCTCTCTGTCAGAACAGCCCAAGGTCCCCCACAGCCACTGAGGGCAATATCAGCATGAAATTCTCTGTAATCACAGTTAGGGCATGATACAGGCTTGTGCAGATGTCAAGAAACCTCTTCTTGGGAATCAGGTGGCAAAAAAAAAATAAGTAGAGAGATAAAACAAGACAGGAAACTGCATGAAAGCATGTGCTCCACAGAATAAAAATGAGCCTTGATAAAATTCCTGAATTGCATCTATAAATATCCCACAGCATTCCTTCACTGCACCTATAAACATTCCACATGTAACTCACATGTGAGACAGGAGCCAGGTTATAAGTTGTGCAGCTTTCTTTTTGTCCAAGATGTTTAAGTATCACACAAAACAAGGGGGAGATTTGTGGCATCACACACAAATTCTGCTAGACAAGGTACAAACTGTTCCTTGCTACCTGGATGTGGCCAAAGGAATCCACTCCCCTTATTGATTCAGGAATTTAGACTGTTGAAAGTGTTTAGAGACATCACAATGAACTTGGTGAAACACAAATAAAAATTAACAAAAGCTTGGCTGAACTGATACTGAGCTAAATCTTCTCTTTTGGCACATCCAGAGTTCTCAATGAAGTAGGAATTCACACCCTCACAAAATGTCCTGTCCTCTCTCCACCCCTGTAAATCTCCAGGAGACCAAATCATTTGCATTTCACTAGAACAGGATCCCTGACCCCAAATTACAGCACAGGATCCCTCTGGGAAAGCAGCAGGACCACTCTGGAACCTCTGGATCAAGAGGGGAAAAAAGCAAGCAGTGCTTACATGCTCAAACTTGTAAGGCTGGAAGACCCAACAGCAAAACAAGTTACCAATTTTTCTATCACATGAAAGGATGGGGAAATGGGGAGAGGAAGAAGTCAATTATTTTCTAAACATTTGCAAAAGTATTTTATAAACACACAATTCTTCCATTTTATATCCTGCAAATGTAATCAATTTTTCTCTCCAAAGTTCTTATTTAAGATTTTCTTATGAGGCTTAGCAATCACATATTGATTTGATTAAATTAATCTCTCTTTGCTGGCTGATCTGACCTTGCTGTCTATAAAATGGCCAATGTCCCAGTTAAATTTTGCAAACATTTCCAGTGGTAAACCTACCCGGGGACAAAAAGAAGGGGAAAAAAGACGGGGAAAAAAAAAAAAAAAAAAAAACAAACAAGGGGAAAAAAAAACAGGAAAAGAAAAAGGGGGAGAAAAAAAAAAGGGGGGAGAAAAAAAAAAGGAGGAGGAAAAAAAAAGGGGGAGGAAAAAAAAAAGGGGAGGAAAAAAAAAAGGGGAGGAAAAAAAGGGAGGGGGAAGAAAAAAAGAAAAAATAGTAAAAAACCCCACACCACAGTCTTCTGGGTTTAGTCTTCCAACAGGAATTTAGGGTGCTGTTATTTCTACTATCACAGAAACCTGATGGATCCAGCAATTCTTTTAACCTCTCTTCCCTACAGCTGAGCTACATAAATCCTTTTTCCTCTGTCAGCTTCCTTTGTGGACTCTTCTCTTCCCCAAAAATCCTCCTCTGGGGGCCTGGCAGTTCCTGAGCTGAAGTTACTCACAGCAGAAATGCTCTCAGGGCTCTACATCACCACCACTCACGTCTCCCCTCCCTGAGCAATCCAGAATTTATTTCATCTTCCTTTCCTGCTTTGCTCCACAAGGGAGAGGGGCAAAAGCCAGAGGAAAGACAGAAGCCAGGGGAAGTTATCTTTCATTAAAAAAACCAACAAAAGGGTGGAGTTTTTCCTTTTCTTTCCCAAGTAGCTCCGTTTTCCCAGTATTCAACCACAATAAAGGCAGGTAAAAGTGCACCAAGATAACAGTTCATGTGAACAGATCATGGTGTAAAACTGGTGTAACTAAAATAGCTCAACAAATAACCTAGCCAGACCCTCTCTGTTGTTTCTGGGACATTGCCCTTCCTAGACATGCTAGGAACTGGAATAAAAGGGCACTTCAGCATTGAAGAGGTCAGACAGAATATTTAGTTCCTAATTCACCTATTTCTGAAGTGTGAGAAACAGCAAAGATTTTGCTAGAAGATAAAAATAGTAAACAAAAAGGAGCTATTCTAATTTATAGGTTTTTCATTGCAGAGATGCTCATGTCTAACAATTATTCTCTCAAAATCCTCACACCTGCAAGGACCTAGCTGGACCTTTGTCAAACCTTTAAATTGGTTATTTCCCATCAGAGAAGAAGCACTCAGGAACTTCACCAAAAACAGGGGAGGTGAAAAGACTCTCCTGGTCCCTTTAATTCCAAGAGGAGAGGAGAGGAGAGTTCTTCTTTTTTAACATGCAACATTAAGACCCAAAAATAAAGTAATTCCATTCCCCCCTGTAGCCAACCACACAGCCTCATTCATCTCTCCTGGTGCTTTGTCCAGGCAACACTTTTAAACACATTTGCTCTTTTTACAGCTACTTACATCTCTCCTTTCACAGCATCCTCTCACCATTAGAAGTCTTTTTGAAGTGTCTTGGAGTTGGAGCATTTGGGCAGCTCCCAACACACAGCAGTGCCCAAACATCTTTTTATCCAGCTCTGGGGCAAGTTTTAGTTCCTGAGGTGGTCAGGGATAGCTGCAGGTTGTACCTACACCAGCACAACAATCTGCCCTGAGCCTGTTTCACACAGGAAATGAGAGCATCAAATCCTCCAGGCACAACTTCAGGTGTTTGAAGTGGGAGAAGGCAGGGATTAAACTAGTGTTAATTTAATTATTGCTCCTATTTGAAATGCCTGTGTGCTGGCAGAGGCCAGTCCTCAGCTGCAGTTAAAGAAAACCAAGGGGCACAAATCCCTCAGCCAGTGCAGTTAGAGAAAACCACGGAGCGCAAATCCCTGATCCTCCCTGTGAGAACTGATTCAGGCTTGTGCTTTGGGGACAGATGTCCACAGGTGTCACCACAGGTGACCAGACTGACCCATTTAAGGGCCATGACCCAAAGCTCAGGTGGCTTCTGCAGGTGCTGTCCCTCCCCAGCATCACAGGCTCCTTTATTTCCTCTCCCTACAAAATCCACTGAGTTTTCAAATAACACAGCAAGCCTCATGCTTCTCCTCTGTGCCTGCCAACGAAGCTGCTTTGTCTCCTTTGCACTTAACAAGACAAAGAAGATGGTTAACAAGAACTTTTGCAGATATGTTTTATTTTTATTTTTAAGACCTTCGGAAGCCAACTCATCTGCTCTCATGGGCTTCTTGCTGATACGTCTCACTTTATTAGTGACTTTGGCCTTGAGTGTCTCAGCTGTTTGATCAATACTGCAGGGGGTCAGTGATATTTTCTCACTTTTAGTGTCTCCCTGCCTTTAACTTTGTCACCTGATGAACAGCACTACCCCTGGAACGCTTATCTCGTATCGATTTTCTCCAGGCTCCTGCTGCATTTCCAGCTGTCCCACCATTTCCCTCCCTGTCACCACATGCCCATTTAATGTTAACTTATCCCCTTTCTCCGAGGCTTTTCATTCTTACGGGGTCTTCTGCCTCCCCCCCTCCCCTGCCCAACAGCAGATTGTCAAAAAAACAATTTCCTTTTTTCACCTGACTCATTGTTATCCCTCAGCCGTCCATTGTTTGTCAGCCCTGGCTGGGCTCACAGAGGGTCTGAGTGGAAGCAGATGTTGGAAATTCCCCTGTCCCCAGCCCAGGAGGGCTCAGATTTACCATAGAAAGTTTGTCTCCTTCACCAACAGAACTTTTCCTCTCAGCTCCCTAGCTCAGAAAGCAAAACAAAATTATTTTTGTACAGTGAGGTAGAACAAACAGCATGATAAAGTTTAATACCTTCTAAATGGTGCCAGTTTAAAGGCCAAAGCTGGTTTTGGGGAACAGTGGAAGGCAGAGACCTCCTTAGGGCAGGGAGTGTTTAATTCCTGGATGGAAAAGCCTCTCCAGCCATGCCTCTGGAAGCAGAGAATTGCTTTCAAAGCTAGCAAGGTGCTGCATGTAAAGAATCAACTCCTTCCATTCCCAACATCTGAGAAATTTACCCACGAAGAACCACTCCTCCTTATTTCCAGAACTCTGCACTTCCTGCCCTGTGAGGGCATTTAGTGAGGGCAGAGTCTGTTCACATCTTAAGATGAGATTGAGAGAATAATTTCTAGTGAGAAAACCTTAGAAACATACCTCAGTTTAGAAATATCTAAAAGCAAACCAAACTAACTCATCTAGAATTAAAAACAAAATGAAAAAGAATCATAATATATAAACCAGTATTCCTGATTTCACATTCCAACAGAAAAATAAAAAGCAAAATAAGTTTCACCTGATGTGGCGGCGTTCAGGTTGAGGGAAGAGACGAGGATCTGACTCCATGTTTCAGAAGGCTTGATTTATTATTTTATGATATATATTACATTAAAACTACACTAAAAGAATAGAAGAGAGGATTTCATCAGAAGGTTAACTAAGAATAGAAAGAATGAGGTTTGTGGGTCAGGGGCTCTCTGTCCAAGCCAGCTGACTGTGATTGGCCATTAATTAGAAACAACCACATGAGACCAATCACAGATGCACCTGTTGCATTCCACAGCAGCAGATAACCAACGTTTACATTTTGTTCCTGAGGCCTCTCAGATTCTCAGGAGGAAAACTCTTAAGGAAAGGATTTTCATAAAAGATGTCTGTGACAACCTGATACTTGACATGTAAAAGTTCAGTTTATGAAGGAAAAAGAAGCAATGATTTAGTTCTATTAGTTCTATAATTTAGCAATGATAGTTCTATTTTCAGCCCCATAGGTGGGAATCCATTGGTTTCAGCAGAGCAAATCTAACAGGTTTCCATATTGTTTCCTGTTACCAGCTCTGATCTTCAGCCTTTCAAACTCCTGAGCTCAGGGCTGGTGAGATGGTGAAAGACAATTGCTTACCTTGTTCTACTTTTAATGTATGTCCTTGGCTTGAATTGCTCCATTTTTAGGCAAATAGGACAGTAAATCTCAGAGAAACTATTCCACTACCTTAATTAACATAGGAACTGTCCTCTGCAGTACTTAACCCAACGTTTTCCTGATTTTTACCTTTTGAAATGTGTATTTTCAATGAACACACGACCCTTTAACAGCTGAATATCCTACCACGGGTTCAAATGCTGCCAAGGAGATCTGGGGCACTGAGCAGTGAGTGGGATCATTCCCACATCCAAGAATTAACCTGAAGGGGAAATTGATTTGTAGCCCAGCCAGGTGAAGCCATCATTTGTAGCCCACTCATTACTAAGGCAGTTTGGGCTGTGTCGCAGGCATCTTTTATGAAAAATCCTTTCCTTAGGATTTTTCCTCCTGAGAAGTCGAGAGGCCTCAGGAACAAAATGTAAACAATGATTATCTGCTGCTGTGGAATGCAACAGATGCATCTGTGATTGGTCTCTTGTGGTTGTTTTTAATTAATGGCCAATCACAGTCAGCTGGCTTGGACAGAGAGCTGAGCCACAAACCTTTGTTATCATTCCTTCCTTTTCTATTCTTAGCCAGCCCTGTGATGAAATTCTTTCTTCCATTCTTTTAGTATAGTTTTAATATAATATATATAATAAAATAATAAATCAGCCTTCTGAAACATGGAGTCAGATCTTCATCTCTTCCCTCATCCAAGAACCCCTGTGAACACTGTCACAGGGCTCAAGGTGAAGGAGGTGGCTGCCACCATGTAGTGAAGCAGCAGGACTGCCCAGAACATGCAGGAGAGCCAGGGAACATTTTTGACCATGGGAGGGTTTCACAGGAGCTTGTTTCCCCCCTGGGACTGTGGAGCCACCGGCACACAGCACACTCTGCCCAGCAGGACAAGCAGAGCCCAGGGATGGAACAGGAGGGCAGTGCTGCTGCTGCTGCCATCACCTGCCACCAGTGCAAGGATGCTCCACATTTCCTGGCCTCCCAACTCCCTGCAGCAGCCATTCAGTCCCAAAGGAAGTTATGGACAGGTCTCACCCTCTCCTTTTCCCCTCTGGTGGGTGAGAGCAACACACACACTGAGGACTGGGGGGCAGTTTGTCCCTGTCCTGCCCGTGAGAAGCTTTCAAACCCCTGAGGTCTTCCTGTGCCTTTCTCTGAGCCATCCCAGAGGATGGACCTGCAAGGCTGAAGGGCCACCTGCAGGTCCCTGTCCACTGAGCCTGTTCTGAGCAGCTTTGCCCCTGCCCAGCCCTCTCAGCCCCTGCCATTAGCCCCTGATTTAACATCCACGTGCTTTTTTATTCACCTAACAGGTTTATTCCTTTGTCAGGTGCAGCCTCACATGGGAGGGCTGCTCTGGGACATACCCAGCAGGATTTATTGTGCTAACAGGTTTGTTCCTGGAGCAGCTTTCCATTCCTGCAGGCTCCCAGGCAGAGGGAGGCAGGAGGCTCCTGCTCAGAGCGAGCCTGCATTGCCCTCCTGCGGCCAGCACCCGGCTCCTGGAACCGCACATTAATCATAGCAGCAGGAGTGTAAAATTCAATTTTACCTCTCCATTCATTCTGAGATGAGTTGAAGGCCGGCCTTGTACATATAAAGCACACTTTACTTCATCAGAGCCCTGGTAACAAATGGAGTGTCTTCTTGGGGGAGTTTAACCATCAAAAAGCAGCGCGCCGTTTAATTCCACGCGTGCCGAGGGTCAGAGCAGGAGCTCTTGGCATCAGCAAATGCTTCAGCCCTCAGCTGTGCAGTAAACTATGTTTTAGAGATTGTTCCTCAATACAAAATGATCAGTCCATTTATCTGCTAAAGCAGCCTGTCTCTTTGTTCAGTCTCCCAATATTTTTTCCGCTGACCTGATCTGGACAATAAACCAAAGTCATCTTAAGATATTCACTGTTCAATTTGTTACTTGAGTGCCTCTGGGTCTGGCTGGCCCTGCTGTCAGCATCCTGGGCTTCCCAGCCTTCCCCATTGACCCCAGGTCTGCCCCAGCTCATGGGGCCAGGCTCTGCTCCCAGCCCCTGCGGTGTCCCAAACCCCCAGCCAGATGTTGTGCCCTGCATCTCCCCCACACCAAACACACCTCAGCACTTGTAGAAGGGTTTGGGGCTCTCTGTGAAGCTGCTTTTGCACAGCTGCAGCCACAGTCCTTCCCCAGGGTGCTGTGGTGCTGGTTTACTTTTATGACCGGAGCTGATCTGTGCTCAGGTGTGCCCAGACCCCTCTTTGCACCCTGACCCTCTCCTGGAGCCGGTGACCCACCACAGTGTGAGTGAATGCATCTGAGCCAACATGCAGGGCAGGAATTTATCACTTATCTCCTCCCATAGCTGGAATTGTAACTGTTTTGCAGCAGTGCAGCAGTGTGGTGCAGGAGCTCACCACCCTCACACCTCTTTGCACACTTACTTCTCAGGACCTTTAGCAGGCCAGAGTGACCCCGAGAAAAGTTCTAAAGTCTCTTTTCCCAGCCCGGTGCTTGAAGGAGTCAGGGCTCTTCATTTCTCTCTCTCAAGGTTGTTTATTGTATCTTATCTATAAAAAATTTTCTCCTGCTCTGCCGAGGTGCATCCAGCAGGGCAGTTCCAGACACTCTGCCTGCCCTCAGGGCAGTGTTATGTCTTTATGCTAAAAACTACATGTACAATATTTACAATTACTTCCCAATACCTATCACCTATGTTAGACAGTGAGCTTCTACTCTAAACCAGTCTAAAAGTGCCACCATCACAGCAGAAGATGGGGGCCAAGAAGGAGAAGGAGAAAGGCTGGGCACACCCAGATCCCTCCATCTTGCCCCCTGGGACCCCATACCAAAAACCCCAAAATTTACTTTTCCACCCCGTGATAAATTCACTATTATTCTACTTAAACTGTTGTGGCTTGCTGATCTTCATCTAAGGTTGGTAACTTGCTCCATGGGTCATAATCAAGCCCACAGGTGTTTTGGGCTCTGTGCCAGGGTCTCTGAGCCCCCTGGCAGGGGTCCTGGCTGCTCAGGACAGCCAGAGGGCAGTGAAGTGGATGTGTCCCGCTCCCTCAGAAGGGGATGGAACTCATGCACAGCCCAACCACTGCTGACCATCAGCATCTCACTGGTTTCTGAGCTCTGGGTTTCGGTGTCAGAAGTGCTTTGCCTCTCTCTACATCACTTTATGATGAAGCTTTCAGAGACTCAGCTCCACAGGAGGTTTCAAAGCAGCTCAGAGAGCTGAGCTGGCTCTGCCACCGCCTCAAACTCACTTTTCCCTGGCTACCTCAGGTGTCTCAAACTGGGTGCCATGCACCTTATCCTTTGGCATCAGCAGTCCCTCTGCACTGCATGGAGGATCAGACACCCACACTTGGCTGTGGTGTCCCCTGCAGGAGCCAGACACCCCAAATTCAGCCCTCACAGCTCCCTGACTCACACCTGAGCCCTTTCATGCAGGGAACTGTAAATAACTCATGCAGGTTTACACTACAGTGATGAGGGATTTAATCTTTAAAGATGTTAAAAGAGCTTCCAAACCACCAAACCATCCTGGCTGCACAGACAAGACACTGCCTGGAGAAGCTGCTGCTCATAATCATTAATTTTGATTCCCTTGCCATTTTCCATGCTGTGTTTGCCCCGTGTTGCTCATGGGGAGCTCCATATCATCTGTCCAGCATCACAGAAGCAGCAAGATGTTAACAGCATCCTGCTGACTGCAGCTTTCTCAAGGCCTCCCACCTTCCCAACCCTCCAGCCAAAACAGCACCAGCCTGCAGGAGCAAATGGGAGGTGCTGGAAGTCTCTAGAAGGATATTTTCATCTCACTGCAAAGGCCCAGTGAGTTGGACTCTTGTGGGGGTGTGTGCAGAGCACAGCTTGGGGAGCCCCATTTCAACAGCGGGGCAGTGGCAGGCAGTGCCATAATCTTAATTTGTGATTTTTTCACTGAAAATTTGCATTTAAAACATTTTTTATCTTTTTTTCCCAAGGAAGATCCTAACCCTTTATCCATGTTTTGAAGTTTCATCCTGTTTCTTTCATTTTTTTAAAAAGAAAGGGAAGGAGGAAAAGCTTCCTTTGCAGATCTGCATCTTTCTGCTGTGGAAAAGCACAGTGAGGAGAGGGATGTGGCAAAATGCTTTCTGCCACTCAGCCAGAGAGAGTGAAGTGAGGAAAAAAGTGCAGCTGAAATCAAGCACAGCATTTAGAGATCAGTCAGCACTGAGAAATATCAGATGTCAGCAATCTGCTCCTTCCAGCTTTACAAAGAAGAGTTTTCTCTCAAACCATCTCTGCCAGTTTTGGCAACAGAACTCCAAACATGCAAAGCCACTTGCCAAAACCATTTTTGCCTTCCAGAAAGCTTCGTGTTGGTGGGTGTCAATAAATCTGACAGACACTGCAGGCTCCTACTGCCGTGGGAGATAAAATTTCACCCATATTTACACTTCAGTAAAATGAACTACAAGTGGATTTACCCAGAGAGAGACAAAGTCAACAGCAACATTCACATGTTCCAGTTCCTTGTTTCCAACCAAAAAGTGATTCCAGAATAGAAATGTGGAGGGAGGAAGGGAATAGTCAATGTTTATCTACCAGCTTCAGTAAAAATACACCAAGCAAATATAAAATACACCACTCCAGAGTGGTGGATGGAGCCTCTGGAGTCCTTGAAGGTGCTTTTCCCTGGAGAACCCACCTGGGGAAGAGCTGTGGTGGTGACAGGCACTGTGCCTCCCTCCATGGCTGTGCCCTGGGCGAAGCTCTGTCAGCTCCACTCTCCTCTCACTGCAGCTGAAGCAGGAATTCTGGCAAAGCCTAAAACTCCTGTCTTGCCAGAAGTTATTGCTTGCTTAGGTACAAGGGCTCCTGGAAAGTTTCCAAACCCTAATGGGAACTTCACTCAAATGACTGAGTAGCAAGTTCCCACATATTTCAGCCTCCCCAGTCCCTGAGATTTCCTGCTACAATACATCTTCCCTCTGTGTTCCACTCCTCATTCTCACAAGACAACCCTTAAATAGACTCAAGAGGACTTTGTGACAAAGGGACAAGAGTTAGGAGGTGTCTGGGAACAGCTTTTGGATGGAGATCAGCAGGAGGATGTGGAGCAGGTCCAGAGCAGCAGCTGCTCCTACCAATGTGTACCAACCCCTGCTGCCTTCATTCCCTGTTCAATGGTGAGGGCTTCCCACTTGGAGCTCCTCACTCATCCTCACAAACCTTCCCTGTGGCACAGCACATCCTCAGGAGGCCTCCAAATGGGGCTGAAAGTGAAAGGTGGAACAATGAATCACACCAAGGGCACAAATACCCCCAGAGTAACCTGCCCAGAGTGGGTTTGAACTGCTCCCCTGCTGCAAATCCTGCCCCCATAATGGCACCAGTGGGGACATTCTGAGCAGGGGTCATGAGGTGGGAATGGGGCCATTTGCCATTCAGAATTGACTGAAAATTAGCCTTTTCCATATATATAGAAATATATATATATATGGATATATATACATGCATATATATATATATATATGGAGATAGATTATATAGAGATATAGATATAGATATAGATGATATAGATAGATGATATAGATATAGATGATATAGATATAGATATAGATATAGATAAAGATATAGATATAGATAGATATAGATATAGATATAGATATAGATATAGATATAGATATAGATATAGATATAGATATAGATATAGATATATTCCTCCAGGATGAGGAACAGAACATAACATGAGTCTTGACAGCTGCCTGGAAAAGCAGTGCTAGGAGATGTGGAAACCTTACAAGCATCACCACGTGGGGACCCTTGGCCAGACAAAGGGACAGTGACAGCCTGGTTCCTCTGTGCACAACAAGAAAGATGTGCCTTGCTGCCAACAAGAAGCACACACACACACTCACCACCCGAACCATCTCCTTCTCTCCATGGTGAGCCCTGCAAGGCAGATCAGGTCTCCAAACCCTGCACTGACTCCCTGCCATGGTGGTGGTCAGCAAGCAAGCTCTGAGGGCAGGGTTTGTACCAGAAACAGGAATTTCCTCCTCTGGAAATGCTCCCCTGCACACAGCTGCAGGAGGAATCACTTTCTGCTTCTCTAGCTCAACCAAGAGGCTTCAAGGCTTCTCTGATGGAACCCTCATTACTCTAACATGCTGCTTTCCCTCCTGTAAAATGCAAAGGGTTAAATCAGCAGCAGCTGCAATTTCCAAAAAGACAGATTTTGGGTAAGACAAGATTTGTTCAGCAGTGCTGCAGCTCTGACACAACCCCCCCTCCATGTGCCAGGCTGGCCAGCATCCCCAGGGAGCAGCAAAGAGCCTTCCTGGTGTCCTGGCTGCTCTGACAGCTCCTAATGGCCACCACTATTTCACACTGCCCAGGCTGGATTTACACCCAGAGCTGCCTCTGTGATGGATGCCTCCCACCAGCACTGCCCCAGCCCGTGCCAGCACAGCAGGGCCAGGCACATCCTGCTCCCTGTGGCAGGATTGAACATGATCTGGCTCTTCCAGGTCCCAGCAGGGTCTTTGCACAGCTGGTGAAACCCTGGTACCTCCCCAGACACCAAAGGGAGAAGCAGGAGGAGTCCCATAAAACCTGGCTCATGGAAGATGTTTCCTGACATCAGAACAGAATCCTATCTCTGCCAGCAGGCATCTGCAATAAACAATCTATTTCTTGGCTGAAGGAAGCCAAGAAGCTCTTGTGATTTGCTGCTCTCTGTCCTGCTCTCTCTCCTGTAAATTTTGACTTTTCCAAGCAGTACAGGATGGGAACTCTACCAGGATCCCTGCTCAGGTGGGAGACCTTGAAGGGAGCCTTGAAGGCAGAGACTGCACAAGCAGAGCACGACTCACTGCAGGGACCCCCACCCACTTCCATCTGTGGGAGGGCATCAGAAACACCCCAAGGACAGGAAACATCCTCCTCTGACTGATTCTGCCTCAGCTTTGCCCCCCTTGTGCCTCTGCCTGGGAGGAGAGCACAGAGAGCAGCCTTGGAGTGGGAGAGAAGGAAGCAGCTCCTGATCCACCATGAGTTCTTCAGCAGGGATTTCCTGGAGTGGAGCTCCTGATGCTCTGTGCACTGCAGGAACTGCAAGGGATAGTTCAAATAAATCTGCAAGACAAGTTAAAGGCATTTAGTTATTTTAAATTCTAGCTATTATTCTAGAAAGGAGAAAAGAGGGATTTTTTTTTTTTTTCCCCAGGAAATTTTTGATTGGTCATAATTGGCAACACAGCCAAATTCAACCCCTGCATCTCACAGACTTGCACATCACAGCCCTGCAAAGCCAATTTTGGAATGGAGCAAGAAGATACTCTGCATCCTCTGAGACAAATCACATCTGCCATGCTGCCACAAACAAAACAGGGGGATTTCTTAGTTTGGTTTGAGGTTTTGGGCTTTTTTTGGGATACTTTTTTTGTTTGGTTTGTTTGGTTTTTTTTTTATTTGCATTAAACTGTTAAATTTGTTTATTACAATAGTGGCTAGAATCCAACAGAGCTCAAAAATTCCTTTGTAGTGAATACGAACTGTGGACAAACTGCCATTTTCTATGACTCAGGGTGCAAGTGAAAGAACCACTACAGAATGTCCTGGTTGGGAATTTTGGGGTTTTTTTAGAGAATTTTGTTTGTTTGCTTTTAAACCAGCAGGACATTCAGCCCTCTGGGTTTTTCACTAATCTCTGCACCTCAAATGCTGCCTTTATCCCACAGCCACTGACAGCTTTGTATTTTACCCTTTCTCATCCCACTTCCCATCAAACTAATTAAATTAGTTAAAACTGGAGAATAAGGGAAACTTTTGAGGAATTGGCAAATTAATTTTTCCCAAAGGTACTTTTTGAAATCGGTGCCTGCCATCTACTGGCAATTTTCTCAAAATGCAGCCGAAAACTGGATATAAGAACAGTTTTTCCACAAGCTACTTATGTTCATCTGGCAACTTTTTTATCCCAAAGTCACTTACTCTAAATGCTAAGTTGGGGTGTTGACTTTCTTTGCCAGTTGTTGATTGTGTGATCACTTGATAGAGATGAACATTATGAAATTAGAGTAATAAATCTGTTTCCAAGACAATTACCAGAATCCTGGGATAAGCACAGTTTTCCATGACACTGATGCTCCCAAAAGAAGGAATTCTGAAAGGCTCCCTGTTTCTCTTCTCTCCCTCCTTCCCTGCAACCAAGGCTCCCAACTTTTAATTACTTGTCTCTTCAGATTAACCAGAAAGGGCTGTGACTGTTTTCCCATTAGTTTATCAGAATTACTTTTACTCCACAAGATTGAAACATATTTCAATTAATATTTTCTTGGCTGAATCTTTTTCCAGTTTAATTTGATTTTCTTCTAGAGCTGACAATACTAAAGTCCTGAGTAGAAACACTGACAGCACTTTCTGAGGGGCTTGAGGAGTTGCACCTTTTTTTTACCTCACAATCATTTTATGTCAATGAGTAGTAAATTCACTTTTAAAAAAATCTTTCTCCTTGCCAGCAATGGAATGACTTCCATTCCAAGCGTATTTTGATTCAACAGGCTGATATTTTAACCTCATTCTCTAAAAGCCAGGGTTCAAATCCTTAAATGTTCCCTAAAACTCCTGACAACCATCTTCAAATGACTCCAGCCTTGCCCACAGCAGCCTGTCACTGCAGCAAAGAGCCACACCAAGGCAGTGAGCCACCTCCTCACACCAAGCTATTTAAAGCAGAATGCTCTGTACTAACCTAGCAGGGAGCTGGAGGCCAAAGCTTTACAAAATAAAGAGATTTACAGGGTTTTTTTAAGGTTTTCTGTCTTCCAACACCTTCCAAGGGCCCACATCTCTGGTGCCAGCAGTGTTCTCTCTATAAAGGTGACCTTAGTCTGGATACTAATAACACTTGTTCTTAGCCTGTATCTCTAGTGTAGGGTCTCTGTTCTGGGTGTGGTGATACCTCAATAGTTTGTAAAACTGCTAAAAAGCTTCAATTTTCTGTTTGTTTGTTCATCAAGATCTACTGCACTCATTCTTACCTAACTATGATGGTTTGCAGCTTGTGACAAAGCTTGCACATCCCTGGGTTCTGACCTCAGCAGGAATCACAATCATTCCTGGAGGAAATTCTGCAGCTGTGCAGCCAGGTAAAAGAACATCTGGACAAGACAGGTCTCCAGAGCCACCCAAAATTCTCAGAGCTGGAAAATGCAGTGCCACCCTCTGCCAGCCCAGCCCAGCCCAACACACCCACCCAGCACCCCTGAAATCACCCCCTGCTCAGGCCCAAGTGATGCATTCCCAAGCTTCCTCAATTCAACAGTTTTATTTTTCTTAAGAATACTTCCAGAGGACAGAGAAACACAGACAATTGACAAGTCTTCACATTCAGCTCTTTCTCCAATCCTTTAAGAGGAAAAAAACCTGCAAATGAAATCTTTTTAGTGAGTTCCAACACTGCTCTCAGCTCTGGCTAGGAGACAGTCCCTGCCCCGAGGAGCTTCCAGTCTAAGAGAGTGATTGATACAAAGGTGAGGGGCACAGGGACAACAAGGAGGAAGGTGACACAGTTTTCAGGCTGCTGGTGCCATTCCTGGAGACTGGTACATGTGTTTGTGCTGGCAGTCAGGATGGACACACTGAGGAGACCACACAGTGCACAACGTGTTCTCTCTGCAGGTATTTGGAAGGGACAAGGTAAAGAAGCTCTCAAGAAAGTTTTCAAGGCAGTTTTGTGATGAGGAAGGCATTTTTTCTATGTAGAAGTTTTTGCCTATTTACATCCTTTTTTTGTTTTTAAGAAAATAAAACAGTTAATATGCCAGAAAACACATTCATCAAATCAGCTGAATTACAAAAATAAAATTTTCAAGCAATGTCTTTCTAAAATAAATAGCAATAGGTAAAAATGGAAATAAATAAATATGTATATCCAAGCTGTGTTGTTAAAACACAAACAAGAATAATTGCTTACTGAAAAGTAGCCATGGAATCCCAATTAAAGCAGCAACTGTTCAGAGCATCCTTCTCCTCAGTAACAGAGGAAAATGAGTCCCAAGCAGCAAAGATTAGATTTGTAATAAAAGAAATATAAAGGACTGTGTTCCTCATAGGAAAGTACAGAACATTTCCTTCTTTGCTGATCAACAGAGGCTAAAAACAGAGTTCCATGATATTCCCCAATGAAATTTACTGGTATTTCCAACAGTGGAAGGTCAACATTTTTTCCCTCATAGGATAAAAAAGAAAAGTAAAGCCCTGTCTGTGAACTTGATTGATTATGAACATAAATCTTTAGTCCCCTGATTGAGCAGAAAATTAATCCATCTTAAAAATATTGAGCTGCTCTTTCTCCTCCTCCCCAAACAGCAACTCCCATGAGCAGAACCCAGACATCTGAGTCCCCAGGGACTGCTCAGCACAGTGAGCTGGGCCAGCTCAGCCTCGGGCAGGACACTTTCACTGCTTGGGAGCACAAGCTGCACCAGTTTGGGATGGTCCAACAGGAAATCCATGTTTCCATGGCAGCACCTTGCATTTCAAGGGGTAGTTGATTGCCCTGAGCTCCTGCTGGCAGGAGCCAGGCTCAGTTTGGCCGGTGTAAGTCACAGTGCTCTGGGTGACAGGAGGCAGGGTACCCTATTCCCCACGCTCATAAGGCAGTACCACTCCAGGAAATCTGTTTCTTTCTTGAAGGTTTCAGGTTTTTTTTTTGTGGTCCTGTATGTCCTCTTACTTTTTAAGTTGTTTTTCCTAGCTATTTAAAAGGAGCAACATGCCCAGATTAACAAGAGAGGTCAAGTAGGCAAAGATTAAAATGTCCACAATGCAAGCTCTAGGTTTACAATGTACTGGTCATGCATAAACCCCTACAGATCCTGGCAGGCATTTAAACATTTAGGTTGATGGAAGATCAAATTGCTAATGAACTGACTGCTGAATGGACTGTAGCCAGCTTGAAATCACTGGTAGGTTCTGCTTCTGATGTCACAATAATTGAAGTTATGTCAGTGGTCATCTACTTTAGCCCTTTTTGCTTTCAAGGAAAGATGCTGCAAGAAAAGAAAACAACAAAAAAACTGCTTAGCAGATATACTAAAAATTAGGAAAAAATCAACTACAATGCTTTCTATCCTTAATCACAATTTAAATAAATTCTAACACAAATATCCACACCCATCCAACCTCTGCTTGTTACTGACACAACTAAAACAAACCCATTAAATAAAAACCTACATGTACCCCAAAGTGATATTCTGGCTTGTAATAACTCCTAGTTCTTCTGTACTAGCTGCAAGCTTGGAAGCAATTTCCCACTGGAAGCAATTTTCCAGGTGTAAAAATGCACAGAAAGATGTGTTCCCAACAATACATCTGCAAAAAGCACCAGGAGAATGTATGTGAAGGACAAGATTTTAACAACTGTATTAATCCTGAAGTTGCACGGGATCTTTGGAACCTCTGAGCCCTTAAAGACCTTCAAATGTGCAAGGAAATATGAAAAGAGTTCTGCAAAACTTGGAATGAGAAATAACTGACCAAGATCAAGCTGTAGAAGAATATTTTTTAACAAAGTCCTATTCAGTGGTAATTTGTTTTTAACTTGACAAAGGAATAAAACCTTTCCTTCCTAGCACAAAGATGTATCCTTCAGTAGAAAAAGGGTCTGAATATCTGTAAATTAACATGAACCTGTGTGATTTCTAACAGTTCACTTATTCAAATTTCACATGTATGACTGAAAGCTTTACACAAAAGAAATATTTCTAATTTTCAAGCATTTTATAAGAACACCCAAGACTTATGGCTGATATGGATAACTGACCAGGCTAGAAGAGAGAATTTTCCCCAAAACCAGCATCATCCTTGAGAGCTAAGATTTATTTTAGGATGAAAGCAATGATTAGATCATACTGCAAACTGACTTCACTTGATCAAAAGGTAAAAAACTTGGTAAAAATTGGGTTTTGATGTAATTTCCTAGAATATCTACAGCAGTAGTAGCACTACCCTGAAAAGCATGTTCCCTCATTCAAGACAAGTCCTCTTTGCTACCACCTACCTAAAGGAAAACCTCAGCCCAACAGGATTTTGTGTGGGTGTGGGCTGCTAAATGTAAATTATGGGACAACTGTAAATATGTGAGTCAAAGGACTAATTATTGCAGGAACAGATTTGATACAACATTGGCTCAGCTCCTTTTCTGCAGATATCTCCCAGCAGCTGAAGGCTCAAGGCTCTGCCCCACAGGGGCATCACTGCCTTTGTCAAATGTCTTATAAGAAAAAGGCAGAAAATATTCAGCTACTTAGTAAGTGCATTTATAGGTGGAAATTGTCTGGATAATTGAGATGAATTATCCAAAATGAGCATAAAAAACCCCTCTCTTGAGTCAATCACATGAACAGATGCCAAACTGTTGGGAACTGTACCCACAGAGGTGTCCTAAGGTGCTCCCTGCACCACAGGAGTCTCCATTTTGACAAAACTCCAAGGAAGTGAAAGAAAACAAACACCAGATTCTCCAAGAAGCCAAATAGTGAAGCAGATGTATAAATTAGAAACACACCACCTTTTTCATAGGTCTCATATGCAAATGCATTTTTTCACTCGGATTTTGGAAATGTTGCATTAATTTTAAATATAAAGCTCAGTAGATATTAATGTCCCATGAGAAATTCAATCAAATCAAGATCAGTTTGATAATCTGTGCAATATTTATAGGCTATGTGGTACCAACAGCCTCAGCTGAACTAACATTTAGATAATATTTAATACAAATTCAGTTCTCAGAATGACCAGTGAATATGTCTGGATTGACAAATTCACACGGGACAGTCAATTCAGGTTGGTGACAACTATAAGAGATACTTATAAATAAAAGGTATCTGTATCACACACAGCAATTTGCAATAAAGCTCTGCACAAACAGCAGCTGTTCTTTGCCATTTCACATTTGAATAGATCAGAACTGATTCTTTTGCAGTAAACATAATTAATGCTCAGGATTTTCACAAATTTTGCAAAGCATGCAAAGGCTTTCCTAAAATTATTATGCAAAGTGTGACCACTGCCTGCCTACAGTGCTGCTCAGGGAAATGCTACCAAGGGCCTATATTGAAGTGTGGAATGGCTGAAGGCTTCATTTCCCAAAGTGATACCATGGGAAATGGAACTTCACCAGCAAATGGATCTCATTTTGTAACTCTGAGATCCATTGGCTGGATCATAGGGAAAAACATTGCATGCAGCAACTTATTAACCTCTTCCTTTATATTAAAAGCACTACAATGACCAGAGCCAACTTGATTTCTGTCCCATTAGACCAAGCAGAACACAACCCCTCAGAAAGGTCAGACACAAGAGCTGCTGAGCAGCAATGGTACCGTTTGGCCTCTATGGCGATTCCGTACCGTTCCTTGCTGGTAAAAGTGAGGGGCCAGCTCCAAGAGCCACGAGGATTCCACAGCTGTCACATCCCTCATGTAGTATTTAGCAGTCTGTATGACTTCATTGTACACCACCCTGGGAGAAAGGAGACAAAAATGGATAGTGTTTGCTGTCAAGCAATGAGGGAGAGATGATTAACACATATTTAGACATTTTCACATACATGCTGCCAGAGGTGGCACTTACAGAGTGACAAGAGAGTCCTTAAGCTGTAATTCAACCTCTTGCCTCTTTCTCTCTAGTTAGTCAGAGCTGTCCACATTAAAAAAATCTTCAGATTGCCATAAAAACAACCTCACATACTACCAGACCATAAGGGTGCAAGGTATACAAAAAGATTTCTTATAATAGGGTCAAGGGGGACTCAAAGCTGATGCTGTGGAAGACAGAATATTAATTACTGTGTGATATCATAAGGGAAAATGTCCAAAGCACCAAAACCCTGCACCCACAACAAGGAGGGCACAAAGCCCAGCATGTCTATCCCTGGCGCCAGTCTGCAGCCAGGTGAGATAAGCATCAGAGGAGGAAATCAGCTTCAACCCCTGCCAGAACATCTCCTGGGAAGAGATTTAGGAACATCCAACCATGGGACTCATCCTCACTGCCAGCACAGTCAGGTTGCCAGCATGGACAATCTATTTCTGAGGGCAGCTTCAGCAGGTAAGGGCATTTTCCCCAAGAAGTGCAAACCCTTGCACTGAAGGGGCAGCTACCAAATCCTTTAGTCACCATCTGCCTTCTGCACACAGCAGAGCTGCAAACACCTGAGGTTTGTGGTTTCTCTTTAATTGGTATTTAGCTCTCAAAAGCAAAGAGGAAAGAGTCCAAAATTCTCTTTGCCAAATGCATCCTGAGACATGGCAACTAACACAGCTAAAAATAAATCAGAGAAAACAAAACCAGAATGAAAACACATTTCCTGTACACTTGTAGCAGAGAGAGAACTGAAGCCCTCAATGGAGGATGGCTGCCCAGGCTGCAGCAGCACTGAAATTTAGTTTGCTGACTAAATTAACTCCTGTGTGACAGGATCACACCAGGCCAAGATTATCCTTCTCAGTCTCAGCAGCAGGCAGTGCAGGATGGAAGTCCAAACACCTCAGGCTGATCATGCTGACCTGAGAGCTCCACACACATTTCTCTTTGTTATCTGAGAACCTTTGACCTGCAGATGGAATGATCATATCCCAGCTAATGGAAGCACAGCCAGTTCTTTCCTCAATCTGCTGGACAGCCATAACTTTTCACATCATGATTCTATGTGTAAGCCCTTTCCCTGAAATCCATTTGCCATTTCTGCAGCACCTGTTTGGGGTGGTGTTTGAGGGTCCCCAGGATGAGGGAAGAGAAGAGAATCTTGACTCCATGTTTCAGAAGGCTGATTTATTATTTGATTATATTTATTATATTAAAAGAAAATGATATATTAAAACTAAAAGAAGGAAGTATTTCATCAGAAGGCTAGCAAGGAATGAATAATAAAATCTCCTGACAGACTCAGAGTCTGACACAGCTGGCTGTGATTGCCCATTAATTCAAAACAATTCACATGCTGGGTAAACAATTCTCCAAATCACATTCCAGAGGAGCAAAACATGGAGAAGGTGAAGCTTCCCAGGAGAAATCCTGGCAACAATATTTTCAGAAAAGATGTCAGTGATACCTGTTTGATAGGATATTTCCTCAATAGGCTTAATAAATTAACCCTAGCTCTGTTTAGGTACAGAGACTACTTGGAGAACAATCTGCAGTGTAAGATGTGATGCCATTAAACAGGGTCACCTGGCTCTGCTTTCCAACCTCTGCAGGTTTCTTTGACAGACAAACATCACTCTATTCCCCTTATTTATTTGGATACTCCCAAAAAATATTGCAAAGAAAACACTACCTGGATTCTCCCTGTGGGAACTGACCTTCTACACCCATTCCTCCACTGATAGAGAGAAAAAATTCAATTTGGATGCTGCAAATCCCTTTAAAAAAATCCCCAAAGAAGAGGAAGCAGCTCTAACTTACCAGCGTGGAGGCTTCTCTGCATACAGCACTGAGCTGGGGTGGATATGGAGCTCGTGGTCATCACGGATAGTCCTTGAAAACAAGATTCTATTTCAGACTGTGCCTCTCTTTATTGCTTAACTTTTGGTTTCTTTCTGCCCCAGTATGAAAAAAATAGTTCCTCATGAAAATAGTTCCTCCAGTATGAAAAAATAGTTCATCAGTTTAATAAAAGCAAGAATGAAAGGGCTGGAGTAAATTAACAATATTTGCATGTAATGAACAGATTAAAGCAGGCTTAAATGCTGGTGAAAGGAACAATCAATAATTTGATGTCCTAAAAGAGTTTTATCTACATTAAATGAAAAAGCAGCATTTCAGGCTTTTACTCAGTGCTCTGGGAGTGCTACAACACTACTGCACTACCTAACTTAAAGCAATCTAATGACTACCAGTAGCAGCTTCCCACTATTAATAATTTTAGAAATATTTGCCAAAGAGAAGAGATAAACACTGAGGCAGTTTCCAAATACAGAACTTCAAATATTTAGTGCATTTATTGGCACATGTTCCTAATTGCAAATTAGGAGAAACATCTGCTTGTTGATTAAACTTAGATTTATTCATCAGGGGAGCTTTCCAGCCAAGCACCAGTTTAGTGGAACTGTGTATAGTCACCTGTAAGCTCCTGTGGAGTGGAATTTAGCTGCATTAGCAAAGAATCCAGAAACTATGCACCTCAAAACAGGATCTGGATCACCTGGAAAGAAGAATCTTTCTGTAAGATGAGCCAATGGAAAGGCAAAAATCCCTAAAATACCCCTTAATCATCTCAAACAACTTTTCAGAGTGCATCAGGCTTTGACAGCAAAGGCAGGAGAGCAGACAAACCCTGCAATTCCTTTTGACTTCAGTTTCACAGCAAAGCAAAAACTGCTGCCTAAAAAAGGAATGTTGCCACCTGTGTCTCCAGGAAGAGTTCCACAGTCCCTAAAGCAGCCCAGTGTGACAGCTGAGCACTGAAGGCTGATTTTTCAGAGCAGGTAGAGACAAATGCTAAGAACCAGTCCCAGTACCCAGGCACACACAGCACAGCTGGAAATCACATCCCAAAGGCAGAACAGCACTTTGAACAAAAATGGCTTTTTTGAAAAGACAAAAGAGGGAACAGGGTGACCTATTTATGAGCCTTTTGGAAAATCTGTCCATTAAATAGATCATCAGTGGTTAAAACTTCTGCTGGAAATCTCAACTAATGAAGGCTGGACTAAAATTTAATTGAACAAATAGGCTAAAGTGCTCATCTGCAGCCATTTTTAGGAAAAAAATGTGGTCTAAATTAACATTATTTTGAGGCTAGGATAAAAATACTCCAAAGGTTACAAGAAAAGCAGGGGGCAGACTGACAGTTTGGAAACTACCTTCACTATGTATTGGAACAAGAGCTGAAAAAAAAAGAAATATCACCTTCGCTGGACTTCTTTGGCACTTTAAAGCGGACAAGAAGTTTTTTCAGCTGCTCTCTTACAACAGAAGCTCTCACAAGCCCTTTGTAGTTCAGAAAGTGTTCCTGACACCACTGGGAGCTCTTGCTGTGCTGTACAGTGAGAAGAGAAAAAAAATCTTAATGAGATATCATCAACAGAACAAACCCAATCTCTTTTGGATAGCCTTGTTCTGTTTTAATTGTGGTCTCCTGCAACACATTTCTTGTGGTTTTCCCTGAAAATTACCTATTTACAGAGCAACTAACAAGGTATGGAACACTAGTAACTAAAAACATGTCTCAAACAGCTTGTAAGTAGCAGCAGATCAAATGCTATGGGGTATTTTAAAACAGATGTGCTTCATTTCTTCATATGTGGTGAAAGAGAAGAGCATCACTCATTCTATTTAATTCTCAGATCATAAATTCATCTGTTTTCAACCTCAAAACGTAAACAACCTTTTCAGTGCTGTTTTCATTGGTCTTCTCTCTGCAAAGAGCTGCTTCTCCAGAACCCAGCACTCCCTCCAAAAACTTTTGGAGTTCTGACTGTTTCTACGAGAATTACACAGATAGAAAATGTGAAGGGCGACATTTCAGCTGTTGCCTGCCTGGCTGCTTTGTGGCTGGGGAAAAAAGTCATGTTTGAACACTTGGGTGGTTATACTGCTTCAACTCAGCACTGCTGCAAGTATTGTACTACAGAAGTGGTTTACACCAGCAAAATATCCTTCTCCCAAATAGGTGTAGCAGCTTCAGAACTATTAAATAAACCTCAGCTTACAGAGCAGTACTAAGGTTGGTGTTAGACCACAGGGTATGATGATCAATGAGTTCATTTAACACCAGAAAAAAAGAGTGCTAGAATTAAATGCAGATTATCATCAGTAAAACATGAAAAAAAAATTAATTTCATTGGAAATTTGGACATTTGTTTTCCCCAGACCAAATCCCTGTCTCCTTGAAAACACAGCTCTCTACCCATAAGATTTCCATGCTGTACCCCAACAAAACTCTGTTTTATTCCCTGTTCAGAGGAACTGTGGAAGATCTGTGGCAAATGGCGAGCAGAGAGTCTTTTAATGTAGAACTATCACTTGATAGGCTTGGGAAGTCCTCAGCTTTGAGGACTTTTTGTATCCAGAACTTCCAGATTCAGAAGTGAGCACCTCAAGTTCCTCCTGTTCCTGCAAATCCACATCCACTCGAGCTGACTTACTTTGACAAAGGCTTCATAAACATTCAGCATGGTCAGATGATCTCCTTCCTCCACAGCAAACTTTCTGTGTTGTCTGGCCTGCAGAACAAGAAATACCATTTTATAGGCAGACTGATTATTGCTGAAATCATGTCTGACATGCCCAGTTCCCTTCAGCTCTGTATTTCCTAGGGCAGCTCCTCTGGGCAACAGCAATAATTTATTAACCCTCCCTAAACTCAGGAACACTTCTAAAACTGAAACTGGAAAAATGAACTGATCAAGAATCCCCATTCATTAAAATTAGGCTATTAAGAATTTGCTACATCCTTCCTGTTTTGTTCATCTCAAAAGGAAATGGTGTGTGGGAAAGTTTAGGGGGATTTTTTTTTGCAAACCCGTCCACTGACCAGTATTGGTTTATAACCTTTCATGTTCCTGGCCCTCACAAGGAAGTTTTTAGCACTACTAAAAAACTCCAAGGTTCCCCTGTTATTTGGTTTCTTCTTTTACCTACAACAAACAGATACAATTCCAGACCTTATTTTCTTTTCAAACAAACTTGCAGTTTGTAATAGGCACCAGTAAAATCCTTGCCAGAAGTCCAGAAATGTGGAACCAACAAGCAGAAAAGGAGACACAACTGAACTTACAGCCTGGATTTTTTGATTTGGAGGGATCACAAAGATGTTTTGAATCTGCATCATGGCAGCAATTGTCAAGATCTCTTGGGAGCAGCCAAAATTTCCTGAAGAGTAAATGGAGAAATTCAATAAAGGAAATCTTCCATTCAACTTAGCACCATAGAGAATAAAATGAAAAAAAGCAGAATATGTTTTTTATAGTATTTAATACAAAAATACATAAATCCCTAGATTTTAATTTTAGTATAAGAGTGAATGTTTTCAGTGGAAAACTTAAGAGGCAAATGTTAGACTTATTAGACTGCGAAATGTCTTAGATAAATTATTTAATAGAGATTTTAACCAATTTTTTCACTGCAGACCAGACAAAGATGAAGTATAGTTTGAGTTTAGCAAATGTCTAGCAATGCATTACAACCACATGACTGTGAAGAAACTGATCTTTTTCCTCCTACCTGACTCCAGAAGCATCTTTGCAAACATAGGATTCAAAGGAAACTCTGCTATTCTCATCCCAAGAGGCTCTGTTAACCGGCAGTGCATGTCCAAACCTGCAGCACAATCAGAAACGTAGCTGGGACACAGGCAAAACAGCACAGCAAGGCTTCTTTTACACTTAAACTGTATTAAAGAGCCAATTACAAGCTAAAATATAGCAAATGCACCTTAGAGTTGCTAAGTGTATATTACAGTTTGCTTAAAGGCAATCCATGATACCTATTTACTCTCCCAGAGGTCATCAGGTTTATATTTCAAAAATACTTAACACACAAGTTTTTTAATTTTGACCAAGTTTCACTCTTACTGTCAATAATTTTAAGAACCTGCAGTCCAAGTCAATGCCATGGCCAGAGGGGATATTAGCTGTTAGACCTCTGATCCTCTTGGTAAATATTTAGTAACATCTTTGTTAATGGCGATATAAAGCTGATGAGAATGAAAATGGGGAAAAACATGGAACAGGCATTATTGCAGGAACAGGAGGCACTGCTGATGGTAAGGTGTCATTTTTCTTAGCACATCTGTCACAGATATATTTTCTGAAAAATCCTTTTGCCAGGATTTTTTCTCCTGAGAAGCTGAGAAGCCTCAGAGGAAAAGAAAAACAATAATTATCTGCTGCTGTGGAATGGAACAGGTGCATCTTTGATTGGTCCATGTGAGTTGTTTCTACTTGATGACCAATCACAGGTCCAGCTGTGTTGGGACTCTGGTCAGTCACAAGATTTTATGATGATTCCATTGCTTTCCTTTCTTTGCTAGCTTTCTGATGAAATCCTTTCTCTTTCTTTAGTATAGTTTTAATATATCATTTTCTTTTAATAGAATATATATAATAAAATAATAAATCAGCCTTCTGAAACATGGAGTTAAGATTCTCATCTCTTCCCTCATCCTGGGACTCCTGTGAACAGCACCACACACATCTACTTAGATCATGGAGAAAAATAATGCATTATTATGCAAACAAGAGATGCACAGCTGATGAAGCTTTCCTACAGTTTAGTTTGCCCCATGTATCATCCACTCAACTGCCAGTCATGCTCCAGCTGTGGCCTTTTTCCTGGAGATGGCACAGGAGGGAGCCCTGACAGCTTGATCTGTGATGGCCAAAGCAGCCTTGAGCAACCCTGCACATTTACCATTTTAGAGGTTTGGCTCCCTCCAGTCAAACCCCTGCAGTAAGGGTGACCCATCCAAAGCACAGGTCACAGTCTAACTCTGAGCTTTGTGCTGAGATTTCAGGGAAAGATTTAAATGGAAAAGTCTTTCCTTTGCAAGAGGATGTAGGATAAAAAAAAGTACAATACACAGGGAACAATAATAAGGAAAAAAAGCTTGCTAAGAAAGGCAGCAAAGAGTAAAAATTGAAAGAGAAAACTTCAAGAGGCTCAGTAGTATCAGGCATGACAAAGAGGTAAAGCACAGGAGAAAGGCAACAAAGCAGGGGTGAGTGAGAGCCCATAGCAGGATTTGGGGCACTGCAGGTTGCATAACCAACCACAGCAAAGTGACCTGAGGAAACACAACCACAGCTCTCACTTTATAGAAACACAGTATTTGTCAGACTGTGTGGTGTAACAAAGCCACGGCTGCACTGCAGCTCTGTTTCACAGAGAAAAGCAAAACCACAATTCAGTCAAGGAATGAGATCTCCTATAACTCATGTCAGCACATCTGAACCCACAGATCCCTCCAGCCAGTGTTTATTTTATTATTTGATACGCTACCAACTGATGACAATGTAATGATTCACTCACACACCCCTACACTGTCCAACAAAACCTACCAGAATTTTCACACAATGTCACAGAGTTTTCCTCAGAAACAGGTACCAAAGGCAGCTTTTGTGCAATGTGAACTAACATTAAACACAAAGTCACCTGCAAAAATTAAGGCATGACAGCTTTCATTTGACTGGTGCCATATGAGAAGTTTAAGTTCTACCACAACTAAGAGCTTAGATAGATTTTCATCTACAGAAAGGCAGCTGCATTCCTAAGTAGGAAAAAGGAGAAATTTCCATATATTTATGCACCACTTTCTACAGGTGCACCAAGCCAAAATCCTTTGGCTTCTGCTGCATCCAACAAATGTCAATACAATTTTGCATGATCTATATATGGGTTGTGCACAGATCTATTTGTAGTAATAATCCTGAATATATCCTCCAATGGATATTAGTTTGGAATAGGTGAAAGTTTCCTTCAAATAATCCTGGAAGCAATCACTAAATCCACATATATACAGGAAATTAAAGATCTTAGAAAAGGATATTATGAAGATTTTAATTAAATGTGCTCAGGAGAGATTATTCAAGTACCATGGCACTAAAATGTTTCAAGTAACAATCACTAGTGTGTGACAGGCTGAGGGATTAAAACTATCCTTTATAAACTTAGGTAGAGTAGCTGTTTCTGATAGGTGACAACTGTCAAACAAATCTTCATCAAAGACCTGAAATAATCCTAAAAATAAAGCCACTTTTTGCTTGCTTATTTACCTCTTAAATTATGCTTAAAACCAATATACTCCAACTGACAACTCAGACTCTCAAAAAGGCATCAAAGGAGATATATTCCTGATGTAATCAGTTTGCACCACTGTAAAAATAATCCCTCTACAAACAGTGATGTGTTTATTCAACACAGCTATCTCACCTTGGGAGCATCTGCCCTGCACGAGCTGGCACCACCCTGGCACAACAGGGGCCTGAGCCCAAACTGCCTTTTTGGATGTGGCTGCAATGCCAATGATGAAATTCATGTTCCAACTTGCACAAGAGAAATTTAATCCTCACTGCACCTGCAAATGCTTGGGCAGCTTCACCTCTGCACTTTATATAAAATCTTCATAATAAACCACTAAAACTTCACCTTAAACTTCAGCAAAAACTGAAGAGTGTATCACACACATGCACACACATTTCCTTCCATCTGAAACACCAAGATCAGCACTTCCATGCTCGGCTACAAAGCTGTGCAGCCAAGAGAATAAAAGCTCTTTGAAGCTACATGAGCAGAACACTTCTGCCAAAACATCACCCAGCTAATCAGTGAGTTTATTGAACTTTCCTCTCCATTTCCCTAAGGTGGTTTTGGCTGTGAATTCATCCTTGCAACACATTCCTGAGCCACTGTGAAGGTCCTTGTTCCAAGCTGGCAGAGGCTGCCAAGAACCAAGTGTCTTAAGTGAAACCCTCCTTGGTGAGATGGAACTGAACCAGCACAGGGCAAAATGCTGGCCAGGCAGTTACAGCTCCATGAGAATAAAAAGAGAGCAGACTGCCACAATTTACAGCACAGCATCTGGGAGTGGTCTAAAAACAGCCACAAACCTCTGGAAGCTTCCAAAACTTACACAATCTCCTTTATGCTGCCTCATATTTACATAATGGAGCAAACATTGTCAACTCTGAATTAGCTACAAACAAGGAGCTGAAGTCAAACACAGCTTAGTTTTGACTACTTGGCCTCACATCAAGTTTCTGTTTTGTTTAGTTTGTTGCATTCAAAAAGATTACACAGCTGTCAAAAAATCTCAACAATATAACAGTTCTTCCTATAAACAAAATTAGGCAGCAGGCATCCCACTCACCACACAAAAAGGAGTTGAAAACTCTGTATAAAAACATATTACTACGGTGTGATCTGAGTGTTTAAAGTAGTCAACAGCAGCATAATGAATAAAAGCAGAATGAACACACAGAATCAAAGAATATCTCAAATTGGAAAGGACCCACCCATAAGGCTCAAGTCCAAGTCCCTGCTCCTCACAGAAGCACCTAAAATCAAACCATATGCCAACAGTGTTGTTCAGACTCCAGTGAATTGGAGAACAAGCTGTCATTAGTAACACAGAGAACAGAATTTTTAAAAACATACTCTTTTAAGTAGCTAAATAGTTGAAAAGTACTTTGAACTATGCTCTCAAGATCTGCCAGACTAATCTTTTCTTTTCATTACAAGTTTGTGTGTATATCTGTTGACTTGTCCATAACTGGCAAGTTCAATACTAAAACTAGAGCAGAGTCTTTGCAAGTGGCATGCATTTAAAAGCATGAAAAAACAGAAAGCTGTTCACTGAAACACACAGACTGCCTAGAGAAACACAGTTCCAGTTCATCCAGAAGAAAATGAGCTGGCTTTAGGGGTGATCAGGGGTTTTTGTTACTGGTTGTATCCTGTAATCACAGCTAATAGAATCAGAACAGTTGGATTTGTTGTGGGTTTGAACTTTTCCTCAGCTGCAGGAGCAACAGCACAAACATGAAGAGCATTACACTACAGCAGGTGTAGCCTTTCAGCCACAGCCCATCCTGCATCCAGAGCAGAGAACAGACTGGAATTCATTTAAAAAATTATAATTAAATTAGCTCTTAATAACTTCTGTCAGTAAAACCTTCAAAATCATAGCAAGGAGGCAGTTTGAAAACTACCACAGTCTCTGTGGGGCCTCATGCACAGCCTCCAGGGACTGAGCTCTCCCAAATTCAGGCATCACATTTGACTCACAATGCTTAGGCAGAGTTCCAGCACACACACAGCAAGATCAGATAATGACTGTAACGTGTCAACAGGAAAATTTACAATAGACAGAATGTGCTTTTCGAAGTCCCACTAAGGAACAAAGTTGCAATTCTATCAGCCTTGATAAAGTCTGGGTTATTATAATCAAACCGTTGCTTACAACTTTTCCTGTTTATATCTGCAAGTGTTACACGTTTCCATAAAGACCACCACACCAAGTCTTAGGTTTGCAGCAATTTATCTAAAAGGGTGCAGGTAAAGTTAATGTCTGACTCCTCTACTGCTCTAATTAGTGTCCAAACTCCATTTTTATCATCATACCATTTTGTAAGGACTGAAGGAACACAAAGAGGATCTGCCAGGGAAAAAACACCCTCATCAGCTCAGAACCCTGTTCCTAGCAAGGATAAATAGGTGGTTTCCCGTCATGAAATTGCAAGGAAATACAGATAAGACAGCTATAAAATACTCATTTACCCAATTTAAATAGTTTAAACTCCATTGCTGCTGTTTGTTTGCTTACCCATCTGAAATAATCAAAAGAAAAGACAGTAAATCTAGAAGAGACTTAGGTACACTCTAAAAACCCACCAACAAAAGTTTCCATCAGTCACACCTGTGTTTCTCCTTCTTTCTCAAAGCACAGTTCTGAAATGCAAATTTTATTAAGGTCCATCCAATCACCAAATAAAAATTACAGCTTTTTTTCACAACTCCTGCAATATAACTCCAAATAAAGCAAAGCATTAAAATCTCACCTCCTAAAGCATACAGCAGCTCTAAAGCTTGCACCATCGACTGTGCAGGGGGTGGCTGTGAAGAGAAAATGGGCATTGATTGAAATTATCAGCACAGAACATGAATTCATAGATCTTCCTTTTTGTAAAATCCTTAACTGCCTGCTCTCTGCTGCAAAGAGCTCTCACAGTCTTCCTCCTTCATGAACTCGGTGCAAAGGGACTGCAGTTACAATTCTATAGAATTGTAGAAGTTTGTCTTTTGTCTTTTTAAGACTTTCCTAACTTCTCAACAATTGAAACATCAAACTCTGGACTATAAATGGTTGTTTCTAAGTGGTCACACATATTATTTGCACCATTGATTCCCAGAATACACTTTGCTGCCTGACAGGGGACAACGAGCTACGCTTTCCAAACCAGCAGGGCAATGGTGAATGGTTCTGTGGCCATCCCCAAAACATCCCCTGAGCCCTCTTCAGCCCAAGGAAAGCCTTCAGAGCCCGGACTCACCGAAAGGAAGGGGAACCTGAGCACGTTGTCAATGCCCAGAGCCTTGAGCTGCAGGATGACAGGGGCCAGGTTGCTGCGCTGCATCTCCGGCACCGTGGACTTGGGCAGCTTCTCAAAGTCCTCCTCTGTGGGGGGAGAAAATCACACCTGGGGACTGAGCTGCAGCTCCCATGATCTGCAGTCACCACGAAAAATCACACCCATTTCAAATTTAAATTATCACATATGGATAATTAACAGCTGTTAAAAGATAATCTCTATCCTAAAGATGATCTTTCTCCAATTACTGTATTTTACAATTCAATGGTTTTGGCTACAGTTTTGATTTTGTAGTTCACCCACCCACATTTCAATTTCAAGCTTCACAGAAATCTGGAAATGTTTTGTTTCTCTTCTGCTTCACGGTTTTGTCAGAAAATAAAAGGCAGGGTGCAATACTACAAAAAAAAGCATTTCTTTTAAAGAGACATGGAAAAGTTTCAAAGCAGCAGGCTTTCAGTACAAGAACACTATTTTCGTAACTACTCAAATATATATTTTAAATAAAGAGTAAGGATGGAAAACCAATTTATTTAACAATGCCTTTTTAAAATCACACTCACTATAAAGTGCAAGTCTGGAAAAATACTCCATGTAAGGATAAAACCTTCCACTAACTAACCAACTGTTCTGCAGTAAAAAGAGGGCACATTCTACATTATTTTAATTTCTACAGAATGCTTTTCTATCTCAAACATTCCCTAGGACAAAGACAGTGCTGTTTCCCTGCTGCTGTTCACTCTGCGCATTTTCTTCTTTTCTGTTTTATTTTTCCCTCCTTTAAAACACTTCTTAAAGCACTCCCTAAACCTTGAGCTCTTGAGCACACAAAAATATCTTCAGTGTAGTCATGGTTTCTCCAGTAAAACACTCCCAAAGCTATGTAAGCTTGGGATATTGTGTAGCAGAATTTGTCTCCTGATTCTTACAGGATCCATATAAATTCAGGGCATAAATCATGGCTTGGTTTAATGTGGCAACTGCTGGCAAGCATAAACACATTTTAAAGGAAAATGCTTCATCTCCAACATCTCAGAGCTCCAGTAAAACTAGAGGGGACCTGAAGCCCATCAGCAATGGGAGTGTTCAGCTGCAAAGCTTTTTCTCATTAAGCAGCTGAGAACAGACACTTTGATTGCAGCTCTCTGGACAGTGTGAGGTGGCCAAGAGATTTATTTATAACAGCAATTTTTGTGCACTGCCAGGGTCATTGATTCAAGGGAAGAATTTGGGGTTGGCAGCTGTTCCTAGGGAAAAAAGAGACACAAAGTTTTCTCTGAATTACAAAAAGGATTTCCAGAGCCCTTTTGTTAAATGCAAGGTCTATAAAGACTTCAGTCAGAGAAGAGAGATTATAATACTGGTAAGCAGAAAAAGCTGAAACTGCTCAGAAACCAAAATCCTTAAAGAACAAACTTCCTAATAAGCTCACCACGTTTAAGAGCTGCATCAATATTTCATGTTTGCAACAGCTGACTCAGCCCCATTTGTGCTTCTGAGTCACAAAAAATTCAGTTTCTAACACCTAGCACATAAAAATGAGGTATTTCTAAACAAGCCAGAGGAACAACTGTGGAAGTAGAAAAATAGAAACTTCCACAGATACTAAAGAATCTGATTTACAACCTCAGAAGAAGCTTAAACTGATGTAAAAATACAATGCACAGACATTAAACAGAAAAATTATAAACTTATATTTCTATAGTTCTAAGCAAGAATATACCTTAAGTAAGAAACTGTATTGATAAGATAGTGAAGGGATTATAATGCAGGGGTGAGATTATATAGATAATATAGGTTACATATATGTAGTGTAGAGGTTATACAGAATAAGCTAAGAGTTTAGAAGTTATAATAGAAACATGTGTATATTCAACAGCAGCCTGTTAGACAAAAGTATCCACAGTGCAGTAGAAGTGATAAGTTAAAAAAACAAAATAAACCTTTAACATGTGTCCATAAACTAGGAGGCATATAAATAGCTATAAATAAATAACTAGAAAGTTAAATGTAATATAATATAATATAATATAATATAATATAATATAATATAATATAATATAATATAATATAATATAATATAATATAATTAGTATTACATTATATAAGTTATATTTTTACATAATTTAATTATATATAATAGATAAAATATTAATATATTAAGATAATAAAAATATTATATTTTTATATAATAAATATAAATTTATTGTATTATTATTTATAATTATTATAATATTTATTATAATATTATATTTAAGATAATAAATATATTATTTTATAATAATATAAAATTTATATATTAATTTATTAATATAATTTTTATATTAGATATTAATATGAAATTGATACATTAGTATAAAGTATTGTGCTTATGAATAGATTATATTAATTATATTATATATATATTTATATTATTAACTTATATAATGTAATACTATTATATTATATTATATTATATTATACTATATTATACTATATTATACTATATTATTACATTATATAAGTTATATTATTTACATAATTTAATTTGTATATATAATATACAAAATATTAATTATTAAGATAATAAAATATTAGTATAAAAATATAAATTTCTATATTAAATAGATAATATAGATAATATAGATAATATAAATAATTTCTATATTAGATATTAATATCAAATTGATACATTAGTATAAAGTATTTTGTTTATGAATCGATTATATTAATTATATTATAGATTGCTATTTCTATTGATATAAATATATTTATATAATTTGAATATGATAATATTATGATTTTATGTATTTTATTTTTGATATATAAATATATATATCAATATATAATGTATAACGTTATATTATAATGTATAATGTAATATAATGTATAATGTATATAAATTTATATATTATTAATATATAAATATTATCATTATATAATATAGATATTATATAGAATTTATATATATTCTATAAATATATAACTAGAAAGTTCTTTTTTTATTATATTTTATATATATATTTATTATATACATTTATATATTTATTTTTAATATATATATATTATATTTTATTATATTACCTTGTAATGAAGAAACTTGTGACTACTCTTGAACTATAACCAGCTACTTACTCTCATAAATCTCGCAACCTCTACAACTAACATTTATCTAAATAATAAATGGTTCTTAACCCAGAGGTAATCCCATTCCTTCATTAGTAACAACAATAACCATTGTTGTTATTACTAACGAATAGTAATATTCATTAGTAACCAAGGGAAACATTGGGAACAAAGGGAACTGTTGTTGTTCCGATGAGTGACCAAGCACAGCCCTCTGTCCCTAACCCCCCTGCAGGAGCAGGAGCCCGGAGCGCGGGGCCCGGACCTGTGTACAGCCGGTAGCACTTCCCGGAGCGGTTGCGGCCGGCCCGCCCCGCCCGCTGGTTGGCCGAGGCTTTGGACACGGGCACCACCACCAGGCACTCGATGGCCGTCTTGGGGTTGTAGGCACGCAGCTTCACGAAGCCGCAGTCGATGACAAAGGCGATGCCGTGCACTGTGATGGAGGTCTCGGCAATGTTGGTGGCAACGATCACCTGCAGGGATGGACACAGAGGGGATCCTGTGAGCTCATCAGCCAATACAGCCAGGGACACCTCAGCATGAGAGGTCCAGAACACACTCAGGAGCACATAAAGATACAGTAAAAGCAGCAGAAAGAGCTGTCAGCTTGAAATAAGCCCAGTTTGCACAGCAGTTCTTCATAACCACTTTCTTATTCAAATTTATTCTTTCTTCATAAAAGAAGAGCTTGGCAGTGTTTGCAGAGAAAATCTTTGGCAGTGTTTGGGGAGAAAAAGATTAACTGACTGTAAATCAAGTGTTCTTGTGTAGCAAACTGTGGAAAATGTGTATTTTATGATTGGCTTTTCGCAAATATTAAAATGAATATTGTCTGTGTTGTGTTAGAAAGTAATGCTGTATAAATTCTTTTAAGTAGTGTGTTAAATATAGTTTTAGGTTATAACAAAAGGTTAAAATAGAAACTATGCTATGTAAGATACTTGTTTTCTAAAGAAAGGACTCACACTGAGATAGCAGCCACAGGACACCTGAATCTTTCAGAGAAAGAGAATTTACTGCTCCATTATCAGAATAAATAAACTTCTTCCCATCTCGCTCAGCCGAGTTAGGATTAAGAGGAAGAAGCTGACACTGACCAGACAGAATCCTGTGTTTGAATGGAATTTATGCATCATGGATGAGGTGTATGAATATGCAACAGGCTGTTGCTTTTAAGGATTAATCCTCTGTGTTTTTTATGCTGCCCAGAAAAAGGTACCCAGACATCCGTAACTTTGTTTCCATTGTCTCATATTGTCCTAATTTAAACTGTCCAAATTATTATTACCCCAATTGTATTACTATTTTTATAACCATTTTGTTACTATTAAACTTTTAAAATTTTAAAAACAAGTGATTGGCGTTTTCCACAAAACTAAGAATGTCTTCTTTCTGCTTCTCAGTTACACTGAATTATTCTTTGTACACTCACAAAGCTATGTAAGGTGAGGTGGGAAGATGCAAAGCTACATAAGGAATGAGGTGGGAGACAGAAGGGAAACAGAGCTAATTAGGAGTTCCACATTCAGCATTCCTCCAGGGTTCACTTATATATGTATGCCCTAAAATAATAAAATAATTGTTCCCAGACTACAGTGGGAAATCTAATGTTTATTTCATCTGAAATTAAAAAGTAAATTTTGAAAATTGAATTACTAATGTCATATTCCAGAGAGAAGCATTTATATGAAACATTCTGCAGTGGCAGATGAACAATTTCACTTGTCAAACTACAGCAGGTACAAGAATTACAAGTCACCTCAGTGTAGTTTTGTCAGCTTATTTCAGCCCCAACACAGGCTCTGCATAAGCAGAAAGCACTAATCACATCCAATTATATACTTCTGTGACATTAAATGTCTAAACAAGACTTACAGAAGTCAAAACAAAGCTTTTGTTTCCACTAAAATCAAATAAGCTTGAACTTGTTCCTTAGATGAAAATACAGCACTTACCCACTCTGTCACCAATTTTTCTACTACTGGTTGATAACAGCCATGGACATTTAGATCACAAAAAAGAAAGAAAAAGGTAAAAGCAAAGGAGTTCAGAGGCTAAGATGACAAATACAAAGTTGTATGGAGACACTTAAAAATTGCAGAGTTGATGAGGCACAGAGATCTGGAACTGACATGTCTAGGAGTGATCAAAGATGCAAAGGAAAGCCAGGGAACATGTTCCTGGTTCCCAGTTTGAAAGCTGACAGAACTCATGATGTGAACCTGATAAATGCAACATTTGTGCTGCAGACACCCTGCTGGGTGGTGTTGTAGTGTGTTGTAATGTCCTGGTTTAGACTTCCGGGTCCCTTCCCAGGTGTGCCTACGCCTCTCCCTTCCCCCTTGCCCCCATGCTGAGTGAGTCCTGTCAATCAAGCTTAACATTCCAGGAAAGGCGTTGTGTGGTTGGTCAAGTTCAAAGGATGCCCCTCAAGCCCAGAGGTCATTGGCCTGTCTAGGTGTCCCTTGTCCCTTGAGACCCCGCCCCTCCCACCTGGTTGGTGGCTCACCTGTCCCCTCCCCTCCCCCTGAGCTTAAAAGGTGAGTCCGGCCATGTGCTCTGCATTCTGTTGGAGGTCTTCCTAAGATTCAGACCTCTGTAACCATGGAATAAACCACTGGATATAACCCTCCAGCAGAATCCTCTCCTTTTTTTCTCTTCACCTTCGCCTGAAGCCTCTTCCTAAGGTAAATGGAGTCCCTAACAAGCCTGGACTTGTTTAGTGCCCAGCTGAAACCATCAGCAAGCTGAAGGTGTCTCTGGGGTAAAGCACCACAGAAGCCGCCTTTGGCTCAGCAGTGAGGGTCAGACTGGCCCAGGCACAATCTAACTGGTAATACTGGGATTCATATTCCAATAGGGTGGTAGAAATTGAGACATACACAAGAGCTCACCTTCCTGACAGTGTGAGGGACTCTCTCAAAGACTTTCAGCTGCTCAGGAGAAGGCAGCCCAGCGTACATGGGCAGAACACGGAGGTGCTTCTTCATCCCGGTGCGAGCGAGGGCCCGAGCCTGCTCTATGAGCATGGAAACAACAGTCTCCACTTCCTCCTGCAGCCACAGCAGCACAGGGCACACAGTGAGACAGGCTGCACTGTAAACAGCACATTCCTGTCACCTAGATACAGAAACTGCACTAAATAATACCACTGTAATTGTTCAAACTCCAGGATTTTGACTAGCTCACTCCATGCTGTAATATTCTTAAGATAAAATGCTATTAGGAATAAATAAAGTTTTATATACATGTTTGTGTTCACTGTTATTTGAGTCAATGTCATATCACAAACACATGAGCAAAATCATGGGAAAGGACTGAACCAAGCTTAGGAGTGAGCAATTTAATTTTCCTGTCTATCTCAACTGGTGAGAGCAAAATGGGAGGCCAAAATATTTTGGGGCCTGGATCAGGAATGGCACAGGAACAGCACTGACACCTCCTGCTCAGCTTCATGTTTAATCTCAGCTGTGGCATCTCACTCTTAAAGACAGAAAACAAAATGTTCAAACACTGCCTCATGAAAATGCAAATTCATTATTCCAAAGTGAAATCAATAAAGGGGATGAGGAACTGCCTTTGAAAATATGCAAGATGTTACTGAAGTTCTTCAAGGTAGCTCCTCACTGCAGAAATGAGCTGCCTCCCATTTGCTCTTCCCAGCTGCAAAGTGAGCTGACAAGCACAAATAGAGCAGAAGAGACCAGTACATTTTGATCTCATGGCAATTTGTTTTTCTGTCAAACACTTCAGATGTTAAGCTTAACAAATGGAAATTCCATTTGCTTTAACTATTAATGATGACTCACTGTCAATTTAACAACTGGGTATGTGTGACTTGCACCAGCAAACCACACAGAATTCCACTCACTAACAAGGCTGAGAAATACAGCATTAAATGACAAAAACTATCATCCATCACTAGCTTTGATAAATTCAGGCCATATATTGTCTTCACATCTTTGGGACTGGCCTAGTTTTGCACCCATCAATAGAGAAATGTTTGTCATCTTTACTGAGAATAAAGTAAGCACAACTAAGGAAAGCCTCAGGAGACTGAGGCAGCTTTGCAAAGCTCACAATACATCACTGTAAAGCAAAAAAAAAAAAAATTGCTTATGCCTATACCTGGCCAGTTAAAAATGCCAATATATCACCATCATTCTCCATCTGGTGAATTTTCATTGTAGTTTCCACAGTTGATTTTATATAGTCAGGAACAGGGCTATGGGGAGAGAAAACAGCAGAGACATGAGCAGAAAAATAGGTACAGACTGCTCCCCTCCAGCAGGGACAAACAGAGCAGCTTTGGGACACCAGAGCTCTGACCTAGACAAAATGATAGCACAGCTGCACAGTGTCACTACTGCCAAGGGCAGACAGGAACACACCTCTGCAGGTAAAAGATGTCCACTGGAAACGTCCTCCCCTCAACAGTCAGGATCACACTGGTGTCTTTGCTGGGGTCACCGGTATCATTTTGATTGAAGAAATCCCTGAATTTCTACATTGAAATAAAAACAAACACTTTCAGTTTGACATTTCAAGGAATGGAGAGAAAAACTTAAAGACACAAAGAAGTTAAATTACTACTACTTGGATGTTTACTTCATCGATTTGATACTGCCACATAAAAAATGTCAAAGTTTGATTTTGTTGCCTTCTATTCTGTCCAGGGTTCAGGCATTTAGCACAAATAAGGTTGCATGTTTATAATTTTGAGACGTAAAAACTGGAAAGGGAAATAAAATTAATTATATCAGCTGCTACAGTTGGAAAAGGAAGATAAATAAACTTTTAACTGGAAGTTAAATCTATCAAATTAGCAAAGTCAAAGCTAAGAAGAACTTAGAAATAATTGCTGCAAAAAGGTCTGTGTAGGGCCTGCATATTCTCATCCATTTTTGGGTGAGTGAGTAAATTTTACAGCCCTTACTGAACACCAAGATTTCACTTTGTAAAAGCAGAGTTAGGCATGATTTATGAAAGTTTTTGATTTATGTATTCTGACACCTTCATAAATTTAGATCTATAGTCATGAAGTATTTTCAATAAATAACAGCAAAAGGTGGAACTTAAGAACCCATATAATTCATCTCAACTTTTATGAGCATTGTAGAGATAACCACCAACTCTCTGTATTAAAAAAAATATTTATAAAGTCACACCAATCATTTTGCTTGTATTAACTCATTTTAGATTAACTGTCATCTATTTGAAATGTGGTTTCTGGCAGTTAAAATTTTGCGTTGTAATGTACAGGATGCACAGCAGTGCAAACACTACCAAAGCACAGCACACAAATGGTATTTGTCATTAAAGGAAACCTTCAGTGCCACATGCAAGCTCTCACATCTCACATCTTATTAAGGACAGAGCAGTTTGGAAAAGTGGAGAAAAGGAATGAACATGATATAGGAAATGGAATAGCTGTCAAAAGGGGAGACTGAAAAGGCTCTGCTTGGGGAGAAAAGGCTGAAAAGACACAGCTGAGGTTTATAGAAGGTGACAAAGTAAATGTAAAACTGGTTTTGGGGGTGTTTTTTTAAAACACAAATCCCCAGTACAATAACTGGGAGATCCTTGATGAAACAGATTTGAAAGAATTAGACCAAGTACTTCATTATACAGCAGGTGGCAAACTCCTGAAAATTACTCATGGTGTCCTGGAGATTTGCAGAATCAAAGACAAATGAACAAACAGCAGGTCCATAAACACAGAGTAGAGGGAAACAGCAGGAAGGTGCTGAGTAATATCTGTACTACAACTACAGCAGCTGCTGAGGCAGCTCAGACTGAACAGACCCACAGCAGGGGCACAGCCTCACATGCTCCCCCTAAACAGCATCTCCTGTTGCTGCTGCTACAAGCAGAGCACAGGGCTGGGTGAAATCCTGCTCAGCTCTAAGAGTTCCTCTGCTCTTCCTACTCAAAATTAAATTCAGGATGTTTTAACTGAGTTCACATAAGTGTCCACAGGCTATGAGTCAATCAGGGATGTATAAGATCTCACTGATATTAAATCTATTAGTCCATCACTTATTTTTACTTGGTTATTTCTATCAGCAAAACTGGGCTAAATGTCCCTTAATTAATTAAGCCAAGAGAGCATATTTTTATAAGGAATATAAATAAGGAGAAAGATATCAATACATAAAAAGCAGATTCATATTTAAATTCACATCCAAAACAGTTTGCTGATAGAACATGAAAACCAAACAAAGCAACTGAACTACAGCAGATTTTTTCCTGCAACCACCCAAGCAGCACAGAGGATAAGCTGTACATGAATAGCAGTGGAGCTGTCACCTAATGTCACCTCATTTCAACCCAAATCTCTGAGCTGTACCTCTGCATCCAAGGTGGCTGAAGCCACAATCAGGCGAAGATCCCCACGCTTTTTCTGGACCTGGGAGAGACCAACAACAGCCAGAGTTAAAAATGCTTTCTGAAATACAAGACTAAAACCAAGATTTGGAGAACCCAGATTACCAGAAACGTCTCTGTAAAACTACAAGACAGGTGATGAATGAAGCAGTCATATCACCCCACAAGTCTGGAGGAGTTTTATGTATTTATTTTAAGGGCATTCAGTCAGTTATTTTCATTTACTCTTGCTTTCTGGTGGGAGTCAGATCTTTAGTAGGATGAAAGTCAGCAACAAGCCCCAATCAGATCCCTTCACATGATCAGCAGCAGCAGAATCAACAGTGTATTTTTGGAACTATCAGCTAAGGAGACATTTCAGCATCAGGGGAAAGAAACAGAGGATCCTCAATGTCAGATGACCAAATTAAATAGCTGGGTATGTACAATAGGCTGCAGGATAAATGAGGAAGCAGCAATCACACTCCCTAAATGAGGAAGCAGCAATCACACTCCCTCAATTATCAGCCATCAGGATCAGAGGTTGAATGAAAAGGATGGAAATTAAAACAGTTACAGAGAGCTGTATTAAAATTACCAAACTAAAATTACAGTGAATTAAAAAAGAATTACCTTTTTTAGTAAGCCAATGGCAATGTCTGTATAAAGAGTCCTTTCATGAGCTTCATCCAGCATGAGGACACTGAAAAAAGGAGAAAGGTAAAGTTTCAGAAATTACTTGACTGACACTAGAATCAGTGTCTCCCTGTCTTGTAGAAACACCATTATTTGAAATCTGCTGCTGGACTGTTGCTGTTCACAGCCACTCACAGAACTGGAGAAGTTCAAAAAGCTTGCAGCAGTGAAGCAGGGAGAAAAATGCACCTGACATCACATGGGACACACACACTGTTCTCCATTCAGGCTAGTTTTAGGAAAGGAGTAGAAGAAAACAAGTCTGTGTTTACTGTACTGCATAGGTTTTCTGGATATTAGAAAAGCCTGTTTGTTGTTGGTTTGTTTTGTTAGTATAAGGAAGAAAAAATAATCTAAAATTAGGAAATGAAACAATTCAGACTCCTTAAGGCCCCCCTAGCTTTTGTCTCAAAACTACAGCATCAAATCCTGTTGGTTTTGGTGTTGCAATGATCAACCAACAACAATATGTTGCTGCTAAAAAACAATGGCATTTTTACAACATAAAGAAGTCCGAGTTCTACAATAATTTCCACTTTTTTGGTATTTAATTTTTAATAGCCAATAATAATTTATAAAAAGTGCTATCATAATAGCTTGAGAAAAAGCAGATTTTTATCAAACTGTACTTCAGAAAGCACTCATTCCATGTTTTCTTACCTGTATCTTGTTAATAAAGGATCAGCCATCATTTCCCTCACCAGCATACCATCAGTTAGAAACTACAAATAAATGAAAAAAAAAAAAAGTAAAAAAATTCTTGTTATATAGTCTCCACTAACTGTGATTTTTATAGATGCTTTTGTAGGCTTTTGCCTGAATGTTTCCTGACCTTTAACTTTCTAATGATCTACCAAATTAGACTGTGATTGCAACTGTGGTCTTGAACTAGGTAAGAATTTATGCTAAAACCCTCCAAATTTCCAACTTTAAATGAATAATCATGCTTTAAAAAATTAAATTCAGCTCTATTTAATGAACAAATATCTCCATTTCTTTCTCTGTAAAAGGAACACCAGCCTCTGAAAAAAAAATCACAAAGTAAATTGTCTCATTCATCATCACTGCTATTCCAGCACAACTAAAGCAAATCCTCTTCTGCAGAACACAAGCAACACTAACATTGCTCACAGCACTAAAAAACAGCTGCAAAGTTGCTATTTAATCCACCAAATTATCTCTCAGCCTACTCATCTTGGGTTTTATCTGTGCTTTTAATCAAAATCTATTGTTAGGGGAGGATACTTTTAATCTGTGATTCACTGCAGCCTTTCCCTATGACTTTGAGTGACACCCAGGTCACACCAGGGCTGTACCAACAGCTGGCCATACCCTGAAATTGTCCTATAGATTCAAAATGGTGCTTGTCAGACTATCAGAATAAAACAGGTACTCATTTTATTAAGGTTTGGATTGCCTCAGCCATTTCAAGCACAATTTTGGGGTACCCACTTGGGAAACTGAAATGTTACTTATTCTCTTGAGTGGGCATCACAAGGTTCTCATTAATTTCGCAAAACAATTACAAAGTTCTCAATTAATTTTGCAAAAGAGCTTGAAGAGTTTCAACTAATCTCTTCAGAGTAACCCCACACTGTTGGTGTTTCACCTTAATTCTTGTGGCCTGTGGGTCTGTGCAGTCGTCAAAGCGGATGCAATATCCAACCTCATGTCCCAGCACTGCCCCTCTTTCATCAGCAACTCGGCCTGCAACCTGACAAGAGAGATCCTCATGAGCAACAGACAGCCCAGCACCCTTCAACCTTGTGTCATTACAAAGACATCTAAAAATACAATCAAACTCCACAATACATGAATTAATCCCTGCAGAATTCCAATCACAAGTTAGTGTCAGTCTTTGAGTGACACTCTAGCCCATGCCTACAGGCAGTGAGTTCATGATTTCAGTTGGAATCTTATCACTTTGAGCCCAAGAATTCAGAATAATTGTCAATCTGGATAATGCAAACAGAAGTGCAGGAATTTCTAAACTATGCTTTATATCTTTGCAGCTACCTATCTTTATTTCTAACAACTCCCATGCTCTAGATGGGAGAGCAGAAAAGTCACTATTAAAATAAAATATCACTTTCACTTCAGTACAAAGCAATAAATCACCAGTTATATTTCTCATCTCCTGTAACAGCCACAGTCCAGGCAGGCTGCAACAACAGCCTCAAAGAAAAACCCTGCTGTGTCCATGTACTAAGCCTGAATGGAATAATCTTTCTATTTTAGGCTTAAAAATGACGCATTGAGACATGAAAGGGAGAAGAGAAGAGAGTTTGCTGTGAGAAATCATTGCAGCACTCACAACATCTCCTGTAAAACTTGTGCTCTGTCAGCTGGATGCCCTATGAAGGAGAAAAGGGAGGACACTGCAGGCAGACTGCCCAAAGCACAGGATGCAGAGCTCTGCTAGAGACTGTCCCCTTAACCAGGCTGGATCTGGTCAGGGAATCCTGGATCTACAGTATCTACTGAGGAAAATGCTGGTGTGTTGTAGATATCATTTATTATATTACAGAGAACAGGCAAAATGAGAGTTATAAAATGGCACCTCAGCTCTCTGTATAAAAAGAATGCTGCAGCGGAAACTTCACCCACATCAGAGCCTGGCAGCAGCTGTGAAGACAAAGGAGCAGGGGATGCTTTCTGTGCATGCTGCTACCAGAGAGAAGTCACTGCCCTCAGCATCTCCTTTTCCCCCTCACAGATGATGTTCTGCTCTTCAAGACAAAATATGTATATGCAAAAATTTCTCATAATAAAACTGTTCCTCCTTCTGCCTGACATTTTTACAAGGAGAAACAAAAAAAACACACCCCATAAAAACAAAAAAAATCCAAACACAAAAAAAATATTCAAAACCTAGAAAGAGGCACACAACCTCTTGTTTCTTCCACTAGCTGTACAACTACATGCAGATTTACATCACTGTTTCACCTTGTGAAAGAAGTTGAGGGTCACACAAGCACAGCTTTAGTCCTGAGTCAATCACAGCTCAGCCCTAAGTTCTGCACACAGTTCTGCTGACATCAGTCAGTTTTACTTCAAAGCTTCTACATCTGCAGTCCTGGAATGCTGGAATGTTTGGCCAGACCCACTAATCAGGTAGAATTCAGTGTGTAACACCAGCTCTTAGAGAAAGACAAGCAGAAACATCTTTTCCTTCAGGAGCTTGTGCAGATTCCTGCTATTCAGCAGGATAAACTGATAAATAAACTGCTGATAAACTGGAGGTTCTAATGCCAGCAGACTGAGAGATGGGACACTCACTGAAACTGCAGCGACCCGACGAGGCTGTGTCACCCCAACAACTCTGCCTTCAGCTGTCCAGCCAGCTTCTGCCAGGTACTGCAAACAACAGGGGGGAGAGAGAGACACTGTCATGCTGTGCTTACACCAAGGTGTTGGCTCCTCACACTTGGTGTTTTCACCTGGTTCTGCTCAACATTCCATGGAAAATCCCCTGATTTCACCAACCAACACAGACACTTACCTGTGGAATCTGTGTTGATTTCCCACATCCTGTTTCCCCAATAATCACCAGGGTCTGGTAGTTCTCCACTAGGTAAAGTATGTGATTTCTGAGCTGAAAGAGAAGATGACATTTAGACATAAAAAGCAGATTGTACAAAAATAAAAAAACAATTAAAATTATAATATTTACATATCTGGCAGACACAGTTACATGGAGTTCACTGCCAAAAGCTAAACAGTCCTTTAAAATCTATAAATGACATGTACAGCATATAGTAAACAACATATATCAACAAAGCCCTTAGAACTGTCATTTACAGCTGCCAAACAGGACAATAAATTCCAATAAATAGAGAGCAAAGCCATAAAATTATTATTTATGTTGCAAAGTGATTTTATACTGCTCTTAAAAAAAAAAGAGAAATAAATAAAAAAAACCCACCAAAAACAAACACAAGAATCAGGCATCAAACAACACACTTAATATATCAAAAAGAACTCCTGTACCTTAAAAACAGGCAGCTTTTGCCTTTGCTGTTCAATGGAGAGGGAAGCATAAGGGTTGTAGATGACAGTGACAGCGCTGCTCTCAGCAGGGCTCTGCCTCTCTTCCGAGACACTGACACCAGGACCCTCTGAGCCTACACAACAGGAGTGAATTTTAACTGGAGAAACACACATCTCCCTGCTGTATCACAATACAGCCAAAAGAAATATGTTTCATACAAGTAGGAATAAAAAAGAAAACAAACAAGTTTTCTGTGAAAGCAATCAAAATATTACCTAACAATAAACAAGGGATATGCCCCTCACTTCAGCTCTGAATTTACCTCAGGAACTGAAACTTGATTTATTCCTGCTGCAAATTATCACAAAGCTACTAACAACTGAAACTGTGGAATGATGCAAGGGAACTAGAGGTCAAAGCTCATCTCAGTAACAGAATGGGTCATCTCCAGCTGCAGATTCAACCAGGAAAGTCTAAGAGCAAAGAGGAGGATTCCCCAGCTTGCACTTCTCCCACTGTTAAAAGGTTGGTCCTCTTCAGAGCTGCCAAGCAGTTCTACCACAAATCAACAATTATCAACATTATTTCCAAGGTGCATCTCTCGGAGCTGCTCTCCCTGGTGTTAACCACGGTTATTTCAAACCATGGCCAGGATTTTGCTCCTCCCTCAGAACTGCTTGGGATCCCCCTGCACACTTCACATCCCCTGGAGACCCCGGCAAAGGGCAGCACACCCACCCCACAAAGCACCCCCTCCATCCCCTCCCCTGCCACCCCACAGCGGGCAGCACCCACCCAGAGCCACAAACACCCCCTGGGCTTTGGCAGGGAGGGCACAGCCATTTCCCCACTGCCCTCATGGAATCATCAAGGTTGGAAAAGTCCTTCACCATCATCCAGCCCAACCTTCACCACCACTGTAATCCCTAAACCACATCACCGAGCATCGGACTCTGATTCCTCTTAAAATCCCTCAGGGATGGTGACACCATCACCTCTCCGGGAAATTATTCTACCGCCTGACCACCCGAACAGTGAAATAAAAATTATAATAGCTAACGGAAAAATTATAATAGCTAATGCCGTGTCTCGGTTTAAGGCTGTTTCCCCGGTTCTCTGACGGCAGACACGGCAGGAGGGACCGGCTCAGCACAGCTCCCGTCAGGGAGTTTAGGGAGCGATGAGGTCACCCCTAATCCTCCTCTTCTGGACACAAAGCAAACCCAGCTGCCGCTCTCCGTAAGACACGTTCCCGAATCCTTTCACAGCCTTGCTGCCCTTCGCTGTAAACGCGCCAGCGACCCCAAAGCGCCGAGGGGGGCAGCGCCGCACCCCTCACCACGACAGCCCGGAGCTCTGTCCACCACACCCCTCAGCACGGCCAGCAGGGTTCCATTGCCCGCACCCCTCACCGCGGGCAGCCCACGGCGGCGCTCCGTGCCCCGCACCCGCACATCCCGCACCCCCACATCCCTCACCCGGCTTCCAAAACTTCACCGGCCCCACGGGCGCCGCCATCTTGGGGTGAGAGGGCGGCCGGAAGCGGCACCCACGTGACGCGGCCCGCGTTGCCATGGAGACTGAATACACACCACACCACACCACCCCCTCCCCCCCCCCGGCCTTCCCTTGACGCGTAGGGCCGGAAGGTTTCGGCCCATGGCAGATCTGTGAAAACCTTCTTTCTGTGAAAAATGTGTGTTTTATGACTGGCTTTTCGCAAATATTAAAATGAATATTTTGTGTGTTGTGTTAGAAAGTTATGCTGTGTTAATTCCCTTAAGTAGTGGGTTAAATATAGTTTTAGGTTGTAACAAAATGTTAAAATAGAAACTATGCTTGCAGGATACTTTTTTCCCTAAAGAAGGGACTCGCACTGTGATAGCAGCCACAGGACACCTAAATCTTTCGGAGGAAGAGAATTTGTTGCTCCATTATCAGGAGAAACAAACTTCTTCCTGCCTCGCTCAGCCCTGAGGGCACTGTCAGGATTCAGAGGAAGCAGCTGACACTGAGCACACAGAATTCTGTGTTTGAATGGAATTTATGCATCGTGGATGAGGTGTATGAATATGCAACAGGCTGTTGCTTTAAGGGTTAATCCTCTGTTAACATGAGGCCTTTTTCGGGCTTATGCTGCCCAGAAAAAGGTATCCAGACATCCGTAACTCTTTGTTTCTATTGTCTCATATTGTCCTAATCCAAATTGCCCAAATTATTATTACTTGAATTGTATTACTATTTTTATAATTTTATTACAATTAAACTTTTAAAATTTTAAAAAACAAGTGAATTGCGTTTTTCACATTCCCTCTGCCTTTCTTCCCTCACAAGGCAAAGATCTGCAGCCAAGAGACACCAGAGTTCCTGTCAGCACTGAATAACACCTACTGCCCAGCAAACTGCAGTGCAGGTGGGTGGCTTGGCTGTGCCAGGCCGAGGAACAGTGGACTATAAGGGAATAATTTGCAAACTGGCATCAGGTTTGCACCTTATTCCCTGGCACAGAAGCTGGGGCTGCCCCTGAATCCCTGGAAGCATCCAAGGCCAGGTTGGACAGGGCTTGGAGCAACCTGGGAAAGTGAAATGTGTCCCTGCTCATGGCAAGGGTTGGGATGAGATCAGCTTTAATGTCTTTTCCAACCCATTACCTTCTGTGTTCACCTGGGGGAGCATTTAACAGGGTCAGAAGATCACTGCCCTCAAGTCCCTGCGCTCATTAATTAATTAATTAGAGCTGATTCCTTCTCCAGTGAAGGATGCCTCCACAGCTGCTGCACTTTACACCAGGCAGCTGAAGGACAAGAAAGAAAATTATCACACTAATAGTGAATAGATACAGCTGTGCCCCACCACAGGCTGCTTACAGCCTGTTTAAACCACAAACAAACCCGTGAAAGCCCATGGAAGTTACTATTGAATCAAACTTAACGTAGGCTTTGAGTTAATTAAGTAGAAGCTAAAGGAAATATAAAAAATAGAAAGCCCAAACTGTTTCTAGTAAGTTTAGTAATACTGTCATATATTCATGCTTATGGGAAAGTAAAAATCTAATCACATCTTACATTCTTATAACTTCCCATGCCAGCAGTGCAGTTATGGTGATTAACACAAACTGTACCTCACAACACTCTGCCTCCCTGGTCACTTGTTATGCTGAGTAACCACATGTAAAAGCGGTTATTAAGTTATAATTATGATGTTCTTTAAAGTTCTAAGTATATGTTTCAATGCACTTTTGATATTAAGTCCACACTCTCAAAAATAAACACAACTCAGTATTTTGTATCATCAATATATTAGTAATCATTGAGAAAAAATCCCACATGGAAAGAGCTGCCTATTAAAGAGATGAATAGCAAAGCGGAGAAGTTATGCTTGAGAAAATATATACAGATAATTATTATGAAATCAAGACTGCACAAAGAGTATTTTGCATAGAGTCTAACATTGTATCGGGTTTGCCTTTATGGAAAATATAGCAAAGAATAAAAATACATATTTTAAACTTCTTTACATCTGGATGGAAGTTAATAGTGCAAAGCTATGAACTATTGAATATTTACAGATTAGGAGAGCCTGAATGATTACATTTCCATGATTGTCAGAGCAGAAGAAAGAGGGCCCAGATTAGCTGCATACTAATCAGTACATTTTTGCAATGTACATTTTTGCAATGTACATTTCTGCAAGCTCCATCTGTCCAGTTTAATGTCACCTTGCTGCTGTTTAGCTGCAATTCCTCTGCCAAGTTTTAACCTTCCCCTCTGAAGCCCAGAACCCACAAGACACTCACACAAGCACATATCTGAGTATTTTGCAGTAGAAGAGCCACAAGAACAATTAAGAAATGATAAACCTTTGTTTTGGCTAATGAGTATCTGCACTGGCAGGCTGCTGGAACTTCAGTGCCTCAATGTGCAGCTGTTTGGGAGGATAGCTTATTCATTTGAGGGTGACTGTTTTCCCTCAAGAAATGAATGGATTAAAAAACTGAGCTTTCAAGAGACCTTAAAAATGGTTCTGTCACTGACTTCTGTGTCATTGCATTTCTGGTGAAATTAGGACTTCTGTGAAGAGGCAGCAGCTTCATAGATTTCAGATATACTCAGCTTTTCCCACACAACCAGACAGCAGCAGCAGCCACAAAGATAACAAAAAGTCTGTCTGGTAATGCCAAGGAATTGGCCTCATTTGGCTCTCCTACAAACATGGGGGGTCCTTTAGAATATTATCCCTCACACATTTATTTCATGATGTCCAGCAATCCAACCAGTCTAATACAAAGGCCATTTGAAATTCAGTCACACTAAAGCCTTGTTTGCTGACACATTAGCTCATTCTGCCTGCCAGCATAGCTTTGTGTGAAGAAAATGTAACATTTGACAAGTAATAGTGTGGTACTGACCTACTGGCTTCTAGATTAGGATTACTCCTGGTTTGTGTCATGAACCAGTTGGTGGAGAGTTTCTACAAGACCAAGGCTGATTTCAGAGCCTGCTTTCATCTTGGAACAGACTTTCAAGCAATATGAATTTCAATACCTAGACTTCTTAACATAAAACAGAAAAGGGTTGAGCTACTGAGCTATAACACTGCCAACCCATCAGCTTAAAACATGCATGAACAGGTTGAGAAATGAAAATTTAACAGAATAGTAGAAGTCAATAATGGCTGTATAGTATTCTTCAAACAAAGCCACAATTCCAGTTTCACTTTCTGTCAGTCTGAGGTTTCTTTCCCAGCTGCCCTCACAAACACACTGCAGGACAGTGCTGGGCAGGGATGGACAGACGTGATTCCTGAGTTTCTGCTGCTTGCTCTGCATGGACATGCAGTTCATCTCTCTATGATCCAGTGTGGCCTCATAACCAGGGAGCCATTCCTCTTAGTCAGCGGGGGAGAGGTGTGCAGCGTGTTATTTGGGCTGTACACTGCCTCCCTGGAGGCGTGTAGCCAGCTCCTCTTCCTCTTCAGCTCTCCCACAAATGCTCTCAGATACAAAAATTCCATTCTCAGGAAGTGTTCCCTGGTCATGTCTCTGGAAGCCACTGTTATCCTGAACAGCTGGTCCCACACCCTGTTCTTCTTGCAGCTGGAAAACTCTTTGAGGTTGATAGGCTTTGACCGTGAATGAAGAATCCGAAATTCCAGGTCAAAGTGTGCAACTGCTGGGCCTGACAGGATCAAAATGTTACTGCTGTTCAGCTTCCCATCTGTCCATGTAAAACTAGCAAAGGAAGAGAGAGAAAATGATGAGTTAATTCAAAATAATCAGTAAAGAAAGTATTCACTGGAAATTCCCCTTCACCACATTTAGTTATGTTGTTTTTACAACCCAACTGATGAGCAGTGGGCTCTTTTAAGGATAAATGTTGGTCATAAAATCTGATCACTTTTCCTTTCTATGCAGAGAAATCATGTAAAGCAAGAAAAAGAAATTGCACTTGCCTGTAGGAGCCTGTGGTCACTCTAATGCCATCAATCAACATGAACTTTTCTCGGACTTTTCCAATGATTTTGGTGCCTGACCTGGTGCAGTAGGTGCTCCCCGTGATAATCCGAACTCTCATCAGCTGTTAATGACACAGCAAGAGTCAGGTGCACTGCAAATTTCAATTATTGCATTAAAGGAGTAAGACAGCAACAACCATCCCTGATGAACTGTGCACTGGCACAAGAGTCACCCACAGGGAAAAAAGTGAGCATTTAATGGCCAAAGAGGTGACATTAAGGGGCAAACCCATAAACTGACTGTGCAGAATGGGACTGTGCAAATTCCTGTCACCTAATCATCAGGATCCAAATTCCTGAGAACCTGCTTCTCCCTTAGCCTTCAAAGTCTTGACATGCCCAAGCAACTCCAGTCATGCTCTAGGAACTGGACATTCCTCCAGCATTTCCTTGAATTTTCAATTAGTATTTGTTCTCAGAAAGCAGCTGTAACATCCAATTACAAAGGTTTCAGATTTTCTATTAATTAATATCTTATGTAGGAATAGTTAAATCTTCCAAGATAGAGCTGGAGCTACGTAACACCCATTTTAAGTTGTAGCAGCAAGTATAATAATTTCTTCACAGCTTAAAGATTACAGCCATAAGATGATCAGTTCCCTACCCCTATAAATATGACAAAGCTCACCTTTTCCTGCTCAAGGTCAACTCCCAGATCCTTGCACATTTTTAGAAAGTGGGAAAATGAAGACTGATCTAGAAGGATATACACTTTAACTTGCCGTTGGCTACAGGCTTCCAAGAGGTCTGTGAAGATATCAGTGTCTGTGAAGAAATCCATAACCAGGGCAATCATCTGAAAAGAGTTTCAGAAGAAACCATTAGGCTGTTTCCACAGCACTGCAAAGGAGATAGCACATGAGAAATTTGAGTTTCAAATTAAATACTCCCCCCTGCCTTTTTTTCAGGTGGTATTGGAACATGGTACAGTCTTCTGTGATAAAGAGTATTCTTCCTCATCCTGAGATAGAACTAGAAGCTTGGTTTTGCCCTATATTAGGCAAATTTGATCTCTTCCTAAGCAGGAGAGGTCTTTTTTTTTCCTTTTTTCAAAAGAGCAGATGTCTTTTCCTCAAAAGCACTGCCAGAAGAAAAAAGTTGAGCTTACTTCCAATACTACAGTTTTCCCATCTTCCAACTTTTGAAGTATAAAAAGAAAGAAAGAAAACCCAAAACGACCAGTGTCTGACTGCTCTTTATATTATGTCTCTGATGAAGATAAAAGTCAGGTTCATCTTCACCTTACTATTCAGATTCTCATATTTCAAGTCAAGACCTGAATAAAACATCCCTTGAGAGCCAGCTCCTACCCCCGCAGATCTCCCCCATAGACTGAACCCCAGGATTTGCCGTGGATCCTCTGTAGGATGGGGAAGCGACGGCTCTTTCAGAGAGCTGGGAATGGGCACTCCGGGTGCCAAATCCGAGAGAACTCAGCGGCACCCAGAGAGCCCATTCAGAAGAAAGCGGGGGGAAAGCTGGCAAATTATGAACCTGATTAAAAACTAACTACAAAAGATGGTGGAAAAGACATAAAGCAATAGGAAACAGCAGAATAATTTAAAACGGAAGGGTATGTAAGTAAGATAAAGCGGGGAAGGACGAGGCGGCCCCGGGAAGCCGCACAGCGGGAGCGGGCGCTCCGCGGGCAGTCAGTCAGTCAGTCCCTCACTCACTCGCTCACTGACCTGCCGGGCGGAGCGGATCTGGCGCCGCACCGCCTCCTTGCAGCCGTAGATGCTGTCCCCGCAGCCGGGCTGGAAATGCGCCTCCACCCGCGTGAGCCCGCGGAAGGCGCCGCTGGCGAAGCCCGGCCAGCCCAGCTCCAGCGCGGGCGGCTCCAGCTCCGAGCGCTCGGGGAAGTAGGTGAGCGACGAGGCGTCCAGCGAGGCTCCGGCCGACGGCTCGGCCGCCGGCTCCGGGCCCGCGGCGGGCGGCAGCGCGGCCCGAGCGATGTCCTGCACCTCGGGCTCCGACAGGAAGGGCGGCAGCTGCTCCCGCCGCAGGAAAGCGCGCAGCGCCTCGGGGCCGCCCGCCACCAGCTCCTCCAGCGCCAGCCGCTGCGCCTCGCTGTACGGCCCGGCCGGCGGCGGCCAGCGCCCCGAGCCCTCCTCCAGGCACTGCGACGCGTTGGCCATGGCCGGAGCGCGGCTCCGCTGCCCCGGCTCTTTATAGCGCTCCTTCCCCGCCCGGCTCCGCTCGCCCACGGCACAGTCACGGGTGGCACAGCCCGCAGCCTTCCCCACGCCCAGGGAAGCGCCAGCCTCGAAGGAGGAAGATCAGCCCAGCCCTGGTGCTGCTGCCCAGCCCGCATCAAAAGGCTGCTCCAAAAGCTGGAGAGGGCAAATGGCCCCAGCCGGAAAGGACCAAGCGGCGACGAAGTGACTTAGTGACCCCGATTTAAAATGCCAAATAAACAGAAAGCAAAGCTCAGCTATGATCAGGTGAAAGCCCCCAAGGCAAAAAGGAGTTTATTTGTAAACTGTTTTTTGTTCCTGTTAGAGTACTTTAACAGCAGCACGGTATAATAAAGTTTAAAAGCACGTAGAACAAACAGGGTATTTTTACATACATTCAAGAACTGCAGGACTTGGGGTCTTAAAAATACAACTCGATATTGGCTTTGAAGGTGTAATCTTGGCTACCTCCCCGCAGCTTGGTTTGGTGCCAGTGTCCCAGATCCACAAATCAAGCAATAAATACCTTATCGTTTTGAACAAGTGCAGACAGAACTTTTTTCCCCACCTCCAGCTTTAGTGAAGGAGTGGCTGCTTAGAAATCGAAGTAATAAAAGTAGCTAAGCCTTGTTGTTCTTAGAGATTTCAGACAGAAATGCCAAAGTTAGTTACTCTCAACACTTTTTTGAGCAGCCTTTTTGAGTTATGGATATTTCTATTCATTCATTCAGTATTCAAGCCAACAGCTGAAATGTGCCATCTACTGGACACACATGCCCTAAATTAAAAAATACATAACCCAGACTCTGGTTTGATTTGGCAGAATTCAGTGTGGTTGGTCACTGAAGTATTGAGATGCAGGTCTAAAGAAAAACAGGCCAGATCTCAAGGAGAGACTGCACACACTGCTCAGGTAAGAGATCCAGCAAGCACAGACATGCACAGAAATCTGCAAACAGATAAAGGCTTTGCAAAGCAACCAAACCTCAGGTCCACTCAATATTGGAAGTATCTTCAAAAACTAGAGTGGCACTTTAGCTCCTCAAACTGAGTTAGTAGTAGAAAAATGATAGAGCAGGAAAGAGTATTTCAGACAGCACAGTTAAAAAGAGAAATATGTTTATTTAACTCCTACAGTAACTTGTAAATTAACATTACCCTCATAACCCATAATATTCTGTAGTGCATTTGTTAGTTTACTTTTGAACAGGGGCTTTGTCACTTGCCCTCAGTGATTGTCTCACCTTGGAGACCCCTGCAAAGAAGGAAACACACACACACATATGTATTTATATATCTCTAAACAAAGGCAGCAGAACATGATGACACTAAAGGGCTAGTTAGCTCATTCTATTTCAGACGGCATAAACAAAGGAAATATAATACAGTTGAAGATAACCTGCAACTGTTTCAACACTCTTTGCAACTTTAGTGGAAGAGTAACGTATATATCACAGAAGTTAAAAGTAAAATCAGCTTTATGGCTCTTTGTAAAAGCGGTTTCCTCTCCTGTCAAAGATAAAGTAGAAATAAAAGTCAGTATTGGAAAAAAAGATTGATAATTCCTTGATATAATTCCTTGATTTAATATAGATCTCCATAGCTACTCTGAGCAAGTTCATTGTGACAGATTTTTCCAAGTTTACATAAATTAAAAGTAAGGCATTAGCAATCTTGGAAAGCAGTAACAAGTTCACTTTTGAGGTTAAATACGCAAAATAAAAATTATCTTCACCACTAATGCATACAAGAGGAACCTCTAAGTTGTTACTACATAATGTCTCTTTTTCATCACTTACACTGCATAGGATAAAAACAAAGTGCTGGAGAGTGGCATATTAAAAAAGTGTTAAAAAAGTAATAAAGAAGAAATAAAAGTGCTGGACGGAAGTGGAAGAATCTTTAGGAACAAAGTGACAGCAACTTGAGCCTGGGGTTTGTGTGGTGTGTGGTCAGGGCAGGATCATTTATTGAGGGCGTAGAGCGAGGCGTGGCGCAGGCTGTGCAGGCTGGCGCTGATGTCGCGCCGCTGCTTCAGGCTGGCCCCGGCAGGGACCTGGCTCAGGTAGCTGGCAGGGACACGGCCCCGCCGGGACAGGATGGCCACCATGTGGCTCAGCTTCGACCTGATGGTCGAGTAGTGGAACTGCCTCTCTTTGTGCAGTTTTTGGAAATATTGTGCCCTGTGACTACTGGAATAGTCAAAGGAGCGGAGAGAGGATATTGAGCCTGTAGAGCTCGCAAGAGAGCACTGGGATGATGATGAAGACAAGGATTGCAGACTAGAACTGGATGTGGCCTTTGCAGGCAGAAAATACTCTTCTCTTGAAAACTTTCTGGGAAGGAGGGGTGTTTCTGTGCCCTCCTCTTCCTTTGTCTGTGTCACTGCAGTCTTCAGCAAAATGGATGTCTGAGTGCCTGTCACTCTGGCCGTGACAGAAGCCTGAGTGCTACTGTCTGCTGTGGCAGTGCTGGCCTGAGTGGCTGCACTGCATTTGGTCACAGCTGCCATCTCTTCCCAATGACCAGTTTGAGTTGATGCACTTCTCTGTTCCACTGTGCCCGCTTGATTGCTGAACAACTCCTCTTCACACAGGCAAGAAAGCTGCAGGTTACAAAGCTTTCCTGCAGGAGTATATTCAGTTTGATCTCCTTTTTCCAGCAATTTCTTTGGTGTGCTAGACAGTCTGGCAAATTCTGCTCTCAAGTTGCCTTCCACAGTATATTCTTTGGAGGATTCTGTTCTGGTCAGCAGGTGATCAAACATGCCACTGTTCCTGCAGCTGGACGGTCGCTTTGGGCTGATGGGCAGCGACTGGGCATAAAGAATCCTGAACTGGAGGTCAAAGTGTTCCACCACTTGGCCTGACAACACCAGCAAGTTGCTGCTGTTCAGCTTCCCATCAGACCACGTGAAACTGTTGAAAACAAACCAAGACTCACAGTTAATCTCCAGTGCATTTCAACAATACAGCTACGGACAGCAAGACTCAGCTTAAAAAATGAAAATAAGGTGTGACGATGTTCACAGGGGTCTGAGGATGAGGGAAGAGAGGAGGATCTGACTCCAGGTTTCAGAAGGCTGATTTATTATTTTATGATATATATTACATTAAAACAATACTAAAAGAATAGAAGAAAGGATTTCATCAGGAGGCTGGCTAAGAATAGAAAAGGAAAGAATGATAACAAAGGTTTGTGGCTGGGACAGAGAGTCTGAGCGAGCTGACTGTGATTGGCCATTAATTAGAAACAACCACATGAGACCAATCACAGATGCACCTGTTGCATTCCACAGCAGCAGATAATCATTGTTTACATTTTGTTCCTGAAGCCTCTCAGCTTCTCAGGAGGAAAGATCCTAAGGAAAGGATTTTTCATAAAATATGTCTGTGACAATAAGGTAAGAAGTCAATAGACTATTCATTTCTGCAGGAAGAACTCTATTTAGCCATGGCCAAGCTCTCTGCTAGCAACAAGCTGAGTAAACCAGTTTTCCAAAGGTGTTTTCAGATTTGTGTCAGCCCCACTTGGACTCAGCTAGTCCATGTGCCATTGGCACTCATTAACACAGGGCAAACAGCAAAGTTAATACATCTTTTGCAGTAAATCCCCATTTCTACAGCTTCTCTGGGCACCAGCAGACCCCAATACTTGCCTGTAGGAGCCGGTTGCCACTCTAATGCCATCAATTAACATGAACTTCTCCTTGGCTTTCCCAACAATTTTGACACCTGACCTCATGTAGTATGTGCTCCCTGTGAGACTTCGAACTCTCATCATCTGGTACAAAAAAGAAAGGGAAAAAGTGATGTCAAATTTAAGTTAACTTTGGAAAACTTTTGATTAGCAATTTTAATTAAAAGCAGCTAAGAACAGTATGGAAGATCCAAACCCTCTTAAAAGAAAGTATTAGGAAAGAAAGCAGATGGTACCAGAGCTGTGCCACCCTTCAGCTTCCCACGTTTCTGTTTTGCTTAGCAAGCAGTTCCTTGAGCCAAAGAATAAAGCTATTTAAACATTGCAAAATTAAATCCCTGAAAATTGCTGCATCCTCAGGACAGGGATCCCAGTGCACACAGCACATGGGGCTGATGCACATCATGGTTGTAGCTCGTACATATGAACAACAGACAGGTTGCTTTAGCCTTTCAAAGCAGTCTGATGCTTTACAGAAAGGTTTCTTTGATATGCATAAACTGTACCACAAAAATAAAAACAAACCACACCAACTCCAATTCAGTACTTACACTTTCCTGCTCAGGACAAACTCCCAAATTGTTGCACATTTCCAAGAAATGGGGTACAAAGTCCTGGTCAAGAAGGATGTAGACAGGCACTTGGCGGTTGTTATAGGCATCCTGAAGGTCACTGAAGATCTCAATGTCTGTGAAGGAATCCATCACAAGGGCAATCACCTGCAAGGAGAGCCACACTACTTGCTCAAGAGACTTATTTTACACAAGACCACTGCCTTCCTCAGCCATTTTCTCATGCTGTTATCATCAGGGCCTCATGCATTTCCTTGTCCTGCTGCACAGGCTCTGGAAAGCTCTAAAAGATTTCTATATTCCCACAACACTCCTGTAAATTCATTGTGCCTCAGCATGCAAAGGACTGAAGAGGTTTTTCCTCTGTCTGCTGCTTTTGTACACTTTCACATCCTCCTTTCCTACACAATCCCCTGTAGTGTGGCCAGACTGGGGAAGCTGTCACAGCAGAATCTGGACTCCAGACAAACCATCTCCACACCTGTTCTCCCAGTGTTTCAAGCAGCTACAGGAGAATTAGCTCAAATGGCCTCCCTGCTGTCAGAGCTCACAAACCCCAGCTGATCTCCAGAATCTTCCTGGTTTCTATATTGTTACAGAGTTTCTATCCCTTACCTTTACAGGAAATCACTCACCCAACCCTTCTTTCAAAAAGGCAAATCCTAAAATGGGAATATCCCATGTATGAACCATCTCTCCAGCTAATTCAGAGCCACCTCACACATTACACTGATTTGGTGCTTGAGTTCTTACCCTTCCAGACCACTTCTGTGTAGGGACACAAAGGCATAAAAAATTCCACTTTTCTATTAAACCAGCATAAAGAACAATGAGAACACAACCACTGTGGATACCTGGCACCTGCCCTTATCAGATGGAGGCTGCTGCAGCACACCCAAGGTGTATAAGCACGCAACAGAGCTGCTCTGTGTGTGGCACAGCCTGTACTCACAGGAAACCTTTCCCACAGGAACAGGCTGAGCTCTGCATTCCCACCTCTGTCCTGCTCCCTAAGGGACTGGTGCTGTTTGGCTGAGTTCTGACATGTAACATGCACAAGCACATGGGTATTTCTAGATAAAGTTACTTTATGTTGGTGCTTCTTGCGTGTGTCCTGAGTTTCTTGTCACCCAATCACTTGTCAAAGTGTTGAAGAAGATTAAAAACCAATAAGATAATTTTGACAAGACCAGACAAGTAAGAAAACCACCCCAAAACACAAAACAATTCACACTAAAAACAATTCACACTAAATCCTTGGGAACACTGATGCCTTCATATGACAGCTCAATTCACAGCACGTATGAGTTCTAGTCCCAGAATTAGCAGCTGAAAAAGAAACACAGTTTTGCCAAAAACGTTTAGAGGAAAGAGAGAAAAACCTTTTCTCTACTCATCCATTCAGGATAGCAAGGACAAGATCACAGCAGTCACTTGAACTAACTGCATTTGAGTGCATTAATCAAGAATGAAATTATGCAGCATCTGAAGTTTTCCCAGTCTTCACATTAACTTGAGGAACTCAGAAATTATTGAGAAGTATCACACAGAATCTGACATTGAGTAAATCTTAGTGTGTCAAAAATGCCCATTTGTGTCCACAAAAATTCTCCCTGGATCAGGCACAGCCACAAACGGGGCAGGAGCAGCTTGCCTTGCTCTTGGCTCAGAGTGAGGGAAGGTGTTTGACAGGATGCTGCAAGAGCAATATTACAAACCAGTACAGCTTTTGAGGGGAATAAATGCCTTTATGGTGTTTACTCGAGTTGCCGGACTGGTCTCATATACCTGTAGGGATTGTTTGAGAACAGAGCTTCCTCTGGGACCGTTTCTGGCAAGGAGCCCGTCGTTCATGTCATCCTCACACACTCCCTAAGCTCCTGCCCTCGCAAGGGAGTAGAGACTGAGCTCGGTTGTTGATTCAGGGTGTGTGCCGTGCACGTTACACAAAGAGACGGGTTGCTTCATCTGGCCACCCAAAAAGGAAGCTACACATTTAAATTCTAGCTGAGCCAATGGAATGGCTGCTAAGGAGAAGGGTGGTTCCCAGCTGGGATTAGTGTTGGAGGCTATAAACTCCGGGAATGCAATGAGCTACAGGGAACAGTTACAAATTCATACGCCACGTGGTTTTCAAGCCATACTGTGCATCAGAACAAAAGCGTTCACTCCTGTAGGGAGAAAGTCCTGTCAAAAGCAGTTCTGTAGGTCACTTAGTGAGCTAAGGAAGGAAAATACAATCACAGTGTTATATCTATAGGTAACCTTCTCTTATAGAAGAGGCTCATTCTGTGTCACACCCTTTAAAGGGCAGTAGGATGTTTCTGCAAGCGCACCTGCCTGGCAGAAAACATCAGTGTGGAATCCTGAACAGAAGAACTTCTGCTCCCAGTGAAAGCAGGCTCAGCTGGATCCAGTGGCTGTGCTGGCCACGGCAGCAGCGCTGCGGGACGGGGAGCTCTCGGCGCATCACCCAGAGCACCCGGGAAAGGGAGGTGCAGAAGCAGCAGAGTGCCACTTTTTCTGCATTTTCGAGCTTGACCTCCTTAATGACACTGTCTGCTCGACAAGGGCTTTAAAGCCACTAGGCTTTGCTCGGTGTCCCATGGCGACGCGCAGCGGTGCCGATTCTTGATGCGCTCGCAGACCAAGGGGAGAGGGACCCAGAGCAGGGCAGGGCAAGGAAGGGAGCTCCTCGGGCACTCACTGACCTGCCGGGCGGAGCGGATCTGGCGCCGCACCGCCTCCTTGCAGCCGTAGATGCTGTCCCCGCAGCCGGGCTGGAAATGCGCTTCCACCCGCGTGAGCCCGCGGAAGGCGCCGCTGGCGAAGCCCGGCCAGCCCAGCTCCAGCGCGGGCGGCTCCAGCTCCGAGCGCTCGGGGAAGTAGGTGAGCGACGAGGCGTCCAGCGAGGCTCCGGCCGACGGCTCGGCCGCCGGATCCGGGCCCGCGGCGGGCGGCAGCGCGGCCCGAGCGATGTCCTGCACCTCGGGCTCCGACAGGAAGGGCGGCAGCTGCTCCCGCCGCAGGAAAGCGCGCAGCGCCTCGGGGCCGCCCGCCACCAGCTCCTCCAGCGCCAGCCGCTGCGCCTCGCTGTACGGCCCGGCCGGCGGCGGCCAGCGCCCCGAGCCCTCCTCCAGGCACTGCGACGCGTTGGCCATGGCCGGAGCGCGGCTCCGAGCCCGCCGGGATCGCTCTGTGCAGAGTTTGAATCCAAACAGCGCGGCCGCCGCTGGAGGAGCCTTCCCCGCCCCGCGCCGCCGTTGGCTCCGGCAGGAGGGCACCGCCTCCGCCGGGCGGGACCGGGACGGAGATCCCGGCTGGGACAGCCCTGCCATCCTTCCATGGAGCCGGGACAGCCCTGCTGCCTTTCCATGGAGATCCCGGCTGGGGAGAGCCCTGCAGCCCTGCAATGGAACCGCAACAGCTCTGCCAGAGCCCTCCTGCCCTTTAAAGGAGCTCCCGGCCGGGGACGGCCCTGCTGCCCTTCCATGGAGATCCCGGCTGGGGACGGCCCTGCTGCCCTTCCATGGAGATCCCGGCCGGGGTCAGCCCAGTTGCCCTTCCATGGAGCCGGGACAGCCCTACCCGAGCCCCGCTGCCCTTCAATGGAGCTCCCGCCTAACCCTAACCCTGCCCTGAGCCCCGCTGCCCTTCAATGGAGCTCGCGGCTGGGGACAGCCCTGCCCGAGACCTGCTGCCCTTCAGGGGACCGGCAGAGATCGCGGAGTTTTTGCCCTGAACAGAATCAAGCCCCTCTGTGCTCGTACAGATGCGTGCTAACAAATGCTGGAGCTAAAGCCTTGAACGCTCCCACGGAAGGCAGGCACAGCTTTGGCTGTCTGTCCTGCTTGTCTCCAGCTCCAACTGCTGCCACTTCACAGAATCACAGAATATTCTGTGCTGGAAGGGCTCCCCAAGCCTCATTAAAGTCCAATTTCTGGCCATGAACAGGGTAGCATCAAGAATGCCACCATGGCCCTGAGAGCATTGTCCAAATGCTTCCTGAGCTCTGCGTTTGAAATAAAAAGTTACACCCACCCCTGTCTAGATTTCCTCTTCTGGATCCCTCCTAGCTGTAGACAGCTGAGAGGCAGAGATATTTAACAGAGTGCCAAAACTCAAACCAATATAAACCAACAAACCAACCAACCAACTAACCAATCAACCAACCAACCAAACAAAAAACCCCTCAGTGGCATGTTTGTATTATTAAAAGAAATTTAATATAATTTTTAAATTAAAAAATTCAATCTCTCTATTAAAGACACTGAGTCAGGTGCTAATACTGTCAAACACGCTTTTGGCATGAGTTTTACATAAAGTTTAAGATTTTATGCATTGCTTCAACATGTTAAGAAACCATCTTCATACTTACAGTAGCAATAAAGTCAATTCCATACAATATCAAATATCCTTTTTTAAAAAAAGTTTTAAATATATTAGACTCTGATTGCCAAAATGCCATTTTATACACAAAGCTGCTAATACAATATACAGTTCTTACATTATTTTTTTTTTCTTCACATAAAATACATTTCATCAAGTTTTATCTGTACATGTTTTACTACTGATCAATGGAATTACGAGTTATTGCAGAAGGCTTGCCATCATCTCTTACTGTCCTGTACCAGGCTTATCCACGCTCCTGCAACCTCTCACTGCAATCTAAAGGCTGAAGACATGGTGGTGGCAATGCTAAGGCTGCATCTGCACTGTTTAAAAACCCGTGTGTCCTCTCCAGCTGTGGTGGAGATCATTGCATTGGTGTAGCTTTGGGAACAGGTATCTCAAGCAGAGTCTCCTCTGCTACAGCTTCCGTGGTTGAAATACAGCAAAATGTTCTAGGTCATAACTGTGCCATGGCAGATGTTGCCCAGAGAGCCCAGTGGTACTTGAATTGTGTGAGGGAACTGAGAAGTCCATTGGCAGTTTGGCCAACATGAAAACAGAATAAAGATGAAGAACAACCAGGGAGAACTGTTCTGTCACACAGCCACAGGCAAAACAAACCAAAAAATGTAAATGTGTTCTGGTGTAAGAGGTGAGACCTCGCTGCTGCAAGCATGTTCTGGATTCTGCCTGTAGAGAACTGACACACCAAAGCAGTCAATGTGATTTGTTAAAATACATGAAGCCCCTGTGCATTTCCTTTCTGTGTATTTAGGAAGAGAGAAGTGGTGCTCATGAGAGAAATTGAAAGAGCAAATAATAATGTCACAATCTGGCATGCTCTGGACTGTTATTCCCTGGCAAAAGTCTCCAAGGTAAAGACCAGCAAGAACTCTATGGTCACCACAAACCTTCCAGAGACAAGTTACCTTTAGCAAGTATAAGGCACAGAAATAACCCAGGTGTAGGGAGAAACCTTCCAGCAAACAGACAGACAGTTCACCCCTGGCTCACTGGAGACCAGTGCTATTGCTTTCTCAGGATATTCCCCTTCGCATGGTAACTTACTTAGTTCCAGCAGGGATGATGGGGGTAATCAGAGCTCCAAGACTGAAAAAAAAGACACTAGACAGAAGTTGTAATGTCATTTGGGAGCTTTTAAGGGATTTCAACCCCATGAAATAAGATCCTGCTCAATAAACTCAAGAATTCACTGCCTCCACTGAGTATTGCACTGAGTCATTATTGCTATTGCCCCGCCATGCTCTTCTCCTTCCCTACCAGGAGTTCCTCATCCAGGTGGTTCTTCAACCACACCTCCAAGATGGCACAGAATCACATCAGCTAGACTCAGTTCTTCCCAAAATTGGGAGGGTTTTAGGATTCAGGAGCACCAAAGAAGTGAAATCAGGTGGGCTGAAATAGCATCATGTGGTATGTGAAACACAGATCCAGGTCTGATTTCAAACAGATCCCAGCAATGGGACTTAAGCCCTTAACTAACATTTCAGTGCTGAGCTCACTAAAGTAGAGACATTGTTTTGAAAGACACCTTTTTCTCCATCTAACAAATTTCTTTCAACATGGAATGTAAAGCTGCTCTCATCAACCACTGGAAATAGTAAAAATTCAGCACACAGGAAAATGTGAGGAGAAGGAAGGGTTATTCTCATGCAGCTCTGCCTGCAACAGACCTGTCAGTACATTCACATTCTCAAATCTTTGCACAGTCTCTGTGAACAACTACAACCTTTGGCTCACTGGTAACTTAACTGGGACTCTAATCTGGCCTTGAATCTGTAATTAGATATTTATTGATCTTAAAACCATTCAGTAAATCATAAAAACCTCAAATGCTCCTCTAATAAACTAAGATACGCCAGTCACAACATGATTTCTAGGTTTTATAGATTTTCAGCCATATTAACATCCAATGAAACAGCCAAGTGCCCTCTGCTCTGTACCTCAGAGCTTTCCTCTGGGATGGCCTTTAAAACACACAGATACCAAACCCCCACTATTGTTGTAACACTGCTAAATTTTACAGTGAAAAGTGTTTTTCCTAGAGGTAGGCTGCTACAATGCCCATGTACAGAATCTGTGTTTTTTATTCCCCCAAAAGTCTGTTTTTATCCACAAAATACTCCACCAGAAGCAAGTTAATTATCCACCTTACAGAATCCCTCATCCCAGACCTACAACCCACAGCCCTGCCAGTGCTGCACAGGCAGTGACCATCATATCCCAAATGTCACCACACAAAAGTATGAACCCATTCCAGGCCATTCTTCAACAGCCTCCTAGCTCACACCCTGGTGGAACTTCACCCCAAAGCCAGTGGCAGGTAAATACTTGGCAGGGCTGTGAAATATATCGTGCAAGATTTATCCATTACTGCCTCTTGCTATTAATAACTCTCCTGTCTTCTTAAGAATGGATTACATATGATCAGACACCACTGGATTCACAGCTAGGATGATGAGTTCTCAGAGTTTTACTTATGTGAAACACCAGTGGAAGTCAAAAAGCTGTTTATCTAAAATGGACTGATTTCCTGCAGTTTTAATATATTAATAGCTCTCAGTGAAAATAAGCCTCAAACTACTTTACACTATTGCATTCAGTGATCTCCTTTTCATTTCCTTGGAATTAGGCAGGGTTCAATAGACTTGCTAGCACGAAGTTGCTCTGAGAAAGAAGGAAAAGGGCCCTACTCCTCCTTTGCTGGGAGGGAAGGCAACATCTGGGCCCAGAATTTGCACCATACACAACCTAGTAGATAGCGGCACCAAAATTTGTTTGTGTTCAGAAATCTCATCAGGACGGATGTGAGGAGACAAATCTCACCACCATGGGAGAAGAGAGGCACCTGAAAGAATCATCTCCCCTGTTCTATAATAGTCAGGCCACACTTGGTGTTATCCCAGAATAATTTACTCAAGGTAATCACAAGATCCACTGTTAACCACATACAGATGCAGTAAAGTCTTTCCAGTTACCAAATCATCCTCTTACCACTAGAGAATGACTTCAAAAATCCCTTAAGGTCAAGCACAAGAAGCATTTCCTAGTTCTATAATTAGCTTATGTTTCAACAATGGAGGGAGCCCAACTTCTCTGGATGCTTCAAGCTCTGCCTTTAGCAGAACTGGGGTTTTAAATGAACCACACCAACTGCCACCACTTTATACTTTGCACCTGAAACTGGAGAGGAAAGAGAATTCCATCTTACAATTCAAACCTCTGAATTGTCAGCCTGGTACCTCCCAGGTCCAAAGGTGTCACCTGCACAGCGGTGACACAAAGCCACCTCTGCTGCCTCGAGGAGCCCAGAGCCCTGCATGGGAATGTATCCAGCCCCAACAATGGGGGGATTTGATGGGGGGCAGAGGATAGCACTTAACAGTCACTGGCAGCCTCAGTCAATTTTTTATAGCCTAGAAAAAAGTTAAGGCTGTGAGGACCCCCGCAGAGGGAGAGTACATGTGAAAGGGAATATTGGTGTCCAACAGGTGCCAGATAAAAGGAAAATGGGTGGAAGGTGCATTTGCTGTTGCTTGGCTGAAGCACAACTAAGTGAGCTGGATTTAATCCACTGAGGCTTACAGAGACCCAAACAGGTTCATGTCTTCAGAGTTTGGAATTTAAGCTGCCCAAGAAGACACATATTCATGCAGGCAAACAGTTAGGTGTGTGACAGCCCCTCTGTGCAGAGGAATTAGAGATTTACAGTCATTTCTGAGACACAAGTGAAGTGTGGCCAGTTCCTCAGAGCTGTCCCACACTCTTCTCTCACCTCCCCCAGGTACACAAAGTCTGAACCTGCTGCAAAGCCAGTGCCAAACCCCCAGGTGACCCCGTGTCTGTCAGAGCTCACATGAACTCCACCAAGACAGTGCTGGCACTGCAGCTGCTGCACAGCACAGAGGCTTTGTTAAGTGTCAGGCAACTCCCCCAGACACAGAGGCATTTAAACCTTCCTCTGCCAGCTGTTGCCCACTGCTGACAGCTTCAGAACAAAGCATCTCCTGTCCTGCTGCAGCGTTCAGCTACCACAGCAATGGTCACAGTTATTTCTCAGCCAAACACTGCAGGTTCATGCAAGTGTCGTTCACATCTACAGGATTAGAAGTGCTCTCATGGCCTTCCTGGGTTAGTGTTGGCAAGCCTTTCCTTCCCATCCCTCCTGAGCCCTGTGGTTCTGGAAATCCAGAAAAAAATCAGAACACAAAGCATATTGCCCCTACTATCTGTGTTGAGCATACAGAGTAAACAAACAGAATCAATAGGAAAGTGAGATCAACAAAAGTCTTTTCAGTTTTAACAAATTAAGAGTCTAAATAGTACAAATAAGTTTTTTAAATTACTTATCCCAATATAGACCTTTGTCAGTATTTTATTGCAGTAAAATTCTATTGCCAGGGCCCCTTTATTGCAACATCAGTTTTAAAGCCTATTGAGTGAAGCCTGTTCCAGGAAAAGTTCTGCTCCAAACCTGATGGCAGTCTGCAGTGACGAGCTGACAGAGCAGAACAGGAGCCAGCCAGAGCACAGTTTGTGATGGTGAGCTGTCACTGCAAGGAGGTAACACCTTGCAAACTTCCTAAGTGTAGCATCTGTGCTTGCTTGTTGCTCCAGCCCAGGAAGTGCTGGATCCAGCTGTGTGGAAAACAGTTCTGTCCACTCTTGCAAACCTCATCTGGGGGCTGGATATGTGCATCCCCCAAGAGTGACAACACAGGTCTGATCTGTCACCTTCCAGCTGCTCAGTGACGTACAGCAAGAGGCTCAGACACAAAGATTTGAATTCAGATCCTTTCTTTGTTCCAAGGCATCTCATGGCTTCCCAAGGATGGGGAGGCAGTACTCCATACCTTCTTCCCCAGAGAGCAAGACTCAGGAGACTCTTTTGACATCAGATTGATGTGCATCCCTCCAAAGAGCCTTGCTCCACCTGCATTACTCATCCAGCTGCAATGGAAGTAATTGGCAGGGCAAAGTACAATTTGAGATGAACAAGGCTGCCACAGTCAGGATGTCCATAACCAAATTCTCCCTTTGAAATGCAAACTCTGATAGATCCAACCCACATCTCCTGTCCTCTGGGGTGAGACACAGACCAGACTAGGAAATCCTGCAGCACCCATGCACCTTCTCTTCCATTTCCTCCATGGGAGCTTTGAATTTCAGGAGGGGCGGATCCCCACTGGACACTGTGTAATACACCGAGGTCCCATTGGAGCTGTAGGGAGAAGTCCTGGACTCCATTAAGTGCGACTTGGCCTCGTTCTCAGCAACTCCTGCCATGCCAGTGCTGAAGTGGGTGCTGAGGAAGGGGTGCTGGAGCAGCTTGGCTGCAGCTCGCTGCCTCTTCAGCTCCGACAGCGTTTGGTGGTTGTGCTCCTTGTAGGTGCCCCAGAGCTGCGGTGCCTCGGGCAGCCCGGGGCTGCTGTAGGGCAGAACGTGCCCAGGGTTGCTGTCAGGCTCAGGGTGCATGCTCCAAATGTCCCCGTTGGAAAAGGTGTACTGGTAAGGGCTGGCAGATGCCATCAGTCCATTCTGCAGAGGGATCTCGGTGTCACACTGGGTGCTTTTGTTCGCCAGCTCCGGGAGGAGGGAGGAGTTCTCCAGCACTGAGTTCTGTAACAACAAGACATGAAACAGCATTTTCTACCATTCCTCACAGCAGGGTTCATCCCTGTGACAACCTCCTAAGTCTGCTCACACTCAGCCTTTCTACCAGACAAACACTGAATTCCCCCACTAATGCTGTCAGCCCCAACCAGGAACTGTTTCCCAAACAGGAACCTTAACTCTGAAGGCCTCACACATACACAAAAATAATATGCTTATCTACATAAAATGACAATAACTTAATTAAAATCAAGTCACTGCAAAGCAAGTTTACCATTCTTTTGTGCTTACCAGCTTGTGGGCTTTAGAATGAAAGGCAGACACTATTTTTTTGGAGTATCCTGGTTCATTTTTATCTCAAAACTATGGATGTAGCTGTGCATCTAAAACAGGCTTTCCACTTGAGTGGGACATCCCAGTTTGTACCTAATGAGAATTTGGTCTTTTGCCTACACCTGGGGGATGAGGTCTACAAATTTTTCAGCCACCTTCCACCCACTGCAACTGAAGCTGCACCACCAGCCCTCCTCAGTGGCTCCCATGAAAGAGAAGAGATTCCTTACAGGGTCTGTATTCTCCTGGTCAGATCGAGTCTCCCCAATTTCTCCAATGAGAGCCGAGTTTCTTCCTTCTTCTGCTGCCCCCAGCTGCTGCCACACCATGGCCTCCTTCTCACACTCCTTCCTGTAAAGGTTTGTCCTGTCCGAGAGGCTGGCCCTCCTCACCACCTTCCTGTGGGACAGGGACAAGGGCCATCAAAGCTGTGAGCAGGACATGACATTTCCTCACAGCCTGTAGCTCTTCTTACATCCTCCTCCTCCTCCTCACAGCCTCTCCCTCCGGAATGGAACGTGGATTCAGCTTCCTGGCACCCACACAAAGTGAAGGCACTGGGGTGGATAATGAAGGTGGGAGGAATTTTAAGGAGCTCTAAAGTGGCACTGCAAATTTGTTTTAGAGTTCATACAGGTCACCTTATGGATCTATTCTGCAAGCAGTGGAGTAAATGTGGAAGGAAATGGCCCATGGGCTGTTTAGGGAGCTTTGTGGTGTGCAGGACTGCTTTGGTGTCCAGAAACATCTCACAAAGACCTCTCCAAACTGTGTCTCTGCACTGCATCTTGGCTATGCGACATACCACTGAAGAGCTCAAGTTAATCCACTTGAAGCACTGATTTCCAACACCAGTTTCACTGTTTTAACAAGGTAAAATCTCACCATTTGGTCCTGTGCTCTGGGCAGTTAAACCACACCAGCACAAAACCATTTCCCCCCAAGAATTAGCACCTCTTCCTAGTGAAAAAACCACTCTTCAAAGCAGCTCTGCTTTCATCAACCAAAGAGAGCTAGTGCCCTTCATTCAGAAAGGACAGAGGGGTTGTTCTCACTGACCCCAGGGTGAGAACACCCCTGGGTGGCCAGGCCAGGGGCCCAGGTGACCTCGGGGCAGAGCAGAACTCACCCCCGGCTGCCCGTGCTGGAGGTCCTGCGGCTCAGGGAGGATTTGTGCCTCATCTGGGACTTCATGATCACATCGTGCTTGTGCTTCAGCTCCAGCAGCAGAACTTTGAATTCCTCCTCTTCGCACAGATCTATGGCACACACACAGACCAAGCTCTTTGTCAGATATTCTCCTTAACACCACGTTACTAATTGTGCCTTCCTAGTTAGACACCCAGGTTTTAGGGCTGCACACAACAGCTCCCAAGCACAAGGGATAACAGAGAAAACACACAGCAGGAAGACTTGGGATATGCCTTCTTCCTTCTTTTTATGAGCAGGAATAAGCATTTTCTGTAGTAAAGTAGGTGCTTCAAAACTTCAGTCCCAGTTAAAGAAACTTTAACTTTGATTCTAAAAGGATATCTAAAAAAATTTTGTTAATGCTTCTGAAAGCACCATGTGAGGACTCCACAGTCATTTCTTAAACATTTCTTTCTTTAGGCTTCATAAACTCACCTATTGGCATCTCATCCAAAGATGTCCTGGCACTCAAACTAGCCCCATGGGACACGAGCAATTCAGCCATCTGCATCTAAAGAATGGAAAGAAAGACAAGTTGACAGGGGTATTTTAGGTAATTTAGGCTTTTCTCCCTAAAGCTGAAAGATCGGAGTAAGATGAGAGGCGGGTTCAGCTTGCCTCAAATAACTCTGGTATGTGTGAGATGTTAAACACTATTGCCACCATCCACTTGCACTGGCATGCTCTGCCTGAAATTTCTCAGCAACCAGTTCTTTTTGGAGCCCATGGGATCTCCTCTGATGCTGTCCAGAGAGCCCAGCCCCAGTTCAGGTTTATTCCATTTGCAGAGTACTCCACAGTTTGTCCAGGCAGGCAGAAATGCCATCCTTACATGTAACACTTACAGCAAAACCCTTACCTGTCCCCAGAAAGCAGCAGCATGCAGAGGCTCCCAGCCATCCCAGTCCTTCACATCCAGGCTTGCACCCTGGTCAAGAAGCACTTCAGCTGCATGCAGATAACCATTGGCTGCAGCTATATGCAGCTAGGAGATAAGGAACAGAGCATGAGCTGCCTGCAAGGACCACAAATGGTTTTATACATCGAGTTTCAGGGGATTTTCTTGGATAATATTTGAGCCTAGAGCTGGACAGGCAGCACATTTTACACTGAGCAGATGGCACCAGGTCAAAAGCAGGTTGTTCCTGTTATTAAAGTTCAGTATTGCCTGCATGTAATTCTGATGTAATTCTGTTTGGAGAGGAAATTGCTTAGCAGTTCTTAGAATAACTTCGATATATGGATGAGAAAAATAATGTATTCACATTTTAAATCAGGGGCTTTTAAGTGCTTCCCAATCTGTAGGGAAAGCACCATCAAAACATGAGCCTGCAATGCAGAACATGATCCACTCTATGCCAGAAGAACATCTCCTCTTGCCCACTGAAGTGCTGTGGATGTGATTTTTTTGAATCAAATTTACAGCCTGCTTTAGTTAGGACTCTCTGTGCAATTGCACTTCCAATCACACTGTAATCATTTTCACCATTTGAAAGTCAAAAACATTTTAAACTTTGGCTACCTTAACTTAAGGGAGGATGATTTTTCAGATATTGGCTTCCAACTACAGCCACCATTTTGGAGACAATCAATAATGGTCTCTTTCAGTTCCCCAACTTCATGTCTCTGAAGATTTTCCTAATTGCAGTCTGCTGCTGCATCTCTGAGCAAAACATTGACCCATGCACTGCTCTGAAGGGATTAACTCCACTCAGAGCTCCTCCTACTTCAGTTGTGCTAAATGAGAGAATCAAAGCTTCTTTTCAAAAAACTTTCATGAAGATGCCACCACACGGGGTTAAAACTTCATCTGGAAGTAAATCCTGATGCTTTTTGGCAACTCAATTAATTTCTACATAAATGTTATGCCACTTTCTAGAGGCCACATGAATTAATAAGGAGTCAGTTGGGGGTGATACAAAAGGAGGAGCCCAGAGGTCTGTTTAAATCTTAAAGGAAATGTTCCCTTGTTAAAGGGAAAAATGTGTTAAAAATAAGCTGCAATAAAGACTTCAATTATCCAAGCTTACCTTCAGGGGAGCCTGCCCTTCCCTTACACTTCTGGTATATGCTGAAGGTGACATTTAGATTAAGAAACTGGAATGCACTGCTGTGGCCTGGCCCTCAAACACACGAACCAAGTGGCTGTAATCAGTAAGGTCTGAACCCAAGCATTAAATGACCGTGGTTGTATGAAATTCCCAGCACACATGACCTCATTACTGAACTTTCCCTAAGCTGGGACTGCTCTAAGACACAATTTAGGAGACACATTTGTGGGGTAAAAAGAACTAGGATAGTTCAGAATTCCCGGTCCCTGTGCAGACAAATGAGATGCCAGCTTGCTTTGTGCTGCACTCTTGTCCTGGGTGCCCACCTCTGTCCAGGGCAGGTGCCACCAGGGGGAACAAACAGTGAAACTCTGTGACAGCCAGAGCCACACAAAGCAGAAAGGAGGCAGGAAATCTCCAGCAGCACTGGATCCTGCTCCTGGTAAAACCAGAGGGCTCTCACATCCCCTCCACAGGACTCCAGTCAGCCCATGAGAAGCGAGAGGTTACTGGGAGGCCTTCCAGGCCCAGTTCCCTGCAGGTCATCAGATGTGTAATGCTCTGTGGGACTCCTCCTCTCAGTGACTTGCACCTGTTGATTTTGGGTAGCTTTTGCTCCAGGGCAGGTTTCACAACCCCTGGGCTGAAGGAAAGCAAAACTGAAGCCTCTGCAGTTTCACTCACCAGCGTAGCACCTTGGGCATCAGTCCTGTTCAGGTCTTGGCCAGTGGCAAGAATGTCATGAATGTCACAGATCATGACCTGCTCTGGAGCAGCTCGCATCTCATTGATCCTTTCCTGGGTAATCCCTGTTCAAATTCCAGTTAAAACAGGACAGTTGGAAAGGTTGAGTAAAATAAGATTTAGGATCCTTGATATGACCCCCACATCCTTCACCCTCATGATTTTTAGGAATCAGAATAACCAAAGTCAGGCCCCAAGAAATTATGCCAGGAGCAGCTCTCTGCTTTTCTCCAGAGGCCAATCAGAGCTGAGAAACAGGGTAATTTTTAGTACCCCATTGACCCATTTCTGTATTTTACATAAACTCAGCCTCCTTACCTTGATAGGCCATGCAAGTCTCAATGACATCCAGGGTTGGCTCATCTTCACAGAGGTCATATGGCATGTTGCCATCTGCATTGACTGCCAACAGGTCTGCTCCACTGCAAGGGGAAAACTGAGTTACACCAGCAAGGACCTCAGACACCCTGCAGCAGACAGTGCCAAACTCTGAGATAAATGCTTAGGGAAAACTAACTGGGATTTGATAGTTGCACAAATGCCACCAATGTATGTATGAGATAAGAAAGACTTGAAGCAAAGCTGTGGAGCTGTAAGTGGAGAAGATTCATTCCAGAACTGGATGAAAAGCAGCACACTACACCTCCTTCCTGAGTCAGTAATGCCCTGTTCCACATCTGCTCCATTTTTATAACCTCCAAAAATTTCCTAACCCAAGTGGGAACATCCTCCAAGGGATGCTTGACTGCATCCTCTTCTCTCCTTCATTATACAGTCAAAGAAGAGCCAAATTTTCAATGCTGATGTCCCAGATGACAGCACCACAGGGAGAAGTCTCCCTCCCTGAGGAAGAAGCAGCAGGCACAGCTGTGCCCGGCAGCAGGTTAACACTCCCAAAGCACCAGCTCTCTGGGAAAGGGAGGAGAGGCCTCCACACACAGGCACAACCACAGGTGCTCGTGAAACAGCTCAAAACACACCTGGTTTCTTCCTCCTTGCTGGCAAGACTTGAGCTTTAGGGACTTGGTCAAGCACCCTGTGTCACCACTGGGGATCAAATATTGCAGGAAGTTTAATGATCACTAATTAAAACCCAGTGAGAGAGGTCACAAAGTTCACCCAGGTGTCTGAGTGACACAAGCACACTGCTGCCCTGCTACACCAGGGGCTGCTTGACTGGATCTGAAGTTCTGTCTAGGAGCTTGAGAGTAGATCCTGCTGGCTGCTCCTGTTTCTACCCCCCCAGCAATCACAGTTCCACAGACACACCAGAATACAGGCAAAAATGGGCACATTTTGCCCCAGTCTCCAGAAGCTTCACAAAACTGAGCCAAGTCATCCAGGATTTTGTTGTCTCCTGAGCCTTTCTGCTCTTCCTCCTTTGTGATGGTGTTCACAAGGGTCTTAGGATGAGGGAAGAGATGAGGATCTGACTCCATGTTTCAGAAGGCTGATTTATTATTTTATGATATATATTATATTAAAACTATACTAAAAGAATAGAAGAAAGGATTTTATCAGAAGGCTAGCTAAGAATAGAAAAGGAAAGAATGATAACAAAGGCTTGTGGCTGGGACAGAGAGCCAGCTCACTGTGATTGGCCATTAATTAGAAACAACCACATGAGACCAATCACAGATGCACCTGTTGCATTCCACAGCAGCAGATAACCATTGTTTACATTTTGTTCCTGAGGCCTCCAGCTTCTCAGGTGGAAAAATCCTAAGGAAAGGATTTTTCATAAAAGATGCCTGTGACACTCCTTCACTCCCTTCTCCCCCAGGCAGGAAGGACCCCCATGAGCAGCCTGAAAGCAGGGAACCACCACCACTGCTGACACCTCCCAAGGTCCTAAACAACCTCATTTTCCATCCACAGAAGCTGTGGGTAGAATGAGACCCACAGAAAGGACAGACACCAAAAGCCACCTACTGCTGGATGAGGATCTTCACCAGGTTGATGTGGCCACAGGTGGCTGCTGCATGCAGTGGAGTCCACAGCTCGTTGTCCTTGGCGTTGACGTTGGCCCCGTGGCTGAGGAGGAGCTTCACTATGTCCTCATAGTTGTCTATGCAGCACTGAGGAGGAAGAAATGCAGAAACATTGAGGTTTTCTAAACTTTGGGAACATGAGGGTTCATACCTGCTCAGCTGTCAATAATAAAGGGCGCCTGGACATGGAGATCTACTTTATCATTCACTGCTTGGCAAGGAGCATCTCCAGCAGGGTTTAACACCAAATTGAGCACCAGCAGGTCAAAAAGGCAGGCCAAAGGGTCACTGGTATTTTCCAGTGCCTATTCTGGCAGAACCAGCAGGGAATAACAGCAAACATGTGCACAGCTTCTATTCCACTGAGTCTTCCATATTCAAGAGCAAACACTGCAGAAATTCAATGTAACCAGTAGAACCACATACCAAGGGATGAGCTGACAAGCTGACATTCCCTTTTCTCAGGGAGAATCCCACACACTGGCATGTGATGAGCAAAAGTCTTCTCAGGAGCTCACGCTACCTACCACAGTTATCTGAGAGGCACAAATTGGATTCCCAGAATTATGGGGCACTTTGCAGGGCACTTTTCACTTCCTGAAAATAAGTAGCTTCCTTCCTGCATTTAGAGTATAGCCCAGCAGGCTATACCAACCTCCTTCCTTTGGTGAAGGTGAAATTTACTCTTTGATCCACCTCTTGTTCACCTTTAGACATGAATGTGCATGTGATAAAGACATTAAAATAGTATTTTTTCTTGTGCAAGAAGGCTGTTTGTGGTCTGTGCATTGCTGCAGACCCACACAGCTCAGCACACAGTACAGGCTGTTAATGGGGCTGAATTCCAACACACAACAAACATTTCAGCAGCTGAGTGACAAGGACCTTTCAGGTATTTCTATTTTGTTCACTGTTTGTACAGGGAAGTGGGGTTACAGTCATGCCTGTCACACAGCCAAGTTATCACAGAAGTGGAAGGAAGTCACATTCACTGGAAGGAATGCTAATGTGCCCACTGAGGGGCTTCTCTGTGCTCAGGGATTCAGTTAATTCCAGCGGATACAAAGCTCCCATCAGAGCCCCCAAATGCACCTTTACAACCTCTCAGTGGGCAGGGTGGGATTCAGAGCCTGGCTGGGAAAGCAAGGACGCTGTCAGTGTCCCTCTGAGTGCAGGATAACATCTCTCAGGAGAGGTGATGGTGGTGGCACCTTTTCTTCTTCCAGGAGCCAGTTTGCATTTTTGAACAAACATTCATGCAGCTTTGAAGAGAGCAGGCAACTGGCACAATAATCCAAAATCCCAAGTCAATGGGGGCATTCAGAGCAGGGAGCTCTGGCCAGAAAGCCCTGAGTGCTGGTGTGACAACCACGCCACTGTTGTTACAGCAGTGGGGGCGGCAGCTGCCAGGCACGGCCAGTCCCACGTGCCTGAGAAAGAATAGAAAAACCCTTATGGAAACAGCACAGGGGCTCCAAGGAAGGCCACAGACCTACACACCACTGTAGCAACTCTGTATTTCACTGGTGACCAGCTACTCCCATCTCATACTGACTTTGGAAGTCCCTACAGCGAGCAGCAGCGGGTCCTTCAGGCATCTTGTGCATCATTTATTTAAATCACTTTCAAACCTCATGGATTGCCAAGGCCTCTAAATCTGTGTTTATCTGTTATGAGAATTTAGAGCCCAGTCCTACAAAAATTAGAGTGGGGGAAATGCTGTTCACATGTGAAGTCCAGCCCTGACACTGAGCTCTTATTACTGAATAAAGTCTGGGATAGCAAGAAAATTATTTGATCTCAGTTTGCTCCCCAAGAAACCGGATTGCCAGCACAACATGGTGAGGTTTCACTGCTTTAACAGAGGGAAAAATAAGAAATCTAAGAGGTGTCCCAGTTAGACCTGGCCAGGCTGGCTGAGGGGGCAGCAGGGAGGTGTGAGCTCACCTGATGCAGCGCAGTTAATCCATCCTCATTGCACAGGTCGGGGCTGATGTTGCTCTTCAGCAGGTAACACACTGCAAGGCAAGCACAGAGGAGAGTCAGAGCAGCCACCCTGTCACATCTCGTGCTCCCAGCCAGCCCTGGACAGGTTCAAGGCAATGCATTTCACACCATCAATGTGAAATCATCAGTGCTGGCTTGTCACCGCAGTGAGAGCAGAGCCTTCCTGGCTTTATCCAGCAGAGAGCACCAGCACACAATTTTCCCCCAACTTCCTTCCAAAGGAGACTTTGCACAGTTACAATTTTCCTTCAGTTGTGCTGGAACAGTCTCCATTTTTTGTGTGCTTCACAATGCCTGAGTGCAACAACCTCTGCACTCTGTGGCCCAGGAAAACCCAAAGAGGATTCTGGGGTCCTGAATTACAACCATGGTAGAGATTCCTCCCACCATGAGAGGCATGAGGCTTTGCTTCAAGAAGTAATCTATACATTCAGGGCCCTGCCACATTGAATACACCACGGTTGCTTTGGACACTTCACTTGAGCTGCTGGGTGTGCTTCCCAGAGGCTTTCATTTTTAATCACTGCTTTGTGGGGGGAAAGGGTAACATTTATTCCATTAAAATGCAAATTTCTGAAACACATGAAAAGTCATTAGCCCCTAGGTGAAAAACTTGCACAGGGTAACAGCAACAAGGTTAGCAGAGGGTATAACTTAATAGCAACAGCAGAAACTCTTCAAATACAACACTGCTGACAGATCTTGATGATCCATGCCCATTTTCTGTTGTTGCCTTGCTCATTCCCTGTTTTTTCCTCAGAGATGTCACTATCTAATGCTTTTCCTACCTCAAATGTCACTGACAGCACAAGCACAAGCCAGAGGTTCATAATCACCTCCCCAGGGCCAGAGCAGCAGCAGATATTCACATCACATCTGATTTGATGGCAGACATGCAGGCACTGAGTGCAACCAGAGCGGCACAGCCAGGAACACTGACAGAGCTAAAAGGGCAATAACTTTCCTCAAAACTGGCAATCAAAAATACTGCAAGGCTCACTCCAGAGCATCCTGCAGCCTCTGATCCCTGCTGTCAGAGGGAGCTCTTTCCCCAGCACATCCACAAGGAGAACCATCTGCAGGGCTGTCCCTGGGGACACAGCACTTCTGGCACGCAAAACACGACATGGAAAACACACCCACCGTGACATCAGGGATGATTTATGAGGCTTTGTTTAAAAGATCTGGAAAAGGCACTTGCAAGAAAGGCAAATGGAAAGCAAAGTGAAATTTTGATTGGAAGCCGCTGCTCTGACGTTATCACAAAGGAAGGCAAAACCAGACAGAAGTGAAATAAAACACATCACAGAGTTGTTTCACCCAACTCAAAATGAACGCTTGGATTTACTTTTGCTGGAAATAATTTCAAGGCATTGACACCTGCTTGGTGAAATTGCTGCAAAAAAAGCAGAATACAGCAAAGACAAAACTCATCCAGCACCACAGTGAACCCAAAGCCTTTTTATTTTTTTCCCAGCTCAAAGGCCAGTGCAGGAAGCCCACGCCTACACTGCACTCACAGCCCCAACACTTGCATGCTGAACAGTAATAGGAGCACTGAACCTCAGCCAGTATATCCAATTTAATGACTCTGCTTCTACTGTTTCTGGCCAGCCCTGAGCTCCTGCTCTCCTAATCCAAGCTGAGTGATAGACAAGTCATCCACCAGTGAGTCTGCTTGTCTCCTGTTTACCTTGGATGCTCTGCCATTAGGGTTTTAATTCAATCTCAGTCAGTTAAGTGCCATTGTGTACTAATGACACACAGCTCCATAATCATGTTTTGCCTGATTATGGAGATTTGGACAAGTAGATGCTGGCAAATTAACCTTGTAAGTGCTGTCTCTCCATGGGAAGAAGAAGCAGCAGCATAAATCCCAGCTTGTTACAGGGTTTGTGTCACTGTGATCACAGCTTGACAGAGCTTGTAAGAGGCCCTGAAGGGTTAAGATTCAGAGAAGTTTTAATCTTACCCTAAAGAAGCTTTGAATTCTTCCCTAACCCCTGCAGCAGCCCTGTGTTCCCAGTGCACCTCCCCTTGGCTCCCTTGTGCCCTCAGGACAGGCTCACCTTATTTCCCAGTACCTCCCAATACACTGGGGACTGACAGCCACAGGACACCAGAAAAGGGCTCAGAAAAGTCAGACAATGTGGCCAGGCATGGATGTGGTACCACTGAGTCCAGGCAAACAAGGCATGAAGAAGAGATCAGACTGCTTTCTGTCCAGTCCTAAGCTGAAGATCACATTTCAGGGCTCAGGAAATGCATTTCAGGGCTCAGGGCAGCACAGGGTCAGGCAGCAACCAACCCCATTCCTGCCCAGCAGCCCAGGTTCAGAGCAGAACTCAGCCCCATTCCTGCCCAAGCTCACAGCAGAACACAGCCCCATTCCTGCCCAGCATCAGGGCATGGGTGCCAAAGAGCAGCTCCATCACCCCCCTTCCCTGTGAGCTGCAGAGGCACATGGAGGGAGGACTTGAACGCCTTCTCCATGCCCACCACCCAGGAACAGCCCTTCCCAAAGAGCCAGGAAGAACAAGTCCTCCTTTCTGATAAGCTTCAGGATAAAATGTGCCTTTGTGGGTTATCCAGTGCCCAAAGAACAGGAAAGGGGGGCTCATCTGTGCTGCTGTGCAGTGCTGGGAGCTGGACCCTCACCTGTGGCAGCACAGACCTGCTCTGCTGCTTCACACACAGCATCAGTCACAGCGACCTGAGCGTGCAAAATGCTTCTCTCTCCAAGCCCTGCTGGTGTCCCACGCTTCTCTGCAGAGCCCCACACCTTCCACCCCACCTCCAGGCATGACTGATGCTGTCCAGGTAGGAAGCAAACCCTTCACTCCCAAGGACACAGATTAATCACCCAGCACCAGCTGATCACCTTCTGTCAGCTCAAGCCTCAGCCTGCAGGTGGAAGGACAATCCCCCATGCTCATGGAACAGCACAGAAATGAGCCCTCTGAGAGCCCCTGAGCCCCACAGAAGGGGCTCTTTGGGGTCACATCAGCGTGTTGAGCAGCATCAGGCTGCACACTAACACCTGATTAACTTCTTAGAGAGCTCAGGGCCAAAACTGCTGAGCCCTGTCAGAGCTGCACGTGGGTGGAGGCAGGTGGGGAGCAGGGGCTGGGTGCCGGGAGATTCTTCATTACACATCCAGCACAAGTTGTGGGAAGCAGTTCCAAAAGCATGGCAAATGAAGGAACGAAAATGATGGCAATAAGAGCTGGGTGAACAAATTGTTGTGAATAATTCATTGCAAATTGTATTAACTGAGCGATCACTCAAATGTATTTTCCATTATTCTCCTTGCTCTGCCTATAATTGAAACTCTCACACAGCAAGATGGTGTACATTAATCTTCAATTTCTATTTTATCATTCACATCTGCGCTGTGTTAAATGGAAAAAGCTCCCACAACAGCTGTAAAAATACAGCCTCGGTTTTAAGCCTCCCTCCATCAGGGAGGAGGGAGGCTCAAACACTGTCCTGGGGCAGCCTTAGAAAGATTCTCCTCCCCAAACATAGCAAACCACTTCTCAGGAGCTCCTTCTCCTCCCAGCCTCACTTATTCTCCCAAAAAACTAAAAAGCAGGGGAAAGGCAAAAACAACACTGCAAAGGAAAACTCAGCACAGGGCAATCGACTCTCCAGCCCAAAGAGATGCTGCAGTGCTATCATTTTTTATTGGTGTTACTTCCCACTGAGTTTACTCTAGAAACAGCTTTTCCAAAAAAGTTCTTAAACCAGATGAAGGAAAAAAAAGCCTCTGTTAGTGCAGTTTCCCCTAAGTCAATAAGCTACACCATAAAATTCTGGATCCTGTTACACTCCCATCTATACCAAGCACTTGCATACCTCAAGCATTAATAACTCATAGGAGAAAAAGCCAGCTGGAACTGATATGGATATCACGGAGGGATTAAAAAAAAAAAATCCAACAGACACCTTCCTGATAGGAGGTCCTGATTCCTCCCAAAAATATATAATGGCAAACTGCCTCTCCTGGCAAGCAGGCTTACCTGTGTGCTTCAAGTTTACATACACACACAGGCCATTACTTGGCAAAAATCCAGGTTTGTCTCAATCTTTTTTACTCAACAATTTCTATTTGAAATCATCCAAGCTCTTCAAGTTCACCTTTTGGTGAACCAGGCACTTTTAGGCCACCTTTAAAAGGTGGGGTGTCTATGACAGTACAATAATTTCTGTATGTTCACACATGATTTCACTGCATTAAAAAAACCATTTTTACACATTGCTCCAAGTCTCTTTCACCCAAATGCAGCTTTGGTCAGAGTCAGTGTAGCAGAAGCAGCTCCTTGCAGCATTATTTGTAGTGACATTCACACAGGGGTGTTGGCAAACGTCTGCAAAGGCTGATCCCAGCCTGCCAGGCATGGGGCTGTGGAGGAGCTCAGCTACTTCAAAGCTGCATGTTTACTGCTGTGGTTGTGCAGGGATATTTATTACACAGGAGAAACAATGCCAGGAAAACAGCACTGAAGCTGTGAGTGCTCTGCCAGCTCCCTAGCCCAGCATACAATGACACTCACATTTTACAGCATGTCTAACCTCTGAGCAATAACAGGATGAACTCACTCAGCCTTATCCTCCACTCCCTGCAATGTACAACTGATAGCCCATGCTGGCCCATTGATAAGCTCCACAGCTCCCTAAAGCTTTCTGAAAGACAGAAAAACTCCTCAGAAAGCAAAATGCCACACTCAGCTTCAAACACAGAGTACACCTAAAAATAAATATGGCCCAGTTTGCCTGCTGAGCCAGCGGCTGAGACATCCCATCCTGATTGATCACTGAGCTTTCTCAGGAAGGTTCAAAGCCTGTTAAACACTTCCCACCCAGCTGATAGCCAGGCACACACATAATATACCCACAAAACCTGGCAAGTCTGGAGAGAGGCCAGCAGAGCCCCATCTGCTTGGTGCCACGCTCAGGGCAGGCACTCTGCACGCAGCCACGCTCGGCCCAGGGGCTGCTCCTCTCAAGGAAAATCTATTCCTGACTTTGATGCTTCTGAGTTCAGAGGGCACAGCCCTCCTCAGCCCCCAGGAGCCTGTTTTTCACAGCAGGCTCCTCCTGTATGGTTGGGAGCCTGGCTTACACAAGTTTTATTCTGACAGCAAGTCAACAAGTCGTACATTTATTTAATGCATAGAGTCCAATTATTTCTCCCTCTGTTTGTGCATACTTTAATCCATTTTTGCTTTATGCTTTCAACCCTTACCCATCACTGCAGCACCACAGCACCAAGAGCAATGCTACAAAGGGACAACCTCCTACAGCAGCTTCTCAGATGGATGGGGACAGCCTGGCTCCGCCACCCTTCTGCATCTCACATTTTTCTTGTTCTGCATGCAGGACTTCAAGCTCTGATAATCCACTTAGTGCTAGTGATGATAAAGCATCTTCCCTCAATGGCTGCCATTCCCCTGGGATTACTGGGATAAGGAAATGTGCAAGTTACCCATCTGCAGCCACAGTGCTTGAAGGGCGGAGCAGAAGCAAAGCCAAATTTATTTCAATTGGGAAAATAAAAATTAGAGGATGCTGCCCTCTGACACAGCTTTCTAAGGATGTAGTGTCATGTTCAAAAGTATCCTGATCCTCTTCTCATGTCAGGCTAGCAGTGAAATTGGTCCACACTGGAAATGTTAAATACATAAAGCAAAATTAAAGTCAAAGGTTACTTCCCTGGTTTCCCATTTGTCATCTGGTATTGGAAGAATAAATAAATCATTTTGGGATGGTTTTTAAACAGATGATGGGATTTGAAAGGGATGAGTGTTTTATATAACCTTTGGGCTCAGCTGCCTTCAGCAGGATTGCTGTGGGCAGGGAGCCAGGAAAGCAGATTCCCCAATATCACCGTGACAGAAACACCTGGGCTGCAGCACAGCCTCCTCTCTCTTTAGAGCCATTTCAGAGCAGTTATTTGAACAGTCCTGATTTAAAGAGTACTAAAAAATATATTAACTCATACTTTGGGAGGCATGGACCAAACAACCCAAGGCCAAGTTTCCCAAGGATGACTCAGGAGCTTGGCACCAACAGAGCAGCGCTGGATTTTACAGTGTCAGAGTTCCCAAAGGGAATGGAACCACACGAGTCAGTGGCCTGAGCAGGGAACAACAGAACAAAGAGAGGGATGATGGACAGCCACATCCTCCAGCAGCAGCTCCAGGGGCATCTTCACCCCCCATCTCCTCAGTTCACACCTGAAATTTTGGGTTTGGTAGGCCCAAGCAGGTGAGAAACACATCTCATTTTAATTTGAGCTTCAGGCAGAGTGAGACAAAGGGCACCTACAGAGCCAGAAACTGAACCAGCACCTCCTGTTCTCCTACTCCTCTGGCTGTTTCCAGCCTTCTTCCTACAAAAAGCACTTCTTGGAAGTCATTACAACACAAGCAAATCCATTCACACAACACAAAATCAACACTACATGTGCCTTTTATCTGAGCAGCACAGAGGATCTCACTTGTACATGAGTTCACAAACAACTTTTGATGTGTTGGACCAAAATCCATCTACTGAGACATGGAGCACTCAGCACCTGTCTGTACTAATCTTATTAGAAATTAAGTCTGTCAGGGTACTAAAAAGGAAATGCATCATAAAAATTAATTGGCTTTAATAGAAATGACAGCCTGAGAAGTGTTTAGCTAAAAGGGAGCAGTGGTGTCAGGAGGGAAACTTCTGCAGCTGTCTGTGAAGAGCCTCCCCAGCCACATGAACACAATAACCCAACAGGTGATCAGAGGAGCAGGATTGCAAAGGCCCCCTCCAACCTCCACGCAGAGCCAGACTGCCAGGATTTGCAAGAGGATCCTCTGATGTGCTCTGTGGAGCAGGAAATAGCTCCTATTGCCACTTGAAAGTGCTCTTAGGTTCCAGAGCCAACAGCCTCTGCCCCCAGCTCGTGTTTCAGGCATCCTCTGGCCTCAGCTAAGCAGCTGAATGCTGACCTGAACCACAGGAACGTTTTTAAGAGTTTCAATTATAAAACAGGAAACTTTCTACTCAGAGTAGCGGAAGAGAGGTTGTGCTGGAGGGTGGGGAAATGCAGATCTGCTTCTCAAGCTGAGCTCATGCTGAACAATGCCCTGCAGGGACAGCCTGCTGACCACATCCCAGGAGCTCCTGGAAGCGTGGGCTCTCCTCCTCTGCCCAGCACTCTTGTTCTGTGTTTCTCTCACCACACTCTGATCTTCAGAGATCTCTGGTCTGCTCTCTCCATCTGCTCTGGCTGTTTCAGTACCTGCTCCACTCTCTGACCTCAATCAACCCTGCTTATTGGGGGCTTTTTCCCTCCCTACCTCCAAAGCTGTCTCTTTTTGGTACAGGATGAGTACAGAGGTGATGGAGATGAGTACAATGGGGATAGAGATGTTTCAGAGCTGCAGACCCACATCACACCCTCAGGTCTGCTCCCATGCATGGCTGCACTCCTGCCCCAGGCCTGTGAACACCAGCAAGGGCCTGGTATGCCACTGTGAAAAATGAGTATTTTATGACTGGCTTTTCACAAATATTAAAATGAATATTATATGTGTTGTGTTAGAAAGTTATGCTGTTTAATTTTTTTTAAGTAGCGTGTTAAATATAGTTTAGGATATTAGGATATAACATAAGGTTAAAATAGAAACTATGTATGTGAGATTTTTTTAAGAAAGGACGGAGGTACTCACACCAAGATAGCAGCCACAGGACACCTAAATCTTTCAGAGAAAGAGAATTTATTGCTCCATTATCAAAAGAAATTAACTTCTTCCTGCCTTGCTCACCCCTGAAGACACGACCAGGATTCAGCGGAAGAAGCTGACACTGACCAGACAGAATCCTGTGTTTGAATGGAATTTATGCATCATGGATGAGGTGTGTGAATATGCAACAGGCTGTTGCTTTTAAGGGTTAATCCTCTGTTAACCTGGGTCCTTTTCTGAGCTTATGTTGCCTAGAAAAAGGTACCTGGACTGTCCATAACTCTTTGTTTCTACTGTCTCATATTGTCCTAATTCAAATTGTCCAAATAATTACTTTAATTATATTACTATTTTTATAACTATTTTATTATCATTAAACTTTTTAAAATTTTAAAAACAAGTGACTGGCGTTTTTCACACCAGGACAGGTGCCCAGCTCTGTGTGACAGTGCCACAGCAGGAGCTGCTGCCAGCCCAGATGTGTTTCACACCATTACCCACCTGGGAGACCACAAGGGACATGCCAGCAGTCAATGAGTAATCTGCTAAAACCTCAGCTCCTTGGCTCTAACTGGAAATGCTGGGCTGCTGTGCACTGTGGGAAGGGAAATATCTATAAAAGCAGAAAATCAGCTCCCCACATCCCCTTTTCTAATATCAGATAAAGATAGAATATGGTTTCATTTTCAAAACCAAACATTACAGAAAAAAACTTTCATGCAAGTTAAGCAGCAGCCTGAACTTTACCAGAGAAGCACTGGCAATCCTTAGCAATCCTTTTGCTTTTGCAACCTGCAATTATTCAGCAGGAAATTTTACACATTTCAGAGATTTAAATTTCAACAGCACCTTCCATCCAGAGATCCCCCAAAGTGCAGCTGCTGTGGAGTGAGCTCTAGGCTGTCCCCTGGATTTTACAATCAGTTTTTGCCTTGTTTCACAGCTGTGACATCTCAGCCCAAGTTAGACCAAGGCTCTGGAGGCTCAGGGACCTTTCCTTGCCAAGGTGACAGTGCCAGTCCATGGCACAGCTGTGACACTGCCCTTGAGCCAGGTCCCAGCTCTGCTCTTTAAGCACAAGAAAACTCTGCTCTCCCCCATCCTTTCTGGTGTTCAAAACTGGACAAAGCAGCTGAAACCTCAGTGCTAACAGCAATTTTTTATCCCTACTCTCACATGCCCAAGTCCAAGTTTGCAATTTTTAAGGGTTGATCAAATCTCACTGTTCCCCCAGACTTTCCAACCAGTTCTCTCTGAACCTTCACTTCAGCACCTGTCACACAGACAAATCACAGAGCCCACAATTTATTCTTAGTGTTAACAAAGCAGTGCTTTCAAATTTGCTCTCCAGGTCAAACACCTCCAATCCCAAAGCAATCCCCAAAGTCCAGTGTCCCTTGGTTACCAACAAACTCTGGTCAGAGAAGTCAACTTTATCTGTGAACATCATCACCAGAGGCATTCAGCACTGCAGGGAACCCAGCTCATACATGCGAGAGTGGAATCAAAAGTCAGCACTTGAGCTTGGCAGAAATGCAGGTTTTTCACAGCTACAGTGGTGCTTGCAATAAATGAGACAGAGACAGCAAAAAAAAGCCTTCAAATCTGGCCAAAACAAGCAGGCACACAGCCTGGCCTGGTCTATAACCTGACTGTGAGTGCTGTGCACACCTTGTTTTAAAAATTATCTCATCTGATCCATCACACAAAGCTGAAAACTCTCTCAAACAACTTCTGCCACAAGCTCCACATTATTTCTGCTTGCCACCATTGGAGAAGAAGATGAGCATTCCCAGGCAGGGAGCTGCAGCTCTGTGACTGCTGGGAGGCCCACGGGAGGCAGCTCCAGAGCTTGACAGGTCATTCAGACCTCAGAAAGGCACAAAAAAGCCCAACAGGCTGTGTTCACCCACCCCTGCCCTGTGCACAGACACCAAAGGGAGCCTCATGTGAACCCAGGACAGCTTTTGCTGCCAGCTCTCCTCTGCTGAGCTTGCAGCACTTTGATGCAGAGAAGAAAGGAACTGAGCACGGGGCTGGCAGCACTTTGCTTTTTCACCTCCCTTTCAAAAGCCACCTCCATCAGCTTCCATCTTTCATCTGCACAATGCAGCCTGAACTCAGCAAACCCCTTCAGATCCGTGGTGGGCAGAGAGAGAAAAGCTCTCCATTTCCTGGCAGGGCAACAAGGATGCTCCCTCGAGCAAGGAGAGGTTTGGGGTCCAAACCTAAACCTGCAGCTCTGAGCTCAGGACCAGCCTTCGGGGCAGTCTGAGAGCCTTTTATTCAACATAAAGAGGAAAAAAAAATGGAAGTTTCCTCCAGAAAATGCTTTGCTTTAGTGTTTCAGGCCAGGTCACTGATGTGAGATGAGCATTCATTCTCTATGCATACACTGATTTATTTATTTTTAATTCATTGCTTTGTGTTTACACGCCGAGCTTATTATAATTATATGTATTATGCATTATCTGAATATATTGTTGTAATATATATTAACAAAACACATTGTTCAAACCACCAAATTAAAAAATACGTCATTCCTGCAGCTCCCACACAGGTTTAAAGCTCCCCACTCATGAGAGCAGTATCTCTGAACACTGAAGCCACAGCTCCTTGATGCTGGGAACAAGGAGTTACAGGCAACAGCAGGGAGCAGAGACAGCACAATATATCCCACTTAGAATCATAGAATTGCTAAGGTTGGAAACGACTTTTAAGATCATCAAGTCCAACCATCTGTTGACTTCCCTCCCTTCATCCCTGTGAGAGGACTCTTATCCTGGGATAAAAGACAAATCTCCACATCAGAATTGCAAGTGGAATGCCTCCCCCAGCCTCTGCAGCAAGAGGCAGCTCAGAGGAGTTCCAGTTTTCCTTTCTGCACCACTGGAGAGCAGCTTCAGTTTGCAAAAGTGTATCACATTTCCCAATAAAATGGCAGTTTGCAAAATAATTAACAGCCATTAAAATTCCCCATTAAGTTTTGCCACTAGCAACAGCAGGAGCATTCTCTTTGCAGCCGCAGTGAAAACTCTGCTTATTTCTGTAGTAAAGCCAGTGCTGTTAATGAGCCATTTCATCCCACCCTGTTTGCTTCTGAAAGCTCCCTCACCAGCAGATCCCTCTTATCAGGGAGGTTTTCATTACATATTTAACACTACAAGATCCTGAGTGCCAGGGACCACCTTTGAGCTGTCACAGAGCAGGAATGGTGACATCCCTCTTCTGGGCATGAATGGCAGAGTGCTCTGAGCTCACTGCTCCCCTTACACCGAGGAGTAAAGGGAGAGTAAAGGAGCCTCCTTACTCTCTCTTGCCATGCTGCTTGAGGAGAACAGACTAAATGATCAAATTAACTAAAATAGCCCAAATTTTTGAACATTAAGGCAAGACGAAATCCAGGCTCCAGGTTTGCACCATCCCCCATCAATTCTGCAATTTAATATTTTGACTTGAACATTTACAGGAACAACAAAATGCTTTAGTAGCTCAACCCACCTGGGTAAGTTCATTAAAGTAATTAATGCTGAAGTGGCTTCTTACAGCTCTGCTGACAGCACTAATTACAGGCTGCAGAGGTGGATCCCAGTGACAGCAAAGGAGCTGGCATGGGGATGGGCAGATGTGCAGCCCTGTGCCATCCCTGGGCTGCACCCAGGTTCCTCCTGCTCCTAAGCCCAAAATTCAGCATCCCCAGCACTGAGTGTAACTCAGCAACTCCTGCAGCTTCTGCTGTTTTCCTGCAGACCAACATCCAGCAGAAGAGACCTGGAGCACCCTCCTAAACACCTTTAGGGGAGAAAGCCCTTCATGAACAGGAGTAGGGCTGGCTGGCCATGGTGACAGGGCCCTTGCAGAGGAGAACAATCCAAGCAATCCCAATGTTCTGGTTCCTGGAGACATCATGGACCATTTAACCTCCTGTGAAATGAAGTGGGAGGGTGTCACAGACATTTTTTATGAAAAATCTTTTCCTTAGGATTTTTCCTCCTGAGAAGCTGAGAGGCCTCAGGAACAAAATGCAAACAATGGTTATCTGCTGCTGTGGAATGCAACAGGTGCATCTGTGATTGGTCCATGTTGGATGCTTGTAGTTAATGGCCAATCACAGTCAGCTGGCTTGGGTAGAGAATCTAAGAGCATTTGTTATCATTCCTTTCTATTCGATTCTTAGCTAGCCTTCTTATGAAATCCTTTCTTCCATTCTTTTAGTATAGTTTTAATGTAATATATATAATAAAATAATAAATCAGCCTTCTGAAACATGGAGTCAGATCCCCGTCTCTTCCCTCATCCTGGGACCCCAGTGAACACAGTGACAGGAGGGTTGTACTCTCCCTCACTAAACCAGGGGTAGAACATTCCTCACACAAGAAGGCATGGGCAGAGACCTCCACATGCTCAGTGTGACTTGCCAGCAGCACCTGTGTCTGTTTTGGGAGATGCAGGAGATCTGATCCTCATTGCTGGACCTGTGATCAAGCACAAGATCCCTCCCCAGCTGTTTTGGGTTCACCTTTGTCTGGGAAAAACACAGGCTTGAAGAAAATTATTATTTTTCCAGTTGGTTGTTTGTAAGAAATGCTTTTGATATGTTTCCCGCATTTCACAGGCTGAGGCAATCCCACTCCAAGCCTCCATCAGCACCCAATTAGTGCTACAACAGAGGAATCCTGTTTCCTTCGGTTCATCTGATCACACAGAATCATTCCCAGGGAAAGGAGCCCACCCCACCAGGAGCATCCAACGAGGCTGGATCTCACACAGGCACTGCAACCAGCACAGTTGTGTAATGGAAACCTGACCTACAAACCCTGAACCAAATTGTGCCTGTCCCCCTTTGAGAAGGGAGCACGTGAGGGCTGCACACATCTTCTGCCCTGGCTGCTGCCACCTCCCACAGCTGTGATCCCAGCTTGGCTCCACATCCCAACAGGGCTGCTGCCTCTCCTCCATCCAGCACAGCTGGCAGGGAGAGGACTGGGGAATTCAGGACATCCCTCTGGCTGTCCTGGATTGCCCAAACCCCTGCCAGGGGGCTCAGAGACCCTGGCACAGAGCCCAAGACGCCTGTGACTTTGATTATGACCCATGGAAAAAATTACCAACCTTATATGAGGATCTGCAAGCCACAAAAGTCTAAGTAGAATAATAATTAGTTTGTCATGGGGTGGAAAAATAGATTTTGGGAGTTTTTAGAATGGGGGTTCAGAGGGCAAGATGGAGGAATCTGGGCATGTCCAGCCTTTCTCCTTCTTCTTGGCCTCCATCTTCTGCTGTGATGTTGGCACTTACAGATTGGTTTAAAGTAGAAGCTCACTGTCTAACATAGGTGATAGGTATTGGGAAGTAATGGTAATAAGGTACACGTAGTTTTTAGTATAAAGACATAACACTGCCCCAAGAATGGGCAGAGTGCCTCCGTCTGACCTGCTGAATGGACCTCAGAAGGCCAGAGAAAGAATTTTATAGATAAGAAACAATAAACAACCTTGAGAATGAGAACTGAAGAGTTCTGATTCCTTCTTTGACAGCCAGGCTGAGAAAAGAGACTTTCTAACACATCTTGGGGTCACTGTGAGCAGCTAAACCCCGAGAGAGGACCAGCAGCAAAAAGTGAGTTAAAAATGGGCCCTGGTTGCACAAATTGCGTCATCTGTGCCTCCTACAACTCAGGGATGGACGTGGTTTGGTGGCCAAGCTCTCCACACACAAACCCACCCCTGGGCTGAAGGGCACACAGAGGAGCAGCTGGTGAGCCCTGGAGCAAGGGACATTGCCCAGCACACACACCCCTCATGGAGCCCACAGCCTGCTGGGGACACAACACCTGTGTGGTGATCAAGGTGACCACCAGGTGACACAGAGAGATTTTGGGACAGACAGCATTAACCTCTTAGCTGCTGGAGCCTTGCTCACCAGAACAACCCCAGCTCCTCAGGAGGGCCCTTGCTCTTCACAGACCCAATTCCAGATTGGCTTGAGGTGTTTTGTGCCTCTGATGCAGCATCAAAGGCATTAAGAAGAAGAATATATTGCACCAGAGAGTCTAACAAATAACACACCCATAAAAGCAGAGATGAAGGCTCAGCACATGCAGGCAAATCACAGCAGCTGGGAACTGCAGAGTCACCCTGGGAAGGGGACAAGAGACAAAGCCATCTCCTCCTCCAGCCCAGCACCAGCCAGGTCAGGTGGGAATATGGACAGCCCTGAGCCCCAGAGCAGCTCTACAAGGTGCACAAACCTTCTTTGGGTTTCTGTTCTGCAGTAAAATTCCAAAAAGCATTACAAGGACTGTGGAAGGAGCACGAGCCCTCACAAGGAGGTCCTTACACTGTCAGCAGTTTTGAGATGCTTTGCAACATCTGATCCCTCCTTCCCCATGCAGCACATTTAACATTTAAATCAAGGAGTTTCTTCAGAGAGTGGGCTATATTTGAATGACAAGGTTTCTCAGCTCCCTGGCTGGAAATCTCTTCTTTTCCTACAGTCTTGCTGAAAGTAAGGAGAAATTTGCCCATTCCCAGCAGTGGTGGACAGGGGCCAGGCTGTGCTGACCCACTGACCAGTCCTGCTTGGCCACACTCCTGGGCCTGCCCCACGTGTCCAGGGACACAGAGTCTCAGGTTTTGGTTGATAATTGCTGCCCCGAGATGTGCAGGATGTCTCTGCTTCAGCCTGCGCAACTGCAGAACGAGTGTGGACTCTTCACTTTTCTGTCTTGAGGTCATTTATTAATTCTTATCTATAAAATTTTCTTTCTGCCCAGCCGAGATCTGCCCAGCAGGGCAGCCACAGGCACTCTGTGTTGTCCTTTTATACTACAAACTATGTATAACATATTTACACTGAATTCCCAATACCTATCACCTATGTTAGACAGTGCACTTCTACTCTAAACCAATCCCAAAGTGCCAACATCACTGCAGAAAATGGAGAACAAGAAGAAGAAGGAGAAAGGCTGGACACACCCAGATTCCTCCATCTTGTCCCCATAACTCCCATACCAAAAATCCTAAAATCTACATTTTCACCCTGTGATCATTTTGTTATTACACCTTTCAAACCTGTGTGACTTTCAGGTCCACATACAAAGCTGGTAACTTGCTCCAAGGGTCAGAATCAAATCCCCAGGTGCTCTGGGCTGTGTGCCAGGGTCTCTGAGCCCCCCGATGGGGTCCTCAGCAACTCTGGACACCCAGAGGGATGTGCTGAGTTCCAACAACAGGGTACAGCACCTCCCCTCACAGGGACACTGCCCCTCACAGCTGGAAAAAAGCTGCCCTGCTGGACTGATCCCAAGGGAAAAACCAGCCCAGTCTGCAGTCAGGAAGGGGCTACATGAGCCAGTGAGGAAGATGAGTTGGGAAGATGCTGCTTCATCCCCAGTGGGCAGTTTGAGTGTGTCACACACACCAGGAGGACAGTCAGAGAGGTTTGAGCCATCACATGTAACCCCAGTGGATAACAACTCACTGAACACATAATTTACTTAATGACTGTAGCAGCAGCTTCACAAACTGTGGGTGATTGCAGAAGCACTCAGGGCTTTGCTGCTGCTGCTCCCATTTGCAGCCAAGCCCCAGAGCAAGGCAGGGACACTGAGAATTCCCCCAGCTGCTCTTATCTTGTCTCGCAGCATTGGAAACTGGGGCCTGCTGAGAGCAAACAAACAAGGCATGGCACTCACTGAACTCTGCTGTAAATCACTGCAGGGACAGGCTCTTCACGCAGGAGTGACAAGGAAGATGTGTCTGCAATGGTTTTATGGCACATCAGCACAGAAAATGGTTTTAAGGACGTAAAAGAAGGTGATTAAAATTCCAAGATGTCATAGATTTTAATCCTCAGCTAATTTTTTCCTCTCTTCTATGCTGTATCATACATCACTACCATCAAGAGAGCAGAACTCTCAAAAATCAGATTTCCTGAAGCTACAGAACAAGAAAATTATGTTTTCTACAGCAAATCAGTTCAACAGAGGCTCAATAAAACATGATTGATAATTAGTGTTTTCTTTTTGGCAGCTAGTAGCAATTGTCTTCTCCTTAAGCCTAGTGCATTTGCCAATTTAAAACTAATCTGTCCAAAAATGAAACAAAACATCTGCCAAAAAAATTCCCAGTGAATATTGGTTAAGATTTACAAAGTTCCACAGCAGAGTGTCACCTGCTACAGCATCAGACAACTCATCAGTAATTAGGGTAGAGCTGAGACAGCCTTGTGGAAAGAGCCATCAGGCAAATGGAAAATGGATGGGAATAGCTAAATCAGTTTAGATTTCCTTAACAGAGGGAGATCAAAAGGAAACTAACCCGATTAGGAGGGAGAGAGACACTGATCCAGATTCATGGAGCAAAGCAGAACAGCTATAAAGTGATATTTATGCCTGTTTTCCTTTCTAGGGCTGCATAAAGCATCAGCATGTACCAGTAGATCTGGCCCAGATTTATGGTCTAAGGGTAGACCCTTCTAAACCAGGACAGCTTCTCTTCTCCAGTTTACTTTCCCAGTTAAGCAACTGTCCAAAAAAAGGAGAAAAAAATTAAAATAGGCCATAAAAAAAAAAAGCCTCCCAAATTCAATTAAATAGAGTGGGTGACAGTGACAGTCAGTGCCTGCTGGCAGTGCCATTCTCCCTGCTCAGGGCACCTTGTCCTGCTTGCAGCAGGGCAGGGATGCACTGCCAGAGCCCAGCTTTGGGCACAGCCCATTTCTGACAGCCCAGCTCTGGTGCCAAGGTCCCTGGGGATGCCAGTGTGGCTCTGTGGTCCCTGAGACCAGGCAGGGCAATCAGTGCTGCTGCAGCATTGAATATTGCAGAATATAACACACACAATCCCCCAGGAGCACTGTGCTGCCCTCCCAAGGAAAAACTGACCCAGACCCTGCTCCCTGCACCAGCCACCACCCCCTGCAGCAGCAAACCCTCTGCTGTTCAGAGCTGCCACCACTGCTGCCAGGGCTCATCTCAGCTGAGTGCAGCTGCTCAGTGACTTTGGGGGCATCTCATCACCCTGAGCCATGCCCAGCACAGCCACAGCCTCCTCCTCAGCCCCAGGGCAGGTGTCTCAGCAGCAACACCACCCTCTGCCAGGGTAAAAAGCTCCATGGAGCCACTCCTGCAGTCCCCAAAGCCCCTCCTGCTGTCCCCAAAGCCCACGGGAAGGACTCACTGCCCAGAGATAAGGACAGCACAAAAGCTCCCTGCCACCAGCAGGCTCAGAGAAGGCCACCCTGGCAGTGTCCCCACGTGCCCTTGGCAGCCCTGCTGCTTTCCAGAGCTGGGAGTGTCCCAGGGGATGTGTGAGCACAGGTACACAGCGTTTTTCCAAAGCAAGCACACTGCCAAGCCTGTGACACTCTGGTTCAGGTTAAACAGTCGTGCCCCCAAGGCAGTGTTTTACAGCTCTACACCACAAATGTGCCCAGTCTAAAGAGGTTTTTGTTGCTGAGGCTGTGCCAGAGCCAGGGCAGGCTGCAGCACTGCCCCTGCTCTGACAGGACACCTCCAGCTCCCTCTCACCTCATCCATAAACCCCAGCAAACCCTCTCACAGCTCAGTGCTGCATCTCCATGCTGGCTTCTACCCCAGCTGTGCAGAATTCACACACCCCAACAAGAGCAAAGGGATGCCCAAAATAAGAGCCCAAAGTCCCCTCACAGTTTAGTGAGAGATTGTGGAATTTGCTGGGTCCCCAGGATGAAGGAGGAATTGAGAATAGGACTCCATGTTCTTAGAATATATTATTATATTATATTATATTATATTATATTATATTATATTATATTATATTATATTATATTATATTATATTATATTATATTATATTATATTATATTATATTATATTATATTATATTATATTGCATTATATTATATTGCATTATATTATATTGCATTATATTATATTGCATTATATTACAGAATGCCATACTAAAACTTTACTAAAAAAAGAGAAAGGATACAGACCAAAGGCTACAAAGAATGATAATGAAAGCTCGTGACTCCTCAGAGTCCCAACAAAGCTGGCTGTGATTGGTCATTAAGTAAAAACAATTCACATGGAACCAATCAAACAATGACCAGTTGGTAAACAACCCCCAGATCACATTCCAAAGCAGCAAAACACAGGAGAAGCAATCAGATAATTATTGTTTTCATTTCTCTCTGAGGCTTCTCAGCTTCTCAGGAGAAGAAATAAATCCTGGAGAAAGGATTTTTCAGAAGCTATGACAGTGAGAAGAGATAAACACAGCTGAGACTTTGCATGACTTCCTGGGGACCCCTGAGCATTTTGGCACAGACCTCTGAAAATATTTGGGTATTTTTCCTTTATTGCAATCAATTTGGTTGGGTCAGTTGACACAGAGAATCCTTGAATTTGGGAAGCTCTTTTTAATGGCCTATTTTAATTTTTTTCTTTCTTTTTTTTTTTTTGGACAGTTGCTTAACTGGGAAAGTAAACCAGAGAAGAGAAGCTGTCCTGGTTTAAAAGGGTCTACCCTTAGCCCATGCAAAGTCTTAGCCCACCTTCCTCCACCCTCCTGCATGTGTCAGATGCCACCTGGCACCTCCCAAGGAGCTGATATTGATTGGATGTTTTAGGATCTAACAGAGAAGCTGTTTTGGGACAGGGCAGAAACAACTTTGCCCACTGCAGTGCCAGCAAACGCCCTTCTTGTGCCCTCCAGTCCCAGGATCTTGGGTGACCAAGCTGCTCTTGTCATGTCCCAGTCACACAGGAACCAGGGCTGGGTTTGGAGAGCCACCCTGGCTGTGGCACCTCAGGATGCTCCAAGCAGAACTCCTGGACAGGTGACAAACGAGGCCACAGCCATGGGACAAGGAGCAGCTTTGAACAGATGTGAGCAGCTCAGGGGGCAGGCAAACAGGATCCCCACTTCTTTCCTGTTCCACAGCTGGAAATCCCACAGGCCCTTCCTGCAGGAAGGGAAGGAGGAGGGTGGGGAGCCCACAGCACTGGGGTCAGCTTCCAAATCAGGGAACTGGCTGTCCCAGGGAGCCTCTCCTGCCCATGGCACACACAGGATGCTTCCACTGCTGCTGGGAACGCCTGGCTCTGGTCAGGGTGATCTCTGAGGACTCAAAATGCCATGTCAATATATTTTAATATCACAGGGCAGTGATTAATGGGGTGGTGTGCAGAGCAGCATCCAGCAGAAGGAGCTGAGTGGACTCTGGATCCCATGGAGCTTTAGGATGTTTGCACTAGCCCTGTTCTGGCCTGGCTGGCAGCTGATGGTGCCCATGGCACAGTTACCTGCACACACCTGCTGTTCTGTCCTTTGTGGCACCTCCAAAGCATTTCCATGTGAGCAGCAAGGGTTAGAGGGGAGGTGCTGCCACTGCCATGGCTCTGGTTGCAGTGATGAGGGCTGAGACACCATGGCTTGGTGTGTTCATGGTCTTTTAAATTGTCTGAGCTGAAGGATTCTCTGTGTCAAACCCATCCTTAGCAATAACAGCAACGTTTTACCTTATTCAGTAATGTTGAATGACAAGTAAAGTCCTTGCACAGGAAGGTGCACCAAGGTTTCATTGCTGCAAGGTGTTTGTGGGTTGCTCAATCACTTGGGTAAAGGAATTCAGCTGGAAATCCATCCCAGCTCAGCCTTTTGGGGTTGGAGAGGAGCAGGGACCCTGCAGTAAAGAACATTCCACTGGTGTTAGGGACATGGAGAGAACTTCCCACATCTGTCTGAAGCCACCATTGGCTTCAGATCCTGTGTGCTGTCAGGGAAAACAGGTGAGGTCTGACCTGGGGTGCTGTGATTCACCTCCATCTCTCTGGACACATCCACATTTTGAGTGGCTGGGGAAGACTGTGGCACCTCCAGAGCATTTCCATATGAGCAGCAAGGGTTGGAGGTGAGGTGCTGCCACTGCCATGGTTCTGGCTGCAATGATGAGGGCTCAGACACCATGGCTTGGTGTATTCATGGTCTTTTCAATTATCTGGTCTGAAGGATTCTCTGTGTCAGCTGACCCAACCAAACTGACTGAAATAAAGGCAAAACACCTAAAGAGCTTCAGAGGTCTGTGCCAAAATGCTCAGGGATCACCTGGAAGCTCTCAGTCAGAGGCAGCTGCAGGTGCTCCTATGAGAGCACCCAGGACAGCTGAGGAAGGTGTTTGTGGGAGCTTTGAACCCCACCAGAATGACACAAGGTGGCCACACCTCTGGCTCAGCACCCTCACCCTGCTCTGGGCACAGCTCCTTCCACCTCCACCTGCAATCCAGGCTGTCAATCCCACCCCACAGGAGACAAATCAGCCAACAGATACTGCCCTTGAGCTACAAGACAAGTCTCTGGATGTAAACAAAGCAAGGAATATTTCCTGTTCACTTGTTCCCCACAGGGTAACTGAGAGATCAGCGCTGCAAACATTCCCATTACTGAGCACATGGCAGATCCTGCAGCACTGATTGAGACAGTGCAGTGATGAGCCAAGCCTTGAATTAATGCTACAGATCCAGTGCTGACCTGTACTCAGATGAACCTTTCCTGGCTCTGAAGAGTGCTAGAAAATTGCCACAAATGAGAGTAATTTGGGTCAGGGGACAGAGCAGCAGCTTTTTCATAGCTATTTCACAACTGCACGATTGGAGTTATAAGAAATAAATTTCCTATGAAAGCACAAGGAATCCTCCTTAGGTGCCTTTTCAGATGAAATTTTAAACCCATTTGCCCTTCTAATAAAAGCAAAATGGACTTCCAGCACCTCTCCATGAGCCACTGCCACCTCCCAAAGCAGAGATGCTGTGGTTTTGGCACAGGTTGGAAGCTGGCTGGTTACAGCCTAGACTGGAACTTCACATCACACTCAAGCCTTGCATCAGTGTTGTGACAGCATCAGCTTTAGGAGGAAAGAAACCCCTGTGCTAACAGCCCTGACAGGCAGCAGGATGTCACTGCACATCCACGGGGACTGTCCTCCTTCTCTGGAGCTCTGGCTCTTTCTAACTCCTGCTATTTCAGGCTGTTAAACCAACATTTTAATTAAAACAAGAGGCCCATTTAAGTTCCATGGAGCCCTGCTCTAGCCTTGCTAATTAAAGACAAACTGACAGGGTCTGAAATGATAAAATAAACCAGGTCTGAAAAGTTTGAGGGGCACAGGACGAGCCTGAGCTCTAAGTAGGTTGAAGCTGGCTCTCTGTGGGAGCATTGTGTGTTGCCCAGCCCCAGGTTCCTGAGGGAGATCCTGGTCTCTGAGGAGCTGATGGGCTCTGCAGAGGGTGAATCACAGCACCCCAGGTCAGACCTCACCTGTTTTCCCTGACAGCACACAGGATCTGAAGCCAATGGTGGCTTCAGACAGATGTGTGAAGTTCTCTCCATGTCCCTAACACCAGTGGAATGTTCTTTACTGCAGGGTCCCTGCTCCTCTCCAGCCCCAAGAGGCTGAGCTGGGATGGATTTCCAGCTGAATTCCTTTACCCAAGTGATTGAGCAACCCACAAACACCCTGCAGCAATGAAACCTTGGTGCACCTTCCTGTGCAAGGACTTTGTACTTTTCATTCAACATTACTGAACAGGGTAAATCTTTGCTGCTATTGATAGGATGGGTTTGAGACAGAGAATCCTTCAGATCAGAGAATTTAAAAGACCACAAACACACCAAGCCATGGTGTCTCAGCCCTCATCACTGCAACCAGAGCCATGGCAGTGGCAGCACCTCCCCTCTAACCCTTGCTGCTCACATGGAAATGCTTTGGAGGTGCCACAAAGGACAGAACAGCAGGTGTGTGCAGGTAACTGTGCCATGGACACCATCAGCTGCCAGCCAGGCCAGAACAGGGCTGGTGCAAACAAGGAGAAGGTGTGACAATGCCTTAGAGGTTAATTCCTGCTCTAATCTCCCCCTTTTTTAGAGCTGAACTCTACAGCAGTAGCCCTTAGGACAGAAAAATGAGAGTATTGTTTTGTTTGGTGGGTGGGTTGCTTGGGGTTTTATTATAGAGGAGGATTGTGGTTAACATTTATTTTTACTAATGGAATTTCTCTTGTCAGCCCAGGTAAAGGCAGACAAAGATAAATGAGACTCTGGAAGTTTCCCACTACATTTCAGAGCTTGATGCTCTTACACTACAGGCAGGGACCTTTTTGCTGCTTGGAAAGCAAAGCCCAGCACAGCAGCCCAAACCACCAGGGAAATGTGAATTAAGGCCTGGCTTGAAAACCTTGGCCAAACTGAGAAATGCTGTGAACTGTTATAAAAAGGAATTCAGAGCAGGAGAAACACCCCAGAGCAACTAAAGCCCATTTCCCCCATGAGTGGCACTTGCAGCCAGCCTGCCTCATGCTATCCAGGGAATCCAAATCCAGCAAAAAAACAGTTGCAAATTGCAGGGAGCTCAGTGGAAACTGCATCCACTGGCTCAGAGCTGCACATGGGCTCCTGTTCCCTGAATTAAAAGGGAGTGCAAGGTGCTTGATTGCATCTTGGCTCTTGATTACAAATGCACCAGCAGCCAGAATTAAACAGTTGGCTTCCTGGCCTATTTAGCATCTTTTAGTGCTGGGTTAGAGGGTGGGCAAGGCTGAGGGGGTGTTTTTATATACCAGCATCTGATTTTTTTAATTTTTTTTTTTTTTTTTTTTTTTTTTTGCTCAAGACACTCTCAGCGAATGGTAACGTTTCCCAAAGATCTGGCCAAGCTCCAGAGGAAAAAACAAGCAGTGGAAGTGTCTGTAGAAGCAGCTCTGCACTAGGCTATAAGGCACTGCCTGAACCAGCTGCCATAGCAACTGCTATTAAAGAAAGAATTAGAGCATTCTTCACGGAAGTAGGAAAACTCCCAGTCAATAAGGGTAAGGATGAGATGCAAAGCAAAAAAAAAAAGAAAAAAATTAAAAAGGAGGATAAATATAAGCAAGTGGGAAAAATATGCACAACTGAATGAGGATCAGGGCTCCTTGCACAGGTAGATGTGCTCTGGTGATGTGGAGATGCCTATAAATACACTAAGATACCTAACTCCACCCTCATTAGCAAGCATTTTAGATACAGTTGATCCTGCCTTGGGGCGGGAGGTGGATTACATGACCTCCTGAGGCCCTCTCAACCTCTATTTTCCATGATTCTAGGAGGGAGAAATCTACACCAGCTGAGCTGAGCTGGCCCTGCTCCAGAAAGGCAGGAATTTAAATCTGGAAAAAAAATAGATTTAATCCACTTTTCAAGTTCTCCTTGACCAGGAGAAAGGGGCAGAAAGCAGAGCCTGCAACCACAGTTTAGAGGCAAGGAAATGCATTTTCAGCTGTAGCAGGGGTACAGCAGCAACATCAGGTTTCACCTTGCTAGAAAGATTCACCCCTAAAAGTATTCATTTCCCCACCAACACTCATTTGCAAAGAACAATCAGATAGGTGGCTGCAGACCTGTGGTTTTGGTTGTGGGCTGCTGTACAAAATACACTTGAAAAGAGAATGATGCTGCAAAAAGCCAGTGAGCTCTGGAGAGCAATCAGGCTCGTGTCCCACATGCCCTGGATCAGACCCCACAGCACAGCCCCAGAGCAGGACAGAGCCCTGGCTCTCAGAGCTCACAGCCAAGCACAGAAAACACAAAATTCCCCTCTGGGCTGTGCTGCTTACTACACAGAAGTCCCCAGTGGAGCTGCTGTTTACGCTCTCTGGTTCCTCACTACTGGAGTGGGACAAAATATCAGAATAAATCATGTGGGACTCCATTGTCTTCATGTGGAAAGGCCTATTCTTTATTCATACAACTCCTTTTATGCTCTTTTTACAGAAATCACGTGCAACTGTAACTGGTAAATAGTTTTGCCAATTACTCTTTTGGTTAGTAAAAGGTATTGTACATGTCCATCAGATCTCTCTATTCTTAAATTGTTTACATATTTCCTTCACTGATTTTGGTGGGACAGATTTAATGCTTATGTAGGTGCTAGCTGTTTTTCACCTAGGAATAGACTGTTATGTTAACAAACTCTTCACACCAAGATTGTTTTCACTTGGGAACTTTAAAAGTACTCGCTGCACTTAAAAGAAACGACAGGCCAGCCATCAATCCAACAGAGCAGGCCTGATTTTATGAAGCCTTTCTTTGATAATTTTTCTACCTGACTGCAACAACAAAACACACCATGAATCAGAGCACAGGAAACAACACTCACCTGGGTCAGAGCAGACCCTGCCAGCTTGGCATAAGGGGCCCAAAGAGGAGTTTTTAGGGTTTAAAATGTAACACAGTATGGGAATGTAGTGATTCTTATAGGCTGTATGTAAATGCTATAGGATTTGTATCTTGTACTAGATTGGTTAGTGAGAATCAGAATATTCAACACAGAAGAAGATTTATGTATTGCAGTCGGAACCTCGCTCTCTTACACTCTTATCCTCTTTTACTCTTCCTTGCTCTCTCATTTTCTCTTTACCACGCTCTTGCCTTCTCTCTCTTTACCACTTTCTTTACCTCTCTCTCAGTCCTGTTCTGAGCTGTGTCTGGCAGCTCCCAGCAGGGCCCTGCCCCCAGGCCCTTTGCAATAAACTCCAAGTTCCAGCCCTGGCTGCAGAGATCTCTCGTGTCCGTCTGTCCTGACTGTCCTACCCCCGATGCTCCTACAGCCACTGACACATCAGCAAGCAATAGCAGGCTTGGAAGTGCTGGTTTTGACATTTGGCAGCTCTGCAGACACCAGGAAACCATGTGAGGCTGCCTCCACATCACAGGAGGCAGAGCAGCCAGGACAGGGAAGGGTTAAATAGCATTGATTTAGCACCTGTGGGCCGGGACATCTCCATGCACCTGGCTGAATTACGGTCCCATTGATAATCTGCCTTGGTCTTACTAAAAGTCTGACATTCCTGTTCTGAGCCCTCCTGTGGTATTTTTGGGGTCCCCCATGGCAGGAAGGAAATTATTGAATCTGACTCCATGTTCTTAGAAGGCTGATATGATATATATTATATGAGATATGAGATGAGACATGATAGGAGACATGAGAGGATATGATATGATATTATGTGATATGATACTATATAGAATGCCATACTAAACTGTACTAAAGAATACAGAAAGGATACTTACAGAAGGCTACAAAGAATGATAATGAAAACTCGTGACTCTATCTCCAGAGTCCGACACAGCCTGACCTTGACTGGTCATTAAGTTAAAACAATTCACATGAAACCAATCAAACAACCATTTGTTGGATAAACAATCCAATCAAACAACCACTTGTTGGATAAAAAATCTCCAAACCACATTCCAAAGCAGCAAAACACAAGAGAAGCAAATGAGATAATATTGTTTTCCTTTTTCTCTGATGCTTCCCAGCTTCCAAGGAGAAGAATCCTGGGCAAGGGGATTTTTCAGAAAATGTCAGTGTGACACCCTCCCTGCTGTGGTTTGGCCAGGCAGGGTTGGAGAGCAGATGGTGACCTGACATATCCTACCTGCTGCACCTTGCAGCACCACCTGAGCAGGTCCAGCCTCTCCTCCCTGTTATTTTAGGATATGAAACAGAAAGTTGTGGATATTGGATTTTTTAAGGTAAAAAAGAGAGAAGTTTAATTTTGACTTTAATATTTATAGATATTTAAAAGTGACAGTGGATTGGAGGGTGACAGTGTCACCTCTCCAATAACACTGGACAAGCTAACAGTTTATTAAATAATTTCTTTTTTATAAAAGAATGCAAAACAATAAGGTATTTACATAAAAGTGTGTGAGAAAGTTTGTTACAAAAATATAAACATCAAAATACTTTAAAAAACTTAAAAAATCATAACAACACCTTCCTATTGCCCAGATCTCCTTGGGAGGCAGAACACTCCTCACACATGGCCACATTCACACCACTAACATCACCAATAAACCAAGGAAATGTCCAGTTTGTATTTAGGTGCACGTGCAACCAAGGAAACACTGAGTTTCTCCTCCAAAACACACTGCACCAAATGTTGGAAGTTGATTAAGTGATTTAAGCTACCTCTTGTAAGAAACAAAATCTTGACAACAGCAATTGGCCAATTCCTGTTTGATTAAAAACCCCCTAAAACCAAACAGAATTCTTACTGCAGCTTGAATCCAATGTTTATTCATTACCCTGTAATCCTATTACAAAATACACCAGAAATATTTTCAGTGGTATCAGAAATGGTGGAAGGGAGCACACGTGTTAAAGCCAGAAAATAAAATTATGTGGAAGTGACCAACTTTTGGGAAATAAAAGACGTATTTCTGATCAAACTTTTTTGTTTAAAGAAAAATTGCCAAATGAATTGTGGAAGTTGACTCCAGATTTGGGGAGGGAGAGGGTCTCATGCCAGGAAAACCTTAGGTAGACTTTCAGTGTTAATTTGGAGACAGGAAAGTTGGCATTTGAAGCTCTTTTAGACATAATTTCCCCACTTGATTGAATTTCAGAGAGTAGAGGGAAAAAAATTAAAAATATTTACTTGTTATGCCAACAGAGAAAGTTGCTGATTCAATATTGCTCACGCTCCCAGATGCCTCTAGTTAGCTGCCATATGCAAATCACCCCACGTTGGCATCACATCCAAACTGCATGAAAAAGCCAAGTTAAAATGTGGCCAAATACGTGAATCTGCTTTTGGAAGACATACCAACCCCATTAACAAAATTAACAAAATTCATCATTGCCAAGGGCTCCCACATGCAGCTTCCTAAAGAGGACAGCTCTCATTTCCACACCCAGTGAGATTAAAACTCAAGAAATGCCTTTGTTATTAAAAAGAAATGTTTTCATTTCTGACTCAAACCATTCCCAAATACCCAGATAGACACTCAGACTGATGGTGATAAGAGATCTTTTCTTTTCAGAGCCCTTCAAAGAGCACAAAACCCAGGGGAAAAACCTTCTCAGACAGATAAATGCACTTACTCACAGACCTGGACACAGGAACCCCACGAAAAAAAGCTTGAGGAGATTAATAACGTGGGTGGAAAATTAAGGCACCTCATAAAGGGTTTGAAGTAACAAGGGAACAGATCACATCAGCTTGGAAAGGTTAAAGAAAGCAATTTATAGACACTAATTAGGGCCTCTTTTAAAGTGCCTTTGCGAATGACAAGGTTGGGTTTATTCCAGAGGTGCAAAGGGAGTGTGGTCGGGGAGCTCCCAGAAGGTGCCTGAACCATGTTGGGCACCACGGCACAGGAACAGGAGGTTTGGGATGGCACAAAGGGAAGGAGAAGGGATGTGCTGACAGGAATAAGTTGTTTTCTCCCCAGGGAATCTTCCCCACACAGTGAGCTCCAAGTTTATGCCCTTGTCACTGTTTCACCAAATGCCAAGTCCAAGGTCACCAAAGCTGAGCTTTCCTTCACCTTCAGGCTCACCAGCCATGAGGATCTGCACAGTTAAACTCCTGCAGAAGGAGGTTAACTGTGCAGATCTCATGGATCTGCTGCTTTATGCAACACTCTGGCTCTGATAAGGTTTTGCTTGCAGGATGAAGCGCCAGGAGGTGGGAGCTCAAGGACTGCAGCGGGTACCCGTGGGAGGCAGCTCTCACCCAAAAGCAGGAGAAACCAGGGCATCTCTGGTGCTGCTGGAAGGTGAATCAATCCCTGGGTTGATGGCTCCTTGAAGGAGCCCAGCTCACCCTGAAGCCAATGCCAACACCTGCAGTTTGTGTCATTCAAGCAGGAGCTCCCACCACCAACAGCCCAGGTGTGCAAAGGGAGCTCCAGACAGCAAATGCCACATGTTTGTACAAGCAGCCACTTTACCCACCTCTGGGATCTGTTTTGTTTTTTTTTTTTTTTTCAGTTTACAGAACACCAGCTCATCTCCCCATGCTCTGGGGCTACTTTTAGAAAAGCTCAGTGATGTAGAAAGACCTGGACATGACAGCCCCAGCTGCTTTTGGGGCCGAGGTGCTGCCCTGGGAACGGCAGGACCAGCCTCCTCTCCATGGTTTCAGTCCATCACCTCACACAGCAGCCTCAAAGGGCCACAGCCCTCAGCAATTCCTTATCTTCTCAAATCCTTTGCCATCACTAAAGCAGCTCATAAAACATTCCTTTATTGCATTATAAAGCAACTCTGCAGCCACTAGAACAGCCCAGAGGCTGCATCCAGCACCACACCCCTTGGAAGCTCTGTGTGGGCTGGGGGTCCTCCCTTTGCACCATGCCTTTGAAACCAGCTGGGATTGAGCCCAGAGCTGGGTGAGGATGGAGCATATTTCCCTGTAAAATGGAGACGGTGTGGGATGCAGAGGGGCACAGACCAGGTCTGGCCTGGCAGCTGGGAGTGCTCTGGGCTCCCACCTCAGGCTCACCCAGGAGCTGTCTGGAGCTATCCCAAACTGAAGGTCCAGACAGCCCCCTGGGGCACTGCTGCCCTCAGCCTGGAGTCACCCACTGTCACCCCGCTGTCCCCAGCCTGGCTGCCTGCTCACATCTGCCACCAGCATGTTTGCAGCGTGCTCCCTGCCCCTCTTCTGCCAGCAGACATCCAAGGGAGCTTTTAATAGCAGCTTGTTTGTAAAGCTAGGATGTTTTGACAGGTCTGTTGCAGAGGATCAGAGGAACAGGCAGAGAGGAGCCACCAGCCCTTCCCAGCTCCTGCCCATGCTGATGGTCTGCAGGAGCCCCTGCCTTCAGTCCTGCCTGGCCACCACACTGAGAGCACGGAGCCACAGAGCAGCTGAGGCTGGAAAAGCCCTCCAGGACCAGAGTCCAGCCATTCTCCCAGCACTGCCAAGACCACCACTAAACCATGGCCACATGGATGCATCTTTGACATCCCTCCAGAGATGGTTACTGCACTGGGCAGCCTGTGCCAGGGCTGGACAACCCTTTGGGTGAAGAAATCTTTCCTAATAATCAATCTAAACCCACCCTAGGGTGCAACTTGAGGCCATTTCCTCCTGTCTTTCCCATGTCACCTGGCACACAGTAGCTCTCTCAATTACCCCTGGGCCAGAGGCAGGCAAAGGACAGTGAAAGCAGCAGGTCCAGGACCTTGGGACCCCTGAAGGGCAGGGTTGGGTTCTGCACCCACCAGCTCCATCCTGCAGCACTCAGCTGCCACCCCAGCAGGTGTCATACACACCACAGCCTCAGACACCATGTGGACAAAGAGCCAACCCAGCACCCAACTCCACTTTCTGCTCCCTGATTCCATTGCACAGCACCCACCATCATCCCCTCTCCCACTTTGGGGGTGACAATGACAAGAATGAGCAGAGAAGTCACAAGGGATGGGAATGGCACAGCCACCCAGAGGTGCCACGTGCCAGCTGCGCCCCCAGCTCCAACCCTCCTCACTCTGACTTATCAACTCCCTCATCATTTACATTTCACCTCCCCCTCCACATCCCACGTGGAAACAAAAGATGATTCATATATCAAAATAATCACCTGGGACCTCCAAAAGCCCACGAGTTTCCACACTTTCTTGACAAAGAATTTTGCCAGTTTGGCACCTGGGTTTGACTCTGTCCCCTCCTCCCTTTATACTGGTCCCACACCACAGAGGGGGCACAGAACCTACTCTACTTTTAGGATATAAAAGTAGAGCCCACACTCTACTTTTAGGATATAAATTAATTGAGAACAAAACTAATTCACTGTAAAACCTTGAGGCATCTGAAAAATGCAGCTACTTGGGAAGCACCTGTGCCCTGGCAATACTGTCCCTTGTCCTCTCATAGGGTGAGGAAATTGATTTTCTGTCAGAGAGAAGTGACTGTGTAACATTTGGGTTTTATCACCAGCATCACATTGGAAAGAGCAGCTGCTGGTTCAAGCCCACAACCTGGGCTTGCCCACAGGAAGAGGTGAGCAGGATTATGGTGCCAAAAGAGACCTGCAGTGATGGATTTTCCCTTACAGGAGGAAAAGAGTGAAGCTGGGAGCCGAAAGATGAACTCTGCAGCTTTAGCAGTGGAGGATCCATGTCCACATGTGGTGCAAGAGCACTGTCCACAGGACCCTGCCAGCAGAGCACTGGTGTCACAGCCTGGACACATTGGGCCAGCCCTGGGAGCACAGCCACCCTTCCCCAGGCCCTGACCTCAAACACCTCCACCATTCCTGCCTCCCTCACAAAATGACAAAGTTTCTGTAGGACAGACAGTGAGGAGCTTTCCTCCTTCCAAACAGCCCAGATCCCAAACCAGAGACAGTGAAAGCAAAACTGCAGGGCTGGGCCTCTTGCAGAGCCATCACACCCCAGCCATAGTGCTGAGCAGAGGCACCAGCACCAAAAGGAATAAAATGAAACTCTCATCATCTGTCCCAGTGCTGCGACCTGTCACTGGCAGCTGAACAGCTGGGTATGACACCCAAACCACAACCTGCCAGCACAGGCAGAGGTGATACAGACCCAGACCTGTCCCTCAGGCAATGCCAGCAGTGACAGCTGGCTTCACTGCTGGAGCCCTCCTAGAAAACCACAGCAGCTCAAAGTGAGAGACATTATTGTCATCATATTGCAAAGCTCCTGTACCTTCTCAGTGATTTCTCATGGGTATCTCCTCACAGCACCTTCTCAGTGATTTCTCATGGGCATCTCCTCGCAGCACTGACTCCTTCACAGCACAACCAACAAACTCCATCTCTCTTCTCAGCCAAAAACTCCAGCTCTCTCCTTACCCAGCTAACCCACTCTTTTGTAGCACTCGTCTTCTTATTGGACACAGCTCTGGCCTGTTCCTAATCTTTGGGGATTAGTGCAGCTGTAACCCCTCAGGTGTGAGATCACCTTCTGCACTATCTTTATTTTCTTACATTCTATTCCTCCACAACACATAACATGGGGCCACTGAGGCAGAGAGCTGGAGAGAGCTATGACACCTCTAAAGCAAAAAAGGAACAAATAAAAGCCTGCATTTCCAGGGCATTATCACAGGTCTGCTGTCCCAGGGAGGTCACAAAGGCACAAAGAACCAGAGACACAGCAGGGCTGGGCAAATGCAGTGACAATGCCCAGGCAGGGCCACCACTGTCCATGCTCTGTTTGCAAACAGGAGCAAAACACACACGCAAGGACAGAAAGGGCAGAAAAGGCTTGCTCAGAAACAGGGACATGACTTCGGGGAGATTATTCACCAGACAAGACAAGGTCCTTGCCTTCCACCCACAAACCAGGCAAGGATTCATTATCTCTTGTAGAGGGTGCTGGAAACTAGAGCAGCATTCTGTGGCAGAGATGCTCAGCTGGCCAGGTTTCCCAAGCACCCTCTTCTGCCACACCAAGGGATCAGGGAGATCACACTAATTGTTGTGATCCTGCACTCCTTGCAGAGCACAAACCCCAAAGGCAGCTCCAGCTCTCCTTCAAGAGATATTTTCACTCCTCTGCAGAGAAGCACTCTCTTGGCTCCCCAGAGCTCACAGGTTTTCCCCCGTGCTGTGCTGAGGCTAATGGTTATTGACTTTTAGACATATTTTTTCCTCCTCCCTTCAGATTTTGTAGCAGCAGCACTTTCATCCACTTGGAAATGGTGCAATTAAACCAATTTGGGAACAATTTGCAGGTCTGTTCTGCAGGAAGCACTAAGCAAAGCTGTGCTTCCCAGCATTTTGGGAAAAGATTCATACACTCCTGTAGCTCTGAATGCATGCCCTCAAGCAGGGAAAGTGCAGAGATTCACACTGACATGAAAATCCCTGTGACAGACTCCTCTAAATCCACCACACCCAGAAGGCAAGGAAGCGTTTCACACCTCCTGCAAGTAGGAAGTGTGAGAAGGAAAGAGATGAAAACTGCCTTCCTTCACCCAAACCTCAGTCACAACTCCCATCCTGGCACTCACACACCCACTCCTGATGCCATCCAAGGTAACATGGTGTCACACAGGGCTTTGGGCACCTCAGAGCTGTGTCAGGGATGGCAATGCTTTAGAGCCCAACACCACAGCAAGGGCAGCCCATGGATGGCACCACAGATGCCTTCACACCACCTGGAGCTCACGGGCAGCCAGACAGAACCCACCAGGGCCATACCTTCCTCCACGTCATTCCTCAGGGAAGCCTCCAGCAGAGCAACGCTGGCCTCAAAAGACACTTTCTTCCTGTTCACAGCGTTTCTCTTCTTCTCATGCTTCCTCTTCTTGTGCTGCATCTCCTTCTCGTACTGGGCCCATTTCTTCAGCTGCTGGGCCCTGCGTTTTTGGGCTGCCCTCAGCCTCTCCAGTGTGGGCACCTTGTCCAGCAGCTGCAGCTCGGTCAGCAGGTCCACGTGGGCATCCATGGCTCCTGCCCAGGCAGGGGACGGGGAGGATGGCCCAGGGGGAAGGGATGTCCCAGCACAGCTCCTCTGGATGGCAGCCTCCCGCTGCTATACCAGCATGCTGAGGCTGAGATGGGGAGGGCCCATGGCAGGGTCCGGTGGGAAGGTGGTGGGAAACCTGCAAGGAGGAGAAAAGCACGAGAGATCAGGTGTCAGCAAGCACACTGCTGGAAAACACAACAGGCAACACCTACCACCTCAAAAGGCAGCTAACTGGGCTTTAATTGCTCTAATTGCTTTAATTGTTCTTACCAGCTTTGGTGATTTCCCTCTTCCCCCACGCCAAATATCCCAGCAAAACCCTCTTGATTGAGCAGAGGTTCCACTGTGCAGCTAGGTCATGTCTATTGCTCACATTAACCCTCTCCTATGATCAGAATAAAGTCTTAATGAGCAAAGACCTTCCACATGTTGGATACCATTTGTCAGAGACTTGGGAGCAGTTTGAGCACTGAGACTCCCATCCTTCCCTGGGCTGGTCCTCTGTCATGGACATATTTACGAAAAATCCTTTCCTTAGGATTTTTTCTCCTGAGAAGCTGAGAGGCCTCAGAAACAAAATGTAAACATTGATTATCTGCTGCTGTGGAATGCAACAGATGCATCTGTGATTGGTCTTATGCAGTTGTTTTTAATTAATGGCCAGTCACAGCCCAGCTGTCTTGGACTCTCTGGTCAATCACAAGATTTTATTATCATTCCTTCTTTTTCCTTGCTAGCCTTCTGATTAAATCCTTTCTTCTATTCTTTTCGTATAGTTTTAATACATCATTTTCTCTTAATATAATATATATCATAAAATAATAAATCAGCCTTCTGAAACATGGAGTCAAGATTCTCATCTCTTCCCTCATCCTGGGACCCCTGTGAACTCCACCACATTTGGTGACCCTGAGTGAAGACAAATTCCACATTTGGTCAGCCCCCAGAGGAACACCACAGATGCCACGAGGCCAGACAGGTTTGCCCAGAGGAACTCTCCCCACCAGGAGCATCATCTGTGCTGCTCTGCCTCATCCACCCAGCCCCAGCTGAGGAATGATGGATAGACCTGCCTCTCAGGTGTTAATAACACTTAAACCACCTCAGCTCTTAAAAACATGGGGATGGTGTTCATTTCTCTCTTCCCTCAGGTTTCTCCTCACCACACACTAAATCACTCTGGTTTTGCCGTTCAGGGTCCACAAGCAATGAGAGCAACAAGTTCACAGCTCCTGACCCTTGGTGTGATCACAACAGAAACCTCTGAGCAGGGCCACCCACAGTGACCAACCATCACCTGCTGCACAGGAGGAGGAAACACAGCCCACATTTCAGGAGATGTGCATTTGAAAGAAAGCTGAAATCACAAGCAAATTGAATTTATCCTTTCCAATCAGACCTGTGCAAAGCACATTGAATGGCTCATGCAAAATCCAGGTAAGCAGCAAAGAATCAGGTATGAGATGAGAGCTTGTGTGGTTCAACCAGCTTGGAGGGGACAAAGAAAAAAGAAAAATAAAGTGTTGATGGGAAAGGGTGACTGAAGGACTGAAGTGTTGACAAATACCTGAGAAAGCCTCAATAAGACAGCTGAAGCTCAACCCTGCTGCTGCAAAAGAAGAAGCAACAGCTTTGTAAGCACTGGATGCAGAGATTCTATGGGAAAAGTAGTAAAGGGGAGGCAGCTGAGAGCCATGGTGAGGATATCAAACCTCACCCAGCTGCCAAGGTGAGGACACCAAACCTCACCCATCCAGGTGAGGACACCAAACCTTCCCCAGCTGCCAAGGTGAGGACACCAAACCTCACCCACCCAGGGAAGGGAGGAAAAGCCCCAGCTCATCCCTGTCAGAGGGTGAAGCAGCCCATCAAGGAGACTCAGTGGCTGCAGGGCAGCGTCCACAGCACACCCACCACATCCCAGGGAATCCTGGCTGAGGCATCCACACCTACTAAACACTGCTCCAGACCTTCCACAGGGCTTTGACCTTCCCTATAAATATCTGGGCAGACTGAGAGCGAGACAGGCCATTTCCTCCAACAGATAATTGGTTTGGGAACTGAAAACAAACAAACTCAGCCAGAGCACACAGGCAGGTCCAGGCAGCTGCTTTATCCAGCAAATGGTCAAGGACAGCTTCAGCAGCACCTGCAAACCTTATTCTGAAAGCTTCAGGATAGACCTGAACAGGAAAAAAAAAACCTGCTTAATCCCACAAGAATTTAAGAATGCAAAAAATTGCTTTAGTTCCACACAGGAACAAACCCAAATGCCTGCAAAGTGTTTCATAAGGGAGCTACTAACTCAAAATTCAAATTCAATTCACTTGTTTGAGATGGAAAATAGCAACTTGTGGCTTTAGCATGGCACTGGAAAGCAAGGGGAGGGTGCCATGCAGCCATGGGAAAAGCACTCACAGCACTCCCTGACCCCTGCCCACAGCCCCCACAGACTGGGACTCACTACAGCCCCCAAAAACCCCACAGAAAACGCATGACTGCACTTCCCAAACAGCTTTTCCTTTGGGACAGACATTTCCCCATGCAGGCACTCAGCTGGAAAGCTCTTCAGCACCTCTGGTGAACTCAGCTGCTGCCCCTGGCAAGCATTCCTGGGCAGTATCTCTGCTGGCAATCTCAGCCTCTGCTGCAGCAGCAGCACAGTCTGCAGATCTGAAGGCCCAGTCACAATACCTCGAAGGAGGGGAGATAAGGGCAGGAAATGCCTCTCAGGATACTGCACAGGCACTCCCACCTCGCTCCTTTTCCAGGCCACTTCTGCCATTGTTTGCTCAGAGATGAACAAATATTTTCCAAAACATACCTGGAGTAGAAACGGGGACCTCGTTCTGCAGGATTGCTAAAGCAGGAAACTTTATTTCAATGTTTCACAAAAGAGGCTGGAAGTTTTCTTGTGGGTTTAGGACTGCACCTTGGAAAGTGCAATTTATAAGCAAAGGACAAGTGTGCCATGTTTCAGCTTTCCTGCATGCAGCTTATCCTCCAGCAGCTCTCACAACAGCAGAAATGGGAGATTCAGGTGGTCTGCAAAGGGGAGTGGAATGGAGAGGGGAGATCCACACACATCAAGACATGTCTAGAAGTACCAAATGCCAGCATGCCTTCAATTCAACCAGAAAATGAACCTCTAAAGGAGCTAAAAGGTCACCCTGAGAGCTCTTCCTGAAGTGGACACAGCTCAATCTCTCCCAGACATAATTCCCTATCACTCTCACAGACCCTAGAGCCCCAGAAAAAAGACTCTGCCCCCATATCTGCCTGCTTTCCAGTGCCCTGGTTCCTTCCCTGCTCCTAAAGAAATGGCACATTGACTTGTGGCACAAACAGGTCAGGCTAACTATAGCTCAGGTTGAGGCCCCAGCACTTGTTTACCTGCAAAGTGACACAGAAGTGGCTGTGTGGGTGTCTGTGGCTTGCAAGGCATCACACTTTGGGTTCTGTTTTATTTAAAGAAGCAGAGGGGGCAGGAAGAAAAGCACTTTCCTCGTGTGGGACCGAGCTGAGCAGTTTCCATGAGCTCAGCACAAGTGGTGCCACCACTGTGAGCACATCCTGCCCCACACACATACACAGACAGAGCCCCTGGCCCTGTGGGACAATGGGGCCATTGCAGGGGCCAAAAGGAAGGCAAGGCACTGCTGCCATCCCCCTCCTGCCAGCACTGCACCAGGGAAAGGCTCACTCTGACCAAAGCTTGGCTCCAAAGAAGGGCACACAAGCGTTGGCCAACACCATCGTGGGGGTTTTTGGTAAATTTGCATTTCCTGTGTGTTTTGTATCACCTGACTCAGCCCAAGAGGACTCTCAAGGCAAGGTTACTCACTGCCAGTGCAGGAAGAGACAGCAGTTCTGTGAAGTGGGGCTTCACTGTGTCAGGGCTGCAGGCTGTGCCACCAACACACAAATCCTTCCCATTTCACTCTTTGAGCTTGGAACCTGCCTCCCTCAAAGGTCAGAACCAAAGGTTCTCATTTCCTCCACCAGCACACACTCAGAGCTGCCCCTTGACCTTCCCATTAAGCATTCAACTTTCAGACAGTTTGCCCCAACACTGCCGAAGCTGGAGCTGGGTCTGGTAAAGCAGCCACAAGGCTGGAGAGGCTCCTCATCTCCCCATCTGCTGATGGAGCTGGAGCTGAGACCTGCAAATGCTCTGTCACATCTTCCCAAGACAGCACTTAGAGCACAGCATGACACTGATGCAGAGCACAAACACTCACAGAAGCCCTTCACTTAAGTGTCATCAACTGATTTCAGTTTTATTCCACTTTAAAAACACAAAAACCACCCACAAACCATGGAAGAGCAACCTTTGAATGGTACACTTTGAAGTGAAAGACTGGAGATTTTTTAAAGTTTTCAAAGAAAGGGAAAGCAGAAAACTTTAGAAGTGGCTGCTCTGGGCCTAAGGAGATTGTTTCCAGCCACTGGATTGCTCATGGTGAGGCACCTGCAGGACTGGGCTGGATGATCAGGTGAGGTGTCTGCAGCACAAAGTCCAGCCAGGGGCATGAGCAGACAGAAATAGCCCTCTCCTCCCCACACCAGGCTAATCTCTCCTCTGGAATTGGAAACCCAGCACCAAAGCCTCCAGCAGGGATCTGAGTGCATGAGCAGCCAGCAGAGGTGGTGGTGCCTGATTTATTTATTTCATGAACATCAACACCTGCACCACGGCAAGGTGAGCAGCTGCCAAATTCACCTTTTCTGCTCCCTGTGAGGACCAAGGCCAATCTGTGCGTTCAAAATGCAAGGTGACAAGCCCACTGCAGCCCTTCTGCTGAGCCCATCCTCTGGAGCAGGCACCAATGCAGAATTCACAGGATTTTCCTTTGGCACTGTCCCTGCCGAGGGACACAGGCCAGCCAGACGTGTGTTCTGCATGGGTGCAGAACTGCTGGCCAGGATCTCCCCAGGGTCTGAAGGAAGCAGCAGAGCAGCTCTTCATCACTGGGTTCCCAATGAGACACAAGAAAAAGCCAAACAGAGCCAGCCAGAAAGGCACAGAGAGGAGGAGGAGACAGCCCAAGGGCGATGGGAGCAGGAGCCCTGTGCTGGGCAGGAGCTCCTGGGGTTTGGGTGGTTTATTTGTTTAATTCGTAGAGAGAGCATCAAATCAAGGGGGTCCTTCATGCTTAGACCACCACAGCCTAAAACTGTTTGTTTTTTAATAAAACTGCCTCTGTCACTTCCTGCCTTTTGGGAAAACATTTCATTAAAGGACACTGCCCTGAGCCCCACCTGGCACAGCCTCACACATCACAGCTGGGGATTGGCCACAGGGTTTTCACACAGACACACAGAGGGGTGACACCAACAGTGACCACATGGCAAACTGGGAAGGGTTTCAAATCACAAGAGCAATTCCTCCACAGAATCACAGCCCCAAACCACTCATTTGCACCTGCAATGCCACAGGACACAGCCCCATTTCCTACAGGGCCATGTTTCCTGCCTCCTGAAGGCTTTCCTATTTTCCTGAAGCCTAAATGTTTATTTCTTCTGCCAGGCAAAAGTTGTACCATGTCCCTTGTGTGACACAGGTGGGCACTGACACCATCTCTGGCCATCAGGGCTGTGGCAAGGCAGAAATCTGCCCACAGCCCACGGGCACATCAAACCACAGCTGGACACACACCTCAGCCAGCACATCACAGTCACCTGCACCAAACCCCTCTGCAGAGCATCCACAGGGAGCAGATGAACACAGATCAGAGCCACTGCAGAGCCACATCACCACCTCAGGATTGTCATTTCCAGTCCTGTGCTCCTGCCACAAGGTGCTGGTGGAACCTACAAGCTCCTCAATGCTACTCTGAGAGCTCTGCCTGTTGCTTTTGGTGGCAAATTCTTCTTGCTCACTGTGTGATTCTCTGTGAGCCCCACAGCACCCACAGGTTAACCACATGGAGGAGTGAAAATGATGAAAATTGTTGCTGCCTGATTTAATGTCACTGGTATCCTAGAAGTAAACAGCTCCTTTCCTCACTCAGGGCTTCAGCTACACTTTAAACAGCAGATGCTGAGCACTGCCAGAAGAATGGTTCCTCCTGAGGGAATGACACGCAAAGTGACAGGAAACATAATTTAAAATATATATATAAATATACACATATAAATAATTATATATTCATATAAATATATAAAATATGTAAATATATAAATATATAACCATATATAAATATATACATAAAAATATATATTTATATAATTTACATATAAATATATATTAAAATATATATAGATATATATTTAAAAAATATATATATATAAATGTATATGAATTTCAGCCAGGACCCCTTAGGGAACACAACTCCTACACCTGCACTGGAGTGTTGGTGGGGAAGAGCAAGTACAGAAATATTCTGGGTGAGAGATCTCATCAGAAATTGGGAGAGATTCTTGGCTTTCCCACAGGTTTCTTGTATGCAAATAAGTAACTTAATCTGTGCCCCAATTACCTCCTTAAAGGGAAGATACTGTTTTACCATCTGCAGCAAAGGAACTTTCATTGCTGCCTGCTGCAAGGGTGCATCATTGTAAAATATTTTTCTAGCTTGATAGAAAACTCGAAATTTCAAGCTAAATTCTGCTCCAGAGAATTAAAAAGATTTTGGTTTGGCTGCTTTATCTCTAATTCCAGATAATCTCTCTGTCTTCAATGAGCTCCTTCCCAGCAGAGAGAATAAAATACAAGCAAAAAGAAAAAAAGTGAAGTAAAAAAAGTTCTCTTTGGAGCCAACACTGGTAATACAAAATTTTAAGTGCCTCTTTCTTTCCTCCTCCCATCTGTTCCACTGCTAACAATACTGGCAGTTGTTTGAGGAAAACCCCTCAGTATTTTCACTATATATTTCCTGTAAACACCCAACACAGCACAATATACATTCTTTTTCCTATCAATATGTCAACGTGGGCTTCCTTAAAGAAATTTTAAAAATTTAAAAACCCCTTCTGTGCCAGGCAGTCTTCCCCCAGATGAGTGTGCAGTGAGGAGTGACCCAAACCTGGTGGTGGTGCCCAGACCCAGAGGGGGTGGAGGAGGAGAATTCCATCTGGGGGCTCAGCAGGCACAGCAGGGCAGGCTTTGAGCACAGCTCTCACCCAGGATTTAGGAGCACACCAGAGCATTAAAGCTAAACCAGCTCAGATCTCGCTTCCCTCCACATGGCTCCTGTGCAGAGCAGCCCAGCACAAGGCAGCAGCACCTGGAGGTGTTTAAAAAACCTTCCTATAAAAGATCTGCAGAGCAAATGCACCTTTCTGCTTCTGCTCCAGCACAGCCCTTCAGAGCTGCCACCTGTGACAGATAACCAGTGGTTGACTCTCACAATTAAAGGGCAAATATTATATATTATATATTATACATTATACATTATATATTATATATTATATATATTTTTATATATATGTTAAGGGAAGTTTTATCGATTTATATTTATGTTTCACCCCCTCCTTGCATTCTTATCAGGGCTGCTTTTGCCCTGTCATTGTTATCAGGGACATTTGGGAGGGTTGGATCATTATTATGGCAACAGCTGACCTCCATAAAGATGTAGGAGGTGTCCACCACTGGACAGTCAAGAAGGAGTTGATGGGCAGAACTTTGGGAAGGCCTAAAGGGTTAAAAGGCGGAACATCAATTTTTTGGATGAGCACATGGTGGGAAAAATCCTTTTCTCCCAGCATTGTAATATTTTCTCTGTTCAGTTTTCTGTTGTATTTTTGATAAGGTTTTAATAAACATGCTAGATTTTGAAAGTGAGTACCATTTCTCACACATCTTTCTGCATTAAGCTGCCCTTGCCTGGGGATATTTTCAAATCTAGAAGTTCCATGTGGATGGTTTTCCCATTCACTAATAGTTGGGGGTTTCTTCTTTCCCCTCTATATTTTTCCCCTATCTTCCTCACCAGCCAAGCTCCACTCTCACTGGCTCTTCCTCCACATCCATGGGCACAATGGGTTTTTCCAGCCCCAGTTTGAAGTGTAACTCTAGCTCTAGTCCAGTTTGAGCTCTAGCTCTACTCCAGGCACAGGTAACAACTTGAAGGATGCTCTGGAGCTGTAAGAACTGCTCAGCCCCCTTGTACTCCCCAAGGGGGACACCTTGGGTTCCCATCTCCTTTCAGGTCTATCAGTGAATCAGTAAAAACAGACACCCTGGGCTCTTGGCTATGAAATTCCACAAGGAGAAGGGAGGGGGGCATTTCTGCCAGCTTGAACTTGAAAATCCTTAAAGAGATTTTGAGTTGAGTTAAAAACCAGAAAGTTCAGGGCTCAATTTCCAGCTAGAGCAGAACAAGGCACTCCCCTTCAACCCAGTGCACAGAGAAACCCCACTCAGCAGCACTCACTAATTGTCCTGATTGCTTTTCTCCCTGAGCTGGGTCTCAGCACATGGAACCAGAGCAGAGCTCTCCCCTCTGACCGTGCCCCAGACAGCTCCAGGGAAGATGATGCTTGAAGACAAGGAAATTTTATTCCTCCAAGAATCCAGCACACACCACTCCCCTCTCCACTTTGCAGAAAAGTGTCTGCTAACAAAATTTATCTGCAGCATCAGAGGAGCAGCAGGATCCCTGCCCTCCGGCAAAGAGAGGAGGATCAGAATGGGATTTCTGTGCAAACACGAAGAGAATCCCAACTTCCCTCGCACGAGAGCAGCCCCATCCTCTGAGCCAGGCAGTTAAATATTGAAGGAAAGGCATGCAGCAGCTCTGATTATGTGGAACAAAAATTAATTGAGGGCATAAGTCTCCGATTGGGCTCTCAATTTATTTTTTTTCACAGCACATTATATGGGAGTGGGGATTGCAGTGCAGACACCTGCAGGGAAAGCAGCCCGACCCCATCTGTGACAGTGATATTACCTCTTTTTATTTGTTTTTCTGGTTAGAGCTTCCATTTTTTATCAACCCTGCCACAGACAGATGTGTGGAGGCTTCCAAAACTGCATCCCTCTTCCTGACATTTTCAGCTACACATTGAGAGATCTGTAATTTGGAAAACAACAATTTTCCCTCAAAACAGGCTTGAAAATGAGACATGGGGAAAAATAAAAAAAAAAAAAAAAAAGCAAACCCAAAGCTAATTTCCAACAGAATCTCAAAAACACCACTGGAAAAGCCCACACCCTTCCCTCAAGATATAAATTACAACCCTGTTCACACCCTCACCCCACTCTTTTTAACAGAAATCCTTCCATTGTTTAAGCCATTTACACATATTTTGGCCTACGGAATAAAAAATAATCCTAGGAACAGCCCTATTGTGGCACAGCAACAAGCTAGATAAGTGCTTGGATTTTCCATTTGCAGCTCCTGGGCACCTCAGGCCGTGCCAGGGGGATGTGCCAGCAGCAGGGAGGGCTCCTGCAGGGTCCCAGCAATGCACAGGGATGGGAATTCCCACTCCAGACATCCCCCATGCAGATGTGCACCTCGAGGGCTGTGCCTTCTTACAGGGAGTTACCATCCAGCAGGACTGCATTCCACATTTTTATTGATTTTCTGGGGTTTTTGCCACCACAAGAAAGCCCTGCCTTGCTGGTCTCTTTCCAAGGAAAGGTGAGATTCTGTCACCTTTGTGGCACCACGGTGACAAAGCCACTGATTGGCAGAATTTAAAAGCATTTGCTACACACCTGACAGCAGGACTATTGATTTTGTGGGAGATTTATGAGAGGATTCTCTTCCCAACCATCTGATCCATCCATTTTAACCAGCGGTTGCATTTAATTACCACTAACAAAATGCTCTCAACCCTAAAGCTTATGGACATTATTGACATCATAACAATTCCAATAATCCTCAAAAGGCCTTAACAAAATAAGATACAATAACACCCTGTGACCCATCCTTCATCCATCAGGGAGCCTGTACAGCTGCTCAGGATGGTGTTACCCTCCTGCCTCTGCTGAGCAGGGACAGCAGGGTGTCCACAGGAGAGTAAAGAGGTGAGACTTTGGGCAAAATTAATTATCCATGTGACAGCGTGGGATGCTTTGTTCCAGACAGCTCAAACATCTGGATTTGCTGTCTAGGGTTTAACCCTTATACCTTGGTGAACTCCACAATGACTTCTTGACTTAAAACACGCACAGGTCACGAAAAAATTAATCCTCCAGTCCCCCCAGATTCTGCAGGTCAAGTTTGGCCCCCAGCATGCAAGAAGGGACCCTGAGGCTGCTGATCCAACACTTACAGAACCCCCCGCAGCACCCTATAGCTGCTACAGGGTACCAGGGCCAGCCCACTCACAGCAGCGCCCACCATCAGCACCAGGGCAACCCAGGCTGCTTTCCCTGGGAGCCTGCAGGAACATTACAAGAGCATCTTCTAGAAAGTGGGAGCACAATACTGGAAGAGGACAAAGGCTCCTTAAGATGCAGATGAGCAGAAAGCTGCACGGGAAAAGGGAAGCAGCACCGCCTCTCCCTGCCCGCCCGCTCCGGAGGAACTCGCCTTATCTCACATGCGAGCCAGGAGATGGAAACAAAGTGTTTAGCTAGCAGAATGCTAACAAAACCTTAGCACGGCTCTCTGCGGCGCCAACATCGCCAGTTTCACTCTGAAATCAGACTCTGGGAGCAGCTTGCCACTGCCTTGCTTGCGAGGCAGATTTTCTGTTGCTGAAGAACCTTTATTTTTATCAACCCGCGCGTCACCATACGTGCCCTACTTTCTGTGCTTTCTGCATCTCCTCTTGGCCACAGTCAGGATGGTTGTTGGCTTGACTCGCTGCTCTGACAATACAATTGCTCTGACATCTAGTTTAATCAAATATTTACCACTTACTCGTTTGAAAATAGGGTTTCTGATACTTTAGATTAACTTGACTTGCGAGCATGGAACCAGAATTACTGGTACAGCAATTCACCAGTCCAGTTCTTACTTTGCTTCTGCCATTTCTGGGATTACCAGCACAAGGACTCTGCTGCCACAGGCCAAGGAGGACCAAGGGAAACCTCGGAAAACCTTTGAGAACCTCAGCCATTGATGAGCCCAACATTCAGACATTCTTCTCTGCTGTTCCAATGTGCAAACAGTCAGAGCAGCCCAGGAGAGACTCTTTCCAAAGATACCAAGATTTAAAAGCCTTAGCTGGGAAGAATGGCTGCTCTTAGGTGTGGTGGTGCTCACAGGGGTCCCAGGAAGAGTGAAGAGACGAGGATCTGACTCCATGTTTCAGAAGGCTGATTTATTATTTTATGATATGTATTATATTAAAACCATACTAAAAGAATAGAAGAAAGGATTTCATCAAGAAGGCTTGCAAAGAAAGGAAAAGAACGCAATGATAACAAAAGCTTGAGACTCTCAGAGAGTCCGAGACACCTGACTGTGATTGGTCATTAATTAGAAAGAACCCCATGAGACCAATCACAGATGCACCTGTTGCATTCCACAGCAGCAGATAACCATTGTTTACATTTTGTTCCTGAGGCCTCTTAGCCTCTTGAGAGAAAAAATCCTAAGGAAAGGATTTTTCATAAAATGCGGCTGTGACACTTAGGGAAGAGTTTCTGCAGGGCTTCCTAGGCAGAGGTGGCAACCCTGCCATTTGGTAGGTACCTCACTTGAATGTTTGTTCTGAGAAGAAATGTTCTTTGGATGGCAGAAAAACCAGTGCAGAAGTCAAATTCAGGTAACATGGGCACCTTAAAGCCTGAAATCTGACCTGCTCCAGCAGATGGTGGGGATAACCCTTCTGCATCCCAGTGACAGCCCTGCAGCCCTGCTCCCCCCCACTGCTTTGGGGGGCTAAGCAAAGCCCACCCTGTACAAAACCCACTTAACTTCACATGGCAGATGAACTCTTGCTCGAGACCTCACTAGTAAAAAGCCAAGTCCTCCACAAATCCCTAAATCTCAGCTTAGCCCCACCAAGGAAAGAAAATGAAGGTGTTACTGGACACCTCACAGCCAGCACAGGGTTCTCCTCCTGCCATCCTTTACCCTTCTCCTTGGAGGAGTATCTGATCTTTGAGTTGCTGTGCCAGTTACCAAGCAGAATCTGTGCCCATGAAATGCTGCCAAACTCCAACATCACCACATGGAGCACCTCAGAGCAAGGTCTGATACTTGGGGTTTTTCCTTATGGGTCATTAAGGATGCCATAACATCATATGGAGCAGCTGGGATAAAATTAAGGCAACTGGCCCTGATGAATGGAGCTGTGCATCCCCATCCTTCCCTCCTGAGCTGTCCTCTCTTCCAGAAACACCCAACCTGCAACTCCTGCCCCTCCCAGCTCAAGGGCAGAGCAGCAAGACATGGCAGACCCTCACCTACAAAGCAGGACAAGAGCAAACTCCCAAGGAAGGTCTCTTGGCGGCTCAGGGTGAGAGAAAAGGAGGGGGAGAGTTGCTGCCAGCTTGTTTGTGTGCACTTAGGGTGGCATTCCCTACCCTGTAATTGTTGCATAATGAATTTAGCAATGGAGTTCAAGAGCAATGAATCATTCAGGCCAAGAAAGCATGAGTCAGCTCCCCAAGAATCAGGAGATGTTAAAATTACATACATTTAACTTGAGCTTGACAAATCCAGAGGAGCAATGTCCCAGCAGCACAACTCAAACCATCATGCCAACATACTCACTGCTCCTCCTCATGAATACAAGACCACAGCAGCACCAGAGCAGAGCCACTGCAAATAATTTACACCTTTCACCCCTGGCCAGCCCAAGTTATCAGCCCCAGCTCTGAAAAACCACCTGATGCTGCCTCTCAGCTGCTGCTCACACTGACTCACTGAGAAAGGTGGCAAGCCTGAGAAAAGCTCTTTGCACAATCCTGAGCACTCAGGATGCTCATTTCACTGAGTGCCACCTGCTCAGGAGCAGGATGGGGACAGGGGAGGGTGGCAGAGGTGGCTGTGGGAGCTGCAGTCAGGCTGTTGGAGCAAAGCACAGAGCTGGGGTGGGAAAGGAGCACAGATCTCTGTCAGGGATTGAGAATGAAACAGGGCAGACTCATGACAGAGAAGGATGCCTGAATTAAGGAGTGTGCGTGGATACAGAGAAGACTTCAGGAAAAAGGTGTTTTCCTGGCTCTGGTAGGGATCCTGCTTGAGCCATGCCCTGTATTTTGCATTTACAGGGCCTGCATAGATGGAAGGAAAGTTGAAGTGAGATAGGGCGCGAATTCAAAGCAGAACAACTATTCTGGGTTAACTCCCCAGGTGGCTTCTTATTCTAGAGTGGCAGTACCTTTTTCTAGTTTAACTCACTGTAAAAATAGATTAGGCCAACGGTTCTCATCTGCAAGGCCATGGTAGCTGGCCTGCTGCTTTTAGAGCATCCTTAATTGGAGCCTGGCTATGGGGACACAGGGGGCTCTGGGTGCAGGTGTGGTACTCTCAATTTGGGAACACCACATTAACTCAAACCAGGAGAAAAACAACCACCTGCAGGAGTGTCTGCACTGCCACAGGGCTGTCCCTCAGCAGGTGCACAGGACACACAAGGCAGTTATCACTGCATTCTTTTCCTTTCCTTGCAAGCCTTCTGATGAAATCCTTTCTTCTATTCTTTTAGTATAGTTTTAATATAATATATATCATAAAATAATAAATCAGCCTTCTGAAACATGGAGTCAGATCCTCATCTCTTCCCTCTTCCCGGGACCCCTGTGAACACCACCACATCTTCCTGCTGTGCTCTCTGCCCACCATAACCAAACAGCACTGCAGCAGACCCACACCTGCCCTTTACAGCACCCCAAGGCCTCCTTGTAATGCCATTTTTGTTTGAGGTTCCTTTGAATTTACCATTTATCAAGCTTCCATTTAGCCCCGTTAATCACAGCCTATCAAAGCTCTTTCAAATGCAAACACGGAAATGTACCCAGCAACTGCACTCCTCCCGTTTATCCTCCTCCTGCTGGAATTATGGAGGGCTACAAAGCAGGAACGCCAACCCACCTGTCTCATGCTTTTCAACCACTTCCCATGGGATGAAATCAGCTGACTATTCTGGAAAAAAAACCAGACTGATCTCTTTCCCTGCCAGCTAGCAACATTCAAGGAGAGCAAACAATGTGTTGTGCAGGAGAAAGAGCATCCCTGTGAAAGTCAAGGGGAGAGGCAGATGGGCGGCTCCAGCAGCTCAGCACCTGCAGCAGCACATGGATGCTGTCTCTGGGAGCAGGGACAGCCAAGCCACCTTTGTCACAGGCTGTGCATTTCCTAGCTGGGCCTCTAGAGCCAGGGATCTCACAGCTCACTTAATCTCCGTCAAACGATACACCATTTTTTTTTTTTGCTTTGTTTGGGTATTAAGGCTTAGCCTTCCTCAAGCTATTCATTCCTTTTCCTCAGTGCCTACGTGGCTGTTAACCCCAGTGCTGACATGCTTCTGAGAGCTGCCAGGAACAGCTCTGTCAGGAGGAGCCACATCACCCTGCAGGTGTCGTTTGTCCAGAGAGCAGCGCCGAGTCCTGACTCAGTCCTGTCAGAGCCCCACTGACAAACCCTTGCCCACTGCTGTGAGACCCACCATGCTGCATTCATTCCTCTCCCCTCCCCAAGTCTGACAGCTTTGCTGCTGCTCTTTGCTCAAGCCAAGCCCAGCACACTGTCCTGATTTCATCCCTGGGAGCTATCCTGATTTCAGGGGTGAGGTGCAGGTGATTCCCACCCACCGTCAGCTGCCCCTGGTGCTGCTGCCATGGCCAAGCACCCCATGCTCCACTCTGAGCCTGCAGCTGAGCAGGACCTGACCTAGGAGTGGGCTTTGCCTTACTCAGAGCTGGACCCAGCTTGCTGTGGTACCACCCTGCACCTTCAGCCAGCCAGCAAAGCACCCGGGCTCCACCGTCCTTTCAGGAGCAGCACCTGCAGAGAAAACCTTTCAAAATATACTATCTCTCTCTATATAAAGAAAAAACACATTGGATGGTAAAAAGTTACAGTCTACAACTGTGCAAGCTCTACACAAGGCTCTGGCAAGCAGCAGAGCTGGTGAGGGGCTGTGGAGGGGAATGTGCAGGGGAGCGCTCGGGAAGGAGACAAGAAGAGACAAGCAGATTAATAGAAGACGACAGATTTCTAGTAAGATTGTGATAAGCCTCTTGAAACTTCCCTAAAGGATGAGCCAGCTGGCAAGCCCATCCTCGGAGGTGGTGTAAGTCGACTAACAGCCCTGCAAAAGCCACCAGCTGACCCCTTTCACACATCCCTGCTCACTCCTGCAGCTGCCTAAGCATGGAAAGCTGAGCAGGCCACACCTGGATGTTCTACCCTGGCACCCACCTGCAATTCCTTGCAGAGAAGCCACTGGCCCTGAACTGTTTAGAACAAGCAGCGAGGTCGGGCTGACCCCAGCACAGCACAGCTCACTGCCCTGCTCTGCTGGCATCCAGCACTGCCCACAAGGGGTTAACCCCAACCCCTGTCCCCAGTGTAGGGCCACGAAGCTGCCAGGCATCTCTGGGAAGTGGCACACGGCTCCTGGAAAGGGCTTTGCCAAAGCAGGGATGGGAATGGCAGGGTGATGAGCAGGACCCTGCATTATGCTTTGCTTTCCTTCCTAAATTCAGCTCTGCTGGGATCCCCCCAGAGCCAAGTCCTGCAAAAACACCACACCCCAGTGAACAGGTTTAACCTCTGAGGAGGAAGAGGAGAGGGCTATCCACAGGGGAAGGCAAGCCTGAAGAGTGAAGATTTTTACCCTTCAAAGGACAATACCTTCCAAACCTGCTGGAGATGCAGTGGACACCACACCCAGGTATGGCCAAGAGAAGGAGTTCACTGTGTCCCCTTGCCAATGCCACAACAAAACCCTGTCACTGCCTGAAACTGGAGCTCTCACCTGGAGCATCCTCCTCAGGATAATGAACAGCAGCAGCCAGTTTATTTGGTATCAGGCAAGTTTTTCTTCTTAGGCCAATTAGCTGCTGATATAATTTGCCCACCGAGGTCACTGAATCATCATTTAGCAGTTTCAAAGGAGATGAGATGAACTGCAGGCCAATTTCCCCCCTCCAGTTCAATGAGTGATTCAAAATGCAGTTAATGATAGTGGCTCATAAGTATCTGGCAGAGGATTTGAGAGAGCAATTTATTGCCCAAAAAGAGCTTGATCTCTTTCAGCCAAAGCAGCTCAGCTGGTGAAGATGTGGGATGTGATTTTGCCACCTTGCTTGACATTTGTTAAATACTCAAGAGCTGCAAAACTTAAGTCAGACACAAAAAGAAAAAGGAGGAGATGACCCAAAATCAGGGTAAGGAAGGTCACAGTTAAAATTCACCCTGTCACAAGCAGGCAAGAGACCTCTCAAAGGATGAGGAAAAGAACCAAGTAATAACCAACAAGACTTTCAGCACAAATCCTGCATTTTTGTGAGTTTATATAAGATAAAAATGAGACACCCCCTCATCCACAAAAGCTTCATTATTTGTCAACCTCAGGCTTCGTAACCAGTAAACACTGGTTGATGTTTTTCTTCTTGCTGGATGAAATGTGCCTAGAGGCAACAGGCATTTTATAAATTATTAAACCAAGGGAAAATAGGGTTCCAACAAAGTGACTGCAGAAGCACTGAGGAGTTGGTACAATTGGTACCAGCACACTTACACAGAGTCATTTTTCCTACAACAACTGACTCAACAACAAGACATTGTTAGAAATGCACATCCTGGACACGTGGTCTTGATGGCAAAAAGAAGATGTGATATCTCAGCATTTCATCACATCCATCACACATATCTGGAGCTCAACACTTTAAACCTTATTTTTCTTACTAAATAGTCACTTATGTTTTTCAGTCAGAGGGAAAATTAGCTTTTTTTTTTTTTAATTCCAACCTCATGAGAGATCTTAGGATATAAAGCAAAACCCCTGAAAAAACTGTAATAAGAGTATTATAATATCATCCATCGCTTTTTTTATTGAACTCATAGCATTGAGAAGGAAAGGAAGGAAAAAACATGAATGAAAAAAGTATTCACTATCAGGGTTTAATAAATTACATCTCTCACAACAAACACAACCCACCTCCAGACTAAGTTCTGTTCCAGCCAGAAAAAACCCTTCTGCTTTCTGCCATAACAGCACTTGGCCCTTCCATCTGTGAAAAACCACTTAGCAGTAATGGCAGGGCTCAGGACAGCAGGTCAGGGGAGGCTGGGTCAAGGTGACAGCGAGGGCAGCCCGGGCAGCCGCTGCTCCCGAGCTTCCCTGAGGGTCTGTTAGGGAACAGGAGGGATCAGAGACGGGTTTGGGGTTTTTTGGGTTTTTTTTTTCAGGTTTGTGAACCCTCTCCTTTCTCTGATAATTTGTGAAAAGCCACTTTTCCAGCTATTACCCTACTGCAGTTTGAAGCATCTTCCTCCTCCTCCCCGAGCGCTTTTCACCGTGCAGAACAGATCTTATCACGATAAGCAAATAGAGATAAACCAGAATTTGGTGGCTTGTCAGTCAACCAAAAGCATCTCTGCCACCAGTGCCACCTCAGGCCCTGGTGCTGGAGAAGGGGCTGAAGTTCAGACTGAAGTTCCCCGGGTCCGCCAGAGCCTGAAGGAGCCTGTCCCCAAAAGCCCTTCACCCCACCTGAAATCAGCACTTGCAACGCCAATTTCAGCAATTACGGTTGCTTGTATTTACGCTACCTCGAGTCCATTTCTTCCACACCCCTTTCGTGCCAGGAGGGCTCGGAATTCCACACGCAGCGAGCAAAACCCACCCACGAACATCCCAGAACATCCCCAGCGACCCGCGCTGCAAACACCGCTACAACCCGAGCCACAAAGCTGCGCGGAGAGAGCGAGGGGGAAGGAACATCCTCATCATCTGTGTGCCAGGGAAGGGGCCGGGCTGAGCCGAGCCGGGGTGAGCCCAGCCGGGGTGAGCCCAGCCGGGGCTGAGCCAGCTCCAGGCTGGAGTTCCCCAAACTCCGCCGTGCCTACAGCAGGAACCGCGCCCGCCCGCGCTCGCAGCACCCCCGCACCATCCCCGGCCGGAGCGAGCCGGACCGAACCGAGCCAGCCCCGATCCCCGCCCGGCCCCGGCCCCGCACTCACCGCGGAGCTGCGCGCAGCCAGCCCGGCCCCGCAGCGCGGAGCGGAGCGCAGGGAAGCGCAGGGAGGCAGCGGCGCCGCGCAGAGCCGGTCCCCGCCCGCCTCCGGCCCCCGTTGCGGCCGCAGCTCCGCCCCGAGGAGGGGCCGGGGCCGGAGGCGGGCGGGGAGCGGCGCCCGCCCCGCAGGTGAAGGCGCGGAGCATCCCCGGGGATGCTGCGGGAGCGGCCGCTGCGGGCTCTGGGCACAGAGGGATCGGCCGCGTGGGGCGGGCGGGGCGGTTTCTGTCGCCGGGAGGGGTAATTAGGATAAATAAATACATATATATTTTTAAAAAACCTCTTTGAATTTCTTTGGAAGGTCGCGCCCCTGCCTGCCTGCCCGCCCAGCTGCCTATGGGTAAGGTTTACCTTGACTTTTGGCTTAGCACAAGGATGCTGCTGCCCCCACTGAGGCTGGAAGGTGGATATGTGGTTTAGAAACTCTTTTGCCAGGGTTTTTGGCATGAATATCTGAGCCTGGCAGCAGGTTCCTATTTGCTGGGATATGTTCCTATATGATGGGGTTACAGAGAATTTTTTAGGAGGAACAAACCCCCCCCAGTGCTCTGTAACATTGCTCTAAACGCAGTGACTGATACCAAAATCAAAGGCTGTTCCTGAAGTGTTCTGTATGCCAGTTTTATAGGCAGATAAGAGCCATTGCCAGGAGTCAAACCAGTCACTGGAGCTGGGAGAGAAGCCAAGAAGCCTCCTGGGGCAGGGAGTGACACTGGGGAGCCCACACTCACCCACTGGGAGCAGAGCAGATTCCTCATGCTGCTGTCAGATATTTTGTCTGGGATCAGTGGCATTTTCCAGGGTGCAATGGGTTTCAGAAGTTTGGAGGATTAATCACCATGGACTCTATTTCTCCTTGGGTAAGAGCCTCCTCCCAGGATGAGCAGATCCATGGGGAGCAGCTCTGACACTGAGCTGTGGGGTTTCACTGAAACCCTTCTAGCCCAAGAGAGGCCTTTAGGTTCAAAATGTGAGTCACTCCCTGAAAGAGGACTAGGTGTAGGTAAGTGTTCGTGGGTAACAAACCTGAATCTTTGCAGTTTACAGGAGTGTGAGACACCATCCACAGCGTGAAAGTCTGCCTAAGGTGGGAGCTTTCTCTGACATGAGATTGAAGCTCTGTCCAGAATTCTCTTATTACTACTGCAGCGTGGCAGAACCCCAGTTTAGGAGTCAGCAAGCGACCCACAGAGACATGGCTTAACTGCAAAACTTGTTTATTGCTGCCTCTGTGTGTGCAAAAATCTGAAAACAAAGCTGATGAGAAGAAAGTGCATCTGTATTCCCCTCCTCTCTGTATCCACAGGGCTATAGGTGCAGGATGGACGGAATGGGAAGAGCTTTGGCCACGTTAGAGGTTAATTACAGACTGAGCTCAGCAGCCAGGACCTTGGCAGCCCTGGGCTGCGCAGGGTGGAGGCGGCTCTCCAAAGCCGAGCCTGGCAGCAGGAGCCTTAGCCCAGGGCACTGGAGAGCTCAGCAACTTTGCATCAGCCTCTGAAGTCCATAATTCAGTTGTCTGTTTATTGAAATTGTGTTGTAAGCACAGCTGCTTTCTGAGGCACGTATGGAAATGAAGGGGGAGTCTCATAAACGCCCTGGCCCTGCGCCAGACCGGTGAGTCAGCGTAAAGAGCTGGAACGCAGCTTAACAGCTACAAGATAAAAAACCCCTAAAATATCCTCAAAATTGCCCTCACATCCCCCCCCCCTTTCTGTTCAAATTTGGGTATCAGCATTGTTATTGGGAAGATAAGGACAGCTACAGCCTCAGCAGGATCTTGCAGTGCCCAGGGCCTGGGATGGGAGAAGGTGGAGACCTTCAGGGCAGAGAGAAGGCTGAGCTCATCTGAGAGCCTGCAGGTATCTGCATCATCCTCGTTCCTTCTGGCAAATCAAAGCCTTTGCTTCAGTTGCCAATGCAAAGATTTGGAGCTGGAAGAGAAATACAATGTTTGTTTACTAATATAGTCAAAATTCACGGCATCAAGTTTTCTTTTTTTTTCCCAGTACAAATAAAATTTTGCAGAGACCTAAGTTAAGAAAAAAAAAAAAAGACAATTCAAAGGTGAACTTGCACAAAAAGCACCACTAAAACAACCAGCAGTTTCAAAGACTCAGTTCCTAGATTCCTCTTCCTCATGCAGCATTCAATCCAATTTCACAGGTAGCTTTGGTCGCTCAATCTCCTTTCTTCAGGGAGCTCCCTATTTGCTGGAAATATTTCACCCAGGCCTAAGAAGGGGATTTTTCTCCTGTGCTTTCATAGTTCATAAGTTGCTCAGTGGCCAGAGGAGCCTCCTGGATTAAACAAGCAGGTGGAAATTTGCAGTGGCTGAAGGACACTGAGCAGTCCCTGTGCCTTGGATGCACAGAAGGAGCTGCCACGGGCTGTGCTGGGAGTTTAAAGTGAAGAAATGAGGTGACAGCAGAACTGCAGGCATGCAGGACACACGGTGCAGGCTCTGGTCTCTGCTCCAGCATGCAGTGCTGCTGTCAGCCTGTCAAACACACAGCTGGGCACAGCTGGGCTGGAGCCCCACACAGGGCTCAGGGTGCTGCTGTGTTTTCCTCTCCCCTCCTCAATTTGTGCTCCCAATCTCTGCAGTTTTTGTGCCCTGGCAAAGTTCTCCTTTCGTGGTGTTTCAAGGTCTCCTGGTGAGTTTGTTTGACTCCAGCTCAGAGCTGCTGTCAGATGGAGAGCGAGCTGCCCATGTCCTCACTTAAACCTGCTGTGAAGAGGCTCTGCAGAGCAGAGGAACGTGTCCTCTCCCTGCCTGCACATCCACACACCCCTGGGAATGCCCGTGGGCACCCTGGCAGCACCCTGAGGGCTGGGGAGGAGGAACAAAGCATGAGACAACAAATGAAGGCAGAAGTTGGCCACGGCTGCTCCGAGCACCAGGGCTCACCCAGGGCAGGAGGTGAAGCCAAGGGAGGCACAGAAAGCGCTGGGAGGGTGCTGGGAAGGAAGGTGGGTAAAACAGGGATGGGGAAACAGAAGGAAATGGGCAAACTTGCAGATGAGGGCAGGTTTTGAGCACAGATAGTGGGAGGAAATCAGTGGTGCAGCACAAGGGGAACTGCGGGGTGGTGGGAGGGGAGGAGTGATCCAGCTGTGGGGTGTGGGTTCTCCAGAAGGCAACAGCAAGAAAAGGAAATGATGTTCAGGCCAGACTGTTGCCAGTGGTGAAAACATATCATAGAGAAAGATTCATGAGTAAGAACACTGACATTGATTATTCTCAGTTAAACAAACAAACAAACAAACAAAGAATTCAAGGGCTTGAAAAGTGCTGATGTCATGGGAAAGCTCTCAAATGTCTCACACGTGGAATAAAAACCAGATTCTGGCTTAAAAAGGAAAATTAGATGAAGGAAACCAGTAAGAGAAGAGAGGACACAGGAGGGCACCAAGGGAAAGGTGAAAGTAGCAGCAGAACTGAGGGACTAAAAGAGACAGAGGGGTAGATCTGGGATATTCATGCTGATTTCAGTAGAAGGTCAGGAGAGGATATAAGAGATTAGCTGAGAATAATCCAGGATGCAAAACCAAGGTGCATTCATCTGGTACAGCTGAATTAAAAAGTGCTGCAGCAAGAAAAGTCAAAGGTAACTGATATTTCATGTTCCAGCTTCAGATTAGTAAAAAACATTGCAAAGGTTGGTGGGAGGAGCTGTGACCTTGAGGACATCACCTGCACCAGGAAAGTCCACACCTGCACCAGGAAAGTCCACTTCTGCACCAGGAAAGTCCACACCAAACTGGGCAGTGACTGGCACCAGGAATTCCCAGCACACCAGGAAACTCTCCAAGTGTATCCTCACCACTGCAGGAAAATTGAGACGTGGGATGGTGCCAGTGGCAGTTTGTACCTTGTAAATAAACCAAAAGAAGATAAAAGGATTAATTAATTAATCCCCAATATTAATTGATCAAACCCCAATATGATAAGGGTGTACAGCACACCCTTATCACAGGCTGCCACTCACTCCTCCTCTTCTGCAGGCACAAAGGCCAACTCGCAGCAGGCAGAGCATTCAATGCCAGCCCCAGCACTCAGCAAGGCACTGAAAGCTGCACTGTCACACCAGGACCTTCCCAGCATGGTCACCTGCAGGCATAAGAGCCAGAAGCAGGTCTGGAGAGAAAAACCTCTCTAAACCCACAAAGAGCCAGGACCAGGCTGAGCTATGAAGGATTTCAAGCCTTGGCAGGAAGGAAACATTACAGGCTGGTGGGCAAAGATCCACAGCTTGCAAGGTCACAAGTCAAAATCCCTGTGCTCAGGAGCTGCCTGCTCACCAGGGTGAAGCTGTGTCCCAGTTATCAGCAGTAATTTGTTATTTTCTCCTCCTCATCCTCGGGCTGAAGCAATGGGCACTGCCTGCCCCACCATGCCAGGGGTGCCTGCAGCCAGAGCAGTGCCCTGGTGCCAGCTGAGCACATCTTGGGGTCACCTGAGTGCCTGGCATGGAATCCTCTGGGGTTTGCTTTGGGGGGATTTGCTCTGGAGGTGGTTTTCTCTCCCCACTGTGCACAGGAGCTGCAGTGACCAGCAGGGATTGCACTGCAGCACAGCACAGCCCTGCAGCCCTGCTTTTATCCCACATTTAACCCCTACCCCTTCTCCAGTGCCCCCAATCCCTGCTGGGGCCCCCCTCCTGCTGCAGCATGTGGGGTGAGTGCCATCTCATCCAGAACTTTCTGGAAGGACCACCCAGACAGCTCCAAGCATTTCTCCCTGTTCATAATTTGGGAGATGAAAACCTTTTATACTGCTACAGCTTGTTTCCTTCCTCTCACCCTCACAGGGCACTTTAATACCTGTTATTTACAATCTTCACTGCATTTTGGGGAAATTATTCACAAAGGTCATCTCAAGGTGCAAACTTTGTACCTGGATGGAAACTTTGAAGGTCAGCAGTAAGCTGGTTTATGTTTATTACAGACCAGAACATGAAAGCACAACGTTGCTGGTGCACTGACACACTGGCAATAGACTGATATCAGGGATTTTAAAGGTCACAGCTGCTCATGAGGAGGGGAACCTCAAAATGCAGTTTCCAAAAAGAGGGAATCAGAACAAGACCCTCTGGGTACCTGAAACCAGGCCATGCTGGACAGTTCTGGTGTCAGTGATGAAGGTTTTTAGGAAGAAATATCACATCAGACACAGCAGGATGCTTCTAAAATATCTCAGCAAAGGGCTACTGAAAGATGCTTTAGCATTTAGATGAGAAAATGCTGTTTTATTTGCAATTCGCCCTCCTGATAGCATCCCTGAATCTCTCAGTTTCTGGCCTTGAGGAAATCACCCAGCCCATAATTCACTTGTGGAACAGGGTGGGCCTTCACCTGTAGTTCACAAAGCTGATGGAAATTTGGAGAACAATGGCCCTGCTCCTGTTCTCCAGCCTGGGAACCATGCCCAGAGAAAGCAGAGTCTTACACAAAACCCAGAGCAGAGCTGTGCCACCAGGTTTGGTACCCCTGCAAAATGGGGTCTGCACCATCCCCAAACACCTGCAGCACCACTCATTTCTCTAAATTCTGGTTTCTTTAATCTGTTAAAAAAGTCTGAGAATAAAGCCCTTGACCACAGGAACACAACAGTGTTAAGTTTAATGGCAAATGCAAACAACAGCAATACTGGTTTTGAAAGCAAATGTCACTTTTGCAGAGGGCTGTGGTTTAGAGGGAAAGTCAGGGCACTACCAGAGGAAAACCATGACATTTTCTACACAACCTTCGCACACTGGTCCCATTAAAGGCCCTTCCACCTTCTATTAGGCAGCCATTGATTGGAATTAATTAAAATATCTCCTGTGCACTGGACTTGAAACTCATCAGTGCTTTGTCATTATCTGTGAGCTTTCTCCCCAGTTAAAGCAAATATTGTCCAATAATCTGGTTTGCAGTAAGTGTACAGAACATTTAGCCACAAAATACCCTGTGGCATTCAGGTATTTGACAAGCTGGAGGGTTTAAGGGTGTGCCTGGCATTTCTGTTTAGATATACAACTGTGCAATGTATTTTTTAATCCAAGCTCACACAGAAACTTGGCCTCAGAACCCTTTGGAACAGAAAAACAGCAAACACGTTTCTGGAGCCATAACCTCAGGCCCTTGGCTTGTTCTGGCACTTAACCCTTGAGATGAACCAGCCATGTTGTCCTTGCAGCCTGCTCATTCACCTGCTTCTGATGGCTGAGGAGCTTCACCTTCCAGCTTGCAGGTGGGTTTATTCTCAGGAATGTGCAAACCCAGGGCACACAGGGAATATTTCTCTGTTTGCTCTGGGGTGCCCTGACCCCCAGGGCAGCACTGACTCTGACCCTCATTCATGGAGAAAGTTTCCCAGACTTCAAGATAGACTGGAATCCACAAAAGTGTGCAATAGATTATAGAGAGCAGTGTAGGTGCACCACTTGGTGAGAAATTGAGCTTTTGGGATTTTTAATGTGTTGTGGATGGAAGCAAGATGGAGGGCGCAGGGTGTCACCCTCAGTTTCTTATTCATGCTTCTTCTTCCTTCTTCATGGGTTTGGGTGGTATTTTGTAATTAGACAGAAAACTCTGCATTGCAGGCTTCCAGGGATCAGTTACTGGGTTAAAAAGAGAAAACTATTTTATTTGCTGGGAAATGTCCTGACAAAGGCAGGAATGATGAATCTGACTCCATGTTCTCAGAAGGTTCATTTATTACTTTATAATACTATATAATATTAAAGAATACTATACTATACTATACTAAAGAATACAGAAAGGATACTTACTGAATGCTAAAAAGATAATAATGAAAACTGGTGAATCTCTCCAGAGTCCCGACACAGCTTGGCCCTGATTGGCCAAAGAGTGAAAACAACTCCCAGCAGAATGCAATGGAACAATCACCAGTGGATAAACAATCTCCAAACACATTGCACATGTGAGCACAACACAGGAGAAGCAAATGAGATAAGAATTGTTTTCCTTTTCTCTGAGGCATCTCAGCTTCCTGGGAGAAAAGTCTTGGGTGAAGGGATTTTTCCAGAAAATGTGAATGCCACAGAAAATAATCTAAGTGTCCTTTCTTAATTAGATAGTTTAGTCTTAAAAGACCTTGTAACAGGAGATTGTTGGCCATTTTGTGCTTTGCTAATGAAAAGGTGCAGAACTCATGGTTGTGAGACTGTTTTACTGATAAGAAATAATAAACACCTGAGTCTGAACATGAAACTACCATCTCAAGTGCCTTCAATCCAGACCCAGAGAAACTAATACAGGAACTGCTTTTCAGCCATTCCCATGGCTCTGGTGCCTTCACCCAGGTCCTGCTCCTCTCCCAGGAGCGAACACACCCTTTGTCCCCCAGAGCTGCTGTGAATTTGGCAGTGCCACCCTGACTGTGAGCAATCCCAGCACACAGCTGGGCCAGCTTCAGAGGGCCCTGATTCAGCAGGATTTGACCATCTGGGAAGGAGAGGAGCACAAGGAGACTGTGAATGCTGGAGCTGCTGCTGCCAGCCTGGGCAGAGCTGCCCCAGGGAAATGATCCTGACAGGCCATGCATCTTTAATGGTGCTCTCTGCACAGAACACATTTGATAGCTGAAGGCACAAAAGCCTCAGCAGGAGTGTCAGGAGCCTTTGTCCATCTTTCAGAGCCAGATCCAGTTTCTACAGCTGATGAAAGTCTCCCTGTTAGTTTTAGCAGGGCCTGAGGAGGGAAAGCTGCAGCTTGGGCTCACAGCTGGGAGAGTCAGGGCTGGTTTATAGGGATTTAAACACAGATATTCCATGGTTAGCACTTTCTCCTCTGTAAGGAGGATGGGTTTGCTGGTCAGCTGCCCTGACAGTGATGATGCTGTGCAAACACAGGACTGCAGCAGCAGCATTCAAACAACCTGGGTTATGTTCTCAGAGTTCCCCTGTCACTCATGCCCACTGTTTCCAAAAGGGAACACAATGCCTTTGCTCTTTACATCCACAAATTCACATTTAAATAATCAGCATTTAAGAACAGTGAGAGTGAGAACAAAGCAACACCAAAAGACACATCAGGAGACAGCAGGAACTCAGCCCTGTATCAGAGTTCCCTGACATTCAGAATACAGACTCAAGGTTAAGGTATCCAGCCTCAACTGAATATTCAGTATTACACAATGCACACAGCACTAAAAGCAACATCAGGATTCTTTTTTCCCCCTGAGGCCACTGAGACCTGGTTTAATGTTGTATCAAGACACCCTAACAGAGCAAACCCCATTCCCTGGTAATGGGAACACACAGGTCACTCCCACCCCAAACTTGGGTTTTATTTTGCAAACCCCCAGATTTCCCCACTTTTATTGAGCTTTTAGCAAAGCAGATGAATGGTTTTATTTCCTTTCCCAGTGCATTCAGCAGTTCATTTGGGCATGGCTCTGCATCTATTGCAGGTCAAGATGTTCCTAATTGCTTTCACATGTATTCCAGTTAACTAGCCCTGGTCATGTTACACTGCAAATGAAAAACCTTTTTTTCATTGAAATCCTAACAAGGAGGAAAAAAATCAATATGACAACTGCAGCAGGAAAAGTGATGATGACAACATACACTGTCCTACAGGATGTAAAACGAGGGGGGAAATTGATTTTAATCAATATTAATTGAAAGTTTCCTGCTCTGATACTCAGTGCTTGTTGAAAGTCTGGTTCTTAGTTGTCCCACCTGGTCTGATCATGGGCTTTACTCCCACAGAGTTTGGCTGATATCTTTTGACACAGAGATGAACTTCCAGGAAAAATAAATGCTAAGGAAAAAAGAAACAAAGAGCAAGATGATGGCTGTTTCACAAACGAGTTCTCCTCACATACTTCTCCATTTTATAAGATATAAAGCTGTTAATTTCTAGTTCCCATTAGAAGATTTGGTGCCTAACCAGGCAGAGTGCAGAGGGCTTTATTTCAAGTTCTTATCTATGCCCAACATCCCCCTCTTCAACTGCTGCTGCTTGTTTAATAATAACCACATTTATCCATGCAGTTATTCAGCTGTTCTAAAGGTGACTGCATGCATAAAAACTCTCAGCACTGGGGGTGAAGTTACCAAAAAGGAGCCTTGGCCACTTACATTACATAAACAACACTTATTTCAGTCTGAAAGCTTTCCAGGTGTTGGCTCAGTAGCCAGGACAAGCACAGAGCCACCACACTGCTCAAGCTCCCAGGAAAACACAAGTGCAGAAAGGAAGATGCCATTGAAAAATGTAAGAGGACCCTGTGTGAAGTCATTCCAAAGCACACAAGACACTGCTAAATGTTGATAACTGCTTAGCAGGAATTAATTTTTTTTTAAAATTCCACCTACAGGTGAAGGAATAAAGCCCTGATGTTTGAAATGAGCACTTTTGAAGGCTCAGCAGAATTAATGCTGTGATGACTCAGTGCTGGTTACCAGCAGAACTTAAACTGGTGGCACCAAAGAGACCCCAGAGGGACAGGGCCAGCTCAAAACAGCAGCACCTGCCTGTCCCAGTGCTCTGCAAGCCTCACCCCACTCATTTCCTAAAGGTTTTGGAGAAGGATTATTCTGGAGGAGAAGGAAAGAAGGGAGGATTTGTGATGGTTAATCTGAGTATTTCTTAAGGAGCTACAGTATTTTTATACTCATCAGAGAAATCCAGTTCTGCAGATCGGAGTGTGGGGAGAATTAGGGATGGGGGATGGCTGTTTCCATGGCTGGAGATGGACAAGCTGCTCCTTGGTTTAAGGAGATGCTTTGGCCCCCATGCTAAGTCATTCCTGAGGAGCAGTGTTCAAAGCAGGAGATTTCTGCTCTGCCTTGTGCCCACAGACTGCAGCCACCTCTGTCAGCTGGGATGGAGCCCTCTCAAGGCAGCCACCAAAGCCCTCAAGTGTGGGATTAAACCACCCCTCCCTTCCTCAGAAACCCCTGCTCAGCACTTTGGGACACTAAATAACACATAACACAGAGTGCTGTGGCTGAGCTTCTTTGGTAAGGTCATAAATTTTCTTGGTAATAATGTTTTAGAGGTATATAGGGGGTGAGGCATCAGTGAAATCACCAGAAACACAGATTTATATTTATTAAATCTTTTTAAGCTGCAGTGAGTATTCACAGTAAAATTATTTTCTTGACTGTGCCTTAAATCACATTCTTAATAAATAATTTTAATACCTGGCCTACAACAGCGTGGTGTTAAAACATCACTGCCTTCTATCAAGGAGATATTCCTATCCCTGACCATGAAACAGTGGAGGGAAAAATCATCTAAATCTGAAATACAGCAGGAAAACGAAAGGTTTCCAAAAGCAACGAATGCTGGTTTAAATCTGCTCCCAAATATCACCAGCAACTTTGTCTTGTTATCAGGCTGGACACTTATAAATCACCTCATAATGCCTGACATACAAATTCTGCTGAGCAAAGGACAAAATCTTGCCTTTTCCCCTGGGTGGTGAGCTGTAAGTCCTCACTCAGGTGTGTATAAATAAAAATAAATAAATAATTAAAAATAAATAAATAAAATACATACACCCATGGAGTGTAACTGAAATTTCAGGTCTGACTTATTTTTTAATAAAAAGTCACTTTGCAGCTGTCACGGGCACAGAGATATGAAGCTCACTTTGGAGGCCATGCCTTTGGAGGCTCACCTGGCTCGGCAGCATCGTGCCCAGCCCATGGAAAAGCCCTGGGAGCTGCTGGCAGAGCCCAGCTGTGGGTGGGAGAGGCTGCAGAGCTCCCCTGGGGCTGCAGGTTGGAGGTGCCCCACTCCCAATTCACACGTGTGGGAGGGATGGAGAAAAATCCTCTCCTGCTTCCTTTCACTGATTCATGCAGGCAGATCCTTGCGTTTCTTAAGAATTAACAGAGTTAATGGGTTGCTATAAATTCCTTATTTCTGGAAAGGTGATGCTCTCACTGCCTCTGCCCAGCAGCATTGGAAGGGAAAATCCATGGGGTTTCCTTGGGCTCTCACATGGCCTGGGGCACCCAATTTAGAGATCACCAAGGACTCTGAATGACCTCTGGAAGGCATGAGCCCTTCCCTCTTGGGCTTTTGCTGCTCACAGTGACCCCCAGATGTGTCAGAAAGTCTCTTTTCCCAACCCGGTGCTTGAAGAAGGAGTCAGAACTCTTCAGTACTTGTTCTCAAGGTTGTTTATTGTTTCTTATCTATAAAATTTTTCTCCTGTCCAGCTGAGGTCTATTCAGCACATCAGACAGAGGCACATTGGTGTTATCTTTTTATACTAAAAACTACGTGTACAATATTTACCATTACTTCCCAATACCTATCAGCTATGTTAGACAGTAAGCTTCTACTCTAAACCAATCTAAAAGTGCCACCATCACAGAGGCCAAGAAGAAGAAGAAGAAAGGCTGGACACTCCCAGATTCCTCCATCTTGCCCCTTGAACCCCCATTCTAAAAATCCCAAAAATCTATTTTTCACCCCATGATAAATTCACTATCATTCTACTTAAACTGTTGTACCTTGCAGATCTTCATATAAGGCTGATAATTTTTTACAGGGATCCTTGGGAACATGAAAGTGGGAAATACTGGGGTTACTCCACTACAGAAGGAAAAGCAACAAGTCACAGAGACTTGTTTGCCTCCCCTCTAACAGCAGCCATCAGTGCAAACCAACAGCCCCAAAATTTCTGAAATCACACAGCTGAGAATCAAACCCCGGAGAGACAAAGCTGATTCCCAGCTGGACAACCTCCACACTCATTATTCCATCCCTCTGAGCTCATCTCCTGCCTGCCCACACCTCCTCCACGGGCTGAGCCCACCACCAGGCACTCAACTGCACCCACCAGCACAGCACAGGCACAGCTGGGCAGGATCCCTTTTATTCTGCAAGGATTAGAAATGCTCCAACCAAATGTGCCATGTAATTATTGCAGTAATGTATAAAGCAGAGTGGAGGTGGTGAGTAGTTCATGGTGCCTTATTTAGTGGCAGGTGATTAGTTAAGTTCCAGGGTTGGGGATTTTTTTTTTTCTTTCTTTCTTAATCTTTCACTCTTCTGTGAAAAATTTAATTTGCCTTAAGGCGGTGTTGAGAGCTGATACTGACCTAATCCCTGAGCAGCTGGACCTGACCTGCTGCAAATTCCCACCTCTATCACAAAACCACATTCCTCTCCCTGACAATACAATGGCCCCTGGATCCTTTACCTTCAGACCCTGCTTAAAATGTGTGCTTCAAAGCACATTATATAATTGTGAATCAAGAGTCAGATCAGAGCCAGCAGGTGAAAATGTCTTGTTCTGCCAGCCCGAAAAGGCAGCATTAAATATTTTCTGTAGTTCTTTCTTTGAAGGCTTCCAGGTTTTCTTTCTCCTCCTTTCCATGTAAGGATCTTAATCTTTCTGCTCAGCAAAATTAATTCTCTTCTGTGCTGCTAGTGTTAAAATTGGCATCTCTGTTGATCATTCTTCCTCCCTTCCCTGTGCACCTAATTGACCATTATAACTGCTAATGTCACCAGGAATCTGGGAAGGATATTTAATATCAGAGTTCTCTGGGGAACAGCTCAGGGAGGAACTGCAGGCAGAAATATGCATTTATTTCTTCTTCCAGCCCTGCAGTAACAGAGAGCTTGACACACACTCTCCTCCCTCTTGCATTCAGAAGTTTAAGCAAATAATTTGAAGGTTGTATTCTTAAGCACAAGGGTGTTCCAACACCCTCCCAGTGACACCCAGCTGGATTCCTGAAACACAAGGCTAATAGTGGCCTTGGCCATGTGGGTGTCAGCACGCAGCCAAGTGGAAGGAAAAAGCCCAAATGTATTTACAACACATGAAAATGTGGGCTGGTGGCTCAGAGGTGAGCAGTGATGTGTGAGCAACGCTGTGGCACAGGGTGTGCATAGAGCACATTCCAGCTGCATCATTCTGCTCCTGCTCAAGCCATTAGTTCTGCATTCCCACCAGGAGAAGATAAATGCTCCCAGGCTCCAGGAACTGATGGCAGAATATGCTGTACTGGAGATAAAGGGATGAGGTGTCAGTGCTGGCACTGTGACCCCCATGGGATGCACCAGGGACAGGCAGCAGTGCTGCTGCAGGTGTGCTGCACTCACAGCAGGGCAGGCATGCAGCCAGCAGACCCTGGAGTGTGGTGATGGTCACAGGGGTCTCAGGATGAGGGAAGAGATGAGAATCTTGACTCCATGTTTCAGAAGGCTGATTTATTATTTTATTATAGATATTATATTATATTATATTATATTATATTATATTATATTATATTATATTATATTATATTATATTATATTATATTATATTATATTATATTATATTATATTAATCTAATATAATAATTATATTAGATTAATATATTATATTAAAAGAAAATTATATCTTAAAGCTATACTAAAAGAATAAAAGAAAGGATTTCATCAGAAGGAAAAAGAAGGAATGATAATAAAATCTTGTGACTGACCAGAGACAGCTGGGCTGTGATTGGCCATTAGTTAAAAACAACCCCATGAGACCAATCACAGATGCACCTGTTGCATTCCACAGCAGCACACAATTATTGTCTACCTTTTGTTTCTGAGGCCTCTCAGCTTCTCAGGAGAAAAGGATCCTAGCAAAAGGATTTTTCATAAAATATGCCTGTGATTCTGGAGCACAAGAGCAAAGTATAAAGGCACACCAGGTCACTTTCCCAGAGCATCCCCACACCAGTGTGCTCAACACTGAGTGCAGGAACTTAGAGCTGAATGAAAATCACCCCTTCATGGAATGGGTTGGGTTGGAAGGCACCTTAGAGACCACCTTGTTACACCCTGTGCCATGGCAGGGACACCTTCCACTGCCCCAGGGTGCTCCCAGCCCTGTCCAACCTGGCCAGGGATCCAGGGGCAGCCACAGCTTCTCTGGGCACCCTGTGCCAGGGCCTCAGCACCCTCCCAGGGAGGAATTATTCCTCATAATTTATCCAAATCTACCCTCTTTCAGTATGAAATGTCTCTGTATGCACAGACTCACAGGTTTACAAACCTTTATGAGCCTCTCTGCAAAGAGTCACAGGAGGGCTGGGCATGAGAGCAGGGTCATTGCTGCTTTGCTACACTTGTTCTGCTTCCCAAAATGGCCAGGGAATGCAGTTTTGACAAAAACTGGAGAGAGTAATGGAAAACAGAGCATGTCTTGTGGAGCTCTGACAACCATAGGCTTTTTATTCTGTTTTCCAGGGAACAATGCTGAGAGGAAAAGGGAAAACTCTGGAGAATCCCACTGCCCCACCTGCACCTGGGTGTATTGTTTGGGCTGGGATGGAGGGAATTTTCTTCCCAGTAGCTGCTATGGGCCTGTTTTAGGCTCCCAGGACTTTTCCATGGACTGGGGGATGATGCTGCCAAGCCAGGGGTGCCTCCAAAGTCCTGGCCTCCAAAGTGAGCCTCAGTATCTCTGTGTCCAGGAGAGCTGCAAATTGACTTTTTATGAAAAAATAAGTCAGACCTGAAACTTCAGTTGCTCTCCGTGTCTTGTGGAGCTCTGACAACCATAGGGTTTTCATTCTCTTTTCCAGGGAACAATGCTGAGAGGAAAAGGGACAACTCTGGAGAATCCCACTGCCCCACCTGCACCTGGGTGTATTGTTTGGGCTGGGATGGAGGGAATTTTCTTCCCAGTAGCTGCTTTGGGCCTGTTTGGGGTTTGTGTTGAGCACAGTGCTGATAACACTGGGGTGTTTCAGTTCCTGCAGAGCAGGGTTTGCACCATGCCAAGGCTGTTCTGTCCCAGCAGCCAGGAGTGCTGCAGGTGTGGGTGGGGACAGTGGGACAGGTGACCCCAGGGACACACAGCCACACATGGGGCCTCAGGCTCAGCACTCAGAGCTGGGGGAGGAGAGGGAAAGGGGCATTTTGGAGTGTTTGTCTTCCCCAGGCACTCTGAACTGAACACCTGCTGCCCATGGGGAGTGGGGAATGAATTCCTTGTTTGGTTTTGCTTGCATGAGTGACTTTTGTTTCCAATATTGAAATGCTTTTATCTCAATCCATGAGTTTTCTCACTTTTCTCTCACCCCTCACACTGGGGCAGTGAGCAACTGGCTCCATGGGGCTGAGATCAAAGCAGGGAGGGAGGATGCTGAGGGCATGAAATGGGATTCTCTCTCCACATCTCAAGCAGGGCATTCTGCATTTTATATCCATCCTATCTTGTGCCTTAAACTTATCTTTCCAATAGCTAAATTATTTTTAAAATCTTGTCATTTACTCATTTGAGGAAACTCTCTTTTCTCTGGAGAAATTATTCCATCATTCTGTTCAGAAAGGCAGAAATTAAACATGATCATATTAATTATGGTTCCTCATTTAACATAAAGCTGTAATCAAATTGCTTTTATGTCTAAACAGTTGTGGCAGTGGTAGTAAAAAATTGTGCCATTAAAGGCTCACACTTAACTTCAAAATATTTGAATTACACATCTCAGAAGAAACTGATGCCACACTGAGAGAGGTACAACCTTTTTATTTTCAAGCAGAAACATGAAGGTGCAAAACACTTTAAAAAGAAACTTAATTTTGCTTTAATTTCCAGGAAGATCTGAAATAATATGTATATATTTATTATAATAATATATTTATATAGATAAAATATATATTTATAATACATAATTATATATATTTATAATAGTCTGAAACCATATATTATTATATATTATATTTATATATTATAACATATATTTATAATATACAAATATAATATATTTATATGTTATACTATATATAAATTTATAATAGTATTATATGTATATAAAATATTTATATATATCTTATAATTTATAAAATACAAGGGTTTTTTTATTTAGATGTAAGCCACAGTGCCTTCTTCTGAAAGGAAGGAGCAGCCTGGTTGGACATCTTCTGACAAAGCCCATGAAATAAAAATATGTCAAGGACAAGAAGTCTGCAAAGCAGGAGAACTGGAATTTGTCACTTCTGGCAGGGCTGGACTCACTGGGTTCCTACCAGCCTGGTGGGGACTGCTGGTGTCTGTGGCTCCAAAGTCAGCCTCAGATTTAAAGACTGATTTCCTGAGCCATAAAACCCAGGAGCATTTCTGTCTGCATTTCAGGAAAACACTTCCTCCAATTCAGGAGCTGGAGCTGCTCAAGCAGCCGCCTACAAGGAAGAAAAATAGGAAATGGTCAGTGGGGCTGCTCAGAACCAGTCACGGAGGGTTCCTTCTATGGGAAACACCAAATTGCTATTTTGGGTCCAAAATCACAGCTGTGGTGTTTGGAGCGGTGATTTTTTTGGTTGTTTTCTTAATATCTACTTTTCCAGAGCAGGGACATTCCATGTGAGCCAGCTCCACTTCCCACTGGCTCTGTGGCTCAAACCCTGCTGCCAGCCCCTGCAGAGGGTGTTGGAGAGCACTTGAAAGTTAAAGTTCTCCTGAAACACTGACCATCTACTTAACCCCTCTGAATAAAGCCCAGAGCTTGAGATAAAACCCCTCTCTGAGCCCTGCTTCCCAGAGTGTAAGGGTGCACTTTGATACCTGATAAAATCAATTGCTGCTGGCTCCTGTGCCTGAAGTGATGCTGCTCATAAAACTCCCATCCACAGCTCCTAAATTCATAATTAAATACACATTTCCAAGCTCTCTGTAAGGCACAGAGCACAACCAGCGCTTGTACCTATTTCAAACCCCAGCATGTAAAATTGCAGAGTGGGTTGAAGGTGATATAACGTTATAAAGTGCACTTTGAGTTGGGTAAACACACTCAAGGGGTTTATGGTTCCTGGGAATTGTCATCTCTGCTGCCTGGGTGAAAAACAGTATTAACTAAAATTCCTAGCATGTATCCAAGAGACTGGGCTCAGGGGGAGTTCAGATATGAGTTATTCCCTCCATTTTTGCATCATTATAAAAGCTGTTTTCACCCAGTACCCAGACAAATGGATCTGGGCAGAAGGGGCAGAGGTAAAAGGCATGGGTGTGTCAGTTTTACAGCACAGGGGCAAGCCAAGCCCTGGGGAGCTGGGGAATCATCCCTGGCAGCCTGGATTCAGTGCAGCCCCAGGATCACACAGTGGGTATCCCCACCTCTCCCAGGCACGGACCTGAAGCATGAACCCGGTGCTAAAAGCTCTGTATCCTCCCAGTTCTTCTCTCCCGAACTCCACAAATTCCCAGAAAAAAGAAGTGGCCGATCGCATCTTCTCCCCCTGCCGGCGCTGCAGCACCACCAGCTGCTCTCAGCCACCTTCGCTGCTGGCCAGGGACATCGCTGGACAAGGCTGGGCACAAATCACCGGGGGGAAAGAGATCCGCCAAGAATTCTTGAAACCTGATAGAAAGTTTACACAATTTTGCTACAGTGTGTAGCAAATTTTGCTACATTGTGTAGCAAAAGCTAATAGGCTAAAAACCATTTATAAGGTATTATGACCAAGAAATGTTAGTTTCTGATAGAATAGCATAAAATTTTACTTCTCCTGTATCTTACCTTTCATCAAGACTGACAATAGAATAAAATATTCTATTTTGACTGATAATAGAATAAATATTTTATTCTATTTTCTCTGAAAAACTAAGAGTAATCCAACCCAGCAGGCAGGGGACAGCCCACAATGGGTGATGTGCAGTGCCAGGGCAGCAGGACAGAGCCCCTGGCCCTGGGGTGGATGAGCCCAGCTCAGCTCTTCCCGTTCCCAGGCCAGGGGACACTCCCGGGGCTGAATATCAAAGGCAAAAAGCATAAATAAACCCTCCAGAGGAGTCACAGCAGTTCCCACAACAAGAAGTTAGCAGCGGTTAACAAAGGATAAAAGCAAATAACCGAGCCCGCAGTTCCTTCCATCGGCACCACCCTGGAGCAGGAGGGTGTCCATCGCCGCTGGAATCAAAGCCTTCCTCCCCATTGTTCCCCAGGCAGCCAGGACAGCCCGTGGCCGTCTGCCACAGCAGAGCTGCATGAAAGGAGCCCGGAGCTCCTCCTGCTGCTGCCTGTGCTCATCTGGCAGGGCAGGAGCAGAGCTGGGCTGGCTGTGTCCCCTCTCAGCCCTGCCCTGCTGGGCACAGCCCGGGGCTGCAGGCTCAGCAGCATCCCCAGCCTGTGGCAGTCACATTTTCTGGAAGAATCCCTTCACCCAGGATTTTCCTCCCAGGAAGCTGAGATGCCTCAGAGAAAAGGAAAACAATTCTTATCTCATTTGCTTCTCCTGTGTTGTGCTCACATGTGGAATGTGTTTGGAGATTGTTTACCCACAGGTGATTGTTCCATTGCATTCTGCTGGGAGTTGTTTTCACTCTTTGGCCAATCAGGCCAAGCTGTATCAGGACTCTGGAGAGAGAATCACAAGTTCTCATTATTATCTTTTTAGCATTCAGTAAGTATCCTTTCTGTATTCTTTAGTTTAGTATTCTTTAATATAATATAGAATCATAGAATAATAAATTAGCCTTCTGAGAACATGGGGTCACATTCATCATTCCTTCCTTCATGGAGGCACCCCACAAATACAACACCAGCCCAGCACTCCAACTGATGCTCAGTCCCACATGGTGTTGCTGCTCCAAACTCATCATCCTTGCTGTAATTTGGATGCTTTCACCTGTCCTATCAACACAGTGAGAGGACAGGGCTGTGGGATGGATCCCACTCCAGGAGCACTGTGCTCCCATGTCCTGGCTGTGCAGCAGTGACCAGCTGGGATGATTTCCCATCCCCTCCCTGTTTTACACACACATCACTCTGTTCCTATTCCTGTACTTCCCCCCAAACATCTCCTGGAGCTCACTTCCAGGACCAGGCTGGAGGAGCCTTTGATCCAACAAACCTGTATGTTTATTAAGGGAAGATAGTGACTGAGTCTGGATTGAACTATTTTGACTTAACCCCCTTTACGGTATCTATATGGAGAGTTTGGCCACATTGGAGCCTGAGCCTCCTCATCTACCTTTGCAAGAATGCAAATTTCTGGTTCCTCCAGTGGGAACTTGCTCCAACAGGGTCTCCATCAATGACAATACTTGTAAAAACCAAGTAGAAAGTAGTTATTGAATAGGGAAGTAAAAACTCTTCGCCATTACCAGCAAAAGCAAGGTTTGCTGTCATGGACTATCTTTCAGGGAGACTTGTATCCTAAATGGGGCTTTTCATGAGAAATCCACTTAGTATTCCTCTAAAATTCCAGGAGGATGAAATCCCCCACTCCTTCATCTCATTAAGGATGAAAGAATGCCAGGTATGTGGCAGGAATCTGGGGTGAGAGGAGGAGTGGGGTATATTTTAACCAAGTTGTAGAATGGGAAAAATAAACTGAGCTAAGGATGAGGATATGAAATGTATTTCCCAGAGCTGAGAAGCAATGTCAGCCAGGAGAAATGTGCTAATGCACAAGGAACACAAAACTGTGTTTAAAGGTTACTTGTCATTGTGGATGTGCTCAAGAAAGCACTTTGGGACCCTCTCAAGGCACTTTGCCTCTAGAGCACTGAGATTTTATCAGCTGATGGCTCCTAGATCAGGTGGATTTATCTAAGTGTAGCAGACAGAACACTGAAAGGCAGCAGGTGCTCAAGGTGAGGGGATGACAGAGATTTCTGTGTACCACAGGTGACTTCTGGGCATCCTAGCAGGGACTCAGTTATTTCTAAAATGTTGTGGGGAAACCCTGTGAAGCCTCCAAAGCAGAGCAGGAAGATCAGACCAACAGGACTGCTCCTCATCTGGGGCTGCTGTTCAGGTGCAGAACAAGCCTCAGGGAGGCAGGACAGTTTTACCCATTAGTATTCTCCTCTCAAGCGAATGAAAACACCCCAAAGAACCAAACCTCCACATCAAAATGTTTAGAGGAAAGATAAGACTACCCAAAATCTGCTTGCACAGACTGGAACTTGCTGCCAAGCAAGCTCAGACAAGGCAGTGAGTGCCCAGCTTCTCAAGCTTGTACAGGACATTTTTTGAACTTGGCATAAGGAGCCATTTAGGAGCAGGGAGCACGCTCCAGGGAGAGCTGCAGAAACAGGGTGATTGTTTGGAGAGAGGGAAATCAGCCTCTGGGGGAGCCAACAGCCTCCCAAACCCTCCTGGGCACCAGGGCATGCAGGAAAGTGCCAACACAGCCCTTTGGGGGCTGCATGTTTCCATCATCCCCCAAACCTTCTCCCACTCAGAGATCCACCATGCATCCTTGCCCTAAACCTAAATAAGGAATGCACCTAATGCCCTGTGGTGTCCCTGCTATCCAATACTCTATCACCCACAATATTCACAAGAGGAGCTTTCCAAAGGTCTCTCTCCTCTGGAATTCCCTTGACATAGGTTTGAACAAAGCCACAGTTCTTCCTTGCATGTTCTGATGCTCATTTGTCCAGCCAGACCTGCCACAGCTTCCCTGGGGATGAGCTTGCTCCTGATGGAACAGCCTGACTGCTGGAAGTGCAGGAACTTGGATGCCTTCACAGAACATCAGTGACAACACAAAAATGCTTTCCCCATCATCACCTCCTGTCAGATGAAGGGAGAAGCTGTTTCATACTTCTCCTCGGTTCTGAAATAATTAAAAAGCTTAAAAAATATTGTCCTGACTGAACCCAGGAATTTTAAGAGCACAAAAGTTTTTCAGTCAGATCATAAATCCAGCTTGCTTCATGCTCTGATATTGGGGAACAGCAATTGCTTAAAACAAAAGTATACCTGCACAGAGTGATTCTCACCATACTTGAGACTTCTGCTGGCTTCAGGAAATGGTTTGAAGATTTTTACACTTGGCACACTGTGCATTGAGCACAGATGGACCAAGTCTCCATGATTTTCCTTGACCTCCCTCCTTCCCCAGAGGAGCTGTGCACTCTGTGAAAGCCTCAGCCAGCACCACTCTCAGGTTGGCTCTGCTGAGACAGAACTGAGGGCAGAGCAACAGCTGTGAATTGTCACGAGCAAACATTGCTATGAGCTGGATCCATGAAAATGGTTCTTTCATCATGAACTCTGCTGCATTAGGAAATGGGAAGCAAGCCCACTGCTCAAAAAGAGAAAGAAAAGACCCCAAAGGGTGTAAAAAAGCAATATAACTTAAAAATAAACAACCAAAAAATCCCTTGAGACTATGACACCCTGCTAACATGAGGGCTGAGATCTTGTGAACAAGGAGAGGGAAAAGGTGTTTGTCAACTACACACAGGAAGCTGAGTGCCTGAAAAGGAATGAAAGGAGCTGAAAATCTTTTGGCAAACCACACTCAGGGTTTGAGCCATTTAAACCCCAGTTCTGCTGCAGCTGATGCTCAGGGAGCAGCTCTCTCCCTGCAGAGAGCAGTGGGAGTGAGCAGTGGGGATCAGCACAGCTGCTTGTGCCTGGCATTCCCAACCGTGGCTGGAAATCCCACCATATGACTTTGGGGATAATGTTAAATCCATTACAGCATTCTCCTCTCCCCTGCTCATCCCACACAAGCTTTAAAATTTGTGGTTTATGACTGACTGCCAGAGGATCACTGTGGGCTGTCTCTGGAGGGATAATCCTAAATTTTAAGTGACACTTCACGGGCATCTTCTCTTTCTTCTGAGATGCAGTCTTACACAGCACATTAAGTATTCCAGAGATTAATAACTGGAGCAGAGAGTTCTAATCTTGGTGTCCTAGCAGAGATTTAGCAAAGAACATGTTTGAAGTTGCTGTGGCACAGGAAGCATAAGAAGCCTTGAAGCCCTAAAGTGAGGCTTGTAGGCAGCTCCAAAGGAAATCTGGGCCATGGGACACGTGATGGATGCTCAGTCTCCAGGGCAGCTCACTGACGTGGTGTTTCCAGCCAGAGCAGATCTTAGGAACCCTGTGCAAGGTGGGACCCAGTTTGAGCTCTCTTTTAAATAGACCAAACTCAGCACTGCTGTGAAATTGTACTTTCGTATTCTTTGACCTGAATTAGGGCATAACTGAATTGTATAACCAGGTTACAGCTAGCTTTGAACTTCATTTACCAAGCACCAAAGGGGAACCACTTGACCATCTCAGCCCTGGCAATTGCCCTGGCTCAGCTCGGAGGACACTGCCAGGATAAGCACAGCTGTGATTCTGAGGCTGCTGGCACAGCAGCTCGCTCAACAGCAGCCCTGCCATCACTTGCCAAAGGCTCTCACAGCAGCACTTTGAGATTTCTCTCCACAGCAGGATTACTTTTTCTCTTACTGCTCCTCACACAACCAAAAGTCCCATTAAAGAGGCCTAGCAGGGGTCCTTTGGCCTGTTCCACTCTCAGGGGGCATAAACCAATGACAGGAGACAGCCCAAGCCCCTTCTGGGTTTGGAGAGCCCTGTGCCACTCACATGGAAAACAACCAAATCCTCCTGCACATTGGGGTGAGAAAACCTTGTCACAAGTGTCCCAGTGGTGAAGCTCCACAAGGCTCCAACACCACTGTCTGAAATGACACCGTTGTGTCCTCCTGCCCTCAGCACAACAAACTCCCTTCCATTTCTCTCCTGCCAGCACCAATGCTCAGGGAGCACCACAGCAAATCATTACCAGGGAACTGAACTGAAATGGCTAAAATTCATCCCATTCTGCAACATTCATGATTTTTGTGATGCTGCTCCAAGCACCTGAGTGGCCACCAGCACACTCAGAGCAGCCTGTGACAGTGATCACCTAGCCCAAGTTCATCAGTTACTCTGGCTACTGTGGCACAAAGTAACAAATTAACAGCCAATATTCAGGAGATTATAAAATTCTGCTTCCTTCAAGCTGTTTAAGCAGCTGCTCTGGCACCTCTTTGCAGAATTAGACAGTTCTGCTTTGAATTAATGCAACAGAAGTGGCTGGCATGATTTGGCCATAGATTAAAAGTCATATAATCATGCATTAGAGATGCCCTTTCAGGCCCTCATTCTGGAACTGTTTGATGCACAACACTCTTATCTATTTAGCAGGCAACACCAAGTATCAGAACTATTTCCATATCTTGGCCAGTCCCTCTGCCTAAAGTAAAGCTAAAGATGGGTCAGAGAGGGGTCAAACAGCAATGGGACAGCATTGGCTCCAGGTCACTGAGATCAGAAAAGACATCTTCATGTGTAACTTGGCTGGTTTCAGCACAGCACGTTTTTCCACATTCTTTACCACCCACAGAATTCCCTTAATTGTCCTAAAAACTGCCTCCAGGCAGCCAGGGATAGGATCAATAATGCAAACTTGAGGTCACCTGAGGCAGCCAGCTCCCTTCTCCTGCCCTGCCCAACAGCCTGTGAGGGGCAGGCAGGGGCCACCAGGACCAGCATCCCACCTGGGGCTGGCCAGTGCTGGGTGCCACAGGAACTGTGGGAGAGCAGGTCTGCAACAACCCTTCCCTCACAGGCTCTCTGAAGAACACTCAGTGCACAGGTGAGACCTCAATATTTGCCCACAAATTTCTCTTTTTATAAAAAATTGTAAATCTCAGTAATACTTTTGAATCCAAAAATTCTTATCCTGTGGCAACCAACTTCAGCACAAGCAAGTGCCTCATGTTCTTCGCATTGAATCTGCCAGGTGACAACTTACCTTGATGCTCTGCAGCCCTTGGGGACACCAAACACCACCTCTACACCAAACACCACCTCTACACCTTCAGTTACAGTCTGGATATTTCCCCCACTACCTTGCCTTTTCCAGCTTTTGCCAAAGTGATGGAGTCTCCTTAGGTTTGGGTTCAGCATTCAGGACGGATTATTTTTTGGGAAAGCAACAAGTTGTTCAGTGGGACAGCTGAATTCACAGGCAGATTGTACAGCAGGACAGGGGCCTGGCTGCAAACCTCTGTTTTTAAGCAAAGTACAACCAATCAAACCCATCTTCATAGCTCTAAAGAGGTGAAATCACTGAAACACATAAGTTAGTGGTAAAGTAAAAGGCTTTGCTTTATTGCTACAACTTTTCATCAAGAAGTCCCATCAGAGAGCTGCCCTGCTCAGCCTGCAGAACCACTCCAGGGCAGCAGCAGGCCTGGCAGTGCCTCTGGCCTGTGCTTTGTGGAGGGCTGTGTGTGCATGTGCCCAGCTCTCCAGTTTCAGCCACAGCATCGCTATCGCTGACATCGATGGAGACAAGAAGCACCCACTGGTTATTTGGTGCTGCTTTAGCAGGGAGGAGATGGAACACAGGGCCCCGGGGGGCAGGGCTGAGCTCACCCTCCTGCTGTCCGGCAGCACGACCTGCATGACATGTCCCGACAGACGGCTGTGACAAGGGGGACACCTGCTGGGCTGCCTGCCTTGCTACAGCCCAGCTGCAACAAAAACCATCTAAAACCAGGACATTTCATTACACCTTAAAAAGCTGTAAAACACACACTCTCCAAAACCCCTGAGCCTTACTATGCCAGTCTCTAGGAGGGAGTTTTCCCCTCCACGAGCTGCTATGTGTGAGCAGCACTGAACTGTGCCAGCGTGTCCCGTTCTCCTGGGCCAAGGGCCGGGATGGGAGCTCAGCAGGCAGTGAGGCCCCGCCCTGTGGCACAGCAGGAACCCTTCCCTGCAGCGCTGAGGGTGCCCAGGACACGGCTATGGCTGCTCACCGGGGTTCCCTGTGCCCGAGGCTCTGCCGGGAACCTCTGCTGCCCGTGGGGGCTGCTTCGGGAGGCGGATGGGAACGTAGACATTGGAGGCACAGTGTTCCTTGAGGTATTCCCCCCCTTTCTCCTCATAGTCCTTCCTGCTGATCCAGCCTTCCTCTCGGTTCATGTGCTCCACTGCCCAGTCCCTGGCCCCGTACCAGGCATCCAGGACAGGGCTGGAAGCAAGGCTGACCTGGATGCAAGGAAAACAGAATAACAATGTCAATTCAGCACAGGAAAGGGAAACCCTTTTCACCCTGGTTACAATGGTATATGACACACACACAACTGAATTTCAGAAATTTGAGCTGATCACTCAGTGTCTCTCAGAAAGAGTGATGTTAGGTTCAAGTGTGTTTTCACCTTGTTATCAATTCCTAAGCAATCAATTTGCAAATTTCCAGCCAAACCTGCTTTTGTGTGCATGGTCCTTTAGCAGAAGCAGACTTTCCTTTTCCCTGCTCACTATGCTGCCTTCACAAAGAGCAGCTGAACCTTTGCTTAACCTGCAGAGTCTTGCCTTAAAACCCTCTCCATGCCACTGCTCTGCACCTCACCCCATTCCATCTGAACACAGCAGAACAGGCTGGTCCCATAAACACCATGGCAACACACACCTGAAAGGATGACTGGAATGGCCTCATTTCCAGCAGCTCCTTCTGGATTCTGGCTTTCAGTCCAGGGTACATTGTATTTCCACCAGTGAGGAAAACATTCTGGACAAGGACAGCCTGTTGTTCCTTGGAATACCTGTGAAGAGCAAGAACAGGTTCAGCTTTTCTCAAGAACCTCTGTCCTATGAAGTGGAACAGCTGTGGGGAATACTGGTACCCTGTCCCAGGATTCACTTTGAGAAACTTCATTTTCCTAGCACCAAAAACTTTGTTTTCTGGAAATTAAGGGGGTGGAAGAAAAATCCTGAAAGCACTCATCATTTCCCCATAAATCATCAGCTGGATTTCTTTCTAGGGCTGGAATTCTTACCATTCAGAAAAATGTGATGTCCTACGTTCATTCAATTCAGGGGTTACATTTCATCAATGCTAATTTGTCTGGAAATATGCAGCAGGTGTGCCTGTATCTTAACTTTAATATGTTATCCTTGATTTTGGTTTCCCAAAACCAGAGACTGCCAGCTCACTGTTGCAAGTGTTTGTTGTTTCCCTCAGTAACAGGCTGGACCAGGGATCTCCAAACAACTCAGTGGGGTACAGGAAGAAAAATTGATAAATACATTTAAATAGTGTTTATTTCACTTTGATCTCATTCTTCTTCAATTTCTATTTGTTGTATGTTTTAACATGTTCATAATAGTTCAGCAGCTGCTGTAATTTACAAATATTCATATATTGGAGGTATGTGCTCAAGAATTTATCACTGATGGGGTTACAGATCAAAAACCTTTGTAGACTCACTGACTTAAAACAAGCACAGTTACATGTGGCTTTCAGGAAGACATGTCTCACCTACAATTCTTGACTCCACCAAAAAGAACTATTCAATATATTTTCTCTAATTATTGCTAAACACCCAGCATTTCAAAAGCTGGTATCAAATGACGAATAGCTTGTTTGAATTAAATAGTTCTGTAAACTCACCTCTCAAGGACATATTGCATGGTTTCTGCTATCCCAGCCTGGTCCTCTCCTATCAGGGAGGGCTGGAAGACAATCTCTGGAGCCCTGATTCTTTCAGTGCCAAGGAAAAGCTGGTGGTACTCTGCCAGGTTAAACACGGGCTTCAAAAACATTGAGAATAGTGGGGAATTATGTTAAAGAACAATAATAGTCTACAATAACCAACGCTTCCAAACAATTCTCTACAAAAAAACAAATGGTAACGCTCCCACAGAGAAACAGCATTATGCTAAAGGTTTCAAAGGGTCAGGGAAGTTGGACTTTTCCTATAATTTATTCTGCTTGGAGCCACTTAATTCTAAGGCTCAACCTCACAAGTTGAAAGCTGTGTCCACTGGGATATCAGGCTATGGATCACAGACAAAAACACTTGAGCAGAACATTTTTCCCTTAATAACACAGCACTGCTACACCAGGCACTGTCAAGGGGGAATTCTCATCCTAAACCACCAGCTAAAATTGCCAGAATTTCTCTCTTCATGTCCTGCTCAGGTAGTTTAGGCATCTCTTCCAAGACAGGCAAACACTGTTTGCATGAGGAGAAATGTCAGCAGACTGGCTGGACAGCTGGCATGCAAACCCCTGGCACAAGGTGTAAATGCAGAAACCAAACCTGCACTGCAGCAACTGGCTTCTCAACTTCAGGCTGCTCCTCAGCAAATAAAGGCTCAAACTCATTAATGCTTTCCACATCCTCCAGGGACTGCTCACTGCCCAGTGGATCCAAGTCAGGAGTCTGGAAACAGAGCAAGTTATGGTAGCTTAGCTCAGGTGTGATTTTAATTCTGGTGGCACAGCTGGAAAACTCAGTCTCCTCAAATCTCAACTCTTAACATGCCTGAAAGCAAATATGCCCGGGAAATAGAAACACAGACATTCACACAAAGCACAAAAATCAAACACTTCCAAATAATTTGTCCCAATGCCAGCTCAGAAATGCAGGCCTCAGTCACCAGGCTGACTGCCAGGATCCCAGGCAGCCATGTCCTAAGCATAACAGCATGTTAAAACTTAGTAAAATAGCTTTTTATATTGGTTAAAACCTGGTACCCTTCCAGCACCTCTAACTGCTCTATAACTACCATTAAATTCCCTATTTTGCTTGTGTGGGACTGGAAAACAAATATTTGCTAGCTACAAAGCCACCACACAATTTTTGAGAGTTTCAACTGTCTACTATTTGCTCACAGGATGCACCAAATCCCCTTTTATTTTACACAGACATGAAGCTCTCTCCTAATGAAAAGCATCACTCAAATTCCTACAAGACTCCTGTTGTGAGGTAGGAACAGGTTTTAATAATCTTCATTTTTTGTGTGTTACAATGTTACCACTGGGATTTTGTTACTAAATATTTATTTTGGTTATTTTAAACTTGAAACATTTGTTGCAATGCCAGGATGAGCCAAAATGACATTCTTCGCACATTCCTCAGATTCTATTTTATATCTACTTAAAAAATTCAATTAATCAAACTGAAGTTTAGAAGTGCTCATTGTTACAGCAAAAAATGTAGTCTCATGAAGTCCTGTTAAATGCATTTTTTTATCTTATAAAAAAAGGAAAAAGACAAAACCAGAAAGATACACAGACTCAGCTGAACATCTGGTCTTACAAATGGATTTTCTGATTACTCTAAGTGCTCTCTCAAGGCACAGACCAAATAACAAAGTTTGTGGATTCATTCTAGGTCTGAGATTGCACCCAGCAAAGAGCAGGGGTGTGGGAGATGTTGGAGTTTAGGCACAGTCACAGAAAAATGACAGGTAACTGCTAATCTTTCAATTCTCTTTTTTCTAGAATATCTTCTTTTGACAGAAGGCAGAAAGATTCTTCACCACAATGATAAGCCCATCATCTCCCTGAATTTTGCTGAAGCACAATCATTCTGATTCTTGCACTGATTATCACAGAATCATGGAATGGTTTGGGTTGGAAGGGACCTGAAAAGCTCATCCAGTTCCACCCCCTGCCATGGGCAGGGACACCTTCCACTAGACAGGTTGCTCCAAGCTGGCCTTGAACACTTCCAGGGATGGGCTAGCCACAGCTTCTCTGGGCAACCTAAATAAGGATCTCCCCTCTATGCTTCAATTTGCTGTTTTTCCCTCTACCTTTTCCCTGAACAGAGGCTGATAAAGCTAAAAAAGCTCTGTTTTAAGGGACTTGAAAGGCAATTAAAAGCACATGCACAAGCAGCCTTAGAGCACTCCTTGGCAGCAGCTGCTGTGTGCTGGGCCTGTGTTAGTCTGGCAAAGCAGACAAGGAACTCCTCATCTTCAAGACAACTCCAATAACCAAGTGCAGCAATTAATCTTTCATTAAGGAACCAAAACAGAACATGCTGCTTAAATCCACCAAAAATAGGCAGCTACAATGAAAGCAGGGTTGTTTGTTTACCATTAAGTTCTCTGCACCTGAAGGGGAAGAACAAAAAGGAAAGCAAATACTTTTTTTAACAAAAAGATGGATGGGTTGTATCTTTATCTCCTCTGTATCTTTATCATCTAAAGTATCTAAAGATTACGGATGGTTGTCTCAGGATATTCTCTCTGAAAAGAGAGTAGTTGCCAACTTAATAATGCCTTGCAATGTGTTAAAGAAAAAGCTTAGTTCATCAATGGAAGTCTGAAGGGACTCATTTTCAAGCACAGAAGTTTAATTCAGAGATAAAATTAGGATTATCTTGGTGAAAACATCCTACCTCTGGCTTGCTGTCCACAACATCTACTTCAATATTGACTTCTGACTGTAGGATTTTCTGCTTTGTCTGTTCAACAGACAGACTCAATTTGTTGATGTAAGACTGAAGTTCTTCTGCAGAGTCCATGTTCAGCTCCACCAAAGCTTTGTGAAACTGATCCATCTGACCATCTTCTAAAAGCTCCTGTGGACAGATCAGAGTTAGTTGTGATGAACAAGACAAGGCAACACCGTCAGCAGTGATGTACAGATAGTCTCTAGTCATGCAAGCAGAGTATGATGTGCACACTTTGACAGCATTTGAAGTATTTCCCAGAAGTGCTGTTCAGAAACTGCAAACATGCCCTGCATCAATAATCTCTCCATTAACTCACAACTAACCTTGGCAAGCTCCTATCAGGGAACACCCACGACAGTCACAGCTTCTTTACCATGATGTGTGACCTTCTGATAAAGCTCTGAGAACAGCCTGCCCTCCTCCCAAGCCACCACACTGGCACTCTGCCTGCATTACCTGCACATACAGCAACCTGTCCAGCCTCTCCTGGTCCAGCTGCAGCTTCTCCTCCCTGCGCCGCGCGTTGAGCTCCTGCAGCCGCCGCAGCTGCTGCTGCCTCTTCTCCTGCTTCTCCTCAGATGCCACAGTGCTGCCCAGCAGCTTGTTGGAGAAAGGCAGCTGCATCTTGTGCACGTTGTCCTCGTAGTACTCTGGGCACCGCCACTTCTGCAGCTCTGGGCATTTGGAAAGCAAAGCAATTTTTTGTTCTGGCAGCACAAAACGATTCATGTGTTACGCGCACCTCGTGTGAAGGATGAAAGGTGAGGAAAGAAGGCAAAGAAAGTGCAAGCACAGAATTTTGTCACCTCTTGGCAGCTGTCTCCTCTGAGTGCTGCCTCCAGGTCACACACCCAGTGCAGGCAGCTCTGAGTGCTGTGACCTCCAGGAAACACCAAGTACTGCAAAGTGCAAGTGCACACTTAAGTCCCTCTGCCCAAGGGGAGGCAGAGCACTCACACATTTCTAAGGGATGCTCATTCACAAGTGACAAATGTAAAAAAAAACACTTTTCTTCAGGCCCTACTTCAGATCACATTTGCCATGGAAATTTTAAAACTTCCTTAATTCACACACAGTCATGAGAAATGTCCTGTGCAACTTTGGAAACCTTAGAGCAGACAGGAAACACAGAAATCCTAACCCACAAAGAGGTTTTGTTGACATGTAAAGGAAACAATAAACTCATTTTAAATTTGTTTCCACTGAAACCATCACAATTTTTGTTCACAGAGAAATTTGAACCAATACAGATTTTTTCTTTGTAGCAGTGGTAGTAGTAAAATTTTATTTTTGGCTTAATTTTAAATATTTAACTGCTGTTAAATGCAAGGCAGGTCACCACAAAGAAAGCAAAACAGAAGTAGAATATTTCTGAAAGAATCTGAGCTGAGTTCAAAATAAGGGGTAGAGAGGACCAACCAAAAACATTGAGAACTAGTGGGAATTATGTTAAAGAAAAACAACATGGGTGGGTGAAGAGCAACAATAAAGTGAGGAAGTTTCCCAGACTTCAAGATAGACTAGGATCCACAAAAGTGTGAAACAGATTATAGAGAGTAGTGTAGGTGTATCACTTGGTGAGAAATTTAGGGTTTTGGGATTTTTAGGATGCTGTGGGTGGCAGCAAGATGGAGGGCACAGGGTGTCATCCTGGGTGTCTTCTTCATGGGTTTGGGTGGCATTTTGTAATTGGGCAAAAAAGTCTGCATTGTGGGCTCTGTGGGATCAGTTATTGCGTTAAAAGGGAAAATAATCCAAGTGTCAGTTCTTAATTGGACAGTTTAATCGTAAAAGGCCTTGTACCAAGAGATTGTTGGCCATTTTGTGCCTCCTAATGAAAAGCTGCTGAACTCATAGTTCTGAGAGTGTTTTACTGATAAGAAATAATGAACATATGAGTCCAAACATGAACTACTGCCTCAAGTGCCTTCAGACCAGACTCAGAGAAACCCACAACTGGTACCCCCACACTGAGTGAGCACTGGCAGGTGGTGAATGAGAGCTGGTTTTACCTTCAATGTAGTCCTGGGCAATGTAGCTGTGCTCGTGCAGGATCTCCTCCATGCGGCTCAGGGTGATGGCTGCAAAGTGCCCGGGGTACTTGAGCTGCAGCAGGCGCTGCAGGTACACGGCAGCCTGGCACCCCCCCAGGTTAATGCGCTTGCAGTTCTTGGCATCCAGCCTCAAAAATGCAAACAGACACAGCACACACTCAGGGAACTCACAGCAAATCAAACAGAGCTCCTGCTTTCCCCCCAGAGTGTTTGATTTCTGTAGATGAATATTCACAGGTTCGGTTACCAGAGAATCTATCACACCTGCTTTTCTCAGGCAACAGCAAAATCACTGCTGTTTCACTATTTGAACTATTTATAACTGCTGGTTCACTATTTTATTGTGAAAGGCTCTGTTCTGCTTTAAAAAAAAGCCCAAATATTGAATAATTTTGGCTAAAGCAAGGAGATGTTCTGTTCTAACACAGAACGCATCTAAGGAGATGTTCGCTTCTAAGAGAAGTGATGGGTAGGGGTACTAAAAGTAGTTTTTTAATCTTAAACTAACACTTAGTGATTGGACAAGTGTAAACCTTGAAAATTTATTACCAGATATAATAAAGCCATCTCTTGCAGTAAGGATTAAAAAAAGAGAAAAAGAGCAAAAGTAGAGCAATGTAGCAGAATAACCAAAATGATAAAAGCCTCCAGCACTGTAGAAGTCTCACACAGAGAGCACTTTCTTTTGTACCAAAGCTGCTTTAAAACCTAAATTATGTTTGTTAATGCCAATTTCACAGGGGTACATATCCCCTTCTCCCATTGAAAGTACATATCAAGACACAATTATCAACTAAAACACAACATTTACAAGAGCTGCACTGTTTCAATTCCAAACTCAACACAGCTTCGCAAAATCTGCAGACCTGGTTTTAACTTGTTAGTATAAATTATTACAAGAGTTCATAGTGCAGGGCTGGAGGAAGAGGTATTTGCATCACTTGAAAATAAGACACTCAGAACTCACCTGCCATCTAAAACTGGCAAAATGTGTGTGCACTGGTACCCTGAGGATATCACCAAACCACTGCAGGGCCAGTTCTGCCTCCTGTTGTGATAAAAACTGTACAGGCTGTCCACGCCATAGGACACCTTTGGCACTTGGTAGCATTCAAAGAGGAGCTCAGACATCATTTGCCTTGAGTACAGAGGGTTGCAAACTGCTTCTGTCAGAACGATTGGGTGATCCACACAGCCCTGGGAGAGACAAGGGTTAAGAACAGTAATAAAGGTATGAAGGGAAAAGCCAGGGTTAATTATCTCTGCTTCTTCTTTTAAGAATCAGCAAAAACTCCTCCAAAGTGGGCATGAGAAACCACTTTATGGGCATGGTATTAATAATGGAAATTAAATTCTATCTAGTGCTTAAAGGAGTAAAAAAGATTAATATTAATTTAAAAATTGTTAATATTAATTCCAACGAAGAATAAACTCATAACGGTGGAGGAAAATGGGCTTTTAAAGGCATATATAAATTATTAAAAATCTGAGCAACCAAAATACATGCAATTATTAAAAATCTTAGTAACCAAAACCCATGCAATGAGGAGGTGAGTGAAAAGCAGTGGAAGTTTAGTTCGACTCTGGGTAAAGCATTTAAACTGGTGCTGTCATGCAGGCAAAGGGCTCCATGGTCTGAGAAGCAACTCTCAACACTGCTGGGCACGTACGTGGTCAGTAAACACTACTAATAACAGCATCACCATCACCCAGCAGTAAGTTTAGGGGAGTACGTGTAGACTAAATATTAAGAAAAGATTTCTCTCCATGAGGGCGGTGAGGCACTGGCACAGGTTGCCCAGGGAAGTTGCAGCTGCCCCATCCCTGGAAGTGTCCAGGCCACAGAAATCTGAGCAACCTGGTCCCGTGCAAGCCGTCCATGCCCACGGCAGCGCGATCCCTTCCAACCCGAACCATTCCGGGACCCACAGGCGGCTCCGCCCGGCCCGGCCGTACCTGCGAGGAGACTCCGAGCCGCTGGAAGACGTGGTCGAGGAGCAGCTCCTGCAGCTCCAGCTGGACGGGCACGTTGCGGTCGAAGGGCGAGCGCAGCAGCCAGCGCAGGGGCTCGGGGCTGCCCAGGTCGTTCCCCACCTGCGTCTCTGCGCCCGCCCCGCCGCGGGCCCCGCGGCTCCGCGCCGCCAGCGAGCGGAACCGCAGCAGCGGCTCGGCGGGCACGGAGGGGTCGGGGCAGGCCCATCCCGCCCGCGTCTGGAAGGAGCCGTTGTCGATGACCAGCGGCACCGGCTGCGGGCTCCGCACGGCCGCGCTCGGCTCCAGTACCGGGTCCGGGGCCCAGCGCGCGTCCCGGAACGCGAACACCCTCGTGGGCGCCGCCATGGCGGGCGCGCCTCCCGCCCGCGTCCGGCCGGCAACGCGGGCCCGCTCCGGGGTTCCGGGGCGCCGCTGCTGTGAGGCACAGGGTCTTGAAATAATCGGGATAATCTTAAATGGGTGTGCTCTGTAATGTAAGAGGTTTGTGTGCTTCCAAGGAGGGGAGACCTAACCGCTGGGACAAGCACAGCACAGAATCATGGAATGGACCCCCTTAAAAGAGCTCATTGCAGTCCCTGCCATGGCAGGGACAGCTTCCACCATCCCAGGCTGCTCCAAGCCCTGTCCAGCCTGGCCTTGGAGCCCTCCCGGGATCCAGGGGCAGCCACAGCCTCTCTGGTCAGCCTGAGGTGCCAGGGCCTCACAGTAAAAATATATTCCTGATATTGATCCTAGATTTCCCCTCTCAATTTGTACCCATTCCCCTTGTGCTGTCACTGCAGCTCCTGAGGAAGAGTCCCTGCTCAGCCTCCCTGTAGCTCCTTCACCCACTAGAAATATGCCATGAGGTCTGTACAGAACCTTTTCCTCTCCAGGCTGGATGGCCCCAGCTCTCTGGGCTGTCTCGAGGTGCTCCAGTGCCCTCAGAGCATCGTGGCCTCCCCAGGACCTGCTCCAGCAGTTCCATGTCCATCTGCTGCTGCAGACACCACAGCTGTGCCCAGTGTGTGAGGTAGGGTCTCACCTGAGCAGAGAGGACAATTGTCTATTCTGACCTGCTGACATCCCTTACAGCATCATTTGGATTGGAAAATGCCTCTGAGGTAATCGAGTCCAGCCTATGACTTAAGACAACCATGTCAACAGACCAGAGCCTCATCCAGCCTGTCACAGACATATTTTCTGAAAAACCCTTTCACCAGGATCTTTTCTCCTGAGAAGCTGGGGAGCTTCAGCTTCTCCATATTTTGCTACTTTGGAATGTGATTTGGAGAATTGTTTACCCATCATGTGAACTGTTTTTGCTTGATGACCAATGACAGCCAGCTGTGTCGAGGCTGTGAGCAGCCACAAGATTTTATTATTCATTCCTTTCCTTTCTAGCTTTCTGATATCTCCTTTCTCTTTCTTTGGTATAGTTTTAGTGTATAATTTTCTTTTAATATAACATATATAATAAAATAATAAATCAGCCTTCTGAAACATGAAGTCAAGATTCTCATCTCTTCTCTCATCCTGAGGACCCTGAAACACCACACCACCAGCCCTGGATATTTTCCCTCCTGGGCTGAAGGGCCCAGGAGCAAATGTGACCCTCCCCCGTGCCCAGCACAGGGCAGGAATCACTTTCCTGGTCCTGCTGACCAGTGTTCCTGAGACAGGCCAGGGTGCCATGGGCTTTGTTGGGACCCTGGGCACACCTAGCTCATGTTCAGCCACTGCCCACCAGCACTCCCAGGGTGGAACCTGCCAAGATTATCTTAAATTGGGATGTTCTTTTGTTGTCTTATATATTAAGAATCCTATTATCATTATAGTACAAGGATTCTATATCACCAGAGCTTCGTGCCTCCTCAATGCTTCTTGCAGGCAGTTCCTCTAAGCACTGACCATTCCTGGTCCTTGCAGTAACCATCTGACTCCAGAGCCCACAAATCCACTCTTTTATACCACTTGTTCTTATTGGCTGCAGGTGTGGCCTGTTAACATCAGGCCTGCTCCTAATCTTTAGTAATTGGTTCAGCTGCAGCTCGTTGGGGGATAAGATTACATTCTATACCACCTTCATTTACCCACACTGTATCCCCCTACATTCTTTAATGTAAGACCTTTGTGTGCTTTCAAGCCTAATGAGCAAGAAAGAAGACCTGATCAGTGGAGCAGGCAGCAGGACCATCCCTTAGACAAGGGCATCATGAAGCTAACGAGCTTGAAGGATGTAGCAAATGAAAATGTTGATGTATGTCTATTGCTAATTTGACAAAATACTCAAGGTCCATGTGTCCTAGAGCTGAACATGTTCATTGTAATGCTAAAAAAGACCCTTCCCCTGAGAATGCCCAGAAATTGCTGGGCTGATGTAACTTACACAGAACTTACTAAGCAGTCCTGACTTCCAAGAGGGGCTGTGCTTGGAAATTCACTAATTCTGGATTTCTGTGTACATGTAATGGCAGGGTAAGTCCCTGGGGGTGTGCTGGATTTCTGGAATAGCACTGAGCACCCAAGCTGGGGCAGCTCTGAAATAAACAATGTCCCTCTCCAGTGTGTCATTGTTGGCTTGTTGCACACCAGGTAACAAATCCAATTTTGTGGGTACCACCATCAGCCTGGGGCTGGGCTGTACCCCTGCTCCCCTTCACACAGGGCCCCCCTGCCCTTTAAACTTGGGCAGGGAAACTTCCCCAGAGGCTGTGGCTTGTGTGGAGGTGAAACCCCAGAGCCCTGGGCCCTGCCACTTGCCCAGGAGGTCACAGCCCAGGAATATGCCACTCCTGTGCCACCAGCCAGGCAATGGGGAGGGCCTTTCCCCCTTGTTTCACCCCCCATTCCCTGGGGACAAGGGGTTCCAGGGTGGGATCCATCCTGCCATGGCAGCAAGGGTGTCACAGACTGGCTCAGCTCAGTGACAGCCGGCGTGGACTCCAAGGGCTGCCCATGATGTGACTGAGACACAATTGATCATTAAAATGAAACATCACAGCTTCAGCTCCTTTCCATCCCTCTCAGCACTGCAGACAAACTATCAACAGCCTGATTTCCAGAGGTGCCCCCAACCTGCCACCCCCACTGTGTGAAATGGGGACTCAAATATTGAGCATCCTTGAAGCTCAGGGCTCTAATGGCTTTTCTCACTTGTTTACCCAATGCACAGAGCAGGGCTAATAGCTTTCTTTTATCATGCAAAGGTGTTATTAATGGGAATTAATAAGAATTTGCAGAGTTCATTTAGATCTTGGGATTAAAAATGCTCACTTCAAGGGGCTGTTACTGCATAAAAACAAACACAGGCTCACGAGCAAGAGCATTAAATGCAGGCAATCATTTGTAATGTGCATTTTCATAACTGCTCTCTTCTCCTGAGAGTTACACAAACAATCTAGTCAAACAACCCTCTCTGAGGTAAGCAATAGATTATGGCTTTATTTTATTGAAGGAGAAACCCACAGCATGATGAATATCAAGTTATCAAGCCCATATCTGGTTCCTTCTCTGATCACTGCTGAATTCCTTTACTCCTAAACAATGCTTTTATAGACACACATCCAATAAAATGTGCTAGTTGCTTTTCTAGGGAAGGGAAGACAGAAGGGCAATTAAAATATAAAGGTTTATTTCCCTAAAGGATTAACTAATAGATGAGGCTATACAGAGTAGGCTAAAAATAGAGTCTATATGGGACATATTTGTGCTCTACATTGAATAAGAGCCCAGGAGCACCATCTTGTAGCTGCTCATCCTCTACACCTCTCTGGAAGGTTGAATCTCTTTTATTCTCAAGAGCAACCTTGGCTACTCAGCCTCAAAGTGGCCAAAGCACTTGGTTACCTCCCCTATATCCAAAGAACTATAACTACAGTTTTAACATAAGCCTGGAAAGCTTCCTAACCTGTATTTATCCTCTAAATAGCTGCTGAAGAAAAACATCTGACTTGATTGGCCTTTCTCAGTTGTTCTTATCCCCTATTAATCCCTGCTGCTCCCTCCCCAGCACGGGGCTGTCCCCTTTGCTGATTTACCACTCCTTTCCTGTGGCCACCAGCGCTGCAATGAGAGTTATTAAAAGGTGTTAGAAAGGGGAGCACTCGGGCTGTTCTAAACTTAGAGTAACCTGAAGCAAGCCATGAGGTATCCCCTGGTTCCCCTGGTGAACGAGCTGACCTTTCCTCTGCTTTTCTTCTGGTTCTGCTTGCCCTTTGTCATGCTGCTGATCATCGCCATTATCTGGCTACAGCTGCTGCTTAATGAAGGTAAGCTGGGCAGTTGATCAGGTAAAATGCTGCTGCAGAAAGTTAACTTCCTCTTTAAAGCACTCTGCTGGCTATTTTTAGGTTCATGCCACTTGTCACAGGAGGCAGCTAAAGGTTTGTTAGTGCTGGTGGTAGCATACAGAAAAAACAAACAAATTATTAGGCTTTTCTGCTAAAAATGCTTATAAGACAACTAAACTGCTACTTACCCTTCTTGCACTCTCCCTCTTTCTCAGTGGTAATTTGATTTAAGAAGGACAAAGGACAAGTAATTTTTACAGGTTTCTATTTCAAAAATCTCCCAGAAAACAAGCCTAATCCTCTAAATCTGTGCATTTTAAATTCTGGCCTCACAGTTCTCTTGCACCTCTCCTTTTTTGAAAGGCATGGAGGGTTTTACTGGGGGAGCTGGTAAGGAATTCTTTTATGCTGAGGTTGATAGAAAGTTTTGAAGGGAAGGGAGCAAGACTTACATTTTCATTTATTGATGTATTTTTCCAGTTTGTTTTTCCAATCCACCCCTGATTCTTTCTTCTAACGTGTCAGTAACCAATAACAGGCTTTGGTTTAGACTAATAATAAGCTTGTTGTTGCACTTGTGAGGATAAAGCCTTGCTACTATGCTCTAATGTTGGAGAAAAAAAATCTAATCCCAGCTGAGGAAGTTCCAAATCAGTGACAAAATATCTATTTTACATACCTGTGCCATATCCTTACACTGCAATTGAGTGCTCAGGCTTTTGTCTGGACAGAGTAATTCTCTTGATGTTTTGAAGGAGATTTTTCAGGTTATTCGTGCTACATTTACATTCACAATTTCTGGCCTGTAGTGACTGCTCTTAGCACCAGGCCTCCACCTGTTTCCACAAATGCTCTAAATTACATTTTAACCAGTAAGACTAGACACATCACTAAATTTTTACATACCAGCATATTTACAGAATAAGAACATTAAAGCTTTTCTCAGTTATAAAAATAAAAGCACTCTTTTTAATAACTTCCTAACTAATTCAGTCATATCCACTTCCTCTATGCTAGTTTACAACAAGCACAATTAAAAAGGTAGTGCTTCAGCTTCTCCTTTATTAAAATTGCTGATTAAGAGCTAATTAGTTAAAATTAAACACTTGTAAAGACCTTTTATTGTCTAGTTTGGTTTGAAAATCCTTTATTTCAGCTGGAAAAAGTTCAGAGGAACCTTGTCCAGCTCCTAGATGGGATGTGCAAATCTTTCAGCCATGGGGAAAAAGTCACATAGAGATGTTTTACATGTTCTTTTTAAACCTGCTTCTAGCACAGATGCCCAGCACAGAAAAGACTGAGAAAGAATCTCCTGATGAGCCTGAATCTGACTCTGAAGATGAACTAACAGAGGAAGAAAACCAGAGTGATGCATCCAGTACAGAGATGCAAGAGGAGTCACAATCCAGTGGAGCTGTGGGAAGACTGAGGCCCAAGCCTGCTTATCTGAGCTCGAATCCTAAAAGCCAAAATCTTCTTGCTGTGACCTCCAACAGCTGGTCCCAGAGGCAGAAGATAAGATATTCCTGTGCTGAAAAGAGCATTTTCTACAACATCCTGATGGTGAGTAGTGGGGCCAGGCTGCCTCCTTGCATATCCACTGCTTTTGTGCCTCAGCTCTGACTTTTTTCTCCTCTGCCTGACTCAGAGGCCTCTTGGGCAAGACAAAGCTCCAAGATTTCAACCAGGTTTCTGCCTTGTTAATAACTAACAGGAGGTTTTCTTTTCTGCCTTCCCTGTTTGTGGTGTCTCCTGTTGTAGATGAGGTAAAGGCAGCACAAAATTGTGCAGAATGACAATCATGAATATGTGTGTGTGTTGTGTGTATTTAAAGGTATATATACATATTTTAAAAGTCCTTGAGAAGTGCATTTAAAATGGCAAAATTTGCTACTCATTCCTCTAAGATAAGAAGTTTAACTCAACTGTGTGTAAGAACTCTCCTGGTATTTATGGCTGGTACTGTGTACTTTAAAAAGTTGCTTCAGATTTCTTACAGTGGAGCATGTGACTGAAAATAAGATGTATTTCACTTGCTCAATAAGAACTGAGGCCAGAAGTCTCTTTGCAAACACAGCAGCCCTAATCCTTTCAGGCTTTACACAAATCCCAAAAGATAAATTTCAAGCAGTGGAAGAGCTTCATGTCTTTTGTGTCTTCTATTTCCCTGTGCCTTGACTGTCTGTTCCTTTGCAGAAGGGGCTCACAAGGGAAAGCTGCTCAGTGCCTCCACTGTCACTATTCCCACTCCTGTCTGCTCAGTTACATTGCTGGGAATTTTGAATTGCAGCAGTTGAGGTACTCACTCAGGTTTCCTTCCACCAGTTCTGCTGGAGTGCACACCTTGCTTAGCCTGGACTAGCCAAGCACTGGAATCATCTTAACCTGCTGCAGTTATTTGACTAACACACCCTGAAGCTGAGCTTTAGCATGGCATCAGCAATACCTCCGTTGAAAGCATTTTTAAGACCATTAACACCACCAAGGCAGTACCAATTCAGTGTAGTAACAATTTATTTAACATTCATTAATTTCCTAGTTTTTCAAAAGATAACAATGAGCTTCAGCTTGTCTAGGGTACCATTTGGTTCTCCTAGAATTTCTCATATGTACAACTATTAACTTGAACACAGCAGCTTGGACTTGTCTTTTGTAGGATATAACATTTGTTGGTTTTATTGGGTGGGTGAGGGAAGGGAACAAGCACTGGTGGTTGCAAAATCCTGCTGAAAACAGAGCCTCTTCCCAAGACATCATTGCAGTGACAATTAAATTGTTCCTTTTCTTCCCCAGCTGCTGTGCTCCTTTCTTTCTTCTCTCACCTGGAATTTTGTCTGCCTGCTGCTCCAGACCTTTAACATCCTGAGGACTCTGCTGCTGCCATCCTACCTGGTTACCTACGTGGCTCAGCTGTCCACCCTGCTGGGTGAGAGAGCTGGCAAAATCCTGGGCTCCCTGAGTCTGGAGAGCAGAGGATTGCTGCTTTCAGTCCTGGGGAGGAAACTGCAGCTGAGCCAGGCTCAGAGAACCACCTCAGGGTGAAAACAAAGAAGGGGTCCCATGGCAATCCAGTTCAGCATTGGTGACAGCCACTGCAGCATGGCAGAGGGAGGAGAATTTTCTGAAAGAGAAACCCACTCCACACTAAGCACCTACTCAGCTCACCACAGCTGCTTTCTGAGTGTTGACTGCCTAAATGTGAAATGGATGACAGCTGCCAATTTCTTGAGGGATAAGCTCCTTTTTTTACAAGGACTGAGCACTCCACCAGCACCAGTAGTAGTTTCTGCTCACCAATACTAATCTTTGATTTCAAATAAATAAGATCAAGGCAATCTCTCTCTGTAGTAGTTCTTACTGGATTTTAAATGCAATACAGCCATAGGATTATTATACTCATAGTTCAATTAACACTTCTCTCATCTGTGTCTTGTCAGGTCTCAAAGTAGGAAACAGCTTTTCAACACCCAGGTCTGTGAAATGATGCAGACCTACCTCCAATTAACAAGAAATAATTAAGCCCTCAGCAGATCCTGAGCATGCACGTCCCTGATTTCCGTTCAGGCTTTGTTTTCCAGCACAGCTGGCAGGCTGATGTAAGGTAGATTACAGCCTAGAGAGGCACTCACAGCAGCTCGATTTAACCAGTTATTGGAACCACGAGGAGGGCGAGGAGCCTGTGATGAGCCATCTTTTTGTCGCCTAAGGGTTTATCGAGGTGCTGGGCTTGAACAGAACAGCTGTGTGCTCTTGTGTTGATGCACACGTCCAACACACTCTTTTGTTTCCAAGAGGATCTGAATTACAAAGTAATGCAATGAGCGCGCTGCCGCTTGTGGGAATCATTGTTTCTGTGCCCGTGTGCGGTGCCTGTCTCTCCAGAGCCTCACACGGGCACATTGTGCAAAACCAGCCCGCAAAAATGATGAAACCTGCCCTGCTTGTGTTTACTTTCCCCACCCCATCCCCTCAGCCCCGCGTGGCCAAATATTTATCCACGCTCTTAAATAAAACTTGTTTGCCCGCATCTTTATTTTCGCGGCTCTTTTCTTTAGAAAGGAAAACACAAAAGGAAAAGAAAAGCTGTTTGCCCAGGACATCCCCCTCTCCCGGGAGGGAGCTTCGGGGTTCTTCTCCAGCGGGGATCCCCCGTTTCTTTCCCCGCCTGCCAGCGGCAGGGAAGGGTGGGATGCTCGGGGCAGATGCGGAGGGAGCGGGCGGGGAGCGGGGCGGGACGGGGGCGGAGGGAAGAAGGGTCCGCGCTGCTGCTCTCGCCTCCGCCGAGCTGCGAGCCCGGCCCTGGGCGGCTCCGGCCAGCTGAGATGCGGGTCGGGAGAACCCCGCGCTCTCCGCTCCTCCACATTCTCCTCCTCCTCTCCGGCCGTGCTTTGCAGCGCTGAAGGTGGGGACTGATTGCTCCAGGTGGGCACTGACTGTTCCAGGCTGCCACTCATCGCTCCAGGTGGACACTGACCCCTCCAGGTTGGCACTGATCCCTCCAGGTGGGCACTGACCACTGCAGAGAGGCGCTGATTGCTCCAGGTGGACACTGACCGCCCCAAGAAGGCGCTGATCCCTCCAGGTAGGCACTGACTTCTTCAGGTGGGCGCTGACCACCCCAGGGAGGCGCTGATTGCTCCAGGTGGACACTGACTTCTTCAGGTGGGCACTGACCTTTCCAGGTGGGCACTGACTGCTTCAGGGGGTTGCTGACCCCTCCAGGTGGGCACTGACCGCTCCAGGTGGGCACTGATCAGTCCAGGGAAGCGCTGATTGCTCCAGGGAGGCGCTGATCCCTCCAGGGAGGCACTGACCTTTCCAGGTGGGCACTGACCGCTCCAGGTGGGCACTGACTGCCCCAGGGAGGCACTGACCACCCCAGGTATGTTGATGCTCGCACTGCTGGGGGCTCCGGCTGTGCCCCGCAGCCCCGGGGAGTGGATGCCGTGGTTGTGCAGCCCTGAATTGTCGCTTTTCCCACAGAATTTGGCTTCTGCCCTGTTGGGGAATGGGGTTATTGTCTCAGCTGTGCTGACATCTTAAAGCTGTCTTCCTTGAGCCAGCGTGAAGGAAGTTTGCTGGTAGTGTCAAGGTTTTTCTCTTCACCTTTTCCACGATGTGCACTTAAAACGTGTTGACAAGAAAGGCTTCATCTGGCAGCTGCATTGTTGGGTATGCCTCTAATATTGCAGCTGAAGCCCTGGGGATGACACCTCCTGTCTCTAAAGGATTTCACTTGTTTAGACTACTTGAGTCTTTTAGACTGTGTTAGCCTCTGCTCAAAAAGAAACCCTGTTATCTTGAGGTAGTTGACAGAATGCCACAGTTTAAGTTAAAAATATTAAACTAGGACCATCACTGCAAAGAAGTGGATGAACTGAGGTGGGTAAATAAACAATCTAAAGGTCTAGGAGAATATTGCCTCTTGTACTACATGGTGATGTTCTAAACCCTGGTGCTACCAAAGTGTATGCTTTGTGTAGTTTTTAGTCTGTGTAAATACACTCAGAATAGCTTTAGCTTGGCTGGGCTGGCTGTCCCTGGCAGTGTCACTGTTATAGCAGGGAGGTTGGTGCCAGCTTGCAAAAACCTGCTTGAGAAAGCTACTTTGAGGACTCCTAGCTCCTGCAGAGTTCCCCAGTACCACAGCTATGCTGATGGCACTAGTGGTTTCAACCTGGTTTTCCTGGCTTTGAGCTATGAAAAATAATGCACAAATAAATATTTGGCTGCTAAGAATAGGACTTTTGTGTGTGAATTTAGCTAAAAGTAGTATAGAAAGGGCATTTTGGTTCTGCTGTGGGTCAGTGCCTCTTGGTGTGTGAACTGGCCTGGATAATGGACACAGACCTACAGATGAAAGGTCTCAGTTTGAACCCTGTAGACTTTTTATTGTGATCTACGTTTCTTAAAATATTCCCTTTCCTTGAATCTGGCCTGTTCCCGTGCCTGTCTTTGCTGGGCATTTGGCGCTCTCAGCATGAATTTAGCATGACCTTGAAGCTGCCTTTTAGTCTGCAAGTGCTTCAATAGCTTCATGAGTTTGTGCTTTAACTTCCTGTTAATGCTGTAGTGTGCATAAGCTACTTCCTGCGCATCAGCAAGAGGGTTTGAAGCTTTGGATGCTGTAGTGGAGCTCCTGCCAGTGTGGTTGTTTACACTGGCCACAAATAGTTTTGGATTTAATTCACCTGAGGGTCTCTTGTTCACTTGGTGCATCATTTCTCATATGAATCCAGCAGCCTCTGTCCCAGAGCTCTTCCATGCTGCACCAAGCAGGTATTTCCTCAGCTTTAAAGATAGCAAAACCTGGATTGAACACTTTGGGGCACAGTTTTAGTGAGAGTTGTCATTTGGTATTTCCTCTTGGCTGAAGTTACGCCCCCTGGGAGGCGGAGGATGCATTTCTGTGTGCCAAACTGTACCGTACATCTTTCGTCACCTTTTGCACATAATTTAATCTCTCTTTTTTTCCCCTTCTAGTTTGTAAAGCCTTTACTTTGCAGGGGTGGGGTCTGTTAAACATTAAGACTCTGTTGGGAAGCATTGTATGTATAAAAACACAGATAACAATTTCTTTCTCCTCTGGGCTCAAAACTCTGCAAGATGTTGGTAAAGAGACCCAAACTCTAATCTAGAGTAAACTGAAGTGACCTAATGTGTTTTGGTGGATTTAAGTGATAAACATATCTCAAATCAGTATGTCAAAGCATTGTTAAGGTCTTGCAGCATGTGGGGATCCCTAACTTGTCAGCAGGACCTCTCTGTGTAACAGCTGGGTGAGCTGTGGCTGTTTACATCCTTCTCCTGCAGGAGTCATGGGATGATTTAACTTGGTTGACATCTGTTTCCAGTAAAGAGGAATTTGGGTTTCTTGGGTCCAAGCTTTATGAAGAAAAATAACACTGAATGTTTGGCTCAAGATCCCAAGAGGGTGCAGCAGCAACAGCAGCCGAGCTCTTGGGTTAATCAAAACACATTTTTGAAGTCACTTTTTTAAATTTGGAAAGGAAAAAACCATAACTGTTGTTTCCTAGTTCACAGCATCTTTGATTAGTTGGGTTGAGACTTGTGTTACTTGTCAAAGCTTTATAAACTGCAATGGGTGAGTGTCCAGCTTGCCTTAAGGAAAATATCACACACTGGGGTGCTGAAATGGGAGCCCAAAGAGGGGCTGGCACCTCAGTTCTTTACAAGACCCAGCTGGCTTACGCTTTCAGAACCGTGTTCTGGCTGTTTTTGACCTTGCTTTAAGCAGGAGGTTGTCTGGGGTGGTGACCTGAGGAGCCCCTCACTCTTGTGATGGTGCAAACTGCTCCAGGAACAGTGCCCTTCCCTGTCTGCACAGCAAGGGAGCCCCCACCCCTTCAGAGCCTCATTAAAAATCACTCTGTGACTGGCACTGGGATCTTCTCTTTTGGGTAAGGAGGTCACTGGGGCATACATGCAATATACTCTTAGGTTTTTACATCCTTTAAAAGTTAGAAACTACCCTACCTGACCAACAATATCATGCATTTTAGCTTCATATGCCTTTTAGGCTCCCAGTTCAGCAAAAATATTTTCTTAATTAGGGATGTTATGGCCCATATGATTCTATTCCAAGCAGTTTAAATGCTTTCAGTTGGAGGCATAAAAATATCTTAGTTGTGACATGATGTTTGAGCCTTCCTGCTGTGGATGCAAAATCCATATGGCAACGAGGCTTAATTGAAACCTGCTGGAGTTAGTTTTCTCCTGCATCATATTATATGAAATATTCTTTATGCAGCTGGCTTGAAAGGACTAGCCTTAATTAGATATTTCTAATCAATTAGTGCTTTTGGAAATTCTGTTCCTTTCCAAGACTCATGATTTTGGTTTATGTAAAGCATTTCGTTTGATAAACTACATATGAAGTACAGCCTGTGTGATTTATTCATTTTTTATGCCACAAATTTTAGGTGTAAGTCATCCACTACAGTTATTGATTGGGTGGGTAAGTCCTTCCAGGTGTGCTGTGTAGTGGAAAGCTTGTCTGAAATCAGAACTTGTTGCTTGAAGAGTTGGGTCTCTAAATTGGTTTGAGATTCAGATGTTTGCAATATTTCCTGGTATTTGTTGCTGTTTGGTCAGGCCGTTGGGTCAGTTTGCAGGGGAGTATGTTTTGTGATTTCAATTAAGATTGGAGAAAGAAATACAAAAGCTGATGTAGCTTAAAGCATACTCCCCAAAGCAAATTACTCCAAGAGTCTGGAATGTGTTGGTGGGAGGCTTCAGTTTTAGTGAGATGTTGCTCCGTGCATGCAGGAGTCCTTCCCTTCCTAAATAATTGTTTCCATCTGCATGGCTTATTCCATCAGCCCCCAGGGCTGCCAGTGCCTGGACTGCTGAGCTGTTAAAATCTGTGTCTCTTGTAAGAATGAGGATCTTTCTCACTAAATATTCTGTGCCAGCTGTGTGCAAAGGGAGCTTTGCTCTCATCATACAGAAAAATAATAGGGCACCTCTCACTGGGGACCTTTTAGAACAAACAATATTCTGGTATTTCTTTCCTGTACTTTCAAATTTTTGGAGGGAAAAGTTTCAGTACCCTGTATAATGTCTGGTGAGCCCATTATGAATTCACTAGTTCTCTGGAAGTTTAGTTCTTATATAATATGAAATTTTGGCCATCTGTGACAACTCCAATTGAAGGTTGTGAGATGTCCTTGTGAACATAGACACTCCCATCACATAGTGAAGTGACAATAACCAGCTTGCCCACTGCACACTGGTGGGTCAACAGTAGCAGCCTGGGCATGGATAAAGCACTGACAGGAGGCTGCTGGCCAAGAGTTATTTTATATCCCTCATTTATCTCTGCTTGGATCACCTAGGGAATGGTGAGAGATGTGTCATTGTAACTGAGAAGCCTTGGAAAGGCACAAATCTGGAGTACTCTTCACTCCCTTGCCTCTGCACTTTTCTCTTTGAAGGCTCTCATTTCTGAATTAGATTTCAAGTGGTGAACACTGGGAATAAAGGTGGAATTTCTTGTGTGTAAGCCCTTGAGTGAACATGAGCCTGGAGCTCTTGTGAAGCCCATAGCAGGTGGCCAATATATAATGGAACTGGAAGGATATCCTCTTTAGGCAACAAATAAATACAGCTTTGCTGATGAAAGTTGTTTTTATCGGTCAAGGTAAAGCTGGGACAATGTTCCTGTTGGAAAGCAGCGGGGCTGACACAGTGGAAGGAAATCCCTGTGTGTCCCCCAGCGGAAGGTGAGGCATGCAGGGCAGTGTATACATCCCTGCAGCTGATCTCCCAGCCCCCTGTTTGGGGCAAACATTCCTCAGCCCTGGCCTCCCTCCAGCCTGTGCTCCACCAGGGTAAAAGGAGATAAAGGTAACAGCTGTATTTAGCTGCAGTGTTTCCTTTGAGTAACGGGAGAGGAAGGATCTCTGCTGGGAGCAGCCATATCCCTCATCCAAGGGCTTTGGAGTTCATTCACTCCGTGCTTCCTACGCTGCCTTGGCTGCAGCACTGCAGGCACGAGGCTGCAGGATGTTTGCAGGGCAGGAAGGGTTTGGAGCAAGCACAGAGCTGCCAGCTCCCCTGGGAGAATCCAAGGCTTGGTGAAATACCAGCACTCACCCTGGAAAAATCTCTTTTGGAGAACGGCTTTTGGCAAGGCTCATTCTAGCTGTATGTCCTGGTTTGAGAGAGGGACAGTTTCTAGCTGTCCCCCTGGTTGGAGAGAGGGACTCCTCTCTCTTTGATGAACTGAGAATTGGTTATCTAAAGGGTGGTGATGGACTGAGAGTTGATGATCTGAGGGGTGGATGTATTGGAAATTTAATGGGGGGAGGAGGAATGTTTTTTTGAAGATTTCATTCTGAGTTCTGCGTGTGGTTCTCTTTATATATAGTTGTAGGTTAATAGACATTTTTCTTCTTTATTCCTAAGTTGGAGCCTGCTTTGCTCTGTTCCTGGTCACATCTCACAGCAGACACCAGGGAGCATATATTTTCATGGGGGCACTGGCATTGTGCCTGCATCAAACCATGATACTGTAATAATGTGTTAGATGGAAGGAAACTTAACTGGGGAGTGGAATTGGTAAATAAGATCAAGAAATTGCTGCTTTAAGGCATTCCTGTGAATTCTGCTCATGTGGTCTGTGCAGTTTTGTAAAGGATCAGCATCACCTCATTGTTAACAAAGTAGATGGTAAAGGAAAAACAGTCTTTGTAAAGGTGAAGAAGCTGCTAGCTGGGGGTCTGTTTATCATTTAACCCCATAAAAGTTCTTTTTCTGACACTGGCTCTAAGTCAGGCATCACAGCTCATTTGTATCTCTGAGAGTTCCAGGAAGATGTACACTGTGAGGCCAGCTTTGTTACGTGAGCTCATCAGGTAAAAAATTCAAACAGGGGCTCAATCCTCTCTCAGTGGGATGGTAGCTTGTTAATTCTCTAATTAATTTGTTAATTGACAAAGTCCCTAACTGCCAAGCTTATGAAGAAGCCAGCTTCCCATCTGATGGTGAGAATGCTCCTTCCTCCTCCTCGAGCATGGTGCAAGTATCACAGCAGGCAGCCTGGGAGCCTCAGCAGTGCTGACTGAAAGCATTTTGATAAGGTGATGTATTTACAGCTTCCACCATGGAAGCTTGATTTCTGCCATTCCTATGGGTTCTTCCAGTTATTTCTGGAGAGTTTTTCATATCAGAAACTGCCCAAGAGCTGCTTTTGCAGGGCTGCAAGAGCATCAGTTCTCATCACCTCCTCTCCTTTGTCTCTGCCATATGTGTAGCTCTTGTTTAGCCCAGTGGCTGCTCCCAGCACAGATCAGACTGAGCTGTATCAGCATTTTTGGGGCCAAAACATGAGTTGGAGTCAGGTCAGCAACCACAGCCAGGTGATGCCTGTGTCAGAAAATGTACAAAAGTTTGGTTGCTTACACCAGGGTTAAAATGTGCTTCATATGCCTTTCTGAATGTTAGTTGGGTTAGAGCATTTATTCATCAAAATTACTAGAGCTGTGAGGTAAAACATAGTTGCTTTAATTCCTTTCTTGTGTGTTTTTAGGTTTATTTGTATGAAATCTTCATAGTTTTCAATTCACCTGTGAGTCCAGGTTGAATTTCTGCTTCTTTCACTAGTTGGATTTGACTGTGGCCTTTCAATTGCTGATCTATGTAAAATCTTCTTTTGGCCTTGACACTGAGCACTGCTCAGTCTGACCTTGCACGCCAGGTGTAAACTGAACAATAAAAATCTGTCTTGCATCACTTGACACTGATGCCTGAGACTCTGTGTCCCATCTCCTGTGTGTTAGAGCAGAGGGTTTTACACAGCAAACAGCACGTGGGGATTTAGAGACACTGCTCTAATCCCTGCCTGACCTTTGAGATGATTTTACACCACCAGCCTGAGCTGCCCTCAGTTCTTCCTGTAAATCCTGCACTCCCAAGCTGTTTGGGACTTGTGTAGCAAACTCCTCCATCCCCTCACTGGCCAAACCTAGATCATGTCTGACATCTTCCAGCCCTGGTTTTCGTAAAGACTCGCGTAATTAAACTTCGTCATTAAAATTTTGGAAAAACAAGCCCTCTTCTAATGAGTTAACAGGCTCTTGACTACAAATAGCTCTGTGAGAGCTGGGAGCTCAATTGTGCAATCAGGTCCAGCATCTCAACCAGTTTTGTTCCAGCTGTTGCATCGTTTAAACACGAAACCAGTACAGACAAGCTCTGAGTGGTGACTTCAGAGCCAGGCGCCAGCAGAGCAAAAATAGTGGATGCTGATTTTTTTTTCCACTTCTGAGCCTTTAAACAGCAGTCCAGCTGTCTTCTTGAGGACAAATGAGAAGAATGCCCATAAATATAAATTATAGGCCACTTGTAATCTCTCTCCACACAGAGAAGTTTGGATTCTTCCTGACAGACCTGTTACAGCTGAAGAGATGACAAAGTGGAACAGAAGCCTGTTAGGATAAGTGATGGCACTTTGGAGTACAACAAAACTGTTGCTTATGAGTGGAATAATTGGCACTTACAATTGCCTGGCTGCTAAATAAGAGCTTCTGCTACTTGACTGTATTAAATCTTCTTTTTATTTTGGAAATAACTGATGGAGCAATCAGGATTTGGGAGAATGCAGCTTCCCTGGAGAGGAAGTGTCCTTCTGTTCCCCTGCTCGGAGTCTGGTGGATCTACCCACAAATGGGCACAGTGGCATTTCATTCCCAAGTAAACTCCCTATAACAATGCGTGTGGGGACCTATTTGGCAATTATTTTTCTCTGAATCTTGGAGTATTTAGGTGAGGGGATTTATGTTTTCAGGTAATCATTCAACAAGATAAGCTTAGTAAGGGGGGGAGGTAAGGGGATGTTCAGCCTAATTTCTGAAGTAGTTTCAGCTAGTCTGACCCAATATAAAAATTTATGAGGCCATTATGAAAGCCATAATATGCTAAAATCTGTCACAACAAACAAACAAGAAAGAAAACTTCCTAAATGAAACATTTCTTTGAAAACTCTACCTGTATTTAGTCCATGCTCAGGTGTTTCACTTTTAATCTTAACAAATAGCTTAGGTGTGGAATTATGATCCATTCACTCCTATTTTCTCCTCCCCTTGTTTTACCATCCTTGCTAAAACCCCAGCTTATCAGTAGCTATTGTTGAGCTGGCTCATAACCTCGGCAGCTGCGCTGATTGTGGGGCTGTGCCACGGGCATGACTTCTCCTGGAGTGGATGTTTGGCATTCTTTGGGCAGCAGCTCCTGCGGGATGCCACAAACTGACTCACGGCGAGCTCAGCCCAGAGAGCCCATCCCCTGCTGTGATTGTGCTGCAGGAAATAAACAAGATGACAGCCTAATCGATCACATCTTTGGCCTGAGAACTGGGCCACCCCAGCAAGAAAGAGTGGCAGAAATGGACTTGCTGTTTGTTGCTCTATTGCCCCATCCCTTTGCCAGAAGGGAACAGAAAATCCAACGTGCAAAAAATCAAAATGAGGTTTGTGAAATCAGCTAGGTTGTGAGCTTGGGAGCTGGAGCTTTTGCATATTCTTCTTCTGTGAAAATGAAGGGTGTTCAAAATGCTCTGGGGATGAGCTGTGCACGGTGGAGTCAGAGAATCCCTGAGTGTGCTGAGCTGGCACGAGGTGCTGGTCACTCACAGCAGTGGAGAGGGGACTGACTGACTGACTGGCTGACTGGCTGGCTGCTGCTCCCTGGTCCCCCCTGCCTCTCCTCCAGAGGGATGTGTGGCCCTTGTCACCTGGCTGTGGCATAATAGGTCCCTGTGCTTGGAGGAAGTGAACAAACAGCCTGCTGGTCATTACTCTGTGACTGCTTTCTGCCTTCAGTGTCCAGCAGGAGGGATTTTCCTGCGAGGCACAGTCCCCTGGAGGTACCAGGGAGGTAAACGAGGTCATCCTCTGAAACCCGCTAAGGCTTCTAATTTTACACAGCCTCCAGTGCCCAGGAGGCAGAGGCATATTCAATTTACATTAATAAGCAAGTCTTGGTTATTCATCAGAATAAATGTTTTTGAGTGTTAAGAATAGCTCCTGTCTTAGCGCTTCCTCCTATTGTTGCATCTCTTCCTTGAGCAGTGGAAATGTTTTGGGCGATTTAAATTACATTTACAGTAGTAATTAGGTGTAAGCAACTTTACAGTTGACTTATCTGAATATACATCTGTGTCTAAAGAGAGTAGGACTTTCCCCCCCCGCCCCCCCACCTCCTTCATTCTCCCAAGGCAGGACATTTTCAAACAGGGTGGGCAGCTGGAGATACTGATATTTATTGATATTGATTATTGATTCTACATGTCCCTGGGCATTCTCCCAAGGCAGGATATTTTCAAACAGGGTAGGCAGCTGGAGATACTGATATTAATTGATATTAACTATTGATCCTCCAGCTCCCTGGGCATCCTCCCAGCAGGATGACAGATTAGCTCTTGTCTCATGCAGTAAAGTCATGAGTGGAAACACTTTGTAGGGCCTGAGTGTTGCTGTTTCTTGGCAGCTCTTTTCCTGTGAGGTGCTGGTCTTCTCTCCCAGCTCAGGCAGAGCAGAATCAGTTGTGTGTCAGGCCCAGCTGCTGGGAGCTGTTTCCTTACCCAGACCTGAGTGCAGCTCACTCTGCTGCTCCCTGCCAGACTGGCAGCAAGCTGGGGCTTGGATAATCTCACTGATTTAGTGACTCCAGAAACTGGAATAATCTCTTAATCTCACTCAGTCTGTGTGATGGGTAGGTAGCACCACTTGAGGATTTCCTTATGTGGTGGATTGAGCAGGGATAAATGATTTTCAGGTTTTCCTAACACTGTGCACCCTCGAAATAAACCTGAGAAAAAAACAATTGAAGAAATTTTGCTACTCCACGTTGCAGTGTGCCACTTGCATCCATTTCTCAGGGTAACAAACTGGTTTTGGGGTGCTTGACAAATGCAAAGCTGCCATATGATCTTGCAGTGCAGCCCCTGGATGTTTATTACAGCTGACCTGAAGGCTCTGATGCCCAGCTCTGCCAAGCAGCTCTCCCAAACTGCAGAGTTTAGGTCTGCTGAAATTCCTGGCTATCCAAAAGCATGTCGGATGTTTTCCCACCTCCTTTTGATCCTGAAAAAGTCAGGCCAAGTCATGTCAGCTTGGCAGGATGTGTGGATACCTTCAGAAATAACTCATGCACTAAAGTGGTGACGGTAACAGCGCTGGGTCTGTTCCCGTGATTCATTTGAACTAATTGGCTGCTGAGAGCATCATATGTCTCTTTGTCTCCATATTTGAGTGAGATTCAGCTGCTGTGATCCAGATAATCTTATCCTAGTGAGCTTGTCTCATCTCTAATGATGCCAGGAAGACTGTCCTGGAGCATGAAACATGCTGGAGAGCTCAAAACCAGAGCTGGAATATTTATCCTGATTCACTCTGAAAAAGCAGACTCAGCTGGACTCTATTCCTCCACCTTTTTTTTCCTCATAAGCACAATCTAGGAGATAAACTCACTGATTACTCCTCTCAAATGCCATGAATAACTGAAGGGCAGACAGGAGTGGAGATGTGAAAGGCTGTAGTGCAGCTGTGATTATCCACAGAGATCAGAAACTTTCAGCAGTGCTGTGTACTCTTTGTGTGAGTAATCAAAGCTGAATGTACTCTTAAAGAATTCTGTCTTCATCTGGATGCTTTAAATTTGCTCAGTTGTGCAACAAGCCTGGCTGAGTTATTACTACTGCATGAGAAACCTGAGGATGAAACTGCCTGGTACGAGTGTCTGGCAGGCTCTGGCTGTAAATTGACCCATTAAAAAGGATGATCAGCTGGCTGCTGGAGTTATTAAAAGACATTTAATGACAAGGGACACCACTGAGGGACAAAAGAAATAAAGTTATGGGCTGTGTTGCCCATCTATTTGCAGTGCTGGCAGGAGAAGGAATGGCCTGGAACCCAGCCCCTTGTTTCAGGGCAAGGTGTGCTCGGTGGGGAGTGGTTTGGAAAGGCTGAGTGTTCCCTGGGGAGAACAAAATACTTTTCCAATTTTGTAAAAACAGAAAGCAAAGAGCAGCCACGTTTTCTCTTGCAGACATTTTTGTTGTCATCCCTCCTTGCTCTCCCCTCCCATGTCTCACATCCTGAGCAGTGAGTGTGGTCACACATGATGGTGACACTTCTGCAGCAACTGCAGTCTGTGTAGCTGCAAAAAAGGATGAAAAAAAAAATCTTTAATTTGCTTTCTGTGTGTTCCTACAATTTCACAAGTGGGTGAATTTTTATGATGGATAGTAGGAAGGAATTCTTCCCTGTGGGGATGTAAGGCCCTGGCACAGGGTGCCCAGAGCAGCTGGGGTTGCCCCTGATCCCTGGCAGTGCCCAAGGCCAGGCTGGACAGGGCTGGGAGCACCCTGGGACAGTGGGAGGTGTTCCTGCCATGGCAGGGGTGGCATTGGGTGGTCCTGAAGGTCCCTTCCAAACCATTGTGTGCTCCCTGCCTGTGTGTGATTCTGTGCTGCTGTAAAAGCTGTGGTCTCTGGGTTTTGGTTAGAGCTGAACTCCACAAGCTGGCACTTTCTGTGGTTGATCTTTGGGGCTGGTGTAGGAGGAGCTATGTAGATAAACCTGAGCTTTGAATTACGGGTGGAGGAATAAATTTTACAGGAATTGTGGGTAAGGGGGAAAAGAGAGGAAATTCCCATGAATAGTTTTGCATAGGTGATGTGGGGGGTTGTAAATGTCCCAGACCAAGAACATTCCCTGGGTCTGAAGCTGGGGAGTGAGGCAGTGTTCCTTCAGCAGCAGGGTGAGCTCCAGCAGTGGTTGGGAAAATAGCTGTGTAAGTAGGAACAAAACCAAGATGGGCTCTTTTATGATGAGGGATTGTCTCTAAAATAACTATTGGAGGCAAAACAGGCTGAGCTGTGGACCCAGCCTTACTGGGAATATGGCAAACACAGAGTGGGATTGCTACTTGTGCTGATTGAGCTTTGTGTGCCCTCACTAAAAAAACTTAAATAAGTTACTTACCTTTTATCCTACTTATAAGTTACTTATCCTTTTAACTTTGGGATTCTGAATCCCAAAAAAATGCTAGAAGAAAGGAGAGTTACTGAAACACCACAGAGAGAAAAACAAGGAAAGAACAAAACCTGTCAGGAACAGCTACAGGGCATCCGATTGCTTTAACCCTTTGCTCACTTGTATGTTGCTTTGTCGATGAGATTTTTAAAGAATAATCTGGATTTTGCAAAATATTCTCTGTGGGTGTTACGAGTTTACGCTGCTCTTTCAACACCAGTGTATTACATCCAGCTGGGCTTTACTCACTGCTCAACTACGGCAAGAAACGCTGAATTGCTTCTTTAATAAGCACTCCGGGTTTTTTTTCCTTGCCCTCCCCACGTCCTCAGGCAGATATTTTGTTCTTTTCTTGATGTTCTCTTCAAGTACAACACAAAGAAATGAATACACTGCTTGACTCCTCCTCCCCGGGCTGCGTTGGGAGTTCCTTTTTCGCGTGGGCTGAGTCTCACGTTAATGTTTAGCAAGCCCGGGCTGCAGCCCAGCCTCGGTAAGAGCTCGCTGCTATTTTCTGCTCTCTGTGGGCTGTCCCCCGTGTCCCAGCGTGGGTGGCTCCGCCTCGGGCAGCGCTGCTTGAGGGCTCGGCTGGATTTGCTGTCACTCCCGCCGGGGCGGGGGGACACGGGCAGGGAGCAGAGGATGCTCCGTTGTCACCGCAGCGTGTGCTCAGCACGGATGGACTGACCGACACTCTCCTCCCGGCTGGACATGGACAAGCGCGGCTCGTGTGGCTCCAGGATGGCCAGGGGGGTGCTGGCACCTGTGCGGGCTGCCAGCTGTGCCCAGCTGCTCAGCAGGTACCGAGCGTTCCCTGGGGGTCCCGGCTGCTCTGCTCCTTAAAGCAGGGCACCTGGGATGGGGTAGGGGGAAGCAAAGTGAATTTCTAAGGCTATTGTGTGCTCTTAAAATAGTGCTTTGAGTGCCTTGATCATGAAATGAAACCTGTGGAAATTCCCTCTCTTCTTCCTCATGCTGAGCCTATGAAAATCCCTGTTCTTTTCTCTGTGCTCGCTCTGGGCTGAGTGCAGCGAGCTGGGGAAGTGGGACCTGAGGGGCTGAAATGCGTCCCTGTGACACAGGCTCACCTGCCTTGGGGTCTGCCAGCTCTTCAGGGGTTTGTGCATCTATATGAATGTAAGAATGTTGATTTATCATGCAAGTAATGGAGGATAGATCTGAAATTTGAACTGCTCTGCTTGGCAAACACTGTTCTGCCTGTGTGTTTATTAGATATTATATGAGTTAAGAATTCATCTAAGGTGCATTTGCATCACTTGAGAAGTTTGCATTGAGTTTTAGAATGTTTCCTTGCTGTAGTGGTCAGAATCTGTTGATTTTGGGTGAATGTGCTGAAAGTGATTTTACTTCTAATCACAGCTCATATTTTCATGTCTCTGTCTTAGTTGTCATATTTTCCAGTCCAATTTGATGATGCTGTGCATTCAAAGCAAGGCAGAAACTCTTTAGAAGACCCCAGGCAAAATTTGAGTTGTGAAATAAAAAAAATTAATAATAATTGTAGGGGGACTGACACAGAAATGATATGGTAAATTACTTTAAAATTACCCACGTGGAAGAGAACGAGATTGAAACCTTCAGTGTTGCAGGCTTTCCTTGATAAAAATCAAAATATTTGTTAAAGACTTAAGGCTTTTGCCAAACGAGTTAGTTGAGTTCCAGTGCCTGTGCTGCTGCCAGAACACCTCTGTGGTCAGCTCTGAGCAGCTGCTGCAGCAGGAACCTCAAACTTGCTCACCAACTTTGCCCAAACATTGAACCCCAGCCAAGCAGCACTTCCCACCTTCTCACTCAGGACTCACCACAGGTGAGGTGTCTGTGTGTTTATGTGTAGCTAAGCCTCTTGCCCAGGATTGACCTAAAACTTACCTGTCCAATAGGGCAAGGACATGCCAGCCTGTTTCTAATTAGTTGGCCGTAATCAGGGCTTATTTTTGTTCAGCAACTCTGACGTGCTCGTTGAGTTCCCAGTAATATTCCTGTTGGCTTGCAAGGGGCTGCTGGTGCTGCCATGGAGCAAAAGCCACTGCTGAGCCGGGTCTGCCTCCCTCTTCCTCTTGCTCTCAGTGCTGTAAAGCTTGTAGGACCTGGGGAGGCTCACAAGCAGGGCTGGTGGCCCTGGGCTAGCTGGTGACAGAATTGGTTATTAATCCCAGCCAAGGGCTTTTCATGGCAGGGTAAGCCAAACACTTTGTGTTATGTGTAATAACTCTGCCCTGAGAAATCCAAGCGAGGAGCTGATGACTCCTCCCTGTCTTCCTGCATCCCTGAAGCTCTCGTGAGTGAAGCATCGCTGGATTCCAGCACACCTCTCCACCCCTCCTTCCCCTGTGCTGCTCAGCACGTCACTCTTGTGGCCTCTCCAGCATCTCTGGGCCGTTCTCATGCAGCTGAGCAACAACTTGCACTTACTCATTCTGTGCTCTAATGCAGCTACAGCTGGTAGAATGGGCTAGAAGAAGAAATAAGGACGAGTTCTATCACCCTGATTTACTCCAAGTTCAACATTTGGGAAGCTGTAGGACAAGTGTTTAATATGTGTGAGCCTGCTTCAGTAAAAGGCAATGAATGGTCACACAGGAAATAAGTTCAGAGCCTTTCCATGGTGGATTCAAACAGCTGGCAGCCTTTCCTCTGGAAGCCAAGGGGTCCCTCAGTCCTTGGTCCCTCAGCTGAGTGTCTGAGGTGTGCACAGGCTGAGCACATCACTGAAGTGCCAGCAGAGATGGCAATAGAGGCAAGGTGCCTCAGCTAACGGGAGCGTGTTTTGAGGATGTGTGCAGTGACTGGGAGCTGTTGACTCATTGGCCTCAGCAGAATCCCTGGCAGAGTGCGCTCGGGGCTGTGACAGCAAAGGCACCAAAGGGCAGTGGTTCCCTGCCAAAGGGCAGTGATTCCCTGCCTGCTGCTTTCCTTGTGGCATTCCTGTGATTCCCTGCCTGCTGCTTTCCTTGTGGCGCTCCTGTGATTCCCTGCCTGCTGCTTTCCTCGTGGCACTCCTGTGCACAGGCTCAGCCTGGGGCAGCTTCTCTATGGGAGAGGGCAGTGGGTGAGGACAAGGTGTGGGAGCTACAGGGCTCTGGGGTTTGTAGCCCCATGGCAGCTGGTCTGAGGGGTTTGGGATCCTGGTGCCATGCTGATAGGTGGAATTGGAAAGGCACAGCAGATCCTTGTGGCCAAGGACATGGACAAAGCTGCTGGTGTGTTTCAATGGACATGGATTCAGTGGAAATGAAAACAGGGTTAGGAATGCCACCTTTTAAATAATGACTGACATCTAATCATCCTGTAGAGCAGCTTCATCAATTCACAATCACATTAAAAATCCCAGTACTACTGAAGGTTTGTTTTGGCCAGGTACCCCTTTCTCCCAGCAGGATTTCCCTTTGGATGAAAGCCCTTTCCTGTTTGGCTTACCCTGCTAATGCAGGGAAAGTGAGCAACAGGCTCATCCACTGTGACCTTACAGTCAAACACAAAGCCATGCACAGGGAGGATGGGTTGTGTCTTCTGAGGCCAAAACAAGCCCTGGACAGACACCAAGCTAATAGTGTAAGCTAAACACGGCTTTGAATATTTTTAATTTGGCTGTATCTGCATGGGGTTATCAATCCTGTTCTTGTTCTGCTCTGAGTTTCAGTCAGAGATGCCTCTAGGCAGATCTGTAATTAAAGGCAACTTTCCCTTTTCCTTAGCTTGCTTACTTAGCCCCTTACTACATGGAGAAGAGACAGATCAATTCCAGATGAAGGCCTGAGACAAGAAAGTAGGGATGGAGTTTCTTTGCCCTTAAATACTTTGATAGAGACACTTATTGTCAGGAAAGTTACAACCTGTGCTTTAGTTGAGATCCAAAGCTCTGGTGGAGATAACAGAATCATAGAATGGTTTGGGTTGGAAGGGACCTTAAAGATCATAAAATTCCAAACTGATCTATGGGAAGAAATGCCCAAGATCAGGTCAGGTTTCTCCAAGCCCTGTCCCACCTGGCCTTGAACACTTCCAGGGATGGGATATCCACAGCCTCTCTGTGCCAGTGCTCCACCAGCCTCTGGAGTTTGTGCAGCACAGAAAACACTGGAGTTGCCAGTCTGAAGCAGTGGGACACACACAAGCCTCAGGATTCACATCTTCCACTCCACACAGCCCTGGGCAAAGGTTTGCTGTTTGCTTTTTCTGCTGTCTCTGAGAGTGCCAGGACAGGAGGTGAGGCTGTGCCTTCTCACTGCTGCACCGGGGCAGAGCTGCAGCTTTGGGAATTGCTGCACACACAGAGCAGGATCTGGCATGTCCTCTTTATCACTTGCAGAACTGGCTTCTTCCAAACAACCTGAAATGACGCTGCTTCCCCGAGCTGCTTGCATAATGGCAGATCTTGATGAGCTGATTGCTGTGTTACTGAAAACAAGCTGTAATCTTATTAGCAAATTGTGGCACTGCCATCTTAGCTATTCTCCCTGGTGCTGCAGAGACAGGCCTTCAACTGTGCCATCCCACGTGGGCAAAGTCCTTGATAAAAAATGCCTTAATGGGGACATAAGTGGGGGTTGGCAGCAGTGCTGGATAAAACAGCCTGGGCTAAAGGCACTGTGACTTCTCACAGGGTGAAACTATGAAATATGTGAGCAAATCTCTGGTCAGAGATATGCAGAGGTACATCAGCAGTAGCAGACTGCTAAAGCTAAAATTGCTTTAATTCTGGCTCTAGCTGCTTTGGTTGAGTTAAGGCAGGGAAAGGAAAGCATGGTGAGTCTGTTGAGTAAGTTACTGTTCATTGCCACTGCAGTAATTTGATAATTAGCCTCTCTTTGCTTTTACGGCCTGGGCTGAGGCATCTGAACCAGCTATGTGCTTTCCATTTTCTCTCAAGAGTAAGCCTTAGGAGATCTTTTGTGCATATTGAGGAGAAGGGAGGAATTGGTAGTGGTGTTCACGTATAAAATTTCATGTATTTTGAGGGTAACTAAGCCAGGCATTAAAGATTTGCAGTAGGGCTTTCTTCTGGTTTAGACCTTTAGTAGAAAAGTTGTGGAATTTTTGTTATGCAGGAGAGGCATCTCCTGCATAACATTGCTCTCTGTGGTAGGAATAGAGTTTTGTGTAATTATGTGTGTCTGAATGAAATAGTGATTTTGTGTAATTCTTGTAAGGTTTTGATAATGAGCAGATTGACTTCTTTCATACAGGAGCCTGTTTTTATATTTGCATTGATAATTTTGATATACTGAGGTTTAAACCTCGAATAAGAAAAATAGCTACAGCTATATCTATGGAAAAAACCCTATATATGTGAGTTACTGCTTCAGGATTTTCTCAGTTTTTTTGAATATTCCTGTCTGTTATTTCTGGATACCTTTATCTCACTACGTGGTTTTAAACAAGAAAACTGAGTATGTTATGGACTGTCATGTGCTGATCTTTAGGTGACTTTTTTCTCTTCAGAATTAACTACATTTAAAAACATTTAATTAAAACCATTTCTTTATTTAGGTTTAAACTGCTTGCTTAGGGTAAGAACCTGGAAGCAATGTGAGGAGAGCCTGCATGGACTTTTTGGTTGTTTGTTTCAAGTTTTTGCTTTTGTACTCATGAGTTTTTTTTGTCCTTGAAGTAAATTGAAAGCAGGTCGGATGTGCATGGTCTGACATTAACACAATTTTGTTCTCTTACTAAGGGTCTTTATCTGTCAAAATATTGCAACCAGTTGATAGACTAATCTCTCTCTTTTTTTTTTTTTTTTTTTTTTTTTTTTTTTTTTTTCCCTTGCAAGCTGGTTACATTCTATGCTTATGGTCTGGTTTCTTGTGAATGATGCTGTGACTTGCTGTGCTACTCCAAGCTGCTCTCGAGGCTCATTCAGACTTTCTGTCTGTTTCTTTGTTCCATGTGTGCCTTTGTGCTTGCTCCAGATCTTTGGAAATGTCTTTAAAGACTGGGTGCTGCTTGTGTGGCAGGACTGCCTTGTCTGCCTGAGTTCTTCTGTTCCTGTTCCCTTTTTCTCATCTTAGTTTTCTGGAAGCAGAAACTGAAAGGAATTCCATTTTCTTGGCTTGCACTTGTTGCCACCTGGTCTGTTTGAAATGCTTGAGAAGGAACCCTTTTATTTATTCATCTGCTAGAGAGGTATTTCAATGAGGGAGGGATGTTGAGCAAGCAGAAAAGAAGCCCAAGCAGCTCCAGGTCCTTTGAGAAACTCTCTCATGGGAGTGATTCAAGCCTGGAGTGAACATAGCAACAGTGTTTATTGTATTTTGGTATTCAAGAGGGTGAAGAATTACATGAGTGTTTGCAACATACTTGCAGTGTGGTGACAGTATCTAGGAACAGATCAAAAACTCCTCTGGGGCTGCGTTTTGCAGCCCAGGGTCAGTGAGCCCCCAACACTGATCCAGGCATGCAGAGCTTCAGGGATCCTCGTGGACGGCACATGGAGAAGGAATAAAATAAACTGTAAGGTCTGTGCCAGCCTAATTCCTCACAGCTGTGCTATTAATGCTGTGAAGTCTTAGGCTGAAGGTGCCAGGTGAATCTGGAGCCTTGTTAAAACTGGCTGTGCTCTTAACAAGAGGAGAAATTTGAATTAAGATGCTCAGGGTTTCCACAGAGCCCTTCCTATATGGCTGTCCTTAACAAGATCTTTTTGCTAGTCTCCTTTTTGTTGGGTTAATTTTTAAAGCTTCATAATCTGATGCTTTTTGCTAGGTTGACAGTGCAATGGAGTGAGCTTGATTATTCCACCTCCTCTTTGCCCAGTTGCACTGAGCCATTAACATTTTAAGCCAACAATCTCTGCTTTCAATCTCAGCTGTTGCTGTGCTGGAACGTCACAGGCTGCCCTCCACTTGACTCAGGTATGCAATGAGGAAGAACAATCTTTTAGGTGCTCTGAATCTAAAATTAGCCTTCCACCTGGGCAGCTGGAGCTGCATAGCACTGTGCACTGAGTTCAAGGGGGAAAAAAAAGGAATTTAGACCAGAAAATAAAATGTTTTTTAAGTGTGAAGGTCTGATTTTTGTTGTCCTGTGGACAGGAGCAACAGTTCTAGTTTAACACTGGTAGAGCTTGGCCTTGGGTCCTGCTGCCCCTCTGTAGAGCTGCTGTGTGATATCAGCATCCTGCAGCTCGCTGAAACCAAGTTTAGTGCATCAGTAAATGGGCCAGCTGAGGGGAAGAAGTTAAAATGGCTTTTGTTTTTTGTTTGGCACACAAGCAGCTCAGCTGTGGCTTTCCTAGAGTAGGTTTATAGTGTGACTGGTGGACTTTTGGTGCTAACAGTCCAAGAACATCTGTATTTCCAGCTGTGGAAGGAAGCCAGGGAACTGTGGATGGTGAGAAGCTACACTGATTTGCATCCCACAATCAGGGTGGGACGAGGTGCAGCAATTCCCTCTTTGGCAAAACTCTGTCCTTGCACCAGAACTCTGTGATAGGAGCTGAAAGTAGACCAAAACAAGCTGCTGGCAAGGACAAAGCCTGAAACCTGGGCTGTGAGGGCTTTATTGTGACCTTTCTCAGGTGTGCTTCAGGATGTGCCCTAATACCTTTCATAAATAATGCTCCCCTTGGAATAACATCCCCTGGAATGAAGCTGGCATTCAGAGCCTGGTGTCTGGGTAAGCCATGCAGGAGATCTAAATCAAGAGCCACTCTTTGGAAAGAGCTGAATATTTAATTTATTTGTTTATTGGCTTAAAATGGTGTTGTTTTTTCCAGGCAGGCATGGGAAGGAGTTGTCACAGCCATGGGTGACAGAGGTGACACAGAGCACATCTCCTGGTCAGGTCTGTGGGGCAGGTTCTGCTGGAGCTGCAAACCTCAATTCTGTTCTGTGTTGATCCCTGGAGATTTCTGGGGTGTTTTCAGCCAGCTCCAAACCAAGCTGAACACAAAGGAAAGGTGCATTTTGGAGCTGCTTTAATCTGTATAACCTAGATCCCATGGGAATATAGGACAGAAACTTAAGGCAAGAAGAGTTGTTTTGTGCCTGCTGCAAGCCTGCAGCAGAGCAAGTAGAAGAACTTGCAAGATGGTTCCTGAGTGTTGTGCACTGGGAGACCTCTTCAGTGCAAGTTTGTCTACCAGTGTTCCTCATATGGCCAAAACCATCTCCCTCAAAAAAATCTGAATTCCTCCTTCCACTTAGTTTCATGTTGCAAGTGATGAGTTCTGTGTACTGGTTCATAATAGAATCCTAGGAAGGTGTTGAAGAGTCTTTTTTGTTTAAATCTAATCTTAGGAGATGATTGTCAGCAAATGTGAGAAAATGGAGAGGAGTACTGAAGGTGAGGAGTTAAGGTGAGGGATGCAATCTGACTTTTTAACTCCTAATGGGTAAAGGTAGAAGTAAAAAGTTGAAAAGAGAAAAAATAAATTGAGTTAGTAGCTGCAATAGAACTGAGAGAGTTGGACACAAACTGTGCAGGTAAAAAATAAGGCTTAGATTGCCTATTTAAGTGCTCCACCAGGGTATAAATTGGTATATTGAGTGTTATTTGGGTATCCAGAAATAGGAAAGCAGATTGCCTCTGTTCTTGCCTGCTGGGTGGCAGAATAGCTCAAGTCAGTCTTTTACTTTTGTCTTCCTGTAAAACAAACAAGCAAACTCCTTTGGTTCTTGTTCTAAACACTGTGCCTGGCTCCAGATGTTCCTGGAGTGATTCCTTTGCTGTGGTTCTGACCTCCAGAAGAGAGGGGCTGCCTGTGTGTGTTAGTGAGGAGCGTGATGTGCATGCATGTGTGTAAACACAAGTGCAGAGTGGCCTACAATGTTTGTCTCTGTTATTAGATCTTCAAATTACCTTTTTAAAATCTGAAGTGCTCCTCAACTGAAGCAAGTTAGTGCCAGAACTGCTAATAATGGCTTTCTGGAATGAAAGGGGCTAAAACTTTCCAGATATTTTGCCATCTATAACTTTTGGCTCCTAGAACTAGGAGGTTAAATAGTATTTCGTGGGTGTTTTGTTGTCATGGTTTTCAAGGTGTAAGACTTAGACTTGTTTTTTTTTTATTAATGAAACTATAAAGGAATTTTGGCCTGTGTTTGGTAGGGGTGGCTGTTCATGTGTGCTTCTTGAACCACCCACAGTTAGTGTTTCACCTCTTTAATTTTTGTATTCATCAGTGGAAGCATTGAGGTGTTCTCATAAGTATGTTCCACTTACCCCATTTTTTGGTAAGTCTTTGAAAAATAGCAGGGTTTAAATAGCTTGGAACTCTTTGAAGACAATTATAGCTCATTTTAGGAGAGGCACTGTTTTATGAAGTGATGAGAAGCTCACAGCACCAGGGCTGAAAGCTGAATGAGGCCAGTCTGAGACTTCAGCTGTGCATGAATGAATCAGCAGGGTGGTAAGAAAATTCCATATGCTTGGGTTTCCCAGGACACCTCGTGTTGTTTCACAGCTGAAAAATCTGGTCTAGGCAGGAAAAGGGGGCCTCAGCCCCGTGAGCTGTTTGTTGTGTGAGCTGAAGTGCAGGGGATGGAGCTCTGCTGGGTTTTGCATAGGGAGCACAAACCTGCTGGGTTTGGTGGTGAGCTGCCAGGCTCCTCTCTGTGCCAGGTCTGGAGCACACATGCACTGGGCTTGGGACAGCCTGGGTGGCTGTGAATGCAGAGGTGTCTGTGCAAACTCGCAGGGAGGTCTTGGAGTGAGCGTGGGGCGGTAGGTGATGTGTTGGAGGTCACAGGAGGGACAGCACTGAAAACACTCTGTTGGTCTGTGTCCTCTCACATGTTTGGACAGCAGTTTTCCCCATTCTCTGGGGGATTTAGTCCCAACCTTGTCTGTATTGCTAAACACCAAGCAAAGGAAGTTCAGCACTTACCTCTGTTTGGCTTTGCTGCAGTCATTAATCAGAGGAGGTTGGACACGAATGCCGTGTGTGATACGTGGAGCTTAATCTCTCTCCCCTTATCTCTTCCTCTCTCAGCAGCAGACATTGCCCTTGGAAAATGAACCAGCTTCCTCCAAAGAGTGCTGTGGCATCCCCTGTGTCAGAGAGCACGAATTCCAGAGGAGAAGCTTTGGACAACTTGTCAATGGACAGTTTTTGGCTGGAAGTGGAGAATATTAAACAGAGCGCTGAAGCCGAGCAGGAGGAATGCAGCCTTGCAGATGTCAAAACACAGGAGGGTAGGTTGCCAAAAATGTTGGGAGTGAGGAGAGGAATGTGAAGATCTGAAACAGAAGATTTGCTTATGCACCTGAACGACTCAGAAGCATGTTGGAGTATGGTTAGAATATTATCAGTCAATCAGGGATAGAGATATTATTTTAATTGGGTGGTGGATAATGCCCTGCAGAAGGGGAGGGTTGGCCTGGCCTGGTTTCGGCTTCTGGAGCAAAGCTGACTCCAAGGTCAGTCCCAGGAGATGTTCAAGGCTTCAGGGTTTCCAATCAGCCCCACCAAGGGTGGGGGCTCTCAGTGGCAGCTCAGGTGGTGTAGGGTAAACACTCTGTGAGAGCTGGGGCTGTTTGTGTGCATGGTTCTGAGATTCATCATAGTGGCTTTTGTGGGAGCTGCTTCTGTGGAAGGCTGACTGTTCCCTCTCTAATTCCCTGTTCAAGAAACCACAGTAAACATCCAGAAAGCCTTGAATGCTTCCATACAAGGTTTTTCCTGCATATCCTTTTTTCTTTCTTTGGCAGAAATATGTATGGGTTGTTTCTAATGCACTTTCTAGAGCACTGTTGTTATCCAGTGCTTTGGAATAATTGGAACTGGGACAGTTATTCCAAAACTTTTGGGATATGTTTTCCTTCTATGGAATCATAGAATCACAGAATGGTTTGGGTTGGAAGGGACTTTAAAGCTCATCCAGTGTCACCCCTGCCATGGACACCTTCCACTGTCCCAGGCTGCTCCAAGCCCTGTCCAGTCTGGCCTTGGACAGTTCCAGGGATCCAGGGGCAGCCACAGCTTCTCTGGGCAAGTCTTTGGCGCCAGGGCTTTAGCACCCTCCCAGTGACAGATTTCTTCCTAATACCCAACATAATGTTCCCCTCTTTTAGTGAGAACCCGTTACTCCTTGTCCTGTCACTGCAGTTCCTATGAGCAGTCCCATGGAAAGTACAACACCCTGGGTTGCTGGAAGGCTGAAAAGTGCTGATAAACACCCAGAGATCCCCCAGGTGGGGACCACACCTTTCTGTGTCCACTTTGAAGAAATTGAGGTGGTTGGCATCCCCTTGAACACAGGCTTGCTGCCTGCACAGCTGTGTGGTATTGAGGATGATCTGTGTCCTGGGGAAATGTTTGTGTGACAGTCCCAGTGTGCTGCTGGCCTTGGGAAGGGCCAAATGCTCTCATGGGGACATAGAGAGGCTCTGGAGAGCAGGGTGGGAATATCATCTATCTACCATCGTTGGCAGGACATGATAAAAATGAAGGTCTGCTGTAAAGTCCCTTTTTATAAAGGAAACAAGTTTGATTTTTAGAAGTGGAAGAGATGCAAAGGGATTCAGAAAATGAGTGCACCAGGAAGCAGACTGGAAAAGAGACCATCCCATCAGATGAAAGACTGTCTGGGATATCCTAAAGACTGATATGCTGGAGGCAATTTGATTACTGTGTACAAGCAGGGATATGAGGAGAAGTCTTTTAATGCTGTAGATTAATCTAGCAGGCAGGAACTGAGTGCTTAATTGGCCATTGAAACCAGACAGGCTTGAAATGATGCTCCAAGTAGCAAAGCCTTCCCAGCAGCCTGGGGAGGGAGGTGGGGCAGGCTGGGGCTCCTGATGCCTCCTCTGAAGGAGCTTAGGCAAATGAACTCTGTGCTGGGAGTGGGGAAGCTTTGGATGGTGTGCAGGGTGCAGGGTTTGGCTTTGACATCTCTGCAGCTTCTGCTCAGTGCACAGAGGCTGTGGGGCTCCTCAGAGCCAGAGGCACCTTCACTTTGTGCATAAATCTGGGGCGCTGAGAGATGGGCAGCTCTGTCTGGAGCCAGCCTGGCTCAGCCTGGAGATGGCTGCTGATAACACAGGGACAGGACAGGCTGCGGAGATAAGGCACTGCAAACACCCAGCTGGGAACACTCCTGTGCAAGCCCTGGGTGAGGAGGGGTGTTCTGGGAAGCTCCTGGTGGCGTGGTGGGCCAGTGTGTAACTACAGGTTTAGGGCAGTGACAGGTGCTGAGGGTACTCATGGCCTTGCTAACAGTTGGGGGGAGCAAGAAGCAGCTTTTCCTGAAATGCAGCTTTGTGCTGTCCTCGCTGTCACTGTCTGCCCAGCTCTGTCCAGGGCCTGACTGCACAGCCAGCTGAGGACACAGGCACTAAAATACCTGTTTGTGACCTTACAGCATGTACCTGTGGCTGAGAACTGCCTGCAAAGGGGGATTTTTCCCTTCAAACATTAGATAGGAAGTTGTGCTTAATGTTTAGTCTGAAAATGTAGGATGTTCTGGCTGTCCTTTAAATATTTGGGAAGTGAATACTTTATTATGAACGCTATTTTTGACTAGGTTATGTTTCAAGTAAATTTGTGGAACTGGTGTTCTCTAAGTTTTGCAAAATCATTCCTAATCTTGCCCTCCTGAAATGCTGCTTGCCTGGAACTCACAAGGCAAATCTCAGCAGCTCCCCAGGCTTAAACCTGCAGCTCATCTTCTGTGGATCTCTCTGCTCTGACCTGTTTCTCTCCAATTTTTCCCTTTTCCCCAGAAATAACCCATTTTGCTGGTTTCCTTTTGTGTTACTGGCAAACATAACTGGGCCAAAATAGCAGCCAGAGGAATTACAATCTGGGGCTTTGGCACCAGCTGGGGCAGCAGGCTCGCACGGATGTCCGATGGAGGGGCTGCTCTGTGGGATTGTGTGCAAGATCAGTTTCCTGTTATGACTGGAATTGGCTATTTTCAATATTTGCAAGCAATACACTTCACTTCCTCTAGTTCCCAAAGGCAAAATAAACCAGAGGCTTTTTGTGTGTGTTGTTCTGCTGTGAAACCGTGGATGCAGAACAAGAAGGTGTTTGGTGAGGGGCTGTGAGTGGGACCACAGCTGGCTGTGCCCAGGGGATGCTGTTATCTGCTAACTTCTGTGAACCAGACATGGAAAAAGACCAAAACTCAGGGCCATGGAGGAAAACCAGGCAATTTGCTAGAAGATTCACTTAGGGAAATACTTGACTTCAAGTTCAGCTCTATTTATTGTGGTGTGATGATGGAAAAAGTTCTGTTTCATTATGACACCAAAAATCACAAAGACCACACTCTGAAGACTGAGTTTTAATTGTGTCACAACGTGTGTTTGCAAGCTGCATTAACGTGAGGTTTCTCCAGAAAAATGAAATTATTTAATCTCTCAAGGAGAGTTTCATGGCTGCTTTTTATTGGTGCAGCAATAATAAAACTTGTCCTGAGCTGCTGTGGTAACTGAGGAGGTGGAAGTTTGCATAGGACAGGAAGAGTGGGAATGAGCTGCTCTGTGCCAATCAGTTCAGTTGTAATTTTTCTTTTTCCCAGTATAACCTCTGGTAGGGCTGTACTGGAGGTGCCTGCAGTGAATGAATGTGGTAGATGGAATTGAAAAGATAAAGGCTTTGTGGTGTTTGCTGTGTTAAAGTTGAAGTCACCTGCTAAATTGTTTCTTTCATCTTTGAATTTCAAGTAGCTGCCTTGCTCAGGGCACTTTCTCACTTGCACTTCCTTATGAGTGTATCCCATAAGAAAAAAAAAATCTTCTGTTTGAAGTGTAACTTTATATGTATTGAAGAATGAAGTGGAATTGAGCTCGTTTGAGTAATGCTGCTGTACTGTCTCCAGGCTTTTCACACTTCCTTCTGGAACTGGAATGGTCTTTAATTTTAGTGATATTTTGAATAGGCCCAGCCATAAAATGAATGCACAGGGTAAAAATAACGTTTTTGCTTTAGCTGAGTGTAGTTTAAGTGCTTACCAATCCACTTAAAAAATTAAAGATTACAGATGATACACACATATAGTTCAGCAAGTATAGTAAGTAAAATACATTTGAACCTACCAGATCAGGATCTGGATATTAAAAAAAAAAGTTTATACCTAGGCATGCATGTAGATTTTTTAAAAAAGTAAAAGAAGCAACCAAGTCATTGGGAAAGGTACAAACACCAAATATGGAGTTTTGTGTGCTGTGGCTTCTCACAAACCTTTTGTCCATTCTCAAAGCTGTTGAAGGATCAGGTGGGATCCAGGGAAGCCCTGCCATTCCTCCTGGGGTGGCTGTGGGCTGCTGCCAGAGCTCCCCTGTGCACAGGCAGTCCATGGAAAGGTGGATTTATCAAGTCCATCTGACTTAACTCCCATATCCTGTCACAATCCTTGCTTAAATACCCAGAATGACACTTGTGCCCTCTCCTACCCAGCTCCTCTGGGAGCTTCTCTACCTCCACAGTTCTTTCTTATCCTTTTTCCTCACCTGGAATGAGCAATAAGAACTGTGTGAGCAGCTACACCTGCCCAAGGAGCTGTGTGAACTCTTGTTTCACCTCATACCCAGCTGGGCATTTAGGATTAGGGCTGAGATTTTGAGAATGGCCTTCAGAACACAGCTGTGGCTCCCTCCCATGATGTCCCACTGGGAACAATGGGACAATCCCAGACAGGGAACAGCCCAGGCTCCTGCTCTCTGACCCTGAAGCACTGCAAGAATCCCAGAACTAGAAAGAGGAGGTGTTCAATATGTTGCCTACTCAGAGCAAGCAGCTGTCCTGCTCAAGGGAACCTTCCTGTCTGAATCCAGGAAGTTAAAGGATGGAAATGCCCTAACAGTGAGCACTGGAGGAATTTTTCTTGTTAGAATGTATCAGTCTTGGCTTCTCAAGGGTGGTACAAGGCAACAGGTCTGTGTTTGGTGGTATTTTGGTGTGTATTGTGCTGTTATCTTTGCAACATTGGGCAAGGATAGGCATTGTGTAGAGGAGGATCAAAAGAAATAATGCTTTTATCTGGAAATTCCTATTTTGACACGCATCCTTGTAGTTCCCTCTGAAAAGAGGAGAGTCACTAACCGCTGCTCTCTCCTCCCTGTGCCCTGGCAGAGGGAGAGGCCGAGGCCGAGTGGCTGCAGGACGCGGGGCTGGCCGAGCTGCTCGGGGAGCCGGCGGGGGACAAGGACAACCTGGTGCTGCTGTCCACGCTGACCAGGACGCAGGCGGCGGCCGTGCAGCGCCGGCTGGACACGTACTCGCGCTCGCGCCGCAGGAGGAACAAGCACCCCGTGCGCGACGTGCGCGACATCTTCGCTGCCAGCAGCTCCCAGGTGCGTTGGTGCTGGCCTCTTATCGCAGGGGTTCCATGGTGGTGTCTCCTTATCACAAAAGTTTCACACTTTCTTGGTGTTTCTCGTGGGCAGCTCCTCACAGCACTGACTCTTTCCTCTTCACAAAGTAGCCAACTGACTTCAGTTCTCCATCCATCCATCCATCCATCCATCCATCCATCCATCCATCCATCCATCCATCCATCCATCCATCCATTGTCATTTATGGCACTCTTCTTCTCACTGGTCACAGATGTGGCCTGTTAAAGTCAGGCCTGCTCCTAATCTTTGATAATTGGCCCAGCTGCTACTCCTTAGAGATAAGATTTCTTTCTACACTGTCTTTATTTTCTTGTATTCTATCCCCCTACATGTTGATATCTCCTAAAAGAGCTTCTTTGTTGGGAAGGATGGAAGTTTGACAAGAAAGTCTCACAGATACGTATGCTTAGCAGAAAGGTTTTTGAATGTAGATTCTGAAGAAGGACTAGAGATGGAAGCAAGTTTTGATAGAAGAAAAGAACTGCTGAGCCAGTCTTACTGGATACCCTTTTTCTCCTTGGTTATATTAGTTAGAAGGGGGGGTTTTATGACTTAGAGCAAAGGACAAACCCATGTCAAACAAGATGTTTTTACCAAGCAGAAAGATAGCACAGGCAAACAAGTCAGCAGTTGATGCAAATAGAAAAAAGGTCTCAGAATTTTCCATTGCAAGAAAACTGAAAAACAACTTCTGGCTTAAACTGTAATGTACTGACGTTTAGTGATTGGAGAATAGTAACATGAATATGATATTTATAGTAGTTAGGCTGTAGATAATAGTTAAGGTATAGATTAGTTCTCCTGTGTGAAGATGCTCAGCAAAGAAAAGTCTATAATGCATTGTAACCAAAACCAAAGGGTCTCCAGGCCTGCCTGCAGCTGGAGCTGGCAGCTGTAGCACAGCTCTGTCACCCACCACCCTGGACTGCTGTAACCTCTTGGATGGAATAAACTGCATTTTGTATACAATAAACTGCATTTTGGAGAGCTGCCTGGAGTCCCACATCCCTCATTTTGGCTCTTACACTTCTTGACTCTTCAAGTCAAGCAAGTGGGTCTTGACTTGGCTTCCTGGGTCCAGGGCTCTTTTAGGAAATCATAGACGACTCCCATGTTGGTGAGGGAGGGAGAATGATGCATCTGACTCCATGGATATCAAAAGGCTAATTAATTACTTTATTATACTAGAATATTCTATACATCTAAAACTCAACCTGCCAAGCACTCAGCCCTGCACACAACTACACACATACTGCTCACACTGCACTGAATCTCGTGACTGTCACCCGACTGTCCCAACACACACACACACACACACACCTGGCCCTGACAGGCCAAGGAAAAAAACCACCATCACTGTGGGTAAAAAATCTCCATATTGCATTCTACTTTGGCACAACACAGGCACAGCAAATCATAAGAATTGTGTTTTCTTTCTCTGAGGTTCAGAGATTGTGTATCCCAGAAATATTCTTGGGAAGAATTGTGCCTTGCTTTTCTCTGTGAAGAGAAATGTGGCTACAGGCTCCTGGTATGTCTTGGCTTCCTTTCACTTCAAGAGATTGAGACTGGAGAAATGCTGGTTGCAGCGCTGAGGAGTTACTGAAATACCTGCAGATGCACAGCCTTCCCAGGCTGGAGTAACATTCCTGCTCTATAGTGCCTCGTGGAGCACTGGCATCGTTTGGAGCCCTCTTGTGTTGTCTTGGTTCCAGTGACACTTTAAATCACCATTAAACAAAACAAGAGCACTTCCCAAATTCAGTTCTGAAAAGCTGACCTTGTAGAGGCAGAAATCCTGGAGAAAGACTAATGCTGCCTTTTTTCTTGGGGGAGGGTTGGTTGGTTTATTTAATTTCTTTTTTTTTTTTTTTTTACTTGATAAAGAATTCATAACCACCAGCTTTTCCTGGAGAAAGACTAACACCGCCTGTTTTTGGGGGGGAGGGTTGGTTGGTTTATTTAGATGTTTTAATCTTTTTCTAAACTTGATAAAGAATTCATAACCACCAGCTTTTCAGCTCGTTTCCTGTGGTTCTGCTCTTTTGGTTGTGGCTAAAACAACTTCTTTCTAATTTTTCAGGACACAGCAGCAGAGAAAGAGGAGCCCAGCACAGATCCACTGTGGCACAATCTACGGACTTCAAACACCCAGAGAAGTAAGGGGAAAGTTTTTAAATGCAGAGTAGGATCTGAAGTAGGGCTAGAACTGGAAGGAAAGCCCCACACATATTTAACTATATGCAGTATCTGAAATTTGTTTGTGTTGGGTTGTGGGTTTCTTTATGTGATAATTCACACCTGTGGATTTATAAACTTTTCCAAGGTCCATCATTGTTAGAATTGTCACTCAAGCTGATAATTTTAAATTCTTGGTAAAGCAACTGCAAGATGAAAATAAAATCAATTTAGTAATGCCAGTGAAACCTTATAAATGCCATGAGCAGTTGTGTAAAGAGAGGTTAGCCATAGGTGTGTCCTTTAATTTAAAGCTGAGGTTTTGCCTTACCAGTGACCTGGTAATTATAGCCATAATGTTGTGACTTCTCATTGATCATAAACTCATTAAACTTGGAAAAGTTCTCTAAAATCACAAGTCAAACCACTCAGCAGCAGCGTGTTCACCACTAAATCATGTCCCCAGGTGCCACATCTGCATGATTTTTTAACCCTTCCAGGGATGGTGACTGCACCATTTCCCTTGGGAGCCTGTTCCCATGTTCCAATGCCTGACCACCCTTTCAGGGAAGAATCTTACCCTACAGATCATTCTGTTCTATGGGGACACTCTTCTCATGTGTTACTGCAGGATTTTTAAAATCAATGTCACCAAACCCATCTCAAACTGCATTTATAGCACATTTGCTTTCCTGGCTTGCAGAAATTCAAGGCAATTTCTCCTCTGCAGCAGAAACCCAGGATTATTCCTGCACAGTTCGAAACCCTGGGAAGGAGGAGGTGTTCAACATGGATGTTGCCTACTCAGAGCAAGCAGCTGTCCTGCTCAAGGGATCCTTCCTGTCTGAATCCAGGAAGTTAAAGGATGGAAATGCCCTAACAGTAAGCACTGCAGGAATTTATCTTGTTGGAATTATCAGCCTTGGCTTGTCAAGGTGGTACAAGGCAATGGGAATGTGCTTGGTGGTATTTTGGGGTGTGCTGTGCTGTTATCTTTACAACAATGGGCAAGGATAGACATTGTGTAGAGGAGGATCAAAATAAATAATGCTTTTATCTGGAAACTCCCTATTTTGACACACATCCTTGTTGCTTCCTCTGAAAAGAGGACAGTCACTAAGTGCACTTTCTTACTCATAATTCTAAAGTTTTCTCCTCTCTGCAAATGAATTGCTCTTTAATCCAAAATTGACGTAGATTGGGGTGGGTATCAGGCTGCCTTTAACTTAGAAAAACTGGCATCTCTAGTATGATTAAAGAGCAATATTGAAAAGGGAAAATATTTATTCAGCTGGTGGTTGAGTAGGAGTAGTTATGGGCATATGTCTGGTCTTGAACACAGCAGGAAGAACAGATGCCTGGTTATGATTAAAAAAAAAAATAAGACTACAGCAAAAGTTGTTCATTTGTGGGATTAAGAGAGAGAATTTGAGCTGAATCTTTTGTGTGTGTTTCCCTTAGAGATTTAAGATCCCGAAGGGCAGACTAGGAGTGACCAGGATTGGAGATCTGTCAGCTCAGGACATGAAGAAGATCCCCACACTGGCCCTCATTGAACTTACAGCTCTCTGTGATATCCTGGGCTTTGAGCTGAAGAGAAACAAAGCAGCAAAACTGAAAACAACAGGTTAGTTATGCTCTTTTTTGTGCTTTTTTTTTGTTTTTTTACATTCATCTTCTCATCATACACTCATCAGTTGTGTTTCAAATGTTAGAACAGAGGGTCTTTGATAAGAAACCTTGTGACAGGTGTGTTTTCTTTGGATTTCTTCTGGAAGTCAGTGGATCATGACATCAAGACCTACTACCACCTTTATGTCTGGCTGCAATTGTCCTGTTTAACTCTCTTTCTCCAGTATCAGTGTTTACAAAAGTCTGCAGTGGAGGATTTATCCCTTACACCTCTGTTAGAGCTGTGACTGAAATGTTGAGAGCAATGTGGAAATGTTGTTTCTGTTGTAGAGAAAAGACTCTTTGGAGTTCCACTCAACACCCTGTTGGAAAATGACCAAAAGCTGCTGCCCAACACCAAGGTCCCTCTGCTGCTCCAGGCAGTAAGTTCTGTTCTGGTTTCATTCACACCTCTGGTCCTCAGAGTCACGAGTCTGTGATGAGGACAGGCTGACTCCTCATCCTCTGTGCTAAGAGCTTTCTGTTTTCCCTTCTAACAGCTGCTGTCCTGCCTGGAGAAGAGAGGGCTTGAAACAGAGGGCATCCTGAGAGTTTCTGGGTCCCAGACCAGGATTAAGGTATGAGCCCTTTAGCATTGTTTGGAAATGTCAGGGGTGATCAGGAAACATTTGCTGAACCAAGTGTTTGAATGACCTGAATTATCTCATCCCCTCCCCAGTACAACCACAAACACCCAATGCTGGGAAATACTGCAGCGTGTGCTGATGTCGCAGACAACTTTTATGAAAAATCCTTTCCTTAGGATTTTTCCTCCTGAGAAGCTGAGAGGGCTCAGGAACAAAATGTAAACAATGATTATCTGCTGCTGTGGAATGCAACAGGTGCATCTGTGATTGGCTCATGTTGGTTTGTTTGTAATTAATGGCCAATCACAGACTCTCTGTCTGAGACAGAAGCTTTTGTTATCATTCTTTTCTATTCTATTCTTAGCTAGCCTTCTGATGAAACCTTTTCTTCTATTCTTTTAGTATAGTTTTAATGTAATATATATTATAAAATAATAAATCAGCCTTCTGAAACATGGAGTCAGATCCTCATCTCCTCCCCAATCCAAAAACCCCTGTGAACACCGTCACATGCTGAGGCTCTCTGCACCATTTTTCTTCAATGTCTTGCCCTCCCAGTGCTCAGCTACAAAATTTCTCTCACATTTGCTCACTAAAGCATGTGATAAATTCCATCTCTCTGCTAGAGCCTGGAGCAGAAGCTGGAAAGGGACTTCTACAGCGGGCTGTTCCGCTGGGATGATGTGCACCAGAACGACGTGTCGGGGCTGCTCAAGAGGTTCATCCGCGAGCTGCCGGCCCCGCTGCTGACTGCAGAGTACCTGCCTGCCTTTGCTGCTGTTCAGAGTGAGTGCCTGCCCTGCCTGCCAGCACCGCTTTGGGCTGTGCAGAGCCGCCCTGTCAGGGCTGTTGGGAGCCCGTGGTGATGGCAGCACAGCGCAGCTGAGGGTTGCAGTCATTGCAGTTGAATGCACCTTTCTGCAGCAGCGCTGCACTGGGGGCTTCAGTTCTGTGTCATGCAGCCTGCAAGGTTGCTGCCATTTGCAGGACAAATTGATCAGTAGTGACACCCAGATTGAGCTGTGGGAGCTGGCCAGGGCACACAGCCTGCAGGTAGTGTGCTGCTCCGCAAGCACATTTCTTTGTTCACTAGTGGGATAAATAGAGATGAGCTGAACCTCTTATGTGTGTGTTCCCCTTAGAGATTTAAGATCCTGAAGGGCAAACTAAGAGTTTGGATGTGTTAATCTTGAGTGCACAAGTTCTTTGTTCAAAAAATGGAGAATTATGGGTTCTTTTGCTGCTCTTCCAGGGCATGAGAGTTGCTGGTTGATTGTGTACTCTAAAGTAAATGAGTCAGTCTTCAAAAACATGGGTAGTTCCCTTCTTAAGGACAGTATGAGTTTGAGTTGCTTCTGTGAAACAAGGTCTCAAATTCTAGATGACCAACCATTCAATAAGTAATTGTCTCATTCCTTGGAGCATTCCTATGTTCAAAAAGAAGGGTCAGAAACCTGAATCCTCTGTCCCGTTGTTACTCTCCTTCTAGATATTCCAGACCTGAAGCAAAGATTGCAAGCTCTAAACCTCCTGATCCTGATTCTGCCAGAGTCCAACAGAAACACTCTGAAGGTAACTGCTTGCTTTTGATTTAGCTGGTAAAACATAGAATCACAGAATTGTTTAAACTGAAAAAAACTTTCCCAAAATCACTGAGTCCAACCATTCCCCCAGAACTTCAGGGTGACCACTAAGCCATTCCCCCAGCTACACGGCTTTTAAATAGTCACCACCTCTGCCTTGCTGTGCTTTATAAGAGCTGTGGTGGTTGTTGCTGCCTTTTTTCTTTTCCTCCTGAGTAGTTCAGCTCTCAGATATTAAAGGTAAGGCTGACTTAGCACCCTGGGCACTTCATTTAGAGCACTGGAATATATAATTCAGTCAAAGATGATCTGTCATGGCTCTGGTGGTAGTGTGAGGTGAAAGGGATAATCCAAAAAGATTTTGTTTTCCACATCTGGGAATGGCTTTGAGGGGACACTGAAAGAGGGTGTTCATCTTTGAATTCAGAAACTTTTACAGCTAGAATTTATAAATTACCACCTGCCAAGGAGTAAAAACTCATCTGTTTCCCACACATACTGTTTTTCCTGATTCATAAATACGGGATAAACCACTCTTGGTGTGGTTATTAGTTGCTATCCTAGTCTTAGAAATTGGTCACTCCACTTCCTGACTGGAGAAATGGGATTTGCTGATCTATATCAAGAAAAAGTGCTAATTAATGATCTCTCCAGCAATTGCCACGGTAGTTTTTTGAGCATTACTAGTATTGGATGACATTACTAGCATACATTTTTTGAGCATTACTAGTATTGGATGGCTTACATCTCTTTCCCTCCTCTCAGGCCCTTCTTGAGTTTCTCAGCAAGGTGGTTGCCAGGGAAAAAAACAACAAAATGAACCTCTGGAACGTGTCCACAGTCATGGCCCCAAACCTCTTCATGCACAAGGGGCTGCCAAACAAGATCCCCGAGGGGAAGGAGAAGCAGCTGGCGGAGGGGGCGGCTGACGTGGTGCGGATGATGATCCATTACCAGGACCTGCTCTGGACTGTGAGTCCTACAAGAATTTGGTGGTCTGGGACATCAATGTCTTGGGTCTTGTTAGAATTGGGATAGGGAAAGGGATAGCCTTGGAAGTTTCAGAGTAATTACACATCTGTGAGCAAAACCTCTGTCTGAATTCCAAAGCTGCCTAAAAGTACATAGATTTTTGTCTATTTAAGGAGCTAAAGTGATGATCAGGTTCCTAAATGTCCTCCTTATCTCTGCTTGATTTAATTCCTATTTTCACCCTGCCCAGGTCTCCTCTTTTCTGGTGGCTCAGGTGAGAAAGCTGAACGAGAGCAACAGCAGAAGGTACCAGTTCTGTGACAAGAGGATCAAAAATCTGCTGCGCAAGATTCACGCTGATAAAGACAAGGTGGAAAAGAACCAGGGAGAGGTGAGCCAGGAACCCCCTGTGTGGCAGTGTCAAATGTTTAACTGAGAACTCAAAAAGATGAAAGGGGTGATACGCTTGAAAAGAGACAGAGGGACAATAAAAAGCAGAATAATGAGGAACAGTTTCCCAGACGCTTTTGTGGTAAAAACTGATCTCAACAACAAGAACACTAAATACATTTCAGGCTACAAAACACTTGGTTAAGAGCAGGGAAGAGATCAGGAGCAGAAATTTTCTTTTTCCCCATGTTAAGAGCAGAATTCCTATGGCTTTGAGTGCCCCATGTGTTGGAGCAGATATGTCTGCTGTGATAAAAGAAGATTTTTTTTTTTTTCATTTTTAAAGCATAAATGCAGGGAATTGCCTAATTTTCTTTTTGCTCTACAATGTCTGTTAAAATGGCACATCACTTGGTGCCTCCTTTCCTTGGAAAAGACCTTTCTGGAATTCAGAGGCCTGCAACCCAGATCTCTAAATTCCTTTCCAAGTAATTTAAATGAATTTCATAAGAGTCATTCACACTTGTGCCAAACAGTTTGTCAGAATTCCTTCTGACAAATCCCGTTTTCATCCCATTGTGTCAGTGCTGCGTTTGAACAGCAGAGAGCAGCAGCACACGCTGATGGAGGGCACAGGGCTCCTCTCGTGGCCACAACACAAAACATTGATGATTTATTCACAGTGCTCACCTTGGTGCTTCCATTCAACCTGTACTGTAAGAAACAAGCCTAAATTCTTGTTTAATTCTTCACACTCACCAATTTATTTTGAAAATTTATGTTTTGCCTGATAAGGGTCTTTCTTTAAGCACTTTTTTCTTTTTGCCTGCCTTGTTCAGCCTTCCAAGGTTGTGAAAGTCCACGCCTCACTCCTCCTGAAGGACTCTCTGGAGGTGCACTTGAACAATGCAACCAGGGTTGCCGACGTCCTGAGGCAGTTTCAGAAGAACCTGTGCCAGAATGGCTGGAATATTGTTAACACTGTCAACCTCCTCAAGTGGTAAATGGCTTTTTTTTCTCTGCTTAAAAAAGAAAAAAGGACTGAGGGGTCTGGCTGTTGTTTTCTGTATTGAGGTGGAGGTGAGGTGGAAGGACAGCGAGTCATGAGGAGAGATTGTTCTTTGTTCTAAGCTTAGGAAATGGAGCTGGATGGAAGGCAAATTTTATTCTGAGTGATTCCTCCCAATGCTCAGGCTGTCAGGAGGTCAGAGGTGCCCTCTGGGCTGCTGGACAGCGAATGAACTCCAGAATCCTTGCTGAAGGGAAGGGAAAAGGCAACAACATTGACCCTGACAAGCAAAACCCCCTGCAGCCTTTCTGCAGAAAAGCATCACCTGTATCCCTGCCTGGAGTAGTAATTCCAGTGTGCTTATGTTAATGTAGGGATTTCCTAAAATAAACTCTGCAATTCCCTCCTGTGCTCCCGTGGTGAATTGCTGAACTAAGCCAGAAAAGGAGCAGAGGAGCTCCTGCCCCTGTCCCAGCTGCTGCAGGCTGTGTTTGGTGGGTGATGTGGCAGTGCCTCTCCTGTGTCCCAGAGGTGTCCAGGCAAGGAGGGTGAGGAGAAGTTGGCTGGATATGGGCCAGCTCACCAACAGCTTGCCTTGTTTTCTTTTTTGCCGATTTTGGGTGTTCTGCACTGTGCATGGCCTCTGATCATTGCTGGCCTCTGAATCACAAACAACCCTTTTGAAGGAATATTACTAAACCACCCAACCTGTCTTTGCAGAGATTTAACCTTCAGTGTGGTTTTCTTTCTGCAGTAACAACTCCACAGAGTGCACAAACCTGCTCCTGTATGAAGTGGGAGGCAATATTGGTAAGTACAAATAGTACCTGAAATAAAGACTCTGATATCCAGTTTTTACACTTAGCTTCTTTTAGGAGGTAGCTAAAAAACTTCTCTGGGCAACTGTGCCAAGGCGTCATCACCCCAAGACTGAAGAATTTCCTCCTAATATCTAATGGACATCTTCCCTCTTTCCTCTCAAAGCAATTAGCTCAGATTTGTGGAAATACTTCTGAAAGATAATATGGAAATGAATGTGAACAAATCGTAGTTTTTAGGTGGGGGCAAAAGCAAACAAAAACCAAATCTAGCAGCTAAAGGACTAAGGATATTTAAAAATGTGGGTTTTTTCTTGTTTTAACAGGTGAACATTGCCTGGACCCAGACACTTACCTCTTGGACTTGTACCACATCAACCCCCATGCTGAGTGGATAATTAAGCAAAACCCATCTTGCCCTCGGATGTTCTAAGGAAAACAAGAGCGAAACAAAGCCCTTGGTTGCAGTTTTTGGAAGGTGTGGAAATAGATACTTTCCTGTTGTAGTGTCAGAGCAGACACTGCTTGTTTCTTGGAAGGAAAAGCACCTTTATGAACTGCTTCCATGGCAGCTGCAGTGAGAGCACAGTGGCCTGAAACAAACAGCAATTATCACGGTGTAGCAGAGTTTGCAGGGGAAATTTAGTTTGTTTAGGCTGTTCCTAAACAAAATATCCCCCAAAACAAACCCTGAAGGCAAAGCTGCAGTGGTTGTGCAGCAAAGATGGAACTGAAGAAGAAAAAGACTATCTTGAATATGGTGGAAGGCATTTGTGCATCCTGGATTTGCTCTTTCTTTTGGGGGAGAGACAGTGAAATGCTGCAGTGGTACTAAGGACATCCCTTGGGTAAGGTCCATGATTGCCTGTGGCATTTCACCAGAGGATTTTATGATCCTGGGCTTCACTATTAAGGTCCTGTTCTGTTCTTTGAAGAATGAGAAAGGATGTTTCCAAAAAGGCCAGATGGGATGTGACACCAGCACATCATGTATTTCATGACTGCAGTTAAACACATACTTGCAACACAAAAATATAACTTTCCTTGAAAAAAGGTGTGGAAAATGCAGCAGCCTTTCAGATGTTCAGTGTGACAGGAAGGTGCCTGTCCCATGCTGGTAATGCACACCCAAATTGCCACTGATGAGGGTCAAACATGCATTTATTTTGATGGACAAGCTAAATATCAACAGACAACACAGGAAATATGCTGGAGCTGATGTGAGGTTGGTAATCTGACCTGGCCACGTGAACTGGACTTCTTTCTGGAAGATTCTGTGTGAATGTGTTTGTTCAATATCAACAAAGCTCCCCTGAGCTGTGAGGTGGCTGAGCTGGGCTGAGCCCTCCCTGCTCTGGCTGCACATTCCCATTGCACCCAGCACAGCCTGGGCACAGTGGGCTGGACAGTGAGGGCAGAGCAGGACACTCACACCCTGCTGCTGCATCATCATCATCATCATCATCATCATCATCCAGCCTCAGCTCCAGGAGCACCCTGCCTGCGAGGAGAGTGCAGAAATGTTGCTTTCCTTTGTGGTGATGCTGACATACCTCACGTGAGGGACCCCACAGTGCAGTGTGAGAGGTGGAACACCCAGACTGTCTGGAAATGTGGACTTCTTTGTCTAAATACTGTTTGTTGTAAACATGGTTGGATATTTATTCGTGTGGCAGAAGCAGGGCTGCCCTGCAAGTGTGTACTCAAAGTATTTCATTTGCCAAATCCCAGCTGCACTAATGACAATCTCCAGTATTATTTCTTTTGTTAGAGGAGTTTGTTTCCATTGCAATCTGAATTTTCCCTCCTTTTTTTGTCCCCAGGATGAAGTGTAGCTTTCTTTATTCATTATCTCAAACTCCTAGATCCTGTTCTTCATTTTGTGGTTATTCTGTTTGTGTGGTTAAATCCTCTTGGTGGTTAAGATCCTTGAGGAACAGGTGAGCCACAGTCCAAATCCTTTCTGTGAATTCTGTGTGAGTGGTGCAGATATCTTAAAATTATTCATCTATTAGAGAGTGTGTCTATTCTTTTTTGGTTGAGATGATGCAGATGCATTGACTGGCTGGATCACCTTCATGGATGTCTTCTTAAGAACCAGTGATAGAACCTCCCAACCCTTACCCAGGTGTCAACAATTCTTGAGATGCCTCTTTTATAGGGCTTAAATTGTGCCTGAAAGAGCCTGATTCTGAGTGAGTGATTGATGTCTCTGGAAAGATCAAGCTGCTTGAAACTGGGGCTTTAAAAACCAAAGGTACCTGTTCAGAATCCCTTCTGGAATTCTTTGTGGCAGTGATGGAGTAAAGATGGCAAAGAGGAAATGCCAGAGATGTGATACCCTGAGAAGTACCAAAGGTATCACTGTGAGCTCAAAGTTCCTTTGCACCCTGCAAATCTCACAATGCTGCATTTTTTCCACCCCTCATATGCTGGTTTATTAGATATTCTGTCCATGTATATTGAGGGGTCAAGACTGCATCACTGCTGCTATGAACTACAAATGAGTGGGGTTTTTGAACACCAAACAATGTGAATCAGTGCTGTGAAAAACAAGGTTAATGGGAGATTCTCATGAGATAAATATCAGGTTTAAATATGAAAAGAAATGTTAAAAAAATAAATAAAACAAGACAGCTCTTTCCAGATGATGGATATGCTTTTAAAATTTTTTTCCGATCTTTGTATCAAAAAGTGTAAATTTTTCAGTCAATGATGTGCAACACACTCCTGAAGGATGGCTTTTAATACCTTTTTTATGATTTTTTAATTCTGTATTTAAATTTCAGTTATTCAGTGGAACAATAAAAACACAGTAAAATCTCCTGGCTGCATTTTCATTAGTGCTTGAGAACAAGTGAAATGGCAGCACATCTGTGAATGCAGCAGGGTTTCTAATTAATGGCCAATCACAGCCCAACTGGCTCTGGCTCTCTGTCCGAGGCACAAACCTTTGTTATTCATTCCTTTCTGTTCTTAGTTTAGCCAGCCTTCTGATGAAACCTTTTCTTCTATTCTTTTAGTATAGTTTTAATATAATATATATCATAAAATAGTAAATCAAGCCTTCTGAAATATGGAGTCAGGTCTCCATTTCTTCCCTCAAGGTAAGACCCCTGTGAACACTGACACAAGAAATCTTCCCACCCCTCAGTCCTGCTCAGCTCAGCTGTGCTCTGGGGCTTGGAGCAGCCAGGAATAGCAGGAGTCCAGCCTGGATCTTTGGTTAAATCACGACTAAAATTGTTTAATAGTGATGAAATGGATCACTGGGAACTGTTTAAAAGCAGTGCAGTGTCTGTCCAGCAGTGCTGCTGGAAAAGCAGGGCTTGCTCCCCTACCCAGACGCACAAAGAAAGAGGGAGGAAGATCCAAGCAGCTTCAAAAAGCATCCAGAGCAATTATCTGAGGAAAACACCAGTTTATCAAACTCACCCCACCCATTCATCTTCAGCAGTATCAAAGTGCTAATCTCTCCCATCCCCAAGGGCTTTTGTGATTGATCATTACACAGCTCTCCCCTGCTCAGAACAGGAGCCCAGGATTTATTCTGAATACAGCTGTATGTTGTGCTGAGATAAGGGACAGAGCATAAAAGAATCTTGCAAATGTTGGTTGAACGTAGTTGTGGATGAAGTGGAACTGAAATATCAAAATAATAATAATGATTTTTAAAAAGTGGTTTGCCTTAAGTATTTGCAAGAATACAGAGTCTTCACAGGAGCAAGTGAAGCTTCAGCTCTTGGAGGGAAATGTCACAAGTAAATTCTTTGCTCCAATAAATGCAAGTGGCAGCAGCTATTGTTGTAAATAAAACACAACTGCATTTGATTAAATCTATTTCCTTACCCCCATGTACTCCCCAGTGCTGAAAACAAGACAAATGACATCAGTGGTTTTGCATGCTGAGAGGATGGAGCCCTAAAGTTCTCTCCAAATGCTGCTTGCACATGAGGGCTGCACATGTCTTCATTGTGGGGGGAAACAGAGGCTGAAGTTCAATGTTTTAAGTCACTGGAAAAGAAAATGTGCAGCTGCTCTGCCTTACCAGCTGGGGAAAGGCCTGGGCTGTCTCTAATCCCTCCAATCTCAGGTTTGTATGGGTTTTTTTGTTGTTTGTGGTGGCACAGCAGCTTTGTGCTGGCTGTCCTTCCCCAGAACAGTGTGATTTGGTGACCTCCCCTGCCAAAGTCCTTCCCCACACCTGGACCTGGCAGGACCCACTGGGCTCAGGGGTTTGAACCTTTCCCTCCATGCTAAGCTCTGCTCTCCAGCCCTGGCCAGGGGCTGACCCAAGGAATGGGAGTGCAGGAAGGTGTTCCTGTTCTCCTCAGTCCTTGGAAGGGGTGATGTTTTCATCTCTGTGACCATCTTGGCCCTCTGCACTTTTCTAGCTGGTAAAGTTGCAGGGGTAATTTCCCAGGAGATAGAGCAGGAAAAGAGGAAGAAACCCAACAGAAATGCAGGGTGTGGGTGTAACTCTGTGGGCTGTGTGTCATTTTGTTTGTTTTTCAGGGTTTGGAACAGACACAGATGCACATGAGTTCTGCTGCACTCTCCCCACTCATCCCAAACCTTGCTCTTGGCAGGCTGTAGTAGAGACCTGCTTCAGAAATTCCCTATCTTGTGCAGGATGAGGACGAAATGTTGATTTTCCCTTGCTTTCAGCTTTTGCCAGCATGTCCTTTCTGTGCTGGAAGGGTGAGATGATCTCTCAGTGCTGAATATATTCCTTGTTTGTCCATGTGTGTGGATGGAAGCTCCAAGCTGAGCACAAACCGCTCATGCCTTGTATGAAATTTAATTTTTTAAGCCTTACCCAGAGCTTTAGAACTCCCAAGGAGTGTGGCTATCCATAACCCACTGGTATCACCTCCCACCTCAGTTTTCTGCATGCACCCAGTCAGTGCAGGAGGAAAGAGCCACCCTTACCTGCCCTGGTGACACTGTTCAGCCTTCTCTGGACACAAGCACACCACAAAGTGCAATAATTGCCTTTTACTTACAACAAACTGGCAGAGCTGTCTCAGGGTTTGCAAGAGAGACAATTAAAGATTTTACGTTGTTTTCTTCAAAAGGAGAAATAGACCTGGGGGTTCCCTAATAGTCCTCCTGATTCTGCATCACCCTCTCAGAGCTCGGTGTTGTTGTGGGTTGCATTTATTATGAGCCACTTATTATCCCTAATTATTGAGCAGGGGGTAGGGCTCTCGGTAGCAGGCAGAGTTGTGACTTGATGAACACTCAGCTGTCTCTATTTAAGATAAAATTACTGTAATTAACAAATCGATCAACCCTGCTTTCGCTTTGCCTGCCTGGGACAGAACAAATGGGCTAAATGAGACCTATTTAGCACAAAAGTAGAGAAAGGGGTTTGCAGACCTCAGGATACACAGACTCAGAGCTTTTTTTGTCGCACACTGCTTTTAATGGTAATGTCACATAATTGTCTCTTGTTAGGCAATTTTGTCTCGATCAGGAGGCACCCACGCTGCACTTTGTTCAGCTCAGAGGCAGCGGGTGAGCAGCCAGGTGGGCTGTTGGGTTAAATCCTCCCCCTCCAGCAGGGCTGGGTTGGATTCCCTGGGTGCTGTGCTCACTTGTGACTCTTACCAGGTTGTTTGCAGAATTTATGTCTTTGAGAGTAAGATTGATTCCTTCGGTTGTCTTTAGTTGAGCAGATGTCACCGTCTCCAGTTCCCCAGTTGCTGCTCCTCACATTGCTTTGGGGTCTGAGGGTATCTGTGCTTTTAGCTCCAGGAATCCTCCCAGCCCACTGGTGTGGGAATCACTCATCCCCAGCTCTTCTTCCAGAGCCATGTGCTGTCTGAGAAGCATTTGGTGATAGGGATTTGTCCCTCTTTGTCAATTTCTCTGGGTCTGGGTTGAAGGCACCTGAGATGGTAGTTCGTGTTTGGACTCAGGTGTTTATTATTTCTTATCAGTGAAACAGCTTCACAACCATGAGTTCTGCAGCTTTTCATTAGTAAGGCTCAAAATGGCCAACAATCTCTTGGTACAAGGTCTTTTAAGACTAAACTATCCAATTAAGAAATGACACCTGGATTATTTTCCCTTTTAACCCAATAACTGGTTCCTCGAAGCCTACAGTGTGGAGTTTTCAGTCCAATTACAGAACAGACCCCAAAGCCATGAAGAAGAAGGAAGAAGGTGGTGAAGAAGGAGGAGGAAGAAGGTGAAGAAGAACAATCTGCCTCTGCCCTAAAACTTCCATCTTGCTTCATATCTATTTCTATATTCTAAAACCCCAAACTCTAAGTTTTCCACCCTGTGATATAACACTAGTAACCAACTACACACCCGTAATCCCAGTGCTATCAATCAATTTTGGAACTCTTCTCCACAGCCTCAGCTCAAATGCAGTTCTCTCTTGCCAGTCTGTGCCTTTCAGCAGAGAAAGTTTAAAATTCTCAGCATCCAGGATCCCAACACCTGTTGAAGCTTTTGTGGTGCGTCTGTGCAGTCTGATAATCTGACAGTGTGTGCTGTCACCCATTGTCCCTCCCTGGCCAAGCCAGGATTGTGTCACATCCACACCTGTACTGAGGGTGATCCCGTTAAGGAGGTGAGATGCTGGAGGGCCAAGAAAATGCTCTGTTTCACTGGGTTCTGCCCTGTTGGGAAATGAACTGGGAAAGGGTATGTCTGCTACATCTAGACCACAATATGGGGACCAGCTGAGGGAGCTGGGGCTGTTCAGCCTGGAGAAAAGGAGTTTAGGCTGGACCTTATCCCTCTTTACAACTACTGGATAGGATATAGCCAGGTGGGTTGGTCTATTCTCCCAGGTAACAAGTGACAAACAAAGAGGAAATGGCCTCAAGTTGTGGCAGAGGAAATTAGAGAATAGGAAAAAATGAGAGAAGTTAAATTAGAGAATAGGAAAAATTTCCTCTCTGAAATAAAGGAACAGGCTGCCCAGGAAAGGGGTGGAATCACCATCCCTGGCAGTGCTCATGAGACGTGTGGAGGTAGCACTACAGAATGGGTTTGTGTCAGCCTTGGGTCTCTCAGGAGGATGGAGCTGCTGCTCCTCTCAACTTCACCTAGGTCTGCCTGCACATGCTGTGTGGGACCATCACAGCCACATTTATTTCAACAGATTGCTAAAAAAATAATCTGTAAGTGCTTCAATGAACTGAACTGCTTGACCTGGAGACTTGTTTTCATTCTGGCCTTTTTTTGTATAGGTCAGAGCGAGTTCATCCTCGCTGTCCCCACACCTGCAGGTGGCAGTGAGGGGTGACAAGGGCATTAGGGCAGATATGGATAAATGGGAGCATTTTATAGGCCTGACCTGTACCACTGATGGCTCAGCATTTCAGAGGGCCTGGTTCTGTGGCAGGCTCTGTGGCTCTCCCCATTTTGGGGCTGCTGTGCTGTGCCCCAGGGCTGTCCATGGCTCTCCACTGGGCATCTCCATCCCTCTCCAGCTGGGAGGGACAGCGAGTGGCTGCTGTGACTGTCACATAGGAGAAGGGAAAGCCCGTGCTGAAGCGTCCAAGGCAGAGCCAGGAGCATCTGAAAGCTTCATTAGGCGGGCTTTGTTCTGACGGCGCAGTCAGGCGGGGAGATAATGCCCGGAGTGTTATCAGCCATGTGCAGGAGGCTGTTGCATAGCAACCCCGATGGGGGGACCGGGCCGCCAAAAGAAACACTCATTTTCTGCAATTTGGAGGCATTTCAAACGGGAGTTCATTGCTGATGGAGGATTCGCTGAGGTTTAACATCACTTAAAGAGATGGCAGCTGGTGTTGGTCTTGTTTTAGCATCATGTGGGTGCACACTCACCAGGTAAATGAACCTGAGAAAATCCAGATTTTGTTCGGGTTTTCATATGCTGGTTTCCATCCCTTTGTCCTGCTGGGGCTTGAAATGGGATGAGGATGGGAAATTTCATTGTTTCTTTCAGGCCTGATGTAAAGGCATCCCCAGGGATCCCCTCTTGGTACCACTCTGCTCTCTGCAGGTGAGGAGGGTGATGGTGCTCCCTCTTCCCTCTCAGCCCTGTTCAGAGTAAAGTGCAGGAAGGGCAGGGTTCTGCTGCTACATCTCCTTGCCAGGCTGGAAAATTGGTCAGAATTCAGAGGAACCACAAACCTACCACACCTGTGAGGCTGTTAAGGAGCACTGGATGTAAGAAGAAAGAGATTGATCAATCAGCTTTTGTCTGCACCTTGAGATGTTGAGGCAAACAGAGGCTGCCCAGGCCTGTTTTGAAGGGCAACATGATTATATGGTGCAAGCAAGAAACCAATCCCAGCTCAGGGCAGGGCATCCTGTGCTCCCCCTGTCCTGCTGCAGCTCTGGCTGTCTCACACAGAAGGGGCTCAAGGAACTTTTTTAAACTCCATCTTTGGTGTGAGCTGTGCAGAAAGAGCAGTGGGGTCGAGTCAGTCTGCCCTGGAAGAGAAACTGGGATGCCCAGGCCTCATGAGGGTGTCCCTAATGGGGACATTATTTATACATTATATATATATACACACATAATCGATTTGTCTAGATTTTGGTAGAGGGATTCACATGTTCCATGTGCCATCTATCTGGATGATGTACCTGGCTCTCCAAAAACCTGTGTGGATTTGCAGGCCCCTCCTTGTCCACTCCTCTCTGGTGCCTAGAACAGAGAGGCCATGCCTGAGTGCTCCCAACTGGAAAGATTAACTGGGAATTAACAACTACAAGATATTTATTGTGCTTCTGTGGCCTCATACATTAATGTGGAAATCCCTTAATTTTTTTTAAATTTTATGTTTTATTCTTTGTTCACCTGTTGCTGTCTGAATTGCCAGGTACCAGCAGGAGGGTGCTGGCACTGGGATCTGTTGTGGAGGAGACATTAAATGAACATCCCCTGAGTGGCCTCACCTGCTGAGAATGTGGAGGCATTTTCTGTCACTGATCAGCTCATGCATCGAGTGACAGCAAGCCCAAAGAATATTATTTTTCATGGAAAACTCTTTTCTTTGCTCTGTCCTCTGATTTCAGCCTTTCAATATTAAACAATAATACATCTTCCCTTCTTATTAACAATTCAGTTTGAAGACTGATTCAGATTAACTTGGGCTCTTATTGTATTAAGCACTTTAGGAAAAAAAAGCCATAGGAGCTCAGGATGTTTATGAAAAGCAATTTCCTCAATGCCAGGCAGTTTAATAACTCCATGGCCATGGCATTCAGGCTCTCATTTATTTTAAACTGTGTTTCCAAACTGTGACGGGTCAATAATAAAGAAGGCAGGGTGACAGATTTTGTGTGGAAGGGAGCTAAAAGGAAAAAAGCACATTCAGACAGGAGCACAGAGAATAGTGTGCTCTCATGTCTGACAAATTAAAGGCTCATTTGAAAAATAAAGTCTTCTAATAATCAATATGGCCCTACTGAACTATTGAGAGCAAGTTAAATTTTGGAGCTATATATGACAAAAGGGAGAAAATTCTGATCCTCTCTTATCCAAACTGTTTCCTTGCAACAATAAAATTATTCTTTTATGTACTGGTCTGGATTTTCCTTTAATCAAGTCTCTGGTGGAAGCAGACACATAGCCCCAGGCAGGTTTTGCACCTGAGACCTCCAATCTACTCAAGCAATAAACACAAACATCACAGAGTGCTTCAAGTGACTTGTTAAAATATTGGAAATCAGTAGCATGTAGGAAACAAAGTGAGTTAATAGTATTTGTTGAAAACACCTTTTACAAACCACGTGGGACACTGAGCAGGTCAAGCGGAATGTGCAGCAACATTCACCCATCTCCCGCTTCCCTCTGTGGATATCCAGGCAGAGGTTTTGGGTTTGGGTTTTACTATCTCCCCTTGAAGCCTGGAACATGCAGAAGAACTGAGCTGAATGCTCTGTGTTGTGTCCTGCTCTGCTTGTGTGAACTTTGCTCAGGAAGGGCTTTTCTTCTGCATATCCCATGTGCAGGGCAGCAGGTTCAAAATGTAAATAAGCTTCAAAAAGCTGGAATACTCAGATTGCTGTTAGCATACAGGGACTGGAAAATTGATTTCTGTTGGTCACATACCCTTTCAGATTACTCCTAGTACAAAGATACCCCCTTCTCTATGTGAAGCATGCAGGATTTCTCCTGAATTATCCAAATATTGAACTTGATTAAACTCAACAGATGTATCTATTAGATAATTTCTGTGAATAATTAGGCAGGGAGGTTCTCTCTGCATTTGCACCCAGCTGGAAGTTGGGCTGTGCTGGCCAGGGAGCTGAGCTGCTTCTACTTTTATTTTAGTTAAACAGAATATTTATAAATCAGGTGCTCAGCCTGAGTGTTTATTTAAAAGTCCTAACATTTTCCTTAATGCTCCTGAGTGCTCACTCATTAGAAGCTCACACTGTGAGTCCTTAGGAATTCATGAGATGTTTTCTGTGTCTGGGTACTTTAAATAAATCTCACAAGTGCACACTGCAGGGCCTGGGTAGATGAACTGCTCTGAAAAGGCTTCACACATTAATCTTTACCTTCCCCAGCTTGGCAGGAGGATCTGCACCAAAATCTTGGTTGGATGCCCTTGGCAGGAGGAGCTGCACCAATTCTGTTGCCTGTTGATGGACTTACCTGTGGAATTTCACATTGGAAACAGAGGTTTCAATGTGGTCAGGATGACACCAGGGCTGCAGGTGATGCTGTCCCCAGAGGTGAATAATGGTGTGAGCTGGGTGGGTTGAGCTTTGCTGGGAGCCAGATGTTCCCTCAAGCTGCTCCATCACTCTCCTCCTCCTCCTGGACAGGAGAGAGAATATTTAGCAAAAAGCTTTTGGGTTGGGATCAGGGCAGGGAGAGATCTCACCTTTACCACTGCAGGAAAAACAGACTTGACTTGGGGAAATTAGTTCAATTTATTACCAACAAAATCAGAGTGGAGTAATGGAAAACACAAACAAATCCTAAAAACAGCTTCCCTCCACTGCCTCTTTTTCCTGGGCTCAGCTTCACTCCTGGATTCTTTCCCTGCTCCCCACAGCGGTGCAGGGAATGGGGTTGTGGTGAGCTCATCACACACTGACCCTGCTGCTCCTTCATTTGCAGGGGGGGACTCCTCAGAATCCTCCCCTGCTCCATCAGGGGGTCCCTCCCATGGTAGACAGCTTTCCCTGAACTGCTCCAGAACTTCTCCTTTCCTACAGGCTGCAGCTCTCCCTGAGCTTCTCCAAGACTGGCGTTTCCAGCTCTCCAGGCACTGCTCCAGGGTCACCCATGGGGTGCAGCCCTTCAGGAACAGGCTGCTCCAGCCTGAACCCCCTTGGCATCACAAGTTCTGCCCAGCACAGGCTCTTCTCTCCACAGGTCCTGCCAGGAGCTCTCTCTCTCAGTGTTGTGGCACCTCAATGATGCTGTGTGTGAGACCAAGACCTAGATCTAAAGAGAAGCAAACCCAGCTCCTGAACACCCAAGGAAGGTCAGGCATTAAAATATCTCCATCCCTTACCTGCTTCCTCCTCCTGCCCTGAAGCCCTGGATCTCTCTGACCCAGTGAGTCAGGACTCTGGGCAAGGAACCACAACTTCCTGAAGGGAGGCTGCAGACAGTTGGGGTTGGTCTCTTCCACAGGGCAGCACTGACAGACCCACAGGACACAGCCTCAAGCTACAGCAAGGTTGGATATTTGTTGTCTTATATATTACAACAGTTATATTATAATTATATGTTGCCTTATATATTACGAGTTCTTTTATCATTGTAGTGCATGGATTCCATATCACCAGAGCTTCCTACCTCCTCAATGTTTCTCATAGGTAGCTCCAAGCACTGACTGTTCCTGGTCCTTACAGCAGCCATCTGACTCCAGTCCTCACCAATCCACTCTTTTATGCCACTTGTTCTTATTGGTTATAGGTGTTGCCTGTTATCATCAGGCCTGCTCCTAATCTTTAGTAACTGGTTCCAGCTGCAGCTCATTGGGGGATAAGATTACATTCTACATTATCTTCATTCACCCATACTGTGTCCCCCTACAGATATTAGGAAGAAATTTTTCACCAAAAGAATAATAAAGTCCTGGAATGCTCTTCCCAGGGAGGTGGTAGAGTCACCATCTCTGGATATGTTTAAAAAAACACTGGACATGGCACTTGGTGCTATGGTCTGATTGAGGTGTTAGAGCATAGGTTGGACTTAGAGGTCTTTTCCAACCTCATTATTCTGTGATTCTGTGATCCCTCCCATGATGAGAGTGCTGCAGCTGGCAGGGTAATGAGACGTAAATGTGATGGAGCCTGAGCTGCCATTCCCCCTCTGCTCCTGCTCAGTGCCCACACTCTGCCCTGGCCCTGTGAGCACCTGCAGCAGGATGCAGAGATGCACAGGGACACATTTCCCTCCTCTGCTGCTTCAGGGACTTGATTTTTTAAGGCTTCCATAAGAAAAGTGCTTACACTGGCAAGGATTAAGCGGGGAGGATGTGTTATGCCTCATCCTCCTGCAGTCCTACCCTCAAGGATGTCTCTGCTCTGAAATCCATCTCTGATCATCTCCTGGGGCTGCCAGGGTGTCTCAGTGTGGGCAGCAGGGGTGCCTGCATTGCTGCATCAGCTGCCCAGAGCCTGCATTGCTGCCTGCTGCTTGCCTGCTTTTGTATTCCTTTGATTTAAAGCCATCCTGCAGCATCTGGGGGTTCATTTTGCTCAGATGTGCTACTTACATTTGTAAGATTTGAAGAGAGCAAGAATTATCATCTTAATTCATAATTTCCAGGCAAAGATTGTGGGTGCTTGTTTTCCTTGTCTGTTCATGTTTTAGCTCACAGAGGATTTGCTTTCTATCTGGGTTTGGAGGGATGTGATTTCTTTGTTTGATTTTCCTTCCCAAATATCCTGTCAGCTGCATACTGAAGGAAAACTTCTGTCTGAAAAATAGAGTCATGCCTTATTTTAGGCTTCCCTGCCCTAATCTCTGCTCAGGTAGCTGGAATTGTGTGCAAAAATGATGGAGACAGGAGATAATCTGCCAGTCTTGACTGTATTCAGCTCTGGTGGTGATGTCCCAGCTGTTTCCAATCTTCACCTTGCTGGAGAACCCATTTCCATGATGATAATCATTTGTCAGCTTTTAATCTCCTAGTGCAGATGTGACAAAATAGTTTCATAATCCTCTTGCGTGCATCAGGCTGCTCACTTCTATTTTGGGAGAGCAGGGCTGACTAATGTGCAGCTCTGGCTGATGGTGTGTGACACTGCTGTGCCAAAGGCTGTCACAGTGCAGCAAAAGCCTCCAGAAAGGGGGTGAGTGCAGGGATTTCTTAGTATCAGTTGGAAACACAAAGCAAAAACATCACAGAAAGGCTGGAGAGAGCCCTGATTTGTGACTCACGGGAGTCTCTGGGGCAGAGCAGGGAGGGACATCCCCCTGCTGTCCCTCTGCAGCCTGGCCCATTGCAGCAGAGCCAAAAGCAGGGGCTGGTGACTCAGAGCTGCTCCAAAGGCTGCAGAGCAGGCAGTGGCTGCTCCCCTGTCACGAGGGATGCCAACATCCCCTCATCCCCAGGGACAATTCTGTGAGTCACCTGTGGGATGAGAAAGTGCAGGGATAATGGGGAACAATTCGAGCATTGTGTCATCTGAAGCGTGCTTTGCTTGTGGGAAGGGGATAAAACACTGAAATCTAATCGAGCTGCATTGAATGTGAGGGAACATTGGGTGTTATGACTAAATATTCCATCTTCACTTGCACATGTGGCCATTTGACTGTGTGTGCTTGTCTGACTTAGTCTCCTTAAAGCTGAGAGAAAAGAAGGTCAAACACTCATCCCAAGTAAGAGTCTAGACATTCAATTGCTCCTAAATAACCAACTGTCTTTAATTTAAAAAAATAATCAAAATTTCAATAAGTCTCAATGTGTGGACAATTTAATATGAAGATGAAACGTGGCTGGAATATAATCATATCTTGATCAATCAAGGAATTTAGTTTTGGGAAGTAGCAGTATGGAGGGAAAATGGCAAAAGTCCTCCTTGTCTTGAGGGCATATTTGGTTAAATCAGAAAGTTGGTAGAAAGAAAATGCATTTTCCAATTGTGCCTCATGAACCCATTAACAAGCTTCTGAAATTTGTGCACTGAAGGTTCTGACAATGTTGTTTTCCTAATAGTAATAATACTTAAATATAAATAAAGATGGGAACCAGTCCACAGCAGAGCCCAGGCACAAATCCTACCATTTATCATCTGTGTTCTTCTGGAAACAAGAAGTGACTGGCATCCATGCTTAATTTAAACTAAATAGCCTATAAAACAAGTTCCCTAAGGCCAATAATAATAATAATATCAGGAGAAATGAATATAAGGATGATTGAATACAGGATATGCTGAGGAGTGAGTATGGATATAGATACATATCATGGACAGGCTGCTGTTATGGTGTGCTGGGAACTCCAATCCATCATCTGACCAGAGAATATAATGCAGTTAGAATCAAAAAAGATGCCTCTGTCTGAAGCAATGCACGGATGTTATAAACCAGCAAATGCAAATAATTAATCAAAAGCAAGGAGCAGGCCAAAGTAGAATATCATCAAGCAATAATTCAAATCACAGCTGTGATTATGAGAAATAACCTTAAATCTGCTATTTAATTAATATTAAGCTCCTGACACCCTCTAGGATGGGGCACACAAGCCTTCTCAGGCTAATATGATAATAGTCAGGGAAAATATTACATTCCTTAGAAATTTCAGGAAGGGTATTAACCATGGGAGGCTCTGTGTGTATAAACCATGTTCTGTGCACCCAAACACTGCCCAGGTTTCCTGGGATCAAGTACTCCTTGTGAGAGACCCCAGCTCAGGCTGGCTCAGCACTCCCATCACCTCTGGGGTCCCTCCTTTGGTGTTGTCCCATGGTTGCTGTGGATCCTGATCCTTTTTGCCTGCCAGGAACAAAGAGATATTCCCATGTGAGACCTTGCTGAGCAAGGCTGGCTGCAGCAGCTCCTGCTGAGTGGGGCTTGGTTGCCTCAGGGTGGGATGAGGATGCCCAAATGAAGCCCTGAGCTTCAGAAGAGATGCCAGAATGGTCTGGATTGGAAGGGACCCTAAAAGCTCATCTCCATCCAATCCCTGCCATGAGGCTTCCCCTGGAGCAGGTTACTCAACATCCCTTGTGAAATATTGGAATTAAATAACAACAGTGAGAGACCCCAGCTCAGGCTGGCTCAGCACTGCCATCACCTTTGGGGTCCCTCCTTTGGTGTTTCCCCATGGCTGCTCTGGATCCTGATCCTTTTTTGCCTGCCAGGAACAAAGAGAGATCCCCTGTGAGACCTTGCTGAGCAAGGCTGGCTGCAGCAGCTCCTGCAGGATGGGATGAAGGTGCCCAAATGAAGCTTCAGAAAAGATCCCAAAATGGTTTGGGTTGGAAGGGACACCCTAAAAGCTCATCTCCATCCAACCCCTGCCATGGGCAGGGACACCTTCCCTTGCTCCAGGCCCTGAGGATGATCTGACACCCTCCACAGCCCAAGGTATGAGCAGAGAGGTGTTTTGCCCTTGCTCCCAAATCCTGGGTGTTAGACACAAGCTGATCCACAGCATGAAGCCTTTCCCAGCCAGGTGCAGATAGAAATATCTTTGTAGTAAATTTGTAGGTTTGCTTCATTAATGGAGTGACTGAGTCCTGTGCCTGGGAATTGAGCAGCTTCCTTCACCTTCCCCAGCTTTGTGATAGTGTGTGTGTGTGTGTGTGTGTGTGTGTGTGTGTGTGTGTGGTAAATGACCTTTGGAATGAAAATATTAACAGAAAAGGAAAACATGATTGTAATTTATGAAATGTTAGCCCAGCTGCCTCTGGGGGGGAACAGACCTTTCAGCCCTGATACATTGCTGGGTGCCTGCATTGACACAGGTGCATTTAAAGAGTCAATTAGGGGGAAGATGTGTATTTACACAGCCTGGATTAATTTCATATTTTGGCAACTTTCTTTTTAAACATTTGAGAATACTGATGCTGCTCCAAGAGGTTGCTTGTTGAGAAAGGGCTGGAGGAGGTTCCAGAGCAGAGATGAAGCCCAAATCTCTGGTAACAAAACATTTGGGTGGTCACTGCACCCTGAGAGAGCATCAGATTGAACAGTCTGTGCTGGAGCAACTCCTGATGGTGGGATCTGGGCTCTTGAATGTTGGCAAATGGCTGCAAATACCTGTCAGACTTCCAGGGGTGTTTTCTGCAGGAGAACAACAGAAGTGGGTGCTCTCTTGGCTGTTACTTTGTGCAATTTGATTTCCTGGGTAAAAACCCTGGATTTCTGTCTTCATTACTGGCCAGGGGCTTCCACATAAGGCTATTAAAACTTTAAAAGACTCTCTTTGAGGCAGATCAATGCAAAATGAAATGGAGGAAAATTGCTTATTGCTGAGGAAAATGCAGCACTGTGAATAACAAGGAAGAAAATGCAGCTGAAGGCTCAAATTGAGTCTCTATTAAGCCTGTGATTAAAGATAATGTGCTACGAAAGGGGAACACTGGAGGGTTTCTGTGCTAGGTTGGATGGCTAAAAACATGGTGATTGTGGCTGCTGGGCCCTCATTGGCCTGGGTTTGATATCTAAATTATAGGGTTATTACCCAGAAATGGGTTTGATGCTCTGTCTGAAAGGCAGAGCCCCTCCACAGCCCAGCTGGCTGGGGGCTCTTGTCCTGCTTGGGGCTTGGAAATTCTGTCTTTCTATTTTCCTTGGCAGCTCAGGTTTTGTGGTTCTTTGCATAACAGTTTTGGGGCTGTTTAAGAGGCTTAAGAAATTAAATATGCATAGGTTCTTCCAGTCACCTACATCCCATGTAAACCTCAGAGAGTTCATGAGGGATTGCTTTGCTTTAAAGCTGGGGATTTTTCTTCTTTATTTTAATGAAATTGATGTCCTTTATTGATGAGGGTGATATATGGAGTGACAGCACAAGATTTGTGGTGTTTTCCAGAATAAACTTGCATGTTTGTAAGTAGTTGATGTTGTAAGCAATGGCTGAAGATTTGCATTTGGCAAACTTAATTACATTTGAAATGAGTTTGGGCTTGAACTTGGGAGATACTGCTTTCTGCTTAAAACAAAACTGTTCCCTAGGATGAGAAGAAGATTTCAGTGACATGTTTGTATTTAGTAAGCTCAAGGCATTTTTCACAAACTTCAGAACCATTCAGCATCACAAGTTGTTTTCTCCAGGAAATCTTTCCTGCTCTGCATCCTCAGCCCCCACAAGCCTCAATCTGGGAATTGCTGCTATCAGCTGCCTGCAGTGTTCTGCTCCTGCCTTATCTGCTGCTGGCACAGAAAGGACCCTGACAACTGCTAATCAACCTCGAGCACACAGATCTCCCTGAAACATCAACAGCATCTGCACTGCTCCCTCTTCTTTATTTCCTTCTCATCTTACAGGAAGGGGGAGCATCTTTTGCTGTCTGCAATCTCCTAAGCTTAAAAATTGGAGCTCAGTTAATTTTGCTTTTTGAGCTGCTGCATCTACATTTAGCTGAACCTTAATTTGAAGAACAAAGCAATTTGAATTTGGAGTTTTATGTTACCCACCTAGTTTTAAACACTAAGGCCAGGTCTGTGGCACCAGTAACAGCAGTGTTTGTACTGGTGCTGGGTGGTGTCGTGTGACCGTGTTCACAGGGGTCTAAGGATGAGGGAAGAGATGAGGATCTGACTCCATGTTTCAGAAGGATTGATTTATTATTTTGTGATGTATATTATATAAAACTATACTAAAAGAATAGAAGAAAGGATTTCATCAGAAGGCTAGGTAAGCTAAGAATAGAAAAAGAGAATGATAACAAAGGTTTATGGCTCGGACTCTCTGTCTGAGCCAGCTGACTGTGATTGGCCATTAATTAGAAACAACCTGGGCCAATCACAGATGCACCTGTTGCATTCCACAGCAGCAGAAAATCATTGTTTACATTTTGTTCCTGAGGCCTCTCAGCTTCTCAGGAGGAAAAATCCTAAGGAAAGGATTTTTCATAAAAGATGTCTGTGACAGTGCAGCCCTGCTCCCAGACCCTTTACTTTTGGGGACCTGCTGCAATTCTTGTTTCCTCAGAGTTCCAACCTGGTTGGTGGCTGGTTGGAGTCACCTCTCAATCACTCTCTGTTAGTGCCAAGTGTTTTTTTGGTGTCCCACAGAACCCAGTCAGTGCCACTGCAGGTGCCAGGGGGCTCGTGTGACAAACTGCTCCTCAGCAAAGGACAGGAGGAAAAATCTCTACTGAGATCTACATCCTCTGCAGGAGGACAGGCCAAGCTGGGATTTGGTCTGTCACCCACACAGGTAGCTTGGAGCTGACCAGTTCTCTGACCTTGGTGTTTCTTGGATTATTTCGTAAAAAAAGAAATCCACACAAACAAAACTCAGATTTTCTTTCAGTATTCCTGTCACCATTCATTTCTCCTGCTGCTCTGGCTGTCATTGCTTGTGACATTAATATTCCAGTTGTCATCAGTACAACAAAACATGGCAGGAACACCAAGTGTTCCTGCAGCATTGTGGGGGCAGGAGAGGACTCAGGGTGCTGGGGACTGGAGGCATCAGGGAGGGTTTGGCTGAAGAACTTAAATGTGTGTTTGGTGTTTCTGTGATTTTACTGAAAAATCACATAATGTCTGCAAGGCAAACCTCCAGCTCTAAGCTCTGTGCGATCTTTATTGTCCTTAAAGGAGGAAAAGGGCCCTGGAGAGGAAGGTGCAGCTGTGGTTCCAGGGTGGAAATGCTCCAGTCACTGCTAGTGCAGCACTCTCCAGGATGGCTTGGGTGATGTTCAGCTCTGTGCTGAGGACAAGGCAGTGACTCCTGCCTTGTTCTGTGCTCTTATGTGACTGGTTCATTGTTGGGAAGGATGAAAGTTTGACAAGAAAGTCCCACAGATATATGTGTTTGGCAGAAAGATTTTTGAATATAGAGTCTGATAGAGGAATAGAGATGGAAGCAAGTTTTGATATAGAAGAAAAGAATTGCTGAGCCAGTCTTACTGGATAACCAAGGAGGCAAAGGGTGTGTTAGTTAGAAGGGGTTTCTATGGCTTAGAGCGAAGGATAAACCCACCCCAATCAAGAAGATGCCTTTACCAAGCACAGGCAAACAAGCCTGCTGATGTGGCAAGTAGAAAAAGGTCTCAGAATTTTCCACTGCAAGAAAACTGAAAACCAACTTCTAGCTTAAACTGTAATGTAGGGACTTTTAGTGATTGGAGAACAGTAACATGAATATGGTAATTATAGTAGTTATGATAGGCTATAGATAAAAGTTAAGGTATAGATTGGTTCTCCTGTATGAAGATGCTCAGCAAAGAAAAGTCTATAATGCATTGTAACCAAAACCAAAGGGTCTCCAGGCCTGCCTGCAGCTGGAGCTGACAGCTGTGGGCACAGCTCTGTCACCCACAACCCTGGACTGCTGTAACTTCTTGGATGGAATAAACTGCATTTTGTATACAATAAACTGCATTTTGGAGAGCCCCTGGAGTCCCACATCCCTCATTTTGGCTCTTACAGTTCATGTGCATCTCCCAGCAGCTCTTTGTGGCTGATGGAAAAGCCAGTGTGTGTCCATGGAGAGGTTCAGCCTGGCAGTGTCACACCCCCTCCATGTTTGGTTATTTAATGTGAGCAAACAAGGTCAAAGATAAAATAACTCCCCCTCCCCCTTTCACAATCCTTCTACTGTAATTTTTTAAGAGGCAGCCATGTGTGAGATCAGCAAAGGTTAAATTGTCAGGCTCCCTTAGCAAAGGAGAGATTTGACTCCTAGCCTGAGGCAGGGTTATCTACCCTGAGCTGTTACATTGCTTGTTAGATGCTGCTTTTTCATGGCCAAAACATATCAACAGCACAGCCCCACCAGCCCTGCTGGGTTTAATCAGTGTGTGCAAACCTGGTCTAACACACCCTGGTAACCTGCTACCCACAACTCACCCAGCTGCAGGCTGGCATTGCACTTTTATTGGCTCCTGCCAGGAAGAAATGTTTTGTTTCTCTGTATCTGGTCAGTGGGACTGGGGATTATTAGATGTATTAGATTATTATTAGATTATTATTAGATGTATTTTCAGATTTATGCTGCTACAGATGAACAAGGCTTGTGTTTTTTGTGTTTGTGCACAGAGTTGACTCGTGGCATGGCTGTGAGGGCTGCCTGATTGCCTCTGCTTCATCAGGGAATTGAGGAAATTTAACTCCCATTGCATAAATTCACCCTCATTGAAATTTATACAGATACAACCTGGAGGTGTATTACTGTGAGGGGCTGCTGGGGGAGAACCTGTAACTTGACAACAGCAGATTTTGCTGGTCCTGACAAGCCTTGATGTGGCTTTTCTTACACAGAATATGAAGTTGCAGTGCAGCAGAAGCTGCATTGCAGCTGCAGCGGGGGCCCATCCGTCTGCTCCATCTGGCAGAGCCCAGAGTGGCTGAGCCTGCAGGCTCAGGGTCCTGTGACACACTGGGGGCAGCCATGCATGAACCAAGCACTGCTCATTTCATCAGCAGGAACAGCCCCTGAACACAAGGAGGGGTTTGCAGTGACAGTGATTTCTGTGGAATCTATTGCAGTTAATTCTTCCCAGTGAGGAAGGCAGAGCTCACCTCTACCACAGGCTGGATTTCTCTTGACCCAGCATAGATATTGCTATGCTCCATTTTCAGGTCCCTCATCTCATGATGAAGGGTTGCTTTAGCCCATCCTTCCAGATTTCCTGAATATAGAGTAGAATCAAGCAGGAAAAATGGCAAAAAGTCCAGCAATGTTCCATCAGTCTCAAGTAACCAACAGACATTGGGTGGTTTTCTTTCTGCCTGGTTCTTCTAGACATTCCTCTCTAACTAACATTCTTATAAAATCAATACTTTGGTAATCAGCTCCCAACTGCTGTTACAGAATTACTCCAAACTTCTTTAAAAATCTAGCAGAGCCATTTTTATGAGTGTTATGAGTGGAAATGTGTTATGACTGTTGCAGTGGAAATGTGGACAGTGGTACAGCCACTGAGGTTGAGCTGAGATTAAGACATTGATAGGGACCTTACAGGTGATTTTCTGCACTCTGGGTGCCAAATTAAAATCTCTACAAGCCCAACATAGTCAGAATTTAAGGCATTAAAGCTGTCAGTGTTTAAAGTGGATTTTGGAAGGAAGTGTAGCTGATCTACACTGGCTCAGTGATAGGTGGGAGGGCACTTTGAGCAAGCTCTTCTAGTGGAAGTTGTCCTTGCCTATGTCAGGGGATCGGATGTTTTTTAAAGATCCTTCCCAACCCCACCCAGACTGTGATTCTCTGACCTTTCTTTCCCTGACATGGGCTGTTTATTTCTCCAGTGTCTCTATGCCCCTGCAGACAAAAAACAATCTTTGCTTTCACGTTGGGACTCAGACAAACAAAGGCATCAGCAGCAGCCCCCAGAGAGGCAGGGCTGTAATTGAGGTTATTAGCTTTGCTGTTTTTCAGAGCCCAGAGCAGGCTGGCAAGAAGCCAAGCCTTCCCTGAGCAGCAGCATCTCTGCTGCTCCTGCAGCCTCTGCATCCGACACCTCCTGCTCCCTCCCCAGCCCCTGCTGCCTCTGCTCTCTGTTCCCCACACTGCCAATCCCCTGCTCACCAGGGAGCCCTTCAAATGGCAGTGTGTCTGGCTAAAAATAAAATGAAATTTTAATGACTGCAAAATATCCCCCTTTCCACCCAATTGCTCTCTGGAGGAAAGGGGAGGGCTGCGAAGTCAGGGAATGCCCAGGAGTTGGTGCAGGGGTTGATGCCTCTCACCTCCTTTACTGGAATGGTAGGAAGGAGTAAAAAACCAAAACATATTCTTTAATTAATCATTTAAAAAAAATTATTTTATTACCTTGTGGTGTTGTGGATGAAGAAAATTTGCTGGGAATCATTTGTTTGACTCAGAAGTGGCACACACAGGCTCATGGCTCTGTTCATGCAGCTGCAGTGTAACTGATACTGAGCACAGAGAGTGTTCTGGGCTCTGACCAACACCTCCAAATCTGCCCCAGCCTGGGCAATCTGGGGGAGCCAGACTGGCAGAAACTCCTGAGCATCAAGTCAGAGCACCTGGCTCCTGAAACTCCTGAGCGCCACTCCACCATGGTGGAGACCCATTGGCACCCTGGACCTTGTGATTTGTTTTCAGAGACCCCAGTGCTGCAGAGTCTGCTCAGTCAGGGTGAATCTGTCACTGTCCCCCAGTTTTGCCCATGGGACAAGACAGTGTTATAACACTTGGTGTTTGTGCTCATTTATCTACATTGCTGAACCACTGAGTGCCTTCCTCCACCTCCCTGATACCAACACCTCCCTGCCTCTCTCCTGGCAGTGCTTGTAACCTATTTAAGAAATTATATGGAGACAGTGGATTAACCTGTAAATCAATTTTTTATTTTTATATTTTACCAGGATGGGGCTGTGAGGAAAACCAGCCAGGGGTGCTGTGATCCTCACAGGGTTTCCTGCAGGGAAAAGCATTTCCTGTGGCACTATTGTAGCATTATGACGACCTTCCTCATGTGAAATCATCCTCTGGGGATTTGCAAACACCAACATTTTCTGCTCAGGGTTGATAAAAACCTTTCCCTGCCTCTACATCAGAGGGGCACAGGAAGCCTCGAAGCTGGAGCATCAGAGCTGCTGCAGCCCTGCAGCCCGGATGGGGCACCCCAGGAGCTGGATCAGCCCCACTGCACCTCACTGTGCTGGCTGCTGGGAGGCTCAGAGTGAATCCCAGGGGTTTTCCAGCCTCTCTGGCTGCTCCTCTGCCAGGTACACACTGGCAATTCCCAAGGGCACAGCTCAGCACAAGCAGCAGCCCTGTAGGGGACAACAATCACACCCCCCTGCTGGGATCCCCTTCTTTCGTCAGTAAAAAACCCATCATCACAATCACTTCTTCCTCCTGTGTTTGCTCAGCCAGAAAACATAAAGTCACTCATTATTTTTATGTGCTATGACTTTACAGATGAATGTGACATTTCTGACTGTCACAGTTTGATGAGGAAAACGAGGTATTGGCATCTAAAAATTAGTGATGGGTGCTTTACAAATGTCTGGACACCCAAAAATAGCTGCAGAAAACAGTGCTGCTTGTACATTTTAAGCACAAGAACAAGCAATGAAAGCATTCCCAGAACTGCTCCAGGGAATAGCAGACTTTTCATTTAAGGCTGTATTATTTAATTGGATAATCTGATTAAGTATATAGGTTATGTGAGGACCTGATGCTATCCCCTTTAGGAACTGCTGCATATAGACAGAAATAAAATAACAGCCAATTGCATGGGAGGGAGAGCTACAATAAATGCTATTTTTGATCCAATTGCTCTGGAGAAATTGGTGGCAGATGCATCACTCTGCTATTTGGTTAAAAGGGCTGTTTTCTCCCAGATGAATCAGTTTATATGCAGTGAATTGGCCTTTGCTAAAATAACTGATTTTAGCAAAGTCAGAGCCATTGATGGGGATATTTTGTTGGAATTTCCATGTTTGATTTATCCTGTGCTTGATTTACATATGGATGTATAAAAATGCCAAATGGCTGTGCCTTGCCATGGCTGTGCTGCATGAATGGGTGGCAGTGAGAGGTGCTGGAGCTGCCCTTAGATCCCTGTGGTTTGGGTTTGGAATCTGTCACACAGGTCCTGGCAGTTGAGTAAGCTGAATTTATTTAACTCAGCTTTTCCTGTGTCTGAGCAGGGGATTTGCCATAGCCTGTGGCTGGCTGTTTATTAGCATAACTTAATGGCTGGCTATAAATAGAAATGAAGGGAGGTGCAGACAGAGACTTGCTTTACTAACCTGTCTCTTGGGTCCTTGCCTGTGATCTTCCTTTTTTTCCAGATTTTTCCCCCCTTTTCCACGGCGATAAATAGTTAAAACGCAATTACAATGTTAATTTGTTGCATTAATGTGCTACAGCAGGAAGCTCTGGCAAACCGGAGAGCCAGTCAGCTCCCATTAACCACCCAGGCTGCTGGGGGACTCCCGAGCCCCTGAAAACCGGGAGACACAATCAGCATCTTATCGAGGCTGACACCAAAGTGATGCAATCAGCCTCAAGTGTCCCACAAGGACTGGCACTGAATAAAGATAAAGCCACTCAGCCTTTTCCTGCTTCACCGGGGTCATTGGGAAGGGAAGGATGCCATTAACCAAGCAATAAATCTCATTCCTGAGCTTTCCAGTTTTGGCTTTCTCCCCTGCAGCTCCTGTGTGATTCAAGGCAGGGGATGGCACCCAAGACACCTCTGTCCATGCTTGGAGGGCTCTCCCCAGGCACCTCTGCTTGTCCAGTGCCAGAACCCAAGAAATTCCTCTGGCTGCCCTGGAGGACTCAAGCCCCTGCCCAGGGGGCTCAGAGACCTTGGCACAGAGCCCAAGACCCCTGTGCCCTTGATCTTGACCCATGGAAAAACAATTACCAACCTTTATATGAAGAATTACGAGTCAAAAGAGTTTAAGTAGAATAATTTTTAGTTCGTCACAGGGTGAAAAATAGATTTTTGAGGTTTTTAGAATAGGGGCTCAGGGTCCCAAGATGGAGGAATCTGGGCGTGCCTTGTACTTTTTCCTTCTTTTTCTTCCTAGCCTCCATCTTCTGGGTGATGTTTGGCCCCTGTGCCTTTGATTTAGCCCTTGAAAAAAACAATTACCAACATGAAGAATTACAAGTCAAAAGAATTTAAGTAGAATAATAGTTTGTCACAGGGTAAAAAATAGACTTTTGAGATTTTTAGAATGGGGGTTCAAGGGGGCAAGATGGAGGAATTTGGGTGTGCCTTGACCTTTTTCCTTCTTCTTCTTGGCCTCCACATTCTGGGTGATGGTGGCACTTTTGGATTGGTTTAGAGTAGAAGCTCACTGTCTAACATAGGTGATGGGTAGTGGGTAGTTATGGTAAATAATGCACACTTAGTTTTTAGTATAAAAACATAATGCTGCCCCAAGGATGGGCAGAGTGCCTCTGTCTGACCTGCTGAATGGACCTCAGCAGGCCAGAGGAAGAATTTTATAGATAAGAAACAATAAGCAACCTTGAGACCAAGAAATGAAGAGTTGTGATTCCTTATTTGACAGCCAGGCTGGGAAAAGAGACTTTCTAACACATCTTGGGGTCACTGTGAGCAGCAAAAGCCCCAAGAATACAGAGGGAATCCTACTGGGGGCACTTCAGGGATCCATGGGCTCCAGCACAGGCTGTTGTCCTTCCCTCAATCCATCTGTTTTTCTGCTGCTGGGTTATCAAGGCTTCATTCCCCCTCCCACAGTGCTTTCCATGGCTCTCCTGTGCCCCACAGCAGCTGGAAGCTGCCCAGACCTCCAAACTGTGATCCAACACCTCCCTGCCCCTCTCCTGGCAGTGCTTGTAACCTGTTTAAGAAATTATATGGAGACATTGGATTAACTTGTAAATCAATAGTAAGGCAACATATTTTACCAGGATGGGGCTGGGAGGGAAAACAGCCACGGGTGCTTTGATCCTCACAGGGTTTCCTGCAGTGTTCCTTAACACCTTGTTCTTTAAGGGACAGCAAGTTTTTCATCTCCTCCCCGTTTATCTGATACTCCAGGTTCTCTACCAGTGAAGATGGCAGGGGCAGAAGTGTTTTCTGTTCTTGAAACTGGAAGGATTTCTCCTGCCGTGGGCAGAAAACTCTTGGGGGAGAGCCCAAATTGTGAATTAAGATCTGAAATGTTGTTCTTGTCTTGAGAATGCTCTGGCTGCTGCTGTTCTTGTGGGGCCTAAACCACTCTGAGGGTGTTTTAGTGCTCTCAGCACATGGAAATTATCTATATACCAGGTAGGAATGCTCAGATTTTTCCCTAATATGTCTATTCCACTGCACCTCTCCTTCCTTATGAATGCTTACAAAGTACAGCCTGCTTCAGCAGCACTCCTTAGAATTTATTGAAAGACCAAACATAGCCTTAATCAAATACATTTTTGGTCAGGCCTTACGCAAATAAGTAAACCAGTCTCCAAAGCAGACAATTTGCTGGTAATAGAAAAATAAATTTTTATTGCAGTAGCTGCCTTTTCAAGGAATTAAAACTCATTAGACTCTACCATTTAGGGGAAAAATAAAAGGCTTTTAAACATCAATTCAGAATCCATTTACAGGCTCTCTCAAGGCCCTGTGTTACCACGTGGATCCAGGGTTATGTCTCTCTAATAAAATACTGGGAAATGTGAAAAAACTGTTGGGGAAATGGAATTTCTGAAAGATGTCCTTTTTTTTAAATGAAAATATGTGTTCGGATGCTAAATTACCCTTAAAAAACAAAGCAAAAACAAAAACAAACCCAAAACAAAACAAACAAAACAAATAAATAACACACACACAAAAATCCCCAAAAAAATCCCCAAATCAAACAAAACCCACCCCCACGAACTGTTGTAAACAGGAGAGAATTAGAAATTCACTGCCAAAATATGCAAATGATGTAAAGTTCAAAGAGGCCAAATGCCATACTCCTGTTTATCATAGACCTGGCCTGGCACAGTGCTCAGTGCTTGCAGAGAGGGTTAATGAAAGATATTAGCATTAAAATGAATGTTATCAAGCTAAAGAATATTTGCTTTTCAAAAACTGCTCACTAAATGTTAAAGATCTACATTAGCATTTCACAACCTGATACTCTGAGACCTGATTTTTGAGTAGTCCAACTCCTCCAGTCTGCAATTACAGCCAAGTGGTTTGGATTTTGAAGATACCAGAGGTGGGAGAACATGAAAGTCCTTTGGAAAGCCAGGAGATGCTGTGTGTTGCTGTGTGTTTTGAGCTGACTACACCCCAAGCACTCTGCTGCCAAGGTGAGGTGGGACTGATGCTGCTGTGTCCTACTGAATCATGGGCAGATGCATTTATCAGTGCTTGAAAAATCTGGCTGCTCTGTTGGCCATGAAAAACAGCCTGTGGGGAAGCACAAACTCATCATTGAAAGCAAAATCTGCCTCTGTGCAATGAATGGAGCTGGTGGCCACAGAGCACAGCAGAAATGGGAATGGATTCTGCTGCTGTTCTGTGTTCCCTCCTGGAGCAGGGTCCTTCCCGTGTGTGATGTGAGGCAGGACTTGTGTGCTGGCTGGGAACTCTGCCATGGGAGAATACAGGGCAGGGGGAAACTTCCCAGGGTAGAGATGAAATAAAGTTAAAATTTAGATTGGATATTTAAATGTGGCAGGAAGTGTTTAAAGAATATTAGTGAAGACCAACTGCCAAAGTGTGTTTGCTCCTGCTAGAGTAGCCTGAAGGGAAGGGCACTGTAAATAAATTAATGTATTCCTGATTTACAGAGATCATGCCTTGAGACAGCTCCATGTGCCTGCACTTTCCCCTTGTCACACCTCATTGTGGTGACTCAGGTCCTGTTCCCTCTATTACCATCACATTAATGAGCTCTTGCTGTTCCTGTTGGATCTTTTACAGGTCCAAAGGCGCCTCACACACCAGAAGCTTACAGCAACCCATACCCTTGATGAATTCCATGAAATCAGTGATTGCTGACCCAGTGTTGGTGTTTTCCTACAAACTGAGTGTTCATAGCCTCAGCCATTCCAGTGTTCTCCTCCCTCAGTGTAAAGTTCTCCTCATGTGAAGGTGAAATTTTTTGTATTTTGGTCATTGCTCCTCATCCTGTCACAGGGCACCATTAAAAATCTCACACAATTCTCTGACATCCCTTAGAGACATTTATATGGATTGATGAGATCTCCTCTCAGTCTTCTCCACAGTAAACAGCCCCAGTTTATTTCCCCTCATAAGGGAGATGCTCCAGACCTCAAATTAACTTTGTGACTTCCACTGCACCTCTCTAGCAGCTGTTTGATGTTCTGAGGAGCCCAGGACTGGACACAGCACTCCAGAGGTATCTTTTCATGTGTCTCTTTGCTGTAAAATCCTGTTTAATGGTAGTATATCAGCACTGACAATTATTTTTAAAGGGTATTTCTCATTTTATATAGATTTAAATACTTTGCCATATTTGCCAAGGGAGACAGATTGTTAAAGGCCAGAAAAAACCCTCTCCTTCTCTTGGCACTCCACAGGGCCACACAGCTGGAGTGAATTTGAATATTATTGCCTCCAATTGAAAAAAAAATTAAACAAATTTTAGTAAAAACATAAGAATCAGGATTTTCCAGTAAGCCTAACTCATGCCTGCCCTTTAAAATGTTATAAATAGAAAAACATCATCAACAAACTCCTTCACTGTGCAAGAGCCTAATTTCTTCCTCTCCGCTGGGATCTGGTGTGTTTTTCAGAGTCTGTCATTAATTGTGCTGTATTGTGAGCATTTTCTGCTTCACTAGTTAGTCAGATAGGCAGCAAATGGAGTCAGCTCTAGGTCAGGGAACACAAAAAGCCAACTCCTGCTGCCTCCCAATCAGGTAGGGATATCGAATTGGCCTCCACATAATTGAAAACATTAGCAGGCTGGACAATAAGCCAATTCTTAAACACACGAGCATGGAACACAACAAAGAGGCAAGGTCTGAAATTCCCAATGATCCTGATCCATCTGCCCATGAAAGCAATAGAATTTCCTCCACCTCTGGCAATGGGATCCGAGTAGGGAAAGAAACACCAAGGGCCCAGTGGTCTAAAGGTAGAGATCAAAATATTTGATTTGTTGCCCAAAAGCTGTGAACAAAAGTAGGCTTAGCGCTGCCAGTTTTTGAGCAGGCATGCTGAGGTATTTTGCCATATTTTTAGAAGTGGATGAATAAAACCTTCTCTATCTGTGAATAAATAAGCACATCTTATTACTTACCAGAGCATCTCCTTCCCTAATTTCTTGTCTAGAAGTTGCCTTTAGCCTCTTTCCAACAAAGAGGGGAGTCCTGAAAGGCAGAAAACACCCCTTTGTTCTATGGTGTGCATTTCCCCAGACCCCAGCTCTTGTTTAAATGAGACCTGGACCTCCAGCTTTCCTGAATATTGTGGTGTTTTCACCTTGGCTAAAAGCACAGAAGCTGAGGGATCTCACCTGGTGCTGCAGACATGATACACAAAATATTTGCTGGATGGGGCTTCATCCTAAAAAGAGCCACACTTGAGAATCAGGCATTGGCCACTGCATGAGTGATGGACACCACTGAGCCAGCCTCCCTCTCTCCCAGCTGAGGAGATAGCACAGGCTGGACAGCCCCTGGACAGCCTAAATGTTAACCAGGGGCTCTGCAACAGGGAATTACAGAGCCCAGCCCATGTCTCTGCTGGGCACAGGCCCAGTCTGCAGTAGCTGAATGTGTCCCTGCATGGGGAATAGCAGTCCCTTGCACCAGGGATTATTTGGATGGCTGCAGGTAAGGAATATCCCTGGGTAAGCACACAAATATTCCATGCAGGATGTGTAGAGGATGAACTTTCCACATGGCCATAGCTATGACCTCACTTTTCTTAGCTTGCTTTTTTTGGTTTATTGTCTGAGTCACTGGCAATGGAGATCACTTGGCCACAGGAATGTGCAGGAAGAGAGGTGACAGTGCCTTAAAGTGCTCTGCTGTTTATTTACAACATAATGCAACTGGGGGAGAAAGCAGAGGCTCCAGCTCACCCAGGATGTGCAGGGAAATGGTGTCCTTGGGGATGGGCTGCTCCCTATGGAGTATTTCAAACTCCCACTGAGCCTCACTTCTGCTAAAGGTAGAGAAGGGAGAGAAAGAGAGGAGAGTGCTCACCACACCTTCTTGTGCAGACAATTTGTTTTTTTTTCTGAGGCAATTATCATATTGCTTCCCATCAAACATCAATTTGCATGTTGTGCTGTAATATCAGGCCTGCAGGCCTGGTCCCCACTGTGGTTGCTGTGACAGCAGCAGCCTGCACAAGCATTCTAATCAGAGTTCATTGCATGTGCTGCCTTCCATGACTTCTTGTAAAAGAAATGCAGAATAACAGTTGTGGCTATGCAAAATATATAAGGAAAGGGGGGCAAGCACATGTGACAGAACTTCCCTTATCAGGTGAGCAGCACTGGCAGCCACATCCTCTGGGACCTGTGAGATCCGGGATGGTGACGTGCACTGAGCAGAGGAGATAAGGCAGGGAATCATTCCCCACTGCCTCACACTGTTTCACTGTCTGCTATCTACACAATCACAGCCCCTCACTCTGTGTCAGCTGAGTGTTTGGCACTCAGCCCAACAATACCCAGCCAGATTATCAGCAGCACAACAAAATGTTCCAAATTCAGAGCTCCCAATCAGCCCTGCTCGACCCTGCTGGGAGCTGAGAGCCAGGGCTGGCTCTGTGACTGTGACTGAACCCCAAAAGGACCTTCTGAGCAAAGGGAAAACTGGAACTGGGATGGATGGATGGATGGATGGATGGATGGATGGATGGATGGATGGATGGATGGATGATGGATGGATGGATCCATGGATAGATGATGGATGGATGGATGGATGGATGGATGGATGGATGGATGGATGGATCCATTGGATGGGTATTGGTGAGTGGCTTTACCTCCAGTATCTGCCCAGGAACCTACAGAAACTGCCCTAGAGAGAATCTGAGGACATAAAACCTGAACCAAATCACACTGTGCTGTAACTCCATAGGGAAAAGAAATGAACTCCTGTACCGCAGTATTCTGTGCATAATAGATGAATCTGTGTCAGGACCCAGGCTGCCAGGGCTCAGGGAGGGCTTTGACACTGCTCTCAGGCACAGGGTGGGATTCTTTGGGGTGTCCTGTGCAGGGACAGCACTTGGACTCAATCCCTGTGGGCCCTTCCAGCTCAGGAAACTCTTGATTCAATGTTCAGGTCATATGCACACATTTCTCCACCTCCACATCTGAAGACAATTCACTTTATTACGTCTCAGGAAATAAACTTGTTTCTTTCATAAGGCAGCACTCTGCTGAGGGGGGTGTGCCCATTCAGAAATTCTCCTTTACAACCTCAGGCACTGTTTTTTGCTGATGTAAATCCCACGTCAGAGGCACGGAGCAGCAGCTCTGCAGCCTCACCGTGGGTGCAGGGAAGTGCTCCAGCTGTACAAAGCACAGCTCAGGGCACGGCTCATCAGGCACGGGCGAGGCACAGTGGGTTGTAAACGCCAAGCTGATGAAACCTGAGCGAGGTGTTAAACGTTCAACAGCAAAACACATTTCAGCTCTTGATTTCCTTCAGATTCACTCTGGGAAGTGCGTCAGAGGTGTATCCCAGCTCCTGGGAGCAGACGGCAGAGGGGAGGAGGGGGAAGCACGGTTCCTATGCAGGTGAGGGCTGGAATGCCATCGGTGACGGCAGCAGAAATCCCTGGGATGCATCGATGGGAAAGGGGGATGGGAATTGCTGGAATCAGCTCCTTGGGATGCTGCTGTGCAGCCACAGGGGCTGTGAGGATCACAGAGCAGCTGTGTGCAAGCAGCACAGGAACATGGGTCACCTTCACCGAGCCCCAGAGCAAACACCAAGCAGGGATGGAGGAGGCAGTTCACAAGGCTCAAAGAGTCGTGAGAGAAAATTACTTTCAGGCTTTGCAACAGTTTCAGGAAGGTGAAAATGAATTTGTGCCTCACCCCAGCCCTGTGCTGTAAACTGACACCTTTAACAATGTGCTTTTACTCCTGGTGCTGTCACAGCTGAGGCCCCTCCGCCTCTCCCTGGTGTGATGTCTGTGCTCAGATCCATGTAGGAGACCATTTGCCACCTCAGTAAATGAGGCAGCTCTGCTGGGATGGGTGGCAGGGGAGGGAGCTTTGTGCTTTTACAGGTGCTGTAAATGTGATGCTGGCCCTGGGCTGGAGTGAGAAGAGCATCCCTGCCTTGTTTCCAGTGACAGGTTTCACTTTGTGGGCAGTGACCCTCCTTCCACCCCCAGCACATCCCCTGTGTGCTCCTCATGCAGTGCTTGGGGTCTGACCAAAGCCAGCCTCAGCCCCAGGGTGGGTCTGTTCTGGGACACGAGGAGTGGAAAAGGCTGAACTTCCATTGATGAGTGGAGTGCAAGGCACACAAGCAGAAAAATCCCTTCTGTTGTTACAGGGGTGTTTATTCTGGCCCCACATCAGGGCATTCCTGCAGAGCTTCCATCCCTGGAAGTGTCCAAGGACAGGTTGGACAGGGCTTGGGGCAAACTGGAATAGTGGAAGGTGTCCCTGCCCACGGCAGAGATGGTTTTCAGGTTCCTTCACACCCAAACCATTCTGTGATTCTATGAAAGCAATATTTTCTGCACTATCACTAAGACTTGTATCCTGACAAGGTTCTGTATGTGTCTGCTGGCAAAATGGCTTTGGTACTACTTGAAAATCAAAGGAAACAATCCTAGAGTGACAAGAAACCTGGGGAAAAAATAGAGAGAGAGATACAGAGTTTGATCATAAAATAAAACTTTAATTCTTATAAAGCCCTAAATGAGACACAGGAAGGGCAAATATTTGTTCTGCTGCTGACCTTCTCAGGCAAATAGCACACCAGGCCCTGTGGGGCTGGAGGCATCATGCTGCTGGGGAAGTGAGAAATCACCAAAAGCCAGAGTGGGCTGTAGAGAACCAGCTGATTGCTCAGGGGAGTAAAATTCCAGAGCAGTGAGAAGCCCTCACCTGGATGAATGTGTCCAAATAACAGATATATTTTTGCCATCACTTTTTGCTGCTGAAGAGAGAGGAATTAATTTCCAGTGTATGTCTGGAGTTGAAATTCAAACATATTTTCAGCATATGTATAATTTTCGGCACATAATTGGTCTTGCCATCTCAGCTAGAGGATAGTTTTTAGTATTTCGAACTGAAAAATTATCTTCTTAAAATTTTTGGTAGAGTTTTCCATTCCATCACAATTAGAAGGTGATTTTGGTGATGTCTGTGCCTTCAAGGGCACAGCACTGCTGTCACAGCAAGGAAAGGTGCTCATGGCACGCTCACAGAACCACAGAGTGTTTTGGGTTGGGATGGATCTTGGGGACCATCTCATTCCACCCTTTGCCACGGCAGAGATACCTTCCACCAGACCAGGTTGCTCCAAGCCCAGCCCAACCTGGCCTTGGACCCTGCCAGGAGCAGGAGATCCAACCAGCCACTTGTTTTCAGCTCCAAAAAGTGATTTTTTTGCTCCTTCCTGAAGTGTGTGCCTGGGGGTCTGACACCAGCCAGCAAAGCAGTGCTGGCTCTGCTCTCTGCCCAGCCTAGAGATTAGGGCAGGTTTAAGATATAAAAGAAAGACTACCCAGGAGATGAGCTATAAAATTAACCCTTGGCTGATGGGTTAACAGAGAGTGGGGTGGATGTGATGCTCCTGGCTTCATGTCTCTTCCTCACAGCCATCCTCCTCCTCCTCCCGAGGAGGAACACCCCTTCCCCGAGCCGTGTCTCTATTGGGGCAGCTGATCACCTCGGTAATGATGCCGTTTGTGGCTAATCCTCCCGGATTAAAAATGAACTGTAGCTGCTGCAGCTCCCACCTTTGCCGCATAGCAACGAGAGCAGAAAGTCAATTAATTACCTTCTCGCTGGAATCCAGGGGCCCTCTCGTCCTCGGCTCAGCCGAGTGTGTAATGGAAAAGAGATGGAGGCAGGCTGCAGCTGGCCAGCCGGGAATTGCATGACAAAGTGAAAGATGAGCTCTGGCAAAAAGAGGAGAGGAAGGGTGCTGGGGGAAACCCTCATCCCATAGGTTCATTAAAAAGAAGTAAGATGCTACTGATTACACAATTATTGACTTATTTCCCTGCTTTCAGCCCTGATCATGGTTCTGCATACACTGTGCAGTTGCAGGGCACCACCTGAGCTCATGGAGACACAGGATTATCTGCTCTGATTCCATCCCTGCTTCAGAACTGGGCTTTCAAGAAGTTTATTTGGGTAATAGTCCATTTTTGGCTGCTGTTTCTTTGGGGATTGGTCCCTTTAGGGCTGTTGCAGCCTCTCACATTGCCCCTGAGAGTTTCCAGCCAGCAGCTGTTCAGAGCTGGTTTTGAATGTGACTGTTCCACTGCTCTTCCTGGCGGCTTTCTGTGGTGAAGGTTAATGGGAAAATCATTCTAAAGATTGAATTTCCCTGGAAAGGCTGGACTGATGGGTACAAACAAACTGAGAAGCCATGGGTGGGGATCTGAACAGATACTGGGTTTGACTCAGCAGGAGGACTTGCTGCTTTTAGCAGCTTCTCTGGAGACAGAGGCTTGTAAGGTCACTCTCAGTCCCCCCAGACAGGATTCCATGACCACTGCTCTGTTCTGAGGGAAACTGGGAAAGTGAAAGAAGATAAGGACTATTTGAATGTCCCTTTATCAGATCTGACAGCTTCAGAGCCCTCAGTAATTGTCTGTTAATGAGAGCCAATAATTGTTACCTATGGCCCCTCTGGTTCAGCCGTGTCACCCAGGTCACCTGCAGGGGCTGGCAGAGGGGACAGAAGGATTGAGACCTCCTGGAGGAGGAAATAAGGGACAGGGGAGGGAGGAGCATGAACTGGGCTGTGCAGGAGCCTCCAGCTTGTGGTGGGTGAGCCATGGGGTGAGGAGGGGTCTCTGTGCAGGGCTGTGCTCAGTGACAGCCAGCCAGGTGACACAGGGAATGTCAGGGGGAAATTTGACAGAGGGAATGTCAGGGAGAAATGGATTAAAAGTTATAAATGTGGTTAAAATACTGGTAATTTTACTTGCTGAAGACCCGTGGATCCCCCACACAAAGCTGGAGAGGTGCCAGGAAGGAATCCTGGTGTGCAGAAAGGATCAAATCCAGAGAAACCGAGGAATGTGAGACCCTGCAGTTTAACTTTCCCTCTGGGCATTTCTGTCCCGTTGTCAGCTGGGATGTGAGCTGAACCAGGCTCCAGTGATTTATCTGCAGTGACAGAGCTACAGCGACTGAAATGGGACAAGGAAGTTTAATCTCTGCCTTCCCGCACAAGTTGGAAATTCGGAATCCCAGGCTGCCCTTCCCTCACCAGGGGTTTGTGCTGTGTATAGAAGTTTTTGGCAAAACCAAGTGTCCAGCTTGAACAGGCAAAGACCTTTGGTGTGGCTGGAAGGATGTCAGCTCCTCCTGGAAACACTGAGAGCCTGCTGTGCCCAGCCTGGTGAGCTCAATGAAATTTGTGAGCCTTAGGAAACAAATCTTGAGGATCTTCTACCTGATGCAACCACCAAATTATATTGGTGGCACTGCCCTTTCCCAGCCTTGTAGTCTCCTCTCACTCAACTTTCTGATGTGGAAAAAAAGTAACTTTAAGTCTCATTATTAATCTGCCTCATCTGCAGTTTACATGCGTGCAGGGGGAGGTAATCACAGAGCTGCCTTCCCTGCTGTTCTCTTCCTGAGGTTTTATACTCTCCAAATTTCTTTTTGTCATAAATCAAATTAGCTAAATTGCTTAAGAAGTACTGTTCTATTAAAAGCAAATAGAGTTGTGATGCCAAAAGTTTATTATGAGAATGGTGTTTTTAATTGTAATACTTTGGGATTACAGGCTGCTGAGTTCAGAGTTTCAGAGTTTCAAAGTTTAAAGGCTGCTGAACACTCCCCTGTGAAATAAATATTCTGGTAAGCATTTACAGAGGATTACAACGTGGTACATATGGGTGAAAAGGTATAAATGTGGGTAAAATATTGGTTGTTTTACTTGCTGAAGATCCTTGGATCCCCACACAAAGCTGTGGAGTCTTGATGGGTTTGGGAAGCTCCTGAGCCACAAAGAGTGAGCCCAGCTGGTGCATTATGGACCCTTTCATGGGATGCAGTGATGCACTTCATCAGCAGCTTGTCCCCTTTCTTAGGAGCTGTCCCAGGAGGAAATTGCTGTGGGGAAACAGCAAACCAGCACAGCAAGGCTGCCCAGAGCTTCCTTCTGCTGGAAAAGCAGCAGCAGGAGCGGGCAGAGCCGTTCGTAAAAACCACCAAATCCTAAAAATCATCAACGACGCCTTAATTGATGTCTCAGCACCATCAAAAATCTCAACATGATGAAACTTTGGGTCTCACCTGCAGGGTGTCCCAGAGGGATGCACCACACTGGGCTGAGCTCCTGGAGTGCTCAGTGCAGAGTGGTGCTGGTGCCACAAGCATCTCTGAGCCCTGGACAAGCTCCCTGAGCTCTGCCCTCAGCTCTCTGCAGGATGGAGGCACTGGGCAGGAATGCTGCTGCCGTGCCCAGAAAGAACTTATTTGCAAATATTTTTTAATCTTGTTTTCCTTACTCTCTTAATTCAAAGGTTTAAGCTAAATTCATGGAAAGGCACAGAATCTGCCCTTGCAATACCCATGAAGCAGAGACCCTCAGGCTCCTGGCAGAGCAGAACCTGGGTTAGATCCACCCTGCCTGCACCTTGCCTGGTCCTGGGCCCATTTCTGCCTCTTATAGAGGACAGCATCCCACCAAGAGTGACCAACACCCCCACAGGAGGTTTGCTGCAGTGGTAACAGGTGAAATTTCTATTTTGCTGAAATATTTGCTGTGTGTCAGTGTGAGCTGCACTGTGTTGCTGTGTCACCAAAAATATATCCTCTGCTGCAGCTGTGGTTTCCAGCTCATGGTCTCTTCCCTCCTTATTGTCTCCTGGCAAAGGATAATTTCAGTCCTGCCTTAGTATCTGTTCTCTTTCTGTACATTACCCAGATGAAAGAAGAAAGATTTCTCTGCAAAGGTCTGGTTTTCTCCCTGTGGGGTTTATGCTGAGACCCCCAGGGCTGGCTGGACTCCTCTGGTACCTCTGGACAAGAAACTCACTGCTGGCTTGCTCACGGGGACAATAAATATTATCCCAATAAATATTGTCCTGTCCCAGCTTTGCTAATCTGAAGTGTTGACAGGAAAGCTTTTCAGGTCAGAGTGTTTGAGAAACTCTGTAGAAATGCTGTATTTAGGCTATAATTACTGAGTGCTGTCCCTGTGACTGGCTCTGGAGCCAGCACTGCCTGCAGTGTGAGGTACCCAGGGTTATGATGGGCACCCCTGCAGATAAAGGCACTGTGATGAGCTGACCTCTCTGAGCCCTGTAGGAAATAGGCAGGCTCTCCATGGCTTGTGTTGGGCACAGGTAACTGCATTTCCCTGTTAGTGGAGGGCCAGCAGGGCTGGTTCCTGTGCCAAGTGCCCCTGTGGGCACAGACAGGCACTCACACCCTCCTTGTGCTGCAGTGAGTTTTGCCAGCACTGTGGGATGCAAGCAAATGATCTGTGTGAAGCCTTCCTGCAAAAAGAGGGTTTTTTTTCTTTTTTCTCTTTTTTCTCTTCTTCTTTCTTTTTTTTATTATTTTTTAATTTTTTTTTCTTTGCTAGAAGCAGGGCTCTGCAGTGCAGAGCAGGGGCAGCCAGGCTGAGTGCAGCACCCAGTCCCTGCCCAGTGTCCCCTCAGCTGGCACTGGGCATGCAGGGCATGCAGGGCACACAGGCAGCAGCTCCAGGTGAGGGTTTGTGTCTTCTCCTCTCCAGCAGCATGGGAAATGTTGCTGTGGGCTGAGCTCCCCTCTGGATCAAGCTGTGATATCCCTCACTTTCCCTTTGGCTCTCCTTAGGACACAGCAGCAGCTTCAAGTGATGCTTTTCTGGGCTCAGGTTTTGAATGCGTCCTTTACATGGAGTTTATTTTTGGTCTTTAGGAAAACAAACCAAGCAGACTAATGGATGATATCTGCACACAGAGCTGCACACTCAAATCCTGCTGCTAGAAACAGCACCCTCCATGTGTGAGGCTCCACAAATTGGTGTGGGAGTCATGTTCAGAGACCCAGCAGCAATTTTGCCCTGGCTTAGGTAAACCTGGTTTCTGTCACTCCAAAACATTGAGAAAGGTCCTGTTAAAGGAAGATACACAAACCTGTGCCTGCTGCCTTGCCTTGTTAGCTTGGCTGAGCTGTCAGGAATACCTCAAAGCAGGATTTGTGATTTCCCCAATTGCTCCTCTTGGCTTTTGGATAGAGCTGGAAGATGTTTGCAGTAGATGTGAGTGACTGTACGTTGCTGACCTGCTTTTATCAGAAATGGCCACAAAAAGGAGAAGGCACATGGACAGATGGGGGATGGAGCAGGCTGAGACTGAGCCCTCCTGACAAGAAACACCCCAAGGCAAGCTGGCTGCTGGCTGGGCCTCTGCATGAGAGGCCCTTCCCACAGCACACACAGATTAAACACAATTAAGAAAAAACAGCATTAAAAGAATAAGAAAAAATATAGATTATATAATCTATATAATCTATATTTGTACTGGGACATCATCTGACCACAGAGAGAATTTTCCTCTACAGACCAGTCACTGTTACAGCCTCTACAACTGCAGCAGAAGAGATTTTTATTTGAAAGTTGACGTTAAAAAGCTTGGCACCTATGAAGTGTGCACTTTCCTTTCCTAGTTCATTGTCATTTCCTGTGAAATACAAGTGTGTACATATATGAATATTTAATTTGACAGTGATGAAGCTTTATATATTAAGTCAATGAAAATGCTGTTAGGCTCATGGGAACAATACCACAGAGCAGTGAGTTGGGAATTTGGTGCCCAGTGGCTACCACTTAATTTTGATGTGAAGCATAAAAACAAACAATGGGTTAAATTTAATTCCAACCTATGGAAAGTGTTTTTGGGAACGTGTTGTGCTCAAATTGCAAATTAATTTTTAGTTTATAGGTGATGATGGTTTATCAAGGCTCTTCCCTCTGGGAAATGGAAATCACAGCAATTCATGTACAAATTTTATCCGAAATTACAGATCAGAAGTTATTTATTTCGGAAATAATGAGGTTAAAGCAAAAAAAAAGTTTTATTTTTTTTACATATGGGAAAATTTTCTTATTGTAATATACATGATTTATAATTATTATATTCTCAATCCTTAATGTGTGTGGTCTTTTTTTTATGAGTCTGTAATTTAGGCAGCCATTTTGTGTATTCAGTAAAAAAAAAATGAAATAAAGAGGGGACATCCACTGCAGGCTTTCTCCTGGAGACTCTGCCTTTGGATTTCACTCTGTTGTGGTTATTTTCCTGCAGAGTCTCTGCCAGCGTGGCTGCTGCTGCCTTTGTCTGGAACACCAGAATGTGGATCAGAGCACAAACTCAGCAGCAGCTTGTGTGATTCTGCACCCAGACTTTTCACTTTGTGCTTTTTGCTGCTGCTGAGCTTTAAACACACTCGAGAGGGAGAACCCAAGGCTTGGGACATTCAGGGCTTGGGACATTCAGGGCTTGGGACATTCAGGGCTTGGGACATTCAGGGCTTGGGACATTCAGGGCTTGGGACATTCAAGGTTTGGGACATTCAGGGCTTGGGACATTCCAGCAGCCCAGAGCTTCCCCTCTCCCCTCTTCCCTCCCCTCCAAACCCTCTCACCGTGCACCACGTCCGGACACCGACGCCTTTTCCTTCCCTACCGAAATTCCCAGAGCTATTAACTGGGTCACGGGAGCTGGTCCCAATCCAGCAGTTTATCTAATTGCCTTTTTATAGAATATCCTGCAACTCTTCATTATGCTGTCAGAGCCGCCCTGCGCGGTGGCGGCGGGGGGATGAGGAGGCAAGGCTGGGATGAAGGGCACTGCTGTGCAACCTCTCCTGTGCATTGCTGGGGCTGCAGGGCTGCCCTCGGCCCAGCCACAAACACAGGAGATGCTTTTGGCAGCGGCTGTGGGAAGGTGGAACGGCTTTCATGTCCTGGGATCACCTCTCCAGGTGTTCATGTACCTGTGCAGAGGGGTGGCTGCTCCAGGAATGCCTGGGCTGGCCTGTGAGGGTTCTGTTCTTCGGGCAGATGTGACCGTGGAATTTGCTGTATGGGCAGAAGGTGCCCCTCAGCTGGCAGCTGTGCTGTGCTGCAGCAGGTTAGAGGGGTGTGGGGAAAGATCTTGGCATAGACCAGGAGTCTGAGAGCAGGAATCAGGGGCTTGCACACCTGCATTTGGGCACCCACTCTTTTCCTGAGTGTTACAGGGGAGGATGAAGGTGAACATTCAAGATTTGCACAGCCCCTTTTTCACAATTTGCAGTCTAGTGTGTATGCAGTCTAGTGTGTTTGTAGCAGCTCACAGACCCCCAAAGCCCACGAGAATCAAATCTTTTGCATTTGGGAGCCTGACTGAGCAGTGAACTTGGAGCGATGTCCATCCTGCCCCCAAATATCTGCACCTTGCAGCTGGCATTGCTCTGTGCTGCCCTGCAGCCCGGAGAGAGGCAGGTGCTGAGGGATTCAGAAAGACAACACACCCAGGATCGGCCTTGCTGACTTGCTTTAAATGATTTTTGAGCACAAATTGCTCTTTTCCCTCAGTGTAATAATCAGAAGACCCAGCCACGAGCCTCGCAAGCCTGGTCTGCAGAGATAAGGCAGAGCTGCTCCTCCGCCTTGGATGTGCCTGGGGAGCACGGTGGGCTCTGGACGAGGCAGGAGCAGCCCCGCACACCCCTGGGGCAGCTCTGGGGGTACAGGGACCCCCAGCCCGCCCCGGGGAGCGGCTCAGGGAAGGCAGAGTGTGCCAGAGCCCCTCGGCTCCAGCATTGGCTGCTGCTCGTTCGCGGGCGCGCTCTCGCCTTTCAGCTGCTTCGGCTGAAACGATTTGCAGCTCAAACGCCCCCCTGAGAGCCGCTAACCTTTGGATAAGGTTTGGCACCATTATCCTGCTTGGGTTAATTGGGAGTTAGGGAGAGCTCCGGAGTGACACGGCTGCCTCCATCCGTCCGTCCGTCCGTCCGTCCTTCCAGCCTTCCCCGGCGTGCTGCGGGCAGCGATGGGGAGAGAAGCAGAGGTAAATGCCCCGACCCTCCCCTCTCCTCCATCTCTCCGGGTTTTCCTCTCTTCCTCTCCCTCTTTCTGTATCCTGTAACCCTTCCCCGCCCTCACTCCTATTTTTGTGCTTTCTACCCCATTTCAGCCGCCGGCAGTAGTTCGGGGGGAGAGGGGAGAAAGTATTTTTATTTCTCCAGCCGCTGCTACAGAAAATCTTTTTCTCCCCGTCCTGGACAGAGGCAGGAGCCAGCGGGCATCCAGGGGGCAGAGGGACCCCGGGTGGGTGTTCCCGGCTGGGCAGGGGTCCGGCGGCTGTTCCGAGGTGCAGAGGGGCGGTGGGTGCGGGCTCAGCTCCCGGGGTTAACATCAGCATGGGGGAACAGCAGAACCCCCGTTCCTGTGCCCCCCGGAGCCCCCCGACCTGCTCAGCATCCTCAGCATCCCCCAGCTCCTCACTGAGCTCGGCGTCCGGCGGGGCTCGGCAGCCCCCGGCGCTCTGCGGGCTCATCTTGAGGGGTCCCCGGGCAAAGAGGGGGCACAGCCGCGCTCAGCGCTGGGAAAAGGGACCCCCGACCCCAGGGCATCCCCGGGCTGAGGAACGGCCCGAGCAGGACCCGAGGAGGGTCCCAGGGCAGCGTTGCCCCGGGGCTTTCTCTCTGCATCGGCCCTGAGATCCTGAACTTATTTGCGAGCTCCCTGTGGATTTCCTTTATTTATTTTCTTAATTTCCTTGGTTGGAGTTTTTGTTTTATTGGTTGTTTCGGAGGGATTTTACTAGGTTTTGGTTTTTTTGGTTTTGTGTTGGGTTTTTATTTTGTTTTGGGGGGGTCTTTGGTGGGGTTTTTTGTGGTTTTTGTTTTGGTTTTTTTTTTTTTTTTGCTTGTTTGGTTGGTTTTCTATCCGTTTAGGTTTTTTGTATTTTTGGGGTTTTTTTTTGTTCCCTTTTTGTTTGTTGTTCATATTTTTTAAAAATATTATTATTTATTTTGGTTAGGATTTATTTTTTCTCTAAGAGATGTCTCCCGAGCTCGACACATCCATGACATTCTGGATGCTCAACGAAGAGCCAAAAGCCCATTTCCTCCACCCTTGGCGTGATCATGGAAAGGCTTGGGTTGGAAGGGACCTTAAAGTTCAGCTGGGTGGCTCCCAGAGCATCCCCCTCCACTCTCTGGTATCAAGGGATCCCGGTGGGACCATTTTGGGTCTCCCAGCCGCAGTTCGGGGGTGTCGGGGCAGGGGCACGGATGCTTCAGGGCTGTTTGAGGAGATAATCACGCACCAGACAGAGGTTTGGATGCATTTTCGTTCCTTCTTCCCTGATGCCCCTGCAACCTCCAGAAACAGAGCTCCTTCACGCCTTCTTTCATAACGAACTCGTCTTAAGATGAATAAAAAAATTAATATTAATAAAAAAGAAAAATAAATCGTTGGATTAATCCCTCACGGTGTCTCGTATCACTGATTTCCCCGAGCTGTGAAGAGGCGAAACGGCGGCCGAGGGCAGCGGGGACGGCCTGAGCTTTGCAATTTCTCCCGTTAAATCCCAGCCCGTCAAGACGCTGCTAAACCCGGGGCGAAGCCGTGCCCCGCTCGGCGTTCGCGACCTATCTGTGCACTCACATGAAATAATTCCCACGCAAAGCCAAGGATGCGCCACGCTCAGCCGCCCTCCTCCTCCGCTGCCATTAAAAAACCCCATTTTTGGGGTGCCGGCTGTAGAAACAGCTCGTTTATCCCCATGCTGAGAGCAGCGGCTGAGAGACCCCTTAGGGGTACTGCCCTCACCGCGGATATTTTAGTTTTATTCTGGTTTTTTGCACCCTTCAGTCTTTTCGCACCCAATTTCCTTTTGAATTGTGGCTGGGGAAAAAATAAAAAGGTTTTTAAGAAGGTGATTTAAGGATTTTTTTTTCCTAGGAATTGGGGTTTTTTTCCCCCATCTCTGCTCAGTACCGCATCCCACCTGCAACCGCAGCCTGGGAGCTCCCTTCCTACGCCCTCGACAACGATATTAGGAAATAATTTAGTGGTGGCTTTTCCTTCTATCTGTGGTAAAAAAATGGGGTTTTTTGCCTTCCAAAACATCAAAGGAAAAGAAATTCCTCCTTTCCCTCACCTTTCAAAGAACATACATTCATATACATATACATATATTATATATATATATATATATATATATATATATAATTTTTTAAACAACGATTCAAAGGCTCTCCCACCGCAGAGGGGACGTGCTTTCCCACACACCGCCCCCGAATGCCATCGCTCCCCCTGGCACTCTCCACTTGTCTGTGCCACAGCACAGGACCGGGATTTCCCGTTGTCGTTATCGGCTGTGTTAGCCGCTCACCTCGGAAAAATTTAAAATAAATTAAAAATCGTAAGGCTTTTTGTTTAAACGAATATAAGCGCTTGGAAGCAAACCGAAATTATCGGTATTTTTTTTAAAGAAAGGGGAAGCTCAGTAGTGGCTGGTGAGGACGGAGAGCTCAGCACGGAGCACATCCCCCGATGCCGGTGCCCCGCTGCAGTGCTGATGCGGTGCCACCCGGCTGCGGGCCCCAAAGGAGACCTGTGCCCCTTGTCCCGCCGGTTTTGGAGCTCCCTGATCCCAGGAATCGTTAGAGAGAGCCGAGCCCTCGCTCCCTGTGCGCGGGTGGCCACGCACCGCTGTGTCCCCCGGGCAGGGGCCGCTGCCCAGGCCGCCTCAGCCTCCGAAGGGGCCGCGCGGTTTGGGGGACAGAGAAAAAGAAAAGAAGGGGGTGCGAGGAGGAAAATCCCGTTAAGAACCTGTCGAAAGCCGCCCGTCCGCCTCTTCAGCGGAGCTCTTTTGTTTCTCAGTGGGGAAGGGGCTGGCGGCCGGGGTCTGCGGGCGGCTGCGGGGCCGGTGCGGGGCAGGGCGGGCAGCGCAAGGGATGCGGAGCCGGGCTGGGGAGCAGGGGGGGGTCCCGGGCTGCGGCGCTGCTGGCGGGGCCCGGCGGGCGTGGGTGGGGCGGGGGGAGTGCGGGGGGCTGGGCTTGGCCGGGGAGGCTGGTACCTCCCCCAGAAATGCAGCAATTCTCTCCCCTCTCCTCTTCTCTCCGCGAGGTGGGCGCACTGCGATGGAGACGCGGCGCGCTCTGCCAGGGGCTCGCTCTGCCCGTCTGGTGACATCGGCCGGCTGCTGACAGCCCCCATCCCGCCCGAGTCGCCCCCCGATCCCGGCGCGGGGCTCGGCGGAGCGGCGCGGAGCAGCGCGGAGCGGGCGGCGGGGCGTGCGGGCCCGCTCCCCCCGCAGCGGTGTCATGCCCCTGGGCACCCCGGCCGGGAGCCGCCCGCACTGCGCCGGGACACGGAGGTAGCGGCTCGGAGCAGCTCCCCGCAGCAGCCCCTCGCCAAGGGGCCGCCAAGCCCCGTCCACAGCCCCTCCGCCCGCCCGCCCCGTCGGGTCTCCGCATCCCCGAGGATCCGCGAGCAGCGGAGTCACCGGAGCCGCAGCCATGGCCACCCTTCTCCGCAGCAAGCTCTCCAACGTGGCCACCTCGGTGTCGCACAAATCCCAGGCGAAGATGAGCGGCATGTTCGCCAGGATGGGCTTCCAGGCGGCCACCGACGAGGAGGCGGTGGGCTTCGCCCACTGCGACGACCTGGACATGGAGCATCGGCAAGGGCTGCAGATGGACATCCTCAAGTCCGAGGGCAGCGAGGAGGGCGGGGAGCCGCCCCTGGAAGGGGACATCCACTACCAGCGGGACGGCACAGGGCCCCTGCCGCCCTCCGCCTCCAAGGAGGCCTGCTCCGAGCTCTCCGGGCAGGGCAAGCCCAAGATCACGGCATGGGAGGCGGGATGGAACGTCACCAACGCCATCCAGGTACGGCCGCCGCCACCGCCGCGGGGCACCGGGCAGCGCTCCCTGATCCCGGTCCCGTTACGTGCTCTGTATCTCGGCCAGAAGCCGTGGGCTGATTGCAAACCGGTTTCGAGGAAAAGGGGGAATAGGGAAAAAACAGAAATAAAAATAAGTGAAAGATAGAGGTGAATAATAGAGCAGGAGGAGGGAATTAAATGGAAAAATAGATTTTAAAAAAAGGAAATTAAAATGCCCTAGCCCAGCTTTCTGCTTTGCTTAGCCCCCTCTTTCCTCCCTGAGCTGGGCACAGTGCCAGGGAGGGGCCCAGGCCCCAGCCCTGTCACGCTGCAGATTCTGACCCCTTCAGGCTGCCCCAGCAAGGAGGGACAGGGGGACACGGCGGTGACTGGGCTGGTGGTGGGGCTGCACTGGGGTGGGCCCAGTCTGGCCCCAGCAATGGAGGTCTTGGTGCACTGAGAGGGGCTGGGGACAGCGAGGGTGGAGACTGGAGCAAAGCCTGGTCACCCAAACCTTGCCCGGCTGTTGTGGGTGCTCGGGGGTGCGATGGCGCTGGTACTCTGTGACTGTGGGGGTGGCACGTCACAGGGACAGGGGTGCGTCACCGCGTGGCAGCGGCTGCGTGGCGTGACTGTGCGACCGCCTGCGTGGGCGCCACGGTGCGTGGGCAGACAGAGAGCACGCACGTGACCGCCCTGGCGCGGCTGCGTGCGCTCAGCCCAGGCCCCTCAGAGATCCGGCAACACGGTTTCCATTTTGTCTCTTTCTAGGGGATGTTTGTTCTGGGCCTGCCCTATGCCATCCTTCACGGTGGATACCTAGGACTCTTTTTAATAATTTTCGCTGCAGTGGTTTGCTGCTACACTGGGAAAATCCTTATTGCCTGTCTTTACGAAGAGAATGAGGATGGGGAGATAGTCAGGGTGAGAGACTCCTACGTGGACATCGCGAACGCGTGCTGTGCGCCCCGCTTCCCCACGCTCGGGGGCAGAATTGTCAACGTGGCTCAGATCATTGAACTGGTCATGACCTGCATCCTCTATGTGGTGGTCAGTGGGAACCTGATGTACAACAGCTTCCCCAACCTGCCCGTCTCCCAGAAGTCGTGGTCCATCATTGCCACGGCAGTGCTCCTGCCTTGCGCGTTCTTGAAGAACCTCAAGGCAGTCTCCAAGTTCAGCTTGCTCTGCACGTTAGCCCACTTTGTCATCAACATCCTGGTGATCGCCTACTGCCTCTCCAGGGCACGCGACTGGGCCTGGGACAAAGTCAAGTTTTACATTGATGTCAAGAAGTTTCCCATCTCCATTGGCATCATTGTCTTCAGCTACACCTCCCAGATCTTTCTGCCTTCCTTGGAGGGGAACATGCAGAACCCCAAGGAGTTCCACTGCATGATGAACTGGACTCACATCGCAGCTTGCATCCTTAAGGGACTCTTTGCCTTGGTCGCCTATCTGACCTGGGCTGATGAGACCAAGGAGGTCATTACAGACAACTTGCCATCCACCATTAGGGCAGTAGTCAACATTTTCTTGGTGGCCAAAGCCTTGCTCTCGTACCCCTTGCCGTTCTTTGCAGCTGTAGAAGTCCTGGAGCGGTCCCTTTTCCAAGATGGAAACAGGGCTTTCTTCCCCAACTGCTATGGGGGTGACGGGCGGCTCAAATCCTGGGGACTCACCCTCAGATGTGCCCTGGTAGTTTTCACCCTGCTCATGGCAATTTATGTCCCCCATTTCGCCCTCTTGATGGGTCTTACTGGGAGCCTCACAGGCGCAGGGCTCTGTTTCCTGCTCCCCAGTCTCTTCCACCTCAAACTCTTGTGGAGGAAGCTCTTGTGGCATCATGTCTTCTTCGATGTTGCCATTTTCGTTATAGGCGGTATCTGCAGCATCTCTGGGTTCATCCACTCTTTAGAAGGCCTCATAGAGGCTTTCAGAACCAATGCTGAAGACTAAGGAGGGGCCAGAGTCGGGTGCAGGAAGAGAATTGCATCGAACATCCGCATAGCCAAATAATTCTGCATCCCTTTAATGGAAAGAGTCATTATTTTCATTACGTGCATCCAACAAATTCTATGTCATAGAATCTGCAAACTAAGGAAAATAAGAAGAGATGAAAGTGCTCACCCTGGTGTCTTTTTAAATAAGCTCAGATTTAAATCTATTTTTTTGTTATTTAGATTTTTTGGAAGGAAATTATCTGATGCCCCACCCCTCTCTCCTCACTCGTTGCCTGAAGCTTGGCCCCCCACAAACGGCCTGTTGGGAAACAGTCGCAGTTTTCAACACTCCTCACAGATATGCAAATCAGTGTTTCAGGAGCTGAAACACAGGTGCCGATCCCACGGGATTGGGAAGCAAACCCGCCAATGGGGCGGGAGCAGGGACCTTTGTTTTAACACTTTGAGAGATGGATGTAGACGAGACCCAGATTGTACGACCAGCCCAACAAGCCCAAGCAGCGTCTGATGACCGGTGATGCCGCTTACCTGCAATGTTTACACCGTAGTCACGATAGATGTCAGGACTGCTCGATTCTTCCATCCCAATCCACACCGAGGAACGGCGCTTCCCATCAAACACAAATGTGCTGCCTCTGGTTGAAATCGCAGCCCTGGAGTCCACTTCTCGGTGACTTACGTTTCGTTTCGTTTTAACAATTGTTATTTCTAAATTATGAAAAGCTAAAAAATAATATAATAATAATAATAATAATATATGGTTGGATTTGATGTTGTTTCGGGATTACAGGAACAAAACTACGACACAATTCATTCTGTGCAATCTACCAGATCCGTGGAGCTGTTTCCAATGTACGTGTGGTGTCATTGTGGTAAATAAGATGAAAAATGTATATCAGAAAAAAAATCTATCTTTAACATATAATGTGGTACATAAATATATGGAACAATAAAGAGAAAACATAGATGATGAGGCTGGCCTGGTTCGTGGGGGGCTTGGAGGAGCAGGGCAAGGGCAGAGGGAGGTTCATCCTCTCATTGTCGGGGCTACAACACATCCTCGGGCTAAGGGAGGCAGTGCCGGCTTTCCAGAGAAGGTGGCATTCAGCTGCTTGCAAGAGGCAGGAGACATTTTTTGGGAAGAGGTCATCTTACAGCTGGGGGTGGCGGGGCTGCTTTCACCCCCTCCTCACAGTTTTGCGTTCCCTCGTAGTGCTCAGACTACAGGAACGGGAGTTGGCAGATGCACCCCGGGGTTTTTGTTCTTTGTGAAACAAAGGAGGAGAAATAAACGAAATAAAAGGCTGGGTGTACCCCTGGCTTGATCCAAACTCGCCAAACCCTGCCCACGGGTGTGGAGCGTCGGGCTGATCCCCGCTGCGGGCAAAGTCGCCACCGCGGGGGAGGTCAGCCCCACACTCCAATCCTGTGACAGAAAACACCTCGATTTACACCATTTTAAAAGCCACGACAACTAATTGTCCATCCGCTGCCGCTACACAGCGAGGATGAGGATGGAGGGACCCACCGGCAGCGCTCCCGCAGCACAGGCACAGCTGAGGTCCCCGTGGGGATCCTGTTATTGCCCCCAAAACACGTCGAGCCCCGCTAGGGCTGGGATGTGCCCCCATCTCCCCCGCCTGGTCCGGCCGGGGTTAGCGGGCAGCTCCGCAATGCGGTACCGGGAGGAGGTGTTGGCACAAGCTGGGAAAGGGGCTGCGGGGGGAGAGAGGGATGTCCCTGCTCGGGGTAAACGCATTTCGGGCGATTTTCTGGGCAGCTTCCGATAGAAAAGAACAGGGGAGCTGTGGGGTCTGTGCCGTATGGGGACAGGGTGGTGTGGCGCCGGGGGTGGGTGAGAGTGGGGGGCATCATGGTGAGACGCCTGCCCTGGATTAGCCACATTTCCCTCCATGCTGGGAATACCCAGCAGCGTCCTACCCCATTCTCAAGCTCATGCCCATCGTCTTCACGCTCATCCCTACCTCCATCCTCACCACTTTCACCCTCATCATCCCCCCTCTCACCCCAGGGCAGGTGACCCGTGATTGCCGCCCTGCCGCAGGCACTGACAGCCCGATCCGCCCCCCTTCCCGTGCGCTCCTGGCCCGGAGCGGCCACGGCGGCGCAGCGCCCTCGCCCGACGGCGCTCCCGGCCCGGAGCCACCGCATCTTTCCACAGCCGGGAGAGGGGACATGCCCGGCCCGGAGCGACCGCATCCATGCCCGGATGGGAGATGGGATGGGCCAGGCCCGGAGCCACCGCATCCATCCTCGGCCGGGAGATGGGACATGCCCGGTCCGGATTCACCGCATCCATCCCCGGCCGGGAGACGGGAACCAGCCCGGAGCCACGGCATCCATCCCCAGCCAGGAGATGGGATGGAACCGGCCCGGAGTCATCGCATCCACCCGCCCGAGATGAGGGGAGCCAGCCCGGACACGGGGCTTCTCTTCAGGGGTGCTCGCTGCTCTTGCTTCTGCCCTGAACTCTCTGTTCCAGGTCTGCTTTCTCCCCAGGGCAGTGATAAACGGCCAGTGTGGGAGGAGATCCAGCCCATCTCCCTGCCCTGAGAAAACCCCTCGGATCCTGGAATAAGTGGAGAGCTGAGGTTGCCTGGCAGGTTAACACAGTGCTCCGTACATCTCTGGTTTGTACACGGTGCTTTCAGGGTGTTTTTGTCCCTGTGTTCCCCACCAGGGAAGCAAGGGGAACATGCCACAGCGGCACACAGCTGACTCTCCTCTCCTGCGGGCTGCTGTTTGAGTCTGTACACAGGATGCTCACAGACTGACATGTCCTGGTCTTTGTGTTTTACAGAAGCGAAAAGTTCTCTGATTCAGGGTACACAATGATGGAAACTGTTTGATGAAGCTTTAATTTTGCAGAGGTTTTAAACCTAATTCAGCTCTCTTTCCCCCCCTTCCCCTTGCGAGCAGACGTGCCCCCGGCTGTACTTGGGGCTGTTAGATTTGTGCCCTTTTTGTGACAGTGGAAGAAGGTCAGGGATCCTCACCTCTATCTCCCAGGGCGAAGAACAGGGAAGCTTGACCAGCACCGCAAATCCCTGAGCTCCCCAAGCTCCTGCTGGCAGGGAGGCAGCCCCGGCTGGAGGAGCACTGCAGGCGGTGCGGCTCCCAGGGCTGACAGGGCACCTCAGCGTCTGCCCCGCCGCACTCTCCAGCTGTGTCGAAAGCAGCGATTTCCCAGCGAGCCCCAAAGGGCTTTGTCTCGCTGTCAGCTCGGCTCAGGCGCTTCCCCCGTGCCCCTGCCGGGAGCCGGCCCTCGCTGGTGGCTGACGCGGACCCGCTTGCGAAACGAGCCGGCTCTGCAAGCCCAGCGATAAGCACAGGCTGTGTCCTCTAAACTTGTCCGTGGCTGTTGGCGCAACACTTGTGCCTCGGGCTAGGGACACGGGCAGCCCCTCCAGCCTGTCTCAGCAGACATTTTGATGCTGTGTCTATGCCTGTGGCAGCGTTCGTGTGCCCAGTGCTGCTGGACATGTGCAGCCCTTACAGCAAGGGACGCAGCGGAGTGAGGAAAATAACCCCCAAAATAGCAGCAGGTTTAACGTGAACAAAGCAGAAATCTTCTGAAAACCCAGTGCGATGTCAGAGTCTGGTCTGTGCTCCAAATGGCTTTTGTCTGCGCTTTGTAGCTTCTGGTCATGTGCTGCAACAATCCTCTAAACCTTCTCACTCTGAAAACCAGACAAACAAAGGCCCTCTCTGCACTACCAGGGAACGGATTTATTTCTCTCTGTGTCTTTACAGTTCCTCAGGCACAATGGGGACCTCTATTTGGGCTCATTTCCTGAGACATGAGGGTAATACCAAATCTCTGTTGCCCTCATGCATCCACACAGTTGTGCCACCCATTGGGACCATCGGTGGGAGCTGGAGAGAGGTGAGGGCAGAGCCCACTCCTCCCTGTGTGCAGAGGGCAGGCATGGCTCTGCCTCCTCCCCACACATGGAGCCAGAGACTCTGCCTGTGCTGGCAGCTGGATATCTCAGCCTCATGAAGTTTGGATACTCCATATCACATATTCCAGGCTATTTCAGAAAATGCTTTTTCAGAAAAGTGCTATTTCAGAAAATGCAATTTCAGAAAAACCAAAAGAGGTATTCATTTTTGATGGTGGCATCAATGTTCTCCATCAACTGATTTTGTACATCTTTGGAGTTTTTGTTTCAGGTGAGGAGTTGGAGGCTCCACCAGTGACACAACTCACCTGTCAGACTCTTGTTTGTGCCCCCACACAGGGATGTGACCCCTGGTGCTGGGCTCCTGCAGAGGGGAAACAAGAGGAATGGAGCAAACTGGGGAGAGCATGAGGGCAGTAGATTTTGGCTCTGAGAGTGCTCCTCTGGGCTCAATTGTGATGTGCCCATGGGCCCCTCTTGGATTCTCACTATAGGACATGAAAAAACACAAGCACACACCGCTGCTCTCAAGGTGAAGGAAAAAGGGAAGTTTATCGTTTTCCAAGAGTGACAGTGGATTGGAGGGTGACAGTGCCACCTCTTCAATGACACTGGACAAACCAACAGTCCATCAACTTTCTCTTCTTCCATAAAGGAATGCAAAACAATGAGTTATTTACAGAAAGTGTGTGAGAAAGCTCACTACAAGAATGTCAACACCAGAAGGCTTAGAAAATCTTAAAAAATCAGGGTGACAGGTTCATCCTCTGTATGAGTGGCCCAGGATCCACAGGACTGTCACACCTGCACAAATCAGGCATGTAAAAGTCCTGGGATTTCTTGCCCCTCAGTGCTGCCAGAGGGCAAGGCTCCCTCTCACCCAGCTCCTTCCTGTTTGGCAAGGTCTGTTGGGGGATTGGCAACAGGTCCTGTGGTCTTGCTGGAGTTTGGGAGGTGACCCATGCCTCATTACCTCTGCTGGGATCCAGCATGTGACCCAGCACGGCCTCCGGCAAACAGAGCACTTTGTTCTGACCCTTTGCACCTCCCTGCCAGCGAGCTGCCCTCTAATCCCCCCAAGGAGGGATTTTCCTCTCCCACCCCAGCTCCCTGTGCCTTGGTCCCCTCAGAGAGAGAGGTCCAGGGTAATAATTTACTGCCTGCCACAAGCCACTCCTTCGGACTTTTTCTTCGACCTTCAGACTGCATTGCCAAAATAAAAACAGCGTGAGGGAGAGAGGCACAGGCTGCTCCTGCGGTGAGAGTGTGGCAGTGCCCGCTGGATCCAGGAGCCCTGCCTGCAGGTAATGCACCTTTGCTTTCTCTGGGAGGATTGAGACTTTCCCTTCTTTAAATGACTTTCTGAAGCCCTTTGGGAGCAGCAGAGGGGTGTGAAGGATTCATCCCTTGCTGCCAGGAACCTGGCTGGCCTGTGGAAGAGCTGCTCCCCAGGGCCAGCAGCTGCAAGGGGAGGGGGTTCAGTTCCAGCAGTTGTTGGGGTTGTTTCACAGATGTGGAAGAGTCCAGAGAGGAGATGAACAGCCTCCTTTCCTTCCTCTGGGAAATTTTCTGGTTTTAGCTCTGCCTCCCCCAGCAAACTTCCATCAAACGAACTCCCATCACCCTGCTTGTCCCTGCAGCCCCACAGCAGCTCAGCTGGGTGGGCTCCTGCGGGCAGCACTCATGAGTGCTCCTGATCTGGGTAATTTCAGAAGCTGGAGATCAGCAGACACCATGGTTCTGGGCCACCTGCACATGGAAAGGAGCCTTGGGCTCCATGGGGATTTGCAGCCAGCACTGGAAGGGTGAACTTTACACCAAAAATTTCAGGTTGTGTTGGCTGTGGTCTGCTGGGCTTTGAGAATCTCTGAGGTGAAGCTCAGGAGTGTCCATCAGGCTTCCCAAACCCCCCTCTGGCAGGACAGGGAGGGCTGTTCCTGCTCCGTTCCAGAGCTGGGCTTGCCACATTTCAGGACAGCTCTGCTGCTCTTGTACAAGGGCTCACAGGTCCTGGCAATGCCTTGAGCCCAGCTTGGACAGGGCTGCTCACTGCATGCAGTGTGTAGAGCTCTGCTGAAGACAATCTCTGGCTGTGCCAGCTCCAGCTGCTTCCCAGGGTTTGCACATGGATAGAAAGGGTTGAAAACAGGGATTCCAGGCAGGATGGAGCAGGCAGAGGGGAGGCACTCCCAGGGACACTGCACCCACAGCTGCTCCTGAGGAAGCCACTGCTGTGCCAGCAGCCAGGGACTTGGGTTTGGGCAGTGCAGCTCTCAGAGCCACTTCTGAGCTGCTAAACTCTGCTCAATCCAGCCAGGAAACTGCCCTTGTCCCCACCAGGTGAGCACATCTGGGGCTTGAGCTAGGAATGGTGGCCCTGTGTCACACTGACCTGTGCTACAGAGGAAAAGAGGTATTCACCCCAAAAAACAGGGTTTGGGGTTGTTTTTTGTTTGTTTGTTTGTTTGTTTTTTGTTTTGGTTTCAGTTTTATTTTGTTTTTGTTTGTTTGTTTGTTTGTTTGTTTTTTTTTTTAAAGGCACAGGCCATAATGTGTCCTGAAGCGCTGCAGGGAAGGAAAAGAGGGAAAAGCAAGCAGCAAGGGCAGTTGAGCCTTTTGCAAGGACAAGGTTGGCCAGGAAGGGTCACTTACAGTCAGACTGCTTCCAATGGTGTGTTATTTATTCACTGAGGCTGTGCCTACACTTGAAAAGCACTTGGGAGCAAAAGAAGTTCCAGGCACCTAATTTAATGGCAATAATAACCACAGGAAATGTAAAGGCTTTACAAGAGATCAGTAAGATTCTGCCACATTCATATTTACAGAAACAGAGGCACAAAAAGTGGCAAAAATTGCTCAAACCCACCTTGGCTGTCCTTTGAAATTAAAAATTGATACCCAATGGCCTCATCTTATCTCCTTTTTTCAAAACATGGGAAAATATCCCAGCCCTTATGTGGGATTCCTTGGCAAAATCAAAGGCAAAGCCCCAGGCAGAGTCCTGATTTTTGAAGTTGGAAGAAAAATATAGAGGGGGAAAAAACAATTTAAAGAACTGCAATGGTCACCAATAATCTATTTATTCTTTCATGAATTCTCCTAAAAGGAACAAATAGCCTCTGAGCTTTTAAAGAACAGCTTATCCTATCCTATCCTATCCTATCCTATCCTATCCTATCCTATCCTATCCTATCCTAATCTTAATCCTATCTCATTTTAGCTCTTACCCAGCAGAGATAACTAAGTAGCCAAATATTTTAGGTCACCTTTCACTGCAGATCCATGGACTCTTGCTTTGTGCTCTCTAGAGAAGTATTTGTTTTGAGCCTTATCTGGACTTTCCCTGCAATTCCAATTGCTCAGGACTGTGTGGTTCCACTTCAGTGACACTTTTATGATTATGGTTATGGATATTGCCAGACAGGGAAGATTAGGATTATCTTCCCCTGTAAAATAAGATATAAAATATTGTAAAAGAGAAAGAGAGGGTACTTCTATGTGCGTAGAGACAATGGGCTGGACCTGTTGTCCCCACTGGATGTGTCCTGTCCGGGTAAAGCTGCAAAAATATCTTTGCTGGGATGGTCCTTCCTGTAGGGATCCAACTCAGCCATGGAAGGACCAAGCAGCCCTTGACCCCTTATTGGGCTTGGGGAAGAGAAAGGCAGCTTCCCTCCCTCGGGAGGAAAGAAAATGTTTCCAAGAATAGTCAATGTCTGGAGGCTCTGAGTTGTGCTGAATAAAATCCCTCTCTGTGGCCAGAGCTTGTTCCCTCATGCTCTGGCCAGGTCCAGGCAGGAGGTGTGCACAGAAGAGGTTAAATTGCCCAAGATCTGCTCCTCACCTTTGAACTCAGGTCCAGCCAGAGGTTTTCCTGGCACAGATGTGTTCTCTGGAGGGCAGAGAAACAGCAGCCAGGCACAGAGGAGCAGCAATGCTGGCAAAACGCAGCCCTGACATCAGCAGCTCTGCAGCTCCACCAGAATTGTTTAATTTTGTCCAGCAGTGTGTGAGTTCTGGGCAGGGGAATGGGCCAAGGTCAGTGCTGCTGCAAGGGGCCATGGTTACCCTGCTGGCACCTGCAGGGACACGTGCCTGTGGGATGTGTGTGCCCCAAGTGCTCCCACACTCACAAGTGCCCTCAGTGTGGCACTGAGGTGTCCTGCCATGGGCACGGGCAATGATGGGTGAGGGACAAGAGCTGGTGCAGGAGGGGCTGGCTGTGGGCACACAGGACAGGGCAAGGGCAAAGCCTCACCTCTTACACATGGGGAGGGCAGGAGGCCAACCCTGCTCATACCTGCCTGTCCCACTCTTGTCATCATGGTGACAGCTGCTCACCCTGGTGCCCTCAATAGGGAGAGTCACAGGGCTCCACAGGCAGAGCCCTTTGCAGCTGCCCTGAGTGTCTGATGTCGAATTTCTGACAGGATCTGCCCTACAGTGGGGTTCACTCATGGGCCATGTGTCCCTATGCTTTCACCTGTGCTGGGTGAAACCCATGGGTGCCCTTCTCTCACCCCTACCCCTCCAAACTCTGAGTTTCCTGCCCAACATCACCTGCTGTCCCAGGACTGCTCCTGTGCCAGGGAGCTGCTGGTGTCAGGGCACTCACCCTGGGTACGGGTAGGGTGAAATGGGGTTCAGCTCCTCAAAAGCCTCTAAACCCCAAATTCTCTCCCAACAGCAGAAATACATGAATTTACCATGCTTTGGGTAAATTTCTACTGTGTTACAGGAGCCAAACTTCTCAGCTCTCTCCCATTCCCTCTGTTTGCCAGCCCCAAAGTATTTGTCACTGGGGTGATGGCAGAGCCCCCCAGTATATCCACCAGACTGAGTGGGTGCTGCCCAGACAAGGCTCTGTCCCCATGTCCCAGAGCTGTCTGTCTGTCAGTCAGCCAGTGCTGCACCCAAGGACTTGTCTGTGCTCTCACCCCTGCGCCCTTCACCTTTGCAGACAGAGGAACATCTGTGTGCTCTGCTTCCCGAGGACACCCGGAGCCAGCAGCTGAATTCCTGCCCCAGCTGCAAGGAGAGGAGATTATCTTGGCTGGCTTATGATTGTGGCCTGGATGGAGCCCTCCCACACTGCCCTGGGCAAGACAAAAGGTAATGCTGCTGGGTGGCAGTGTGCCACTGAGCCCTGGGCATGGTGAGGGCATGGAGAAGGCTTCCCCATGGTCTCCCACAAGTGTTGGGCTCCAGAGCCTTCCTGCTGGGCTCCAGCTGGGCTCAGCCTGCCCAGCAAAGGCTGCAGGGAGCCTGGAACCCATGGGACACACACAGAGACGGCAGCTCTGCCCACCTTTGCCCACATTTGCCCACCTGGCCCTGACTGACACCCAGCCTGGAGGGTCAATGATCATCACAGAGGGGGTAGGATGGACTAAACCAACCCAACATCACTTTGTCCATCACTAGCTGTCATCAGATTCGGTGTTTTATGCATTTTAGCTGTTAAAATTTTCCCTACAGGATCCTCCTGCTTTCTCTTCTTTAGATAGAAAGTGGCTTTTTAATTAAAGATGTCTTTTTCCATGGAAATTAAAATCAAGTAGATTTTGATGATAACACTGAGATTTTCATTAAAGAAACAAAAGCAGAAGGCACTGACTAGAAAATGTAAGTTTAATACAATGTAATTGATAAAATTATTCTGAAATTTGACCATTTCAATGCAAGTGAAAGCAAAGCTGGAGAAAAGAAGAACAACGGATCTTCTTAAAAGATACCAATGCTGATAGCTTGAGAATATTGGCTGAGCAAAAAATCAGCTTTTGATCTGAAAGAAGGTAATATTTCAAGCAAAATGCTGTTCCCCCTCCCTCTTTACACATGGCTCCAGGCACATCAAATGTTCCTGATGATCTCCCCCTGGTAGCTGTAATCTGGGACCTATCCCATGGTGGCCAGCCCTTCTGCTTCCCACAGGGAATGCTGCCACAGCCTGGCTTTCACCTCCTTGCACCCAGCACTGACATTGCTCCAGAAGCTGCTTTCCTGCTGCTGCAGCTGCACACAGGGAGATTTTAATAGGAAACTACAATGGAAGCAAAAAGCAACTGATTTATATTTAATAAAGAAAGAGAAGACATCAGCCCTTCTCCCAGGTACCCTTTTGCTCTGAGCTCAGTCTCTGGTCTCTTAAATCACCAGGCTCCCCATGTTTGATGTTTGCAGTTAGCAGGGCTGCAGCCCTCCAGGGTCCCCAGGACACTGTAAAAAGCAGTTTCTTCACGGTTTGACCTGAACCAAATGTTAGTTTTGACCTTCCTCCAAATGACTGGACAGAGGACAAATTTCCAGCTGACTTGTAAAAAATCATTCAGAACACCTGAGCTGCCTGCCAGGCTGCAATTTGCTTCCACACACCACCTGCACCTCTTCCTCCGCACCCATAGTTATCCCTCCCACCTAAATTCTCACTCCTTGGGTACAGCTAGCAGGTGTTTCTTCATCTCTTGCAGCTGGTCAGCTTTTCCTGCTCTATTTAAAGTGCTGCAGTGAGGCACCAGCAGTGGCTTGATTGCTCTGGAGAGTTGGTGGTTGTGGTTAAATGAACTACTGCAGGAAGCAAAGCTCTTCCCCTTTGGGGTTTAGGAAGGAGCTTTGGGCTCCTGGGTGGGCTGGTGCAGGGATGGGGAGTGTGGGCAATGAGAGGTCTCTGTGCTCAGTGCTCATGGACTGCTTCCCATGCTTCAGGACTCAGCCTCTGGGAGATGAGCTCCCAGGTATGTTTGATGACTTGTTTTCATAGAATTCTTTTTTTGTGAAGTGCTTCAAGCTTTAGCCACCTGCTGTTTTCTTTGAGTTCTGCATGTAGCTTTTCTCTAAAATTTCAAGGATTGGTCGTCTCCAGCTTGCCTTGAGCCAGAGCTGCTTGGCTGGGTTCCTGCTCTGTTTTGCAGTGTCCCTGGGGTGTAGGGAACAGGATCTGCAGGAGAAAATTGGACAAGCCACTACGTCTCCAGAGGCTGGCTAAGAAATCTCCCTGAAATGCAGAAGTTCTTTAAAGTCTTTCCTAACCTCTTCCTGGACTTGCTGTAGTGTCTCAATGGGGATGAAAGTGGAGTTCAGTACTAGCTTGCAGCTATCTCTTAGATCTGTAGCAGGGGAAAACTTGAGCCTTTTTTTTTTTTCTTCTTTCCCCAGTAAAAGCACGTGTTTGCAGGAATCTCCCATCTCCCTTCCTGCTCCTCTCTGAGCTGAAACTGGGGCATCTCCCCCTTAAGCTGAGAGCAGCCCCTGAGCTGGGTGAAACCTGTGGGTGCCTGTTCCTCACCCCTACCCCTCCAAACTCTGAGTTTCCTCCACAACATCACCTTCTGTCCCTTCCAGGCCTCTCCAGGCTGGCAGCCAGCCCTTCCCAGAGCAGGAGGGGACGAGGGACTGCCTCGGAGGGGTTTGCAATGTAGGTTAGGCAGGGGAGGCTGCCGAGAGCGGTGACATCGGGGAGGAGGCGGGAGCAGCCCGCGGATGACGAGGCTGTGAGGTTGTGTCTCCGTGCAAGGTACGCCTTGCATTAGTAATGTGTTTGTAGCAAATAACGCTGGGCTGGCATGGGAATGTGGGTCACCACTGCCAGAACTGTGCGAGGAACAGGGAGCTGCTCGTGCTGTGCTGGGAAGCAAACGTATGTTACTGAGGGATGTGTGCTGGGGGGGGTTTGAGCTGCAGAAACTGCTCCAACTTGGAAGTAGCAGCTCTCTGTTGTGTGAGTGAGTGCTTGCTTCCTGCCTGGGGGTGCCTGTGGCTGGGAGTTGGGGTGAAATGGTGTTTGAGGAGGGGGGAGTGGGGTGCAGGGGTCTGTGTTCCTGCTGGGTAGTAGTCCTGTGATATTGGGGAACTCCTAGACTTGCTTGCCAATGCTCTCTGTGGCCCTGGAGCATCCATGCTGCACCAGCAGGCACGAGGAGGGATGCAGCCGGGCATGGATAACCAAGGATTCCAGCGTATCTTCGTGACCTATTTCTGCTTCTGTTGTTCAGTGTGTGCGCTCAGGAAATCTTTCTGCTTTAGGGGGGTAGGGTTTGTTAGTGATAAGGAAAAGCCTGCTTGACTGCTTGTGAGATTTAAACCACAAACTAACCTGGTTTTGAAGGTGGACTTGGGCTGGGGAAGGTGGCTCTGAACCTGTATAGAAAGTGATGTGGGATGGGAATATACGCATCTATAAATGGGTATGGTACTTCAGAGACTTTAACCTCAGAGCAAGTCCCTTTAATGAAAAAGCTGTGTTGGAAAAGGCTGCCCTTGGTCAGCAGGGACTTGTTGAGTGGCTTCACTTCCAGCAAACAGGCAGTGGAGCAGAACAGGGGTGGTAGAGGGAGGCATGAATGGGCTGCCAGGCTGGAAGGGGCTCCTGTGTAGCTGCAGGTTGCTAAAACAGGCTTGTCCAAGCCCCTTGGAGCGAGTCAGGAACTTGTCCTGCATCCTGTAGATACCTCCAGGGCACATGGATGTGTTTCCATGGTTGCCCAAGCTGTGATATGTCCATCTGAGCCTCAGTCATTAGTTCCCCTGAGTCTGGGATCAGAATAGAGGCTGCAAGCTGGCCCTAAGGTCAAACCCAAGCTGGTGGGGCTTCAGATTTGAAAGAAATGTGCTGTACCACCTGATGGAGCTGCAGGCAGCGAGCAGGAGTGAGGTGGTAGGTTGGGTTGCTCTGGCAAGAGACTCCTGAGAAAGGATGGGAACCTTCACTCCTCTCCCCACTGCTGCCATGTGCAGCTTGGGGCTTGCCCACACATACCTGTGTGCCCTGTGCCAGCCTCCTCCCAGGTCTGGATCCTCCAGGGAGTGCTGTCTGCTCAGAGACTGCAGCAGTGGTGTCCCTCTGCTGGGAATCTGCCTGTGATGGTGTTTACAGGGGATGAGGGAAGAGACAAGAATCTGACTCCATGTTTCAGAAGGCTGATTTATTGCTTTATGATATAAATTGCATTAAAACTATACTAAAATAATAGAAGAAAGGATTTCATCAGGAGTCTGGCTAAGAATAGAATAAGAAGGAATGATAACCAAGGCTCTGTCTCAGACTCTATCCAAGCCATCTGACTGTGATTGGCCATTAATTAGAAACAACCAACATGGGCCAATCCCAGATGCACCTGTTGCATTCCACAGCAGCAGATAATCATTGTTTACATTTTGTTTCTGAGGCCTCTCATCTTCTCAGGAGGAAAAATCCTAAGGAAAGGATTTTTCATAATAGATGTCTGTGACATCTGCCCAGCAGCCCGTGAGGCAGACACTGCCCTGAGGCAGGTGCTGGGTGACCTTCAGCAGCCCTGGGAGAGCCAGGCTGGCAGGGAAAGGACTATGCCCAGTGGGAGGAGATGGGGCTTGATCTGTCTGGGTGCTGCCTGCATGCTGTCCCTGCTGGTGGCTGCCAGCTGGGACAGGATCTTGGACTTGCTGCAGAGCAAAGTATGGACAAGGTCAGGGGCTCACAGACCAGCCTGATGTTGTAAGTTCTCCCTCTGCGTGGTTTGTGGGCTTTACTTTAAATTCCCTTTGCCTTTCTTATAAGTTCAGAAACTCTAAAACCACAGCTTAGTTTTTTGGCTGCTCATCAGAGCTGCCCCCAAATCCCAGATCTGCTGGTGGGGCCAGCTCAGGGCCTCTCAGGAGTTCCAGGTCCCCCTGCCTGGTAGATCCAAAATGCATGCAGGAAGGGCTCTGTTATGGGCTTGTTTGCCTCAAAACTCATTGTCCTACAAAATCTTTGCCCAGGGAGACGGGTTCTGGCAGTTGGTGCTGCCCATTCCTTGGTCTGTAGAAGGAGCTATTCCAGGATGACAGCTTGCTTGTGTCTACAAAGCCCCTTCTTTTTAGATGGGAAAGGAAAGACATAATTCTGTGAATGTTTTGATTCTTGCCTTCCCTTCAGTGGCAGAACTGAGGAGTAAAAATGAATCTTGAAATGCTTTTGCTATCTACTCCTAAGCAAAACAAGGAACTCCTCTGTACAGGCTGCACTCCTTGGGCTTCTCTCTGGCTCAGCCTGTGCAGCACAGAGCAGGCTTAGGGCTTCCTCTCTGTGAAGGGAGAGGTGATGATGATGATGAGTGGTGGCAACTGCCTGCACAGCTGAGCAGCAGGGATGCTCCATAGTGGGAATCCCAGCTTCTGGCACTGGCTATGTGTCCTTGGGCAAGCCACTGCTGTGATGTGTGTGTGCTGGCTTACCTCCTGCAGGGCCTGAAAGGTTTCATTCACGTCCCTAATTACTCACAGAACCCTGAATGGAAGGGACAGTGGATGTGCCAAGCGTGTGACGTATCCCAGTACAACCTCATCCTTGTAAGTGCTCTCCTTGTCCCCCCTGGGGACACAGGGGTGGCTCTGAAAGGCTTGACAGTGGTGCTTCAGCCTGATCCCCTTGGCCACCAGAGAGGCTGTCTGTTTTGTGGCACTCATGCCTGTCCTGTGAGCTATTGAGGGCTCCTGGTGAGGCTGGGAGGGAAGATGTCCTGGTTCCTATAATTTCCTGGTTATTTTGGTATGTGAGGAAGGGGGAGGAGGGCGGCTGTGGAGAGAAGAGCAAGGTCAGTGAAGAACAAATGTGCCTCTGTGCACTTGTGATCACGCTGCCAGCTAATCGGCTTCGGTGCTCCAACTTTGCTCACAGAACTCATCAGGCACGGCCGGGAGAGGATAGAACAAACCATCAAGGCCTCTGGCTCCAGGCTCTGCTCATAGTGAGTATGAACCCCTCCCAGTGGGATGGGAGCCCTTTAACAGCTCAGCCGATAACCCCTGTGGTGGATGGAGCTGGCTGGCACCGGGCAGATGTGGGCAGTCCCTGGCACAGCTGCCAGCATCTGCTGCTGCCCGGCAGCTCCTGCCATGCCCAGCCTGGCTGTGCAGGAGGGGATTCTTTGGGATGGCTGGGGGTCTGTGCCCGGTGGTGTGTGGGGGCAGAGAGTGGGAGCACCCACAGGTGAGATATGGGGTCTTTGGGCCCCCTTTTTGGGAGGGGTGGGACAGAGGGTGGCTGTGGGGATGAGAGCCTTCAGAGCAGATGTAGTGTGGTGGGGCTGAGGGGGGTCTAAACTCTCTGGGGCAGAGGAGAAGGGAGCAGAGCTGTTTATTCATGTTATCTTTGCTCTTTGCAAAAGCCAGAATTTAGAGGAATCCCTAAAACCAAAGCGAGGAATCCCTGAGGCAAGGCTCACCCATCCCCAGTGATGCTCAGGCAGGATGGATCTGAACCAACAAATGTTCAAGTCTGCCTTCTCCAGCCCCAGCAAAAGCTGCACCAGGCAAACAAGAGCTCTTTAAAGCCTCTGTTCACCAAGCCTGCACTGGCTGCCATGGCAGCTCCTCTTCCCTGCAATGTCAACATCCCTGAGCTGCCCTGGTCTGACCTGGCCTGGGGAGTGGCCTCTGGGGCTGCCAGCCCCATGGACCGTGGTGCCTGGACCTAGCTGGACTCTCCTGGCTGCCCTGTGGGGACACTCACAGGGCTGCAGCATCCCTGTGCAGTGGGGAGGGGGCTGCATCTCTGCCAGGAGAGCTGTGACTTCACCTGGCTGGGGCTGTGGTGCTGCTGGGGCTGTGCTGGCCCTCGTGTGCTTGTGCAGCTTCTGTTATTGCAAGTCAGGGGCCAATATTAGAAAAGCTTGTTCACCCAGGAACCCTGCTTCCCTAATCTCCTGTCAGCACACATCATTCCCTGCCTTCCCCAGAGTGTGGGTATCCCATCCTTTGGGGGTGGCAGTGCTGGGGAGCTCAGCTGAGCCCTCTGTAAAGGAAGGGGTGCACACACTGGGGTTTGCACTACTCCCCTGCAAGTTAATGGTGTGAAGCTGTTTCTCTCTTGGATTTTGTACTCAACACTGACTTCCTCTTCTTTTCCCAAGTGCTGAGCGAGTTGTTTTTTTAATGGATCGCTCCCGGAGCCCAGACAAAAGCAGCCAGGTGAGATCATGGCTCTGAACAAGCAATTCCTCACCTTTGGGACTAAGGGGGCTGGTGCCTTTAGATTAAATACAAGAAGAAGAGTCTGTGTTAGCCTGCTGGGAGTCTTGTTCCTGCCCTGTCCTGTGGGTAATGCTGGGTGGGGAAAAACAGCAGGGAGGCCCTTTGGGACATGGCATGATGTTCCCAGAGTCTGGGGACAGTAAGGTTCCTAGGGAACAGGAAGAGCAGGTGTCTGTGTGTATGTATCCCCTTGTCTTTGGGAAGAGAGGCTGCAGCTCTGTGGTGCTGTGTGTGCATAAGGCCATCTAAAGATACCTTAAATGTTTGCTGAAGTATCCACTGGGTGTTTATCAGCGGCTCTGTGGGAGGGTTGCTGTGTTGAGGAAGGAAAAACCCAACATGAAGCACAGTCCTCATGACTAAAATTCTTATCTTCTCTAGCCTTCAACACCAACTGACAACATCAACCTCGGACCTTCTGCTAACCCCAAGTAAGCTCCCTGCAAAGCCAGGTAGGGTGTGGAGTGATTTGGTAGGGGGATGCAGATGATCCCTGTGTGCCAGGGTGGTGTCTGCAGAGTCTGGACAGTTACATTTTACATTTCTCAGCCTTTAACACCACATGTGCCACCAATGTACCAGCTTCAGAGACTAAGCTGTAGCTGGTATTTATTCTAATCATCCTCTCCTGGCCATGTCTGTAGCCCATTGTCCCCTTTCTTTTGAGAGGTAGTAAGGGAAGCTCTTCCTTGTCACTGCTGGCTTCCAGATTATCTTCTCTAGAAACAGGCACAAACTGTATCCCCTGTAAGGGCATCCCTTAGTCCTTGCAGGTGCTGTCACTGCTGCTGCCTGGTTGCTGGTGCTCTGCAGGGCGCCCTGACACACAGTGTGAATCCTGAGCTGCCTGGGAGCGAGGGTCACCCACCAGTGCCCTTTAATCCCTTCCACAAACACTCGTTTTTCCAAGCAGGATCTCTGCTTGGAAGCTGGTGTTACAGTTGCATGTTTCTCTCCCAGAAACATTAACTTGTTTCATTCTTGCCCAACAGTGCCAAGCCGACAGACTTTGACTTCCTGAAGGTTATTGGCAAAGGAAGCTTTGGAAAAGTAAGTGGGCTTTGTGCAGGTGGGCTGTAGCTGTTTGGAGGCAGCTTGGAAGGAAAATGTGTTCCTGAAGGAGTTTCTAGCTGTGTCCTTTGCTGTGTTGAATAGTCTGTTATGAGTAGTCCATTCTACTTTAAGTCACTTCAACCTCTCTAAGGACTGAAGAGTGAGGTGTTTTATGCTCAGTGATGATAAAGAGCAGTGCTTGATTCAAAATAAGTTTCAAACTTGTTCAGCAAAAGATCTCCAGAGAAACCTGGAGACTGGCAGGATTCTTTAAATGGGACTGGCCCTAAATACTCAAAAACTATTTTCTATTGGGTGTCTAGGGGGTCTATGTGGAGATATTGAGTACTTATCTTCTGGCAATGAAAAAGTGCTGGGAATTGAGAGGGCTGGAGCTTGGTCTTTAAAACCCTGTAGCTGGCCCCCTGAAGTAGTTTTTCTGTATATAATCACTCACAAGAGTGTTACACTAATGAGGACACGCTGACCAAGGTGAGACAGCTGTGACCAGGACCTTCTGTTGCAGGTTCTCCTGGCCAAACGCAAGTGTGATGGGACTTTTTATGCAGTGAAAGTCTTACATAAGAAAACCATTCTCAAGAAAAAAGAGGTATGACTGCTCTCCTGGGCTGTTCTGGAAATTCTGGAAGTTCTGGTCAGTGTATGGGCTCTCTGGGTAATGCAATTGAGGTACCTGGCATTCAGGTAGGCAGTTCACAACTTTAAAATCCATTAACGTGGATCTGGCTGTGCCATGAGAACAAAAGAACAGAGAAAAATTAAGTCAGATAGGAGAGAGTGGTTCTCTTTTTGGGGCTGGAAATGACCCTTGTGGGCTCCCAGCCTCCACCTGCTTTGAAAGCATCAGTGAGCCCTTAGGACAGGCTGGGCTGGATCTTTGCCTGAATCCTTAATGCCTTGTCTGCTTCTTGATAGCAAAACCACATCATGGCAGAACGCAATGTGCTCCTGAAAAATGTCAAGCACCCCTTCCTTGTGGGACTCCACTACTCCTTCCAGACCTCAGAGAAGCTTTACTTTGTGCTTGACTATGTAAATGGAGGAGAGGTGAGTGCATTTCCAGGCTTTGTTTTAATCCTTTCTGGTCCTTCACAAACATGCTGCTTTATTTAAAATTATTTCTTGTCAGGAGATAATGATGTTGAGGGATAATGTTGTTTTGACTGCTGGCAAGGAGCAGCCAGGAATACCTGACAGGATACCTCACCTGTAAATTGAGTCAAGATCTTGCTGGCTATGACTTGAGTCAGATGATTCCCAAAGTAAAGATTCTGAGAAAAGTGGTATTGGGGCATTTTAAAATCCTATGGAGAATATGGGAAATACTAGCAATGGTGAGGTTCAGGGAAACCCCTTTGTGGGCCAGCTCTGAATCCATGCCTAGTGCTTAGGAGTGATGCCATTGCAACTTCCTAGACTTTTTCTGTCATGTAGAAGCTTACTTTTCTCAGCTCTCTTTCTGTGCTATCTGAAACTTGCTAGGACATATTGTTAAGGTGGATATCTTGCTAAAATCAAGTTCACGTTGGGGACCTTTGCGTGTTCAGCTCTCTGCATGTATCACTTCTCATGGCCATACTACCACTGTAATCAGTCTGTGGGTTGTAGTAAGCCAGGAGCTTAACCAGGTCAGGAGATGATGAAGGGCTTGCGTATTAATAATTAATTTTTGTGAATGATGAGGAGGAGAAATGAAACAATTTCTGTAAAGGTGTTTGTATTGCTTAAATTCACTTGGCTTGGGTTTATTTCATCCTGTTAGTGCTACCTGCTACAAATCACTTTTCACTCATGTAGCTGGCTTTCAGCCTTGCTCCAGATTAGCCTTCATTTATTTAGAGACATGATCAAGCCTCTCACCTTCCCGTAGCTCTTCTTCCACCTGCAAAGGGAGCGCTGTTTCCGTGAGCCCCGGGCCCGGTTCTACGCTGCAGAAGTGGCCAGTGCCATTGGGTACCTGCATTCCCTAAACATCATCTACAGGTAAGGCAGGGGCTCCAAGCCTGCCCTGGCAGGGAAAGGGATTCACTGGGGAGGTGAAATGCAGGAGTGGAGTAGCTGAAGAATGACCTAGCCCAGACAAGACTGTGCTGCTGACACTTTCCCCTGCAAGAGGGTCTGCACATGACCTGATGGGCAATAAACCATCATTTCCCCTCTCAGTATCAGTCTGAGGGTATTAAGTTAAAAGACATAAAATAAACCTGGCTCAATAAGTGAGAAATCATATCTCAGTAACAATTTATGCATGGAAATGCAAGCTAACACCTGATCCTGTGGGAAAGCAGCCTATTTATGTCTGCATGTGTGTATACTAATGGGAATCTGCAATTTGGGAGGCTTTGTTAGCTCCTGTTCACAGCTGATGCTGTTTCACATCCATGTTTTTTAAATATCTGGTCAAATCTGCTCAAACAGCACTTTGTCTTGCAGGGACTTAAAGCCTGAGAACATCCTCCTGGATTGCCAGGTATACTCACAGCTTGGATTGTCTTCTGGCTTTAAAAACATCAGGACCACAAGCAGAGGGCTGTGCCTGTGCAAGCTGGACTATAGTTGATTGCATGGCATGGATTTTATCTGTCTGCCCCACTGCACTTCTGTGCAGATCCTGGAGGGGTGAGAGGGCTCACCCTCTGAAGAACTGCATGGTTTTGGGGCTCATTCCCAGAAGCTGGGACCTGACCTGTGGAGGGGATCAGGGTGGTGAAGAGCAGGTCACTGCTGCAGCTCTGGTAGCCACTGTTACATAAATTGTCTCTGGGATAAAGCAGCAGAAAATCACAGCAGTGCTGGAGCTCCTCATGGCTATCTAGCTGTAGACAAGTAAAAAATAAGAAATTGAGACTGTATTTTTCTACAGGCTCCAGTACCTGTATATAGGATGAACATAATGGGAGGGAGGGGAGGAGATGAGCAGTGGAGAACCAAAACCCCCATGAGATGTAATGCATAGGCAAATACTTGGAAATCCTGTCTCCTCTCCATGAAGAGTGAGACAAGTTAATTTCCCTTTTCTTTAGGGACACATAGTATTGACAGACTTTGGACTCTGCAAAGAAGGAATGGAGCAAGAGGAGACAACTTCTACCTTTTGTGGCACTCCTGAGGTACTTCTGAGGCTTTGCTGAGATTGGGGGACTGGAAACCTTCAGACACTTGGTGCTCTGGGTCTTGGGCTTATGTGACACCTCAAAAAAATATGGGCTCTCTGAGGCTGTCAGCCTGAAGCTGGAGCTCAGATAAGGCCTTCCCTATCCAGCAGACAGTTACTCCAAAATTGCTGTGTTGTTACAGGTATGAATGAGCTATTGGGGCAGGGGTTCCTGCACTTGGAAATGGCCAGACTTGTGAAAATAGCTGGGGAGTGGAGACAACCCTGTCCCTGGGAGCAGGATTGCTGGTTGTTTACCTGCTTTGAGACCCCAGTGGTGCAGAACAAGGAGCCTGCTGGTACTGGCATGCACAGGACCTTGCTGTGCTCTCCTCTGTGTCCTTGGTGCAGGCAGGAGCTGCAGGATTCCCTGTGCAGAGCAGGGGAGCAGGCTCCCCCCTGGAATGCAAACGCTGCTCAGAGGGGAGGAAATGCCTTTCCTCCAGTGCACTCCAACTGGGTTTTGTGAAAACTTATTCCAGTCTGGCTTCTTGGAGGCTTTTTTACCTGCTTCTTACTGAGCCTGGGGATTTTGGTAGCACTTCAGCCTAGGTAATGTATCTGTCCTGCTGCTTTCCCCAGGCAGCTTGGCAAAGGGTCTGTAAACATGACACCTTTCAGCATTGAAGCTCAGCAGAAGTGGGCAGGAATTTCCCTTCTTTTTCAGTGAGGTTTCACTTATGCAACAGCACAGCATGAACCAAGAAGGAATGTTTGAGCTTTGTTTTCTAGTTGTGGTGTTGGTGTTTTCCTGTTCTAGAAACCTCTAGACAGAGCCTGATAGTACACAGAGGTAATTCTGTGGGGAACTGTTCTGCAGACTGCTCAAATTCTTGCCTGTTGCTCCTCTATAATGGCCCTTGGTAGTTTTGCTCCTTTGGACAGACTTATTGGGGTTGAAAACTGCAGCTTTTAAAAAAATACAGGAGTCATTTTAGAAGTGTGATGTCTCTAGTGGGACAGGATTGCTGGCTGAATTGTGGCAGGTACCAAATGTTTGTAGGAGTCCTCTCAAGGAAGAGAACCTCCTGTAGCCTGCAAGGACACTTTGAGGGCTTTGGTAGGTGTCTCTCAACCCTATTGCTCCAAAGCAAGTGGACAGTTTATTAGATAATACTAGGAACAGCATCTGTGTTATTCTTAATGCATTTGCTCAAATTGAGCTGCAGCCGGGTTTAGGACTAAAAAGGGCCTTTATAATTTGACTCCAATATTTCCTTCTGAATTCCCAGTATCTGGCTCCTGAGGTGCTAAAGAAGCAGCCCTATGACAGGACAGTAGACTGGTGGTGCCTAGGAGCTGTCCTCTATGAAATGCTCTTTGGATTGGTGAGTTTGGAAATGGGCTGGTTCACTTTGCATTGTGAAAATTTGATTTGCAAAAACTGTGGTGTGAGGTTGGTCTGGTGCTCATGACGTACTTGATAGAAAACTAAATCCTGAATTAGTGATCTGGTCCAATCCTACCACTGCCCTTTCAAACAGAGGTGTGGCAGGTCTCCCTCATCTACTCACTGCAGGATTCATTTTGACCTGCAATGTGTGACTCCTTCTGGTAGCTCATGTTTTACCTGGCTGCTTCTCCTCTCTTTCAAATTAGCCTCCTTTTTACAGCCGGGATGTGTCTCAGATGTATGACAACATTCTGCACAAGCCACTACAGATCCAAGGAACCAAGACTGTGGCAGCTTGTGACATCCTTCAGGGACTTCTCCACAAGGACCAGAAGAGGAGGCTGGGTGCCAAAACAGACTTTGTAGGTGGCCTTCACTATGAGCAGGAGGGAGGGAGGATGGATGGGGAGATTTCTGTTCTGAGCATTTCTTTCAGAACAGCACTGCCTTGGAAAAACCCTCCCACACAGTCTGTCCCTTCAGCCTCCTCCAAGGAACACATGGGGTTGACTTGGATTTCCAAAGGGAGAGGGGAGCTGTCCAGCTAAGGACACCAGTGTGTGATGGGTCATTTCCCTTGGGGGATTCCTGGATCAGGACCCTCATATATTAAGGATTTGTGGATATGAGTATGTGGTAACTTCAAGTTAACTACTTAAAGCTGTGAGACCAGGTGCTGGAAAATGAGGGTTGGCAGAAAATTGACTTTTCCTTCCTGCTTTCTGTACAGCTTGAGATAAAGAGCCATGTATTCTTCAGCCCAATAAACTGGGATGATTTATATCACAAGAGGATTACTCCTCCATTCAACCCCAATGTGGTAAGTGGGAAATTCTGTCTGTTTTACAGTAGGGATCCTCTCCAAGTATCTTCCACTGATGCTGAGGGTTCTGAGGTGTGGGTTGGGACCTGCAAGTGGAGTTGCGATGGCTCTTTTGGAAGAGCAGCTGCCTTGGGCTCTCTGAACACAAGGGTCTGGTCTGGGTCTGCTCCCTCAATGATTTGTGTCTCTGCTTAGGCTGGCCCAGCTGATCTGCGGCACTTTGATCCTGAGTTCACCCAGGAAGCCATCTCTGCCTCCATCACCCGCACGCCTGACCTGGCAGCCAGCAGCTCCAGTGCCTCAGATGCATTTTTAGGATTTTCATATGCACCAACTGAAGAGGACATTTAAATTTTACAAAGGCTTTGTCAAGCCATATTTTAAATGAGTTTTATGGGGTTTTGTGTTTTTGGTTTTTTTTCTTTTGAGAGGTTTGGTACTGTCCTTTGCTCATGGTTTAAGGAAATTGGCACTAACACACTAACTGGCTGGGATGGAACAGAGCTCTTAATTTTTGTTGTTTGGTGGATTTTGTCCCTAAATGAATGTTTCCCTCTCAGAGAAAGTGGGACACTGACTATGATTTTCCCTGAGTGTCTTGTGCTACTTGGCAGAATTGTATTCACTCTGTGGTTATATTTACGGTTGAGGAATGTGCCATCATTCACATCAACAGCCATGTCCCTGTAACTGGACACATTTATTTTACTTTTTTATTTTTGTGGAGCTATGCCCAATGTCTTTCTCAAAGCCCTCAACAGAAAAGGAAACTCTTCACATCACCATGAACAGTGGCTTCCTTCCCTTACTCTGTCACTCAAGCTGGTCATCCTGGGCCGAGTGAAAAACTCTGTTCATCAGTTATTGCTCCAAAGGCAGCTGCAGATTTTTAAGTCCTGAACTGCACTGTGGCTTTTCATGCCAGTCTGATCCCCCTCAAAGTGAGTGGATTATCTTTCTGGCCCAGGATTGGGATGCTACTGAAGCAACAACGAGGCTGTGATGTAGGAGGAAAGTCCCAGATCAAGGGGGAGTGGAGAAAGAGGAGTTGCTTGGAAAAATAAAAATAACTTTATAGCTGAACTCTGGTTGGGGGTGAGGGTGCTTTCACAATGTGCTTGACCTGCCCCAGGCACACCAACACTACTGTGATGAGCACAGGGCAGTGAACAGCGAGTGGTGGCCATGCTCCAGCACTCACCTGAAAATGCCCATCACTCATGTGGAATAGTTATTTATTCTGCCTTAATTTAAAAGCTGGTGTATTCATTGAATGTCACTTCCCACATTTCTTTTTAAGCTGTTCTGTGCTGTTGCTGTGGGGAGGAGAGGGGGCTCAGAGCAACACGGGGATAAACAGGGGGCTTTCTAAAATCTGTGTGATGCTTGTGCTGTGGGGAACCTTGTGCTTGGTACCACTGTGTGTTTTGGTTTTTTTTTTTTTTTTTATCAGGCTCTATCTTGTATATGCTGAAGTCATTGGAAATATGACATCGTTTATATTAAAGTTGCAAACACTCATGTGCGTCTCTGGGTGTCCTGGATAAGAGGGGAAGGAGGGTCTTTGCCTTGTTCTGGGCTGGAGAGTACAGGGCTGCATGCAGAAAGTGACTAGCACTGCTGCGTTTAAATTAAAGAGGAATTCCCCAATTTAAGCTGATCACAGAATCATGGAAGGGTTGAGGATCTTAAAGGCCAGGGTTAGGGATACCGTCTACTGCTCCAAGCCTCATCCAGCCTGCCCTTGGATACTGCCAGGGATCCAGGGGCAGACACAGCTTCTCTGGGTAGGGCCAGGGCCTGGGCCTTCTCAGACCTGTGCCAGGGGCTCCCTACCCTCACAGGGAAGAACCTGAATCTGTCAGGATTAGGATTTTAGACACAAGCAAAATCAAAAGCCCAGAAATGTGGAGAGGGGTTCAGGACAGCAGGACTGCGCCGAGCCCTGACAGGCGCGGACTGGGGCTGAGGGAGGGCGGGACCGCACCGCCCTGTCCCCGCCCCGTCAGACTTCCCCCCCTCCCCCCCCCCCCCCCGCCCTCGGCAGTGGTACTGCCCCGCCCCTTTCCCCGACAGGGAGTGGAGCGAACCATTGCGGCGACCTCTGCACTCGAGAGGGGGGGAAACGCCCCCCGCGCATGCGTCCGGCCGGAGCGTTGCTAGGGCGCGCGTGGTGACGGCGGCACGGCGGGGGCTCGTTGGGCACCCGCGGGCGGCCGGGGCGCTGGCGCTTGCCCGCTGCTCCCCGGAGCCCTCCGGCAGCCCCGGGGGAGCCTATGGAGAGCGGCCCGCGCAATGCCATAGTGTTCAACGCCTCCAAGGGCGAGAGCTTCACGCCGGCCGGCGGCTACAAGGCCCTGCGGAAAAGGCTGCGCGGCAGCTGGAAGGTGCTGAGGTGAGGGGCGGCTCTCGGGGCGCGGAGAGGCCCCGGCGGGTGTGTGTGGGCACCCGAGCGGCCTTTGGGGGTGTGTGGGCACCCGAGTGGCCTTTGGGGTGCGTGTCGTGAGCTGAGGTCGCTCTCTCGCGTTGATGGCGCCCTGTTGCATCTTCTGTCCCTGTGGGATGCTGTGCGTGGTTCTTGGGAGCTGCAGCTCACCTGTAGGAGATAGAGTGTGAGTTGTAAGGGTGAAGTTCTTCATACAGGTTTGTGAGTCTGTAGATGGTATTGTTTATCTGATCACTGCAAAATACGGCATCAGCTGTTCAGGAGAGGATACCAGGGAAAGGCTCTTCCCCAGAGGGTGCTGGCACTGCCCAGGCTCCCCAGGGAATGGGCACGGCCCTGAGGCTGCCAGGGATGCCCAGGGTGGGGCTGTCGGGGTATCTGTGCAGGGACAGTCCCATGGGCTCAGTGGGTCCCTTCCACCTCATCTTACTCTTTGAAATGTGGCCAGACCAAAAAGAAGAAAAAGAAAAATAACAGGAAGCTCCTCAGGTGCAAAGTTTAATAGCAGCTGTGACAGCTTGCAGCAGTTCTGGATCTGCCACAGTGCCTTGTCAGAGGAGCGTTGCTGTTTAGCTGGTTGGCATTTGTAAGGGTTATTTTTGCTCAAGTTGTCAACTTTAAACCCAGATAAAAGGATGTGAAGTGACTGAAGTGATTTGCTTTGTGTTCATTTGCAAGTCCTTTATGAAAAAAACAACAGGAAAAAGTTGTGGTTCAGGACTGTATCCAAGAATAATGTGTGTCTTTATTAATCTATTCATAGCTTAAAAGATGAGATCACTTCTGAGAGACTGTTTGGGGTGAAATTGTGGATTACAGCAGGACCAAGAGAGAAGTTCAGTGCTGATGAGGTAAGAAGTCAATAATTGTTTTCAAGTTAGTTATGTTTTCAAATTTGCTTAAGTGGAAAAGAACAAGGCAGAAGACTTTGCTGTAATGCTGCTTTAAATGAGTTCATATACATTGGAATTTGAATATTTTTCTTATAGGGCAAAGTTAAATGCAAGCAGTCAAAACAATTCCTCTTCCCTCATCTCAATATAACTTCATGCAGTTTTGTGTGTAGCTTCTCATGTTTGTTTGTTTTTTTTTCTGGATCTTTGTTGATTTCTAGTTTTCTGTTCTGAAGAAATTCCTGGAGGATGGTGGGGCCATCCTGGTGATGCTCAGAGAAGGTGGAGAGTCCCGGAATGGCACAAACATTAACTTCTTGTTAGAAGAATATGGGATCATTTTCAATAATGGTAATGGGGCTCACTGCTACCTTTAGTCATCAGTTTGAAAATTCTTGAAAAGATCAGGTTCAGCCTTTGTGGATACAAGCCAAGCAGATCTTTCTCACAAAGGATCTTTTGATCGAAAAGATTTTTTTTCTTTAAATCTGCATGCACATGACAAGGTAATATGAAGCACAGCAAAGGCTTTCCATGGACAGAGTACATGGGCAACTTGGCCATTTCCATTCCTTTGTGCAGTTGTTAGTTTTAATTTACTAAAAAAAATAATTTTAGGGAAATTTCTTGGTTAAAAAGCCATTAATTTAGAAAATTTTCCATATGTTTTAAAGAATTGAATCACTTAACGCTCACACTGAATAAGAAGTGGCACTTTTCTTTAGCAGACCAATAAAATGTCACTCATTAGTTTTGTGCTGCCAATGTGGTAAAAAACCCCAACAACCCAAGGCAAGTGTGTGTCAATGTACATAAAATATTTGGGGCCTTTGGTGGCTTTTCTAGACTATGCCTTTTTTGCATCAATAGGACTCAATTAATCAAGTATTTGGAAGATGCATAAAAAATAAAGTTGTAAAAGTTGATCCAGGCTGTTTTAACTGGGTCATCTTTTTGTCTCTTTTGCTTTGCAGAAGATGATGTGCTTAACTTTCTGTGTTTTTTTGAATTTGCAAACATATTCCTATCCTAAATCTATTCTGTCCGAAAGGAAACAATAGTAAAGGCTGATTTCAGTTTTGTGGTGTTAAAAGCATGACAGATTTGTGGTGTTCAAAGCAAACACCCAGGGAATCCAAGAGCTAAACTAGTTTTTCTTTGCTAAATCCAACACATTGATCAGCTAAGATGTCAATTTCTATATTTTTTTCTTTTTTTCAAGATGCTGTAGTACGAAATGTGTATTACAAGTACCACCACCCAAAAGAAGCACTAATCTCTGATGGAGTTTTGAACAGGTGAGTATTTGGGGTATGGGAATCTTCACAGTAAACTCTTGTAAACTGAATTGTTTTCAGTAAGGTTTGTTTTTCAATATCTCCTAGGGGAATCAGTGAAGCTGCAAAGAAAACAGTGCTTGAGGCAACAGATGAAGATGGAAGGGGCCATGACTCACAGTAAGTGTTTTCTCTGAGGAAACTGCTGTGAAAATGTGCAGAACACCTCAGAATTGGCAGATTTGGGATTAGCAGCAGTACTCTGTGCTTATGGTGAGGTTTTCTAATGCATTTCTTATGTTCTTGTGCTTCTTAGGTTATATCTGGGAAGGAGAATCTGTTTAGTAGAGCTTGGTAACCTCTGAAGGAGCAGGAGGGATAGGTTTGGAAAGGAATTACTGTTCTCATGACCAGATCTTGTTTGCCTTTGGTCTGTGGGTTTCAGTTTGAGTTCTGTGAGTCTGCCCAGCCTGCCTGGTGCATGCAGGTTCTTATAGAATTCCTGTATTTCCTGCAGAGCTCTCACCTTTGTTTACCCTTTTGGAGCCACACTGAATGTGATGAAGCCAGCAGTGGCAATCCTGTCCACAGGCTCTGTCTGCTTCCCACTCAACAGGCCTGTCCTGGCTTTCTATCAGCACGAGGTATGAGCAGCCTGGGGCCCTCCCTGCTTCCCCCTGCCCCACACACAGATTGTGAGTGGATCTTTTGGGGCTACTTAAAATCCCACCTCAGTTTTTGATGTATCTGCAAATTCCAGATGAGCCCAGTGACTCCTGATTTTTTTTATGGTAAACTTTGCATGGGGCTCAGAGGAGAATTAATGAGGTGGTCAGCAAATATTCCATATTTTTGGTTGACTGGTGGATGTCTTTAATTTTTTAAAGTTTTGAGGTTTTTCTGCTGTTTTACTAATAATTTATTAAATAAGATTATCCTTAGCTCTGTAAGTACAGCATATTGAATTCCAAGGTTCTCACCATGGAACCAGTAGATTTTTCATATATTGTTTTACTCATCCAGCCCTGTTAATTTATAAAAATAAATTCAGAAATTTAATGATAAAAAGTTACAAGCACAGGATTGATATTGTTAATAAATGTGAACAAGTTAATGCAGTTTTTTACTGTGTAGACAAGTAATGGAATGCAATAACAATTGCCTCTAAAACTCTGATTTGGAAGGAATTTTTGCTATATTGTATTCTTTGTTGGTAGAGTAAAGGTGGAAAGATGGCAGCCCTGGGATCTTCCCACATGTTCAGTGACCAGTATTTAGATAAAGAAGAAAATGGTAAGATCATGGTAAGTTGGAGTTTTTTGGGAGGTTTTTTTTTTCCTTTAAAAAACACCTTTTTGTATCTTCACAACATTTGTAAATCACTCCAGGCCCAGCTTCATTATAGAGCAGGACAGCTATGAAATGGATTCAGTATGGGAATTCTCAGCCAATACTAAGAGATATTCTTTGATTTATTATGTTATTTTTATTTTTTTTTCATGGTATGTTATTTAATAGATTTAATGGGAATATTTAAGCATAGTATGAAATTACTTGGATCCTCCTGAAAGTAATTGAGTTTTGCCCTTCCCCAGGATGTGCTTTTCCAGTGGCTCACAACATCAGATATCCACTTAAACCAGATGGATATGGAGGACCCTGAGGTAAGAGAGCTCCATCTCAAGGAGGTAAAGAGCAGTGGGATCAGCACTGGTCTTGGCACACCCTGTGTTTATCACAGAGTGGTTAACAGCAGGATGGGTGCTGCTGTTGTTGCAGGACCTTTATTCATGGTCTAGGATTGAGTAGACAGATGGCTCAGGTGTAAAAATTAATGGTACCACTCAGCCTTAGCTTGCTATTCATCATCAGATATAATTTGTGAAAGTCTCTTTCCAATTTGCCCATGTCTATGAGATGGACTGCTGCAGTGTGATGAGTTTGCACTTCCCTCTGAGCCCTGAGACAAGAGGAATGTGCAGGAAGGAAAAGCAGATTTTCTGTATGTGAGTAGGAATCAACCTTTGTGTCAGTTTTAGTTGTATACAAATGCTGGATTTATTTGGAAATATCTTTTTGTGATTAAATTGTATACTCTGTGCATAAAAACCAACAGTTTTACACAGTTGATTAGTAAGCTGTCTGTTTTAAAGAATGAACAGAAATCCAAATAAAACACCCATGTGTTGTGTAGCTTTTCAGCTGAGAGAATTGGGATAGTTACTGATCTAGTGAGCTGCACTGCAAAGGGCCAGAGTGAAAACAAAGAAAGAGTGAAATATTTATTTCTAAGAGGGATTTTAGGTGAGATATGAGGTAGAAAGAGACAGTGGGTTGGCCATTGATGCCAGGGGTGTGTGTGTGTGTGTGCTCAGATTTCAGACTACACCGTGCTCCCAGACACGGCCGCGCTCTCCGAGCAGCTGCGAGTGTGCCTGCAGGAGGGAGATGAGAACCCCAGAGACTTCACAAAGCTCTTTGATACATCCCTTTATCAGCTGGACACAACTGCCCTCCCTTCAGTTATCAAGTCAGCAGCTGTAATTTTCTTATTATTTATTTATTAATTTATTTATTTCATTTGGTGTTCTGTATTTTCTGTTTGTGCTTAAGCTGTGTCTCCTTAAGAGCAGGAAGGACTGAGCATTTTGAATATGGATGTACCAGAAAATAGATTTGTACAGCATGGCAAAGATGTCTTCTTGCTTCTTGTCTTAGCTGTAGTTTCTGGCCCTCTTTTCTCTTCTTTTTTTCCCAACTACATGAGATTCATTAATTTGATATTTTGAGAACTGTCTGCAGTGAAGTTGGGCACTTTCTGGCATGATAACTGAGAACTGCTCGTTCTTCCACTTTTGAATTACTTGGCATTTACTGGAAGCTGCATTTCAGTCAGATTTGCATTTCCCAGTGATTATGTTTTGAGGTTTATCAGCTGCTCAGTTTTACCAGTTTTTGTCACTATGTTTTGTCCATCATAACTCCCCTGTTACCCAGATCATATCTGAACACTTTGAGTAGTGGAGCTTAACACAGATTCCATAAACTCCACTCTGCTGGGGACACTTTTTCCTCTCACTCTATATTTCTTGTATTTTCACTAGTTGTGAATACACAGGATCTCCCTTCTGACTCCATAACAAATACTTTTAAAAAAAATCTTTATAAACTTTCCTGAAACCCCAGTTCTGCTTGTTTTGTGCTGGATCACTTTTCCTTCATCTGTGTTTGTCCTGCTAAAAGATGATTGTAGAATTGAGCTGTGATATTTCTTAGTCACCTTATATTTTCACCTATCATTACCTTCCCCTGTCACAACTTTAATTTTCTCACTGTAGAAGTTATTTGTTACTGATCTGTAATTCTCTGAGGTCCTTAAAAAAAATGGACATCCCATTTTTTGTGCTGTTACAGTGCAAAACTTTGATTCACAAAAATCCATCTCTATAGCCTGCTAGTGGAAATAGATGTGGTATCACTTTTTTCCTCATATTTGGAATTTTTCTGTGCTGCAGAGCTTATGAAGAGCTGAATATAAAACATGAACCCCTCCAACTCATTCAGCCTGAATTTCAGACTCCACTACCTGTGCTCCAGCCAGCTGTGAGTAATTTTCTTCCTTGTATATTACAGGGACAACCCTTCCCCATAAAGGTTGGACTTGATAATCTTGGATGTCTGTTCCAACCTTAATGAGTCTCTATTTCATTTGTTTCATGCAAAGCCTCTGTGTGTCATTTCCATGGTTCTGTAAAAGAAGTAGTGGGAAATGCTGTAGCAATAACTAATCACTTGGGAGTTGACTACACTACAGGGACTGTCTTTTAGGAAAGAGCACTCATTCACACTTCTAATTTATTAAAAGAGCTTCAAAATGTAGTGTGTGGTACCAAAACAGAATCCTTGTGTGGTGAATCTTTGATTGAGTAGCTGCTCCCAGTCCTGAGAGGTGCTGGCTCAGCCTCCCCAGTGAAATCAGGATGTGGTATTTGAGAAAGCTGTGGTGGTGAAGGTTCTGCACTGCCTGCTGCCAGGGAGGAGCCAGTCTGTCCTGCTCTGCCTCCATCTCCCAGATCCTCAGGGGAAGCAGAAAGTGGAGCATTGCTCTTTTACAGCAGGAGCTGATCAAACTTTAACCAGCAATGTTTGGGCTGACAGCAACAACATGAGCTATGGGTGTGTCAAGCTCACTTCAGAAGGCAGGAATCTCTGAGTATCTGAATTTTGCCATCATTGTTCCATCCTGCTTTACCCTGGCCACTGAGAAAGCATCACTGGGATCCTTTAGAGCTTCAGGAGTGCAACTGAAAGTGGTGTCTCCTTCACTGCTTTTTATAAACCCAAGTTCAGCTTGTGACATAAATGGTGCCTGCATGAAACAGAAAGTACTCTTACCAGAATTGATGTCAGTATGTTTTCAGATTGAGGTGTTAGGGCTAATTTATTTCCTCAGCTCTCAGCCATCACCTGGGTCTCATGGAGCAAAACTGAAACTGCAAATAAGAATGTCTAGTTGTGATGCTGGGTGGTAATTCTGGCATACATGTGGCTAAATTCTTTTGGAATGTTCAGTTATTTTTACAACATAAAAATGGGATTTTCAAATGGTGCCCCTTGGTTCCATGGCTTTGGAGTTGCTTTTGACTTTTTAAAGGGTTTCTTCAAATCCAATATAAGTTCAAAACTGTTGTCTTAGAGATCTATAAAGTGTAAGAAAAATGTGTGGCAATCAAGCATGCTGCTTTTTCTCTCCAAGGTTTTTCCACCTGCTTTCAAAGAATTGCCTCCTCCTGCTCTGGAGCTGTTTGACTTGGATGAAACTTTTTCCTCAGAGAAAGCACGTCTTGCAGAGATCACAAACAAATGTAGGTGGAGCAGATTGTTTGCACATTTAAAATAAAAGTCCATTTTTTTTCAGGGGAAAATGGTTATATTTCATTCTAATGCATGGACCTCATTTGGGAAAATCTACTGCTCTTATCCTGATCTAAGAAATTGAAAGGCTTTGGAAATTAATAGTGCAACTTTATGTACCATGAAATTATATTTTGTCTGTTACATGACATTTTATCATGCTTCTGCCTGCTGTTTCCTATATTGTGCATAAATTGCTTTGTGCACTCTTGCTGATAAATTTCACATCCTTTTTATGCTTTGAAGTTAAAATGTTAAGATTATTCTAAACACATAAAGATAAGCAGGTACTGGCTGCAGGAATACATCATGGCTAGTCCACCGAGCTTAATGATGGGACTGAACCTCCCAGGATGGCAACAGCAAATGGAGATTCAGAGCAGGTTTTTGGCCAGCTGTTCCAGATGTGTGACACTCACCTGCCTTTTTCCCTGGGTGCTTGTTTAGGCACTGATGATGACCTGGAGTTCTATGTGCGGAAATGCGGTGACATCCTGGGAGTGACCAGTGAACTCCCAAAGGACAAGCAAGATGCCAAATATATCCTGGAGCACATCTTCTTCCAAGTGGTTGAGTTTAAGAAACTGAATCAGGTATTTTTAATAACAATTACAAGTGAGTAGTTGGTAGTAGCAGCAGTGAGGGTGGTGTGTCATTGTAGCAGCTACACTTGTCACAGGCAAGAGGTGATGTAAGACATTAGCTGTGCAATAAATGAGACCAGTGAAGTGTGATCCAGAGTACTTATGGCTGTTAATGTCCATAAAACATGTACTGCTCAATTTATTAAGTCTCTCATTTATTTTAATTGGGGGATTAGTACATGCAAGTGTAGGTTGTAATTGCAGCTAAGTCCAGTTCATTGCTGGTGCCTGAGTGAGAGCAGGGAGTCCTCAGGAGTGTTCACAGCTCTGGCCAGTGCTGCAGTGCAGAGGTGACCAGCATTGTTCCTCAGGAGCTGCACTGAAATGCAGCTGTGCTGAAAGAATCCTTCATAGCAAATTTAATGCTTCAAAGTGTGCTTGGAGCATATTGGCAGAGCTGCAGTTTGTGCTAACAAGAATTGCCTGTTTCACATGTAGTCTATGTAAGCCAATTACAGTCCTACCCTGTTATTAAAACTCTTTCTTCTTCTTTTTTTTTTTTTCCTTCCTCTTCCCTTACTTAAGGAACATGATACTGACCCAAGTGAAGCTGGATTCCAGAACAGTACCTGAGACCTGGCTTTCCCCAGTTTGAGCTAGACCTTTTAGGGAAAGTATATTTTTCCATTTTTAAAGTCTCTCTTCTCAGTGTATTGATTGGGACTGTCTCAGTAGTTCACTGGATGCTTGGATCATTTATGTGTGGTAGTTCAGATAATTAATGCCTTCTGGGGAACTGCTTGTATTTTACAAGCACTTTCCAAAGAATTTCTTATTTTTCTACTTCTTTATTGAAACTGTAATTTTTTAATATATTAAAAAAATATATACCATGAAAATGTGTTTTGGGTCCTTCTTTCTGGCTCCAGCATTTGCTTTCCTGTAGTTAAGTCTTTCTGTTGGTTCTCCTGGTGTACATGAAATCCTTAATTACACTGTGAGAAGGGTTGTTATTTTGGTTTGTGAACTGAGGACAAAAAAATAGAGCCATAATTTTAACAGGAGCTGCTGAAAATACATTTATCACCCTGAGGCAGCCTCCTTTTGTCTCTCTGCCAAAGAGAGCTAAGGAGAGGTGAGTTTGTTACTGTAGAGAGAAAACATTTCTTCCAAGGGAGGGGAGGATTTGAAATTAAGCAACAATGACATTGTTGCAATTGCTGCCTCATAGCAGACTGGAACTACAGAATTTTAAAAAGAGAGGACAGCACATGGATGAAAACCTTAAGATTTAATGGATCATTATTAAGAAACTGTGATACTGCACAGAAACTCATGAATATTTTTAGTTCTATTTATTTGATATCTGGCTCACTCCCTGAGGTAGTGAGTTCAGTAATGCACAGGAGTGGAAATCCAGGTTAAATTCATTGACCATGAAATGTTGAAGCTCAATGCACAGTAAAAATAGAGCCAGGGAGATGAGTGGTGAGAAGAAAAGATTTGTCAGCATCATCAATGCCACACCTCTATTGCAAGGATTTTTTTTTTATATTAACATGGTGAAATTGCATTTTAAAGACTTTTTTGGCTGTCAGTCTGACTCTCAAATTGTTAAATTCTTCCCCCACTCAAGCCTTCCATGACTTCTGTGCTTTACCTTGCTCTGCCACGGTTTTTAAAATTTTGCAAAAAATCTGTTCATCTTTTTATCCCCCCAAATATCTTTTATTTTACATTTCTTCATGCTTCACATAGCATCTTGGCACAAGCTTTTCTAAAGGAGGTGCCCCAAATCTCCTGATCAGTTGAGGTGTGCTAATATAACGTTAGCAGAAGTGCTTGTATCTCTTCCTCCACTGCAGCTGTTCCCTTTTCACAGCAGCATGTTGGAAATTTTTCATTTATTCCTCTGTTTTCCTTTAAGGCCATGGCTGTGTTTGTCACCCAGAGCACTTTGTACAATCCAGCTCCAGATTTACACAACAAGCTTAATCTCTCCTGTGCAGTATCAATAGCAATCAGTCAGCCAGCACAGGCTGCAGCTGAACCAAGCCCCTGAGTGTTCCTCGTGCTAATTTTAGCTCTGGTTTGTACTCTGGGGTGTTTATACTTCAAACTGTAAATAACTTCTGTTTCCCAGCCCTGTTTCAAGTTGTTTTGTCGCCTGTTCCTGATGTTGTAACATGGTTTAAAAGAAGCCATGTGAGCAGCCAGGGGATACAAGCTGCTCCCTGTTTTCTCGGTGTCTCTGAGGCCTCTCTGACAGCTGAAGAACAAATTTTTTCACTGAATTGATGTTTTTTTGCTAGTGTGGGATACATGTAGCTCATAACTCTCTTTCAAAGCTGTCCCTTTGGCCCTCTGGAAGTACTTACTCTGTAACTAGAAACACTTTAGTCGGGGAGTGTGATACATGTAAAATTTATGGCTGACTGACAGAATTTCGAAGGAGTACAAGTAGGTGAGTGCTTTCAAGAGGTGAGGTGAGGCCAGGGGGAGCGGGTTGGGCACAGAGCTAGTGAGGGAGTTTATATATTAATGAAATTATTGCTGTGATTCATAAAAGTTGGTTACAAGCAACTCTTGCTGCTTTCTCATTTTGTCTCTGTCCTCTCATGCAGCATAACTGATTACCCCTAAAAAGGAGGGGGACAGTACACTGGTTATTCAGCAATCCATAAATATCCTGAAAAGCGGTTTTAACAAGTTCCTCGTCCCTTTCTTTGCTGTAAGCAGGGACAGGAGAGGAAAATCAGGATTGTGTGAATGGGGTGAGATCTAACGAGAGAGTGTGAAAAATCTCTAATGGGTGGGTGCGATGGCCTGGGCTCCTTTCCTTCCCAGCCCTTGCGCGGGGGCTGGGACAAGCAGTGACACCGTGCATGAAGCAGGCGGGAGCCAGGCCGGGGGTGCCCGGGGGCCGCTCCCCGGCTGTGCTTTCCCGGTGTGCCAGGAGGGGGATCCGCAGCGCCGGCTCCGCAGCCGTGGCCCCGAGGCTGCAGCCGCCTCCCGCTGCCCCTTCTCCGCCGGGACGCGCCCCGAGCCCTCCGCCAGGTAACGGGGACGGGCGGGGCGAGGGATCGGGCACGGCCCGCTAGGAGGATTCTGCACCAGGCTGCGCCCAGCCCCGGGTGTTCAGGGGGAGGGCAGCGAGAGTCAGAGACCACCAGCAGAGAGACGTTTGTTTGTATCTTTATTGTGCTCATACAAAACAGAGGGATCGGGGAGGAGGAGCCAGCAAGGCTGCGGCTCTCGGGGGTGCCATCACCAGCCCAAACATTCCCCATCACTCGCGCGGACTCGGCCACCGCAGGTGGGCGGATTTAGCTTGTCACCACTGCTGCCATCACCACTCAAGCTGCTGGCTCCATCTCCTGTGCTGCAGCGCGGATCCCTGCTCCTCGCAGGAGGGAGCAGGCATCCAGCACCATCACAGAGCATCGTGCAGAACCACAGGGGCAGCGTCAGGGTCACTCGGCTGGCTCTCCTGGGTGGCAGACCTGCGGATCAGCGTGGAGTGCTTCTTGAAGGCACCAGGCCAAGCCAGAGGAATCACCACAGGGGTCTCCAGGGGTGATGTGTCTGGTTTGGAGCATCCCAGTAAGTGTAACTCCTCAGTGCTGACATCGAGGGACATGCTGGTATCCATAAAGGATTTTATTGCTGAGATGTCCCACCTGGGTGCTGGCACTTTCCCAAGTGCTGAGACATCTCCAGGCAGCTCAGAGCTCTTGAAGAGCAGGCTCTCCAGTGGCTTGGAGTGCTTGTCTTTCTTGCAAGGTGTCGAGGTGTTCTGTGATGCCACATTCATCAGGCAGCCATCTCTGCTAGGGTGCTCACAGGGCAAACCAGACAGCTCAAACGTGGTCTGGCCACAGTGGGCCTTGCAGAAGCAGACAAGACTGAGGTCAGAGATGCTCTGAGTCAGGCTGTGCAGCTCAGTCTTCACACAGCTGCTCGGAGACTCCACCTGCTTGACAACACACAGAGAACTGCCACTTGCTGCATTGTCCAAGTCCACAGGAAGCTCCCAGGTGTCATGTTTGGAAGCACTGCCAGAGTCCCTGTAATAGCTCACAACAGGAGAAGAACAGCTATGGCTGGAGGAGCTGGCCAAGAACCCATTTTCCAGGATTTCCTTTCTGGTCAGAATGCTGGTGCTGTGCCTCTGGGTGGACAGCATGGTGCAGAATCCAGCAGCTCTCTGGCTTGTGGAGAAAGATCAGGATAAACCTGTTACTGTTCAGTATAATTCACCAATGGATTACAGACTTACAGTATCAGGACCACTTTTGGCAAAATCCTCTGTCAGTCTTGCAAGGAGCTGAGCAGGATCCAGGACATGTAGGAGAGCATCCAGCCAATCACTCTTTTTAGGGTAAAATAGTTCCACTCCAGCCTGTTAGTTGCTCAGAGGTCATAGTGGAATCTCCCTGAAGTTGTATTTATTTCACCTCAGCCTCCATATCACTAGTCTTAGCTTTATGGCATTTTATCCTCACTCCTGCAGTTAGAGCACCCAGCTAGAATTAAGTCCCTTTGAGAAGGAGGCACCAAAACCAGGCTCTGGCTAGGATGGGAGAGGCTAAGGGTCAGCTCTCATCTTACTTTAAGTTCTATATATGATAACCCTCATCTCCAGCTCAGCCAGGAGCTGATTTTCAGTTCCTTCCTGAAGTTCCTGAAGGACTGGGTAGGCCAGGGAAGGGCATGGCTATACTCCAAACTCAACTTTACTCTGACTGCACGTTAAACAGCCATAAATAGTTCCTGAATTTACTATAATGGGGCTGAATAGTCAGTCTAGAAGGAGAGTCTTCCTTAAGAGACTAAACCCTGTTTTTTTTAAGCATTTTGGAAAAAAAATGAAGGAATAAGAAAACAGAATAAATAGTACCTTCAGCTCCTGTGAAGACCCTTTGATATTCTTGACCCTTCTCTACCAGTGTTACTTGCAGCAGTTTTATAGTTCTGGTAATCAATTAACAGCTGATTTCCTAATTAAGCTAGTTTGGGAGAGGGAGGAGCTTCTGTTTGCTGTTTATTAAGAACGGGGCAGTGAAGGTGGGCCATGGCTGACTGAGGGAGGGACTCTGAGGGCTGGCTTGTGGTCAGTGAATCCTCAGTAAGGTGACACTTCAAGTCTTGCCTTGTGTTTTGTGAGCTGTTAGGAATATCCACGTGTACAGACCTTACATTGATATAGAGAGTATATATTAATATTTGGGCAGTGCTCTCAGGCGCGGGGTTGGATTGTTGTGGCTGTCCTGGGTAGGGCCAGGAGTTGGACTTTGATGATCTTTGGGGGTCCCTTCCAGCCTGGAATATTCTGTGGTTCTGTAACATGTGCGATGTTCCTGTTCTGTGTCCCTGCTTGGTGTTAGGGCTGGATATGGGATGTCCCGGCTCGGTGCGGGGCTGGATGTGGGGTGTCAGGGGTGCACGTGGGGTGTCCTGGCTGGGTGCAAGCATGGATGTGGGGTGTCAGGGCTCGGTGTAGGGGTGGATATGGTGTGATGGGGTGAATGCAGGTTGTCCTGGCTCGGTGTAGGGATGGATGCTGGGTATCAGGGCTGGGTGCGGGATGTCCCGGCTGAGTATAAGGGTGCATGCCGGGTGTCCCGGCGCGGGGTAGGGCTGGATGCCGGGTGTCAGGTGGGGATGCAGGTTGTCCCGGCTCGGTGTAGGGCTGGATACTGGGTGTCAGGTGGGGATGCGGTGCGTCTCGGCTCAGTGTAGGGCTGGATGCCGGGTGTCCCGGGTCAATGTAAGGGTGGATGCGAGGTGTCCCGGCTCGGTGCGGGGCTGGATGCGGGGTATCAGGTGTGTATGCCGCGTCCCCGCTCGCTGAGGGCTCCCTGAGGGAGCAGAGGGCGGGGCGGGCGGGCGCCCTCCCGCGCGCGCCTCTTTGTGCGGGCGGGATGCGCGGCGCGCATGCGCGGCCCGGCCCCGCGCGGGGGGAGCGCCGTTGGCGCGAGATAGGAAAGCGCCGCCAGCGCCGCCGCTCCGGACCCGCGCCCGGCCCTCAGCGCGGCCCGGCCCGGCCCGACATGGCTCGCCGCGCCCGCGGGTGAGTGCCGGCCCCGCCGTGCCGCCGCTGCCCGTGCCCTCTCCCAGCCGCCGGAGGCTCCTCCCGGCTGCCCCGTTCCCGCTCGCCGGCCGGACAGCGGGATGCGGGGCGGCGGCCCCGTGGTACCCGCGCTGGGACAGCGCCCCGGCTCTGCCCGCTCGGCAGCGGGGGGCGAGCGGGAGCCCCGCGGCATTGCCCGCACCGATCCCCGCGCCCCTTTGCGCCAGCTGCTGAGCTGTGCCTGCGTGCCCCTATGCAAAGTCCACCCCGAGGGAGAGAAGTGGAAAGAAATGGAGAGAAATACTCTTTCCCCTGCTCTGGGCAGAATAAAACTTGCCAGCTGGCGCCTAAAGTGGAGGATCTCCTTTCAGTCTGGGCTGTGTGGGTGGGTGTCGGTGAGGTTGGGGCTCGGTGCTGGAAGGGGGAGATCTGGAGCTCTGCACTCTATGGTGGAGGGTGCTCCCTCTCCTATATTTTTATCAGGTAGAAATGATAATTTTCTTTTATTCCCCCCTAGCGAGGACCAGGATGAGCAGCATTACCAGGACACGGATTTGGATGTGCCGGAGCAGCGGGATGGCAGGTGCAAAGTCAAGTGGACCCCAGAAGAGGTGAGTGAGAGCCTGACATTTGCCGAGAGAGGTGCTTTGGGCTGGTGCCTCTGCCATGGCACCCTGGGCTTGGGTGACTCCACCCCACCCTCACATGCTGGCCACGATCTCACCTCCTCCTGTCTTACTACTGGAGAGGACCTTGTGTCTTTCGTACTGAGCTCAGGCCTGAATGAGGCTCAGAGGTTCAGGGGAGTTTGAATTGCAGCCTGAAGAGCAAGAGCTCAGAATTTTTAACTTAAGCCTGTGAGTACTGAGTGAAACACCACTGCCTGTAGCACTCCTGTGAGAACAGACGAGTCCAGATGAGGGCTGAGGCCTCCAATGAGCTGAAATGTGCAGTGGAAATGTGCTCCTTTTTCTGGAGCATTGACACTTGGGATTATGGTTTAGTCATCCTGGCTGAGAGCCTGAAGTTAACTGGGATATTCTCTTCCTTCCTCCCAGTTTCACTAATTAGTTTGTGCTGTGTGAAAACTACAGCTGGGTCAGAACACCAAGAAAGATGACTTTTGTGGAGGGATCAAAGCCTTGGGCTAATGTTGGGCAGGGAATAATTTCATTATTGAACTATCCAGAGCTCCCAGATAAGGATGTCTCTAACAGGCTTTCTGTGAACTGTAGGAGTTTGCATACCCAGGCTATAGCAGGGGTCACAAAAGAAATGCTGTAGAGTCCTGTGGCACTGAAAGAAGAGCACTGTGCAGGTGGTGATACACTCCAATCAGTCAGCTTTCCTGGCCAGACAAAGCCAGTGGCTGGGCTGGGAGATGGGCTGTCTGGTCAGGAGTGTTCTGGGGCTGGCTAAACAGGCCCTTGCCACAGGGTTTGAACCAGACTGCAGAGGAACGGAGCTGAGCACTTGTTTTGTACTTCATGTATGAGCTTGTCCTAGTACAGAGCTCAGAACCTGTCTGTTCCAGTTGGGCCCCATGTACTGGAGGGTCTGCTAAACACTGGTGTGAGCTGCCTTCCTCCCCTGAGGAACAAAACCTTGACAGTTCAAAACATCTAATTTGTTCTTTTAATGCCATCAGCCCTGTGGTGTGTGTTTTCAATGTATCTGAAAGTGGATGTTTTTGTCCTTTGCAGGATGAGCAACTGAAGATGTTAGTGAGCCATTATGGGCAGAATGACTGGAAGTTCCTGGCCAGCCACTTTCCTGTGAGTGACCCCATGCCCAACTGGAATCAATTCCAGTGTTTGCATGTTGCTGCTTCCCTGTGTCTGTGCAGTGGGACTCTTTTCTGACTGTGCTCTGACTTCATAGCTCCAAGCTGTGAAATGGGGCTGCTTCAGGGCAGGGGGACCTTCTTGCATAGAGGGCTTTCCATGGTGTGTTGGAGCTGGGGTGAGAAATTGAGGTTCCTGTCCCTGTGTCTGGTGCCCTGGGCCCAGGACCTCCATTTGTGTTCTCTGTGTGCTTGTGCAGCTGTTCTGTGGGACAGCCTGGGTGTGTGGGGACTGCTGTCACTTGGGGAGGTTTCTGGGCCTCTGGAGCCCCTGGTGTGACACAAGAATGTTCCCATTGCTGTTCCCAGAACCGCAGTGACCAGCAGTGTCAGTACCGCTGGCTCAGGGTGTTGAATCCAGACCTGGTTAAGGGCCCATGGACCAAAGAGGAGGATCAAAAGGTAAGTCAGGGCTGAGAGGATCAGAGTTGGTCTGTCTCTGGCTGCAGAGAGGGTGGAGATGTCAGACCCCTCCTCAGGTGTTGCACACTGTGTGTAATTGCCCCCTGTGGTGGGTACCTGTGAGAGCAGCTCTGTCTGTCCTGCCCTGAGCAGCTCAGGCAGCCATGGTTGGGATGTGATGTGATCTAGGCCCCTCCAGGTAAACACCTTCCCCCTTTCACACAGTGCTGCTACAGTACAGTGCTGCCAAGGGAGAGAGCTGAAAAGGGAATTAATTCATCTGCCTGCTGGCAGGTCTCCACCTGGCCTGGCCAGGTTGGATCTAAGAGAAAATAAAACTGGCATTTCCTGTGCCACTGTAGGCAGACTGGAGTGGATGTCTGAGGTTGGCTGGGTGAATCATGACTTCTGTGAGCCTGTTTCTCTGCTGAATCCAGAGTCAGCCAAGAGGGGCCAACTCAGACAGACTCATCATCTTGATGTACTTAAGGAAAGTTGGACTGAAATCCTAATTTTACCAAGGTTTTCTGGTACAGAACATCTTAGTTTGTCAGAGTCTCTGTAACACTCCTGCTCCCCAGCTTCTTTCCCTTTTGGTCCCATTATGATTTGTCAAGCCCTAAGGAAGCTTTTCCTGATGTTGTTCCCTGTTCTTACAGCAGAGCAGTTGTTGCCTGCTTTCCCCTTCCCTTTGCTTTGTCCTGACTCTGCCAGCCTACCCATCCTGGCCAGGCTGGGCTCCAGCTCTCTCCTCATTGCTTTGGCCCAGCTCCTTGGCCTCAGTTTGGCATTTTTGGTCCATTTTCCTGTGCTTGAAAGGCAAGAGTCTGCAGCAGGGACATTTATTACGTGAACATCACTTCTACCTGCACCTTTCAGCTCTGCACAGCTGGTCAGGGTAGAAATGTTCTTTGAGAACTCTTCAGCCAGGATTTTGGTGGCTGAACATTGCAGATTGTTTCATCCTGACTGTGCACTGGATATTTTAGGAGCCCAGAATGGATTCAGTGCCCAGAAATATTTGCAATGGGGCAGAAGTGACAAAGCTCTCGGTGGAGGGTAAGAGGCAAAGTGGATGGTTCTGAAGTGAATTTAAATCTCTCTCTGTGTGTCCTGGTGCTGTCAGGGCATGGAGCTGCAGACTTGTCTATCTTGGGTGTACCACACTGATGGGGACAGCTGTCACACAGCAAGGTCCTTGCAAGTAGGGAGGGCAGAGGAGCCTTGGAGCAGGTGGGACTTGGCCCTTGCTCAGAAATGGGAATGTGTTTCTACATTTGGGCACCTGCCAGTCTCCACCCCATCTTCTGTCAGGGGTCATCTGCATTCACAGGTGCCCTGTGGCAAAATGTCTGCATGGAAAGAGCCTCCTGCAGAAATTTGGCAGAATTATTGCTCTCATGAGGGTTGGAACACCTGACAGCCCTGCTGGCTCCCTCCAGCTTGTCCTCCAAAGGGGGCTTCCTTTGTGTGCCCTTACCCAGTCCCAGAAAAGGCAAAGAGCAAAGCCTGAAGATGACTGCGCTGACCTTCCCCTCCTTTTTTCCATTTCCTTATTCCCCTCCCATTCTCTCTAAAGGTGATTGAACTGGTTAAAAAATATGGCACCAAGCAGTGGACCCTGATAGCCAAGCACCTGAAGGGGAGGTTGGGGAAGCAGTGCCGGGAGCGCTGGCACAACCACCTGAACCCTGAGGTGAAGAAGTCCTCGTGGACAGAGGAGGAGGATCGCATCATCTTTGAGGCCCACAAGGTCCTGGGGAACCGTTGGGCAGAGATTGCCAAGCTGCTGCCTGGGAGGTAGGACCCCTTTGCTCACTGCTGCCTTCTCTGCTGGCAGATCTGTGTGTTAGGCTCTTGGGATGGGGCTGGGCAGGGTGGTGGAGCTGCTAGCTGTGCTTTAAAGCTGCTGGAAGTGATGGTTTGTTCCCTTCTGCTCTCTCTGCAGGACTGATAATGCTGTAAAGAATCACTGGAACTCCACCATCAAGAGGAAGGTGGACACAGGAGGTTTCCTCAATGAAACCAAGGAGTCCAAGTCTCTGTACCTCCTTGTGGAGGTGGATAACAAGGAGAAGCAAAGTCAGACAACAGCTGAGAGCCAGGTACTGCACTTGCAGCAGGCAGCTGGGTCAGTCCCTGTCCTGCCAATGCATTCTGGAGCTCTTCATCCACCTTTCTGCTGCCTCTCACTGCCTTTTCCACAGCCTGGTGTCTGCATAGACAGTCTGCCTTCCCCAGCCTCCCAACTCTCTCTCTCCAGGAGACTGAGTGTGTTATCCAGGCAGAGGACAGCAGCCTGCTAGAGCTGTGACCTTGCCAATCCCAGCATCAAGTCTGTCTTAGACCCTAAATATTCATTGTGCTGCTGCTGGTGGGAGGAGGAGGCTGCTCCAGACAGTGTGTGTGTGGGAGCAGGGTGAAGAGATACTGTGTTCCTTTCCTCTAGAATAGGAAGCAGGGAAGTACACCCAGTGATTGTTTTCATGAAGATAGCATGTAGTTTTTGAAGGCAGGCTCCTGATAAATAGGAAACAGAACTAGTGCTACATGCTCAGCCTAAGTACAACTTTCTCCTGGGACACTGTTAAATGAAATCTTCAGTTAAAGAGTCCTGTGCTCGTTATGTTGCATGGACTCCTTAGGGAGTGTATGGGACAGAGCAATGAGGGAGAATGGAGATGTGAAACAAACCCAATGGCAGGTAGGAGAGTGGGCAAAGCTGAATGTGTCCAGGTGCTCTCTGTCCCCAAGATATGACACTGTTCCCTTGCTTTCTGCTGATGTCTGGTCTTTCTTTGTGTGTGTGCCAAGAATGTCCTGCCAAACTGGCCGGTGGATGTCTCTGAAATAAAGGAAGAAGATGTCAGTGATGAGGAAGTGACAGGTGTGCAGGAGCTGCCCTTGGAGCTGCCAGCTGCAGAAGTGGCAGAGCAGAACGTGGAAGGGACTCCAGATGATGCAGTGCCCGAGGATGGCACTTCATTGGTGGAATCACCATACAAATGGGTTGTTGAAGCTGCCAACTATTTGTACCCACCTTGTGCCCCAGCCCTCAGTGAAGCTCTGGACATGATTGAATCTGTAAGTAAGACCCTTGTTCCTCCAGTTACTCTTAGGGTGTTACCCTCACCCTTTTTATTTAAGTAAACTTACTGGATGCCCTTGATCATCACCCTGAGGAGGACTGGGTCAGTCACTGCCATGCAGCTTGCCCCTGTCTCTCGTCCAGGGCTGGGTTAGACCTTTCCAGCTCTGCCAGTACTGCTGTGGGCTTGTGGCTTTTCCTAGCTGGATGTCCCTGTGCATGGGCTCTGCCTGTGTGGGAGGCTGTAAGTGCTGGCAAACTTGATTTCCAGCCCTTCTTTGTCAGCCAGAGTGTGCCCAGTTCTCCTTTTTGTAACAGTTCAGGTCCATGCTCACTGACTGTCCTTTCTGTCCTGTCCTGGGGTGGGATAGGACAGGGCAGACTGGGAATAAGCCAAGCCCATTGTACTATGCAGGACAGACCCCTTCACACTGGCATAACTGCAACCATTTGCTTTCAGTGGAGGTAACTTCACTGAAAATAGTTATATTCAGCCAGTCAAGCAGTGCTGAGGTCCCCTGGGTGACAGAGGCACACCAGGGTGGGAGGCTGGCTAAAATCTACAGGGCACTTTGCTGCTATCAGAGGGAAGTTGCCTCTGCAGCCCTCAGCCTGCCTGAGGCATGGAGGAGTCACTTTGCCTCTGTATAGCAAGATGGTGTGCCTGAGGCTGAGCAACACATCTGTGGGCCCTTGGGGCCTGCTTGTGTGGTGCTGGGTGTTGCTGCTGGGGTGGAGCTGTGAAGCAGCTCACTTCTGAACTGGTCTGGTTAGTTTTAATCTGCTTTTAGCTTGTGCAGGTTACACCAGAGCCCTGTGCCCAGCTCTACAGGTGTGCCCAAGACTGTGGGTTGCTCTTGGGTGATAGTTCCTTCAGTCCCTGTTCCCAGCTCTCTGCCCAGCTGGTGTTTTTTGTCCCCTCTCTGAAGGGGTGCAGCTGTTTGTGCAGCTGTGCTGTTAACCAAACAGGGAAACCAGCTTTGCATAAATAGAAAAACCTGGCCTGTGCACAAGCAGCAGCTCTCAGCTGGGTCAGATCCCTGCTCTGCCTGTGGCAGAGGAGAGAAGGGCTTGAGCTGTCCCTGCCCAGGCTCCTTCCAAAGCTTGATGCCATCTCACACCCCTACTTATTTCACCTCCCAGTTCACCAATCAGTCTGCTCAGCTGCCACCCTGGGCTGCTGCTCATGCTTTCCTTTGTGTGCAGGACCCAGATGGGTGGTGTGACCTGACCCAGTTTGACCTGCCTGAGGAGCCCTTGGCTGGCAGCAGCAGCAGTGGCAGCGCCAGCCCGGCCAGACCAGCACCCAGTGAGGCAGCCCCAGCACTGCCCAGTGTCACCGAGTACCGCCTGGATGGCCACACCATCTCTGACCTGAGCAGGAGCAGCAAGGGAGAGCTCATCCCCATCTCCCCCCACGCTGAGGGCAGCTTTGGCACCCCGCCCTCGGTGCTGAAGAGGCAGAAGAAGAGGAAGATCTCCCTCTCACCCGTCACAGAGAACGTCACCAGCACCAGCATGTCCTTCCTGGACTCCTGCAACAGCATGACACCCAAGGGCACCCCTGTAAAGACACTGCCCTTCTCTCCATCTCAGGTATCTTCTTGCCCTAATGTCATGTATGCCCATCAGCTCTGCCAGCTTTGTGCTCCTCCTGCCTTGAGTGAGGCCATGCCAGTGTGCAGAGCTTGTTCCTGCACTAAAAGAAGGCTCAGAGCTGGTTTCTGGCACTGCTTCTCTTCAGTGCTGCCCTTCCTGTGGGAGCAGCAGCCTGTGTCTCCATCTGGGAGTGACTGCAGCTTTAAGGAAGCCCAGCTACCCTGTCTGAGGGGCCGGGCACGTGCCCATCATGAGGAAGGAGCCCCATCTGCATACCAGGGTGTGATGGAGAGCACACTGCTGCTGTCCCCAGGGCACTGCTGCTGTCCCCAGGGCATTGCTGCCCCAGCTGTGGGCAGCAGAGTGACACCAGTGAAAACTCGCTTTCCCTATCTGCTGCCCAGCCTGTGTGACTGAACTGCAAACAAACACCTTGTGCAGATCTGTCTTTCTGTGTCTATGGAAATGCTCCTGGCCTTTGTTGCAAAAGGGGCTCAGGATCTTTCAGCCTTTGTTGTGACTCCCGCAGTGTCCACACATGTGGTCTCCAACACATATCACCTTGGAGCACTGTGGTGGTCAGACCCACGAGTGTCTCATGTAGAAGGGGTGGAGTTGTGCCTATAAATGAAAATAAAGGCTGCTGCATTCTCCAGTACAGTTCCCACTCAAGTTCTGTTCTCCAGAACTTCCCCAGCTGTGCCTTCCAGGGCTTTATTTCTGCTGTTTCTGCAGCAGAAAACATGGGAGAGACACCAGAGGAGAGTCCAAAATGCAGGTTCAGATGGATTTGAATGAAAGCCCAGCACAAAGAAAAAACCAGAGCAGGACCCATAATGTCCAGCTCTGCAGAGTGTAAAAAGCAGGAATGTGTGGAGTGAGTCTGAGAAGAAAAAAGTGCATGCCCTGCCTCAAGCTGAGCTTCAGCCATCAGTGAATGTCACAAACAGAGTTTTTATCTCCCAAGAGGCTCTTGGGTACAAACACTGTTCCTTATGGGAGCAGAGCTGTCCCTCACTGGCTGCTGGGAAGTAAAACCCTAGAAGAGCTGATACAGCTTGTTGTTTGTCATAGTTTAGGCTGAAGACAGCTCAGTGCAAGACCTGTTAACTTGTACACTTTGTGTTACATGGACTTCCCTCATGTTTGCCAGCCTGAGTTGGGTGAGCTGGGATTACCAGTGCAAGGAGAGACTTCTCTTTACTCTGTAACTGGTAGCTCTGATAGTTGTATCAGCTTGTCCTTTATGGGAAGTGTATAATCTTTATAGGTATGAGGCACCTTCTGGCAACTTTTGTGTATCCATTTACAGAACTGTGAGTATTAACCCCCACTGGTTTGGGAGGGTTGTTTCTACTTCAGGGTTTCCCTCATATTTAGGGAAAAGTAATGGCTTGTGATGCAGTGCTGGGCTGCTTGAGACTGAGTATCTTCAATTTTTCTTTCCTGTGCTGTGCAGTTCTTGAACTTCTGGAGCAAACAGGATACACTAGAACTGGAGAACCCCTCCCTGACCTCCACGCCTGTGTGCAGCCAGAAGGTGATTGTCACCACCCCACTGCACAGGGACAAGACCCCTCTGCTCCAGAAGAACTTAGCGTAAGTCCTCCCTTTCCCACACAGCAGTCTGGTCCAGCTCAGACACAGCTCCCAGTACTTGTCATGATATTACTGAGAAAGGGGCAAGGCAGGCTGGGGATTTCCTTAAATCACTGTTTTCTCCCCCAAAACAGCTCTTCTCTGAGCTGCAGGGAGTGTCCAGGCTCACTGTGGGCACAACCAGTGACTTCTGTTGTGCTCAGCTGCTGGGTGAGCTGTGGCCTTGTGTGGGTTACAGGCTGTCTGATCCCTTGTCTTTCCCTCTCTGCTCCCAGGTTTGTCACACCAGATCAGACCTATGTGGTGGACAACACACCTCACACTCCCACACCTTTCAAAAATGCCCTGGAGAAATATGGACCAATTAGACCTCTGGTAATTATTGGGCAGGGCTGTGCCTTGTGGGGCTGATGAATGCAAATGTGACATGGGATTGAGGGAGGTTGGGGCAGGGCTGTGAGCAAACTCTTATCTGGGCCAGAACAAAGGGCAATTTGGTAGTGCCAGGCTGAGAGGGGAGGGGTGAAGGGGACATTGTCACAGTGATCATTTCATTGTAAGGAGCTGCAGGACTTTTAGATCCTCTGTAAACCAGCTAAAAATGCCAGAAGCTGCCCTTGCATCAGGCTGCAGTGCTTGGATTGAGGAACAGAGAAATGATCTGCCTAGGGCTCCCTGAGGAGCTGGATCTCCCAGGCCTTGTGTGCACACAGGTCCCTGATGGCACACTGGGGTTCAGCTGATAAGTCCCCCCACCTGCAGATCCTGTAAATCCATCAGGCTAGCAGAAAACTTGTCATATCTTTCCCAGCTGGGAAGCAAATAGGTTTTTGTGTTTGTCCTCCCTCTGTGGGCTCTCCTGACCCCATTGTCCCTGGAGGGGAATGCTTGTGAGCCTGCCCAGCACAGAGATTTTGACTGCCTGGTGCTCTCTCTGCCTTTCCACCCCAGCCCCAGACCCCTCACCTGGAAGAAGACTTGAAGGAGGTGCTCCGAAGTGAAGCTGGCATTGAACTCATCATCGAGGATGATGTGAAGCCTGAGAAACAGAAGAGAAAACAAGGGGTGAGCTGGCTGTGCATCCATACCAGCTGCTAAGCTGCCCTGTGCTCTTAAGGAGTGTTTTGGCTGGTTTGATTCATCCTGCTATAGGTGCCAAAATGTTTTTAGCCCCGTGGCTGCTCTCTTTTAATCAGCAAGAGGTGCCTGAGGTTAAGGGCTGCTTAAAGTACCTCCTGTGGTGTCCTGGTTTATGCTGAGCTCAGGGCTTGTTGGCACACTTGGAGCACCTGGGGCAAGTCGGGCTCTCAGAAGGCTGTGGGATGGCATGAAAAGTCTCAACTTCCTGGTGGCCTTCCCCTCCTACTAAAGGTTCCTCCTCTAAACTGGTGGTTTAAGGTGCCAGGAGGGGAGCACTGTAAGCTGCTATGCCCTGTGGTGGGGAAGGCTGCACACATCTTCCCCCTGAGGTGCTGGTGCCATGCAGAACTGGGGTGCTGTGGCCTTGGTGGGCCCCCAGGGTGGCCTTTGCAGGGTGGTTTGTGCTGACACCGATGTCCCTGTGCTCCCCAGCTGCGCAGGAGCCCCATCAAGAAGGTCCGAAAATCTCTGGCCCTGGACATTGTGGATGAAGACATGACACAAAACCTGCCTGCCCTCCCCAAGACTGTGTGTTTCAAAAGAGCCCAGGTGAGGGATTGTGTGCTCAGAGCAGGCTCTGCTCTGAAAAAACTCTGCAAAGCAGCAGTAGCAGCCTGGAGCTGCCTTTGAACAGCCCATGGGGATGAAGGGCTGGATTTCTTCTTTCCTTACACTTTTTCTCCTGGTGCAGCCTGTGAATTTCCTGTCAAGGTCCCTGAACCTGTCCTCCTCGAGCAGGAAGAATGACAGTGGTTTGCTCAACAGAGCCTTTGTGCAAGTGCAGCCAGAGAAAATGTCCTACAGGAAAATGCCAAGCCATTTCCGACCACCAGAACCGGTAAGCCCTGCAGCAGCCACTGCTCTCCCAGGCAGGAGTTTATCTGGCAGTGCAGCCCTTGTCCCTTGAGAAGTGAGGGATGGAGCTCTGAACTGCTGCACAGGCATCCCTGCACTCTCAGGGCTGTCTTTACACCAAGGCTGGAAGATGCTGAGCCACAGGTGCCATTTTATGTTCCTCAAAGACATGGCTCATGTTTGGCCCTGGAATTCCTCATGGAAATCCTCACCCAGAAAGGAATTTGGATGTCTCCTCTGGCATTAAAGTAAACCTTCCTTTTTCCAGTGGGCACTCCTTGAGTGACAGCAGCAAGCTCATCTTTTTTTGCTTCTCAGGGCAGAGCAACTCTGAAGAGCTGTATAAAGGTTAAACAGGAAGGTATTTCCCACCCCTGTGTTTTTTAGGGTGTTTCTGGGTAGTGGGGAAGGCTGTGTGCCTTAGGCAGCATAGGCTGGCTTTATCCTGCTTTATCCTGACCCTGTGGCAGTACAGAGCTCCAGTGGCAGTGTGACACCTTGTCCCTTGTGCTGAGGTTGGTGCTGTTACAGCAGCTCTGCTCCTCAGCTCTGCTGGAGTCACAGCAGCCTACAAATGCCCTCTGGGGCATAAACAGATCTCTCTACAACCTTCACTCACAGGCATGATGCATTCATGGAGGGATATCCCTATTTGCTGGACTTAGATAAAGTCTAAGTGTATGGAAATTTGGACCATAATTTTGTAGGTATTTACTTGGGTTGAGTCACTTGAGGTCTCTGGTAGATTCAGTGGGGATGGAAACACGTGCTGTCCTTGTTGGGGGGTTAAACTGCAACTAGGAGCTTCTGTGATGGTGTTTTCCCATCCCTGGAGGTGCAGGGTTGTCCTCAGGAAACTGCAGTGAGTGGGGATCTGTCCCTGCATTAGAGCTGTCTAGTGAAACCTATTTCTTCTGACAAATAAATACCCTTCAGCCAGAGTAATTCCTCCCCCTTCCCAAAATAAACCTTTCTTAAGCACTTCCATTTCTCCTCCTGTCCTCACCAGGGCTGTGTTGCTCTGAGAGCTAATGGCTCTGTATAAATAAACTTTGGGGGTGACAGGGAGGCAGCTGCTGTGGTGACAGAGCACAGGTGTGCAATGAAATCCCTCTGCCCACAGCCAGCAGGGCAGTCTGTGCTGCTGCTGCCTCTGGGGATTTATTGTGCTGCTGGCAGGCAGTTTTTAGTTAAGGAAGCTGATCCAGCTCTGGGCTGAGCCTCAGTGGGCCCAAAGCCACTCTGTGGCAGTGTGGGACATTGCTGCTGTGGCCAGCACTGGAGCCCTGGTTCCCTGCAGTGCAGGTATTTCCAGTTCAGGGCACTGCCTGTGTCCTGGCATTTACCAAGGGATCCTCAGGGCCTTTCCTGGAGTGCAGAAACACTCATGAGTGACCTTTCTGCATGCAGAGACTGAAGCACTCCTGGGTTTTTGCTGTGGGACCCTGCTGAAACTGAAGGTACCAGATTGCTGTTGAGGATGGCATTGGATCAAAACAGACCTGGGGCCCAGCAGCTCCTGTAGGAGTTGAACTGGTTGGCAATAAACTCCAAAGCTGTGCTTGAATTTCTTCTGTCATTCTGGAATATCTTCAGGGCTGTGAATTTTAATAGGTTTGTGCTTTGGGGTTTTTGTCTTGAGGCAAGTAAGGGAAAGCCCTGAAAGGGATTTTCTTGAAGTGGAGCACTCACCTGGGAAACTGCTGACCCTGAACCCCAGAAATTACCACCTCAGCTGTGAGGAGTAACTGGTGGTGGGCAAGTTCCTCCTGGCTGTGAGATGGTTTCTGAAGTTTTATTTCCCTTGCTAGTTTTATTTATTTTTTTTCAGTCTTTTAGAACAGGATATCACAAGATGTTTGTCCTTGGCCTTGACTGTGTTATACACATCCTTTCTCTTCCCTCTGCAGATGACCACGGCTTGGAAAGCAGTGGCCTGTGGTGGAACTCGAGACCAACTCTTCATGCAGGAGAAAGCTCGACAGTTTCTGGGCACATTGAAACAGAGTCACACATCAAGGACCTTAATCTTATCATGAAGGATTGTTCTGCTTTCTAATCTTATTTTTTAAACTTTTTTAATAAGTGGAGGGGGAACCACAGGAAAAAATATCTTCTGCCAGGCCTTAGTATATGGGAGTGGATTTTTTTTCCCTTCAGTTCCCAGGTAGATCTACATTGTAATAAATGGGGCTAACTGCTGGCTAGTGTGTGGAATGCAAGCTTTGGGATCATTATGGAAAGGCAAACAAGGGAGGCTTGGAGAGCTGACTGCAAGACCTCTCTCTGCAAGACCTGAGTTCTGGAAAAGTGGAAGCAGCAGCTGTGTTGCACCTTGGAGCAGCAGGTGCTGGAGACTGACTTCCCAGCATCCCTGGATTCCTGCTGCTGCTCTGGTACCTCAGCAATGACTTTGTGAAGGTTCCTGCATGCCTTGAGTGTCCCTCCTGGCTTTCCCCAGGGGATGGAGTGTCCCCTGGGCTGGAGAAGGAGGAGGGAGGCTGTGGTGCTATGGGGTGAGCTGTGCCTGGAGCCCCTTGCTCCCTGTGGGGCTGCTTTGTGCTGCCATGGCTCCAGCAGGGGACTCTCCCCACGACTGTGCTCCCTCTTCCAATAAATGATGGTGCTCACATCCCTTGGACTCTGCCTCTGCCTCACAGCACTGGGGGAAGGCAGCAAAGTGCTGGGGTTTGTGGGGGCTCTTTGCTCTCCTGGCAAGTTGTTGAATTCTTGTTGGCTTTTCAGCAGGGAGAAGGGATTGTCTCCTCACACCCTGAGTTTCATCAGCTGTACTGAAGTTTTGGATACTTTATGTAAATCAGATTTGGGATCTCTGCAGAGGTGGATGGAGGCTGGAGAAGAGCAGCAGGAGTGTGTGATGTAGCAAAGCTTTTCTGTTGCCCTTCCTTTAGAGACTAAAGTTGCTTCATGTAGCTATTCCAGTGTGGGAACAGTAGCACTGCCCTGGTTTGAGGTAGCCAAGGATGGAATGTGGGGATTTTAGCAACATATTAACTTTGCAATTGGAAAGGTGTTGGGAAAACTGCAGAGCAGCTCGACAGAACAGGAAGAGCTTTTTGGGTGAGCTGTGATGTGCTTTCCATGGCCAAAGCCAGCCTGGCAGATCTGCCTCTGCCTGGGGCTGTGCACAGAACAAAGCTGTGCCCACCCCAGGGTGCAAAACCAGAGCTGGGCTGTACAAATCTCCTTTCAGGCTGTGGCTTATGCTGGAAATAGAGACAAAAAATCCTTGCTGACAAACTTGTTAATAAAACCTTGGATCCTGGGAAATGAGGGAGGTTTAGAAACCCAGCTAATTTTTCATTTTTACAAGCTCAGGGCCAGAGAAAATCCATGAAGTAATTTTTATTTCTGTTTCTTGGTGTTGCAGTGTTTGCTTTGGAAAGACAGCTGGGACCACTTGTCTGAAAGCCTGGCTTTAGCTGCTCCCTTTCTGTTGTTATTTTAAGAAAAATCGTCATAAACCCATCCCTCTCTGCTGGGGCTTTGGTGGGCTGGGCTATTCCTGCACTGGTGCCTGCACAAACCCAAGCCTGGAATTGCAATTCCTTCCTGGAGCTGTGAGCAGGCAGGGGCTGCTGCAGGATAAATCAGGCTGTGAGCCTGGCACCTCTGTTTGAGAGCTGCCCCCAAATTAAACTGCTTCTCTGTGGCTGTAAATCCAGGCAGTGCAGGCTGTCCTGTACTACAGAACATTTGTGGAGGAAGCTCAAGGGGCAGAAAAATACCAAGGTCTGGCATAGCTGATGAGTAAAATAAAGAATTAGCTTTTAATTGGAAAAGGGAGCTGCTTCTAGTGTGGAGGTTGCCAGTGTGGTTTGGCTGTCCTGGGGCCCAAGAATAGACATTGGTGAGGTAAAAAAGGTTGCACTTTGTTTTTCCTGTGAGTTTGGATGCTCTGCTTTCTTTCCAGTAAAAATCTCATGGAAGTTGAACTCCATGCTGCCTGTGGAGTTACTGGGCTGGAGCTGGAGACCCCTCCCAGTCTGAGGCTCCATGTCCCTGGGTGATGTCCCTTGAGGCCTCTGCAATGACACAGAGTGGCCCAACCTTCATTCACAGAGGGAAATCTGATGTTTAATTTAGCTTTAAATGAAAGACCAGGATGAAAGTGTTCCATGAGCACTGGCTGTGTGTGGGAGGAATCCCCTCCCATGGCCCAGCTTGTTGCACAAACCCCATATTCTACTTGATTTTAAAGTTTGTCTTTTGGTAGTTTGCATTCTACGACAGATCAGATGACTCTCTGGTTGAGTCCAGACATGGGAAAAGGTTTTTTAAAAGGGATTTTTAAAGGATTTTTACCAGGAGTGGGAAGGGAATATCATAGCCAGAGCTCCTGGGTTGTGGCAGTGCCCTGACTGCTAACAGGACGTTGTTTCCAGCTGGGAAGAGTAAAAATAACGGAGTAAGGAGATTAAAAAAGGAGACCCATGTTTTTTTATTGGCAATCTTACTTTGGATGGAGCCTGGTGTGGCTGAGGAGCACTGATCTCACACAGTTCCGTGGTCACCAGTGTGGGAGCTGCTGTGTGTCCCTCCAAGGGCTCTCAGCTGCTGGGCTCCCTCCTGCTGCTCACAGGGATTTCACACCTTTTTATCTCGTTTTCACAGCTAATTCTGCTAAAGCCTGTGCAAACAGCATGTTGCTCACAGGGGACTCTTTTGGTTCCACACCCACGGGGAGAGATATCTGACCTGGAGGAATGCAAGTGGTGAACAGAGAAATTCCTCGTATTTTGGGCATTTCTTGCGTCTGAAGGAAATACAAGAAAAAGACAAATGATGAGGCTCAGCTAGGGAACAGGGTATGAGACCAGCCCTGGCAAAGCAAGGGTTCTGTAGTTATGGGATCCATGTTTGTGTTCCTGGGATGTGGAGTTCTCCAGATGTTGGCAGCTGTGGCAGGAGATGCTGCAGCCTGGCAGCAATTCCTGCTGCAAGCCAGCCTTGCCCTGCAGACCTTTGATGGCTCCTTAGAAACAGAGTAGGGGAATTTCTCCATTACAGCATCATTAATAGCTCAATATTAATTGGTTACACCTCAGTGATGTTCCATGGGCTTTATCACTGCTCAGTGCAGGAAAGGACTCTGGGATGAGTGCAAGGGGGTGCTGAGGTTGGGGTGTGGAGTCCAGGGTTTCTGCTGTGCCAAAAAATCCTTTGATCCTGGGGATTACTGACAGCAGCAAAGTGCTTCCTCTCCTACCTTTGCTTATGGTTTTTATTGAGTACTTGCTCAGCAATAACCTTGTAGAATTTCCCATGTGCTTTTTTTGATGCTCTGACCTGTGGGTTTAGAGATTTGGGAAATTAAAAGGATGATTCCAGCTGGGCTAGAGGGCTGAGGATTAGCTGAGCAGCTCCTGGGTCTTTCATGAGATGGAGACCACTTGTGCTAAGGGCTGGCTGCAGCTGGACAGGAAAGTAACTGTGCTTTGGAAACTTAAAATCCTGCCTGCCTCTGTTTCTGGAGTGAGAAAACTGCAGTTCTTCATCTCTGCCTGAGCAGAATAATCAAATGTTAAAATATGGTACTAGGTCAGGGGAAAACATTTTCCTGTGGAAACCAAAGGGTCCAGGGTGAGGAAATAAATGCTTCCACTGAGAAGATGTTAGGGATGAGAAATTTCAGGGAGTTAAAACCCCTGGTGTGAAAAGACTCAGCAAAACTACGCAGAGGACAAGCGCAGGGTCACCTCCCTGGCCATGGGCAGCCTCTGGCCTGTACCAGTGTGGCTGGCAGTGGCCAGAGCAGCTTGTGAAAGGCAAATCTAATACTTTATAGCAGGTTTGTGTTTGCAAATGCTTTATGTTGGTTTTGTCTTCCCAAAATACTAAATAGATGCTGTAGGAAAATAAATAGATGTTGCATTCCTAATCCCCCTTAGATTTTTTTGAAAATTTGTTCAGTTTTGGAGAGCTCACTCAAAGCTTTGACTTTGAGCAAGGCAGCCAGCCCAGGGAATGGGATGCCTTGTACAACTGTGATGCCTTTAAAGATGGAGTTTGGTGTTTTTTGGGGGGTTTTTGGTGCCATTCTGCTGTGCCCAGTTCTGGGTTCAGCCAGGGGCACTGGGATGCTGAAAGTGCTTAATTCAGTCTGTTGGGGAAGGGAGAGCCCAGTGCCTGGCCGTGAAAATAGAGTTATCTGTAATTGTACAGGAGGTAACAGGTGCCAAAATTGCTGTCAGATCTGCAGAAAAGGACCAGATAAGAGGAAAAAAAATAGAAATTTTAAATTCAATTCTGCTGATGTACTGGTCTATTCCCAGGGTCAGTGTAAATCGAGGTTTGAATTAAGCCAAAACAGCCCAGTTAATGTCTAAATCTGCCATTTCTCAGGCCCTGTGCAAGCAGACAAACACAAAATCAATATTTGCTCTAACTGTTGCTAAGTTTTCTTTACAGATTAATTTCTGCCTAATAATCCCTGCAGCTGCAGCTCTCTGGAGCCCTCCCTGCCATGGCTCCTGCCCCGTGGTTCCCTCCCATCCCGAGGGGATGTTTGGGGACACTGCCTGAACCCCTCCTGCAAAACCCACCCTGCTCTGCCTTCAGGGCTGCACCCAGCATCCTTCATGGCAAGGGGTGCATGAGGGGATTGAGGCTTTCTTTAGTGAATTTCTGGATGACACTGAGCTGAGAGTGTGGGTAGATTGTGACGGTGTTCACAGGGGTCCAAGGATGAGGGAAGAGACGAGGATCTGACTCCATGTTTCAGAAGGCTGATTTATTATTTTATGATGTATATTATATTAAAACTATACTAAAAGAATAGAAAAAAAAAAGGTTTCATCAGAAGGCTAGCTAAGCTAAGAATAGAAAGGAATGATAACAAAGACTTGTGGCTCGGACAGAGCCAGAGCCAGCTGACTGTGATTGGCCATTAATTACAAACAAGCACATGAGACCAATCACAGATGCACCTGTTGCATTCCACAGCAGCAGATAATCAATGTTTACATTTTGTTCCTGGGGCCTGTTAGCTTCTCAGGAGGAAAAATCCTAAGGAAAGATTTTTCATAAAGAGATGTTTGCGACAGTCGATCTGTTGGAAGATAGAAGAGCTCTGCAGAGGGACTTGTAATGGTTGGATGGATGGGCAGAGTCTAACAGGATGAAGTTTATTAAATTCCAGTGCCCAGTCCTGCATTTTGGCCACAATAACCCCCTGCATGTTATAGGCTGGGGATGGTGTGACTGGAGAGTGCCCAGGTAGAAAGGGACCTGGGGGCACTGATGGACAGCTGAACATGAGCCAGCAGTGTGCCCTGGGGGCCAAGAAGGCCAATGGACCAGGACTGGATCAGGAATGGCGTGGCCAGCAGGAGCAGGGAGGTCACTGTGCCCCTGTGCTCAGCATTGGTGGGGGCACACCTGAGTGCTGTGTCCAGCTCTGGGCCCTGAGGTTGGCAAGGACCTTGAGGGGCTGGAGCACATCCAGAGGGGGCAGCGAGGCTGGGGAGGGACTGGGAGCACAACCCCTGAGAGGAAGCCCTGAGGGAGCTGGGGGTGCTCAGCCTGGAGAAAAGGAGACTCAGGGCTGCCCCCATCACTCTCTGCAGCTCCTGAAAGGTGCCTGTGCTCAGCTGGGGCTGGGCTCTGTCTGCAGCAGCACTGACACAGCCAGAGCACACAGCCTCAGGCTGCACCAAGGGAAATACAGGCTGGAGATTGGGAAAAAGCTTTTACAGAAAGGGTGATAAAGTTCTGGGATGGCTGCCCAGGGAGGTGGTGGAGTCCCCATCCCTGGGTGTGTTTAACAAAGCCTGGATGTGGCACTGGGTGCCGGGGTTTGGGTGAGGGATTGAGGCTAGGTTAGACTTGATGATCTTGGAGGTCTCTTCCAACCCGGTCGTTCTGTGAATTCTGTGGAAGGAAATCTTTTCCCCCTCTCTGGATGTCAGGTATCATTTTTTCCAATCCCACGCCGTGGCAATGCAGCTGGATTAACACCCAGGCAGAGCCGTGTTGAGCCAGGAGATGGTTTTGTCCCTCCTTTAGTTATTTCTGGTTTGAAGGCTCATTCTCCGCTCCTGCCGCTAAGGGGGAGTGTTGCCACGCCGAGGAGCAGCCGGATGAGGCTGAGGCAGCGCATCCTTCCCCTGCTCGCAGCTGCTTTTCCCTCCGGGAGCGGTGGGAGAGGCAGGAGTGAAGCAGGGATGGCCCCAGTATCACAAACACCCTCCTGTTCGGTGTCAGAGTAGGGAGGGACGCGAATTTCAGACCCTGCCTGGACAATAAACAAACTCCATCCTTTATAGCCACATTGCTTTGACTGGGTTGAGCACTGGTTGATTCAAGAGGATGGAAATTGGTGAAGAGTGGGGAGGGCATGATGAGGATGCAGGTGGGTGGAAGGACCCTTCGCTCATGAAATGAGCTTTCCTGCTATAGGATTGGATGAAAAGAAGAGAAATACCCCAAAACTGCCTGTGGAAAGGATCCATCCCTGCCTGGAAAAAAGAGTTAAAAATGGGGCTTGGAGGCTCTCTGGGACAGGGCAGGTCAGGATCTGCTTCTGGCAGCTTTCCTGTGCTCTATACTTGTGTCATCACTGCTGTGCTCAGGCTGACCTCAAGGTCACTCCCCCGCCCTGTGAGAGACACAAAATGTGTGTGCAGGTCAGATTTTCCCTCCTTAGACCCCCAGTCCCTCTGCCCATGAACTGCAGATAACCCCCCCTTCATCTCTTATTTACCTCTCCCTGCACAGGGTTTTGGGATCTGCAGGTGCCAAACACGCTTGTTTACGGTTTGCTGGTGTTAGAATTGTGAGTTTTCCTCAAAAATATGTTCTCTTTTTAGTTTCTTACTTCACTTCAAATGTCATCCTTTTTCTCTTCTTCTTTCAGGGCCACCCAGGGATTTTATTCACAGAATTGGAATGAGCTGCAGAAGGGATAAAGATCATTCATGGGAACCTTGAAAGAATTGCCTGAGCTCCATGAAACAGAGATTAAAAATAAAACAGGGAGGTGAAGCACAGGCTCCAGCACGAGCTTCTTATAAATACTTGTCCATGAAATCAAGAGCTCTTTCTCACCCTGCTGGGTGACCTGCACAGGGAGCAGATGATGTATTCTCCTCAGGAGTGGGTAAAGAGGAGCAGAGCCCAAAGGCAGGGAAACAGCAAGCTGGAATACCTGCCAGATCTCAGTGAAAAACATTTGTGCTGCCTTCTCCCTGGGAAAGGGACAGGTGAGCTCTGCTGGGCGTGGTTTCAGAGCTGGGGCACCAAGGGAAATACAGGGATAAAGTTCTGGAATGTTCTGCCCAGGGAGGCGGTGGAGTCCCCATCCCTGGGTGTGTTTAACAAAGCCTGGATGTGGCACTGGGTGCCAGGGTTTAGTTGAGGGGTTGGGGCTGGGTTGGATTCAATAATCTTGACGGTCTCTTCCAACCTTGTGATTCTGTGATTCCTGGGGAAGTAAAGAGGAGGAGGAGAAGAAGCTGTAATCCCTCGTTGCCTGCAGGCACAGCTTGTGATGCTTTTGGTGCTGGTGTGAAAGGAAAGGCCCTCTGCTGCCTGGGAACCTCCTGGCCAAAGATCTGGTGCTGACCACTCCTATCCTAGGGTGAGGTTATGATGCTTGTATCCCCATTCATGTGTTCTGTTCATGCTGGATATCATGTTCTGTACCTTCAGGACTGGCTCTGAAGAGTGAAAGTTTCATTTTAGTTTCTTATCAGCTGCTCCCCCATGGCTGGTGGGACATAGACAGGGCAGTACATGGTGCTGCTTTTGCTTTTGGCTTGGCTTTTTGCTTTGCTCTCACTTTTGCTTCTGCTCATTAGTTTAGCTAAACAGTCCAAATTTCTTCCTGGATTGTTTCTCCTTTCCTTTTTGGAACCCCTCGAACCTGCTCTGGACTGTGACCTGGGAACACCGAGAGTTTGCACCTTGTGGCTGCAGCAGCTGCCCCAGCACAGGAGGGCCTGAGAACAGAGCGAGCACCCCCAGAGAGACTTTCTGAATTTCTCATCTTTTTCAGAGCAGTGACAGAGTGATGTCACCTGGTATTGTTCATTCTGTGTGCTGGGGGTGCTGTGCCTGTTAAATAAACAGGTTCTTTCCACTTCTCTCTCCTTCCACAACTGCCTGGGGGCAGGGGCTGTGTGGGTTTGCTTTCTGGAGGGGCCTCTTTGGAGATTCTCTCCCAAATTTCCCCTAAACCAGGACAACTCCCAACCCTCAGCCTCTGTCCAGGCTGGTGTTCCTGGCTCTTGCATCCTCCCATCACAATATTCTCACAAAGCACTTTCCTCCAGACTGGTACTATGGATATTTCCCAGCTCAAACCCAGCCAGACCCCACTCTTGTGCACCCAAAGCTGGGAAATTCCAAGGGGAAAAGCTTGATTTGGTGCTGTGCTGGCTCTCTGTGCCCAGGCAGAGGCTGACCCCAGGGAGGATGGCTTGCTGAGCTGGAAATGCTGGGAGATGCTCTCTGGGTGCTCTCTGTCAGCTGGCCCTGTGCAGCTTGCCCTGGTTTTGGGTCGGGCAGGGGATTCACACCAGGTATTTATGTCAGAAAAGCCACTCTGAAGCATAACACGTTTGTGTAGCTCCTCCTGTTGCCTTCTCTGGGTAAGTGACCTCGGGAGGTGTCTTTTTAGATAAAGTGAAGGGAGGTGAGCATTTTTTCAGTCTGATAAAAGGCCATGCTGTGTCTGTCGTGGGTGTTTTGAGCATTCTGTGGCTGGCTGGGGACCTGCTGAGTTTTCTCTGTTATCAGAACAAGCCACATTGAAATGCAAAACCCTCCCCATCTCTCTCATATGTTTTTTTAAGATTCCAGTTGGGGGGTTTTACTGGTGCCCAGCTATTCTTATCTCCTGCCCCTGTGGCCACAGGGATGATTCCAGGACTTTAGGAGATGGAGAAGGAGCCAGGCCAAGGTGAGAGCACAGTGGGATGATGCAGTAAGGACAAAGGGTTTCAGCTCTCCATTGGACAGGAAGGCAAAGCTCCTGTTTCTAAGGATAAGTCTTCCTCCTAGGAAGGAAAAAAAAAAAAGCCATTTTAGGTATTGCTGATAAGGAATCAACTAAATTCCTCTTTTCTAGGTCCCCATCTCTGCAAGAGATCACTCAGCTATTCAGCTAAGGCTTAGCACATGGGGCTTTTGAAAACATCTTGCTGCAAGTGCTTGGAAAATGCTATCATTTAAATCCATAATAGCTCTGTTAGGAAACCTGCCCCAGGCATTCACATCAGCTCCTGGTGGGGCTGTGTGTGTGTCTGGTGCATCTTCCCATCACCCCAGCCATGCATAATGTGATTCCAGCACAACACCAGCCTGCCTGGGCTTGGAAGCAGCTCAGGCCAGGGGCCAAAAGTGATTCAGAGTGCCCAGGTGGGCTCCCAGCCAGGGCTGGGGCTGTGTGACAGAGCCTGGTGTGCTCCCAGATGAGCTGAGTGTGCTCCATCTGCTGCTGCCAGTGTCATCCTGCATCCCACCGGGGTCTCTGTTGGGTGGTGGCAAGGCAGAGTGAGGTGGGAAAGGACACCAGTGTGTCCTTTTCTCAGGAGAAAGCCAATTTCTGCAGCAAACAGCTGGGTGCCATCAGCTCTGTGACACTCAGACACGTCCATGGCAGGAGGTGTCAGCAAATCCTGACCATGCTGAGCTTCTGGTGCAGTACTGAGGTTAGAGAGGGAGCTCTGTTGGACCCTCTGCTGATGCCTCTGCCTGCTCTTCTCATAAAATATGGATCTGGGAGATCTGGAGAGCTCTGCTGCAGTTACTGAAATGCTTTTACATCATGTATTGCTTGCTGCTGCCCACACACTCCCTCCTCTGAATAATCATCAGTTTCTCCTATAATTATGTTTATTGCAGGCTTGCTATGGTGACACACTATCCTGCACTGAGGAGTTCCAAGCTGCAGTTCCAGCTTCCAGTTCCTGCTCTAGGGGTGCAGCCTGGGGAGGGAAATATTTTATATATTATATATTATATATTATATATTATATATTATATATTATATATTATATATTATATATTATATATTATATATTATATATTATATATTCCTGGGGTGCTGCTGGGGAGGGAAATCCTTCCACAGCCTCTCTGTCAGGCTCCCCCTGCCCAAGTGGCATCACAGCAGGTAGCTCAGAAATTAATAACATCATCATTTTTCCTGTGTGCTTTGGTAAGCAGGTTAATTAATAATGATGGGTCAACAGTTTTTAGGATTTTAGGATTAGCAGCAGGTTTAGAAGAGGATCATGGGCATGTCTGAGCTGCAGTGTGCAGATGTAGGCAGGTGTGTGACAGTAAATGATGTATGACCCACATATTAAAGTAGTTTTATTGTCTTTAAAAAAAAAAGTTTATGAACTTAATCCTCTTCCTCCACCACCTGCCCTAGTTTATTCAATCCCTCTTATTTAGGATAAAAATAAGACTTTGGTGTTATCAGGTAACTGATGGCTTTGGGGTGAGATGACCCAGCCCCCACAGCCCCATGGTATTTTATGAATTACTTGCCTTATGTGCTGCAGGGTGAGGAGCTGGGGACATCTCACATCTCAGCAGACTTTCAGAGGCTCTGTCCTGCTTCTCCCACCTTGGTTTTCCTCCACCCCAAGGAAGCAGCCCCAGGGTAATGAGCAGGGCATGATGAGGGGTGCAGTTAGCAGCACCCTGTGAGGAGAGCCAGGCAGTGAGTGTGGGCTCCCTGCCTGTCCTCCTGGAGCCTACCTGTCCTCCTGGAGCCCATCTTCCTGCAGGAAACCCACCTTCCTGATGGCAGCCCCTTCCAGCTGGCAGCCCCCAGCCCTCACACAGTGTGCTGGGTAACATCAGGGTATCAGTCCATAAGCTGCTAATTAAAATATAAACATACAGCAGTGAGAAGGGACCCTGAAATGCTCTGTTTGCACAGCTGATGGGACACTCAGTGCCATGCAGCTAGATAGATAAACAGACAGACAGACAGATAGATAGATAGGGCTCCCCACTTGTGCAAGTTCCCTGACCTGGTGGTCCTTGTGTGTCCTGCTTCTCCCTGGATTCATCCCAGGGGCTGCAGCAGAGTTAGGGGTGAGGTCTTTGTTTAGTTTATACTGAAATGGTGTCTGAAGGTGTCTGTGGTGTGTTTGGGATGAGTGGGATGGTCCAGCTGCTGTGGGGAGCAGGGATGGGGTGTGACCAGGTGGGGACAAGGGTGTGGCCAGGGAGCTGCAGCCCCTGGTGGCCTGTGACTGTGTTCACAGGGGTCTGAGGATGGGGAAGAGATGAGGATCTGACTCTGTGTTTTAGAAGGCTGATTTATTATTTTATGATATATATTATATTAAAACTATACCAAAAAAATAGAAGAAAGGATTTCATCAGAAGGCTGGCTAAGAATAGAAATAGCAAAGAATGATAACAAAGGCTTGTGGCTCGGCTCTCTGTCTAAGCCAGCTCACTGTGATTGGCCATTAATTAGAAACAACTGCATGAGACCAATCACAGATGCACCTGTTGCATTCCACAGCAGCAGATAATCGTTGTTTACATTTTGTTCCTGAGGCCTCCCAGCTTCTCAGGAGGAAAAAATCCTAAGGAAAGGATTTTTCATAAAGGATGTCTGTGACAGTGGCCCTGGGTGACTCTTCCCTGCTGCCCCTGCTGTGAGCTGAGGGTTTGTTCACCCCACATGGAGGTGTGGGGGGCTTTGGGGTAATCTCTGTTTGCCCAAGTGCTTTGAGACCATCAGGAGAAATGCACTTCCAGGGGATTTGTGTAATGGGCCAGACCCTGGCAGACCCTGCCCTCCCTCCTGCCTGTCCACGGGGTCTGAGCAGGTCCAACATTTATTTGCTCAGGTGGCCAAGCCAAACACGGGCAGTACCTGCTGCACACTGCACACAAATCAGAGCTGAGCTACAACAGTTAATTCCTCCTAAAATGGGCATGGAAAGTTAAACAGACAGGACAGGAATGAGGTGGCTTTATTTTACAGAGACTATTCCTAGGGCAGCTTCTCTCCACCTTTTCTTGGCAGGGGCTGCCCTGCAGATCATGGCTGTTGCCTTGACTCCAGGTTTAAAAACATCCAGCCATTTTCTCCTAATTTTTTCCCATCTCCAGACAGTTGCACCTGTTCTGAGTGCCTGTGTCCCTCAAGCTTTGATCCTGAAGCAAAATCTGAGCTGTAGAAGTTGTTGGTGCTGGGATGGATGTGGTGACAGGAGCCCAGGGTGCTGCAGAAGCTTGGTGTGAATTTTGGGTCAGGAGCTGAGCTGGTCCCTAGTGCTGGTGCAGGGCTGTTTTGTGTGAGCTTAGTGCAGTTCTCACAATGTGACCATGTTCACAGCGGTTCTTGGATGAGGGAAGAGACGAGGATCTGACTCCATATTTCAGAAAGCTTGATTTATTATTTTATTACATATATTACATAAAAACAATACTAAAAGAATAGAAGAAAAGGTTTCATCAGAAGGCTGGCTAAGAATAGAAAGGAATGAATAACAAAGGTTTGTGGCTCGGACAGAGAGCCAGAGCCAGCTGGGCTGTGATTGGCCATTAATTAGAAACATCCACATGAGACCAATCACAGATGCATCTGTTCCATTCCACAGCAGTAGATAACCATTGTTTACATTTTGTTCCTGAGGCCTGTTAGCTTCTCAGGAGGAAAAATCCTAAGGAAAGGATTTTTCATAAAACATGTCTGTGACATCCCAACAGCCCTAGAGGGCAGAGAAATAATGTGATATGGGGGGAGATGAATGAGGAGGTCTGTGCTGGGGATGCTGGACCCCCTCTTGAGCTCAAATGCAGCAACACACCCATTCCTCTGTAACTGGACAGAAATCAAGGCAGAGAAACCCCCGGGGAGGCAAACTTGCTTTTCTGGGAGACATCACCTCCACAGCCAGGCACTGAGATGCACAAGGTTCCTGGGCTTGAAGGGAGCAGCAATTGCCTTTCTTACCCTTTCTCCTGAGCCAAGCAGCACTGGCATGTGGGAAGAGGAGCTCCAGCTTTGTTTTTATTTGCTGGAGAAGGGATCTTCCGGCAGCTGCATACTTAATGGCTTTCTAGGGCCATTCATTAACCTGACAAGCCGACCAGCAAACCCAGAGCAATGATTCTACCTGCTTGCCATGACGTCTTTTTTTACCCCAATAAACCTTCCCAGTCCTTGCAGCTCAGCTGATGAATCTGCCCTGAGATGCAGGGAAGGGCATCTCCAGAACAATGAATCCATGTCAAAAGATTTGTGAGCAGCCAGCCAAACAATTCCAGACAGAGAGACAGGAGAAAGAACATCATTCCTGAAAGCGCTGCATTATTGATTAAGCATTTGTGGTCCATAAAACATAGTAAAACCATGGGGCAGGCTGCAGAATGAATTCTATAAAAAAAAAAAAAAAAAAGGTTGCTTTTTAGTGTCTCAGGTCCTCAAGGACGAGGGTAAAGTAAGTTTAGTACCAAGTAGGAATTCATTTGTATAATAATGGTTTTTGATGACTTGCAAAGGTTATTTTATGATTAGCCATCTAATTATAAAATGGCCAACAATTTCATCTTATCCAAATCTGCATCAGCTAAATTATGAAATGCCCTTGTTTTATGCAAATTCTGGAAATACTGCTTCCTTAACCTCCCAACCCTGCTGTCTGTCACTGCTTGTGTGGAGCATAAATCTCAGGGCAGTGCCAGAGCTGGGTTCAGAGGCAAACAGAAGAGGGTGGATTGATTCTAGGGGAGCAGGGACAGTGGTGAGCGATGGTGGAGGTGCAGCATGGGGCAGATGTGGGCAGATGTGGCTGGGTAACCCCATGGCATGGCCCCAGCTGGGCTGCCCTGCCTGGGGAGCTGCTGGAGGTGGCACAGGGAGGTAGGAGAGTGCTCCTAGGGAAGGGTTCATCAGTCACTTGATGGCCTGGAGATGTGAGATGTCCTTGCTCTCAGGATCTCCACACTCCCTGCTTCCTTCCAATGGTTTGGTTGGAAGGGGCCCTAAAGAGCCTCTTGTTCCAGTCCCACAGCCATGGGCAGGATGCTGCTCTTAGCCCAGCTTGGTCAGGGCCTCATCCAGCCTGAACATTTGCAGGGACAGGGCAGCCACAGCTTCTCTGCTGAGAACAACCCCTGGTTTCTCTCTCCTGTAATTTCTCTTAGTCACCTGGGGCCATGAATGCTTTTCTCTTGTGCCCCAGAAGCATTGCTGAAAGGTCCCACAGTAATGGGCCATGAAGCACAAATTCCTCCTGCTCTTGTTCTCTCACAGCACTGCAGGGAGTGAGGGCAGGGGAAACTGAGGCACAGATGTAGGTGGGCAGGGGACTGATCAGAGCTGCTCTAGAAACACTCTGTGAGTGTGTGTGTGTGTGTGTGTATTTGTGGCTCCTTTGCTTGGAAGAGATGTTGACTCCTCATGCCTGAAATTTGTGAAGCAGGGACGATAAGAAAACCTTTTATATATTTTTTTCCAGTTCTATAAATGATGAAGCAAAAGAATTTGTTGCTTCAGTCAATTACAATTCTCAAAACCAGAACATTTTGGCTACTCCTGGAGAGGACTCTTTTTCCAAAGAGCACAACCGTTACCAGAGCACCAGAGAGGGCAATACTGAAATAAAACAGTCTGAGGCTGGTGATTGTTGCAGAGGACAGAAAATCCCCAAATTTTTTTCCATTTGGGTGAAATATTTTCCATTCCTCAAATCAAGTGTTTGGGGTTTTTTTTGGCCACTATTCTCCCTCCTGTTAAAACAAGCCTTTAATGATGGGCTTGTGCCTGTGGGACAAGCCAGGCCTGGGTGAACTCCAAGGAGGAGATGGTGAGAGCAGGGGAAATGCAGCAGGAATTAAGAGCTTGTCTGGGAAACCCTGGAGAGTTTTTGAGGACTTTGGTATGATCCTTGTGAGATCAGCTCATGATCCCTGGGGGGCTCTCAGAACAGGAGGGGATCTGCCGTGGTGAGGATGGAGAATCTCTGTGCTGGAGGCAGGGAGAGCAGCAAAGGAGGAAGAAAAACATCAGGAGAGGGGGAGGGAAGGAGGATTGTGAAGATTAGGTCCAATTAGTTACGTGCACTTTAAACATCAGATCCTATTAAACACTCCTGGTTTAAAACCAGGCCCCATTATTTGGCTGCAGCTTGCAGACAAAGTCCCGTTAAGTGGAGCTGCTTTGAAACCCAGGGCCTCAGACACAGCCATTATGGAGATCAGGCCCATTAAATGTATTCAGTTTGAAGATTAGCTCTGGTTGTACTCAGGCAGTTCAAAGCTGGCCTGTAATTAAGCAGAGGAGGTTGGGGAGCTGGAGCTGGAGGCGAGAGGGGCACCTGTGGAGCATCTCCTGTGCCTGCAGCTCCTCCCTGCTGGGAAGGAGCCCCTGGGGCAGGGCAGGGTGCTCTTGGTGCTGCTTGCCCTGCTGAGTTACCCCAAATGCATTTTCCAGCTGGAAGGGAACAAGGGTGGTCTCCAGACTGGTGGAGAAGGAGGCTTGAGGCTTCAGAGGTGAAAAACAGGGGGCTGAGGGAATATTGCTGGCTGGGCTGGGAGCTGGAGTAATCACAGGAATAAAAAGGACCTCTGTGCTCCCCTCAATTTTTTCTCTGATTTTGAGATGTGTCAGCCTGCAACACCCTAACTCTCTGTGCCTGGAGAGGACCAGGGTGCTACAGGTGGTGTTGGGGCATGGGGAGGTAACCCCGGGATAGCCCCAAAGGGTTTGGGTGTTCAGCTCTGGAGTCCATGGAAATGTGGGCACTCACCTGTTGCTGTAGGACACGAAAGAACACAAGTGCACACCGCTGCTCTCAAGGTGAAGGAAAAGGAATGTTTATTTTCTGACTCCAACATTTATAGTTTTCTAAAAATGACAGTGGATTGGAGGGTGACAGTGCCACCTCTCCAATGACACTGGGCAAACCAACAGTCTATTAACTTTCTCTTCTTCCATAAAGGAATGCAAAACAATGAGTTATTTACAGAAAATGTGTGAGAAAGTTCACTACAACATCAGAAGGCTTAGAAAATCTTAAAAAATCAGGGTGACAGTCACCTGTCTAGGACCAAAGGAGCTGTGCATGGCTGGGCTCTGTGCTTTGGGTGCCTGAGGAGCCCACTCTCAGCATGAGCCTCCCTGCTCTGCTGGCCATGATGGCAGCCTGGGCACTCAGTGATGCTTTTCCTGTAGGATTGCACAGTTCTACAGATTCCTTGTGTGGGTGCTTCCCTCATTAACAGGAATGGTTCAGGAGCACATCTCAGCTGTGAGATGAGGGGGTCAGAGAGGGCATCCAGCCCAAACCTGTCAGAACTCAGCACACCTCTCTGCGTGTCCAGAGTTGTTGGAGCCCCTGCCAGGGGGCTCAGAGACCCTGGCACACAGCCCAGAACACCCGTGGGTTTGATTATGACCCATGGAGCAAATTACCAACCTTGTATGAAGACCTGAAAGCCACAGAAGTTTAAGAAGTGTAATAATAAAATTATCACCAGGTGCAAAAGTAGATTTTGGGGTTTTTAGAATGGGAGTTTTGGTGACAAGATGGAGGGACTTGGGTGTGTCCAGCCTTCCTTCTTCTTCTTCTCTACCTCCATCTTCTGCTGTGATGCTGGCACTTTGGGATTGGTTTAGAGTAGAAGCTCACTGTCTAACATAGGTGATGGGTATTGGAAAGTAATTGTAAACATGTTATACGTAGTTTGTAGTGTAAAGAGATGATACCACCCCGGGGGCAGGCAGAGTGCCTCTGTCTGTCCTGGTGAGCGGATCTTGGCTGGGCAGGAGAAAAACTTTCATAGATAAGAAACAATAAACAACTCTGAGACTGAGAACTGAAGAACTCCAACTCATTCTTCGAACATGCGGGCCAAAACAGAGACTTTTCATGTGTCTCAGGGCTGCAGTAAATTGCAAAACTTCCGAGACAAACCCACTGTCCAAGGCAGTCCTCCCTGCCCTGGGATCCCAACCCACCAGTGCCAGCCCAGTCCTGCTGAGCCTTGCCTGCACTGGCTCAGTCTCACAGCTGATGGATTTCCTGCAAGATACCATCGACCATCCCTCCTCATCCCACTCCTCCACACGTTGTTCACTGCTCCTGCTCTGCTTTCACAAGCTGTGATGGGCAGAGGTGTGACAGCACCAGGGGTCATTTTCTTCCTGGTCCCCACATCACTGAGGAGCCCCTGGTGGCCCTCACCTCCTAAGGAGATGCTCTTACAATCATTACTGGCATCATTGCAATTTATTTCCAGGGGATTTATTTGGTGCTGCTCTTGGTCCTGAGCCTCTGTAGCATCAGATCACTTTTAATTAGTGCTGGGCGCTTTTATCTTTGATGGAGAAAAAGGATTTTGCCATTTGGACCCTGGCATATGAAGTATTAACTTAAATATATATATTTAATTTTTGTATTAATATAGTTAATTTTTGTATTAAATATCATGTAGCAGCACAGTATTAATATTAAAACTTTAATACAATGTAAATGTCAGACTTGCAGTGATAAAACTTAAATGAAATATATTTATAATGTATTTATCTCTCTGTTTCACTTCTGATAGCAAAAGATTTTTAAGTAAAACTAGATTGGTTTTTTTTCACTTTTCAGTGGAAGAGCTGTTTCTTTGTTCTACAAGAAACCATTCCATTAGAGGCTGTTTTGATTTTTTGTTATCACTTCTGATCTCATGACTTGAGGACTCAGGGCTGGAATGAGTGCTGAGGCTGAGACCAGAGGTGACAGAGGGAGTGCTGTCAGCTCTCATCCTTGTCTCACCCTTATCTCTCCTCTGCCCTTTGTTCCTGTGGTTCCCAGGAAGCAGATCTGAGTTCCTGGCCCTGCCTGATGCTCTTGTGGCACAGATGGGGACTCACAAAGGAGGAGCGGCCACCCTGCAGCCACAATAACCCAGCAGCTGCTGTCCCTGTGCCCAGTGCTGGGCTCAGTGCCACGGGCACACCCCAGGGAGTTCTCCAAAGGCTGTGCAAAGGAGGGATGCCCAGAATCCTGCCTGGTGCCCGTGGTGGCAAGGGGAGGGAGATGTCCCCAGGTGTGACCGTGTTCACAGGGGTTTTCGGATTGGGGAAGAGATGAGGATCTGACTCCATATTTCATAAGGCTGATTTATTGTTTTATGATATATATTACATTAAAACTATACTAAAAGAATAGAAGAAAAGGTTTCATCAGAAGGCTGGCTAAGAATAGAATAGCAAAGAATGATAACAAAGGTTTGTGGCTTAGGCTCTCTATCTGAGCCAGCTGTGATTAGCCATTAATTAGAAACAACTCTATGAGACCAATCACAGATGCACCTGTTGCATTCCACAGCAGCAGATAATAATTGTTTACATTTTGTTCCTGAGGCCTCCCAGCTTCTCAGGAGGAAAAATCCTAAGGAAAAATTTTTCATAAAAGATGTCTGTGACACCCAGGCATGCAGGGGGGGACAAGGGAAAGCTCAGAGCTCTTCACAAACAGCAAAACAGAGTCAAAAGAGACAAAACTGGGGTAGAGAAGCTGTCCTGCCCCAGCCTGGCCCATCTCCTGATGTTGCTTTTCCCTGGTCACTCAACCCCTCAGCAGCAGAGGAGTGGAAGAGCCTCCTTCCAACTCCCAGCTCTCCTCCTGCTGGAAGGGTGAACCTTCAGCCCTCCAGGACAGCAGTGGGGAAGAACTGAGGGAATCCCTGAGAGGCTGTGGGGGAATGCTGAGAGAATGAGGGTCTGGGGTCCTGCCCTGGCCTGCCAGCTGTGCTGGCCCTGCCTGGGTGAGCTGAGCTGCTGTAGAAACATGGCTCAGAGTGGGATCCTGGTGCCCCAAACCCTCCGGATCCCTCTGCCACGACAACAAAAGGTGCTTGGGAGCTGTCACAGCAAGACAAACTGGCTGGCCCTGTCCCCATTCTCCTGTGGTTTCACTGTTCCAGGTGTGTCTCAGGTTTATCTGGGTGTGTGCTCCATCCCCATCTGTCAGAGCTGGGGCAGTTCTCTGCTGTTCTTGGGGCAGTTTTTTCTTTCTCTCTCCCACAGCCAACCCTCCCTCCAGCAGATCTCTGCTGTCCATGGCCACTGAGTGTCCCTGCAGGGCTGATCCAATCCCAGCATCCCATGGGGAGATGCTCCACCCAGGGGAGGAGCCAAGCATTCCTCCCTGGATCCAATCTGAGCCTGGCCCAGCACAGCAGCCTTTGCCCCCTGCATTGCCAGAGGAGCAGCTTTCTGCTGCCCTGCATGGCCAGAGGGAGCCCAGGCCCATCTGCAGCAGCCCTGGAGCTGCAGAGGAAAACTCCCCCCTTGTGCAGGATCCCTGCTGCAGCAGAGCCACAGCTGGCACTGCAGGAGGGCTGAGCCCCCATGGGATGGGGCTGGGACACCCCTTGACACACAGGGGCCAGGTCAGATTCTGATTCTGTCAGTGGTTTGTTTTCTGTTTGTACTCTTGCATTTGTATTTCTAGTTTTCCTAATAAAGAACTGTTATTCCCTTTCCCATATCTTCCTGAGAGCTTTTTAATTCCAAGATTATAATAATTCAGAGGGAGAGGGTTTACATTTACCATTTCAGCGGAGGCTCCTGCCTTCCTTAGCTGACACCTGTCTGTTCAAACCAAGACAAGGTGGTTGTGACAGTCCCACAGCCTCCAGGATAGGCATGGAACTGGAGCTGGAGCACGTGGGCCGTGCTGATGGAGCAAGGCTCCAGGAGCAATAGGTACAAGGATCCCATCTCCTCCCATCCTTTTATCTCCATCCCTTTTTGAAGAAGCAGCAGATGAAAGAGCCCACTACTCACATCAAACCCCCATCAAGTGCATTAAAGGAAATGGCTTTAGCTTTATGGTTTGCTTTGAAGGAAACAGTGGCAAAATGAGCTGGGAAGGCATGAAAGACACCCCAGCTGGGTTGGCTGCATTTTCAGCATCAGAAATTTGTCCTCTGAAGTAATTAAGATGCAGGTATTTGAAAGGATGCACAAGGGCACATCATTAAGGCGCACTTTAGCTCAGCCTCTGCTGTGCCTCAGGGATAGCTGCAAACAGTCCCAAATTGCTTCTTCCACTCCAATCAAGTTCTTTTGGGAGCAAAGGTAGAAGTGCAGAACCATTCCTCTGGATAAATCTTCTGGTTTAAATTCCTTCTCCTGGTTGAATACAATAAACCAGATGTGATGGCTTGCTGTACCAGGAATGAGACCCTGTGCCAGCCAGGTAAGAGAGAAGCAGGATGAGCTCTGGAGGGTGGGAGCAGCCTAGGGTGGTGTGGTGGAGGGTTAGCTGGGCTCTCCCACCTTCTAGGAAATTGCTTCCCCTGTATCAGTGGGTTTGGGATCATTGTTTAATAAGGGGCAGATGGCACATTGTGATTGCCAGTCTCTTAAACCAGGGAGATGTGGTGATTTCATCTTTCCCTCTGTGTCAGCTGCAAAGCACAGGCCTCGGGTCTAGATGTGTGAAGGTTAATAAAACCAAATAAAAAATTAATTCCCTTCAGCAGAGATGGCAGCTGATGATGTGCCAGGGATCCCCTCAGAGCAGAGCTGTGCTGCTCAGGCTCTGTGGAGTCCCTGAAATTGTGGCTATGAGCTGCATTTGCAGGTGTAGCAAATTCCAGCATCTGTGCACCTGCCAGGAAGAAACCAGAGCTTTTTGCAGCTCCACAGCTGTTCCTGTTGTCCCTTCCAGTGGGCACATGTGTCCCTCAGCAGAGAGAATGAGCTGGCAGGTTTGGGGTGAAGCAGAGGAAGGGCCTTTTGCTGCAGGGTGTTGTTATGCCAGCTTTTCCATCCTGCTGAGGGAAATCTGAGGTATGTTGTGGATAATTTGACATCCAATGAGCAGCTGTTCCAGATGTTATGTGCTCAACTCTCTAAGCTGAAAACTTGTCCATGGAAGAGGGACTCTGTGGTCATGTACAGACTCCAGGGTGCTTTGAAGCACCTACTGCTGGTCATTTCTGATCTTCCAAGTGGTTCTTCCCTCCTTCTCAAAATCTCAAACTTTGTATATCTCTTTGGGAGCTCCTGACCCTGGTGCAGGGCAGTGGAAAGGACACTGTAGGGATGTTCTGTGGTACATGGAAGAAGACCAGGAATCCTAAGGAAAGGATTTTCATAAAAGATGTCTGTGACAATGGACCTCTGGGCAGCACAGCTCTGTCCCAGCAAGGACATTTATTTTCTGGCTTAAATTTCCTCTGTGCTGGTCCATAGGAGAGAGGAAGCCTCTCTGAAGTATCACCTTGCAGTTGTACACAGGCACAGGATTTTTTAAAGAAACTTCCAAGCTTCACCTTTTTGCTGGGTAGTGGCATGTCTCAGGACATCACTAAGGGGAGGTGTCATGGATGCTGATGGCCCAAAAGAGACCACCAAGAAGAAATTCCTTCCTCCAGAAGCTGTTTCATCATCTCTTTCTGGGCAGCATTCCCTCCAGCTCTCCCCCATTGCCCTGCAGGAGGAGCTGTCAAAGCTGCTGAGCAGCTCAGGGCACTAAGCTGAATGGATAGACGTAATTCTGAATGGATAGACTTAGTTCTGCTGCCTGGAAATCCCCCAGCAGCTGGGACAGAGTGTGACCACTGCCTGCAGCAGGTTCCCAGAGCAGTCACTGCCCCGTCCCCAAGGCTTGGAGTTGGGTGTTTCACAGCTGCAAGGGTGACCCAGCCCCACAGACCCATCCAGGTGTGCCCTGTGCCTCCATCAACAAGGTCACACTCTGCTGGGAAGCATTAAACACATGGATGGTGGCTACAAAACCCTCTCCTCTTTTTCTGACTGTGTTTCCCATCCCACTGAGTTGGGTGTGATGCCACAGGACATGGATTGCTGTTTGTCTTGGTTTGGAAAGACAGGAGTCTGCTAAGGAAGGCAGGAGCCTCCCCTGAAATGGAGAATGTAAACCCTCCCCACCCCTCCAAATTGCTATACATTTTAAATTAAGGGGCTCTCAGGCAAAAAATATGGGAGCAGGAAATAACAGTTCTTTAATAGGAAAGAAAATAAAAGGATAAAATAAACACTGCAGTACACTGGAACAACACTGCCAGAGTCAGAACCCAACCTGACACCCTGTGGGTCAGGCTGTTGGCAGCAGTCCCATTGGAATTGTGGCTCAGCCCTCCTGCAGTGTCAGGCTGGTTCTGCTGGAGCAGGGATCCTGTAGAAAGGTGCAGTCTCTTCCTCTGAAGATGCAGTGGCAGAGGCAGCTGCTGTTCCTCTGGGGAATCCAGTGGAGAAGCTGTGCTGGTGTTCCAGAACCTCCAGATTATATCCAGGTAGGAATGCTTGGCTCCTCCCTCTGGGCTCACATCTCCCAATGGGATGCTGTAGTTCTTATCAGCCATGCAGGGACATTCAATAGCTGTTATCAGCAATGTCCCCTCCTGAGGGAGGTGTGAATGTGGTCCCTCAAAGAGAGAGATAAGACAAACTGCCCACTTGACAAAGGTAATCTGCCATACAGATGGGAATTGAAAACATCTTGCATTGCAATCTTCAACACTGTTCTCTTCCAACTCAGATTTAGGCACTCTGTGGCACTCTCAGAGGGTTTGTTAAGGTGGAAAAGGAACATTTGGAGCACGGGGTGGAGAAACTGATTTTTCACTTCAGTGAGGGAAAAAGTAAATCCTCAGTGCTGGTGTGAAATGGCAGAGAAAAGGAGCTGCCTGGATTACAGGGAGAGAAATACCAATTATATTGAAACGGGGGGAAAATCAGGAAGGCTTTATCAGGACTATTCACTGACAAAACTTGCAGCTACAGGCTGTGTAGGAAAAGCCTCAGATTTGAATCCACAGAAATATTCTGGCTATAATAATCCTGCTGTATTCAGGCAAAACTCCTGTGGGGTCCAGTGGGAGCCTTGCTTGGGGCCCGGAGGATTTACCTTATCAGCCTTTTGAAAATGTTAAAGAATTTAAAGCCCCCAGCTGCCTTTCCCAGTGGAAAATCCTGTGCATGGCAGTGTGTGCCACAGTGAGAGCCAGCTCTGTGTCCCTGCAGAGGTGCTGGGCTTTTCCCTTTGTCCTTCCCCCCTTACTGTGGAGAGGAGTGAAATCCAGAGCCTGTAAAGTTTCTCGCACTGCTCTCTGTCAGCTCTTTTCCCCTCCCTTATGCCCTTTGTGCCTGGCTGGGCTGTGAGTCCTCTGTTCCTGGCTGTCCCTGCCCTTGCTGCTCTGACTGTCACCCTGTTCTTTAAGTTCCTCTAAGCCTTCTGATGTTACATTTTTGTAATGGAGTTTCTCCCACATTTTTCATGTAAATAATGATTGTTTTGCATTCCTTTCTGGAGAAGGAAAAAATTGATGGACTGTTGGTTTGACCAACAGTTGGAGAAGTGGCAATTTCATCCTCCAATCCATGGTCACTTTTGGAATTCTGTAAATATCAAAGTCCAGAAATACACGCGCCCTTTTTTGCCTTGGACATCTCAGTGTGTGAGTGTGTTGAAAATTGCAATGCAAGGTGTTTTCTATTACCATCTGTACGGCAGATTATCTTTTGTCAAGTGGGCAGTTTGACTTATCTCTCTCTTTGAGTGACCACAATCACTCCCGGCACCACAAAGGACAGATACTTAAAAAAAAAATTAATAACCTCTATCTGTTTTCTGGTTGCTGCAGTTCTTTTTAGGCCCCATCTCTTTTCTACATCACCTGAGTTTTACCACTGAGTTGACCAGATTGATAAAAACTCCTCTGCAATGTTGTTTAAACCCAGAATTAGATGGAATGAGGAGAAGTGTTGGGAAGCAGCAGTCATTGATTTTCAGGACCTCCACTTTCCAATCCATGATGGGGAGAGCAGCTGGCCCTGGTGTGCTGTGACCCTGCAGTGCATGGGCTGTGCTGGTGTGGGTGCAGCTGCTCACCAGAGCACGTTCCTGCTTGGAGAACAGCACCTTCAGGAGACCAAAGGGCATCCTGATCTACAAGGAGCTCAGGTAAGGAGCCCCTGGGATTTGCTGGAAAATCAGAGATGAGAAGCACACACCAGGCTGCTCAAAGCACTGGGACAGACCAGCTGCTGCAGAGGGTGTTCCAGCTGCTTCAAGAAAAGGATGGGAGAAAATGGTGATGGTTGAGAAAAGGGAAATTCTTCATGTGCTCAGACAGCCCTGGGACTGTGTCCTGAAGGATGAACCCCTGTAACCCACATAACAATTTTTGTCCTGTTTTTCAGGTGGTCGTGGCTCTCCTCACCATCAATCTGAGCCTCTGATCAGCCTGAGCCCTGCCCCACTGAGACCTCGGAGATAATTTGTGGCAGCATCTTCTGGAGGTTAATGACACGTTGTGGGAAGTGGTCACTTTGAAATTCACTGCTGTCTTATTTCACTTCATATCCTCTTGGCTTTGTGCTGCTGCAAAAACCCAGCCCCCAGTTGCTCACTGCAACAGCATCTGGTTTTCCCCTCATTATTAACTGATTTTTTTTCTATTTTGGGGTTCTTTTCCCTCCCTAGTAATTGTTGCTGGGTTGCTGGGGGGAAGCCATCTGCGTGACTGGGGAGATTTAGAGAGTCGGTAACAGAAGGGATGTTATCAGAGTCTGGTTCTTTAGGAGACTATGGTAATCCAAAGCTGATTACGGCTGGGCTGGTGCAGCAGGAAATTCGGGACATATTGGACACTGACACTTGCCAGGAGCATCCAGCAGGGCAGGGCTGTCTGGACATGCTGGGTAGGTGTCACAGACATCTTTTATGAAAAATCCTTTCCTTAGGATTTTTTCCTCCTGAGAAGCTGAGAGGCTTCAGGAGCAAAATGTAAACAATGATTATCTGCTGCTGTGGAATGCAACAGGTGGATCTGTGATTGGTCTCATGTGGTTGTTTGTAATTAATGGCCAATCACAGTCAGCTGACTCAGACTCTATGTCCGAGACACAAAACTTTGTTATCATTCTTTGCTATTTCTATTCTTAGCTAGCCTTCTGATGAAATCATTTTTTCTATTCTTTTAGTATTGTTTTAATGTAATATACATCATAAAATAATAAATCAGCCTTCTGAAACCTGGAGTCAGATCCTCGTCTCTTCCCTCATCCAAAAACCCCTGTGAACATGTCACAGGGAGGGAGAGCTCCACTCCCTGTTTGCATGGAGGGGGACAAATAGTGACCCTTTCCCTCTGGGATGGGGGCTGGGGAGAAAGGCAATAAAAAGGATAAAGGAGGGGGAAAGCACAAAAGCTCTGCTGTCTCTGGGCACATGGCTGTGAGGGTGAACACGTCTACAGCCAGCTCACATTCCCCTGCTGTGACAAAATCCCCATCCAGGGCTGCTCCCAATGGACATGGGTCAGTCACAAACACCACTCCCAAGGCACTAAATCCATGTGCTCAGTCTGGGCCGTGCTGCTGTGCTGGCTCTGGTGAGTGATGCAGCCTGAGCACACCCAGCACATCCATCACTGCTGCCTTTGGGACTCGGATTTATCCCTGCCAGGGCTCCCAGACATCTCTCACTTCTGCTGGGCTCTAGTAACAAATATCCAGGGTTTGACCACCTCCAGCCCCACAAACACACACCAAGGGGAGTTGCACTGGTGCTGTGCATGACAGAGGGGTTTGGGTGAGCCCTGAGATGCTGGGGTTGGGCTGGGGCTGTGGGATGCTCTGTGCTGCTGGGGCAGCCTCTCAGGGAAAGGATGATGCTTTCCTCACCATGGAATATTGCTGCATAAATCAAGTGGTGCTCACATGAGAAATGGGCTATTAAGACCCATCATGAGGGCATCATGGCTTTTGCAGAGTTTTCATTCCCATGCTCCCTGTTGGGGTCTCAGGAATTGCAGTTCCTTTTCTCCCCTGAGCTTTGCAGTGGTGGTTTTCTGGGACAGAATCTCCCCAAATCACCTAAACATCCCAAAATGGTACCTATCTACTGGCACTTATTGATGAGAAGCAATAGGTCAGCCCATGCAACCCCAAATTATGAATTATATGCCCCAGGCTCTCAGGGAAGCGTAGGAACACCAATGTCTTTGGAGCTGGGAAAGAAATTGGAAATCAAAAGGCCTGGGCATTCTCTAACCGCTATAGCAGGGTTTTATTAAGCAAATTATTAGTGAGCAAGTAAACAAAGCAGCAGGAATCAAAGTGGCAATCAATAGGATGGTTTGGTCCAGGGCAGCCTGGGCATGGCCTTGTGCAGACCCCACAGCCTGGCTACAAAGGATTTTGGCATGGCAACAGGGCAGGTTCAGTGTGGAGATGGAGAGCTCTGCCCTGGGTGTTCAGGGGGCTTCCCAAGTGCTCTGTGCTGGCTCAGTGTCCTGGTTTGATAAGGAAGTGAGATTTTTAAGAGTTTTTTAAACCATAACACTCCTGCATCTGCAGGGGAAAGTGCAGCATTGGAGCTTTTACAGGAGATTGGGGACTCCCAGTGAGGCTCTTTCCCTCTCTGCTGGGAGGGGACAGCCCTGTGCTGAAGGGGGCTGCAACAGATCACAGCAGATGGGGGCTGCCGGTGCTTTTGGGGCAGAAAAAGGGCAATAAAGGGGGCATGTGCTGCCCTGAGCTGCTTCTGCCTCCCCATGGGAGTATCTCATAGGAAAGGCTGCAGTGGGCAGCGTGCAAGTGGGGTGTGAAAGGCTGTGGAGACCCCTGAGACACTCCTATCCCAGCCTCTGCCTAGCTCTTTTTAGGGGTTTATTTTATTAATTCCCCCTCAATCACTGTGCATTGGGTGTCCCCCCTCGGTGCTGGATGTGGCGCCAGCCTTGGCAGCTCTGTGGGGTCTGCACGAGGCCATGCCCAGGCTGCCCTGGACCAAACCATCCTATTGATTGCCACTTTGATTCCTGCTGCTTTATTTACTTGCTCAGTAATAATTTGCTTAATAAAACCCTGCTATAGCGGTTAGAGAGTGCCCAACCCTTTTGATTTCCAATTTCTTTCCCAGCTCCAAAGACATTGGTGTTCCTACACTTCCCCTGAGAGCCTGGGGCGTATAATTCATAATTTGGGGTTGCATGGGCTGACCCATTGCTTCTCATCAATAGGTACCAGTAGATAGGTACCATTAGGGGATGTTTAGGTGATTTGGGGAGGTTCTTTCCTGGGAAACCTTCACTGCAAAGCTCAGGGGAGAAAAGGAACTGCAATTCCTGAGACCCCAACAGGGAGCATGGGAATGAAAACCCAGCAAAAGCCATGAGGCCCTCATGATGGGTCTTAATAGCCCATTTCTCATGTGAGCACCACTTGATTTATGCAGCAATGTTCCATGGTGGGGAAAGCATCATCCTGCTCATTAGAGCAGCACCCAGCATGGCAGGGCCCTGGCTGTGGGCAAGCCAGCAGCGGAAATATGAAATAATATCAATAAAAGGAAGCAAAAGTGGAGCTTGCCAGATGCAGCCACGCTGGGGGTTGTCAGGAAATGACAACACTGCGTGCAGGCTCCATGAGAGATTAAAAAGTGTTTGGAAAGTGTCCCCTTGAGTCTTTAGCCAGGAATGGGCAGTATGCAAATACAGCCAGTTAATCATTGCAAAATAGGACAGTGTTTCCAGGCACAGGAGGCAATTTTACTCTTGCATTATGCAGGCTCCTTGCTCTTAAGCATGTTGAGGAGAATTTTTTATTTTTTGGGGAAAGAAAAAGAAGTGAAAAGAAGTGAATGGAAGTGTTTTTATAGGGGAGATGACTTTGGAGACCTTCACTGCTCCTGGGGGGAAGGGATCAGGGACCATCTGGGTTGTGCCAGAGGCTTCCTTGGGCTGGAGGATGGCAAGGATTTAACCCCAGTTAGGGAGCTGGTACAAGATTTATCCTGGTCTTATTTGCAGATCAGCTATAAAATAAACTCTGGGGGTGTCTGCAGCCGTTTTTGGGGTAGAGCTGGGTCCTGTGGGCAGGTTTGTCACCCAGCAATAAGGTGCCCTAAAACAAGGCAGGGCAGCACAGGCAGCTGCACCCCCAGCCTGGATCCCACCGACTGGAGCGATGTGGCTCATCCCTCTTATTCTCATTTGGTATTTTTTTCTTGAACTTTCCATTAGTGAAAGAAAAAAGAAAAATTCCTGTTTGGCTGTTCCAGTCTAATTTGGGATGAAAACGAAGCGCTGAACTGTTCCTGTGGCCCGCGGCGGTGTTTAGCAGCTCTGTTCATGCAGCTCCACGCATCTTAATAGCGGCTGCCTGGAGCCTCCATCCCGGGGGTGTGGCTGCCCCCGGGGTGTGGGCTGTCCTGTTAGGATGTGGGATGCAGTGCAGGGCTGTGGGATGCAGTGCTGGGATTTGGGATGTAGTGCTGGGATGTAGGATGTGAGCTGTGGAATGTCGGCTGTGGGATGCAGTGCTGGGCTGTGGGATGTGGGATGTACGATTTGGGATGCAGTGCTGGGATGTAGGATGTAGGATGTGGGATGTGGGATGTGGGATGTAGGATGTAGGATGTGGGATGTGGGATGTGGGATGTGGGATGTGGGATGTGGGATGTGGGATGCAGTGCTGGGTTATGGGCTGTGGGATGCAGTGCTGGGATGCAGGATGTGGTCTGTGGGCTGTGGGATGCAGTGCTGGGCTGTGGGATGTAGGATGTGGGATGTAGGATGTGGGATGCAGTGCTGGGTTATGGGATGTGGGTTGCAGTGCTGCTGGCTCTCCAGGGCTGCCTCCCGTCCTGTGGTTCCCACCTCAGTACCCACGGGACATCAGGCAGGACCTGTGGCTCTGTACCATCGGGAGGGACACAGCATCCCCTCCGAGCTCCCTTCCCAACATCACAAGGTCTCCAAACCCGTGAGAACCCTGGCTGTGTTTGTTCTGGGCCGTTTTGGCCTGCTTTGCTGCCTCTAGATGGCACTGACCCAACGCGCACGGCGCAGGAGCGGCGCCTGCCTTACATCCTTTTCCTTCCCTTGGGTTATTTTTGTTTTAGAGTCCTGTAATAATGGATGTTCAGTTTCGGCAGCGAGGTGCTGATTACAGAAATAATCGATGCCATCGAGAGCAAAGAGCCTGTCCGTGCCAGGTCCTTCCCTGAGGAGCCGGGGCTCAGTCCCTGCGGCCCCGGAAGAGCTGGGCAGGCATGCACAAGGGATGCTCGGCCCCATGGGCAAGGAGAATTCCTATCCTGGGTGCTTTTCCTTCCCTGAACGCCTGTCAGACGGGTGTGGGAAGGCAGCAGCACAGCCTGCAGCCAGGCAGGGCCCTGGGCTCCGGCAGACATCCCCGTTCTGCTCGTGGTTATCCTGGTAACAGCTTTGCTCTCTAAATCCCATTTTATGCTGATTTCCACATCCCTTGAGTCAGGCAGCGAGAATCTGCCTTAAACCCCGGAGCTACATGAGATCTGTGGAGCTCTAGGATGCTCCGTGAACCAAAGGCATGACAAGAGCAGAGGGAAATTTCCCAGCCCTCTTTGGCTTGCTGTGGAGGATGAAAAGCTCCAGCCTGGGTGGGAATGGGGTGCTAACAGGATTTGGTCCCTGAGCAGATCCATCCCTTCTCCTCCTGGGACATCTGTGTCCCAGCACCCTGCAGGGATGGGAATGTGCATTACCCACCAGGGAACGTGCATTACCCACCACGGGGTTGAACACTGGGAATAATTTTAAAAAGAGACCCAGATTATGGGATGCTCCAGCCCTGTTTGGCTTGCTGTGGAGGATGAAAAGCTCCAGCTTCAGTGGGAATGGGGTGCAAACAGCGTTTGGTCCCTGAGCAGCCCCATCCTGGAGACATCTGTGTCCCCAGCACCCCCCTCCTCCCCTGCAGGGATGGGAATGTGCGTTTCCCACCACGGGGTTGAACACTGGGGATGATTTTAAAAAGAGACCCAGATTATGGGGTGCTCCAGGGACCTGAAGCAGCTGCTGGCTGCCAGAAAGGAGGGTCATTGCTGCAATGAGCAGAGCCTGTCTGTCCATGGAACAGGAGGGTCTCAGCCCCTCTCTGCCTCCCTTCCCTGTGGGATTGACTATGGGTTGATTCCTTATCCGATGGAAGACAAAGCTCCCAGCATCACCCAGGCAGAAAGGCTCCTTTTCCTGCTTCCCAGGAAATAATCACATTTTCCATTGTGCTTTGCCTGGCCCCCTGGATAATAATGAGAGAGGGAGAGCAGGGATGGGGCTGCTCAGGGGCAGCACCTTGCAATGGAGCTGCTTTCCAAAGTGTCTGCCAGGGATCCTGTGGGGATAAGGAAGGGTTAATGGCTGACCCACAATATTCATCTGTAGATATTTGAAAATTGGTGTGTTTTCCTTCTGTACTTGCTGGGCAGCTAGAAAGAGGGTGTTGTGTACATATTTCTCTGTGTACTAATACAATTCTGTAGTATTATATTATATTTGGTTATATATTAATATATATTTGTATTTCTTAATATATCTGACATAGCTGCCTAAAGGACAGTGTGGCATTATTTAAGCTTTATTTAAAGGACAAATCAGGGGAGATTTCTGGAAAAAATTTGGGCTATTCCCCATGCAGCAAGGGAGGGGAATACTGAATTCCCTCCTTTCCAGCACAAATTAGCAAATGCATATTGCCTGAGCAGGAGGGAATACAATGTGATCAGGAAACTTGTCTGAGGCAGGAGGCAGCTCTGCTCCCAGGGACTGCCACACTGGCTGCCCTGATTTCTCAGAGATGTCTGTGTCACTGTGCCTGGGTCCCCACAGCAGCTTTCCCAACACAAAATTTGCTTTTTTCTGGCAAAAAGCAAATTCAAACTTCTGGCCATGCCCATGGTTGGTGTTGAGTGGGGAGGACTCCCCAGAGTGAGAAGCAGTGGTGGGTGTTTAAATATCAGTAGAAGAGAGTTAAAAATTACATGTGGCTTGTGAGATGTCTCTGTCCTTTCCTCTAGGAGGGAAGGATGGGGACCAGCACATTCCCATCTCTCAGCCAGAATTGCCCTGAAAAATAAATCCTCCCTTGGGAATGGGTTGCTGCCAACCCATAGTGTCCTGAAGTGAAAGATCTGTGCAGATTACATGAACATCTCCTGATTTCTAACCTCACCTCATGCCCTTTGGGAAGGCCTGATTTTTTTTCAATTTTTTTTTTTTTTTTTTTTTTTTTTTTTTTTAGCTCTTGGAACTGGCATTATTCCTTCCAGCAAGAAAGAATCACTGAGATGGACATTTTCAAGGAGATTTTGGAAAGAGTAATAATATCTTTGAAAGAAAGATGGATGTTTGGTTTGGATGAAGGCTCATAAATCGTCTGGGGGAAGGGTGCATCTACTGGGAAATGTGAATGTGGGTAAAACATTTGCACAATCTTCTGTCTGCAGTTATCAAAGCTTCCAGAAATGTTGCTTTTAGGACTTGCAGTGTGTATTTAACTCTTCCTTCAGCAAATCTTTTTGGCTTTTATTCTTATTTGCTAAGTAGTTGGCTTGTTTGGGAAGCTCAGAGGGAAGGGGTGGACTTGGGGCATTTCTTATTGCAAGGAATATGGAAATCAAGTCTCTCTTCTGGTCTTGGTAAGGTCCTCTTTGCCCTCCTGACTTCTTGCTCTGATTTTTCTCCTCCCTGAAGAAAAACTCATGGGCATGATGAGCAAAACCCTCATATTTTCTTCCTTTCATCCCTTCAGATTGTGCAGGTTTTGGGGCAGGATAGCAATGGGGATTCCTGCACTTCTCTGGGAAGGAGTGAGTAAGGTCCAGTGCCTTGAATTCACACAGAGAACACAAATCCTCAAGGCACAGAGAGTTTAAGATGAGGCAAACCAACGTGAAGCATTCATAATGAATAATAAATAAGCTAATGGGGGACTGGCTGTCTGCACAGGTATAGAGCTTCATCAGGAGGCAATGGTGACACCCTGATAATGGCTTGCATTTAATAACAGGATTTAACATCCCTGTAAAGGGAGGAGGCAGGCAGCTCCTGTCAGGACCACGAGACAGAGTTCCCTTGTATTACACTTGCACAAATCACTTGTGAAACTGGGGCAGGCACTGGCAGAAAGAGCTGCTCTCTCTTCCCTTTTCCTGGCCGGAGCAGGAGCCACTGCCATGGAGGGATGGAGGGGAGGGGGTGGCTGTGGTGGGCTTGAGGGGCCAGTCTGTGTGGGGCATTGCCCTGAGGACCTCTTGGAATCTCTGCTGCTCACAGTGACCCCGAGATGCGTTAGAAGGTCTCTTTTCTCAGCCTGGCAGTCAAAGAAGGAGTCAGAAATATTCTATTCTTGTTCTCAAGGTTGTTTATTGTTTCTTATCTATAACATTCTTTCTGTGACCCACCATAGGTCTGTCTAGCAGGTCGAGTTGAGGCACACTGCCCGCCTCAAAGGCGGTGCTGTCTTTTTATACTAAAAACTACATGTCCATTATTTACCATAACTTCCCAATACCTATTACCTATGTTAGACAGTGAGCTTCTACTCTAAAGCAATCTAAAAGTGCCAACATCACCCAGAAGATGGAGGCTAGGAAGAAGAAGGAAAAGGGACAAGGCATGCCCAAACTCCTCCATCTTGTGACCCCAAGCCCCCATTCTAAAAGCATCAAAAATCTATATTTCACCCTGTGATAAATTCGCTATCATTCTACTTAAACTCTTTTCACTTGTAATTCTTCATATAAAGATTGGTAATTGTTTTTTCCAAGGGCTAAATCAAAGGCACAGGGGTCTTGGGCTCTGTGCCAAGGTCTCCGAGCCACCCGGGCAGGGTCTCAAGTCCTCCAGGGCAGCCAGAGGGATTTCCTGGGTTCCAACACTGATATTTGCCATAGGGACTGATATTTGCCATAGGGACTGGGGCTCCCTGGAGGGGTCTGGCCAAGAGGCAGAACCTCACTGGGTCTGGGTTGTACATCCTTGCAGGGGGATTGTAGAAGATTGCAATGCAAGATGTTTTCTATTACCATCTGTATTGCAGATTACCTTTGTCAAGTGGGCAGTTTGAGTGACCACAATCACTCCTCCCTCAGGAGGGGACACCTGCTGATAACAGCTATTGAATGTCACTGCATGGCTGATAAGAACTACAGCATCCCATTGGGAGGTGTGAGCCCAGAGGGAGGAGCCAAGCATTCCTACCTGGATATAATCTGGAGGTTCTGGAACACCAGCACAGCTTCTCCACTGGATTCCCCAGAGGAACAGCAGCTGCCTCTCCTTCCACTGGATCTTCAGAGGAAGAGACTGCACCTTTCTACAGGATCCCTGCTCCAGCAGAACCAGCCCTGACACTGCAGGAGGGCTGAGCCACAATTCCAATGGGACTGCTGCCAACAGCCTGACCCACAGGGTGTCAGGTTGGGTTCTGACTCTGCCAGTGTTGTTCCAGTGTAGTGCATTGTTTATTTTATCCTTTTATTTCTTTTCCTTTCCCTATTAGAGAACTGTTATTTCCTGCTCCCATATTTTTGCCTGAGAGACCCTTAATTTGAAATTTATAGTAATTCAGAGGGGTGGGGAGGGTTTAAATTCTCCATTTCAGGGGAGGCTCCTGCCTTCCTTAGCAGACTCCTGTCTTTCCAAACCAAGACAGAGATGCTCTCTGGGGATTCTTCTGGACCCATTCCCAGGCTGCATGACTGAAACCCCCAGTGCAGCCAGAGCCAGAGCTCCACGCCTCCCTCCACTGCAATTCCAGACTGTGCCACCCTATTCCAGCCCACCCACAGCCTGGGATGCTCTCCCAGCCCTGCTCCCCTGGAAGCTTGGCCTGCTCTGGATGTGCAGACGTCCTCAGGGAGCCTGGAGGCGGGTGGGCTGCGTGTGTGGGGCTGTCATGTTCCCAAATCCCCACTCAGATCCACTGGCTCCCGGGGAGCCGCATGCTGGGCGGGCACGAGCTGCAAGGCCGTTGGTGGGCTCTTATCAAAGGGGGCTTTGAGAGCCTGGTAACCGCAGGGATGAGCTTGATTAGCTGGGGTTGTGATCAATAATTAATGCTGGTTATTTATTATTTGTTAAGTGCCGACACTGTGCTCGCTTCCCAGTCCCCCCAGTGGATCTCCAGCCTTGCTCAGCATCCCCGGGTTGCATTTTTATGCTGCTCAAGGGTCACAAAAGATTTCAAAGAAAGAATATTTTAAAAAATGTAATCCTTTGTGCGGAGAGAACAGAAGCATCCAGCCACTGTAGAATTTGCTGTAACTGGGGAGAAAATTTTATCTTCTTTTTCCTCATGGTTTGATTTCAGGGCAGCTCTCAGGTAGCTCAGGATGCAATAGTCTGCAGGTCAGAAGTCGGTGTGGGGGTAGTGCAGGTCCATGTGAAGCCAGAGCTGTGCCAAGCGCACCAGAGCAAAGAGAAGTGAGAGGCAATGCAGCCGGATTTGAAGAGATTTGAATTATTCAGTTGGCTGGGTCATGGGCAGATCATGCCACTCGTGGCATCTCTGGAGCCTGAGAGCTGCCATTCATGCCAGGGCAGAGGGTGGGGAGGGTGCTGGGCTTTCCTGGACCTTTGTGGCCCTCACTGCCAGCTTGCAGGGGGTGTGGGCAGGGGGAGAGGTTGTTTTATCTCTCAGGAGAGAGGGGGCTGTGCCTCAACTTTGTACAGCAGCAAGGAATTAAACAAGGAGAGGGAAACACACTGGGATGGAGAGAGAGGTGGTGGGGTATCACTGGCCAGGGGTCTGTGTACAAATCACAAACAGGACAGGACTGCTGGAACGTGCCTTGAGCTGTTTGATTTTCCAACAGCAGTCTCATTACATGGTTATGACAATGGGAAGATGCCAGCAGCTCACATTCCAGGCAGCAGCCAAAGAACTTAATGTTACAACTCACTTTAAAAGTTTTTTGACCAATCACAAAAAGCAAAAGCACATTGACAGTAGTTCTATCCAATCACCATAAGCACAGGTACCTTTGGTTAAACAATGCTTGCTTATTTCAAATACAACACCTGCTTGTAAGCCTTAAAACACAATGCACAGAGCTCCGTTATTAAGCTTAAAACTCCCTAATATCTTGCTAGATAACTAGATAAACTTTTCTGTAGCTTAGGGAGTTATTCTAGACGAGTGTTAATACACAGACCATTGTTCTATTTTTCCTTACTTTTCTACTTTTTGAATAATTTTTCTGCTAACCTATCTCATGGCTACTGCTTAGCTCTACTCACAGTTCTACTGCCTCTGAGGCCTGCCTTTTGCAGCTTTCCCAAAACCCTCTGATTTTGTGGATTCCCACAGTGGGGCAGCAGGACAAACCACAGGTTCAGGAGTTGCAGAGAATGCAATAATTTGGACCCTCTGGAAAGCAGCTGTGGGTGGCCAGGGAGGGGCTGCACTCTGCCTGCCCAGCTCTGCCCTTCTCAGGCCAGGTGCTGCTCCCTGAGCCCCTCTCAGGGTGACCTCACTGTGCTGGGCACCATCACCTTCCTCCTCAGCCATCGGGGGAAACGGCACTGGGTTTTATCAAGGGGAAAAGGAAAAACAGCTGAGATTTGAGAAAACAACACAAGTGGGTTTTTAGAAGTTTACAGACCACTTCCTACAGGTTTCTTTAGGGATCTAGGGGGCTTAGGACTGTAGGCAATGTTTATAGACCCCTCCCACAGATCCTTCAGTGCCCTGGGGGCAGCAATTTGTTGTGGGTAAGAGAGCCAGGGAAATGCCTGTGGGGAATGTGGGCTGGTGGATCCTGTCGGTCCTACTTGAAGGTAGCAGCTCGTGGTTTATTTTAATAGACTTACCAGCCTTTTAAAGCTAATTATATTTCTTGCTCTAGTGCTCCAAGAGATTAAAGAACCACTTCTAATTTCTGACCTAGGTGTAATTCCAGTTGAATCCCCCTAGCAATGCACCCCTGGGGCCCCACAGGAGCTCTGTGCATGATCTGCAGGGCAGGCTCACCCCACAGAGCCCCCAACTCTCCCTGCCAGGCTCTGTAAGGGTTATGTGGGTCAAGGCTGTGCTTTCTGGAGCCTCCATCCCTTTGCTGTGGCCTGGCTCCTCTGTGCCTGCCCCAAAAATCCCTCTCTGTCCCAATGTCCCACAAATTCAGCCATGATTCACCCTGGGCTTCTCTGTGGTGATTGAAACTGGTGAGCGGATGAGCACAGAGCAGGAGTGACGGATGTGACCCCCACGGCTCAGAACAAATGCACATCAGCTCCCACTGTTATTTGTTGCTGTCTGATGGCAACAAAACAAATTTTTAAGCAAACTCCAGATACTCAGTGACCCTGTTGTTATCTTGCTGGTCCTTATGACTTGGACAAATCACTTAAGCTTTGTGCTTTGGTTTAATTTTTTTTTCCAGAAACCTTTGTTAGCATCCTGAGCCAGCCTTGTGTCACACAAAGCACAATGTGATTGTTGTTCTTCTCTTGCTAGAGGCAGAGTTTGGTATGTACAGAGCTTTATGGAAGCACTATCTAGTTAATCCTTGTTTTGTTGCAACAAGGAAGGCAATGAAGGGTTAATGAACTCTCCCAAGAGAGATTAGTCTGGAATATTTAAGGCTTCTTTAGTCTCAACATTTATTAAAGGCTTTTTTTTTGTTGCTGTTTTATTGTTGTAATGCTCCATTCAAAGGAATCCCTCCTGGAGAATTCTTTCAATTTGGTCTCCAGCACAGAAATAAACTGGTTTATCTTAGATCTTTTAATATCATACTCAGGGCTTTTAATAAATGCGAGTTTCATCAGTGCCTTTTTTTTTTAACTTTTTTTTTTTAAACTGGTGAGATAATTTAATATTAACACATCACACCTTATCACCCAATAACACTTAGTCCCTGTAATCTTATGACAGACTAATTTCTGTAGCAACATCCCCTGTGTCAAATCCGCTCCATTCCATTACTACCCTGGCTGCTCGTGGAGCCTGGGTTGGTAATGAATATTCTGGCTTCTAAGCTTTTATCTAAGGATTATGAAATGAATTTGGAGTTTAGCTTGAGGGAGTTACAGCTTCATTTTGCCTAGTGGAAGCTCCTTCATATCGTTGGAATTAATCGTGGGGGTTTCCATGCTAAAAATGTAAGATGGAGAATCAAAAATATATTTGCTCAAAATCCCCTGGATGGGCTGGGGTGTTACGTGTGGGATTTGAGAAAAAGGGTTAATTGAAAAGAGAGTTGGGGAGATGGAGAGGCTGTGGGGAAGGGGAGAGTGGTGTTGTCTGTCTGTCTGTCTGTCCCAGGGCAGTGCTGGGAGCTGGGTGGAGGCAGAGGGGGGACGCTCACTGTTCCAGGTGGATCCTCTGCTCACCCCTGAGCCCCATCCTGCTGCACAGTGGGGTGCTGGTGCCTCTCCCCTCCTGCCTTCCTGTCTGTGACACTAACAGCTTTCACTTAATTTAATCTGTGCAGCTCACAAGGCTGAAGATGAGGTGAGCTCATTTGGCATAATTATCGGATGTGTCAGGAATGTGAAATCCCAGGCAGTGCAACTGTCCTGGAGCCATCACACCTCTGACAGCCTGTCTGCTGCTGATGCTGTGAGGATGGCAAAAGCACCTGCTTCCTCAAGCAGAAAATAGACTGTTAAAAAAAATGGTGAAGGCTAAACTGCTTTGGTGGGTTTTTTTATGTTTAGCATATGCTCTCCATTCCTGCTCTGTTCCCCCTCTGTGTTGCCATCCTGGCTCTGGTGAGGTGCTGGATGATCAGTGCCACCCATGCAGGCAGTTGTGGTGGCAGGCAGGGTGTCTTGGTTTGGAAAGACAGGAGTCTGCTAAGGAAGGCAGGAGCCTCCCCTGAAACGGAGAATGTAAACCCTCCCCACCCCATTTAAAATTGCTATAAATTTTAAATTAAGGGTCTCTCAGGCAAAAATATGGGAGCAGGAAATAACAGTTCTTTAATAGGGAAAAGAAAAAAAAAAAGATAAAATAAACAATGCAGTACACTGGAACAACACTGGCAGAATCACAACCCAACCTGACACCCTGTGGGTCAGGCTGTTGGCAGCAGTCCCATTGGAATTGTGGCTCAGCCCTCCTGCAGTGTCAGGGCTGGCTCTGCTGGAGCAGGGATCCTGTAGAAAGGTGCAGTCTCTTCCTCTGAAGATGCAGTTGAAGAAGAGGCAGCTGCTGTTCCTCTGGGGAATCCAGTGCAGAAGCTGTGCTGGTGTTCCAGAACCTCCAGATTATATCTGGGTAGGAATGCTTGGCTCCTCCCTCTGGGCTGACATCTCCCAATGGGATGCTGTAGTTCTTATCAGCCATGCAGGGACATTCAATAGCTGTTATCAGCAGGTGTCCCCTCCTGAGGGAGGTGTGATTGTGGTTACTCAAAGAGAGAGATAAGGCAAACTGCCCACTAGACAAAGGTTATCTGCCATACAGATGGGAATGGAAAACAACTTGCATTGCAATCTTCAACACTGGGGAATGGGGACTCAGGGCCAAGGGGCTGCTCTGAGCACCTGTGTGTCCCCCTGATCCCAGCTCTGATCACACACTCATAGCTGAGGTGTGGGTGCTCTTCCTGATGTGCAAAACTCTTCCTGGGATGGAGGGAGGCTGGGATAATGTGCTGCAGGTGGGCTGTGCACTCAGCTCGGGGACTGGGAACTCCTGACTGTCCCCATCCCCTCCTGCCTGTCCCACACAGCCCAGAGCCTGTGGGAAGCTGCATCCACTGCTCCACTGTACAGAGCAGGATGGGGTACAACCCATGGAGTGGGACAGTACAATGTCTGCTGTGAGCAGAGGTGTGTCCCTGTTCCATTCTTCTCTGATTTCTGCCAGGATCATTCCATTACTCATTTGAAAATCCCATTTTTTCCCAGTAATCCCCATCCCTGCTTTCCTGGCACATGCTCTGGAGTACTTGTACAAACCCAAGTCCTGAGAGGAGCAGCTCTGATGGTTTGAGAGAGCCTTTCACAACTTTGGAGCAGATTTTCCCAGCTTCTCTGCCAGAAGTGCCACCAGCAAGGAAACTCCTGGAGAGCCCTGGGATGGCTGGGTCAGCCCTGGGCAGGTTCCAGGGATGTGCCCATGGATCACAGAGGGGAAATGGGATGGACCTGACTCAGCCCTGCCCACCCGCTGCCACCTCTCCCTTCCTCAACGAGCACCGAGTAATAAATTGGACAAAAAAATAATTAACTTGCCATAAATTGGGTATTAGCATATGAATTAGATTTTAACATATGAAAGGGCTTTTGATTCTGCATAAAATTAATATAGAAAATGACCGTAACAGAATAACAAATTACACTTCAGGAGCTGGCTCCTCTGAGTCTGGCTGACAGTGTGATGGTGACACAGAGGTGCTGGGGAGGGGGAAAGGCTGGCATGGGGGCATTGTCTCTGACCCCCCAGTATTTGGTGCAGCCCCAAGCCTCAGGGATGCCCCTGCCCTGTTATGCTGGTGCTGAGGAAATTTGTGCAGGTAAAGTCCCTCATTTGTGTTCTGGAATTTCCTTGTTTGTTTGGGCAAGTATATTGTTATTTTACTAGTTAAATATATTTTACAGTTTATTTAACCTGGGTGGTTCTTTTCATTTGAATTTTAAATATTTTGACCAGTCTTGCTCTCAGCTGTTTTGTTAATATATCCAGGACAGGGAGGATTTAAGACAGAGGTTGAGGCATTCCCCTGTCTGGGGAATGTGATATTGTTAAAAATTGTCTGAAAATAAATTTCTATTCACAAGCAAAAACTTTTCTAGGACAGAAATCAGTTGGTAAAGACTGGCCATTTATTTTGTGAGGAGGAAAAAGAAAACCAAGCTTTAATTAGAGTATGGGAGCTATGAACACAATTAGCTGTAGTTTAGGGAACAGCATCTCCATGAGCTGCCAGTGGTGGTGTTGAGCTGCCATGGCCTCTGTGCATGCCACTGGATCAACCCACCTGCAAACTCAAGGTCTTGGCTTAAATTGCCTTTAAGTGTAAAGTCAACGCATTTCACCCTTTGTTTGGAGCAAGAGAACTCATCTTGTGAAGAGTGGCTCGCTGAAATGCCATCATGTGTTTCCATGCCTTCAGGCATCACCCAGTGCAGGAGGTCTAGAAAACACCAATTGGAAAGATTGAAGATTTGACAGAGAAGAGGCTTAGATGAGAGGTTAGAAAGAAAATCTTCCATGTGAGGGTGGGCAGGCCCTGGCACAGGGTGCCCAGAGCAGCTGTGGCTGCCCCTGGATCCCTGGAAATGTCCAAGGCCAGGCTGGATAGGGTATGGAGCATCCTGGGACAGTGGAAGGTGTCCCTGACCATGGCAAGGGGTTGAAACAAAGTGGTCTTTAAGGTGCCTTCCAACTCATACTATTTTATGATTATATGACATTTTATATCTCCAGGGAAACTCTTGGATTCTATAACCCTGCAAGGTTCTGTGCCACATTTCTCTCGCAGAGCACTGGGGATGGCCCTGCCCTCCAAATCGCTGCCCACATCAGCCTCTGTCCAGAACAGTCTGGGGGATGTTCAAAGCCTTCCATGCTGGCCTGGGTCTGCTCCAGATCACGGGTAGTTACAGAGTTACAGCATGCTTTGGGTTCAAAGGGTTTAAATTCTGAAAAACAACCTCATTCCAGCCCCTTGCTGAGGGCAGGGACACCTTCCACCAGACCAAGTTGCTCAGGGCCTGGCCTTGAACACTTCCAGCGATGAGGAGTCCACAACCTGTTCCATGGCTTCATGACTGTCCCTTTTCTTTGGTTTTGCAGGGTTTTTTTGCCTTTTTATTCAGTGAGCAGATTCCCTGTAGGCTGTGCATGTGCCTGAGACAGTAACATAATTACACCTTCTCAGCTGCTCCCTGTAAATGCTCTTGCCATGAGTGCCAATTAAAATAAATGCAGATTATTGGGAATTTAGAGGATAAACAAATCTCTTTTTGTCTAAATATCAGCCTGGGTTCTGGGGTCATTAGGCTGTTTTGCATTAGTGTCTGCATTCACTCTGGCAGGGAAAAGGCCTCAGCCTTGTTACTGGAGCAGGAAGCTGTCATGGCCCAGGGTTGTTTTTGGGATGGGTTCTTCATCCAAGGAAAATTGAGGGAGCACATTGCTGCCCTGAGCAGTGAGCTGGTTTTTTTTTGGATGGAGGAGCAGAGGGCTGCCTGCTCTGATGGGTCAGCAAACAAACAAGAATCTGAAGAGCTTGCTCTGAATTCATGGCCAGGCAGAGCGAGCCAGATAGAGACATCCAGCTCTGCCCTGAGGGTTAACTACCTGCTGCTGAAATACTAATTGCAGGGAATTGTGTCCATCAATTATGGCAAACAGGGTTTGCTTCCTGGGAGGGTGACAGCAGAGGGAGAGGGAGGGAGAAGCCCTGATCATCTAAACGAGCTTTTTGCTCATCTTCTCACATGGGAGGGCTCCAGGGAATGGCAATGAGTGGGACACGAGCTTCTCCCACCAGCCTGTAGCTAGCAGGTGTGATGGTGTTCACAGGGGTCTTATGTTGAGGGGAAGAGAAGAGGATCTGACTCCATGTTTCAGAAGGCTGATTTATTATTTTATAAAATATATTACATTAAAACTATACTAAAAGGATAGAAGCAAAGGTTTCATCAGAAGGCTAGCTAAGCTAAGAATAGGAAAGGAAAGAAGAATGATGATAGAGGTTTGTGTCTCAGCTCTCTGTCTGAGCCAGCTGACTATGACTGCCCATTAATTACAAACAACCACACGAGACCAATCACAGATGCACCTGTTGCATTCCACAGCAGCAGATAATCATTGTTTACATTTTGTTCCTGAGGCCTCCCAGCTTCTCAGGAGGAAAAATCCTAAGGAAAGGATTTTTCATAAAAAGATGTCTGCGACAAGCAGGTCCTCAGGAATCCAGAGCACCCCTTTATTCATGCTGTTTCATATCCATGGTCCCTAGCTGGCCCTGAAGGCTTTAGGTACCCATGGCCATCACAGGCTACTTTTCCTGGGAATGCCTGTGATCACTGTGGAAATCACCACCAATTGAGTCTCTCAATGGCTTTTTGAGGGTCTGTATTAGCAGTGGAACCATGTCCTGCCAGTGCTGAGGTGGGATCATCCAGCAGGCTGAGTTAAATCTTCCCTTTCCTTCCCCCAGGCAACAATTTTAATTGCAGTGCTGTGATAGTACTAATAAAAAGAGGGATTTCACACTCTCTCCGGCTTTAGAAATCTATTGTTCAGCCTGTTTACCTCCCTTTTTGTTCTGAGAAATGCTTAATTGTCTCCTTGGACAAGGCTGTCCTTTAAATTATATTAAATTGGTGGTAATTTATGTAGCTTTTTTTTTGCTTCACACAATAGCAATTTTCTCTTTACAGACATTGCTTTTGGAGCTGTTCAGCTCTGTGCCTCAGAGCAGTCCTGGAGGGAGCAGGGTAACCCCAGAGCCACAACTCTGTACCCTGAGGTGGCTCTTGGGACCTGATCCCTTTGTTGCTCCCTAGTGCCTTCAGATTCCTGGGAGAATTTCTGGCATCACCAGTTTGTTTGCAAGGAAGAAGGAGCAGGTATCTCTCCCAGGTTACCTTTTTGTTACCTGCTTGTTCTGTTTTTCCAAGCTCATAAGTTGCCCATGATGGAGTTACCAAAGGATGAAGTGATGCAATGATTTCTTTCAGACTTTCAAGCCATTCCTCTGCTTGACTTGTTTCGTGGATGTGCTGGGTAAAAGGTAAAAAAAAGGTTAAAGACAACTAAAATTTTGTTCAATGAAAAGCAACACAACTGGGGAAGGTTCTAGAGCACTCATCACATGAAGAGTGCTGAGGGAATTGTGGGGCTCAGTTTGGAGAAAAGGAGGCTCAGGGGGGACCTCATTGCTGTCTTCAACTCCCTGCCAGGAGGGTGGAGCAGGGCCAGGGTCAGTGTCTCCTTTCAGGTAAGCAGTAGGATGAGAGGAAACAGCCTCAGGTTATGCCAGGTGTGATTTAAATAGGAGATGAGTTAAAATCCCTTCACCAAAAGGGTTGTCAGGAACAGGCTGTCAGGGAAGTGGTGGAGTGGCCATGCCTGGAGGGACTGAAAAGCTGTGTACAAGTGACAATCTCCATGTGCTGTGGGCACCAGCTCATCTCCCATGAGATGATGCTGGTTAAGGGGAGGGAGGTCCTACTCCTGCAGATGCAGCCACTCCCCTGCTCTTTCTTTTTTTCCCTTTTATTTCTTTTCCTCCCCTGTCATTGGAGGCAGAATTTGAGCAGTGTCACTGGCCTTGTGACTCTGTCACTCCCAAGCATGTCACCCACAATGGCATTTCTCTCCAGCCCAGCTCTCCAATGGCTGTGTGACCTCTCCTCTCCCTCCTGCACATGCTGTTCTGGGAGAGCAGAAGCTGCCTAGGGCACAGGGCTGCTTTGATCAAAGGCAGCCTTACCCATTCCCGAGACAGGGGCATCCCAGGACATGCAGGGATGAGGGCAGCATCGGGGCTGCCTCCTGCCTCTCGGGTTGCTGTTGATAATTACTGCCCCAAGATGTGCAGGATGTCTCCACTTCAGCCCATGCCACTGAAGAATGAGTCTGGACTCTTAGCTTTTCAGTCTTGGAGTCTTTTATTAATTCTTATCTATAAAATTTTCTTTCTGCCCAGCCCAGGGCAACCACAGACACTCTGACTGCCCCCAGGGCGGTGTTGTCCTTTTATACTACAAACTACGTATAACATGTTTACACTTAATTCCCAATACCTATCACCAATGTTAGACAGTGCACTTCTACTCTGAACCAATCCCAAAGTGCCAACATCACAGAAGAAGGAGAAGGAGAAGGAGAAGGAGAAGGAGAAGGAGGAGAACAAGGAGAAAGGCTGGACACGCCCAGATTCCTCCATCTTGTCCCCATAACCCCCATACCAAAAATCCTAAAATCTACATTTTCACCCTGTGATCTTTTTGTTATTACACTGTTCAAACCTCTGTGACTTTCATGTCCTCATGCAAAGTTGGCAACTTGCTGCAAAGGTCAAAATCAAATCCCCAGGTGTTCTGGACTGTGTGCCAGGGTCTCCGAGGCCCGTGACGGGGTCCTTGGCAACTCTGGACACCCAGAGGGATGTGCTGAGTTCTGACACCTGCCCACCATCCTCCTGCCTTTGGGGATCAGGGCTGTGCTTGGAGGCACCTGGAGCTCCCCAACCCTCCTGCCAGGTGAGCAGCCTGTCCCCACCTCGCCAGCCTCCCCTTGCTGTCCCTGCACTCTGCATGAACCTGGCTGGCAGCTCTGTTCCTTTTTGTCTCAGGGTGCCCCAAGATATGATTTATTAAAAAAATTATGGATATTGATCTAGTACCAATATCCAACTGTGATGGACAAAAACTCTCTAGCAGTTTAAAATTGGAAAGTGTAACGTTTATTGTGGGATAACTCCCAAATACACACTGCAATTTACAGGTGATTACAGAGTCCTTTTATCTACACAAGTATTAAATATCCAAAATACAAATACATATTAATAACTTTGGTATGAAGTTATTCATAACTTCATATGATAATTAGTTCAAAAGCTATTAAGCATGCATAGTTTGTTCCTTGAAATGGGTCGGTGGTCTCTTTCATGGGGAGGGGTCCCAAAATGAGGAAGTAAATGAAGTCTTCCTTGTTCTGACCTTTTTACCTTTTCAATGCAAATATGACAAATGAACCCTTGGTAGAACTCCCATTCCCTGTCTTCAATTGCTTTCAGAACATAGGAGGCCACAATAGTCTGATGTTCCTAAAAGCTATTTATCAGTTTCTATATTCTTCATTATAAACCCAGCTAACTAAACATTGTGTTGACAAGCAATCAATTATTAGTTAACTACTAACACTTAACTTCATCAAAGGCCTACTCATTTATTTTAATTAACTCCAATAAAGCTTATCTCTAACTAAAATCTTAGCTCCTCTAAAATATCTAAATTCCTTAAAGTCTATGTCTCAGATGTCTCAGGACAAATATCCAGGCGGACGCTGGCCTCTGCAGCACTGTCAGCATGGGGTTGATCAGGCTGGCAGCCAGAAGCACACTGGGCTGGAGGAGGCTTGTGAGAAATTTAATTAATCCTCTTGTCACTGGTGCCAGCAGAGCCCAAGCGCCTGTGCCAGCTGTGCCACTCTAACACATCTACACCATGGATAAAACCTCACTGGGAACGGCAAAATTCATTGCTGCTGGGTGTCTCGGTTTGGAAAGACAGGAGTCTGCTAAGGAAGGCAGGAGCCTCCCCTGAAATGGAGAATGTAAACCCTCCCCACTCCTCCCAATTGCTATAAATTTTAAATTAAGGGGCTCTCAGGTAAAAAGTATGGGAGCAGGAAATAACAGTTCTTTAATAGGGAAAAGAAAAAAAAAAAGGATAAAATAAACAATGCAGTACACTAGAACAACACTGCCAGAGTCAGAACCCAGCCTGACACTCTGTGGGTCAGGCTGTTGGCAGCAGTCCCATTGGAATTGTGGCTCAGCCCTCCTGCAGTGTCAGGGCTGGTTCTGCTGCACCAGGGATCCTGTAGAGAAGGATGGATTCTTCCTCTGAAGATGCAGTTGAAGGAGAGGCAGCTGCTGTTCCTCTGGGGAATCCAGTGCAGAAGCTGTGCTGGTGTTCCAGAACCTCCAGATTATATCCAGGTAGGAATACTTGGCTCCTCCTCTGGGCAGAGCATCTCGGAATGGGATGTTACAGTTCTTATCAGTCATGCAGGGACATCCAGTAGCTGTTATCAGCAGGTGTCCCCTCCTGAGGGAGGAGTGAATGTGGTCACTCAAAGAGAGAGATAAGGCAAACTGCCCACTTGACAAAGGTAATCTGCCATACAGATGATAATAGAGAGCATCTTGCATTGCCATCTGGAACACTGGGACAGGACTCCTCTGGCGCCGCTGAAGTGACTGATGGCTTTTTTGAGTACCTGTTACCCTGGGTGGCCAGCGGGAAGTGTGGCAGGGAAAGGAGGACAGGATCACACCGCTGCCTGCAGCAGCACTCGCTCAGCCCCTGACCTTTTGTACAGCTCATTAACAACACACTGAAGGGAAGGAGGGCAGAGCCATTACAGAGCAATTTATATGTAAATGCCCAAAGTACCAAAAAAGAGCAACCCCACCGGCATCCATTAGAAAAAAAAAAGTTATTGTATTTTCTTTTGTATGTGTCTGGGTTTGTTGGGAATTTTTTATTTTTCATTTTGTCAAGATAGAGTACACTGTCAAACCTCCCATTCGGCTTCTGGATTCTCCAGTTGCATCCTTGCTGCATCCAGACAGAAGTTAGGGCTGGGTTTTCCCCTGCCTGAGGAATGAGACAGGGAGGCTTTGGCCTCTGGGACCCCAATAACTTTTGGAGATTGTCATTCCATCTCTGCTGCGCACCTGAACATCCAAACGAGTTCCCAGTGAGTGGCTGTGTTGTCCCCACAGAAAAGCAGGTGACAAAGGTCTTCCCATAGCCTACATCAAGGGCTTGACTTCTCCTTGGAAGTCCAGAAACTTTGTCCTATAGGCATTTCCAAGAAAAGTGAGTTTACATTTAGCTAAACCCTGCATTCTCTCTGCTGAGAGGTTTTAGCTCTCTGCTGAGGGCTGCTGCCGCCAGCAGCAACAGAGACAAGGTAAAACACATGTATAAATTCTTAATCAAACCATGCTCTGTAATGGCCCCGAGTAGTACAGCTGGTGCTGCTGGAAAGCGTGTGCAGCTGTCTCTGCCTATCTGGAGAATGAGCTGATCTTTCCCTCCTGGAGCTGTGCTGGCTCTTGTCAATCTGAGACCATACACAGGCAAGGTTGGGGGGTCCCTGGATCCAGCTGAAGGGCTGGGAAAGGCCTTGTTTGTGTTGTGAGCCTGGATGTAGTTTGATAGGAGGCAGAAAAGACTCAGCAAAGACCATTTCTGGGCTCGAATGCAAAGTGGAAGACCTGCCTGCAGTGAAAGTGCCCTCAGTGATCGTGTCAGAATTCCAGACCCTTCTCCCAGCATCCCTCCATCCTGGCTCCTCCACAAAGCTGCCTGAGTCTGTGAAACCCTCCCTGCCTCAGCTCTGCACCCTCAGCAGCCACCAGAGAGGGTCTCATGATGTGTGACCCTGCAGTGGAGGCACAGGGAGCTGTTTTGCCTTTGCTTATGGCCCTACCAGCCCATCCCCAGCACAACACCTGGATTTTGGGGGCTTCCAGCTGGCTGCTGCTCTGTTTGTGGGGTAACCACATTACCCCATGCTCAGCTTTATGCAGATGAATGTAAATACAATGTCCGTCACCCCACTGACATAATGCTGGTGTTGGTGGCTTTGCTGGGTGTGAGCTCCAACACATTTCTGTCCTGCCTCTCACGATGTCTGAAGATTTTGAAGGCACCAAAAATTTCCAGGGTTTCTTTCTGCAGGTGTGCAAGGGAAAGCTATTGAGATGGGAGAGAGGGAAAAATGGAGAATAAGCAATGTTACAGCATCACTATCAAATATGTAGGAGCCCATGTCCTGGCAGAGATGTGTTCATTACCTCACAGACCATTACCAGTGGATCAAACACAAGAGCTCACTCTGGGGTGCTTGTGCCCATGGCCAGACACCCAAAACAGGTGCAGTGACAAAATCCATCCCTGGCCTTACCCCTTCCTCTGCTCCAAATGCCAATTTGCAGGTTTTTTATATCAGTGTTAGGATTAATCCTCGGCCTTGCAGTGAGGCAAAGAAAGATAATCCCTTTCTCCTGTGCACCCACAAGGGGCTGAGCTGCTGGCAGCTGCTGCAGAGGATGGCTTTGCAATGAGGATCTCAGCACTCTGGGGTTTGTTTGCTGCAGCTGCCTGGCCAGCCTGGCCCAAGCTTTTGGCTGTGTGTGCTGATGTGATGTTATGGTGACCTGCAGCATCACTGCCAGCAAACCATCACCAGGGCCCTGGGGCTCTGCTCTAGAGCTCCTTCTCTGACCCCAATGTGCTGAGAGCTACAGCAAAGTAGAACCACTGGCAGGAGCTTCAGTTTGCAACTCCATCTGCTGGAAAAAGTGATGATGAGCAAGTTAAAAAAGGTTCAGAGTTGCTGTCCAGGTTTGCAAATGCAGATGATCTCACTGGAGCAGGACAGGGGCTGCCACAGCTCCAGTGTGAGCTGGGCCCAGATCTGGGGTGATAATGAGTGATTTAATGAGGAACCACCTCAGCTGATTGCCTGAAGGGACAGAAAAGCTCACCTTGGTGCTTGCATCAGGCATTTTGCTGCTTCCTCATGTGCTTTGGTACTTCCATTTGGGAGTGGAGGGATGCCTGCCAGCTCCAGCAGGAATTGCTTTAGATGCTTGCTCACCTCTTTGCTTATCCAAAAGGAGTAACTGGGTAGGCTGGGGCCTAAATCAGTGAGTTCATAATTGCACTAAAGGGGAAAAAACCACAGCTTCCCAGTGACATGGGCAGCCTATTCTTTGTGTGCCTGTGTTTACCTTCAGACACTGTCTGAAAAAAAATCACCAGAGCTCAAAGAATCCATGCTAGCAAGGATGCTCAGGGTAAAAGACTAAGATAAGGGTAAAAGACTAAAATAATGCTATTTAATCATGCCATACAAGAAGCTGATAAAGGATAACATAACAAAGATTTGACGTGGGGAATTAATATCTGAATGTCAGCCTCCACTTTTATTATATCCCTAATACATCCCCATTGAAGCAATATAAATATGATTATAGAATTTCATCTTAATCTTGAGGAGATAAAAATAATGCCTGCAGGCACAATGGTGCTCTGGCTGTTGCTCCATGGGAAGCACTGCCTCATCCCTGCTGGGCAACCCTGTAACTTCCACTGTGCTCAGGCAGAGTTCAGTTCAGCACAGCTGCGTGGAGCATTCATTGAATCCCAGTTCTGCTCCTGTCCTGCTCCTGTTGGCTCTGGAGGTGCGTGGTGACCTCCTGCAGCACTGTCCCCTCCTCTGGGAGAGCTGGGCAGGATCCCAGGGCCCACCCAGTCCCACAAGGGAGGGGAGAAGCTCCCAGGATGAACCTCTGTTTGCTCATTTGCTGCAGATCTGAAACAGGAGGTGTCCCCTGCTTGGTGCCTCCTGGGGCATAACAATTAATCAGTCCTGGCTGTTATCTACCTGGGGTTTAGCTCATTTCCTGAGGATTAACCTAATTGTCTAATTATTCGTTATATTGTCTCTCCTCTGCTCCTCATTCATTTTTTGGTTGTTTTATTTGTAAAATATCATTCGCCTCTTATTTCAAGGCACTCAAGAGCTTTACTTTGTGGTTTTATTTTTTAATGCATTTTTCCCTGAAAAGTCCTTCCTGATCCAAACCTTTCCTGACAGAAAGGACTGGGAGATTTGGCACTTCTGGTGGGTCATGTCCTCTGTGCCTCCATGAGAGACCTCAAATCCAATCTTGTCCCTGTGTTCACCTTGCCTGACTTCTGAGACAAGGTCACACCACAGAAAGAAACTGACTCTAGAGAAGCTGCTCTATGAGAGAACTCCTTGAGAGGAGTGTTAGGGCTAGGACATAAGTGTGGTTTTCTCCATCAATGGGTATTTAGCTCTTTGAGTTTGTCCCTACCTCTAAAAAAACACTTGCTCCTGATTCTGGGAAGTGGTTGTGTCAACACCTGGGTCTTTGTTCACAGGGCACACAGTTGTCACCCCCACAAAAGCCCTAAACCAAAAAGAAATCACCTCTGGAGCAGCCTTTTGTGACTTTTGGTGTAGTTTGCAAATGCAGAAATGGAATTTCCTTGCTCTTTCCCATCTGTCTTTGCAGAAGGACTTAGATGATCTTTTAAAAAAGGGCACAAATTGCTGAGTCTTCTGCTGAGGCTTCAACCAGTCAGCTCCAGTTAGACATTACCAGCTGGTGCAAGCTCCACTTGGCTTTTCCATCCTGCAGAAATGCACAGGGAGCCAGTCTAAAGTTTGGATTGGGGCTGAAACACCCTTGGATGTGTCCAAAGTAAAAATAAGTTAAAATCTGCCTTCCTTGGTGAAAAAGGAATGCTTGCTTTTTCCTTTCCACCTTTGTACTAGAGCAGGAGCCAGTGTCAGGGGGACAGCCTGGCAAAGCTCTGCTGTCACTCAGGCAGAAAGCAGCTGAATCCCTGCAGATAATAATCCTCTATTGATTTTTTGTCTTGTTTTTACAATCATTAGAGAATTTTCACTAAGCAGAACGAGAAAAATCTTCTGATCCCCCAGAGGGTTCTCATGTTCTCTCTAGGAAATAACAACAAATGAACAAAAAAAAAAAAAAAAAACCAAAGCAGAGAAATCAAACCCATGTATAAACCATAAATAATGGGGGAAAGCTGGCTGAGAGCACTTTGATGTTCAAATGCATCAGTTACATGATTTGGTTCTTTTCCTCAGGATTTTCCTGTGTTTTCCTAAGTTCTCATAAGCAGATTTTCATTGCTCCTCCACAGTCCATGAGCATTTCCAGCCCTGCACAGAGGAGCATGCACTGGGCTGGGCACAGGTGGGTTTGTTGCTTGGCTGGGTGTTGTGTCAGAGGCTTTTGAGGATCATTCCTCTGGGAAAAGTCTGTCTGATAAGGTCTTATCTGTGTTTTGAGGAATTCCCAAATTGCATGCGTGTGTTTGTGTGTTGGCTCACCATGTGTGTCCATGCCTGGCTTGGGGCTCAGGGCTGGTGGAGGCTGAGTTTGTGCCCATGCTGTGGTTGTCCCTGAGGCTTTCTGTGGCCTGAAGGTGACTGAAAAGTTCCCTGTGGCACAGGGAAGGGCTGTGTGTGTACATAGAATCAGAGAACAGCTTGGCTTGGAAGGGACTTCAAAATCCATCTCACTCTACCCCCTGCCATAAGCAGGGATGCCACCACTATCCCAGGGTGCTCCAAGCCTCCTCCACCCTGACCTTCAACACTTCCAGGGATCCAGGGGCAGCCACAGCTTCTCTGGGCACCCTGTAACAGGGTCTCACAGCCCTCTACATGTGTGAGCACACGCATGTGTGCTTGGGGATGGGCTCTGCACACCTCATCCCAGCACAGGCTTTGGAAGAGGTGCCAATTCCAAGAGCTGGCAGCACTCTTCTGCGGCTCAGAGGTGCCTGCTGGCTCACACAACTGAAAAGATTATGACATTCAAAAGAAATAATTTATAAACAGCAGATGTTTCATAAACTGTGATTAAAAAACCCAACAACACAACAGACAGGACACCAGCCTGCCCCTGAGTGCCTTGGCTTAAGAACAGGTATCTGGACAGAGCAGCTGCTGGAAATGCCAGGGGAGGGCAGCTCTAGAGCAGACCTGAGGCACTCATGATGATGAATGCCTGATAAGAAATGTTGAAGTCTTGAAGATTGCAATGCCAGATGTTTTCTATTACCATCTGTATGGCAGATTACCTTTGTCAAGTGGGCAGTTTGCCTTATCTCTCTCTCTGAGTGACCACAATCACACCTCCCTCAGGAGGGGAAATTGCTGATAACAGCTATTGAATGTCCCTGCATGGCTGATAAGAACTACAGCATCCCATTGGGAGATGTGAGCCCAGAGGGAGGAGCCAAGCATTCCTACCTGGATATAATCCAGAGGTTCTGGAACACCAGCACAGCTTCTCCACTGGATTCCCCAGAGGAACAGCAGCTGCCTCTCCCACTGCATCTTCAGAGGAAGAGACTGCACCTTTCTCCAGGATCCCTGCTCCAGCAGAACCAGCCCTGACACTGCAGGAGGGTTGAGCCACAATTCCAATGGGACTGCTGCCAACAGCCTGACCCACAGGGTGTCAGGCTGGGTTCTGACTCTGGCAGTGTTGTTCCAGTGTGCTGCATTGTTTATTTTATCCTTTTATTTTCTTTCCTATTAAAGAACTGTTATTTCCTGCTCCCATATTTTTGCCTGAGAGCCCCTTAATTTAAAATGTATAGGAATTCTGAGGGGTGGGGAGGGTCTACATTCTCCGTTTCAGGGGAGGCTCCTGCCTTCCTTAGCAGACTCCTGTCTTTCCAAACCAAGACATGAAGTTATACAAAGGGGGCAACTGAGGGAAACCAGACTTCTACATTTTTATAAGAAACAGGGAAAAGAATTATATTATATTATATTATATTATATTATATTATATTATATTATATTATATTATATTATATTATATTATATTATATTATATTATATTATATTATATTATATTATATTATATTATGAGAGGTAAGGTGGGGAAGGAGGAGGCGAAAACACAAATGAAGATGCAGCAGAGCCGAGCCACCATGTGAAGGGTTTTGACAGTGTGATCCAAGCAAAGCTGGAGCCCTTTGCAACAGCAGCAGCAATCTGACCCTGTCCCCTGCCTTCCTGAGTTGGGCAGGGATGAGAGCAAGGCTGCTGCTGGGCCATGGGTCCTGACCAAGGAAGGGCCAGCAGAGCCTGACACTGCCATGTAGCCCTTTCCCAAAAGCCTTGTTGTTACAACTGTAAAAAATCCATTTCAACATCAAAGTTGGTTTTAATTTGAGCTTTCAGTCTCTTTGATTTAATTTCTTCTGCATCTGCTAAATAATGACAAGAGCACTTTCAGAAAATGCCCTTCAATGCACTCTAATTTGTTTTTGAACTGTAATCATCTCCCCTTCTCTTCCTCTTCAAGACCTTTGGTCCCTGCAAACACTGCCCAGGCAGCAGCCAGGAGGAGAAAGTGAACATTGCTATGGTGTTCACAGGGGTTTTGGGATTGGGGAAGAGATGAGGATCTGACTCCATGTTTCAGAAGCCTTGATTTATTATTTTATGATATATGTATTACATTAAAACTATACTAAAAGAATGGAAGAAAGGATTTCATCAGAAGGCTAGCTAAGAATAGAAAAAGAATAACAAAGGTTTCGTCTTGGATTCTCTGTCCAAGCCAGCTGACTGTGTTTGGCCATTAATTAGAAACAACCACATGAGACCAATCACAGATGCACCTGTTGCATTCCACAGCAGCAGGTAACCATTGTTTACAATTTGTTCCTGAAGCCTTTCAGCTTCTCAGGAGGAAAAATCCTAAGGAAAGGATTTTTCATAAAAGATGTCTGCGACATCATCCTGTCTCATTCCCTGGGTCAGGGCTGAGGGCTTATGTTCATATTCATCACCCATTATTTATTCCCATTTCCACGGATGAAGTGCTCTTTGGAGAGGTGCTGTGCCTTAGAGAGGGCTCACTCACACAGGATCAGTGCTTTCACCATTGCATCATCCCAGAGCTTCCAGCTCACCCCACTCCCATGGTGCTGTGTCCTTGTGGATGTGAATTCCTTTGGGATCAAGGAGGAGGCTCAGTGTGAAGGTGTCTGTCCCAGCTGAGCACACATGATGCCCACGTGAGGCTGTGCTTCACTGCAGGAACTGCACCAGCCTCCCCAAAAGAACTTCCCTGACAAGCCTCACTCTCCCCAGGAGCTCTCTTGTGGCCAAATGAAAACTTGAATATTTTCTGTGGAGAGTGAGGGCTCTAAAAGGTTGGCCATCCTTAGGCTTTGCCATCAATAAAACTTAATTTGGGGACAGTGATTATCTGTCACAGCAAAGATCTGTCTGCCCCAGCACCCTCATCTCCAAAAGCAGCCAAGGGAAGGGGTGGAATTCAGGGTAAGCAGCAGCTGCACCTCCCCAGTCCACAGCAGCTCTCCCTGCCTGCAGCCCAGGCACTTTCTTGAGGGGCTGTGGTTAATAATGTTGATAGACATTTTTCCCCATTAATTTGTCTAATTGCTTTTTGCATTTCTGGATATCCATTAGCTGGTCTCAGCTAAAGAAAGGTTAATGAATTAGAGCCCTTAAAAGCACCCGAAGGATTTTAACAGAACCAATTCTCCAAGCACAAATCCTCATGTTCTCACACTGTTGTTAAGAGCTGTAGAATAATTTTGAGGGTGCTTGGTGTAAGTATGGGAACCCCAGCCCTATCTTACCCATTTCCCAGCCCAGAGAAATTGGGGTGGTTTATCTGGCTCTGCCTGAAACCTGCCATTCCCATTCCTGTTGTGTTCTGGGAGGATTTAAAAAAATATTTTATTTGTTATTTTTTATAGTTTAATATTATTTTAATATTTATTTATTATTATTTATTTATTCATTCATTTTCTGTTAGAGGAGGAGGAAGAGTTTGGATTTTTTTTTTTTCTTGAAAATGTACAGCCTAAAAAACAACAGCTGCTTAATACGGATGAGTTTCATGGGACCCAGAAAGTGAAGGAGAGAAGAAATATAAAGGAATGAAATTTGGCACAGGTGGAAATTATCAGCAAGAGGACAAACCTGCTGAAGGAGGTGAGTCCAGAGGGGAGAATATGAAACCACTCTTTTGACTGAAACCACAATCAGGATTTATGGCCATGGTGAAGGGTGGGTAGGGGTCTTCACTCTGCTGCCCCCATGCTGGAGCAGCAGCCCTGGTCACACTGGGGCACACTGGTGGCTCTGGGTTGACAGCAGTGGCCGAGGAGCAGCAGAGTGATGTGCTCCTACCCAGGCAGGACTCTGGGGACAGCTATGATAATTACTCATCCTGGGGTTTTGTGGTGTAATTAGTGAGAGTAGGGTACAATTAACCACAGGGATCAAGCACAGAGTATCTCACAGTGTAAGAGGAGCTTAGTGTTGTCCTGGAGCCTCCCATGGTGGTGGCTCTGGCAGTCTGGCCAAGCCCCAGAACTGTGAAGGAGAACTTTCCTAAAGGTCTGCACTCCTTTCCAAGCTCCAACACCCTGACCAGACTTACCTGGGACCAGGTGAGCCACCCACCTTCAGCCCTTGGTCAGGTGATGTATTCAAGCTCAGTTTTCTCCTTTCTCTTGGTTAGCCTATGTGGGTACCTTACCTGGCCTTGCTCCTTGGCTCTGACTTCAGGGCTGCCCCACAAAATTGGCTCTCCCTTCCCTGGGACTGAGGTCCTGACTCATCTTCCTCAGCAGAGCAGCTTCTTCTTGCTGATTCTTGACACTTTATCTACAGGTAGGTCAGCTTTTATAAAATTTTATTTGTGCTTGATGCTTTTCATTAATGGAAGAGCTGATCTCATTTCTCCCTGAAATGGTCCCGTTTGCAGCATGGATAGATGAACAGTGAAATGTCAGTGGAGAACTTGAGGAGGGAGAATGTGTTGGGGTTTTATGCAGGAGGAAGGGGTTGTTGCAAGGTCCATGTGTTAATGCCACAACCCTGGAAGCTGCCAGTGCCCTCAGGAGCATTTCCAGGTGAGCAAGCCTTGCTGTTGCTGTGCTGACCATGCTCTGTGGGAGCTGGACATTGTTCAGAGTACAGAAATGTTTCCACTCAGCTTTGCCCCCTACCCTTTGTGCTGTTCCCAGCCTCTGAAGGCTGAAGGGTTGGTTGTGCCAGGCTGCTGCAAGATTTACAACCTGATTTTCAGATCTCAGAGCAAGATCTCACTGTGCTCCCAGCTGCTGGCAGGGTTTTAAGCAGGAGAGGCTGCCTGTGATATGTTCTGCTTCACAGCAACTGATGGGGCATGGAGGGAGGGGTGCAAGAAGTGAGGAAGCATGGAGTGCAAAAGTAAGGCTGAAAGGAGGGGAAGGCAGAAGTGCTGGGAGCAGCTGGCACTGGATTGTAATAAGATGACAAGAAGATCCAAGACTTCAGCAGCTGCTTGGTACAGCCAGTAACCCAACACATGAGATGCTGCCTGCCGGGAAGTGAAAGGGTTGGTTTCCATAAATAATTATTATAATAATATGCAGAAGTCTGATGTGCAGGGGGCTCCAGTCCCCCACAGCTCTCACCTGGAACCTGACAGCACTTTATGTGAACTCCAGGGTGAAAGCAAGAGGCTCATGCTGTGGGGGAATGGCTCTGGGCATTGGGAGCATTGGGCCACAGGCCCCTGCACACCAATGCTGGAACTTTCCTCAGGGAAACAAAACTCACCAGCCCAGGTTCCTGATGTCAGTTTGCAGGAGGTGCTTGGGACTGTCAGGGCAGCCTGATTTGGATGTGGTGGAAGGTTGGGTGAGGGAGACATCCTGCACCATTTGGAATTTCTGGAGGCAGCTGCCCACTCAGGGCCACAGGTGTTTCAGCATGGAGAGCTCAGGCAGTGGGCAGGTTAGGGAGGTATTATGAAATTTTTGGGGCTGAGGGCAGTTTTACACTGTGACCTGAGGCACTCCTGCCTCCCATCACTCGCCCCAGGATCTCTGTGCTCTAAGACAGCAGGAGAGAATTGCTGCTTTCCCAGGGTCTGCATGAGTGAGCTCCCAAGTGGCCACAGACTTGTTCTGCAGGGCTAGAGGGCTGGTTCTGCCCAAGCTGAACGTGGAGTGAAGCAGGGCCACCTCCTAAACCAACCTGAGCCCTTCCAACCTGCAGGTGTTCACCACAAGCCAGTCTCAGGGGTATGAGCAGAATTTCTGTTGATCCAATTCTTTCACAGAATTCACAGGTGTGACCATGTTCACTGGGGTCTGAGGATGAGGATCTCACTCCATGTTTCAGAAGGTTTGATTTATTATTTTATGATATATATTACATTAGAACTATACTAAAATAATAGAAGAAAGGATTTCATCAGAAGACTAGCTCAGAATAGAATAGGAAAGAATGATAAAGGTTTGTGCCTCTTCTCTGTCCAAGCCAGCTGACTGTGATTGGCCATTAATTAGAAACAACCAACATGGGCCAATCAAAGATGCACCTGTTGCATTCCACAGCAGCAGATAATCATTGTTTACATTTTGTTCCTGAGGCCTGTCAGCTTCTCAGGAGGAAAAATCCTAAGGAAAGGATTTTTCCTAAAAGATGTCAGCGACACCCAAGGATGGTGACTCCACCACCTCCCTGGGCAGCCATGCCAGAACTTTATCACTCTTTCTATGAAAAGCTTTTTCCCAATCTCCAGCCTGTATTTCCCTTGGTGCAGCCTGAGGCTGTGTGCTCTGGCTGTGTCAGTGCTGCTGCAGAAAGAGCCCAGCCCCAGCTGAGCACAGGCACCTTTCAGGGACTGTGAGAGTGATGGGGGCAGCCCTGAGTCTCCTTTTCTCCAGGCTGAGCACCCCCAGCTCCCTCAGTCTGGGGCTCTGTCTGAGCTGCAGAAGCATCTGTGGCCCCATTGATGGGATGGCAATGTTCTCTTCCACCCACCACATCCCCCTCATTTGTTGTATTTTAAAAAGTGCTAGAGCAGCCTTAAAATAGACGGTGAAAGAGAGAAAGTGCAAAAAACAGTTTAAAACATTTCTGCATAGTTTGTGCTATTTTTAGCCACAATTTGATAAATGAATGTAGGTCAAAAAATGGGGGAGAGAGTTCGCACTTTTTCTTTTGTACGGAATTTAAGAGAATTTTGGGAAAACTGGAGCAGCTCGGGAAGGGACTAAGTAGGCACTGAGCATGAAGTGTTTCTGCCTGAAGAGCAGATTCCTCAGATGGTGGGTAGGGCAAAGGAAATTTTTATTTCCTCCAAAATATTCCCCACTTTGGAACATTTACACAAAATACCTCAACCTCAAATTTCCACCCCACTTCTGGAGCTGGTGCAGTGGTGCAAAGGGCATTTCCTGAGGTCCAAAACCACAGTTGTGTTGATTCTCTGGATGTGGTGAGAGGAGAGACTCCTTTTTAAAATTTTTTTTAAAATGCACTATGCCTGTGAGATGACTACTGGAGATATGTGTGGGGGAAAAACACCTGGGTGATACAGATACAAAATCTATTTCATTCTCCTGTCAAATGTCTCTGCTCCAAGACAAGTGTTTGAGGGCTGGGTGTATGTGGGAAAGGTTGGAGGAGATGGATAAAGGTGAGTGGGGAAGGTGAAGTTCTTTGAAATGGGACACAGACTTGACCTAATCCCAGTTTTATCCTCTTCGGCTTTGAGAAAGTTTTTTTTAAACCAGAATTTCTTGATGTCAGAATCCTTTGAAGGAGAAGAGGAAGCAGGAATAAGGGGATAAGGAGAGCAGTTGTATGAGGGACATGTGTTTGGACAGAGATCTGAGCACCAAGAAGAACATTCATGTATTTAAATGCCTTGGATATGCTCAGCTCCCTCCTGTCAGCCCTTCAGGAGGCAGAGCACTGCTCTGGGCTGGATGGGTCCCTGCTGAGCAGCTGAACCTCTGTCTTGGTTTGTGAAGCCAGGTGTCTGCTAAGGAAGGCAGGAGCCTCCCCTGAAATGGAGAATGTAAACCCTCCCCACCCCTCTGAATTGCTATAAATTTTAAATTAAGGGGCTTTCAGGCAAACATATGGGAGCAGGAAATAACAGTTCTCTAATAGGGAAAAGAAGAAAATAAAAAGATTAAATAAACATTGCAGTACACTAGAACAACACTGCCAGAGTCAGAACCCAACCTGACACCCTGTGGGTCAGGGTGTGGGCAGCAGTCCCATTGGAATTGTGGCTCAGCCCTCCTGCAGTGTCAGGGGTGGCTCTGTTGGAGCAGGGATCCTGTAGAGAAGGATGTGTTCTTCCTCTGAAGATGCAGTGGGAGAGGCAGCTGCTGTTCCTCTGGGGAATCCAGCGGAGAAGCTGTGCTGGTGTTCCAGAACCTCTGGATTATATCTAGGTAGGAATGCTTGGCTCCTCCCTCTGGGCTCACATCTCCCAATGGGATGCTCTAGTTCTTATCAGCCATGCAGGGACATTCAGTAGCTGTTATCAGCAATGTCCCCTCCTGAGGGAGGAGTGATTGTGGTCACTCAAAGAGAAAGATAAGGCAAACTGCCCCCTTGACAAAAGATAATCTGCCGTACAGATGGTAATAGAAAACAATTTTGCATTGCAATCTTCAACAGCCCCACAGTGCTGAGCTGCCAATGCTGCAGTGTCCAGGAGGGATTCTCTATGCTCTGCCCCTTTCCCCTTCTCCTGCTTTGCCCCAGTCTGCAAAGAAAACTCTGCCAAAATAACTTTCTTGTTGCAGTACTCAGTTACCTGCAGGACTCTTCCTCAGTGCTCTGCTGGCTTTCAGGCACATCCAAATGTAATTAATGTATTCTAAATTAATCTTCAGCACACAGGGGAGCGAACAGACACAACCTTCCCTGACTTTCTCCCAGTGCCCCATTGGTCCTAATGATGGTGTGGAACAGTAGGAGTGCAGACAGAGCATTTAATATCCACCTATGCCATTCTGACAGTGTGCTTGCAGCTCTCTGCAGGGCAGGATAATCACTGCACCGACTGCTGTGGGACTTGGCAGTGTGGGCAGGGATGGTTGGCACCTGCAGCTGCCTGATTTCCTCAGGCTGGATTGTCACTGCTGGGGCATTGAGGGAGCTCAGGTGCCCCCTCAGTCCCTGTTGGAGCTCAGGTGCCCCCTCAGTCTCTGTTGCTGTCCCCTCCCTGCTGGTCTTGCTCAGGTGGGACTGGTGAGGGACCGTTACAGGGTTCAATGCAAACTTCACCTGGGGCAGCACCTTGCACACCAGGAAACCAAGAGTCAGAAAAATTGTAACTTAAAAAGAAAAGAAGGAGAAGTGTATGGTGGCTGATGCAGTTCTTTTGCAGCCTCGCTCACTATTAAATCCCTGTTGTGATCAAACCCCAGCCAGAAGCTCAGGTCCTCCTCAGCTCTTCTCCCACTTCTTTCTGCTGGGATAGGGGAGAGAAGAATTGGGACGGCAAAAGTGAAAAAAACCCCATGGGCTGAGATAAAGACAGCATAACAGGGAAGGCAAAAGCTATGCACACAAAGAAAGAATGAATCAAAGAATTCATTCCAACAAGGAATGAATTCCTACCCCACTTTCCAGGAACTGGCAGGTGTTCAGCCATACCCAGGGTAGCACGGCTTTGCTACATGAAATGTTGACTTGGCAAGACAAATACCATCATTCCAGGTGTTCACCTTTCCTTCTTCTCCCCACCTTTACATGCTGAGCATGATCCCATATGATATGGGATATTCCTTTGCCCCAAGGGATCCCTTCTTATGCACCCAGATTGTCCTGACTGTCGGGGTGGGATGAGGGACAGAAAGGCCTTGATTGTACAAGTTCTACTCAGCAGCGACTAAAACATCCCTGAGTTACCCAAGCCAGCCCCACAGCAGCTACTGTGAAGAAGATAACCCCTATCACGGCCAGCCAAGCCCAGCACGCTGCCTGGTTGGCACATGCAGTGCTTGGGTGATGCTGGCCAGGGGCTCTGTACAAATCACAAACAGGACTGGACTGCTGGAACGTGCCTTGAGCTGTTTTATTTTTCAGCATCAGTCCCATTACATGGTTATGACAATGGGAAGATGCCAGCAGCTCACATCTCAGGCAGCAGATCAAGAACTTAATGTTACAACTTACTTACATGAAAACAGTGGTTTTCATGGCTAAATGGATGGAAGAGTTGCAGAACATGATGTCAGCTTGCTAAGAATCTCATCCCAGAGTCACACACACAATAATACTCTCTACCAAAAAAATCAAATGTGATCCATCAACTACTGTCTTTTTACCCTACCTACTTTTATATTATCTTGTAGTTTTAAAGTGTTATATATATTAACTAAACAGAATTTACAGCACACACATTGATTTTACATTAATCTTGCTTTAGCTGAGTCTGAAAAAAGCCAAGCTGTTTTTTTCTGTCACAAGTCAAGCATATGCAATCACTTGCAGTACGACTGAGCTCTTTGTAGCACACTTGCTGGCCACCAGTGGCTCCAAAACTTTTAGCAAAAGAGGTTTTTAATATTTGCTATCTAACAAGGCCAGGCTGGATGGGGCCCTGAGCAACCTTGTCTGGTGAATGGATACCTGCTCATGGCAAAGGGGTTGGCTGCTCACTGCACTCTCAGCCATCCAATCCCATGGGAGTGAACTCTCCCTGTGCCCAGCACCTCTGTGTCCCCCATCCAATCCCATGGGAGTGAACTCTCACTGTGCCCAGCACCCCTGTGTCCCCCATCCAATCCCATGGGAGTGAACTCTCCCTGTGCCCAACACCCCTGTGTCCTCTGCAGGGGCTGCTGGCACAGCTCAGCTCAGCAAAGCCTGCCCTCAGGGGAAAACCAGATGGGTGCCTGGGATCAGGCTGCCTGCAAGGGAAGGGGACCCTCGGGATCCCAGTGAGTGACTGGACAAAGTGCAGCAAACAGGGATGCTGAGGAGGTTTTTTTGCCTGCGGTATCAGGACCAGAGTCAGGGACAAATGCAGAGGCTCCCGACTTGCAGCCCTGTCTCCTCTCTGGGGGGAGAGAAGGATCCATCAAGTTGGGATCCATCAAGTCAGGAGCCATCCTAGGATGGACAGCTGTCACAGACATCTTTTATGAAAAATCCTTTGCTTAGGATTTTTCCTCCTGAGAAGCTGAGAGGCCTCAGAAACAAAATGTAAACAATGATTATCTGCTGCTGTGGAATGCAACAGGTGCATCTGTGATTGGCCCATGTGGTTATTGCTAATTAATGGCCAATCACAGTCAGCTGGCTTGGACTCTCTGAGACACAAGCTTTTGTTATCATTCTTTCTTTTTCTATTCTTAGCTAGCCTTCTGAGGAAATCCTTTCTTCTATTCTTTTAGTATAGTTTTAATGTAATATATATAATAAAATAATCAATTAAGCCTTCTGAAACATGGAGTCAGATCCCCGTCTTTTCCCTCATCCTCAGACCCCTGTGAACACGGTCACAGACAGCCAAGCTCCCTCTGGGGTGGAATGTTGTCATCCCTTGCTGCTGCACACAGTGATACCCTGTGCTGGCTGCTGGGGGCACTCCAGTGTTGGCTTTTTCACAGCTGTCCTAGTGATAAAATAGAGGTTCTCCTCACAGAGCAGGAAATGTGAGTCAGCCACAGCACCAGGGCAGCATAGGTGCGGGTTTGCTGTGTAATGAATATTTAAATTTGAGGATGAAATTTCCTCTGGAGGTCCAAATTTTGTTTCTGAGAGTTAAGTGTACAAAATACCATATTCCATGATGGATGGGGTATAAAGCCATGACAGCCTGCAGAGCAGGGAATTCTATCAAAGAAAGAAGTAATTTATAATTTTCAGGACTGAAATGGGTTGCCAGACCTTCTGGGCAATAGCCTCATTAACAGAGGATACAGAGGCACCTCTCAAAAAGCAGTGCCACGTCCTGCTGATTGCTGAGGTGTTCATTGGATGAGGTCTGGACCAAAACCTTCCCCACAGGAAGAGGAGGGTTGGGCTGATGGCAGAATAAAAGTGAGGTTCCTCCATGCTGCTCTTTAACCTGGGACAGCCTCTGTGGGGGCTGCTTGGATCCATTACAATATCCAACACACTGAGCCCCTGATGTGGCTCCTGGGAACACTTGTGAAAGGCACAGAGGGCAGGTCAGGGCCTGAATCCTGTAGCAAGAGTCCTAGGAAACTCTGTGGGGCTGGGAAGATTTTTCCTGCACAACTGAGTGGCCCATCCTAGTCACCCTGGTTATTTAAGGTTTTCTAAGCCTTCTGATGTTGACAATCTTGTAGTGAACTTTTTCACAGACTTTCTGTAAATAACTCATTGTTTTGCATTCCTTTATAGAAGAAGAGAGAGTTTATGGACTGTTGGTTTGTCCAATGTCATTGGAGAGGTGGCACTGTCACCCTCCAATCTGCTGTCACTTTTAGAAAACTATAAATGTTGGAGTCAGAAAATAAACTTCCCTTTTTTTCCTCACCTTGAGAACAGTGGTGTGTGCTTGTGTTCTTTCGTGTCCTATAGTGGCCCATCCTGATTTCTCACCCTGCTGTGCTCTCAAATTCAGATGCTGTGTCCCACCTTTATTCCCCTGCAGGCTGTGGATAGGCTGCACCCATGGAGCAGGAGCATGGGATGAAATCCAGCTGAAAATTGCACATACAGAGCCACTTTTAGAAAAAAAATTAAGGTACTCTGAAATTTTCAGGTACTGTGTAGCCACGGCTACACCTGGGAAGGCTGATCTTGAGATGGATTGCTCTGCCTTAGCCTGTGTTATTAAACATAAAAAATACTGTACTCGAGAATAAAACCACAAAGATTTATGCTTGAGCTTTTCCACCCAGCTCCTGGGTTTTGTTTCCTGCTTACTTAAGGGGCTCAATTATGCCTTGGAGGAGGCAGAGGGTGGGGAGGAAGGCTGTCACCTCAATGCCAAGTGCTTCAGGCAGGGGTAATGCCTCCTGCCTGCTGCTGGGAAGGGGAGGGACTGCTTTGGGTGACACTAATTGGGTGATGCCACCCAGCAGCAGCACTCTCAGTGCATTTGTGGTATGTGCAGGACCAGCTCTGAGGATGGCTGGGATGCAAATGCTCCTTGGATGTGTTGCTGTTCCAGAAAAATCTCAACCTCTCTGGCCTGCCTCCCTGCCAAGCCTCAGAGAATAAACATTAGCGCTTCTTAGTGGAAAGGAAAGAAGAATAATACTCTCCTAGGGAGAATTTGGTTTTTTTTTTTTTTTTTTAAGTAGAAAAGTTGAACTTTGCCAGCATTCCATATACACAAGGATTTGAGTTTCAGATGTCTCCTGGATTCCTGTTCCTCAATGTCTTCAAAATGTTCTCCCAACCTCCTGCAAGGGAGAATGCTCAGTTTCCATCACAAAAAAAAATCCCACATGGAGTGGAAATTTCCCTGCAACACCTCAGCTGTGTCTGAGAGGTGCCAGCAAGGAGCAGGGATGGGGCAAGAGGCAGTGGCTGGTTGTGATGGGCAGATTTAGGATGGAGCAGGGAAGTCATGGGGCTGCATTTTGCTGCTCTGGTGATCCTGGTTGCTCTGAGGTACCTCAAAAAGAAGCTTTGCCATAAAAATGGCATTTGCTAGAGGTGTAATTGCAGTGACTTGATGGTGTTGGGAGCAGAAGATTAATTCTGTACCCATCCTACTCCCTTGCAGAGATTCCTGATGGCTCCAGCACCACTGCAGCAGCCAGCTCAGCCTCTCCTGCAGTTGTCTTGCCCTCCCCATCACCAAAATACAGAATAGGACTGGGACCATTCTCTTCTCAGGGATGTGAGGGGTGAAGTCTCTTTTTGGTGATCTGAGAACTTTAACAAAGGAAATGCTATAGTCAGCCTGACCAGAAAAAATAGGAAAAACCCCTAAATGGTCAAGCTAAGAAACTTTGATCTCATTAGTCTGAACAGCAGCTGGGTTTTGTTCCATATCCTCCCAGCTTTCACCTCCTTCATCCAGCAGTAATTTTCCAGGGGTTATAAAGGTGGTTGTTCTGCCTCTATACAAACACACTCCTGTCTTTCAAACTTTCACTTTTAAAAATATATTTAATGGAAAAAAAAATGTGCACACTGAGTAATTTATTGCAGCTGTTTCTGTCCTGTCACCACGGAGATACCAAAAGAACAGGTCTGGCATTATAAGAAGGTGGGGAGACTAGGGTAGAATTGAAATAGGAGATGGAAAAGAACAGGGAGAGAGGGGAGCTGTGTCTATCTGTGCCCATAATGTCTGTGTCCATTTACTCACCATATTTAAATACATACCTGCCTTTAGGTGTGACAAACGAGCCCAGAGAGAGTTTATTCATTATTGCTCTTATTGGCAGGAACTTTTTCTTCCTGTGCCTAAATAGAAAGGAAACAAATCTATATTATTGTTTCACACCAAGTCGTACAAGATGCCAGTACACAGGTTAATGAAAAAAATGCATGAATTTGGATAGATATATAAAGGTCCCTTGGGTGTTCAGTCATAAATCTTTGTAGCTGGAAGGCAGAGCAGACATAAATAGGCCTGATATAACCAACTGTTTTACATACAAATGAATGCTTGCCTTTTATTTAGTTGACAATATTATTATTTTGAATCCAAGGAGAATATTAAATGAATTTTGTCATGCTGTCTCCATTAGGAGTGATCCCTGATCTGTGAATTGACTGTAGTGCAGGCTTCGGGCTCCATGCAGGGCTGTAGGAAGTGAGGGGGTGTGCTATATTTCATGTAATGGGGCAAGTGTCACTGAAATGCACTGGATTCTTTAGAGAAATATGCCCTCCCTTAAAGCTCCACTGGGAAGGAGGAAAATGGAAATAAATTGACTTATGATGGCCCCATACTTGTAATTATGGGTTCTGTACAATGGATTTCTACTGAACTGACAGCAGCTGAGAACTTATTTCTTTTTAAATATAAATTATTTCTTTCCCATGCCAGGCACTATGAGCTGGTGTAAGCTGCCAAGTTGTCAGTGCTAGCACCCATATTTGCTTATTTATTATTTGCTCATTTATTATCTGTGGTACATGCACAGCTAATAAATGCCTTCCCCTTCCTCTGCCTGGCAGCAGGAGGGGGTGCACAAGGTGTGGGAACCCCCAAATCCCCCTCTGGTGCTTATTCCACTGGAAATGGGGCCAGAAATCCCCAATGCATTGACACTGCAGGCTCACACTGCAGCCTGCTCTGTGCCAGGGTTGCAGGGGGGCCTTGAGAGGAAAAGGCTCCATCAGTCCCTGGAGTAAAAATAGATGTTCTGTGGGATTTGCATGCAGCACCACCAGAGCTACTGATCAGTATTAAAACCATAAATAAAATGGTGCTTGTTTATTCTGGTTGTCCACTGACTGCAAACCTAGTAAAAAAGGACTTGCTGCACTTTACTGGGCAGTAAAATGTATCTGGAGGGATTGTGCCAAAAGCAAGTAGATATGAGGCTTTTTGTGTTAATTTTGTGAAGAGCAGCAAGAAAAGGGCAGAAGTGTGGCTTATGGGTCTTGTACAGCTTGTTCTTTAAGTTGTCTGTGTGTCTTTGAGTAAGCAACACTAAACAACTCCAAACACTCTGGGTTTTTTTGTAAGTTCACTAACAAATGCTCTCAGCATTTCTTAAACACAAACCAGTGTCCCTGTGTGTTTGTCTGGGAGGTGGGACTGGTCATTGCTGAGCCCAGTCTTTTTGCTGATGAGAGGTCCCAGCACAGCTTGGCTTTTAAAAAACTGTTTAGTAGAATCTGTGCCTCTGAGGTATCTCTGAATGCCTGAAAGTGATTTCCTCACTGCTTTTGTGTCTTCAAGCTCACAAAAACCATGGTAGGTAAATGTGATTATTTAGCCTTTACAGACAGTGGATGGGATAAAGAAAAATGGAATGATTTGGTGAAGGTTGTACTCACACCCAGCCTGTAGCCAAGCTGAGCCCAGTTCCCCACAGCTGGGGCTCAGCTCCCACCCATGGGCCACCCTCCCTCTAGAGCAGCTGGAGCAATTTCAGTTTCTCACCATCCTCCTTTGGGTACAGCAGATGTTATCCCAGAACCTACAGGTGCCTCTGCATGGGCTTAAACAGCCTGAGGGAAAAATTTAACCTGAGAAAATTGCTGGATGTGTGAATCGTGTGCTGGGAGAGCTGCCACGCAGAAAGGACCTTGGCCACCCTTCCAAATTATCCCTTTGCTATTGGGTTAAACAGGAAAATATGTTGGGATACTTGAGTCTAATCAAATACTTTCTTTTTTTTTGCTCAACTTGCTTTTGCTTGGCTGCCTCAGTGAGCTGGCTTCTCTTCTGGCCCCAGATCTGTACAGCTCCTCTCACTGAGCTGCTGCTCCAGGGCAGATGAGTTATGCAGGAGGTGCCCTCCTGGTGCCTTTGCATTTTTTAGCACTGCCAGGCACAACCATCCTGCTTTCCATTTCATGAGTTTGGTTCCAGGCTATTTCTTGCCTCTTTGGGTGCACAAAGCAAAGCCCAGCTTAGTTGGGTTGCTGCAGGTCTTTCAGGTTGGCTTTGCTCTTGGCTCACCTAAGCCATGGAAATATTGTAGCTATTGAAATTTCTATGAAGGGAAGTTTAATTTTAAAACAAAGCCTTCAAACAGTCAGAGCCAGCCAGCTCAGAGGATTGTGCTTTCAGAAAAAATAAAGGAAAAAATTAGCATTTGAAAGCAAATCTTCCTGATTCCATAATAATCTGGGAAATTAATATTAAAAAAAATTATGGAGCACCACAGTATTCTTATTTCCTCAGAGCTGAGAAATTGAAACCTAATAGTGCAGGGTGCTCCTGAATCTAAAAATCTGAATGTTTAAAATTTGTATCTGAATATCACAGACATCTTTTCATTAAAAATCCTTTCCTTAGGATTTTTCCTCCTGAGAAGATGAGAAGCCTCAGGAACAAAATGTAAACAATGATTATCTGCTGCTGTGGAATGCAACAGGTGCATCTGTGATTGGCCCATGTTGGATGTTTGTAATTAATGGCCAATCACAGCCCAGCTGGCTCAGACAGCGAGCCAAGCCACAAACCTTTGTTATCATTCTTTCTTATTCTATTCTTAGCTAGCCTTCTGATGAAACCTTTTCTTCTATTCTTTTAGTATAGTTTTAATATAATATATATCATAAAATAATAAATCAAGCCTGAAACATGGAGTCATATCCTCATCTCTTCCCCAATCTGAAAACCCCTGTGAACACCGTCACAGACCACAAATGAAATAACAAGGATCCTCTCATTGCCTCTGTGCCTCAGCGAGGTTTGCTGCAAAGCCAAAGTTTCCTTTCAGTAATTGTGTTTAAAAGAAGCCTGGCCAGCACGGGTGTGGTGGGTCCTGCAGAGATTGAGGCAGGGCTGCTCCAGGACCAGCTGGGGCTCCTCCCCAGCAAGACCCAGGCTGGGGAAATGGGCAGTGGGCAGCAGAAAAGTGACTTGGAAATTCTTTTTGGACTGAATTATAAATAACTGCAGGATAGAATAAGCACTGGCTACAGAGGAAAGATGCAGAAGCACTTGGAAGTTTTTCTGTTCTGTTTTCATGTCCTGCTGGACACCCTGGCCTTGGGCACTGCCAGGGATCCAGGGGCAGCCACAGCTGCTCTGGGCACCCTGGCCAGGGCCTCACCATCTTCCCAGGGATCAGTTCCTTCCCCATATCCCATCCACCCCCCTGCCTGTCAGTCTGGAGTCATTAATGCAGGATGTGCTCCTAAAGGAGCAGCAACACTCTACAGCTGTCACTTTAGGAACACCTTTGGTGTCCAGCTTCCATCTCCATCATTACCAGCCCAAAATACTCCCCAGCCTTAGTAAGAAAAGCAGCAAAGGTTGGAAGTGTCCCAGATTGCCCAGATTTTTTGCCTTGCTGTTAAAGGTGCTGAGAACCTCTGGGTTCACAGTCACTATGGATGCCCCAACACCACTTTATAAATCTTTTTACCATTGTGGCAGAGATTCATTCTATCTCAGACCCTCTTCCTCCAGGTTTGCTGCACCACAGCTCCCAACTCTGGGCATCACTTTGCTGCCTTTCAGGTAGCTGGTTCTTAAAATCTCGTGTTCCTCTGCTGCAGTAAGTGTTGTGAAATAGCTTTGTTCAGCATGTTGTAAAGGGCCATTGGTAACAGCTAATACTCTTGTTTAATTTTTCAGCTGTAAATCAGAAAACAAACAGCAGTGGACAGCACTGGCTCTGTGGTGTGTTTGCTAATGTGGGAAGTAGTTATTCACATGCCTTTTGTTCACAGCTCCAAAAACAAAGGGAGAGGAGGAAAAGCCCTGCAAGCCTTGCAGAAGCAGTTAGCAATTTGCACACAGGGCTGTCAGGGAGCTCTGCTTTCCTCACAGAGGAAATGCCTCTGTGAGCCCCTCAGCAGCACAGGCTTCCTACAACGTGTGGCTAAATGCAACTCAACTCCTTCTCTTTCATTTGCATTTAATGTGTCATGGCTGAACAGAGATGCAAGCCTGGGTAATGAACAGAACTGCAGACTGTTTGTACAGCAAATAAGAGTCATATTTTCCCTTTATAATGCCCTGTAACCTGGTGAAGGCTTCACTGAGCTCAAGGACTTGGAATTCTGGCTCTGCCTGCAATTCCTGTGTCTGTCCTGACCCTGGTGTGATTTCTTGCAGATTTTTCACAGTAAATTTCCTTTGGTGTTTCAATGCTGGCTCCTGGGCATGGCTGAGAGGAAGTTTGAATGCTGCTGGCACAGAGCAGCTGCAATTAAGACATCAGGATCTGTGAAAGGGCTGCTGTCACTCAGCATATTGGCTGATATGAAGCATTTGTTGGCGTTACTGATTTAAGCTTTTCTGTATCACCTACTCCTTGTCACTCACTTGGTTCTTGTGGTTTACAAAAGAAAAACACCTGCAAAAGAACAGCAATCCCACCTGCCTGACAGCTTTCGCTGGTGTCCAGCCCAGAGGGAAGGGGAGTTGTGCCTGCCCTGGGAAGCAGGAGGGGATTGGGATAAGCTGTGCCTGGGCTGCCTCCATCCATGGGTTGTGATGAAGTCAGAACTTAGTGTTAGCCCAGATCTTCACACAAAAAGATCTTCTGTGACCATGTTCACAGGGGTCCCAGGATGAGGGAAGAGATGAGGATCTGACTCCATGTTTCAGAAGGTTTGATTTATTATTTTATTATATATATTACATTAAAACTATACTAAAAGAAGAGAAGAAAGAATTTCATCAGAAGGCTGGCTAAGAATAGAATAGGAAGGAATGATAACAAAGGTTTATGGCTCTGGCTCTGTGTCTGAGCCTGCTGGGCTGTGATTGGCCATTAATCACAAACATCCAGCATGGGCCAATCACAGATGCACCTGTTGCATTCCACAGCAGCAGATAATCCTTGTTTACATTTTGTTCCTGAGGCCTGTCAGCTTCTCAGGAGGAAAAATCCTAAGGAAAGCATTTTTCATAAAAGTTGTCTGTGACAATCTTCAGCATCAAATTTGAGGCTTTTACCCTGTGCTGGCAGCCAGGCATGGCATCACTATCCTTTGGCCTTTGATATCAAAGCTGATGGGAGGAAAATTTCTTCCTCTGTGTGCTTAAGAGGCCCCAGGAGAGCTGCCTTACACTGTGATTCCCATTGCTGTGTGAATCGGGCCAGGAGCAGAGAACAAAACCCCCCTGCAGCTCTCCTGGGCACGTGCAGGGGATATTGCACGGCTCCAGATGGAGGAGGCAAACATAAATACCTGTTTGTGCCAAAGGAGTTACGTGCTGCTCATGCACATCATCGGGGCTGTGTGTGGGAGTGGGGAAATAGATCTGTGAGTGAGAGCTCTGGGAAGGAATGCTGAAATGATTCTGCATGGAGAACCTCGTGTTCAGGTGCCTGGGGGCTGCTCCACTGGAATTCAAATGCAGTTAAAATAAGGTTTGTAAATGGGAGGTTTGTCTTTAGAGGGCAGTAAGCACAGCTCTTATTTGGCACTCACAGAGATCTCCCTGTCCTGCCCAGAAATGGGGATACGTTATCCTGCAAATTTCAGAAACATCAGTGCTTCCTTAAAGAAATGTTTTGCACTCAGATTGCCCTGAGTTGCAGGGGGACTGTTAACTGCACCTCCCCAGGATGAATCCTTTGGTCCAGAAGAGCCCAAAAATCCTGGTTTGGTACAAGTTATGTGAGACAGAGTTGGTGTCAGTGTGAGAGTTTTTCTTGATGGGGCTCGTGCTGGGACTTGTGGGTGTTGCTGTGGCACAGAGCAGGGTGTGGGGGTGTTTCTGTGGTACAGAGCAGTGTCTGGGGGTGTTGCTGTGGTACACAGCAGGGTCTGGATGTGTTTCTGTGCCACAAAGCAGGGTCTGGGTGTATTTCTGTGGTACAGAGAAAGGTCTGGGTGTTTCTGTACACACAGAGCAGGGTCTGAGGGTGTTTCTCTGGCACAGAGCAGGGTTTGGGTGTTGCTGTGGTGGGAGCTGAGGTGCAGCTCATCCTCTGCTGAGGGGTCACACCTTGTGCTGCTGGTGTGGGACACCTGGGGATGCTGCTCTTGTTCTGAAGGCAGTGGATGTTGGCAAGTTCAGAAGACAGAAAGTGCTTCGCCATCCATTATTTAATCTTTGGAGGGGAGAAGAAACCCCATGTGCTTATGTGCTTTTTATGAGCTGCTCTTTTGCTTTGAAGATGGGAACCTGAGAGAACTCCCTCGTGAAAGCCCCTTGGGGAGTGCTCTTTCCTCAGACACTCACCTCGCATCTTCATCTGCATAAATAATTTTCCTTGTTTGGAAATATTTTTGTTATTCAAGATAGTAACTTTCAAGATGTATTTTTAGAAGGTGTAAAAATTGATATCATCATTTGTATCACAGAAATACAAAGAAAATCCCTTAAAACCATCCATTCCTTCATTTCAGTTTTGTATTTTTGAACTTTCAAGAGCTAACTCTAACATTAAAATCACTTTTAAATACTCTGTCTTCGCACAATTTTGTTGTTTCTCCATTTCTAAGCTTCAAAATGATATTTAAGGAAGAGTTGTTTACTGTAACTACTTCACAGTTTGCAAATTAGCATCGAAGGGGAAGGGAAGGGAAGGGAAGGGAAGGCAAGGGAAGGGAAGGGAAGGGAAGGGAAGGGAAGGGAAGGGAAACACAGTGAGCAGAGACAGGAGTGTGCATGACCTGACTCTTCCCCTGATTAGCTCACAGGCTGTTGGTAGTTTGTTGCCTCTTCTGGTGTAATCCTCATAAAAAAAAATCAACTTGGCTGCTCTCCACCAGGACTGGGGGGTTCCTTTTTTGTATTTCTTTATCCTGGGGCTTCCAACATGTCCCTTCTCATCTGCACAGAAGGGGGTGGTGAATATAGAGATGAAACACAAGCAGCCAGGAACACCCACTTATTGATGTTTCCTGCATTGTCTGCCCAAGACAGGTGGGCTCTGGGGCAGGAGGTGAGTTTCCTTTTTGATGGATTCAAATAAGAAAGCATCTTCTAAGATAAATTCCTCTTTTTGTTGCTCACTTGCTCATTTCTAAACTGTGTTTTATTACTTCACGGGGTGTATTATTTCTGCTTTTCCGCTTCAGGGAAGACTCAGATTCTTCCTGCTTTTTTTACTAGCATCAAGCTGGGCTTTTAAGAGGGTGAGGGACTCCTTGGTGACTCCTTTCCTTCTCCACCCACTGTGAGCTGCTCCTGTCTACAGCAGGGCCAAGCTGCAGCTGGTGGGAGGAGAGGAGGGGAAACCCCTCTTTATTTATGTTTGAAGGTTAGAAATACCAAGGTTGGGGATGGTCATGAAAAATGCATGCCCCTCATGTGGGAGCTGGCCTATATTTCCCACCAAATGCCTCCTGGCCAATGTTTTGAAGATACACCCGGTGTTTTGAGTTGTTTTTCTGTTGTTTCTCTGCATGGATGCATTTGGATGATCTCATTCTCCCTGCACCATGTAATATTCCTTTGAGATGGAGCTGGGGATGGATGCTCTGTGCTGTCAGTGGTGTGTTTGGAGTGTGGCCACCTCAGCAGCACCTCGGTGTCCCCAAATTCCATGGAAACTCCTCTGCAGGAGGGAGTTCTGGGGGGGGGATAGAATGTAAGAAACTAAAGATAGTGCAGAAGGCAATCTCACCCCTGAGGAGTTGCAGCTGTACTAATCACCAAAGATTAGGAACAGGCCTGCCCTTAACAGGCCACAGCTGTGTCCAATAAGGATGTGTGCTATAAAAGAGTGGGTTAGCTGGGAGAGGGTGGAGTTGGAGCTTGTTGGCTGAGTTGTTAAGAAGAAGGAGTCAGTGCTGTGAGGAGGTGCCCATGAGAAATCATCAAGAAGGTATGGAACTTTTGTAATAATACGATACTAGAGTTCAGCTCTGGTGAGAGCACAATGTGCAGGCTGTGCTCTTGGAGGATTCCTCTTGCTGCCACAGGGGCTGGACAAATGTGGGAAGGGGACACTAAACTCATCATCAATTAATTTCTGTATCTAGGAAACACTGGTTCCCAAGCTGTGTGGCATTAGCAGCGGTGCAGCTCCACTGGGGGCTGCCCAAATTGCAGAACAGTGAGGTTTTGGTGTGTGTGGGTTTTCTATAAATACAATCATACAAGAAGAGGCTGGGAGGCTGCTCCCCTGCACCTGTGCATTTTGTACCTATTGCCTTCATCTCCCTGCTCTCACTGTGACTCTCAGAGCGTCTCCTCTCCATTCTGCACCTCACATCCTTCATGCTTTTCCCAACATATCCCGTTTCCCTTTGCCAGGAATTGCTGCTCCACACAGCTCAGGTACTGGGTTGCCCTTGCAAGGAGGGATGTGCCCAAACAGGATCAACACAAATTTAAGTTGGAAGGGTCCTTTGGCAGCCAAGCGGTGCCAGGATGTGCTTGCTCAGGCTCCTCCTGAGCTCCCTGTCATCTCTGCTTTAGGTGGTGCTGCAGACAAGGACACTAATAACTTAAGTAATTACTCATGTCCAAATTAATTTGCTGCCCTGTCGGTTCCGTTTCCTCTTTGGAGCCAATATCAGCATTGATTCCCAAGTCACCCTTCACATCCCCAGTACTGTGTACAGACTTCCAGTGATTTCTCTAACACAGTCTGAAGGAAGGCTCTGCCTTCAATAGAACTTGGTTTCCAGTTTTTGTAGCAGTTTAAGTACCTTCATGTGGGTGAAAATTATTTTTCTGGTGGATCAGGGTGGTCTGGTAAAAAGGCAATCTGAATTCAACACTTCTGCTTAAAGTAACCACACACTGAAGTTTCTCCAACCTCCACCCACAGATTGGAAATAGGTGAGAGTTTTTGTCACCTTTAAAGTGCAAAAAGCTGGGACACCATCCAAACTGGCTGCTGGGTGAGGGGCTGCCTGGTCCTCAGTATCCATCCAGCTCCATGGAATCAGAAAGGTTTGGGTGGAAAGGAACCTTAAAGCTCATCCAGTGCCACCCCTGCCATGGCAGGGACACCTCCCACTGTCCCAGGGTGCTCCAAGCCCTGTCCAGCCTGGCCTTGGACACTTCCAGAGATGCAGGTGCATCCACAATCCTCTCATCCTGTGGGATGCAGAAGAACCAAGGTGTGCAGGGATCAGGGCAGTGCTGAATCTTTAGTTCTCATGTATTCAATTTTCAGGAGCACTTGCACCTGTGTCCCCTCTTTTGGCTTAGGTGTGGCTGCACTGGCTGATGTGGTGGGTGAACACTCCCTGTGCCCACCTGTGGGTATTAATTTTCTTGTCTTGGGAGCTGATTTATGTTCTGCCTGCAAAGAATTCTTTATTGGATGTGTGGCCGTTAAAAAAGGGATGATTTGAAAGTAATCAGATATTTTAAACTAGAAAACTATGTGTGAAATTCTCACCATCTATATTAAAATCTTAATTTAATGTATTTAAAAGAGTTACAATAAATGAAAATGCTAAAGCAAGACATTTACTGCTGAAGTTTTCTGATTCTTTAACCTGCTGAAAGGATGGATGAAACCTGCCTGAACACTTGCATTGACCTTGCTGAAGGGCTGCCTCCGCTTTAAAAGCTAGTGTTTTCAGGAATTACAGAAAGAAAACTTTGTTTAAAGCAGTTACATCCAGTAATAAATCTCAAAAATTAATTAGCTCAAATTTGGTGAGAACAAAACACAACGGTTCAGGAAAGTGGTTTTCTTTCTGCTGCCTCAGATATTATCTTCTTGCACCTGAGTTTCATTCAATTAGCTGCAACATCTCCAAGGTTTTGGCCCCTGTTATTGTCAACAAAAAATTCAATTTTATTGATCACATGTAGTTCTTCTTTTGTGTTGTAAATCAGATTGAAATGCAAAGCATGGTTTAATAAAAATATTTTTGTTGCCTAGCACACACAAAGAACTTGTAATTGGTAGAAAGCTGTTTGAAATGCTGATTTGTGCATTTTTATTCAGTTCCAGTTGTCCAAGTACAGTTTGATACAAGTGGAAAATAAATTATCATTTAGTAAATAGTGAAGGGATCACTTAACATTGTTTAACATGGCAAAAAATTGAAAAAAACAGACTGTGAATGAATGCAGCTATCTGTATTTTCCTAAATGCATACAGATGAGGTAGTGAATTGAAAGTTAAGGCTAAATTTAATTGCAGTTCATGTTTAAATAGTTTCCCGCTGATAAGAATAAAACTTTCTGCTCAGCAGCCACCCGAAAGTACAAACAGAAATGGGATTGAGACCAGTGGTTTTTGCTGATTTGAAACACTTCTATGTAAATCAACCCAACCCTGATAGGGAATGAAAACTCTTCCCCAATACTGGTACAAGCCCCTGCCTGCAGCAGCCCTGGTGCAGGATGGAGCTGCTGTGGTCCCTGGTATCCAGAGCTGGGAATACCATATTTTAGAAAAGAAAAGAGAAAAAAAGTGTTTCCAGCCTTTCTGAGCATAAACAGTGATAAATACCAACTAATCAAATGGGGTGTGATAGATGGCTGTTAAAGGAATAAAAACCTGCCCACGCTGATAATAAACATTGCAACTGCTTCCAAAATCACTCCCCAGGGCAGCTTCGTCAAACTTTAGTTGTGGAGGAAAAATAACTGTGGCCAGCAGAGCCAGTCTATTCAGTGATAAAACAGAACAACAGGGAAAAGTCAGTGTGGAAGAGTGTGACAGTGTTCACTGGGGTTCCAGGATGAGAGAAGAGATGAGGATCTGACTCCATGTTTCAGAAGGCTGATTTATTATTTGGTGATATATATTATATTAAACTATACTAAAAGAATAGAAGAGAGGATTTCATCAGGAGGCTAGCTAAGAATAGAATGGGAAGGAATGATAACAAAGGTTTTTGGCTTGGTCTCTCTGTACGAGCCAGCTGACTGTGATTGGCCATTAATTACAAACAACCAACATGGGCCAATCACAGATGCACCTGTTGCATTCCACAGCAGCAGATAATCATTGTTTACATTTTGTTCCTGAGGCGCCTCAGCTTCTCAGGAGGAAAAATCCTAAGGAAAGGATTTTCATGAAAAGATGTTATGTGACAGAAGAGCAGCCTTGGTGCCTCTTGTGGCTGCTGGCAAGGATGTTGTGCCCAGGTGACCCCGAGTCACTGAGACAGGACTGCCCAGCTGGGTTCGAGCCTCACTGGCTCTGCCTGGCTTTGGTTTTTCTCCTTCCTTGTGTCCTTCAGGTGATGTTTGGCCAGAAGGTTCTGTGTAGGTACAGAACTGGGGGGAGAAGGAGCTGAGAGCTGCTCTAGCCCTCCCTGTGTGGTCCCTTTGGGGGTTCTCTCACTGATTCTCCTGCTGTTTCTGGCTCTTTGCCTCATTTGAGGCTTCCCATGTGTAAGTTTGGTGTAGCAGTGATCAGTCCTGCTGGGAGGCCAGAGGGTGACAGGGGCTGTGTCAGCCTTGGCAATGGAGCTCTGCCTGCTCCAGGTGTAGCCACAGAGCTCTTAAAGCTGGGAACTCCCCTCAATCCCTCTCTCAATCAGAGGAACGCTGACAGCCCTTTTGGAGGCATCCCTTCAGTAGCAAGGTCAAAACCAGGATGATGTCTGCCTTCCCATCTCCTTTCCTTCCTGCAGAAAAGGAGCTGGGATATTTTGGTCATCAAGAGAAATGTGGAACTGATCTTGCTCTCACCTTCCTCCCCCCTTCCCTCTTCAGGAATTGCTTCTGGAGGCTCCTCCCTCTGCCTTAACAATTTAATTCCAGTAGAATTCTATTCCTAAACTATTGTTCTCATGAAATGTTATGCTTAATAAAATGTGTGGAGCATCAATAATTTAGGTACCTGTGACAAAACATAAAACTCTGTTAAATATATCATAAACTTTTCCTGGTGTTCTTGATAATTAAAAATGGATGTAATGGCAAAGCATTGTAGGTATTAACTCTATTTCAGAGTCCTTGCATTTAAACCAGGGGCCATCAATTTTAAAATACCGTAAAAAGTGTGGCAAGATTTTTCAATATGTCTGATATACTGTCCTATCTATTTAAATTATTAATATGCAATGCAACAACAGGAATCTAAATTCTTCCCAGCATAAGCTCTAGGCAATCACTCCAAGAGGAGCTCAGTGAGCAGAAATTTGGGGTCCTTAGGCAGTGTAATACAAAGGCATGGCTCACGTTTTTCAGGGAATGCAGCTCCCTGGTGCCTGAAATTAGTGATTCACTGAAAGCAAATCTGGGGGGGCTCTGATGGATGGAAAGTTGGGAAGAGAAGTATAAAATAAAGAGGAGAAAGGAGAGATAAGGGCCAAAACGATGGATTTGCTACCAGACCTTGGGTCAGACAGAGCACTGCTGGTGGAGATCTGGGGCCACCCCAAATTCTCACTCTGTATTAGCAGTTGCTCAGCTAAAATTTTGTTTTCAGGGCAATACTTGTCCCAAAGTCATGAATGAAGGGAGTTCTGCTGATGCAGAGCAGAAATTTGGGGTCCTTGGGCAGTGTAATACAAAGGCATGGCTCACATTTTCCAGGGAATGCAGCTCCCTGGTAGACAGCAGCACAAGGTAAAGGCTTGACAAAGCCCCAATATTTTTCATACCCGTACACAGGGCTGAAATAAATAGATCAATTTTTTTGTGCTTACTCCAGACTCTGCCCTACTGCTGTGGTTGTGTCTTTGTTTTGGGACAAAAGGAGTGAAATGAATAAGGTAGCATTGTGTCTTCCTCACCAGCATCTCTCCAGGAGCCCTGGCTGTGGAAAAGCTTATTTTAAAGAAATGGAGTTGATGTGGGGTGAGGAAGAGATGCATCATGAAGTCCCAGAAAGCAGGAAAATGTTCCATGCTGGGAATTGCCCTTTGTTTGTAAAAGTGAACAGATTGAGCAGTGAGAGAAAAAAAAAGAGCATCAATTCACTTTAGTTTGGTGTGCTGTCCTGGATGTGCTGTTTTTGGAGACTGTGTTTCAGTACAGCACTCAGGGTACCTGGCCAGCTGATTAATATTTTCTCAGGGAGTGAATTTATTCCTGGCCTGGCACAAGTGGATGATGGGTTCGTGTCTTTGATGCTGAGATTTACAGCTCTGTGCCATTAAGAGAACAGCAGAGTTTTGTGGGTTTGGGTCTGGATTGATGCTGCTGCTGTCCAGAGCAGCAGGGGGATCCCAGTTCCCTTCCCATTTTCTGCTCCTGCCCTGATGCCCTGTCTAACCCAGCTGTGTGAGTGCTCCTGTGCTCTATCGAAACCCTTCTATTCCTCTGCAGGTGATATTTCAGAGAAATCAATGCAAAGGGAAAACTGGCAGCTTTCACTCTGCATGAAATGACAAGTGGCCCAAAGATTTTTGTTTGGGGGGAGGCTGCTGTTGTTGGAAAACACCAGTGTGCTGTTTTTCTTTGTAAATGGACTCATTATTGTGGCTGTTATGGGGGTGTATTTCACTTTCTGTTTAGTACCATCGCCATTATACACCAGGATGCGTCTCTCTACACAGCAGAGCACATAACAAAGAATTAATCCTCCTGTTCACAGGGTCACTAATAGTGAAGAGTGAGGGGCTTCTCTACAAGATGGTTCTTTTTTCTTGAAGGATAATTAAAAAAATGATAAAAAATAATAGAAAGACAGGACAAAGAGCATCCTCCTGACATGCAGTGTGTGGGGAACACCTTTCTGGGCAAGCAGTGCTCAGTGCAGGGGAGACAAACTCAGAAGGGGAGGTGTGACATGTTCACATTGGTTCTTGGATTGGGGAAGAGATGAGGATCTGACTCCATATTTCAGAAGGCTGATTTATTATTTTATGATATATATTACATTAAAACTATACTAAAAGAATAGAAGAAAAGGTTTCATCAGAAGGCTAGCTAAGAATAGAATAGAATAGCAAAGAATTAAAACAAAGCTTCTGTCTCGGACAGAGTCTGAGCCAGCTGACTGTGATTGGCCATTAATTAAAAACAACCACTTGAGACCAATCACAGATCCACCTGTTTCATTCAACAGCAGCAGATAACCATTGTTTACATTTTGTTCCTGAGGCCTCCCAGCTTCTCAGGAGGAAAAATCCCAAAGAAAAGATTTTTTCATAAAAGTTGTCTGTGACAGGGAGGCATTTTCATAGGATCGCAGAACATCCTGAGCTGGGAGGGACCCCCAGGATCAGCCATGGCAGCCCCAGCCCTGCCCAGACACCCCAACAGCCCCACCCTGGGCATCCCTGGCAGCTCCTGGAGCTCTGGCAGCCTCAGTGCCCATTCCCTGGGGAGCCTGGGCAGTGCCAGCACCTCTGGGGAAGAGCCTTGCCCTGGTATCCAGCCTGAGCCTCCCTGGCACAGCTCCAGCCATTCCTGGGGTCCTGTCACTGGTAACCAGAGTGCAGAGATCAGTGCCTGCCCCTCTGGTACTGTTTTACCTGGTATCACCCCCTTGTGTGTGTGCCTGACCTTTCCCCAGGACCTCAGTGATGGATGTTTGTTGTGCTTTCTGGACAGCCACTTCTGGCCCTCAAATTCAACAGTTTCTCTTGGCTCTGGCCCCCAGTGTGCATTGCTGCAATTCAAAGATCATCCTCACTTCATCCTTAGCAGGAGTGGAGGATGATCTGTCCATCTGCCTGTCTGAGGCTGCAGTGCTCCCAACATGAGGATTTACCCTAATTCACCTCTACAGTTTCTCTTCTTTAAACAGAATCCCAGCTCCTTTGTCTTTCCTCACAGTTTCCCTGTCCATCCTTATTTTTCCCAGCATTTTCTCAGCTCAGATGGCGCTCACAGAGGCCCAGGATGGATTCTCAGTGCATACAGATGTGCTCCTGCAGCCAGAGCTGCTCTCTGAGCATGTTTTCCACCTCGTGCACCTTGACAATGTCACCTAATCACAATTCTGTGCCTTGCTTAAAGCAGTGTCATGTAAAATGAAGCCAAAGGCCTTGCTGTGGCCCTTGTATACAACAGTGACTGCCTCTCCCTGAGTCCTGCTGCCCTGTCATGGAAAAATATGAGATTGGCTTGATATTTGTTCTTGACAAATCCTTGTTGGCTGTCCCTCACTGCCTTTTTATCTTTCTGGTGCTTTAGAAAGTGTTTGTTTGATGATTTGTTGCAATATTTTTTCTGGGAATTGAAGTTAAGCTGCCTGGCCTGTAATTCCCTGCTATGTTTGCTGTTCTTGGCTCTTCTGGGACTCGTCACAGTCCCTGAGTTTTCAAAAATAAGTGCTAACAGCCCTCAGATTGTCTCCAGCACTTCCAAGTACCTGGCAGTGAATCTCGGCAGCCCCAGCTGATTTGAAAATATGTGATTTATATAAATATCTTCTGGACTATTGCTTTTCCCTTGTAGTCTGAATTTTTTACCTTTTTTTGTAAGAAGTAACCATTGAAATCTCTCTCCAAATGAATCCATCATTTTTATTGGGAAGCATTACCCTCTGCAGTGACAGCAGGGAACAGCTCTGCCGAATGATGGAGTTGCTCTTCTCCTGGTCATAAAATTATTATTAATTTGACATAATTTTGGGGGTTTCAGTGTTATAGTTTAGGTCCCTTACAAACTCTACAGCAATATACAACTTGATCTATTTTTAATTTTATTTCCTAGGTGTATTTCCTACTCATTTACACAGTTCTTAACCTTTTGAATCAGTTTCTACAACTGACCTGTCTGTGGTCCAGCATCACTAGATGATTTTCCATAGTTTATTTTGAATATATACTATACTTTTAAAAAGTACTTTTTTTTTTAAATACACCTTGTAAAAAATTTAGTATATGGAAATGTATACGGATTTTTTTTTAAATATTCAAAGTCAGGTAGGTCTGAAGGTGAGAAGATTTTATGCTGGAGTGTGTAGAAATTCCCTGATGTGCCTCAGCTATGCCCTGACAAGCTCCAGCCCCTGGGATGGTTATTCTGGGTTATCCCACCATCCACAGCCCCTGGGGGACAGACCCAGGGCAGCAAATGTTGTTGCTCTCAACTTTCCTTGCCTTTAAAATAGACCAGGAGAATTTTCACTTTGGAACGGCAACACTTGAAATTTACTTTTATCTTTGTCTTGTTTTACCATCTTTTGTGACACTGTGTTAATAGGGATTGAACAGATTTATCTGATAATGGTTCTATGACAACCTACTGAACAAATCACAGCGATGTTTTTCTTCCCTGCCTTAGGGATGGCTGGGATTTGGTTTGCTGAATGAAACATCAGGGTTTTTTTTTTCCTGTTTTTCAAAGTACTTCCCATCTAGTTTACAATGAAATGGTTTGACAGTTTTCAAGTAGGCAACACTTTGATCTGTGTGTCAGCTTGCTTTAACTCACTTCATTGGAACAAACAGGAGATGTTTTGTTCTGCAGAACAAGTATTTGGTGTCTGTTGTCCCTGATATTTTTCAAATAAAAAGTCAGGATGGTTTTGATTCATGCATTCCATCATGGTAGAACTTGTCAGTCACAGTAATGTGTTATAAGTTACAATAGAATTGTCATAAACTGGAGGAAAAAAAAAAGACAAACCAAAAAAGGCTCCAAAGATGAACAACAGAGCTGAAACTAAAATTTCTCGATTCTGAAAATAAATCCTTAACGGAAAGTTTGAGAGCAGAACGTGTAATTTCATAATTTCTTGCTGGTGATTGGCAGAAAGGAGCATTTTTAAATAACTTCAATTTCAAATAAACTGAATTGTTTGAACTGAAGGACTTTTGGAAACAAAAACTAAGCAAACAATGAGTTCTTGTCCCTACCCTGAGATGTGTAGCAACCCCTATAAGGGTGCTAAACATTGGATCATGTTGGAAAAGATCTTTTCCCATTAATCATTCCTTCTTCTTGCAGGAAGGGCCTCTTCCCTATGTAGGAGCTCTCCTGGTACTCTGAACGACCTGCTCGAGTGGGAGGAGCCCCTACTTGGAACTGGATGAATTTTGGGGTTTCTTCCTACCCAAACCATTCCATGACCAAGGATGATGATCACATAGCCTATTAGTGCAGTATCAGTGCATTCCTACAAGACTGGCTAAAAAGAGAAGTACCATAAACCAATTCTTTTCATCATTTGCAACTTTTTGCTTTGTAGAAACCCACTGGACCCAATCCTCTCCCTGCCCCAGCCTGGCCCCTGCCTCTGGATCTCATCTGAATATTTCTTTCCAAAAGACTTATGTTGGAAAATGGTTGTTTGAAGATATTGTGTTTTTGCAGGTGCATCATACAGAACTGGTATTGATTTGACAGTTTAAGTTTTCAGGGAAAAAAAAAGGCAGCATTTTGGAAATTGATGGGATTCAAATGACAGGTTTGGATATTTTTAGTTTGAAATAACGTTTTAATTCAAAATACAGAAAAGGCAGAGGGAGGAGAAATCAGAAGCCAAAACTAGAGATAAACAGCAGTTCATGAGATTATTTTTCTTCTCTTTGGAAAGACATCTAATAATTTTACAAAGGAAAAAATACTAATAAAATTTTTATATTTCTATTCAGGGTCAAGAAAGAAAAGGTCCAGATTCTGTGGCCAGTCTTTCACCAAGAGTGAAGGAGTTGCAGCTGGGAAGAAAAGGCACATTTCTGCAGTGTAACACCTCCCATCCCCTCCTGTTCCCTCCAGCCTGGATTCCATCACAGGGAGGTTTTATTCTGCACAGTCAGAGCTGCGCTGACCCTGTGGCTGCAGCTGAGAGCTCAGGCAGCCACCCTGGCTCTGCATCTTGCCAGGGCTGCTCTGCTGCTCCCAGGGGCCAAAATCTGCAGCTTTTAAAGCTGCGCATGCAGGGAGATGGGGAGAGACATGTCACAGACATCTTTTCATGGAAATCCTTTCCTTAGGATTTTTTTCCTCCTGAGAAGTTGACAGGCCTCAGGAACAACATGTAAACAATGATTATCTGCTGCTGTGGAATGCAACAGGTGGATTTTTGATTGGCCCATGTGGTTGTTTCTAATTAATGGCCAATCACAGTCAGCTGGCTTGGACAGAGTCTGGGACAGCTGCTTTTGTTATCATTCCTTTCTATTCTTAGCTAGCCTTCTGAGATGAAACCTTTTCTTCTATTCTTTTTGTATAGTTTTAATGTAATATATATAATAAATCAAGCCTTCTGAAACATGGAGTCAAATCCTTGTCTCTTCCCTCAACCTGAGACCCCTGTGAACACCATCACAGAGACATAGTGAGGACTGGGTGCATGAGCTCCTGTCCCCTGAGCCACTGATGCTAAAACCAGCATCAAGCTGCCAGATGTGTGCCCTGCTCAAGCTATGCAGGGTTTGAAAGGTTTGGGTCTCAGCCCTGGAAGGTCTCTGCAGGGCCCAGTCTAAGCTGACAGATTGGCTGGCTCTGTAAGCAAAATAATAATGAATGTAATTCTATGTAATTTCCAACTTGCCCGTACTCAGAAGCCAACTGGAATAACTAAAGAATCCTAATTTCCTTGGCACAAGGATGTCCTGTTTGGAATGGGGTGAATAGCACAGAATTTTCCATTCATTTGCCTCATGAAACATTTCCTCCTCTGCTCTTGCCTTTGATGGACAGATCCCGCCTATTTATATGGATGAACTTGGTGGCATGAGGCTTCCCCTGTCAGCACACAGGACACACTGAGAGGTGTCACCCTCAGCCATGTTGATGCCTCAGGCTTTATCTTTTATATTTTTCAAATTCTGAACTGTTTTAGTGTGTGGGTCTGATCTTCATATGAGGGGATGGTGAGCTCTGTGCAGAGCAGGGAGACAAAACAATTCCTGCTCCAGCTGGGCACCAAGGGCAAATGATCCAAATCTCAGCCCAAGAGCACAAACACCGTGGGCTGGAGAGAGAAAAACAAGCAGGGTGGGACTGCCTGGGCTAAAGCTGGAATGGGACAATGAACTGCAAGGTGCAAATGGAGCAGAACTTACAAAAGTGAGAGACTCTGTGACTGGTTGTGCATTTTGTGACCATTTTGGGTTGTGCTGCCCAAGGTGGATCCATTGAGGCCTCCTAATAAATCCCTACTTTATTCTTTAGGTCTGTCTAATCTCTGTTCTAGGTCAGCTTTCACAAGGCATCAATGTCACCCTCATCCTGATGGTGCGTTCCTTCAGCCCAGGTTTTGGTGAGAATTTGGACAATTCTCAGTCCCCAGTGCACTGTGCTTTTGATGAGGCTCAGGAATAGAAGGCTGGTGCTGTTCTGCACTTAGGAGCAAACCCAGAGCAAATCCTGCCATCAGAGGGTACAAGGGCTCAGCTGGCTCCTGTGTGGCAGCACCGTTGGCATTTACAGATTTTATTTATCTCTCCTTTGCCAGGGCAGAGGAGAAGCCCTGAGAGCCCTGCAGCAGCACCAGGAGGTCAGGGCTCACCAGCTCCTGCAGTTTGCTGAACAAACCATTCTTGGGCACATTTGAGATGTGGCTGGGGGATACTGAAATGCTGGGAGGCAGATTTGCGCTTTATACCTTTCTTTCTCCATTGCCATTCCTGCACATAAAGTCATTAAATCCTTTTGGCCTTGAGAAAATTACTGCAGGATCCTTGGTGACTGCCACTTGTCAAGAGAGCATCCTGTATCTAAAAGGTTTTTTTTGTTGTTATAAATCTCCAAAGATATTTAAGATCAGTGACTCTTACCTTTGAAAGTCTACTGTAAAGTCCTGGAATATGAAATACATGCACAGAGAGAGAGCTTGGCACACAAGAGGACTCACCTCCAGCTTGAAAATTGCTAAAATCTGTGACATTCATCCCAAAAACCCTGCTATAAATAAAGCTCGGGGAAGGGAAAGGCTTTGCTGGGAGGTGGAGGGTGCAGGGGCTGCAGCAGGGCATGGCGTGATGTGCTGCTGAGATTCCCATCCCAAGGCTTTGGCTTGGTGAAAGGACCTCAATCCACAGCAGAGAGAGGAATGGATACCCACAAAAATTAAAACAAATCTCCCTTGCCTATTTTGACTTAATTTTGATAGTTTCACTGCTGTTGTAGACATCTTTTATGAAAAATGCTTTCCTTGGGATTTTTCCTCCTGAGAAGCTGAGGCCTCAGAAACAAAATGTAAACAATGGTTATCTGCTGCTGTGGAATGCAACAGGTGGATTTGTGATTGGCCCATGCTGCTTGTTTGTAATTAATGGCCAATCACAGCCCAGCTAGCTTGGACAGAGAATCCAAGACAGCTGCCTTTGTTATCATTCCTTCCTATTCTATTCTTAGCTAGCCTTCTGAGGAAATTCTTTTAGTTTTAATGTAATACATATCATAAAACAATAAATCAGCCTTCTGAAACATGGAGTCAGATCCTCATCTCTTCCCTCAACCTGAGACCCCTGTGAACACCGTCACACACTGCTGCAACTATTTTTAAAACTTATTTCTAAGCCCAAAAGTATAAAAAAGGGAAGAGTTAAAGTCTGCAATCCATTTAAAGCTTTTTAATCTGTGGACATTTAAAATACCACCTCACCTTGATTGTGTTTGAGTTCTTGGTGCTGAAGCTGAATTCTAATTATGCTCCAGTAGCTTTGCTTGCCAACTTGATCTTCCAGGCTTTTATCACATGGAAGCTTAAAAACAAAATAATGCAGACTTCACTTTTAATCTGTCTCACTTTAAACAATTTATCCTTTTTGAGATACCTGATTGCACAGGCTCTCATAGATAACCACGTGCTGTGTGTGTGTGTTCCATCTCTGATGGCAACAGCATATCTGATCCCTATGGAATGATCCACTGGGGAATGATGGTAATTAATCTCTAACAAATACAAATTTGGAAACATCTGTGTAGATTTAAGCTTAGGGAACAGGTTTCAGCAATGGGAAGAGAGTGAGAAAGCAGAACTCAAGGTACCAGGCAAATATTGCAATTGAATTAGTCAGCTTGAGGAAATTAAATCAAGGGAAATTGGAAAGTGTCATATTTTTTGATCTGGATTTCTGGCTGTTATGAGATTTTGAAGAGAGCCAGTGAAGAATATAGAAGATAATAAGTTTTAATTATTTTTCCTGGTGACTCAGAGGAGAGGTGGATGAAGCCCTTTCTGATTTTGTGATAATTAATGTGACTCCCATGGCAAAGTGAAATACAGTGATTAGTTATAAGTCAGCTGAACTCTCACAGCAGATTTTCAGAGAATTTCTCACTGTTTCAGTCCTGTTAACAGCCCAAGCAGCTGCTCTTGCCCAGGCCTGTCCTATCTGTGGGGTGAAGCTTTGCTGAGGAAATCTGGTTGCAAAGTCCCAGTTAAACCCATGGTTAATTTAAAGTGCAGAGTTGTGTATCAAAAGTTATGAACAGACACCTAAATGTGTTCATGCCAAACGACACTTCTGATCTGCAAAAGTGCAGATTTACCCATTCCTTTAAAAAGAAATGTGTAAGATGCTAGGAGAGCATTTATAGCAGTGCCCAGCAAGAGGTAAACAGGCCATGTGGTCAGAGATGGTGGGAAAACAGAGCCAGGGACCTTCTTAAACATTTCTGCTCTCAGTTTCTAATTTATGCCAGCTTGTAAATACTGTGGGAATAGTTTTGGTAACTCCCAATCCAGGAGGATCACAGCTGCCATAACCCAGAGCTGCTGGGCTCTAGAGCACCAGAGGTGTCCCAGCATGTCCTGGAAGGTTGAAATTCAGCAGTGAGACCCAGGGAGGCCAAAGGCCCTTGCACACAGCAGAGGAGTTTCTGCTCCATTTCTCATGGTGACTCAGGCAGACAGAACCACGCTGAGAGCCAAGCCAGAAAATGGGATGTGTCATTCTCCATGGAGACAGACAGAAACTCTGGGAGGGAGCTGATCCTCCTGTGGCTGTGCTCTGCACGAGGGACAAAGGCCCCAGGGAGAATTTGCAATGGTTATCCAAGGAGGTGCAAGTTACCTGCTCCTTTCTGGAAAGTGCTGCCACCACCTCCTTCCAGAGCCTGGCTCTTCCTTGCTCAGGATGCTGTGTGAGGAGAAACTCAGGGATTCAAAGGTTCAGGAGTTCAGCTATGACCTCCATGCTCCCAGGGTCCCATGAGGAGCATGCTGTGGAATTAGAACCATAAAATCACAAATAGTTTGGGTTGGAAGGGACTTAAAAGCTCATCTCATTCCATGGGCAGGGACACCTTCCACCATCCCAGCTTGCCCCAAGCCCTGTCCAACCTGGCCTTGGACACCTCCAGGGATCCAGGGACAGCCACAGCTGCTCTGGGCACCCTGTGCCAGGGCCTGCCCACCCTCACAGGGAACAATTCCTTCCTAATATCCCATCTAACTCTCCCCTCTGCCATTTTGAAGCCATTCCCCCTTGTCCTGTCACTCCAGGCCCTTGTAAGTAGTTTCTCTCCATCTCAGAGCTCCTTCAGGCACTGGAAGGCCACACTGAGGTCACCCCAAAGCCTTTTCTTTTCCAGGCTGAAATCCCCAACTCTCCCATCCTTTCCTCCCATCAGAGCTACTCCATCACTTTGATCCCCTTGTGCCTCACCTGGACTTGCTGTAAAAGTCAGAAGTTTTTTGGCACCCTCAATGACCTTGTGAAGAGAGTAGAGGAGAGTGGGTGAAGGAAAATGTTTATTGTCTCCCCCTCCCAAGAACCCAAAAATTCCTTCCAAGGCCTGCAGGAGAAATGCACTGGAGGCTTGCTGAACATGCAATTCCTTTCCAAGAGGGGAAGCAATGAATGAGGGCTCTGAGGGATCTGGTGGGCAGTGAAACATCTGTCCTCCTGTTAATGTCTTTTTAAAAATTCATTTTTCTTAAAATGTAGCAATGCTTTGAGTAGAAAGGCTTTTCAGGCCACAGAAGGAGCCCTTCACATGTGCTGATGCTGATATCATTTTTGCATTACACTGGAACTTTCCTTTTGGAAAACATAGAGCAGAAGAAACTGGAATTATTATTTTTCAGAACTTCCAACTCAATCTCTTAGACATCCTCACAGAAAAGGCTGATGCTCCAAAAAATTTGTGCAAAATCTTTCCAAAACAAGCCATTATTTCTGCTTGCAGACAAAGAATATAAATGTTTATGGGCTCTCTATGGAGCGAATGAAGGGGTTTGGTTTATACCTATGCTGCCCTAACTATTCTATGTTAATATATGCCATGAGATTCCTTTTTTTTTTTTTTTTTTTCTTTTTTCTTCCCTTTCTATTTGCACTTTATAGCACCTCAGGTATTTATTTCAGCTCCCTGACAGGCTCTGAGAGGCACCTCTAGTTATTTGAAACAAATAAATCATGTCTTGTCTGTAGGATCACCCCAGGGTGAGGAGCCTGCAAGGCACCATTTCATTTCCAAATGCTGCAATGATGGATTCCTGCAGCCCTGGGGGACAGCATGGTCCCCATGCCATAGGCCAGGGCAAATAACCTGTCAAACCTGATGCACTCACCTGCTGGGTAGGAGAAGGGAAGACTGGGATGCTAGAGTTGGCTGGGAAGGACAAATTTGGGTTTGGATACATTTTCTCTGGGTTTTACCTCTAGGTGGGAAGTTTTCTGCTAAAATTTCCAAAGTTCTCTGAGTGATTTGTTAATCTGGGTCTTGTTTCTGTTGTTTCTTGGTCATGAAATGTGGAATTCAGCTTAAATCAGGGAGCCCAGCAGGAATGATGCAGGATATGCCCCATTTCCCCATTTACAACCTAATTTCCTTGTGAATGTTTTCAAGTAAAAATAGAAAAATAAATAGACGTTGAAGCGAATCCTAGATACAATCTCTAATTAGATTAGGACCCAGAGTTATGGAATAATAAATTATCTAACTACCATAGTTCAGCTTCTCAGTGCTTTTAAGACTGATTTTTGCCTAAGGCCCTGGGAAAGTGACTGCAACAAAACTTAAAGAGATTAAACCTGATTATTAAGGGAAGTTAGTTTTTTTTTATGCCCCTTCCAGACACACAAGCAGTGGTGTTGTAATGAACATGTTAAAAACCAAAGAGCCCCTGTGCAGCTGCATGGAGCATGGCTTAGTTCCTTTACCTGTGCCCAAAGCTGAAGTTAATAAGTCAAATGCTGACCTGGAGATGTGACAGTGAGATGATTTTTTACTTTCAGTCCTTCTAAATTAAAACACATGCCCTGGTGTTTCGAGTCTGAGGACTCTATTAATTTCTGTCATTGTGGTACATTTGTAGCTCAGAAGTGATTCCCAGCATCATCCATCTCCAGCCTGCTGGTTTTATCCAGCTGAGCCATGCAGGGTCCATTGCTAAAAAAGAAACTTTATTTCCTCTCTCAGCCATTTGCTGTGAGAATCAGCAATGCTTTTTGGCTCAAACTGGTTGATCATCCAGTGCTCCCAGTAAAACACACACAGGGACAGCCACAGGAACAGGAAACAGCAGCGCAAGGATTGAAAATGTTGAGTTCAAACCCTCAGGAAATCACACTCACCATGGAAAAGATAAGTGCCTACCTGGATTTTAGGCCAAGCCTTAAGCCAGCTTCATGAACCCTGGCATGCAAATTTTTAATTCACTTTCTTTTTTTTGCTTTGGAGAATAAAATGAAGTGCTGGGCTCGTAGGGCTGTTACTAAGGAGTAATTAGACAGTGGCTTTGAGAACTGGCAGCTATTATTTCTCACCTGCAGTGGAGTTAGCAATTCACATACTTTGTTTTCCTTGCTCCACAGCACACTGCAAGTTGTATATGGAAAAGAGTTTCTCTCTGCCACACAGGAGCATTTGGAAACCATTATTATTAATCCTTGTGGCTCAACAGTGGCACTGTGCAGGGCACTGGGCTCTTATCTTAGGACATGCAAGAACATTCTGTCCCATAAAAGCACACATTACCCACCATCCATCTTCACTCTCAGGTTCTTGGGTTTGCTCTGTCCAAGGAAATCCTGGCTTGGGAGAGCCAAGGGAGTCAGGAGGTGCCAAGGTGTGTGGAGAATCAGTTCCACAGAGGAGCTTTTAGCAAAGCTCCAGCTATGTGGGAAGGATGTATGTCACTGCAAGTGACCTCCAGAGTCCTGCCCTGAGCACGTGGGAGGATTCACAGAATTCCCAGAATCACTGGGTTGGAAGAGACCTTCAGGATCATCGAGTCCAACCCAGCCCCAACCCCTCACCCAAACCCTGGCACCCAGTGCCACATCCAGGCTTTGTTAAACACACCCAGGGATGGGGACTCCACCACCTCCCTGGGCAGCCATGCCAGAACTTTATCACTCTTTCTGTAAAAGCTTTTTCCCGATCTCCAGCCTGTATTTCCCTTGGTGCAGCCTGAGGCTGTGTGCTCTGGCTGTGTCAGTGCTGCTGCAGACAGAGCCCAGCCCCAGCTGAGCACAGGCACCTTTCAGGGGCTGTGAGAGTGATGGGGGCAGCCCTGAGTCTCCTTTTCTCCAGGCTGAGCACCTCCAGCTCCCTCAGGGCTTCCTCTCAGGGTTTGTGCTCCCGGTCCCTCTGGATGTGCTCAGTGTCCCAAGGTCCTCCCCAACCTGAGGGCCCAGAACTGGACACAGCTCTGGACACACCAAACACACTCCAGGTGTGCCCCCACCAGTGCCCAGTGTAGGTGCAGAATGAGCTCCCTGCTCCTCAGGCCACACCATTCCTGATCCAGGCCAGGTCCATTGGCCTTCTTGGCCACCAGTGCAACAGCTGAACCCAGCTCATCAATTCCCCGTGTGCCATCAGTGCTCAGAAAAGGTGAGCAATGAGCTGCTATTGGAATTGTTTCCGCATGGAAAATCACCCTTTAGGCAGGGGTCTACACATGCAGCAGGTTACTGGGTGCTGCAGAGGCTGAGGGGCTGCTTCAGTTTTGCTGTCATGGTGCTCCCTGCAGAACTGGAATGGCACAGACTGGAGCCCACATCCAGCAGAGGAGATGTGATTGTCCTGATGCTTTCCACCCTGTAATATTTAGGTCAGAGCCCAGAGTGAGTGTAACCTGTGGAAAATGCACCTCTTGGTATCTGTTATTTGATATTGGCAAAATATCAAATTCTCTCATTCCCCTCATTCCCACCTCAGTTTTGAAAGTCTTTGGCATTTTCTAGTCTTTCCCTGTGGTCTCTGCAGAGCAGCCTTTGCACCAGGACCCTCTGCCTCTGTGCTGCTGCTTCATGCAGAGGGGAGGATGAATTGTTCTCTCCATGAGTACTAAATATTTTATTTTGTGACCTTCCTCTAATCAGATGCTTTATCTCAACCATCTATTAAAAGCAAAGCAATAAAAAAAAGGAATTTAATAAAGTTAACCTCCTTAAATTGTGTAATTGTCACTTTCCCAGGATATTAGGGAAGCTGTAAGAGGGGAAAAATATGTACAGAGCAGTTTTTGGTGCATTGATAATTTATTATCTAATAATCTCTTCTCCTCCACACTATTCCCAGCTTTCTCATTACTTGTGTGCAGCACAACACCCTGGTGCTGGCAGCAGGCAGAGCCACATCTGCTCTGTGTCACTGCTGAACACTCTGGTGGCAGGAGGGGCTGTCCAGGCACAGGCAAGGCCTGAGGGTATTTAAGTTGTTGAGTGAGTTATTTCTCTCCTAATGCTTTAGAAGTGCAGTGAGAGACAATTCTCCTGTCCCAGCAGGCTGTGGCAGGTGTCTCAGAGGGGCAAAACCACAGAATCAAAGAAAGGCATCCCTCAGAATCACAGAATCCCAGATTGCTTTGGGTTGGAATGACCTCAAAGCCCATCTCATCCCACCCCCTGCCATGACAGGGACACCTTCCACTGTCCCAGGCTGCTCCCAGCCCTGTCCAGCCTGGCCTTGGGCACTGCCAGGGATCCAGGGGCAGCCACAGCTGTGCCAGGGCCTGCCCACCCTCACAGGGAACAATTTTTTAATATCCAACTAAATCTGCCCTCAGGAGCCCAGTGTGTTGCACATGTATCCCCAGGTGTTTGCTGGGTGAAGGTGGTTACCATGAAGTTGAGACTCAGATATGAATCAAACCCTCTGCACCCCGTTTCTCCCATGGATCAGTCCAAGCTGATACTTCAACAACACTGATAATTTTTCTTTACTGTCTTGAACATTGAACAAGCATTGAGAGCACCAAGTACCTCCTTGGAGTGGTCACAGGCTGTGCATCTGCTGCAAAGGGTTTGTATTTAGGTCAAAACCAGAAGACTTGAGGTAGCTGAGTGTGACTGTGTTCACAGGGGTCTTAGGATGAGGGAAGAGATGAAGATCTAACTCCATGTTTCAGAAGGCTTGATTTATTATTTTATAATATATATTACATTAAAACTATACTAAAAAAACAGAAGAAAAAGTTTCATCAGGAGGCTAGCTAAGAATAGACTAGAAAGGAAGGATAACAAAGGCTTGTGGCTCGGACAGAGAGCTCAAGCCAGCTGACTGTGATTGGCCATTAATTATAAACATCCAACATAGGCCAATCCCAGATGCACCTGTTGCATTCCACAGCAGCAGATAATCAATGTTTACATTTTGTTTCTGAGGCTTCTCAGCTTCTCAGGAGGAAAAGTCCTAGGGAAAGGATTTTTCATAAAAGATGTCTGTGACATAAGTGTAAATGTGTTTCCCTTCTTCAGAGCTGGATCTGTGTTGGTTTGCATCTGCATTGCCCAGGAAGGGCTCAGTGCACAGGAAACTGAAGCTGGCATGTGCTAAAGGCACAAAAATTTGATGTGGCTGTGACTTCTTGAGCAGAACCTCAGCTTTGACTGCTGGGCAGACAAGTATTGCCTTCAGAGAGCAGAGCCAGGTGGTCTTGCTTATCAAGGAGAAAAATTGCATCATTTGATACTGGGGCTGATGGTCATGACTGAGGACATGTGAGTTCACATCTTGCCCCTAATGTGTCTGCACCCTTTGGAATGGGGTCAGTCAGTCACTGGTGCTGGGCACAGTCTGGGAGTGCAAATTCTTTGGGTTTGTGGGCTTTTAAAGGGATTGCTATGAATTTATATGCAGGGAAAGCTCTGCAAAATCAAGAATCAGGAAAACAGTACACAGTAGGCAAGAAAAGGATTTTAACTGGGATTTCTCTTGTGGTTTGAAGGCACAGTGGGGTAGTTGGAGGCTGTGGTGGGAGAGGAGAGTTGTTATCAGAACCTGAGTTCTCTCTATTAGTGGTGAATTTCAAATTCAGACTCAAACTCAGGAGCAGGGGAAAGGGCTTGGACCCTACTGCTGCCCAATCTAGTGATAGAAATTGCTGCCACTGCCCCTGCCCTACTCTCCCCTCAGTTCCTGTGATTTTAAAGTGTAATCAGTCTCTCTAGTCAGGAAAGTATGGCATGTGTGTCCCCACCAGCAACAGGGATTCTGATAAAAGAAGTCAACAAGGCTAATGTTGTTTTCAGTCACTAAATCTGACTTCAAGCTAGCCTAGGAAAAAGGGAATTCATCTCTGAATACATTGGTTGATGACTGACAGGAAAAATATTACACATGATGTAGCTGATGCATATTTTCAATCACCTGTACAGCTGGCTGAATATTGGAAAAACGTTTTTGTAAATGTATCACAGTAATTGGCAGAAAAGAAAGAAATTAATATTATGCAACCCACAAATCACTCCATTACATGCCTACAGCAGCAAGGGCTTCCTACAGCAGAATTGGATTCTACTTTAAAATCCCCATTTTGGGCTCCCCAGGAGCTCTGTGAGGAAGGGAAGTGTTCTGATGGGGGAGAGGTGCTGATGGAACAACCAGGGTGATGTCGCTATAGGACATGAAAGAACACAAGCTCACACCGCTGTTCTCAAGGTGAAGAAAAAGGGAAGTTTATTTTCTGACTCCAACATTTATAGATTTCCAAAAGTGACAGTGGATTGGAGGGTGACAGTGCCACCTCTCCAATGACACTGGACAAACCAACAGTCCATCAACTTTCTCTTCTTCTATAAAATAATGCAAAAAAATGAGTTATTTGCAGAAAGTGTGTGAGAAAGCTTGCTACAAGAATGTCAACATCAGAAAGCTTAGAAAATCTTAATAAAACAGGGTGACAGGGTGATGTCACCTGTGTCCTGTGTCACTGGCACTGGCTGGGCCTTTCTGGCCACCTCTCTGTGACCAACAGCAGTGGCTCTGTGGCCAGGCAAGGGAAACTTGCTCCTGGCAAACCCAACCCTTACAGGCTGACAGCAGGGCTGGAACAGGGGGAGAAGGCTGGCAGAATCAATGGGAATGACAGTTAGGAAAGATAATTGATAATATTGGCAGGTGGGAGAGCAATGGAGTGGAAAAGGAGGGATAATCCCTGGGGGAGTTCAGAATGGAGGCAGTGGGTCTCCTGAGGATGCCCAGTGCATGCCCAGCACCAGCTCCTTGCCAGGCAAGCCCTGACTGAGTTCAACATAGGCAAAAAAAGAAGAAAATAAGATTTCATAGAGCAGTGGCCCAGTAGGATTCAGAAAAGACTTAAGAGTCTTTAGGTCAGATTTCCTTTGGCTCCAGACAGGATTTGATGTGCTGACTCAGTTTTCTGAATAAATGATGCTTCTCCCTCCCTTTGACCTGCCTGCTCTGTGTGCACCTCCCTGGACTATCAAAAGCCTCAAGATTACTCCAAGGAGCCCAAAAGGATCTGAGGCAGACAGGCCAGACTTTGTGCCCTGTCCTGTGGAACAAACTCCAATTCCTGCTGGCTGGCTCCCTGCCTCACACATGTTTATTGCAGCTACGGGACTTCTCCTCTGAGCTGTGTCCCTGGATCTGAAATGAAAGCAGTGTAATTGGGTGCACCACCAGAGTGGCCAATGACAAACAGCATTTTTCTGCAAGCATTTTTCCCCCTGTTGCTGAGAGATTACATCTGATGTTATAAACCAGCATCACTCCCTGTTGGTACCACCACTAATCTGCCCTTCTAGAAAAGCTTCTTGTTATTGCAGTGTGTTCACTGCAGCCATCTAGGTGAAATTATTTCTTTCACACTAGAAAGATTAAAAAGAAGACAGAATTTTTGTCTTGTGTTGTCCAATATTTGAAAACCCCTGGAGAAAAATGAGAGAGATCGATCCAGACCAAGATGGGGAGAAAACTCATTATAATTTTTAAGATAAGAGAGAAGCAAGAGGAGCAGGATGTTGGTGGGGAACCAGGGGCGCAGACAGCCTGGGGCGATGCTGACCCGCTTCAGGAAAGAACCTTGAGTTATGCAGTGCAAAGTGGGATTTGTGTAGGGATTTCCCCTGATCACAGATGGAGATTTTGGAGGGAAGGAATCAAAATTCATCAAAATCATCTCAGCGAGTTTGTGAATCTACACTGGGATGTTTTAGGAGAGGATAGGTGTGATTTAACTACATTTGACTGCCCTTAATGTCACCTTCCTTTATCCAAAAAGAAACTTTTCTAACCCTAACCCTAATCCTGGAGATTCCCCCATAGTCCAGGGCATCCTGCTTTGGGGGCTGTTAATCCCACAGGCACCATCCTCAAAACCATTGCTTGTTGGGTTTTGTGAACTTCTTTTCTGGAGAGAACAAGGGCTGTGGGAATATCAGATGCCTGGAGCCCACCTGTCAGACTGCTCCTGTTAAGGTTTGAAGAATTGGCCAATTTCAATGCAATTTAACTGACAAGAGCTTTGAAAGGTAATAGGTTTCTGAAAAGCTCTGCAAAAATAGCTGGCCAGGTAAAAGAGTCCATGGGTTTAGTTGAGGGAAAACTACAGCATGAATTCACATCTTGGGGATGAAAAAATATCTGCTCATGTGTTTTCCATTAGAAAGTAGGACTTGGTAATTCTCCTGGCTACCCAGGAACTTTTGTGAGCCTCTGTTTTTGAGGTAAAAGAAAGAAGGGGAGATCAGGGTTTGATGTCCCCCATGTTTGAGGCCTTGGGGACCATTGGAGGGAACCTAAATTCAAGTGGACATTTGTGGGAAGAAGAATCAAGAAGGAACAAGACCATGTTGAGGGAAATAACGGGAGCAACCAGTTCCAGGAGAAAATTACCTACTCCCAGTTCTGTAATCCAAGGGCACTGTGGTACCTTTGGGTGTCTCCATCACTTTATTTACAAGTGCAGAAGTAGGGACACAAGGGCATGGGAAATCTGTGGTCTCTGAACCTCCTGGTTCACCTCTCAGCCTCTGTCATGGAACACTTTATTTTCTTGTAGTCAAGGAGTAGCCAGGGGGAAAGGAAATGGAAAAGCTGTTTGTAGCTGCCATTTGTAATGGAAAACTTGATTGGTATTGCCTATTTTTACACAGAATTTTTAGAAAGTCTGGCAGGATTGACTTTAAAACTGTAGAATTAGAGAATCTTTGACACTATAAGTCAATTGTTCTAAAGGTTAATAATTTCTATTAAAAACAACTTCAGCTTCTTATAGAGAGTTTCAAGGTGAGGAATGAAGGCACAACTCTGCTTTCCTTGGTGCTTTTTGCTTTGCTGGCTGCTACAGCCAGAATTTCTTCTGGGGCCTGTGCATGCTGACAGTGTGGCTGCTATATTTAATGCTGTTCCCAAATGTCTGGGCAGGCAGGTGGTTGACCTTCACACCTGGCTAAATAAATCTGCTCTGCACTCCCTGCACTGCCAGCAGACCTCGTGCAGCAGCCACGTGGTGGGGCTGGCAGGAGCCTGCCCTCCTGGGGGAGGGTTTTGCAAGCTAAAAAAAGAAAGTTTAAACCCATCAGGATGTCTCTCGGAGTGGGGAAGAAAATCTATCAGAGATTATGCTGAGCCTCGCTCCCAATCAGCTCGAGGTGGTGGGAGAATTGTATACTCCTGTGATTTAATCAAGGCAGACACAGCGTGGTCCAGACATTCCTTGGAGGCTGGGATGGAGGCTGGGATGAGGCTGGGATGCTGCTCCAGGGCAGGGTATTGTTGGAACCCAGGACATCCCTCTGGCTGTCCAGGATGGCCAGGACCCTGCCAGGGGGCTCAGAAGCCCTGGCATGGAGCCCAAAACACCTCTGGGTTTGATTATGACCCGTGGAGCAAATTACCAACCTCAGATGAAGATGAGCAAGCCACAACAGTTCAGGTAGAATAATAGTGAAGTTATCATGGGGTGGAAAAGTAGATTTTGGGGTTTCTAGAATGGGGCTTCAGGAGGCAAGATGGAGGGATCTGGGTGTGTCCAGCCTTTCTCCTTCTTCTTCTTGGCCTCCATCTTCTGCTCTGATGGTGGCACTTACAGATTGGTTTAGAGTAGAAGCTCACTGTCTAACACAGGTGATAGGTATTGGGAAGTTATGGTAAATATTGTATATGTAGTTTTTAGTATAAAGACATAACACTGCCCTGGGGGCAGGCAGAGTGTCTGGAACTGCCCTGCTGGATGCACCTCGGCAGGGCAGGAGGAAAATTTTTTATAGATAAGATACAATAAACAACCTTGAGAGCGAGAAATGAAGAGCCCTGACTCCTTCTTCAAGCACTCGGGCTGGGAAAAGAGACTTTTAACATTTCTTGGGGTCACGGTGACCAGCAAAAGATCCTGAGAGGGAATGGCAGCAGGAGCAGGGCTAGCACGTCCCCTGAAGGCAGCAAAGCAGGGCCTGGGTAGATAAACTCCCTGAAAAATGGTCACACTCCACTCCCTGCTCAGCCTCCCCATCCGTGGCAGGGCTGGCTAATAACAGACAGATCCTCAAATGGCCATTGAAGCTGCTGTGAGGGAGCTGCTGCACTCTGCTAACTTTCAATAATCGCTGAAGCAATGGCAATAGAGTTTGTGCACTGCGGTGGAAGAGATCTATTAAAAGTCCCTTCCAAGCCTCTGCTGCTGGGAAGAACAGTTAATTGAAACCATGGTGCTTGTTTTAATTGTGTCTGTCTGTAAGCCTTCGCTGGAATTGCTCTGTCAAGGCTGCTTCCCCTCTGCCAGCCCTCTCCTCAGCCGGGTGATGCTACAGCATCACTGCCTCTCACAACAGGCTTGGATTTACTGCTGGGAAGGGCAGCAGGACTGCAGGGCAGCACAGCCCCTCAGCCTCCTTCCTGCAGACAGGCAGGATCCATCCCTGGCAGTGCTCAAGGCCAGGCTGGATGGGGCTCTGTGCAACTTGGCCTGGTGAGAGGCGCTCCTACCCCTGGCAGGGGTGGGAGGGAAGGAGATGCATTGGTTTTGGGGTCACTGAGCCAGATTTGAAGCTTTGCTGGTGCAATTCTGTCACTGCTGAGTCAGGAATGGGAGTGAGGTGACACAAGAGTCTAGGTCTCTTCAGGAGGTTACTAATTTGAGTTTATGAGAAATTTATTCTTTTATATCACAGTCTTGTTGTGCAAATTCAAGTGAGTACTCTTGCACATCTGTTCAGCAGTTTCACTTCCGTGTGCCGTGTTCAGACATTTGAGGTACCCTTTTCAATAGAGGAGTATAGATAATATTTAGGGAGGAAATACATATTTTCATGGACAGATAGTTTTAGCCATTGGTACTTGAGACACAACAGTGATGCCAATTTTTGAGAAAAAAGAAAATTTAGCAACAAATGGGAATCCACCTATTCTGATAGAGGTGGAGTTGATTGGTCATTTAATCAACACACTGTCACACTATAAGTTAATTAAAAAGACACTATTTGGTAAACATCTTATGAGAAAACAACTGTTCAAAACACTAGTTGTATGATCATTTTAATTCTTTTTCTCAGCTTTCTCAAAACTCTCCAGAACAATTCTTGGGAAAGTTTATCTGGCATTCTCTCTGTGACCAGACTGTCACATCCACACCGTTCATCCCTGAGTGCAGAGGTGGCATTTCACCACGACAGGATGGTGAAAATCACAAATGCAGATATGCAGTCCCAAGTCAGGAGAATACAGAAACACAACCAGCACCAAGATGCTGCAGCTCAGAGCCAGCCTGGGACAGGCATAGGCTGCTGTATGGCAGGTTTGGGCTCAGCTCATGGCAGTGGTGTGTGATGGAAGATGGAGAAGAGAGTGGTGTGGTGACAGCTCCAGTGCTTCCAGTAACTGCTGGGACTGCTGTCACCCACCAGCCCGAGCAGAGGAGACCAGGAAAGATGGGATATTCCTGATGGAAGTGACCCCAGCAGAGCAGGGTGGTGAGCAGCAGTGCCAGGAGAGATACCCAAGCCCAGGGCCAGCTGTGGCAGTGCTGGGGAAGGGATAATCCTGCTGCTGGGAGGGAGCCAGGGCTCAGCACCACAGGCTTAACACAGCCTTGTGCCAGAGCTGTGCTGCTTGCCAGGCTGCTGTGAAATCACAGAGAGCCCAAAGGGCAGTTTCTGTGGTGTATTTGTGCCAGGGAGGTCAGAACCCAGCAGGACTGGGCTCCCTTGATGGGTGCAGCTTTCCCTGGGCTGAGATGAATGCTGAAATTTAATAACTGCAGAGGCAAAGCTAATCAGTGAATTTATCTGTGTTCTGTGTCAGCCTAAATCCTCTTGTTTGGCCATTCCTCCTTCAGCCAAACTGTTGGAATTCAGCACATCCCTCTGGGTATCCAGAGTTGCCAAGGACCCCATCGGGGGGCTCAGAGACCCTGGCACACAGCCCAGAACACCTGGGGATTTGATTTTGACCCCTGGGGCATGTTACCAGCTTTGTATGAGGACCTGAAAGTCACAGAGGTTTCAATAGTGTAATAACAAAATGATCACAGGGTGAAAATGTAGATTTTAGGATTTTTGGTGGGGGGGTTATGGGGACAAGATGGAGAGACTTGGGCGTGTCCAGCCTTTCTTTCTTCTTCTTGTTCTCCATTTTCTGCAGTGATGTTGGCACTTTGGGATTGGTTCAGAGTAGAAGTGCACTGTCTAACATAGGTGATAGGTATTGGGAATTAAATGTAAATATGTTATATATAGTTTGTAGTATAAAAGGACCACACAGAGTGCCTGTGGCTGCCCTGCTGAGCAGATCCCAGCTGGGCAAAAGGAAAATTTTATAGATAAGAATTAATAAACAACCTCAAGACCAAAAAGTGAAGAGTCCAGACTCGTTCTTCAGCTGCATGGGCCAAAGCAGAGACATCCTGCACATCTTGCAGCAGCAATTATCAACAGCACCCCAAGACCAAACCATTCTTTTGCCTTTGGGGAAGGCCTGGCTGCTGGTGTGCTGAGCAGGGCTGGCTCTGCAGGGCATCACCTCTGCCCTGCTCCTGGCACCAGGGGAAGGTGATGGCATGGGGAGGGCTTTGAGAGAGAAAATCCAAAGTGAGAGTGGCTATTGCATGGCTGGGAGGGAGATGGTGAAGCCAAGGGAGGATCCAGCCTGGTGGGGTGAGGAATTATCTCCCTTGGGGAAACCACCCTGGGTTTGGTCTTGGCTTGCTCCCTGGTTTTGGAGCCATCCCTCTCCTCAAAATGAGCATTCAGCACAATAACTCCCTGACAAAGGCCAGCCCCAGCCGTGTTTGTGCTGTGCTGGCACGAGAAAGGGACTTAGTGTAAATTAAATTGAGTGTAAATTACCCTCATTTCAAAACCACTTTGCAGTGCCAAGAAAGTATAAACTGGATTTGAGGCTACAGGGGAACCAAGCTTGTTGTTTTACAAATCTGATCACCTTGAGCTTGGGACCCCCTGGGAGGTTTCAGAAGTCTCCAACAGAGCCTGGCTTTGTTTGCATGGATTAAAACTGTAAATATATTTAGGCTATGAGCACAGAATGGGAAGAAAGGAAAAGATTAAAAAATATTATGTATTTCTGATTTTTAGATTTATGTTCTTACACATGAAAGTGTGAATGACATTTATTTGGCTGGCTGCATAATGCATGTTAACAAGACAATTAGTATGTGCTGAAAGTTATTATTTTTCTCGGCATGTCAAAGTCAGGACTGCTGCTAGATTTGGAATGGAGCCTTGATTAATTTCTTCTTTGCAGTAAAAGATAATATTGAATTTTTCTCCAAAGATCTTGGCAGCATGTAATTAATATTTTTTTCCTGCCTTAAATAAAATGGAACGAAACACAACAACCTAACTGAGGCAAAATTCAGTAAAAAATGGATGTTTCCTCTTTGACTGTGCATTGAGTGAATTCTCTATTTCTGGAAGGCACAGACAGAGCCAGGGACAGCTGCAGCTTTCTCCTCATTCACAGACCAGGTACAGGACTAACAGAGGCTCTGTGTTTTTTCCAGGCACTGTGAGGTGTCCCCAAAGTGGAACTTTGCTGGAGTTTCTTGCCTCTGTTGGAGCAGACTCAAAAGTCTTTGGGTGGCAGAATCTGGCATTTAAAAAACCCCAATGCTGCTACATAAAGTGACTGTGTGTGACTTAAACCAGAGCCTAAATCCTGTGGCCACTGCTCAGCTCTGTTCAGGTGTAGCAGGGCCAGGGCTTCGTGTCAGGTGCTGAAGGTTTTTCCTGCAGCAAGGCTCCAGATATTCTTTATCAAGGTGGTTTATCAATGTTCTTATAAAAGCACATTTCATAGCAGCATTTTCCACTTTTTTATTAACTTTTCCTGCCCTTCTCCCTGTTCCCGCCCTGTGGCTGTGTGAGCTGCACTGTGCTGAGCAGGGCTGCTGCTTCCCTTGCCTTGGCAGGATCTGCTCAGATTCAGGAAGTTTTGCAGCCATGGCTGAATCTGAATCATCACAAAATCCCAGAATACTGAATTTGAGATGTCTTCTGGTGTTTGCACTCAGCTTGGAGGAGAACAGCCCCTCTCTTCCATGGCTGGAAGGGATCAGGGGTGCAGAAAGGGGCTAGGGCAATTATTTGAGAGGTGCTGAGAGCAGAAGGATGTGGGGTTGTTGTGAGCATGTGGGTGACTCAACGTCTCAGATTTCACATTCATTTCTGGTACAGGACTTTGGTTCCTAAGGGGAAATGAAGCCTGTCTAGGCTGGGGACTGGGGGCAGCTGAGTCTGGGAGGAGGCAAACACAGGAAACCCAGAAATGCTCCATTTTAGCATGTCCATTTCATCCTGTAGTCCCTGACTCTGCACTGACCCTTCCCATGACACCACCCCAGTAAGAGCAGGGCGATGCCAAGGAAGGGAATAAAGACTGAACAGCAAAGGAGCTGCTTTATGAGCAGTTTATATCAAAAGGGAGACAGAGCACAGAAAGACAGGTGAAGTGCTGCTGGTCCAGAACTGTGTACCCGTCTCTGGTACCCAAAGTGGTGATCACCCCTCTGGGGAATGAGGCTGCCATGGCTGGGGTGCACCAAGGAGTTGGCAGCATCCTCGTGTCGCAAACAACTTTTATGAAAAATCCTTTCCTTAGGATTTTTCCTCCTGAGAAGCTGAGAGGCCTCAGGAACAAAATGTAAACAATGATTATCTGCTGCTGTGGAATGCAACAGGTGCATCTGGGATTGGTCTCATGTGGATGTTTGTGATTAATGGCCAATCACAGTCAGCTGGCTCAGAGAGTCTGAGACACAAATCTTTGTTATCATTCTTTCTTATTCTATTCTTTGCTAGCCTTCTGATGAAATCCTTTCTTCTATTCCTTTAGTATAGTTTTAATGTAATATATATCATAAAATAATAAATCAATCCTTCTGAAACATGGAGTCAGATCCTCATCTCTTCCCTCATCCTAGGACCCCTGTGAACACCATCACATCCTTGTGGGTTTGATTTCCTGCTGGTCTCCTCCTGGCATGGTGGGTCTCCCTCTGCCCTGGCTTCCCCACAGGCCACAAGGGCAAGAACAGTTTTCTGCAGAGAGCAAGGGGTTAATGCTTGAGGCAGAATGATGAACAGCCCTGGAAAGGTGAGGAAAAATCCAGCATGAGGGCTGGAGGGTGCAGTAAATAAGGCAGAGGTTCCCCATAGAATGAGAATGAATTTAAACACTCAGTAATTCTCCTGCTCCCCAAGCAGTGTCTGAGCTGCCAAAGATGTGGATGGAAAAGTGTGGCTAAATCCCAAAATTCACTTCACATCCAGGGGGACAGGAGGAAGTGCCTCCTCCCTGGCAGAAAGAGTGGAGAGGGCAGGTCTGCACATCCTGAGCTGATCCCAGCAGCCCAGGAAATGCCACTGCCCCCAGGATGTGATAGGTGAGCTGGGGCCAACTGGCTTTGACAAAGAGCAAATATGGCAGGGAAATTGATGAAAAACTTCAGGGAGGTGAAAAGAGTTAGGGTTAAGTATGAAAAATGTAAGCGTTCCTGGCAGCATGACAATCTTCAGAGTCATAGTTTGATTTCCTAGATGAGAATGTTTTATTCAGGAAGGTCAGAGGTTTCCTGGCTGGCCACCACGGATACGTGGCCAGGTTTGCCCCTCTTGAAACATGGAAGCATAAACACAATTGCTGCATGGTTTTGTTTTTTTTTTAATTCAAAACCAACTTCTTTATCAGTTTTTCCCCATCTCCCTGCAAATTGTTTGTTGATGAGGGACTTTAATTGCTCCAGAGCTGGTCCTGTGGGTACATCTTAATTCCTCTTATCTGACACCCTGGTGGCTCCAAGCTCTGCTGCTCCAGACCACAGTGAATTCATTTAAACCATTAACTGTGATGGGAGCAACATGAGCCTTTTGAGAAATGCTATTGGGTGATATGTGCCCACCATCAGCCCCAAATAAAGGTTAATTTCATTCATCAGGAGATGCAATTAAACCCCTTTGGCTGGGAGCTGTTTTTCTGGGCCATACCACCCGTTATGAGCATTTCAGGGGTCGTGATTTCTGCATTTCCTCTTGCTATCCAACACCAGAATAAATTAGGCTTCAACAACTCTAAATGTAAATAATTCCTACCATATAGTTTTTTTGGTTGTAACTCGGCCAATCACTGTTATTATTTTCATAATTATGCCATTCTCCATCTGCTTGACGGAGTTAATGCCTCACTTTGTCAATCACTGGCCCATCTTCCTTCCATGTCTCAGCAACAGTCAGCCAGAATATGCAGGAATTCAGCTGTTTTCCAGGCATTGAAATGACAGTTTTAGTGCTTGTTTAGTCTTTGTGTGTGTTCATTGACTGACTCCTCAATTCTGCCTCACCAGGGAAGATGAGGAGAGGCTGAATCCTGTGTGTTTCATGGTGGTTTTGGGCAGAGCTGGGATGCAGCAGAGTGGGACTGGTCACTCTGGCTCCTCTTCTCCCCCCAAAAAAGACACCCCTGTCCAAAAATGCAAACCAAGGGAAGCCCTGCATGGTTACAGGCAGACAGGAGGGTGTGTGAGAGAGCAAGCATCTCTGTGCATAGCCACATGAGCTGTAGCTTGCAGAAACCAAGCCCCTGTTTTCCCATCTATGTGATAACATTGATAATTGTCAATAATCATCGATACCAGCCTGTGGCTGTTGGTAATTCCATCAAGAAATGACATAGGTGTTAAGTGTGGTTAAATGTTGGAGGGCTCCCAGAAAGGCCCAGTTCTTGCTTCCCCACCCTTTTTAGGTGGAGAACTTTGTGTTTTAGGTGGCCCTTTGTGTTCTTCTTCTCCTCCATTTTATATGGTCCAGCCTTGCCAAAAAAGAGTGAGGCAAAAGTGAAGGTGAGGTTGCCATCAGGGACTGTGGGCTGGGTGGGTGAGCAGGATTTGATGTGCTGCTAATCCCAGAGCAGCTCAGCACTGGCTGGAAAACCTGCTGGAAATCTGGGAAGAACCCACCAGGCAGAATCTGGCTGGAAAACCTGCTGAAAATCTGGGAAGAACCCACCCACCCTGACCTGGCACCAGTGGGATGGGACAGGCAGGAGATGTTCCTCTGCCCCATAGCAGGTTCGAGGGGATATTAAAAGCATCTCCCCATTTATCCCACCCATGTGGGGTAAACTGAGCACAATGGGGTTCAGATGGACTCAATCTGGTTCAGATACTAGAAAATCTTCTTCATTGGAAGGGTGGTTTGATGCTAGAACAGCTGCCCAGAGAGGTGATGGATTCACCATCCCTGGAAGTGTTCAAAAAACTTGGGGACATGGTTTAGTGGTGAACACAGTGCTGCTGGGTTATTGGTTGGATTCAATGATCTCACAGAGCTTTTCCAGCCAAAAATAATTCCATTCCAGCCAGAATTATTCCATGAATAATTCTGTGAATAAAACCAAGGGAATGGTTTGTGGTTCAGCCTGCTTGTGCCAGCACAGCTCACAGTGGGGCTGCACAAGATCCCAGGATATTTTTTGTCTCCCCAAAGCTCATTATCGTGACTGAAATACAGAACCAGTGCAGCACCCAAGCTGGCTCAATTACAGCCAGTTTGAGCAGCTCTGCTCAGCCATTCCCTAAGGAAGGAAGCAGTGATTATTTGTGCTGCACAGCAGTTTGGGTACCTGTAAGCAGGCATGCATCCTGCTAAATGCATCCCTGGTAACGAGCTGAGGCTGTTCCCTAATTAATATTTCAAATATTCCCAGGCTAGATTGATATACTGTAAATGAACAGTGTCAGATGACAACAGAAATTAGATAAGGAGCAGCTGGAAGTGATCTGCTTGTATTTGAGATCTAGCACTACGGAACTGTTTTTATTACCAGCAGTTAAAAAAAATCTTCAGGGATTTTCAGAGAGATGCTGCTGATGGTGGGTGAGAAGGGGGAGCTCAGTTCAGGCTCCCCAATACCCACAGTGAGGAGCAGATCCTTCATTAGCACCAGCCAGCATCCCTGTACTGTGTGGTGCCTACCATGTTCATTAGCTGCCTGTAATTAGCCAGGGGTGTGGAAATGGCATAAAGGGTTAAGGGTCAAAGGAATTCTTTCTGAAATTCTTTATAAAATGAGGAGCTGGGTAGCTGAGCACAGAGGTTTGAATTTCAAGTGAGATTGCTCTCTTTGGTGGAATGTAGGATTTCTGCAGTGATTGCTAAGGGCTACAGTCTGTAGGTTCCCCAACCAAAAAATACAGCTGCACCACCTGCATCCTGGGGACAAATCTGCCTATTTCTCTTAGTTATTATCTATCTTGGTGCAGGGTTTGCAGTTCATTTTTTGGCATGTTATTTGCAGAGTGTGGATTTGGTACCAGATCTTTGATTGTTAATAGATTATCCAGTTTAACACCGTGGTTGTTGTCACACTTGCCTGGACCCAGAATCATGTTATTAACTTCAGGGGAAATGCTACATCCCCTTCATCCTGGTGGTTAACAAAACTTTGAAGGCTGGGTGGTTTGTTTCTGTCACAATGAGAAAGCAGTGATATGTGGCAGCTACATTTTCTGTGTAGCCCTTTTTTAATCATACACACACACACACAAAAGGGAAAATGCACATCTGTCTGGATTCCTTAAACACAATAGAGAGAATTCAAGCAGATTCTTAAACCAGGAATGAATACATCTGTTGTACCAGCGAGTGCTGCGACCAGAAAACTACAGGAAAACTGAATCTCTCAGGTTCCATGGATGTGATTTCTCCAGGTTTTCACCCCTGGCCTGCACAGCAAGTGAGCAGGAGGGCAGTGCTCTGCTGTCTCTCACCCTCGCTGATGAGGGTCCTGACTGGCAGAAGAGCTCCCTGACAGATTGCCCAGGCACTCCAGATTGCCTGGCAGAGAGAGTCTGAGTCTCCAGGTCTTGGAGAGCTCCTTCAGGATGCTCATTGTGTACCAGAGCTTGGAAAAGCAGCTGGGAGAGGTCATTGTGCCATTGACCCCATCTAGAGGGCAATATTCAATGTCTCTCTTCATGTCTCCTTCATTGCCAGCCCTAAAATACACTGGATATCATTTTAAGATACTGAAGACATCTCTTCTTCTGGTAAAATATATTCTGTCCAATAGTGAACATCTACCAACTCTATTCAGTGTGTGTTTGACACATGAATTTCAGAGGTCTGTGACTGTTCTTAGTACCAGCCATGTGGATTACAAGTCCTGTTGGGAAACAAAACAATTCTGGTCATTTACAAAGCATAGCATCAAAAAGATAAAATGTGTTTTTGGTTTGGGTGAAGAACACTTGAAAAGGGAACTTCTGTGATAGCAAAAGTAATTGCAAAAAAGGAAGAAGAAAATATTCCTTTTATGAAATGTAAACTCCCTGCTGTGGAAAACTATTGAGGCAAGTAGATGAGTAAGATTATAAAAAGGATTAGATATGGATTATCCAGGATTAAGGTAATGAACTCTCTTGGATAAAATTCACAAGTGGTTTTCATCCTGGTATGTTTGAGGTCCTGGATAAAACTGTTATTTCTAGGTAGATAAAAACTGCCCTCTCCTGCATTGCAAGGACCAGCAGTTGTTTGTGTTTGCTTCATTTCATTCTTAAAAAACCCTCCCAGCTTCCAAAGTGAACAAGGGCTGAGTGTGAAGACCTCATTATAGTGAGTGGTGACATAGCATAGATGAAGTGGGATACAGCTGGATATAAACTACATACATGTGGGGACAAACCACATTGTTACACACACATATAAACGTCCTTTATATCCTGTATGTACACACCTATTTATGTGTGTAGATACACTCTGATGGTCCTTGACCTCAGCACAGACCTCAGGAATGAGATGTTGGACTTAAAACAGAGAGTCCCTGTGAAAGTGTGAGCTTGCTGAATCAAAAAGGTCCTTAAAGTGTGAGGATTTAGCAACAAATAGACAGAGAACAAAGCAGATCTTGTTGCAGCACTGTGCAAACACTGCTGGTCTCTGAGCCCAGCTGCCAGGATGTCCTGCAGGGCTGCACAAGGGGCACAGAGCAGCTCTTCCCTCAGGACCAACAGCAAAGGGACCAAGGAGTCCAACATGGAAAAGAAAAACTGGAGGGGAGGGTGTGACATGGCTGGGAAAATGTGACGGTGTTCACAGGTTGAGGGAAGAGACAAGGTCTGACTCCATGTTTCAGAAGCCTTGATTTATTATTTTATGATATATATTACATTAAAACTATACTAAAAGAATAGAAGAATAGAAGAAAAGGTTTCATCAGAAGGCTGGCTAAGAATAGAAAAAGAAAGAATGATAACAAAGGTTTGTGGCTCAGCTCTCTGTCCAAGCCAGCTGACTGTGATTGGCCATTAATTACAAACATCCAACATGGGCCAATCACAGATGCACCTGTTGCATTCCACAGCAGCAGATAATCATTGTTTACCTTTTGTTCCTGAGGCCTGTCAGCTTCTCAGGAGGAAAAATCCTAAGGAAAGGATTTTCCATAAAAGATGTCTGCGACAAGAAAACCAGGAATGGCTTGGACTGGGAAGAGAGGCTCACTGCAGCTTCTAAGCATGTGCAGATCCAGAGCTTTGATGCACAGCAATATCTTCCACAAGGGCTTGGCCTTGAAGGCAGTTTGGAGCTGCAACAGTCAGGGCTATCAGCTCCACCCCTGTTTCTAATAAAAGAGCTTTTGCTTGGTTGTAGACAGTGAAAAATAATTTTCAGATGTTGCCGCTACTCACAGCGGGGTGTAATAGAGACTCATTATCATTCACAAGTCTAACTTAATTACATTTTTCTTGAAGGATTTTATGCTGTCTCAGTGGGAAAGGGGAGCTCATCTGCATACATTCAGGGGCTGTCTTTTCAAACCTTGGTAATATCGATGGTAAATGCAGAAGAAAGTTGGGGAATTACTTTAGGACCTTCATTTGATCAATGCAAGCTGCAGCATGGATTCACCAGACCCACAGGAAATATTATCATGCCCAAAACCTGAATTGTAAGACAACAAGATATTACCTTGCTCCTTCTGTGTGCATGGCTTTCATCACATGGTCTGAAAATGAGTAATTTCTTCATTGGTCAAATCTTAAAGGCTTTTCTGCCTTTATTCTTGTATTTCTTTTGCAGAAAGAAATTTTCCTCCATAGAAGCCTCAAGGCATGACTGAAAATTGAAAAAGCAAAATAAAAGAGACTGGAATTCAGTCTGGGATGATCAAAGCATTCCTTGTTTAGCCATGGGTGATGTCTGTGGGCAGCCTGGCGCTGTCTGGGTGGGGTGGGGGTCCTTCTCTTTGTTGGGTGGTTACCCAAGGGCTGCACCCAGCAGCTGGGTGTGGGGAGCCCTTCTCTGAGCCCAGCTCCTCCAGAGGCTGCCCTGCATCCCTGCCCTTCTATCTAACAGTCTGTGACCCACAGGGTCCATCAGGGAACCAAAAATACCCAAAACCAAAATGCCTTTGGGCGTTTTATTCACTGTTGGCTGCCACGAGGGTCAGCAGAGCTTCACAGAGCCTGGGAGGGCTCTGCAGCCTGACCCCAGCCCAGCAATTACTGCTGCAGGGGCAGCCCTGGGATGGGTGGTCCCAACCTGCACAGCAGCGGGTCAGGGAGGGTGACCTTTGCAGGCAGGAACAAAAAGGAGGTGAAAAGAGGTGAAACCGGCTGTATAATTAGCTGTGTAATTAAACTTTCTGCAGGGCAAGGAACTCGAGACCAGTTCTGCCTCCCTGTGAAGTGCAGCAACACCTCCAAGCCCTCTGAGTACAGAGGGATAAAAGCAGTGCCAGGGAGTGCTTCACTGATCCAAAAGCAGCTCTGGTTGCAGATTTAGCACATGTCTTTGGGGTTAAAATGGAAGGATTTAGCCATTGTTATTGCCTGGTAATGCAGAAAGCCCCAGTGGGACAGAGAAAGGCTGAAACAAAGCAAAAGTAATTAAACAGAAGCAAAGCAGGCAGCACTTCTCTGCTGATAATCTATGCAAACGACAAGGTTTCTTGTTTGGACAATCAATAAACGAGCCCATTTCATTTTATTTTTGTGTGGTTGCATGTGGTGGCTGTATTGTGATAGAAACATTGCAAAGCATTGATTCACAGATAGAAATATATCTGGGTTGCTTGCGGTTTATTAAGAAGATCAAGATAACAAGTGCTGCATTATTGATCTAACCCAGAGGGACACTTCCTTTTTTTCCGCCTGTCAATGAAATCCCATTGTAATTATTTTTTCCCTTTTCTCACTCTTCCTTTCCTCTCACCTCTCCCTATTTCTCTGGGGATGCAGTAATGAAGGAAGCACAAAAAGTGTCAGTCAGGACTGGCAGTGGGCAGGAGAAGGGTGGAAGGGACACAAGCAGAGAGAATGCAAGGAAAGAGCATCTGCCAGCTGGTATGGGAGTGCTAATTCTCTTCATCAAGGCTTAGCAGGGTCAGAAACTTAACAGAGGCTGAAGTGGCCCCTTTTGTTTGCACTTTAGAAATCTTTAACTAGGAGTTTAAATCTCTGTTTATTTATATATGTTTATTTATCAGGTCTGCCTACAAGTTCCTGTGCAGAGCTGGATTTACCAAGCCCTGGTATTGCAGTGGGAAGGGGAAGGGGAGAGCTGGTGATTTATGAGCACAAGTCCTGCAATAGACAGGTTGAAGTGTGTATATCAGTTATGACCATAATGCAAATGTTTTTGGGACAAGCACAGAAAAAATACATTTCTTGGCTCTTGGATGGAGAGAGTCTTTGGAACAAGACCAACATTTAGTGGGCAGGGCTTGATGGCTTGTCCACTCATCTAGGCTTGTCCACTAGTATCTAGGACATATTCCTGTCCTTTATAATTTTTCTATTTTTGTAGCTTTGTATTTTTGTATTTTTATACTTTTTTACATCTTTGTATTTTAAAATTTTAATATTTATTTCTATATTTTTAATGCTGCCACCTGATCTTAAAGGACTTTTCCCTACTAAACAATTCTATGGCTCTGTAGTTCTACATTCACCATAATATGTTGTGTACTCAGCACATTGTTTCCTCCTCACACCCCTGGGGCTGCAGCTTGGGGCTCAGTGAGAGCTCAGTGCTCCCAGTGCAGCCCTGCCAGGAGCTGCCTCTACCCAGCACTTGCTGCTGTTCCCCCTGCTGCCTCTATTTGCTGCTCAATTTGTACAGGCTGAGTTTTCCCACTCCATACATCCCACAGCCCTATAAAACTGAAAATACTTGCCTGGGTGTAATTGGGTTGTGTTTTGTTTATATAACCACAAGAACAACACATTCGAGAGAGCAGCAGAGCAAAAAGCTGAGCAGAGCAGAGTTAGGAAGAGGCCAGAATGAAACTGGTTTGTTCTTTTGCCTTGTGCACTCATCACCTGTTCTGCCCATCTTTATTTGCAGGGCCAGATTGAAAAGCTCCCTGTCAGCACTTTGTGTCCTTGCCAGGAATATGAGGTGCTCTAACACTCCCAGTAAAAGCATCACTCACTGGTTTGGTTTTCCTCTCAACATAGAAATAATTTTGTTTTGTCCTGTTTTCTGAAGCATTTCTGAAACTCATTTGGGCTGAGCTGTTTGAAACCTCTTCAGCCTGATGTAGGCACTCCAGATATAAAATTCTAACCTTGTGGAAAATCTGTCATTATAAAGCTAACCTGATAAAGTCTGATAAGGGTCATTTGCTGGGCAATGCTTCTGGTCCTGATGGTGATGCATGGGGCTGACAAATACAATTTATTTATTTATAAAAGAGAAATACAAGGCAATCTGAAGAAACCTGAAGTTCCCTTCTTATTTGAGAAGTGACAGACAAGTGCTGGAGTGAACCAAGGCCCAGAACTCATAACATGACAGAGATGAATGGTGCTGCCTATCAGCCTCTCACTGGCCTAGCACTGGGTGCTGAAATTTGAAAGTTTTCTGAGTGTTGTTCAAACCTAATGGTCACTTTGTGTTTGTGCCACTGTCAAGGAAGAATAAGGCAAGTTCCAAAAGCAGTTCAGGCTTTCTGTAATTCATAACTACACTCCTGGTTTAGGTGGATGTGACAGACAGGTAAACTCACTTTTTGCCCGGGCAAAATAACAACATTTCCTACAGCAGCTTTACTTGCAGAGGTGGGAGAGGCCATGAATCAAAGGAGATAAATTTTACATTCAGAGGTAGTCTGGCAAGTTCTTATGGCACTTAATAGCTGGCATACTCCCACTGCAAGGGAAGGAGAAAGCAAATTCAATCATTTATGTTACAAAAGTCCCACCGCTCTTTATTATGTGCACAGATGGTGTCTCGGGAGCTTTGCTGGCTGGCAGTGCTCTGCATGCCTAATGCCAGGCAGGGAGCAGTGCTTTTCCAGCCCAGGTGACAGTGGGAAAACTCTTTTCTTCCTATTTCATAGAACTATGTGGGTTTCCAGCCTCTCCCATTTTCACATTTCATTTAAACCCACCTTCTAGGAAAAAGTCAAAATATTATTGCAGTGGCAAGGGCAGAGAGAACAGGAGGTGCACCAAAGAGAGCAGATGATGCACTTGGAGTGCAAATCTACTGCAAACAGAACAACAAATATAGAGGTATTGCAGGACATCCAATGGGACAGGAAATGGAGTTGCTTTGTCTTAAATCCTTTCACATAATGGAGACTTTTAAAGGGTAAAGTGTGAAATCAGCTAAATCTGTGGAAATCTGTCAAAGCAGGGAATGGAATGCCCTCACCCAATGGCTTCTTGTTTTTTATGAAGGTTTTTTAAAACAGCAACACCCCCCATAAGAGCTGCATTTCTGCAGCTATTTACACCCAGCCCTGGACTGGCCTTTTCACATCAGTGCCATCTTTCTTGAGCTCTCTGCTGCAGCACTGTATCAATCAATTGCTCTTCTTCCCTGTAGCCTGGCTTTGGGAGAGTGCTCTCAGTAAAAGTTACAGGGCTGTGGAAAGGTCAGATGTGCTCAGCCTCTCTTTACAAGTGCTGCTCTAAGACTACCATTTACTTTTAGCAATAAAACGCTGTGGGTTTATGTTTTCCCCCTCCAGCCTAAAGGTCTTGCAGCACTTAACAGCTATTGTGTTATGATATACAGCACCACCAGGATACAGCAAAGCACCATCCCACCTTCAGAGGCAGGAGGAAAAAAAAAACAACACAGAAAACTTGGCTGGCTTCTGAAAATCACAGATCCTATCTCAAAATCACAGATCTTACCTCAAAAATGCTTTGGGCCAGTAGAATTTAATTCCAGGGTCCTAAGGGCTGATTGAATTTGGCATGGATCCACCTGATTTCATGCTGATAGGAGAATTAGTGTCAGCTGAGACATTTGGGGGTTTAAAAAACCCAAAAACCTAACAACCCAGAGGAGGTAAATACCATCATGTTTTTGTAGTTGCTGGGTTTTGTCTTTATTTCTGCTTGTTGTGTGCTGTTGGATGGAAGTGAGCTTCCAAGGAGCAGCTGCACATGGTTAGAAGGCTAAAGGTTTGTGGAATAAGAACAAATATTTCACTTTCTGTGCATGTCTGGGGTGCCTGTATATTGAATATGCTGGAGGTTGTGGATTTAAATGTGTGTGACATCTATCAGGCCAACTCAGATAGTGACTGCAAAGGATTTCAGGTAGAATTTCTTCTGTTGCACCCCAGTCTACTTAAACCTGAATGATTTCACCAAAGCACAGCCTCTGAGCTGCCTCTGGCTCCTACAGCTGAGAGGTAAGAGTGAGTTCCACAGGAGAATAGCTCAAGAGTCCTTGATTCTGGGCTTGTGCCTCCCCTTCCCCTGGACTTCAGCAAGTTTGAACACTCAGGTTGCTCTGATAACCTTGACCTAACCCTCTCAGAGCTGAAAACCTATAGATGGAGACAGAGCTTACTGAGAATTTTGCCCTTGATTTTTTCTTTTTGCCACTTTTTCCTTAAAGTGACTTTACTACGAAACTTTCCAGATTTCCTTGATGACCTTAATTGATGAGGCAATTGCAGAGCACTTTACAGGCCAACAGGCTCTTTCTCTGTTTAGGCATTGCTGCTATAATCTGTGCTTCCCTCTTGGTCTTCCTTATTGCTTTATTGTTTGGGAATTAAAAGGCCAAAGAAAAAAGCAATACCTGTTGGCCATGCTCAGATTGCCCTGATATCTGGGGAGAACTGGAGGCCGTGCTCAGGGCTCTGAGGGGTGGTCATTTATCATACCCTGTAATTCTGCTGATTTCTGGAAGAAATTTCACATTTCCAGCCTTTCACCTTCACCAGTGCTCACAGAGCTGACCCAAGGGGCTGGCCCAAAGGGAGCTAATGAGATAACCTGCACTGGGAAGCTGGAGGAGTTGATAACAATGAATATTTAAGTGGTAAAATTTTCCACTGCCACCACAGAAGGGTTTTTTTTCCCTACTAATTACTGCCATTAATAAAGTCCTGCCAACACCTGACTAATGAGGACTCAGCACCAACTTTACTTAAACTATGGCCTTTTGTTTTCTTGGTTGTGTAATGTGTGTGACAGTTGCCAGGTTGCTGAACACGAAGGTTTTAGAGAGGTTAATAGAATATGGAAACAGCCTTACAAGAAATCCATGCTGATGAAAATAGAAATTATTATTGAAAATAAGCTGAAAAATTCAGAGAAATGATTGTTAAGAGATCTGCTTGTTTCCTGTCAGGTGTTCAGAGAAGTGGCTGGTGGTGTGTTCTACTTTCTAGGCTGGCACACTGAAAAACCAAATCTGAAGATGTTGCAGCTCATTACAATTAAGAGCACTGGAATAGAAAAGCTTTAAAGATCACTTAACCCTCCAGCTATTCTAGGTTTTGTTTGCTGCTGCTGGAAGCCAGGCTAGAGTCTGAACTCTCGAGTTTCAGTTTGACTTACATACACCAGTTTATGAAAAGAAGTGCTCAGAGGAAAGAAAATAAAAATCTCCATTTTCTTCATTCAGAGCTCTTTGTTGAAGCTGTGAACTCACCTCCATCTGGATGACTCCTTTTACAGAGGTGACATTCCCAGAGTGTGTGCAAGAAGTTAACCAGCCCCTCAAGATATCTTGCCACAAGGAGTGCTTTACAGCTTAAAATTAACTTATTTGCAGCTTATCCATAAATCTTTTTGGAGAGGAAGCTTTACCTATTTTTAACTCTTTTTGAGTCAAGTGCCTCAGTAGCTGACCCTGATGGGCACAATGTGGTTTCATTTTGGGCTCTTCTGGAGTGGGGCTGTGGTGGGAATGCCTCCCATCTGAGCTTTGTGAGTTTCAGGGGAGTCTGTGCAGAGCAAGCTGGGATGTGGAAGTCAAGCCCTTCCCTGAGGAGCAGATCTGAACCCTCTGAGAGCATGGAATTGCTGCTGAGGATGGTGAGGGTGTCACTGCAGAACCAAAAAGTCAGCCTGGGTCCCATGGGGGAGATTTGGGGCTGTGAATGTCAGTTGACACCAATCTCTGGCTTCATTTTAGAGTTGTTTCATGTTTATACAGTGTAATTGCCATTAAATGCAAGCTCTCTGAGCTTTATTAAAAATAGCACCACATTAACCTAACGAGTTTTTACAGGCAGGATTGATAGCATTTATTAAAGGGTGTATATAATGTGTTTTTCTGCAATAAGAGGTTGACCTGAGAGATCTTTCTGATCCCAGTTGCTCCTGTTCCAGGCAAACCATCCACAAGAGGACAACAGAGCCTCCTGTGCCACTGGTGGGGCTGTGAAAGGAGCATAATTAAAAAATATTTTAATGCATAACGAATCTGTCAGCTCTGGGAAGAATGTTTGCTCCTGTTCCCTGTTGTGACAGCCTCCTTTGGCAGTGCCACCTCGTGGAGCTGGTGCTTGTGGAGAAGGTGGCTGGATGCCACGGGACATCAGGAATTACAGGGGATCTTTGCAGGAATTGTCTTGGTTTGGAAAGACAGGAGTCTGCTAAGGAAGGCAGGAGCCTCCCCTGAAATGGAGAATGTAAACCCTCCCCCCAGCTCCAAATTGCTATAAATTTTAAATTAAGGGGCTCTCAGGCAAAAATATGGGAGCAGGAAATAACAGTTCTTTAATAGGGAAGGAAAATATTAAAAGGATAAAATAAACATTGCAGTGCACTAGAACAACACTGCCAGAGTCAGAACCCAACCTGACACCCTGTGGGTCAGGCTGTTGGCAGCAGTCCCATTGGAATTGTGGCTCAGCCCTCCTGCAGTGTCAGGGCTGGTTCTGCTGGAGCAGGGATCCTGGAGAAAGGTGCAGTCTCTTCCTCTGAAGATCCAGTGGGAGAGGCAGCTGCTGTTCCTCTGGGGAATCCAGTGGAGAAGCTGTGCTGGTGTTCCAGAATCTCCAGATTATATCCGGGTAGGAATGCTTGGCTCCTCCCTCTGGGCTCACATCTCCCAATGGGATGCTGTAGTTCTTATCAGCCATGCAGGGACATTCAATAGCTGTTATCAGCAGGTGTCCCCTCCTGAGGGAGGAGTGATTGTGGTCACTCAAAGAGAGAGATAAGGCAAACTGCCCACTTGACAAGGGTAATCTGCCATACAGATGGTAATAGAAAACATCTTGCATTGCTATCTTCAACAGGAATGTTCATTTATGAACATTCATAAATTAACATTCCTCCCCACTTCCCTGTCTGCTCCTTCTTCTGGTTCTTGGGTGATCCAAGAGGTGGCAGCTCCCAAGCAGCAGCAAATTCCTCAGTGTGTTCTGTGGGAAAGGCTGGCCCTGTGCTCCTGTCCCACTGCTCAGTCCCTGGACAGGTAATGATGCCTGCAGTGATTCATGGCCCTCCCTGCCCTTCCTCATTGGGCTCAGCACAGCTCCTGAGCCAGGCCATGAACAGGAGAATAAGGGAGGTGTGGCCTTGCAGCCTCTGTGATACATTTCAGCCCTACTTTTCCTTCTGAAAATAAAAAGTTGAAAAGGAGTTGTATTGAGATGAGCCTGGTGAGGGTGGAGAATTTCCCTGGACAAAGTGGAGCAGGGCGTGCAGTGTGGTTCTGGTCAGATCCTCAGTTCTGCCTGCCTACAACACTGTGGAAGTCAAGCCAGGCTCTTCTAAACATCTGTATTCCTATTTTTTTCACCTCTGTTTGTGTGGGGGGATAGAATGTAAGAAAATAAAGATAGTGCAGAAGGTAATCTCACCCCTGAGGAGCTGCAGCTGTGCTAATCCCCAAAGATTAGGAACAGGCCTGCCCTTAATAGGCCACAGCTGTGTCCAATAAGAAGCATGTTAAAAAAAGAGTGGGTTAGCTGGGTGAGGAGAGAGATGGAGTTTGTTTGTTGTGCTGTGAAGAAGGAGTCAGTGCTGTGAGGAGATGTCCATGAGAAATCACTGAGAAGATATGGGATCTTTGCAATAAGATGACAACGTGTTTGGAGTCCTTGGAGCTCATGGATAATATTGCCTTCAGTGAACTCTGCTGCTAGAAACTGAAATTTCTTTAACTGCTGGATTCAGCTCATCAGTTTGGCTTCCATGTAACTTCTGGGCTTTCTGGGCATGGGGATCCTGAAAGGAGGCAACAGAGACATCCCTTAGGATGACTTCAGCTGTGGGGTGAATGAATGCAGCTCCCCATCAAAAATGAATGCCCTGGAAATTGCTGGGGTAGATTTGGCAGTACCAGCAACCCCCTTGCCATTGCTTATTCCAGGGTATGTGCTTAACTGATGGCGTTTACTGTGTTGTTTCTTTTTTTAACTAAAAGCCAAAATTAAAGTAAATAAAAGGGATTAACAAAATAAAAAAAGAATAAAATAAATTAACAAAATAAAATAAAAATAATGAACAAAGGTGGTAGAGTAGGAGGTGGAAAAGCTGGTGCTGAATAGCAGAATTGATGCAGGAGATTCTGGGGAGAAAACTTCAGGTAGCCCAGGGAAATAGAAGATCAGGAAAAGGAGTAGAAAAGGAGAAGGAGCAACTGCTGCTCAGAAGAGGGAGAAACAGTAGCTGGAAAAGATGTGGTGGAAAGTTGGAATCGCCTGATGTAGAGTTCTCAGCCCTTGGTGGTCCAATCAGGAAGGGAGATATCTGTAAATATTTAACAGGGAGGCTCTTGAGGGGAAATTGCCTGCAGCCTGTTTATCTGGGGTGAGGTTTCACCTGCTCTCACACGTGGAGGGAATGCAGGCAGAGCCCTGTCAGTCACCCCCAGCCAGCAGGGACAAGACGTGACAGGGATTGGAACAGGGAGAGCCAGCCATGAAAAACTGCTGCTCCCACAGACTTGGAAATAAAAGCTTCAGATGGCATTTTTTATTTCCCTGTGTTGCACCTTTGTTTTTAAAAGGAGGGAAAAGAACAAGGTTATTTGTTGAGGTTTTAAGCAACAGTAAAATCCCTGGCTTTGAGTTGCTGCTGGTTTCTTATTTTTTATAATTTTTTTTTCTGTTATCCTGCATGCATCACTCTGCAGCATCTTCATAGGCTGAGGGATAAAACATGACATAACTAAGATGTACAGTGTGCTTTTTGGCTAAATGGTGGGACTGGTGAAACATTGCAATCATTTTTCTGCCTTTTATTTGAAATCATAAAGAGTTAAGTGCATCAGATTGCTGGGCTTATTTTTTCTTCCCTTCTGTGAATGAAAAATTGAAGGAGGAGTGTGGTCGTTAATTTAGGAGTTTGTTGGGAGAATATAGTGACTATGACACCATTAATTGAAATAAAGAGCAGGAAGCATCCTGAGCTGCAGGAAAAAAATACAAGGAAATGTTTGGCAAATGACATAAAAGATGAGATCTCAAGGTTCAAATTTACCACTAATGCAGTTTCCAGTTAGCACTCAGTGGTGAGTGTTAAGGAGCAGGGAATAAAGCAACAAGGTGGGCTTTGGGAGGTGTGGAGGTGTTTTCCCAGTGTCTTACAAATGAATAGCCATTTTTCAAAGTATATTCACTGAATCCCTACAAATGAGCTCCCTTTCAACCTCTCTGTTTTAAGGAGTACACTGTAATCGTAGAACAAGTTTCCAAATGTAAGGGTTTATTCAGGTAGGCACTAAATCCATATGTAGATACCCAGTATTTGGTTTTGGCATTTTGCTGTCAGGAAATGTCAGGAAATAAATGATAAAAGGGTGTCTCTGGGTGCCTGGGATGATTATTTAGGTACATTTGTAGATGTCTGAGTACCCTAGCTGTAAGAAAGACTGACCAGCATGGGATCGTTTATTATAAATAACACCCAACTAATAGCCCTGTAAACCCAATGTGCTGCTGTTGAAAATGTTTTGGGTTTTTTTTGTCTTCAATTCTTTTGATTATCCTTCATGGTTAAATAGGATTAAATACAAAGAGTACATGAAACCCTAGAAATGCTCTTTTTCCCTGAGGAATATTAGTGGATTACTGGGGGGAGGTCGCCTAGAGAAGCTGTGGCTGCCCCATCTCTGGAATTGTTCAAGGAATGGGCTTGGAGCAGCCTGGGACAGTGGAAGGTGTGCCTGCCATGGCAGGGGTGGCACTGAATGGGGCTTAAGGTCCTTTCCAACCCAAACCTTTCTGTGGTTCTATAACATTTTTGATGCCTCTCTTATGGAAGACATCTCTGAATTCAGAGGAAGGGGAGGAATGTCCTTCATGGTGTGAAGCCTCTCCTTGTGGGGCAGCATCTGTGTCAGCTTTGGCTCTTCTGCCTGTGAGCTCAGTGCTGGGGACAGAGGAGCTGCAGGGAGGAGCCAGGCTCCTCTGGGTGTGCTCCTGACTCTCTCAACTTCCCTGGCTCCATCCTCCCATTCCAGTGGTTTCTGAGGATGCTGCACAGCTCAGTGCCTGAGCAGATCTGGAGGAAAACAGTCCCCTGAATAAAAATAAATTGATTTGTAAACACTGGCAGAGATAAGAAGGGACTCTGTGGTGGGAATAGGCCCGTCAGGAATGCTGCAGTGACAAGATCAATTTGCTTCGATCAGTGCCTTAGACTGCAGCAGCAGCTCTTGTCTGAAGGTACCATGTGCCCAGGGAATGTGTGGGATGGGCTCTTGTGGGCTGCCTCTGCTCCCAGTGGGCTCATTTAATGTCCCAGCAGAGCAGGCAGAGACAGAAGTCTAGGAAACATAATTGTACACCTGTGTATCTTCTCTCAGAGGATGCTCTGCTTTGAAGTTTGAAACTTTAGGGGTGGGATATTAGCACAGAAATTAATTTTTAGACAGCAGTGCTATCTGGTTGGAGTAATTGCTTATTATCTGCTTCCCTGGGGTTTTAAGCTCTTGGAAACGACTATTTACATCTCTGTGTGTGCATAAAGGCAGGAGAAAATTGCACTCCGTAGTTTCAAACTCTGTTCTGGCTCTCTGAAGTGCCAGGAGGGGAAAGGGAGTTTAGAGAGAACTTTCTCCTGACCTGTCTGCCCCAGGAAGTTCCTGGGTTGGAAAGGACCTTAGAGACATCTCATTCCATGGGCAGGGACACCTTCCACCATCCCAGGCTGCTCCCAGCCCTGTCCAGCCTGGCCTTGGGCACTGCCAGGGATGCAGGGGCAGCCACAGCTGCTCTGGGCACCCTGTGCTCAGCACCCTCACAGGGACAAATTCCTTCCTAATATCCAATCTAAGCCTGCTCTCTGTCAGTTTGGATCCATTTCCCCTTGTCCTGTCACTCCAGGCCTTTGTAAATTGTCCTTCTCCATCTTTCTTGTAGGCTCCCTACAGGAGCTGGAAGGGCTCACATGATATCTCTGATTTTTAATATTATTTAAGCCATGAGTGACCTCAGTGCTGGTGAGTGGCCAATGCTGGGGTGTGGGGGATAGAGAAATTTTATTCTTTCTCTTTGTCTTTATTTATTTATTTGTTTGCTCCAAAGTCTATAGTAAACACTGCCATAAACTATGCTGATGTAAAACAACTGCAAATTGAGGCATTATTTCATGTTATTTGTACCACAATTTTATTGCATTCACAGTTATTTACAGTATGTAAATAAGCTTCATGGTGTAGAAAAATGTTCTGCTATAACTCAGTTGTTTGAGCATTAAAAAGAAGGGGAGGGAATCAACCAAACCCCATAGATACAGGCAGCAATAAGAGATTATGGATAATACTATGGATATATTTTTTTTTGTTATAGGATTAGCTCTGTTTGAAAATAGCACCCATTTCCTGAAACACTGAAATCTGTGTACTTCAGCTACCTGCATTGTGTTATAAATCCATAATGACTATTTTCCATCAAATGTTGTGTTACAATTTGAATTATTAAACGCTAAATTGCTGTGTATGGATTGTAAAGCAATGAGAATTTCCTGCTAGTTGAAAGGGAGAGCTACAGTGGGTAAGAATTCAGCCTTTGATGAGCATTGCAGCATCTGTAGACAAAAGCAATTATATGCAGATGGAGCCCAGGCAGCACAAAGATAAATGGAAGGTCCTTTTAAATTCTGCTTGCAGCATTCCCTACATGAACATGGACTGCAGTGTGATTGTCTGGCTTTTTCAGGGCTTAATTTTCATCCCACTGAATGTAAAGGTAAAAAACATCTATTAATTTCAGCAGCAGCAGGGTGGGGTGCTTTGGGAGTAGATTAAAGCAGGATAAAAATTTTTGGAGGGAGAGAGAAAGGTAGCAAACTTTGGCAGAAAAATATTACTTGGGTGCAGGTAGCTTGAAGAGCCTGCTCAGATGGGGAAGAGGCTTCTGTTTTTGCCTTTATGCTTTGTATTGATGTGCTGGGTGTATTTCCAGGACCCTGATCCAGGGTAGTGTCACATTTTCCCCGGGAGGAACCACAGTGTTTGGCAAATATAGCATGAAAAAAAGCCACTGTAATAAAAGCCAGTAGAAGGGAGAGATCCATTCTGGCAGTTCTGGCCAACAAAAGGGATTTTTCAGAGCCAGATGAAGTTTGTGTTTGGTGGACCCAATGTGTGTCACTAGTGACAGGATACCTGCAGGTGGTGTTTTCTACATGGTTAGAGGAGCCAGTGGCTTCCTTGGCCAGGGATAAATGGACACTGTCAGCTCCACACATTTAGAGATCATGGGAGGGTGAGAGAGGTGCTGTGCAGGGTTCATAGGTAGTCATGAGAATGTGTTTCTAGAAAATGAAGTCCCATGTCCAGCTGTCACAGGTGATGCTGTGTCTCACCCTGCTTGTCTCCTGCTCCCTGTAGTTACTGACAGCACATTATTGCTGCTGAGTGTGAGCACAAAGCTCTTCATCCTGCTTGGAATTCATACCCTGGTTCACACAGAGATGAACTCTCGGCTTCCCTGCAAAATATTTAGAAAACTAGACAAATCCCTTCTGTCAACTTTCATCATGGATTGCGATGTGAAGATGGCTCTTTCCCTTCTTGTTAGGACAGGCAGTGCCTGTCAGGACTGCCCCTGCTTGCAGACAGTGTGCTGGAAGCTGTGCTGCCTTGGAGGGACTTTGTTTCAGGGGCAATAAATCTCCTTTTTGGGCAGCAGGGTTTCCCACTGCTTTTCCCAGCAGCCAGATGAATGCACCTGCGTGCAGTGTGCTGTCACACTGCTGGGTCTAGCTGGGAGCTTGGCACCTGCAGGAAAACAAAGTCTTGAAGGTTTAAAAGGTAATAAAAGCAAATGTGGTTAAAATGCAACTTCTGGGTCGCACCAGAGTGGGGAGGGTCTGCCCTGCCAGGTGTGGTTTTCTCTTCACTCTCCTTCTGCCTTAGCTTCTGCTTTAAAGCCTTCTTAAGGGGCAGGGGAAGGTGCTGCAGTGTCCCAGGACAGAGCAAAAAGTGCTGCACCTTGCCCAGTGCTGAGCCTGTGGAGATGTGTGGTTGTGATGCGTCCACCTGGATGTTCTGAAAGCACATCAACATCAGCTCTTCACAAAGCTCCTTTGGATAAAAGCCATGGCAAACACATTCCTAGCCCCTCTTTGAGCCTGATGGCGCTGTATTGGTGCACAGAGGGTTTGGAGTGGTTTGAAGAGCAGAAAGAAGCACAGCTATTCCTTCATTATTATTTTTTTTTAAGCAGCAAACGCTTGGTTTCTCAACTTTTATTGAGGCTGATATTGTCTGGCAGGCACCTACATTTCCTTTCACCCCATGTGCATCCCCCAGACACTTTTATCTTTGCTTCCTTTCCCCTTTTTATAGGATTCAGGGCTGACATCAGTCTCCCAAGCCCAGTGTTGTGGGATTAAACTGGTATCAGAACAAACCCCAACCAGCAGAGCAGGACGAGCTGTGGCCAGGGCTTTTCTCTGGGTGCTTTCAATGGCTGGCATGGTCAGACCCCCAGTAATGTGCTGCAATGAATCAGCCCCTTGCAGACATGGAATAAATTAGTCTTGGGAAAAGAACTTTACCATAGAAGCAGCATAAACTTTGTTGTATTACCCTAAGGTGCCCAGTAATTGCTGTTGATTGGAAGGGAAAAGCCATCCAGAGGAGAAATGCAATTTGTTGCTGTGGCTACTAGCTCCCAGATTTATTATCTCTCTTCATTCTCCCTGAGTGTTGTAAAATACACCACACATTCAGCTTGCTTTTTTTTTGTTTTGCTGTTGTTGTTTTTTGGTTGTTTTGTATTTATTTCAGCGTAAACCCTGTCTGCAGGTTTATAGCACTGCCAGGTGCTATCACTGTGGACTTGCACTGTAGCTGCTCAGTGCTGGCATTTGTTCAGAGGCTGCCACTGAAACATAAAACACCTTTTGTCCTCAGTGTCTCATCCTGAGGTGGAGCCAACCTTGGCTGTTGTGGGAAGGGAAATGTGGAGAAAACATCTGGGATATTGGGTGGCCACAGCAAGAGTTTTCACAGTTTCAGGGAAACGTGGTTCTAATGCATGTACACATTTTGTGGATAAAAAAGAAATACTTTAATTTCAAAGATGAATTGAATACATAATGTTTTATAAAATTGGGAAGGCAGTGTGAGGCACAGAGAATAATTTCATAGTGTGAGAGAGCAGCTTGCAGTCCCAAGGAGGAAGGGAGGACTTTTCCTTAAAGGAAGAGGCAGAGTTGATTCTCTTGTTCCTTTCTAGGATTTTTGGGTGAGCTTGGAAAAGTCCTTCTAGCCCGTGAGTGCAGTAACAGCACTTGGTGCTGAGAAGTGCCTTTGACTATCAGGGATGCAATTGCTCCTCTTCACACTGATAAAACTCACTGCAGTGTGAGCATTTCTCCTCTGCTTTCATTTGCCTCTGCCTTCCACTCATGGGGTTTTGCTTTTCATGGCGTGAGTCCCAAATTCCACTAACGTATCTTAAGAATATTTCCTGCAGAACAAAGCCATGTGTTGGACATGGCACAGGAAATTGTTGTACCAGAAATGAAAGCTAATGCACTGAGAGAGCACAGTGTCTTCTTCAGAGGCTGCTTTTTAGCACAGTAAATGAGGAAAAGATGTTGTCAGCTCTTACATGGTCTGGGAGTTAAGAAATCTTAGTGGTGTCTCCTTGACAGGAGCCTGGGAAACTGGCTCTTGATAGAGGAGTCTCTTGGGCCAGCTGCAGCTTTCTGAGATCTCCTAATTTCCTCTGAAAAGATGCTTAGGGCTTTATTTGGACTGCCAAATTAATATTTTGATTAAACATCCTGATTTACCATTTGGAAAAAGAAAAAAAATACTTTTTCTTCACTCTGGAAGAGGGTTATTTAGTTAGTTTGGCAGTAGAAGAAAAATTAAGTAGGGCACAGGAGACTTGAAGCAACCACTGTGCTCTCCTGGGTAATATTCCTCGCTTTTCCTTTCCTCATGTCATGTGACTGCTGGGGTCTTGTCTAAAGGTCCTTCATCTGTCCAAATAGAGGCTAAAATCCACCTGCTTACCACCACCTCATGCTCTTTGCCTGTTGTTGCCTCATGTTTTCCTGCTGTTTGCTGCCCTGTGGTTCCCAGCCTGGTCATGCCTCTGTTTCCCATCAGGTCATGGGTTTCTGTACCCTGCCAGCCACTTTGGGACTCTGATGTTCTTGCTCTCAGCCCTTTCACTCCGTGCAGCTCCTTGCTGGGTCAGGCTGTGCCATTTCAAGCACCACAGGAGCTCTTTTTTTGCAGCTCCTCAGTGCTTTGGGGTGAGGGCTCGTTCTGGAGAGCTGAGATTTATCTCACTGAACACAGGGCTACATTTTCCAAACAACTCAGATTTTGAGCTGAAAAGGCAGCAAAAGAATTCCAGTTTTTTTAACACCTATTAACTCTCTAATGACAGACTCCCCAGCCAAACCTGGGGAGCGAAGAATGGGGCAAGCTCAGGTGTGTTGATGTTTGTTAATAGAATGGGATTTGCTTTGGGATCTTGATGGCAGCCTGAGCTTTTCTGCAGACATAAACTGCAGCTCCTGGGTGCTGTGGGTGCTGTGCGCTTGCAGAAACACAAGTGTTGACATGAGCAGAGAAGAACTGTGCAGCCCAAAGGCAGCATGGCCCATGAGCTCAGGCAGAAGTGTCCATGAGAGCCAACACACTCATCAGCACAGTTCACTAATTACCTCAATTACTGTGACAGCTTCCTGATCCCACGCCAGCATTTGAGCTTGTTCCTTGATCCCTGTTTAATGACAGAGTGCTCCCCTTGTTAATTTTTATATTTATGGCCCCTGCCCTCATATTCTCTGGGTCTGTTAAATTTTATGCTCTGTGAAACTGTTCAGGATTCATGGTGACCCCAGTGCTACCCCAGCTGATGTTCTCCAGAGCCAGCCAAAGTTCCCAAAAGCTTACAGCAAAAGAACAGGAAACTTGAAAATTCTGATATAGCAAGTTCAAACTAGGCAAATATGAAAAGTGGTCTTGGAATTTTTCAGCTTCTAGAACTGGTTTTGTGTCAGGAAACTTTTTTCTCTAATTAAAATAGGCTTTTTCTTTCCACATAAATTAATTCTAAAATATCTATGTGTTGTCTCTGGAATTTGGGGGATTTCAGATTCTTATTTGGCTCATATTCTCTATCAGATAAAAATAGTGGATTTTTAAAATAATGTTACAGCATTCCACAATTTATTTATAGTTGCAATCAAATACTGTTTAATCTTCAGTGGTTGTATATTCTTAATGTGTAAGAGTTTTGTCATGGATTTCACTACATTCATAGGCTGAATTTCTGTTACAATTTAAATGAAGGCTTTTTTCCTATTCCAAATGAAGTTATGAGTTCAGCCATAGGTTTTTAAGAGAAGCAGGGAGATTAATGTAATAACCCAGGCTAACTTCTTGACTAACACAAGTCATAGGATTTCAGTCACTGACGTGTCCACCCCAGAAACTTCTGGTTGACCTGGAATGAAAATGTGTGTATGTGTGTATAAAATTCAATCTTTTTTGAAAGATAGGAAATGATGGAAAAGCTACTGCATCCCTTGGCAATCTGTTTCAATTTGTTAGAATAAGCTCTCCTAACTCTTCCTCAGACCTTCATTCAGATAAGGTTGGAATCATTTAAACTGCCTGTCTCATCACTCCTGTGCCTGCAAATGTTTTCTGTTGCCAGTGCTTCCAGCTGCTGTTCAGGTCATTCCCACACTTATTTTCAAGAGTTCTTTGGAACCTTTCCTTCTCTGTACAGCCTCTTGTTGTGTGTCTTGAGGTGTCTTGTTGTATTTGAAAAATCAGAAGTATTTGATTGGCTTCCATAACAAAATGGAACAGCAACACCTCACACAAGGAAACAGGAGTGTGACTGTGTTCACAGGGGTCTGAGGGTGAGGGAAGAGATGAGGATCTGACTCCATGTTTCAGAAGGCTTGATTTATTATTTTATGATATATATTATATTAAAACTATACTAAAAGAATAGAAGAAAGGCTAGCTAAGAACAGCAAAAGAAAGAATGATAACAAAGGCTTCTGTCTCAGACAGAGAGTCTGAGCCAGCTGACTCAGAGTCAGCCAGCTGACTGTGATTGGCCATTAATTACAAGCAACTCTGAGACCAGTCATAGATCTACCTATTGCATTCCACAGCAGCAGATAATCATTTTTACATTTTGTTCCTGAGGCCTCTCAGCATCTCAGGAGGAAAAATCCTAAGGAAAGGATTTTTCATAAAAGATGTCTGTGACATAGGACAAATCAGCCTGATTGTAGGAAGGTGTCAGCTCACCCCAAATGCTGCTGGGTGGGTAAATGAATGAAATGGTGCTTGTGGTTCTGATTTTCCATCTGTAAATAACACAGTTGCTTTTGGAGGCCAGTCCTGGCTGAATCCCAAGCTCCCAGCAGGCTCTCCAGTTCCATCACCAGGAGGGTCACTGCCTTGGAGCCCACAGTGCAGCCTGGGTTCTGAGTGTGCTCTGAGTTCTTGCACTGAGCTTTGCCCTGGAGGCAGCAAGTGAGGCTGCTGGGGTTTAGCTGGGGGTGTTACTTGAGGAGCATTGCAGTGCTGTTACAGAATCACGGAGTTATTTAGGTTGGAAAACACCTCCAGGATCACCGAGTCCAGCATGTGACCAATCCCCACCTTGTCAGCTAAACCAGAGCTTTGAGTGCCACATCCAGCTTTTCCTTGGGCAGCTCCAGGGATGGGCAGTCCCCACCTCCCTGGCAGCCTGTCCCAGTGCCTGACCACCCTTTCAGTGAGCAATGCTGAAGGTGTGAATCCAGATGGGCTGTGCCCTGCTAAATCCTGGGTTTGCCCCTCACCATCATGCCCATGCTTTCAATCTGGGCTCACCCTGGCTGGTGCAGCTCACCTGGAGCTTGTGGAGAGCACAGCTGGCTCATTTCATCTCCTTGCTCTGGACATCCTGCTTTGTTTCATTTCCTTCTGATTCTCTGCACTTTCCTACTTCTCTCTGCTCCCAGGCCATTCCCCTGAAGCCCTGCACTGCCCTTCCACTTGGCCTGATGTTCATGGTCACTGTCCTCTGCTTGCTCCCCTCACTATTCAGTGTTTCCTTGTAAATCCACCTCAGCCGCTCCATCCCTGCCCTGTGCCTCCAGGCACTTCTGCCAGCACAATTTCTGAACATTTTGTCGATGTTTCCATCCTAGTTACCCACTGGATCTGCTCACTGAATGAATTCCCTGACTTTTTAGCCGATCACATCTCTGGGCATGAAGGGGAAAGAAATAATTGCTGCAGGGCACAGGGGTCAGGGTGTTTGGCTGCTCCTCTCCTGCTCTTTAACAACCTGAATGTTGGCCATTAACCATGGTAAAAACAACTGCCTATTTCCAAGTCTATTGGAGTATATTTTTGAGTATATTGTGAGAAGATATGGAAATCTGGGTATTCTGTTTAATAGCTAGAATTTAAAATGCTAGGGTTCTTTATATTCTGGTCAACTTTTTTTTTTTTCCTTGAGCTCTGCAATTCTAGAACCACAATAACCCTCAATTAAAGGAATATTTAAACCTGTAAATTGCAGTGAACAGAAGTGACCAGAATTGGTACCCACTGCTGAATTGCAGAGCAGGGATACTCATGTGAACAGCTACAGAACCTGCCCAGCAGCACGTCTGCCAGATCTCTGGTGAGCAATGCTTAATTAGCAAACTGGAGCTGCCAAGGGATGCTCTGAGGGTGTGTGCAGGAATTGTGTGGGGTTTGCATCCCCAGAGCAGCCAGGGAGGGCTGATGGTTCCTGGAGGAAGGGCTGCCTGCACCTGCAGTGTGGGGATGCTGGAATCATCCAGGGGGTTGCAAGCCTAAAGACAGCTCTGGAGAGGAGCCTGGTGCTGGCTGATGGCATCCCCTGAGCTTCAGTGGTTAAATGGCTGCTAAAATATTTTATAGTACTTTGCATCTTTTAGTAAAATAGACCTGAGACTGTCAGAGTCCCCTGAAGATCCCAGCTTTTGCCCTTCAGGACCACCTGAAGCTCTCTCCTGGTTGTGGAAGTCAACAGCAGTGATGTTGGGGAATTCAGTGCAGATGCAGGTGCTGTGGAAGAGCATGGGGGGTTAGAATATAAGAAAATAAAGACAGTGCAGAAAGTAATTTTACCCCTGAGGAGTTGCAGCTGGGCCAGTTATCAAAGATTAGGAGCAGGCCTGACTTTAACAGGCCACGGCTATAACCAATGAGAAGAAGAGTGCTATAAAAGGCTCATACGTGGATGGATGGATGGATTGCTGACTGGTTGAGAAGGGCACTGGGGTCAGTGGCTGCTTTGTGAAGAAGGAAGAGTCAGTGCCCTGAGGAGCTGTCCATGAGAAAACACCAAGGAGGTATGAAACTTTTGTGATAAGGAGACACCAGTATGGAACCTTGTGATAAGATGCCAACAGAAGAGCAAGGGAAGCCAGTGTGGGATAAAGAGTTAATGAGAATTTTCTCATTTCAAAAGAAGTGATAGACTGCTGCATCTCTGGGACCCTGCAATCCCAGGGTACAAGAGAGAGAGAGATGCTGCAGTAGTACCATGATGGATGATAATAAATGCTTCTTTGCATTAGATTTCCATTTTCTACAGGGAAACATTTATTAGTGGTGAGTGATGGTGTGGTCTTTGGGTTTTTTTTTTTCATCTGCTGTTTCCCAATCCACTGATAAATCTTAACTCTTCACATTCTAGCTGTTGTTAATGATCTGAATGACCCTTTTCAGAGCTGACTGGTATTTGGACAGGCTGGGCAGCCTGGCCCAACAAATCAGCTGGAAATCTGGTCCAAGTGGAAAAACAAAAGCAAAAGAGTGGGAGGCAGAGCTGGCACAGCCTGCCAGCTCTTGGAAAGAATATTCTAGCTTCAGGGGCACTTGGAGAGTTGTTTCCTTTGGATCTTGCCCCAAATGCCACCTTGGCCTTTCTTGTCCCAGTCCCTCCAGCTGGACCAGCTGGACTGGTCCAGTTTGATTCCCACAGGATGCAAGGTGAAGCCAGGGCAGATTCCTGGATGTTTGGGGGAGGAAACCTGGCCCTGGCCAAGTCCAAAGACAACCCTCTTCCAAAGGGATTTTGGTTGCTGCTTCAAAGTTGCAGTGCTGCTAGCTCAGGAAATAAAGTAGGAAACAAAAAAAAAAAGAAACCAACATTCCCCACAGCCCACTGAATCCTAATCTTTAAATCCTGAGATTTGGAAAACAAACAAAATGTCATTAAATTTTTTTTAATTGTGGTTTCTTTGACTTTTAATCTTCTTACTCTCATGGGTGATATTGTTCTCCATTTAAAATTCCCCATAACCACATATTCCTCTGATGGAGGCTGGGATTGTTCTTTCTGAAGACAGTTACCATGCATTAATTGCTTGTCTTGACTCTTTTCCTTCCCTTTTTGCCTACTTCCCCCTACCTTTTTGTTATGTGGAGACCTGCACTGGAGCTACAAAATGTGTCTGGGGAAAATGATGGAAAAAATTAATGTAACTACTTCACATATATTATGTCTTCTGAATATTTTTAATAAAAAATTATACTGCTTGCACAAAAGTTATACATGCAAGTGTAATTGCATCATCAACTGCTGTCTAATTGCTAGGAAAAATATTAGCCCAGACAGAGCTTAAGGTAAGTTAGTGTTATAATTAAATTTAGAATCTTTCAATGTATCTTACAAAATGCTTCTCAGACATTCCAAGCACTTAAAATAATTTTAAATCATTGTCATTTCTATATACAGTTTCTGTCACCTCCATGGTGATATAAATTATTCAGTAATTACAGTAAATATAAGCTTAATTAACTGTAATTAACTATCCAAATCACTAGTAGTAATATATTTTTTATTTTAATTCTCTTTTGATTTCATGGCTTCAAGAGTAATTGTTTGCTTGGTGGTGGAGAAGAGAGTGAAACATTGGCCTCTGCAGAGCAATCTGAATGAGAGGTGTGAGATAAAAACCCACCAGGAAATGGCCATCACCTGTCTGAGCTGCATTCTCACCTGTCTGAAGCAATTCTCAGTCTGCATCAGTACCAACCTGTGTTTAATAGGAAAACTTGAGGTCATCAAACATCCCTTGGTAATGTTGGTTATTAATCCTTATTCTTTGGTCTGTGACTGTCGCAGACATCCTTTATGAAAAATCCTTTCCTTAGGATTTGTCCTCCTGAGAAGCTGGGAGGCCTCAGGAACAAAATGTAAACAATGATTATCTGCTGCTGTGGAATGCAACAGGTGCATCTGTGATTGGTCTCGTGTGGTTGTTTGTAATTAATGGCCAATCACATTCAGCTGGTTCGGACAGACAGCCAAGCCACAAACCTTTGTTATCATTCCTTCCTATTCTATTCTTAGCCAGCCTTCTGATAAAACCTTTTCTTCTATTCTTTTAGTATAGTTTTAATGTAATATATATAATAAAATAATAAATCAAGGCTTCCGAAACATGGAGTCAGATCCTCATCTCTTCCCTCAACCTGAGACCCCTGTGAACACGGTCACATGTGACAGTTGTTTTCATTTTTTATTTTGCAGTGGAAATAAAAAATAATCCCATGCACAGAGCTTGGGATTTCTATCCACCCTACAAAGGGTGTGCTCCTGTCAAATCCATCAGAGGCTGCCAAGAGATTGTTGGGTTATTTTGTTTTTTTAATTTGATGGGTGAGGGAAGGAGAGGAGGGGGGGTTCCTGATACTTTTATTCAACTGACTAAAGAGCTCATGTTAACATTCTCTTCTGAAAATACAGCGTTGGCCTGTGTGTAAAATGAGCTTTGAAGTGCAGAGCTGACAAAGCCCAGGGGGAAGTGTGTCTTTTATTAACAACGGCTGGTACACTGCAGCAACTCCACTGGAATGTTTAGAGGGAATGTTTTCTGTGTGAGCAGCAAGGGCTGCTGGGCTGGGACAGGCCCTGGCTGTGGCAGGAGGCTTTGCTGATCCATTTGTCCTCCTCCTCCACCCCTGGGAGTGCCTTCAACCCACAGGTGGGGCGGGAGGACCAGCATGTGACAATAATCAGCAATGAGGTGAAAAATTCACTGTGCAATGGAGGTCTGAATTCTAGGTTAGTGACATGGTGGCTGGTTTGAGATTGGAGTGTTTGTCTTTTTTTGGGCTTTTTTTGGCTTATTGTTATTGCTGTTTTGGGTTTTGATTTTCTTTTTGGTGTTGAGGTGTCTTAGGGGATGGGGTTTCAGTACTTCAGTGGCATGCTGGGTTCTGGTTCTTCAGGATGGGCTCAGGTGCTTTCAGAAAACATTTTAACAAAAATCCACAGTAGTGTTTTATACATCTATACCTCTGCAGATATGTTTTATATATACTTGCATAATACAGCATGTGGACCCATTCTTTCCTTTTTTTAAATTAATCTACCTTGCATAAAAGGAGATTTACCTGAGGGACACGAGCCTGCAGCTCTCTTCTCACTCTCCTTCCTGCTGTGATTTCCATTCTTGCTTCTTCATCCTTCCTTTGCTTCACAGAGCCCCAAAATGCATCCTGCCCACTGCTGGGACTGTGCTGAGCAGAGATTGGTGTAATTAGGAAAAAATCCTTCTCTGTGAGGGTGGGGAGGCCCTGGATCCCTGGCAGTACCCAAGGCCAGGCTGGACAGGGCTTGGAGCAACCTGGGACAGTGGAAGGTGTCCCTGCCATGGCAGGGGTGGAACTGAATGAGCTTTAAGGTCCCTTCCAACCCAAACTACTCTGTGATTCCATAATCCTATTATAGTCCTAAAACCAGCTTGAAAGCCTGTCCAAGGCCAGAGGAAAAGCCCAGTACCAATGCTGGGGTTAGACACTTACAGCTCTTGGCTTTGAGATCTGGGGATCTGAGGCTGGCTGATACAGAATGAAATACGAGCATCCTGAATTTTTCATGTTGCAGTTCAAGTATATTTGGGCTAGATTCATCAAAGGAATAACCGGGAGAGATATTTTTCATTTGTAGAATCCTAATGAATACATGACACCGCTATTCATAATTTATCTGCTTTCCTATTTTAATTAATAGTTCTACTGGCCATTTCTGTATTTCCCCCCCCCCTTATTTATAGAAAGCCATCAGTTCAAAAATATTGAGTCATGCTGCTGTTTGTTACCTTTCATAAGTTTGCCTTAGTATTAGGACAGAGTGAACTTTGCTGTAACTTTTAAACACATAAATGAAGGTGAAGAATGCCATCTATTTTGCTGTTCCTTTGAGTCCTGTCAAAATTTGTGGTTTACCTTCCCCCAAGTACTTTTACATCATTTTAGGCAGGGAATGTGGTGTTTCTTGTGCAGGAGGGAGCCACTAGAGGACACCACCAGACGACACATAAAACAAACAAACATTGCTGTAAACAGAGAAGGTTGGGGGGGAATTATCAGGGATGGGAAAATGCTGATTCTTAAGGTTTTGTGGGGATGAATAAAGCTAACCTAGCACCTCCTTATTGCCAGCCAGAACTATTGGGCTGGGAATGACCAAATCCTTGCTTGGGGTTGTGCTGTGCAGGGACAGAAGTTGGACTTAGTCATCCTTGTAGGTCCCTTCCAGCTCAGGAGATTTTATGATTCTAGGACTGGATTCCAAGAGCTTTATTTCTGATGGTTCTAGACCAGATCTGGAGGCTCTGCAGGAGCTTTGCAGAGCTGCTGTCAGGGACCTGGAGGAGCTCTGGGACCCTGCAGCAGCGTAAGGATGAGGGTGAGGTGATATTTCTGCCCTCTGTGGTTTCTGCAGCACACTTTTTCCAGGTAGGAAAAACCTCCTGATCTGCTGAAGCAGATGCTGGAAGTATAAAGCAGATCTCTCCCTTCCAGGTTGTCATTTAAAAAGAGTGGCTTCAAACAAAAGGGAAGGTTTAAAACTTTCAAATCACAGATTTAATGACAGGATAACGATGCCGACAAAGCAATTAGGGCTGGGAGAGGGCACAAATATCAAGATTATCCCTGTACAAAACCTGTACCCAAGCCTGGTTAAATGGTTTTCACCATTTGTGAAAAAATAGTGCCAAAACCTATCTCTAAATACTCAAAACCAATTAAATGTGAAGTATTTGCAGAAGAATCAGGTTACAAAGTCTGGTTCTTGGGCTCTTGCCTCTAAACCAAAAGTCAGAGGCAAAAGGGGACAGGAAGATAAATGTAATTTCACAACACTCTGCAGCCCTAAATGCAAAACCCCCAAAAAACCCAGCTGAAAAATTGTCTGTTTTCCATGTGTCTCTCTCATGTGTGTGGTGGATATCAGAGGAGCTGTGAGCCCTGAGGATTTCTTTGAGGTTTTTTAATCCCACAAAAATCATGTAAATCATGTGAAATCAGCTCTGATGCATCTCCAGTGTGATTTATGTAGATTGAAAGTTGGACTGGCCAAAAAGCACTTGTATAATACTTTGTTTTGTGGAGAACTGTGGGCTTTACATCTCTCAGAGGATGGCTTTGCTCTCAGGGGAGCATTTCTGCCTTTCCATTTTGTTAGCTGGGATCAGGAGTGGCACAAAGCTCATCCTTTGGATGTGGAGCAGTGGTGGCTTCCTTTGCAGGCTGCTGGTGGCATTTCCTCTGCAGGACAAACCTCCTCAGACAGAATTTATTCTTGTAGAGCATCACCTGCTTCCTGTGGGGGTTTTCAGAGCTTCTCTGCCCATGCTCCCTCTGGGGAAGGTGCAGAAGCAGCCCCAGGGTGCTCCCTGCCTAAGGGGTTTGCCATTGAATTGCTTTTTTAACTGACCTTTTTTCGTTGAGCTCCCTTTCCCTTCCTCTTTGCCTTCCCCTTCCCACTTTGCTTTTTCCTTTTCCCCTCTTTTTTTTCTGCCTCCTTTTTCCCTCTTTTTTTGTCATGTTTTGTCTTTTTTTAATATATTTTCTCCTTTTTTCCCTTTTTTGTCTTTTATTTTCCTCTCTTTTGTCTTTTTTCCTCTTTTTTTGTCTTTTTCCCCCTCTTTTTTTTCTCTCTTTTTGGTCTTTTTTTCTTTTCTTTAATTCTCTTTCGTCCTTTTTCCTTCTTTTATTCTGCCTCCTTTTTCCCCCTCTTTTCTTTTTCTTTTTTCCTCTTTTTTTGTCTTTTTTTCCTCTTTTTTGGTCTTTTTTTGGTCCTTTATTTGGTCTTTTTTTTCCTCTTACTTTTGTCCTTTTTTTATCTCTTTCCTCCTTTTTTCCTCGTTTTTTTTTTTTTTTTTTTTTTTTTTTTTAAATCTCTTTCCTATCTTTTGATACATGTATTTTTTTCTCTTCTATTTTCTCTGCTTTTCAGTTTCTCTTCCCCTTCTCCATCTCTGTCCTGCCCTGCGGTGGCAGCCCCAGGACCCCCCGGGCTGGCTCCGCTGTGTCCTTGCGTGTCGCGGTCACCAGAGGGGGACAGAGCCCCACGCACGGCACCTGCCGAGGGAATGCCACCCAAAATCCCAAAAATCCCCTGCCAGGACGGAATTTGGGGTGGCAGCTGCGCCCCTGGGTGCCCCAAGCCCAGCCCTGGGTGTGGTGCTGGTGCCACACCACAGGGACCAGCCTTGGTCCCCTTGCTATCACTTGGCACCAGTGTCACTTTAGCCTGGACAATATGTGTGTGCTTAAAAATAAACTCTCCACCAGCCCTTAAACAGCTGTAAATTCCTTGGGGGTTAAGCAGGAGATGGAGCTGTATCCCAAACTCGGCTTTGAAGCTGCTTGGTTTTTCCTGTCTATTATTGTAACAGAAATGCTGTTTAAAAATGACTGTTCCTATGTTTAAAGATACCTGTTCTCCGCAGTTTTGGTCTGGTTCACTGAGAACTGGCACACACCAAGTATTTAAGTTAGCAGCACCCATCTAGGAGAGAAATTTGCAACTGACAGCATTGGAAATGAGAGGAGAAGCAAATTTGATGAGCATTTGGCTTTTTCGATAGCTGGTTATGCCTGATTGGAACCGTGGGGAAAACAAATGCAATTATTTGTGTGAGATTGAATTTCATTGCCAGCAGAAAATGTAAAATCTGTCACCTGCACGCTCCTGTTGTCTGGTCATGAGCTGGAGGATGCTCCTGCAGCAATGCTGGGGGTACCAGCAGCCAGCCTGTGCTCAGCTCCCTGTGTCCTCCTGTCCCACTGCCATGTGGGTCACCCATATGGCCTCCCAAAATCATGGACATGGCAAAGCTGAGTGCTGTCCCCAGGAGGATGTCCTGTGGGCTTTGGTTGTGTGGCAAACCAAGGCCAACAGAGCAGAATCTGTGAGACCTTAAGACATATAAATAATGCTTGGCTTGAGTCCATTTCCCAGCTCCAGCCTGCTTGCAATGTTCCCTTCTCCAGATCTGAGTGTCAGACCCTTGCCCCTATCCAGCTGTCCCTGGTAATTGAATTTTAATGCCTCAGGCTGGGAGTTCTTGGTGGCGTTTGAAGTGGAGCCTTTCAGTGTGGTCACCCTCGGGCTTTGAAGCTCCCTGTCTGCCCCCAAGGATGGTGGGGATAGCCCCATCTCTGGGGGGACAGCCACTCTGCTTGGGCCCAGCTGAACCCAGGCAGCAGCTGATTTTGGGAATTGAGGAATTTTCTCTTGTGCAGATGGGAGAGACTGGACAGCTAATAAGAGTTTATTCTGGTGGATTTGAAAAATGCATTAAATATTCTCGAGAGAGCCACCAAGTGCTGTTTGGACAGCTGGTGGCACCCAGTGAGGTGGCCCTGCTGTCACTGATGGGACAGCAGGCTCTGAGCTCCCCACAGCCCAGCCTGGGCAGTGACATCCCACAGACCTGGAGCAGGTCCCATGGGCACAGCCAGGGGAAGCCACCAACTGGAGTGCCCCCTTTCTGCAGAGAAAAGGAGAATTTAAGGTGGAAACCCAGCAGAGCTGATATCTGTGACTCTCTTTCTCCTCTTTAAATCATTTCAGTGTAATTACCGTGCAAACAGAAGGCCTGGGTAATTATTACATGGTTTTGTGGGAGTAAATTTAACGTGTGGTTCCCATGCAGTCACACAGTGAGGGACAACGTCTTCCTTTGAGGTTTTCTCTTTAACTCCCTGCTTTCAGTTTCTTCCTGGACTCAGCACAGCCAGTAATTGCCACCAGAGTGGGAATAGCTCTGAACCCCCATCAGCAGCAGGGACTGGCACTGCCATCCTGGTTTGCAGCAGATCTGCACACAGACTGTGACCCAAACAGCCCAAAGCACAGGGAGGGGGATGCACAGTGCAGCTGCTGGGTGTCACAAGACTTCTGAGAGAATCATTGTCCCCAGGATTTGGTGGAGAATGGCTGGAGCTGTGCCAGGGAGGCTCAGGCTGGATACCAGGGAAAGGCTCTTCCCCAGAGGGTGCTGGCACTGCCCAGGCTCCCCAGGGAATGGGCACTGAGGCTGCCAGAGCTCCAGGAGCTGCCAGGGATGCCCAGGGTGGGGCTGCCATGGCTGATCCTGGGGGTCCCTCCCAGCTCAGGATATTCCAGGATTCTATGGTGGTCCATGAGCTCCAAGGGGGCACTCAAGCTAACAAATCCCATATTTACGTGTTGGGATTTATTTGAGGACCCTGGGGAACAGCAGCATTGTGTTTCACTTCCCCAGAGCTCTGGAGGCAGAGCTTGTTGACCATTCCCTCTTTGTCAAGTTAGCATGGGACAATCATTTGCATTTTTATTTCTGACTTTAACATATTGCACAAAGAGTTGTGAATCTCAGCTCATATTGATTTATTTATTGTAAGAAACTTTTCCATTGAATTACAGCCATTTCCCCTTTTTTCTGGTCATGATGATAACCTGAATTTTGCCATGGCCTGTGTTTAAGCACAGGAACAAATCACCATGAATGTGGCTTGTTGGAACATTCCCACAGCCCAGGATGGAGGAGGTGCCTCCAAACAGCCTGGAATATTGGTGTGCTTGTGTGTTAGGGTGTAACACAGCCGGGCAGACCTGCACTGCTGTCTGAGCTGCAGAACAGATGACTCAGAAAACACTCTCAAGTAAGTTATAAATTGTTTCCTGTCACCCATGCTGCCGGCTCGCTCTGCTGTTCTGCTGCTTCTATTTCATTTGTTTCCTTCCTCCTTCCCATTCCCTGTGAAAAAACACACCTGAAAGTGCTTGTGCTGAAGGCACTCGTGCTGATGCCCTGCTTGGAGTATTTTTAGTGGAATCCCCAGGGTTTGGGCTGCCCAGGTCCCACAAATCACCCAGTCATAAATCCCATTGCTGGCTTTTTCTGCTGGGTGGATAAAGATGCTGTTGGAATCAGTTTCATTTTTCAGTTTATCTTTTATTTCCCACATGTACCCTGCATAGATGACCCATCCTGCTGAGAGTTAAACCTGCTTGTGCTTTTGGACCCACCTCCACTGCAAGAGCTGCTGTTTGTTCCAAGCCCACAGCACCCAAACTCTTTTCATCCAAAACCCCTCCATGTGGAAAGCTGAAGGTCTTTTTTTGTGCCTACAAAGATCCAGGTGTCCTCTGGAGCATCCCAGGGGCCTTGGCTTGCTCTTGGCATGTGTCTAAACCCAATGAACTCACTGTGGAAATAATGAGTAGGTTTGGGAGCAGCAAAAGTGGAAGGGGTTATATTTTCCTGTTTTCCTTCTTGAAGACCACTGGATCCACGCTGTCTCTGGGCTATAAAAGAAGATGAGTGGGAAATTGAGATATAGAAGAGAAAGCCCCAGGCCTTCATGTTTCTAACAGGAAAAGCATTTTATTGGGCTGGAGTTTTCCATGATATCCCTGAAGGTTTTGGGGATGCTCTGTGTGCTTTGCCACCACAAGATTCCTTCAGCTGGTGATGCTCTGGCCACAGAGGAAGGATGTTTTTAAGATGTGGTGATAGCAACAAGGCCCAGGTAATTTTTGACTTTGTTTAGGTGCTTTTAGTCAGTCCAGGCTACTTCTCTAAAAATAAAAATACATTTTTCTCAAAGCTCAGAGAAGTACAGGGATACTTTGATACAAAACCCACAGATCTGGAGGGGAGCATCCTGAGGATCTGCCCTGTTGTCCACTTGTGGTCCCCCCCTTGGTGTGAGTGGAAAGGGAACATGCCAATTAATTTTGTTTACTTGAACAGAATGAATGTTTTCCTGCATTTCTAAGATGCTTCATCTGGCTTTGAGCATTTTTCATTTGAACTTTAAAAATATTTTTCTGACCTTTTTTTTTTTCAAAATCAAGAGAACATATGAAAGTGAATCTTTCTTCTGATCAGCTTCCACTTAATAAATGTGTATTTTTTTTCAAAGGGCTGATTATATCAAAGTTTTCTAATGAGCCCCATGGACTGGACATGGCCAAGAAAAATGTCTGGCGTAAGGTACAGCTGGTTTTGGTTTCTCTCATCTGTGGAATAAATGGAAAAGCAATTTTATAGGTGGTAGGATGGGATGGTGAAGAGAACATGTCAAGGGAAAAAATCCCTTATACCAAATATTTTTTGGCAAAGATCTAAAAACACTTCTCAGTCTTGTATAACAGGCTTACATCTTGCTGGTGTGACCAGTCCTGGATTTTGATCTGCCCTGATAAGTCTGAAAAATGAGTTTTAATGTTTAAATGCTGCCATTATTTCTGCAGTTTTGGAATTTCATTGTGGCTTGTTCTGGATTTGAGCTTCCCCAAGGTTGTTGGGAGTCTGGGCTGGGTTAATTCCTGGGGAAGGAAGCAGAAGAGCTCTCTTATTTCAGTGTTTTTTAAATGTAAGTTCAGAGCTCACTTGTACATTGCCTTGGAAAGCAACTGATAACAAAAGAGATTTGGAGTTTGGGTAAGATAAGAATCAAATTGAATATTTGTCCTGACCCAACAATGCTCTCTATCTGTTCAGGAGATCCAAAGAGTTGCACTTGTTTTAAAATAGTTTTTCTTTTTTCTCTATCTCCTAAACTTCTCTGTGCTGATGTTGGGCTCAAGCACTAAAACTAACAACATTCACAAACCCCAAGGGATGACAGCAAATTTGTCTCTAAAATGTGGTGATAGTGAACTTTCCCATCCCTCCTTTATCATGGAGGGTTACAAACACCCTGGGACACTCAGAGCCTCTGGGAATACTTTTACAACTTATCAGGAAAGGGATGGATTCCCCAGAGATGCTGATTTCAGAGGTGGCCCTGAGCTGAAATCTCAGTGTTGTCCCAGCCCCTGAACTTGCTGCAGCTGAGCCTGGAGCATTTCCCAGCTTGGGCAGGAGGCTGAAGTCAGTGCAGTCACCAGGAATTGCACACTGAGTTCCCAATGGATACCCCTGATCCTCCTGGATTGCTGAAGTCAGTGCAATCACCAGGAATTGCACACTGAGTTCCCAGTGGATAACCCTGAGGAGTCTCCTGGCTTTGGGGATTTGCAATTTATTCCCCTTGGACTGAGGTCTGGTGCTTTCCTCCTTGAGAGGAGTCCTGTAATTCCTGTGTAATTCCATTAGCTCCAACCAGACCTACCTACAGCACACAGAAAATGTTTTTCTAACCTCCAGATCCTACTGAAAATGATGCCCAGGTCCTTCCCATCAAGGGAACTTGTGCTCAGCAGAGACACAGTGACAGAAACAAGGATTTTAAAAATGATTTATACAGCACTAACAGCAGGACTGCTGAAACTTAAGTGCTAAGTGACAAGGGGTCTCTGGTTTTGCTTTTATTGTCTGAATCTTGTAAACTGGAGTCCAGGAACCTGGAGATATACCAAGAGGTTGGTGTAGACAATGAAATGGCTGGTTCTTCCCTGCCCCTTGATATTTATTTAGAAAGAACTAGGAAAAAATATTGCTTTTTCTGACAAAACTGCCAATAAATTTACTCAGTAGGCATAAATAATTAGTAGCATGGGGACATGGCTGGCAGATGATAGTCTTGACATGTTTGTAAGCAGCTCAAAATCCATTACCATGGGATCAAAATTGCATAACAGTCTAAAAAAACCCCACTGAATCAGGGCCTAAAATCTAATATATCAACTTTGATAAGCTACCTAGTAATCAGCTACAAGAAAACTTATCTTGCTCAGGTTGTATTTCTAGCTGGCATATAGACTGAAAATTAAAGAATTAGCATATTTGTGGCAAATAAAATATTATGTTTCTGAACAAGTGACTGTCCTTATTTAATGCCCTGCTTTGTATTTAGAGTAGCTGCAGAGGCACATCCTATATGTGCTCAGCACAGCAGCTGGATGATGTGTTTAGAATAATTCATCAGATAAATTCATGTCCATGAATAATCTGCATTCAGATCATGACCTTTACCAAGCTGTGCTTTTTCCAGGGCTCAGAACCTCCAGCTAATACTGGGGACAAACAAGAGGAACACAGAGGAAGTTTTCCCTCATCTCCTCTATTACATTAGGATTTGGGAGCAGGGCAGGAAATCCTCAGCCCAGGGCATTTTCTGAGTGTTTTGCTGGAGCTGGGGAAATTGTTTTAATTACAGGCAAGGGGTTTGGGGCACAGCTGAGCTGTGAGAGCTGTGTGTGGCCAGCACTGAGTGCCTTGGCTTTCCCACCATGGGCTCTCCTGAGTCTCCCTGGTTGTCCCTAACCATGGACTAAGAGCAGAAGTGCATTGCTCAAAGCTGAGCTGATGTGTGATACCATGCCAAGGCACAGTCCCTGGCTCAGGTCAGACAGTGGAGCAGCTCACAGTACCCATGGCAGCTCTCACCCCTTAACCTGGGCTGCAGAGTGAGTCCCTGCACTGGGCAGTGCTGGAGGTGTCTCACCATCGCTGGATTCTGGGAAATGAGGCAGGGCAGCCTGTCCAGCTGATGAAAGTCACATTTGTTTATCCACTAAAACAGCTGGCTGCTTAACCCAGCACCTACCTGGTGGGAAAACCACTGATGAAGCAGCTCTGGCTGAGTGAGTGAGCTCTGCACACTGACTGCAGGGCAGCGACAAAGCCAGAACAGCGTCAGGACCATGGACAGGGGCTCAGAGAACCTCGGCGACTTGGAAACCTTGGTAGTTTTGCTCACGGTGCCAAAAACTACCAGGAAATAAAATAGACAGAAAGCAACAGGGCTGTAAAATGTCAGAAGCAAAATTTGAGCCCGAAATTCCCATTTAGCCAATATTATATCTTGATACTGGATCACTCTGCTGTTGGTGATTTTAGGAGTGAACTTTAGCATTTTTTGTATGAAACATTTGCACTCTCCCTTATTTGCTTTCAGCGGTTTCACAGAGCTTTGTACTGTGCTCACACAGAAATTCGGCAATGTTTTTATTTGCTTCTTGTGTTTAAGATGGTAAAAAATATTTTGTATAACCTCTTGCTGTGAGAATAAGGCTTCCCTGGGTATGTTCCTCATATCCTCTGAATCATCTAGGTGAAGGAAAAGCCTCCCAGGCTACCGGTCATGTTTTGTGGCTGGGGACACTGTGTTTAGCTCAGGAGGCTTTTGTGGTTTGATTCACCAGGTCACCCACGGGGCTGGTGCTCCTGCAAAATGAGCAGGAAAACTTGAGACTGGATTTGCTAGGCTGTAGTCCTGACTTTGATGCTCCCGCTCTGGATGAAAGCAATAACTCAGTTTCCTTGTCTGTAAAATGGAAGACCAGGATTGTTCTCCCAGTGTAAGAGCTTGAAGAGTGGATAAGGAGCTCAAAGCAGATGTTTTTCTGTAGGACACGTGCGTGAAGGAAGCTTGAAAGGGATCTGTGTTCAGCACTGTGAGGTTTATTTGCTGCTTCAGCTTGTTTGTTCTTTCATCAGGCCATTGAACAATAGCTAATGAAAGGGGATGACCTTATTTTTTTTTCCCCAGGATATTGCTGCTCTTGTGTCTTTGAAGCAATTAAGGCAGCAGCTTTGTGTGTGGAATGCAGCAGTGTAGGTCCTCCCTGTTAGGACTTTGATGACTGCTGCAAAAGCAAAAATGTGGCTGAATGGGGCTTTCATTATTTCATTATTCTCTAAATTTATTTTAGGCTGCTAAAGAATTAATGTGAATAATTTTCCCATTTCACCATCTGCTTTAGACTCCATCTCAAAGGGTTCCCAATGAGCATTGCAGGCAAAACCCTTTAAAAATGATCCTCTCCATATTTCCTGCACTCAGCAGTCTGCTAATGTGGCCAATAGATCTAGGTGATGGGCCTGCATGATTTAGGGAGCATCATTAGGGTTATGATGAGCTGTGCAACTGTCTTGTTTATTCACACTTAGCAATTCCCTTGCAGTGCCTTTTGTCTCAGTAAGTCTTTTTGCATTTAATCTTCTGCAGAGAGCAGTGCCAGAGACACTTGGTGGGTGAGACATCCACCTTGGGGTCCTCAGGAGCACGAGCTGCTCCTCTGCCTTGCACCTTATTGCCCTGGTGGGTCAGGCTGGACACACTGAGGGTCTCCACACCTGACCCAGGGGGAAGTGCTCATCTCCTGCTGACGTTCAGAGAATTACTCACAAAAAGTTTACATGTCTTGACTGTCAGTTCTCTGTGTATTTCCCACTCCAATCTCTTGGATCCAAGGAGTTTTTTATTGCCTACCAAGTTTGCACCCCACTGAAGCCTCTATTAAACATCCTTGCCACCATGGCTCTCAGGGCAGCCCATGACTGCCCTCCTTCCTTGTGAGGAGGGGGAGGAGGATGATCAGGAAGCTGAAGTATTTAACCTGCCTGTCAAACAAAATTATTCATGGCAGGTGAGTGGCTGCACAGCATTTTGCAAGGTTGCCGTGAATAATACATAACATGGTCAGTCCTGGCACGGGAGTGTTGCTCTAACTTTTGAATAATTCCCACACCTGGAATAAAAGCAGTGCACATCTTCCCATCCCTCATTTCCTGTGAGAGGTGTGAAGGGATGCTTTGATGCTCAGGTGTGAGCAGCTGCAGCTCTGCCCCTTTGGGTGTGAGCAGGGCAGGCAGAGGAGCAGAGCCTGAGTGGTGCTGGCAGGCTCTGAGTAGAAAGTCAAAGCCTGAGTGGTGCTGGCAGGCTCTGAGTCAGCCTATGCCCTTGGGATGAGCACAGAGAGATTTATCATCATTGAGGGGTTGTAACGAGGTTACCCAGCTCTGGGATGGCACCTCACTCATCTCCTGCCAGCCTGGGACCAGGGGGAGAGAAATGTGCAGCCACCCCCTGCTCTCCCCTGTGGGTTTTGTTGGCAGAGCAGGAGACAGATGGATGGCCATGCTCACAAATGTGCTCAGAGTTCTCCCCTAAGTATGATGTCATTCTGGTACTTTATATTCAGAGTAAAATTTTATAATGGCACTATTTCCTTCCTTCAAGCAAAAAATTAGTTGAGCAGATCCTCTATTCTTATGGAAAGTCTGTGAGTCTATTACTTTGCTGGGAATTGGATTTTTTTTAATAATTCTTGAAAGGGGCTACTTTCTCACACAAAATTTTGGCTGAATTAGAGTTTTACCATGTTTTGCAATAGAATACATAAAGGTCTCTGACTTTTGATTATACATAGAAAGTCTCAGCTTTATATTTTGAACTACCGACATTATATAAATTAAACAAGAAACATTCCAACTTCTTTATTTTTGTAAACTTTTCTTTTTACTTGCTCTTTCCTCAGTTAACCTGCATGCTCACATGGTAATAAAAGGCAATACAAGTGTAAATCCATCACTTCATAAACACCCACATACCTCTTATGGTTTGAAAAGTGCATTTTGATCTCTGTTTTGTTGATGCTGACATAAATTAGTCACAGCAATCTTGGTGCAAACTCTGCAAGTCAAAGAAGGTCTGTCCATTGACTTAGAGACTTTGGCTCAAGCATTTGATGTACAGGAAAAAAAGAGATTGAGAGCTCTGGCTGACCTGAAAGGTGCCATTTCCAGGAGTAATCCATGAGAGGTATCAGGAGAGGATGGTTGTGATGGACAGAGGGGTAAAATAGAGTGGGTGTTACAGCTTTAACATGTGGCTGCAAGGGCACTGGAGTGAGGCCTTTAATTTCACATTAGGATTCTTCTCATATTTGTTAGATAGAACAATATTAACCTTTTGAATTTATTTAGAAACTCATTAGTGCATTTTTCTATAGTCCATTCTTTTCCTGATTAGCTCTTCTCATTACAATTCAAATTTCTTTCTGCTACATTTACCACATTGTCCTGCTTTCTCTCATCTCTATTGTTACTCAGCTTAATTTATTAAAGCAATGAAAAAGGAAGGGGGGATCGGTTGACACAGCAACCTTCCAAGCCTTTGGTGTTTGAGGAGGAAGAGAGAAGAAGGGAAACCCCCCCAGGTTTGCCTTTTCCTCTGGGAAAAGGGTTGGGAGGATGTGGCAGCAGTTTCTATACAAGTGAGAGATGCAAGCATGGTTCAGAGTAGAGCAGAAGATGAAAACCTTCTGTGGGTCCTGGTCTGTGCCCAAAGGTGCCAGCAGGGCACTGAGGGGGTCACAGTGACATACCTGCAGTGACCCTACAGCCTTGCAGGGCTGGGCTTTCCTGCTTTCTCACTTCAGCCATTGCTCAACCCCAGAGTTTTTAAATGAAATTCACTCTGAGGGTTCAGCATCCTCATCCTGTCCTGGAAACACGCAGCGAATGCTCCTCTGGCATCCTGTACCTAAGGTTGTTTTAAAACTGTGGGTAAGCCTTTAGCAGCATTTCTCCTGTGTACTTTTCCTTAGGACCAGGATAGAAGTTGGGAGCTGCTGTAATTCCTCTGGACTCCCCTCAGCTCCAGTGGAAAGTGAATTGATGCTCTGATAGGTTTTTTCAGTGAGAAACTTGAGCCTGTCCCTGTTTTGGGGGAGCTGGAATGGGGAGATGCTTAAATTAATTTATGTATTTGTTGTCCTGATTTGCAAACTATTTTTTGTTAGGAACATAATTTTTGGTCCTGTTTTTCTTTGCTTTCGTGCGGCGCTCGTTTCTCAGCAGCAGCGCTGCCACATCCCATGTGCCTGTGATTAAAGCTGCATTCACTCCTGACAAGAGATGATTAAATACTGCCAGATGATTCCAGCCATCCCAGCCGTGGTGGTTCTCTGATTATTGGTGTGTTTGAACATCTCACAAATGTGAATGAATGTGTTTACGCAGCAGCTCTCGTAAAGCAGGGAAGTGCCAGAGTGTTTTATCTGAGGAACAGAGGGATTAACTCAGCAAAGGTTATATAAAGAGGTTTTGGCAGGGCCACAAAAAGAATCTAAATTTCTGAGTTTCTACTCCAATGCCTTAATCATAAAATCATCTTTTCTCTGAATTCTTTTCCGTCTGTGGTAATTATAGTTTTGGCTGGGTTTATGTCCTTTATAAAAACCTGTCTTTCACACATCTTGTGAAATTGAAGAAGAGAAAAAAAGAGAAGATAAAACAATCATAATTTTCCAAGTGTGTAATTCTGGATTCCAGCAGAGACCTAAAACAAGTAAGGTAATTATTCCACTCAGTTCAGCACCATTTGGAGAATTAGGCTATTTTGTGAATTGTAGTTTTAGAATAAGACACATGGACTGGAAAAAGTTCAATGAGCAACATGTGAAATAAAACAAATGCTTGCAAAAATCAGCTGAAAGAAAAGGAACTGGATGTAAGTGAAGGTGCCTGGAATAAGATGGGAAAGGTCAATGATGCTGAGGGAAGGTTTAAAAAGAAAGGAAATAAAAAGCAAGATTTTATTATTTCCTTTAGTTTGTGAGGAAAATGCCAGGGCATATTTTTCAGCATGAAATTAATTCTTGGTGCAAACTAAAGGTAAAAAGACTTTCCCCAAGGATGAATTTGGCCCATGGGCAATTACAGGAGGTCAGTCAGGGGAAGCTGCCAGCAAGAGGCAGCTAGTTAAAGCTAGGCAAGACCATACAAGCACATTTGTTAGTGATGGTTAATTAACTTGTTCCTGGCAATCAGCCACCAGGGCAGGAGGTGGACTTAATTTGCAAGTCCTGATTGCCAAGAAAGTCACCCATAATTGCCTGTGATCTTGCAGCTTTCTAGTTTTCACCTTGGTCTGGTGTTCCCCTATAAATGGTGCTTGTGAAGAGATTTTTGGGGATTTTTAGGTCTTTCTCCACAGGTTTTTTGCTTCATTTTCATACTTATTGCTACTGATTGGATTGGATCTTTGCTGTGGTGTGACTTTTGGTGCACATCTCATGGTCACTGGATCCATGGTGAAGTTGTTGGGTTTGGGGCATTTTGGGAAGGATGTTTCATTTTGATAGGGAAAAGCCCAGTATCTGAGCAGAGAGTGGTACCCAGTCTGTGAGACAGGAGCAGTTGTACCTGCAGAAAGAAACTGAGGGGAGTGGGGTTTTGCTGAACTGGGGAGGAATAAAAGTAAGAGAATGATGTTAGCATGTAATTTTTGGTAGTTGATGCAGCGCATAATAACTTCAATTTCAAAGCTTCTCATTCCCCTCACTTTGTGCCTTATTAAGACTCCAACCTATATTTAATGGTGGGAATATCACTTTTTGCTTCCTTATTTCTCTGTCTGCAATTGATCTACATAACCTGCTAAATCTGCACTCAGGTCTCTGAGGCATGTGAGGCTTCTCACTGCACTCTGAGAGACACAAAATTATAACCTGAGCCTTCTCTTACAGTGTGTGTGTGATATTGTGCTTCCCTGCTTCCTTGTGCTACAAGCAGAGTTACAGAAGAGTATAAAATCTTATTTTCAAATATTTATGCCATGTTCTCAAGGGTTTTCCCAGCATGCCAGGCAGGTTTCTGCTCAAACTGCTCAATTTATTTTCCTTCACATGGGATGATCTGTGTCCAGACAAAGAAAGAAAGAAATATGTATTTTATTATTTAAAAAGGCACTCCAATCCAATTGATTGTTTTATGAAACAAGTTTTCATAAATATTAGACTTGGGAAAAGGCCTCCTTTGGCAAATCTAGCCTGGATATTTCTACCCTTGATACATTGTTTAGTGCAGACTTCTTTCATTTTTCTGTCTGTAATTGTGCTGTAGACCTTTCCCAGAATATTTCTTCATGATGTGACTCATCCAGCTTCCAAAGTGCACCTTACTCAAACTATTCTAAGTCTATTTATCCAGGCAAATATTTGGACATGTAAAACAGCAGTAAAGTGCTACGATGTCTATCAGGGCAGGAGAGCACACAAAATCTCCGATATTGTCTCTCCCCCGTGTGTTTTATCTGGAGTTATTAATTGGCAGAGAGCAGCGTAGAAGTTTGATTTACACCTATACCCAGGCACAGGCAGTGAATGAAAGCTTTGCACAGGTTTGAGGTTCATTTTCATGGCACTAATTCTTGATTGCACAGGTTTGAGTCTATTTTCTTTGCACTAATTCTGGTTTGCACAGGTTTGAGGTTCATTTTCATAGTACTAATTCTGGTTTGCACAGGTTTGGTGTCCATTTTCATGACACTAATTCTGGTTTGCACAGGTTTGAGGTCCATTTTCTCAGCACTAATTCTGGTTTGCACAGGTTTGGGGTCCATTTTCTCTGCATTGAGTTTGGTTTGCACAGGTTTGGGGTCCATTTTCTCAGCACTAATTCTGGTTTGCACAGGCTCACAGCTTCATCAGAGCTGCTTCCCCACCATGGGCCCTGAGGTTCAGCAGCTGCACAAAGTTCTCTCTCCCCTGTGTCACTGGTTCAGCCTTTAAAAGCCAAAAGCTGTCATGATCTGATGGCTGTGTAATGGATTCCTCAAAAGCAGCTGGTATCCCTGTTGAATTTATCTTACATTTTATCTGGAATAGTTTGGGGTCTGGATCTTACCCTTGGGGATTTCTCAAGCAGCTGCTGATCATTTTTGCTCTTTAGTGTGACTGAAAAGCCTGAGAACAGGAGCTGTCCCTGAGCTGGAGCTCTCCTTGCAGCAGGACAGGCATTTTGCCAGCTGGCAACTCATGGTGAAGATTTCTGCACTGGCCAAAAGGTCTGGTTAAAATTTTGTGCAAGTTCAATTCAATGGGGCTTGGAAATTTCACACTCTCATCACAGAAGAGATTTCAAGAGGGTCTCCTCCTGTCTCCAGGTGAAACTGGCCTTTTTTTTGCCTGGAGAATTGTTCTCTGAACTGTTGCCACAGGCTACTAGAGCCCACCTGGTGTAAGTTGCCATATGTGAGGTTAGGAATTTGTAAGAATTTGGCAACATTTCTTTGCTGCCAAGGCTATAGATAGGACAGCCTTGTGTTTATCCCCTTTTTTTTTTTTTTTACTTTTGGGTGCCTAAATTAATGCATTTTGCATTGATTCTCTAATGAAGACAGAGGCCTGAATTCATACATTGCTTTTTATTTGCATTTTTACTACAGTTAGTTTCATTTCATCGTTGCTGAAGGCCATTAGTGGTGCTGGGTAACTTGTCTATGCTTCTGCTTTTTGTAGTTTTCCAAAGCTCTATACATAATAAATCAGGCATCCTTTTTTGCTTCTGCAATTAACTAATCCACAATGTAACAGGAGAAATAGAATTGATTGGATATGTCAAGCTTTGAGCCTTATTAAAAAAATGCAACTAATAAAACACTTTTGTGATGATGCCTTTCAGAATCATCATCCTCACTCTTACACAGATCTAGCCATGAAATTAGGATGGATAAAAGATTTTGCCACTGTGTCCCCCTCCAGTCAATCCTGACCTGGGTTTGAAATGAACTTTTGAAGTGGCACGTCCATGTCTGCAGCAGACAGGGCTTGAGGTCTCTGCTCATCCCAGCTGCAGACAGCAGCTCCCTCTGCTTCCCTCAAGGCAGTTTGTGGTCCAGCAGACATCAGCTGCTGGATGTGGCTACTCCACAGCAAAAAGCTTTGATTTTTTCCTTGATGAAGACCTCTCAGTCTTGTTGCTTTGCCCTCCTTCTCTGAAGAAGGAAGACTGAAGCAAAAGGAGGTTGAAGGACGTTTCTCAGCAACATCTCTGAAGTTGCTGCCTGGCGCTGAGCCACGGTAGTCACTCAAATCCACATTAAGCTGTATTTCTACAAGGAAGTGTTTGAGCTCAGTCTGACCTATTTTCTGCAATAAGGATTTAAAAGTCCTCTCTTGCATAATGGGCTGTGTTGGCACAGCACCATGAAAGCAAAGTTGGATCATGAGTTCCCTCTGTACCAGCAAAGTACTCCTGGCTCAAACTACTTCTGCTTAGCCAAACCCCATTTTCTTTAAAATACGCTTGTCATTTATTTGGTTTAAATAATTTTCTTCCTTGTGATATTTTGCCCTGTGAACTTTCCTTTTATTTTTTAGTACAGGAAGCCATGGGCCATTTATTGTGCAGCTCATGCTCTCAGGTACTTCTGTTCCTTGCTGACATGAATTCCTTGTGCAGTTCAGACTCAGTGAGCTTTTGCAGTGCTGCTTTGCAAAGTTCCACTACACAGACACTCTGCTCACACCCTCGAGCATGCAGAGCTCCTTGAATCAACCCTTGCAGAAGGGAAAAGAAGCCTGGAAAACCAAGGTTCACACAAACTTCCTTAATTTTTGTTTCAGGAGCCGTTCAGTGAGTGCTGCCTGTCACATCAGCTTCTCCAAGGGGGAAATGATCCTCTGGGATTAGGTGCTGGAGGCACTTATCCCTTTACTGCTCCTGTGCACTGAATAGGACGAGAGATTTGATAATTCTATAAAAAAGGAAAAGCAATTTTTTATGGGTAAAAAGCACAATTCTTGTGCAACATCTCTCTTCCTAAAGACAAGGCACTAAAATGCTGGAATTTCTTCCAAATTGAGAAAGAATGTTGGCAGTTCCAGCTCTGCAATTGTTACCCAACTTCCAAGTACACCTACAAAATATTGCCTGCAGCACAACAGTGGAGATGATTAAAAGGATTTTTTTTTTGTTTTTGTAAAGATGAAAGACTTTATTACCTCTCTGGTAAATGTAAAAATATTAATTGAATGAAGTATTAATTGTCAGTAGAAGAAGAAATGTAGCTTAAAATACATGTAAAGATGTCGGAATTTACAAATGACCTGATAATGTAGGAACTAAAAAGCACAAAAAATACTTAATTAAAACATACACATTTGAGAAGGAAAAGAATTGTAATTTGAAGTATTCTTCATTTTAGTAGATATTTCCTCAACTTCATTGAGCCTTGGTGCATTTTTGTTGTAAATAGCTCACATGTCCTGTATTTTCTATTTATGAAGCAACGTCATTTTTGCTACTTTCAGAACCTTCTTCGTAGGCTCAAGTGAGGAGCAGCATCCCCTGAAGGTGTTTGTAGGATTTGGCAGCTGTTCCACACCTCTAAATTTGATGAATGTTGCAGTAAGGACTCTGCAGGTGAAGCCCAAAGGAGGCAACAACTAACTGGGGAAAGTGAAGGTGAGTTTTGCCCAGAGGGACAATGAAAACTGAGCAATTACTTCAGCATTTAACACCCAAAGAGGTGACTAGGGTCACACCAGCTTTTTCCTCCGGGTTAATCCCTGCAGTGCCTTGAGCAGGTCCTTGGTGTGCTCACTGCTGGCCCTGCAGATGTAAATCAGGAGGAGAACTGCCCTCTCAGATCTCAGATGAGGAAAGGGTTTATTTTTACTGGAAAGAGCAAGCTCTCTCCTCAGCTGTCACAGCCTGGGTCAGGAAAGCAGGAGGCTCTGTTCCGTGGGGAGCTGCTTTGTCTCTCTGCTGGGATTTAGCCAGGCATTAGTCATGGCTTTGCTGGGACCCCTCTTTGCCCTTTCCAAATAAATGGCTTTGGAAGAGGAGGGCAGGGCTGTGAGTCTTGGAAGGGATGAGGCCAAGCTTTGCTTGGGATGAGTGATTTACAGAGGTGGAAGCTCTGGGGAACCCATCTCCCGTGGCTGAGCAGGAGTTCAGCTGATCTCATTTCCCCTGGGATTGCTGCTGGGGATGAGGCTTGGTGCCTGCGCCAAGAGGCTGTGCCAGAGGGGAGTGCAGGCACATGCTCGTGCAGAGGAGAGGGAGGAATTTTGTCCTGGTTTAGGGCAAATCTGGGAGAAAACCTCCAAAGGAGCCCCTCCAGAAAGCAAACCCACACGACCCCTCCCCACAACTGGTTCAGGAAGGATTCCTCAGAGAGAAGTGGAAAGAACCTGTTTATTTAACAGGCACAGCACCCCCAGCACACAAAATGAACAATACTGTATGACACCACTCTGTCACCGCTCTGAAAAAGATGACAAATTCAGAAAGTCTCTCTTGGGGGTGGTCACTCTGTTATCAGTCTCTCCTGTGCTGGGGCAGCTGCTGCCCAGAGTAGGCCCCGCTAGGCCACAAGGTGCAAACTCTCGGTGTTCCCAGGTCCCAGTCCAGAGCAGGCTCAAGGGGTTCCAAAAAAGGGAAAGATAAAACAGTCCAGGGAAAAATTCAGACTGCTTAGCTAAACTAATGAGCAGGAGCAAAAAGCAAGACCCAAGCAGGAGAAAAGCAGAAGCAAGAGCAAAGAGAAAAGCATTCCCTGTGCTCTCCATCCCATCTCATCCACCTGTTGGGAAGCATTCATCAAAATCTATCATGTTTGTGAGGCAGTTGTGATGCTCCACTCTCCCTCCTGAGACAAATGGCAGAAATCCTGCCCAAGCAGTAGAGGGAAAGGCTCTATTCCTTATCCTAGAGCCAGTGGAGGTCAAGAGGCTGTAGCCTATGTCCACATGAGAGCAGTGCTGCTGGCAGGACAGGCACCTTGCCTGATCTCTTACCACCATGAGGGACAATGGGAACAAAATGCTTCATGACACACCCTTCTGTGCCAGTCTGGATGTTCTACTAATGAAAGAGCCCACAGGGATCTATGGAAACCAGTGGGAATGCTTTGCTGCTCCCTTAGGACAGGGTTCTACCCTGTGGTTCTTCACTCTCTTTTCTGTTTGTCACTGTTTTCACCTGTTTTCACTGACTGTCCTCTCCACACACTATTTTCACTTAGGATTGGAGATATTTGCTGCTGTCAGGCCCAGAGCAGCCAGGGACTCCTCTGAGGAGCTCTGCTCATTGCAGAGATGGGAGCTGCTGACATACTCGAATAATGGAAATTCTCAAAGTATTTTTTCCCCCTGCCCTTTCTACACCAGATTCCCAACAAATGCCCTCGGTTCTGGGTTAGTCATGAGGAGTGGGCAGATGCTCAGCTTTTATTCTCGTGCTTTTGAAAACTGCATTGGAACAGACCCTACAAAAGAATTTTTACAGTCTCCATTTCATTCTCAGAGTAATAGAAGCTCTAATGACAAGTTCAGACCCAGGGCTGGGCTGAACTCTGCTTAAGGAGAGGGGATCAGGCTTCCACTGCCAGTCCATCTCCCATTTGCCCCTACACCCCTGGAAAAGGGGAGGAATCATCTTGAAAGGAAACAACACAATAACATCTTCCCACTGATCTGCCATTAACCTCTGTGTGGGCTTAAAGCAATATTGCACAAGAACAAAAATCAGCAATACTCTTCCAAAGGCAGTGAAAAACTGTTCTTTATCTGCTCAGATCTTTGCTGCCTGGGGCTATCTGAGTCATTCTTCTCACTAAAGTCTGAGGATGATTTCCTTTCTCTTACTGTGAAAAGTTTACACTTAGAAGACTCATGCATGAAGGACCAAAAGACATTTGGTTTGACTGCACAGTAAAAGAGTTTAGTGTCTTCATTGCTTCATTACTTTATCCTGGTTGCCACAGATCTGCTTCCTCACAGCTGCTGCTGCTAAAATCTGTGCTGGGGCTCTGTGCACTGACACATGCTGCAAAATGTGCAGTTTGCACCAATTGTTTCCTGTGCTGCATGGAAAAACAAAAACAAAAATCTTTTTTTCAATTCATGTTACTCAGTTCGTACCAGGTGGGTGTTTGTCTGTATTTTCCTATTTTAGAGACTTTGAAAATTTTTTGTAGGGCAAGAGGAAGCATCAGGGATACAAGAAGAAGAGATGAGGGATGCATGAGGAGGGATGAGGTGCTTGGGGAACACAAAATAAATGTGCTTGGGGCACAACAAAATAAATCACCAAGAGAAGAGGGATGGAGTAATGGGCCCCTTTTCCTGAGCCAGCTGAGGTGCACCTCTCTGCCAGTCTGGTGCAGTGGCTCTGCATGGCACAGGTTCCTCTCCTGCTCTGAAACAGGCTTAGCTGTTTCAAATATGTGTGGTTAGTGGGGGTTAAGTGTTATATTAAGACAGGGTTTGTAGAGAGAGATAAAACCTTTAACAGATAAAGAGAGATGGTCAGGGAAATAAAATTGCATTTAAAACTTTCTGTAGATTTACTTCCCATAGCATCTAGCTTGCCTTCCTTGAGAATGTTTGTTTGGCCTTAAATCTTTTTTTTCCTTTTCTATTTTCAAACCTAAAAATGGTTGATTTTAGATTTTATTGATGGGAGAATTTAGATTTTATTGATAGGAGGCTTAGATTTTATTGATGGGAGAATTGTAGAGAGGCTTTTACTTTCACTTTTGCTTGCAATGGAAATAAGTGTATTGCAACTGCTTTACTGGAGGTGCTAACACTTTTTTGGTTTGGTTACTTAGTGAAAACTGAAAAATAATAACAATTCCATTAAAACTGGGAGTGTCCCTGAACATGTCCTTTGGTAGAATAGACCCCTTTTCTTGGGGGAGTGAAACTTCTCACTGGAAAACTTTTAGTCTGTCTTGATTTGATTTTTGCCTTTTCTACATTTTAGTTCCATTTCCCTGTTGAATCATTTGCCTTTGCCTGTGCCCTCTTGTTCCCCATCTGGGAAATAAATGGGAAATAAATCTCCCAGCTCTGTTCTATTCCTTACCATCCCATAGTCTTCTGCTCTCACTGAATCACTGGGATGATACAGCTCCATTTATAAAACACTAGAAGTATCACTCATATTTTTCCCACAATCCCTTTTGACTGGTGTCAGATACAGAAACAGTAAGAAAATAAACCTCAAGGATCAAAAGGAAAATCCTTGTGGCTCCAAGTGCAGTAAGGATGAGATCCTTTTCCCGTAAAGAGGGATGATCTGGCTTCTCTCCCCTCTGCAGCCATTTCTCTCTGGGCAAGCCAGCCTTGGGAGTGCAGGATGGGACAGAGGATGTTTCTTCTGTGGGCAAAGGCTGAGAGAGGTTGGATTGTTCAGCCTGGAGAAGAAAAGGCTCTGGGGTGACTTTATTGTGGCCCTTTGGTACCTGAAGAGGCTTGGGGAGAGCTTCTGTCCAGGGCAAGGAGTGACAGGACAAGGGGGAGTAGCTTCAAACTGGAAAAGAGTAGGTTTAGATGGGATATTGGGAAGAAGTGTTTCCTTGTGAAGGTGGGCAGGCCCTGGCACAGGGTGCCCAGAGCAGCTGTGGCTGCCCCTGCATCCCTGGCAGTGTCCAAGGCCAGGTTGGACAGGGCTTGGAGCAATCTTGCACAGTGGAAGGCATCCCTGTCCATGGCAGGGGTGGAACAAGATGCTCTTGAGGTCCTTCCAACCCAAAGCAGTCTGTGATTCTCAGAGCCAGACCTCATTTCAGTGCTCAGCACAGCCTTGGGGAGTCAGGGCACCGTCAGCACCCAAAGGCTGCTGAGGGATCCTCTCTCTAAGGAAAAGCAACACAACTTCTGGAGTTACCTCTCAGCAGCACCAACTCCCACAGCCTTGCAGTGGATCTGGTTCATTTTCATCTGCCCTGAGCACATTCACCTGCTCCCAGAGACAAATGGCAGCATGGGGAACAAAATGCAAAGGAAAAGGGGAAAAGCATTAAATTCATGTCAGGCAGAGGGAAATTTGCGTTTCCTCCTGCTCTCTCCTGGCTCCAGGTGAACACACTGTACATGGAAGGTGACCTTCTGTCTCCTTCCTGCCCATCAGAGCTGGGAGTGACTGTGTGACACATGTGATGACAGACAGACAGACACCAGTGTGAGCAAACTGGGCTTGAACTCACTGCAGAGGAAATGGTTGCAAGGTGTGCACAGGCTGTGCTGCACCAGGGAGAGCACAGAGCAGAGGCAAACATTTGTGTCATTTACAAACACCACTGCAAGGGGACACAGGGACAGATGAGCGTTTTGAACTCTAAAGATTAATGCAGAGAACATAAAATAATGCTCTGTGTTCAACTTTTGAAGACTGTTCTCATTTGGGGGGAGTTTGGATGAAATCAGATTAATCACAGCTACTTGGATTTTTTTTTCTTTCATCTTCTCATTTTATTTTATTTTAAAGTTGATTTCTTTCTTGCAATTTTTTTTTCTCAATTTTTGATATTCGCCAGAATTTTAGTTAGTGTATATGCTGAGACTTCATGGTATGACTGGAAATTAGTGAGCATGGATATGGAAGCATCTTAATGCTGTAAAAACTTTATAAGAATAAAACTCTAATAAAAAACCACAGAAATAATAATAATAATAATAATAATAATAATAATAATAATAATAATAATAATAATAATAATAATAATAATAATAATAAATGCAAGAATTTTGAGAGCATATCCTTGCCTGTCCAAATAGCACTTTCAGGTTGATCTGGAGGAAAGGCCACAGTAACTCATTAACTCATCACTATTTAATGAAGAACTGTGTGTTCTGACCACATCCATCACTGCCACCCTGCTCTGAACACACTCCCTGAAGATGCACAGCCCTGAACCCTGCTGAGCTCTGCTTTCAGGCCAATGGGAACTTCCTTCCCAGCACCTTATTTTAAGGTATGAAGAATATTTTGGAATTAAAAGAGTACCATACCCATGGCCTCTCTCCCAACCACAGCACCACCACACCTCTGCATCCTTTGATGTTGGACACACACTCAGAGTCCAGATGCCAGCTCTGTCCCTGGGTTTGGGGCAGAATACTGGAAATCCACCACTCACCTGCAGCAAGTTTGGCAAACAAGGTAATGGCCTGCCAGTGCTGAGGGTTTCATTGGTCTGTCTGTGATCCTGCCTGGAAGTGGCAGCGTGCCAGCACCATCCATCTCTCCTGGCCTCTGGGCTGCAGAATCCAGGTTTTTAATGGACACAGCCTGAGCAAGTTCAGTGGGTGCCTGTGGAAGGGGCAAAGCTGCACCTCTGAACATGCTGAAGGATGGATGAACATTAGGCAGCCTCACAAATTATTGTCTTTCTAAGGTCAGAGGATGTAAGGGTGTGCTGTCACCATGACAGATTGAGAGATCATGTGCTCTGTGTTTAATCCCAAAGTATTCCTTACATCTTAAAATAAGCCTGGAAGGCTCCCCACCAGCTCCATTTTGACATATTCCAGTAGAGCTTTGCTGTTTGAGCTGGGGGGTCATGTATGATAATTGTGTCAACATTTTACTACCAAAACTGCTGCCATATGTTTATAACATTTTTGTCTGATTGTGCACATGGTTGATGAGTTAAATTTGTAATTAGTTGCTTGCCTGTTAGCCTGTGCTGATCTTCCCTTCCTGTTTTGTCTTTTATGGCAAGGGGATTAATTTTCTAGCATGCAGCATCTCTTATTAATTTGGGTTTCTGCTTCTAGACATTTACCTTACTTACCTCTAAGCTGATACAGCCCACACTGGCTGGATTAAATTGTGCCACAACAGCAGAGCTGTTGGGCTACTGAAGCAAGACTTTGTTTGCCATCATTTGTCCTTTTCTGGAGCCAGGTTCTTGCCTGAGGTTTGTGCATTTGATGCCCTGTGGGGTTTGGGCTAGGACAGAGGAATGGTTTTAAATGGTTTGTGATTTCTGTTGCAGCTGGAAATAGCCTGTGGAAAGTGGTGTCAGGACAATATCCTGTAGTTTAATTAACTTCTGACTTCTCAAACTCCAAACTGCATTTAAACCCAAACTAACAGCTCATCCAAGCAGTAGCCAGCCTTTTATGCCTCTTCCTTCCACCCCTTCCTCTCCCAACTTCATCTCACTTCATCCTCTCTCCCACCTGCTTTCCCTGCATTTGGCTTTCAGCTGTTCCAGGCCATGATGAGCCACCTCACATTCCTGTCAGCAGTTTCAAAGGATTCATTGAATGTCAGTAGGACTTTGGGACTTTTTTTTCCCCTGAAAATGTCTTTGTTTGAGTAGGAGTCCTGTTGTGACATTTTCAAAAGGATCTGTATGATGCAGGAGCTCAGATCCCAAGGAACAGCTGTACAGAGGGGCACCTTCATCCCTTGTGTGTTATTTAAAGTCCCTGCCTCTTGTTCTGGTGCAATCCACTCAGAGGATGAAACCTCTGTATACAAGAATTTGCATTTCTCTTCTGTAGTCCAAATCAGAAAATTATCTGTTTATGGGGACAGGGAGTTTGCTGTGCTTGTGGTTGTTGGATGAGTTTTCTGCTGGATTGGATTTGTAGTTAGATGAGAAATATTCAGGAGACAGAGTTTTGTGGTGGAATAAAACTGTGCTTTTCCATCTGAGCAGGAGATCTACATGGCTGCTTTCAGGTTGTACCTTTCCTCCCCAGAAGAAACAAAACCTTGAAGCAGATTCTAAAAGCCATGGGTTCCTCTCCAGAGCTGCCACAGACCAAGCTGCAGACTGTGGGGTTTGTGAAGCTTCTCTGGAACTGCTGCATGAGCCCCTCCTGCACTGAGGAGCCAGAGAGAAAGGGATGCTGTGATGTCTGAACAGGTGGAGCAGAGGACGGTTAAAAACCAGCCAGTGATGGGAAATCTGAGTCATGAAAACCATTGGATAAATTTAAATACATTATTCTAGTTTGGAGGAGGAGACCATCTGGGTAAGTTGAAGGATGTGTGTCTTGCTGAGGGAAGAGTTATTTCAAATGACAAAGGAACTGTCCTGAGCTGGAAAAATCTGCCAGGCCCAAGATTAAAAACCAGCTTAGAGTGACACTGATTTAATGTTTGCATGTCAAGAATCTTGCTAAGGGCCATCATATTAAAATATTTTTTTAAATACTTTTACTGGTATTTGCCAGTTATATAAAGCAGGAAGGCCTGGAAATTTCATCAGAACTTCATATTATAATGTTCCTTTTAGAGATTTGAACTCCAAATTCCATGATGGCTCTGCTTTAAACAAAAAAGCTGGGACCAAAATGGGAAGATCTCCCTGCAGCCAGGTTGCAATGGGCTCATGTCGCAGACATCTTTTATGAAAAATCCTTTCCTTAGGATTTTTCCTCCTGAAAAGCTGAGAGGCCTCAGGAACAAAATGCAAACAATGATTATCTGCTGCTGTGGAATGCAACAGGTGCATCTGTGATTGGTCTCATGCAGTTGTTTCTAATTAATGGCCAATCACAGTCAGCTGGCTCAGACTGTCTGTCCAAACCACAAACCTTTGTTATCATTCCTTTCTATTCTTAGCTTAGCTGGCCTTCTGATGAAACCTTTTCTTCTATTCTTTTAGTATAGTTTTAATGTTATATATATAATAAAATAATAAATCAAGCCTTCTAAAACATGGACTCAGATCCTTCATCTCTTCCCTCATCCAAGAACCCCTGTGAACACGGTCACAGGCTCAGGCAGGCTTTTAACTTGTTTTTGAGAGTTCAGGCTCTGGTTTGCCACCTGGCTCATGCCTGAAGGTCAGGGTGAATGGCTGGGCAGCCAGGTGTCTCCTGATGGACGTCCCCCATCTGCCACAGGACACAGAGCTCCCAGCCCGGGGTTCTGGCTCTCCCTCCTGGCACTGGCCTCAATAACATGAACTGCTGTGACAGCACTGATCTCAGGTACACTCCAATCCAATCCTGCTAATTTCCCCAAAGAGCAGGTCCTTATGGCAGGATTCCTCCTGGAAAGCAGCTGAGGAGAGGAGAAGGAGAAGGAGAAGGAGAAGGAGAAGGAGATGTTCTGGTTGTCCCAGGTTGGACTGGGAAGTGAGCTGAGTGTGAGCACTGAGCTATCATTGAAATTGAGGAAATGACGATGGTGTGAGGCAAACAAGCTGAAATCAATGACTCTGGCTGTGTTGATGGACTGATCAGCCATAAAGATGCAATAAAAGCACCCTCTGCCATGCTCTCCTGTCATCATCATGGGGAATGGCCTGCACAGCTCACTGGTGCCACCACTCCTGGGGACCCAGGGACAGATACAGCCCTGCAGAGACTGCCAAGGACAGCAGAGTTTATCCAGTCCTGGTACCATGGCAGAACAGGATTTGCAAAAAAATCCATGCAGGTACTGCTGCAAAGGCCCATGGGGCTTCCTCTCCACCCTTGCTTTAGGCAGACATGGTAATTCTGAGTTTTACTGTATTTTTTACAAGCATAGATCTCAAAACCCTATGGTACAGACTCATCATTACCACCTTACAGATGGGGTTGCTGAAGCAGAAAGATGGGAAATGACTTCCCTGGAACCATTAACTGGGTAAATGACAGGGCTAAAAATAGAGACCAGATCCTCAACCTTTCATACAACCTACTGCCATTCCTGTCTCAGAGGAAAGATGCCAAGGCAGTTGGTTAAAGTAGGTAACAGCTCTTTAACTAATACAGGACCTGACTGTCCTGGGTAAGATGCTTTTATGAGATGCTGCACCAAGATCAGTTAGCCAGCACATTTTTGGAGAAAAAATGGTTGACAGAAAGGCCAGTGAGCCACATATGGCTGCAGTGCATGTCAATCACACCGAGCTAATGCATTCAGAAGTTCCAAATGCCTTTTAAAGCTAATGGTCTGTGCACTAATAGCTCCTGGCCCTGGCATCCAGGCTAGCAGCTGGTGCCCCTAATTGGTAGCCCCGAGGTTGAGCACGTGGGCAGAGGACTGGATTGCAGGAGCAAGGAATGGATTAGGAACCCTGCCTTGCTAATTCCATCCTTCAGCATGGTCTTTAATCAAGATGAAAAGTCAAGACACCACGAGGGGGTAACAAACAACAGCTCTGCCCCATTAGCAGTGTCCAGCTCACCCAGGGCTGACAGGCTCTGCCTGGAACAGCCCTGCCAGCAGCAGCTTGTGCAACTGCCTGAGCTGCAGCTGTTCTCCTTCTTCCCTGTGCTGTGTGCTGGACAAAGCTGCAAATAGCACCAGGAGCAATACTGGCCTGTCTCTGGCCTTTTTGGGGATGCAGCTTATCTGAGGGGTGGATGTCGAGTTGTGTAGAAGCACCCAAGCACCTCCAGCCAAGCCCAGCAGAAACAAACAGCCTGTCTTGACATGGGCTGGTAGCACCTACCAGTGGCAGCACCAGCATCTCTGCTTTTCTCCTGCTGGGCTCTGCCCTGGGGGTGTGGAGGAGCCTTGCTGTGACCATGGTCACAGGGGTTTTCAGGTGAAGGAAGAGACGAGAATGTTGACTCCATGTTCAGAAGGCTTGATTTATTATTTTATGATATATGTATATATATATATATATATATATATAACATTATAACGATACTAAAAAGAAATATAAAGGAAAGGTTTCCTCAGAAGAAAGGAAAGGAAAGGAAAGGAAAGGAAAGGAAAGGAAAGGAAAGGAAAGGAAAGGAAAGGAAAGGAAAGGAAAGGAAAGGATGATAACAAAGGCAGCTTTCTCGGACTCTGTCCAAGACAGTTCAGTCCTTGATTGGCCATTAATTATAAACATTCAAGATGGCTCAATCAAAAATCCACCTGTTGCATTCCACAGCAGCAGATAACCATTGTTTACATTCTTTTTCTGGGGCCTCAGCTTCCCAGAAGGGAAAATCCTAAAGAAAAGATTTTTAGTGAAAAAGATGTCTTTGACAACTTGCCCTGTAAGGCAGGGCCATGGCAGAAAGAGCAAGAGCACTGAAATGGCCAAGGAAGGTTGCCAGGGAGCTGGAGCCCTTCAAGGAGATTCCAGGCATTGCTCAAGAGAGGGTGGAGTGATCCAGACCACAGCAGGAGGATGGTTTGGATGGTGATGTGCTATTTGAGCTGTGCAGTGGGTGCCACCTGTTTCCTCCATGACAGGAGGTTACAAGGCACCCTCTGATGGCCATTTTTAACCCAGTAATTAAAGTTTTGATGTTCCCTCTGAAGCTTAACCTGGAATTCACCCACTTGAACACCCTCAATCTCTGTCCCCTCCAGAGCTGGGGTGGCTCAGACAGAGTCCCTGCAGCTGCTGAGGATCTCCTGCTGATGCTCTGCACAGGATCTAGGTCCCACTCCTAGGGATAATTTGAATTGGGATAATTTGAGATGGATAATCTTCTGGGGAGACTCTCCCTGCCTTGCTGACTGAGCTCCCAGATTTTGTCAGATCTCAGAACTCTTATTATCTTCCCAGTAAGTTCCACTGAGTGGTTCCAGATGATGCAGTGGAGACCAGAATGTCACAGTGAGACACAGAAAGAGATCACCAGCTCGAAGCACACTCATCGTTAACCTTCCCACTGTTCTCCAGAAATATCCTTTCCCTCCATGCTTGTGACTGAGTCTGAACCTTGCTCCAGATGGCAGTGGGCTGAGGAGATGAAATTTTCCTGCAGTCAGAGCTCAGAGATGCACAAAAGAGGGAAATTGTGAAATTGCAATGACAGGGCTGTTTGGGTAGCTTGTGATGTTCTGGCTTTAGAGAAATCCATGCCTAATATGCCTGCATGGCAAGGTAAACTAAAGACCATATAATTCTATTTCAGCTTAACATAACAGGAAGAAACCCATGTCTCCTGGACTCCTGGCTTGTCTGCAAGAATTAGGGCTGGTTTCTACACGTGCAGCTTAGGCACTCCATGTTAAAGAGCTTAGGATAAAGCATTCCTGGGATTTGGTGGCTACAGAGCTTAAAGGCTTGGCTCTGCCACACTCACACTTCTTTAGAGGATGAGGCACAATGGGACCACTCAGGGTTCATGGAGGAGAAGGGCCTGGCACACCCCATCTTTTCTCCCCACTCCCCTGCTTCTGTAGAGATTTTGCTGCTTATTTTTTTCTGGTTGTCTGTCGCAGACATCTTTTCATGAAAAATCCTTTCCTTAGGATTTTTCCTCCTGAGAAGTTGAAAGGCCTCAGGAACAAAATGTAAACAATGGTTATCTGCTGCTGTGGAATGCAACAGGTGCATCTGTGATTGGTCTCATGTGGTTGTTTCTAATTTATGGCCAATCACAGTCAGCTGGCTCGGACTCTCTGTCTGAGACAGAAGCTTTGTCATCATTCCTTTCTATTCTATTCTTAGCTAGCCTTCTGATGAAACCTTTTCTTCTATTCTTTTAGTATAGTTTTAATGTAATATGTATCATAAAATAATAAATCAAGGCTTCTGAAACATGGAGTCAGATCCTCGTCTCTTCCCTCATCCAAGAACCCCTGTGAACACTGTCACAGCTGTCACAAGGCTGGGCTCGGGATGAGGGCTGGTTCCAGGAGCTGGGAATGAAGTTTGTGCAGTGATGGGATAAGGATCTGTGCTTTGGAGTGCTGGGGTGAGCTGCTCATCCTAGACAAGGTGCTCATGAGTGGATGGTGCCTTGCAGAGCTGGAGGCTCAGCAGGGACTGAGGACAGCATCTCCCAGCACTGTGAGGTGTGGAGCTGCAGCTCTCTGTGTCACAGTCTGAGTATCCATGGGGAAGCCTGAACTCCTTGGAGCTGGTGGAGTGTGGGCTGTGACCATGTTCACAGGGATTTTTGGATGAGGGAAGAGACGAGGATCAGACTCCATGTTTCAGAAGGCTTGATTTATTATTTGATGATACATATTACATTAAAACTATACTAAAAGAATAGAAGAAAGGATTTCATCAGAAGGCTAGCTAAGAATAGAATAGCAAAGAATCATAACAAAAGTTCTGTCTCGGACAGAGAGTCTGAGCCAGCTCACTGTGATTGGCCATTAATTACAAACAACCAACATGGGCCAATCCCAGATGCACCTGTTGCATTCCACAGCAGCAGATAATCAATGTTTGCATTTTGTTCTTGAAGCCTCTCAGTTTCTCAGGAGGAAAAATCTTACAGAAATTATTTTCCATAAAAGATGTCTGTGACAGTGGGCATATCTTGAACTCTGGCTCCACTTTTCCTCTCTTTGTTTCCCCTTCTACTTCACTTCTGTTGGCATTTATCACTGAATTTTCTCTCCCCACCTTCTTGTTTTGTTCTCCTGATCTTAACAGCTCTGCTTCCACGCAGGTACATTAAGGAGTGTTTGAACTTGGCAAATATTTTCTCTTCTTTTCATGAGACTTAAAATGTTAGCTGAGTATTAATCCAGCACCATGAATGGCAGTGTGTTGAGGTTAGATCATTCTATATTAAACATGCAAAGAGATACTTTTCACAAAAGCTGCCTCATCTTTCACTGTGTATTAATAATGCAGGGAGTTCTAGATCATCTGTCCCTGTCGCTGCTGCTGCATTTGGATACACTCACATGGAATAGCTATTGGAGAGCAAAATACAAACAAAGGATGTTCCTGACCTTTTCCCTTCTTCCCCAGCAGTAAATTTAGAGATTCTGTACAAGCAACCAAGACTTTCCTGGCAGCAATATTTTGGTAATGTCCAAGTGTGGGCTCTGTACATGATCTGGCATGGGGTGAGTGGTGCTCTGAAAGGTTATGTGGGTGCAGACCTCGATGCTCCCCTGAATCTCTTACAGGATCCTTTCCCCTGTCAAACAGCGAAACCTAATTCCCACTGACACCTCTGATCTCTCTCACACCTCTGCAGGGTTTGAGCATCCATCACTGAGCTCAGTCCTGCCTGGAGAACTGCAGGGCTCTGGAAAGGAGCCTGCAGGGAGCCGGGCAGTTTATTTAGTTCACCTCTGACCCTGAGGCTGCACTGGGCTTCCACAGGATGGTGCAGATTTTTGAACACTGGCTTTGTGAAGTGGTGTGTGTCTCTTGTAACAACAATTTTTGTTGAAAGGTGGGAGGGAGCTGCACTGCTGAGCCCCAAAAGCGGGCAGAGGCTGCTCAGATGGGGTGGGCTGCCAGCCTGCAGCTCCCAGCTGCTGCTGGTTCCTCCCCAGGGAGGGTCTCTGCTGTCTCCACAGCAGTGACAGGAGAAACCTGGGCTCTCTCCCCATGCACTGCAAGGTATTTTTCTTCAGGGAATTCAGCTCCCCTCATCTGGATACCTGCAGGAGGCAGGGCTGAAGTGAGAAGGATCCCTTTGCATCTGTACAAACAGGGCTGGCCTTGGTGTGGAAAGCAGGGTCCCAGGTCTGCCCTGCCTGGGTGGGCAAACACTGAACTGCTCCAGCTCCCTGTGCTCCAAAAGCCACAGTGCAGCACTGCTGTTATCCCAAACCCTGCAGTGATCCACGCTCTCCTTTAGCCTCTGGAGCATTCCCAGAGGTGACAGTGGTGCCAGGATCTCAGCTCAGGGATGGGTTTTGCCTTGCTGGGTGCCCAGCAGGAGCTGTGCCCTACTTGGGGAAAACACAAGGAAATTTGTGTCCTATGGGGCAGCTCCTGGGAGAGATGGCATTGCTGGGGAAAGGCCCACCACCCCCAGGCACAGTCACTGCCAGAACCCAGGACATTCCTCTGGCTGCCCTGGGTGATTTGAGACCCTGGCAGGGAGCTCAGAGACCTTGGCACAGAGTCAAACACACCTGTGCCTTTGATTTTAACCCATGGAAACAATTACCAACTTTGTGTGAAGATGTACAAGCCACGAGAGTTTGAGTAGAATGATAGTGAATTTGTCACAGGGTGAAAATGTAGAATTTTGGGGATTTAGAATGGGGGTTCAAGAGGCAAGATGGAGGAATCTGGGCATTTCTTGTCCTTCTTCTTCTTGTCCTTCTTCTTCTTGTCCTTCTTCTTGTCCTTCTTCTCCTTCTTCTTGTCCTTCTTGTCCTTCGTCTTCTTAGTCATCTTCATCTTCTTCTTCTTCTTCTTCTCTTCCTCCTCCATCTTCTGCTGTGATGGTAGCAGTTCTGGATTGGTTTAGAGTAGAGACAGACTGTCTAACATAGGTGATAGGTATTGGAAAATTATTGTAAATAAAGTACAAGTAGTTTTTAGTATAAAAAGCCAACACCACCCCAAGGGCAGGGACTGTGCCACAACCTGACCTGCTGGACAGATCTCAGCAGGTCAGAGAAAGAATGGAATAGATAAGAGAAAAAACCTTGAAAAGCAGAGCTGAGGAATCTCAACTTCTACTTTGGTTGCAGGGCTTGCAAAAAAGAGACTTTGCAATACCTCAGGAGCCATTTCAGCAACACAAAATCTGAGAAGCCACAGCCAGACCCCAGGTTCAGCGTGGCTGAACCTGAGGGTGACTTTTGCAGGGAAGCACTGTGGGGCTCTCTGGAGCAATGAGGACAAGGACTGAGCCTTGCAGAGCTCTCCCAGGCACTGGGACATTGCAGCCCCAGAGTGATGTCATTAATGAGACATCCTGCTTTATGTAATAATGTGTTTTGTGTGACTCACCCTAATGAACAGAAAACAATCCAAAGGGCCTCCTAATGGAACTCCTGGTCTTTATGTCCCAGAGCTTGCTATGAATTATTTAAGACATCTGGAGGGATTTGTGAGTAATGAAATCTTTGCTGATTCTGTCTCACCTCAGATGGCCTCAAAGGTCTGGTGAGCAGCTTTGGTTCTGTTTCAGTCTTACCCATCACCTGCAGAGCTGCCAGCTTGAAAATGTCTCTGTGTTCTTGTCCTCTGCTTTAACTTAGCTCTTGGCTATGTTTCCTTTGCCCTCCCCCAGCTTAAAAAATAAAGTTTACCTTTCAATGTCATATGTCTGCCTTGGGTGTGCTGAATCTGGGTCTGTCAGAAAGGAAGATGAGCTTATCCAGGGGAATGTGTGTAAGGTGTGCTTAAACACTGTTCAGTGTTCAAACTCTTGGGTTTCACAGCCCCTCTCCTTTTCAGGTGAGGTACAAATGAAATCTGTAATGGATGAGCCAATATGTGGGTCAGTCCTATCCATCAGCAAGCTCAGGGTGAGAAAAGTGTGTGGGAAGTATGAGCTACCAAAAGATTTTGTGACCAGTTGCAAACCAGGACTTGTATTTGGTGCTTGTGCTAAAATATGAACATTTTTGAAGGAAAAAAAGGGATGAATAGAGGAAGAAGCACAGAATTTTGTGGCTTGGATGTTCAAAGAAATGAGCAGATTAAGCATCTTCATAAGGGAGGAAGCTGGCCAGCAATTTAATGGTAAGGGGCTTTGTTTAATTTTTTCTTTTTAAAATTTTTTTTTATTATTATTTAAAAGAGAACCAACCAACCAACCCCCCCAAAAAAAAAGAAAAATCACATTCATATTTTCACCCCCTGCCTTGAGGTTACATTGCCCCTCTGGAATCTGAGGCTGTGTGAAGACATTCTGCGGCCTTGGAAGAAAAAGCCTGAAGGGAACATTGGGAAGATTAAAGATTGCTTCCAGAGCATGGATGTGAGCAGACAGCCAGCACTTCCAGAGCTGGGAGCTGGTGCAAAGCTTTGGTGCTTTGCAGCAGCTCAGAATGTGCCACTGCCAGTGGCCAAAGGGAGTAAAACCAAACATCTGCCATCCGTGGCTCTGGAGCAGAGAGGGGAAATCCTCCTTATTCCAGAGATGAGAAGCTGATTAAAAGCACTTCGTGCCCTGCTTTCACTGACATGAGAAAGGCACAGATGTCAGGGTAGAGTTTCTATTTTTAGGAGCCTGCCCGAGATTACACCAGAGCGAAGGAGAGGGAAGCAGCCTGTGATGCAGGAAATGAGTTTAGAAGGTTTTTGGGGGGCCAGAGTGAAGGGAGGGGTGTTACAGTGCTGCCATGGGTGGGATGCTCCCACAAACCCCTTGGGATTCTTGGCCTTTTCTCTCTTTTGGTGTACATTGCCCAAATCCCTAAATATCTAACCTGTCAAATGCTCAAAAAAAGCAGTTCAGGGGAAAACTTTGAAACACCTGTTCTTACACAGCAGTGGCTCTTGCAAGTGGGCAAGTAAAGCAGGTGTAGTGGGATAATTTTATCCTTTTTCCCTGAGTAGGAGGATTTAAGAACAGTTTAAAAACAGAACTAATGTTAGTTTTAAGCTCAAAAATTCAAATAGCTCAGAAATTTTTAAAGCCATCAGAGGCCAGATCTTTAAGGGTCAAGCCTTTGTCTCACATTTAATGCCACAGAGGACATTTTAAAACAGGAGCCAAGGGGGTGGGAATTGTCAGAGTGGGTGGTGGGGGCATATCCTGGATGATGGTGTGGCCTTTGGCTGTGGTTATGTCTCACTATTAGGTAAAGCTTGAAGTATTTTTAATTCAAGCAGATGTCAAATCAGGAAGGGTGGTAAAAGCTGCTATTGCATCTCAGCTTTCCTGGTGCTCCTGAGTCAGGGCTGGCAAGGCTTGAAGGAATGACTCCTGCAAATACCAGGCCTTAGTGGATTTAATCAGACATCCTGCCATGAACACCTTCTCACTCCTCCTCCTGTTAAAAAAAAACAAAAACCTAAGAACATTATTCTATCTTTGCATGCACCATTAGAAAGAACACAAATAATCATGCTAACAAGATTTATATTTATTCCTGGTACAAATTTCCTCACTAGAGAAGTTTGTCTTAATCTCTTCAACACACTGGAAATGCTTTGTCCAGCAGATTGATGTGCTTTGTGAATTACCAGGTCTTAGTCAGAGGATGACTTGGCTCTGTTTCCCTGAGAGCAATAGAAACATATGGGATATGATGGGAAGGAAATTTTATAAAGGAACCTGAAGTCTCTAAGAACACCATGATTGCTAATTCTTCCCAAGATGCAAAGTTTAAAAAACAATTAGATGGAGGCACAAACTGTGCTGGCAAATCCAATTCCGTGCGCAGTTTTGTCTCAGCAACTGCAAATTGGACGGTGAGTTGAATTCTCCCCTGTGGAAAAGGAGAAAGCACAAAGGCTCCTGCCCCTCCACAATCCTGCTTGTCTCATGGTGCTCACAGAGGCCTCGTTAATGAGGTATTTAAGCGTGTTGCAATCATCCTGCAGCCCAGGAGAGCAGGCTCATTTTGCAGCACAAACTGGAGCACAGGAGCTGTGTTAACACTTCCCTGGGCTTGGCTGGCCTGGGAGTGCAGCCTGCAGCATCCCAAACCTCAGCCCTTATGGGCAGGCTGTGCTGCAAACCCCATCTGCTGCCTGCAAGGCAACCAGGGCCCCTTGGAAGGATCCTCTGAGAGCCTCGGGCGGTTTTATCTCACCTTCCCTGTCGCAGACATCTTTTATGGAAAATCCTTTCCTTAGGATTTTTTCCTCCTGTGAAGCTGGGAGGCCTCAGGAAAAAAATGTAACCAATGATTATCTGCTGCTGTGGAATGCAACAGGTGCATCTGTGATTGGCCCATGTTGGATGTTTCTAATTAATGGCAAATCACAGTCAGCTGGCTCAGACAGAGAGCTGAGACAGCTGCCTTTGTTATCATTCTTTTCTATTCTTAGCTAGCCTTCTGATGAGAACATTTTCTTCTATACTTTTAGTATAGTTTTAATGTGATATATATAATAAAATAATAAATCAGCCTTCAGAAACATGGAGTCAGATCCTCATCTGTTCCTTCAATATAAGACTCCTGTGAACACTGTCACACTTCCCCATCACCAGGTGACTCTTGCAGAACTGGCAGGTGGGGAAAGGCTCAGACCCCATGCTTTCACCCAGACAGAGAGAAATGTGTTCTGGCTGCAGGCTCTCACTCTTTCTCCATAACTATTTTTATCCACATTTTATGGCTCTAGGTAGCAGCGAGTAACAGGATGTAAAATAACTTTACCATAACTGAGAATAAGGTTCCCAAGATCCCAAGAAGTCTGTTAGCAAACTCACTGATGTGTGGTAATTAGAGGTGCTTAAGTGTTTGTGTATGTGGATAATGCAGTTTCTGTAAAAATATAATCTTCCATGAAATATAAAATATTTTAAATCAAATCAATGCATAGACTTTTCTCTTTCATCCAGAAGATTTAAATGAAACGTATCATTCCAGTCTAGTGGATCCAGATCAAACTATCTTGGCATGTTAAGCCAAATCAAAACATGTCATTTTCAGTGAATTCAATATCTCTTTGTGTTTGCCAGAGCTGGTTCAGTTCCTGCAGGAGATGTAGGTTGGGTGTTCTGTGATGTCCCACTGCAGCCTGAGATTGTAGTGGCTCCTGTCCCTCCCTGGGCTTGGTCCTGCCAGGCAGGACAGAGGGACAGGCAGGGAGCTGGGACATGGTGTGTGAGTGAGGCTCCAGCAGCTCAGCAAAGCTAAACTTCTTGACTGATGCAGGTAGAAATGGTTCTAAACAAAATACATTCAGGTAATCAGGTTTTCTGATGGATGGGAGCTCTGCTTTGCAATATTCTCTAACCACTCTTGCCTATGACTCACACTTGATTTGCTTTTTCTAAAGGCAGAATTCCCCCTGTGCTACACCTTGCTGTGTTCTGGGCTGAACCAGACCAGAAGAGATCTCTTAGAAATCTCCCTTTTTTTTTTTTTTATTGTAAATCCTGAAACATTTTCAGATTCAGCCACATCTGAAGTCCTTTCTTCCCTTCATCTCCTAATTTGCAAAGCTTCTCAGGTGCTTCTGGAGCTGGAGGCTTGCACAGGTGCTTGAAACCACCCCATTTACACCCCTTCTGATAATAGGGGTGTAACAGACCCAGAATGGACAGATGGAGAGTCTGTGTGCATCCTATAGGCTGACAGGCACATCTACCTCTAAGCCACCTTTTTTAAGTGAGCCAAAGCCTCTGAATCTCCAGGAATTTACATAAATATAAACTTGAAGCTGGCTGCAAATCAATTAAGTTGACTGAGTCCACCTAATTAAGGCTTTTCCTACAGACATTTGTAAACACTGGTTGTGCTCAAGTGAAATGTCAATTGACTCTAACCCAAGCCTTGCCCCCAGTGAGCAGCAAAGCTCCAAGGGCTCCCCACAGCTCCTGGTTTTGTGCCCCAAACTACAGCATTAAAGCTGTGAAGGATTGGGGTGGTTGACAAACACTCAGAGTTTGCCTGAGTAAATGAGTAATGCTGATTTTCTCTCCCAGGCCCACTGGGGTGCTGAGTGTGATTAAAGGCAAGTCAGGAAGGACTGCATGCTATTAATTCTATCGAGGAAATCTCCTGCTTTATTCATTGGATGTATATGGCTTTTTCTAGGGGGAGAGGAAATAGAAAAGCACCTTTGGTTGTGCTGTAACATCTGTGAGTGCAGCTGGCTGTTTTTCTCTCTGTTCCACTTATTATGTGCAATTTGGATGTTTTCTTCTCCAAACTCAGATTAAAAAAGGAGAAGAAACTTGCAATGCTTGTTATTACCAGGGCAAATCCCTCTCTCCTCTGGCAGAGAGAGGAATGGCCACGCTCCTGTTCTGCAATGTCTGCTGTTATTTGTCAGCCTGCACATAATCAGGTAATTTCATGTAATTCCTACACTTTCAATCAAGTCTGGTGAGCAGATGGCAGGATTCAAGCCCATAGATTTTGTGTATTGACACAGCCTGATTCCAGACCCAGAGGCAGCACAGTTGCTGTGCTCAGGGCAGAGCTCAGCTTCCCTTCTGCCTCTGCAGGGTGGGCTTGGGGCTTGAGAGGCTCCATGCTGGGGTAGGGTCACCCACCAGCAGCCACACCTGGGTGGAAATAAGATTAAACACCTTCCCTGCTTGTAAATGGCTGAAACTATCTCTTGCTTTGAGGATTAAATACATGGGGATGGGAGCAGAGATGTCCAGGGTTTGCAAGAGCTTTGCTCTGCCTTGATTCATAAGTTTGACTGTGATGGTGTTCACAGGGGTCCCAGGATGAGGGAAGAGACGGGGATCTGACTCCATGTTCAGAAGGCTGATTTATTATTTTATAATATATATTACATTAAAACTATACTAAAAGAATAGAAGAAAGGATTTCATCAGAAGGCTAGCTAAGAATAGAATAGGAAAGAATGATAACAAAGGCTCTGTCTTGGACTCTCTGTCCAAGCCAGCTGACTGTGATTGGCCACTAATTATAAACATCCAAGATGGGCCAATGAAAAATCCACCTCTTGCATTCCACAGCAGCAGATAATCATTGTTTACATTTTGTTCCTGAGGCCTCTCAGGTTCTCAGGAGAAAAAATCCTAAAGAAAGGATTTTTCATAAAAAGATGTCTGCGACATTTGACCATGAAATGTAATGGTCCATGTTTTATTTCTCTTATTTCTCCTGACTCTAGAGAGCAGCAACACTCCCCTTCCACACTGAAGGGGATGCAAAGCTTAACCCTCAAATGACCATGAATGGTTTGATGAAGAGCAGAGAGGAAATGTAAAATGTGTGGGTTTGACCAAGACTTGAGCTTGTCTTTACAGACAGCTGGAAAGAGATGCTCAAAATAACATTTTGGTCCAAAATAACATTTTGCTGTTACAACAGAGGAAGCCTTGTGTGTGCTGGAGGAAGGCAGAGCAGCTCCTCCTGGGAAGTGCATCTCCACCAGCCTCCTTTGGGAAGCACAGCCTGGCATGTTTGCTGCTCCAGAGCTGGGCTTTAATAGCTCAAAACACAGAATGATTCCTTTCAGCCTCACCTGGCTGCTGCCTGAGCCCTCCCATTTTTCCCCTGGGTTCTCCCAAAGAAACAATCTGAGAGTTACCTGGGAGAAAGAAAACCTGAATATATCAGTGTTGCACAAACATTAGTGACACCCCAGGAGAATTTCACCATGCATGAGATTAATGCACAGCATGTGGAAATTTTCATTCCCTCTTCCCATTTGCTTGAGAATTTCTCTTTCTGATGCTGTGGCAGCTGGGGAAATGCAGCCACTGCTGTTTCTGGGGAGTGGGACAGCAGCACCAGGGGCCTCTGAGCATTGCAGGGCTGCCGTGGAGGCAGCAGAATTTTTGTGGGAATCCCTTGGGGTGTGGTGAGACTCAACCTCCTCCCCAAGCTGAGCTGCTCATTGCTCTGGGGGAGCTGTGCTGAGGCATTTTGTCCCAAGCATGGATGGGTCAATGATTGGTGCTTTCTGCTCAGTTAGGACCATAGAAGGCCTGCGGGAGAAAATCTTAGCTCCTGCACAGGTGTGCATTGTTCTGGCATGAGCAGAGATGATAAATGAGAGGACACAGATGTACTCAGGTGTATCTGAGGTGCTTGGGTGCTATGGTGCCTTTTGCATGGACACTTTGCTGTTCTTTGTACTCATGGCCTCTAAGCTTGGGAGCTTGGTGGGCAAAACTTAACCCAACTGTTGGAAACACTGCCCAGGGAGAGTGTCTTGGTTTGGAAAGACAGGAGTCTGCTAAGGAAGGCAGGAGCCTCCCCTGAAATGGAGAATGTAAACCCTCCCCACCTCTCCCAATTGCTATAAATTTTAAATTAAGGGGCTCTCAGCCAAAAATATGGGAGCAGGAACAACAGTTCTTTAATAGGGAAGAAAAAAAAAAGGATATAACAAACAATGCAGTACACTAGAACAACACTGCCAGAGTCAGAACCCAGCCTGACACGCTGTGGGTCAGGCTGTTGGCAGCAGTCCCATTGGAATTGTGGCTCAGCTCTCCTGCAGTGTCAGGGCTGGTTCTGCTGGAGCAGGGATCCTGCAGAAAGGTTCAGTCTCTTCCTCTGAAGATGCAGTGGGAGAGGCAGCTGCTGTTCCTCTGGGGAATCCAGTGCAGAAGCTGTGCTGGTGTTCCAAAATCTCCAGATTATATCCAGGTAGGAATGCTTGGCTCCTCCCTCTGGGCTCACATCTCCCAATGGGATGCTGTAGTTCTTATCAGTCATGCAGGGACATTCAATAGCTGTTATCAGCAGATGTCCAGTCCCGAGGGAGGAGACTCAAAGAGAGAGATAAGGCAAACTGCCCACTTGACAAAGGTAATCTGCCACACAGATGGTAATAGAAAACATCTTGCATTGCAATCTTCAACAGAGAGGGAGACTTTTGTCTGGTGGGGAAAATGGCAGAACCCAGGAGGGACACAAGCATGTTTCTCTGCAGCTTTGGTGCTCACATTGGTGCAGGTGATCCTCCTGCTCCCTGCTGCCTGTGGCTGCTACACTGACAGGGTGGTGGAGGACTGGCAGTGACCAGAGTGCTCCATTAACCCCTTGCTTCCCCCTCCCTCCTGCAGCTGTGCAGATGGGAGATCCACTCCCAGCTGTGATAGGCATTGTCTCCCTGTGCAGGTTCCTCAGGTGCAACACGGACTCAAGCTTGTCTGAGCCTTGATGATAAGCTCTCCTTGTTAAAAGCCATTATATTTGCTACTAGCTGAGGATAATTCTGACTGACTACAGCAGTTCTCCTCTGCATGTAATTGAATTCATATTCATCATAAAGCAATGAAAAATAAATTGTGTGTGTGGTTTTTTCCCCCCTCATAAAGCAAGGCATGCCGCTGGCTCTGCCTTTCCCTCTAATCTTCCCCTCTGCAACCTATTGTAATAGAATTCATGGGAACAGAACAGCCAAAATAGATTGTGAGGTTTTGACCCACCTAGCAGAAAGTGAGTTTATTTCAATGCCAAGGAGGAATTGATTAATTCAGTTGGCTTCAAGGGAAGGCTAAAATCTTAGCTTAAGATTCCTCAGTACCAAAGAAAGGTGCTGGCTTGGTTGTAGGCTGACTTAGGTGGTGTGGCAGAGGACTTGTGCCTCAGGTTGTGGTGAGAATTACCAAATACACTACAAATCCAGTCAGTCTGAGCCTAAACTCTTAAAGAATCAGTGTTTCTGTGAAAGCTTATTTGTTATTCTGTGTCCATCTGCTGTCCCTGGGGCAGTGACATGAGCCTGGTGCAGCAGAGGGGAACTGGTGTGGGGCTACAGGGATCAAAATTGGAGGGCACTGCTGTGCCAGCTGCTCACTGCTGTGCCTCATCCTGCCCTGCAGCTGCTGGCTGCCATCATGTTGGTGTACTGCAGAGAAGTCCTCAAGGCAGATATCAAAATATCCTCTCTAAATTCTTTTAGAAGCCTTTCAGTCTGGACATCTGACAAATGGCAGGTTTGTGGTGGGAAGCTGGTCAGCCGAGCCCATCATCTCCCCCCCATCCATGTTTACCTTTTCCTTTCATTTTCCTGTCTTTGATAGGATCCAGGAGCTGGGAGCTGATGGTGCCTGTGAGCAAAGCTGCTGCTGAGGCCTGTCAGAAATGCTCTGACAGAAAAAAAGCACGAGGTTTTCTGCAGCCCCTGGCTTGCTGCCAGCTGTGGGATCGCTGCCTCCCAGGCAGAGCAGACCAGACAGTCCTAATGCACCAGAAAATTAGTGAGTTTTGTTCAACAAAGGGTCTAAATGTCTCTCTAGTTAATTAATAATTTCATTATGGGGAAATAATTTATTACATTTTAATACTGAAAAGTGTTGCTTCTGCAGCTCGTGGAATGAGCATCAGGAGAAGGAATAAGGGGGAACTTGTTGCTGATGGGTTCTGGGAGTTGTGTGAGTGAGCAGCAGAGCAAGAGATGTTGGGGCCATGGAGATTTCTCTCTCTGATCAGCCCAAATGATGGAACCTGACCAAGAAATGGGATGAGGAGGGTCGATACACAGCTGTGCTCCAAGACAATACAACACCTTCCTCTGGGGACCTTTGCACTGGGTAGTTTGCTCTGGTAGCTGTGTCATATCTGAGGGAAGAGATGAGGCTGTGAGGAAACAACAACTGTCTGCAACTGTTAAAATAATTCATCTGTCTTCTGCCTTGTGAGGGAAGTCAAGAATTAAAACCTGAAAAAGGGAAATTTGGTGCATGATGCAGTAACTCTGCTGGGCATTTGACAATCTTTAGAAACTAGAAGCCTATTTTTGATGGCTGTTCCTTGGAGTATCATATTAGGCATAAATACTCTGTGTTTCCACCCTTACAGTTCTGATATTTTTTGTAGCTCAGTAAACATTTGCTGCTGGAGATAGGAGTTGTCACATGAGATCAGAAAAGTCGTTTCCTTAGGTCAGAACATTTTCCAGGCCAATAGAGACAGTTCAGATGCCACCAGGTATAACCCAGAGAATCAAATTAAATTAAGTGTATTTGTGATATGAGTGTGATCCCATGGATCCCACTGTGAGCGTCTTTCAATTTTCTGACAATATCCCTCTTTTCTCCTTAGAAATTGGGCACTTCCAGCACTGCCAGGACCCAAAGTGTGACCAAGTAGAAAATCCAAGTTGAATCGATGACTGAGCTGGAAAAAAAGCAGGAATTCAGCTGGTCCAGAGCATTGCAGGAGAGGGAATTACCACAAAGTCCTGTTTGGACTGTGTCTTTCTGAAGTTTAATGTTCAGGACACAGAGTGTTCACACCTGGATCTTCCTCTGAAGGCACCAGAGACAGGAAGAAAAAGAAAGGTGAAATATTCAAACTCCTGCTCCCATCCCTGAAATAAATGGGGCAGAAGACTTTTCCTCCTTTTAATGCCTTTATTAAAAGTGATCACCTCAAGGTTGGGAAGCTCAACACATCCCGGCCTTCTCCATCTCCAGGGTTTTGCCGTCAATGCTCCCAGGGTGACTCGGAGGAGGAGGAATGTGCAGCTTTGTCCACTAAAGGGCAGAGCTGGGGGGTCTCATCCTCACAAGCGCAGTGGGCATAGCCCCCTATTCTTCCCAACTTTCAAGTTTCCCAGGCTGGGATCTTGGTTCCAGCTGAGGTCTTTGCTCAGGGTGAGGGGCAACAAAAGTCCTCAGCATCTCTGCAGGCTTGGTACTTTGTTCCTCACGTTCAGACATCTCTCTAATCTCTTAATTCTGTATTGGCTCGTATTTTTTGGGATATTTTCGGTAAATCTGGTGGGATTGCTTCCCATGGAATGCTGGTCTCGAGGTTATTTTGCATTCTGTCTGATGCCCCCCACCATGTCCCCTCCTCTCACCTTCCGGGGGAGGAGTACAGCTTAGCCCCAAGCAGGGCCATACCGATACAAAAGGAGCAATTAATGAAACGACCGGTAATTACAATAGCAAACAGGTTAGAACTTCACCTTGGCAGCAACTGGTTTAACTGGTTCTGCAACCCTTTTTTTTCCAAAAAAATAATTGGCAGATTTTTACTTATCACAGTGCGTATCCTCACCTGGTGGGTGACTGCCATCCATCCATCCTCCCTCTGAACCACAGAGCTGCTCCAGAGGAAAACCAGCACTGCTGGAGCTGATTGCATCCCTGCTCTGCCTGGTCAGCCCGTGAACACCCATCCCTGCCCTCCCCAGTTAATCACCGCTGCCAATCAGCGCTATTGAGGAGAGCAACAATACATTTCAAAGCTCAATCACCTTCATAATCCTCTCACTGTCAGCACACGCATCTCCCTGGAGGGTGGAATTACTGACAGATGAGGTGTAGGGTGGATTTGCAATGGAAATGTTCCCTCCCTTGTGTGTGGGACCCGTGAGCACACACATGATTGACACAGGAGTGTGTTTGGCTCTTAAAGGTGGGCTAAGTGTTGGGCTCAGCAGGTGTGCACACAGCAAGCTCTGCATTTGAATAGAAATATGAGAAATATGCTAAAAACCACAGTGGTGTCCCTGTGCCACTGGTCAGTGTTTAAATTGGTCAGTGTTTAAATGTACTCAGTGGATGGAGAGGGCTCATGTTGGGATGAGCTCCTGGTGGTCCCTACTGTAATCAACTTGTGCTATCTATTTCCTTTATTTTTATTTTTGTTTTGTTTTGTTTTTTAATTAGCAGTGACTGGAAGAAATCTGAAGAATTCAAAGAATCTGCCTGGATGTGTGGAGATAGTCGGTCATGGGACAATCTATTCAACTCCAGGCAGATGCACTTAAAATTTGTCCACAAATTAATGTCCAAAATTGAGATAGAGGAGTCCTTTTACTTTATTCCAATAAAGGGAGAGGCCATGGGGCATTCCCCTGGGGTCTCTCAAATTTTTAGAGAACTCAGCCTCCTCTTTATCCCAAATTCCCAACAGCATTTCCCTTCTCTCTTTCCCCATTGGCTGAGGTACTTCAGAGGTACAGACTTCCCAAAATGCCTGATACCCAAGATTCCCCTCTAAAGTATTCTCCCTTCTAATTTTTAATTCTTATGGAATTTATAATTTTTCCCCATTGTTTCTTCAAATGTTTTTTATTTCTTTTATTTTTTATTTTTAATTAATTTATGGTTTTTCCCCATTGTTTCTTCATCTTTCAATATCCAGTTTCATTTATCAGCAAACCTACAGTTTGTTTGTAAAGGCAATTTTTTTTCCCCCATTCATCGATCAGTGGAATCCTTCCCATTGTTTCTTTTATCTCTCAGTGCTGGTTTTATCTACCAGCAGACCCAGAGCTTGTTTGGAAAGACAAATCCTTCATTCCTCTCACTCTGGCAAGGTGAGGAAGTCCCACTGCACACCCTCCATCTCCTCACCTTATCTCACCAAAAAAAGTTCTCTGAAGGTTCGCATGCACTTCCCCATAGAAATTTTCAGTTTTAAGAGATGGGAATTTTCCTGCAAAAAAACCTGAAAAATTTCCAGCTCTTCCAGCTATCCACTCATTCTCTCCCTCATCCCTGATGATGTGCAGCATCCAGAGATAAACCCCCTTAGTCTCCATGCTCTGGAGGGGTCCATCTGACACCTGTCACAATCCTGCCCTCAGTTTTGGGGACAGCACAAGGAGCAATGTCACCCCACAGCCCTGAGATGGCATTCCTTGGATCATTAACTCCTGACCAGCACCCCAGTGCAGGACTGATGGTAAACAGCACTCTGCTGTGATTCATCACCCCAGAGTTTGGATACTCATTACAATCTGCCTCTTATCTAGGCCACTAGCCTGTAATTTTAATCCCAAACATTTGGGTGTGTAATGAAGCAATGCTTTTCTGTCTTACATCCTGGTGTAACCTGTAATTTATAACGTGCTGGAAATACAGAATCAAATAAGAGGGAATAAAAATGAAACAATAGCAGAGTTTTGCCCTTTGACATGTAAAAAGTGTTGTGATGACTTTAAGGTTTAACTGAATGTCTGCATCTGTGTATTTCAGGTTTTCTATATCTATGTAAAGGTAATTTTCAAGGTTTTCTTGCCTGATGTTCCACAAAGCAATTCCTAATAGGCACTGACCCAGAGGGAATGCTGTGAGCAGGATCAAATCCCAGTAATTTCTGCCTTTGACTCGCACAGACAGACTGTAAGTACAATTCCCTGCATTGCCATGGGCCAGATGCTGCTCCTGGATACTGTGGGCAAAGGTTTCACTGTCCCTGTCAGTGACTTCTGGGCAGACTCAGATGTGTTGGGCTCAGACTGGGGGCTGTGGAGCCCAGTCCTGAACCGGGGGGTGTTTTATTTGCTGCACACATCATTGTCAGGGTAGAGATGCTGCTGCTGCTGCTCTGGTATCACCCCTTGAACAACATGATTGCCACAGCAATCTCAGGGCCCCGTGGCTGTGCAAGCTGATGGACTGTGGGGTGTGTCACAGGATCCCAGGATAGTTTGGGATGGAAGGAACCTTAAACATCATCCATCCCACCCCCTGCCATGGGGAGGGACACCTTCCACTATCCCAGGGTGCTCCAGACCCTGTCCAACCAAGCCTTGGACACTGCCAGGGATCCAGAGGCAGCCACAGCTGCTCTGGACTGCATGCTCAAGCACCTCTCCACCCTCACTGGGAAGAATTTGTTCCTAATATCCAGTCTAAACCCACATTTGAAGCCCCCTCGTTCGGTCACTAATGCTCTTGTAAATAATCTCTCTTCCTCTTGTAGCTCCCTTCAAGGCTGGGGAGGAGTGCAGGAGTGTGAACTACTGGAAAATGTGGTTGTAAAATCTGCACCAAATCAGGAAAGTGCCCCACAGGGAGGAAGATCATTAGGAAGAATGTGGAGATTCTGGGAACCTTTCCAACAAGGAACAGGAGAGCATCTGGGCCAAGCAGTCTGGCCAAGAGAGGAGAAAGGCAGGCAGGGTCAGCACCACCAGTGAGTTCACAGGCAAACAGGGCCCTGTAAAGGGCATCCTAAAATTCCTTGTGCCATATAAGGCACCTGCCACACACCTGAAAAAGCTGCAGGGCCCCAACAGAGCTGCTGAGGTCTGACAGAATCAGCTCTGGGGTCATTGGGACCAACCCCTGAGGCTGTGGGGATCCAGAGGTTTGAAGTGCCACCCATGCTGCTCTGATATCTTCAGTAAGTTTCCGGGAAATATCCATGTTTGCCATGGACAATCCCCTGGTTTAGCAGGGGTGTGAATGAGGTAAATGTGTGGGCAGGAAGAGGTGTAATTTTATTGCTTATTTTCCTAAAGAATGTATATGATTAAAGTTGAGATGGCATGAGAGAGTGAGCAGACAGCAAAACCACAAAACTTTGGGATTTGATCAGTGGTAGAAGAAGTCAGATTTCCTTTAAGAATGACAATGAGGAGGAAAAGTTAAAGTACCAAGATGGAAACAATCAATGTTACGGATTTCAAACTAGCAGCAAAAGCAATAAACTCCTTCCTTTTGGCTGCTTGTCCAAGCAAGCCACTTTGGATGGAGGGTTTCCCCTGTAATGAAAATTATATGATCTCATCTTGGAGGCTGGAGTGATGTAATAACCATGTAGGGACTGTTTTAATGTCTTTCATGGGTCATTGAAAACTGCCTGGCAAATTGGATCATGGACTACAGGGAACACTTCTGCTACAGCAGGAAAATGGTCTGGATATAACAAGTGACCGAAGGGTTTTGAAAAATCCTACCATATGTAATAGTTCCTGGTTTCAGCCATAAAAATATACCTTTTATTTTCCCTCTCTTATTTTTTTTTCTTTGTTGTCTTTTAATATAGTCTTTCCTTCTCATTCAATAACCCTTCTTATACCTTCATTCTCCCTCTATATTAAGACCTGACAATCCATTAAGGTAAATCCTATATTTTGAATTGCATCTAAATTGATAGTGGAACATGGACTGCCTGCCTCAAAACTACTTCCATTCTCTTCTGCTGGAGATTAGACGGATTTTCTTGCTGAAAACAAATGAAAATTTTGATTATATGTGTCATTCAAACTGCAATTCCATCTTATTAAATGGTTCCAGGCAGTTGGTGCTGGGAACATTGTAATAAGGACTCCAACATCTGAGACTGTTTGGCTGAATCAGTTGGCCAATTTCATTCTCTTTGTCAGGAAATTCTGGCTGTGGCAAAGTGTGCAAACTGAAAACCACATGAAAACACAATGAAAATAAGTGGTTAATGATGTGACTAATATTTAAAGTGGTTTAGGATGGCAGCTGCTCCTTTCTGCAAATTTCAATGCCTTAAGGAAAAACATTCTTGGGCTTTTTTTAGTGTACACCTTGGTGTTACAGCATCATTCATCTTCCCTCTCTGACATCCCAGATATCCCTGAAGTCATTGACAAAGGAAACCAGACATGAAACAAATGCTGGCTTAGACTAAAAGATTTCATTTCAATTCTGCACTAATCTTTTTCTATTTTCCCCAAACAGGTGCCATTTGTCAGCCATATCCAAGGAAGGATGTGGGCTTTGCAGCCTTCATTTCTAGGCATGGAGGCTTTGAGAGGCACCCAGCATCCTTGGAAAGTCCTGGCTCTGCACAGCACCCAAGGAAGGCTCCCTCTGATCCCAGGTGGACTTTTCTTAGACCTGCTTTTCCCCATGCAAGGTCCACAGCCTGAAACACTTTCCTGAGGAAAGTACTTCCATCTCCATATTTAAAATAGCACCACTCAGCCTTGTTTTAATTCATAAATATCTTATTTTCTTTTCAATCAATCCCCAAATCAGAGGAGCTGTCTGGGGGTGTGCATTATCAAGCCCCTGCTATATGAAGGTGTGGAGAAGAGCAGGATTCATGGAGGGAGAGCAAAGAGGCAGCACAGAAATACTGTAGGTTTGTGGAAGTCAGATTAAAATAAAATAACACTGATTATGTTAGTTTGCATGGGCCAGCCCTGCCTTTTAGTTGGTTCACTGAGCTGAAAGGGAGGCAGGACTTTTTCCTGTTGTGTTTCTTTTTTGTCCAAGTCTGATCATTAATGAATGTGAAATTCAACTTCTGCTCCTGAAAGCTGCAAACAGCTGAGTACAAAGGGGGTGTGCAACACCCCAGCCTGGGTCAGTGGTTGAGTTGAGAGGTCTGGAGACGCCAACAGCACAAAATCCATTACAGAATCACAGAATTTCTAGGTTGGAAGAGACCTTTAAGATCATCGAGTCCAACCCATGTTCTAACAGCTCAACTAGATCATGGCACCAAGTGCCTCATCCAGTCTTTTTTTAAAGACATGGTTTAATTACATGGTCTCATGGAAGGTGTCCTTGCACACATCAGTGAGGTTAGAATCAGATGATCTTTAAGGTCCTTTCTAACCCAAACGATTTTGTTATTATATGATTCTACAGTGTCACTTTTTCTTTTGTTATTATTTTTTATTTTCCAAAATCCAGTTGAAACATTTAGTCTTTATTTCCAGATCACAAAACATTCTGAGTTGGAAGGCATCACCAGATCTATTTCTCAACATTGGTGTTTTTTGCACCACTTTTTAACCAGCTGAGCTGATCTCAGCTAGCTCCTGCCTGGAACCTGCAAAACACCCTCTAGGTTAAAACAAAGGGTTGGGTTTTTTTCCCCTTTCCCCCTGTTTTTTTGGGGTTTTTTTTTGGGTTTTTTTTTTTGTTTTTTCTCCCAGCTCTGCCTCCCCCAAATCCCCTCCAGAGCAGCAGCTCTCTGCCAGCAGTGCCAGAACAGCTGGACAGCATCAGCTGGTGGTGACACCAAGATGCAGAAAGCAGCTTGGAAACACCTGCCTTGCTACTCACTCCTCTCTGCTCCAGGCAAAGGAGGATTTTTGGGAGCATTTCCCGTGGTTTCAGTAAAATCCCGTTCAGAAGCCACCAGAGGGGGCAGCTGCCACTGCAGCACAGCCCTGGTGAGCGGTGCCAGCACGGCACACATTGCTGCTGGTATTTATAGCTCTCTACCTATACTTATGTGAGTGGGGCTAATTAGGAGATGGAATTAGCCTACTGCTCTCGGCAGCGTAATTGTAAACAATTTCCCAACGTTTCACTCCCCGAGTAATGAGTTTCTCCTGGAAATACAAAAGATGAGCTAATGATAATCTGGCAGTTTACAGCAGGAGGACAAACATTAATTATATGGGATTACGATGTGATCCTCCAATTTAAGTGAGTTTGGCATTTCTAAGCAGAGTTGGATCTTAAGAGCGCTGTGGACAGTTGTCTGAAGCATTTTATCTTATTTTTTATTTTTTTCCCCCTGGTTTCAAGCTTTATCTTTTAGCTTTATCTTTTATCCACAGATCTAACTACCATCAGCTACCTTGAGGCAGAGCTGCTAGGCCAGATTTTTTTCATAAGACAGAGGTATAATTATGCATGAAAAATATGTACAGTATTAAGCTTATTTTTCATTTAAAGATGACCATACCAGGAGATCAGATCACTGCACGTCCGGGGATGTAGCTCAGCTTTGATTGCATTTATCATGGAATCATTTAGGTTGCAAAAGACCTTTAAGATGATTGATAAGCTGTAGGCTTAAATATGGGATGTGGGATTTATTAAGGTCAGAGCCAGAAGAGTGGTGCAAATAATGCTGGGATTATAAAATATTCACTGAATAAGGTCATGTCAGCAAACTGGGCTGTATATCTGTGTTTGTCATGGGAGTCCACTGACTGATGATGGTCCCCAAGAGATTCTTTTGAGCTCAAATACAGGATTTTTCAAATTTTAGTCCTGTTTCATCCCGTGCCATGGCAGGGACACCTTCCACCATCCCAGGCTGCTCCAAACCTCAACCAGCCTGGCCTTGGGCACTGCCAGGGATCCAGGGGCAGCCACAGCTGCTCTGGGCACCCTGTGCCAGGGCCTGCCCACCCTCACAGGGAAGAATTTCTTTGTAAGGTTTAATGTGATTCTTTAAACATTTACATTCACAGCTGCTCCCTAAAAATATTCTGACCTTTATCTTTTCCCTTTGTAGCTGGTGAACCCAACAGCTCTGGGTGTGTCACAGCACTCACGGCATCTGCCAGCTGTGAATTGCCATGGAATGAGAGCTGGAAGGGGCTGTGACTCCTTTTGGGGCCACACCAATCCACATCCTGCGCCTGCCATGTCTTTCCCTCTTCCCTCTCCATAGAAGAACAATGGTATTATCTTCCCTTTCCTGTGCCTTCTTTTTCCTAAATTCACCTAATTAAGTGTCAGGAGTTGATCTTTGGGCTGAAATTATTACCTGAATGTGGGAACAAGTTTTACAGAGAGATTTTTGTTATTTATTGGCAAGTCAAATACCAACAGCCAGGGTCTGGCTCAGCTGAAGGTTATGTCATCTGTAGTTTCTTTAGTTTTTGTTTTGTTTTTTTTTTTTTTAATGCAATAACTAAATATTGAATTAATTTGTTTACCACTCTGGACTCAACCACATCCCTCCTTTTAGATAAAATGCTTCATACTCCTTAAAATTCCTGATAAAATCAATCTTTAATTTTATTTCTTTCTGTATCCATCCACTGTTCAGCACTTCTTCATGCAGGGTTGTTGCTGAGCCCCAAACACATCTCACTGCAAATTCCTTGAGATTCTGCCACATTTCACTGCAAATTCCTTGTGATTCTGCCACATTTAAAGTATTTGGGATGCAATTTTTCACAGCAGGTCCCTGTCCCCACTGACTTGGTTAGGAAACAGTTCAGACAAAAGGATTTTGATTTTCCAGGAAAAAGGATAAAGAGAAATGTTGTTTTGCTCACCCAAACATAAAAAAACCCTCCATCAGTCTCTCCTTTTAGAAGGTGCTCCTCACTTTTGAGCTGGGATTTGAAACCCCTGTTGGGGATTTTCCTTTCTTGAAACTACACCAAGCATGTCCCTCCGTGCATTTGGAAAAATGCAGTGGATGGAAAATGAAGATTTGTGAGGTCTTTGTTGCTGAAAATGCTGAGGTCTGTCTGTCCAGCATTCAGGGTCTCTTGGTGATGCTCAGGCAGGGGGACAAGGGGAATTGAGAGTTCTCTTTGGGATCAGGCAGTGCCTGGGCCTGTGGAATGGTCATGGCCAGGATGGATGGATAAGTGCAGTGGTAATATGACCAAGTTTAGAATAAAACACACACAACTCCCCCGGAACCTGCATTTTCTGTTATCTCCTACCTTCTTCCCTTTGCACTGCCTTTAATCCTGAGAGCACCACAAGGAATCCCTAACAGCCAAATGGATTCACTCTAACCTGTGTTTAAATGAGGGCAGCCCAATCTCAGAAGCTGAGCTGTCAGTTTGTTATTTTGTTATATTACTTTAATTGTGTTTATTTGGAATTAGAGAGCCAAATTCTCTCCTGGCAGAAGCTATTGTCACTAGAAGGGATTTCAGCTATCAAAATCATGTTTGCTTTAGTGTTTATTATTTATTAGCTTATAAAGCTCCATTAGCAAATGCTGCTGCACAGTGATGGATCCCCATTAATTTTGCATTAATGCACATCCCATTGAATATATTCTAGACCGTGGCACTGGGGTTTCTGGGCTGTTTTGCCTCAGACACCCACTGGTTCTGTCCTTTGGTGTGTCAAGTGAAGTGGGATTAATGAAACATCCCTGAAGTGGTGCTGTGGGAACAGGTCCATGCACACACCTCTGCAGCAGCACTCAGAGATCCTCCAGAGCAAGCAGAGTGTAAGAAAAGTATTTAAATCTGGATGGATTTGAGTGATAGCTCTTGGTATTCTGGATTTGTAATGTTGGAGCGTTGGGGGGTAGGATGGTCGGGACAGACGGACACGAGAGATCTCTGCAGCCAGGGCTGGAACTTGGGGTTCATTGCAAAGGGCCTGGGGGCAGGGCCCTGCTGGGAGCTGCCAGACACAGCCCAGAGCAGGCTGAGAGAGAGAGAGAGGTAAAGAGAGAGAAGGCAAGAGAGTGGTAAAGAGGATGAGAGAGTGAGGAAGAGTAAAGAGGGTAAGAGTGCAAGGTTCCTGTTCCAATACAATAAATCTTCTTCTGTGTGGAATATTCTGATTCTCACTAACCAATCTAATACAAGATACAAATCCTAGAGCATTTACATACAGCCTATAAGAATCTTACATTACCATCCTGTGTTACATTTTAAACCCTAAAATCTCCTCTTTGGGCCCCTTCTGCCAAGCTGTAGGGTCTGCTCTGACCCTTGGGCCTGTCTGCAAGCAGAGGGTGTTGTTCCATCAAAAGGGGGTCACCTTCAGCTGGCCATGCCATTGTTTTCCAGTTGTTCAGTAACTGAGGGATCTCAAAGCTTGCTTTCATTTCAATCTCACTTACAGTTTCCATATTCTCAAAATCTTTTGCCAGATAATCATATTTATAAGGCTTTCCTATTTCATCTTCTCCAACAATAAGAGCACAGAACAATCTACAGGTATATTTATGCTAAATATCAAAACATGGCTGACAGAGGTAGAGCTCACACTGGTTGGGAAGGAAGAGGTTATCCAAGGTTATCCAAGGTTATCCAAGGAAGAGGTTATCCTGGAGAGGTTATCCAAGCCCTGCCCAGACTAGGGCAAATCTTGTGTTGCATGATGGATGTGCCATCCTGCCTCTCTCAGGTCTGAATCCTTTCTTCAGATGTCTGGGCAATGCAGGGTTTCTTTCCAGAAGAAAATAACATTAAAACTCCTGAACAGACAGGAATTAAAAGTTTCTTTCATTTGTATCCAGCCAAGAGAGCTGGAGTCAGAGTCCCAGCTGGGTGAGTGCCCTGGAGCACCATGGAAGTGCAGCAGGACTGGGGGACTGCAGTGGTCAGAGCAGAGGAAATTCACAACAAAGGGCAGTGATTGAGTAACAAATGGGCATGGTGTGTTCATTGACATTTGTGAGCCAGTGGAGTCTCAGCTGGCTGAATGCTTATGGCTTGTCTGCATGCCTAAAGGAAAATAAGTATTTATTTCGCTTTTCTTTATGGTCAGTATCCACTAAGAACCATTTTCTGGCTGCTGTTAGCTGTGTGCTATGGTGTTTGTATCAGGAAAATAATGAGACACTATTTCACACCCTGGAAATGCAGCATGAAATCCTGGCCCTCTGGAGCGCTGTGCAAAGATTCCATTAACCCTTGAGGCACCAGGATTTCATCCTCAATCCCTTTACTAATGCCCCATCTTTACTGAGCCTGGAAAGCTTTCTAAAAATGATATGTTTCTGAGCCAGTCATCAGGTAGTCAAAATGAACTTTTCACTCCTATTTGGAGGAGAGGAGCCAGGGTTTGTTCCAGTAATTTCCAAGCTGGAGCACGTGGGGCATTGGGCAGTAGCAGCCCTAGGGGATGGTCCAGGGCCCCAGAGCTCAGTCCCAGTTCTCTCTCACTGGGCCTGCAATGGGCTGGTCCCTTTCACTGCTGGGAATGTCAGAGCCTTAAGCTGGGCTCTGCAATCCTCCACTGTCCCCTTTTTGTCTCTCCTGGTTCAGTAAATGCCTTTAATGGTGCCCTCCCCACTTGGAGTGAGGTGCTGCCTATGCACAGACCATGGGGCTGTGGCCAGAATGGCCTGTGGAGGGCCAGGGGCAGTATTTTAAATTAATCTGGCTGCTGGGAAACCAGGCTTGCTTTCTTCAGAGGGCTTGTGTGCCCCCAGCTCAGTCCAGGCAGAGCTCAGGGCTCCTGGCAAGCTTCCCTTGAGTTATTCACCGTTCCCTCTTGATGTGCTGCTGGTCTACTCCCGACATCCTTCAGGTGTTTTTTCCACCTCTCCCTTTCTCCATTTCCACAAAACATCTCACTTCAAACAGTGAAGTGATCTCCACAGGTGTGCAGGGACCTCCTCCCATGTGTGCTCCACTGCTTGGAACCAGCCTGGGCCTCCAGGGCTGCCCCACTCTCACCCTGTGCCCCCTTTGCCACCTGCCCTGTGCCAGTGGCAGGAGCACTGTGTGCCCTGTGGCACCACTGGTGGGTGGCTGCACACCAGAGCAAGTGTTCCATGAAGCCACAGAGCATCCTGGCAGGTCACAGCCCATCTCCTCTCCTCCTGCTGCTGTCTTGCACTCACTTTGCACCTCTCTGGCTGCCGCTGCTCTGCATCCCTCAGCTCCTGGGGTGTTCCTGTTCCCTCTCGTTTTTGTGGGCTGTCACATCCACCAGCACGGAACACTGGTGTCTCAGCAAAGGGGATATTTTGGGAAGTCACTTTTTATCAAAGCACAGCTGCTGAGCCGAATCTGTTATTTATTTCTGTGGCCTCCTTGGACCCACATCATCCTCACACTTAGCTCTACGTCTCACTGTCTTCCTAAAGTATCATTGACTTTTCAGCTTCTCATTTTGTTGTGTTAGTCTCACCAAGGCATATTTGTAGAGGGAGAGGGAATGCAGGAGGAAGAAATCTGAGAAAGAGACAAACCTATTGTGTAAAACCTGCCCCAGCTGTGGTTTGTTCATGATGCCCCAGCTCTGGTTTGTTCTGTTTTGTCCAATGGCCGGGGAAGGAGCCTTTTCTTGCATCAGCTCCAGGGTGCTCTGAGATGTACAGAGCAGTTTATTTTGGAGCCATGCCTGCAGGAAGAATGAGATGTGATGGGCCCTGATTGTGCAGATATCCACCCAGCCTCTGTGCTGCTGTGCACGAGCAAAGAACCAGCTCAGGATGGATGAGCCGAGCCTGGAGTAGATTTGCAGTCAGATCCACTGCAGGCACAGATTTATACCAACTAAGGATCCAGCCTGTGCAATCTGGTTGAACCTTAATTTCTGCTCAGATTCCACTCTCCATTAGCACTCTGTGAGCATTTGGTTGACAGCAGAGATTTTTCACTCTCTCAGGAAAGGCAGTCACGTTCCAAGGAAGGCTCCTGCCTTCTCCTCATCTCCACACCCGCCTGCACTCCCAGCCAGGCACAGAGCTCTGCTTTGCATAATCACATTGGTTCTTAACCATGGCAATATATTCACATCGTCAGACACCTGGCAGCCAGAGCCAGCTCTCTCCAGCAGGCTCCCTGCTGGAAAAGCAATTATATTTGTGCAGTTGGTGGAGGGTTTGTAGGAAACTGCCGGCCTAAAGGGAGCTGAGAGTTTTTTGGGGGAACCATTGTAAGGGGAGCATTGCACCCAAACTTGTTGTCAAGTGATTAAGAATAATTGTAAAGTGCATCTAGCAAAGAAAAATAAACTTTAATTCATTAATGGGTGTGTTGATGGGCTTGGCTTCCACTTTGTGGTTGAGATATATCAACCTCTAGGGATGAAATTCTTTGGCAAAAGGAGGCAGAACCTCTTTTTCTGAGTCAAAGCATAAAAAAAAATTTAAATCCACAAAAACAGTCAGTTCCTACCTCTCCTATCTGTGACCGTGTTCACAGGGGTCTTAGGATGAGGGAAGAGATGAGGTTTTGACTCCATGTTTCAGAAGGCTTGATTTATTATTTCATGGTATATATTACATTAAAACTATACTAAAAGAATAGAAGAAAGGATTTCATCAGAAGGCTGGCTAAGAATAGAAAAAGAAGGAATGGTAACAAAGGCTTGTGGCTCGGACAGAGTCTGAGCCAGCTGACTGTGATTGGCCATTAATTAGAAACAACCACATAAGACTAATCACAGATGCACCTGTTGCATTCCACAGCAACAGATAATCATTGTTTACATTTTGTTTCTGAGGCCTCTCAGCTTCTCAAGAGAAAAAATCCTAAGGAAAGGATTTTTCATGAAAACATGTCTGTGACACCTATCCATTTTTTTCTGTACAAACCAGGCTGCAGTAACAATCCCAAGCTCTCCCCACTTCTGCTCACTTGGGCTGAGCTGCTGCTAATTGCATCTCCTGCCCATGGCATCTCTATTAAAAAAGTCCATCTCTAATGAAACAGTCTCAAGCAACAGTAATTGCATGTTAAAATTCATAGTCCTTGTTGATGGATCCTGGGGTCCCTCATTGAATTTCAGAACCATTCCCTGTGGCTGGCACCTGGCAGGGAGGGCTGATCCCACCCTGGCTGAGGAGATAAGCCAGCCCCAGATCTCCTGGGGCTCCCACGGCCCTGAGACCCTCCTGTGCAGGAGTCACACACCTGCTTTGCCTCCCTCTGCATTATTAGTTAGACAAAAGAAAAAACCCTGCCTCATGACAGAGATGGGACTGCCACAAAGCTGAGGAAACAGAGTTCTTTGGGTGAAATCAAGTAGAAAATTCAACTGTCTCCAGTTCAAAGTCTTTGTGGACAGTGGAAGGCAGTTTCACTTTCATCCTGTGCTCCAAGACCTTATGTGATTTTAATGAGAAACTTAAGTTAAAAAGTTTCCTATTTTTTTGTGGTCTTTTTTTTTTTTGTGGTGTTTTTATGCTTTTGATCATAAATGTCATTTGGATACAATGGATATGAAGAGCTGTAATGTTGTCTTTCTCTCTCATCTACACTGAAAAAAAGGAAAACGTAGGGATGGAGCCAAACTATGATCTTACTTGATGTATCCAGATGTAAAGCTGAAGTGAATCTCATACTATAAATCCAAGTGTTTCAGGTTCCCACTTGTGTAACAGAGATAAAAGTCTAACACAGAGGTTATAAAAATCCTCCCAAACCTTCCAAGGCTCAGTCAGACCCACATGCATAGTCCAAAATAAATTGAATTTACTGGAATAGATCCAAGATTATGTCTAGAGTGATTCCAAGACTTTTCTCCAATTCAAATGAGCCCTATTACACATTGGGAATGTCTGCAGGGGAAACACAGCCTATTTCATAAAGCCTTATTATATATTTTAATGCACACAAGGTAAACATGAAAATGTCCCTTGGACATTTTTTAGTTTCAGCTTTTTTAATTTCATTGTGCTCTTTGGTTACTTATGAAATGTCTTCAGGAAAACAAAACAAAACAAAATTTTGTGATGCTTATTTTAGCTCCACAAGGGCTCTGTGTCAGACTCTGAGCTGCACAGGGGTGTCTGAGTGACTTGGGTGAGTCTGATTAATTGCTGGAAGTGTAACAAGTGCCCAAGAGTCAAGTAACACTGACTGGGAAAACAGCTCCCTACTGCAGCAGCAGCTCATCCACCCCAAAACTGAAGTTGATTCTACAATTTCCTGGCTTCTTGTGAGCTCCAGCATCAGATGGAGGCTTCACTTCTATGCCTCAATGGATATCACAAAGCTATGTGTGCCTTAACATCATCAGACATCCCAGATCCCATCACCAGACTCCCCACATTCCATCACCAGACTCCCCAGATTACCCTAAGAGATCCTACAGCAGAGATTTATGTCTCAGAGACCCACATTTTCCTTCACACAATGCAGAGAAAAATTCTGATCTCCAGAGAGATGCAGAAACAAAATGAAAATTCCTTTAGCACCAGGACTGTGATATTAGAGCCAGGAAAATGTGTTAGGGTTGCTATTGTCAGGGCCCTAACAGGTTCTAATTGTCCTGCTCAGCTTCTCCTGGACCTTGTCTGGGGATTGAGTTGAAACTCAGGCTGTTAATGTCTCTCCTTCCCTGGGCAGGGCTCTGTATGTTAAGCCTGGCCTTGCTCCTTGCTGTCTTTGCCCAGCCTTGACTCTTCCTCCCCTCGTGTGGGCTCTCCTGGGCTGTCTGCTGGACCTGCTTGTCTCTCCCTGGTGCTGTGCCTCCCTTCAGCCTCCTGTGCAGGGCAGCCTGTCCTTCCTACACCCCGAGGTGTCTCCTCTGCTGTTCCCTGCTCCTCCTTTTGAGCCCTAGAATGGTTTGGGTTGCAGCACCTTAAAGATGTTCCTGTTCCAAATCTCCTGCCATAACAAGGACACCTTCCACTGTCCCAGGGTGCTCCAAACCCCATCCAGCCTGGCCTTGGGCACTGCCAGGGATCCACGGGCAGCCACAGCTGCTCTGGGCGCCCTGTGCCAGTGTTTTCAGGATAGAAAGCTGTGGAGCTGTTACAGGAGCAGATGTGCAGAGCTGTGGACGTTCAAATGCCAGGTATGAAAACAGCCCCATACTCGATTCCCTGTCCACACACAGGGCAGGATGTGCCCCTGGGTGAGGATCTCCTCAAAGATCTGCACATGGAGAGCAGGAATGAGCTGTACCTGCTCTCCAAACTCCAGCTGAGATAGTGGCATTTCAGCTGAGATCTGACTGGGATGTTAACACATTTCTGGCACTGAGCTGAGCACTGGGTGACACTTCTATGTCTCAGCACTGCTGAAGGCTGGTGACCTTTTAGCAATTTCCCTATTTAGCATTGCATAGACAGGTCTTAAATGCGAACTGTTACCTTTCCCTTGGAGGTGCAGAGAGTTACAGTTCCAGGGCTCTGACAAACATCTGTTTCACTTTGCATTTTCAATTCTGGCTCAGATGATGGGAACTCTTGCACAAGAAAGAGAAAAACAGCAAGAGTCCCCATTATTTACCAGTGGAGAGGTATAAATCGCAGAGCCAGAGCCCTGCTCCTGTGATTTCACTTTTATGTGTCATTATTGTAACTGGCTTGTGCTGCTCTTCTTTTAGCATACAAATGGCACCACTTTATTTCCTGGGGGTGGGATTGATTCCCCTCCCAAGGGGTCCCCATTGAACCCAGCATTATTTACACTAAGCATGGAAAGAGGTGTTATTTCTTCAGTCATGGAAACCCTTTTTTTTAAAGATCAGCTCTGTTTTCTCTGTTGCTGAGCCCCCTCACAGGCTTATAACTATTGTGGAACTCTAAGTTCCAGCAGGAGCTTAAAGGTTTGAGGAGGTAAGGGAGTTAAAGATCACTGTGCATATGTCTGCTTATTTACATCAAAGTGGTACTGAGAGTTTTGTAAGAGTGTTTCAAAGTATGTTGGCAATATAAAGAACTGTTATAAAAAGCAAGATATCTTTTAGCCACTGTAAAAAAATCTGAGCAAGTTCAAGTCCTGCAACTTGAACTCTTTGTCTTTGCCAGAGATTGGGAATCTCTGAGTCTGCTTCTGTGTCTTGGTTTGGAAAGACAGATGTCTGCTAAGGAAGGCAGGAGCCTCCCCTGAAATGGAGAATGTAAACCCTTACCCACCCCTCCGAATTGCTATAAATTTTAAATTAAGGGGCTCTCAGGCAAAAATATAGGAGCAGGAAATAGCAGTTCTTTAATAGGAGAAAAAAAAAGGATAAAATAAACAATGCAGTACACTAGAACAACACTACCAGAGTCAGAACCCAACCTGACACCCTGTGGGTCAGGCTGTGGGCAGCAGTCCCATTGGAATTGTGGCTCAGCCCTCCTGCAGTGTCAGGGCTGGTTCTGCTGGAGCAGGGATCCTGTAGAAAGGTGCAGTCTCTGCCTCTGAAGATGCAGTGGGAGAGGCAGCTGCTGTTCCTCTGGGGAATCCAGTGCAGAAGCTGTGCTGGTGTTCCAGAACCTCCAGATTATATCCAGGTAGGAATGCTTGGCTCCTCCCTCTGGGCTCACATCTCCCAATGGGATGCTGTAGTTCTTATCAGCCATGCAGTGACATTCAATGGCTGTTATCAGCAATGTCCCCTCCCGTGGGAGGAGTGATTGTGGTCACTCAAAGAGAGAGATAAGGCAAACTGCCCACTTGACAAAGGTAGTCTGCCATACAGATGGTCATAGAAAACATCTTGCATTGAAATCCTCGACATTCTGCTGCCAGGGAGAGGTTTTGCCATGGCATTTTGGGGATGGAGCTTCCCTGATCAGCAGGTCCTGGGGTGTTTTCAGATGCAGCTCAGGGTTTTTTGTGCTCCTGCAGAGACTTCACCTGGATGTGCCTACTCAGATATTCAGGGGGAAGGTGCTGTGACAGCTTTGCAGAGACCTCTGCTTGGTATTTTTAAAGTTTTGGTCCTTCAGCTTGGCACAAGATGATGTTCTTGAGTTTATTGGGGAAATGCACTCACCTCCAGCTACCTGAAACCATCTATGCATGGCATCAGATTCCTAAAGTGATTGGTTTTTTAACAGCTCTGTGCAGGTCTTCAGCATATGGAGCTTTCCTCCCTGTCTCCAGAAAGAGTTGATTGAATAACTTCTAAAGTTCTTTACTGCAAATTTTGTGTCTCACTTTCACAAGTCAGATCTAAAGAGCAGAACTTTGTTGGTAGTGCCTTGCACAGTAGAGCCCAGCTACAGATGGCTTAAGGTCTTCCCAGATTATTTTTTCCTACATGAAACAGTGGCAGATAAGATAAATAAGAAGATAAGTTGCAGGAGGAATGAGGGGGGCAGGAGGGAGGCTGCAGGAGAAGAAAGAGGGATGGCTTGGTCTGCAGCTGCATCAATTCTGATGCAACTTTTATTCTTTTTCACCACCCTACAAGTGCCATGCCAAGTGCTGCAAATACAAATATTCATTTTTCTGCCTGTAATAAAACTGTCACTGAAGAAAACAAAACAAAACATCAGGCAAAATCTCTGCTGCTTTCCAGATGGAGTAGCAGCTCCATGGTGTGAGCCTTGTCCTGAGAATGGAGTGCTAACAATGGGGTTTGGGGTTTTGCTCTGGTTTTTTTTTTGGTTTGTTTTTGCTCTGGAGGCAGCAATACCTTGCCCATACACAGAGGGGAAGGACACCAATGTGATGCTGACTGAAAGTGAGTGAAGCTGCAGAAGCTGGTGCTCCAGCCAGCAGAGAGCAAAACAAACTGAGGGCATTGGGGGCATAAAGTTGTCAAATAATTGCCACATTGGAATGTTGCATAGCAACAATAAAGATTCTCTGTGTTTTTATAGTCAGAGTGGGCACAATATACCAGCCTGGTCAGCTGTCCCATCAGGAAAGAATTGAATCCAAACCCCTGAAGCCAGTGGGCACAATAGAGCCAAACATTTAATGTTGTTTACTTGCTGTGGTCTTCTGTGTTTGCTGTCAATGATTCCAATTGATCCTGCTTAAAAGCCTAACCTTGATAAAGGTGTTTAATTAAAACAGTTCTCTATAAGTGATGGATCCTTTTAACCTTCTTTGGCAAGGAGCTGAGTCTTCCTCCACATCCTTCCCTGGCTCAGAACAGCACTTTATTAATTAATATATTTTATTTCTGAGTGCAGGTTCACATGGCCATGGCAGCACCTTCTTCACCCCACCTTTCATTTGGATTTCCCCCTTCCTTTGCCTCTGATCTCTGGGGAAATCTCTCTTCCTTCTGCCTGGTCAGGTCTACAAGAGCAGTGATTAGAAATAATGTTATTTGCTAAACTGCTTAAATCAAAAGCAGCAGTGGAACAGGTCCCACACTGCTCTCCCCCTCCTGCCTCACAAGCTCCCTGCCCCATGTTTGTCACAGCAAATATTGGCTGTTTTGATTGCTATTTAACCACATGGCTGTGCTTTGGCATGAGGTGTCTTGCATCCTGCTGGGTACCTGCAAGCTGCATGGGCTCAAAGGCATTTTCTGTGGCCTTTTCTCCACTGCAATTAGAGGGTCAAGGTCAAACAATCACACAACAGAATTGCTCTCTGCTTCTTTGCTGTGATCTTTTTCTGCCTCAGCTGGAGATGGCTTTTATGTGACCTGGAGCTACTCCAGAGCTCAAAAAAGGAAAAAAAAAAAAAAAACACAAAAAAATCCAACCTACAATCAACACACACACACAGAGCTTTAAAGGTATTGCACATTATTTTGTTGGACATGGACTTCTGCCCCCTGTTGTGAAGGTCAAAACCAAAAGCTGTTTTTTTCTCTCCAAGTGTCACTCTCTCAAAAGTGAATGCTGGCAGCCTTGGAGATGACAGCTCAGCTTATCTGGCCCAGGTAATGTCAGTTTGGGCTTTCTCAGGTGTCTTGGTGTGGAAAGACAGGAGTCTGCTAAGGAAGGCAGGAGCCTCCCCTGAAATGGAGAATGTAAACCCTCCCCACCCCTACGAATTGCTATAAATTTTAAATTAAGGGGTTCTCAGGCAAAAATATAGGAGCAGGAAATAACAGTTCTTTAATAGGAGAAAAAAAAGGTATAAAATAAACACTGCAGTACACTAGAACAACACTGCCAGAGTCAGAACCCAGCCTGACACCCTGTGGGTCAGGCTGTTGGCAGCAGTCCCATTGGAATTGTGGCTCAGCCCTCCTGCAGTGTCAGGGCTGGTTCTGCTGGAGCAGGGATCCTGTAGAAAGGTGCAGTCTCTGCCTCTGAAGATGCAGTGGGAGAGGCAGCTGCTGTTCCTCTGGGGAATCCAGTGGAGAAGCTGTGCTGGTGTTCCAGAATCTCCAGATTATATCCAGGTAGGAATGCTTGGCTCCTCCCTCTGGGCTCACATCTCCCAATGGGATGCTGTAGTTCTTATCAGCCATGCAGTGACATTCAGTAGCTGTTATCAGCAATGTCCCCTCCTGAGGGAGGAGTGATTGTGGTCACTCAGAGAGAGAGATAAGGCAAACTGCCCACTTGACAAAAGATAATCTGCCATACAGATGGTCATAGAAAACATCTTGCATTGCAATCTTCAACATCAGGTATGCACACCTTGGCTGAGAGCCCTGCCTGTGCTTCCCCTGGCCATCAGCAATGCCACTGGGGCACATCCCTCGTTCCTGCTGCAGCAGCCCCAGCCCACGCCAGGCTTCAAGCTCTGCACACACCTGCCCTCCAAGGTCTCTTTGGAGACCTCCCTCAGCTGCCTTTACGAGCCCACACATTGATTTGGATTCACAAGCAGCTCAGATGGACTCGTGGTTTTCAGTCCAAAAGCTTGAATTTCTACAGCCTACTGCAAATCTTTTTTGTGTCGGATCAGGTGGAGTTAATGACACACTAGACAAAACCATCTAGGCTTTTTTATTCTTCCTACCCCAAGCTGAAGGATGCTCAGATACTTCATTCCTTTTACTGCTGGAATCCTTCTAATTTCCACCCTAAACTTACTCTCCCCCAAGGCATCATTTCTCATTTGTTCTTGTGTCATGGTTATATTTTATATCTGCAGCAAGGACAAATTGCAGATTTAAATAGCAGGGATGCTGCAAAGTTTTGCCTGAGTACAGATGGAACAACTTTCTTGCAATAATTACATACTAGTTACTGTTCTCATCTGATTAGCTGGAAATATACTGATTTTTCTCCTCCTGTACTTCCCATAAAAGTTCCTTTTCATCAACAGTTTATACAAATGTTACTCTGTAGGGGGTTGTTGCAGTTGCTGTAGATTTAAAAAACCATAATATCTTGTTTCAAATAGGTCTGATCATTTGTACTACTATTACTCCCTTCATGACCTACTGAAAAGGAAACAGCAAAGGAGGATGTGGAGATCTATAAATCTATAGGAGGGAGGGTGGATTGACATTGGTTTCTTACTATTTCTCTCCATTTCATGAGTGCCTGGAAATTAATATGAGGGTTTCTAAATGTACAGAATCTGTCTCCAATTCAGCTGGAGGCAGTTTGGAGGTGTCACACAAGTTTTCCCAGTTGTCACTGCCCTGGGCACACCCCAGGTGAGTTATGTCACCTCTGGTTAGCTTGGGCAGAAGCACAGCAGGGCTGCAGTGGACTTTGTGAGCCTGGTCCACAAGAGCCTCAATAAAATTGACACAGCTCATTCCCCCTCCAAATGTTCAATGAGCATCTGTGCTTTATTGTATGGATATATCTTAGCCCTCACTTATTCCTTGCCTGAAACGGAGGCAAACCCCTGATTTTAAGGAATGTTGTAAACCAGAAGACTTACAGAGGCAGATGCGGAAATGTTGAAATGCACCAAAGCATCTCCATTGATTTCAGTAGCAGTCAGCTTTGTAAAAGTACCCAATTTAAAGGTGTAAATAAATAATTTCCACCGTGTGAGTCACTGCAGTTATATGTATTGAAATTCCAACTAGAGTCACTTCTTCTCTCTAACCACTTAAAAGCATTTAAAGGTACCCGAGAGCTATTGTTTGTGCCATCATAGGGAAAAACATGAAGAAAATGGAGTTTGCTGAACCCACTCCAAGGTTAAATCTTCCCAGCAGCATGCAATTATTCCAACCTTGTTTCTGAATTTTCTTGATTTGAAAATGTCAGGAAATCACTTTTCTTCCCAGTACAAGTCTGTTCCAGGTATCTGCTGTCAAGCAGAGCCCTGTGAAAATGCCATCCCTCCCATCCCACCTCTGATGTCAGCTGGATGTGTCCCCTCACTGCCTGATGTTACCTTGGATTTCAGCAGAAAGCCACAAGAATAAAAGGAGAAAAGTGTTAGTGCTCAGCCAAACATATGGAGACACATGGAAGTGACTCTCCTAGGTACATCTGTTCATTTTGGTACTCAAGAAAGGAAAAAGGATGGTGAAGGAAGGGTTTGTGTATCAAAGGGTTTTGGTTTTGGGCTTCTTTAGCCAAGTCTTCCTCTCTGAAGCAGCGAGAAAGGAAGGTGACTCAGCCTTCCACTCTCTCTGGGTAAAATAAGATAAAATAATGTACTCTCTGTGAAGGCAGCTGTGTTCCAGGAGAGTCTTGCTGGTTTCTAGAAGCTCTTTGCTTGTGCTGGATGAAAATGAGCTCAGTCCCAGGTCTGGGCTTGTAAATGGCAAAGTCCAGCTTTGATACAGGTGGGGTAGGAAAGTCTGTGCTTGTGAGACTCTGCTGCTTCACAGACACCTGGGGATGTCTGAGGAGTGGTTCAAGGCACAGCATTGGACAATTGGGAGCTGTGTGAATGAAGGCTGCCAGTAGAAAATATGTTGGGGGGGCTTTTAATAAAGAATTTCCAGACTGGGGCAAAGGATGGAGCAGTGTAATTAACACATAAATGCTGCTGAGTGAGTGTAAAAAGGCTGAAGGGGCTCATGTGAGTGACAAAATGGACTTGTCCATTCTGCACTGGCCTGTCTCTGGCCAGGTAATGTCAATTAATAGAAAATTAAGAGCCTAACTCTGGAAGCTGTTGCACAGGTTCCTTTCTCATTGAAAGAATGGAGAATAATTTCAGAAAAAATGCTTTGGGGATCTAGAGCTGGTATTTTGGGGTCATTTTGACTTTTCAGCCAGTATCCATGGCAGATTTGTGAACAGCAAAAAAAAAAAAAAGTAAAAAGTGATAGTGTGGTGTATTAGGAGGGGTTTTCTCTGGGAAGTTTATGGATTCAGTTTAGAGGTATTGATCTGCTCAATAAATGCTGAAATCTCTGAGTTTCTTCCTGCAGTCAGGAGATCTGGTATCTAAAATAGCACTTTCTCCCCTGATATTTGCAGTATATTTTTTGGCTCACAGAACAATTTCCATGTTAAGGAGTTCTTCCCTGAGCCCAGATATCAGCCAGCTCCAGAGCCACAATGCACAATTGTGCTGGCCCAGCACTCCCCATTAAAAGACTCTTTTTCTGTCCTCTTTTAAACAAACAGCTTAAGCTGAAATTTTCTGTGCTGGGTACCTGTCTTAGACTGTCTCTTTTCTGGAGGACTCAGCAAAAGTGTCTGAGATGTTTCTGTGAATAGGGCTATGGGAAAAGGGTTATTTTAGAAGTGCTAAGGATGTGTTCTGTTGCTGGTAGAAGGGTGAGAGCTGGTACACTGGAATAAGGTCCTGAAGTTTCAGAAAGTTTTCCACAGCACACACCTGGCAAGATGCACTGGGAATGGGGCACATGGTAAGGGCACACCTCAGCCAGAACTGCACAGTGATGGAAGTTTTAATGTGGGGAAAAGGACAGTGGGAACAAGGTTTATTTTTAGCACTTCTGTTGGGCTGAATCCAGCAAGCCAGATGTTGTTCCTTGTGATAAGCAAATGTGTTTGAACTGGCTTCAGCAAACCCATATGTACAGCTGAGGAGTTACATCCCCCTGAAGTAAATTCTCCTGATGTGAACTTCCAGTCTGAAAAAATGGTTTAGCTGCAGGACCTTCTCACTGAGCACATCTGCTCGGCAATTTTGTGCGGCAGCACATCTGCCATGGAATTTAGCACAACCTGCAGAGCTCTGGGAGATTGGAAGAAAGAGGATGGGTCAATTTCTGGCTTGGAGAACAAACTCAGGACAAGTTGTGACTTGAAGCTCCCTAAAAGACCAGCGCTTTTGACATTGGGCAGCTGGCAGGTTTGGCTGAGCAGTGCTTTGCAGGGGGAGAGCTGAGCCAGGATCTGAGCCTTAGGGACACTGCTGGAGGCAGCTCCTGCAGCTTTGGAGCAAAGGAGCAGCCTGCTTTGATCTGGCCCCATTTCTCATGTGCTGCTGTTGGCTTTCTGCAAGAAACTTTTTAAAGAAATAAAACCAGCACAAAACCAACAAATCTCAATTAAGAAAACTCCTTGTGTTGCTGCCACAACTAGTACCAGCTTTCAAATTCTTCTTCTTCTTGTCAACTCCTTGCTCATTTCTTGCTTCTAACCTCAGTCCTACTCTGGGTTGTTAACGTGCTTGCTTTCAATATTCTTCATTATTTTGTTTCTTGTGGCAGCAGTTGCTGTTCTGCCAAGGCCAGAGCATTACTGGCACATAGTGAGATTGTGCCTGGCACCAGGGCCCTCACCTTAAGCAGGTCACTGACATCCCAAACTCACAACAATGCTCATCCATGGCCCCTCCTGCTAGTTTTTATTTGTGGTTTATTTGTGGTTTTGCTCATTCTATTTTGTAGATCTCCCAATTTCACGGTTAGTTACTTTCTGCTTCATTCCTACACCTCCCATTGTCCCTTCTGGCCAGTTGTTGGTTGGACCACATTCTCCATCCTCCTTATCCCAGCTTGGCTGCCCCGTTGCCCCTCTCCATTTGTCTGTGGTGTCACCCCCTGTGTGACGGTGTTCACAGGGGTCCAAGGATGAGGGAAGAAACAAGGATCTGACTCCATGTTTCAGAAGGCTGATTTATTATTTTATGATATACATTATATTAAAACTATACTAAAAGAATAGAAGAAAGGATTTCATCAGAAGACTAGATAAGCTAAGAATAGGAAGGAATGATAACAAAGGTTTGTGTCTTGGACAGAGAGCTCAAGCCAGCTGACTGTGATTGGCCATTAATTAGAAACAAGCACATGAGACCAATCACAGATGCACCTGTTGCATTCCACAGCAGCAGATAACCATTGATTACATTTTGTTTCTGAGGCCTCTCAGCTTCTCAAGAGGAAAAATCCTAAGGAAAGGATTTCAATAAAAGATGTCTGTGACATCCCTGTGCCAGTGTCCTGTGTCTGCTGTCACACTGCAATGAGAGCCTGTGCTTCAGCTTTATGGCCATGCCCTCAATTTCCTTTTGCCATGGTTTCTGGTCCCACAGCCTGGGGCAGCACACACCTGGAGGTGAAGTGGTAGTTAGGTGGGTGTGCAGTGTTTTGTGTGCTCCAGAAAGTGCAGGAATTACCTGTAGGAGTTACCCCTGTTTGTTTGGCCAGCTTGTGACTGTTCTCCACCATTCTGAGATGCTGCAGTACACGTTCCTTCACTGGAGCACAGCAGATCTAAGTGTGAGGCCCTGTTTTTGCTGTCCAGGTCTCTCCAGTGTCCCGGGGCTGTTCCCTACATTCCCCTTACTCTCTAACCTCTTCTACAGCACTTGTTGGAATTTTGGAATTAGACACAGGAAGAGGGAGCTGGAAGGTGCCATTAGACACAGGAGGAGGAAGATGAGAGGAGTAGGGAGTCACCCTGTTTTTTTAAGATTTTCTAAGCCTTCTGATGTTGACATTCTTGTAGTGAACTTTCTCACACACTTTCTGTAAATAACTCATTGTTTTGCATTTCTTTATGGAGGAGGAGAAATTTGATGGACTGTTGGTTTGTCCAGTGTCATTGGAGAGGTGGCACTGTCACCCTCCAATCCATGGTCACTCTTGGAAAACTATAAATGTTGGAGTCAGAAAATAAACTTCCCTTTTTCTTCACCTTGAGAACATCGGTGTGAGCACTGGGGCCAGCAGTGGGCTCTGTTTGTGCAGAGATCTCGGCAGGTTTCTTGTCGAGCTGTTCCCTCTGCTGTCCCCTCCCAGCTGTGCACACACCCCCTTGCAAGTGCTCATTGTTTACTGCCTAGCCAGTGATCAGGAGTATTTCTCTCCTCCTTGGCTAGAGTCAGCCCTCAGTGACATAATGACCAGCCAGTGTGAAACTGTTAAAATTACCTCATAAATAACTCGTAATGCCCAGAGAACCAGGAGCTGCTGTTGCTCATAGATAAATTATTCACTGCCATTATGGAACATTAAACCATGGCTAATATGGAGGTCTCCATAGGGGTTTCATTAAACAGCAGAGGTTTCCTATAGATTTAACCATCAGGGAGCTGCTCATCTCTTGCTGCTTGTCAGCCCTCCCGTGTTAGAGGTAATGCACTTCTGCACAGGAGTATGGGGATGTTAATGGCCAGGAAAATGTCTCCTAATGGGAGGAAAAAAAATGAAATTCTCACTGTTAACACAAAGTGGCAGAATGCTGTTTGTAGCAAGGTTTTTGATCTCTACACTTTGGGAGTTGTTTTTTTTTTTCACATGAAGACATTAGGTGTAAGCGGAAATTGTCCTCTTCCAGTCAGGAACCAGCAAAAGACAACACTCCAGGCTTGCCTGGAATGGATCTTTCCAAATCTCTGCGGTTGGCTTGGCTGGGACAGAAGTGCTGCAGCATGTTGATGGTTAATGGTTGGGCTTAATGATCCTGGAGGTGTTTTCCAACCTCAGTGCTTCCATGATGGAATGGCTGTGTGCTGCCTGTGATGGAGGCACCATAGGCCTGACTGCCTGTGCTACTCCCACAGCCCCACTCTTGTCACACACATCTTTTATGGAAAATCCTTTCCTTAGGATTTTTCCTCCTGAGAAGCTGGGAGGCCTCAGGAACAAAAAGTAAACAATGATTATCTGCTGCTGTGGAATGTAACAGGTGCATCTGTGATTGGCCCATGTTGGATGTTTGTAATTAATGGCCAATCACAGTCAGCTGGCTCCAACAGAGAGTCCGAGCCACAAAACTTTGTTATCATTCTTTACTATTCTATTCTTAGCTAGATGAAACCTTCTGATGAAACCTTTTCTTCTATTCTTTTAGTATAGTTTTAATGTAATATATATAATAAAATAATAAATCAAGCTTTCTGAAACATGGAGTCAGATCCTCATCTTTTCCCTCATCCAAGAATCCCTGTGAACATCGTCACACACTGCCTGGACAGGTGTCAGACAAGAGTCTGAGTCATCCTCATCCCCATTGCTGCGTGACTCCTCTGACCACAGCCATCACCACAACTCCCCAAGATGACCTGGCTGAAACCATGCATGGTTTTAATCATCCTTTGCAGACTTTCCATCCACTGTGGGCTCCATGAAACAGTGGGGTTGGGATAGTAGGAAAGGAAACCCAACAGGAAGCATTGCTGGGTGTGATTTCCTATTCACACCTCCAATTAATGCTCCATGGCAAGGATGGTCTTTGCACCCTCAGGTCCCCATGCCATGGCAGAGTCTGGCAGCTTCCACCATGAGTGCTTCATGTGCATTTATTCTCCCAAGACTCTCTTGCAGCCAAGAACAGAAGAGCAGGTGGTGCCTTCCCAAGGTTTTGGAAGGCCTAATGACCACCATGGAAATATTTATAGCTTCTTCTTCTTGGAAACTGTTGGTAAGTAATTACCACAAGCATTGCACTAATTGTTCCTCTGTTTCCCCATTTTTTGGGGTAATCTTGTCTATTGCTACTGCAATATAATCTATTTTAATATTGAAATATTTAAATCACAATTTATTTCTTAATACATTTAGCTTTGTGTTATGTCCAAGACCTGTCCTTTCTGGCAGTCTGGTGAAACTGTGCTTATTCTCAAAGCTGTTTCAGCTGTCATTCACATGTAATTAATGTGACTACAGCACTGATGAATCCGCTGACATTAATTAGAGGTGTGAATGGGAAATCACACCCAGCAATGCTGCCTGTCGGGTTTCCTGTTCCACCATCCCAGCCCCACTGTTTCAGCTGGGCAGTGGGTGGACAACTGCAAAGTGAACTCAATGTGGCTCAGGGAACGCTAAAACTCTGGGTTTCTTCCATGCAGTGGGATTTGCACTGGCTTTAAACCAAACCAGTGGTCTGATGGCTCTTCAGGGCTTCTCCAGCCACTGCTCACCCCAAATGAGCTGGAAGGACCCACGTGTCAGGGTGGGAGTGCTCAGTGATGGACTCATCCCTGTCTGCTGCCTGGCCTGAGCAGCATCTGCCTCAATTGTGCCCCATTCCCTTCTGGACAGCAAAAAGGGAGATGAACCAAGGGGAAAAGAAACAAAAATTTGAACAGGACAAGGATGGGCAGTGATTATAAGTTTTGTGTATTAAGCACAGCTTGAGTCTCCCTCTGGAATCATCACTTAGTTTCACTGATTATACAGAGAAAAGCAGCCTCTGACATTAGCAGACTAAATTAGGTGAGGTGATTACTCCTTTAAACTCAAATCAGGTACTAATCCTTCAGGCACCCTGATCTTTCTGGCTTCTCTTCCATTCCATCCTCAAAGTACAAATTAAAAAGGTGAACTATTACAACTTAAATGTTTTTCAGAACTCTGATTATTTTTCTGACCCCCATTTCTCCCTCAGCAGGATAGAAATGATGCTCACGGAGGCTGCAGCAAACCCAACCCTTTACCATGATGAAAAAAAAAAAAAATATAGAGATCTGAAGGGAGAAGATAGAGGGGTAAATAATTAACTGTGCTACTGAATGATCAAGAATTTTAATCCTTTACCTGCAGCTGGGCTGTGTTTTGCTGATATGGGGAGGAGAACAAGATTCAGTTTAGGAAGTCCCTGAACCTCCCAAATGTGCTGCCTGAGTTTTGTCCTCTAGGTCCATGCCCCTGTGCTGGCATGGACAGGGTTTGGCCTGGTCAGATCCTTCTAGGATGAAAAAATGACCCTTCTACATAATTTTTTTTTCCTGGTGTGACATACTCATGTATGAAACCGAGAATATTTGGAAATATTGAAAGTCTTCAAAAATATTTTATTCTGGTATCTGCATAACTCCAAGTCTATGTAGTAAGGTTATTGCTGTAAGTATCTGATGAAACAGCATTCAGTGGCCAGGTATTTTAAAGTGGCCCTGATCTTGTTTGGTTGTGATAAAGGGGATAAATAGATATATGCACATATTCACATTCACATAAAAGCCAAAATCACATGTGACAGAGATAGAAACAATAAAACCTGAGACTGAAGAGTGAAAGGGAAGGATAAAGCCTTGTGGTTTAATAGAAAAGGAAATATATGAGAGAATCTTTCATCTCTGCCCATGTTTGCTGCAAAGTAATTACATACATTGGCTCTGAATGGGGAAGATAAGACACTGGGATAAAAATCCAGTTTTGGTACAACAACCATGGGAGGTAAATTATTGCCTTGTTTTCATTGCTACAGACACAGATATATAGTGGAAAGATGTAGCTACAGGGGAAAATTCAACAAACCCACAGGTTGGGCTGCAAATGCTTGGGGTTTGCTTTAAAGGGGTGAATGCTTGAGACACTTTTCCTTTTGTGAAAGTATCAGAATAACAGTGCTTGAATGCCTTCAAACTGTGGTTACAGCTCCCAGAACTGAAGCTGTTGGGAGGCAGAGCAGCAGCACCAGGCAATTTGTGGCAGATCTGAAGTGGTGTAAAATCACAGACTGAAGTGGGCTCACCACCTCTGCCACCACAGAGCCCCAGTGCCCCACCCTGCCCACTCAGACCAATATTGGGAATTTCATGGTTTCTTTATCCCCATTTTACAGCTATCAAAATAGAAATCAACCCAGAGTGGCTTTTTTTTTTTTTTTCAGAGTGTATTGCTATTGCTGAGTTTCTAAATTTCCATGAGGTTTCTTAAACAAGCAGGCTGATTTTACAGCATGCTGAGCAGCTGCTGAAGCCAAGAACATGTTCATCTGGAGACACAGCTGGGTCACTGCTGTGGAAAGGGCTTGGGATGAAAAGCTCTGTGTGAAACACTCTGTTGTGAAGTTGCCTTGACTCCACAGACTCCCAGAGGCTTAAGCAAGTCTAAAGATGCAGGTACTAGGCAGCACAAGGGGGCTTCTTGGAGATCACACACTGCAAATCTGAACTCTGAAAGAAGCCCAGACTTCCTCATGTTTTTTTTGTTCTAGATGACCTTTTCTCCCTGGACATGAGTTTCTATTTGTCTGTGTTTCTTATTTGGTTTCTGGAAGAAGAGGTGGGGACATGCAGGTGATGTTCTGTCTCCTGGCCACCCTCTGGGCTGCTTTTTGCTCTCTGTGACTGAGGGGACATCACACAGAAACACCCAGTCCAGCTCTTGAAGCACCAGGAAGGTTCAGACTTGCAGCTGAACATTCTGGCTTTGATCCTTTTTTTGGTAGCAGGTCAGACCAAACTTGGGTCAAGATTTCCATGCTCACTGCAGCCTGGTTTTGGGGCTGTCTGGATGCTGGGGCAATGTCCATCTATGCTGTTAATTCAATGGGGCAGAGAACAGGTTTAGATTGAATGTTAGGAAGGAATTGTTCCCTGTGAGGGTGCTGAGGCCCTGGCACAGGGTGCCCAGAGCAGCTGGGGCTGCCCCTGGATCCCTGGCAGTGCCCAAGGCCAGGCTGGGCAGGGCTGGGAGCAGCCTGGGACAGTGGAAGGTGTCCCTGCCATGGCATGGGACGAGTTTAAGGTCCCTTCCAGCCCAAGCCATGATCCTGTGATTAATTCCTACTCCACATTGTCAGGTCCCTTACCTGTGCTGCCCACCACACTCAGTGCTCAGAGGTACCTGGATGCAGTTTTCTGTTTATCTCCCTGGACAGTGGCTCTTTGCAGCCCAAAGCAAATGTGTTTGGGATGCAGATTGTACTGCATTCCCATAGTGAAAAATGATGCTGTATTTCTTTCTTTATATTATACCTATCTAAGACCATAATGCTTTATGTAGCAGTGACACCAGCTTCTCAGGTTCTTTATTAGAGGAGGAATCCCAGTGTTATGTGGAAAATACAACATATTTTGTCAAAAATAGTGGGTTTTTCCAAAGAGAAAATCTCTCTAGAGCCTGTTTCTCCCAGTTTTCACTCGAGCTTTTAATGACTTGGCCTCTCCATCTGCCCTGAGTAGGACTGTCCACTTGCCTGTAAGTACTCTTAATTTGGACCATATTAAAACCATAAAATCAGAATCACAGAATGGTTTGGGTTGGAAGGGGTCTTAGAGATCACCTCATTCCAACCCCCTGCCATAGCCAGGGACATCTTCCACAAGACCAATCTGCTCGAAGTTCCATCCAAACTGGCCTTGAAAATCAATAATATGTATTGAAACAGCATTTCTACTGTAGCTTGAGGAAAAGCTTTCAAAGCTTTTCAAAGCTGCTGAGATAAAAACAGACTTTCTGGGCTTGAATGCAGTGGTAATTCCTAGAAATTATCCTCACAGGACCTAGGTATTATTCTGTGATAGGAAAGGTAGGTGGGACTCTGGTAGAGGATGTCAGGATGTTTCAGCAGACAAATGTCCATACCACCCATCCCCTCACCACTGCCAGCCCTGGGTCTGGTGGTTTGGGAAGGGACTTGGAGAAAGATGAGGCAGCTGTGACCTGCACAAGGGATGGAAAAGCAACAGCTGTTAGTTTAGAAGTTGCGTTAATTTTGGACATGTTAAAAAGTGGGTCTGCATCACACTGATTTCATGATGGTAAGGAATTGTCCAATGTCCTGTTGAGGAGCAGGACCAGGAAGTCAACAAACAACAACAGATTTCCTCATTTATTCAGTGTCAAAATTTCCAGCATTTCAATTCCAAAGCACTAAAGCTGGAGGTATTTTTTTTTTCATGTGAAGTGATTGTTTCCATGGCATCAAAATATTTCATTCTAATTTCTGGATTTTTTTTCAAAGCCTTTTATTTCAAAAGTTGGTTCTTTTGAAGTTCCAGTAAAAAAAAAAAAAAAAAAACAAACTCTGCCTACCACTCCAATCTTATCAGATTGCTGCTTTTGTAAAACAAAGTTTTGTGGGGTTGACAAACATGTTTGAATTTAACAGCTTCTTTTGGTTTGAGATTTCTTCAGTGAAAAATATTCCCATGGATTCTATTTGAGACCTGCTGTTATATGACTCAAAAAATAAAAAAATCCAACAAAAAATGTCATGAAGCAGAATGTGTTTTATTCACCCTGAGATAAATTGCAAGTGTAACAATGCCTGTGAGAAACAGGGAACTGGAGGGAAATTTTCAAGCACTTCAGTGTGCCAAGAAAGCCATACACTCATCAGATATTTCTGCTACAGCTCGAGCTTTTATGAAGTTGAGATATTTCAAGAGTTCTCAATAAAATCTGGAACCAAAAGAAATCATGTTTTCATTCTGGATATGAGGTGAAGACCAGGTTTATAGAGAGTTTAACAGAAATTTCTGATCTGGGGCTGCCTTGGGGAGTATAACTGATCCAGCCAAGCTTTCTTGTGATTTTTGCACTGAAGGCCTCAAAAAGGACTTTTAAATCCCTTAAAATACTATTTCTTGCTGATATATTTAGAGAGCTAAGACAGAAAAAATTAATTTAAAGAATGGTCTAGTGGAAGATCCCTGCTCATGGCTGGGGGTTGGAACAAGATGATTTTAAGGTCCTTTCTGACCCAAAGCATTCCCTGATTCTGTGGTTTAGGAGGTAGAACTGGTGCTTTTACACCTAGCACTCAAGAGTCAGAGCAGGGGGACACAAGTTATGAAAATACTGCATGGTACATCATCAGGGGATACTGGAGATCCTGGTTTTCAGTGGGAAATTATTAAATGTGTGAGGATTTGCCTGCCAGCACACTTGGATTGGGAGCATCAATGTTATATACATGCTCACACAATCATAAATCAGATTCTCCTTCCTTCAAAGACTTGGCACTGAGTATTGTGGCAGTACACAAACAATCCAAATTGTATGGAAATGCACAACTGTATTACATACACTGAAATGTATGCTTCTGGATAGCATGGAAAGCTGATAGTTTTGTAAAAATTTAAATATTTGTCAATTTAATAGTTTTGCAAAAGAATTTTGTGAATTTGAGAAGCATCTTTTTCACATGAGGAAGACTGGATACCATCTTAACCAGGTTGGAGGTTCCACAGTGTCCTGTCTCACCTGTGGGCAGAAATAAATACCTGGCTTCTCATTCCTTCCCACACTCTCTTTGTCTTCAAAAAAGACTTTTTATTTTTACAAATAACTCTGCCAAAAGTGTCATCAGGAAGTGCAGCTGTTTGGGGTTTTGTTTGCATGGAGAACTGCAGAGGGAAGGAGGAATGGAGTTGAGGAGGAGGCACCATGAGATGCTTCACTGAAGAAAGTTCTGGCTGGGTCTGCAGTGAATTTAATGCCAGCTCAGGATGCAGGGAGCTGGAATTTGCTGCTGTTGATATGAGTTCATTGATTTTCACATCTAAACAGGTTTCTAAGTGAGGCTCACCTGGGCTACAGCTACTCCCAGAGGAATGGGTGAACATCAGTAGTAAATTGAGATTATTTTTAGCCAAATTCTGGAGTCCTGATATACCTCAGTTTTCACTTCCTCAGCACATTTTATTCAATTTTATTAGGTCATTTAGCAAATAATTTTAATTTTCTGCTTAGATCTGAATTTCTGAAAGTAATGTACTGTTGTACAGTTAATGAGTCTGCTAATAAGCTCCAAGAAAATGTGATTTGCGAATCATTCCAGGACATAACTGTCACTCAGACCCTATGCCAATTAGCATAACCATTAGCAACTATCCCTAAGAGGTCCTTGAAATTTAAATTAGCTTTCCTAAGATCCTTTTTACCAGGGAGGTTGCAGCCTCTGCCTCACTTGGAAAATGCAGCCTGGTGAAAAGCAATAATTCATTAAAGGCAAAGCAGATCTTTAGAGGCAAATGCCCACCTGGGTTCTGAGCAGCAGCAGTGTCTCTGCAAGGTCCTCATGGTGATGTTGAGAGGTGCCATGGTTGAGTGACCACTTTAGCAGCCAAGAGAGGACGCAGCAGCAAAATGGGCAGATTTTTACTGCAAAAACACATTAGCTTGAGGGGGTGTTTGGGGAGCAATATTTCACCAACAAGGTCTCTGCTAAATCCTTCTGAGTTTATGACTGGGTGGATTTAGCTTTGTTGGGGAAAACAAAAAAGCTGCATGGAGGCTGTGGAGGTTGTGGGCAGTTTTGCAAAGCTCTCAGGTGCTGCAGGGACCAGGGTGTTGGGAATCTTTAGCTGGTCAGAGTGACCCCGAGAAGAGTTGGAAAGTCTCTTTTCCCAGCCTGGTGCTTGAAGAAGCAGTCAGGGCTCTTCATTTCTTGGTCTCAAGGTTGTTTATTGTTCCTTATCTATAAAATTCTTTCTCCTGCCCTGACGAGGTCCATCCAGCAGGACAGTTCCAGGCACTCTGCCTGACCCTGGGGTGGTGTTATGTCTTTATACTAAAATCTACATGTACAATGTTTACAATTACTTTCCAATACCTATCACATATGTTAGACAGTGAGCTTCTACTCTAAACCAATCTGTAAGTGCCAGCATCACAGCAGAAGATGGAGGCCAAGAAGAAGAAGGAGAAAGGCTGGACACACCCAGTTCCCTCCATCTTGCCTCCTGAACTCCCATACAAAAAACCCCAAAATCTACTTTTCCATCCTGTGATAACTTCCCTATTATTCTGCCTAAACTCTTGTGGCTTGCTGATCTTCATCTAAGGTTGGTAATTTGCTCCACAAGTCATAATCAAACCCAGAGGTGTTTTGGGCTCTGTGCCAGGGTCTCTGAGCCCCCTGGCAGGGGTCTTGGCTGTCCTGGACTGGCAGAGGGATGTTCTGGGTTCCCACACCAGGGCTCCTCTGATGAGGCAAATTTCACCTGGCTGCAATTCCCACTGGAAGTTGTCCTGAATGCTTCACTTCACAGGCCCCTCAGCTCAAAAGAAAGCACTTTCCTCAACACTGGCCTTTTATTTTAGTCTTTCCCTCTCTCAGCTGATTGTTCTTTCTGATTCCAGCACATGGTTTAGGAAGATCTAAATCTTCAAGGATTTGTTAGGGATAAGTACCTCACAGAGATCTTGCCATGCCATTAAAGAGATGTCTTCCCACAGGCGAAGGTTTATTTAGGATATCCACCAGGCAGACACAGCACTTCAGTTCAAATACAGGAGCTTCAGGCTCAGGAGGAGCCTGCTGGGGCTATAAAACAACAAAAATGCAGGTTGTATTAGGCAACTTTAAATACTTAGCAGAGGTTTTGGCTTAATCTCTCTCATTTTAATCCTGCCTTATCTTATTTTGAAAAAGGAGAAATCCCACACTTGCAGCTGATTCCTGCCAGTTACAGTGGGGTGGTCCATCAGGGCCCTCCATAGCCAGAGACAGCTCATGGGGTGATGTCCTTGTCCCTTTCCTCTCTGCAGCTTTCCACAGTGCAGGGAACAGCTTTTGGTGCAGGATGTGGAGCCCAAAGCTGCACATTTCCCCCTGTGCCTGCATGCATGTGTAGATCTGTGAATCACTGCTGCATCCATGTGAAAATGCTTTGACAAATTTGGATTTGGAACCTCAGGAGAACAGCACAGGAAGGTGCTTGAGGCTGGAGGACAGAGCCTGGCAATGAGGTTGAAGGAGTTCCTCCTCCTGAACTCCAAAGCATTAGACTGACTCTATCCCTCTTTTAACTGAGCTAGTGAACATGAAACACAGGATTAAATAAAGCAATAAAGTTGTTAAAGATCTGAAGCTGATGTGAGTCATCCAGGAGAGATTAAGGCAGTCACACAAATGAACAAAGCAGGTAACACGCTAAGGTAAAAGAGGGGATCAAGTTTGTCAAGATCAAGGAGCTGTCTCAGAGAGTGGTGCAATGAATTAATGGCACAGTAAAAGTGAGAGCTGGGCTGAGCAGACTCCTTGGGCAGCCTGGGAAGGGCTGTTTTCTCCAGAGGGATTCCCCAGCCTCACTCCAGCTGGAGCAGTGTTTGCCCATCACCACCCTCAGCAGCAGCCAGCTCCCCAAACCCCACCAATAACTTGCACAGTCACTTATTTTTGTATTTTCTCTGTTTTAATGCAACTTTGGGGACTGCAAGGACTGAGAGAAGGAGGAATGCAGAGGCAATGTCATGCAAAACCAGCTGATTAGGATGATTATTAATAGCAGCACCAAGCAGCAGCTGGCACCTGACTGGAGATGACTGTGAGGTTCTGAGGGCCCCAGAGCACTTTCCAGGGTCCCTTTGTGCCTTTCTGATGGAGCCTGACCAGGTTTGCACAGCTGGGTCCTGTGAGCCCATGCCACGTCCAGCCAAGGCTCTGCTGGGCACGATCCTTTCTGAGCCCTCAGAAAGCAGCTGTGTCTCAAAGAATGTGACAGCTCAGGCTTGGCTAAACTCATTAGAAACCAGGGCTCCTTATTTAATATGGAGACACAAGAAATTCTTGTTTTCACTGGCAAGCCTAGGATGGGTTGGGTCTCAAGCCATTCCCAGCTCAGGTTTAATACAAAACTGGAGTTTCCTTGCTCTGTTGGCTGTTGATGGATGATCATTTGCCATATTTTTTCTCCTGACAGGAAAATCCGGGGGTGTATAAATCATATTTCCACACAGGTACAGATTTTTTGGTATTTGCCCTTAATTGCTTCCTCAGTTTTTGTTAGACAAGAAAGGATATTAACAGGATTGCACAATGGCCAATTAGTCTTAAAGGTCTTTAGTTTCATTACTTATCTGGAATAATTTGTAATCTTCCTTTGACAAAGGCAGGAGCTCTTTTTGATAATAACACTAAATCAGGCTGCTGGAGCACATAGCGATTAACATATACAAGGGATGTTAGACCAAACAGAAATTCAATTTAACAGATCTCACAGCTAAAACCATATCCCAATTACATTCATATCCTTCTGCTTCTCTGTCTTACCCTCTTATCCCCATCTTCAGATGTCTCAGCGTGAATTTATCGTGTTTCCTCATGTTCTTGCTCCTATTCAGCCTGCTTAGTACCCACCATTTTTTTTCCCTCGATGTTCTTTTATCTCTTATTGCTTTGCTGATCCCTCATGATGGTGCTGGTTGCAGGGACAGGGCATTGGGAGGGTTGGTGGCTTTTCTGCCACCTGAGCAGAAGAGAAAACATTTAAGTGGAGACACTTAGGGCACCAACTCAAGCCCTTCCCTTCCCTGTGCTATGACTGATCAGATATTGGGCATTTGCCACCTGCCAGCTTCTTGCTCTGTTTTGAACCATTAGAAAGGTAAATGAATAAAATAAATAATAAAAAGGGTTTTTTGAAATCTACATAATATCACTGCCCTTGCTATAATGCAAATAGGAATTATTCTTTTTTGTCTTTGACCACTGGCAAAGATTTGAGAGAGAAAAGCATTAAGTAGGACAAAGAAAGCAAACAGGGGTTGAATGCTCCCTAAATAAAGCCAGTTGTATTCCCTAACATAAAGATCCTCATTAATGAGTTATTAATGTTATTGTTAATTATGTTGTTGTTATTACTTTAAAAAGTAGAGGTTGAAATCAGCTCCTAAGGAGCTGAGCTGCTTAAGTGAACCTGCAGAGAAAGCAGATTTTTATAATAATACCTTCCTCTCTGTGCTATCTCTGTTTCATCCCAGCTTTCTCCAGGTTTATCAAAGTAAATCTTTGCTGTTATCTGAGGACAGTGTTTTAAGTGGAGCTTTTTCCTCTGTACAGTGTGAAGATTATATCAGTTTTTTATATGGTTGGACTTTTTTTATATGGGACAACCCAAATGTTGTCCTGACCCTACTCAGTGCAGAGACAGCCACAGCAGCACCATGGAGCAAAGGATGAGGCAGCTCAGCAGCCAGAGGAGCAGGAGGCATTTCAGTCCAAGTCCTGATCTCCCTGTCACTCCCATAAATCTGTAATGGACGGAGCAGTGATATCACTTCTGGCTTTCTATTTTCTTTCCTTCTGTGGGATTAAAAAAAAAAAAAAAATTGTTCACAAACCAGGAAGATTTCTTAACAGCGCTTACAGTCATAGAAATACGGAACATCCTGAAGTGGAAGGAACTCACAAAGATCAGCCATGGCAGCCCTGCACAGACACCCCAACAGCCCCACCCTGGGCATCCCTGGCAGCTCCTGGAGCTCTGGCAGCCTTGGGGTCGTGCCCATTCCCTGGGGAGCCTGGGCAGTGCCAGCACCCTCTGGGGAAGAGCCTTTCCCTGGTATCCAGCCTGAGCCTCCCCTGGTATAGCTCCAGCCATTCCCTCAGGTCCTGTAGCTGCTCACAGAGAGCAGAGACCAGTGCCTGCCCCACCTCTCATGTGAGTGTCCTTGCTTAGAATTCAGTGTCACCCTGACTGAAATCAGCTCTCAAATTCCTCTGCAGTGCTGGAAGTGTCAAACAAGTTTGTCAAAAAGTGGCCAGCTGCCTGCACACAAAGCATTCACCTGGATCTGGGTTCTGGTACCTTTTTACATGCTAAGAACTGTCTCTTTCCGTAGGCAATACAGGCAATAAAACCTGCCACTTTCACATAATCAAACAGGCAGAAGAATGTGGAGCCAAAGAATCTCTGTTACATAGCAGGTTGTGCTGTTTGTTGGTTATTGTACAGCTGTAAAAACTAAAACCAATTGAAACATGTCTGAGTGCCAGAGTGCTGGCAGAGCTCCTCTAGCTGCAGGGAAATGAGGATTTGCTCTGATTCTGTGTGGATTGGGCTGAGCTTTTTGTCTGTATCAGCTGCTCACCTGTAGCAACACAGCAGCATTTCCTCCCTTTGCCAACCTCCCTTAGGCTTCTCCAGCCCAGCTGTGGATTCCTGTGGCAGAGACACCTCTGCTAATGCAGAGCTATAGTGATGGGGGCAGATGTCTGCTTTGAGTCCTGCATCTCACAGGCTGCTCAGAACAGCCCAAGATGTGTAGGTGGGCCAGGCCCGCCTGTCCAGGTGGGAATATCCTTGGATATATTCTTCCAAGGCTCCTCTCCCTGTGTGTCCCTGCTGTGTGTCCTCATCTGCAGCAAATTCCATCCCCATGTCTGGTGCAGGTTTCTGGTGAAAATAAAAGAAAGGCTCCATGAAAGTGCTCCCAGAAAGGAGCTGATCAATGAGTTTAACCCTCGAGAAACACTAAAAAGCACGAGGCTGCACATATTGACTGCAGGGAGAGCTCTGGTCAATAGTCACACAGACACTCCACACACAACACACAGAGCTGTAGGAATCAAGTTTCATCAGTGCCACACAAAACTCACAAAACTGTTCATTATATACTGTGCCTCATAGGATTTATTGTCACCTGGTCCACGTCCTGTGCTGAGGGTTGACCTGGGAGTCATGAATCCACAACTTCCATTTCTACCTTTTCCACAGTGACAAGGTGGATGGATTTCCATCCAAGTGATTTAAATGAGCCACTGGGGAGCCGTGATTTAAATCATTGATGTTTGCTTTTTACATTGGCAGGAGAGGCAGCTTTAATGATGTATGGTTCTCCTGCTGCAGCTAAAATCTAAATTCCTGGAATATTCCCTCCAGATAATCTCTAAAGTTCCTGCTTTTGCCTCTGGCTGGCGAGCTGCACACAAGGGAGAGGATTCTTGGCTCGGCTGGGCAGTTTGGAGCTGCTGTGCTTGTATTGGCAGCCTGGAATAGGCAGCTCAGAGGGAAGGTGCCAAATGGGGTTGTATTAAGCACCTCTTGGCTGCTGCTGAGCACAGGATTAGGAGAGAGAGTGCTCTGGAGAGTAGGGAAGTGTGGGAAGGAGTTTGGCAGCACTGCTGGAGCAGACAGGTGTGTGTGTGTGCCTGAGATGTGGCTGCCCTGCAGCAGGATTGGAATGGGGCAGGAATTGGTTGGAATGCTCATACAGGCAGGACAGGGCAGTGTGAGCCACCAGCAGCCTAGGAATTTAAGTCTACAATGTGGATATCAAAGTATTAAAAATAAAATTCAAGTCTGGATGGATGGATGGATGGTGAATTCCTAGCTGCAGTTTTACTCTGCACCCCCAGAGACTCTGAGCAATCTGGGCTGGTGGAAGCTGTCCCTGCCCTTTGCTGGGGGTTGGAGTGGTTGGACTTTAAATGTCCCTTCCAACAAAGCCATTCTCTGATTCTGTGATTCTATACTATTAATTAAAAGATTTTGTACTATTATTTAAAATACTACCTTTTCTGAGCTTCTGGATACATAATTAGTGAACAGATGGTTTCTATTCAAGATGGCCTTTCCTTTTTTCACCTAGATAAAATAATGTTCTATAACTAGACAAAGGGATTTAAGTATTTTGTTTAACCTTACATTAACCAGTCTTTCATTTTCACGTTTTGCAACTAAAAAGGGGGAATGCCATACTTCTTTGCCAGTGAAGAATCACGTGGATGGGAAGAGGGACTTCAGGATGTGAAAAGGCAGAATTTTACTTATGAGTCTTATTCATTAAACAAGAGTCCATCAAAGCACTGGGTGTAAAACATAATGGATGAAGACAATATTTCTAGTCACCTTTTAGTGTGTTTTTAAAGAGGGATGTTTTTCTATCACCCTTAATTTATACTCTTGGATTTAACAGATATAACATTTTGACTTTCTGCATTGCCCTGTCACTGCTACAGTGGTTGAAGAAGATGAAATCACAAAAAACCTGTTCTTTAGTTCCTTCAAAACTGACCATGAGTTTATGTATCTCTGGGAACATCAGCTCTGGGCAAGCTAGATTAGTTGGTTTGACCTTCTCTTATCTGCAATCACCAGCATGTGATATCCAAATAGAGCACTTTTAGGTGTGTTATATGTTATAATAAATGTATGCAGTGAACATTGAATCTTGAAATCTAAATAGACTGTTTATAGAGCAAAAAGCATCTATGGTTTGCTTTATATGCATTTATTTATTTATTTATATTAATATATTTTTTATTTATATGATTGTGCTTTCAAAAAGTTCCTTTTTTCATGTTGTTTTTATCCATGCTGGTGTGTGCTTGCTGGCATCTCTTCCTCTTTCACGTTTTCTTTTCTCCACGCACAAAGTGGGGAAAGGGCTTACCATGTGTGTATAACCCAGTGGGATTCCCTAGCTCTAAACCTGCAATTAACCCCAAGCACTGTTATTTCTTTGTTGCAGAAGGCGCTTTTCACACCTTGCACAGTGGAAGCAGCACGACACTCTCACCATCCCCTTTCCATTGTGTGCAGCGTGCCCTGCCCTTCCAGAGCACGCAGAGATGATTAACACCACCTGACACAGCAGCAGTTCCCTGCCATGGCTTCCTGAGGTATTTTGTGAGTGCCACAAGCTTCAGAAAAGGCAGATCATCCTTTCTAAGACAGGAGAACTCCAAGCCTGCCCCTGCCTCACCTGTGTGGGTGCATGGAGCTTGGAGGGTGTGTGGTGCTGTGTGTTTCAAGGCCAAGCATCAAGATGACGATGTCCCAGGTTTTAATTTTTATATTTTTCAGATTATATTCTGCTTTAGTATGTGGGTCTGGGCTTCATATGAGGGAATGGTGAGCTCTCTGCACAGAGCAGGGAGACAAACAATTCCTTCTCTAGCTGGGGACCAAGGATAAATGATCCAAATCTCAGGCCCAAGAACACAAACAACATGGACCAAAGAGAGAAAACAAGAAGGATGGGACTTCATAAGCTGAAGCTGTAACTGGACAATTAAGTCCAAGATACAAATGGAGCAGAACTTAGAAAAATGAGAGACCCTGTGAGTGGTCGTGCATTTTGGGACCATTTTGGTTCATCTTGGGTGCAGCCCTGGCTGGGCTCTTGTGCTGCCCAAGGTGGATCCATTGAGGCCTCTTAATAAATCCTTGCTTTATTCTTTAGCTCTGTTTAGTCTCTGTTCTAGGTCATCCTTCACAGGGCATCAATGAGGAGAGCTCTGCCCCTCTCCATCTCCTGGCTGCTGTGGCCATGGCCATGGCCATGGTGTGTCCTGTGACAGATGTGTGGGTTACAGCACATTCCCCTTGTCACCTGCAGCAGAGGGCTGAGGAACAGGAGCTCTTTTCCCACCACAGCTGGGGTGATGCAGACAGTGCTGCAACCACCAGAGCTGCTGCTCCTGCACAGGTGTCCTCTCCTCCCCAGCTGCCTGCCCTCCTCCTGCCCTGTCCTTCATACACTCACTCATCTAAGGGAGGAGAAACCAGGCAAATATTAATAATTGCATGATGAGTTCAAAAGCCAGGCAGCTCGACTGGTCTTTTTATCACTGATATGATAAGGTGGTGAGCAGAGAAGATACCATCAGAGGTTGCTTTCATCTGTGCAGATAGTGAATGAGCTAGATATGTATCTTAGACATGAAAAGGATCCTCCTCTTCTGAAAGTCCTAATCTCTCTGGTTCATATGTATATTTTAAAAGTTGCTAACACCCCCTGTCCCTCCCCTGCACAGGGCTGTGAGTGTGGAGGAGCTTCAAAGAGCTCTGCTCCTGCCTCCTTGTGTGTCTGATGGAGCCTGGGCAGGCACCAGGGCTCATTTACCCTCCTACCTCTGAAGAGAAAACAGAGCTATTAAAGCACATCTGTTTCAATCACTGTGACCAAAGGCAACAGGAGCACTTTGGCCTCTGTGGTTCTTTTCACGTGGGGGTCTCAAAGTGCTTTGGCATCACTAATTTGAAGCAGAAACCTCAGTAATTAACATTTATGTCTGGGATGGAGGGATGTGTTCTGCAAGTCAGCGATGATATGAGCAGTGCTGATTTACCACCAGATGAGGGATAATCACAGCAGAGTAGGCTGTGATAATTTGCTTCTAAAATCTCTTTTGGATTTGGTGATAATTTGTTTTTAAAATCTCTTTTTGGTTCTCTTTGACAGAGTGCAATATGCAGCAGAGCTTTACACCACAGGGTTCTTTACTCAGACGGGAATCTCAAGCATAGTCCTGAAATATTTGTGCCCAATTCCTTTATCTTCCTAAAGTTACAGGGATGTGGAGGAAAGGGCTGATGTCTAAGTGGAGATTGGAATTTGTCCCCTGTGTAATCTGTAGTGTCATCAGTGTTTGGCTGAACTAAGAGAAGTTTGATGCCAGACCTAAGAACCATGGAGAGATTTGTGGGCTCTGCATAGGAAAACAAGATTTCACAGAAGCCATTGACTCAGAAACATTTCTGGGGAGGAAAGACAGGGCTGATGCACTGCTCATGGTGGCCAGTGGTAGCCACGGTACCCCTCTGGGTAGCACTGCCCTCGGTAGGAGCTGGTGATGATGGGTTTCATGCTCCTTCCCACTGCAGTCTCAGCAGGAGGAGATTGGGAACCAGATACTTCTTCACCTGGAAAAATCTCTTTTAATTTCAACTTATTTGTCATATCCTTTGTTGTCAGCACCCGAAAAACAAGCAAGCTGAACAGAGCCAAGGTGGTTTGTGCTGGGAGAGGAGAAACCTCTGGACCAGGAGGGCTGGATGGTGTTTCAAGGTGCCCTCAGAGCTGTCCCTTGGGGAGCCAGAGCTGAGTGAGGAGCGCAGTTGTGCAGAGCTCATCCCAATCCTATGCTTCCATTGCTAGACCCAGCAGAGCCTGACAAGTCCCCAAAATACAGCAGGACAATAATGAAGAACGCTGTGCAGCAGAAAAGCACCCGTAATGAGGGACTTAATTTGGAACATATAATTTGTCTGATAATTTGGATGCACATCTCAAAACAGTGCATAAGAATGGAGTTTGCTGCACCAGCTGAAGTCACCCCAAATGTGCTTTATTTGTTGAAAATCCCTTTTTAAATCTAAGCCTTCAGAACCTGGAACCAATAAATGACATAAAAAGAATGAATGTTCGCAACACGTATTTTGGATATGGTTCAAACACAATATTAGAAAGCTGAATTAATTGTGTTTGTATCAAACCCAAATATATTTTATAAAACAATGAAGCCTCTTAAATGGCTAACTGCTGCCCAGAATGTATTTTCCCTGAACCAAACTAGATAACAGCATATCCCTCTTAAATTGGTCAGGAGAACTGGCTGCCAAATGACAATTCTATGCCCCATATTTATTCACCATCTGTGACTTCCACATCAATTTTCTCATTTTAAAAATCAAAACTTGAGGGTTTTTTCTCCCTCTTCTCTCTGTTTTCCCCTCTCTGCCAGAGTTGCAGGGTAAATCCAATGGCTGAAAATGAGGTCATGTTTTAGTTCCTGCTGCAGAAATGGTTTCTGCATGATGTAGTGTGGCTCTTCCTCTGCAGCTCAGTTGTCTTTTGTGTGTGCAGAAGTTTATACCAACTGGTTATGGATGGGCAACAACTAGGAGAAATTCCCTTGAAACCTGTTTTTCCCCAAGGAAATGGTGAAGAATATGAGAAGGAAAGGGGAGAATCAGAATCAAGCTTGCCCATTTGTAGCAAATTTACCAGTCTAAAAGTCTAGATTTCGTTGAGAAATGCTGGTTGATGGAGAAAGCAACCATCTTCTAAAAAGGAGAATTAGGGAAATTTGTCTGGTATTCTAGTGAATCAACATCATTATGTTTTTTCTACTTCTGTTCTTAAAAAAACATATTTTATGAATAAAGAGTATTCATGGTGCCATGTAAAAATCTTAGTACATCTCCATGTTTCTCATCCTCCTGCCCCAGGCAGGGAGCTGTCACAGACATCTTTTATGAAAAATCCTTTCCTTAGGATTTTTCCTCCTGAGAAGCTGGGAGGCCTCAGGAACAAAATGTAAACAATGATTATCTGCTGCTGTGGAATGCAACAGGTGCATCTGTGATTGGTCTCATGTGGTTGTTTGTAATTAATGGCCAATCACAGCCAGCTGGCTTAGACAGAGAGTCCGAGGCACAAGCTTTTGTTATCATTCTTTCTTTTTCTATTCTTAGCTAGCCTTCTGATGAAATCCTTTCTTCTATTCTTTTAGTATAGTTTTAATATATATATATAATATATATATATAATATATATCATAAAATAATAAATCAAGCCTTCTGAAACATGGAGTCAGATCCTCGTCTCTTCCCTCATCCTGGGACCCCTGTGAGCACTGTCACAGGGAGCAGGCAGAACCTCTCTGGGGCAAGGATTAAGTCTGAGGAGTGTGGCACTGACTGAATAAAGCTCTTTCTGAGTATCTCATAACCCAAGAGACAGGGGCTCAGTCCAAGGTGTGGTACCTGAGTTTATGACAAGATTTGCAGCTTCCTGCAGAGTGAGACCAGCCAGTGCCACCCCACACCACTGCTGAGAGATCAAAGACTCAAACATGGTGCTGAATTTTTGGAGTGATTCTTGCTCTGCATCTCACCTATGCAGCCAACAGAGTACACAAAGCTTAGGGTATGAAGGAGTATAAAAACAATAAAATTTTCAAAAGGAATTTGTCTTGTTCTTCCACCTGCAGTTTTTGCATCCCTCCCTTTGTAGCACCACACACCTGTTACTATAGTAACCTTGGGGCATTTTAACCCTGAGCTGGTTCTGGCCACTCTCAGAGAGAAATCAATCCACTACAACAAAGCCAGGGCTCCTGCAGCTGACAGAAGACAGCTGCTATCATGCTTGGCTTAGAGGTCTGGAATTGTAAATAACACGCAGGTACATTGAGATTCCAGGCAGAATTTATGATCGAGCTGTGGATAACTACCTCCTCACACAATTACACATTACTGGAGGCTGATGCCTTGCAGTTCCAGAGGGTGGATCAGTTAAACACTCCTTACATTTGTTTGTCTGAGCTGGAAAGCAGGGCTGCTTAGCACAGGTTTTCCCTGAGTAGCATGACATGATCCTGAGCTTCATCCAGTGTTTAGTTGGGCACAAACTGGTTTTGAGGTGAGCAGATAACTGTCTGCATCCCTCTGAACAGCTTACATGCAATGCAGCCTTGAAACTTGGGCTCAGGTTTTATGAATCTTTCCAAACTGCTCCATGAGACTGATGTAAATGTAAGCATTTTTGGACAAACTCCAAGAACTGATGTGTTTTGCTTGGGGTTTGTGTATACTTCTCATAGCTCTAAATCAGAAACTTACCTGAGTGTTTTTTGCTACAGACATGACATGGAAATTCCACAAGAAAAGGCTGCATTTTGCCATTTATGGTACTTTTTGTGAAAAATCATCAGAACCATTTTTCCTTAGAGGTATTTGGATACTCCCACTCCTTCCCCTGCCATGGCTATTTTAGCTGTGGATGCAAAGAGTTTATCTTTTGGATTAAAGGCTCATTGAGTAGTCCTATTCTCTTCACCCCATTTTACACAGCTATTCTGCAGATGGCAAGAGAAAGATGTCATCTGGAGGCAGCAGCTGGAGGGATGGAGATGAGGGAAGGTGGGTGTGGGGTGCTGCTTTCCTGCCTGAGCAGGGATCCAGTCAAATGAAAGGAGATGCAGGAAAATGGAAACACTCTCCCAGGTAATTTACTTGAAAGAATAAAATTACACGAGGAATGATATGATTGACAAATTAGCAGCACTTTGCACCTTGTTTTAATGGGATCCAGTCTTAGGGAGGAGAAATATGTTAAGTTTCAAATTGCCCACTTCACCAGTTGCTGCCTTCTCTAGAATCCAAATCAAGGTAGGCATTTGGTACTAAATCTTAAGGAAACAAATTGCTTTCTATGCTACACTGCATTCTTAAAACAGCTTTATTTGAAAGTCCAGCTGAGCAAGTTAATTTAAGCAGTGAGCTGGGCCATGACAGTTCAGCACTTGTTATTGAGGCCAGTTACTTCCATGAGTACAAATCACACTGCCAGGTGAACTTAAGCTAAACCTGACCTTGGGCTCTAACTCAAAGCCATCTGATATCCATGAGAGACTTTCAATTGACTTAATGGCTCCTGGAGTAGATCCTGGGTGACATCAGCAATCAGCAATGGCCTCGCTTGATTTACTGGCCCCAGTGACCCACGTTCATGGGGAAGGAGAAGCAATTTCCCAAAGCTCTCTTTCCTCCTGCTCACCCTGACAAGAGCTGGCTTGTGCCAGCTCCAGCTCCATCCTACAGCTGGGTTTCTGCCTCTGCCCCAGGGGAACCTCCTGGAGAAAATGTGACGTCCCTGCCAGCTGCATCCTCATTATATATTTACATATATATAGATATAAATGTGTTGGTCGCAGTGCCAGAGCTTGTGAGGCAGAGGGAAGATCTAAAGCCAGGCTTTAAACCACTCCTCAAGCTGGGCTGCTCCTCAGCCTGTCTTTGAAGCCCTCTCCCATGGTCTCAGCCCTTGCAGGCCTGCTGGCAATACCATGTGTCCATTTTATTGGATGTAAGTGATCTGAAACTGCCAGTGCAACATCCCAATTTAGTAATGAGACTTATTGAAGCTTTATGAGCTGCCTTGGCTTGCAACACAATTAAATTTTAGGAAATAGAAAATATTCCAGTGAGGCTTGTGGGTTTGTAATGCTATTTGAGGCTTAATGCATAATAAAACTGTGCCATTTAAGGTTTAATATCATACACAGCAGCCCTAAATGACCAGTAAAAACATTATGCAAATTTTTAAGGAAATTATTGCCTCCTGTAAATGACAATTTATCAATGGCTTGTAAAGCAAGGGCTTTTCTTCTGGTTATGAACCAAAGAAAATACAGAAATGAGCAGGCATAAATGGGTGATAGGAACAGGAGGTCAATAGAAAGATGTGCAGTAGGAATTGTGTCTTCCTGTCAGCCAGGGCAGGAATGTAATGCATTATTAATTCTCTGTACTAACACACCACATTCAGCCTCCACCACCAAAATAAAACAAAACTTACATTGGATTAAAAAGAATTAGATTTTGTGTGGGCACAATGCCTGCAATTCACTTTTTGTTTTCTTCTTCTCTTTTCCACTTCTCATGTTTGTTAAACATTTCTAGACTTCTATTTGTTAAACATAAGGCTAAACCCCACCACATTTTTAATGTCAGAACACCTCTTGCATTAGCAAGAATCTGAATCATGAGGAGGAAAAATGCAAGAATCTCAAAGTGCCCAGGATTCCTTGGGCTTGCACTGCCCACTGCAGCCTGCCCCAGGAGCCCTGGATCAGGGATAAAACCATCCCAAAGAGCCACGCAATGAGTCCCAGCCTTCCTTTATCTGGGCACTGTGGGTAGAGAGACAATCCCATCACATGCAAGTGCTTCACATTATAATGGGTTTTGAAAAATGTTTTGACTGTTATGGAGCCCTTTTCACAGTCATGCCATCAATTCAGCATGAGGAGATATTTTATTTTAAATGTGCTACCAAGACACAGAGGCATTTGCATTGTTAATTTCTCAGATGTCAAACAAATACCATTATTGCAAAATGAATGCAGCCACCCAGCTGAGAAACAGATCCATTCACAGCAACTAAGTGAAACTTAAAAAATGAATGAGTTCTGCTGATTGCAAGTATCATCAGAAATTAATAATGCTCTAGGAATTTTTCACACAAAAGAGAATGGAAGCATTGTGACTGTTTGTTTCCACTTCTCTAGCTTCCCCCCTCTCTGAGGTGTGAGGGCTCAGCCTTGGCTTCAGCTTTAAAGGTGCTGGACAGCAGCAGTGGTTTTGTTGCCAGTCTGGGGAATTGATCTTTCCAGTGACATATGATGTGACCCTCAAGTCTTGGCAGTTGAGGCACCTTTGTGTCCCCTGCCCAGCTGGACTCCAGAGCAAGGCCTTTGTCTGCTGTCATTTTCTCCTCTATGCCAGACCCTTCCCATTTTCCCAGCTGTGAAAATCCTGATCCCTCTCCTTCAGAATGATTCTTCCTTTTTATTTCCTCTCCCACTGCACCCCTCCTTCAGCAGGTGATGCAGACCCTGCTGTTTCCTGCCCTCCTCTTCCCATTCCTGGCTTTTCCTTCCCTGTCAGCTCCATGGCCTTGGCATTCTTTATGTCTTTGTGCTGGTAATAACAACTTCAGCTCTTGGAAAATTAGTGGAGATGAACTTGTTGTGTGACAAATTACACATAAACAGCTCAAAAAAGCCATCTGAAGTATTTGTCTGTGTCTGTACATTCATCTGTTGGATGAATCACTTGAGTTATAAAAACTGTTGAAGAGAAAAATCTAATGGAAATGATAATATGATTACTGCCCATAATTCTCACCAATCAAGCATATCAGTTACACACAAGTAGGTTGTCTGGATGTTTGTGGTTTTTTTTATTTTATTATTTAAATCTGATTAAGCAGCTGATTGCGGGCCCTTATGTACCTTTTCACACAATTTATCCTTGAAGTGAGAAGCAACAGCTACATGTTTATTTTATTCTATTTTATGGTTGTGCAGCAGTCAAGCCTCGCAGGGCTGAAGGCTCTGTGCCCTTCTCTGCATCATCTTGTTTCAAATATTGAGAGAACACAAGAGACATATTTATTTACAGATGCACTTACTGAGGAGCTAATACTGGTCTCCATGTCAACCTGTATTTTACTTATTTATTTGGCCTTTGTTTGAAAACCTTTCCTTTGTGTGCTGAACAGACACAACTAAAAAATTAGCATCTCTTTTGTACATTAGCAGGAATATCAAAGCACAGGGCTGAAACACAGTGATCACCTTGCAGAAAGAGTGACAAGATTCAGGCTCAATGTCTTTTATCAGGAAATCATAGAACACCCGGCAAATGGTATTTAAAAAACCTTCAGGTCTGAAGACAAAAGGCAACTATAATGAGAAGCTACTGCAAGGAGATTGGATATTAATTGTTAAGAAGGTTATAAATCCTGAAGTTGATGGGTTGCACACAAAGGAGAAGTGCATAAGGAGGTATTAACTCTGGGTATTAATTTTTAAGCTGAAAGAATTTATTGCAAAACAACTCAGCTACTCTTACAAACTCCAGTGCTCTGAATAAATTGAGTTCCAGCTTTGGCCTCCCTGCTCCCCAGAAGTGCTGTGCTACCTGCAGCAGGCTCTAACAAACCAGGAAAGAAACAACAGGGTTTGTTTGTCTTTGAATCATAGAATCATTTAGGTTGGAAAAGGGCTTTGAGAACATCAAGTCCAAAATTCCCTGTACTGCCAAGGCCAGCACAAAACCATGTCCCCAAGTGCCACATCTACATGTTTTTATATCCCTCCAGGGATGAACTGAGAGCAGCCATTACCTTTCTCTGGACAGAGTTTTGGCTTGCTGAGAAGCAGGCTTGATATTTGAGATTAAGTTAAAAAATACATTCCCTGACAATAGAGCTTTTGGATCCTCAGAGGAAAAGCAAAATATTCTCATTAAATACAGAGTAATTCATATCAGCTCAACTACCAACACTACTCCAGTTGTATGATTCTGTAAATATATTTAGCCAAGACAATCAGGTGTAGCTGATTCAATACACTATTTATCCACCTGCTTTTCAGAACAGCTTATTGGAGAAGAAATGGAGCCAAGAGAGCAATGGATCCAGCCATGCACATCCCAGCCAGGACATCTGCTCAGTGCTCATCCTCTCTTGATTTCAGTAGGGTCAGCTTGGGAGCTCCTGGGACTCCTCCAGGTTTGTTATTTCAAAACCAACATCTTTTCATTTGGTTATTGTGCCATAAAGTTGCTGGTTTCACCCTGCCAAGAGCTGCTGGTAATGGGGTGGAGGCTGTACCAGCACACACTCATTAAATGTGGAGTCGTGCCTTCCTGACCTGGCCACCAGAGCCTGGGTACTGCACACCTTGTTCGTGTGCCATGGCACTAACAGAGCACTTTGGAACTGCTCCATTTGGGAGTGAAATCCAGATTTTAAAGCCAGTCTCCAAAAGGTATCTGCTCATTTAATTCATTTGTGGTAATAGCCTCGAATGAGAGGCATTCATTTCCTCTTAATGTAACTATATTATGAATTCTATTGTGAATGAGGCACTTGTAGGAAATCTTAATTATTTTTTAAAGCTTTACTTCCTTTCAGACAGACAGATTTAGAAGATACATTTGGTCTTGTACAAATGAGCCCTTAGTGCAGCTCTGAGCAGACTTTCCCAAGAGGTGTTAGATTCAAAAAATTCCACAGACTTTCTGGGATAATAACAACTAAAGACAAAACTTCCACTTAGTTTTGTGTATCCCACTGATTTTTAGTAGCTGAAAAAATTGATAGAATACATTATAATCAGGTAATTTTTTTTTTTATTAAAAACCCAGCATTTTTTCCCTCCAGCTGTAACAACTGCAATTCAGTGTTTGCTAATGCCCAGCACCACTCAAGTGACAACAGAGCCTGACAGCAACTGGGAACCACAATGGCATTGCTGCTTCATAGAGGGGATTGGAGAGATTCCCAAATCATTTCAGGGGAGAGAAGACCAAAAAGGGTCTGTACCACTGTTGTACAGGCATTATTTTGGTGTGTGGAAGCATCAGACATTTGCTCCCAGCCCAGATCCATTAATGTTTTGCTCAGCAGGCCAGGTTTTTATGTATAAGTTGAATATTTGCATTGCAATTTAAGACAGAGATTCCTGCTGCTCACTTTTAGACTGAAACAGGGAGGAAAAGCAGGATCCTGGGTTTGCACTTGTGACCGAAGTGGTGCTGGCGACCCCTCTGAGAGTAGAGTCTTCCTCACCCATGCTCTGGGACATGCATTAGCTGCTTTTTCCAGGCACTGGGGGTGAGTACTGCACCTCTCTAAGCACTGTTCCCAGTGGAAAGTGGTTTTCCTTCACCTTCTCCAGCTGCCCATCAGGTGCCATTAGCACTGAAGGCACTGTCAGGAGTGTGTCTGCTTTCATCTTTCTGCATCTTTTTTGTCTTCCTGTCTCTCTTTGCCTTCCTGCCCCTTTGGAGGTCCTTGCTGCCAGAGGGTTTGCTGTGTTTGTTTGATGAATGTAGGTACACCTAGCAAAGGGAAAGGGGAGGGAGAGGGGCTGGGAAGGAGACAGAGCATTTTCAGCGGGGATTTCAGTGGTACAAAGGCACAGACATGTGTTGATAATCCAGAGGATTTTTTTGCTTATTTATTTTAAAGGTGCTTGCAAGATTAATCGTAGCCCAGAAAAATCAATAGTAACTCATCACAGGCAAAATCTTCTGGAACACAAAATCCCACTGAAGGGGACAAAGCAAAATTATGGCAGTCTGCAGCAGGGCTAATGAGCCTGTGATTAAAAGTGAGGACTAACTGTGACACTGCACCTCTCCTAGAAGCCTCCCAAGAAAAATGGCCCACTAGAGTCCTAGATATTGAAAATAATTTAGTCACCATTAAAAAAGAAATAATTTTGATGCCACCAAAAGAAATAATTAGGCAGTTTAGAATTCTAAACACAATTTGAGAACCAAGGCCCTTAATCTCTCCCTGCCTCAGTTTCTCTGCTCTAAAGTGCTCTAAAGCTGTGAAATTTCCTTTCTCTCCTGTTGGATTTCTTTGTTTTCTCAGATTATGACCTGGGGAAGGGCAGCTTTGGCTGTCTGAACACACAGGAGACTCCCACTGCTGCCAAGCACCTCAAGCTGCTGCTCTTAAACAGAAATACCTCATGAAGAATTTTGGTCTGAAATATGCTTGAGAAGCAAAAAAGAAAGCAAAGCAAGAAACAGATTTCCAGGAGGGAATTTGTCAAATGAGTCCCTTAAATCTCATCAGGAAAAGCACACTGTGAAGGATGGCCTTGAACTGTTGGGGGATGAAGTCATTTTACAACATATTTTGAGTAGCACTCCTTAGGTGTTCAGAGTGCTGGTAGGTTATAGGAACTGGTGAGATGATCTCTATTCCAGGAAGTCAGCTGAAAAGAAACAGCACAATTTATTCCCACTGGACAGCCTCATAATTTCTTTGAATGCAAAACGAAGACAGAAACAAGGTTGCAGAGCATTTCTGGCACAATACATTGGCAAGGTCTGATTTGGAAGGAATGAAAACTGCATGTGTTGAAAGTTATTCTAATAATATTTATCAGAAGGAAAGGCCTCACAGAGGCAGCTGCCAGGGCTGAATCAGAATGTGAAAACATTCCCCTGCCTCTGATCTACATCAGATCTCAAAGATTTGGCAAGAAATTTCAACCAGGGCAATTACCTATATGGCTATTTGTTAAGAGTTGTCTCAAGCACAGCACTCAGAGAAATTGAACTGTCAGAAGCTAATACAGGAATAATAAGAGGACATTTCATCTCCATTGGACACTAGAGATGAATAGCATGTAAGTCTGAATGGGGAAAAAATAAATTGAATATGTATTTGGCTTTAGTTTTTGTTAAAGGACTATAACATGAATAATGAATATTTTAAGGAGAGAAGACTGGGCCTTCAATTTCTTTCAATAATGTTAGTGTTGTATATACTGGTTTGAATAAAATACATTTCATAAAACACCTACACACAGCTCTGCAATACATTATGGATGGCTCCTCTTGAGAAATCTTACACTGCTTTCAATTTTGACACAGTGATACAGTAATAATGGAAAATTCAGGCATAATATTCAGGCTGCATCTTTTCTCCCCTCTCTATTATTTTGTGCCACACTGGGTGAGCACAGATATGCTTTCCCTGTGTTCTGCGAAGACAGCTCATGTGATGCTGTGGTGCTGCTAGGAGAAGGGATCTGCTGCACTGGAAGGTTGTGTCCTGTGGCTTGTGGGCTGAGCATGGAGGCTGGAGCAGGGTTTGCCACCCAAAGGATCCCAGAGGAATTGAGAAGCTGCACAGAAAAGAGCTGCCGAGGCTGGAGGAGCTGCCACTGTTGGGGAAGATGAAACAGGAAAGCCTTATAAATATGATTGTCTGGCAAAAGATTTTGAGAATATGGAAACTGTAAGCGAGATTGAAATGAAAGCAAGCTTTGAGATCCCTCAGTTACTGAACAACTGGAAAACAATGGCATGGCCAGCTGAACGTAATCCCCTTTTGATGAAACAACACCCTCTGCTTGCAGACAGGCCCAAGGGTCAGAGCAGACCCTATGGCTTGGCAGAAGGGGTGCAAAGAGGAGTTTTTAGGGTTTAAAATGTAACACAGTATGGGAATGTAGTGATTCTTATAGGCTGTATGTAAATGCTATAGGATTTGTATCTTGTACTAGATTGGTTAGTGAGAATCAGAATATTCCACACAGAAGATTTATGATATTGGAACGGGAACTTCGCTCACTTACTTTCTATGCTCTTACCTCTTGTCTCTTAGCTCTTGCCTTTTACACTCTTACCCCTTTTACTCTCTTATATTTTTATGCTCTTTCCCTCTCATCCTCTCTCCCCCTCTCTTCTCTCCGGCCTGCTCTGAGCTGTGTCTGGCAGCTCCCAGCAGGGCCCTGCCCCCAGGCCCTTTGCAATAAACTGCAAATTCCATGACCTGACTTCAGAGATCTCTTGTGTCCGTCTGTCCCAACTGTACAACCCCCGTCAATCCCACATGCCACCAACACACAGACGCAGGCTGTGCTTGATTAGGATCAAACAATGCAGGCCAAGAGGTGTCCCTGGGAAGTGATGGAGGAACCTGAGGGCCTGGACAAGGCCTGAAGGAGCTCTCAACACGTGGGGAAAAGCAGCACAAAGACATCAAGGAGCTCCACACAGTGTTTGAAGGACGTTTTCCGTGGTGTTACTGCTGGTGCAAGATTGTCTGGAGATCATGTGGGCCAAGAAAACTCCTCCTTGTTTTCTATCATGAACAAAAACCAGTAGGAAACTTCCTAGTGTCCCTGCCTGGTCTGCCACTGCTGCCAGCCTCACAGAACCTTTACAGAGACCCAGGCTGCAGGAAGGAGTCAGGGACATGGTCAGGAGCTGATTATCTGGCAACACACAGGTTCCCTGCCCAGCTGGGGTGGGCACTGAGGCTTCCAGTGAGGCTACAGACAGGGCAGCTGTGGGAACCCAGGACATTCCTCTGGCTGCCCTGCAGGACTCAAGACCCTGGCAGGGGCTCAGAGACCTTGGAACGGAGTCACAGACGCCTGTGCCTTTGATTTTAACCCATGGAAACCATTACCAACTTTGTGTGAAGATTTACAAGCCACAGGAATTTGAGTAGAATGATAGCTAATTTGTCACAGGGTGAAAATGTAGAATTTTGGGGTTTTAGAATGGGGGTTCAAGAGGCAAGATGGAGGAATCTGGGCATGTCCTGCCCATCATCATCATCATCATCTTCTTCTTCTTCTCTTCCTCCTCCTCCTCCATGTCCTCCTCCTCCATCTTCTGCTGTGATGGTGACACTTCTGGATTGGTTTAGAGTAGAGACAAACTGTCTAACATAGGTGATAGGTATTGGAAAATTATTGTAAATAAAGCACACCCAGTTTTCAGTATAAAAAGCCAACACCACCCCAAGGGCAGGGACTGTGCCACACCCGACCTGCTGGACAGATCTCAGCAGGTCAGAGAAAGAATGGAATAGATAAGAAAAGATAAACAATGCAGAGCCGTGGAATCTCGACTTCTTCTTTGGTCATGGGGCTGGGAAAAAAGAGACTTTCTAATACCTCAGGAGCCATTTCAGCAACACCAAATCTGAGAGTCACCCTTCCCTGTGACCCCTGCACAGCCTGCTACATCCTGCCAAAAGGCTGAGAAAGCAAAATAAACTCAGGGTGCAAGTGAGGTGTTCACCTGCTTGGCCAAAGGACTCTCAGAGCCTCTCCTTTCCAGGGACTTTGCCTCAAGCCCTCTCCCTGTGCAGCCCTCTGGATAAATCTTCTGGATTTATTTCCTGTTGGAGCTCTTATGTGCTGTGGGGGTGGGCTCTTGTGTTAACAGCAGGGCAGATGCTTTTGGCTTCCTGCACAGCCTAATTTCTAGGCAAATTATGAGGGGAATTGTGAAATGCTGTGGTAAACAATCAGGCTTTTGAACATCTTTTATTGATGAACAAACGGTATCAGGCAGTGCTGTCCCCAGCTGGATTCAAAGAGCAGGAGAGCAGTGAGGAGCACAGAGAAGGTGCCACAAAGGTGGTAAGGACAGCACTACACACCATGCAGGTCCAGGGATCACCATGAGCCACCAGCACTTGAAGATTTTAGCTGATCTTCCTGGGGCTGTGATGGCTACAGGTGCTGGAAAAGGCATGGGGCACACATTCACTCCTCACTGTTCTGAAATTTCAGAGAGAGAACCTCCAGCTTCTCCCACAAAATTTTAGACATTATTTCTTTGTGTTTTCCAAGTTGCAAGAGGCACACGGATAATCTTCAAGCATATAGTGGATCATAAGTACTCCAAAGTAAAAAGGCTACAGAGGCTGTCTGGCAGATAAAACTAGCAAAAAATAGCCAACAAATCCAGCTCTGCTTTGGAAATGCTGCACAGGGAGTGAAATCCCAAATGGTCACGGACCCTGTAAGCCACAACTCTGAAATCAGGAAAAAAACTACCCACGGATGTACTTCCAAAGGTAAAGCACAACATTCCCCAGAACAATTAGCAATCACAACACTGTGTTCCTTCCAATTACTGCCAGCCATGCCTGAGCCTCCCAGCAGGTAAAATGAGAGGGTTCAGCCTCCAAGTGTATAACACTGATTAGCTAAGAGCTCCCCAAGGGCTGTTGTGCACAGCAGGATGGGCACAGAGCAGAGCACAGCACCCTTTGGGTCACACCTGCACACACACACCCTCACAGACACACACAGAGCTCTAAAAGCACAGCAGAACTGAAAGAATTAGGCAGGAACCCACTCTATTAGCATGGTGGGGGAAGGACTAGTGAAAGTGGGAAAATGAAGCTGCTTTGAAATGGGTAAATGAAAGGAGGATGGGGGTGAGAGGTCTCTGGTTTGTCTTTGCCAGGTGCAGAACATCAGATTTTAAAGCATGGAGGGCTTGTTTGGGACCTACAGGTGTCTCCAAGGGACTCAGCTCCTCTTTGAATTTCTTAGAATCCTAGAATTATGGAGTGGTTGGGATTGGAAGAGACTTTCAGAGTGATCTTGTTCCTGTCCCTGCCGTGGGGTTCCCCCTGGAAGGGCACCTCACCATTCTGGTGCCATGAACAATATGTGAGACATCCTCTCAAGCAGTGCTGGATAATGTTAAAGCACAATAATACTCAACTCTTCAGGAGCAGGAGGATGAGATGGGAGCTGGTGTTGGTGGCTTTGTTCAGCCTGTCACCTCTGGTGTCCCTGCTCCAAGCCCCTGGACTCCTAACCCTCCATTTAGAAGGCTCCAGGGTAGTGGAAGCAGTGTCAGTGGTTTAAGGCAGAACAGTTTAATAAAATGAAATAGAGCTCCTTTAAGTCCTCTCCATATATAGGACAGGATAAGTTCTTCCAAGGAAATGGAACAGTTCAGTATTATTTGTGACAAATTATCTGTGGGGAAAAAATATAATTTCCCAGTCAGCTTTCTTGCTGAATGCCTCTGCCTGGTAGCCAGCTGTCTGCCAGCTTTTGCTAACATCACCAGATCTAAAATTATAGTTGTGGGACAGTTTTTCTGCCTGCCTGCAGTTCTTAGGACTTGTCCAACTAGATTTGTACAGCGGCTTATCCTGTGTAATGTCCTGTCTCAATGGTCACCCAAACAAATTGCTTTGGAGGGTTGGCTCTGGCCTCTATTTCCTTATTTCTTTCTACCCAGTCCTTCCTCTCTTTTCTCACCCATGTCTCTCATTGTCTCAAACCTCTCTCATTTGCCATCTTCTTTTTACTGTCATAACTTCCACTGCTAAATCGTTCTGTCTCTTCCATCTCACAGACTTCCTGCTATCAATAACCACATTCATTTCTGCACTGATATTATGGGATGATCCATAGGATTCAAATGGGAACAGAGCCCCTTCTCCAACCCCCTCACGTAGGATGAGATCCTGGGAACAGGAATGGGCAGGGGCCTTTTGGAAATGGGGAATGAGTTTCATTTCAGGTCTGCACAAGGACATTCAGAGCCACTGCTCCTTGGCATAATTGTTGGAGGTCCCTGCAGAAAAAGCCCAGGGACAGACTGGGCCAGGGGGGGGTTTCATGGCACTGTGGCTCATTACAATGATAGATGTCTTGCTTGCAATGTGAAAAATGCAATCCTTGAGATATCTTAGCACTAACTTTCTCCAGGGCTATAACAGACCTGCGGCTGCAAGTGGTTTATTTTGTAAAGAGCAGAGACTAAATACACAGAGAGTCTTTCAATTTGTTGTTTTCCAGATACTACTGAAGCTTAATGAATAAATAAGTACAAAATTAAAGGCTCATTACCCGCCCCAAAAAGTCCCTGCCATTTGTTAAACCTTTCAGAGGAAGCCAGGAATATGGAGAAGTGCCCATTAGGAGGATAAACATATCACAGATCTGAATGTCAAATCAAATTGAGCAAAAATTAATTAACTGGGTGAGCATTAGAAGGGAGAGTCTGGTGTCTGCAGACACTGTTTACCTGTCTGCCCTTTCTGAGCTGGCTCAGGCAGCTCTGAGGGAATCAATGTGTGCCAGCTGCAAACCTCACAGATCACTTCCACGGAAGGAACCTGTTCTTTATTTCAGAAATCACTTTTCTTCCATCTTGGAAGAAATTGTCTGTAAATGGGCTTCTCCCTGGTGCCAGATGCTCTGAGATCTGAGAGTCCTCTCAAGATGGGGACTTATTAACCAAAAGGTGGCCCTGAAATTGCTGTCCAAATCATTTGAGGGAGTTTTGGACCAGGCCCCCCGTGCCAGCTGGTGTGTGGCTACAGCTCAGCTTACAAATGATGCCCTGAAACTGAGCTATCTGTAGCTGAGAGTTAATCCCCTCAAAATCAATAATTCCTGCTCCCTGAAGCTGTTGTTTTGGTGATGGACGGCTGGCAAGCAAGACCCAACTTTCTGAAATCATCCCTTTTTCTCCCCTCTCTGAAAGAAGATTTTCTATTATTATACCAGCTGATAAAACAACTGTAATCAAACTCTTTTCTGCTCCATAAAATAGTTACTGCTAATTGCTAATTATTGAGAATCAGCTTCCTAGCATATCTGGAAGCATTACAGTGCCTGGGTGTTAACAATAATCACTGCTTTCACAAGAGCCACCATTCACTTGCAGGGGTTACAAGTGGCCCAGCCAAGAGTTTTTAACTGACACAAAAAAACCAAAAAAACTCTTGGAGAGGGAGTTTGGTGATTGGTCAGATATTAATACACAAACACATTTTTATTTGTGTTTGCATATGAGACTCTTCACAGCAAATTAAAATTCAAGCCACTGCTTGCTGGCCATTTGCATACAAACCTACTTGATTTGGGCACACAATCACAGTAATTGCATGGGCAAAGGGCTGCTGCCTTGTGCTTGCATCATGCAAAAGGAATTTCTAGGCATTAGGAAGTGCCAGCAAGAAGAATAAATGCAAACTCTTTGGAAAGTTTTGCCTGATAGACGTTTCCAGACTTTCTTTGATAGGATATCTCTGCTTCTGGGGAGAGGAATTAATAAGGATCAAACAAAAGTGACCCAGCTATAGAATAATGTCATTTTTCTTACTGGGAAAACTTACTTTATAATCTTTGTGTAACAACTGCTGTCAGTGCAGAGGGGACAATCAGCCACAAGGACAATGACCTATCAGAACTGGTAAAGCAGCGAAGGGTGTGTTCCATAGAAAAACAGAATAGTTTGGGTCAGAAGGGACCTGTAAAGGCCAGGTAGTTCCAGCCTCCCTGCAGTGAGCAGGGACATGCTCAGCTGTCCCAGAGCACCAGTCCCATGACAGGAGGCAGCACAAGCTGGTGCCACCTGGGCATGCAGCAGCAGCAGGGGTGACACAGCAGGTGTGCAGGACCCCAAGCACACAGATCCCACCCTTTCTATCCCAGGATGTCCTCAGGAATAGGGGGAAATGGAAAAGATTGGGTAAGAAATGACCAGAGCATTGACCCAAAATTAATTGGGCTGAGAGCAAACTTCACTGGAAGCTCAAACAAGGACTGGTTTTGGTGCTCCTTCACCTCCCTTTCATTGGTATTTCCTAAGGTAGCCAAATATCTGGAAGTCCTAGAAGTCATTTGTAATACCAAGCCTACTTCTGCAGTCCCCAGAAAGACTGGAATTACCAGACTCAGCTGGAATTATCAGGTGCTCACCTAGACCTAGAGAAAGCCTCATTTAAAGATTTGTTTCCAGGAGCAGCAGGGCAGTCAGTGAGCCTGCTTTACCCATCTCTGGATCAGGACTGGTTTGTGGGGTGTTAGAGTGGCTGGATGCTTTTCCAAACCTAATTCAGAGGTGATATCTTGGTTTGTTATTGAGAACAAGCTGTTGCCAGTTGGTTTGCCCTGCTTCACTTCTATAAATAATGCTTAGGTGGCTTTTCAGATAATTTCCTTCTTAGCCACTCCTATCTCCACATTCAGCTATTCAACTTTCCCTTTTCTGGCCAAACTTTGCTTCCACTCTTCATCTAAACCCCATTAAAAGAAAGTCCTTTCCTTTCCACACCTGTACTATGTAGTATATAATGCTGTTTCTTTTTATTTTTCATTATTTTGCAAATATCTTCAGTAAAACAGCACCTTAAACAAGTCTCAACAATAGCCTGAAGGTTCTCTGAGCATTGGCTTGGATTTTTTTCTTCCTTTATTACATCTATAAAATAATATGTGGTAATAACCAAGGTGCAAGTAACCCACTTCCAAAATGTACTCTGTTTTATGGCCTAAAAGCTCCATTAATTCTGCTCCATAATTCCCCCAAAGGAGAAACAGAAAATGTTCATTACAAGCAGAACAAAGGAAAATCCATCCCTTTTCATTTAAAAGGAATTAATACAAACTACAGAGAAGTCTTAACTCTGGGAAGTGAGATGTGGAAGATCTCTTCATCAGTAGGAATGGGCATTTAATCCCACTCAATCATGAATTACATGGGAAAATAAACTTGTAACTCTTTTGTTCTGATCTGCCATGAATAGCAATAGGTGCAGAGAAGCAACAGCACAAAGTTCAGTTGGACTGAATCTCCCTTTATAAGCAAAAGCTTTTTGCAATAATTGGGTTAATTTACCAAAGTAGAAATTGTAGAAAAATAGATCTCCAGGAGGAAGTTATTAATGTGATGCTTTTTTGTCTCTTCTAGTCTGGCAAACATTTTTGATGTAGAAATAGAAATATATTTTAAAAAATTATTTCTTTAAAAAGGGTTATTTTTTTCTCTTGGACTCCTAAAAATAAATCTGGCAGAGATTTTTTCAAAGTTTAAAAAAGGCTGCAATAATGGAGAAAAGTAAAACACCACAGTTTTTAACTTGAAGGGCTCTCAGCTGATCTGAAACCTTTGCAATTTAGGGTTTATTTTCTGGTTTTTCACAAAAAAGATGATGATTATTTCATTAACTCTTTCTCTCCCTATCCCTGCCAAAAACATCACCTAGAATTTCACATTGTATTCTACTTCATTTTGGCCTGAAATAAATTTTATTTCAACAATTTTTGGTTGTTGTTTTTTTTTAGTGTGGACACTCTCTTGTCCTGCCTCCAGAGCAGCTCATGCCAAATTCCACAGCTTATGAAGATCTTTCAAAACTGAAGATGAACTCCACCTCCCTTGAAGAGTGAGCCCAGGATCACTGGGGGCCAGGGTCCAATTTCCAGAGCCCAATTTCCATCCAGAGATGAAATCCTGTTGTGAATCACCCACATCTCAAATTGGACTGAGCCCAAACTTCAGCTGGAAATTTAATGAAATCCGAGAACTGCCTACAGCTGTAAACACAAGTCAGCCATCGATCTGTGTTGTCTTCTTTATTTTCTATTTGTTCTGGCCTGAGAGAGCCTGTGTAACTCGTGGGGCTGAGTCCAATCAGCAGAGATAGTCCCTGAATCTGCTCCTGTGGGCTCCACAGCCTCTGCTAGAGTTTAATTTCCTCCTGACTGACAACTGAGAGAGGTGTCAGCAGACAAAAGCTCCCCTTGGCATGGGATGGCTAAGAGATTTCTGTGGTGTGTGAAACACCTCAGATGCGTAAGGAAATACACCCCAAGCTGATTGCTCTGCCCAGCTGCTCCAGGTGACGGCTCAGGAGGTCTCAGCTGGCAAATCCAACCTGCCCTGACCTCTTTGTGGTGCCCCTCATGCCAGCTGCCTCCAGCAAGTTCAAATGAGATAGCCCCAATCAAAACAATCTCTCTGAAATCCCTTTCTTTAAAACTTTTAACAAGTTCAGCCTCCCAAACTGCCAAAGGGTGATTAATCAAACTCTTGGTAGTGCTACATCTGAGCTTCTGAGCGTTGTACAGATGCACAGGAATCACTGGCTAGACAGTACTTATAACTGATCCTGGGGCTCATAAATCACCGCACAATAAATCCTGAGTTAAGAGCACCACAAAAATGTCCAGGAGCTAAGCAACCAAATAATCATCATAATAATTAATACTGATCTTGTATAAAATGCTCTTTTTCACTAATAGATTTCAAAGCTCTTGACAAAGTATGTGATTACAGACCTGGTCAGCATAATTTCATCTAAACTGTGTTCCACTGAGAAATGATTCCCCAATAAACCTGAGATGTCTCATTATTGTTGCCCCTTCTTTCAGTATGTGAAATGCTCTACAAAACTAGAATGATTTAAAAACACCTTTGTTTTTCATCTGAGCCAAAAGCTGTGTTTGAAATGGAATTTCCAAAAATAGTGAGGGGAAAAGGAGAGCGGGCAGAGAGGAATTTATAGCTTACAGCAAATCTTGTGAATAGCCGAGTGTAGTTCCAAACCAAAACAGCCCTTAAACATTCACCACAAAAGTATCAGGCAATCATTTCAGCATCTCTCAATGAAACAGGGGCATATCAGGAGCAAAGTCCATGTCCTGCCTTTCCTTGACCTCCAAATCATCTCAAGATATCAGAGCTCACTCTTCCCTCACACTGATGCCCTCACTGCACGTTGGCATCTGAGGGCGCTTGGTGGAGGGGCTGTCCTTTGGCAAATCCCTCCCAATTATATTCCACAACAGCTTAAGAGATATTGGTGCCTGTTAATGAAATCAAAGGCTCCCACAAGCCCTTTGTGCCCTGGGGTTATGCATTTATAAATTACAGAGGTTTTGCTGCATGTTTCATCTCACCCTGCAGGAACCAGCCCCGTGCTAAACATTGCTGTGCAGGGCACAGATAGCTGTTATTTATTTCCTAAAAGACACTTGTTAATCAGTTAGAGAAACCAGTTGCAAAATACTTTGAGCCAACTGGATTAAAGTGATTATGGGATTATTAAATGGATTAAGTTCTATCGATAACTGGTTGCCAGCCAGAAGAGTTAAAGTCCTAATCAGTTAGAGAGAAAAAACATGCCAGTCACTTTACATTTGTGGTTCACCTTGAACTTATCTGTAACTTCCACTTGTTTCAGTCAGGTTTCTATGGCAACCAGAGTAATTGACATTAATTACCATATTTTGTCTGTGGTTATTTCGTGCTAAATTTAATTTTTTAATTGCTTCAAATAATGTGAGACCAGAGCAACAGCTTTGCATTCTGCTTCTTGTTAGGTTTTGAGGACATCAGGATGCATTTCCCTTCTCCCCAGCATAACACTCGTGGGGTCCATGTGCATATAAAGGGGTCCCAGTGCCCAGGGTTGGTTTAACTGGGTGAGAATGAGGTTTAAGGGGGTTTAGGTCACAGCAGCAAAAGGGAGGGAAGCCAAGAGACACAAGGGGTGTAAATTCCAGCAGTAGCTCACACTGGATATAAGGAAGAGAAATTGCCTCCATAAGGACAGTTAAACATTGGAGCAAGGGAAGTTGAGTATCAGTCCCAGGGAATTTTCAAGAACAAACAGGTCAAGTCCTGCACTTCCTGCCCTGGCCTTACAGATGACCTTCTCTGAGTAAGAGGCTGAGCTGGACAATTCTGTGCTCCCTTCCCACCTTAACTTTCCTATGACCCCATGTTCCTGTGCTGGTGCCATTATTTATTTCTTTCGTTATTTTTGGGTAATCATAAAAGTGATGAATACACAGCATCTCATAAGGGGTAGCAAGATTTATACTCTGCCTGAGGAGCTTCTCTTCTGTTTTTCCTCATTCACTGCAGGCATTTCAGTGCTATCCCTATCAAAATTCATGGCTCCATTGTGTACGTCCTCCCATCTGAGATTTTGACTCCAAATCCCTAAAGGTGTTTAACACAGTAACCTCCACTGAAAACAATGCTTAGCCATGTAAGGAAATGTCACCCTAGAGGGAGCACACAACTGTAAAATATTTCTTTTTTTTTTTCCCTGAGATAGTTAATATAGGCCATAAAACAAGGTTACTGGATGACATAGCTGCTGTCAAGCTGGGGGGAAAAATAATGAATTAATTCTAACTGCAAACATTGAATTTTTGCATAAGCATGAAAATGTCGAAGCTCCTCTAACAGCAATGAATGAGGTTGCATTAAACTCACTGGGAAAAAAAAAGATACTGAAAATCTTACCAGGGCATTGCAGTCCTACAAGTTGAAGGTTCAAAATACAGCTAAAAATCCCTGTTGTGAAATATCAAGTAATAATAGAAATTATTCTAGGGTTGGAAAGAGACGTTCTACTGTGTTATAAGTGCATCAGGCAAAATGAATTGTCTTGGCCAGGAATAGGATGTGACAGAAATATGTAGAGAAATGTAACAGTTCACCAAATGCATCAAAAGGCCATAACATTTGCAAAACTAAACAACAAACCAAATAATAATTAATTTGTAAAGCATGTGAAGGTATTGCCCATTTACTTCTGATGCCCCATCTGTGTTGAGTTACATGCAAATGGTTTTTGGGAAAGGCTGAGCGAGTTGGGATTGTTCAGCCTGGAGAAGAGAAGCTTTGGGATGACCTAATTGTGGCCTTCCAGTGCCTGAAGGGAGCTGAGAAGAAAAATGGAGAGAGACAATTTTAGCTCTGAAAACCAGATTTATGCAACTGGAGCCCCCATGGAGATCACAGCAACCAGAAACATTGGACAAGAACAGACCTTGCATGGAGGACAAATAGTCCAGCTTTTCCTTGGCTTAGTGCTTCTGATAAAATGTCCCTGCAATTCTAAACCAGTGCAGATCATAAATCCTGAGTGTTAGGAAGGAAGGCAGCTGGGGAAGGCAGAGTGGAAACTGCTCAGGGTATGATACAAGCTTCATAAGGGATAGCAAGAGGGTCCAATGTGTTAAAAAAACCCCAAGATTTAAATGATGCTATTTTGTGCATTCTTGGCAAGTTTTCAGGGTATTCAGATGAGCTGTATTTGGATTTGGAGCTCATTTAGAATATTTTTAAGAAGCAACAATTTTCCATGGCAGAGCTTGTGCAGTCATTCACAAGAGAACTGCAATCCCAGGAGGAGAGACACTGAAAGGTGGCTTTGGATCTCAGGCTTTCCACTGTTATGCTTTCAGAGAGAGTATTAGATTTGTTTGTAAGTCTTCACCAGCATTTTCAGAGAGTGAGTTGTGTGGTTGACTGGATAGCTACAGGGATCTGTGGCTCTTCTTGAAGTGGTGCCCCTGAATTGCAAAAAAAGCATGAGGGAGAAGGGGAGGAAGGTAGAGGAAAGAAGTGTCACAGACATGCTTTATGAAAAATCCTTTCCTTAGGATGTTTCCTCCTGAGAAGATGAGAGGCCTCAGGAACAAAATGTAAACAATGGTTATCTGCTGCTGTGGAATGCAACAGGAGCATCTGTGATTGGTCTCATGTGGTTTTTTCTAATTAATGGCCAATCACAGCCCAGCTGTCTGGACTGCCTCGGTCAGACACAAAACTTTGTTATCATTCCTTTTCTATTCTTAGCTAGACTTCTGATGAAATCCTTTCTTCTATTCTTTTAGTATAGTTTTAATATAATATATATCATAAAATAATAAATCAAGCATTCTGAAACATGGAGTCAGATTCTCGTCTCTTCCCTTCAACCTAAGACCCCTGCGAACACCACCACAAAGAGTCTAACTGAGCCTGTTTTCAGACAGTGACCTGGAATTGTTTCCTGACCATCAGCCTTGCTTGCAGCCTCCTCTTTGCTGTTTTATTTCCCTGCTTGGAAAGAGCCTTCCTGATCCTCTCTGTGAAGAGGGCAACAAACCCCTGAATGCCCCCCCAGCAGGGTGTGTTCCCCATCCCTGTGTGTGAGAGCAGGCAGGGATGAGGGCAGCAGAGCTGGCTGATGGCTACCAGGAGGGATGAACATGACAGGCATAATGTACTGCCCAGAACCTCTGAACATCTTCCCCTAACGAACAAATATGGCTATTAAAAAAATACATTTCATAATAACAATTCAGCTCTGCAGTCAGGTTCTGCAGTGGCTGAGTGATGCTTTATTAGCTCAGACATTGCTGCGTGGAGAGCACTTGCAGTCTTTGCCCTTACACTTAATAACTCACTAAGCATGAATGGCTTCAGTAATTCATTCCTTGTCTTGTGTGACTGCTCAGAAACCTCATTGGGTTGGAATTTATGGCTTGCTCCTGCAGGGCTGTGAGCACCTCCTGCAGGTGTGTGACAGCCCCCTGCTCCTGCCAGCCTGAGCCCAGAGCTGAGGGGAGCTGAGCACCACCAGGGCCAGCAGCTCCTCCTCAGCTGTGCTGGGACAGGAGGGGCACATTTGCACCAGGCTTTTGTAAGAATTTGGGGTTGGCTGCTCCCTGATCTTGCACTTTGGTCCTCTGTGACTTCTGGGCAATCATCTTTTTGTGTCACTTATCATGCATTTAAGTGTTTTGTGATGCTGGAGAATAAGTCCATTATGGCCTTACAAAGACAAGAAAGGAAATCTTAGTCATCTAAAGGAAATAGAGGATGCACTTGGAAGTAATTATTGAAATTTGCTTCCTGACGAATTCATTGATGGACTCTTGGACTCATGGAGAGTGGAACTGCCTGAGCTGGGGTTTAGCAGTGCTTCCTCTGTATTTTGAGGCCATTTTGTCCAGCAAAGTGGAGCCAGATTGACCATTTCTGGTGGCTATAAGGCAGAATCATGAAGGGAGGGAAACAAAAACTATAAAACCCCTCTATGGCTTAATGAATGTGTAGTGTAACACAATCTAACAGCACAACTGAGGGCATGACAGGAGCAATAAACAGGTCCATAAACCAGAGTGTATCTGAAGTTCTCCCCTCCATGGTGGGACAGCAGTTCTGACAGAGGAGGATCAACTCCTCAGCACTGTCAGCTAAAGCACAGCCTTTTAATGGCAAAACCCTCGATTGCTGGCAAATATTGCCCTTGTAAAGCTGCCTGAGACAAGCAAGAGACACAGCAGTAACAGCCAGCAGGTTCTGCCAGAGCTGCTGGTTCATCCCGTGCTCAGAGTTGTCACTCAGCACTGGGAGACCAGTGGCTAGGAACAGATGTGGGCAAATGAGCAGCCTTGAAGGGAAACTCCAGATCCTCCCATATAAACATAAGGCTATTAGAATTTCCTGTGGATTTTTTTGTGCTGTCCTCTTTACTGTTTTTAAAGATGGGAACACGGAGTTGAGTGACAGATTTTTCCTTCCTTCTCTGGATCCTGCTGCTGTTTCCTTGCAGAAATCTCCAATATTGGCATTTTCAAAGAGACTGAGGAAGTGAGAGTCCCAAAAGGGACATAAACATGCAGTGCCCTTGGGAAAGCCCAGACTAGACTATCTAAGAACATGAAAGCAGAGCCCCAAACCTGTGCGGCAGAGACATGCTGGGTGGAAGCAAACAGAGATGGAGCGACGTGATTTATTCAAGGTTGTTCACAATGTCAGATGCAGAGCTGGGAAACAGCCCTTGTATTACCAACCTCCCTGTTAGGATTTCAAACACTGAGTGATCCTTCTTTTCCCTCAAAGCACAGAGATTCTGTTTCTTCCCTCACACAAGCTCGGTGTAAATCAGGAGCAAACACCTCACAAGTCCCCAGAGTTATTTCATGGGCGAGTGGGGAGTTGGGCTGTGCCTAATGCTCAGATTCTCCAGGGATTTCAGCAGGAGTCAGATGCCTAAGTACCTTTGTGAATTAAGTCTTGAGTGTCTTCATTCATTAATGAAGAAAAAGCAGGGAAAAGCACAGCTGTAATTAGAGCAAAAGGAATGCCAGGGAGTAGCTGCATGAATAGTCTCTGATATTAAAAAGGATTGGCTCCAAGCTCACTGGTGCTCATTGGCATGAAAGAGAGTTCTGCTCACTGGAGTGTGCAGCAGTGCTCTGTAAATACGAGAACCAACATATTCAGTCCTGCAGCCATTTGGAGGGTGAGCATTTCAAACTGGAAAGCATGAAAGGAAAGCCAAGTGTCTGTGCTCTGGGAGAACATATTCTGGGGAAGTGTCCACTTCAAGGGTCACCCTCCCATGGCAAGGAACAGACAACTCCATCCACCACGTGTGAATGACCCCAGGGTTTTAAATTCTAAATTTTTAGGACTCACATGTGGTGCTTGGGGCCCACATTCTGCCCATGTGCAAGGGAAGAGTCTGCATAAATCTGAGACAGGAAAGAGGTGAGAAGTTTATGGGTGGGAGGGAAGGATAGTTGCTGAAAATTGCTCATGGTGAGAGTGCAGACAAGGCCTGCAGCTCCCTTCACCCATATCTGGAGCCAAAGAACTTTCAAGCCAAAGAACTCCAAGAGACCAGACCTTGTCTGAAAATTTTTTGCACACACTCTTCCTTGGCCATGGTCCTTGTAACAGGCAACTCTTGGAGTTCCTGGGCAATGGTCTCCAGCATGATGATTGTGTGCAGCAGACCCCCTCACCCCCTGAAAGCTGTTGGGGAATCACATCCTGCCAGCTCACATCTAACCAGTTCTGCCTGTTTGGGAAACCATCATGAAACACATTTTGGGTCAAAACACCTCTGTGGCTGTGGGCACAGTGCTGGCTGATGCCCTCTGTTTGCTCTCAGAGCCAGCTTTGTGCACACACACCAGTGCTGATTAACTGAAGTGCTCTGGCAATTTTGGGGAGATGAGGAGAAAGAAATTAGGCACTCAAGTGGCTTCATCAGGCAAGAGTTTTGCTAAGGATGTGGGAGCAGTGTGACCGTGTTCACAGGGGTTCTTGGATGGGGGAAGAGACGAGGATCTGACTCCATGTTTCAGAAAGCCGATTTATTATTTTATTATATATATTACATTAAAATTATACTAAAAGAGTAGAAGAAAAGGTTTAATCAGAAGGCTAGATAAGATAAGAATAGAAAGGAATGATAACAAAGGTTTGTGGTTCAGTCAGAGAGCCCAAGCCAGCTGGGCTGTGATTGGCCATTAATTAGAAACAACCACATGAGACCAATCACAGATCCACCTGTTGCATCCCACAGCAGCAGATAATCAATGTTTCCATTTTTTTTCCTGAGGCCTCTCAGATTCTCAGGAGGAAAAATCCTAAGGAAAGGATTTTTCATAAAAGATGTCCATGACAGAGCAGGATTATTTATCCTGGTCTCAGAAGCCACCACTTTATTTTTATCTGTGCATATTTATTTGTGAGATGGGCTGAGACTAAATGTTAAGATTATTTTGAGTAATGTCTCCAATGCCTTGACCCTGGCAATGGAGATAAATTATTTGTAAAATTACTGCGATCTTAGTTGGATAATCTGATTGTCATTTCACCAATACAACAAACATCTCAAACACATGGCACAGCTTTATATATAAATCAGATGGCTTCAGTAAAAACTTATTCAGGAGTGGTTTTTTCAGCTATCCCAGGAGAGCACCAGCCTTGCTGGAGCTGGTATGGGTGCAAAAGGGTCACCCCTGTCAGCAGGACCAAAACTTTGGGGTTTGTTGGGCACAGCTGGGATGAAGAACAGCTTTCTCTGAACCTCTGACACAGTAGAATAGCCAACTGAACCTTTGAAATCCCAGTCCTTGTTTGCATATGAAATAGCATTAGCAGTATACAATGGTAAAAGATGTGTGGGAGCAAATTCTCTAAATTTAGTGTAATTACTTAATTTGATCTTTGAAACTAATAATAAGCAATGCTAATGTAGCTTCCTGTTATCTTCTGAATAGAAACTGTGAATTTCTGAGGGAATTGGAATCTGCCTAGTGAGATCTAAATTTAGCTCAAGTAACAAGTGGCAGCCCCTATCTAATCCAACTTTAATCTGACACCTAATCCTTGCATTTGTGCAAAAATTAACACCTTCTGCTGAATTCCCTCCTGCCAATGTGTGTGGGATTGTTTGGGCACTTAAGGCTCTCAGGTACAAGCCTAATTTGTGGATGAAATAGATAATGTTATAAATATTCTGGGTGAGAGCATCTGTTTTATAAACCTGTCGCCAGGAAAACTTTTACAGGTTTTTAACCCGTGGTTTGAGAGATCCAAGCAGCCTCTCTATAAACCTCATTCTAGTGTTTGCACAGAAACACAAAGCAGCCAGCCCTGCTTATGGACAAAAAGGTTAACTCCCCCACCTCCCAAAAATGATAAAAAATATAATAGAGTATAAATACATAGAGTATTTTTTTTACCCTCTTGCCTATGCAGTAGATTATAGTTAATTAAACCTCTGCTCACATAAACAGAACAAGAAAGGATGTAAAAGTAATGAGCTGACAACACGGTCTGTGTTATGCTGGGCTACTAAGAGAATTTAATTTGGAGAAGAATTATGCACAGGCTGAAAGACAGTCCATTAAACTGAGCCAACTGTCTGGAAAGAGATAGAACAGAAAATAGAAGCATTCTGCCTCTTGTGAAACAAATACCAGACTGCACATTTCTCGTGCATTGAGGGTGGCAGGGCTACACAGGCAGGAACAAGGAGCCAGGTGACCACGAGTCCCTCCATGGGGTCAGGGACAAATTCTGCACAAACATTGGTAACACTGACTCTGGTAAAGCCCATTTTACTGAAGCCTCTGGGGGATGATGTTGATGAGAGCTGAGAAATTAAAGGATCTGTTACCTTCAATTTTTGACAAAAATAATTTTGAATAGAATGAAACTTTTAATTGTATAAGCAATTTTAAGAAAAAAAAAATCTACAACTACTGTTAATTTAGGATTTAATAAAGCTTTACATATAACATCTTCTCCAGCCACTCCTAAGGGGAAGAATTATTTATAAATTAAAGATATTTAAATTATTTATAAGAGGGCCCACCTCAGTTTAGCTCCTATGTACAATGCTCATTTGTTGACTGTTTATCTTCCTGATTAAAATAAACATTAGGTAATGTCAGAAGCAAAAAATAAAAGCACAATACAAACAGGGTTATTTTCTCTTCAGCAGCCTTGAAGACATTCACCTTAAAGAGCTTTTCATCATTTATTCCAGCATTGGCTCTGAACAGGTTCATTGATTTCAGGGCAGGCACTCTAGGTGCACTGAAGTAAGTGAAAAAATTGAGTTATTTTCATTTGTCCCTATTGCTTTGTTCAGCACTTTTGCCTCTCCTGTGTTTGTAGCAAACTTCAGGAGGTGCAGGCTGCAGCTTTGTATCAGCACTTAGAAAGGAAGGGAGACTCTGAGAAGGAAATGTGAGGGAACATTTCAATTTGCCTCGTTTTTGCCAGCTGGCCAGCTGCCGAAGGAAAGCATCAGGGGAGAGCACAGCACTGGGCTGGTGAATGGAGAACTTCTATCTGCTCCCTTGCACATCCCTCAGCTTTTGTTTGCTGCCCCTTTGGGTGGCCAGCAGTGACTACCACTGCAGGAGCATTGTCTCCCTGCTTCCAAAGGGGTGAAATCTGGCAGAGTCCATTTGGTTTGTATATTGACAATAATAATTTCTTTTCCAAGAACCACACAGGCCCTTAAAATAAAAACCAGAGCTGAGCAAAACAAAAGTGTCGACATTTTGACTGAGATCCTCAGAGAAGTTGGGCTCTCACTCAGCAAAACATTGACAGCACAGGCAGAAAGGGCTGCTGGAAGTGCTGCCCCAGCAGCTCACAGAGGTCTTCTGCCAGCAGCACTGGCTCCAGCGTGATCTCCCAGTTTCTCAAATAAATAAAAATAAACCTCAGTGGTGTCTGGGTATTTGGGACTGGCCCTTGTAGGGCAGCAGATGCCTGGATGTTGGAGGGGTGTGCAGTAATTACATATCCTCTGAACAAAGAGAGACATGGTTCTCCCAGGAAAATCCTGGGAAGCTGTGCAGAAGCTGGGAGAAACTTAGAGGAAAGAATTCACACAATTATTCTCTCTCTTTCTGTAACCATTGTTTGTAGATATGGTTCTCCAGAGTCTTCTATCCATAGCTCAGCAATAGTGTGAGAGAAGATTCCTAAAGGCCAATCAGATCTTAGGTCCACCATTGTTTCTATAAGAACTGTAGATTTCTGATAATAAAGTACCTTTTCATGCCTTCTGATAATGGAGTCTCTGTATCACCTCTGTCTGCCCCCAACACCCCTTTGGTGATAGGGGTGTGCCCTTCACCATGTGGGCTCTGAGCAAGGATGTGGGCTGCAGCAAAGGAGGGGATGTTGCTGAGCGTGGCTGTGTGTGTCCAAGGCACTCATGGCAGATCTCCTTCTCTCCTTTTTCTCTCCTTCTGGGCATACTCTGCCCCTCAGAAAGGTTTGGTGCTGCTCCAGTGAGCTGCACTCCTCTGCCCGCCACATCCAGAGCCAAGGGAACAAAGCTGAGAGATGTGAATGACTTTTCTTGTGGGATTGAACCCTATTTCAGGCTCCAGAGTTTGCAAATAAGCTATTCCCAGTGAGATGGAGACCAGCTGTATAAAAGGAATTTGTTAAACTGCATCCATGAGCATGTTCACACACTTGCAGACTTTCTGGGATTGGTCAGCCCTTTGACATGACCTGGCAAATCTACTCTACTCTATATAAAAGGTGCTATGGGAAGAAGCTGACTTAGCTCCCCAGCCCTGGAAGCACTCCCTCAAAGCCAAATGTCTGCTGTCCATTTCTTTAGACACCCCTTATCCCCCTTTCCCATCCATCTCAGAAGTGCATTGCCATTAATGCTTTCCTGTGTTTTGTCTCCATTCAGGGTGCATGGCCAGGACATGGCTCCTTCCAACATCTCTTTTTCGCAGTCCTACCTTAAAATTAGTCCAGGGTTTCTTTACAGCTGGGTGTGCTGAACTACAAAGCGATGATGTTGGATTTGAGCTGCTGGGGCCAACAGTGTTGCACATCTCTGCCTAAGGGAGATTGAGAACAAAAAAAAAATATTTTCTGTGGTTATTTTAACAAAATCCATGCTCAGAGAGATCCTGCAAAAATGATGTGTCCTATGCTGCTAGATCTAACTGGAAACCAGTTGGAAATTCTTGCCAGCAAACACTGATTTGCAGATGACCTCTGAGCATGATGTGAACCCTTCTGGGAGTTTTGTTCCCACTCTGTGTGTTTGGGCTCCCATGATTGCTCCCAGGTGCTGGCACCCTCTCCATCTATGGGATGTTGGACATCCATTAGATCCTGAGCTTGCCTGGCATTGTCTTGTTGCTATTAGTGAGGGATTAGAAGTTTAAGGCCTCGGAGCTTAATGGCCTCAACGGGTGGAGAGCGTGGCACTGGCTGTGAAAATGACAAAAATCAATAGCTAATCCAGTGCAGTCAGTCAACCTTTTCAAAGCCTCATCCCTATCGATTTCCAGGAGCTGCTCTTCCTGTCCCTTGACGTAATCAGTCTGTTTGCTCAGCAGACAGACTCGCTCTCTTCCCTTCTCCCCCTCACTTTTTGAGGCTTTTTACACTTAGAAATGGATTACTTAGATCCCCCCAGCTTTTCATCTCTGTAGCTGTTGTCAGAGGGATGATTAAAGGGGAGGCAGACTGGGCAACCATCTCTGACAAATCAAGGGAGAGTTGACCCACGGTGTGATGGATGTTTCAGGGAAGGAGCAGGCAGGCTTTGACGTGGGGGAAATGGAGAACATCTGGTCAGGTTAGATAGTTACAATTCAGGTAGTGAACACAGGAAAAAAAAGATTCTTCCCATCTCCTTTCCCCATGATTTTGAAGATGCATCAGAGTCACCACACTGACAGAAAAGTCCCTGTGGCTCTGTGTGAAATTAGGGATAGAGTTGCAATACCTTGGAGGAACATTTCCTCTTGCTGAGAGGATAACAGGGTTTTTCCTTCACCCACACGGCTCTGGCTGTTTGAAACACAAATTTTAGGGGCATCTAGACATCTTTTATAAAAACACCAATATAAGGAGAGCTGCTGCTAGAAACCAGTGCAGTGGTGCTGAGCTGGGTCATCTCATGGCAGAATGCTGGAGTCTCTTCTGGATGTGTGACTTTCCCAGTGCTGGGCATCCACACCTCAACATCCCCACCACAAAAAACCACCAAGAAAGCAGCAAGGCAGACAGGAAACTTTGGCCACAGGCTCAGAGCAGGCTCAGCAAGGGATGGTCCAATCTTTCCAGACTGACTCATGGCCATCCACTGCTCTTGAATAAGACTCAGTTCATTGTATACTGAATGTGTTTGAGATAAAAAACACCAATTAACAGGTGTGCTTAATGATGCTTTAAACCAGCTCTAAGAGCTGAACTGACCTAAAAGGTAATAGGAGAATAAACATATTTGGTATTGGCAAATTTAAAAAAAAACCCCACAACTGTGATTGCCATGCAGATGCTGAGATGTGGGTATCTGCACAGGATGGATTAGCAGTGTGAGAGCATTCCAAAAACACTGAAAAATGCTGCAAAATATATGGGGGAGCCTTTTCCTGCCCTGGCAGAGAGGGACAGTGCAGTCACAGGGGGCTGCAGCAGCCAGCACCAGCCACATCTCAGAACAAGACCCCTATCCCTTGCCCCAAACTTGCAAACCAAGCACAGAAGGGAGACCAGAAAGGGAAAACAGATTGCCTGGGACTTCCCAGCAGCTTCCCCAGGCCTGGAGTCAGAGCAGAGCAGGGCTGCTGTTTGAGCTGGGTGGGTGCTGTCCTTTCAAAGCCTTGTTCACTGCTCTGAGCTGACCTGGCACTGTTAGCATAGGGAGATAAGGAAGCATAATTTGCTGTAATGTTTTTCTCCCCAGGCTGTTTTGTCGTGCCTCAAACACAGCAGATTAATTTTGCCTGTCAAATCCAGTTACATTTTATTCCATCTCCTGTAGCTGGGATCAGAGGGCAGACATTTATCAGGCGAGCAATTGAATTACCAAATTGCATTCCTAAACCAACTGAACAAAAAAGCCCCTTTGTGACTCTTTTCTTGAGGGGGAAACCCAAACACCCAGTATTTTTCCTTGGGAGTTGTACTGAAACATCTGCTGTCATTAGACCCACCAGAATGACTCCAGAAAACAGCAGCTATGGAAGAGCAAGACGTGCTCAACACAGGCCCATTCCTGACCAACACTCTGTCTTGGTTTGGAAAGACAGGAGTCTGCTAAGGAAGGCAGGAGCCTCTCCTGAAATGGAGAATGTAAACCCTCCCCACCCTTCTGAATTGCTATAAATTTTAAATTAAGGGGTTCTCAGGCAAAAATATGGGAGCAGGAAAATAACAGTTCTTTAATAGGGAAGAAAAAAATAAAGGATAAAATAAACACTGCAGTACAGTAGAACAACACTGCCAGAGTCAGAACCCAACCTGACACCCTGTGGGTCAGGCTGTTGGCAGCAGTCCCACTGGAATTGTGGCTCAGCCCTCCTGCAGTGTCAGGGCTGGTTCTGCTGGAGCAGGGATCCTGCAGAAAGGTGCAGTCTCTTCCTCTGAAGATGCAGTAGCAGAGGCAGCTGCTGTTCCTCTGGGGAATCCAGTGGAGAAGCTGTGCTGGTGTTCCAGAACCTCCAGATTCTATCCAGGTAGGAATGCTTGGCTCCTCCCTCTGGGCTGACATCTCCCAATGGGATGCTGTAGTTCTTATCAGCCATGCAGGGACATTCAGTGGCTGTTATCAGCAATGTCCCCTCCAGAGGGAGGAGTGATTGTGGTCACTCAGAGACAGAGATAAGGCAAACTGCCCACTTGACAAAGGTAATCTGCAATAGAGATGGGAATGGAAAACAACTTGCATTGCAATCTTCAACACACTCTTAATGCTGTTTCCTCTGATAGAAATTCTGCCATCCACACAAACAAATCCTTTCCTGAGCTACAGCTTTCAGCAGCAAAGGCTCCTCTGAGCCTATTGGTTCCTTTTGCCCCAGGCTAGCACCCTGTCCAGCATGACAGGCTGTGGGGTTTGTGCAGTTTTATTTCCAAATTATCACCTTGCTGCACTCCAGGCAGGCCCAGGCTCCTGATCCTTGGGGTTGTCATTTCTACTGGATCAGGAATGACATAATGATCCCTGGGGATGTCCTGGTGAGTGTTTCAGGCTGGTGGCTGCATGTGGGGTCTGCCCCACTGGTGCCCCCAAGGTTGCTCTGTCCCTTTTGTTGATGTGACACAGAGCTGTGTTTTCTGGTGACAAAGAGACAATTCCTTCAATACAAAGGCTGCTGTGCTTGCCAAGAAGAGCAGAAGGATGGCTGCAAGGCACAGGGAGATGTAGCTGGCTCTGTTCTGCTCCTGAAGGCTGGTAGCTCCCTCAGGTGCTGGCCATGGTCTCATTGTCCATGGAGTCCTGCATTGCCTGAGGAACCCAAGGGTTTCCAACTCTCCATCTGCCAGCCTGCCCCATCTGACAGCCTCCCTGCCCACTTTCTGTCATCTGCAAGGGTTTCTATCCCACTCTGACCCTCAGCTTAGCTTTGCAAGGCCCTGCTTTACCAGCAAGGAGGGAGACACAGAAGAATTTCCCTACTTTGTCCTTGTAGGTATCTACCTGCTGGTTTGACTTTGCTTTTGAACAACCCTTTTGATCTCCCTGCCACTCTAACAACTCATCTGAGAGGGAAGGGAGATGTGTGAACAGCACCCATGGGAAATAAAACTGTTCCCTTTAGCTGTGAGGTGAACACAGAGAGATGTGTCCCTTTTCCATGGGACACATCTGCTCTGCCATGGGCACTGCTCCTCCTCCCTGTCACAGACATCTTTTCATGAAAAATGCTTTCCTTAGGATTTTTCCTCCTGAGAAGCTGGGAGGCCTCAGGAACAAAATGTAAACAATGATTATCTGCTGCTGTGGAATGTAACAGGTGCATCTGTGATTGGTCTCATGTGGTTGTTTTTAATTAATGGCCAATCACAGTCAGCTGGCTTGGACAGAGCGTCTGAGCCACAAGCCTTTGTTATCATTCTTTCCTATTCTATTCTTAGCCAGCCTTCTGATGAAACCATTTCTTCTATTCTTTTAGTATAGTTTTAATATAATATATATAATAAAATAATAAATCAAACCGTCTGAAACATGGAGTCAGATCCTTGTCTCTTCCCTCATCCTCAATCCCCTGTGAACACCACCACACCTCCCACCTCACCCACCCAAGCACAGGTTTCTGTTCCAAAGGCTCTCAGAGCCCCTCTGGGGCCAACAGAGGGTCTGGCATCACCAGAGCCAGTTTGGGAGCCCTCCTGAGCTCTCCAAGGACCAGGCAAAGAGAACAGGTCATCAGCAAAGGCAGCAGAGATTGATAAGTAAGGCAGGCAATGTGATCTCTGCAGTGTTCCTAAAGGTGCCATTTTTCAGCTCAGATGCCAAAGCAAAGTCTTCACTGCTTGTAATAAATAAAAATCCTGGTTTTAATATTCTGCAAGGGGAAAGTTCTTATCCCAAGGGCAATGACTACATTTTCCTGTGAGTGGAGGTGTTAACCTTGTTGTACCGACTACATTTTAACCTAAGTTATTGTTAAAAAGAATGAATTTTCTGTGTGATGACGACCTTTTCCAGGAAAGCTCAAGGCTTTGTGGATGCTGCACAACACTTAAATTCTTTAGTAAGGAACTACAGTCTTGACTAGACCACACTAAAAATAACTTCACAGCTTAACAGGACAAAATACTCCTGCTGAAATGCTGAAAATTACATTCCCAAATCTATATTTAGGCACTACATATAAATGCACCTGATTAATGAATGATGCATTTCAGACCTCATATTAGGCACTCAGTTTTGCAAATTCAGTGTTAATTTTCCAGTGGCCATAACTAACAGTGATGGGATTAGCCTGCTGCTACATAAACAGTAAACAGGTAATTACTTTCTCATGCATTCATTAAACATTTAACCAGCATTTATACATGTAAGTGACATATAACAAGGTAGCTTTAACAAGTTCATTTGGGATTCAGATTGCAAAGATGTTAATTGACATTTAATAGGTTTGTAATTGATCTCTGTCATCTTACATTGTGGGAAAATGCTAAAACATAATTCAGCACAATGGAAAATAGTACAATGTAATGCAATATTCAACATTTCACCAAGATACACTATTATTGCAGCTACATAAAACTAAACTAAGCTACACAAGAAGTAATTTACTACTTTAAAACTGTATTAATCTTCAATATTTTGCTTCACACCACCCACAGAATTTTAGGAGGCAGCAGTTTCACGTGGTAATTAAGAAAATGTGCTTATATGTAGTAATGGGGGGCTATACAGTTATATCCTGTGCATGCATACCCAGCCCATTGCCGCTTTTAATAATTAGGTATGGATCAGAATATTTGCAGAAGCCCAGACACTGACTTTTGTAAGTGGTGATGTTCCCAAAACGGTTCTGTTTAATTATTATAATTGCCTGGTGCTTGTACATTTATAGCTCTTTCCAGTGACCCAGAATTACACCAGCCTATAAACCAAAACCCTGCATCTTGCTTGTGTGGCTGTTTCTGAACAAATATATATGGATTTTGTCCAGGTAAAACATTTCTGGTACCTTGGAGCAGGACACTGAGATTTATCATGGGTCAGCTTTTATAGCAAGGATCCATCATTTGCTGTTTTATGACAATTGAGGACAATCCAGGCCACGAGGGGCACAGAGACCCAGGGGAGGTGGAGAGCTCATTCCAGTCTACTATAAAAATAGGGGAAAAGGAGAATTAAGAGGGCTTGGCTGTATTAATTATTCCAAAGAGCATCAGAGGGTGCTGGCACTGCCCAGGCTCCCCAGGGAATGGGCACTGAGGCTGCCAGAGCTCCAGGAGCTGCCAGGGGTGCCCAGGGTGGGGCTGTTGGGGTGTCTGGGCAGGGCTGGGGCTGCCCTGGCTGATCCTGGGGGTCCCTCCCAGGATTTCTGTGACTCTGTGACATGGTGAGCTAAGCAGGCAGGATGGCTATTCCTGATCCAGGTACAGTGTACAGGTACAGGTACAGGTACATTTGCAACCTTGTCCCAAATGATTTAAAATTTTAGAAATTACTAATAGCAAACTTGTAACCTCTGTTGTTTCTGTTTTCTATAAGTAATACTAATAAATAGCAACTACTGTTAATATTACATAAATATTACAAAAATGTTGTCTTAACCCCTTCAAACACTTAATGTATTAATTGTATCACTGATTTAACAATTATTCACTGATTTTACAATTAATACATTAATTTAATACACTGATTTTACAATTAATTCAATTAATAGATTAATTGTAAAATCAGTGATTAATTGCATTGCATACAATACAATATATATATTGTATTAATTGTAAATAAAATAAATTATATAAATATATAATTTATATAATTGTATTAATTGTATCACTCTATTAATTGCTTATCACTGATTTTTGTGATAAGCATTATTTATGAAGTATTATTATAGTATTTATCACCAACTTTCATAAGTTTTACCATGTTTTTATGTGATCACCTACACCCTGGAGCCAAGGACTGGATGTGAGAAGGAGTTACCTGTAGGAGGGCAAGGAACTGCAATGGCTCTGCAGGAAGGGTTTGCAAATAACTTGGCTGCCTTGGCATCTTCTGGATCTTTCTCATTCATGGAGACAGGGCCTGATTTATCCAGAGGGGTGTAGCTGGATCTGGATGGCTGCTCTGTACCTCCTGTCAGCCTCACTGCTTATTCCACCTCACAGCATCAGGTGCACCCAGCTGTCAGGGGCATCTCTGTCCACATCAAACCATCTGCAGAGGCTTCTTGTAACTTCACTCCCTGGATGGAGCTGCAGGCTGGTTATATAAACTTTTGTTCCCAGTAGAAGTAATCTGTTTCTGATGACTTTGATGTGGATTTTTCCCTCGCTGACTTTGGGTCCTGAAAAATGAGTAGCCAGTGCTGATCACGTAGAGTTTTAATCTGAAAAGCCACAGGACAAGGGTGCCACTCAGAACACAGAATATTCTTTTTCAGGGATTTATAAGGGATACTGTCAAGCTGAATCTGTATCCACTGAACTTGATTCCTTTAGCACGTGTTCTGAAATTCCCATTATCTGCCAAAGGAAATACTAGCAGAAAAGATTGTTAAAGGTCAGCAGAATTCAGGGAGACTGATTTGTCTGAGTCCCTGGTTTCTATCTGCCCTGTGTGGGTGCTTTGCTGATTATTTGGTAGAGAAAGCACCTCATGTAATCTGAGCTCAGGCTTGGCACAAACACGTTTGAGATTTCATCTTTTCCACATGCCTAAGCCTGGTTTTGGAGCCTCTGAAGGAAATGTATTCAGCCTGTCACACACATGCAACCTACCTGAGCAAGCAATTCTGCAAAACAAACACAGAAGTGCTTACCCACCGGTGGCCATTTGTTTACTCTCAAGAGCTGCTGAACATGTGAAAATATTGACAAGGCTGGAAAGCCCCAGGAGTGGCTTGGGAATGCTGGAAGACTTGAAACTTAATTATCATTTGTGTTTGTTTGTTCTGGAGTTGTTTAATTTTTATGAGTTATGAAACTCGTGTGTTTAGATCTAGGCACAGAGAAGAGTTTTTATGCAAACAAATTATTGTTATTAACTGTTCCCATAATACCACTGTAAATGAACAGTTACCCAGGGCAGTACAAACACACAGACATCCAGCCTGTGAACAGGATACCTGTTCTCTCAGCAATGTTCTTTGTGGAAACTTCTGAAAATCAGCACACACAGACTGTTTTCAGTTCCAGAATGGTCCCACACCTTGCCTTGGATTGCAGGCTGGGCAAACTGGAAAAAGGCAGGAGAAGGTACCAATCCCCTCATTGTCCTTCTCCTGTTCTAGTTCATTCCATTTCCATGCCAGAACTGGAATACAGCTGGTCTCTGTACATCTCAGGCTATATTGATTATTCAAGATGAAAAGGAGGAATAAAATCCAAAACTAGTATTGTGGATATAATGGAGCCAACTGGAGCATCCCTGTGTTCCAGGGATGGACAAGAACCAGGCAAAGTCATTCAGGAAGAGATGATAGTTACACTGATAGTTTAAGGTGTAAGCTGAGCCTGTGCAGGGCTCTCCCTCCCTTTATTTAAGTTTTCCAGGTAGGGACTGAAGGAATTAATGAGAAGGAGCTAATTAAGCTATGGGTTCAAGAGCTGGAGCACAGGAATGGGCTCTGATGCTGCCTGCCAGCCCCCTGGAAGACAGAGGGAGGCCAGAGAGAAAAAGACCAGGAGCAGCTTTCTGCTCTGACACCTTTTGGGTGGGAGCAATCACTGGATGTTTTCAGTTTTGGAGGTGGCTCCTGATAGGGGGAAATAGTCTCTTTTCTTGCTAAGGAAAGCACCTACCACCAGTGTTGGTGGTGCAGAGGATGGGCTTCCAGGAGAAGTCAAGGCCAGCAAAAGCTTTCTGTCCTGGGGGAGCAATTTCTGGACATTTTCAGTTTGGGTGCTGTGGGCACTGAAGTAATTCAGGCTCCTGTGAGCTCCCAAGGCTTGGGAGCAGGAACTTTTGTGCTATAAATGTGTGAGCTCATCACAAAAATGAAGTCTGTGCACAGCATCCCTGAGGTCATGTATTTAATTCATTTTGGCAAGGTCTTGCTAAAGGGTCATGAGAAGTCCTACATGTTGGTGTTTGTAGAAAACAATGAAGTGATCCCTTAAGCTACAAATTTACAAAAATGGAAGCCCAATCCTCCAGCCAACCTGGCAGTGAAGTTCTTCCTGCAGAGATCTGGGTTTAGAGCTATGCATGGCAGTGTTTTATACATATTTATACCTACTTACACAGGGAATTTATACATCTCTACTAAGATGCACACAGTCAGAGTGGAGCAGTGTCCTGGCAGTGATGTGCTTTTGGGGTGTAAATAATGCCAGCACCATTTCTCTCACTGACCAGGCTGTGTTGGGCATGCAGTGCACACTACGCTGACCATCTCCTGCTTGCCCTGGGGGACAGAATGGTTTTGCAGATCGGAGGAAATGCTTATCCTGCTGCAAAACTGTGCAATGATATTTGTGCTAATGCACTGTGTACCTGCAAGAGCTTACTCTGAACCAGACTATTTTGTTGACTTAACTGAGATGAAAGATGCAGAGCCTGGGCAAGCCAGTAACAAGCTCATGGCTGAGACAAAGAATTACACAGCTCTACAGGCTCCAGGAATAAAGTCAGACAGTCATTTACTCCCACAGATGGAGACTGGTTCATTCTCATGGGCAAACAATTTGCTCATGATATTTATTCCTTGTGCTGATCTGTGAGATTTCCGTTACTGCTGTGACATTTCACAGCAGTGTTTACTACTCCATGGGCTGTGTGGGCTTGAGTTTCTGCCAGTCAGGTGGGAGAGGAGAGACTCATTGTAACAGGAGTGATCTGCACTGGAGGTGGGGAACAGAACCATGCACTGCTGTTCCTGTCACCAAAACAACAGAAAGAATCACTCCTGTGCATGCTCCCGGTAAACAAATAGGAAAGGCCATTGCTGGCAGAGGCAAAAATTTGAGCTTTTGGTTTAAAATGTTCTGCTTTGGATTCATTCCTCGAAATTTCTGCACAGAACACACTGCCTATCAAAAGGAAAATAGGCACAAAAAATATTATCTGCTGGTCAGATTACAGGGGTGTCATTTTCTTATACATTGTCCTGTGTTGCCTTCCAGTGCCCCACATCCTTGCTCAAGCATCCTGTCCCAGGATGTCACTGCACAAGAGCCCTTTCTTTGGGAGGAGACCCAGATCTCAGTGATCTGAGCCCATTTTCAGTGTTGTGCAGCAAATCAAGCCAAAAGACCACCAGGAATGATCTGCTGGTCCCTGCTTTGGTGCTTCTGCTTGTGAATATTTACTTTTTGCTGTTTGAGGCCAACCTCCCAGTAATTCATCTTGCCTCCCTGAAGCCTAAACCCGAGGATTTAACAGAGCTCTGCCCAAAGAAGGATCATTCAGCAGCACACAACTGTAGCAGCAGGGGATCATTAAATACTTGGCTTAAATGAAAACTTATGAAAGTTGCTTTGAATACCAAATTTCTCCTCGCTGCCTCACCAAGTGCCTGTGGTGTTACCTCCTGGTGCAGAACAGGTTCATTCCTCTGATTTTTGCTACCTCTGTATTTCAACTGTGACCAAAATGACTGTAGATGGATGTGACACAGCAAGTAATATTTTTATTCTGACATGATTTGAAATGTAGACAAGTAGTCTGGCAGAATTTAAATATTCACTGTGACTTTGTCCTTAATAAACACCGCTGTGAAATGCTCCAGTGCTGCCTTCTAAAGGACACACCACAAGTTTTACAAGGTGCACAGGCTAAATGTAAATAATTATCAGTTCTCAGAGTCTCATCCAGGCAGGAGAGATGCCAAGAGCTTGTGTGTTTATCCTCAGATCTATTGGGAAATTTCCCAGGAGCACGAGCTCCCAGACATTTAGTCAAAACATCTAGTGGTAACTGTCTCCAGAACATTCAGCAGCTCTTTGATTGACATATTTCTCATCAACAAGTTGGCTTTGTTTACATAGCTCTGAGAAGTACATAGGCAATGATGGGAAAAAAAAATACAACCAGACTTTTCTGTTCTTAGACTTTCTTCTTCTGGCAAGATGGGTTTTATTTCAGGAGCTGTTACCAGCCCAGATTTGCTATCATTAACCAGCTGGGCTGTGCTGAAATGGCCATGCAGAGCAGCTTGCAAATACTCCTTGAGGAGCTTTCCAGCAGCTCAGCTCTGAAGCAGCATCAGCAGAAGGCAAAGAAAGTTGGTTTGTTTTGTTCTTTCCTTCAGCACACCTCTGCTTTCTGGGCTGAGCAGGTTTTTGTCACTTCTGTCAATCACACTTTTAGGAAGCGGATCCTGTGTCTCTGCAAAATACAGGTACAAATCCTGGAACCACAGAATGGCTCGGAAGGAACCCTAAAGATCATCTCATTCCAACTCCCTGCCATGGGCAGGGACACCTTCCCCTGGACCAGGTTCCTCCAAGCCTCCTGATGCCCCTCCAGAGCTGTCAGATCTCATTTTAATTGGCTTAATTACATAGAATTGTTTCTTATCAAACTGACCAACTCTAACAAATCCTCTTGTTCCTCAGCAGCCTTGCCACTTCTAAAATCCCAGCAGGGCTTGCCCAGGTTCTGCTTCTGACATGGTGCTGAGACAATTCATCACCACCTGCATCTCCAGGAATCTTCCAGTTTATCCACCTCAAAAATATCTGTAATACTGACTTACCTCCTGGGGTTGCTGCAGAATTTAATGTATTTATGGACACACAGAATTATTCTAATGGATCACCTCACAGGCCCTCATCTACCTGTGTTTTCTTGTAACACCTCTCATTATGAGACCTAAACATGCACACACCAAGCTGCAAGAGGGGAGAATTTGGTGCTTCTTTTCCTACCACATTAATTCATGCAGTGGGACCCACAGCAGCCTAAGGAGAATAGAAGGAGGAGGTGAGGTAACTTAATCACTTCCCTGCTCCTCAGCTTGGGAGCACACTGTGACATCTTTTTGCCCCACACCATATGGGTTCCCAGCTGCTGCCACTCTCCCAGGTGAGGAGCCTTGGATTGGAGCTGGTGGCTGCTATCCCAGAGGAAAGGCAGCGCTTCTTGTTCAACCCACACTCCTGAGAGCTGCACTCCATCTAGCAATGAGAGCACCAGAAACTTCTTTGTCAATTATTCCAATTGCCCTTGGCCACCTCTGGGAGCACCTCACCTGCAGCCCGAGCAACTGCTCAAGCCAAGGTGCAAATCAATAACACCTCAGAGTTAATAACTGTGAAACACTGGAGCAAAGTCTGCCATATTATCCAGCAATTAGGAAGATTTCTGTTTTTAAACCCACAGCTACTGAGAGTTCAAAAAAAAGCAAAAAATAGCGGTTTTGGAACAGAAAGAAGGACAAGCTGTTTCAGTCATCATTTTATTACTGGCTCACAAGGGAAATCAGTGAATCTACCAGTGGTTCATGCAATTCTGTTGCCAGCTTCCCAGAAAGGAAATGTCATGTATAGCAACTTGTTTTTCTATTGCAGCAATTAAAGTACATAGGAGGCCACAACAAAATCAATACAAAACTGGTAAATCCGTAATGAATGACAGAAAAATACTGATCCTCTTGCCTAAAGAAACATCTGTCTAAATGCCACCAAAGGGTGAGGCAGTAGAAGGCTTTGATGGGTTATTTTTGTAGGATCTGCCATTTTTTATCCCTTTCTTTGTGTAAGCATCACAAATAGCCTCCTGCTTCCTGTGTTTGAGTTTCCTCTGAGGAGAGCGTGTGCAAGTGCAAATTTTCAAGGCTTGAGATATCCCTGAGGAGAGTGCAATTTGTGCTCCATGAGATATGTGCTGCTGAGGAAACCCCTTATGGGGCCCATGGGGCAGAATTCTGAGAGCCATGGGGCTGCCAATGAAAGGGAGAATTCATCCTTTTGGGATCCCACCATCCACAGCCCCTGTCAGGCTGACTCCCATTCCCACCCATTCATCCACACGAGATGATTGGCAAGAGGGCCCTGATCAGTGGTCCAGAGGTGAATATCAACTACTGACATCATAGCAAGAATATGGCATTTTTTTAATACAATAACGCCTTTTCAGCCTGTTTTTTTCACTGTTTCAATACATGACTTTTTTGTGTCTTGCCACCATATTGATGGTTTAGAAGGGCTGATTGCTGCACCTTCTGCATGGGGGCTGTCTCCATGCTGTCCTGTCCTTTCTGAGCCAGACCTGGTCCTGTTTTTGCCCTCTGCTGTGACAGACATCTTTTATGAAAAATCCTTTCTTGGGATTTTTCCTTCTGAGAAGCTGCAGTTTCAGCAACAAAATGTAAACAATGATTATCTGCTGCTGTGGAATGCAACAGGTGCATCTGTGATTGGCCCATCTTGGATGTTTATAATTAATGGCCAATCAGGGACCGAGCTAGCTCGGACAGAGTCTGACAGAGCTGCCTTTGTTATCATTTTTTTCTATTCTATTCTTAGCTTGGCCTTCTGAGGAAACCTTTCCTTCTAACTCTTTTTAGTATAGCTATAATGTAATATATATATATCATAAAATAATAAATCAAGCCTTCTGAACATGGAGTCAACATTCTCATCTCTTCCCTCATCCAAGAACCCTTGTGAACATTGTCACACTATGCGTTACTTTCAAATCACTTTTTTGCTTCTTTAAAAAAAAAAAACCCAAGCTGAATCTCTTTTCTATTTCTTGTTCCTCGGAGGAATCATCACAATTAATTGTGCACATGTAATTTTTCCCTTCCCCATGGCATCTTTAGGTAATTTACTGAGGTAGAGGCCAGCCAGTGCCTCTGGCAGCTCCCTCACTGCCCAGCAAGGCAACACCCAGGGAGAGGTTCAGAGAGCATCATCTCAGTACCCAGGTCACACACAGTGCTCATAAGTAATTGCAGATCAGCCCTATAACCTTCACAGATGTAACCTCATCTGTTGCTGGGGTGTTTGTTTTCTTTTTCTTTTATTTTTTTTTTTCTTTTTAATTTCCACCTTCCCCTTCCAGCAAAACTGTGTCCAAATGCTTTTCTAAGCAGAACCAGATAATGCTTTTGATTATAGCCAGGGTGTTTGGTTATTCATGATATTGCTTTTGTGTCTGCTGGGGGGGGGGAGTTGCTTATAATTTTTATCAAGCAAGTTGTTTTCTAGTGCTGGAATGGCTCTCTCTGCTGTGCTAAACACTCATTGTGTCTGTCACATGCTTATCCTATTTCAGCAGGGAGAAATCAATAGGAATTGATTCGAGAAAGTCCAATCTTATCAAGTATCGAGCAGGGCGCTGGGACAAAGGCTGAGCGGGTGGTGTTAACATCTAACAAGGCACGGAGCCCGAGTATGACAACCTTGTTTAGGAGGATGGTTGGGCTCCAAGGTGTTAAGTGCTTTTGTTCCTCCCCTTGCCCTCGGCTTTCAGATGGAGCCAATTTCCACAGCAGCTCCCTCCCAGCTAAAAGCAGTGTAAGCACACTTTCTAGTCCTAGCAGAAGATTACGTTCTGGAGAGAGAAAGTGTTGCATTTAGAAACAGAAACGCTGCCAGCAAATGCTATTTCAGCAATTACCTATGTTTAGTAATTATGCTAATGTTGATTCTCAAAAGGCTGTTATTTGCTCAGCATGTTCTTCATACTTTATCTCTCTACCTGCCTAACCCTTTATTTTCACTCTAGCTATTACTGGTTGTTTGTCAAGTTAAGTGATGTTTGCAGTGCCAAGTGTTGTCAAGGTACTGTTGCTTTAGCTGAATTCCTATTTTTCCTATACAGGCTGCTGTGATTTTCTGCACATCACTACTACAAGGCTTTGGGGATTGGATTTCACTGCTTACAAGGAACCTTGGGTGCTGCAGGTGTTATTGGGCTGTAGGATGAATAAGCAGCTCCTAGGGCCTGTGAAAACATGGTTTGATGAAGTGTGATGGGCATCAATTTGTAAGTGTTGAACTGACACACGTGGGGGACTTGCATGTTCTCCTGTCCTGCTGCAGCTCCAGCCAGCGTGCTGGCAAATGAAAACAGCCCAGCACACACCCCTGTGGACAGAAACACCACACCTGGAGCACCCTGCTGGGTGAGGTTTGAGAAGAATTCTATGGAAATGACAGCACATAACTGATGGACAGCCTGCAGCCTGCACAGGGGGGTCTGTGTGTAAGGGTATGTGGGGGGTGTGTGTGTGTGTCTTGTGTGTGCAGAGCAAGGGGAAGGTGCTCAGTTGCTTGGAGCAAAGCACAATTGCTCCAAAACCTGCACAATTCTAAGTGGATGAGGCCAATGGATCATTTCAGCCAGCACCAAAGCCATGCCCTCAGGAATGTGCACAGTGGTGTGACAGTGTTCACAGGGGTCTTATGTTCAAGGAAGAGACAGAGATATGACTCTGTGTTTCAGAAGGCTTGATTTGTTATTTTATGATATATATTACATTAAAATTATACTAAAAGAATAGAAGAAAAGGTTCTCAGAAGGCTAGCTAAGAATAGAATAGAAAGGAATGAATAAGAAAGGTTTGCGCCTCAGACTGAGAGCCAGGCCAGCTGGGCTGTGATTGGCCATTAATTATAAACATCCAAGGTGGGCCGATCACAGATGCACCTGTTGCATTCCACAGCAGCAGATAATCATTGTTTGCATTTTGTTCCTGAGGCCTCTCAGCTTCTCAGGAGGAAAAAATCCTAAGGAAAGGATTTCTCATTAAAAGATGTCTGTGACACAGTGGCCTCAGCGCTGTTCCCCAGGAGCATCCCCTGACAGGAGAGAAACAGGGGGTGTGGTGCCTGGAACAGGGAAAGAAAAATTGATCCGGGGCAGGAAAAGGGAAAAGCCCTACTCCAGAAAGGAATTCTGCATGCACAAGACTGGCACTTGGCTCTTCAGAAAGAGACAGCTTTGGGGGCAGGTCAGAACAGTGTGACACAGCATGTCTGAGCCTGGAGACACTGAGAATTTATCAGGGCTCAGTGCTCTGAAGCATGCTGCTTCCAGGTCCTAGACAACCCTCCAGCATGGTCCAGGTCTCAGCCAACCCTCCAGGATGGTCCCAGCCAGCTCTCCCGTATGATCCAGGCCCCTGCCAGCTCTCCAGCACAGCTCAGCCCAGGGTCATTTCTGTCCCCCCTCCCCAGGCACTCATGGCAGATACTTGCTGGTTAAAATTTTTTGCAACAATTCCCAAATTTGACCCAGGGTAACAAACCTGTTTCTAGACAATTCCCAAGGAAGATTGATGCTTTAACATGCTAGAGCTATTTCAGCATCCTGCAAACAGCAGCCTGCACTGCAGAAGGAGGGAGTGAAGATGAGCCTGCCAGCCCCAGTGTCAGACAGTCATACTGGGAATATTTAATTTACCAGCACAGTCACAGCTTGGAGAGCTTGACTCCTCATTCCAGCTCCTCCCTAACATGCAACAGCCCCAAACACACGGTGCAGCTTTACACATTGACAAATTAATTTGCTCTGCATTTGCTGTCAAGTGATGTTCGCATCTTTCTTTAACTTTTTGGGCTCCATCGATTTTATTTTTCCTTACAGCTCACCACCCTATTTCTGCGGTTCAAGGAACACATCACAAGCCCTCCCGTGGTTAATTTAGCATCCATTAGCTTTTTATCAACTTATTTGTAAATTAATTGCTAAGATTTATTTAGGAGGAGGAAATTCCATGCGATCCTGTGCAGAACCCTCCATTCCTGCTCCCACTCAGGGATGCGCGGTCCAGGAACAGCAGCGTTGGCAAAGAGCTGTTTAATGACCAAGGTGAGCCAGGTACAATCGGGCTGACTCGGCACACGTGTTTATGAGCTGCCATGGGGGAGCTGCGAGCTGCAGAAAGCGGCAATTAAGCGCTAATTGCATCTTCTTTAAGGGGGCATTTTAAACAGCTCGCCCTTTTGTTAGGCGGATCTTCTCACACACATCACGTCTCCCCATGGATAAACAGCCCTTTATCTCACTTGACTCGTCTGTTTTCCTTTTTCCTGTGAAATGCTGGATCTGATTTAAGTTCCGACTCAAAAATTCAATAGATCTTCCTTGTTACCTCTTTCCTTTCGGAAAGTCTTCATCAAGGAAACCCTTGAAGATGATTTAAATGACCAACAGGTAGCAGCGCTCTTTAACAGCGCAATCAGAGATGATTTACCGAATGCATTTCGGGATGATTGTAGCCCTGTTAAGGGATTGCTCAGGAAGAAGAGGGGAAGCGGCTGAGGTGTTCTGCCCCCCTCAAAGGGCGATGCGCAGCGGCGGGAGCACGGGCTGCATATGTCACTGTTATTATGGAACATGGAGCATCCATTAAAAGGCAGAAAAGCCAATATGTCACGAATTTGGAAACCTTCCACTCGCTGCAGAACCATCGCAGAGCGCAGGCCACAGAGATAGATCATGCTGACCTATTTCCTAGGCTGCAAACTGAACCTCGTGTGCTGTTTGCACGCTCATTATTTTCACCAGAGGCAGCGGCAGATGCAGTTATCCCTGATATCCTCCTTGCACCTTCCCTGGAAGCTCAGTTTAAGTGCTGAAATGTGCATCCATCTCACATTAAACATGAGTTCTTCCTCCAACTTTGGTTATTCTTTTGTCTCAGGACCAGCTGTCACACTTTGCACACACAGAATGCATTCAGGGTAACAAAAAGGAACAACAAAACATAAAGCTCAGTGGCAGATCTCACCGGTGTGCTGCAGATTTACACTGCCTGCTTTTGCTCAGCTCAGTTGTGCCGGTTTAAACAAACTGTGGAAGTTTAAATTTACCTTTTTCCCAGCCTGTAAGGGCCTCTCAGAGCAGGATCTCACATCTCAGACCAAGAGATTGCTGTGTTCACTTTCTCTTTGCTGTTGACTTCGTGTATCTCAATCAGCCCCGGAACATTATACACTTGAACCTCCCTCCAGCTTAATCAGTTTCAAATATTTATTTGTCTTTCTAACCTCAAAGTCTTTCTCTGCCTACTGATCAGCTGAACTGAAGCCAAGATCAGGCTCTCAGCAGTCTGCAGCTCGCAAATGACCTCGTGTAAACAAAAATAAAAGAGAATTTCAGTGGTCTGTGTGAGGGTTTGAGATTACTATAATGACATGGAATTTACAGGAGCTTGAAAACATAGGGAAGGTCTGTTTCAGAGAAGAAATATGGTAATTTGTGGCCAGAGGGAATAAGGGAGGGTTCAGCCAAAATGGAAATTACCTTTTGGTGCTCCTTTACTATAACCCCTATAACTCCAATTATAGCAATACACTGGGTTGTTTTACTCTTGTCCTGTAACTCCAGCCCTTATGCATGACTTAATCCATACAGCACCTTCTAATGAACTCATTACTCTCCCGATGCTGAATTATTAAGGAGACTTTGCTCTTGTTTAAAGGGAAATGTTGGACAAACGTATATTTAGGAAGCAAAGGAAGATATCATGGATATCAAACTATTCCAACCCTTTTGGGGATCCTGTGTGGGAACACCCAAGTCAAGAAGAAGATTTGAAACTGGGCTTGGAAACTGATTTGGGGATTCTGGGTGTGAGGCAAAACTGTTGGGCTGATTTAGAAGTCCTCAGGGTACCCTCAAACACAGGGCTCACAAACAGCATATTAAACTCTCTGGGACTTTTAAATATTTTTCTGAGCTTGAGACAATGAGACAATAAAGCAGTTTGTAAAACTGTGGTGTTTTTTTTTCCTGTGACACCATTTTTATTTAATTTTTGTTGGGTTTGTGAAGCCAGTTCTGGTCCTGCAGGAGCACTGGCCTGTGTGCATCGGTGTTGAATCTGATTCTGAGGTGAGGTTCATTTTTTTCAATGAAAACTGAGAGTTTCTACATAAATCTGATTCTTTTATTAAAGCTCTTACTAAAATAACAAAATTCTCTTCTGGAGAATGACCCACACAACCCACCTTGGTCTCCAAGAATTAGAAGGTGGCTATGGGACTTTGACTCTGGTTTTTCCTTTCCTTTAGTATGACTTGTGGGTTTTCTTCTTTATACACAGAATCCACATTAGACCCTTCCATAAATGCACTTTCTCACTTATTTTCTGTTTCCCGGGTAAAAGAATTTCTGCAGCTCAAAGTTACATCTCTGAGCCTTCCCACCTCATCTCCTGGGAGGTTTCTCACACTCTCCTCCCCATCAGCACTGTTAGATTTCCAAAGCACTTCAAAACAGTAAAAACCTCTCCTTTGGTTTACATTTTCAATGTTTTCTTTCAGATCCTTCCCAGCCTCAGCAGTCAGCCAGGACAGCTCCACCTCACCCTCACACTCTGCTTTGCTTGCAGCCATCTCAGCCTTTGTTTTATTTTTATTTTTATTTTTTTTAAAGCCTCTTTGTCTGCTGCTGGATGGCAGCAGAACAGATGTTACAGGATTATGTTTCATTTCTGTCTTTACTCTCAGGCAAAATTCAATGGTCAGGGGCATGGTCAAAATTATTTCTTGATGGCCTTTGGATATTTGTTAAATACACACAGCTCTGGTGTGTGATGCCTTTTCAGTGATGTTATATTGCTTTCAGTAATAGCTACAATTTAGCAATTGCACATATACCAAGGCAAAAAACACACTACAAAAGCCTAAAGCCAACCTGTAAATCCATGAATTCAAGGGCTAGAGAAGACACAGAATTTATGGTGATATTAAGCTACTTGGTAGCTGGAAGTTCCAGCACACAGGTCCTAATTCTGAAAGTATTCAGCCTGTGGAAGTTCATAATCCAATGGAGATTTTTTATTTTTAAACTGAAAATATTTTTTTTCTTGTTGAAGCCTATTAAATTCCAGGTGTTAAACTCATACTTAAGCATTTTCAGGATGCTTAGGATATAACTAAAAACCAATTTGAAATGGCCAGACTTTGAAATGTGCCCAACTTTGGAACACGGGTACAAAACCCAGACAGGTGAAGTCATTAAAACACTCAAAGCATTCCCTCTCTTCTTTGAGTGAAATCAATATCCCTTAAAAGCTGTGAAATCTGATGTAAAATCTTGCAGTGAACTTCTGAATTTCCCATTCTGGAGTGGGTGTCCAGACACCCCAGTGATGAATGTTTGCATGACTGCCCAGCCAGATGGAAGCCTGATAGAAGACAGAAACATAATGGCCATGTAAATAAAAATGTCTTCACTAAAGGCTCTGCCAAGGCACTGAAATCTCTGGGCCTGAAAGAAAGCAGCAAAGCTGGGGGTGATGCAGTAATTGTCATATGGGTGTTTCTGAACAGGCAGAAAGAGGTGGGAGGCTTTGTTGTGCAGCTGATATATTGTTGTTTCATATTAATTGAAAATGGGACTTTTTATACGGAGCTGCTGGAAAAGCACCTGTGAAACAAATAAGCTGATCACCTGGGCAGAGCTAATGAGGCTCCAGAGAAGCTACTCCTTAATATTACTTACATGAAATTGGTCAGTTTACTGTAATTGTTCTTTAACTTTTGTAAGTTCAGAGTCCTCTTCCCCAAATTTCCTGACATTGTAATTTTTATTATTTTTAATTAATTAATTAATTAAATCTTTTTTTTCATGTAATTTTTATTATTTTGAGGTCTGCTTCAGCTCCTGGCCTAGGCTCAGTTACCCCTGTGGGCACATATTAATCTTCCAGGGACAAACTCGGCCTTTCTTTTTTTCACAACTCAACAAAGCTGAGTTATTTTCATTGAACTGAGAGTGCTCCCAATAAGGATCCTGCCTGTCATCTTCAAAAGTTCACTCCATTAATTCCAGCAGAGCTGTGAAGCTCAGTCCTGGCTGAGTTATTCATAAGCAGGCAGGACAGGACTGAGTGTGCAGCCCAGGGAACAGCAGAGCTGGAATCCTCCCCCAGGGCTGAACAACCAACTGTTCATATGCATAAGTGTGATTTTGCAAGTCAGGCCGTGGGCTAAAATGTGTGTGAGAGAGCACAGATGGACTTGAGAATTACCAGGCAGTCGTGAGAGATGAGCACTTGAACAGCCCCAAAGAAAACCTGCTTGCAGACAGGTAAAATCCACCAAGCCCACGTCCTGCTCTGATAACAACACCAGCTTTTATTGCTCATCAATTACATTCCCTAACAGGTTTTTCTTTGCTTTGTTTTTTAGATATTACCATGCAGACCATGGGAGGAATGAAAATATTGTCCACCTCCAAATATCTCATTAAGATTTACCTGTGACAGACGCCTACAAAACATTTGCAGAGCAGGTTGCACTGTGACAGTCACTCACTACACCAAACATGATTATTCCCCTGCCTGTCTGCCCCACACCTGCCTGTTTTATATCCTTAACTAAACATTGTTTTAGTGCTGTTGTGTGCAAAGCTCAGCCCTGTGGAGCTGGAAGGACCCATTAGGGGCTGCAGCAACATAAACAATAGATAAATAGGTAAATAATCAATGGATAAATAGATAACTAGATAAAGAATCAATACATAAATCATTAATAACAATCCATAGCTGTACTCCTCATATGCTTGGTTTCCAAGGAATAATCCCATCAGTCCAAGTTGTCAGGCATGGCAGCAGGTAAAAAAGCTGCAAGCAGCTCTGAAAAATTCCCAAATTATGGTTTCCTGCAGTTCTTTTGAAGGGCTTTAAAAGGTGGGTGGAGGATGCAAGAAAGCCACAGGCAGAGTGACTTGGGTGTGGTGCTGACAGCCCTGGCTGCAGTCAGGACTGGCACAAATTTTGGGGAAAAGGAGTTGGCAAAGACTAAAGGATTTCCCCAAAACTGAAGAGGAGATACAAACAAATAAGGGTGGATTAGAGGGGAGTGACACAGCCAATATAAACCTAGAATTATTGAATGGTTTGAGGTGGAAGGGACCTTAAAATTCATCTCATCCCACCCCGTGCCATGGGCAAGGACATCCTCTACCACCCCAGGCTGCTGCCCCAGCAGTACAAGGACCCAAGGGTGGCACTCCCAGCACAAAATGAAACTCAGCCCAAGGCCACAGCATGATGCAAAGACCCTGCTGCACCCAGAAAAATCACCTGCCTTCCACTTACCTTTTTTAACCACTTATCCACAATTTCTGTGTAATTGCACCTGCCTAATAGCCTTCTGTCAGGCTCCTGCCATTCATCCATCACACATTAACAGTCTATTCTGATTTCTGAGGTATATTTCATCTCCTCTGACACCCATAATTTTCATGTAACCCCTTTATTGAGGCAATTAAATATTCTTTCCATCCATTCTTTTCGGTTTCAAATTTACATTTTTAGTACTACTTTTGCAACAGCCCTTGCTCCTTCACAGTTGCAGGGTTTAATTCATGTTTATGTTCAGTTCATGTGGCACTCTCACCACATGGTTTATTTCTGTCAACTATGAAATTTAGATTGCAGCCCAGGCTCATTTTGCATTTTCACATTTCCACCACAAGAGACATGAAAACACAAAATTCGAAATTGGATGTTTCCTTCTAATTTTGACAATTTGCTTATGTCCCATAATATTTTTTGGGTGAGGATTTAAAAAAAAAAATTCTATCATTATTGTAGCTATTCTCCTTATAATGCATTCAAATGCATAGTCCTGTGTGTGTGGAAAACAGAGATGGGAGAAAAATTCTAATGAAAAACTCAACAGAGCATGCAGTGCTTCTCTCTAGCATTTCTAACAACTTGTCCAGCTTTATGGTCTTCAGGACCATTTAAATTTTTTGGAACAGGTCAGTGAGTGCTTCTCCTTGCATGATTTTGTGAACACAAGAAGTTAATAGCAAAGTTTATTGCTGTTTGCTGAAGAGGATAAATGCAAGGATGTCTGGATGTCAGCAGGAAAGGCAGCCTCACCTGGCTGCTTCTCTTCCCACAGCAGCCCTGGGAATGCTGGACATGCTGTCAAAAATCCTGAATGGAACAGGGAACTTCCATAAAACTCTTTTATTTCCCACCAGATTCCATAAATATGTGCGAAACCTGACTTTTGGAAGGGCTTTGCTGCCCACCCTGCTCTGCTGGGAGCAGCAGCTCCCTGGCCTTGGCCATCCCTCAGCCACGGCAAAAACCAAATCTGGAACAGCCAGGGGCTTCCACGAGCAGGGTGTGGTGGGTTTGTCTTCATTGGGAAACAAGGGTCAGACTTTCCAGGATTAGATTGGAGCAGTGTCAGAGTCCTGTGTGTGCTCCCACAGTTATTTTATATATATAGTGTATATATATATATATATATAATATATAATATATATTATAATATATTTATATATATATATATATAATTCAGCAGTAATTTTTCCTTCTGTAGGACAGTGACCAAACTCCTCAGGGAATAATTCTAAAGTCACTTTCACACCTGGGTAAAAGGAACATTTATAAAAATGACTCTGACATTTAGGCACTGCTGGATCCCAAAGCTGTGTAAGAATTTGCACAAGCCACAGTAAGGAGTGGAACCAGCCAAGGTGAAGCACCTCAGTCTCCAATCCATCCCAGATCCCAACACAACCCACAGGGTCCTGGAAACAAAGAGGAAACCTTGGAAACCTTGCTTGTATCAGAGCACATTTCCCTTGATAAGATGCAGCACTGTAGATTCACAGAACAAATAAAAACCAAACAGAAAATAATTCAAGAAAAAGAGCAGAATTAATTCTTCTTCAGCCTAATTGTCTCAGTCTTTCAAAGGCATCACCCTTGTGAGATGGATCTTTGTTATACAGTGATGTTGGGGCTGCTCCACTGAGCAGGTTTGGATGCCAGGTGTGGATTTCCAGCAAGGAGCTCCCACAGGAGCACAGTGAGGAGCCTGCTGTATAACAGGACCCCTGATGCCTGGGAATGATTGGCATCTGACTCCAAGGCTTTGGAATGCTGAACACTTGCTTTATTAAAAGTATTTTCTATTACAACTAAATTAAAGAGAGATACTATACTGTACTGTATCATACTTACTACTATCTAACTAACTAGAAAACCTGTGACTCTGCCCAAGAGTCCCAACACACACTTGTGGATCCAATTGGTCAGTGAATCCAAAACACCTTGTGAAAAAAGCCAATGACTTGTTTTTAAAATTTTAAAAGTTTCATAGTAATAAAAAGGTACCCAGACCATGGTTATAAAAATAGTAATATAATTAGAGTAATAATAATTTGGACAATTTGGATTTAGGACAATATGAGACAATAGAAACAAACAGTTATGGATGGTCTGGGTACCTTTTTCTGGGCAACAAAAGCCCGAAAAAGGACCCACATTAACAGAGGATTAACCCTTAAAAGCAACAGCCTGTTGTATATTCATACACCTCATACATGATGCATAAATTCCATTCAAACACAGGAAATCTGCTCAGCAGGACAGACAGTTGCACTCTGACTGCCCCCGGGTCAGTGTTGTCTTTTTATACTACAAACTACATATAACATATTTACAATTACTTTCCAATACCTATCACCTATGTTAGACAGTGAACCTCTATTCTAAACCAATCCCAAAGTGCCAACATCACAGCAGAAGATGGAGGAGGAGGAGGAGGAGGACTGGACACGCCCAAGTCCCTCCATCTTGTCCCCAAAACCCCCAGTCTAAAAATCCCAAAATCTACCTTTTCACGCGGTGATAATTTTATTATTACATTATTTAAACTTCTGTGGCTTTCAGGTCCTCATACAAAGCTGGTAATTTGCTCCACGGGTCATAATCAAACCCACGGGTGTTCTGGGCTGTGTGCCAGGGTCTCTGAGCCCCCTGGCAATTCTGGACACCCAGAGGGATGCCCTGAGTTCCGACAGCCTGGCACAGGGCAGGAGGGATGTGGAAGCCAGCGAGCAGCACAGGCAGCTCTGCTCCCCCCTCAGGGCTCTGTGCCAGGCTCAGGGAGTCTCCAGGGCAGCCTGACCAAAGCTGCTCTGGGTGAGGAGAGCGTGGCTGTGCCTCCAGCTGTGCCCCAGGCAGAGCCAGCTGGGCAAGCAGGGCACTGCCAGGGCAGCAGCAATGGGCTGGTGTGCTGCCCACAGCGTCTGGGCCAGAGCCCACAACTGCCTGGCTTCTCCCTGGCATGTTCAGGATGGTGTTTACAAGGGAATATCCCCTGTGGGATGGGGAGCAGCAGCTCTGCTCCCTGCCACATCCCTCCCTGCCTGGCAGCAACAGCAGGAGCTGCAAATCTCACCCTACCAAGCTGTCCCCTCCTGGCTCTGCCCTGTGCACATCTCACCCTGGCTCTACCCTGTCCCTTCCTGGCTCTACCCTGTGCAAATCTCACACCCAGACAAAAACCCAACTGCACCTTTTAATCATTTTCCTCAATTAGTGAGAGCAGTTTTCAGGTGCTAGAATATCGACACTGCCTTTTTAAAATTGGATTGGTGCTATTTAGGAGCCTGTTGTTACTTAGGAGCACGGGCTGTTGCGCTGGTATTGTCATCTTGTCCTCAATTAGTTTTTAATTAATGTGAATTTTATCTTTTCTCTACTAAATGGGGAAGAGGAGAGCAATGGGCAGGATAGGAGCAGGCAAAGCAGCTTCAACAGCAATTTCACTGAGCAAATCATGAGCCACTAAACACTGACAACACTTCCTAATGGGCACTGCAACCATTGTCAGCACAATGAGTGACAATCATTTCTAGTGCCCCTCTACATTTTTGACAAGAGCCACTACTTGAAGCCAGGATTCACTGTGCCACCAGCACGGAGCCACCAGGCAGGGCTGTCACTGCAGTGACATTCTCAGCCTGGAAAACCAGGTGGTCACACATTTGGTGGGTTGGGTTTTTTTGTTTTTGTCATAGACAATCCAAAAATAGGGAAATCTCCTCCAAACACTGGAAGAGAATAAGGTAAATCTTCTCTCACCTTCTCTCTCATTTCTGATTTATCTATTGCTCCACCTTGTTGTATTTCCAGTGCCTAAATGGGCTGCAGGAGAGTTGGAGAGGGCATGGAGTGACAGGACAAGAGGGAATTGCTTTAATCTGACAGAAGAAAGGGTTTAAATTTGATATTAAGAAGAAATTCTTCTCTCTGAGGAGGCCCTGACATAGCTTGCCCAGAGAAGCTGTAGTTGCCCCATGCCTAGGAGTGTCCAAAGCCAGGCTGGACAGGGCTTGGAACAGCCTGGGACAGTGGAAGGTGTCCCTACCCATGGCAGGGGTGGGGAAAGATGTGATTTTTAACATTCCTTCCAATCCCAGCCATTCTGGGATTCTCTGATGTTATGCTCATCATGGCTGAAGATCTCTCCATTACTCAGCTGCCCTACATGACCCAGCTCTCCTATCAAATCTTTGCCACAGATTCCTGTTTGTGCAGTGTCAGGAAAACAACACAGAATTTTGTGTCTGTTTGTGGAGGAAAAGCTCCAGTGAGAAGGAAAGCAAAAATAAAAAGCCCCATTGAGAAGGAGAGGGGTGTTTGTGTGAGTCCCAGCTCCCTACCTGACAGATGCTGGTTCCAGTGGGTGAGGGATGGCTGGGGAGGTGTGAGAACAGCCCAGAGGGTCTGGATTGCACTTCGGAGAGAGGTTTAAATCCATTACAGAGAGCACAGTAGATGTAGAGCCATTTGTTTCTTCCAAGTGAAGCAGTGGATTTGCTTCTGTCCTTAAGCACTATTTCAGGGTGAAGGAGAGAGACAAAGCCTGAATTTGTGGGAGGAACAAAACCATTCTTAACCCTCTCAGTTTAAAGGTTTATGGTCTTTGCAGCCTTTATTAAAAATGGCTGGAAAAAATCCCCGGTCCCTCTACAGTTATAGACAAAAATCAGTGTACTATTCATCTTTTGTTACATGGTTGGACTTACCAAAGCCTTTATCTTGAAGGTAATACTGATTATACCTCTGCTGAGTTGGGGTTTTTTTGTCCTTCTAATTTCCTTCCAGGACTGGTCCACAATTCCTTGACCATCCAGGCAAATCCATCATCTCCCCATAGAGCACCTCCATCAGCCTGTTTTTGATGCAAGCCCTGATAAAGGGCAGAATGTAAGCCATCCACAGTCAGAATTAAATAAAAAAATGGGGTTCTACCCACCTCTTTTTTTTTTTTTTTTTAATTTATTTATTTTTTGTCTCTTGAAATTACTTTCCAGCTCAGTCCCAGACTGAGTAATTCAAAGCTGATGGGAAATGAAAGTCATGGTCTGTGGAGAGCTAATGGATATCTAAAAGCAGCAAAAAAAGTTAGGGGAAAATTTATCCTCCCCTTGCTCCTAAATCCACCTGAGTTGAGAAGTGCAATACATCAACAGCTCTGTTGATGGGTTGTCTTCTAGCACAAGCTCATCATCCCATTTTATCTGCCTCATCATCTTGTGGACCTACACAGTGGCAGCAGACAGATAGCTCCAGAAAGAGTCAAGGTAACATTAAAGAGACAAATGCCTTCCATCTCCCTGGGTTTTTATGCACGCTGACTCCGCTCCAGAGTCGCCTGTACAGCAGTCTCCTCTTGCCACCAGTCTAAAATGAAACAAAACCAAGCCCTAAATAAATGGCAGCAGGCTGAGGGGAGCTCAGCAGTGTGAGCAGTGACAGTGGCTCAGGGGAGGTGGCCCAAGACCTGCCCAGGGATGTTCCTGCATCCCTGCAGCCCTCCCTGCTCACACATGGCTGTGCACATGCCCTGCTTTCCCCCAGGACGTGCTGGTGGAGAAGATGAGACATGAGGACACAGGGATGGCACTTCCACTTTGGCCTCTGGTTTTCTCTCTCTGGCCTTCATTTTTGTCACGTCTGCTCTCAGAGTTGTCCTTGTCAGGGATGCAGGGAGAGTCAGGGAGGGTGAGACCAAGTGTGCACCCAGCCCTGTGCGCTGGCCCTGGTGCCACTCCAGTCTCACCCTGCTTTATCTCAGGGGGTTTTCTGAGACTGGTATTGCCTGTGAATTTAGCAGCCACTCATGAATCCCCTGCACTATTCACTCCACAGTTAAAACTTAATTCTGCCCAAGTCAACATCTGTTAGAAACACTAAAGTCCTCAAGCTGGAGTCTGCAAAATCTCACTTTAACACTTGCCTTGACATATACTATTCAGGGAAAAAAGAATCTATACTCATCACCCAGCATTTTCCTTAGAAATAAATATTCATATATTACATTATCTTTTCATGTTGGGATATTCCTGGGAAGAGCCTGTTTGGGTAGCAATTCACCACTCAGAGGCTGAGGAATATCGCTGGCTGGGTGTCTGTACAAATCACAAACAGGACAGGACTGCTGGAACGTACCTTGAGCTGTTTTATTTTTCAGCATCACTCTCATTACATGGTTAGGACAATGGGAAGATGCCATCAGCTCACATCCAAGGCAGCAGGGCAAGAACTTAATGTTACAACTCACTTTATAAGTTTTTTGACCAATCACACAAAGCAAAAGCACATTGACAGTAGTTCTATCCAATCACTATAAGCACAGGTACCTTTGGTTAAACAATGCTTGTTATTTTGAACACAATACCTGCTTGTAAGCCTTAAAGCACAATGCACAGAGCTCCATTATTAAGCTTAGAACTTCCTAATATCTCACTAGATAAACTTTTCTGTAGCTTAGAGAGCTATTCTAGACAAGCATTGTTATACATACCATTGTTCTATTTGTCTTTGCTTTTCTACTTTTTAAATAATTTTTCTGCTGACCAATCTCATGGCTGCTGCTTAGCTCTAATCACAGTTCTGCTGTCTCTGGGGCCTGCCTTTTGCAGCTTTCCCAAAACCCTCTGATTTTGTAGATTCCTACAGGGAACAGCTTCTGTTCAATGGATGAGGTGGGTGGTGCATGAGCAGGTGTTGGAAACCATGAGAAGCCACTACAAATCCTGCCTTTCCTTTGCTGAGACAGTCAAAAAGGGAGCAGGACAGGGCAGGGCTAAATAACTGGAGGCAACAAAGCCTCATTCTGTCTAATCTGCTGCTGCTCTCCAGATGTAGAACAACCATCACTCACAGATGCAGGGGGAGGCACCCCTGGGACATCACCCTGCAGAGAAAGGGCAGGGGATAACACCAAGATGAGCAGGGGATGGGAAAATTCTCCTCTGAGGAAAAGCTGGGAGGATTGACATTGGTCAGCCTGGAAAAGTGAAGGTTTCACAGTTGCTTAATTGTGACACTACAGCATCTGAAGGGAGCCTGCAGGAAAGATGGAGAGAGACAACTTGCAAGGGTCAGGAGTTACAGGAAAAGGGGGAATGGCTTTAAACTGAAATAGAATAGATTTAAATTGGACATTAGGAAAAAACTCTTCTCTGTGAGGGGACTGAGGCTCTGGCACAGGTGCCCAAGAAGATGTGGCTGCCCCTGGATCCCTGGCAGTGCCCAATGCCAGGCTGGACAGGGCTTGGAGTAGCCTGGGATAGTGGAAGGTGTCCTTGCCCATTGCAGGGATTTTGGAATGAGATGATCTTTAAGGTCCCTTCCAACCAAAATAATTGTGTGAGTTCCATTCTGGAGCTCCTTTGAGTGCCTCTCCCACTCCCAAAAATTATAAGCACATCCCAAAGATGGAAGCCATCAGTGGTTACATGCAGTGCATGGCCTGGGGGAGCTGGAAAGGGGAAGAAACAGCAGCACCTCATATCCAGGGACAAGACCTTTGATCCCAGACTGTTTCTAAGAGCATTGCCACTGTGAGGACAGCAGAGCTCATTTGATGTCTGGTGTGTGGAATGCTGGAAGCACGCTCACTCCAGAAGGGAAGCATGCCTTGGGAAAAGGCACAGTGGGAACCCAAACACCCCAGAGTACTCGTGGTGGATGCACAAGCCTTTTCCATCAGTGGGTCTGGATTTGAACTTGAATCCCTTAGATAGAATGGCACATTTGTCTCTGAGATCAATGGGGCAGGTGCAGCCCTAGACATGAAAAGCAGGGCAGGAGGCATTTGAGAAGAAACTAAAAATATGGCAGCCCTTCTGAGGGTCAAGATGAAGGTAACATGAGCAGACATGAGAAGAAGAGGAGGAAAAGGAATAAAACTTAAAACTATTTCCTACTGCTGCCTTCCAAAACATGTGAGAGGTTTTGGTCTCCAGGAGCCTGTTGGAAAGAAGTTCTCAGCTCCGTCTCTGCTTCTACAAATAGCTTTCTAAAAATACCAAAACTCAGAAATTATCACAGGAATTATTTGATATTTATCGTCATTCAAATGCCTATGTAGACAAAATTAAAATATAGATATCAGCCAAACCCTGGGCCACTTCTTCCCTCCTTCTGTGCTCTGGATGAGTTGAGCAAATGGAAATTCCTATCCCTGGCTGTGTCCCTTCTACTGATTACACTTGGGAGGTATGAGACAAAACCCACAGCACACTTCCTCCAAATTTTACTTTTCCCTGATGAGTCCCTCCTGACAACTTGTAAACTCACAGAACAGTTTTGTTCCCAGACACACAGCACCATTACAAGCTAGGAAAAATAGATCCACTTCTTTCCTAACGGGGTTTTACATGATAAGTGCTATCCACAGAGTCAAAGCTATGGTAGGAACAAGCCTTGCAGCAATGGGGCTTTGCTCTTAAATCTCAGATCCACTTTCCTAACTGTGTTTTACATGTTCAGTGCCATACACAAAGTGCTAGGGACAAGTCTTGCAGCATTTGGGCTCTGCTCTTAAATCTCAGCCTGAGGTTGTGCCCTTTGCACAGCCACGTAATTCCAAATGACCTCTGAGAGCTCACCAACATGAGACCCAATGGACAGCAGAGAGAACAAGGCCATAAATCCAGGCTGGAGCCTCCAGAGCCCAGTGAAGAGGAAAGAATGAGTCAGAAAATCCTGCTCCTTCCTTGTGACGTTTCCTGAGGTCCAGAGCGAGCTCAGAGGTGCCAGCTCACTTCTGTCCCTTTGCAGAACACAAATGGGAAAGAAAGCAAAGCTCAGACAGAGCTGAGTCTTCTTCGCTGAGATTTATTGCACACAGGGGCTGGTGATGGGCATGAGCCAAGGAGTGCTGAAAAGAAAGAGAAAGAGAGAGATAATCAGGCTGTTCCCAGCCAGGCTGGCCTTTCACAGTCCAAAGGAAAAGCAAATTGCACTCATGTCCACTTTCTAAGTTGGACCTTCTACAGATTCACACCCAGCAGTGTTTCCCACCCATTTTCCCACTGCACTGAGGTGAATGGAAACGTGGTGGATACACACCGGGCTGCTCCGTGAGAAGCAAAAAAACAGCTTGGGATCCATTTTTCTCAGGTTTAACGGAGTGGGGAAATGATTTTCGCCTAGCTGGCAGTGAGTTCACAGGACCATCAGTCACTGCCTGCGCTGCAGCCCCGGGGCAGTGCGAGAGGGATTAACCAGGAGATGGCACAAGGCAGAGCACACAAGGCAGAGCAGCAGTGCAGGAGCATGTTGTTACCCCTTAGCATGAGAAACTGAGGCTTCCTGCAGGTTTTTGCAGGGTGCAAATTGATGCAAAGAGCAAAGAGCTCTCTGCTTCCTTTGCAGCTTGAAGCATTCTGAATACACACAGGGAGAGCAGGGAGAGAGGCACTGAATTGCAAAGGGAGGTGGATACCTGTGAAACATGTCATTTTCTCTGGCACACTGGGTTACTTGCATGGAGCTACTTTATTAAATCACCTTTTTGCCCCTGTGGCCACTCTCCAACAGAACACATCCCATGGGAAAGCTGCCCCCACCTCATGGCATGCACACATTGCAGGGGCATCCAAATGCTCGTGCCATACAAATCCTCCTAAGTCAGTATTCTTCAAATCCAGCCACTCTGGTGTCAGAACTCAGCACATCCCTCCGGGTGTCCAGAGCTGCCAAGGACCCCATCGGGGGGCTCAGAGACCCTGGCACACAGCCCAGAACACCTGGGGAATCGATTAAGATCCTAGGAGCAAGTTACCAGCTTTGTATGAGGACCTGAAAGTCACACAGGTTTGAATGGTGTAATAACAAAATGGTCACAGGGTGAATATGTAGATTTTAGGATTTTTGGTATGGGGGTTATGGGGACAAGATGGAGGAATCTGGGTGTGTCCAGGCTTTCTTTCTTCTTCTTCTTGTTCTCCATTTTCTGCAGTGATGTTGGCACTTTGGGATTGGTTTAGAGTAGAAGTGCACTGTCTAACACAGGTGATAGGTATTGGGAATTCAGTGTAAATATGTTATTCGTAGTTTGTAGAATAAAAGGACAACACAGAGTGCCTGTGGCTGCCTTGCTGAGGAGATCTCAGCTGGACAGAAAGAAAATTTTATAGATAAGAATTAATAAACAACCTCAAGACCAAAAACTGAAGAGTCCAGACTCGTTCTGCAGTTGTGCGGGCTGAAACAGAGACATCCTGCACATCTCGGGGCAGCAATTATCAACCAAAAACCTGAGACTCTGGAAGCACTCAGTCTTTTCACAATCTGCAGTTCTTAACAAATCCATCCCTCCAAGTTCATGAAAGAAACCCCCAAGTGTCCCAGCATGAAAGCCCAGTCCCTGCATTGTGTCCTGGTGGGGTTTACAGCCAGCCATGCCAGGGCACAGCTTGGTGATCCATGGGGAGCTGGGGCACAGCCAAGAGCAGGGACTGAAGGGCAGAGCTGGGAACAGAAATTCCCTGGGGATTCACCTGGGCTGGTTGTTTTTACCATGACCTGCAGTAACAGGGGGAGCCACATCCCCTCAAATATTATTTTACACTAAAAAATGAGGGTCAAATTCCTGAGCTTCACTTGAACCCTGCCTAGAGATAAGGGTCAGATGCAAAGGGAGGTTCAGGCTTGAGAGATGTGGCTCGCTTCCCTCTCTGCAAGTGCAAGGAACACATAAGAAAAGGTATGGTTTAATCTGTCTCCTGTCTTGTGTTTTGCTGACAGCTCCATGGGGGACCTCAGGAGCAGAGTAGCCGAGATATTGCAGGTGCAGCTGCGAGTGTAATGGGTTTTTCAGTTCATTTAGAAAACAAAACAAGAGCTGTTCAGTGTTGACCTGAAATATTTTTCCACCATAATGAGAGAAAAGCAGCAAATACTCACCTTCAATCAACCGAAACATTCTGTTTGACCCAAAATGAAAGCTGTCATTTCGTTTCCACAGTACTCAACCATTTATTAATTCATGCTAAATTCAAAACAAGAAATACCAATCAAGCAAAATGCTTTGTGTCGAGCTGAATAGTTTTTCTAACCTTCCTGCCTTCACCTGGGGAACTCTGCTCTAATGCAAGGAGAGTTTGCAAATTATTTTGTGTTGTTTTTGAATTATATGGAAGAGTGAAGGGGAACCTTTCTGCAGGTTGAGCCCTCCTGCCCTGGTGTGTGGCCAGGCTGGTGGAGCATTATCAGCACTGCAGGAATTCACTCCTGCCTCCCTGGGCATGGCTGTAATAACAGCACCAGCTCCCTCAAATTAGCAGCTTGGAGCTCCTTTCTGCCCCATCCAAATGTGTGTAATAAAGGCAATTCCCAGCTCGGGAAAGGTGTGCCCTGCCTCCCCCTGATGGCTACCTGCTAATCAATGCCAGCCGTCCCCCCTCCATCCTAAAAGGTGCCATTAAGGGGTTGGCATCCCCCCGAGAACAGCGGGGGAACTGAAAGTAAACCATCAGGTTATGTCAGGATTTGAGTCACAGAGCAGCTCTAATTGAAACTTCTCTGTCATTTACTCATCAGGAATGCAGAGCTCCTCCTTTGAATGAAACATTAGACACCAGCCTGACAGCTCCAGGTGGAAGATTATCCGGCAGCTTAATCGCTCCCTGACAGCCCTGGTTACTCCCACATCAGCATCTATTAACCTTCCTTTTATTCAGACCCTTTTATGCCTTTTTAATCAGTGGCTCTGGGTGTTTTGGATCAAAAGCCAGTCAGATCTCAGGCGGGATGTGAGAGCTGCATCTCACAATCCAAGCTCTGCTGTTCGAGGGTGCCAGGGCTGTCTGCCAGGTCGCCTCCTCTTGGGTGGAAATCTTCAGAAAAGGGGTTGCCTTCTGAAACCACTAATCCAGTTTATCTCTGGGAAGGGGTGTTTTGTCTGAAGTTGAGCTCTTATCAGAAGCTTCAAATTTTGGGGTATACTGTATAAAGCCCCAAGTCATGGATGTGAAAGAAAAAAAGCACTGTGAAAAATTCAGCTTTAATTTAATTTATTTTTTGATAAGTCAGTATCGAGCCTTTAGGTTTTCAGAGAGCTCAAAGCCAGATGTGAGTGCACCCTCAAGGCTCAGACATTGGAAGACAGATAAAAAGGACCCAAAGTTTATCCTCTCTAAATCAAGACTGGATGTCTCTTGAAAATTGGTGCTATAACTCAAACAGAAGTTATGGTCTTGATGCAGAAATTATTAGCTGAATCTTCCTGAGCTGTATTATGCAGGAAGTCAGACTAGATTATAATAGTCCTACCTGGCCCTCAAGTCTATGAATCCTTCTCCTGTGTTGTCCCACATTGTCCTTTCTTGGGTGCAGATTCTCAATGGAATTTGGACAGGCAGCACAGGGTGTGCATTTTCAGGGAGAAATAAAGGAATTTTAGCACCTCCATAACATCTTGCACCAGTTCTTTCTGCATGCTCTGAGCCCCCAGAGCAGAGCTGGGGAGACAGAAAGCCTGTGGTGATGAGCAGACCGAGGCACTTTGGGCTTCACACTGTCCCAGGCTGGTGACACAGGACTGTCCCACAGTGTGGCTCAGCCTCTCCTTGGTGGCACCAAGGCTGGGACATTCCCAGCTCAGCACTCTGGCCCAGGCTACCCTGCTGAGCTCACCTCTCATTTATTGAGCAGATGGGAGTGGAATGGCCACCTCAAGCTCTGTGCTGGTGAAAAGGCTCTTCCCCTTTTTCTGCCACTCTCATGTCAGGACCCAGGACATCCCTCTGGCTGTCCTGAGCAGCCAGGACCCCTGCCAGGGGGCTCAGAGACCCTGGCACAGAGCCCAAAACACCTCTGGGTTTGATTATGACCCGTGGAGCAAATTACCAACCTTATATGAAGATCAGCAAGCCACAAGAGTTTAGGCAGAATAACAGGGAAGTTATCACAGGGTGGAAAAGTAGATTTTGGGGTTTTTGGTATGGGGGTTCAAGAGTCAAGATGGAGGGAACCGGGTGTGTCCAGCCTTTCTCTTTCTTCTTCTTCTTCTTCTTCTTGGCCTCCATCTTCTGCTGTGATGGTGGCACTTTTGGATTGGTTTAGAGTAGAAGCTCACTGTCTAACATAGGTAATAGGTATTAGAAAGTAATTGTAAACATTGTATAGGTAGTTTTTAGTATAAAGACATAACACTTCCCTGGGGGCAGGCAGAGTGCCTGGAACTGTCCTGCTGGATGCACCTCGACAGGGCAGGAGAAATAGTTTTATAGATAAGATACAATAAACAACCTTGAGACTGAGAAATGAAGAGCCCTGACTGCTTCTTCAAGCACTGGGGTGGGAAAAGAGGCTTTCCAACTTTTCTTGAAGTCACTCTGATCAGCTAAAGATCCCAACACCCTCACCCCTTCCAGCTCCATTTGCTCCCAGCATGTCCCTGGAGCACCCTGAGCTATCTGCCTCCTCCTGATGATCTGTGTGCTACTCCACGTGCTGCTCCTTGCTCCACCCACGGGCCCAGATGCCCAAAGACTCAATATTCCTTTCCCAAGCCATCCTGGCAGATCTTGCTTCAGCCTTGGCCCAGATTGCCTTTGCTGGCTGCAGCTGGCTTGGCAATACCATGGTGGAGCCATTTCTGGAATAAATAAATAACCCTCACATGAATGGACACTTCTGCTGCTCTAAGAGATGCTCAGGACCAAGGAAACACATCCTGAGTTGTCTCACTGGGGAGAAAAAACAACCTTCAAGTGGTGATCCTGTATTTCTGCAACCCCTCCCACCTGGAGTTCCCAACCCCATTAATAATCCAAAATAAGAGTGAGTTTGTGCCCAGCAGAGCTTCCAGCAAAGTCAGACAAGCCAAACTAGTGTGCTAGATAATAAGTGAGGGTTGGAGGGAGTGGGGACACCTGCGTGAAGGGAAAGACATGGAAAGGACTGGAAAGGTGAAGAGAATGTGGGGAAAGATGGACTTAGAGGAGAGGAAAGGCTGTCTGGGGAAAAGGACAGGAATGCATCCAAAACAGTAGCAGTGTGGCTGAAGGAATAAGAGTCAGAGAAGAGACTGAGGGAATTGCAGAATAAAAGGGCTGTGAAATGTAAAATCTGGACAAAACTGAGGAGATTTGGAAAGGTCTTTGCTGGAGACCATGTGGAGGTAAAAGCAGGAAAAAGTCCAGTGGTTGCTTTCAGAATGGTCCCAGTAAAAGACAATAAAATAGAACTGATGATCTGGGAGCAGAGACAGAGGTGTAAAATGTCAAAAGACAAAAAAGGCCAATTCTTATTTAATGAGGACCAGAGTTAACTTTGTGGCTTATGAGCTTTTTCATACTGTGAATGAGGTCAAAGGGGGATTAATTGAGTTAATGAGTGAGAAATCTCAGTGTAAGTAAGTGTGTATACATTGATAGACATTCCACTATCAAAACAAAAGGATGAAAACAACCCAGGGAGAAGCTGTGTTCCTTGTGTGACAAGGAACCATAACCATCCACACAGACACTGGGAGAGCTGAGCTGTTTGATGTGTCAGGTCAGGAGAACAGGAGAGGGGCTGACCCTCAATCTAACCCATTCCCAAAACAAAAAAACACCCGAAACACAAAAAACCCAAAACAAAATAAAACAAAACAAAACAAAGAAGAAACAAATAAAACATAAAGAAAAACCTTTGGAGAGAAACTCCCAGACAAGAGAAGTGCAACCACATGCCTTCCTCCCCTGAGCTTGGCCACTTCTTTTGGTTTTCTTAAGTACCTCAGTTGTTAGTTTCTCCTAGCGTCTTATGGAAAAAAAGTTCCCTAAGTAAATAGGAAAAAAAAGGAAAGAAAACGATCCCCCAACAAGAAAAACATGTGTTAAACTATCCCTTCTTTGACACCATCATATCATATATTTGCATCAGCTGATTCATGGGAATATTCAGATTTTACACTGTTAATGTCTCAGCAAGTTCATGTGAGGTACCCAGAGACATTTAATCGTTGGGTTTGTCTTTATTTAATAGAGGTTGTTTAATGGAGTCTGCAAAGCTGTTCAAACCACAGTGGATCAGCACATAATAAACCACAAGGGCACTTGGTGGTTTCCATGCCAATTAAGCATCGATAGCCCTGGATTTGGAGGGCTTTCACCTCAGAGTTTGATTTTGGCTCTGCTAGTGAGCAATAGCATTAACAAACACACACCCGTCTGCTCCAGCACTAAATCAAATGAGGCCTGAGACATCACAGGCTGGTAGGGATCCAAACCTTTCGGTGGTGCTTCTATGCTCAAATTTAATTCAAACCTACTCCTAACAAGAACAGAGAGGGTATTAGAGCAGTGCTCCTGGATTTGGGCATGACAGCAGCTGGAGAAGGATGGAGACCTTCCTGAGAACAATGAAAGAAGGTCAGGTGTCACAGACAACTTTGGTGAAAAATCCTTTCCTTAGAATTTTTCCTCCTGAGAAGCTGGGAGGCCTCAGGAACAAAATGTAAACAATGATTATCTGCTGCTGTGGAATGCAACAGGTGCATCTGGGATTGGTCTCATGTAGTTTTTTCGAATTAATGTAGTTTTTTCTAATTAATTAATGGCTGGCTCGGACAGAGAGCTGAGCCACAAACCTTTGTTATCATTCTTTACTCTTCTATTCTTAGCCAGCCTTCTGATGAAACCTTTTCTTCTATTCTTTTAGTATAGTTTTAATGTAATATATATCACAAAATAATTTATCAGCCTTCTGAAACATGGAGTCAGATCCTCCTCTCTTCCCTCAGCCTGGGACCCCTGTGAACACCATCACAGTCAAGCCCACATAAGAAGTATGTGCTGACTGCAGAGGATAATTTACTTGCCTACAGTGCTGGTGATCCCAGCTCTACCCCTGTGTATGGTTGGAGAAAAGAAGAATACGTTTGCTGGCAGTGGATGTGGAGATCTGAATTTTGGGAGTTTGACAGGCTGGGAACCCCTGCTGAACAGCAAACCTGGGAACAGGGTCAGGCCTGTGGCCTCTGAGGTGACTTTAGCACAGCCAACTCCATCTGCATAATAATTGTTCTGATTCTAATCATTATTTATAACCCCCACCTGAGCAGCAAAAAAAGAAAAAAAGCTTTAAAATATGGTTGCAGCTTATTTACAACAGCTCCACTGGCTTGTAGCACTCTCCAGATGCATGTTAAAGCAGCAATAAGGGAAGCAAAAGCATTTTTAAAATCTGCTTTTAGAGCTGTGCATTGGTGACATGTATTTAAATCATCTGCACGCCATCAAGCACGGGCTCAAATTTAAATGTCACTGTGAATCTCCTTCTCTTATTCCTTCACAGGGTTATTTGTCATCTTCCAATTCATGCAATGAAAGGACGTGAACAGAAAATTAGACAAACAAATAAAAATCTATGTTTTTAATGCAAAATGCAACCCTGGAAACCTCTTACTGTAAGTTTGGTTTTTTTTAAATACCTTTCAAGAAGAAGAGGGATAGAAAACAAAGCAAAACTGCTGCTAAAAGAAACAATAGACAAAGCAAAAGTCTTTCTTTTTGCTTAAATGCTAGAAGTAATAGTGAAATAAAATAATCATTATTGTTGATCATCTGGCTGCCAAAGTGGATGTTTACCTTCCTGTTTATTACCCACCTTGTTGTGAAAAATTTGAATAAGCACTGGGGGGACAGGAATTAAGTGGCAGGGTTTTCATCCCAGTCTTTAATTCTAAACTCATGTGAGGAGCTTCATTTCCCAGATCACTGAAATGTCTTTTTTTCCTGTCAATCTGACAAAGTGACTTACATATTCTGAGATATATATATATATATATATATATATATATATATATATATATATATATATATATATATATATATATATATATATATATATATATAATATATATATTATATATATATAAAATATTCCCTTTACTTTTTCAAGAATTCCCATTTTATGCTTCCTTAAATTACAGCATTCCTCTGAATATGAAAAACTCCGTCTCTCTAATGCTTCTTTTGACCAGTAATCTCACTTTTTGCCTAGACAAAATATTAAGAGGAGAATCCATAAGTAATATAACATGGATTCCATAGCTATCAACGCTATTAAAGCATTATTTCAGTTTTCCATTGCAATGGAATCTATAGAACAGACACAGATTATATGATGTCAGAGATAAAATAATGATTGTCTGCAGTCCTAGGGCCAAATGTTTGATTTCTAAGGCACAAAACACTGGAGCTGATGGCAGAATGCAATTTGCCTTTTCACCTTCAGGCAAAAATATTCCCACTCAATTTTAATGTTGGTTGATGGTAAGCAAGAGACTTCTGATTATAGTCCTTAATTATTGAATATTTGCTGTGTCTTATCAGAGTGAAAATTTGAATTTTCCCCCAAAAAGTGAAGCTTCTGTGGTCTTGGGGTTGAGATGAGGACAACTATTTTTCTATACAAAGAATCAAGGGTGCAAGTTAGAGTCAAAAGTAAAGAAAAACTCCAACATTTTAAAAATATACATCTCAGGTTATAAAAACAACAGAAGCATGAAAAAGACTCAGAGTGTTCTTTCCAGAGGTCTCATCATTAAATTTCCTCAGGCTTTGAGGAAACCTTGAGTAGTAGATGTACACATAAAATCCATAAGCTTCAATCAAATTAGTTATGAGATTGAATCCCTCTCAGACTGGGATATTTGTTTTTTTTCTGTGGGGTTTCAGTCAGCATTTATTTGTACCCAAAATAAAATATCATCACCAGAATAAGTCCTAAAGTCAACACAAGTACTGGAAAAGAGAAAATCCCATCCACTGCCCAAATCCTGCCTCTAGCACAAAGGTAGATGTAGGACCAGGAGAGCTGTGAGGACAAAGGGAAATTATTTCAGACTGAAAGGAAGTAGTTTTAGATTGAATTTTGGGGATAAGTTCTTCCCTGTGGGGTGGTGAGGCTCTGGCACAGCCCGAGCTGTGGCTGCCCCATCCCTGGAAATGTTCATGACCAACAGAATAGCAAATAAAACTCAATAGCAAAAGTAAGAAAATGTTTTTCCCGGGTTCATGAATGAAAAAGCCTCACAAGGAGCCTGAATGGGTGTGTAAACACATTGGTTAACTAAAGAACACAGGTTTATGTGCCTGTAATCAGCTGAGGTGCTCAGGAGTTAATTCAGCATTCAGGGCAGTAGAAGATTATTTGGTCTAGGAAAAAGAATAGTATGAACAGCTCCATTCAGCATTCCTAACAGAGCTGGAGAAATAATCTGCTCTGCGAATTTGGCCTCTGGTTCTGTTTTCCAATTATCCTCAGGCAGATGGTGATTTTGTTTTATTTATTCACTATTGGAATTATTTGCTGGATAGCCTCAGTAAACAATTCTCACTTGATACGTTGCCAGTGAGCAGCTTCCTTGGGATCTTCAGAGCTTGCTCTGCTTCAGTAAGATGCAAAGAGTACCTGGAATCACTTTGGTCTCTTCTGGGATGGGCAGATGCCTTGGAATCAGGTTTCTAAAGAAAAAAAAATGCATGATTTTTGTTTCAACATTCACTTTCTAGGAATATTTCTGTAAACTGAGCTGTTTCACATGTCTTATATTCCAATGCCCAGAATTAGCCCAGGTACACAAAAAGCACCTGAGCCCCCAGCCCAGCCACACACTCAGTCCCTCAGGTCTCTGCTTCCATTTCCCTGCTCAGAGCTGCAGCTTTTGGCTCTTCCTTCATGTGACAGACACTCACCAGCACGATGGCCAACGTGGGGGAAATTTTAAGCAGCCTTTGACTGCATACTCAGTCTTTTCAAATATTTTACCGTCCATTAAAATAAAAGCTTGTCAGAGAGAAGTGACATTAAAAGTAATAAGCTGCTGAATACAAGACTGCTTCTCCTCCTCTGCCTGGGTCCTTCAGGCTGCTCCCAGCCTCTGTGGTGACCCATCATTTATCCACATCCCTCCTGCTCCCCCACATCCTCCTTCTGCTGGGAGAGGCTTTTAGAGGCTGAATTCCTTTGACCCCGAGGTTCCCTGCTTTGGAATACCCACACTTGTCCCCCACCACTTAGCAGAGCTAAAAGGCATCCTTGAATGGGGAAGGTTGTCCTCTATCTGTCAGGAAGATGGATAAATAGGTAATATTGGAGAAGCTGTTTAGCTTCATGTTTGGGTTCCACTGCATGTGAGCAGCACTGAGATATTATAAATACTCCAAAATAATCCCAATGAATAAAGCATAGGGAAATTCCAATCAAATATCACATCTCATACAACAACTGCATCTTTCTGAGCAGGCAGCTTAAAATATCCACATTCCAGTTCTGGTTTGAGAGATTATTTACCTAACCTAGCTGTCTACAGATCACATGGATTCTTTAAAGAAGTGTCCACTTATTTATGAAAAATAATTTGCAGTTTGAGTTCATCCTATATAAGTTGCCAATGAATTGTGAGCCTGTTCCACTTTTCCAGATACAGATTTCCACCAGGCAGAAATAAAGTACAAAATTACTTTTCTTATTTTATGGGGCATGAGAAAAATCACTGATCTCAGGACTAAAAAGCTGGCCAGCAAAGCAAATGACCATTCAAAGGAGAATTATAGAAGCATAAAGAATTGCTAATAAATAACACACCAATACTGAAAGCAGGGGCTGAGCTATTAAGCACATCAGAGGAAAAACCGATGTTCTTAATGCTGAGATCCTAAACAACCCTGGCAGCAGCTCCCAAGAGGACAAACCTATATATTCCAGTGACTCTGAAAAGGTCATTGGGTTTTCTTAATGAACAGCCTGGGAATCAGCATCTGTACGTAGATGCAGAAATATATAAAGCCAGGAGCTGAGGCTTGTGACAAGCATGTTGGGCTTTGAAGTAACTTTGAACTGGCATTTTCCAGTGTGGAACAGGGCAGGAACTGAAGTTGTTATATCAGTGAAAAGTCAGGGGGTTGTACCTCAGTGTTCACAGAATCCCAGAATGGCTTGGGTTGAAAGAGACCTTAAAGCTCATCCTGTTCCACCCCTGCCATAGGCAGGGACACCTTCCACTATCCCAGGGTGCTCAAAGTCCCATCCAACTTGGCCTTATGTTGCCTAAATGTGGATGTTAAAGCTGAGAAGGACAAAGTTACTTATCTTGGGAGGCTGGGATGGGAGCTGTGAAAGCCTGGACATCTGTGGAGAGCCACCAGCACATTGTCCTGACCTGGCTGTGCAATGGCTTTTTGAGAATAACTTCATTGTTAAACAGGGGCTTCTCACAGCATCACACTCTCCTGCTTTTGCCTGATGGAGCAAGTAACAGCAATCTGGAGTGTGTTTATGGAAGGACTGCAGAATTGAGATCTCTCATTTGGATGCTGCAGGTAAGTGTGGAAAGGCAGGAATTCACAGCAGCCACTCTGAGATGATGAGCTGGGCTAATTTGACTCTCTCTGAAATTAAAGGAGAAGCAGCCTGAATGCTGTGAAGCAGCATTTCAACCAGGAACCTAATTTAGCTGCTCCAAGTCTCACTCTAGGAACTCTCCCTGCTCCCCATTGATTACAGAGGGAAGTAAAGGAGATCAGGTAGCAAAGGGAATTGATGAAATTACCTGTCTGAAATTGCTGGTACAAATATCCTGCAAAGTGCCCTAGAACTGAAAGATTAGCACAATTTCCAGGCAGGTGTAAAAGACCTTGAGCTGCACCCAACAAGAATTGCACAATCTTTCCAGCTGCTGCTGGTTTTTGCTAGCTGCTGCTGCTAAAAGTTCTCTGCACAAAATGTTGTTTAAATGCTGTAGAATGGCATTTAAAATAAAGCAAAATGAAAAGTGACAATTAACACCGAAATCCTGGATAGATCTATTTTTCCTAGAATTCAAATCAGAGCACAGGTATGACAGAACAGCACAGCAGAGGTGCTGAAAGGGAGAACTTCTCGTGGCAGGTGTAGGTGTTTGCAATAGAAAATTTGGACTTTAGAAAATAATTTTACAACAATGTTGGAGGATAACGTCCCCCATATAAGATAAAATACAAAAACCTTGTGAAACAAAGATTGAATAAATACCATTCAAAATAAGAAGCATAATGATTAAGTTTTCAATTTCTTCCACAGCCTGACAACAGATCTGACAAGTTCTGAAAACAAAGGCTGAAAACAAACAAAATAATACTTTTTTTTTTTTCAATAAAAGAAATAGGAAAAAAAAAATTGAAATGACTGAAAAGTTTCCTTTCAACTTCAGTGGTACTGACTCATGAATAACCTTTGGCTAAGAAATTTTAGGTATAACTTCCTGACTATAAACTTTATCAGTCCTTCAGATGATATAAAATGGAAATATATTTTCTTCCATGAGCAGGTGCCATAGAGCAGTTTGACTCTTTCTTCTACAGCACTTTGGTGTAAATTCTGCTTGGAAACAGGGTCTGTCTTAAGTTTGGCTTGAGGTATGAGAAAAATCCTGAATTCACAGGTATTTAGGGACACACTCTGCCTGTATTAGCAGATATTCTTTACACCCAATGAAAATATTCTTTAAACCAAATATTTTCCCTTTTTGGGCTAATTGAGCTCCTGTGACACTGCAGACACTGCCCCAGAAAAACTCTCCCAAGATGGATTTGCTTTCATGGCTCTTCTCCTCTTCTTGTTTCATCCCTGCAGAGCTGTAGCTGGCAGAGGCTTATTTTACAAAATCTCTCTCTGTTGACTTCTGTGCCCACCATGTGGTCCCTGCTCACTGGAGCAAAAGCATTTTCCTGCCATCTCCCAGTCCTCCAAGCCCTGTTACTGGAAATGAAGTTTCGATGTCTCAGGCACTGGCGTGATCGCTCCTGCCCATGGAAGATGGAAGCACTAAACTGTTAAATTAACAGCTGCAAACAGCTCACAGAATTGGGATGAAAGCAAATGATCGCGGCTCCAAATCATTCCTCCTGAGCAGAGCAGGCCCCTGGTGCTGAGGGCACAAAGCAATCAGCCTGGCCAGGCTGGAATTCCACACCAAGCCAGATTCCACTTCCAAGACCAATCAGTTTAGATGAAACACTTGGAGAGAGAAAAATAATCTTGCAACTGATGGAGAAACCTTAAAAAAACATTCTGAAGCGGAGGGTTATTTTAAGCCCCACATTGCTGCTCAGATGGCAGTGGTTTTTTCTGGACTGTTTCACCCATCCCTACACAATGATATAAAAGTCAGCGCTTCATTGAACTTCCTAATAGCCAGGACATATTTCCTTCACAAGCCCAGCACTGCCTCTCGCTATGAGCTTTCTCCTAAGCAGCATGACACAACATATTGTAAAGGGAAAATGATAATTAGAAGGAACATTCGAGCAGAGGAAGTTGTCTGGAAAAATGCTTTAGTTAAATGAAGCGGTGAAGATTGTTTTTAACTTAATCTGTTAAACACACTCGCCTGCACGCGGATCTAGCCCAGCTCAGGAATGCCTGAGCTCCTGAGGCAGAGCTGCTGCCCATGGATGGAGCACAGACCTGGGCAAGGAGGAGAGGAGGATTCTTGGTTTGATTTCACAGAGGTTAAATGGAAATGCAGAGGGATTAAAGACACATCTGTTGGAACTCAGCGCATCCCTCCAAGTGTCCAGAGTTGCCGAGGACCCCATCGGGGGCTCACAGACCCTGGCACACAGCCCAGAGCACCTGGGGATTTGATTTTGCCCCCTGGAGCAAGTTACCAGCTTTGTATGAGGACCTGAAAGTCACGGAAGTTTAAATAGTGTAATAATAAAATGATCACAGGGTAAAAATGTAGATTTTAGGATTTTTGGTATGAGGGTTATGGGGACAAGATGGAGGAACTTGGGCGTGTCCAGGCTTTCTTCTTCTTCTTCTTGGTCTCCATTTTCTGCAGTGATGTTGGCACTTTGGGATTGGTTTAGAGTAGAAGTTCACTCACTGTCTAACATAGGTGATAGGTATTGGAAAGTAATTGCAAATATGTTATATGTAGTTTGTAGTATAAAAGGACAACACAGAGTGTCTGTGGCTGCCCTGCTGAGCAGACCTCGGCTGGGCAGAAAGAAAATTTTATAGATAAGAATTAATAAACAACCTCAAGACCGCAATGTGAAGAGCTCTGACTCGTTCTTCAGTTGCGCAGGCCGAGACAGAGCCAGCCTGCACATCTTGGAGCAGCAAATATCAACCAAAAACCCGAGACACATCAAGTACCCAAGTGCAGGAGTGAACTGCTCAAAGCTGTGGTTGTGATCCAGCCCTGTCACACTCTGTGGATGCCCCTTCCACCAGCTCAGGGACATTACAAGGCTGTGACCCATATTTCCCATGAAATTCTGCATCACCACTAGGAACACAATCCAGTTTAGTTGCTTGCATCTTCCTTTCAACAGAGAACCATTCTTCACAGAGACTGGTGTTTAAGCCATTGCTAATTTCAGTCAAATGAGTATTAGGGATAGATGATAAAGACACATCTGATACAGATTAAAAATAGTGGAGAGAGAAATAAATAGAAGAGGTTGTCCTAAGGGAAAGGAAAAAAAGCACACCACAAAAAAGAAAAGCCTTTTGCCCTGACAGTCAATTTCTGTTTGAGTCTTTGAAATATCTTGTGGGTAGGATGGTGGGAGAAAACGGAAATCTAAAACATCCCATTTATTTAATTAACCAGACATCTGCAACACCAATATCTCCTCCACTCAGAAATGTTTTGCTTTTGCATAGATGAGGGAACCATCATTTTATTTTAGACCAAATTAATGTGGGCATGGAGGAGACAAGAATAGAATTCCATTTTTTGAACAATCAGGATCAACTTTTCTTTGGAAAAATTCACTCTTCCAACAGTGATGTTCTATAAAAGCTACAGGGATGCCAGGCTTTCAGAAGCAGCCCCAAGTGAAAGAAGGTTGGACAGTGGAGGCAAAGGGGCCAAAATTGTTTAATAGAAGTTGTTTTTCCAGGTAAATCATGCTGTAATTGTGAAATGATTGGGATGGTTCTCTCTGTGTGGAGATCCAGGGATGAATGAGATAATGAACTGCCAAGCAGGGAATGACCATGGGATAGGGAAGAAAGCAAGCGGTGCTGAAATTGAAATGGGATTCTGTGGGAGAGGGGTTTTCCTCCTGGTCATAGCTCAGCCTCAGCCTGCAGGTGTGGTGCAGAATGAGATCAATACAGAACAACTGTATTCTCCAGAACTCGATTTTTTTCCTCTTTTCTCTTAATACAGAAAATACTTCTGCTAATACAGTACGATTTCTTTTCTGGTAACCTTCTGCTTTCCTCTTTCTGCCCTTGGTTTCCTTTTGTCTTCAAGCACAGAGAGAAGAATCTGAAAGCAGGGCTGGGTTTCAGCTCTTTGCTGGTGGCTCAGGGCAGTGCAGCTCAGCTCATTTGTGCCCAGGCTCCTTCCCACACTGCTGCAGAGTCAGGCTGGGACAGGGCAGCTGTGGGTCACTCTTACTATCATTTTCCTTCACACTGTTTTTCAAAAAGCTTTCAGAGTAACATGACAATTGCCAGCATGGATAAGGATCAGTGACGGTTTAACAGAGTGACTTACCTCAGGAAATGATCAAAAAAGAAACTTCAGAGGAAAATATAAAACCTGCCACCCAAGAAAATAATGTAACAAATCCCTAGTGTAATAGAGAATAAATCTAGAGAAGAGCCCTAAAACTCTTAATACATTCAGAAGCTTCCTGCTTGATTAACTATTACAGTTTTGGGTATTTTAATAGTTCTCTTTGAATCTAGCTAGAAATGATGTACTTCTACACAGGAGATCAAATGAATCTTGGCACTCCTGGCCAAGCCTCATCCTCTGCATCCTTCCACCCATTGCTCAAATAAATTGCCTTGTCCAGGAAGGTGTTAGAGACTGTTCACTGAGTGCAATGTCTGCCCACAAATCTGCTCTTCACATCTGTGTAAATCTTGACTCCTCTCACCCTGCAAAAGAAGCCAATTCCTTGTGGCCAGATGAGAAGACAAGAGGATAATCCAACACTCTAACGATCAGCCCTGATTAATTAGCTGGTCCTTCTGGATGGAAATACCAGGGGTGTTCCTGCATTAGGAGAAAGGGGGTCATGGGAGGTAATATTCTCCAGAAGAACCTCTACAGCAGACTCTCAACACGAATGAAACATTTCTCCTTGTTGGGTTTTATGCTTCCAGTAAATTTTGTGCAGGTGGAAAATGCCACTTTCATTGCCCTGGAGACCCAGACACTGTTGCAGGCATTATTCCATTTCCTGACACCACCTATAAACAAATATGTTTCTTCTTTTTTTTTCTTTTCCCTATCCTTTTAGAAACTCTCCCATGGCAATGGAGTCCAAATTCATACTTTATGCAGGCAAAAGATGTCCATACATGACAGGAAGAAATTCTGCAACTACTGAGTGAGGAATCCCAGTGCCTTTAGTCAGGTTGCAGGTTGGTTGACTTTGGCATTGATATGGGCTTCCCTGTTTGTCCTTCCAGTTTAAGCATCTATTTTTAAGGAGAATGGACATTTTTTGGTCTTTAACACTCAGCTTGTGAATAATCTATGCCTGAAATTCCTTGCTACAAATCTTGTAGCAAGGGGGGACTGTTATTTTGCAATGTCTAATATGAAACAAGATTTTTTTTTCCCTCTAGTTTGTACCTAAAAATCAGAACAATGATTTACATCCAAGTGAATCCTCCGATATCACAAATACTCAAAATTGGTTCTTTCTTTCTTTTTTTTTTTTTTTTCACATCTGGACTGTTAAATGAGCTCATGGCCTCATGAGGGTTTGATGTGGCTGGAAAAGCTCCATGAGAATGGCAGCAGTGCCAGAGAGTTCAGGCTCTGGCACCAAACTGTGCCCCTGCCTTTGCAAGTCCCTGCAGCACAGTGAGAACTTTGCAGCAGCCAGGTTTTCTGATTTGTTTTTCTGCTCGTGAACCTTACCCACAGCTCTCAGTATCATTTTGAGAGCTCAGAATACACAATATTTTAGCTTTTTTTCTAGAAGAATCCATTGCAGTAGGTGCTGTAGCAGCTCCCACTGCCCACAGGACCCATCCCTCATTTCTAAGGGCAGTGCATCAGCCAGACTGAGTAAAACACAGTTCTGAAAGTGCGTCTGGCACTGTGGATACCAGGCATTATCTGAAGGCTGAAAACGTCCATTTTCTGCATCAATGGCAAAAAAATAGGGCAGAGAACAGTGGCTGACTTTAATAGGAGCAGGACAGGCTGCAGCTTAAAAGGAATCTGCTCCAGATGAGCAGTCTGAGCTGGTGATTTATTATTTCTGCTGCTGTAGTAGATGCTGTGTTTGGGTGAAAGTCTGTATGGGCTGTCAGAATTGTTGCTTGTGTGCTTTCTCTCCTGTAATAGGACTAAACACTCTGACACCTCCTACCCAGGAATATTTACTGCTACAGCCACCAAGAAGCATCAAATTAAATTTTCCAACCAAGGCAGGCTTCCTGCAGCCCTATTAGAGCGTTACAGATTTCCTCAATGACAGTAAAGGAACTTGAGACCATCAGCATTTATTGTTAGCTTTGATTTCTGGGTAAAAAGTAATAAATAAAATCCAAATTCAATAACTGCTCTCCTTGCAAAACATGTGTCACCTACAAAGATCCATCACACATAGGCAGGTGCTACAGCACTCTCATTTGTACTTTGTCTGCAGGTGGCAAACTAAACCCAGGAAATAAATGTACTGTAATGGAAAAGTTAAATGTTCAAGAAAAAATGTAAAAGCTAAACAAGCATTTTCACATCAGAGGAACTTTGGCTTTACTACCAACATCTCCACTGCACAGAAAAACTCCAAAAGGACTTCAGCCCATGCCATGAAGATTTTTTCCAGTTGATGTGAGATATTTTCCTCCCCTTCCAGATCTCTTTCCCCTACTTTAACCTCCATGATGGCAGCGTGAGCACCTGCATTATTGTCTTTATTTCCATCAGGGAGTCCTGGATGCTCCTTCTCCTTCCAACTCCTTGAAAGTCAGGAAGAGCTGACACAAAACCAATATGTGTTATAGCAAGATGTGCTCTCCTGGAGACATTGCTCATCCTTAAGAGATAGTGACTAATCTCCTCCATTATTTCTCTTGCATTAGGGAAATAATTGTCTGTACCAGACAACTTGTAGCAGAATAATAAAGCAAAGAGTAAGCAGGGATGTGAATAAATAGAATGAGTCAATATTGCTTTTGTTAAGTCAGATTGTGGCCAGAAATCTCATAGAGTTCTTTGAGGGTGTTTATGAGCTTGTAAAGGAAAAGAATTGGTCAGCATAGCATAGCTGTATATCCACAAGATTTCCATTAAATTTCTTCACTAGGAGTCTTAAAGAACTGAGTCCTCCATGGGATAAAATAACTTCCCAATTTGTGCATTAACAACTGGCTATAATATAAGAAACAAAAGGTAAGGAGTGTTTTTACTGGTTTCCAACAAGGTTGTAAAAGGTTGTCTGCTTGAACTGTTTTTATTCAGTAGTTCTACATAACCTCAAAATGGAGATGAATGTGGCAAATTGCTGAGGATAGAAATGTACTCGTTATAACCAGACTTGGAATTTATTTCAAAGAAGTGGATAGAATTCCCAGGACATATAAAAATCATAGAAGAAATACATTAAGGGAGGGAATTTTTGACTGGATAAATTATAGGAGTCTGGACTGTGTTAAATAGGCAGTGATGATTCAACTGTGGTGGAAGAAAAAGGGTAAAAGATGAGATAAACCTATGAAATTATTGGCTGTGGGGAGAAGATGTGCATGGAGAGATTATTCAGTTTCTTTCAATATAAAACCTGGGATGTATATAATGAAAAGAGTGGAAACAGAATTCAAGTAAATAAAAATATATATTTTTAGCACAAAATAAAGAATTGCTTTGAGGAACTCATTGTTCCAGGATATTTCAGTGGCTGAAACTGTGAACAGATTGGAAAAAGATTCATTGAGATTAACTGCTGTTGTTGCACAAAGCTATAACACCTATTACACATTATGAAGCCCAAAAAGCCCTGAACTCCAGAAGCTGGGAAAATCATCAATGTAAAATTACCTTTCTTCTTGTAGGTTCCATCCTAGTGAACCTGCTATCACTCCCATCATGATCAAAACAGGGAGTTAGTCTTTGATCCAGCAGTTCTTCCATTTTTATGGCAGTAATTCCATGGCATGGCCACCACCTGAGCCTGCCTGACACATGAAGTGCCTGGAGAGGAGCTGGGCCACAGATGGCACTGGATAGGGGTTGGAGCTACAATAATTCTGAATTTTATGCCCATTTATACCTCAGATTGTTCACATTATATCTTCAATATACCTTGCTTTATATCAGAGTGGTGTTTTGTCTTTGCAGTGACATGACATAACACCATATAGAAAATGGTCTTGTTTAATAAAACATTGCCTATCTGTACATAAAAACAACTTTTCGTTGTCTTAATGGTGCCATTGGACAAAGCTAACTGGTTGTGGAAATGACAAGATTATGGTGGAGTCAAACTCAGTGAGGGAAACCAGGGATGTTTATCAACAGAGACACTTGGGGACTAAAAAGTGATGAAAACGAGAGTTGAGGAACTCTGACCATCAGCCTCAAACCTGCCCTCTCTTCTTTTCCTCATACTTTAAATGGATTAGGGGGGGTTTGGAAGGATCTTGGCTGTGAAGAACATGCAGAAAACATCCTGCTTTTGCCCCTGTTCAAAGACCACTGGAGTCAAAGGGGCCCTTTCCTGCAGCACTTTGTGTCCAGGCTTCAGCTCCCAGAGCAGATTATCCATGGCAGATAGCTGGCAGGGAAGCAGGGCTGTCCTGCCTTCCTCTGCCATTAATTGCAGATCCAAATCAGCAACCCAGATAGCAAAGAAAAGAACAGTGATGGTGCTCACAGGGGTCTCAGGTTGAGGGAAGAGACGAGGATCTGACTCCAGGTTTCAGAAGGCTTGATTTATTATTTTATTATTACAACTATAGTAAAATAATAGAAGAAAAGGTTCTCATCAGAAGCTAGCTAAGCTAAGAAGAAAATCAGAAAGAAAGATAACAAAGGCTCTGTCTCGGACTCTGTCTGAGCCAGCTGGGCTGTGATTGGTCATTAATTAGAAACAACCAACATGAGACCAATCACAGATGCACCTGTTGCATTCCACAGCAGCAGATAATCAATGTTTACATTTTGTTCCTGAGGCCTCCCAGCTTCTCAGGAGGAAAAATCCTAAGGAAAGGATTTTTCATAAAAAGAAGTCTGTGACACAGTTCCACTCCCTGAGCCTGGCTCAGCTCAGTCTGTGTCCTGCCCTCCTGCCCATCATCCCTCCGAGCTGCTCAACTGATCCATACCTTTCCTCTTTCTCTGTGGCTCTGGTGTTGGCTGGAAACCACTCCCACATTATCAATGAACAGAGACCCCATCTTTTTGAGTTCTGGATCCCAGCGCCATCCCATAGGGGCTGCTGTTTCAGAATTGTTTGGGAGTGTGTGGGTTGCCTTGTCACGTTGGTTGGGTAATGAAAGGGTACAGAAAAACAGCCTGAGATCTGCTACTGGAGACATGTAATTATTGCTGATCTCCAGGGAGCTTGTAAATTGGGGTTTCTTTATTATTATTTGTGCTATGACAATGGAATCTGGATCTTCACCTTTCAGCCTAATCCCAGATTTAACAAGCTAAAAAGATGGATGTATCAGCAGGGCTTTTAAGGGGAAAAGAGTGTGGAAGAGTGTTTAGTGCCCTGTGCCTGCACCCAGACTTCCCTTCAATGAAAATGCCCTATTGTAGGACTAAAATAGTGCACCTGTAAATTTTTGCTGGTTTTGAGCTGCATTCCACTTGCACACTTGCTTATCTGCAACTGCATGGAGAAAGAGCAAGTTGCAAGGCAAGGAGTGGTGTATATAAACTGGAGATGGATTGTGAGGGCACAGTGGCTGTTTGATTTGCAGGAAAATACACCAGAACCAAGATCTGAGCACTCAGGCTTGGTCCCTGCAAAGCAGAGTCTGCTGTGGCCATTGTCTGGTTGGGAGCAAAGGGGAGAGCAGAGAAAAGCAGATTGTGTGACTGAACTCCGGTGAAAATGAGCTGTGATCCATCGGGGGGCAGAGTCTGGCACTTGCCTCACCTTCATCCGCGCCGTTTCCTCTCCTGCTGCTTGGAGATAGCCAAGAGCTTCCTTTTTAATCAAGGACCATTGGAAAGCACCAGCGGGCTCCCACTCACAACGCATTGATTGGCTTCCCACCGCAGTGACAATTGCATCCTGTAATCAAAGCAGCAATCATTAACGCACGATTATCCCCCTCCGCACACTCACACGCTCACACGCACGCTCCTGGAGCAGGAGGGATGGCTCTGAAATGCAGAACACAAACAGAGCCCAGCGTTCTCCTGGCTGGGCCTTGTTCCAGCTGGATCCTTTGCCAGAGGCTCCAGGAGGGCAGGTGGTGCTGGTGGAGTCAACACTGGGAATCAAAGGGCAAATCCAGAGGAATTGAGAGAGAATCCAGGGTGATGCAATTGTCATTTTCTCTCATCCCACATCCCATCCCTGCTGCTTGAGCATCCCTCCTCAGGCTTTGCCTGAGCTGTTGGCATGGGCTGGAATTGCCTTCCTGCAGGTTCCCTTCCCCAGTGCTTGCAGAGCACTGAGGCCACAAGTGAAGATGGAATTTTGGGGCTCTCTGACTTTCTGAATGCTTGGAACACAGCTGGGACAGTTTATTCTGGAGGCACCAAACCCTGCTGCCAGATTCCCTTTCCTTTTTGTGTGCCCACCTGCTTTCAGCTCCCTTTCAAATGTTTCCTTTCTGCATAGGCTGTTCTCTCTCCATACCCAGGATATGGACAGGGTCTCCTCTTCTCTTCTCTTCTCTTCTCTTCTCTTCTCTTCTCTTCTCTTCTCTTCTCTTCTCTTCTCTTCTCTTCTCTTCTCTTCTCTTCTCTTCTCTTCTCTTCTCTTCTCTTCTCTTCTCCCTTCTCCCTTCTCCCTTCTCCCTTCTCCCTTCTCCCTTCTCCCTTCTCCCTTCTCCCTTCTCCCTTCTCCCTTCTCCCTTCTCCCTTCTCCCTTCTCCCTTCTCTTTTCTCTCTTTTCTCTCACTCGCCTATTCTCTGTCTCCTTTGGACATCCACCTCCACCAGTGGCTCAAGTGGCTCAGAACATTCTCTAGCACATCTGCCTTAGCCTTTCTTTCTTTTTTTTTTTTTTTTTTTTGAGTTTGAAATAAATCTCCACAGAAAACTTATCCAGATGAAAAAGGAATTCTGTTAACCTTTACACTTCCAAATCAGAATAAAATAGGTGTTAAAGAATCAATGGCTTCTGAACTTTGCAGTTTGCTTTAAAGGCAGGAGAAAAAAAAATATAAGAGTTATGTAAAATCTCTATGTATTTTACTTTGAGTTGAAATGATGAAATAAAAATGAAAACTTTTTTTCACCAGCCAATATCTGGTATTCCTTTAGAAATTTGGCTTCACTTTACTCCCTGATGATTCAAAAATATTTTCCATGAAGGTTAATTTTTAAAGGTGGGTATTTTAGAACTGAGAGTTGTAAAGTGATGTTCTGAAATGCCAAAAAAAGAAAACCAATGTCAGTCTCAAAATCCACACTTGTATTCTCACCAAAAGTAGCACTGAGTTAAAGCTTATTTTGTGTATAATTTTCATCCCTCTAATTTTCTGTTTGGGCTCTTTTCACATTTGCTCCTTGTAAACAGCCGTCCATTCCTCATGGTTGTACTTTTTTACTTTTTCCTTAACTGTCCTTGTAAGAGTTAAAGGAGTCCAGCTTAGTACAACTGACACATTTCTCTGTAATTTTAGAGGTGTTTATGGAGCAGCTGCAGCACCTCATCAGCACTAAACTAACTTCACACTTACCTTTGTAGGAAATCAGGTTAAAATGCTGCTTTTTTTTCCATTTCTGGGATATTATGAAACATGGCTCAGACCTGGAATGAGATGGAGATAGAGATTTTACAAAATATTGTCTGTAAGCAAATTTCTGGACAATGGGAACATGAATTCTCTTTACTGCAAAGCATCTTTTGGAGATGTTGTGTGGTATCATCTGCTCATTCTTTCTTTCCCTTCTCACCTGGTTTTTAAGGGTGAAGAAGACTCTTCCTTAAAATGACCAGTATGAGACAGAAAAAACAAGAACACAAGCCTGTCACATTGGGAAAAGTATTTCCCTGTCAGCCTGCATCAGACTGACTTATTAGCAAATCATTAGCAACAAGCAAATCTCCAGAGTTCGGAATTCCTTTCCATTCATTCCAGATAAATATTTAAATGTGTTTGTCTTTATTACGTTTCTCTGGGCTTATTCTAATGTGTTTGGCCTGGAAATCAGACTGAGGATTTTGGAGTCTGGAACAGCTTGACAGAGCCCACAAACTGAATGCAGAATAAATTAGTGGTGCCTGGTGGTTGGGTGGCTTGACAAGGGAGGGTGTTTGAAAAAATCCCTTTAGATTTAGGACCTGCTGGGGAAGAAAATAGAATCATAGAATAGAATAGACATTAAATCTCATCTTGTTCCACTCCTGCCATGGAAGGGACATCTTCCACTGTCCCAGGCTGCTCCAAGCCCTGTCCAGCCTGGCCTTGGCCACTGCCAGGGATCCAGGGGCAGCCACAGCTGCTCTGGGCACCCTGTGCCAGGCCTCCCAATTTTCACAGGGAATAATTTCTTCCCAATATCCCATCCAACCTGCCCTTTGTCAATTTTAAACCATTCCCCCTCATCCTGTCACTCCATGAACCTGTCCAAAGTCCCTCTCCACCTTTCTTACAAAAGGAGAGTTTGTTTGCTGTGGCACCTGCAGCCCTCCAGATCCTCCTCTGAGCTGCCCTTTCTACAAGTGATGTTTGCCCCTGCCTCAAATGAGACAAGGGCAGGCAAATCTAACCCCATTTTTCAAGCCCAGTAAATAGTTCAGGCCAGTTTTGAGTGTCTCTTTTGTTACAGCTTGTTCAGCTGCCTCCAGAGCCCTGCAGCAGAAAGAAGGACCTGAAACTGAAGAGGAAAAAAGTCTTTCCCTGGTTGATTCTATTAATGAGTGGATTTATTCCCAGGCACACACGTTTCTATTTTTCACAGCTGGTTCTGACCTCTGTCAGGGAATTCAGCCAAGAATGGCTATCAAGCAGGGCACATCCCAACCCTCAAAGAGCCAGCAGCTCCCTAAGGCACAATTCCCCAGCAGCTGGATTGTTGGAAAGAGGGCCAAGATCTCCACAAAAGCAAATAATGCCCTGCAGAAGCTTTGCCTTGAGGGGAAACTTGCACTGCTACAAGCCACTTCAGCCCCTGGGTTCAAGGCAATTCCCAGGGGAGGAAAAAAAATAAATAAAAATTGGCTGGCTCTTCTACTACACAAACAGACACAAAAGCACAAACATGTGCAGCACCGCCTTTCCTAAAAGTGCATTATTATTAACTGGAAACAGCAGCCAGATCCATCATGTTCAGCATGCCCCACATCACTGCTTCACTAAACACCACAGATTATTTCCCTGTAATTGCCTTCCTGAGCTGTCTAGCAGCCTCGATTCATTTCCATTAAAGCTTGGGAGGATGAGATCATTTCATATTCTTACACCCCCCTCTTTCACTTTTCCCAGAGTTGTTTGTTTGTTTGTTTTGTTTGCTTTGTTTCTTCTGTTTGTATTGTTGGGGTTTTTTGTTGTTTTTGTTTGTTTGTTTGTTTGTTTTTCATTTGTTTGTTTTTGGGTTTTGGGGTTTTTTTTGGTAGCTGTAACAATGATGTGCTCATTGTCACCCTCAGTCACTGCAGTTAAACTTTAGCACTTGGTATTGCAGGAGAGCAGCTGAAACAATAGGGAAATAACAACAGTAATTTTCACCCATATGTGTTCTCTCCTGAACTTAAGAGGGAAATATATTTATGCCCTGCACAATTTGACAGACAACAGCTTTGCCTCTGCCACATCCCTTCACTTTGCACAGGACAACTTGGTGGAGCAGACACGAGGAGAGAAAAGAAAGCAGAAGAAAGCTCTGTAGCCTGGTATCATCCAAGGGCTGACACCAAACTGGTAAATTATCGGCTGATTGTTTGCCTTTTGTAGCTGCAGAGCGTTAATTAAAACTGTTCTGGATGTAGATTGAGTTTGTGCACTCGGAAGTTATCATCAATGCCTCACCTGCCTTGAATGAGAACTGCACATCGTGTGATAAACGTGTTTTGCCCGGTTTCACCGAGTGACTGCAGCTTCCCCTGCAGGATTTATTCCTCACCAAGTCTGTGCCATCTCCTGAGCTGCCACCGAGCACAGAGTGGGGTTATCCTCCAGAGTGAGACAGCCTCCACCTGCTCATAGCAACAGAAACACTCGGGTGGCTCCGGATGAGATTGGATTTGATGCCAGGATCATCTCCTGGTAGAAAAATAGATATTAAGTGAACAATCCTTCCATCAGACATGTACAAATCCTTGAGCTTCTGCCAGTCTGGAAGACCTGCTAATGTCTCTATTAGAGTTTCAGTGTTCTTTGTCTCACCCATACTCTACTTTTGAGAACAGGAACCAAGAAGCCATGTTACCATTTCTGTGCCTTTTCCTCATTTTCTGCACATGAGTTTTTCAGTTCTGATTTTTTTTTTTCCTTTCTGATAACTGTAATCTCATAAAGAAGCTATCAGATATTTCAAATCTCTCCTGTTCTGGTAATTACTACACTTTGATACAGCAATCTTTTGATGTTGCTGCAACCTCATTTTTTCATTAGTTCCCCATGTCACTGCTGTCAGAATGTGACCTGATCTGACCCTGTGCTCCCCCAAAATGTTGACTGCCAGACAGACAGACAGACAGACCAGAAAGCTTTGGACAGGGCTTTTCATGCTCATTTTGTGCTCAGCTGTGTAAGTGCCAGGTAAAACCTGGAGCCACACAGCCTGTGCTCATCTGAGCTGTGTACCTGGTCACATCCAGAAGTGAAAGCTCACTTAAAAGGCCTGCTGAGGCAGCTTGGAGATCTCCGCATAATTGAGAGGATCCCAGTTAGTGTGGAAATGTGTATTCCACACTGACAGCTCCGTGGGGACATGAAAAGCAAAAATTCACACTCTGTTAGTAGATGAAGTGGCACAGAATAGCAAATATGATTAGCCAGGAGGACAATTCATAAAGCAGAGCAGCCCCGTGCTATATTTCCAGTCTTGATCTCCTAAAGCAGCTCTAGGGCCTTTTCTTTTTTCCCAGCATTATTGGTTTTTTGCAGCATTTCTGGGTTTTGCAGCATTTTCTGTAGCATTTCTGGGCTCCTCCTCAGCTCTGCAGGGCCACAGAGGTTGTGAGCATCACCCTGGGCCCTGCCTGCACTAACAGAGGCTCAGCCCCAGCGAGGGAAAAGCCGGAGAAAAATGGGGAATAGGGCAGTTCCTGGGCTCTAGGAAGGATTATGCCTGATTTGCCTCAAAAAATAATTAAATCAAAATAAAGGGCCTAACACAGACTTATGCAACACTTGGCCAGCTCCTAATTTTGATTTCAGGGGAATGCAATGATTCACATCAGCTGCATGTCTATCTCTATATACATATATTAAGATCTGAAACAATTACCAGTTTGCCAGTGCTAAAATAGTCTGGGCATGAGGAGGAATTCAGCTGTAACAGAACTAAAACATGGAACTGAGCTGCCTCAGAGTGCCTCTCTGAACCCCCAGGATGGGAAGGCACCCTGACACAGAGCTGCACATTATTTGGGGAGCACCCCTGAGATCTCCTGGAGGTCAGAACACCAACAAAGGGGTGAGGGATTTATCAAATCCTTGTCTTTATCAAGGAAATGGGGGTTACTTTGTGTACTGAGAGAGAGAAATCATTGTCTTAACTCAAGGCAGGGAGGGAAGGGAAGAAGGGACATCATTTCCCATGCACAGGCATGAAGGAGACAGAGCAGGCATGTTAATATTTATTAACACATCGACTAATGAGACAAAAGCAAGGCCTGCTGTTGCAGACAGGTAGACACATTACAAAAGAAAGGTTTTATAAACTATTCTTTAGGCCCTGCTTACAAACTAGAATAGTTTGTAAGTTCCCACAAAGAAAAATCATAAGAATGGAGGCAGTTAACACAACAATCTATTCTAGTGAGAAAAGTAACTTTGCACCTGTATAAACAATAGATCTGTCCCGTGAGAATCAGATATATAAACAATCCAAGAATAGAGAGATTTGATGCAAAGGTAAAATGCCAGTTACTAACCAATGAATTGAGTGGCAAGAAAACTAGTGGTCAATTGGGGTTGAACATGAGGTCTGTAAAAACAGAATAAAAATAAAGGATTTGTTTTTCTGCATGAAAAAACTGAGCCCTGTCTAATTATTAATGCATCAGCCTGCTTTATATGGGGTTAAACACACTCAGAAGATACAGGAGAATAAAAACTTGGAAGTTGTTGCCTATGCCACAGCCCCATGGACACAAGGGAAAATTTAAATGTGACCAACATGGCACTGAGACAGTGATGCCACAGGTCAACCAGCAGCCACTAAACAGCTCTGAGGGCCACAAATGAGCTTCTCCCTGAGGAACCTGAGGGTTGGTGAAGTTACTGGAGGTGTTTGGCCTGTCAGGGTAGGCTGAGGTGGGAATGTGCAGATCGACAGTGTTCCCTACCCAGGTCAGACCCCAGAGCCACCCATGCCTGAGGCTGGAAAGGGGAGCAGAAGGTGCACCCTGCTTCTCTGGGGCCTCTCAGCCACACAATCTCACTCTCCTCCAGGGCACTGGGTGTTGTCACCCTGTCTGACGCCCCAAACCATCCCTTCCAGCCTCTGCCACAGCTCAGGAAATCCTGGGATGTGCTCCTGGAGCCAACTTCTCTGCAGCCTCTGCCTTGGTGCAGCACCAGGGCTCCCAATGGACCTAGAGCCCCAAGCTCAGTGCCAGTCTGACTCATCTAATGACTGACAAGAAGGATGCATTCCCACTGCACAAACTCTTTTATTTACTTTTTTAAGGCAATCAATAAGCCCCTGATTACAATGTTCCCTTCCTTGTCCTTGCTCAGATCTGTGTGAGCTGGTAACGTCACTGAGTGGAACAGATAAAAGTTTTACTGCTCCTTCAGGGCTATTATGCCAAATGAGGAATTGCTACATATTCACCCACAAACAGCTGCTAATGTTTAAATTTTTTTTTACATAAAATGCTCTGGAAATAAAGATGCATTGGGCTGAGCAGCTGTAATGCTCAGTTTTGCCTTGCAGTGGTTGCAGTGTGGAGGGCAGTGCTTCTCTCCAGCATCACCTCTGCCCTCACTGGGAAAGAGAAAGAAAGAGAGAAAGGAAGGAAGGAAGGAAGGAAGGAAGGAAGGAAGGAAGGAAGGAAGGAAGGAAGGAAGGAAGGAAGGAAGGAAGGAAGGAAGGAAGGAAGGAAGGAAGGAAGGAAGGAAGGAAGGAAGGAAGGAAGGAAGGAAGGAAGGAAGGAAGGAAGGAAGGAAGGAAAGAAGGAAAAGGAAGGAAGGAAGGAAGGAAGGAAGGAAGGAAGGAAGGAAGGAAGGAAGGAAGGAAGGAAGGAAGGAAGGAAGGAAGGAAGGAAGGAAGGAAGGAAGGAAGGAAGGAAGGAAGGAAGGAAGGAAGGAAGGAAGGAAGGAAGGAAGGAAGGAAGGAAGGAAGGAAGGAAGGAAGGAAGGAAGGAAAGAAAGAAAGAAAGAAAGAAAGAAAGAAAGAAAGAAAGAAAGAAAGAAAGAAAGAAAGAAAGAAAGAAAGAAAGAAAGAAAGAAAGAAAGAAAGAAAGAAAAGAAAGAAAGAAAGAAAGGAAAGAAAGGAAAGAAAGGAAAGAAAGGAAGAAAGAAAGAAAGAAAGAAAGAAAGAAAGAAAGAAAGAAAGAAAGAAAGAAAGAAAGAAAGAAAGAAAGAAAGAAAGAAAGAAAGAAAGAAAGAAAGAAAGAAAGAAAGAAAGAAAGAAAGAAAGAAAGAAAGAAAGAAAGAAAGAAAGAAAGAAAGAAAGAAAGAAAGAAAGAAAGAAAAGAAAGAAAAGAAAGAAAGAGAAAGAAAGATCAGCAAAGGCTGAGAGCTCAGCTAAAGCCTTGTTCATATCAGCTCCAGCTGCTGGGCTTGCACAGGGAACTGGAACTTGGGCACACGTTGCAGACAACATTCAGACCTAAATCCAGTGTCTGAAAGAAGAAAAAACCTCACTTCTGAGCAGGGAATGCTTTTCACCTTCTTTTGTTTCTGCACATCAAAAAGAGTTGGAGTTTGTTGCCCATATCACAGGGAGACAAAGTCTTACCTCTTACCAAACTCTTACATTTTTCTGCTTACATTCAGGATGTCTGATTTCTCCTGATTTCACTTTTACAGCTTTTTAGATGGGGCCCAGTGGTTGAATGAAGCTGAACCTTGCCCGCAGCCTCCTGGCACAATGGACTTTCACCCATTCCTCCAACAGCACATATGAAATGAAACCTGAAAATAGATGAGAAGCAAACTACTAGAAGATCTCAAAAAGTGAGAGGAAGTGGAATTAATCACCCTGTGAAATTTGGAGGCCATAGCAAATGAGAATAGATGAGGTTTGCTGTCAGGAGGAGAAGCTGGCAATGGGGCTCAAACTCTGATTGCTGCTCCTCAGAACATGAATCAGCCTGGCTTTCATCTCCCAAGCTCTGGAACAGCTCTGTGCTTCAAAAAAAAAGCCTTTGAGGGGTCTCTCTGTTGAAAAGGGAAGAAAATTGAGCAAGGCAATCACATCAACAAGTCCAGCAGTGCTCAGCTTGTGGAACTGATGCCACCCAAAACTTCCCATGCTCTCTCAGGAAATCTGTGTATTAGACCTGGAATTAGGAAGCTCAGGCTTGAGAAATGGCTGCTGATGCCCTTTCTAAGAAGTGACTCTTACTGTTCTCTTGACATTATTTGAGCACACCTCATCTCAAAGGACATGGCAAACAGATTAATTAAGCCTCCAGTAAATAAACCTATAGGGAAAGCTTATCAAAGCAAGGCACGGAGCCACAAAGTGATTTATGCAAGGCTGTGGCTAAGGCTGATTCCCCAATCCATTCCCTGCACACCACTAGACAGTCGTTTTTTTTTTTTTTTTCACTGCCACCAGTGCTTTTGTACCACAAAGCTCAGCCAGCCCATAAAACTGAATAAAACAGGTCACTTAACACACAAGCACTCTGGACAACTTCCTGCTGGGTTTCTTGAACGAGGAGAGCAGAGTTTGGCTTTGAAGCCTCAGGGCAGAAGAGGAGTGTGTGCATGTGAGTGTGCATGACACTGGATAAATGTGATCAGATGTGGTGTGACAAAACTATCAGGGAGACATTTGCATTGCCACTTCTGCAGCAGGGCTGCCCATGCAGGGCAGAGAGGGAACATGTTCAGGGTGTCAGGCATGCTACATGTTATAAATGAAAAGCTTGACTATGCCAGTATTCAAGCAGCAATCAATTTATTAATTAAAATGGTAAAGTATGAGCAATACAGTGCTGGGTACAGTGGGGGAAGTTATCCATCCACCTGCACACTGATAGTTAAGGCTTACAGGTATTTATAGGGGTACTCATCAGCTTTCTCAGCAGTTTCTATTCCAAATTTTTACGTTACAATTCTATACACAATTGTGATTTAGTTTTTCTCAGGATGTATCCCAAAAGGAGTATCCCCACATGGTGGGGGTCTGGTTTCCAAAAGAAGAAAGACTAATCCCATCTGGTGGAGTCCAGCTCCCCAGATGTGGGTCCACCTTTTGATTGCAAGGACTGTAAATCTCATAACAGTGATGTCCAGCTTCCCTTGGTCAAAGTATTAATCCTTGTGGTGATGTTCATCTTCCTTTCTCTAGCTGCTTTTCTCTGTTTTGTTAAGGCATGAGATAAGCATATTTCCTTTATAAACATTCCAAAGCTATAGTTTCAAGGATACAAGCAATATTCTAAAATTATACTTCAAAAGGTTATTATTGCAGAACTCTTTAAGGCTTAACTACGAGCAAAGAGCAACATCCTTAACACTTTAATTCCAATGCTCCTAAATCAACCAGGGTTAATTGCAAACAAAAGAGAGGTTCAAAGGCCTTCTTCCATGCTTTACTTTCCTCAGTTATTATTACAATTTGTAATTGTTACATGGTTTGTCTCCACACATATCACAGTCACAAATACACACACTGCCTGTGTGTACCTGACACGAAACACAGCTTTATATTTCACATACAGAGTAAAGGGAGGTTATGTGAGAGCCAGAGATTGGTCACTTTCATTAGCAGAGACACCCCAAACCCACAGGGGCAGTGCCTGCTCACCGAGGGCAGCTCCTCTGAGTGGAGCTGGGGGCACTGGGACATTGTGGATTTGTCCTGACATCCTCCCTTCCCTGTGCAGTGCCCTCATGGCCAGCTCAGCACTCCCAGGCTGAGGCACACCACAGTGCCCCAGGGACAGCCAGAGCATTTTCCTTCTCTGTGTGTGCTCCAGAGCGGGGCAACACAGAGGGATCTGCAGCCCATTTATTCCCTGAGCAGCTCCAAATTCACCTGGAAGTCAGAATAACAGGTTTAACCCCCCTGTGAGCAAGGGTGATTATTTTAGGATGTGATCTGCACCTACAGTTCTAGGAAATTTTAGGTGCATTGCCTTTTTCCTTCCACTTTTGCACCCCATTATGTGGTTGGGGAGAATGGTTTATATGACACCCAAGAGACTTTCTGAATGGAGGAAAGCTGAAGAATTAATTCATCCTGCACACCTCTACCTCAGCTAGTTTGTGGTGTAAGAGCTCTCATCAAGAAAAAAACTGTCAGACACTCAAACCTGAGCATTTTACATGTCTTTAACCAGTTCTTCCTTTTTTATTTATTCCTATAAATACAGTAGGATTTGGCAGGGAGAACTGCACAGGTGGAACTGAGTAATGGCTCTCAGGGTTTCTATAAATTCAGAACACCCAAGCTGACAATGTACATGTCATCTTTACCAATTCACTCCCCGAGCCCGTGCCAGGCTCTCTGCTATAAACTTCCCCTCTGTTTCACAGCTAATCATGTGCAGCATAAATCCCACAGCTCACAGCCTGCTCACAGGGCTGAGCAAGGATCAGTCTGGGGGTTTATCCTCAGATCTGATCCAGCTGACACAACTTTTCTTCCCTGCTCACCCTCCACCACAGCCAAGGAACCTCAGTGAGGGGAATAACCAGAGTTCAGCTGATTTTCCTAATTCAAATGCAAAGCACCTGGACATCCCCATTGCTATGCTGCCCACCACCTCTCCCCTTTCTGTTTCCCTTGTAAACAAGCTGCAGGTGAATCGTGCTGCTCAGCACTTTTCAGGCTTTATCCCCTCTATTTTTAAATACAGCACAAATGTGATTAGCACATCAGCCTGATTATCTCCACAAGGATTCAAGTAGAAGAAGACTGCCAGCCTGCTTCAAGTCTTTGGAAATCCTATTAAGGTTAAAGACAGCGTTCACAGGAGTGAGGTGCTGTAGTTCTGGAGAGGTGAGGAAGGGAAAAGCTGCACCATCACACTCTGCCTCTTTGTGTCACCCCAGTCATGCAGGGAGCTGTTCCATCTGCCCTTTCCTTTATCACAAAGGTAAATATTGCACTAGAAGCTCACCAAAATGCCCTCTCTTGGCCTCGTGTGCCACATTTCATCCTTTGCTCTCAAATTACATTTTTTCCCATGTTGCTGGCTTCCTTTCTGCTCTTTTGGACACTTGCCCAGCTTCTCAGACACTGATACTCTCAGTATGGACAAACAGGCACCTGGGTGTCTTGTGAGAGCACACACCAACACTTCCAGAGGTACTTGTGTTTGCAGAGGCCCAAAATTTGCCTTTTTTGGATTCAGTGGGCTGACTCTGGAAACACAGCACAGCATCTGCATTTCCATCTGGGAAATGGGGAGGAAATCTGGACAGACATATGGGAGTCACTGTTTTTATATTCCCAACATTGATGGATAAGCATCTGAATTTTCAACAGCCATCTCCTTAGCTCAGAGTCAACAGAGTTTGCTCCTTGTTGGGTAAAAGAACAAGTATTTCGGACCCAAACTCCACTGATGAGGAGTCAGAGCTCCTGTATGTTGAGAGGAGCTGCACTCCCTCTTGGGAAGCCTGTTCACATCACTGGGTGCCTTGATTCATTCACCACAAAGGCTATGAGTGCTTCAGTCACGCTTGAATCTAAAAAGTCAGCCCCATGTGTTGACAGAGATGTAAAAATATTTATTCTCAAATCAGTTCCTCATCTCAGACCTTAAAAAAAGGTTTTTCCTTTTGCTGTTAGTCAGATGTGGCACTAAACACACATATATGCACATGCAGGTGTACATATATCCCTATGCAATTTTCCACAACCTTGCAATCTCCTGGAAAATTCCCCAGCAGGCATTAAACCCCAGAAATCTCCAGAAAGGCTAATAAATCATTCTAAGTATGATGTTTGCAGGGGAAGGCATTTTGGAGATGATAAAATGAAGCCCATTTTCCAAATGTCAATGAACCCACAGCAATGGTGAGTGGCTTTTCAGATGTCTGCCCACTTATTAGAGATGTGCAAAGTCAGGTGCCTACAAAATTCAACTAGAAAAAGTTCGAGTATAAATGAGTGTAGCCTTTCCAAGCCTATAAAAAGGGAGGCAGGGATCAGAAATGATTGGGGGGGAAAAAATGAATCTCCCACAAGCCTATTTTTCAGAAACCAGAGTTCAGCTTGCTCCTGAGAGCAGCAGGAAGCACAGCATGGAGAGGTAATTGCCCATGAGAAATTCTCTTTGAATACATAGGACAACATTACTGAGCAGAGAGGCAGGAGGAGGAACAAAGCAGAGCTCTGTGTGTGCTGCTCAGGAAGCTGTTTGTACCAATTCCTACATATCCACATATTGCTGATGTATTAATTAATACCTGGGAGGAAAATCACCCAGGCCAGGGGCTCAGTGTGTCTGTTGTGACCTGGAAAATCCTAGCACCTTCCATGGGAGACACAAGAGATGGTAAACACAAACACAGATGTCATATCCAACTGCAGAAATGAGATGTGAGGGTTACTGTGATGGGTAATACTTTCATTATGCTCCTGCTTTTGAGGTACTGCTTTTGAGGGAATAGGATGCCAAATTCACTCCACACCATCACAATCACAGAGCATTTTACAATAGGATCCTACCTCCTTATTTTTTTGTCATTGGTAAAGGAACCACTTGGAAGTGAAACTCCTGCAACCTTTCATTAAAGAATATGGGGAGCCAAGAAAGTGGAGGGGATGGATGGCATTTTAATGAAACATTAGACACAAAGTGATGGCCACACTATTGTGTGTTAGAAAGCTCTGAAGGATGCTCAGCCAACTTGATAGCTTGATGGAATGAACATTTAAATGCTTCTTGTTGGGAAGGAGGTGTAGGATAATGGAACAGGGCCATGCTGCTGGCACTGAGGGGTTGATTTTTGCAGCACAGCTATGGCTGATAGTTTAAATGTCCTACAAATGTGTGTTAGTATTGTAAGAGAATTGAAATTAAAATGCCCAGGACCTGATTCTTCTCCCACATGCAGCACCAGTTCCAGGGAATTTGTGCCTCAGTCATATCAGTACAAATGAAGAGAAATTCCAGCTGGGTATTTCTGTGTATGAGCCTCCTTCCACAAGGTATTTAAGGACAAGTTTAAATCAATCCCTATTCAGCCAAGACTGATGCAGATCTTTGGCTTTCAGTAAAGAAACGTGCTTAAAACCTTTGTCTAACAGGAATGAACTACAAGCCAGGGCTTTAGGTTAGTTCCTGTACCTTTCCTGATGAACCTTGCTACAGAGGAAAGGCATTATCTGAAAAAGAATGTATCAGTGGTGTGAAGCCAGATTATCTTGAGCCTGCAGGGAAGTTTATTACTTGGCTGCAGCACCTCAGCAGAAAGATATTTGATATTGATACCCATCTACCAAATGCAAAAGAAAAAGAATAAAAAAGAGAAGCTAAACACCAAGAAACTAAACAGCTAAATGGACTAAATGACTTTTAATATTGCCTTCCAACACAAACTACTTATGATTCTACAATTCTATAAATATTAGATTGCATTTTTAGTGTTTTGCTACTTATATCTGCCAAAACTTGCAAGCCTGCCTGTTCTCTGAGGAGACAGTCCTCACTGCAGCAGGAGTGCACCCATGTGAGCTCCTGAGCCTACAGACCCTCAGTAACCCCCCCAGGAGCATACCCAGCTTTTGCACAGCCAAAATGTGAATTTTATAGATGCAGCTAAAAAAAAAATCTGGATTTCCCCCCCCCCCTGTGTTTGCCATTAAGTGCTTGTTGACTGTTATTAAAATAATTTCTATTTCACGAGGGCAGCTTTGTCCTGCTCTCCCTTCCACGCGGGGCCACGAACTGCAGCAGCAATTAGTGAGACATGAGTGATGGAAGTCATGGTTTCAAAAGGTCAGGGATGGCTTTCCTTGCTCACAGCAGCTGCACAGAGCACCAAACCTGAAAGGAGCTAAAACCTCCACCAAGGGTTCGGGTTTGTAGCAGGCATGTTGGATCCAGGAAGATGAAAGGGTACCAACAGACCCAAAATTCTATACAGTACCCAGCCCCTGATTTTATAAAATACCCATTCCCTGATTCTATATAATATCCAGCTCCAGATTCCATAAAATACCCTGTCCCTGATTCTGTAAAATACCCAGCTTCTGATTCTAAAAAATACCCAGCCCCTGAATCTATAAAATACCCAGTTCCTGATTCCATACAATACCCAGCTCCTGATTCTATACAGTATTCAGTCCCTGATTATATAAAATACCCAGCCCTTGAATCTATAAAATACCAAGCCCCTGATTCTATACTTTACCCTGCCCTTGATTCCACACAATACCCAGCTGCTGATTCCATACAATATTCAGTCCCTGATTCCATAAAATACCCAGTCCCTGATTCTGTACAATACCCAGTCCCTGATTCTATACAAAACTCAGCCCCTGATTCTATAAAATACCCAATCCCATGTTCTATAAAATACCAAGCCCCATACAAAACCCAGTCCTGGCTGCCTGGGAGCAGCAAATGGAGCCAGGGGAGGATGAGGTCTGGGGAAATTCAGTCTCCAGCACAGCACAAAGTGGAAGATTTCCCTTGGCCCCACATTCATATAGTTTTCTCCCATGCAATCTGCCAAAAGTGCACCAGCAAAACAGCTATAAATACACACATAAGGAGTTTTCTAAGAATAAAGAAACTTGAAGAATAATGAAATTTGCTGTGCTGATAGGGGTTAGAAAATCTTACATTATACTCCTTCTTGTTCTGGTGAGAGCAGCAGCAGCAGAGAAAATCAGCACAAGAAGTCCTTGTTTTTTCTTGTGTTTTCATTTATTTTTATTTGCAGCAAAGTTTTCCCCATCTGGATCTCAGTTTCCTCTGCCCTGCTGCAATGGGGTCACCCCGGCAGGGGTGCCTGGCTGCACCCCCAGACACCAGCCCAGCAGAGAGAACACAGAGCCTCCACCACGTCTCTGTAATTGTTAGTGCAGAATGCACCGACATAAATGGAATTTCACCTTGGGAGCTGGGGCTGAACTGAGTCTGAATAGAGGTGAAATTCCCCAGGCAGATGGCGAGTCCTCTGGCTGGTGCAGTCACAGCCCTGGAGCACTTCATCAGGCCTTGGGAGCCCCCCATTAGCTCCACAGAGTGCTGGGATCAGGGGAGGAGAACAGCTGTATGTGTCTCTTCATGCCAGTGGGGAGCTGCAGAGTGCTGAACTACTGCCTGTGCAATAAAAAACAGGAATACAGCTCCTCTGAATTAGTTTAGATCACCGAGGTCTCTTTGTTTCAATTATCACTGGTACAGTCAAGTCTCCTGAAAGATCCCATTAGCTCCCAACTAGTTCTTTTACACACAGGCACCTTTTCTAATACCTTTTGCTTTAATGAAGATGCTTTTTTTAATAGCTCACACTGGAGCAGATACCAAAAAGAGAGTGGGAGCACTTAAAAATAAATGGGTCAAATGTGTCCCTGGTGTAACACAGTGGGGTGTATTAATGGTTTGTTTAGATCTAAGCTGTTGGGCAAGTGAAATGGTGGGAAAAAAGGGAAAAGAACAAAGAACTGAATCTAAATAAAGACCTGTCTTGTCCCCCTTTTTACTGGTTTCCCTTCTACAGGTCAGTAGGTGGTGCTTCCACTTTGCAGTGAGGATTTGTGGATAAGGAGTCACATCCATCATTTTCTACCTGCTAATGCTATTTACAAAGCCCCTTCCAGGGAAGTGGTTAAATCCTGGTGCCTCCATTCATGCCTACACTTCTGTAGTTGGGAGAGAAGATGGTCTCCAAAGAGGAGCATAGTTCTCTGTTTCTTCATCCTGGCTGCTGCATAAGGAAAGGTTCAAATTTGTTTAAAATGCCCAGATTGCTGTTCAATAAAAGTTTAAAAAACATCAAATAAAGGCAGGAAGGCAGAGGTCAGATGGTCCCCTGGTGCCTGTGACAGTTCTCCAGCAGGCTGCTCCTTGCCCTGGGGAGGACAGACTGTGAGTTTAGCCCAGGAGGCAGCAGGGAAGGGATGGTGCTCTGGGACTGTGCCTCAGAGGCTTTGACAGCAGCACGAGCACCCCAGCAATCTTGGCTGCTGCCAGCACAAGGAGGAGAGGTTCTCACTGAAATTGGATGGGAATCCTTTTCTTTCAAGATACCAAATCTCATTATACACAATCTGCTTGCAAGCCCACCGCCAGTTCTGCTCGGTGATTTTCTGCTGGGAAATGCTGCTGCATTTCAAGGCTGGCTTTCTCCACACTCATTTTCCAGCCCTCTTGTTAGGCTCTATTTTGCAGGGTCAAAAGGCCCTTTACTCTCAAGACTCCTCTCCATGTAGATACTCTTAAAACTAACGATAAAAATCTCCTCTCCATCTTTTAATAAGATAATGAATAGAGTTCTTGGTGCTTCACGTCATGTAACTCATTTCCTATGCCCTGGATCATTTTCCTGGCCTTCCTCTGAGGTCTGTGTAACACCTTCCAGTCAGTGTCAGGAGTGGGTGAGGTCTCCAGCAGCCATCACTCACTCCTCAGGACTGGGATGTTACTCCTGTAATTCCACTTGATTCTTTCCATGTGCACAGGGCTGTCCATGTGCTGCAGAGCTCAGAGCTCCCTTTGGGGCTGCTGTCCTACCATGATCCCAGAGCCATCACCTTCCCAGACAGGATCTCCCATTCTATGGCTCCATCAGCACTTTTCAGTGTCAAGATCAAAAGGCCTTTTTACTCTCAAGACTCCTCTCTACATAGATACTCTTAAAACTAACGATAAAAATCTCCTCTCCATCTTTTAATAAGATAATGAATAGAGTTCGTGGTGCTTCAGGTCATGTAACTAATTTCCCATGCCCTGGATCATTTTCCTAGCCTTCCTCTGAGGTCTGTGTAACACCTTCCAGTCAGTGTCAGGAGTGGGTGAGGTCTCAGGACAGAGATGAGGTTACTCCTCTGATTCTATTTGATTCTTTCCATGTGCACAGGCTGTCCTTGTGCTGCAGAGCTCAGAGCTCCCTTTGGGGCTGCTGCCCCACCATGACCCCAGAGCCATCACCTTCCCAAATAGGATCCCCCATTCTGAGGCTCTGAAATAAACACAGGCAGGAGATCTTTCTCCTTTTTAATGCCTTTATTAAAAGTGATCAGCTCAGGTGGGGAGAACCAATGGGTTCGCGCTCACGCCGCCGCTGCTCCCAGGAGTAACTTGGAGGAGGAGGAGGAGGAGCGCAGCTTTGTCCACTGGTCTGTGGGCAGAGCTGGGGGTTCTGTCCTCATGAGAGCATCAGGAAAGCCCTTGCTTTTCAGTTCAACATTCACAGAATCACAGAATTTCTAGGTTGGAAGAGACCTTTAAGATCATCAAGTCCAACCCATGTTCTAACACCTCAACAAGATCATGGCACCAAGTGCCACATCCAGTCCTTTTTTAAACACATCGAGGGATGGTGGCTCCACCACCTCCCTGGGTAGATGATTCCAGAATTATTATTATATATTCAAACTCCTCTGTCTAGCTGACATCTTAGGTTAGGGTGAGAGGTAAAAAGGCCTTGGCGGATGCTGGATTCTGTTCCTCACATCTAATCATCACTTTGATTCGTTAATTTTGTGTTGGCTCATTGTTTTAGGGGTTTTTGGCTGGGTTTGGTGAGGGGTCTCTCCTGTTGCATGCTGGATCTGATGTCATTTACATGCGACTCGATGTCCCTTCCCCTTCACCATCTGGGTGTCACCCTCTACAGAGGAGCAGGGTGTCACTTGACAAAAGGGGGAATTCTTAACCATCAATTCTTAGCCATCAGGTAGGTAACGAAAATGAACAGTTATAACAGCAACTCGCCCAACCTGTGAACTCTGCAACCTTTAAAAAAATTGGGCAACTTTTCCTACTCATAACAGGTCCATCAGCACTTTTACTTCCCAGGTGCAGCAGCTGACTGTGTACCTGACCCCCTGCACACAGCACTGCTGAAACCACACCTCAAATGCTTCCTTTGGTTTTGGGCTCCTCCTCACTGCAAGAAGACCCAGAGAGTGTCCAGAGGAAGGAATAGAACTTGTCTGGAGCACAAGGTGGATGGGGAGCAGCTGAGGGAGATGGAGGGGCTCAGCCTGGAGAAAAGGAGGCTCAGGGGAAACCTTACAGAGATTTGGCCCCTTCTGCAAGTAACAAGCTACAGAACCAGAAAGAATGGCCTTGAGTTGCACCAGAAGTTTAGATTGGATATTAGGGAAAGCTTCTCCATGGAAAGGCTTGTCAAGCACTAGAAAAGTGAGAGAGCTCATGGCTGTTATTGATCTGTCCTTTTGAACTGAAAGGTGAGGAACCCTCAGTGCCCCAAGGGCTGGAGGAAGGGGAAAGTGCACCACAAACCAATACAAACACACATACAGCAAGGCTGAAGGGAATTTTAGCAAATGTTCCCCTTCTTCTGAGTTTTTTTTTTAAAGAGAAATGAAGAATAATCTTGTCCTTTAGAGGAGATATATTCCACTGGATGGACTATTTTTTACAATAGCTGATGCCCCTGCCAGCCCAGAGGAAAGCAAACTGAGTGATTAGAAGAGTCTAAAACTATTGCTGGAAGTGAAAAAGGACATGGAGCAAGGACAGTTATTTTTAAGCTGCGCAGCAGCACTGCATGATGATTTAACAGCACAAAAGTTACAATTTCTTGTTGATCACATTTTTTTTCCTCCTCTTTCCAAACCTATAGCCAAACTTGCAATCTGTGCCTTATGAATTACTACAGTGGCTACCAAAGAGAAAGAAGGGATCAGTTTATTACAAAATTAATTTGTTGCCACTTGAGCTCCTGAGAATTGTGCCCGAGTGCAATTTGTATTTGCAGATGTTAATGATGAATGAAAGGAAGCCCCAGATGAGGAGAGGAAAGTGCAGATCATTTTGGCTGTACAAGGTATCTGGAGGAGGGCTGAGTGTATTTGTGAGCTGCAGTTAATGGCAGCGCATTCCACGGATGGCAGAGCCAAGACTTTCTCTTTATCACCCCAGATCCTCCAGCCAAGTGCAGTGGCCAGAAACAACCTCGAAACAGGTTTCAGGAGATGATAAAAGTTTAAAAGGAGGGGGAGGCAAGGGAAGATATATCCATTGGTGCTAAATGGAATAAAGAATTATACACAAAGAGAGCGAGCCCGCAGCAGCTGCAGTCAAGAAAACAAATCAACCATTTATTACTTCTCCTTCAGTGTTTTTAAATATTTATGGGATGCCATCCATAACCAAGTTAATTGTGAATGGCTCATGGTGTATTTGCAGAGCCTTCTTTCACCTGCAAGCAGCAGAACTGCTGTGAAAGGGACTTTTCATCAATGACAATAATTATGTGGCCCCTTAACAGCTCTGTGTGTGCCTTATGGCATAATCCAGTGCAGCTACTCCCACAGGGAGCCAAGGAATGCCAAGGGAATGGGCAGAACACAGTTCCATGTGTCTGTGCATGCAGGGTGAGGGTCCTGCTGGAGAAAGAAACCAGCCCCACTCTGCCAGTATGAGACTTGTGAACATCCACAGCTGAGAAAATGAAAAAGCTCTATGCTCCCTGCCATTTACAAGGGAGGAATTAATCCAGAGTGCCCTCATTACTGCTGGTAGCACCTTGCCTAACTCAGTATTTAAACAAAAATAAACAAAGAACGAACCCCAACCTGCTCCTTGTGCAGTGACCTGGTGTCAGAAATGAAGAATTTGTCTCCACACTGATTTAATCATATCAGAAAGATGGATGACAGGATTCATTAGTGTGACACAATGTTTATTGTTTAATCACATTATCTGCCAGCTCTCGGGGAGGCTGAGGGAGGTTTATGTGACGCAGACCTGACACAGGGATCACAGGAGCTGCCTCTCCACACAGGTGGCTCTGGGATGTTCCTGCTGCCCCCAGGTGAGGCTCAGCACCTGAAAGTGGCCCCACACACCTCCCTTTAGTGCAAATCTGGCTCTGTGTTTTACCTGTTCCCTTCCTTTCACCATGTGGACACTGTTCACCCAGGTGCACAGAAAAAGGGCAGCAGCAACCAGGTACCACATTGAAAGAGGGTTTCTGATTCCTTTCCATATTTTTATGTGAAATCCTGTTGCTTGCTGGAGTTGAAATCCAAAGAAGTTTTTCTTTTTGCCAATTGGCAGCTTTTCCAGGCTAACCCCCGTCGAGTTTGCCAGACTTCCTTCAGTCAAAATAAGCATAAGAATAAAAAATCTGCTTAAGGTATTTCTGAAGCATTTTCAATTTTGGTGACATCCAACAGATTTTCATGTTCTGCTCAGCTCAGATGAGCAAGACAGGGAACAAAGCCTTGCTGTATGTGTATTTGTATTGGTTTGTGGTGCACTTTCCCCTTCCTCCAGCCCTTGGGGCACTGAGGGTTCCTCACCTTTCAGTTCAAAAGGACAGATCAATAACAGCCATGAGCTCTCTCACTTTTCTAGTGCTTGACAAGCCTTTCCATGGAGAAGCTTTCCCTAATATCCAATCTAAACTTCTGGTGCAACTCGAGGCCATTCTTTCTGGTTCTGTAGCTTGTTACTTGCAGAAGGGTCCAAATCTCTGTAAGGTCTCTCCTGAGCCTCCTTTTCTCCAGGCTGAGCCCCTCCATCTCCCTCAGCTGCTCCCCATCCACCTTGTGTTCCAGACAAGCTCCATTCCTTCCTCTGGACACTCTCTGGGCCTTCCTGCAGTGAGGAGCTCAAAACCAAAGCAGCTGGTTTCACTGTGGGTAACACAGAACCACAGAAGGGGTGGGTTGGGTTGGGGTGGGACCTTAAAACTCATCCAGTGCCACCCCTGCCATGGCAGGGACACCTTCCACTGTCCCAGGCTGCTCCAAATCCCAATGTCCAGCCTGGCCTGGGGCACTGCCAGGGATCCAGGGGCAGCCACAGCTGCTCTGGGCACCCTGTGCCAGGGCCTCCCCATTTTCACAGGAAAGAATCAGCTCAGTTCACTCTGTTCCACTGGCTTGTTTTGCTTTTTTAACCATATTATTATTAAGGACAAATGAATAAAACCAAAATATTTTATCCTGCAAAAAAAAGCAATAACCAAAGCCTAGAAATTTACACTTGTATTATTATTAGAAAAAAAAAATCAATAACAATTTTTCCTGAGAATAACTCCATTCACTTTTCATGAACTCAGAATCTTGCAGAGAACAGGTAAAATGTTGTCTCCTGCTCCCAGCTGGCAGCAGAACTGTGTCCCACCAGGAATTCCTGCAGCTGGGGTGCAGAACAGGGATAACTCTCCTACACACCCTGCTCTACAGAGTTATAAATACACAACCATGTTCTCCCATACCCAAACTTACAGCTCCTGTTGTTAGCACACATCCTTCACAAAGACAATCAGCCTCCAGCCAAGGGCTTCAAATGATGGAGAATCCACCTTGCTGCTGGGTAATTTATTTCAGTGGTTAATTACTCCCTGCTAAAAATGTGCACCATATTTCTAGCCTGCACTTCTGCAGCAACTGCTTTAAAGCAAGTTTTTAAATGAGTTCAAATACATGCTGGAGCAGGACTTAGGGAGTTAATTAATACTGTTTGGATAGCCAGACAGTGGAGGCATGTTCAATAAAGCTGACATTTATGTATCACTATCAATTCACAAAGATGAAACACTGAATTCACTTGCAAAGCAACAGGCTTGTGGATTTTTAGACATCTTAGTAGAATTTCAATAAAGCTATAAAGAATAATCTACTTAATTTCCACCAAACCCTCTCTCTATGATGTAAGGGTAGAGCAGTTTTATTTTTCATAATTTAGGGAAAAATATTCACTCTGTAGTCCCTTGCAAGCCTGAGCTGAGAAATATTTATCTTACTATTTTAATTTTTTCCCCATGATTTATAAATGCTGCTGTCTTTCCCTAGAGATGGGCATGAGGCTCAGATTGCTGACATTGATTGATTCAAGGGGGAAAAGTTTGTCACATTTCATCTGACAAGGCCAGCACATGCAATCCTTGGACAGATGTACCAGGGAGAGAATTCATATTTTTATCTTGAACAGGGTTCTGGGCAGATGTTATCTGAGTTCAGATCCTGCAAGAAATTATTGTGAATATGTAAAGAGAAATAATCTGCTGGGAGAAAAAGTCTTACCAAGTTTTGCACAGACTGAATAGCTCTGGACAACTCATTTACACCAATTCTCCTTGAGATTCACACCCTGCCTGAAGTGAATGGACAGAACTTTTCCATGGTTTCCAAATCAGTCAGACCAACAAACCTGAGGCATTTCCTGGAAAATGCCAAGACATGCAGATATTTTTCCTATCATTGCAAAGAAAATCCTCTTCTTCCCTCACCAACATGCAGCCATCAGAAAAAGCAAGATTTAAAGGGATTTCACACTCCCATAAAAAATAACCCACAAATCACTCCTGAGAGCTGCCAAACTGAGCTGACCACTAAGAAAGGCCAAGAACTGATTTTTTGGTATCCCATGAAGAATGATGGGAGATATTGGCATTAAAATCAATATAAAGCTTATAACTCACATCACTTTTGAAAACTCAAGTTTTTTGTCTTTTGTGGTTTGGGTCTTTTCAAATATTTCAGTTCAATTTCATTTGAATCAGCTCAGTTCACTCTGTTCCACTGGTTTGTTTCGCTTTTTTAACCATATTATTATTAAGGACAAATGAATAAAACCCAGATATTTTATCCTGCAAAAAAAGCAATAACCAAAGCCTAGAAATTTACCCTTGTATTATCATTAAAAAAAAAATCAATAACAATTTTTCCTGTGAATAACTTCATTCACTTTTCATGAACTGAGAATTCCATTCCAAATCAAGTGAAATTTTGTTTTAAAAAAATTCCCAACCAGCCCCAGCAAATATTTCTTTCTGTGTTTGTAAATCTTTCCTGCTTCCCTCTACAAGTACCTGTAGTGCTTCGATGAAGACCTCCTATCTCACCCAATAAATTCAATGTACCTGTCTCCAGATGTGGGAAAACTGCAGCATACCAGCATGTATCCAAGTAAAAATGACTTCAGCAAGCATTTCTCCTTTGTTTTACTGAGAACAACCCGGCAAGCCTTCCAGGGAGCTGACCCTGAAGCAAAACAGATGTACAGAGCCTTGCAACACCTACATCTTCATTTCCTATGTTTTGCTTTTTAGAAGAAGTGTAGGTGTCTAATGGAGCTTGGGAAAGCCACATTTTCCTTCAACTACACAGTCAAAGTAAATCAAGAGTGTCGAGTAAAGAGAAACTAATTCTATTTTTCTTGCTTCCAGTAGGAAGGAGAATTGTCTGTCCTCCCCTTCTTGCCCCAAGCAACAGTCTTGGCAGCGAAGAATATTTTTTCATAAAGCATAATGCAGAAGCAGCTCTCATTCACTCCAGCAAATCCTGTTTAATCCTTGGATTTGTATCGTTTGCTGACTAGACTGAGAAATTTGGCTGCATCTAATCCTTTGGCTTCTGAAGAAAAATGGCTTATTTAAATATTTAGCTGCACTTTGTCAATAGCAGCGGGCTGGGGGTGATGGATGACAGCAATTATGCTGGGTGCATCTCCATTAACGTGCCACTTTCCCCAGGTATGGAGTCTGCCTCTTGTATGCTTTGTTTAATGATCACGACTGAGGAGGAATTTTAATGACCCCTCAGCAGCCTGTGCTCACTTGAGGCTGGATATTGTTCAGTGGTGTGGGAGTAGCTGGTGAGCTGGGATGATCAGAGCACTGGATTAGACACATCCTCTGCAAACAAACTGACTCAGGCTTGGTGACACCCTGGGCTGCAGCAGGTGGAACACACCAGGAGACAGCCTCAGCTCCAGCCAGGAGAGAAGAAACAGATCCCAATGCTCTGCTGTGAAAAATGTGTATTTTATGATTGGCTTTTTACAAATATTAAAATGAATATTATATGTGTTGTGTTAGAAAGTAATACTGTGTTAATTCTCTTAAGTAGTGTGTTAAATATAGTTTTATGTTATAACATAAGGTTAAAACAGAAACGATGCTATGTAAGATACTTTTTTAAAGAAAGGACTCACAGCGAGGTAGCAGCCATGGGACACCTAAGACTTTCAGAGAAAGACAATTTATTGTGCTCTCTTATCAGAAGAAATGAACTTCTTCCCACCTTGCTCAGCTGAGTTAGGATTAAGAGGAAGAAGTTGACACTGACCAGACAGAATCCTGTGTTTGAATGGAATTTATGCATCATGTATGAGGTGTATGAATATGCAACAGGCTGTTGCTTTTAAGGGTTAATCCTCTGTTAACATGGGTCCTTTTTCGGGCTTTTGTTGCCCAGAAAAAGGTACCCAGACTGTCCATAACTATTGTCTCATATTGTCCTAAATCCAAATTGTCCAAATTATTATTACTCTAATTCTATTGCTATTTTTATAACCATTTTATTATAATTAAACTTTTAAAATTTTAAAAACAAGTGATTGGCATTTTTCACATCTGCCATGCAGTTTTCAGTCCATCATGTGATGAGAACATTCTACACTGCTCACAAAATTTCTGTCAGCCATGTACCTCTCTCATAAACCATTTTTTTATGGTTCTATTTCTATGGATCTATAGGGAGACAGAGATAGAGACACCAAGAGTGAAGGCAGACTGTAGGAATGTGCTCCCTGTTGACAGAGTGACAAAACTCTCCTTTGTCCCCTCAAAAAGGAAAGAAGCCCAGAAGTTTCTCTCAATTAGGTGAAAAAGCCACCTCATAGGCCTGGGGGACTTCACCTCAAACCTAAAGATAGCCAATTGGACATGAGCCAAAAGGTCCTGCCTGGGCAATTTATTAGAAAAGGAAGAGAACAAATAAACGAACTGCTTTTGTGGTGTGTTTTACCAGGAGCAACAACCTCTGGCACCTGGCTCAGTTTTTATTGTTTGTTATTTTGCCTTTTATTAAACCTTTTTGTTTCCAACACTGCAACAGAAGGAGTCCTGCTGATTTTTATGCCTCCAAGGGTAGCTGAACTGTCTTGAGTGAGAAAAAGACCTCCAATGGCTTATCAGACCTGGCTGGAGGAGGCTCCTCTAACACCAGACATTCCTCCCTCACCTGTACCAGGAGATACCTCCAGCACACCAGGGCTGGGCTCAGCAGTGATGTGCTGGTGCCCCTGACATCAGGCAGGGTTTGCTGGGTTTACAGAAGGATGTCCAGGATGTTTCCATGCTCACCCCTCTCCCCTGGCTTTCCAGAGGGGGATGGAAGAGCCCTTCTGCTCCAGTGGAGCCTGGCTCTGTGGCACACACTGAGCTGGGCACTGAGGACAATGCAATCACTCTTGGCTCCTCTGGCTGCCAGAAAAAGTGAGTCAGGAATAAATCTGAGGCCACTCCACTGCTGCTCACCCTTGGCATAATCATCTGAAACAGAGTGGGTCCAGTTGTACCTCACAGGCCATTGTAAAGGCAGAGACAAAGAGCCTGTGAATCAATGAAAACAGGGGCCAGACCCACCACAGAAATTTGAGTGTAACCTCCAGCTCTTTTCCCCTCTTTTCTCCTGTCTGGGCCAGGGGTCCTGTTCCTGCTGTTATTCTCTATGTACTATACATGTAAAGTGAATTTATTAGACTGCTGTGTACTTGTGCCTACACAGGCCTCACATGAACCATTTCCTTCTGGTCAGAGCAGCACATATGAAAGAAATGTTCTGCATTGATTATTGCATGTTAATATTGCAGTAAAAGATGTGAGGTAAAATGTGACAATCTAGTAAATCCCAGGTATTTTGTGTTTCGCGTGTATGTGGTACAAATCTTCAAAAGTCAACAGGATGCTCAGAGGACAGATAAAGGCAACAGAGATCTTTGAATGTAATTTCATTCTCGGGTAACAGACACCCTTTAAAAACACAACATGATCTATAAACTGTATTATTACACTGAAGAATTGAGGGCAATCCTGACCCCTAACAGGTCATTAATAAATAATATCTACATTAGTGCTGTTCTGTCCATCCTTGGTCCATGTAGGATTTGGAGTCACAAAAGGCAGCTCAGTGTTCCCGATACATTTTGGAAGTAGAAAAAAAAAATCCATTTGAAATCTGCCTCCTGACAAATACAGGCTGGACCAGCATAATTTTCCTATCTATTTCTCCTGCTACAAGGTATTATTTGCATTGGAAAGATCCCTGTACAGAAGGTGTGATGGGTAGGTTTAATCAGTCAGTCCACAGACCTGACTGCCATCCTCCACCCCAGCTTTCACTGCAAAGAAATGTGCAGAGGCCACCTTAAAACATAATTAAAGGCAGACCACACAAGGGATCCAAACAGCTCAGCCATCTATTAATGGAAATGATGGATGCTCTGTATTAACCTTGCTGCTGTTGCAGCCCTACATAGAGAGAGCAGCAGCCCTGTGAGCCATCCAGCGAGGTTACCTCCTGCAAATTGTATTAATAATTCACTTGTCTGTGTGAGCAAATCCCTCCTTCCCAGGCCAAAAGGTTGCACTAATTTAATGGTGCAAGGTTCAGATATCCATACGCTCCTCCAGGCAGAGATGAAGCAGAAAACGTGGAGCTTGGCAGCCACCCTTTCCTGGGCTCTGTGCAGCAGCCAGAGGCTGCCCAACCTTTCTTGTGGGATGTAGGGCCAGGACAAGGAGGAATGCCTTCAAGCTGACAGAGGGCAGGGTTAGATGGGATATTGGGAAGGAATTCAGGGTGCCCAGAGAGCTGTGGCTGCCCCTGGATCCCTGGCAGTGCCCAAGGCCAGGCTGGATGGGGCTTGGAGCAGCCTGGGACAGTGGAAGGTGTCCCTGCCCATGGCAGGGGTGGCACTGGATGGGCTTTAAGGTCCTTCCCCACCCAAACCATTCTGTGGTTCTGTGATAACAAAATCAAAGCTGGGGATTTGCAGTCTGGCCTTTTCCAGCAGAATAGGATCCCATACACAGCCCTGGGAAAGCCCTGGCAGTCCCAGGGCTATGGGCATTTTCTGATGGAAGAGGCAGGTCTGCTGCAATTCAGCAGAGATCCCATGTGCAGCAATCATACCAAAAGTGTGTCCAAAATTATTCACAAGAAAATCAAAGCATCACCTGTGTTCTTAAAAAACTACTTTATGTTGGCTTATACCCCATTTCTTAACTGACAGCGTTGATCTCTTCATGTCACTGGGGTGAGATGGGAGAGAGGAGAAGGGAAAGCAGAGGGGGCAGAAGATGAGGAAGCAATCATAGAATATCCTGAGGTGGAAGGGACCCACAAAGGACATCCAGGGCACCTCCTACACCCCAACAGCCCCACCTGGGCATCCCTGGCAGCTCCTGCAGCTCTGGCAGCCTCGGGGCCGTGCCCATTCCCTGGGGAACCTGGGCAGTGCCAGCCCCTCTGGGGAAGAGCCTTTCCCTGATATCCAGCCTAAACAACCAATAATCATTGAGAAATGCCCCAAATCTGAGGGGGGTGGAAGAGTGATGGATTTCAAGACTGCCATACATTTTAAGCGTTTGTACTCCCTTGTTGAACGTCACCAATCCTCCATCATGGCACCCAGTGAAGTGTTACATTGCCTTGCCTTTTGCCTACCTACACAGCCTAATTTGGAGTTACCTGCTAACAGTCATTTAATCCACTGCAGGGATTTTGTACCATTTTCACTCCTGGAGCAGTCGTTTCACAACATGTCAAGTGGGAGCAGCACAACTGAGGCTGAGAAATCCGGCTGTCCATGGAAACGTGGGTGGCAGAAGCAGGGAACCTGGAAAGATCCAAGAGAAGGTGGTAATTGCCCAGGAGCAGAGATAATTGAAGCAGACTAGCCTTACATGAACCCCTGCAATGACATTTCCTTGCCATGCACAGTGCAGCTGCCCCACTCCTTGAGAGAGAATCAGGGTGTGTGGTGACTTTAAAGCCCAAATCTGGGGGTTTAACTCTGAAGATAAAAACACTGTGGCTTTAACTGGGAAGGGTTTAACATGGCTGGAAACCATAAATGTTATGGCTTCCCAGCAGTACAGCAACCATCACTGTGAACACATGGCTGTGATGCCAGCTGTGAGTGCCTGTGCTGGATGTAATTGCTTTTTTTCCTCCTGGTGTTCTTCATCAACCACCCAACCAACATATGAAGCAGAGGAATTTGCCATATGAGAGAGGAAATCTTGCACAAGATTTGCTCCAGTTTCTCTCTGTGTTGATCTGATAGAAGAGAAATAGCAACAAGAGATTACAGGATGTTGAAGCAAGAAAAGATTGTTTGGCTAAAACCCTGGTTGAATCCAAAGTCACAGGGAAAAGATGTGTGAGTTTTTTTTCCATTTGCCATTTTTCCTAAGGAGCCCTGAGTCTGAGCTCTCTGAGGAGTGCTGGAAATACAGAACCAATGTGTGGATGTGACTCCAAAGCAGTGGTGACAGCCAGATTTACAGGTGCTGGCTGCCCATGCCAGGTGCATCCTCTCCCATCTCTGACCCTTCAGATCCTGCTGCAGCTCTTGGAGCTGCTTTGTAACCTCCCAAAGACCTCCCAGATCTGCTGCCTTCCACTTCCACCCTCCCTGCTTGGTACATTCTTGTCCATGGTACATCTTTGCTCTCTTCCCTCTCCCCAACCTTGACCAGGATTCAGCTCCAGCTCTGCTCACACAGCTGTGACACAAACAGCCCAGAGCTCAGACTGCCTACACGACACAAACAAGAACAAAACTCAGTAAAATCCATCCCCCTTCCAATGCACATAAAGCAGGCAGTGGCAGACCATGAAATCACAGAATGTCCTGAGCTGGGAGGGACCCCCAGGATCAGCCATGGCAGCCCCAGCCCTGCCCAGACACCCCAACAGCCCCACCCTGGGCATCCCTGGCAGCTCCTGGAGCTCTGGCAGCCTCAGTGCCCATTCCCTGGGGAGCCTGGGCAGTGCCAGCACCTCTGGGGAAGAGCCTTTCCCTGGTATCCAACCTAACCTTCCCCAGCAGATGACTTTTGCAGCTGTTCCTGAGCCCCCCAGCATGAGGCAGAGCATGAGGTTTTCCCTTCCCTCCGTGGGTTTGAATGACACAGGGAGTGAAGACAGAAACCTGAATGTTTCTGTTTATAGAGTAAGGCAAATGTCACAGCTGTGGAGGGATATTTCACAGCCTATGGACCCTGAGGACAGAAATGCAGAAACAAACTGCCAAGTGATGTTTCTTGTTTCCAGACACCAGCTTTTCCAGGCACTCTCTGGACCTGCCTGAGGAGTTGTTCTCCCCAGCTCCTGGATGAATCTGTGACAATTGCAGTGGAATTCTGGAATTCGTTACTTTTTTCCCCTCAATTTTTGTTTACATATCTACTTTGCATTGAAATACGAATATTGTGAGCTTGGGAATCTACTTTCTACAGCTGATTCTTTGATGGAAACAATACTTTCTTTCCCCTCAGTTGAAATGAAAGGTTTTTCTCCAAGGGGGAAAAGTACATTGGCATCCATTCCAGATTTGTTATTCAGCAAACAGTCCAATTCAGGGTGTCAGCCTCCCCGTTGATTTGCAATATAGACTGTGAGATACTGTTATCCTGCTGCCATTTACTCTGCACAGTTTCACTCTAGAGAGCTCCTGACCCTACTGAATTCGGCTCAAGAGTTACCATAGGAAAAATATAAGGCAGTGCCTTAAAAGGGAACTTGAAAACAGCCAGTTTGTTATTCATTTGTTTAAATGAAAATACTAATCATTGTTTTCCCCAGAAAACCCGATGGTTACTTATAGATACATTTAAAAGAGGGAGAAAGGTGTTAAAACCAGAAGGTGTTATTACCTCGTTGACACTTGTAGGGAAATAACAACAAGTAAAAATGCCTGAAGCTGCTCAGCCCAAACAGTTTCAGAAACAAACATTAACATTACAAACACTGCGCGAGGACAGAAGAAGGATCTCACAGATGTGGTGTTCGTAATTTCAATTGTGGTATGAGCACTGTTTATGAAGACTTCAACAGATACATGCCAGAGCTCTAATTTGGACCTTTCATTTTCATGTGGAAATAATACTAAAAAAAATTTGTTTGTTCTCTCTCTGGCTGCTCCCAGGTACTTTTCGAGTCAGTCAGTTCTTTTTAACAAGCAAACAGCACTTTTTGTTACAAGAACTTCTGAATGCAGCCCCATTCAGAATGACAAATAAATGTGAACATCATCTTCTGAGATAATTAGCAGGAAACTTCAGCAACAACTCTGACTCCTAGAATTTTAATGGCAAGAGTAACCTTTGCAGCACAGGGTTGAGTTCCTGGAGGCAGCACGGGGTTGAATTCCTCTTTAATTTAGAGCTACTCATAAATAGAAATAAACACCAAAGCCAGAAATTATGGGCCTCCATCCCCCTGAGTTTGCAATGAAAACCTTGTCCACCATCAGTGCTTTAACCCTCCCAAGTACTGATGAAGGCAAAGCTCTGTCCTCCACTGCCATCTCCATTTCTCTCTGCCCTCTGGGACATCATGGTGCCTTTGCCAACCCTGGGAGAACACAAAGACATGGAGCTGTGGGGAGAGCAAACCTGGAACTGCCCCAAAAGGAAGTGTTCAAAGCCAGACTGGATGGAGCTCTGAGCAACCTGGTCTAGTGGAAGGTGTGGAAGGCATGGAGGACTGGAACAAGATGATATTTAAGGTCCCTTCTAACCAAAACCAGCCTTTGATTCTATGAAAAGCAGAAGAAGAATAACCAAGAAAGAAAAATGTCACAGACATATTTTATGAAAAATCTCGTTTTTCTTTCTTGATTACTCTTCCTCTGCTTTTCATAGAATCCTTTCCTTAGGATTTTTCTTTCCAGAGAAGCTGAGAGGCCTCAGGAACAAAATGTAAACAATGATTATCTGCTGCTGTGGAATGTAACAGGTGCATCTGTGATTGGCCCATGTTGGTTGTTTCTAACTGATGGCCAATCACAGCCCAGCTGGCTCAGACAGAGAGTTGGAGCCACAAACCTTTGTTATCATTCTTTCTTATTCTATTCTTAGCCTAGCTTCGTGATGAAATCCTTTCTTCTATTTTTTTAGTACAGTTTTAATGTAATATATATCATAAAATACTAAATCAGCCTTCTGAAACATGGAGTCAGATCCTCGTCTCTTCCCTCATCCTAAGACCCCAGTGAACACAGTCACAGAAAAAGGCTAATAATGATGTTCATTATGGGGAAAGGCCAGTGCAGCCTTGAGGGACTCAGCACAAATTGTCTGGGACACAGCCCTTGGGGAGGACCTGTATGGGGCCTGATTGTTACAGAAAAGACACTGCTGAGGAAAAGAATAATTTGGGTTTATATCATGCCTTTAAAACCTAAGGTGTGGCAAAATAACTTGAGAGATGAGCTGCAGCGCCCTTTATGTCTGGAGAAGTGGCAGGCTTTCCATGCACAGCAGCACCGTGCAGCCTGCCTTTGCCAGCACAAGTGTTCTGCTGAGCAGGAGCACTCTGGATTTAGAGGCAGGAGTGAGGCAATTTGTTCCACTGCCTCTGCCAAGGATGCTCCTCACAATCTGCCCTGCTCTGTCTCATCACTAAAGCAGGACCAGCGGTGACAGGGACATGTGCCAGCCCCACCTCGGGGCCAGCACAGCCAAGGGGCTGCAGGAATCCATGTGCCCATCCATGTGTCCTGCCCAGGGCATAAGTGTGCCCCTGAGCTCTCGGGTCTCTGTGGTTGAGATGGCCCTGAGGTATCAGAAAGTCTCTTTTTTCCCAGCCCTGTGACCGAAGAAGTCGAGATTCATTGGTTCTGCTTTTCAAGGTTGTTTATTTTCTCTTACCTATTCCATTCTTTCTCTGACCTGCTGAGATCTGTCCAGCAGGTCGGGTTGTGGCACAGTCCCTGCCCTTGGGGTGGTGTTAACTTTTTTTACTAAGAACTACATGTACTTTATTTACAATAATTTTCCAATACCTATCACCTATGTTAGATAGTCTGTCTCTACTCTAAACCAATCCAGAAGTGCCAACATCACAGCAGAAGATGGAGAACAAGAAGAAGAAGGATAGGACGTGCTCAGATTCCTCCATCTTGCCTCTTCAACCCCCATTCTAAAACGCCAAAATTCTACTTTTTCACCCTGTGACAAATTCACTATCATTCTACTCAAACTCTTGTGGCTTGTAAATCTTCATACAAAGTTGGTAATTGTTTCCATGGGTTAAAATCAAAGGCACAGGTGTTTTTGACTCTGTGCCAAGGTCTCTGAGCCCCTTGCCAAGGTCTTAAATGATCCAGGGCAGCCAGGGAATATCCTGGGTTCTGACACTGAGCAAACAGGTTTAACCCTTGAGAGTGCCCAGCAGCACCCATGGGATCTCAGTGAGCTGCTGCTCTCTCTGGGTGGCCCTGCTTGCAGTGACAGTGACAGTGACAGTGACAGTGACAGTGACAGTGACAGTGCCAGTGGAATTCCAGGGCTGCTCCTGCTGCCTGGGATGGCTGCAGGCAGAACCACTTGTCTGCGTTTGTAAGGACAAGCTGCACATCCCCACTGGGCATGTTTCCTTGGGTTGCCTCCTCCAGCAGCAGAGCTGCCCGACCTCCAGCTAACCTGCAATCCAAACAACTGTGCTGGAAGGGAATCTGCCTGCAAGCCCAGCCTGAGACACATGGATAAAGCAAAGCCAATTTGTTATCTTGGATTAAACCCTCGGTGACTTCACTTGATGTGGGGGTTTCATCAGCCCCAAAGTTCAGGGCAAACATGGCAGAAATATGTGCAAGGAAGCCCTGCAAGTCAGGATGATTGGCTCTGTCTTGGATGAGGAGAAATACACAGCCTGTGCTCTGCAGAGGAATGGATGTAAATTATTGTAAGCAAAACCTAGCAGCTTGTTTACAGTGTGTGTTACCTAAATTATGTCAATATTTCTCTCTTTTTTTTTGTCAAGCCCTCCCTCACATGCAAACAAATCCCTCTCCCACCCCTCAGCTTTCAAAAAAAATCAAGCAAACACATATCCTCTTCAAGTGCCAGTCAATCATAGGTTTCAAGGCATAAGTAGAAGAAGAAAATATCTTTTTTTTGCTTTTGAAATGAACACAAAATTAAAAAAAAAAAAGCAACCTGTAACATCAGACCATCATTAGTGAGTGTTTAATCAGAAACAACAGATTGGCCTTCAATCATCACTAATGACAACTTCTCTGCTGTGAAGTCTGACTGTGCAGGCAAGCACAGGAGAGCTCTCAGAGCCTGACACACAGGGCTTTAATAATACTCTCTGTGACCTGTAATTCCATTTGTCCTATAGAATCACTGTACCTGGCATGTCCAGGGCCATTTCTTATGTCCCCTCCTGAAAGGGAACAAAATTACAATGGATCCCTTCTCATGCTTCACTGAGGTAAAGGCAGTAATGAAGGGAGTTAGATTTTGCTACACAATCAGGAGGAACAGCAATAACTCTTCCCAGCAGCCAGAAAGTTCTGGAGGTATATTGTTTTCTCCAGCTATCTGAAATAAATCCCAGGGGGTAATTACAGAACAGAGAAATAACACATAAATCCTCTTTAATTGACAACACTCGAAAAAAAAAAAGAAACACAGCAGAATTGCATAGTTTCATCCCTCCTCCTGCACTCCTTGTGCTGCTCCTCATGTCCCAGGGACATCTGGGAACCAGGGAGGGTCAGACCCAGAAATCTCAACCTGGATGAGGAATCTGCTTTAATGTAAAGCTCTTATGGGAAAGCATCCATCTCAATCCTGGGTAATGGGTTACAGGGAAAACCAGCAGAGCAGAAAACTGGTATCAGCCTGGATTATCTCCCTGCAGGACTTCTGCCCCTGCAGAAAAGGATTCACAGAGACTCAGAGCTGCAGCTCCCACAGCACAGGCACTGAGCAGGGTGAGCTGGTGCCAGTCAGGCACAGCAGGGAGAGCTGGAATTCTCATTCCTGCCCTGCCACAGCACCACAGCCCAGACCCACAGGGTTTCCAGCTGTGTCCTCCAGGCAGCAAAGGGCCTGAAAGGAAATGGCAAGGATCTGTGTGGTTTTGCTGTCAGGAATCAGCATCTGAAGGCAAACTCCTTGGCAAAAGCTGTGTGTAGTCTCTCTTCATCCAGCAGTTTACAGGTAACCCAGTGCTGGAAGGGGCAGCATATCCTGGGAACAGGATATCCAATTTACTGTAGCTTTTGTCACTGACCTCCACATCATCACCTTTAGGAAAAAAAAAAAAAAAAAAGAAAAAGAAAAGAGAGAATGAAAGGGGCTGGAAATGCTCCCTGAGCTGTCTGAGAGCAGCCACAGGAGCTGTTTCTGGCACTGACACCTGCAGGGCAGCACTCACTGCTCCTGCTACAGACCCAGGGCAGAGGGAGGCAGAGCAGCTGTGCAGAGCCCCAGTGCCACACTGGCAGCTCGTACAGCAGCACTGCAGGGATGCACAGCTGTGGTGGAGTTTGAGGGTCCCCAGGATGAGGGAAGAAATGAGAATCTTGACTCCATGTCTCAGAAGGCTGATTTATTATTTTATATATTATATATATTAAAGATATATATATATATAATATATTGATATAATATATATATATTACATATATATTGTAATTAAAAGAAAATGATATTGTAAGGACAAGTGGCACATTCCCACTGGGCATGTTTATATTTTATATTATATTATATATATATTATATATTATTATTATTATTATATAAAATAACATAATATAATAATATATCATTATTAATATATTTTATATATTTTATCTATTATATTAAAATGAATATATATAATGTATATATATAATATTATATACATATTATAATTAAAAGAAAATTATATATATTATATTAAAAGAATTATATACTAAAACTATGCTAGAGAAAAGAGAAAGGAGACATCAGAAAGCTAGAAAGGAATGAATAATAAAAACCTGTGACTGATCAGAGTGCCAACACAGCTGAACCATGACTGGTCATCAAGTAAAAACATTCCACATGAGACCAATCAAAGATGCACCTGTTGGTAAACCATCTCCAGACCACATTCCACAGCCATCAGTTATTGTTTACATTTCTTTTCTGAGGCTTCTCAGCTTCTCAGGAGAAAAATCCCAGTGAAAGGATTTTCATAAAATATGTCTGTGACACACAGAGACGTCTGACAAGAGCACAGGATGAGGGGGAATGGCTTCAAACTGACAGTAGGTTTAGAGGGGACATTAGGAAGGAATATAATATTATTTAGAGGAGATATTAGGAGGAAAATGATTCAGTACTGTGCCAGAGGTGAGGCCCTGGCAGAGGCTGGACACAGAAGCTGTGGCTTCCCCTGGATCCCTGGAAGTGTCCAAGGCCTGTCCGTGTATCCATCATGATCTCAGGCTGATCCTTTTGTTTCCTGCTCCTTTTGTTTCCTGCTCCTTGGCTGAGGGGTACCTCTGCCAACTGCTGTTATCACAAACTGTCCTGCCTCGTCCTGCCTGTGGACAGAGCAAGGCCAGAGTGAGGAGCAACCAAGTGCTCCCCTCTCCCTCTCTGCCTCTTCCTTCTCCAGGCTGTCCTAAGAAGATGAGTAAGACACCAGACACGAACACACATTCCCATTGCTCTCATGCAGATGGCTTTCACAGACACACAAAGCCAAAAATGTCCTTAAAATACATCACCATGGAAGCTGAGAGACAACACAAAAATCTGCTGATCCCAATATTGAACTTTAACCACTGGGACCCCGTGGAGTTCTCTGCTCAGCCTGCAGAGCCCCATGGAAATCACCCAGCTCCAAATGACAGTGTCATTGTCACCAATGTGCTTCACCCCAGCCTGGCCCCACAGAGAGTTCATTACAGAAGAAACTCCACAATGTCATTTACACTTCCCTGAGTGCCAGGGATCCAGCAGCATGTGCTGCAATCCAACCTTTTCTGCTGTGGAGGAGAATGTCACCCCCACCACGGTGGCACACAGCTTGTGATTGTCTTTGCCTCCCTGTCCCAGCTGGCAGAGACAGCTCTTTCCCTCACAGAGATGTAACTGAGCAGCAGTAAATCAGGATGTCACCACTGATACCCTCCAGACCTGTGAGCAGACTGCTCCCCCCAGGGCTGTGCACAGAGGTGTTGGCAGCAGCTGTCACTCGGTTTTGTTACTTCGCTGGAGAAGATTAACTCCTGGTGCTTAGAAAGAGCAGGAACCAAATGGCAGGGTGCAGAAAACATCTGGAGCAGCAATCAGTGTGCCTCCCTTCTTTCTCTTTCACACACTTCTTCTTCACACTTTTTTTTTTAAATTTGATCAGTGGATTTGAAACCACAAAGAGAAATTTTGCACCATTCTCACCAAAGTCAGTGGGATGTTACACAAGTTTTAGAGCTTCATGGAAGAGGAAAAGAGCCACAGCAAGGCCTGAGGGCACACAGGGCTCCTCTCTCACTGTCTCCTTTACACAGTGATACTGTGAGACATGAATATTGCTGATAACCAGGGAGGATAACAGAGCTCTCTGCCATTCCTGTGGAAATCCCAGTGCACTTACTGTCAAGCGGATCCATTCTGAATTTCAGGCAGGTCAAGGATGGAGGGAGTCTTGGTTATTTTGCTTCCCATTTTACATTTCAGACTTGGACTAAAGATTGAAATGAGGGTCAGGTTCCCAGTGCAGCTGCAGTTCATTGTGCAGCAGTGCCTGGGAACACTGGGGATGTCTGTCCATCTCACTCAGGCTCAGATTTGGAACAGGAGGGGCCTCAGGATTTTCATTCCAAACCATTGTCAGCTTAAACCCATTCCCTGACACACTCATTTTCCTTTAAATGCATGAATACTGCTGTATCTAGGCTGCACCAGTGTAGTTCTTCTTTTGTGACCAAACCCAAGTTCAATCTTCTGCTGATTCTTGTAGCATCCTATTTCTCTCTGACTTTGCTCTCTCCTCCTCTCCCTTTCATCTCTTTTTTATTCCCATTTCTATTCCTTTTTCACTGTTCTCTATGCACTGAATGCACCTTCCTTGGTGAGTGTCTGGATCTGAAAGTGCTGAAAGCCAGCTCCTGGGTTCTGGGGAAGTTGCACTACCCTGGATTCAATGCTCTCAAAGAGGCAGCTTCCCTTTCATTAAAGCAATTTGTACTGTATTATCCACATTTGCATTCAAACACACTTACCTCCACCCTAAAGCACAGGTGTACTTGGGAGCAGATCAACAGTGAGTTTGTAAGTAGTTTAAAATACAGCAATCATAAAAATTCCAGCAGTTTTGGGAGATAGTCCTGCTGAGTTTCTCTGCTCTACACAGTTGTGCACATGGGGAGCCCCAGATTGTTTGGGATAATGGCCCAAGCCTTGTAAAAGAGCTGTCACAGTGGTGGATCATATGGTTTCCAGTGAATTAAGCAGAGTCACTTAAATTTGATTATCCTTCTTTCAGTTAGTGCATCTAAAAGGGTTGGGGAAAGAATTATCCAGCATCCAAATCCTTCCATTAAACTATTTTGTGAATGCAGCTTTCAAACACAGTTGACAAAATGAAAGCTTTCACTGCTGTCCCTGCGCACCCTTCCTTCATCCCTAGGACATCCAGAATGGAGCTCACAATGCCCATCACCTGTTTTAGGTGTTTGTAATTGTGTGTCACAACCAAAATGCTTGAAAAGAACAGCAGCACCAGCAACAAAGCATGGCAAGGCAAATTTTCTAGATATTATCATTCTCCTGATTTTGTACAAGCAAAAAATGACAACTACATCTGAATTTAAACCTAACCTCAGCACCCCAGTCAAACTGTTATTCTTTTTGAGCATCCTCTGAAAGTCCTGGACATGCAAATGGGTGTAACAACCTCCCATTCCAAACTGATGTGAACCATGTCTGCTGTGAACAGACACAAATCCACCCTGGAAAGTGCTACGGGACCAGAAAAGCCGAAAAGAGAAAAGCAAAAGCAGAAAAGTTGGAGCACAACCAATTTCAAACCGAGATGGATGGTGCTCTCTGCTCGCTCAAGACACAAGGAAAAAATCTCAGAGATTAATTTGTGAAGGCCCAGCAGGAACTGTGCATGCTGGGGATTGTGGAGGAAATAAAGTATATAAAAATACAGCTTTACTGTGAGGCGAGAAAGCCAATAAATCAAAGTGCATTAGCAAATATCAGCTGTATGAATAAATTGGCAGAGCCATTATGTTGTATCAGTTTCCTGTAGCTGAATGCAGATGGAGCCAACTTCATTTCTGCTGGTCACAAGGTTTAAGTCACACAGGTTTTCCTGAGGGGAAAAACCCCAAACAGCTTTCATGCCTTATCCAGCTGATTGACTAAAATGTGATTGTTTATCTGAAACTCTGCAAACCAAAATAATAAATCCTAGTAGAGAGTCACTTTTGCTTTCAAGTTCAGTGCATGAAAATACCCCCAGGATCTTGGTCTGGCTTTTTCCACATTGTGCCTTCAAGAGAGCACAGAGCCAGCCAGTTGTTATTTGTGAGGGCCTTGGTTTGAACAGAGAGGTGTCTGCTAAGGAAGGCAGGAGCCTCCTTGAAATGAAAATGTGAAAAACCCTCCCTATAAATTGTTTATAATTTTGAAATTAAGATGTTGTTAGGCAAAGATATGGGAGCAGGAATAACAGTTTTTTATTAGGGAAAAAATAAAAATAAAATAAAAATGCGTAACACAAAACACTGCTGCCAGAGTGATCACAGGCCCTGGCCCCTGTGTGCCAGGGGGTGTCCCAGCCCCATCCCATGGGGGCTCAGCCCTCCTGCAGTGCCAGCTGTGGCTCTGCTGCAGCAGGGATCCTGCACTAGGGGGGAGTTTTCCTCTGCAGCTCCAGGGCTGCTGCAGATGGGCCTGGGCTCCCTCTGGCCATGCAGGGCAGCAGAAAGCTGCTCCTCTGGCAATGCAGGGGGCAAAGGCTGCTGTGCTGGGCCAGGCTCAGATTGGATCCAGGGAGGAATGCTTGGCTCCTCCCCTGGGTGGAGCATCTCCCCATGGGATGCTGGGATTGGATCAGCCCTGCAGGGACACTCAGTGGCCATGGACAGCAGAGATCTCCTGGAGGGAGGGTTGGCTGTGGGAGAGAGAAAGAAAACTGCTCCATCAGATAGGAACAGAATACCCACCCCCATTTCCAACCCAAGACAGTGAACTTTTGGGATTCAGCAGTGAGTGAGCAGGAGAAGCTGATGGCAGGCAGTGAGCAAAGAACTGAAGGTCACCTCCCCTCTGGATCCAGGGAGCAATGCCCAGGGGCTGGAGCCGGGTGAGGCACAAAACACACCTCTTCTTCCCCAGAGCAAGAGGGGCAGAGGAATCCTTACACAGACTGCCCAGGGAAGGGGAGGAATCCCCATCCCTGGAAGTGTTCAGAAAACAAGAGTCTGTGGCCGTTATGGGCATGGCTTAGTTGGGGGGCCTGGCACTGTCAGGTTAAAGGTTGGACTCAAGGATCTTAGAGGTCTTTTGTAGCCCTAAATACTCTACAATTCCTTAGGACAGCACAGAGGTGATGCTCCTGTGCATGGCTGAATGAGACAAAACTGTGTTCTGCTCCATTTTCTGTTGAATGCTCAACAGAAGCATAGTTTTGTTAAAGCATAGTTTTGTGGCATACAGGTGGAGAAGGATCACTTTACAGAATCTGTTCTTTGTAAATCCTACAGAAATGCTACAGAGTCAACACAAATGAAAGCACTCAGAAGCTTCTGTCCTACCCTTTCATATTATTGTTTCCATGAGGTTGATTTTTTTTCCAAGACTGCTGACTCTCTTCTGGGAGTTCTTTTAATTATGCTCATAATATTATTTCAGTAGGAGCATTATCATTCCTATACTACAAAATTACTTGATCAAAAAAATTTGTTTTAAATCTCCCTAGACTGCAGCAATAACAAGGAGATGCTCCAACCATGCCCTCTCCAGCCTGGGACCAGAGAGAGGGAGGGAGTGAAAAACATGTGAACTCCCCAGTTGCTTTCCTGCTAATGACTTTAACAAGGATAATGAACAGGAACTTGTGGAAAATGGAATATGTTGTCCTCTTGGGGTGGGGAGGAGAGATTTGCTGCTTCTTGGATTTGTTTTGTGAACTCCAAGGACCAAAAAGTGGTAGTCACTTCTGAAAATCTTCACTCTGAATTCCAGCCAAAGCCCTTTCAAGGGGAGCACTCTGCAAGCAGGAGAAGAATTGTGAAATATCAGGAGTTGATTAGAGCCCTGCAGTGATGTCCCAAAATGCCACAGGAGGGAGGCTGAGTGCTTGGGGAACTACACTGGGACTTGAGACTCATTCCCATCTGTCTCCAAATACCCATATAATTTGAGAGAAGTCCCTCAGGCTCACTGTGCCTCAGTTTCCCTTTGCAGGGGTGTCTCAAAGATAACAAGTTAATGAGCTGTTAAAGGAAATAGGGATAAAAACCAGCTAAGAAGTGAATCAGAAGCATCCCCACAGCTCTGGGTGTTGGTGTAATTGCAGAACACCAAGGTATCTCTAAATTAGAAAAAGGAAAAAACAAGTTTCCTCCTTCTTGTAGCATCACTTGTGGGTATTTCTAGACTTTCTCCTACAACATTAACTAGCACCTAGAGACAGACTGAGCTGGTAAATTCAGCTCTGGAGGCAATGTTCCATAACATCCCATTTGCTAAAGCTACACCAGGATTTCAACAACCCACAGTTGTAGGGATAATGGGGAGTGGTTTTTTAGCCATGGGAATGCAGATTGCTACAGTCAGCAAAAAGCAACTGTGAACATATCATGCAGGCTGTTGTCTTCACTGTCTGAGGGTCTGGCCAAAGGCCTGGGAGGGTATCAAGAGCTCCCCAGAGTCACCTCACATTGCATTTGCCATTTAAACTTTGTGCTTAAGTCTCCCAGGCTCCTTCAGCAATTCATGGAGAACCAGACCTCCCTGGACATGCCTGTACTCTGTGAACATCAGACAACTGCTTGAAGCAGGTCCTACACCAGGGGCTCCCTGGGGTTTGAATGCAGGCTCTGGACATCCAGTCTTCTTTCCATTGTGGCTCATTTCTGAAAAAAAAAAAAAAAAAAAAAAAAAAACCCAAAAAAACACACCCCAAACAAAAAAAACACCCAGACAAAACCAATAAAACAAACAAAAATCCCAAACAAAACAAACAAAGAAACAAAAGCCAACAGAAAAAACCCCAAACAAAAAATAAAAAAGCAATTAAAAAGAAAAGCAAACAAAAAATAAGAGTTCTGAGCAAGAATATACCAAATTTACCTTTCCCAGCTCTGTGAAATGCATGGGAGGCTGAATTTGCCTGAAGCAAATCAGTTTGGTTGGAAACCCACTGAACACAGGTGCATTCAGGAAAAGCAACAGTTCCATGTATTTATGTCTGACCTTATTTTTTAATGCTAGCATTCAGGACAGCAAGAGATCAATCTCTTTACTGAGCCTTGAAAAAATTTTTGGCAGAATTTACATGTAATAAATGCCTTCTGAGAGCAAGTATTGTATTTACCACTGTCTCTAAGTTGAGTCTGTTTCCAAGGTGCCACTGCAGCCCCTTGTAAGAACCCACCTGGGAACACTGCACAGAGTCTGACACAAAACAGTGCAGAGGTGCAGGAGTTACTCAGCCTCTGATTTGTGAAGAGCCGTCACATCTCAGGTGTGAACTACTCATTAAAGCCTCTTTCTTCTGCTCATTTTGCTGTTTGCCCTATGCCATTAACGAGTTGGCAGTGAGAAATGACCCTTCCCACCCTCCATGGAGCTTTTCTCTGGGGATCCATAAACAGCAAGCGAGGAGACGCAGACTTAGACACAGACCCTGCCAGATCCAAGGCAGCTCCTCTGCCCAGAGGGCAGAATGCAATCACATCTCAGCCAGGAGCTCCCATCCAGCCATCCCAGGGCCATTTTTATTCCAAAGGCTGGTAGCACCGAGCCATAAGGAGTCTGTCACACATCACTAGGGCTTGTAAATGCTCCTCTGGGAAGGCAACTTGCACAGCAGCCCTGCTTTATTACTGCTTCCTCATCCTGGTTTTATTTCTCTCCAAAGCACCACTTCATTCTTTAGAACAAACAAGTATATTTTTGAAATAGCCAGAGCACTTTGCCCTCACGTGTTGTGCTGTGAACTTCACAGATCGTTCCTCATTTCCTCAGGGAAGATGCTATCTCTGCTCTGAAACCTTTTCTGTTTCCTTGCTGGACTTGTGGCTGCCTGGATAAAACTGCTTCAGAACCTGGGGCCTCACAAAAAGTGGGGTTGGGCAGAGCCAGGGAAGATGTGCAGGTACAAAGGCAAAGCCCAACATCCTCCCCTGCATTTCCTTGGGTGGAGCAAAGACATTTTCACAGGACTGAGCCCATGCTTGGCTCACTGCAGTTTCAGGATGCCTTAGGTGGTCACCATTCCTCCTCCTTTGCAAACACAAAGTGTTTGAACTTCAGTTTCTGGCACCTGAGTGAATCCTCCCACCTGGGCACCAGGTTCATAGGGAATGATGTGCTCTGGCTCCATGATTCAGAAGGCTGAACAAATGCTTTATTAAGTATTAACAAATACTATATTACACTAATACTAAATTACATACTATTGAGATATGTATTATATTAAAGAATACTATATTAAAGAATACTACACTAAAGAGATGCTAAAGAAAACCCCATGACTGTCTGGAGCCAGCCACAACACAACTTTGACCTAATTGGCCAAGAAATCAAACCAACCTTCACCTGTGCCCAATAACCAAATCATTTTGGGTGAACAATCCCCATAACACATTCCACACGTGCCAAACAACAGGAGCAGTGAATGGAGATAAGAATTGTTTTTCTTCTTCTCTGAGCTTCTCACTGCCTTCCCCAGGAGGAATCCTTGGAGAAGCTGTGCCTGCTGCTCTCTGTGATGAATGCTGCAGCCACAGAGGTGGCCTGGGTGCTGTTCTGGCACTGCCAAACCCCAAACTGGTGCTCCTGGCTGAAGTCACTGCTCTCTCAATGGGGACACACAAGGGGAGCCCAGTTTAGTTCATCACAGCCCAGCTGAGGAGCTGTTGTTTATACAGTGACTGAAAAACAGCCCTGGTGGCCCTGAAAGCATTAATACTCTTAATTACTAACAGAAAATATGGATTTTCTCAGTCATGCTCACGTGCTAACCTGAACTTAGGGCTGAACACAACTCTCAAATGTTGCTCAACACAAAAACTGCACAGCGGAGGGAATGCAGGATCTTCCCATGGGAATGTTATCATCTCAATTTTCCTCTGTCCACTATAAATGATTTTTGTCATCCATCAGCCGTCTTTGCCACGCTGTCTACATTTCCATCTTTAGAAAACCAAACCACCACGTGGCAGAACTGAGATAATAAGGAGACCAGCTGGAATCCTTGGAAATAAAAAGTGTTTCTAATTAAAATAAAAATATTCCATTTTTAGGAAGCCTGAAAATTCAAACAATCTGAAAGAGCAATTAAATTTTCCCCCATGTCCTGGTTTTGGTTGAATGCTATTTGCACTACAACACTTCAAATATCAAGTGGGACCAAAAAAGTCACTTTAAGGGAAAGTTCAAAATAGTAAAACATATTTAAACATCATAGTATTCTGATTTCTCTTCTAATGAATAATTCTTTGTGGATTGAATGGTTTGGCAAAGATTTTTAAAGCATCAGCTTTTGCAAAAATGGAAATCTGCTCTTTTAAAGTGTTCCGATAATAAGACTTTCCTTTGCCAGCCAAGGACACTGCTGTCAGAACTGCAATTTGTACTGTCCTCTTTATAGGACATTGATCTCTCTGCTCCACGTATTAGAACACACACACTTCACAGGTTAATGACAAAAACGTAGTATTGGTTTCAAATGCTGTTTCCCAGGGAATTGCCTTTTGATAGAAGGGAGTTTGATCAATGCCCAGGCCCCATGGGCACTGCACAGACAGGGAGGGACAAACTGCAGTGAAACCCACGAGCAGGAGGTGACTGTGAGCAGCCACAGGCAGCAAACTGATGCTCCAGGGCTGTCCCAAAGTCCCCTCCCTCCCTCCATCAGATATGAACTCAAGGATGGCCACTGACAATAAATGTGCTCTGGACAAAATCATTCTGAGCCTCACCTCCCAGCCAAATTCCAGGTGTGGCTTAGAATATTTTGCTTTTCTACAGCACTTTCTTTCCTGTTAAGTCAAAATCCCTAATTTTCATTCTCTGTCTTAAATGGCTTTTCATGCTTCTGAGATTGCTGGGGCTCCTCTCAGCTCTGGTCCAGAGGGAGGATACCCAATTCTTGGATATTTTTAGTATAAATCAAGAGCAATCCTCCTAAAGTCAAAAGTGCATAAAAGCAATGTGAGAAGACAATTAAGTCCTGCTGTTTACAAAGTGCTTTGGAATCTCTGGGAATAGAAAGGTGTTATATAAATCTAAGATATTATTTATTAGTTTATAATAAATCCACATGGCATAATAATGCACACACAAACTCTAAATACAGACAGAGGTCAGTAGGTTGTGTGGCTCTTTTCCCTCTCTCTGGAGAGCAGTGTCTTCTAAAACAAGAAGTGAGTAGCAAAATTAAAAAAGAAAGTGTAAGGGCCAATAAAAACAAGCTGCTTCTTAGCCCTTATAACTGCACATTGTGTTTCAATGGCATCTTCACTTAATGCTTCAATTTTTTTCTCACTTTGCAAGTCCACAGAGTAATGACAGCCTATAACAGAGAGCTTCAGTGCTAATTTCAGAATGCCTGAGTCAGCCACTTATCTTCATTTATCCTCTTCTGCTGGAATCTTGTTAAAAAAAAAAACCCAAACCAACTCCAATTTCATAACCCTAAAATAAATGGACACACAAACTCCCTCTCCTTATGCCTTGCTGAAAATTAACTTTCCTGTGCTATTCTCCTTCAATTTCTTGCTACTGCCTTTATTCCCAGCTACATTTAGTGCCAGCGGTCAGACTGATTTTAATGTTAAAGCTGTAAGGGTTCCTATTCGTTGATTAAATCACACTTTATTTAATGATTACAGAATGTTATCATTAGACCTTTCCCTTCCCAGTAGTCTGCAGCTTGTTGCCTATCCCTGTGGTGTCAAGTCTTCTTTTCCAGTGAGATCTTAATATTAATTGTCTTTTCTTCCAGAATAGCAGAAATCCAGCCCAAGATTCCCTAAATGCTCTTTAATTAGCAGCAGACACTCTAGGTGTGTCTGTCTGTGCTGTCTGCAACCCTTTCACTGTGGTAATTAGATGGACAGCACAATTTGGAGAGTGATCTTCCAGCTCCAAGCCACAAACCACAGAATCACGGACTCTTTTAGGCTGGAAAAGGTCTCCAAGATCCTTGAGAGCATCCATTGACCCACCCTTGGCAAGCCCACCACTGATCCCTGTCCCCCAGAGCCACATCCACTCCTGGTCTGAGCACTTCCAGGGATGTAACATGTCTGTGGTGTTTGTGAGGTCCCCAGGACGAGGTGAGAGATGAGGAATCTGACTCCATGTTCTCAGAAGGCTGATATTATATTATATTATGTTATGTTATGTTATGTTATGTTATGTTATGTTATGTTATATTATCATCATATCATATCATATCATTACATTACATTACATTACACTAAAACTATATGAAAGAAAGAGAAGGACACAGAAGGTTTAACAAGAATTAATAATAAAAACTCCTGACTCCTTCCAGAGTCCTGACACAGCTGGCTGTGATTGGTCATTAATTAAAAACAATTCACATGGAACCAATCAAACATTCACATGTTGGTAAACAATGTCCAAGCCACATTCCAAAACAGCAAAACAGAGGAGAAGCAAATCAGATAATTATTGCTTTCATTTCTCTCTGAGGCTTCTCAGCTTCCCCGGAGAAGAATCCAGGGCAAAGAGGATTTTTCAGAAAATATCATGGTGAGACATGTCAGTGTTGGGGAGCACCCACCAAGCCTGAGAGAAAGAGCTTTTAAATCAGGAACCAGGCCTTGCCTGGAACTCAGTCACTGCCTGGGGATGGGGACTCCAGCTGCAAACATGGTTTGATGAATTTACAGCTGTGGACAGTGACGAAGGGGTGGGTGCTGAGGGTTCTGTGTGCAGTGGTGGCTGTCACCTCCCCCTGGGGGCACAGATGGCACCAGCAGGGCACTGATGGCTCCTCTGCTGCTTGGGGACTGAGGGTTCACCTGGCACAGAGGCTCCAACCTCCCCTCTGTGGATGCTTTACACATCTGCCAGGTGGTGTGGGAAAAGCAGCACTGGAAACTGATGGTTTAGGGCAGTTCTGTGCTTGTCTGACAGGAGTGTGTAGGGTTAGGATGAGAAAATAATCCTTCCTTGTCTGGAACAGGCTGCCAGCAGAAACCAGCAGCTTTTCTAGTGTGGGTGCATTTTGTTCAGCCACTGCCATGCACTGCTTTTTCCACCACAAGCTGGGCTGGAAGGGACCCAGTTCAGAGCAGGTTCCATCACAGCATGCTGCTCATTGACTTGTTGGGATGTGATGGTCTCCAGAGATGAAGATTTCAAAACTTCCTGACTCCCTGCAGTCCTCTGGACCCACATAAGTGCATCAGTGTCAGGATCTTTAGCTGGTCAGAGTGACCCTGAGAAAAGCTGGAAAGTCTCTTTTCCCAGCCCGGTGCTTGAAGAAGGAGTCAGAGCTCTTAATTTCTCGCTCTCAAGGTTGTTTATTGTATCTTATGTATAAAAAAATTTTCTCCTGCCCTGCCGAGGTGCATCCAGCAGGACAGCTCCAGGCACTCTGCCTGTCCCCAGGGCAGTGTTATGTCTTTATACTAAAAAACTACCTGTACAATGTTTACAATTAGTTTCCAATACCTATCACCTGTGTTAGACAGTGAGCTTCTACTCTAAACCAATCTGTAAGTGCCACCATCATAGCAGAAGATGGAGGCCAAGAAGGAGAAGGAGAAAGGCTGGACATGCCCTGTTCCCTCCATCTTGCCTCCTGAACCCCCATACCAAAAACCCCAAAATCTACTTTTCCACCCTGTGATAATTTCACTATTATTCTACCTGAACTGTTGTGGCTTGCAGATCTTCATATAAGGTTGGTAATTTGCTCCACAGGTCATAATCAAGCCCACAGGTGTTTTGGGCTCTGTGCCAAGGCTTCTGAGTTCCCTGGCAGGGGTCCTGGCCATCCTGGACTGCCAGAGGGATGTCCTGGGTTCCCACATATCAGTGATATTCCCACACTCTAGAAAAAAGAAGATGATTTACACAAATGATCTCTGACATTCATAGCCACAAATGGCCACAATGGCAGTGCCAGAGACTGATGCAGGGACACAGCAGTGCAGTTTGCCCAGGTGTGGGCACTAAACCAGGCAAAATGCAGAAGGAACATTGACATATGAAGGCTGCAAGACAGACAAACAACTCACTTGGTACAACTGAAGGTTTAGGATTTGCCTCCTTGTTGGAGCAGTATGAACTTGATGAATATTTCAGCTGCCCCACTATATTCAGGAGAGTCAAATAACTGCTGGGATATTTTTTTTTCTCCATGCCCTGCACTTGTGCATGTGTTAATATTTGCTGTGCTTTCTGGAAATTGCTTCCATCCTGCATTCTGTTCAGATAACAGCAGAGCAGAGGAGACATATGCTGTGCTGACAGCAAAGAGATTGTTGGAGTTTTCTTAAAGCTGGCAAAGAACATAACAGCAGCAGGAGACAAATATCTTCCCCTACGAGGAGCTGGTCCCCTCTGAGCACAAACAGCTATGTACCAGCCTGGGCTGTGATTTGATCCTCATTTTAAACCAGGCACAGGCTCACAGTCCTGCCCATCACAGTGTCAGCACATTCCCTGTCCCTCTGGGCAGGAGCAGCTTTCCCAGCAGGGTCTCCAGGGGGGCTCTTTCCCACCGGAATCTGTGCAGGCTGAACCAGATCTGGATGCTTTGTGGGTGAATTAAAATGCTCTCCATGTCTGCCCCATTTCTGACCTCTCCTGTGAGATGAGGGCCATTTTCTGAACAAGAATGATTTTATTTCTTGCTATTCCAAAACCATGTTATCTATTACTGCTTTGAGTTCTGCTCAAAAACAGCAGCTGAAATCTCTGTAACTTTGGCCTAAATGATGATCAAGCTTTATTTTAAACCGAGGCTTAAGTACAGCACTGGCAAATGATTGTTGTAGCCTTTCTAGCAGGGGCTTGGTGCTCCAGATGCCTTGGCTGTTGTGTTAGAGGAACCTGGAAACAAGACAAAGTATTTATCACTCAGGTCTCATAGTTGGATATGGATGAGTATTGAATGGAAGACAATGACACTGTCATTAACAGGAAATACTTCAAAGGGTTTGAATCAGGCCCAAGGTGAACTCTACAATATTTTCAACTGTGAAGGTGACCTCTCAAAGTTTCTTCTTGTTTTGTGTTTGTTTTTATCAGAGCACAAATGCTCCTGGATTTCAAAAAGCCCCTGCACCAAATTTGGCTGGCAAGGTGGAAAAGGGGAATTGGAAATTTGAACTGTTTTAAATATAACCTTTTATAATATATGGTCTCCAACAACACATTGTGTTTCTGTAGAGTCTTCTCTGTGTGGTCCTTAAATCCCTTTTCATAAATAAAACCATCTGTCTCCTTTGAACTACAGCAGCTCTAATTTAAAAAGTCAGTATTTGCCAATGTCTACAACTCATTAGCTCTGAAGCTGTGAAAAACTTCCCTATCTGGCTCTTCATTCAGCAGGCTTTGGCAATCACTGTGTTTTAAAAATTATGCCTGTTAGTTGTAAACATCCATTTTTATGAAAGATGTGTTTTGCTTTGGATATCAGGTGAACTGAAAGGTAAAAGTGAGATTAGGAGCAAAAGCTGAGCAGTCAGCCTCTAATCTGAAAGGAAAATCTCACCTGGGCATCAGTGCTGGGACAGATAAATTCTTCTTTTCCTGTTGTGGTTTTACAGCTGAGCACAACCCTACCCACATGTCTTGGTTTGGAAAGCCAGGAGTCTGCTAAGGAAGGCAGGAACCTCCCCTGAAATGGAGAATGTAAACCCTCCCCACCCCTCTGAATTGCTATATATTTTAAATTAAGGGGCTCTCAGGCAAAACTATAGGAGCAGGAAATAACAGTTCTTTAATAGGGAAAGGGAAAAAGAAAAAAAATAAAGGATAAAATAAACAATGTAGTACAGTAGAACAACACTGCCAGAGTCAGAACCCAGCCTGACACCCTGTGGGTCAGGCTGTTGGCAGCAGTCCCATTGGAATTGTGGCTCAGCCCTCCTGCAGTGTCAGGGCTGGTTCTGCTGGAGCAGGGATCCTGTAGAAAGGTGCAGTCTCTTCCTCTGAAGATGCAGTGGGAGAGGCAGCTGTTCCTCTGGGGAATCCAGTGGAGAAGCTGTGCTGGTGTTCCAGAACCTCCAGATTATATCCAGGTAGGAATGCTTGGCTCCTCCCTCTGGGCTGACATCTCCCAATGGGATGCTGTAGTTCTTATCAGCCATGCAGGGACATTCAATAGCTGTTATCAGCAGGTGTCTCCTCCTGAGGGAGGAGTGATTGTGGTCACTCAAAGAGAGAGATAAGGCAAACTGCCCACTTGATGACAAAGGTAATCTGCCATACAGATGGTAATGGAAAACATCTTGCATGGCAATCTTCAACACCCCACCAGAGCCCTGCAGGCTCCTGCTGGAGCTAGGGAATGTGACCTGCAGAATTTCCCTGGTGCTGCAGCAGGCTTAGGGATGTCGCCTGCTGGAATTGCAGCTTGCTGGAGAGCTTAAAAACAAAGTGCAGGAAAGAAAAGCAAGGAAACATCCAAGAGAGCCACAGAGGCACCGCCAGAGTGAGAGCTCAAAGGAACCGAGAGCCTGCTGCAGTGTTAACTCTGGTACCTGTCAGGTGCAATTGTGATCAGTGTGATCATTACAAATAAAACAACAAGGCCCCGCTTGTTACACACTAACTGTCTGCAAGTTAAAAAAGAGGGAACCTGGTTTGTACAAAAAGAAATTTTATCTCCCTAGATTTGGTGAAGTCTTTCACCTGGCACTGCTTTTGGCAAGGGGAAAGATGAGGTGTGGGTGAGCTGAACCCACAGACCAGGACAGATCAGTGAAGTGCAGCTCATTCATCAGGGGAGATCAGCAAGGGCAGGCTGGGTTTGCCTCTTCTCTCTGAACAGGGATTTCTATCTCTAGGACTGTTAATATAGCACCTTTTAGAGACAGTGAATTCTCTTCAGAAATAGGGAGATAATGAGGCCATTTCCACTCAACACTGCATTTAGATAGAAAAACAAAACAAATAATGCTGTCAAGATTTATAGCAAATACATTATAAAGGGCAACAGAACATTTGTATAAAGAACTGAAATGGACCTGCAGTAGAAAACACACTTTACTTTTATGACTTTAACTTTAGGGCATGGAAGGCACCTCATTAATGATTAGAGAGATACAGATGAGCCATAATAGTCCACATATCCTTATAAATGATGTACAGGGAGAGCTAAAAGACAGCAAATTGCAGTCTCCACTCTTGTACTTTTTCCTCTTCACCTCCTTCTTTCTCAGTCTTCCAGCTAAAAGAATGAATTCAAATTTTTATTGACCAACTGGGTATTAACTTAGTCAAATAACTGATCACTTCCGGTAGGTGGCACAGATAGCTGGTCTGTACTAAAGCATCTGGAAATGCAGTAACCTCTTGTAAACAGCATAAACTCTGTTTTTAAACCTCTGAGCTGTGTTTCCTGGCAGGAGCCAGCTCAGAGCTCCATCAGGTCTTGCTGACAGGCAGGTGACATAATCAACTCATTAAGTCACAGCAGCTCAGTCACTTTGGATCACTTGACCTTATGCTAAAAGGCAACCCATTCATCAAGGGCTTGTCCTCCGTGTGCACAGGTGAGGAAGGAGAGGAAGGAAGGAAGAGGGGAGAAACAAAGAGCAAAAGGAAAATAAAGTGACTTACTGAAGGGCACAAGGAGTCTGCAGGACCCGCACGGCTGAGCTCAGCACTGAACGCCAGCATTGGGACTTTGTGCCAAGAAAATGCCTTCTCTAATAATCAGGAAAATGCATATCTGACATCAGGAGGCAAACACAATGTTTTCCCTTCAAGGCAGAGAAAAGGGCAGTGGTGGCCACTGGCCTTGGCTGCACTGAGAGCTCAGGGTTTGACCAACCTCCCCAGGACAGGGCTAGCAGAAAAGTCTTATTTCTTTGTGGTGGAAATCACTGGAAGAGAAAGCTTTGGCAGTACAGGGGTTTTCTCTGTGGTGAAGACACAGACAATTCCTGCTGCAGAGTTGACAAGTCACAGCAAGAAAGTCAGGGTGGATAAATCTCGGAGTATTATCCAGAAAGAAAGAAGAGAGTGACTCTTTCCAGCCATGACACGGCTGAAAGGGAGGAAGCAGAGCTGTTCCATCCCTGCACTGAGCATCAGTCTCCAGCTGTGGGCTTGGGGTGGTCTGGATGTGACTGTTAAGGAGGTTAATGGAGTCCTGAGGCTGCTCTGAGGTAGACAGAGACAGTCTAGGCAGCCTGAACCTTGCATTTCCCTCTGCTGTTCCCTTGGCCTCCAGCAGACAGACAGACAGACAGACAGACACGCAGACTGAGGTCGGTGCATCCCCAGGGCTTCTCAAAATCTGCTCTTGTGGAGGCACCTTGTGATTCCAGAGCTGACTTCTCCTCTCCCTTGCCGCGTAATTCTCTCTTTATGGAGTTCTTACCTTGAGGGAAATGGGTTTTATTGCAAAGTCAAAAGGTAATTTTTACATAGACTCTATTACCTGTTTATAATTAAAACCATAAAATCCCTTTGTAACAGGCTTAATAACTTCCCCCACACCAGAAGAGGTTTTCATAAAGAGTCATTAAAAGTACTCACAGCTAATGCTGGAAAATCAAGAGAAACATAGAAAATTATTGAGACTTATTTCAGCATTTAACAATGGGCACTTTCCTCCATTTATTTGAATAGTTCAAAGTTACAAGAAATGTCAAAGAAATGGCAGATCAACCTCAGCCTTTCTGGTCCTTCTCCTCTACTTTTTCCTTCTTCCAGGATACCTCCAGCCCTGGGATTTTCCAAGGCTGAGAGCATGAGTTGTGCTTAGCTGCTGGGATTTCTGACCTTGAGAATGCACTGGGATTTCTGGCCTTGAGGATGCACTGACAAGTTCAACTCTGGAAGTTCTACAAGCTCCTCTACATCCTGTTTGTCTTTACCTTCGACCATTCCTGATCATGTTGGCAATGTGAGCAGTGAGCTAAAATTCCTCCACACTTTTCTGTCCTTTAGGACCATAGAGGCTGAAAGATGTTTTTGGCTTCTGAAAGCTACTAAAATATATATAGTAGAAACACTATAAGCAGGGAAATGTGACCTTTAAAACCAATGGATGTAAAATTACATGTTTTACTTTGCAGTAACAACTGGCTCAGGCTGAACTGGACCTGGGGCACTCAGGGCCTTGGGGGACCTGCACTGGTCCTATCCCAGTTTTTGAGAATCAAAACAAGCAAGGAAAAAATATAACAACAAAACAACAAAACCAAACAAAAACCTCCACCCTCACCAACCTAAAACCTACAGGCAAAAATAAATCCATAACAAATCTCTAGCAATGTTTTTAAAGCAGGCCATAGGTATCATCCAGGCAGTTTGACCTCCATGGATTTATGACCTGCAGGCATCTCAACCAGAGACCAAAGCAGCTCTGCCCTACAACCATCCCTGTGCTGTGTTTCATTGTCAAACAACCTTATCTTCAGCTCAGATTTCCAGCCTGAGTTTTTGCTTTTTTTTCCCTTGGCCTAAATAATGTCCTCATCATCAGGAGTGCTCGATAATGTCACCTTGGCAGAGAATTATGTCTGCAAATGAGCTAAAATTGGCCAGCTGAAGTGGTAGCAGAGTGGAGCAGAGTGGAGGTGAGTCCCTGCTCATGCCAGGTTCATGGGTTAATAGGCAAATGTCAGCATTCCACCTTCTGCAAAGGAGGGGATCTGGGAGAGTCTGGAAAAGTTCAGCCCCTTTAGAGCCTGGTTAAAGACAGATCTCAGCTTTAATAGGGGCAGAATGAGCAGAGTCTCCTTGAAGTCAGGCAGTTTGGAGCCCTAATTTGGGGAGCACTGCCTTCAGAATGTCGCCACACTCACAGCCTAACAACCTGTTAAACTACAGAACTGTTAGCAGCATCTCATTTCATCCCCCGTCACTAAGCACTATTTTCCTTAAATTTCCATTCTCCATTCACAATCACATCTCAAACATCTCTTGGGTTTTTCTGTAAATCATTTCCAACCCAAAATGCTGACTCATGGGGGAACTGAGGTTAAAGAAACTTTATTTATGTCAGAGGAACTGATCGCTTGTAATTTAAAGCCTTCCTGCGCCACTATTTATCTTCTGCCTCTTGCTCCATGCCTTTGTCCCACATCTGGGCCATGGCAGGTGCAGAGCCATGTATCTGTCAGAACAGTGGAGCTGCCTCATTGCTCATTTTTGGCCTCCTTGACCTTGCCTGCTCACCTTACTTTATTAGTGCAGTTCTTCAAAACTTCTGAAAAAGCAAAATATCCCCCTTGATGCCCTTCCCCATTTAATATAGTAGCACTTCTAATGGTTCTTTCAAGCTGTAGCAGCCTCTCAACACCCTCACCCCTGCCACCTTCTCCCTTCTTTCTTCTTTATCCCTTTTTTTTTTCCTCCCAGTTGACACTGAGCCCACTCCACTCCTGAGCTCCTGCCCTTTTAGCTTCATCCTTATGTCACTTTGGCATACAAACAGCCACCATCACAATAATCCCATCTGACTGCTTCCTTCACTTGGGGGCTGGGTGACTTCAAACCTCCTTCTAACACATCTTCATCCCTGCAGGAGTGTGGCCAACAGAACTTGTTTAATCACTCAGCCCCCTCTGTGCAGTGTCTCCTACCATGACTGAGGGTTTCTTCATTTTGTGCTTATCTTGGTTTGGAAAGCCAGGAGTCTGCTAAGGAAGGCAGGAACCTCCCCTGAAATGGAGAATGTAAACCCTCCCCACCCCTCTGAATTGCTATACATTTTAAATTAAGGGGCTCTCAGGCAAGAAAAAATATGGGAGCAGGAAATAACAGTTCTTTAATATGGAAGAAAATAAAATAAAAGGATAAAATAAACAATGCAGTACAGTAGAACAACACTGCCAGAGTCAGAACCCAACCTGACACCTGTGGGTCAGGCTGTTGGCAGCAGTCCCATTGGAATTGTGGCTCAGCCCTCCTGCAGTGTCAGGGCTGGCTCTGCTGGAGCAGGGATCCTGCAGAAAGGTGCAGTCTCTTCCTCTGAAGATGCAGTGGCAGAGGCAGCTGCTGTTCTTCTGGGGAATCCAGTGCAGAAGCTGTGCTGGTGTTCCAGAACCTCCAGATTATATCCAGGTAGGAATGCTTGGCTCCTCCCTCTGGGCTCACATCTCCCAATGGGTGCTGTAGTTCTTATCAGCCATGCAGGGACATTCAATAGCTGTTATCAGCAGATGTCCCCTCCTGAGGGAGAAGGGATTGTGGTCACTCAAAGAGAGAGATAAGGCAAACTGCCCACTTGGCAAAGGTAATCTGCCATACAGATGGTCATAGAAAACATCTTGCATTGCAATCTGGAACAGTGCTGCTCTCTGCAGCCTCAAGAACCTTCTGCTCGTGGGTTACAAACCCTTGTGCCACCTTTGACAGCAATTCTGCCCCCTCAGACTCCAAGGGAAGTCAGCTAACAGCTCCTGGCTGTTTAGTACCATCCATTCTCCCCCTTTGCTCAGGAATGGCATAAACCTGATGGGGAGCAGACAGCCCAATAATGGGAGCAGCCTTGGGGCTGTACCTGTGTCTCCAAAAGGAACAAACCTGTCCAGTGTGCTTAGAGATGCACTGAGGCAACTCCTCCAACAGCAGCCTGGACACATTGCAGGGACAGCAGGGGGGAAAAGAAATAAAAAGCAAGTTAGTTTCTCTCTCATTTATCTGTCCCTGGTGTTAGGAAAATTAATCCACAAACACCAGAGTTTATGCCCAAAAAGGAGACAGAGGAGTCCTTTCTGCCTTTATTCCAATAAAGGGAGAGGTCATGGGGCATTCCCCTGGGATCTCTCGAATTTTTGGAGGACTCAGCCTCCTTTTTATTCCAATTTCCTGTCCACATTTCCCTTCTCTCTTTCCCTGTTGGCTGAGGTACTTGAGAGGTTCAGACTCCCCGATGTTGATCCCAAAGATTCTCCTCTAATGTTTAACCCTCCCTTTTAATTTTTAATTCTTACAGAATTTAGGGGTTTTTCTTCCCCATTGTTTCTTTCATCTTTTAACGCCTAATTTCATTTACCAGCAAACATAAAGTTTATTTGTGAAGGGAAATATCTTTTTCCATTCATCAACCAGTGGAATCCTTCCCATTTTATCCCCCTTTATCTCCCAGTGCTGGTTTTATCTACCAGCAGACCCACAGTTTGTTTGTAAAGACAAATCCACCATTCCTCTCAATGGTACATGAAGATGCCTTGTAACGTTGTTTTGGTGCTTTTTCTCATATTATTTGTAACTCATTCTTCTAGAAACTTCACCTCAGTGGATTTCCCATCAATTCATCTTTTCCTGCACCTGAACTCTTGGGGATTCAGCCTGTGGGGAAATTGGCAGAGGTGGCAGTGCCCTCCTGTCCCATGCACAGGGTGCCCTCAGCAAGGGTCATGAAAAAACCTTCTCACAGAAGGATTCTGAAGAATTCACTGAGAAATCTCTGATATATTACATTGAAAGAATGGAATTTATCCGCTCTATACAACAAAAAACCAATCACTGCGGGAAAGAGACAAAAATTACTTTGGATTAACGAGGCTGCTGGTGGGGAAAGAGTCATTCACAGGCAGATTAAGCAAACCAATCATGTTACAACATTGTTTTGCTGTGTATTACTTGGAGTTAGTAGATTTACACTTGCTCTGAAAGAAAAAGGACATTTAACTTAATAGAAGACAGTAAAAACTAGCGAAAAATCTGAAGCCACTTGAAGCACTACACACTGTTATTATGAAGGGGAGAAATTCAGCTCGGCGGGGGGAATTCTGAACCTTTTTGTTCATCTCCTGGCTTCAGCAATCTGCCTCCCGCATGGAGGGAGCCAGGCAAAGCTCAGCCCAACACGTGCCAGGCTTAGCCACGTGCAGGGAGCCCAGCCTGGGCTCAGCTCAGGGGATGCAGGAGGGAGCTCCGCGTTCAGTAAAGGCTGATGGATCATTTACAGGCTGCTGGGAGATGGAATGTGCAGTAATCACACCAGAGCACAGCAAAACAGAGACAAGACAGGTGTGAAAAATTGCAGACTGATTAGTAATTTGTCACAGGCTTGCAAGGGGTCTGCCAAAGTTGGAGGCAGTGGAACAATATGCACTTCCTGTGTCTTCAAACCAAGTCAGGCACTGAGTTTTCCATTCCAATTTCGGGAAATAAATAGCAGTGATAATTGATGAACAGCTCTGAGATGTCTTCCCATGCCTTTTCAGAACCTTGATTTTATCATCCTGCTAGGAGAAAATTTCCCCAACAAACAGTTTATTGATTGTCCATTACACATTTTCCCTCTAAAGTTCTCAGAATGCCATCCAGATGTCAGACACATGATAGCACAGCAGAAATTCAGCCAGGGAACAAAGATATCCTTAGCTGCAGCACTGAATCTGACATTCAGGAATCCAGACCCCATGTTTACCCCTAGATCTTAATTAATCCTTGCTGTACCTCTCCATTCATAATGGAAAAGCAAACCCATTTCTAGTCCCAAACTTTCCCGGCCTTTGATATTTGTTATGAGCACACTGAAGAGATGACTGTGCTGATGGAGTGGTTTGGAGAGTGCCTAACAGGAAAGAAAATCTCCAATTTTGGGGGTGCAGAACTTAGAATAACCAGAGTTGGAAGAGGGCCACAAAGACCATCAAGTCCAAACCCTGCACAAATCCATGTGGTTTGGGGATTTTTTTCCCCCAAGATCAAGCACTAACATCCTTTAAGTCATAAATGCAGTAGATTATAATACTCTTAAATTTAGAAATAAATCATGCTGGTTAATAATTTTCCTTAAAAATGCAAGTGCCTTCTAAATAAGTTTTCCTGATCAGATCTATCAAGGCACCTCATGCCTGTCCCTCCTTTGAGCAGAGGGAGGGCAATTTCTGCCAAATTAACCATGACCTCCTGTGATCAGGAGTAGGCTGAGATAATTGGGGTTGTTCAGCCTGGGGAAGAGAAGGCTTTGAGGTGACCTAATTGCAGCCTCTCCATCCCTAAAGGGAGCCTGCAGGAAAGATGGAGAAGCTTTTTGCAGGGACATGTAGTGTTAGGAAGGGGGGAATGGATTTAAATTGACAGAGGGAGGATTTAGGTTGGATGTTAGGAGGAAATTCTTTCCTGTGAGGGTGCTGAGGCCCTGGGATGGGTTGTCCAGAGAAGCTGTGGCCATCCCACCCCTGGAAGTTTTGGATGGGCTTGGAGGAACCTGGTCTAGTAGAAGGTGTCTGTGCCCATGGCAGGGCTTGGAACAAGGTGATCTTTAAGGTCCAACCCAAACCATTCCATGATTCTATGAATCATGAACAGAGGCAAAAACTGACCCCCTGCTCATCTCAAGCTGTACCCAGTGCCCTAAAGACCAGACCACTCTCTCACCCAAGGCAGCACCTCAGCACACCTGTTCTTTGGAAAGAACATACACCAAGAAATGAGTGGGAAACATCTCATTTTTCCACACAAAGGAGAAAGGCAGCCCAGAACAAACAGCTTCCTACAGGAATCCCAGCTGCTTTGGCGTGCAAAGGCCGACATGCATGCAAATGGTGCCTAATTAACTGCTTAAGGAGAGATTAGCTGCCATATGGTGCAGGAGTGATGGGTGTGCTTCCAGTGTGGAATTAATCAATTACAAACACTCTCATGAAATGCACTGTGGGCTGCTTGTACCCTGGGCAGGGAGGGAGCTGGGTGTGTGTTGGTGTCCCTGGGACAAGGTGAGCAGGGCAGGGCTGCAGGAGCACTCATGCCACAGCTTCTCTGGGCACCCTGTGCCACCCTCACCACCCTCCCAGGGCAGAATTTCATCCTCATATCCAATCTAAACCTGTTATGGGTGCTCGTGCCTCATGTTGAAGGAGCCACGTGGATTTGGGTGGCCACAACACAGGGAAAAGGGTCTGCTCCACCATTGTAAATCTCATTTACCCTGTGCACAAAACAGTAACTGAAGGAATAAGTCAAGAGGAACCACCAAATGAAGCCTTTGCATGACACCACACATCCCAACAGGCCAAGATGGGTCTCAGAATTTGGGATGAACGACCTATTTCTTCAGTCAAGCCAGATGTCTTTCATAAAGAAATTCTGTCTGAACTTTGGGAATAACAGGGAATAGAGGAAGACATCCAGGTCTTGATCCTCACAGCTGCAGGTGCCACTGGAAAAACTGTTCATGACCTTCTGGTCATCCCCTGGCCAGACCCCTGCCCACTCCCATTCAACCCTCAGCTCACCCTGCAGCCCTTTGCTACCTACAGGAAAAATAATTGTGTTCTTCAGCTCAGAAAGCTCAATGGACGTGTCAAGGGTTTAGCAGGGCTGTGGGATCACCAGAAGGGGAAATGGGGCGGGGAAGGATCACACCTTTGAGCAGAGCAGAGCTCAGCAGCAGCCCAGCTGCCTTTCTCGGCAGTGCTTTACCCCACATGCATTAATCAGGAGAAATCATTTAATCCTTCTCACCTCTTTTCCAAAGTGGGTTATTGGTATATCCCAGCTTTTGCCTAGCTTTGCATGGATAAATCCAAAACCAGCATTTTATTACCACAACTGTGGGACTCAGTGAATGGGCGTGTGCAAGGAAGAAACTCAAACTGTAATTCCTACCTATCCCCCACGTTCTGAAATCACAGACTTCAAAGGCCTGAAGCAAAGTCCCCGGAAAGCACTGAAAGGCTCCACTGATAGCCTGTTAAAGTCTGAGCTCCAGAATTTCCCCAGAGATTTCCCCTCCTGCCAAGACTGACAGGCCTGAAAGCAAGGAGGGCACTGCCCCAAATGTTGGAGCAGCAGATTATACCAAAGGCTTCACCCCCCTGAAAATGATATTGAAATGAAGAGTAGGTGACACAGCAGCCACTGTCAGCCTCAGAAAGGTCAAGTGATCCTGTGCCTTCTTAGGAGAAATTTATGCAGTGCTTCAGAGCAGTCTGAAATGGAATAATCTCCAGAAGGCATTGAGAGCTCTCCCTCTGCTGTTTGCTGGACCTCAGGAGGAGATGGAAAACCAGGGAGATTTGTTGGGTGTTGCACAGAGGCAAAAGAAATAATTCTGCTCTCTCAGAGTGTCAGAAAACACTCCCAGAATGTTTTCAAATTCTGTCATTGTGGGTTTAAATACTTGCCTTACATTCAGCCTCAACCTCTGTTACACACACAAAAGTGATATAGCAAGTATTCCATACAAACACTCATTTGCCTGCAAGTGCCATTTAGCACTTGTAAAATAAGAAGGAAATACCACCAACAACTCTGAATGATGCAAAAAGACAAGATACTGTCAGATGAAACACCTGATGCTGAAAATGAGATGTGAGCCACTGAGATCTGGGGCTTTGGTTTGACTGTGGAAGTCTGAACTCCAGGAGCCTAAGGGGCTAAGAACTGAGAATTGCTGGGCTATAAGAAAAATCCACTTTAGTGCAGAAAATGTTAAAGCAACTTTTAAACCACAGCCAGGAGGCACCTAAATATTGCATTAGAATGGGCCATTGAGCTTTGCAACAGCACCAAAGGAAGGGGAAGTTATCCTGAGCATAGAGAGGAAAATTGAAAGGTGAAGGGAAAACAGGGAAGAGAAAGATATGAAAAAAAAGAAATGAGAGATAGGAGCCTCCCTGCAGCAACAGGCTCAGCACATCCTACACACACAGAATGCCTCTTGTCTTGGTTTGAACAGACAGGTGTCTGCTAAGGAAGGCAGGAGCCTCCTTGAAATGGAGAATGTAAACCTCCTTCCTCCAAATTATTATAATTTTTGAAATTAAGGGGTTCTCATGGGAGCAGGAATAACAGCTCTTTATTAGGGAAGAAAATAAAAATAAAAATAAACAATGCAGCAATACAAACCAATGCTGCCAGAGTGATCACAGGCCCTGCCCCCTGTGTGTCAGGGGGTGTCCCAGCCCCATCCCAGGGGGGCTCAGCCCTCCTGCAGTGCCAGCTGTGGCTCTGCTGCAGCAGGGATCCTGCACAAGGGGGGAGTTTTCCTCTGCAGCTCCAGGGCTGCTGCAGATGGGCCTGGGCTCCCTCTGGCCATGCAGGGCAGCAGAAAGCTGCTCCTCTGGCAATGCAGGGGGCAAAGGCTGCTGTGCTGGGCCAGGCTCAGATTGGATCCAGGGAGGAATGCTTGGCTCCTCCCCTGGGCGGAGCATCTCCCCATGGGATGCTGGGATTGGATCAGCCCTGCAGGGACACTCAGTGGCCTTGGACAGCAGAGATCTCCTGGAGGGAGGGTTGGCTGTGGAAGAGAGAAAGGAAACTGTCCCAGGAACAGCAGAGAACTGCCCCAGCTCTGACAGATGGGGATGGAACATACACCCCCAGCCACAGTTTGCATTTCCAATCCAAGACACCTCTTTAACAGAAAGTGATGAGGTTTGACTTTAAATTCAGGCCTTCAGAGCCCCTTGCTGTGTGCAGAGGCTGAGCTGTGTGGAGCAGGCTGGAAGGCAGCCCTCGAATGCAGTGCCACCTCCCAGTGCTGCCAGCTTGGCACCCTGGCATCACCTCGTGGATTTAAATGGAAGCATTGATAAACTGAACCCCTCATTGACTCTCAAAGGGCTCTCAAATGCCTTCAAAATGGTTGAAGCCAGGCAGAAGATTAGCTCCAGAAGGCAGGGGGAAATAAAAGATATTCAAAAACCAGCAAAATCCCACAAAACTCACCACTTTCTTCTCAAGTGCAACTCCCTGGAGAAGCTGCACCCACACGAGGCTGGGCCATGTACAGCACTTGAAAGAGAAGGAACAAACACATGTTTTAGAAGATAGACCTTTTCTGTCTTCTTTATTATCATTATACCAGTTATTCTGGGAGATTCATTCCTTTTGTGTTCAAGATTCATGGAAAATTCAGAAAGAAAATGCAGTACAGTCTCCTCCCTCTCCATTTGTCTCCCTCGCCCCATTCTTTTTGTGGAAATTGGTAAAGGCTCTCTCTTAGGAGTCTAAAAGGAAGATTAAATACAGACACACAAGAAATCATCACTTACATGCAGTGTTTTTACAAAATCCAGTAATTTATAGAAAAGCAAAGTTCTTCAAAATGACCTTTTAGGTACTAGACAATTTTTTTGAAGTGGGAGAAAGAGGAAAAAAAACCCCAAGAGGACTTTCTCTTGATAGTATGACGTGCACTTAGTAAGAGAAAGCTGTTGAAAACACTTAAACTCTGTTTTAGGTCTTTCTGCTGTTGCTCATCACCATGGTATCAGAACATCAGAAATATAAAGCAGATTAGCAAAATCTGAGTCTCTGTGGGGCTCCTGGTTCTTTGTCATTTTTTCAGGTATGCAGAATCCCATGGGAAGTGAGTCCATGTGTGTTGATTTCCAGGGAGGCTGGAAGCAAATTCCATTTTCCTACAGTGCTGCCTAAGGGGATGGAGCTGCAGCAATTTCCTGAGTCACTCAGAATTTGGCCTTGTCCATTTTCTTCTGAAAGTTTATTCCATAATCAACCCCCTTTCTGGACAAGAAACCTGTGCTTCAGGATGTGCAACTGGTATTTTGGATCCTCTGAGGCCTAGATAGGTGTCAAATGTGTGCCATGCTTCAAACACCTCTTTTCTAGCTCTGAACGGGTTAATTTTCTCACTGGTAATTTTGTGAAATTACTCAAATGGATGTGAATTCCTGCATGCAGGTTTTTTCCAGCTTTTTCTTCCACCAGAATAAAACCCCAGTCCCTGTCACAGTGCTGCCTCTCTCCTGCCACAACAGCCAGGGCCATCACTGTCACCAGCTCGTGATGGAGCTGTTATTACAGAGAATATTGCATCTCAAATGATGGGATTTGGTGGTCAGCTGCTTGCTCTGTGCAAAATTATGTTTGAGCAGAGCTAACAATGAAACATTTAGAACCATCACATAAAACATAAAAGGATGGAAGAACAAAATAATGAAGGGGGAAAAAAATAAAAAGTACTCAGGGACATTCTCTGGTACACTTTGTACCATCACACAAGAGTTATTATTTTTCCTACAGCTCATGGTTAGGAACACTTTCAGAGTCCAGGAGAGCTCCATTTGACCATTCCCAGCCTCTAGGTTGCCTAATTTGGGGTCCCAGAGGTGGAGCCTGCCCTTCTGATGACTCTGAATATCCCTGGCAATAACTACAGGATGCTGTGTAGGCAGAGCTCTAGTCCTCAGTTATATAATCTGATCTGGCTACCCAGTCCTGGAAACCAAAGTTATGTAAATAAATTATCCCAGTGGCTGCAGGGACTGGCAGAATTGGCTGTGCTGCTCTGAGCATGTCAAAGCAGCTCAACACCTGCCCAGCAGATCTGCCCTGATGGGAACACCTCTGCCTGCCCCTCTCCCCAACCCTTCTTCAGTTCCAAGGGACTCACTCAGCTCAACTGCTGCCTCAATCTTCTACTCTGAAATCTTGTGGATTATTAATTATTATTAATTCTGGGAGAATTCATCAGAAAGCCTGATCCCCAGTAATTCCCATGCACTCCTTTGATACCCTGTCCCACCCAGACCATGAATGTTGCCATGAAGAAAGGCTAGGAATGGTCCAAGGGACAAGGGGACAATCAACTATTTGAATTAATGCATCTAGTGACACTATTACTAAAGCAGGATTTCATAAAACCTTCTGAGGGTGCAGGGAAAGTTATCATTAGAAGAGTTTAGCCTAAGGTTTTTACCTTTTTTTCGGGGCACTACATATTAAGTGTAGTGTCTATTCAAAATAATTACAGAGCCAGGATAATCCATTCAGAATCACTGCAAAAAAAAAAGGTGAGGAAAAAAAAGTTTAAAAAATTTAAAAAGGAATGAAATCAATGCCTTGGAGATAAATGTAACTGGAAAAAGTGAAAGGCAAAATCATTACTCAAAGAAGAAAAGTGAAATTATTCCTGCTTTGGTGCATATAGAAAAGCATCTTGATAACTACAAGGCAAATCTAAAGAATGTGTTATCAAAAAAGAATAGGGTCCCTGTTTTTTCTGTAGCACTCTCAAATCTTGAATAGTGGTGATTTGATTGGGTTGACCTCAGAGGAGACCAACCAGACCAGAAAAACACAGATGTGATGGATGTACCAGTGGAGGGCTCAGCTCTGGAAGATCTCCCTGAAGGCAGAGCCAGGCAGCTCCACGCAACTACTCTCAGGAACTCACAGGGATCCAGTGGCACTGTCATATTCTCTGAAAAATCTCTTTGCCCAGGATTTTCTCCTGGGAAGCTGAGAAGCCCCAGAGAAAAAGGAAAACAATTCTTATCTCATTTGCTCCTCCTGTGTTGAGCTCACATGTGGAATGTATTTGGAGATTGTTTACCCACAGGTAATTGTTTCATTGGTTTCATGTGAACTGTTTTGACTTAATGGCCAATCAGGGCCAAGCTGTGTCAGGACTCTGGAGAGAGTCACGAGTTTTTGTTATTATCTTTTTAGAATTCAGTATCCTTTCTGTATTCTTTAGTATAGTATAGTATAGTATAACATTCTTTTATATAATATAGTATCATAAAATAATAAATTAGCCTTCTAAGAACATGGAGTCAGATTCATCATTCCTTCCTGCCATGAGGTACCCCGCAAATACAATAATCCAAGGTCTCAGGGATATAGATAATTTTGCACACCCTTCCCCTTCCCCTTCCCCTTCCCCTTCCCCTTCCCCTTCCCCTTCCCCTTCCCCTTCCCCTTCCCTTTCCTTCCCCAGCGTTCCTGCCCCTTCCCATGCAGAAAAGCCATTTTAAGGCCCCATCCCAGTGCAGGAGGCTGGGCTGGGAGGTCTGTGTGTGCACCATCGATCCCTCACTCACCTGGGACACTCTGGATGCTTTATCAGACCACGGTTTGGCCACCTTGGGAGGCTGGTCCAGCTGGAAGCCCTGAGTGTCCGTGCAGCTGACTCCAGGTGAGGGATGTGGTGACAACACCCGGTAGATGTCCTCAGGCTCATTAAAGAGCTGAGAGGTGCTGTCACACATTGTCACCTGCCTGCCTGCCTGGCACAAAGCTTGCTGGAGGGGCTGGGCAGAGCTGGCAGCAGCAGGAGGCACAGCCATGTGCAGCTCCTCTGGCACTTCTCACCTCCCCTGGTGCTGGTTCCAGCTCCCCAGGCTCCCTCCAGGAAATCTGGGCAGGAACAAGGGAGCCTTCATTCATTTGCACAGCCTGGCTTTGGGCTTGGCTGGGACAGGCACAGAGCTGCCTTTAACTCCCCAAGTTTGTTCAGTTTTTGGTTTGGAGCAGACTCCAGCCTGTGCATAAAGACAGTGCCTTCCCTGCCTCATCCTTCCAGGTTTATGCCATCATGCAGCAGCCTCCAGCTGGTCCAGCAGCATGTGCTGCTCCTCAGATTGCACAAAGGGATTTGGGGTAAAAAGAAAAATGGCAGAAAGCCCCTCAGCTAAAGAAAGAACTGTCACCTGGAGTTTGTAAGATTTTCTAAGCCTTCTGATGTTGACATTCTTGTAATGAGCTTTCTCACACACTTTCTGTAAATAACTTCTTGTTTTGCTTTCTTTTCTGGAGGAGGAGAAATTTGATGGACTGTTGGTTTGTCCAGTGTCATTGGAGAGGTGACACTTTCACCCTCCAATCCACTGTCACTTTTGGACATCTATAAATGATGGAGTCAGAAAATAAACTTCCCTTTTTTACCTTGAGAGCAGCAGCGTGTGCATGTTGTGTTGTTTTGTGTCCTGTAGTGACAAAGAACAAATTCCTGTGACGGCAGAAAGTGGCACAGGGCCACCTGCACAGGGCCAGGATCCAGCTCTGCACTCACCATCTGGGATTTCTGCTCCTGTGGCCATTCCATGTGGCAGGAGGGCTCATCCCCTCCCTGTGGCCACTGTGCCAGTCCTGTGCCAAGCCTTTGTACCTCACTGCCTGCATGGAGGTTGATTTTTTTCCCTTTGAAACGTTTTGCTCAAAAGCTGAAGGGGCAGGAGGCACTGAAACAGCGCCCAGAGACACCACACTGCCTGGATCATGGTGGGTTTTATAATGTATTTGGGATTGCTCTTCATCGCAATAAATTTGAGATTGGAGGAAATCCAAATGGAGGGGTCTAGGGTTGTCTTCCTACCTCTTTCTTTGTGAAAGCAATTTCCTTTATTGGCATCCTCCAAGCAGAAGTAATCTTCCAGAGGGAGGTTTGGCAAAAACATGGAAGGGTTTTATAGTGACAGGGCCAAAGGTTGATAAAACTCCATTGAAGCCATTGCAGTGCAAGGTAATAGACAGCTCTAGACTTTCAGGAGAGTTAATAGAAGGAAAACAGTGTGGGTTTTCAGTAAAGGGAAAAACAGAAAACTGATTTTTACCAGTATTTTTCCTTCCCAATGCACACACATCAACACCACCAAACAGTAGTGCTTTGAATGGGAGACTTGATTTCAGAAACTGGCATTTCAGATTGTCTGCAGTGCTATAAAGCCATGAATTGTGCTGAAAAGTCATTCTTGCTTGCTGACCAATCCCATAAAATTGAGTTCCCATCATTATTATGTGGATATAGAGTCTGTTTAACACAACAGCCCAATGGGATGTTCTTCCCAAGAGCCCTCTTGTATCCAGGACAGTCAGAGCAATGGGGGACAAAAGAAAACCAAGTTTGTGCAGTCTTAACAGTGCTAAGCAAGCAGAGTAAATTAATATCAGGAGAAGGTGAACGACAGCCTTACACAAGGCTCAGCAGAATTCTTCTGGTGAGGATGTGGGACCTCACATTCCCTGGCAGAATTAGTTCTTCCCCTGATCATTTATGCTGGAAGTCAGGCTGAGCTGTCATCCAGCAAGTTTTAAAGCCAACAGATGTCCCCATCTCCAACTGTTTTGGAAATGCATTCAGGAAGAGGCACAGGCAGACAATAGCAGAAGGATTAAATTTTTGGGGGCATAAGTGCTGTGGGCATCACAAAGCAGGGACAGTAGCTGAACACCACTTGGCAACTGCATCGTGTGAAGGGAGCCAAAATTCTCATTCCTTCTGGGCAAAGGGAAATGGCTGCATTTGTAAAATGCTATTGTTTATGTTCTTTAAAAATAAAAATATATAATTTTCTGCTTTGGTCAGGATTTAATCAATATATTGAGCTGAAAGAGATGAAAACTGGTTGGATTGGATTGGAAGCAGCATTTTTGTTTTTGTTAACAATGCTCATTAGTTAATTTTTAACACCTCTTCTGCTGATATCTGAGTGCTGTGACAATGGCAGTCATTGGCATTTTCTTCCCCTTTGCTGAGCTCAGGGATTCCCCCTCAAGACCAGAGGTACAAGGTCACTCCTTGTGACACTGATGGGTTTGGTGACACCCACAGAGCATCACTGGTGACCAAGGGTGCACTGAGAGACTGGAACCCCAGAGTGGCCTCCTTGGCACCTCCTGCCTAATTATCCATTGCATATTTAGGCTTTAAATCATCCACAGATGGATAAACATCCATGCTGCTCTCCCCCAAAGAGCTGCCCCAGCTTTGCAGCCCCACTGTGAGCTCCCACACACAGAACCTCTGGCCAGGGCAGCCCAGGGGTCTCCCTTGGTCCTTTCCCCGTGGGCTGTGGCCCTTTTTGTAAAAGCAGTTCTAGGTGTGAGAAACGCCAATCACTTGTTTTTAAAATTTTAAAAGTTTAATAGTAATAAAATGGTTATAAAAATAATAATATAATTAGAGTAATAATAATTTGGACAATTTGGATTAGGACAATATGAGACAATAGAAATAAAGAGTTATGGGTGTCTGGGTACCTTTTCTGGGCAAAATAAGCCCGAAAAAGGCCCCACGTTAACAGAGGATTAACCCTTAGAAGCAACAGCCTGTTGCATATTCATACACCTCATACATGATGCATAAATTCCATTCAAACACAGGATTCTGTCTGGGCAGTGTCAGCTTCTTCCTCTGTATCCTAACTGCATCTCAGGGCTGAGTGGGGCAGGAAGTAGTTTGTTTCTCCTGAAAATGGAGCAATAAATTCTCTTTCTCTGACAGATTCAGGTGTCCTGTGACTGCTGTCTCAGTGCAAGTCCTTTCTTCAAAAAAATATCTTACATAGCATAGTTTCTATTTTAGCATTATATTATATCCTAAAACTATATTTAACACACTACTTAAGAAAGTTAATACAGCATAACTTTCTAACACAACACATATAATATTAATTTTAATATTTGCAAAAAGCCAATCATAAAATACGCATTTTTCACATAGAGGAACAGCTTTGTTTGCTACCCTGACTGACAGTCAGGAGGTTGTTTTTACAAGCCAGCTGATACAACATGTGTGGCCCATGTTTTTAAAGAAATTGCTCAGTCCCTTCACATTTTCCTCTGATTCTGCCCATTTTACAGCATTTCCAGGTCCTGGTCTGCTCTCTCCACCTTCATACATCCCAGCATTTTGCTTTGAAAACACAGCCACGGAATAATGCACTTGACCTTATACACACAGTATTTTTCCTATTCCTTTCAAGTAGTTTTTGTAACATCAAAACAGAAAATTCCAATGCAGAAATTTCTAAAGTAGCGCAGCTATACCTGAGTTTCAGACTAAATTAGCACCTTTGCAATCAAAAACTACATTAATACATTTCTTTTTCTTACCTGCAGCATTACTATAACAAGAGCCAGAGCGTGGCAGAGATTTTAGAGGCAGAACATCAAACACAAGGCAGAGCTTTGCAATTAGCCTGGCTCAGGGAGGACAGGGAAGGAGGAAAGGAGGCAGATGGAGAGTGGCATTTGCTGGGAGGTGTTTTGCTGACTGACACCCAACACGTCCTTACAAGACAGCAATGCTTGCTTTGTGTGTGTTTTAGACCTGAATTTTAAAATGTATTAATGTTCTCTGGGTGGAAATCAGAGTCTCCAAAGTTTTTAAGTGTGTTAGATTACAACATGGTTGTGGAGGCAAAGGAAGCAAACTCTTTGTCCTGAAGGGTGGCAGAACCTGTGCCTGTTTTTACCTGCATGTACCAACCCAAAAAACCACTTATTAAAAAAAAAAAATCATCCACTTTCTTCCCTCTTGTTGTACATTTTTATCATCAAGATAAAGGTGAAAGTCAGTTAAGGCACAGATTTTAGGTTAATCCTTCCCAGAAGGAAGGATTCTATCAGAGAAGAGTTTATATGGGGTTTTTTTTTCCTCATTTGAACAACACTAACATCTGTAATATCCTGAGACTAAAATGTATTTGAGGTAAAATAGTGATGACATTTGAGGCAACCAGATTAATTAGATCAGACTTCTTGTGTTTGCTCAGATTCCTCACCTCCTTTCCAACCCTTGTTTTTTTTCTTGTTTGTAGCTGAAAACACAGAACACAAATCATCCTTTCAAACTTGCTCCTACCTTGATTAAAAAAAAAAAAAAAAGAAAAAAAGCAGAGGGGAAATAGGTGTTTTACAATTCTAATTCTGTAACTGCTGTGCATATGCCAGAAGTTTGTTCTGACTGTGTCAGCTCATACAAGAGCTTGGCCTTATCTGCACAGTGCAGAGATTTGAACAGGTTTAGGAGAGCTTTCAGAAATTCAAATTCTCTGTTTACCACCTGGTAGCCTTCTCTGCTGCTCAGCACACGGTTCCTACCATGCTGATGTACACACACAGCCCCCTCCTAAAACACAGATATTCCTCCAAAAGGAGGGGTGGAAATTAAAGTCCCAGCTTTCAGCTTGAGGGGAATGCTTGGGCACTGGGAATGGCAGAAAGGGAAAAGGGGTCTTGGCCTCTGTGATGTTCCACACTCAACTGAGGTGTGAGATTGTAAGAAAAATTCATCTCACCAACCACAATCCTGGCACACCTGGGTTAACCCATTCACAAGATATTGAACTATTTAAATATATTTGGGAGTTTGAGCCCTGTTTTAATGCTTATTTTTAACACTATAAGGGTGTGCAGGACACTTCAGACTTTCATTTGTGTATTACATTGTGATTACGAGATATTGGCACATAATGATTCAGCCTTGTGGGTCAGGAGTGTGAATATTTCTAAGGCAAACAGAATAAACAGCAAAGTTTGGGAAAGTTTGGGAGAAAATTCCCAACATATCACAATGTAGCTTTTGTCATGATGGAGAAACCCCACACTGCTCCCTTTTCCACCAGGTATCACTCCAGTGAACATTTCCAAGATAACACCCAGCTTGCTGGATAACCCCACAGGAAGCAGCAAAACAGTATTTACATTTATATATCAACACATATATGTGTGTAAATAGAGCTTACAAGTTGTACATAGATATATATGGTGTGCTGTATAACAAGGTGCAGGTTTATGTGAAGCTGCAAGTAGCATAAAATCTATTTACACACACACATCTGTATATATACTTATGTACTATAAGTATATATGTAGTATATAAGTATATATATATTTATATACTGTAGTATATAAAGTAGATAAAGTATATAAAGTATATGAGTATATAAATATATACTTATATAAGTATATACTTACATACTTATATTCTCTGTTTACCACCTGGTAGCCTCCTCTGCTGCTCAGAGATATATACTATATACTATATACTATATACGATATACTATATACTATATACAATACTATACTATACTATAATATATACTTATATAAGTATATATATATACTTATATACTACATATATATACATATATATACTTATATACCTACATATATAAGTAGTGTTTTAAATTTATATATATATGTATACACACACACACACACACACACACACACACACATATATATATGTAGGACATACAGATGTAGAGATAAAGATACACATCCTGACACAAGCTAGTATTTACATAACTTGTGAATAAAATTTTAAAAAAAGTCGGAATTGCCCCAAAGTGGAGGTGCAAAAGGCCAGCAAGATCAGTGATATTTAATCCAAATGCCCAGGAATGCCCCAGGCTGTTGGAGCATCCAGTGCTATTGCCTGCCCCACCACCTGGGCAAGCACAAAGACATAATGACCAAAGAAAATTGCTTTCCATTGAGGACCACCAAACCAGGGAAGGGCAAAAAACCAGAAAGTGATTTCAGTGCTTAGGTTGTTTCAAATTGGATGGAATGTGTTAGGAAAACATTTCATTTCCATCTTTCCATTGCATTTGCCAACGAGGTTAAATCCATCTGTAATACCCTTTTTTCCAGGTTGTCCCTCAGGTTCAAAGGGTGCAGCGTGTTCTTATCAACCCCTCAGAGCTGGCTTTGGGACTGATAACTTCTAAGCCTCTCCTTTTCTCATAAGTCTGTGAAAGAGCGAGAAAATTGCAAATAATTACATCCTGAAGTGATGGAGTTATCTCCCTAAAAATCCAGTACAATTCCCAGGAAGAAATGTCCCTCTCTGATCTCCTCATGGACCCTGCTTTCCAATGCTTGCCACTGCTCCCACACTTTCACACATGGGCCACAACAGGAAAATCACTTTAAAAGCTGCAGACAAAAAAAAGAAAACATAGCAGAATCCAAGAAAGGGAATTTTCTTCCCATATCCTGATGCAGGTACATAATTGTGACATTATTCAACATCCTTTCAGCCCCCAAATTGTTAAAAGAACAGGTACTGACAGAGATCTGTTCTCTTCCAGCCAGCTACTCTCTGCTTTATATTTCTGCAGTGTTAGTCTTGTCTTTTTAGCCTGGTCCTATGGTTTTCCAGCTGCAATTTGCACAAATTAAATCTCCAGACTTGCAAAGTTGATTCATGTAATCAGCAGCAGCAGCAGGAGTTTGTCAAAGAGAATTATTTGCATGTTTACAGCCCAAATTGAGTTTATCTTAATGCTTGTCCATTGTACAATGGAAGTTTTTGCAGCTGTTCTGTCCAAAAAAGGGGTGGGAGGATGAGGAAGGGGACAATTTGCTTTGGATCCTGCCCACAGTTGAGGGTGGGAGGATGGTGAGAGGCTGCACCTTAACTGAGGTGGGGAGGCTGCCTTGGGCCCCTTGCTTCTCATTTTCCATCCCTGAGCTCGAGCCAAGCCCTGGATTCACACTTCAGTCCTGCAGGGTGATAGGAATTCTAGAGGTAGGGGTATTTTTTTACAACATCTGGTAGGAAAATGGCATTTTTAGACAGTGAAGCCTGAATTGAGCCATATTCAAACAAAAGGATCATGTGCCAGTAACACAGCAAGGAGTGAGCACACATAGCAGGTCTCATTCATTATAAAATACTTTCAGACTCTAGACTTTGGTGTAAAAATGTTACTAAAGCAGAATAGTGGCACTTGGCTCTTTTTTCAGCAGCACAAGAGGAAGCAGAAGCTCTCAGAGTTGTGCTGATGGGTTACAGGGTGTGTGGATGACTGGCATGACTGGAAGGAATAAGTCCCTCCCCAAACATCAAACCAACCTTTCCCCTGTACCACTCAACATTTTTCAGCAAAGTTTCTGTCTGCAGCAATGGAGGCAGTACTACAATTGGTATGGAATAAGCAAAAAAACAAATGCATACAAAGCAACGCAATTTCTACACACAGCTTCTGAAAAAAAAAAGCAATTTCCTTAGGATCCAGAGCAGACACAAAGCAAACTAAGTGCTTATTTGGGATTTTGATATTAATTTTGACTCAGGCCACAGCTAATCCTTCACATCCCAAGTGACTGAGGAGCCAGTATCACGTGTTGTGATGTTCTCCTGTTAGAGGCTGAGCTGGGATCTGGCTGGGTACAGGGGGTGAATGTGCACGTTCAGCCACGTGGTGCAATTATAATTCAACTGCATGTACACACAGGCACAGAGAACTGGCGTTGCTCATTACCTCCTTTGTCAGAGCCTATTTTTCTTTGCAAGATTGTTCTATAGCACTAGAATAAACAATAATTTTGGATCTTTGCACTTCCACCAGCATTTTCCTAGACAAGCCATTCTTTCATTGTCAGCACTCTGGGCTGTGCAATCTCTGCTGATAGAGATTTGCAGTCATGCTGGGTTTAGATGCTCAGCTTTTGGGAGGAGGTAACAGAATTATTCAATAGTTTGGGCTGGAAGTGACCTTTAAAAGCCATCTAATCCAATGTCCCTGCATAAAGTTGGGTCTACTAGGCCAGGTTGGTGAGAGGACACAGGTGAGTGCCCACACACACACACACAGAGACACACACACAATAATTTCCCTGATCCAACAGGTTCATCTGCAGGACTGATGCACAGAACTGGGCTGTGCCAGTCCTGAATGGAGATTCTTTCTGTCTGTGCTCTTGGCATGCTCATCTGGGGGGTTAGAAGTCTGTTGGGGAAGATGAAACAGGGAAGCTTAATACATATGATTGTCTGGCAAAAAATTTTGGGAATATGGAAACTATAAGCAAGATTGAAATGAAAGCAAGCTTAGAGATCTTTTAGTTACTGAACAACAAGAAAACAATGCTGTGGCTGGCTGAAGGTAATCCCCTTTTGATGGAACAACACCCTCTGCTTGCAGACAGGCCCAAGGGTCAGAGCAGACCCTATGGCTTGGCAGAAGGGGCCCAAAGAGGAGGTTTTAGGGTTTAAAATGTGACACAGTATGGGAATGTAGTGATTCTTATAGGCTGTATGTAAATGCTCTAGGATTTGTGTATTGTACTAGATTGGTTAGTGAGAATCAGAATATTCAGCACAGAAGAAGATTTATTGTATTGTAAGGGGAACTTTGCTTGCTTACCCTTTTACTCTCTTATGCTTTTACTCTCTCCCCCTCTCATCCTCTCTCCCCCTCTCCTCTCTGGGGCCTGCTCTGAGCTGTGTCTGGCAGCTCCCAGCAGGGCCCTGCCCCCAGGCCCTTTGCAATGAACCCCAAGTTCCAGCCCTGGCTGCAGAGATCTCTCGTGTCCGTCTGTCCCGACCATCCTACCCCCCGATTCTCCTATAGAAGTCCTGCAAGGACTGTATGGATGGGAAAAGTCTGAGCCAAGTTCAAATTCAGGTCGTTACTTGGAAGAAAAATCCATCCAGGTTTCACCTCACAATTGTGATATCCCATGCTCAGGCGCTGGACCAGGAAAGGGCATTGTAAACTCATCATTTTGTGTACCACCAACACGACTTTCTCAGCAAGCAGTGGTGAATCCATAGTGAATCTGAGAGCTGAACTCAGTGTTTCCAGTGTTACAGACTCAGGAAATAACTGCTGCCTTCTCCCACCTTCTCAACACACTCAGCCACGACACATAAGGGAAAGGATGCTCCCAGGAACACCTCTGGAAATTTCAAATAAAAGAGTATTTAGTACAAGCTCTTCAGTCTGCTGATCCTACACAGACCAAGGCTCACATTCATCCTGCTAAGACGATTATTGCTGGAAACTTCTGGGTTTATCCATCTCCAGAATCAGGTTCTGTATGTTTCACTGATTTTTCTATGCAAGCCAGGTTATCTCTCACAGTTGTTTTAGAGACAACCATTTATATATGCAATAAAAAAGCTATTTCATCACGTTGCTGAAAATTCCACCAGGTTATAGTTTATCTCAGTCTATCATTTACAATGCACTAATAAAGGGCTATAAATATTATATTGGTTTTGGCATAAAGAGTACATTATCAGTGTTTATAAACACATCAGTAAATGTTACAGACTTTTAAGTAACCCCATTGACCTGTAATATAAAAGCCCTGTAGCTACTGATTCACTATATATATATATATATATAAACACTTTATGGATAAACCTTTACAAGCCATTTATAAAACCACTCTTAGTGAGAAATATGACACACTCCCAAATAGACACAGAAATAACTCACAAGGAAACAAGGTCATTACGAGGAAGACTAAAAGTCTTTTTATTTGGTTCAGCTTCTGCAAATTAAAGTTCTACCTCAGTAAAATTAACACAGAGTAGAATTATAAGTTGATATAATAAAATAAATAGAAAGTAATATAAATAAAAGAGATTTTTAAATTGTTTTTCAAATATGTGACTCAACAAAAGAAGTAGAGAACGTAAAATGGCCAAGATAGATAATCAGAAGAATTTCCAAGTACAAACAAGAAGCATTAAATCTGTTCCTTCTGTCTTTATGCCTTTTAATTTATGGCATAGGTAATTTTCCTGCAGATATCTATTGATAAGAGAACACCTCAGATCTCACATAAAGCAGCCATCTCAAAATTAGTTGCCTGAATTGGTGTTTGTCCCTGAGCTAACTCAAACAGTGGAGCAAATCAGGCCCATTCAAGGGACAACCCAACCCCTGTGCCCCTGGCTGCTTTATCCAAGACAAATTCACCCTTTGGAGAGACCTTTTCTCACCATCAAGGTAGTTTTTTGTGTTCCTTTTCTAGGGCTGGACAACTTGATCTCTTCTCCTGTGTAACAAGTGATAGGACAAGAGGAAATGTCCTCAAGGTTGTGCCAGGGGAGGTTTAGTTTGGAAATTAGGAAAAATTGCTTCAGGAAAAGGGTTATTAAATCCTGTAAAAGGCTGCCCAGAGCAGTGGTGGAGTCACCATCCCTGGAGGGATTTAAAAGCCCTGTGGATGTGGCACCTGGGGACATGGGTCAGTGCTGGCCTTGGCAGTGCTGACTGAGGGCTGGACTCAATGATCTTGGAAGGCTTTTCCAACCTAAACAAATTCATGATCCTGTGATCCCATTAGAGCAGATTCAAACCAGACCATTCCTTGCAGCAGAGAACAAATGTAACCCCAACATTCATGGAAAACTTTGAATTGCAGCAAAATAAGTTGGAATGGTTTGACTTGAGGGTCTTAAAGGTCTTTTCCAATTGAAACAATTCTGTGATTCTAGCTATCATATAAGCAACCAAGCCTGAGTAGGTCCCAGCTTTGGACCCTGCTGGAAAACAGCAGCTGCTTGCTCAGCTCAGTGTGGGAGCTGGCATTTAAAGGTTCAGCCTGTGAGACAAAGATCTGCAGCTCAGGCAGAGAGTGTTTGGCAAACCTGGCAGAGCCTGCAGCAGGAGCAGGACAGGGTTCTGGCTGCCAAGGGGATGGATGGATGGATGGATGGATGGATGGATGGATGGATGGATGGATGGATGGATGGATGGATGGATGGATGGAAAAGCAGCTGCTGGCTGCAGGCAGGGGCTGACCTGCCTGAAATGCCTGTGGATTCACACCTTGGCACACATCAGCACAGCAGCAGGAACAGGGTGTGGAACACTTTGAGGGTTTTGGGCTTTTCCATCTGTCCTGTCCTCCCCAGCAGCTTTATCCCATTGTTATCCTTGTGCTGGGCAGATGAGGGGACAGAAAGGTGAATCTGGGGCTGTTTCTCAGTGCTGGTTTTTATGAGACCATCTGGAATATGGCAGAGCTGTCTCTGCTGTTTACCTTCCCTAAATGCAACCTGTTGTTAATATCAAGTGTCAGCAAAATATTTTGGACGAAGTGCCAAGCTGAACTGTAATTAATCACTGTGTTTCTGTTACACACAGTTTGGACTCTCAGTAAAAATTCCCCTCAGTCTGACAGTTCAGTGAGGAGATTTTTTTTTTTTGGTATCAACTGGTTTTAATACTCTCCCTGGTATAACAATAACTCTGAAGGGTGTTTCTTACAGTCTGACCTCATTATGATGAACTCTTCAAACAAACTGTTGTATCTGAATGTTCATCACAATTAAGATGGGAAATTTGCTTCATCAGGCCAATAAAAAAAAGCAAAACACCCATATCTGAGCCAAACACCCCGAGATTTTTTCATACCAATGAAGAATTTAAATTAAATATTTTCAAAATAAAACAATGATACAGAAAGGAATAGTAAATTACAGTTCCAAGGTACACGTACAGTGCTTTAATCATAGATAATCCTGAGGTGGAAAAGGCCCACAAGAATCATTGACTCCAATTCCTCTAACAAAAACAGGAACTATGTATTCTTGTTAATAAGGCTTATTTTAATTTTTCTTTTAGTAATGGACAACACCTAAAAGAGCAGTTGTTACCACAGCTGGGTTCTACAGGTGAAGTATGGCTAGCGTCTCCTGTTTTGACACCCTAAGCTGTGAATCTCGATGCACTCCTGCTTGTGTTCTTGGAATAAAGAGGTTTTCAGAGCAGGGCCGCCACATCTACTGCCTTTCCTACAATCTACTGCTTGGCACTGACTGAAGGGGCCAAGCACTGCCTTGGGCATCTGTTGATGAACACATGTGGGAAATGTGTGCCAGGAAACATGAAAACACTCACTGCAGACACCCATATCCACACTTTGGGTGTGGCAGCACAAAATCCCTTCCATGTCTATGTGCCTTGGTTTGCTCAGCCTGCAGAGGAGGAGATGAGGGGAGACCTCACTGAGTCTTCATCATCCTCACAAGGAGCAGAGGAGGGGCAGCTCCGAGCTCTGCAGTGCTGTCACCGGTGGCAGGACTCAATAAAATGGCACAGAACTGTTTGGGGAAGGTTTAGGTTGGATACCAGGGAAAGGCTCTTCCCCAGAGGGTGCTGGCACTGCCCAGGCTCCCCAGGGAATGGGCACTGAGGCTGCCAGAGCTGCAGGAGCTGCCAGGGGTGCCCAGGGTGGGGCTGTTGAGGTGTCTGTGCAGGGCTGGGGCTGCCCTGGCTGATCCTGGGGGTCCCTCCCAGCCCAGGATATTCCATGATCCTGTGATTTCCATGGTTCTGTGCCATGGTTTAGCCCCAGCAACAGCCAAGCCCCCCTTGGTCTCTCACTAACCCCCCTTGGTCGCTCACTCACCCCCTCCAGCTGGATCAGGGAGGGAATGGAAGGGTAAAAGTCACAAAGCTTGTGGGTTGGGATAAAGACAGGGAAATCAAAAGCTGTGCAAGCAAGGAGAAAGCAAAACAAGGGGTTCATTCCTCATTCTCATGGCTGGGCAGGTTCAACCATCCTCAGGAGAGCAGGGCCCCATCGCACTAATTGGTTACTTGGGAGGAAAAACACCATCTCTCCAAATATTCCCCTTTTCTTTCTTCCTCCTCCACTTCATGCATGATGTCACATGGTCTGGGACTTGTTTTTGGTCAGTTTGGGTCAGTTTGGGTCACCTGTCCTGGCTATGTCTCCTCCCAGCCTCCAACACACCCCCAGCCCCTCTCCAGCTGACTGTGCAAGGAAAGCCCTTGGCTCTGTGCAATCCCTGCTCAGCAATAACAAAAATATCTGTGTTATCAACCCTGTGTTCAGCTCAAATCCAAACCCCAGCCCCAAACCAGCCTCTGGGAAGGGAATTAACGCTACCCCAGCAGAACCAGCACAGTTCATCTATAGAAACTACCAGAAAAATCTCAGGAGCCTATCAGCAATTGTCATTCAGCACTGAGTGCCAAGGAAACAATAATAGAGTAATACTTGTTAGAGAGAAAAAGTTGCAAAAACATGCTTTGCTCTAACCCATGCTGCTAAGACTGTAATTTTCAAAACTACTTAGCTCACATCCACAGGCTTTCTGAGAGGACTGACACAAAATCTGCAGCTAGGCTGAAGTGCCTGCTGAATTCTCTTTTTTGCTCTTCATCTCCTGAATGACAACCATGATGCAAAGCCCATCACTGTGACAAGATGCTGGTCTTATTTTTTGTCATGCAATCACCCCATCATTTCCAGCAGTGCTGCTCACAATGCCTTGCCTCCTCTAAGTCCAAAGAAAAGGCACAAGTACAAGAGTCTCTTAGTAAAACATTAATCTCAGATCACAGATTTATTTTATGGATTTGCAACACAGCCCATATTACAAACATTGTCTGGGAACATTTACAAGAATAAATAAGATGGACTCGCAGTTGTAAAAAAAAGATTACACTTCACTGTAATGTACAGTCAAAAAATATATCTGATATTCATTGACTTGACATTATTTACCTTCCTTCTTTTAAGCTAGAAAGAAAAGACACTGAATGCACAGTGTTGAGAGTTTTGTATTTATATTTTTTTCCTTTTTTTGTTTTTTCATACGTGCTTTATCTATCAAACATCCAAACTGTACAAGTGAGTTTCACCAGTAATCCATAAAGGCCAAGGGGGAGCAGAGGGGGCGGCGGCACCGCATCAGCAGAGACTCCTCTCATGCAGCAGCACTCCTCCCTGCCCAAAAACACATCCAGGGAGCTGGGATGGCACACTGCTCAGCCAGAGGCAGCCACTGCCCCCTGAGGAGGTGGCAAGGCCGGCAAGAAGCGATGCTGGCACATAACTGGGTGCCCACAGGAGATTAAATCAGGGTGGGAGTGAATTCTGTCACTGCGGTTAGTCAGGGTGGGTTAAGGGAGGTGTTAAGGATGCAGCTCAAAGTTTTGGCATAGAAGTACAGTGTGTAAATGCTGGCAATGCAGGAAAGGGCTGGAAGGGCAATGAGGGGGTAATTCCAGTTCTGCTCCAGGTACATGGAAGTCCAGCACATGAAGTTTGGTTTGACTGTCAGCAATGTGAAACACTGAGCAGTGTTTGTCCTGGGGAGTCTCTGAGTACCTAAATTCATGAAAGCTTGTAAAGTGCTGGCCCCACTTCCTCTTCCATCCCCCAAAACATACTTCTTTCAATTATTTCACACAAAGAAGAGTTCCTGGGGATTTCCTCACTGAAAGATGATGTACTCACACAAGGAAATCCATCCAGTGCCACACACTTGAGGTGTCTCACAGGGTGTCCCAAAGGGTGGCATTGCAGGGTGACAGATCTCCACTGAAACACTCCTGCCGTGACAATTGCCTCCACTAAGGAACCACTAATATCAGGACCAATCCTGATATTTCATATATAGGTACCTCTTGGGCACCTATATATGAAATACCAGGATTGATCCCTAAGGGACATCAACAGCATCTTCACCCTGTACCTCCAGAGTGCCATGGACTGGCTCATGTTTATACTGCTCAGAAACAGCTCGTTGAATTGAATTCCAAGAAAAACCATTTTAGCTTGTTCTTTTTTCCCCTTTCATCCTTTTAATTTCCTCCCCCGCCCGCCAGGAAACACTATGGGAACACCAGCATCTGGCATTCAGTCTGCTGCATTAGTTTGTCTTTTAAGGCTCAGGTTGAAAACAGAATAGTGGTAGAAAATCTGCTGCATGAACTGGGATGAGGATGGAAAGACTGATTTAGATCCCTCATGTTTTTACAAACTGGAAAAGCTGCCAGGTTTTCACATTCTGCTAGTCCAACATTAAAGTGTAGGATATTCTGAACATAGTTAATTTTTTTTTTCACAAGGGAAACTTTTAAAATATTTTAACACAGCAGTTAATGGTTATAGACTAGAGGTCACTGGAAGTCAGCAAGTTTTTGCCTCTTTTTTTTTTCTTTCCATTACACTCTGTACCACCAGGATTTGGTGTTATATGAAAATGTATGATTCTGCTTGACAGTTTGAGCAAATTGTACATTCTTCAAGTATGCATATGAGGCAGATGATTGATACCTTTTCCAAGTCAATGAACAGATAATACATGATGGATTTTCCTTGTGGTCCTTGCCAAAACTGCAAAAATTGGGCTTTGCTCGCTGTGCTGTTGGCTCACCCTCGAGGAAAAAGAGCTGGAGGTATTTTTGGGAACAGGGAAAGAAAGAGCACTTGCATTGAAATTGTATATTATGTATGTATGGCTATAGAAGACTGCAATCTAAATAAGCAGGAGCACAGGAGGGTTAACAGAATCCTCACTGCTCACATCTGTCTCTCTGACTTAGCTGGCTCCTCCTGTTCCTCTGTCTGGGCAGGGCAGCTGCAGTGCTTTGTTCTGCCCTCACACAGCAGGAATATGGAATTTTTGACCCAATGGCAGTGGTTATACTGAATAAATGTTGCCACTTAATAAATGTTGCCACTTTTGCCACATGGCCCCCTTTATTTTCCTAAAAAAAAAAATAAAAATGGGGTTGACTGTCTTTTGTACACTTAAGACAAATTAAAGATTCTCAAATGAAAATGCAGCAGTTTCACACCAAGGTCTTGAGATGCCCCTTTCACTGGCTGGAGTGATCACAAAAATTAACTGTGCTGCCAACATCATGGAGTGGATTGCTCACATTTATTACAGGACAATGAAGTTTTCCAAGGGGAACTTTTCCACCACATTGCCCATCCAGGACCATGCCAGGACTGTGCACTGCTCTGTGACTTTACTAAAAATTCTGCAAGTGTGACAGATAGAAGCACCTCATGTTTGAAGATTCCTCTCTTGAGCAAATCTTCTTTTATCTTTGTCCCTCAGGATTTATTCCCTCTGTCACACTCCAAGTGCTCCATCTCCACAGCAGGGAATGTGACATTATGTGTTTTTTATGATCTTGGCAGGAACTCAGGAGAGTGAGATGAGAGCAGCTGTGCAAGAATCAGAGAGAGAGCAAGGTGCAAATTTCCTACCTGTTTCAGGATCCATTTCATTTGCTTTTTCCTCCAATATTTTGTTTCTCCCAAAGGAGATTTCTTCTCCTTTCCTTCTCTTCCAGATGGAAACTGGTTTAACTGCCTCCTGAACCACCTGCTGCAGGAGCCTCTCTCCTTCCTCTGACTACAGCACACCAAGAGCAGTGACCAGAAATCCCTGGCTTGAGATTCCCAAGGGAAATCCCACAAACTGCTGCTACAGGGCCTGTGGAAAGTAAATGCAAAAGCCACTCTGGCACCCACAGGCTTAAATTTACTACTGTGGGATCCATGTGGCTACTGGACCTTTTTTTTTGTTGTTGTTTTCCTAGGGAGTTTACAGCTCCAGAATAGAAGGCTAGAAACTCCTGATAACCAGTGGAATTCATTGCTGCATTTACACCAATAATAATTTAAGATGTTTTTTACCCCCTATATGAGATAATGACCCCAAACCACCTGTTTCTACTTCCTTGTATTCCAGACCAAACTTTACACCAACTCTGTGCTATCACAAACAGTTCCCCCTCACCTCTGAAGGATGTCTCCATGGGAATAAGTTCATCTTCATTATGTCCATTCAAATATTGTCAATGTGATATTTTTTCCAGCCTAAGATTCAGTCACTGAGGAATTCACCTTTTTTTTTACTGCACATTATCACTTTTCATCCACAGCAGGGGATGCTTAGGCTGAAAAGCTCACACTGATTATTAATCCTTCCAGGAGTGAGAAAACCTCCTTTATCTCATCTCATAATTCCTTTCTTTCCCCATGAAAACAAACCCATCACCCATAATCTTGCTTCAAACACATTACCTACTTCACTATGGGCTGTTCTCTAGGGTTTAAACAACCTCAAGGTAATAAAGTGATTTAAAGTGAGCTTTTCCACACAATTCCCTTCATCATTAATTCACACTTGGCATATATGCACTGTGCAGGGAGGAACAGCATGAAGATCCCTGAGCCAACACAGACTGGAGCTGGGTCAGTCCCCCAAAAGCACTGTAACTGCAGGAATTTATAACAACTTGGCAACACAATCTGCAGTGTCTGCTGAGCATCTTCCCATATGGGTTTTAGGCTGGACATTAGGAAGTTCACACACATGGTTGAGTGGCCACATAATAAGCTGTGACTAACAGTTGGGCTGTGGGAATCGACATTTGCATCGAGCTCCTACCAAATGTAAAATTTAGCTTAAATATCTTTCCCTGCAGTTTGTGCCAACATCACTTGGCTTCTGCAGAGGGCTGAGCACACAGGGAGTTGCTGTGGGCCAGCTGATACAGGTACCTGACCCTTTAGTAGTTTTCATACCATAAAACACATCCAAACCCACCTCCAGACCCTAAAGCACTGCACTGCCAGTGCTGCTCTGCTCTGCTCATCCCACACGTCCTTCCCCTCACTCACACACCCCTCCTGTGGGCTTAACTCTGGCATTTCAATCCACTTTCTTTTAAGTTAAGCCCAAATTACCTCCTACACTTCACACCTCAGTGACAGTGGCATTTCTGCACCTCCCTGTTCCCTTATCCCAGCTGTCACCCTCGGTGCTGGCTGCACTCCCCTGAGTCACCAGGGAGACCTGTCACTGTGCTGCCTTCTATGTAAAATTAACAGAATGCTAATTATTAATTAATATTTCTGTATTATCCACAGGGAGTGGTTCCCCTTGGCTTTCTGGAGTCAGCAGAGCCAAAAACACTTTGCTGACTTGTAGTTTCTTCATACCTAGGCAGTTGTTGAAAAATCCCTTCCTGGGATTAGAATTCCCTCTTCCTTTTTCTCTCCCAGCACCTGACCTACACTGTTCCATCCAGCCACCTGTAATCAAAACACCAATATTATCCTTTTCCTCTCACTTTTATCTCATAGTTTCACTTTGCCTTTTACTTATTTTTCCTGCTGAATTGTGTTGTTGCATAAATAAAAAAAAACAATTCAGACAAGTCACTTGACAGCCCCAAATGGAACTAAAGTTGATTTTTTGCAGGCAACAGAAAGGACCAACCAGAGGCTCCTGTGAGAAGGTGGTTCATGATCAGTTAAGACCTTCATGGTATTAAAGCCAAGAATCCAAAGCTCCTTAGAGAAACCCCAGGTGGTTCAGAATCCTTTGCTTGTCAAGAGGGGTATTAATGAAACTCCAAGCACCCTTCCCCAGGCTGGTGCAGGTCCTGGTGGATGGCAATGGTTTGGCTGGGTACTGGTTTGTGGCTGAGTTGAGAGCTGCTTTTGCCAGATTTCATTTCCATCCCTCCTGGTCAAGGTGAGGGTGTGACTATTGAAGAAAGAATGATCGTGAAGCAGAGGTGCCTTTTGAATTCACAGACAGAGTTAGCAAAACATTCTGAACTTCTGGCATGCTCTGTGCCAGGACAGAGCTCCCAGCAGCCTCTGAGGATTTTCCTGAGGGTGGAAAACTACAGGCTGATAAGAAAATTGGAGTTTCCTTCAACTCTTACCTCCAGTCTGTCTTTTAGCAAGTCTGAATTTAGAGAACCTACACCCCGGAATCCATTTTACACACAGAGCAACCTCATATCCCGCACCCTCAAGATAAATAAATGGCTAAATTGAAATATTAATTATTGTAAAGCCTTGCTCATTCAATTATTATTTCCCCCAAGATTACCCTGCAGACCTTAGTGATTAACTACTTAAACATACTTTTTCAGAAAAGCAATTTCTTGGCTGCTAAGAAGTCAGATTGGGGTCCACAACAATGGCAAAACACATCTGGTGCTTGTTTCAGAGAAGGAGACTTGCACAGGCATTTTTGCAGAATAAAACAAAAGCTGTTTTGCTGAAGAAGAGAAGTTGCTGTGCTGGGCTAACACTTCTCTTTACAGGTGTCAGAACAGGTTTCTGTGTATGTACATCACCTTTCCTACAGCTCCAATAGGTTACAATTTTGAAGCTTGTAGGTTCCTGGAAATAGTGAGGAAATCTTGCCCAAACTCAATTTTAAGAACCTTCAGACTTTGAAACTCTTGAGCAGGAACTTTCTTTGCTGTCTGCCTGCACAGTGCCTGGTTCAGCAGGGTCCTGGCGTGACTAGGGCTCCTAAGTTCTACAGCAATACAAATAATAAATAAAAAATAGTCATACATAGTATATGAGCAGTAATACCTACTTCATACCCTGTTTGTCAGAGACACACTGCACCCCAGCTAACACTTGGGAAATGTGGTGACCAAATCACCAGAGTTGCCAGATGAATGCCATTTGTTTGATGCAAATATTTAACTTTCAGGTCCAAGTGTCTGGGAAACTCCTCAACAGCTTCACCAGCAGTGAAAGGACACAGACCAGAGGGATGGAACTGGGTCATGCACAGCCCTGAAGTTGAGCAGAAACTGGGAGGAAATATTTCTGTGGAGGCAGCGGTTCCATGTACAGCTTCGCATCTCCACCATCTATTTTCATGCTTAAAGGGAATACATTTGGGAAGAGAATTCCAGCATAGTCTTTTTGTTTTTTATATGTGTGTGTTGGCCCTTTCATTAGGAAAAACAAATAAAAACAGATAAGGTAGACAAATTGTAATGAAACATTTCATGTATCCCCTATGGCTATCTCATTTTTCCCAAATGACTGCTGCATGAAATTAAAAAATTAAAAGGCTGGGATTTGAGAACAAAATTATAAATTAAAAAGGAGACATTTAAAAGAGAATTTCCTAAGGGTTTCATTCCTTCCCCACTCTGCAGCAAGCAGAACAAAAACACAATCCAAAAGAGGAGAGAAGTCAGAGGGGATTAGAAAGTCCAGTCCTTCAGCCTGTCTCCCACGTTGCTAATTTTTACAGTAAGTTATTTAAGAAGCAGTAGATGTTCCCATAGAAAGCAGGCAGCAGCACACACAGGCATCGCCTCCTCCTTGCAGCGAGGTCTCTGCAACCTCAGTCTCTTGCTGAGAAGGAGAGAGAAGTTTTCCTCCCCACACTTGTCACTGCCTTCCAGTGTGGGACAGGGGAGAAGCATCCACCAGAGTTTGGGGTCTGGCACATCCTGGGGTCCCCTCCCTTGGCTGGGCTAAAAGGAACTCAAGTATTCCAGTGCAACCTCGTATACAAATTTATACTGTTCCTGAAAGAGAGGACACAAAGAAATGGCATTAGTGTCGCAGACATCTTTTATGAAAAATTTTTCCTTAGGATTTTTCCTCCTGAGAAGCTGGGAGGCCTCAGGAACAAAATGTAAACAATGGTTATCTGCTGCTGTGGAATGCAACAGGTGCATCTGTGATTGGTCTCCTGCGTTTATTTCTAATTAATGGCCAATCACAGCACAGCTTTGGCCTTTCTGTCCGAGCCACAAACCTTTGTTATTCATTCTTTCCTATTCTATTCTTGGCTAGCCTTCTGATGAAATCCTTTCTTCTATTCTTTTAGTGTAGTTTTAATATAATATATATCATAAAATAATAAATCAATCCTTCTGAAACATGGAGTCGGATCCTCATCTCTTCCCTCATCCTTGGACCCCTGTGAACACAGTCACACATTAGGATATGGGAAAATTCTTCAGAGCCTCGTCCTACAAGCAAAAATACCTCCTTCCTCTCTCTCATACCCTTTGGCAGGAGCAGGCAAACACTGGTTGTGTTTCTGAGTGATCCTGAGCAAGCATGGCTGGGAGATGGTGTCATCAAAGGCAGAGAAAAGCACTCGAAGAGACAGCCCCAGTCTGGACCATTCATTATTTGCCTCCAGCCCTCACTGCACGTGCTGCTTTTGAGGCATGAGCTCAGAGTGATGGATGGAGATGACTGAATTCAGGACAGTTTAATCTCCTGGGCTGCAGGGAGCCAGGCCTGAGGCGGGACTGTTCTCCTTTGCTGGTTTCAAGATGTGCCACAGCACCCAGCACTGGGCTGGACAAAAGGACAAATCCCTGCATGGACAGGAGGACAGATGCCGCTCTTCCCACACTTCCCACAGCCATGGTGACAGCTCTGTGGGGTTTGACCTCCCGAGGCTGCTGGGCATGGGACACAGGGTCCATCACTCTGCCAGGGCATCCCCTCTTCGCACAAGGAGAAGCAGGAAGATTCACTGAATGTGCTAAAGCAGGACCAGTTTTAACTCTGGTGTCTCCATGTTCCCATTCATTTTGATTCATCCTGAACTAATTTTGACATTTTTTTACCTATCCTGAAGTCCCTTGCCCACACACTGGGTGAGGAATGAGCAGAAAGAAGCCTTACCAGTGACTCCACCATGTTGGACTTGTTATTCCGTAGCGTTTTCACTATGTGGAACACGTCAATGATGTTCTGCTGCTGGATCATCTCACACACGCTGCAGATGGCACAGAAGGTGCCGCTGCGACCACCACCATTCCTGGCAGAGGGACAAACAGGGCAAGGAGGGGCTGGTGAGGCTGGGGGAAGGACAGCACACACAGCTCACAGCCTATGGACAGGTCTCTAATGGGGAGATTGCTGACACATGGAAGGTCTCTGATGTTCAAGGGATTGTGTGCCCAAATGGGCTCTAAGGGCTGACATTCAAGGGTTTGTGTGCCTAAAGGGGCTCCAAGAGAGCTGGAGGAGGGCTTTGGACAAGGGCATGGAGTGACAGGACAAAGGGGAATGGCTTCCCACTGCCAGAGGGCAGGGTTAGATGGGATATTGAGAAGGAATTCTTCCCTGTGAGGGTGGTGAGGCCCTGGCACAGGGTGCCCAGAGAAGCTGTGGCTGACCCTGGATCCCTGGGAGTGTCCAAGGCAAGGTTGGACAGGGATTGAAGCACTCTTGGGACAGTGGAAGGAGTCCACTAGAACCGAGTGGTGTTTGGGGTCCCTTCCAACCCAAACCATTCTGTGAGTCTGTGGGAGTAGAGACCTGTAGAACTGGGCAGGGATGGAAGGACTAAGGGATAAGGGGAGCTTCCCTGTCCCTCTGGAGTAGGGGACAGGGGAGCCCAGGGACTGCAGTGCTGCAGACCCCTGCTCTGGGCTCACAGCAGCTCTGTGCTCAGAGCTGGGTACATGGCAGGGCTGCTTCAGCTCTGTCTGTGCTCCAGACACGAGACCCACAACATACCAGGGCTCTTGGAGCTCCCTCTCACTGCAATCAGCAAAATCCCTGGGCCAGGATACTATAATGCAATACAACATTCAACTTGAAGTTATTATTATAAATGCAGTTAGTACATGAAGTTATAAATTAAACAGAAGTGTGTAGAATTGTGTGAAGTCAGTAGCATAAATGTACTTTAACTCCATTTCCCCCAGCTGAAGCCTGGAGGATTTCCAGAGCCACAACACCACAACACGTGATGCTGCAGCCATTCCCCAGCCCTTACTCACAGGCAGTGGACCACGGTGCGCCCGTCTCTGCCATCATACTGCTCCTGCCACTTCTCCAGCCTCCGGACCACCTTGAGCAGGGAGCGCTTGGAGGGAGGGGTGTCCCTGTAGGCCGGCCAGCCGATGTACTGCAGGTGCTGCACGATGCGGTACCCGTCCTGCGGCTGCAACACACAGCTGCTCAGGGAGGGCAGGCTCAGCATTCACCAACACATCATCACAGAGCTGTTAGGATTATATGCTTTTATTAAGAGATCTGGGTGTCAGGGGTGCTGTCGGAACCCAGGAAATTCCTCTTATGTCACAGACATCTCTTGTGAAAAATCCTTTCTTTAGGATTTTTCCTCTTGAGAAGCTGAGAGACTTCAAGAACAAAATGTAAACATTGGTTATCTGCTGCTGTGGAATGCAACAAGCAGATCTTTGATTGGCCTATGTTAGTTACTTCTAACAAAACTTTCTTTGGACAGAAAGTCCGAGCCACAAACCTTTGTTATCATTCCTTCCTATTCTATTCTTAGCTAGCCTTCTGATAAAATCCTTTTAGTATATGATCAGCAAACACAAGGCCGAACATTTCCCAGGGCCTACCTTTAACATTTTTCCCAGGGCCTACTAAGCCTAACTTTCTTTCTGGCTCCCCGAATTTTCTGTGACTTTAAAATCTTTTTCTATCAGGAGCACTGCTTGCACAGCAGCCTCCCCTCTGCACCTGCACCAGCAGTGCTGGTGCTCTCCATGCTGGGTACAGTGTTGCTTTAGGACACAAAATAAAATGATGTGGACACTGGACTTTCCAAGGTAAAAAGGAGAGAAAGTTTCCTTTCTGGCTCTAACATCTATAGATTTCTAAAAGTGACAGTGGATTGGAAGATGACAGTGCCACCTCTCCAATGATACTGGACAAACCAACAGTCTATTAAATTTCTCCTCCTCCTCCATAAAAGAATACAAACAATGAGTTATTTACAGAAAGTGCATGAGAAAGTTAATTACAAGAATGTAAACATCAGAAGTTTTAGAAGAACTTTAAAAAACAGGGTGACAGGTAGAGTGCAGAAACAAGGGCTTTTGTCTAACCTGGATAACAATTGTTACAGAGCCAACCAGACACCAAGTGCATGGGAGCTTTGTTTGGCTTCCAGAATAAAGTTCCATCTAACTGCACAAACAGGTCAAATGACTCTTTGCTGTGCTGTGCCATAAGAAGTAGAGGCAGCCCTCAGAAATTCTCTGGGGGTTGTGGAGGGAAAGGATCCTCATGAACTTGCTGGCAGTGGCCTTGGTGTTGGCCATGGATGAGTGCAGAGAGCTGTGAGTGCACAGCTCCCGCCCTGCAGCCCTGCATCCATGGGCCAGCTCCATCTGAGAGCCACAGAGCCTGCTCTGACCAGCTTTATCACCCCTGGGACACAGGAAGGTGTCTAATCTCCAGCCAGTTTATCAATTTCTGTGCTGGAGCACAAGGTTCCCTCTGCAGTGCCACACCTGAACGGCTGCACAGGCTCTGACCATGCAGACACTGATGGGTTACACTGCATGGAAATATAATTTGCAGAGCCTGCTTCCATTTCTGACAAGAAAAAAATGAAAGAGGAACAACAAAGGAAACATAATCAATCTGGGAAACGACTAATGAGAGAAAAATCCTCTGCTGAAGCCTTTTCCTGCAGCCCTGAAGCCGCATTGCCAAGGCTCAGTGTGCAGATAAACTTTGTTTCTATCATTTCAGCTGTCCTGGGGCTGAGGGACACAGACAAAGAGCTGCTCACAGAAATGGCAGTTGCTTATTTATAGGGAAAGCAGTGGCAGTTGGGAATCCCAGTCTAGCCAGTAAACATTGCATCTGTCTTCAGAGATGCTGCCTGGGAGCTGACAGATGGAGAGCTGCTGACACCACCCCAGTTTATTTCCTGCAATACTGATGGCTTTATATTGGCTCCTAAGTGATGAATTGTTCTCAAATACACACAGAAAAATGCTCACCATTTAAATACAGATTTTCAGCTCATATCATCCACTCGCTGCCTTCAGCCAAGAGTCCTTTAGCAATGCAGGCTGATTAAATGTTAATTAAAGGAAGTGGCTGCAGTGGAATTTCATTCCTAGGTGAGAGATTCTGCATCTCTAAACCACAAGTCTTGGCTCTGCCTCTTCCTTGAGCCAAAACGTGTTTTTGAGAATAACTAGGGAATGTAGTATTTCTCCTGTCTTACCCTGGCCATGTTGCAAATCCGGAATATCCTGTTGATGATATCTTCATCAATATCTGCTGAAACAAACTCCACCTGGATTGGGCCATAACAACAGGATGTCTTCTCTGGCCAGTACTGCATACAGAGCTAGGAAAAAACACAACATCAAAAGAAATCTTAATTATTAAACATATCAAACCATTTTGGATCTATAACCAGCTCAAAATCCATCACCAATTTGTATATCATGGCTTTGTTCAGACAAGATCTCATTCTAACTTAGTAAAACATTTTATATCCTGAATATGAAGAAAAAAAAATGTATTTTAGGGCCTGGAATTTTCTTCCTTTTTATTTTTGTATGAACACAGTTTGGAAGTGATTGGATTCTGGGTCTAGAGGTGCAGAAAAGGTGGTTGAAAAATGAAGCTTCTGTAAAGGCAGAGATTTAACAGGAACATTGAAAGATTAGTGTCTGTAGATAAATTTAATAGGAACCATAGAGAACTGGTAAAAATGAGGAAACAGCACAGGCACTGAGAAAATTAATCTTAATTCAAACAAACTGGAATTTCTTTTTTTTTTCCTGTAAGATGAACTTTTTAATTTTCTGGCTCTACCAGTGAGCAGGAGAAGGAGAGTGAGTTTGTTCTGAGAGCAGAAGAGCTGCTCTGGTTTCAGGGTGAACCACAGCTGCACCTCTGAAGTTTGTAAAGCAGGCTGGGAGTCTTTTTCTTGTGCTGATATTACTGAGTTGAAAGGACAAAACCCACCCTGTGCACACAAATTACAATCTAAGGATTTAAAATCCAGCTGGAAATAGATCATGGCGCAAAAATATTTTGCATGAGATCTCATTAGCAGTTTCTGCTAAGACTGTATTTCTTTGTGGCTTTTTCTTTCCTTCCTATTTTCAAGTGTAATTTTGTACAAGTTTTGAAACCCCCAGATGCTCATTTGAACTTGATCTCCAGCTTTTCAAGTTCAATCACTGCCAGCAACAACGTGGAGTGTGTGCATGTGGCTGCATTAATTCTGCACTCCTGTTCTTCCTTTGATCATATAGGATTGAAATTGGGTGGGATATTCACACAATCTCATGCATCTTTGCCCTTGTTAGTTTTTCAAGATTAAGCAAGCCAGCCAAGACCACACAAGCAAGTCCTTTGAAGGCTTTCTTTACTCTTCCTTCAGACTTTCAAGCTGCCTAGTGATCTCCTCTCAAAGCATCTGTCCCTCAGGCAGGGAGATGTGAGCCGAGCTGAGCTTTGGCAAACAACCTCAAGGTGCAGTGGAAAGCAGAAAAAAAGATGAAATCTTTCCTTAGGGTGGAAAATTTGCTTCTCCCAGAGCAGGTCTGTCAATGGCCACCCCTCCAAACACACAGGTGTGTACTCTGCTGAACACTGCAGTGTAGTGTGTGTGCTCTGACCTCCACAAAGGTTTATTTGCCTTTTCCCTGCACTCAGGGCACAGCCTGGATCAGGCACTGATGAACAGACAGGGAATGACAATATTGTGATGCCAGGACAGTGCCAAGCTCTCTTCTCCTCTCCACAATGGATCGGATGATCTGCAGGAGGGTCGGAGGGACCTGCACAGAGATCTGGATTGATGGGCTTGAGGCCACACAATGGTTGTGAATGGTCTGAAGGGCAGCAGAGCTGGGGAAGGGTCTGGAGCCCCCAGGAGCAGCTGAGGGAGGTGAGAAAGGGGCTCAGCTGGAGAAAAGGAGGCTCAGGGGGAAAACCCTCTCACTCTCCACAAATCCCTGAATGTGCATGGGGGGGGTGGATTCTGTTCCCAAGGAGCAAGGGACAGGATGAGAGGAAACAGCTTCAAACTGTGCTTAGACTGGCTATTAGGGAAAATTTCTTAACTGAAAGGGTGGTCAAGCAATGGAACAGCTGCCCAGAGGGATTTAAAAGATGTGTAGATGTGGCACCTGGGGATATGGGTTAGTGGTGGCCTTGGCAGTGCAGAGGTAACAGTTGGATTTTATCATCTTAGAGGTCTTTTCCACCCCAAATGATTCTGTGGTATCAAACTGTCTCGCGGTGTCCTGGTAGCTCATAAAATACAAACTTTAAAATCCTCCTTAACTTCCAGTGCCACCTGGGTGTTCTGGCACTGGCTGCACTCCTGAGGGAGGTGACACCGTGCTACAGAAACTGTCAAAGTGACTTCATGCACTGCCAAATCCCCTTTCCTGTGCCTACAGACCACATCAGAGCAGCAAAACTTTGCTAGGAAAAAAAAACCCCTAAGCTGTGTGAAAAATAGTTACAAGAATAACACTGGCTGGGGCTGAAAGGTTTGTGTTTTCCCAGAAGTGAGTGTGAGCAAGTGTGTCATTTCCAGAAAAAGCTGGGTTGTGCTTTGAAGAAAAAAAGGTGAAATTTGTCTCTGGATTCAATACCAAGATGCAGAATCAAGGAGATGAAGAGGAAGACAGAAGATACAGGGAACCTCTGGTTCCTCACAGAGCGGTGGGACCCTGCAGGGCACCAGGAGAGCCCACTGCTGATCAGAGCTGTCACTGGGGCTGGAATGGGATCCCACTGAGCTCCCCCAATGGGACACCCCCTTAAGGACTGGGGTGATTGGATTCTCCAGCATCATCCAAAAAAGAGACCAACAATTCACTGCCTGCAAGTGTGGTAGGACAAATGGAAGAGACAAATGAAAAATGAATCCATGAAGTACCAACTCAACACTCCTCTCCTCTCATTGAATAAGGGCTGTAATGGGTGAATTAGCCATGCCAAATGTACTCTCCACACAAATTGCATGATTACACCTTTTTGAAAGCTGTTCTCCTCTGCCACCCATCAGCAAGGTGGCTGGAGACACCAGGGCAGGAGGAATGGCAAAAGCTCCTCCCTGGCAAGCTCAAATGCTGAAAATAATGCTGTGTCCAGTAGCCAAAACCCAGCTTAGACATTAAAAAGGAAAAGACATAAAAGGACTACATTATCCTCAAACTGTGCAAAGCACATTTCTCAGTATTACAGAATCATACTGGAAATCTCAGGGGAAAGATCCTTCAAATTATTTCAACTCTCTTGTTTTATTCTTCTGGAAATGCCATGTGAAAAAGGCAAACATGAAGCACCCTGGGGCTGTGGTAGGGAGAATTTTCCTGAACCAAACACAGACAAAACTATGAAAGGGGAAAAAGTGGGCTTGGGAGGGAAATGTTGGCTGCAGACACAAAGTAATTCTTTAATATATAAATAATAATAAATTATTAATAAATTATTAATAAATAAATAAAATATATAGTATGTACATAAAACTTTTTGATACTTTAAACTATATTTTAGATAATTTTATATCAAAGTATTTATATAATAAATAGGGAGACTTTATAGCAACTTTCCAGTACATAAAAGGGGCTTACAGGAAGGCTGGAGGGAGACTTTCCAGAAGGGTCTGGATTGATAGGAAAAAGGGGAACAGCATTAAGCTGAAGGAGGGCAGATTAGATGGGATATCAGGAGGAAATCCCTCCCTGTGAGGATGGTGAGGCCCTGGGACAGGTTCCTAGAGAAGCTGTGACTGTCCCTGGATCCCTGGAAGTGTCCAAGGCCAGGCTGGATGGGGTTTGGAGCAACCTGGGATAGTGGAAGGTGACCCTGCCATGACAGGGGGTTGAAGTGTCATGGTCTTTAAGGTCCCTTCCCATCCAAACCCTTCTATGATCCCTGTTAATTACAGTAAGAATTAGCTTACAAAGAGCCAGGCATATGGACTTATTCTCCATTAAAACCCCAAAACATCACCTATTACTTTCCAGCTCTCCCTCATTTATTTACTCAGGTGGGAAGGCATCCAACCCAATAAAATGGCAACAGAGACTCTCTGCAAACCTGGATTTGAGAAGGGTGTGAATGAAGAGCCAGGAATGAAGAGCCACTGACCTGTGCTGCATCCATCTCGTTGAGCATCACCACGGAGGAGCAGTTGTAATCAAACACCAGCCTCCAGAAGTCTGTGATGGTGTTGGGCAAAGGGTGCTGGGTGACAATGAAGGCAGCAGGCTGCTTGTGGCTCTAACAAAAGAGTAAGATTAGTTAAAAAAAAATAAAAAAAAAAATCAATCAACTTTTATTCAAAGGAATATTATACCCGGGAGGCTGTGGGGAGACAGTGTGAGCCATTTAACCAGATTATACAAATCACATCTCCTGCTCCTTGTTATCGGCCCGCGATGAATGAACGCCTCGTAATGGGATTCTTTTGCTCCCAATAAAGACATTTCATTAAAGAAGTGTCACAAGAGCAGAGATTACCCAAATCAATTATTTATATTTTGAGACTCAGCAAATAATGCTAATTCTACTATTACTACTACGACTACGACTATCAGGAATATTAATAATTGGAAGGAAAACAGCTGGAAGCAAATGTTCTCCTTTGTGCTGCAGTGGCCTCGAGGAGCTCCAGAAGGGATTAGCCTCGTCTGCTGGGGCTGCCTGGGGGTGCAGTGTGACAGAGGTGGCACGTTTGGATGCCAGCCATCCTTTATGGGCCATATTCAGAGCCTGTGACATTGGCATTTAATTTCTGCTGTTATTCTTTCACCTCAAAAAGGCCCCCTGACCTCAGCCTCCCTAAGCACGAGGGGGTGGAGCTGTGCTCCCAACCTCTGCAGGGCTGAGTTAATGAATGTTTGGGATGAAAGGCAACAAGCTGAAAACTTTATCACTTCCCAACCACGGCAGGCAGGGCTTAAATGAGCCTGGAAACTGCACAGTCCTTTGTGCTGTACATCTGTGAAGCAGACTTGAATCAAAAGGCATGCTAATTCTGGGGTAAAAAAAAACAAAAACAAAAAAGCACAAAAAAACCCTTCAGCAGAATAAAATTTTGGATTTAAAGTGAAGATAATAAATTCAATAACAAATAATAAAATTCTGAAGTGTTAAGCTGCTCTTTGTGGGGTTTGCCTTTTCTCCTCCATGTGAAGAAGATGTGGGTGGAAGTGCTGGGCCATGCTGGGGAAAAGGGGTTTCTGAGTGTGCACGTGTGAGGAGGGTGATGGGAAGTGATGTACAGAGAAGGAAAATGAAATTATTTCTTGGGAAATTTTCATCTGGAACAGACTTTTGTATTTTTTCCCACTCTGCATTCCACATCTAGAAACACCAGAATGGGTCAAAAGTTGTTAAACACCAGACCAGTGGTGGCAAGACAGTGGCAAATAAAATACTGAGGTTTATCTCTTAGGTAAACACCAGAATGTTCCTGCTGTGGTTTTTTCATGGTGTGTAAGTAGCAAATCTAGCTAAACTCTTGGATGAAGGTCCCCTGTGCTTGTGGGGTTTGCCTTTAGGAGAAAAAGAAACCCTGCCCAGGTTTCTACAGGTGAGGAACAAGGTTCACTGTCCTGTTTCAAGGGGAAGGTGACACAGAGGTGTGAATTACTCATGCAAGAGAACATGTGTGGGATTACGGGGCAATGATGATGTTAGGGACACATAAATTCATGTTTTTCTCCAAAGCCCATGGATTAAACACAAATCTATCATCCCTTCTTCATGACTTGACTCATGATGTGACTTAAGTCTCATTTTTTAAGGATTATGTTCCATTGTTTTAGGGGAGGGTGAGGGACAGTTTTGCTCCTTTCAGGGCAATATGGGATGGATGGAGGTTGTCCTCTAAAAGTCCCTGCTCAGTACAAGACTTCACATCTCAGCAAGAACAGCCATGAAAATGTAGGATTCTGGCTGTTTCCCTGTGATTATTTTTGTCCCCAAAAGTTCCTGAATCCTTTATGGAAAGATAAAGGAGAGCCGGAGAACATCACAGTGGCTGAATTTCAACGACAGGTGAAAAACTGCTTTGTACTAAAAAAAATTAATCCACTGGAATTTTGTGGGGAAAGATCCAAATATTTGCAAAGTGATTTGAGGTAATGAGGGCTGAAATGTACAAACATTTCCAATCCCTAAGAAACCAAAGACTGGATTGTGCTTCTGCAAATGTGCAAAACCACTAAACACACTTTAAAATAACAAGTTTCCTTAGGCATGTTTGCAATGAAAACATCACAATCTTGCTGAAAAAATGTAAAATAAATTCTGTGACCGTTTGACTGAATATCTTAAATGCAACAGTATTGCTGTTTCCCAAAGATTGAAGAATAGACAAAATTAAAACACAGAGACCCTGCTGCTGCCAGGAAAAAAAATGATGGCATTTCACCCTGGATCATATTTACACATACTCCAACTGCAATAATTAGTGGCTTTAAAGACATCTGTGTCCAAAGGCAGCACAGCAAAAAGAAGCCATCAACATAATTCATCCTCCACAAATGACCCGTGCTGTGAGATTCCAGGCTATAAACAAAGCGAGGGAAAACGCCTTCGGACAGAGTCACATCAGCTCAACTCACATCCTTTAGCCTGAAAATATTTTGCACATTTGATCCCTGCACTCCCACATTCTTAACTGCATAAGATCATATCAATCACTCGCTCCACACTGCAAATTATCCTTGTCAAACAGCTGACCTGGCAAACATTTCTCTTCCCAATGGATACAAAACCAATGTATGTGAAGAGCTGTCCCCTCACTTTTTGTGCATTCTGCCTTTCTGTGATTCAACCTCAGGCTGCACACTGAGGGATGCCTTTGCCAAAAATTTTCTACCAGTGTGGTGCAGCACTAGGGTGTGTGATCACAGAATAACAGCATGTAACAGAAAATGCTGGGTTGGAATGGACCCTCAAGGACCATGGAGCCCAACTCCAGGCCCTGCACAGCACCATCCCCAAGGGTGCCCAAAAGTGTTGTCTGAAAGCCTCTTGAACTCTGTCAGGCTGGTGCTGTGACCACTTCCTTGGGATAACCATACTCTGGAGGCCATATCTTGGTGACAAAGAGAAAATTTATGGGCTTTGCCCAATTTGGAGATACCAGACTCAGAAATTACAGCTAAGTAAGTTTTTTTTTTCTTTAGATCCATTCTCCCAGAATGTTGGAATTCAGGACATCCCTCTGGCTGTCCTGGATTGCCCAGGAGGCTCAGAGACCTTGACACAGAGCCCAAGACATCTGTGACTTTGATTTTGACCCATGGAAAAAATTACCAACCTTATGTGAGGATCTGCAAGCCACTAAATTCTAAGTAGAATCATAATTAGTCTGTCACAGGGCGAAAAATAGATTTTTTGGGGTTTTTAGCATGAAGGTTCAAGAGGCAAGATAGAGGAATTGGGGCATGTCCAGCCTTTCTCCTTCTTCTTCTTGGCCTCCATCTTCTGCTGTGATGGAGGCACTTTTGGATTGGTTTAGAGTAGAAGCTCACTGTCTAACATAGGTGATAGGCATTAGGAAGTTATGGTAAATATTGTACACATAGTTTTTAGTATAAAAAGATAACACTACCCTGAGGGTGGTCAATGTGCCTCTGTCTGGCTTGCTGAGCGGACCTTGGCTGGACAGGAGAAAGAATTTTATAGATAAGAAATAATAAACAACCTTGAGAATGAGAACTGAAGGGTTTTAACTCCTTCTTTGAGTGCTAGGCTGGGTAAAGAGACTTTCTAACGCATCTCAGCATCACTCTGACCAGTAGAAACCCCGAGACCAGAAAAGCATCATGAGAGGGAATAACCCCGTGTCAGGCCGTGCTGGGCGTGTAGAGCAGTGCTTACATCCATGAGCGCAGCATTGATGTAGTTGCTGGACTCGCCATCCACGGAGATGAGGAAGGGCAGGCAGCGGTCCAGCGGCAGCACGTCCATGCAGCGGTTCTTGTCGTGGTTGCGCGGCAGCAGCCCGATGCTGCAGTCCTCCGGCCGCACCCGCGGCGTCACGATGTTCAGCGTCTGGGAAACAAGGACACAAACAGCCTGAGCACCTTGCAGGTCACCTCCAAGGGTCACAGAATGACCAGGGTGGAAGAGAGCTCCAAGATCATCGAGTCCAACCCAGCCCCAACCCCACAATAATACCCTGGTACCCAGTGCCATATCATGTTGAAACCCAGGAAATTCCTCTGGCTGCCCTGGAACCCCTGCCCAGGGGGCTCAGAGACCTAAGCACAGAGCCCAAGACCCCTGTGCCTTTGATTTAGCCCTTGGAAAAAACAATTACCAACCTTATGAAGAATTACAAGTCAAAAGAGTTTAAGTAGAATGATAGTGAATTTATCACAGGGTGAAAAATTGGTTTTTTTGGTTTTTTAGAATGGGGGCTCGGGGCAAGATGGAGGAATCTGGGTGTGTCCAGCCTTTCTCCTTCTTCTTCTTGGCCTCCATCTTCTGCTGTGATGTTGGCACTTTCAGATTGGTTTAGAGGAGAAGCTCATTGTCTAACATAGGTGATAGGTATTGGGAAGTTATGGTAAATAATGTACATGTAGTTTTTAGTATAAAAAGATAACACCACCCCAGGAGTGGGCTAAGTGCCTCTGTCTGACCTGCTGAACGGACCTTGGCAGGCCAGAGAAAGAATTGAGAACAAAAACTGAGGAGTTCTGACTCCTTTGGCCACCAGGCTGGGAAAAGAGACTTTCTAACACATCTCGGGGTCAGTGTGACCAGCTAAAGCCCTGAGAACATCCAGGCTTTGTTAAACACAGCCAGGGCACCACCTCTCTGGGCAGCCATTCCAGAACTTTATCACCCTTTCTGTAAAAAACTTTTTCCCAATCTCCAACCTGTATTTCCCTTGGTGTAGCTTGAGACTGTGTCCTCTGCTTCTATCAGAGCTGCCATATGCACAATAGGTTTGTTTTAAAGGGACTCAGAGTAGCAGACCTTTGGCTGTTGCATATAGGTAAAAACTTATAAAATAAAGGCCTTGTTGGCCTTATAAATTCATAGCTCAGGCCTTCAGCTAAGCAGAAAAGGGCTATGGGAAAGTGACTCAGCTGAATTAGAGGTAGAAAAACAAGTTAAAGAACCATCACGTGCTCACATGGTGGTTTATGAGGGCTGGTTGAATTACATTTGCTGTGCTTAAATAGGATGTAACTGATTATGGGGTAACTGCTTAGGAAGGCCAGGTTTTTGCAATAAGGCCTGGTTTTTGCTCTCCTTTGCACCTGCCTGGGGACTCTGTGTTACTCAGCTTCAGAACATTTGGCATCCCAGAGATAAAAAGGAAGAAGCACTAAGGAGCTTGTTGCTGTTGTAACACGCTGTGTTTTGCAGATTGTCCTGAGGAACTCTCCCAAACATTTGATAGCTCTAGCAAAAATTGAAAGCACTCTACAACTTCCAAACATTTCCAGCTCTAAACCCACAGAGAAGCTAGATAACATTCCTGCTCTTTCCTAAAGGTTGGAAATAGGTGTCACAGGCATAAGATGCAACTCTGAGCTGGTGATAGAGTGAAACCTCCTCCTGTTTCTGCCATCCTTAGGGTGGAAGCACAAATCCTTCCCCTCTCCAGGTGGGTCCTGTGCAGGTGTACCCTGTACACCCAGCGGAGTGTTCAGAGCCTCTGGTGATTCCTCAAACTACTGACTTATCTTATAAAAACCTCAGATAAAGTGTCATTTTGAGGTTTTTTTTAACAGAAAAGTCTATTTGTTTTATATATTACTTAGATTGCTACTTTCCTTTTGAAGTGACACATAGGATGCTTCACTTCCATAGTCATCCCTAATCTCTGGGGCCTTGCTGTCATCTTTGACTGTTATCTGCCTCTTCCACAGCTTGACAAACTGCGTTTCTTTAAATCTATTTTACTTTTGTGTTCCACATTGTGGAGGCCTCCTGACAAACCAGTCCAGGTTGGTCAGCAAGGATCAAAACTCAGAAATCAAAGTGAATGCATCTTAGCACCAGTGCTTAAGTGGTGGTAGATCAATGGCTGTCTGATGTCATTGTATTTCCACTTTTGCATCTCCCCTTCCTGAGCAAAGCCCATGGAGTCCTACAGTGAACTCTCTGCAGCCAGAAGAATACAAAATATTTAGGGGCCAATACAACAAATCAAAAAAAAAAAAAACTTATGGAGAGCTGGACTTCTGCCACAGAGAGGTTATGAATGAAGAAAAGAGGAAGGTCAAACAATCCAAGATAAAAGAATGTGTCAAAGTTAAAAACTTGAAATAATATAGTTGCTTTAAATTATTCAGGTTCTGCATTGCCTGGAGATGGAAAGCAGGGAGTCTGGCTGGGGAAACAACATGAAATCTCAGATCTCTGACAGTGCAGATAATCAGGCAGGTGACTTGTTAGTGATTTACTCCTGCCTGTTTTATGCTGCTCCTCTCTCTCCCTTGTTCCTGTACTGATTCAAATTATAAAAACTCTCCAGAGTGAGCTTTGTGTGTCCAGACAACATGTAGAGCATGAGAAATACATCCAGCTTTTCCTCAGGGCCAGTGGGACCTAAATACCACAAACTGCAAGCACAGATCTATAGTTATATCAACTGGTTGCTAAAGATTGCAGCAGAGATAGCAGCTTTTGCATTAAACCCAGACAATCAGGGCTGAGGAACGCTCTGAGCCAAAATCCTGTAAAAATAGATTCTACAACAAGACAGACACTGAACCTCTTATGCAAAGCACAGTGGAGCAGTTCCTTCCCACAGGAGCTGCCAGCCCCTGGCAGCTCAAAAGAACAAGCACAGAGGTGACAAATCCTGTCTCATATCATGACAAAATACACCCAGCAAGCGGTGGCTGAGTTTTTAATAGTGTTTTTTTTAAACAGCATTTGATGAAGTTCGGCTCTGACTCCATGTCAAACCAGAAACACTTTTACAGACCTGCTATCACTTGATAGAACCAGATCTTTTTTTAATTGAGCTGCCATCAGTTGGGATCCACATTCTTTATCTCACTGTACCAACCCTGATGATTCCCTGTAAGGCTTCGGATAAAAGACACACATTCTCCCTGTACATAGAGAGGGAGGAAAAGAGGCCTCTGACTCAGGCTGGGGATCCCAAAAGACATTCTCTTGCTGCAAAAGACACTTTCCTGAGAGAGGAAAAGCAATTAAAGCAATCTCCACCTTTTTACTCTGACTGTGAGTCGCCTCAACAAATAGTAGATGTCTCTTTCTTTCCTATCAAACTCACCTTGCTGCAATTCCCCACAAGTTTGAGCCAATTGATGTTGGCTCAAAATCACAGATCCACAGAATGTTTTTGTTTGGGAGAGATTTTAAAGCCCATCTATTCTATCCCTGCCATGGGCAGGGACACCTTCCACTGTCCCAGGTGCTCCAAGCCCTGCCCAGCCTGGCCTTGGGCACTGCCAGGGATCCAGGGGCAGCCACAGCTGCTCTGGGCACCCTGTGCCAGGGCCTCAGCACCCTCACAGTAAAGAATTATAGATTCATAGGGAATAAGACTGGAAAACTCAGTTCAGTGTTCAGAATTCTGGGCAAATTCTCCACTTTGTGAGAGGAACAACTGCACAGGGCCCATGGCTGGAGTGTCCCAAGCCCATTCACTAGGGTGGGATAAGAACAGGGACAGGAAACAAAGGAGGGGCCCCTATTTTGTTGCTTGTCCTGGGCAAAGACCACTAATGGAGCACTTGTGAGTTTTGCTGTCCATTATTTTGGGTCTCATCACCAGGTACCTGGCAAAACATCTGCAGTGAACTGATTCCTTTACATTTAATTGAAAATTAGCAATAGCCAAAATACTGCTCACTGAGCTCCCTCTCTCTCCTGCATGGAAGGTTGTCAACAAGTTGATTGTCAAAGCTTGGAAGCACCATATGAGCCACAAGAATGGATAATAAGGCACCTTGAGGCATAAATGTTTCTGTATAAATTATGGAAGGAAACGAACAACACAATACTCATTAAAATAAGTACAACATTATGTGTGAAAATTAGTACCCTTGCTCTACTGGAGTGATGGGGACAATTTTTTCCTTGCTGAAGGCTGAATAGTCCATGCTCAAAAACAAATTTCTGCCTGACCCAGTAGTATAACAACAAAAATCAACTGAAATCAGACCTTGGCTCAGTGTCCCCCTTGTTTGCTCTGCTGGAAATCACAAAGAAACACACAGAAATTGATTAAACACCTTCAATACACCAACTGCAGTGACTGAGACATATGAAATTACCTGAAACTCATCTTTTATCTGGCTGGAATTGGTCTGTGGATCCAGTCTGCTGATGTTGTAATATATGGATCTGAACTCACAGACTGGAATGGCTGTGTTGCCACAGAGACATGCCTCCAAAATGGCATCATGGACAAACACATACTGCTCCTGCACAGGGGAGGAAATATTGAAAGCACATTTTTAATACAGATCATGAAATATCACTCTTCATTTTTTCTTAAGTCATGCCCAATATGCATATTTGGCTCTGTTTCACGTGGAGACAAATTACACAGTGTGCCGTGTGACAGCTTTGTGAGCATATTTCATCCGTCATTGAGTGAGAGGTCTCACGTGTTCATTTCGGATTTACAAGGAAAATGGGGAATTGGCACTCTCAGGAACGTTGGGACAAAATGGGGGTGGGCTGAGGAGGAGATCAGATCCTCTCTGTCTACAAGGCAATGGTCACCTCCAATAACACCAGAGAATCACAGAATTGTGTAGGCTGGAAAAGATCTCTAAAATCACTGAATCCAGCCCAGAACTGCCAAATTCATCACTGAACATATCCCCAAGTGCCACATCTGCATGTCTGTCAGATCCTTGCAGGGATGGTGACTCCACCACTGCTCTGGGCAGTTGTGCCAGGGCTGGACAACCCTTTAAATGAAGAAACTTTTCATAATATACAATTTAACCTTCCATGGCACAACTGTACAGAACAGGTTTCTTCTGGGTTCTGGGTATTTTGGGTAAAACTCTTTCCCTAAAGTAAATATGGGAAGTCCAACAAAGTTAACAGCCCCTCTCTGTTCCAGGCTGCTGTCCTGTCCCTCAGGAAGGGAAGGGGGTAAGGGACACACATAAAACCTGTGCAACAGGATACAGTTCCACAGGAGTCTGTGCAGCTGCCAGACACTGTGTGATGGAGCACCTTGCTTAATCAGCACCCAAAGCTTGAACCAAAGACGTTTTGTTTGCTTAGCTTGTAATTGATACCCACTAGGTACTACTGGGGCCTGCAGTGCTCCTATGAATGAGTCATGAGAGGCTTCAGGAGCTCTTTTTTTCCTACTATGAGAATAAAATTAATCAGCAATGCACAGACCTCAACTCCAAGGTTTGCCCTCCTGTCTTGGAGGCCCCGAGTAGCTGCCAGTGAATTGATTCAGTGCAAATCTGGGCATGTTTGGCCACCAAAAGCTCTGCATAATCAAGGCACAGAGCGAGCCAGTGCTGGCTTCATGAATTGCTGGGCAGAGAAGCTGACAGGAAAGCATCACTGGAGCAGGGAGAGCTGCTGGCACCCACCTCTGTCTGCACCAAATTGACCCTCTGGGAGCGCAGCTCTCGCACGCAGTTGAATATATCCACCACACCCTCGTTCTCTGCCATGTCCAGCATGATGTCAATGGCAATAAAGCACCCTGTCCTCCCGGCCCCAGCACTGCAAAAGATAAAAAAAAGGAGGATTTGTGTGACCAAGGGGCTGTGGAGAGGCAGGGCTCTGTGGAGGAGAGAATAACAGCAGCACACACACTGCTGTCTTCTCCTGGGAGCTGCTCCTGATCCCTGCAGGATTCATTTTTCTGCTGTAGGATTGAAGAGAATGAGGGGAAATAGTACTTCTTGAAAGGGAAGCAGAAAGAAAAAGATTTGTGTTATTGAACATCAACAAAATATTGCAAAAGTAATCATTATAGTTTTACAGGTCAGGTCACCTGCACACCTCTCATCACACAGGGGAGAGCAGCCACTGGGTTGCAAACAGACACAATTCCAGAAATTTCCTTCCCTGGGACTCTCTAGAAGGCATGCATACATTTACCCCAGTGGGCATGATGAAAGGAGCCCAGTCCTCTACCTCAAACACTTCTTTTCCCTTTGGAATCCTGAGGAGGGTGATTTGAGGTTATGGATTGTAAATCTCAGAGAAAATAGCTCAGTCCTTCACCTCAAATATTTCTTTTTCCTTTAAAATCAGGAGGAGTTTGGATCCTGAGGAAGGTGATTGGAAGTTATGGATTGTAAATCCCAGAGAAAGGAGCTCAGTCCTCCACCTCAAACACTTTTTCTCCCTTTGGAATCCTGAGGAGTTTGGATCCTGAGGAGGGTGATTTGAAGTTATGAAGTTATGGATTGTAAATCTCAGAGCAAGGAGCTCGAGGCTGCTGCAACCCTTCAGTTCAGAGCTCCCCACTGCTTGTGAGAACGGGGCCATCTCCTGCAAAACTGTGTTGTCATCATGTCCTCCTTCCCCTCTGGGAAATCATCCAAGCTGCTTAGGTGTGAAGGATGGAGAGAGCAGAAGTCTCTTCACATTACTCTGAAGGAAGCAGAACTCTGCTCAAACCAGGGAAACTTCAGCTGCACTGAAAACTCCACCAGAGCCGAAAGCAAGGAGATATGAATGACCATAAATTAATGGACCAGATTAATCAACTGCTGAATAGTGAGAAGATATTTTTCATTTGCAGAATTTTAATGAATAAGTGGCATTTCCTCTCCCTTTATCTCTCAGCTTTTCAGAATTTTAACAAATAGTTTTAGCAGTTCTATATTTAGAGGATCCTGGCACTTCATAAATATCGAACAGTGATATTATCCAGCCAGGCATCAGTGGGGAGAATTTGGTAATTACCACTTAAAGCAAGTCATTAAAATTCAAAAGCAGATAAATAACATAGAGGAAATGGCATTTATTCATTAAAATGGGAAGGATGAAAAATCTCTCCTTGCTTTCTTGGTGACAATGAGTCAGGTTCAGACACCTTCCAGGGCCAGCCCCGTACCATGGCACCAAAGCAGCAAACTCAGGCCCTCAGCTGTAAATGAAATCTCTTCTGCCAGCTCCTCAGGCTTAGCTTTACTTGATTATAAAACTGACTCACTGCTTGCTAAAAAAAAAAAAATTAAAAAAAAATCCAACAAAACAAAACACCCACCCAATCCAAAACTGCTTAGAAAAGATAAGATTTAATTGATTTTTCTTTTTGCAGTAGTTGTGGGATGTATTTTCTCTCTCTTTCTCAAGACACAGAGTGGGAACTAGAGGCAATTCCCTGTGGATAGAATGGATTAGGGGTGAGGTTTTGGGACAGCCAGCTCTGCTCTCTAGCCTTGTGTTCAAACCACATCTTCTTTAGCTCTCACATACCCAGAGCCCTGCAGACACAGCTGCTAGTACAAACCCAAACTCTGGTTTTGTATAATTTGAAGTCATTTAACTCCTTTTATTTGCCAGCTGGAAGCCACTGGAATTTTGCTAGCTGGAAGTTTTTAATCTGAGATTCTCACCCAACTCCTGGGCTTTCAGGAAGCCAAGGTGCCCAAGGGCTGTCAGCCAGGCTCAGCCAGACAAATATTTCTGACCATAAAATCACTGAATGGTCTGTGTTGGATGGACCTTAAAAGATGGTGTAGTTCCAACTCCCCTGCTGTGGGCAGGGACACCTTCCACCAGACCAGGTGAGGCCTTCAATGCTGGCACACTACATGGGGGTACAGAGAAGCAAAATTCCCTTTGTGTTGGCCTTGTCCATTCTGCCACATGAGGTTTGAGGGCTGGAATGGCTGTCCCAGATATTCACCACTTCCCCAGCTCTGCTATGAGCATCCAACAGAGCACAGACCACTGTGGGGGCTTCTACATTTGAAAGGCCCTCTCTGACCTACTCCCATCATCTCCAACTCATGCCAGCTTGGCTCCAGATCTGCCACTTTAAGGAAGAAAAATGTTTGTTTCCTGGTGATGAGTCAAGGGGCTGAGCTAGGAATGCAAGTAAAATAGCGAAAACGATATATTTTAATTAAGAGCTTAAACAAATCAAGGGGTTAAGTTAGAAATGTAGTTAGCAAAGATCATACATTGCGATTAGAGCTTAACAAGGAAATTAATCGATACCGGGTGGGGATCACTGAAACAAAGTTAGGAAGGACAGGTGATACATGTTTATTGCAGGCCTACCTGCAGTGCACCACGATGGGTCCTGCCTCGGGGGGGTTGAGGAACTTCACCTGGCGCACGAAGCCCAGCAGCCCCGTGGCGTAGCAGGGCACGCCGTGGTCCGGCCAGCTGGTGAAGTGGAACTGCCGAATCTCCCGGATCTCATGGTAGCCTTTCTGAGGAGACAACACAGCCTCTATTTCTCTCCCATTGTTGGAAAAAGAAATGAAATTTAGCGAAATGTTTAATTACAGTTTAGCTATGAGTTGTGTGTGAATTGGTTTGTTAAAAACAGTTTTGTAGCCGTTGATAGTATGTGTTGAGTTCTGTGTGTAACTTAGCAGGTAGTCTTAGGAACTTAGTAAACATTTAAACCAGGGTAGGAAAGTAAGAATGCTAACCTGTTTGGAGGCAGCATACAATAAGACAAGCAGAAGATTTATGATTTTGTTTGTGAACTAAGGAGTGTATTACAAGGGTCTGTCGCTTGGCAAGGGGACTGTTTCTTGGAGACTTTGTTGTGAATTGCATGTATATAAAAGGGAAGCGCCTGTAAGTGAAACTGGGGCTCTGATTTGGGACGTTAGTCCACAGGCTCCCGGGCCCTTTAATAAAGCACCGCACAAAACTTATCCAAGTTTTGTGTCCTTTATCTATCGGGCAACACCATCAGACTCCAGTCATCATATCCTGCTCCCTGCTGCCTTCCCTCGTGCAGAGGGATAACGAGCACTGAGCTCTCACTATGCATGGAAACGTGTCCCAAGCTGCTTTTCACTCTAAAGAACATTTTCAGCCAAATTCCAGCTCCCAGTGGGTAACACTCACCTGAAGGCTGGGAAGGTGGGTGCAGGTTTTCAGTTCCAACCTGTGCTCTCAGAGCTCACACCCACCTCATCAGGGTGACCTCAGCTCTAGCACTCCATGGCTGTGTTTACCCACAGCCATAAACCACCGAAAATTCACTCTTAAAACCTCTTTGAGGCATTGAAGCAAGAGCCTGGAGAATGAACATGCCAAGAGTGGGCATGCCCCAGGTAACAGCAGATTTTTTGCCATCTGCTGCCAAAAATTCTCAGTTTGAGATACTTCTGGCAGTGAAAAGGGCAGGAGTTGGTACCCAGAACCATCTTTTCTAGAGAGAGCAAGCTGTTGGTATCAACACATCTTTGAAATCACGTTGTGGGAAAATAACACCTTCATCTGCCCTGCAAAAGGTAACCCACAACCCTGAGTCACCTGTGTTTCATTGTACAGGAATTGTGGGTGGAATCCAGCAGCAGCTCCTCTAACCTGTCAGATTTTGGCATTAGCATTTCTCACCAAGTTTTTCAATGATTTAATGGAATATGGAGTTGATGTATCAGAAAACTGAAACAATATTCCCAGTGTGGCTGAAGTTCATTGAGCAGAAATTTTGGAAAGGCTTTAAAACCACTTACTGAGTGTTTGGAAAGTAATTCGGACAGACCTGGAATATTCTGACACTTAGACTTCCAATTTCTAATTACAAGTAACAAAATCTTCCAAATCCTGCTGGTTTGGGGATAGTTTTTTATACTCTTGCTCTTATTATATTCTCATTTCTGATGAAAGGGGACCCTATCTGGCATCAGTTTAAGTGGTACCTTTTTTCCTCAGCCATTTGCCACTATAAAACAAGGCAGTTATTATTCCTGGCATACCATCAGCTATCTGCTGCCTTTTGGATGCAGTTAAACTTTATGCACTGTGGATTCTACTTTCGTGGCTGCATCAAGATGTTCCTGTAAAATCATTTGTCCAAAAATGGAATCCCTGTCAAAAATTGAGTTTGCTGAAGTGAAGCCTGTCCAAATAGCACAGCTCCCACCTCCAAGAGCGTTCTGGATGTGCTTCCCAGAGTTTCTGAACACAAATGAAGTGTGTCACAAGCTCAGCTGCCTGAAGACCTCCTTACCTTTTGGACAGTGAAGGTACGTATGACATACTCTGCCAGTGGCTCTGTCTCAATTAATGTGACTTTAATATCTCCATAGACCTCTGTGTCATCTGGCCAGTATCGAACACACTTCACCTGGGGGCAGAAGGAAAATATTGAGAGGAACTAGTTCAACTTGAGTCACAGCTGACCTACATTTTCCTCCTCTTTCAAGCCGGAGCCAATGAAAATTGGGGTTTTTTTTCTGATGTGCAGAGTTGCCAAAATTAACTGTATAAATTAGATCAGAATTCCTTTGCCATACATAGAAACCACAGGCACGACTTTTTTAAAGTTCCCTTTGTTGTCCATACAAATGCAAAGGATGTATTTAGATTTAAAAATATTTGAATTTCCATATGTGACTGGCCCATATCAGATGTACAGAACACCTGACAGTCACCACCAGCATCCCTTTTGAGAAAAATCTTTGCTACTGCTCCTGTAATTCTCACCTCTCTCTGTTTAGCCAAAGAACTTCAATTCATGGGGATTGTGGGGTACATGTTGAGGCACTAAATTTGTTTGACTCTGAGCTTTCTTTATCAGATGTGGACACAAACTTGGCATTTTACCAGCTGTGACAGGCTTCAGCTAAGGCTCAAGAGAGAAATCTCCTGAGCAGGTAAACATATCCCAGCTTAGCCAATTCTATGAGCCATGTGCAAAACCACCAAAAAGAAATAAAAGCAAGGCTGTGAAGCTCCAGAAGGGATATTTAGGCTAACAAAGACTATCAGGTTATTAAATGCTCTAGCATGAAGAGTGGAACAATACCTAAAGCTGAAGCAATTAGCTGCAGCAAAGCAGGCTTCATGTTCCAGTTCCAGTCATAATTGAAAGAGGTTTTATAAATATTAAATATGATTAATGCAGGTTTGTTGTGGGTTTTTTGTTGTTTGAGTTTTGTTTTTTTTTTTTTTTTTACACAGAGGCATTTATTCAGAACTGAAGTGTCAGTAGAAGGTAAAATAGAATAAATAGTAATAAATGAACAGAAGCAGCTGGCATTCAACCATGAGATCTAAGGGAAATCAAACACAAAGCAGCTGAATTACTAATGGCTCTGAGTAAACGAGAATTTAAATTTTTCTTAGTACCAAAGCAATGGAAAGTGACAAACATCAGGACAAATTTTTTTAAGAACTCCGATTTCTGGCTGAGAACATCTCTAAAACAAAAACCATGCTGGGAAAAGCCACCCCAGACATTCTGCCTTCTTGTTTCCTGAGGTCCAGCCTACACCTTTTGATTTATCCCTGTTTGGCCCCATGATGGGCTTTGGGAATTGCCTTGTGCTGACACAGGGATGTCTGCTCCAGGTCAGTCCAAGAGAGGGCATTGGTGGCTGTTTGGGAGGCCAACACTGCTGGGTGGTCCCAGGATCCCCAAAAACCCCCAGGAACAGTGACCTCAGGAACTCCAGGCTTTGGACTCTCATGCAAAGAGGTCATTTGGTATTTGGAGCACCAGTCCCATATCCTCCCTCCTCTGGACTTTTAGAGGTGTACTCAAATCATCAGATAAGGAATAACTATTACAGAAGTACATTTTTCCTTCTGTACTGAGGAAGGAGACAGCTTCTGAGCCAGCATAAATGTGTATAACAGTGCCAAAGCCCAGACTTACAGCAGGAACACCATCCTTATTAGGCTAGAAGGGAAGCAGCTAAGTGTTACAAAACCCAGAGAGGCTGAATTCATTCCCTTCCTGCAGGAAGCAACAGGCATTTTGCTGCTGAGCTCTCCTGAGCAGCAGCTCTGTGTTAAAGCCAGCCCTGGTCTGGTTTCACACTGGGAGTGGCACCTTACCCTGCCCACCTCCACCAGGTTGGTGACCATGACAACGCTCGCAGAGTTTTCTTGCCAAATCATTCTCCAGAAATCCTTCACTGTCTCCTGCATCGGCCCTGGGGCAGGAGAGAACACAAAAAGGACATCTCAAGAGAGTGCATGGAATGGCAATAACCCCTTCCAGCTGCTCTCCAGCCATTGTGCTGCTCCCTCAGGATCCTGCTGTCTCTCAGAGCATCCCTGTGCCATTCAGAGTTACAGACATGAACAGCCTGAGCTCTCTGAGGGGTCAGACCCTTCCTCACAGCAGCTATTTGAGGTTCCAGCATGGTGGCAACAGAAGGATGGCCCCAGTAGGAAACTGTGTGTGAGTGATGGGACAAGGATGTACCCCACACTGCAGCTGTATTAAGGTGTGTTGTAATTCACACCTGATGCAGCACACCACTTCACGGTTCAATACTGATTAATTATGAGGGAGGAAGGAAACATGCAGAAATTTGCTCTTTTCTGAAGCTTCCCCCATAAAAATTTCAGGTTCCAATAGCCAACCAACCAGTGCTCACAAGAGGTCTGTCAGCCTAGAGCCTCTCCCTGACCTTATTTCTTATCAGAAACTCTTCAGGTGACTTACAGAAGGTGATGTTCAAATGCATTTCTTACTAGCTCCTCTCAATGGCTCATCAGTCACAGCTTATTCACACTGCCCTCCTCAAGCAGGGTAAACCCAAGACCCACAGAGTCCCCTGTAGTTGTCCTTTCATATTTCATGCACAAATGACACGTTCTAGGCTGTGCTGCCACCTCTAAGTCCATGGCATTTTCTATTCCTGCAGCTGAGGTTTTAACTCTGAGTGGCATAAAGATATTGGAAAATTCTATATCCTTCCCTCTTTTGCCCATATGTAGTAATTACATATCCCCTGAGCAGAGAGAGACACAGCTTTCCCAGGATTTTCCTGGGAAGCTGTGAGAAAGCTCAGAGACAGAATTAAAACAATTGTTATCTCAATCTCTACACCTGGCAGGAAATCTCCTGTTTGTCAAAGATGTTTACAAGAAGGAGTTGTCCCTTCTTGACCAACAGGTGAGAGAAGATTCCTAAAGGCCAATCAGGTCTTAGGTCCACAATTTTTTCTACAAGAACTGTGAATTTCTAATAATAAAGTGCCTTTTCATGCCTTCTGATGATGGAGTCTCTGTATCACCTTTATCTGTCCCTGACACCCCTTCAATGATACCCAAATAACAAATTTTCAGGTGTTCCCCAAAACAGATGATGTCACCCCACAAAAAACTCCTACAACAGTATAAACCAGCAGTGGGTTTACAAATATTTAGACATACAAGAGTGAACTTGCCTTGAGTTGCAATGTAATGGCGAGGCCGATGGTACCCCTGGAAAAAAAAAAAAGAAAATAGATAAATGTCTGTGAAATCACAGCTCAGACAAAGCCCACCAGGGATTTGATACTTTCCAGGTGCCAACTGCTGCCCTCTGGACAGTGTATAATTATGTAATATATTATAATTAACTGGTTATGGAATGAATGAATGAATGAATGAATGAATGAATGAATGAATGAATGAATGAATGAATGAATGAATGAGGCTGGCCGTAAGAGATTTTAAGGAAGGGCATCTCCCTCAGATGAATAATACAATCTCTTCTTGCCAAAGATAAGACAGGAATGGGGCACTTTTAAACTACTTCCACAAAGAAACACAAATCCTGAGTTACCTGAGGGTAACACTGAAAACAGATAGGCAAAACACTGCATCTTCTTGTTTGAAAAGAAGAAAGGTATGAATTTGTCTCTGCAAAAATTCTAGGGCATATTTTATCTTTTCAAGAAACTATTCTAAACATTTCCTTTTGCTGTGACTTAAGAGCTGTGTTGAAGAAATGCTCATAGATTGGATCACTGTGTGTGAGACAGAGGCTGCTTTTCCAATGTCATTTTAGAACAGTTTAAAAAAAAGTCAATCTGTTTACATACATGCCTTCTGCACCACAACTTTGTGAGTGGTTGGCAAGTCTCTGATATCAACTAATGCTATTGTGAGGGGCTGATATTGATTTCTGCATCCATCATCTAAGCCCACGTCCCACTTCTGCTGGGGGATCTGTCAACACAGGAAATCTCCATCTGCCCAGATTGGTCAGACAAAATAAACTGGAGACTGAGAACCTTCTCCCTGTCACAACACAGCGTTTGTACAACGTTCAGCTGCCACTCATCTCACATCCACAGCCTGTCCCTGTGTCGGAGGCACCAAATTCATAATCAGGCTTGTCACAGGAGGGTTTGTCACAGGGGGATGTCCAGGAGCCTTACGTCGATGTAATTGGCGTTGATGTAGTCGGAGTGAGGGTCCCCATCCAGCAGCTGCAGTCTCACTCTTGAGTGATCATCTGAGGGAAGGAAAGGAAAAGAAGTGACAGTAACGATAAAGAGGAGTTTCCAAGTGCTCTGGTGCATCTGCTGGCTCCTGCAAGGGTGGTGTGGTGGAATTATGGAATGCCCTGAGCTGAAAGGGACACACAAAGGGCAGCTCCTGGCCTCAAGAATCCCACCATGGTAATTGAATATTGAATACTTACAATAATAAAAAACGGAACAGCATCACATGTATCCCTGTTGCTAAAAGCCGTTTGTTTTTTGTTTAAGATGTGATGTCTAGATCCTTAAGTTAGTCATGCTCTGTATTCTGCCAGCATAATCCTTATGGAGATTTGAGACAGGTCACAAATGTCACCTGGTTTGGGAGGTTTGGGACAGATCTTTGCAAGGTGCATCTCCATGACAAAAACCATTTTCCTGCTTGGAAGCTCCAAACTCCCTTGGCTTCATCTGATCTATGGAAACTGAGGCAAGAGCTAAAACTGACAAGACCAGGACATAATTAAATAGATCACAACAGAGATATAAAAGATTAAGGAGGGCAAAATGGCATTGAAATCCTGCAAATAAGAAATGGAAAAAAACCCAGAAACTGGAAGGAAATACGAATTAAATCAGAGCAACATTCCTTTACGCAACCCACAGCAGCAAAATGGCATTGAGACAGCGTTGAAAAAAACCAACAAAATCAGAACTGTTCATCTTTTTGAGGAGATTCAAAGTTACTTTAGATAAGGCAATAAAATAGCAGAGATCAATCTTTCCATCTCCCAGCATGCTCCACAGCTCAGACGCAGAAAGGAACAACCCCAGCGGGCAGATTATGTCATGATTTTCCACCAGGGGAATATTTTGATCTTTCTGTGGAACAGCTGGTGCTGGGCTCTGTCACAGGAGATACTCCAGAGCCAGGCTGCTGATGTGATTTGCTCTGGCAATCCCAGCCCTGGCATGCAGTTAATTGCAGAACTGCTTCTAAGGGCCAGTTGCTTGGCAGAGGCCACTGGGTTATGGGGGTCACTGCTGGCCATGCTGTGCTCATTTTTAAATGATTTTTTTAAAAGAAGTATAATATCGAGTCCATTAAGTTTATTTCCTCCCTGCCAGCTCTATGGAGCATAGCTCTCAGTCAGAGTAGCATTAATGTTCAGCAGCACTTTGCAGAACACAGGCCTGAGCATGATTTACATTCAATTAAAAAGAATCATAGCAATGAAACATAAAAATATGAGGTGTGATTCTGCAGTAACTCAGTCAAAAGGGGTTTAGTCATGTCTTAATTAAATGTAGAATCAGATAATAATTGTGAAGACAGATGTGGGAGCAGTTCTGAAAACCAAGACTTGGACATATATTAAATATTCATTTGGCTGTGTAAAGGAATGATTCCACTCTGTTCAGCCATTGGGTGAGATTTATACACCTAAAAAAAACTACAACAACATTGCTGCATTTATCAAATCCTATATCTGCATTCAAAGAAGGTTCTGCACATGAATCAATCAAAAGCTCTGTTATATTTGTATTAATAAATATAACCTTTGTAGACACAGGGAAGCAGGGGTATTTCTCTAAGTGCTGATGTTCCCAATTACCTGCACTCAAGGCAGCTGCACGAGGAGTGGAAGTAAATCATGTGGTTAGACAGACAACAAAAGAATTTATACTTAGAGCAATTCACAGAGACAGACAGAGAGCTGATTAAACCGGACATGTGGGTGAAATACAGGGAAACTCCCGCAGACAACTTCACACTTGCAATTCCAGGCAGCAAACTAAACTTGTTAGGAGCCACATGGAACAACAGCAAAGGAAAAGCAAACCCTGGAGCAAATGCCTGGGAGGGGAACATTTACTGACTCCTCCCAAGAGAACACCACTGTGGAAGTCTCAACTCATTGCAACAACATGAAAATGCTGTTTGCAACAACCAAAAAATGATGAGACCAAAAATGATGAGACCAAAAACATCCCCAATGAGAGGGGAAAAGGATTTCAGGTTCATCTTTTAATGAGGGACACAGACAATGTCTGCAGCTGGAGAGCTCTGAATAACCCTGGAGGAAGCACCTGCCTCTCGTCATTTCATGGAGCCAAACATCAAAATTAAGTTTCAGCACTTTGTGCCACTCTTTGGACAGAAAGTTAAAGTTGGCAGGATGAAATACATCCAGAGGGAGCTGGATGGGTAAGGCCTGGGAAACAGGCTGAGAGCAGCTCCATGATTTCAGACAATTATGGATAATTATGGCTAAGGAAAAGATGCTCAGTAGGTGCAAAAAAATGTTGTTGGTTTATTTTCCTTTTTCCCCTTTTTTTTAAAGTCAAATATGGGAAAAAAAACATAAAGGATGAAGAAATTTAACTGAAGATTAATGCTTTTTTGTTGTTGTTGTTTTTAAAAGGAGACACTCAGTTCTAATCATATTTTGGGACCAAATGAAAAATGCTTTAAGCTGAACTTTTCTTTCAGAGGACAGAATTCAAAATATTTCATTGCACATTTTACTAAAATGAGATTAATTCCTGAGGGAGATTTATTGCTCTTCCAAGTGAGAACAGCGCAGCAGGAAAAAAAAAAAAAATCTGTGTATATGTGAAGCACAGAAAATATTAATGATGTCTTAATGGTTTCTTTAACCTTGTTCCAAAGTTTAGGAGAACAGTCTGGATAAAAGTTCATGAAAGAAGTTCCCTTGTAAATCGCTTTTTTCCACAAAAAAACTTTGGGATTTGACTAAAAAATAAATAGGCAAATTATTATGCTCTTAGTAGTAAGAATCTTGTACTTAGGGTTTTTTGCCTACAGACTTTAAAGAGCTATTTAAAGAACAGCACATGCATTTATTATCTCTTCTCCCAGTGGTTAAAACTTATTTCTGATTCTTCTCTTTATCCACTGGACTCCTCTAGCCAAGGACACAGAATTCTTGGCAGACTGAAATGAAAGTGTTGCTCAACTCTTCACTAAATTTATCAGACATTATATCCCTGTGTGTTGAAAATGGACTCTAAGAAATATTAAAAATGAAGGGTAAACAGGAAAAAAAAAAAAAGGAAAAGTTGCATTCAGGACCACAAAAAATAGAAAAAAACTTAAGAAATGTGTAAATGGTTTTATTTCTCCCTGCTTACTCCACTCCTCCTGCTAGTTAGCAGAACTCTAAATTTATATGAAGAGTAGTTTGACTGAAAATTGGTCTTAAAACAGACTTCAAAAATGACAAGAATTTCACTGAAAAGCTCTGTGCTCCCACTTTAGCACAAAATTGTTACCGTTTTAAGCTCCTGTCAAAATTCCCATTAGTGATCATTTGAAGTATCATTGCAATTTCTCCACGTCTCATTTTGACACCAGCACTGGATTAATCTCACACAACTTTCGCCACCGAAACATTACACAGCTCATCTCGACTGCCTGCCAGGGTCCCCCACTCAGGGGTGGGGAAACACACACAGACCTGCAGATTCACCCCAGTTCTGGGACAAAACCATGATTTATCCTCATTCTGTGCTCCCCTTTCTGCCCCCACTGACCCTGGAGCGTGCCATGAGAACTGGGCAACATCCAGGTGGGATGAATCACACTCTGTCAGGGCCAAATTCCTTGGATGTCACACAAATTCCATGGATATCGCACAAATTCCATGGGATATCACCCAAATTCCATGGATATCACTCACATTCCATAGATATCACAGAAATTCCATAGATATCACATAAATTCAATAGATACCACACAAATTCAATGGGATATCACACAAATTCCATGGATATCACACAAATTCAATGGGATATCACACAAATTCAATGGATGTCACACAAATTCCATGGATGTCATAAAATTCCATGGGATATCACACAAATTCAATGGGATATCCCACCAATTCAATGGGATATCACACAAATTCCATGGATATCACACAAATCCCATGAATATCACACAGACATGCAAGAGTTTAGGCACTACAGAAGAAATCATGGAATAAAAATGCTTGAAAATTGGAAGACTTCTGTTCCAAATCCAATCTCTGGAAGTGTCCAAGGCCAGGCTGGATGGGACTTGGAGCACCCTGGGACAGTGGAAGGTGTCCCTGCCATGGCAGGGGTGGAACTGGATGGACTTTAAGGTCCCTTCCCACCCGAAGTCTGGAATTCTTTGCAGTTTTTTTTAAATTTCATTTCTTATCCCTGTCTGTGAGCAAGAGGTTCCCTCCACCTGTGTCAGCTGAAAGCTTCATCTCTTCCACCCCAAAATTCTCTGATTAATTGTCAGTTTTCCAACCCAAAGCATATGGCAGTCAGAGAATGAAGGAAACAAAGCAAATTTCTCCACTGTCTTTTTGTCACCAGCACTGTAGTTTTTAGTGGACCATCATAAGAATTCAAATAGAGGGAAGAAAGAAAGGCACAGAAAGTTCTCTCCATCAGCAGAAGCAAAACATCATCCTATCTCTTCCCATCCTCAGCTCTCAACTGAGAGCTTTTATTCTCCCACAATGTTAATGGCTCTAAATCTTGGCAAGATGGAGAGAAATCAAATAGAACCAAAGGTCCCATATAGCTTCTGGACATTTTCTCTTCTCTTGTAATAGATTCAGCTCAACATCCCTCGCCCAACAATCACTTTTCTGATGCTCTTTGAAGGTCTCAATATCTGGGCCCTAAAGCAGAATTAAGTAATTTCGCTTCAGCACATAAATGGGTACACTGCCTACGCTTGTCCCCTAAAGAAAATCCTGGCATCTCCACGACTGTCTTTGTTTTTACAGCTTTTATAAAAGTGCAGGAGCAAAGCTCATGGGCTCTGTTCATATAATAAAAGGTTCAAGCAGGGCAGCTTCCTTCAGCATGGTAAGTCTGCAACTTCTCACCATACACAGTGGATTTCTGTGGTCATGCAGACCTCAAATCCACTGCTCAGCTTTTCCTTTCCTTGCTCCAAAAACTGTTACAGATGGGAGGGAATGATGGAAAGCTGGGAAAGCTCTGTGAGTTCTCCTGCCCCTCCTCTGCATGAGCAGATCAGCTCTCAGGCTGGTCTGCAGCTTTGCTTTGCAAATGTAAGAAGAAGAGCAGGTGTTGGGGCTGGCAGTGTGATCCAGGTTTTCAGAGAGAGGCACGATGTTAATGCAGCTCTGGGAGAGCAGTGAGCCAGTAAAACAGTCCTGTAAGCGTGCTGTTACCCACGAGGCTGTAAAGACAAGATCTAATCTGCTGTGATTCACTGAGCAATGCTACTCATTGCAAGGGCTTACAAACCCACATTCTAACACCAGTCTCTGGAGCTGCTGCTGCAGAAGTCAGATCAAAACCTGACTTTCCAATTCACTCCCCAGAAGGCAGGGGATTTGTTGTACAGGAGGGATAAATGGTTAAATAAATAATGTTAATTGCTACATGCAGCCTTTTACCAAATAAACTGGTAGGGGCAACCAGTGCCTGCTCTGGGTTTCATCAGCCACTACAATTGACGTACAACAAAACAGCTCAGGGTATAACTGTGTTCCACCTCCTCTGCTCAGGCTTTTGCCCAGTTTGTACCCACAGAGCACAATTTGTTTGCATGACCTGCCTGGAGGGAAGCACTGCCCTGCTGTTCTCAGCCCTGCTCTCCATCCTCTGCTCTGGCTCCTGCCCTGACTCTACTCAGGGAGTTTGCCCAACTCACCCACCAGTGGGGTCTGGCTCCAGGCTTAGCTGATAACTCTGAAATAATTTTACAAAATACCAGATGAATTATATGCTCCTTCCCTTGGCATCTTTCTTTTCTTCTCCCTTCCAAGCCTTCTCAATATCACTGTTGTATATTTCTAAATTCTCCTTGCTGTCTTTTAAAAGAGCTCTTGTCTCCTTCTCTTCAATAAATATTTGAAGAGAAGAAAGCCCACTCCACCCTCTCAGCCCCTTTCACAAATCTTTCCCAACAGTCCTCAAACTTGAGCTCCTTTTCTGACACTTCACACCGTGCAGATTCTTGTTCCTTAGCTCTGATTACATTTTGCATTCCCTTATTCAAGTTCATCACCTCCTATCTGCACGGCTGCAGTATTTATATTTAGAGCTAAAAGCCTCGTGTCACTCTTCCTTAGACAACAATTTGTCTTTGTGAACACCTTCTCTTTAGATAACATCCCATTTATCTTCCTTGATTTTGCTTCTTGAACTCCTCACATTTCACTTGGAGTTCAAGGTTTTCTTCATGACCATCTTCAACATAAATGAGATGGAAGCTTTTGCACAGTTTTACCTTTTTTCACCTCCTCTTTTGAATTATGCCAAGTGCTTCCTCAAAATCATCCAAAGAAACAAATCCTTTCATATTTCCTTCATTATATCATACCACAGCACTTCCACTTTCAATCCAGTGTCTAGAGGTGGATGATTCATCTGTCTTAGGCTCATTTAATTGGAGCTAATTGCATAGACAGGTGAACAGAGCCTCTGTCTGGACGTCTCTCTTTGCCACTGCGACACAGAAAGCTCACAGTGAGGTGCAGCTGAAATTAAGGGAGACAACTTCCATGCTAATTGTAATATTCCAGTACAGTCACTTCCATTTTCCACATGGATAAAGAACACTGGTGAACTTGGTGACCTGCTCACAAACCACACAAAGCCAGCAGCAGAACTGGGATCACATCAGGGCTCACAAATTTCAGTCTTCATTTCCAGATTCCTTCATCTTTACCATGGGGCCCCTGAACTGAGATGTTCTAGGTCATTCCCCAAAACTGGCACACGAATCACTTATTTCAAGGTTGCAGAGAGAGGAGTACTGATGTGTGAGTTGAGGTCTCTTTATGAAGAGGTTGGGGTTTCGGGTCAGTTGAGGTGTTGTTGTTTTGGTGCTTTTTTTTTTTTTGTGCTTTTAAAAAAATTTTTTAGCAAAATCTATCTGTTCTACAAGAAATACATTTTTAACCCAAGAACAAAAATATAGTATGAAATATATCACTCAGCACAACTTAATTTTGCCCTCAGAGCATTCTATAGATTTTCCCAGTCATGAAAATCTATGGTACATTCATTTATATTCTGATTTCTTATTCTGATGGTTTCAAGCTTGGCTTCTCCAACTTGATTCAGCTCAGCAGCCCTTGAGAAGAATTAATTCTCATACCTCCTCTCCCCAGTCATTACCAGGAATAATGAAACAGTGGTGAAATGCCTGGAGAGTTTGTGGAAAGCTGTTTTGGAGAGAAACTTTGGAAGAGGCTTCACAAATACCTGACAAAAATGAGGAAGGTGAGTTTAGTCTTGCTTTGAAGAATAAAGGTGTCCTAAATAGTTTTATGGACTCTTTCCTGCCCTGCAGTTCTGCTGTGTATTGCTATTCCTGTAACATCAACAGGAACTGATCACTGAAAGAAGTAAGCCAAGACATTTTAGTGCATTTTCAGCTGCCTTATTATGATCCTGAGGCAGAAGTTAAGCTTGTCCCACCCTTCAAACCAGCTCTAGGGACCAGCAGTGACTGCTCCACTGGCTGCTGATCACAAGGAAGGAGAAAACCTGGCCTCTGAGCCACAGCTAAAAACCTGACCTGTCTGCAGCTCCTCTCTTTTGTGGCACTGGAAGCTCTGGGTTTTGTAGTGAAAATAGACAGAAAATGGACATCAACATATAAAAAGTGATAGAAAGATTTAGCCCTTGAGCTACAAACCTAAAGCAGAAAGCAAGGTAGGTAGAAAATGTGTAACATCATGCAAGGATGCTATGAAAACTAAGGATTAAAAAAATATGAAATAAAATAAATCCTAGGAATAAAGCCTGTAACAAATGGGCTGAACACAGTCAGTACTGTTAGCCAGCTCCTGGTGAGCTTCTCAAACACCCCCTTCTCCACAGCACACAGGTAGTATCCCCCAGGATGCCCAGTTCAATGTGAATTTACACCTACAGGAGATTATGTTCCCATATCTGTTCTTGTTGCGGTTCTCGTCTTCCTTGGCCGTATCCCAGGATGCCGTCTGCCCCTCGGGGAGTGCCTGCAAAATAAACAGTAAAGGAGGGTTTAAATCACCTGGTCAATGCCTTCAGGTGGGGCAAGAGCTGTAAAGAAGAGCAGGGCAAAAATAAAGGAGCTGCATAATACAGTAGCTGACCAAGGAAACACTGCTGGTGAGGAAAGGGCATCTCCAGCAATGGGAAAAGCAGAGCTTGTGCAGACCATTTGCACCTCTTGTCTTCTGCCAGCCAAGAATCATTTTCCTCCTGCTACTTCACATCTGAAATGATCAGGGGAATTTGTTTCTGGCTGCACAGTCACAGGTTATCCTCACTGCCCCTGTAGAACAAGACTTGGGGAGATTTCACTTGACTACACCTCTAAGAAAACTCAGATGTTTGAAACCCAGTGCTCAGCCTTTAATATTTAAGCTGAAAATAGAGTGGTTTCATCTATTTCTGTGTTAATAATGGGTGATGCAATACAAGCCATTTGCTGGATTTCTCTGGGGAAAGATAAAGCAGCTCAGAGTTTTAGATCATGTATAAGAAAGGAAGGAAAAACAAGGTAAAGAATGCTCATGAAGCACAAGAATAAACAGCCATTTTCCTAAAATCTGCTCTTTCAGATGACGAAGGAAGAGGGAAAGGAACTGGCAGCACACAGTGCCACCCTCCCTGCAGCTCAGCCCTACAACTATTCTGCACACCCTCACATGAGTCACTTTATCCTGGAGACATGTCCAGGAGGGATTTTCAAGGCAGAGCCTGGAAAGCAGCAGTTGGAGGATGGTCCTGCCTTTCTTGGAAAAAACATGGGTGAGCAGCCCCTCCTGAACTGTCTCTCCTCCCAGATGTACCCCCTAACACGATTCTGCATCACCAAAATCATCATTGGAAGTTTTATTATTTCTTGTCCTTGGGGAATTACAGAGGGTTTATACCACAGTTATTGTAAAGTCACATCTGCCTCAGCCAGCAGCGGGTAGTTTGACACAGCTGTGTTACAAAATGAATTTATATTCATCTTCACAAGCCACCCAGGTCTATTATGTGCCTGAATGCAATAGCAGAGAGACACAATTAGGATCTACAACACTGGAGTTACAATTAAACTTAATATGAGCAAAGCCCTGGCAGAGCAGATCGCTGTGAATTTCCCGCAAAGGGTTCCAGGACAGAAAATGTCAGGCACTGCAGCACTGCCACGAGCTCTGCTGACAGAGACAGGGACACTGAGTTCCTATTCAAAAGCCCAGGAGAAAGAGTAATAACTCTGTAATTGGTGAGGGCTTTGATCACACATATATTTCCTTTGCAGACTGTTGTTTCCAAAGAGCAGCTCATCTTCTGAGGAAAAACACCCAACCAAGAAACTCACACACAAAAAAAAACCCAAAAAAAAAACCTCTGAGTGAAAGAAAAGAGGTGAAGAAGGCTCATTTTCATCTTCAAAGAGCAAGGAAAAAGGTGCCTTATTTTTCCACTAATATCGAATTACAGCAGATTGACCAGAGAATGGCAACTGTCATTAGGTGCCTAATCAGAGCTATCTGAAAAGAAAAAGAAATAAAAGAAGATCCTTTCTCATGACTTCCACATGGGAGAAGCTATCTTGGCTAGAGAAAATATATTCAGGTCCAATAAATCCCTTTTCAACAAACCGTATCCTTTCATTTGATTTGAACATGCAATTCTCCACTGAAATTGATGTTTTTATATTTGCTGATGGAGCCTCCGAAGATTTACGAGTCCAGGATTTTTCATTGCATTCAATCCCACAGAAATCCCTGCTTTCCAGAGAACTGACCAGCTCTGAAGGGAGGGAGCACAGCTCTGCTTGGTGGTGAACACAAACCACCTTTGCCCCTTACATCCCCACTTTTATAAACATCAGATGAACAAACTGGAGGAACTCCATGTACAACCCAAATAATTTCCTCATATCCCAAAAAATGCAGCACCAAGAACTGGAGCTACATTAAAAAGAAAGACAAGAATATGGATTATAATTGGCTTGCATCCAGAAAACGAGGAGAATGGCTAATGCTTTGTTCCTTCAGGTTTTTATGGTGCAATAAGTATCTCTATAATTGTGAAAAGAGTCCTGCTTCTATCTGCATTATCATCAATGTTAAATCAGGACAGATCACTCAGGCACTGGTATTTAATCCATTTTTCCTAGGATATTCTCCCCCTTCTTTCTCTGACTTGGTAACAAGACTTCAAGTGTTCAAAAAAAAAAAAAAGATACTTGATTTTTAAGCTTTTTCTACTTCTAAAACTGCCTAAACTTCTCTTAGAGAAGTTTTGTGAAATCTACATTGAAATATCTTCCCACTAGTGGAATTTAGGTTACAGTGAAGCTTTTTAAGCTAAATTGATCTAAATTTTAGCTGAAATTACAAGCATAGATCTCTCAAAGTCAGCTTCATCTCAATCAAGCTTCCTAAGCACCACAGCCCAGCCATAACTGAAGTGTTCCCATTAAACTGAGGCTCGCTGCAAGCCAATTTGAATTTTGGATGGATGCATTTAGTTAGTTTGCTGTTTGCTTTCAATTTAAATACAAAAAAATCCAATCCTTCATTTTCACTGATCCACCTTAATGCTGCACTTTTGCTGCCAAAGGCAACAACATCAATTCAAAGCTTTTCTGTTCATCTCAAAGTGTGCCATGGAGCCCTGGCCCTCCCTCTGAAGCCATTCCCTTCTCAACAGTGGTGGAAAAACTCTTCCTACAAATCTGATAGGAGCCAGAATTATGAATTACCTGGGCTAAAAAACACAATCTGGAAAAAAAAAAAAGGTATTTCAGCCATTCATTTTGCAGTGTCCCATCATAGCCCGGACCATCAGATCTATTCTTCTGGCCACATGCAAATGTGTAGGCAGAAATCAAAGGGTTAAAGCCAGGGGTGAATTCCACTCTCTGAAGGCTCTCAGCACTAAGATGTTTGAGGAAAGGAGCCACAAAATCTAAAATAACTAAACAGTCTCAGTAATGCAGCAGGAGAATGTGCATTAGTGACATCCTAAATCATAATGGAAAATGAGTCTGGATAATTAAGCCTATTATCTCCTTAGCCAGTAATTGGTGCTTGCAATAAGTCTGTGGGACTGGTCCCACAGCTCCCAACAAATCAGAGCTGATATGTTCTGGAAAAGGGACTGGTGACATTTAAATGTGTCCTGTTTAAATGTTTATGGCTATTCCCAACCCCAAACGGTGCCATCTACACCCAGCACCGCTGACAGATTTTTCTCCCCTATTCCTTTTGTTTTATCACTGAACAGAAGCAGCAGCCAAAAAGGCTCAAAGTCCCACTTTGCCCTCAGGTGCAGCCCTAAAATAACACAGACACAGGGAGTGCTGACAGATTCTCCCACTACTCACACCCGGTTAACACTCGTTTCACACCAGCACTCACACCCCTCACACCATCCCCTCCTGCTTCTCAGCTCCTCCTGCAGCTACCAGGAATATTTTTCTAGATGCCTTCAGCAAAACAAGCTGCCTGTGCTCACACGTGTAGGTGCAGGCATCCTTTAAACAAATATGGAATGCAATTTCCAGGTTACTCGGCGGAGATGGGAAGGCACAGAGATAAGAGATTGTCATGTGTGACTGATATGCTCCGTTCAAAGTGATTTTTCATGAGAGTAAAATTATTTGGTAACATGTCACCAAACAGGCTGCAATTTATGCTATCAATTTGCAAAGTAAGTAGAAAATCAACTCCTTAGAAGAAGAAGAGAAAAAAAAAAGAGCATATTTGGAGGTGACACTGATATTAGTGTCTGAAAACACACTTTAAAAGAGACATCAAATTCTTTCTCGAGATTTTATCAGCTGCTCTGCAAAGCGTCTTGCAAAGCCAATTTTTCAGCTCTGTGCTCCTGCAGATGCCAGGCTGAGCCCGCACTCACAGGCAGCTCAAACCTCCCACCTCCCAGGAGCTCTCCTGCTCCCTGACACCCTCCCAGTGTTATCTGGAGCTGAGGTGCTGCCTCCACCCCATCTCCAAACCCAAATCCCACCATGGAAAATGCCTGGTGGGACAACACAAGGGATTTGTGAGCTTGTGGCATTCTCCAGGCCGTTCCTTGTGAAGAAAGGAATTATGCAAAGCTGTGTAATGCCATCATCCTTGCATAGGTCTGCAGACTGCACTTTGTGGGGAAGGCAGAGCTCGTGGAGCTGAGAGTTGCATTGACATTTTTCATGCTAATGTGCTATTTTGATAATTACCCATGCCAGCACCAGAAAATTACATATATGCCAGCACCTGTTTTTCTTCTTGAACATCAAGAACTGGGTCTTAGGGCAACTGTAATTGAGCTCAATGCAGTTTTGGGTACTCCTCATGGAAATGGAGGCCAAGGGGGGGCTAAGTAAATCTCCTCAGAGAATTATTAACCTTTTTCAATATTAAACAAAGCTCTTTATATAGGTAGCTTAATTAGCATGCTTGATTATGGGCCAAGAGTGCCTAGACCTGGTTAACATACAGCTCCAGAAACATGTGCTATGACAGTTTTTGATGCCATATGATTAAAAAAGCACTCCCTGGTGAGGACCAGGAAAAGACAGGCTCCCAATTACAGCAAACCTCAGCACTGAGGACACAAACCCCATGGACTCATACTTGCAGGGTAGAAAAGTGAGCTGTTTTCATTAAGTAACTTATTTTCACAGCTGTTACATTATTTTTAAATAGTTTTAATGCCACTATGCATATTAATTTCTTATTGCCTTCCCACGAGCTTATTACATTCATTATAATTATCACTTGCTAGAGCTGAGTCTCACATATGTTTGATGCTATTTCCCTCTTCTGTTTGCTCTGCTCTAAATGTGTTTTCCTCTTCCAAATCATCCCCAACATCATGTCTTCTGGTCATGTGGATTATATTCCTGGTAATTCCAGTTTGCAGGGGGAAGAGGTGAGGGGAAATAGGGCAGCTTTCATTTTTCCAGCATAGGTTTTACTCATTGTTGATAGAGGATGTCAGTCAAGCCTATTCTGAGCCAGAGGTTTGATCATATTGGAAAATTTCACCTCCATTTAAGCTACACAAATACCTGACAATTTTGCATTGAGGTCATTGATCTGTGATTTCACGTGATCAATTATAAGAGAGAACTTGGAGCTCCCAAAAAATTCAGGCAAAGCCCTTTCCTTTTCTCACAGCCTGGCTCACACTACTCAAGGAAAACATCCATAAGGAAGGGACTGTGGGAGCGTATGTTCAGCACCTGCTGAATATTCACTGTCTGCTCTTTATGGGACAGAGGGATGGGCACAGTGTCACCCACTTACTGCTGTAGTGATCACCTTCTCTTTGGAATAGAGAGCCTCCAAAGACTGACACTGCTGCAAAACCCTGCCCTCAGAACATCAGAAAGAACAGGATTAGGAGGGTGAATTAAGGAAAAGAAGCTCTCAAAATCAGTTACTCTCCTGTCCCAAGCTTCTACCCCTCATGAGTGCAACTTTTCCTACTCAGTTGTGAAAAATGCCAAACACTTGTTTTTAAAATTTTAAAAGTTTCACAGTAATAAAATGGTTATAAAAATAGTAATACAATTAGAGTAATAATAATTTGGACAATTTGAATTACAACAATATGAGACAATAGAAACAAGGAGTTAAGGACAGTCTGGGTACCTCTTTCTGGGCAACATAAGTCTGAAAAAGGCCCCACGTTAACAGAGGATTAACCCTTAAAACAACAGCCTGTTGCATATTCATACACCTCTTACATGATGCATAAATTCCATTCAAACACAGGATTCTGTCTGGTCAGTGTCAGCTTCTTCCTCTGAATCCTAACAGCGCCTTCAAGCCTGAGCGAGGCAGGAAGAAGTTCATTTCTTCTGATAAGGGAGCAATCAATTCTCTGTCTCTGAAAGATTCAGGTGTCCTGTGGCTGCTATTTCGCTGCAAGTCCTTTCTTTAAAAAAGTATCTTACATAGCATAGTTTCTATTTTAACATTTTGCTATAACCTAAAACTATATTTAGCACACTACTTAACACAGCATAACTCTCTAACACAACACATATAATATTCATTTGAATATTTACGAAAAGCCAGTCATAAAACATGCATTTTCTCACGTGAAGGAAGTTTCCTCTCACCTCGTACTCCTCCTTGAAGCCATAGCCCTGTCCCCTCTTCATCTGGGTGATGAAACCAATCATAAAATACACATTTCTCACATCAGTCACGTGAAGAAAGTTTCCTCTCACCTCATACTCCTCCTTGAAGCCATAGCCCTGTCCCCTCTTCATCTGGGTGATGTGCTGCAGCAGGTCTGCCACGCGGATGGCGGGCTGGAACTGCCCCCGGGGGTAGGACATCTCCACGGGCTCGCAGCTGCGGTACGGGTGGGTCTGGATGGTCAGCGTGGGCTGGGCCAGCTCCCCGTGGCTGCTGTCTGTGGGGACACAGCGGGCACAACAAGCTCTCAGCTACCTGCTATTCCCAGTTTCATCCTCGCTCTCTTTATTTAACACCACCCCGCAGGGCGGCATGGGCAAAAGGAAGTAAAGAAATGAATAGAAAACACAGGTTTATCTAAAATGCCAAGAAGGACTACATCATGCTTGAATATTTTTTTTGTTTCAAGCAGACAAACCTAAAAAGACACGGAGAGAATGAACAGCCAGTCAGGCTAACAAGGAAATGGCACATCTCCACAGCAACTCCAGCAGAGCTACTGTCTTCCCAAACCTGCAAAGGACATGGCTCAGAGATACACAGAGATGAGCAAGAGATCCAGGCAGGATTTGGGGTGTACAGCATGAGATCCAGGCAGGATTTGGGGTGTACAGCATGAGATAACTGAGAGGGACCCCCGTGAACAGCAAGCAAATGATTAGCATTTCAAATAAGTCAGGATGCTCAGGGAAAGTCAACTGTTCTGCTAGTTCAGGCCTAAAATTTTGTATGTCAATGACAACGATGTAATATTATCAGGAAAAAAAAAATAAACCAGCGTAAAAATAAAGTTATCTTGGGTGCAGAAATTTAAATTTCATATATGTAAACTTAATAGAAAAATTCATTTTGAAGGAAGTGGATTTAAAGAAATCTATCAGCATGCAGATGGAATTGCAACTTCATATCCCCAGCAAAACTGTATGTACAACAAAATATTCCCAGTGAACTAAGAGAAAGAAATAATAACTTCAATAACCAAACAATTGACTGTAACAATCTTTAACAACAGGAACTCAGACTAAATGAAAAATTCAATGACTTATCTAGCAGAGCTGTCCAAATTTAAGTATTTGGCCAAATATAGCAGTGTTTTTTCTAGGACTGCAGGGATCTGAGATGCTCAGCTCCTTTCACACTAAAACCTGCATCAATTCTTTCTGGCCTTACCCAGACCAAGGTATTAGCAAACAGAAAATGCATCTCCCTCAGATTGTTCACAAAAGCCCTTTGAGCTTCCACAAACAGGGTTTGTTTCTTACAGCAAGTTCACTGACAAAGAGCTGAAACACCACCTCTTGAGAGCAACACTGCGGCCACGTTTTTAAAGGGATAAAGAATAAATAAATCAAATTGCAATTTCAGGGTGATTTCTGTGAGGCAGAAATAATCTTGGAATGCTCTTGTAAACACTGCTCTGCTTGAGAAACCGCTGTGCAGTTTGGGCAGGGGCTGCCCATGTCCCTGCTGCAAAGGTGGGCAGGAGCAGAGAGCTGAGGGCATCCCACCGTGTCCTCAGCACAGACATGGCAAACAGCAATTCAGCTGGTTTATTATTAGATTAGGGCAAGATGTGAAAGCAGGGATATGCTCTGTTTGGTAGCTGCAGGACTGTGAGGAGATAGGAATGCCAGCAGTGGACACTGCTGCAGGGAAAGCTCATCAGCAGTGGGACATCAACACGGTTGGGGGATGAATTATCAGAGATGCTGAACACAGCCTGCTCCTCTGAAATAAATTAGCACAGTGATCATCTGCTTTGAAGATTAGACTCGTGAATTTCGGGATTTCTGAGTCCCAGGTTCTCATAAACACAGTCACATTCCCAGGACACACAGATTTACAGAACTACGGCTCAAGCAAAGCAACCCTCAAACACAAAATGTGAATAAATTTGGGATTTAAGGAAGAGTAACATCCAAAGCATTTGTATAATCATCCCTAATGCTCTGACTAATGACAGTGTGAGAACTCTGAACAGAGGGAATTTCAAGGCTTATTAATTCCCCTAGTTGGATTCGCTTTCCCAGTGCATCTTTGCTCCCCTATTCCCTATTAACCTCCTGTAATGAAAAGGAGAAGATTTTTATCGCGGACCATTTCCGACAGACGTACTATGCTTAATTTTCCATCATTAGGTTTAATACAAACCCAATTTCACAATTGGCTTCTCCGAGGAACCTGCAAGTAATGCCACATTTTTATCAGCCCCAATTAAAAAACATTACGAGATCCCAATTCAAGAGGGAGCCTTAAAACTAATGTGTGGTTCTGGTGCTAATTCGGGCAGGGCACACGCAGAGCACAGGCGACTTGTAAAATGGAGCTCAGATCAGCCAGCTGCTTTGCAGGCAATTACTAATTTCTCTCTTCATCAGTTCCTTTAATTCTGGTGTACTTGGCTCTCTTCTCAGAGTAATGTGTCACGGGGAGAGGTGAGAGCCAAGAAAGTGGTGGCTCGTTCTTTCCAGATAGCTTCCCTTAAGGCAGGCACTCATGGTGTGGAGGTGGGACTAAAAGAAGGTGCTCAGCGGTAAAGAGGAGTCTGTCTCAGGTCTTTGAGTCCACAGTGACAGCTGGTCTCTTTGGTCAATGAGATAAAAATTGGTGCAAATCCCTCTGATTGTAGGAGCAGCTCTTGTGGCACAGAAGCTCAGAATGGTTTGGGCTTGGAAGGAACCATCTCATATCAATATCCCAGATTGCTCCAAGCACCATCCCAACCTGGCCTTGGACACTTCCAGGGATGCAGGGGCAGCCACAGCTTCTCTGGGCACCCTATGCCTCTGCACCCTCCGAGGGAAGAATGCAAAGTGTGGTCTGTGGCAGCACCAGCACTGTTTGTGTGCCTCAGTCAGGTGATTCTGCTTGAAAAAAAACACCACACAATGTGGGTCACCCCTCTCTCCACCCTGGGACACACAGGTGAAACTGTTCAGGCCATCACCTCCTCCAATCCTCCGTGACAGACACATCATACGTGGCACCTGAGCTACCTGCAAAAAAATCCCAACCCCAACAACAACAGCAGCGCTGGACTCTCAGTTACTCCCACCAGCATTTTATCTAGGCCAAGCAAAATGTAGAGGGGCTTTTCTGGACACAAATTGCTCTGTGTGAGCTGAGCTTAACACTTCCATGTTCTGCTAATAAGGGCTGATGCAGGTTACACGTTGTTCCCTCTCCATCTAATCACCCCAGAGTGTGGAGCTAAGCGCGGTAATGAGGCGCTCGGTGAGGCCGGCGCCTCTCAGGATGTGTTTGCAGCAATTCTGTGAACAATTCAAAATGCAGGTGGGAGGGGAGGTGGCAGCACACCAATCTCTCACTAGGACAGTCAACCAAAAGAGTCTTTGGAGGGCTGGCAAGCAGGCTTTGCTTTTCCTTCTGGGTGCAGCTATAAAGCACATCTCATTCCTTTTGGTGCCATTATCACTGGGAAAGACAACAAAGGTTCCAGCAAAGTCAGGCTGCTGCTTTAATTGTTGCGCTAAAAGCAAGTTAAAGAAGTTAAAGTAATTTTCCACAGTCCCTTTTCTCTGTCTGCTTCTCACAAACATTTCCCCGGTCCCCTGCAAATGAGAATGACTTTGCAGGACAAATTGGCCAAGACTTTGCACTAAATTTTTGGCAGTGCCTATAAAGCATGTGTTCCTTTGGTGAGTTTTCAGTGAGAAAAGCAAAATAGAAAACTAGTTTTTGTTTCTTCTTTTTTTTTTCTTTTTAATGGGAAAGTTGCAGGAAATAATTCACTCTAATACTCAGAAACTAATAAATGTGGAGGGTCATGCATCAGGTGTTTTTTTAAAATTATATTTCATGGGCACATTTATCCTAGTTATATATCCTTTTGCTTTTGATAGGAACACACCCCACCACATTTCACTGCATTCCAAAGATGGAATACCATTCCAAGAAATAATTCAAATTAAAACATTTCAGGAGGTGGTGATTCCATTCTGACCCCAAAAATTGTGGCAATGGTTAATTACCCTTGCTGACTAAACATTTCTTAATTGCAATTTGATTCTGTGTAGCTTCGATTTGCAGGCACTGAATCTTATTATACCTTCTGTTAGATTAAAGAGTCCTCTGAGCATTTGTAATCCTGACCCATGCAGGCACTGATCAAATCACTTCTTCAGTCTCTCTTTGATAAAGTAAATCAATTGAGAGCTTCTGAAGTCTCATTAGGGCAGGCTGCTCAGGGCCCCGGTTCCTTCCTAGAACAATCTCCAATTTTCCTCAGTTCCATTTGTGCAGCTGTAAATAAGGCAGGTATTCTGCATGTGGCTGGGAACACGCTGTTGATGACAGGATTGCTTCTAAAATCAGCAGCTTGTGACAGCAAAGGGTGTTGCCAGCTTGTTTGTTAACCCTTTTCAGTGCCACTCTTATTCCACATATTAAGATGTCCTTTGCCAACTCAGATGTTTTGATTCTGGAAGCTGGCATTTTCATGAAGTGTCCCCACCCACTAAGCTTAATTTTCTTTCTAACTCCCTGAATTTTCTACGATTTTAAAGTCTTTTACTATCAGAAGGAGATGAGCTTTAAAGTTCCTTCCAACCCAAACCATTCTGTGATCAGCTTGAGAGTTCACCTAACACCTGAAATTTCGCAGAGGACAGTAAATTAGTGATTCCCTGTCTCTTACACAGTATGGCTGATTGGGAAACTCTTCAGGTATCTTGGCTCATGTGTTTAGTGTGAAACTACAGATAAGCAAATGTAACAATGCTGACCTCACATATTCTCAAATTCTCCCTGCCTATGAAATGGTGATTTTTGTGAATGCCTTTGCTGGGAAATAATAATGAACCTGCTGAAATCAACCCTGAGGTCTTGTTGTGCCCAGAAGTAACAGAGTCCAGCACACAGAGAGGAGCTGGAGCAGAGGTCACTTCAGTGGAATCTTCCCCCACCTGGTGAGCAGCCCTGACAGTGAGTTATTATTGCTTGCCTGCTGCTGCACCACCTTGTGTTCTGTACTTTTGTGCTTCTCAGGCAAGTAAAATAAATATGTTTGCCTCCACAGAAAAACTGATGAACTTCTCCATAAATGTCACAGATAAGATGAAGAGCAGCTGAGAAATTAGATTGCCAGTGTGGAAGTGGCTCTGTATGATCAGAGCCCTGTGCAACATCCCAGTGAGGCTGCTGGGAGGGGTCCTGCTCACCCAGAGCACCTTTAGGGATTAAAGCTTTAGATGCTTTTATAGAGATCATTTGTTTTGTAAACACAGTTAGACTGAGAAATGGATATCTGGGCACAGAGTGTGATGTTGTCTCCTGACCAGAAAACCCAGCCATGCCTCTCACAACTAAAAGCAAAGCTGCACTCTTGTGTCATCTTCTGCACTTCTCTCAAAACTTTTGCTTTAAGGTCCACAAATTCCTCCTGTGACTAAAATGACAGGGCTATAATATCTGCTTATATTCTTTATTCTCTTAGCCTTGGCAAGTGATAAGATGCGATTCGACATCCTTTGCACAAAATAAATTATGTTTTGAGTGGTGTTTGTGATGGATTTAATTACACACAGAGCCAGTCTCTCCACACTAGAGCAAAGGCTGTCAATTCTTTGACATCTTCCGAGGGTGACTAGAGCATGGCTAATACCTCTTCCCTCTACACCAGGGATATGGTGCAAGATGAAAAATAATTTGCTTTTTTGTGTGTGTCAAGGCTTTATTATATGATAAATACCCAGCTCTAATATTCTATCTACAATACCAACAGAGGTATGGCAAACTGAAGGCAAAACACCATTTATCTAATGATATCAACTGAGCACTGAAAAGGCACAGTCCTTAACAAAGCCTTCTGACAGCAGGCTTGACAGAGCACACAGGGTGCACCTTTCATTTCAAAGGCATGAAGAAGCCACATGTCCATATTTTTAAAAAAAATAAATAATTTTTATATAGATTTTAGAACTTTGTAGGAATTGCTTGGCTAACACCAAGCATAAGAGTATTCTAATCTTATAAGAGCATTCTAATAAGAATATTAAAGTATACTAATAAGTGTATTCTAGCATAAGAGTATTGTGATCTTATAAAAAACTATTACATACATTTTATTCATCAGGTAACATAGAAGAAAATCCTGTTAAAGGTGCAAAGAAGATGCTTTGGTGAGGTGGGCAATGATTTGGGATTATTTGGTAGAAATGTGAATGTGAAGCTCTTTAGATGTGTGGAGCTCACCAAGCCAATTTTGTATTTGCCTCCTCAGTGAAAAGAGGCTGCCAGACCAACCCACCTTCCAGAGACATTCAGTTACATCTGGAAAACAACTGGAAACTTCAAAACAGCACATGAAACTACAAGCCACTAAAGACTGGAAGAGAGGGGTTTCCAGTTCTGCAGGCAGGAAGAAATGTAAGAGAAATTCAGCTCAAGGCCCAGCCTGCCAAGATCTGAACCTTTGGTGCTCACTCTGCTCCTGACAAACCCCAGCACAAAGAAATGCTGGGAAAACCTCTCCCACAGCTCCTTATTAGAGGCTAGCTTGGCCTGGAAGGCTTCTGATGCAACTGAGCAGGTCAAACCATGGAATTTTTGAGCATCCATTGCATAAAAATCACTCATCCCACAGTAAAAAGTCAGTGGCAGAGGCACCTGCTAAAGCAGCAATACTGGCTTCTTATAATCTTTGAGTTATTCAAACCAGACTGGGGGTGTACACACAGCAGAGTGGTTAGGGGTGGGCAAAAAAGCTACAGGAGTCTAAAATCCATGGAAAATTTCCATGTCTTTCTAAGCACAGCCAGTTTTTTTGTCTGAGTCTTTGCGTCAGAGAGCTCTCTGTGCTTGTTCTGCCCATCTGCAGGCACTAAAATCCCTGTCCTGTCTGGAGGGTGGTGACTTGTGAGGATCCTCATGAGCAGCTGGAATGAGAACAAGGCTCAATGTCCTTTCCTGCTGCCAGGAGATGCCAAGGGAAGGACATGCTGGTTCCCCTGCAGAGATCCCCTGATGAGATCTCCTGAACATCTTCAAGAGCTGCTGGACATGAATCGTTTCCCCAGAAATAATCCCTAAGGTTGTGCTATCTCACCTTCAAGTGAAAATCCACCTCATTTATTTTTTAGTGTTAGATAATACTAAAAAATAGTGTTATCTAACACTATTCCCTTCTCCAGTAAGGATGTTTGAGCAAAACATTTAAAATGCAGACTTGTCCACAATTGGAAGATAAAATGGCTTCACTAAAAACATTAATAAAAAAACATTAATCAGGAATTGAGATAGAAGCAAATCCCAAATCTCCTGTATCTTACATGTCACAGCCAAGCCTAGGAAGCCATGCAATACTGCAAATATAGAACATTTATTAGCAGAAAGCATAATAGATGGGAACAAACAGTACTGAATTGCAGGTACAGATATTGGTAGTGGTATGACTAATCCCTTTTCAAGATATGTTTTTCTTCCCATGGAATTAATATTAATAAACATCAAAAATTAAACTTCTTTTGCTCATACAGCCACATCTAACATCTGATGGATTTGTCTGAGAAACCAGAATGCCAAGGTTATAATTTGTCTGCAAGTCACAAGATAGAAATTTCTCCAATGTAAGGGGCTGTTTCACAGGCTGTTAAATTCAGGTGGAACTGGGACAGTGACCAGTCTGTGTAATTTATGTCTTTAAAGTGCTCTGTACTTAACTTCCCATGTGTAAAACAGGGATATCAATCCTTACACAGATATAGTGCTTAGTAGAAATTTGAAATAATTTTGAATACATAAGCACAAGACTGGTTAGATTCCTATTTCCTCTTTTTCATTTGTAAAATGTGGGGTTTTAAAAGTTTTGGGGGCTTTTGCTGTGGCAGGAGAAGCACAGAGGGAAACTGTTCATTGCTCTTTGAGCTTCAGAGTAGCAAGAGTGCAGTTCACACCTTAATTCCATCAAGGCAGAGGGGGGAAAACAGCTCCCCCAAGGAATGACCAGGCTTTCCTAGATGCCAAACACCAGACTGAGAGAGTTTGGTATCTTCCATCAAACTGCAGGTCAGGGCCTTGTTTCTAAAGTGCAGCCAAAAGAGAAACCTGCCTTTAGGCTTTTCTGCTGATGACACTGAGCCTCTGGGAAATGAGAGCAAACCTTCTGGGAAATGGACACCTTTCCTTCTCCACCCCATTCAGAGGCCCCATTCCTTGCCATCAGCATTTTGGCAGGCAGCAGGATGGATGTGTGTGTCTCTGTGCCAAGTGAGAACCAAGGAACAGCCTGGTTGTCATTTCTTCCTGGACTAACTGTGGCCCTTCCCCATGTTCTGAGCGATGTTTGAAGCAGTCACGGCAGGTTACTGTGTCTGGAAGGAACATTTATTGTGGATAATCCAAAAGGATAAATCTCACTGGCTAGATTCTGATCAACCACACATCATGTTTCTGCTCCATAGAGTAAGAATTAATAAATCAGAGAATCAGAGAGGTTTGGGTGAGAAGGGAACTCAAAGACCATCCAGTTCCACCCCTTACCAGGGGCAGGGACACCTTCCACTGTCCCAGGCTGCTCCCAGCCCTGTCCAGCCTGGCCTTGGGCACTGCCAGGGATCCAGGGGCAGCCACAGCTGCTCTGGGCACCCTGTGCCAGGGCCTCAGCACCCTCACAGGGCAGAATTCCTTTCTGATATCTCATAGAGCCACAGAACATCCTCTGCCTCCCAGGACCTGCCTGTTTGTTATCCTCTCAAATCCATCCCTGACTGCCTGACAGATTTAGCATTTAACTCTCAGCATACACAGAACCAGGTGGAGCCACTTCCCAAAACCCAGCCAAGAATTTCTCCAAATAACCTTTATCCATGCAACTTCACCCAAAACTGCAGGCCCCCACCTGCTGCACATGTGCAAATCCTCATGTAAATGTGCAAGCCTTGAGGCAGTTCCAGCTGAGCCTCACACACAGCACAGAGGGGTGGTTTTAAATGGAAACAGGATAATTCAGAGTAGACAAAGAAGAAACTGTCTACAAAAAGGCACAGGTTGCCCAGAGGGGTGGAAGATGCCCAATGCCTGAAACGTTCCAGGTGAGGTTGGATGGGGCTCTGTGCAATCTGGTCCATAGCAAAGTGCTCCTGCCCATGGCCTAAAGAGCTTTTAAAGATCCCTTCCAACCCAAACTATTCTGTGGTTCTGTGTCAGCTGCACAGGCACAACCAGCTGGGGGAGTGGGAAAGGGGCCCAGAACCCCAAATCTCATGGACAAAAAGCCCAATATATGTCACTGTGGTATTTTCTGAAAAATCCCTTCACCAGGATTTCTTCTCCTGGCAAGATGAGAAGCCTCAGCTTCTCCATGTTTTGCTGCTCTGGAATGTGGTCTGGAGATTGTTTATCCAAACATGTGAATTGTTTTTAGTTAATGACCAATATGGTCCAGCTGTGTCGAGCTCTCTAAGTCAGTAATGGGTTTTTATTATTCATTCTTGTTAAGCCTTCCGATGTATCCTTTCTCTTTCTTTAGTATACTTTTAGTGTAGCAATATAATATAATATAATATAATATAATATAATATAATATAATATAATATAATATAATATAATATAATATAATATAATATAATATAATATAATATAATATAATATAATATAATAAATATAATATATCAGCCTTCTGAGAACATGGAGTCAAATTCTCACCTTTCACCTCGTCCTGCGGACCCTCACAAACACCACAAACATATCCTTGAAAAAATGACTAAACCTTAATTTCTGAATTTTTCTTTCATTTGAAAGCAATTAACAGCAATAACAAAACACAAATGAAACAAAAATTTTCTGATGAATGCACGAGCACAGGATTAATTCTGATTTTGGAAGCCAAACACTTCAGAGTGTTATTTTCATTTCACAGAGAGTGTGTTTGCTCTCCAGCTCAGCCCAGCACACCATACCTGTCCTCTTACCTAACAGCGTGGTCGATGGGACGGTGTCTGATGAAACTTTGAGATGGAATTCCGTTCACCCACACGACAGGGATTCAATGGAAATCAACAGAGGATCAACAGGAAAAGAAAAGTTACAGAAAATGAAAACAAGGTTAGCTGTGCCTCACACTCAGAAGCCTCGGTCTGTTATAGGTTATATTGGGTAACGTACAAAAGCAAAGAAAATTTAGGAATGAAAGAAAAGTCTGGCACTAGTACCTGAGTAGTAGGAATTCAACATAGATTTGCTCTGAAGGGTTTTGCTTTGGACAGAAAATGAACAAGGAGAGGGTGATGCTAGGTAGGAAAGACATAAGGAAAAGACTTTAGACATATATTAAGAGAGAGAAAGAGAACAGGGAGAATGTTCCTCAAAGAACACAGTAATATGGGATATATAAGGCTTATCAAAATGAATTATATTTTTCATTTCAACATGCATATTACATTTATTACATTGTCATCATGATGGATTTTCTTTAATATAAGCACTCCAGACCCCAAATATAGGATTATAGTTACTGTAAATCAATGTGTTCCTAAATAGGATACACACAGGGCTACATTCATAGGTCTATATTCTAAATGTTCTTTTTTTTTTTTTTTTAAACCAAAGCGGCAAACTTAGGGTTTTGTCTCTAAGAGGAAATTCCTCAAAAATGACCCCCAGAATACAAACTACAGAGAATCAGCATTGACAGTAAAATAAACCTACTCAAACACAATGTACCACAAAAATACACAGATGGGGAAGCAATTTTTTGGTTAAAACATGACAACATTACAAGGGACTTGTTCTTCAACCCAGGACTGTTCATAGCAAATCCTATAATCCCTTCCCCTGTGAGCTGGGTTCTGTCAAGCATCCTTGCCTTCCCCCATTACAGCATTAACTTTCTCTGGACAAGAATCCACAAATTTCCATATTAATCAAATATTTTTTAAAAGGAGGAAGGGCTCAACATCTTCGTGGTAGATTCTTGTCTTGATAGTAAATTTATGAGGCTGGTTTATACCTACAGCAGCAAACATGCACATTCTTATGGTAATCCATCACTTTTGAAGGCATATTCTTTTGTTATCACTCTGCATTCACTCTCAGAGTTACAGGCATTTATATATCTCCTCCTCAGAATGTTGGGAAACAAGCTAATACAAATCTCAGTACATCAGAAAGATGACAACAGATAACACAGGAAAAACTATTCCATAGCCCAACAGAAGTAGATAAAACTCAGTGTACATCAAAGTAATTTCAGAAGCAATTTTTTGTAGCTATGGAGCAAACATTGCTTTAAAATTTCAAGTTATTCTGTGGGGACACCCAAAGAAGTCACTGGTCTAGGGAAGTCCATAAAATCAGAATTACTCCTGAGCTGTTTATAATCATCTAGCTCATGAACTCGCTCTCACTCTGCATTCTCACACCTTATTTTCAGACCTACATGACTTGGAAACACATTAAAACAATCCAATTCCTCTCTGCTGGAGCTCTGCCCCAGCTGCCTTAACTCACAAAGTTCCTCTGCTTTGGGGCCTCTTGCACTTTGCCAGCCTAAATCAGACCCTTCTCTCACCACACTTAGGGCATGGCCACGTTTCAGATAACATCAAATAAGATCTAAATACATCAGTTGGTTTGCCCAGTGTCACAGGGCAAGGCCACATTCAGCTTGGGGCAGGACTCAAGTGTTTTTGGAATTTGGGAGTATAAAAGAACTCATAGGGCTATGCTGCCCTTCCAGAGCTGCTGAGGATGAATTTCCAGATAAACACCTCATGTCAGTTTGATTAAAGATGTTATCAAATGAGGTTTATGACATGAATTTGTGTTTGTGACATGGGGCAGTGACTTTTAAATTCAGATTAAAAAGAGGGAAAACACTCCAAATAAACCCAAACAAAACCAAGAAAAAACCCAACCCAAAACCAAAACAAATTAAAAACTAAGCCAAAAAACTAAACCAAAACAAATATCCCCCAAAACCCACCAACACAAAAGAGAAGTTTCTTAAAACTTTGGAGAACTTGCTTCTGAAATCAGTCAGAGTGTATAATGAGATGTATACACAGGGCTGCTTTCTAACTAGCATTTCTCACAGGCACTTGGGTCTGTAATCAAAGGAAACACGTCCAGAGAGGATTTCACATCAGGGTAGAGATTAAGACTTCATTTAAAATTCTCTTTGTGCTCTCTGGAGTGGCACGTGAGGCCACACAGATCCCTCCAGTCATGCAGAGTGGTGAAGGCTCCTTCCTATTCTGAAAATTATTCTTTAATTTTTATAATATTTCCTAAACTAGCAAACCCCACAAGAATCCCATGGAAGCCAGTAAAAGGGAATTTAGTACATTTTCCTTTTATGCATTTGATAAAATGTGGGTTAGCCTTTTATTTCTAAATTATTTTAAGAATTTTTTTACTAAAGGAAGCATCTCATGTCCACAACCCTACAAGTCCTTAGACAGCATTTATCAGGCCACCTAATTATGAGTGAAAATTATCCATGGGGCAGGAGTAAGAACTTTACCTTGCTGTGCTTGTCTTCTGTGAAGACCTTTGCATCTCACTGATCATAAAATCGTGGAGGATTGTGGAAAGGTTTGAATTTTGAAGTTTCCTGGTACAAATGGATCCCTTAAACCCTGAGTGCCACTTGCCTACACCTCCCTCTCCTCTTCTTGTTCTCGTAAGTGAAATCACTTGGTAACTTATGGTAGTGGTTCCTCCTGCAGAACTCAATCCCCCACTTCCAGAATGCTCTGCCTGAAGCATTAAAGCCCCTCCTTCATCTGTGTCCCTCCTGCAGGGTGTCTGCAGAGCTGTCTCCCCCCAAAATGGGATGTCAAACAGGTAAAGCATTAATTAAAGCACCTTATTAATCAGTCTCCAGCAAAACTGGCTGCATTTTAATGGGTTAAATCCTCAGAATCCAACAGCTCCTGCCAGAACCCCTGCAAGGATGCCAGGGTGGGACAGGGAATTCTCCTGGACAAGGCTGGTCCATGGCAGTTCCTTTGAGCTGATCCACTGCTGCCCATCCCATCTCTGCCACGCTGCCCATGATTTCTGTGTGTTCACCACCCCCTGCACACACTTCTGGTCAGTGCAGACCCTGGGGGGCAAATTTAGGCCCACTTGGTTTCCCATTTCCCACCTTGCTCCATAATAACCCTGCCCTGAGCCAGTGTCTACAGGTGACTGTGCTGCCTCCCAACATTCCTGCACTCCAGGGAGCTGCTCAGCCCCTGCCAGGGCCACCACCTGCCTTTCATGGAGCTGGGATATATTGATAGCTTAAAAAAAAAAACAAGATATTTGAAAAAATGACCAACTGTGACTGTTCATAATCCCCAGGTAAAAGCAGACAAGTTGGAACAGCCACAGAACAATTTATGTTTCACCAAACACCTTCTTTGGTTCTGTGGGCTGTCAGAGACAGAGGCTGAGTCCAAAAAATCTCTAATTTCAACACTTGTATGTATCAGTGAGAATCCTGCCAGGATAACAACTAACACTGCAGAATGGGAAGAGGGATGAGGGGCTTTGCTTCAGGCCAGGGAAGATAAATGCCCAATTCTCTTTCTCTTTTCAGCAAGACCTGGGGTCTTGATGCCTCAACAGAAAACACGGGGCTGATAAGGAGGAGGGCAGCTGTTCATTTTTATCTCCCTCATGGTGCAGAGCATCAGGCAGCACCTTGAAAGTGGGATTTTTAAATCTAATTGATTTAGAAATAGTCCTGTGTGGTGGCAGAGCAGGGAGGCAGGGTAAGCAGCAACAGGAGGTTGGACAGGACTCACCCAGGAGCAGAGCAGGGGCCAACTGGAAAGAGATGGGAAAAGAAAACCTTCTGTAGGCACTCACTGAGTTTGTTCTGTCTGAAAAGTTATCAGAATTGTTGTGACAGAAAGTAAAAGCCGGAGGCAAGGACACAAGCCCTGCAAGGACATTGCATTCTGCAGGTAAAGTTGCCTGCAAGTCATTCAATAACTGAGGGATCCCACTTAGCAAATTGTCTTGTTCTGTTTGATTGCTTTTGTGAGCTGGCAAGGTGACCCTGGCATTGAAAACACTTTGCTTCTCTTGGTGGGCTGTTCCTCCAGAAGGAGAGGGGCATTTCCTCATCCCTGCTGCAGGCAGCTCAGGGCAGGACAGACAGGGTGACTGCCCATCATGGGCTGCTGTAAATGCTATTTACTGTGGGCAGGCAAAAAAACTATTTAAGAATGAATCTGGCTGCTGTAAAGACAGTTGATTTCAACAGCTCTGGTGGATAAACCCTGTAAAACTCTATTAAGGTTAAGAAATAATCCTATTATGTTATTCAAAAGTAGGCCTGTATAGAACCCACAAGTATTAAACTCCATTAAGGCAATTTATTTTATTTTTCTTTTCAAGGAATTCTTTTACTCATAAAATTCCTGTATCAGCATGTGCACACTACTGCACAGAACTTACCTCCAACACCTCAGCATCCTGGACTTGGCAGTAAAAAATTTGGAGAAATCACGAAGGTTTATTGATAATTCTTTCTCATAGATATGAGAGGAAAAAAAAATAAATATAAGGAAAAAAAAATTTAAAAATCCACCCATGACTGACTCAGGTTATAGGGGAAGGCAGTGATAAAATCTGCCGAGATGTCAGACAAGTAAAGATCTAACTGACTAAAAAAATTGAAAACCTGGAGTGCTGTTTCTTTACAAAATTTGATACATCATATTCTCTACAGTTGCAATTTCAAGCAAATGAGTCAGCTGACTTAATTAGTCTGTCAAAATAACAAGGGTGGGGGGAAAAGATGAGGCCACATTTCAAGATTGTCTCTTTTTTGATTTTCTGGTTGGAAAAATAATCCCCCAACTTTCAGAAGCCCACATTCTGAGGGAAGTGCTGAACATTTGATTTTCCCCATACTCCAGCCAAGCTGCCTCTGCTCTTTGGGGATACAACACTGTCTGCTGCTCTCCTGGCTTTCAGAGATACGAGCCCCACAGAACTCTTGCTGCCTCCTTAGGATAGAGCTATTCAGCACCTGAGAAAATTAAATCTTGACTGAAGTCAATTTAATATCAGAGAGAAGTGTTCCCTGCCAGCCTTGGCTGTCCCAGACACCTATTTATCCATCTCACAGGTGTGCTACACAAAGTGGCAGTAGCAGCACATGCAGATGGGATTTGACATGACCTGCAGAGAGGGAAAGGAAGAATTCACTCAACCTGCCCCACTCAGGGGACGTTTCAATGATAAAACACATTTTCTATCATGAGAACTTCCATTTTGGTAATTGGGGGGAAAAAAAAAAACCTTCACTAAAGACGCTTAATAAAGACTTTTAGTACACACTGGAGTTTCACAGATGTCCCTTGTCCAGACTAACAGGCTGAGTGTCAAAAGAAGGAGTGACATGCCCATAGTGTCTAAGTTTAAATTTATTTAATACGAAAAAAGTTTACAAATCCACCATGCAATCCACCATGCACTCAACCTGGATGATCTAGTGAGGCTAAAGTAGGACTTGGTGCTGCTTTACCCACAAAACTCTTATATCTACAGAGGTCTGGGTGGTTTACAAATGTTAACTAAGATCAGTTTTACTGAACCCGTGTGAAGAATAAACCGAGGACACAGACAAAGGAAAAAATGCTGTCTTTCCATTCCAGTTCTCTAGCCAGGAGACCAGGCCTTCTTTCATAACAATCTCATACAGAAAATGTTATTTAATCCCACAAGTCAACTAAGGGACGTGACTCCTCTACTCACAAAGGAAAAGTATTTCTAAACAACATACAAACATGTGCCTCTTATTCTGATGCAGTTATTAGAACAAGCTTTATAAATTATTCTCAGTAGATTTGGACCCAGAGGAATGTTCTCCACCTGTCTGACAGTGAAACCAGGGGCAATATCAGAGACACTCCAGATTTCTATGGAGCTTTTGCAACCATCTCTATCACTGCCATTCCTAACTCCTCAACATTGTGCCCAAAGGAATGGGTCCTTTTAAGAACCCAGAGCTCTCCAAGGGGGTCATATCCATTGCAAGCAAGTTAAACTTACTGAATCCATTAACATCTTGGCAGCTGGAAGAAAAAGCTTCTTCATTGTGAACAGCACTGAGTTTGGTGGAGGTCTTGTCAGAAGAAGCCACAGGACCCATCTCCCTCTGCGTGCTGGTCTGAGTCTCCTTCTGCTTCTTGGCTAGCTTCCTTTGGGTGGTTTGGAGAGGGGAGAAAGCAAGGTCAGTTTGCCTTCATTAAAAGCAAAGGAATGGCAAAATATTTTGACAAAATCACCCCACCTGGTCAGGCATGCAAGGCATGTGACAAACCGCACGCCAGGGGATCCCGCGGGTTTTTAACGCAATTTCTGGAGTGCGAGGAATATCGAGATACCAGCCTGCAGCTCTCCCTCCCCGTCACTCAATGCACACACCTGCATCACCCCAGCAGTGGGAGTGCTACCTCAGCCTCAGAGAGGGTACAAGAGGTCCAAACCCTGGAGCAGGTGCCTTGGAGAGGGTGGAACAGGGCCAGCCCCAGAGCGGGTGCTGCGCGCTCCAGGAGGAGCAGAGGGCTGGGGATGAGAGCACTGCTCGCTCAGGGGGACCAGGACATCTGCATCCATCTGCATCCATCCCATGGGATGCTCCTCGAGGGAGTGTGAGACCCGGCTCTGTGCCACCTGAGAGCTGGAGCAGAGTTCTGTCCTGTCCCCAAGCACAGCAGTGAGGGCAGCAGCCCTGGCACAGCCTGGAACTGCTCTGGGATGCCCAGCCAGGGAAGGGTGGGGCACGCTGAAGGTTGAAGTTGTTTTAGCAATGTCCAAATATGGCCCTGTTCTGGGAAAATGGGTCTTTGCTTGTTTTGAGGAGACAGCAAAAACTTTGTCAAAAGCAGCACGCCTGCTCTGAAAACACTAACAAAGCTGAGAACATAAGAGGCTCCTCTTTTGCAAACACAGAGCATAATAAAATGGAGAGAAGCAGGAAAAGTGAGCTGCTAAGCTTCCACTGACATTTGACTGCCCTGTGCTTCATTCGTATCAGAGAGCAAAACCCTTTAAAAATGAATGTGTGACATTCTACAATCCACACCTTGAAAAAATATCACACAAATCCCTAGCACCAGCAAAGAACTTTGCTTACACCTCTTCCCTAGATAAGAAAATAAAATAAAAGGGAGAAAAACAGATTACTGTAAGAAGGAGCTTTAGTTTTCTTTCTCTTCTCCAACTCAAAGAAGAAAAAAAAATCCTAACAACTAAATCATTTTGCAAAGAGGTTTTTATTCTCTAAAAACAACATGCTTATGGTAAGTACTACCCATCTTTCAAACTTAATTAGATTCCAAAAAAAAAGAAAAGGTACTCCTTCCAACATAGTCTAACAGGCTCTATTTATGCCCAGAACATGTCAGAGTGGCATTTACAGGCAAGTTCAAGCACACAGCTGAGCCCCAGCCTTCAGGAGATGGGCAGCTTGGCCACTTAGACTTGTTTGGAAAGAAGGGTCAAAGAGAGCTAAATCCTTTGCCTATGTCTGTGGGAAAAGCCTGTTTTAAAGAAAGATAATCCAGATCAGGAGAGCACAGATTTATGGAAAAAACTCGGATTTTGCTGCAAACTTTTGAACAAACACATGTATCTCATCTGCTCAGCCAGTTGGGGTTCAGCCATGTACAATTGGTGGTTCCAATCCAAGCCCAGAGCTGTTCAAATTGGGTCCATCATCCCAGGGGGCTCACTCAGATCTCCCCAAACCCCCGTGGTGTCTCCACTTGTGCAGATGAAGATGCAAAGAGGGGAGCAGTCCTTGAGTGATGAAGCAAAAAGCTGGTGTTGTTAAAAGCTTTGCTTCCAGTGTTCAGCAGGCAGATTTAGGAGCTGGGAGCTGCAGACATGGGAGCCCCTGCTTTTTTTGTGCTGTGGTACCTGGGGTAACTAAAATAGCCTTGAAGTGCTTTAACTCTGCCGTGTGGATCTTTTAATCCTGATGGTTTGCTAATCGTACATGCCTGTGTGAATTCCTTGGCAACAAGAATTAAAATCACTCAGTGGGAAACACTAATCCAAAATGCAGAAGTCCTTAATAACAAGCACTCTGGACTGCTGGGGTGAGCCACTACAGACCATGACTCCAATGGTTGAAAATGGTGAGTCAAAAGGGGCAACTTCCTCATTCAGTATAAGTTAAATTATTTGTGGCAATAATTATCTGTAAGTCCCCATTGCCTGGTATCTTTTCAGAAATCCCAACAGGCTACAAAGAGCAGGAACTGGCAAACTTGTTTTGTCTTTGAGTGAATGAGCAACAACATTTCTGCATGTCCTAGGCAGGAAAAAAAATAAACCCAAACCCAAGCCCCTTAGTCCCCAAAGGCCTGCTTACAAAAGCCCTATGCAAAGGAGTTCTACCTGGTCCTGTAGAAGACAGAGAGGCCCCTAAAACATTGGCTTGAATGCCTAAAAAGAAAAGGTGACATGAGTTTAAAGTTCTCAATCTACCTCGCACACACAACCCAGGTCTGCATCTGAAAACGCCACAATTTTCTTTCCACAGCGCCTTATCAGTTTCCACCTTCCTCCCTCTCTGTTCCAAGAATGTAAAAATTCTTCATCTAAATTTAGAGGGAAAAGGAAGACAGATCTCTTTTGAGGATTTCAGAGCTAAGCTTGCCAGACACATCAAGGGGCTCTCAGTTTCTAAACGTGCCTTTGCTGCTGCCGTTCTGTGTCTGGAGAGAGTGGCAGCACAGGACTAAGCCTATTTGGTCCTTACCATCATTATAATTCATAGAAAAGATTAGAAAATCAAATGACTAGCACTTTCCAGAATGTTAGGGATGTGACTTAAAACCCACAGCTAGGTAGAGGTTTATTTCCCAGCACGTCAAAAAAAAAAAAAAAAAAAGCCTTTTGGAAATGGAAAAGCATTTATCTAGAAATGCCGTTCCCAAAAATAGGGCGCTCCAAGAGATCTCTGTGAATCACTGACAAGCCACGCTGGTGACATGGCTCCTGCTCTCCCCAGTGCCCTGCACAGAGCCACTGCAACAGCCCAACAAAGCTGCTCTGGCAGCATCAGTGTCAGCCATGGGCTGGCTGCGTGCCCACAGTGTCCCCAGCACAGCTGACACCCCTCGTGGAGCAGACACCTCCCCACTCATGCAAGATGCAGCTGAAAAGGGGAGGGAATAAAGGACCAGGCAGATATTGGGGGGAAGTGTGATACAATCGACACAGAATGTCAGGATGTGCATAAAATGATCTTAATGCTGGTTTACATCCAAGGGTAAAGGGAAATGTGGCAAGAAGGAGGCAGGAGTCCATGGATGGAGTTTACCGGGTTGCTCTTTTCAGTTTGGAAATGAAAAGATGATGTTTGCAAGCAGCACACACACAGAGGAGGGGTGAGACAGAAAGATGCTCAAAGCTGAGTGAAAAAATGAAACCAGCTGTATAATCAGGCAGTTGATGCTGACCCCACTAAAGCAAGGAGAAAAGCCATTGGCAGTGAACAGAAGTGTGAATTTGAGGGAAAAAAAAAATGGAGATTTGATTTGGTTATTTTTTGAAACTTCTACTCCTATCAGAGACTAGAAATAAAATCTGAAGCACTATATTAAAATTGTGGGAGTTCTACTTAAACAGTCAAGGAATGCAAACCTGGTATCAAGCACAAACCATTTACTGCCACGGGCATTAATCAGGAAGCTCCAGCAATATTTTCTGTTAGAACTATCTGCAGGATCAGATTCCTGTTTCATGGAGGTTTGGATGACTGTCAGGGATTATTTTTTAAAAGCAGCTTCAAACTCTTCTGTAACTTTTTCTATCAATTCTACATGCATGAACATTAAATCTGTAACTGCCACTCCTGGAGAACTCTCGTGCACGTACGTTGACAGATTTAATTTTAGATGTTTCTAAGGATGGATTTTGTACACTGTGGTGTAGATTTGCATGCACAGGTAATTTAGACATTAGGTATAGATCATGTAAGTTAAACATGAAATTTCCTCCTACAGACACAAATTGCGTATTGCTCATTTTCAATAAGCAATTTGAGAAAGTAAAAAAAAAACAAAATAAAATTCCTTTTAGAGAATTGTGCGTAGCAAACTCCTAGGAGTACACCTGTAATTTGTGATGGAATCTACTCCAATTCAAGGCAGGCAGTGATGAACCATGCAAATCCCAGGAAGCACTGGTCAAACAGCAGATCTATTGGAAAGGATCTCCATGCCCTAAATCTGTAGGAGATGACAAATCCAATTTGGAAGAATGATTTCATGCTGGTTTGAAAGTAAGGGCATGGCACTGTAACTGGCGATCACTAACTGGGTGATCCTGTTGCTCTGACTGAGGGTTGGAGAGGGCTCTGCTGCCAACACTGCTCTTCAAATCAGACATGTGCCACAGGGGCTCACACAAAGGACAGGAAAGGTAAAGCTGGAAACATGATCTACAAGCAAAGGCCAAAGGAAATGTGGATCTTTAATCTAGAGAAGAGGAAATCAGATAGGGCTGATGGGTTTTCAAACATGAAAAGAGACCAGAGGGGAGTTGTTCTCGTGTCACAGACATGTCTCGTGAAAAATCCTTTCCTTAGAATTTTTTCTCCTGAGAAGCTCAAAGGCCTCAGGAATAAAATGTAAACAATGGTTATCTGCTGTGGAATGCAACAGGTGCATCTGTGATTGGTCTCATGTTGGTTGTTTCTAATTACTGGCCAATCACAGCCCAGCTGTCCAGACTGTCTCGGTCAGTCACATCATTTGTTATCATTATTTATCTATTCTTCGCTAGCCTTCTGATGAAATCCCTTCTTCTATTCTTTAGTATAGTTTTAATATAATATATATAATAAAATAATAAATCAAGCCTTCTGAAACATGGAGTCAACATTCTCATCTCTTCCCTCATCCTAAGACCCCTGCAAACACCATCACATTTTCGCTGCTTGCAGGGGCTGGGGAGTGGGAAGCTCTGGGGAAGCTGCTCATCCTAAACTGGGGGAGAGCTCCATGCAGGAGGAGCTGCCCATCTCTGAAGCCAGAGGGGCAGCAGGCAGGGAAATGCTGGTCACTGGAGGGGTGTGAGCAGAGCCAGAGGGGTGGGAGCTCGGGGCAGTGCTCTGTCACACACCTGCTCCATGCTCTGGATTAAATGTGTGCTTCCTCACCTGCCCCTCCTGAACCTGCTTTCAACACCGGCTCTGCTGAAGCCAGGCTGTGGCAGGAGCAGAGGGAGGTTGCTGTAGTAAAGGTGTAGTAAAGGTGTAGTGAAGAGCAAAGGCCAGTGTCACAGAGCAAACTTCACAGGGCAGGAGAAAGTGGAGATAAGCCAAAAGAATGCCCTGAGTGTTTTGTACTGTGGGTGTACAAGCACAGGCTCTTGAGAGTATGATCTAAGCTTAACTTGATCAAATTAATCACTACTTGTGGGGGATTTTTTTTTTTATATTTATTTTTTAGTTTTACTTACAACCAGACTTTAGATAAGCCAGGTGCACGTGGGAGCCATGCAGTATTAGTCTCTGCTGGCACAGACACCCACAAACCCTGCCCTCTGCAAGGTTGAGGCTTGCAATCACCATACAGACACGTTCTAAATACCATCTCATCTACTTTCTGCATTTTGATATATTATTTTTTAATTTGCTTTCATTAGACAAGCATAGCCACTGATTAATGATCCTGTTTTTCCATCATCTGATGAGAAAAGCACCTAATGAGAATGTTTCTTCTCAAAATCCTGATTTAGCAAGCTGACCTGTGCAGGCAGATCCCACCATCCATGGAAATACTTGGAGATATTTATGTGTGAATGTGGCTCTACAGAGGTACACTTCTAAATAAAATAAAGGGATGTTTTTCTTTTCAAATTTCCCACAGATGGTGGCAATAAATTCAGCATAAACTTTGTTATCTCAAAAAAATCCAAGTATAAATTTAGCTTAATAACCTTTGCAATCTCTCCCATGAAAAGAAACTCCCAGCTAAAACGACCCAACAATTAAAACTGGTGTGAAATTCCAGTGGGAGTTAAAGGGACTTCCTACATTGCAGTCATGTCCCTGGAGCTCTGGGCAGTTCAGGGAAAAGGAAAACATCTTGGCCATTGAGTACCCTTTTCTAATAAATAACATTAAACTGAGTGCTTGTAACACATACATGAATCTCTGTATTTCCAGAAATTCTTCCCTGGTCTCATATTGCTCTTGATTAAATTTCATTCTGCAGCCATTACCCAGCCCAGGAGAAAGAAACAAACCAAAACAAACAACCCACACACAGAAAACATTTCCATTTATTTTCCTGGTGAGCAGATAATAAAATCATGATTTGGATTGCTGCAGTTGAAAATACTGCTGCAAAAGAGGTGTCTGTCACTAGATGCAAACCCTTCTGTAAACTGGATGAATTGCTGTCTGTGCTTTACAGCTTCAGCTGGGAATGAAACCAACATCTTCCAGACCTGAATGGGCTGATATCTTACATTGCACATTAAACTGAAGTGCAGAGAGAAAGCAGCAATTCTGTCCCAGCCTCAGACACCATTTGTGTTGGTGTAAATACAGAGTAACTCCTCTGGAAAGGTTCAGGCATCACCCTGGGCACAGGGATACAAGGAGTGCTCCAGGACAAGAACTCCTTATTCCATCTCTTTCTCCTCACAGGATCTCAACCCCCAAGCAATCACCTTTGCTAATGGGTAAACTGAGGTACACAATATGATGCTGACCCTGCACAAAGAGTTACAAGTCAGGAATCGAAGTCTCCTGGGTTGCATTTCCATTTAAATCATGTTAAAGATTTTTATGGGCTTCTCTTTCATCCTTTCCTATATGTTGTGGGAAGTTTTCAATCAAGTGTAGCTATACAAGAATCCCACAACTATTTACGTAATAACTATGCATGCCCAAAGCAGCTGCTCCTATAAGTGAATATTTTGGACTGGTCTCACCAGTCAGAGCTGCAGGTACTCAGCCATCTCACAGAATCAGATTTTCCAGTCCTGAACTGCAGCAGAACACAAGACTGGCTGAGGGCAGAGCTCCAGTCTAGGGATGACCAAAATGTTGTGTTCTGTCTCTGTAAAGACCAGGTACTCCTCAAAAAAGTCTCTGTGACTTTAAAAGAATTATCATTATAGAGCTGCTTGGAATTTAATAGAATTATCATTATAGAACTGTTTGGAAGAGTTAGGATAGGAGATTTTGGTCCCTAACAAGAAGAAATGCCTGTACAGAAGATGACAAATGCTTAGGAGGAATTATCTGAAAGCAGACAAGAGTTGCTCTAAGGAACACAGCTTTGAAGTCCAGAAACTGAAACCAAACATGAAGGGATACAGTCCATATGGTCACATTTAAAGATCTGCCAGCAGATCTATTTGGGAACCAGCTTTTCAACACTGGTAACTCACTCAACTGAATTTTGCTTCAGGACTAAATAATTCATGCAAGGTCATAGCATAGAAACCAATTCTTTTTTTTTTTTAAATCTGTATATACCCATATTGCTGCTGTAATTTCCACAGCATTTCAAATAAACTGAAATCCAACCTCTCTGCTCATAGGAGTCCAGGGCAATTTGAATCAAGTTTGGGTAAGAATTGCACAGTCCTTAGCAATTCCAATGAAACACCCTATTTCATGTGAAACTTGAAACATGAAACTCAGTAGAACTTCACTGTGTGCTCCTTCATGGGCTCTCCTGCTTCCTTCCCTCACTACTGGAACATCCCTTTTACCTTGATTGTTGCTCAAGGGGCAAAAAATCCAAAGCCGAGCTTGGTTTTCCCAGTGCAGGGAACAGACCAGATGTGAGCCAAGCATGCAGAGCCTGTGCATGTCACAGACACATTTTATGAAAAATCCTTCCCTTAGGATTTTTCCTCCTGAGAAGCTGACAGGCCTCAGAACAAAATGTAAACAATGGTTATCTGCTGCTGTGGAATGCAACAGGTGGATCTGTGACTGGCCTATGTTGGTTGTTTCTAATTAATGGCCAATCACAGTCAGCTGGCTCAGACTCTCTGTCCGAGACACAAGCCTTTGTTATAATTTTCTTTCTTTTTCTATTCTTAGCTAGCCTTGTGATGAAATACATTCTTCTATTCTTTTAGTCCAGTTTTAATATAATATATATCATAAAATAATAAATCAGCCTTCTGAAACCTGGAGTCAGATCCTCATCTCTTCTCTCATCCTGGGACCCCTGTGAGCACCACCACAGGTGCTGGCAGTGTCTATGGGGAGGTCACTGCTGATTTGGTGCCTCCAGCTTGCAGAGCTGTCCCTGGGACAGCACCAGAGCTAAGAGTGAGCTCCTTGCAGAGCATTTTGGGTGTGGTACTGGGGAGGAAAAGCTCTGTGAATTCTGCAAGCTGAGCCCCAACCTCCAGTGGCTCCTATGAACACTCAGCTTGCCTGATGGCACCTCTGGTTTCCCCTGGTGTGATGTGCTGCATGGTGCACATCTGCCTCATTAAACCTTATTAAAGCCCTTCCTTCTGCCTCTGCTGGAGCTCATTGCAACCCTAGGCTGGGGTGACCCTCCTGAGGGTTTTCTCTTCACTTTTCCTGAGTCACTGCTCCCTGAGGAAAAGGGGTCCAGCAAAGTGACCCACAGCAAACAGACCCTTGTGCTTGTTCTGGCAGAACAATCCTCAGCTGACTGCTTAAAGCAATGTTGTGCAGCTGTAAAATGGGTCACAGAGGGCTCGGAAGTTGATTCATCTCTTTAAACACACAGATCTCAAAATAAAATAAAGCAGGGAACATGCTGACCACATAGTGCCTGCTGGAAAAAGACAGAATTATAATGGCACTGAATTTCTCAGGCAGTGGTGCTACTGGTTGTAAGGAGACCAAACAGTAAAGCATGAGAAATGTGCAGAAGAGGAAAGGTTCTACCAATAAATTCAACTAGTTCCTAGCACCTTTGGGTTAGAACCAGCCCCTACTTTACACTGAGTTAACCTCCTCTTTAATCTGACTACTTGAGGTCAAATTCCATTCTGGGTGAGCCAGTGGGAGGTCTAGAGGAAATGGAGTTACTCTGCATTTACAATCACATCACTGGGCAAAGTCAAGACTCCTGATGGTGTCCTAAGGCTCCTCACATGCTTGGGAAGTGGGAAAGGTTCCTCCTTCAAGAGCTTCCTGACAGGTCATGGAGAAACAAAACTCTCCAAGTTGTGGTGAGTAGGGATCCTCCTTTGCCCTGTTCTTTGGACATAAAGCAACCCATACGGAAAAGAAACCAGCTGCCTTTAAAATGGAATCACACCAACCCTCTCATTCTCCTGACTTGCTGAAACCAGAAAAAAGCACCAAGATGAGCCAAGGGGGAACTGCAGGGAAGGCAAAGGAGGCAGATCCTGGAGCAGCAGACCAGGAGGGGCTGTCAGGGCTGGTGTGGCCCTCTGGACAGCTCAGTGGGTTTCAGAGCCCTGACAAGCCTGGCAGGCTCTGGGGAAGGGTTGGTGCCAGTGACAGAGCTCCTGCTGCTGCTGAGAGCTGGGCAGGGCAGAGCTGTTGCTGTCCCCAGCAGCTGCTGCCCTCTCCATCCCTCCCAGCCCTCTGATGGCAGCACAGGCCTCAGCTCACTTCTCCAGGACTTTTTCCTCACATCATTGATCCAGCCCTCTCCTCCCCCAGATCCTCTGACAACCATTAGCATGGCAGAAACAGCTTGGCCCTGATTGCTTCCCAGCCCCTCAATCTTTAGGCAACAGATGGCTCTGGAAGTACTGATGTGTGAAGCATTTTCATGTGCCTTAACAACTGCCTTAATTATGCAGCATTGTCATTAGGACTGGACAGGTGATTTAGATCTGAATATCTGAACCACTTCATCATCCAATGATCTAAACCAACACTCAGAACCTGGCAGCCCCAGGAACAGGGATGTTTGCTGGGATAATGTCAACTCCCAGTTGTCAGAAACATTAAGGTTTTTAAAAAGCTTACACCCAGGGCTGAGAAATTCCCAACAATCACTTTCAGGTGTGAATTTCCCTGAAGCGTGGCTACAAGCAATGGGCAATTAAAAAGGTGCACTTGGGACGCTCTGTATTTGTTCATTAGCATTTACAGAATCATAGAATCATTTATGTTGGAAAAGATTTCCAAGATCATCAAGTCCAACTGTTCCTCCAGCACTGCTGTGTCCATCCCTAAACCCTGTCCCCAAGTGCCACATTTACACAACTTTTAAATAAATGCCTCAGTGGTGACTCCATCACTTCCCTGGGCCACATGTTCTGGTGCTGGACAGCCTTTTTGGTGAAGAAATTTTTCCTGATATCCAATCTAAAGATGAATATCCAGTTTGAGGAATTATAAACCATAACTGGCATATCTGTGGACATTCATATGTTTGCAGGCACAGCTACAGGTGCAGTGGGAAAATGGGGAAAACGTAACAGCGTGCAACTGGGAAAATAAAACACATTCTGCTGGAAGGACAAGGATAAATGGAGTGGTAAAAAAAAATTTAAAAAAGAGAAACAAAAATAAAAAAAAATAAAACAAAGCACAAAATTACCACAGGGTGAACATGCTCATAAAACCTCATCCCCAGTCAAGTACTTACAAGTAATAGGAGTAGGAATATGCATTTCTTCTAAATATTGATGGCCAGTCAGATGAACAAAATATCCAAAAGGAGAAAAAGAGAAAAGCACATAATTAGATTTAGTTGAACTCCAGGTTTCTTTTTCAATATATAAAGTGTTTGTGCTGTTTTCTGTACTGAGATCCTGTTTGCCTACACTTGTTTCAGGAGCTGTACATTGGCGAGGAATAAATAGAACTTGAACTGGAGACAGGTTGTGTTTCCACTTCTGCCACCATGAATAAATCCCCTCACCTTTAATTCCCTCACTTTATCATGTCAGTACCATGGGCAAATAGATTTAATTTTGCCTCTCAAGTACTTTGATATTTTTGAAATGGAAAAAGATGTCAGAGCTATTAATACAAATAACAATAAATAGGGAAGTGACAATGTAAGAACGCCACAATTTTGGAATATTTAGACAATGAGCAAATTGTCTAATGATAAATCAAGCTTCATCAAACTCTAAAATGCAAATAGTTCATTAACAATTCAAGCATCACTCCATATTTATAGCTGAGCACTGGGGGCATGCATTAGCTTTCTGCATCACTGTGATTAAGCATTTTCTACCACAGTTTCTCAACAATTCATTTCACAACGTTTTGAGCAGCACCACAAACTGAGCCTTGGCACTCAATTCTAGCTTAAGAAATTGTGTATTTACCCTTTCATAGCTGGAAAGGGGCTTCTCTGAAAAGACTGCTTCACAACAGACCTAGCCCAGGATATTAGAGATTTACCACCAGCCACAAGAAGCCACAGAAGCAGCAGCAGTGGTCAAGACAGAAAAAATGAAACACAAATTTCAACTTATTGCACAGCTTTAAAAGCTCATCCTTGAAGATACTAGGATGACTAGGAATCACTTAGAAATACAAATGCAGCTTTCAAGTGTTCACTTTTATGGTTGCTCTGAACACAACTTCCATAAGCACAGGTGGAAACCAGGCTGAGCTCAGTCACTCTGCACAATCACCCTCTGTGTGTGCACACCTGGGGTAAAGAGTTGATGAGGGTTTAACTGAAGTGCCATGGTTTTCTTGATGATGGCCTTTGCTAGAAACCTGCTCTTTTGGCCAGATTCCTGATGCATGCCACATTCTTGGGTTTCTGCGGTTGAGATGACCCCAAGGTATCAGAAAGTCTCTTTTTTTTCCCAGTTCCATGACTGAAGAAGTTGAAATTCCTCAGCTCTGCTTTTCAAGATTGTTTATTTTCTCTTATCCATTCCATTCTCTCTCTGACCTGCTGAGATCTGTCCAGCAGGTCGGGTTGTGGCACAGTCCCTGCCCTTGGGGTGGTGTTGGCTTTTTATACCAAGAACTACATGTACTTTATTTACAATAATTTTCCAATACCTATCACCTATGTTAGACAGTCTGTCTCTACTCTAAACCAATCCAGAAGTGCCACCATCACAGCAGAGGATGGAGGACAAGAAGAAGGAGGAGGACAGGACATGCTCAGATTCCTCCATCTTGCCTCTTGAACCCCCATTCTAAACACCCAAAATTCTACTTTTTCACCCTGTGATAAATTCACTATTATTCTACTCAAACTGTTGTGGCTTGTAACTCTTCACACAAAGTTGGTAATTGTTTCCATGGGTTAAAATTGAAGGCACGGGTGTTTGTGACTCCGTGCCAAGGTCTCTGAGCCCCTGCCAGGGTCTCAAATCACCCAGGGCAGCCAGAGGAATGTCCTGGGCTTTGACACCACATTATTTGAAGGGCACTGATTCCATGATGCACCTGGATGTATTTTAACTAAATGCTATTATCTCCTGAAGGCAGCAATTCCACTGGCCCTAGCAATGCACCAGTTAAGGTGCAGTGATTGCACTGAGCTTTGGAAAATCCAAATTCCACTCAGCGTCTAAACAAAGGGAAACATGACCAAGATGTAGAAAATGAGAGTATACACAGCTGAAATCCCCAAAATTATTCCATTAAACCAAGCCCTGGGAGAGGCCAGGACCTGGGCTCACACAGCTCTATTGACTGGCAGTGTTCCCTTGAACATCCTGCTGTTCTTTCTGCTGCTCTCCTGGCTGGGCCACAGACATCTGGGATCCCACCAGACTCTCAGCCCTCATTAAAAACCTTCACATCCCTCTAGGCTGCAGGGGAAAGCTCAGAAAGGTTTGCTCCATAAGGACAGAAAATAAAGGAAGACAAACAAAAGGAAGATTGTGTTTTGAAATTGGACATTTTGGCTCAAATTCTTCCAAAATATGCAGCCTGAAATAAGGACTTCACTAAAGAATATTTCAAAGCTTAACTGTGAGGACTGGTCAGAGTTATGGTTCAGTAAAAACACAACCTGGTCCTAGAAAACAGAACACAGCCCAAAGCCCTGCCTGTGTCCCATTTGAAACAGGGACACAGGGGGGACACAGGTCACTCAATGTGCAAATGTCCCTTTTCCTAATTCTGTCCTACAGCCTGGGTATGTTCTGCCCAAGAGGCTTTGGGGTTTTATTTAATTAGTTTAAGGTAACCACCTAAATCCTAATCCAGAATAAGGAGCTGAATTTTCATAGGAGGAAATAATCCTAGACCCTACATAGCCCCAAATCTCCTTTTTTGCTACCGACAGCAGTTTAAAGCACTTATTTACAGTGCATCCATGACAGGCTGTCTGATCCTATTTATTCAGTCTCATATCTAAAGGGGTCAGTGGAGGCTTTGTCTGCTCAAACACACCAGCCTGATAGGTGTCACATTCTTCACTCCAGGGAAACACAAGGCACGATTACACCAGAATTAAAACTGCCCAGATGAAATCAGAACAGACCCAAATCAAATACTTTGGGGAGGGGCATAGTCAAAGGGCATTTCCTCCTGAAAAATATCTTTTTTTTCTTGTTTCCTTTTGTTTTTACAAAATTATTTTGTATACTCTCTTACACAAATGTATTTAAATAATATTAAGGAAAAAACAACAAGCTGCTTAGAGGATTAGAAATATTTTCATACAATAAAAATGAGATATTTCCGGATATGTATCTGTTAATGAAAGAATGTTGTTCTGCCTTTTGTGAGCACATACACTCATGTAGGCATGGATGACCACCTCTAAATTAACAGGTTAAATTATCACAGAATCAAAGTGGTTTGGGTTGAAAGGGACCTTAAAGATTATTCCAAACCCCCTGCCATGGCAGGGACACCTCCCACTGTCCCAGGGTGCTCCCAGCCCTGTCCAGCCTGGCCTTGGGCACTGCCAGGGATCCAGGGGCAGCCACAGCTGCTCTGGGCACCCTGTGCCAGGGCCTCAGCACATTCAGAGTGAAGAATTCCTTCCTGATATCCAATTTAAATTTAATCTCCTTCAGTTTGAAGCCATCCCCCCTTGTCCTGTCCCTACATGTCCTTGTGTGAGGTTTCTCTCCATTATGTTGCATCAATTTTTATATTTCACATACGTGCAATGATGATACTATGGCTTAACTCCTGGAGTTAGTGTGTCCCCAAAACCAAGAAAACAAACTGTTAATGGTTTTGATTTTAAATACTATAAGACAGTCATGTTTAAAACAGAAATTTATATGTACACACAATTTTGATATAGATATATAAATATGGAAACTTTAGCAGATTTTAGACAATACTAAGTTTCAACCAAAACTTTCAGACAAATGTAACATCAAACCCAAATTTTTCACTATATTAATACACTGCTTGGCTTAATTTAGCTTCACATATCTGACTGAACCCTCTAACACTTTATCAGCTCCCAGAAAGTTTTGAGTTCCTGGAATTTTTGCAATTTGTTCTGCTGAAACTCTGAGCAACTGGGCACTGCTTGCTCATGCTCTGTGTCTGAAAGGTTCCAAGCACTGTGCTGCCAACCTGGTGAGTGCCACAGAACAAAAAGAGGCTCTTGATGATACCAATGCTTATCTCAAACCAATGTCTTTCTTCTCTTCTAGTGCCTCTCATTGCTCTCTGTTAACAAAATGCTTCATCCAGGAAATCCTGTGCCTATTCCCAATGAGCTGTGATGCCCTGGACAATGGGCAAATGCCATTGGGATATTTTCCAGTTCCATTTGAAGACAGCGCCTCAAGTTCAGCTCTTTAATTTATTTTTCTGAATTGTTGCCTTGCAAGGCTACACTATTTGTACACCAAGGCCTTGGTGCTCTGGGAAGGGAACTGTTTTTAAAATGAGGCAAATGCAGACATGGAATGCAAGAGCTTAAGCTCCAAATGCCTCTTTTTGCAAAATTAAAGGAGAACTCTGCTGTTAAATTGCCCTCTCAGAAGAGCTCAAGCTTTCAGCTCTGCTCCTCCAGAAGCTCCAATCCATTTGTGGCCCAAATCAGCTTCTCCTTTTATAAAAGCTGGTCCCAACCCACACTGGTTTACAAATGCAATGAGCCTGACAGGCTGAGGCTCATCCTCAGGGAACATTGTTCATATGGAGCTGGACATGGCTGGTGGTGCCCATCCAAGGGAGCCCAGGAGGGATGTGGTAGCAGCTCTGGAGGTGCTGGAGGTGTGCTACAGCCTCCCACACCTCATCCTGCACTCAGAGATTCTAAATGGGAAAAGATTTTAAAGTCAATGAGGCAGTTTATTCCTTATTTCAGTGTTTCTTACAGCAGGTATCCCTGCAAATCGCAGCAAACAGATCCAGACTGCAGGGATTCTGCTTGTCTGCCCTGGGAGGGGCTGTGGAAACAGCACAGAGGAAACTGTAATTTTCCAGCTCTAGGGAAAAAAAGGGGAGAATTCACATTTCTAATACTCCCACTCACCTCCTTTGCAATGTTAACTTTGAAGAAAATTGCCCAGGTTTACAGAGCCTATGGCAAAACCAGCCAGAGCAAGGTTCTGTGAGTGGGACATCACAGCCAAATTCAGCAAACATTGCTGCTCCAGGGGCCTGGAACATTCAGCTGAAGGTCCTGGGCACTGTCTGAGGGGCCAGCTCAGCTCAGCAGGAGCTGGGGAACTTTCACACAGAGCAATGGATCCTCAGTGCCCAACCTCTGGGACTCATTCTGCATTAGGAGTAATTCTGCCTGGGGGGTTGTGTGTGTTATCTGGGAGATAACAACTTAGGTTGTAGCAGTCAGGACAGCCAAAGCATCAGAAAACTCAAGTGTTGGAAAAATGGTTGGGATGAAGCAGCCACAGCTTCTCTGGGCACCCTGTGCCAGGGCCTCACCTCTCTCACAGGGAAGAATTCCTTCCTAATATCCAATCTAACCCTCCTCTCTGTCAGCTTGAAGCCATTCTCCCTATCCTGTGTCTCCCCATCTTTCTGTAGGCTCCCTACAAGTACTGGAAGGCCACAACTGGGTCACTCCAAACCTTCTCTTCCCCAGAGTCTCCCAGCCTTTCCTGGTAGGAGAGGTTCTCTTTTTATCACCTTTATCCCATGCTACTTTGTGACTTATCCCTTGACATTAATTATCAATTAATTATCATTATCTCTTTGCAGTAACAACCATTCTTTTGTTGCTGGATCTCCCAGAACTGGTATTTCCTCTGGACCCTTAGTGTCAGTGTTATAACACAGGCATTAATTGCTGCTTTATGTCACACATAAAGAATGTTTTATCTTTATTTATTCTTCCTTTGGAAACTACAACAAGAGGTCCAAGATGGAAGCAAAGCAGAAACTTACCTTCTTTTGATGGTAAGCATTGCTCCCAAGAGGATAATAACAAACATCAGGAGACCAGCTATAACTCCAGCCATTTTCACCGTGCTGTCCACTTGCTTTTCAGGTTCCACTGCATTGGAATTCTGGGTGGAAGCTCCTTAAAAGATGGAGGGAGAGGAAGGACAAGATAAAAAAAAAAAAAAAAATTTCCAGGCAAACTGTGCAATGATCCACTTTAAATATTCATTTGAAAGCCTAACAACATATTTGCAATCAGATTGCAATAGACAATTGTCCATCTAACCAAATCTGCCTTTAATGAGGGCTAATGACAGATAATTCAGAGCAGTAATAGGGTGTAAAATCCCAGTGTAGTGCAAATGACACTAATATTTTACTAAGTTATACTGTAATGGGGCATTTACTCTTCTGAAGCACTCAGCATGTACCCAGAAACAGGAGAACAACAGTTCTAATTTTAATCTCAAATAGTTTAAATGGACTTGAAATCCTTACTCCTGGAAATAGTGAGCACAGTAACATGTAATTATAATAATTCTTCTGGCAGAAACTTTTTTCCCTCCAAAATCAGCTCACATTTGTCTTTCTCAGTGTATTGGAGGCCTGGCTTTTTTAAACATCCCATTACAGATATACATGTAATGAGCATTAATCCAACATATAGAGCAGCACCCTCCACACAGAATCATGGAATGATTTGAGTAGGAAGGGACCTTAAAGCCCATCTCATTCTAACCTCTGCCATGGGCAGGGACACCTTCCACTAAACCAGGTTGAACCTTGGAGCTCCATCCAGCCTGGCCTTGGAAACTTCCAGGGATCCAGGGCAGCCACAGCTTCTCTGTCCAGCCAATTCCAAAAACCCTTTATCATCACACACCAGGCATGAGTTCTTCAGCCCAAATCAGAGAGCATAATTTCTATTTGAAATTTTAGGGGGTTTTAGTTCATTTGTTTGGTTTTTTAACAAGCAAAATCTACATACCTGAAAATAAACCATATTTAGGAGCATTATTTGCACAGCATTTCTGCTCTAACTGAGCACCTTGGAGACAGCTGCCCTCTACCCTATTGCTGAGACCTCATTAGTCCTCATTACAGACCTTGGCTCTGCTGACTTCAGTGCTTGCTGCACAGAATATTTCCAGATATAGCTTAAGCCACTGAGCTTGATTTAGAAAGCCCCACAAGATTTGACTCATGGCTACTCTAAAGACTAAATAAGCCTATCTTCATTATATTCCTGTTACACTTAACTACTCCTAAAAATATCACCAGTGCAGCTCACAGAGTTAAATGAATTCATGTTACATGAGATCCACTCTTATCTTGGGCTTCACCTTTGCTGCTGCAGTCAGCCAGGTCTTCCCATGCAGCTTAAACACGGGCAAAGGGAATCAAAGGTGAACACGGGGGGCTGACATCAGAAGACCACAATGTTTTGCTCTTTTAACAGCTCTGTGCTGCTGATCTTCAGGAAATCTGAATCACTTCTGTTCAAAGTCACTTGCTGGGGGAGATAATATCCAGTCAAGCCCATGTGTTGGTGTGACAGCAGTGTTACTGTCACTGGGGTGGTGTTTTGCCTCTTTGCCACACATTAAACTGCAGATGCTTTAAGAGATGGTGCACTGATAAAAGCATGATTTAACTTCTCCTACAGCTAAGCTGTTAATCTGGTTTACTCAGAGCAAAACACAAAAATTACCAAGCAAAAAGGGCTGGCTCTTGGAATCAGACGTATCATTTTCAGCTTTTGCCCCTGACAACTCTGCTATTCTGCTGCATTCACCAATTTGCCCATTCAGTTAAGAGTTCACTGATAACTTCTATGCTCACAGGTCTGAAATGCATTAATGGGACTCCTGAGCATGAAAATAAAATAAGGGATCAGTTGCATATTTCCATCTTCATTTGACAAGCTCTCCCACAATCCTGCAGTAAATGTGTGCAAGAGGTGAGCTCTGCACCATCAGACAGGCAATCCCCACAGTCACACAACAAAGGCAATGAGAAAGGTACAATTTCTCCCTGAAAATGGCTAAAACTCTATTCATTGAAGTGAAAGTCAGAAGTACTCCAAATTATCCTTCAGCTGAGCTGCACTTACTCTTATGACCCTAAATAATAGGTGTTGGAGAATGGTTTTCTACTATAAACAGCACAGTCAGACGCCCCTCATTTTTGTACCATCTGAATACCCTCATGAAGTGTGAGCTGTGTTAGAAGAAATAAGAATGTGCTGTCAACTCCATCTTCCGATCCCCCAGATTGGTTTGATTTTGCCAGGCTGCTGCTCGTTACTCCAGGCAATGTGTGGTCAGAGTGGTTTTATCTGATATTTCCCACCCCACTGCAGGCTCCTGCAGTTCCAGGAGGAGAAGAAAGGCTCATTATCCATCCTGACACCTCCACACAGCGGTGACTGATTCACTCCAATCTTCTGGGCACCTCTATCTCTCTTGGCAAAGGCCAGCAATTCCTTTAGGCTACCAGCCCAACCATTTGTAAGTTGTCTCAGCTAATAGTGCCTAGGAATGGAGAATGTGACAGTGTCAGCAAATTCCTGGCTCTGGGATTCTCCAAGCCTTGCAGTGAAACAGGACTGCAAAAGTCCATTGTTTTCCTGATGTTCTGGCAGATTTTCCATGCAGATCCTAAATCTCCTCTGGCTGCTCTGGTTTCCCACCTGTCCCAGCACCAGCTGTAGGTGAGAACATTCCTGTCCTGGCAGGAGGAGCTCTGAGAGCTGTTTCTCTCAGGACATGACTTCTGCTGCTCCTGACAGAAACACTGTTTTGGAATTCACTTTTGCTTCTCTCCTGCGACGGTGTTCACAGGGGTTCATGGATGAGGGAAGAGATGAGGATCTGACTCCATATTTCAGAAGGCTGATTTGTTATTTTATGATATATTAAAACTATACTAAAAGAATAGAAGAAAAGATTTCATCAGAAGGCTAGCTAAGAATAGAAAGCAAAGAATGATAACAAAAGCTTCTGTCTTGGACAGAGAGTCTGAGCCAGCTGACTGTGATTGGCCATTAATTAGAAACAACCACATGAGACCAATCACAGATGCACCTGTTGCATTCCACAGCAGCAGATAATCATTGTTTACATTTTGTTCCTGAGGCCTGTCAGCTTCTCAGGAGGAAAAATCCTAAGGAAAGGATTTTTCATAATAGATGTCTGCGACACTCTCCCTTATAGAGATGGAGGATCTGAGATCCTCTGAGCACAGCAGCCCATAAAAACTGCTCAGATGGCCATTTCCTACAAATATCTTTAAACACACTTGCAAATCTCTGCACTACTGTACTTGAGGGGCCACCCTTTTCTTTCTGAAAAACCATGTTTATATATTGCTGGCATTAAAAAGGAATGAAAACAACTATAACTGTATTTTTTAGTGGTTACTTCCACCACATTTCCTGGAATGAATTGTTCCTTGTAACAGGAGCTGGATGTTGGAACAGTAAGGCACAGAGCAGGTCACCACTGTTATTAGTGTGTGATTTCAGTGGCACCCAAAGCCCCCATGGAGGTCAGCACCCCATTACTCTGCACTAACACAAACAAGGACAATTTTCTGTCCTAAGCTTGAGTTCTTAAGAACAAAGGCAAATGATAGCAGGCAGTGCCAAGGGAGTGAAGACTGCAAGTCCCCTAACTCCCTGTCTGTGCCTGATCTGCTCCACCAGGCTACTGCTCTCAGAGATGCTCTATCACAGACATCTTTTCTGAAAAATCCTTTCTTTAGGATTTTTCCTCCTGAGAAGATGAGAGGCCTCAGGAACAAAATGTAAACAATGATTATCTGCTGCTGTGGAATGCAACAGGTGCATCTGTGATTGGCCTCATGTGGTTGTTTCTAATTAATGACCAATCACAGTCAGCTGGCTCAGACTCTCTGAGACACAGACCTTTGTTATCATTCTTTCCTATTCCATTCTTAGCTAGCCTTCTGATGAAATCCTTTCTTCTATTCTTTTAGTACAGTTTTAATGCAATATATACCATGAAATAATAAATCAGCCTTCTGAAACATGGAGTCAGATCCTTGTCTCTTCCCTCATCCTCAGACCCCTGTGAACATGGTCACACTGCTCCTTTCTGTGCTGCACAAAATTCACATCCCAGGAGCCAGAGCAGTGCCCTGACTGACTTCCACAGGCACTGACACTCACCCAGCATCCACTGGTCAGTCAAAGCTATTTTAATTCTTTCCCTAGCAACCCAATTGACTTTGTTTCTCTTCAATCCCTTCCAAAATTCCCAGATCCAGCACCTTGCAGTGAGCCAGAAGATGCTACAGGCAGCACACTGATGGGAGATACCGTTCTGGTGATGCTGCAGAGATGCAAAGGGAGCAGGGGCAAATGGCCAATTTCCCAGAGCTGTCCAGCTCATCAGCCCATGAGAAGTCAGGTTTCTGGATCATCACACACTGATGCTTTAATTAAGGTTTTAATTAAGGTCTAATCTGGCCATGCTGCTGTTGATTTATAGAATCACAGAATATGCTGAGCTGGAAGAGACACACCAGGATCACCCAACCCAGCTCCTGTCCCTGCACAGACACCCCAAGAACCCCACCCTGGGCATCCCTGGGGTGATGCTCAAACCCTCCTGGAGCTCTGGCAGCCACAGGGCTGTGCCCATTCCCTGGGCAGTGCCCTCTGGGGCAAAACCAGCAGTGGCATCTAAGGGAAAGCTACCATGGCAATCTCTCTCCCAGCAATTTCTGCACAAGGTATGTTATTTGAAAATAAGCCACAAAATATAAAGCAACCTCCTCTGTGGAGGTGGCACTCTGAAAAACATCCAGGAAAGAGTGATTACTGAGTGCATGTAACTAAGCAGGGCTGATAATACAAGTTTCTTCCACAAAACCTATTTCACAAACTGCAATTTGAAACATTCTTTACTTCAGGCAGCAATTACAATATTGCATTAAAAAAAAAAAATAAATGACACTGCCAGGAAAAGGAATTCAAGAGAGCCATAAACAGGAGGAAAAGTCAGGTATTTATGGGAGGTTTCCAGGTGGTGAGGCACAAATTTCTGCAGTGGAAGGGGCACCACAATCACCAGTAGCCAAGACTCTGGAGGAGAGAGGAGCATCCCAAGGCTTAACAGGAGAAGAAAAAAAATCAAATAAAATTATTCTAAGGCAGCTGGGTCAAATATTTAGAGTCAAGGAAAGGGCAATGCAAGTGTAAAGGAGGGAGGGACAAAATGAGAGAAACAACACAAGAAATGGGAGGTTCAGCCACCTCCAGGAGACAGGAAAGACCCAGCAAGGGGACAAGTCTGGCAATGATGAGGTTTGGTTTCAAAATTGTAGCACCTAAGAACACGGAAAGAAAGAATTTCTTCAGAAAGAAATCTGCTCTTGGAACAAAAAACAATCAGAAAAATCACTTCAGAGCATTATTTAACCTAGAAAAATTAATGAAAAATATTGGGCTCCCAGTCATTATGTGTTGAAATGATCTGCACAATCAGAGTAATTTCTTTGCAGCACATAATGGCCAGGCAGTGGGCTGAATGTAAAATCTCCTAATAGACCTAGAGGCTTGTATTCAAAAGACAGCTATTCTCAAATCACTTGTAAACACGATTTCCTTTATTTATTTTTTTATGGTGCATTCTATGTGAGTGGCCTACAAATTATTAAAGCAGCTCTGCATGCAGGAACGTTTTCCCTCGTGTTTTCAGCTCCTGATAATATCTATGCCTGTAAAACACAGTCTGGAGTGCAAACACAAGGGCAGACAGGTACCTCCAGGGATGATAACACTGAGATAAAGGTGGAAAGGCACCTTTTTACATCCTGATGAGGAAACCAGCCCAGAGTGTGATCTGACCACACCCTCCAGCAATTTATCAGCACTAAAAACAATCTGTGCATGATGCTGGAGCCTCCATGTACCATGAGCCAAGAGAGTGGAACAGCTCACCACATCTAAAAGCCAGATTCCTTTTTGTTTCTTTGTTGTAATTCATTAAAAAATAAATATCACAAAGAGGATCACCACACACAACATCACCACACCAATTTCCACCTTCAGTTGTTGAAGATTGCAAACAGCACAGGCTTAAGCCTGTAGAGAGACACACTCATTTCTTTAACAAAGCTCAAAAGGAATTGAAAGAATGATGAGAGCCAAAAGCTTTCAACCATATTCTGAGCAGAGAGAGCAGCAAAACAAAGCAGTCCTGGAGAGAAAGACAGAGCAGAATTTGTATGAGGGATTTTCAGGCTTACAGGTGGAATCTGTGGGAGGATGAGGGTAAACACACAGTGAGACACCAAGATCAGCATTGCTAAGCTGAATGAGAATTAAAAAATAGCTCTAAGTGAATAATTGATTCTGGAGATTCCAGGCAAATCCAGCACAAAGGCTATTCTTTCTTCCTACTCTCTTTTTAAAACAGGAGCCCTTAATTTGTGCTGGAAGCAGATTTATGGTCCCCAAGAATAACAAAGTTTATAACATTTCCCTGAAAGAGGAGCTCAGCTAAAGAGAGCTGCTGTGGTGCCAACAAATGATGTGATGGTTCAGGGGGTGAGAGCACGTTTCTGTTGTAAGTCTTCACTTTTGCAGAACTGTATTTAAAAACTAACTCAAAATTATAGAAATGGAAAACATGTACAATTACCAAAATGACAAGTTCAAATTTAGAGATGTGACTTAATTTTTGTGAAGTCAGACACAGGGAGATCAACCTTTTGACTGATAAGAGGCAAAACCTTCTCAGTGCCTCACAATGTTATGGGTATATAAGAGATTGACCACAATTGCTGACTTTTCCACCAGTCATCCACCTCTCATCATGATTATCATGAAAAATCCACACCCACAGCAGCTGCAGAAGCTGCAAAACCAGTGAGCAAAGCCCAGGGGTGGGCAGAGAGTGAACACTGAAATGAAGTCACCTTTAGAGCCCAAGGGGACGAAGGTGGCTCAGGTACCAGGGTGACCCCCAAAAAGCTGCCCTGAGAGGCTCACCCCGAGCTGAGGGAGCAGCAGGAGAGGAGGAATCTCTGTTCCAGCTAAAGGGATCAGCTGGGCAGGGTCAGGAGTCTGTGCACACACACTCTACGTGTGCTGCATGAACACCAGGACGCTTCCTGTGCTCTGCCAGGCTGAAGCAGCACTTTCAGGCAAGACTGGAATGAAATTTCCCTTTTCCTCTACAATAACACTACAAAATAGTCTCACACCTACCTTGTAATTTTATCATATATCCTAATGCAACCACGTAATTTTTAGTGTCCACCTCCTGGAAGAAGCTCAGAAGCTTGTTAATATCAACCCTGTTTCTGAATACTGGCTTGTCAAAAAAACCTATTTAAGGAAACAGGCATCATGTTTTGTAAGAGTCCTGGGTGTATCATGCCTTTGGAAGTGTTGCTAAAGGACAATGATGTCAGGAAAATTAATCCACAAACATCAGAGGTCTATGTCCAAAAAGGAGACAGAGGAGTGCTTTTATTTTATCTGAATGAAGGGAGATGCCATGGGGCATTCCCCTGGGGTCTCCCTAATTTTTGGAGGGCACAGCCTCCCTTTTTATCCCAATTTTCCAGCCACATTTCCCTTCTCTCTTTCCCCATTGTCTGAGGTACTTGAGAGGTTTGGATTTCCCAGAATGCCTGATACCAGAGATTTCCCTACAATGTATAACACTCCCATTTAATTTTTAATTCTTATGGAATTTAGGGGTTTTCCCCATTGTTTCTTTCATTTTTCAATATCCAATTTCATTTATCAGCAAACCTACAGTTTATTTGTAAAGGCAAATATCTTTTTTTCCCCATTCATCAATCAGTGGAATCCTTCCCATTGTTTCTTTTATCTCTCAGTGCTGGTTTTGTCTACCAGCAGACCCAGAGCTTGCTTGTAAAGACAAATCCCTCATTCCTCTCACTGACAATAATAATCTATCTATGAAAATCATTTTAAGTGATTTGCAGTACCTGCCCAGTGGCTGACCCACCTTAGACAGGATTTGTATCAGGAAACGGAGACAAAATCCTGATCACCCAAATGAGTGGGTGTGAGGGTGTGAAGGTCGGGAACACGAAACCCCACTGTGCTCTAAAACATGAGAGTCCCCTCCTGCCTGCCCCCTCCTCAGCCCCTGTGCAGAGGAGGCTCCAAGGGAATCCAAAGAGCTCTTCCTGCAAACTTCCAAGCAGAGATGATGAAAAACAAGCCCCTAAATTTCATAAGTGAAGAATCATCCAATGCTCCCTGCAGTCAAACTAAGTAAAAGAAAGCCAAAGGAAACCTTTTTTAATTTGACCTTCACTTGTGGCTTTCATGTCCAACTACTGACTTGTCTTTAATTTCCACTCCATTACCTGGCTACCAATTAATCTGCAAACAAAGGTGAATGGGCCACTGCTTCAGCCAAGAGCATCCTTTCCCACCTGAAAAAGGACAAGAACCTCCACACTGTTCCAGGTAAATCCTTGCCTGCTTTGGTTCCTGGAGGGCTTGGCTCACACAGCTAAAATGTATTTTATTTTCATTTCTCCAAAGATCTTTCCATCCTGAAGCTACTTGTGTCCTGGCAATGGATGCTCTGAATTCCAAAGGTGATGTTTTCAGTCTCCTGTGGCTGAACTATCCCAGATTTCATCTTAAACACTGTGCTTCTCCTCTTACCTCCAGCTGCCTGTTTTAACTGGGGAGCCCAGGATTAGGGTTTGGCAATGCAGCAGAGCCCTGGAGTAGATAATGACCTCTGGACATGAGTCTGGAAATACCAAATTCAGTTCACTCCTGGCCTCATCCCATTCTGCACCAGGTTCTCACTAATTCAAAGCTGTGCTCTGGAATAAGGAATTTATCAATTTATCTGCAATTTATTTACAATTGATCTGCAAACAAAGGTGAATGTCCACTGGTTCAGGGCCAGCCACAGCCAAGAGCATCCTTTCCCACCAGGTGGGACCTGAAAAAGGACAAGAACCTCCACACTGTTCCAGGTAAATCCTTGCCTGCTTTGGTTCCTGAAGGGCTTGGCTCACACAGCTATAATGTATTTTATTTTCATTTCTCCAAAGACCTTTCTATCCTGAAGCTACTTGTTTCCTGGCAATGGATGCTCTGAAATATCAAGGTGATGTTTTCAGTCTCCTATTGCTGAACTATCCCAGATTTTATCTTAGAAACTTTGCTCCTTCTCCTCTTACCTCCAGCAGCCTATTTTAATTGGGGAGCCCAGGATTACGGTTTGGCAATGCAGCAGAGCTCTGGAGTAGATAATGACCTCTGGACATGAGTCTGGAAATACCAAATTCAGTTCACTCCCGGCCTCATCCCATTCTGCACTACCTCAAAGCTGTGCCCTGGGATAAGGAAGCCCCTAAAGGGATTGTGATTCACAAAACTTGTGCTAAAAAATAACTTTTAGACGGCAGAAATTTGTTCAGAGGGAAAAAAACCCAACCAACCGTTTTCATGCATTCAACTTAAAAAATGTGATAAACTCCTCTGAAATAAATAGCACCAAACAGAATAAACCTGTCAAAGGAATAATATTCCAGTGCATTAGAAGACAAAATGCAGCAACAAACAGATTTGAAGTGGGATTAGATCTGTTTAAAAAACACATTATCTGTCTACAGAACCAGAATGTATTCCAGGAAACAAAACAAGCCTCTTCAATGGATTTGAGGGAGCAGGAGTTATTAAATCAACAGTTTTCACGTGCAGCAAAATTGTGTGGGAACAGCAGAAACTTTTTCCTTCCTCATTTCCCACTGATTTTTTTGCAGAATTCTCCACCAGCCCAAGGTTTTCTTGGTCACATTTCAGACCTAGGTTCTTTACTGAGATATCAACATTCTCCCAGGAAGTTTCCTTCTTCCCATGTTGATGCACTACCAAAAATCAGGATCATTTGAACTTCCCAGTAATCCCAGCACTTTCCTGTCCCTGTATCATCCTAGATGATGTGCAGTTGAAATAATTGTTGGGTGAGGAAGTCATAGAGAGGCAGGAACAGCCATGCAGCACTGGGAGGGGAGTATTCCTAGAGAAACTGAATCCATCTAAAAACTGAAAAATCAACCATCCTTTCCCATTAATCTCATGTAACACTGCCACATCCCAGCCATTCATTCTGTGCACATCAGGCTGAAGTAAAAGAACCTGATTCCACAAGCTAATGGGCTCTCCCCTCCATATTTAAATTTTCTGGAGTTAATGATGATCCTGGTCCCAGTGTTACATATGCTGGGGCAACTTTATGGCACACAGACCTCCAAATTCCTTCTGACGGAAACTGCAAAACCCTTGAGAGGTTCTGAACCTCCCCACTGATAGTGGTTTGGTGCTGCTGAGGATAAATTCTGCAGCATCTCTGGCCCCAGCAGAAGTTTCTATAGAAACTACAGTTTCTATAGCTCCTCTACGGAGAGCTTGCAGAATCCAGTTTTCCTTTTCTTTCCACCGTTTCTCCGACAGCAGGACTCAGCTGTCTATGAATATGCACAACAATCAGCCCCAGAAAATGGCACAGCTCCTTTAACTGGAAATGCAAGCTCAGCTCCATGCACACCCAGGGGTCCCATGGGGCTCTTCCATCACACTCAGGAGCTGCTGTGAAGATCTGAGAGCTGTTGAGCCCTCAGCTGACCCTCAGCACAGACAGATCTCCACTGAAGCAGCGCCATGAAAGCACTGCCCTCCTTTATGCTGCAGTTGGAGCAACTGTAAAAGTAATTTCTCATGCAAAACAAGCATTAAACAAGAAGTCATGAAGCTGCTCAGACCTCTGGAAGTTTGATCAGTTTTGCTTTTTCTGAACTGATAATCACCTGTGCTCAAGAGGCTGGGCAGGTTTGGCGTGGTCACCTGGTGTCTACCTATCACTGCTAAGAACAAGCAAAATGGTTCCCAGGCAGCATGCACGAGACAAAAAAAAAAAAAAGGAAAAAAAATAAAAATGTACCTCATAATGGTTATTATAGTTCCACTCTTTCATTTGCAAGAACTCACATTTTAAGGAAAGGAGAATTGAGTATGGGGAGATAAGGAACCATTAATGAGCCCTCTGCCTTGGTTTCAATTACACCGTGAAATTAATTTAATGCACTTTAGGACTACAAGAGGTAATCGCTCTCTCTTGGTAAGAGGTTGCAATTTTCTCTAATAAAGTGTCGATATAAATATGTTGCTTTAAGACAGGGAGAACAAGTCAGTTAATTCAGAAAGAATGGGACATATTAAAACAAATGCTGTCAAGGAAACCAAATGGCAAAACCTATAAATAACCCATCTGAATGAAAATTGTATGGCAGAGAGCTGGTAAATTGAAGTTTAATTATAAACATTTTTAAAGACTGTTTTATGTTAATGAGATGCATCCAAGTGCCTAATGCTGTGAAAGATAACATTAGTCCAGTAATTAAAAAAAAAAAAAAAAAGAGAATAGCCTATGTGAGGAGGGATGTGGCAAGAGATCTGAGACCAACAAATCTGAAAATAAAGAACAAACATAGATACAAAAGGTTCATAATGTTTAACATGCTGGCAAAGTGTGGGGTGGCTACACAGAGTGGACAAACGCAGGGAGCTTTCTGATGGATCATCCCAGGTCACCCAGCAGGGGCTGGTGGTGATTCCCTGCCACTGGCCCTTCCCAAGGCAGCACCAGCCTCAATGGAGGCACTGGATGGAGGGAAATGAGCTCAGGAGATGTGCTGGCCCAGCTGGGAACCCACAGGCTCTGCTTTGGAGGAGCTGCTGCTCTGCCACCCCCTCCTCTCAACATTTAATAGCCCAATACAAAAGGATTTGAGAGCTTTTTCTTGCCACCACAAGGATCAAGTTCATCAAAGGAGGGGCAGCACACAAAGACCCATGAAGAGAAAACACCACCAGAGAGCTGGGAAGCAGCTCCTGCACAGAGCTGGGCTGGACTGAAAAGGGCTCATCTGAGCAGCCTGTTTCTGGCTAAAGAGAAGGGGAAAAAACTGGGAAAGCTCCAGTTTTGTTTTTTTTTTTTAATGGATTAAGCCACTTTTAAACTCACTGTGCTTTGGTTTTCTTGGTGCTGGGGCAGTGGGACACAGGGAGCACAGTCCCTGCAGCCAGCTGGAGCAGAGGCGGTGCAGCAGCCCCGAGCGTCTCTCGAGTGATTAAAGAGCCTCAGCTCAGAGCAGGTGCCTCGCAGCAACACCCGGGATGTGTGACAATCCCCCAGCAACACATGCCTAACACATTTCACTGCCTAATTACTCCCACACTCACGTTCAGTGCCCTTGTTAATCCAGTGCTTCAAGAGAATTCTTGCCTTGCTTAAACACGCCTGGATCCTAATCTTGCTGTCGCTGGTGTAAATCAGAACTCCTTTCACTGCTGCTAATGCAGTGACAAATGTCTAGGAATGGGAAAATTAGGCCTCTATTCCAAAATGAACATTGAGTCTGGCACCTGTAGTATGTATTTATTTACTTGCATCAAATCAATTTTTTTTTCTCCTCTGGTACCAACTCAAGCAGAGCTTTTAATGCTGAGATTGAGCCTGCCTCCAAAATAGGGGTTTTTTTCCCTGATTTCTATCAAAGACACCACAGTGGCATCCTCACTGGCAGCTCTGATGATTCAGTTCAAGGCAGACTGCAGGTTTGTGCATTCTATCCTCAGAAAAACACCAATGCAAATGAAGGGGAATACAGAGCAATGCCGTTAAGGATAATCAATATAACGAGCAGACAGAAGACAGCACAGACACAGGAGGTTATCTAGAACATTCCAGCTATCAGGACATGGTGTAATCACAGTTATGTGAGTGTCTCTGTGCACTGTCCTCTCCAGGGGGCTGGTCCCTTTATCCATATGGAATTAATGTATGGTGGAAATGCAGCCTGAGGATGTATGGAAACCTGAAACTGTGGGAAAGCCCACAGAACCACCTTGCTCAGCTGTAGCTGTGGCAGCTCCTGTGACATTACCATCACCCCAGCTCCTGGTGCTCCCTTGAGCTGCACCCAGCCCTGCTCCTTTGGAGAGCTGAACCTGCCCCAAACCAGGCACAGCTGGGGCATTTCCAGCTCCGTGCTGAGAGCCAGGCACTGGGAATTACAGCACTGCGATTCAGAGCCAGGGAAAAGAAGAAGAGAATTTCCACAGAGATTTCTGCACTGCACACGGAGGAATAAGATATCTACCTATAAATCAAAAGTGATATGAAGCAAAAGTGATATAAATCAAAAGTGATATGAATTGAGACAGCGAGAATAAACACCAGAACTACCATCATTTCTTGTCCTTTTCCATTCAAGTCAATAAAGGAAAAAAACCTAAAGAATAAGATCACCAAAAAGCAGTGGCTCTAGACATCCTCAGGCTCTACCCATCTCTTTAATGTCTCTTATTAAATTAATCTTAGCAAGAGATGTTTTTCTAAAAAGAGATGACATTCAGAACCAACAGGAGGAGGGGGGTCATTGACTGAGTGGCTCAGTGACTTTTCCTGGTGACCTAACAGGGTTAATGAAATTATCTCAGTTTGCAAAAGTCAACTGAAGGTCAAACACTTACAGGACACTTTGCTGAGGTACCCAAATCAGAGTGTGCAAACAAAAGGTCGTGTCAGAATGGGATTTTTCAAGCTGTATAAGTTATTTTGTTTTGAATATTCACAGAGCAAATATCTTTACTGCTAGCATGACAACATTCTTCCACTAGCTCCAGAAAAAAGAACAACTGAAATGGAAGGAACAACTGGTTTCCAAAAATTAATTAATCCAGTATCTCTGATGTCATGAAGAGACTGTGCTATTGGCAAAGCTTGTGGGGATTCATTTCACCCAGTGCTGCTCTTGCTCTTTCTACCACCAGAAAGCCAAAATCAGGTATTTGAAATGGTCACGTTACTACCAGCTGAGAGAACTGAGGGGAAGGAGACACATAGACTGAGACACACAGAATGTTTGTAACCCAGAGAATGAATTAAATAAAGATTTTACAAGGAGCTTTTAAACAGGAAAGGAACAGGAGGGAATGGGAAGCACCAGAGCCACAGATGAGAAGGAGAAATGGGAGAAATGGCTCCTCCTCCTCCTCAGCTTTCAGTGGTGACACAACTGCTTACAGCCCCACCAGTGTGCATTCAGAGCCTGAGCACAGGTGGGAGCTCCAGGGGCTCCACAGGGAGATGGAAAATGCTCTCCAGTGCCTAATGGGGTTTCTCTGAGCCCTCCCAACTCCTCTGCAAGTGCAGACGCAGAAGAAATCAGGACAAAGGACCTTGAGGTCATTAACTTCTGTCACAAGTCAAAACAGACGGAAAAGAATGGAAAAAACGGGATGGTGCCTCAAAGGATTTCTGGGCTCCTGCCAATTTTGGTGGGCTCTCAAAGCCTCCACAGGCAGCCATGCAGGTATTTGACATTTCAGCACAGCAGCAAGAGCACAAGCTGGCAAAGCCAAGTTTGGAAATGGAGAGGCACCTGCAGCACAGCCCATGGCAGCACCCCAGCCTTTCCCCACAGCTCCTTGGCACACTACAACTTGTGGTGGGGAAATCTTTTACAGCTACTGTGTGCTGCAAATCAATTGGTGTCTGACATCTTTTATAGAAAAGTAGGCCCTGGGGTGATTTTGAAATCTTTAGAAGAGTTGTTAAAAGCAGTAAACTCAGAGAAGGAGCTCAGGCATTGTCACTGTTGGTCCCTCAGGAGCTGCACCTTGTGAACCAACCTGGGGCTGTTTTGGGTTTGCTCTGTGTGACCTGTCAGCTCGCTCTGTTCTGAGCTCACCACAATGGAAATCAGGAATGTTTGTTCAATTATACCATGAAAATGGCATGATGTAAGAATTGTGCCCCGCTGTGTACAAGGTTAGGCTTACACGAGATCTCCTCTTATCTACTTTGTACAGTTGTGGAGAGAACAAATTGAATGAGAAGTTAATGTCACTTTTTCAGTGATGTTCTACCAACAGCAAGAACAGTCCTCAGGACAGAAAAGCTGTCAACAGAATGAGGGGAAGGAGGAACCACAGAGAATTATACCCTGCATTAAAAAAATAACAGAGGCCACAAATATAGTGGAGTGGTCCTAGAAATTGTTGTTCTGCCTTGGCAATCTTCCTTTTTTAAAAAAATAAAATAAAAGAGGAAATAAAGAGGCTGGTTCTATGGCTAGGAACTGTAATCAAGTTGTGCCACCACTGTAGTTTTTACATTTCTGGTATTGTGTTTTGCAGGAAAGAGAGAGACCCACATACCTTTTGTTGCCAGCCGGACACAGTTGATTTTTGTTTCCTGAAAAATAAAAAAAACACAAGAAAAATATATAGGAAAACATCACAGCGTGTAATTTGCCCATCTACAGTAAACACACATTCCTTTAAAAAGCTACTAAAAATACATATATATCTTTTCTTGCACTTCATCTTTGAAAATACCACCAACAGTTTTTGTTGCATAAAACGCTCCACACTAGTGGACTTGCTTGCAGTTGGTTCTCTTAAGTGTTGAAAAGTTGGGAGTGACAGCACGTTTCTCCACGCTCCACATGTGAGTGATGGGTCCCACACAAGTGCCTGATTAGCTAATAGAATTTCCCAGTTAAATTACCTGCTCTGTAATAGACTGACAAGCCTTGGGTCAAAAGTACACACCACTGTACATCTCACTTTCATGCACCATTACTGCAAATTTTGCAAATTGGGTATTTATTTAAACACATGGCAAACAGACACCGAAGAAGTAATTTGAATATTTCAGCTCTCTGATGGATGTGGAGCAGACCAACATTCTGTGCTGCTGCCTCTGCCAAATGAGCTGTTCCAACAACCCTCACCACTGCAGCTCCTCATGGCAGAGCTCTGGAGCCTGCAGAGCTGCAGAAATGGGATTTGGATCCAAATGTTGGGTTTGGCTTCACAAACAGCTCAGACTCTGCTGCTTTCTCAGGCCACCTCTGCTGCTACAACCTCTGTGGAGTCCCCAGCTCCTCATTGCTCAGCCCTTCCTGGCAGGGCTTGCTGCTGCCCAGCCTGTGATTGCCATCCAAATGGGAATGTGCTGCCTGCTAAAGAGCTGCCTCTGTCAGGCACTAATCTGCTGCAAGGCTTGCAGAGCACTTTATGCCTCTACACGTCTCAGGTGTAATGAATCCAGCATAAATTACTGTGCTGACAATGCTCCATTAATATGGATGCTGTCTGTGCTCTGGAAACAACAGCCCAGCAAAGCAAGCACTGCTGAGCACCTCCTTCCATCCTCAAACAACTGGACAAACCTGGCGCAAATCTGAATTTGCTCTTGGAGAAAATTGCTCCATCTGTGACAAATCCTCCTTGGCTGGAGCAGACACACACTGTGCCTTTCTCCTCGTGCTTTTGTTGCACGTAGGAAGGGGATGATTGCAGGATCCATGCTGGGAAATGCTGGGAATCACAGGAGCAATTCCCTCTGATCCCTTCCTGTGACGCCACACAATCTGGATAATAAGGCACACTGTGTGCAGCTTAAGAGCAATGAGATACCCAGAAGGACAAACCTTTCCTTTGACCTTGCCTTCAAACTCTCTTCAGGAATTCCTGGCTCCTCGAGGACAGTCATGTCTATTTCCCAGTCCAGAGTGGGACTGAAGCCCTGTTCATCCCAGCAAGCCTGGGATTACACAGAGGGGTGTAACCAGAGATGTCTCTGTAATCAGACATCTCTGCTTACACCCCTTTTTCCCCCCCAAAATCCCCCCCTGCACAACCTGCACCAACACTGGCACTACAAAGTCACCACAGCTGCACACAGAGCTACCCACTCCCCTCATTCCAATGAGCTGGAATTCCCAGTTATTCTGCAAATCCAAAGTCTTTGTTGCTGCTTGGGATGTATGGAGCAGGAAAAACACAGCTTTGTTTGCAGAGCTCTGCACATAGTGCTGGGAACCAAAGACAGACAGGTCCTGATGTAGTTTCTGATTTACAAGGTGAGCTGGAAAATCAACAAGGAAGAGTAAAATAAAAAATTAAGAGACAGGATTTTTGCAGTCTGCAAGTAGGTGGACACTTGCTCCCATTTTCTTGTGTATTTGTTGCTTTCTGCTGGCTTCAGAATGTAACAGAAAGCTGGAGAAATTAGTCAGTGCTGGAAAAAGAAGAGTCTAGAATAATCTCATTTGGACATGTGTGTATTCCTGCATGAGACCCTCCCACAGGGTGATTGGGAATACAGAATTTGCTCTGTTTGCATCTGCACCCACTGATGGCTGCACTGAGCACGGCCACAGCTCTTAGAACTGGCACTGCCAAAACAACAGCTACAGGAACAAGGTGTGGACTTCAGAACTTCATTTCAAACTGCATCTTCTGGGGAGGAAAGCATAAAAGGACCTGCACAGACACCAGCTCCCAGGGGTGCTAAAGTGTAAATACTTGAATTTAATCCATATTCTGGGTTAAGGCTGATTATTCCATTGCTCTCCACTGCTCATCTCTTTAGTGACTCATAAAAATGAGATCCCTTTCAATTTACTCTATTTTTCTTTGGTTGATACTGAGCATTGTAAGTTTGCATGAATCTTTTTAAGAAGGAACAAAATAAATAAATACATTGCCCCCTTCCAAAAAAAAAAACCCAAAAAACCACCAAACTCAAAACAACTAAAAAAAACCCCAACTAACCTAATCATCCTCCCAAAAAACACAAAACCCAGTTTCCCACAATCATGTTTGTTTTCTGAAAAATATTACTTTTGCTTCAAGGCTCTTTCCTGTACACAGTAAAGATCATAGAATGTTAATGGGTTCGAATGCACCTTAAAATGCCATAGGTAGGGACAATGCTTTTATTTTTATATTTCTCCCCCAAGCTACATTTCCCATCTTTGAATTTGTACACACTGCTTCTTGTCCTGTCACTGCAAGGTGTTTCTCTTTAGCCACCAGCAAAACAGGAATAAACAATATTGGTAATTATCAATGGTCCATCTAGCTTACCTAAAGCAATGGCAAAAAATAATTAAATAAAGACATAATAGTAGAAGTTTTAGAAAAAAACCCCAAATATTTTCCCAAAATTCAGTCTCTGTGGTATTTCTGAATATTCTTTCAAATGCTGCAATACTTATTTCACATTTTATGATACCGCAGAAGTTTTACAAGGCCTTATATATCTACAGCAATCTTAATGATACCTAGAGAGCCAACATATTCTGCATATCTGTTTCATGCTATGGCTGAACTCACAGGAATAAATTAAATTAAGATGCCAGCACTGCTTCAGCTCTGTATCACTGCCAGGTTAAGGCAGACATTTTACAGCCAAACAGTAATGGATCAATGTAGGCACATTTTAACTGAGATCCTGGAACAGGAAAACACTCCATGGCCACATCCTGCAGCTCCTGACCCAACCTCACTTTCCAACATGCTCCACACCCTGAAAGCTCCCTGCAAAATGAGCCCATCCACCTCCTACCTCAACACTGATGGAAATTTGCTTTCTGGAACTTATTTACCAATGAATAAAAGAAGAGTATGGAGTGCCCTCACTCAAGGCTGACGCCTGGCTGTATTTTTCAGTCCACACAGGATGGGCAGATATGAGCAGTGTGTGTCAGGGTGCTGCAGCCTGTTCCTGCCCCTTCCATCAGCACAGCCAGGGACCCTCTGTGAGCCCTCTGTGCCCACCCAGCTCCTGCCCACAGCCTGGGTACTGCACACCATGAGCCTGCTTTAGCCTCCCCCTGCATTTCCAGGGCTGCTTAAAACATTCTTTTAACATAACTTTATTCTTTCATTTTGGAAGCAAAGGAGCTGCTGCTGTCTACTAATTACTGAGGTTCCTAAATGCGCATTTCACTCAAGTGAAATGCACGATAACAAAATGAGTTCTGCCTCTGTCTCTTCAGTGTTTGGATGGGAACAATTTTCTGCAGAAAAGGGCTAGGAGGGCAGCAGGACATATGTTTATGTGACAGCTGCATCTTCACAACCTAAAAAGCCACATGATCTTTTTTTCCCCCCTTTTCTTTGAAACTGACAGCTTGCTGTTTACAGACTACCAACAACAATGAAAGCAGCAAAGCTTTTTCATCCATCTGTTTTCACACCCACCATTTTCCCCTTTCCTTTACTATGATTATGACTTTGCAGAAGTCAAGCAGAGCTTGCCTTGCCTCAAGAGCCCCCTGCCAGCCCCAGCAGGACCTGCTGTCCCCAGGTGTGCCATGGGGGCTGCCCTACAACAGGCAGAGATTTTTAGGCACCTCAAACTGGGAAATTTTGTCTGCTGATGGTGCATGGACTAGACAAGGAATCACCACTCTCTCCTTGGCCTCAGTTCCACCTTTAGTTCCCCACGTCCCAGAGCTGAACATGGAATTTGTTGGCAACCTGCTTCACACAGCATAGAAACCATGGGTTTGCCCAGCCTTAAGGAGTTATTCATTTGGTACTCAACAAATTTTGCCCAATCTAAACTATGTGTTTATTTTCTATGCCATTGCAGCCAGTGGTTTGCAGTCTTAAAATATATCTGTGCAGGGTCAATGGACTCCCCTATAATTTTTATTGCCAGCTCCAGGAAATTGCTATTTCCTTCCAAAGACTATTATTGCTATTCCAATTATCAGCTCTTTTTTTTTTTAGTATCTGTGTCATTTGGAGAAGGGAGGTTTAACAAAGTGGTTAGGGCTTTTATTATTTACAATAGGAAGTCATGTCAATGATCTGTAGTTGATGACTGGATACCCACTCCTCTCAACCTCTCAAAAATTATGTAGGCTGGAGGAGGATTTTATTTATTATGCAGAAAACACTCAGGTCCACATCCTCTGGTCAAACAGATGTAGAAACAGGGGCATACAAAGAGTGAAATGTTCCCATAGCTGCTTTATAAATGACATTATGAAGGAGAGAATGTAAGTGGATAAACTGTTCATCCAAAATCCTCCTGAACACCGAGCTGGTTAGTACCTCACACAAGTGATGCAGGCAGCCCTGGTGCCATTTCATCTTTCAGAGCACAGCTTGTGCTGAACTCAACCTCCCTGTTTTTTTCATGGCCATCTCCAGAGGGATGAATGGCATCTCTCTGCTGGCAGCTCTATCCATACCTCCCAAATGTCCCAGAGGAATAATGCTGTGTGCTGTGAGCAGACCTGTCAGCATCAAGAAATCCGGCCTCAACTCCCCTGATAATAATGAGCTGCCCGATTGTGCATGTAGTACAAGTCATTAGAGAGGCAAAAAATCAATAGGAATCTCGGTAGAGTCTATCATTCCCTCAAAAAAATAATATTCTCATTGATTCCTGCAGTGCTACTTTTCACAATTCTGGGTTGAAGACATCAGTCACTTGTTGGACCACCAGGCTGGCAGAGCAGCTGGCAGCATCCCCCCATCACTCCCAGCTGTGTTACACACGCTCCTGCTCATCTCCCATTTCAAGGAAAAATGGCCAAGAGTTATTGATTGCAAACTGTGCTGTTAAAAATTTCATTTTAACTCAATGAGGTAAAATGCAGCTCCAGAAAGGATTTTTTTTAAGGAGCTCTGGTTTCTGAGCTGCTCAAAAATTCAGGCAGGTTTTACATAGCGGCCAAAAATTCTCCCCATTGGAGTGTGGTGCTGGATCTGCAACCAGAAAAAGACCTGGGAACAACCAAACCTGCAGCACCAGTTTGATTATTGAGCCACTGTAAGGATGAGGAGTAACACAGGGTTGTCAACTTGGCCTCATGTCGCAGACATCTTTTCATGAAAAATCCTTTCCTCAGGATTTTTCCTCCTGAGAAGCTGACAGGCCTCAGGAACAAAATGTAAACAATGATTATCTGCTGCTGTGGAATGCAACAGGTGCATCTGGGATTGGCCCATGTTGGTTGTTTGTAATTAATGGCCAATCACAGTCAGCTGGCTCGGACTCTGTCTGAGACAGAAGCTTTATCATTCTTTGCTTTCTATTCTTGCCAGCCTTCTGATGAAACTTTTCTTCTATTCTTTTAGTCTAGTTTTAATGTAATATATATCATAAAATAACAAATCAAGCCTTCTGAAACATGAAGTCAACATTCTCGTCTCTTCCCTCATCCAAGAACCCCTGTGAACACGGTCACAGCCTCACCTTCCAGAGGGAAAAACACTGGCAGGGCTGGAGTTTGAAAGGGGCTGAGCTCAGGGAGGGTTTCCAGACAAGCAAACCTTCATGCTCTGTCAGGCAGCCATCTGTAGCAGGTGGCACCAGGACAAGCAGCAAACATCAGATCCCTACCTGGATGGCTGTGACACTGTCTGGAGATCCTGCCAGAGCACAGCCAAGCCAAATGTGCCCCGTGCTTCTGTGCCACCTCTTGTGCTGACTCCTTCCATCACCTGAGCAGTAACTATTGGTGCTCCTCACTCCCACAGCCACCAAGCCTGCAGTTTCTGTGAGCCCTTCCTCCTCCTCCCCTCTCTCACTTCAAACTCTGCCACGTTTCAGCTCAGCATCTGGCTCTCAGCAGTGTCTGGGAGAGAAATTCACATGATTTGGAAGTGTTTTGTGCTACAAATCTGAAAAGAACCCAGTCTCACCATGTTCTGCTCAGATTCCAGTCTGGAGGCAGCACCACGGTGACCAAAGTGCCCAGGAGATGGATCCAGCCAGCCCCAGCTTTTCCATTCGCACTCTGAGACAACCACAGCAGTGCACAAGAGAAGGCAGAAGAGCTGGTGATCTGCCTCTGCAGCAATTTGCCACACTTGTTTTGCATCCAGCTGTTAATTATGTTCCTTTCAGTGTAACAATCAGATCTAATGGCTGCAGAGCAGACGGGAACACCGAATGAGCACAGCCCTCCATGTACAGAGGAGCTCAAACAATGCACAGCTCCTACAACACTCCTAACCTCCTCCTCATCAAGCTTTTTGACCAAATCCAGGCTGTTTCTTGAAATCAGGCCCTCCCCAGAGCCCTCTGTTTCCAAAAGAAGATGTTCTGGTTCGCTGCATGAAGGCTTCTCATTGCAGCTTCCAGGTGTGGGAAGAAATTTCATCATTCCACAACTGTCAGTGATTAATGAAACTATGGAATATCCTAATTAAAAAATGAGTGGCAATGTTCTGTTAAGTTTTTTCATGTGTAAGGGAACATAAGGTTCTACTTTAACCCTGCTAAATTGTTATTGTTGCAGTTTTTTTGCAGGTGTGCTTCAACAAAAATCATGGAATGGTTTGGGTTGGAAGTGACCTTAAAGACCATCCAGTTCCAATGCCCTGCCATGGTAGGGACACCTTCTACTATCCCAGATTGCTCCAAATCCCATCCAACCTGGCCTTGGACACTTCCAGGGATGGAAATGCCATTTTGCAGCCGTAATTATTTGAAGGATTTTCCAAGACCAGTCAAAGCTGCTCAGGTTACAGACAAATGAAAGCTCAGAACTTTACAATACAAATAGTACCTGCAAATAATTCTGGGAATGGAACAAAAACCTGCTATTCACAGATGCAAATTGACCCTAATATTTGAAATGTGAGGCTTAATGATTTTACCAAGAAACAGAAGGGATCAGAGCAGAAGCTACACCTTTGAAGATCCACATTCCACTCTTGGGCATTTCCTCTATATTTTTACCCACAGCACTACACTTTGAGGATACATAAAGCATATCCTGTAGAAATATATACATGATTAATACAGGAGGAAATTGCTTTCTCAAATAGGAATTTACTGGGTTTGGCTGGACACTTCTCATCCTGTCATTAACTGTGCATTGTTGCATTAAAACTATTTGATTAACTTCTGCTTAAAAAGCTCTCCTGTTAGGACAGCCCAAGCAAGTAATCCTTTTTTGAGTCCTTAACACCTGGAATGAAGGGTGAGATGCAGGAAAAGCAGGAACACCAGTGATGCCTGAATCCAGAACACCAAGGGAAGCCTACTTCCATCCTCACTACCCATTTATGGAATATTATATTGTACTTAAGCAAATAAAGTTTCTTCTTCCCTGGGGATCCATTCTCTAGCAATTAACTATCACACATGGGGGAACTAACTAGAAACAGAGAGACATATACATATATTCACAATTTCTTTTATAAAGACAAATCCAAAACTGAATTAACTGAGCAGTGCTGGAGGAAACTGTATTGGCTAGAAAGGAAAGCAAGGTGAAAACCAGCACAGTGTTGAAGAGATTTTGTACTTGTCAGCCACACAGCTGAAGCTGTGCAGGAAAATGGTGATAAATGAAGGGTGTAAAGCACTCAGATGTGTTGTGAACACTCCTTGGCACTGCCAGCCTGTGAAACCATCCCAGTCCTCTGCAATGTGCAGCTGCATTTCAGGTGTAAAAGCCACTAAAGCCTGCACTGTTCACCTTTGACTGATTTTTGTAATTTTTCTCTCTCAGGGGTGATATCATAGAGAATTTATCTATGTTAAAATTTAATTTCTGAAAGCACTGGCAAACATGCTAATAATAGCAGACTCTGCTACCCAAATTTGTGATGCCTTGTTAATGCTCTTGGACTCTTCGGGAGGCCAGAGTGGCAAATTCTCTTGTGTGATGTATGAAGGAAAAACAGCTGGGGAGCCAGAGGGGAGGAAAGTGATCCACTGAGGCTGGGTCTGGCCTGAAACAGGAGAGGTAAAAAGTCACAAATTACCCTCAGGTGGAAGAGAAGAGGGAGGAGAGGCCTCCTGTTTTCCTGTGGTGGGATGGGGTGTGTTGTGGCATTGTGTGTCATTGGAGTCTGAGAATGGGTTGAGCTACATTTCCTGGGCAGGCTGCATTTTAAACCAAATAACACAGAGTAAAAATATATAAAAATACAGAATTACAGAGGGGTAGGACAGAGATGCAGACAGTTCCCACTGATGAAACTGATTTCCTCAGGCTGGAACTCCCAACCACAAGTGCTGCATTAGGATATGGACAAGTGCAAGCTCCAAGGTAATCCAAATTCATAACAGCTCCTCCAAAATCACAAGCACTGTGAACTATCAAGATACTGCAATTATGGCTCTTAAAAGCACAATAGCCCCTACTCTGACATTCATGCTTATTGAAGGATAGAAAAAAAAATCTAAATTCTAAGCAGCTCATTTAGTAAATCACATGGCAACATGTGCCTTTACAGAATCAGGGTCCTCAACAGATTTCTCATTGGATCTGAGCATCAGAGAGAGGAGATTTGAGTGAAGGACAAGTAATGGCATGCTTGATTTTCATCAGATTTCTGTAAGAGGGTAATAAGAAGGAGAAGTTAAACCAGCATCCAATCGAGAAGGAAGGAGAATGATGAGGAGGACAGAGAGAGAGGCAGCCACACCTACAGAGGCAGCTCAATTTTCCCTGCACTTACTCCATTGGCCTTGCTAAGAGCCTGGAAGTATATGCTGTAGCTTTTCAGAGGAGACAGAGGAGCATTCCAGTAGCCATTGTAGGTCTTGTTGTCGCCCACGGTGAAGGGCTGTGTGACAGGAAGGTTGATGGGCTTCAGCTCAGCTGCAAAGTAGTGTGGGGAGTCCAGGCTGGAGGCGTTCTTGTAGCTCACTGGCACAGAGAAGCACTCGATGATGTCTGCAGCTCTCCGGGCTTTCTGCAGCTTCTCCTCCTTCACAACGAGCTGGTACACACTGGGAGAGACAGAGAAAGGTGAGATTAGAGACCCCAGAGCCTTCAATGTTGGCAAGGAATAAAAGGACAAGAGCATAGAAAAGTCAGAAACACACAGATGAGGCATCCCAGTGTGAAAAGTTTTTATTATATATATATATTAAAAAAATATATAATAATATATATAATAATATATAACATATAACATAACATATAATATATAATATATAACATATAACACATAACATATAACATATAATATATTATATAGCTCTACGCAGATATTTACCATATGTATTTTGATGTATTGATTAGTAGTGCTGTACAAACATTTTAATGATATGATAAATGTAGCCTTGTAATTAAAAGGCAGCTTTTATATTTAAAATAAGAACTATGTTAGTGGGATTTTTTTAAGAAAGGAAAGGGCAGTCACACCAGATAGCAGCCACAGGACACCTGAATCTTTCAGAGAAAAAGAATTTATTGCTCTCTTATCAGAAGAAATGAAATTCTTCCCACCTCGAAGGTGCTGTTAGGATTAAGAGAAAGAAGTTGACGATGACCAGACTGAATCCTGTGTTTGAATGGAATTTGTGCATCATGTATGATGTGTATGAATATGCAACAGGCTGTTGTTTTTAAGGGTTCATCCTTTGCAAACGTGGGTCCTTTTTTGGGCTCGTGCTGCCCAGAAAAAGGTACCTGGACATCTGTAACTCTGTTCCTATTGTCTCATATTATCCTAATTCAATTTGTCCAAATTATTATTACTCTAATTGTATTACTATTTTTATAGCCATTTTATTACTATGAAACTTTTAAAATTTTAAAAACAAGTGACTGGGGTTTTTCACACCAGCAAGCACAGCTCCTGGCACAGCAGTAGCAGGGGCAGTGGCCACTGAAAGTCACTGTGGGGACAAGATGCTGCCCATGTGCTCTGTTGGTTTAATTGAGTAAATCAGGATCAACCTGGGTGAAAGAGCAGATTTCAATCATGTCACTCTCTAGGAAAAGGAGTAACTAATAAAATATCCAGTCTCGAATGAATTTGTAATGTGCTGAACGTTGGCAAACAGATGGTTTCTCCTTCAGCCACCAAAGTGTAACATGAATTCTTTGCTTGGCCCAAATGGTGGCTGCAGTGGAGGAGAGCATGAGCAGGTGGCAATGGTGTCAGGTGACTGTGGGAACAGTTTCATGGTGCAAAAAGCTATTTAGGCCAAAAAGAATCTTGAACATCACTTTTTTTTGGCCCTTCCTCATATCTTGATGTCCTCATAAGGACCCAGTGAGGCCCTGGCACAGGATTTCCAGAGAATCTGTGGCTGCCCCTGGATCCCTGGCAGTGCCCAAGGCCAGGCTGGACAGGGCTGGGAGCAGCCTGGGACAGTGGAAGGTGTCCCTGCCATGGCAGGGGGTTGAAACTAGATGGGCTTTAAGTTTCCTTTCAATCAAACCATTCTGGCATTCTATGACCTCTTTTGGGGATATCCTGCAATGTAGAATGCTCTAATTCCCAATAGCAAGTTTCCCTCTACCTTCATTCCCTCAAGGACTGTTTATGTACTGAGCAGGTGGCTTTATAGCTCTCTCAATCCACTTTTGTTTCAAGGAACAGCAACAACTCCTCATATTTCCTCTGACTCTATGAAATAGTAATCCTTTTTGATTCCTGCTAAGCTTTTGGCCATTATGATATATAATAGCAATCTTGTTATTTCTAGCTTACTATTGCAGGCTCAGAGCTTGCAAAGCATTCAAATGCACTCTGCTTTATTTTCCTTTCCTCCTCAGGCAGCTACCAAAGCCCTGGAGTTCCATGCTGCTGTAACCCAGGCAGGTTTCACTGTCTGTTTAACACCACTCACACGCTTGACAAAGAGAGATAGGGCTGCAGTCATTTTGCTTGGTGTCAGGTTATTCAGATGTGCTGCCCTCACCTGTCTGTGTCAGGCTGGGCCTTTGTTCAGGCAGACAGGGGAGATGGATGGAGAGATTGGGACCAGCCCCAGTGTGTCATTGTCCCTGCGTTCACAGGATCGTTGCTGGACAAAGACTGGGCTGGGGGATTTCCAGCATGGCAATAGCTCATCAATGCTCTCTGAGGAGTTCTGGCTCCTCCAGCATGCAGGAGTGAAGAAACCCCAGCTCCTGTGTTGTATTTGTGGGGTGCCCCATGGCAGGGAGGAATGATTAATCTCACTCCATGTTCTCAGAAGGCTAATTTATTACTTTATGATACTATATTACATTAAAGAATACTATACTAAACTATACCTAAGAAGACAGAAAGGATACAGTCAGAATGCTATAAAGATAATAATGAAAACTGGTGACTCTCTCCAGAGTCCTGACACAGCTTGGCCCTGACTGGCCAAAGAGTGAAAACAACTCCCAGCAGAATGCAATGGAACAATCACCTGTGGGTAAACAATCTCCAAACACATTCCACATGTGAGCACAACACAGGAGAAGCAAATGAGATAAAAATTGTTTTCCTTTTCTCTGAGGCTTCTCAGCTTCCCAGGAGAAAAACCCTGGGAGAAGGGATTTTTCCAGAAAATGTGACAGTGGCATTCCTGCTTTTGAATTCTCAGGGCCTGGGGCCTGTGGGATCTGGCTCGTGCTCTGCTGACAGCAGGGCAAGCAGGAAAGAACTTGGAAACCATCTGATTCCCACTGCCAGACACAATCCCAGCTAATCTGAACAAGAATGAGCAATTTATGAGTTACTTAATAGTAAAGCTGTCCTTACCCTGGTGTTTGCTAATGTGGCTGGGGGTGCTCAGCCTGGAGAAAAGGAGACTCAGGGCTGCCCCCATCACTCTCACAGCCCCTGAAAGGTGCCTGTGCTCAGCTGGGGCTGGGCTCTGTCTGCAGCAGCACTGACACAGCCAGAGCACACAGCCTCAGGCTGCACCAAGGGAAATACAGGCTGGAGACTGGGAAAAAGCTTTTACAGAAAGGGTGATAAAGTTCTGGAATGGCTGCCCAGGGAGGTGGTGGAGTCCCCATCCCTGGGTGTGTTTAACAAAGCCTGGATGTGGCACTGGGTGCCAGGGTTTGGGTGAGGGGTTGGGGCTGGGTTGGACTCAATGATCTTGAAGGTCTCTTCCAACCCAGTGATTCTGGGAATTCTGTAGCAGGAGCACCAGCTGCATGGACTGCAACCTATAATGATGCCCCATCAACATTTTGGAAAGCTGTCCTCCTCCTACAGTTCATCAGAACCTTTAATAAATTATTTTAGACCTTCTCTGCTATTTATTTTACAATTTTAAAATGACAAAACCAGGTTTCCAAGCAACACTTTAAGTAATATTATTGAGGATGCAGTGGGAGCTGCAAGCCTGTTCAATACAAACCCTCTCCTCAGCTCAGCAATAGCAAATCATAGTGGACTGGTTTGGGCACTGTTTACTGACAGTGTACATTCTTACTCTGACCCTTCTCTCTGGCCATAATAATCTACACTGCTGGGGAAGTTTGTCATTTTGTTTGTCAGCCATGTGCAAAATTATAGCTGACACTTTTATGGACATTTGCCAGATGCCTTCTAACCTAAAAACATGTGGTTTCTGTTTCATCCAATCCGAAACACTTGCATTTTCTGGTCATAGAAATGTCTCCTTTAGATATATAGACAAATATATATGTACAGACATAGATTAATCTGCTTTCAGCCTACACAGAGGCCAAGAACTCCTTCATCCTCTCTCCCAGACCTGAGGGTGACACTCACTCTCTCAGTTATCCCACTTGCAAGCCATGAACTCGTGCACTGCCTTTGGAGAAGGGGAAGCTCCCAGGGACATGAACTGCCAGGTAACTGAACTCTTTCCCAATCATTAGAGCACTACAGACACTTTTCATCATGAGCAAGAGTTTTGATACCTACAGAACCCAGTCACTGATACTCTTTGCCTCTATTCTTCCACATTTTCTCTCTCCCACTTAGCTGTTAACACACTTCCCTTCACAGAGATAACTCACTCTTGTAGTGGCCTGAAATTTTACTTTTAATGTTTATTCTTTTGAAATGAATCAAGGTTCCTCTGAAAGCACAATGGTGTGCTCACGAATATTCAGCTGGGGTCTAGCAATTCTCCCCTTTGTGTTCAAGTTAAAATCCTGTTCATCTCCTGCTCAAACTCCTTGTCCATGGAACAGGCATCTGAGCTAGCACTGCTGTCACTGCTCCCTCTGGCTGAAAACCCTCCTCTGGTGACACTCAGGGTGGGTTTCATGGCGTTTTTCTCACAGACACAGCACCCTCATCCTTGCCTTGACTGCTTGGCTGGGGTCCAGCACCCTCCAGCCTTGCTCTTCTCTGAGCCTGGCCACTCTCAGAGGAAGTGGTTGAGCAGCCAAGGGCATGTTTGAGTTCAAAGCTTGCTTTGGGCTGAAGATTATCACTCTGAGCTCTGGCTCCCTTTTAGCTGGTTACTCTGGGTCTCACTTTCTGTTTTGATCCTGGTATTTTGATCTGTCTAGACCCTCCAGAAGGGCAGGATTCCAAAATCACCACAGCAGGGACACAGACTGGCACAGACTCTATTTTTTTGTTTCTATCAATGTAGCTTTTTGTGGTTTTTTGTTTTGTTTTGAGTTATTCTCTTCTCCTCCCATTTTGTTTACACCTAGGAGCAGAATTTCCCTGCCTGCCTTTAGGGCATTTTCAGAGACCAACTTCTCTGCATTAACCCATGAAGTGCTGCACAGCAAATGCTTCCACACCTGCACTGAGGTGCTCTTGTAACTTGGAGCAAAATCCCACCAATCCTACACCCAAATGGAATTGCTGTGGGAATTCTGAGTAGCAAATGTACAATTACCTACCCTAAGGTTTAGCAAACCACCTGCATTACTACAGTAAACTAATCCAGCTTTGCTCAGAAGATGGGAACTTGGTAGGATGCACCACAATCCCCAAGATGGTGGCTGGGCACTAACTCAGGATAAACTTGGTGAGCAGGATCTGCCCTTGTGGCCTAAAAGAAAAACCTTCAGCTGCAATCACATCTCTGGGTCAGGGCTGAGCAGGGTCTCCCCTTTGCCATTTGCTATCCGTGCTATCACCAGTGTGGTTACAGACAAGAGAAAGGATGAGTGGTTTTCCAAAAATGGCACTGGAGGGAAGGATAAAAAAAAATCTAATAGGATAAAAACTATTCTAATAGCTCTGATTCCATCTACCAGGTAGGCAGTACTAGGGATCTCCTGGGGCTCTCCCTGCCTCAGGTTTCAGAGCTGCAGCAGTATCAGCTGCCCTGGCTTTCCTGGCAGGAATCAAAGCCTTGGCTGCAAACACCCAGCTGGATACGAGAGTCAGTGTCATCCACAGGAATGACATCAAAAGAGACAACAAAAACAGAGCATTCAAACTCCTACACAAGATAACAACTTCAGTGCCACTGGAATGAAAGATGATACAGCCACACTAACTCCTGCATTCCAGTTTTTAATGTCAGAGCACATTTGGAAGCACTGCAATCAAACACACACATGGATGTGCTGCAGGGTGGTGCTGGTTAGGAGAGGCTTTGTGCTCCCAGTGCCACCCCAGCCCACTCTGGTGCAGCCAAATAATGCTGCTGTCCCTGTAAAAAACACCAGGGACTGCTTTCCAAACATCCACAGGCTCTGCTCTGCACACAGCTCTCAAGGGATTCTCAAACCTGGGCCACAAAACAAATGCCTGACCTCCTAGCAGGCTGGGGAGCTGAGTGCCCTGTGTGCAGCTGCACACTCTGATTAGAAAAGGAGGCCAAAACTGGGCTCCTTTATAAATTTCAAAGGCCTTAGATAGATAAATCCACATCAATTTAATAGAAGCTTTTAAAAGTTTTTGACAGCTTGGCTGTAAATCACTGATAAAAGCATCCACCATAATGGGCCACAGCACAAGTGTTGTCTGCAGAGGAATGAAAGGTGCCCTTATCACCAGCTACAAGGTAATTTTTTAAATTATGAGTTCCCTATTCAGTGTGAAAAAAAATCAACATTCCCAGTCACAGCACATTGCTGTGATGGAGATCTCTCTGTTTGCCTCAGGCTTCTCCTTTCCCTGATCTTGAGGTTTTTTGGGTTTTTGTTTGTTTTTTTGGGTTTTTTTTTTTTTTTTTTTTTTTTTTTTTGGAGGATGGACCGAGACAATACTTGTCCAAAAATTAAGTATTAAGACCAGTCTCAAAGTAGGATGCACAGGAATATGGCGAGGAAAAGCTGAGTCAGAGCTCTTCATAAAGCATTCAACATCTGGCCCTTGCACTTTGGTATCTAGACACATCAACAAGGTGAAACATTCTCTACACTCTTGATAATGAGAGGGTAGGAAAAGGAATATAATTTCTTTGTAACCTTGCAGTGATCCACTTACCTGAATTATTAAAGCTTAAAAGGAACAATGTTTCAGCAGCTGAATGCTCCCTCTGGACCAATCTTGTTATTAAACTTTCCTTCGCATCATATAAAGATTTAATATATTTTCATTTAACACATAAATTTATTATCAGCCATATATTATTTCCAATATTATTTTCTCCCAGGGAGCAAAAATAAGTGGCAATTAGTACAGCTTGATCTTGTAGTGCTTTTTTTTTTAGCAGACTACTGCGAGCTGGTTTTGTTGTTCATCCTACAGAGAACAGGAACTTCCAACTTCTAACTCAGATGAACACATTATGCCAGAGAAACTATTTGATAGGCTACAGGAAATAAAGAGAGTAGTGATTTCCTTGTTACTGCTTATTTTAATTCAAAGAATGAAGGACAAAAATGAGCAAATGAAGGAAGAATTTGTGCCTCCCCATGTGTGACCGTGTTCACAGGGGCCCGAGGATGAGGGAAGAGATGAGGATCTGACTCCATGTTTCAGAAGGCTGATTTATTATTTTATGATATATATTACATTAAAACTATACTAAAAGAATAGAAGAAAGGATTTCATCAGAAGGCTGGCTAAGAATAGAAAAAGAGAGAAAATGATAACAAAAGCTTGTGTCTGGGACAGAGAATCTGAGCCAGCTGACTGTGATTAGCCATTAATTAGAAACAACCAACATGAGACCAATCACAGATGCACCTGTTGCATTCCACAGCAGCAGATAATCATTGTTTACATTTTGTTCCTGAGGCTTCTCAGCTTCTCAGGAGGAAAAATCCTAAAGAAAGGATTTTTTCAGAAAATATCATGGCTACAGGACGTAGCAGCTGATGTGGAGCTGGATGTTGAATTTCCACTCCTGCACATATTCTATGGAAGGAACAGATCTAACTATTCCAAAAAGGCCACCAAAACACATGTAAATAAACCTCAAATACTGTCTGACCTGCACAGAGGTAAAGAAAAGGCATCAACAGCACATGAACAGGGACAAAGGTACAATAAACAGAGGAACCAACAACAACTTCAGCTGCTTTCCCCTTGTGTGCCACACAGGACTCCAGCTACAGATACTGAGCACCAGCTTTTTTATCATTTGATTATTCCATTTAACTTGTGATCCTGTTAAATTTGGTTGAGCCAAAGTAAGTATATCTGTATATATCCATGAAGGTTCATCACATTTATTCTGACAGTATGAAGCCATCTCCCAGGATACTGGGATGGGAGAGGGTTTGATGTGCTGCCTGACACCCACATTTAGAATTCAGATTAGCCATTGGAAGTGCAGATGCTTGTTTTATGGCCAAGCTGCCTTCAGTGATGCACACTGAGGCACAAGAGTAGCATCAACATCTTTATTTCCCCCTCTTAAAGACATTGAGATCAAAGCCTGAATTCTGCCACAGAGACAGTAAGAAATAAAATAATGGGAATTTGGAAGAAAGGTACTCCATATATCAATACTCTGTATTATTTACCCTAAAAACGGTGACATTAAACTGCAAATAAATCCTTCTCACAATGAGTCTCCAGTCCCACTATGAATCTGCATATGGGAGATTTTGTAAAAAAATTCAACACAACCCAAGGCCAAAAAAGCTTTATATAACATACATTCCCTAAAGTTTACAAATCCCAAGGGATAACTGCCAGAAAGGCTGATACTGATTGCTCTGAGCACCCCCTGCAGCTCTGCTTTCCTTGGGCTCCAAGGATGAATTTCCTGGCCAGGCATCTCCTGCAATCAAACATTCAGGCACCCAAGAGTCAATTCCCCAGAGAGCTCCCAAGTTCATAAAGTCTTCTGGGTGCCAACAGGTGCCAATATATTCCTGAGAACTGAGTTACTGCCTTCACATATTCTGAAATGTCACCCTCCAGCAGCATTTTTAATCAGAAGCTCTGAAAGTAATCTACAAACCATAATGAACTGAGTTTCACAGCCACCTAGGACACACTGACAGGACCCAGCGCTCTGTTCTGCAATTTTCTGTCTATTTAAGAACAGATTCAAAACACATTAAAATCAATTAAAGATTGCTGCTGTTTCCATTGCACTCTGGAACAGCTCCATGCAGAATACAATATGCTGAAGTCAAGGTTTGCTTTCAATAAACATGCAGAAAATAGGGGGGAAAAAGGAGATTGTTCTACAATGTGATCTTCTGGAATGTGCTTGGCTGTTTCAAAGACTCAAAAAGTGGCCCATGAATATTGGGCTGCACTGCCATCAATCAGCTTGCTCACATCTGCAAGGCATTCACAAAAATAAAGCTGATAATAGTGATGCTGCTTGAGGAAATAGTCTCTCATATTGCAAAGTTATTCACACCAGAGCCTTCATTTTGGAGTTATTTTTGCATGTTCTTTTAACAGCCATTTAAATTAAACAACTCTTCTACTACGTTAACTAAAGTTGAAGAATGCCCAAAAAAAAAAAGATTCAAATTCAGCCAAATTTGTAAAAAATGGCATAGGAAGAAGAGATGGTAATTACTGCCATTGCAATGAAAAAAAAACCTGCTGAGATAGAGCCAACAATAATGAAATCCATTTAATAATCAAGAAGGCTGGGAAGAGAGTCTCTTCACATTTTCTTCCACTCTCATATTCAGCTCAGTGCTCCAAATTTACTACTAGGGCATGTCAGACCCTGGAATTCATGAAACAAAAGGTAACGATTTCACACTTGGATAAAACCATTTGGAGTCACCCTTTTCACACAGGCCTTCTTTTACTGCTGAAATTTCAGGCTTTGTTAAGTTTCTCCAGTGATTGGAATGGGCTCTAGAAAAAGTGAGGATGTTTAATGCCTGCATGGTTCCTCACAGGGGACACGGATGGGGCTGTGCTGTCCCCAGCCAAAAGCTGGAGCTCTGTTTCAGCAGCGTTTATTTCACTGTGTCAAGCCTGAGGAAACAGCAAACCCAAACAAAATGTTTGTATTTGCAGACAAGCATCCTGCCAGTGTCACTCTAAGAAATGCTGTCTTTTTGGCCAGGATGCTTTGTCTGAAATTCCTTTGCAGTCTCACATACAGCTCCCACAGCTGACTGAAAAAAAGAAAACTCTGTTGGAAGGTGTCTGTGTAGGGGGGATTGTTTGGTTTGGGTTGGTTGGGGTTTTTGGTGGTAGTTAGGTGGGGTTTTTAGTATAAAAAGTGACAGTGTAATGTCAAATATTGCATGGCCTTCATAGGTTGCATTTATTTTATCCTGGCAGACCCCTGAGTTACAGCAATTATCCCCCTGTTGCAGATATATAAACAGTGGCATGGGGAATGTGACTCTGTCTGATATCACAGCATCAGTTGTGTGTAAACAAATCCACACTTTCCTGTCCAATATTCCTCCATCCACCCACCAGCCAATATGTCCTGTCTAATGGAGTCTGGAGTATCCAGGCTGAACACATGCTATTCCTACCAAATATTTCCAATCAGGGGGAAAAAAGGAGAAAAATGTGAGTTCTGAGCATCACTAGAGATGTGACTTGCAGGGATAAGGGAGGAGCTGGGAAAGGAGTTTGGAGACTTGGAGTTTGTCTTAAAATTGCACCAAAGATCCAACAGAACCATAAACAACACTAACAATGCTGTGCCAATAATTATTGATTAAATAATGCAGCTCTGAGCAACCTGGGATAGGGGAAGTTGGAACCAGGTGAACTTTAATATCCCTTCAACACAAATCATTCTGTGCTTCTATGACTCTGTATGTGCACACCTAAACATCCCTGTGTGTACCTACACATAAATATGTCTATTAAAATCAATGTTTCCACCCTCATGAAGTTCCACCCACCATGACTCTTCTCTGACTGAGGGGCCTATGGAAAGGTATCCAAAAATCCAAATATTCCCATATAGCTCTAAGCAAGTCTGGCCATCACCACAGCCCCTGTCCACAGCAAGCATCAATGTGGTGAAATGCACAAAACCTAAGGAGCTGTTCAGAACACAGCTGTATTCACTGACCATAAAGAAGGATTTGTGCACTTAAAGGGCCATTTTCCCCAGCTGGATCATTTGCCTTAATAAAAGATGCAATTCAGACTTGCAGAAAGACCATTCCGAGCCCACCAGAACGCTGCTCCTGCATCTGTTTACTTGTACATGTGTCATATCACTTGTACTCTCTTAAATGCTTTAAATTCTCTAATCTTCTGGGAAGTAAGAAAAAAAATTAATTAAAAACATAAAAAAAATTTATAAAAGAACCAGAGGGCATTTCAAAGCTCTGTGTTCCATTATCTCAACCACCTCCATAAACCTGACCTGGCTTGCAACCCAGATTAGCCATAATAGCTGCTGCTCCCTGGTGGAACTGGCCCAGTCTTTGCCTTAATAAAAGATGCAATTCAGAAAGACCATCCCCAGCCCACCAGAACATGCTTTTACATCTGTTTATTTGTACATGTGTCATATTACTTGTACTCTCTTAAATGCTTTAAATTCTCTATTTAATCTTCTGGAAAGTAAGAAAAAATTAATTAAAAATATAGAAAAAAAAATTTAAAAAGAACCAGAGGGTATTTCAAAGCTCTTCAAAGTGTTCCATTATCTCAACCATCTCCATAAATCTGACCTGGCTTGCAACCCAGATTTGCTAAAATAGCTGCTGCTCCCTGGTGGAACTGGCCCAGTCCCCCTCTCCAGCTCAATGCTGTTTTCTGCTGGCAGATTAGAGATAATGAGCGCAGACAGATATAGCTTTCACTGCAACAGGAGCTGATGTGAGTGGCTTTGGAGGTGTCCCTTCCCTCCTGAGCCACCTGCCATCTGTTTAATCTACAAAAAAAAAAAAGCCAAACCCCACCTCTGTTTTGTTAATGCTGCTTTGTATTAGACAGGCATCGCTGACTGAGGTCCTGTCATCCTCAGCAAGTGCTGGTTTAATACCAGGAGGATTTTTCAAGGACAAAAAGAGCCAAAGTGGTTCTTGAACAACCTGCAGGGCAATGAGAGACCATAGCAAACCCTTACTGGGACTGTCCAGCACCTTCTGCCATGCCCTCCATGAAAGCAGCAGCTTGAACAAGAGGATGGGGGTATTTGCATATATTCTCAGTCGGAATTAATTTGGGTTTTTCCAATGGCTTCCATCAAATTAGGTTCATTTGGATGCAGAAATAATCTAGCTGGGAATTCAAGCTTCCTCTGCCTTTTCCACAGCCACAGCTACCACGCAGGGAAAACCCACACTGAAGAATCTGATGTTTTTCTTAAGACAGAACACTAAAAAACACTAGAACCATAACTGTATTGAGGTCATGTCTGTTTGGATATTTTTTAAATTAAGAGACTAAGAAAAACACTGGGAAAAAAGAGAGAACCTGCTCTGTTTACAACCTTCTGATAAACTTCATTACTCAACTACTCCCACTCCTGTGGTCAATGTGCAGTGATGATGAGCTCTCCTGGGGAAGGCTAGCACAGATTTTCAGCACCTGAAGCTGCAGGAGTATCCACCAGCTCCTTCCCACCTTTTCTGGACATGTTTTGATTTTCAGAAAGTGCAAAATTACCATGCTTCTGATGCCAGGGAGAAATCTAAAATGGTGCCTTCACTACAAGATCTCCTGCCCCAGAATGAAGGGAAATTGAGGATAGAGGGAGTGGGAAAGTCCCAACTTCTCTGCAGAAATTAATCCATAAACACCTCCCACCCCCACCACAGTGGGAATGGGATGGATTTAAATGTTAGGAGATTGTGTCTGACAATCCTGTAGTCCACCAACTCCCTTCAAAACCGAGAGTATTCTTTACAAAAGAGCAAACATTACATGTAGGCTGTGTGTCCTTTGGCAGAAAAAAGCCCTCAACCTGCATCAACATCAGCTCCTGCAGCTCCTCAGGGACCTGTCAAGGTGGGCCACAAGGCAAACTGGTATTTCCTCCTTTTACTGCTTGACTTTCTTACTAGAAATACTGCACATTCTGCCTCTCTCCTTGCACCATGGCTGCTCTGAATGACACCAGCCCTATTTCCCCTTCCTTTTGCACTGCAAGCAAATCCTTCACCCTTCCTGCCTCTGCTTTCCACGGTGCAAGAAGAGCTGAAATTATGGGGAGGCAGAAGAGCATCATGGCTGCAGAGGTTTATTCCTGAGAATTGTCTAGCTGCATTTATGATAATCCCTTCATTCCATCTGCATCCCACGCACTGGTGCAGCAACCCCATTTTCTAGTTCCAAGAAATTATGTATTCATTATGGAGGAAATTAACACCTCAAAGCAAACTATAATTAGGAATTCTTCAATTCAGTTTATGCTTTTTCAATTAGGCCCTCTATAATTTTAATCACGGGAGCATTACCATGTTTCCTGAATTTATATACCTGGAGTATAATTAAATCCTGCAATGCCTTAGTCTGCAGCAGCAAAGCAGAGCTTGCTCATCTTCCCTTTTATTGTGTTTTTCTGTTGTTATAGACACACCAAGGGGCACCTGCCTGTGGGAACATATCCTGCCATGTGCAGAAGAAAAGGAAGGGCCATTTGTCCTCTGAGCTCAGCACCCTCACCCTGGGACAGGCACTGCTCCTGAGGAGGGAAAAACTGCCAAAGACTTGTGCTCAGACTCATCCCATTTCATTTTAAGTGCCTTAAGGAGCTGCTTCAATGAAGTAAATCATCCTTGATGATTCTCCAAAAGAGCCAAGGTCCTTCCTGTGGGCTTCTCACCCCTGAGCAGCCGTGGCCAGCTCAGCTCATTCCACCAAAGGGTCTGAGCCAAAAGCTATCAAAGGCTTGGTACTAGGACACCTCCTGAAGTCAGAGTTTCTGATTTTTGAAGTATTTTGTGTTGTTTATTATTACCCTTTTGTTTTGTGATAACAAGGAAGGAGCACAGGGGCTCTGAGAGCTGCAAAGAAATGTCTTGGGAAAATGAACCCTCAAACTGGAGCCATGGGTATTTTCTCCTGTTCCCTTATCTAACAGGGTGACAGGCTGATGTGAGGAAATGGTCATCAATTTGTGACTATCAGCTTAAAGCTCAGAATTCATTAACCTGTTGGTTGCTAGAATTAAATCTGACAGTTTATATATTCAGCATAAAAGATTCATGCAAAAAAACCTCCTTTCTCCTACTCAGTATCCTCAGGTCTTCACAACAATAAAAACTGTTAGCAAAGGTCTCCCTGTAGCACTAATAAAACACTGCTTGGCACCAAAGAATTTGCTCCACATGTAACTTGATTGTTAAAATATTATCATTCAAATAGACACCAATTTTATGGCTTTCCTCTCCCATTTCTGCCTGCTGCCAAGCTCCCTGTGGAATGGTCAAAGACACAGCAGGTCACCCAGGCTGTGAAAATGGCCATGGTCTGGATGGCTGAAAAATGGTAAAAGGCAGATTTGTCCCCTTTAGGGGGCTGAATTTCAATTGCACATTGTGCTGATCCAGTAGGAAAATGCATTTCCTGTACCAGATGAGAAAATTGACCCACAATGCCCTTTAGCCTTGCTTTTTGGGACTCACACCTGAATCTTTAAGCCTCTATTCAATGAATTCTGCCATGTTACACAAAAAACTAAATATTCCTTTCTGATACTTATGGTTGTACCTTACACACCTGTATCTCCATTTTGCTTTTCTCCTGATACAATAAGCAAAGCATCTCTAATATTCATAATAATTTCAAGTACTTAATGCCTTTCACCAAAGTTCTCAATTTCCTGCTCTCATATTCACACACAGTTGAAGAAAATGTAGCTCTAGTTCATCTTTAAGAAGAAACTTGTTATGTACCTCCAAACTCTTAGCTAAATTGAAGGCACAGTGTCAGGCAGGAGAAACTCAGCTTGAATGATTTCCGAACAATATCCCTGAGGTATATTATAGGAGATGTTAATTAACACAGATAATTTGGCTTATAATATCAGAAGCCTAGATTGATAATCTCATTTCTCATTAAATAGTACAAAATTAAAAGATGACATTAAATAGTACAAAATTAAAAGTGACGACTGCTTGCCCTGTATTGAATCAACTCATGTGATGCAGACATTTAAACAGGAACTCAGAAAAAGCACACCAGGAATTTTCCTTTCCAAGTACTAAGAATGTGCCTTTCAAGGGGATCTAACTTTCTGAATTACCCAAGGGCATGATAATTTCACCCTTAGCGCCCTTTTTATTGTTTTGCTGGTCCTTCACTCTAGTCCTAATTTTCATATACAAGGTTCTCTCTGTGGGATTTTCAAGAACTAGAAACTGCCACCCTTTTGTGGCATTAATGAATCAACTTTCAGCATAACTGCCTGAGGCAGGCTCATGTGATGCCACTAAGAGGCTGCAGAGATCTGAGCAGCACTGCTCCCTCTGTACCAATGGGGATCCACAAACCAAAGTCACCAGTGGCAAAGCAAAACAAAAGCACCAGCAGAGATTGTGAATTTAGAGTTTCTCCACCACAGAATCAAGGTCATTGGGTTTGCAAACAACTCCTTTGTAAGGCTGGGCAGAACTACTGTGCAGTAAAGGCAGAATCAGACAAAAGATGCAGGGAGAGGGATGCAGGAAAGGCAGGCTCAAGTTGAGCAGATAATGCCCAAAATCACAGAAAATGAAGAATTACCTGGAGATTAAATTCCGAGCCAATGGCTACAAATTTTCTCCATTTTTACTTTGTTGCAGATAGAAGGACAAGTTTCAGCTACTTTCAGTTCTCTAACATAAGATGGAAGCAACAGCATGGCCCTTCCTTCTAGGAAAGTATTCCTACGTGCAATAATGAGTAAAACTAAGTACACAGATACATCCAATAATTTTTTTTCCTGGGAGAATAGCTTGAGTATAAAACCAGAAAAAACCCACTGTTGCTAGGTGCGTTGTAAATAACACTACAGCTGACTTCTCTTAAATTTTTTAGCATCATGTATAACAAAATTTCCCTTTATTTCATGCTTGGAAGATCAATAATCAAATAATAATGCTCAAGTGTAACACGAGGCTTGGTCTATAGAAATTAATTTTTCCTCCTGGCTGGCTGTTGATATGAAAATATTTATTTCACCTTTGCTCATTCCTTCTTAATATATTTTAAATATTTAAACTCTCTTCTCTTATTCAGATTTATGTATTTCCTTTAAGATGTAAATTAATAAACTGATCCATCTGTACCTGTGTGCTGGCAGCATGCTAAAGCATATCACATATTATTTACTGATATACCTCTGAGAACCACAGGAAGAGAGACCAAAACCATATTGCTCCAACAAAAAAGTTTTCTATTTTCTGAACCCCGCCCCAAAATAATTGCAGGCTCTTCTCAAACGTCCTTCTGCAGTGTCCTACAGCTCCACCACACAGAGCAGGGCATTGACAAGGCAATCACACCTAAGGGGAGCATTTATCTAAACTCTGAAACCCTCAGAACTAACACATGCTCTGGAAATTTGATTTTCTCCATAACAGTAGTATAGGTGGATTGACAGAACCAACTGTGTGTTAATAAAGCAGATGGACCTTCAAATATCCAGCACACAAAAACCAGCCTGTGGCCATGTCCTGCAGATAAAACCCCTCAGAGTGTTATTTCCAAGCTGGGAGTGGGATATAAATTCTCAAATTGAGGTCTAAAGATGTCATATGTGAATAATCTATGAAGGACTAACTCAGCCCTCCTGACAATAACAGATTCAAAGGCAGAAATATCCTCAAAATCACATTGGAGGCTTTCAGGAAAGAGTTGAGGAGTAAAGATTAAGAACACTTGCATTCTTCCTTTCTCTTGTGAATGTATTATAGATGAATGTCAGCCTCCAGCAAATCAATCATAGCACCATTCACATGGTTTAGATTGATATAGGAACACCTAAAAGTTATTTTTAAAGGGCAATGTGGAGTCAAGCTCTGCAGGTTATCCCATGAAAAAAAAAAGGCAAAAAATGAAACGCCTGTGCCACAAGGGAGAATATTTCTGCTTACTGAGGCATCACCTTTCTTTTGGCAATAGAACAAAATAGATCAAAGAATATCTAAGTTTATATTAATCCTATTAGGTTGCATGGAAGAGTTCTCATTGTTATCTATAGATCATTAACAATGCCGAGTTCACGATCGTTACTTTTATAAACAGCCACATTGAAATTATTTATCATGAGCACTGGGGAACATCAGAAGTGTCTTAATGCTGAAAGTGACTTTGGATTTGGTGTACCTCCATTTCAGATGAATGAAAATACAATTAATCTTATTTTAAATATCCTTCTGTATTATTCTGAAGATGTTCTTGCAGCCTATGCTCCATCTCTGTGCTACAGCAGAATGAAATAACTCAAGACCAAGTACAGACATTGCCTTACAGTCACACCCCTACATGCTCTCCAACTCACCATCCCCTGAACAACAGAGGAAATATTAGAATAATTACTGTATATTAATAATTTTTCATCTTCCTGTTGCCCTGATTTTTTAGGATTTTCTAAGCCTTCTGATGTTGACATTCTTGCAGTGAACTTTCTCACACACTCTCTGTAAATAACTCGTTTTTCATTCCTTTATGGAGGAGGAGAGAGTTGATGGACTGTTGGTTTGCCCAGTGTCATTGGAGAGGTGGCACTGTCACCCTCCAATCCACTGTCACTCTTGGAAATCTCTAAATGTTGGAGTCAGAACATAAACTTCCCTTTTTTCTTCCCCTTGAGAACAGCGGTGTGAGCTTGTGTTCTTTCATGTCCCATGGTGACATCTTCCCAATTCGGAAGGACCATAAAAATTGGAGAACTGCAGTGCAAAATCAAAATTCCTTTTTTCTGTCAGGCTGATGGGATAAGGGGTTGACCTATCCCTGCCCAGAGAAAGCTCTGAATAGCAGAGCTTTACAGGGAGGTGTGAGGGAAATCCACTTCAGGCTCCTCCCAGGAGCTGTTCAGCCCCATCTGAGGCAGGCTGGGAGATGAAGGATGCAGGATCCATAGTCCCATCCACCAGGAGAAGGCTTCCCACCAGGATTTCCACTGGGCAGGACCCTTGGCACCATCTCACTGCTGGGCAGGGAGGTTGCTCAGCCCTTTGGCTCAAACCTGGGCTTGCCTTAAGCAACTGGGCACAGCATGGCATCCCACCAAGAGGGGACTCATGAGGGAAATAAACCCCACACAACCAAAAGGTAGAACAGCTAACCAAACAACAGCAAAGAGTATTTCATCTCACCTGAATGAATAAAACACATTGAGGAGGAAAAACCACCTTGTTTTTGTGTATTGTGGGTGCCAAAAGCACTTCACAATAGGTTACTCATGTTACTTCCCACTGAGGGAATGGGATCCATTTCTGGAAATGGAATTGAGAGAATTTCACAAATGGGGCAGTGTGCAGAATAGACTGAAAGAAAAGGGAAGAGGATAGGAAAATTGAAGCTTGAAATAAATGGATTTATTAAGGTTAGCCTAAGAACAGTCAGGACGGTTATACAGGGGAAGAATTCTGAGCTTGTCAGAGTTAATAAAAAGCTAAAATTCTCCCCAAGACTCCCTCCCCCTTATTCCTCCTGCCCTTCTGCTTTTCATACACACATCTGTAAGTCAATGAAATGGACTCATTATAGGAAATAATTTTATCATTTAGATGTGGCATGTAAATATTGCACTTTCTGCAAACATGTGTAATAGGCCACAATGCAATTAAAGAAATCAGAGTGAAAATTTATAAAAAATCTCTACCAATTTTATGTACAGATGCATTTGCTGGAAAAGGCATTATTCACTGAATGCAGTTAAAGTGCAGTAAATCGACTTTGAGAAAAATCACAAGACTTTTCAATAAAAAGACAAAATAGCAACACTGCTAAGACAGCAGGTGGTAAAACGAGATACAGGAATGTTCCCCCATATAAAGAAATAAAACAAAACAAAGCTGTGTGATTTTACTGCTCTTTTCCAGGAGAAAAAAACATCCTTAAAGGACTCAGAAAATAGGCTCCTAAATTTGCTCATATGGAGTACCAGAGATTGAAAGGCAAACTTTGAAATACATTACTCAGAAAAATCAGAGAAGGGATGGTGCTTAAAGAATGAATTTTTTTTTTTTTGAGCTTGTCAATGCAATTTGGGGCCAAGCCACAACACAGCTGGGGGACCACCAGTGATATGGGATATTTAATTAAATCCAGTAGTTTGCATCTGGAGCAATTTGCTCCTGAGTACTTAGTGGGCATCCTTCAAAAGCATTAAGAACCTGTCAGTGAGATACAGAAATCCAAAATGAAAGAAACCCATTATGAAAGAGGGGACTATGGTGTTTTTAAAATAATACCCATGGGAAAACCTTCAAGAAAAAATAACACCCATGGGAAAAACTTCTCTTGTGAAAACTGGAAGTAAAAGCTTCAAGGTCCCACAGGGAGGTAATGAACACCTGCTGGACCCCTCTGCAAGGCAGGGGGTTTTTATAAGTGACTCCAATTGCTGCTGTCAGCAGAGGAGCCTGGCAGGATGAGTGGCAGCAACAGGTAAGGCAGTGTGGGCTCAGAAGGGAAATTTGTCCATCTGTGCTGTTGCCTTGCACCAAACACAAATTCACTGAGATGGAAGAGAGCGATGAGTACAGAACCCAAATCAGGGAGTGACCTGCAGGTGAGTTCCCCACATCAGCCCCATGTCACCATGGAGAGCATACCACCATCAGCATGTCACCACTGAGAGCAGGACCCAGCTCAGACAGGCAGCAAGGTTATCTGCAAGGTGCCCACTCCATGCCATGGGCGTCTGGGCAGCTCCCTGCCCCTAAATGACCAGGGAAGGGATGGCACTCCTGTACCTGGCACTGGTGAGGTCACACCTTGAGTCCTCTGTCCAGTTCTGCAATAACCTTGAGGGGATGGAGTGTGTCCAGAGAAGGGAATGGAGCTGAGCAAGGGGCTGTGAGGAGCAGCTGGGCTTGTTTAACATGGAGAAGAGGGTCAGAGGGAACCTTCTCCCTCTTCACAACTCCTGACAGGAGGGTGCAGCCAGGTGGGGTCAGGCTCTGTTCCCACAAGGGACAGGACAAGAGAAAACAGCCTCAAGCTGTGCCAGGGGAGGTTCAGGTTGGACATCAGGAGGAATTTCTTCACAGAAAGGGTGGTCAGGCATTGAAGGGGCTGCCACAGAGGTGGTGGAGTCACCATCCCTGGAGGTGTTCAGGAAATGACTGCAGATGGCACTCAGTGCTCTGGGCTGGTTGATAAGGTGGTGAGTGGTGAAAGGTTGGACTCCATGGTCTTGGAGGTCTTCTCCAACCTTAACGATTGTGTGATCTGTAAATCCTCTAGTCTGCAGCAGGATCTGTTTGTCTGTGCTAGCAAAGCCTCACTATATCAAAATTCCTTTTTTCTGGACTTCATTGCACAGCCAGCCCAGCAGCCCAGCTGGATTAGGAATGTGGGAAGTGTGTTAAATCCAGAAACTGAGCAAATACCTCCACGAGCATTAAAGACAAGGCAGGCACTCCCAGAATCATTACCAGCAGGCCTTGTTCATCATGGAAGAGGGGGCAGGATGGAGAGCTGGAGCCTCCTCCACCCTCGTGTGGGGATGTTCAGTCTCCAGTTCCACATCCCGCTGTGCTGCAGCACTGCAAAGGCATCTGAAGTGATGCTGAGAGGGTAATAACCCCGACAGTGCCTGCAGCAATCCTTCCTGGAGGTTAACAGCGGGAGGCAAGGAGGCTGAAGCATTCATGAAAGCAGAGTGTGAAAAGCAGAATCAACAGCTGAGTTGGCCTTTTAGTCAGCGCCTGCTTTCAGCAGCTCTGTTATCAGAGGAGAATGAGGGAGGAAGGAGAGGAGGGAAGTGTGAAGAAAAAAGACAAAACACCCACCTGACAGGTGCTCCCCGGGACTGAGCAGGTTTCAGCATGACAGTGATGGTGGTGTCAGTCTCGTTGAGGGGAGAGTCCGTGTCGTACTCCGGCATGGATGGAGCTGCAGCAGAACAAAGAACAACTTCATCAGGCACCAGCCCTTGGTAGGGATGGCAATTGAATGGTATATATAAACATTATATTAACATTTTCCAAATGAAATATCAAAATACTTCCCAGTGTTATGACGAGAATGATCAAAACTGCTTTAATATCTGTAAGAGCTGAAATGAGGGATGCGGGACTCCAGGGGCTCTCCAAAATGCAGTTTATTGTATACAAAATGCAGTTTATTCCATCCAAGAGGTTACAGCAGTCCAGGGTTGTGGGTGACAGAGCTGTGCCCACAGCTGTCAGCTCCAGCTGCAGGCAGGCCTGGAGACCCTTTGGTTTTGGTTACAATTCATTATACACTTTGCTGATCATCTTAATACAGTAGAACCAATCTATAGCTTAACTTTTGTCTATAGCCTATCATAACTACTGTAATTACCATATTCATGTTACTGTTCTCCAATCACTAAAAGTCAGTACATTACAGTTTCAGCTAGAAGTTGTTATTCAGATTTCTTGCAGTGGAAAATCCTGAGACCTTTTTCTACTTGCCACATTTGCTGACTTGTTTGCCTGTGCTATCTTTGTGCTTGGTAAAAACATCTTGTTTGAGGTGGGTTTATCTTTTGCTCTAAGTCATAAAAACCCCTTCTAATGAACAAGCCCTTTACCTCCTTGGTTATCCAGTAAGACTGGCTCAGCAATTCTTTTCCTCTGTATCAAAACTTGCTTCCATCTCTATTCCTTCTTCAGACTCTACATTCAAAAATCTTTCTGCTAAGCATAGATATCTGTGAGACTTTCTTGTCAAACTTTCATCCTTCCCAACAAATATTTGTACACTCTTTTTCCATTCCAATTAAATGGGAATTGGACAATCTTCAAGCTGGCTTTGAAAATCCCATCTTGAATTTTTAAGACTTAGTAAGGCCTTGAGGTGAGGAAAGGAAACTGCATAGACACTATAAAAAACCCCAGACTATTAGGATGAGTGAATCAGTGGCAGAGCTAAAACTATCCCTGAATCCTGAATCTTTTTCCCTGCTCTGGTCAGTAGATTTGCCCTCTCACATCTTAAGAGGTTATAATGCACAGGCTTAAGCTGTGTCCCCTTGATTAGCTGGAGGGTGTGCTAGGTAACACAAAAGACGAAAAGAGAGGAGCACAAATTAGCCAGGTTATTTTTGCACCCAAACCCAGAACATTTTACCCCAGTGCTTAAGTGCTGCTGACTCAACCAGGCAGCTGCAGAGAACCCAGTGCCACCCTGGGGCAGTGCCCAGCCAACCCCATCCCTGACGTGTTCCCCCAGCAATACAGAAACCCACTGAATAAAAATCCATTCAGCCAAACTCTAGTTTCTCCTTCTGCATAGTCATCTTCTCTTAGGACCATTCCATGAAAGCAAGACATCTTTCCTTAGGAAATATGTTTCACTTATTGCTTCTTTCCCCAGGAGCAGGGATCTGTTTGGGACAAGTTTTACTGCTGAAGACCTGAAAAGACCATGAGGTCAGAGCAGTACCAAATTTGTTCCAAAGATGCATGTTTTGCTAAAATAACTGTAAAGTATAAAGCAAAGAGAAGAATTCACAAAAATTCATGCAAGTTCATCTGTAGCTCACAAGGGCAAGCTGCATTGTGGGGGATCCCATATTTAATCCTCTCATAGTGATTTCCACTGTAATCCTGTTTACAATCAGGATTTTTATCTAAATGCCTGAAAACTGTCAAGAATGGGGGCTGCTATTATCAGCTCAGCTGCTGGCTTCCCTGTCAATAAGCTGGGGATGTGTTCAGAGTGAATGTCAACTGCTTAAGAAGGATTTCTCTGGAATAAGGTGCTCTCCCATCAAGGGGAAGCAGTGACTCCTTGAAAGGAGACACATCCCCAGGGGTCTTCCACAGCAGAGGTCACTGGAGATTCTGGAGATCACAGAATGGTTTGGGTTGGAAGGGTTCTTAAAGATCATCCATTCCAACCCCTGCCATGGCAGGGACACCTTCCACTATCCCAGGTTGCTCCAAGCCCTGTCCAGCCTGGCCTTGGGCACTGCCAGCGATCCAGGGGCAGCCCCAGCTGCTCTGGGCACCCTGTGCCAGGGCCTGCCCACCCTCACAGGGAAGGATTTCTTCCTAACATCCAACCTGCCCTCTACAAGGTTAAAACCATTCCCTGTCACTCCAGGCCCTTGTCCAAAGTCTCTCTCCAGCCTTCCTGAAGCCTCTTTGGGTACTACTGTAGAAAGCTGCAATGAGGTGACCCCAGAGCCTCCTCCCCTCCAGGGCAGCACCCCCAGCTCTCCCAGCCTGGCTCAGAGGAGAGGGGCTCCAGCTCTCAGAGCATCTCTGTGGCCTCCTCTGTACTCAATCCAACATCTCCATGCCCTTCTGTTCCAGACTGCAATGCAAGATGTTTTCCATTACCATCTGTATGGCAGATTATCTTTGTCAAGTGGGCAGTTTGCCTTATCTCTCTCTGAGTGATCACAATCACTCCTCCCTCAGGAGGGGACATTGCTGATAACAGTTATTGAATGTCACTGCATGGCTGATAAGAACTACAGCATCCCACTGGGAGATGTCAGCCCAGAGGGAGGAGCCAAGCATTCCTACCTGGATATAATCTGGAGGTTCTGGAACACCAGCACAGCTTCTCCACTGGATTCCCCAGAGGAACAGCAGCTGCCTCTGCCACTGCATCTTCAGAGGCAGAGACTGCACCTTTCTCCAGGATCCCTGCTCCAGCAGAACCAGCCCTGACACTGCAGGAGGGCTGAGCCACAATTCCAATGGGACTGCTGCCAACAGCCTGACCCACAGGGTGTCAGCTTGGGTTCTGACTCTGGCAGTGTTGTTCTAGTGCACTGCATTGTTTATTTTTTTTTCCTCCCTATTAAGGAATTGTTATTTCCTGCTCCCATATTTTTTGCCTGAGAGTCCCTTAATTTAAAATTTATAGCAATTGGGAGGGGTGGGGAGGGTTTACATTCTCCGTTTCAGGGGAGGCTCCTGCCTTCCTTAGCAGACTCCTGTGTTTCCAAACCAAGACACCTTTCTGTGCTGAGCACCCCAGAGCTGGATGCAGAGCTCCAGGTGAAGTCTCATGAGGGCAGAGGAGGAAAATCCCCTCCCTCATAAGCCCCTGCTCTGGCCAGAGGAGACAGTGCTACAGCATGACTTAGTGCACCCATAGGAACAAATTCACCCACATTGCTACAGCACAGGTGGCTTTTGATGTGAAAAAAAACCAAAATACAGCCTCACAAGGACATTCCTGCGAAAGCAAAAATCCTTCTCCCTAATAACCTCAAAGCTGCCTCTTAGAGCAAATTTAATGGTAATTTTCAAATTATTTGGAAAATGTATCAGAAACTTGACCATGCAATGAGAGAATTCAATGCCAGAGACTACCCCCATGCATGGAGTTTGTACCCACCTATAGAGAGCCATATATCTGGGAGATGGGGGGTAAAAAAGTCAATAAACCAAGCTCAGTATGCATATAATTGGCACTCATACAGACTGTTAGGACAATTTGTCACTCAGGGGATGATAAAATGCAAAGAAACTGAATCAGAGGAGAAAAGGCCCCCAAACCATTGCTGTGGTTTTTTATTTCTCTGGTCACAAGGGAATGGAGCGCATGCTGTGCTGTCCCTTCACAGCAGGGCTGCAGAACCCCCCAACAGCCCATGGAGCTGTTTGGACACTTAATGGCTTTTACTTCAAGTGGTTCAGGGCTTGAGTGCTAAATGTGAAGGTTCAAACCCTGAGCAGAGGGAGGAGATGTGCTTTGCTTCCTAAAAATTTACCCTGTCACTTACTGCTCACAACTTGCTATTATTAACTGATTTTGAAATAGGGCAGTGGAAAATCTATACTGTAGTGCAATCTTTTCTACAATAACCAGCCATAATTTCAAGCATTACCAGTGTCCTGAATGTTCCAGATGTGTATTTTGACTTTACTGAAAAAAAAAACCTGTTAAAATAGTCCAAAAAATGACAGCTTTTCTCTCTGTTAGAAAACCTATTTTAAAAATCTATTTTAGTGCTATCAACTAAATGTTAAATTCCACATATATCTGCCCAATATCACCACTACATTCGTTTTTTTTATAACTGCCCTGCTTCCCTTTTTTTTTCCACACCTTTTTGGCATTGCCTCTTTATTTTAGTGCCTTTCACATTCTTATGTGCCACAAGCCCTCTCTCTGCTCTTACCCATTAAAAAACCCAAGGAAAAACAGCTTTCCTCCCTTATTTTTAGGGAGGAAATTATTAATTCCATTACTTCATTGCATCCATTTTGGTACATCCTGAAAATAAAAACCACATTACAGAAGGAGTTCTCCCAGCCAGCCAGATAATGCTAACAATAATTACTATAAGGGTAGTTCATTTGTGCAACTAATGATGGTTCTCATTTCAAATGCTCCACAGATATCCAGGGATACTTAGGACACCCAAAAATTAACCCTTGTAATTGTAACCCAAACAAATAAACATCTGTGGCTGTTTTAAAACTCTGCCCTATGAAACTTGGAGAGACATTAAGCGGAGTATTTTTAATATATTTTTATATTAATATATTTATATTTTTAATAAGTAAATATATATTTAAAATATATGTTTAACATTTAATACATATTTAATATATCTATAATTTTATGCATCAGCTTTGAGTCTAAAGCACAAAGCTCCAGTTTTTTGTTTTTTTCTTTTTTTTCCTTTTTCTCCAAAGCAGTACCTGAAATCTTGGTTGCAATCCTGGTGGTGATGGGTGGCCCAAAGCCCTTGACTGTGCTGGCTTTGATGGTGAATGAGTAGGTGGTGCCTGGGTACAATCCCACAAAGAGGTGATGGGTTTCATTGCGCAGCTTGAAGACTTTCCCTCTCTGGCTGGACAGGTCAGCACTGGGATCCAGAGACCCAACGGCCTTGTATGTGATCTGCAAATGAAGAACAAGGACAGGAGGTGATCAGGGGCCTTCTGCACTGGCCTCTCTCTGCTCCCCTGCTCTGGCACCTCTCGAGGCAGAATGCAAACGCAAGGAATTATTTCAGGGTAATTTCCATAACTCCCATGAGCCATTTTGCATTTGGGTGCTGTCAAACCAACATGAGAATTTTTCCAAGGTTTTACTTAGGGAAAAACTAATTTCCTCTCTCAGTTAAACCTCAGCACATGCTGACTTACAACAAAAGATGTAAAGAGTTACTTTATGTTCCCAAGTGTCACTATAGGACATAAAACAACACAATGTGGACACACAGCTCTCTCAAGGCAAAAGAGAATTTTTAATTTCTGACCCAACATTTATAGATTTCCAAAAGTGACAGTGAATTGGTGTCACAGACGCATTTTATGAAAAATCCTTTCCTTAGGATTTTTTCTCCTGAGAAGCTGACAGGCCTCAGGAATGAAATGTAAACAATGATTATCTGCTGCTGTGGAATGCAACAGCTGCATCTGTGATTGGTCTCACGTGGTTGTTTCTAATTAATGGCCAATCACAGTCAGCAGGCTTGGAATAATAATAATATCACAAGATATTATTATTATTCCATTCTCTCCTTTCCTTGCAAGCCTTCTGATTAAATCCTTTCTTCTATTCTTTTAGTATAGTTTTAATGTAATATATATCATAAAATAATAAATCAAGCCTTCTGAAACATGGAGTCAGAACCTCATCTCTTCCCTCTTCATAGGACCCCTGTGAACACCACCACAGATTGGAAGGTGACAGTGCCACCTCTCCAATGACACTGGACAAACCAACAGTCCATCAAATTACTCCTCCTCCATGAAAGAATGCAAAACAATAAGTTATGCACATAAATTGTGTGAGAAAGTTCATTACAAGAACGTAAACATCAAAAGGCTTAGAAACACTTAAAACAATCAGGGTGACATCCAAGCTCAGAACTTCTGTCATCAAACCAGAGCACACAGCATGGCCAGCAGGATTTTCACATGAGAATCACCCATGCAAGCCCCACAGCTCATGAAAACCCTCAGTGCAAACATGGATACATTTCCTTTTGGCAAATCTTCTCCTCAAAAGGCACCTGAAAACAATGGAAGACTTTTACTGGCAACAAAAGCTTTGGAGGCCTTTTCTTACAGAGAATATGCTGAACTGAAATAATATGTTTAAATATCATGAAATAAATATCACGATATCTTTAGACAACAACTCTTCTCTCTGTGGAAACCAACTTCTGCTGTCCTTTCCCTGCCCTCATTCTCAGCCTCAGAGTGCAGATTTACACATGGTGTAATCTGGTTTACACCTGGTTGAAGCCAGGAGGGCTCCAGACCTGGAGGTGAAGGAACGTCCCCCTGTTAACAGAGTGACAAAACTCCTTTGTCTCCTTAAAAAGGAAAAAAAGACCAGAAGTTTCTCTCTTCAATTAGGTAAAAATATATCTCATAGGATGTGGGGGACTTCACCTCAAACTGAAGGATAGCCAATTGGAGAGGAGCCAAGAAGTCCCACCTGGGCAATTCACTAGAAAAAGAAGAGACCAAAGAAACTAATGGCTTTTGTGGGGTGTTTTACCAGGGGCAAGAACCTTGTTTTTTCTCTGTCAAGAGTTTTGTTATTTTGCCTTTTAATAAAACTTTTTTGTTTCCAGCACTGCCACAGAACCATCATGCTGATTTTATGCCTCCTAAGGTAGCTGAGCTATCTTGGGTGTGAAATAGACCTCCAAAAGCTGATGAGACCTGGCTGGAGGAGACCATATACCATGGAGGGATGTCCTGAGTACACCTGGAGCTGGTGCCAGCACACCTGAAACCTGCCTGAGCTCAGCACGCTCACCCATGGCAACCCTCCTGATGTACAGACACTTCAAGGGAAACTCATGACTTATTTACCAGCCAATTCCTTGCCTGAGCTCCAAATTCAATCCCAAGGCAGCTCAATTTCAGCAGAGCTGTCAATATAATGTACCGTGCTCTGCTGCTCTCCTAACCTTTTTTGATATTATGGGATCCTCACTTATTTGTAATGAAACACTATGAATAAATCAATGTATGTTAATACATGAGGTCTTCAATTTTTTATTAAGGTCTCCACCAGAATCTAATTCCCAGCCTTTCTGAAAGAGCCTTTGAAAATCTTTAAGTCACTTGGTTTATGACAGGAGGAAAATGTTGCATTTTGAGGAAAAATAAATATCCACTGTTTAAAAAGGGAGGCTTTAATAATAACAGGATAAATAAGAGACCAAGACTGATGTTACTGACACCAGAGAAGGGTGAGAGGATGTGAATCCTGTTATTTGGACAGAGAAGAACATTTAGACAGAGCTGACATCCAAGATAAGGCAGCATAACAGAGAAAGGGCATAAATAACACCACCAACAAGAAAGTACAGAAGCAGAACTCTTAAAGAAATTTTAATTAGACAGTTTGCAGGTGATTTCATTAAAAACCAGCTTAATTTTCCAGGAATTACAGTCTGGGTTTAAATTTTTATTACATGCCAGACACCTGAGAAAGAGAGACCTTGGAGCATAATGGTTCTTAAAACAAACAAAAAATTAAAAACAGGAGGAAAATCTCTGCACCCACTGCTTTTCCCTCAGGGCGTCAAGAACCAGCATGGCATGGGACAGTATTTTGAGAGCTCTTATTGCATCAAGGCACTTCAAGGCAAGGGAATTTGTAAGACCATTGGAATTAAATTGAGAAACAAATACTTAAATCAAGAGCCACGACCCTGTCCATGCCATAGCTAAACTCCAAAAAGAAAAATGCATTTAATTTAAAGTTATGTAGGAATGAGCCAATGCAATCTTGTATGCTCTGATGGCACATCTAGAGCTAGAATAATAGAAATTCTATAAAATTACAAAGGGGAATCAGCAAAATAAGAACTGGGGGAGAGGAAAAGGAACTTCCTACACCTGGGGCACTGAACAGCACATTCACAGGATGCCCAGGTCAGGCAGTGGCCTATGCAAAAATCAGTGGTATTTATTTTCAAGCACATTATACAGGAGGTTATAAATACAGTGAAAGATGCACTTGTCCTTGATCTCCATCCATATAAATAAATGTATTTCGCTACCTTCAGCAGTTCTAAAATCATTACAGAAACAGTTATTTTTCCTTATTAAAAAACCCCTATCCCCTTAAGGCAAAAAGAGCTACAAAAGCTTTCTAAAAGAAAAAAAAATAAAGAAAAAAAACCAAACAATGCAGTGATTTAAAAACAAACAAACAAACAAACCTAGTCTTTATTTTTCTGTTGACTGTAGCAGAGAATGAGTACAAGGGACCTTAAAACAACCTGGGTCAACTGACAAGTAGCAGAGAAGGAGGCAAGAGCACTTGAGACAATGTCCCCAGTTTGATATTGTAGTGTGGGTCAATTTTCAGAGCAACTGCTCACTCAAATCAGACTTCAGGATTTCCCAGGGCTCTTTTCAGGATATATCAACTCCAGCATTCGTGGCACAGCCAAATGCGAGTTTACCTTTTCTGCAGCAGAGTCTCTCCCAGTAGACACAGATCTTGTTAAACCAGGTGGTGTGGGGACATTCAGAGCCACCCTTGTCCCCAAAACTGAACATTTGACTTGAACACATTAACAGTACCTGAATGCAGCACAGAGAACAGAAACACAGAGCAAAGCTGTGCATGTGCCCAGGGTCACCTGGAGCTATGATATTTTGTGAAAAATCCCTTTGCCAGGACTTTTCTCCTGAGAAGCTGAGAAGCCTCAGGAACAAAATGTAAACAATGGTTATCTGCTGCTGTGGAATGCAACAGGTGCATCTGGGATTGGCCCGTGTTGGTTCCTTCTAATTAATGGCCAATCACAGCCAGCTGGCTCAGACTCAAAGTCAGGAGCTTTTGTTATCATTCCATTCTTTTTCCTTTACTTGCACGCCTTCTGATGAAATCCTTTCTTCTATTATTTTAGTACAGTTTTAATATATCATTTTAATATAGTATATATCATAAACCAACCTTCTGAAACAAAGTCAGGTCCTTGTCTCTTCCCTCTTCCTGAAACTCCTGTGGATTTCTGAAATTGCTGAGTGCTGCGGCTGCTTAAGCAGCCAAACCCCAGATGAAGCAGAGGAAGCAGCTCTGGAAACAGAGCTGTCCACTTGGAAAAGAAGGCAGATTTTCCAGCTCAGCAAAAAACAATCAACCAAACAATCATTTTTCTCTTCCAAGTGAGCTACCTGCTATTTTTTAGCTCTGAGTGTTTTCTCTTCCAAGCGAGCTACCTGCTATTTTTTAGCTCTGAGTGCTGCCCTGAGTGTGGATCAACAGCTGAGAGCTCTGTCTCAGCCTCATTCCTCTCTGGAGCTGCAGGCACAGCGACAGCAGCTGCCACTCCAGCTGCAGCCACAGCTGGAACTGCCAGCAGCGTGTCCTGGGGCTGGCCTGGCACACAGCCCTGCTCTGCCACCCTTCTCCTGCCAGCAGCAGCTCCAAGACACTGCGATTTCCCCTCTGGAATAATCCAGAAGTGCCACACTCCTGGGTTTGTGTGTACCCACGGCCCTGGGTGGGAGGATTTCGCCCACAAAAATCAATGTATCACTTCTCTGGTCATTTCCATGTGGGCTCCACCAAATTACAGCTGTGTAAAAGGAAGGCACCAAGGAGTTTCCAGTCATTTAAACTGATTTAAACTCAGTTTTCTGAAGCAAAAAAAAAAATTGCAGGGAACCAGAGAGTGAAAAATTTTTGAAAAAACATGGAAATTTCCAACTCTGAAGTAATTTATAAAAGCACAAAAACATGTCTGGAGAAGAAATATGGCACTTCTCTGGAACAAGAAGGATGCTGGAAAAAACACCTGTCTTGTGGTTTGTATGCTGAATATTTATCTTAATTTCTTGTTCTAAGTGTCAAAGCATTTCATTACAAAACAAACAAGAGATTCTAATCTAAAAAATAAGATGACTCAATCACTTGAAAGCAGCTGTTCTAAATTATTTTAAATAATCTATTTTAAAGACAAGCCAAGCCATCTAGTACTTCTGTATTCTCACAAAAAAGAAGAAACATTATTAATTTAAAAGTTTAAAAGCACAGACAGAAAACAAACAAAAATATCCAAAAATATATTTTAAAATATAATTCTGATTGGAAATATTGAAAATATTTGTTTTCATTCGGATGCAGAATGAATGAAAGTACAAATATGAGGAAATTTCTCACAAGACAAACTCTGGTTTTTAACCACCTTCCTGGTCTCTCTGCAGGCCAGGCACTGTCCTAAGTGGAAAGTTGTCTCTGCTCTGGAAACTGGAATATCCTTACATGATTTCCATAGGGAATGGGGAGTTTACTCATCAGCTTCAGGGGAACTTGATGGTCCCAAGGAAAATTTTAGTGGCCAGCACTGCTATGGATCTAAACGCAGCAAAATCAGACAAAGAAATACACATTAATAAATGCTAAAACTCCTTGGAACCTCCTTCACTGAGTTAAATAATGCTTCTCATACTGAAGCAATAAAAGCAGTAAATTTGAAAAAAACTAAAAGGCAATTGGTGAAGGAACTCAGAAGAATAAAGAGCAGCAATTTTCCCACCAGCACAAGAGGGGCAGAGCATTGAACCTGGGGTTCTCCCAGCTGGGCAGGAGGGATGGATTCAGGAGGTGCTCAGATGCTGAAATCCCTGGTCAGCTGTGTGTAAAATTTGGTTACATTCTTTGTCAAATGTAAAACAGGCCAACAGTACAAGTTTGAGTCTACTGGAAACGATCAAAAAAGGCTTTATAGTTTAGTGGCCAGGTGTTCAGTGGTGCATAATTGCTGTGATAGATTGGAGAATAAAATAAGAAAAGATCAGCATAAAGGAGTAGGCCGGCGAACAAATTCACTCCTGGTTGTTTTTTAAGCAACCAGTGCACTCTAGTCCCCATTAACCAGGGGCACCCCCTCTTATTCCATCTTTCTCTCTGTTTTTATCCACTTTAAAGCTCTGAATATTAACTCTTTTAAATCACTGAGCTATGGTAACAACCCCGGAGATGTAGATGTAATATTGAGAGCACAAGAACAGCTCTTCTCTCCTTCCCAGAGCCCAATTTAACACAATTTTCTGGGGAGATGTGAACACTTTGCTAACTGTCATCATCTGTGACTGCAGAACTTCTCTTACAAGGACATAAAACTTTCATGAGGAAGGGAGAAATGATAGCAGAGGTATTAACTAAACTAGGAAGCACAAGTTTATTTCCCACTGCAAGAGAGAAAACACATATTTTAAAAAATAACAAAAATAACCTGCTTGGATTTTTCAAAACTCCAGTGGTGAACAAGCAAGTGCACAAGTCTGGAGAATTTTACTCCTTCTTTGAATGGTGGAGGAAGAAATTGCTTTGTCCTCTGCTTTCTAAATTAGAAATGACAGCAAGAGTTGAAAATTAGCTCAAAAAATCCCTATAGAAAAAAAAGAGAGGGCAACTATTGTTCAAAATGTTGTAATTAAACAGGGAAATAGACCATCAAGAAATGTCATGAAGTAACTTTGGGTTTAGAAGTTACTTTGGAAGAACCTATAATGGCACAAGGCCCAAACTTGAAACAAGAACAAATTGTGATAAAGATCTCATCACTCCACTGTAATGGCCCTTTTTGCCCCACACTACTGAAATCCTCAGGGAACCCAGGACGGCTATTTAGACGCTCTTTAATCCCGTTAAATAAATTAACAAGGCAGAATATTCTGCTCAAATCACAGCTGATAGATCCATTTAGCCTGCCCATACATTTGGTACATATGAGTAAGATTTCGCCCTGATGAATAACAGAGTTGTCAGGATTTTGTGTGTTCATAACCTTAAAACTGAGGGCAGAACACTCCAATCTCTCAGGATTGAGAGCTTGCCTGTCAAGGGAAAAAAAAAAATCTGTTCATATGTTTCTTCCACAGCAATTGATCCTGGTATGCAGACCACTTTATCTTATATCTTTTGCCATACAGAATTAATCAGCCCCAGTGAACAGAATTTTGCTCTCTACAGCCATATCCACCATTAAACATTAGGACTTTAAGCTTCCCCCCTGGTTTTAGCAATTGCAGCCTGTTTCAATGCAAATGGTAAGTGCTGCTGTTAAATCACACACTACTTTGTGGGTACATTATACAACCTTATATCTATTTTCCATTTTAGTGACAGCCTGCATAGCAGTTTGGGGAAGGCATTTGAAGCCTATAAATCCATTGCATTATTCCCCTACATTCCCAGTGATGTTTGATGTGCCTGTCCTTATAAAACAGCCCCTTCTGCAACCTCTCCCATCTGGGGATGATTTGGAGCTGACACGTTCCTCCACTAGCTCTCTCTATATATAAAAGAGGTTTTTTCCTCCCCTTTTTCACTCAGCAATGACTCAAGACTAAAACAATCTCTTGCTGTGGACAAGAGGGGAGGCAGGACAAGGAAGATGACACAGCCACTCCATGCATGAGTGTACCAAGGTCAGGAGCAGGGTCTGCAGGGACACCCTCACTGCTCTCTGTTCCTTTACTGAGCTAGAAAAAAAGGCAGATTTTCCTGACTTCTTGCTGCTTTTTGAATTCACTCCTGCTTTGCGAAGTAAGACCTGGCATCAAGACCATTTTTATCCCTCAGTTCTTATCATACTGAGCAGCACACAGGGCACAGGGAGGTGGACTGCCCTGGGAATAAGGATCCCAGAGACTGTCACAGATGTCAGCTCCTCCAGCACTGCTCAGCAAGCAGGAGGCAGCCTGTCCATCCAGCCAGAAAATCCCATTGTCTGGAGCTGCTTCCCACACCAGGGCTGGGCTCAGCTTCCCCTGCCCTGTGGGACTGTGTCCTGTCCCAGTGCTGACTGCCCTGCTCAGCTGATGGAAAAGCCTGGGACCAAACCACTGACACAGCAAAGCTGCTGCCATCCCAGAACATAAAAGCTGCAAAAGCAGCCCCAGCTCTAATTACTTTTCTTTTTTAAAGTGGAGAGGGACTTTTCATAGGGGCATGCAGTGACAGGATAGGGGGAATGATTTAGGTTTGATATTGTGAAGAAATCCTTCACTATTAGAACGGAGAGGCACTGCACAGGTTTCCCAGAGAGTTTGTGGACACACCATCCCTGGATGTGCATAAATCCAAAGTTGGACAGGGCTTGCAGCAACCTGGGCTAGTGGAAGGTGTCCTGCCTATGGCAGAGGGTAGAATGAGATGAGCTTTAAGGTTCCTTCCAACCCAAACTGTTCTGGGGTTCTGTAATACCCATTTTGAGAACCACTTAGTTCCCAATGGCAAAATCCTCTCTGGAGCTGCAGTCACTTCTGTTTACCCAGATGACACCCAGGCAGGCAGGCTCAGCTGTGAACGAGCCTGACTTAGTGGTGGTTAAATCCTCCTTAAAGCAGCTTTAGGAATGCTCAGTGTTCAGCTGCCAGAGCCAGCTCCAGTGCACTCCCAGCCCACACAGAGCAGAGCAGCTCTGCCAGTGCCAGGCTGTGCCCCTGCAGCCACCAGGAGCTTTCCCCTGTGCCACTTGCTTCAAACTCATAACAGGGCTGGCACAACACTTCACAAATATGATGGAGAATTTTGTCACGGGCAAAGTGTGATTTTTCCAGGGCTGGAAAACATCCTGCAATTCATAAGAGTGCAGAGATAAGGGAGTCAGGTATCAGCAGAGAGCTGGATGTGTTTCACAGGGTTCAGCACTGCAGATGGAGGGGAGGGGAAACCAAGTGCAAGGCTTCATGATTGAAAACACCTCAGGAAACAATAGGCTATTTAGTTTTAAATCCTGCCTTACATATTCCACTCCATGCTCTAATAAAGCCTACAGGAAAACTTCATTTTTCCCCGTATCCCAAAAATAAACACAAATCAACTGATGCATTCAAGTCTGACAGAAATATCCTTGAACTCAAAGTTACACAAACATAACCATTCATTTCCCTAGTTGCTGCCTCAGGGAAGCAGTGTTCCTCCAGCCAGGTGTTAAGATGCCACGTGCAATGTGAGTTAACCACGTAAAAGGACTTTATTCACAGTATGGTTTGGCTTGGAAGGGACCTTAAACATCATCTTCTTCCAAATCCACTGCAATGGGCAGGGGCACCTTCCACTAGACCAGGTTTTTGTGACGGAAGAAAACCAACTGTAGTTCAGGGTTTCTGCTGGAACTGTTTTCAAATGTTTTATTTTCAATGTTTATTTTCAACATTTATTTTCAAATGCTTTATTTTTGAATTCAGCATGTGCAGAGGATGAAGTGAAAGACCTGAAGTCATCCTACAGAACATCTCACTCACCATCATTTTGAGCACCACAGAGACCTTCCAGAAATTTCATAAGGCTTCTCCACAGTTCTTAATAATCCACACAGGGATTTATTCTCATGTGGTCAGCACTGAGTTTCCAAACCACATTTTTCTGAACATGAGTTTGTATCATTCATAAGATACCCAACATCAAAAGCAGCTCCAGATTTCAATGGGAAGAACAGCAAGAAACAGCCATTCCCAACCACAGCCTTCTCCTCCTGCTCATTTGACACCTGACAAGACCCATAAGATGCTTTTAAAATCATATTTCTTACACAGATCATCCCAGCACCACCAGTGGGTCCTCCCCAGTTCCTGTTCACCAGGCTGAGCAACCAAGACTTAATTGTCCCCTCCCCTGCAGTGACAGCTCTGAGCAGCAGGGCTCAAGCTGGGTAAGGACAATTAGCCCTTCTGAATTCAAACCTGGCAAGCCAACACCTTCCCCAGACTGAAACTCACTGGAGAATGAAAATCAGCTCTTTCACCCCCTTGCTTGGGGTCACTCAGAACCCAATAAAACACCACTGCATGAGCACCTGATGCAATAGAGCAGTGAGTTACAGAACCACAGAACAATGAGGTTGGAAGAGACCTCTAAGATCATCAAGACCAACCTATGCTCTAACACCTCAACTAGACCACAGCACCAAGTGCTATGTCCAGTCTTTTTTAAACACATCCAGAGATGGTGATTCTACCACCTCCCTGGGAAGAGTATTCCAGTATTTATTATTCTTACAGACTCTTACAGAGTCACTGCCCACTGAACCCCAGAGCAAAAAGCAGGTACAGGTCTATGGGACAAGCCCAGGCTTTGGTTATCCTCCTTTTTCTGCAGAAATCCTCACTTTCAGGCATTAATCCTACTTTTAATCTTGGCAAACTGCAATTTCAGCAGACGATTAAAGATCATTTGCTTTCCAAAGGTGAAATATAATTGTGGCGTTTTATCATTTTAAGCAGCTATAGAGATTCTCCTCCTGCAACAGAGATTCCACTCCAGGTTCCCAGCACATGGAGACTGGCACAGTCCCCATCCCTGTTTACAGCATGGCTGGTAGCACTTGCCACTTCCAGCTCTGAGGCTGGTATCAAGCAGAGTGTAAATCATAAACAGCCAGGGCCCAGAATGGGGCCTCTGCATATGATTTCAAGTTCAAAGCTGAGAGTCTCAGAGTTGGAGGACTCAGATCTGTGTTTTGCATCAAAGCATGCTAATATTTTGTCTAGCTCACCTCCATCTTCACATTCCAGCACAAGCCTCACTTGGGTGTGAAAGATAAGGCATGAAGAACATAAGGAATCCCTTCTTTTCCACATACATTATCAGAGCTGCTTGTTTACTTGAAGGGAGAAGGAGAGAAGCATGATCCCTCTACAACACCCCATGGGCTGTTAAATGTAAGGAATGTAATGGTAGAGACTCAATTCAAAGAATCACAAATGGTTTGGGTTGGGAGGGACCTTGAAATTAATCCAGTGCCACCCCTGCCATGGCAGGGACACCTCCCACTGTCCCACGGCGCTCCCAGCCCTGTCCAGCCTGGCCTTGGGCACTGCCAGGGATCCAGGGGCAGCCACAGATTCTCTCAGTGGCCAACTCCAGTGCTGCACCACCCTCTTAGTAAAGAATTTATTCCTAATATCTAATCTCTGCCCTCATTCAGTTTAAAACAATTTTCCCTTGTCCTGTCTTCACAAAGCCTCTCTCTAACTCTCCTATAGGCCTTTAGGTAAAGGAACGTGCTTTAAGGTCTCCTCAGAGCCTTTTCTCTTCCAAGCTGAGCCCTGGAGGGGGCTTTAGGGTCCTTTCCAGCCCAAACCATTCCAGGATTCTCTGAACATTCCTGCCCCTGTCACAGACTGATTAACACAGGCACAAAAGCAGCACGGAGGGGAAGTCACAGCTTTAACCCCAAACCTTGTGGGAAGCCTTACAAAGGTCTCAATATTCCTAAGACACAAGAACCATAAGAAGCCTGGCTGCACACCTGGACACATCTGCAAGGGATGAAGGGCAGGAGGAGCACTCAGCTCAGGAACACCACACCAAGCCAATAGTCTGAGCCCTCAAACACACATTTAACCTCCTCTCCTGCCAATGGGATCTGAAGTGCATCCCTACCTTCTCATCTCAAACGCAGAGAATCCGTGAATCAAGCCCAGAGCTCTGTTCTTATCCCAACATCAACCTGGGATCACTCACACAAAAAAATTAAAAATTCTTCTGCAATGAAGGAATCACAGAGCAGTAAAGATGAGGACTCACTTGTAAAACAGTTCTGAAACCTATTAAAAGAGAAGTTGATTTTTTTCCCTTTCTTTCTGGCTTCTATCTTAAAATTTTCAGACTTAGAGCAGAAATGAAAGCAACTCAAACCCCAAAAATCCATGAATAATAAATAAGAATGGTCATACTTTGCTAACCACAAAATGCCTGTACCTCACCATGCTTTTTACACACTGAATTTGCCATACTAGAAACAAAAAGCATCACAAGAGCAGGTACAACCATTTTTTGACATCGTGTGTTAAAACAATGACTGACAGCACTTTTTAGAGTTGCCTCTCAAGCTACACCATCAAGTTTTCTCAACTTTTGATTGTTTTTTTTCACCAGAAAGAAAAAAAACCCCACCAACCTGTATGGAGAAAGTGTGGGATGAAAATAGGCTATGCAATTTTCCAACCCAATTTCCAAATTTTTAATATCTTCACCCTTCCTGTCTAGCATAATTGCCAAAAAATAGTTTGGCCACTTACAAGATTTTGAAAACTGCTTCAAGACTAAATGAGCCCTGCAAAACAGAATGGAAGCCAAACCAGCTCCCCCATTAATACACACCTGCCATAAGAGGGCAAGAAATCCCTCCTGAAGCCAATGTAAAAACCTTGTTTTAATGCCCTAAGTAATAGCAAATAAATCCACCTAAACTGCTTCATCCTGCAGGAAAAAAAAAAAAAAAGCCAAGCTGCTTCTGCAACACTCTAGCAGAAAAATGGTCAGCTTTGAGCTAGATAACAGTGAAGAAAATAAATGTTTATATGCAAAATATTCACTAGGAATTTAGTGCTTAAGAAGTTATCTTGTATTAGTATTTATAGCAAGATGGAACACATTTTCCTGAGCAGCTCTGCAAAGGTGGCCAAGGTTGAAGTTCTCATGAATATTGCACAGGCTGTGATGGAGCTGGGCTTTGCAGAGCTCTCTGGGATAAAAGGGGCAGGATCCAGGCACAGCCATGGGGTGGATCTGGGGAAACACAGAAGGGGGATAGAGCTCCCCAAACCCCATCCCAGAGCAGCACAGAGGCTGAGCCTGAGGGGCAAAAAACCAACCGCCCCAATCCCAAAAATGTCTTCTGAACCTTCTATTGAAGAAAAAGTTGAACCCTGGATGGGGAACAATGTGCTCTGACTCCATGATTCAGCAGGCTGAACAACTGCTTTGTTGAAACTATACTATATCACAACTATACTAGAGAGATACTAAAGAAAAACCTGTGACTGTCTGAGACAGCCAGGACACAGCTTTGACCCAACTGGCCAAGGAAACAAAACAACCCTCAGCAGAAACCAACTGACAAATAACTTCAGGTAAACAATCTCCATAACACATTCCACCTGTGCCAAACAACAGGAGCAGCAAGTAGAGATAAGAATTGCTTTCTCTCTGTGCTTCTGCAGGAAAAATCCTGGGAGAGAAAATTATGCCCCTCTCTGTTTAGAGAATGTGAATGCCACACCTTCTCATTCTACATCTCAACATCCTGCACCAGCTAAAACTTAAAGGATTCATGCTACATTTTTGTTGTCATCTTATTGCAAGGGTTCTATGCTGGTGTCTCCTTATCACAAAAGTTTCACACCTGCTTGGAGTTTCTCGTGGTCATCTCCTCAGAGCACTGACTCTTTCCTCTTCACAAAGCAGCCACTGACCCCATTCCCCTCTCACCCAGCCACCCCACTCCTTTATAGCATCTTCTCATTGCTTACAGCTGTGGCCTGTTCCTAATCTTTGATAATTGGCCCAGCTGCAACTCCTTAGGGGTGAGATTACTTTCTACACTAGCTTCATTTTCTTATAATTTGCATTCAAAAAAGCCATTCAACTCCCCTAAACACCTGAACTCCTCCCATAACACCCTCCTCCTTCATATCCTCGCTGGAAAGTTTCTGCTCCCTCCCTCTCCCAGGGGCATATGGCTTGACACTGACATTTTGCTTTCCCCTCTAATAAAAAAACACCCTCAGAAAGAACAAATCCTGTGCCCAACATTACATAGCCTTTAAAACACTTCCCAGCGCTCACATCCAGAGGCTTTTCATTTGTGCACTGACTGTTTGCAAGTTCTGCTGAATGAACTCACTGCCGCTCATTCCCTCTTGAATAAATCCTGGACCTGATTTTCTAATATCCTGGGGATAATCCAAAGTCAGAAGACATCTGGAAATCCTCCATCACCTTGGAAAAACAACATCCTTTGTTCCTCAGGACAGAACTGCTTTGGAGTAAATACATGGGCTATAGCTTTTGCAGACACATTAGGTACTACATGAATAAAATCCCATTACGATTGTGGAAAAGGTTGTCTCCAATCAGGTTTGCTGCAGTAAGTTTCCTGCTTTATTTACCTGAACTATATTTTCCCAGAAGCCAGAGGCTGTAAAATCCACAGTTTATAAAGCAAGCTAAAAAATTCCAACCAAAACAAATGTTTCTTTTTTTTTTATAAGTGACTTCCCACACAAAGGTTTCTCTGAACTATCCATTAGCTCCAAGTGAGCTACGTCTCACTGAACAGCTAAATACTCTTTGCAGAGGGAGAAAACACACAGCAAGTGCAGAAAATGTGTTCCAAAATCAGAAGCTGAGACAATGCTCCTCCCCAACTCATCACAGTTCTCCAGGATCACTGGGGGCATCTGACCTGGGCACAGGAGGGGACACACAGGGTTGTTCAAAGGATAAGACTTAAAAATCCAGTGCCTACCAACCTCTTGCCCACTAAAAAAAAGAGGCTGGAGGGGGAAAAATATACCAAATATGCCAAAATATACCAATATACCAAAATATATCAGCTATTTTTGTGCTGCTCTGTATAAATATCTCTTCATTTCCTAAAATCCAGCTGTCTTCAAATAAAACTGCTGGTCCACAGGGTGTCCAAATGAGCAAGCCCAGGATCCACATCAGTGAAGCTTCACACAGCACCCAGGGCAGAGGCTGATTCATTTTGTTCACACAAGGACAAACTAAAGCCAGTTCCAGACCTTTCTCCCCATGCTACATTGATTTTTTGTATTTTGCTCAATTTGAGAAAACACGGGCATTCACTCAAACACTGACTAGCACAAAAATAACTGCATTATGTGCATTATGCTCCATTTTACATTGTAAGGTTTATTTCAGCTGTGTTATTTTGTTTTCTGAAGGCACAGTGTGGAGACCTTGTGAATGAAAAGTGAACTGTTAAGATCTTTAGATACCTCTCAGCTCCAGGTCTGGCTTTATGGTGCTGTAATCAACTCCCAATCCACGCAAAAACATTTCAATCACACTTTAAAAATGTTTTGCAAAACTCTTGGCATAACACACTTGCTGTACTTCATTACATTTGCCTGCTCTTGAGTTCCAAACAGAAGTGAAAAAAGATACTTTTCTGTTCCCTTTTTTAATAGTCTATTGAATTTTCTTACTACTTCATCTGTAGGAATATTGTCAGCCATTAATTTTGTTTATTGGCTAATCCATTAGATTGGTTCAACTCCCTTTGTTTTGTTCCCCACATTAACAGCAATATTCTGAGCACTCTCACTCCACCCTTGGGACACTCCAAAGATATTTTCAATTGCTTAAGGTGGCATTAAAAGTCTTCCCAGCTCAGAGTCTTAAAGAACAAATTTTAATCAAATTTATTTTTCCAACTCCCCTTTTAGGGTGATCTCCCTCTGCTGCTTCTTCCCTTTTGCTAATAGGATGAAAAATCAGAGGAGCCTGGCTAGTTCCACCTCTCTTTTATAAATAAGGAGAAAAACCTCCATAAAGAACGCACTTCAACTCTTCAGAGTCTCTTTTGGGGTCCTACCCTGGTGTCTCCTTATCACAAAAGTTTCATACCTCCTTGGTGTTTCTTGTGGGCAGCTCCTCAAAGCACTGACTCTTTTGTCTTCACAAAGCAGCCAACTGACCCCCAATTCCCTTCTTACCCAGCCACCCCACTCTTTTATAGCATCTGCTTCTCATTGCTCACAGCTGTGGCCTGTTAAAGTCAGGCCTGCTCCTAATCTTTGATAATTGGCCCAGCTGTAACTCCTCAGGGGTAAGATTGCTTTCTACACTATCTTTATTTTCTTATATTCTATCCCCCTACACTTCTCCTTGGCAAGGGAGTCCCCAGGAGCACACATGGAATCTGCTCTGGGTCTGTCCTGCTTGGTGCAGTGTTGTCAAGTTTTGCCTTCATTTTTTCTTTCTTCCCCAGGGATTTTTCCAGCTTCTAGCTGCTTCCATTATCTTTCTTTCTTCAGGGAGGTCCCCACCCTGATAAGTGTCCTCCTCACATGGGATCACCACTTAATGGAGTCTTTGCTTCCTTTTTGCCAAGGTCAGGATTAAATCATGAGTCAGTATTTCTTGTTCAGACTCAGATATTTATTCGTCCTTGTCTATGCTACAGTCTCACAAACTGTGAGTTCTACAGCATTTAAATCTAACAAGCTCAAAATGGAGCCCTATCTCTCTCCCTACAAGGCCTTTTAACAATAAACTGTCCAATAAAGAAATGGCACCTAAATGATTTTTACTTTTAAGCCAATAACCAACTACCCCATGACCCACAAAGGGGGCTTTTTTATCCAATTACACAAAACCACCCAAACCCATGGAGAAGAAGGTGGAGAAGAAGGTGAAGAAGAAGAAGATAAAGAAGAAGGACCAGCCTCTGTCCTAAAACCTCCATCTTGCTTTACACATATTATCATATTCTAAACCCTTAAACCTTAATTTTTTTCACTATGTGATATCACACACTTCTATTCAAACTCCACACCCATAATATCACAATATCAAAGCTAAATCTATCATTCCATTTTGGAAGCTTCTCCATGGCCTCAGGTCAAATGCAGTGTTCTCTTGGGGGTCAGAGCCTGTCAGCACAGAGTCAGAAATTCTCAGTAACCAGGGTTCCAACACAGTGTTCTGCATTCCTTGATTTCCCCAGAACTCCAGAAGGGTTTGGGGAGGGCAGAAGGGGAAGGAAGCAGCTCGGATCCTCAGTGCCACTGTCACCCTGTGCCAGGGATGCCACAGTGCCAACAGCTCTGCTGGGCACAGAGCTGGGGCAGGGGCAGAGCTGCAGTGCCTTGATGAGCAGCCAGAGGAAACCCTGAGTTTTTAATGTGTCCTGGTGAGGAGGTGACCAAGGTTAATTGCTGCAGATGCAGACTTGGGCTTCCCATGCTGGGATAAAACTCAGCCTGAATGGCTCGGGCACTTTTCAAAGTGTACTTCATCAGGTTTCCATTATAAAGAACAATTAGAGGAGCACAGAACAAGAAATGGTGGATGTTCCTTCCTCTTTAAGGCACTTCTTTCTCTGCCACACTGTCCCACATAGCCAGTCACCGTGACCCTGGGCTGTGCTTCCCACACTGCAGGGTGAGTGCAGCAGAGCCTGGGGAGGAAAAGCAGGAACACCCTCAGGCTCTGACTCCAGACTTTTATAACCCCAGGCAAGTGCGTAAAGGACACTTAGTCACAGTGATTCATGCAGCAAATCATCCTGATGCCACGTTCTCCTCCATCCACCCAGATCACACTTTTCAAATCCTAACAGAGTTTCTGTAATTCTTTTTTTCTGCATGTCTGACACACTACAGACTGTTTTAAAGATGACTGAAAAACAAGCTAGCCAGGATAATTAAATTTGCTGTACAGTAGTCTGCACCTTCACAAAAAATGTTCCAGGGGAAGGAAAGTAGTGCAGGGGTTTTCAAAAATCAAAATGGGTAGAGGATTTACTAATTCCTGCAGGACTCACATTACAGACTTCAAAACTCTAAATGCCACCACTAGAAAAGGGATGTCTATTTGTGGTCAAGCTTGAGTTGTAATTTCAGCAATAAAAGCCCTTGATCAGTGCAAGCTTTTATTTTCTGATTGTCTCAAGTGATTCATGATTTCAACCTCAAAGCCTTATAGTGGTTCAGCCTCAAAGAACATAAAAATAATTGTGTGTTACTGGACATATCAAAGCTGTGAATAAAGTATTTTTCACCAGCTTCTTTTAGCCTGATTTCAGGGTTTTACAGACCCTTGGAATGAGTTTTCCAAATCTGGTAAGTCACTTGAAGATGGCAATAGGCTTCAAATAAAAAGTGTAGAAATATTATGCTTACCCATACCTGAAAGGCAAAATAACTTCAGGTAGTTGCTGCCTAAACTTACCCTGAAAAAAAAATATCAGGGCATTTTATAGACGGAAAAAGGTCCTTTATGGACAATTTGAGCTTGGTACAAAGTATAATTTAAACAGACTTAGCAGCTGCTCCTGGACTTACTGGAGTATTAGAGCCTTTCACCAGCCAGTATTCAGAATCTGAATAGGAATAACAAGAACACGAATTTGAATGAGACTCAGCTTCAGCTCCCACATCTAAAACACAAGGAGGGTGGCATCAAAATGTGGCAAATTAGAGTGCAGACACCTGGTCCTAAAAAGTCACGCAGAAAACTTAGTTTATACTGCTTTGCCTTATTTCTCATCAAAATAATTTGGAGGCTTGAACATGAAACAGATTTGTGAATTCACTAGGGAGCCAGAGAGAGTCATCACACAGTAATGGAAAGGCAGACTTTTTTATTGATTCAAATTAAGGGTAATTTATTGAAAAAAAAAGCCACAATTTGCATGAAAGCCGTTGCTGAAAGACGCAGCAATGTAAGTGTGTTTTGATCCATTTGACTCAAACACACACACACAGAGCCTGCTGGGTGCAGAGAGCAGCAGCTCTGCAGTCACTGCAAGACAAAACCAACTGGTCCTGAGCCTTTGCTCTGACACAGCTCACTCCTTTAGCACTTCAAGTTTCTCCCCTCTTTTACTCTATTATGAGCACTCTGGTCACTCTTGTCCTCTCTGACCCTTCCAAGCAATGAAATCTAATTGTCTGTGGCTTCAGAAAGTCCCACGATCCCTAGTCAGTGGATTTTGTCCTTAACGTGTGAGGAGCCTTTGTTGCACAGCTCTTGGAAACAGAACAAACCTGAACTATCCCAGGGAGATCAGGCAACCACAGGGGACATCTGAGTGTAGGTCTCACACCTAAAAGCATTGGTGTTGTCTACATCACAGCTACTTTCCAAGGGAAGCCTATTGCTCCATGGGGAAGTTGCTCTGTTCTTCCAGATTTGGCATTTCTCAAACATAGATCAAATCTTGATGACAAAACTGGACAAACTGACATATTAGAGAAATTACAGCAGTCATGGAGCAACTCTGGCTCCAAATGTAAACATTTCCAAAACTAAATGCTTCATCTTATTTTAACTGCTGGATTCCCTACAGCCAGAGTTCCAGGGATAGGCTACTAATCCCAGAGTTTAACTGGAGTGTGGATGGGACCAAATGGGCACTGCCCAGGCTCCCCAGGGAATGGGCACGGCCCTGAGGCTGCCAGAGCTCCAGGAGCTGCCAGGGGTGCCCAGCATGGGGCTGTTGGGGTGTCTGTGCAGGGCTGGGGCTGCCCTGGCTGACCCTGGGGTCTCTCCTGATGCCTCAGGATCAGCTTTTATATTTTTCAGATTCTACTGTGCTTTAGTGTGTAAGTCTAGGATTCATATTAAGGAATAGTAAGCTCTCTTCACAGAGTAGGGAGACAAAACAATTCCTGCTCGAGCTGGGGACCAAGGACAAATGATCCAAATCTCAGGCCCAAGAGCAGAAACAGTGGTGCACTGAAGAGAGAAAAACATGGATGAGACTTCATGGGCTAAAGCTGTAATTGGATAATCAACTCCAATATGCAAATGAACCAAAACTTATAAAAGTGTGAGATTCCATGACCACTCATTCATTTTTGTGGTCATTTTGGGTCGTGCAGCCCAAGGTGGATCCATTGAGGCCTCTTAATAAATCCCTACTTTATTCTTTAGCTCCATCTAGTCTGTTCCAGGTCAGCCTTCACAAGGCATCACTCCCAGCTCAGGATATTCTCGTCTGATTGTTTCCTCCTCCTCCTGAGCTGTGGCAAAGATCGAGGCTCCCGTGTGATCCTAACCCCATCAACCCCACCTGGAGCACTGGATTCCCTTCCCCAGCTCTTGAGACAACCAAGCCATTTCTCCTGGAGCTCCTCGCTACAAAGCTTCCATGTTTATGTGGAAATAATGTAAAACACCAACATTCCCTGCCTTCAGCACATCCCTGGCTGCTGCCCCTGTGTTATACCACAGCCAGGTTATCAGTGATGGTGGCTTTCCTCCGTGTGAACAGGTTTTTTGTGCCATCTTCACACATTATTAATCTCTGCAGCTAAATTTTCCCAAGGGATCTAAGCCAGGTTTCATCTGCTTGGAAGGCCTGGAGATTTGAGAGAAGTGATTTCTCTCCCCCAGCCACAGAGTGGCTCCTTTAACACATTCCCACATTTGCATTTTGCCATTTGCATATGCACAGTTTAATGCCAGAGCAGCACTGTAAACAGGACTGTTAGTTTTATGAAAATCTGACTTTTGGGGGGAATTGCTTTGTGCCAAACAATAGTAAAAAGCAGGATCCAAAGTAAATCTTACAGTGAAGGGAGAAAAACCCACTTATTACAAGACTAGGAAAACTGCATGAAATGCTGAGGAGCCTCTTACAAAGGCAAATTATCCCACAGCGTAGATGGCAAAGGGATCATTTACATTCCCAGTCCGTAAAAAGCAGTGATTAATACAGCTAGAGAAAATGTAAAATTTAATGAGTAACTGAAGTGTTCAAACAAACTGCTAGTTTAATAAAGCAGAATGACAGGGCCAAAGTGTTGGGAATAAAATCCCAAGGTTCTGTTAGCAGAGAGAAAATTCATGGATGGAGTGCGAAAAAGAAAAGGTGATTTAACATCAAAGGAAATAATTACTCTTCATCTAAATAAGAATTAGAATGAACATTTATATTGTCTTTTCTTCCCCTCCGAAGGTCTCCAAAACTCTTATTTATTTTAGTTTACATACTTAGCTAATTAAAGCTCTAAAATAATATAAATTTTTATGGGCCATTTTTGGAGAAAACCAGCACAACTAAAAACAATATCAGGCACTTTGAATACTGCATCAAGGTTCTATTAGCTTTCATGGTGCAATATTTATTTTTTTTAAACTGCCTCCTGCTGAATAATTACGATCTTATTTTTAAGCAATTTTTAAAAATTACACATGGATCGCAGACTTTCATTCTTAATGGCTTGAATTTAGCAATAACCTGCACTGGAGTTGGCAAAGAAAATATTGAACCAAGGTCTTGGCTGATGCAGAGGGGAAACCTTGCTGATGTTGGGCTGTTTTTGTGAGCAGTGTCTGAAGGGTGCTTGACTGTGCAGCTCCAGCCCTGTGTCACCCTGGTTTTTTAAAATTTTCTAAGCTTTCTGATGTTGACATTTTTGTAGTGAACTTTCTCACACAATTTCTGTAAATAACTCATTATTTTGCATTCCTTTATGGAGGAGGAGAAAGTTGATGGACTGTTGGTTTGTCCATCAGTCAGTTGGAGAGGTGGCACTGTCACCCTCCAATCCACTGCCACTTTTAGAAAACTATAAATGTTGGAGTCAGAAAATAAACATCCCTTTTTCTTCACCTTGAGAACAGCGGTGTGAGCTTGTGTTCTTTCATGTCCTATAGTGACAGCCCTGCAAATCCCTTTCCTCCTCCAAGTGCTGAGTGGGTTCCAGCTCATCTCCTGTCTCTCCAGTGTTGGCTCTGCAGGCCAAATGTGCCTGTTATTTTTATTGGGTTTTTTTACCCTGTTTCTCTGAACTGAGCCACACAAACCCAACATGATAAAGGGTCAGGGAAGCCCAGGGTGCTGCTGGGCAAAGCTGACAACAATTCTTCACTGAGAGCTTTTCACTCCTCACAATGTGCAGCTAAAATGTCTGTGGAAAAGACAGTCCAACTCCCTCCAGAAGTAATACAGATATTTTTCACAACTGCATCTTCCTCTCCCAACAACAACCACCTACCACTGTGCAATGTAGTCACAAATAGATCCATGGAGAGCTGCTACTAATAACTTGCATTTTGAAGCTCCAAATATTCAGCTTTTAGAGTGAGAGTGGTGAGACAGATCTTCCCAGAGCATTGTAAAAGTCAAGATGCCCTCTGAAAACGTGGGAACATCTTGACCCCAAAATGCCAAGGTGGACATTGAAAAGACAAGGCAGAATTAAGGGTTCTCTAGGAGCCCTTTTGGAAAGAACCACTTTGCATTCATGCAGCATTGTCATCATAACCTCAGGATCTCTCCTGTAATTAGGAGCTCCTCTGTGGGGATACAGCCAGCCATTTTCATCCCAGGTATGTTTGTCATGTTGGAAGTATGGTACAATGAGTACCCTGAGTGGGAAGAGAGTAATGGCAGTACAAGAGCACAAGCCACACTCCAACACAAAGTCATTATTTCACAGTCACTGATGTCTGCATGACTTGCTGCTCACAGAACTCATCTGCACAGAGAGGACTCTTCCCACTCTCACAGCAAGGACTGGCTTAGTTTCAGACACTGGGAGGTTTGTGGGCTTTTTGTTCACCCTTTTTCACTCCCTCGTACAGTTACTTTTATTTTTACTGTCACATTGGCAAAAATCAATGCACTGAGAACACAGCTGCTAGAAACACTTGTTAGGGACACTAGGATACAGCTCAAGGTCCCTCACACACATTCTCCCTTTACAGTGTCTGTAACACCCATAAGAGGCTGGAAATGGCAGCATTTCCAGAGACAAACCAGGAAAAAATAAACGAAGAAAAGCCAGTTTTAGTGAAGAGACCCTGAGATTAGCTCAGCTGGTCAGAGCCTGGTGCTAAAAACACCACAGCTGGTGGTTCAGCCCCTGGATGGGCCATTCACTTCAGAGTTGGACTTGATGATCCTTGTGGGTCCCTTGCAACTCAGATTATTCTGTAAAATTGATGATTAAACCCCGAGTCTGCTGTTATTAGATTAGTCTAGAATAGTAATATGTAGAACTTGGGTGTAAGTGCACCCAAAAATTCATCAGCCCAGGCAGTTCTTGCAGTGTGTGTGTGTGTCCTGAATGAAAAGGATGACCCCAGACATCTCTCTAGAAGTCAAACTCAAGTCAGATTTACACAGATATCTGCAAAGAGATTTGGCTTCTTGAGCTACAAAACTGATGTAGTCGTCCCTTCAGCTTCCAAAGTTTGCAAAGAAGGCAGGAACCCATCATCTCTTCCATGGCCATCTCTTGTCCCTGCCTCAAACGTGTGACATTGGCTCCTGAACACTGCAGGCTCTTGGCAGTGACATTAAATTTAATTTAATATCATAAGACTGCATTGATGCTTAGCAAGAGCCCCAATCCACTAAAGCATATTTCCCTCTAGGGACTTGGGCATGAAAAGGAAAAGCTGCTGAACAGAAGGCAACATATCTTCCTCTACATTTATATCCAGAGACATATCTGCCTGCAACGGCAAGTAGGAAAAACAAGTGTCACCTCAGAGAAGAGCTCTGTCACCTCATCTGTTACCTTCCTCAACAAAACAATGGCTCTCTGAGGGGCAGAAAAGGCTGAATGGGTTGTACCAGATTGTTTTCAGCTGCAGGCAATATTTATAATGACTAATTTATATGCAGAAATATTTATAAACAGTAAATTTAGAGACTGTCATCTTGGTAAAGCTGCACAAGCCATGCCACAGAGTGTTCTGCCCAAACCCTGCAGCCCTTTAGGTGATAACGAGTTGCAGAGGAAAGGGGTCCTCCCATAAATTATTAGTTAGCCTTTATTAGTATGAACACCTGAAATATCATCAGTAGGAACCACCACATCTTCAGAATGCATGTAATGAAAAATAAAATTCATCTCCACCTTCTGAAACACCACCTCTTCCAACAGTTACTATGGAACATGGAAACTAACTCAAAGCTTGTTAAAGATTGCAGTGCAAGATGTTTTCTATTACCATCTGTATGGCAGTTGTCTTTTGTCAAGTGGGCAGTTTGCCTTATCTCTCTCTTTGACCACAATCACTCCTCCCTTGGGAGGGGACATCTGCTGATAACAGCTATTGAATGTCCCTGCATGGCTGATAAGAACTACAGCATCCCATTGGGAGATGTGAGCCCAGAGGGAGGAGCCAAGCATTCCTACCTGGATATAATCTGGAGGTTCTGGAACACCAGCACAGCTTCTGCACTGGATTCCCCAGAGGAACAGCAGCTGCCTCTCCCACTGCATCTTCAGAGGAAGAGACTGCACCTTTCTACAGGATCCCTGCTCCAGCAGAACCAGCCCTGACACTGCAGGAGGGCTGAGCCACAATTCCAATGGGACTGCTGCCAACAGCCTGACCCACAGGGTGTCAGGTTGGGTTCTGACTCTGGCAGTGTTGTTCCAGTGTACTGCATTGTTTATTTTATCCTTTTATTTTTTCCTTCCCTATTAAAGAGCTGTTATTTCCTGCTCTCATAATTTTGCCTGAGAGTCCCTTAATTTAAAATTTATAGCAATTTGGAGGGGTGGGGAGGGTTTAGATTCTCCATTTCAGAGGAGGCTCCTGTCTTCCTTAGCAGACTCCTGTCTTTCCAAACCAAGACAAAGCTGTCCACTGCTTTTGCTGTTATTGATTTTCCTCTGTTCACTTGGGGAGAGGGTAAAAACCATGCACTGCACAAAGAGATGCACTGCACATGGTGCCAACACTTGGGTGCTCAGGGCAGCACGGCTGCCTTTTGCTGGGAAGGCTCTCAGCCAGCAGGGATCCTGAAGGGATCAGTGCCATCCAGCAGGAACACTTCTCTCCTAAGAGCTGCTGTCAGTTTTCTCATCTACACCTGACACAGTTCAGTAATAGACTGGTGAGGACTCAGAGATCTCCTGAGCAGATGGCAGTTCTGCCAGTCTCATCCAGGACCCAGCCTGTTCAGCACAGCAACACAGAGAGAAGCAAACTCAAACCACAGTCTCTTACCCACCTGCCACAGACTGGCAGGAATGGCAAATCACTGCTGTCCAGGTCTGTACAATAAATGCTACTATTGGTACAAAAAGGCGGCTTTCTCCAAAAAGCGGATGCTACCACTCCTGACACACCCACCACTGTGCACAGCAACAGCTGGAGAGTTATTTCCTTTCTGTGCTTATCTAATTTCAGCCAACACTGAAACACCAGTGTGGAACTGCACACTAAACAGATGCACACTCAGCCTCAGCAGGTTTAGAATCACCTACCAAAACTCTGCTAGGCTTATCTTATGCTGAACTGATTAATCACAGGCAAGGCTTCCAGGAGCAGTGTGTGCCCCCAGCACATCATTAAGGATTATGTTCACACATCCTCTGTTTAGACAGCACTGTGTTAAATCCCAGCAAATAACTTGGTCACTGAGATGTGTGTGGAGCCCATAAGGAGGGAAGCTGCTAAAACAATTATGTAATGACATGAAAAAGCAGTAGGTAAACTGCACATCTTGGTTCTTCCTGGGCATGAATGCTTCACTAGGGCTTCGTCTTCACCAGATTTGCTGAGGAAGAAAAGAGCCACTGCTACAATGATTCCCTGTTAGAAATGCCTGATAGACTGACATAGTTTTTGTCACACCACTGAGCAGCTCAGGGTAAAGGAAAACACCAAAATTTCTGTCACAGACATCTTTTATGAAAAATCCTTTCCTCAAGATTTTTCCTCCTGAGAAGCTGAGAAGCTTCAGGAACAAAATGTAAACAATGATTATCTGCTGCTGTGGAATGCAACAGGTGGATCTGTGATTGGTCTCATGTGGTTGTTTCTAATTAATGGCCAATCACAGTCAGCTGGCTGGGACAGAAAGTATGAGACAAAGCCTTTGTTATCATTCTTTGCTCTTCTATTCTTAGCTAGTCTTCTGATGAAATCCTTTCTTCTATTCTTTTAGTATAGTTTTAATGTAATATATATCATAAAATAACAAATCAGCCTTCTGAAACATGGAGTCAGATCCTCATCTCTTCCCTCATCCAAGAACCCCTGTGAACAAGGTCACAGATTTCCATGCAGCAGGCAGAACTGCAGCTCATCGATTGTCACCCTTCCCTTGGCAACTCCTAGCAAACCACTGTAGCTGCAGGGAATTTCTCATGGTCCAGAAAGGCTGTTCCAAAGTCCTGCAAAGTCCACAGTCTTTATTTAAACCTGTCAGCAAAGCAGCCAGAAATAGATGTCCCTCTGCTGCAGGATTACACAACTTAAACTAGTAGCAGGTAACAAGGGATTTCCTCAAAAGTCTTTCCCAAGCAGCTTTCTTGGCACTTATTACCATGACAGAGGAAAAGGAGAGCCTGAGGAGCTCAGCTGGCAGCATGGCAGACCTTAGCCTCAGGCAAAGCAGAATGAATTCCCCTGTTCCCCAGTCACTGCAATTCATAGCCCAGGGCTGTGTCTCATTACTCCTGCCCAAGCCAAGGCTGCCACAACCTCAGTGTCACTCCAGCACAGCCTTGTCTCCTGCTGGCAACTCCTCTGAAAGCTGAAGCCATGGGTTTATCTAGCTGGAAACCTGTTCTCTGCTAGAAAGAGAGGTTTGGAAAGAAGAAAGAATGCTTCTGGAGTGAGGGGAGTTGCAAGACAGATTTTATAAAATATAATGAGAGAGGAAGATTAGAGCGTGAGGGAAGGACTGAGTTGCATCTCCCCAGCAGCAGTGATTGCTCAGCAGCAACATGGATGAGTTTACAAAGTTCACTTGTAATAAGGACGTTGGATTGGTGAGGATGTAGCTTTTGTCTGGATAACCTGAATAATTTCTAATTTGTCTGTGGCCTAAATAAGAAAATGGCAAGTTAGTAATGCTGTATATGCATTTTTTCCTCTTTAAATTTAGTGCAAGTTCAACACTGTCACAGAGACAAAGTTAAACAGCTCAGAAAAATCTTTTGGCTCAGTGGAAAAAAAACTTATCAAGCACTAAAAAGAAAAATATTCTAGACAGTAACATGCAAGAGTTCTTTATGCATGACTTGTGTTTGGATTTCTCATCTCCAGTAGACAAACTAATAATGATTGGGCAGCCACAAGGCCCTTGTGCTCTGTGTAAAAGAAAATAAACAAATAAACCCCATCACTTCCCATTGCTGTGCTGCCATGGGAAGAGCTGGACCATCACCCTCACTTGGGACCTGCTCTGGGCAGGGGCTCATGGAGCAGGAAAAGTTTGAGCTTGCCCTGCACTTTGGGGAACAACATTCTTGACCCTTGAAAAGCACCAAGGTGTGAGCCTTAGGGAAAATCATTCATTCTAAAAGAAAACATAAATCTGGATAGAAGCATGTTTTGCTGTTTCAGCAGGGGAAGTTGTTTTGTTATATTTGATTATTAGGTATTTTTTAGCTTGTGTCCTCTCTCCCAGATATGGGCCTTGTGGAAGCATTTTAAGGATGACATCTATAGCCTTGTTTTCTTGATTCCTTCCTGTGAACTGTAGAGTTGGCCTATGAAAGCTCAGGGCTTAATGAATAATTTTCATCAGCAGAAGGGTTTGAGACCTGAAATCCAGAGTGACCCTAAACTGGGAACATTTCAACACAAAGTATAAAACTGCCAGACATGTTAAATCTTCCAGGGACAAGACTCAAGTGTAAGAGAGGGTTCCTGGAATTTTCACTGGTGAGCTGATTTTGCATTTGTTTTCAATGAAGTTTCATTAATGTTGAAAGACCAAAATATTCCTGCAATGTGGGAGTTTGAAATGGGAATTAAATTCTGTTGAGACATGATCAGACCTTCTTGCAGGGATCTGAAAAAGAATATCCTTCACTGCCTGAGGACTGTGTCCTCACAGCATCTTTTTTCTTCCAGCTCCAGGAGAGAGGGGAGAGGAGCTCCACCCAAGAGGACACCACAATTACAAGACACTGGCTGGGTTCTCTGTCCTGTCAGCCTGCAGCTCCTGCAGCTCTTTGATCACCATGGGGTCATCACCACTGCTGGCTCTGTCATTCATCCAAGCCCCCTGCACACAGCCTGGGCATCTTCCTCCCAAAGCACCACTCACTGGATGGCTGGGAAAACAAAACAGGGTTGGCTGACGCTGCTATGCTCTCAAATTCTGATTTCAAGGTGATTTGTGCTCCTTTCCTCTTTGGTTTGCAAGGCTGGGAGGAGAAGCCAGAAGCTCTTTTTGTGCTTGGAGCCAAACAAGGAATTGAGTGGCCCAGCAGAGCGTGTGCTCTGGAGTGCAGGAACGTCAGGGGGACAATCCATTTCATGGTTCCATGGAGCTGATTGAAACATGATTACACAGCAAGCCAAAGGCTCTTCTCCTCTGAGATTCCTCAATGCCTGGGCTTCCCAGGAACAATTATTACTGCAGGTGACTTCAGATTGCAGCCGGGATGGACTTAGGTTCAATCTTATCAGGGAGTTTCAGACACTTTGGGCTGGGGGACTAAAGTTAATTGCACCAAGTATGGCACAAAAGAATAAATTTGAAGGAAGTTATCTTCCAATGACAGGGAAGAGTTGGTGAACAGGTTAGTGAACAATCCTGATCCCTCTTCAGTGCTGGAAAAGCAAAGAGCTGAAGAATGTATTTTATGACCAGATGAATGGGGACATTTTCCATCTTAAAACTCACTTTAAGACAGGCAATTATTGCACTTACATCCTTCCCCAGCCCACTGATTTTTCACCCAGGAAATGGGAAGAACCAAAGGCCTTTCTTTTTCCATTCTTGTGCTACTTCTTTTGGGATAAGGTTAAGGCAGAGTTAATCAGCATTTGCAAGTAATATTTAAGGCTGGCAACACGTGAAAGACTAAAAGCCCTGCAGAATAAAATCCTTTAATTGAGTCACAGCACAAGCACAGCATGGCTGGTAGGAGTACAAAAAGCCAGAGCACAGCTATTCATTAGGAATGAATATGGAAGTTAACCCAGGGAGACCCTGGGAATAAAAGAGGCCCATTGGCTCCCTGGCCTATTTACTGAGAGCCACGTAAACAGGGGGCAATTAAACCTGAATACAAACACAGGCAGCACAGCCAAGGCAGGACAGAACATGGTCCTGCAACACAACCAGGAACAGGGACAGCAGGGCTGAGAATTATTCTCTACTCTCCTTTTGCACTGACTCTTTCTTGCTCTTCATATTTCCTTGGGAAATATTTCCTTATGGCATTTTTTTTAATAAACAAAGCCAAGTTTAATGTCTGTGAGAAAAGGAGGAAGAATGGACTAGGTAGCAAAGCAATTGGGAGTGCCTCAGTAATGTATTCAGGCCGTTAAGGATTTCATTAGGTTTACTAAAAGGTCATTAACGATAAAATATCTTCTTTTATTTTACCTACTTTCTAAACATTATAGTCTATTCTGCCATTCAAGCTTGCACCCCACTGACATTAATTAGCATGCTATATATTAAGGAGAGCTTTTAATGAGCTGTTATTTCATATGATTTTATTGGAGAGCCTCATTGTTCAGCTTAATAGCAGAAAATGACAACTATAGAAATTGCTTTGATAGGACTGCAGCATTGAGGCGGTTATTCAATCTCCATGCTTGTTCCTCAGTTATTCCTTGATGCTGAAAGCTCTGCCTAAAACCCCTCATTGTGGTTGGCCTTGATGCACTGAGTGTAGGGAAAGCTGTGGGAAAGGAAATGCAGAGTGGGGTGTGAGCAGCATCACACAGAGTTGCTGGCTCTGCTGCACTGCAGAAAGCAGCAAGGCCCATGTGTGTACAGAATGGTTTGGCCACATTTATAGGTCAAATATCACTCTTAGCTCTTATTGTAGCTGACAGTTTTGAGTTGGTGTTGTTTCAGTCACTTGACTCTTAAAATATGCATTTGTATTATTCTCCAAGTCAAGTGTCTGCCTCACAGAATGGTTTGGGTTGGAAGGGACCTTAAAGATCATCCCAGCTCAACCCCCTGCCACCTTCCAGTAGACCAGACTGCTCCAAGACCCATCCAAGCTCACCCTAAGTCACTTTTTCCAAATTCAGAGCAAAGCAGGTGCATTGAGAACAAAAGGAAAAGCCCTCCCTGTGCTAAAGCCTTCATTTTTCTGAAAGCCACCACATCCTCACTGCCAGCAACACCACCAGGACAGCAGGGAGAGCAGGATCAGGGAAACGGGGAACCAACAGGGAAGGGAAAAAGGGGAAGGAGAAAGGAGGCAGGGGACTCCAAGAGACAGAAATTGGCAAATGAGCAAGGCACAGAAAACTAAACCCAAACCCATCCTGTCCACTGGATGGCAGGATCATAAGGACTGGCTCCAAGACACAAACACAAAGGACAGCAACAAGGTGAATTTCCCAACAGGAGCCATGCATCCACGCATCCATACTGCTGAAGGTGATGCAAAGATCACCTTGACTGGCTTCTCCCCCTTCATAAAGTTTCTCTGTGTCATCCATTAACAGGATGAAACCACCACCACACCTGAATTATCCAGCTGTATGTACTTTCTAAATTAAACTCTAAAGATGAAACAAAGGGGGAAAAAACAATCTAGGAAGGAAGTGCAAACATGCATCTGCAGTTTGCTTTCAACTTAGATAACTGCTACATTTTGGTAAACAAAATACTGCAAGATGTGAAAATGGAGTTGTTAAAGAGCTTTGGAGTACTCTAACTGCACAGGTACACTGGCACCTGAAAAGATGAGATGGAGGAAATGGGATTAAGGATCAGCTGTTCTCCTGAATGAGCAGTATAGAGAAGAAAAAATAATAGACTGAAATGGTATTTTTTTTTTCTGGGAAAAAAAAGCATTGGAAGGCAGAAAGACAAGATGCTGATGTATCTACAAAAGGATGCTTTAAAATTGAACTTCATTACAAGAAAGAATAAGTTGGAGTTTTTTTCAGTTCTTATCATTTAGTTTGGCTTAGAAAAAGCACAATATGCACACTAAAATAATTCAGCTCCTAAAAAAAAAAAAGTGTTGTTGTAACCAAATATCTTCTCATTTGCATAGGATTTATATCACTGCATGTCTATTGTCTTCAAAAGAACAATAAAAAGGTAATCAAAGAAATTGTTGTGCTCAAGGGACCACATTATGCTTTTATTTCTGAAAAGCTTGATCAAGCAATTTTTTTTAAACAGTTGATTCCTTCTATTTATAACACAAGTATGCTACTTACCTGGAGCTTGTCACACATTTGAAAAACCCTGACATCTGAGTTTCTCAGAAAAACCCTCTCATTTTCTTCCTGAGATGTTACTGGAAACCAGAGGATTTTAAAAAGCATCATTAACAAACGCTCCCAAGTTAAGCACATCTTGCAAGTAACAGCAAATGAGTAACACACAATTAAGAATCCTATATAATTTGAAGAAGTTTGTTCAAAAGCTCTTTGAGGTGCTTATTCAGAAAAGCATCCCTAATTAGGGAAACATTTAAACATTCCCAAAGTCTAAGGCTGTGCTAAAGTAACTGGGACAGGGTGGAGAGGAATAGGAGAAATAAAAAACTGGGGTTTTGTTGGGACTACCTAAAATCAGAGGCCAGACAAAATTAGGGAATAAAAAGCAGTTACATTTATTGAAGGGCCTTCAGGCACATTTTGGGCAGATGAAGCTCACCCAGGGGCTACACCCAAAGAATGGACCACAGGGTTTTCACACTTTTATAAATTTGGTCCATTTGCATATTGGGGGTTCATCTTCCAGTGCCAGCTCCAGGTAATGAAGTCATTGACCCCAAGTTTGCTTCCCCAACTCCCTTTTGTTTCCATCTGTGGGCCCTGAGGCAGTGAGGTGTCCTTGATTGCCAGGCCTGGAGAGGAATTGTTGTGTCTGCCCAAACTGGGAAAGCAGCAGCTCACACTGAGTGTGGGGTTTGGAGTTACACACTAAAGAACTGCAGGGTTACAAATATATGGAAAATTCACACAAGCTAAAATCCTAAAGCATCAATACAGCAAGCTCTTTCCAACAAGGAGTAATCCCTGAGTAAACCCCCAGCCTGCCGCTGTCCTTAGCTGGAAAAGCAGGAGCAGCCAAGCAGCGCCAGCACCCCAGGCTGTGCCAGGCAGACAGAGCCCAGCCTAACTCCTGATAGCTCCCCACAGCACCTTAAATCAACACAGCCCAGACTAACCCCAGTCCTGCCACAGCATCTGATGTTTCCCAATGTGATGGAGAAGGAAAACCATCATGTTCCACGAGAACAACAGCTGCATTTTATACCCTCTGTATTATTGCACACAGGCAAATTGTGCCTTCCTTGCAGGGTCGGAGAAGCCACCTTGACTGAACACCCTGGGTGTGGCAGGAGGGTCACTCAAGCACATGCTCAGATTCTATGCTGACAGGGGACCTTATAATTTACCCTATTTACCTTAAATTAACCCTATTAATTTATTAAAATTGATTAAATAGCATGGGGAGGGGAGAGGAAGAGCTCTCTGTGGGGTGCCACTGGTTGTGGGGTGGGGGACAAGATATTTCCTGTGACTTTGTGACGCTCAAGTTTCACTGGAAAACTGTCTGACTGAGCCCTGCCTGGTTCTAGGAACAGAGCCACAAGATCTGTGACTAACACAGCATCCCAAGCTCCTGAGAGAGCGAGCAGTGCTCAGATTTATCACCCTTCTCAGTTGCCAAGAAATGATAATAAATCAGTGCAATCAGCACCGTTCATTTCCCCTATTCTGGCCCGAATCTTTATTAAGTGGAGCCCAGAACACTGGCAGCGTTTAACCAACCTGCTCACCAAGTGCTCAGTAAATACTACAGTCAGCAGGCATAAAAGAAACAATTTCTCTTCAGCCAGCCCAGCCCTGTTGCAGGGCCCTTCTGTGCTCAGAGCCATAAACTCCAGACCTAATTGAGCTGGGTAGATGTGAACAGCTTTCCTTACACGTCACTGAGAGGGTGACACAGCCTCTGTAGGGCTGACACAGCTTCAAACTTGAACAGATGACACATGGCCACACACTACCATTGCTAGCTTAGATTATTAAAGAAGTCTAATTCAATATGGCACAGATGCAGTAAACCCCTTATTCTTGATGTAATCAACTTTCATGGACCCTGGACAAACCAGAGACTACATCTTATGCAGTGTCAGAGGCAAACAGCATTAGTGCTGCAGATGAACAGGGAATAATTCCCACCAATGTCCCTGCAGGTGAGTGATAAAGCCAGGACCCAACACCCCATCTTTAATTGCTCACTGCCTGTGTTTTGAACCCTTGACAGGGTCTTGTCCCAGGTTACAATATAAAATGTATTCTATTCCCACCCTCAAGAGCTGCTGAAACCAGGAGGGGCATTGTTTTTCCTTATCTCCTGCTAATGGGCCCAGCAAGGCCTTGCCAATGACTCAGAGATAACTCCCTCCAGAAGCCATTTCTGTTTAATGGACATGGCTCACAGAATGATATCAGCCCACTGAGAGATGCTCCACCCAGGTGGGAGGAGGGAAGCATTCCCACCTGGATATAATCTGGGGTTTGGGACAGAACAGTTAGTCTTTCCACTGGATTCCCAGAGGAATGGATGTCCTTTCCCCTGGATCTTCAGAGGAAGACTACACCCTTTCTCCAGGATCCCTGTTCCAACAGAACCACCCCTGGCACTGCAGGAGGGCTGAGCCACAATTCCAATGGGACTGCTGCCAACAGCCTGACCCACAGGGTGTCAGGTTGGGTTCTGACTCTGGCAGTGGTTTTATTTTTTTTTTGTTTTTTTTTGTTTTTTTTGTTTTTTGTTTGTTTGTTTGTTTGTTTGTTTGTTTTATTGCATGTATTTGAGTTTTCTTTTCCCTTTTCCTAATAAATTGTATTTCTGACTTGGAATCTCTCACTGGTTTTGCTTTCAAACCAGAACAGGTCTCCAGGATGTTCTGCTTGTGCTCAGCTAAATGCAGCCCCACTGAGTTCAAGTGAGAAAGCTCCATCCCAGGAGTTCTGCATCCATGGAATGCAATTGAGAGGCTGTAACATGATTGATTTTCATGGGAACATTCAAAGCCACTTCTCACTGAAGGCAATTTCCCACAATTGTCATTTTTCCACTATTTCAACGGTAGAGTTTTATATAAATCGGTTGCAAGATTTTGTGGTTGTTGCTTTCCTTCTTGTGGGAGCCATTTTTCACCCTTTACAACCAAAAAAAAAGCCCCCAAACCCTTTAAATAAACAAACAAATGACTAAGCCAAGCTGAGTTTTCAACCCTTGCAGCTTTTTCTGGGGAAACCTTTTTTGTTGCAACGTCTTTTAGCAGGAAAGAATTTATCTAAAAAAAAAATCAGGTTTCCTGAACAGTTTAGAGAAGGGCTATGAATAGAAATGGATGCATATCCCTGCATAGCTATCACACCAGATAATCCTGCTTTTTGGTATAATAAGCATGCACTTTCAGGGGTCAAGGGTGGAAGAAATTTGTTTCCACCCTTTTATAAATACAGGCAATGCATCCCACAAATACTGACCTCATGCAAGACTCTCTAAAGAGGCAGTTTGCGTGTAACAACCTCTCCTGCATTGCAAAAGGGAGTGAGGTGATGGAGAAGAAATGGCATATTGGCAACTGGAGAGATGAAGAAGGGCAGACTGCAATTTTACATGGTAACTAAGAGGATCTGTAGCCTCTGAAGTGCAATTTAAACTCAAATCCACTGGGATTAGATGTACTAGGCTCCAAGCATCCCATTAAAGAGCTGAAATTGTGTATGAAAGTCCCTTGTATTATTATTCCTGGCATCAAAATAGAGATTTACAGTGTTTCAGAAACAGTGACTGACAAAAGTAGCTAGTTAGAAGCTGCAAATACATCCTTATTTTTCCCCAAAACCGTCAGGGATTTAACAATCCTAAGGATGAGGACATAAGTGATTACAGGTCTGCATCTTACAATGTTTAAAAAGACAATTTGCTGTTTCAACACTGCCCTTAGGCATGGCTCACTGAAAGGACTTCAGCAGTCTGGGAGCCATTTTTCCAGCCAAGAAGCTGAATTTGGGATCCACCCTTTAAATGCTGTTAGGAGCGCAATATCTCAAAAACTGCCTTCCCCCAAGCAAGGGGACAAGTACTTCAGACAGCAGTGATAGGTGGGTTTTCCCTTTTTTCTTCATGTTTAAGGGTGAAATATTCTAAAACCTGAAAATTCTGAGCAATAGAATACTTACAAAAAATGTATTTACAAAGGAAAAGCCAGCATCACTTACAGAATGCACCTGAAAGATCTCAGCTGCCCAAAACAGCAAAATGAAGATATAAATAAGTTTTGTTTACTAAAATTTTGTAGATGGAAGTTTGCACTAAACATACATCTTAGACAACCTCATTTTATGTAAAAGCAGAAGAATTTTAGTGCCAAAGCTGGTTCATGACCTTAAATTAGATTGCTTGCCCTTGCAGCCCAATGACAGTGTCTGTTTGACGGTAGTTTGACTTTACACACACTTAGGAAAAAATAAATTAAAAGGAATAAATCTTTGTTGCATGCCTTTGTACACAAAGGCTTTGAAGCTGAACTCCCACATGGTGTGAGGACAATGAGCAGAATTTGATTATTAGGGATTTTAAAGCAGAACAGCTTTCTAGGACTGGTTAAAAAAATGTAAAATAGAAATTTCAACAAGTCGTGGTGCTTTCAGTGTGCCAGGAGACTAATGGTGGGCCAGGATTACTGAGATGTTACTGAATTGTGCCACTCACAGGCTGCTCCCAGGGATAATAAGGACAATATCAGTGTAACAGTGCCTCTTCCATGAGAGTCACACGCAGAACCATCTGCATGGAGCCTTTTACCCAAACCAAGGAACCAGCAAAGCCCAGCTCTGCTCTCAGCTGGGTTTCTGAGCACAGATTGGTCTGCCTGCCTCCTGTAGGTACCTACACACCTTGAAGCCACCTGGGGACTTGTTAGAGGCTTTAAGCTTCCCCTCTGTTGCTTCCAACAGCAGCTGTGCTTCTCCCTGGCTTCCCTGATGGACAGACAGACTGACACCTCCTGTCTCACCACACACCTGTGAGCTTTGCTGGGCTCCCCTGGTGCCTCATATTTTAGCTTTTATATTTTTCATATTCTGTGCTGTTTTAGTGTGTGGGTCTGGGTTCACATCAGGGGATGGTGAGCTCTGTGCACAGAGCAGGGAGACAAAACAATTCCTGCTCCAGCTGGGCACCAAGGACAAATGATCCAAATCTCAGCCCAAGAGCACAAACCCCGTGGGCTGGAGAGAGAAAAACAAGCAGGGTGGGACTGCAGGGGCTAAAGCTGGAATGGGACAATGAACTGCAAGGTGCAAATGGAGCAGAACTGATCACAGTGACAGACCCCGTGCCTGGTTGTGCATTTTGGGGCCGTTTTGGTTCATCTTGGGTGCAGCCCTGGCTGGGCTCTGGTGCTGCCCAAGGTGCATCCATTGAGGAGATCCTTTTGATTAATCCCTGCTTTATTACTTAGCTCTGTCCAGGTCTGTTCTAGGGCAGCCTACACAAGGCATCACCCCAGAATGATCTGTTCCATCTCCCTTTCTACCCAGCTCATATCCTCATCTTTCCAGCACTGATTTGTAATTCCCAGAGCTTTCCCAGTTGTCTTGAACAACAGGTTTCTGCTCCCCAGAGAGAGACTGCAATTCGAGAAGGATCTAGAACTGCAATTACAAGGGATCTGAAAGGTCCTTCTTTTTAAAAATCCAGCTGTTTCTGTGCCCAGTGAAACAATTAATTCTACAACTGAAAGCAGAGGGGGTTAAACCCCTTTTAAATACAACACTCTTGCTTTGTTAAAAGGCAGCAATAGCATTTGGAAGGAAAATACCCATCAGAAGAGACTTGTAGAAGTCAAAAAGCTTCATTAAGGTCCTTCCATTCTGTTTAGGCTCTTTAGAAGCATGCAGTCATTATGAAATTAGTGCTTCTGGCTGCCAAAAGACTTGCTGAAGGTTGTGCTGCTGAATCCCAGCCCAGTTGGCACCCAAGCAGTGGATATGAAAACTGCAACAGCAATTTGGGTTATGGGGACATCTGGCAGGGAGCTGCAGGAATGATTAGGGACCTGAGAAGAAAATCAGCCCCAAAGGGAAACAAGTGGGATGTAAGTAGAATAGACAGCATGATTATTTTGAAGCATTTTAGAAGCTGATAACATTTTTTTAAAAAGAGAATTAGAGGGAAAATACAATATCCAGATACAATGAATCAGATTGTGATGGTGATGGTGAGGAGGGAACTATTACTTAGGAGGAGAAGGTGAGGTTTTATTTGTTTTTATTAGGAGGGTTTGTACCCAGAGGGGTTTGAGAGACTCTCAGTGGCACAATTCTAATGTGTGAATTTAGCCAGCTACCTCCAGGTGTAATGCAGGACCTGACACCACTAACTCAAGTTCATAAAGTGATAATACTTAATAAATACTTTGCAGGTTTTTTTTTTTTTTTCTTTAATAAATGCTCACAGGCCTTTGTGGCTTTTTCCCCTAATAACAGCAACACAACTGCAGAGCTTCCAGAGAGCTTCAAATTCACTGGAAGATCATTGAACCTCCCAGGACAGAGCAGAATTCCCAGTGACACCAGTGACAGTGTACTGGAATTGTGTGGGTTCCACCTGCATGGATCCCCATGTTCCAAACCGAGCAAACCACCCTGAGAGTGCCCTGGCTTGTGCAACTGCTCCCCTGTATTTTTATCTCCAGCTGATGTGTCACAGACATCTTTTATGAAAAATCCTTTCCTTAGGATTTTTCCTCCTGAGAAGCTGGGAGGCCTCAGGAACAAAATGTAAACAATGATTATCTGCTGCTGTGGAATGCAACAGGTGCATCTGTGATTGGTTGCTTCTAATTAATCGCTAATCAAAGTGAGCTGGCTCAGACAGAGAGCCCAAGCCACAAACATTTGTTATCATTCTTTCCTATTCTGTTCTTAGCTAGCCTTCTGATGAAATCCTTTCTTCTCTTCTTTTAGTATAGTTTTAATATAATACATATCATAAAATAATAAATCAGCCTTCTGAATCATGGAGTCAGATCCTCATCTCTTCCCTCAGCCTGAGACCCCTGTGAACACGGTCACAGTGATGGACTTGTCTCAGGCTTTCATGGACAATGGAAAGCTTCTGTAGGAGTTTTCATATGGAAGAAGGGACAGGGGGGGACAACATTTTCATTGTGACAACCTCCAGGCACTCTGATTCTCATGGTGTTTCCAGCAGTCAGATGTTCATCCTTTTGGAGGTGAGGGGGAGTAGGAAAAGGAGGAAGAGGGAAGAGCTTGAATTCACCTTGACTTCTCTTTGTCTCCAGCTGCCAAATATGCAGAGAGTCATTATCAGAAAAGAAAAATTTGTTTGTGCCTCCACTGAGACTGGAGCAATGCTGTGACTTCAGGGGCAAAGGCACTGTCATGATGCATCACAACCCTGCAGGCATTGAAGTGTCTCAGGCAGCTGCTCTGCCAGAAAAGCTACTCAGATTGCTGAAGTCCTTTCAACAAGCTGAGCCCAAGGCAATATTTCAGTAAGAAACTGCTTCTTTAAAAATTAAAAGGAGTTATTTTTGCATCATTTGCATCATTTGACTTGGGTCATTTAAAATATGTTCTGTTATAGGTCACCTGTGCTGCCAGAAAAAAACGAGCTTATAACATTCTATTCAGATTAATTCCTTTAAAACACACTCAGGTTTATAGCCTAATTCCTTACACAGACACCTTCAAAGATCATGAAATGATGAGGGCTGGTTCTATTTCAGCACTGACAGATGATTTGCACCCCACAGACATTTCCACAAGTGTTTCAACAGTGACCAACAATGACTCCAGACTTAGTCAAGGATTTCAGCTTGGCTGAAATGACACTAAATTAGCAAGAAGAAATTCCGTTCATCTGTTTAGTGTTGCTGTGTCAAACTGGCTGGCCTTTGTGAGCCAAATGATGACATAAAAGTGAAGTTACAGGAGAAAGTTCCATTCCTTGCTCATGCTGGAGTGTAAGATCTCAGTGATGTTAAACCTGCTTCATTTTCCCCATGTGACTGTGACAGAGAGCCAGTGCTAGTAAGGACATCTGGGAGTGACATATCACAGGACACCCTGTCCCAAATGAGAAGCTGGATGGGAAGAGGAAAGAGGCAGTGTCAGAGCTGCTTCTTGCACCTGTGGCTTTTCTAAAGTGAGTTTGTACAAAAAAGCACTAAAGAGAGAGTGAAATATTGATTCTTGCTCCTCTGTCTCAGAAAATGCTGCACAAGCCACAGTGAGGGGTTTTATGTCACCATAAAAACAAAATTATTTTTACTTTCTCTAATCTTACAGAGGTAAATACTGAACCCATAAACTGGGCTCAGCCAGTACTGGTGCACCACTTTCTGCTATTTAGTCCAAGTGCCTTCACCTTCTCTTGTAGGACTGTATTTCATTGCACATGATCCTCTGAAGAGTCCCTCCTCTTACATTCCTGTTCCACATATTTGGGTGTACATGGCATCATGGAGAGTTTCACCAGGAGCACATGGCAGCAGTAACGCTTCACAAGAAACACCATCTCTGATAAACTCTATAATCGCATTTAATTGTTTATTTCTCATTCAGCACATGATGGTCAGTGATCATGCCATAACCTGCTCTACCTTGTTATCAGAGAAATTGTTGGGATGGATAAATATTATCACTGAAACGTTCAAAAAGAGAGAAGAGTTGATGGTTGCATCCTGCTGATATTGCCAGGAAGTGCTGTGACAGGTGGAAGGCAAAGAGGAATCAGCTACAGTGTGTAAGTACAAAACCTAGCAGTGTTTTACCTCAAGATGAAAAAAAAACAAAGAAAAGCAAAACAAAGACCTTGGAGCTACTGCAGAAGGAAACAGGGCACTGAGACATGGGGAAATGTGTGGCTCTCAATTTGCCACAAACATTGGAAAGAAATCTTTCTCTTTTTTGAACTGGAAAAGTTTTTCAGTGGTAGCAACAGACTATCTTGAAGATTCTTAGCTATTTTAATCAGGCTTCTTTTAGCACCTGCTGAGAACTCTCAGAGCTCAGGATTGGCTTAAACACACATGAAAAAGGCCCTGTGGCACGTATTCCTTGACAACAATCTGTTCTTCTCACCTCATAGAGTGTAATGATGCCATTTGTCTCATTTGGAGGCTTCCACTGAACGTAGATCTTCTCTTCAAAAGGTCCTCCTTGGATAGATTCCAAGGGAACCGGTCCAGGAACTGCAGAGGGAAAAGAACCCAGACAAACTGTGTTACAAACTCCACCAGCACCAGCTGCACTCACATGAGACACCAAAAGGCCATCAGACAGGAAGCAGAGTGTTTAAAATAAATAAATAAAATTAAAAATTAAAATCCCTCAAGGCACTACCATTACCAAGCTACTATCAATGTGAAAGGCTTATTATTCAACTTTTTGTTCAAATAACAATACCCTAATGTAACCACTATGTGACAAATAAAATCAGAATCCATGAAAATATGATGCTAATTTCAGTATGATTTTATTCCAGTACAGCAGAGCAGCAGCAGGGAATTTAATTTGTCCTTCTCCACCCACACAACAGCAGAACTCTCCACCTAAACAGCCAGACTGCACCTTGGCATGGAGATGCTAAGGGGCTGCACACCTTTACCCATAGGAAAGATTGATTTGCTTAGTGTAGTAACAATGCAAGATTTATATTTCATTACAGCTACAAGGCCAGCTCAAAAAAATCCACCTACTCCAGCAAAATGTTAATGCCATGGGAGATAACCAACTAAATGCACTCCCCAGCCCGTCTGATAAAAACCCTGCTCATTTTTCTGAAATATCTACCATCCTTTTGTGTCTCCCCATGTGATATATGGGGCTGAAGGAGCCACTTTCAGCTGAGAGAAACTCAGGACAGCACCTTGTACAGCCCAGGCAGAGGAATTTAGTCCTTGGTCTGAAATAGCTCCGGTGGGATAACAACACTTTGAAACTTTCCATCATTTCCTCTAGAAAACTGTTCTTTTATATCCACAACCCTTCTTTTATACCCACAATTAATTTTGCTTCTGAGATCTCTATAAAATGTGATGTCCAGAAGATCACCTTTAAGAAAAGCTATACTCTGGAAAAGAAGGAACTATACATTTTTTGGGATGCCTTATTTTTAGTGAAGGCACGGGAAAAATCAATAAATACCAGGATTGCATTTGCCCATATGACAAAGGAAGCTGATGGGAGGTTCAGAACAGCAAGAATTAAACCTACAGCTCTTTAACATCTTCTCAGACTGGTGTCTGTCATGCTCAAGCATTTTAGGGACCTTCACCCTTTCAAGAACACAGCTGTGAAATGGAAATCATTTAAGCCTACAAGTCTTACACACAAAACAGACACACTGTCCAGAGAAGCTGCACCAGTCTTGTAGGACAGAGGGTTATGCTGTTATTTACAACTTAAAGACAATTCTTCCCTCCAAACCCAACCAACCAACCCCACTGTCACAGACATATTTTAGGAAAATTCCTTTTACCAGGATTTTTTCTCCTGAGAAGCTGGGAAGCTTCAGCTTCTCCATGTTTTGCTGCTTTGGAATGTGATCTGGAGAACTGTTTACTCAGCATGTGAAACTGCTTTTACTTGGTGACCAATGACAGCCACCTGTGTCGAGGCTTTGCGCAGCCTCGAGATTTAATAATCATTCTTTTCCTTTCCTTGCTAGCCTTCTGATGAAATCCTTTCTTCTATTCTTTTAGTATGGTTTTAATACATCATTTTAATGCTTCTGGCAGGAGGTGGCCTAGTGAGGCAGAGGGTTGGTTTTGCAATCCTGTTAGGAGGGTGGCTAGTCATAGGGGGAAGGCTACATCATTTTAATATACATATATATATGTATATTATATATATATACAATATACATATATATATATATGTATATTGTAAATGATATATTGTATATATACACAATATACATATATATATATATGTACATTGTAAATGATATATCATTTTAATATAATATATATAATAAAATAATAAATCAGCCTTCTGAAACATGGAGCTAAGAGTGTCATCTCTTCCCTTGTCCTGGGAGCCCCTGTGAACACCCCCACACTTGGTGACCTCAAGTGAGCAGCATTGATTACCCCACCACAACTCACCATCCTCCTCAGTCTGCACCACCAGCTCCTCGCTTTCCATTCTGCCCTCGGGGTTGGAGAGGGCCAACCTCAGCCTGATGGTCATGAAGGGCCGGAGCCCCCGCAGGGTGTAGTGGGAGGAGGTCTGGATGAGCTCCTCGGCCTCGAATTTCTGCTGGTTGAAGACGTACTGGTAGTGCACGGTGAGGTTGTAGCTGTGGCAGCGCGTCACGGCGTAGCCGAAGGGCTCCCACTGCAGCGTCAGCTGCCGCGAGCGGATGTCCACCACCTCCACGTTCTGCGGCCCGTGCACGGGGTCTGGGGAGCAGCAGGAGAAACACAAATGTTAGAAAGAAGAAGCTTGACTAGGCCAATGTTCAAGAAGAAATCAATGTATTAATTGATATGGTGAAGTATGAGCAATACAGCGCTGGGTACACTGGGGGAAGTTTTCCCTCCAACTGCACACCCATAGTGGATGTTCTGGCAATGAGGTGTAGATGCAGATCCTGCCACTGCTGAGTATGTTTTCTGAGTCATCTCAAGCTGGTGCCAATAAAACTTTAATTTCTGATCATCTCCATGCCTTGGTCCCATCAAAGTTTCTTTGCTCTTTATTATTCTTTCTACAGTATCTGGCTGAGGTAAACTTTGAATATTCATGTGGAGGAATCATTTTCACCTGCTGTTCCTTAATTTATTTTTAACAGCCTAACTCAAATGCTCTGACTAGACTGTGCCCTTTATATAAAATATAAATGCATGTGCCACTAGACATGTAGATATAAAGAATGAAGGATGACTGAGTAAAATCAGTGTTTGAGATAAGTCAGACCATAAAAATTCTACAGATGTCAGGGTTTGTTTATCTGACATTTCTCCAACTAGTATTTGCTCTTTTGCTCAATATATATCTGAACAAGGTAATCAGAAAATACATAATTTCACATAAAGTTTCTTAATTTATAACACAATTCAGGGTTCTTCCCTCTCCTCATAGTCTCTCACGACTTCAGCCTACAAAAAAAATGTTTTCATGGGAACAAAAAAGTTGGAAGGATTCCTGAATACCAGTCACACCTCTTTGAGAGATAATTAAAGTGTAAAAAAACCCTTCTAGTAATTCTTGAAAGTAAAGCACGCACCAGCCACCCTGACTTCAATCTACTCATGCATAAGCAGAAAATACATTTTAACAACCTGCACATTCTGTATTACTGCTAAAAATCCCCTAAGGACTGGCAGTGGGAAAGTATTTGCATCCTTTTATAGATATTCACATGTGCAGACACTTTGGAAATGGGATGGATATTAAAAGACCAGGGGTCTAAAGCTAGCAAACGTTTTAAGTTTCCCTATAAATCATGTCAATCCCTCAGCATCCAGAAAACACCTCTTAAAAGAGAGTCCTTAACTCTGTGTGTCAAACAAAAAAAAAGATTAATTTAGAAATTAGGAAATTTTTATGCATGAACATACACATATATACTTAGCATGAGGTGCTGAACATTCATTTTCTATAAATCCCTGAAATCTATGTTTCTGCAGATGAATTGTACAGATAAATTAGGTCAACAAAAGAATGGTTCTCTGAAAATACTCAGCTTCTGAAACAGTAATCCCAAGTCTCATTCCAAGATGCATCCAAAGGAAAGAAAAGCAAAAGCAAATGCAGATATTTGCCCTCCTGAAGTCTGCCACTCAAACTGCAGAGCCCAACTGAGAACGTGGCTGAGATAAGGCAAAAACCTTTCATAAAAATGCAGTAAGGCAGCTAAAAATGGCAGTTCACCAGCATAGTAATGTTATATTGACTAATTTTTTTTTTTAAATTACAAACATTGCCCTGAAATCAGTCATGTTATGGAGTGAATCAGCAATTAGGGGGTGTTTGGCTAATGGATGTCAGATGTGCTGACTGTACCTGTGAGTAAGGAACAACCTGATCATCGCCTCACCAAGTCATCTGCCCAAGCTGGGAAGGGAAGATTTCTTGCAGTTTTTAGCTTCCTTTCTCACCCTGTCCACATTTGCCCTTTCCTTTCCTACCCCAAACCCTAAGTGTTAGAAGATACTTGCAACCAGCTTATAATTCTGCTCAAAACTTAGCTGTAAATGCTGCAAGCTCCATCACACACACAGAGTTTGAAACAGCCTCAGATTGAGTAACCAGCCTGTGAACCACAGATGAGTTTGGTTACAAAGCAAGAAGGCAAAACCCATAGTGCAGACCCCACTCCACCACATTTTCCCCAAGAACCATCTGTTCTCAGGCTGACAGTCCTAAGCCAGGTCTCAAATACCCATGCCCTGAGGTGTCCCTGCAAGTGTAGAGATACACATCTGGTGGCTGTCTAGATCTTTAAGGAGAGGGAGAATAAGTAAGTAAAAGCTACTTAAATTTTAGTTTCAGAGAGGGAGAAACCAAACTGGAATTAAATCAACACACAGAAGCTGGCCCTGGAAAGCTTTATATTCTCTCCAGTTTCAATATCCTTTTTTTTCTTAATACTGAGACTATACCATTTTGAAAATGTTTTCCTGTTGCCACACTGATTTCCTCCACAGCAGAAGCCATTGAAACATCCTTTTCCAGGATGAGATTTTGTATTGTTGTTTTTAAAGGGCAGTGGTCCTACTGTCCTCTCTGTATAATTCTTTCTGCCTATTAGCTCTGTGAGTATTCAGTCTCAAAAGGTTTCTAGCTATTCCTGGGACCTAACATCACCTTTTTCATAATGTTTTCTTCCAAAAGATAAGGGAAATTTATAATTCATGTACAATTCTCTGGTAGTGCTGATATATGAAACTGGACAAATGTCTCCATTTCTGTATTCTTGAGATGATAGCTTCCAAATAATGCAAGAAAATATCTGAAAAGTAGTAACTTTGCACTTGGTTAGTGGAATAAAAGCTGCTAATACATATATCAGCTTTAACTATACAAAGACACCTACCAAAGCAAGATAGAAAATGACCAGCAATTTGAATACTTAGGAGATCAGATACTGGTATAAACTATGTACCCTGAAGTAAAATTTTCTATATGTCACAAGAGCTTGGGGGAAAAAAAAGACATTTTTAAGAAGCTTAAACAATGAAACAGCTGCCACAGATCTGAAACGAGTCTTGAACCCACGCAAGGAAAATTGCAGTCTCTGGGATTTCACTGTGCAAATGCTGTATTTCTGTTTCAGCCTGGTTGAACCATTAATTACATTTACAACGTTCACGTCAAAGTCAAGGACTGAACAGGGTTTTTTAATACCTCATCACCCACTGATGCTTTGCTACCTTTCATTACTCTGGTGGGCTGCAGCGAACACTCAGCAGCCAGGAGCCTTTCTGGAATCCTTGGGGTGTACAAGTCTGGAGGGATCTGGAGCTCAAGCCCTATGAGGAGTCACTGAGAGAGCTGGGAAAGGGGCTCAGCCTGGAGAAAACGAGGCTCAGGGGGGACCTTGTGGCTCTGTACAGCTCCTGACAGGAGGGGACAGCCCCAGCTCAGGCTGTGCTTCAGGGAATGGGACAGGAGCAGAGAGAACATCCAGGGGATGTTAAGATTGGATATGAGGAAAAATTCTTCACAGAAAGGATGGTCAGGTGTCGGAACAGGCTGCCCAGGGAGCTTTTAGAGTCACAGCCACTGGAGGGATTTAAACCACATGTGGGTGTAGAGCACCTGGGGACATGGTTTAACAGGGGGCTTGGCAGTGCTGGGCCAACACTTGGACTTGATCTTAAAGGGTTTTCCTGGCACAGACATATTTTATGAAAAATCCTTTATTTAGGATTTTTCCTCCTGAGAAGCCTCAGGAACAAAATGTAAACAATGATTATTTGCTGCTGTGGAATGCAGCAGGTGGATCTGTGATTGGTCTCATGTGGTTGTTTCTAATTAATGGCCAATCACAGTCAGCTGGCTCGGACTCTCTGTCCAAGACACAAGCCTTTGCTATTCATTCTTTCTTTCTCTATTCTTAGCTAGCCTTCTGATGAAATCCTTTCTTCTCTTCTTTTAGTATAGTTTTAATATAATATATATAATAAAATAATAAATCAAACCATCTGAAACATGGAGTCAGATCCTCATCTCTTCCGTCATCCTCGGACCCCTGTGAACACAGTCCCAGGTTTTCCAACCTAAATGATTTGATGATTCTGGTGGCCTGAATAGAACAAACTCTCCAGTGATCCTTCAGTGTGTTCTCAGAACATTGTGGAGCAAACAATGTCCAGAGACTGCTTTTCCTGCATCAGAATTTCACAGAAAAGCTGACTTTTAAGGCCAGTTATGCTCATTCCTTAGTGTCACGGAGCTCATTTTGTTCTCAGCCCTCCTCTCTCTCAAGGTGAGGCACAGAAGAGAAAAGGGTGCTTTAGATTATCAATAATAATTGTCAGAGCTCTGTAACCCTCCACCAGGGGAAGAACAGAGAGGAAAGGAAGCCGTGGGGGGACACTGGGGTTTGAACACAGAGCTCAAATCGAGCAGGGAAGTTAAACACAGACAATCAGCTGCTGCCCCAGGGTTAAGTACCTGCTGCAGGAGCCTAATTGCAAGAAATTGCTGCTGTCAGTAAAGACAGGACAGCGAGTGGAGACGTCCCTCCTCATCTGGAGCCCTGTGCCCGTGTCCCCTGACCCTGTGGAGAGCAGCAGGCACAGTTTATTAGCAGAGCACTGATTAAATTCTGTTTCCCAGCAGCAGGTTACAGAGACAGAGAACGCACAAAGGGAAGAAAAAGGAGCGTGCCATGAGCAGCAGCTTTGTGTGAGTCTTGAATTGATACTTTCAGATACAGAAATAGAGAAAACAGGCGTAATTATGAATTCTGTCTTCCTCTCATCACCCCAACCAGCACAGGCCATCCAGAATCTGGGCACCCCAGTAAAGTCCCCAGCCCATTCTCTAGGCAGACTGGAAGGAGAGAAGGAGAAAATTGAGTGCACTGGGAGCTGGTAATGCCACCAAAAGCTGTGTTCTCCCAACTACCAGCATGGTACAGCCTCCCTCTGTAGCCTAGGAAAAAATTAAATTCATTTTTATTTACAAAACATAAATTTGGCATCATCACAGAGTGAAGTGCACAGAATATTTCACTCCCACAAAACATTGAAACAGTGGCCATTTTTCAAGCAACAGCAACAAAACTCATTATCACAGAATGTCTAAAAGTCTTGGGTTGGCAGGCACCTTGAGGGTAATCTCATTCCAACACCCCTGCCATGAGCAGGGACACTTTCCTCTGGAGCAGGGTGCTGCAAGCCCAACCAACCTGTGGTGCAATCAGCAGTTAGAAGATTTCCTTTGTGTTTTTCAAATACAGTGTTCTTGGTCTATGGATGGAAAACCAAACTGAAATGAGTCCAACAATGATTTATTCAGGATGTTAGATAAAAGCTGAAGCCTTCTCTCTCTCCTCTTTATTCCCCATCCCTCATCTTCCTCCCTTAATTTCCACAGGGTGAAACAAGTCTAGGGAAACACGTTTACTATCAAAAAATGCAGCAAAGCACACAGAGCAAAAATAATCCAGAAGTTTACCTTAAATGCAAAATTCACTGGGGTTGTGGTGGCTCAGGGTAAACCCAGCCCCTTCATAGTGTGTGCTGATCATCTCATCAAAGAGATCCTGCCAGAGGAATTGTCCCACAAACACCTTCCCCAGCCTTGTCCCAGCACAGCCATCTCCGAGTGATGGACAGCCCTGTCCATGCCTTGAGTGCAACAGTTCCCTCTGTGACAGCTCCTCTGCTGAGCCCTCAGCTGCTGCCCAGCACATTTCAATGCTTCTGAGCCAAAATGTGGGATAAATACCTCTGCAGACATGACAGATGAAAGCACTGATTAAACAGAGATCACTAGTCTTGCAGTGTTGTGAAAGTGTTTTGGCTTTGCCTGGCTCTGAGGAAAGAACATCTCCCTAATATCTGGATCTAAATTTGCTTTCTTTTAAGCCACTTCAGGTATCATCACTGGTCCAAAGGCAGCACAGACAGAGCTGAAAGTAGGCAATTATACAGAAAGGGGTGTTCTGAAAGACTTGCAACAGAGAAAAGAGAAGAAAGGAGTGAGACTGACACAATAAAATCACCAGAGAACAAACAATCTGTTTGTGAGGCCTTCAATCACTGCAGCCCAAATCATGTACAAAGAAATAGGTGTCATTACAGCTGATAAACTAAACCAGGCTATTTTAGGGCATTCTCTGAGCAATAAAGAAAAAAGAAAACTGCCACACTATTATAAAAGAAATAGGAAATAAGTTAGATAATGGAGTATGTGGTTAGGCAAGTCAGGGACTGAGCTCTCTCCACAACTAACATTATCATTTTAATTCAGTTCACTGCAAATACTCTTCATTTTTTTATTGATCTGGTTTTGTTTCAGTTGCAAATTTTAGTTGAAAGACAGTCAAGATTTGAAAATATCTATAAAAAATGAAAACATTTGATACATTACAAATCCCAAAAAACATCCTCTAGTCTCAGACTTCTACTTTGCTAAACAGAACCAAACAAAACAAATTTAAAACAACTCCAATGCCCTTAAATGAGTCCCAGATCAATCTGGACCCCTCCATTTGTTACAGAATGTGCTTGTCACACTCCCAGACCAAATCCAGGGGCTGGCCAAGGGCACAGGGAAAGCAGAGGCTGTGCAGAGCAGGACCTGAGCTGGCAGCACAACCTTCCCAGCACTGCTACAGCCAGAGCTGAGCTGCCAAAGCTCCACTTGTAAACAACTTCAAGATAATTAAGCACTGCTTTTTAAAAAAAGGTTTATTAGCATCTATTTAAAGGAAATTTTTTTTCATTATATTATGAAATGGCAAAATGAGAGCTTGCTTTCTTTATACCCCAAACCTGTTATGCCCTAACACACTTAAAAAATAACAATTTAAAAGAACAATAAAGGGTAATTACTGATTTTATTAAAAATATCTATCATGGATACACATAGCGGTGGCATTCCATGGCTGGGAACAAAATATACATTACTGAGCATTTTGATGATTAAATACAACAGCTTAATTAAATATGCTAATGAAAGTGAGATTAGAAAGCAGGTAAGCCACTGGTTTTTTGCCAACCAAAAGTAAAAAAACATATTTTACAAATTTATTTCATTATGCATCAATAAAATATTTATTTTAACTGTTTGTTATACTAACACATACATGCATTTATTTTTATTATCTCTTCCTCTGTGTGCTTTGCTGTTATCCTCAAATGGACTAAGTGGAGGAGACTCAGAGCAACACAGAAGCTAGATCCTAACAAAACATAAATTATCTCTATAAAATAAATAAGGTAATCAAAATAGTGAGTAAAAGAGAGGCTTCCTCTACACAGGCTGTTCAATTATTCTGAGCAGCAGAAAAAGTAATTATTTTTTAAGACATGTTTTCTCTCATTTGTAACTGTGGGTTCTTTTAATGTCTGTGCAACCTGCAAGAGAAGTTCTCAGTATTCCCTCGGAATCATGTTCTTCAACAACAGATATATATAACAAAATTAAAATATTCCTGGTTCTGCTTGTTGATCTGGCAGAAGGACCTTCTAAAGTTGATGAAACAGTGGCTTTGAGAGCACTACTGGAACAGCCAAATTGTCCTAAACCTCTTGAGCTCTCGACAGCACATCCAGGGAGGTGATCCAGCCCTGGGGGCACCTCTGGGTGCTGTGTCCATCCCTGGGGGCACCTCTGGGTGCTGTGCCCAGCTCTGGCTCCTCAGCACAGCAGGGCCAGGAGCTCCTGGAGCTGGGGCAGGGCCTGGAGCAGCTCGGTGCCCAGGAAAGGCTGAGGGAGCTGGGGCTGCTCAGCTGGAGAGGAGCCCCAGGGAGAGAGAGGGGCCTCAGCCCTGGCTGTCCTGGGTGTCAATGAGTGTCCCTGTCTGTCCCCGTCTGTCTGTCCCTGTCTGTCTGTCCCAGTCTGTCCCTGTGTGCAGAGCTCAGAGCAGGCCCAGGCCCTGCCCCAGGCCCAGCCATGGCCCCAAAGCACGGGCAGGGCCTGAGCCCAGCCCCGTCTGTCCCTGTCTGTCTGTCCCTGTCTGCCTGTCCCAGTCTGTCCCTGTCCATCCCTGTCCATCCCTGTGTGTCCGTTTTTCTGTCCCTGTCCATCCCCGTGTGCTCCAGGCCCAGCCATGGCCCCAGAGCCCCAAGCAGGGCTGAGCCCAGCCCAGTCTGTCCCTGTCTGTCTGTCTCTGTGCATCGCTGTCTGTCTGTCCCTGTCCATCCCCATGTACCCCAGCCCCAGCCATGTCCCCAGAGCCCCGGGCAGGGCTGATCCCAGCCCAGTCTGTCCCTGTCCGTCCCTGTCTGCCTGTCCCTGTCTGTCTGTCCATCCCTGTGTGCAGAGGTCACAGCAGGCCCAGCCATGGCCCCAGGCCCAGCCATGGCCCCAGAGCCCTGGGCAGGGCTGATCTCAGCCATTCCCCTGCCCTGAGGCAGAGCTGCTGCCCTGGGCAGAGCCAGCCCTGAGCAGAGCCCAGAGGGGTTCTGGGGGCTCTTCCCTGGGATATTCCAGAGCCACACGGACACTGCTGTGCCCTGGGCTCTGGGATGGCCCTGCCTGAGCCATCTGTCCCTTCCAGCCTGACCCACCCTGGGATTTATTAAAGAATGCATATAAAAAGTTCAGAAGAATAAATCATAATAGATTTTTAAAAAAATCCAAAATTACTGGAAAGCACTGCAGAGTAAAGGAATACAAAGGATGAAAAATTCCTCTGTACATCACAGACAAGGTAGGAAAACACTCTTTCCTAACAGCAGCCTGCATTCTCACTATGTCTAATGGAAGCACTAGCCCTTGGCTTTCATTGTGCTTCCCAAAAGAGCTCAAAAATAAAAATACAGTGCGAAGCTTTCAACACTCAATTAAGATTTAGGATGCCACTCAAAGGAGGAAGAAAGCTGTTTTTAGTCTGGTGATACTCAGTGATTAGATCTGCCTCATTCATTGTTTATGTTCCCAATCAGGGCACACACTATCTGTATTAAAGAGAACAAGACACTGAATGGAAACCTCACAGCCTGGGGAAGTGTGAGGTACCAGTGTGCTCATCAAAATAAATTCTCCTGTGAGAGCAGTTTATTGATTTGTGTATTTGACTCTCTTTGGGATTATTGTTCAATTACTTTTATCCTCTGAGATGAAAGCAGCTGAATGTAACATCAAAAGCAGATAAAAAGTCGCATGTTTCAAATTTTCTTTCAAATCTCCATAACATCCATTACAGATACTATTTTCAAGAGGGTCCTCTGAGAGGGTAACTCCATCAGACATACAGCTCTCATCTGTATTTCCCCTAATTATTCTGGCTGAAACATATTCCCTGTAAAACACATTATTTATCCTTGAGAAGTGACAGTCTGCAGAAACTGTCTCCTCTTTATCAGGTGAGCTGCTTGCTAATTTTTGATATGATTAGTGATTTATCAGCAGTTCAAATTGAAAACACACAATTTCCACCTCTAGCCCTGTTGAGGTTAAAACATGGTGGTGGTAGGGGTGGTGAAGAGATGGTGAAAGTCTCATTTTGCTGGCTTGAATTCATTCCTCACTACAGGTTTTTCTGTAAATGCTCTGCTTGCAAGAAAAAAACAAACAAGCAACCAAACAAAAACCCTTAAAACACAAACAAAAACCAAACAACCAAACAAAAACCATAACAAAACAAAGCAAAACAAAACAAAACAAAAAAACCAAAAACCAACCAAAGAAAAAAACCCCACAATTATATTTTTCATTGCCAGCCCTCTGTTTTCACTTTGGGACACGGACTCACATAATTTTAGTTTGCTGCACATCACAAGTAATGCAGCACCTGGAGTGAGGCTCTTGCTCCCCTTTTGGGAGGCAGGTGTAGCCAGCAGTTGCCTGGTGCTCCTCTCATTCACAAGGTGAGCTTTGCTGTGCAGTCATCAGGCAAAACTGGCCTCAGCTCCTCAAACTTGAAAAGGCACACTACTGCAAGCTTAGAATCCCAGCATGGTAATTTTATAATGTATAAATGACAAAATTTATAAATTATATAAATATATAAATTGTAACTGGGAGAATGGTTCCTGTGCTGTGTGTGGCAGGGATATTCAGACCACAGTTCATCACAGCCCTCAGTCTAAAAGCTTATCAGAGCTGGCATCAGTCAGCCCCAGCCCCACTACCAGCATGAACATGAGCTTTGTTGAAGCTCAACATGAAGTAAAACAATGAATTTAAATACATAATTGCACTCCCAGTTTGCATTTTTGACCAGCTGCTGATTACTGAGCTCTAAGAGGAACTATCCTGACACAAACAGGCCAGGGGGGCAATCCAGCTGCTCTCTGCACTCTGAGGGCAGCCCTGCACTCTTCCCTGCACAGATGTGAGCAAGGATGGCCTTTGAACTTCCAGGGACATCAGGGTTAGCCAAAGAGGGGACCAGAAAGCCATTCTGAGATGGACCAGGAAGCCACTCTGAGATAGGACCAGAAACTCTGAGATGGGACCAGAAAGCCACTCTGAGATAGGACCAGAAAGCCACTCTCAGATGGACCAGAAAGTCACCCTGAGATAGGACCAGAAAGCCACTCTGAGATAAGACCAGAAACTCTGAGATGGACCAGGAGGCCACTCTGAGATGGATCAGAAAGCCATTCTGACATAGGACCAGAAACTCTGAGATGGGACCAGAAAGCCACTCTCAGATGGACCAGAAAGTCACCCTGAGATAGGACCAGAAAGCCACTCTGAGATGGGACCAGGAAGCCACCTTGAGGTGGGACCAGAAAACCACTCTGACATAGGACCAGAAACTCTGAGATGGGGCCAGAAAGCCAGATTCATCTGCTCTGGAGCTACTTTTGTCTTTTTGTCACAGAGTGTTGTAAAAATCTTTGCAAAGCTGTTTCCAACCAGCCTGTAAAGCACATTGGTTTTCTTTCAGTGATGCAATTACAAGGGGAAGGCAGTCATGAATATTAGTGAACTTTGAAATATTGTTCCTAGGGGCAATAGATTTTACCCAAAGGGATATTAGTGCTCCACCTCAACATTACAAAAAATCACTTTAAAACTTACAGCAACACATTTCAAGTCCATTACCATGCGTTTTCAAATGTCAGGCCTTGAATGTGACAGTCAAATTCCTGAATCAATCAGCCAAATGGAATTATTTCACTCAGAAATTATGTGAAGAGAAAGTAGCAAAAAGCAGTAAAAATGTAGAATAACTTTATGTTGTAACTTAAGCAACTGAACAGGATTCTTGATGAAATAAGGAGCAAGCAACACACTGTGTCTGTTTTACAGGATGATGAACTGCAGAACACACTGGGGATTTTTTGCTGTAGTAGAACAAGATTTGGGGTTTTAATTTGTGATCTGTCCCATGAGTAGTGCCTGGGAATTTGCAGGGAACAGCACAGTTCACTAGCTGGGTACCACCACCCATCGTGGGCAAATCCAGCTGTGCCAGCTGCTGTGTGTCTGCAGGCTTAGCCTGCATCTCCATTTGTGCTGCTGTGTTCTTCCTCAGCTAAATTTTCCAATTTATGCATGAATCCATATGGAAGACAGGCCAAGCCCAGGTACTCCAGTCAGAAATCCTGCTCTGGAGCATCCTTGTACTCCAGTTTCATTCACATCAATGGCATGGCATATTCTGCCCTCTGCACTGAAGAAAATTAAAATTTTGGAAGCCTTTTTGTCCTGCTGACATCCCATTATCCCAACAAGGCATATTCAACATATTTAACATATTCAACATAGTCACAAGATGTATGGCACTGGTGGCTTTCAGGCACAAGAGTGACTTAATTCAGCAAATCTCACTGCCTTTCATCTCTGCTCAGGTGCTCATGTTCATGCCTTCTGCTTGTTTTACCTCCAGCACTTCCAGACAGGAAAGATTTTTTTTCCTGGGGCCACAGAGTAGTGGTGGTACTTTCGATGTGGAAGACAGGCAATAAGATCAGTCAAGAATCATAAATTTAATTTCTTCCCCCAATGGCCCCACAATTTCAGCTGGGTGAGAGGTAATTAATCCACATCAGGCAGTTCTGGTGAAGCACCAAAAGCAAACGTGATATAATCCAGTGATCAGATCCTGGGGGAAAATGGCTGATGGATGGAGAAAGAGCTGTCTACCTTTATTTTCTTATTTCCATTGGAAAATGAAGGCCAAACAACCTCCAGTAAAGTATAAAAATACACTCTTGCATTTCCAAATGCCAGCAAAAAATAATCTTCTAAATGTAGCTAGAAAAAAGTCTTTTTAGTTTTCAAAGTCAACCTAAGTAGTTGTATGAAAGGAAGATTTTATGTAATAATGGGTAGCAATATGAAGCAATGAGACTTGATAGTGTCAGAGTGAGTTTCCAATTGCATGAATTGACATGCAAATGTTAAAAAAATCCCTGAGAAAACAGCTAGAAGCAAGTTCCAATTCATAGCAGGTACATCAGGCACAGCTCAGACACTCTGAGTGAACTAAGTTCTGATGAAATTTTTCTGATTTCTTGTTCCACATTAGAACCCTCAATTTTTTCTGTTTGCAGTGATTTGTGGTGCTGCAGGGTGCTGCAGAGGCTCCCATCCCCAAATATGCCAGAAAGGAAATATAGAACTTTTGGTTCTATTTTTAAATAAGAACCAAAAGTTATATATTTGGATCAAAATTTATCATTACACTGACACAGAAGAGACTCATGTTAAATAGCCACCCTGAGCATCAACTGTTTGGAAATTAGAACAAAACAGAAAGAGTGGTTCTTTCCCACACTGGGACTATGATGGGATATCAGAGTTTGATTTTCACACTTTGTACTCATGACTGTGCTGCCTGATAAAGTTGATCCCAGGAATATGTATTTAATAGGAAGCCAACTGGACACATTAATTAAGGAGTTAAAAATCCTGAGAACAGTTCTAAGTTATAGATTACCCACAGAGCACAAATCTCTTTATACACTCACACAGCAACTCCTGCCCAAGTTAATGTTATTATACAGGGAGCAGCATAAGGAGATTTCTGTACCAACTCAGAGCACTTTAATTTTTCTCAAAGGTATTACTGCAACAAGACTTGCATTTGGCTGGGATAAATTCATCAGAGTCAGTTTGAATAAGCCATGCCCTCACAGGCTGCCTCATCAGAGGAATGTGACCAAGCTCCAGAGAGCAAAGCAACAACCCTGGCACCATGCAGGCTCTCCCATCATACAATTCCTTCACACCATTGATGTTAGGGGCTACAGATCAATAAATAATAATACTAGGAGCACCCTAGTGCTGACCCCACAAACATCTGTGTCAGATGTGGTACAAGAAATGTTGTTGTAGAATCTTAGAATCACAGAATCACTAAGGTTGGAAAAGCCCTCTAAGATCATTGAGCCCAAGTGTTGACCCAGCACAGCCAAGCCCACCACTAAAACATGCCCCAGGTGCCACATCTAAACTCAGGCTCATGCAGAATTCCAAGCTTTAGATGGCCTGACATCCCAGCAGTTTAGTCTCAGAAAGTGTGAAATCCTGTTTTACAAGCCCATGCATAAATATATCAATTAACATTACTGTTTAATCCATTTATATCTAAAGAAAAGTGGCACGGAAATGTAGCACTGGAACCACAACAGACTTTGGGAATAATTTGGTCAAACTACAAAGCCATGAAGAGTTTCCCCACTGTCAAAGCAAACACACACCTGATCACTTAACTAAAAGGGGTTCCTTCTTTTCTGTTCCTTCCTAAAGGAAGATTTTAATCTCCAGGAATGAGGGTGCAAATCAACGTGCTTGTCACTTCTCCAGTCTGCTTTATTCCTATACCAGCCTAGCTCTCAAATGCAGGGACTGTTCATCCTTAGCGGTGCAGCCACTGAAACTCTATAAATGCTGCAAATGGCACTGAATAAATTCATTAAATACAGGGATGTTTTTCTTCCTGTTGTATCCAATTCTCCTCTGGGATATGCTTCCAACAGGCAGTTTAAAGCTAGCTTGAGCATGTCTTCACAAACAGGAGGCAAGAACATCAAACAGCTAAAAACCAGAGTGTACTCTGTGTGTGCAGTCCATCAGCCAGAAAATAAGGAAGGTAAGAAGAAAGAAGAAACAGAAATTAAGAACCAGAAATTTTCAGCTACAGGGGTAATACTCTTGTGAGGATAATCCTCCTGTCCAGGATGTGACAAATCCAACTTGCTAGGAGATGGCTTTGAGACATAAAATAAAGCTGCATTCAGCAGCACTGGGCAGCACATGTCTGGTGCTTCTATTATAAGCACAAATTAATACCCAGGTAGAAATAACCCTAAATCAGACTTATTTAGTTCATCAGCTCAAATGCCAGCCTTCACATAAGAATGCAGTTTTGGCATTTCCAATCTTACACTTCTTTGTGATAAAAAGCCAGACTTGTCATTAATCCTGCAATGCTGATGGGGCAGGGAGGGAAGCTGAGAGTGGAGCTTGCATCCAACTGCTCAGTGTCTCCTCTGCCAGCACAAGGGGGGATGTTCTGCCCAGCACAGGGATATTCCTGGCCAGCTCAGGTGCTGGGAAGGAGCAGGAGCACTCTGTGAGCACTGCATCCATCTCACAGCATCCCAGCACAAGGAGGAGTTGGGCCTCTTGTAACGAGTCCAGAGGAGGCCACAGAGGTGCCCCAGGGACTGGAGCCAGGCTGGGAGACCTGCAAGTGTTCACCTGGAGAAGAGAAGGCTCCAGGGAGACCTCAGACTGCCAGTGCCTAAAAAAATGCTTCCCTGTGAGGGTGCTGAGGCCCTGGCACAGGGTACCCAAAGCAGCTGGGGCTGCCTCTGGATTCCTGGAAGTTTCCAAGGCCTGGTTTGACAGGGCTGGGAGCAACCTGGGATAGTGAAACGTGCCCCTGCCCATGGCAGGGGTGGCATTGGATGAGTTTTAAGGTCCCTTCCAAGCCAAACCATTCCATGATTCTGTGTCTGATGATAGAAACTTGTGGATGTGCAGTGAGATCCAGCACGGAGCTTACAGGTATTAAGAACAGTACGGTATTGGTTTGTATCGAGTCACTTTCTGAGCAATTAATCCAGCTACATTTAAACAATAATAATTAAAAAAAAAAAAAGACTGCTGCATTTAAAGATTTATTCATGGGCTGAGAAAACAGCTTGGATTTCAATAAGACTTTAAAAATGTCTGCTGGGGGGTATTAACCAGACTGCTGTAATCCTGACACTGCTGTATGTTCAGATCACACTGAGAACTCTGGCTAGGTTAGCAGCTACACTTTTTATAGGCTTGACAATGTGTCTGAAGAGCTGTTTTATTTGTATTTTCTCCACATAATGCCTCTATTAAAATCCTTTAAGGGTCTTTTCTTAGTGTCAGGCTGATCAGATAAAAATGGTCTTAAAGGAGTGCTGACCCTGCCCCTCCCACTGTGCTCTGCTGGTACTTCCCTCAGGCATAAAATTGTTTTGCTTTATTTAGTTTGAGCTAAAATGCAAGCACATCCTGGAAAAGGGCAATTACTGGGCTAAATGCAAGGCATTGATTTTGTTCAGAGCAAACTCTTATCTGTCCTCCACTACCCCAACAAGTGTCTCTAGCATTTGGAAATGCACATTTGTTCAAATATGTACATTCCCATAAGAGCTAACCATCCATGGCCTTAATGGCACTGCACTGCTGACTTCAACACCCTGGTGGAGGGAGGACATGAGCATGAAATTAGAATTAAACAGCTGGTCATAAATTCTATCCAGACCCTTCATAAACACATGTTGCTGGAATGCATTGCAGCCATAGTTCAGCTGCAGGAATTTCAATATCTCTTCATCTGGTTAAGGGAATAATTGGGGAAAGAAACCAGTTGGCATCTCGGTCCTCTTTTCCCCCAGCTCAATTTCCAACCACATTCCTGAGGACTCCCCATTTGCTTATCCTTATCATTATTATAGTTGTGGCATATTCTACATTGCTCTAAGTAATTTTCCAGCCTTAGAAATCAGAGATTTTGGGATTGTTGTTACTGGGTTTTCATTATTATTGTTGTTTCTCCTGTGATTATTGTTATTGTTTTCTGCCACTTTGAAATGTTGTAGAGAGCAAATCCCTCCAGATGGCCAGGGAATCAGATTATCCCCATCATACTGAGATTCCTTGTGAGCATCCACAGCTGGTGACAAAAGGAGTGGCTGCTACTCCTGAATCCTGAGAAAAATGGACAATCCTCACAGAATGGTTCTGAAGACATTCACTCTAACCAGACCCATTGCACCTTGCAGCTGTGATGCCCTTGAATTTTAAATTTCACAGGAGATTTTCTGAAGATGAGGAGGGAAGAGAAAGTGCTTATATCTGTAAATCTTGAGTGGAACTGAATGGATACCACTTGGAGATTCAGGATATTTCTAATCTTCTTCTCAGGATAAGTTATAACCACCTAGGGAGCAGATGCTAACACATCTCCGGTAGGAATATTATTATTTTAATAGCCAGGCAGTAATTATTTTTTCTCTACCCTTTTTTCTTGCCCTTTACTCTGAACAGGAGGAAATCATTAACAGCTGGAAAACAACCAACCATCCAACTGACTTTTTCAGCACTTGTTGTAGGTAGGAATATTAGAGGAAAATGAGGTTAGGAATAAGGTATGCTCTTTATATAAATTCAGTAGCATAGTAAATGAAAAAAAAAAAAAAGTGTCTCACCACAAATGCTGTTACAACTTGCAGACCCGTGGTGCCAAGCTGTGGCAGTAGTTATTGGAATGTTTCAGCAACCTATTAACAGACCTTTCCTTAAAACCCTTAGCTTTCTTTAACACACTTCCAGCAAATGGATTTCCAATAAGCATCTAGCTCCTTTCTCTTCTTTCCATTTCCAAATAAACTCTTTCAGGGCACAGTGGTGTGTTTGTGTGGAAATGGCTTTGCTGAGAAATTGAAAGGTAGGATCTGGATCAGTTCCCTGCATGAGCTTTGCAATATCCCTGAAAAGTGTCATGATCTGTATTTGGTGCCCAGAGCATTGCTTAAGCTACTGAGGAGAAAACTAATCTCTTGCACTTTCATTGGCAGCACTGTCTCATAGAGTGATCCTAATGGGGTGGAAATGAGCTCAGCTGCCTAATTCTGTTAAAAACATAGGCTTTTTCTCACACATGAATGCCCATCTACCTCCTTCTAGCCTTGCTGAAGCCATGGCAGCAAAGAATCAAGTCATAGCTGCCGAAAACAGAACACGCTGCTTTTCTTTCCACTTCAGCTCTTTTCAGTTATTTATTTATTTATACACTGTAAGAAACAGTCAGTGGAAGGAACTCTATTCATGCAGAAAAAAATCCCCATTCTAAAGTAAAGAAGATCTTAATGTGGACAAATGAGCTTTTCCCTAACTTTTAGGGCATGACTAACTTCCTCATTAGCAGTGTAATTTTAAGTAGTGCTGTAAACCTTGTTTTTATCATCTCTGTTTCACAAGCCACAGGTGAGGGCAGTGCAGAGGTGCCTCCTGTCAATCCAGCTTCATCCAGCTGTGATCCATGTGCATGTAGACAATCCAAGCCCTTCCATGGGCTGCTGTGGTCGTTTGTTGGAGTTGTTGGCTGCAGTAACACAAAGCTCTGTGCCTGTGGGGATCCAAATTTCCAGATCCAAATCCAAATTTCCAGACTGCAGATTCAAATTTCCAGATTGCAGATTCAAATTTCCCAGTTGGTGGACAACCACCTCCCTGCTCCTGCCTATGGTATATGATGGAAGCAGGCAGGGCTGTAAATAAAACTCAGCATTCCTGTAAATGGGGCAATCATGGGGCTCCCTGATGTGATTTAGGTGGACATGATGGTGTTCAATCAAAGGTTGGACTTCAGGATCTTAGAGGGCTTTTCTAACCACAAAGATTTGATGACTGTTTTCTGCTATATAAACAATCCTCTGGGTATACTTTTAGGTCAATTAGGGTTGACCTTCCTGTCTGTGCTCATTAAAACCAAGACCCAATTTGTTAAGGGCTCTGGATAAGAGGAGACTGAGGTCAGACCTCACTGCAGCTCCTTCTGAGGGGCAGGTTGGAACCCAGAAGTTCCTCAAAGTTTAAGAAGCAAGTGGTCTCAAGTTGTCCTGGGGAACTTCTGTAGCAAAAATCCATTCTGCTCTCTGCACTGGGAATGTTCAGCAGCTCCTCAGCCTTCCTGGTGGAGCAGTGTCTTGACCTTTGCAGAGTCTTTTCTTCTGCAGTGTGGAACATGAACCAACAAACAAACTCCATGTTTGAAACTAAAAGAGCAGAGATTTAAGTTGGATATTGGGAGAGAAATTGTTCCCTAGGAGGGTGCTGGGACCCTGGCCCAGGGTGCCCAGAGCAGCTGTGGCTGCCCCTGGATCCCTGGCAGTGCCCAAGGCCAGGTTGGACAGGGCTGGGAGCAGCCTGGGACAGTGGAAGGTGTCCCTGCCATGGCAGGGGTGGGATGGGATGAACTTTAAGGTTCCTTCCAACCCAAACCATTCTGTTATTCCATATCCTGAATTAAACTGCAAAGTGCCAGGCTCCTGAGATGCCAGCTCCAAAATCATATATATCAACAGTGAGGAACCTGATGGTGAACCAGATCAAATGCAGCACTCAGCAGCTGAAGCCTGATTCAGGAATGCTATGGATTTTCTTATGCAAGTAATCATTACATGTGCATAAAGATCCCCAGGATTCAGGTAGAAAACAGATCAGAACTACCTCAATAGGTTAATCTGATAAGAGCCTCCCATGGAAGATAACTGCTGCAATTAAAACTCTACTTTTCCTACAAAACACTGTTGTAAAAGGAACTAAAAAAATTGATGTCTATGCTTTGAATAGAGGCACAAATCTAACCATATGAGATAAAATGTCTGTAACTGTCTTTTTTCCACATTTTGTTCCTAATGCTGGGATAAATTCATCAGAGTTAATAAAAAAACACACCAAATAAGTTGTACAGAGTAAAGAGTCAGAGATGAAGGCTGCACACTCAGAAGCTGATGCTCTGGAGAACAATTTTTTTTCCTCAGAACAGAGAGCAAAGTAAAAATCCTCATCCTGATGTTTTTTTGTTTTGTTTTGTTTGGGTTTTGTTTGTTTGTTTTGTGAGTGTTTTGTTTTTGTTTGTTTGTGTGGTTTTGGTTTTTTTGGGAGGAGGGGAATGTTCTGATTTTTCTCCTAGAACTTTTAAAACAGAGTACTGCTAAATACTAAAATCTTATGTCTGCTGTCCATCAATAGCACCAAATAAGCTTGACATGTGAAATGGGAACACCTGAATGGCCTCAGATTTCAATTTCTACCTGTATCCAGTAGGAAAAAATGCTCCTCAGGTTGAGCAGAACAAAAGGGTTGCCTTTGATTCAATAAATATTGTAATCATTGTATTAGAGACAGCCACCCTGCTTCATGCTTGGAAGCTTCCAACTTACACCACAAGTGCTGTAACTTCATGTATTTCATCTACAATTATGTAAACTTCATGTATTTCATCTTACACCACAAGAGCTGTAACTTTCATCTACAATTCCTGTGAAAGGTCAGGGAATTGGCAAATTCCTGCTGCTGTGTAAAAAGCAGTAGGAGCACACACTGGTTTTCTGGGGGGATCTGCTCCCCTTCCAGGCCCTGAACCATGCCAGAGCTCACTCAGGGGCTGGAATTACTCCAATTTTACCAAAAGCTCTGGGATCAGCGCATGGATGTTACTACAATTGTTACACAGCAACAGCAGGAATGAAGTGGCCCCTCTGCAGGAGCCATCCCCAAGAATTCATGCCCCAAAAAGCTGCATTCAGGAGCCTGAAGTGACACAACAAGCCTGGCCCAAGGATTGAATTTGTCATCAGTGCTCACAGAGATTTGTCTCCAGCTAGCCAGAAATAGAGGGAAACAACTCTCAGTCACTGCTGACAGTCTGCTTTTATCTCTGTACTTGCTTTTCCTAGTCCAAAACTGTAACAGTAATCAAATGGGAATAAAAGAAGTTGTCTTTGATGAGCATGTCATGCTGATGAAAGGCAGCAGAAGTTCTCTGTGTAGACAAGAGGTACAAACATTAACAGACACTGGCATTTGGAGCTTTTCTCTCTGTCAGTCCTCAAAGGGGTGTTCTTATGAATGAAATCCTGCACAGGGACGGAAGTTGCTGCTTAATTTCTGCCAGAGCTCCCAGCTCATCCACCTTCATGGAGCAGCCCCCCCCATTGCAAATCCCTGAATATTTCTGTATTTGCCATTGAATTCTGAGATTAAGGCAAGCCTTTATATTAATAAAATAGTAGTCTTATCATTCAGCACTTCCATATTGCTTTTTGTTGCCTTTGAATTTTCAGCAAATGTTTGTTTAGTTTGCTCCTTTAATAGGAAGGTCGGAACTTCAGATGTTATTTTGTCCAGAGCAGGCAAAGCTTTTGTCAACTGATAATCACAGATGTTGATGTATTTATATTGACCTATTTAAAATCTCAAATGGTTTTTAATAGGATAGGAGGATGTTTAAAAGGCTGTTTTCAGAAGCCTTATTCAAAAAGGATAATGGTCCCATTTGTCAAAAATGCAAGTGTGCCCTTTAGCAGAGACCTAGGCAGACTTCAGATAAACTCCTTCCAAAATAGCTGCTCTCCAATTTTTCAATAGCTGACTGTGAAAACACATTTTACCCCCAGCTCAGAGGACAGCCATTCTGTTCCAGCCTGCTCAAGAAGAAATTTAAAGTTGAGTATCTTCAGCCCTTCAGATTTGAATGTGCACATTGTAAGATGTCTACAATCTTTATGGATTTTCATAAGGTTTTGATTTTGTGCTCCACTCTGTTCCAAAGGGAGAGCCACTGCCAGCTTTCTGAGGTTTTCACACCATTTACAAAATATTTTAGCCTTTAGTGTTTGATTCCACCTGTGGCACAGGGTGGGTAACCTTGGAGATAAATTCTTCATGAGTCAGGAAATACCTGCACGCGTTGTTAAGATTTTCTGAAGTGTGATATTTACATCCTTCTATAATCCTGAGAGGAAACAGGTGGCAGTTCAGTGTATCTGTGGCTGTTCAATTACATGCTCAGGCTCCTGGCAGAGGGCTCAGGGCTGGGTGGCTGCTGTGCAATTACCTTGCTATAAAAGCACTGGAATCTCCCTTTCCAACTGCATTGCTTGTGTGCAATCTGCAGCATGGAATTTGTCTTGAATGCTTTCCCCTCTGCATCTGAATGCAAACTGAAGACATTTTTTTCTCTCTACTTTCACAGGTTGCTTTACATTCAAGTTATAGGAATTTGTAGGTACATTATGCTACAGACTGAACAATATAAACAGGTGCATGTTGGAATAGATAGAGCAAACTAAAGCAAGGATTGCATCTAAAGGTCTCACTTTTCTCCCAAGGCAGCAGAAAACTCTGTAGCCCAGATGTGCACTCTGAGGAGAGTACCAGCAGAAACACAAAAGAAGAACAAAACACCTCAGAGAGAGGAAGCAACACATTCAAAATTGCTTTTTTAAAGGGCCTTGCAGAGTCCATGCAGGGAATTACACACTGAAGTTTGCTGGCACTGATGTGGTTGTTTTCCAATGGTCCCAGGACAATGCCTTGGATATTTGTCACTGCAGTCACTAATGACACTCGGGTTTCTCATTAATGTGGCAGCAGTTCTGGAGGCTGAAAGCACATCTGTAAATTAGCAGCTACTGATCTGTGATCGACCTTTACTGTGTGATCAATAGCACCGATAGCACCACAAGGGATAAGACTAAAGATGGAAATTCCTGGAAAAGGTACCAGTGGGATCAACGACATAAAGCTCTGAAGTCCTCAAACCACAGGTTACAACACATCTACCTTTAAATACAGCTTTTGCTGAGAATTTTTGTTGGCCATGTGTTAACCAAAGACTTTTAACTCAAAAATTGCTCTGACCTAAAGCACCTCAAGTGGATGGTACAGCTATTCAATGAACAAAGGCAGGTGTCACCACACACAGCTCAAACTATGTGTCCCATCCATCACACCTCCATGCAAGAGGCTCAGAAGCACAATTCCTAAAGGAACACCTTTGGTGTCACAATCTTATGGGATCCTATCCAACACACATGCACATATTGCTATGGGGCCTTGAACAGCAGCAAAGGAGATGGAAAAATACTATCATTCAACTTCTCCCAAGCATTATGTTTGCATGAACCAAGAAGCTGAGCTCAGAAATGCCTCAGGCCCACAGATCATTAGGATAATCCTGCAGGAAATGATCTGGCACTGCAATTTCCATGCTAGGCTAGAACGCCCCAGGCAAAGAGGAGACTCATTCTAATACATTGTCCAGGACTGAGCTTTAATAGAATTAGTTCACTTTTTTCCTTTTATAATTCCCATTCTGCTATTCATAGTTATATTTGCTATATCAGCCTGCATTCTTCCCCCTAAGTGTTTACAAGTGCCTGTATTACAATCCTTATTTTGTGCTCTCTGCCCAGATGCTGCCCAGTAGAGGCACAATATGTATGTCTCATTATCTCTTTATGCCCACAACATCTCCTTTTATTTCCCTGAGCATTCTGAGTGCTATTATTTCAAAGCCTTCCAGTTTTTCACCATCTCAAAGATAATTACTGATGATGATGATGATTATCATTATATGCTCAGGAGCGTTTCTCCTTTTCCCCTCCTCCATGCTTTGAACCAGATCATTAAATAATCCTCCTAACTTATAAGATGGGTTGGTCCTGAAGTTGTATTTGTAATATTATGTAAGTAAATATGAAAAAAAATTCTAAAAGTAGCACAAGAAAAATATCATCTGGCAAAAAATGCACTGTTCCTGATTACCAGTGTTGTATTTAGATCTGCAGCATTCCCTAAATCCTACAGTACAACAATCCTACATAAAATTATCTTACTAAGTTATAAAACAACTTAAGTCAGATTATGTAAATTACAGAAAAAACTCAATTCCTATCAAGCAGAGTTTTTGCTGTCTTTTGGGAAATTCTTACACATAGGAGATGAGTGTGTGAGAAATATTGTGGATATTCCAAAGGAAGGTAGCAGGTACTCCATTATATTGAGAAACAAACATTTGCCCTCATTTTCAACTCAGTATCACAAAATTCTCTGAAAAAAAGTACTCGAAGATGAATTTTAGTGCACAAGTTTAGGCATCACATCATAGGAATATGAGTAAGCATAGAAAAATGTCACAAATAAATCATTAGGAAATAAATTTAGAAATCCAACACAGAGGGAGATGAGATGAGTGCCAGGCAGAACATTTGCAGAGCCACAGGAGAAAGGGGAATGTTTCAGACACTGCAGAAGTACAGACAGCCTGGAATATATTCCTTTTTTCAAATGGGAAGGAAAATCTAATCTCTCCATTTCAATCACTTTCCCCCAAGCCCTTCCAAAGTTTGTTTATTCAAATGAAACAGAACTTGGGCCAAAATGTAACCAAAGACATTTAGTGCATCCCAAATCTCAGTTCTAATTCTGGAACTGCAAACACATCTCTGCTGAGATATGTCAGTTTTGCATTTAAAAAAAAAAAGTATAACAGAGATTTCTGAATAAATTTGACTCAATTCAAAAGTTCCTGTGGTGTTGTACATAATATCTTAGTTTCAGTTTTTAAAACAATATTTAGAATTTAAAAATAAGCACATATCCTATCCTGAGAGCATGAATTGAGAGAGAATTAATAGCTTCCTGTTGATGTTACTTTACTAAATGCCAAGGAGCATGAGATCCTTATTTGCTCCATTTTACAGGGTCTAATTCTCACATCATTGCAAGAAGTTAATACTCTCCTTTCTCCTGATATTTGTTTCATAGTCAAAAATCAGCACATGATACGTGTCACTCATTGAAGCAATCAGAAGAATACACTCCAGTCAACACCATTTATTAATGTCAACCAGAAGAGCAATTATATCTCATCCAACCAAAAATAAACAGACAGGCATCACATCTTTGATGACAGCTAAAACTATCATCTCTACACTTCTCATCAAGTCCCCGCTGACATAAAATTGTACAGGGGTATGTGTGCTAGTTCTAGGAATCCATTGCCTTGCAGTAATCAGAAAACAAAATTTTAGAGAGGTATTCTGGGCATGTGCATGGAAACAGAGGGAAATGAACAACATAAATCTTGAATGAATCAAAGGGGAAAGAAAAAAACAAAGCACCAAAATGTATAATGGTTTCATTTGTCAAAATATACTCCAATGGCTTGATTATTTTAGGTTCCCTACATGCCTGTAAATCCAGTGTAAATCCATTACCATCAGAGCTCTGGTGAAAGCTGGATGCCAGAGAAAAGACTCTGAGTTGGTTTTTTGATGAAGTGAACCCAGAGAATCACAAAAGCATTAATTAAACATTCAGCACTCTCCTCTGCTCAGTGCCAGCCCAGGATGGTGCCCTGCCCAAAGCTTCTGTCCTGGTGAGCACCAACATGTGCACAGAGCCGGGGGGTGCCCCAGGGATAAATCACTCCCTTGGGGTATACTGAGAGAAGTTTTATAGAGTTAAAAACTGGAATAAGATGCATGTGCATCCACCTAGATTTTGCTGCTGTATATGAGAAGCATATTATTGGGTGAAATATACACATCATTCTTTGGGTTTTGGAAAAAAAAGTGAAGGGAAGTACAAGAAAGGAACAAATGGAATAAGGTGAAGTGGAGAAATATTATTGTATTCAGTATTGTTCCCATGGCCTTACAAACAGCACTGTCCCTTTAGATTATCATCCTAAATTAGTACACTAAAGCCTGAAATGATCCTCTGGTAGCACTACCCACTGTTGAAGAATTCTAAAGCTTTCAGCCCCATTGTGTGAAATTCCAAGTAACACCATCCATTTTCCTCCCTTTTATGTACAAGTCTTGATCCCAGTGGCAACAAAACACTGCAGGCAGCAAATTTCTAGGAATTAATGAATTTCTCAGGTGGTTTAAGCCACTTAATCCTTGGCCTCATGCCTTATAGCATCACCCAAGTCAGGTTATAAGCACCCAGAAATGCATTCTGATGTGTCTTTATTGCTTAATGATCAAGGTGAGATGCTCATATTAAATTGGGCATTTAATTACAGGCACACACATCTCTGAGCATTACCACCAAAAGATCTCCCTAGGTAAAGAATATAATTTATCTTTTTTCCCCCATTGATGTTATTTAATTCTTGCATGACAGTAAATTATATTTCAGAGCATAGTTTTAAATTTGCCAAATGGGTGTTACAGCAGAAATTACAGACCAAGCTTTGTCTTTCCTGTGTTAATACCAAGCCTAATTGCAGAGCTCTCCTCCATGAGTTTTTTTATGAAGTTAACTCATATCAAAGCAAGGTGATCACAGCCCTGCCCAGTAGGGCTAAATCCAAATCTCTTTGGGTGTGAGAAGGAAATGAACCTCTGCTGTGTGTTGGGCCCCTCAGTTTGGGAAGGACATTGAGATGCTTAAACACATCCAGAGGGGACAACGAGGCTGGAGAGGGGCTGGGAGCACAAACCCTGAGAGGAAGCCCTGAGGGAGCTGGGGGTGCTCAGCCTGGAGAAAAGGAGACTCAGGGCTGCCCCCATCACTCTCACAGCCCCTGAAAGGTGCCTGTGCTCAGCTGGGGCTGGGCTCTGTCTGCAGCAGCACTGACACAGCCAGAGCACACAGCCTCAGGCTGCACCAAGGGAAATACAGGCTGGAGATCGGGGAAAAAGCTTTTACAGAAAGGGTGATAAAGTTGTGGAATGGCTGCCCAGGGAGGTGGTGGAGTCCCCATCCCTGGGTGTGTTTAACAAAGCCTGGATGTGGCACTGGGTGCCAGGGTTTGGGTGAGGGGTTGGGGCTGGGTTGGGCTCGATGATCTTGGAGGTCTCTCCCAGCCTGGTCATTCTGTCCTGCACCAGCTGGGCTCTCACTGCTCAAGCTGTGACCTGCACAGGGAAATGTGGGTCTGTCCTGCAGCCCCAAGCAGGTGAGAAGTGCCCCCTCAAACCCTCCCTCCCAGGATTTATCAGCGCCTATAAAACAACCCACTCGGCACAAGTACTGCCACTTCATTACTCAACAGGCTCCACCTGCCTGTGAGCACAGTGTGAGGAGAGACACAGAGACAACAGATGGGAACCAGCCCTTGTTTGTTCCATGCACTGTAATTATCTGTAGCTGTGTCATTCCTGACAGGTGACTGCCTCAGTTCTCCTTCAGTGAATGGCACAACCTCCTCACACAATCCAGCTGAGTGCTTCACTAGCCCTAATGTTAAAAAGCTTTTCCATCAAGTCTAAACTCAATCTTTCTTGCTGCTGTTTAACCCCATTAATTTCTATTCCTGCCCATTACAGACAGAAGGGAGAGATTACTCTCTTCTTTCCTTTTATGTTCTTGAAGAATTTTATGTTCTTTAAATGGTGTCATTCCAACAAAACTGTTGTAACAACTAAATCTTGCCTTCCATGTTGCTCTTACTGTTTTCCTTCAGGCTTTTTCCGTTGCTTTCCACATGTAACTCTGCAGTGTCCAAAACTGGATTAGCTTCTTCATTTGAAGCATTACGAAAATCTTATTACAGTCAAGAATAACTGTGTTAAGAAAACTCTCCTCAACAGCTTCATGTCCCAAAGAAAACCAGAAACAATGCAAAAATCCCTGTCAGAGGACAGGAAAACCAAGCATAACCAGGTAGCTCTTAGCCAGACCTCCTCTAGAACCCTAGCAAACACAAATTATTGGGTAAAAAGGGTGATGGCAGAGGCAGTTTCTCTTTCAGCACATTCCAGACAGATTCAACCCAAGGCACATTGTACTGCAACACTTCCAGAGCCTCTTAAACAGCAATTGGAACATCTCCAGCTTGCCTTGGAGCATGAGCTGACAGCAGCAGTGACAAGCAGAACACCTTGGGAGAACACTTAGTCAGTTTTATAGTTTTGTGTTGTTCCCTGCTGGCCAGGTTTGCACAGAGCATTCCAGAGATGGTCTGCAGTGGGCAATGCCACCTCTCCAGGATCTACCTCAGCCACGGATCCAGGCAGGGCAGGGGAAATCTGGGGGAGGAACTCAAAGAGTTTGCTGTAAGAAATCTGTATAAAGCACACACAGCCAGAAATGTACCCAGAGGGTGTGGGGTTCTCTGCTTCTGGGGCTTTTCACTTTGCTCATTTCCTTCCTGCACTTGCTGAGAGAACCAAAGTCATTTTCTCTTCAAAGTTTATGGCAAGTTGAACTAGAGAGCTGCTGTTACCTTGGAGGCAACAATTTTCACCTCAAACCAGGGGCTGTGACATCCACATATTTCCCTTTTCTGTTTGTGTGTGGGTTTTCTTTTTTTTTTTTTTGCCAATTGCACCAAGAGCATTTATATTTGTGAAGGAGAGAAAAAACAATATTATTGTATGAATTGTCTGACCACCTGGATTTTGCATGGAATAACCTCTGAATTTGCACCAGTGATCAAAAATGGTCCTTAAATCCAAATGTGTTGCCTGAAATAGTGGCATCACATGTATTTCTGCACTGATATGGCAGAGTAATTGCAAAAGCAGATTACAGAGACTGTGAGGACACAGCAGAAATTCACTGAACTTCAGTGAACTCCACAAGCCGTGGACTTGCTCATGCAGAGGAGTTTCCAAATATTTTCCAGTGCAACAGGCATAAGGTCTTCAAGATCTTTGAGACGTGAAATGTAATTATGGCACCTTTTGAATTGCATATAAAATGTGTTTTGCCGTTAAAATAACAATACCCTTCTTAATTCCACACTTCTCTCTTCCCAAACACACAGTATACACATTTTAACACGCAACAGTGAAAAAAATGTAATCTTGGGAAAGACTTTTCCAAAGAGGTTTTTGTTCAAAGCCCTGCAGTCAGCATGGGTGATAAAAAGGAGCCCTTTGAACAGCTCAGATGTCTCATTTTGCCATAGAGGACAGTGAGTTTGATCTGACAGCGATCACACATGTAATCCTTGTACTGCTTTGGGATGTGTGATCCCTTGTTTCTGACCCAGTGGACATTCTTTGAAACAGGCCTTGAACAAACTCTGTGTTCTCCCCAAGCATTTCACTGAGGGTGTTGTGAGCATTAGCAGGGACACTCACATCTCTGCAGATTCATTTGTGAATGCACATTCCACCTCGTGGAAGAAAGAGGAGAACAAAAAGAGGAACCTGGCAATAAACAACCTCTTCCAGGTCAGAGACAAAACACAGGAATGTTCAAAAAGGAGAAAAAACAAAAAGAAGTTCTTACTGGGTCCTGCTGTATTTTGCTCACTTCAAAAGCAGACCAGCTGCTATCAATATAAAGACCTCTCCTATACAGAGGCACCACAAGCAATACAAATAAATAATTTTTTTGCTTTTTTTTCCTTAAATGAAAATGCATTCTGCAGTCCTGTCAAGCCATGAGGTGTAAAATTAGAGTATGGAAGATTTTTAAATTGTCATTTAACAATTATGGAATCTTACACAAACTTTTCCCATCCTCAGGCACAAAAATGCAGAGATATTGTTGGACGTGAAGCTATGGAAAAACTCAGGATGCCTTTATAACCAAATTAACACAGTAATTATGGGGAGTATATGGATGTATGTAATTTAAAAAGTCAATGCTTCCTTAGCTATTTAGGATTTTAGTCATGTTTTAGTCATGTTCTGGCAGCAGCTTAAGCTAAGCACTGCTGTCTGTGTGAGTGACCCCACTGTGACTGAGCCACCAGAGCTGACCCCAATCCAGCCCCCTCAGCACAGCAAATATAGGTTAAGGGAAAAAAGAGTGAGAAAGCAAAGCACCACTGTTGTAGGATAAAATCAGAGAAATCTTCACTAAATGTGACAAAGCAGAAGGCCGCAGAGTCCCCAGGCAGGTTTTTGCCCTTTATTTCAAAACCCAGGCCTTTCTAAGCAGTTACCCCACAATCAGTTACATCCCATTTAAGCACAACAAATATAATTCAACCAACCACCATAGACCACAAAGTGAGCACAATGTGATGCTTCTATAACTTGTTTTTCTAATTCAGCTGAGTCACTTTCCCATAGCCCTTTTTGTGACGGTGTTCACAGGGATTCTTGGTTGAGGGAAGAGATGAGAATGTTGACTCCATGTTTCAGAAGGCTGATTTATTTATGATATATATTACATCAAAACTATACTAAAAGAATAGAAGAAAAGGTTTCTCAGAAGGCTAGGTAAGCTAAGAATAGAAAGGAATGATAACAAAGGTTTGTGTCTTGGACAGAGAGTCCAAGCCAGCTGATTGTGATTGGCCATTAATTAGAAACAACCACATGAGACCAATCACAGATGCACCTGTTGCATTCCACAGCAGCAGATAATCAATGTTTACATTTTGTTCCTGAGGCCTGTCAGCTTCTCAGGAGGAAAAATCCTAAGGAAAGGATTTTTCATAAAAAGATGTCTCTGACACCTTTTCTGCCTAGCCAAAGTAGCAGGTCTGAGCCATTAAGGGTAACAAGGCCCTTATTTCATAAGGTTTTGCTGATACACAAAAACTAAACAACATCTGATACACTATTAACCTGCTAAACACCCTGAACCCTCCACTGCAGACTCCTCAAAGGCCTGGAGGCAGATTTTGGTTCATTTGGCTCCTCTACACCCATGTGCAAATCCATCCCCAAGGTTCAAGGCTCTCTGGCACTGAGACCTCTCACTTCTCTGTCTTATTTCTTGCACCAGGACAAAAAAGTGCACAATTTTTTTTTTTTTCCTACCAAAGCAAAGGTTCTTCTCAAGTTCTGTTTATAAACCTATAATGTCCCACTGTCATCAATCAATCAATCAATCAATCCCTGAGTGCCCTGCTTCAGAAGTAAGTCTGTGGGAGACAAAGACTGGGATACAGGAGCTGGTGGTGGATTTTTATGTCATTGACATCCACATGCAGCTCAAGGTTGGATATTCCTCTTTCCTTCTCCCCTCTCATCAAAGCCATGCTCACATCTCTTGCACATTAACAGAAATCAGGAGCCCAGAGGACTCAGCACCACTACTGTGCATTTAATCCTGAACTATTTATTATATATCACACTCTCTATGTAAGAATAGTGGCATTTAATATTTGATAAGAAAATGCTGTAGTAAGAGACCAGTAAATATAAATCAACCAGCCAAACCAATTTGATTTTCTAACCACTATCACCCAGTACCAGTTTTGGGATGACACCAACTGGTTTCCTCACAAATCCTTTTATCTTTGGGTGGCATCAAAATCAACAGTAAGGTGCTCGCTATGGAGGATAGATCCAGGAGTTGAAAAATTTCAATTTATGGGCAAGCTGATAGACTGAAAGAAATGCTTTGATTTTCCTTGGGCTGATCTTTGAAGTTTATGCCACTGCAGGCTCCATTTGCTGTTCTTACATCTTCAAAGGCATCTAAAAAACATCTTCTCCAGCCACACTTTCCTCTAGCAAGTTATTTGTAGAAGGAAAAGAAAAAATAAAAACAGACAATGAAGGTTGCATGAACAACCAGGCTACTTTCAAAAATATTTTCCCCAGTCTTTGAGGAAGGAGAAAAGACAACAAAGCAAAAATCTTGGTTTCCAACCTGTGGCCACCTTCCCACATCTGAGCACCACTAGGCTGATGTGTTACTCCTGCCTGGATTCTCTGCAGCAATACTTTCATTTCAACCTTGCTGTCACATAAGAGATCCAACAATATCAAACAGAATTTATAGACACAAACACTGCTCTTGCCAGCAGCTACAGCCATAAAATACAGATATTCTGCTTGCTCCTTATTGTTTAATTTTAAATACACAGGGAGCGAAACCAAAGTTTGAGTCCATTCATTCTAACATTATTAGGACAAGAGCAGGAAGCTCAATTAGATTTTGGGCTGAGCAGACAGATATCTGATGTTGTCTGCAGCAGCACAGCATAAAGGTAAAACATAAACAGTGCAAGTCAATAAGGAATATGTCTTTGCTGTGCTCCTGGCCATTGGTGTTTGAAGGCTCTGTGGCAGCAGAAAGCTCAGATATCTCCTAATTAGTCACAATGGGTAAACTGAATATTTACCTGTTGGCTAGCCTTGGCTTTATAAAATATTTACAGCTACACACACAGCCCAAAGAATAAAACAGTTTCTTTTCTTTTGCCATTTTCTACTTCACAGTACTGACCTTAGTGTTAAAAACTTGTGGATTTTGCTCAGAAGTCACTTTAAATCTAAAAGAGCTGCTTGAAACCATGCTACTGGCTCCTTCTGAAACACTGGCTACTGAATCATTCTGCTTTCGTTTTCCAAGGAAAAAAATGTCTTGCAGGTACACAACAATCTCATTTCTGATATGGGAGAGGGACAGGGTGCAGGGAGAAATGATTTATGTGACTTTAATGTGATGTGAGGCAAGCCTGAGATATTATTAAGATATGGTCAATAGCACAAGGACATTTGAGAGCCCTTATGTTTGAACACCTTTGTGGTGTTTCAATGCATCAGCTTCAAAAATTAGTTTTTAAAATAGGATCAAGTGATTTGAAATATCTTGGAGTAAAATACATCTCATCTAACACGTTCCTGATGAAGCACAAGCAAAACAGAACACCAAAATATATCAGTATGGATGTGCCACAATGACATGTGCAGATAAGAGGCACCTCTCCAAGTGCCCACTTTCCCATTAAACCATCTGTTTCCTCCCCTTTATTTCTTCCTTTCTTATATATCTCTTCTAAAGCATCAAATCAGCTGTAAGATGCCATTGACATTTCTTTTTATTGTAACTCTAAAGAAACTCGAACATTAGCTGCATTTATGGTAAACAGAACTGGGAAAGGTCAGATAGCTGAAAATAAAAGTGCTTTTTGTACTAAATGCCCAAAAGAGAGGAGGGTTTTTTGGTCATTTCACAAAGCAGCTGAAGAAACCAACCATCTGATGGTGAGTATTTCACAGAAAAGATCACTGAAAATGCAAGTCCTTCCACACAACACAGATCATGAACTTGGCTGTTGTTTCTAACACATTTTCTGGGGTTTATGCAATAACAGGTAAAATAATACCTCATGGACTGAGATAACTGAGAAGCCAGACAGGCATAGTTGGTGACCTCCACAAATAACCAGTGTTCTCCACAAAAAAATAACTTAAATGTGTGCTTAAATGGGACCTTCCACCTCTGCAGCCAGAGATTTGAATTGTTCCCTGTCGCCAGCCCTGCCTGGCTGCAGTCACCTGGAATTCCTGTCACTGCTCTGCAGCTCAATAAAGAACACAGGTAAAATTACTGAGGCTATTCACAAAAAAAGAAATGAAGTCACCTCAGTGTGACACTGCAGAGCCTGGAGCCTGCCCTCCCCGCATTTCACATTCTGTGTCCTCGATGGCTTCAGTCCCTCCGTGGAACAGAGCAGCACTGTGACAGCAGCTCTTCCCTGGTGTGCAAAGACCATTCAGGGCACATTTCCCCTGTCATTTTCTGCTGCTGAAACATTTCTGCTCTGCCTCAGAACTGCTTATGCTCCCAGGACTGTGATATATTGTGATTTTCTTTTTGCAAGGATGTTGTCACCATTTTTATTCCCTTTTCAAATTGAATTTCGTATTGATTAAAGGTCCAGGCAGACTGTTTAGTTATCCCTTATGAAAAAGTATCCTACAAAATACTTAATTTTCTATTTCATTCTATATGTAGTGTTTTCATACCATTGTATAGAACCTAATATTTAATTTTATTCCTGCTATAGAATTTTATAGGGAGGCCTTAAAAATCTTTAGGAGTAGACATAATTCTTTATTAATTTCTGCTGGTTTTTAAAGTGATTCCTGCAGGACCTCTTTGCTTTCATTCTTCATAAATTCTTCAGCTACAGTTCACAGAGGTTGTCTGAGCACGTGCAGAGGATACAGAGCACAGTAACTTTGGCTTTTGTTTCCACTCTGAGGTGGAACAATTTGAGTTCAGCTGCCCGGGGTCACTCAATTATTTCTCTATTTACAAACAGGAGCCAATGCTGCTGTTCAGCTCCAGCTCCTTCACCCACCACAGAAATATGTGAAATGAGCTTTTCTTTTCATAACAAATATTATCCCTCCAGCAAGGGACTTGAGATGCTGCTCCCCTCAACAAGGGCTGAATAAATATTAATTACTCCACAAAAACAGGGACCAGATACTGGTACAGGGTGCCCAGAGCATCTTTGGAATTATCCAAGGCCAGGCTGGACAGGGCTTGGAGCACCCTGGGACAGTGGGAGGTGTCCCTGCCATGGCAGGGGTGGCTCTGGGTGATCTCTAAGGTCCCTTCCAAGCCGAACCACTCTGTGGTTCTGTAACCTTTTCATGCCACCTATTTGACCCCAGGCTCAGAAAGAGTTGAGGGTTTCCTGTGCATGATACATTGAATTGTGTCCTCTTTGAGTCCTCTAAGAAATTGTGTTTGTCACCCTACAAAAACATAATTCCACAAAAACAATGACCAGGCCCTGGCACAGGGTGCCCAGAGCAGCTGGGGCTGCCCCTGGATCCCTGGCAGTGCCCAAGGCCAGGCTGGACAGGGCTGGGAGCACCCTGGGACAGTGGGAGGTGTCCCTGCCATGGCAGGGGTGGCTCTGGTTGATCTTTAAGGTCCCTTCCAAGCCAAACCACTCTGTGGTTCTGTAACCTTTTCATGCCACTTATTTTACCCCATGCTCAGACAGAGTTCAGTTCTTGTGCATGATACATTGAATTGTGTCCTCTCTGAGTCCTCTAAGAAATTGTGTTTATCACCCTACATCTTGTTTCCAACAACATCCAAGCTCATATCTGCACCATGTGCAAGGAACTGCACTTTCAGTGATCTTGTTTTCATGAACACTGTAATCACAAGGGATCACAAGCTATCAACTTTCATGCCAAATAACAGTTTTAAACCAGGATTACTGGGGGCAAAGGAAAACATGGGGTTAGTGAATGGAGCTCATCCTAGCATTTAAAATTTCCAAATCCAATCACCAGATTTCCAAACACTGAAAAAATATACGAAGTGCTCAGTTTATGTCTAGAAAGCAGAAGACCCTTCAGCCAAAACAAATACTTTTCTATTTATGGCATTTTTTGATTGGCCACAGGGACAGCAAGGAAGGGCCAAAACTGTCCAATAATGAATTTACACCAAATTCTTTTCTCACCCAATGCCAATTCCTTTCAAAGCAGTTGATGTGCCTCTTTCAGTTAAATATGGTTGGAAAGGCAACTGCCAGAAGAAGCCTAGTTCTTGATATGGAAATAGACCACATTGGGTTACATAATTCAATATACAGCACTAGAGGAGAAGGGAAACCTGGCTGAAAATTCAGCAATAACTTCAAGGGATGGATGGGAAAAGATTAGCAGTAACACTGACCCACAGGGACAATTAAATACCTACTAAATTATATCTATTATTAAATTAAATTCCTATTATTAAATTAAATAAATGCTTAATGAAGGATTTTAAAGAGCAGTCCAGTTGGAGTCCTGCATCCAAACACAGCCAGCTTCAGCCACCCACAGAATGAAGGCAAATGCATTGCTAAATTTAATTTCACTAATGATCTTCAGTTCCAGAGACAGGATGGTGCTGGGAGGGAGCTGAGCACCCACCTCCCGCCAGCCACTGCCATCAGCAGCTCCTGCCAGCACAGACCCCCCTCAAGCATCTTTGCCATGGGGGACAGGTTCATTTTCTGTGCAGGGCTGGCCTGGAACCCAGTGCACAGGAAGAGGAGAGACTGAATACATGAGAGAAGGAGGCAGCCCAGCATTGCAGCAGACCCAGAGTGATTTCAAGCACTTCTCCAAAATATTTCTCAAGTACTTCACGCTTCCAGAAGCCTCTATAAAATGCGGGCAATGCTTTCACTATATTGTTGTGGTCACTGACATAAAATGTGGTCTGGAAACCCCTGAGAGTGTTTTATTGTATGCCCTTAATAGAGAGTAGCCTGAAGGTTCATGGGCTTAATAGTGAAAAAGACCCCTGCTGTTTCCCAGACTTGTTTTTCTGTGGATTCCCATTACCATCAGCCCCATCCCTGCACTACATTAATGCTGCAGAGTTGTACTTTTGCCTGCACTGACACATACATTTTATCCTCCTGCCATTTTTTTCATCCTTTTTCACCTACCCACATATCATCTACCTCTGTATTTGTTTCCCATTTAAATCCCCAGGCTGGATCTCAAAGAGCAGCCATGGATTCAGGGTCACTGATCCAGGATCATTCAGGATTTTCTTTTTAAGAAAGATAATTAGCTGCTATTCTGTGTCTGGTTATGACAAAACAGATGCTGTTTTGTTGTTAAATATTGCTGTTAAAAGGATTTTCATATTCTGCTGTGCATCCTCTGTGTCCTGAGATGCAAATATGGCCTAATTCTTTAAGCTGTGTGCATATGGGGACTTAAAAAAAGGCAAAGTGCTGTTCCTGGAATTATGGGCACAAGTGCTAAAAAGGTTTCTGCAGGTCCTTGCAGACAGGCAGGGCATGATGTGGGAGGGAGGAGAGCCAAGAGCACAGCTCCTCACCACCAGAGCTGCCTGCCTGAGCTCTCATCCTGCTTGCCTGGTGCCCAAGGGTCTCTGAGAGCTCTGGAAATTCATCCTTTATGCACAGAACACACACACACATACCCACTTCCATCAACAGAGCATCCACAGAAATGAATCAAAATCCAAAATACATGAATGTCAAATTATCTGCACCTTTATATTACCCAAGTCTCTTCCAGGAACTGAACATAGGCTTTGTGCAATTCCTTTTATCACTTTGCTGGCAAAATTCCCTGAGCCAATCCAAGAGTCAGGTTTGCTCTGCCAGGATCATCCACATTTAAGATCTTCCACATTTTAGAACATGGAACACCAGCAAATCACAAAGTTATTTAAAGAGGTTATTTCAAGTATCAGGTCCTATTTACTCCATGCCATTGACCTTCATGTCTATAAAACCAAATTATAAAGCCACGTGGGTGCCCTGCCTGTGTCTGCCTGATTTCTCTCCCCTGTGATCCATGCTCCACAAGAATCCTGATTCCTTAGGCTGGATGTCTTATTGTACATGAAATAAATCTTCAGACAAAACCCAAGCACCTCCATTTTTGTTTGATTTAAAAGAAAAAAAAAAGAGAGCAAGCTTGTTCCTGTCATGTTTGCTCTAGGCTGAGCTACAAAAATCAAACCAAGGGTTGTGGTTGCCTCAGATTTTGCTTTCTTCTGATCTGTGGAGGTGACAGGACAGAATTCAGTTCTGGTGTCAGCAAAGCAACAATCCTGGAAAAAACTCTCCTCTGCCCCATGGGCCTTGTTGGGATGCTCCAGATTGCCTTGGATGCAGCTCTGGAGAGCACCTGGGATTTCAGCCTCAAGAATCTGCTCCTCACAGACCTTCTGTCAGTAAGTTCACACACAATCAGGGGTCTTTGAACAAAAATGCTATCAATATCATGGAACTTTTCATGTGGGAGGTAATTTTTCTCAGTATCTGCACATTTGGAATGTTTCTTGTTTTGTTCTGTGGGTTTTTTTTTTTTTTAAATTATTTTTCCTGATTGTTTGGGTTTTTTTTATCTTTTAACACTTTGGGGCACGTAGCTTGCTTTGGGCTTAGTTTAAATACATTTTCTTGCAGACTGTTTAGCATTCCAAGCAGTAGATATTTGTTACATTTTAATCAAACTCAAATTTATGATCAGGAACTTGTTGGTCTGAAACCTTTGGAAAGAATATCCTGCATCTACTGTTGCAGGGGCCAAGATGTTGCAGCTATGTTGCTTAGCTGGACAGATTACTCTAAGTTATGTACCTAGCTATTGAAAATAGGAGAAAAAAAATATTTTTCATAGTTTTGTGTAACTGCAGAAGCAGGCACTGGATAAAACATGCTCTTTCTGAACTGTAGCTTCTCCCAAACTACATAAATATTACTTACTACAGCCCACAATCCCTCAAAAATCAGCCTTAAATGCAAACCTGGTATTTGTCCTGTAGCCAATTCAGTTAATTTCAGTCTGAAGTTTTTTAACTTCAGACTGAAAATTAACCTCCCCAACTTTAAGTTTTTCATCTTTGTAAGTTTCAGTTGAAAGCACGCTCATATAAATTATAAATTCCAAAAATTAACCTCATAAATTAGGAATGTAACTCATTCTTTTCTCAATCTCAGACCATAAAAATTGAAGGAGTTCAATAAAGCAAAATTCACCTTTTCACCATGGCCTGATCCACAGTGTCTTCATTGAACATGGCTCAGGGAAATGATTCATTCTTAGAAACAGGAAATTATTTATTCTTCCCCCAGTCCAGGGAGAGCAGGGTGTGCTGCACACTCATCCCTACACATGGGACCTGCTGGTCACAGCTCCTTGTGTTCAGCTGCCTTCGACCATGGAACTTCTAAGTCAAAGATGTGCAATTTCACTCTTTAAGTTGTTGCTGCTACCACCAGAAAGGGGCTGAGAAGTATCATAGGATGGTCTGGGTTCAAAGGGACTTTAAACATCACTTTGTCCCATGGCAGGGACACCTTCCACCATCCCAGATTGCTCCATGCAATCCAGCCTGGCCTTGGGCACTGCCAGGGATGGGGCAGCCACAGCTGGAAGACTTGGTGATGGTATTTACAGAAGAAGAGAGGCTTAAGTGGAGCATCTTGCAAAATAAATTACCATAAATAGAATTTTAGACTGCTAAGAAACCTCCTGGGCTCTTTAAATTTGTACTTTTTAAATTCTGACTCCTCAACAGAAAACCACAGACTCGCTTTATCATTTAAATCTCCAACACAGCAAAGATCAAAGTTGGGTGCTGAGGAGCTCATCTGTTTGATGAGCTAATCAGCAGAATTGACTCGAGTTTTGGGGGTTTGCATAATGTAAGAAACAAAGGCAAAAGGCAACTAAAACCACAACTCTACAAGCACCTTGTGAGCACCTCCTTGTTCTGTTAATCTAAACCTGAACAGGGCACAGCTGAGGAGTTGCCTCCACAAGCAGAAAGCAGTGTCAGCAGCAGAGCAATCCTTCCAGGGCCCTGCATCTCTGCTTCTTTCAACACCACTTTGCCTATAATAACTAATTATTCCAGCCTGCAGGATCTCTCTTTTCTCACATGAGACACATCAGACTAAATGAAGTCAGGTACAGTGAATGAGGTCTCCTGTCACAGACATCTTTTTATGAAAATCCTTTCCTTAGGATTTTATCCTCCTGAGAGGATGAGAGGCCTCAGGAACAAAATGTAAACAATGATTATCTGCTGCTGTGGAATGCAACAGGTGCATCTGTGATTGGTCTCATGTGCTTGTTTGTAATTAGTGGCCAATCACAGTCAGCTGGCTCAGACAGAGAGCTGAGTCAGCTGCCTTTGTTATCATTCTTTTCTATTCTTAGCTAGCCTTCTGAGGAGAACTTTTTCTTCTATTCTTTTAGTATAGTTTTAATGTAATATATATCATAAAATAATAAATGAGCCTTCTGAAATACAGAGTCAACATTCTCCTCTCTTCCCTCATTTGAAAACCCCTGTGAACACTGTCACAGCCTCCCACATCCCTCGGTCATGTCCAACAGCCTGAGATCTTCCTTCCAGCCAGAGTCCTTAATAAAACCTCCCTAATATGCTAATATTACAAGTGTGGCTACAAGACATTGTCGTTTTGAGAAGGAAGTTCCACTGCCATCCCCCCAGAGTTTTTGGGATAGATCTGCTTAAACACATCTTCACCTAACCTGGCCAGGTGACTCATCCAGAGGTGTGTGACCACAGCTCACACTGTCCTATCCAAGCCATCCAGGCAGAAAATTATATTTTAATATTAATAGTTTCCTCTAGTTCCTCTCCTGTCCACTCTGCAGTGACTAACAAACTTTGCCATTCATAAACAAGACACAAGACTAGGTTTATGATTTTTCTCAAACCAAGAAGCTCCCAGGAAGAAATGTGACTGCAATGGAGATATGAATGCTGTTTGTATCAGGTGATACAAATCCACCTTCTCATCACTTTTCAGTCATTACCTGAGACAGCAGGAGCCTAAAGCAGAATATCAGGAAAAATTTCTCCACTGAAAGGGTTTTGAGGCATTGCAACAGGCTGAGCAGGGAAGTAGTGAAATCACCAAATCACCAAATCCCTGAAAGCATTCAGAAAAAATCAGATGTGGTGCTTAGAGACATGGATTAGTGATGGGCTTTGCAGTGTGGGTCACGGGCTGGACTTGCCCTCTGAGCCCTTTTCCAACCTTACTAATTTTATGATTCTATCCTGACAAGAATTTTAAAGAATAGAAGGTACTGACCAGCAAAAAATACCAACTGACATTGATATGAACTCTGAATAAGCAAAGATCCTCCCTGCTGAGGCTTGAATTTTGTTGGGTTTTTATTATTACTATTATTTTAAGCTCCTAAAACCATACTAGGAGATGCCAAAAGCTCTGCCTGCACATGAGCTGAGAAAGGTGCATTAAGGCTTTTTTCCTTTCCAAGCTGCAGCGTGAACAGCAACAAAGAGCATGAAGGAGGAAAGAGCTCAGTCTGTAATTTTAATTCACAAATATCTTGTGAGTGCCATTGCAGAATCCCCAAGCAGTTCAGGAGAGTGAGATTACAAAGCAATGCTAATATGTATCAGAACATCATCCATATGGATAAGGACAGAAAGACACTGCAGGACAAGGCTGAGGATGGAAAAGCCAATATGCCTTTTTCACACCAAGTAAAGCAGCCCATCAATACAAACTGCTGTTCACTGCTCTGCAAATGGAGCTGTAATATTGGGCCATGGCAGCAAAATGTATTTTTGCCCAGCAGTTTGCACCACAAACAATGTTCATTAAAGATTTCTGTTGAACAAGAAGACAATAACCTGTGATATTCCCCACTTTTTATCAGTCTCCTACTGAACCAATGGGCAGAAAAATGTGCCCAGCACAAGATGGAGTAGCAAACAAGGAACCTCATTGATTGCAAGCACACAAGGACTCAGGCTACTGCAACAATGCACTGAAAATGACTGAGGTTATAACAAAATGTCCCAGACTGCAAGGTAAGACATTTTCTATTACCATCTGTATGGCAGTTGTCTTCTGTTCAGTGGGCAGTTTGTCTTATCTCTTCCACAATCACTCCTCCCTCGGGAGGAGACACCTGCTGATAACAGCTATTGAATGTCCCTGCATGGCTGATAAGAACTACAGCATCCCATTGGGAGATGTGAGCCCAGAGGGAGGAGCCAAGCATTCCTACCTAGATATAATCCAGAGGTTCTGGAACACCAGCACAGCTTCTGCACTGGATTCCCCAGAGGAACAGCAGCTGCCTCTGCCACTGCATCTTCAGAGGAAGAGACTGCACCTTTCTCCAGGATCCCTGCTCCAGCAGAACCAGCCCTGACACTGCAGGAGGGCTGAGCCACAATTCCAATGGGACTGCTGCCAACAGCCTGACCCACAGGGTGTCAGGCTGGGTTCTGACTCTGGCAGTGTTGTTCTAGTGTACTGCACTGTTCATTTTATCCTTTTATTTTATTCCTTATTAAACAACTGTTATTTGCTGCTCCCTTATTTTTGCCTGAGAGCCCCTTAATTTAAAATTTATAGCAATTCAGAGGGGTGGGGAGGGTTTACATTCTCCATTTCAGGGGAGGCTCCTGCCTTCCTTAGCAGACACCTGTCTTTCCAAACCAAGACACAAAGCCAGAGGCAAAATGGCAAATTTGCAATTTAAATTTCCAAAGAGAGCCTGCTGCTGCCTGCTCTGGACAGCCAGCCCTGCATGTCCAGTGTGCTGGGCACGAGACAGAGCCTGTCCCTCTGAGAGGCCCCGAGCAGCAGATGGAGCAATTAGCTCCTTGCCCCACAATACTGCCTGGTTTGAGCCCAGGGTGCCAGGGAGGATAATTGCTTTCCCAGCTCTCCCAGAATGTGCGGCTTTGTTTCCTGACAAACTCTCTTCTCGCTCAAAACATGAAAGCCCAGGGCAGGGAAGCATTTGTGTGCCTCTGTCAAAGTAGCTAAGCACAAAAATTCATTCCCAGTGTGACATCCAGCATTTTTGAGGTGAGTCCTGAGCCATTCTGGCCAATACAAAACACAGCTATGTGAGATATTCCAAACATTGTTTTGTGTGCTAAAATGGAACCTTAAGAGATGTTTCCACCTCATTTTCACCAAAATCATGGGTCATTACATAATGTTCCTGGAGTAAAACACTTGCTAGGTCTTAGTCTCTCAGTGGCCATATTTCAACAGAAGGCAACCTAATTTGTATTTGGCTTTGTGGAATGTAGATCAAATCTTGGCTATAAAATGATAATTAAGCATTTGGAATTAATTGCTATTATGGCCTTGACATTTAAACTTGTCAGTTTTCCATTAAAGACTGTTATAGCTGCTTCAGCTTCTCTTTTCCTATTTATCTCTTCTCCACCACATGTTTTTTCTAAAATTAAAGTAAAACATTTACAAACACATCACAACCCACACGTTCCCTGGGATATCACTGCACACAGCTTGCTGCAGCACTGAATTTCTCTGGTTGAAGATCCTTCCACACTAAGAACAACAGATTTTAAACCACCAGATAACTCCCAGTGAATCCAGCCTTCTCAAAACAAACCTTTAGGCACCACAAATCCGGGTTAAGAAGTTAGGGACTGCTTGAGGCAGTTTCAGGGTTGTTATCCCAATCCCATGTGAGTCCCAGGGCACAGATTGTGATTCACTGCTCTCAGAGGAGAGCTCAGGAGCTGCAGATCTCTGCTGGTGGGAGCACCTTCAGCTGGTGCTGCTGCTGTCTCCATTGCTCAGCCAGGCTGCTCTCTCAGCACAGAGCAGTGTTTTCCCCTGCCTGCTCTAACAAGCCAGGGATGATTGGTGAGGCACAACAGGGACAGAGTTTATTTCCCCAGTTTTATCCTGGGCAGGCTCAATTTTAGTGCTTTGCAGCATCGTAGTGAGCAGAGAATGCCAGAATGGTTTGGGTTGAAAGGAACCTTACAGCTCATCTCATTCCACTCCTCCCACTGTCCCAGGGTGCTCCAGGCCCTGTCCAACCTGGCCTGGGACACTGCCAGGGATCCAGGGGCAGCCACAGCTGCTCTGGGCACCCTGTGCCAGGGCTTCACCACTCTCACAGTAAAGAATTTCCAGTATCTAATCTAAATCTCCCTTCTGTCAGCTCAAAGCCATTCCTCCTTTTCCTGTCACTATCTGCCCATGTAAAACTTGCTCTCCATCTTTTATAAGCTCCCTTTAGGTCTGGAAGAGTCTTTAAGATATCTCCAGAGCCGTCTCCAGGCAGAAGAACCCCAAGTCTCTCTGCCTGACTTTCTAGGAAAGGTGCATTACCTATAATATATTCTGGGATTTGAAATTATTTATGTGATGCTCAGAATTTACTAAAACACATCCTTGTAGATTTTCACCTCCAACTTCAATGGGATCTAATCATATGAACCTGACTTGAACAGAACTCCATGGGCTGGGACAGAACCCTGTTCATGCACAGTTTATGCTCAGGGGAATCCCTTGATACACAGAGAGAAACAAGAATACTTGATATCAAATAACATATTTTCCATATACCATGTTGCATCTGTTGCTATTTCTTCCTAATGAAGCTGCTCCCTTGTACCCATCTCTCATCTGTCCTTTCACCACCAGCTGAATCCCAGCCTCTGTTCAATATTCATTCCCTGCTCAAGTTCCAAGCTTTTCACTTTTCCAGACCTGTCAAGCACAGTTTGATTACTTGATTCCTGTTTTGGGGTTTTTTAATGGAGCAGGACATACCACAGGAAAAATGGAAGTGAAAACCAGCTGCTCCCACATCTGCAATGCCTAAAACCACGCACACATCACTGCTACCAGTCCAAACTGACTGCAGAGAAACAGCTCCGTCAGGCCTATGGGCTGTCAAAAACATCATTTTCTGCAGGATCTGCACAGCTACAGGCAGGAAATAGGGCATTATTTATAGTAAGTGGTGAACCATTACTAATTCATTTACATTGACTGTGAAAACAAAACAAGTGATGACGTTCAGAGCACTGAGCAGCTCGGTTCTGGTGCAGTTTGGCATGAAGTACCCTGGAAATCTTTGACAATTTTACACACTGGGAGAATGGTTTTCTAGGATGTGTACAACAGCAGGATGTTAGTGGCAGAGGGATGTGCTGGTACTGCTTTTTCAGATTCGTTTTCATTGCAGGGCCCATGCCTTAAGTAGTGAAACTTGTTGCAATTTTTCTTATAAAAGATAGAAATACCAGCACTATTTTGAGAGTCAGCCAAAATCCTACTCATCACAGTACTATGTGCCTTCTGCTTCAGAACTGCAGCACCCAGTTTTCCCTGTCAAAGCACAGAGGTGTTCATTTGGAAGAATAACATGGTTATTTACACTTTTTCCCCATACTACCACCTTCTCCTACAGAATTCCTGGGAAGGAAAGTGGAGGGGGGATAATTAACTATTACAAGGGGCTGGTCAGGCAGCTCCAGGCAGAATTCTGATCTTCTCTGGAAAAAACAGAAACTTCCACAGTTACTGAAGAGTTTGATTTGGAGCTGTGGAAGGAGCCTGGATTGATGTAAAAGTATGATACACAGACATTAGGCAGAAAAATCATAAACTTATGTTTCTATAGTTGTAAGTAGGAATATGCCTTAAGTAAGTGAGAAACTGTATGGGTAAGATGGTGAAGGGTTTATAATGTAGAGATAAAACTGTATAAAGTAAGCTAAGAGTTCAGGAGTTATAATAGAACCGTATGTGTGCATGTGAGACATGAGCTTATTGGGCAAAAGTATCCAAAGTGCAGCAAAATTAAGTTAAGGTGATAGGTCAGAAAGGCAAAATAAACCTTGTGGCATCAATTCATTGGGTTAGAAAGTTCTATATTGCCTTGTAACAAAGAAACTTGTGACTACTCTGAGCTATGGCCAAGTTCTTGCTCCTTTAAAATCTCACAGCCCCTGAGACTGATGTTTATCTGACCATCATTCTCAGTCCAAAAATAGTCCCATCCCTTCATTACTAGCAGTGACAATGTCTCCAGTGCCTCAGTCCCTGTGATCCTGACGCTTTCCATGGCTCAACTCTGCCCAAAATGTGCTCCAGCCAGGACAAGCCCTGACTCAAACTGCTGCAAGGAGTTTGAGAAGGTCCTGATGACAAGTTCAGGGTTCCTTTATCAAAGTGTTGTAGAATTTCACTACGTTGGACGTAGTGGTATTCATTGTGGTATTCATTCATTCAATACATTCATTAGTATTGAAGGGAGAATTTAATCACTTCATCTTCCAGTTGGTCACTAAGACTTTTCATTTCTCTGCCCTTTTTTTGTGTCTTTTTTGTTTTTTTGCTCTTCTGGTTGCTCCCTTTCCTCAATAATTTTAACTGCCATCAGCAACAGATACACTAAATATTTCTGCATGTAAACCTGGCCCAATGTCCTCTGTGCAGCAATATTACTGAAATCAGGAAGGGAACAAGCTCCAAAATTGTGTCCACTGGAAAAACACTGGAAGTGCTGAATACACCCAGGTCTCTGGAAACAGGAGTTGCAATTTACCTTGTGAAAGACAACAGGATGGCAAAGTTTTCCAGCAAACCCAACTGGTTTACCCTGTTCTCAGCAGTCACCACTCATTTGAAACACTCCCTCCAGTCCAGGAGCTCAAATTTCCTTAAAAGTGATGAATGCTCTCAATTATACCAACAGGCAGGTGCCTCCTGCACGGCTGCTCTGTAATGATGGCTGGGCTCTGCAGGGCTGCTCAGGGTCAGTGGGCTACTGCTCCCCTGGATATGAGTCATGATGATTCCAGGTGTGAAATGCAAGGCTAATGAATCCTGCTCTAGGTGCTGTGTACCTGCCTGCTCAGCAAAACTGATATTAGCCCATTAGAGATTTTTCTTTTCTAATGGCAACATTAGGAAAGTCTGCAAGGTGACTGAAAAACCGAATGGCTGGGGATACTTTCCCCCTATTATTATTTTTCACATCACACTGCAGAGCTTTAAGTACCTGATAAAACTTCACAAATAGTCTCTGAGGCTAGGATATACTTTAACTATTCATTCCTATGAATGTTTCCTGCAATGGATACAAACCCATTTCTTTTTTTTTTTTTTTTTTTTTGTGGTAGGGATTCCTTTTTTTATTGTAATCTTTTATTAGCTTTCATTCTCAGTTGTCCACTTTGATTTAAGACACATATTTCCTCTCCACTGACAAGGCAGCATGAAGCAAGTATATCAAAGCTAAGGAGTTATTTACTTGAAAAATGCCAGCTTTGAAGCTCTCTTATTTTCCCTTAAACGGATTCTTTCAAAATCCAGTGTATGCAGCTCCCCATTGAGTAAAAAGGACCTCACTCTTCATACAGCTGCTCCTCAGTTGTGTGTGATCCACCTGGGAGCTCAGGCAGTTCACCAAGGCTGCACAATGGAATTAATAAAAAATGTGTTTCCCCACGAGTTAAAATGGCACAGGGAAGGTTCATGAAGAGCAGCCTAGAGAAAAGTATTTGCATGAATATTCTGGAGCAGTTCTTCCTGCAGGATGTCCCTAGGAACTACAGTCCCCTGACAGGATGACCATAAGTCCTGCTTTTTATCCCATTTCTCCACATCTGGTAGGAATCCTTGATTTATCCTGCATCTCTTTCCCTCATCACTCCCTCTCCAATGCACACCAACAACATGCTGATACTGCAATATGAAAAGCAAAGATGAAGAAGGAACTCAGACTCCTGGACAGAAGAATGAGGCTTTTGATGAAGAAGAACAGCAAATTAAAGATTCCTGTTGAACAAGAAGACAATAATCTGTGATATTCCCCACTAAAGACCATGACAAATGAGTACAATCAATCACTGAATAATTCAGGTTGGAGGAGACATTTCCAAGTCATCTGATTCAACTCCCTACCAAAAGCACAGCCAACTTCCAAGTTACATTCGATGCTGAAACTCAAACAGATGCATTTTTTCTCTAGTCCTCTCACTGCACATCTCCAAAATCATGTGGCTCTTTCCTCTTTTTCCCAACCATCACCCTCCTCACTTCCCTCAGGATCTCCCATCTCATGGGCCCAGCAGCCAAAGCTGCCTCCAGAGTCCAAAGAGCTCAGGAGCAGCAGCTCCAGCTGAGAATCCCCTTTCTGGCTCACTCAGCACCTGCAACGATTCTTGCTGCACTCAAACCCTCCTGGAGTGCTCAGATCCTGCCATGCTGCCCTACCAGCACTGGTGATTCACTTCCTGCATGGAAATAGATTTTCCAAGAAGCTCCAGACACCCCCAGGCCTCCAGGAGACCCCAGAACAGCCTTCACACCTGCCAGGCCCAGCCCAGTGTCATCCCATCGCTGAAACCAGCCAGGCACAAACCTTCCTCCTCATGTGTGCTGTGCTAGCACCAAAATGCAACATACACTGTTTTCTTTCTCAGGCAGGAGGGGGGAGGAGGGGGGAAGATGGCCTTTTTGTTGTACTCCCCAAGAAACCAAGAGAATCCAAGTTGAACATATGGTGCTCATGATTTTGGAGAGGGGGAATCTCTCAGCACTCTCCTCATTCCTTGATGTCAGTGAGATTGCCAGATTCTCCCTGTTCCCATTCACACCAGTTGTATTTTTTATTTAACTTTTTTTTTTAAACCTGAAATTGCCTATATGAAGTTTTGACAGGCTTGACAGCATCATGTGTCTTCCAAAAGATTTCCAGCACAAGCAAGAAAAAATAACAAAAAAATGGAAGAAGAGTATTATTTTGTGACTCACTGAAGATCAATTTGTATGCAACTCTGCACAGTGGTTTGGCCAACTCATCAAACTTTTATGCCAAAGCAAAACTCTCAGGACTCTGACCTTCTGCTCTGTAAAAATGTAGGGAGGGTTCCTGACTCACTTTTTGACAGCCCTCCCTTAGAAATTGAAAGAACTGCCTTGCAAATAGAATTCAATTCCAAAGGATGATAAAACACCATGGGAATTAAGAGAGGTTTTATTTTTTTGTTTAAAATCTAATATAGGCCTGGTTTGGAGCAGAGGGGTTTGCTGTCTCCGTTCACCACACAGAGGGCAGCTGAATACTTTGTCCTCTATGGAAAACAAAGCAATGGAATTAATTCATGGAATTAATCCTGGAACCCTGTAAGTTGTTTTACATGGACAGGTTTTCCAGGCTCAGTGGCCAGCAGAGTGATTTAGAATGTTCCCAACCAGCACAGACCTCAGAAATGTCAAAGTGCCAGGTCCAACCTGTGACCAGCCGTGAGTTCATGACACCACACTGAGATGGAATCAGGGAACAGTTTGGGTTGGAAGGGACCTTAAATCTCATTCCATGGCCCCCCCTGCCATGGCAGGGACACCTTCCACTGTCCCAGAGTGCTCCAAGCCCCATCCAGCCTGGCCTTGGGCACTGCCAGGGATCCAGGGGCAGCCACAGCTGCTCTGGGCACCCTGTGCCAGGGCCTCCCTTCACAGGAAATAATTTCTTTCCTATATCTACCTTAAATTTCTGCTCTTTCAGTTTGAAATCAAGGTACATCCCTTCAATATCAAGTCCTGGAAATGCAAAATAATTCTTGTCAGGTGAGTGAAAGGAGTAGGAAGACAGAGATAAGAAGTGTCCCCAGGAAATATGTAGATTAACTGACCAAACAGAGAATCAGGTAACTCATGGAGAACTCAAAGCATCCTTAGCATCTTTCCACTTCATTCCTCTAACTTCTCTCTTTAGCAATACACTCAGTAATTAATCATCTATCACCAAACAACTCACATAAGCACACATTGTGTATTCCAGATGCCCAATTCTGCTTTTACATAGGGGCCAATAAGACTTTAGTACCCTGGCCAGAATGTATCCAGAGCTTATTCCAAAAAAGTTTAATCCAAGTTTTTAGCAAAGATTACTTTCCAGGTAAGGTCACCTTTTCAGCCCTTTTGTGCCCTTGACACAAAAGTTGATTTCCTTCAATAAAAGGCAGAGGGTGAGATGGGAATTGACTGTCAGATTCTCAGGTCCATGCTGCCTGGGATGACAGCAGTGCTGTTGTCTCATGGCTGCTTCCTGACCCACACAAAACACAGCAGATCCATCCCACTCCAAAGGCAGCAAAGGCACCATCCCAACTGCTGCACAATTTTACCCCCCTGGCCATCTGAACTGAGGGGAAACATCCCATACATAGAAATCCAAGCACTCAGCCCTCCCTGATATGAGCACTCTGGAATATAATAACTGAAAACCTTTTCTCTCTGAAGAAAAGGAAAAGTAATTAATAGCTAGTGAGTCCTTGCAGATATCTATCCTAAATTAATTATTACCTTAACAGACTGTAGAAGTGTTTCCACTCCTCAGTGCTAAAGAAAGTAACCATCAAGCAAAGGAGTCTGTAAGTCCCACAAATCTTCCATGACTCGATGTGTTTAATAATGGTACCTCACTTCAATAAATAACACACAATAATGACTACTCTAATGTCATAATTAATTTTTTGGTACTGATCTATCTGCCACTACATAAAAGTAGAAGTGAGATCTATGTTTTTTTTTTACAATTGCCATTTCTCTTCTTCTATTTAGAAACAAATGTAATTACTTCAGCTAGAGAAGACAGAATTACTTCTACAGCAGAGTCAAAACATGCATCAACACTCATTTTCTGTAATTATTTCACAAGCAGCTCTGCCTGGCATCTTTCTCAAATGAAAGGACTTTTCAAAAGGCCTTTGGCTACTTAATGACTAGCACACAATTATGGGCACAATCAAAGAAAAAAAATATACAGAAAAAAGAAGATGTTCTTGCTATTCATTTAACCTTTTACTTTAGTATCTGCCTGTAAACACCAAAGAATGTCATAGAACAACACGAATGTCCACACACCCTTTTGTGCCTTCCAGAAGAGCCAAAAATAAAAATAAATAAATAAATCCTCTCTGTATCCATGTTGCCCTCCCCAGCAATTCTATCAGAGCACCTTGGCAAGAAGGTTGTAATTAGCCTCAAGCTAATTATACATATTTGAAATAAATATAAATATAAATATAATTATAAATATTATATATGAAAAAAAAAAATATAAAAATCATATGAAAAAATTTACATCTTTGAAATTGCCATTTATGAGGGTTATTGCCCAGAACAAGAAGCCCCACACAGCTCCCACATCATCCCAGGCGATGTAACACAGCACTGAGTGCTCACAGCTAACCGGGCAGGAGAGTTACACACAATTACAGAATCAGGTGTGGTGTGGAGCCAGCAGGGAGGAGAGAGGGGAGTAAAACAGAAGGCAAAAGGCAGGGATGGAGCAGGACCAGTGACAGCAGAGGAAAAGCCCCACGGATGCTCCTGCTGGGATTAGCTGGAGCTCTGCCTCCCCTGCACGCCAAGGAGCAGCAGAAGCTGAGGATCAGAGCAACAAAAAAGACACACGGAGGAGACAGGCTGTTCTTGACAGCCAGATTTCTCTCTTCTCTCATCAGACTTAAGCCAAAATAAAATGTGACATGAGCATGACAAAAGGTTATTCCCCCTTCCACAAGCTTCCTAAAGAAAGGAAGCGCAGGAAGTCCACACTCCCACACAAATTCATCACCCTCTGTCACCCAAAGCCTGACAACTCTCTTTTTATGAATTAAAAAGAAGAGCTATTTTAAATTCAAATAAGGTGGCACAGTTATTAAGTTATTTTTATCCTCTTGTGCACTTCTAGGACAAACTTTGAGTCCCCCTCACTTCCCAATTAGATGTTTTTAATGCACAGAGGAGGAAATAGCGCACTCAGCTCCTCACACCCCTCACCTGAGTGATGCCACAGTGATCAGTGCCACAGGAGAACATATTAAAGAACCACAGAATGACAACAACCTGTAGACAAGTGGCAAGAAAGAAGCTGAGCAGTGCTGAACTCACACAAGTAAAGAGCAAAGAAGTAACTTCAGGTTTAAACAGTTTTAAACTCTGTTCATAGCAAGATTAGCATCAATTTTGTGGGGAGGGAAAAATCATTCTTCTAAAGATAAATCGGGAGAATCATGGATGGCTTGTAAAATGGTGTTGAGCAGTTTGCCATAAATTTTAGGGATATTCAGTGCAGTAAGATCTCCAACCCAGACACCTAAGCAGAACAGAAATTTGGATACTTCAGGAACTGAAGATGAATTTTAATGACTGAAGAGAAAATTGAGATGGGGAATTGCCTTTCAAATCTTCTTCCACAGCAGTTAATGCTTCAAACTGCCACCTACTACACAACGAAACCTCATTTTGTCTCATCTTGTGATGGCAGAACCAGTAACTGAGAATCCATGTGAGAACCTGCACTGCATCAGAAATGTGATAGTTACTGCTTGGCCCAGGAGTCACACTGCAATCCACATTTGCCTCAGCTTTTATTTATGTCTCTATTTTTAGAAGCTAGGCCAGGTTACTTAATTTCCCTGAAATGACTTTCCCAATCCCGTGCAGGGATAGGGAGGAAGCTGCTCTGTTTTCTAACTAGGTTTTAGTGTCTGTTCAGTATTTAGGGTGAATAAATGCCACAACCTGCTGACCCTGCCATGAGTTACAGCCAAAGAGCCAGAAAAAGAACTCTGAATTCAATGAAACACAATGCAAAGGGCTAAAGGTCCTCTGGGCAGCCTCTGGGCCAGAAGAGCCTGATCAATAAATAGAAGCAAAATGGCAATAAAAGCATCACTGCCTGATCCTGGGACTAGAGGATTGGGACAGCCACTTGAGTGCATCTTTGCTTTTGCAGAGACACTCTGCTGTCCCCTCCAGCTGCTCCTTGTGTCCTTCTGGGAGGAACCTCCTCAGACAGAGAATGTTGAGAGGGAGCCCTGACCCCAGCCAGGTGCCCTGGTTCTGGATCAGCATCCAGCTGGGTCTGCTCTGCTCTGTGACCCACAGGGCTATCACACATCTGCCATGGCCATCAGCTATAGCCACTGTTCACCTGCCATGGCCACCCATCGGCTGTCATGGCCACCTCTCACCTGCCATAGCCATCCCTCATCAGCCATGGCCGCCTCTCACCTGCCATGGCCATCCATACCCTACCATGCCCATTGTTCATCTGCCATAGCCACCAGCCACTTGCCATGGCCACACCTCACATGCCAGGGCCACCACTCACCTGCCATGGTCCTCCCTCCCGAGCCACGGCCACCATGGTTCACCTGCCATGGCCACCCCTTACCTGTCATGGCCCCCAGCCACCTGCCATGGCCTCCCCTCACCTCCCATGCCCATCCATCACCTGCCATGGCCATCCATCACTTGCCATGTCCACCCCTCACATGCCATGGCCCTCCCTCACCTGCCATGGCCATCTATCCCTTGCCATGGCCACACCTCACATGCCAAGGCTATCCCTCACCTACCATGGCCCTCCCTCCCCTGCCAGGGCCATCAGCCATGTCCACCACTCACCTGCCAGGCCATCCCTCACCTGTCATGGCCCTCCCTTACTTTCCATGGCCATCCCTCACTTGCCAGGGTCACCACTGACCTGCCATAGCCATCCCTCAGCTGCCATGGCCCTCTCTCCCCTGCCACAGCCACCACTCACCTGCCGTGGCCACCCCTTACCTGTCATGGCCCCCAGCCACCTGCCATGGCCTCCCCTCACCTCCCATGCCCATCCATCACCTGCCATGGCCATCCATCCCTTGCCATGGTCACTCCTTACATGCCATGGCCACCCCTCCCCTGCCATGGCCACCCCTCCTCTGCCAGGGTGACCCAGCAATTGCTGATTCACACAGCCACGGCTGCTGCATCTCCCCACGGGGTGTTGCAGTGACAAACCAGCCCCCTGAGGAAGGTCTGCCAGACTGAAATGCGATATATCACTGAGCACCTGCAGTGCCCAGCAGTGACAAGTGTGTCCCCGAGTGAAGAGCGTCACTTATGTCAACACTGGAGCCCACACGTTCCTCTTCCCCTCTCCATTTCCAAATGTGCCATAATATTTACTGCTGCAATATCTTCCCCCATCAGCCCTTTAACTATCTCCTATGGAGCCTAATTAAAATGAAGTATTGTAACACACAATCAACACTTGCACAGTATTGATGGAGACTTGCAGATGGTATTAGGAAGAAAATAGCTCCTCAGCACTGATTAACTTGAAGGCTTAAAGAAGTTCCTCTGTTTTCCACGTTGTATGTCAAGCTGAACATTTTGAAAATAGGAAAAGTTGCACTGCTTCTTCTACACTTTAATTACAGTAGCACTTCCCACTTGAACACCAGTGCTTAGAATTAGGCAATAATTAGGTGATTCCTCCTCTTTCATCTGCTACTTCAGCCTCAGCCACTCTGAACACAGTAACCATCTTCACACTTCAGTTTTAGGTGGCAATTTCAGTTCAGGGTATAAATAAATATTTACAGAGTGTCTATATGAATTTGACAGTGATTCTCTGAGGAAGCAGGAGTTAGAAATGCAAGTGAAGTGAACTGTGATATGTGGGGCTTGGATTCTCTCCACCAGATTTTAATGCAATGACAAAACATTGATATTGAGATGTTTAATGCCTCTTTAGAATGACAGAATGGTATGAGACCATCTCATTCCAAACCCCTGGCAGGGGCAGGGACACCTTCCACAAACCCAGGTTGCTCCAATCCCTGTCCAACCTGGCCTTGGACACTTCCAGGGAATAATTTCTCCCTAGCATCTAATCTAAACCTGTCCTTCACTTTAAAACCACTCTGCAAGGTACTGCAGAGACAAAATGTCACCAACTTACATTATTATAGAAAATACATTAGATGGGATAAAATATGAAGCCCTCCCTAAAGCTGCTTCCATGCAAGTGACCTAACTTAGTGATATAATTGCCATGCATTTTACTCAGAAGTTACTTCTCTCTCCTTACAAACAACTTCTCAAATGTACAACTTCAGGCCATTTCCCCCCCAGTGAAGAAATTGTGTCTAAGGAATGATATAATGGCTGAGTTAGTGCTTGAAAACGGCTTATTTGACTCACCCTGCAGGTTTCTAAAAACACTAATTAAAACCCCAAAGTCTTACCCGGACAACACAATTTATAGGATGAAAAATATCCTATTCCACAGTACCTCATCCTCCTAGGAAAATTCCTAGAATCTGAAGGCAGCAGGACTCAGCACCCACCTCACACACCCGTCTAAAGCAAACAGGCACTCCACAGCTGAAAGCTGGGACAGCGCTTAAAGGAAACAGAGATCTGAGACTGTGCTTTGAGGGAGGAGAAGCTGAGCTCTTATTCCCACAGGACAGAGCACCAGCTCAGCTCTGAAATTCAAATACTGCTTTTTCACCAGATGAGAGATAATAAAATTTAAAGAAAATACAGGAAACAGAAGTGAGAGATGATAAGGTAAAAGTTGAACAGCACTCAACCCAGCACTGCTATATCCACAGTGATCTTGACAGCATTCCCAACATCCACTGCTGCTCCCTTCTAAATTGAGCTGTTCACATTAAAAACCCCCAAAAAACCACCATACACCAAAAATCCAGGCTGCCAAGAGCAGTGCTTGCTGGAAGTCCTGTCAAAGCTCCCTGGTGGATGTCTCCAGCGTGGTGCATCCTCAGCAGTGTAGGACATGCAAAGCTCTGCACATCACACAGACTGGCACAGATCCTGGGGCTCCCACGCTTCCCTTCCAGCAGACAACACAGAGCAGGGCTCCCTAGATAGTCTGCAGTGGTATTTTAGTGTAAGCAAAGCTAAAATTACAGCAAGCTGTATAATTTGGTGGGTACCTCTGCAAGAAACCCAGGAAGCTCAGAGGAATTGTTTGAGCTAAGTGTGATCAGAAGGAGCTGTGTGTTTCCTGCAGCAGCAAAGGCATTCCTAGTGCTCCATGGGCACCTCTGGAAGAGGCACCAGAGCTTCTTCCACCTCCCCTGCAGCACAGCAAAGAGAGTAAATGCAGGCAGAGCAGCTTCTTTCTCAGCAGCTTTTTGAGGCTGGAGAAAGCACTTCCAGCCAGGTTCTCAGCCAACCTCACAGCTCTGGCTCCACATTCCACTCTCTGCTGACTCTCTTGGAGCTGGGCATGAGGGAGAACAAGGAACAGATCCCACAGAGTTGTTTTAGCAACCTGCCCCCACCTTCATGTCCTTGGTGCCTGAAGTAGACATATCGGAACTCAGTGCACCCCTCCGGGTGCCCAGAGTTACCAAGGACCCCATTGAGGGGCTCACAGACCCTGGCACACAGCCCAGAACACCTGGGGAATTGTTTCTGACCCTTGGAGCAAGTTATCAGTTTTGTATGAGGACCTGAAATTCACAGGTTTGAATAATGTAATAACAAAATAATCACAAGGTGAAATTTGTGGGATTTTAGGATTTTTGGTATGGGGGTTGTGGAGACGAGATGGAGGAATCTGGGCGTGTCCAGCCTTTCTCCTTCTTCTTCTTGTTCTCCATTTTCTGCAGTGATGTTGGCACTTTGGGATTGGTTTAGAGTAGAAGTGCACTGTCTAACATAGGTGATAGGTATTGGGAATTCAGTGTAAATATGTTATACATAGTTTGTAGTATAAAAGGACAACACCGAGTGCCTGTGGCTGCCCTGCTGAGCAGATCTCAGCTGGACAGAAAGAAAATTTTATAGATAAGAATTAATAAACAACCTCAAGACCGAAAAGTGAAGAGTTCAGACTCATTCTTCAGTTGCATGGGCCAAAGCAGAGACATCCTGCACATCTCGGGGCAGCAATTAACAACAGCAACCTGAGAGATATGGAGCCACCACACAGCTAAAATAAACGCCCATTTTCCTGTGCCAGGGTGTAACAGGGAAAGCTGCCAGCTTTGCCACTCCAGAAAGGTTTTCTGTGCTGAGGAGGAGGGATGCAGCAGACAGGAGAACACAGACAGCAGCCTGGAACTGCAGGGGGTCACTGCCTGCTGTTTTGTGTGGAGAATGAATGAGTGATGTGTGCCTGACACTTCCTTATGAAAGGAAAAACAAGATGAAGTTTAAAAACACAAAAAATACCAGACCACATTTCATGAGAGTCCATGAATACAGACTGGGGAGAGGGTTAGCTTCTGACTCAGGGTTTTTGAGTTCTTTGGACCAACACTGTTTATCTCATAAATATCACAAAAGCCAAGTAGGAAGGATTTTTAAGGACAGACCTGTCAGCACAGTCTGGGAATCACTCAGCTTTGCTGCTCACAATGTGACCACATCTCTGCTGTTTCTGTGCTCTGAATACTCAGGAAGGAAACCTGCAGTGGCTGAGGGGGCCCAGAGCATCCCCAGTGTCCTCCTGCCCTCAGGAGGGAACAGATGGAGAGCTGCAGGCTGCACTTTGCCACTCATTTAAGGAAGACAAATTTGAAGGAAATGCTGAAGGTGACACACCATTAGTACCCTGGTCCTTAACCCTGGGGACAACCCGAGGTAGGATTTGTTTCATAAAGTCTTAAAGGCATTTGAGTTTAAAAGCATTTCTGTCTGTCAACACCTTCAAGTACACGATCAGAGGCAGTGCCACTCCGTGACTCCTGTGCAAATCTCTGCACAGGCTCAAGGGTTTGTCCTCCTGTGCCGAATACAAGGCATTTCTCCAAGTCTGTGACTCAGGCAGTCATTTAATCCCATCCTGCTTTTCTCACCTAACCTCTTCTTAGAGTTATTTACCTCTGGCGGGGTCACACAAACACCTCTGTCTGGGTTAAGGGAGGCACTGTTAGGATTTGCTGACAGCTGAAAAGACTGGAGCAATCTAGTTGGAAAGGGTTGAAGGGATAAAAATGATTGTGCCAAGGGGGATGGTTAACAGGGAATGGGTGCTGCAGTGAGGGAAATACACCCCTGAGGGAGGAAAAGCTGTTTTACAGGCACCTGAGGTTACAGAGCTGTCACAGGACTCCAGCTTAGGGCTGGAAGGGACCTCAACACTCATCTCACTCCAACCCCTGCCTTGGTAGGGACACCTTCTACAAAGAAACTGAATTGTCTGTGAGGTCATTTTTCATAACATGAATGAGGGAAATGTGCTGGAAAAAAAAAAAAAACAAAACAAACTTCTCTACATGTTTGTCGCAGACATCCTTTCCTTAGGATTTTTCCTCCTGAGAAGCTGGGAGGCCTCAGGAACAAAATGAAAACAATGGTTATCTGCTGCTGTGGAATGCAACAGGTGCATCTGGGATTGGTCTCATGTGGTTGTTTCTAATTAATGGCCAATCACAGTCAGCTGGCTTGGACAGAGAGCTGAGCCCTAAACCTTTGTTATCATTCCTTCTTTTTCTATTCTTTGCTAGCCTTCTGATGAAATCCTTTCTTCTATTATTTTATTAAAGTTTTAATGCAATATATATAATAAAATAATAAATCAGCCTTCTGAAACATGGAGTCAGATCCTCATCTCTTCCCTCAACCTGAGACCCCTGTGAACACCGTCACACATTTCTTCCAGATATTGCTGTTTATGGAGCGTGAGTACTCTGGCAAAATTTAAATAAAGATTCATCCCTTTCCCACCAACCTCATCAAGTGATGACTTCACAGGAAAGAACTTTTGGGCAGAAAATTCCATTTTTGCACAAAAGCAATGTTCAGCATGTCTGTGTCACAAGCAGGTCAGACAGCCTTCAGTTATTTTTGGTGGACAAAGAGTACATTGCACAGAACATATATAGATTCTAATAATTATCTTGTCATTGAAAAATTGAGATCCAGGTATATTCTGAGTTTCTACAACTCCTCCTGCTTCCCCTTAACATCATCAGCTTCTAAGTGGAACAAATTCTTGGGCACAGTTGTGGAGGATGAGCCTCTAGACAGCTGCCATGAAAAACAGAGCATTGTAAAGATAAAAAAAAAAGGATTCTGTGCCAGGCATACTCTAGATTCTTCATGGTAGACACGGCCCTGACAAGCTGAATAAACATGAATAAAAGCCCACCAGAGTTCCAGAAGTGTGTGGACAAAGCTCTCTGACACAAATTCACATTGGAATTTTTGGGTCTTTTTGGTGACAGTCCAATCCCTGGCAGTGCCCAAGGCCAGGCTGGGCAGGGCTTGGAGCACCTTGGGACAGTAGAAGGTGTCCCTGCCCATGGCAGGGGGTGGAACAAAATGAGCTTTAAAGTCCCTTCCAACCAAACCCATCCTGTGATAAATAAGGCAAAAGGTGGATAATTCAGAGCCCTGTGTTGCAAATAAGAGGAGGTGGCCACAGGACCTGATTGCTGCTGGAATATTGTGGTTTAAGGACCAACACACTTCTTCACTGATCAAAATTAAGGTAATGCAGTGCAAATATTTTAGCCCAAATTGCTCTAACCAGAAAAAAAACCCACAAAAACCAGACCTTTTCCCCCAAACAAAGAAACTCAACAGCATTAAAGCAATTTAGAACAGAAAACACACACCCCAGCAAACAGCGCTGCTTGAAAACAATTTGAGAGATTTTGCTATAAAATAAAAATATTCCTCCTCTTATTTTTATTTTAATGTTCTGACATTGTACCTTTAATGCTGTTACCTTTGCTTAACACATCTGGAGCACAGACAATGCTCTGCCCTCCCCTCTATCAGTAACCAGCACTTGTTTTTAAAATTCCTGAGCATTTCAGTGCCAAGGGACAGACAAAAGGCCAGAATTGTGCATTCAGCTCCTACAGCCTAAAGAGGACTTCAACAAGGTAATGTTCCTTCTAGCACAGGCCACCACAAACAATTTGGGAGATTATTTCTTATTATAAGCATCTTTTACACTGGGACAGGCAGAGACAAATAGGGACACACAAACTATCACTCATACAAATTAATTAACCAAGCCTGAAGCCCCAGGAGTGCTGACACCAACCTGTGAGCCCCAATCCCACGAGTGCCAGGGGAAAATTCTCTCTAAAAGCCTGTTGAGGTTTCAGCAGAACACACCAATATAATATGAAGCACCTGTTTGCACAGAGCCTGCTTCCAACTCTTTCACACTGAGCTATTTGCTTTCTGTTTGAAAATAAGTAAATATTTGCTCTGCTGTGCCAGCTGGATCAGGGGAAAGCTCTGAATTGCCTCTCCTAGACAGGAGAAGGCTGGCAGAAGGTGCCTGTCTGGAGTTCACATACACAACATTAATTGGAAGCAACAACTATTGAAAACAGCTTCAGAACAGAAATGGGAACAACAAAAGCAGATACAAAATTCAGTTTCACTCTGCAGATTTTGTGTCAGGTACTGCAAAGTTCATCTTTTAACTCTGTGGTTCCTGGGTTTTTTGGAAGAGTAAGATAAAGAGCACAACCAGAAAAGCTGAGCTTTCACAAAGGCAAGGGAAGTTTTACACCTGAAACTTGTGCCTTGTCTGATTTTGAAGGAAAAGATGATGCACTCTCTGAGATGTGATGGGAATCAGTGTTTACAAGAAACTTAACTCTTATCACCTGAAACCCCTTCCATCACCACAGAGCAAATTATATAATGAAAATTTAGCACTTCAGATGTGGATTTTAATCTATGGCACCTCTCAGACAACAACTCAAAAGACATTTATGCAATCTTAGAGCAGCAACTGCTTTGTCTGAGCTGCCAAAAGACAGTTTTAAATCCATATAAAATGAAAAACCATCACAGCTCTAGAGTTGCTTTCAGGCACAGTTTCTCTAATGAAATAGGATTCTTTCTGTCCAGGAAAAAGAATTGTGTGGATCTTTATACAGAGAAATGTGTTATGAATGTAAACATAAACACTATACCAAAGGGACCTATAGAGCAGCAAGTGGAAAGATTTACTCCTATAGCATGTTAAAAACTAATCCATCTGAAGGGGATCAAACCAACTGTGAAGAACTGTTTTTACACAAATGCAGAAATTCATACATAGCATTGCCTTTGATGCAGCATTCCTTGTCTTAAATTCAGCTTCCCACTCCTCTGCCTCAGCCCCTCCTCTGTTCAAACAGCCAACTTGATGCCAACAGCTTATCTTCCTATTAAAAATGTTCTTAAATACAGTTATCACTTGAAGGCTTTATCTTCTAAGTGGTGGAGTTCCTTGATACATGATCTAATCTCCCAGGCTCACCAAAGATTTTTTTGTTAAAATTCATTAATGAACAAAACAATTTCTGGTGCTTTGGATCTATTTTTAAGACCTACTTCCCTCCTGGTTGTTTTTTTATTTTCTAGGGAATGCTAGGAAACATCTCCAAGTGCCACAGGGAAGAAATGATGATGTTCAGGCTTTCAGATTTTGTTATCTTGCGAGTTGTGGTCTCATTTTCAACCCCCTTCTGATGGTCCCTGCACCAAGACTTTAGTTTAATAATTTGAAGGATTATTGGCAGCTGAAATGAGGATTTGTGGATCTTGAGCAAAATACATTATAATCACAACTGTCAGGCTGATTTGGATGCTCAGGCCTCTAAGTCTCCCCAGCAACATTGGAGTACTTTGATGCAGTCACAGCTATGGTTTGTACTTCAGTGTTATTTCTGAAGTCATAAAATATTCCACTGCTTCACATTTAAAAAAAATAAACAGCTAAAGAAAAACAAATTAAATAAATAAAAGTCCAAAGCTTTTAAGCTTTTAGCTTATGAAACTAAAAAACAAAAATAAGTTAAAAGGAGTTGAAAGCACTTCCTTTTCCTCACTACACTCAGCTGAATAACAAATAATTAAAAAGGCGGCTAAGTATAAAAACTGCAATCCAGTCCCAAGGCCATGGCAATCAGCTGGCTCACAAATCCACAGCCTGGGCAGGTTTGGGGTGTTTGTTTTTCACCAGTGTAATGGGAGCTGTGAAGGGACCCCAGAACTCCCCAAAGGGAATGAGAGATCTGCTCTGGGTTTGTCATGTTCAGGAACTGCCTTTAACAGGCAGCAGAAATGCTCATGGACCGAACAAATGGCTAAAAATGACTTTTAAAAGTCCATTTTCAACCTCAAACAATACAAAAATGCAACGTGGTGGTGCACAGACAGACAGACACAGCATTGCCAGCCGGGTTTTGCACTCTCATGCTCCATCTGCTGGTTCTGCAGCACGATTTAAGACACCAAGCTGCCTCTTCCTTTTGTCCCCCAGCTGTGCAAAAGCCCTGCTCATCTGGATGAACTGCCAAGTGTTAAACGAGAAGTCATGTTCATCTCAACATTTCAGAGTCCACTGGGGAAAAATTAAAGGGTAAAATATTTATGACAAAATGTAAAACAGCTAAACATGTGAGGAAGAGCTCTGTTCCTAAATGTCTTGCAAATGCCTCAGGGTTAAAAGCCTTAGCATGGTAAAAATGTAGTGCTCTCTTCCATTTTGCCTCTGCCTGGCTTTTGTACTCCATGTTAAAGCATCCATGAAAGCCAATTAATGTGCATTTTATTCTTTGAAACGTTTAAAATTGGCCACTTCCAGCGTATAGAGTCTCAGCATCTCTTATTATTTGAGTGCTTTTCAATACTTGTGTGTATTAAAACCACGTTTGAAAATGAAAATCATTTATGTTTCAGCTGCCTTTGGAAAAGCAACAACAGAGAAACACAAGCAGGAAGCAACACTTGTCCCAAAGGACAAAGATGGGATCACGACTATGCAAATCCTGAATGGATGCTTTGCAAGGACGGGGCTTTCATTGGTTCCCGGGATGAGTTATGGCACAGAGGAGGCAAAGGCACCTCCCTCTGGTCCTCCTGAGCCCCAGCTCAATGGGAGCACATCCACAGCATCCTCCTCGCCCAGCTCCCTCCCCCTGGCTGGGCTTTTCACGCTGGGATAAAGCCACAGCTGGAAGCGATCATCTCGCGCACCCTCGGCAAGCCAACAGAGGCAGTAATAACATGGTAATAAGGGATGAGATTTGATGAAAGATGCCTCTTAACTGAAGACTAAAAGACACCATGCAATTTAAATAAAATTGCTTTTAGCAGGGGGACTGAGTGACAATTGAGGAAAAATGCTTGGCCTGTTTTTGCAAGTGGTGGGGCAGATTTTCAGTGGGTATAAAATGCTGACTTGGGCACAGCAGTGCCAGGTTTGCATGAGCCAAGAAGTCACATTTTTAGGCCCACACTAGAGAAACCCTTAAACTGAGAATGCTGAAATGAAGCTGCACAAGCAAGCAAGGAAGAAGTTATTAACACATCAAATATCTGCTTATGTTGCTTCCCTCCCTGCACAATTTTGTTAAGAGAGCTGAAAAGAGGAATCACACAATTACCCAAAAGCACACAAGTAAACTCAACCACCATTGTGTTGTGCACAAAGAACCCAGCTCCCTGCTTATGCCAGGCTGGCTGGGTAACACAGCAGCTCAGGCAATTTTGATTTGGTGTCTCTGGGCACCACTTGTGTCCAGGCTCCAGTCCTGAGAATCTGGAATCATCCATGGGTCACTGTGGCATTCACATTCTCTGGAAAAATCCCTTCGTCCTGAATTTTCCTCCTGGGGAAGGAAAACAATTTTTCTCTCATTTGCCTCCCCTGTGTTGTGCTCACATGTGGAATGTGTTTGGAGATTGTTTACCCACAGGTGATTGTTCCATTGCATTCTGCTGGGAGTTGTTTTCACTCTTTGGCCAATCAGGGCCAAGCTGGGTCAGGACTCTGGAGAGAATCAGGAGGTTTCATTATTATCTTTTTAGCATTCAGTAAGTATACTATACTATACTAAAGAATACAGAAAGGATTCTTGAATATAGTATAGTATCATAAAATAATGAATTAGCCTTCTGAGAACATGGAGTCAGATTCATCATTCCTGCCTTCATTGGGACATTCCCTGCAAATACAATATGGGCCTGTCCTATCAGTGACTTTGTACAGAGCCTTCATGTGAGCCCAGCACATTCACACAGAATCACGGAGGTTGGAAAAGACCTCCAAGTTCATCAAGTCCAGCCTGTGACCAATCCCCACCCCAGAGCACTGAGTGCAACACCTGGGTGCTCCTTGGACACCTCCAGGACTGGAGACTCCACCACTCCTTGGTCAGCCCCTGACAATGCCTGTCATCCTTTCCATGGAGAAACTCCTCCTGCTGTCCAACCTGCCTGATCCATCCTTTCCAGGAAGAAATTCCTCCTCTTGTCCAAGCTGACCCTCCCCTGGCCCAGCCTGAGGCCGTTCCCTCTCCTCCTGTCTCTGTCCCCAACCCTCACCTGGCTGTCCCCTCCTGTCAGGAGCTGTGCAGAGCCACAAGGTCCCCCCGATCCCCCTTTTCTCGAGGCTGAGCCCCTTTCCAGCCCCTTCCCTGGACACTCTCAAGCACCTCAAGCTGCAGAAATACACCCTTGAAAAACTGCAGCAAAAATCCAGGTGGTTTGTATTCCCTCCAAATTTGATTCATCCAACTTTTCTCTTGGAAGAGCAGATATTCAGCTGCCTCACCACAAAGTCAAGCTGTGCTTGAGGATTTTCTAAGTCCAACAAAACAGAATAGGGTTTTGTTGGTTTTGTTTTAGGCCTTTTGTTTTGTTTTCTCCCCTCTCCTTTTCTATTTTTGCCTCTTCAGATTAAGAATAGCTGTTTGGGAGGAAGCCTGGACAGAACTCAGGAGACAAGAAACATCAAAAAGAACAGCGTCCTAAATTCAGCTGGTGTGAAAGCAAGAGCTGGGAAGGTTCCCTGCTTTTGGGAGAAGTTGTGAAATCCCACCATTAGTGAGAACAGTTCTTGGCATAAGAGCCTTATGTCTTTCTGGAAGTTGTCATCTTCCTGACCAGCCTGCCCACTCCAAAAATAATACTAAATACAAACCACATTCTGGAAAAATATGAAATTAAACAGCAACAGGATTCACACACCAGTGTGATGTGCAAATGAATAACTAGACTTACTCCTAATAAAAATAAAAATAAAACATTTCTGGATAACAAACTGCCGTTGCAGATAAAAAAAGTAAATCCCTAGAATTTAAATCCATCGTGAGCAAAATCCCTCCGGAAAAAAAAAAAAAAAATCCAGACCAAAGCACTATTGTGGCTGGATTTATATTCAGAACTGTATTTATGCAGACTAAGATAAGGGCAATCAATCCCCAGGCCCCAGGACAAAAAGCTGATCTTCTGCAAGGATCAGGATAAAGAAAATTCCTCACCATATGTCCCATGGTTAAAGGCAATGGGGGGCAGGCTTTGGGAGACTCAGGAGTGTTTGGGGATTGGTCAGTGCTGGAAACAAATATCAGATTTATGGCACACTGATGTGCTCCAGCAGTAAATCCCAGCCTTGCCTCTGCATGCTGCTGCTTTCCCACATGTGGAATTCAGAGCCTGAGCTCTGGATGGATCACAGCCTCACACCAAACCAAGTGTGGGAACCAGGGCACTGGGAATATTTCTGTGTCTGCTCTGGGGTGCCCTGACCCCCAGGGCAGCACTGACTTTGACCCTCATTCATGGAGAAAGTTTCCTAAACTCCAGAATAGACTGGAATCCACAAAAGTGTGCAATAGATTATAGAGAGCAGTGTAGGTGTATCACTTGGTGAGAAATTGAGGGTTTGGAGTTTTTAGTATGTTGTGGATGGCAGCAAGATGGAGGGCACAGGGTGTCATCCTGGGTTTCTTCTTCATGCTGCTTCTTCCTCCTTCTCCATGGGTTTGGGTGGCATTTTGTAATTGGGCAGAAAAGTCCCATTGTGGGCTCTGTGGAATCAGTTATTGGGTTAAAAGGGGAAATAATCCAGGTGTCAGTTCTTAATTGGACAGTTTAGCTTTAAAAGACCTTGTACCAAGAGATTGTTGGCCATTTTTGTGGTGCTTTTCCAGCGTGCTGAGCCTGGTGCGGACAGCGTGCAAAACTTTGGATAAGACAATAATAAACAAGAACCTGAAGACCAAAAAGATCCAGTGCATCTCTCTTTCCTGACACAAAACCACCCCAGGAAGGTCTCCCCAGACAGGGAAGGGCCCAGCCTGAGGACCAGAACTTGGGGAATCAGCACCAGGTACCTCAACAACCAAGGATCCTGTCAGCTCCATCAGTCTGCCTTTCAGAAGTCCTGCATTCCCCTCAGTCACTCCAAATGCTCCAAAACACTCTGCTCCCTTTCTCTATTCCATCTCCCCCAGATTCTTCCTGTCCCATACAGGTTGTCACTGTTGTTATATCTCAGACAACAGAGCTGCTCCTTCTTTCAATTCCTTTCCAGGAAATAATTGACAGATCCAATCTATCCCCTATTCTCTAAAAGGTGGCTTTCCAGGGCAACCACATTGCCAAAAACAACAGGAAAAAAGTCATAACTTGATCCTGTTGGTTCCTCAAAGAGATGATTTTTGTCTGGGACACCTCTGTGTGTGAAACCAGCAGTAACTTGGAGAGAAACCAGAAATAGATTTGTCATCCAGAAATACATCACCTTCTCCTTTTCCCCCACGTTTTTCACTTATTAATCAAAGGGTAGATGCTGTCTTTCTACTCCAGCAAAAAAAAAGTGAGGAAGGGGAAAGAATAAAAGAGAAATCAAGATATATTTATCTATTTCATCAATTTTGCAGGGAAAAATCATGATCTTGCACGCAAAGGGATTTAATCCCTTAGGATGAAACCTCTATCTTTCAGCAATGCTATCAGGCTGGTTCCAAGCACAAACTGGGGATCAAGGATCAAAATGAAGGAATATTGTATTTCTGTAACTCTTAATCCCTCTGGCTGACATGCCAAGGGCTATTTGAGGTGAAATGAAATCAGAGTTTCGATCATCAAGGTAGGGAATGTCCCTGGAATGGGTTTGGGGATCCAGAGAGCCAAATTCAGCCCTGAGGCTGCCAGAGCTGCAGGAGAGTTGGACACCTCTCCCAGGGATGCCCAGGGTGGAGTTCTTGGGGTGTCTGTGCAGGGCTGGGTGATCCTGTGGGTCCCTTCCAGCTCAGGAATATTCTAGAATTCTATGATAAAATTTTCCTTCACTAGCTATAAAAGCCTCTATTCCCCCCACCCTCTCCATTTAAAGTTACAGGAGACTGAAGCCAAGAGTTATGATTTCATATTAATAGGGGAAATGAATGTGTCTTTCAGTACAAGGCTTAGAGCAGCTCCAAGTTAACTAAGTCTGTGAATCAGTGATTTTGATAATACCAAAAAATCAGTTGTACAGAACACTCTTTCAAATCCCTTGATATGCTTTATGTGCCATGTTTTGATTTATAGATCTGAGTTTTAATTTTTTTATTATAAGCTTGAGGAAAAAAATGAAGGCAGCAGCGTAGCAACCTTGAATCATATTTTTCCACATTAACATGTGGAAGTTTCCCATTTAATGGGAGATATCACCTTAAAATTAAAGCAGAAATAAATGTTTTTGAACTCATACTCAGTGCACATTCTTGTGGTTGTTCAGTTCATACATTTCATAACAGTGTGCAAATACTTGCTTTTTTCTAACACCTAAAAACCAGAAATATTTTTATAGATTTGGAACTATTTCCTTAATAAAAAATGGCAAAAGCTGCTTACTACTGGTAAACTTCACTAAATTTAATGGCAATAAAGTCACCTGTTAACAACCACCAAAGGAAAAAGTTTTCCAGCTCCTTGGCAGCACCATATCAAACTCAGAATGTTCAGATCATTTACATTTGTATCAGCCACAGTATCTGGGCTATTTTTAAGGGGAGGATCGAATTCAGCCCCATCATTTAAGACTAACTTTTATTTCCCTAGGCCTACACCAAAAATTGAGTATTGATCTTGACAACTGCTCTTTGTGCAGGCGCTAAATCACCCTGTGGTGATTAAGGCAGCCTCCAGCAGGTTATCTGGAGGGAGGGGCTGCCTGTGAGCCACGGGAATTTTACATGAGGACAAACTTCCCATGAACACAAACCTGTTCCACGAGGAGTCATTGCCATGTATTTTCTGGCGGGAGATGTTGGAGTTTCTCAGGACTTTTTCTCCCCTCCCATTCCTTACCAAACAATTCTCCTGTCAGACTGAACAGTTTCATTCTTCCAAGCCACGAGGTTGTAAAACTGCCCCCATTCTACAAGTCATTTTATAGCCTGTTGCCATCATCCAAAATTCCAACAACAACATCCAAGTCTCTGCCAAAATGCAGAGAATTATAAAGTCACCAAGGCTGGAAAAGCCCTCTAAGATCAGAATCCATCCATTAGCCCCACATCACCTGCTGTCATCATCCAAAAAGGCAGAGAATTGTAATCACTGAGGCTGGGAAAGCTCCCTTAGATCGGAGCCCAGCCATTAACCCAGCACCACCACGTTCACATCCACACACCTTCTGGGGATGGAGAACTGCCCTGCCCTGTTCCAATGCCTGACAACCCTTTCAGTAAGATTTTTTTTCCTAATATCCAATTCAAACCTCCCCTGACACACCCTGAGGCAGTTTCCTCTCTTCCTGCCACTTGTTCCCTGGCAGCAGGGCCCGATCCCCACCTGGCCACAATCTCTTTTCAGACAGTTTTAGAGAGAGACAAAGTCCCCCTGGGGCTCCTTTCCTTTAATCTCAACAGCTAATGAAGATCAGATAATGTTTTAATGAAATAAATGTTCAAGACAGCTTTTCAGACAGTATTTTAGACAGGAGTAAGTATTGATCACAAAGGAAGTATTTACTCTGTCCCCTTATCAATATTCATTTAAATATTACTCTTTGGCCTTGTTTTTCATGTGAGTTTGCCCCACTAGAAGCAAACAGTTTTCAGATAAGATTCCCTGCAGGATAATGACCTCAAAGGCAAACTTTTCCCTTTTTTCCATCCACCAGAGCGAAAAACAACTTTCCCCCTATTCTTCCTTTCTGTGGAAACTGAAGAAAGGAAGAAAAAAATAAAAAAAGGCAAGGAATAGTCAATAAGCACAGGGAAGAAAATAAGCCTCAAGCTTCCCTAAGCACACACTTGTGAACAAAGGCCAAGGAACAAGGATTTTAAGAGCTCTGTTTATCTACAGAGGATGGCTAAAAAGACCCCACACTTAGAGAACCAGTGCTGAATACAAGGCACTATTGGGAACTGTGTTCAAACACTTTATTCTAATCCTGTTATCTCCTCAACCTATTATTTTGGGGATAAGCACTAATGTTTTGTATCTGTCTTTGCTTTAACCAACCTTCAACCCCATGTCTGGTGTTAACCTTAGCCAATCTCTCTCTTTTCCCCATTCCCTGCTGACAACTCTTCCTCTGACTGACACTTTACTGGGTTATGCCTCAAGGTCATTCCATCCTTTCCTGTCCCAAGCCACAACCTAGAACAGTCCATGGAAAAACAAACTCAAATCCAAAACACAAAACCTGCAAAAAACAAATGAATAATTTGTGCAGGGTTTGCCATATCTTCCAGCAGTTTGCTTTTCCTTGAAGGAGGTAAGGTGGGATTTAATTTTCAGTATTATTTTCTGTAGATCAAATATTAATTAAATCTACTGACAAATATAAATTAAGTAATGCTGTCCTGTAGAACACTGAAAGCATCAACAGTGGGGTAGCATGCCTGGGCACACACTACTGACAGAAATTTAGATATTATCCAGTTTAATAAATCTTCTTTATGCTTATTTAGAGCAGGACCTTCCATAATCATGTTATGGGTTTTATCTAATTTAAAAAAAAAAACACAACAAACCACCAAAACCTTTCAATTCCATATAGACATCTTCCATTCAGTGTGATCAAAATTTGCAACTTATTATTTTGTAAGAGTTGTCCTGATGTTTGAGCTCATGCTGGACCATCCTGGCCATGCTTTTGCTCTGATGCAAAGCTGACAGTCAAGAAACAAAACAGAAAAAGGCAACTTTGTAAATGAACTTCTGTTGATTCAAGTGGAAGAGAAGCCTGGTTCTTCCCAAATCCTTCTCATTTTCATCTCTAGATAAGAATCTCATTGCAGCTTGTGCTTGAATTGAAGGCCAGCAGTTACTCAGCCTCCTCAGAACAAAAGAAAAATTATAAAAATACAGTCTCTATGTGAAAAGAGCCTGGGCAGAGCATTCAGTCCAAGGAATATTAACTTCCCCTCTCTTAGAAGGTTGCAGCCACCTTCTGTTCATTGTTACACTGATTTCTAGAGATTTAAATAAGTAAATGCTTCTCCAGTACAGGTGATATTCTCTACTCTTACTTTATTTGTGGCCTTAATAAAGACAGCACAACACCAGACAGTGCAGTAAAACTGGGCTGCTCCAATCACCTGCCGGTTACATACAAAAATGTGTAGGAGTTTGGTACTTCCCTTTTGCTCAGGAAAAAGTGAAGACAAACAATAAAACAACCAAAAAAATTCACGTTAAAAAAAGCAGCCTCACTCACCCCCAACTATTTTAAAACCCCTCAATTTTCCCTGATGTCATTCATTAGGTACTCTCAGGAAAATCAAGGCAGCAGAGCTGTTTTCTCAGTTCAGCACATTTTTGAAAATCTTCACCGTGAAAGTTTTGTGTAATTACCCTCAAAATGGTGTTTTGAAGGAGTTCCACGACGCATGGAAATTGGAATAATGAGTTGCATTTTCTTGTCTATCATTTCAGTTGGCATTTTGTGAAATTGTACATCTTTAGCTATTAAGTTTCTCCCTTCCTCCTGGTCCACGCTTAGACCAAGATCATTACAATTTCTCCTACCCAGTGCCCTAAACAAAACATAAATGCCATCACCATCAATCTCAACAAGGCCTGTATGACAGCTAACATTAACAGAATGACCTTCTCCAGTTAGATTTTCATTAGTAAAATAGGATGGAAAACAGAAAGTGCCTCAGCTTTGCCAATTTGAACAAATTATCCACGTCATCCTTCTCGGAGTCAGTCGATACCTGAACTGGGCAGAAAACTCAGCAATCTGGGACACAGGACAAGGCAATATTGAGCACAAAGCCAACTCTTTTTTTTTTTTTTTAACCTTAACTCCTCAATTAAGCCAAACCCAGACTTTTTAACAGGTAGGAAGAGAGGAAGAGAGGTTTGTAAGTTTGGCTGCTGCAGAGAGTGTGACTGCAAAGTGACAACACATCAACGGCAGAGCAAATCTGAGCACAACACATTTCCATCTGCAAATGCAGTCCCAGGCCAGGCCTGCAGTGACTTCTGGTGAGGTCTGAGAATTTAACCAGACTAGGGAAGGAGAAGAAAGTCAGAAAGTGAGCAGCAGAACATGTGCCAGCTTGCCAAACAGCTCAGGACATCATCCATGTCACCTGAAGCTTTCCACACAGCTGCAAAGCCTTTAATATCTGTGTTCCACCAAAGGACAGGTGCTGGACCAAACACACACCTCCATGTCAGGGCCTTGTGCTCAGATTTATTTATTTTTAACCAAACATTCTCAAAGGGGCACTAAACATTCACTAATTTACTATCTTCATAATAAATGTGCCACCCAAAACACAGCCAGCCTGCCAGGTTTCCTCTCTTGGTAGAGAAAGGGGATATTGCTAGAAATGTTCTTGCCACGAACATTGCACTGTTTAATCCCATCCTAGCATGTTTTTGGGTGCTCTGGATGCCTTCTTCCACTTCAGATTTGCTGTTTGATCAGAAAGAGTATCAGGAAACAGAATGTTCTTATAAGGTTTTCATTTCTTAAATCCACATGTTGTAAACCACTAAGTTGTGGGGAGGGAAGGAGGGTTTGCAGGAAAAGGAGAGAAGCCTTTTAGTCCCTGTTCTTTGTTCACACCACAGTAAGGACCTTGCAAAAACTACAAAAATGCAAGAAATTGAAGTTGTGTGGTGGAAAAAACCCTGTGAGGCAGAAAAGTGCTTTGCTCATCCCCTTGCCAGGCACGGGGCTTGATTTCCCTTAATGGCTAATGATTAATGTATGACAACAGGATGAATAGCCAATATATCTGAAACATGAGCAACATCATCCGTCAGTTTTTCACAGGAAGTCCAATATGGCTTAGAAAGAAAGATGGACTACTTCTGCCCCTGGATCAGCACTGATCCATTCCAACATGAGCAAGAAAAGAAGGGAGCTGCAAGTGTTCGAACACAGTCCTTTGTCAGAAATGAGAGCAGAAATGGAACACAAAAATATATTTTAAAAATTTACTATTAAAATTAAATAAACTATTTATAAATTATTAAATTAAATAAATAATAATAATTAAAATTATTATTTTTAAAATTTCCTCCTTCACCACAGAGCACTCAAACTGATATCACAATCAATTTGTTAATATTCACTGCAGATCCGCTATCCAAGAACAATATAAATTTTGTTCTGCACTTAGAGGTGAAAATGTTATCACAGCCTGGTCTTAAGAACAATTTTCTCACTGCAGGACTCATCAGAAAAAAAAAGTTCTTTGCCTATTCCAACAGAAAGCAGCCTCACTCTGTGGCAAGAGTTTGTCCGATAAACCACAAGCATGAAACCAACAGCTCTTAAACACCTGCCTGCGGAACAAAACCAAGTATTCCAGGATGGGTTCAAATTCCCAGTATCAGCTCAGAACCCTGCTGAAGCACCTGCACCAGGGCTGTGTGGCAGAGCTCTCTGGCCACAGAGAGCACACACATTTTCCACGGGGAAGGCTGTGAGAAAGCTCAGAGAAAGAATTTCAACAATTCTTATCTCCACTTGCTGCACCTGTTGCCAGGCACATGTGGAACATGTTATGGAGATTTGTTTACCAAAGTGTGGTGGTGTTTTGGTTGGTTGAGCAATGAGGTCAAAGCTGTATCAGACAGGCTGGAAGGGGTTATGGGTTTCTTAAGAATATAGTAATAATATAGTATAGAAGAAAAAAGCAATGGTTCATCCTTCTGCATCTTGTAGTCCACAATTCACTCACATGTTTTCCTATTTTCAAAAGACTTTTTACAACAGCTCTTCCTTCTAATCAGAGAACATGCTCAGGAATTCCTTACCACAACATAGAGCCCATTTTCCTCAAACCTCCTTTCCACAGTAAGATGGCAACACCCTTTCTGCATCCTCTGTAAATACTCCCTTAAAGCAATGATTCAGCCTTCTGCATCTTGGAGTCCACAATTCACCCCCATGTTTTCTTTTTTCAAAAGACTTTCTACAACAGCTCTTCCTCCAATTCAGAAAATGCGCTTGGGAATTCCTACTACAACACAGTGCGCATTTTCCTCAAACTCCTTTCCACAGTAAGATGGCAAGACCCTTTCTGCATCGTCTGAAAACAAACCCTTAAAGCAATGGCTCAGCCTTCTGCATCTTAGAACCCACAATTCACCCACATGATTACCCATTTTCAAAAGACTCCCTATATATCCACATTGATGCCATTTGCAGTATCACCAATGGCAGGTTCAGCCATTGCACCCTCATTTCCCCTGCGTGCACAACCACAGGCATTTCTCCCCACATCTCCAACAAAAGGAGGCTAATTACACCTTGCATTGACAGGGCACCCATTAGGGAGTGGCAGCAGCAGAGCCCTCACCTGCACACTTGGTCCTGGTGGTCAGGGGGGGCCCGGGTGGTCCCGTGCCCCCTTCCCCGGGGCGCGTCAGCAGCACGCGGATCTCGTACTCCACGTCGGGGTCCAGGTGCCACAGCTTGTAGTTGGGGGAGTCCACGATGTGCGTCTCTGCCCAGTTGCCCGTGGTGGTCCTGTACTCCACCTCCTTGAGGATGATGGGCCCGTCCCCGATGATGGAGTTGGCGTTGGGTTTGATCCACAGGTACGTGGCCCCCACGGCCAGCAGCTCCGGGGGCGCGATCGGGGTGGGAGGCTCTGGGGACAAGAACAAACCACAAGGAGTCAGAAAATGTCCAAATTCCCATCCCAACAACCTTCTGTAACCTCTCATTTACCAAATATTTCATAAGAATTTAATCTGTTACTGGAAAGAATTGGGCTTGTGTCATCGTCATATTTTCTGAAAAATCCCTTTGCCCAGGATTTTTCTCCTGGGAAGCTGAGAAGCCTCAAAGAAAAAAGAAAACAGTAATTTTCTGATTTGCTTCTCCTGTGTTTTGCTGCTTTGGAATGTGTTTGGACATTGTTTACCAACAGATGATTGTTTCACTGGTTTCTGCTGTGAAATGGTTTGACTTAATGACCAATCATGGTCAAGCTGTGTCAGACTGTCGAGGAGAGAGCCACAAGTTTTCTTTATTATCTTTTAGCCTTCTGTAGGTATCCTTTCTCTATTATTTAGTATAGTTTAGTATAGCATTCTTTAATATAATACAGATCATAAAATAATAAATTAGCCTTCTAAGAACATGGAGTCAGATTCATCATTCACTCCCTACAACAGAGGTCTCACAAAATACCACAAGCTTGGGGTTTTTTGTGCTTAAATTTCAGCCCCTTTGCACTGGGGGTTGTGTTACCAATTAAGAAACACCTGTGAAAATACAGGAACCACAGAACAGCTTTCTGGTTTAAAAGTGCCTTCATAAACCTCATAAACATTTATAAACCTCATCATGAGGTTTATACTTGCTCCCTCTTTTAAACATGTGAATAACATCACTCAACATCTTGGAGAGTGAGGGAAAGAAACCCTAAATATAGACAACTGAGTACCCTTAGCACAAACCATGAATCAAAGTGTTCCAGCACAGCCCTTGCTCTGCCCTGTGCCCCGACACAGCAGAATATTCCAGTCACTGATCGTGGTGCTGTGGTTCACCCAAATTCTAATGCTTAACTTGACACAATTAGCAACAAGAGGAAAACTGAAATCACATCTTCATTTTCTGATCTTCATCCCCCAAAAATAGAGAAGAACAAGAGGATGTTGATTTTCTAATCAAAGCGCTGGCTGAGACAATATTAGCAAATTTAAACACCAGTGATCTTCCCATGCCCAGCAGCCAGGATGCTGTTGGATCTGGCTCTGAGTGGGGCTCTTGGCAGCTCAGAATAAAGAAAACTCCAAGGCAACAGTGAATCAACACCTTCTGTGGTGTTTGATTGCAAAGTTTGCTCAACTGCCTGGGCAAAGGTACTCAAGAAAGCCTGCATGAAACCTGAAGAGTGCCTGGGTGTTTGAGAAGCAGTGTAAGGAGGCAGGGACCAGCTACTGAGTACCACCTCTGTGAGAAAAAGCAAAGCAAGCTGATAAAAGACATCTCAGCAGCTCCCTTTGATGGAAGCTACCAAGAAAAATGAAAGAAAAAAAAGCTACAGAGCTCTGTCTGCCTGCCTGATTTTTATTATTCTTTTTCCCCTCTCTGTCAGTGTAAATAACACTTTCATTCTGGAAACCACATGAATAGCATACACCTTGTGGCTTTGAAAACCTGAGCTGAACTCTGCAAGATTCTGAGCAATTTCCTAACCTTGCCTACCCTTCCCTCTGCCACACTCTAATGTGGTCTGCCCTCAGCCAAAGGACACAAACTCTATTCTCTTGTGAAAATCAGGTGACAAAAAGGAATATTTTTATCAACAGGGGCTTAAAACACCGGCACAGGGTGCCCAGAGCAGCTGTGGCTGCTCCATCCCTGGCAGTGCCCAAGGCCAGGCTGGACAGGGCTTGGGGCACCTTGGGATGGTGGAAGGTGTCCCTGCCATGGCAGGGGTGGAATGAGATGAGCTTTAATGTCCCTTCCAACCCAAACCATCCTGTGATCTCTGTCGCAGAAAAACAAACACATAAATGTTACAACACAAGAAATTTGGAGTTGAGTGGGAGTCATTCTGAACCCTTCTCTCCTAAAGGTGATTCCTCAAAGAGTTTGAGAACTGGAAGAATCCAGGACCCAAGGAGAAGGGGAAGAAAGGACTTTGAGCACCACATGATGGGAGGAAGATTGGATTTTCCCCTCAGGATAATTCTTGCAGGTTAAAATCTGCTCAGTGAAGAGAAAGAAACTGTTGCACAAAAGGATCAACTGAAATTATGCTTGATTTCATTTCCTTTAACTGTTTACAACAAATCATTCCATCTCCTTGAGACTGGCTGCAGGAGCTGTGTGTTGTACCTCTGGAGAAAAAACAATCTGAATTGTAATTGCAGCAGGTATCCAACATGAGCAAAAATCAGTGATGCCAGATATGTTTTCTGTGGAATGGCTGTTTCTGTTTTAATTCTGCACTATTCCATTACTCCTGCCAGAATCTTTTTTCTGATATGAAATGCCAAGCTGATTATGTTTTGACTTACAAAGTTATTTCTCCAGGAAAATGGTTTTCAAGAAACATGTGTGGATACATTTTCATTAAAAATCAAATTAATATAGATCACAAGCAGTTTATTACTTGTTTCTTGGTGCAAGGCAATTAAAAGAGAGATTTGGTTCTTTTTTATTCCCAATGCAAAAGCTACATCTTACAAGTCACATCATAGCTGAACACAAGACAAATGAAATATTAAACTCCATTCTCCTGGGCTGCAGATTTCAATAGCAACATGATACAGGTTACTTTGGGATTTCATGGCAACTTAGAAGAGATTTATGGGATTGAGCTTAATTAATAGAGCAGTTTATCCTACTAGGCAGACATGAAGATCTCATGTAGTGAGTTCAGTAACCACGGTTGCCAAACTGATTTAAATTATGATGTCACCCAGCACACCCATCTTCCCTACTTCTGTCCCAATGCAAATCATCCCCACCAAGAAAAAAGAAAAAAAGTGATAGTGGTGTCCCTTCTTTCCCCCATTTCTTTTCCCCTATCTCTACCACTGAAAAAACAGGTGCTGTAAAACATAATAAAAGTAGAAATTTCAACTGTTGCTCCTGCTTTCTGAATTTAGGGAACTAAAATAAGCAGCTGTTCCAGTAGTTTTTTAAAGAATCAGTCCCACCTCACTGAAAATAATTAATTATTTCCTACTAGCACCAACTGGAACAAAAGCTTTTACTTTTTTAATATCACTCTGTGCCAAATTACTGCAAGTGATCTAAACAAGTTCCCCATTATTTAGCAAAACTGGCACATAAATGAGAACATTTTTTTCTCTCTGTTACAAAACCCACTTGCCAGTTACAGATGACCAGCCTGATGTTATGAGCTCACTATTTTAATTAAAATCTCTGTTTGACCTTGATTAAACAAACATGCTGACAGATTGGCCTTGTACACATGTAATTGTGAACAACCGTATTTTAAGCCCCATTTCATCCCAACACTGTTTTATATCTCAAGCTTTGCCTGGCGCTCCCTTCCAGCCACTCTCCAAACAGAGAGGAGGAAACCAACAACCAGCACATCTGGAACTGGATTGCTGCTCCTGGGATACCCAACTGAACCCCAGAGTTGAGAATGGCATGGAAAAATTGGTTTATGGGTGCTCATTAAAAACAACCAAAAAAAACCCAACCAAAAAAACCCACCAACAACAACAAAAAACAAACACAAAAAACACAATCCCACAAACCCATCCAAAAAACCAAAACAAACAAACAAACAAAAACCCACTAAAAAACATATGCAGTTCAGGCTCAAAAAAAAGGGGGAGTTTTTGACCATGGGCATATTTTATTGAAACTAAAACCAATTCCAGTTGTGCAGACACAAAGGGAATTGGGATGTGCCTTTCTCCTCCTGTTAGAACAGAAAATACAGCTCCTGTCTGCAGCTCAGAAGGCTGAACACTGTTAGAGCTTGTTAAAATGAGATGAATTTTAGTAATGCAAAGAGTATGAGAAAACAAAATTAAATAAAGGACCAGAACAGACCAAACAGAATCACCAAGGATCTCAAGCCCCACAAGGATCAAGTCCAAATCTGTTCCTTGCAGAACCACCTAAAATTCCATTATCCCTAGTGACAGGACAAGGGGTGATGGCTTTAAACTGACAGAGGACAGGGATAGATTGGATATGAGAAATTCCTCCCTGTGAGGGTGGGCAGGCTCTGGCACAGGGTGCCCAGAGCAGCTGGGGCTGCCCCTGCATCCCTGGCAGTGCCCAAGGCCAGGCTGGGCAGGACCCTGGGACAGTGGGAGGTGTCCCCGCCATGGCAGGGGATGGAATGAGATGAATTTTAAGGTCTCTTCCAACCCAAACCATTCTGGGATTCTACAGTGACAAAGGGCATCACCCAGACACCTCCTCAACTCTTACACTTGTAGTTCCATTAACACACTACTTTCCAACTGCTGTGGAATAAAACTCTTTTACTCTTTGGCAAATATCCCAGAGTGTTTCTACTCTACTACTGGAATATTTCTCTACTTGGCTTTCTAAGCAAGGCAATTCTAAGCAATTTCTATATGATGGAAGAATAACTGGCTCCATGAATGCTTAAGATACCACTGGGAAGACTGATAAACTAGAGAAAAATTCTCAACAACTGTTACCACTTTCTCCTGTGAAATAATCCATAAAGAAAGACATTACAGAAAGTGCAATCTTAAAACAGCTGGAGACACCTCCTAAACTATGAATTTTATATGATTTTTTTTTAATTTCTCCCTTTTTCATAACAAAACCATCTGATAAACTGTACAGATAAGGTGACCATAAACTCTCATTGGCATGGGATGGGCTGTGGCTGTTTTAGACAAAAAGAACTCTTAATGTCACAAAACTCTGGTGTATCAGCAAGTGCAGCAATTCCCTGTTTTGCTTTCTCACATGCACAGGCTCTAAAAATAAGATCAGAAGAGACGCAGAGGTTCTTATTCTTTGAGGGTTGAAAAGGTGAGGATGGGAGCTGCTGCTCAAAGACCTTTCCCTGACAAGCAGGATTTGTGTTTTCCAACATGATCCTGATCATGCCCCTACTCATGGGAATTATAAAAGCTTTTCTCACCACATCCTAAACAAGCAGCTGTGGAGTGTGCTTGTCAAAATGATCAGGATGGGACTGAAAGGCAAGGAAACCAAATTTTAAGCTTCTCAAAATTATTTTAAGCAGAAAACACAGAACAAAAAGTATATATATAGTTTTCTACACAATAGCCAGAGTGTCTGAGCAGCATCCACAGGCACCTTTTCTAGTTTTATACAATAACAATGAGTCTTCAGAGCTCTGAGTGTCAATATTTATACTGGCATTGTTTTTTCCCACTCTTCATAAATGCAGCAGGTAAATTTAGTTTTCTAGTGATGGTCCAAACTTCCAGTTCCATTTATTACACAAAAAAGGCACCTGGATTTTACAATACTTAGGCTGAGAAGATTTCACTGTGCTGACACTGCACTAATAGATTTTGTCTAAGAGAGAAATTCAGATGTGTCTCTCAGTACTGTGACAGGCTGACAGCAGTGGCACATGTCAAGTGCTATAGGAGTGTGCCAGCAGCAGCAATAAATGATTCATTAATTCACCTGGACAGGTGAATTAATTGCACCAGGGAATGATGTGGTCAGTCTGAGCCCCAGGAAAAGTGACCAGAACTAATTCTGAATATTTAATTAAAGCAAAAAATGCAGAAAAGTGAGAGAAGAGACAGATTTAGGATTTCTACAGCCTATAGACCAAGGGGCAATGGTTTCAGAGGTTTATAGATTTCAGAGGTGCAAAGCATTTACTGTTTGAGTTTGTACTCAAACCACCCAGAGCATTCCCAGCAGGCAAACATCACCTTTGCACCTTCTCCTCTGTGAGTATTCCTGTTCTGTGGGATGGAGCTCTGTTCTTTGGATCCTGTCACAAACCCCATGTCACTGCTCTCCATCTGGTGCTTCTTCCCAACACAGGATTTACTAACACAGCCATAAGTGACTTCAGTGCTCTGCGATATAAAATACTCATTTGCCACAATAATGTGCTTTTTTCCTTTTTCTTTTCCCTCAAGAGCTGCTGCTTCTGTCTGCAGGGGAAGCACACATTTAACGTACAAAAAGCAAAGGAGAAAGTAAAAATGAGCCAGAAAATGTGAAATAACTGAGCTAAGTGGCCAGAGAATCAGCACAACAGCAATGAAAAGATGAGCAGAACCCAGGGGACAGCAATCAATGACACCAAAGAAAGCCAGTGGAGCAAGAAACTCAATATTTGGCAGGATGCTTGTCTTCTATCATCTCCTCAAAACCCCAAACTCAAAAACTACAGGCTATTCCCTCAACATCTCCCAGCAGCACAGGTACAGTACACAGATATGAAGGGAGAACTTGATCCATCAGCCTGATGAAAACAGAGAAAACATTCTCTCTGTATTGTCCCCTCAAGAAGAGGAGGAAATGCCCCGTGGTGACTTGAATATGTGCTCCAAACTGAGCAACTGGGCTGTCAAGGATTAAAGAGAACACAAAAACCTTTACAGGAGCCGCTGCAAAGCAGGAGAAAACCTCTTAACCCTTTCCTGAATGTCACTATAGCACATAAAACAACATAACATGGACTCACTGCTCTTTCCAAGGTAAAAAAAGGGAAGTTTATTTTCTGACTCCAACATTTATAGATTTCCAAAGGTGACAGTGGATTGGAGGGTGACAGTGCCACCTCTCCAATGACACTGGGCAAACCAACAGTCCATCAAATTTCTCCTCCTCCATAAAAGAATGCAAAACAATGAGTTATTTACAGAAAGTGTGTGAGAAAGTTTGCTACAAAAATGCAAACATCAGAAGGCTTAGAAAATCTTAAAAAAAAATCAAGAAAACACCTGAAAGTACTGCAGTCTGGAACAAACCCTGCTTGAAGAAGGTCCATCAGTATCAGTGTCATCTTATCAAACATTTACAGAGCCACCCTGAGTGCACAAAGGGCTGGTGCAAACCCAGGGCCTCCTGCCAGCCCTTCCAATGGTGTGAGAGGCTAAGGGAGAGGGGCACCAGATCCTGAGTGGGAATTACAGCGGCGTGCTAATTCATTAGTATTTCACACTATTTGTGCCTCAGAAGCTTAGCCTGAATCCCACCAGAGCCTCAGAGGATGCTTTCATTCTCTAATAAAGAAAATAGCATCGGATTAGTTGAACAGTATCTCATTTCCCAGTGTAAATTAAGTGAATTAGGTGGAAGAGTCTGTGCTCTAATTGTAAAGCTCATTACAAGGACTCACATAGATTAGACCTGAATGCTTCTCTTTGAGTCATCATTTGCTCTGTAACAGAGTTAAAATGTGCCTATAGACTCTCACTTTTGATGTGTAGGAATGTCCAGTTTTGCAGCAAAACATTCCCAAGCCTTGTACAGGGTGAGGCCAGCAGGCAGCCTTTGGATGGGAGTGCTGCCCTGGAGGCAATCTCCAGGAATGACAGGATCCCCAGGGCTGGAATCGTGCACAATTCACTCTCAGTCTTAGAGCACATGTAATTCTCTGAGCTTGTCAACTGCAAAATAGCTACAAAAGCTCATCATGGAGAAGAGCAGTGCTGTGCTTGCTGGTTCAGGGATGCCACTCTCTTTACAGGGATCTTTCATGGATCACAAGAGTCCCAACACAAGGACTTCTGGACATCCAGGAGATGATTACAATCACCTTGACTTTCATTATGTAGTTTCTCCATGTTCCAGCCTGCACTAATTATCTCAGGTTCCCTTAATTGTCAATGGAGAGAATGGGCTCACCTTAAGGCATATTATAAGACAGATAAAATTAATTGCTCCCTGATCCCCCCATCTTTTGAGTTGCATTAAAATAGAGGTGAGATGTATTTTACCTCCTTACTCTTTATTTTCTCAGCTCATGGCCCTCAGTGTGAAACACAGAGAGGTGCTGGATCAGTCTGTTCAGGGAAAAGCCAAGAAATAACACTGAGCACCTCTAAGCCCCTTGAATCCTCTCTGAAAGCCCTCACTGAGGGCAGAACTCAGGTACTGCAGTATAAACCCATCCCATGAAGATAAATGATGATGCCTTTCTCTGGGAAAGGTGAGCACAGCTCACTTTCCTTTTATCCACACAGCGCATGTGACAGTGATGACAGCATCACTCTTTGATTTAATCATTCAGTGCTCAAAGTGCCTGCTGGGGAAAGGATTTCATTCTCTTACTAAAACTGTTCTGAGAATGGAGCATCTTAGTCCCATCTGCTGAGATTGTGTCACACACAGAAAAATGGTTCAGGTTTCATTTGACCAAAATACCAGTAAAAATAAAGAGACCATGACTTTGTGCAGCATCTGACTGCTCCATTTTGCTCCACAAGGAGCATGCCCAGCATGCTTGAACCAAATCCTGTTCTCCAGACTTATCTTTGATGTATTTTCCTTACACAACAATTAATAATCTTTAATTTTTGCTGCTTCCTTCATGTCTTGGAGTTGATGACAGGCACATGAACTAAGTGTGGACTAAGGTTTTATATTAATCTGGAAATGACCCATGAAGAAATACAAGCTAGGCTTTAACATATCTGAACATATCTTTACTATATATGAACATATCTGAATACATTAGTTACAAAAGTATGAGAATGAAGCATCATCTCTTTTAAAAATAGAGATGAAGTAAAAATAGAGATGAAGTATAGTAACTTTGCAGAAACTCTGGTCAAAACACTGATTCCTCCACTAGAAATTGCTGCACCTGGACCAACAATCATTCCAGCTGCAGGTTACTCATGAACCTGTGTCTGAGTTTTCTCTCCCCCAGGTGAGAAATCCCAGGGCATTACAATCTCTGCTGGTTTCCAGCTCACTCTGCTGCCTTTAACAGCCAATTCTCCACCACTGAATTCTGAAAAACCAGCCTATGAGATGCTGCTCCTCCAATTCTGTACAATTAAATGGAAATCTGCATGCACATCCTACCAGAACCAGGGGTCTCTCCACCAGTCACTGCTCAGAGCCACCTTCAGCTCTCCCTCATCTTTCCAATCCCAGGGTCCATCTGAGCTCATCCATCACATGACATTAAGTCTATTTCTGCTTTCTGCATGAACAAGCTGCTAATATCCCACAGGGACTGAAAAATGTAATCTTAACAAGCACCAAAAAAAAAGTAGAAAGGCGTTAATAAACACGTAAACTGAGAAACATGTAATTTCAGGTCAACCCAAGTTCAAGCAGCTTCAGCAGTTGCTATGCTACCAGCTGATGGTGGTGGGAAAGGACAGAGGCAAAAGGATTTTACAGCTCTGCCTAGAGTGGATATTTAGCAACTTCTGCTTTCTGGCACATCCCTGTGTGCAGAGTGAAGGATCATTAGTCTCTAAGCTGCTGAAATGGCAAGTGATTGGAGGTATTGACCACCAGGAAGCAGCATGGAATGGTTTGCCTGGATTGATTAAGGAGCTTAATCCATAGCAACCTGCTAGGTTTGCAGGAAAAGCCTGAGGCAGGATGCTTCACTTCATCTGAGGCAAAGCAGGGCAGTAAAAATCCCATTGTCCTTTACATCCCTGGGCTGTGCAGGACTGATGGGGAGCAGTCAGAAAGCAGAGGAACCAGCCAGGCTGGAGTTAAACAGGAGAGAGTGCACGGCAGTGAGTCACAGACTCAACCACGTCCCCAGCACTGACACTGATCCCTCCTCTCTCAGGCACAGCCTGTACCCAGACCTGTCTCCACTCAGGGCACTTCCAGGCTCTGCCCATAGTTAATGCACACAGAAACTCTGATGGAAAAATAGGAATATATCATTTTGTATCTGGAAATAATGATTAATGGATGGCTGCAGGGCCAGAGACTAAAGGCAGACTTGTGTTCCAGCCTACAGACTTTATGATCTCCTACAAAGAAGAGTGTGCCAGCCTTGACACACAAATTTAGGGTTTTTCAATCCATAAAGAAAAATGTTCTCACTTAAGCATTTGTTTTCCTGTGACAGATCTGTCACAGGAAAGGAAGGATCACATTTGACCATGAGGAGGCAAGTCAAATTTAACACAAAGAAAGCTGAGGCTGGAATAGCAGATAGCAAATGTGCCACCAGGGAGCTCAGGGGGAACCCCCCAAGGAACTTGCCAGGTGTTTCAGCTCTACACCCTGAAGCAGCATCTGGAAAACTATCCAGGTGTGGGCATCCCAGTTGCTGGTTTCTCTGGGTCTGGATTGAAGGCACTTGAGACACAAGTTCATGTTTGGACTCAGCATTTATTATTTCTTATCAGTAAAACAGTCTCATTACTGTGAGTTGTGAAGCTTTTCATTAGAAGGCACAAAATGGCCAACAATCTCTTGTTCCAAGGTCTTTTAAGACTAAACTACCCAATTAAGAACTGACACCTGGTTATTTTCCCTTTTAACCCAATAACTGATTCCACAGAGCTGCAATGGGACTTTTCTGCCCAATTACAAAATGCCACCCAAACCCATGGAGAAGGAGGAAGAAGCAGCATGAAGAAGCAGCCCAGGATGACACCCTGTGCCCTCCATCTTGCTTCCATCCACAACACTAAAAATCCCAAACCCTCAATTTCTCAATTTCCTACACTGCTCTCTATAATCTATTTCACACTTTTGTGGGTTCCAGTCTATCTTGAAGTCCGGGAAACTTTCCCCATGAATGAGGGTCAAAGTCAGTGCTGCCCTGGGGGTCAGGGCACCCCAGAGCAGACAGAGAAATATTCCCTGTGTGCCCTGGGTTTGCACATCTCTCCTTTCTATTTGAACCCAAACCACTCCTTTGACAGCCTCATCCATCAGATAAACCCATGCAGACGTGACACAAACATGAAAAGGACTTTGCCACCAATCAGTACCTGCACACCTTTATCAATTTCCACATCCAGGCAGCCAGTGGGTGCTCACCTGAGTGCAGGTTTGCTGGGGATCAGCTGAGCAGGAGCACAGCTGTGATCTCAGTGTGGAGCTTGGCTGAGGCAGACATGACTCATTTCCAAGGTACTTGGCCGAGTGCTCATTTTGGGCACTCATTGCTCCTGCCTTAACTGACTGAAATTACAGACCTGGGAACATTAACAGCCCAAGGGAAGAGCAGGATTTGCTGTTATCACAGCTATGCTTCATTCAAATTTAAAAGTTTTCTCACTTTACTCCTTTCTCTGGGGTAAGAACAGATGGGCACCCCGGGAAACCTGAAGAAACAACTTGAATAACTGGATATCAGCAATATTTAAATGTTCCTCATGCAGGTTCCAAAACATTCCCAGAAATACCACCTACAGAAACTGTCCTATGGTTTACATCTAAACTAGCACATTTCATCCCAGAAATTCAAGATGAAGGTTAATCATCCTCCCTCTTTTATTGACAACAAAGTGTGAAAAAGAGCCAGATCCATTACCAATAACTGTTCTGCTGCCACAAAAGCCATGCTGCTTACACAGCTGCATAAGCAATCTATGGATTTATTACAAAGCCTGCATGGCAACAATCTTTTCTTGTGGTGACAAAATCAATCCGTGTCCAGGTAGTTAAACACCAGGAAAAACAACTCCAAGTGCCATGGCAATTTCCAGAACACAAAGGGATCTCTTCCACCTCTAAGGCACGAAGCAGCATCTCCAGAGAACAGCACACTCAAGAGAAATCCTGCCTGATACACAGAGATGTGCTCCCAAAAGGAATGTCTGCAGTTAGGCTGATGTATTTCAACTGTTTTATTTCCCCAATGGAAGGGACAAACATTCTGCTTCAGAATGAAAGTGTAAAAACACCTCAGAGTTGATCCTATTAACCCTAAAGGCTTAGAGGCCACCAGATATACAGGATTCTGGAGGTTCCAGTTTTACTTTTTTTTATAAGACTGCCAATAATTCCAAGAATATCTGCAGTTACTTAATGAATTCTTTATTCTTTCTTATTTGCTGCTGTCTCTCCCCTGGGACAGTTAATAAAAACAAGACCTCCTACCACCAGACAAAAGGCTTGAAAGAGATGCATTATGGCTTATGGAGTTAAAATTACAGAACTGAAGTGATTTTTAATGGGTCTTTATTTCAAAACCAGTATTAATTCAGCTTTGGGTCCTTCACAGCCTGGATCCTTCTGCATTTTAGGGTTACATAAGAAAAATCTGTCCATCTAGAAGAGAAGCTGTGTTTCATTCCCATAATATCAAATTTTATGCAGGTCCACCAAAGCCTTGAGTCAGGTTCCTTCAAAGAAAACCCCTACTACAAAACGTATGTTCTAAAAGTAGAAATTATATGTTCTATAGTATATATTATCTAAAGTATCTATTTGTATATCTAAAGTATATATTTGTAAGACAAATATTTACTGTGCCACAAATCTTCCTAAAGCAGAGTCTGCAGATGTCCAGGCAATATCTGAATATATGACTAAGGAGTGCTGGTGGTTCTTCACTGGAGCACTTCCCTCGGCAGAGCTTTCTGCTCACAGTGTATTATCACTTCTCCAATCAATGCAAATTGAACCTGGGCTTTCCTGAGAAGGTCCAGATTCAATTTGGATTTACTGATTTAATCAGCTGAGAGTTCCTTACATAGTCTGCTCCCCTACAGGCATACATTGACTAAATTCCTGAGATTCTGCATATGCTGCAAAAGCTTTAAACACAGGAGAAATGAAGATGGAAAATCTACTAGGACACAAGGGAAGCTTTTTTAAAAATATTAATCATAGCAGTAGAAAGATCATACTGACTGGTAACCCTTTCAGGATGATAGAAGATTTGATATTCAACCTGCCAATTCCCAGTATCTGTTTTCCCTAAGGATGGGTTCCCTAACAAGTCAAGGTTCATCAAGGAACCTCAGGTTTTCTGGGTGAAATGAGGACAACAGATTACCTAAGCATAAGGTCAAACCTTCTGCTGCACTTCACTGAGTACAAGAGTGGGATTTAAGGTCACTTCTGACTGAGAAAAATGGATGAAATGTGTTTATGTATGGACAGACCTGCAGAACTTGCATTTCTGTGATGTTCTGGTGCTAAGCACTCTGCACAGTCTCTGCACCAGCTGGTGACAGCCCATGTGGGCAGGCAGGGCAGAGAGGGGTGTCACCAGCAGGACAGGCTGCAGCCTCCCTGCATCACCAGCCTGTTACCAGGGACTCTGTAGCCATAACAACAGAACTGAGAGATGCCAATTACCATAACACTGAGCACATAATTAGCAGCAGCCTGAACAACTTGTCATCCTGCAAAACTGAAGAATCAGCAGGAAAAATGCAAAGTGACCAACGCAGGAGTAGGTACAAGAAGTTTTCTTCCTGCATTAGAGTTTCAAATCATGATTTAGAAAATTATTTTTCCTCTCTTGTAAGAGATGCCTATCACTTGGTACAAGGACTGTATGTGTTCACTCAGTACGTTTGATTATATTTCTCTGTGACTTTAAGCACTAATGGATAAGGAAGATCAGCAAGGAAATGCCACAATTTTGAAATATTGGTTTACAGTTCTAGAGCTGCACCTTTCACATTGAATCAAAATATCACAAGTTGATTATGTGTTTTTTACACACATAAAATGAGCTAGAACACATGAGGGTTTATTTTCCCATCACTTTGTACATGTGGGATTCCTGTTGATGCAAATCAAAGCAAATTTTAGGCCGAGGAGTCACTGAATCAGCTGTCACTTCCACCACCAGGAATGTCTGTTAGTGGTTTTATCACCATGTAATTATCAAGCATGGGGTCAAAATTCACCCTTCACCCTGTCAGTAATGCCTGTCAGGCACCTGGAGAAACCTTCAACCCCTACACATCTCCCCACCAAACAGGATTGCAGATTTTCATTGAATCAAAGCACCTGAGGGAAGAACAGCAGCACAAAAACCTCAGAGGGTCCTGTGCAACTGTCTGAAAGGACCTGACCCAAAAAAGCACAGTAAAGTGTTCAATTCTTCCATTTTTCTCCTGTTTCCCATCTTTACATGCAGAAACCTCCATTGTCCAAATAAGCTCCACTTAATACCTGAGGAGACCTTGGTTCAATGCCACAGAAAACCATTTGTTGCTCCAACTTGTACATTTACATTCCCTGCATGCATCTCAAGTACAAAACTCCAGAAGTGAATGGCTAGACATAATCATCCCCTTCAGAGGAATAATAAATACTGCAGGTCAAATCTTGCCCAAAATATTTGCACCAAAGAGTTTTCCTGCTTGTGAGGCTACCAAAAACAAATTCTTTTGGCTTCAAGCCAAATTCTTCATGCTAGACTCAGAGTTCCTCTTTCCAAGGTGTCCTTAAGAAGAGTAGAACATCTCTGGAGTTAAGAGCAGGCAGGCACAGGTGATGGTGCAGTGCTTGGCTTTAATGAATAGCTTGTTACCCATCCACCAGCTTAGCTCCTTGTAGATTCACTTAATTATTTAAGAAATACAATAATTCTTTGGCTCTGTGCCCAATTCTTCTCTAGTTTATGCTGGTACATGTCCAAAACAAATGGAGTTACCACTGTGATGCAAATCAGCCAAGTTTCTGCTCTTTTGTTCCTCAGTAATCTGAAATGTTGATGATGCCTTATCCTTCACAGGCAAGCTGATAAGAACCAGCACCACAGGAAAGCATTTTCTAACAGAATCTGCTCTGAACCCATTTGTTGCTTATTAGGACCCTGGCACAGCTCCCTAGTCCAATGAACACGATTAAAAATGACTTGATGAATGCAGTTCACTGAACAGGTGGCTGCAGCCAGGCTGGAAGGAAGAGCACTTTATGCAAGGTGGAAATATTTTGTGTTTTCTAAAATTGTTTCAACAACAATATCTCTGTGGATCTGAGCCCAGACAAATTCCAAGAGTGCTACTTCCATTAACTGATAGCTGCCAAAAACTCTGCAGGGATCAGGGACAAAGTGTGGGGGAGAGGGAAAAGAAACTTCTACATGGCTGCCTGTACCTTCTACCACAACAGGAATGTTTGACCAGATCCGAGGAAATAGGAAATCATGGAAAATCAAGACAGGAACTGCAAGGTGAGAGGGTGAAGCCTTGCCTCCAAGCTCAAATTCCTCCCAAACCCAGGCAAGAGCAGAGCCAGCAGCTCACAGACAAAACAGGAGGTGACAGCTGGGTACAAAGTGACTGGAGACAAATGGAATTGCTGAGGAGCTCCTGAGTGTGCCAGGCACACCCTGGTGACACCCAGAGCTGGGGCACAGAGGGAATAATGGGGGTTTAAATGGAGCTGTGTGATGATGGCTTGTGATAAGATTACAAAAACCCCTTGTTTTAAGAAGTGTGCAATAATTTCATAAAAGGCAAGAACTGAGTTAAACCCATCTGCACCTTCTGAGCTGCTGTGGTTGGTTCATGCACAGGTATTCTGCTCCCTAAACCCAGCATTACAGGATCTCATTTCAGCAGAGTTTAAATGACGGAATAACCAGAAAAGGGTGCACTGGGAATTTAAGTGATGGAATAACCAGAAAAGGGCACACTGGGAGTAATGGAACAGATACAGAACAAGCCCAAAACTGTAACAAACCCCTCTGAGAGCTGAAACTTGATTACAAGTGCTCTTGATTATTAAAAGTGAGACAAGAAAAACAAACAGGGGAAACAAATCTGCTGCTTTCATCTAAGAAAACACATTTCAACATTTTTTTCCAGGAAAAAGCATCAGCTCTTGAATACTTTATATTATACGTACGCCTTCAACTCTGCTGCTGATCTTGACAGCTGCACTTTAATTTATTTGCACGACTCTTATTGGAAGTTGAGTAAAATATGGAATACAGTGAGTCCACACAGTGATTTAGAGCTATTACAGCCACATCTGTCACCAGCTGCCAGGTTGAACACGATCTGCCACGCCACTGGCAGGCATTCCCTTCATTGGCAATAAAATCTGGGGCTATATTTCTTTGAGATCTACCAATATTCACTGCATAAAAGCAAGCTGCCCTGAAACACGGGCAGTAAAACTGAGATGAATTCACACAGAATCTCCAAGCTTCAGCTGCAAAGAAAACAGTGCTTCACTTATCCTGATGTTATTGGAAATGCCTGGACTTTATCTAGGAATGTAAATCACCTCTTTGTATAAATTAAAAGATCTTCCCAATGATACAAAGGCAGGTTATAACCTAGAACACAGAGGATATATGTCACACAGAAACAAGTGCTTCACATACACCCTTTCTTTCTTTTTATAGGGTTCTTAGGAGCTCATTTGGAATTTACTGTGCATGTAAATGCCAAATGAATTCCAAGTGCTGCATTACTGCCAATCCATTACACCCAGCCCTGCAATTTTAACTTACAGCTCCTAACTGCCTGTGGCACCAGGTCTGGATCCCAGTTCTTATACTCAGATCATCTTGTGGATCTGCGGAAATCACTTTGTTAACATTCCATCCCACCTCCCAGATCAGGGGTGCTCGTGCTGGAGCACTGCCCAAAGGTTTTGTAAAGGAAACACAAACACCAGAGAGGCTGTGAGTGAGCTCTGTCCCACAACAAAGGGTTTCAGTACTAAAATGACTTTTACAGATAGTTATTAAATTTAACCATGAGTTTAAAGCCCTTATTTATGAGGCATTACCACAGCAGGTAGGAACAGACAAAAAAAAAAAAAAAAAAGGATATTGCTGCCTCTTCCATCTTATTCATTGAAATGACAATTCCAGAGGGTGACCAGGGACAACAGGAAGGTCAGCAGGCAATGTCCCCTGCCACCTCTGCTGCAGACAGAAGTGTTCCTTTAGCGGGGAAATCCAGCACAATGCCTCTGTAAGAGCTGTAGGTGAAGCTGGATACCCTCCAGCAGTTCATGGTCCTGAGAGACAAGGAATTGAGCAGGATCATAACTCCAGGCACCAGGAAAGAGGATTTTGGTTTGTTCAAGGTCCTGAACAGAAGAGTGGTCCAGGAGAGCTGTCACAGACATCTTTTTATGAAAAATCCTTTCCTTAGGATTTTTCCTCCTGAGAAGCTGAGAGGCCTCAGGAACAAAATGTAAACAATGATTATCTGCTGCTGTGGAATGCAACAGGTGCATCTGTGATTGATCTCATGTGGTTGTTTCTAATTAATGGCCAATCACAGTCAGCTGACTCAGACTCTGTCCAAGTCACAAGCCTTTGTTATCATTCTTTCTTTTGCTATTCTTAGCCAGCCTTCTGATGACACCTTTTCTTCTATTCTTTTAGCATAGTTTTAATATAATATATATAATAAAATAATAAATCAGCCTTCTGAAGCATGGAGTCAGATCCTCATCTCTTCCCTCATCCTAAGACCCCTGTGAACACGGTCACAGGGAGCTGCTGGATTTCCAAGGAGCACCTTGTCAAAGCTCAGTGCTCCCTGCTGAGCTGCTCCTTGAGCTGCTCCCACTGAGAACAGAATTATTGGAACTGATTCCAGGGCTCTGCAGAGCACACCCAGCTCCAAAGTTCAAGGACATGTGCACACCAGCAGCCTGGAACAGGCTCAGGACTAGGGAAATGCTGTCCTTGTAAAGCCAGAGAGGGGTGTAGGGAGTTGTGGCAGCTCCACAGACAGACTGTCAATTTTGTGCTTGCAGCATACTGAAGATTCTCTTCATCAGAAAACCAATATTTTCATAAAGGTTTTGTGTACGCGTTCATCAGAGCTGCTGCTGTAATTTACACTTATATGTTTACGCCTGTTTTCACTGCAGGCATAAACAAGGGCTTGATTTTTAAAGATCTACCTGCCAAAAGGAACCCTCAACAACTAAGAGCAGGTCCCCAGTTGCCTGAAAAAAACCATTAAGATAAAAAACAGAAACACGCCAAACAAAAAAAAAATCTTTGCATTATTCAACACAAGGAAGGAAAATACATTAAAGAATTAAAACTAGGCTGTGGTGCAGCTTGTCTTACCAGCATAAGGTACACACAGGCTTTTGCTGAGCTTTGATTGTGTGAAGACAGCAGGCAGCACAACAGAAAGCAGCTCACACTCTGCTCCCATGGCACCATCCCACAGGTATCCCCAGCTGTGCCTGCATTCAGTGGCCAGAATAGAATCCACAAATTGGCAAGCACAATTAGCTAACTTGACCCACATGGCCCTTTTCAAGCATCTTTTAAGTGGTTTTTTACTTGAATTGGGTGTTACAAACTCCTTGATTTCTTTGACTCATTAAGCTCAATCTCCTTGCCATGCTCAGCACCAGCAGTATCTGCCTCTCCAATCAGCAGGGTCCCGCAGAGACCCAGGGTAACCACCTGAAAGGAGCACAGCCACACCAAAGTGGAGATTTTTGAAGTTCCATCTGACAGGATTAGTTACTCAGCTGCATTAATTTGCCTCTGAATTGCACCCAATTCCTATCCCCAAAAATCACAGCACAGATTTAGGTTCTAAGCCTGTGAATCAACATTTTCTAAAGCAGTTGTAATGTTCAGACAGCAAAAGAGCCAGTGATGACAAACAAGACACACCTCACCCTTTCTTAGGACAACAAACTCCTGCAGGTGAGCTGAGGTAGGGCAGCAGCACCAATTTGTCTCTGAGCAGCCTGTCTGGTGTTCAATTCCACTGGAATTAAGAGAGAATGAATTCTTTTGCTTAAGCTGATGTCACATTGGGACATATTTCTTTATGGCTCAGTTGAAGTGCTGGATGTTAAACCCAATTGTGTTTGCAGACGAGGTTTTTCAATGAGAAGTGATTTATGTGGATCAGAGCAGCACATGCATCTCACAATTAAGTGTGAAATAAATCTAAAGGCATTGTATTCTTACAGAAAAACAAAAATCCTCAGTACCTATTGGGATACACAAGATAGATGATGGGCTTTGGACCTGGTTAGCATAAGAGATTTGATAGACAAAAGGCTTGGCAAGAACAAACAGAACTTTGAGGATCAAATCAAGATTGCAAGAAGCTTCAATCAGACTGACTTACCAGAAAAAGAAAATTACATCAGACTTCTGCAAGCAAGAGATGTTTAAAATGCAGAAGTTTGTTTGTGTGACCATTAACCCAATCATTGCAGTAAAATATTACTAGCCTTCCTAAAATACTATATAAGCATTTGTACTTCACAATAAATGGGGATTCCCTGACCATCTCATGAGTCCCTGTCTCTCTCGATGGCTGATAAGTACCTGCCTATAAGAAGTCAGTTTGCAGTTGTGGGATTCTTGTGTTCCTGGTTAAAAAACATCCCTCAGGATGTCACTGTAACATATTCACGCAAGAGCCTGAATGAGTGATGTGGGACTCATTTCTGGGGCCATAGGAATTGTTCTACCCCTCTTCCCGAAGGGTTCTGTGCTGCTCTCTGTCCACACTTCACAGCTAGGCACAAATGGCAAGAGCTTAGGTTTTACTGCCCACAAACCATTTACCTACCTTAAATTACGCAAAATGCCCTCACCACACAAGAGATTCCAAATACAACCAAGGAAGAGCTGGTAGAAACCCCAAGTGAATAAAGAACTAAACAGGCCACCACAGGAACACAACTTCTTCCTTTTTTATTTATTTTTTTTTCCACTGCAGGAGATTTAAACAAGATGACCTTTGAGGTCCCTTCCAACCCACAGCATCCTGTGATTCCACCTGTGGCAGGAGCACCCCAGGATTTATGCCTGCAATATGCAGGTTGCAGCCAGTTTGCTTATCAGGTTATCTTTTCTGGTTGTTTGACAGAGCTCTGTGTCCCTTATGTACAATGTGGTGCCTTAAAGGACTGCTTGTTTTATTCTCTTTAATCAGATAAACAGATACCAGCAGAGGATCTGTGGGGAGCAAGGGCAGAATACCAGAATTTGATGCAGCAGCAACAGCTCCCCTCCAGTATCCAACAGTTCTGCTGGAGCAAAACTTGTCATTACATAAATACACGATTTTCATCAGTATTTTCCCAGGTGCTGGCCTGAAGGATCAAGGTCCTCAGCCTTTAAGGTGGGTTCCAGAACGTGGCCGAATTTGCAGCTGTTTAAAATTGCTCATTTTGCAACAAGAAGGAAAAAGTGTAGTAAAATCTTGTTGTAGACAGACTCCTACATTTAGAGGAGCTCCCAAATGCATTTCCTAAGTGTACATTCTAAACTATCAGCCCTATTAACTATTTTTGTTAAAAAAAATACCAAAAAAATCCAGAAAGTAGAAAGGCAACTTCCACTCTCTAGAGGTATAAACGGGAAAACAAAGCTTTGAAGACAAATTTCTGAAAGTAAAAAAAAATAGGACTTGTAATGAGGCAATCTAAATCTGCCTTGAGGAGTGGAAATGAGGAAGCATATAATTTCACATGATCTGTTATTTCCTTTAAAAGCCCCTTAGAATGAATGGAGGGTTGCCTATATTTGAATTTTACTCCATCTGGTCAAGGAAGAAGATAGAGAAAGAAAGTAAAAAAACAATTAAAGGAGAAAACCACTTTTCATAGAGCTGTAATTCAAGTGAAAACTTTGAATGAATCAAGAGCCATACATCTTACAATGAACTGTTTGTTCACCATATCCCTGCATGAACCCTCCAGTACTGAAAACTTGCTCAAGAAAAGAGAAGCAGATAATTTTTACATTAAGATCTTGTCTTTCCATGAAACATGAATGCTGAGAGCATCTTAATTCCCAGCAGCAGCAGAGTTGGAAATTTTTCAGAATAGATTCAGCAAAGTCCTGAGAGACAGATAATTAAAGAAGCAATATTACCTGTGGGAAGCAGCACACGCCAGGGTATGAATCAAAATCAGGGTTAGAATCCACTCTGTGTCAGCTGGAATAGATCTGCTTTCAATGGCACATCAATTTTAAATGCTTCTGATTCCCAAACTCTGACAGCAGAACAGTGAGGGAGGAGATGAGATCAATACAGAATACTTGAGGTAAAGAACAAACTGATTCAGCTTTGGGAGAGGCAGCTTAGTGCTGAACAAGCTTTGCAGAGGAGAAAACGCTGTCCAAATGCTGCAGAGGATTCCCTCTCATCCCTGCCTGTCAGACACACCCAGGACTGTGTGTATAAAGGAGAATTGCACAGGGAATCCCTCCCTCATTCCCCCTGCCCAGGCTCCATGATTCTGTTTCTCCATTGTTTCATCCTCTCTCTGTCATCTGAGTGGACAAAAAAGAAAAATCAGAGTGTTTGCTGAAGGGAGTAAGAAGTAAACTGGTCACTGATGTGGGAGTGTGCCATCCTTTCCACCAGCACTCCATGAATGCCCAGCTCTCAGGGGTTTGTGGGGTCTCTCTGTGCTCTCCTGCCCCACAACAGAGCAATGGGTGGTTGTTGGGAATTTGTACAAAACCGTGGCTAATTCCAAGTCCGGCACCTGCAAGATAGCGTGTCCTTGGGCCTAGCTGTAGTAGGATAACAAACAGTGAAAAAGACATGAGAAGAGAGAGATGTAACCCCTAAGGAATGAGGAAGAGTTGATAGTATAGTTTAACCAATAGATTGCTTAGCTTACAGAATATTCATAAGCTTATTATTTGCTGTATAAGTGTCTGATGCTCTCTTCAATAAGCGGAATTTGCTTATCACTCATATTGAGTGTCAGTCTCCCCTCACTGACAAATGGCTCATCCCCAACAAAGGCCTCCATTCTCTGCAACAGGTGGTCACCTCAAACACAGATACAACCACTCCTCCTGTTTAGGTGATGCTTCTATAGAGGAAGAGAGAGAAACTTTGCTGGAGTTTTTCTCCCAGGCCTTCTCTGAAGACATTACACCTGTGCACAGGGGGAGCTGCAGTCCCTTGTTGGTGCAGTAAAGTAGAAAAATTATAAAGAAAGGCTTCCCAAAATCAAGCCTTTTCTCCTAGAATCAGTCCCTGGCCTTGTCAAGGTAGCCCTTTGCAAGTTCCCATGTGAAAGCAATGCTGGTGTGAGCAGTTCATTAACAGAACAATCTATTCCTGGGTGAAGAACAGCCAGCACCTGTATAAACTGTTTTTACACTGTTAGAAAAATGAAAACTATCTCTCACAAACAACTTTTCCTGCACGTACATACTGAGAGTTTGAGTGACCAATTAATAAAGTGTAACAACTTGTTACTAACCAAAAAAATAATTAGCAAAAAAGCTCCTGACCAATGGGAGTCACACATGAGGTCTGTAAAACTGGATAAAAATGAGTTATGAGAATAAAGAAGGGGCATTTTCCTCCATGAAGAAAATGGAGTCTGTGTAATTTATTCCCATATCTTGTAAATACAAACCCACCAGAGTGCTTGGTTTTGGCAGAGTGTCCCAGTTTGCATTGCCAGCTTGCCCATGTTACAAATATCTCTTTTTGCACCCATTTCAGTGATACTGTGCAGCAGCAATTCCCACCATGAATTACATTACAGGAGAGAAACTTGTGCCCTGGGTATCTTTTATACCTTATGTACCCTTTACTTCCTTCCTCTTGCTCCCAAATCCTTCTCAAATCAACCTAAAAGGGGATAGGGGGGAAAAAAATAATATTTTCACAAAAAACCAGTGTCTATGGAAAGGGATTCCAGCTGAAAAAAAAACCACCCATCAAAACACTCAGCTTTCCTCTGCATCTCTTAAAAGAGTCTTGCAAATGCCAGTGAAAATGATGGGGCGTCTGATGTTTTGACAGAAACAAGAACATCATTAAGGTAAGAGCTGTCAGCAGGTATTTTATTTTCTCCCTGAAGAATATGGCTACTCTTCAGGCATTACTTTTTTTACTAATCTTTTTTTTTTCTTTCATTTCCATTCTGTAATTCAATCCTGAAAGATGGCATATTTTATTTGCCTGTGAACTGGATAGATTAGAGAGCAGCAGTGATGGCTTGTGACTATAACCATGTCAGCAAGAGATGCACTAATTGTTCTGCCACTGGGATAAGACAGCAAAACTATTTCAAATCCAGGTGCAGTCTTTATTTATGCAGAAAACAATGCTGAGGTAATATTATTGTAACAGCAAGAGAGCTCCCAATATTTCATTATTTCTTACATGTTAAATAATGGCACATAGAGCTCTTAAAAATAAAAGAGAAGGTGGTTTTCTGAGTGTATTTACAACCTCATCAGACTCCAAGTATGAATTAATATTAAGTTCCCAGTAAAACCACTGGGAATTCAGACCCACAAACCAGCTGTCCATGTTACCAAGGGGGATGAGGGTCAAGAGAAGCAGGAACAAATTTCAGGAGGCAACTGGTGACAAGAAACAAATAAAAGGATGGGATCAGGGAGCCAATTCAGATGAAATGCAGAGGGAACAATGCAAAACACACCTGGCCCAAGGGTTTGGGAAAGCTCAGGGGTCAGAGGAACAATGCCTGGAGGTGCACCATTAATATAAATGAGTGCTGAACCCTGCTATAGTTCTCCAGTTCTCCAACTGGGAGAACTGGGGTCCAAATCTGGCAGCTACAGGAACTGCAGTTCTTGACAAATAAAATACTTAAGGTTCACTCAGAGGAAATTCCTGGAAGGTACTCAGAAACCCAGTGACACTTATTTAATCCACCACAGAGAATGAGAACTCAAATCCTCCCCCAAAGGAGTGTGACATGTCAGTCTGGGAGAAAAGATTAGAGAGGTCAGGCAGATCTGCAAGTGCAGCCTCCTCAGAAGTTTTCAATAAAAGAAAAGTTTCAATCAGAGAGGGAAATCACAGCATATTTTATCAGGATTAATAAAATGCATGTTTATGATCTCTGCTAATTTGCTTGATGGCTGTTATTCAGAAATCCTTGTTTAGTCATTAAAAAGACAAGCCACATGTAAGTGTTGTTAGCAAAGGCATTTTCTATAGAAGAACAGCAGACGTATGGGAGAGTGACTCAGATATTTATGTTCCCTTTAAAAAATAAAATTAGCAAGCTTTTAGAGGAACACACTGTTTCCAGATACATAAAAGCATTCCTGATTATATCTGCAGTTCCCAGCCCATGGAGAAGTTTCACTTGCTCTGGCCTATACACAGCTTTTGTTCCATTCACATGGCAAATCTTAGTGAGGAATACTTCCTCAGAGAGAAAAATTATGGAATTGTGGAATATCCTGAGCTGGGAGGGACCCATAGGATCATCCAGGGCAGCTCCTGACCCTGCACAGACACCCCAAAATCGCACCCTGGGCATCCCTGGGATGGTGTTCAAACTCTCCTGGAGCTCTGGCAGCCTTGGGGCCGTGCCCATTCCCTGGGAAAAAAAAAAAAAAAAAAAAAAAAAAAAAAGACTTTTTGGAGTCAAAGTTCCTTTACTTTCCTGTGAATACACAAGAAAGGGAGTGAACAGATGCACAAATGAGCATTGCACAGAGAAAATCTGGCCAAACAAGCTCATCCATCATAGGTGGTAGAGAGGTTCACATCCTTCCTCAAGTGCTACAAAACCTGGGAGACACTGCAGCTTCAAATCTGCTCTGTGGATATTCTCAGTTCAGTCCAAGAAAGAACAGAGACAATTTCTCCCAGGTTGAGCCTGGGAATCTCAGACAAAATAATTCAAACAATTATTATATCTCTTCCTGGAACCATTGTTTATGGTTGTGGTTCTCCACATTGTGCTATTCATAGTAACCAATAATGTGAGATTTTTCTATTTTGAGACCAATCAGGTCCCACTTAGCAAGTGAGACTATAAAGCTCACAACTTCTTGCTAATAAAGATTCTTTTTGAGCCTTCTGAGCCACCTGAAGACTGGAGTCTTTCATTCCACCCCTGACTCAACAGCATCACTCCTCAGCATCAGCTCCTCATTTGCCAGCCATGTATTTTCTCAAAGCATCGTACACATGGATGTGGTGAAGGCTCTTCATGAAAAAAAATAAAACAAAACACCCATCTGGTTCAATGCAATCAAATCAATGAAAAATCAAACAAAAATCCTAAAATTATGCATTTTTAGCTACTAAAAAGCTTTTCAGCTTTTGCAGGGACGTTCATAGCCCAACATTTCTTCTTTGAAACAGATGGCAGTGGTGTTTACTGTGGGTTCTTTTGCACCACAAATCCACAAAGAAAAAGCTGTTTTCAAGAAGTTTCTTTTTAACCACTGAATAGTAAAGTGTCTTGCACTAAAATAATCTTTGTTGCCATGCTCTAAATGATCATCTGAAAAATGAACTGGCTTTGACATGTCCAAAACCAGCACTCCCTGGGGTTTAAAGAACATGAAATGCTTTTGTTTACTAATTACATTTGAAATCACTGTGGTTTTTTTCAACTGATAAATAAAACACTAATTGGTTCTAACTGATGTGACCTCCAGATATCCCAGGCACTCTGCTAATCATCTGCCTGTCCTTTACTTGGAAAAACAGAATTCAAACCTCCTTTTCAGCCCAGCAGTGGCTTGATGATTCAGGGACTTCAACAGCAGCAATATTCATCTAAAAAATGCCTCCTTTTGGGTCACCCACTCCACAGAAACTTCGGGATTCAGGTGGAGATATAATGGCTTATTTTTGCACAAGTTGTGGCAGGGGAGAGGAACTTATTCTTCCCTCACACAGTTAATCATATGACTGCACAAAGCTCCAGACAGAGTAATTCCTCCCTAAGGACATCAAGGACTCTCAGCTCCAAGTCTCATCCTTTTATCCCTGAATTAGAAACCTATTTCCTGGTCAGAATAGGGGAACAGCATCAAAGCAGTGAAGCAAAACTGGGAAACAAAGGAGAGATTGGGATGGGATGGGATGGGATGGGATGGGATGGGATGGGATGGGATGGGATGGGATAGGATAGGATAGGATAGGATAGGATAGGATAGGATAGGATAGGATAGGATAGGATAGGATAGGATAGGATAGGATAGGATATGTAGACTGGAAAGCTTTGTTTTGGTGAATGGGCAAAAAAAAATACAAGAAAGGGTGGATTTCAGTGCACAGACAGAAATAGGAATGGCCACCACTCCTGCAGATGGTAGAAGTTGGCCACTGACACCTAAATTTGAGAAATCCAACTAAGTCCTCTGACATTCATTAAGGTCTCATCCCAAAACAATCCTCAGTGTGAATGAATCAAAGAAAACTAAACAAAAATTGAATTTTCCTATTATCACAGGGGTAGGGGGTGCCTGAGCCACATATTCAAACAAATCATCCACGTGAGTACTCACTGCACTGGGTTACCTGCTGGGATCACAGAGCAATGTATTTGATATTTGTATTTGATATAGCAAATATGTGACTAGCACATTTGTGCACATCCCACAAAATTTTGTTTTCTTCCTGAATATTGATTTCAGGTAAGATTTACCACTCTATATCCTTTATGATTTTATTCCTCTAATTACATTTGTATTTTTGAATTTTTCTGAAAATGGAATCCAGAAGATATTTGGATTCCATTTTCAGGAAAATTCAAAAATACAAATGTAATTACATGCAAATAATACTTTTCTTTTTTCCTCTCTCCAGGGGATGCTTCCAAACAGGAACATACCAACCCCTGCAATAGAAAACAGGCTGCAGACCCTCTCAAGGTATCAGAAAACTCCTTTAACATAAATTGAGGTATAATTTCAGGTAAGTGATGCTAACACACTGACACATTTTATGCCATTGGCTTCAATCACAGTCATTTAAATACCACATTAAGTCCCCTGGGCTCAGTTCCTCACAAAAGATAACAAATACAGGTTTAGAGTGCATGTTTGCTCTCCCACATGACAGAGAGCATGGCAGGATCTCCCTGTGCTTTACTCCTGGGGAACTGCAGCCACTGCCCTAAATACACCATGGTTTAAAGTTTACCCTGGCACAGAGCTACAGCCACTGTAGAAATAATCAGAAATAATCACGTGAAGTGGTCTCAAGTACGGCTATTTTCAGCATTCGTTCAGTGCCCTCAGAGAGCAAGTCCTCAGCCACTTTTACACATGAAGAAAAGCAGAAGTCTGGAGTCTTCCAAGAAAGGTCTGCTCTGCTCAGACCTGGGTACCCAGCTCTGGCAGGTGGATGCCTCGTTTTGCCAACTAACAAGCAAATTTCTGTTTGTTTGGGAGAATTGCAATCACTGCCATAATTGCTGCCTTTTACTTTGTTTCCCATCTCCATCTATTTACACAAGTTCAGCAAATACCCAGCTTGATTCTCTGCTGTGCACACAAAAAGATTTTTTTTTCCCTTTCAGGAGCCCTAAAGACCCTTTCTGGAGATGTTCAGAGATCCTGGATGTGGCACTCAGTGCTCTGGGGTGGGTGACACGGTGGGGATTGGGCACAGGCTGGGCTTGATGGCCCTGGGGGGCTCTTCCAGCCAAAATGATTCTAACTATGACAAGCTTTGTTTGAACAACCACAGGTTATTTTATATATATATATATATATATATATATATATATATATATATATGTATATGTGTATATGTGTATATATGTATATATGTATATGTATGTGTATATGTACATGTATGCATATGTATATATATGTGTGTATATATATGTATATATAAGTATATAAAATATATAAATATATTAAATATAAATGTAAATATAGATATAAATGTAAATGTGTGTATATATATATAACATATATAAATATATTAAATATAAATATAAATGTAAATATAGATATAAATGTAAATGTGTGTATATATATATATATATAACCTGGGAGAAAACAGAAGGAAGAGCACAGTGCTCTGCTCCTTTACCATCACAAAGCTCCAGCAGCCAATCCCTACACACACAGCCCAGCTGAGGCAAGCACAGCTGGCTTTTTCTCCTAAAATGAGCTTCTAGGACAAGCAAAGCCTGGTGGTGTCTGCAGGGGTCAATGGGACAAGAAGAACACGGGGATGTAATCAAAGTTGTGCCACACTGGTGCTTTTTGTGCTTTGTTCCAGTACAGAGCTGGGCTTTGTTTTGGTTTGTGTTACTTAAAGACATTTTGTCACAAAGCACTTCACAGTTTGATAATAAAAGTTGACCCATTTCTCCCTAAGGATATAAACACAGTATCTCACATATCCAACAACAAAATGAACTTTTTTGCCTCTTGGTTTGTGGCACAACTGCCTGGAACATTGGTTTGGTTAATAGACACAAAAGGTAAGAGAAAGCACATGGTAGAGACTCTATCCTAATTGAGAAACAAATTCAAAAATATACACGTTTTACATACAATATTAACATTAAATTCCAATATGCTGCACAGGGTGCTGTTCACCCTGAGAGCTGCAATGATGGGTGATAGGGGCTAGGATTTCACAAAAAGCATTCCAGAGCCTGCCAGAAATTGGGCAGGATTGAAACTACCATTCATTATTCCTGAAAAAAAGGAAAGGAAATGGGTGGGAGACACAGCACCGATATTTTGAAATAAACTGCCTTTCCTCTTCTGCTTTCCACAACAACACATCTAAAGCCACAGGTATCAATAGTGCAGCCTCCACACTGCTGGAATTGCAAATAAACCTCCACTACTGTGGAATAACCCTATCAATGCAAGTGTCTTACTGGCCAATTATTGGTCATTTCCTCCATTCCCTTCCACCAGAATTACCTACTGTATTTTCTCCTGTTCAGATTGAAAACAGGATAAATATATGCTGCAGGAGCCAGAGGGCCATTTGTCTGATCTTGCTGACAGAAGTTTGATTGATGCAAGGAAAATTATCACCTCACCTGCAGCAAAACATTTTGATGTGGGCAGAGGTGTCTGTGAGTGGATAACGTTATAGCTGTCACTGCAATTGCTGCCCTGGAGAGCAGCTAATGAGAAAGGCAAGGAACAGGTGCCTATAAAAACCTCAGAGCTGACACAAATACCTACAATGGTTTTACCCAAGGCAGAATCTTTGCTTTTTTTACAGCTTTTCAAGCAGGCAGTAGAGTGCATACCACTGAGCGCAGTAAATACAGGAGGCTGCTAATTTACTGTACACAGCCACTCAAAATAGCTTTTATTAGAACACCTCCCCAGATGCACAGTGTGAACTTCAGGAGGCTGTTCCTTCATGATCTCACATGGTATTCAGGGCATGCTTTGTGTTAGAAAGTTTATTTTCCTGTTGTTCCTGGCAGCATCATTGTGGAAGCCACACTCAGCTAAGCAGCAAGTCCATTGCTGATGATCATTTATATCATTTATTTTTTCCTGCTCACACCTCGGATAAGTCTGATCCATTCCTGCTTTTGAAGCAGAAATATAACTCTCTGCTAAACCTCTACAACATCCCCCAGCCCAAAAATGCCAGGAGTAAAATGCAGGTTCCTAAAGCAAGTTCAGCTGCCACAAAGATGGCTCTGAGGCTCCTTAGGCTTTAGAGAGTGAAGCAAATCCTATGAGCACACAGTGTAAAAATATTCTGGGGTGTTTTTCATGTGCTTAGAGGTCACAGACACTCCGTGGTTTACATATGTCTATTCGTATGCCAGCTGGGATGGTGAGCACTAAGTTGTGTTTTCCAAGTAAATACATCTGTTCAGCTCTTCCCCCTCCCTGTTTCACTCCATCTGATTCTCCTCTAGCTGGAACAAGCAGGGAGGCTCTGTCTCAAGCACTGTGAGCCACAGAAAAAGCCCTCACATTTAAGGTCAGGCTGTGGGTTCACTTACCCCAAATGATCAAGGCAAACTTAACAGGAAAGAAAAAAGTCAACTCACAGCTAAGGCTGGCAACCTATTGAGATGTATGCAACAAAAATAAAAATTAAATGATAAAAACGGAGCCTTTGCTAAACATAAGTAAATTCTGGATGTAAAAACCTAACCAAACCAAAGAGAAACCCAAGATATTAACCAGAAGGGATCACTCTGGCTGGGAGCCTGTGGTAATCACTCATCCTCTGAGCAGAGACACAGCTCTCCCAGGATTTTCCTGGGAAGCTGCGAGAAAGCCCAGAGAAAGAATTAAAACAATTATTATCTCAATCTCTACACCTGGCAGGCAACCTCTGTTTGTCAAAGATGTTTACAAGAAGGAGTTGTCCCTTCTTGACCAACAGGTGAGAGAAGATTCCTAAAGGCCAATCAGGTCTTAGGTCCACAATTGTTCCTATAAGAATTGTGAATTTCTAATAATAAAGTGCCTTTTCATGCCTTCTGATGATGGAGTCTCTGTATCACCTTTGTCTGTCCCCTTCAGTGATAATCGGTGACACCTTTAGTGACAGGAGCCCTCCCTCTCCCTGCCCACATAAAAAACCCAGGGATGAAGCAAACATCAGGATTTGGTCCAAAAATCCCCCACACCTCCCATAAAAAGTCAGCAATAGCAGTAGAACCAGCTCTGGTAATCTAATGTCCCAGATGCAGCAGGCAGACACACCAGAAGTGCCTGATAATAGTTGAGGTGAATCTTTCTTTACCACTCAATACTTCTCTTTTTATTTCAGCTTTTTATGATACAGAGAGTTTCACAATACCCTGCAGACCACAACACTCCTTCCAGCTCTCCCTCTCCTGGGCTGTATCTCTGTTTATTTCCAGTTTAAAACTCAGCCTTGAAACATACTTCTTGATTTAGGCTGTTCCCTCAGAGAGACTCCACAGTATTACAGCAAAAGATCAGCTCTTTCTTTTCTCACATAATGCACTTTGAGGCAGTAATAAATGCTGGAAATTCCAATATGCTGCACAGTGTGCTGTTCACCCTGAGAGCTGCAATGATGGGTGATAGGTGCTGGGATTTCACAAAAACCATTCCAGAAATTGGGGAGGATTGAAAGTACCATTCATTATTCCTGAAAAAAAGGAAAGGAAAAGGGTGGGAGAGACAGCACCAAACAAAATCTGAGACTCATTTACTCCAAAAGAATGTGTATAATGGCCAAAGTTGCAGCTCAGCTCATGCTGGTGACAGTCTGGTTGCCAGATCTCAAAATACTTTCTGTGCTTTATTCCTGTCAGAGTTAAAAGACATAAGTACAGAGAGCAACAGAAGGAATTCTGCACAATTTTTTACTGCAAATCTGAGAGTTTCACCTCCTGGATGAGTTCCTGAACTCTCACAGCACTTGCTGTGAGAAGGAAGGTGGCAGGGCTGGAGCTCAGAGCTCTCAGAACAGCAAGGTCACACACAATGTCCCTTCCTTCATCCTTCATTTTTGCTGGACAGTTGTGTTGATAAAACAGCACAGGATTCCCAAGGCACTCATGCACAGATCCAAATGCTTGGCACAGCAGGAGTCTCCATATTCCCTCAAAATACCCAAAATTTAACATGCCAGGGAACACATTTTGGTGCTGAGGTACAAGTTCAGCCCTTGTGTGTGCAGGGTTACAAACGTGGTGCAGGAGCACACACAAAAATCCTGCATGTCCCAGCTGTGAAAGCTTTTCTGTGGCACAGAAATCCCTTCTGGGGTGGGCTCAGGGGGTTTCTTCCTGGGACTGACACCAAAAGGGAGTCAGATTAAAAACAATGTTACATTTAACCACACCTGAACTGAAAACTAGTGACTTCCATCAAGTGCCCATTAGTTATTTGTGAGGTCTCCAGGAGACTTTCTCAATAATTTATGTATTATTTGTTTCTGTTGGATGCAGAAGTTCACCATGTGGGCAATGATCTCCTGCCACATGAAACACTGCTCATGGAACAAGTTATTTTCCTTGACCATGCAGGACAGGTTTATAGTGCCTTTCCTTGTGATAGAATTAGGGAAAGAAATAAAATATAATCCATGCGCATAAAGCTTTCCCCATTCCACAACAATAAAGAGAACAAAGCTGGTAAGGAAACACATTCATTGTGGAAACAAAAGAAAATATTTCACAAAAATACCTGAGAGTCCAGATTGATATATTTTCCCCAGAACTGACAGCAGTTCTTCAACAGAACAAGGGACCTTGTGAAGACACTTAAGACACATAAATTAACCAAACAAAGCCAAGATTGTGATCAATACAGGTTCACATTCAATACTTCAAGATTGATTATATTTAGAAGAAAAGCTTAAGATCTGTTAGCTGCAAAAGCTGGAAACATCCCACTCAAATAAGGTATAGATGCTACACAGGGAAGATAATTAAGTATTTAAAGAGCTTATCTAAGGCTGGTGAGATTTTCTATAATTTAAAACCTTTCAATCATAATCTTTTTTGAAGACTCTTCTGCTTTATTTATACAGCAGTGCTCATGATGCAAGAATGACTTGTGAATTCTGTGGCCTGCATTTTACAAAATGTCGAATGAGATTAAACATTTTTTTCTTCCTGTCATGACAGCTGTAATTGAAGTGAGATATATGAAAAATAATAAAACTTCCTTATGAGTGTAGAGCTGCTACACCTGAGGCTGAGCTACACAGAAAATTCTCATCCTCTCTGTTGAAAGTAAATCCTGGAAGAGAGAATAGTCTGGTCCCTATTGAAACTATCACAGCTCTAATGAAGGCTATTAAAATTCCCTTTTTGCTCAGGAAACACCAATAATCCCACTCCAAAGACTATAACAGTACTGTGATTCCATAAAGATGAGCTATAAAGACATTATGGTGAATTTGAGGATAATTCAATACCAGAATGATTTTCCTTAGTCTCCTTGACTAAATGCAGTGTCAACTAATGCTGAATCAAATCTCGCTGGACAGGCTTTGAGAGGACCAAGCATGTGGGGAAAAACTTCTTTCTTGGAGACAAAAAATGTATTTTTCCTAATTATTCCATTTTAAATCCTGCAAGAAAAATCAGTCAAACAGTCTTAAGGAATCCTGGTGGCGATAGATAGATAGATAGATAGATAGATAGATAGATAGATAGATAGATAGACAGATAGATATAAAATGCTTGTTTATGACAAGACTTCAGTTCTCAAGAGCAGTTGGGTTTCTGACTATGACAATGAGCATAAAATCTTCCATGAGCAGACTGATTGCTGCATGCTCTGAATGGCCTCACCAAAAGGCAAAAAAATTAATGTACCAAGATTCTGGGTCACCCTTCCAGCAACATATTCTTGACAGAAGTGAAACCAAATTATCTACAAGGTTCCTCAAGTAGAGCACAGGTTAAGTCAAAGGGAGGTGGGAGAAAACAATGTAAGAGCAAGCACAGAAGTGTTTATATTTAGAATTTCAACCTCAGAATCATTGGAAACACTGATAAATCACTATTTGATGAGCAATCTGGGTCAGAAGACTCAATAATACCCCATTGCTGATCAAAAGGCAGCAGGATATGGTCAGCAGTGTTCACAAGGGTCAGTCAAAATTCATAAACAGCAGCAGCAAAAGAAGGTTTTGCTGTAATGTGAAGGAAAGAAAAGAGACAATTGTAGAAGCAAGTAATCCAAACCTCTTCCATTTTAATTTGTGTCTGTACCCTGCTGAGGGAACAAACAGTTTGGAAGTTGTAGTCTGTCATGTAAGTCAGTAGTAGCTGCAGGGTAATAAATAGGACAGTAAAGCATATGCAAAGTCTGATTTATGGGATCCAAACAGAGAGAGCCCAAGTCTTGCAGCTATTTGCATCTTCCTCACATGCAAACAAGCACTGATGGAAAGTTTCCTGCTGAGAAAGAGAGAGAGAGGCAAGAGATGCACTGGAGAGAAACCTGTTAAGAAAAAAAAAAAGGAGAAAGAGGGCTGGAATAATTTCTTTAGACAGGGGTTTTGTGTATCTTGGCACCAGAGCAGAGCACAAGCACAGAATCACAGAAGGGTTTGGGTTGGAAGGGACCTTAAAATTCACCTCATTCCAAGCCCCTGCCATGGCAGGGACACCTTCCACTGTCCCAGGGTGCTCCCAGCCCTGTCCAGCCTGGCCTTGGGCACTGCCAGGGATCCAGGGGCAGCCACAACTGCTCTGGGCACCAGCACATTCTGAGTAAAGAATTTCATCCCAGCATCTAATCTAAATCTCTTCCATTATAGCTTAAAACCATTCCTGCTCACCTTGAAGGTGTAATAGTGCAGCTTTTCAACAGGCAGTGTGGACTTTTGGGAGCTAGAAAACATCATACCATGGGTTTTTCTTTTCAAATTCCTAGGCCAATTCATAAACTGGTTGCAGGGCTTCCTGTCACCATCACTCTGTTGCTCAGCAGGTTTCTGGTCTTAGATCTAAATCACCTTTAAAAGTCACAAAAAAAGCTGGACAGGGGTGATGGGGAGGGTGTGACCTGTAGCAGCCTCCCAGTACCAGAGGAAGAATTTGCCATGGCAGAAAATCAGCACATCAGAGCAAAGCTGGAAAGCAGTGCAACAGGTTTGAGGGGTGGTTCTATGAGAGGAGTATTTCATCAGCTTGCAGCTAGAATGGATGCAGGGAAATGATTTGCTTTGAAAAATGAAGCATTCTTCAGTTGGGTAGAGATGGAAAAGGAGGGCTGCAACATCTCCACTCCAAACTGCAGTTCTGGCTGCTTCCTGGTCTCACAATTTTAATTAACAAACTTCCAAGTGACCATTCTTTCCTTAACAGTGCAACAAGCTCTTCAATCTCTTCATTCAGACAGGACAAATGCAAACATCACCATCAGCTGCTCCCTGGAGCTCAGCTGCAGTGGCTCAGAAAGCAAACCAGCTCAGCATTCAGAGCTAATGCTATGCAAACACTAAAAATCCCATTCACCTGAATTCCTGACACAAACTCCTGCAATGATCTCAGCACCACTCACAGACTCCAAAAGCCTCTACCAGCTCCCAGACTGGAGGCTAAGGAGATTCTGGAGCTGTATCCTTAGCCCCATCATCAGCCAAGTGTTTACAGAGCTCCATCATTTATTTCCTCATGAACTTTCAGCCTTTTTTACTTCAGGATTAGAGGCTCAGCTTGTAAATACCAACCTCTAGACCAGCAGAGGAGTTTAATCTTGCAGAGTCTGTAGTGGTGTTTTGGAAGGAGAGAGAAGAGTGTGTGTGGCACCGGACCTGCAATCTCTGAAGAGACTGTTTAAGAGCTAAACCTCACCACAATCCAAAGCGCTCCAAGATGTACAAAACAAAAGAAATCTGAGTTCAGGAAGTCAGGGCAATGTAAAGAAGCAACAAATTATTTTAATTGTTTTATATCTTGCCTTGCAGTGTGTTTAAAAACAATAAAAATAAACTCTGGGCGCATGTTTCACACATCCTAAGGAACCCAACCGTGCACTGTGCAGACTCACAGGATGCTGCCAGCAAAAAATGAAAGCAAATCAAAGCAAAGACAGCTGGGAATTCATCAGCACCTGGCTCAGGGCAGAAGTTGTCCCTTCCAAGGTGATGTTCAACTCCTTAGTCCAGCGTCCTTCAGCAAATGCAGGATTTTGCACAAAGCCTGTTAGCTGCAGGAATGTCTGAAAGATATCAGTACCTCAGCTTCTCAGCACCTGGTGCTGCAAAATTTTTACAAGTTCCAGTAACCATATTGGCTTTAGGTATTTACATCTACAGAAATAGTTTTCTCTTTTCTTTGGAATATACTGGTTCCTCCCACATACATGGGATCTACAGGTTTCGCTGTATTGCAAATACACCCTTTTTTTTGCAGGTTTATTGTTAAAGATTCTAAGAAACATCCGTTCTTACTAAGAAATCTGGTGCATCTTAGCTTGCATTTCACATAAAGTAAAACATTACTTTTTTAGTGTTTTGTTTCTTTGGGTTTTTTTGTTTGTTTCTTTGTTTTTTGTTTGTTTTGTTTTGGGTTGGTTTTTTGTTGTTGTTGTTGGTTTTTTTCTGCAAAATAAATAGATTTTGGTGCAAGAGGGATATTCCTGTCCTGCTGAGCTAACAGCTCATGCTCAACAATTACACCCCATAAGTGCCCAAATCTGCCTGAACCATCCCAGAATCTTCATCAACATCCACAAATGGTGACAGCTCAAAAGAGTTTTCTTGAATGGAAAGCAGTTAACAGCATTGTAACCACAGGGTGGATATATTAGCAACATCTTTTGATCCTATTTTTCAGGAGAAGCCCATTAATAACTTCCCTACAATAAAGCAGGCAAGGAAGGATGAGCAGAAGAGAGTTAACAATGAATGTGACTCATCTCTCCTGCGAAGTCTTTAAGTTCAGTCATAAGCAAATAAAAAAAAGTGTAATTTTGAATTTTAATGTAACGTGAGGATCATTAACAATCAATTTGCATGAAAAATCTGCACTTTAAAAAGGAGCAAAGAATGAAAAGCTGCCAGGTTGGTTTGATAATGGACATATCTGGTGGTCATTCACTGCAAGGACAATTCCAGGTAGCAAAGGCATAGCTGTGTTCTTGGTATTCTTTTCTGAGCATCAACAGTCCTGAGTTAATTTCTATGCAGTTGCCTTAAACCTCCTTAATAATTCTAACTAGAAACGAAAAGGTTTGCATGTATATAATGTATTTAGTGGTATGATAGGAGAGCAATTATCATTTCCCTGGTTTAGAAATAAGGACGAGTTTAAACCCTGAGTACTCCCTGCTCATCTTACAGAGGAACACAAAAATAAGGCTGCTGAAGAGAGAAACAAAAATTTGGGAAAAATATAGATTGAATTGAGAATACATTATTAGTTTATGAACTTATCTTGTACCCCTTGTGGCTTTGTATTCCCCCTGAATATGTTTGTTTACACCCTGTTCATTAATATAAACAGGAAACATATTCTGGACCATTACTGCAGGTCTGTGTGGCACTGGATGCAATGCTGACAACTGGATCCTTTCTATAAACTGCACATTTATCACTTCTCAAGGAAATGGCTTCATTTCCCACCTCTGTTTTGGAAGTTAAACATAGGGAAATATTTCCTTTTGAGAGGACTCATGTTTCATACTACTGAACATCTACAATAAAACAGCTTTGTCTTCCATCTCCCTCATTGGCTTCACAGATATGAAGTTGGATGTAAAGAAGAGAAGCTGGAGTGCTTGTAATCTCTTTGCCTCCTCTTTTCCTAGCACACACCCACCCCATGATTAAAACTGAGTTAAAGCAACAGCTACTGAGCTGCACTGAATTAAACAGAGCAGTGACAAGTTCAGGTAATTACCGGCCAACACCAACAAAGGGATTGTTACATTCCCTGCACCACTATGATTGCAAAGAAATAAAGGAAGAAGCAGCTTTTTCAGACATTCTATTAATGACAGAGCCACTCTCCTTCATTCAGATATTTCACAGGCAGCACAATCCTCACAAACAGCCTGGATTGCACCTCCCAGTCTGGGTGTAGTGCTCAGAGCTGCATCATGTCCTGGTTAAGGGCAAAATTGGGAGAAAACCTCCAAAGGGCCCCTTCAGAAAGCAAACCCACACAGCCCCTGCCACCAACCGGTTTGGGAAGGATTCCTCAGAGAGAAGTGGAAAGAACCTGTTTATTTAACAGGCACAGCACCTCCAGCACACAGAATGAACAATACTGGATGACACCACTCTGAAAAAGATAACAAATTCAGAAAGTCTCTCTGGGCATGGTCACTCTGTTCTCAGTCCCTCCTGTGCTGGGGCAGCTGCTGCAGCCACAAGGTACAAACTCTCGGTGTTCCCAGGGCCCAGTCTGGAGCAGGTTGGAGTGGTTCCAAAAAAGGGAGAGGAGAAACAGTTATGAAAAATTCAGACTGCTGAGCTAAACTAACTAATGAGCAGAAGCAAAAGCAAGAGCAAAGCAGAAGCAAAGCAAAAAGCAAAAGCAGCACCATGTACTGCCCTGTCTGTGTGTCCCACCAGCCGTGGGGGAGCAGCTGATAAGAAACCAAAACAAAACTTTCACTCTTCAGAGCCAGTCCTGAGGCACAGAACATGATATCCAGCATAAACAGAACACACAAATAGGGATACAAGCATCAGAATGTCAGCCCAGGATAGGCATCAGGTGTTTTAGCAGATCTGTACTCAGCTCCTCACAGCACAGCACTGTGAACACTGACTGTACTTGTACAAACTGGAAGGAAACAGGCAAAGAGAGAGCATGGAGCCCAAGGGAACCTCATTATCAGCGTCCTGACACAGGGACTGACTCCTGCTCACAAGCTGAGAGCTTTGAGGGCCCTGATTAATGTGCAGAACCCGGGCAGATGAATTGAAAGGTGCCCAGAAACTTCTGTGATCTGGATGAACCTGATAAATTCAGATAGGAATCTTCACATCTGCCAGCTGCTTATTAATGCACGTGGAAAAAATGCTTTTTTTAACAGTAAAATCTAAACCAGACATGAAAGAGCTGAACTTGTCTCCCAAAGAGTTCCAAAGGACAGAGAGACGTGGTCTTCCAGCCACCCTGATGGCAAAAGAGGACAGTTCCAATACAGAACCTACTTTTCATATCCATACCCCACCTCCTGGGTGAAATATGGGGACTTGAGCATCACCAGCAGAGGTTATGTTACCCCATGATGGCAAGGGGGCAATATTTGGCAATATTTTACCCATTTGTCCATTTTAATGAGCACATTTGGCATTACTATCTCGGGGTATAGAACGATCTGTGTGTATCAGGCATGAAAATATAAAAAAAACCCTCCAAAAAACTAACCAATACAGAAAATATTTAAAGGGTCTTTTCAAATTCATCCATAACAGCTCTATAGGAAGTGAAAAACTTTGGAGTTAGCCTTCTCTATGATTACATGGAACTCTCTTTTCATCCCAGGAACACATTCCAGTGTGTTACACACAAATGAATCCCACACTTCCATGCCCACACTGAACTTTGCGTTTGCAAGGAAATCAGTGGAGAGCCTGATGTGACATTTGTAGAACCAGCTCCAGCCCAGGATCAGCCTCAGCTGAAGAACAAAGATGTTTTCATTTCTTATGATTTTAAAGCTCCAGAAAATTATTTCTCCTCCTGGGACTTACTGCTGTTGAATATTTAACTAAAACTATTCTGGAGCCAGCTCCAGTAATAAATACGGAGACAGCAAAATACCTGTAGAGCTTTTCCTTGATGAGTCTGTCTTAGAACTGTAAATCTGAAAATTTCAAAGTGTATTTCATACTGGAGAAGCTTCCGTATATGGATTTATTTTAAAAGGAAATTATTTATCATGTTTTTCACACCTGAGTATCTCAACTCCAACAATTTGACAGGTTTGTTTGATTTAGTTCATTGTTTAGTGCTTCTGTCTATGTTGTTTTCCTCAGTTTTGTGGTTTGGGGTTAGTTTTATTTTGTAAATTCTGGTGCCTGCTTTTAGGAAGAGACTCAATCACTGGAGCAGATTTCAGCGTGTACCTGGTGAGTCAATAAACAGATGGTGGAATTGCAGTGATGAGCATCACACCAGGAGAGACCCAGAGAGAGAATGATAAACAGCTCTGACAAGGAGCCCACCTCTCCCTCTGGCGTCACTCAAGGCATCAGCTCCTCCTGTGACTGATAAAAGCCTGATAAAAGCACAAGTGAGCTGTCCCAAACACCACAGGGATGACAGAAAGCCTCTCTGGTGAGAGGCAGGTTATTTTTCCAGCCAAACACTTTGAAAATCCACTAAGACAAAACTGAAGAGAGCTAGAACATCCCCTTGGAGGTCTGTGGAGAGGCTGGACTGAGGCTCAAGAGGCTCCTCCTGACCCTGTAACAGCAGAACAGACCCTACAAAAATGCCAGGAGCCTTAAAAGGATGTTAAGGTAGCAACAGGTACCAAGAAACTAATTTTGAGAGGCTTCTGGAGAGTGAAAACCTCAGAAAAACTGGCTCATAAAAATAGGATATAGATGCTGTAATATTCCCTCTTTATCAGCTCTGCTCGGATTCCTACCATATAGTGAGTGATTAATTTGGGCATCCAGAGTGCCTGAAAGGGATCAAGGAATAAAAAACCAACAGCAAACACTCCTCCATACACCCCCACAGAGTTCAAAATGTTATCCACAGCCTTACCTAATGTGACAAGTGTCCTGGAAGGACACCAGCATTAATACAGACCTTAAATGATAACATTCTAGCCAATTTCCACAGCATTTTAAACAATCTTTATACAAGCAAGGCCCACATTTTGCTCAGAATACGAGGAACTGCCACACAGCTTTTACTTTAAAGAAAATTACAGGCAGGAAATGTTCCATTCAGGTGTGAGCAGTGTAGTGAGACACAGAATCTCTGGGCTTTTTTTTAAACTGCCCTGTACAAAATTGTATTAAATTACTATATGTGCACCAGTGAGAGAGAAGAAATAGAGATGAGCTATTTCCACTGGAGCACCAAAGGATGGCAAGGGGGGCAGATGGAAATGATAGGTTTTTCTGGCCTGCCTATTATGATTGGAGAGTGCAAAGAGAAGAATAAATGTATTGTCATTTATTCAAGCCAGAAGACAGAGAAGCATTAGCACATACTGCAAATAGCTGCCCAGAGAACAGCATTTTCACAGGATTACAAATGTATCTCCTGCCACTAAACATACTGGAATAATTTGGAACTAATACTGTTATATTCTTTTGTAAAAAATTGCCAGTAATTTCTTTTCAATAATACATTGCTCTTAGTGAAGCTGCCCACAGACAATCAAAGTGGTGTGTTTAATTTCATTGATCATTCCATGTGCTAAAACAGGTATTTACTGCCCAATTTGGGGTTTAGGAGTATCCACATTTCAAAGTAAAACTTCTCTTTTGATATCTACCAAACTTTTCCATTCAATATTGAGAAATGTGAAGTACTTTCTGTTCTAAATACTCCAATAAAGCTTCTTATGAATGGGGAAGCAAACAGATCTTTCAATTAAAATCTTCAATTAAAACACAATTTTAAATCTTAATCTTTGTTGAAGAAACACCCTGTGATTTTACGTTCCTCTGATCAAGAGAAATCACGTGAGAAGCAGAGATTTAGCTTGGATTTAGCAGGTTTAGGAGCAGGACTATCAATTGAGCAAAACCTCAATTACAGGCTAATTGAATGTATGCTCAAGTACATTATTACAATTCAATAATCATCTCTTCAGAATTAAACAATTCCAATTTGCTTTCATTTCCGCCTGTGCACATGCATTACAAATTTGCTATTATTCACACTAAAATTAGTCAGGCTGATTGGAAGCCCCAGTGTGTCACAGGGTAGCACCAAACTGACCTCAAATGAGCCACTTAACCTCACCTGCTTCCTAATCAGGGATGAGGAGCAGGATGGGACCTTCCACAACAATTTGATCCTGTTCAAGTTCCTTCCAGGTGGGTGCATTGCTGAGCAACCCAGCAATGAAGCCGTCAGCATCTTTCCTGCTGGACATCAGGTTTTAATTTATTCTTTTATTTTCTAACTTGTTTGTATCAACAAACATGAAGTTCTCAAGCTGCACCAAGGGAAATACAGGCTGGAGATTGGGAAAAAGTTTTTCATGGAAAGAGTGACAAAGCTTTGGAATGTTCTGCCCGGGGAGGTGGTGGAGTCCCCATCCCCGGGTGTGTTTGACAAAGCCTGGATGTGGCACTGGGTGCCAGGGTTGAGTGGTTGGGGCTGGGTTGGACTCAATGACATTGGAGGTCTCTTGCAACCCAGTCATTCTGTGAATTCCGTGAATTCCAGGAACCTAACTGAGCCTGGAATGCTCTGATAGCTGCTTGCTATGGAATCTGCCATCCCTCTATTTAGCTGTGGTGCAGTCCTAGGTGTGCCACTCCTGGCAGCGCAATCCCCTTTTAATCTTGAATTAATTCCTCCAGATTTGAGCAAGATACAAGATCACTGGGTGGGAATGAAAAGCACTTGGCATCCAGCACAAGCATTCTCCTCGTGATCTGTGTGGTCCAAACATCTGCACCACACAACACTCCAAGGCATAACAAAGGCACCTGATCACCAAAGGAGAGCAGTTGGCAGAAAGCAGCACAGTGGACAACCTGATCTCATTTCTACAGCTGCTCTCTGCTTTCATACCCTCCATTTTAATCAGTAAATTATACCCTGTGAGCAGACCCAGACTTGAAATTCCTCTTACCCCAAACACAGAGTACCTCAGGAACAACTCAGCCACCTTCTGAACTCACCACCTTAGAGTCAGTGAGCACTCCAGTGGTGCAGCTCTAGGTTGGGTTAAAAAATAAATAAATAAGAACCCAGCATAGGGGATGACACTTCACCACCTGCCTCAGGAAGGTGAGATTAAGACACCTCTTGCATGTGTCAGGCTCTTGAATCATGGTAATTAACATGGCTAAAATCCAAACACCCTTCAAGAACTACTGACGCTTTCATTCTGGACTTCAGAGTGCCAGCAGAATCAACCCCAGCATTTACTGCCAGCAGCCCTGAACAGTCTCTGCTGACATGCAATGCTCCACCACAAGATTATTTCTGCCTGATAAAATACTGGAAAGGAAAGCAGCTTGTGAAGCTGACTGACAGCCAAACTATTCAGCTGACTACAGCAAAAGCCTTCATAGCCACCATATTCTACTACAAAACTTCCCAAAGAAGGCTGTGTCCAAAGTTTAAATTCAAATACCAGAGATACCAACTTAATCTCATGTCACTTTCACCCTTTTTCCTTATTTTAACACAAATGAAAGGAGGTCCAACAGAATGCCAGTTTTTATAGACAGTTATCTGTGGTATTTTCTGGGTTCTCCAGATGGAGGAGGAATTGAGAATCTGACTCTGTATTCTTACAAGGCATTATATTATATTATATTATATTATATTATATTATATTATATTATATTATATTATATTATATTATATTATATTATATTATATTATATTATATTATATTATATTATATTATATTTTGTGCTATACTAAAACTATAGAGAAATAAAAGAATAGAGAAAGGATACTGACAAAAACCTTAACAAGGTACTAATGAAAACTTGTGACTCTCTCCAGAGTCTCGACACAGCCAGCTGTGATTGGTTATTAAGTTAAAACAATTCACATGAAACTAATAAAACAACAACCAGTTGCTAAACAATGCCCAAACCACATTCCAAAGCAGCAAAACACAGGAGAAGCGAATCAAACAACTACCATTTTCATTTTTCTTTGATGTTCCTCTACTTTCCAGGAGAAGAAATCCTGGGCAAAGAGAATTTTTCAGAAAATATGACAGCTATCCCCCAGGAGGAAGCCCTCCTTGTGCATGAAGATGGTTTGCTGCTCCTACCTTTGACGATGAGCTCGGCGTAGTTGGAGACGCCGGAGCCGCCGTCGGAGCGGATGACGCAGCGGTACTTGCTGATGCTGCGCTGCGACGTGTCGGCCACGCTGACCGTGGCTGAGAAACGCCTGTGGTTGACCACTCGAGTGACCATCAGGGCTGTGTCCCTCCCGTTCCACTGCTGCAGGGGCAGAGAGAAATAATGCCATCATGGAGACAGGTAGGTTAGGTGTTGGTGCATCTGTGTGTGAGTCGCTCCTTGGGGTGATTAACGTGGTCAGAGTTCTACTTTCTCGTTTTTGGGAGAGGTTTTGGATAAGCATGGCTTTTCAAGGGAAGGATTCAGCCAGGTCTGTGTGAGCTGGGCCTTAAATATGAGGGTGCTTAGGCCCTGGCACAGGGTGCCCAGAGCAGCTGTGGCTGCCCCTGGATCCCTGGAAGTGTCCAAGGCCAGGCTGGACAGGGCTTGGAGCAACCTGGGACAGTTGAAGGTCCCTGCCCATGGCAGGATGGGACTGGATGAGCTTTAAGGTGCCTTCCAACCCAAACCTGTGATTCTATGATATATTTAAGTTTCCATTTCTATTTAATAGTTGAGATATATCTGGGCTTTTGGTGTGTCCTAAGGATACAAAGAGAATAAAGTGTCTGGAAGGGAACCCATATGAGGGGCAGGACACTGAGGACACTTGGCTTGGTCAGAGTAGGAGCTCTGTGACAGGGACAGGAGCCAGGGCATGGCTGGAGCTGTGCCAGGGAGGCTCAGGCTGGATACCAGGGAAAGGCTCTTCCCCAGAGGTGCTGGCACTGCCCAGGCTCCCCAGGGAATGGGCACTGAGGTTGCCAGAGCTCCAGGAGCTGCCAGGGGTGCCCAGGGTGGGGCTGTTGGGGTGTCTGTGCAGGGCTGGGGATGGGTGATCCTATGGGTCCCTTCAGTTCAGGACATTCTGTGATTTTAAGATTAATTCCTGTAAAGGCTGCAGAGGGGCAGCTCTCACTGCCACCGTGCGCTTCCATCCAGTGTAATTAGAGCCCGGCTTGGATGAGAAAACACAGGAGCTGAAGGCTTTGTGTTCACCTACAAACACTACAAATGAACAGATTCTGTAAATTTGGCCTTTTCAGATGCAAAACTCTGATTCTGGACCAATTTAAATAAATTGGTTGGATGAGCAGACATCCTTGTATATCTAACATTCCCCAATAAACCTCTCTACCAATGCCAGACCACATTTTTCCAGTTGGAAAGGGACAGACAAAGAATTAGCCAGAAATTGTTCTCCACAGTATAAACACCTCAACTTGCTCATTTGTCCAGTTTATTAGGAATTTCAAAGAAAAGCACATTGCTGTTTTGGCAGTTTCCACTAAATAGTTTTTAGGGGTGTTTCCAAGGCTATTTTCATTAAATGTTGTCGTTTCAGAGAATGGAAAGCAGGTTTTCATTAACAATAGCAATTCTTTCCTTTCCAACTCAGGGAAATGTTCATATTGCTGTAGGTCAGAATTGTTTTTACACACATGTAATTGTAACTGGGGAAATATTTTAATGAAAGAACCAAAAAAAGGTAAGTCAAAAATATATCTCAGTGGGTGCTAGACGTACACCACAGGTAAATAAATTTAGGTTAAAAATGTAATTTTTAGAACAGCTGTGATGAGAGTATAGTTACTGAGCATAAAATCATTTTAATATAATGCCAACTACATGTATCACCAACTTAAGCCTTTTTCCCAGTACTATTTTTAATTTTTATGATTACATAAGCCAATTCCTTGATTTAAGCTAGATTTGAAAATGTTATTTTAAAATTTTATTAAAATGCCTGAAGTCAATTATAAAATTTGATAAAATCTGGTAATTATTTGACTACAAAAGCCCTTCCTGTCTGCCCCAGATGTTACAACTATGGGGTGATCAAACTTCAGTCACATCATTCCAAGCTGAGAATAAAACTTTTGGACTGGCTTTAGTGTTCTCCAAATTATCTTGGCTTTGTATACATACAACAGGAATCCTCTTGACTTGTTTAGGAGTTAAACATTTAGGAATTCAATGATTTTAAAAGCTTCTGGAATGGTAATGCTGGGAGTGTATACATCAGAAAAATTCAAGGGGAAGGAGAAGTTATTGCGTCCTTCACTGGGACACACACACCCCATGTGCTGACGTTGGGATTGGTGTCAATTCTAACACTGACAATGAATTCCCAAGGTTTTTGATGCAGCCACCAGAAGAGCAGGACCCAGACAAGTTTCATCAGTAGACTGCAAATAAAACATCCAGGGAGGGAAAGTTTTACTCTTTTAGAGAGTGACTTAAAGGAACAAGACCAAATCAGCTGTCAATGCAGCCAAGGGAAACTGGGAGCAAAAAGAACTGGCTGCAAACTGGGTTTGCCTATTTTAACCACCCAGATAAGTAATTTCAGACCTTGGAGATTTCCTTCTTAACAAATATCAACTGACTCCAGGCTAAACAGTTTTGGGGTGAAAGGAAAGCAGATGGCACAATAAAGCAGAAGAGAGCTGTTCCACTTCCTCTCCCTTCTGCTTTATGGCTGAGTGTTTACAGGTACATGGGGCATTTGTTTGAAATTTGCAGAATTTTACTGTCACTGGCTATTTTTTCCTTTTTCTGTCTCCTAATTCCACACTTTATCACCTCAAACTCTCACCTATAAGCATTTTACGGCAGCTCTTCAAAGGATTGTGATGAAAACCTTTTGCTTCGCCACCAATCCTTCTCCAGCTATTCATTTCACTTGCAAAAGCAAAGAAAGCCCCAAATGAACCAGAAAAAGCCATTTCTTTACCTGGAGCCAGAGCTTGTCGTGCTGTGACCACTTTCCCCCGGCGATGCACTGGAAGGTGGCGTTCTGCCCCACGTTCACCTCCACGTTCTGCAGCCGCAGGAAATGCGGGGCTTTTCCTGACAAAAGAGGCACAGGATTGTAGCCATGGTATTTTCTGAAATATCCTTTCTTTCAGATTTTTTTTTCCTGAGAAGCCGGGAGGCCTCAGGAACAAAATGTAAACATTGATTATCTGCTGCTGTGGAATGCAACAGGTGCATCTGTGATTGGCCTCATGTGGTTGTTTCTAATTAATGGCAAATCACAGTCAGCTGGCTCAGACTCTGCCTGAGCCACAAGCTTTTGTTATCATTCTTTCTTTCTTTTTTATTCTTAGCTAGCCTTCTGATGAAATCCTTTCTTCTGTTCTTTTAGTATAGTTTTAATATAATACATATCATAAAATAATAAATCAGCCTTCTGAAACATGGAGTCAGATCCTCGTCTCTGCCCTCATCCTGGGACCCCTGTGAGCACGGTCACAGAGGATGGCAAGGGTAGAGCCAGGCAGGAACCACCCCTGCTGCACCCACCCAAGCACCCAGCAAAGCCTTTGCAAAAGTGGTTTTGCAAAACAAAGCCGCCCCTGGGTGTTGAACTGCTCCCTGTAGGGAGAAGTGGTGATGGAGCTGGGAAAAGGTGGCCTGGCACCTCTGAAAATACAGATTTGGATGAAATCACAAGTTCATGGTAACTGGCACAATTTCTTATTGCCTGCTATAAAGAGTAATTGAGTCATCTCTTTTCTTCACAAAACTATGTTTCTAAAAAGGTCAAAAAAAGTCAAATGCTTTTGTGCTTGTCAAGCATGACTGACCCAAACCCCATTTTCACATGAGTCTTTTATTCTTTTTTCTTTTCTTGACTATCAAATACGTCCTAGACCTTTAGAATAATGCTTCATCAATATCAAATCAGATTTTATGAAATATTCATCTAACTGACAGTATTGTATCACTGGCTTAGTTTAAGATCACTGATATCAATGTTTTGCTGACACTGAATTCAGCATTAGTTCAAAATTAAACCAGTGATATTAAAAATGCAGACATTGGGGTTTTTTCACAAAGAAACTAGATGAGAGGATTATCTTTTTGATTAAATATCAGACTGAGTTAAGTCTCTATTTAACTAAAAGTATAAACAAGATTACAAGAGCAAATGCAACACCTTTAGGTGAACTATGTTCTTGCAGAAAAAGGTTTGTGCATAATTTGAAAAATTGTAGTATGACACTGAAAAAACACCTAAAAAGGTCAGTGTTTTATATCTGCACATTTTCTAGCATGATTAGACACTGAAATACATGATTTCAGAGGACAATATAACCTCTCTTCTGTTGGAGCAAACAGCTTTAAAGGGAAGTGGGCATCTGTGGCTGTGCACGGCTGAAACTTGATGTGCAAGTGTTTGACACATGAGCAGAGAACACATGTTCATACACCATGTCAAATGTTTTTATCTGCTCCTGTGCCCCCTCCAGCACAGCTCACTGACAGCTCCTGAAGGACAGGGACAGGGACTCTGCACCGTCCTGCTTTCTGGGCAGCAGGGTTTGCATCAAGCTTTACTGGCAAACTCCCTCTGGGTGATATTCAGAACGTTCTACAGGGTATTTCAGGACAATTTTAATATTTGTGCCTGCAGCCTAAAGTGTGCAGCTATGAGTCAGCTACAAATCCAAAGCTGTGGAGTCCCATCAATGGCATCATTCTGGTCCTTGGGTGTGCCCAGCTTCTGGAGCAAGATGTGCTGTGATGGCAAGGACTCATTCACACAGAGCCAATGAGCTTTTAGCATAAGGAAAATGGTATTGCTTCACAGGACAAAGGAAAACAAGAGGCAGCACCAGCAATACATTTATTCTTCTGTATTACTGTGTCATTTCACTGCTTTTTGCTGACTGGTTTGCCTGCCTTTATCATCTGTGAAGGTAAAGCAGAAATGAAGAAATGAGACCAATGATTTCAGTCACCTCCAGGGCCAGCAGGAGCTTCACTGCCCCCGTGTTTTGATTTCCAACAATTGTAAAAGGAATCTGAGGGGCAAAGGCTGTGCAAGGGAAGGGAGCACGTGGGTGATGTTCACCCTGGTGACTGACACTGCTGAACAACAAAAGCAGCACTGGGAACCCGACAGGAGCAGCATTTACAGACACTGCAGAGAACTTCAGCTTGCAATGGGCTCTGTATGCTGGGGGTTGTAAACAGATTGAAAAAAAACCCAACCAACCAACTCTCTTTCAAACATTTTGTTGCTGAGTCACCAAGAGTGCATTTAATTTTAACAAGGACCTGTATATACTTGAAGAAATGGATTCAAAATCAGTTTACCTAATTAAGCAGGGATACAACACAGCATCCTGCCTAACTGCTTTAAATCCCATCATTTTCTTGTTGAGGCCCTGTCCCAGGGTTTGTTTAGTGGCCTCTATCCCAGGGAAGGGACCAGCAGTCACCCAGCACACTGTGGAAGGCACAGAGCATTTGGGGATTTGTCTGGATGCTGCCAGATATCAGCAACATCTGGTTAATACAGACTGTAAGTATTCCTTAATGAAGTAAATGCACCCAAAGGCCTGAGCAACGAGCACATGGTAAATACAAATATAATTTACTTAAGCAGCAATTAAGCATACTGCAGTTATCAGAAATGTCCTGTTAAACTTGAGCAGAACCATGTCTGTCACATTGAAAGGCAGATGTTCTTTGACATTCTGATCACAGCAAAAACAGTTTATTTCACTCCATCTACAAGATCCATCATTTTTTGTGAGCAGCTGTCACTGACTCACTGAAACCATGAGCCAGAAAGAGGGGGCTGTTAAAAAAGATCTTTAAATGGACCTGTACATTACATCCATAAAATATACAAAGTCCCCAAGCCCCACAAGAGGTGGGTAAAGGAACCAAATGAGTTCAGGCTCAAAGACTGAGGCACAATGTTTTTTAAACATAAAAAAGTAAATAAATCTCAGCTTATTGTTGTGTCTGCAAAAGAAGAAATGCAGCACTAACATTTTTGAATAGTGTAATGAACCTGCATTAGTTTCTATTCCTGTATAAGTGCAGTGTCTGAATAAGATTAATTTTTAATCTCTGCACAGCTTTCTGAGCAGATCTAATACATTGAAACCATCCAACCTTTGGGACAGGCCTCTTACCAAGGAAACACTGAAACAATTTGTTTGGTTGTTCTTTTCTAAAGGTATTATGAGAAGCATTTTAGATTGTTTTCCACAGCAGTAAGATTAAGAAACAATAAAACCATCAGTTTATTAGCAAGTAAAGAAGAGAGAATTCCACTAGCCATAAACTGAGAGCAGCTTTGCCTTTTGTACAGTTTGCAAAAATAGAAAATTAAGCAAGGCTGACTATCCTTAGGGGTCTTGGAGGGAGACAAGACATTTTAGTGCTGATCCAACTGGCTAAATCTCTCCTTGGGACACAAACTGTGGCCTACACCATGCTGGTACAGTCAGAAAAATAAAGAGTGCTCACTGCAGGGGTGGGCGAGGACTCTGACTTCATCCACAGCTATGTACCCAGGGTGTCCTTTCAAAGAGACAGACTCAAATATCACCTGAAATACAAAAGAAAAAAAATTATGAGAAAGAACATTTGCATCATCAATTTCAGCAGTCACCACATTCTGCTGTTATTCCAAGTCTGAGTCATTCAAGGCATTTTATTAACAATGGAGGGATACCAGGGCAATTCAGTGTGTGAGTGCAACACCAAATCTGATGGGGAAGCAAAACAAAGGATTAGAGCAACATTCAATAGGATTAAAGACAGCTCTGTGCATCTCTGATTTGGAAAAGCAATAAGTGTCCTGGGTATATGCATACACCTATATTCTTTTAAGCACTAGTCCAAGAACATTAGGTGGAAAAAAAAAATTGGTATCTTGCTCTCAGTATGCCTTGGAAAATTGCACAAAGCACTACACGCATCAGAATTATCTTCCTGAATAAGTGTCAATGCATTCTAGTAGTTTGTAACTTCTAATTCACTACTAGAACACAGAGTTAACTGTTTAAAACTGGTGTTCAACAGCTCTTTTTGTTCTAAATAAGAGCTGGCATTCCCAGCCTGTCACTGTTCAGCCTCTTCTTTATCTCCTTCATCAAAAGATTTAATACAGTAAAAGATTCAACTGTCCAAATATTGCCGTGGATGAAAATTGACCAGAAATATCCTTTCTAACTACAGAATTGCTGATGTTCATTTTTCTTTGCATTTGAGCTTCCAGAACATGGTATCTTATGTTTTCATGACTTGCTAAGATCTCTTCCTCCAATTTAAAACACAGTCAAAAGTGAGATCTCCTGAAATACATCCATAACTAAAAAAAAAGACATAAAAACGGGCAAAGACAAGTTAAGAAAAGCTTAGGTGCTAAAAATATGCAGAACCAAAGTTCTCCTCCAGAGGGGACTGGACAACAATTAGGCTGCCCAGGAAATACTAGGAAGAAGCAAGCCACTGGAAGATAAAGTAATCCAAAAACCATTAGCAAGTGTTTTGTGTTATCAAGGTCCTTGATAGGCTTTTAAGGGACTGTATAAAATAAGAGTATAAAATAGGAGTTTTTAGTATGGAAATTGTAATTACTTTAGCAATTAAATATCATTCATTATAAAAATTACATTTACTGGGAAGGTCATGCAAGGCTCTACTGCAACTCCCTTCAGACCTGAATTCAAGTGCAACATTTCAGCTACAAAACCTTATTTTGGTTTTACATTTGTGAAAAGTCATAAGCCACAACAAACTAATTCTCAATTATCTGCAAGTCAAGAATTTGCTAAGTTCTCCGAGGCACTGGCATCAGGTATGAGTGGATGGCAAAAGTAAGCACCAATACACAGAGAATTGGCTTTGGTTAATTACCAACATGTGCAGGGTCTCTAATACAGCACAGTCTGACTTAATAATAACCAACTCAGCCTCTAAAAAATCCCTGTCCACTGGTGCAGAATCCACTGAATAGAGGATTCCTCTCAATTCAAGCAATATTGTTAGACTATTTTATTCTGTTCTGCTTTACACTCAGATATTCCCAGCCCTTTCCCAGTTCAAACTTACACATTATTGTCTTTTTGTGTACTTTGAAGTATCTCATCCCTATCAAAGTGAGAAGCATGGAAGCACCTGAGCTTTCCTGAAAACTGGGAATTGAGCCTCAGCATGGGGAAAAGGCAGGAATAAATGTTTATGGGGCCCATTTCTGCAAATCTCATGCTCACTGTCCCTCATGTCCTTTTAAATCCAATTGGAAATGCAGCATGATGGTTGAGGCAGGCAATGCTTTGCAATTAATAATGCTTTGCATTTGAAGGACTCCACAGAAATTAACACAGCTGACAATACAAAGCATCACTCTTTAAAAAAGCATTCTTAAATGCTCCTGAGGTGTGCAAACACAAAGTCATTTCATGTTTCCCTCCCCCTGAACAAGCCCCCGTTGCAGCTGTGATTTACCAACAATGTCTGTGTTAGCAGCCTAGCCCAGCTCATCTGTTGTGCTACAGCACTTTTCTCCAGGCATGGATCAATAACATTCCTTGCTATACATCACAAAAACACCTTCCTGGCAGGCTCTAGTGCTGCCCTTGGTGCATTCTGGGACCGAGTTCATCCTTATGGCAAGCAGTAATTCAAGATTACACGTATTGCCTTTCTCCAAGAACCATTAGAGCTTTTCCTCGCTACGCTGGAAAACATTTGCAGGCTGAGAATCCAAGTACAAGTAACTCCAGGGTAGACATGATAAATCTCCCCACGTTTTTCTGTCTCAGCTAAGTGCTTCTGCAGCCAGATGACTCCCATGACCCTTGCACAGACCTCAAACACAACCTCTGGCAGCTGCTGTGGATCCCAGTTTTCCACTAGCCACGTCTCCAAAGTTCAAAGTACTTGACAAAGCCTTGGATCAGGGCAAAGAGCTTCAGATTGTTCTGCCTGGCTGAATTTTTGGTGCACATCCCAGTCCAGGATGGTGTGGTTTCTGTGCATCAGGAGGATAATTGACATTTTGCCTGATGCAGAGTTCAATATTTAGGGAAAATGTTGGTTTTGCATGGTCTTTTCAAAATACAGAACAGGCCGTCAGGCTTCTTGTGTGCAGAGAGTTCTCCAGGAATACAATTTTGATTTAAAGCTGACAAAGAAATGGCAAGTGTGAGGGTGCAGAGGCCCTGGCACAGGGTGCCCAGAGAGCTGTGGCTGCCCCTGGATCCCTGGCAGTACCCAAGGCCAGGCTGGACAGGGCTGGGAGCAGCCTGGGACAGTGGGAGGTGTCCCTACCATGGCAGGGGTGGGATGGGATGATCTTTGGGGTCCCTTCTAACCCAAGCCCTGCCAGGATTTTATTAAATAACACTGCAATGGCACATTCTAGATCATGAGTGTGAAAAACAAGACACTTGTCAAGCAGCAACACACCCAAGTTTCCTCCCACCTCTGGACTTATTTAGGCAGAAGTGCTACTTCAGGCTGGCAAATACCAATAATTTTCCTCTTTAATTTTTCAAGCTTCAAGTTCTCTTTTTTTTCCTTTTTACTTTTTCTTAAACCTTGCTTAAATGTAGAAACTCACAGGACTACAGACCACCAACAGGGTGATTTATAAATCAGAGGCTGAAATCAATCTACTAGACCCCCATAATATCCAGGGCAGATCTCAGATTTTAAAAGCCATGGTTAAGGATCAAAAATACAAGGATGACCAGAAGATATCCCTCGCACTCATCACAAATTTAAAGAGAATCCCCTTGCATCTTCTAGGAAGGAACTACTCCTGGGTAGGGACTGCTGCCTTCCAATCCATTCAGTTTTGTGCTTCAGTAGAAAATTCTTGTTTGATTTAAAGGATTCTTTTGCTCAAGAAAAGCAAACTTGACCTGCCAAAGTACTTGTAAAAGACCTAAGTGAGGCTCAGGAAGCCTCCTATTGATATATCTGAGAGCAGGATCCCTCTTAGTGTGAGATCAGACTGCCTTTTGCAGGTTTTTCAAGCACCGATTTTCTGGGTGAAAGATCATTTCTGTTATCTCTGTGGAGCACCAAGGATGAAGCAAATTCTGCTTCATGCTCAGGATCATGTTAATATGAATGGAGTAGGAGCACTCCAGTGTGCCTTCAGAACAGTCACAAGTTGTGCACTGCCCTTAAAACACCATTTTCCACACATTTGCATCTCTTTATCCTTCCCCCTCGCCCGCCTGGTGCACTCTGTGGATTCTGCTGGTATCCACAACTCTTTCAGAGGCAGAACATTAAAGCATCTTCCTCCAGCTCAGATTTTACAGACCTCCTACCCAGTTATTAGAAGCAAGAAAAAGAGAGGCTTTTCTACCTGCTGGTTTTTATACACAGACTATTTGCTGCCTTTTCATAGTTCACTCTATCCCGGTGCCTGTCTCACTCATGGCTTTTATTAGTATCACATGGACATCAAATCTCCTGCAAGGTTTAGGATGCAATTACCTCCCAGGCTTTTTTTTTTTTTTTTTTTTTTTGGAGTGTGTATTGAATATAAAACAAGACAAAACTACCCCTTCAACCAGTAAAAAGCAGTATGTGAGTCCATTGTGCGTGAACAATCTAACTGAAATTAAAACAATGGCTGCAAATTTGCCACATGAATTTTGAAGCAGACAACTAATAAGTTGGTGTAAAACTAATATAACTAAAAAATAGTGTAGCCATTACATTCCTTGGCTTTGTCCTTGTCTAAAAAGAAATTATCTTCTGACAGAATAAATAAAGCTGAGCTAGAAAGAGAAGGAGCTGAGGATCTAGTGAAGAATATCTACATATGATATGGTACAAGAATTTATTAGTACCCTACGACCTTACACCCCTTATATAGGCACAAGATGCAAAGCCAAGACAAAAAATGTTCCTTCTTATGGAACCAAGGTCCAAAATTAATCCAGGGAGATTTATACGAAGTATAGATATATATCTAGAAACTGTTTTGTTTACAGTCACACAGTGCCATGGAAAGTGCCAATGCAAGTGGCAATTTCACCACAAGTGGCTCTTGTCAATAATTGCCTCCCATCCATCAGTGTAGCCTGCCAAAAACTAAAGAAAAAAGTGAGGAGGGAAGAAATAGTCAAGCTGCCTATATATCCATTATAGAACAACTTATTCTGAGGGGAAAATTCAGGGAGGGAGGCGCCAATTATCAAAACTAACAACGGAGAGAGAGGGGAAAATATCACAAACCCCTACCTGGTAAAAATGTGGCCAGAAGGTGCTGATGGCCAGCTCAGCCTTCACCCAGCCCTCGGTCACCACTCCTGACACGTTCCAGATGGGGTTGCCCTGGGGGCCCCCGTTGACCTTGACGTAGACATTGAGGGAGCCGGGGCTGGAGCGGTCGCGGCTGGACAGGTAATAGTGGAAATCAATGCAGTGCGTGTCATTCTCCTTCAGAGTGGGCAGCAGCAGGTGAGCTTTCTGCCCTGATGCTCTCCCAGAGCTGTTCACCATCATGAAGGAGCCTGCAGGGCAAAGGGAAAAGAGAACAGAGTGGGTTTGGTTGGATTTTTAGGTGTAAGCAGCTCCATTTGAAAATTCAGCCTTTTACCACCCACAAAACAAACCTTCCTCTGAGGGAAGCAGCTGTTTGGAGCCAGTTGTTAGGGAGAGAAAGGATATTAAAATTGCAGGGTATATACACCAGTAGATTCAGGGCTAGCAAGAACCACTTTAATTAAATAACTTGCAAATCAAAACAGAAATGCTGGCTTGCTTGTATTATTTTATCACCTTGTGATCACACAGTCACTCTAAACAAAAGCACGTTCCCACTTCAAGCAACAATCAGGTTCTCCTGCTGCACACCATGCCCCAAAGGCACATTCAATAACAGGTAACAAGTGACAGGATGAGAGGAAACAGCCTCAAGTTGCACAGGGAAAGTTTAGATTGGATATTAGGGGAAAAATCTTCATAGGAAGTGTTGGAAAGCACTGGAATGGAATGAGGAGCAACCATCCCTGCAAGTTTTCAAGAAATGTGTGTATGTGGTGCTTGAGGATGTGGTTTAGTGGTGAGCATGGTGTTTGGTTGATGGTTGATTTGATTATCTATAAAAGTAATTTCCGACCTTAACAATTCTATGATTCAACACAAAAACTACAACAGAGCAAGCTCTCTGCTGATATTTGACTGCATCAACCAATACCCTTAATTCCAGTCCATATTTGTGAACCCTGGCACCTGAATATTTGAAGGTCATGTTAAGAAAACCCCAATTTTCAGAGCCCAACCAAGTGAGGGATGTTGACAGAACAGCAACATCTTTACTTGTAATAATGCAACAGGACAATAATTCATGTGGGAGGGAAGGGTAGGCTGAATTTAGGGAGGGAAATGTATACTGAGGCAATTTATGAGTTTGTTAACCTGGAAGTCTGCATCATATTAACTGTGGCACTCAATGTTGAACTCACATTTGGATTCATCAAGCAGTTATTTTATAGCACATTGTGTCTCCACTCATCTCCTCACAGATGCATCAAGGTGACAAATGTCAGCAATAAGGGAGAACATGATGAGAGTTATTTGATTCAATTCTGGTTACAGGATCTCCTTTATGTGGGTGCAGACACTCACACTCAGAACTGAAGAAAACACTGGCGTGGGGAAGGGGGAATCTGTGTGTCAGCAGGCAGGCATGATAATTTTTAATCAAACACAGCCCTCTTGACACTCCTGGCTCTGATGCTGCTGCCAAGCCACACTGCAGATGTGTTTGTGTGCTGGCCTCTTGCAGTTCACAGAAGATTGAGTTTGAAAAGCCCTGCCTCACTTCTGACCTATTGACTTTCCCTTTTCCTCACCACAGCACGTGACTCAGATGAGCCAGGCAAACATTTGGATCAATTCTGTGCTGTGAACAGTCATATTATGAATTTGTAACAGCTACAAGCAACTTTCTCTCAGAAAACTTTTCCCCCTGTGTTTATATGATATATGCTCATTTTGTAAAGGAATAACAGGAGGAAGTCAATTAAAAAAAAAAGTATTAAAGTTACACACTCTAAAGACCTTGGGAAATTCCAGTGCAATGCAAGAACAGCTGGAGAAGAGGAAGAGACTCTAAGAAAATTTATAGGCAAGATGGTCTCTGGCAATGCTGCCTTTCAGTGAAAATGAAGGAAAAACAAAAAACAAAATGGTCCCAAGTCAAGAAATTTCAGATTCTCTGAAAGAACTTGGAGAAATGTTAGAGCTGAATCCAAACTTCCTGGTTTCAGTCTAAAAATTAGGGTCCTGACAAATGCCCATTGCTGATGTAACTCTGCCCCCAGTCAACCATAAAATACTCTCCTTCAGCATGCAACGTATACACACTACTCTTAAAAACCTACTCAAATAAACTTTTGAGGAACAAACTTTTGAAATTTGGGTTCAGTTCCTATGAGCTGAGAACATTTATTTTCAGCAAGCACAGGTGCCAGCAGGCCTGGAGAGGCAGCCCAGGCTGTCAGCTGAGGGAGCAGCCTGGGATCCTGACCCAGCCAGGCCTGGGCAGGCTGAGTGGGACACCCAGACCCACCAGGGCTGGAGCTGGGACACCCAGATCCTCCCTCTGCTCTGCAGCCAGGGTGGCAGAGCTGGGGGGGTTCACCTGGGGAAGACAAGGTTCCAGAGAGACCTTAAAGCACCTTCCAGTGCCTAAAGGGGCTCCATGAGAGCTGGAGAGGGATGTGGGACAAGGGATGGAGGGCCGGGATAAGAGGGAATGGCTTTAAGCTGAAGGAGGGGGGATTTAGATTGGAAATTGGGCAGGAATTGTTCCCTGTGAAGGTGCTGAGGCCCTGGCACAGATTTGGAGCTACTCAACCAGGAGAAGAAAAGGTCCTGGGTAAACCTTAGAACCCCTTTCAGAACCCAAAGGGGTTCCAAGAGAGGGGCACAGGAAAGGGTCCTGTGAACAGGGGGAATAGTTTTAAACTGCCAGAGGGCAGAGTTAGATGGGATTTTAGGAGCAAATCCCTCCCTGTGAGGGTGGGCAGGCCCTGGCACAGGGTGCCCCTGGATCCCTGGCAGTGCCCAAGGCCAGGCTGGACAGGGCTGGGAGCAGCCTGGGATGGTGGAAGGTGCCCCAGGGGACTGAACTGGCTTTAAGGCCCCTCCCAACCCAGCTCAACCCACTGTGGGATTCCAGGACCTCTGTCAGTACAGAGCTGCAAGAATCACTCTTCTGCAGAGAATTTGGGAGGGAAGACCATGCAAAACCACAGAGTAAGGGTGGCAAGGTCTGCAGGAGTCCAGCAGCTGCTGTGGAAGGCTCTGCCTGAGGCATTTCACTGGAGTACAGGGCAGACAAGCTCTCCATGTGCCACATCCCACCCTGGGGGGAGGCAGGTGCAGCCCAGAATCACTCCAAGAAAAAGCAGAGCTCCTGCACATTCACAAGGGTTTGACCAAGGGCCACCCACACTGAGGAAGCACCCAGGAAAAGGGATTTTTACACCATAATTGATTGCACAGAATTCCAGGCCATGCCTCTCAACTTTTCGCTTTTTAATTTGGACACTACGTGAATTATCCTGCCCTAAAGAACTGCTCTGATCTGTGCTGTGTCTAACACAATGCAGCCCCGAACTGCACTGGGGGAGGGAAGTGCTTCAATGACAGCAAAGTTAGGGAGTATTTCACTTTTACAGATCCATGTATAAAAATAATGAGCTTTCCTCTGGGAGAAAAAATATCAGCTTTTATAAAAAAGTTCCAAGCAATAATTGCAATTTTATTTTTTGCCACCCACAAAATAATGAATCACAAGCTATTCATGGCCTTTTGTGCAAGTGCTGACAGTTCTGGGGAGAGTGGGGAACCTGAATCCAGCAACTGACAACACCAACAAGAATACCTATCCACCGAAAAGCACTTATCAAAATAATTTGTCTTAATTACTAAAAAAATAACCTAGCAAACTAATGTCATGGATAAATTATTCCCAGCTTCCTATTTATAATATATGATTTTGTTTAATACAATATGCGCAGAGATACAGGAGGAAATCCTATAAGAAGCACAACTTTATCAAGTCCTGATAAGGGGTATTATTTTATGACAATGGAAAAGATGAAAAATATCCACTTATACAGCCATCTCTGCCAGAGAAAAGAACTCACACCTTGTTTAAAGGGATTTGGGATTTGTTCCCTAGGAACTCTACCACAATTCCTTTCTTTCTGCAGAGCCTTGGAGTGACAGCTTCCCCACAAACCCTTCCCTGGGATATCCCAGGCACAGCTCACCCCACAGGATCCAGAGAAAAACCTCAAACCTGGCAATGCTAGGGGCTGAAAACATGTAATTCCATCAAGGTAATCACTGATGTAAACTATATATATATATATATATATATATATATATAAAATTTTATATATTATAAATATATAAATATAATAATATTTGATATAAAAGTCAACTGTGAATAAATGATAACCAATATCCTGTAAATTGACTCCAAATAGACTTTTTTTCCTTTTTTTTTTTTCCTTTTTCTTTTTATAGTGTGAATTTGAACATGTATCCTGTTCTCCAGGACTTTCACAAAATTGCTCTTCATGCTCCAAGATCAACAGATGAGATCCATGCTCCTATTTACAAATTTCCAAATTTGTCTATGGAACTTGTGTGGGCAAGATCCATCACTTAGGAGTAGGTGAGAGATCATGAAAACAGCTCCCACCAGGAGAAAATAAATAAAAGACAAGTCAGCCTTTTAAAGACAAATGTGGTTTTCCTCATTATCCTTAATGAAAATTGACATATTGTGATTTAGGGTCTGACAGCCTTCTTTAGGCTGAGCACAGAGCTGAAGCTGATGGGACTTATTCTCAATTTATGGGCCTATGTGTGCAAATAAAAGAGATACAATCTGCTCTGGCACCAACAAATCACTTGTCACAGTTTTCACTCATACAAAGGACTAAGGAATGAATTAACATGTCACAAATGGAAATTATTGACTAATAGATGACTGAAAGCCTCCTGACTGTCTCCAGGCAAGAGTATGAATAAAACAAAAGGTATCTTGGAGAAACTCTTGTTTAGACTGTTGCATATCCAATTGGGGGAAAAAAGAAACTAAAATATTATTGAGTTTCACTGTTTTGTTTACTTCCTTACAAAGTTCAAGTTTCCAATACTACACTAAAATGAAAAAATAAATGAAATTTGGACAAAAAAATTATATATGCTGGATAAAAGTTCTTTTTTATGTTTATTTGACAGAGAAGTATAAGTTCATTCAAGCAAATTGAGCGTAAGGTCAATTAAACATGGTGTTCTTGGATCAACAGGTTATATGAATTAATATGGCTGGTTTTATCCTGACTATGTAAAAATGAATGTGTTATGCTCACATCAGTCAGAAGCAAGAAGGACAGGGAGACTGTAAATAAATTCATTTTCAAAAATCCTTTCCAACGGCAGCAACATAAAACGCCACTCTCTCCTAGTTATTAAACATACCACTGAAAATTGGGGAATTAAACCATGAAGTGCTCTCTAGCTGGCCATAAATTTCAATTTTTCCCCTGCTTGGTGGATAATGATGCCTTGATAAGCGTCCTATTATTGATGCATCTGCAGCCCCGCTCCCGTTTGCGGAGCCGAAACGCCGCTCTGCAGCAGATGGTGGCTATTGTGTTTACACATCAGCACTTTATGTTTGCCTTCCCTCACGTCTGCAGTAAAGAGAAGGCTGTAATTGAGTTTTTAATGGCTTTGCACATTGTTCATTAAGTTTACACGAGTGTGCTCTGACAAATGGCAGCTGAAGGAACGCGGAGCCGCCGGCAGCACCCGGCAGACCTTGGCTGGTGCTGTCTCACTGCTGGCTTTGAAGAGCTGGGCTGCTTCAAAAGTCAAATTACAGCAACCAGGAAAGACTTGAAAAAGAAGCTGTCAAAATGCTCCGCTGCAAAATGAGGCTTCTAAAAGCCTGAGCGCCAAACCCAGGTGTACGGTGTTGTTCTAAAGAGCAGACTCTTCCTGACATGAAGATGCAGGTTTGCAGCAGGTGCACCAGCCTGTTTTGAGACACAGTTGTGTTTATTGCCAGAGAACAACTCTATATCCCAGAAAGTGAGTCTGACACCTGTCCTTGTTAAGGCAGAACAAAGCAACGTGGGATAATGTGGGCTGAAGGGGCCTCAGGCCAAGGCCCTGCTCAAAGCAGGATCAGCCCTGAGCTCACCACTGAGCCTTCCACGCCTCCCCTGAGCATTGCCCATCCCCAACCTCCTCCACTGCTTGACTACCCTCATATTTTTTCCTCTTTTGTTCAGCCCAAAACCTCTCATTTCCAGTTAGATCCTCTGTCTCTCATCCTCCAGGCACCTGCTGTGGTACAAACTAACTCAGTGCTCCCGATCTCCTCCTGGCAGGAAAGGATTTGTGAGGTGAGGCTTTGCTTTGCAGTGACGTTGGCAAGGGGGGCTATTTACAGACACAAATGAGATGGGGCTGCTGTGGAAAGCTCCTCAATCTGTTTAATTTTCAGCATCAGTGTCATTACATGGCTATGACAACGGGAAGATGCCACCAGCTCACAATCCAGTCAGCAGGCCAAAAAACTTAATGTTACAACTCACTTTATAAGCTTCTTGACCAATCACACAAAGCAAAAGCACATTGACAGTAGCTCTATCCAATCACCATAAGCACATGTACCTTTGGTTAAAACAATGCTTGCTCATTTCAAATACAATACCTGCTTGTAAGCTTTAAAGCACAATGCACAGAGCTCCATTATTAAGCTTCAAACTTCCTAATGTCTCACTAGATAAACTTTTCTGTAGCTTAGGGAGTTATTCAAGACAAGCGTTAATACACAGATCATTGTTCTACTTGTCCTTGCTTTTCTACTTTTCAAATAATTTTTCTGCTGACCAATCTCATGGCTGCTGCTTAGCTCTAATCACAGTTCTGCTGTATCTGAGCCCTGCCTTTTGCAGCTTTCCCCAAAACCTTCCAATTTCCCCTCTAATTTTGTGGATTCCCACATTGCAGGAGTGCTCTGACCCTTTCCCAGTGTCCCATTCCCAGGGTCACTTCACTACCTCCTACACTGAGAGCATGGGAGTCTTTCCCTTTTTCCATCCCTTTATCACAGGGATGTGCAGAAGCTCAGATCAGAGCAAGGAGTCTCTCTGAACTACCTTCAAGTCACTCTGAAGGTCACAGAAAAGACCCTGAACACTCCATATGTTAAGTATGACAAAATATGTTTGTGGTCAGCACAACAAAATTCCATCTACCTCCACAGTTGGTTTCCAGCAGTGGCAAAGCAGCTGCTTTAAGCAGACTATAAGAATTCTTCACAGGGTGCTGTGAAGAAGAATTTACCATTCCAATCCTCTGACAATCAGTAATATAAAGATTTTTTTGAAGTCGAGAGCTGCATTAACCCCATTTATTAATTAGCCACAGAATGATCTTTCTCTATCATTTTTGTTGAGTTAGGAATAAGACTCTGTCAATGAGCTCTGGAGTTTGATTATACATTGTGCTGGGGAAAATAAGTGAATATTTCCAAGCACTTTAAGATTCTGTAACTTGAATTGTAGTTATTTTACAAAATTTATGATTACCTACCTGCTGCACACTTCCCACATTTTTACATTCAGTTTTCTGTATAACACTGAAAAAGGCTCAGAAATCTCTTCCCCTCACTGATGTACTACAGACAGCAGCGTTTGTACAAACCCAGGAATTCTAAATCTCATAAGCACATCCCTTTTCCATGTATTAGGGCAAAATCAAACCCATGGGGTTTAATTCTTAAATGTGAGTCATACTGAATTAATTTAGCTGTGAAATTGTTTGATTCGCTGATAAATATGAATATAAATGGCAATGAGTTCAGTATCATTCATGAGGACAATTCATTCACTTGGGAAATAGTTGGATAATAGGGAAGAATTTTTTAAAGAGACAGTCTGTTGCTTGTAAAAAGCTTTTCTTCTGAAAATGAATGTTATTAAAAGTATTATGATTTTGGGAGATTTTTGTAAGAAAAATCTCAGAACGAGACTGACCTCATATTACCTCAAATATGTGCTGTAGACATTTAAAGTAAAGAGTGTGACATACACACTTCCCCAGTTGTCCCTGAGAGATGAAGTGTGGCAAAAGTGGGTCTGCTTTGCCCATTTCCAAAAGGCCTGGGGAGGGGAGAAGCTTGCAACGCCTTTGCTTTATACATGAAACCAAATAATTCTGGGCCTATGCTCAGAATTAGGAAAAGCAGGTTTCCCCCAGGTCCATAACTGCCAGCTGCACGCTTTTCCACTGATTCCTCGGCCTGAGCCACGGAATGACTGAGCCATGCAGGACTGCAGCTTTTCAGTGTGTGCCCAGATACTGCTACCCATAAAACACGAGCGCTTTGTTATCAAACTACACTCCTCTTACAAATGCTGCCCAAAGCCTGAATCGCGGTGACCCACAGACACTGAAAGATGTTCACAACCCAGAATTGATGTCTTATGAAGGCTGCACCCAAGATGAACCAAAATTGTCCCAAAATGCTCAACCAGGCACGGGGTCTCTCACTGTGATCAGTTCTGCTCCATTTGCACCTTGCAGTTCATTGTCCCATTCCAGCTTTAGCCCAGGCAGTCCCACCCTGCTTGTTTTCCTCTCTCCAGCCCACGGTGTTTGTGCTCTTGGGCTGAGATTTGGATCATTTGTCCTTGGTGCCCAGCTGGAGCAGGAATTGTTTTGTCTCCCTGCTCTGTGCACAGAGCTCACCATCCCCAATGTGAAACTCAGACCCACACACTAAAGCAATACAGAACCTGAAAAATACAACAGCTAAAACCTGAGGCATCAGAATTCTCTCCAGCCATGTGGCAGCCTCCCTTTATCCCCCCTCAAGTTAATGCTGAAGAAAGGAACATCTACTGCAGAAGCTTCACCAGCCTGGATGGGGAAGACTAAACTACCCCTGACAGAAGGAGCAAGGCAAAACTACATAATGGATTACAAAGAAAAATAAAACACATTTTAATGACTTTCTGGTGATTCAGAGTCACCAAACCCTCTTCAACTACAAAATTCATATGGGAGGTGGTCAAGTGACAAAAAAGCCAACAAATGCCTAATTAGCAGAGGGCTTTAAGGGGGATAATGGGATTCCTGCAAGAGGCTGTGAAGCAGGGACTTGGGAAGGACTCCATTTGTTAATGGGATGCTCTTTTAACCTTGCAAGATTATTTAAATCAATAATAAAAATAGCTGCTTCTGTTGTTAAAAGCATTCTTCCAGCAGTGTAACATTTTGTGCAACTTTTGGTCACAAAAGGCTGGCCTTGACAAGGACAGCCAATGACATAGACTGAGAGATTTGCAATAGAAATATAAAGTTCAGGACTCAGGTTCTGACTTCGTCATTTCCTCAGTGACACAGGTTTTTATTCTTTATTGTCCAGAAGAAAATTCAACTGAAACATGAAGACAGAACTCCTAAGAACAGCAATGAAAAGCAGCACTTGGGAGAGTGAGAGTGTCCAACACAGAAGAGACAAGAGGACATTTTTAAGCACAGGAGGGACTTATTGCCTCAGTTTTTCACCAAGGCATGATCTAGAAGTGCAAGAAAACTGACTGTAACACCTCAGAAGTGACAAGGCAGAAAAAGGGAATAATATCTCTATCTCTATTGCCTGTTTCTGGCCTCAGCTACGGGCCAGAGTGGTCTCCAGTAGTCTGTACTCAATATAGAAACCTGTTGGATACAGCATGAAAAATCAGCTCAAAAAAATGAATTCTCATTGCTGTGGACACAAGCACAGCAATGATAGCTCACTGCACTTCCAGCCATTTGTTCTAAAGACATTTGTTGAGTCAGTGAGCTCCTGAAGGCATTGACATCGAACATTTGCAGTCTATAACAAGCACTGCACCGTTCATCACAAAGATTCACGACAACGTTTCTCACTTCAGTGGTGCAAGGTGATCCAGCATGGCTTTCCACCTGCATCTCTAGAGCACAGTCCTCTCCTCCTTAAAAATCACCAGCTAGAATAGCATCAGAAATCCAATCACATTTTCCTCTCCACCAACAAACTCACATTTTTATTTACAACATAAATCATTGTTCATGAGGATTCAGAACACTTCTGCTCTACAGCTACAGCCCATGTGGCAGCTATTCTGTGTATCAGAGAATCCCAGAATTATCTGGGTTGGAAGGAACCTTAAAAAACATTTAATTCCACCCCTTGCCATGGGGAGGGACCCCGTCCACCACCCCAGGTTGCTCCAAGCCCTGTCCAACCTGGCCTTGGACACTTCCAGGGATGGGGTGTCCACATGCTTCTCTCTAGAGTCCACTGCTATTTCTAGAATTTTCCTCCCATATTCTGTAAACTTTTCTTTAATAAAAGCCCAATTGTCACAGCTGGGAGCCTGGGTTCACTGAGAAGCAAAAACTTGTGTGCTGTAGAATCAGAAACAATTCTATAAATCTCAGCAGTGAAAAACCTTTTTAATAGACTCATTGCCAGCATTCACTATTGCTAAGGTCACTGCAGTAGTTTCCTTCAACAGTGTCCTTATTCTATTATTTACAAGCATGGTATAAATTGTTTGGCAGGGATATTTTAAAAAAGAGTCCATTAACAGTGGAGTTACACCAGTCTATCAGGTAATGGCATTTGTAATAAAAACCATACAATTCACTGTAAACAACAGTCAGGAATTCTCTGCAAATTTAATTTTGTTATGTGATTATCTTTCAAAACTGATGAAAATGTACACTAAACCTTGCAAACTGAAGAGGTTTATTTGCTTTTCATTTCCAGTAGCCTGACAACTACTTATCCTACCAATCACTAGCTTACCACTCTGGTAAAATATAGGCAGTTTATTCAAACAGCTAATAATGTTTATGTAATTAAATAGGCAAGTAAAAAATAGGGGTAATAGCCATTATGTGACATAATATCTTCACTTAATGACATCAAAATTCCAGCTCTTAACACTCAAGAGCTTTATTGCACTGAACCTTGAAAGAAGTCCCAGAGACATTGTGGGGACAGGAGTCCCAACCTCTGCTCGAAGGCTCTCCCACAGATGTTGCTCAAGAAGGCACAGGATTCAGCAGAATTCAGCATCCCTTCCTCCCCTGATTTAACCTGGGGCATAACCTGCTGTCAAATGCACCTCTCTCTCTCAATACCAACAGGAGAGGAGCTCAGAGGAAATGGTCAGTGCTTTTTGAGCAAGTAATTGCTGCTTATTCTGTGTGCCTCAGCTTTGTATTCAAACACAGGGCTAATGTGAAAAAAATTAAATTCTGTATCCTGTCAAAACCCTATGGTTAAAAATAAAAATCTCTCCAACCAGGTTGATACAGATGCAAAGAACACATGTTTTAGGTTGGTGACTACATGCAGCTGAATAATTAAATCACTGCATCTCAGCCACTGCAACATCAGCTCTCCTTGGAGGGGGCAGCAAGCCAACAAAGTCTGTTGCTTCCCAGGGTAAAACCTCTCTCCAGAAACAGGATCTGCTATGCTTAAATGTACATGACATGCACAAAATTTGGATTAAAAAGTCAGGTTTCCAGTGCTCTCTATCCCATGAAGATCTGATTTATGTAAGGGTGAAAAGACACAGAAAACAACTTCTAATAGCACATGATAATCCTCACAGACTGCTCTGCATCACCCGGATCCAGTGGCTGCTCAATTAAGCCATTATAAATTTAACAACAATCCTTTGCCAGGGCAGCCTTTGTTCTCGACTTTTATTTTGTGTTCATCTTATTTTCCAACTCATTTTTTTCTCTGAACACATACTTTTATTTTTGCCTAATCCTCTCCCCTAACCACACTTTAAAAGATAAAGGACAGACTGTACCAACTCCATTCTGCCTCCTTCTCCCTTCCCAAAGATGCAGCAGCTGTTGGCTGCAGCCTCATGTGTGAGAGGTGCATGGATGAATGGTTCCAGGTTCACAACAAGGAATTACAATTATAACAATAATTCATAATTGAATTTATTTAGTTTGGCTACTCTGGAGCCGCTGAGGTTGAATGCTCTCAGGTGGTTACCCTGGTGTTGTTCAAGGTTCTCAGGCTCCAGTTCTGTGTCTAAAAAAAGCCTCTGTGTCTCCAAAGCCGCACAAGACCATCAGCTGAGACAGCTCTACCCAGAGCCTCCTGCTCGTGGCAAGTTAATAAACTGTGCTTATCTTCGTGCTGCTGTGGTTAATTAAAACTGACATCAAATCTAAATTGCTGGGCCAGTTGGACCCTAAAGGTTGAACCAACAAGGGCTTTGTGGAAACCACTCTTGAATTGCCTTTGGCATCAGCCAGGCAGCTGCCAGAAGTATTTTGGTGCAAACATCACTTTCCTGGGCAGCACTGAGCTCCACAGCTCAGGCACATATTTATTTTCAATACATTGGGCTCAGTGTTTGCTTAATCATTAAAGACAAATAGCTAAATATATTTTATTACATAATTCTAGAGTATTAGGAGCGGTTTCCATGTCAGCCAGAATTAAATGTCTCATTAGCAGGCATGCAGCTCCATTGCCAGCCAACATTTATGTTCTCTGCAGCTCAGCTAACATTTCCATATGTTTTGTATATGCAACATTTTCTAGGAAACTGCAGAGGGATTATTACCTTTTCTATTTGTGACAGAAAGCACATATTAAATGTAATGCCAAAAGGCAACCAGAGCAAATGATGTCTGAAAAGGAATTGTGTCTTCAGTTTTACATAACTCTGCTCTAACCATATGGTCACTTCTGTGTACATCTAAGAAATCAACACTACAGCTCCAAACTCAGAATATGTTAAAGGTCAAAGGCTGAGCTATTTTTTGCACCAAATTTTCAACTTTGATGAGCTCAGTTTCAGAGCACTGGGTGCTGCTGAAGTCACTGCTGCTATTCTGGGAGCGCTGCAGCACAGCCAAGGATGGAATTTGGCAGAGTGGGCTCAGAAATAATTAAGGCCATCTCACAAGCCACCACAGAGGATGGCAGCACAACAATTTCTGCAAAGGAGCAGCTCCAGAGTGCCAGAGCAGAGGCTGGTACAGCCCCAGAGGGATGTGCTGGCACAGGGGGAAAGAGCCACAGCCAGCCCACGCCTTTCCCAGCTGTGATCACCAGCATTTGCTCATTCCCATGGGAACTAAATTACACCACATTTTTCTTCTAAACTCACTGTTTGTTTGCCTATCTTAACCCCTGTTAGAACTGCAGCACCTAAACAGGGGGGCTGTTACCAGCACCCTCTTTTCTAGGGGATTGTACCTGAGTTATATTTCCAAAAAAATGAGAAAAAGAAATGCCAGCTGGAAGCAGCTCAGTTGCCCAGAGTGGCTGCTCCTGGTGTTCACTGAAGGTGCCCGAGTCTCTGTGTTAACAGACTAATTTAATCCAAAAACCAGCTATTTCTGCATCAAATCAATAATTTGGTGACTGGTTCGCACCACAACACAGTATTTGTGCTTAAAGAAATCTGAAAACACACAGTTATAACTAAAAATTATTAAACTATATCCATCATTACACCAAGGCCTAATCATTATTTAAGGAAACATCTGATAGCGGTGAAACTTGACAAGTATTTTTGCTCAAATATCTTGACACTTGTGTTGAGTAACAAAGCATTTTTTTAGTAGCTTGGAACATGCTGCCTTTGAGCCACTGCATAGTTGCCCCTGTTTTAATCAAATAGCCTCAGAACACTTAAAGGACACATAATTTGCAATATTTTATCACGTTTCACTTCTTGGTCTTTTTGATATTAGGCAGAAACAGGATTACCAGTATCTACAAAGGCTGTTAGTCCCATGTGCTTTCTGAGCTGGATGCCTGTGTAAACATTTTTTACTAAATTGCCCAAAAGTACAGAGAGATTTATTTCCTGTGGACTGCAGTTCATTTAGAAATAAACAGCGTTATGCGCATGTTGTTAAATTTTTATTAGAAATTAATGGTATCTACTGAATCACATTTTCTGGTCCTGATTTTCCTGCTGAAAACCAATAGTGCAGGATACTACCAGAGCCATTCTGAGCTCTGCAGGCCATGGCAGATGGACTTGATAGCACTGCTTGGATGGGAGCTTCAAAATTGTAACTGCTGAGTTCCTTGATCCATCTAAATCCAGCTTTTTCCCGTGGTTCCTGCCACAACAAAATAATTGGTTCAGATGGTCAGGAATACACTGAGTTTATAGAGTAAGCAGAGTTCATAGTATTCACAAAAAATCAGAAGTTTTTTATGAAAAACTGCCCCCAGCCTGCCCCAATCTGATGAGCTGTTAGACTATCTCGATTTCCTCACAGCTCCCCACACCTTTTTCTCTCAGTGCTACTCTAGTCATCCAATTGTCCATATTTTCTCACAGAATGGAATTTAATGCATTATTAGGAAGGACATTTGGGCCATCAGTTGTGAACCCTCTGACACTTTTGACTATTTGCTGTCTGCACTCACCTTCAAAACCCACAGGGAGTTTTGTTTCCCCCTGAGGATTACTTTAGATAATAAACTCTAAAAGGTATTTCAAAAGCTCTGAAATAAATCCAGTTTAAATCCATTATTACACTGGCACAGTAATTTCTGCACAATAGAATGTCAGAGTTTTCCTCTGTAAAGGTTCTGATGGTGAGTCTGCTGTGCTGGACCCACCTTAAATGAATTCATCTTTTTATTATTGTTTTGATCATGTTCTCTCCAAGCTTCCTGAAATTATCCCCATTTTCTCTTCTTCAAAGAAAAAATTCCCACTGCTTTTCTATTTACTGCTCAATTAAACAGCTATGAAAGAAATACATCAGCAAAGCAGCCACTTCACTCCAAAACCCCCTCAGATGATCCAACACTTGTTGTTCCTCACCAAAATGATAACCAGCCGTTTGCCCAACACTTCCTTGCTCTGACATCCACCAGAAAGGTCCATAAAAAGACACAGTAATTTCTAGAATTAACACTAGTGCAAAGTAATCATTTGGAGCCTCTGAAGTGTGCATTTTTCTCTAAGTGAAACAGCTAATTACTGCTGTTCTCACTGACTCACCAGTTCCCATTTCCTGCAACTAGGAGATTTAAATAAACCTAGAATCTCCTATTCTTATTCTGAGCTTCTCTCTTCACCCCAGTTTCAAGTCCCTCCACTACAGTTTGGAATTATTCTTAGGAGACTCCTTTTCATTTTGGAGAGCTGAATGCCATTTTTATCCTCAAAGTTTACATTTATTTGAAAGGCTGAGAGATTTGGGCCTACTCAGCCTGGAGAAGAGAAGGTCCTGGGTAGAGCTTAGAGCCCCTTCCAGAACCTAAAGAGGCTCCAGGAGAGCTGGAAAGAGTCCTGTGAATAGGGGGAATACTTTAACTGTCAGAGGGCAGGGTTAGATGGGATTTTAGGAGGAAATTCCTCCCTCTGAGGGTGCTGAGGCCCTGGCACAGAGTGCCCAGCGCAGCTGTGGCTGCCCCTGGATCCCTGTAAGAGGGAAAAACTCAGCAAAGAGAAATCTGTAATGATGAATTTAAGCTGAAAACTCAGCTTAAACTGACAAGTTCAGGGCATGGAGCTTAAACACTCATTCCATGCATGTCAGGATCCACGAGGTTTGCTCTGCTCCATTGGGATTAGGAGCACAACTAATAAACTCTGCACATTTGGGACCATCACTTCTGCAGGGAAGTGCTGGGAGAAAAACTTGTTATTACTGGGAGGGCACTTGAGGTGTTCACATGACAAAGCTTCACCTGTCTGCTACTGGTGATGTTCCTCATGGACACCAGGTGGGATCCCTTTAGCAATATTTTGGTTGTAGCAAGGTTCCTGTGCAAGGAACCTCCAACTATTGATTTTATCCCAGCATGGGGGATGTGTGTGCATGGAAACAGCTCAGAGCTGCTTCAAAACACGTGGGAATAGATAGGTAACACTGAACCTGCAAAGGCAGCAAGGTCACAGGGTGTATAATTGGAAAAAGACTTAGAAAATGTATAAATATATGCTGATAGTATGAGTGTCTTCCTTAATGGCTTGATAGCACTTGGAACCACAATTCCAGTTTTGAACCAAGGAGAGCTTTTCTAAACTGCATTCAGAATTTTTAAGGATTACATTGATTTAGGGAAAAACCCCAAACCCTATACATATATATTTTAATTCTAAAGATAAATAATTTTCATTGCTGTTTTAAAAAATAAACACAATGGTAAGGGGTGGAATAAGATCTCTGAGGTCTCTTCCAACCCAAGAACCATGATTCTGTGTTTGAAACACATCCAGATCCACACTACAGCTGGCAGTAGCATCCTGTGTACCGACTCATCTTAATTCTTCCACTGGAAGCAATGGCAAGATCTGCATGCACTTCAGTAAAAAAGCAGCTCTCTGACACACTTTCAATTCGCTAATTCTGTTTATCAAAATTGCTGTAATTTAAGCAGGTGTAAAACATTTGGGGGGATTACACATTTTGCTCATTAAGAGACAAAGAATACCGAGAGATGTTCCTGGCATAAATAGGAAAAAAACTAAAATTCTAAATTAAACATCTTGGAACAATATAAAACACTGTGGCTTGATTGGATGTTAGGCAATTACAGATGGCCAAGAGGTAAAGTAGAAACTTCTGTCATGTTTTAGAACCTGAATGCAGCTTCAGTCCTGGCAGGACTTCAAAAGGGAACAGAGATTTTTCCACAGGCAAGGCTTATCCTACAATTCCAACACTTAGCAATTGAAACAGGTTGTAAACACCTTGAGTAGAAGGAACTCAAATTAAAACATACTTGAGCAGTTCTCTGGGGTTCTGATCCTGCTCTAAATGACCCAGACAAATGAAGCTCCCCCTGAACTCAGCATGATCAGCATCAGTGCCAAATTATTAACAAGCATTTTCTCAGTAGGATTATCTATCCCTGAAAAATAATTACCCCTCACAGCCTTGCAAACAAACAAGCCATTTATGTAGGATTTACACTGAGTTAGCTCACAAATTCCTACACACAGCCTGACCTTCTGAGCATGCAGACACAGTTAAGCTTGCAGTTTTTTCATTAATCTGTGCTACACAAATCTAATCCAGGATCATATTCCTACTCCTCCCAGTTTAATATATCAAATTCCACCCTTACTGAAGAGTTGTGTTCTAGACAGTTCCAAGCATTACATTTTTCTGATATGGATTTGGGGATGGAGATTTTCCCAACATCCACATCCTGCTCATTTTTAGAACGTGGTTTAAACAGCTCTAGCAAACAGGATGATTTTCATTCAGCTTTCCACTTGTAAACTCCAACTGAGTTGAAGGAACAGAATTTGGATGCCATCCTCCACATACAGATACACAAACACACACCTCAGATTCCTGTCAGCCTCTGGACATGAGAGTTTTTATTCCACTGACAATAACAGTGTAATTTGGGATGTACATTAGATTTACCCAAACCATACACAGTGTGACAGATATTCACTGAGCTTCTGCCACTAGAAATGCCACTTGGTGTCACTTATTCCTTTGGTTGTCTTGACAATACCACACCAAGCATTAAAGAGATGCCTGGCTTGTAAGGAAATTCAGCAATATCTCTTGATAAACATGTGTGTCTCTGCATGTCACAGTTACAGGTTGCTGATATTTCCCTGAAGAGATTAAAGCTCTCAGATCTCTTCATGCAAGAAAACTACCCTGGTAACTTTATCTTTTACAGATACATGCCCAAATCTTCAAAGTATTTGTCAAGTAAGTGTTCAGAACTCTTTTCTGATCTGTGCAGAACACAGGCAGCACGAGAATCAGCAGATTGCTTCAACCTAAACCATCTTGGCTTAAGAAGGCAACTCCAAAAGAAAACTGAGTGCCCCTGTTGTCTTTCAGATTGCACTCAACCAGACAGATGTGGTGAAAAAAAATCACAGGAGAAATAAGAAAATATCTTCAAATGCATAAATGAATAAGATTTCTTCCTCCAATAGTTCAACATGAAACAGATCATTACAAAATCTTCTTTATTAACATTACTTAAACTTGCAACACAGTCCAAAAAATAGGCAGTTAAAAATGCAGCAGTGTTAACAGCAAAAACCTGGGACAGATCTTTTACAGCTCCCATTCCAGAGGACAGATTGACTGCTATTGCTGTTACAGATCCTCCATGCACAGGGCAAGAATGACATTCCAGTCACAGATTAAACCCTAATAAAGACTAAATTAGGAGGTTTATACTCCTAAAAAACAACTGCTGAAATGATCTCCATGTTTATCACAGAATCACAGAACAGGTTGGGTTGGAAAGGAACTTAAGGAACATCAAATCCCAACCTCCTCGGCCACAACAGATTGTGACTGTGCTCACAGGGATCTTAGGACAAGGGAAGAGATGAGGATCTGACTCCATGTTTCAGAAGGCTGATTTATTATTTTTTGATATATATTATATTAAAACTATACTAAAAGAATAGAAGAAAGGATTTCATCAGAAGGCTGGCTAAGAATAGAAAAAGAAAGAATGATAACAAAGGTTTGTGGCTCAGCTCTCTGTCTGAGCCAGCTGACTGTGATTGGCCATTAATTAGAAACAACCACATGAGACCAATCCCAGATGCACCTGTTGCATTCCACAGCAGCAGATAATCATTGTTTACATTTTGTTCCTGAGGCCTCTCAGCATCTCAGGAAGAAAAATCCTAAGGAAAGGATTTTCATAAAAGATGTCTGTGACAGATTGGCAACAGCAGTTTTGCCTTGGAGGTTCTGCTGACACACCATCAGAGTAACCTGCAGAAGCTGCTCATGACTTTGTCATTCACAGAGATCACTGCCATCATAAATTCTCTGTGAGGAGTAACCTCATGAAATTCTAGAATATTTCCCTTTAAATGGGAGTGCACACACAGGTAGCCAACTGTACTGCCAGGATAATTGATTTGTCAAGAACAATGATATCAGATCCTGGACAACATGAGTAGTTCTCAAACTACCACCATTTCTCAAAAACAACAAGAAAAGCAAGGGCATTTAGCCTGTCTCCTCTTGTTTTTTGATAAATTACTGAGATGCACTGATGCTTCAAGTTTGGCATCTTAATTGTGTCAGTGATCTGTGATAACTCAGATGATGGTGATGCTGTAACCACACACAAAGGACTCAGTGCTGCTCCACAAACAGAACTGTTCCCTTCCCAACTCTAGGAAGATGAACATTAAAACAAACACTTCGTTAAAAAAAAGAAAACCAGTAAAAATCTTAAGATAGTCTTAAGATAATGCTGCGCTCAAAGCAGTTCTACACACGCCATTTTCAGTGGCTGAGTAAGAAATGTACCTGAGATGAAACACTTGAGATTGGGATGCAAATGTAGAAACTAGCTATGGAAAAACAAAGCTCCTTTCCATTCGTTCAGTGCTCTCTAGCACAGAGCCCCATGATGTGAGCCACCAGAGGAACCCAGATTGAGCAGCCCTGCCCCCTGGCAATTGCTTTGCAGATTTGCCTGGTTATGCTAGAAGGAAGAATCCAATTTCCAAATCTCCAGGCAGTCCATTTAAAACACACCTTTCCATTTGGAACACTTGCAGCTTTCCTGAGACACAAATACATTTCACCCTTGCAAGGCAAAGGCTCAGCATATTCCACCACAAACTGGTAACACGCCCGAGATTTACTTTTAAAACACAGATATCTTTATGAAATTTTGATTTCATAGTGCTGTAGGCAGCACATGCTAAATACAGCCCTTCCTCAAAAAAATAATCATCTTTAGAAATCTTGCCCTTCTTTTCTTCTAAAATATTGGCTCTATTATTGCACCATTTTAAACAGTTCAGGAATTTTTTTTTAGTCAGTGTATTGTGACAGCACATAAACGAATTAACAAAAATTAAGATAATTTGCCCCATTTGGCTCAGTTTCTATTTTGTACTCATGCAGGCTCTATCAAGGGGACTAATTTGGAAGAACAGTGGAGTGTAATTTCTTCCTGTTTCCAGAATCAGCCAGACTCAGCGTGCAACCATTTCCCTATCAGTTTGTTTAGAGCTGTATTTCTAAAGAGTATATCCTTAACCCCCCTGGAATTCTCTGGCTCTTTAACATACTTATTTTTCTCTGACATATTTTTCATACATTTCAGTTTAAAAAATTGTTTAACCATTTGTTATTTAGGAAACTACTGAACAAGTAGTTTCATACACAGGAATCAAGCATCAAAAGGCATCTAAAACACCACATACCACCAAATTCTGAAGTATTTTGTTGGTTTTTGGGCTTTTTTTTGGAACTAGATGATCCTTAAGGTCCTTGTCAAACCAAGCCTTTCTATGATTTGAAAATTCCATGTACTCAACCCCACAATTTTACAGCCAAAGTCTTACAGGATGTGTTAAAATGTGAAGCACTGCTTACCTGGAAATTTGAAATGAGTTTAATTACTCATCAAGCTCTCAGAGATGTTGTTATTACAACACAGCTTTGATGTCTAAGATGTTCCACAGGTAAGTCAAGCCACAATGCCTGGGTTTCCCTCCTCAGCCTGGTGCTCCCATGCATCATGACCAGTGTGCCAGAGAATTTCCATACAAGGATGCTCAGGGCTGCACAGCTGTCTTAGGCTGCCAGATGTGGCTGGGGCTGTGTATTCTATTTCCCACCTGTCAGAGCTGGGGCAGCTCTCTGCTGTTCCTGGGGCAGTTTTCTTTCTCTCTCCCACAGCCAACCCTCCCTCCAGGAGATCTCTGCTGTCCATGGCCACTGAGTGTCCCTGCAAGGCTGATCCAATCCCAGCATCCCATGGGGAGATGCTCCGCCCAGGGGAGGAGCCAAGCATTCCTACCTGGATCCAATCTGAGCCTGGCCCAGCACAGCAGCCTTTGCCCCGTGCATTGCCAGAGGAGCAGCTTTCTGCTGCCCTGCATGGCCAGAGGGAGCCCAGGCCCATCTGCAGCAGCCCTGGAGCTGCAGAGGAAAACTCCCCCCTTGTGCAGGATCCCTGCTGCAGCAGAGCCACAGCTGGCACTGCAGGAGGGCTGAGCCCCCATGGATGGGGCTGGGACACCCCCTGACACACAGGGGGCAGGGCCTGTGATCACTCTGGCAGCGTTGGTTTGTATTGCTGCATTGTTTATTTTGGTTTTATTTTCTTCCCTAATAAAGAGCTGTTATTCCTGCTCTCATATCTTTGCCTGAGAGCCCCTTAATTTCAAAATTATAAACAATTCAGAGGGAGGGGGTTTGCATTTTCCATTTCAAGAGAGGGTCCTGCCTTTCTCAGCAGACACCTGTCTGTTCAAACCAAGAAAACAGCTAATTCCAGGGAGCTGTTGGCCAGTTGGGGAACACCTGCTCACTCATCTTTCCCATGCCAGACACCTCCCAAAAAACCCAAGCCTGCACAAGCATTCAAACCACACATAGGAAATTCCAAGTATTCTGACCAACACTGTGGTAGCACTGAAAGCTGATGACACTGACAACAAAGCACATCTGAAGAAGGTTTAGGGTTATTATACAGGGATAAATGACAAAAAAAAATTAATTTTATTCCACTTTTTCATTGAACTTCTCAGCTGTCCCAGCTTGGACCATGCCCTTGCTAAAGCTCCCAGTGAAACCAGAGCCAAGGCTCCCTCAGCCAAGGCTTCCTGAGCCAGGGCAGGGTTCTTAGCAATTTATCACATTTATCACAGCCAGACAGAAGGTGTGAAATGCCATTTACACAGCCAAGAGGGCCACAGAATAAACCACAACCTGGCTTTGGCCTCGAGCCTCTCAGCGCACACCCAGGAGTGGCACCATTGGCTGAAACAGGATTTAATCCATAAAATCAGTTCTGCTGCTGCTTCCTCCTCCTGCAAATCTCCTAGAGACTCTTTTAAAATCAACACTTTCCTAATAAATGTAAATATTGGGAGAATAGCTCTTCCTTCAAAGCAAAGACAGAGTGAACATTAAGGTCAACCTGAAATTAGTCCAATTGTTTTATATTTCAACAGCATGAAACTGTGGGTTTTACTTCAGATAAAGAATATAAAAATTGACAGATCCCACTTGATAAGCAACTAATTAGTCTGGTATTTTCTCTTTAGATTCAGCTACGCTTTCAAAGAAAATAGTACAAGAAATCTTATACTGAGCAGTTGCAGTACAACACTTTCCAGAGAAAGCCTTCTGAGTCTGGGTAATTAGTGAGCAACCTTGAAACCTTTACAGTGAAGATGTTTTAGGCTTATTATACAGAGGAAAATCACAAGGAAAGGAAATTCTATTCAGCCACTGAGACTCACAGCAGAGTTGCTGCTGCTGCTCAAAGATGTGCTACCAGAGAATTTGTTGCTAAGACAAATTTTAAATAAGCCAAGGATCTGAAGGGCATCTCCAACACCATAAAATTCAGAGCTGCCTTTCCTTCCTAAATCAATAGACACATTCCTGATGTTTTATTGCCCTGATATCTTAGCTTCAGTGGGGAGTTGCCTCTTTCTGCCCTGAAAATGTCTCAAATTTGAGCACAGATACAAGAAGTGGGAAAGGGAAAGAAGAATCTGTCCTTCTCCCCCAAAGAGTCCAAGCAGCACAGCTTCCCTGGATAAAGGCAAACACAAAATGTGCTCCCTAATTAATGGAGACTCATGTCCTTGGTGTTCTAAAGTCAGCACTGCTCAGCTCTAATACCTCACCACAGAGAGTTGCAGCTTAATTCAGTCCCTTGTGATGGGCACAGGGAGGAGTACACACTTTTACAGCGCTTGTGGAGTCTGTGCTGATGCATATGTTTGTGAAGAAACATGGATTTCTCTTGCTCTTTCCATATAGATTTTTTTCTCTTTAATGAATAAGTCATTAGGATAACAATTGCCAAGCCCTACTCCACTCATAACAAGGCCTTTCAAGGCTGATGTTGTCTAATTTCAATATATTAACTCATAAATTTTATTTTTATTTTCTCTGGGGCTTTTTCCTCTCAAGGCATCCAGGTGCTACAAATAACACCTTGTTAATGCATGCAGCAGACATACATACATTGATTTTCTATGCTGAATAATGAAATAGGAAGGAAAAAAAAACCAGAATAACTTTATCTCTCACTTGAATCTTCATTTGAGCTGGCCACCAGTATTATTTACAGCAGCTGTTTGATCTTTTTTATTTGCACTTGGTGGAAGAGTATCCCAGAGATTCCTTTAGAAATTCAGGGATACAGAGTGATCACTGTGCTCCAAATCCTGTGTTTACTTGCCTTTTCCCTATTTACTGGCATATTCCATCAGCTCTACTCACAGAGTTCAAGGAGGGCTTAAAACACACTCGTATCTGTTAAAAATCCAATTACAAGCCTATTCCCCAGTCCTGACATGCCACCAGAGGATTTCAAAACTAAGGGTCAGACTTTGAGCTTCACTTATTAACATGCAAGCCAGTGGTGGGAGCTGGGCAAAATATTTCTGTGAGCAGCCAGTTCAAAGAAGCATTTTTATTTTTTTTAAATGAACTCTAATGCAGTAATGAAAAAGGAGGTGATAATACACTGGAAATTATTCAGACATCTCAGGGGTTCAGCTGCTTCTGCCATTCATGTACCAGCTGCCTTCCTCGCCCTTAAGGCCAGAGTTTTCCTGCTTATTGCTACAACATCAAAACCCAAACAAACATGAAACTGCAACTCCCTGGAAGATTTCTTCTCAGCAAGGGTGATGTTATGCTCGGCAAAATGAATAAATCACTGATATTCTCACACTCTCCTGCTATGAGCTGTCTCTTAGAGAAAGAAAAAGAAACCCCACAGGAAAAATGGAAAAGCATTACAAACACCCAGCTCTTCACTCCATGTAGGATCAGCTTTCCATGCCATGCTGCTCTACATGGAAGGAATGTGACAGCGCATGCTTTGCATTTCTGGTTCTGCTCTCATGGCAGCAGGATCCTGGGGAAGCCATGGAAGTGGCCACCCTGCTGTAAACTGGGAGGTTTTTTAGCCCACCTGGGCTAAACTGGGAGATTTTTTAGGCCATCTGTGGAAGCAAAGGCCATGGAGGGCAATGTCTGAGGTGCCTGAGAAATTCTGGCAGAAGGGTTGGGATGCCAGTTGAATTCCTGACCCAGCCATGAAATAAATGAAATAAAAAAAGGTTTATTGTGGGGGTGTAGAGAACATTACACAAGCTCATAAGTCACCACCATGAGAAGGGGCTCAGCAAAACCCTGCACAAATGCTTCACCTGGCAACATGGGCAATTCTCTCATTTATGAATTATTCACCAACCCAGCTTGACACCTTGGAAATTGTTTGGGCTCTGTAATAGCCTAAATCCTGGCTGTGGCATTTTTCAGCTGATGGGTTGCTCACTATTCAGTTCTGCTCATCACAACATGTGCCTCCAAGCAACAAAAGCACTGCTTCTATTCCTGGATTGGATCACTGAGCCTTTTACAAGTGAGGAACAACTGCTCCCACAACAAATAGCAAATATCAGATGCATTTTTCCCAGGCAGACTCTGAAATTGTCAGTAATAGCCATTTGCCCAAATTTCTAAGCTTCCCATCTCCTAAAACCCCAAACCTACTCACGTTGTGATTGATTTCCCAATATCTCTCTTGCTCTGTCCAATTTCATTTTTATTTGTCCTTGATCAAGAGAATAAGATGAACGTCCTCAGAGAGGCATGGGAACCATCAGCCTCAGCAGGGTCAGAAGGGTGCCAGAGGGAGCATGTACACTGATTTTGAGTAGACTGAGCAGCTTTGGGGGTTGGGGAAGTATTTACAGAAAAAACCTGTTTTTCCAACTGCTGAGCCAACCTTTTCCTTCAGTGGCAGAAAGAAATACCAATCTGGTTTTAGTGACAGAACTAATCTGTAAAACCCTATAACTAGTGATGGATGCACAGGGGAGAAAGACACTACAACCAACACATCATATAGGAAAATGAAAAGCCTTGCAAGAGTTTTAATTTTAAAACAAATATGATAAAAGTAACATTTTATTTTGCTTTTTAATATTTTGCATTTGGAAGATGCAGTCTCAATTGCCTTAAAAGTATTTTGTCTTTTAATGGATTGGTACAAAGAAAAAGTACAAAGTACTTTGTACAAAGAAAGTACAAAGAAAAATTTAAAAATCTGGCACAGGGTGCCCAGAGCAGCTGTTGGTGCCCCTGGCAGTGCCCAAGGCCAGGCTGGACAGGGCTGGGAGCAGCCTGGGACAGTGGAAGGTGTCCCTGCCCATGGCAAGGGGTGGGACAGTGGCTCTCAATGCCATTGAAAACAATTATTTAATTAAGTGCCCAATTCAAAGCTTATTTTAAGGAATGTTTCACCTGGAGCCTCAATTGCTCTACTGAGCCCTGTGCTCCTCTGAGGAATCCTTTATCTTTTCATTGTATTCTCACATTTTTGCACCAGCACAGCCCATGGCATCACCCAAAGGTGCACAAGTGTCCTGATTGCTGAACTCTCCAAGTCTGTTTTATTCCATTAAAAGAGATGATCTTGAACTTACTGGAGTAGGAACAGGAGGTGCCCAATATCACTGCAATACCACAGAACAGCTCATGGCTTCAGCTGGCATCCTGCACAAATGGTTCATATCTCACAAATCATCACCCTGGGGGCTGGGATGGGACACTCAGCTGTGCCTCACCATCCCCAGGGATTGGGGACAGCAGCAGGTCTGCACTGCAAGTGCCTCCACCACCTCACACAGGCATGGAAACATTTGTTCTGTCACAAAAGAGCACCCAGGGTCACGGGCATATTTTATGAAAAATCCTTTTGCCAGGGTCTTTTCTTCTGAGGAGCTTCAGCTTCTCCATGTTTTGGTGCTTTGGAATGTGATCTGGAAAATTGTTTACCCAGCGTGTGAAATTGTTTTGTCTTGATGACCAATGACAGCCACCTGTGTCGAGGCTGTGAGCAGTCACAAGATTTTATCATTCCATTCTATTCCTTTCTTTTCAAGCCTTCTGATGAAATCCTTTCATCTATTATTTTAGTATAGTTTAACACAATTTTCTTTTAATATAATATATATCATAGAATAATAAATCAGCCTTCTGAAACATGGAGTCAAGATTCTCATCCCTTCCCTCATCCTGGGACCCCTGTGAACGCCATCACACCCAGGCATGGAAACACACACCAAAGTTTTCTGTAAAAACCATTTGGAAACAAGTGCCAGCCTATATTGGAGTTGCTGTTTCAAAACATGGGGACCTCAAGTTTGTTTGGTTTTTTTTAAATTCTGACACAGTTCTAAATAGCTGTTCAAATCTCCAGGATTGTGGTGCAGCCTGTGCCTCGACAGAGAGCACAGCTGAGGACAGGAAAAAGACAAGGCTGTTAGAGTTATGAATGTCACTGGTGAGGGGATTTTCGGAGTTACATATGTCACTCACACCAGGGGATTTATTCCTACAATTACCACAGATCCTCTCTGTGCTTCCACACAGAAGCTCTGTGTTTATCTACATCTTAAGTCTTTGCACTGTGTCATTTTTTAGTTTTTGACATGGTTTAGAAAATTCAATTTCAGCTGTAAAGTCACAAACAAATACCTCTGACAGGTCTATTTCTGTAAAACATATAGTGATATCTGCCTCTTATTACACTTCATTTCCCAGCACTTTTCCACTCAGCTTTAATTTGCTTTGTAGATTATCTGTTTTGGATAACCAATAAAGTGAGACCCACCAGTAGAAAACACTTCCATCAGCATCTTAGATCAGTTAAATGTAGAAAAATCCAGATTAAGGGAGGTAGAATGTATTGTATGTGCATGGGATGAACTGTGACCCTCTGAATAGTCCCAGCTCTGCTGCTGGCAGAGTGTGAAAAATGCCAATCATTTGTTTTTAAAATTTTAAAAGCTTCATAGTAATAAAATGGTTATAAAAACAGTAATACAATTAGAGCAATAATAATTTGGACAATTTGAATTAGGACAATATGAGACAACAAATACAAAGAGTTATGGACGTCCAGGTACCTTTTCTGGGAAGCACGAGCCCGAAAAAGGATCCATGTTAACAGAGGATTAACCCTTAAAAACAGCAGCCTGTTGCATATTCATACACCTCATACATGATACATAAATTCCATTCAAACACAGGATTCTGTCTGGGCAGTGTCAGCTTCTTCCTCTGAATCCTGACAGCGCCTTTGAGGCGGGAAGAAGTTCGTTTTTTCTGACAATGGGGCAATAAATTCTTTTTCTCTGAAAGATTCAGGTGCCTGTGGCTGCTATCTCAGTGCGAGTGCTTTCTTTAAAAAAAGTATCCTACATAGCATTGTTTCTATTTTAACAATTTTTATAACCCAAAACTATATTTAACACACTACTTAACAGAATTAATACAGCATTACTTTCTAACATAACACATATAATATTCATTTTTAATATTTGTGAAAAGCCAATCATAAAATACCTATTTTTCACACAGAGGATTTCAGCCCCTGAGGGGTTGGGGCTGCTCCAAGGGCTGAAGTCACAGCCTGAGGTGATTCAGACAAACTGCCCACAGCATTTCTGCCTTTTGTGCAAAACCAAACAACACTGAACATTGCTGAGTCCAGAGGGAAGAGCCACAAGTGAAATGAAAGCATTTTCACAGGGATGTAAGAATCCCAGAGAACAATTCCCTTTGCTCTATGACTCTCTGCACGAGAAACACACAATGAGATAAAAAACCCTTAGTGGGACGGTGGCTTTCCACCAAACACAAGGTGACAGAGGCCAGGTGACACAATAAAATGAGATTGACCTCTCACATATGAATGCAGAATGTGCTGCAAGAAGCAGTTTGAAAAGGAAGAAAGCTTGTGCTGGGCTGATCCCCAGTGTGGGCAGCAGGACAGGGGGTTCTGTCCCTGTGCTCAGGTGAGACCCCACCTGCAGAGCTGCCCCAACCCCGGCCCAGTACAGGGAGGAGCTGGAGAGATCCAGAGGAGGCACCAGGGGGATCAGGGGATGGAGCAGCTCTGCTGGGAGGAAAGGCTGGCTCAGCTGGGATTGCTCACGTGGACAAGAAAAACCTTCAGAGTCACCTCAATGTGGCCTTCCAGTACCTCAAGGAAACGACAAAGAAGGTGAAGACTCTTTACAAGAGCCTGAACTGACAGAACAAGAGGAAATGGTTTTAAATTGACAGAAGGCAAGGTTAGATCGATATCAGGATAAACAAATTTTCTGTGAGGGTGGGCAGGCCCTGGCACAGGCACACAGCCCTGTGGCTGCCCCTGGATCCCTGGCAGTGCCCAAGGCCAGGCTGGACAGGGCTGGGAGCAGCCTGGGACAGTGGAAGGTGTCCCTGCCATGGCAGGGGTGGAATGAGATGGCCTTTAAGGTCCCTTCCAACCCAAACCATTCTGTGATTCTAAAAGTTCAACCCACACCATTCTGTGATTCTAAGAGTTAAGTCAGAAGTGAAGGAGAATTAACCTCCTACAAGTTACCTCCACAAGTTGTCTCAGTGCTATTCCAGGACACTTCAGCTGCTTTTTTTCATATTCTGGGATATAGAAATGTGTGTTTAAAACAGCAGCTCTGGAAGGGCATCCAGCCATGTGCCCAGGCTGGGGCAGCCTGGGAATGCACAGCTGCACCCTGCAGAGTGCCACTGCACATTCTGGAGATTCACTCAATCACACCAGGTCACTTGAGGGAGGCTGGAGTCACACACTGCCACAGAGCCAACAGGAAAGGTGGAATTCCGAACAGCCTACATGGAAATTCATTAATATATTCCTGCCTGTTCCATCCTTCTCAGCAAAAATGCCTGTATATATCTGTACACGTGGATATTTTATTCATGAGTGTGCAAAGACTATATATACACACAGCATTTATATATATACTCACTGTACACTAATGCATAATGGAGCACTTCATCAACTGGAAATAAAATCAAGAAAAAGAAAAAAATTCCACAAAACACCATTAAGTAGCAGGTCACCCTCTGACCTTGGTGATCTTGATAAATAATTTGTGTTTCATGGGGTTTTCTGAGGCCATGAAAGGAAATGCTCCTTCCTTTACTAGTCATCTACAGACCTTGTCTGACCACAAACGAGTTCAAGCTGGCTCATCTCTGCATCTTAATTAATAAAGGCACTTACTTTTAAATTGCAAGTACCCATTTCTGTCAATACTTAAAATTATGTCAAATGTGGGCAGATAATTGTTTTTTAGAAGGACAATACAAGCAGGCAGAAAACATTAAATAAATACGGGCATAGACAAGATGAGCCAGTAATTTCTCCTTGAATTTGAAGCATATTATTTTATCCAAATATTTTAAATTAGTGTGTTGATTCATCTCATTGTTCCACTAATTCAACATTTTTTTTTTCCCTCCTAATTTGCTTTCTGCCTTTTCTCCCTCATGCAGTTTGCTGTCTGCTCCTGGTGTTTGTAGTGGAATTCACAGCTGATCCACACCATATGTTGAAGTTATTCAAATCCTTTGTGACATTTAGAATGTGCTAAGATACTATGACTTTTGAAAAGCACCATGAATGAGAAAGACAGGTTGCAGAATGGGAAAAGATCCTTCCCCACCCTGAGAAAACAACTGCAATTGATAGAGAGACCTTCAAGAAAAAAAATTAAATCCTCAACTGCTGCAAACTGGCCGAGCTCCAAGAAAGATGAGAGAAGTAAGAGATGTAGTGAAACCACCATGTGGGAATGGGAAAGAGAAATACCACACCAAAAACCCTAAAAAACAGACAGAGAAGCCCTCAAAGGTCTGTTTAGCTTTAGCTGGGCATGAGGAGACAATGGTGATTTTGTTATTTGCAGAGATTATAAAATCAGCACAGATCTTTGATGTTTCTCAAGTGTAATTCCTCAGCTGCTAATGGGATTCAGGATCTCGTCCTAAGGGTTAAACCTCAAAGGCCAGAGAGATGTGACAAAGTTTGTGCTAGGGTTGTCCTGAGTGAAGAACCCATCTCTCCCTTTAAAAATACCTCAAAGGCTCAAATATCATTGTGGATTTCACCAAAAGCCACCCAAGCCAGCTCTTTACTGATGACCAGGAGTTTCTGGGTGACCTGGATGACCAAGAGTTTCTGGATCTTCACCTTTCCTAAGGGAATTCCTTATTGGAAGAGGAATCAGCCCATGGTGACAAGGTCTGCAAGGGACCAGGTGCAGGTTACTCCTCACTTTTGGAGGCCAGGTGGAAACACACTGAAAGACAAAAAGACTTCTCCAAACTGAGGCTCCTCTACTTCCTTTTAACACCACAGCTCCAGGTAACAGCAGCCATTTGTAAATATCATTAAGAAAAAAATCACCTGATACAGGAAATTCATTTAATTTCCTTCAGTACAACAATCTTCCAAAGGGATACAACTAATCCAATAAACAAAAGTGTTGGATAATGGAAAATGTTTTCTCAAACTTCCTATGAGAAATGTTGCCACTGGTTGCTTGCCACTGGAGATATTTCATGGGAATTGCAAAACTATCCAAGTCAGACATGGATGAGGCGGGACAAAGAGATGGAAAAGGATTCCCATTACCACCACCCAAAGAACAGGGCCATAGACAGGGCTGGTTTTTCTCTGCTTTCAAATATTACCAAACAATTTTATGCTGCAGTAATTACATTCTTGTGTACAGATGTCAAAATCAACCCAGGAACCTGAAGCCCACCTTCTGGGAAAGTTTACAGTTCTATGAACAAAAATAATGCTTAAATGTTTCCTTTTTGCCTTCAAGAGCTAGTTTAAAAACAGAGTAAAAACATAAATGTTTCTTTAATAAAAGAATCAATATTTATGGCTTTGTTGTATTTGCTGTTTATGAAGACACTTAAGTTAACTCTTATCCACCAAGACAAACAACAATCATTCCTTCAGGACAAGGCAACCTCTTCACAGCCAGAAAAACATCATCAGTACAAGTGAAGTGCTGAAAAATTTGACATATAAACAATAAGCAGCTAGACAAACTAATAAACAGAATGTCTCTTAAAACTAGCAGAGAAAATCCATGAAATACTCGTCCACTGGATAAACACAGAGCCTGGCCAAATGTCATGTTTAAAAAACACAGGATGTACAAACACAGTGTTTTGACTATGACTGCAGTCTAAATGGATGATTAATGTATAATTAAAGCAGTCAATCTAAGAGATAAAAGAGAGTAGAAAACCACAGCAGTACAATAGGTGATGCCACATCTACCGAAACAATTTCACGTCAGAATGTTACACCTCTAGCACTAGCACACACTTTGTGAAAGGTCCATTTTTTAATAACTAAAATCACAGCAGTGCCCAATTTTGGGAGCATCTGTCCCCTCTTCTTTCACCCTTCAGCCTGGATTTTCAGCACTGACCCAGCAGCCACATGAGCTCAATCATCTCCTCTCTCCAGCACTATTCCAACGGCATGCCAAGAGTTTGGATGCATAAAATACTCTTGCAAAGAAACTCTGGTGGAAAGCTGCTTCCCTTTTCCTCCTCACACTGAGTCACAGGTTAGACAGTGTTTTTGAGTCCTCAGAGCATTTATCCCACTCTTCTCCCTGAAATCCTCAGGTGTATTTCTCTTTATTCCAAGGAACCATGGTCAAGTGCACACATCCCTTTCTCACACCAGTTCTCAAGCCCTGGCCTCACAGTCTCCCCAGCTCAGACATTCCTGGAGCATCTCCCGTTTTATTCCCAGCACAACAAACACCTTTACCAACCAGTGAACCCCCATTAATCCTTTTCCCACCTCTGTTTTACCAAAGCTCCAGTGTTTCAGATGTCCCACAGTACTTTTACACCCTCAGACCCCAGATCAGCCAGTCTGGCCCTGGCTGTGCCCTGATCCCTTTTGGTGCAGCCCTTCCACAAGAGGGGAGCTCCACACACCCCTGCAGCTGCAATTTCCCCTCACTCTGCTCATTCACTCCAGAATTTGCTTTTTATTGGGCATTTAATGCTGCTGAGCTATGCATTAAAGGCATCAGCTCTAGCCTTTCTAACCCTTTTTTCTATTGCTGCTGCCTTGTTTTTCTCTTTTAACTGTATGATTATTTATATTCCCCTTCTTTTCAGCTTTTACAGCTTCATTGCCTTATGTTTTCCTACAACTCCCAAACCAAAGGTTGTCTTAACCCCTGGGCTAGAGCAAAATTCTATTATTTTTTTACTCATTTTATAAATAACCTTTATACAAAAACTGAAGTTTGTATTTTCAACATCTTGCTACAGACTTCCCACTTATTCCTGTAAGTCCATAAGCCAGTTCTAGGAGTTTTTATTTTGACAATTTACTGCCTCATAAAGGAAGAAAATATGTACTTAAGGCCAGCTCAAACAGAGATTTTGGATCTTTGATAGATTCCTTTGATAAATATTTCTCCTTAATTTATTTAATGTATACAAACATCAACCTTAATTCTGGATGCAATGGATGATGCAATTACTTCTCCTACTTCAGATTACACTCATTATTCTTTTATCACTTCTTCACAAGAAATAATCCACTTTTTATTTCCACTGACTACTCAATCCAGCTGGATTCTTAAGGGTTGTGCCAGGACATGAACCATGAACTGAGTTTACACATCACAAGGTATGCAGAGGTACCCAAGTGTTTTACAGATTGGAAAAACTCTTCCTGAAGATACTGAAATGAAACCATTCTGACCACTTCTTTTCCACTTTGCAGCCCACATTGTACACTGATCAAAGAGCAACTACAAAAGGCACAATGATTCTGTGAAGGCAGCAAAATTCTACATTTCCCCTTTCCTGATGAGATTATTTCCGTTCTTGCAGAGAAATTATACAATATCACCTAATTTTTCAATTTCAGAAATCACTATTCACATTTTAAAAAGCCACACTTCTCTTCTAATTAATCAAAAGTTACTTTGTTTTAAAATCCTCTAAAATGAAAATTAAGTCATTCTGCATCTTCACATCTACCTGGAGAACTGTCTCTCCTGTCTGGAGCAGAGAGAGGGACCAAAACTTTCTGATGGGCATTTCCAGAGCAAAGAGGCTCCACAAACCATCTTCAGGCTAAGTAACTTGAAGTTAAATCAGTTTTTTGAAGAGTTTCATGCCTTGGTTTTGATAGTAAAAGGTTTTAAAATCATAGAATTCAGGGAATTAGAAAAGTGCTAGACTTAGTGGGGCCCTGGAAAAATGTTAAAGATAGACTCTGAAAATGTTAGACATTGTGTTTGCCAGATCATGTGAAATTGCACCTGCGTAAGCAGTATACGATAAATGATATAATTGTTAGATGTGATGATTGTTTAGTAATTAAATATAATTATTGTTTAATCATAAGAAGAATCATGAGAAACTATGTTAGAAGTTTGAAGGGGACCATGAGGAGCCCATGCTTGGATGAAATGTATGTATACAATAGAACGATATGAATTTAATAATTAACATGAAAGTTCTATAACAATAGAATAAAAAACATGTTCATCCTGAACCCATGCTGGGGTCAGATTTGGGTTTGCACCCCTGACACCCAGAGCTCTTCAATAAAAGCACCTGCATATAATCATTCTTGTGATTATGTGTTTCTAACAGTTTGTGTTTAAGTTATAGCTTTAAAGGCAATTTTTTTTAAATTTCCAAAACAAAAGAAATGTGATACATGGCAAAGGTAGCATTGAAATGGAATTAATGCTGATTTTTTGAGTGGGAACAAGTGAGAGTCTCCAGCTTGGTTCCTCCTGTCCTTCAGTGCCACAGGTCTGGCCTGGGAGCATCCCACTGCCTTTCCCTTATCTGAGAATAATCCATGACTTTAGCAACCAGTTAAAAGCAAACAAGCCTTCAAACATCAAACAGCAACCACAACTGCTTTAAAAAAAAATAAAAATCCCAACTCCAAAACTTGGGGGTATTGCAAATGAGTGTCTAACTCAGGGTAATCGCTGTCTGGTTTAACATTTGAAAGCTGTGCCACCTGCATGCCAGGGTTGTGTTATTTTCAGGGGAGACATCTCATTTAGGCAGGAGAGAAGAACAACTGGGTGATGGCCACCACAGTTAACTCAACTGGGCCCAGGGGCTTTGAATGCCAGCAACAACTGCTGGGCTGGAAAGGAGCAAATGCTGAATTCTGAGTTTAATGAGTGCCTTAAGTATTTAAGGTTTCTGCCATCATTTAAGGCTACATGGGCAATGCACAACCTGTACCTGCAGGGACAGGGATCCTCCACAGACAGCAGAACTCCATTTCACTCCTTTCTGCCCCACTTTACCCTCAGGAAGATGAACCAGGAGTAAACAAAGCAAATTTATAACAGAACCAGCTTGCAAAGTACTCCAGGATAACTGCAAAACCACGATGAAATGTCATGGAATGAGATTGTATTTACAGGAAGATGAACCAGGAATAAACAAAGCAAATTTATACCAGAACCAGCTTGCAAAGTACTCCAGGATAACTGCAAAACCACGATGAAATGTCATAGAATGAGATTGCATTTACAGCCATAGGAAAGACAGACCTTTAACACCTTGTTACTTTTGTTCCTTCTAGGTTTGTCTGCTCTGTTGCATTGATTTTGCCCAGAACAAAAGTACTTTAGGAATAAAACCCAAGAACAACTGTCAGCTTGTTTTTCCTAGAGAAGCAAGCGTTCTTTCAGCACAAAGTATTTATTTATGCATTTCCAAACACAACTGGCTACGGGGGAATTACTTAAGCCTCAGTGAAGCAGCAAACATTGTTTGTGATCTTTTTCACAATGCTGTCCAACCCCTCGGTGTTTATTCAGCTTCTGATAGTTCCTGTTTATCTGCTGGTGGTTTTTTGGAGGCTCCAGTTGGGGTTTGTTAAAGCCCTGCAATGGGAACCTGCTGGCATCAGCAGGGGCTCTGCCTCGCTGCATCCACAGGCTGATGGGTTTGGATCTGCCAGCCCACTGGGGTCAAAGCTGGCACCTTTTGGACCTTGGAAATGCCCCAAGGCACCCCAGCACAGCCCAGAGATCTGTCAGAGGAGCCACTTCCCTGATTCCATCTGCATTCAATACGAAATTAAGCGGAGTCAAACAGATCTCATTACACAGATTGATTTAATGAGTTATCTGCGTGCTGCCAGCAGGGCTGGACCAGAGTGCAGCCAAGGGAGGCTGCAGGAGCCACTGCCCTCATTCATGGCACAGCTGGGCCACCTGACACACGAAATCCCATTTATCTGCAGCTCCCAAACCTTGCCCTGGCCAACCTCTGGGCTGGAACGAGCTCTAATCCTCCCTCTAGCAAAACAAATAAGTAATAGCAAAAGAGATTGGAAAAATCTTCCTAAATTCTAATTGATACTTTGTAATCTGTCTAAATTGCAACTGCAAATCAAGAGCAGAGAAGGAGAGTTAAAACTGTTTTTCAATAGTTGCTGAGTTTGTCACAGAAGCTCTGCTTCTGTTAAGAGACAAATGAATTTTGGGCACCCCTGACAGCTCTGGACCTTTACTCAAGGTTTCTCCAGCTCTTCTTCAGCAACAGAGGATTTGCTGGAGCATCCCATGGCTTTCCTTTGGTCTGAAATAAAGGAATTGCTGGGAGTGTCCCTTCTCATCCTGCTGTCTAGAATGGGAATCACAGAGCCTCTGAACCCCAGGGCACTGGCAAAGCCTGTGTTGATGGTTCTTACTTTTCCTCACACAGGTGGGATTCAAATGAAACTCTGGAGCTCTTTTCTTGTGCAGGTGGTTCCCTGATACTACTGAGCCATATCACTGTGAGTTTCCTGCAGATATGAAATATCTGACATTTAAATGGAAGAGTAAGAAGTGAAACTGTCAGGAGTATCAATGTATTTTGCATCAAAGCTTAAATAGCTTTTAAAAGTCTCCTGAATGTGCTATCATGTCAGTTCTCAGGGTTCTCTGACTCTGACGCTTTTCCTTTTTAATTTTTTCTCTGGTAAAACCTAAGCCAGCTTCCCAGCCTTGAACTGGGGCAGGGGAGATCCAGCTGTATTATATTCATATAAGAGCAATGTTTCCTTAAATGCACATCAATCTGTAATCATGGACTGTAAGAAAAACATCTGTTTCTTCACACCTGTGAGCAGCTCATGCACTGCCCCAGCACAGGTCACTGCACACAGGAACTGCACAGCAGCAAGGAAACCAAGGCACAGGAGAGATCCCAGCAGGTGAGCTGCTGCCCTGCCTGATATCCAACACCCCACCAGGCTGTGAAAGCTGGTTTTGGGCATTTCATTCTGTCAGAACCCAGGAGATTCCTCTGGCTGCCCTGGGTGACTCGAGACCCTGACAGGGGGCTCAGAGACCTTGGCATGGAGTCACAAACACATCTGTGCCTTTGATTTTAGCCCATGGAAACAATTATCAACTTTGTATGAAGATGTACAAGCCACAAGAGTTTGAGTAGAATGATAGTGAATTTGTCACAGGGTGAAAAAGTAGAATTTTGGGGATTTAGAATGGGGGTTCAAGAGGCAAGATGGACGAATCTGAGCATGTCCTGTCCTTCTTCTCCTTCTTCTTGTCCTCCATCTTCTGCTGTGATGGTGGCACTTCTGGATTGGTTTAGAGACAGACTGTCTAACATAGGTGATAGGTATTGGAAAATTATTGTAAATAAAGCACATGTAATTCTTAATCTAAAAAGCCAACACCACCCCAAGGGCAGGGACTGTGCCCCAACCCGACCTGCTGGACAGATCTCAGCAGGTCAGAGAAAGAATGGAATGGATAAGAGAAAATAAACAACCTTGAAAAGCAGAACTGAGGAATTTCAACTTCTTCAGTCATGGGGCTGGGGAAAAAAAGAGACTTTCTGATACCTTGGGAGCCATTTCAGCAACACCAAACCTGAGACATTTGTGGGGGCCTGAGTTTTGACAAGGCAGCAATACGAGGCAGTGGGCAGCATCTGCAGCATCCCATGACATCTTAGTGAACTGACGTAAATCACTCTTTATTTTATGTTTCTGGAGCTGGAAACATGAGACACAGCACCCTGCAAAGGAGGATTGTTCCCAAGTACAATTCTCTCTGCTGGAACACATTTTAACCTAAAGCACAGGGGTCACAGGGTCAATGGCTGCACTTGCTACAAAACACAGGAGACAAATGTAACTCCCCATGAAGGAAAAACAAATCCAGCACTAAAGAATTCCTCACAGTGTGTTTATCCTAATCTCTCACCACAGAACAGCTTCCAGTGGCTGGAGGCAGATTGGTAAGAGATACCAACTGTCAGGAAGAGGTGAAAGGCAATTAGTAAATCACTATCTCTTTTGTAATCACTGACAAAATTTCCATTTTTTTTATCCCCTACTGCTCACTGGCCCAAACAAGCAAGACATCACCTTGAAAATGAATGCAATTAATTATATTAGCTGAACCTTTTAAAGAGGAATGGCTTCTCATTTACATTCCTGGCAGAAATTCAATAAGATTGCACTACTGCAAGGTTGATTGAACTGCTGCTGCAGTTAGACCAGTATCCTGAAATTAAAAAAAAAAAATTCTAATGTTCATTATGAGATTTTTAGAGCTAAGTACTTTGAACTGTTAATATTCTCAAGTAAGTGTGCAGTGGAAAGGCTAGAAAAGGTACTTTTAACTGTGTGTTAACTGAAGCTGAAATAATTTCCTTCCCTTCTGCACCATCTTCCACTTACTTTTAACTAATCAAAAATTAGCAGAATTATCTTACATGCCTGAACTAATTAGTAAAGATGCTATCCAAACCTTCAGCTTTCACCTATGCACCTGAACACTTGCCCTCTCTTGGCACAGCTGTAGCTCTGCTGACATGAAAGGATGCAGAAATTATTATTTGTGTGCAGGGATTTCCTGATTTCACTGGAATTGAATCAGTGCAGAGGGCAGCACAGCACTGTTGAACTGTCTCAACAATCCCAGCTAAGCAGGACAAACCCAGCAGAAATTGTTACACTGGCCTGGATAATGGAGTCTTTGCAGCAAACTTTCAATTAGAGACAATCAATGATTATGCATGTATTTGTAAAAGCATAATCAGCTTGTGAAAGCATAATTGGTTTGTGAAAGCATTATTAGTTACAGGGATGTAAATAAGCAAGGAGAAAATGCAGGTTGGTGTCTGGATCACAAGCTGGAGGATGAGATAATGAAAAAAAAAAACCCATTTAATAGCAAATTGGGCAGAGATTTGGCAGGCCCATCCCAGTGCAGGAACACACCTGGGCAGAGGTGGACAAGGTTCCCAGCCTTGCCCCAAGCACCTGGCAGAGAGCAGGACAGAGAGGAACAGCTCCATCCCTCCCATCTAGCAAGGAGACACCTGCACAGCCAGCCAGTCCCCAGGAACAAACATCTACCAACAGAATGAAAATGCTTCAGTTACTACCCAAACCCTCTATTAAATTAAATATGGAATGGACTTTATTCTTTATGGAATCACAGAATGGTTTGGGTTGGAAGAGACCTTAAAATTCATCTTGTTCCATTCCCTGCCATGGGCAGGGACACCTGTCACAGACATATTTTATGAAAAATCCTTCCCTTAGGATTTTTCCTCCTGAGAAGCTGGGAGGCCTCAGGAACAAAATGTAAACAATGGTTATCTGCTGCTGTGGAATGCAACAGGTGCATCTGTGATTGGTCCTACGCAGTTGTTTCTAATTAATGGCCAATCACAGTCAGCTGGCTCGGACTCTGTCTAAGCCACAAACCTTTGCTATCATTCTTTCTTTTGCTATTCTTAGCCAGCCTTCTGATTAAATATTTTCTTCTATTCTTTTAGTATAGTTTTAATGTAATATATGTAATAAAATAATAAACCAGCCTTCTGAAACATGGAGTCAGATCCTCATCTCTTCCCTCATCCTAAGACCCCGGTGAACACCATGACAGACACCTTCCACTATGCCAGGTTCTCCAAGCCCTGTCCAACCTGAAATCTCATAGGTTTTATCACTTTCTTTAAATTCAAGTACAGTTATATGAATACACACATCAAATACACAGAACAAAATTTGTGCTTGTAGAAGATTTGCCAGAACCAACTGAATCCTGCCCAGGCTGCTGCAATGTACATTCCCAACCCCAGTTTATGCTGCTCATGTTTTTTATCTGACCTCAGTTTAAGAAAGCTTTAAATATAACTGTCATTGAGTGAGATAATGCTTATTGCCTTTGCTTTTGGAATAATGAAAAAGTATGCAGGAAAAGCAGGTGGGAGTATTAAGTCTGCTATCTCATGAGCTAAAAAGAAAAAAATATATATAAAGGCAGGCAGGGTTTTTTAGGCTGCCTTAAAAAAACCTTACTGTTGGTCACATTTCTGTAACTAAAAGAAGTAAGGGAAAATCACTGGGCTTTCTGCAATTTGAGAAAAGAGTTAATTTCAGATAGAAATGTCAGTATCTTCTCTTTTTCCACAAGAATATGGAGACTGAGTGAAGTCTTTATGAAAGACTTGAGATGAAGTTTTGTCTTTAATATGGAAGGTATGAACTCTCTGTTTCACAAGAAGGATGTTGGTGATTCATCTACTTCCTAAGTCTTTCTCAGTTAAATGGAAAAAGAAATCTGAAGAGATAGCTGCTAGAACATGAAAGCCAAAATAATTCCCAGTGTATTACCTGTGTTGGAAAGGCTCTCACAGAGCAGTGCCTGGATCCAAATGACATTTCTGAACAGTTCACATTTATCTTTGAGCCAAAAGTGAGATTTTAGCCAAATGTTTAGATCTCTTTGCTTAGAGAGATGGCTGAGGGGTGTAAGCACAATGTACAACCTGCAGGTATTTGGTGTATCAGGTTTAGCAACAGTCCAGCTGTAGGCTGGACCTGTGCTTGCTCACAAAAAGTGATGAAGAAGTCAATTATTTCACTTAAACCTCATGCATGAGGCAAATATATCATCTTTAAGATGATAAAATGAAGAGAAAGTAAAACCTTTTGTCCCAAGAGACTGCAAATCTGTAAAAATGAGCATGACAGGAGAACCTCTGGAATGCAGGGAGCGAGGCAGGCTGGGGTCACCATCTCCAGACAGGCAGGGCCTCCCAGGCTGGGTGGGCAGTTCTGGGCTCTGTGTCACTCTGTGCCACCCCACAGGTGTTGGTTCTCAGCCCAGGTTATCAGGCTGCAGTGACACTTCCCAAGCACTGGAACCTGTCACTATGGGACACGAACGAACACAAGCTCACACCGCTGCTCTTAAGGTGAAGAAAAAAAGGGAAGTTTATTTTCTGACTCCAACATTTATAGATTTCTAGAAGTAACAGTGGATTGGAGGGTGACAGTGCCACCTCTCCAATGACACTGGACAAACTTAACAGTTCGTCAAATTTCTCTTCTTCTATAAAAGAATGCAAAACAATAAGTTATTTACATCAAGTGTGTGAGAAAGTTTGTTACAAGAATGTCAACATCAGAAGGCTTAAAAAACCTTAAAAAATCAGGGTAACAGGAACCCTGGCTTGTCTTGGAACAGTCAAGGACTTCTGGTAGCACCAAGAAATGCAGCACAGAAGCCCTGAAACTGAACCCCTGGTTAGTTTTATTTTCCTGAAGACAGAGGTGGCTCTGTACAACAGCCTGGGTCAATCCTGGGACGTACAGGATCAGAGTCAGGGCACTGCTAATTACCTTGATGAGCTCATCAGCAAGAAGAGCTAAGATGATAATCACAACAAAACCCCAGTTTTTCCCAAAGCATTTATGATTTTTCTATTATTATACATGTCTAAAACACACACCTGCCAGCACTCTGCACCTTGTGATAGAGCCCTGTGGATTTCACAGGAGGCCAGAGCTTGTACTGGGAGTGCAGGGCAGGGGGGAAGCAGAGGTGGCAATCCCCAGTCAGGGGAAGGTTTGGGGGTTTGGGGAAGGTACCAGGCTGTTGTAAAAGTGATGGACATGAAAACATACCCAAACACGTTGGTAAATTTACCTCATCTAGAAACTGCGGCTTTAAGAACACAACAAATCCACTCCAGAGACAGCGTTGACTTTAAGAACCTTTAAAGCACAGTGGATTTGTTTTTTGAAGGAGTTTGTCACTACCTAGACAATATGACCACAGAACCTCTGAGATGCTTCCTTACCTTGGGTTTGAAAAGTTAAAATGTTTGGGGAGGAAAAGTCTTCCTCTTCAAACACAGGATTGGAGATCATGTTTGTAATAAATCAACAGCTTGATTAGATTATGCCTAAAGTTTCAAAAAGAAATCAAAACAGCAACAGTACTGTGAAGACATGGGCTTGGCCTGATTTTGAAATCATGGTCCACTCTGCCCAAACACTAAAACATCAGGGACAGGCAAAGCCTGATATGTAACAGCTCCTTATTTTACAGGGAGATACGGCTCATTTAGAGCAGCAAACTAATTAATACAATCAGAGGCGAAAGTTTCAGAACTCTCCCAACAGCACACATTAGCATAAACTGCCAAGAGACTTGATAAAGTTCAAAGCTTATCTTGTAGCCTGCACGCTCCTGTTTGCTCAGAGCAGCAGCTGGCCAAGTGATCTCCCTTCTCCTCAAAGAGCAAAATTAAATTAGATTAGATCATCTTCTCTCCCTTGTAGAATTAAGATCGTGCTAGGAAAACAAGCAAATTAGCTTTTGAAATCCTGTTTCTCACTTTAAGGCTACAAGGCTGAGAAATGCTCTCTGCACCAGCTCAGCTCAGCTGCAGGAGTGGGTTTGTGCTGCTTTCCTGGTGAGCTGAAGGAGAGAGTTGTGCAGATTTGTTTCTCCCTGGGCTTAAGGCTGCGAGTGGCAGATCCTGAGGGAGGAAGGCAAAGAAGGGAACAAAGGAGGAAAGGTAATGGACACAAAGCCTTGGGAATCAATGCAGAAGTTACAGAATCACAAAATAGGTTGGGTTGGAAGGGACCTTAAAGCTCATCTTGTTCCACCCCCTGCCATGGACAGGGACACCTTCTACCAGACCATGTAGCCATGATATTTTATGGAAAGTCCTTTCCTTAGGATTTTTCCTCCTGAGAAGCCTCAGGAACAAAATCTAAACAATGGTTATCTGCTGCTGTGGAATGCAGCAGGTGCATCTGTGATTGGTCTCATGTTGGCTGTTTCTAATTAATGGCCAATCACAGTCAGCTGGCTCAGGCTCTGTGCCCAAGCCACAAGCCTTTGTTATTCATTCCTTCCTATTCTATTCTTAGCTAGCCTTCTGAGGAAATCCTTTCTTCTATTCTTTTAGTATCATTTTAATATAATATATGTAATAAAATAATAAATCAGCCTTCTGAAACCTGGAGTCAGATCCTCGTCTCTTCCCTCATCCTCAGACCCCTGTGAACGCCGTCACCAGACCAGGTTCCCCCAAACCCCGTCCAACCTGGCCTTGATGGTTGAATCAGAGCTGCAGTAGTGAGGACTGAAAGCTTCTTGGTTTGTGGCTATATAAAAACACTTGTGAGAAAAGGAGTAAAACCTAGTTTCTAGAAAAAGTAGGATTAGGAATATAAATGTTACATCATAAGAAAGGCTTAGAGCATGAAGAAACAGAAGGAAAAATGTAGGAAACAGGATTTTGTGGACTAGAAAGCTGGACTGAAGAACAAATGTTTATGGCTGCATGGTGGAGATGGATGGTTGAGATCAGCAATGCCAGGTGCCAAATTCAAACCAAACAAATACACAACAGCAAGTTAAGTTCAAAGGAGGTAATACAAATGAGATCCTAGACTGAAACCATAGTTTCTAGAGCTCATTCACTGCACACCAAGCTGCGAGGTCAGTTGGCACAGGCACACTTCAGCTGATAAAAACCTCTCCCCATTAAGTCACCATGCTGCAGCAATCAGACACACTCCAGAAGTCCATCCTAGGCAATCTGTTCTAGATGAACAGCTAATGAGAACTAAGCTAAACCACTTCTCTCTGGTTATGATTCCTCCTTTGAATATTCCCATAACTGTACTGCTAAACAACTCAGACCCATAAAACTGAAACAGGGAAAGAGATTCTTCTGCTGTGGACAGATGGAGTAGTAAAACTGGCCATGAGAAAGCACAGCAATATCCATGGCACATCTTCACTCAGTCACCCTAGACTGCAACAAATTTAGCAAGAAGTTAATTTAGCTTATAGTTTGTTTGTTTGTTTTTTAATGCTTTGAGTATTTCCTATTAGGCTGGAGTTGATGGAGAAGGTGATTTGGGGTTTATTGCCAAATTTCTTCACAGCTTGATCTTCACTGCCATAACTGGAGGAGATTGTAAGATGAAGATGGTATTGCAGGAAAAACAGAAATGCAACAAAAGTCTCATATACATGGAAAACAAGAGGAATGGAGGGAAAGGAAGATTTTGAAGGGTTTATGTTTCTGTGAATGGTGGGTTTATGGGGCAGACTGACTCGTGAGGAGGCATCAGGAACTGTTACCCCATAACAGTATTCATCACACTGCTTAAACCTTTACTAACTTGGCTGTTAAACAAGAGTGGCACAGAAGTAAATTAAAAAATGGAAGCGCTGCATAAACTTTGAGGACATAAAACATTTGTTCTAAAGCATTAAAGATTAATCAGAAACAGCTCTGCTGTTTCATGGCTCTGAGGACAGTGAGCCACTTGCTGCCTCCAAGTTGGTGCTTTCCTCATGCTGCCACATCTGCTCTGTGTGTGCCAGGGTGGGAGGCTGGGATAAAACATCCTGACTCTGCCAGCATCCCTACAAGGCATTTCCAAACATCTAAGGGATGGGCTCAGATCGTCAGCATGAAGGATGATCTTGTTTTAGAAGAATGAGGTTAATCAAGGAGGTTCTCAAGACACCTGAGCTCTGATGAGGGTTTCTTATTCTGCTTCCCTTCTGCATCCTTCTGATCAACACTGGTATTTCTTCCATATTACTCCCTCACGCATGCAGTGTAAGTAAATCCCAAGTAGAAGACCAGAGGAAAAGGGTTTTTTTACCCTTAGAAAGACAAACACACCCAGCAAAGAGTCTTTGTTCTACCTATAAGAGGTTTACCCAAAAAGCTGTGACACCTTCCTATGTTTATAGATATTTTACTAAGGAAAAGCCAAGCATTCCTCAAGTTAAATGAGGGCCCAAGTGGCTTGTGTTGAAGCCTGGAACATCTCAATTTCCTGTGAATTCCCTGTGACTTGGCTGGTGCCATTTTTACTGCAGCTGTTCATTCAATTGAGAGCTCACATCATGAAACATGTCAGGGAGAGAAAGAGCCGATGAGAATTCAGTGAATACAGCTTTTCATTTGAAAAGATCCTCAAACACACACAATTGCTTTCTGTTGCTTAATTTTCAACATTGATAAACATAATTGCATTTATTTATCTAGTCAATACTGAAAACAAGAGATAATTTGTAATATAACAACTTTACATCTCAAAGGAATACAAGCACAACAGTTTCCAGTCCCTTCTAAAGGAGGTGAATGACATGGAGGAGGTTGCATTGCCTGTGTAGGAGAAGCTTACATTATTTTTTTTTCCATGAGGATATATTAATATTGTTGCTATCAACTTGCTTTTGTACATATATAAATGACTTATGGAAAAGACTTTTAAAAGGCAGCATTTTTCATGTGCCAAATTACACACGCTAAATATCTGATACTGGCAATAGCAAATGCTAATATTTCCTAAGCATGAAAAATGAACTCTCTTTCCCCCACAAGTTCTCAACAGCAACAGTTCTCATTGGAACCAGTGATCAGAGGTTGTTATTATCATTCCATCAAACAATCTGTATCCTTCTAATTAAATAGTAAAGCATCTGAAAATCTGCTCGTTATGAGTCTCCATCCTGTTTATTTTGAAGCTGGCAGAAAGACTTACAGTTAGTTCACTATACCCTGAATAGGGCTTGTGGTAAAGAAACTGCATTAGTTAAATAATTCTCAACACTGCAATCTTGGATATCCTTCCATGGCTTTGTACCGAGATGCCGGGAGTCTGGTAAGTGGTGTGATGGTTGGTGACTGAAGTAAAAAACTAAAGAAAAAAGCAAGAAAGGGGAAAGAAGAGAATTCACTGGGCAAAAGAGACAAACTGGGGGGGAAAGTGTATTATCCAGACAATGCACTGCAGCACAGAGTCCCTCTAAGAGATTACACCCAGCTCCCACTGAACTTAAGGGATCTCAGGAGAATTCCACTGACCCTATGTTAATCAGCTCCAAAAAGCTGAAAATTCATTCAGAGCTGCCAAGGCTCACAAGGGGCTGAGCAGCACCCTTAGTGATCCTTCCTGCCTTTCCTGTATTCTGCTCACTCTCTGCCTTGAATCCCCACTTAATGCCTCAATTGCTTTCTTGGATCATGCTGAGAAGTAATTTTGCCTCTGCTTTCCCCAAAATTTCCTTTTGTAAATCCTCATCTGTCAGTATTTCTCTGTTCATTCATGGCCTTCTCCTTCCCTTTTTCAAATCTGGTCTGTCTGAACCTGCCCCTTGCAGGTTCCCAGGTCGCTCTTCTTTTGGAACGTCTTTCCTGTTAGACCTGCCCATCTCCAGGCTGTTCACAAACCTTGCAGAAAAAAGGAAAAATACCCAATGCAGAGCAGATTCACAGTTTGAGGGGAGGGAAAAAAAACCAGACCAGAATTCTGTCTACTCAAAAATTCACTCTTCAAATGTTGTTACAAATCTGAGCCCTCACTAGACCTGCAATATCCCTAATCAGTTCTTTCAAAAGCACTAGAATTTATCTCTTCCTCCTCAAACTTCTGCTCCTATTTACTCCCTGCTTTGCCACTTCCTTAATATCCACTAACTTCACATTTATCAATTTTAGTGTTTAATTTTTGTCAGAAAGATCTTCCCCATCCTTCATGCTACCTATTCACCTTGTTTACTCCTGCAACCACATTTATTTCAATAGAACTTATATTAAATTTCATCTATGTGGAAAAAAACTCTCTTTCTTCTATTTACCAACTCCTGAAGATTTTGAAGATGTTCATGAGAAATATTTTTCCACCTGGTGTGGTTATAAAATTCCCTCAAAAAAAACCAGTTGTAACACATTGGCATCTGGACAGCATGATGTCAGAGCTCAAAATAACACGTTGTTCCAGATTGCAATGCAAGATGTTTTCCATTACCACCTGTATGGCAGATTATTTTTTGTCAAGTGGGCAGTTTGCCTTATCTCTCTCTCTGAGTGACCACAATCACTGTTCCCTTGGGAGGGGACATTGCTGATAACAGCTATTGAATGTCCCTGCATGGCTGATAAGAACTACAGCATCCCATTGGGAGATGTGAGCCCAGAGGGAGGAGCCAAGCATTCCTACCTGGATATAATCTGGAGGTTCTGGAACACCAGCACAGCTTCTCCACAGGATTCCCAGAGGAACTGCAGCTGCCTCTCCTTCCACTGCATCTTCAGAGGCAGAGACTGCACCTTTCTACAGGATCCTGCTCCAGCAGAGCCACCCCTGACACTGCAGGAGGGCTGAGCCCCAATTCCAATGGGACTGCTGCCAACAGCCTGACCCACAGGGTGTCAGGCTGGGTTCTGACTCTGGCAGTGTTGTTCTAGTGTACTGCAGTGTTTATTTTATCCTTTTATTTTTTTTCCTTTCCCTATTAAAGAGCTGTTATTTCCTGCTCCTATAATTTTTGTTGCCTGAGAGACCCTTAATTTAAAATTTATAGCAATTCGGAGGGGTTTACATTTTCCATTTCAGGGGAGGCTCCTGCCTTCTTTAGCAGACTCCTGGCTTTCCAAAGCAAGACACACATTATAAAAAATACAGGCTGTGTGCTCAGATGCTGAGAGACATCAGTTCCTGCTAGAGCCAACAGGTGCTGAGTGAAATTAATGTTTCTGTGCTGAAGCCATGCAGGAGGAACGAGCTCACCAGCAGCTTGCTTGTCCTTCCTCCCAGGGTGATGATACTGAGTGATGGTGTGGCAGTGCTTTAGCAGTGCCATGATCTCACTAATGGTGATAATGGAAAGGTCCTGACACTCTCAAACAGCTCTGTTTGGGGAAGCTCTGGCAGGAAAGGGTCAGAAAGAGACTGACAGCAGTTCAAATGTACCATTTAACACATCAAGGTGCAGAACTGTGTGTGCTCCCAGCAGACAGCAACCCCTTCAGGGTTATTAAAACACTTCCTAGAAGCCATTCTGGTCTTTGATATCATTTCTTTATACCCTGTGAGCTCACTGAAGGCTGCGCATCCTTGCTGAGCTTGATTTCAGTACCAAAACTCCACCTCCCTCTAAGTGGAAGGATGGTTCTGCTGACCTCTGACAACAGCACATGAGGACAAATTCTCTCTCACCTTTACAACGGCAATGACACCGAATTAAAAACTGGGATGCAAGTTCCTCTCAGCAGAAGTCTTCTAGAGTGGTAAACGTTCATAATTAAATCAACTTTTTATATCATTGAATAAAAGCAAGTGCTTTTATTCTACTTAATTTATAGGTCTGCAATTTCCCCACAGACTTAGGTCAAACAGTCCCCCACTGTTTCTATTTCATCCAAAACCAGTACATCCCATCCCAAAGGAAAGGTTTTACTGGGTATTACAACACGGAAGCATGAGACAGAGCAAATATTTGGTAAGAATCACTCTTAAAACTCATGGATTTAAATTGCTGCCTGTCTGAAATCAGTTCATGGTCTTCATTGCTGAATAAGCAAGATTTTCTGCACATACACAGGTGGGATTTAGTTACTGACAGCCCAGACCTAACACAAGGTAGTAAAAACATATGGGTAACAACATATTCCTCCAAGAGACACCCAAATCCTGGTGCTGGGCTGTGAGCAGCCATGAGAGAATGAGTTAGAGGGGTGGCTTAGGGCCTGGAGAGAGCAAAGCAGAGCAATTGAAGGCTGGAAGGACAGAAAAGACTCCCTCTTGTTGCTTGTAAGGTTACATTCCTCCCAAAGCTTCATAGGTTAAAGGTGTGCATTTCCTGGAAACCTCAACATTGACATGCACATCCATGTTAATAAACCCAACATCCATAAAATAAACCCAACACCTGCAGTCAATCCCAAAAAAACCTCAGGTTAGCATCAAGCAGGAATGGAATTCTGGAAATGGGGAGGAATTATTTACAACTACAAGAAAGAATCTGAAAGCACAGACAGGAGGCTGCAGAGTAAATAGCAAAATAAAAACACATGGGGAAAACTTTCCAAAGATCCCTTTCTCTTTAGACCTTAACAGCTGAGAAATTACTTGGAGCTCATTAACGAGCCACAGACTAATCTATTTACTTGTATGCAAGTGAAAGAGTGGGGAAAAACATATTTGACTCATTCTTAGTAATTTCCCCTGCATAAAATATTTTTGGAGAAAAAAAAATATACAGGCAGCTGAGCCAATTTTTTTTTCTCCCTCTCAGACAAAACTGAATCATGATTCATCATATACACAGATGAATTTTAATTTATTCCTTTAACAAGTTTCTTTTTTGTATTTTCTTGTAAGCAAGAATTAATGCACTCAGACACGGGGAAATGTTAATTTTACTGCCTCGCCTTTCAAATTTACAAATGTTGAGTCTAACTCCTGCTGGCACCATTCTGGCCTGCAGGGAGAAGAGACAAATGCCTGACCTATGCACAGAAGGTCTCTGGCCTTTCTGGAGGTCAGCAGTAGCTTCACATCTCCCATCTCCTGAACAGAATTAAAGCATCCTTCCCATCCAGTGTGGGTTATCACCTTCCAGAAGGAAAGCTGCTGGATAATTATCCATTCCTGCTTTAACTCCATGGTGCCACTCACAAAAAGACAAAGGTGACACAGGAAAGCATTTGGCCTGTTAGAATCCCATAAAACTTCACTCAGTTCAGAGCAGCCCAAGTGGAATTTGGCCATCTGGAATTCCTGGATATATCTCCATGCTTGCCTGCTAAATGAGTGATTCACAGAGCAACACTAATGATGATGACCCTTCTGTTCTTCCAGTGAGAAGCTCAGACTCCTCCAGTTCCTGGAACAAAGGAACAAAGTCATTTAGGTGTGGGAAGAGTCGCCCATCCCTTATCTGTGCTGCAAGAGGAAAATCAGAGATTCTGCTGTGATTTCTCAGTGAGTGGAGGGTGGTGGAGGATCCATCACATGCAGGGGAGTGATGCCCTGCACACCCTGAATGTAAGAATGAGGAATGTGGGACTCCAGGGACTCTCCAAAATGCAGTTTGTTGTATCCAAGAGTTCCAGCAGTCCAGGGTTGTGGGTGACAGAGCTGTGCCCACAGCTGTCAGCTCCAGCTGCACGCAGGCCTGGAGACCCTTTGGTTTTGGTTACAATGCATTAAATACTTTTCTTTGATGAGCATCTCAATACAGTAGAACCAGTCTATACCTTAACTTTTATCTATAGCCTATCATAACTCATCTAGTTTCAGCTAGAAGTTGTTTTTCAGTTTTCTTGCAGTGGAAAATTCTGAGACCTTTTTTCTACTTGCCACATTTGCTGACTTGTTTGCCTGTGCTCTCTTCCTTGCTTGGTAAAAACATCATCTTGTTTGGGGTGGGTTTATCCTTTGCCCTAAGCCATAAAAACCCCTTCTAACTAACACACCTTTTGTGTTCTTGGTTATCCAGTCAGACTGGCTCAGCAATTCTTCTCTTCTATATCAAAATTTGCTTCCATCTCTATTCCTTCATCAGACTCCACATTTAAAAATCTTTCTGCTAAGCACACATATCTGTGAGACTTCCTTGTCACACTTCCATCCTTCCCAACACCTGAACAGGTCTGAGCTGGGCTCACTCACTGGGACACAGGATGCTCTCTAAGGCCACACTCAGAACTCACTTGGGCCTGAAAATATAATCTCAAAACACCCACCACTTAGATGGAGGTTTAGATTGGTTCTCGGGAAACCTTTCTTCACCAAAAGGGTGGGCAGATTTTGGAACAGGCTGCCCAGAGCAGCAGTAGAAACATCATCCCTGAGAACATTCAAACATATGTCATGGAATGCTTGGGACCGTGCTTTAGTGGTGGCCTGGGCAGTGCTGGGGTAAGGGTTGGACTTGATGATCTTAGAGAGCTTTTCCAACCTAAATGACTCCATGGGAGATAAAAATGCATCAATTTCTGTCACAAAACCACCCTTCAACCATAACAGGTCCTGTTGCTCTTTGCAGAAGAAGTTTTGTGGAACCAGGATGCAAAGTGAGGCCATTTGCACTTGCTAGGTAGCCTACAAGTGATGTCATTCTGAATATTATAATTTATTCCAAAACATTTTGCTAATCCATACATTCTTCATACCCACACTTCTGTTTCCTAGACAATGCCCAGCTGGAAAACAGTGGAGCAAGAAACAGCAGAGATATGGAGCACTGAGAGATGCAGATCTATGTTTATACACACATCTACTCCATTTCTTTTGGAAAAATTATTGTTTATTTCTGTGAAAGCAAAGGAGCCCTTGCTCTAAGTGCTACAGAGATGAAACAAGTGAGCAGCCAGGCAGATGGGACCAGAAATTCAGCCTCTATGTGTTGATTATTTATCTGCTAAGCTGGAACAGGAAAACTTCACAAAGTAAACGTGGGATTGAAATCCAACAGGAAAGAATGCAGCTGCACAAGTGCACAAGACACGATGCCTTTGCATTCAAATAGAGTCATATTTAATACAATTAAAGTAATTACTTCAGTCTAGTCAGCCTTGGTTAACTCTCCATTGGAGTTAATTAGCAAATGATAGTAAAATACTTTGAACTTTAAATGTTAAATACTTTCATTATTAATATTATTCTTGCAACTGCTGCCAGAGCAGCCTGGTCCCAGCTCTTTGGAATGCTGCAAAGTGGTGACAGGGAGAACAGAGCAGTGCTTTTGCCTGGTTGATTTAAACACATTTCTGTGTTGTGCTAACCAAGCATGTGCCTCAAAAAAGACCCACAAAAGAGCTCAAGTCCTGCTCTCACAGGATCCCAGACTGGCTTGGGTTGATCTTGTGCCTTCCAGCACTGCCATGCAGAGTGCTGAGTCCTTGCTTGGTAGAACAACTTCACACAAATATCCCCAAAAGGAGAGAAAACAATGACTGAAGGCACAGGGAAGACAAAAGACAATTAAGAAAGGTTAAAAGGACTGGGTCACACTCCTGCAGAATAAAGATTTAACTGCATACTACTATATAGGAGAGGTTACAAGAGAGCAACAACTGATTATTTTCCGTATTCGAAAATGGAAAAAACACGAAAAAAAAAAAAGGGTTGAAGCCACAGAAAGGAAAATGAAGGTTTGAGAACCTCTACAATTCAAGCAGTGGAACAAACAGCCCAAAAGCTGCAGAATACTCATCACTGAGGGTATTCAGGCTTAAGTAAACACCCATCTGTTAGAGAATATTTTGTTATAATCACTCCTGCTATTGTGCAAGGAGGTGGAACCAAAGTCCCACTGAAATCTGGGGGTTGGATACCTACGATTCATGTGTTCTGCGATTTTGAAACATTTATTCAGAACAACAAACATCTGGTTCTTAATCCCCCAATTAACACTGTTTCCAACCCTAAGGAATTAATCACAGAATTCATGGGAAACACTTTATTTGCTGGCAACGGAGTAAAACAAATTGCCTACAAACTTCTACATTGCTAATGGAGCAGTTTAATTGGTTTCTTTTTTTTCTCTTTTTGACATTTTAATTAAAAAAACAAGGACCAGAAAGACATCCCTGGGCAGGGACCTTTGCAGCAGAGAATTACACAGCTCTGGGGACTCGGGCTCTCATTCATGGTACTGACCTCCTTTGAAGAGCACTCTGAGCTCTAGCAGTGAAAAGGACTTTAAAAAGTGCTAGACAGCATCATTAGTATTCAGGAGGACTCAGTTCTGTGGCTTGGTAGAATTCAAAGGGATCTGCTGGTACTTAGGAAAGCCAAAACGTTTTCCAGAGGAAAGGGCTGAGCAGCTGGGGGCTGGCCATGCTTCCAGCACTGCAGGCTGACTCAGTGTCACTGAACCAACCTAATTCCTGCTCCCTTTTTGTTTTCACCACTTCCACAATGCAGAATTTAAACCTATTTCCAGCTATAAAAGTAAGGCAGTGTTTAAAATAGGGTTCCAACATAAAAAATCTGCATTATTGCCTCCCAGAGCCCTGCTGGCACTCCTGCCACCACTCCCTGTGCTCTGGGTGCTTATTCCATGAATACCTCTTTGTTAGCACCTCTTACACCCTGCAGCTCAGTGGATTTACACCCTGCTTCTCTCAGTTGCTGTGGAGAAATTCAATGGAATGAAAAGTCAACCATCACATGTTCTAGGACTCCAGCTTTAAAGATGTCCCTGCCTGTAGGAGTGGAACATGCTGTTCCTTCAGTTCATCCACCTGGCTTTGCCTCTACGTGAATATTAAGTAAACAGCTTCTATTCCCACCAAACAGCTTTTCAAAGAGTAACCAACACAAACATCACAATTCTAGCCAGCAACAGACTCTCAATAATAGCTCCAAAAATCTCACCAGCTTCAGGGGGTCTGTTTGAACACTGCAAATTACTCCAGCTTGGACAGCTCCTGAAAACCTGGGGTTTGTTCCACCAGGCCCTTCTGTACCCATTTGCTGTGGTCCATGATCTTCCACCTACTGATTTTGCCCTTTGTTCTGTGTGAACAGTCCTGTGACATCAACCAGTCCCATCAGGAACTGACTCAATTCCCCTCATGCTCCTTCCAACCTTCTTACACAGTATTTCTTTATCAGCACATTCCCACTTGATGGCTGCTTTGCCTTTTAACTTCAATAAAATTTTCTGCATTTTTTGTTTCAGGTCCAACCTTCATTACATTTGCAGCTGCTGGAGTAGATATTTTTATAGATTTTTTTTTCATTATACCAGATATCAAGGAAATGGGGAACCACAAGTATTTGGAGAAACTCTATGGTGATGTCCTGGGGTTGGCATGGGGGATTTTTTGTGCATATGGAATGGTTTGTTTGCGGTTGGGATTTTTTGGGTAGGTTTGTTGCTTTGGGGTTTTTTTAGTCATTCCATTCCAGGCTGTTGTTTGTCTTTTGTTGTTTAGATTGGATATTAGGAAAAATTTCTTTGTTGGAAAGGTTGTCAAGCACTGGAACGGCTGCCCAGGGTGGAGTGACCATCCCTGGAAACATTCACAAAACGAGGAGATGTGGCACATGTGGCCATAAAACAAAGATGTGGGAGCAGGGTTTGGGGCTGGGATAATGGTTGGAGTCAATAACCTCAGGGGGCTTTTCCAGCTCTGGGATTTCTGCTGACCCCTCCATGGTTCCAGGCTATTCCAGAGGACAATACATCTCCAATAAGGAGGCCAGGAAGGGTTTACTTTGACATTTGGAGTTAACAAAGCATTGAACTCATCCAGTGCAAGCCATATAAACCTTCCCATTTGTTCCAGATTCTCGACTGCATCAGAACTGTGACAATTCCTACTCCTTCCCTCTGGAATCTGATAACTCAAAGATTTGCCATGTCTCTCCAGCTTGGTCTTTACCAAGGACACAAAATAAGGACACAACAATGAACCAAAAGCTGAAGAGCCCGACAGACAAAACTGCCATCATTTAAAACACAACAACATCCAGAATCATGAAGCACACTCTTACAGGCAGGACCAAAAACTGCAACCTCCACAATTAACCCTTTGTGGGATGCCACAGCCAAACCAAATAGGTGTGACACACTTTGAAGCCTCCAATTCTGAGCAATTCCCAATGATAAAATGGTTTAAAACCCACAAGACTTAACCAGCTTTCAGTGCTGGAGGAAGCCCAGCCAGGCTGGTGTCTCCTGAGCTGGTTTCACTGACAAGCACCCAGGAATGGGCTCTGGGCTGTCTGTCAGGGGCTGTGGCAGGGAGCTGTTGCTGTCTCAGCCCCTCATCGTGTCCTTCCAGGCAGCCAACAATTACAATTCTCTTATCCCAATAATTACAGGCATAAGAATATGACTTGAACAACATTATATTCTCTTCTTCCATGTAGTTCGTGCTCTCACAGTGCAATGCACTAACCAGAATGAATATTTCTTTTTTAGGAGTGAAATCAAAGTCTTAACTGGCTGATAAAGTCTTTTGGCCACTGTGTGCCTGAAAGAGACTCACATTGCTATTTTAGGTGGCAACCAACATGGACAAAGAGGGATTTTTAGTGAACTTTAAAGTGCTTTCTTAAATCAAGTTATTTTTCAATGTAAACAAAGCATTTCATGCAAGAGAATTCATTCCCATAATGGTAACTTCCAATGGAAAACAAAACTTGGAAATTATCACCACCGTGAGCTCTGCTAAGAATATTCCAAATGTCACATGGAAGTCTACACTATACTCAGTACATATTAGTAAATTAGAAACTCTGGTAACTCTCACTGCTGGAAATGTTTTTCTTGCATATGAAAATTCTCCTGTCTCAAGTCCCAGCCTAATCAAGCATTAGCTACCACAACTAATCCTCTAGACAAGGAACTTCCTTGTCTTTCTCAAAACTGGAATTTAAAACAATCAGTTGAGAGCTAAATGGTAACTGCAGTGTCCAATATTTCCAACATTTTAAGGCTTTACTTCTGGCCTGTCCAACATGAACCTCCCCAGATAACTCTCTCATCCAGAAATATGCCAAAAGCTGGCTGAGCTTTAGAGTTTTATATCCAAAACATTTCCTCTCTGCTAAATGAGAAACAAAATAAGAGTAAGAAATGTAAAACAGTTCTTCAAGGATATCCAATGGCAAATGTTGCAAAGAGTCACCTCACATCTATGAATTCTGTTGCCAGAATACTTTGAATACAAAATTAACATTTTATCACAGAGTAAAATCCTGCTCTGCTGTGTGTACCCAGAGCCAGCACACACATCCACAGCAATAACATCTAATTCTCTCCAAGAATTGGATCTCATCAGTGCTGATGAGGCTCCTCACTCACCAGTTGGGACAGCAGGATCCATTGTTGGCTTTTCCCAGGTGTTGATCTGCTCCCAGGTAAATCCATTGGTTCCCAAGGCGACACTATAACCACAGTTGCTGTAGTGCTCATCAAATGAACAGCCACCTACAACCAAGAAAAATGGAAACATTTCTCAGTTAATTTTCTCTCTCTTTGTGGTAGGCCATTTACTTAGGTATTTTGTATCCAAGCTTACACAGGAACTAAAAATAAAACTAATTTCCTAAACATTATTTTTCATGCAGCTCCAAGGATGATGTCCAAAAAATATCTTTGTAATTTCCATGTTTTATATCCACTGGAAGTCCTTGTTTTCTTCCATCCACACTACTTCTTCTAAGATCAGTCCCCTTTATTTCAACCTGTTGTTTTCAAGGACAATTCTACAGGATACCCCCATGCAGGAATATTTGCATGAACCTTCAAGAAAGATATTTTTTTTAAAAATCAGGAAAAGGAAGAAGGAATGCAAATGACAAACAAGCACAGCAGCACTGTTCCTACAGCAAGACCTCACTTGTTTTTGCTTTTAAGCCTTGATTATATTTAACCTGGCTTTAACCATCTCCTAAACATAACAACACAAATTTCTGTGTAGCCCATGAACACACAAAGCTTCCTCAAGATCTTTCAAATCAATACTTTTGAGCATGGCCCTGTAGTTTCTGAATAGGAGAATGAGGAGCAGCAGATGTCAACTGGCATTCACACCTTCCAGAGTGCTGACTGAAAGATCTTTACTGCAATTCCTGAAATACTTGGAAGATGTTAACTCTCATAAATGCATTGGCAGCTGTCTGAACACCTGTGTATCAAGGGAAATTCAGGAACTGTGGAATGAAATGTTGTATTCCAGTGCAGATCTTTGAAACTTGGGTCACACAGAGGAACAGAATGTTTATTTCCTGGGATATTCCTACACTGGTGTCCCTTATTCACGCACTCTTCACCTCCACCCAATCCAGCCTGACAAAGTATTTCACTACTGGATCCACTGGATCAGGGAAACCCAGTTTAGACTTGAATCATGCCCAAGGTGTGTTCATAAAGATTTGGTTTCCTCTTAGGAAAGAAAGGATCACTGTTCTCTGCAGATCCCACTCCACCTGGAAGAACTGGAACTGGGCACAGGTAACACACCAGGGCTGCACCGTGCCCAGGGCAACGTCCCCTGCTCTGCCAGCCAAGTACCAATGGCTCCTGATGATGCCTCAGGTTTAGCTTTTATATTTTTCACATTCTGAGCTGCTTTAGTGTGTGGGTCTGGGATTCATATTATGGGATGGTGAGCTCTGTGCACAAAGCAGGGAGACAAAACAATTCCTGCTCCAGCTGGGCACCAAGGACAAATGATCCAAATCTCAGCCCAAGAGCACAAACACCGTGGGCTGGAGAGAGAAAAACAAGCAGGGTGGGACTGCCTGGGCTAAAGCTGGAATGGGACAATGAACTGCAAGGTGCAAATGGAGCAGAACTGATCACAGTGACAGACCCTGTGCCCGGTCGTGCATTTTGGGACCATTTTGGTTCATCTTGGGTGCAGCCCTGGCTGGGCTCTTGTGCTGCCCAAGGTGGAGCCATTGAGGCCTTTTGATAAATCCCTGGTTTATTCTTTATCTCTGTCCAGTCTCTGTTCTAGGGCAGCTCTCACAGGGCAGCACTGACACCAACCGGAGCTGTATGGACAGAGATATTCCTGACTCCTCCCTCCTTCCCACAGCTGCACTCACACAATAAACACCTGGTTCATCACTGACCTGTGTCCTCTGCAATAAAGGGTTACACAGCACTGAAGACATTAAAGCCTTCTTTAATTTTCAACCATATTACCCAAGCCCAAACTTCCTCTCAGTTCCTATGGAACTCCTCACAAATTACAAAATATATCTCATGTCATTAATAGTTCTCAATCCCTTACACTGTTAAATGATTCTCTGTGCACTCCAACTGCAATTGATTTAAGTGGTTCTACACAACCTCACCAAACATTTCTAGTCAAGTAAATTCTAGGAAGGTTTGTTGGATAGAGCACCTGACACCACAAAATACTCTGCTGCTGAAAAAAGTTCAAAGAGATAAAGCTTGCCCTAAAAAATTAAAACTTGTATATATTACATATTTTCATCAGTGAATAGATTTTATAACCCTTGAAAACATGCCTGTTTGAGTAGCTTCTGCAAATATTTCTGAGTTGTCATGATTTTATAATATTTAAATAACCCTTGTCTTTAATTTATCTCATTTGTGAAGCCTTCCCAGCTGTCAAAACAAGTAGGATTACACCTGTGTAACTGTCTTCTGTCTTTTTTTTTAATTAATTTAGGTGAAAAAGTTCAAAATTACAATATTGAACAGGCTAAATAAAAAAAAAAATCTAAGGGAAGATCCAGGCAGCCTGGACTGTGTGGGAGTGAGCAGTGAAAGTCATTTTTATCCCAGCGAGCAGAACGAAAAGCCAAATCCAATCCTGTGCTCTCAGCCTGCATGGAGCATTCTCATTTTGATGGATTCCCTTTAATTCAGACACAAACCATCCCCACCCTCCTGCTCAGCACTCAGGGATGGGGATATATGGGAGCTTTTCCTTTGGAGGAATTGTAAACACATCCTCTGCTCCAGCCCAACTCCTGTACACAGAGAATACTGCACAGGAGCTGCTACAAAGCCCCAGAAGCAAAACAAGCAATAAGTAGCAAAATATGGGGCAGCAGTGCTCATTGAAGTGGGAATGTAATTGTCAATAGCCTGGCATAATCAGCTAAACAGGTGGTTTTATCCTCACTGAGGAAGATGGAGTGCGAGGAACTGAAAAAGGGACACAGTGAGAACCTGTGGAAATTAATTGGGAGCATCTGCTGATACAAGACAACACCTGAGGAAGCTTTTAAAGTGCCTTGCCTGAAAGTCAAAGCTAACCTTGTAGTACTGCTGAACAGGAAAGGAAAGGAAAAACCATGGAGAGCCTTAAAAGCAGCAGCAGCAAGACACCTATATTTCAGAGAAAGAAAAGGTTAGTGGAGAAACCTCCAAACACAGAGTGACAGGGCAATAAGCCAGGAGGATTAATTTACTAGAGGCAGCAGAATTGGAATGTGGAGGTGAATTTGCAGGAAATGAGGACAAGGAGAAAAAGCTGGAGTTGATTTTAAGGGCTCAGACGAGCAGATTGCCTGTGTGCATCCTGGGTGCCAAGAGGGGGGCAGTGCCCACCAGCTTCTTCCTCTGCTGTGTCCACTGAGAGCAGAACTAAAACTGAAATAAAGGCCCAGCTGGGAGCCAGAGCCACAGTGACTTGTGAGCCAAAAAGTCAACAATTCCCCTCTTCACACTGTTGTGTATTATGGAACAGGAAAGAAACTTCAGAAAGTGACAGTAAAGTAGTACAATATATCAGAACATCACAGACTTTGGGGTTACTTTAACAATCACAGAGTCACAGAATGGTTTGGGTTGGAAGGGACCTTAAAGCCCATCCAGTGCCACCCCTGCCATGGCAGGGACACCTTCCACTGTCCCAGGCTGCTCCCAGCCCTGTCCAGCCTGGCCTTGGGCACTGCCAGGGATCCAGGGGCAGCCACAGCTGTGCCAGGGCCTCCCCACTCTCACAATCAAAAATTTATTTCTTTATATCCAATCCTTGGTAAAGCCAGGTAGCCACAGTGATTTGTGTTCTATTTGCCAAGCAAGGACATCAGTGGTGGCCCTGCTTTCTGCAAGAGTTGGCAGATGTGACATTGCAGCTTCCCTTCCAGGCAGCCAGGGTCAGAAAATTGGAGATTTTAGGAGTTCACTAAAGTATGAAGAGTAACAAGCAGAAGTGTTGTTTGCACTGATGGCAGCATAACTTAATATCCAATATTTCCACAGACATCCCACCCATGCAGACACTTTTACATGAGCTACACCCAAATATGATGGAACATAAAGACAGGAAGAGGTTAGACCCATCCCCAAACAAAGTCATCCATGGCTGATATTTGACTGCTTAGAGGCAGAGCAGGGCTGTTCATTAACCTTGAAAAAATAATCCTCAAGTTGAAGGGAAAGGAAGACCAACCACTGGATGAATTTAGTTACCAGGTCTGCAAGTTATCCTTTCAGTCACATATCACAGAGCAGCTTGAGGAAAATGACAACATTCACACAATCACCAAAGTGGGGTGCTGGGTCTTCATAAATTGTCAGCAAGAATGAGGATTTTTGGGAAAGATACGGGGAACTTTGGAGCCTTTTTCCTGCTTGGCTAAAAATTAAACAAATGCAGTTGCTCAGCGGGGCTGATGAGGGAATGGAGATGGCTTTGGTGGCTTAGGAGAACACAGGTGGTGTTAAACCCTTTTCACAAAATGAAATCTAAACAAGAAAGCTTTTCCCTTCCTGAAAGGGGTCATATTGAAGCAAATAATGGCTCACATAAGAAGGATAAAATATCCCTTGTTTTACACTGCGGGCTTGTAACAATGCCACTGCTCATCTGAGTGATGCTAATTAATCTTGAGCAGACCTATCATCAGTTACTGAGACTTGCCCCTGGATTATATGTAAACCAGCCTTGCATAAATTGAATGGCTCCTTTGAATATATAATTGAATTTGCAGAAGTGTGCGCCAGGGGGGTGTTTAAATAAGTGCACAAATATGATAAAAAGAACTTCACGCTATAATATCTAATTCAGTAAGCAAAAATAATGGCAGGGCACATTCCAATTAGTGTTTGATTTATTTATTTTAACAAATCCAATTAGTTGAATGTTTTATAAAGTCATCCAATGTCAAACTCTCACAGACTCACCAGATAAAAAACACAATACTTCTAAAAGGGGATAAAGAACACAGTGATGTGAGAAGCCTCAGTGGTTATCCTGTGGTTCTAAACACACACAGCAAACACAGCAGCAGATAGAATTTGATCAGGCATTTACAGCAATCCCAAAGTGGGAAAGGGATAGAGACAACGAGAACATCAGTCTCATTGTTCCATGTCACCATTCCTCCAAAAAGAAGTAGTTAGTTCTCTCATTTACTAAAAACAAAACAAATAAAAACAGTAACAAAATGGGCAAAAGATAAGAAAGCATAAACACTTTTTAGTAAACATCCCTTTTGAAACTTTCATGAGAGCTGATATTTAGTCTATCAATTTTTATCTTAAACCCACAAAATGCAAAGCAAGTAAAGGAAGAGACAAATGCTGTTAGGATGAGGCAGTGCTTATGAACTATAAAACTCTACAGATTAAACCACCACTGTTTCTGATCATTCATTCTCATCCCTTCCAGAGACACTCTTGTTTACCAGGGCTGGAAAAGATTCATTTGGCTCATTAAAGTAACTCCTAGTGTGGGATTTATTGTATAAAAACCCATTTGTAACTTATTTTTCAGACTGTAGAATTCATATAGCAAATTCCTGAGAACTCTTATTCCATATTCTTCTGGAAGTGGGAGAAAATGAAGAATGAAAATGTACATGTAAAGCTTGTGCTGAGTTGCTTTAAGATGGGATAAATCAAGGAATATTGGAATTTCCTCACTCAGAACAGCAGTAAGTCCTGTATGTGCTTTCTAGTCCTTCCAGAAAGATGAAGACATCAGACAAGTGCACATCAACCTGCTCTTGCAACTGGCCAATTTCAATGAGGACTTTATTATCCTAGCCAAATGTTTGTTCTACAGCCACAGATTTTCAAAGAACAGGTTTCTGCAGAGAAAAAAAAGTCATCTTGACTGAGTCAAAGGGCACCATGTATTCAGGTGTATTTAAAGGCAGACTCTACAGGGGAGACAAAGATGCTCTGACTCCTCAAACTGCAGGGAAAGCTTTGATCATTTTTTATGCCTCATTAGCTAACAGAGGATCCACACTAGGAGAAACTGGGAAAAGATTCTCCAGTGTGTAAGAAGGAGTAAACCCTGAAGTAAAACATGCATAACTTCTTTTTCTGATGTCAGCTCTTTAAGAGCTGGGCTCAGACCTTGCACAGATTCAGGTGAGTCACTCAAGCATTAAACTCAACTCCCAGGCTTCTCAGCTGTTGCTGCTCACAGAAATGCTTCTCTTGAGGCATCCAGATGTTTGGGGCTCAGAAACAATAATCCGTGATTTCTCAAATTCATCCCACCTGCTTTGGTTTCTGCTGCCCATGGCTGAGGAGTGACTGACCCACCACGAGACAATTCTGTTCCTTGCCTTGACATCTCACTCTTGACACAGTCTTGCTAAATTTACATGTAAGCAGAGACAGTTTTATCTATGCTCTGGAAGGTGACAGTTCTCTGAGATAACAGTAACAACTGCCTGGCCAAAGTTTGACGCGTTTTTGTTAGAGCTGACTAAATTTCATTCATTCTTTTTGCATGTTCTGTGCCCTGGCAGTCCAGATGACAGAGGAAGCACACAGAAAGCTTGTCTTTATTTTTAAAAACAGCAATGAAAATTATTTATCTTTAGAATTAAAATATATATATATATATATATGGTTTTGGGGTTTCTTTTCCCTAAATCAATGTAATCCTGAATGCAGTTTAGAAATCACACCTTGGTTCAAAGTTGAATTGTGGTTCCACGTGCTATCAAGCCATTAAGGAAGACACTCATACTATCAGCATATATTTATACATTTTCTAAGTCTTTTTCCAATTATACACCCTGTGACCTTGCTGCCTTTGCAGGTTCAGTGTTACCTATCTATTCCCACATGTTTTGAAGCAGCTCTGAGCTGTTTCCATGCACACACATCCCCCATGCTGGGATAAAATCCATACCTGGAGGTTCCTTGCACAGGAACCTTGCTACAACCAAAATATTGCTAAAGGGATCCCACCTGGTGTCCATGAGGAACATCACCAGTAGCAGACAGGTGAAGCTTTGTCACGTGAACACCTCAAGTGCCCTCCCAGTAATAACAAGTTTTTCTCCCAGCACTTCCCTGCAGAAGTGATGGTCCCAAATGTGCAGAGTTTATCAGTTGTGCTCCTAATCCCAATGGAGCAGAGCAAACCTCGTGGATCCTGACATGCATGGAATGAGTGTTTAAGCTCCATGCCCTGAACTTGTCAGTTTAAGCTGAGTTTTCAGCTTAAATTCATCATTACAGGTTTCTCTTTGCTGAATTTTCCCTCTGTGTCTCATCACTGAGCCCCAGACCTGCTCAAGCACTCATTACTAATTCTGCACTTCATAATCCACCACGGATCAGTGGAACCACTTTGAAGTATCCCAGGACTAAAACTAACACTAAATGTCATTTGTTTCAATTTATATGTCCAAATCAAGGATGACTCATCTAACTTGCCTTGCAAAAATGTATGTCCTTTATTTAATACCAGGAATACATTTTTGCTGCTGACAGCTGAGCTGTCACTATTCCAATAGCTCAATATTAACATTTTATTGCTTTAAGCATAAGTTAATATTAGAGATCTGTACATATCCCTAATCTGATTGAATTTTTTTTCAAGCTGCTAAAATAGTCAGTTAATACCCTGCACCTTTGCAGAGAACCCTGACTTTCCAAGCTCACTTAGTTCCAGTCTGCTGCATCACACCAAGATTTATGCTAAGAATGTTCAGACTCGCCTGTCCCAAGGAAATGAAACTTGTAAAATTAACACAGGTTATCAAACCCATGAAAGATTCTTAAGCAGACATTCCCCACCAACTTTTCTCAATATTCTAACTAATAATCTTTCAATCTATAAATTTAATGGCTTTCTACCATTGAAGCAGACTCCTTCTTTAGTCATAGCGAGACAGAATGAAGATTTCTTTTAAAAACCACAGATTTGTAGAACACACTTGCTGCTATACTTGTAGACTGAATATTTTTAAAAACCCTTACTTTGCTTCAATTCATTTCTTAAGTCACAGGACTTTTTTTTTCCCTAAAATAATCCTGTTTTGTATTCCAAAAATTCATCTTAAATTGTTAGCCACGACTGTTGAAGATGTGCTTAGTTATATTTGTCATTAAAAGCTATCTGTGGGTGTTCATTGTTTTCTTTAAAACAAAGAAAAAAAGAACATTGCTTTTCTTTTTTTCCAGTATCTGAAAATTCTTAGCGCTAATTATTCAGTGGATCCTAACAGGCTTGTCCAACATTGTATTTATAGTGCATTTCACCTAAATTTTCTCTATTGGCTTGCTTCATTGCAGCATTTCATCTGTCACATGGATACCTGTTCAAGCTGCACACTTAAATTACACCCTTCTTTTACTCTCCAAGGCAGAAAAACCTGTCTGGGAGCAGCTGTTTCTCACTTATTTTATATTCCATTAGCAAGCCTCTCATTCTCAATAAGCTTTTATACAAACTTCATATTAATGTGTTTGAACTTCAAGCAAGAAGCAGCCGTTGACTGACTCACATTATCTTTGGTGATGGATAAAATATTGTCTCAACAGACACCATTTCAGGAATTCCAACAGCAACTACAAAACCTCCAATCCTTCTCCTTTCCCTGTTCTGCTGTTTTGGAGGAAGATCTCCTTCCAAAAGAGATGTTCCATTGGAAGTTCATGGTCATAAAACACAAGGATTAGTTTAAATAAGGGTAGGAAGTCTGGTTTCTTGCCACACCACTAAACACAGAATAGAATTAAACACAACCTGGCTGCCATCAAACATAACTAGCACAGACATACCCTTTTCAGAGAAGAATTTAAGTTTTTATTGGACTGTCTTTTTTATAATCATTCCATTAACTTCCCAAATGAGGCCAAGGGAAGTAAATTAATTCAGTGCTGAACTTCCAAAATGTATCTTATTTTTGCACTCACAGAAAACTACCCACAGTCGTCATGAGGCCAGAAATGTCCATGTGCACACACACACACATATCCCATCTTTCTAAACAGCTCCAAAAACAACTATCAGTAGTTTAAATGTTTTCCTGGAGAAGATTCTAATGAAGTGGGTTGATTCTTGATGAATAGTACTAATGTTTTGTTTAAATTGCTTCTGAACATGTGCAATTAGAGATGCAGCACTGCGCAGGACTCCAAAAGCTCCTTGATATTTGAGCTACCATGCTTGACAAGTATTAGCTCAGCTCACCCTGGTTAAATATCAGATTTAGATAAAAGGACAGCTATCATCTGTTATTGAGTATCAGCAAATAAAATCTAATTGGCTAATAATGCAGTGGTAATAACTTGCAATGAGTCTTGCCACTGATATATCATGCTAAATTTGATAACTTTTTTATTGGAAGCTACTCCCTGAGAATGGCTGTATAAATAACTTTTATTGAGTTCTAACAATTCCTGTAGCTCCAACTTTACACTTATCTCAGATCAAGGTTATCTCTTCCAAATGCCCTTTCACTTGTTGCTGGCAGTTACTGGTTCAAATTACAGTTAAAGTGCAATGTCAAGGATATTTAAAGACATGTACTTTAAATTGTTTTCAGTCAAGCCATGATCTTCATTCAATGTGTCAGGAGCGAGTCAGCCCCAGAAGTGACAGTGGCTCCCCAGCTGCTCTGCTTCCAGCTGCCCTGGAGTCAGGCTGGGAACAGGAGGGCAAATCCCGGACTCTGTAAGAGCTCCTGTAAACTTCCATCAGCTGCCTGATGGCGGAGGCACTGACAGTCAGCTGCAGATTGGAATTTCAGTCATTTGTTACCCGATTTTTAATCGTTTTTTTCAGTTTATTTATTCTACCTCTGCATTTTTTATTCACATTTTTCTCTCTTGATATCCCAGTGCACTGCAACACCCAGGATGCTGTTCAGAATCCCTGGGCAGTGGGGCAAACACCAAGCCCTTGAATCCCCTCTATCCTCTACAGCACACTGTAACACGGAAACAGTGTGAAAAAACAAAAAAAAAAGCTTGCTTTTATCCTCCAGCCTCCTCTGTGTAAATTCATTGCCCAAAGAGAAAAACACAGAGTAAATACGTGCCAGGAATAAATGGGTCCTCTGCCTAACAGCACTTGTGAGTTCTTGAAAAATATACAGAGCTCCTCTTCTGTTTAACCAAATTTCCTACTACTACATAAGCATATGTGCAAAGTGCCTCTCTAATTACAGCCATGAATCTTCCTCTCACAGTGCCTGACCCAGAATGTGCATTTAGCAGAGCTGCAGCATTCCCAACTCTGTATTAATGAGGGGCAGCATGGCAATGAGGAGAAAATCCAGAGTAACTTCAGCACTGGTGCAGTTATCTCTTTATCTCTACAGACAGCTCAGATTTTGTTAAGGGGCCACCACAGCCTCTCTCATCCCCCTGGGTGTTACCTGGCACATCCTTGGCCACCTGCAGCCCCTGACATGTCACAGGTGGGCTCAGAAATGGCCCATCAGACACGTTCTGCTGAAGGAATCCCCATGAGCCACTCCAGTCTCCATGGGGAAAATGATTTGTTAGTAACAGCTCAGTTTCTGCTGAAGTTCTTGATTTTAGAAGAATTCCAAACTTTAAAACAGACAAAATTTCAAAATGTTACTTTCACTCTGCACTTCACTTTGGAGCAGTTTCAAGCAGTGCTATCCCCATTATACAAAACCAGGCTGGTAATGAATATATAGAAAAATATTCCTATTCCATCATCTAAAGCCTCCTTCTTGTCTTTGCTATAGATAACCTTCTGAAACTTAGAATAATACATTTCCAAGGGAAAATATTTTTCAAGACAGATTTTCTGAATTCCACAGCTCTTATTCCTTTTAAGCAGCATCAAGCCTGAACTCTGCCGGGAAGCATTAAATCCTTAAAACATTTCTTTCTGAGACTTGAAAGGCACAAGGTGAAGGAATCTAAAAGCAATCACTCCTCAGTATAATGAATGACCAGCTTGGAATAAGAAGCCCTTTTCTGTCACACGAACCATGGTTTCAATCAGCTTTTAATCCCTGGTCCATTGAGACGTGTGAACCAAATGCTCTGAGCTTTTCATCCCAACCTCAGCAGCCCTTGGTGGTGCAGTTGGGATGGACATGCAGCAGAGATGGCCTAGTGAAGGGCAGATTCTAAAAATCTTAATTTGAAACAAGCTTCAAAGCTGTTTCCCTGACAGTACATCGATATTTCCTTTCAGGAATCTTGGAGGATTTTGTACAACCTGTGTAAAACCCTCACACTTTTGGTAGTACTGCAGACAAACTTTATTGCTGTTCTCACACTGAAATAGTCCCAAGTTCATAAGTGCTATTCAGATGCACAAAAATCTCCTTTACTGGATATTTACATCTGGAAATAAGGTCTTACCAGCAATTTAAGAAGATAATTGTCTTTGCTTTAAAGTCTTCTTTTTACCCTTGTAATTGAATGATGCCATCTCCAGAAATAAGACAAATACCTTGTGCATGATATTGCTTTATCCACCTCCCTGCCATGCCCTGTAAAGCACCTTTCCATTTGATTTTGGTAGATGAAAGGGTATTTGTGAGTATAGCTGCATACAGTATTTAACAGCCCAGGAAACTCCATTAAAATGTAATGCATTCCCAGAGCCCCAGGTGAAAGTGCAGCTACTCAGAAGCAAAGATTTTTAATAAGTGTCCTCCTCAAGATTTCAGCTCTGCAGCTTAACTAAGTATAAAATTTCTAATAAATTCATTGTCCATTTTTATACAAGTCATTTAAATTTTAAGATGCCTGTGTGAGAATCTGATTTATTAAATATATGATTCTTCAAAAGATTATGATCATGACATTAAGTCATTCAGAAATTAGATTCAGTTTCTGATCAACTGAATTGGTATTAAATATACTTATCCAATTATAACCAGAGTGCAATTATACTGATACTTGAGCTAACTGCACATTAGGCATTGCAGCCAAAAATGTAAGAGAGAAGGAGTAAAAGAATGTTTGAAAGCACATTTTTAAAATAAAGGAGAAGAGTTTCAGATTAGAATTTAAGAGGAAATCTTTACTCAGAAGGCCAGAGGCAGTAACACAGGGTGTCCAGAGAAGCTGTGGCTGTCCCTGGATCCTTGGAAATGTCCATGGCCAGGTTGGATGGGGCTTGGAACAACCTGGAAAAGGGGAAGTTGTCCCTGCCCTCCCTCCTTAAGACCCCTTCCAACCCAAACCATTCCATGGTCCAATGACCTGCTGTGGTTTTGTCCTGTGGCCTCTCTGGTGATCTTTATTCAGTGTGCTAAGGCTTGTACCTGAAAGGCTAAAGTAAGATAAAAACAATAATAAAATCAGCTAATCAGGCATCTCCTTTTGTTATCTATAATAGGCACTTTGTGCCTATTCTAACAATCATGGCATCATTTTTTACCCCGGAGTCCTCTCCCAATCCCCTCACCAGCACAAACTTGTGATAGGCAAAGGGAAGGAGCACAGGGAACTCCACAGGGCTTAAAAAAGAACAGCTGGGTCAGGTCAGACCTGCCTGTGGTTACTTGGAACACCCATGAACAGCATAAACACACACTGACTCTTCCTCAAAACACATCCCAGCCTCCAGCACATTCCCACCTTCCACATGGTGCTGGCACTGCCCAGGGAATGGGCACAGCCCCGAGGCTGCCAGAGCTCCAGGACAGTTTGAACACCACCCTGTCATGGACATATTTTATGGAAAATCTTTTCCTTAGGATTTTTCTCCTGAGAAGCTGGGAGGCCTCAGGAACAAAATGTAAACATTGATTATCTGCTGCTGTGGAATGCAACAGGTGCATCTGTGATTGGTCTCATGTTGGTTGTTGTTAATTAATGGCCAATCACAGCCAGCTAGCTTGGACTGTCTGGTCAGTCACAAGATTTTTGTCATTCCATTCCACTTCTTTCCTTGCCAGCCTTCTGATGAAATCCTTTATTCTATTCTTTTAGTATAGTTTTAATATAATACATATCATAAAATAACAAATCAGCCTTCTGAAACATGGAGTCGAGAGTCTCATCTCCCTCCCTCATCCTGGGACCCCTGCAAACACCACCCCACACCTCCAGGGGTGCCCAGGGTGGGGCTGTTGGGGTGTCTGTGCAGGGCTGGGGCTCCCCTGGCTGATCCTGGGGGTCCCTCCCAGCCCAGGATATTCTGTGATTCCATGGAGAAGCTTCTCTGATACTCAAACATTCAGGATCTCTGTGCACTTCTGGAATTTGTAAACTCCCAGGATAATCACTTGAACACCTTTGGCCCAGGCTGACACCTGGCTGTCACCTTCAGGGAAACACAGGGGACAGGGCTGCTCATGCCAGGACTGGTATGGGACAGTGGCAGTGCAGAGAGAGCATCTGCCATGTGCTGAACCAACACCCCAGGGAGGAGACAGGGATGCAGGATATTGTTTTTCCATGGAAATGACTGTGCCTGGCAGTACCCAGGAGGCACAACTGTTTTCCATCACATTTTCACTTCATACAAGACAGACTTCTCACCAGACTATCAATATCAGCTTTGGTTTGTTTGTTTTCTTTTTTTTTTAAATTCTAAAGCACTGTCTCACAGGGAGGAAATAATTGTGATACTTGACTATACTGCAGCCTTTCTAGCAGTTTAAGACTATTTTAAGATTAGATAATTAAGATAAACTTGATGATGAAGTCCCAGCTGGAATAAAGATGTTGTTTATCTGAAAACACTCATCTGTGGCAAAAACTAATGGAATTTCCCAGAACAGAGCCTATAATTAATATGAATTTTTTTAAAGCATTATTTAACCAGCAGATATAATTTTATTAACACAGAGACTAAAAACAATCCAAGTGAGTGGACTTGCTTTCAGATACAAAGATTATACCAGAGTTGTGTAAGTCAGGTTTTGGTTTAATATTCTCTTTCCTCAGAGATGGAGATGATACAACCACTGATCATCTATCCAGCTGCAGCACAAGTGTGAACAGAGACTTTCTCAACACACTTGACCTGAATTCCAGTCAAGCACCAACTTTTCCAACAGTTACACTGACCCCACTGCTCACACAAGCGCCTGAGCTCCCAGCCATTTGTGCTGGGAGATTCCTCACTTATCCACAGCTGATTTCCACAACAATTCTACAGTGGAGGAACCACCACAAACACGGGATTTGATGGCATTCCAAGCTGAAAACAAGGAAATGAGCTGCTAAAAGGCGACCTCTTCCCCCAGCACTGACAGCAGCCCCTGGGAGCACTGAACTGGTGGGGACAGCACAGACTGGGTGCCTCGAGTCAAAATTACAACTGCTATTAGCAGATCCTCAGCTAAATGATCTGATTTTATTTTTTAACCTACATTGAATGATGGAGGCAATAATGAGGTGTGCTCAAGAGAAAAATGACCCATGACACAGAATATTGTTTTCTTGCCAATGTCACCAAAGCTTTCTTGGAATGGCTGGAAGACACTGTGGTGAGGACAGAAGTGAAACACCGTTTATTGCTATTTAGGAAAAGAAAATTTCATTCTGGAAGAGTTTTGATGCCAATTTTGCACCAGCAGTTTGTGAAACCATGGTTTCACTGTAGTAAAAGTTTGATTGTTCTTAGTGAGGTTCCCAGAATACAGAAATCTCACCCAAACCACACAGACTGAGGGTGTGCCAAGGCAGGTTCCAAGCACTGCCTCCTGTTCCTGCACACTCTGTTATTTATTCTCTGCAGCTAGAAACCCTGGGATGACATTGCTGGGTCCTCACAGCCACTGAAGGCCTGCTCAATTAATTCTTTTTCCAGCCTGGAACATTCCCTGCTTTCCTTCACTGCACCTCCCAGGATCTGTTTTGCTGGATTAACAAAGCTGCACATTCCAGCATCCCCATGTCCAAAATTCTCCATCTCCACATCTCCTTATAGCCCTTCTTTACACCTGTGATGTGCTGGAATCATCTCTCCTCTGGAGGAGCACCTGTGCTGTCCAGATGGATATTCCAGAACACTCCAGATAAAATAATTGCTGATCTATATAGCACATTCCTGTTTTGCCATCTTGCCTCACACAAAGACATTCTCTTTGTAGAAACACATCTCAGTCTCATCTCGATCTCCTGGCTTTAATGCTGCAACAGCTTCTTGTCACTTCCAACTGATTTCAAATCTTAAACCAAAAAAACTAATTAGTCCTGAGATGCATGACCTTGCATTCTGTAATGCTAAATTACATCCCATTTTTTTTAATGTCATCACAATTCAAAAACCTAATTTCTCCTGTCTGATAATTTTATCCTCCTCCAGCTGTGAGGGACTACCTGTAACAGCCCATTCCTTGTTTTTATGTCCAGAGCAGCAGTGAAACAACCTAAGATTTCAAAAATTATCATTTAACCTCAGTTAGGATTCCTCCAGACTGGTCCAGAAGAAAGGAATTTAAAAAGCTTACCATACAAAAAGCCCAGGGTAGTCCTAGATTCACACATTTAGCTCATTTGTCTATAGCAATGCTATTAAAATTGAGTTAAATTTACTGCACTATGTTTTCCTAACAGGTCACAGAGCCCTGGAATGGTTTGGGTTGGAAAGGACCTTAAAGCTCATCCAGTTCCAGCATCCCTGGGCAGGGTCACCTTCCACTAAACAAAAATCTTTTGGTATCATGCAGGTCAACAGTGCCTCCATGTTCCAGTTCCCTTGTAAAGTCTGTCTTTCAGATCTATGTTAGTATCTCCAAAACCCTACCCTTTAAATTAAACCTACTAAACCTCCCTACACTTTAAATTAAACCTCTCCAGCTTTAGTAATCAACATTAAAAGATTCAGTAGTGAATAAAAGAATTTATACCCTGTTGGACAATCCTCCATGATTCAATTCCACGCTTTACAGTATTTAAAGTGTCAATTATGTGATTTAATATCTTATATAAAGTCAGTGCACTAACATGCTGGTACTAATTAAACAGGGCAATTATAAAATAGGACCTGACTTCCAGTCCTGGCAAACTGACAGTGTTTCACAGGTGAAAGTGAGAAACACAAAAACAAGAGGAGTTGCTCTAAAACCCTTCATTTAACAAGATCCACTTGACTTCCCCAAACTTGCCATTACTGTTTTGATATGATTTGGAATAATCTAGAATCAGTAACTCACAAGTATCTTTACTAGTTACCACAAAGTTAGATTTTTGCCTTATTGAATTTTGTGAGAATTCCAAAATACTGCTGAAGCACACACTGAGCAGAAATTCTGCTTCTTAACTTTGCAAGTTTAATTTTTATATACATATAACAAGTATATTCATATACAGAGCTAGTGAAAGATCCTGTCCTCTTTCTGCTGCCACATTCAAAGAGTTGATCTGCATGAAACCTGGCACCAACAATTATTTTCCTTCACAGTGCAAAAAAATCTGTGTACAAACATGCGAACAACAGGTAACTCACTGAGGACAGTGAAACAAGCCCTGAAAACTTGGTGAAAGCATTGAGTCTGTCCCTTGCTTTACAGAACATTGAGGTGGTGCTATTCAGTCTTCGGGATACGAACAAAAAAGCTGACAAAGCACAGAAACATAACTCAAGTCCTTTTTAAGGTGATTTTGATGAATCTCATTGGACTGGGCTATCATAAAGCTTATTACTAATTGAACTGGATGTGGCAATAGTTTACTGAGTGACCCATTTTTTTATATTTTTAAATTATTATTAAGCTTTTAAACTATGTTCCTTTTCTATGTGACTTTTAAAAACCCATGATCTGCATGAAACCTTACACACCACAGGCACATAAAGAGGCTTCATTAAACTATAATATTCTTATTTTAATCTTTAAATTATTAAATTTGCTGCCACTTAATACCAGCATTTTGAGGCAATTATAAAAGTGTTTTCTAAGAGATTTAAATCTTTTTGGCTAAGATATCAATCACAGGCCTTGCCTAAAAATGTCCCCTGGAATGGATATTCATCCTTTTTCCTTATGCCAGAGGTGAAAACTATATACTCAGCTGAATATGCAATTTCCCATTACTGGTATTATCATAGCACCCCAGAGACCTGAGGGAGGGCCAGAATGTGATCAAATGCAGGTTATTGAGCTAAATCCTTCCCTTCTTGGGGATCTCTATTGCACTCCCTGCTCTGGAGCCCTCAGGAATGGATCCCCTGGATGGATGGGATGCTGGCAGTGCATTAACATGCTGGTACTAATTAAACAGGGCAATTATAAAGTGCTGGGGAAGCAGCAGTTTGGGGTTAATGCAAGGAGTCCAAGATTTGCAGCAAACCTGGTGATTTGATTTACCTGGTGAAACTCTGCTTTGCTGGGTCTGAGCAAGGGGCCACAGCAATCCTTGGGAGAAGGGGACTCTTTGGAGGGGAAAGCTGAAGGATTATAAACCATCTACCTTTTGCTGTAATTTGTTTCCTAAAACACCGTTTAGAAGCTGCACTGGCCAGTAAAGATGCCCAAAGCATTTGAACATAACTTTGCTTTCTTTTTTAGGTTACATCCCTGTGCTGGAGATGCAGGAAAAGATCTCTGGGAGCTCATTCCTCATGCCAGGCTGGAATTCCCAGGCACATACTACTGCCATGTTCACACTCATAGATGTGCAAACCCAGGGCACACAGGGAATATTTCTCTGTCTGCTCTGGGGCGCCCTGACCCCCAGGGCAGCACTGACTCTGACCCTCATTCATGGAGAAAGTTTCCTAAACTCCAGAATAGACTGGAATCCACAAAAGTGTGCAATAGATTATAGAGAGCAGTGTAGGTGTATCACTTGGTGAGAAATTGAGGGTTTGGTATTTTTAGTGTGTTGTGGATGGAAGCAAGATGGAGGGCACAGGGTGTCATCCTGGGCTTCTTCTTCGTGCTGCTTCTTCCTCCTTCTCCATGGGTTTGGGTGGCATTTTGTAACTGGGCAGAAAAGTCCCCATTGCAGCTCTTTGGGATCAGTCATTGGGTTAAAAGGAGAAATAATCCAAGTGTCAGTCCTTAATTGGATAGTTTAGTCTTAAAAGCCCTTGTACCAAGAGATCATTTTGTGCCTTCTAATGAAAAGCTGCAGAACTCACAGCAGTGAGACTGTTTTGCTGATAAGGAATAATAAACACCTGAGTCCCAACATGAATTACGGCCTCAAGTGCCTTCAGTCCAGACCCAGAGAAACCCACAACTGGGACCCCCACAATACTCACTACACTATAAAGCCTTCACCTACAATTGAGGTTTAAAATTCCCTGAAAGGCAAACAGCACTGAAACACTTTCTTAATGTGGGATTGCAGGATACACATCAACAAACAATCCAAATGCATCTTGATGTAAGTGCATTAAAATAATGGATAAGATCTATCAATTAGCAGGTCAAGCATTTCCCTTTCAAATTCTACCATGGAAAAGAAAGCTATATAGAAGAATAATCATATTACTGTTCCAGAAAAAGCAGTATTTCTGGAAAAGACAATGTTTTATAGGTCAGTACTTACCATCACTTTAGATTATGTGAGAAAGTCTTTAAGTGTTACTTTATAGACCTTTTAATACAATTTTGTACCATTTAAGTAAATGGATGCTGCATTACTTTTACTAAAGAAACTGAAATACTGAGAGACTTTCAATCTGGGCTTGTTTGCAGACCTCTCTAACATTGCACACAGGAGGAGTTAGCCAGGCAAGTAAATGAAAGTAGGAGCAGGACACACAGGGGTTTGGAGACCTCACTTGGCAGCTGCTCAGAGTATTAGGAAAATGTGGTTTAGCTCCAGCAGTGGCCTCTGATAATGGATTTTCTGAATAACAACTTCAACACTACTTTTAAAAATCTGTATTAATGCTGCTTGAAAAGACTGCACACAACTGCATTTTCTGTCCTTTCTATCCCTGATGAACTGAACTGACCACGAGCTGTGTGACCTCCCCTCCTTTGCCACCAGCAGCTCTGGGTTTCATCTCTCTGACTCTTTCATGTTTTCTTCTGATAGCAGCAGCACAGAGTTCAAATCAAGATGCAGGAACAGAAAGCAATGTTTGTGCTTTCTCTGCTCATTTTCCCTTTTAACTGATAATCTTAGGTGGGGAAAAAAAAAAGGCTGCTTAAAATTAATTAATGAAGCTGAAAATTTCAGTTAAGAAGTCAACTACAGAATCACAAAAATTAGATAGAAATAAGTGTGCAGCTCATGACCTTGCCACTGCTGTAAATGAGCAAATGTTCTCACTGTACCAATGCCTGAGTGAAAGCAAAGGTTTAATTGCATTTTCTCTCTGGTACAAGTGGACATATTAAAACTAAGCACGGGGAGAGAGAGGAGTTAATTTGATAAATCTTCTAGGGCTGCAGAGAAGACAGCTGGTACTTAAAAAGCTAAATACTATACAGTATGAGCTTCCCCTCGCCCTCCCTTCCAACTTTCACTTATCAAAGCATCCCAGAACTCTTCCAAGCTTTATCACCCTTTCCACTGACACTCTGATCCATACAAATGCTCATGAGGGCTGTTCACAGATCCAAAACCTAACATGCTGCTTTTTTTATTGTACAGATCCTTTTCCTCCTCCTTCCCAGAGGAAAACTCTTGACCTTCCTGAGAAATTACAGAAATCTGGGGGGGGAAGGGCGTTGAAGCAAAACAAAATAAAACCAAACAACAGCAATTTTTTCATGACTGTATAAGAAAATGTCTCCTGGTTCCAATTACTGTCATGCAGCAGAGCTGATGAGATGTTGGGACTTGAACCTGTCGTGGCATTGCACAAGAGCCCCTGCAAGTCCCCAGCTTTAATCCAGTTTCACAAGCAGAAATGTCACTTAACTGTTATCATCATATTTTCTGAAAAATCCCTTCACCAAGATTTTTTTCTCCTGGGAAGCTGAGAAGCCTCAGAGAAAAATGAAAACAATATTATCTCATTTGCTTCTCCTGTGTTTTGCTGCTTTGGAATGCTTTTGGAGATTGCTTATCCAACAGGTGATTGTTTCATTGGTTTCATGTGAATTATTTTAACTTAATGACCAATCACAGCCAGCTGTGTCAGGACTCTGGGGAGTCATGAGGTTTTCATTAGTATCTTGTTAAGCCTTCTGTAAGTATCCTTTATTCTTTAGTATAGTTTAAGTATAACATTCTTTACTATAGTATTATAAAATAATAAATTAGCCTTCTAAAAACATGGGGTCAGATTCATCTTTCCTCCCCATGACAGGAGACCCTGAAAATACCACTCTTAATCCCTTGGTAAATTGCTTTAAAAAGAGATTGCTAAGTATGAAGAGCTCTCGAGTAGACAACTGCCAACCTCATGAAAGAGAACCCAGAAGTGCCAAACTCAATTTCATCCCATTGTGCCAGCATTCCACAATCTCTTGGTGGTTTTATCCCTTTCATGATGCTGGCACACTGTGGAACAGCAATAACCTTTCCCACAAGCACAATTTAAATTGCAGAGCTTTTGTAGGTGCAAAAACTTGAACTCAGTGGAAAGCTTTTGCTTGTGCACCTGCCCACAAAAACTTCACATTAACCCTAGTGAGGAGTGACTTTAAAACAATCTGCCACTCTGAACAGTCATCCCACAAAGCCCTCCCTGCTGAGCAGTCAAGGATTGATTATGGAGAATTTTGGGGCTACAGGGGAATATAACAGAAATATTAATTCCTAAAGACGCCTTATCCTGTTGTTTCCAAACATATACTGGATATTAAGAAGAAATGTTTCCCTGTGAGGGTGGGCAGGGCTGGCACAGGGTGCCCAGAGCAGCTGTGGCTGCCCCTGGATCCCTGGCAGTGCCCAAGGCCAGGCTGGACAGGGCTGGGAGCAGCCTGGGACAGGGGAAGGTGTCCCTGCCCTGTGAATAGATAAATTTTAAGGTCCCTTCCAACCCAAACCATTTTATGACTCTGTGATATTTGTTAATCACACAGCATTTGTTACTGAAAATTCCTATGCTCTTTTCTCCACATCCCATCCTGCATTAAGCATCTGGTATATTCCTGGGTTTTGGAGAGTTTAGGTTGTTTCTTCGGTTTGTTGTTTTTGTGGGGTTATTTCCCCCTATAAAAAGATCCCAAATAACTAAAGAATCCTGAATTTAAAATTCCAGAAGCCTGCTAAAAATTCCAACCAGCAGCTGCTGCTTACAAGCAGCACTCTGGAGACAGAACACCACAGGATATGGGGAGGGAAGGAACCAGCAGGGCAGCAAAATTCATTTGCTTTGCTGCAGTTTGCAATGGGAGTTTCCTGCATGCCACCACCACCTGCAGCTCTGAGCATCATCTGGAAAAGAACATGAGGGAGAAAACAACCACAGCCACTCCTGCAGCCACCACAGGATGGAGAAGCCCACCAGGAGCACAGATCACCTTCTCTGTTACCTGAGCTGCACTTTAGAGAGCCAGGATCTCTTCTGTGTTCACACAATATTTACACAGTTCACAAATATTCACACAATCCAAGCAGCTTTTACTCCTCAAAGACTCCTGCTCAGCCCATTCAAGCAATGACATGATCTTGTAATTCAGGAATTCCTCAGAGAGTGTTTGGTTGTTCTAGAGGAACACAAGTGACTTTAAACTGTCTTTCAAATTAAACAGCATCGGTTCCCCTCAGAGATGAGTTAGATATGAGTCTGCTTTACAACACAGAATGAGATTGCTGTGACTGCTGTTCCCCGGGAGAAAATTCCACAAGCAGGAAATGGAAAATTCTCCATTTTCCTGATGTTTCCCACAAATCCAAGTGTCACAACACGACACAAAATGAACAATACTCACACCCTGAGATATTTCAGGTAAAAAAGGCACATTTATTTCCAGACTTTGATATTTATGGAATTCTAAAAGTGACCATGGATTGAAGGATGAAATTGCCACCTCTCCAACTACACTTGGGTCCTAGTTTGAAAAGGAAGTGAGTTTTTTGGGAGTTTGTGGTCAAACCAATCAGTGCTGAAATTTGAATATTGGCACATGGTGTTGCCACTGAGGACATGGATACACCTCTGAGAACACAGGGGGTTAAAAGCAGAGAACTCCCAGGGGGAAAACAGTCCATCAGTTCTCTCCTCCTCCAGAAAGGAATGCAAAACAATCATTATTTACATGAAAAGTGTGTGAGAAACACCATTACAGAAATGTAAACATCAGAAGGCTTAGAGGAACTGTAGAAGAACAGCGCAACATCCAAGTGTCACCACGTTGAAATGCAAAGTCATGTTCCATCTCTAAAATTCAGACTCATTTAGGCTGGAAAAGCCATCCAAGATTATTGAATCCAACCATTCCCCAGCACTGCCACAGCCACCACTAACCCATGTCCCCAAGTGCCACATTTACACACCTCTTAAATCCCCGAGGCATGGCAACCCCACACTGCCCTGGGCAACTGTGCCAGAGCTTGACAACCTTTTCCAAAAAAACCTTTCCTAAACCTCCCCAGCACAACCTGAGATCACGTTTCTACACATAAAGAAGAAACAGTACAAGAGAGAAACAAGCAGCAAATAATAAATTACTGCTGAATGCTCTAAGCTTTGCACTCATTGAACTTACTTTGATAATTTTATACTCATAGCTGTGACCCTGCAAATGAAAGTGCAGATCAAATCCTAATTCTTAACGATTTTTCCAAAGCCTCTAAGCCAGTAAAGACTTGCTAAACTCAGGAGTCATTAAATCTATTGTTTTGCTGCCCCGAAACACTTAGAGAATTTGTCAATATTCAGAAAAATCACCATTCAAACCTCCTGCAGCTTCAAGTGGAAAGCAAAGGGAGGGAACTGGGATCAGCTGGTTCATGTACTGAATCCAAGTGGCAATCAAAGTATAGTACTCAGGTTCTCAAAATCTAAGGTGTGAGAAATCTGAAGTTTGTCTGAAATCACAAGGCAAACTAGATTTATTTGCAGGATTAGCTCCTGGAAGCAAAGAGCATTTGGATGCTTGCGACACTCAGGATTTCTGTCCCTGCCTTTCCTACTTACAAATAGGTGCTGCAAGCCTTAATATTAGAGAAATGTTTTACTGGAAGCACAAAGTGCTTCTATACTAGCTTTAAAAATTCTAAATTGTTACTCTGATCCTTTTATTTTTGCTTCATATTTATCTGTGTGAAGAATGCTACACAGAAGAAGAAACAACTGCAGTTGAGCAAAGAAAATTTCTTCTCTTCCATGGGAATTTTAGTGCTCAAACATCCTCCACAGGAGAGGAGGTCTCATTATGAATGTTACTCTTCCTATTCACCAGTGCAACAAGCACAGATCAGTATCATCACTTGGGTTTGTTTTTTTTTTCCTATTTTGCACACAGCAAATCAAGCCAAGCCCTCAAGCACTGAAGACCTGAGCAGACCCTGAGGCACAGCCAGTAGGAAGGAGAACATTTGAGAACATTTCTCCCAGTGCTGCAGAAAACCTCAACAACCCAGGTGACCTTGATTTTCAGGCTCAGCTGACAGCAAAAAGCTCTGCTATCATTAGCACATCACAACCAGGCAGGAATTAGCACTTTCCATGAGGAGGTTTCACACACCCTGTCACAAACCCAGCCCTCTCAAGGTGTTATCAGGGAGCTGAGCAGCCACGTGCAGGTTTGCTTCATGCTCACTCCACAGCCTTCAACTCAGCCAAAACTTCTCAGCTGCCCCAACACCTCCCCCATGGGAGCTATAAGCAGGATCTGATCTACCTCCAGGAGACACATGGCCCATTTCAGTCAAATGATGCAGCTCCTGGAAGGGGGAGCACAGGAAGGATGGAGAGAACATTTTCTTGCTTTATTTTCTAACACACAAGAGGAAAGCACACTGCACACAGCTCCCAGCTCTTCTGATGACAACAGGACCTCCACTCCTTACCCTCACTTGTTTGAATCAAAGAAAAATAAACCCTGAATAGTCAATAGGACAATTCTGAAACACTGACTTCAAATCATGTACAGCAATTTTCTGACATTATTTAAACATTTATTTATGTACAACTGTCCTATAAAATTCTACATGTGTAAGAGCCTGAATGAGGGATGTGGGACTCCAGGGGCTCTCCAAAACGCAGTTTATTCCATCCAAGAGGTTACAGCAGTCCAGGGTGGTGGGTGACAGAGCTGTGCCCACAGCTGTCAGCTCCACCTGCAGGCAGGCCTGGAGACCCTTTGGTTTTGGTTACAATGCATTATAGACTTTTATTTTGGTTACAGTGCATTATAGACTTTTCTTTGCTGAGCATCTTCATACAGCAGAACCAATCTATACCTTAACTATTATCTATAGCCTATAATAACTACTGTAATTACCATATTCATGTTACTGTTCTCCAGTCACTAAAAGTCAGTACATTGCAGTTTAAGCTGAAGTTGTTTTTCAGTTTTCTTGCAGTGGAAAATTCTGAGACCTTTCTTCTACTTGCCACATTTGCTGCCTTGTTTCCCTTTGCTCTCTTCCTGCTTGGTAAAAACATCTTCTTGTTTGAGGTGGGTTTATCCTTTGCTCTAAGTCATTCAAACCTCTTCTAACCAACACACCCTTTGCCTCTTTGGTTATCCAGTAAGACTGGCTCAGCAATTCTTTTCTTCTCTATCAAAACTTGCTTCCATCTCTATTCTTTCATCAGACTCTATATTCAAAAATCTTTCTGCCAAGCACAGATATCTGTGAGACTTTCTTGTCAAACTTTCATCCTTCCAAACATACGTGCAAGATGTTTGGACCTGCCTCTTTAACCAATGGGAATTTAACCAATCTGTACCCTAAGCAGTCGATATAACACTGATAGGCCTTCACAAAGAAGGCACACACTCTCAATTTCCAGAAGCAAAACTACTGCCACCTTGGCAACAAGGCAGCAAACAGCAAAAACTCCTTCAAAAACTAGGAAGCAATCTAATCACACCAATGCCAGGTGTGTAATTTTTAAATGCAATAATTCCTGGCATACGCTCTGTAAAAAGAAAACATTAAACTCTGTGTACAAATATTCACTGAAAATATGTTCACAGATGCATACTGTCTTGCAATGAAAAAAAAAAAAATTACATCTGTGGGACTGCCTAGGATGATTTTCAACCAGATATGAAATAATCAGTTGCTTACAAGTCTAAGATTGCAAATAAGCACAAGATTGGAAACATATATATATATTCTGAAGCAAAAATCCTGAAGACAAGTACAGCTAAATATGCAGAAGTAAAAACTAGATTTGTTTCAAAGCACATGGCTGTCAAAAGAGAGCTGTTCTCTACATATTTAGGTGTATATAGCCACACATACCCAAAAGCATAAAATCCTAATCAGACCTAGATAGCATTCAACTCAAGCTGGAATTCCTTCTTTGGGTTGGTTTTTGGCTGCTTTTTGTTTGTTTTGTTTATCTGTTTTCTTTGTTTCTGTTTTGTGTGTAGAAAAGAGACAAGAGAAGAGAATTAGGGGTTTGTGTTGTGTTCTATCTTTTTAAAACATGTTATTAGAGGCAAGCCATATCTCAGAAACCAAAGCAGCATCAGCAGTCCTGAATTCTAACAAAGTACAAACACTAAACTGTTTAAAGAGCTGACAAAACCAGTTCCACTCAGATGAGAGAGAGAAAGCAAAGATCCTTTTGCAATAGTTCATTGAAGCCATTGAAAAAATCCCAACTTCAGGCAGATTTCACCAGGCTGAAGCTGGGAGATGAAACACACAGCATAATCCAGAGCAGATCTCTTGTGATTTCTTTATCTTCTCCCCAATTTGGCTGATGCCAAATACTAAGGTGGTTCAAGAGGACTTCAGAGAAGCAGCAGGTACAAAAAACTCAACCACAGCATTAATTTTGATGGCCTTAAATAAGGAATCATAGGTCAAGACAAGCATTGCTCGGTCAGGAAGCCAGAGCCAGGCTGGAGGTCTCTGTGCTGGGAAGATTCAAATAATATATATTATAACATATATATAATTATAACCAGCAATTTATATTGTATATATTATATAATACATAATAATTTATATGACATGATATATTTTTAGTATATGTATACAATGTTATATAAACTATTATACGTATATTGTATTAATAAAAAATATAAATTGCTGGTTCCACACACTCACAATCAGCAGTTTGAAGTGTGGAGCCAAAATGAACTTTTGGAGCAGTTGGGTAAAATTTATGGTGAGGATGAGTGTGCCCTGCTCTGCACAGGTGAAGGCAAACAGCTGAATGGGATGATAATTAGGGCTTGAATTTGAAAGGACACTGACATAAAAGTAGTTTTTGAGCTAGACTTAAACTTTTGGAGTTTGGTAAAAAAGTGCTTTCCACCTAAGATTTCAAGCCAGGACAGGGCAAATACCTTCCTGTTCTTTAGAACGGAACAAATACAGAAATAGAAAAGCACAAATGCACACCCATGGCTGCTGAACCAGGACATTACTGACAAAAGAGGGCCTTAGTGAAAAGGGGTGTTAAAAATAATAAATAATAACTTTTGTGAAAATAATTAATACAAATGAAATGGCATTACTAAAACACACCAAATCAGCAATAAACCACTAGGACTCTGACATGATATTGAGCAGAAATAAACTTTGAGTTGTTGTTCCTTTTATCTCCTCACATCCCCCCAACTTCACTGCAGCACTTCCCTCTCCCCTCCTCCTGACCTGAGCCAGGCAGAGCAGGGCTGAGCCCAGCTGGATGCCCACTAATTTGGTACCTGCTAGAAAATTTGGTACTACTCCCTAGCCACGTCCCCTTCCACCCCTGCAAAATGTTACCCAAGACTAAATCCTGCTTGGAATTCAGCTGAATCTGGTTTTTTCTTTCAAAAAACCATCAGGGAAAAGGAACAGAGAGCAGCTGGTGAAGATAACATGCCATGGAAGTGAAGTTTGGGGCTGAAAATGCTTTCCATCATTGCTGTCAGGCACCCTTCAGCTGCACTGCAAACAAGAGTGCAGATCACAGGCTCTGAGTGCATCACAACCTGTTCTCACACCAGGACAAGCAGGTCACAGAGGCTGATCTGGCCAGCTAAAAGTGTCGGCAGAGCTGCCCCAAATTCTCCAAAACCTCAAAAGGCACCAGAGAGAAGTGCACAGCTCCCTGATAGCTCTGCCTGCCCCAGGCTGGGAGTGGGGACAGCAAAGAACAAAACACAGCCATTGTCTTGTGGTGGTTTGAAATAGATGGGGTTTTGAGGTATGAAATTACAAATAATTTCTACATCTCATAGCCAAAATATGAGTATGCAGAGGTGTCAGATTTCCCTTTTCCTTTTGGAGGGTTTCTAGGTTTCAAAGCATTACATTTCTGGTCCTATAGTTGCCACTGCCTTCTGTACAGCAGAGCACACTCTGAACTACACCTGAATAATTTTGCTTCACATGAGCAGGGAAGAGAGAAAACCAGAAAAATTATGTTTCTTTTTTTTCCTCTCTCACATTCCCTGCAAGCCACTCACCTCTCTTTCAAGAGCTGAGAGAATTTCCCTGCTGTATTTCTGTTCCTGCTAGTAATGACTAGTTTCCTCTTGTAGAGTCAGGGCTGCTCAGGATTTCTACTATAATGACATTAAGAAGCTCAAATAAACTCTAAGCCTGTGCATCAAAATAATGTGTTTATTGCAAACTTTTTTCCTTTTTTTTTTCTTTTTGCATTGAAAAAACACCAGCTAAAAGTGGCTGTTTTCATCAGCTGCAATTTTTTTCCTCATTTGGTTGGTTGGTTTTGGGGCTTTATCCATTGAGAGCTCAGTATAGAAGATAGAAACCCAAAGGATTCCACAGAGTGAATGCTCCTGCACCAAAGATCTTGCAAGTTACAACAGATATTGCTTAATGGTGAGGATTTTCATGGTTTCTGATGTGTAAAAGCTGTGATACCACTGTGATATTTACAGGTGGCATTGCTGACATGCTGCAGGTGTAACTGCCCAGAGCAGGACCCCAAACAACATTCCTGCAACAAACTAATAACAAAGTCATTCTTTGTGCAAGATTTCTCTCTCTCTGTCTGGCACAAGTTCAGAAAGCACAGTTTGAAGGCTGTCCTGTAGTTTGAACATTGCCTTTCTTCCACAAGTGACAAACACTCGCACTTCTCAGACAATGAAGTGATCAGATTAAGAAATTCCTTCTTTGTTCTTTCACAGAACACAGCTCAAGCCTTCTCCACTTCGAAAGAGACTGTAACCTGCACTCCACCAATTTTCTCTTTCTACTTTCCAGCCTCCCTGGCCAGGCTGGCAGGGATTATTCCCTACAAACCACCCAGCTCCTCCAAGCCCAGAGTCAGGTGCTTGGAGTCTGCTAAGAGAACAGGATGAGGTCCCTGCACTGAAATTCCTGTGGCACATGGCACTTTGCATTGTGCATTCACATGAGCTCCTCCACATTGTGGGAAACAGTAAAGGTAAGAAGATTTTCAGAAAGCTGGGAAAGCTTAGATGTTGTGATCTTATTACAAAAGTTCCATACCTGCTCAGTGATTTCTCATGGGCACCTCCTCACAGCACTAACTCCTTCTTCTAGACAACACAACCAACAAACTCAAGCTCTCTTCTCCACCACCTAACCCCCTCTTTTATAGCACCCATCCTTATTGGACACAGCTGTGGCCTATTAAGGCCAAGCCTGCTCCTAATCTTTGGTGATTAGCACAGCTGCAACTCCTCAGGTGTGAGATTACCTTCTGCACTATTCTCTTACATTCTATCCCTCCACACTTAAAATCAGAAAGAACAGAGAACTTAGAACCAGCTACAGCTGCAAAGTCAGAAAGTAGAAAAAGTAAGAATGGTACAGAAAGCAAGGACATGAAACAATAGCCTGAGTTTTAGGCTTGGCTAAGATAGACCTTAAGACTGCAGAAAAATGTGCTTAGCAAGATAGGAGGTTTTAAGCTCAGTAATGAATAGTAGTAGTAGTAATAATAATAATAATAAATGGTATTGGTAATAATAATAAATATTGGTAATGGTACCATAACGGTATATTGTATTGTTAACAGAAAGAAGCAAGCATTGTGTGCAGCAGGTGCACATGTGCTTTTAGTGGTTGGCTAGAACAATTCTCTGTGAGCTTTAGCAATATTCTATTGGCTAGAAAGTTTTTTAAATGCTCTGTAACAAAGAAATCTTTGGCTGCTGCTAGTTGTATGTGAGCTTTGCCATCTTTCTGTTGTCTCAGCCATGTCATGAGGCTGATGCTCCAACAAAAGCTCAAGAAATGAATCCCAGCAGTTCCATCCTGTTGGTGAAAAGAAAAACCTTCCCAACACGCCACATTTGCTGCCTTCCCCAGCAGCTGCTTTATGCACAGTGACATTCTGCTTGAAGTCTGCTCCAGGGGAATGAGTACTATGGGATGGATTTCCAACACAAGTTTCACAAGTAGGTCAAAGGCAGCAACAGCTCTCACCTTCCACAGGCACCGCTGCTCCTGCAGACACTGAGAGCTGCAGAGGGGCTCCAGTGCTGGGGGCAAGGGTGTTATGGACAGCTTGCAGTGAAGAATGAGCACAAAATCCCAGGGGATGTGTCCAGCTCTGGCCCCTCAGTTTGGGGAGGATGTTGAGATGCTTGAGAGCATCCAGAGGGGGCAGAGAGGCTGGAGAGGGGCTGGGAACACAAACCCTGTGAGCAGCCCCTGAGGGAGCTGGGGGTGCTCAGCCTGGAGAAAAGGAGACTCAGGGCTGCCCCCATCACTCTCTGCAGCCCCTGAAAGGTGCCTGTGCTCAGCTGGGGCTGGGCTCTGTCTGCAGCAGCACTGACACAGCCAGAGCACACAGCCTCAGGCTGCACCAAGGGAAATACAGGCTGGAGATCGGGAAAAAGCTTTTACAGAAAGAGTGATAAAGTTCTGGAATGTTCTGCCCAGGGAGGTGGTGGAGTCCCCATCCCTGGGTGTGTTTAACAAAGCCTGGATGTGGCGCTGGGTGCCAGGGTTGAGTTGAGGGGTTGGGGCTGGGTGGGACTCCAGGATCTTGAAGGTCTCTTCCAACCCAGTGATTGTGTGAATCAGTAAAATAAACCATCAAACAGGAAATGAAACAGCAACATTCCCCTTTCCTGCCATCACTGCTCCAGCAGAGCTTACTGCTCCACCTTGGGGGATGCTGACAGCCACATCTCGGCCTCCTGCTTACCTGAGCCTCACTGAGCTCCTCAGATGGCACAGTGACACAGGGGAGGGACAGGAGCAGGAGCACCATTGATGTTGCACATGCTTGAAGTAGAATTTTCATGAGAAAACACAGTTTTCTCCCTGACAGTGTGAAAGGCCCACAGGGAACATTTAGCTGTCATAGATGCTGCTCCTTTCATCCAAAAGAGGCTTCAATGTGCACTTTCCTTTCCTCCACCCAAGCATGGGGGAGCATAACCTGCTCCTGGGAAAGTCACACAACCAAAAGGGAAGAATTTGGACAGAGTTCCTGGCACTCACATCCATCCAGCCTGCAAAAACTGAGAGGAGGGAGACCAATTTCCCAACAGCCTAATACTAACCTGCAATCTGAATATTCTGTTCTGGCACTGTCTCATGAGCAGAATTAATTACAGGGCCAAGGAAGCAAAAACCAGCAAAAATATTCCTCCAGCATAAGACTCTAAGGGTCCCAAAGATGTAACAGATTCAGCTGCAGGTTGGAAAGGACAAACACCTTGGTTCTAGGAGAGGGAGGATGTGCTCTGTCCCAGCTGAGGACCTGGGATAAGAACTGCAAACCTTTCTCTGGATTGTGCTGACAAGCCTGTTTCAAGACATCAGGCTGAGACAAAACACCTCAGGCCACTCTGTCAGGCTACTGTCCTGTAAACCTTAAGGAATTTGTGAACAAGCCATTTCCTTAATCTGTGACCTCTCATGTCACAAGGTAAACCAACCTTTTATTCTTCAAAATGCCTTTCTTAAGTTTGTCTATATATCCTACATGTCCATCACACTGTGAAAAATGCGTATTTTATGATTGGCTTTTTGCAAATATTAAAATGAATATTATATCTGTTGTGTTAGAAAGTTATGCTGTATTTATTTTTTTAAGTGTAGTATGTTAAATATAGTTTTAAGTTATAACTTAAAGTTTTTTAAGTATGAGGGATATTTTTTTTAAAGAAAGGAATGAGGCATTCCCACTGAGATAGCAGCCACAGGACACCTAAATCTTTCAGAGAAAGAGAATTTATTGCTCCATTATCAGGAGAAATGAACTTCTTCCCACCTTGCTCAGCCCTGAAGGCGCCGTTAGGATTCAGAGGAAGAAGCTGACACTGCCCAGACAGAATCCTGTGTTTGAATGGAATTTATGCATCATGTATGAAGTGTATTAATATGCAACAGGCTGTTGCTTTTAAGGGTTAATCCTCTGTTAACGTGGGTCCTTTTTCAGGCTTTTTTTGCCCAGAAAAAGGTACCCAGACATCCATAACTCTTTGTTTTTATTGTCCTAAATCCTAATTGTCCAAATTTTTATTATAATTATATTACTAATTATATTTTATATATTTATATATATATTTCTATTTATTTATATATATGATTATATTACTTTTATATTTATATATTTATATTATATTACTATTATAGTTATATAATGTAATTATATATATTTATATTATATATGTCCTGACATTTTCCTACACAATTTTTACAAACATTATATTTTATATATATTATATAATGTATATTTTTCTAATTATCTTACAATTTTTATAACCATTTCATTACTATTAAACTTTTAAAATTCTAAAAACAAGTGGTTGGCGTTTTTCACAACACCCAGAGAGAGGACAAAGCTTCACAGGCAGTTGCTGCTCAGCCAGAAGACTCATGCTTGCTGCCCAGATCCAAATGAAAAAGCAGCAAAATTCTGAGATGTCACCACGAGAGATCTACAGAGCTGCACTGTCAGTTGTGAGCAAACACCTCAGCCCCCTGCCAGAACAATGTCACTCACTGCAGACCTGTGAAAATTGTGCATATGGGGTGGCAGCAGGAGCCCCATTTGGGGTTTGGTGCCTGCTGCCAGCAGAGGGAACGTGTACCTCAGCAGGTATTGTGAGAGCAGCTAGAAATGAGGAATGGTGGCACTTCCCTCACTGCAGCGTATTTGTGTTTTCAACCATGTGGGTGGGTAAGGCAGGTTCTACTGTAACCATAGCTGTTCCTAAACAAAGAGCATTCCTGTAAACTCGAGGAATCTATTACAAAGCGCAGAAAAATATTTTTACACGCAGAGTCTAATAACATGTTTTGTCAATTAGCTCAGTCACTGTTCAAAGGAGTCACCATCCTACCCTCTTCCCCTTCTTTCCTCCCATGAAATAGAAAAAGCAGCAGTTTTAGAAGTAGTTCTTAAACACAATTAGCATTTATTATAACTTCCCAGGTACAACCTACGCTTATCTCCCAACTGCACGAAGAGAGATCTCTTTGAGGGGTTATGATAAAAGTGGTTATTTCACAGCTGATCTCCACACACTGTTTTAACAAGCCTGCCCATTTCCAGAAAATCCTGTCACCCTATAATCTTCAGAAAGATTAAAGGTACATAACACAGCTTTAAAAACCCACATTGCTTAAGGTCTCTTATTACTCTGGTTCTCTCTAAACTCGCTGTTCATTATTTCTCAGCCAAGAATTGAAATGAATTTCCTGTAATGCCACCAAGATGTCACTTTTAGCAGGCAGCAATGGCTTCACTCCCCAGCTGCCAGAGGATCAGAGAGCACACTGGGACCATTATGTGAAGGAAAAGGTGAAAATAGAGCTGAATACCCTCCATCTCCTCAAGCAGCCTGAAGTGTTCCACCTTTAGCTCTAAATTTCCTGCATCTATCCCATCTCTGCCTTGAGAAGGCACAAAGAGCTCTACACTCCTGAGAATAAGGATGTTCATCTTTAACCTGAAATCAAAGCCCCAAGTACCCCAGAGCTTGCTGCATGCCCCCCAGAAAAGTGAGGCATTAAGCACTGCAGCAATAATTAGAGGAAAATAAGGTGTTCCCATTTCTTCCCTGTTTTTTTGTAAAGTTGTAACATCTTCCTGAATTGCTATTTTCTCTCATCTCCCCCTCACCCTCTCGCTGTGGTTTTGTGAAGTGGCAGCCAAAAGCAGAGGTTGTTCCTAGGTGGGAACATGAAATTTAATTAGCTGCTCCCTCTCCTGAGAGGATGAGGTGGAGAGAGCCAGAATCAGAAGGCACAAGCTCCTTCTGGAAGGAGCCCAAGAAAATTAAACTTCAATCAGAAGGAGAGAAATGTTTATTCATTAAACCACTGCTAGTGCTGAAATAGGAAAGGTATTTCCACCCCCCACACTATTTGCGGGACATTTCCTCTCATTTGTATTAGGTTGTATCCCCCAGTTCCATTTAGGAAATCCAGCTCTGGATAATGGTGAGCCAAGTCCATCAGTCATTCCAGCCTCACCTACACCTCCCTAAAGCTAAATTCCCTTATTTTAGCTCACACCACACCGTCAGGAACCAACTCTGTACACTGGTGCTGTTTCAGATTTATTCTTTGGAGGGCAGGTGGGTACAGAATTTCACCTGCAGGAGGAAAGTTTCCCTAAAATTCACTGCCTAATGTTGTTAACACCCATCACCTAGAGCATTCACAGCTTAGCAAAAAGTATTCCATCTTCTGGGCAACTTTAACAGCCGCGGAAAGATGAGGAAAGCTTGCAGTTCTTTAAAGCAAAATTTCATGGCACAGCACTGAGAAACTAAAGGGACTGAATCACAATTTCTTCAATAACTTCATGTGCAAGCAGGAAGACTGAACACAATGAAAATGGACAATATTCCTTCAGTGAGCTCCCATCAGGAGCAGATGGAGATCAGACCAGTGACACAGAAATAGCTAAAACAATATTATAAAACCTGTCAAGAAACCCCTGAACTACATTAAAGAAGCAACACCAGAGAAGCCATTAAGAAAACACTATTATGATAACAGATAACACAGGGGGAAGATACCTGAACAATCTACAGATTTCTATAAATGTCAGATATCTGTAACTTGGCTGGATAAAACTCTCACAGCTGGGGGTTTCATTGTTTCTTTTCAATAAAACTTAGAGGATTGATGAGAATTTAGAATATGTACAAAGGTGAACATAGCACCTGTCAAAAAAAGTGCTAATTCCAGTCCAGTTTGGTTAACTTAAAATTTCTCAGCAGAGCAGTAGCACATCCTTACAGACAAATCACCCATATCTGTTGGGATGACAAGGAAATGAGTAACAGCCAACAGTTGTCATGGATCAATCTATTTTTTTCCACAGCCATGAACAGACTGGATAAAGGAATAACAGAAGTTAAATACTGAGGCTCCAGTGAGGATTTTGTCACTGTCTCATCAGACAGACTTCTAAACTGTCTCATTTTAGAGATGCCCCTTTTATTTAACACTTTGTAAAAACATCCATTCCCCAAGAATGAGCCAAATTGCTAATGAAAGATCAGAGCTACACAGCAAACTGCAGCCCAGCACGATGCTGAAAGCTCTGGAAGCACCTGGAAGTGCTTTCCTGAGGTGGAGGACCCACAGCAGAAGGAAGATATTGACAAATCTCTCATTTAAAGGAGAGTCAGGTCATGGGGACCAATAGGTACAGGATCTCCAGCACCAGAGATATCAGAGAAATTGCCTTGCTGAACCTCCAGCTTTCATTTTGCAGTCACTCAGGAATGTTTCAGCAGTGCTAGTCACTAACACCCCCAGTATACCCCACACAGGGGCTAAATGCCACAAGTGATGGCCTTGGCAGTGCCAGGTCAGTGAATGGACTTGAGGATCTCAGAGGTCTTTTCCTCTCAGGTTTCTGTGGCTGAGATGACCCCAAGGTGTCAGAAAGTCTCTTTTTTCCCAGCCCCGTGACCCAAAGAAATCGAGATTCGTCATTTCTGCATTTCAATGTTGTTTATCTTTTCTTATCTATTCCATTCTTTCTCTGACCTGCTGAGATCTGTCCAGCAGGTCGGGTTGTGGCACAGTCCCTGCCCTTGGGGGAGGTGTTGGCTTTTTATACTAAGAACTACATGTACTTTATTTACAATAATTTTCCAATCCCTATCACCTATGTTAGACAGTCTGTCTCTGCTCTAAACCAATCCAGAAGTGCCACCATCACAGCAGAAGATGGAGGACAAGAAGAAGGAGGAGGAGGAGGACAGGACATGCCCAGATTCCTCCATCTTGCCTCTTGAACCCCAATTCTAAAACCCCAAAATTCTACTTTTTCACCCTGTGACAAATTCACTATCATTCTACTCAAACTCTTGTGGCTTGTAAACTCCCTAAGCTACAGAAAAGTTTATCTAGCAAGATATTAGGAAGTTTGAAGCTTAATAATGGAGCTCTGTGCATTGTGCTTTAAGGCTTACAAGCAGGTGTTGTATTTGAAATAAGCAAGCATTGTTTAACCAAAGGTACCTGTGCTTATAGTGGTTGGATAGAACTACTGTCAATGTGCTTTTGCTTTGTGTGATTGGTCAAGAAGCTTATAAAGTGAGTTGTAACATTAAGTTCTTTGTCTGCTGCCTGGGATGTGAGCTGGTGGCATCTTCCCATTGTCATAAAGCTGTAATGAGGCTGATGGTGGAAAATCAAACAGCTCAAGGCACGTTCCAGCAGTCCTGTCCTGTTTGTGATTTGTACAGAGACCCCAGCCAGCCACCTCAAGATTGTGTGAATGAAACAAGTCAGGGCATTCTGACCCTTTCTATATAGCTGCCTTATACTCTAAAAGTGGAGTCCTGATAATGTAATTTCCACCTTTAGCCTAAAACCACACAACACACTGAGCTGCACTGACCTGTGGGGTGCAGTGGCACAGCATCCCTGGAGAGCAGCACTCTGCAGACCTGGGGCCAAATCCTCCTCTGGGGATTTCAGCTGGTAAATCTGAAAGCTTTGCCCAGCACCTGTTTCCTTGGATTTGCTGTGGGAGAGTTTGCCAGCCTAGAAAAACCCCTGGTTTCCATAGAAACAGAAATACCCATAGTAAAGCAAAAGGAAGAAATATTCAATTGTCAGCACAGAGAGATTGATTGTTTAGGTATCCCCCCACACGTGTTAAACCAACAGAGGGCTTTGTGTCATTTACTCCCAACCTAAATCCCTTCCCAGTGGTTTGATCTGGTATTTGTGAGGGCTCTGAGCTGATAACCTCCCTGTCACAGCCTCCCTTTCATGGAGCAGCCAGGCCAAGCACAAGGGGCAGGGGGAGGGAGCCCTGTGCCATCCCTCAAAACCAGCACAGGGGAGAGCACCGAGGGAAGAAAATTAATTTAATTATTTTTAAGAAAAATAATTTTTAAATACTTTAAAAATAAATTTTAAAAACAATTTTTAAAGTAATTTTAAATATTTTAAATACTTTTTAGAATAAGTTTTGAAATAATTTTAAAATATTCTTTTAAATAATTTAAAAAATAATTTTAAAATCTTTTTAAATAATTTAAAATTAATTTTTAAGTATTTTTAAATAAATTTAAAAATAATTTTAAATAATTCAAAACTAATTTTAAAATAATTTTTAAATCATTTTAAAATAATTCTAAATATAATATAAAAATAAATTTAAATAATTATTTTGTTTAAGTTCTGTTTGGGCAATGCTGCTCGAATACCAATGGCTGCACTCAGCTCTTTGCTATGCACGAGGTGTAAGCACAGAGCAGAGCAGAGCCCAGCCCTGCCACATCATTCCTGCAGCTCCTCAATCACTCACAGCACCCAGCCAGGAAAAACCTGACCAACTTCATGGGCAATTAATTGGTGCACTGAGGTAAACTAAGGGAAGAGGAACATCTTGGGCTGGAACAGCAACGCAGCTTGTCCAGGGCTCAAGCTCTGACAGAGGGTGCAGAAAAGCAGCAGAAAAGATCATTACAGGCAGTAACAAGGCTCCTGGGGAGGAAGGCAGTGCCTAACCCCAGGCCATGAGTGCTTGGCTCATGTCTTAAAGCAGGCAGCTTTATCTCTCTTCTAAAACTTCATCCTACATAATTTAGCTGTGGATTTTCAAGTAAACGTCTCATCTTTTGCCAAGCCAGCTCAGTTATTTTCCTGAAATGCCTCGAGACAGAGTGGCACAAGTAAAATATGTGCTCCTTTTTATTCAGTTTTAAATACATTACCTTCCAAATTTCTTGGATGTCCTTTTGTTCCCACATTACCAGAGTGGCAAATAGCAGTTAAAAAGAACTGCACAGATGTTGCAGTCTCTCTGATGGATTTTTTGCGCATTACAAGACACAAAAATTAAAGATCACTGAATTGTATTTTCATTCCAGATGAGTTAATTGATCAAATGCACACTAAAACAAAAAAAAAAAAGCAGCATAGAAGAAATTAGCCTGGAAAGGAGAACCAGGGAAGAGAGGAGGCTTGGTGAACACAAGGAGCACAGGGAGGTAAACAGGGATGTGGAAGGACACTTGTAGATCAAAAAATTACTTTTTCTCAAAGTTCTTGTACTGAGACTGGGAACAGGATCTGAAGATGATGAACAGGTAATAAAAGTGAATACAAATATCTGCAGCACACAAGTGGAAATCTTCTGTTTGCTTAGGACACCACTGTTATAAGAAGGGATCAGAGCGCTAAGATCTTTTTATTGTTAGGAGCTTGAAAAATCCCACTGTCATCTATGGAAGAAAAATCCTGGGCTTTTTTTCCTCCCTCATTTAGGTAACAGCACGAAGTTCCAATAAATGTCCAAGGCCTGATCTGTACAAAATTCCTCTCAGAGCCAACACTGCAAACCCAAGGTGTTTCCTAATACAAATGTTACCTGAGATAACTTCCAAGAAGATATTGCATATAAAAATTCCTTTCCAGACAGGCAAAAAACATTTGTGCAGCTCCAGAATACATTCTAAAAAGCAAAACTAATGAAAATTCAAGGTATTATATCACACAACTCTTTCAACCTGCTGCAAAATTCACTGACATCAACAACAGCATTTGCAACAAAGTCCAAGGCAGGATGCCTGACACCCCTTCAGATTGGGTTTGGTTTCTGGAAATCTACGCCAAGGTCAATGAATTTTTAAATGTTCACATTTTTAATTAGCTGTAAATCAGTCCCTTACAATTTTAAACAAGTAATTTTGCAACACCATTTCCCCATCTATACCATTGGAAGAAATCTTCTGCACTTTTCTGAAGCAATAAAAAGAGATTTGGCAGGGAACATATGCAAGGCTAAATTATTCCATTCAAAAAAGACCAGAACCCAAAAATTCTGCAGACAGCCAGGTCCTCTCAATTCAACTCTTTCAGCTCAGGGTTGTTGATTTATTTGTGTACTGTGACTTCCCCAAGTTCTGCAAAATTCATGGATTTCGATTAATTTTAGTCTAAGAAAGTAATTTCTGTAAAGAAATTACTGAAGACTAAATTACTTTCTGTAATTTTAAGTGTGCACTCCTCTAGAGTTTTAGGAAAAAAAAAAACAAAAAAAACCAAAACATTTTGCCTTTTTAAAGGAAAACTAGAGTTATCTCCTGGGAACAGCTAAAACTGCTCCATTTCTCTGCTGACACCCTGGGACAGCAGCAGAGAGAAGATGGACAGTGAGGGCACAACAAAATCCACTCCATGGGAATCATCCAGCTCCAGAATTCCCTGGAATTCTCTGTAACTTAGACAAAAAAACCAATTTTTTGGAAATTCCTGCATGCATACTAGACTTAGATAAAAATGGAAAAGTTATCTTTCACTTCTGGAGTTGTACAGAAGTTGCTCATTTCCCTTTTTCTGTGATTCCTCCTGAGTGAAGGGGGAGGAAAACCCCTGCCACTTGGCATTAATGGAGTGCTGCACAGCCTCTTGCCTGAAGGAAGAGCTTTTAAGCAAGTAAAACCAGAATTCAGCAGAAAAAGTATCCCCCTTTACCTCAATTAGGAGATGAAAGGGGCCCCCTCAGGCTCCTAAGAAACCTGAAAGGACAGGGCAGCAAGAGCAGCAGGGGCAAGAAAAAATTATGATTTTGCTTTAAGTGTTACAACAACACTCTGCAAGGAAAGTTCTCAATTTGCCAGACTTCAAACATGATTAAGGGCACGGTGTTTAGCTCAGTGACATCAGTGTAAATCAGAGCTCTGCTGACATTAATTACCTGCACACTCATTGAGCCCTCTGGGATAATGAGCAGAGTGTCAGCACTTGTGGGGTCTCACCCAGCTCTGTCACTGCTGTGTTTCCAGCAGAGATTTCAGCCAAAATCTGAAATCTGTTCCTTGAATTTTAGTTTTTCATCTTCACCTTGGAGCACATTCTGCCCAAGACAATGTTTTGCTTTTTATATAACTATCAGGAAAGAGCCAGAGAGCTTAAGAAAGTGAACAGTGCACGTTTTAAGGTAACACCACTAAGATAAAAGTTTCAGAGCCCCATTGCTTGAGTTAATTCAAATTCAGCACTGAGGAGCCGACCAAGAACAGCTCCCACAGGCTCAGGATGGAGAAAAGCTCTTGCTGGAGTTCAGATTTGCAGCTGGTGCCCAGCACTGAAGCAAGGGAAAAACAGTGAGTGATGGTAACTGTAAATAGGATGGATAACTCACAGAAATGCACAGTGTCTTCTGAGTTTTAAACTCACAAAATATTGAATTCAAGTAGTTTGTAATAAATTGCTCCTACAAGAACAGGTCCAGGAAAGAGAGACATGATTGTAATTCAAATATGAGAGGTATGAAAATTGACATACAAGTTGCTGGTGTGTACAATCTCACCTGAGAAAGAAAAAAGAACTTTTAAAAATCCCCAAGTTCTTTAGTTAGTGGTGAGAATGCAACATTTTTGTGTCCTGTGCACAATTAAAAGGCTGGAACAAACCCCCTGTTCCCTTGTCCACTTAACAGGGGAGCTGCCATCCACCCAACACTGCTGCGAGTTCTCTGCCACAGAGTGCAGGAAGACAATGCTGCCTTCCACAGGTGACATTTTATTCATTAATGCTCCTCCACATCCTCCCCTCCTTTGCCAGAGGCCTCTCCCCAGACCACAAAGGCACAGCAGAACTCCCTGCAGCTCTTTGCTCTCCTCACTGACCCAATGCCACACAAACTCTCTCTTGAGCACCCCATGAAAAGTGGGACTTTGCCATGGGTGCTCTTTCTGCCACTTTAAAAAATCACCCAAAGGAAATTATAAGTGCCAACTGAGTGAAAAATCATTTTCCCTGTCTAAGCCTGGCCTGACCCAGGGAGATCCTTTATGGCTTTGGTTACACAGATCTGCCTCAGGATGCTGCCAAAAGGTTCAGGATTGTAACCTGGAGAGCTGCAAAGCAAACAGCAAAGCAAATACACTCAAACCAAACTTATCAATGTGTGAGAAATACAGGAAAAAAACCCAGCTCAAGTTCTGAAACTCCCAAACTACACCAGGACCAGAAGGTAAAACTCTATTCATATGCAAATTTCTCTCAGCTGATGCTCCACACATCAAATAATCTGAAAGCATTTAGCTAATGCCTGAAGTCTCTTCCACTCTTGGCAGCTCCAACCAGCATGAGTGGGAGAGCCTTAGTGCCTGCCCAAAGGAAATACTTGGTCTTGCACTCTTTGAGTTATATTGAGGTTTTCAAAGGGGGTAATAGAAATTATGTTAAAAAAAAAGAAAAAAGGTCAGTCCTCCCACTCAACATAGACATTAATAATTCCTTTTGAACCAGCTTTAGATATACCAAGCTTTAAAGAATAGCCATAAATCCATATTCAACTTTAATCTCCTTATCTGTGCACAGGAATCAGGGAACCAAACAGTTCATTGCCCAACACATCTTCAGCAGCAAAGCTACTCTGAAGGAAGGTGTTCCACAGTACCTGTTGCTAATTGTTAAATATTGCATCTTGAACTTTGGAGCTGGTTTCAAACTCAGTTGAAAAGTTTGTAAATTAACTTGTTCCTCCATTGCTCTGTCTTTGGAGTGCATAGAAAATAACTGAATTCTAGAATCACAGAATAATGAGGTTGGAAGAGACCCCTAATATCATTGAGTCCAACCTGTGCCCTAACACCTCAACTAATCCATAGCACCAAGTGCCATGTCCAGCCTTGTTTAAACACACCCAGAGATGGTGATTCTACCACCTCCCTGGGAAGAGCATTCTTTATGATCCTTTCAGTGAAAAGTTTCTTCCTGATATCCAACCTACACCTTCCCTGACATAGCTGGAGACTGTCCTCTGAAGAAAGGCAGAGGAAGCCAAAGACCATCTCTGACTCCCTCAGTTACAAGAAAGGAGCAGACATTGTGACCAAGGCAAACATAGAACAAACCCCCAGGAGGACACCTGGACTTGGGCAGAGCAGCAGAGAAATCTGTCACACACCCAAGACACATAAAACACACAGAGGTTCACAGGGAGTGAGCTCTGAGATGCTCAGGTAGGTTGCACCATAAAAGATATACCTGATGCCATCACTGCTGAGACCAAGTGACAATGAAGGTTTGTTCTCAGCATCCTGGTGACAATGACACCTAAAATGGCAGAACCCACTTGAGTGTACTCTGATCTTAGAGCTGAGATTTCAATAGCATTGGCATTTGAAGGAAATAAAATATTTAATTTCTTCCTATTTATTCCATGTTGGGAAGCAGAGGTGTGGCTGCAGAACAAGGACATGGGGAGAAGCAATTTCACTGCATTTTCACTGCCCAGCTGTGTCTGTAGTGTTTTCCTGTTGTCTCCTGCTTCCTGTAAACACAACACCTGGCCTGGGCTGATCCCCAGAGTGTCCATCCTCAGGGCAGGAATACACCCTGGAAATGCCCCACAACACACATGTTCTCAAAAACTGAGCCCAAATGCTGTCACACACCTAAACCACTCAGCCCCAACCAAAAAATTCACATCAGTGAGCAGACACAGAAAGAACACCCTGCCAAACAGGACACCTCTACACCAGCACAGGGATGAACTGCACAATTACAGAAAAACTGATGTTGTGCAGAGTGATGTGGCCAATTACACTGCTTTAAAACACACATCCAAACAGTCAGCTTAATTAGGCACGAGGAAAAACCACTTTATATCCCTTCCTCAGATCCTTCTCTGTATTTGTCTCTCTCTCCATTTCCAAGGAGGCAAATATTTGTCCTGCCCCAGGAGGGAGGCCACAGTGAGATGTAATAAAGGACAGGGGCTTAATAACATGAGGTATTTACAGAACAGCAGACAGAAAATATTGACTTGGCAGAACAGAGGGAACATCATTTGGAATGGTCTTCAGGTCAGGGCTGCTGTGGCAGTGGTTGAAAAGAAACAATTGATGCTGAGGTCCTGGGAAAAGGCAGGAAATTAAAAAGGGAAGATGCTGTATCAACATTTACCAGTATTTTTAATGCACAATTTAGATTATGAATTCCAATAAACCCCAGAGCAGACAAAGAGCAAAATGCAAACTCTGCTTTATTCCTTGATAATGCACTGTATGAGAAAATGGAACTGAGCGCATCCGATCAAATCAAAACGTGAGGCAAGATTTCAACAATATCTCAGAAATGGACTTCAGGAGGATGAGTTACAATAGTGCTGGCAGTCCAGATGAAGCCTTTTGGAGAGGGACACATTCCACTGAGCTCCCAAGCCTCCAGCTGAGCTGGTGAGTGCTCTTCTTGCACATAAAGATGGATTCTTCCCTCTGGAGATGCATGGAAATGCAGGAGCCCCTTCCCATATTTTCCTTGTTAGTTTTTGGCAAATGAACATCTTGAAAAAAGCAATACCATTTCAATATTTAAAGTGTTTGAGCCTCTATCTGGTCAGTGCACAGAATGGAGTGAGGAATGTTCTACTTTGTTACAGCAGCACAAATCCAAGTGCCTTCATTCTCAATTTTGTTTTTGAGCAGTGATTTTACATCTGTACAGAGAGCAGGAAAAACTTGATCTGCTGACACCAACAGATTGTCTCAATCCCCACATTCCCCCCCTTCAAAACAACAGAAAAGCAGCCCTGCTCCACAATATCCTTCTGCACAGTTTTCACAGAATTCATAGAATTCACAGTTTTCACAGAATTCATAGAATTCAGTTCCACTTTGGGGCACAGATTCTCTTGACTGTGTTTGTATCGCACCCCACAAATTTTACCTTTCTGAACTGTCACCACAAGGAACAGGTTGAAACCAACCACTGTTAGTGAGGATTCTTATCCAGAGTTACAGCCCTGGCCTGAGAGCAGAGCTACCTTGCTCATTAAAGAGCAGGAAGTCACCAAAAAGTAAAAACTTCGTGATTGATTCCTGGAGCAGAAGTGAGCTGAGTTATTAAATACATATATCTATCAATGGAAGTTCTTCATCAGGCACAGCTACACCTGTCTGGATGCTCATCCCAACACTTGAAGGTACTTATTTAGGGAATAAATGCTGGTTTATGTGTCTCAAAAGCATATCAGGCCTTTCCATGTTCATTTTTATCCCAATGTGTGCATGCCAGCTCTGTAAAGCTGCTTCCTGATGTGTCTGCTGGGTCCAATCTTGTTAAGTGTTTGCATTCTATGCTGTTTCACAAAGTATAAAATAATCCACTTCAGCAGCCTTACTTAAAATTTATGGCATGGCAGCTGCAATCTTAAGCCTTGTGTTAATAAAAAAAAACACATAAATTTTGTTCCTGATCAGTAGCCAAGTTCACCAATAGATAATTTCTGCTTTATCTGAAGGCCTGATGAAACTCTGCATTTACCCAGAATGAAGAAAAAGTGGAATTTGCGCAGAGTCAGACACAAATAGCAAATACAGGTTTGGAAAGCAAAGTGTAACCGAGTCCCATTCCCTGGCTCTCAAAAAGCCCAAAGAGGTGAATCCAAACAATGGGAAGAGTCCAGATACTGCAGTAAAGGAAGCCAACTTTGCTCCTGCTGGAAAAGAGAGTTTTCAGTTTTTGTGCCACCCCTGGAGGAATTCTGCTGACCAAAATCACAGGCAGCAGCAAGGAAGAGGGGGAGCTGGCAGGAGCATCCTTCTCAAGTGGTGATAACAGCCCATAGATTTGCTGCTCAGCTGTGAGGCTGCTCTTTTCTAAATGCTTGACTTCTCAGACTTAATGTGGTGTGAAAGCTGGGCTTGCACGACATAGATAAACATAATTATCTCCTGCTCATAGGGAGCATTATTTAAAAGAAGTTTTCCATATTCACAATTCGCCAGGATAAAGAGGATTTGCGGTGATCAGGAGGCCAGCAGAGTGAAAATGTGGGAATTAAGTAAAAATCTGGAGTGTGCATTCACCCAAAAGAACACTTTAGAGAAGACTAGCAAGGTATTATGGTTTGCTAGGAAAAAGCTTTCTGACTTGAGAGAGAATTGGAAAGGAAAACAGCCCTTGATCCCAGAGCAGGATGAAGCTCCTCAATCCAGGGAAATGACCTGCACCAGGCAGGGCAGGACTGTGCCCAGCACAGGAACCCTCAGCTCCCTGCTCATTCTTGACCTTCTCCCATCCACAGAGCCAGAAATATCCCCATTGCTTCTAAGTCATACTCAAGGCAAGTAAATGAAAGTTTTTGCATGGCTTGTATTACATCCATTTCAACTTTATATCTACCAAGTTACTTTAGTAAATCAATTTTAATGTAAAAGAAAAAATCTTATAAGCTTATTTTCTCCTTCTGCAGACAGTAAGTTTAACTGCTTTATGTATTTAATCATCCTGAAACACCATTTTTTCCCAATTTCGATTCAAATGCACACAGACAAATCAAAAGTAACAGCCAAATCTAATGAAAATAACACTCGATTCACCCAGTGACAGAAGCATACAGAAAACCAAGAACCCATATCCACATCCATCTGTAAACCTGCTTAAATAAGTGTTCATAGCTTAAACATTGCAGGCTTAGCACTAAAAACTCAGCTCTAAGAATACACCCAGCATTAAGCTTTAAAAGGATTTATCATCCATTGAGAATCTTACCTGGGAAAATAACCAGGAAAAAAAGCAAAATATGGCTACATCCTGCATGCCAGTTTTACATCCATCATTAGAAACTGAAATGCTAAATTAAAACGTAAGAGACTGTCACCGTCATATTTTCTGGAAAAATCCCCTTGCCCAGGATTTTCTCCTGGGAAGCTAAAAAGCCTCAGAGAAAAAGGAAAATAATAGTTATCTGATTCACTTCTCCTGTGTTTTGAAGCTTTGGAATGTGGTTGGGACATTGTTTACCAACAAGGTGATTGTTTAATTGGTTTCTGCTGTGAATTATTATTTTGACTTATTGGCCAATCAGGGCCAAGCTGTGTTGGACTCTGAAGAGAGAGTCACAAGTTTTCATTATTATCTTTTTAGCCTTCTGTAAGTATCCTTTCTGTATTCTTTAGTATAGTTTAACAAAGCCTGGATGTGGCACTGGGGGCCAGGGTTGAGTTGAGGGACTGGGCCTGGGTTGGACTCGATGATCTTGAAGGTGTCTTCCAACCTGGTCATTCTGTGAATTCTTTCCAAGTAAACTCAACCCTTTAGTAAGGATTCAGGTGTCATTGGGGAAATCAACTGTGTCAGCACAAGGAGCACCTGCAGCAGCTCATGGTCCTCAAAGATTTCACTTAGGGAAGATCTGACAGCAAACCCTGCACTGATAGAGTGTGTGTCCTTCACAGGTTGAAATTCCGTCATTTTGAGAGCTCCTTAAACCCTACTGGAAAAAAGCCCCTGGAACCTGGGAAACAAAGAAACTCGAAAAATGTAAAACAATTTATCTGCTTCTGTTTGTTCCTCTCGTGTGCCAATCAAGGCACTGCCACCCACATAAACTATTCTGTTTTTTCTGTCTCTCATTGGCAAATAGATGAAGGATATTGATTTGACTGGCAGAGAAATAAAAACAGATTCAGCTTCACTGAACTTTAATATAACATAATTTGAAGCTAAATGTGTTACAGACTGGTATCCAACAAAACAACATTTCAAATCTGAAAAAAACTAATTCCACAGGAGGCCAAGAGCAGGAATGGACTAAAATATTGGATTTGAAGACCAGAGGCAGATCTTTCATGTAAAGACAAAGTAAAAGAAGATTTTATATCACACCAATGCCTAGAGAAAGATCCTCTGAGCTCAGAACCAATATTGGAGTTTGTTCAACACTCACAGTATGTTTGCATAAAAGCCACACTCCTACTCCATCATCTGAGGACAAGAAGTCAATCTCAGGGTATGGGGATAATCACAGTGACTACTCCAACACAGACACAACACAAGCATTAAAGGGAAAGGATAATCTTAATCACTGCTCCTCTAATCCCATCTGTAGGATTGACGGGGGGTAGGACAGTCAGGACAGACGGACACGAGAGATCTCTGCAGCCAGGGCTGGAACTTGGGGTTCATTGCAAAGGGCCTGGGGGCAGGGCCCTGCTGGGAGCTGCCAGACACAGCCCAGAGCAGGCCTGAGAGAGGAGAGGGGAGAGAGTAAAAGGGGTAAGAATGTAAAAGGCAAGAGCTAAGAGACAAGAGGTAAGAGTAAGAGAGGTAAGAGCTAAGACTAAGAGCAAGAGTAAGAGAGCGAAGCTCCCCTTACAATACAATAAATCATCTTCTGTGTTGAATATTCTGATTCTCACCAACCAATCTAGTACAATACACAAATCCTACAGCATTTCCATACAGCCTATAAGAATCATTACATGACCACACTGTGTTACATTTTAAACCCTAAAAACTCCTCTTTGGGCCCCTTCTGCCAAGCTGCAGGGTCTGCTCTGGCCCTTGGGCCTGTCTGCAAGCAGAGGGTGTTGTTCCATCAAAAGGGGATCACCTTCAGCTGGCCATGCCATTGTTTTCCAGTTGTTCAGTAACTGAGATATCTCAAAGCTTGCTTTCATTTCAATCTCACTTATAGTTTCCATATTCTCAAAATCTTTTGCCAGACAATCATATTGATAAGGCTTTCCTGTTTCATCTTCCCCAACACCCATCCCTTGCAGAGCCCCTGGGAGCACAGTGAGAGTGCAGCCATGCAGAGCAGAGGCTGGTGAGTGCTCTGCAACAAGGGGAAATTAACTCAGGCATCCCCTCCCCTCTCAACATCCTCTGTGTCAATGAAGTTTTCTGCAATCCCTCTGCCCCAGTGTTTTGTGCTCATAGCCCCTTGCTCCAGAGGCAAGCTAAGGACTAAACCTGAATTTTTCACACAAAATTCAGCTTTCAAATGAAAAATAAAATCTTTCGGGTGTTGCTGAGAAATGAAGCAACTGAGGTTATGAGCAGGGAACTGCTTATGATCAAGGGCTGCTCAAAGGATTAGCAGCATTCAAACATTTAAATGTTTAGCCCATGATTCCACTCAATTCAGGACTCAAACAATTTTTTCACATGCTCTTCATTACTGAGAAATGAAGGAACATTGTCCCTATTGTGTGAGTGAAAAACTGTCATATAAGCACCACAGGATGCATTTTTATGTGTAGCAATGTACCTAAAGCTGTAAGATGGCAATTAGCAAGGCTGAAAGCAGCAGCCAGGCACGTAACTCCTACAGAAAACCAGTGGGAACTAATCACTTAACACCTTTTTCAAACTGGCATTAGCTCCTGTGTAGCTCCCATGTCCTTAACACATGGAAATCTGTATCAAACTTGCACAAAAACTCTGGAGGACACCAAAGAGCTGAATCCAGACGCTTTACACCCAGTCTCTCTAACAGAAGGTAATTTGTTCTTGTCCCAAAATGCCTGGAAAAGGCAAGGGATGAGTGCTGGATTGTAGCCTTGACACCTGGCTGGACAAGGATGGCTCAACACAGTCCAAATCCTCAGCATTTCATGGAACCACAGAATGGTTTGGGTTGGAAGGGACCTCTGTAACCTTGGTGTAAACACCAATCACTTGGTTTTAGAATTTTAAAAGTTTAATAGTAATAATAGTTAATAGTAATAAAAGTTTAATAGCAATAAAATGGTTATAAAAATAGTAATATAATTAGAGTAATAAAAATTAGGACAATTAGAATTTAGGACAATATGAGACAATAAAAACAAAGACTTATGGATGGTCTGGGTACCTCTTTCTGGGCAACATAAGCCCGAAAAAGGACCCACGTTAACAGAGGATTAACCCTTAACAGCAACAGCCTCTTGCATATTCATACACCTCATACATGATGCATAAATTCCATTCAAATACAGGATTCTGTCTGGTCATCCTCAACTTCTTCCTCTGAATCCTGACAGCACCTTTGAGGTGGGAAGAAGTTCATTTCTTCTGATAATGGAGCAATAAATTCTTTTTCTCGGAAAGATTCAGGTGTCCTGTGGCTGCTATCTCAGTGCGAGCCTTCTCTTTCTAAAGAAAGTATCTTACACAGCATAGTTTCTATTTTAACATTTTGTCATAACCTAAAACTATATTTGACACACTACTTAAGAAAATTAACACAGCATAACTTTCTAACATAACACATATAATATTCATTTTAATATTTGTGAAAAGCCAAACATAAAATACTCATTTTTCACAACCTCTTGTCCCAGCCCCACTGTGCCACTCACAGGAAAGCCGTGGAGAAGTCAAGCCTCTAGAGAAGAAGTCAGGGTTCAAGTGGAAATGCTAGGACTAGCAAAGATGCTGAATTTCTCAAGTAGTGAAATTCCAGGACTGGGTACCTTGTCTCATTTCCAGTTCTCAGTGCATTCCTACATTTATGACAACAGACCCAAGTGAGCACAGCGGTACATAAAAAGAGTTTAAAGAGGCAAATAGAGAGCACAGTGCTCAGCCTCAGCAGCTTCTAGTGCAGAAAATATTTTTCTTTTAGTTCTTAGAGATGCTGAAGCAGCCTGTGCTGTCCTGTGTGACCGTGTTCACAGGGGTCCAAGGATGAGGGAAGAGACCAGGATCTGACTCCATGTTTCAGAAGGCTGATTTATTATTTTATGATATATATTATATTAAACTATACTAAAAGAATGGAAGAAAGGATTTCATCAGAAGGCCAGCTAAGAATAGAAAAAGAAAGAATGATAACAAAGGTTCGTGGCTCAGACAGAGAGTCTGAGACAGCTGGGCTGTGACTGGCCATTAATTAGAAACACCCAGATAAGACCAATCACAGATGCACCTGTTGCATTCCACAGCAGCAGATAATCATTGTTTACATTTTGTTCCTGAGGTCTCTCAGCTTCTCAGCAGGAAAAATCCTAAGGAAAGGATTTTCCATAAACATGTCTGTGACAGTCACCCACAAAAACGAAGGCCCCAATATCCGATGTTCACAGAATTCCCAGAATGACTGGGTTGGAAGAGACCTCCAAGATCATCGAATCCAACCCAGCCCCAACCCCTCACCCAAACCCTGGCACCCAGTGCCACATCCAGGCTTTGTTAAACACACCCGGGGATGGGGACTCCACCACCTCCCTGGGCAGCCATCCCAGAACTTTATCACCCTTTCTGTAAAAGCTTTTTCCCAATCTCCAGCCTGTATTTCCCTTGGTGCAGCCTGAGGCTGTGTGCTCTGGCTGTGTCAGTGCTGCTGCAGACAGAGCCCAGCCCCAGCTGAGCACAGGCACCTTTCAGGGGCTGCAGAGAGTGATGGGGGCAGCCCTGAGTCTCCTTTTCTCCAGGCTGAGCACCCCCAGCTCCCTCAGGGGCTCCTCTCAGGGTTTGTGCTCCCAGCCCCTCTCCAGCCTCGCTGCCTCCTCAGGATGTGCTCAAACATCTCAACATCAGTGTTTTGCCCCAGCAGAACAAAGCTCCACAATGAGGAGATCAATTGGGTTAGCACAGGAGCCAGCAGCCCCGTTTGCCCTTGCAGCAGCACAGGTACCCAGCCCTCATCCCCTGCTCTCTCCTGCAGCATCCCAGCCCTGACAGAGCTCTGGGGCTCGCAGGGTTTGTGCTGATGAGCTCAGGCCCTGCTCACATCCCTCAGCACTGCCCCAGAGCCACTCTGCTCTCCCAGGAGCCCTCCTGCCTCCCAGGCGCTTTGGGGCCTCTCACAAACCCAGGAAGAGACAAGGTGGAACCTCCAGGCACAAATCCTCCATCCTGCCTCCAAATACATGTGTCTCACTAAACAAGCTCTGATTTCCTGTACCACCAAATCTCTTATTTATGAAAAGCAAAATGAACCAGCACAAAAAAGCCTGCTGCAAATCTCTGTTCAGAGTACAAGCCTGTATTTTATTTGTTCATTTGTTTGGCGTTTTTTAAATCAGTCCTGAATTCAAGCACAAACTAGTGCACCCTCCAGGTTTTAATTTTGAGTTTTCTAGGACTGAAAAAACATGTGCAACATTTGCCCAAACCTAGTTACTATTTCTGCCCAAACTAGTTTTTGTTTTTTCTAGGACAGCACAGAGAGTGCAGAATGCATCCAGGGATGGAAGATGAAGATACACAGCAAATCCATGTTTACACTGATACTGCAGAGCTCAATAAATGTGCAGCAAACCTGCAAGCCCACAAAATTGCTACTAAAAAAAGCCATCAAATGTACATGTATGAGAGCAATAGAAAAGTGGGGTGTCCTTCATAATGCAAAGCCTCTCACTGCAGGCTTTTAAAATCCTGGCAGCCCGAGTGGTCCACAGATGTTAAATATTATTAGATCACTTCAGGGAAAGAACATGAAACACTGTTCTGTCAGATTCACAGCTGCTGTTCCACAGACTCTCAGACTGTTTCAAATTAGGAGGAAGGGACACATTTTTTACAGTATATGGGTGATTAACCACTGGTGCAAACAGCAAAGGGGAAGGATTGGAGCTGCCATATCTTGATATTTGAGATGAGAAGTTTCCTAAAGACACATTTAGACAAAACATAAGCTAGGTTTGCTAAGAGCTACAATGCTTTTTGTGGCTCTGAGTGAAGGAAAATAAGTGAAAATCAGTAGTTTGGCTACCAAAAGATGCAGTACCACCGGATGGTCCCTCCTGTGCCTAATTCCTGTGACTGAGTTTTAATAATAATGATGATGATGATGATGATTATTGTTGTTGTTGTTGATTTTGGTATTATTATTATTATTACTATTATCATCATCATCAGACCTGATTTTGAAAAAACTACTTCTGCTTAGAAAAGTGAGGTCCCAGAGGTGGGAATGGCCCATCCCATAATTCACTCCCAAAGTTTTTCCTTAGGATGGTGACAGGCTGGAGTGGAGCACAAGGGGCCACCCCTTCTGAGAGAACTGAAACAAGAACCCTTTCTTCAGCGAGATTATGGACTTTATGTGAGAGGATTTTAAGGCAATAACTTAAGATTTCAAGCCTGCAGAGCCATGGAATATTAAAATGGCTTTACTTTAGATAACATAATTCTTTCATTCTTAACAAGCATTTCCTTATGATAGCATAATAATCCATAGTTTGAGCTATTGCTTTGTTTCAAGTAAAAGTGATTACTATGGCAAAAAGCAAAGAGGATTCAATAAACTGGGTAATCTTTTCTGTCTGCTCTACAACATTTCAAATGTCCTGAACTGTAAGAACTTAACCCAAAGACAAGGGAAAAAAGAAAGACATTTCAATCTCACAGCTCCAGATTTCACCACAATCCACACAAAAAATCTCATTTCCAGTTCAATTTAGGCTTGAAGGTTTGTATTTTTAACATGGCCAGTTTACCCAGCTGTCTTAAGAAAACCAGTTCAAGGTAGAAATATAAAATGGTTTGGGTTGGAGGAGATTAAAATTAATTCAGTTCCACCCCCTGCTATGGACAGGAACACCTTCTACTATCCCAGGTGGCTCCAACCTGGCCTTGGACACTCCCAGGGATCCAGGGGCAGCCCCAGCTTCTCTGGGCACCCTGTGCCAGGGGCTCATGGGGAAGAATTTCTTCTAAATATCTAAATCTCCCCTCCTTCAGAGTAACCACGGGTTCATAAGAACATGTCTGGCAACACTGATCCCTGCATGGGATACCATAAATGAGAAGATCTAAACAAAATGAATGAAAAGATTTAGCTAGAGCAAAATATTTCAGAACTTTATTAAATCTAGAAAGTGGTGATTTTGCTTTGGAAGGATGTTTTATTGTTGTTCATTAAAAAAAAACCCTGATTTTGCAATTACCTTTCTATGTAATCAGAGAAATCCTGTTAGTGCACAGTAAACTCTTCTGTTGCTTAGCAGTTTTCATCTCAAAATGAGAAAGGCTATGAAAGGACTTATGGTCTCCAAAGCAGAGTGCGTAATTGCAACATGTTTCCAGGAACATTAATCCTATCTTTACCAGTGCTAAGCTTTACAGTTTACACATCTGTGCAACTGGATGTCTTCATTGTTCTTATGGGATCTTTATTCTCTTTTCCTTAGATTCCTTCCTTTCTCTCACAATAATAAATTAATGTGTCACATACACAACAATTCTTAAACCTCAATGCTGCATTAAGCCTCACACAGAAGCACAAACATCCCTTAAGCCTCAGGCTCAAAATCATTTCTGTGTTCAGATGTTCTGCATGCAAATAATACCTTGTAGCTTTGATAAAACTTAAATGTTTCAGTCAAAACAAGGAGAATCTCTGCAGCAGTGAAGTTTCAGGTAATTAATCCCTTACTACTGGGACTATATAGATGTTTTTGTCACTTCCATAATGCCACAACAAAAACTATCCAAAGACTCATTGACCCTAAATAAAAGATAATTAACATTTCTGTCAGTTATTCAATGGCTAATTTATATTTAGGTAGGATATATGAACAGGTTTTATGGGTGCCCAGGGAAACAGAAGGAAGCACATGTGGAAAAGGTTTTTTCACAGCCACTCCTCAGACCACCCTTTATTTCAGTTTCATCCAGCAAGGCAGGGCTTGACTCATCAAAAATAATTGTGGAAGATTTAATGATTCTGCCTCTCATTACTTCTATATTGATGATGCTCTATGATTTTGCACTTTCTACAACATTACTTTGTTAATACTTAAAACTAAATCTCAAAATACCATTATTTTACTTTATCTTGGAGTGACAAATCCTCTGTTTTAATTCAAGTCTTTTAAACTCTATTGATATGCCTTGATGTAATCTCAAGCACTCTGATCTGAGTCAGCAGGACTCAAAACCACACATGCATGTATTTGACAGGATAAAGTGTTCTGCCTCTTGCAGCACTGATCTCCAACCACTGCTCTGCTGGAGCTACTCAAATGACAAAACTAAACCAAAAAAACACCCAAATGAATCAGGATCTGAAAGCCAGAAACTCCAACACTGAAGCCAGCAACGATTTTTTAGCGTAATATTGTCCCCAAAAGTTTTGATGGTTTGAAATAGAAGAAGAGAACTGAGTTTTGCATCTGTTTATCCACTTGAACACACAAATCCCAGCCCAAACCCACTCTGTGTGACACTCTGTGCAGAGAAGGGAGGGCTCCAGGGACACCTCCCTGAGGCCTCAGCGCTCAAAGGGAGCTCATGAGAAAGCTGGAGAGTGACTTTTGACAGGGACTGAGAGTGAAAAGACAAGGGAGAATGGGTTTAAACTAAAAGAGGAGAAATTTAGATGGGATATGTGGAGGAAACTCTGCCCTGTGAGGGTGGGCAGGCCCTGGCACAGCTGTGGCTGCCCTGGATCCCTGGCAGTGCCCACGGCCAGGCTGGACAGGGCTGGGAGCACCCTGGGATAGTGGAAGGTGTCCCTGCCATGGCAGGGGTGGCACTGGATGAGTTTTGAGATCCTTTTTAACCCAAACCATCCCAAGCTGGTCTATAGGAGCACATTCACTAAGGCTCCCCAGAGACCTCATGAAATACATCTGTGACCAGTGGTGGGGGTCAGGGTCGGCAGGAACTGCACTAAAGCAGCAACAAATAGAGAGTAAAAGCAGAAAAGTGAATCCTCAGCAAGAATTTTAAAAAAGAACAACGGATAACAATCAACAGTTTTCGAGCTGTGCCTCCCAAGTTTACAATCCTCACTTAGAGGGACAGATATCACACAAATTTACAAGATTCTCCAGAGTAACATTCACCATAACTTGACTTTATAAAGCAAATAAATAAGCAAGAGCAAGAAAAACATATGTGCATCTCTTTTATAAATTCAGAACAGTGCCCAAAACTACAAAAAGAGCTGTCATACACCTGAGTTTTAATTGCTACTTCTGCTAAATAAAGGCATTATTATTTTTTCAGTTACCTTCAGGTTCTCTGAGCAGAACAGATTAGTTTAATGAGACTTTGGATGAAGCACTCCGAGTCAAAAAAGTACAGAAACTGTTATCCCCCCTGCCAACCTTTGCCATGCTTTATTAAATTGGAGCAAACAAAGAACTGCATCCCTCTACTACTGATTCAACAAAGGATTAGACACTGACATGGATAATGGAAACCCCTAAATCCATCAGATTGAATGTGAATAAATAAATAAACAAATCCTAAGACACATTAAGCCTTCTAGCTGAAGTGGGGAAGAGAAAATCCCTAAAAGTTACACCAGTACTTTGCTCGGGTGTTTCTTCTACGCTCCTGTGATACATCCCACAACAATGGGGCTGGGCACACAGCTGGTATTCAATTAATGAATTATTTCCTGCCAAATCCAAATGGTGCTCTCAGAGAACTCCATTGCATTTTTCCCCTTAACACCCTGCACACCTCAAAAAACAACACCCAAGAGCCACAGAAGACATTATATGAAATGAAAGTTTCACTTACTGTGTGATCAAAGTAATGTTTTATTTGATTTATAGATTCTGCTACAGCTCCTGCTGCACAAGCCAAAACTATTTGAGTGATAAATTACAGGGGTGCATGAAATTACAGACTGGGGGGAATAACTCGTCAAAGATCCCAAGGGAAGGTGCAGCATGCAAGATGCAGTCAAAAAAAGCTAGAAAAAGAAGTTCCCTTTGCATGACAAGTTCCTGGATGTACAAATTTTATTTGGCTGCTGATTTGTAGGATTTTAGGGTTTAGCAATCTGTATCTGCTGCTCTTCCTTTGCAAGGGAAGGTGCCTACAGAACATGGACAATTATTTTCTTCTTTCCCCCATCTCTGACACTTTCTAAGAGCCACTTGCATCAATTCCAGCTGAAAAGCCCAGAGGAAGGCAGAGCAGCTTTTCTCAGCTCAGCTTTGTCCTAGCTCTGACACAAGCTCTGATTTCCCTGCATGGCTTAAACTAGAGGCAGCCTGTCTCATGCAGTTGTTTCTAATTAATGGCCAATCACAGCCCAGCTGGCTCAGACAGAGAGCCTGAGACACAGACCTTTGTTATCATTCTTTGCTATTCTATTCTTAGCGAGCCTTCTGATGAAATCCTTTTTTCTATTCTTTTAGTATAGTTTTAATGTAATATATACCATAAAATAATAAATCAGCCTTCTGAAACATGGAGTCAGATCCTCGTCTCTTCCCTCATCCTTAGACCCCAGTGAACACGGTCACCGGTGGCATCACTGTGGGTCTCAGCTCTGCAGTGCCCCACGGGCTGGGCACTCCCTGTCCCTCTATCCAGGGCTGCAGGAGCTCTGCCCCATCCCAGCTGCACCCCTGGGCTCCCCTGGAGCAGCCAGCCCTGCTCAGGCTGCCTGAGCCCCCCATCTGCTGCTCCTCAACACCTCTGGGCTGAAACACATCAGGGCTGGACTGAACAGGGAGAAAAGCAGCAGGGATTCTCCATCCTCTGTCAGCACTGCAGATCCACGGGTTTAGCTGGCCCTGGCTCCAGAGCACCATTAGGAAGAGGCTGCTGTGCTGTCCAGCTCGTTTGTGTTGTGGTGTGTTTTTAGCTTCCGGGTCCCTTTCTCAGGTGTGCCAATATTCCCTTCTCCCTTCCCCCTCGCCCCTTGCTGAGTGTGCCCTGTCAATCAGGCTAACATACCAGCAAGGCGTCGTGTGGTTGGTCGATTTCAAAGGATGCTCCTCAGGCCTGGGGGACATTGGCCTGTATAGGTGTCCCTAGTCCCTTGAGACCCTGCCCCTTTCACCTGGTTGGTAGCTCACCTGTCCCCTCCCCTTCCCCTGTCCCCGAGCTTAAAAGGTTAATGAGACCATGCGGCCTCCATTCTGGTGGAGCAGTTGCCCCGGTTCAGACCTCTGTAACCATGGAATAAACATCTGGATATAACCCTCCAGCAGAATCCTCTCCTTTTTTCTCTTCACCATCGCCAGAAGCTCTCTCTCCTGAGGGAAACGGAGTCCCTGACAAGCCTGGACTTGCTCAGTGCCCTGCTGCAATCTCCAGCAGCCGAGGTATCTCTGGGGTAAAGCACCACAGAAGCCGCCTTTGGCCCAGCAGCGAGCACCACACTGACCCAGGCACAATCTAACTGGTAATATTGGGATTCCTATTCCAATAGTTTGGCCAAGGCTGGTGACAAACACTGACAGTGCCACTGGCTGAGGAAAGGCTGTGAAAACCTGGGGCTGCTCCAAGGCTGATGGGCTTTGCAAATCTGAAGGGGTAAATTCCCTTGTCCTACCTGGACACCAAAAGTCTCATTCTCCTCTGGGGTTCTGAAACTCTCAAACACCTTTCAAAGAGAAATGCAAAATCCACCTAATACATACGGAAAAAACACTCTCACTAAGCTGTCAAGAAGTTAGAGAAAGTACAGGAGAGACTGAGGCAGATTTTCAACATTTTTTCCATAATAATGACCAAAATTTGCACAATACTAAAAGTCTCCCGTGAGAATGCAAACATCACTATAATCCCTTTTAACAAAGCACACAGAGAAATTAAAGCAAGCTTAACTAAGCAATGTTTGTGAATATTAATGAGCCTAAAAGCTAAATCCAAGCTTTTAAAATTTAAAGTAAAGAGAGGATTGTTTTCAGACTAATTTGTATTTAAACCCGATGCTTTGCATGTGAAATGCAAGGAAGAGAATGAACTGTGGTGCCCTGGAAAAGCATTAAAATAAGTGTAACCAAGTAAGATCTTTGAGAATTCTAAATATCTGCATCTGTCCAGCTTTTAAGCTGATACAGTGAGATGTGCTCAAATATCACTGGACAGTGGCTTATTCCAAATCTCCACATCCTGTTTTATTGTAAAGATCAAAAGAATATGGGGGATTTTTCCTTATTGTCATGATTCAAACAGCAATGATGTTTCACATGACATGTGAAAGCAACACATTTGCCATCCAGAGTAGTTTAGGACAAAAGTGGAACGATTTCCACATCTGACACAGGCAGCTCAAGCTTGATTTGGTGAGGCTGAACATCCCTCGCATCGAACTGAATGTTGTAAAATCCCACCAGCTTCAGCAAGAAGCAGAAATCACATCAGGTGGGATTTACCCAGATCCCAGATGTTTATCACAGACACCCACATCACCTCTGCTCTCTGCAGTTAGTGAAGAGAAACTGATCCTTTTATTCTGAATTCATCCCAGCCTCCTGGAGATGCCTTGGTGAGATGGATCAGCCTTGAGTGTGGTCACTAATTGTTGTCACCAATTGTTGTGGTGTTGTGAGGGTCCCCAGGATGAGGTGAGAGATGAGAATTGACTCCAAGTAAACAATTCTCCAAATCACATTTCAAAGGAGCAAAACATGGAGAAGCTGAAGTTTCTCAGCTTCCCAGAAGAAGAAATCCTGGCAAAGGGATTTTTCAGAAAATATGACAGTGACACTTGAGAACACTCGTTCCTCTCCAGAGGCTCTGAGGGAGCTGAGGGATCACTGCAGGGCAGCTGTCAGTGGCACAGACACCTCACACAGATGGATCTCACTCCTCAGGGGCCAGAAGCCAAACAAACCCCACCCACCCACTGAAATCTGACCAAAATTTGAGAGTACCAGCTCAATCCTTGGAACAGCCATGACCAGACTCCTGTTTCTTGGCCATCCTGACCTGACAGAGCTGCACTAGGAACATGGAAGGGCTTGGGCTGGAAGGAAACTTAAAGGTTCATCTCATCCCACCCCTGCCATGGCAGGGACACCTTCCCCTGTCCCAGGTTGCTCCCAGCCCTGTCCAGCCTGGCCTTGGGCACTGCCAGGGATCCAGGGGCAGCCACGGCTGCTCTGGGAATTCCATTCCAGAGCCTCCCACCCTCACAGGGAACAATTCCTCCCCAGAACCCCATCTAACCCTGCCCTCTGGCAGTGGGAAGCCATGCTCTTCTAAATAATCTTTTCAGTACCTTTTAGTTTTGATGTTTTATTGTTCCCTTTTTCCTTTTCTTTTGCTGTGTTTTGTTTGGGTTTTTAAGTTCAAGACCACACCAGAGTTGAAGTTTTCATTGCCCTAAATTCCTTCACCGAGGAGCACAGGCTGAGCCCTCTTGGTATTCTCACAGAAATACCTGTCTGCTCTTTTCTGTGTTTGGAAACCTCCAGTCCATGGGGAAAAATCCATTTTCTGTTTAATACCGATAATGTAACACAGACAGCAGAGAATGGCATGACAATTGCAGCAGTGTGTGAGAAAAGCCAGGGCACTGGCAGGCACAGGCTGTGCTGGGATGCCAACACCAGGCACCCATCCCCAGGAGCACCCAGGCTTGTGACAGTGTTCACAGGGGTCTGAGGATGAGGGAAGAGACGAGGATCTGACTCCAGGTTTCAGAAGGCTTGATTTATTATTTCATTAAATACATTACATTAAAACTATACTAAAAGAATAGAAAAAATTATTTCATCACGGCTAGCTAAGAATAGAATAACAAAAAATGATAACAAAGGTTTGTGGCTCGGACAGAGCCCGAGCCAGCTGACTGTGATTGGCCATTAATTACAAACATCCAACATGGGCCAATCACAGATGCACCTGTTGCATTCCACAGCAGCAGATAATCATTGTTTACATTTTGTTCCTGAGGCCTCCCAGCTACTCGGGAAGAAAAATCCTAAGGAAAGCATTTTTCATAAAAGATGTCTGTGACAGAGGCTGAGGCATGGAAACTCCAGTCCCTGATCTATCCACAGAGCACATCCAGAGATTTACAGAATAATTCAAGCAGTCACCAGGCAGCCTCAGCCATATTCTGGCATGTCCTGATCAATACCCTCCAAGCTCAAAATAAACAAATTCCCCTTGTAGGGATGAATTTCCTACACTGGTCCTTCTGCTTTTCCTGCTTTCTGCTGCCATGGAGGGCACCAACCCTGAAGTTTGAACAACTGGTAAAATAAGTTTAATAAAAAGGAAAATTCAGGCCAGTTGGCTTCTCTGAAGTCCCTTATCCCTCTCTCCCTGCCAGCCCCTCAGCCCCTGAGCACTCAGGGGAGCTCAGGCAGCTGCAGCCTGGGTTATTCAGTGGGTACTGCACTTCAAACGCTTCATTAACTGACCCTGGAGATAAGAATCCACTGTCTGGAACAGATTTGCATGAAGGCAACAAAAGATAAATAAAAATTACAATATAAGACTTGACAAAGTGAGCAAAGCAGGGCTTTACCCCCTTCTGTAAAACTCTACACAGAGAGAAATCCCCACCTTCCCTTACAGAGAAAGAAAGCTCACACGTGGCTTTGCTCTGTTTGAAGAATGTTCTAGGGCACAAAAACAGCAGAACTCCCTGAGATTGGTGAGCCCTTCCTTTCTATATTCTCTTACATATTAATTCTCCCACAGGCAGAGAACTACTTGTAAAACACAGTCCTCAAAAAGTCTTTTCTAGACACCACTTACATAGATGAGGTGCAGGAGTATCAGGTTTTTAAGGGGAAAATAAAATTAGTAGACAGAGAAGAGGAGCTGGTGGAGTAATCTTATTTATTGCCTTCTTTGAACCCAAGCTGTTATTTTTTTAATCTGGGAATGACTGCTTAACCTCTCTGGCAGCTACTTTGTTAAACATATACACACACACACACATATATATATATAGATATATAGATGAGATAGATATATAGATGATATAGATAAATAGATATAGATGATATAGATATAGATATATAGATATAGATATCAGCAATGTTTACCTCCCAGGAAAACAAAAACTGTTGTATACTTCTGAGTTTAATAATAATGTCACCCAATCCATGAGTGCTACCCAACACTTCAAAAGCAATCCTGATGAAACTAAGGGAGAGCTGGGACCTTAAAGCTGGAATTTACCTCTTGCATTCCTGCACAAATAGGCTAAATAGCTTGGATCCCAGTCAGGATCACAGATGTGCATCCCCTAAAACACAACTGCTAACAAGTCTGGCAGCCTGTGCAGCCTTGCTAGGAACAAGGCTTCCCTGCCAAATGCTCCCCAGGGCAGCCCAACTGTGCACAATAAAACACTCTCCAGCCTTGCTCAGGTTCTGAATTCCTGCTCCAAGGGAAAGGAACAGGGTTTTCAAAGCATCAGCTCTGTCACAGCTGCCCTGCCTCCCCCCCGGCAGCCCCTGACACAATACCCAGGTGCTGAAAGCTCTGGGTGCTCATTTATCTCAGCCCTGACAAAAGCAGTGACATTTGCCAAAGTTTGATTCATCCCAGGCTGAAATGCTCATTCCCTGGAGGTAAATATTGCTGTCTAATGAGGAACAGTCACGCACAATTACACTGTGAGCAGCACATGGCTGAGGGTCTTGAGAAAGCTGATTTGTTAAACTAATTGCTGGAGGTGAGGACTGGGGTGAGCCACAGCTCCAAATGCAACCCCAGCCCTTCCAGGGTACTCTCCAGAAAGGTCCTTGGTTCTGCCTTGAAAAATTTACAAAATAAGCACAAAATAGATGAGAAAGTATCCCAAACTCTCTTCTCTCTTAGCCTGTGAGTTTCTTCACAGAGAAAGGAGCTCTGTTGAAAATGTGCATTTGTGAGCTGCAGCAGGAGCTTTCCTCCAGCCCTGATCCCTAATGGAGGAGCATATCTGTCTCTCAAACTGGCACCTCTCCTTTGCCTCCCAGGCTGTGCTCAGCCCAGCAGGAAAATACCTGTTAAGGTGAGGCTTTAGCACAGAATTAACAGAATCACAGAGTCACTGGGTTGGAAGAGACCTCCAAGACCATCGAGCCCAACCCAGCCCCAACCCCTCACCCAAACCCTGGCACCCAGTGCCACATCCAGGCTTTGTTAAACACACCCAGGGATGGGGACTCCACCACCTCCCTGGGCAGCCATGCCAGAACTTTATCACCCTTTCTGTAAAAGCTTTTTCCCAATCTCCAGCCTGTATTTCCCTTGGTGCAGCCTGAGGCTGTGTGCTCTGGCTGTGTCAGTGCTGCTGCAGACAGAGCCCAGCCCCAGCTGAGCACAGGCACCTTTCAGGGGCTGTGAGAGTGATGGGGGCAGCCCTGAGTCTCCTTTTCTCCAGGCTGAGCACCCCCAGCTCCCTCAGGGCTTCCTCACAGGGTTTGTGTCCCCAGCCCCTCTCCAGCCTCGCTGCCCCCTCTGGACCTGAGTTATAGCTCCTAATGCACATCATTACTCCTTGCAGGGGTCATTTGACACCGAGTTAGGACAAAGCAGAAAAGCAGCCACAGGTATTTGTATTCTGTTATCAAGGCAGCCTGGAAAACACCCGTGTATCACCCAGCAGGACGTGCAGGATCCCAGCCCTGAGGGGCAGCTCTGCTTCCCCCAGTTGCATCTTGCCCCACTCCTTCAAGAATATCATCACATTCCAACCAAGAACTTCAGACCCTTGAACTAAAACTATCTGGGTCTCAGTTTAGTGTTACAGAGTTTCTGAACTTTTTGAAATCCCCCTTAAGAGAGATTTCAGTTCAGGAACACCTTTCAGGGGAGAAAAGAAAAAGGAGAGAAAGAGAGAAAGGGAACAAGAAACCCCCCTAGCAAACCCAGTAGCATAGACTTCTATAATTGATCCAGGAGGGAGATGAAACCATAATTAATCCATTTGGGAGATGGAGATGTCTCAAACCCTTTTTTTGGGAAGATGGGGAGTACCTGGTAATGTTCACTTTACAAACAAGCAAAAGTTAATTGCTTCAGAGTGCCAGCAAAATCTACCCAGGGAATTCATCCTCTTATCTAATGCCACCTGCAGCAGGACTGGGCTGCTCTGAATTAGAGCTGAGATCAAAGAGCACCTGTGCACAGCAAGATTTTGATTTCCTCCTCCTCTCTCTTTGCTCCACCAGACAGGTTTGTATTTCTGATCACACTGTCAGCTAAATTGTTACTTTTAATTACAAGGCATTCCCACTTCTCCCCTTCCTCCTCACACCTCACAGAGATGAAAACCCAGCATATCCATCGTGGTTTGCAGCACTGGGAAGTGGGACAGGAGGGAAGAGCAGATCCTTGCAGGATCCCTGCCCCTGCAAAGGGTTTTTCCTCTCAGTGTACAGCCCAGCATCTGCAATTCATACACTGACTGATTCCTACTTGCTGCTACTAATAGGGGGCAGGTTAGCCGTAGCACAGCATTAATTAGTTATAAATTGAAATTAATTATCATAATAATGAAAGGATGCATGAATACAAAGTTTGCCTCTTTTGCAGTGGTATTTACAAAAGAAAGATTAGCAAGGCAATTTGTGTTAAGATTTTTACTACTAAACTCATGAGGGATGCAGAGCACAGCAATGGGAAACAGCTGCTTGGAGACACCAATGTCTAAACCATGTCAAACCCAACACTTGAAGCAGGATGGAAACACCTCTAAGAATCAAAAGTCATAAAGCAAAATATATCCTGCTGTGTATAATGTCTGCTAGGCACTCAGATCCGCAGCTCTAACTGTGCTTCTGTGGGTATCCATTTACTGGAAGTTATTGTCACTATAAGACACAAAACACACTGCTGCTCTCAAGGTGAAGGAAAAGGGAAGTTTAATTTCTGACTCCAACTTTTATCATTTTCCAAAAATGACAGAGGATTGGAGGGTGACAGTGCCACCTCTCCAATGACACTGGACAAACCAACAGTCCATCAAATTTCTCCTCTTCCATAAAAGAATGCAAAACAATGAGTTATTTACAGAAAGTGTGTGAGAAAGTTTGCACATGCTGATTTATAACAAAAGATGTAAAGAGTTGCTTTATGTTCTCAAGTGTCACTATAGGACACAAAATAACACAATGTGAACACTCAGCTCTCTAAAGGTAAAAAAGACAATTTTTAATTTCTGACTCCAACATTTATAGTTTTCCAAGAGTGACAGTGGATTGGAGCGTGACAGTGCCACTTCTCCAGTGACACTGGACAAACCAACAGTCCATCAGATTTCTCCTCCTCCATAAAGGAATGCAAAACAATGAGTTATTTACAGAAAGTGTGTGAGAAAGTTGGCTACAAGAATATCAACATCAGAAGGCTTAGACAATCTTAAAAAATCAGGGTGACAAGCTATAGCAGAGAAATGGCCCAAAGTGATCTCCAAAGCACAGCAGAGAGCACCATACAAAATATCCTGGGCCTGGGAGGACAGACCCCCCTCTCCATGCTCCTGCTTGGATTAAGATAAAGGAAACTCTCTGGAAGTTCAGTGTGAGTTGGTTTAACACTTTCAGTCCCCATAAATGGCTGGGAATCAACTGTTTTAATTGCAACAAATTAGGCTCGCTCATCAGCCCTCTTTGTTAAGCTTTGTGATTTATTTGGTGGCAGTAACGATACCAACAGCTGGAATAAACTCTGGTTTGGATAGAGCAGGCTCAGTGTTGAGAAAAGGCTGAGAACACTGAGGGCAAAGGGGAGGCAAGAAGGGACAGAAAAGAACTGTCATTCCAGATGCCCAGACTTGCTCTGAGGTCTGACTGTGAAAAAGTATTTGCTCTGCACTGGAAATCCACTAGGAATAAGCCACAAGGGCCTCAGGACCTTCCACTCAGCACAGGAACAAAACCCCATGAACCAGATTCCTTGGCACTGGAAAAACCAGGGAAAGGTCACCAGAACAATGAAATAGGGTACAAGATCAGCAGGGAAAATTTTAAAGATGAAAATTTGGTTTTTCATCGAATCCTAAAATCATTTAGATTGGAAGGAGACTTTAAGAGCATCAAGTCCAACTGCTCTGCTTGGTTCAGCTGGAATTTTGTGGGGCAGCAAAATCCCTTCCTGGAATAACTTTATTGATCAGGGGATCAATGTGTGGTGGTTTACATGGGTAAAAGGAATGGCTGAAAATAAGGTGAAGGAGGATGGAGGAGGTTTTCATCCTCACCTGAGCAGAGATGTCCCTTACAGGCAATATGCAGGAACAAACCAGCACTGGCACAAATCACACACTGTGCAGAGCAAAAGTAACTTTCCATCAACTCCCTGAAAGGCCTTTTAGTCCTCTAAGTGGAAGTTTGTACATTCTTCATTCATTTACCATCCCTAGTGGCTTCTGTACTAAATTAAGTGTTTATACAGTGCTTTGAAGATGTAAAGCACTGAAAGTGGCAAATACTCTCACTAGATATCAAAGAGCTACAGCTCCTAGAGACTAAGCAGATCCATCAGCAGAAATAATTGGTTGCACCTAACACTGACAAAGTAGAGTGGCATAAATGTCATTTTTTTCTCATAGTATATAGACAGGAAAACACAGTTTCACACTCAGACTTGCACTTGGAGGAAAGCAGATCATGCCAGGATTATTTTATCCAAAGGATTACCTTGGTGGGAGGAACACTGCCTTTCTCTTAAGGGCACAACTGGGAATAAGGCACTAAGGATGACACGTTAACTGCTGTAAATCATGATGAAAAATGCAGTGTCTTTGATTTAGGTTTCTTTTACCAAAGATGGAGCCTGTTGATTTTGCTGTTCCTGACTCCAGAAGTGCGCAGGCTATGCACAAATAGGAAAGCAGGAAAAGCCTGCCTTGAGAAGCAAAGGGAATGATTTACAGAGTTACTTTCCATGGCTATTCAATATCAAATCAGCACTGCCAACTGTGCTGAAGTTGGGAAGGCACACGTTACCCTTCCCAATGCCTTCCCTGCAGCCTCAAATTCCAAGAAAAAAAACCCAAAAATGCAGATTAGGACTGCTGCTAATTAAGCTAAAAATATGCCATAATGGGAATATTAAAGGGGGAAAAACCCAATCAGTGGGAAAGGCATTGATATAGCAGCAGTGAGGCAGCTCCAGCTGTTTGGGCACATCTGGCCAATAAAAATTACTCTATCACCAATTTATTTATCCTAGTGAAGGACCAGATTTCACAGGGAATAGGTGTATCATGCACAGGAAGGGATTTACAGAAGTTCAGCATTTCTGACCTTTGTGGGCTTTTCCCCAGGTGAAATTTGGCAGGTCAGAGGTGTGAACCTTCCCTTTCTGGCTGTACAAAACACTCCTGACCTGCCAGGGACAAGAAGGGTTAATCACTCTCAGATGCTTTGGATGTGCTGTGATGCTGCCCTGTTCTTCTAAGCCTTCTGATGTTACGTTTTTGTAATGGAATTTCTCACACACTTTTCATGTAAATAAAGATTGTTTTGCATTCCTTTCTGGAGGAGGAGAAATTTGATGGACTGTTGGTTTGTCCAGTGTGGCTGGAGAGGTGGCAAATTCATCCTCCAATCCATGGTCACTTTTGAAAGTCTATAAATATTGGAGTTCAAAAATAAACCACTTTCTTTTTACCTTAGATGTCTCAGCTCCTGCCTGCCGTTCATTTCAAGTCCTATTGCAACTGTGATATGCAAGAAAACAGTGATTTTGCTCTTTATAGCAAAAATAATGATGGGAGAGCTTTCCCCCTCCTTATTTGTTCTGAGTAGTTATTTTATTTACCAATTTCTCTTTAAATATCTCCACCTGTTTTGACTGAGGGGTTGGAGCTTTGTGATTTGTGTCTTCATCTTTACCCTCCCCTGAACTGGAAATGCTCCTTTGGGGATCTGTGCAGCTCTGTTAATAACAGCTCACAAAGGTTACCAAGATAATGCACCCAGTAATGTCACAGCTCTAAAATAGCCAGGTTTGTTTAGACACTGCTTCTAAAGGAGATATAGATTTGAATTTGGATTATTATTTAAAATGCCACTTTAATCTTTTCACATAAATGCTAATAAAGGAATTTTTGTTAGGGGAAGGGTGGAGAAGATAAAGCAGAAATTATTCTGTGGGAATTCTCTCCTATCTCCCTGAAGGATGAACTTCAGGATCCCAGCCACTCTGATTATTGTTGTAGCATTAAAATGGCCTTTAATTCCCATTATAAACTGGCTCCTGACTTTCATCCAGGTGTGACTGATCCCCACCAACACTTTCATTCATTAACCTGCCAACTGCCATAGATTTACTTGAATCTGGTTTGTGGTTTGACCACAGTTTGACAAAAAGGAGGGGATGTATTGAGGGAGATTCAGGAGCCTGTGCCAACAGCAAGCAGCAAGAAGTCAACAGTGAGCTAATGGTGAAAGTCTGAGAGCCCATGAGTGTGACAACATCTAATGGGAAAAAAAGACAGATTTAGGCAAAATATCAAGAAAGGATGAAGAGACCAAGAAGTAGTGGTAAAGGAGCTGTTGTGAGCAGCGGTGTCACAGGTACAGTTGGCTCACCTAAAAGAGAGAACAGAGGTGATGGAGGAACTCTCTCCTCACTGGTGTCCATAAAAGGACAAGAGGAGGAAAAGGTGAAATGCTGTTATTCTCATTTAAACTTAAAAATTAATTTTTATTACAACCTTGATTGAACACTAAAACAGATTTGCCCATAAAAGTGTGGAGTTTCCCCCCTTGGAGATATTTAAAATTAGACAAAGCCCAGAACACCCTGCTCCAGCTGACCCTGCTTTGAGGACAGAGAAAACATTTAAGGATCTCTAGAGACACCATCTAACCTCAGCAATTCTGTTATTCAATACCATCTGGAAGGAAAGGACCTTGGAACCCTCGAAACCAGCTCCTCCCAATTCAATGTCCCAAAATCAGAGGAAAAGACTCAAGACACCTTTCAGGTACAGGATGCTCCAAGCATAAACTTCTTCCTCTCTCTCTCTTTATAATCCCACCAGCTCCTCTCCATCTTTTAGAGCCCTTTAATGCCCAATTCCTTCCCAGCCCACACAGCAATGTTATATCTGCCCTATTTCCTTTACCTCTATTTTCAATATCACCTCTCCAAACCCACAGCAGATGTCACATGTTAATGAAATAACCCTCCAGGGAACGAAAGCTGCAATGCAAACAGGAACATCTTGATCAAATCCAATTTTTGTTTCGGGAAAATTTCTCTCAGGAGAAGAGCTGTGGTTTAATGGCTCCGAATTTAGCTCATGAGCTTCCTCCTCACAAGTCTAAAAGCTCCTAGACAGTCTACATAAACATATGGATCTCATAATGCCCAAGCTGGCCATTAAATGGGGGAAGCTCTTGGAAGTGCAAGTAGAATATAGAGCAGGCATTCCCTGTGTCTGAAACCTGATTTTCATAGCGGCAGCTGGTGAGATGCTAGTGAGGGAGTGAATTCCCATACAGGGCAGCGTTTTCAAGGAAACACAAGGTTGTTTTGGGCTCTTGAGTGAAATTCAGAGCTGAGAAGTAGCTGGAATGAGCAGTGTCTGGCCTCTATTCTCTTCCAAATAATCCAAGGGATTAATATTATTATTCAGGGAATAATGTGCTCTGACTCCATGATTTCAGAAGGCTGAAAAGTTGCTTTATTAAGCTAGGTTATATTACACTAATACTATATTAAAACTATACCAAAATACTACAGAAAAACCCATGACTGTCTACAGATAGTCAAGACACAGCTTTGACCCAACTGGCCAACCAATCCAAACATCAGCGGGGTCCAATTAACAAATCACTTATGTGGGAATCTATAAAATCAGATGGTTTTGGGAAAGCTGCAAAAGGCAGGCCTCAGAGACAGCAGAACTGTGATTAGAGCTAAGCTATAGCCATGAGATTGGTCAGCAGAAAAATTATGTAAGAAGTAGAAAAGTAAGGACAAACAGAACAATGGTCTGTGCATTAACACTTGGCTAAAATAATTCCCTAAGTTACAGAAAAGTTTATCTAGCGAGATATTAGGAAGTTCTAGGCCTAATAATGGAGTTCTGTGCATTGTGCTTTAAGGCTCACAAGCAGGTATTGTATTTGAAATAAGCAAGCATTGTTTAACCAAAGGTACCTGTGCTTATAGTGGTTGGATAGAACTACTGTCAATGTGCTTTTGCTTTGTGTGGTCAAAAAACTCATAAAGTGAGTTGTGACATTAAGTTCTTAGTCTGCTGCCTGGGATGTGAGCTGGTGGCATCTTCCCATTGTCATAACCATGGAATGAGAGTGATGGTGGAAAATCAAACAGCTCAAGGCACGTTCCAGCAGTCCTGTCCTGTTTGTGAGCTGGTGGTAAACAATCTCCATAACACATTCCACATGTGCCAAACAACAGGAGCAGCAAATGAAAATAGGAATGGTTTTCTCTTCTTCTCTGAGGTTTCTCACTGCCTTTCCTTAGGAGAAATCCCTGAGAAAGTTGTGCCTGCTGCTCTCTGTGAAAAGACCTGTGGCCACAATGTGCCAGTGCTGAGCACAGCCATCCATCTGTAGGGGCAGGAACAGCAGAAAATTAAGGTGGAACACACACTTTGAAAAGCAAAAAATCCATCTCTAGAGGTAAAATCCCCGGCCTGAAAGCAGGGCTGCACTGAACAGGTGTGTTTATTTTGAAATGAGGATAAAGGAGCCAGTAAATCATTCCCACATAGCCACAGGAGAGTTGGCAGAGGGCAGGGCCTTTCAGAGGTTATCCAGGATCAAAACAGCAGCTTGGAATTTAAAAACCAAAAGCCCTCTCCTCCATCCAGAGCAATTCTGCACATGGAGCAGCTGTGGTGGCAGGAACAGAGGCAGGATGCTCTTAATTTCAATTCTTTATGATCCATAGCAGTTACTTTGGACAGACAAAGCAAACTGGCATTTTTCTAACCTTCCTAATAAAAATATCGTCCCAAACTTTATTTTGCCCAGTAAGAACAGCAGCACAAGTTGTGGGCAGAGCAGAGAGGAAGAAATGATCCCTCTGTTCACCATATTTATAATTTTTTTCCATCTCTCTGCTGATCTCAGACAAATTCCTTTTAACTCAGGGTCTTTGAGGAGGCTCTGCCTGGGCCAGCATTCCCATGCTCCCTGCATTAACTGCAGCAAATGCAATGGATGTTTCTCCCAGTGCATGAATCAGCTACTAAAATGCCCACTCAGCAATCTCCTGATGCACACACCTTCCTCTGCCACCCACTGCCCAAAACCTCCCAAAAAAGTGCAGAAATAATTCTTTTTAACATCTATTATTACATAATACTACTGGAAACATCAAAAGGAAACTGCTTTCTCTGTTTACTTGTTAAATACCTTTTTTCTTTTTTTTTTTAATGTAACTAAAGGGAATGAAGAGTGGAGATTTCTAACAAGCAAAGTTCACCTCCAGTTGGGATGAAGCTGGCACAAGCTTCCATGGGGAAATAAAACCTAAACCACATCAAGTAGTTTTTAAATTCCACCCTAAAACCAACAAGCTTGTGGAAAACAAGCTGAAATTCTGGCTTTGCACATTTTTCTGTGGCAGCAGCAAAAGTCTGCAGAAAGATCAGTGCATTAAACACTGCAGAGCCAAGGTCTGTACTTGCACTCTGCGAATGAGGAAAGTAGAAGGGATTTATTTGCCCCAAAGGCCTCAGACAGACAAGGACCCCAGTGAATCCACAGCCCAGAGCCTCTCCATCTGCTGCTCCTGTGCCTGCTGAGCAGCCACGCTCTCCCAGCCCACTGCAGGGCAAGGATTACACAATCTGGAGGATGTTTTCTGCTCTAACTGCATCTCCAAAGAGGCAACTGATCTATATTGGGAAGCCCTCACATTGATGGTTTGCTCTGAGACCAAACTTTGATGAAGAATTTCTCATTTGGATAAACCAAAGCCATTCGCATTTTAATTTAACATTTCGCTGCAACGAACAGAAGAATCAAAGGCACTGGAGATTTCTGCCAGGCTATAATAGAAGCGGAATTAAGTTGAAAATTTCTGGGTCAGAACAAAATTCAAACATGAAAATATTTGCATTCCAAATCAGAGTAAAGAGCTGAATTTCTTTTAACCTCTGAAATAGGACTTGTCAGGCTCTGTTTTGATCATCTTTTTCATCAATATGACACATTTGGATATTTCAGCATCACTTCTCTGAGTCCTCAAAGCTGCAAGTCAGCCTGATATGGAGAAATGTTTTCCTCCTCAGCTCCCATCTCCTGGCAGGAGCAGCCCTTTGTGGAGGGCCCATTCCAGCTCTGGGGATCCATCAGAATTTGGAAATGCAGGATGTGCAGCTCAAGCCTTTTATCCATCAGCTCAGCAGCTTCCCAAGGCCCAGGCAGGGAGGAGCTCAGAGCAAAATAAAGCCACAATTTCTCCAGTTCAAAAGGAAAACACTGGAAGACAGTTCAGACACTGCAATCCAAGTACCAATACTTTTTTATGGGCCATGAGAAAACCATCCTCTGTTTCATTTTAATTGCAAGAGGGAAGTTGCTCGCTTGTCTTCAAACTTGTCCTCAAATTTCCACTGAGAAACTGACTCAGAAGTTAACACACTTTCTACCATAAAATAATTGATTAATAATTTCCAAGCAGTTTTTATTTAAAACTGTGATTTAATTAATATTTGAACTGTTCACTGAAAATTCTTTTCCCCTCAGTGTTCCTTTAAGGGTGAGTAGTGGTTGATGGGCCACTAGAATTAATTCCAATTGCCATTAATCTTTCAATTGCCTTTTTTTAGGATTGGTTGGGTTGTTGGGGTTTATTTTGTTTCGTTTGGGGCTTTTTTTTCTGTCTGTTCTGAAGCAGCCAGCAAAAAGAAAACCCCAACAAAATTATCTGAAGAAGCTACAAATACCAACAAGCAACAGAACAGAGAAACATGGCTTGGAAATTCAGCAAGCATAGATATTCATGTACTGTCAGGGAGACCTGCTTTTATTCACTGTTCCTATTGTATCAGGAGGAAAGATCAAATTCATTTAAATACAGAGAAGAATTGGAATGTAAAAAGCTGAAGTCCTTGAGGTTTTTGGTATTTAGCACAGTCCTGTGCTTGGCAGGGGACTGCAAAGGGGCCATGCAGCTTCTCAAGCCATTAACCACCATTCAATTCTCCTTTTCTCTCAAATACAGAGAGCTTAACACAATATTTTACCTTTTCTATTATCATTTAATTACAGGGATGCAATTAGTGCCACAGCTTGAAGCCAGGAAGAGAAAAGCACAGTACAGGCACCAGCTTTTCTTCCTTCCTGCACTCAGAGCAGCCGAGGGGAGGATGAGCAGGTGTAGGGATGTTTGGAAGGGGCAGAAATGCCCACAGGGCTGGGAGGGAATGCTTTGGGCATGGCACAGAGGTGTCTTCATCTCCACTCTGCCAAATCCCACCTTTGGCTATGCAATAAATTACATATGATACAATCAATTATATAAACAAACAGACGGGCAAGATGTGTAACCTTTCCATGGTCGATAAAACACCTTTGATTTTAGTGATTAGCTGTAAATGAGCACCCAATTGCATGCACAGAAGGAAGGATGGACACAAAATGCAGCAGTGACAGTCAGCTGTGCACCAAGTCAAAGTTCATTCATGTGTGACTTGAGGTGCCAGAGGTTGTTGATAACACAAAATGTCCAAATCTGGAGCTGCTTTGAGACCACAACTCCTTGAGATGCTTCCTTCAAAGCAACAGCAGAAATCAATCTTCAGGTCTTTACCCTGCTTCTCTACAGCAGCAGAAGCACTGCAAATGATCCATGACTAATTCTTCTGAGTTAATGAAGAGAATTAAATCCATCCTTTCTTACTTTCTTTACACTTAGGGGTCAATCCACCCCTGAGCTGCCTCTGTGTAAACACAAGTGCCCAGCACAGGCAGTGAGGAGCAGGAGATGCTCTCCCTGATGCCTGAAGCTTTTAGCTTTTATATTTTCTAGATCCTGCATTAGTGAATAACTGAACTCCACATAGAGTGTCAGTAAGCTCTCTTCACATTTTGGTCAGACAGAACAGTCCTTTTCCACATGGGAACCAAGGGCATCATTGCAGCCTCAGGCCCAAAAAAGTATAAACAAAAGTGAATTGGGGAGAGCAAACTGGAGGAATGTGACTTCATTACCTGAAGCTATAATTGGACAATTACAGCTGATATGCAAATAGACCAAATACAAAAACTCGTGACTTTTATCTATCTTGGGTGTAGCCCCTGCAAGGCTCTTGCACTGCCCAAGGTGCATCCTTTGAAGCACTTCAATAAATACCTATTAATTAATACCTTTTTAAATACCTATTTATTAATACCTTTTAACCCTGTGTAGACTCTGTTCTAGTAGCCACTCCAAGGGACTGAGGAGCACAGGATGCTCTCCCAGCACACTGAGGAGTTTCTCCCAAAGCCCAGTGTCCCCCTGACCAGCCACACACAGTGGGGAGGATGGGCCCAGAAGCCCCTTGAGCTGCATTCTCATTCCTTCCTAACCTAACACTCCAAACCTCTCTCACACTCCTCCATTTCTCCCTTAATTACTCCAAGTAATTTTATTAATATACTTTGCAGCGCCATTAACTATTACCTGAGGCTTAGCTTTAAATATGATGAGACTACATAATCTTAATGGCACTAATTAATAGTGCCATGGCTTTAAAATTTCACAGATCTGACCAACAAAGCATTTCAAGTGTGGTTAGGGGGGAATTTTTTGGTTGGGAATTTTTGTTGGTAAAGTAATGCCCCTGACAAACAGGAGCACAAAAGTGGGAGTTATAAAAGCAGAGAATTAAACTAAAAGCAAAGTAACTCCCCCAGGAAATAAGACAAACGAAGTTTGTCCAATGCACTCAAACTTTGATCACCAATTGAGAGATACAGGAGGGACTTTAAAGGCAGGGGTAATTCCATTGTTTTTGGAATTTTTTTTAAATTTTTGTGGTTTAATTTTTGTGTTCTAAGCATTTGTTTTAATTTTTGTGTTCTAAGCACTGAAGCAATCACCAAGCTCTCTCTTGATATTGCTTTGGTGGCCAAAGGCTGATGACCAATGGGACAGGGTGGTAAAAGCTTCAGGAGCTGCAGAACTGAACACTGCACCAGCCAGAAAACAGAGGATGGACAACCAAAACAGAGAGAGAGAGACCTTGTTCCTTCAGTGGCACATTTAATATTTAATCCTCATGGCACACCCTGTCAGAGCAGAAAGGCTAAAGCTGTGTGTCCTCAGCAGAGGCTCTGCCAAAATGTTCAAATTGATGACTCTAGTGACTAACCTGTCAAAAACCTGGCACCAGAAATTTGCACTGGGGGTTTTCATTTCTGGATTTTACGTTGTCTGTCCTCCTCTCTCTCAATTGAGCAGGGAGTTTAACAAAAAAACTCCAAATGTGCTTTATTCCCAACTCCCAAAATTCAGCAACTCATCAATCAAAGAGAAATACGAACTGCAGGTACTGCTGGTGTGGTTTCCAGAGGCTCTGAGCAAACAGCACCACCCAGAAAATCATCCTGGGAACAGAAGTACAGCAGTCAAACTGCTCCAGAGATGCTATAAATTACATTGTCAGATGAAGAGCAATGTATTTCCTCTGCAGTAATACTGTAATTATCAAGAAAGTGCCCTGCCTTTGCCTGTGAGTGCTTTGTGCAGTAATTAATTTTCCTCTGCATGCTGATGTTTGATAGTAATATGTAAATCACTGGGTATTTGTTACAGATATCTAATGAAATATATCTACTGTCACACTCTTGAAAGCATCTTAAAACAACATTAAGGAGTTGCATGAACACAGAAATGCAGTGTCCTAATGTGTCTTTAAAGCAGGCTGCAGGTAAAAATCTGATTGTGCCAACACCTGAAATGCAGTCCTGCTTCTCTCATTATTTTATTCTTAACAAACCCTCATTGCAGTAAAGAGGCTCAAAAGTTCTGGCCTGAGAGTCTAAAAATCCAAGTGGTCAATAATGGCAGGGAAATTCTGGTTCCCCTGGAGTGCTGGTGAGCCCAGAGAGGATGATGCAGCTTCTGCCAGGGCTACACAGAGCTGGGGAAAGAGCAGACACGAGTCTCACAGTGAGAAAATATCCCTTGTGAGAAAATATCCCATGCCTTTGAAGGAATCTCACCCCAGGCAGCACATGCCAAATTCAAAATGCGCATTAATAAAGAGCAGTTTTCCTCCTTTCTTTCTACCATTCCCAAGTATAGATCAACTCCAGGTTTATGGGAAATATCCATGTCATCCTGATTTTTTAATATTTTCTAAGCCTTCTGATGTTGACATTCTTGTAGTGAGCTTTCTCACACACTTTCTGTAAATAACGCATTGTTTTTCATTCCTTTATGGAGGAGGAGAAATTTGATGGACTGTTGGTTTGCCCAGTGTCATTGGAGAGGTGGCACTGTCACCCTCCAATCCACTGCCACTTTTGGAAAACTATAAATGTTGGAGTCAGAAAATAAACTTCCCTTTTCCTTCACCTTGAGAACAGCGGTGTGAGCTTGTGTTCTTTTGTGTCCTATAGTGACACATCCACACCTGGGAACTAAAGAAGTGCTGTAGCTGGAGGGAAACCATTATCGGGTAAAACTCCTCAGTTCAAGCACAGCTTGAGCCTTACCCCTCTGCCATGTCCCTCAGCCTTGTCCATCACCACTTTTTCCTCAACAATAACACTGATGCACAATTAACCCTTCCATCCACCACTTCAGCCCTAGAGACCAGCAATAAAGCTGTTTCAGAGTTGATTTCCCAGCTCCTGCAGTTGTGGTGTCAATGGCAGGCTGAGGGGAAAAAACACAACAAATTGACTGAGATTTTGAAATCCTTCAGAGTAGCATCACACCTGAGGGATAACAGCATCCCTGGGCCCCAAAACAACCCTTCGGTGTCTGCTTAGGGTGCCTGAGCCCCAAAATAACTCCTCACTATCTCCTTAGGGTGCCTGGGCCCCAAAACAACCCCTCACTATCTCCTTAGTGTGCCTGGGCCCCAAAACAACCCCTCACTATCTCCTTAGGGTGCCTGGGCCCCAAAACAACCCTTCAGTGTCTCCTTAGGGTGCCTGGGCCCCAAAACAACCCTTCAGTATCTGCTTAGGGTGCCTGGGCCCCAAAACAAACCTTCAGTGTCTGCTTAGGGTGCCTGGGCCCCAAAACAAACCTTCAGTGTCTGCTTAGGGTGCCTGGGCCCCAAAACAACCCCTCACTGTCTCCTTAGGGTGCCTGGGCCCCAAAACAACCCCTCACTGTCTCCTTAGGGTGCCTGGGCCCCAAAACAACCCTTCAATGTCTCATTAGGGTGCCTGGGCCCCAAAACAACCCCTCACTGTCTCCTTAGGGTGCCTGGGCACTGCTCTCCAGCCATTCCTAGCAAGAGGAAAACCATCCACACCCTGACCCCAGCACCCACTGCTTAACTGTGCTTAACTGCAGTGGAATTACCCCCCAAATCTAAAATAAAACATAAATACATTGTTTTCTTACGCTACAAACTCTTGTAAGTGTTCCAAATCTGAATTTTTAGGCAGAAGAATGCTATAATAATCACATCAAGTGCGTATCCTTGACTTCTGCAGAGGCCACATTAACTCCAGAGTGAAAAATACTTTCAGAGAAATGATTGTAATTTTGTCTCAATAAAGGCTGCAGGAAGATTCCATTGGGGATTTATTCCACCAGAAGAGAAAATTATTTTTCAGGGGGAAAAAAAAGGAAAAAATATGTAACTTCTTTTCTTTTTATCAACATACAGCTTAATTGGAAATACAGAAAAAAAATTAGGACAAAAAAGCCCAGGGAAGTTTAAGGCAAAAACTCTTTAGCAGCTTTGCATACTTGAGCATGAAGCAGAGGCAAATCAACTGATAATCTTCTCTGCTAAATTTATACAAGAGACAGAATATTCTCTAGAGAATTTGTTTCTTAAAAAGAAAAAAAACTTAGCATTTTACTTGACCAAAATTATTCCCTATTTGAATAATCATGCTTATCCACCTCCAGACTTAGTATTCTTTTTATGGTGATTTACAGAGTGGCTCTGCCATAAGTGCTGCACAACACTCCCAAGGTCTAAAGAAGTTAATGGTGTGCTGGAAATGCTTGATAAAGAATTTTTACTGTCTTTGCCACTTGACAAAATCGAGTAATAAGCATAATAAATAGATGTATCAGACATTAATGCTATGAAAGCTTTTCTAAATCTTTCTGTCCATCTTCCTCGCACTTAGTCTGCGTGGGACATGAGATTTCTCTGTCTTTAAAAGTAAAGCTCAAATTATCTCCTGTTAACCTTTCTCCTAGAAATGCCATCTGTTAATAATAATTTAAAAAAACAACTTTAAAATCCAATTCCAGCACACGAGGACTAACAGCTCCACTTTTTCCATCCTAAAGACCATTGATGTCTTTTTGAGACTACCTAAAAACAGAGGCCAGATAGAATAAAGGGAATAAAAAGCAGTTACACTTATTGAAGGACCTTCAGATGCATTTCAGGCAGATTAAACCCACCTAGGTCCAGCCAAAAAATGGATCACAGGTCATGGGTTTCACACTTTTATAAGTTTGGTCCATTTGCGTATTGGTGGTTTATTTGTGATATTTTTGTTTGGTGTTTTTGAGAAATGATGAGGAGGATTTTATTTTATTAAAAGGTTAATTAATTATTATATTATATTATATTATATTATATTATATTATATTATATTATATTATATTATATTATATTATTTTTATACTATATTACATTTAAACTGAATTTGTTAAGTACTTAACTGCCCTTTATTGCACAGAATTTTGTGACTGCCAGCTGAAAGTCCTGGCACACATACACACCTGGATTCAATTGGTCAGTGAATTAAAACACTTACTCTAGAATCTAATTACTAATTTTTTTTCAGGTAAACAAGTTTCTACAATGTATTCCACTTGTGAACAAATACAGGCATAGCAAATGAGATGAGAATTGTTTTTTTCCTTTTTCTGAGGTTCAGAGAATATGAATCCCAGAAATTTCTTGGGAAGTTGTGCCTTGCATTTCTCTGTGAAGAGAAATGTGGCAACGGGGGTTAATCTGCAATTACAGCTCCAGGTAATGAAGTCATTTACCCCAAGTTTGCTCGCCCAGCTCACTTTTGTTTCCATCTGTGGGCCCCGAGGCAGTGAGGTGTCCTTGACTACCAGGCCTGGAGAGGAATTGTTGTGTCTGCCCAAACTGGGCAAGCAGCAGCTCACACTGAGTGTGGGGTTTGGAGTTACACACTAAAGAATAGTAGTTACAAATATATGGAAAATAGAAAATCTCAAATCCTGAGGCATCACCATGAAGCCCCTCAAAGTGAGATATTCCCACCAATTCTCCCCAGGACAAGACCCTGGTGCCCAAGTTCCTGAGCTCTCCATGGAACTGGCAAGGAGCCACTTCCACAGGAGGATCACTTGTCCTCCCACCTTTGTCTCATTAAACCTTTTCAGAGGTTTCTGCTTCCTCCTGAGACCACAGAGGGACTTTTGGCAGCAGCTGCAACAGGGGGGCTCCAGAGCCACAGAGCAGCTGGGCAGTGCAGCGTTGCCCTGTTCTTCCAAAGTTCTAAACCTTCTGATATTTACATTTTTGTAATGGAGTTTCTCACACACTTTTCACGTAACTAATAATTGTTTTACATTCCTTTCTAGAAGAGGAGGAAATTAATAAACTGTTGGTTTGACCAGTGTGGTTGGAGAAGTAACAATTTCATCCTCCAATCCATGGTCACTTTAAAAATTCTATAAAATCCAAAACTAAAAACCCCCTTTTTAACCTTAGACATCTCAGTGTGTAAGTGTTGTTCATTTTGTGTCGTACTGGGACAGTGCAGCCTCCCCCAGCTCCTGGCACACTCCCACAGGGCCACCCAAGAGAACCAACACAGCCACTCCAATAAAGGGAAGGGAATAACCAGGATATTTTTAACGAGAAATCATTAATATCACTGGTATTACAGACTTACCCCAGTATGACATCATTGATAGGCATGAAAAATGCGTATTTTATGATTGGCTTTTTAGCAAATATTAAAATGAATATTATATGTGTTATGTTAGAAAGTTATTCTGTGTTAATTTTCTTAAGTAGTGTGTTAAATATAGTTTTAGGTTATAACATACTGTTAAAATAGAAACTATGCTATGTGGGTACTTTCTTTAAAGAAAGGATTCACACTGAGATAGCAGCCACAGGACACTGAAATCTTTCAGAGAAAGAGAATTTATTGCTCCATTATCAGAAGAAATGAACTTCTTCCTGCCTCACTCAGCTATGAAGATGCTGTTAGGATTCAGAGGAAGAAGCTGACACTGCCCAGACAGAATCCTGTGTTTGAATGGAATTTATGCATCATGGATGAGGTGTATGAATATGCAACAGGCTGTTGCTTTTAAGGGTTAATCCTCTGTTAATGTGGGGCCTTTTTTGGGCTTATTTTGCCCAGAAAGAGGTACCCAGACCGTCCATAACTCTTTGTTTTTATTGTCTCATATTGTCCTAAATCCTAATTGTCCTAATCCAAATTTTCATTACCTAATTATATTACTATGTTTATAACCATTTTATTACTATTAAACTTTTAAATTTCTAAAAACAAGTGATTGGCATTTTTCACAATGGAGGCTGAACCAGAGCAAAAATGCAAGTCTTAAAACCTGAGCCCAAGATTCGTCTGGAAAAGCTGTAAAACCCTTGGCTGCTTTGTGACAGGCTGACCTGGGCTGATGTTGCCCCTTCTGAAGAATTTCCCTGTTGAGTTTTCCCTGGAAAGGCTTTGCTTTGCACTAAGATGCATTCAGACACACAAGTCCCTTTGATGTGTCAGGACCCATTGAACATTAATAACCCGATTACAGTGCAGAGAGCTCTTGATAAATTCCCCTCAGACAGCAAGATTTGCTTGTTCTGAAGTGTTTACTTCCACCCAAACCAGTATTTCAACCAGGAGCTCTCTCTGTGTAACAGGAGGAAATCCCTGTGCCCCTCTCTGCTGTGTGGCTGCACAATTCCCATCTCCTCTCCTCCTCTGACTTGGTGATCCCACCCATTTTGGAAAGCATCACTTCCAAAAGCACCAGGAGCCATCCCAAGGAGCACAGAGGCCACCCCATGTTTGTCAATACTCAACTCCAACATCTGCCATTTACTCCCACCCTCCTTCCCAGAGTCAGTCACCTTTTCTTTTTATTGCACATTTCCAATTTGCTGGCTGCTGCTAAATTGAATAGCTGATGCTAGATTTGCTTTTGTCACAAGGTTGCTACAGACCTTGACTTTTCTCACTACAGAAAATGACTTTGTGTCAGCCCTTAGTGGTTGTTTATTATGGAGACTTCATAGTGCCGCCCAGTATGGATGTCTTTGATTTTGAAAGAAAATCAAAACAGGCACATGAAGTGTTCTGGGAATGAGGGCAGTGATGAGGAGGCAGAAAAGGACTACATCATTAACTCACTTTGGCTATAAACTCAGCAGAGCCCAATCTCAGCATTATTACAGTCTGTTTCAATTTTAAAGTTCAAGTTTAAAAGGAGATGAGATTAACCATTCACTGGCTACAATCACTGCTACAAATTCCTCTCTCACAGTTCCAAAAACTGGGTGTAAAACCAGACATTTCACAAGTCAGCTAAGAAATATCACCTGCAGCTCCCTTGCTTGCAAATTCTTCAGCTTGACTGAGAGGCACAGCAGATCACAACTGCACATCCCTCTAAATGCCAGCTTATCAGGGAAAAGTGCCTGACTGCTCCCTGCAAGCTCTCCTTGCCTCCAAAGTTTCCCTCCTCTCCCCAGCCTATCCTCAGTATCTTTTCCCATCCCCATTTTACAGTTTCCACTAGAAATAAACTGAGTGGCACAGCAATCCTACAGCAGGAGGAAGAAGAGCACCCCAAAGCCCAAGCTGCTGAAATCCTCCCCTTACCCAGAGGCACAGCACACAGTGCCCAGATTCTTTGCAGAAAGAGAAGCACCAATTAAAGCACTAATTTAACAGTGTCACTGGTTTAAAACAGTTCAACACACCTTGCTCATGGTCAGTGATGGATTCATACACTGAAGTGTGGTGGGGTTCAGTTAATTCCCTTCTCAGAGGCTGGTTGGGGGCTGAACAAATAGATAATACAGGTGTTACAAATACCTGTTCTGTAAAATATCTGTAAAAATAGACGTTACACACATCTGTTGATAGGTTGATAACTACAGATATTTCTGTTATTGCTGAGCAGGGCTTGCACACAGCCAAGGGCTTTCCTATGGCCATACTGGGAGGGGCTGGAGGTGACACAGCCAGGAGAGGTGACCACAAGTGACCCAGGGATGCTCCAGACTGTGTACATCATACTCTGTAAACAAACTGGGGGAAAAAGAAAGAAGAGGGGGGCATTTAGTCACCCCTAAGCGAGCTGGAACCCTCCTTCCCTGGATGGGGATGGCTGAACAGCCGCCCAGCCATGGGGAGCAGGGAATGAGCTCCTTGCTGGCTTTGTGTGCACACCTTTGCTTTCAAAAATGACAAAATATTTAACACAGTTGAACACTCCTTGCTCATGGTCAGTGATGGATTCATACACTGAAGCGTGCTGGTCTCAGCTGGGGTGGAGTTAATTCCCTTCCCAGAGGCTGCTTTGGGGCTGGGGTTTGTGCTGAACAAATAGTTAATTCAGATATTACAAATATCTGTTCTGTAAAAATCTGTAAAATAGACATTACAGATATCTGTTGACAGGTTGATAATTACAGGTAATTTTTGTTATTGCTGAGCAGGGCTTGCACAGAGCCAAGGCCTTTCCTGCTTCTCCTATGGCCATGCTGGGGAGTGACACAGCCAGGAGAGGTGACCACAAGTGACCCAGGGATGCTCCAGACGTGTACATCATACTCTGTAAACAAACTGGGGGAAGAAGAAAGAAGAGGGGGGTATTTGGAGTCACCACTGAGTTCCACTGAGTGGAACCCTGCTCCCCTGGATGGGGATGGCTGAACAGCCGCCCAGCCAGGGGGAGCAGGGAATGAGCTCCTTGCTGGCTCTGTGTGCACACCTTTGCTTTCCCCATTAAACACCTTTAGTTACATCAGAAGCTGTCACTGCTCCATTCTGAGTCTCTCCCCCACCCCAGTGGTGGCTGAGTGAGCATCTGTGTGGGCCTGGATTGTTCTGTGGGGTTAAATCATGACAAGAAACCCTGAAACACTGGAAGGGCTGGCAGACACTCTCTTTATGCAGCACACAAGGTAAACCCACGTTTCTGAGGCAGGAAACCTCCCTTAAGTCATTTAGCTGCTTTGCAGTGATGATCACACAGATCTGCAGCTACACACACGGCATGCAAAAAGAAATTCAATAGTGCTTGCTGCAGAGAGAGGGGTGTTGGAACAGCTCAGGGTTTTTCAGTCTGTACATATATAAATAAAAGATTAACTCCAACTTTAAACAAGAGATTAAAAGGACATTCTGCACCATTAGCATAGCGCTCACAAATCTATAAAGGGATAAAACAGATTATAATTACTTTATGTTCATAGTTTTAAATGAAAGAGAGGGTTTGATAGCAGATAACAAAAAACAAGGTTATGAAGTTTCGAGGCAAGAGGAAAAGAAACAAATCCCTACTGTGAAAAAACCGTATTTTATGATTGGCTTTCTGCAAATATTAAAATGAATATTATATGTGTTGTGTTAGAAAGTAATGCTGTGTTAATTTTCTTAAGTAGGGTGTTAAATATAGTATAACATAATGTTAAAGTAGAAACTATGTATGTGGGATACTTTTTTAAAGAAAGGACTCGCAGCAAGATAGCAGCCACAGGACACCTGAATCTTTCAGAGAAAGAGAATTCTTTGGCCCATTATGAGAAGAAACAAACTTCTTCCTGCCTTGCTTAGGCTTGAAGGTGCTGTTAGGATTAAGAGGAAGAAGTTGACGATGCCCAGACAGAATCCTGTGTCTGAACGGAATTTATACATCATGTATGAGGTGTATGAATATGTAACAGGCTATTGCTTTTAAGGGTTCATCCTCTGTTAACATGTGTCCTTTTTTGGGCTTATTTTGCCCAGAAAAAGGTACCCAGACTGTCCCTAACTCTGTTTCTCTTGTCTCATATTGTCCTAAATCCAAATTGCCCAAATTATTATTACTTTAATTATATTACTATTTTTATAACCATTTTATTACGATTAAACTTTTAAAATTTTAAAAACAAGTCACTGGCATTTTTCACACTACCAAATGACCATAAGCAGACACAATATAAGATAACAGAAATGCTGCATGTGATGAGGATGAGAAGATTCACCCCAAAGCTCTGAGAGCACCCACAGCCCGTGGGGCACAGCCTGCAGCCCCCAGTGCCCCCCAGCTGCATGCAGGAGCCATCCCTGCAGCCCTGGCAGCCCCAGGAAGGTTTCCCCTGGATCCCTGCCACTGCTGCTCCTCAACAATGCTGGCATTGAGCAGCTGGGGCTGGGAACACAGCCCTGCCTGTCTGGGCAGCCTGCAGGGGAACACTGGGGCTCTCACAGCCCACCCCGGCCAGATGCAGCCCCCAGCCCCAGCCAGCAACTGCACCCACAACATCTGCACACTGCAGCCCTCCAGGGCACCTCTGCCTCTCACTTCCTGGGTTCATTGGGTTTTAAGGCAATTAGACGTGTTTAATTTGGTTTTAAATGTTTAACATTCACCTATTTGTTACCCTGAAACTTACTCTGCCTTTGCAGAGATGTTACTGCAAATGGGTAAAGACAGGGATGTGCACACACACACAAATTGTACAGGTTATGGATTTTTGTAGCCTCATAGAATCACAGAATGTCCTGAGCTGGGAGGGACCCCCAGGATCAGCCAGGGCAGCCCCAGCCCTGCCCAGACACCCCAACAGCCCCACCCTGGGCACCCCTGGCAGCTCCTGGAGCTCTGGCAGCCTCAGTGCCCATTCCCTGGGGAGCCTGGGCAGTGCCAGCACCTCTGGGGAAAAGCCTTTCCCTGGTATCCAATCTAAACCCCTCTGACACAGCTCCAGCCATGCCCTGGGTCCTGTCACTGTCACAGAGAGCAGAGATTGGTGCTGCCCCTCAGGAAGGGCTGCAGACCCTGAGCTCAGGCTCCTCTCCCCCAGCTGAACCAGACAAGTGACTTCAGCCACTCCTTGTGTGGCCCCTCCAGACCCTTCACCCTTTCTCATGCTCACGTTCCAGCAGGAAGGGAATGTCTCCTGCATGAGCCAAGAGAACAAACAGGGACCCAGAGCTCCAGGGCTGCTGTGGCTGAGCCCTCACCCTCACTGCTGTGTATGGCAGAATAAACAGTGAGACCATATCTCAAAGCACAGGAACAAGGTGACACCAGAAATTAAACTGCTCAGAGGTCAAGCACTTGAGAAGCCATAAGATTGGACTGATTTTCTTTCAGATTTTGTTTTTCCCTTCAAAATAATATGCTGGTGTGTATTTGTATTTTGGTGGCAGAGAAAAGGCTGCAGCACTGCCTGTACCAGGCACTGAGCAAACACTGCTGAACCTGCCCTGAAGATCCTACAACATCAAAAAACTCTGCTTTATTGAAGAGAAAACAAATGCACACTGCACATTTCTCTTTTAGCAACCTTAGGGTTCAGGATGCCAAGTGTAATAACATCAGTTGACACTTCCACAAGAACACATGGTGAGGAGAGAAGAGATTTCAAGGGGAAGAAAAAAAAAAGCACCTCAAAACCCTGAACCAAATATTGTGACTTCTCCCACGCTCCAGCAATGCTTGTGACATTTCCCAATGTGAAACCAAGCTGACATCTCCAGCCCACCCAGAACAGCCTCGACACTTCCTTCCCTGCAGAGGAAGGAAAATGGGTTTTTTTCTTCTTCTTTTCTTCCTTTCTCAGCACATATGTTCAAGATAAACATCTGAGGCTGTGAAGAAGCACCAACTTTTCAGTGTTAGTGGCTGCACAGCACATCATCTGGAGTTATGGGATGGGGTTGGTTAAAGATGACATTGCAAGGAGACAACAAAGCACTACCTGATCTCTTCTCAGCAGTCCCAGGAAGAGATTTACTCTCTCTGGGCAGCCCATGGCAACAAACTTCATTTTTATTCCAGAAAGTAGATGTAGGGTTTATATTCCAGGAGACCTGTACACATCTATGCTAATTGTGCAATAGCACAATATTTTCTTGAGCAGTTTAGGAAACTCTGATAAAGGGTAAGGAAAATTGGGGATTTTCTGGTACATTGGCAGCAACAAAAATACAGCAAAGGGTCATTTACTACTGATATTGTAGCTGCATCTGAGGTAGATGATGGCTGCTTGTCACAGACATCTTTTATGAAAAATCCTTTCCTTAGGATTTTTCCTCCTGAGAAGCTGGGAGGCCTCAGGAACAAAATGTAAACAATGATTATCTGCTGTGAAATGCAACAGGTGCATCTGTGATTGGCCTCATGTGGTTGTTTCTAATTAATGGCCAATCACAGTCAGCTGGCTTGGACTCTCTGTTGGAGACAGAAGCCTTTGTTATCATTCTTTTCCTATTCTATTCTTAGCTAGCCTTCTGATGAAACCTTTTTTTTCTATTATTTTAGTATAGTTTTAATGTAATATATATCACCCTTCTGAAACATGGAGTCAGATCCTCGTCTCTTCCCTCATCCTCAGACCCCTGTGAACACGGTCACAGCTACTGAACATGAATTTAGGGGAAGAGCTGGTTTAGAGGCATATAGGAAATTCTGTAAGGGCATCTGTGGATGCCAATGCAGCCAAGCCAGGGTGGAGATCAAACCTAACTGCTTGCTGCCATCAGAAACACAGCTCACTGCTGCTGGGGTGCTGGAGATGGCCCTGCAAACTGGCTGTGACAGCTGGAAAATCCTAAGGAGACATTTAGTGGGTTTATTAAGGTGCAATATGGTTTTATTTTCATTCCATTGCAAACATGTAAGTCAGGAATTTGTAACAATTTGCTATTGTTACAACCAAACTTTCAGCTTTTATTCTGGAGAGCAACTGTTCATGCTGAGGACTGTGACATATTGACAAAGCCTAAATTCAGAGAGAGCCTTGGGCCCACCCTGCTGGAGTCAGTGTCATGCAAGAGCCACAGTGAAAAGGAAAAAAGCTGAATTTTTTCAACAGAATCTGCCTCTGAGTTGTACTGTATGGATGGATGTCACAGCTTTGTCTGTGCAGGAGCTGCTCATCAGAAAACATTCCTTCCATCAACACAAAAGGCTGAAATCAGGAGTGCTAAAAGTTCTCCTCTCAGGGCCAGAAAAAACCCTTACACTGGAGATGTTTAACAGGCAGCAATGAGACACTCAGGAATTGGATATCATCTGTTATTTCTCACAAACATGGCATTTAAAGTCAATTAAAACAAGCTCCTACCAACTCCCTGCACCCCTGCTGTCATTCCAAACATCCCTAAGGTCCCTCAGCAGAACCTGTTAAAAAAAATAAACCCCCCAACCTGAGCAGTTGACACACAGACCACAAGCATAAAAAGTAACACTCTGAAAGAACAATCAATATAATTTCTCATTGGTTGTCTTCACAGATTTGTCATTTGGGCTTTTCCTTAGCAGCCTTGAGGGAAAAATGAGAGATGTGTGTGACTGCACAGGAACTACAAAAAGTCTCTTAAAGGCATTTGAGCTGCTATTGCAATCATTTCCTTTCAACAGATGAATGAGCTGAGGACATTAGGCATGAAGAAAACTAATTTTCAATAGAATACCACCTATACATTATGTTCCAGCTGGGTGGATAACCTCTGGAGCTGTGGGAGCTGCCCAGGAGGCTCCAAGAGAAGTTTCCACAGCAGAGCTGGTGGCACCTCACCCTGCCAAGGGATGTGATAAGAGATGTGATAAGGGATGTGCTCCATCTGCAACAGGGGCCAGGTCTGACCCTCTGAGAGCTCTGAGCTGTGCTTCAGCCCCAGAGATCCCACAGGATCCCTTCCCCAACATCAAACTCTGCCCTGCTGCCGATGCCTTCGCATTTAGCTTTTATATTTTTCAGATCCTGCAATTCTTTAGGGTATAACTCTAAACTCCACAGTGATAGATCACTGTCTTCACATTTTGGGCAGACACAATTCCTCTCCTGAGAATCAAGGACACCTCACTGCCTCAGGCCCTGAGAGATGGAAACAAAAGTGAATTGGGGGGCCAAAGAGAGTAAATGACTTCATTACCTGCAGCTGTAATTGGAGGATTAACCCTTGATATGTAAATAGACCAAACCTGTATGAAAAACTGACCACAGTGCATCTTGGAGGTTTTTCACTGCCCAAGGTGTACCTGTTGATACCTATTTAATAAATACCCCTTTTTATCCTCTTAATTCTGTTCAGCCTGTGCTTTAGGCAGCCACTCCAAGGCATCACTGCATACAAGGATTGCCTTACAAATCCCAGCCACACAAAGGCTCCCACCACCAATTCCCCCTCTACTCTTGGCCAAGTGATGCTCTTACAGAACATCTCAGGCACTGCACTGAATAAAAACCCTAATTTCGAGCCCTTAGAGTTTTTATTTAAACCCTAATTTAGGGTTTAAATAAAAAAAAAAAAAAACAGAGCAGAGGCAGAGCCTGGTTTCGTGATTCAAACCACAGAGCCCAGGGTGCCATCTGGGGTCTGTCCAGCAGCTCAGTTTGACAGGAAAATGCTCCCACACATTTTATCCCTCACACACCTCCCAGACCACCTCATATCTGGGATTGTTTTGGCCCAGGGGAGAAATATCCCAGCTCACTTTGACCCTGCCTGGCAGGGAATACTGAATGCATCCCCTTCACCACGCAGCCAGAGACATTTCTGACAGTACCCATTCATCCTGAGTTTTTTTTTCTCCTTCCTAACTCTTCTTTGACAAATGATAAAAGCCTCTCAAACTACCTCTGCTAAGCACTATATACACATAAAATCTGTGCTGTTGGGCTTCTCCCGTGGCTCTGAGCTCCCAGGTCCTCATTACAGAGTCAGGCAAGGGCTTTCAAGAGCTGTAATTGCTGCCTAACTGAACAAAACCCACCCTGAGCACGGAGGCAGAGCCTGCTCTAGGAAATGGTCAAAAAGAACCGGTTGGGAAAAAATAAAAAAGAGCAGATTATCTTAAGTAATGGCAGTTTCCTGAATTACTTGATGCTTGGAATGCTTAAAATATAATCTAGAACAGGGAATTTCTTTAGCATCTGCAGAATTTCTTTCAATGGCACACAGGTTTTCATCCCATTCTAGGGGGATGGGACAGCTCCCACCACTCCCAACACTTTGGGGTCAAAGCCTATTGATTACATCCAGGTTCAGGGTTAAACACAGGGCTATAAACACTGTTTATTCAGGGTTATAAACCTGAATTAGCAGGTGCATTAATAAAAGGAAATCGGAAGTGAAATATTTTGAAAGATAGATCAAATATGTATGATATGGTATCAAATATGCTTTAAATTAGAATTAAGCTAACAGTGTAGGTCTACATTAGCTTCATCCCAAGCAGGTATTATTTCTCCACAATAAAAAGGAGATGCACCCTTATGAAGCTGAATAAACCCCCCCAGAAGTCAATCCCTATTATCTTTCTCCTTTAGGCTTTGTTTTGAACAGTGAGTTTCCTTTAACATCCTTCAAGACAAAGCATCATCACTCTGAGCAGCGGAAGAACAAAGCAGCTCCTTTTATCTACATCTCCATTTCTGAGTAAATATTGCATCACTGCTCTCCCTAGGAAACACCTTTCATCTTCTTAGGGGTGGGGAAGGGCTGATGTGGTCATGAGAGGAGCAGAGCTGCAAGGGAACCCTCCTTGCCCAAGATAAAAGCCAGTGCAGGGACAACCCTGTCACCCTGTCCCTGCTCACAGAGCTGCTGAGGGCAGCAAGAAGGGCTTGATGCTTTAGGATTTGAGCTTTTCTATTTTCCATATATTTGTAACCCTGCAGTTCTTTAGTGTGTAACTCCAAACCCCACACTCAGTGTGAGCTGCTGCTTTCCCAGTTTGGGCAGACACAACAATTCCTCTCCAGGCCTGGCAATCAAGGACACCTCACTGCCTCAGGGCCCACAGATGGAAACAAAAGTGAGTTGGGGGGAGCAAACTTGGGGTAAATGACTTTGTTACCTGAAGCTGTAATTGGAAGATTAACCCCCAATATGCAAATGGACCAAACTTATAAAAGTGTGAAAACCAGTGACCTGTGGTCCATTTTTGGGTATAGGCCCTGGGAAGCTCCATCAATGTACCTGACGGCCCTTCAATAAATATTACTGCTTTTTATTCCCTTAATGTGAAAAGTGGATATTATATGGCTCTACACTATACATACGTATATATGTATATACATATACATATTTACTATATGTGTTATGTTGTATTGATTAGTAGTGCTGTATTAACGTTTTAATAGTATGGTAAATGTAGTTTTGTAGTTCAAATGTAACTTTTGTAGTTAAAATAGAAACTTTGTATGTGGGATATTTTTTTAAAGAGAGGAATGAGGTACTCCCACCGAGATAGCAGCCACAGGACACCTCAATCTTGCAGAGAAAGAGAATTTATTGCTCTCTTATCAGAAGAAATGGACTTCTTCCTGCCTCACTCAGCCCTGAAGATGCTGTCAGGATTCAGAGGAAGAAGCTGACACTGCCCCGACAGAATCCTGTGTTTGAATGGAATTTATGCATCATGTATGAGGTGTATGAATATGCAACAGGCTGTTGCTTTTAAGGGTTAATCCTCTGTAAACGTGGGGCCTTTTTCAGGCTTATTTTGCCCAGAAAGAGGTACCCACATGTCCATAACTCTTTGTTTTTATTGTCTCATATTGTCCTAAATTCTAATTGTCCAAATTATTATAACTCTAATTATATTACTATGTTTATAACCATTTTATTACTATTAAACTTTTAAAATTCTAAAAACAAGTGATTGGCATTTTTCACACTTAACTTTGTCTGACCTCTGTTTTTAGGTAACCCCAAAAGGCAGCAAGCTCAATAGTAAAGTTTCTTTTTTCCCTTTCCCCCTGAGACAGCACCAAAGCAGAGTGCAGAAGATCCCAGTGTGTGTGTGTGGCTGGGTGCCATCTGCTCCCCTTTCCAGAGGAAGAGCCATGATATTTATATCCCCCAGAGTACCCACATCAGCTGTGCATAAAGACTCTGCTCCTCCTGCACTGCTCTGCACAGCAATATAATGGCTGCAGAACAGATGGGGAAAACAATACAAGGATATTATTAGGACAAACCCACATTATAAGGAATGGTTCTGCTCCTTATATAATTACACCAGAGCAGGGAGGGGTTTCTGGAGTGCTGTAGCCCCTGGAAATTTAAAAATTCCATAGAATCAATCTTAAGGTTCATTTATTGTAGAACAACAATGTTTACCCTTAAAATGTTCCACACCTGTATTCTGAATTTTTAAAAAAGGGAAATACAGGAAAACAGCAGTAGGTTTTGTGGGCTTTTTCAAGAGTTAATCCACCACGAAGCAAAAAGGTCATGGAAAATAAAGTGAGCCTGCTCTGATGGTGGTCTGCTCTTGCATCAGTCCATGACTAATTCCACAGCACCCACCTGCCTCTGTTTTCATGTCAAATGCTTAGTCTGGTACTTCTGCCCCCTCCCTCCCACTCTGAGCCTCTTCTGATACTCCATCCCAGAAGGAAAACATCTTGGTTCTAAAATTCCCTCCTTAATTCTGCTACTCCATGATGACAGAAAGGTACATCCAAGATACTGTGAATCTTGGCAGCTGCATAAAGGGAATAACTCTGCACCAGTGACAGCTCAGATGACAAGATATTTGCTAAGCCTAGGGGATGTCTTTGCTCTCTCCCAACCACTTCCCATTCTATAAGAGAAAAAAAGTTGTATCTATTGCCCAGTCTCAGACTGGGAGAATTTACAGCCCATCTTTACTGGTCATCAGCAGCTTTCAAATAATTCATGCAGAAAATTACTTAAAACACATCCCCCCCTAGAAATGCACCTGTTTCTGATTTAAAATAAAGTTCAATTGCTATTTTTGAAAAACCTTTTATCTTCAGGAAATATGGAGGCTTCCACGCTCAGTCATTTGCAGCTCATTTGAACATTAATGGAAAGAAGTGTTCCTCCACTTCAAACTATTTCCTCAGTCAATTAGACAAATCCTCTAAGTGGAGGTGGTGAAGCAGTTCATGTCCAGGAGCTTAATTAGTGCTGAATTCCCAGACTTGCATCCAGCTCACCCACTCCAACAGCTCCTGGACAGTCCAGGAGGGGCCCTGGGGACAGCTGGGGACACCAGGCGTCAGGACAGCCAGCACAGCAATCCAAAACTGATGATTCAGCAAAGACCCTGCCTTCTGATGGTCATTGAGAAAACTCCCCCAGCAAATTTTCAGCCTAACAGCTCTGCCCTGTTCCCTTGCTGAATTCCCATTGGATCTGCAAACTATTCCTGCTCAGCTCCTCTGCAATTTCAATGCCACTGTCACCAGCACATTTGTTTGTCCAGGTTAGCTGCTCTGTCCATGTGAGAGTCCGAATTTTCCCTCATCTGCCTCACGATCATCATTTGAGGACCACTGAAGAGAAGATCCCCCTCGTCTGAAAATCTCTGGCTCTAAGTAGAAAGTTACACACGCCACGGACCCCAAGACCTGGGAGGACAGTGCCAAGTTATTGTTTTCACAGGTGTGTTTGCTGTATGCTAAGAAGGGAGCACCGTGCCCTTTTTGCAACAACAGCCTTGGGAGCTGTCCCACCTCTCGGCCTGGCTGGACTTCTCCTGAGTTTTGGATGGTCCCCCCACAGAAGACCCTCACCTGTTTTACACCCACTGTGACAGACAGACTGAGATGTAAGAAGCCTCTCCATCAAGGCCTGAGACCCTCATGTGGAAAGGCCCCTCTGCTCCATCAAGGCCTGAGACATGGAACCCCCATGTGGAAAGGCCCCTCTGCTCCATCAAGGCCTGAGACATGGAACCCCCATGTGCAAAGGCCCCTCTGCTCCATCAAGGCCTGAGACATGGAACCCCCATGTGAAAAGGCCCCTCTGCTCCTCCCAAGGACTGGGACTGAAACCCCCAGCCCAGGGCAGGTGTGTGGGGGAGGCAAGCTGACCAAAGCGAGATGTTTGCCTGCAGGTTGTGACCGCTGAACCAAGAAGACAATGGCTCTCGTTTACTGCTGAGAGCATGGACTGCCTGTTACATCCAGTCCTTATTGTATCTGTTTCCCCACACACAATTTTCAATAGAATTATCATAATAAAAACCTATGGGTTAGCTGGAGATTTTGAGATCTCCCCAGCATAACAGGCGAATCCTCAACTGGACTGGACCAAAGGACTTCGTCTCTACATTTAGTAGCTCTGTCCCCCTCTCTTTCTCTATCTTTTTCTCTCCCTTAATCCCTCTATCACATTTTGCTGTGGTCACTCAATAGAGGTGCATTTGTTCTGATTATCACTGCAAACCCCCTTGTACTGTGTCTGTGTTTTGCACCCTGAGATCAATCCACAAACCATCACAAACCCCGTTCATAAGGACGGATTGTGACAGTCCCTGACTGTGACACTCCTAACTGGGATTGCTGGCACCTTTCAGCACCACCAGAGCAGCCCAGAGCTGGCTGGGGAGCCCAGGAGCAGTGGGAACAAGGGTGGAAGCAGAGCAGCTCTACACTGACACAGCAAGAACTGCATTTCACACACTGTGAAGCTGCACTTCCAGTGTGGAAAGCACTGAGAAATTCCTAAAAATAATGAGGGTCTCTTGGGAAGAAAGAAGTTTGAGCAATATTTATAGAGAAACTCAGCTGGGAGGAAAAAAAAAAAAGAGCAGCCCTTACTGCACAGTATTACAGCAAAAACTAAGTGAGCTCCTTAATAAAAGGTTCATCTAAAGCAAATTGGTCTCATCCCTTGTTTCCACTTTCTCCTAACCTCCAAGTGAGTGCAAGTCTTGAGAGCAATTGATAATTACCATCTTAAGACAAAACAGTTCTCTGAGTTTCTCTGAAAAGGCAGACTGCAGGTCAAATACAGCTAAAAAAAATATTATTTTTGAAGCCTCCTTTTACATGCTCATATTTATCACTTATGGAGAAAGTGACTCCATAATTGATAAATATTCTGCTTTTTGTGGTCACACACCTGACAAGGCCTGTGTCAGATGGAGAGGAACCACTTCAGCAGGCTTCTTCTACATCCTCCCACAGGATTTAACTCTCACATGGATAAAATTCAAAGACACAAACATCCAAACCCAGGTCCTCAGAGTCACCTGGGATTCCAACAGGATGCTACGTCTCTATTAATGATGTAGGCCCATTTCTGCAACTTCTGGGCACATCAAGTCCTTTTATTAATTGGCTTGGATCCTTGGATAAGAGAGAAGTTGTGTTCCCCCAGGGAATCTGCAAATAAATCACAAGACCCACAGCTCAGATTTGGCAGGATAAGCAGGTGCCTGAACACAGCACATCTCCAACAGATCCAAGAGGCCTTCAGCAGGTCAGAGAAAGAATTTTATACGTAAGATACAATAAACAAGAACAAAAAATGAGAACAGAAGAGTTCTGACTCCTTCTTCAACAGCCAGACTGGGAAAAGAGACTTTCTAACACATCTCAGAGTCACTGTGAGCAGCAGACACCCTGAGAGAGAGGAGCCACATGAACCCAAGAACCATCCTCAGGGGTGTCAGAACCCAGGGAAAAGCATCCCAAAGAGATACAACAACTAAAACCAGCCCAAAAGCATCCACTATATTTTTTTTTTCTGTGTAAGAGCTCATATTTCTGTTTTGTTTATTATCAGAAAGGAGTACAATATATTTCCCATCCCATAAAATACACATATAATTTTTGTGGTAATAAGACCCAGGAGAGGCATAAATATTCCCAAGGGTTTCTGCAGTTCAGGAGAACACTGTAAAACAGTTTGATAACTTGGAGATTACATTTCCCTCTATTCACCAACACACACATACTTATAAAAGCCTGCCAAGGGGAACATTATTGATGCTTTATAACTATGAGCCAATAAACCTCATGAATTTCATTTATTTGAAGACTGCAATAGAAGCAGAAAGATAAGTAGCATCCTTAAATTTAGGATCATTAATTTAATCCCCACCCCCTAACACACATCAGCAAACTCTCTGTGCTAAATCTTTTCATGGTTCTTTTCCCAGTGCAAGCAAAACCAGTAAATGCCATTTGGGAAGGAACATTACAAGCCTGTTGAGCAGAGTACCCCTCCTGAATTATCCACAGCAAGTGGCAGTGAGATGTTTCTTGTGGCAGAACTCGTGTTTTGCTCCCAGGAATAATTCAAGGCTAGGATAGAGAGGAGAGGGGTGGTGGTGGGAGAGGAGCAGCAGGAAAGATGGGCTGGGCTGCTGTTTTCAGGTGTTTGAGGGAGGAACCGGAGTCCTGAGGGTCCTGCTCAGGTCTCATGTCCTTCATTCCAACCACTGGAGGGGATCCAGCAGCTCTTTTCCTTGGGGAGCTCTGGCACACAGCACTGTCACCCTGATTTTTTAAGATTTTCTAAGCCTTCTGATGTTTACATTCTTGTAACGAACTTTCTCACACACTTTCTGTAAATAGCTTGTTGTTTTGCACTCTTTTATAAAAGAAAAAAAAAAAATTGATAGACTGTTAGTTTGTCCAGTGTCATTGGAGAGGTGGCACTGTCACCTTCCAGTCCACTGCCACTTTTAGAAAACTATAAATATTAAAGTCAGAAAATAAACTTCCCTTTTTCCACCTTGAGAACAGCAGTGTGTGCTCGTGTTGCATGTCCTATAGTGACACAGCACCAAATGAGGATTTGAGTGGCTTGTAGAGCAAGTTCAGGACTAAGAGCTTCTCCTCCCCTCTCTAAAGTTCCTACAGAGCTGAGAGAGGATTCACACAGCAGCAGCACAGCCAGGGCATTCTGTTTAAGAATCATGAGATCAACCCTGCTGCAATAATCAGTATTTCTGAGATGCTGTTATCAAACACACCCACCCCAGCCACCCTGCCTTGGTCACCTGGCTGATCTGTGGCACTGTGCAACAACACAGAGAGCAGCAGCACTGCTGACAAAACTGCTCTGCATGCAAAGGAAAGGCAGATAAAATCCTTTAAACAGTTAAAGGCTTCAAAAGAGAAGAAATAAGATGCCATGGAAGTGCCAAAAATCTATCAACGGCAGGTTAGCTCTCATCAGTGGTGCTAAATAGGTATAAATGGACATGTTCAGCCAGGCAGAGACAGCCCTGTGGGGAGCTCAGGCAGGGAGGAGCTCCCCTTCCAGATGGGATAAGTTCAGCATCTGTTTTGGTCTCAGCCTTGAATGCTTAAATGCATCCCAAAAAAAAAGTCACCAGTCTGCCTGAGACAGACAGAAGGACACATCACATCAAACAGCACATCTGGAGTCACGCAGAACTGACATTCCTTCACAATTTGGACACTGTCCCCTGTTTGTCCTTGCACATTTTCAATCCAAACCTCTGGTTTATAAAACCAACTGCTTAGTTATGCAAGTTCCTCGTGAAGCATCTCTACTCAATCCTGGTGCAAAATTTAATGAGCCCCTTGACTCCTGATCTTGCTGTTTTAAAATTTGAGGGCAACGTTTCTGACCTGTGAATCACCAATTATCTGCCCTGCCCAGCAAAATTTAAAAACAAAAAGAAAAAAGAAATGACAGCTGCTGGGTCTGAAGCATCCCTGTATTCCAGCTGCTGCTGCATGGTGCAGCATTCCAGAAAGTGGAATACTACCTGTGGCAGCTCTGCCAGGACACAGGTAAAGTTCATTTACATCTGGATTTATCCCCCAAAATCTCTCTCTGTGTTCTTGCTGCATACAAATGCACTTGCAGCAGTTATAGGATCACAGAAGACACTTATTTGTTCAAAATTAATTCACAAAATGTTAAACAATTCCTTTTCCCTACAATGACTGTCCAAAAGCACAAACCATGCCTCACCCAAAATCCCAGGGCATCTCAGGAATCTCATCCTGAGAAAGTGATTTTGAATCAGATTAGTTGGGGGAATTCTGCTGCTCTTTGGGTGCAGCTTTCAAAGGACTTCTGCATCTCCAAAACACACGAAACCCTTTTAAAACCAATGCTTCACTAAATCTTGGGGCACAACATCTGAATTAAAAGCATCAGTTCATCTTATTTCAAAAGTATCTTGAAATTTAAAAAAAGCTTAGAGAAAGCCCAGGTTTGATGCCTCTGGGAGCCCACAACACTAGCGATGCCCAGACAATGTCTTTTTCTTGATTAAGTGGTAAAAGCTGCATTAAAGCACCTCCTCAGTGCCTGCAGCACTCAGCAGGACCATGTTGGGTTCTTTAATCCCAAAGTGCAGCTCCTCAACTCCTCTCTGCTCTAATTAGACACCTGAAGGTGCATCCTCAGTCTCTGAATTGTCATCTCTCCCCACCACTGGAGCAACACAAGGAGGTTAAAATAGAAGGGGCTGCCTTGGGTGGCAATCACAGAGCTGTGGGTTATCACCTCAGGGTTTAGTGCAGCTCTCTTGGCTGTAAAGTGGGCAGTGAAAAATGCTGGGAGTGCTCATGGAAAGGATTTACCCTGCACAGGTCAGTGAAATTCCAATATTAAAGGCAAAACCCCCAACCCTGCTGCCATCCAGGCTAGGCTGATTTGCTGCCCACAAGGATGCAGGTTCAACAGGAGAACTTCTGCACTCAAGGCATTTGATAACACAAACTTTTGGCCGGATCACAGAATCACAGAAAGGTCTGGGTTCAAAGGGACCTTAAAGATCATCTTGTTCCAAGCCCCTGCCATGGGCAGGGACACCTTCCACCATCCCAGGGTGCTCCAAGCCCTGTCCAACCTGGTCTTGGACACTTGGTCACCATCACAGTAACCATCACTTCACCTGTACACTCTAGAGAGCTCCCAGGAACAGCGTGCTCTGTCCTGGAAATAAGTCTGCATACAGCTGAAAATACAGCCTAGAAACAGCTGAAAAATCAGCTGTGTGTTTCAGGCATTTGTTCTGACCTAATTATTTCTAAATAAGCCTTGAGGGGGTTGGGGTATTTCCCCCCTCCCTTCTCTCCAGGTAATATTGGAAATGCTCAGCTCCATTTCTCAGCCAGTGATTTCAATAACTCTCCTCAAAGCATTACTAACAGATAACTGAGAGATGGGATGACCAAGTGCCTGAGTATTTATTCTCTGGTGTTTTTTCCAGGAGAGATTTCAAATGACAAATCACTGATGGCTGGAGACCTCTGGGGAAGGTTTGTTTTTTTTCCAGCAACAGGACAGAATTGCAGGGATTTGTTCCTTGAGCTTTTGTTGGAGCATCAGCCTCATGACATGGCTGAGACAACAGAAAGATCTCACAACCAGCAGCAGCCAAAGATTTCTTTGTTACAGAGCATCTTAAAAACTTTCTAGCCAATAGCACATTGTTAAACTCACAGACAATTGTTCTAGCCAATCACTAAAAGCACACATACACCTGCTGCACACAATGCTTGCTTGTCTTCTATTAACAATACAATATACCATTATTGTACCATTACCATTATTATATTATTATTACCAATACCATTACCATGATTTTATTTTTATTATTATTATACACAATACTCCATTATTAAGCTTAAAACCGTCTCCTATCTTGCTAAGCACATTTTTCTGCAGTCTTAAGGTCTATCTTAGCCAAGCCTAAAACTCAAGCTATTGTTTCATGTCCTTGCTTGCTGTACTATTGTAACATTTTCTACTTTCAGACTCTCTAACTACAGCTAGTTCTCTCTTTCTCTGCTTTTTCTGTTTCTAAGACCTACTTTTCTAACTTTCTAAAAATCTTCTTGCCTTTACCATTTCCCACAGGGGTCAGTGCACAGATGGGTCCATCTGCAGGGGACATTCCTGGGCACAGTAGGTGCTGAGGGTTTGAGAGATGGATGCAGCCAGAAATGCCCAGGCAGGTATTTCCCAGTGGCTGGAACTCCTTCCCCAACACACCAGCTCACAGGGGGATGCTGGTGAAGCTTTTTATCATTCAGGAATAAAACTGCTTCTTAATATTGAAATTCCTTTCCTTGTTCTTACTCTAAATAAAACTTCTGTTAATGCTCAGCTTTTATCAGGAGCTGTTACACATTCCACAGATTCCATGTGAGGCCAGCCCATTTGGTAAAATCTTTGGGGTTTTTTTAAATCTAGATCAAGTCTCCCACCTCATCCCAAAAGTCATAGTTCAAGAAGCCACAAAATTAATCAGCTTCTGTTCTTGATTCATTTCCAGTAATTGCTTGTAAAAGCACCTTGTTAGCCCAGGGGCTGCTGTGGATCAGCAGCCTGCAGGACTGGCCATGGCACAGGGACACAAAGGGCAGCTCCTGCCCTCAAAAGCATCAGGAAACAAAGATTCCTTCACAGCCACTCCAATAGACTCTCACCTGGCCAAGTATTTTATAGGGGAGGGCAAAAAGATGGAAGGAAGGAGAGCAGATGGTGATTGTATCCTGAGTTCAAAGGAGAAAAGGGGGGAAAAAAGTGATTTTCAAAATCAAGCTGGTTTAATGAATGGTACAAAATATCATCCTATCTCCACATGACTGGGAGACACTTTGCTAATTGCAGCCATACAAGAAAATAAAGAGAGAGGTAAAAAAACCAGAGTTATGGATTTATGCATAGAGAAAACTGAGACTGAAATTCAGCCACTGAATGGGATGAACCCTCCTGCTCCTGCAAATGGGGAATGGGGGAGAAACAGCTCTAGAGCACAAGAGCTTCCAAATTTTGTGGTGTGTTTGCAGAGGAAGAGAAATAAAGAAGTTGTGTGATTTACTTCTATGTAATGAGCAAAATCCAAACACTGTGACTTAGCCTAAAGCAGAAGTGCAGGGGAGGTGTTTCTATTTGCAGTAGAGGCTTTTTTATTTTTAAGTTTTATAGGACAACTTAAATGACCTGAGCAACTACAGAGTTATCAGCTTGGCATCAACCCCAGGTAAAAGAATTGAATAGAAAGAAAGAATTGATACAGAAATCAATTAATAAAGAATTATACTAAATAATCCATTAAATGAATTAATCCATAAATCCATGTTGACTAAAATAACAGCCCTTGATATAATAACAGGAGCCCTTCCATAAAAATTTGTGAAATGCCAGTAAGGGGAAGTGTTGATAAAGTTACTTCAGACTTCCCCAGGGCATTTCCCTTGGCATGAGGTGGCACCTGCCCCATTCACCTGCTGCTGCAGCAGCACAGGACCTTTCCCACATTTCCTTGGTGGGGAAGACATCCTGTCCCTCTCCAATATTCAGCAATTTGGGCTTTCCCGTCCTCCTCCGGGATCACTGGCACCAAACATTCCCTTGGTACAGCTGACAAGGCACCCACATGAGGAGCCAGAGACAGAAATGGGGTGCAGCTCCTTAATCCCCCAATTTGCTGGTGTGGGAATAAACCAGCACATCTGAGCCATGAGGGGTCTGGGGGGTGTTCCATGGAAAGGAAAAGGGGTCAAAGCAGGAGGCAGAGGATGTGGGACATGAGAAAGGAAGGAGCAATAGCAGAGTCAGGGCTGGTTCTACTCAAGAAGGATGGAGACTCAACCACCTCCCTGGTCACCCTGTTCTAGCGTTTGATAACCCTTTCAGTAATTACATTTTTCTTAATAAACTTATTGCTTCCCTGTTACAACTTGAGGCCATTTCCTTTCAATCTATCAGATGATTCCAGCCCAAACTATTTCATGATTGTATGAAGTTGGGATGATTTCTTTATTGTTTCAAATAATCTGGTAATTTAAAAATAGTTCCGTTTTTTCTGCTGCTTGTTTTTTTTTTCTTTTTTGTTTTATCCCAAATTCCTCTTTGCTGTCTTTATCTTTTTTAAGATATATATATATAGAAAGATAGACATATTTATATCTCTTAGATTATATAGATATATCTATATAGATATATATCTATAGATACGTAGATATATACCTATATATAGATATCTATAGATATACAGATATATATCTATAGGTATAGATATATCTATCTCTATCTATATATATATCTATATATATAGATATATTTATACCTTCAGAATCAAACTTCCATTGATCTAATTTTTTGCCAAAATGTTGCAGAGGTAAGTGGCAGCAAGAAAGTTCCAGACAGAAAAATGCAACAATAAATAGCTGTAAAGGAAAGGGGAAAAGCCACAAACATTTTATGTAGGAGGCACTTTTGAATACAGTTTTTTCCAGATATTTAACTTAATTCCATAATGCTCTGGGGCACCTTAGGTCCCCATTCTTCCTCCACAGTGCCTCCTTTCTCCAGAGCTGGAGGGTCAGGAGGTTTTGGCTGCTGCTCCATCCCAGCACAGGGCATCCCAAGGGACCTCCAGGGCTCCAGCTCCCACAGGAGCCAAACACAAATTCTGCTCGCTTCCATCTCCCTCACCACCAGCCCACCTTGGCAACATCATTAGAAATCTTTTGTCTCCCAAAGAATAGCTGATATTCCCAATCTCATCTCAAATCTGTGGTAAACTCCATGGCATCTCTTTTATTTCCAAATGAATTTGCCTTATTAAAAAGTAATGAGCTATTAATTAACTTTGCACTCATACAAAGCTGTTTAATTCTCAATCCAATTAACAGCAATCTGCTGAAGGATTCTAATGATTATTTTAAATTTGCTAAGAGAAACATCTCTGAGCCTTTCATAATAAGATATTTATAGAATGGCTTGGGCTGGATCGTGCTCGCATTTTAATTCGATAACATTTTTATAATACACCAACATCTCTCTGCAACATTATCTCTGACAACACATCATTCACAGGCACAGGAAGGCTGAGTAACTAAAGCTGCTTATTCAGAAGTTGTTCTGTGAGGATTATTTTGTTTTAGGCTTTCCCAGCCCAACACAGGCACTCCTCAAGCAGGGTTTGTGCTCAGAGGAGTCACCCAGGGGTTTCACACAGGTGTTTGCACTGCAAAGAATGCACTTAAAAATTGTTTACCACCCCTTCAAAGGCTCAGGAAATCATCCCTGCCTGCACACAGGAGCCCAACTCAGCAGCTTGTTCTGTCCTGTGAAGTTACACAACCATACCAACGGTTGTTGTGTGACCTTTGAGCCTAAACATGGACAGGTCTGAGTGGCTGGACAAGAAAAGCTTTATATCTGTGTGATTACAGCATCTGAAGGGTTTCCCCTCCCAACACACAGAGCACAAACACCTGCAGTCACTCACCTTGCAGCATTTCTGACGGGAAATAAAAATTGTGTAAAATCTGCCCCTTCAAGGAAAGTTATTCCCTCCACACCTCTGCAGCAAAGGCATTGAAGAGCTGGAAGGCTGCAGCTTTTCATTCTCACTAATATTATAAATTTTCCCTAAGGCAAGTGAGGAGCACACTCAGCTCAACACACATGGGGAGATAACCCCCCACTTCCAAGAACCACAAATGAAAGCAACTTTAATAATCTTAAAGATCAAAACTTCACGTATGGCTCTTAATTATTAATTGCCACAGCCTACCTGAAATGAGAACTGCCAGAAAAGCTGCAATATTAAACTCTGAGCAATTTTGTCTCACACAGGCCTCAGATACTCAATTTCAATCAGGTGTTTAGAGCAGGAAATTGATAAAGGCAGTTCATAACTCACCTTTGCACGTACCCACAGCACACACAAACCTTGGCTAGTTTAGCTTTACACACATCCAAACCTGAAGTAATGTAACTTATCACATGTGAGAGCTGCCAGGCTCATCTACAACCACAGCCACAGGAAAAGTCAGTGATAGAAGTATGGAAAAGTGTGGAAGGGGCACTGAAAAAGTGGTATAAAACACAGGGGCTGTATTTTTTAACAATATAATTCTTTCAATGGTAACTTTTTCTCATCCAGGTGAGGAATTTTTGCTGTTCCTCTCAGGGGTGTTATTTGGACTGAACGTGTTTCTGCAACCTTGTGGAATTTCCCCACTTCAGACACTCCTAACAGGGGATCTATGTGCAACATCTGTCCCTAAAAACAGGTACCCACTTAGGAAACTGAGCTAGGAAAGGTCACACAGCCCTTCAGCCATAAACAGAAGTGTAACAACAAAATAAACTTCCAAATTTTTGGTGCATCCACGAGTCCCAGTTAAACTCAGCACTTCTCTTTGCATATCTATGTTGGCAAGATGCAGGATCCTTCAGGAGAGAAAAATGAATTTTCCTTAATTTTAGATATTGAGTAATTCCCAAAACAGCCCGCAAGTGAGAGATTTAGAGACATCCACAGTAGAAAATGCTGATTTTTATATTGTGGGATCCTCCAGACACTTCTAATTCACCCATGGCATCATGCAGGACAACTGCACAACGTGCAGCAAGGACTGTTCATCTTCCTGATTGATGAACACCCTCTGTGGGTGCAGTTTTCCCTCTCTGAGGCAGTTTGTTCATTTCCATGCTCCACAGCCTCCTGCTTCAGAGGGGACACACGATTCTGATTTACTCTCTGCCTTTGATTGAGGCTGAGGGCATTGCACATTATTTTATTAGCTAGTACATGCACACACAGGGTGCTTTAACTGCTGCATCCATACTCTTATTTTACAAATCAATGCTGTGCCTCTGTCTGAATTAGAAGAGCTATCTGAAGGTATTGATCTGCTCATATTTCTTTTTCTAGTGATCATGTCATCCACAGCCCCATCAAGTTTCCTTTGGCACAGAGTCCATTCACATGGTGCCATTTTCCCTGCTCAGGGCAGTGACATCTGCCACTGACCTGCCCCAAAGCCATAAAAGTAAAAATTCCTGACTGCTCTGTGTTGTAATCTTTGCTGCAGTCCCAGCTCTCTGGCTCTTCTCCTTTCTCTGCAGCACTCTTCTCAGGGGTTCCTCCTGGGCTCTCGACCCACCCCTATTTATCTCAGTTACCCTCACGAGCCACAGCTGTTGCCCAACTAAGGACCCTGCAGCTGCAGCTCGTTTGGAGTAACCCAGACACACACTGATCTCACAGTACAACATGTATTCAGGCCCCCACAGCTCTGTACATGACCCTCTGGACACACACATTCTCTCACACACACATTTCTCTCACAGCACCCCAAAAAGAGGGGCTGGTTTGCAAAATTAAGGAGCCAAATGACAAACATGAAAATGTTTTATGCTTTTGTGAAGCACAGAGGGGGCTTTGAGAACCATTCACACATCTTGCTTAATCTTAATTTGAAAATAACTCCTGTTGAACTCCTAAACTACTTTCAGGGAGTTAAAGAACAAAACCACAAATCTAGCTCCCCTGCTAGCTTCTTCCAATAAAAGAAAGTTGTTTCTACAAATTATTATTCTCAAGTTCTGTTATGTGGAAGGTTTTTACTATAGAAACAGAGTAGTAAGTAAGAAGTTTTCTGGTGTATTAAGGAACACTTGTCACCTGACATTTGTGCCCTTACACATCTCTTATAACAGAGGGGAAACAATTGTGCCCTGTGATGAAGTCTGACTAGAACTGTAGTTCTCAGAGTCCAGGCATTAAAAATTAGTTATTATTTACAAGAAAATAAAGTTTAAATGCATCCTTTCTGCCTGGGTGGGACTGAGCTGTGCCTTGGCTGCAGGGAGCTGCTGGGAGCAGGGCTCCTTCACAGGGATCCCTTGCACAGCTCTGGCAGCACAGCAGGGCAAGATTAAAGCTGATGTTTTGCCCCTTCACAGAGTGAAAAGTGTGTCCTGTGCCACACAGATCAAAAGGTTCTGCAGCACAGGCAAAACCCAGTCTGCAGAGAGCACCTGCAAACAGCCAGGCTATTCCTAAATAACTTCAGTTCTGCACAGGCAGGAGCTCCAGGTGAATTAAAAGTCAGAAAAATAGGGAGGTCCCCAAAAGAGAGCACCAGGGGAAGCACCATATGCAGAGAAACATGAGCCTTGAGTAACCCATTTGATAAATATTACTCATTTTGCACAGAACTTACATATTCAAGCTCACTCCTACTGAAGTCAAGCAAGCTGAACTTCCTTAACATTGAGATCAGGGTCTAAACACAGCTGTAAATTGTAGGAAATGATCTCTGAGTAGCAGCACAATGTAAATCCAAAGAGTTTGGGCTAGAAAATCTGCCACAGGAGCCTCAATTCTCTTATTTTTAAACCACAGAAATTTCTACATTACACAATCTCAAATGATTGATTTATATGAACTTACCTCAATTATATAAGCATTAGAAAAGACAGTAGAATAAGTATCAACAGCTAACTTGTGTGCAGCATGGAAGAGAATTTCACTAAATTCAAGACAGCATCAAATTAGGACATTGTAACTTTCATATTTAACATTTTTATTCATCTCAATAAAAGGTTTACTAATTGATGGTGTCATACTGTACTAAATAGCACATGCCAGGAGAAACAGCTGCTAATGCTGCCCAACAACAGGACTGAAAAAAACCAGCACATCCAACAGAAACAACTAAATGCAAACAGGTAGAATACTACTATTTATGTACCTTTTTTTTTCTCTGAGAGAATCAATAGAAAGCAGAAGTTTCTTTTTAAAAAGAGACAGGTTTTGTTTGGTTGAGCATAGAAAGTTCATGGAAGTGCAGGATCATTACAAATTAAAGGATTACTGATGCATGACATACAACATGGCTGCAATCAAGTAAACAAAGCAATAAGACAGGAAAAATCTGTCACAGCCCAGGCACCTTGCACCTGGAACTTTGTGAGAACTTGAGGTTTTTTCAGTGCAAAATGCTGTCAGTCATAAAATGAGCAATCTGTTCTCCTCTGAACAAAGACAAACCCAAGGTCCAACTCGTGCAGCTTCAGCTTTTCTATGGTGGCAGAGAATTCAAACCCAGCTCAGCAGCAGCTTGAATTCACATGCCTGAAACCCAAGGATGCCATCTGCAGCCCTGCATTTACATTTAACATTCAGCTGTGCTCCTGGCAAACTTCAGGCTCAGCCTCCAGAGCCTCAGCCTCGTACTTTCCCAACATCCACGTGTTGACTCTTAAACTAAAGGGATACTCAAAGGAAAACTTGTCACCAACATTAAAGCTATGTGGCACAGTGTTTGATGTCCCAGCATGTTGGACTTGATGATCTTGAAGGTCTCTCCCTGCCTGATGGTTCTGTCTGTGCATCAGGGGTGAATTATTGTATTTGAGCTGCCTCCAGACGAAGGCAGGAATCTGACTCCATGTTCTCAGAAGGAGAATTTATTACTTTATGATACTACATTATATTAAAGAATACTAAACTACACTAAAGAATACAGCAAGGACACTTACTGAATGCTAAAAAGATAATAATGAAAACTGGTGACTCTCTCCAGAGTCCTGACACAGCTTGGCCCTGATTGGCCAAAGAGTGAAAACAACTCCCAGCAGAATGCAATGGAACAATCACCTGTGGGTAAACAATCTCCAAACACATTGCACATGTGAGCACAACACAGGAGAAGCAAATGAGATAAGAATTGTTTTCCTTTTCTCTGATGCTTCTCAGCTTTCCAGGAGAAAAAACCTGGGGGAAGGGATTTTTCCAGGAAATGTGAATGCCACAGTGAACCAGGACAAGGGCTCCCTGCAAACACCCACACTGCTGTCACCACAGCTGTCCCTGAATGTTCCTGCAATACAGGCCATGCCTATGGACATATAGAAATGCTGCTTCTGTTTCAAGTCACTCAGCCACAGTTTCTCTCTTTTCCAAAGCCCTGGAGCCAACCTGATGCTGCTGCTGCACGCGATACGGACCAAAGTCAGCATCATTGCACGCTGGGAAATGCACAAGCAACACTGGGAATATGCTGCCCACACAACTACCACTAAAACCACTCCAGCCTCAAAAATATCAGCATCCATTACTGTATCTGTTGACTGTTTGTAAAATAATTCTTCTAATATTGGATTTATCTGAAAGTCTAGAGCCTGTAGAATTGGCATGCAGAACAGCTTATTATAAATTTCACAAACAAGGACAACTGCAAAGTCACTTTGTACAACTTTCAAAGTTGAGCAGCTCCAAAATGGACAGAAATCCCATTACTGCAGCACAGCATCCCATTATTCAGCACTGAGACACTCTCCCAGTGCTATTACACAGCTCACACGGGGTATGAGTATTTGTGTCAATATGGATCAGTCCATGCAATGTGCAACTGATTTTCCATAGTCAACCTTAAGTGTAATCAAACAGTTTAAAGCCTCAATGGTATTTTAACAGATGGAAAGAAATCCAAATGAGTAAAGGCATTTTGATATTTGCTACCACTTAGAGTTTCAAAGCTTTCAGCACACATATGTTTATTCAGAGAGTTGATTGGGATCACGGGTGAGTGATTATTTATTGACATGTGCACAGAGGGATGGAAACAGAATGGGATAATTGGTTCCCTGCCAGAGTAACTGGCAATCCTTATTGACCATTTTTTTATTTTTGGACATCAGCCCAAATATGATGCTGCATGTGCCAGAGAAGCTTTACATTTCGCTAAAGTGGAACTAGAGGAATAACTTCCTACGTGTGATTAACCCTCCTAATTCAGGGCCAAGATACTCCCCAAACCTCACAGTTAGTCAGGGCCTCCATCTGCACATGGTACAGAACAGCTACACACACACACATTATTTTCAGCAATCCAAGCAGAAAAACAAGTTGGCATTTAAGAAAAACAAACCAGCAGCACTCAGATGCCTTTCAGACCTCTGGTATGAAGCAGTAATCACCCCCTTTCCCTGACAGCCCACTATTAAAATGAGGGAAGAGCAAATGTTTGCTTTCTTGAGAAGGGCAATATTCCAACAGATGAGGAGCAGAACCACCAAATATTGACAGAGCACTAAGATCCCCAATCAGAGCAGAGCAAGGTCAAGGTCCCTGTCCCTGCTGGGACCTGAGCTGAGCCCCTTCCCCTCCTGGAGGGGAACCTTCTGCCAGCTAAAGTGTGGGTAATAATCCTGTCAGAGGTCTGCAAACAGAGATGCCACACTCACAAAGTGCTGGGGAAGATGAAACAGGAAAGCCTTATACATAGGATTGCCTGGCCAAGAGATTTTGAGAATATGGAAACTATAAGCGAGATTGAAATGAAAGCAAGCTTTGAGACCCCTCAGTTACTGAACAACAGGAAAACAATGGCATGGCCAGCTGAAGGTGATCCCCTTTTGATGGAACAACATTGCCTTGCCTTGCAGGCAGGCCCAAGGGTCAGAGCAGACCCCACTGGCTTGGCAGAAGGGGCCCAAAGAGGAGTTTTTAGGGTTTAAAATGTAACACAGTAGGGTAATGTAATGATTCTTATAGGCTGTATGTAAATGCTGTAGGATTTGTGTATTGTACTAGATTGGTTAGTGAGAATCAGAATATTCAATACAGAAGAAAATTTATTGTATTGGAACAGGAACTTTGCTGTCTTACCCCTTTACGCTCTTACCCCTCTTACTCTCTTACGCTTTCACTTTCTCCCCCTCTCATCCTCTCTCCCCCTGCTCTGGGCTGTGTCTGGCAGCTCCCAGCAGGGCCCTGCCCCCAGGCCCTTTGCAATGAACCCCAAGTTCCAGCCCTGGCTGCAGAGATCTCTCGTGTCTGTCTGTCCCGACCATCCTACCCCCCATCACTCCTACAAGAAAGATCACCTAAAACCCTCAGACTCATCTGGTCCAACAAAGCTGGAAGGAGGAGATGGGTCAGCTCCAAGGAGTGCCCAGGAGCTTTCCCATGTGTGGGTTTTGAAGCAGCTCCTTGAGCACAGCTGCTCAGCTGTTAATGCACAAACCTTCACATCAGTTCAAAGAATGCTTTCATGTCTCCTCCATACAGCTGAAGGCACAGGCAAAATTGTGCTGCTTGTATCACATCTGTGAGCAGCATCAATGAAAGTCGGATACATCAGAAACCCAGGTTTCTTCTTCTCAAATCTAGAAATTCATCTCCTCCCCAAGCCTTTCCTTAAGTTTCCTTGCTACACTGGAAATTACCATACCTGGGAAGATTTTGGCCCATATATGCAAATTACAATCTTTCCACAAACTTTTTTTTTAAACACTATAATTTACCTTTAATTATTAACAGCAGAGAAATTCAAACAAAACAAACCCACAACATTTGCTTATGGGATTGTTAATCAACTTTCCAGCTTTGTTAGAATTAATAGAACTGCCTTCAAGGCCTCCCCTGAAGCCTCTGTCCCCTCTTCTGCATAAGAATAACGGATAAAACAAGTATATAAAGTGGATATAAATACATATTCTTGAACTTTTAGGGCTGCAAAACAAAGACATAAAAATCTGCAACATTTAGAGTCAAATAAAAAAGTGCAGAGCAGACTGTTTTACAGTCTGCAGCAGAATTAGAGGCAGCTACATTATTTTGAGTTTTAAACACTAAAAAATGAGATGGAAGAGGAGGAAAAAAAATCAACCCCAAGACCCAAAATTTCTTCATATGCTTTCTTTTTTTGAGGTAAAATATTTGCCACATGGATTTGTAGGAAAAAGGGGGTTATTCCCAGCTTTGCTAAGAATCACCAGCTTGTGTGGAGAGATTTTGTGCAGATTGGATCCTTTAACTCATAGAAAAACCCCAAGAGAATCATTTGACTCAATGTCTGGTTTGGGAAAGAATTCACAATTTAGCATTTTTCCCAAGTACAAAATACACAGGGGAGGGATGGGACACACAAGGGGCAGGGAAACCTGAAAAACATCCTGCCAAAGCTCACCTGGCTCCCAAAGCCAGCAGAGGTTTCACAAAAACACTTGTTTTACAACCCAGTTCAGAAATATTTCTACTCCCATCGGTAATTCTGACAATTTTCAGCCTGTGCTTATCCACAGCTCAGCACAGATGTGGGAAGAGATTTGGAGGAAGGTGCCAGGGGGAAAGGAAAAAAAGCAGTCAGCCCTACATGCAAGGCTTTATCTGGATGAGGAAACAGTGCTAAAAGAAAGCAATTTAGAGGCTGACACTAAACTTCCTTACTTTAATACCTCCAAGTTAAAAATCAATGGATTTTAATTGTTCATTCCAAAGTAATGTTTTGTTCTGAACTGAAGCCGAGTTTCCATGCTTTCTGCCAAGGATTGCTCCTCAACAAGTGTTGGAGTATTGATTTTGATTTCACTCATCAATAAAATACTCTATTGCAATTCCTACATCGTGTAATATAAAACTTTAAGATTTCCCCCAAAAAAGTAAGTAATGCTGCAAGGATACAGTGAAAACTGACACATTTTCTTCCTGTCTTGCTAACACTTCTGGGATAGAGGTAAATGAGTTAGTTTTGCCCCCACTTGCACAGCTGCAGACAGGACTGAGGCTCACCCTCTCTCCTTGTGTGAAATACAAAGCTGTGTTTCGTGTCAGGTACATACAGGCAATGTGTGTATTTGTGACTGTGATATGTGTGGAGACAAACCATGGAACAGTTACAAATTTTAATAATAACTTAGGAAAGTAAAGCATGGAAGAAGGCCTTTGAACCCATCTTTTGTTTGCAATTAACCCTGGTTGATTTAGGAGCATTGGAATTAAAGTGTTAAGGATGTTGCTCTTTGCTCATAGTTAAGCCTTAAAGAGTTCTGCAATAATAACCTTTTGAAGTATAATTTTAGAATATTGCTTGTGTCCTTGAAACTATAGCTTTGGAATATATATAAAGGAAATATGCTTATCTCATGCTTTAACAAAACAGAGAAAAGCAGCTTGAGAAAGGAAGATGAACATCACCACAAGGATTAATAGTTTGACCAAGGGAAGCTGGACATCACTGTTATGAGATTTATAGTCCTTGCAGTCAAAAGGTGGACCCACACTGGGGAGCTGGACTCCACTAGATGGGATTAGTCTTTCTTCTTTTGGAAACCAGACCCCACCATCTGGGGATACTCCTTTTAGGATACATCCTGAGAAAAACTAAATCACAATTGTGTACAGAATTGTGACTGTGTAAAAATTAGGAAATAAAAACTGCTGGTGAGTAAAAATTGGAATAGAAACTGCTGAGAAAGCTGATGAGGACCCCTATAAATACCTGTAAGCCTTAAGTATCAGTGTGCAGGTGGAGGGAAAACTTCCCCCACTGTACCCAGCACTGTATTGCTCATACTTTACCATATTAATTAATAAATTGATTGCTGCTTGAACATTGGCCTAGTCAAGCTTCTTATTCATAACACTTGGGACCCCTCCAACATGAACCAAAGGCTCTCTGCAGCCACAGGAGCCTGCACAGCCTCAGCAACCAGCTCAGACAGCAAAGCCTCATCCTAAACCATCCTTTCCATCTGCTAAAAACAATTTAGGGATTCCTTCAGACTCAGGCAAGATGAGAACTACACCAACCATGGATGTGCACAAGTCCAGATAAATGCCCACATTTTCCTCCCCAAGTAGGGGGATTCAGAGCACAGCTCTTCCTTACCCTGTTTAATGCACACATTTAAAATCCTCTCCAACCTGCTTCCAGGAATATTTGCAGTGCTTGCACTTCACACACTACCACAGGCAGGCAGGGGAAGATTTCAGAAATCATTAAATTTAACAAGACTGCTCCAAGCAGACAGACAGCAGCACTGACAAACCTGGAATGGGCCCGAGGTGCCAGTGGAGCCACAGGAGCAAAGCCAGGCTAACCAGGGTGGTTTGGGCACACAGCCTTACCCACACACAGCAGAGTCTGCCTCCACTGAGAGCTCTCTCTACTGCAGCCCCACCAATGGAAAAAGAAACAACCCTCTTTCTCCTACAAAGGCTGCTCTGCTATATTAAGATGTGATCAAATGCAAAAATAAGTCTCAAAGAGAGTGCTGGCAGAAAAGGGATTTTGGAGGTGTCAAATATGCAGCACTACACTTGGTGGCACCACTCCCTATAAATGTGAGTTAAACCACAAACAGCCCCAACCCACCACAGGACACAAAACTGACTTGATTTTTTTATAATTTACAAAATTAAAACACACTTAAGCTTGTTTCCAAGCTAGGTTCAGTCCTAGTGTCCAAACCACAAGACAGCAGGGATATCTACACTTTAATGAGGCCAAGTACTAGAAGCATTTTCAGCTCTCCAAAAGAACCAAATGAATTGTTCAAGAAGCTCTTAAAAAAAACAAACCAACTCAGCTTCTAGCAAAAATAATTATAGACAAGTCAGTGTGACACAAAAAATAAATCTCTCCTCTTGTACATTGTCTCAAAAAAGAATTAGTATGTTTTCCCTTAAATGAAAATATAACAGCTGCTGACACTCTGATTATTAGCTTTCTGTACCAAGTGGACAGCACTGAGACAGTAAATCAAGATGAACATAATACACCAATTTATTCAGCAAAGCCAAATATTTGAGCAAGCACACACTGAAATTTAATCAAGCAAGAATCACCTGGGAAATCCTACCCTGTGCATCAGCTACCTCCAAATAAATCCTAAAATATACATGTATGTGTAAAATGCACACAGAGGAAAATGTGATAGTACAAACAGGTTTTGCATTAGGGTTGATGTGTGTGCAGAGAGGATTAAAACAGACACACAGACAATTATAACATGGTGTCCTGGTGCAAATCCAGGAGGAGGCAACAATAATGAAGGGTTGGAGCACCTAACATACAAGGAGAGCTGGAAAAGCTCAGCCTCAGGAAGGTTCGTGTGGATTATCCATGTCCATGGGAAAGAGTAAAGGAAATGCCCAGAGCAGCTGTGGCTGCCCCTGGATCCCTGGCAGTGTCCAAGGCCAGGTTGGATGGGGCTTGGAGCAACCTGGGACAGTGGAAGATGTCCCTGCCATGGCAGGGGTGGAATGAAGTCTTCAATGTCCTTTTCAACCCAAACCATTCCATGATTCCATGATCTCTTCCTCCAAGGAAGAGCTGGCACCACTCAGTGTTCCTGAGGTTTTTGGAAGGTGAACAAGAAGTAACTCCACTGATTTTATTGAACACATGTTCATGGATGACAGCCAAGATCTAAGCAAACCTTCTTGCGAAGTTATTCTTTGATACTGCTGAGAAATAAGAGCCAACCTGAAAACACACATCCCCATGCCACCTTACATCAGGAGATCCTCAAATAATTCCCCAGTGTTCACTGAGCACCCCCAAACTCCTGAGAGATAGAAAAGAAACAAGGATGCTCCTTACAACAGACTTATGTGAGACATGGAAAAAATTCACTTGCTCAAGGTTATCAAACAAGATGGGAACAGAGTTTGGACCAGGGAAGCTGAGCCTCCAAATCCCTGATCTAAGGATTTGGTATTTTCAGGGTCCCCTATGGCAGGAAGAAATTATCAGGAAGGAAATGATGAATCTGACTCCAAGTTCTTAGGAGGCTGTTATGTTATGCTGTACTAAAACTATACAAAATAATAGAGACAGGATAGACAGAAGGCTTAACAAGATATTAATGAAAACTCGTGACTGACTCCTCAGAGTCTGACACAGCTGGCTGTGATTGGTCATTAAGTAAAAACAATTCACATGTTGGATAAACAATCTCCAACTACATTCTAAAGCAACAAAACACAAGAGAAGCAATAAAATAATTATTGGTTTGATTTTCTCTGAGGCTTCTCAGCTTCCCAAGCGTAAAAATCCTAACAAAGAGATTTTTCAAAAAACATTACAGTAACACTAAGCACAGCACCAAATTCCACCTCCTCCCTAATGGAGCATCCCCACTGCAGCAATTCCTGGGAGGATGAAGAGTGCTGTGAAGGGAGCACAGCTCTCACAGACTGCACAATTTCAGTGCAACATTCACTGGGCTGCTTTACCCCAAGGAAAGCTGAAGTTAGCATAAAAAGGCAAGATTTCATTCTCACCTGTGAGATTACCAAATACAAGTGTGGTGAGTCAGAGTACTTTGATTTTCCTGGTAAACCAGGAGCAGACAGAGAGCTGTGATATCCTTTAGTCTGAAAGAATTAATTAACAGTGCAATATCATCAGGGGCTGGGGGAGGGGAACCTTGACTCATGTTCATCTTTAAATACATTTTCTTTAAATCATTTCCTTGTGCAATTACTCATATATTACAGATAATGTTCTTGTACTCGATTTGCCTTGCTGTAAAACAGCAACATAAACATTTTCCTCCTCCCTAATATCTCTGGAATCAAAGTTATCATCTGATGAGAGGTATCCAGGGGAACAGTATTCAATACAACAAATAATTTTACATTAGTATTTACTTCCTCTTTAAAATATTAAAGTGCAAGGAAGGGAATAAAAAGAGCTAAGGTCAATTCATACATAAATAACAAATATTTAGCTTGGAGATGCAATTCCTGCTTCCATTACTTTGTACTCTTTTATTACTGTGTCCTAAGGACATGTACTACCAGTAAACTGCAGTTTAAGTTCCCAGACTTTTATTTTGTACTGAGTTCCCATAAAAGAGAAATTCCAAGTTCCATCTATTCCTGAACAATTAGCTTAATTCCTGTTCTGACAGACAGGCTAAGAAGTGGCAGCCCTGTCCCCCAGCATGAATTCCATGCCACTGGAATCTCTCTCCATGACAAAGAGAAAACGGAAATTTTGCAAGAAGCAAACTTAACCCCACCATGCTTCTCACAGATTTTTACAACTTGCCACAAGTTTCTCCCACAATGCTGAATCATGGAATTGTTTAGGCTGGAAAATACATCTAAAACCAGTGAGTCATTGAATCATCGCTGTTAACCCAGCACTGACCAAGCCATCTCTAAACCTTGTCCCCAAATGCCACATCCACACACCTTTTCATTTCCCCCATGGATGGTGACTCCACCACTGCCCTGGGCAGCTGTGCCAGTGTTTGACAACCCTTTCTGTGAAGAAATTTTCCTTAATCTCCAGACTAAACCTCCCCTGGCCCAGTCCAAGGCCTTCCCCTCTGCTCCTGTCCCTGTTCCCTGGAGCAGAGCCCAACCTGGGGCTGTCCCCTCCTGTCAGGAGCTGTGCAGAGCCACAGGGTCCCCCTGAGCCTCCTTTGCTCCAGGCTGAGCCCCTTCCCAGCTCCCTCAGCCACTCCTGATGCTCCATTCCCTTCCCTGGACACTCTCCAGGTCTTCGTCACAAGGCCCCAGAACCAACATCCCAGGATTCAAGGTGGGGCCTCACCAGTGCCCAGCACAGAGGGACAATCCCTGCCCTTGTCCTGCTGGACTTTTCAGAGGTTTCAAGAACCTTGGTGAGCATTGCAGAACTCTCCAGCAGGCAGCAGCCTCTGGTAGGCACATGGGGAAGCACTCATTGCTGGGTGGGATGAGCCCAAGGAGGAGAAAAGCAAAACCCAGCAGCACAGGAAGATCCCCTCCAGCAGGGCTTCCCTCCCTGCACCAGCAGCTTGGCATGAACCACCATTCTCCTGTCTTCCCTTCATGAAAAAAACATGGGTGAAAGTCAAACTCGAGACCAAAGACTAAGAAAAATCTGCTAAAACATTTTTGTGAAAAATGCATGTATTTTATGATTGGCTTTTCACAAACATCAAAATGAATATTATATGTGCTATCTTATAAAGTTATGCTGTATTAATTCTCTTAAGTACTGTGTTAAATATAGTTTCAGGTAATAAAAAATGTTAAAATAGAAACGATGCTATGTACGATGCCTTTTTAAAGAAAGGACTTGCAGCAAGATAGCAGCCACAGGACACCTGAATCTTTCAGAGAAAGAATTTATTGCTCTCTTATCAGAAGAAATGAACTTCTTCCTACCTCGAAGGCACTGTCAGGATTCAGAGGAAGAGAAGCTGACACTGACCAGACAGAATCCTGTGTTTGAATGGAATTTATTCATCATGTATGAGGTGTATGAATATGCAACAGGCTGTTGCTTTTAAGGGTTAATCCTCTGTTAACGGAGGTCCTTTTTCAGGCTGGTGCTGCCCAAAAAAGGTACCCGGACATCTGTAACTCTTTGTCTCTATTGTCTCTTATTGTCCTAATTCAAATTGTCCAAATTATTATTACTCTAATTGTATTACTATTTTTATAACCATTTTATTACTATCAAACTTTTAAAAATTTTAAAACAAGTGATTGGCGTTTTTCACATTTTTAACCACTGCTATCTTTTACCTTTTTACTTGTATTAACACAGTTGTCACAGTGGAAAATCTAGATGTTTCCTAAATAACTCCAGTCACCCTGACAGCCTTAGAACAGGAAAGGATCTGCAGATTTACTGGGCACATCCTATGAGCACACAGATAAACACCTGCTGCTGTGCCACTATAAATTCCTAGAATATCATTTAACATGCATGGGCATTGCAGGAACACAGCAGGAATGAACAGCCACTAAATGCCTCGCAAAAGGAGAGAGCAGAGTAAGGAAAATGGGTTGGAAGCCTCAGGGCATAAAGAAAAAGGAAAGTTTGAAAAAAACTCATTATAATTTGTTCTCTTTAACTCTGTGGTAATATCAATGCTGAGAACAATAGCAAAAAAACAGGGTTGAAGCTAATTTTCAGAAGACATTAATTCCCTCAAGTTGACTGATAAATAACAGTGTTTTCTCTCCTCCTTTTTGTCTTTAATGGGATTCAAATGATTCCATTTAATTGCAACAGCACTGATTTCCCCACCCAGCTTTCTATACTCCAGTGAAGCACAGGGTGACCTTAATTGTGTACATGATGCTGATATTGGTTCAAACAAGAAGCATTTGCACCACATAGAAAATACAAATTTAAACAAACCCATAAAGGCTCAAATCCCAATTCATTGCAGTCCAACTGCCTCCTTGCAAGTCTAAACCACAATAAAATTCCTGGCAGCCCTTCATGATCACAGAGGAGCTGCCTGCACAGCTCTAAGGACATGCACTACCAATAAAATACAGGTTAAGTTTCCAGGCTCCCATTTTGTCCTGAATTGTCATAAAAGAAAAATTTCCATTGCCATCTAGTTCTGAGCAATTATCTAAGTCACCATCCTGACACAGACAGAGCCTGAGAAGTGACAGCTCTGCCTTCCTGCATGAATTAGGTGCCAGTGGAATTTAAAACTGTGACAGCAAAAAGCAAATCTATTAATTCCAACACACTTCCCTTAAATTCCTGTGGCTTGTCAAGAGCTTCTTTCACTACATAGAACCACAAATTGTTTAGACTGGAACAGCATTTTACTCTGCCCAAATCCCCAAACTTCTGTTTATATCCCTGCTTCATCAATTCTGCCGTGATATAAAAAAAGTTGAGGGTGTTGCAGAATGACAGAGAGCAGCAAACTCCCCTTGTACATCCATGCAGTCAAAAAGAGAAGCCCACAAATTCCTGACCGCTCAGGTGATGGGCTTCCCTGCCACAGAGGCACACTAAGAAAAGAGAAATATTAACATCAATAAATAATCAAGCTTTCCCAAGGGTCTTAGCTGCACTAGTGGAAGGTTATCCACAAAACCCTGTGCCAATCCTCTTGCAGGTTTGACTGAAAAAATCACCTGAGCACACACTTCTGCCAAGGGACCTTTAGTTGTTTATGCAAAAGATGGATGGCCCTGACTGGAGGGGCAGCTACTCAATATTTTGTTTTATTCTTACTGTTGGCTCCGTGGGCCCATGCATTATTTACTGCACACTATGCAAACGGAGCTCCACCGAGAGAATTATTAATTTCCTCTCAGGTTTCCCCACAGCTATAGAATTTCTGGACTTTCACCTGCATTCAGACACACTCACCACCCCATCTCAGAGCTCTGTGTTCAACCCTGTCCGTTCAAGCACTCAAAGATTGAGGATTAACCCACATTAACATAATGTGATGTTCCCTGTGAAAAACGCCAATCACTTGTTTTTAAAATGTTAAATGTTTAATAGTAATAAAATGGTTATAAAATAGTAATATAATTAGAGTAATAAAAATTTGGATAATTTGGATTAGGACAATATGAGACAATAAAAACAAAGAGTTATGGATGGTCTGGGTACCTCTTTCTGGGCAAAATAGGCCCGAAAAAGGACCCCCGTTAACAGAGGATTAACCCTTAAAAGCAACAGCCTGTTACATATTCATACACCTCATACATGATGCATAAATTCCATTCAAACACAGGATTCTGTCTGGTCAGTGTCAGCTTCTTCCTCTGAATCCTGAAGGCGCCTTCAGGGCTGAGCAAGGTGGGAAGAAGTTCATTTCTCCTGATAATGGGGCAATAAATTCTCTTTCTCTGAAAGATTCAGGTGTCCTGTGGCTGATATCTTGTTAAAAACAGTATCTCTTTAAAAATCCTCTCTTAAAAAAATTGCATAGTTTCTATTTTAACATTGTTATAACCTAAAACCATATTTAACACTACTTAAGAAAATTAATACAGCATAACTTTCCAACATAACACACATAATATTCATTTTAATATTTACAAAAAGCATAAAATATGCATTTTTCACATTCCCCATTGGCAGCTCAGGGATTTTTAGGGTGCTCAGGGTCCTGCATGCACCCCTCACACAGGTGTGATGTGACACCTAAAGCCCTTTTTGGGGCCCCACCTCAGCCCCCCAGGGTAAGAGCTGATGCTCCCCTGCCTCAGCTCTCCAACAATTCACCCACGAGCACTCAGGAATTCTGCTACAGAAATAAAAGCATCACATGCCTAACACTCCTCCTCTCTCTGACTGGTACATTATGTGCTTCTTCAGCACCTACAAATCATAGATTGCACTTCTAATTGGGTTTTGTTTGGGCTGCTGTTCTGTTTGCTTGGGGGTTTAGCTGAGATGTTTTTGTGGGATTGTTTGTTTGGGGTGTGCTGTGCTGGTTGGGCTTTTTAATCCCACACTCACTATTTGCCCCCAGGTTAGATAAGGTGTAAATGCAGATTTGGGGGTGAGGGGTATTTGGAGGGGCACATGATTCAATCTTGCCTTCACCATGATGCTGTTGATATTTAACAGATAATCAGATTAATTAAGAAACAGCAGAGAAGCATTAGTATGTGTTATCACTTATGCTAAATACAGCACCATCACACTTTTTTTTTCTCCTCACTCTACCTCCTCTTCTGTTCCCTCTTCAACAGCATTATAATAAAGTCAGAAGTTTTAGAGGAAAAAAAGCCTGCAGTGGATTGTTCAAATTTTTGTCCTGTCTAAATTAAAGTGACTCAGACAGAGTTCCCACCATTTCCTCTGGGACACAATTCCACAGCTTCATGGATCTGCAGTAAGATTTTCATAATGCCCAAAGTAATTATTTGCTTGTTTTTATTTCATTCTATTCCTTTCACTGTACATTAAATATTTCTCCCTTATTCCTCTTCCTTCCCTCTGAGGTACTCTCCCCTTCACAGCTCCATTCTCAGATAGAGATGCAGAAATTAAATGGATTTAGATACTGTAAATCTCTCTTCAAAAGAGGAGAAATTGCTGTCACTTGTGTGTACTCTCAATATGTTAATTTGTCACTCCTGGAAATAAGACGATGCTCAGGGGGAATATTCCAGGCAGAAAAAACATCCTGATATATACTTTTTAAAATACAAACACAGCAGGTGGCACATTCTGCCCTTAGTGCACTTGCTGTTTTCAAACCCACATTCAGTTTGATGCAAATATGCCACCAATTGCCAGTCAGCCCTCTCAAAAATCTCAGCATTAATCACCCCCAGATTCCTCTCCTCCACTCAAAAATCACTTTGTATACACCTTCACTCTGCATTTACATTGTAATACTACTCAGGATTTCTGTTAAATTTCTGTTTGAGACACTCAACGCTGACTTTTTTTTTAAGAACTGAAAATTTGAAAGTTTGCCATCACCAAGCAAAAACTTGCAAAGGAACTACTTCTAAATGTTCTCAATAGAAATTGCATCAGAAGTCTGAATGTGATGAGTGATCCTTTTGTCATCCCCTATGAGGAAGAACTCTGTGGGTAATCCAGAGTGGATAATCCAAATACTCTCCTGTATTTTCTGCAGCAATTCTAGCATGAATTACACTTGGCAAGCAGCATGATACAACTTTGGGGTTTATTTGTTGTTAATGCTGCTGCTGTTTCGTGTTTTAAACATCTGCACGTCACCCTGAAGTCAGTGACTGCTGGCAATTACAATAAAGGACAGAAGGAAATTTAATATTTCTTTCACTGAAACACTCATTTACTGGGCATTCTGTTAGCAGTAGCAGCTTGTCAGCATGGAAGAAAAACCTCTTTAAAAATACAAAAAAAACCAAAAATAAAACAAAAAAACCACACACCATCAAAAAACCTACACCAAATAATCATAGCAAAACCCAAGAGTGATTCAGTATAGACAACTGCCAAGTGACCTTCAGAAATCACCAAGAAACATTCCAAAACATTACTTCCCAGCCATTATCAGAATACTAATACTGGTAATATTCAGTAATAATACTTTTGTATTATTACTAGAAAATCAAAGGGCAAGGGTAAAGCAGATGTCCAGTGCAGCTGTACTCTGTATGTTAATTTTTTTCACAATAAATATGCACAGAAATCTTAATAAACACATTATAGAACATGGAAATCTTTGGCAGATAGAAAAGCTTTATTATGAAAAATGCAAAGTTGAGTGTTTACTTTAAAAGCGTTATTTTTGCTTGGTAAGTTCATTTAAGGACAATTAATTATACTTTCTTATTTTTGCAGGCTCTGGCCTTGGCAGTCTCCAGGGTTATCCCTGTGCCAACAGAGACACTGTGTTTATTTCCAAGCTTTCCACTTCTCTGATCATTCCTACCACGTGCTGATAGCTGTTAGTACATACACCATCTCCCATGTTTTAATCATAAAAATATTTACTGTTTGCGTAGGAAACCCTATCGCCAACAAAAAATTTATTCAGGAAGCTGGGGAAATGTTTTGACCAACATTTGCATAGCAAAAATCTCTTTTAAAATGAGATTTTTTTTTGTCCTTTTTTTTGAAACCTATTATTTTTTACTAGATCACACGGATTCATCCTCCCTGATGGAATATTTGAAACTCAAGAACTGAGGGGAAGTGCCTGGTTTAGAGCAGCTTTTTTCAACAAAATAATTCTTCAGGTTGTATTTACAGGAAACTCCAAGTGGGTCTAGATTTAATTTATACAAACAAATTCCCAATTCCCACAGGGAAATAGTGGGTGCAGCGCAGCATCCCTGGTAAGGACCAAATGCAGTTTGTGCCATGGAACCAGGGGGATGCTGGCAGCCCTCCAGGCCTGCTCTCTGTACCTGCCTTGCCAGGCAGGAGAGCAGCAGAGGCCCCAGGGCACCTTCCAGAGAGGGAATGAGTCAGTGCTGGCACAGCAGCCACACCACAGGAGCTTCCAGCCACCCATCTGAAAGTCAAATCCATCAGCTGATTGTGCCCTGTGCAGCCAATGCAGCACAAAAAAATCTGTCTCGAGTGCAAGGCTCAAAACCAGATCTCGAAGGGAAGGGGCAAAGATGAGTGACTGGTTTTATTTAGGTGGGTGATAGCTCCTGGATGTTTAATTAGGGTTGGCTGCTGCACAAATTGAGGCACATCTGGGCTGTCTGGCACAGGCTCTGACCCAAGCCCAGAGAGGCACTGAGGTACCCAAAAAATCCTGATCTATTGTAAATGTAGGGCCACTGATAAAGGAAGGAATGATGAGGAGGACTTCATCTTATCAGAAGGTTCATTTATTCCTTTATGATACTATATTATATTAAAGAATACTAAACTATACTGAAGAATACAGAAAGGATACTCACTGAATGCTAAAATATAATAATGAAAACTGGTGACTCTCTCCAGAGTCCTGACACAGCTTGGCCCTGATTGGCCAAAGAGTGAAAACAACTCCCAGCAGAATGCAATGGAACAATCACCTGTGGGTAAACAATCTCCAAACACATTCCACATGTGAGCACAACACAGGAGAAGCAAATGAGAGAAGAATTGTTTTCCTTTTCTCTGAGGCCTCCCAGGAGAAAAACCCTGGGTAAAGCAATCAGGTTCAGGGAATGTGAATGCCACACTGATCAGCCACTGTGGGACAGCCAGAGTGTAAATATAACAGGCTTTTCCTCTCACAGGCTTATTCCTTCCCATTTCTGAAATCAAGTGTGCAACTGTAGTGTGAGCACACGAGCAGAACTATGAGATACCAGCTGAGCTAGAGGAGCAACAGGGAGAACTGCTGCTGGCATGGTTAAGGCTCTTAAAATATTAGCAACTGGCAAATATAACAGATAAATAGATGCTTTTCTAAGCAAACCTAGAATGGGCTGCTGGTAAATTGAAAATATTCCCATCAGTTTGGGTTGTGAAGCGAGATGCTCAGTCACTGAAAGGAAAGACAAGAGCTAGGTGCTGTATCCTATATTTCAGGCTAAGGAGTAAAATTTGCAGCCATGAGCTATCTCACAGTGACTCTGGTGGACATTTAGCTTAAAGAAAGAGAGATTCTATCAGTGCCAGCCACCCTCCCAGCCTGAGAGCATCCAGCAGCCCACTTCAGAGCTTTATTTTATGTCTGCTTCCTCACTGTTTCTGTTCTAGCAAAGTCCCCTTTCCTATTTCTCTTCCTACTGCTATAAATTTACCATATTCTCCTTCCCATCACACTCTCCATCACTAACCCCACCAAACACCAGGATCCTGTCAGCTGCCACCCTTCTTGCTTGACTGTGGCACTGCTCACATTTCTGCTGCTGTTTCTGTTTCTCCCTTATACAACTGCAAAGAAAACATTCTTCAGGGTATCAAAAAACCTCAGTAATTTGTGCCTCTAAAGCATTTAGCAGTTGGATCTTCAAGGGTTCCAAAGGTACCACACAACAAAGCCATCCCTTCAGGTTTAATAAACAATTAGGAAGGGGAAAGGAGTTTCTATTAAAGAGGCTCATTAGGAGAGGAGTTGGTACCATTGCAAAAGTGGCAATTGCCTCTTTGGGATGAGAAGGTAACAATGAGAAGGTCACAAGCACTTCTGCCCAGCCACCTGACAATCACACCCAAGCCAAAGAGCAGAGAAAGCCCAGAACAGACTTTTTAGAGATATTCACCTCTTTTAAAAAGGTGGGTGTGAATGGAAAACACCAGAAATAGCTCATTATTGTTTATCTTGGTGCTTTTCTTAAGAACAAATTAGTAAAAAATTCTTGGTACCAGCCAATAACCAGAGTTACACAGACAGCCTCTTGCCTCAGTGGGTTGGGTTTTTTTTTTTAATCTACCTCTCAGCCACACATCTCTGTAGAAACATCAAAACCACAAAATATTTCCCTGAGAATGACTGACTGTGGTAGAAATACACTGCACTTTACACTTTCAGCAGCAACTGTTCCCATTAGAGCACTGAATTCCCACCTAGGAATGCAGAATGAGATTTGGGCTGCCCCCACCTAAGTGGGTACATGTTGACAGCAAATCCCTTTTCTGGAGGAACGAACCATCAAGCTCAGCAGCTTCCCATCCTGCTGACAGAAGTGCTCTTCTGCTTATCCAGCAAATGCTGCTGCACTTCCAGTAAACATTTCTAAAGGAAGAAAGGCCCATTATAGAGCAGTCAGATTGCTTTAATTCCCTTCTTCCTCCCCTGCTTTGTGCCCTACTTCTACTAGTTGGTCACAATCACTCACTGCTTTTCACTCCTACAAATCATCATTATCTTCTCAAATAAACAAAACCACGTGGCACCATTACCATCCCCGACTTCACACTTTGCCATGAAAAAAAAAAGACCCTGAAAGCTCACTTCAAAGTTGGTATATTTAGCTATTTAGGATTCTTTTCTCCCCTCTGCTATTGAAGGCTGATCTTTGAGTCAGTACTAAGGGGAGGAAGATTCACACGTGTTCAGATTAAGGCAGCAGCAACAAATTCAGCAGTGCTGGAGTCAAAAGCATAATATTCCAATAAAATATCCCCAGCACAGCCTGAAGCCCTACTTCTGCTCACACAGGTAATGATACTTTCCTCAAATTCAAAAGAGGGAAGGATTGATTTTCAACCACAAAAAAAAAATGGATAAACTCTGGCTGAAGTAGTTATACTCTTGATTTTGTTGTTCTTTACAGCATTGCAGAGGAGAAGAGTGGAGCAGCCCTCCTTCACTCCACAGCTGAATTCACAGCCAGGAGCTGCTTCCCAGTGATTCAACACAGTCACTACCAGGAACGAAGCTGAGATTGACAAGGATATATGTGGAAAAAAAAGTGATAAACTCTGTTTCCTCTGTAAAGCCAGATCTGAAGCCGTTTCAGCCAAGCAAACATGAGATATGGGACACTTAGAGCACTTCCAGCACAAAGGGAGCAGCATGGCTGAACAAAGAGCTTTGCGTAAGCGGAGGTTGCTCAGGCTGCAGCACTGATCTGTGCCCACACAACATCATCAGCTGTCAAACCCCACAGCCTTCCTAAGAGATGAACTCAAAAATATCAAGGAACAAGAGCCAGGTCCCATCCTCCCAAAATTCATAAGCAGCTCAATCATTCTTCAAGTACATGAGCAGCACGGCTTCAAACAGCAGCACAATTCACCAAGTCGGTTTGAATTCCCAAGGCTGCAGTCCCAGGGGGATCCAGCTGGAGAAAAGGAATCAAGCAACTGGCCTTGGATTGATTTACAAGCACTACTTAAAAGAAAACAAGATAACCAGAGGAGACCAAGCACTAAGTAGGTTCTTTCTTCCTGGGGTTTCTTGTCCTGTTTTACCAGGACTTCCTAGAATTACATCATCTTTAACTGGGGCATTAAACAACACCTTAACAGCCCTCCTTCTCCAGAGATCCTTGTTTTCTTTAGCTGAAATCTCTTTCTTATCAGCATTTTCCTCTGGAATGTGCAATGTCCTGCCATCCAGTGTACAAAGCATTTGACATCTCTGAACTGCAGTGATAGATGGGATGTATTTATTGGATATTAAAAAACAAACAGGACTGATTAAGTGATGCATAGTCTGATTAAGACAGTAATTCTCTCCTTTACCATGAAGATGTATGATCTTTAGAGCTCACAATAATGAACCCTTTTTTGCTATGTAATGACAAGTGCACAGAAAAATAGGACCAGGCTGTGAGAAGTCCTTACTGATGCCATCAACAACATCCACCACCTTTGTGTGCCTGCTCTTTTTCTCTGGTTCTGCCTGGAATGGCATTCAAAGTAAGGGGCAGCACCAGGCCAGGAAGGTGGCAGGGTAAGAGGCAGGTAAAGATGTCTCAAAAAAAAAAAAGCAGAGACCACCTAAATGAAGGTACATCCAGCACAAACAGGGGAGAGCACCAGCTAAAGAAAAATATGAAAACTAGGAACAGTGAGTGGTATAAAAAAAGTGACTCCAGGCCAAATCCATTGGCTTCAATGAGCCAAGTAATGCTGCTCCATAAAACGTTCCAGAAATACCACAAGAGCCATATACCACCTTCTTATCAAGAATATGAGCACAGAGCCAAGGAATGGCAACCCACGAGCCCTTCCCCAGGGGAGTGGAGCCCTCTGCTACTGAGGCAAGGGGAGACACAGAAGGTTTCCTGCTTCACAGATGGAGACCTGGACTACAACTTGTTCCCAGCAGCAGGTGACCCCTGCATGCTGCTGCTATTTCAAATTCATGTAAGGAAAGTCTCATCTATGGATGTTCCTACGAGCATTTTTTTTGGAAGCTCAGTTACATTTTTAATCTGTGCCTTACAAGACAGCGAGGAAACAGACTGCAGCAGTTTCCATAAAAAATGAAGGGATGTCTCTCTAGAAAGACAGAGGGCTTTATATAGCAATGCACACACACACACACACACCCTGCTGCTCGTCACCCAAACACCGTAAGGGTTTCTGGGGATGTCAACCAGGCTGCAGGATTTCTGTGCGAAAGCAGAAGTATTATCACTCTCATCACTGAGCAAACCCATATATTCAATCAGATTTTGGTAGGTTGATTTCAGACAACATCTGCTATTTTTATTCTTTTGCTTAATTAGGGTCACGTTAAATCAGTCTCAAATTTGCCTGTTGCCAAAATATTTAAGTTCCAATGCACACCTCTCCATTGTATATTCAGTGCTTCCCATTCAGGCAAAGAACAATACCTGCCAATACACATTCGTGCACCTCACTTATAAAATCACAATGAAAATTACCAGAGGCATAAAGCAACTATTATGATAAATAATGAGCTTTAAAAAACCCACACCATACACATAGAGAGAATCAGAGACACTGATCCTTCTGTGCTGAACGTTATTCAAGAGGATTGTCAGAGCAATGCTGAACAGATCAATTTATTTCTCTTTCTTCTCTCCACTTAACTGGATTTCATGTACAAAAGTAATTGTTCCTATAAGAAACAACCCTTGTCCGTGGCTTTCGAGGTTCAAAGCCTCAGACCTACATCTTTACTACTATTCGGGTTTCCATGGCAACAGATGATGGTGCCTTCTGAAAAAAAATTATACTTTAATATTCTACAGTAAGTGCCCCAAATCATTCCCGTAATATTAATGAAAACTGGAGCACGTGGGCCTGCACGCAGAGCATAACAGACTTTAAAAGTACAATTAAACAAGAGAAGCAGAGCTTAGGGACTTGGATGGTTAAAAAGGGCTCTGCATTTGTAAAAGAGAAGGATTATCCCTCAGAGATTCACAGACGCCTTTATACACACAGTGACCTTTCGTTGCCGCTGTCGAAAGAGGCAGTTTCACAACATCACCTTCTTAGGATTAATTGTTTATGTATTAGAAAACAAATCGAGCCAGCCGGGGATAAAAATAAAGTGGAATTGTGGCGCTAACAGCTCCCCAGAGGGAGAGAAAAGTGATTATTGAGTTAAATGGCTGCATTGTTAACAACTGCCACACAGAGCAGCTCGCTCAGAAAGGCCCGTTTTTCACCGCCAATTTACCGACAGCAAAACCTCAGCAAATGAACTCCTACTAAATCAAGGCTTCCCCCGAAAAATTTCCTCGCAGTTTGCTCCCTTTTCATCTTCTCTCCCGGCTGGACGAGCCCTGTGTAATGAACTCTCAGCTGCCTCAAGTTCGCGATGTGGCAGCGGCCCTTGGGAGCGTTCGAGCTCTGCCATCAAAGCAAGGAGCAGGACAGGGGGAAAATTAAATTAAGCGCTGCCATCAGAAGAAAAACAAGTGTTAAATAATCTGGTGTTCAGGTCAACAGCCCCCATGTAAACCCTCTGTCCTACTTTCCCCACCGGATGCTTTTTCACAGCTGCAAATGACTTTAATCTCTCTATTTATGCCCCTGTTGTGTTAAAAATCCTCACAAAACAGACAATAGCAAAGTGTGCGGCAACTGCAGGAATACCCCACATGTTCTGGTGGGAGAAAAACCGCACACGGACTTCCAGGAGAACTTCTCTGTAAGTAATGCTGCTCCAAAATCCTGAAAGAACTGGGTACTGCTATCATTAACTGGGGCTGCTTCTGTATCTGGCACGGAAAAGTAAAGCATTTAAATTAGCAGCTGACCCTAAAGCTGACAAAAAGTTTAGAACCTCGAAAAGCATATGTTGAGTTACAAATAAATACAGAGACTGCAGGGAAGGGGAAGTAATTGCTGGGGGAAAGAGTTATAAATAGAGTGATGGAGAAATTACATAAAGAAATGAGTGGTAGCCAGCTCCCTCAGGATGAAACGAGGTATGCCAGGGAGAAGCCAGGAGCATTCTGCTGTCTCTTTGTAGTATTCCTAATTTTACGTGTGGAATAACACAAAGCAGCAGCAGCTGTGCAAATCGGGTAAGAACTGACTACATTTCCTCTTGACTTGTGCCTTTCCTATTTCCTAGTCCAGCGATCACTTAAGAAAAATAAGTTTTAAAAAAACAATAACAACCAACAACTTGCACAGCGATTTTTCAGGATGTTTAACAAAAGGTTGCTGTATAAACGCAGTAGTCTTTGAAAAATAATCGGAGACGGGAGATATTTGCATCCTAAAAGTTATGGAGAGAGCACCACCTGATGGAAGACGTGGAAAGACACCGATGACATTAACTGGAGCCACTCCAAACTTCACGGAATTTTCAGGGACAAAGTGAACCTGCAAAATTTTGCTTTTTACCATTCAAAAAAAAATTTTAAAATCAGCTGCAGGGACACAGTCCAGACCGGTACACTTCACAGCAGATATTTATTTTAAGAGTAGAAAGCTTTCTCCTCATTTCAGTCCCACAAGCAGCTCAGAAACAGTTATTGAAATCAGTGCCTCTTACTTTGGATGGCAGGATGCACACTCAAATAGGAGGGAGAAGAAGATACTAATGATTTTTTTAAAATCCTCACAGTTACTATTTCCACTGAACTGATAATTAAAATATTTCATGGCTTTCCTAAAAATAATTGAAATATGTTAAATCTTCATGCGTTTAGCTCATATTACATTATCTCCCTCAAACACAAAGTGTCTTCTGCCCCCTTAAAACTTTGCTATTTTCCCAGAACACTCTTCTTTCCAAGCATCTGGCTAAATGATTCATCAAAAGCCCGGGATCTAATCACAATTGATATGACAAGTGTCAAGAACACGAAAAACAGTTGGAAGGGAGAGAAAAGAAGGGAGGGGGGAAATAAATAGCTCCGCATATTGCTTACTCAAGGAAGCAGTTATTTAACTAGGTTAGCTCTCGCAGCCTCTCTAATAAATCTGTGCTTTGTGCAGTTGCCTAGCAATGTAAACACGATCCCGGTGGTGTCAAAGGCAGCCGGGTTGGTGACAGCACCTCCAGCCAGCCCCGTCCCTGAGCCCAGGGGTTCGGGGGAAGGTGGGCACGGAGCTCAGCATCCCCGACACGCCACTGCTGCTGCTTTAAAACGGCGAGACACAGCCACCCGAGCTGCTGCTTCGAGTCACAAAAACCTTCTTGTGTTTGAGATGAACTCAACTTAGTTTTGTGCCTCCAGCACGCCCAAGTCAATGAGATGTATCCCTATTTAGTTAAGCAACATAACACAGGGAAATTTTAGTCGTCTTAAACATGCAGATAGTTTTAAAATACTTTTTTTTCCCCCTAAGTCAAGAGAGAAGAAAGCTATAACTGCTTATCTTTTAGCATAAGCACAAATTGCAGTGAGAAAATGAATGTATTGCAAGATCCAGGATAAAAACAAGAGCCGTGTAGCTTTGGATTACCTATAAAATAGCACAGGAGGAGAAAGCCAGCTCTATAAGCACCTGTCATCTTCAAGTCATTCAAACTATGCCTAAAGGAACTCGTAGGAGTGGGAAAATAGCCGGCTACTATTGCTGTACACATGCCAGGGAGCAAAGTACTCCCAAACATCAGCGACAGACAAAGTGACAATTGGGAAGGAGCCCCCCGAGAAAGTTCTCGGAGCTGTGACATGCAAGCGCTCCAACAGCTGCCACTAAACTTCCCAGGGCAAGCCCAGACCCCTTCCCCTGGCCGGAGGGGAAAGGCAGCGGCTCCACATCCCGCAGGAGCCAACTCCTGCCTGGGGCTCGCAAACCACCAAAAACCGCCTCGCGTGTCGCGAATCCCACAATAAAGGCGATGCTGCCATAAAGGCGATGCTGTCACCTCTTGCCACACGCAACTTTGGCAGGAGCGAACCCTCCCCAGCCCCAGCCCCGGCGGGGCAGAGCCCCTCGCATCCCATCCCCGGCGCCTCCCGGGTACCGGCGGGCACCGAGGCTGCTCGCTGCCGCTGGCCAGCGCCTTCCGAGGCGCCTCCATCCCCCGGGATGGCACCGGGAGCTCCCCGCGAGGCCGCGGAGCTGGAGGCGCGGAGTTCGGGCTGCCGGGAGAGCCACCCGAGGGATGCAGGAGCGGGGGCATCACTCACCTGGGAAAACCTGTCCGTCCGCCCTGGGTAAGAGCTGCAGGAAAAAGACGATCGCGGCCACGCCGGTCATCCTTCCCCGGAGTTCACCTGCCCTCCGCGCTGCCGCGGAGCCGCTGCGTGCCCGCCGCTATCCCCTGCATTGGTGGCCGAGCGCGGCGGCGGCCCCGGCAGCCGGAGCCGCGGTGTGCTCGGAGCGGCGGGGGGCGGCCGGGAGGTGCCCCCCGAGCCCAGCCCAGCGCCGGCCGCGCCCCGCTGCCCCCCCAGGGAGCCGCTCGCTGCCGAGCGGAGCGCGGCTTTGGGGGTGCTCGGTGCTTTATTCAAGGCCGGGTGATCGCTCGCACAGCGCCCCGCGGCAGCGGCTGGAGCGCAGCATCGCGCGGCGCAGGCAGGTTTGCTGCCACTGCCCTGGCAGCGAGGGGCTGGCGTTAAACGGAGGGCTGGGATTGGGGGTGGGATTGGGGCCGGCAGCGGCGCGGGGATGGGATGGGATGGAGGGAGCGACCCTCTGCTGGAGCCAAGGAGGAGATAGGCACCCCCCACCACCCCCTGAGCCCTGCTGTTTGATGGGGCGGCTGCTACGAGCAGCTCACGAGCACCTACAGCTGAAAATAGTAATTTCCATCCTTATTCACTTTACTTTCGGGAGTTCACTGCTGAACAGCGAGGCACAGCGCGCCCTGGGCACTCCCTCCTAGGGCTCAGGCACAGGGCAGGGAGACAATTCCGGGCGCAATTCTAAGAATCGCTGTCCACAGGTAACTTCTTGACCCAAAATGATAAGGGAGAAAGTGGGAAGGGGGGGAGGGGGGGGGGGGTGGAACACCTAAGGCCTTGAATAGGACTGATCAGTCTGGATCAGTCACCTGGGCTGGATTCGCACAGGAAAAGGAGAGGAGTGAGCACCCAGACTGAGCACCTGTGCGGCCAGCCCTGGGCAGTGACTGCAGCGGGGATGGCAGCGGGGCGGGCGGGCTGGCACTGCCGGCGGCGGCCGAGCCCCGCTCCCTCCCCTGCCCCTGGTTCCCGCCCGGCCCCGCTCCCTTCCCCGCTGTTCCTCGGCTCGGCCCCGCTCCCTTCCCCGCTGTTCCCCTGCCCCTGGTTCCCGCCCGGCCCCGCTCCCTTCCCGCCGCTCCTCGGCCCCGCTGTGGTTCCGGCGCTGCCGGGCCCGAAGGGGGCGGTGTTGGACCGGCGGCGGCTGCGGCGCTCGCGGGGCTGCCCCGGGCACGGGCAGCGCTCCCCCTCCCAAGCACCGCTCTGTGTTTGAAACAAGCGCCTGGCGATTCGTTTTAAATACTACGAGAGCGCCGGAGACTTGGAATTACGGGAGGAGTATCGGTGATATTTTTGCCCGACGTCAGGGAGGAGTGATGCATCTGACTTCATTGATACCAGAAGGCTAATTAATTACTTTATTATACTATATTATTCTATATTATATTACACTATAATACATTACACCTAAACTGAATCTGCAAAGCACCCAACTCAACTGCCCAGAATCTCGTGACTGCCTGCTGACCCACAGTCTGCACACGTTTGGCCCTGACAGGCCAAGGAAACAAAACACCATCCCTGTGGGTAAACAATCCCCACCTTGCATTCTGCTGTGGCACAACACAGGAGCAGCAAATGAGATAAGGATTGTTTTGATCATTCTTTTCTCTGCCTCTCTCTGGTCCAGAGAATGTGAATCCCACAGAGTATGACAGTTTGTTAGGAGCTGTGATGTCCTCAGGACTCAGCCTGGTGGGATAATCAGAAATTTATTCACTGAAAGAGTGGTCAAGCACTGGAAGAGGTTGGCTTGGGGAGATTACAAAGGCAGGTGGGATGTGGCACTTGGGGCATGGCACTGCTGCGTTAATGATCTTAAAGGTCTTTTCCAACCTGAACTATGCTATGGCTCTGGAGTAACCACTGAAGAATTGCACATTGCAGTCCTTCACTGCAAGAGCACCACCCTGGGAACCAACAGAGACAGCATCAGCTTGCTATACAGCAAATACTCCCCCTCAGCTGTTCACAGCCTGAGCCAGAAATGAGCTTGAGAGGTCCCTGTATCTCAACAGAGAAAGGTTTGTGTTGGAAGGGCCTTACAGACCCTCCAGTGCCACCCCTGCCATGGGCAGGGACACCTTCCACTGTCCCAGGCTGCTCCAAGCCTGGCCTCAGACACTTCCAGGGATCAGGGCAGCCACAGCTTCCCTGGGAACCAAATCCTATGCCAGCCCTAAAACCCCTCCAGTCAGTGATGTGTGACCCTCTCTTTAGGTGTCAGCATCACTTCAGGAATTAAGGCACACCTCTAGCTTTCATTCAGCACAAGGACAATCACAAACCACTACAATTGTAGATGAAGGGAGAAAAGAGAACAGAACAACAAGAAGAAAACCTCCTCACTAAATAATCTGCTAGGCAGCAGAAAGGATCCAGCCAGCACAGCAGACATAGAAACCACTGGAATAATATATAATAATTCTTAGATCAGTGCAAATTGCCTGGGCAATAAGAACAAAGTCTTGAAACACAGGAATGGTGCTGGTAAGAAGTGTATAAAACAATAACAAAGAACAGCTGAAAAAAACCTCTAAATAAAGTTGTTTTCATATTAACTGAAGAAAAGGGAAGAAACAGAAGCAAGTCTGGCATTTATGTTCAGAATGACAAAAAAAATTGGTAAACTAAGTGACTTCCTGAGGTCCAAGGAGTGAAAAGGAGAGAAACTTAATACTTCCTACAGGGGTGATTTTCAAACCAAGAAGTCTGCATCATAAGCAAGGTGAAGAAGGGTGGGAGGGAAGATCTAGATGGAGAAGAAAGGTTAGAAATAAATTGCCTACAAGAATCTAGGAAAAAACTGACAAGACACAATTGTGTTGGACATCAAATAGCGCAAAGGCAAGCACTAGGCTGGACTAAAATCAGGCTAAAACCTTATGAAGGATTAAACTCAAAAATTCTTTTGAGAAAGGAAAGCAAAAAAAAAAATATAAGATGCAGGATGACTGCAGCAAGAACAGGATAAATTAAAATTAGGCAGATGTAAGCACAAAATCCCAAAGTCTGAAATTATTTCAGTTAATGGCAAAGTCAATAGATATTTGTAACCCAGGAGGATTGAAATAGTCTTCCAGACAACAACAACATCTTTGAGGACTAGATATATAGTGGTGGGATGAAATCCAGCTATTAAAAGAAGTTGTAAGGCTGGAGAAGGGAAATGAGAAAACATGCTGCAGATAAGGAATGTGTAATTTAAAAATAAAGAGCCAAGCCATCAGTATAACTCATTTACAGCTAAGGGAGCTCCTGAAATTCAAACAGAGCCATAATGTTGGTTCATAAACCATCAAGAAAGACAGGGACAAGTTGTGCTCTACAACTCAGGTGTTCACAAAGCAGTGATGCACACAAAAGCTTTTATAATAGGTGGCTTTGGAGCTGGCATGAAGAATTAAAGCCCCTACAAAAGAATTTGTTAGACTTCTACATTTCAAGGCTAGTATGTATTACATGGTATTATTTACTGAAAATGGTAAAGAAAAGTTCTAAGTCTGATCTCATCCTGGTGAACAACACCACAGCTGATTTTGCTGTTACTAATAACTCTCAAGTGGCTTAAAAAAGACAACATTGACATACTCTGAAGATTTCTTGAGCTTGTTGCTTGAGGCTTCTTGACTCTGTAAAACTGTTCCTTCACTGGGTCAGATGAGACCAAAAAAATGTAATTCTTTGATTTCCAGGGACAATCTGTACCATTTGTGGTGGGGCCAATGAAGTGCTAAACAACTGAAGGCACTGTCACGTTGGGACAGCTGATGCATTTAATCAAGGAAACACATTAAACAAGATCAGCTCACAAAACTGAAGCAATAGGTATGTTTGTGAAGTATTTCACAAAAAAGTTAGTATGTAAATACCCAATCCTACTACCAGGCTAGAAAGGGAAGTTGGAGGAGCTCCTCCAGTCCCCTGCAGCGTGCAGAGCATCTCAGCTCCAGAGAAAGCCGACTCGCAGACCACAGCCAGGCTGCCTCTGCTGCGACACCACAGCTCCTCTGCCTGCAAGTGAGTACTCCACAGCCCATGGGCTTTATTTGAAGGGGAGGAAAAGATCTCTCTGCAGTTCTACAGGATTCTTTGAGGGTGCACAGGTCCCCAAAACACAGCTCTCACTCAAGTCTGGCTCTAGGCAGAGTCCTAGAGGTACAGGAGAAGCTTAATCCCACACACCAGTGGATGCTTAAAGAGAACCTCAGCTTTGACAAGTTCAATACACACCAAGATCAGTCAGCTCAACACAGCAAACTCTTTTTTTCTCCTGAGGCAAGCAGTAAATACGTACTGACGAATAAATACTCACACAACTTACAGCCTTCATTACAGAGCTGCCTATTAGGCAGCATCGTGGTTAAAAAACAGGATTGATGGGTGAAAGTTTTAGGTAAACTTCAATGGATGGATTAAAAGTTTCCACTTCCTTATATTATGCACTGAAAGTTTGGGTCTGAAATATGATCTATTGAGCTTTTGTTGTCATGGTGTTAAAGAAAGGAAACTTAACTCCTCAGGTCATTCTCCTGATACCATTTGCAACTTCACCATCTGCCTTCCTGATTACAATTTTTTATTATTAGAAACAAACTGTCTCTCTAGTACTAGTTTCACTTCTTTGTGCAGATTAATCCATTTTTGCAGATATATATGTGCACATCCAGACATGCCATCACCACAGGAGAAATAAACCCACACCACATCTGTGCAGAAACTTCACCACTGAGGAGTTAATGATAACCCAGCTCAGTGTTTACCAGGGAGAAAACCTCTGCCCAGTTCTCTGTACCCTGTAAGTGGTGCCTTATCTGTTTTCCCACTCCCACCAAGTAATCAGCACAATTACAGATAATTATGTGCTCAAATACAGAGCCCAGCTGCTTTTTCCAACCTGGTTACAAGTTGAAATCATTAATCGATGTCACACACATTGGCATTGATCTCTCATGCATTATCCTCATTAATAAGTTTCTTCCTTTCTGAAGATAAAGAAATTAACTACCAGCCATCAATTATTCAGAAATACAAGTTCACCTTTAGACATGAGCACAATGACACCTTCTGGGAAATGCTAAAAGGCCCTGGATCCAGCAGTTTATTTTAACAATGCTGGATCATGGAAAAGCAATCTATTAATACCATAGGCAGACACATGTAAATAGAAAGGTACAGCAAGGAGGCAACATCAAAACAGTCTGAAAATGTCAAACAGCCCAGCAGTTGCTCTTCATTAGCAGGAAATGTTGAATTTAAACTTTATCTTCCCATATAATAGAATAAGAGTCAGAGGACCCTGATAAGCGTCTTTCTAAAAGAAAGCACGACTTTCCATGGGTGTAGCTGAATTTATGGATCACAATTAATGAAGTTCCAGAGACAGCTGTCACACACAAGGTATAGATTGCCTGGCTCTGCTTCACTACAGCTGGCAGAAGAGCAGAAGGGGCAGCACCTGGCTCCCTGTGCTGGCTGCAGGCTCAGGGTGGGTGGAACCTGCCCTGGGAGAGGGGATATTCCCTCTGGAAAACACCTGATTGTGCTCAGTGGGGAAAGCTCTCATGTGCAGCCTGAGATGGCAGGGACAGAGAAAAGGGAGCCTGGGCCAGCAGCACTGCAGATCCACAGCAGGCCTTGGAGGGAGCAGAGAGGATTTTCTGAGCAGCAGGAATAGCTGGTGCAGAGTTTGCACTGTGCTGTTCCATGAGGGGACAGGCTGGGCACAGATTGCTTAGCCAACCTTTTATTTTTATTCAATATTTTAAAGACCCCTCTGAGCTGTTCACCATTATCCAAAGTTTGCAGTTCTTGCAGTGCCAGCTGTAAGTTATTGTCAAGGCAAAGCACAACAGAGGGATGTCAGTGTCATTGCTGCCACCTTCTGACTCACTGAGACCTCGAGTGCATTTCCCTGCACGGAATATTTCCCCACTAATCCTACCCTTTTTAGCTGTTTCCAAAGCACTGAGCAGGTAAAACTCCTGTTTTACCCAAGTTCCATCATGTACCTATTTCTGGATGGGGGCTCTGTACAAATCACAAACAGGACAGGACTGCTGGAACGTGCCTTGAGCTGTTTATTTTTCAGCATCAGTCCCATTACATGAGTATAAGCCATTTAGGTTAATCAATGAAAAACAGAGGACAGAGTTGTCTCAACCACTGCAGCTTGTGAAACTTTGGAAAGCAGGTTATCAGAAAGGAGAAGCCAGAAGCATTCAGCACTTCATACACACGTGCACCTACAGCAAGTTTTTCACCTCTAGTTTGCAGATAGAAAATCAGAACCTGTCACTACATGGATGTACCCCAAAAGTACAAAGTAGAGGTAAGTAGGAAGAATTTCTGCATAGATTGGGTGGGCAGGCATTGAATTGGGCTGCCAAGGAAGTGGGGAATCACCATCTCTGCAAATGCCCCAAAACCCCTGTGGATGTGGCACCCAGGATGAGGATTAGCTGAACGTGGTGGTGCTGCTGTGTTGACACAGTTGGACTTAATGACCTTTAAAGGTCACTTCCAACCTCAGAAATTCTGTGATTGCAACTTCTCTAGGAAGTGTAAGAGGCCTAGAACATTAGGAGTTATTTTAAAAGTAAACCAGTTCTGTTAAAATTTATGGCAACATGCATTAGCTCAGAGTAAACCATAAATTGTCCCCTTATTTTCTCTGAGCTGTACCAGGGGATTTAAGCCCAGATAAAGGAAGCAGCTGAGCATTGGCAGGAGGTGGAAGCCTTTCTTCTTCCTGCACAGCACACAGAGCACCAGCCCCTGCAATGTGCCAAGGACTTTTGACTAAAGAGTCACATCCATTATGCACTCCTCATTCAGTAAAACGTGGATGTTTTCAAGTAAACTCCATGGAAAACTTGCAAATTCCACAACTCCCATTTTTTAATGGATTGCTCATGAAGCTTATCTAATAAAATCTACAGGGAAATTTATAAGCTAACATAATGATAGCAAATATTTTTTGGTTAGGAATTTGCTGCAGTGTTACAGCCAAGCATAAACTTTATCAGTTATTTGGAAAATATAGAGTGCCATAAAATAAAAGTAATTAGAATTAATGTATCTTCACTCTCCCTGCCCCCCCCCCCAAAAAAAATATCACTTAATTCCTCTTTAAGACATAGCCATTCATCAGGGTTCATTAGGGCCATATTTTGCTCTCAGTGCTGTGTCATTAACAGTCATTAGCAGAGGAGACAGGAACACAGAGTCACAGAGCAGAGCTTCAGCAGCTTGGGAAGCAAAGGAGCAACTCCTCCTCAGGCCAAGGTGGAGCTAGGGAAAAAGGGCCTGTAGCAAACACAACCCAGCCACCCTTCCTATTAATATTCCTGGAACAGCCATTCCTTCACTATTTAATTCAACTTTCCCTCCTCCTTTGACATTCTATCCCATGGCACAGTCCATCTAAAGGTGTTTAGGTGAACAATTAACATTTGTAGACACCCTCACGACTTACACAAGGGTGCAAGGCCTCCCCTCTATGTCATCCTGTCCTTCTGAAGTTCTTCTAAGCCTTCTGATGTTTACATTTCTGTAATGGAGTTTCTCACACACTTTTCATGTAAATAATGATTGTTTTGCATTCCTTTCTGGAGGAGGAGAGAATTGATGGACTGTTGGTTTGACCAGTGTGGCTGGAGAGGTGGCAAATTCATCCTCCAATCCATGGTCACTTCTGGAATTCTATAAATATCAAGATCCAGAAATAAACATGTTTTACCTTAGACATCTCAGTGTGTGAGTGTCGTTCATTTCATGTCATATTGTGACATCTCTACATTTCCCCATGATGGTTCTTCATCTTCCCTATTCAGGAGCCCAAAACCTCCCACAAAGCCAAGTTCACCAAACCTTCCTGGCCCTGCCATTTCAGTGGCCAACTCCTTGGGCCTCTTGGACCAAAACACACCCAAAGCCTGGGGGGTAGAGGCAAGGACTGCTCATATTTCTCTTTTCCCATTAATGTTCTCCTGCAGGCTCTAATGTGGGTTTGCTATAGTCAGCACTATCAGCAGATGCAAGATATCCTACAGCAAGGACTTGCCTTCCTGTGCAAGCATGTATTTCCCATTGAATTCCTACAGTTATCCTAAATTCAGCTTTTAGAAATAAAACTCAATAGCTGACAGCTGGCCAAAGTCACAGAATGGTTTGAGTTGGAAAGAAACTTAAATCTCATCAAATTCCATCCCCTTGCCATGGGCAGGGACACCTTCCACTGTCCCAGGGTGCTCCAAGCCCTGTTCTTCTAAGTTCTTCTAAGCCTTCTGATGTTTACATTCTTGCAACAAACTTTCTCACGCAGCTTTATGTAAATAATGTTTGGTTTACATTCTTTTCTGGAGGAGGAGAAATTTGATGGACTGTTGGTTTGTCCAGTGTCATTGGAGAGGTGGCACTGTCATCCTCCAATCCACTGTCACTTTTGAAAATCTGTAAATGTTGGAGTCAGAAATTAAACGGCCCTTCTTTGTAGCTTGGAAGTTCCAGTGTCGGCATTGTTTTATTTTGTGTCCTAGAGGGACAGCAGGTTGCTCCAAGCCCTGTCCAGCCTGGCCTTGGACATTTCCAGGGATGGAGCAGCCCCAGCTGCTCTGGGCACCCTGTGCCAAGGCCTCAGCACCCTCACAGGGAGGAATTCCTTCCCAATATTCAATCTAAATCTAACTTCTTTCAGTTTAAAGCCACTCTCCTTTGTCCTGTCCCTCCAGAGCCCCTCTCCAGCTCTCTTGGAGGCCCCTTAGACACCAGAGAGGCTCTGATGCCTTCTGGAACCTTCTCCTCTTCAGACTGAGTAACCCCAGGCCTCATAGGAGAGGTGTCCCAGTGCTTGGAGCATCTTTGTGAGTACAGGAGCCTCCCTTCCCATGGCAGAGCAGTGAACAGAGGTGGCCATCAGATACAGAAACCTTTCACTGCACCGCTTGCAGCATTTTAAGCCTGGACTTGATAAGGCTGCTGAGAGCTCCCTGGTTCAGACAAGTGTCATGTGAATAAATCTGTCTTTGCAGCTTCCTAAACAATCACATAAAGTGCCTTTGCCTCCGTAAGTGCTTGTAAAGCAATCAAGCACTGATATGATAACCAAATGTTTCTCTAATAGTAATTATGATTCTTTGAAAAAACGCTCCTCTAACACTAATTTATTTTCTACTTGAAAGCCAGTCTTGCTGGTTATTAGATATTCTCCTTCCTATCACAATCAGTAAATTATTAAAGAGCTGACCAGGCTTTGTTTTAAAATTATTCTCTTATGAAGCTCCCTGATATATTTACCCTGAATACTGAATGATTTTGAGGCCTCTAAGGACCCATGAATGATTTCTATTTACTACCTTTAGCAAAAAGCCTGTGTAATTAGCAGCAGGAATTTCACTTGAATCACAGCTACTGATGATATTTCCAGCTCACTTACACAGAGTGTCTTGAAAAAAAAAAATAATTAAAAAGAAACCAACAACACAAAGCTCTAAGCTTTTGATGGGAGAAAGCATTTTAGCCTGGGAAGTTACTAAGTGGCTGTGCACTCAAAGCTGTGTGAAGAATCAGTCCCCTACTGGGAACCTGGCAAGGCTCTCAGTGCCCAAACCATCAACTTTACCACCTAATAGAAAACAGCATTTGAGAGAGTTCTCTGAAAGCAGAGCACTCACCCCATTTCCAGCCCTCCTGCTATGGCAAGGTGTGGCTCTCACACTCCCACTCCCAAGTGCACAAACTCTCCTGATTATCTACATGACATGTAGGCATGCCTAAACTTTTTAAAGCTCCTTTTTCAGCTGCCATCTTTTTATACACATTGAAGTATTTCATCACTGGGCTGAGCAGAGCAGCATCATTATCTTAATTTGACAGACAGGAAAACAGGGGTCAAGTGCTGCCAACACACTGAAGAGGTGCAGAGCAGAACCAGTTTTACAGCTAAAACATGTAATTAATGCCCTGTTATCAGTATCCTTATGGCTCATAGCAGTCAAACAAAACCCAAGTATGGGAAACAGTGAATAATCAAAGCTTCCTTTCAAAAGTCGAGCTTTTAGTAAAAATAGATGGAAAGGTTTCAAGAATTTGTTTAAAGCAGCTTTAGACAGACTTTCCAGGTGCTTGATTCACTTGCTACAGCAATGGGTTTGTGCAGCACTCCTGCCACCTCCCAAGAGAGTTTATTCCAGAGCTGGATGCCCAGCCTGGCTTCAAACCCCTAGACTACAGTGCCAAAATTGGTTTCCCATTAACCCTGAGCAACAGTTGCATCAAACCAGCTAATCCAGGTTTATCTGGTGAAATAGCCATGCCCAGCTGAAATACCTCACTAAACAAAATCCACAAAAACTCCACAGAACCAGAGGCACATAAAGGAGCTAAGTGGTGGCAAGAACTCCACAAACACATGTAGGAATCAGTGTTTGCACAAATCTTTTTGAATTCATTCAGTGTTTGTTGCACTTTTTGTATTCCTGTAAGCAACCAAAGGTTATGCTGCTGTTTGAAACCACCCAGTTCTGAGCCCAGGAAGCTGACACAGGATTGCCACCAGCTTGGGTGGATGCAGGACTGAATTCAGACTGGGCACCTAAACAGGAAACAGCATCCTCAGCTAAGATTTCACCTCACCTTTAATTAAAAAAAAACCAGCCTACCACCAAATCTCCAGCCAGCTCTCATACATAAAATGTCAATGTAAGACACCATTTTACTAAAATCAAGATCATAAAAACAAACCCCAAAAAAACCCAACAAACGAAGTCTACTCTACACCATACCAACAAAACCCACCTTGATCTGCATTAAGTCTCAAACCATAGTTTAGATTTTTGTAGGGTTGGGGAATTTAGGGGCGCTTTTTGTTGTTTTAAAATCAAAACAGCATATATCCAATTCCTCTTGGTATAGCACCACCAAATTCTGCTTCACCAGAAGTAAAGAAAGATTGGTCCAAAAATTCTCAGGCTGAGAATTCTAGTTCAATACTCAATGTTTTTGAAGTTGCAGTAATTGCTTTCTGCTAGGGCCAGAAATAAACCTGTTCAGTCTGCAGTAAAAGCAATATCATAACAAGTGAAATTGTAAAAGCACAACTTCCAAAATCTGTGTAATCAGGGAAACCTCACTTGGGAAGGGTTTACTAATTGCAAGACAAGTGGTTTCCAGTTAGGAAGTGTTTCACCTCACCCTCATTGCTTGGGCCAGGAGTGGATTTCCCCTCCTTCAGCCCTCTAAGCAGAGCTGCCCCTGAGGAAATGGGGCAAAAATGAAATGCAGGTTATGTAGTCCAGCATTTCCATGTACATGACACCCCCATTACACTCTCACAGCCTTCCCCAAGTATTGGTTAATACTATTGAAGTGTCCCTTACATGACAGGTGAACTATTTTTAGCTTTAAAGCTTAGGCAAAGCAAAGATTAAATTTCACTGTCCATGTCATACAGCAACAACACAGCTCATACAAGGCACAAGTCCTCAGCTCTGCTTCCCTCTGCAGATAAACAGACAAGATTTCCTCTGAACTTGAGGGCACAACCATAGCAAAGTTTATAAAAATCCAGTTCACTCAGCAAGAACATCAAATTAAGCACTGCCAGTGATCACAAGTTGGTGCAACCTGAGCTCTCTGCAATATTTACCATCTTTTCTCCTCCAAATTGTAAAAAATGTCCCTGAAAATAAGAAGGATACAGCATCAGGCCTCGAACAAATCCAGTTCTGTCTGGCACACATTGTGTGCTCCATGGTGTTGGGTGTTACACAATTCCACTTCAGCACCAAAACCCAACAATTTCCAGAAGTGGATTGTAACAATTTTGTCAGAAATACCAAAGGCAGTTTCTCTTACAAAGTCAAGAGCACTTACACATATATTCATGACATTTAGAAAAAAAGAAATCAGGCTGGGAGTTTAAAGAGACTCAAAGGTAGCATTAAGCTTCCAATAAATCCCAGTGAATTTAAAATTAATTCCCTTAGGTGGCACTAGAAAAAAAAAAAACTTAAAAGTTGATTTGCTCTAAAATAAGCATCAGATTTCATTGGCTGAGTCACAGATGGCTCACATGCAATAGGTCAGTCCCAGAGCTGCTCCAATGCTCAGTTATCTGAGGAGGTTCATCCTTATCACCTCTGATGGGGTTAACAAGGAACCAACATTCCCCACAGCATGAGATGAGAAACTCAGATTATTACAAACTAATAGAGGACAATGGACACAAGACTGTAAAATGGAGAATAACTGATAAAACAATCAAAAGGCACCAGGGAAAACCCACAGCAGAAGGGATAAGTATGACAAAGAGGTGTTGTTTTAAAGTGTAATGAGATTTTTATCATTGGCATGGGCCCATTGCTGCAGAAGAAGGGCAAAATTATTAATAATGACAGAAAAGTTCAATAAATATTTTTGCATTTGCATTTTGAGTGAAGGAGGAGGATATACTTGTATCACTTGAGAAAGACAAAGTACTTCATGCTGCAGCTGCAATCAAGAGCAACTCAAAGGATAACAACAGGAACTCGCTGAAAGCACCCTGGGACATGGTTGACATGCTGGTGCTAATTTTAATGCATCTCTGAAGACTGATATCACACCAATATCCATGTAAGGCAAGGGAAATGACTCAGCTGCACAAAAACTGGTTTGCTCTGGGCTAAATCTTAGGCAAAAAAAAGGAAAAAAATGTGTCCAGATTTGTGACTGAGGATAAATTAAGGGGCAGGAATTTATAGAAGGTTGGGTTGATATCCCTTCATCAGGCTGACCTTTGAGGTCTTTAAGGTGTTTGATTTAATAATGCACACAATTCCCTAATAGATACTGTAAGCTATAAGGAAATGAAAGCAGAGTAAGGAATAGGGAGTTGATTTCTCCACAGTGGTTGTCAGGAGCTGTGATCTGAGTTTTGTCATGAGCTCCCCAGCAAGGAGCAGCTCAGTGTATCAGATATCAGTGTTTATCAGCAGATGGGGTGAACTCAACACCTCCAGCACAAGAGTTTGTGACCTGGGAGATGCTGATCAGGAAGGTCTGTCCCACCCAGCAGCCTGGAGAGCTTCCACAGGGACACATCCACTCCCACAACTGGGATTTCAGTGCAGTTCCAGGCAGGGCAGCTCTAAAAAGGGCAGGACCCTCTGTGGATTGGGAAATTTTGGTAAGGAGAGAAGTCAAGGGAGATTAATGGTTCATACTCTCAGTAACAATACCAATAATGAAGCACAAAACCAGTAATAAAGCACTAATGACCTGTGCAATTTTAAGGCTTTCTTGGATTTATGAGACAGGAACAGCAGCTCTTCCCACCACTGCACATGACAGATACTGGTACCTTTAAAACCAATATTCACTGACAATATTGGAAAAACACAGTAAAAAAGTCAAGATGCTATGGAAAGCAGAAGAAGATTTGTTTTAGGGCCAGAAAGTGTCTCATAACAGAGAGTAGGCAAAAGATCACTCTGGTTATTTTATCAAAAAGATTGAAAGGGACTTGATTACAAGTGTGTCCTTGGGGAAAAGATACCAGCTCCTAAAGAGCTTCTTAATATAATAGAGAGCAGCATAACAAGGAGCAATGTCTGCAAGGCTAAACCAGACAAGTTGAAAAACTTGGCAAGTTTTCTCCTCTGCCCAACCACAATGAGGGGGGAAAAAAAATGAAGCAAACCACAAAACCTCAGCAACATCATTTCCACCACCACCACCTTTAATAAAAAGGTTACACCACTTGAAACAGCAAAATAATCACTGGGGATGCTGAAGACCAAACTCACATGGCTGAGCTCTTGAATATGGCATATTGCTGAATTTGTAAAGATACTTTCTGTGGTGTTTTCTGAGACCCCTGTCGAGGGGAGGAAATGATGAATCTGACTCCATGTTCTTAGAAGGCTAATTTATTATTTTATGATCTATATCATATTAAAAAATACTATACTAAACTACTCTAAAGAATAGAGAAAAGATACAGACAGAAGGCTAAAAGATAATGATGCAAACTCGTGATTCCTTCCAGAGCCCCAACACAGACTGACCATGATTAGTAATTAAGTCAAAACAATTCGCATGTTGGATAAACAATCTCCAACCGCATTCCAAAGCGGCAAAACACAGAAGAAGCAAATCAGATAATTATTGTTTTCACTTTTCTTTGAGGCTTCTCAGCTTCCCAGGAGAGAAATCCTGGGCAAAGGGATTTTTCCTGAAAATATGACAGTGACACCTGTGTACTGAAACAGTGCCACAAAAATGACAGCACAGGGCGCATCACCTTAATCAACACAAATCATTTCCAGATAAGCTTCTCTTAACAAGCTAAACAGGATCTTTTAATTCTGTATATGAGTTTATTCTCTTCTCTACCACAGTTTGTAAACACACACTTCTTTGTCTTCCCTTGCTCAGCATGCAGCTTTTTCAGAGGCAAAACCAAAAGGAGCCCACGACATTTCTACACCTTCCTGAAGACACATATTGTATTTGTGTTGCCCCCAGACAAAGGCAGGAATGATGAATCTGACTCCATGTTCTCAGAAGGCTCATTTATTACTCTATGATACTATATTATATTAAAGAATACTATACTACACTAAAGAATACAGAAAGGATACTTACTGAATGCTAAAAAGATAATAATGAAAACTGGTGAATCTCTCCAGAGTCCTGACACAGCTTGGCCCTGATTGGCCAAAGAGTGAAAACAACTCCCAGCAGAATGCGATGGAACAATCACCTGTGGGTAAACAATCTCCAAACACATTGCACATGTGAGCACAGCACAGGAGAAGCAAATGAGAGAAGAATTGTTTTCCTTTTCTCTGAGGCTTCTCAGCTTCCCAGGAGAAAAACCTTGGGTATGAAGGGATTTTTCAGAAAATGTAAATGCCACACATTTTATACAGCTAATAGCAACCCAGTGGGAAGGCTCCCCAGAAATGGCAGGTGATAAAGAGCCATCAGAACATAAAAGCTCACCTGGCTCTCTGCAGAACCTGCACAGCTCTGCTTCCCCTCACCCAGCTCAGCTTTCTGGGAGCTCAGATCTGCCCTGGAGGCTTCAGCTAAGCCCATGGTGCTCATGTTAACTCATTTAGGTCTGTTACACCTTCCAGGCAGGTCTTGCTTTATTTTACAGGGTATTTTGAGTCTTTCACAGCATCTTTCATCTGAAAGACTCAAGACAAATCACAATGAATAAGCACAGAGATTGCTATTCACGTACCTTTGTTCTCCAAATTCCCGCTATTCAAACCGGGACTGAGGAAAGAAATTACAATTCTAGGAACACATTTTGGTAGGATACAAGCTTCTCTCACCAGAATTGAGCCTTGATCAATCATTCTTTCCTCTCTCTCTCTGCCTTAGCTGGGATGTTGTACAAACCAAGTTCCAGGTAAGGGCAAGTCATTAATGTCAGTGAGACCCTACAGTTTGTATTGCTGAGGAAAGTTCCCAGAATGCCAGAACTGACCTGTAGAGACTTTATTTATTCCAAAAGACCCTAAAAACAGCATGAAAACACCTAAGCCTGCACCTGTAAGGCTCCTGCTTTCAACAGAGCTGGAATCGCCAGTGAGGAACAATTTGGTTTCCAGCTGCTTTGTAGGGCTCTCCAGATCCACAGAGTATTGCAGATGCATCTCTAAAACACATTTTAACATATCTGCTATCACAGGCACTGCTACTGCAAGAGGTTACAGGATATACAAGTTAAAATAACTGGCAAATTAGTGACAAATATGAGAACAGTCCATGTGACAGCTCAGACACTTAGACTGGAATATGGTACACTTCAGTGCACAGGCAAGAAAAAAAGAGTATTTCTAAATTCTTTTTAGAACCCCATAAAAAATCCACTACTCTTTCAACAGCTACTTACCTCACCAGGGGTACAAAAAGTTCTGCTTGCCATTAGCCATTTAAGCCACCCAAATTAACACTAATTGACTTAGAAAAGCCAATTTACATTTCCAATTGCTCTGGGAAGAAAATGCACACCTTGGTCAGTACTTGAGTGATCCCATTTCCTCTGAAAATTCGCATTTCAGACACACTCACCACTGCCTGCACCCAGAGTAAGGTGCTGTGAATGAAAGCACTCATTCCAAACCTCCTTGGCACCAGAGCTATGCCTGAGCTCAGCAAGTTGAAACCCTTTAAAACCCCTTATCCTGCCCTCAAACTTGAAAAATGTTCAGTTAACTATTGAATTAGAGGAGGATGAGACAGACAATTATTCTGGGATAAATCCCAGCCACCCTAACTGGTGCTGACTCCCTGAGCTCCCACTTGAGCCGAGTTGAATCTGATTGAACCCAGTGATGGATTCACACAGTCCCACCAGCCAGGGCAGGCAGAATCCTTCCAGAAAACCCAGCCAAAGGCACAGCACTCAGTCTGCTTCTCCCAGGTCACCCCCATGCCAGCAAAGAGCCAGCAAGGACAAGATTCAGGGGGTACAACAGTAAAATGGGAATGCTGGGTGAATCCAAGGAGAAAAAACTCTTTGTGGAATGTGGGCAAGACTCTGGGCGGCTCCACCAGAGCTGCTGTATCTTTAATTATTCTCCCCACACAAAAACCAGCAAGATAAGTCATCAGTTAAACTGGCAGAGCTTATAAAAAGCAAAAGTACATTAAAATATAAATTATAAGGACAATGAAAATATACCGTGCATGGTGCACGGAATCATTCAGCATCCTTAAAAAAATAATCTAAATAAGCATCAGGAACACTGAAGAGTTGCAATTCAATGTAATCCATAAAGAGACATTAAGTTGGTTGTGCTTACAGTCTGTGAAGAAAGCAGTTAAGATTCCCAGGCTCTCATCCAGCATAAACACTGCTGCCCCATAGACTTATTTTTGCCTGGAAAAAAAAATCTATAGTTTCTTTCCTCACCAATAAAGGAAGCATAAAAGAAAATGGTCAAACAGTTAATCTATTAAAGAGGCATCTAAATACTTGAAAGAGATAAATCTGACAAGTATGAGGATTTTTAAAAATGGTTAGAGGGAAATAAGGCTCGGTTTGAGAGGAAAAAAAAGTCATTAGGAAGTGTTGATATTTTAAGACATTCGATTTATGCAAGAAAATTAAAAGGAAAAACTGAAGGCTGCCTTAAAGCAACAAAGGAGGAAGCGTGCAGCAGGCTGTCACTGAGACTTTCAAGTCCCTTTTATCCCAGATGCAACACTCACTAACATGGCCGAGCAGCTGCTGCTGTGGGATGGGGTGGAGGCAGCAGCACCCCCCACAAACGTGAAGGGCACAAACACACAGCCATCAGCTGCAGGACAGCCACCCCATACCCTGCTATTAATTATGTCATTAATAAAGCTGATCTGTCAGTGATGCCAGGATTGTGACCCAGTTCACACATACAGATACACACCTATAAAATTCAGTGTGCAACTCCACACGTTAGAGACAGAACAAAAACTTGCAGCAGCTCCTTGATGAAGGATATTGTGTCCAGCACACTTGGTTCAGATGTGCTAACAGGGAACAGAGCCCTGTGCAAGCTGCCCATGGTGCCCTGGCTTCAGGCTAAACTCCACTTGCAATGGCATTTGCAGTATTAAAGCACTAAAAGGTTACTTACATCTCCTGCTTTCATTTTTGCCTTGCCTTATATTTCAGAAGGCACAGAGGAGAATAATCCAGCAGCACAGTGCAGCCTAAATTAGTCAGGGTCTGGGCAATTAGCATCTTTAATAAAAACTGCTCCAGGATAAGGTAAATTTATAAAAAACTAAATTTAAATTATCTAATTTTGATATGCTGGGGATTCAAAGCAAAGCTTCCTGCTGTCTTCAAAGCATCACTGAATGTCAGTAAGAAGAGAAAAGTATCACTCTGGCTCTTGCTACAACATCCATTTATTACCATCCATTCACTCATAAATGTCAATGTTGTTTCACCCTCCCATTCCTCCTCATCCCCTTTGCATCCCCACTCCAAAAAAAAAGTATTTATGGCCTTTCCTAATGAACCTGGTGTGATTTTTCTACTGCTGGAGACTTAAATAAGGCAGAGTCCTGTAACATCCTGCAGTGCAAAGGAAAAACACACACCAGTGTGCATGCATACATTATAGAAAACAGGCTATGTGTAAGACAGAAGTCTTTATGATGGTTAGATTTATTCCTGTTACTGCATAAAAACAAAAAATTGCATTGTGTTTCTAACAGATAGGACCACTTACACCTGGGAATGTAAATCCCACCACTGTGGTATTTACTGGGGTCCTCAGGATGAAGGAGGAATTGAGAATCTACTCCATGTTCTTAGAAGGCTAAATTATTATTTTATCATCTATATTATATAAAAGAATGCTGTACCAAAACTATACTAAAGAATAGAGAAAGGATACAAACAGAAGGCTTAACAAGAATGATAATGAAAGCTCATGACTGAATGACTGACTCCTTAGAGTCCAACACATCTGATGGTGATTCGTCATTAATTAAAAAATTCACATGGAACCAATCAAACATGCATCTGTTGGATAAACAATCTCCAGCCACATTCCAAAGCAGCAAAACAGGGAGCAGCAAATGAGATAATATTGTTTTTTCTGAGGTTTCTCATCTTCCCAGGAGAAGCCCTGGCAAAGGGGTTTTTCAGGAAATATGACAGTGACACACCACCATGGAATGAGAATTTCAGAGCTGCTCAGGGTTCCCCCAGCTGGCAGTGCCACCATGCCCAAGTCCAGCATCAGAGGAGTGTGGAATGCATTCTGAACTACAGGGCTTGGAAAATTTACTGAACCCATTCCACCTATTGGATTGTCCTGAAGAGCTCTGTCAGCCTGATGACACTCAAAAGATCAGCCTGATCTGGCAAATTTACACTTTATCCCTTTCCTTCTGCTAGCAGAGGAGCACAAGGAGGGATGGAGACCAGACACACACACACACACATTCACTCCTGAGCTCCTCTAATCCTACCCACAGCATGAAGAGCAAGAAAAACCATGGTAAAAGGATTGTCATAGAAATTCAAGCATGTTCCAGCAAAACATCCCCAAATTCTGGTTCTGAAAAACAATCCTGCTTTCTAGGAATGGGAAGAAGAAATGAGAATTATGATATATGGTGATAGGGCCAAGATCACACCTTGCTCATCCCTCCTGCTGTTTAGCCAGGTTAATTTTGAAGGAATGGCCTGTTGATTAGCAGTGCTTCTTTGAAATTGTGACAAATGACACTAAGATCATTTTTAATGGCCTAAGAAGTCAAATAATTTATCCATTGGCAAAGGGGAGCAACTGATGGCTTTTAAAGAGTACAAATCTACAGGTTTGGCACCTGAGCACCAGGGGTATCACAGTACCACAGCAACACCATCCCTTGTGATGGGAACCAGTGAAATCCTAAATCCTCATCCCTGCTGAAGTCACAAGGGCCCCACTGATGGATTCAGGTCCTCTTTGTGCCACTTCCTTCCCCAAAATGCTCAGCTCACTACAAGACAGAATATTTCCACGAAAAGCAAGCATGAGGGGAGGATCACAGGAGGCAAATGATGTTTTCCCAGCTCATCTTAAGTTTTCCTCATACATCAGAAAGCTCTGCCAATGAAGTAGTAGCTGCATTTCAGCACCCAAGCTGTTCTTTAGCAGGACAGAATGCCTTCAAAACCACTTTGCATATGCAAAACTCTGCATCAGGCATTTGCAAACAAGCAATATCTTGGTTTTTACACCAACTGTGTGGCTTTTGTGGGTGCACACTGACCACCCTGGACTCTGGGTGCCTGTGAACACCAAACCCTGCTCCATTTACAACCAGTGTTTGAGATATGGAGACATCAGTGCTCAAACCTCTGAGAGAAAACCCCTATGTGCACACTCAGTTTGGCTGTAAGGATTTCACACAGAACAGAAAACCCAACCAAGGGGGGAAGTTTTTCCAACAAACATTTCTGATAATTGCATACATGGCAGGAGAAGATAAGAAGGGAGCATGAAAGCTGCCTGCAGTTATCAGGAAGGATGGAACAGCTTGAAACGCTTCCAGTTATGGAAGTTCTACTGGAAGAACTTTGTCATTTCAATTTTTCTCGTACACTTTATGGTGCTCTACATTTCTGTGAATTCTTATCTCTTCAGCCCAATGCCACAGGCTACAGGTCTGGCACACAGCCCAGCTCCCACTTCAGTCATCACAGAAGGGAAGGAATGCATCTCCTGTCATGGCAGAGCTGAGCACTGCCACTTCCATCCCCAGAACACTCTGCAGGATCTTCTGGCTCACCAAGCACATGTGAATCTGAGGGGCATCTCCTGCCAGTGCTGCTGTGTGACCGTGTTCACTGGGGTCCCAGGATGAGGGAAGAGACGAGGATCTGACTCCATGTTTCAGAAGGCTGATTTATTATTTTATGATATATATTATATTAAAACTATACTAAAAGAATATAAGAAAGGATTTCATCAGAAGGCTAGCTAAGAATAGAATAGCAAAGAATGATAACAAAGGTTTGTGGCTTGGCTCTCTGTCCCAGCCAGCTGTGATTGGCCATTAATTAGAAACAACTACATGAGACCAATCCCGGGTGCACCTGTTGCATTCCACAGCAGCAGATAATCATTGTTTACATTTTGTTCCTGAGGCCTTTCAGCTTCTCAGGAGGAAAAATTCTAAGGAGAAGATTCTCCATGAAAGATGTCTGTGACACTGCTGCCACTTCTTTCTCCATCCTCACTGCTGTTTCATTTGTCTGAGGAGCAGGATAGTAGCACAGCAAGTTGCTGGCTGCCAACCAGAGAAAAACAACCCTGCAGCTGACAAAGCCCAGGGTCTGCCTCTTGCTCCTCCAGAACAATCCACTCCTGGCTGACAGAAGCCAGCAAGAATCCTCTACCACAAACCCACATCTCTCCATGGGATGCAGGTGGTAACTCACACCAAGCTGGCTGCTCTCATGTTTGCTGCTTGGTCAGATGGACTCATTTTTCAATAGCACCCTTGGCAGGGCTGTGAGTTCGTTTTTCAATAGCACCCTTAGTGGGGCTGTGAGTTCAGAACTCGACAGGATCTGCTTGGCACCATTTCCTTTAAAGGCAGAATAACCCATTGTCACACTGATTTATAGGGTAAAAGCTGTAACAGCTTCCTCTGGGGGGTTCAAATCAGCCCTCACACATTCAGTTTGCTCACTACAGGACTGGCTTGGATTGGTCACACACACTCCCCATCTGCTGTTGTCTCTGTCACCAGTTCCTGTGCATGGAATAAGGATAATTCCTCCAATATTTGATAAAACTCTTGAGATCCAAGGGCTATTTTTTTAACGTAGACTTTTCATAAACTTGGTGCGCACAGGCAAAGTTTTCCATCTCTCTGCAGAGTTTGCTGCTTCCCATATTTAACTCATACTACACACAGCTCACCCAGGTCACCCTTTCAGGGGTGCAATCTGCAAGGAGCTAAAGCACCAACTTGAAATAAAAATAGTGTGAAACAATATCGAGGAGAAAAAAAGTAAGGAATTGAACAAAGTAAGTGTCCTTGTAATGCCACAAAATTATAGTCTCACTCTTCAGTCTTTGTTTCCTTTTGTATCCCTGCTCCAGGGGAGAGTGGAGGGAAAGAAAATAATTGAATAAGTGTCCTTCCTAAGATGCTTGCAGCACAACAAAAAGCTGTGCTTTGATGGCTCTGCTCACCCACGTGCAGCCCGGCTCTTTCAGACCCTTCACTCTGTGCTGGCACTACACAAATGACTCAGGCTCACTGCTGGTGTAAAAGCCCGAGCTCAGGTTACAGATTAATGTGTGCCTTGCTGCTCCAGAGCTCCTGGAAGGCACCACATAAACCCAAGGAGAGGATCCAGGCTCAGGCAGGTGAAGAACTCCCCTTTCAGTCAATGCAAAGCTAATAATTTCCCTAAGAAGCAATGGCACTTGAAATGTTTCTTGACATTTTCATTTTCTAGTTATACACAGACAAAGCCACCTCTTAAGAGCTACACAGAAAATGCATTCAGTACATTAGAGCCCGTTTTATGTGTGGCATTTTGGCATTGCAGCAATCATCACACTTAAGGACAGACTGTAAAACAGCTTTATACCCCTTGTGTTCTCCATCCCCCATCCCCACAGCCCTCCCAGTGCAGGACACATCCACTGTTTGCTGCCCTAATGGGTCCCTCTGGGATGCTCATGGATTTCTCCACAGCACAAAGTTGTTATTTCATCAGCACAGCCCTCCCTTTGCCATGGCTGGGGCTGTGTTGTGCCTGCCAGCTCCCTTTGCTGGGAGCCACCAAACCTCTGCCCTAATTGGAGGCCACTCTAATTCTATCCCTGCCCAGCTTTTCTGCCCCTCTCCAACTCCTGCCCAGCTTTCCTGCCCCTCTTCATCTCTACCCAGTTTTTCTGCCACCCTTCCATCCCTGCCCAGCTTTTCTGCCCCTCTCCTCCATCCCTGCCCAGCTTCTCTGCCCCCCTCCTCAATCCCTGCCCAGCTTTTCTACCACTTTGTCCAATTTTTTTCCCTGGGAAGGAACATTTCTGCCCTGTCCTCAGTGAGCAGCATTCCCTCAGCGGCCTGACACAAAGTCTATCACATGATGCATTGGCCTCCAGCTCTGCTCCTCTCTTTATATGCTTTAATAATTCTATATTAGGGAGAAGTGACAATATAATCCTTGCTCCAATTTTACCGTGGCCATATTTGAAATTCAGTAAAGGTTTTTAAAGTGCTTGTCCAGCATTTTAAGGACCAAAACACAACACTTGCTCTTAATAGCAGCTGTACAATCTAATTTGTGGCTGATTGACACAGACTAAATGAATTAAAATCAGAATATGAAGTGAGTTAGTCAGGTGTTGGCATGTCAGGAAGTTTTGTGGAGCTCTTGCTTTATGATTTATTTAAAATTTTGTCTATCAGCTTATACAATTCTTGCAAAAGGGAGACATTTCAGAAAACTGGTCATACCTCCATGCAAAACATTGAGATTCTTGAATTGTAACACATTCCTGACCTTTTCTTAGCCAATTAAGCACACCATTATGGGCACCTCTGCAGCACAAGCAGCCAGACCTGCTGAGAACCTGGTTCCAGCCCCCACAGTTTATAGTTCTTTAAACACAGCCACAGCACCTGCAGATGAAATCCCACCTGCAGCCACAGGCCCAGCAACACCACATCCTTCAAAGCACCAAACAAGCATCAAGAGGAGCTAAAGCTTTTCTCCCAATTCCTAGGATGTCCCACCCCATTCCCAGGACAAATACTTTTATGCAATGCATATTCAGTCAACTTTGGAGATGATTTAAAAGCAGAAGAGTTTTGAGTGCCAAAACTCAAGGTAGGCTATTCCTTAGGTGGATTATTCACCATCACTCCTTACACAGAGGCACAGAATTTGTCATTCCTGATGTGTTAATCCAGGTAAATCATCAACGTCTCTTCTATGATTTATGCCGTTTCTGTATTGGTCCCATTTGGCACTTTTGGGTCAGTTTTCCATGAGGACAGTGTCCACCAAAGAACAGATCCTTCTCCATTCTCCCCTCAAAGCAAGTGTGCACCACAAACAGTCAGTAGTCCTTGGTGCTGCTTAGATCCCCTAAACAAGGGTCATAAGCTTTTAAACCCAAACATCACCTCCAATTTAAACCCTGTTGTACACTAAAATATGGATCAGCAAGAAAGAATTAGCCATTGAATAAATTTTAGAAGGAAACACAAAACTAAAGAGCTACAAGAAAAAATAGAAGGTAGTAAAGACCAAGCTGAGAAACAACTGGTCACAGAAGTGCAAGGCTTAAATTGTCTCATTAATGCTTTATAAAAAATAAATAAGGACAATCAGGACCCCCTTGGTGGCCTGGATGTGCACTCCAGAGTGCAGGGAGCACAAGCATCTTAGCAGCAGCAGCTGCTGTAATCTGTGTTACACATCAAAACATTAACGCTGCTCCTGGGCTGCACTGCTCATCAACCTGCAATTTGGAGAGGTGGCCCAGATTTAATGCAGGCCTGGGAGATTACTGAGCACATCCTGGCTCATCTGTAATAAAGGAAGCTGCAATGCCTTGCTTCTCCCTGTAGTGATTATAAAACAGCACATAATCTCAGTGTTGGGGGGCAGGGATCTGCTCACTTCTCAATTAGGGGATTTTTTCCAGATTTCTGTAGGGGGAATGTGGCAACAACAGCAGGTTTGTACCATTCTTTCCTATTTAGGAGTGCTCAAGGGGTGACTTGAAGGAAAAAAAACAAACCACCAAAGCGTTTAAATTAAAAAAAAAAACTTTCCCCAAGGCAAAACATCCCATTTTGAGGTTCAGAATTCCTCCTACAGCTGAAGCGATCAGCATGAAACGTTCATCCTGCGATACAAAAAGAAGGAAGTTATGCCAAGTGCACATTTTCCTGAAAAACAGATTCAGACAACACTGTGTCTCCTCCTGCTCCTCCACACACCCAACCAGTGCTCCTTCATACAGAGAGCCAGGGCTTGATGTGAATACAAGCATAGCATTTATACAAGTGTTTTATATCAGATATGGGACACTCCATTCAACTGCAATGCAACAAGGAATGGCACAAAGAGGTCACTCTTGGAGCAGGCTGGGCTGGGCAGCATTTAAATCTGACCCTGGTATCAATGAGCACCATGGCATTCACTGCCAGAGCACAGGGCAGACACTGCATCCATGGGGAAATGCCTCCTTAGAAACCTCCTCTCCAACAGCTGGCAAAACCCTCCACTCAAACACACAGAGCTTGCCCAAAAGCTCAAGACAAGCCAGCTGCCCTCAGCAGCCAGAGCAGAGCAGAATCATCAGGTTGGGAGAGACCTTCAAAATCACGGAGTCCAACCCAGCCCCAACTAAACCCTGCACCCAGTGCCACATCCAGGCTCTGTTAAACACACCCAGGGATGGGGACTCCACCACCTCCCTGGGCAGCCATGCCAGAACTTTATCACTCTTTCTGTAAAAGCTTTTTCCCCAATCTCCAGCCTGTATTTCCCTTGGTGCAGCCTGAGGCTGTGTGCTCTGGCTGTGTCAGTGCTGCTGCAGACAGAGCCCAGCCCCAGCTGAGCACAGGCACCTTTCAGGGGCTGTGAGAGTGATGGGGGCAGCCCTGAGTCTCCTTTTCTCCAGGCTGAGCACCCCCAGCTCCCTCAGGGGCTCCTCACAGGGTTTGTGTCCCCAGCCCCTCAGAGGTGCTGGTGCCAGGCAGGTCACACCAGCTCATTTATTTCCTGTCTCCCATCCCCACTTGGGTTTCCTTCCTCCCTCTTCCACCTCGTTTCACAACACAACATTGCAGCATCCTGCTCTCAACCCCAGCCCCCTGCTCTGAGGCCAGCTCCACGTTCTCCCACTGTCAGCACCAGGGCATATGTGCTCCTCAGCTTCCTCAAGTGTGCTATTCTGAGCCCTGCTAAGAAAAATCTATGGCTTTACACCCTGTCTGAGCCTCAGCAGCAATCACTAACACTCCACATTTTCAAATTTAATCTCATTTCTGATTAAACTCTCCTCTCTGCCATTTGTAATCTCGCTTGGCGGTGTGCTTTGTGCAGCTCAGTATAAATATGTGCTTTAGAATTAAACTGGTTCAGCAATTTTGACAATGATTTCTTGGAAATTAAGCTGGGACAATTTGTTTGGTTGAAGTGGAATCATTTGAAACATATGACAGAAAGGCTATAAAGTACTTTGTAGTGTAGCACACTCATAAATATCAGCAATTCACATCTCATTTATGCCTGGTTGGAGGGGGTGGTAGGCAGAGCATTGTGACAATGTGGTATCCTCTGACCAAATGCAGAAACAACATTTCTGCTTAAACTGTAAACTGCAAAGCAGAAGACCACATAGAGGTGACAAGCATCCCAAAGAATAACATGATAAATAATAACAGTTTAAAACACAGAAGGGCTCTAAAAGCAGGGTGAGTATCAAGAACAATGACCCCAAGCTCAAGTTATCCTATTGCTCAACACAAGGCCATTGGACAACTACACTGGACCAGTGTCACAGACATCTTTTATGAAAAATCCTTGCCTTAAGATTTTTTACTCCTGAGAAGCTGAGAGGCCTCAGGAACAAAATGTAGACATTAATTATCTGCTGCTGTGGAATGCAACAGGTGCATCTGTAATTGGTCTCACGTGGTTGTTTCTAATTAATGGCCAATCACAGTCAGCTGGCTGGGACAGTGTCTGAGGCAGCTACCTTTGTTAGCATTCCTTTCTATTCTTAGCTAGCCTTCTGAGATGAAACAACTTTCTTTTCTTCTATTCTTTTAGTGTAGTTTTGATGTAATATATATCATAAAATAATAAATCAAGCCTTCTGAAACATGGAGTCAGATCTACGTCTCTTCCCTCATCCTAAGACCCCTGTGAACACGGTCACAGACCAGCTGAAAAATAACTTCTTTTATAGCAGGCTGAAAACTTGAGGAACTTTTCTCCAGCCACCCCAAATCCATGGCAGCAGCAGGAGGAGACACAAACAGCCCCAGAGCCCCTCCTGCCCCCAAAGCCCGGCTCTGATGGGAAGCTCTGACACACATCAGGGCTCTGGGGAGCTCTGAGGCAGAGCTCTGCCTCATCCCCCACCAGGGACTTCCATGCCAGAGTCCTCAAGAGACTCCTCAGCCTGGGAACATAAAGATTTCATCACTCCTGTGGGAAATATTACACACATGATTAAATTTAAGGAAAATTCTTGCCAAATAACATCTTCCCAAGTCCTCAAGTCCTCCATGCCTCTCTTTGTGTGATATTTGTGGTAACTACTTCCTCAATTTCATGACTGCTTAGTTTTATAGCAGCTTCTTCAGTCACTCCACCTAATTTTAATTCTTAAGCAGTTTAGCAAATGTTATTTTTGCTCCAAAACACTTTCCTCCACTCTTCTTCCTCACACACTTTTAAACTCCCATTCTGTCTTCTGCCTTAAATTCTTCTGTTCCTCAGCCCTTCAGAATCTCCTTGTTCTGTTTCTTCTTCACAGCCCACTTTAATCCTACATGTTCTCAGTCACCCCCAGACATTTCTCTGGGGGCCTGACCCTGCCACATCCTGACTCATCTCAGAATAAACAAACAATTCAACGTTCACTCAGATACATCCTGCAAAGTTCACAACACCCTGACAGACATCACTCCTCTGCAGTACTACAGAGCTCACCACCAAATATTCAATATCCACTTCCAATAACCACTCAGCTGAGATTAATTCCCAATTAACACAGGAAGGGCAGAGTAATTATCTCAGGGCCTAAGGAATGGATGGGTGGATAGACACAGGGTGTATGCCATTGTTGAAGATTGCAATGCATGATGTTTTCCATTACCATCTGTATGGCAGATTATCTTTGTCAAGCGGGCAGTTTGCCTTATCTCTCTGAGTGACCACAATCACTCCTCCCTGGGGAGGGGACACCTGCTGATAACAGCTATTGAATGTCCCTGCATGGCTGATAAGAACTACAGCATCCCACTGGGAGAGGTGAGCCCAGAGGGAGGAGCCAAGCATTCCTACCTGGATATAATCTGGAGGTTCTGGAACACCAGCACAGCTTCTCCACTGGATTCCCCAGAGGAACAGCAGCTGCCTCTCCCACTGCATCTTCAGAGGCAGAGACTGCACCTTTCTCCAGGATCCGTGCTCCAGCAGAGCCAGCCCTGACACTGCAGGAGGGCTGAGCCACAATTCCAATGGGACTGCTGCCAACAGCCTGACCCACAGGGTGTCAGGCTAGCTTCTGACTCTGGCAGTGTTGTTCTACTGTACTGCATTGCTTATTTTATCCTTTATTTGGTTTTTTTTTCCCTATTAAAGAACTGTTAATTCCTGCTCCCATATATTTTGCTGCCTAAGAGCTCCTTAATTTAAAATTTAGCAATTCAGGGTGGGGAGGAGCTTCATTTTCTCTGTTTCAGGGGAAGCTCCTGCCTTCCTTAGTAGACACCTGTCTTTCCAAACCAAGACAGCCATGGAAGGTGGAAAAGGAGGAGAAGGATGATGGGCCAGAGGAGGTGCCCTCACTCTTCAGCAAGCTGCCAACAGCTTCACCTGGAAGGTTAAATGTCCAAAGCAATCTCAGCAAACACTCCCACTGCCTTTTCTGAGTGCTGACATATGTGTGGCTCCCTGCTTTCCAAATGAATCAGCAGCACTCGTGGGGAAAGGAGGGAAAAAAAAATATAGGGCAAGAGCTGAGCATTCAGTGCAGCAGATGGAGGCAACAATGATCCATCCCCCGAAGCAGCGAGCAGAAAACCAACATATTCCCTGGGTGCTGATCCCAAAGGCCCTCCTCCTCCTCCCTCCCCAGCCTCCTGGCAGCTTCCCCAGCTGAGCACAGGGCAATATATTCAATATTCTCCCCTGGTATCCCCTCCCACTCATCTGCAGCTCTGATGCCAAGGTGATCTGCTCAGCAAAAACCAGACAGGCACAGGAACCTTCAGCATTGTTTTCCAGGACTTCAAACTGGAGGAAATCGTCAGATTTGCTGTAAATAGTTCCTTTAAAATGTTTCCAAGTGCCACTGGACAGTAGCACAGACTTTTAAATCATGAAACCATTAATGCCATTAGAGCAGGGGTCTTTTCCCTGTGTCATTTGAGGCTGAGCTTTCATCCCTAAAGAGCCTAAGAAAACTAAAGAAAAGGTGCATCCCTAATGATTATTCAAACACTCAGATTTTTACTCTCCACTTATCTCTGCTCTGGTGGTCTACTGATCTAGATATCTAATAATCTCTTCTAGCACAGCCAAATTGCAATTTTTCTCCCCATAATTAATCCAAGGTGCTGCTGGACTAAGTAAAACAAAGGGACTAATTTAATCCTAGCTGAAATTCCTCCAAAAGTAGTAATAGCATACTTACAACATTATTGAACCATTATTATAATCATCATCTTTTTCCCATTTTTTTTCTTTCAGAACTACTGAAGGGCTTCTTCATTAGCTGTTAATGAGAGATATATACCATAAACAAATCTTGGCTTTTTGCTGTGGTAACCATTTCCTTGGATAGTGGGACAAAGTAAATTTAATTGAAATTATCTGCATAAAACACCCATTCTGAGCTACCTGAGCTGGTATAAAGCCCAATTATAATCCCCACACAGTTAAACCAGCCATCTTTTATAAACACACCTCCAAAGCCCCCCTGTTCAACCTCATACTCTGACTGCAGGCACAAGGAGATATTTTCCCAACTCTGTGAAGCAGCAGGAGAGACCATGGCAGGGCCAATGTGCTAAGGAACGTGTAGGAGGCAGCAATAACAAACTGACACGAAGAAATAAGGCTGGAGCTGGAACAAATGGAGCTCTGAGGAGAAGTTTGGGGGGTTTCTCTCTGATCTAACGTGCCACCCCACCCACCACCAGACCTAGATATGCCTCCCATCCCTGTGGCATGACCAAGCCACCCTGTGCAACAGGGGATTGAATCTGGGTTAGCAGAGCTCTGCTGAAAAGTTCTTTTATTCTTCAGCAAGTCCTCATTTCCAGCTGGCAGAAATTATCCAGGATGAAGCAAGTTTCTGTATTGTTATTATCCAACAGTCTTATCTCACCAGACATCCTGAATTTTCAAGTGGGGCAAAACATTTACTGGGGCCTGAGTGAATACACTAAATTATGGCTTACCTAACAGCACCACCTCCTTCTAGCTTTCCAGCATCAGGCTAGATTTCTGTAATTTAGCAATAACACCTCATCTGAGGCTGGAAAACCCTTCAGCTGGCTGAGCAGAGGCAGCAAATAAAGAGCAGCAAGGCTGCAAACATAACCAAGCTGGAACTCAATCAGAAAGAAGGCTGGGGATACTTTTGTTCTCCAAAACTCAGAGGTGCACACCGCAGACTTAAACAGGCTACATTTTAATTTGCTTTTCTACATCCAATCTAGCAGCAGTGGGAATTGCCTTAACTCAGGCACTCATTAGGCCGTGTCTGCTTTAGTCACACAAAACACGTCGCCCCTTTAGGAAATGGTCTGGCCGGCTTGTTCCACTTGTTGTTATTGTAAAACAGATCAAATAATCTCAGCATCTCTCTCAGAGTCCCAGATCTACAGAGCACAATGAACAGAGAGGTGTGAACTAGTTTAGTGACGTCCAAACTTTGCCTTGTTTCCCTTTCCCTGTGCAATGGGGTCTGAGGTTCAGTTTCTTTTTGGGTTTCACTTGGTTTGTCACTGTTTGCTTGTACACTGAAACACCAGCATCAGCTCAGGATTGGGAACACACTTAAGAACACATCCCAAATCCTCATTTTAGTGCTCAGATTCTGAACTTAGATGCAGTGTGGCACTGCCATGAGGACCAGCAGTGCTGCAGATCACACAGCAGCCAAAGCTCCATTTCCAGCCTGACACCAAACCTGGGTGCAGCTGCATCCTGTGGTGTTGTGAGGTCCCCAGGACGAGGTGAGAGATGAGAATCTGACCCCATGTTCTCAGAAGGCTGATTTATTATTTTATGATATTATATTAAAATAAATGCTATACTAAAGCTATACTAAAGAAAGAGAAAGGATACATCAGAAGGTTTAACAAGAATGAATAATAAAAACCCCTGACTGACCCCTCAGAGTCTGACACAGCTGGTTGTGATTGGCCATTATTAAAAACAATTCACATGTTTGGATAAACAATCTCCAGAGCACATTCCAGAGGAGCAAAACATGGAGAAGCTGAGGCTTCTCATCTTCCCAGAAGACAAAACCCTGGCGAAGGGATTTTTCAGAAAATATGAGAGTGAAAACATCCCACCTCAGGGACGGGAGCCCCAACACTTCCAGTTCCTCCATGTTTCTCAAACCCTCTCCCATTGTGTTCCATCAGAGGAGAATCAAGGATGTTCTGACAGCAAAGTGAGTTAAGTACCTCAGTTCCCCATCTGACAAAACTCCCTCTCTGTCTGAGTGCAGAAATCCTGTTTACCCATTGATTTTTAAATAACATTTCCCACCCTGGATGCACAGAATGGCTCCCAGTAAATCTCCCTGCTGATGCCTTCCTGAGGCAGCCAACAGCCTGAACCAGCAGCACTACCAGGGGCTGTGACCTTCCCCATCCATCTTAATTAGGTATTAACTTCAAAAGGCTTTTTGCTACACAGCTCCTGCCAGCATCAAACAAAAAAAGACAAACACCAGCCTTGAGTCGTCAAAAATGTAATTACAGGGTCTCTTGGAGAGGTGGCTCTGCCTGCTTCTCTGGTTTTCACTCCAGAAATTTATAGCAGGGAAACAGCACTTTAGCAATACTTAGAAGAGCCCTACAATGAGAAAATACACCAAGAGATACTTGCACAAAGTACAGCTTTATCTATCTCAACAGCCCTACCAGAAGCACTCACATGGCATATTTAGTGCTCTCCCACACGGATTTTCTGATGTTTTCTACCTGCCCCATGTTTTCAGCACAGGTATGGACAGACCTGTTGGCACCCATCAATCCATTTAATTCCACAGCCTGGGGTGGAGCAAAGGATCCAGGAGAACATGGGTCATCAAATAAAGTCACAAGGCACCCCAGAGCACATGGCTGCATTTGCCACAGGATTTTCTCATGCAGGCCTTGCACCTCACACACCAACAAGTGCAAAGTGGCAGCAGATGCCAAAATGTAGTGAGGAGCTCCTGCCAAACCTGCAGCTCCCAAGGTACCTTAATCCACACTTGAAGTAATTAATTTACCCTGCATTCTGCCTTAGGGAAGCTGTGCTAATAAATAATTTTAAAAAATAATTAAACTGCAAAAAAATCCTAAGCATGCTCTGCAAATATGGTTTAGCTCACCCACAAACTGCTGTGACAATATTAAAGTCCTGCTCCTGCAGACTTAAAAAACCCAATAAAACAAACCACAGAATGGTAACCCTGAAAAATCAGGGCTGGGAAGTTGTCTCCTAATACACCACACCTGATCCAGGAGCAGATCAAAGTGCAGCCATAGAGAGCCAGAGCAGAACCAACCACCCAGGAAAAATCTCAGCATTTATGGCTGTGCAGAGGCAGCATTTTGATAAGGGACGTTTGGAGCTGGGAATAACCAGTTGAACATTGTTATTCCTGTGCTCCTTTTTGCCTTGATGGGGCATAAGAGGTGAACACACAACTCTTTTTCCAGCCCATCCAGCCCAACAGGGGTTTCTCCCCAGCACTGATATTTTTCTGATGTATATTTCTGTCTGATGTAATAACTCCTGCTTCTCTTTCCACAAGCTCCTTGGATCTGAACAGTGATTGAAGCACCAAGGACAGTGCTAGCAATTTTCCTGTTGTGAGGACAAAGCTAAAGAACCACATTTAGCAAGAATTCCCTATTTGGATTGCATCTGCATCCCTCCACCTTTTACCCAGAGAAACCCAAGCATTCCTAGAGCAGTGCTGAATAAAACAATTGTTTTCTGACAAAGTTGAGGCAGCACCATGTGTTGAACACTGACATTCATATTCACATTAGAGAAATTGCTCTGCTCCACAGAGAAGCATTCAGGACTAAAACTTCCAAATTAAACATAGCCTTGCTTTAAATCTATTCATTTTTTCTATGCTAATACATTGACCAAAGTTGTTTATATTACATGAAGCAGAGATTACAATGTGAGTCACAAGAAACCTTCATTTTTCTTTCACCTGAGGACTTCAGGAAGCAAGCTGATTTCACATGAACAGCAATAAAAACATCAGAACCAGGCAATTCATCATTGCAGCAAAGTGTTAAATAATAAGCTTCCCCTGTGCCTGTTTTCTCATCTTTTAATTTTAAAAAAATTCTTGCTACTTTGAGTTATTTTGAAGTTGTGTCTGTTTATTCTTCTGCCAAGTTGTTGAAATACTTTTAGCAGACAACAAAAGGAAACAAATTATTTCACAGAACACAGAATAAGAGCATTTAACGTTATAGTGAGAGCCAAATCAACTGCTCCTATAATAAATCTTTAATCCCCTGAAGATGTTCTCTTACATTGAAGCAAGGCAGGAACAGAGCTGGAATCACTGAGCTGACAGAGCAGCAGCAGAACCACTCATGTCTGACACAATGACTGCAAACTCCTTGCTCCAAAGGGGCAGGCACAAAACAAATGGGATTGGAGTGGCAGGAACATCACCTGCAGCCATCAGGGGCCACAAGGGTAAGAGCACTCACTGCCCAAGGCTCCTGTGGAGCAGCTTTAGGGGATCACAGGCACTCCAAAGCCTTGAGGAGGGGAAGGGCAGGGCTCAAGGGCTGTGTGGATACACTGAATGTGTATTCACTGTGTGTGTTGTGCCCTGAGGAAGCGGCCCACAGCACAGAGGGCACAGCTGCCATCAACAAATAAAGTTATTTAAACCTTCTCTCCATCCCTCAGAGGCAAAAGAGCCCTCCAGTGTGAGCTCTTGCTCCTCTCAGTGCTTTGACCACCAGATAAAACATTTTCCATTACTCTCCATTTCTCCCTTGTCCTGCAGTGCCCTTCAGGAGCCAAGTGCTGCCGCAGCCCTTGTAGGAGCATCAGGGGGTGACAATCAGGACAGACGGACACGAGAGATCTCTGCAGCCAGGGCTGGAACTTGGGGTTCATTGCAAAGGGCCTGGGGGCAGGGCCCTGCTGGGAGCTGCCAAACACAGCCCAGAGCAGGCCCCAGAGAGGGAGAGGCAAAGAGAGAGAAGGCAGAGCGAGGTAAAGAGGATGAGAGAGAGAGATAGAGTAAAAGGATAAGAGAGCAAGGTTCCCATTCCAATACAATAAATCTTCTGCGTTGAATATTCTGATTCTCACTAACCAATCTAGTACAATACACAAATCCTACAGCATTTCCATACAGCCTATAAGAATCATTACATTACCACACTGTGTTACATTTTAAACCCTAAAAACTCCTCTTTGGGCCCCTTCTGCCAAGCTGTAGGGTCTGTTCTGGCCCTTGGGCCTGTCTGCAAGCAGAGGGTGTTGTTCCATCAAAAGGGGATCACCTTCAGCTGGCCATGCCATTGTTTTCCAGTTGTTCAGTAACTGAGATATCTCAAAGCTTGCTTTCATTTCAATCTCACTTATAGTTTCCATATTCTCAAAATCTTTTGCCAGGCAATCATATTGATAAGGCTTTCCTGTTTCATCTTCCCCAACAACCCCTCACCTGGTGCTCTCTGCAGACAAACCCCAAGTGCCTCACCATGGAGCTGCCAGCCCTCCCTCCTTCCCTGTGTCACTGCCCAGCTTCTCTTGGGGCTTACAGACCCCAGGACTTGGCTCCAAAAGGGCTCTTGGTGTATTACAAAGGGGTTTATGTCCATGTCCCTGGGCAGGAAAATTTTGCCACACTGAGTTTAAAATGTTTGTAGCCCTCAGAGGTGCCCAGAGACAGAATCACAGAACTATGGGATGGTTTGTGTTGGAAGGGACCTTAAAACTCATCCTATCCCACCCCCTGCCATGGCAGGGACACCTTCCACTGTTCCAGGGTGCTCCAAGCCCTGTCCAGCCTGGCCTTGGGCACTGCCAGGGATCCAGGGGCAGCCACAGCTGCTCTGGGCACCCTGTGCCAGGGCCTGCCCACCCTCACAATTCCCCTTCTGTAAGTCCAATCTAAACTTTCCCTCTGTCAGGCTGAACAAGGTTTTGGTTTCAGTTTGACTTCTTCAGGTTTTGTGGAATTCTCTCAAGTTGCCAAATTCAATTTAATAAACAAAAAGGCATTAATATCATTCAACTGGCTGGTCAGAAATTCTTATCAAAATTCTGATCTCCAGTGATGACAGTAACCAGCTTCACAGCTAAAATAAAATTACAAGGGGGCTGTTGGGGGGAGTTGTGTCTTTTTTAGGAGATTTTTTTTGTTGTTCGTTTGAGGAGGTTTTTTGGTAGAAGAAAAATAAATTCACAGCCATTAATATCGGGGACACAGAGTTAAATTCACCTGGAAAATGTCAGTCTTACCTGTTAGAGGTGGGATGAACAAAGGGTCAGGTCACCTTCTTTGTTGAACGGAAGATTTTTGTTTGTTTTAAAGCCTTTCAGAAACACAACTGCTATTTACTGTGGTCTTGCAGCCAAACTGCCACAAGGGCTTTTAGTGCCAGCCTGAGCAGGATGTGCACAGAAAAAAGCCCAGTGTGATCTAATCACTAAGAGCCTGGACAAGATGGTTTTCAGTCTGCACCAAACACTACTTGATTTTATTTGACCATTTTCCACAAACCAAATCAATAACTCGGAGCAGAGAAATCAATCCATGCACAAAACTTTTTCAGTCATTGTGCTGAAGGAAGGGAATGCACAGGAAAAAGCTTTTTCCATATCAGAGCAAGGGCTGGAGCACACAGCAAGGGCAAACCATGTGTGAAGGGTCAGTGCCCTTCCCAAATACAACAAAACTTCTCAGCACAACCCCCTTTCAAGGGATAGGGTGACAGAAAAGCCTCAATGCCACCTCCTCCAATTTATTTGTGGGAGCTCTGTACCACATTAAAAATATTGAGACATGCTAGGGTGGTTGTGTTCTTTGGTCAGGCACCTCCTCCTCTCCAACTTCCTCTCATTTATTTAATTTCACAGGCCATTTGATTCTTCCATTTTCATTTTTGTGTTTGTTTTCTTTTAATTAAAAAAAAAAGCTTTGTTTTTTCATGCATTTTAGGCTTTTTAAGAAATGAAGTTGTTGAAGCTGTTCTTTGTTATCTGCACAGTTTCTGATAGAAAAATAAAAAGCTTTCCAGATGAGTATTACTGGCATATAAATTAAAACAAAAGAAAAAAAGTGTTTATTGTGAGAGCTAGGAGACAGCCTGTTCCCTCTGTGGGACTGACCTTGACGGATTTGCAGCAAGTTGACTGTTTGCCAATAAATTTCACTTTCTGGGAGAAAAAGGAAGCTGCTTCACCTGAGATCTTGGTTGGCATCATTATGATGCTGACAAAGAATTGCTCCAACAGTTCTTTGGACCTTAAAAATTTCAGATTTTGGGCAAATCCTCTTTGCTCACCATGACGCACCACCCAGGAGACAGTGGGTGCTGAACATGTTGAAAATGGAGTAGAAATCTGCAATAACAGCCCAGCTGTGCCTGGCAAACCTGTAGGACACTCAGGGTAACAACACATCCACTACCCATCATTTTCTTATCAAACACATCCTTCACATCTCAAACACCTCACAGCTGGCTCCAGGAGGAAAAGAGGCAGCAAAAACACACTTTGAAACACTTTTTCCAACGCTGACAAGCATTCAGGTTTATTTCCTGCAGTATAGAAAGCTGTCAATCCTCACCACAAAAATGTGTCTTTCAACAAATTTTGCTCATCTCAGAAAAGTCCAGGCTTCCCCTCGGGAAAGCCACCTTATTTATAGCATTTAACCTTCATTATCCCTGTCCTGCTGTTCACTTGGGAGGTGTTCACCTGACCATCAGATCCTTCCTGCAGCCACAGACTCTAATGCACAGCACAAACAGCAAGTCATGTCTGCACAGAGCAGAGGAACCACCTCAAACGAAAAATTCATTCATATTTTTAACATCCCTGATAGGTTTCTCCTCAAGCCAGGTCTTAATGAGCTCTCAGAGACCCTATCACACCCAAAATAGTGCAGCTACCCCAAATGGCATAAAATCAGCAGGATGGCTTCTGTGGTAGTGTTGGAAACAGAAAAAGGTTTAATAAAAGGCAAAATAACAAAACTCTTACAGAGAAAAACTGAGCCAGGGGCAAGAGGTTCTTGTCCCTGGTAAAACTCCCCCCCAAAAGCAATTAGTTTCTTTGTTCTTTTATTTTTCTAGTGAATTACCCAGGTGAGACCTCTTGGGCTCTGTCCAATGGGCAGCCCCAGGTCTGAGGTGAAGTCCCAAAGGTCCTATGAGGTGTCTTTGTATCAAATTGGGGGAGAAACTTCTGGGCTTTTTACCTTTTTAAGCAGACAAAATAATTTAGTTTCCTCATCAACAGGGGGCACATTGCTACACATCCCTACATGCCAAGTCATAGCTATCAGTCATCCATCAGCAAATGATTTACCAATCATTCATTCAGCAACCTCTTCTGCTAGGACACTCTGTCCTCAATTTCAGACATCCTTAACTCCCAGCATTCTCTGCATATATGGAACAGTTCTCCTTTCTAGGATTTTACCTTGAAACCCCCCCACCCCGTGGATCTGTATCTTCACCATGAAGTGGTTGCTAAATGCAGCAAATTTCCTTTATAAATGCCTGGCTGGAAGTCAAGGGTTCCTAAAGCCCTGCATACAGCTGCAACCTGTTTGTAAAGCTTTCCCCAACAGTAGTTTTAGTTTCTTGTTACCAGACTTTGTCTTTGGCCCAGGACCATCAGACTCAGCAATTTGTTTCTTTTGTCATTGCTAAATCCTCTCCACAGGGCCCAGCTGTGGTTTATCCTCTGCTGGCACACGCAGCCCTGCACTCACCAGGGTGTTCAGCTCTGCAAAGTGCATTACCTCATTTCAGCAAGGGAAGTCCCCATATCAACCCTTTATAACTCCCCCTGCTTCCAAGGCAAACTGCTTTGTTTTCTTTTCCCTTCCAGCTTATTTGCATTAATTTGAAAGTGCAAAGTTTTGGCTTTTACAAGTGTCCAATTTGGAGGTATTTATAGCACTGGGCCTCTTACAGCTTCACAGGTTGGTGGGAAATGATCACTAAAATCTTATGGCACTGCAAACTTCCCTTAGGAACTCGAGCACCTTTTTAGGGGCCCTTTCAGCTTATTAAATTCTGTCTATTCATAAGCCTTGCTCAAGACTTTTTTGCTTCTGCTGCTTTGAATTTCCTCAGTTCTTGTGGCACAAAGTTGCTTTCTGCCAGCAATCACCTCTGAATTTTCATTATTAATGCCACAGATGGGTCTATCCTGCAGCTCTCCCCATAATGAGATTTGTGCTACTACTCTTTAAATAAACTCCCCTGCACACAGAGGCTCAGTCTCCCCTTGCCTGCTCACCTGAAACCAAACTTGAAACATCCTCCAGTGCAGCCTGTCAGGCAGGCACTGCTCTCAGGATCCTTCACAGGTCTGCACTTTCATCTCCTGATGTCTGGGGTTGCTGCACTTCTGAAAAGGGAACAGCTTTTATTGCCAGACACCCTGAGGAAAATCTCATTTCTGTTTGCCATTATTTCCTTCTCCAGCAGCCTGAGAGTAAAGCAGCAGGTGATTACCCACTCCTGGTGACCAACCCACACCGAGATCAGGATTTCCCCATGGCTGGGTTTTCCTCATTACCAGCAGCTTCATTGGCTATTGATCATACCACAAATGTAAAAAAATATCATAATCCTCTTTCCTCTTCTCTTTCACCATCACATTTTCTGAAAAATCCCTTTGCCCAGGATTTTTCTCCTGGAAAGCTGAGAAGCCTCAGAGATAAAGGGAAACAATTTTATCTCATTTGCTTCTGCTGTGTTTTGCTGCTTTGGAATGTGGTCGGAGATTGTTAATCAAACATGTGAATTGTTTTTACTTATTGGCCAGTCAGGGCCAAGCTGTGTTGGACTCTGGAAGGAGTAATGAGTTTTTCCGTTACTATCTTTTAGCCTTCAGTCTGTATCCTTTCTGTATTCTTTAGTATAGTTAACATAACCTAACCATAACATTAACCATAACATAATAGATGCGATATCACAATATAAAATAAAATATCACAATATAAAATAAAATATCACAATATAAAATAAAATATCACAATATAAAATAAAATATCACAATATAAAATAAAATATCACAATATAAAATAAAATATCACAATATAAAATAAAATATCACAATATAAAATAAAATATCACAATATAAAATAAAATATCACAATATAAAATAAAATATCACAATATAAAATAAAATATCACAATATAAAATAAAATATCACAATATAAAATAAAATATCACAATATAAAATAAAATATCACAATATAAAATAAAATATCACAATATAAAATAAAATATCACAATATAAAATAAAATATCACAATATAAAATAATAAATTAGTCTTCTAAGAACATGGAGACAGATTCATCATTCCTCCCCTCAATGGGGGTCTCAGAAAATACCACACTCCTCCCTACCCTGCCCAGACCACATGGCATCCTTGCCATCCTGCCTATTCATCAGATCCCATCCATGCAGCCCTTCAATTCCCACCCAGGCCATGGGCTGGGGCTCAGAGCACAAATCTGAGGTGGCTGCTCCATTCCACACCCCAGGCTGGCAGCACTGGAGTGAGCACACACAGAGGCAGGGGCAGCCTGGCTCGTTAGCAGAGCACACAGTTGCTGGGAGCATCTCAAAGATGAAAAGAACCATTTCAAGCATCCCATCCCCTCAAAAATAAACAACAAAAAAAAGGCAGCACTACAGCTTGTCAGATGAGGTTGATTACAAATCAAGCACATTCACAGACCCAGGTCACAACATTTGGGTTCATTAGTAAGAAAACATTAAACAAGCAGTGGCATTTGCTTTTTATGGCAGCAGAGTTGAAAAACAGCTCCTGATTTTTTTGCTTTGGTACAGATCCCTGATAAAAGGGGTCTATTCATGTTCTGTCTGCTTTCAAATGATACCAAAACATATTTTGCCTTTTCTAAATCAGATTTCAAAACCTGATTATCTTAGTTTTAGCCACAGTATCAAAGCCAAGTAAATGTTTAAATAATGAACAAGAATTTACTTGGATAGCCAGCAGATTATTCTGTATTACACTCCAGCCCAGAATAAACTTCAACCTCAAAACTACTTTTTTTTTTTTTTTTAATCATCCTTGAATCACAGTACCAGCAAGCAGTTCATTTAAATGTAGTAATTCTGAGAATCATTTCAGCTTTGATTACCAGGAAGACAGAAATATGGAGAGAGGTGTCAGGGTAGCAGCTTGAGGGCATGCAGTCTACAGAAACAAGAGAGTTCTCTGGGAAGACTTGCCATTATCCCTAAGAAAATACATTTCAACCTCCCTGGAGTCTTGTTCATCCTCCTCACATCTGTCTTAGAAGTCCAAGTTTAGAAGCAGTGCCACTGATAAATGAGATTTCCCCTATGCAGGTTCTGTTCCTCCCTGAGCAGTTATTTAAATCCAACAAAGGAGATGCTGCTCCCTGTGCCACCCCAAAATTTTAGAGCTGGGGAGGGCGAGAACAAGCGATAGACAAAAGAGATGGGATTATAGAAGCTTTCTGTGCTCACCCTAAACCATTGGCTGTATTACTTCTGGCAAAAATCTTCCCATTTAAAGGGCACTTTCCATTTTGTAACCATTTACAAAGCAATTCATTGGCTCTCAGAAAACTCCCAAAGGAAAGTAGGGATAATATAAAAAGCACAGAACATTATTTAATGGGGAGAAAAAAACCTATTTTCCTATTCCTCTCTTTTTTCAAGTCTATTTCTAAGAAATTGAAACTTTGTTGTATTTAAATTCTGGTTTGCTACTCACAATGCAGCATTTACCTTTCTACTGGAATATCTTTTTCTTCTATGCTTCCAAACCCAGGTGTAACCCATGGCTGCAATGCCTCCAGCCATTTCCTTACCTTGTCTGAAGGACATTCTGGGGAGCTGCTGTCATTTCTTATGGAAATGAGAAACCAACTCCCTCTACACCAAGTAAAAGGGGGGAAAGAGGGAGAAAGGGGAAATCCAGGAGTGGGACAGCACAGCTTGCAATAGATTAGCACAGGAGTTCCTGCCTGAGTTCAGAAATTTTTTTTCAAGTCATAAATGATTAATTCTATATTTATTTCTTTTTTTGTGTGTTGGAAATTCCTTCTCCAGCACCATTCAGGAGTTGGTTCCCTCCAAGAGGGATGTTCTCCATCATTTAGCTGTATCCACCACTTGTGAGGGAGAAGAAAAAAGTGCTGGCACAAAGATAAAAACCCATGCCCAGGACAAAAAAACCTCTTTCTGCTGCAAACTGGACTGAGACACCAAACCTTTTACCCAAATTCAAACCTTCCACTACTCTGCCAGTCTTGGAGAAGCTCACCTTAATAACCCAGAGAGAAATTTTGACCAACAAATGAGACAAAACTGTCTCAAAAAACAAGAGTTGTCAGCCTGGACTAGTTGTTAATGAGCAGCTGTTATGTTAAATTTTGAAAAGCTACTTCATTCATAAAGAGATTCCTTCCAGTACAAGGTTTGAGGATTTCTTTTAAAATTAAACAACAGAAAACTTAAAATCACTTGTTGGCAAACACACCTGGGGATCCATTTGAGGATCCATGCCTTGGTAGGGAAGGAAAGGAGGTTTCTTGCCCTCCATCCCCAGCCTTGAACTGCAATTGCCTACCTGGGAACTTTACACCTTTCCTGGAAGATGCCCTTTCAATAATCCTCAGTATATCAGAAGGGGCCCACAGGTAATTAACTCAGACTTTTCACAGCCTGGAAGCTAGACAGGTTTGTCAAAATGATTTTTATTCTTATGGTTTATTATCTTGTTGTGAAGATTTTTATGAGAAAAAGATTAAATCACCACCCTGATGTGTGCATTTCATTAAGCCTCTAATCCTTAAAGAGTCACTAACGCAGCTCTCCATTGAAAAGCACTAAATCATCATTCAGTCATATTGACCAAAATAATCTCCTAATTATTTCAGAGAGGAGCAGAGCACCAGAGATGTGCTGTAAATGACACCTCACAATGCACAAAACCAAAGGGATAGAAAGGTAGCTTTGATTACTTTTGCTCTGTATGAATAATGGAACATAAGAAATGTATCTCTACTGAGCAACTGACTCAGGTAAGGTGGGATTTTAGGAGGTTCAGGATTTGGATGGGGTGTGGACAAATCTCAGCTGCAGCAAATCAGCCCCTGACACCACAGCATCAAGAAAATCACAATGAGCAATGAATTCCAGGTGAGGAACATTTAGCAAATTCAACCAACTCCTGAAGAAAACACCCCAAAAGCACAGCAGTTTGTAGTAAAAATAAATTGCCACCCACACAGCTGATAATGGAGCTTGCATTTGTTGGAGGTGGGTTTAGTTTTTTCTCTTGTTTTGCTGCCATAAGTGTAACTGGGAGCACATGTAAAGGGCAACATTAAGAGGTTGGGCTTTATAATCTTGGATGTCATTTCCAACCTTCCTGATTTCTCAGGGTTGGAGCTCACTGCTGACTTCATCCCTTTCTCCTCCCCCTTTGGGTGGGCACAGAGGAGAGCTGCTGCCGCCAGCAAAGCCCCAGACACACAAACACCATTTTTCCCTCTTCCTATACCAGGTGATGGTTTCCACAGCATCCCAAAGGCTTTTCCTGCCAGGGTCATGCACTCACACATTTCCTGAGCACTCCAGAACAGGGAGCAGCTATCACAATCCAGTAAGGAAAGCCATGACTGATACAGCTTTGTATGCCATGTTAAATTTATCACACCCTCTGTGACTGTAGCCATAAATCTTTCAGGAAGAGCTTGCTTCTAAAGCTTGATTTTGAGTATAATATTTGCAATTTAAACACCCAACGGACCAATAATAATTCACTGTCAACCTTTATAAACCCTTTGGAATAACTTGCATTCTCATTACTAGAAAGATCATCAGAAATGAAGGAAAAAAACAGCAAGCAGGCTTAGAAGGAAGAAGAAATCCCTCAAGTCAAAACATGAGTTCAAAGGATAACATCGATATTTTTGTGGTTTTTTTAACCAACTCTCTGTTTTATCATGACTAACAAGGCTCAGAATCACCTTCCCAACAACACAGACATGGTAGGATTTGTGGTGAGGCACAGCTTTCAGGAAGATGCACCTAGATCCCCTGGGAGGAGTGAAGCATAAAAGAAAAACAACACTTTGTCTTTGAGCAAACACTACACAGACACAAATGTAAAAGAGAGGAAACAAAGAGAGCAGCACTAAGAGGAGATTTTGAAAGAGGCCTCTTTCCTACCACTTTTCCCCCTACACCCAAGGTCTTTGCAGATTTGCTTTTATCAGAACACCTCAGAATGGTTGGATGGGGCCTCAAAGATCAGCCAGTTCTAACCCCCTTCCCATGAAAAATCCAGGTTAAAAAGTTTCTGTGTTGCTGCCAACCCTACACAGTCATGGAAAAGCCCTTTTTGAGCCTCATCTCAGCACATTCCTCAGCCCACCCTGTGCAGAACATCCCCTCCCTTTGTCCCAGGGGTTCCCTCTGCCCTAAGAGCAGAAAAAACCCAAACCCACCCAGCACCACCCAAGCAGGCAGGCAGGGAAGCATCCCCTGCTCCAGCTGCTCCAAACCCCCCAAATCCCCCAGAAAATGGCAGGATTTGTTCTCACTTAAGAACAGGAACTCTGTGATGATCAAAAGATGCTATTTTTAAATATATTCCTTACCTTGTTCTTTGTGCTCTAGACCCCACTGGACTGTGCTGCAGGCTGGATTTTCTCTTTAATTAACCAAGCTGACCTGGAGTAAAGTTAAATTAGACTTAATTCCCTCCCAGCACTCTTCCCTTTTGATAAAATTCAAAGTATAGAAGGGTAAATAACACCAGGTACATGCCCACAAGCCTGCACCAAAGGTAGGGAGGGCTACACAGGATCAGGAACCTTCATGGCTTTGAGGCCAATTTGCCTACAGCTCTCCCTTGGAGCAGAGCACCACAAAAAACTAAAGCAGCCTTTGAGCTGAAAGAGTTGGGTTCTAGCAGGACAGAAATCAGACTAATTAACTTAAAATATCAAATTAAACTCAGAATTTTAAAAAAATATAGATATTTCCTCACCAGCTTTCCCTGCCCAGCCAGGTGAATCTTCCTCCCAAAGCTCCTACAATAAAATAGGGACAGTCCTCCCCCCTCCCTGGGAATTTATTGTTTCCATAATTACAAACACCTGGCTCCTGCTCTCACCTGAATCCAATTCCCTCTCTGCACCCTGCAAACTGCCTGTCCCAGCCTGCCCAGCTGGTCCCTATAATCCCACCTGGCATCTTCAAAAACACAAGACAGCAAGAGGATTGGCTTCTTTTTTATTTGTTTTTGGTTTTTTTCACAGCAATCAGAGAAACTTAGAAAAAAAGCTTATCAATTAAGAAAAAATATGAGCCTAATTTGTCTTTTATATAATCCAATAATTTTTTAAACCACAACTGAAAGCTTCTGAGTTTCCCTACTCAGACTGGAGGCAATTAGGAGATTAACTGTAAACCACAAGACAGTTGTGCCATGACATTACTGCAACCAGCAATCCTCAAACTGCTTTGGTTAACTGAGATTTCTGACAGAAAACATCCCAAATGCTGGGGGATAATGGACACCCTGTGAAAGGGCTGCATCCTCAAACATCATCTCACTCTAAAGGCCTCTGTGCTTAATTAACATCTCACCAGGCTTTTTTACACAGCCACATTAATTGGGACATAAATGGATAATAGAGGCCACTGCTTCTGTCTACAAAGCTTTGCCCTCACTCACAGAATTTCCCTTTTTATTCACACAGACCTTTCTGAAGGCACAAACCTGTGAGGTTTCCTCCTCCTTTCTCTGCTCTGGAGTCTGACTAACCAGGTATTTGCCAGTCCTCAGATGATTCTTGGTTCATGGCACTGTGGGGACTTCCTGACTGGGCTTTTAATTGTATTTTGAACACAGTGGACAAACACATGATCATTTAGAAATATTATATAATATTTTATTAAACTATAATATTTTATTAATATAATATGTAATATAATGTAATGTAATATAATGTAATGTAATATAATGTAATATAATATAATATAATATAATATAATATAATATAATATAATATAATATAATATAATATAATATAATATAATATAATATAATGATAGAGGAAGAGAGAGAAAGAGAGGGATAGAGCTACCAAACGTAGAGACGAAGTCCTTTGGTCCAGTCCAGTCGCGAATCTGCCTGCTACACTGAGGAGATCTCAAAATCTCCAGCTAACTCGGAGGTTTTTATTATGATAATTCTATTGAAAATTGTGAGGGGGGAAACAGATACAATAAGGACTGGATGTAACAGGTAGTCCATGTTCACAGCAGTAAGTGAGAGCCATTGTTTTCTTGGTTCAGTGGTCACAGCCTGCAGGCAAACATCTCGCTTTGGTCAGCTTGCCTCCCCCACACACCTGCCCTGGGCTGGGGTTTCAGTGCCAGTCCTTGGAAGGAGCAGAGGGGCCTTTTCACATGGGGGTTCCATGTCTCAGGCCTTGATGGAGCAGAGGGGCCTTTTCACATGAGGGTCTCAGTCCTTGATGGAGAGGCTTCTTACATCTCAGTCTGTCTGTCACAGTGGTAAAACAGGTGAGGGTCTTCTGTGGGGGGACCATCCAAAACTCAGGAGAAGTCCAGCCAGGCCGAGAGGTGGGACAGCTCCCAAGGCTGTTGTTGCAAAAAGGGCACGGTGTCCCTTAGCATACAGGAAACACACCTGTGAAAACAATAATTTAGCAATGCTCTCAGATCTCAGGGCATTGTTGGTATGTGACTTTCTCCTTCAGAGCCAGAGATTCTAGACAGGGGGGTTCTTCTCTTCAGTGGTCCTCAAATGACGATTGTGAGGCAGATGAGGGAAAATTCAGACAGGCTCTCACAACCTTACACAGCCACAGCAGCACCAGCTCTGCAATCTGGACTGGCCAAGCACTGCTTGTTGCTAGCCCAGGGCAAGTGTGGGAGCAGGGAATCACCTTTTCCCCATGCAAAGAGGAAAAAATGTTTCCTCATTTAGCCCAGATTTAATGTGCTTTTTGCCTCTTTGTGGCAGAAAATCCGGTTTCATAAAAGTTCAAGTTTAATATCAGCTGCAGGCCTCCAGGAGTTATTAGCTGATAATTCTCTGAGCTTTTGCCTCAGACTCCCTGACCAGCAGCACTGAAATTATCAAATCACAGCAATATGATGGAAAACCTTTGCTGCAGCAATGAATTTCTCTCAGAATGGAGCTGGACACAGTTACTTACCTTCAGTATTCACACATGTATTAGAGATCCTATCACACAAATAAAGGGCCTGAGTCTCTGCTTTTATGCTTTTAACACCAGCAGACCAACAGTCCTTAAGACTCTTAAAATTTTTAACATTTCTTAAATATAAAACTCTCATAGAAAACAGCTAAAATGCAAATATTTATGTTGGGCAGCCTGTACATTGATTTTCCAGCTGGGTGTTTGATGTAGGGAACCAGTTCTGGTTCATGCAGGGGGGTCTCCTGAACTAAAACACAAGGTAACATCATTCTCTTTTACCTTTCAGAACTGACATTACATAATGTTCTTTATCGAGAGTTTACATCAAAATAAATCCTCAGAAAAAGAAAACAAAAACCAAATGCCTCTAATGGGAAAATGAGGAAATTACTTAATTGAAGTAATTCTTTATTGGCCCCAAATTTCACATACAGACAGGTTAAATTTGGGGAGTTTTAGCAAAACAAAGGAAGAGCATCAGTGAAAAGTGGGTTAATTGTGTAGGATGAAATCAATGCAAATACCTTTCAGTCTGAAAGCTTAAACTAAATGTTACCCCAGATTTTTCCAGCTAGTCCACCTTCAGGAATTTTCCAGGCTGAAATAATGAAGTACCAAGCCTATGTTTAGACAGAGAGGAGCAAAGGTGTAAGTTAAGCAGCAAAAGCAAGCACTCACTGCCTTCTATTCATCCTCCAAGATGTTAAAAATAAGTTTTCCCTTCTTAATTTTGAGACGTAATCCTTAGGAGGCTCTGCAAACTGTAAATCAAATTTCCAATATTATTTCTGCAGGCACTCCAGCAGCCTCTCCTGGCTCTTGCAGGGTGTTTATTAGCACTGGACCAGCTCCCTGTTTGAGGAGCACGTGGAGAGCTGATGGATCGTGTGCCAGCAGGGTTGGGAAGGGGCACTCTCAGGAGGTTTGGAACCAGGCAAATATTGGAGCTGGGCTGCGAGAAGGAGCCCTGAAAATGGAAGGTGTGACTGAGAGCTGTGTGATTAGAAAATACATCCAGGGGCTAATTGCAGAGTGGGTCTGTGAGACACACACAAAGCCATTTCCCAGCCTGGTCCCACCTGAAATTGGGACTGCTGGGATGGGCAGGGCAAAATATCCAGGGCCAGGAGACTTTCTGTGGCCATTTTATTCTCCCTGTGGCCACTCATAGAAAGTTCCAAGTGAGGTAAATGCTTCTTTGCCCTGAATGTTCAGCATATTTGAGGGGTAAGATGTTACTATTTCTATACATTTTCTTGTGCTTCCTGAATAGATTTTGCTCACTGAACAAAATTCAGATTCCTGAGTAGATTTTTGCTGCAATGCCAAGGCTTTGCTGAAGTCAAGCCCCTTATAAAGTGTTGTACTGAGCAAGAGATTCACTCACACAGGAAATCCTGTATTTTCAGCAGGGAAGAGACTCTGTGTTAAACATCCTGCTCAGAATGCTACTTTCTGAAATATGTTTTATTATGGAATGTCCTGCTTTGCAGTAGCATCAGTAAATAAATATGTCTATGATACATATGGGTTTGTTTGGGATTTTTTATGGGGAGGAGGGAAGAACAAAGGGCTGAATGAAGGAGAAGCTGAGAAAAGGAAAGCCAAGACTGAATCCTATTTTTCTTCTACCAGCTCTCTTATCTGGGTGCCTTTTTAGCCAGGACGGCACCAGGAGTGGAGCCTGAGCAGGGAGGGTTTCCCAAAGCAAAGACCCCTCAGCACCATCCCTCTGGAATGGCTGCTGTGGATTGGGGCACTTAAGGATGTTGCAACCCTATAATCTCAGAATCCAAGACTGGTTTGGGTGGGAAAGGATTTTAAAGTTCCTCTCATTCCAACCCCCTGACATTGAGCAGGGAACCTTCCACTAGACCAGGCTGCTCCAAGCCCCAACCTGGCCTGGAACAGAGGATGTCAAGATTTAGGTTTTATGATGGAGGCACCTCCTTCAGCACAAAACCTGACTTTACAAAGTTATTTAATCGTTAAAAAGTGTAAAAATACCCAGTCCTGGAGGTAGATGTTGGGACTGATGTCACCCTGATTTTTTAAGATTTTCTAAGCCTTCTGATGTTTACATTCTTGTAACAAATTTTCTCACACACTTTCTGTAAATAACTCATTGTTTTACATTCTTTTATGGAGGAGGAGAAATTTGATGGACTGTTGGTTTGTCCAGTGTCATTGGAGAGGTGGCACTGTCACCCTCCAATCCACTGTCACTTTTGGAAATCTATAAATGTTGGAGTCAGAAATTAAAAATTCTCTTTTTACCTTGAGAGAGCGGTGTCTCCACATTGTGTTATCTCAGGTCCTATAGTGACAGACTGAGGAGCTCTGCCTGCTTTTCCAGAGCTACTCATCAGCCCTTGGTGTCATGCCAGAGGTGGCATCCCTTCTGCACAAGCACATCCCCAACTCCAAATGAAGTAAATCTTTAAATTATTATAAGGAGGGTCAAAAAACCCCCCTTGGCAAGTGTGAAATAGATCAGCTTGATGTGGGGAGAAGGAAGATGTTTGCTGGGTCTCTCATCTTTTCCACACAATTACAGAGACACCACTCTCAAATTAAAAATGCACCTCTGTTGTGCTGGTTTTTCCTCTTCCTGAAATTCACATTGTATCTAGACTGAATATTGGGATATATCTGGATATTTTATGGAGCACAAGAGCTATGGGGAGCAGTTGAGGGAATTGGGGTTGTTTACCCTGGAGAAAAGGAGGCTCCGGGGGTCCTTATCACCCTCAACAATTGAGACGGTGTTCACAGGGGTTTTAAATGAGGAAAGAGACCGAGGATCTGACTCCATGTTTCACAAGGCTTGATTTATTATTTTATGATATATATTATATTAAAACTATACATAAAGAATAGAAGAAAGGATTTCATCAGAAGGCTGGCTAAGGATAGAATAGCAAAGAATGATAACAAAGGTTTGTGGCTTGGACAGAGAGTCCAAGCCAGCTGACTGTGATGGGCCATTAATTAGAAACAACCAACATAGGCCAATCAAAGATCCACCTGTTACATTCCACAGCAGCAGATAATCATTGTTTACATTTTGTTTTGAAGTCTCTCAGCTTCTCAAGAGGAAAAATCGTAAAGAAAGGATTTTTCATAAAACATGTGTGTGACATACAACCACCTGAAGGGAGGTTGGAGCCAGATGGGGGATTTCTCTTTTCTCCCAAGTGATAAGAGAAGAGGAAACAGCCTCAATTTGCATCAGGGGAGACTCAAGTTGGATGTTAGGAACAAATTTCTTCAGTGAAAAAGTGGTGAAAATTTGGAACAAGCTGCCCAGGGAAGTGGTGGAGTCACAATCCCTGAAATTGTTCACAAAACAAGCAGATGTGGCACTTCACAATATCCTTCAGCGAACACGATAGAACTTGGCCAAAGTTTGGATGTGATGGTCTTGGATGGCCAAAGTTTGGATGTGATTGATCTTTTCCAATGTTAATTATTCCATGAACTATATAAAACAGAAATCCCTTCCTGAAGCACAAACATGGGAGCTTCATGCATTTATTTTGGAATGTATATAGTATGTAGACACAGATATGACTGATTGCAACAACAAAACCAAAAAAAAGCAAACTTAGTCATAAATTATAACAACAGTGCTGCCAACCACCAGTATTTAAAAGTCAGCCCTCACAAAAACATGAGGTATTATCTTTCAGAAAAATAATATGTGTTCAGTTATTTATCTTCTGCTTTTCTGAGTCGTTGAAATGAATTTAAATCATCTTTTCAAGGCTTTGTTCTTCACCATGAAGTAGAAACTTACTTTTAGGGGGGAAAAAAAGCTGAATTTCTTGTGCTGGCAGAACTCCAGGAACCAGGACTTTAAGGGAAAAAGCCCAAACAAATATAACGTGTGAACCGTATTAAAACTGCAAGAGTTGGCAACACTTTGACATAATAGAGTATTTTTATGCCAAAACAACTGTGTGTGACAGGGATAAACTTGGCCACCATCACATTCCACTTCTCACTTCTCACATTTAACTCTTTGCTGCAGCCCTCAGCCCCAGCTTTGAGCAGCTCTTTGTAGATGGATTTTCTAAAGCAGGAGCTGCTGGAGTGCTCAGGGTCAAAGTGTGCCCCTGAGCAATGTCTGCAGAGTCGTATTTACAGATTGTACTAACGAGATATCAAAGCTCCAACACCAGAGATAGCTGAAAGTAATATGAAAAAAAAGTCTCTTGCTAAAAGAAAACTGATGTAGAAGGGCAGAGGGAAAATTCATTAGCTGGTAGTGAAAAGAATAATGGGCTTTAGAGCCAATTCTTTAGGTTCTTTCCAGCACCAGCTGCTGTAGTAAATGGAATTTGCAATATTTAGGAAAGAGTAATTCCAGTGGGAACTGTTTCCCAGTTTTCAGATCTGCACATCAGTAGCTGCACGTGGCTGCCCCCAGGTGCATTCCCTGCCTCCTTCCAGGAGATGGGATTTGATCTCACCAGAGTCCCTGGAGTTTAATTAAAATGCTGAATTCCTGCTCCTGCCTCAGCTGGCTCAATGCAAGTTGTGTGTGTGGGGTGAGGATCACCCTCCTTGAGCAGGGCTTGGAAATGATGGACAGGAATGTGCCCATTCCACAATTTTTTATTTACTCACACCCCTCTTGTCCCTTGCTGAGGCATCCCTGACCATCAGAAGGCAAAATAGGATCCCTCTTCCTCCCCATAATTGCTTTTCCTTTCTCCACTCCTGTTCTGGCATCTCTCCCAAAGCTAGGACCATTGCTGGTACCTGCTCAGGGGTTTATTTGGAGTCTCTGTTCTTGGAGGTGACAGCAAAGCTCTGTTTTCCCTCAGAAGGTTTCCATCCTCATGGCATCCCAATGATAGAGCATCTTCAATGAGCTGAGGCTCAAAGCAGAGAGCAAATAAAAGCATGGAAATATGGTGTAAAAATTAACTTTTTTAAAAAATCAGTCCTGGGTTGTCTGGGTTTTATAACTTCTAAAGGGTGTGAGGTTGATAATTCTGTATCATGGGTTTGTTGGGTTTTTTTTTTTTTTGCAGAGACAGAAGAGCTGGCAAGTAAGAAACTTTTAGCAGCCTCCACAAAGCACCAGCTAAGCCTTTCTTTCCTCCTTTGAAATAATGCAGTGAAACAAAGGCACAAAAACCTATTTGGTCAAATAATTCCCTTGGCTGCAGCATAATCTTTTTTTTAGGAAAATTCAATGGTGTAAATAACTGGAATTTTATCAGGAGATTAAAGAAAACAAGCTCCCTTTCTTCCCTGAAAGAAAATGAGCTAAAATATCATTGACAGATGGCAATCTGAGACTGGAATACTTTATTACAAGCTGATGACACCATTTTCTCTCTCATATTTACAAGTGTAAAAGGCAGGCACCTTTTACACAGCTGAGTGGAAAGAACCTGTTTAGCCAAGTGCTGCTCCTTGGTTCATTCCCCCATCTCAGGCAAGAGAAAAATACTCACTGTAATGTCACAATAAATCTGCTATTTATGAAAATGAGCCTGAGAGCCCCAGCCAGGCCAGGCACAGCTTCTCCCAGGGAAATTTAATCTTCCTGCACATCTCTGTCCATCAGAGCTCTGTCCCTGCTCCGAGACACAGCAGCCAGCAGAGCCCTGCAGCCCCTTCCCAGCACAGCCTGCATGGTTCTGCTGCCTCATTTGGAGCTAAAAGTATCTTCTGAGGGAAAAATAAACTGCTTTTTAATAGAGACCTGAGCAGCCTTTGAAGGTGGGAACCACACTGACCCGTGGCACTTCAGTGGCTACAGATATTTTCATTCAAATACACATTTCATTCCTTGCCTCATTTCAGCTCCTGAGTGGCTGCACAAAGATAGAAGAGCAAGGAGAATGAAAGGGAGGAAAGAAGTTTTGAGGAGTTTTCAGGAGTTTTCAGTTCTCCTGTGTTGGAATACAGGAAATTCCTCTGGCTGCCCTGGAGGACTCGAGACCCTGCCAGGGGGCTCAGAGGCCCTGGCACAGAGCCCAAGACCCCTGTGCCCTTGATCTTGACCCATGGAAAAACAATTGCCACCTTTATATGAAGAATTACAAGTCAAGAGAGTTTAGGTAGAGTAATAGTTTGCCATGGGATGAAAAAAAATATTTTTGAGGGTTTTAGAATGGGGGCTCAGGGTCCCAAGATGGAGGAATTTGGGTGTGCCTTGTCCTTCTTCCTCCTCCTTCCTAGCCTCCATGTTCTGGGGGCTGCTGGCACTTTTAGATTGGTTTAAGGTAGAAGCTCACTGTCTAACATAGGTAATAGGTATTGGGAAGTTATGGTAAATAATGTACATGTAGTTTTTAGTATAAAAAGATACCACCCTGAGGGTGGGCAGAGTGTCTGTGTGACCTGCCAGACACGCCTCATCAAGTCGAAGAAAGAATTTTATAGATAAGAAACAATAAACAACATTAAGAACGAAAACAGAAGAGCTCTGACTCCTTCTTCAACTGCTGGGCTGGGAAAAGAAACTTTCTAACACATCTCAAGATCATTCTGAGCAGCAGAGATTCTGAGACTCCTGTTTTCAGGAGAGGTGCTTAAGCAAACAAGTTCCTGTGATCCTTCTGTCCAGCACTGATCCCTCCCTACACCCAACCTTTCAAGACCTTTGACTACCTCACCCAGTGGGACAAGCTCCCATTAGTTCCTAAATCATACATGAAAACAAGGAGTTAGAGTGAGGAAATGCATCCCCCCAAGCAGCTCAACTGAGGCTGAAGCACCTGGAGTTCAGATCCTGCCAGGCACCGGGTGTGACGGTGTTCACAGGGGTCTCGTGTTGAAGGAAGAGATGAGGATCTGACTCCATGTTTCAGAAGGCTGATTTATTATTTTATGATATATATTACATTAAAACTACACTAAAAGAATAGAAGAAAAGGTTTCATCAGAAGGCTGGCTAAGAATAGAATGGAAAGAATCATAACAAAGGTTTGTGTCTCAGACAGAGAGTCCGAGCCAGCTCACTGTGATTGGCCATTAATTAGAAACAACCACATGTGACCAATCACAGATGCACCTGTTGCATTCCACAGCAGCAGATAATCATTGTTTACATTTTGTTCCTGGGGCCTCTCATCTTCTCAGGAGGAAAAATCCCAAGGAAAGGATTTTCATGAAAAGATGTCTGTGACAACCAGGGGATCCTCACCATGAGAGCCTGAGCTGCCCCTCCTGAGCCACCCTCACTTCACTGTCACCAAACCACAGAGGAACTGAAGACAGGGCTGCAGGGTCACTGAAACATCTGTGGTAGTGCTTAGGCACCAAGAAAACTCCATTTTGCTTTTCCACTTCAAAAAGAAGGAAATATTTTCAAGCATGATAAAAGTATGATAATGATTTCAAGCATGGCAAATTGATCTGGCTGTGAACAAAGGCATGGGTACATTAAATTATGTCTTGTTGTGCAAATATCACAGAGTCACAGAAGTACAGAATGGTTTGGGTTGGAAGAGACTTTAAAAATCACCCAGTTCCAAGCCCTGTCCACTAGACCAGGTCCAACCTGGCCTTGGACACTTCCAGGGATCCAGGAGCAGCCCCAGCTTCTCTGGGCACCCTGTGCCAGGGCCTCCCACCTTCACAGGGAAGAATTTCTTTCTAATTTCTCATCTGAATCAGCTCTCATGGAATTAAGCAACTCTAATTCCACAGGAGTTGCTGCAGAAAATTTAAACTACTTTGCTGGAAAGGGTATGGTTGAAGTAACAAGCCCAGCTTTACAGGCAACCAGTGAAGTCTCAAAGTCTCAATTAAATCAGTGAAAAAACTCCTGGCTCTGTGGGATATTTCCTCCCTGGGTTTTTTAGCATCCTCATGTACAGCCATCCTTGGGGTGCCTCATACTGCCAGCTGTACCAAGCAACTTTATGCAGAAAATGTTCCCAGCAGGAGATAATGACAAGCAATTGAGGGCAAAAATAGGGTGGGATATATAGGAAATAAGAGTGCAGCTCTTAACTGACCAGACAGAGAAGGCTGGGAGGAAAGAGGGCAAGCCATTAAATCCAAATCTTGGCTGATAGAAGAAGATAGCTGTATCTTTTCTTGCAGGAAGGAAATAAGTCAGTAAAACACATTTTCAGCACTGCTGCTGTGCACCATTATTGCAATTATTTAGCAAAAAGATGGCTGAGTGTATAAATACTGCACTGACTTTGATAATGGTTCTTTTAATTTGTATAGGTTCGACAGTACATTAAGGGCCGTGGGCACAATTATTCTCAAATGATAGATTCTCTTTCATGAAACCATATAGGGGATTTCTTCTGCTTTCTTTCTAAGGATAATAGAAAATAGCAGAAGCTTGACATCATAATAGAGTTCAAGTGCCTTAGCAGTATATCTGCTCTCAAAGAATTCTAAAAAAGCTGCACTAATGCACTTCCTTGTGTGCATGGCTCAGGCAGGCCCGTTTGGAGCCTTTGCAAATAAACAGACTGTTGCCTCTCTTGTCCATCAATTGAGGCAGCTCAGGATGATATAATGCCATGCATTCCAAGCCAATCAGCTGCTGTTGCCTAATTATACAAGCAAAACAAACCCAGACTGTTTAAGGTAGAAGGGGGAGGCGAGAGGGGGAGCTGCCATAAAACACTGAGGGAGAGCTGTCTCCTCTTTTCAAACATGTAAAACCAAAGAGTTGTTTTCCCCTTAAACAGGAATACTGCAGCCATGATTGCACAGACCTATTTACTTTTCTTTTCATAATGTGCCAGCCTGCATGCAATAAAGCTGTCAGGCACAGCTCGAGAGCAATAAATATGGGGAAAACTGTTATTTAACAGGCCAAGAATCATCTGTACAGTGTCACTGTGCATTCAGAGCAGTGCTCGTGGAAAAAGTCATTTTGCAAAATGACAATTTGTGTCGCATCTATTTCCATCTCCCCTCCCATTCCCTTTGCCTTGATTTTCTCAGCAGGAGAAGGGAGATTTCTGCATCCCTGCCCTGCTGCTGCTAAAGGAGATGGTGCCAGGGCTGCCCAGTGCTCCAAGACAGGGGAGGAAAGGACAGGGCAGAAACCTGCAGGGCTCTGAAGAAAACAGGATGGGAAAATTACTCTATTTTACCAGTCTCAGAACAGACATGTGAACCTAAAGATCCCATATATTCAGAGATAAAGCAATAAAATATTGATGCACAAGAACCTGGATGTTTATCTACTTCAGCTAAAACTCACAGAAAGTGTTGGTTATGGGGTTCCAGACTGATAGAGAGAGAAAAAGTTTAAAATCTTGGACTTTTATATCCCAGAACAGCCTGCATGCTCAAGCACTCATCACTTCTTCAGGCCAATAAAAGCACAGATTTCTTTCTTCTAAGGAATATGAGCTTTTTGCAGGTATAAAAATCTCATCAAGCCCTTCTAAAGCATCACTTGAATATATGGTTCTTATTTGAAACAGCTTCTCTGAAGACACAGCTCCCCTTTCCAAGGTATTCCTGTCACAGCTTAGAGACAAAATTGTCCCCAACAATTCTGATGTAATGATTTGCCTTCAGGGACCAGAGCCCCAGCAGATTTGTGGTGAGGACTCCCAGAGGTGCCAGTGACCCAACAAAGATCACTCTGAGCCAAAAACACCCCAAGGATGAGAAATGGTCATCAGAAATACGCGCAAAATAATGAATTAGAGACTTAAGTCAGTGTCAAGTCACATGAATGTGGTTTGCTGAAAGGAATAGGAATAAAATAATTATAGAGCTTCGATCTTCTGTCATGCTCCCTTTATCACGGTGTGATTTGCTCTTTTGAGCATCCACACAAATTTAAAACCCAGTGTAGCATCTGGCCAACCCCCTTTCATGAAAAGAAATGGATTCCTGAAAAATCCCACTGAATAATATTAAATTTATCAATGATATACGGGAGAAATAACCAGGCTGTGTATAGATCTGAAAGCAGCCACCAGCACTGCTTGGTTCAGCAATGATATTTATTTATGTAGTGTGATTATCAAGTGATGGAATGACTGGGTGGGCTGTGTTATATCTGCAGTCACAGACAGCCAAGTGTGTAGATGGGCTGGAGATACATGACATTTGATTCAGGACTTTCACAGCCTCTTGGCAGGCCTGTTTTGTTCTGGGAGCATCAGCAGCCCTATAAATAAGTTATTGATTTTAATTTGTGAGCAGAATATTGTTTAATCTCTGCAAATTGCCTCCTGTTCCACTGTATAAAGTCAGCAGAAGGAAATAAAAGTATTGAATATCTGCTAAATTGCACTGAGTTAAAAAATCTGCCATCAGTGACATTTTACCCTTCAAAACCAGCATTCTCCTAAATTGAGTTTCTTTTAATGGTGGCAGACAGCCCCTCCACAGAATGGCCCTGGAAATACTGTGAGATTTCAATGGTATCTAATAAACTAAATAGTTTGGGCTTAACTGTGGCTCATTGTGGGACATTCTGTGGGGTGTGGGGCAGCAGATGGGCTCACCATCACTTTGGGGATCCCTGCAGTGGGAAGGGGGTTTGTGGAGGAGGCAAAATGGTTCTACCCAAAGGAAACTGTCAGGACAAGGGTTCTCTCTCCCTGATGGGTCTTCTTCTCCTCCCCTCGTGCTGCACATTAAATCATTAAAACACTGCATCTCAAGTGACCAATTATTTGCCAGCCCCAGAGCATCACAGTCCAGAAAATGTCTCCATCTCACCTCTAATCAAACACAGAGCTTGAACTCAGCCCTGTTCATGGCTGAATTTGCCTCTCACCTGCAGTTTTGCCAACAGCAGCTGGTGTTTGGAAGTGATTGCCCTGGGGAAGCTGGGGTGGGTTGTGATGGAGCTGTAGGACTGAGGTGCCCACAGGGTGGCTGTCCCCATGGGGGTACACACACCTCTGCCCTCCTCCATGGCCGCCAAAAGCCCCTCATCATCATCATCATCATCATCATCATCATCATCATCATCATCATCATCTCTACTGAGCCACCAGCCCTGCTGCCTGCAGGGCACAAGGGTCACCATGGCCTGTCACCTCACAGAGGAGACAACCACCCCAGATAACCACCACAGAGTCACACTTTGCATTGGAAGTGACCTTAGAGATCATGCACATCCAACCCCCTGCCACGGGCACCTCCTGGATGCTCAGAGCCCCACCCAGCTACTTCCTGGGTTTAAAAAAAACACATAAACCAGGCACTGAGCCCCCCTGTGTGGGGTTAATGCACTCAGCCAGTTCATTCCAGTCATTACAAGTTTTCTTAGTAGAAACCTGAAGTTTGGTGCTGGGTTTGTGGTCTGTACCTCAATATTTTATACAGGAAATAGAATCTATCACTTTTACTCTATTGCATTTACTTATTATTGCCTTTCACTTTGAGTCAAGATGGGATTGAAAACTGGAAATTCCCACTGGAAATCCCCCAGCCTGTTTTTTGCAGCCATAGCGCCAGCTATTATGACACCACATTTTCAAGTAACCTTGCAATTCAGAAAAGTCCTGTTGAGAAAAGCATTTTCAAATTAACCTTTGAAATTATGGCTGCTCGTGGCCTTTCCCCAACCTGACTCATGAAGCAAAGCCTGTCTCCCTTGAAATTCTATTAAAAAGGCCAGTCAAATAAACCCATTATAGCTATAACAGCTCAAATTAATGTCAACATGTCAGGACATATGTCTAATTTCAGTTTGGAGACTTGAAGATTGGAATCCTCATTATGGGCACCATCAGCTGTTCCCAAACAGCCTTCAGGTCTGGAGAGATTCATTTGAAATGAGGAACATCAAGGCAGACCTCACAGAGCTGTTCAGATGGTGCATTAATTCCAGTCACTTGGCTAAATCTATGATTACCATCACTGTGGATTCAATCATCCCCTCTAGCTTGCTGCTGGTGCAGTTTGAGAGGATTTTCCAAAAATCCTTCTTCTCCATGGGAGACAGCAAGGGACAGCACTGCTGTGACCTTGGGGTGGGATGGATGGGGACAGCAATGAGGAGCTTGGTTAAATGAAGCAGGGCATCAGCCAGAACCTGCACCAGCTGCTGCAAATCCCTGCCCAGCTCCTGATCTGCCCTGTGTGGCATCCACATTGTCTGGAAAAATCCTTTCACACAGGATTCTTCTCCTGGGAAGCTGGGAAGCCTCAGAGAAAAGGAAAACAATTCTTATCTCATTTGCTTCTCCTGTGTTGTGCTCACACGTGGAATGCGTTTGGAGATTGTTTACCCACAGGTGATTGTTCCATTGCATTCTGCTGGGAGTTGTTTTCACTCTTTGGCCAATCAGTGTCGGGATTGGCCAAAGAGTGAAAGGGCCAAGCTGTGTCCGGACTCTGGAGAGAGTCAGGAGTTTTCATTATTATCTTTTTAGCATTCGGTAAGTATCCTTTCTGTATTGTTTAGTTTCGTTTAGATAATATAATATAATGTAATGTAATGTGATATAATGTAATGTAATGTAATATAATGTAATATAATGTAATATAATATAAGCCTTCTAAGAACATGGAGTCAGATGCATCATTCCTACCTTCATCAGGACATTTCCCAACAAATACAGTAGCCCTGCTCAGCACAAAGGAACCTCTAACAAGCACTGAAATGAAACTGAAAATTGGAGTATCAGACGTCTCAGAGTGTGTGTGCATTGGTGAAGAGCTGGAGCACTCATCTCTATGCATATTGACTCTGGGACAGGGAGAAGGAGGGCTGAGCTTCTATTACAGCACTATTCAGAAACTTGTCACTATTGAAATCCTTTGCATTGGTTGCTATATAAATGCAAGGCAGACAGACATTTTCACAGATTTCCTGCCATTTAGCTCAGGATGACACAAAGGAAGGGAACAAACAGGAAGGGAGATGGATGGGAGTGATGTGGGATCACAGAGCTGTGCATACCCTGAGCATATGCACGACCTGATTCTTCAGAGAGCATGCTTAAAATCACTGCTTAATCTTCCTTCTGCTGTCTGTTCTGAATTGAATAGGGATTTTTGCCAGTTTCTCCCTCCTGATATGCAATCTGCAAAATAAAAAAAGAAAAAAAAATCAAGATCAAAAAATCAAAAAAAAAAAAGAAAAAAAACTTGTCCCCTTATCCCATTGTATCTCACTATTTTCAGGTGAATCCTTGGTTTTTTTCTAGGGTTGTACACATTTGTTACTTCTCAGTATAGATTTCCAGATTTCTTACTGCTGAGCCTCTGCGTGCTCAATTTGTTTTGTCAACTTCAAAAAACATTTTAAAAAATAATTTTAAATGACCTTTTGACACAAGTGAGACATAAGCTTGGATTCCACTGTGTGCAAAACTTCTGGGACTGTCAAAACCAATATTTGTTGTTCTCAGCAACATTTCAGTTATTCAAGACAAACCTGAGAAATGCTGATGAGTGCAAAAATCTCAGCTGAAACTTCTCACAGTGAAGAGAAGGCTCTGTACAAATTCCAGAATAAAAAACATCAAGACTCCTTCTGAACTGATACTAGAGGAAAGAATAATACACTGTGTGTTAGGAGAAAAGGGAATATCTGAGGCCTTCATCTGGCCCATTAATCATCCTGGAAAGCTGCTTAGTTAGGGACATGGAGTTTGCTTGGGAGTAGAATGAGAAATCATGGAATTATGGAAATGGGGAATGATTTGGCTTGGAAGGAATCTAAAAGCTCATCTGATCCCACTCACCCAGTGCCACCCCCAGCCATGGGCAGGGACATCTTCCACTGTCCCAGGGTGGTCCAAGCCCTGTCCAGCCTGGCCTTGGGCACTGCCAGGGATAGAGCATCCATAAAAAAGCAGGAAACCATCAGGACCAGCTCTGAGCACTGCAGTGTGCATACATCTGTACAAATCTGTAAGCAAGAATAACAATGCAAATAAAGACAAATCTCCAATCCACTTGAGTCTTAATTTTCTCTGTTGCATTTTTTGGATTATTTGGCTCAAGCTCTGCATTCCTGACTGGTTGTATTTGCCCACTGGCCAGTCCATGCCCAGGAGAACATTCCCAGCACAAACAAGCAGATTGAGCTGCATTCCATACACTTACATTGGCAATGCTTGGAGCGGGCTGACGAGATTTAATTGGGTTTTAAGGAGAAATTGTCCAGAATATCTGTCTTGAAAAACATTTTCTGAAGCAGCTCCAAGGTTTCTTATGAGCAAGTAAAGCCATCAGAGACAAATTAATGGGTAAGTTTCATGTGAGATGGTCAAAGTATATGATAAATGCAATTAATAAGGCACTAGATTAGATTTTGACATTCAATCTTGCACAGTAGATAGAGTGGGAAACTGTTCTGTGCCAGGAGTAGATCAGCAAACAAGGGGCAGCCGTGGTGCTTTCCTTTCCTCTGCTCTGGAGTTATCTCCAGGATGAGGACAGCCTTTCCCTGGTGTTGCCGTGTTGTGAAGATTTCTAGGACAAGGTGAGAGATAAGAATTAACTCTAAGTTCTTAAAAATATGATATGATATGCTATTGTATTGTATTATATGATATACTAAAACTATACTAAAGAAAGTGAAAGGAGACATCAGAAAGCTTAACAAGAATGAATAATAAAAACCCATGACTGACCAGAGAGTCTGACACAGCTGGACTGGGATTGGTCAATAAGTAAAAAAATTCACACGGAACCAATCAAAGATGCGCCTGTTGGTAAGCAACTTTTAAACTACATTCCAAGCAATCAGATAATTATTGGTGACATTTTTTTTCTGAGGCTTCTCAGCTTCTCAGGAGAAAAATCTTGGCAAAGGGATTTTTCAGAAAATAACATAGTGACACCCTGGACACACTGTCTTCTCTTGCCTCAGCCCAGCTCCTTTGGTGGTGGCCTGGGTGGAAACTGCAGCCCAGCCTCCTCCTGCTCTTCTCCAAGCCTTTTCCACTTTCCCAGCAAGTTCTCCACAGCCAAAGGAAGCAAAACAATATGGGGAAATTACTTCTTCCTATCTACAGTCTGGACCAAGTAGTTCCAGACAAGAACCTCTCAAAAGTTTTCCCCTTCTTCTTGAACTTTTTGCTCACGTCCTTTATTCCTTCACAGATACTAATAAACCTAGTAGGAATAATTTCAACCGAACATGAACTATTATATTTATTATCATGAGCCAATGTTCCTCAGGTGAAAAGTAGGCTGAAGAGGAGAAGTAGCTGGGGCAGTAAAACTTGGCTGGAAGTGGAAAAAGGGAGCAAGTACCTGATTTAATGTTTTGTGCAAGGCAGCCAGGAGTTTTGCATGTTGATCAGGGTAAAAAGGCTTGTGCTGGATATAAACCTGCCCTGAACACTTCAGCTGTGCGCAGGTGCATCATTTCCCTTCAAAATATTGCCCAGCCTTGGCAAGGGGCTGGAGGAAAGGCATCAGCAGGTTCCTCATGAGGAGAATTCACAGACTGAGCTCCTCGAGCTGACTCTGATGGAATCAGTGCCTGCTGGAGGAGGGTGGGCAGTTCCCAGCACGGACTAGAGGCCCTGTGTCTGCCTTCCTTTCATATCTGAAACATAAATACACTTCTCATGGTTCAGCATGAAATCCAGCCTGCAAACAGCCCTTCAAATCTGCATTCAAAAATGTACCAGCATTGCAAAGCTGCTGAGAGTCACTGTAGTGTTTTGACACATCCCTGTAAACACTGTGGCCATTTCACAGTTACCTCAGGCTATCTTTTCATCTCCAACATGCTTCAGCCCTTTAATGTAATATTTAGACCAATGTTGTTATTAGATTTTCCCTGGATGAAAGGATCTATAAACACAAATGCCAGTTGCTAATTCTTGGTAGTACAAAATAATAGTATAAGTACATCACACAATAAGACAAAAATTAAGCTGGTAATTTATACTGCTGAATTAGATACAGCAACAAAAGAGGGAGGCAATTATATACCACAGTAAAATCTTCAGTGCACAGACTTAAGCATTCCTCAGTCTTTAGTGTTCAATTAGGGTGAAATTTACTTTCAATACAAGACATAATGCCAAGGGCTTTCACACCCTCCATAAAAATATAGGATTTCATCTCATCTGCTCCATGCAAAGTCTTTTTTATTCTGGCAAAGATGAAGGTTTAGCTCTAAAGAACAATTTGATTTGCATTACACATTGCACTAACAGGCTGCAGCAAGCAGATTTATCTGCCAAATGAATATATTCTAATAGGTCTGATGATCTGTCTTTATGGGATCATTTGATTAACAACAAATTTATTCACTTGGCAGCTGTATTCCTTAATCAGGTATTCATTAAGCAATAGCATATAAATGTGTATAAATGTCAGATTTATGGATCAGAGACTACAATAACTCCATTTAAGAAAGGTGGATTGTCTATATTTCTAATTAGTTTCCCTTTAAGTAGGCTCATCAAATCTACACATTTGTACATGTCCAGGCCTGATTTTCAGAGCCAAGGGTGCCTGTCCAATTGGACAGAATTCCCTTCCTCTGGAACCTCATCCAAGTCCTCTGACAAGCCTTTCCAGCCCTACTGCTCAATTATATAGGACATCACACCACCATCTCCCTGTCTCAGATGATTTTATTGAGGGTTCCTTTCCAAATCTGAGTAATTCACCTTTTTGCACACACACCTATTTTGCACCTGGCCAATCTCTGCTTCTCATTCCATAACCTGGACATGCAAAAATAGGTGCTGGCAATGCACATGCACTGGCAAATAGCATAAAAAGGAATTACTAAAGAGAATATCTTCTATTAAATGGATCCTGGTTGTGATAATAATGAAAAATGACCATAATTACTAGGGAGAAATATTCTGTCTGTGGAATTCAACCCAGCCTTTTAAGGCAGGTTATAGAGTAAGTCAATGAAAGTGCTTTTACCTCTCTTTTTTTGAGCTGACTACCTAGCAGCCACTTTTACACTTCACGGGAGGCTGGAAGGAAAAAAAAAAAAAAAAAAAAAGTGGATGTGAAATAATCCTCAGTTTATCGGGGATAAGTACTGTTATTTTGATATCTGTACAGGAGTTAGCAGGACTGGAGCTGTCAGACCCCAGTTAAAGCAAAATGTGAAATGGCTGTGAAGACACAGACAATTGAATGGTGTTAACAGCCACATCTTCAGCACACTGTGGGTACCCCAGCTGAAATTTAGAGCACCAAACTGCCTGCCAAGAAATGTGGACACCTTGTCCTGGATTGCCGAGCAAATTGTATTCTATTTGCCATCTGTATGGCAGTTGTCTTCTGTTCAGTGGGCAGTTTGCCTTATCTCATCCACAGCCACTCCTCCCTCCGGGGAGACACCTGCTGATAACAGCTATTGAATGTCCCTGCATGGCTGATAAGAACTACAGCATCCCATTGGGAGATGTGAGCACAGAGGGAGGAGCCAAGCATTCCTACCCGGATATAATCTGGAGGTTCTGGAACACCAGCACAGCTTCTCCACTGGATACCCCAGAGGAACAGCAGCTGCCTCTCCCACTGCATCTTCAGAGGAAGAGACTGCACCTTTCTACAGGATCCCTGCTCCAGCAGAACCAGCCCTGACACTGCAGGAGGGCTGAGCCACAATTCCAATGGGACTGCTGCCAACAGCCTGACCCACAGGGTGTCAGGCTGGGTTCTGACTCTGGCAGTGTTTTTCTAGTGCACTGCATTGTTTATTTTATCCTTTTATTTTCTTCCCTATTAAAAAAATGCTAATCCTGCTCCCATATTTTTGCCTGAGAGCCCCTTAATTTAAAATTTATAGCAATTCAGAGGGAGGGGGTTTGCATTTTCCATTTCAGGGGAGGCTCCTGCCTTCCTTAGCAGACACCTGTCTTTTGAAACCAAGGCACACCTGCAGAGAACTGTGCTGAGTAACTATTCTACAAACTTCATGAATGTCCTCAAAATTACCCTTTGCTTGCTCTAAAAGACTTTTGCATTTGATTCAAAAACTTCTGGAAGAAGCCTGGTGGCTGGGAAGGAACATCTACCTTTTGCAAATGCTTCTGTGGAAGAGGAACCCATCAGATGTGCTCAGCCCCAGCTCTGTCTCTGTGCTGGCTTGTGCCACCCCCAGCAGCTGAATGACATTCCTGGGCTCTCCAGGAGCTCCCCAGGAATGAGGGCATGTGGGAGCTGAGGGCAGGAGGAGTGCAGAGACATGGATGTGGTGTTAAAAATGGAGATAAAAGCTTGGGCAGGACTTGACTCAGATTTCTGGCAGTAGCTCTGTTTGAGGCAGCCTGTGTCCCAGATTGTTCTCATTCACAAGTTCTTCATAATGGCTGATTAGGTCTGTTGCAAAATGAATTATTTATTGATTAGACAAATTTAACAGACATAAGACTTTGAACAGACTATTCACTGCACAGGATAAAACAAAAATAACTACCAGTAGATAAAATACAGTTGAGAAATTACAGAAAATAAAGATATCTATATTACAGCAAGTGAAGAAATAATATAGACTAGGATTCAATGTAATTTACCACCAAACTGATGGAGTACACATAGGATTCTTTCACTCAATTCCCAGGGAAGTATCCACAGAATTTGTGCCCAAACTGCACAGGAGAATTCCTACATGATTCCTGGGTGTGTGTAGGAGGCTTCTGTCTTCACGAAAGTTTGTGTAGTTTTTATAGTGTCTCTCAGTCAGGAATTCCAGCTTATTTCCCCATGTCTTGTTCTCAGAGCTAGTTGTTTATGGGAATTCCACCCCTGGCACCAGAGAGAGAAATAACTCCCTAGCCAGTGAGGATTTACTAGTGAGGCCAGTGAGGTGGCCTGGGTTATCTCATCAGTTCATGTGAGGAGAGAATGTCCTGAGCAGCACCAGCTGATGGACAGAGCAGGTGAGCTCTGCTGTGCTAGGAGGGATGTCCTGCCACAGGTGGATCCCTTGGAGGGACGCTTTGTTCCCCTGATCTGCCTCCAGCCCTGGAGGCGACAGGCTGGCACAAAGCACAGCAGATTTATGCCACTTGGTTTATTTCCAAGAAGCATCAGACACTAAACCAGGTGAGAACAAAGGTGCCTTCCTTACTGCTCCTAAGTCTCATCCAGAGCATGTTAAACTGGAGCTGTTGTGGCATTCACATTCTCTGAAAAATCCCTTCACCCAGGGTTTTTCTCCTGGGAAGCTGAGAAGCATCAGAGAAAAGGAAAACAATTCTTAGCTCATTTGCTTCTCCTGTGTTGTGCTCACATGTGGAATGTGTTTGGAGATTGTTCACCCACAGGTGATTGTTCCACTGCATTCTGCTGGGAGTTGTTTTCACTCTTTGGTCAATCACAGCCAAGCTATGTCAGGACTCTGGAGAGAGTCAGGAGTTTTCATTATTGTCTTTTTAGCATTCAGTCAGTGTCCTTTCTGTATTCTTTAGTATAATATAGTATTGTTTAATATAATATAGTATAATAAAATAATAAATTACCCTTCTGAGAACATGGAGTGAGATTCATCATTCCTTCCTTCATCAGGGCACCCCACAAATACAATAGGCTGTGTGTTGTAAACTCTGAGTGTGCTGGAGCAGCACCTTGGTACCTTAACTGAGTCATTTTCCCAGGGTTTGTCCTTTAAGTACAGCATTTCACACACCCAGGGGCTCCTTACACAGCACCTGTGTCACTCTTGAACTGACCTGGACCTGAAGTGACTCTCCACCAGCAAAAGGAGCTGCATTCCCAGCGAGATGTTGACCATGACTCTGGACAGAGCTGGAATGTCCAGTTGTCCAGTTAATCCCTTCTGGAGCAGAAAGGGATTAAAGGTCTAGTGTAAATTCCCTGACTGTGCTGTCCAAACCTGTGAGAGGCTGAGACCACTCTCTAACCCTGCTTTCACTGCTAGCTGGAATAAGTTTAATAAAAAACTGAAAATCACATTCAAGTCTGAGAGATCTGAGCTATGTCTCTGGTATATCCAGCTTTGGCTGTACTGCCCCCATGGAGGGGAAGCATATTGTGCTGCTCAGAAGTAATGTGCAAATAAATTAATAGCCAGAAATCGTCCTTCATGCAGCTCCACGTGGACTGCTTTTTTTTTATTATTTAATTAAGTTACTGATCTATTGTCTTAGGAATATTTAAGAAGCAGAGGGAGGCTGATCCATTGCCATTTAATATACAGCACTGTTGTGTGTTGAGATGGATATGACAGTAATAGTTCCTTGCAATATTTAAGTCTACTGAGCCCTGAAGATTTCTTCTAATATCACTTGATTTATCAAATCTGATTTGGGACTTATAGCCTATATAGAGGGAGTTCTCAAATTCCTAATCCATTTGGCAATAAGTATCTTCTCTGCTTTACTACTTCATCTTCCTTACTCGCTGATCTGAAGGGTTGGAGTTTTAAACTCATTTATCAAGGACCAAAAAAAAGGGGTTTTATGATGAGTTTTGACAATTATATATGTCCCATTCCAGAGAGTAAATAAAATATGAGTGCTATTTGCTGTGCCACTTAATGCAGGCCACCAAACTGATGCCCTGTGATGGAAGATGTACAAGACTTGCTGCTGAGAATACAGAATTGGAACCACTTTGGCACTCTTCATAAAAACCTGAACTTCCATCCTAATTTTTCCTACCCTGTGCTTTTCTGCAACAGAGAGTTTTCTGCTACAAGTGGTTTCCAGGCAAGGTAAGAGCCCCATTAGGTTCCAGTCCATGACCCTGAGTGCACTCAATGCAATATCCTCCTGCTGCCCTGTCCTGCCTGGTTTAACCCTGCCGAGTCCTGATGCTCATTTTGTCTTCCTAGAGACACTCTCCATCATCCAAGTGCTTTTTTAAAAGCAATATTCCAAGGCTGACTTCACTTTTTCACTTGAAATGGACTGGATTTGAGTGAGTCGACGTCTAGCCCTCTGTCTTTCACCTAATGACTTTAAAAATCCAATAAACAGAGCAAGCCAAATTACAAAAATGGAATAAAGAGCACCAGGCCTTTATTTCTTGCTCAGAGGCAAGTTGTGCAACTTTAATTTAACAGAAAATGATCAGCTTTATGACTAGATGTGTTGCAAATAAACTGACAACCTTTATACAATACAATTACTTTATTTTATGTGATATTATTATTATCTGAGCCATCTGACACTCTTATGGCTCATATAAAAATTCCTATTATAGTGCAACTCTGTGCTTAAATAGATCTCTCTGTGCTACATGAAATAACCCCTTCCTCTCAGCATTTACAGCTTCCAAAATATACAGAGCTCTATCACATCCCTTCCTCCTCAAACAGCTGGATTTAAAATCTTGATCCAAGAACAAGATTTCCATAGATTTGAATGGCTATTGGATCACCTCAAAAATGTGCCTATGGGAACAATTCAGCCCCATGCGACCAGAAAGAAGGTTTTCCTTAAACTAACTGACATTTTTGAGGGGAAAAAAAGGATGTTTCTGGATGGAAAACCACAGCAATTCAGCTATTTTGCTTCTGTTCCCTAAATAAATTCATTCAAGTGGCTGGCACTGAGCAGCACAGGCAGATATACCCATTCATTATCATCTTTCCTCGCTACATGTCACATATTTAATTCTTCTGATCCTTCCTCTCAAATCTCTCCTCAACCCTGGGATCCTGTTAGCAGCTCTTCCCCTTGTTCAGTACAAATCCCTCAAGAAAACAGGCAGGTAACTGCCATTATGTTTGACAATCACTTAAAAGCAACGAAACGTCACCCGCTGCGTTAATTCACTCTTTGCCACTTTGGCAAAGGACAACCTCACCCTCCCTCTCTGCCCTGCAGCCCAGGGGCTGAGCACAGCCCAAGGGGCAAGGACAGCTTGGGTTTGACCCAACACAAGGTGCAGAAGTGCCCCTAATTTCCAGCAGCCCCCCAGAGCAGCATCCTCAGGGCTGGAGCGCAGAGATGGGTCCCCGCTCTGTGGAGAGCAGGGATGCAGACAAAGGTGCCTTTGTGCTCTGCTTTCTTTCATCCTCACTCTGACAGTGAATCATTCAGAGCACGAGGGAAGGAGACAGGCAGAGGCAAACAAGTTGCATTCAATCAGCCATCCAGAGGCGGTGGCACAGTTCCTGGCACGAGCATCACGTGCAGGACCCGCGGTGGCGGTGTCACCGCTGCTGGGGACATTGCCTGTCCTACCAAGAGCACACCTCCCGAGCTGATGGCCTTCCAAGCACGTGGGGAAGATGTAGGGCATCTGCCACTGAATTCTTCCAGCCCAGGATTGCAGAATTCTAGTAGAATGGTTCAGCTTGGAACGGACCTCAGTGTGTCACTTGGGCCAAATTCCCTGCTCAGAGCACAGTGCTGGGTCCAAATAGGTCTGGAATGTCTCCAGTGAGGGTGATGCCTTGAGAGGCTGATCTGGAACAGAGACTAGACAGATCTAAATGGACAAAACAGGTATTTACTGCAACGCCTTAAAAGGACACACCTTGGGCAGCACAAGAGCCTGGCCAGGGCTGAGCCCAGGTTAAATCCAAGATGAATTTCAGTCACGAGTTTTTACACTTTTATGAGTTTTGGTTTATCTACATATTGGATTCAATTGTCCAATTGCAGTTCCAGGTCATGAAGTCTCAGCCCCCTGCCTTGCCCCCTTCACTGTTGTTTGTGCTTTTTTAATAAATGTTGTTCTTCATTCTCCAGCTGGGAAGGGATTGCTTTGTCCAGCTACCCTGTGAAGAGAACCTGTTAACACCTAATAGGAAATTTCAGAGTTACATACCAGGCAGCAAAGAATCTAAAAAATATCAAAGCTAAAAACCCAAGGCATTAAGGGAGACTCCATATCCTCTCTGGAAAATCTCTTCCAGTACTCACAGCAAAGAAGTTTTTCCTCATACTTAGGTAGAACTTGCTGTGCATCAGTTCCTGTCATTTCCTCTTTTCCTATTAATTGGCACCAGTTCCACATGCCCCATGGTCTGAGCTGATGCTGAGGTTGGATGTAGAAGAGTCAGGAATTACAGATCAGATGGAAACTGCCAGCTCCAAGAGATGTGGTGGGGTCTGGGGAGCCCCCAACAGAGGCTCCTGCCAGACTGGGTGGAAGAAACCTGGCCTAGCTGAAGGGAAAAAATGGCCTGAAAAACAATGTGAGCCATCAGATTTTGGGTATTTTGTCAAATAAAATGAATGAACAAATAAATAATCTAAAAGGGAACATGAACAACTATTGTGACATTGGATAGAAGGACATGAAGAAGAACAGTGTTTACCATAACAACAAATCTTATCTTTCCTGGATCCCTGATGCTCTTGCAACTCCATGTGATCCTCTAAAGCATCTTGGCTGATTGAGAGAAATTATATCTCTGGCTCCAACACATGACTAAACCCTGAAGCCACCCTCAGAAGAGAGCTCTGGTTCCTGCCATCACCACTTGCCATATGGCTCCTCTTTCTTCCTCCACCTTCTCAGCCTCATTTACTATGGAAACAAGGCTCATGTGATCCCGCTGTCTTTCTCATCCCTTCACCTCACACACAGCTCCTCAGCCTGCAGCTCTGTCTTGAGCAGAACTGACAGTGCAAAGCTCAAAGACAACTGGATCCTCACGAGTGTGCTGAGGATGGGCAGCTGGGGCAGGGGCAAGGAGAAATACAAACACATTAATGCCCCTAGAAATGGCAGGCTCTCGGAGTCTCTGTGGTTGAGATGACCCCAAGGTGTTGGAATGTCTCTTTTTCACAGCCCTGAGATCAAAGCAGGAGTCAGGATTCCTCAGCTGTGGTTTTCAAGGTTGTTTATCTTTTCTTATCTATTCCATTCTTTCTCTGACCTGCTGAGATCTGTCCAGCAGGTCAGGTTGTGGCACAGTCCCTGCCCTTGGGGTGCTGTTAGCTTTTTATACTAAAAACTACATGCACTTTATTTAGAATAATTTTCCAATACCTATCACCTATCTTAGACAGTCTGTCTCTACTCTAAACCAATCCAGAAGTGGCACCATCACGGCAAAAGATGGAGACTAAGAAGAAGAAAGAAGAAGGACAAGGCATGCCCAAATCCCTCCATCTTGGCTTCTGAACTCCCATTCTAAAAACCCTAATTTCTACTTTTTCACCCTGTGACAAATTCACTATCATTCTATTTAAACTCTCGTGGCTTGTAAATCTTCACATAAAGTTGGTAATTGTTTCCATGGGTTAAAATTGAAGGCATAGGTGTGTTTGACTCTATGACAAGGCCTCTGAGCCCCCTGCCAGGGGCTTGAGCCATCCAGGGCACCCAGAAGAATGTCCTGGGTTCCGACAATAGGTCACAGAATGGTTTGGGTTGGAAAGGACTTTAAATCTTATTCCATCCCCCTGCCATGGACAGGGAAGCTTCCCACTACACCAGGCTGCTCAAAGCCCCAAGATAAGGGGACAAGAATTTCCACTGTAAGCTTCCCAGGCAGGAAATCCACTGGACACACATCTGTAGAAAACAAGGCTTCAGTAATTTGTACTCCTCACAGATCTACTTATGTTTTCTATTCTCCTCCTCTATTTTCTTCTTGTATTAGAACAAAGAAGGCAGGGTCAGCCAGGCAAGACTTCGCTATCTCTTTGCAGCACGGCTGTGTTTGCTGCTGGAAATGAAGCTAAAAGCAAAGTTCCAGTAGCCCCAATCAGTGCTGGAGAAGCTGATCAGATCACAGGCTCTCTCTGCTTCTCTACAAGCATAACTGCCAGGGACAGTCTGTCCCACAAAAGACAGAGGATGCATCTTTTCTTTGCTAATCTTTTCTTGCTCCTGGTGTGAGTGTCTCGGGGGTTTTTTTCCTTTTTTTTTTTTTTCCCTCAGGCATTAGAATTAGATTTCAACAGGAACAATAGCAGCAGCAGTAACATCAGCTCCCTTATCTGCACTAACGGCTTTTTCTCCTAAATATTTCTTTTATTTTTTTACACCACCTGAAAGTATCCAAACCTGACTTGTCCTTTGAAATAGCTAAAGGAAAAAGGATTAAGGAATATTGTCAAAATGAAAACCTTACTTACTACCTAACATCTTCCATTATTTAACTACTTTTTCTTTTTCCTATATCTGTAATGACAGGTTATAAGATCCTTAAGGCTGATTGTTGCCATGGGATTAAGGAGCCTGGGGCCTATTAATTCAAATTTCAAATCCCAAATGTTTAACTAGTTATATATATATATATATATACATATATATATATATATATACATATATATATATATACATATATATACACATGTATATACATATATACACATATATACACACATGTATATACATATATACACATATATACACACTATACATATATATATGTATGTATATATAGATATATATGGATAGATAGATAGATGTACATATACTATGAGGGTCATGCTGACATCCTTATTTCAGCCTTCTTTTCAAGGAAAATAATTGGGCCACTCCCAATGACTCCCAATTCAACTGAAGTTCACAGATGGAATTTCTGTCTGTTACCCTGTGTTGAGAAGGTTTGTATTCTGGATCCTAAAAAGTTAAAACCAAAAGAAATGAGAACACAGGATGTCTCATGATGAGGTCAGACTTCTCCTTATTTGTGACTGATTCAAAGTAATTTTTAATCACTGAGGATTTACATTATTTCTTTCCATGGGTAGTGGGGTAAGGTGGAGCAAGGCCTGTCTTTGTGCCAGCTCTGGAATTCCATCAGCCTTTTCTTCTTCCTGTCAATGCTTTCAAACCTTTTTAAACTATGACCAACTCCGAACCTATTTATCTTCCTTTCCTTTTCTCAATTTCTCCTCCTGCTTTTCAAGGTCTGTCTTGATATGTTGGCTCACCAATGATCTGCTGAGGAGACTTACAGTATAAATAAATTTGCTAAAAACCACCTACCTCTGTAGATTTACTTTATGCAACAACAAGTGACGCAAAATGAAATTGCTTTTACGTAAAGGATGAAAATTTGAATATCTTATACAGGGGAAATGGGCATACCAGGAATATAAAGACACCTGGAAGTACAAAATACTGTCACAACAAATCTTTATTTGATTTGTAAGTGCTGGGCTGGAAGCTTGTTCTAAATTAGAGTTCCTGGGGAAAGGGGTTACTTGTTTGGTTTTAATGTTCTGCGATAGTTCAGCCTTTGCCATTTCAGAAAAAAATCACAGATATCTGAAATATTTCATATGAATTGTATGTACCCTCTACACAAACCAGGTAAAAAACAATTGTAATTAACTCTGCCCTTGTAAATAACTCATAAAAATGAAGTTAAACATGTAGCTGTCAACAAGAGCATAACCATGAACCAGGCAGTGCAATCATTCATTTACAAAAGTATAGAAATGTCAGCCGGGAAAAGTAAGTCACTGCTGTTGGCACAATAAAGGACATTAGAATGAAGCAATGCTGGACTTTCTAACACTGAAAAACTTCACTGGAAAGCCCCAGTGTGAAGGGATGAGAAGAGCCAACAACCATGGGCTGAGCTCCGAGTGCTCCCTGCCCCACAAGGGCTTGTTCCACAAAGGTATCAAACCATTAACCCCCAGTTTAAACCAAACACAGGTGGAATTCCAGCCAGGATCCTCCCCAACAGACCTCCCTGTGTGATTATTGAAGCATGGGGGAAGATGAATGCACACAGACTCTGAATAAGTGAGCACCACCTTGGAAAGGGCTTTTGATAAAAGGAAATGCTCAGTTTTAAGAGCTCTCAAGTCAAGGCAGAGACAAAAGTTACATTAATTTCTGATCCCTGCCTTCACTGCTTTAAATGGGAGGAAAGAGCTGAACAGGAAGGCTTCATTCTCTTGAGACTCCATAATTTGCTTGATGAATACTTTAAAAAGAGATGGGCTGGGAGAGAAGATCATTGAATTTAAGCAAAATGTAGCATTCATTTCACTTCTGGTATCAAGAGGCAAGGCAGATGATTCACAGGTGAGAAAGGAGCTCGGTGTAAAGGTGGGAAGCTGGAATAAAAATGAGGAAATGTTTTGTGGAGAACATGGTCCTCTGTGGGGGAAGAATGCTGCCTGTCTTGGGAGAGCAAGAAAGAATTCCAGAATTGATCATTTTCTATCAATTGAGTCAGATAATTAAGACAAATAATCTTATTCATGAAAAGATCATTAAATCCACCTCATTTGGTGCCCTTGGATCCAGAGATTGACACACAATTTGTGGTTCCTCCCTTTTCTTCTTGTATTAAGGTTAAGTTCCTCAGTCAGTCCCTCTCTTTTATCTGGAAATTTCTAAATTTTGTGCACTAGCTCCTAGCCTAATGAAATTTTTGCCACCCAGTGTTCAGCACAGTGTTGCTGTGAGAGTAATAGACTACAGCAGTCACCCATGGCAGAAATCTTTGCAACTCCTGTTTTGAAATTACTGCTGAACCTTTCTTTCCCCCTTTAGTTCTGTTTTTAATCAAGCCTGAAATTTTCTTCCTTTAAAGAAACCTTTAAAATCTTCTCATTTTCTCTGGATAATACCTCTCTGAACTACATTGTTATACTCTAAGAAAAGGACTATTTTCTGTCACTTGGAAACCCACGCCTCATTTTGAACTGAAATAAACCCACTAATAAAATTAATCAGAAGCACTATTCCTCTGGAGAGAACCAGGGACAATATGATGGGTTATAAACTGAACCACAGGTTTCCAATAATGCAGCACAGTCAATACCAAGGAACAAGACCTCCACTAGCCGGGACACATCATACCTCAACAGAAGGTCGTGAAATTACTGCAGGAAAACAGCACAGATGAAGGACAGGGGGGAAAAAATGAAGGCCAGATAATAAAGAATTTGTAAGCACATTGAAATTCCTGCAGAAGATCTGCGAGGCTCCTTAAGTTCTTGTCTATTGTTCAAGACAGAAACTTCAGTTTTTAAAGGGGCTAAAATTTCTATTGTGTGCACATCCTTTTAGGGCATCCTGCTCACAATGCCTTGTTTCCAGGAGAATAAACCAAACACATATCCTGTTAGAGCTGATTATTTAACAGCAGTGAAATTCAGGCTGAAGTGCTGAAAGCACAACTAACAAGACACCTAAATTACCGTCCCTGAACGAAAATTGTGGTATCACTTATGTCTGAGGCTCCTTTCAAGCTTTTCTATAAAATAGAGATAGTTATGGCAATTTCCTAAGCGTGCTCAGAGGGTCAGGTAGTGTCAGCAAGGTATTTTAGATTTGTGAAACACTCTCTGTGCCAAAAGTTAATGTCAGATGCCTGCAATGAAAGTGCAGGGCATGGCTAATGGAAGGAATATTAGACAACAGACAGTAGACTTTGTTTTAAAAATTTTATGACTGAGAGATGAACTGACAGAAGCTGACAGTGATGAAAAAAAGGTACTGCTCTGGAAACTGGCCAGGTTTTCTGAAGCTGCTATCAACAGAAAGGTAGCAGATGCAGTATTTCAGTAACAGACCATGAGAAAACAGCCCCAGCTCACACTGACACACCAACACTTGGTTAACCTCCTCCAGAACACTGCAAATTACTCAATATTACTTACCTACAGAAAGAGGCCTAATTTAGGATCACAATAAACCAAAGTTCACGAGGCAACTAATGTCAGTTTCTGCTGTGGATTCCACGCAGCTGTGGTAGATTTTTATGTGTGTGTGTGAAGTTAACCAAGCCATAAACAAACCATGATGCTGTAACAAGCCTGACAGTGTTCGTGCTGTTGGGAACCCTCTGTAAATTTATGACACATGCCATAATAAGGAAAAAAAGCAGCAGAACTCTTGATTTCCTATTCCACAGGGTTGTTTCCTTCTGCTTTTTCTGACTGAGGAGTTGAATAAACCCCAGTCCTCTGGCACTCCAGCAGCTCGGAGTCCATCCAAGAGGGGCACGTTCATGATGTCCAGGGTGATGTGATTTACCTCACACCACAAAAGTCTTACAAGTTCTCTCTACTCAATGTTTCCCCAGGTGAGAGGTGCTGTAGGAGTGCCAAGCACTGAGTGGGTCAGGGCTGAGCACTGGAAGGCACTCCAAGAAATTTCCTTTTTATAATCCAACACCTCCTTTGCTTGCCAGACATAAGAAAGAAAAGGACTCTGCTCTTTGTTGGGTGCCTCTTGACACTGATGCTTTAGTGATGGCTGATTCTACTGCTTATTTTAACTTTCCATTGATGTCTCCTTTTTCTGGACACCCAGACTCTCTCTAGCACAGCCTAAACCATGTGAGTAGTTGCATTTTCCTTCCTTCACCTTTTCTTCTGCTGGTTGGTGGCCATTTGCTGCACATTTCTTTGGTCTTTTGCTCCATGCCCCAAGCCCTGTTTCTCCTTCAATCCCCAGAGGCAGTTCGCCAGATGCTACCTCTACATGGTTATGCTCTCACAACCTAAACACTGGGCAAAATCTTGAGTATAGGTGTTTTACTATTATTTTCTCTGTTATTTTCAAAGGCCTTGTCAAAAGCTTGAAAATTTGGACCAGACAATAAAAATAATCTTTTTTTTTTTTAATAGAGTCAAGGCTGGAAAGGAGAACAGACTCAAAAGTTCAGCTTTCTTGTGGAATGGAGAAGACAGAAAAGAAGCTGTACATTGAAAAGGATCCGATTTACCTCTCGGACAATCCTAAGAGGATGGCTATTCAAATAGCTGCATATTCAGAATGGAAATATCTGAGTAGATGTTTTAACCTTGTTTGCAATCTATGACACAAACCTTAGTGATTAACAGAACAAAACCACTTATTTCAAGGCCAGGCTGGGCAGGGCTTGGAGAAACCTGCTCTGGTGAAAAGTCTCTCTGGCCATGACAGAGGTTTGGAAGGAGATGGTCTTTAAGGTCCCTTGCAATCCAAACTATTCTGGGATTTTTACTTTTCAGTCAATTCCTTTATCTGGGCACACAGACTGTTTTCATAACAGCCTCAACCATAATAATTTTCCTTTCTTCCTCTTTCTTTCAGCTGGTTGGTAGCATCTGCTATGTGTTTCTTTAGAATTTTGTTCTCCACCCCAACTTCTTCTCCCCAGCTGGGCAAAGACACATCTACTTAATTCCGGACAATTAATTTCAACAAACTCAGCATGTTTATCTGACTTCCCTGGTGCCCTTATGGTGAATCTGGGAGCACAACCATTCTGCTGGGATATTGGAATGCTGGGAATGTCCTTCACTCTTTTAGAATATTCCCTGCACATCTCCTTTGATGGGCAGCACAAACTCTGTTGTGTTCCTCCAGAGCCACAGCCCAATCTCAGATACCAGGAGGTGTTTGCCTCCCCACAGAGCCACTCATGTTGAACTCTCTGCCATAGCAACTCAGCCAACAAACAGACAATAAACTGTTTTTTTTTTTTTTTCTAAACAAGATCCTGGTATTCAAACACAATGACTAAAAAACTGCAGAGATTTCAGTACTGCCACTTCTCTGAGTGCATTAAAACACTTCAGTCTGGTGTATTTCTTTATAGCTGAGCTCTTGCAGGGAAAAGATTAAGTTGAAAAATCCTTAAATCTTTCTCTTTTTTTTTAATCTTGTATTTATGTGGAAAAATGCAAAAGAATATAAGCTGCAGTTATACATAGCAGTATTTTTTTTAATCTACAAATAGTTAAGAAAGAGAAAGATAAGGAAAGAAAATGAAGGCCTTAGTGAAATACTGGATTGTATTTAATGTTAGCAGGAATTTGTGCACTTGGTAACTATTCTGGTTTTTATTAATTGATAACATTAAAACATTCCGGTTTTTATTATTTTGTAAGGTTCCAGCACATTTGGGGGATTATTTCTAATTTATTAGCGCATAAAAAGTGTCCCTTTTGACGTGAATAATGGCCAAGGCAGAGGAGGACAATGTGATGGGTTGAGGCTTTGGGGTGTTTTTTTGAGCTTTGGACAGCAGAAATGAGGAAGTCCAGGAGACAATGGCAGATAAGGTGAAGCACATACCTTAACCCGGAGCAAGCCTCTCAATTCCAGCATGGGAAGGTTTGGCCAACACTGAACACTGCAACCACGGCTTGCCTGGCATATATTGGTTTCTTGATTTGCTTATGAAGAGCTCTTTGTTGATGTGCCTAAATAAGATAAAGATCAAGAAAATGGAAAACTGCTTTCCACATGGTGTTACCATCAGTGGGATGGTGCCACCCTGTTCTTCTAAGTTCTTCTAAGCCTTCTGATGTTTGCATTTTGTAATGGAGTTACTTGTGCATTTCCCATGTAAATAATGATTGTTTTGCATTCCATCCTGAAGGAAGAGAAAATTAATAGACTGTTAGTTTGACCAGTGTAGCTGGAGAAGTGGCAGTTTCATCCTCCAATCCATGGTCACTTTTGAAAGTTGTTCCAGACTGCAAGGCAAGATGTTTTCTATCACCATCTGTTTGGCAGATTATCTTTTGTCAAGTGGGCAGTTTGCCTTATCTCTCTCTGAGTGACCACAATCACTGTTCCCTTGGAGGGGACATTGCTGATAACAGCTATTGAATGTCACTGCATGGCTGATAAGAACTACAGCATCCCATTGGGAGATGTGAGCCCAGAGGGAGGAGCCAAGCATTCCTACCTGGATATAATCTGGAGGTTCTGGAACACCAGCACAGCTTCTCCACTGGATTCCCCAGAGGAACAGCAGCTGCCTCTCCCACTGCATCTTCAGAGGAAGAGACTGCACCTTTCTACAGGATCCCTGCTCCAGCAGAACCAGCCCTGACACTGCAGGAGGGCTGAGCCACAATTCCAATGGGACTGCTGCCAACAGCCTGACCCACAGGGTGTCAGGTTGGGTTCTGACTCTGCCAGTGTTGTTCTAGTGTACTGCATTGTTTGTTTTATTCTTTTATTTTGTTCCCTATTAAAGAACTGTTAATTCCTGCTCCCATAATTTTTGTTGCCTGAGACACCCTTAATTTAAAATTTATAGCAATTTGGAGTGGGGGGGGAAGGTTCATTTTCTCTATTTCAGGGGAAGCTCCTGCCTTCCTTAGCAGACACCTGTCTTTCCAAACCAAGAAAAAAGTCTATAAATATTAGAGTTCAAAAATAAACTATGTTCTTTTTACCTTAGAAATTCCAGCTTGTGTGTATCATTCATTTTTTGTCCTATTGCAACAGGCTGGTGCCAGACTGTAACTTTCTGTCCTGTGAATCATGCATTGGCCCAGGTTGGAGGTGACATTGCTGATGCTGATGGGCTCCCAAAAGCTCTCCCCAAGGGCAGCCAGGCTTTGACTCTGACTTCAGGCCATCGTCTCCCCCTTCTTCATTTCCTGCTTGGTTTTAGTGCTGTGGAAGCTTTGCTACACTGGCCAGAGCCACAGGATCAATAAAGCAGAGGAGGAAAGAGCCTCATTCCCACCTGCCTCGTCCATCACTGGCAAACCTGGCAGCTCAGTTCTGCTGCCCGAATCCCATTTTTTCACTTGACAGAAAGCCTCTCTTGGAGAGCGCTGGGGGAGAGACCTAAAACCTTCCATACATTAAGGCAAGTGAATTGATACCCTGTCAGATGATGAGAATCTCTCTTCATCTGCTGAGAGTTAATGATGATTTATTAGGCAGAACAGACAGGTCCCAGGACATATTTGCAAGGACTTGTCAATCAGAAAAAAATTCCCCCAGAGATCTGGACTAAGCTTATTTCATACTTTTTACTTAGAAGACATGAGAGGACAGTGAGATTCAGTTTGAAGTACTTCTCAGATAACATGGAGCTTTAGCAAGATAAAAGGCTAGATGAAAAAAGACCTCTTAAGACCTCAGTACAATCCCATGTCATCCCAGAAATGCCACTAAGGAAACATGTATAAGTGAATAGGATTTGGGGGGTGGTAAAATAAACATGACAGCTTGTAGAGGAGATTCCCAATGAAAAAGAATGTCTGAAATTAAATCAACGCCAAGCACACTGCCTTAGATCTCAATACAAAACACACCAAAACACCTTCAAATAACTGAACCTGGGATCTCAATATGTAAATTTCTGACACTCACAGATCAGATTCAGGGACCTGTTGATCCATCAGGGTAGGACTATTTGCCCAAAAGTAAATGTCTCCATTTCTGTGAGCCACCTCAAAGTGAAGGGAAAAAAATAACTATTTTGGGGGTACTAACACAGCAGAGAGCTGAATCAGCCTGGAAAAGCACCGGTTGTCTTATATAGCAAGAGTTCTATTATCATTACAGTGCAAGGATTCCATATCACCAGAGCCTCATACCACCTCAATGTCTCCCACAGGCAGCTCCTCTAAGCACTACCTCTTCTTGGTCTTTGCAGTAGCTATCTAACTCCAGTTCTCACCAACCCACTCTTTTATAACACTTGTTTTTATTGGCTACAGGTGTTGCCTGTTATCATCCAGCCTGCTCCTAATCTTCAGTAATTGCTCCAGTTGCAACTCGTTGGGGGACAAGATTACATTCTACATTACCTTCATTCACCCACACTGTGTTCCCCTACAAGCACCCACTCCTCCCTGGGGAACCAGGGCTCACTCAGTCCAGAAGGTGCAAAAGGACTCTGAAGCACAGAGAGGGGAATCCACCCCAAATGATTACCTCACTCCTTGTCAAAGACTGGGCCATAGGGATCTGAACAGGAGGTGGGACAAGCTCACAAGTCTCCCTGAGTTCCAAAACTGTCTTGTCAATCCTTTCCTCTATCTAGAACCACATTCAAGGGAGGTTGGAAGGCAGAGGAGCAGCACCAGAGTCACCCTCCTGTAAGACAGGGTTTGCAGGAAATAGGGGCTGTCTGTGCTTCAGGATGTGCATGAGACACAGCAAAACCACCACAGCAACCCAAACCCATCCCCACCCAGACTGTGATCAGAGAGCACATGCAGCAAGAACATTCTCCTTTGACTGTCCAGACTGAGAGCTAAGAGGCCCAACAGAAAAAAAGTGAGTGGGAAATGCTTCCCACACCCTTCCCACTTCTCTGTAAGCCCAGTTCTCACATTTATTGTGACCCATGGCTATCCACCCAGAAGGAGGTGGCAGAAGGGTGGACAGAGCCCTGCAGCAGCAGCAGCGTTTAAAGGTCCCAGCTAAGATATGGAAGCAGCAGATATTTAACCTGGACACAGGTTCTGCACACCTCCAGCTCTCTGACCATGTGAAGGTGCTTGTGCCCTGCTGCCTTGAGACCCTCCTCCAGCTCTCACCTATCCCCTCCTTTGGAACAAGCCTTGCAGACAGCGAGCTGGGGGCTCCTCAGGGTGTGAGAGAGCAGCATTAATCACCTTTGAAAAATCCTCATATTTTCTAGTGACAACAATCTGTGCAAAAGCAGAGCTCTGGCTGCAGCATCCCTGTTTGCTGAGATTTATAGCAGAGCAGCAGGAACCTGCTCCAGGCTGCTGCAAGGCCTCTCTCACACCTTGCTTTCAGCTTAGAAACACAGAGCAGTGTTTGATTTATAAATGTAAGGTTTCTCTTTCTACTACTCTAAAATGAAAATAAAGAATTTCCCAGAACTGGGCCAACATAGGCAAGCCTTTTTTCACTCTGGAAGATACAAGAGGTGAGCCCTACAATGGCAAGAGACACACACTATGGGATTTGAAGAGAAAAAAAGCAGGGTGTCCTACCAAAGGGGCTGTGTGTGTTCTGCACTCTGCAGCCACCCAAGGTCTCTCTCAGCAGTGAGACAAGGTCCAGCTCCCACAACAGCCCAAGCCATGAGAGAAAACTGCCTGGCATCAGTTTTGTTTTCCTTGCAGGACTGTGTGTTCCCCTCAGAGCCATCTCCCCAGAGAGCACTGCAGTGACAGAAACTGTGATCTTCCCTGCACCCATGGGGAGCAAACCCTCCCTCTGCAAGTCAGAGCTCAGCACTGCCCATCAGGGATGTCATGGATGTCATGGATGTCATGGATGTCTCTGCAAGCCAGAGCTCAGCACTGCCCATCATGGGAAGTTTTGTCAGCCCCAGCACTGGGTTTAGGGGCCAGGCGCCACATCAAAAATTGAAAAGAGCTCGTTCATACTCAAACCACAGTCTTGGTATGTCCACACTAAACTATAAGGTAATTAAAAAACTTGGAAAATCAGTAAAGTATGAAAAAAGATCTGCCCTTTCCTCCATGGTCTGATGAACAGATGGGTTCTGCTGTACATCTCTCTCCTCTAACTGGATTTACTTGTGCAACCTGAACATTTTTGTGTCTGCAATAGAGATTTTCTTCTCTCTTTGCTCCCTGCAGTTCCCCAGCCCATTTCTCATTGTCATTTGAGCAGAACTAAACTTCCATGGAAAGTTTATCATCACAGAAAGTAAAAGGCAGGGAGGAGAAACACCCACTGTAAAGACTAATGGCTCAGCTGATTGATGCCAGAATGCAGCATCAGCTTGCTTTGGTTGCTTCAGCGTTTGCTGTCACTGGGCAGAAAGTTCCCCCACTCCAAAAAGTTATTTTATAAATACACACTCCTTCCAGCCTCCCATCAGTGGGCATTAAGGGGGATCTTGTGGGAGCACTTGTCCTATAATGTTAAAATATGAAAGCAATCTGTTCACATCTGCCTAATCTGTAAACAGAGGTGAGACTGAGCTCCAGGAAAACAATTCTCCTGACCCCTGGGCTGCAGCTCTTTGCCCTCATTGCCTGCAGTTAATGTTGATTATCACCTTGCTCCTCACCACTGTGGGTAACAGCACATTGTAAGGAAATCCCCACTGAGCTCCAGCATTTTTATAGACCCCAAGGACCTGTTAAAAGGGAAATCTATAGGGGGGAAATCCACTCCAACCAGTCTCTGATGTGGGATGAACCCAGGATGTGCAGGAGAGGGAATTGCAAGGAAGCAGCCTTGGTGGAGCAGCACAAGAGCTGAACCACAAGGAATGACATGACCATCTATAGGTAACATCTTTATGAGCCACAGAATCCGCTCCCATATGTTTAATCACTGCTGGAGAAGATAAATCAGCCCCTCTGATTTACAGAATTACACAGGATAATCCTTCCAAAGGAGGAGATCCATACCACTGTGCTTTAAAACTTTGCAGGATTTTCCATTAAGAAGATCCTGCTTTTGACCCAGGTGTAATAAACAGCTTCCTTCTGGCCTGGATGGATCTTTGTAATCTACACTACTTTTTGCTTTATGCTTTCCTTGTTTTTATTTCAGATTTGGTGCACATTACAAACACCTTGCCAAGAAGGGGAGTGTGAGCACTGGGATTTAACACCTTGGTGCTCCTGCAGCTCTGCTGTAGGGACAGAGTCAGGTATTGTGCAGCACATTTGCTTTTCTCTCCCTTTTTTTTGTTTAAATTAAACTCTTTGTATAAATAGTCATTCTGTCTGATTATATAATCTCCCACATTTAGATCGTCTGTGTTGCAACCATGGCAACTCCCAGAGCTGAGCACATTCGGTTCAAATTTCTTTCTAAATTTGCTGATGAGGGTGAAGAAACAGCTTTGGAAACCCTTCTCAGACAACCTACATTTGTTCTTTGCTTGTGAAGCTCAGTCCAGCTTGGACTGACAGGAACCAGCACCATAAAAAAATGTTAAAAACAAATGTCCATCCCCTTCCAGCTCAAATGATTGACTCTCTGGCACTAGCTATGGATAAGAGCAACATCATCAACGAAAATAAATATTAAACTTTTTAAAATTAAAATAAACCAGGAGGACTGAGCAGGAGAATGAAATCTCCCATGCACAGAGCAGGCAGCACCCACAGTAGCTGGGCAGATTTCCTTGCCTTGCCTCTCCAGTGAACTTCATTTGAAAACCCATACTGAAGATAAAAGATTCCAGAATTATCTTCTAGTGTGGCTAATAAGCCATCTGAGAGTGATGTTACCTGTCTGGAATCCTGATATTTGCTCCTAATTTTCTCACTGCAGAATGTGGCTCAGTGGTTGGGTGAAGTGGAACAGCTCTACCATGGAATTCTGGAGCCTTTGGTCACACTGAAATAATTCCAGATTATAGCCTGATACTGAAAACCCACGTAAGACTACCAGCCTCCAACTCTTCCCATCCTCTCATGGAGTTTGCAAAGAGAAAGTGAAGCAAGGCCCCACACTGTGTGCAAAGCAAGAAAAGCAGAAGCAGATTTTAAATAACAAATTAGGGGGGAAAAGTGTAATAAGGTAACTTTTCTAATCAACCATTGTGATCACCTACTGTATTTTGCTATTTATATCAGAATTCTTAGTATTGCCTTCAAAGGGGTGAATCAGTACAATCAGGTCTTTGTTTTCCTTATAGCATAAATACCCCAGATGAGACACAGAGTTAGATTTTCAAGTAACGTGACTGAAAAGGCTCAATACTGATCACAGCTGCCAAAATGTGCCATAAGCAACAATGAAATGCAGTGATTTTGCACTTGAAGCACTTCCAAATTTACTGGGACTGCAATCCTACTGTATTAGGTATCGGATAAATCCTGTGGTCAAATTGGAGAATTTATGCAAGAAGTTAAATTTTGCATATGCCATTGCCCATCTGTTTTGCAGAATTGGCTTCTTCTGCAGCAGCCCAGGCTGGTGGACAGTGCCAGATATGGCCTGAGAGACTGCAGAGTGGTTTGGGTCTGGTTATAATGCTACCTCACATCCTAGAGGTTGTTATCCTTACACAAATGTGACAACGCCTGTAATCCAATTGAGGGAACTGAAAAATATTCCTTCATACTCCATTGAAATCTTCACGGCAACGAATGAAAGCAAAGGTTGCACACTTAGTGCAGGTGCTTTAGAGATGGTGCAGAATTGAATCTCTTGCTTTGCCTGGGTATTTACAACAATGAAAGGCCCCGCCATGCACAGACAATTCATGCTACAATTACATTTACAAAAGCAAGTGGCAATCAATAGCTTGTGTAGACACCGATTTTGATTATACTTAATCGATGGTGATTATAATAACTTACTTATATCAATTAACTCCTTTCCATTTAAATCTTAATTGCTATACCAAATAGTCCTAGAAGCTGTACAGCAAGGTCTCCTATATTTTTTTCCTCAGGCTGTCATGAGCTTTGACACCATCAAGTGCTGGTTTGATGCTGCAGACTGGAGGGAGAACAGAGATAAAATGCAATTATTAATTGCGTACATTTGAAACTGAATAGGGGAAACAAGACAAGCAGGTTGCCAAATTTATGCATTAACAGTAACTTGTTGCATTAATTTGGTTTTTCAATGATGATTTCTAATTCCTGTTTCATTATGTGAGGAGAAGGAATACATTTAGACAAATACTTTTGTGGAGATGCTGGACTCATTTTAAATGTTTCTATTCTCCTACCTGTAGACAATGGATCTCTTTGTTATCTCCTTCCTTGCCTGATAATCCCATGGAAAACTGAATAAACTCAGACACTCCAGGGAATAACAGTAGCAGAATCAGCCTGGAAGATTCACAACCCACTGGGACTTGGCACAAGGTGGGGAAGGTGTTTAAATAAGCAAATAAAAAGCCACCTGAGCCTCCTGTGCAGGATAATGTGGCAGGAACCTCTCTGGGAGCCGAGCAAACAAATGAATTAATAGGAGTCGTAGCCTCTCGTTGGGTATTATTCATTTTTCTTTATTAGGTTGCTCCCTGGAAACCTGGGTAAACTTTGGCTGTGACTTTCTTTTTGATCTTCTGTGCCCAAATCGCCCACTTTAATGTAATCCTGGAACCTGTTCAAGAAGTCTGCATTCACAGGCCACTCTTTGCTTATTTCCATTTGAAAGGGCGGCTGGTGCAAGTCCTGGCTGGAGCAGCTCTGTGGGGTGGCCATGGCTGGTTGGAGTTTCAGTCATGAAAAGGGAAAAAGGGAAGAGGTGGGAAGGCTGGTTCAAACTGAAAATGCATTCCAGGTATCCAGGCTCGTGGGTCAGGGGGAGGAGGGAAGAGAAAACCTCCTGCATCCCCAGATGAGCCCGCTGGTACTGCCCAGCCCTGCCCAGTTTGCCACAGCTCACAGGGAGACACCTCTACCCCTGCCCTGCAACTCTGCTCTGCTGCTTCAAAATTAGGAAACAAATTCTGCAGAGTTTGGGGACATTTGCTGCTAATGTGTCTAGCAGAAATTAAACAACACAAAGTCACTTTGCCCTGTTGCTGGTGGTGTTTTCTGGCAATTTTTTCAAGCCTGTGTCCTTCTCCCTGTACCCTGCATGTAAAGTACTTGCCAGTCACAAACTGATGGAGGGGGTTTTAAAAGAAGTAATAGCAATGTCTGCTTGCAAGTGCTCTGGATGTAGGTCCAAAGCATTTGTTTAGCCAAGATACAACCCTATTTTAAACTTTTTTTCATAAATACAATCTCTCTGGGTTAATTTCTATCATTTACATTGCCCCACTAATCTGACACATTCCCTTTCGTGGAGAAATTCAATTATAAGATAGCATTAAAATGGTGGTTTTGATATTTGTGTGATTTCTTCCACTTTTTGTTACTACACACACCCCTTGCTATTGCAGCAGGAGTGCTTTTATAGGGCAGGGCTCTGTGAATGAGATGCCTTGTCCCATACATCAACACCTGGTGTATGAGGTAAATAGAGAGGCAAGTAACATGTGTAAGTGTGAGTGTCCAGACCTAATGCAGTCTTTTGGCAAAATCTGTATTTTTCTGTACACATGTCTTTTAGGTTTCAATGTAAGATGTAACCAAAAGTATGTATTCTGTCCCCATCTTCACAAGCTGTTAAAAACAGCTGGTGCAGTGTTCTTTATCTCCTCCATGACTCATCCATGATAATTCCCCCTGGGGATATCTTCTGTTCATGGGCCATCAGTTGTCACTGCATAACTGATAAAATTCCATCATCCCATTGGGAGATGCTCCACCCAGGGGGAGGAGCAAACATTCCTACCCAGATATAATCTGAGGTTTGGAACACCATAGGCAGCCTTACCCACTGGATTCCCAGAGGGCAAGAGCCACATAACTACCACTGGACCTTCAGAAGAAGACCCAACTCTTCTACAGGATCACTGCTTCAACAGAACCACATCTGTGAATTCAATAGGACTGCAGCCACCATTTAACGGGACTGCTGCCACTGCCCTGACCCACAGAGTGCCAGGTTGTATCCTGACTCTGTCAGTTTAAGCCAGTATTCTCTGCCTTTACTTTAATTTTCCTATTAAATTGTAGTTCTGACTTGGAATCTCTCCCTGGTTTGCTTTCAAGCTAGTCCAGCATGTCAGAGCAATCTCATGCAAAAGAACACACTCATGAGAGTCCCTCTGGAAGCTGCCCTGCACTTCACTAGGAGCCAGCTCACTTCTCTCAAAACCTTCACCAGGAAGGAGTATTTCACTGTCAAATATTTCAGTGGTGCTGCTTTAGATTGCCTCAGCCATGCTGGCCAAAATCCTGGAGAGAAGACAGCTCACCTGGAGTCCAAGAGCAAACTGCTCCTGAGGAGGCAGAGGAGAGGATGCTGCAGGGCTTGGGTGCTGAATTAGCTCAGCACCCTCACAAAGTCACCACAGCATCAAATTCCAGCTGTAAACAAATTATAAAATACAATGTTAAAAAAAAAAAAATAGCAGTGGCTGTTGCCATCAGGAACTGAACATTTTCAGTGTGGTAGAGAAAATACTGGACTGTTCCCAGAGTTTCTCGCTCTGAAAGCAGGAACAGAAAGAACAAGTACAATTACTATGGTAATTTCATATTTTCTAACTACACAGAGGCCATTTGGCTATCCTGGTATCATAATAGTTGGTAATTTTTGAGTTTTTAATAGCTACTATAAGGTTGGGCCAATAGTGCTGCCAAAATCAGCAGGCAAAGACCGGAGCTGTTTGGACATTCACTGCCATTATGAGAGGACCTTACAAAAGGAATTGGTTTATGTAACTCATATTTCATGAAAGCAAATGAAATCCCAAACGTCCTATAATTACAATAATTATTTCTGCTTGATGTTTAATTACTCTCTCTAATGATCCAGCAGCACTGTAACAGACAGGTAAAGCTCGGATGAAATTCCTTCTCGTGTAATTTGGTTTCAAAAAGAGGCACAGAGGTTTTGGTGTTTGTGGCAGCAGCTAATTAAGTAATGTCACAATTTTCATGAATTGCAAAATGTGATTTGTTGTGGCTATCCTGCTTCTGCAAATCACTGCTCATGTCACAGAAATGTGACATGGGCTGTGCACCAAACTCTTGCTGCTTGAAGTTTTCCTGTCAATGTTGAGTAAAGCACAAAGAAATGATCACTGCTGTAGTAGGTGATTATAATGAGAGATCTGGGGGGAAAGGAACAGCCCATTAAGATCACCTGGAGACATCATTTAAAGCAATTTGTATGAACATGTGAAACTGATTTAAATGAAGCAAAATACAATGTTTTGATTTGGGGTACTTTAAAAGGTGAAGGAAAAATAGAAGGAGAGTGATGGAGCTAGAAAAGGACCTTGCCACCATTTACAAAGCAGGAGGGAAAGTAGAATGCCACTCTCCTGGTCTTACATACCAAATGTTAAAAGCCTCATCCAAAATTACAGAACTTCAAGCTCAAATCCTCCTTTGCACAGATTTAAGGCAGCAATTTTACCCAAATAATCCTGCTTTTTATGAGAGCATCCCAGTCATGAGACTGACAAAGCCTCTGCCGCAGTTCTGTGCCTCTCACCATCCATGGCTCCAGTCTGGGGGCTGGGCACTCATGTACAGAAAGTGCATTTTGGTTAAATCAATGTTCAAATAAAGAACATCTCACTCACCTTTTATCCTCCAGGCCAAACAGCCCAGTCATGGTCACAACCTCACCCTATGATCCAGGCCAAGATAGATAATGAATTCCTGATGCTTCCATCAAAGTAAAGCTTAGATGGTGTCACCACACCCCCTGTTTTGGTGTGGGAGCCAGGACTGTTTTTAACTGCATAAAATCCTCATCCCAGGCAGCTCAGAATGTGCACAAGCAAGATTCCTAAAGCAAAAACTGACACTAGAGAAGCACAGACACTGATTTGTTGTGATCCTGATTTAAAATGAACCACAAAAACACAGAATCCCCAAATAACTTGGATTGAAAAGGACTTTAAAGACCACCTTGTTCCACCCCGCTGCCATGAGCAGGGACATCTTTCACTATCCCAGGCCACTCCAAGCCCTGCCCAACCTGGCCTGGAACACTTCCAGGGATGAGAGAGAAACAGAGCACAGGAATTCTTGAGTCAGAGATCAGGATGATCCAGTGTCAGAGGAAGCAACAGCAGAAGTGAGCATTCCTCAAATTCTCTGTTCTACACTGGGGGCAGCACTGAGGTTCAGGTTCATTCGCACATTGTGATGAGTCTGGTGATGATGGCAGGATGTCACATCCTTCAGCCTCAGGAAAAAATGAAATATGGTGTCTGTCTGTGTTTCAAAAACCTCTCCTGAAGCCCATGGAGCTGGGGAAGGACCATACAGCCAACATGAGCAGGAAAGACACCTTCTTTCTGCTCCAGCACCTGAGAAACTGTTGCTTAAGAAAAATAAATAGACTCTGTTGAAGACCTGCTGCTCTGTTCCCCAGGCCTGGGAGGAAACAACCTGTTTGTTCAGAATTCATCCCTGCAGCTGGCTGGTATTTTAGCAATACAAGACTCTAATTTGAATACCATCAGAATTCTCCCAGGCTGCAGGTGAATCTGAGTTGCAGAAAGGGAGCCAGGTTTCATTTTACTTTGAAGTATCAAAACTGCTGACAATTAAACTTAATTGTATGAATAAGCTCCTTAACAGAATGCACTGCTGGGCTTTCATCCAGCTGAGTGCTGGCAGGAAAAGGGAAATCTATATGCAAGGAGCCTGCCAACGTCCCACAACCTGGGAGAGCAGGGCTTTATCACTCTTTAATAGAAACATATAAGGACACTGATCTCCCTGCCTTTCCAAGAAAACCTCATTTTTCTCTTCCGTGAAGTGCTGTATTAATAGCGTTCATCCTCAACAACCTGCTTCTCCCTTGCCACATTTTCTTGCTGTTAAATTTCCAGCAAAAGCATTAAATCTTTACATAAGGTGTAATTATTGGCTTTGGCTCTACCTGCTCTAACAACAAGCGTGAAAACTCTGAACAAAAAAAAGGCCATATATAATTTTTTTTTCTGGAGATATCCTTTCTGAAATATTAATGTTTGTTCCCTCTAGGGTGGCACCTTTATTTGCTGTTTCTAATGCAACCAGTTTGTTACTGTACCTGCTTCTGCAACGAGGCCTGCAGTGAGCAAATATGTTCCTGGGGCCCAGGGGTCAGCTCTTTCCTATTTCATTTCTCTTTGCTTTAATTTTAATTTATTTTCCCTTACTCTAACACTTATGGAGATCTGAAGGCAACTATTCTGGTTGAATAAATCTAAATACCATTACCAGTAGTTGGATATAGCCTCAGCAGGGACTTCTATAACACTGTAAACCCACCTATTTTCATTTTCACATAAAGCAGATTTAAGGAAGACGCAGCTGACCAACACTGCACTGTGAAACTCAGAATTTTTGATCCATGAATCAACAGATTCTGTCTCCATGTCTTCTCATATGCTGTGATTTTATCACATTCTTATAATTACTAACGGGACAAGTCCAAACCCCAGACCAAATGTCACAAGGCTGTGCAAGATTCTTGTGTTAATCAGTGATTTGTTTCTGGCTCTCATGGCAAGCAATGTCCAAAATATCTATTTCACATCTGTGAACTGTGGCAGAACTGTATCCATTTCCACCCAACAAAGAATCCCAGAGCCCTCACCCATCAAGACAAAGGTTTTGATTGAAATAGGGAATAAAATATAGTCCATGGGGAAGTTTGAGGAGTCAGGAGAGCATTTGGACACTGTGAGTGCTATAGAAAGCATTAAATATTCCAGAAAGTAAAGCTCAATTCCCAAGCAAAACAAACCCCACAACGCTGAGAACTGAAGCCTTTAACCCAGGGTTAGTCAGGACAGAGCATCAAAATATTCCAAGTCCAATCCCACCCCTGTGCAGCCTTCCTGTAGTGGTGGATTTATCTTTCCTTTGCTTTGCCCTTGTGTATGTGCTACCCAGAATTTTAGTGAGCTTTCAGCTTGGTTTTAATGTGTTTTAGAACAAATCAAACCCGCTAAATTGATTAATGAGGATTTACGGCGTTTTAATTATGGAGTGTGGTTTTGAATGATTTAAAGTCTGATATGAGCTCAGAGCAGCCCAAGATTCGGTGAGGAAATGAGAAACATGACATTTTGAAAAGGAAACCAATTTCCCTTAACTTAAACTGTTGCTCATATAAACCAAATTATAAATATACTCTGTGACTGTAATGCTACAGAGGACGGCTTTACGAAAATATGATTAGTGGTGCAATTTCCTTAGGTTTCAGATCCTTTCTGCTTTTCTTTGCCAGCTTTAATGCAGGAGAAATCAACATCCTCCCTCTTCACCCACCCATTTTTCTTGATGAAAATAAAGCAACAAATCGAATCTGCAGGAGAGCTTGGGGATATCCTGATAAAACTCTGCTGTACAAAGAGAACTCGAGACAAGGAGGGATAAATGAAAATACAGGTGTAGCAAGGGTCAAGAAATAGCTGTGATCCCAAGGTTCTGCCTCACCTGGTGCCACAGTTCAGCTTGGATTGGCATCTACACTTTCTAAGAAACAAAAAGAGATGTGACAAAACTTTTTCTGCTTCAAAGATGATCCCCCCAATAATTTGGCAGTCAAAGGAGCATCAAATAGGGCAAACACGTTAAAGGCACCAAGAGCTTCATTTGAAATGTCTTCTGGTGGGTCAGGCACAGCATCAACAAAAGCAGAACCTAAAGAACCACCAGTAAAACCTATTTTGAGCTGCAGGATGCTTTGGTACATCAATATGTGGGGTTGTAATGGGACTATGGGGGATCTGCAGGGCACCTGAGGAATGGCAGCACTTCCTCAGGTCACTGATCTATCCCAAAAGCTTTGTTGTTTGGTGTTAGAAAACTCAGCTCTGCTAAATTTCAAGTAAAAAATTAAAAAACAAGAACAAAAATATCTGATTTGCCTCATCTAGCAACTGGAAATCTGATGCTGCCTCTATTGAGAAACTGAGCTTTATTCTCATGAAAGTAAAAGAAAAAAAGAATGAGTTCATTGGCATTCTCCTTGCACAAATAACATGTGCAGCACTTCACAAAGGCAGCAGATAAAGTAACATTATTTTATTTATCAGCAATGATGGGAAGGAAAATGCAAGGGAAGTACTTGCTTGAAAGTGTGTACTAAGATGACTTTGTGTGTGAGTATTGGTTTCTTGGAGTTTGGCAGCGATTTATTTGTTACTGAGCTCCCTTCTGAATGCTGTTTCCAACACAACATGACCATCAGTGATATGGATAAGGATTTTGGGAAGCTGGGGCTTTGAAAATTCATTTGGGAGCATCTCCATTAAGGATCATTAGAAACAGTTCCTGAATGTGCAAGGAAGACCCTGGACCCAACTCCTACTGGCATCAGTATTTTGGGATTTTACATGAAAATCCCTAGTGCTGAGAGCAGCAGGGAGACACAAAATATAGGGCAGCAATATCCTTTTAGAGCATTTTGGGGTTTTTTTTACATTTTTCCTTGCTGCTTCTTCTCTCTCATGGTGCAGTCCTGGAGAAAACATTATAAATTCCCCAGTGCTCAGTTTCTAGTGTGTATTTAATCTGTCTGCATTCAAATGGTAATAGATTGTTACAGGGATACCTTCACACAGGTGCCTGGTGTGTATAATACCTCTTCATTACAGCACTGAGTGAACTGGATCCTTTTTTTTTTTTTTAATATTAATCTCTTTAGGTTTTCACAAGCGGTGCCACACATCATAATTTGAAGCTCCCAGCTGATGACTCATTCCGTTACTCCCAAGCCCATGCAGAGCAAGGCAAGAGACTATCTGGCTCTCCAGCTCTGCAGGATAAAACCCTGTGTGCAACCAGAGCTTTGTGAGGATCCAGGGGAGGAAGCCATTTCCAAGGATGAGGCTTTGTTAAAGGCACAAAGAAGGCAGCTGAAATGCAATGAATGGTTTGTCTCCATCCCTGGCAGTGCCCAAGGCCAGGTTGGACAGGGCTTGGAGAAACCTGGGATAGTGGAAAGTGTCCCTGCCCATGGCAGAAGGAGGAGCTGGATCAGCTTTGAGGTTCCTTTCAACCCAAACCATTCAGTGCTTCTGTGATTCTCTCAGCCCCCTCATAGCCTGTTGTAGGGGGACACAGTATGGGTAAATAAAAGTAGTATAAAATGTAATCTTATCCCTAAAACATTGCAGCTGAACCAATTACTAAAGATTAGGAGTAGGCCTGATGTTAACAGGCCACACCTGTAGTCAATAAGAAGAGTGATATAAAAGAGTGGATTGGTGGGAGCTGGAGTCAGCTGGCTGCTGTGAGGACAAGAGTTGGTGCCTAGAGGAGCTGCCTATGAGAAACATCAATGAGGTACAAAGCTCTAGCAATGTGGAACCCTTGCAATGTAACGCACTAGAACTCTTGCACTATAATGGCAACAGCCTGTGGCCTCCAAAAGTTATGGAGTGAATAATTTGTGTTCCATCAGGGGATCCCAGATCCCTGGGCACAGCTGCACCCACAGCAGTGCCCTGTGCTGGTTCTTGCTCCTTGGAGTGTGGTGGTGTTCACAGGGGTCCCAGGCTGAGAGAAGAGATGAGGATCTGACTCCATGTTTCAGGAGGCTTGATTTATTATTTTATGATATATATTATATTAAAACTATGCTAAAAGAATAGAAGAAAGGATTTCATCAGAAGGCTGGCTAAGAATAGAAAAAGAATGATAACAAAGGCTTGTGATTGACCAAGACAGTCTGGACAGCTGGACTGTGATTGGCCATTAATTAGAAACAACTCTATGAGAGCAATCACAGATGCACCTGTTGCATTCCACAGCAGCAGATAATCATTGTTTACATTTTATTCCTGAGGCCTCCAGCTTCTCAGGAGAAAAAAATCCTAGCAAAAGGATTTTTCATAAAACACGTCTGTGACACTTGGAGAGCTCACAGGGAGCAAAGCCAAGCTGGCCCTCCCTGGCAGCTGCACTGGGGAGGGAGCACAAAGGATCTGAGCCAGGTGGTGACCAGAATCTCCCACCTCTTGTCACATATCCCAGCCCCTGGAATGGCCACAGCAACCCCAGGGAAGCTGCTGGGGCTGCACCTGCAGCGAGGTACAGAGGGGAGGGATGCAGGGCAGATTTGCCACCCCATGGGCAGCTCCCAGCTCCTCCTGGCAGTGTCACACAGCGCTCTGTAGGACATTCAGCTGATCTCATGAGGACAGGCTGAGCTATTCCCATTACCTCAGTGAATTTCTGCAGATGGAGCAATAAGGCACCAGTCTGGTGCCTACAAAATTTGTACCTGCTCTGAAATGACCCTGAGACTAAGGAATTTTATGGCCTTTTTGTTCCCCTCAGGAGAGCCTTAAAAAGAACTCCCCAACATAAAAATGGAGAAAGACAATTATTAAAGGCAGTAACTACAGCACTGGGGACTGTAACTAAGAAAGGTTCTCAGAAACATGGATTTGGACATGCTGAGGAAATTCATGCTCCTTTAAGCAGAAGCAGTTGCACATGTGGCAGTGCATACAGACAATGTCTCAAGTGCTTGGGACCCTGAGAGATTATTGAATACTGCACATTACCAGGTGTGAAGAGAGATTTAAGGAATATATCCCAAATGGAAGATGGGAGCAACAGAAAAGTTCCAGCAGAGCTGAAATTACCTGAAAATAAGGAAGAGAACTAGGAGGGATTTATGCAGCTCTTCATCTGCATGAGGAATGCTGTCAGTGGAAGGAAAGGAAGAGTAGAGAGATTTCTGACAGGAACAGGTCCTTACAAACTCCAAGTGTTTCCTCTTCTCTCCTGCCACCTGTGTTCAGCTCTAAGTGAAAACTAAAAACAGAACAAGAGAATTTGTACAGGAACTCAAGATTTGTCCAATACTCCGTATCAACTTCTGTTGGAATCACAGGATAAATTGCTTCCATTCGTTTTCCTCAAGCAACTCAGGCCTTTTTTCCCCATAATTAAAATTATATCTATTTCTATTCTTGGAAACATTTGCTTGGAAAGTACAATCCAGAATTACTGGTAGCTAAAATGCAGAGCATTAAGAGAAAACAGGAAACTTGATTGCTTAAATCTTTAAAGTCTGGAGAGAGAGAAGAGGGAATTTGTGTAAAAGCAAAAAGACACACAAAACTCAGTATTGGAAGAGCTTCCACATCTTGACTGATTGTAATTACTTAGAACTTGGATTTTAATAATTTTTGTCTGTTAAGCTAAGCTCTGGCTGGGAAAAGGAAAATATATTATTAGGCTTCTTCCTTGAAGAGGTTCTGTTTCCAAGATACTGGGAGTATGGAGCGACTTCCAAAGGCAAATTTCAGTTAGGCACAGTCAATTAAAGCTGAACAACAGGATAAAAAGTCTCCTTGGATAACTCTTGGCCCTGGTGGTAGATGAACACCATATAATTAGCACCAAGTTGGCTCTGCCTGCAGAACATTTGACAGAGGAAAGAGCTCCCTCCCCTGTGATCTCCCAGCAAAACTGCCCCTTCCTGGGTGTTGGGGAAACAAATTAAAAATAAAATTTTTTTTTTTTTGCTTTCTATATCCTCATGTCCTTCCTGGAAGGACTGTAGGAGCTTTTCCTCTCCTCAGACTTTCTCCTCTGTCATATTCAGCTTTCCTCTGAGAGGTGTCACTGCTCGCCCAGGCAGCAATGTGTGGCAGAGCTCTCCAAAAAAGCTCCAGCAATCACTTGAGGCCCTGGGATAGCAATCAGCTATGCAAAATGACAATCATCTCTCACTTTGTGATGTCTTCGGAAGAGAAGTGAGAAAAACACGATCTTGGGGTGTTTTGGTAAGGAAACCACACAATAAACAAAAATCTCTGCGTCTCCGCACGGCGTAACCTGGCAGCAGAAACTCCCTGCAGCACGCTCCAAACTTCATCTGGAGCAGCCTGCATTCTGAAAACAAAGCTGGGGAGAGTTACTACACACTGGAACATCCCCAAAAAAACAGAAAAAAAGAGTGAAGTTACCAGGAAAATATACATGTTGCTTTCCTCAAGTCTGTGCATAATGTAAGGCATCTCCAGTATCACTGCACTTCCAGCCAGCAGGGAAAGGAGAGAATGAATGAAAAATCATCTCCCTAAGCTCTGGATGGTAAAAACCACATATTTTTAAATAAATGTTTCTCAGGCAGTGTTCAAGTCTTGGGTGGATGGGGCACTGGGCAAACTGGTTTATGTGAGGTGGGGGGCTGGAACAAGAGGAGTTTTAAGGTTCCTTCAAACCCAAACCATTCTATAATTTTATAACACTGCAGTCAATATATACTTTTGTAGTGCTCTTGTCACAAATCATTTCTGAAGGGAAAATTGTAATGTGACAAACTGGATTTCTGGTATTGGAATGAATCTGGCTGGAAGGAATGGGTAAATCAATAAACCAGCAAAACTCCTGTGTGCAAATAGCCAGAAATTGCCTGCAGAAAATCACTCCTGAGCCTGCTGGCTCTCAGTAGTGCAGCCACCACGGCAGCTCCAGTGGCTGTGAATTTACAGCTGCTCTCTTCTCCATAGTAACTTAAGAGTCTGCCTGCACACAGAACCACAGGATCCCAGAATGGTGTGGGTTGGAAGGGATCTTAAAGCTTAACCAGTTCCATAGGCAGGAACACCTTCCACTGTCCCAGGGTGCTCCAAACCCCATCCAACCTGGCCTTGGACACTTCCAGGGGCATCCACAGCTTCTCTGGGCACCCTGTACCAAGGCCTCCCCACCTCCTCAATAAAGAATCTCCAACCCTGTGGTTTTCTCTGAAGGAATTTCAGACCTTTTACTCAACAGATTAAAAAAAAAAAATTTAAAAAGTGAGCTACATTGCATTTACGAGAGGTTAAAAGCAGGTACAAGGGCACTTACAACAGAGGAGAACAAATTGCAGTTCTGCAGCCTCGCTCATCCACACTGACACCTCCAGGTGCTCAGCCTCCCTGGGAAAGGTTAAAACGTTTCTCTTAAGCACAGTGCTAATGGCAGTAATTGGGAGATACCATCCTGAGTGCTGAACCAGCAGAAGCCCCGAGCTGGCCACAGGAACATCTCCTAATGTTCAATTAAGATAAGGCTCAATTATTGTTCAGTCTGCAGTCTCTTTTTTATTTTTTTTTTCTATGTGGAAGCCTTGAGATCGATATAAAATGAAAAAAAAAAATTCATATAGCCCATGATTTCTGTTCCACTGGAGCCCTATTGAACATCTCTCTCCACTCAGCCCTCATGCCTGACTGCCAAGCACGTCACTTCTGCAAACCTCTCCTCCTGTTTCAGCTCAGAGCTGCTGCCTGGAAGGGTCTGTCTGACACTTATCCCTGGAGACTGGCTGCCAGACAGCAGGGCTGGGGAATCAGGTCTCCATGAGGGGTCCCTGCCCTGGCAGGGGACAGGGGACAATTGTGCCATGTACAGGTACCGACCCAGGCAAGGCTTGGAGAGAGAAACCAGCAGGGGCTGGGTTTGGGATGGTGTCACAGACATCTTTTTATGAAAATCCTTTCCTTGGGATTTTTTTCCTCCTGAGAAGCTGAGAAGCCTCAGGAACAAAATGTAAACATGGTTATCTGCTGCTGTGGAATGCAACAGGTGCATCTGTGATTGGTCTCATGTGGTTGTTTCTAATTAATGGCCAATCACAGTCAGCTGGCTCAGACTCTCTGTCAGAGACACAAACCTTTGTTATCATTTCTTCCTATTCTATTCTTAGCTGGCCTTCTGATGAGAACTTTTTCTTCTATTCTTTTAGTACAGCTTTAATGTAAGATATATAATAAAATAATAAATCAAGCCTTCTGAAATATGGAGTCAGATCCTCATCTCTTCCCTCAACACAAGACACCTGTAAACACCGTCACAGGATGGTGCTCCAGGTGCTCTCATGCTCCTGATTCATGGGAAGTTTACAGAAGCCCTGAAATATTCCAGGAATATTCCTGAAATATTCCAGGAATTCAGTTTTTACTTGGGAAAAATGGCCATAATAAAAGCAAACCAAAAGCAGGGCAAACCAATCTGAGAGCACTGGCTCAGTTACACACTAGCACTGGCAAGTTTGGCTCATTTTTTAACACGTACTCAAAGTGACATTTAATCTCCAGATTAATTCCAATTTTACTTCAAAAGATGAAGGGAAACTTGGCATTTAAATTAACCTTCCAGCCCAAAGTGATGTTTTTTTCCTCTACTCTCATTCCCTGAGAACACCAGCACACCTTTAATTACAGCTTCACCCCAGATGATTACTCTGCTCCACTTTGCAAACTCGGCCAAGAAATCTCCTATTCCATAGTTTTTGTGTCTTTGCACATCTCACAGCTCCTGCAGGGCAGCAGCAGCTCCTCTGAGTCCCTCCCTGCTCCTCACAGGCCCAGCATTGACTTTGGTGGCCCCTGGAGAGCAGACGGATCCCGGTGGAAAATCCAGCCAGGAGATGAGGACGTTTCCTTGCTGCCCTCCCGTGGACATGCCATGACCACAGTCACTGGAGCTCGACTGAAAATCCCTGGATTTCCACAGGGATGTTTGGCTGGGCTCTCAACCTGGATTGGTTTCTCTCTTCAAATATTGTTGCATTTTGCAAGAAAATCGGTGTTTTTATGTGGAGACGTTACTAGATCATAAATTTTAATCTGAAATCTCTCTGATACTCAATGATTAATATTTAATGTCTGTTCTATAATGTAATTTCTACAGGCCAGTCTTTTATCTTCAAAACTTGATCAGCACAGACCTACAAAAGTTAGCCTTCAGTATGATAACAATACTTTATGGACACAGGGATTCCTGAATTCCCTCTCTGTCTCCCACTGGCAGTGATGGTGTTCCTGTGAGCATTAAAAAATGAGCTAACACTTTTAATTCTCTATTTTCTCTTCAGCTTGTATTCAGTACCACTGAGCATCAAGTGTGAAATGCTAGGAGGAGCCAGATCAGTGCCAGGACAAGATGAGAAGCAGTACCTTTGCAATTGAGGTCATCATTGAAAGATTAAAAAGAGACTGTGATCTAATTCCATCTGTTAAGTGTCTAGGGACTCCATGTCTAGTACATGAGAATGCTGTCCTTATAATAGGAATTTTTGAAAGATCTTCAAGAAATACATCAACTTCCCAGCTCGTTAATGAATCTTTTTTTCCCAAATGTCAGTCAAATACCTCACATGCTCAGAGTCTGATATTACATACAACAGGCCCATGAACCAAATCCTTCCCCTGTTTTACAGCTGCTGTAAAAATTTATATTTCCCAACAAATCACGACTTTGCCTTTTCTCCTCCTGCCTTAAACAGCGAAGGAAGGGAGAATGTTACAACTCCAGGCTGCCCAGAGGAGAGAAGAACAAAATGCTAAATTGACTCAGTGTGAAAATGTCACCTTACCCTGGTGCAAGCCCTGGTGTTCCCGAGAAGCAGAGGTGGAAGGAGCCAGCTCCAGCTGTTGGGTTGTTTTCCTTCCCCAGGGGAGGTGACACCAAGTGCTGCTCTCAGGCATGGGGGCTCATTGTGGGAATTGAGAGTGCTCCATCCACAACCTCCTTTCTGGTGTCTTGACGTAATGCAAGGTAAAATCTTGCACCACAAATTTTGAAGAGCTGCCTTAAGAATTGTAAAATCACAGGATGGTGTGGTTTGGGAGGGAATTTGAATCCCATCCAGTGCCACCCCTGTCATGGGCAGGGACACCTTCCACTGTCCAAGATTGCTCCAAGCCCTGTCCAGCCTGGCCTTGGGCACTGCCAGGGATCCAGGGGCAGCCACAGCTGCTCTGGGCACCCTGTGCCAGGGCCTCAGCACCATCACAAGGACACACTTCCAGTTTGGAAGCATTCTGGCCACAATTCCATTTTGGCAGCAGCTCCTCTTTCCTAGCTACAGAATTGACTTCCCTTAACAATAGTTACTTTTCTCTTGCTAGCAAGTAAGCCCTGGAATGAAACACCTCAGACACCCAAAAATTCTGCAGAGCCCCATCCTTCTCAGATTTGCAGTAGGAAGTTTCCATTGGTTTTGAATAAACCAGAGAGTGAGTGTGAGTAGTGAGGGCTCATTTCTAATCTGGAGTGAGTTTATGGACAAATCCAGCTAGTAGAGGATAAAGCTGCTTATACACTGACCTGTAGTCACATAGCTGCTGCAATCATCTGAAAAAATAAATCCCAGCAGAGGCAGGAGTCAGGTCATGGCTCTGCTATCAGCTCACCCTCCTTGAACAGACTGCAGCCACGTGAGTGTTTTGGTGCCCGTGATCTCTTGGGTTCAAAATAGTGTGTGTGCCTTAACTTGTGCCCTCTGGGAAGGCTTTTTATGGGCTATTCTTTGAGCAGCTGTGTACAGGTAATCCTCAGGTTTCTCTGGAGGTGTGGAACACACTGGGACAGAGATACCCACACAGGCACTGAGCTTTGCAGCTTGCTCTGATTTCCAGTACAGGCCTGACTGGATTTAGTGACTGATGTTTGTCTCTCCCCAGCCTGCTCCACTGGCTCCCCTGAAATCCTACAGCCTTTAGGCTTCCCCAGCCAAAGTTGCACCAGGAAGATGTGTATCCTTGGCTTGTCACAGTGATATTTTCTGAAAAATCCCTTTGCCAAGATTTCTTCTCCTGGCAAGATGAGAAACCTCAGCTTCTCCACTTTTTGCTCCTCTGGAATGTGATTTGGAGAATTGTTTACCCAGCATGTGAATTGTTTTAACTTAACGACCAATTCCAGTCCAGCTGTGTCAGGACTCTGGTCAGTCACAAGTTTTTATTATTCATTCTTGTTTAGCCTTCTGATGTATCCTTTCTCTTTCTTTAGTATAGTTTTAGTATAGCATTTTCTTTTAACATAATATGTAATGTAATGCATTGCAATGTAATGTAATGTACTGATATATAATATAATATAATATAATATAATATAATATAATATAATATAATATAATATAATATAATATAATATAAATCAGTCTTCTGAGAACTTGGAGTCAAATTCTCACCTCTCACTTCATCCTGGGGACCCTCACAACACCACAACATTGGCTTCTGTACAAGGTCAGAGGCTTTTGCCAGTTTTACCCATCCCAGAGCCCTGAGAGGTGGGAAGAGTCCTGGCATTCCATTCCTGGGTGTATCTACAAGGCACAATTTTTTCACACACTCATATAAAACCTCTGTTCCCCTCATGTGTTATCAAGGTTGCTCGAACAAAGGAAATTGTGTCTAAGCTGAACACACATGGTGATGTCAAATCAAGAGTGTCCAGAAAGCCAACAGCAACCTCACTCTTGAAAATATGATGATAAAGAACAAGTTACATTGCTTTAAATTACAGTTCTACTGCTTTTGAGGTTAGTTGCCAGGTGGGAGCAATATTTTGGTGGATTGTTCTTTACCCAAAAGGTGTCACATCTTAACTGAAACCCCACAAGTTGCATGTAAAATTATCCTTTCTTTACCAGCCATGTTCCCTGGCTCCTTATTTCCCAGATTTCCTGTGAGCTTGGGTCTACCCTAGAAGCAGGAAGGCATTTCCAGAAGTCAGGAGCTTTGCTCAGTGCCAGAGCATGATCCCTGCCAGCTGCTTCCCTTGCTGAGAGGAGCCCAGGAGCAGCAAGGACGTGTGCTGCACTCCCCAGGCTGCCTGCGAACCATGACATGGCACTTCTCAGTCACCTCCTTTCCAGTATTCGAGGTTTGACTGTCCCAAAGCAGGAGGCAAGGGCTTATTTTAGCTCTTGGAGCATCTCAAGAGCTTCTGGAGATGGAAGGCAGAGAGAAATAAGGGACAGGAACTGCAAGTTCCTTCATAGGGCTGGTGCTCAGGCCTTCAGCAGGACAAGGGGGGATGACAGAATAAGGACACACATTTCAACAATCACTTAAGGAAATTCCTTATCCTCATTAATCTGTTTTTATGAGAATCCATTCTGTCCCAAACTCAGTGACAATTCCAACAGCGCCACCCTGGATGAGCCCAGTTCAGGCTCCTCTCTTGATTCCCTTCTGGTTCCTGCAGATTTCTCTGGGATGTGTTTTTCTATAATGTCTGTCTGCTGTTATTTTATTTTTTTTTCTGTGTGCATAATATTCTTTTCATCCCCCAAATTTAATTTTCTAACTTGTTGGCTTTATTGCTTAAAATTTTAGTAGAGGTTTTGGGTGTGCTGCCGACAAAATAATAATTTATATTGTATCAGTCAGTATCACTCCATTGTCTTAATCTTTCATAATGGTTTTTCTGCAGCTTCCAATTTTCCTCCGAATAAAACAAATTACTTAGCAAGTGGAATATCTTCTTGTCATAATAATTTAATATTAAAATGTCAATAAGATTTGGTACACACAGCAGAGGGCACAGAGGTACAGAGGCAGAGCAGAAATGAAGTAAACTTAATAAAGTGAGTGAGAAGGTACAATAGGGATTGAGGTTGGCTCCTGCACTGGATATGAAAGAACCTTTTTATCCTGCAGTGCAGTACAATCATTGTGTAAGCAATGAAATGATTGCAGGAGCATTTCTTGCTGCTGGTGCTGGCTGACACTTGGTCCAGCACCAGCCCTGGGGATGGAGCAGCCCTGGATGGGGACAGTGGTGGCACAAGGAGGGCAGGAGGGGCTGGGGGCACGCCCTGCCCTGTGCAAGGCAGTGCCATGGCTTGTGGTGGGTGGAAGCACCAGTCTGTGCTTCAGCACCCTGATCCAGCCTTTGGGGCAGGATTGGTGCTGGGAAATCTGAGCCTTGCATCAGCAGGCAGAACTCAACACTCGCTTGTGAATGTTCTCATGAAACTCCCAAGTTTCATTTTGGTCAAATTCTCTTTCTGATCCAAACTCAACAGATTGCACTGGCAGACGAATGCTAAATGCTGTGAATTTATCTAGAACATAATGAGCTCCCTAAAAATGTCTGGAAGCCTCAGGAGTAGATATGTCCTTTCCCCAGCAGGGGATGGTCAGCAGGACATGCTTTGGGAGCAGTCCTGATCCTCCTTGGGCAGCCTACACTACACATCTTTGTGAGATGAAAGTGCAGAATTACAATGGCAAATCCAGAATAATTCAGGTTGGAAGAGACTTTAGAGGTCACCCTGTCCAACCCACTTCTCAGAGCTGGGCTAGCTTCAAAGTAGCATAAATTCAAAAAGAAGCACATTTGCATGAGCTCCAGGACCTTATTATCTGTCTCTGTTCCGTCTCAGGCTAGAGGAAAAGCTGTTCCTGTATCTAACCAGCCTTTTCTCTCCTGCAGCTCTGAAAATGGGTGTTGCATTCACAGCTGACTCTTTCCACACAAATATATCACCATTTGAAGTCCCCGTTTGCAGCACCTAGCATCTCCTCCTGCTGAAACAAGACACAGGGCTTGATTTAAGTGCTCAGTTTCTCGTAATCCCTGGGAGGGAACAAAAATGGAGAGCTGGAGAAACCCTTCTCCCTCTTCACAAAGGAATATCTTACACTGTGGTTTCACTCTGCATAGCAAGTAGGCACCACTTTTATGTCATTTTAACCAAAGACTGACAAGAATCAGCTGAAATATGTCTTGTTATGTCCTGCAGCTTTCCACAAATAATCCCAGGGGTGCCTGGGCTGCACAGGCTGGAGCAGAACACCAAGGAGCTGCAGAAATGTTCCCACCAACTGAGAGCATCACAAAGTTTGATGAAAGTTGGTTTAGTCTTCTTCTCACATTGTTTTACCAAGAATGAATAGGAAAGGTCCTTCATCCACTCTGGGAGGTTTTTCCTTATTAACTGCTGCCCTCCTATGTGTTAAAATAAAAGCGGTAAAGAACAAAGTCCTTGGAACAGTCACAATGTTGGATGTCAGGATGGTGTAACTGTCAAGAGCTGTAAACAAAACTTCTGGAAAAGGAGGATTTTTTGAATCCCTGTGCCAGTGGAAGGCTGTTTGCTGCTGGATGGTTTGTTTTCCAGTTCTGACTGTACCAGTTTAAAATCAGTCAGCACGTTTCTCCAGAGCTCATTCCACAGGACTAATTGCTCGGATAATAGGGAACTGATGCTGATGTTCAGCCAATATTTCCCTCTCCTCCCCAGTGGGCACTATCTGGCTGCCACCAGAAATCCCTCCCTCTCTCTATCTACATGTTAATGCTTCTATCTACACCTTAAATACTTGTTGCTCACTATAATTCTCCCTCCTCCATTCAAATTTTAGCTCAGCAACACTGCCATAATACAGCTTTTATTTATCACATAACTCTCTGTCACTCCTTCTTAATTGCTTCTCATTTGTTGGCTTCTTCCTGGTGTTGAAGTCGTCATAACAGAATACAATTTTCTACATGTGCCCAGCTGCTCTTTTATGGACAATATTCACATCTTTTCTCCCTTTCAAGCCTCAGTTCTTTCAGACCTGTTTGGTTGACTTATTTGCAGCTGTGCAAAATATATTCAGAAAATATATTCTGCAATATCAGATATTTGGGGTTTCCATATTGCCTCCCCCTGCTGAGTGTGTCCCACCTACCAGCACCAATCAATCCCACCTAGAATCCATCCCTCCATTGGATTCATCTCACTGTGCATTGCCTCATTTCTTTTCTCTCTTGGTCCATCAGTGTTTTCCCCAGAATGGTTTTCCCATTGTTGCTTGCTATGCCTTCCAATTTGAGCATCACCTGGGAATTTAATTACTGTGTTTTCTGCCTGCTTTTCTAGGTCAGTAACTGTGAATTTGAGCAAGACTGGACATAATAGGAGTCCCTGAGGTAGCCTTAGCACAGCTTCCCCTAACTGGGCCTTGCAGGCTGATGTGGCACAGCTAACAGAATCCAGGGAATGCTCAATCCATGTGGAATCACTCCAAGGAATTAGATAGAGCTGGTTTTTGAGTAAGGGTTTGTAAGTCACTGTATAAAATTATTTACTGGAGTCCAAAAATGACAAAATAAAGGTTTGACATGCAAATTTAATAAAACAACTAACCCAGCAAGCTCCTTTCAGCTAGAAACATCAGCTGCTCTCCCTTCTGTATCCTCCTCTCCTCTGGGATTTATGCAGGTCCCCTTATGGACTGTGCATCATTTACCTGAATGAATCCCAAAATGCTTTGGGTAGGAAAGACCCTAAAGACCATACAATCCCAAATCCCTTCCAGAGGGTATGCCAGCTTCCTGCCAAGCCTTTATAAGTTTTCCCGTTCGTGCCAGCATCCTGCCCTGTCTGGTCTGGCTGGGAGCAGCAGCACTTCTGGATGAAGGGCAATGCTGGGTTTCTCCTGCAGACACACCCCAATGGTGCATCCACACCACCAGAATTTGGCCCAGTCCTGAGGTGGGCTGAGTGCAATAAAACTGAACAGAATGAGCATTACATCCCACTCCCCAACAATTTGCTCACTTTTGTCAAAATACTGATGTTTGTTTTCAGAGATGTCCTGTATGTGAGTAAATTCTCTTCACCTCCTCAATCCCTTTGCAAAGACTGAGAAAAAGAGAATAAAACAAAACCCAAAACTTATTTGTAGAATTGTTCAGAAAAATCTTTTCAAAATACGAAGGGAGCTGAAAATGATTTCAAGACTCCATAGAGCAAGATTGATAAATAAAGCATAAATTATGCTCTATTATCTGCCTATCCCACAGAGTGGTGCTGCACCCCACAGGGCACTGTGTGCTCATCCATGGGCCAGGACTGAATATGGATAAAGCTATCACCAATTCATAGCAAAGCCTAATGGAGCAGTATTTGGAAAGCACTTGGGACCTTCAATTAAATACATTACTTTTTATTATTTCCCTTATTTCCCTAACACCTAGGGGCAAAAAAAAAAAAAAATCAGGCTGGTAACCAATTTCCGACTAATTAAATGTGAGTGTGTGTCCACACAGGAGCAGCAGAGGTGGGTAATTCTGCACACGAGGAGGGTGAGCTGGAGCGGCCACAGGGCTGCCTGGGCTCTGAGGCATTCCCAGATGGCATTCAGGAAACATTTCAAGGGGATCAAAGCCGCCTCACGGGCGCTATACAAATTCACCATCATAAACACTGAATAATACATTACACTAATCTGATTGCTATTGACTGCTCCAGTTGCATGTGTGACCTTGGGCATACATTAATCAAAGGCAGCCGTTCCTGTTTCCATCCTGCAGCCACGAGCCAAACTCATCTCAAATCTCCTCCAGTCCCTGCATCTCTTTCTGTTCTGTCTGATGTCACTCAGAGATGGAGGCTGGTGGGAAATGGCTTTTTTCTGTCTCCCCCTCTTTGTTTGAACACTGTGGTGGTGTCTGAGGGTCCCCAGGATGAGGGAAGAGATGAGAATCTTGACTCCATGTTTCAGAAGGCTGATATATATTAATTATATTATATTATATTACATTACATTATTATATCATATCATATAGTATCATACCGTATTATATCACAGTATATCATAGTATATTATAATGTTATATTATATTATAAATGCTATACTAAAACTATACTAAAGAAAGAGAAAGGAGCCATCAGAAAGCTAGAAAGGAATGAAAAATAAAATCTTGTGACTGACCAGAGTCTTACACAGCTGGATCATGATTGGTCATCAAGCAAAAACAATTCACATGGAACCAATCAAAGATGCACGTGTTGGTAAACCATCTCCAGACCACATTCCACAGCCATCAGACAGTTCTTGTTTACATTTCTTTTCTGAGGCTTCTCAGGAGAAAAATCCCAGTGAAAGGATTTTCATAAAATATGTCTGTGACAGAACACACACACAGGAGCGCTCTGATATGGAATAACAAAAACACACACCTTTGTGTCCACCCAGCGCTCCCTGAACCCAATTTAGCAAGTGTGGCAATCTGAAAGAGCTCTGGAGCTTGAGAGTAATTGGTTTCCCAGCAGAGACTACAACTAATCCCAGAAGCTCTTTGGAATTTCACCAGACGTGTTTATTGTTTACCCTAAGAAAGGAGGCCTCGTGGAAATGAAAGAGCCCATTGCCGACACCCCCCTCACAGTGCTGTGTGTGTGTTTGCTCACAGGAGCTGCAGCAAGGCTAAAACCCAAAAATCCCCATCCCTCATCACTTCCCTTTCCCTTTGTCATTAACAGGCGACAGGGAATACAAGAAAGAGCTGACAGTGTGTTGACAACAAACAGAAAAGGCATTGCTTTGCCTGCACTGATTCCCTTCTCTCTCCCCAAGGCTATGAGATGATACTTGCAGCATTATATTGCAAAAATCTCCTGCAGGTGCTCCCTGGTTTGCTGCCTCCTGCCCCGAGGTGGTGTTTGAGTGTGGAGAGCCTTCCCCCAGGGCGTGTTGGAGCCCAACAGCAGGGCTCTCTCAAAGCGTGGTGTAACAAACATAAAATCAGACAAAACCCCAAAATAATCTGTGGAGCTGGGTTTGATGCAGTCTCAGACCATTGGCATGCAAATGCATTCCTTTAACAGCTTTATTCCTTCACTTGAGGCCAAAGCATGACAGTCAATAATTTAAAGGCAAAGGACTGAAAGAGGCTGGGATTATTCCCCGAGCAAGTGTTGTAAATGTAGACCATTTATATTTAAATTAAATTTAAGCAAGCTATGGCAATACTGATACTATATGAATAATTGGCTCTACACCCACAGGTACTTGCTTCTTAACTGTTGGGTTTAAAAATAAATAAAATTTTTAAAAAAACCTTTCAATGCTTCTACTAAAATTTCACTCCGTGCCTTGTCAGAGAGGGCTGAGAGGAAGCTGCTGAAGAATACCTGGGCAAAAAGGAGAAATAAAGAGGAGGAGGTTGTGTGGCTCCTCCTGACAGTCCAGCACTTCTGCCTCCAGCTATGCAAAAACACACAGAGAACTTAATTAAGAGGGTCCATTTTCTCTACAAAGCCTTTTATGGTCCCTGGCCTTTACTCAGATACATTTACTTTTCCATCAGTCACATCAGAACCTCCGGGCTGCTGCCAGGGGACCCCCTGGAAGCTTTCTCCTTTATAAATTTTTCACACCAGTTCTATTACCTGGAGTGGACTTTCACTCTGTGAGGGTGCAGCCTGATCCCCCCAGACCTCTCTCAACCCTCTCTGCTTCTGCCACAATGAAGAATTATAGTGCATGCAGACCACTCTTCCTGCTTTTTCCATCACTCAGCACCTCTTCAGCACGTAAGGGAGAGCTTCAGGATAAATTAATGGATATTTTAGGACGTCTGAAGAGTGGTCTTAGAAAAATGCAACAAATTTTGTAAAGAAAATCTCCAGTCCCTTGAATACGACCATGAATGGCCATCAAAGACTGCCTTGGAAATAAAAATGATGACAGAGTGTGACTGTGTTCACAGGGGTTTTAGGATGAGGGAAGAGACGAGGATCTCACTCCATGTTTCAGAAGCCTTGATTTATTATTTTATGATATATATTATATTAAAACTATACTAAAAGAATAGAAGAAAGGATTTCATCAGAAGGCTAGCTAAGAATAGAAAAAGAAGGAATGATAGCAAAAGCAAAAGCTTGTGTCTCAGACAGAGTCTGAGCCAGCTGACTGTGATTGGCCATTAATTACAAACAACCACATGGGTCAATCACAGATGCACCTGTTGCATTCCACAGCAGCAGATAATCGATGTTTACATTTTGTTCCTGAGGCCTCTCAGCTTCTCAGGAGGAAAAATCCTGAGGAAAGGATTTTTCATGAAAGATGCCTGTGACAACAGAGTTTGGTGTCTTTGTGGGTTTTTACCCAAGTGACACAACATGAAATGGTCACACATTGGAAATCACACTGCAAAGGGACATTTCTTGTCTCTCCTAGGACTCCTTCTCACATCCCACAAGGAAGTTTTAACTCAGCTCCCATATGGAGGTCCAAAAGGGAGGATTGCTGGCTATTGCAAACATGGATGTTTCCAAAATATTGTAGGACAGAAACTCCAGGAATTCTTTCACCAGGTTCAGGAAGTGAAATAAAGGAATGGCTGAAGACTCCATCCTACACTGAGTGGCTATTTTGTTTTCCCATGAGTCAGGCAGCTGATCTTTTACTCTGCCCTCCCTTTTCACCAGAGCAGCCTAGAGTTGAGGAACCTCAATTTCAGTTGCACAAGTCTAAAGCCAGCGTAACTCCTGACTCCTGTGGGCATTACTTTTGATTTATACTCATGACGCCGAGCAGAAAATCAGATCCAGGGAATATAAATCAAACAGAGATCAATACCAAGCATCAAGGTACTAATTCTATCTCCTGAAACAGCCCTTACAAGCTGCAGGAGGCCAGGAGACAATTCCCCTGGCACAGGCACGGCAGATTTATGTGGAGCTGAGGTCCTGGTGCAGGGGAGATGTTGGAGGTGGAAGGGGATGGGTCTGCACTTCATGCTATTAAGAATCTCTGTCTGTCTGGGCTGTCAAACAGTCTGGGGGCAGCTTTGGGAGCTTGTCATAAATCAGCACACCCTGGACTGGGGATGACAACCTAGTTGGTTTAAAATTATTTTTCACTGTGATTTTTTTGCCTCCAGGAACCACAGAACCTCAGCCTTGCTTCTCCTGATGGGAGGACCATGGAATAAGGAGTGGCTGACAGCTCTTCCCCGAATCCAAACCCTCCTGAATGGCATGGCAATGTTCTCTTCATCTTCCAGTGACACAAGAGCAGCAAACCTGGTGTATAAAGTGTGCTGGAATGTTTCATGGCTGCAGCAAATGTGCACTGGGTGGGAAGGGCTGAGCCACAAATCCATAAGAGGACACGGTTCAGGGGTTGGGAGTGTTCTGCAAGCAGCCCACAAAGTGCCAGGCAGATGTTCACACATGCCAACAGCTTGTCTGGTGGAGTCTTAATTTGTTTTTAGGAGCTGTAGTAAAAAGGATGAGGTGCTCTTTCTGCTTTCTGCCAGCATTGGTAAATGTGACTACATATATTATCACAGCCTGAAATCAAAGGGCTCAGGAGTGGAGGAGTGGGAGAAGCACTGAAAATCAGCAAGGATTTTGTGCATTGGAAAATTTTACACCTTATTCATCAAAGCACAAATTCAGCAGTTCGTTGCTTTGCGGAAAATTTTTGAGAAATGGGATTGAAAAGGGAAACTTGTTTTGGGCCTTGTGGGGAGGCTGGTGGGGAGGGATTGATGGCATGTTAAACAGCAATAGCTGATTGCATAATTAAGTAATAAAACTCTCCAAGTAGTAATTATAGCACATGTCAAACAGAGTTATAAGGCAGGAGACAAAGGCCAAGTGATTAGCCATTGGAGAAGTGTAACAATTCCCTGGAAATGCCCATCCCAGAGCGCTGCTGGCGCAGTGAAATACACTTTGTAATAAATGCCAAAGAGTAGGACCAGCTTTACATTCTGAGATGATGGCAGTGCCTCCCATCAGTCTCCCATCTCTCTTTCACCATGCCAAAGGGTCAGGGCAGCAGCCAGGGCCGTGGGATGGGGCTGGGCACAGGATTTCTTATGGTGTTCCTGGGAAGCCCAGCCTTCTCCTGGCTCAGAGCTGTGCCGTGGTATCTGGTGTGATTGAGCTCAACTCTCCCAGCACTGATGCACACACAAAATCCATTTCATTTTGTTCTGGACGGCTCTGGAAGTGTTTTAGAATCTGCTCTTTGTTATCTTGTAGCACTTAGAACAGTCTGCTGGGAAAGTTGTGGTGTCTGTCTGGGACATATCTCAGATATCTACTGGCACACGCACTGAGCATAATTCCTGTTGCTGTGGATTTCACACAGAGAGGTTTCTACTTCATTAATTCCAAAGAATAAAAAAAACCACCACCCCTGATCTCTATCTCAGTGCAGAGATACATAATATTGTATTTTTCTCTGAAATTCATTCTGCCTGCTGATCCAGGGGCAGAGGCAATAAATCCATTCATAAGCTAAGACACCTTCTGGTCATTCAGACTTCAAGAATCCACAGCTGGCCCGAGCCCAGGATTGTGAGGGTTCCTACCTGTTGCAGGTTACTGTTCAAATGCACACTTGGACACCATTTATACACATGTCAGTCTGTCATTGACATATGTTATGAAAAATCTCTTCACCAGGATTTTTTCTCTGAAGCCTCAGAGAAAAATGAAAACAATAATTATCTCATTTGCTTCTCCTGTGTTTTGCTGCTTTCGAATGTGGTTTGGACATTGTTTATCCAACATGTGAATTGTTTTGACTTAATGACCAATCACAGTCAGGCTGTGTCAGACTCTGAGGAGTCAGTCATGAGTTTTTAATTATCATTCTTTGTAGCCTTCTGTCTGTATCCTCTCTCTATTCTTTATAGAGACTATAGTTTAGCATAGCATAGCATAGCATAGCATAATATAATATAATATAATATAATATAATATAATATAATATAATATAATATAATATAATATAATATAATATAATATAATATAATAATAAATTAGCCTTCTAAGAACTAATGGAGTCAGATTCATCTTTCCTCCCCACGATGGGGGACCCCAAAAATACCACATCAGTCTTTTCTTGAGCATCACTCAATGTGTAAAGAAGGTCTAAACTATTGATTTTTAGTTTCATCTTATACACCTCCTGCTCAAGGAAAAGTGCTTGACTTACCTTCTTTAAACCTTCTGCTATTTTTTATATCTCTATCATCACTTTGCTATTTTTTTATTTCTCTCTGTCATCACCTCTTATTCCTCTAATGTCTAAGATATATAGTTCTAATATTTTAATCTTTCCACACACTTCAACTTTCTGTTCACTTAATCATTTTCATTGCCTTCCCCAGACCTGTTTTATTTCTGCTCTCTCCTTCCACAAGACTGGAGAGCAAAGCTGAGCAGAGGATCCATAGTTGGTGTCACTTCATATTACAGATAAGGAATAATTCTGTGCTTTCCTCGAGCTTTTTCTTAATGCAAACCAACGTTTTGTTGCTTTTCTGGCCACCACTGCTCACTGAAGGGATGCCTCGTTGGCAGTGACACCTTGTTGCTCTCCTGACTGCCTACAGTTAATTTACCACACGTGAGCAGTTTAAATTGTTTTCTTTTTCCTTTCACTACGCTTCACTTCTGCTTACTTACGCTGAGCTGATCCCTGGAACGCACTCCACCCAGCTCTTTTAGAGACTCCTGGAATGATTTATCATTTCACTGATGCCTCTGGCTGTTGAAATCCTTATTTTGGCTTGCTGGTCCTGGAGCATCCCACCTCCAGCCCTGCCCTCTCTGTGTTATTCCCCTTCCCCTCACAAGGGAGCTCTGCCAGGAAAGGTTTGTCTGAGACTATTTAAAACCTCCTTGCAGATGGAAATTTTTGAAATCTCCTGCTCTCTCCGCTCTGCTGCAGGAACACAAAGAAGTGTAATAGGCTGGAGAGAAATGATTATTATTTTTTACAGCATGGAGCAGTTTTTGTCCATGAGATCAGATTAAGCAGCATTTTATCATCACCATACTTTTAGCTCATTTATTTGATTAAAGTGAGTACCATTTCTCTTTGCTTTCCAGGTATTTCCTAATGAGCAATTCTCACCTGTGATGTACCTGCCACTCCATCAGCAGCCTGTGACACTGCATTGTACATAACCCCAGAGAAGCAGCACACTTTGGCTCTGTTTTCACATTTAAACAATGCAGATCACGATATCGACCTTGTTTTGTTAAGCATATTGAACCCATCCACAGCAAAAAATAATGTAAAGATCTTTTTTCTCCAACTATGTGATGAAAAAGCCACCAGATCTTTCTGTTTTTCTGTAAAATCCATTCTTAAATCATCACGATAACAATTTTCCATTAACCCTGCTGACTGTAAATAAGCATCAGTGCAAGAGAGAGAGATATTGTTTTTTCCATTTGGAAACCTTCATAAACACAGCCTTAGGAGCATCCAGAGGTGTTGAAACACAATAGCCTGCCTGTGGACTTCCAAGGAAGCGTTCAGCAGGTGTGTGGACGTGGCACTTGGGGACATGGTTCAGAGGTGAACGTGGCAGTGCTGGGTTAGTGGATGGACCTGGTGATCTCAGAGGGCTTTTTCCACCAAAATATTCCATAATTCCAAGGAGCCCAGAACTCCTCACCTCCATAATCCTATATATGCTAAAAGTTTTATATCCCTGGTACCACTATGTTTATCCCATTTCTGGAGAGTTACCAAAATTTAGTGTTAACATTTAAATACAACAGATTATAAAAATAAGTGAAATGTGCTACTCCTTTCAATTAACTCCTCACTTTACCAGGTAATAAAAATGCCTGCCTTCCTCTCCCTTCAGTCACACTCTTCCTCAGCCTCAGAACCCTTTGTTGTACCAGGAAAGAGCCAGAGGAATGTTATTTCCACTGTATTTGTGAGTATGTGCATAAAACCCCCTTTTTTCTCATCTCTGCTCTCTCTTGGGCCCTATTAAACACAACCTGGGTTGTGGGCAAGGCTGGGGAGGTTGGAGAAGTGCTGCACCTGCGTCTTACAGAGAGCTTTGATGGCTGCAAAGAGGCAATAGTTATTCCAGCATTGTGGTATTTACCTCTGCGAAGGTAATTCTGGAATTTGTTATGTGAGAATGAGGCAAGGATTCTTTAATAATGCACAAATTAAAGGAACTCGAAGCGTTAGCATCATTGCCTGCTAATAACATTACAACACACCTGCTATGAGGTGTGTGCATATATCACATTTCCAGCTTCCAAACAGAAGCATAAACACCATGAAATAGAAATTTAATTATATAATACTGTTTAGTGGCTGGGTTTATGCTTTGGCTGTGTATTAAGCAATGTTCCTGAAGTACCTGTCTTCACAAGCACTGGAAAAATTAAACCATTAAATCGATTTCACAAATGTTTGCTGTGCAAACATGACAAAAACTCTGCAAATGCAGGGAATTTATTGTGGGGGCCAAGTGCTTCACTCATATGGTGGACACACTAAATACCCTCTTTTAAGTCTCAAATCTGCATTTTAGGAGATACCTTTCCAAACAGAGGAGTTTGCTGAGCTGGACATCGAAGATTAGGCAAACTGGCAACCCAATATAAATGCAAAGCTTGTTGAAAGACATTTCCAACTATAGAGCTGAGGGTAAAATTTTTTTTAAAGGCATTTAGTGGAAACAGGCTTCAAAATTCAGCATTTCTTTGTTGCTGAGAATAGTGAGAGTTTCTAAAAGTGCTCCTCTTTTCTTGCACAGAGAGACAGAGTGGGTCACCCTGTGGTCCTGGCATTTAGAAAATCCCACGTGGTACTTTTGGTTTCTGGGAAACGGTGAACTCTTCAGAACAAATGGGGGTTTTTGAAAAGGCAGGTTTTCCACTGAAATGGGCATTTCAGGTACACGAGCTGGGTGTATGGAGTACTCCAGATGTTACAGTCTAAGTGCTCCCCCGTGTGTTTGCTCTCATCCTCCTACTAGAGTTTTGGCTAGAAATTCCCTACAAGCTTAAAAAATATTAGATAAAGCTGTAGGGGGGGGGGGGAATCAGCAGGTTTCAGCAACATTTCTAACTCGTGTCTGTAAAATATCACAGAAAAAAAAAAGCAACTTAGATATTTAGGGTTCTTAGTCATTGTCACACTTCTGTCTCTCTGGTCTCTCAGGAATCAGTCTGAATTGCTCCACGGGATGATTAAAGTGGTTTAATTACAGGATCAGGGCTGTGTGGGATGGGAGAGGTGCTAATGGGAATTCATCTCCAGCTGGATGCCCCCAGGACACTCTGGTGACTGGAAAGAGCTCAGAGCAGTGAGGGGGAAAAGAGGAATATTCCCCTTGCCTTGGGGCTCAGTGGGGCTCTGCAGGAAGATCCTGTGAAGAATAATCCTGGCCAACATCCTGAGCAGGATGGAAGGACCATCCATTGCCCAGGCTGGTCATTTGTGCCACAAGCAGGCCTCTGTGATCCATCAAAAATTAGGCTGTAGCTGATAAAATTCTTTTTACTTTTGTTGGTTTGGTCTCAGGTTGCTGTTGATATTTGCTGCCCCAAGATGTGCAGGATGTCTCTGTTTCAGCCCACACAACTGAAGAACGAGTCTGGACTCTTCACCTTTCGGTCTTGAGGTTGTTTATTAATTCTTATCTATAAAATTTTCTTTCTGCCCAGCCGAGATCAGCTCAGCAGGGCAGCCACAGGCACTCTGACCACCCCTGAGGTGGTGTTGTCCTTTTATACTACAAACTGTATATATCATTTACACTTAATTCCCAATACCTATCACCTATGTGAGACAGTGCACTTCTACTCTAAACCAATCCCAAAGTGTCAACATCACTGCAGAAAATGGAGAACAAGAAGAAGAAGAAAGGCTGGACACACCCAGATTCCTCCATCTTGTCCCCATAACCCCCATACCAAAAATCCTTAAATCTACATTTTCACCCCTTGAATATTTTGTTACCTCGCTATTCAAACCTCTGTGACTTTCAGGTCCTCATACAAAGCTGGTAACTTGCTCCAAGGGTCACAATCAAATCCCCAGGTGTTCTGGGCTGTGTGCCAGGGTCTCTGAGCCCCCTGACAGGGTCCTGGGCAACTCTGGACACCCAGAGGGATGTGCTGAGTTCTGACAGTTTGGGGTTTTTTTTGCTTTGTTTTTGTTTTTAGTTTGCTGCTCCTGATTGGTTCTGGCTGCAGAGGAGCTCAGGTGCGTTGGGCTGAGGGGAATGGGGAGTTTCCAGGCTGTTCTGCAGGAGCAGAGGATTTGCACACCCAGGCTGCAGCACTCACTGGGGGTTACCTGGCACAGCCCTGGGTGAGAGGTAGATGTGTCTGAATTTTCTGGCTGATGTTCCCCATCGATTTTCCTGAGACAGCCTAGGCAAATAATTTAAACTCAGTGCCTGAGTTTGCTTATGCCTTCGATGAGCAATGGATGATATAAAGTGGCTGCCTCCCACAGACCCCATGAGTCTTTAATTTATGTTGGAGAGGTGACTGGAGCTGTTTCGCTCCAGAGCCTGTAACTGCAAGACGTTGCTAATAATTCACCAGCAACAAGTGAGCCCTGTACCTGGGGATAAACATTTAGATTTGTAGCAAACATTTTTCACCTATGAAAATAAAAGTAAAATTTGCAGCTCCAAGTCCGCGTACCTTGAAAAACTCTTCCAAGGTCTCCTGTTCTGCTTCTGTCCTGCAGGCTCCAGCTCTCCATCCCTGAGCTCAGCTTTGCAGAGACTAATCCTTTCCTCTGCATGGAATTACATGGATAATTGTGCAGATACCCTGTGTCTTCTAGCAGATTTACTGGGATATCTCACACCACCATACAGCAGATCCCTTTTATTCAAATCTTCAATCAATTCACTCGGGCAAGTTCCTAAGCAAATGCAGGAATACATTTTAGCTGAATTTCAGGGGATACTTATTGCATGTTAAATACCACTAGGCAATTATTTAATGAGGTTTAACAAGTATGTAATAGATACATTACTTATGACCTAGATGTGAAACCTCAATGAATATGTTTAATCAATTGGCATTCAATTTACATACATTAGGTTTTTCCTGCAGCACGGTGCTTTATTTTAGCTCTCTGTCCAACAGACTAGCCTTGCAGACTTGTTAACCACTTGCTGTCCATAATTTAGGTCCAACAAGGTACCTGGAATATAGCAAAACCAAAAAATAACATCCATCTTGCTCTTGGTGAATTTATTGACCATAATTACTCATTTAGAAATGTAAATCCCATTTGGTGCATCAGTAAACTCAATTATCTTCTCTATGTTCCCAGCTCTAGGGACCTTTCTGTGCCCCAGGCTGTTGGGGCCATCCTTGTTTTCTGATTCAACAAAAGAAGCTGGCTTGTCCCTTCTTTGGGATGTCAAGATTTTCCCTGGCTCTGCAAAGGTAATGTAGGATTAAAGTGGAATTTAAATGAGCATTGCTGATGGATGTCCTAGGGTGGAATTACTCACTTGAAACATCACAAACAACCCAGAATCTCCTCTGCCTCTCTATAGTGCTACAGTTTAATTAAAGCTTAATAAGGAGCAACTGGGTCTTTGTCCAGCTGTATTCATTAATTTCAGTGTAACTTGTGGTTTTGTTCTCATCAGCAGTAGAAAAAATATCTCTCTTCAAAAAGCTGTGAGAAATACAGAAAGATCTATTAAATAACGCTGAAAGCAAGCACAGACAGAGGACTGATGAGAAAGGAATGAATTTTCAGCACTCTGAAGGTGCCTCAGAGCTGTGCCAGGTGGAGATTTGGGAACCCCCTGATCCTTCCCCCATGAGCACAGGCAGCCAAACCCTGAAGGGAAGGTAAAAACCATGGGGAATATGAATAATATTTCTGTAACCTGCTTCATTTTGTGATAGACCTCTCCCTGCAGCTTCCTCAGCCAGGTGCAACATTGCTCCTAAACTGTGTCCTTGGACCCCAATGTCCCTCCCAATCTGACTGGGCATCACCATGTGCTGCACAAGGAATCAGGAAGAACTTTTTAAAAAATGGAAAATGGCTCTGTGAACACAGTGGGGGAAGTGAGAAAAGAGCCCAAATCTTGGTGTTCTGGCTTCAGAATACTGAAATACTAGGGTTAAATCTCCACTTGCACTGTGGAGATTTGGGAACAGAACTCCCTCATCCTTCCCCCATGAGCACAGCCAGCCAAAGCTTGTGCTTCAGGTGGCTGAAAAGAGCAAGGGAAGGTAAAAACCATGGGTAATGTGAATAATATTTCTGTAACCTCCTTCATTTTATTATAGACCTGTCCCTACAGCTCCCTCAGCCAAGTGCAATATTGCTCCTAAACTGTGTCCTTTGATCCCAGTGTCCCTCCCCATCCAACTGGGTATCACCATGTGGTGCACTAGGATCAGGCAGAATTTTTTAAAAAGTGGAAAATGGCTCTGTGAAGACAGTGGGGGAAGTGAGAAAACAGCTCAAATCTTGGTGTGCTGGCTTGAGAATACTGAAATACTTGGGTTAAGAGTACATAAAATTGCAGTTTGGGTACAATTCCTCATCTTTCAGCAGACAAAGCCTCGGTGCATTCTCAGGGAAGAGGAGCAGAGGTAAAAATATTGCAGATCCTCACACATCCTCTTGGAACACCACTGAACACAGCCCTTGTGCCTTTGTCCAGTTTTAATTAATATCTTTATCTTGCAGTGGGTTTCTTTGTGGAAATTGTGTGACTCTGGCTGATTTGCCATGTTCTGTGTTTTCAAGCTCTTCTTCCAACACCAAATCTCAGAGTTGCAGGCAAAGTTTGGTGTCAAGATCTGAAGGGCTACACACAAAGCAAGAAGATACATTTTGTTCTTTTCTTCTGCAGAAAGGACGCCCCAGAAGATTAAAGTAACTGGATTTTGATCAGCATTTCCCATTTGCACTGGGCTCTTTACGAATTGAAATGTAAAAGGTCAAAGCTCCAAAAGCATTTTTCATTTCTAAAGAGGTTTGTTCACCACTGTAATTTAATAGCCATGCCAAAGCTGATAAGATTTTGGAATCTGTCCATGGCGTGTATTGATGTCACAGGTCAAAAATAAAGACTTCAATGTAATTTATTTCTCCAAGCACAGTGAAGATAATAACTCAAGCACAGAGCAATATGTTAAAACTAAATTATATTCAATAAAGATGACTTATGCCAGTCTTCTAAAAACTAAATACACTTGGCTCAATTTGAATGTGCTCATTATTGTGGCGTGGTGGCCTCCAGGAGGAACCTGGCCATGGAGGATCCTGGATGGACACTCTGGGCTGTGAGGGCACTGCAAAGGGAAGGAGGCTGCTGCTCCTTTCTCTGTTGAAAATCTGACTTGGGGAAACATTTTCCTGCATCAGCTTCTCCTCCTGTTTTGCTTTCTGCTGGCTGGAACGATGCACAAGAACAAAACTTTGTTCCTGCTATAAATAGAGGCCGTGCATGTGATGCAAGGGGGAGGAGAGCAGATGCTGCACACACAGCTTCAGCTGCAGTGTCAGGATTTAACACTAAGGGAGGGCTGGGGGAAGGGGGCACTTCCAAAACAGTGGGAAAGAAAATTGCCGTCAGAAAATTACCAACAGAGGCAGCCAGGTAAAGCCTTCCTGCTGCTCTTACAGCATCTGACACTGAGGTTCAGCAGCTGCTCCACTCTTAGACTTGGTCTGTCACAGAGACATTTTATGAAAAATCCTTTTGACAGGACTTTTTACTCCTGAGAAGCTGAGAGGCCTCATGAACAAAATGTAAACAATTATTATCTGCTGCTATGTAATGCAACAGGTGCATCTGTGATTGGCCTCATGTGGTTGTTTTTAATTAATGGCCAATCACAGTCCATCTGTCTCAGACTCTCTGGTCAGTCACAAGATTTTATTATCTTTCCTTTCTGTTCCTTTCAAGCCTTCTGATGTCTCCTTTCTTCTATTCTTTTAGTATAGTTTTAATATTCATTTTCTTTTAATATAATATATATCATAAAATAATAAATCAGCCTTCTGAAACATGGAGTCAGATTCTCATCTCTTCCCTCATCCTGGGACCCCTGTGAACACCACCACACTTGGTCCACTCTTAGATTTGGTCCATTTAGCCTTTCAATCAGTGCTCTGAAGGAGGAGGCTGACAAGGATGCTGCTCTCCCCTGTGGATGTTTACTGGAAATCTGCAGGAAATCCCACATTGTCACCAGCTCAGTGTGGAACTTTGACCCCAGAGCAAAATCGAAGTTAGCATGTTTCAGTACCAATCTCAACACAACTTTCAGATTTCCCTCTTTTTTTATAACTCTTTTAGCACATTGCCTCTGTTTTACAGTTTCTGTGGATGACTGAGAGTTTTCCTGAATGCCATAAAGAGGGAAAGTGACTTTTTCTATAATCAGATAGTTAAAGGACAAGGGGAATGGCTTCAAACTGAAAACAGTAGTTTCATATTAGATATTAGAAGGAAATTCTTCCCTGTGAGGGTGGGCAGGCCCTGGCACAGGGTGCCCAGAGAAGCTGTGGCTGCCCCTGCATCCCTGGCAGTGCCCAAGGCCAGGCTGGACAGGGCTTGGAGCACTCTGGGACAGTGGGAGGTGTCCCTGCCCATGGCAGGGGTGGGATGAGATGGCCTTTAAGGTCCCTTCCAACCCAAACCATTCTGGAATTCATTCTATGTCTCTAACTTGAGATAAGGAGACTTGATTTGTACTATGTGCTCCTGGCTGGGTGCCACTGGGTTATTTTAGGCAGCAATTCCTCCTGAGAATTCGTGAAGCCACAGAAAGAATATCTTTGATTTTGGAGAATTTTAAAGGTTTATGTCACAGGTTCAGTTCTTGGGACTCTTGTAAGAGCTGAAGAGACAAACCAGACCTCCCAGCTGGAGGAGTGGAGCTGCCTGAGCACTGGAGACACCATTAAGGAGAACATAAAGGGAGAGACATCCAAGGGAGAGGCAGAATTCCTGTAATCCCAGCAGGCAGGTGTCTTGGTTTAGAAAGACAGGAGTCTGCTAAGGAAGGCCGGAGCCTCCCCTGAAATGGAGAACGTAAACCCTCCCCACCCCTCTGTATTGCTATACATGTTAAATTAAGGGGTTCTCAGGCAAAAATATGGGAGCAGGAAATAAGAGTTCTTTCATAGGGAAAAGAAAAAAATAAAAGGATAAAATAAACAACGCAGTACACTAGAACAGCACTGCCAGAGTCAGAACCCAACCTGACACCCTGTGGGTCAGGCTGTTGGCAGCAGTCCCATTGGAATTGTGGCTCAGCCCTCCTGCAGTGTCAGGGGTGGCTCTGCTGGAGCAGGGATCCTGGAGAAAGGTGCAGTCTCTTCCTCTGAAGATGCAGTGGGAGAGGCAGCTGCTGTTCCTCTGGGGAATCCAGTGGAGAAGCTGTGCTGGTGTTCCAGAACCTCCAGATTATATCCAGGTAGGAATGCTTGGCTCCTCCCTCTGGGCTGACATCTCCCAATGGGATGCTGTAGTTCTTATCAGCCATGCAGGGACATTCAATGGCTGTTATCAGCAATGTCCCCTCCCGAGGGAGGTTTGGATGTGGTCACTCAGAGAGATAAGGCAAACTGCCCACTTGACAAAAGATAATCTGCCATACAGATGGTAATGGAAAACATCTTGCATTGCAATCTGGAACAACAGGAAAATACCAAGGAAGTTACACTGGTTCAACCTATAGGACCTGTGCTGAGCCCTAAGACCCATAAAACAGTAAATATATCTGTTGCTGCACTCCCTTCCAGTCCTGCTGGGAGCAGCAATGCCCCTGCAGCAGTTTGCACTGAGCTTTAAATGTTTAGGTTATGTGCATGCTTTCGTGTTAGGAGAGCACAACCAATAATTTTCAGCAATTTGCATGTCAGAAGAATTGCTTATGGCCAGGTTTCCAGGCAGCTGATTGTAATTTATCCACCATCACACACCTCCAAGGAGCCATGGGGAGGGGAGGCAGGGTCAGGGCTGGAGCTGTCTCCAGACTCTGATGAAAGCCAGGCATGAGTTCCTCTAAACAATAGGAGATTTCTGCTGAGAAGGATCAACCACTGTGAGGAAAAGCAATCAAATGGCTGAGTTGATTATGGAAATGCACATGGTGAGAGATTGGTAACATTTACCCCACTATCAGCTGCAGCTGCACAGCCACCACTGGTATGGACTGAGTGAGGGGAGAGGGAACCAGAGTTTGCAGGGAAAGGTATGGGACTAAACTACAGACCCAAATAAAATCCTAATTCATTAACCAAACTGACAGTGAAAGCTGTAAGACAAGCACAGGATCAATTTCAATTTGAACTAAAGAATAAATCAGCTGCTACAAGGCTTTGATTTACAGGTCACACATCTTCCTGCAGGATGTGATCGAGCAGCACCAGCCTCTGCCAGCTTACAGGTAAATGAACCTAAAGTCAGGGCAGGTGAGGTCATCTGAGACTGTGTGAGAGGCTTGAAACAGCACTATCAGCTTCTCCAATATATCTCACAAAAGCAGCTGAAGAAATCCTTCATAAAACAAAGAGCAATGCTGGAAAATGCCACACAAATCAAGACAAGGGGAAGGAGATGGATCATGAAGGCAAAGGGGATTTTCAAATAAACGAGAGGAAAACATTCACTCACCAAGGTTTATATGGTCAGGTTACAGCAGCTGGAGCCCCTCTCAGGGATCAACAATGGAAGATTTTTGACAGCAAAAAGCAAAAGTTAAGTGCACAAACCACTTCTAGAAAGCAGCAAACAGAAACTACATGAAGCTGTTGGTTTTGGCAAATAAACTTTGAGCATTTAAAAACCAGGAGTTAAACACTACACAGAAAATTCAACAGCAGCTTTCCCAAAGTTGCAGTCCATCAGTGTTACTGGAATGAGGACATGCTGGAATGGAAGAACAAAGTAAATCTTGTAACTGCTCTGCAAAACCTGGAGCCAGCAAAGCCCTGCAAGGAGCAAACAAAATCTCTCAGTGGGATGCTTGAGCACATCCAGAGGGGGCAACGAGGCTGGGGAGGGACTGGGAACACAAACCCTGTGAGGAAGCCCTGAGGGAGCTGGGGGTGCTCAGCCTGGAGAAAAGGAGACTCAGGGCTGCCCCCATCACTCTCTGCAGCCCCTGAAAGGTGCCTGTGCTCAGCTGGGGCTGGGCTCTGTCTGCAGCAGCACTGACACAGCCAGAGCACACAGCCTCAGGCTGCACCAAGGGAAATACAGGCTGGAGATTGGGAAAAAGCTTTTACAGAAAGGGTGATAAAGTTCTGGCATGGCTGCCCAGGGAGGTGGTGGAGTCCCCATCCCTGGGTGTGTTTAACAAAGCCTGGATGTGGCGCTGGGTGAGGGGTTTGGGTGAGGGGTTGGAGCTGGGTTGGACTCGATGATCTTGAAGGTCTCTTCCAACCCAGTGATTCTGGGAATTCTGTGAAAGAGAAATAAACTGGTAAACTGGGAAGGTCTGCAGTGTCTTTCTCACCAAACTAAAGGACTTGGCTATGGAACAAGGCGGGTGAGTGCTGTGGTTTGACTCACAAGAACACACATTTCTATGGTTCTGTAAAAGATGTGGAGATGTGGCACTAGGCTTGGCAGCGCTGGGTTAGTGGTTGGACTCTGTGGTCTTAGAGGGCTTTCCCAACTTAAATGTGTCTATGATTCTATAAGCCATGAGACCAAATCAAAACAGGATAAGTTATAATTTTTAAAAAGTCCAGAAAGCAAGATCCCAGTCTCCAGGCTCAGGGAATTACCATCAAATAGTGTCTAGATTGTAAAAACCACCTGGCAGTGCCCATGGCAGCACATCTGGGATATCTGGAGGTGCAGTACAACACAAAGACAGATGTGCCTCTGTCAGGGGCTGTCCCAGGCCAGGCTGACCCAGTGGCAGCTTGTCTGCCTGATGCTCAGCCATGCTGAACTCACAGGTGACTTTATCCACACCTGCCACTTGGCACTGCCACCAACTTCATGGCAAGAGACAAATAGCAAATTTCCTTGGGAAGTACATAATGTGCTTACAATGACAGCTAAACTCAGAAAAATATCAAATATTGTAATGACAGCATCACTCCTGTAAATGACAGCTTAGCCAACACTGAAGTGAGGACCAGAAGGCAATGCAGAGCTGTGGGGAAAATACTTGTAATATTCATGCTGCAAACAAGCTCAGCTATCACTGCAGTGGTTTCAGGCTCAATAACAGCTTTGGAAGGTAGGGATGACAATTAAAAACTTCTTGGCATGTGTTGGCAGCAACAATCTCCTGTGCTGTGAAAATTTCAGAGAGGAAATAATGCTGTGAATTAGAAGATGGTCTCTGCCTCTACCATCTTAAAAAGAAATATTTAGTAATTGAAACTCTGTAGATTAGCATCCTAAAGGGCATTTTTTGCTTTTTTCATTTCTCTCTTAACATATGAATGTGGAAACTGAAAATCCATATTGGATATAGGCAGATATGAAATAGCTTTAAGAGCAAATGCCACAGAAACTCTTGATAGCAAATATAATTTATTTCTGAAAATTCAGGGGGTTACCAGATCTCTGAAGTTATCCATAGCAAACAGCCTGATGTGTTTGCTAAGAAGAAAGTCAACACATCTGCCCACATCTGGAGAGCCAAAAGAAGATGTGAGGGATGTGTCTAAAAGGTCCCTTTCTAACTCTATTTAGCCTCTCTTCAGAGGAGAAAACTTACTGTGTTTAACTGTATGAGCTACATGCAAAGGTAGGCTGGAGACAGAATGTCTTTTAAAAATTGCTGGGGAGGGCTGAAATCAGTGCAGTGGTGTGAGAAAAGAGCTAAAAATAAATGGGTGGGCAGGAGGGAGAGATGGAGCTGCAAGCACCAGAGGAGGAAGGAACCAGCCCATGGAGGGAACCCTGTGTTAGTGAGAGCCCAGAGGAAGGGCAGGTGCAAAGGGAATCAGTTTAGAAAGCAAGAATAGGAAAACCAGGTGAGTAGGAGACCAGTGTTGTGAGACATTTTGGAGGTGTCCATATTCACAGGGAAGAGACCAGGACAAAGGAAAGGGAAAAGTAAAAACGCTCTGCAGAAAATGAGGAGGCTGTGGCAGAGGAGCAGCCCCCACGGTGGGGCAGGGCACAAAGCACAAACTGAATTGGTTGTGGTCTGGAACATATGGAGGGGCAAACACTCAAAGGAGAAAATTGCTGCTGAAAAGAAATAACAGTGATGGGCACGAGGACAAATGACTTAAATAAGGCAGGAGTTAATTTAGGCTTGAAATTAGAGGAAGATCGATGTAGGAACAAGTGGGGGCAAACCCCTTTAACAGGAATGTGAAAGACTTGTGGTCTGGATTGTGCTGATTCCAGCCTGGGCACAGCACTGAGGACAGGAGCTCTGCCTTCCCCGTGGGGACAGCTGGCACAGTGGGGTCAGGACAGTGGGGTCACCTCACTGCTGTTCTCCAAGCCAGGAGGAAGCAGAGCATTGGATCACATTCCCATTATTCATGCCCAGAAAGCCTCCTGGCTCATTTCCTAGATCCAAAACTGATAATCTACAGGTAGATATGGACTGATTTGTCTGGCTCACCCAGTGATATTAAAAGACTTTTTGCCTCTTCTGCAAAATCCTCCTGGGAAGTCAGACTCCCAACAGGAATGTGTGTTCCCCCCTGGTCACATCACTCTGCAGCTGCACAGCCTTGGAGCAGCTCCAGCTGGAAGCTGGTATAAATTTGCTATTAACTCAGCCTATTTCTAATAAAAAAAATAACAGCAGCACTACTGGGTCAGACCAGCTGTCCATCTCATCTAACTCCCTATAAAGAAAGAGGTTTTAAAAAGCTAATTGGTAGGGTTGCTAGGTACAAGGTGAGTGGGTTGGGTGAGCACATGCAGTTAAATTTCATAGGTTCCAAGCCCTTTACTTGCAGGTGAAATGTATTTCTACTGCCTATTATGTCCTGCAGCAGGTTCAGGATTCTTCTGCAACTAAACTGGCAGACCAATACTAGAGAAGGTTACTTTTCCCACTAGTGAAGCTTATTTTTTGTTTGCTAGTTGACCAGGCCATGGGAAAAGACCATTATTCCCTTCCCACCCAGCACATCCCAGTCATGGTGGGAACAAGGATTTTGGCATTTGGATTTCAGTGAGATCTGCTATCACTGCTCAACTCAAAGCTCCTGTGTCACAGACATCTTTTCATTAAAAATCCTTTCCTTAGGATTTTTCCTCCTGAGAAGCTGAGAGGCCTCAGGAACAAATGTAAACAATGATTATCTGCTGCTGTGGAATGCAACAGGTGCATCTGTGATTGGTCTCATGTGGTTGTTTCTAATTAATGGCCAATCACAATCAGCTGTCTCGGGCAGAGAGTCTGGGACAGCTGCCTTTTGTTATCATTCTTTCTATTCTTAGTTTAGCTAGCCTTCTGAGATGAAACCTTTCCTTCTATTCTTTTAGTATAGTTTTAATGTAATATATATAATAAAATAATAAATCAGCCTTCAGAAACATGGAGTCAGATCCTCATCTCTTCCCTCAACATGAGACCCCTGCGAACACGGTCACACTCCTGCAGTGAGCTCAGCACCCACAGAGGCTGCCCTGGGTGAGCAGAGCCCAGCCAAGGCTGTGCAGCAGCTGCTGGCAGCCAGGAAGGGCCACAGAGCTCAGCAGCACCGGCACCCCCTGCCCTGCCATGAGGGGCTGTGCCAGGCTAAAGGGGACATAGCCCAGGGCAGTGCCAGCAGAGCATCCTTCCCTCTGCCACAGGCTCATTACAGCTCTGACCCACGGGCATCTGGGCCTGCTGGAACTAGTGGTTTACATATAAATTATCTGATGAATGTAGCCTTGTTTTCCAGTCATGAATCATTCATGGCCAGAGTCAAGTTTTGGCAAAAATGTGTATTTTCTGTAAGTATCCTCTCCTCTAATGCTGAGCACAGGCTGCCCATCAGGGCTGTTGGCTACACAGAGCCCTCAGTCAGGGCAGGTATGTCACAGGCATCTTTTATGAAAAATCTTTTTCTCAGGATTTTTCCTTTTGAGAAGCTAAGAAGCCTCAAGAACAAAATGTAAACATTGGTTATCTGCTGCTGTAGAATGCAACAGGTGCATCTGTGATTGGTCTCATGTGGTTGTTTCTAATTAATGGCCAATCACAGTGAGCTAGCTTGGACACAGAGCCTGAGCCACAAACCTTTGTTATCATTCCTTCCTATTCTATTCTTAGCCAGCCTTCTGATTAAATCATTTCTTCTATTCTTTTAGTATAGTTTTAATGTAATATATATCATAAAATAATAAATCGCCCTTCTGAAACCTGGAGTCAGATCCTTGTCTCTTCCCTCATCCTCAGACCCCTGTGAACACAGTCACACAGGTAACTCTCACAATCCAATCTCTGCCTCTTTCAGTGGATGGTTTAGAGGCTTAAAACCAAGTGTACAATGGTAATCCCAAATAGTTTTCCTCAGGCTTACTTTCAAATGTGTCTGTTTTATGAGCTGCTATTCCTCCAGCTTCCCTCTAGACAGAAATCTTTACATGGCCCTGGGCTGCCATTGCACAGCACATTGCAGCCACAATTCCCAGTCCTGCCCAAAAAACACCACTCAGGGACATGTCCCTGCTCCTGGCACCCAAATCCTCCTCCAGCTCCATTAAAAATTTTGTTATACAGCATTCATGTTTTATTTCACATTACTGTTAAAGGGGTTTGCCCCCACTTGCTCCTACATCGATCTTCCTCTAATTTCAAGCCTAAATTAACTCCTGGCTTATTTAAGTCATTTGTCCTCGTGCCCATCACTGTTATTTCTTTCCAGCAGCAATTTTCTCCTTTGAGTGTTTGCCCCTCCATATGTTATACTCCCAGTATTTACCTAACTAAACTAAGTGGTTTTTTCCTCTCTGGAAATACTGGACAGTCCCTGCATTCCTCTGATTGTCCTAAATCCCCTTATGGCACCATTTACTGTTTGAATTCTTCCCTCTCACTCTTGGGGGAAGAGAACTGCACACACTATTCTGATGAGGTCAGGCCTACCTTTGTGAAATTGAATTAGTGCTTCTCTAGACCTGTAGCCTTAACTGAAAAAAGTGAATTTGGTATATCTGATCATTTTTTCCCTTCAAACCATATAATTGCCACTTAATGATTAACCTGTGATGCCCAAGTACATTCAGGTCTTTCTCTTCCTCAGTCATTTCTAACAAATAGCTGGAATTCTCACTACTGCTCCATAAGTACTCCTCCATGCATGATATATTATTGTATTTTATGCCTTTTCTATTGCTTCAGTTTCCAAGGTCAGTCCCCAAGTTCAGTTTTCAAGTTAGCAGCCCCATCCTGGTTTGCATTGAGGATGCACCTTCCATCGCGTGAGCTCCGAGTGTCATTGTCACTCTCCTCATTCCCTTCCAAGGTCAATGCAGAAATGAAATATGCTCAGATCCAGTCCTGATCCTCAGGGATGTTTGCTGGTAACCTCACTTCAGAGTGATAATTCCCCTTTTGCTGCTCCCTGTCACGGGCTCCCCTTTAGCCAGCGCTGTTCCCACTTCACAGCTCCTGTATAAATTCTCGGCGCTTTCAGCTGAGCTGATAATTTCCCATGTGGCACTATATCAAATGGCATCTCTGGTCCAGATAGATGAGATATCTTGCATTTCCTTTGTCTAGAAAAATCATTTATCTTATCAAATTTATCACAAACAGACAGGGTTTGCCCAGAAGAATTTAATCACCAACCAGGACGATCGTGACTGCAACAGAAAATGGGAGGGCAGGCTGTGCTCCCTGCAGCTCTGCTGGACACACACCCTTGTCAAGGGGACCCTAATTCCAGGGACAGTATTTCCTCACTGCTAACTCTTGGACTGACCCACTCTGTCACTGGAGGCTGTGAACAGGCAGCGACCCTCATTCCCAGTATGGAGGCTAAAGTCACACAGTGATGGATTTTCGTCCAGTTACAGCCCAGCACTCTGAGAAGAGGAGCTGAAGCTTTTACCTGGTTTATTTTGGCTGCTGTTATATATCTATTTGTTTATTACAAGGGAAAAAGTGCAGGTTTTTTTACACAAAACTGATATGTTTAGTGCTTTCATTTTATGTTTTGAGCAGTTAAGCTATTCGGTGTTTAAAGGTAGTATTGGTTCTTTATAACTCCATGCCAACAACAGGAGTCTAAGATAATGGAGCCTAAAGAGAGAGATTTTTCCATTCCCACATTGTTTCTGAAATATGGAGCAATCAAATGCACTCAGTAGAAGGTTTCTAATAGTAAATCTTCAGTAAAAGTGTCTTTAAAACTTAGGTAGAAAGATTGCAGAAGGGAAAATGGCTCACAAAAATTCTCTAGATATTCCTTGAAGAGCCTGAAACAGGTTTTCTCTAATCAGAATATCAAAATGCGTCTCCCATTCAGGCCATTCTGGTGCTTTGGACCCATTTCAGCAAAGCTCTTAAGTAATCAGCATTTGTATTAATTGGAACAGAAAACAAACATGCTTAAAGTTAAGCACGGGCTTAACTCTCAGCAGGCTCTGCTCTCTGCTGTGCATGGAGAATCAGGTTTCCACAGGGGATGGAATGCTTGTCCAAATGCCATCCTCCCTGCAAAGTGATTAAGGGGTGCTAATTAATAAAGGGGAGTTTGCCTTTCCCTTGTCTCCTGCACAGAGGAAGGAAGGGTTAAGGTTAGCCAGGCTCTCCCAGCAGAGCCATCCCCGTGCTGTCCCCTCCGGTGCCATGGGATGTTCTCAGCATCCATCACAAATATTTATTCTGTTTCTCAGGTTCATAATCTTCACCAAATCCTGCCTGCTGATTACAGCCCGAGCATTCATTGTTTTCAGACCACTAAGAAGTCCCCAGCCCTCTTGGGTGTCTGGTTTTAAATTCCTGCTTGTGCACATTTCCTGAAGTGAATAAAAATGTGTGACTTATCTGCACATGCAGTTGATATGATCTTCTGCAAAACCTGCCCACGGGCAATTATGCATTGAAAGGGCAATTACACACACAGAATGACCCAATTTGCATACAAAATCTCAATTATTGCCAAGAATTGCATGTATATTTTTGTGCAGTATTCAGAAAATTGGGCCCCAAAGACATAAACCCTTTCTTCTGCCATCAAATCACTTTGTACTTGAAACAAGAAATTGAATATAAATAAGTCATAATAGGAAAAATATTATTTTCAGAAAACTAGGATGGTCACATTGGGTCAGAGTGCAGGTCTGTCCACACTCTTACCAATCTGTACCAGCTGAAGGATGAAGAAGATGAGCAGCATGTCCCAGGCCTGGCTGAGCACACTCCCTCAGCCTCCAGCACTCCGGGGCTCAGTGACTTTCAGCATCAAAAATGTGGTTTTAGTATTTAATACCCTGAATTATTCACTAATAAACGGATTATTGTTGCAGATAAAAATTCAAATATGGCATAAACCAATTTGGTTTGTTCACATTTGTCCATATCAATCTAGCATCTGATGAGTACATGTGCTGCAGTGAGCAGATTCCCTGCTCCGCCTCAGCACCTTGGCAGTGAGGGAGAAAGAGAGGTGCCAGCAGAGGTGTCACTGCTTTGTCCTGTAGGGTGTGTCCACCAAAACCTCTGCCACGCAGGCTGTGGGGGCCAGGTGAGAGCCAGCCCTTCTGCAAACCTCATGGGGCATCTTTGGCCTTGGCTGCAGTAAGGACCAGAAGCAGAAACATCTGGTTTCAAGGTATTTCTGTGCAGGATGGATGCGAAAAGGTGGTCTCTGCTGGGGTGGTCACAGGACAAGGGACAACAGCTTAAAACTGGCAGAGGGCAGGTTTAGATCAGATATTAGGAAGAATTCTTCCTTTTGAGGGTGGGCAGGCCCTGGCACACGGTGCCCAGAGCAGCTGGGGCTGCCCCTGGATCCCTGGCAGTGCCCAAGGCAGGGCTGGACAGGGCTTGGAGCACCCTGTGATAGTGGAAGGTGTCTCTGCCCATGGAAAGGGATGAAATTAGTTGATCTTTAAGGTCTCTTCCAACTCAAACTTTTTCTATACTCCTGTGAAATCCCCATCTCAACTACCTCAGAATTCCAAATGTGGAATTTGAGACAAGGTTACTCCTGAATGCACAAAGGCATCCTCTGGATAAAACAGTGAAATTTTTAATGCCCTGAAACATTTAGCATAACTTCCTAGGAGACAAAGAGACCGTTGGGGGGGGAGAAGCAAGGAAGCCAGACAGCAAGAAAATGTTTATTTGCTTCATAAACTCCCTGTTAGCGAGGCCTTCCTGCGTGACAGCCCACAAAACACCTGGCATGCTCCGCACTGTCACCACGACGTGCCCAATAAACCTTCCACCAATAAATGTTCTCATTTAGCCAGTAGATCTTGATAACCCCCACTTCCCGCTGTCACAGGTATTCAGAGTCAAAAAATAGAGCCACCCCTTGTAAAAGTGCATTTAATGAGAGTTTAATGTTGGCGCAGTAAATCTGCGAGCAGCTGGATGTGTTTTTAAGTTTCCTTGACGTCTTTTATTTGTTTAATACATGGGTCTATAAAAGCCGTTTCTCTGAGCCTGCTAATGAGCAATGAGGGACTCACAGCTATTTAAAACCTGGAATGAGGCATCAAAATGAAGAATGCAGTAAAGGCTGCTGGAGCAGGGAGCTCCAGATGTGACAGCGGTGCTTTATGGGGCAGGAAGATGGAGCACCAGGCTGAGGTGGCACAGCAGCTACAGGCTTGCTCCAGGAGCCCACATTTCCTCTCATCCAGGTGAGCAGAGCTAGTGAATGTGCTCCCCGTGGGAACATGGGATCCCAGAATTATTTGGGTGTTGGAAGGAACATCTCATTCCTCTGCCCTGCCATGGGCAGGGTCAACATTCCGCTAGAAGAGGTTGCTACAAACCCCATCCAACATGGTCTTGGACACTTCCAGGGATGTGGCATCAATAACAATGAGCCCAGCTCTAGTCCAAGGCTCACTGGGATCCTTGGCATGGAAGGCTGGGACAGAGGAAGGCTGGAATGCCAAGAGTTAAGAGCTCTGTGGAAATCCCCATGAGTTTGAAGTAGAATTCCATGGCTTCAGTGAGGCTCTGGAGCACCTCCAATGCAGAGATCTTCTCTGTGATTGAATTTCCAAACTCTGTCTGCACCCTGTAGCCCATTCAAAGCAAGGAATGGTCCCAAAAACCCACAGGAAGGAGGGTCAGTGATAGCTCCAACCAGCACAGTGCAGGTTAGCCCCATCACACAGTGGGAGCTTGTTCCTTGTTGTGGTGGTATGAGGGTCCCAGGATGAGGTGAGAGATGAGAATTGACTCCATGTTCTCAGAAGGCTGATTTATTATATTTTGATATTTTATTAAAAGAAAATTATATACTAAAACTATACTAAAGAAAGAGAAAGGTTACATTAGAAGGTTTGACAAGAATGAATAATAAAAAACCTGTGATAGACCAGAGAATCCGACACAACTGGACTGGGGTTGGTCATTAATTAAAAACAATCCACATGGCACCAATCAAAGATGCACCTGTTGGTAAGCAACGTCCAGACCACATTCCAAGCAATCAGATAATTATTTTTGACATTTCTTTTCTGAGGCTTCTCAGTGTCTCAGGAGAAAAAATCCTAGTGAAGGGATTTTTCAGAAAAGATCATGGTGACATTCCTGGAGAAGATGCTGCTGTGGAGAGCACTGAGGGGTCACCACCCCCTGCCTCTGCCCTCCTGGGTGCACTGCACAAAGGAAAACAAGCACCCAGGAACATCCAGATCAGCCAGACTTGGGGAAGGATTTGCTCTGAACATTTCCATCAGAAAAATGAAGCTATTAATTGAAGTAACGTTTTGAATAAATTTTGGGTTGAGAAATTATTTTGGAAAAAACTCCTTTGGAGAAAAATCTAAACTAGGGTATTTTTTCTCGATGCCTTTGAATGAAATATTTCTACGTTATATAGCAACAAGACATCTATTTTATTTTAAATTAATTAAAAATGGATAATGAAAGTCTTTGGTTTCATGAGAAAGATTTTTTTTAACTTTAATTTCCCAGAATGAATTTCTTAAATTGCTTCAGCTTAATGTGAATGATTTCTTTTTACATTTCCTCATTTGGGTTGTGCAAATGACAGAAAAATCAGTTCTTTGTACATCTTTACTCTTAAATATATTGAATTTCTCTGTGAAGACGGAATGGATGGAAACCCTTGCAAACTGAGTAATTCAGATGAATAGTGTCTTCAAAGTCAATTACCTCTGTGCAGAGATGATATCTCCTTCTGCCTCATCTGGACTTTCCAGCTCAATTTTTGCTCTCCTGGAACTTTCAAAGATTTTTAAATTATTTTTTTTCCCAGGCAAACTAGCTCAGTTGTGTATATGGATTAATTAGAGCAAGGAGGTCTAAGCCAACTCCCAAACTGCAAGTGCTGCAGTGTAGGATCAGTCACCAATGGCTTTTCACTCCCACCTTCTGTATGGACAAGTTACTGACAGCTCCAGCCCATCCAGTTTGGACCCCCCAAAAGGGAGAACAGCTCAATTTCCCCCAAACAGAGGTGACAGAGGGACAAGCCAGCCCCGAGCCCCAGCAGGGCCCCAGAGCCTCCTAATGAGACTCAGCAGGCTCCTTCTTGCAGGCTGTATCTAATTAAGGGAAAACACTGATAACCCTGTTAATATCATGAATACCATGCACATTAAAGCCTGGGAAAGACAAGGATTTCACTTTGCTGTCTGTGGGCTCAGAGCAGGAGAGCTGCCTCCCTGCTGCTCCTCAGCTGCCCAAGGTACCTCTGAGCAAGCAAAGCCATGAATTTAAAGCACCTTTCCTGCTCCAACTGCCCACCACAGACAGAAAAACACTGTATTACTTCTTGCCCAAAGTTCATGTGCATTAAATGCCTTCCTGTTTAGTCTGGCAATGTGCTGTTAATGCTTCCCCTTCTCTATTGCTGGGCAGATAATAAATAAGGGCAATTATTCTTATCAGAGTTGCAGTAAGAAAGATGATTTCCTCCAGTGCCATGTAAATGCCACTTTTCATTCTTACTTTTATGACTCTTTAGCCAGTTATGGATCCACGTCGCTGTGCTTATATCAAAGCTAGTTTTAATTTATTTTGAGATTAAAATTTTATGAGAGATTGCATCAGATGCTTTTCTAAATTTCAAATAGACTACACCCACCACATCCCCTTCAGCTAGTAACTGTAATTCTATTTTAATATGATATTGAATTTGTCTGCAAGTTTATTTTTTTTTCTGTACAAACCCACCCTCAAAGAAATATTTATCTCCTAATATTTGCTTCGAAGTGAGAAATTCAGTGGATGGTAACTGTGTCATTCTCTCTCTGATCTGCTGATGAGTAGTACAATATTTGCATTTCTCCCTTTTCCTGATGCACCTCAAATATCAACCTGCTCAAGGGGAGCCTGCAGGGAAGATGTAGAGGGATTCTTCACATGGAGCTGTAAGGACAGGACAAAGGGGAATGCCTTCAAACTTAAGGAGAGTGGGTTTAGATTTGATGTTAGGAATAAATTCTTTACTGAGGAGGGTTGGAGGCCCTTGCACAGGGTGCCCAGAGCAGCTGTGGCTGCCCCTGGATCCCTGGAAATGTCCCAGGCCAGGGCTTGGAGCAGCCTGGGACAGTGGAATCTGTTCCTGCCATGTCCCTGCCCCTGGCACTGGATGATCTCTAAAGTTCCTTCCAACTCAGGCTCTTCTAGGATTCAACAATTCTACCTGTATTTTCTCAGAAATAAATTAAAACAGGTCAGTGACATTCCCAATTTTAGGAAGAATCCCACCTTGGGTCATGGATGCGTGGCTGAGAAGGATGAGAAGGATGAGAAGGATGAGAAGGATGAGAAGGATGACTCTGCCACAGAAAGGTCACCCAGGCCCCTCAGTGTCCCAGAACTGATGACCTGAGGTGGCCCCTGGGAGGCCAAGGCCAGCCAGACCCATCTGGCAGCGTTTGTCTGGCAGCAATGCTTGGATGTTGGCAGTTTTAGGTGAAATCCCACTTGTGGCACCAGGCTCCCTGCCTTGGAGGACAGCTCTTCTCCACAGAAAGGAAAGTCTGGTGCTCAAGTGTCTTTGCAGCAACAGAGATCCATCCCCAGAGAGACCAGAGAGACCCTTTGTCCCTGGCAGCTTTTGTCTGGGAGAAATCATCCAACATTCACAGTTTTAGGAGGCAGAATCCCTCTGATCCCACTTGCAGCCCCTGCAGTGGAGAACAGCTCTTTTCCACATGGCAGGATTCAGCACTGACTCCATTTAAATGATCCTTGCACTGGGGCAGGAATTTGTTAACTCCATGAATTTCCACCAACAGTTGTGAAATGATGGAAATACTCCTTTTCCCCTTTATATTTCTGCAAGATTTTTTTGCCTCACCATTATACACTGTGCAACAAAATGATAGAAAGAAGCAGATCAAGATATTTGGCCAGAGGTTTCTTTCCCAGTGTTCTTTCTGTGCTCTACCCCACTGTTCTCACTGCAATAAATCTTGCTGTCGTGGACCCAATCTGTGCCCATTTCCAGGGGGAGTGGAGCTGCACGTGTGGATTTAGAGCCTGTCTCAGTCTGTGCTGGATGAACTCCCCAGCTGTGCTCAGGGAGCAGCTCCAGGCTCTGCAGCACCCTTGGGAAGGCTGAAAGCACCATCAGGGGATAGAGCTGGAGCTGCTGAGCTCCACCTGAGCCTGGATCACCTAAAAATGCCTTGGTCCTGTGCCAACAGGGTATTTCTGCATGTGGGTGATCGTTTTCTGTGCGGAGAGGATGAAGTGCTAACCTCTCTTGAAAATGAGGGGCTCCATCAGGGAATTATTAATTCAGTTTGCCATAAGAAGGAAAAGGGAGACTTCCAAGGAGCATTCCCTGTCCTCACCCATCATGTCACTTCCCATGTTCACAGTAAAGATTTGTGCAGCTCCAAGAAGACACGTTGACCCTGGGGGATGCTACAGAGCAGGGATCCAGCCCTGTCCAACCCAGCTCAGCTCCAGCAAGGATGAACCTGTGACACTGCTGCCACCTCCTGTGTCCCTGGCACCTCCTTCTCTGCTGGAGTGAGCCACCATTAAATGTTCCCCCTTCTGGGGCTTGGCTCTCTGCTGCCCTTCAGCTAGAACAAAGCCAGCTCTGCTCTGCCCAGTCATTCTTAGAAAAGTAGATGTGATTTGATCTTGTTTTAGATGCAGACGTTCAGTTTATTACTAATTATGTAAGCTGCAGCAGCCAGGACTAGACCTAATTCCCATGAATGGCAAGCTCATTGAAAAAAATGGCCCAGTTTGGGGATGAATCACCTTTTCTGTATCAGTGGGGAGCTTCAGATAAAACGTGTTACTGATGCTGATTCTGCTCTCACTGAGCTCCAGCTCCTAATGGAGATCAAAGATCCCATTAGACAGATGTGATGAAGAGAGAGTCCCTCATTACAGAGTTTGAACAAGCTGAACAAAAGCTATAAACAAAACCCAGGGCCTGCTCTTTCTCTTGGCACAGAACCTGGCTCTCCCTCTGACACAGCCTGTGCTCCTCTAAAACATCCCAAGTAAAGGTTTTATAAGCTCATTTCCAGAGTTCACTGGAGTTCTAACAAGTCTGTCCTGCTCTCTGACATGAGGGAAGGAATGCAGGAATAGTTCATTGGTTTAAATTAAAAATAAACAAACGGGAAGAAAATGCTCTGAGAAGAAGTTATCAAGGCACTGAGGCTGTGAATGTAATTTAAATAATGAACTTCTATGGGACACAAGTGAGAATTCAAGTATTGGAATAACTTGGCCTTTGGGGTTTGGGGTTAGGGTTTTTTTGGCTTGCCCAGGGACATCAGCTGTGCTGTGCCAGGAGAAAGATGCTCAAAAGGAGCAGGGGCAAAGCATTGGACAGCAGTAAATGTTCATCAGACCTCCAGTTCAAGGCAGTTGTGTTGTTGCTGACTTCCAGAAGAGATTTACACCACATGCCATCCAAGCAGCCAAGTCATCTTCCCAGCAGCATTAGTGCATCCCACGACAGCTGGGGAGGCTCCCTGCCAACCCAAGACACTATCTCCAGTACTTTTCCTGTCCTTTCTTAGCCTCTGTGGGATCATATAAATCTTCTGCCATGCCTCGAGATCCCACACTACAGGGATCTCCTCAGATTAGATTAGCAGACCCCATACACCAGACCAGCTAAAAATCAAAGTTTGAAATTCCGTGGCAAACATATTTCAAAGCTTGGTGTCGTTCTGTTCTGCAGCTCCACATTTAATCAATATTCCCGAAAAAAAACCAAAAAAACCCCAACATATTTAAAAGCCATCTTCATCTTATCGGCTGAATTCTCATCAACAGGAGTTTAGCCTGATGCACTTCAGAGTTTTAATCTGTGGGGTGTTTTAGCTGTCTGCTGGCTTTGTCTCCTCTTGATGACTGGAGATGTCTTTCCCTGGAGAGGAAAGTCCTCACCATTTCCCAGCTCCTGCTGTTCTGTTCCTACCTGGAGAGAATGAAACAGAGAGAAATTCAGGGCAAGATGCCTCCAATTTGTTCCCTGAGTGCAGCCCTGTGGCTGCAGCCTCAATCAGCTTCCCACTAAACACTCTAGTTAATTGGCAACAAATTGGGAGGTATGAGCTGATTGCAATAAATATTTTATTAATTTTAAAAAACAAAAGGTTGCATCCCTTCTGGCCCAGTTTGATTGTGCACAGTCACAGGTATTAATGTGTAATTGCCACATCAGCTGGCACTCAGAAGGAGCTCGTTATGGGAAATAGTTCTGCATGTATCCTCAGCAGGTGTCAATCAGCATTGTGCCATTGAGATCAATGGAGCCAGGCTTATTTATAGAGTTAAAGCTCCAGCAGCTCACCTGCAAAATAAACCCTGGAGTTTTTATCCTCAAATACAAGAATGGATTTTTTTTGCTGCAATTTTTGTTTACATAAAAATGCCATTTTCTCCATACCTATGTGCAGAAACAAGTTGATTTGATTTTGGTTTTTATTGCTTTTGGGATTTTTGGGTTTCTTTTTTTCAGTAAACTTGGCTAAAATACAAATATTCAAACCCAGTGATGCTGTAGTTATGCACAGCCCTGATTTGGTTTGGTTTGGTGGATGTACTGTAGGTATTGGTAGGGTTTGGGGGATGTATTGGTTGGTTTTGGGGGATGTGTTGCAGGTGTTGGTTGGGTTTGGGGGATTTACTGCAGATGTTGGTTGGGTTTAGGGGATGTACTGCAGGAATTGGGTTTGGGGATGCATTGGTTGGATTTGGGGGATGTGTTGCAGGTATTCATTGGGTTTGGGGGATGTATTGGTTGGGTTTGGGGGATGCATTGCAAGCCCTGAGCTGCTGCAGTTCTGCAGTTCTCACCTCCACCCTACACCAACACCACAGGGAATGTTCCAGACCAGGCCTTGGGAATCTTGTTCTGCCCTTCCCAGTTCCACTTGGAGGTGTCAGTGATAAAATCCAGCGTGGTGTGTGGCACAGCAATGACAAGAAGTGGTTGAATTATTCATGGGGGATAAATGAGCCATGAGCAGAGCTCAGGAGGATTTTGTGAGGTACCTCTGAGCTGCTGGAGCCAAGAGCAGCCCCAGAGAACTCCACAGGCCTGTGCTGAGGGGAAGCTGGTACCAGAAACAGCCCCACAGCTGGGAGGCACCCACTGCAGGCTGGTATTTCATTAGCAAATGGGATTTTCATCTTCATCGAAATCTTGCAAAGGAAATCACTGATTTCCATAACATTTTTGATGGGGAAAACTCAAAATAAAGTGCTTCTGTCTCATTTTGATAAGGAAAAAAAAAATCACCTCCTTAACTGAATCAATCCAATTCTTTACTTTTCTGCAGGATTCAGATGTCCTCACAATTTAGAGAAAAAGAACCACAATAATACTGAATATTTATTCTACTTTTTTTGGAACATGCCCATTCTGTGGTGGGAAAGGTAAACCATTTTTCTACTCTTTGCTTTTTATTTTGAGGGTTTTCTGTAGAATAAAAATTCCTCTCCAATGACCGATTTGTTGGGTGGATGGGATGAATAATTCTTCAGGCTCTATTTTCCTCACAAGTTGTTTACTTTGATTACTTACTAGTCATTCTGTGGGATATTTGAGCTGTCACTGAAGTCATTTTGGCTTTCTTTCTGCTCCTAGAACAGAGGACAAACTGTTTAAACAGCAAAATGATGAACAGCAACTAAAGAAATGTAAATAATTCATAAATACTTGTTTCTGCTCATCCTGGGGGCCGTGCACAGCACAGCTCCACAAACAGAAACCTGTTGGTGCAATGATGCTCCCAGCCCCTTCTCCATCTCTATTTGCAAACAGCAGCATAAAAGCAGAGCAAACAGTTGCAGCCAGCTGTACTGAAAGGGGCAAGATAAGGCACAGTAATAAATGTCTTTCCATCCCAAAGAAATGGGATTAGCCTGCTCTCATTAGTGTTTGATTTGATAAAGAGTTCAGTGGCAGGGCTCAGGACTCGCAGTGGGGTGATCTGCCAAGTCACATAAGGTAATGTCATGAGGCTTGATGAATTTAAATTCATCATCCTGCTTTAAAACGTGGTGGTTTCTCCTCATTTGTTCAGGTCTGCAGGTGGGATGTTTTGTCAGTACAGTCTGGGGTGCCAGGATACCTGAGGCAAAGGTGCAGACAGGTGACATTGTATATAAGGGGCTTGACTGAAGGTAAAAAATAGCTGGAGACAATGAAAGAAAATAATGAAAGATCTTCAGAAAAAAATACCCATTCTGGTGTTTAATGAATAAAGTGAATAAATATTGGAGGAATTTAAATGACTGAAACAGCTCCTCAGGGCAGGAGGAGTGGAGCCAGCAGGGGCTGTGGGGCAGGGAAGGAGCAAGCTGGCTCATGGCAAGGATCCCTGTGGGATCAGAATTGATCAGCTCATGCCTAGGAAAGGTGAAGCAACCCAACCACCCCACTGTGCAACACATCCCTGGGAGATTAATGCCTGCAGGGGTGGTAAACCCTTCCCAGGGATGCATGTCTCCATCTGAACTTTCAGAAGAATTACATTTGTCCAAGAAATGGAGTGAGACCTTTCCCATGGCAGCTCCTCCACCTTTCCCATGGTGCTCTGGCACCTCTGAAGGGAGACAAGGCACTGCACAGCCAACAGCCAGCAGCTGCTCCAGGCTCCCAGACCCCATCCCACCCTGCACAGATCCAGCTCCAGGCACTGAGCAGGGTCCAGGGTCTGTGCTCCACCAGAAAGGTGCTCCAAGGATGGCTCCAGGAGGTGAGTGTGGAGTCCTCAGCCTTCCATTTAAACTCATTAAATAACAAAGAGTAAAGTATTTCACACATTTTCCATTTGGCAGCTGCCATCATTGCAAGCTCCATGTTGTCAACTGGAAAAAATGGGCAATAATAGGTGGATGGGAGTGGATAGGTTTGAGTAACCCCCTGGACAGAGCTCCCCAGGTGACCATAGATTTATTATTTACCTCCCAGAAGGTACAAGTTTACTCTTGCCTCCCTCCTGACTCTTTTCTCCCTTTTTCCACCAGCACAGTTGCTGTACTTGCCTTCTCCTCAGCAAAGGGCCTTTATTTATGTAAACAAGGAGGGGAAGAGAAATGGGTGGTAGGAGTGCCAGGGTTTTCTCATACCATCAGTCCTGCTCCCTGCAATGTTTTATGGTAAGACAGAATAAAAAACAACACAAACCAAAACAAACAAATCATGGGCAAACATCCTTCTCCAGCACTTTTCCAGCAGAGGGAATTTCCAGGGTCAAAGCTGTGTGGATGAGCTTTTCCAGCAGCCCCTGACGTCACCTTGCAGAGAGCAGCCAAGTCCCCTCACTCCTCAATCCCTCTTTGTGCTCCCCCCAGCCTAATTAATTTACTTAATTCCACTTGGTGACTAGTCTGTGAGGGCAAAGCTGTGCTCCAGCAATGTTAAGGAGCCTGGGTGAGGAGCTGAAGCTCCTCAGCAATGTGGGGTTTGCTGGCAGGGTCAGGTTTTCCTCTTCTCACAGCCCAGGTCTGGCTCTGAGCCCCTCTCACAAACCACAGCCTGACCACAGCACCTGTAGGAGCTGAGCTGTGCCCTCTGAAATATTTTTATCAGCAATGATTTTGGTTTTCCCTCAATTGACTCTTCTTGGGACACATCTCAAGCACTGGGGAAGAAGGGAGTTTATTGCCTCACTCCTCAATCCCTCTTTGTGCTCCCCCCAGCCTAATTAAGTTACTTAATTCCACTTGGTGTCAGAGCTGTGCGAGCAAAGCTGAAGCCCCCCAGTAATGTGGGGTTTGCTGGCAGGGTCACCCCCAGCTTCAGGTCCCTCTTCTCACAGCTCAGGTCTGGCCCTGAGCCCCTCTCACAAACCACAGCACCTGTAGGAGCTGAGCTCTGCCTCGAGCTTTGCCCTCTGAAATATTTTTAACAGCAATAATTTTGGTTTTCCCCAAATTGACTCTTCTTGGGACACATCTCCAGCACTGGGAAGAAGGGAGTTTATTGCAGCTGACCTCTCTCCTGCTGCCAAGAAATCCTCCCAGTGCCCAGCAGCTCCTTCGTCCCCCAGGATCAGTTCTGCAGATTTAATTGATGGCTCCTTCACCAAGCCTTTCTTCCCTCAGTAAATTCACTTCCCTGCATCCGGCATTAGCATGGTCAAGTGAACTCTTTTTGCAATCAATGACCAAGGGTGAGGAAGTTTTCCTGAGAAAATGATTGTGTTAGCAAACTTGGAGAGTTTGCTACTAGGAGGGCTGAAAGGAACAGCACTCAGCTTCTCCTGGGCTGTTTTATTCCTATACTTTTTGTGTACTTTGCATAATAATGCAATAGAGTTGACAAAAGATTTATTCCTGGCGCCTATAAAATGACACAACACAATGAGTTTTAAATGGAGAGAAAAAAAAAATCCAAGAGAAAAGGTAAATAAGTGGGCTCTTCTTAAACTCTGTAAATGTTATGGACAGAAATTCAATTAGTGCCAGGGAAGCTGCAGAAGCATTCATTTTTCCTAACTTTTTTTCAAGCCTTTTAATGTCCTGGCAACGGGGTTTAAAAGATGAGTTTGTGCCTGTGCACAGGCATGAAGGCACATCCAGGCAATATACATCTGTGTGTGTAAAATCATCTCTGTTCTTCTCCTTCCCACCCAGGCACAGCTGTGCTGTTTGATGATGGAACACCACTTGTTGAAGTAGAAATATTTTTATAGATTATGTGTAATCTTAAACTGGTGCTACTCAGCCATGGCCTATAGTGGCTGAATGGAGTTTATATAAATCAATAAGGCTCAGAGAGCACATTTTGCTCTGGAGCACATGTTTGGACTGAGAAGGAGCTGTTTATACCAGCGCTGGGCAGCCAAGCCTTTTACAGCTCACCTTGCATTTTAAGGCCTTATCACATTCTCACCCTGAGCTCTGAGTCCCCAGAGAAGACTTCACACATGTGTTTATCCCTTTGGAAAGTATTTTTAAGGCTTTCCCTTGCCTGCCTGGCGATAGATCCTCCCAGTGCAGAGCACCACCGGCCCCAAGCAGCCTCTCTGTGCTGGGGATGCTGCTGGGGCTGTGTTCACCACACCAAGCTTTGCCCACACCCATCCTTACTGCCTTTCCACTTCCTACAGACATTAAAAAACATAAAACAACAATCTTGCATTATTCCTGCTGTCAATGGGGTTTTGCTGGAGGGTTTTGCAGAGCTGTAACCACTCATCAGCTGAGCAGGGAGAGCTCCTTCACCCATAGGCCTCTCCAGGACATGGTGCTTGGAAAAGAAGCCATGGAAAAGCTGTTTTGTTGCCTGTATCAGGGAGTTGATAGTAAAAGAATTTAAAATCATAGAAAATTCAGGGAGTTAGAAAGAAAGTTAGGCTTAGTAGGCCCTGGGGAAATGTTAAAGATAGGCCTTGGGAAATGTTAGGCCTTGTATTTGCTAGATCATGTGAAACTGCACTTGTGTAGTCAGTATATGATAAATGATATAATTGTTAGATGTGATTAGATGTAATTATTGTTTAAAGAATCATGAGCAACTGCGTTAGAGGATTGAAGGGGACCATGAGAAATCCATATTTGGATTAAATCAATGTATACAATAGAACAATTTAAGTTAAATAATCAATATGTAAGAGATATAATGATAGAATATAAAACATGTTGGGCCTGAAACCATGTCAGAGTCAGATTCGGGTTTGTGTACCCCTGACACCCAGAACTCTGAATAAAAGAACCTGCATAGAATCATTGCATGATGATATGTTCCTGAACACTAACAGAGTCGCAGAAAGTTTGGGTTGGGAGCCCTAAAGCTCATCTCATTCCACTGTCCCAGGTTGCCCAAAACCCCATCCAGCCTGGCCTTGGACTCTTCCAAGGATCCAGGGACAGCCCCAGCTGCTCTGGGAAATACACATTTAGTTAGCCTCAGCAGTTCTTGAAACACATATTGGACTGCACACAGGGTGATTTGGGGGCTGTGGCCACTGGGACACTCACCAAGATGCTGGTGCATCCCAAGTGTTGTTTTCTGCAGGACATTTCCGTGGGAACAGGCCTGAGAGCAGAGAATCTCCTGGTGCTGTGTCTGCTAAAAGAAGCTAAAGCAAACCAAGAGCACCATCTACTGTCGTGCCTGGCAGGGTTTGCTGTTCTGGCAGGGCTGGGGCTCACAGAAGGGGCTCCTATTGCAGGCAGGTTTCTGTCACCCTGATTTTTTAAGATTTTCTAAGCCTTCTGACGTTTACATTCTTGTAACGAAATTTCTCCCACACTTTCTGTAAATAACTCATTGTTTTGCATTCCTTTATAGATGATAAAAAATTTAATAGACTGTTGGTTTGTCCAGTGTCGTTGGAGAGGTGGCACTGTCACCCTCCAATCCACTGTCACTTTTAGAAATCTATAAATGTTTAAGCCAGAAAATAAATTTGTTTTTTTCACCTTGAGAACAACAGTGTGTGTGTGTCGTATTTTGTGTCCTATAGTGACAAGTTCCTCCAAGGGGCTCCCATTGCAGGCAGGTTTCTCAACTGGTGCACTGAATGCTGTTCACCAGCTTTTTAGAGTTTACCAAGAAGGAAAATGTGGGGTTGATGGGTCCCCAGGACGAGATGAGAGATGAAAAGTTGACTCCAAGTTCTCAGAAGGCTGATGTATTCTATTCTATTCTATTCTATTCTATTCTATTCTATTCTATTCTATTCTATTCTATCATATCATCATATCATCATATCATATCATATCATATCATATCATATCATATCATATCATATCATATCATATCATATCATACCAAAACTATACTAAAGAATAGAGAAAGGATACATCAGAAAGCTAGAAAGGAATGAATAATAAAAACTCATGACTTGCCAGAGTCCTGACACAGCTGGACTGGAATTGGTCATTAAGTTAAAACAATTCACATGGAGCCAATGAAAGAATCACCTACCACGTTCCAAAGCAGAAAAACACAAGGAGAAGCAATCAGATAATTATTATTTACATTTCTCAGAAAATATCACAATGACAGGAAAGCTCACAGAGAAACAGATTTTTCTATTCAGCACCTACATCATGAGCTAAATTCAGAATTTACAGGGGCACAGGAAGCCCCTTGGAATGGCACCTGGTGCAATACACAATAAACCTAATTTCCAGAGTGCAATAATGCACATTATGGACTGTGCAGCCAATTAAAAGGGTCATGAAACAAAAGACTGGCTTGCACTTTTTGGTAGACATTATCTGATTGAACACCAGCAGAAGGAACAGGTTACCCTGTATTCTGTCAGCTCCAGACAGAAGAGTTTTTATAAAAATGGAGCCTGAATCACACATGGAGGGATGGATCCATCATTTCCAGGCTGTGCTGAGTGGCCTGTCCTCAGCCTGCTAGGAGCAGCACTTGCTTGAATAGTGATTTTTAAATTTGTTTATCATGTTATTTGATGTTCTGTTATTGGTTTGATGTTTTGCTCTGATTTGCTTGAGGGGGCAGCATGCTATTTATTTATTTATGGGGTGGGTGTTTGTGTATTTGTTTACAGTCTGGGGGTTTTTTGTTGTTAAACCCACAGTGATACTTTTAATTCTTTCTGGTGTCTCCCAGGGTTTTGCAGCCAGTGGGCAGGGGAGTGTCAGGGCAGCCCCATCACAAAGGGGAGAATGGATGGGGCAAAATCCTTCACTATTAATATTCATATATCTATATCTATATCTATATCTATATTTATATAATATATAAACTTATTATTAATATAATTATATTATTATTATATCATAATTATTATATGTTATGAATAATATAATATCTAACTATATACTACAATAATTATATACTATATTTTAATCTATAAATATATTACAATATAATTTTGTATATTTTATATAATTTATATTTATATTATATTTTAATATAATTTTAGATAATTTATTATTGACCTGAGAAAACCCTCTAACAGCCCTGTCTGGCTGTCCCTGCTGTGGCCAAAGAAACAACTCAAAGAAAGAATTTTCCCTATCTTGGTCATCATTAGACCACATCTGCAGCCTATTTTGGGTCACCCAGCAGAAGATAAACTTCAGGGCAGACATGAGCACTGGGGCACTGATCAGAGGCTCTCTCCAGCTGGTAGCAAGTATTGCTGTTTTGATTCAGGAGCATTTTATGCACACTTTGATTTTGTGGAATAAACAGCCAAGGCACAGATCAACTGGCCTCATTTTTACAGCAAGACTTTTAAACCCTTCCCTGACAGATCACAAAATGCATCATTTGCAGTCAGAGCTCTCTAAAATAAATTTGGGTTGATGCACGCTCTCACAATGAAGGCAAAGGCTGAATCACAAATCTGAATAAAGTAACCTGGTTTATTTTCCTCCTCTCCTCTCCTCTCCTCTCCTCTCCTCTCCTCTCCTCTCCTCTCCTCTCCTCTCCTCTCCTCTCCTCTCCTCTCCTCTCCTCTCCTCTCCTCTCCTCTCCTCTCCTCTCCTCTCCTCTCCTCTCCTCTCCTCTCCTCTCCTCTCCTCTCCTTTTCCCTTTTCCCTTTTCCCTTTTCCCTTTTCCCTTTTCCCTTTTCCCTTTTCCCTTTTCCCTTTTCCTTTCCTCCTGTGCCAGGTCCTCAGCATCCTCACAAGGAAGAATTTCTTCCCAATATCCAAGGTTACTCTGCCTGTTGGAACCCTGGGTGCAGATAATTTCAGACTTTCTGTGGTTTTAGGCACTGACCCCCAAGAGAACACTGCATTGACCTGAGGCCATGGAGAAGGCTTCAAAAATTGAATGGGGATTGTGGGTGTGGAGTTTGAATAGAAGTGTGTGATATCACAGGGTGAAAAACAGAGTTTAAGGTTTAAAATATAGTAATATATATATAGCAAGATGGAGGTTTTGGGGCATAGTCTTTCTTCTTTACCTTCTTCTTTCTGTTTTTCTGTGCCTTCTTCTTCACCTTCTTCTCCATGGGTTTGGGTGGTTTTGTGTAATTGTACAGAAAAGTCCACGCTGCGAGACATGGGTGATTAGTTATTGGGTTAAAAGTAAAAATAATTTAGGTGTCATTTCTTAATTGGACAGCTTATCCTTAAAAAGCCTTGCAGAGATAGATATGGGGACATTTTGTACCTTGTTGGTGAAATGCTGCAGAAATCACCACTTGTAGGACTGTGCTATGGATAGGAATTAATAAACATCTGAGTCTAAATAAGAAATACCATCTCTGGCACTTTCAATCCCGACCCTGACCCAGGTAGAAAAGAAGATAAAGAATCAATATCTACCCTCTTTCACCTTAAACCGTTCTCCCTTGTCCTACCAGTGCTTGCCCTGGCCAAAAGCCCCAGTCCATCCTTCCTGTGGGCCCTCTGTAGGAGCTGGAATGGTGCCACCAAACCTCCCAGGGGTGTTCCTTGTTCCTGACACAGCTCCCAGGTTTCCTGCGAACACAGAGCAGTGGGGTCCAACTGGAGATGAGCCCCAGCAGGGACAGGGCTGGGCTCACAGCTCCATGTGCTGCTTGAGTGGTACCTGCAGCGGGATGAGGCACTTCAGAAAGCAATCCATGCTCTCCTCATGCATTCTTAGAAAACAATTAGCAGCAGGAGTGATGAATGCACATCTAATTACGTCCTCGAGTTCTCACCCCCTCAGAGTCATGAGCTACTTCAATAAGTAAAGGGCATTCAGGACAAAAAAAGGGTTTCATTCAGTGACGATTGACTCAAGAGAGCATTTCACACCTCGTTTATCCTGAAGCTCCAAAACACCTCCATGGATTTTGCACCCTGGGGTATCACCTCCCTGCCTAGTGCTGCCATTTCCCCGTGGTATTTAGGGTAGTGCAACATTTGGATGCACTTTTTATTGTTTCCATTATAATCCAAAGATATATTTTTATAAGGGCATCGGGTTATAGGGCAAGGGATGATGGCTTTAAACTGACAGAGAGCAGGGATAGAATTGATGTTAGGAAGAAATCCTTCGCTGTGAGGGTGGGCAGGCCCTGGCACAGGGTGCCCAGAGCAGCTGTGGCTGCCCCTGGAGCCCTGGCAGTGCCCAAGGCCAGGCTGGGCAGGGCTGGGAGCAGCCTGGGACAGTGGGAGGTGTCCCTGCCATGGCAGGGGTGGCACTGGATGGGCTTTAAGGTCCCTCCCAACCCAATCCTATGAAAAGCAGCTCCCAGCCCAGGGAGAAGCTGTACTGTGATACAGGCAAGACAAGCTAGTGTGACCTTTAAATTACAAATTTTTTTTGTTACCTCCTTGGATAAAAACAGTTAACTGAGGCTCTGTGGTGTTTGTACAGAAAGCCTGACCCGATACCTGATTTGGAGAACAAGTCTCTGCTTCTTCCAGCCTTGTAAGCCTGTTAAAACATCCAAGAAACACACAAAAACATGCATTTTTTGAAGAAATCAACACTCCAACTACCTGTCCCAGCTGCCAATCTGACAGCAAACAGCTCTGCAAGCATCCTCACTGACAGAACAGCTCAGCCCTGGTTCCCTTCCAAACCCCTGCAAAGATTTGCATCCATCTCATTTTAATTGGCCTTTGCTGGTCTCTCCTTTGTTTCTGCAAGTTGTTCTCCTTTCATCCACATCATTTGCATTTCATGCAGGCTGTGGATGTTTGCCTGGCCTTGGGAGGGCTGCACCTCCAGCCTGGCTCACGTGGAGCTCCTGAAGCAGCTCGCTGTTGTCTCAGAGTGCTCTTTCCCTCCTCCCTGTGAGCCTTTGAGAGAAGCACACAATAACAATATCTGCTTTAAAGGGGCTCATTGTGGCTGGATCACCTGAGCATCTGTTCCTGCCCATGGAACCACAGTGAATGAGCATTCACAGAATTCACAGAATTCACAGAATTCACAGAATGACCAGGTTGGAAGAGACCTCCAAGATCATTGAATCCAACCCAGCCCCAACCCCTCACCCAAACCCTGACACCCAGTGCCACATCCAGGCTTTGTTAAACACACCCAGGGATGGGGACTCCACCACCTCCCTGGGCAGCCATGCCAGAACTTTATCACTCTTTCCATGAAAAGCTTTTTCCCAATCTCCAGCCTGTATTTCTCTGAGGCTGTGTGCTCTGGCTGTGTCAGTGCTGCTGCAGAAAGAGCCCAGCCCCAGCTGAGCACAGGCACCTTTCAGGATTATCCTCCACAGAATTTTCCAGGCAAAGGGTTGGAGCAAGCACTGATCAATGCACATTTAAATAACCCTAAGCTACATAAATACAGAGCTGCTTCATAATTATTTGCAGTACTTGACTATAAGCTTCAAAATAGCATTTCTCTCACTGAGGGTCACCTTCTCCATGTGCTTTTCTATGGAGTTTTTAGACTTGCCTGCAAACAGGTAGCCCAGACAGTGTGGGAGAGGGACGAGAAAAGTCAGAGTTCCTAACATGGGAGGACAGAGGAAAGGGCAGCTGCAGCAATTTGGCATGATATCCCAACTTTTAAGGAATGTGGGTGCACAAAATATATTTGAACTGGTTTAGTATCTACATTGCCAAACACCAACAAATAAATTTGGCTTATTCTCAGCTTTGGAAAAGGGCACAGTGCAAGGCAAGGTAGGATGTCATCAGAGACTACTGTAAAACAGTATCATTTTAAATCTATTATCTAAAATACACAGCTCACTGTCTTCGAGACTGTAATTGAGACTTCTCTTTTCCTCAGTGGATTTATCTTGTTCTTTACTTGACTCATGGCAGATGTCTTCATCTTCTCAGGAAAACTTCCAGTTCTTTAGAACCCTCCCTTAATTTTTTTCTTTCCTTTTTTCACCCCCTCCTTTTGTTCTTTTTCTGTTTGTAATTAATGCAAGTCACAGAATATTTTATATTTGGAATCCTGTTATTTGCAGACAGTAGTCAAACGTGTTTGGGTAGCTGCCAGATGCTCAGCATATGCAGCAGAGGAGGGAGATGCAAGGCTGGAGGTAAACAGGGAAGGCACCCACACCCATGGAGAGACTGACCCCCACCCCTCTCTGGGCTGCTGCATGTGCCAAAATAGGAGCCAGTCAAAAAAAAGGTAAATAAAAACTGAAATCAGATGGAAACCAGAAGTAATTTGGAGGATAAATTTTTAATTTAAAAGCCAGTATGGGATAGCAAGTTTAGAAAGATTGCTTCTGAAAGCTTAAGGCTCTGTTTCTCTGCCCTCTATCTTTAGCTTTTTTATTGACATGGAATGAGGAGAGAGCTTTTCCGAGATGCCTGATAGGAAAGCACAATCCATGCTGTAAGCATCTTTCTCATTTCCATCCAATATTACTGTCATGCCCTTTGAAAGTTGCAAAAAAATACAAATACAGAAGAAAGGGACTGTCTGCTTCCAAATTATCTATCTCAAGCATGGGGCACACAGATCCAGAGCTGGAACAACTTCTAATTGTCTTGCAAGGATAATTCAAATTAGTTCAACTCTTTATTTATGAGTGTGACATTTATTCCTGTGTATTACAGCCATTCCTAAATGCCTTAATGTGGGATCAATAGCACTTTGCACCGGGCAGACCTGGACAACGTGCTGCTCCTCAGGGAGGATTTGTTTTGCTGGCCAGGGCTGTTTGCCTGATCTACCTTTAGCCAAGACATGGAGGACAGGGCACTGCAGGATGGATTTTGCCTCCCTGGGTATCACTCCTGGTGCCCAGCCAGGCTTTTGTGGCAGTGATGCCACCAACTCACCAAGTGCATGGATGGAGATAAATAGGAGAGGAGAGAGGATGAGTGTGGTCACAAATATCAGCATGGAAAACGTGGAGCTGGGAATCTTACTGAATATTAGTTAAAATAATCCCACTCTACACACTCATTGCAAATTCACAATGTATATGACAGGAAATATTCCTTTCCCTTTTTCTTGCTGTTCCAATAATCCATCCCAGTAGATAAAATCAGCCAGGAAATGTCTGTGTGGTGCTCTCCAGGTTTTATCCCTGATGGCAGGAGAGTGTGCTGCCCCCCAAATCACACCTGCCTGTGGTATGAGAAGTTTAAGCTTTTGATTTGCTTTCTGTAGCCACAAATGGATGAGTTTATTAAAATAAATTATTCCTAAGCAGTGTCTGTATCATGTGCTGGAATCTCAGCAGAGGCCAGAGGAAAATGTAAGGAATGGTTATGGTAGGAAAATAATCTGCAATCCAGTCTGCCCTAAGGTGTGTGGTGTTGGAGGCTGGGAACTGCTGTGTCTGAGAGAAATCAACGCCAGAAAAACTTTTTAGAGGAATTTCTGAGATGACAGATCCCTGTGCAAGATGTCACATTCTCTGCAATTACACACCCCTGCCTGTCTGCAGGAACAGAGCTCGTTCTTCTGAAACTTTGGGGTAGATCAATCAAATTAAGGAGGCAAAAGCAGTGCTGGAGTTTGATCTGGCTTTAACAGATACAGATCAGAGCAGCTCCAGCCAAGCGAGGAGCAATTCACTGAAATCAGAGAAGCAAGAGAGGCTGCAAGGCCAGAAAGGGACATTCCACAAGGCCACTGATGCTGGCACAGGCAGAAATATTTGAGATCTAAGTAGATGTGGCTGGGCAGCACCAACTGTCTGCTCTCAATATCCCCCCTCCCCAGAGGCCAGCTGATACAGCACACGATTAGATATGACAAGCTGAGCCTCAGAGATGAACAAGCCTGTTGATAAAGGACAAGCTAGCATTATATTTTAATGAGAGGAGAGATTTGCATATCAAAATCTCATTCTTTGTTTCCGCGGAGCGCGAGGAAGCGGACGTGAGGCTCAGGGCTCTTTTACACTGCAGCATATGTTTGTGTCTGTCTTTGGGGGGTTTGAAGTGGCATTCCAACCAAAATGCAGCAGCAGAATGGTTAACAGGGGTGGTGTTTTGAGTCTGAGCATGCCAGCTTCACACAAGGTGTCTCTTTGCCTATTAATTGCAAGGCACACGCAACAGAAGCCGCTCGCTCTCGAGATGAAAAAGCACATTAGCAATTCCTCCTCAGTATTGCTGCTAAAACACCTCAGGCACGTCTGGCTGGGGCTGTTTCAGGAGAGGAGCAATCTCTGCTGCTCAGTCCTGGGGCATAAAGCAAAGGTTGCTGGAAATGAACCACAGCCTGCAAATATTTTTGCAACTATCACCTTTGTTTTCGAATCCCTCGTGGTGTTAATTATTTGCCCATAAAAGTGACATGTACAGAAGCAAAGGAGCTCCAGTGAGGATTTGCTCTTTGTTTTATGGCTCCAGATGGTTCCACAGCTCAAGGTAAGTTGTAAAGGACAGGCAGGAAGAGAAAAAATATTTTGCTTTGTGACTTCTACCTATGGGAGCCTGTAGGAGGGGGATGAGTGGGTGGGGAAAGTTACCAGTCCCATTAACAAATCTGCCCAAACTACTCCATTTCTGTTGTTTTACCTTCTCACCTACTCAACACACAAAACTACAAACATGGCTGATACAAGCTCATGTCTCACCAGCCTGTCTTGAGAATAAACAAACTTGGCATTCCACAAGTAATTTTCAAAATTGTTGAGAGCTAAAATTAGGGGTTTTTTACAAGTATTTTTATGCTATCCATTTGAAAGAAAACAACTGTGAGTTATTGTGTTCTCCAGGAAAGAAAGCTATCCTTTTCCAAGGCTAGGTTTCTGAGAACTTCACTCTAGCTGAGTCCTAATGCTATTTTTTAATAAGAAATGGAAACTTCAAACTTGAGACAGAGTCATTAATGGAGTTAAAACCCAGCAGCTATTGCTACCCAAAAGTAATTAATTCCACCCACTTTCAGAGGGAATAGGGGTGCTCATCCCAGTAGTATTTTATAAAATTTGCATTATATGCCCAGTTGCTCCCTACATAAAGGCAGCTTGAGACATTTTAGACCTGTTTATTTAGAGTGATATCTAAAGACAGATGCAGGAAAAGTGAAACCACACACAAAGCCTGGAATTCCTACTTGGGCTGCAGTTGATACCATGGCACTGCCTAAAGTGAGGAAATTTTTGGCAAGGACAAACCAACATTGATATGAGCAAACCAGAAAGCTGGAGACACACAAATTACAAACCAAAAGTGCTATGTGGAAATCATGTCCTTTTCTAGCAAATTTACAAAGTCAAATGGACTCACAAACATTTTGTTGTTTTTTTCCCAACATGCTCCTTCTCTTACTCTCCATCAGGAATCTGCTGAGCTTATTTACCACTGGATGCCTCAGCCTGCTGCTTGCTCCAGGCAGAGCTGGGGTGTCAGGGACTTGCACTTTAAAGCATTAATATTGTTCTCTGATGTGCTGGTGGAGTTGCAAAAAAAACCCTGTTCTGGTGAAGACTAAGTGCTATCTGCTCAGAATTTCAACGTGGGAATCAAATGCCCAGTGGGATGCACCAGCAATAAGAACTGTAGACAAATCTTCGAGGTCTTCCCTTAGACATGCTGGGAACATTTTTCCACTCAGCTCTTGAAAGAGCCAGGATTGTTCCAAGTCACCCAAGTAAAGCTAAATTGTTGATCAGCATCCCGAGCAGGCCTGCCTGGTGGAGTCTGGGAAAGAAAAATGGCTTTATTAGGGGCTGTCAAGGCACAAACCTGGTGCCATGCTGAAGATAGAGTGTGTGTGAGAGAGTCTGTGCAGGGACAGGCTCACCCCAGCAGCAGGAGAAAAGGGCAGCACAGCCTGACTGCTCCCTTCTGTCTTCTGGGGGCTTGGCTGGTGTCCAGCCAGGGGACACCAGAGCTGTGCTCCTCTTCTCAGAGGAGAAATAAAGCTCAGCCCATGCTCAGTCCCACTCTGCAAGGCTGAGAGGCAGGGATGCTGTGCTCAGTGCCAGGTGTGACCAACAGACATGCTGCAGGGTGTGTGTCCATCCCACCTAAACCAGCCAAATTCTGACCACTGGAAGGCAGCTTGGGCTATTTCCTGGTGTTTCAGCAGGGAGTGTTTCCTAATTTTGGCAGGGAGGAATGATTCAGCATGGACAGACACAGACAGCTGCCTGTTCTCACCATGCCCAAAGCAGACAGATATGAGACAGCTCGAGACCAGATAAACCCAATAGTCACATTAGCAGGGCACAGAGCCCAAAGCAACATGCCAAGCCTCTCAGTTTATTCCTACACTGTTTATACATGTTTATAATCTTTAAATCATAGCTCTCTCCCATATTGAAAGATCCCAAACAGATGCAACAATAAACTGAAATTCACGACAAACAGATTGTGAGGCAGAGAGACAGAGCACATTCATTTGTGGTGAATCACAAATGCTGAAACAAAATAAATGAATCAGTTCTAAAGAGTCTAATTAATAAAGGTTAATTTATTTATCATGCTGGCTAACCTGATATCTCTGAACTCATCTAAATTAATGCAAAATGAACAAAGCACAAAAAGGGCAGCAGTAATTGGAAAGCCACAGTGGATACACTTTCCAGAAGCTTCTTTTTCTGCTGCATAAAAAGCATCCCAGGTTCACTTGGTCAGGTGCACAACCAGGCTGATTGACAGCAGCACAATTAAAGGATGTTAATGGATTAACTGTTTCTGCCTTTGATATCTGTCTTCTCTTTATCATAAAAAGCATCAGGACCCAGCCTGTCCCACACATAAAATTATGTTTGCGTCCAGACCAACGCACACAAGGAAATGGAAATGGGAAAAGGCTCCCAGCAAATCCAGCCTGGGACACTGACTAGCTGAGAAATTGTTCTTTAATAAGCTTAACCACAAAATCATTCCATTATAACATGCTACTACTTTTATGTATCTGTATTATCCCCTAATTTACCGATAAAATTCAGCCTCTGGATTAGCAGAAACTCCTTGCACTTGCTGGCTCGTGGTAATTGCAATGCAGTGCCATACACACTCCCTCAACCATGATGTCCTCTCAAACACAGTTTTGTGGCTCCTTCAAGAGGCAAAACTTCACAGGGATGAAATGATGGAAACACCACACTCCAGGCTCAAGGTGCCCCATTCCTTCTGAGCCTTCCTACATGCAGTTCATACAACAAAACTGTTCAAGAGTTCAAAGAAAATCTAAGGTTTGTGCTTTCTGTTGCATCAGTATCTCACTTCATCTCATGCTGGGTAAATCCAAGGTACACACAAAGCCATTAGTAGATTTTATTTTGGGTTCTTCCCTTCCAACTTGGCTCCTCAGTGTGTACAAGACTGATTTTTAATATAATTAAACATGAAAAAAAATTGCCTGATGTCTACAAAGACTGTTTCATGTTGCTGATAAACAGATTTGTTGGAGATATCCTGATATCAACCTTTTCAAGCCCTTCCACATCCAGTTGCATCCCCAGGAGGCATTTCTGTCTTCCATCATGAAGGAAAGATGTGGCCACCACTGAAAAGCTTCCATAACAACCCACAAAACATGGTTTGAAACACAGAGTAAATAAATATAACAGGGGCAAAAAGCAGGATCTGAGATTATACAGCAGGGCTGTGGTCATAGGGTCACTAATTCTTTTTTATTTCCTTTTTTTAAAGCCCTTTTGTGTTGCTGTGCCCTGTCAGTGACTGGGTTTCATTTCTAAAGGCATAAGTGGCTGTCACTTATAGAAATACCCATGGGGAATGGCAGGGGAGCATGTCAAAGTACTCCATTTCAGATGGGCACATGTTTTTTCATCACTTCTTCCCTTGACAATTCTTCAGCTGTTAAGGAACTCTTCCCTCTTTCAGAAGATAGAAAAAAAAGAGGCTCAGGACTGTCTTTTGCTGATTTTTGGAATTAAAGAAGGGTTCCTGCTGTCTGAGCAGCCCTGAGAGCTGTGATACATCACTGGAGGAAACAGCAGAGCAGTTCTGGGATGCTTTAAAGGGCACAGCTTAACTGAACTGTAATTGACTTTCACTCATTGATCCAGTATTATTAGTGTTTGTTTAAAAATCAAAGGTTATTCAATTTAAAGTTATTTTCCTGCTTTCAGGGGCTATAAATGCCATTTAACTGCACTAAATTTGATCAATCCACCAAAACAAAAAAAAATAAATTTGAGTTTTTCTTGTAGTAATCCTCTCTTCTTCCCCTCAGTGCAGACAATTTCTCCATTCCCAAACTGCTGTGGAGATTTCACTTCAGCTCCAGAGCAGCATTCACTGGGCTTTGGCTTCTCTATTATCATGAATTCTATCCATTATCACCCTCTAGCTGCCAAATGGGGAAGACCACCCTGGCTACAAGTTCTAGATTGGTCAGGAAGATCCTTCAGAATGCTCTGGATGTGAAAACATCCATTTCTTCACATGGTTCCTGCAGGTAAAACAGCTCCAGTGGTGCTTTCTGTGTTCATGGGCTGGGGATGCTGCCACCAGGAGGTCCCAGACTTCCATCAAAGGGTAGAACTCTTTGCCATTTAATTTCCACTGGTCCAGATCATCTTACTCTTGACATCTAGAAGGAACAGACATAGCACAGCCTGAACACCCAAGTGGCTTAGTGAGAATCCATTTCCAATTGCTTATTCATTCACTTTTGCAGGGCAAAGAGTTCCAGATATTTCATTTGATGAACATCATTTAAACCTTTTATTTTTTTCCCAAATTATTAGGTAAATAAGAGAACACACAGTTTAAATACTGTGTACAATTCCATGATAAACAGGCTTTATTGGGACAAAATTGCCATTATTAATCTCAATTCTCACCTCAGGCTGAGACTGACGAAGTCAATGTCTCCTTAAACTTAATCTTATAAGAAATTCATTCAATTTGCTGGAACCCCTGAGGTTTGAGTCTTTAGGATATGAAGTTTTCATAACAAAAATTATAGTGATATAAACTTCAATTTCCTGTTTTAAAAGCAGTGATTTTCATATAAGTGCATGACTCCACCTGGGATTTGAAGAAAATGGTCAAATGCTGCTGAAGAAAAGCTGTGAGCCACAGGCACTGTCTAGAGGAAGAGTATGAAGCTCCTGGAAAGTTACTGTGTAAAAATACAGCCAGATACTGAGCATAATTGGTACTAACAGATATTGGATCCCAGAGCAGGGACTGGTTTTGTTTGATTCTTCACAGTAGCCAGCACCAAAATGCCCTGGACCTGAGGCATAACAGCAGTATAAATAATATCAATAATTTAGGCACTGACCATATGGGAGCAGACCCAAAGCTAGAGCAAGATGAGTGGATCTGCTGCAGAGGAGGGAACTGTGCCAGCTTGTGCTGAGGAAATGGCCTGAGAGCTGATCCTGTTCGTGGGGACCAGATGGTGGTTCATCATTTTTTTTTCTTTTTTTTCCCCCCATTTAAAGTTTCTCAGACTGGCAAGGGGAAAAGGGAGAGAGGGGTGGTGTGGTGCAGCAGGTTGGTGGGTGGTGATGTGGCAGGGGGAGGAACCAGGAGCATTCTCCTCCATTTGTGCAGTATGACATGGAATGAAACAGCACTGCAGGCTCACCAAAGTTAGCCCTGGATGGGAATATACTCCTGCTATTGGGTGGGAGCTTTTTCGTGCTCTGTTCCACTGAATCCGACAAAAGATCTGGCTGATTTACTCCAGTTATGGGTCAGGTCCAAGTCTCCTACACATCCCTGCTGTGCCCCTCCTCATTGGAGCTCTGAGGGGAGTGCTAACGAGCTGTGAGCCCATCAGCTCTCCTGCACGTTGCTCTGCTCTACCCACACTTCCCACATGGAAGCAGTGAGTAAACTACCACACTACTTTACTCCTTTCCTTTGCTTTAAAAGCAGTTTCACTCAAGTTGAAATGTTGAAGAGCAGCAACTCCACAAAATGCAATGGGTAGATCAAGAAGCTGTTTAAGAGCTCCCCGGTATTTTCAATTTTTGGAGAAAGTTAATAAGCTCCTGAGCAGGCAGCAGCACAGAGGAGGGGGTTTTCAGAAAGAAAAGCTCAGTGGCAGCTCTGGCAGGCAGCAGTTCTCCTGGAGAGCTCTCCCAGGTATGGGTGCAGGAGCTGTGGCTGGCAGGTCACCAACAGTGCCACATGGGGTTTGTGCCTTTCTCTGTGATCATGTGTGTGCAGCTGTGTGTGTGTGCTCAAACAGGCCCACACTTCCAAAATCTAAGCCAGTGTCATGGATTGGAGGTCTTCAAATGTTTTGTATTCTACCATTTATTTTTGCAATGAAGTGAAGATGTCAATCCAGCCAAGGCCTGCCAAGGAATTGTTACTTAAGTGGGTTCTGTGAAGGCACAGATGAGAGAAGAGAAGGTGCTGGGGAGACCTGAGAACATTTTCCAGTGCCTAAAGGGTTCTGAGGGAGCTGGGGAGGGACTTTGGACAATGCCATGGAGTGACAGGACAAAGGGGAATTTCTTTAAACTGACAAGGAGTAGGTTTAGGTCAGAGAGTGGGAAAAAATTCTTCCCTGTGCATGAAGGATTGCCCAGAGAAGCTGTGGCTGCCCCTGGATCCCTGGCAGTGCCCAAGGCCAGGCTGGACAGGGCTTGGAGCACCCTGGGACAGTGGAAGGTGTCCCTGCCCATGGCAGGGGGGTGGAATGAGATGATTTTTCAGGTCCCTTCCAACCCAATCCATTCTGGGATTCTGTCACTCTTGCAGAATGCTCTGGGCACATATTGCCATTCCTGACCAACCCTAAACTTGGAAGAGCATCCAAGGCAGGCAGAGCAGGCAGAAGTTACACCAAGACACCCCACACAGCCAGACAACCACAGCAAGCTGCTCATGATCATCCCCTTCCCTGCAAGAGCCAGATGATTCCCCAAATCATTTGATTTTCAGTGCTGGGCTGGGGGGAGCTCCCAGCTCCTCCCCCAGCTGGGGGCTGCAGGGAGCAGACCTGATTTTCCCATTAGCGCCCCCAGAGCCCATTTCCAGCTGTGGAGAGATTTGCTGGGTGGTGAAAGCGCAGTGGGAGCTGCTCATTCAAAGGCAGGAATGGCATCAATAAATTCCAGCAGAACCTCTCTGCTTGCAGGGGAGCACTGCAGAGGCAGGGATGAAACCTCTGATGCTGCTGCTAATTGCAGCCTTTGCCCCATGGGAGCTGCTGTCTTTATTAATGCAATTATGATGTAGCCAAAGGCTGCAAATGCTTCTGCTGACCTTGCTGAGGGAACAGAGGCCTTCAGTCTCCACAGGAAATTGTTTCCTCCCCTGGCAAATGGCACATAACCCAGTGTGTTCCCATTCCTGCAGATTCACCATCTTGTCATTGGACCAGACAGGATGGAAATTGCTGTTTGATGCCACCTCCCTTGCTCCTGCAAATCAGAGATAAAGTCCAACAGTGCTTCCTGTCTTTCAGTATAGGAAAATTAACACTAAAACTTAACATTATAGTAGAAGTCACTCTTGTATTGTGAATTACAAAAATAGTAATAATAATAACCCTTAAAGAGTCCTAATTACAGACATTTCTGAGCTGTGATTTAATTGGAATTTGATGACTGAATTCAGTTAGCCTAAAGGCATTCAACATGGAGACCTGCTCTCAAAAACACATATACATAAATTGAAATTCTATATTATGGCAAGAAGCTGCCACCAAGAATGACAGGACTGAGGGGGAAAATGGACTGAGGGGGAAAATGTCTTAATCATTAAAGATTGAGATTTCTGACCACACACTGCAGACTTATTATCAAAGCAGGTTCCAATCTCAGAGAAACTTCCACTCCTAGTCGAAGGAGAATTTCCTACGGTTATGATATATACTTTGTAAATACAAGTTTGAAAGAGGATGAACAGCTGTGCTTGGATTTTAGAGGACCAAAAAATGGTTCTCCAGACATTAGTCCCAACACTTTAACCCCAGGAGCTCTAAAATTGCCCTGACTGCCACCAAGATTTGAGCTTTCCCATAGATCAGTCACTGAAAGAAGAACATCCCACTATGGGATGCCTCAATTTGACAGCTCAAGGCAGACAGAGAGTGGAAAATGACAACTGTTGCCCTCCACAAAAATCTGCTGAGATCTGGGAGGGGCTGGATGGCTGGTCCGGTGTCAGTCAAGAAATCATCAACACAATTATGGGATCTCCTGGTATCACTGTGTGGTAATCACACATCCTCTGAGCAGAGAGACACACAGCTCTCCCCTGATTTTCCTGAGACTCTGTGAGAAAGCCCAGAGAAAGAATTAAAACAATTATTATCCCAATCTCGGCACCTGGCAGGAAATCTCCTGTTTGTCAAAGATGTTTACAAGAAGGAACTGTCCCTTCTTGACCAAGAGGTGAGAGAAGATTCCTAAAGGCCAATCAGGTCTTAGGACCACCATTGTTTGTATAAGAACTGTGAATTTCTAATAATAAAGTGCCTTTTCATGCCTTGGGATGATGGAGTCTCTGTATCAGCTTTATTTGTCCCCAGTGTCCCTTTGGTGATAATTGGTGACCCCTTTGGTGATAATTGGGAGCCCCTTTGATGGTAATTGGTGATCCCTTTTGGTGATAATTGGTGACCCCTTTGGTGATAATTGGTGACCCCTTTGGTGATAACTGGTGATCCCTTTTGGTGATAATTGGTGACCCCTTTGGTGATAACTGGAGGCCCCTTTGGTGATAACACTGGACCTGCCTCTACTGGTGGTGGCTCCAGGCAGGCAGTATGACAACCATAAGGTCTTTGGCCGGGTGTCACTCTAGAAAAAAGTACAGCCTCCACCCCCAGTACTTTTCATCCTTGAACACTCTGTTGGGATTTTTGGAGTCATCTAAAGCATGGAGACCTGCAAGATCTCTTCTCAAAGTACCTGAGAAAAGGGCAAACCACCAACAAGGTCATTGTGCAAAGCAGAAGGTTGAGAATGAAGACAAACAAATGGCTGCATGCAGAGGCAGGAAAGGCAGATTGGGCAGGGTGCTTGTGCCTGCCCTGAGGGTTGGGACAGTTTGGGACAAGGCCCTGGGGAGCCCTGTGTCACCAGCTGAGGGCCCAGAGAGCTGCAGACCCTCCCACAGTGAGGGAACAGCACATGGCCAGATGCTTTTAGTCAGATGACTCACCACCAAGAAGCCCGGGGGCCAGCGTTTTAAAGACATTATAATGCATTAGTCAACCTTAAAGTAAAGGCTTCTGTGGACCTCAATGTCTCAAAATAATTATGCCTTGGAGACATGCCTGGGGTGGCACAGCCACTGTGAGAGCACAGGGGAACAGCTCTGCCCCTCGCAGCCTCCTCCAGCCCAATCACAGACACCATTAACGAGCACAGGGGGATTTGCATGAATTTCCCCGTGCTGCTCCCAGCTCCTGATAGCTCTCCATTCTGCGTGATGCTAGAGTTTAGTCTCCTACTGTTCAGCATGAAAAACTGGCATAAAAGCAGCAGCTGGTGCTCGCAGTATCTGCTCAGTCCCTAACACCACCCAGCATGTGCTAGTACTGAATATTGATGAAACTCAGATCTTATTACAACAGAGCACAATATGTTCCTTGCCTATACATTGCCTTTAAGCACAAAAAAATAGTGCTAAATTAGCATCCAGGTCAGGTCTAGTTTCAAAAATCCCATTTAAGCCAAGGTTTGGGGGAAGGCTCCAGGGTTTTGCCTGGCCCTAGTGAGGATTGCTTTCTACTTTTCTAACCCAGCTGTAAATGAATCCCAAGTTAGGGGGTGTCAGGACTTTATCTCTGCTTAGGAACACACTTGGATCCAATCTGATGTCATGTGTCTGGAAGATAAAGGCAAATTAACCACTTCAAAGCAGCAAGCGCTTCCACGCACAGCCAATTTTGTTCTCTCTATAGAATCCAAAATAAAAATCCCTGTTTACCAAAAATCGGTTTTTCATCTTGCTGCATTTCAAGTTCAAAACGGGAAATGAAATGTTATATGAGCTGTATCAGTACAGAAATAGAAACACAAGTGTAAAGGATAAGACAACACTATTCCAGATACAGATATATTTTGAATAAGTTTTACTTCTGGGGATTTAGTGAACTTAGAACTGTGCATCATTGATTCATCCTTTGGTAGTGTTCCAAATTATACAAGATCCACATTATTAACTTGTGTAGTTGATAAAACACATTATGAATTCCCACATTCACCCCCACAACCACAGAAAGGAACAGCAAAAGCAGTTTTAAATGGCCTGGTGGTCCTCAAGGCAGCAGAAGATTCTCTGTAAAGAGAAGAAAAGATCTGGAAGTCATGGCAGGGGAACCTGCACATCTTTGCTTTCCAGCACCCACACACAGGGCTGGTTCCTGATGCTGGGGTTGATCCCAGGAGCTCTCTCCCACCTTACAGGCCAGGAATGAGGTGGGAAGAGACCTCAAAGAGAAGCCCTCTGCACTGGGGGAGGATCATCTTTACACAAGCCATAGCTTAATTCCCTTTTCTGACACCAAGCTTCTGCTGGAGTGCCCTGAGGCCACTGGTGCCAGTCCTGGATTATCCTTCCTGTTGAGAAGCCTCACTCAATATTCTAAATAGCTGAACCTACACCCATGACTTCTCCACCCATGAACAGTGGGCAAAGAGAGCAGGTTAGTTTTATATCCTAATTCTTCTCTGACATATTTGCAGCTTAGAGTCTATTTGCAAATTTAATAAGAGCAATCTTTATCTCATCCTTGAGATGATTAATGAAGACACTGATTGACAGCAAACACTTTGCAGAACCCCAGTTTCTGAAGTCTTCTCTTTTGATGAGAAACAACTCTCCAGCATGGCTTTCCAACCAGTTTTGCAATGACCAAATGAAAATTTTCTTCTAATGAGGTTTCTCTATCTTGATTATCAAAAACATAATTGGAGAAAATCAAAAGCTTTATTAATGTCAATTTACACAAAATCTACTGCTTTTCTTTTGCTCTTAAAACTGAATTATACTGTCACAGGAGAAAAATCAAAATTGTTTGGAAGCCACTTGTTCTAGACAAGCCCGCAGGATGCTGCTGACCTCCTCACTATGTGCTAACATTTTCATTGTTTGCTCCAATATTTTCCTGGCAGATAAAGTTAAACTGCTGATCTGTATATGGAGCTTTCTTAACCCCATTTGAATGGGAATTTATTTTTATTATCTTTGCCAGGACATATTTTTCACACTTTGCAAAACCAGTGATGAGCAGTTCCATGGTGGAGCAAATCACCCTGTGGTGATTTTCCCCAGCACCAACGTGATTCCACAACAACAATCCACACTTTTTAATTTCTTTTTTCCTGTGTTGGCTGCCTTGTGGCAGCTGCACATTTGAGTTGAATCTGAAGCAATTCAACATCAATAGGAATGAACTGGGCTTTGCTCCTCCACAAGCTTCCTTGTGCTCCAAGGACCAGCCCAACATTTCCCCAATGGCCTCTTGTGTCTAACACACTGGTGCAGAGCATCTTCCTCTCTGTCCTTCCCAGTTCCCTCTCCATTTTGTGCCCTGGCCTGTTTGTTCTGCCCTCCCAGGCTCACACACTAGGCTTTTGTGCTCCTCCTTAGGAGTTTGACCCAGTTTCCCTAAGTCTGGACTGTTCCGTTTCGCATCGTGACTTAGCACTGACAAACAAAGCCTGGGAGCTGCAAACACAAAGAACATCAGAGAGATCTGGGCCAGCACCAGCCCTGTCCAGCACACCAATTTCCCTCTGCATGCTTGTGAAAAACACCAATCACTTGTTTTTAAAATTTTAAAAGTTTAATAGTAATGAAATGGTTATAAAAAGAGTAATATAATTAGAGTAATAAAAATTTGGACAATTAGGATTTAGGACAATATGAGACAATAGAGACAAAGAGTTATGGATGGTCTGGGTACCTTTTTCTGGGCAAAATCAGCCCGAAAAAGGACACACATTAACAGAGGATTAACCCTTAAAAGCAACAGCCTGTTGCATATTCATACACCTCATACATGATGCATAAATTCCATTCAAACACAGGATTCTGTCTGGTCATCGTCAACTTCTTCCTCTTAATCCTGACAGCATCTCAGGGCTGAGTGAGGCAGTAAGAACTTGATAAGAGAGCAATAAATTCTCTTTCTCTGAAAGATTCAGGTGTCCTGTGGCTATCTCGGTGCAAGTCCTCTCTTTAAAAAAAGTATCCTACATAGCATAGTTTCTATTTTAACATTATGTTATAACCTAAAACTATATTTAACACATTACTTTAAAAAATTAACACAGCATAACTTTCTAACAGAACACACATAATATTCATTTTCATATTTGTGAAAAGCCAATCATAAAATAGGCAATTTCACAATGCTGGCGCCAGGGCCATGTGCCTGCAGGAAAGCAGGCCAGAGCCTCGGGATGCAATTAGCGATGGTTTGCGCAAATGCCGGGAAGGACAGCGGTGGCTCGGGTGTTCTCAGCACAAAGGAGGCTCTGCCTCACATGATGAGGGCATCACATGCCAAACTGGTGGGATTGGCAGAGGGAACTGGGAGCAGGTCACCAGGCCATCGAACTGGGAGCAGGTCTGCAGGCCATGGTCTGGGCTATGGAAATGGGAACTGGTGCCCAGGCCAAAGTCTGGGCCATGGAAATGGGAGCAGATCTCCAGGCTGTGGTCTGGGCTATGGAACTGGGAGCAGGTCTCCAGGCCATGGAACTGAGAGCAGGTCTGCAGGCCATGGTCTGGGCCATGGAAATGGGAACTGGTGTCCAGGCCAAAGTCTGGGCCATGGAAATGGGAGCAGATCTCCAGGCTGTGGTCTGGGCTATGGAACTGGGAGCAGGTCTCCAGGCCATGGAACTGAGAGCAGGTCTGCAGGCTGTGGTCTGGGCCATGGAAATGGGAGCAGATCCCCAGGCCATGGAACTGGGAGAAAGTCTCCAGGCCATGGAAATGGGAGCAGGTCTCCAGGCCATGGAATTGGGAGCAAGTCCCCAGGCCATGGAACTGGGCTATGGAACTGGGAACAGGTTTCTAGGCCATGGAACTGGGAGCAGGTCTCTAGGCCATGGAACTGTGAACAGGTCTCCAGACTGTGGAATTGGGAGCAGGCCTCCAGGCCATGGAATGGGATGTGGAACTGGGAGCAGGTCTCTAGGCCATGGAACTGTGAACAGGTAGGTCTCCAGACTGTGGAACTGGGAGCAGGTCTCCAGGCCATAGAACTGGGAGCAAGTCTCCAGGCCATGGAACTGGGAGCAGCAAGAAGCACAGGGCAGGGAGCTGGTGTGAGCTCCTTCCATCACAGGGCACAAGGAGGATGTGGAGCTGCTGGGAAGAGCCCAGAGGAGTCAGCAGGATCACCAGAGGGATGGAGCAGCTCTGCTGGGAGGAAGGGCTGGAGAGTTGGTATTGGTGAAATTTCACCCAACTGGCAGGAGGAATGATGAGGGGGACTCCATGATATCAGAAGGCTAATTAATTACTTTATTATTGTATATTATTCTATCCTAAATTACACTACATCTCAATTGGGACTGCCCAAGCACTCAACTGCCCAGAACCTTGTGACTGCCTGCTGACCCACAGTCTGCACACATCTGGCCCTGACAGGCCAAGGAAACAAAACACCATCACTGTGGGTAAGCAATCTCCACATTGCATTCTGCTTTGGAACAACACAGGAGCAGCAAATGAGATAAGAATTGTTTTGATCATTCTCTTCTCTGCTTCTCTCACTGCTTCTTTCAGGTTCACAGAATGTGAACCCCAGAAGTTGGGGCTGTTCAGCCTGGAAAGGAGAAGGCTCTGGGCTGATCTAATTCCAGCCTTGCAGTAACTGAAGGGAGTCTAGAAAACAATGGAGAGAGAGTTTTTAAAGGGCCTGGAGTGACAGGACAAAGAGGAATGGCTTCAAACCTACAGAGGGGAGGTTTAGATGGGATATTAGGAAGAAATTGCCAACTGGGATGCACTGGCACAGGTTTTCAGAGAAGTTGTGGCTGCCCCATCCCTAGCAGAGTTCAAGGCCAGGCTGGCCAGGGCTTGACCTAGGAAAGTGTCCCTGCCCATGGCAGGGGGACTGGAATGAGACAATCTTAAAGGCCCCTTCTAACCCAAACCATGCCATGATCCTGTGCTGAGTCAGTCATGCCCCTATGACCTCCCGCTGCCCTCAGTGAGAGCAAAGGAGCAATAAGGAGCCAGTGAGATTACACTGAGCAGCCCCACAGACAAAAATCCCATTGGGATGCTCTACTTGCTGTCAAGATTTAAAAGGCCCCTGGTGAGGAATCTAGGAATTCTTTACAGGCAGATTTTATCCAGCTGTGGGAGACTGCAGAGGAGGGGCTGCAGAGATGCTTGTCCGGAGCATCAGGGAAGGAATGCACTTGGAGACACCTGAAGAGTGAAAACAACAGTTTTGGTGCTGTAGACAACAGCTTTTGCTGTGGCAGGGAAGGGGAGCTGCAGGGGTGCAGGCAGAGAGGAGGTGGTCCTAGAAAATTTGCTGTAACAAGATTCTCAGGGAAGCTTTAACCAAGCTGAGTGGGGCAGGACTGCATTTGCTGAGGGAAGAACAGAGCAGCAGCAGAGGTGAAGTCACATTCCCAATTTTCTGACATGTCTGGGTTTACTGAACACCTAGTTGTGTTGTTCTTTTCCATCTCAATGAAAAAAATCTTGGTGGGGAGAGAAGAGAACAGGATTCACAACATTGCCCAGGTTTGCATTTCTCTGGAAGTCCTTTAAGAGAAATAATTAGAGTTGGCTTGAGGAACCTCCAAACCTGCAGTAAGTTGGAGAAGCCCCATACCCACTGTAGCTGTGGAAGTTTTTAATTCTTCCCCCTGCACTGGGGCAGGAACACTGGATTCCTAGCAAAGCTGACAGGCACACACTGCACCCCTGCATGCTGGACCAGAAGGGTTGAATTATAGAAAGGTTAGGCAGAAATTCTGCAAAATTCAGAAGCAGCTTCAACATCAGGACCCTGAGGGAAATGTGAGTCTGAGGAAGCAACAGGGAGCTGACCTGAATGATAATCACAATATTGGCAGCAGATCAAGGAGGGAAGGGCACAGGGAAGAGGCTGAGGACTCTGCCACGTGGGGATTGGGCTGATGGCTGAAACTCCAGAGGACTCTGAAGAGACAGGCTGAGATTTTTGTGTGGACAGAGGAAACACAAGTGGAGTGACCAGAGATACAATTCATCTGCACAAAATCAGGAGCTGAGCTTTTCTTAGAACCACAGAAGGGTTTGGGTTGGAAGGGATGTAAAGTTCACCTCATTCCACCCCCTGCCATGGACAGGGACACCTTCCCTACCCAAAGCCCACCCACCATGACCCCCTTTGCAGCAGGTAACAATTCCTGTAGCCTTAGAGCAGAGGTGCATTATATCACAAAACAGTTCATTAAGGAAAGACTGGGGGAAGGTCACCCCTGAGTGACTGGGTGAGATAAATTAATCACATTTGTTGGTGAAAAATACAACTGATCATCATTTTTACTGCTGTAGAAGCACAGCTTAAAATAACTGTGTGAAAAGTAATGAAGGGCCCTGCCAATCAACAGGAGCAAGAGAAAAACCCCAAACCAAGATTATTTTGCTTTTGGCACATTACAGGAGTAGGTTGCAACTTGTGTTTTACTTGTTAGCTGGCCAGCCTCCTCCTCAGAATAAAAACAAACAGAAAAAGGCAAATTCAGCTGACTGAATTAATTGCACAGTGCCACCCCATTGCCTCTGGCAGTCACCCACAGCTCCCCTGGGCTACAGAGACACCACCATCCCTTGGTGAGAGCACAGAGCTCTGCCCATCATCAATCTACACCCAGGAGGGACAAATCCCACCCCATCCCCATGGTGGGAACATGGACAAAACCCTGGAGCTGCCACAAAGGGAGGTTTAAGGAGCCAGGAGGGCTGGCAGGGGCTCAGCTGCTGCTGGAAGCAGCCAGGGCAGTGGAAGTGGAGGGGAGCTCTGTATTCATGGGCATCTCAGGGCACCCTTGGCTCACAGTGTGTTTGGGCAGCAAGCACACAGCACTGGGAATTGCTGCCTAATTTATTCAGCCTCTCTCCATCCAGCATTTACTGTTACTGAAGCACTTGGAGGGGAAATCTTCCTTGGACTTCAGAGGACTCCAGATCAAACCCCAGTAATGCTTTTATTTCCAGATGGAGAGGCTCTGAAATTAAAGAATAAAAACACAGGCTGACATGAAATTCCTGGATCTTTTCATATTTGCCACAGTACCTTTTTTTTTTTTTTTTTTAATTGGAATAACCCAGATGTTTGCTTGAAAAGAAAGCAGGATCCCTGTGGCAAATATTTGTCCATTCCTTCACTTTCTTGCAGCTTCTCTGCAAAATACCAAATCTTCTAGGCATTTTCCACATTTTCCATGGCACTGATCAAAGGTATCATTATTAACAAGGAGCATCACTGGACAGGGCATGCTCAAAAAAAATCATTTTCCCCTAACAAGACTCTCAGATCATCAGCTCAGAGTTGAAAAAGCCCCAGAAATGTGCTGGATGCACAAAGTGAGTGGAGGAAAAAGGCACTGACAGGGCTGTGGGACAGAAACCCCACAGAGTAAGCACACACCTTGGAACCCACGAACAAAAGCTTTGTACCAAGTTAAGAAAAGCCCAGAGCTGTGGTGTTTTCTGAGATCCCCACTGAAGTGAGGAATGATGAATCTGACTCCATGTTCTTAGAAGGCTAATTTATTATGATATGATATGATATGATATGATATGATATGATATGATATGATATGTTATGATATGATATGATACTAAAACTATAATAAAGAATACAGAAAGGACACAGACAAAAGGCTAAAAGATAATAAAAGATAAAAGATAACAATGAAAAAAGATAAATTTAGAAAAAGATAATAATGAAAACTGTGATTCTCTCCAGAGACCCGACACAGCCTGACCATGATTGGTCATTCAGTCAAAACAACTCACATGTTGGATAAACAATCTCCAATTACATACCAAAGCAGCAAAACACAGGAGAAGCAAATAAAATAATTATTGTTTTCATTTTTCTCTCAGGCTTCTCAGCTTCCCAAGAGAGAAATCCTGGGCAGAGGGATTTTTCCTAAAAATGTGACAGTGACACAGGACTGCAAGAGAGCCATGGGCTGCAGCACAGAGGGGTGCCAGGAGCTGGGACACAGGCTGGCACTAGGTACTGCAAACACCTCAGTAATGGTCAGATAAGGAAATGCAGCCCCAGAGCTGGGCAGAGTTGGGTTTAGAGTGGCAGAATCAGCAATTAATGCATGAAAAACGCATGGGATAAATTCAGATATAACTCAGCTGCAGACTATGAAGGAAGCAGCAGTGCTCTGAAGTCATCAAAGAGAGAGCAGAGGTGTAAAGGTGTGTCAGCAAACAAAGAACTGGCCTGGGGCAAGGAATCCAAAATCACCACTGAGAACTTCACATCCTTAGCAAAGGATTCAGGCACTGGCAAATTGCTGTAACATCCCTCACTTCTCCCAGAATGAAACCACCAAGGAGTTCATTCCCCAGCCAGGACAACAAGGCAGAGATGAGCATAAACCCCTCCCCACAAAAGAGGGATAAAATCCAAGTGCATGTATAAATACTTCAATTGTTTTTCTGTAACAACTTATCTAATAAACTGCAAAGATATTGCACACACCAGTAATATGTGAGGCTTTCCTCACATGTTAAATGTGCTACCTTTTCTCCTGCAGCGACAGGAGGAATGGCTTTAAACTGGCAGAGATATTGGGATGAAATTGTTCCCTGTGAGGGTGGGCAGGCCCTGGCACAGGGTGCCCAGAGCAGCTGTGGCTGTCCCTGGATCCCTGGAAATGTCCAAGGCCAGGCTGGATGGGCTGGGAGCAGCCTGGGACAGGTGTCCATGGCAGGGGTGGGATTGGATGATCTGAAAGGTCCCTTCCCAAATCAAAACCCTCTGCGATGCTGTGAAAAGCAGAACATTAGCAGCATTAATTTCTGAGTTAAAAGTGACCCAGTACAAGGTGCCATCTGTGAATTGTTTAGTGGAATTTGGAGACTCCTTTCCCTCTGATTGGGCCTTCCTGGGGTAGGAAAGCAGCTGATGTTACTCACTCCCCATTTTTCTTCCTGAAGAGATTTTGCAAACAAAACCCTCAGTTTCTGACGAAGCCACAAATTAATTTTCTGTTCTAGCCAGAAGCTGCAGTCGTGTCTGGGTGACAGCGTCCCCTATCCCACAGCACCATCTCGTGGGAGACTGCAGCTTGGAAAAACCGACCAGCAAAACCACCAGCCTGGAGTAAATCCACTTCCAAGCATGCCACTGCTCTTCCCTCAGCTCCAAATCTCTGCACAGCAGGACAAACACTGCATCTTTGCAGGGCTTGCAGTGTTTCCCCTAAAAAGGGACAGGGAAGCACTTCCATGGCTCAGCCTCACCCTGAGTTTATCTTTCCAGGACCAGAAGTGCACAAATCCACCTGGATCTTATCAAAGAAATCCAGGTATTTTCAAAGGAATCCAGGTCTTTCAAAGAAATCCAGGTCTTTTCTCCCAGGTAACAAAGGTCAGGACAGGAGGGAACAACCTCAAGTTCAACCAGTGGGGTTTCGCTTGGATATTACAAAATTGGATATTGGATATTACAATATGAAATTGGAAATTACAAAAAAATTCTTCACTGAAAGGGCTGCCAGGTATTGGAAGAGCTGCCCAGGGCAGTGATGGAATCATCAGCCCTGGAAATGGTTTTTAAAAGGTGTAGATGTGATGTTTAGGGATGTGGTTTAGTGGTGGCTTTGGCAGTGTTGTGTTAATGGTTGGAACTTAACCTTAAAAGGCTTTTCCAAACTGAATTATTGAACTATTGAATTACATGAATTATTATTGAGTTATTGAATTATTTGAACTATTTAGCCCATTTGTGAAGTGCCCTATTGCAATTCCACCCTTCACAGAAGACCCTGCAGTGCTGCTTGCTCAGGTCTCACAACAGGATCAGTGAGAGAAGAATCCAAAAGAATCCCCAAAGCCATAAAATAATTTCATAAAATCTCTCCTTGGTCTGGGAGATCTTTCAGTGGGCCCAAACCATGTGCCTGAAGAGATGCTTAGAACAGAGAAAGTTTTCATCATCTCAAGAACAGGTTTGTATTTGTGGTTCCATCTTTTGGAGGCCATAACTTAAGTGGAGCAGCTATTGCTGGGATGATTTTTCCAATATGTACAAGATTTGCCATGGCAGCACTGCTGGGTGTCAGGGAAGAGGAGTCCACACCCTGGGTATGGGTGAGGTTCCTGCCCAGAGAATGTGCCAGGCTTAGACTCAGAGCCTGTTCTTTCTCCTGAGGTTTCCGCGTTGGAAGGTGGAATTACCATGTTAAAAACCATTGTTTAATGAAATTTTTCTTATTTTCTACATGGAAAAAGTATGATTATCCATCTCAGCTGTGGATTTACAGGATGCTGGGAAAAATAGAGGGGAAAGAGTGCTCCAGGACATCAACTGAGTCCCACCATGGGCCATGGAGACACCCAACACCTTCCACCTGCTGGAAAAGCATCACCCAAGCCTGTTTCAACAGCACTGCTTTCCCTGATGGGCCTCTACACTGATATCCCATAAAAACATCTTCTGCTGTATCTTTAATCAAATTATCACCCTTTTCAGCAGCTCTCACCCTTCTTAGCTGCAGTGAGAACAGTGGGAGTAGCAAACAGCTGTTCTCTGCTGCAAACATTTGACATAAAGCACATCAAATTAGCAGCTAATGCCTCTTCCCCCCACCCCCCCCCCAGCTCTGGGATCCCTTTGGGAGCAGCAGCCTGCACACAAAGGCAGGAGCCCCAGATGTCTGGCTACACCTCCCACCTCCATACCCAAAAGTAGAGTTCAACCTCCAGCTTGGAGCTGTAGGAGCCTCAGCCCTGGAGGGTTATTGATGTTCTTCATTTGTTTTGGTTTGGTGTTCTCTATTTATTTTTCTCCATATTTTTTGGTTTTTGTTCTCCATTTATTATGGGTTTTTTTCCACCAGCACGTGGAAATGTGGTGTGTCAGACAGCCAGGAAACTCCATCCTCCCTTCTGCACCAGATGCTCTTTGCTCTGCAAAGATGTTGAGATGTTTAGGGAGGCAACAAGGCTGGAGAGGGGCTGGGAGCACAACCCCTGAGAGGAAGCCCTGAGGGAGCTGGGGGTGCTCAGCCTGGAGAAAAGGAGACTCAGGGCTGCCCCCATCACTCTCACAGCCCCTGAAAGGTGCCTGTGCTCAGCTGGGGCTGGGCTCTGTCTGCAGCAGCACTGACACAGCCAGAGCACACAGCCTCAGGCTGCACCAAGGGAAATACAGGCTGGAGATTGGGAAAAAGCTTTTACAGAAAGAGTGATAAAGTTCTGGAATGGCTGCCCAGGGAGGTGGTGGAGTCCCCATCCCTGGGTGTGTTTAACAGAGCCTGGATGTGGCACTGGGTGCCAGGGTTTGGTGAGGGGTTGGGGCTGGGCTGGACTCGATGATCTTGGAGGGCTCTTCCAACCTGGTCATTCTGGGAATGCTGTGAGTCCACTTAGGGCAGAGCCCAGGGTTCACCCCACAGCTTCCTCCATCCCCTGAAGGAGCCAGCCCATGCAGGGAAGTTTGTCTGGTTCATGTTTTGCACAGATTTTTGTCTCACCACGAGCATTTTGTGCTCTCTCCACCCAGGAAAGGCAGACCTCCTTGCACAGGGAGTCAGCTGCAAGCTGAAACCTTCCAAAACATTCCAAGAGTCCACTCCCATGGGCTTTCTCCAACACTTATTAACCCACTTATTTATCACACCACCAGCCCATCAGCTCCCCAGTGCTTCCACCCCTCAAACTCACTGAAATCAAGCCTGGCTGATGCTTTGTTTTTCAGAGAAGCAGCTAAGAGGCAAAGACGGAAAGGATTTTGTCACAGACATATTTTATGAAAAATCCTTTTGCCAGGATCTTTTCTCCTGAGAAGCTGAGAAGCTTCAGCTTCTCCACATTTTTGGAATGCGATCTGGAGAATTGTTTACCCAGCATGTGAAATTGTCTTTCCTTGATGACCAATGACAGCCACCTGTGTCGAGGCTGTGAGCAGTCACAAGATTTTATTATCATCCCTTTCTATTCCTTTTAAGCCTTCTGATGAAATCCTTTCTTCTATTCTTTTAGTATAGTTATAATCTATCATTTTCTTTTAATATAATATATATCATAAAATAATAAATCAGCCCTCTGAAACATGGAGTCAAGATTCTCATCTCTTCCCTCATCCTGGGGCCCCTGAAAACACCACCACAGGATTTCTGTTGGCATCCAGATCTTTGGGAATTAAAGCCCAGCATGGAAAATCTTCAGTCACATTTCGAATTCTGCTGTGACCAGATGGAAGCTGAAGTTCCTCCCTAAACTTCAGGACCTGCTTGGAGCAGGGGATCAGAAACCAAACCCTCTAAATCAGAGCACAAACTCTCATCAATTAAACTGAAAAGGGTTTTCCATTAATGAGCTGTAATTAGGGCTGCTGCCCAAAGCCAAGCAATTCCAAGCCCATCTGGGGGTGGTGGCTGTGCCCTTGTGCCCTGGCCAGCTCATTACAGGGGCTTCATTTGCCACCTTCAGGGCAGACAGCACTGCAGGCACCTTCCCTTGGACTGTCCCTGTCACCAGCACCAAGGTGGCCTTCCCCACACTGCACAGAGCAGGGGACAGTAACAGAGCTGAGACAGGCAACCCAGGGATTAAGCTGTAAAAAAAAAAATGAGAATCCACCTTATTTTTATACCTTATTGTTATAACTTATACTGAGAATTCTCTACCTTATTCTTATATTTTATTCTTATACCTGATCTGAGAATTCTTATCCCTTATACTGAGAATCTACCTTACATTAACTACTTGTTTCTATTCAACAGTGGATCTGCTCCACTGCTTAAAAGTTGCCTTGGCTTTGCTGGTTTCACATGGTCTGAAGGCCCTACCAGTTTTATTCACCCAGTGAATAAAACTTGTAAAAATCCCATTTTGCTCAAGCTCTCAAGAAAAAGCGAAGCCAGCGTGAGTTTTATTTCTGGAGAGGCACTCATCCCAAGAAATCCCAGCTCTCCTGGTTACCAGGGACCTGGCACAAAGCTGCTGAGCTTGGCTGAGAGGAGCTGAGAGCACAGCCCAAAGAGCTGCAGCCACATTTCCAGTACTGCTCCTACAGAGGTCACAACTCAAAAATTTCCAGAGACAGAGCCTTCCTCATACTCCAAATGCAAGAACTTTGAGACACAGACTGATCAAAACTTGAATTCGGGAGAATTTTCTAAGTGTGCCACTCAGTTTTGGCTGCACTAAATCCCCTTGAACGCTGAGGGTTTGGTCTCTGCACTGGCTCTCCTCTGGATTTTGCTGTCTGAGCTCTGCTAATTAGAAACACTCTTCAAAGAGCACATGAAACAGATGTGAAAGATGAGGAGAACATGGTACATCCAGGGCACAGGGAATGGAGCAGTGCAAGGTCCCATCACTTGATTGAAGAGATCTCCTTGCCACATTTAAATTTACAGCTCATTTAAACTTTTTTTTTTGCTTGCTTTTCATATCCAGCCAGCCTCTTCCCTCACATATGGACACATTCACTCCTCTTCCTTGCAGGAAGTTTGTCACTGTCATATTTTCTGAAAAATCCCTTTGCACAGGATTTCTCTCCCGGGAAGCTGAGAAGCCTCAGAGAAAAGGAAAACAATATTATCTCATTTGCTTCTCCTGTGTTTGCTGCTTTGGAATGTGGTTGGAGATTGTTTATCCATCATGTGAATTGTTTTAACTTAATGAGCAATCACAGTCCAGCTGTGTCTGGGCTTTGGAAGGAGTCACAAGTTTTCATTATTATCTTTTAGCCTTCTGTCTGTATCCTGTCACTATTCTTTAGTACAGTTTAGTATAGCATTCTTTAATATAACATAGATCATAACATAATAAATCAGCCTTTTAAGACCATGGAGTCAGATTCATCATTCCTCCCAGCAATGGGAGACCCCGAAAATACCACAGAAGTTGCTGGCCCAGCCCTCAGTCCCAGCCTTTTCCCCTTCCCTCAAGGTGACAGAAAGTTTCTTTTCTGAGCCGAAAAACAGTTTCTTTTCTCAGCACAAAGAGCTTCACCCACGGCGGTGTGAGAACCATTCACTGCTTCTTCTGAGCCCTTCCAGTTTGTACCCAGATCTTCCCTAGAGGAAGGTCTGGCTGAGCACGATCTCTGATCACCCAAATGAGCTCCAGGATGAGCTGCCCAAGGATGTCATCCCTGGACTCGCCAAACAGGGGAGAAGCAGCGCAGCAACCACAGGAATTTCCCCCTATCTCCTAGTAGGGGAAATGCTCCTTGCAACACAGCTCTTCCCTAGGGCTTCCCACTGGAATAGCACTGGCCCACAGCTGGGTTAGAGCTGGAAACTGCCCTTGGCAGCTGCAAACGATTCCTTTGTGTGTAAATGTGGCTGTTCACAAACAGCAAAGCCATTGCAACACTCCCTGCCTGTTGGAGAGCAGCCCAGGTGGACAAAGGCTGCAGAGGAATTCCCTCACAGCATCACCCCCGAGCAGTCAGGAGAGAGAAACCAGCCCAGAAAGTGCCACGGGCAAGGCCTGAGAGGAGGAGCTGGGGTTTGCATTTAAATAGAACTCCAGAACGTCATGTGGAGGGTGGCAGTGGGGTCCCAGGTGGGATCTGGGGGAGTTCAGGCTCACCAGGGGTAGCTGGTCAGGCACTGACCCTGCTTGGATGAGTTGAGCCCCCATAATGGTCAGTGCAGCTGGCAGAGAAAGCCAAATTACCTCGGGAATCCCAACAACGATTAAATATTAGTGGGTTATTTCCTTCTCCTCTGTGATCACTTGCTATCTCTATCCAATTAGTAAATGTTGACAGTTTGTTTTTAAAGCTACAAAGTGCAGCTCTTGCTTTTCTTGGGACACCTCTCCTTGGAACAGCTATGATTGTTTCGTGAGCTCTCTTCCTTATCACTGTTCGAGTCCTGCCCTGGGTTTCTGATTACAAAGTCTTTTCTGAAGGGTGAGTGCAAGGGTAGCTGGGGTCAGAGCTCCTGGGCACTGCTGGAGCTGCAGAATACTGCACTGGCTTCAGAATGTTGCTAAAACTTCAGGCTTTGATTGTTTACTTCTTTTATTTCTGACAGATGCATTTTTTAAAAGCTTGTTGTGCATTCTGGAGACTTCTCAAAAGCCAAATTGGGGTCAGTACATTAATGAGAGAGTCCAGCCTTGAAAATTCTCACATAGCAGGAGGTTGTAATTTCTCAGTGGCCAGGTTAACAACAGGAAAGAGTTTATTTAGATTTTTATTTATGTATTCCTCAGCTTTTGGTTGAGTTGCTGTCCTTGGACCCCTGGCTGAACATCCTCAGGTGTCTCTGGTGCCTGTAGGGGAGATGGACACCTGTGCTCTCAGCTCTGACTGGGTTTTACATTTCTAGTCTTGTTAAAATGTCCTATTAGGTATCCAGAAAAAATAAATTAATATTTTGTATCCTTTCACTATCCTTTCACTCTTTGCCATGTTAATATTCCTAGCACAAACCCACCAGTGTGGTGGGAGCCAAGGGAAGGCTTTTTCCCCTGCTAAAATGTTGCTGGTAGTGCCTAAAACAGGTTGGGCAGGGCTGGAACACAGCTGCGGTCTCCAAGGGAAAGGCACAAAAGCGCTGGAGGTATCCAGCACAGGGATACAAAATTCAAATTAAACACTGGATATAAACTGAAGGAACTTTGTATCGCTTTTATCTATAAAGGCAAACATAATAACATTTATATGGATAACGATTTATAACCGTACTTCTACAACGCTGCTGTGTCTGCAGAGTGTTCAAAACTCTTTTCACCCTTTTTTTTTTCTTTTTTTTTTTTTCATTTTTTCCCCATTCCCGACAGCAGCGCCAAGGCGGCTGCGCTGCTCCCTGTGGCCACCAGGTGGCGACGCAGCCCCGCAGCTCCAGCCCAGCAGAAATGGGGCAGAAAACGCAAATTTGGGGTTTTTTGCACAACTCCGTTGTTAAAGGCCTCGGTTTGCTTTGGGCTTTTGGGTAGGAGAAGACTCACGGGTGACAGGACCCACCTGACGCATGGCCATTGTCCCTGTCCCAAACAGGAGTCACTGACAGCTGGGCTGGGGGAGCTCTCAGGGTTTCTAGGGCCACTCTGCTGCCCTAAATTACCACAGGCATTCCTACACCATGGCAGCCACGTCCAGCTCGGGAGAGACATCATGTCCAGCCCAGGAGAGCCATCTCCAGCCTGGGAAGAGCCATATCCAGCCCGGGAAAGCCATCACCTCCAGCCCAGGAGAGCCATGTCCAGCCTGGGGGAGCCATCATCTCCAACACGGGAGAGCCATCTCCAACCTAGGAAGAGCCATGTCCAGCCTGGGAAAAGCCACCTCCAGCCCAGGAGAGTCATCTCCAGCCTGGGAGAGCCACCTGCAGCATGGGAAGAGCCATCACTTCCAGCCTGGGAAGAGCCATGTCCAACCTGGTGGAGCCATCTCCAACCAGGGAAGAGCCACCTCCAACCTGGGAGAGCCATCACCTCCAACCTGGGAGAGCCACATCCAGCCCAGGAGAGCCATCATGTCCAGCCTGGGAGAGCCAGGCTGCCCTGCCAAGGTCCTGCCAGTGTGGCACCTCCCTGTCCCACAGCAGTGGGATGTGCTGAGGGCTGTGCTGCACTCCTGGAGCAGGATTCTGCTCAGGAACATCCCCACCCTGCCACACTGCTGTTGGGGACAGCCAGCCTGGGAATCCTGCACTGCTGTCCCTGCAGAGCCACAATGCCTGGGTGGGGGAGAGCAAGGGGAGGGCAGGATGGAGCTCAGTGTGGTGATCTTGTACCCCAAAAGCAAGAGCCTCCCACTTCCTCCCCAAAGCAGGTCCCAGGAGCACTGAGCAGCAGCCAAACAGCCCAGGGGGAGGGCAGAGCAGGCTGGGGGGCTCAGTGGAGCTCTGGGACTTGCTCTGAGGAAGCCGTGATGACAGGAGAGTGTGAGCTGCAAAGTGCTGGGAGCTGGGACTGGCTCAGACACAGGCTGTGGCAGAGCAGTGGGTGCTGATCCTGGCTGGCCCAGCAGTGGGTGAGCTCAGGGCCAGGGAAGGAGAGCCCAGGGTGTCTCTTGTTTGGTTTTTTTCCCTATACCTGCAGGTTTTTAATTCTTCACTGCCAGTCAAGGAGAAGCTTGTGCTCTGCTATGGAAACTGGTGCTGCCCTTATCCCAGGGTGCCCTCAGCATTTGGGAGGGCTGCTGTGACTCCTTAAATCCCTGTGACCATTCCTGGGCCCAGGGCCTCCATCTCCAAAGGCCAGCAGCCATTTCAGAGGGCAATGCCCTCGTGCTCTGCTGCTGGGTTGGCACAGCTGTCCCTCCACAGGCTGCTGCTGAGCCCAGAGGTGTCACAGACATCTTTTATGGAAAACCCTTTCCTTAGGATTTTTCCTCCTGAGAAGTTGAGAGGCCTCAGGAACAAAATGTAAACATTGATTATCTGCTGCTGTGGGATGGAAGAGGTGCATCTGTGATTGGTCTCATGTGGTTGTTTGTAATTAATGACAGTCACAGTCAGCTGGCTCAGGCAGAGAGCCAAGCCACAAACCTTTGTTATCATTCTTTCTGATTCTATTCTTAGCTTAGCTAGTCTTCTGATGAAATCTTTTCTTCTATTCTTTTAGTATAGTTTTAATCTAAAATTTATCATAAAATAATAAATCAAGCTTTCTGAAACATGGAGTCAGATCCTGGTCTCTTCCCTCAACACAAGACCCCTCTGAACACCATCACACAGAGGTGTTGGATGTCTGGTGCTTCCTCCTGCCCCTTGTGGAATTCAAGCTGTAGGGCAGAGGAGCAGTGCTCCCCACCCTGCTGATGCTGGAGGAGTGAACCAGGGTTTGGGATGCAGCTCAGGATTTGTGGAGGGTCCAGCTGGTGCAGGTGGGACTGGCTGGAGCCTCTGGAGCTGGATACTGCACCAGAGCCCTCACAGCAGATTCTCAGCCTGAGCACCTTCCCAGAACTCCTCTCCCCTGCCTGGCCAGAGGTTTTTGCTGGTGTCTGTCAGGCAGCAGCAAATTTGGGAGAAATCAGCCTCATTTCTGCTGGGGAAGGTGGGAACCCAAGGCAGCTCCGTTGCTATGGCTGCTCAGACCATCCTGGTGCAACATCATGTTCAGCAGCTCTGCAAGCAGATGTGCCACAGCTGGAGAGCAAAGTGATTCCCCCAGATGTGAGCAAGGCCTGACAGGCCACACAGAGTGCCCTGGGGTGCCACAGAGTGCCCTGGAGTGCCACACAGAGTCCCCTGGGGTGGCACAGCCTCCCCTGGGATCCTTGGCTTCGTGTCCCTGCTCAGGGCCCTCCCTGGCAGCAAAATCCCCTCAGTGGGAGCAGCACTGGGGAGGGGGAGCACAGCAAACAGCAAACAATGCATGTAGGTGTTTAAAAATGATGCACCTGGGATGTTTGTCATTCCAACAGTGTGTCAGTGTCTATATAAAGTGCTGGATGCTGTTTGAACAAGGGGGGGTTGCTGAATGGTGCCTGAGCATCACAACCATTTCTACATTTTTTTTTCCCTAAGAAACTGGAGAATCATCAGCTCAAGGCAGAGGGGGTTTGGCTTTGCTCACCACAGCCTGGGCCAGGATCACAGGGTCCATCTGCACCCTGGGGACTGAGGGCTCAGGCCCTGCCTCCTGCCACTCCTCAGGCCCTGCTGCACTTTGCTACAGGGTTGAGCACCCTCAGCTGTGATGCACCTGACAGCCTCACCCATCACAGGGCTGGAGAGAAGCCAGCACTGCCTCTGGGAGCCAGAGAAGGAGCAGGGAGTGTGCAGAGCCTGGTCCAGAAGGGTGCCCAGGTGTCAACACCTTCACTGGTTCCTGCCTCTCCCCTGGGCCCTGTCCTTTGGGACGTCAGCCTGAGCCCCTGGGGTGCTCCTGCCCTTGTGCACACCAGTGGTGGCTCTGGAGGTGACAGCTGGGATCCATCTGCAGGGTTGTCCCTGTGCCAGGAGCCAGCACAGGCTGATTTTGCCTCTGGTCCCCTCTCCTGTGTCCCTTTCCAGGCCCTGGTGAGGCTCAGGAGGGGCTGGGTGGGCAGCAGAGCCCTGCTCAGCCCCAGCTCCAGGCACGGTGCTGGTGAGAGCTCTCCCCTGCTCTGCTCAGGGCTGTGCTGGATCCTGGCTCAGCTGGCTGCCAGCCAGACCTCCCGAGGGCCCAGGGGGCTGCTTAAGCTCATTGCTTTCCTTTCAGAGGCTTCAGAAAGCTGCCTGCCCACATTTAATTCAAATTTATTGAATAATTCCCCTGGGAACAACTAGTTCAGGAGCAGCCACTACAGCAGACCATCAGTGAGATCAGTTGGCACAGCCCTGGCCATCGAGGGCTCTGTGCCCTCCAGCACAGCTCCGTGGCAGTGCCAGGGTGATGGAGGTGAGCACGGGGCCAGGCACCTGCCTTGGCTCAGCCCTAAACCTGGCTGCCTGCACTGCCTCCAGCCCCAGGGGATGTTCTGAGCTCTGTTCACATCCCTGCCACTTCCACCCCAAACCTGCTCCTGCCTTGGGCAGCAGTGCCAGAAAGGGGCTCAGCCCTCAGCTGCCTCCAAAGCCTCCAAAGAGGGGGTGAGACACACCCTGCTTGTGGGGATGCACAGGTACCACGGGAGGCACATCCTGCTCTGAGGGGATTCACGTCCTCTTTGGGTTGGCCAGATTTACAGCCAGGGTTCACATCCATCTTGGAGCCACCAGGGATTGGCTCTGCTGGACGTGGGGGAGGCAGGAGCCACCCCTGTAGCCCTCTCCTTACTGCCAAAACCCGGCCACACAAACCCAGCAGGGGTACAACAATCTGAGAGCACCTGGACAGGAGTGGGGACAAGCCAGGGCCAGGCTGGGAGGGCAGGGATGAGAGCCCAGCTCCAGCAGGGGGACTGTGAGTGATGACATCTGACAGAGTGGGCTTCCCTTAGGGAGGCTGAGCTTGCCCAGAGCTCACTTTCTACCCTGTGCTCAGCCCCAAGCAGAGTTTGGGGCATGTCCTGTCCCTCCTTATGGCATCCTGGGGGCTGTTCCCAACATCCTGGGGGCTGTTCCCAAGGATCAGGAGCTATTCCAAACATCCTGGGAGCTGTTCCAAACATCCTGGGGGTTGTTCCCAAGGACCAGGGGCTCTTCCCAATATTCTGGGGACTGTTCCCAACATCCTGAGGGCTCTTCTCAACATCCTGGGTGCAGTTCCCAAGGACCAGGGACTGTTCCCAATATCCTGGGGACTGTTCCCAACATCCTGAGGGCTGTTTCCAAGGACCAGGGGCTCTTCTCAACATCCTGGGAGTTGTTCTCAACCTCCTTGGGGGCTGTTCCCAAGGACAGGGGCTGTTCCCAAGGCTGTTCCCCACATCCTGGGGGTTGTTCCCAAGGTCTAGGCATGTTCCCAACATCCTGGGGGCTGTTCCCAAGGACCAGGGGCTGTTCCCCAGGACCAGGCTGCCGACATGCTGCCCTCATCGCTCTCTGCCCTGCAGCTCTGTGGCTCCCCGAGGGCAGCCCACCGTGTGCCGGCGTTACGCAATTAGCACTGCCGGGAGCAGGACTAATGATGATCGCTAATGAGCACAGGCAGCACGGCTCGGTCAGCGCCTGTCCCGCTCGGGGCATGTGCAGTCATGCAGCAGCTCTGAGTCACGGCACGGCTGCTAATGGTGCTGGGGAGGGCAGCCCTGCCGCCAGCCCTGGCCACGGGCACGTACAGAAGGGCACGGCAGTGCCACCCGCCCTGCATCCCTCGTGGGACAGCGCCTGGCACTGCTCAGCCTGCTTTGCTGCAAGGTGTGGTGCCAGGCAACGTGCCAGAGCCTGGAAAGCGGCACCTGTGGCTGCAAATCTTCCTGGAAAGGGCAGGATGCCCAGGAACCTTCCTTTCCCAGTGCAGTGGCTGCGCTGCAGGGTGGGGCTGGGGTACAGAGCCCCTCTCGTGTGCTGCAGGGTGGGGATGGGACACAGAGCCCTTCCCATCTTCCTGGGGTCCCTTATTCCACTCGCACCCCCCCTTGTCATGCTCACAAGCTGCTGACAGGCTGGAGACACCACCTTGGCATTCATGGAGCCACGGGGGGGCTCAGCAAGCCGTGGCCAGAGGCACACAGAGATTTACAGCTCCACGAGCTGCAGGGAGTGATACCTGCAACAAAAGGTATCACTGCAGTCCTGGTGTGTTGTACAGCCCTGGTTTGTTGTACAATCCTCGTTTGCTGTACATTCCTGGTGTGTTGTACAGCCCTGGTGTGTTGCACAGCCCCTGGTTTGCTGTACAATCCTGGTTTGCTATACAATCCTGGTTTGCTGTACAACCCTGGTTTGTTGTACAATCCTGGTTTGCTGTACAATCCTGGTTTGTTTTACAGCTCTGGTAGCCCTGGTTTGTTGTACAATCCTGGTGTGCTGTACAATCCTGGTGTGCTGTACAATCCTGGTTTGCTGTACAGCCCTGGTTTGCTGTACAATCCCGGTTTTCCTGTGCTGGAGGCACATCTGGCTCAGGGCAGAGCAGCAGTGCAATCCCAGCCTGTGTCCAGAGGAAATCTGGGGAGGGGGCAGGGGGCTGTGGGCTGAACAGAAAGGGGTATTGAGCAACGTGCTAATCAACCCCACGTGGGTTTATTTTGGGCCGATTAAGACCGAGATGTGCGGCGGGTTCTGCCCCTGTGCCAGGCTCGGGTTTGCCCGGGCAGAAGCAGGCGCTGCCTTGGGGCTGCGCTGCCCAGCGTCGGGAATGGAATCTGAGCAGCGAGGGGGTCCCGGGATCTGTGTGGTGCAGCAGAGCATCGCTTCCCGTGCTGAGGCCACGCGGGAAAGCGCAGAGGAGCATTTTACAAACACAGCCGAGGAGCATTTTTCAAACTGAGCCTCTGGACGCTCCGCAGTGGGCTCGGGGCCGGCTGGTAACGTACGGCAGCCGCGGCGGGTGGGTGGGAGCAGACTGGAACAGGCACTCGCTGCTCCAGGCTTCCCCCTGGAGAGGCACTGTGCTCCCGCTGCTCCGGAGGAGGCTGCAGCGGCCCTGGGCAGCGTCAGGGGAGCGGAGGCGGCTCAGGGTGGCCAGGGAGCTCCCACCCACGGGGAACATGGGGGACTTCCAGCTCAGAGGATGCCCTGCAGTGACAGTGGTGCCCCGGGGGACAGTCACACTCAGTGTCCCTCGGGGATCTTCACCTCCGAGACTGCCCCGGAGGAGCTGCGCTTACAGGAACACCCTGGGGACCTCCTTCCCCAGGCCTGTCCTCGGGGACATTTACCCTCGGGGGTGTCCCAGGAGCTGAAATACCCCAGAGTAACCCTCATCCGCAGGGGTACCGCAGCAACCCGCTCTGCAGGGGACACACGAGGGGACCCTGTCCCCAGGGATGCTCCGCCTGCCTTGTCACGGCTCCCCAAAGAACACGCGTTGCTGAAGACACCCGCGGGGCACCCCTCACCCCGGGGATGCTCTACCCACGGGGATGCCCCATCCGCCGGGGTAGGGTGGGCTGGTGCGGCTCCGGGCGGGCGGAGGGGTCGCTGTTGCCGCCAGCACGGCCGCCCCCCGCCTCCCCCCACACACTCCCTCCGCCGCCTTTTGTTCGCCGCCCGCGCTCGTCCCCGCCCGGCGGCGGCGGGCGGAGCCGGGGCCGGGGCCGGGCCGGGGCCGCAGCCGCAGCCGGGGCCGAGCCCAGCGCAGCGCAGCGGGACATGGAGGCCGCGCCGGCAGCACAGCCGGGTCCCCCCGCGCCGCCGCCGCCGCCGCCGCCGCTCCCCGAGAGGAAGAAGAAGCCGCAGCGGGCGCCGTCGCCCGCCCGCCCCAAGGAGGTGCCGGGCTGGTCGCTGGCCAAGAGCCGGCGCGGTGGCGGCGGGGGACACCCGGGCGCGGCCCCGCGGCTGGCGGCGAGCGGCGCGCACCCGCACCCGCACCCGCGGCGCCCGGGCGGCAGCAAGGACGGGCGAGCCGACAAGCGGGGCCCGCCGGGGGCCCGGGCCGGCGGCAAGGGGCCGGCGGGGCGCGGCGCGGTGCGGCCCAAGGGCCGGCGGCACGGAGCCGACACGGCGGCCCCCGCGGCCAGGAGGAGCGGCTCGGGACCGCGCTCGGTGCCCGCCGCGCCCGGGCCGGGCTCGGGGCTGACCGACAGCAGCTCGGAGGTGTCGGACTGCAGCGCCTCGGAGGAGGCGAAGCTGCTGTCGCTGGAGCTGGGGCTGAGCGGCAGCGATGGCGAGTCCCCGGGCAGCGCCCCGCCGCCGCCGCCCTCGGCCGGAGAGGCGTCGCCGCTGCCCGAGGAGCCCTCGGCCGCCTCCGTGGCCAGCAGCCGCCTGCAGCTCAGCACCTCGCTCGCCTTCTCCGACCTCACCGAGGAGATGCTGGACGCCGGCACCGACGGGCTGCTCCGCGAGCTGGAGGACTTGCGCTCCGAGAACGACTATCTCAAGGTGGGCACGGCTCGGGGTGGCATCCCTGTCACAGCTCGGTGTGGCATCCCTGCCACGTCTCTGTGTGCAGTCATATCCCTGTCTCTGTGTGCAGTCATGTCCCTGGCTCGGCGTGGCATCCGTGGCACAGCTCGGTGTGCAGTGGCATCCCTGGCACGGCTCGGTGTGATGTGGCATCCCTGGGCAGTAGTGGTACCGCATGGCATCCCAGGGCACGGGTCAGTCAGGGTCAGCATCCCCTGGCTAAAAATCCCAGCGTGGTTTAACGTCCCCAGAGCTTTGCCGGGCATCTGAGGGCATGGCTCAGCATGGTGCAGCATCCCTGAGCACAATAGAGCATCCGTGGTTATCACAGCATGGCAGCCCTGTGCACAGGGCAGCATGGCACAGCTTCCCTGGCAATGGCATGGCATAGCATGGCATGGCATGGCACAGCATGGCTCAGCATGACACAGCATCCCTGGCAATGGCATGACATGGCATGGCACTGCATCCCAAGGTGTAGCTCCATGTGGCACAGCATCCTTGGGTCCAGCCTGGTGGAGTTCAGCATCCCAGGGCATGGCTGGGCACAGGGCACAGCTCAGCTCAGCCTGGCATGGCTCAGATGAGCAGCACAGCACAGCATGGCTGGGTGCAGGGCTTGGCATGGCTCAGCCCAGCATGGCATCCCTGAACATGGCAGAGCCAGAGAATGCTGGCCTGCCATGCCGTGGCTGGGCTTAACTTGGCACAGCATAGCATGACTGGATGTAGGGTCTGGCTTGTCTAAGCCTGGCATGGCCATGCTGAACTTAGAGCAGAGCTCAGCTTGGCACAGCATGGCCCAGCTGGGCATGGTCCAGCGTGGTGTGGCACTGCTCAGCTCAGTGTTCCATGGCATGGTTTGGCACCAGGCAGCCTTTGGCACAATGTGGGCAGGTTAGCCAGGCATGACCCACCCTGGCACAGCACACTGGGTGCAGCACGACCAAGCCTAGCATGGACCCAGCTTGGCATGGCCAGGCTTGGCACAGCCTGGGCTGGCACAGCTCAGCATGGTATGGATGTGCTCAGCCTGGGACACAGTGTGGCATAACCTGACCCTGTGCAGCTGGGCATGGCCTGGCAGTTGGGCATGGCTCCCTGCTGCTCTCCCTGCTGCTGCTGCCAGACCCTGGGGCCATTTTCCAGCTCTCTTCTTCCCATTGGTTCCTGTGCTCCCTGGGGCCATTTTCCAGGTCTGCCTGGTTCATAGGGGCAGACGTGCTGTGAGGGGACAGGGACACAGAGCCATCATCACACACCAGCCTGGTGGGCACCAGCACCCACCAGGTGCCACGTCCTGGGGTGGCTGCAGGGATTTGGTGCCCTCTGCTCTCCTTCATGGTGGAGCTGTGGCTGAGCTGTTTGGGCAGTCAGCTGCTGGCAAGCTCAGGGCTGGGTACCAGGGCTCCCCAGCTGCCCTTAGGGTGCTGCAGGCTGCAAGTCAGGCCAGCTCTCCGCTGCTGCTGCCCAAGTTTGTGGAAGTGTCAGGATTCCAGCCCGAGGTGGGCACTGGGTGATGCACTGGAAGATGCTCAATCAGGCCCTTTGTCCATCAGCAAAGCCCCAGTGCACGGCTGCTGTCCCAACTCCTGCCAAAATTAGCAGCAACAGCTTAAAGGCTTTGATTTACTGGGGGCTGGAAAAATACAGATGAGGCCCCTGGGCTTCCAAGAACGAGTGCTGCCATTCCTGCTTCCTCCATTGCCACGTGATCTCCTTCCTGGCAAGCTGCAGGCCAGCAGGGAGCGAGTGATTTACCTGCCCTGAGGGCTGGCAGCTGAAACCCCCTGGCCAGGGGCAGTGGGAGAGGGCAGAGCTGCTGGAGGCATGCACCAGGAATGGCCATGGGGATGCTGGCATCATCCCTTCTTTGCCAGGACATGTGCATCCTGCTTATATCCATGTTTCCATGTTGTAGCTCACTTTGCTAACTCTGGAGTAGGAGGTGGCTGGGGTGCTGCCCTGGCTCCAGCTGGGCAGAAGCCCAGTGCACACACCTCTCATGGTCCAAAAAATGTTGGAAGATTTGCCTAGTTTCTCCAGCAAGGAGCAGAAAACTGGGCTGGGCTGCAGCAGAGTGCTGGCTTGTGCCATCTGTGCTAAAAATTCAGGCATTTCAGGATTAAAAACAAAAATAAAGCCCTAACCCGAGGGATTGGCACTGCCCATCTCGGGTGTGGATGAATCAGACTTATCCCAGGTGACTTATTTCCTAGGACTCACCCAAAAAGCTGCAGATGAATATTTTTGTCACGTATTCATCAGCACCAGTGCGTATTTGGAGCGAGATGAAGGTTTTTGGGGGTGGGAGGGAGGGCTTTGGTGACGTTGTGGCACGAGCCAGGCGTGTGTGGTGCTACTACACCCGTGTGATGCACGCTGGGCTTGGGAGCTTCCCAGCAGAGCTCCAGCAGTGCCAGCTCACATCCCATCCTCCCTCAGCTGCCATATAAAACCCACTTGTTTAAGCACATTTTACCCATTTCTTTTTGCACCCCACATTTGTGCAAGGCTCTGCTTTCCTCCTCCTGCTCTGGCTGTGCTGGGATCTCCTCTTGCCGCTGCTCTCAGCTCTCTGCACCTGCTGTGACCCCCCTGGAGGGGTTATTCTGAGTGTTTCCCCAAAAAGGGCTGTTTTCAGAGGCAGCCTGGCAGCCTGGGGAGGGAGGGAGGCGGTGGCTCGGTGTCCTTGCCCCAGCTCGCTGTTGCTGAGCTGTGTGATGGAGAGCAGCTCCCAGCCCTGCTCAGCAGGCTGGAAAATGTGAGATGTGATACGGCAGCAGCTGCAGAGGGACAGGCAGACAAAGAGTGGGCACGGGAGGGTTTGGAGCAAGGGGAGGGGATGCCTGCAAAGCCTCTCCCTCTCCTCTCCTCTGCAAAGGAAGGGGTTTAGGCAAGAGCCGTGTAACCCTGGGAGCTGAGTGCCCTTTCCTGCTGCCTGTCCCCCTCCTGCTCCCTCCCTGAGTCATCCCACATCCCCTGGGGCTCACATGCATTTCCCAGCTCTGTGGAGAGACATTTAATGTGGCTGGGTGCCTTGTTTCCCCCAAGGTAGTCATGCCACCAGCCAGGGCTCTCTGAGAGCCCCCACAGGGTTACTGGGGGCTGTGTCTGGGCAGCTTGGTTGGCACTGAGTCCCTGCTCTGCCTGGGAGCCCCAGTAGCCACCTGCAGAGCTGGGGAGCAGAGCTCTGTCAAGCAGCCACCCTGCAAGGGCTTTTGCAGCCTCTTGCCTTTTTGGATGCTGCACAGCATGGGATGGGCTGCAGAGAGCCCCCAGCTGTTTTCCTGGTAATTTATGGGGGCAGGTGTAAAGCTGAGAAATGTTGATTTTTTCCCCTCACTCCCATTACCAAGGGGGAGCTGCCATGCCAGCCAGGGGCAGGGATCAGCACGACATGGATGGCCAGTGTTGGCTGTCAGAGCTGCTGTTAATGCACTCAGAGAAACCCCTGTGTGTGACATGGGTGTGCCTTGCCCATCCTTTCACCCTGCCATGGGCTTGTGGTGTGCTGCCTTTCCTGCATTCCCCTTGCATCTCCCATACCTGAGCACCCTGGGCAGTTTCCTTTAAAAATCCCCTCTGGTTTTTCTTTTTTTTTTCCCCCCTAGCAAATTCAGGCATAATTCCCTGTGCTGCCTGCCGGGCTGCCTGCTCAGAGTTAATTGAAAGCTGCTGCTTTTGTGCTGTAATCTGGGAGGGAGCCGTGCTTGTTGCTCTCCTGCACTGTAATCCCCATCTTTGCACGGGGCCAGCCGCAGGCACAGCCCTGCCAGCACAGCCAGCTCTGCACAAAGGCTCCTCTGCCTCACACCCAGCCTGCTCCCACCCTTCCTCCTCCTCTGCTGAGGTTTGGGGGGAAACTGCAGGGTGTGCCCCCCAAAATGCTGCCCATCCTCCATGGGCAGGCTGCTGCTGCTGGGATGTGCTTGCCAAGGTTGCCACAGCCAGCTGTGACTGTGCTGTATGAGCCTGTTTTGTATCCTGTGCTTTTTTCTGCTCCTTGGAGATAGCAGGTCCTGCTGGGTTTCACAGTGTGTGCCCCCTCTCTGCTCAGAGCTTGCTGCGTTCTTGCAGGAGCCAAAGTCAGTGTGTAACTCCGCTTGGGTAGGAGATCTGAGGGTTTAATTCTGCTTCTGGTGTGGTCTGCACTCTGAGGTGTGCTCTGCCATCTCTGCTGGTCCCTCTCCTGCCCTGTCACTGCTCAGGGTTATCACCCTAAAGCTCAGGCCTGCCTGCCAAGGTTGCCACAATCAGCCAGGCACAGCCAGCCATGGCTGCAATGCATGAGGCTGTTGTGTGTCCCTTGCTGTTTTCTGCTCCTTGGAGATAGCAGGTCCTGCTAGGTTGGTTGCACAGTGTGTGCACCCTTTCTGCTCAGAGCTTGCTGCATCCTTGCAGGAGCCAAAGTCAGGCTTGGGTAGGAGATCTGAAGGTTTAATTCTGCTTCTGGTCTGGTCTGCACTTTGCTCTGCCATCTCCACTGGTCCCTGTCACTGCTCAGGGTCATCACCCCAAAGCTCAGCCCTTCCTGAAAGAGCTGATGTCCTTCAAGTGCATATGTGGACACAGCTGTTGCCTCCTCCTGCTCTAAAAATGCATGGTTTCTTTTTCCTGAGCTGCAAACAGGCACTTTGCATCCCACCTTTCCGCTCCTTAGCTTCCTTAATAATCTCCCCAGGGAGAGACAGTGTCTCTGAGGTTTGTGCAGAGGAGGATGAAGGTAGGTTGTCTTTTGAGCTCCTCCACTGAGAATAACCTGGCTCCTGTAGCCACGAAATGGGCTGTTTGCTTCTGCAACAATCCCTGGGGCATCCAAATGAGTCTCTCTGGACTGCAGCTTCCCAGCGTTTTTTCCGAGACAGGAGATTTCTAGTGTAAAAAAAATCGTTGAATTTGAACAACCTGTGAAATCTTTGCTGCTGCAGAGATGGGGTGAGCAGGGTGCAGTGCTGGGTGATCCTGGAGGACAAGCAGGGGTGCAGCCCATGGGTGCTGGGAGGCTGTGACTCCCATAGGGATGGGCATTCTGTTGTTTACAGGGTGATGGAGCAGCAGGGCAGTCCCCAGGGCATTTGTGGTGGAGAGAAGTCATTTATCTCCTCCTCTGTGCCCACCTGTCACCATGTCACACTTAATTTAACATCATTTACATTGCTCAATGCCACCCCTGAATTTGGGATGTTTCTGTGGGGTTCCTCCCCTCTCCTTGTTCTGCTCTCACCTTAATCCAATTTTTTTTTATTTTTTGCTGGGTTAGGCATCAGTTCCAGAAAATGTGCAAAGGGTGAGGCTCTGTGGCCATCACAGACCTCTGAAGCTGTGAGGGGACCCCAGTGCACCCCCATGTGCTGCCTTAGCAGATCAGCTCTGTCCTCCAAGCTCTCTCCCTGGCATTTTTCCACTCTCCAGTCCTAATCCCTTTACTGTGGCTTAGCAGCATGCTTTACCTCCGTGGGGCAAACTGGGGCAGGCTGTGGATGCCGGCTGCATGCACTCAGAGGATTTATCAGGTTGTGGATGTGGGTGAATTCCTGCAGCTGGAGAAAAGACAGGCCCTGCTGTGCTGCAGATCCCCCCAGCCCCACTCCCTGGCTGCATTTCCAGGTTTTGCCCAGGCTGGACTCAGCCTCCCCCTAAAATAACGGTTGCTACAACCCAAAGCATAAACAAGCAGGAGCTCTTAGCAGGGCAAGGCCAGGCTTTCTTCCAGCAAATGCAAGATGTGGTTGGGTTTTTTCCAAGGTCCCTGCTCCCTGCCCTGCTCAGCTGCTGCCTGGGAAAGCCACATGGCAAGTGAGAGCTGGAATGGTGAGCACTGAAGGAGGATTGCAGTTGTATTCAAGCCACGATTCTTTGGTGGTGAAAGGAAGGGTTTTCCCCACCCTCTGCAGTGTGCCTGCTCACCTGCAATCCATAATGCCTTTTTATTTACAAAAGCTCTACAAGGAATAGATGCCACAAATCAGCTCTCCTGGTTTGCTTTATGGGGGTTTTGCTGTGGCCCTGCCAGGGTGAGGAGGTGGCAGTGCTGGTGGGGGATTCCCATTGAGTTTGTCACCCCATGGTGCATCCCAGCCCTTGCAGGAACATGTGGTTTGTTCCTGGGCGGTTTCACACCTGTCCAGGAGGTTTTCTCAGACATGTCTGCAGTGATGCCCCTTCACAGCACAGTCTCTGGCTGTCCCTGAACAGCCTGTCTGTCCCCAGGATCCCTGTGCCCATCTCAGAGCCTCGGGGCTGTTTGTGTTCTGAGACAGAACAGAGGCAGATCTGTTCTCAGGACCCTCTGTGTGGAAGCAGAGCAGCAGAGGGTGGCAGGACCCTGGTGGCCATGGTGCCACCGGCTCCCAGGCCAGGGGATAATCCGGGATTGTCTAATTGAGGTTCTTTCTTTGTTACAAAGTGTTTAAAGCCAACAGTGAGCGACTGTGACTCGTCCCTGCAGCTGCAGGCCCTTTCCCCAGGCTTGGCTGCTCCTTTCGGGCAGTTCTTGCAGCTGGGGCTTTGTCAGGCAGGGCGAGTGTGGCAGCCACCGTGCCAGCGCCTGGCAGAGCCAGCACAGAGCTGCCATCTCGGGCTCTAGGGCACTGTCACAGCAATGAGGGGACAGTCCTCTGTCCCCTCTGCCCAGCGGGAATCGGGGCTGAGCATCCCCAATCCTGTGCCACAGCCTTTTGTTCCCTCCCTGAGCATGCCACGGTGCAGAGTGGCAGTGTGAGCCACTCTCAAGTGGCAGTGGCATTGGCAGTGTCAGGAGTCTTTAGTGGCAGGGGTTTTGGCAGGACAGCAGATGCTTGATCCCTCCCAGGAGGGATCCCTGGTCCCACTGGGTCTGGTCAAGGAGGACGGCTGGTGTGGTGGGTGGAGTGTTTGCCTGGGGGATTTGGGCTGGCACCATGTTCATGGTGACGTGGACAGAGCTTGGTCAGTCCCTGGGGAGCAGAGGGGACAGTCCTTGAGTATCCCCATGACCACAGTCCTGTTCTGGGTCAGGAGGTGGCACTGGGGACCCCACAGCAGTCGTGTGCCCCATCCCCAGAGGAGGCTCTGGGCCAGTGTTGGTGCCAGCAGGATGTCACCCTTGGCCCTGCTGTGGCACTGATGCAATTGCTCTGTGCCAGAGGCTCTGCTGTGCTGGAGGAGCTCACTGGGAGAGCTGATGAGGCTGGGAAGAGGTGGAACAGGGACCCAGCCCAAGGGCTGCTGCTTGGTAGCAAAACAAGAGGCAGCCTCTGGTCCCCAGCACTGGTGGCATCTGGTTCATGTCCCCACAATGCCTCCCCTAAGAGCTGTCCTCGCCTGCCGTCTCCTCCTTCCCTCGCCTGCCTCCCTGACACATCTTTTCCAAACATAACCTAATTTTTTCTCCCTGTAGCTGCTGCCTGAGCTGCTCCTGCATCTCCTCTCCCTCCCCCACCTTCCTCTTTCTTTTACCACAAAGACTCTCAGGCGCTTTTGTTGGCTGTTCCCCCCCGCGTGACTGGCTCACCCCTGGGTGACGGCATCCAGCTGGCTCTGAGCCTGCTCTGCAAGGACTGGGCTTGGAGACCTGTGAAAATGGCTCATGGATGGAGGGATGGATGGATGGAGGGATGGATGGATGGAGGGATGGATGGATGGATGGATGGATGGATGGATGGATGGATGGATGGGGGATGGATGGATGGATAGATGATGAATGATGGAGGGATGGATGGATAGATGATGGATAGATGGATGATGGATCCATGGATGGATGGATGGATGATGGATGGATGGATGGATGGATGATGGATGGATGGATGGATGGATGGATGGATGGATGGATGGATGGATGATGGAGAGCCATGGTGGGGCGGTATCACAGGCAAAAAGCAAGCAGAGCAAGCCGCAGGGTCTAACCCACCATCTCCCTGCAGGATGAGATCGAGGAGCTGCGCGCCGAGATGCTGGAGATGCGGGATGTCTACATGGAGGAGGACGTGTACCAGCTGCAGGAGCTGAGGCAGCAGCTGGACCAGGCCAGCAAGACGTGCCGCATCCTGCAGTACCGGCTGCGCAAGGCCGAGCGCCGCAGCCTGCGCGTGGCACAGACCGGCCAGGTGGACGGAGAGCTCATCCACAGCCTCGAGCAGGACGTCAAGGTCAGCCTGGGAGGGCTCCTCCCCACCCAGACACCCCCCACAAGGGGGTTTTGCTGAGTTGTGGGCAGGGGATGTCAGGGCGCAGGGAGCTCTGTGAGGATGTGCAGTTTGTGATGTGCAGTTTGGTTGGAGGCATTACAATTCCCTGCTAGCAGTGTTGATGTGGGAAGTGGGGAGCAGTGCTTTCAGCTCACAGGTCTGAGGGGGTCCTGGTGGTGGAGAGGGCCAGCACTGCCTGAGAATGTGCCTGAAACTGCCTGAAATATGTGAGGCTCATCCTGGGCAGGCTGGAGCCCAGCCCAGCCCTGTGCCCTGGGGCTGAGCTCCCTTGTCCTGCTCCTGTGGGGATGTGATGGGGCCACCACTGCAGGATGGAGCATCATGAGTGTGCAGGGACCAGGACCCTGCAGGCTTGGGAGCTGCTTCTCTCGGCCTTCAGGAAAACCTTGCAGAGCCCCAGGCATGGTGGCACGTGGGGCTGGGGCAGGGACAGGAGGATTTCTGCAGGGTGACGTTGCTTCGCCCTCCAGGAGCCTGGTGAGTGTTTGCTGAGGGCTCTCACCAGCGAGCCTGCTGCCAAGAGGGGGTGCGGTGGCACTCAGAGACAGCTCGGGATGGATGTGCAACAGCTCGAGGACTGACTTTGTTTTTTGAGCAGAAAACAGCCAGTCCTGGAGCCAAGACGTGCCACAAATGCTGGGCTGTGAACCCTCCTCGCTGCCCATCCCTGCTGGGGCCCCAATCCCCTCCCCAAACCACCCATCAGCATCAGCTCCCCCCCAGCTTGGGTGGCTGCTGCCAGAAACACCCCTCCAGCTTCTCCCTTTCTGGGAAAGAAAGCACAGCCCATCCTCGGGGGAGCAGAGCCCAGCCCCATGGCCTGAGATCCTGCAGCAGGGCTTGCTGCTGCCTCCAAAGTGCTCATATCCCAGGCTGTGCAGGAGAGCAGTGGCATTTAGGACACCTCCACAGTGCTCATATCCCAGGCTGTGCAAGAGACCAGTGGCGTTTGGGACAAGTTTTGCTGTCCTGCAAATGCAGGAGTGAATGTTTTGTGTTATTAAGCTCCCTTTATGCTGGGGAGTGCTCCTGTGCAGGGATCTGGAGAGGGGGAGCTCTGGGAGTGATGTAGGCACTCTTCACCCTGGGGCAGCTGCTGCTTTTTCTGTAATGTGATGCAGCAGCTCCTCTTTCTCCTGGCCAGCACAGCTGCTGCCTGCAGCGACAGGCTGCCTGCTCTGCTGCTGCCTACCAGCTCTTCCAGCCTGCTGGGGGCTTCTCCAGCTTTGTGCTGTGGGAAAAAGGTGATTAATGTCTCCCAGCATCATGCTAGGGCTGGGGAAGGCAGGATTTGGCCAGGGGATGGGGATGCAGGGCAGCCTTGCAGCTGGTGAAGGAACAAGAGCAGTCACAGCAGGGACAGATACAAGGACCAGTATCTCCCCCTGAGGAGTAACTGCCTGGTGATCTCCTCATGAGGACTGTGGGTGCCCAGGAGCTGGAGTCTCAGCCCCCTGCACACTGTGCCCAGTCTGGTGAGAGCCCTGCTGTGTCCCCAGGTGGCCAAGGACGTCTCAGTGCGGCTCCACAATGAGCTGGAGGTGGTGGAGAAGAAGAGGATCCGGCTGGAGGAGGAGAACGAGGAGCTGCGCCAGCGGCTCATCGAGACAGAGCTGGCCAAGCAGGTGGTGCAGAACGAGATGGACAAGCTCAGAGAGGTGAGTGGGACCAGGAGGTGTCCCCAAGGCTCTGCTCGTAGCAGGTGTCCTGGCCCTGCATCATGGGATCCCCCAGCCCTGCCTGAGTCACTGAAACTCAAACCGTGCTACAGATGCTTGTGAAACCCAAGCAGCACCTGCCCTCGGCGTGCTCCATCCCACCCTGCTGGCTCTGCCCCAGCCAGGGGGGGCTCTGGGACTTCCCCACTGCTCTGGGGACACTTTATATGTCCCTGGCCACTTGCTCAGCCCAGCCCCCTGGGCCGTGCCCAATTCCATCTGGGCAAAGCTCCAAATGATGTGTGGGGTCCCTGTCCCTGGCAGAGAGCCTGGTGCTGGCTGCATCCTGCAGGTGCCAGCAGTGTCCCAGTGCTGCTGTGGAGCTGGGTGGCTGCACAATCCCCTCTGTGCCCTGGGCAGTCACAAATGTACCCACATGCACAGATCCAGGGCACTCCATGTCACGCTCTGTTTGCAACCAGCTTCTGGCTGGGATCTGTGTCAATCTCAGTGACAGGAAAGGCATCCTGGTGACAGCATGGACTTGAGATCCATTGCAGAGCCCTTGTAACCCACTTCCCTACTGCCCAGGATGCCTTTGGTCCCCGGGGAGCCTCGGGATGGCTCTGGCTGAGCCTCAGGGCAGTGTGGAGGAGGAGGCACAGCCAAGGGAAGGCTCTCACTTCCCCACTGTGCTTCCTGCACAGGCAGCTCGGCATCTCTGGGGCCATCCCTGCTAAAAGCCCAGCTCCTGGGAGGCTGCAGGATCCAGCTGCAGCCATCCCCTGTCAGCCATGGCCGTGCTGGTGACACTCAGCAGCATCCCCCACACTGGTGCCTTGCACAGCCCTGCTAACAGCCGTGAAATGGGTTTCCCTGCAGCTGGGAGCTGGGCTGAATAACAAATGGCAGCTCTGGGAGCTGGGCTGGAGCTCTCGCTCACTGGAAAACAGGCAGGGGAAGTGGTTCTGTGGGGAACTCTGAGAGGCAGGCACTGCTGAAGGGGCTGGGGTGGGACACAGCCCCTCCTGCAGCTGCCTGAGCCCTGGGGACACTGCTGGCTCAGAGATGGTCCCCAAGCTCAGCATGGCACACCCCCAGGCTAGCAAGGGCGTTGGGGTTACTGGCTGATTGCAGAGTGCTAATTAGGCAAACATGAGACAAAGTGAGCTAAAAGCCCTCCTCCTCCCTGCTGCTGCAGGGCACAGAGCCTGGCAGAGCTTGTTAGCAGCCAGAGCCAGGGACTGTGCAGGGCTGCACTCACCCCTAGGGGCTGATTATCCCTCCCTTCCAAGAGGTTTCTCCCATAATTGGATAATTTTAGGGGATCATTCCCAAAGGCACAGGCATTTCCCCCTCTCCTGTCTCCTAAAGGGGTCAGAAAAAGTGGGATCAATCTGGGTACCCCATGCCAAGCCTGCCACACCAAGCTTGGCTTTGAGGGCACCCCAGGGTGGAGCAGTGACAGCCACATCTGCCGCAGGGTGCTGTGCCTGGGGCTCCTTGGAGCTGCCCTTTGCCTGCTGCAGTCCCCAGCAGGGTGTGGGTGAGGGATGTGATGTGGCACTAGCAGCCCCTGGGAGAGGCTCTGCAGCTCCAGCAGCTCCAGGCATGGTCGTGGCCTTAATAGGAAAGCCTGGAGCCCTGCACCTTGGCACAGGCAGCAGCTTACATTTCACAGCTGCTTTCTCTGGCTGGGGGCCTCAGCACCAGCTTGGAAAGAGGTCCAGGGCAGCTGCATGGATCAGCCAGCACTCATGGGAGGCTCTGTGCATGTTCTTGAGGGTCTTGTCCCAGCTCCCTTCCCCAGATAACTGGCTCTGCTCTGGGCACCTCCATTTTTACCATGTTTTTGCTCTGCCTTACTGCTCTGCCTGCCTTCCCCACCTCCCAGCTGTCCTCACTAGCCTGGACATTGTCCCTTGTGTCCCCTTGTGACCTTGAGAGCAGAGTCAGCATCATGCTGCTGAAGGAGCAGCACATATCCCTTGCTTGGGGAGGTGATGGGGAATGTCATCATCTGCTGCTCCCACACTGGAATGTCCTGAGAGCTGTCCCTTGGCCTGGGCATGGATTCCCTGCTGCATGCAGCCCTGACAGGGACAGTGACTCAGCCTCTCCACTCTCCATGGCTCATTTCCTGCTCACTCCTGCTTTTTCACTGCTCCTTTGCCTGCAGGGGGAATTTCTGACCAAACCTCATGATGTGATGCTTGCCAGTCCAGCTGCCTCAAAGCAAAGGGAACACCAGGGCTAGGGTGTTCTCCTGGGGTCCAGGAGCACCTGGGAATGTCAGCACCAATGTCCATGCACGCTGAATCTGTCGTCTGTCACTGCTGGGGTGCAGAGCCATCATAACTCTCTGTTCTTCCTGCAGAACTCCCTGAAGAAGCGGAGCTCTCGCTCCTTGGGCAAGACTGAGAAGAAGCCATCTGTGCAGGTATCAGCACCTGAGCACCCAGGGTGTCACCTGAGCACCCAGGGTACCACCTGAGCACCCAGGGCATGCCACAGTGACCCCCAACCCCCAGCTCATGGTGCCAGCTGGACACTGAGCCCAGACCTGGAGCAAATCCGAGCATGGCAGTGCCATCCCCCCCTTGCAGGGCTTTGCTGCCTCTCAGAGCCCCTGCATAAGGGAGGGATTGATGTGCTGGGCCATCCTCTTTGTCCTCACTCACTCCCTTGTGTCATTTATCAATGGAGCAGCAGTGGCTTTAACCCTTTCCCTGTGTAAGGAGCTGAAGGAGTTTGGCTTTGACATTGCAAAGCTGCTCCTGCTCCTGTGGCTCTTGCAGCCTGTGTCCCTCCAGCTGTGTTTGAGGGTGCCCTGGGAGCTTCACAAGGTCTGGGGGAGCAGAGGGTCCCTGTGGGGATGGCTGGAGGCCACAGCACTCCTGCCCTCTCAGGGGATTTGCCGGTGGCAGCAGGATTTCAGCTGTCACTTGCTGTTGAGCTGAGCTGCTGTGACTCACTAATGCTGTTACCAGGGCTTGGAGAGGCAGAGCTGCTGTTGCAGGGATAGAAAGGCAGGAGGAAAAATCCTCTTTTAAAGGCAACAGACCTGAAGGGTTTATTTTGGGGAACAGATCTGCTCCCCCAAAGCTGGGACATGGAGGCAGACCATGGAAAGACACTCCTGACATGCTGCTGAGTGTCTGCCAGCAGGAGCCCTGAGCAGCCCAAGGGGTTTGGGTGACCTGTGTCCTTCTTGGCACAGGCCCTTCTGTGCAGCCACAGGACAGAGACCCCCAGGCCCTCAAAGACTTTCCCTTCCAGTCCTTATTTATCATCTCCCTTTAACTCCATTCTTCAGAGCCCTTTCTGGCCAGCTGATGGTCCCAGCATCCTTCCCCTCAGTTCCCCAGAGAGCACTTACAGCCAGCTCTGCCCTGAGGTGAGGGAGCTCCTCCATCACCCCTTTCCTGAAGCTGAGCCCCTCATCTGCCTCCTCCTGGGGCAGGAAACAACCCCAGCCCCCTCTGCTTCCCCATGGAACTAAGGCCCTTCATCTTGGGGTCAGAGTGGCCCCAATTCTGCTTGGACCAGTGTTCCAGGAACTCTGGGCTTCCCCAGGTGGGTGCAGATGCCCCTGGATGTGACCCCCATGGGCTCCCTGTCCCTGCTCAGCTGTGGCTGGTGGCCCTGTGGCACAGATGCTGTGACTCATCTGTGGCTTCCTGGGCCCCTTTCCTGCCTGGCTGTGCTGGCTGAGCTTCAGCACTCCCCAAAAATGGAGCTGGGAGGGGACAACTCAACACTGAGATCTCCCCAGACCCCAGGAGCACTCCAGGTGGTCTTGGGGACCTGTGTGTGTCTCTTTGCTGATGCCATAGAGGGACACACTGGGTTGCTGCTTTTTTTTTTCCCCCTGGAAAAACAGGAACTGAGGTCATGTCTGCTCTGCCCACAGCAGCCCTCCCCTAATCTCCTCACCTAATTAGGGGGGCACAGCTTTAATGCTCCTTAGTGAGGTCGTGTCCCGGTGCACAAGCATGGAAGTGCAGCAGGGTGGTTCCTGTGGTCACTGCAGGACATTTAGGGAATAAATGGCACCCCAAACTCATGGGAACCCCCTTTCCATCACCCCTGGCCTTGTTATGAGCAGTGCAGGAAGTCAGCAGAGTAAATACTGCTGTGGGGTTTGGGATGAGCATGGGTGTGGCTGGGGGTGCAGAGCACCCAGAGAAGGGGGCAGCTTGTTTTTTCCAGCAAGAAAGGGGGAAAGGGGGTGAGTTCAGCCAGGCAGAGGGGTACCAGGGCCAGCAGCCACCCAGCCAAAGGGCTTGGGCATCTCCCGCACTGCCCAACTGCAGTGGGTGCAGCGAGCTGAGAGGCACAGTCCAGCCAGTCCCCTCCTGGCAGTGACCACAACACAGCTCAGAGCACTCAGGTGACCCCAGGGCACGGGAAGCTGCGAGCTGGACGTCAGGAAATCCTGGTCCTCCATCCAAAAAGCTCCCAGAGCAGAGAAACGGTCTGTCTGGGCAGACAGCCAAGAGCCTAACTGCTGAATAAAAAAAGAACACATGGAGAAACGGTCCTGGGAAGCAGAGGGCCTTGGGAAGGGACTGGTGAGCTGGTGCTGAGGCTTTGCCTGGGTTTTCAGTGCCCTGGCAAGGTGGTGGCAGCAAGGCTGGGGGTTGGGACTTTGAGAGGTTTTCAGCTGCTTCTCTGCCCTGTGATGAGAGTGGAGGCTGAGCAAGAGAAGCAGAGCCCTGATGAGGGCATTTCAGTGGCAGTTTTGGAGAGGAAGCCTTAAAAACCCTGTGGAGTCCTGAGACCTTTCCCTTCCCCTCTGCCCTGTTGTGGATCAGGCTGGACTTCGTCCACACACCCCTGGTAGTGGCTCAATGTCCTTCTTGGGGCAAGACCCCAAGGTCTCCTCATCCAGGGCATCCTGTCCCATCTCCAGGCTCGCCCTGAAAGTCTCCAGGATGGATCTCAAAGCTTTTCCTCCTCCAGGAGCAGAGCCAGCAGCTTCCCTGGGATGACTGGCATGGGAGGGTGGCTGTGACGGTGTTCACAGGAGTTCTTGGATGAGGGAAGAGACGAGAATCTGATTCTATGTTTCAGAAGGCTGATTTATTATTTTATAATCTATATTACATTAAAACTATACTAAAAGAATAGAAGAAAGGATTTCATCAGAAGGTTAGCAAAGAATAGAATAGCAAAGAATGATAACAAAGGTTTGTGGCTCAGCTCTCTATCTGAGCCAGCTGACTGTGATTGGCCATTAATTACAAACATCCAGCATGGGCCAGTCAAAGATTTACCTGTTGCATTCCACAGCAGATAATCAATGTTTACATTTTGTTCCTGAGGCCTCTCAGCTTCTCAGGAGGAAAAATCCTAAGGAAAGGATTTTTCTTAAAAGATGTCTGTGACAGGTGGCACATCCCCAGGGCTCTCTGGGGATCACCATGGTTCCTGGGAGCATCTTTCTAACACCCACCCCCTCTGGGTCCCCAGGAGGACAGCGCAGACCTGAAGTGCCAGCTGCATTTTGCCAAGGAGGAGTCAGCCCTGATGTGCAAGAAGCTGACCAAGCTGGCCAAGGAGAACGATGGCATGAAGGAGGAGCTGCTGAAGTACAGGTCCCTCTACGGTGACCTGGACAGCTCCCTGTCCGTGGAGGAGCTGGCTGACTCCCCCCATTCCCGCGAGGCCGAGCTGAAGGTCCACCTCAAGCTGGTGGAGGAGGAAGCCAACATCCTGAGCAGGAGGATAGTGGAGCTGGAGGTGGAGAACCGCGGGCTGCGGGCGGAGATGGACGACATGAAGGGCCAGGGGGACAGGGAGCTGCCGGGGCAGGACGCGCGGTTCCTGGCGGGCGTCTCCGGGGACGCGGGGGACACGGTGGCCGAGCTGCGGCGGCACCTGCAGTTCGTGGAGGAGGAGGCCGAGCTGCTGAGGCGCTCGCTGCTGGAGCTGGAGGACCAGAACAAGCTGCTCCTGAACGAGCTGAGCAAGTACAAGTCGGAGCACGAGCTGGACGTGACGCTGTCGGAGGACAGCTGCTCGGTGGTCAGCGAGCCCTCGCAGGAGGAGCTAGCCACAGCCAAGGTGCAGATCAGCGAGCTCAGCGGCAAGGTGAAGAAGCTGCAGTACGAGAACAGGGTGCTGCTGTCCAACCTGCAGCGCTGCGACCTGGCCTCCTGCCAGAGCACCCGGCCCATGCTGGAGACCGATGCCGAGGCCGGCGACTCGGCGCAGTGCGTGCCCACCGCCGGCTGGAGGGACGGTGTGGGCAGCAGTGAGGCCGACGGGCAGGACAGGGGGCTGGGCACTGGGAAAGTGCCCGATGGCCCTGCCAAACTGCTCAAGCCCAAGGACCTGGAGACCTTGCTGGGCATCCGGGACCAGGCGACGCTGGTCAGCAAAGCGATCGACGTGTTGATTTCGGATGCCAACGGGTTCACCGCGGGGCTGAAGGCGTGCTTGGACAATGAGTGTGTGGGGGTGCTGCTGGGAGAGGCGGTGGGCAGCGGTGGTGACAGCCCCAGCGATGCCAAGCTGATGAACGTGCTGCTGATGAGGCTGGGCGTGCTCCAGCAGGACCTGGGCTGCTTCGTGAGGAAGGTGGACCACCTCACCAGTGGCTTCAAGGAGCACACAGACTCGTTCTCCTTTTCCAGCCCCAGCAGCCACGATGTCACCAAAGAGCATGCCTCTGACTTCCAGGTATGGCTTCTTCCCACATCCCTCACAGCAGCTGCCGCTTTATTTGCCACCACGTTTCCTCCTGCTTTAATGGAGCAAACCCTGATCCCCACTGTAACCTCCCTCCTGCCTCTCCAGAGCAAAATCCAAACTAACACCTCACTGCATGCCAGTGGCACCGGGGACAAGGTAGGACTCTGCTCCAACAGAGTGTGCCCAGGGCAGGAGGCAGTGGGCATCCTGGCACAGGCTGGTTGTGCCAAGGCTGCCCTGCCCATGGCCAGGGGCTCTCAGGTGCAATCCCACCTTAGCAGGGACTGATGTTTTGGCTGCTCTGCCTGGCTTAGACCAACATTGTGTCTCAGAAGCTCTTTGCTTGTTGGGGATGAGCTGGGTGGGAGGAGAGCAGTCTGCAGCCTCCAAAAGCAGCCCAAATTGCAGGGACCCCACTTGCAGGAATCCTCCATCCCCAGAAACACCCAGGCAGGGTAATTTGGAGAGCAAAGGCTTTAGGGCAAATCTGCATCCGGGGGAGAACACCTTTGGAGCAGTGCAGAGCAGCTCATGCCCTGCTGTCCCACTGTCCTCAGGGGTCCCAGCTCGTGCCAGGGGTGTCAGTGGTGGTTGGGGCTGCAGGCACAAGCCCCTTTCTGGAGCACACTCCCTTGTTCAGAGTCCTATTGTTCTGCATGTGGTCCCCCCAGCCCGAGGTCCCAGTCTCCCCCAGTCACTGCATGGCACCGTAACTGGTGTTTGCACATTTTTTCCCTCTTTCTCTCTTTTTTCCCCTTTCCCCAAACTATCCAGGCCACGTGTCTCCTCATCCTGTGTTTCCTTTTGGTTTCCGCATTGTCTCCCGCCATGGTGATGAAGCTCCTTCTCCTCCTCATCCTTTTTGTTGTCTTGTAGTTCTTTACTGTTTCGGAGACCCATTGTTTTGTTTTCTGTTTTGTTTTTTTTTTCCCCCTTCCCGCTCTTTTGGTTTGTTCTCATTAACTTGCCCACGCATGCAGCAGCCTGATTTTAGGGACGCCGACCCTTTCCGCATCCCCCATGCCAAGGACACGGACCCCGCCCATGCCCGGAGCTACAAACCCTGCCGGGCTGAGGAGAACGACTCCTACGCCACCGAGGTATGGCACAGCCTGGGAGCCGTGTCCCCTCGGCCAGAGGGCTGTGGGACAGGCTTTGGGGAGCTGGGGACAAGGGAAGTGCAGGGCAGCTTTGCCATCCCCTTCTGTTACAGATGAAGGAGCTGCAGCTGGTGCTGTCCGAGGCCAACGAGAGCCTGCGGGGGCTGCAGGAGCAGCTCTCACAGGAGAGGCAGCTGAGGAAGGACGAGGTGGAGAACTTCTCACAGAAGATCTGCCAGGTGAGTAGGGAACAGCCTCTCCCCCTGAGAGACAACTGTCCTCAACCCATGGCACTGCCACCTCCAGCCTCAGCCCTATGACCCACGTGGGGACTTGGGTGTCACCTGGGAGCACACACAGCATGTCCTATTTTCAAGGCTGAGCACGCTCCTTGCCCATGGAGCCATGCAGGGCTTCCCCCATGGCCCTGCTGTCCCCCCAGCATGCTCCCAGAGTGGTGCAGCTCCCCTGGATGAGGATATGGGGCTGGCACCAGGCTCATGTCCCATTTTCAAGGCTGAGCACACTCCTCCTTGCACATGGAGCCATGCAGGGCTTCCCCCGTCCCCAGCATGTTCCCAGAGTGGTGAAGCTCCCCCAGATGGGGATATGGGGCTGGCACCAGGCTCAGCCCAGACCCTGGGGGGGAAGCATCACATGGCTGCCACCAGTGCTTGTCCTGGAGCCACTCATCTCTCCATAGTTGAAGGAGGACCACCAGAAAGCACTGCTGCGGCGGGAGTTTGAGCTGCAGAGCCTCAACCTGCAGAGGCGGCTGGAGCAGAAGTTCTGGAGCCAGGAGAAGAACCTGCTGGTGCAGGAGTCCCAGCAGTTCAGGCAGAGCTTCCTCCTGCTCTTCATGAAGCTCAAGTGGTTCCTCAAGCGCTGGCGCCAGGGCAAAGTGGTGCACAGTGAGGGCGAGGACTTTCTGGAGGTACAGTGGGCTGTCATGGAGGGGAGACCACACTGTTGGGTGTGTCCCTCATGCCTCTTTGTCCTGCCCAGGGCTGTTTGGGTGTCCCCCATCCTGCCCAGGGGCTGTGGGTCCCCATATCACCCCAGCCACGGTGTCACCCACAGGTGAACAGCATGAAGGAGCTGTACCTGCTGCTGGAAGAGGAGGAGCTAGCCCCACAGCAACAGGCAGACAACAAGATGTGTGCTGGGGACACCTGGACCCCCAACACGGTGAGCAGGGTCCCCATGAGCCCAGGGGGTGGATCAGGGTAGGATCAGGCCCTGCTGTGGCTGGTGGCTCCTCTTGGGGTGTATGCCTGGGTGGGGATGGTCCCCTGCCCTGGTGGCTTCCCCTGTCCCTCACCTTGGCGGCAGCCTGCAGGGCTGGGATGCAGAGAGGACAGCTCCCACAGAGTCCCACCCTGTTGAGTCCCCTTGTGCTGCCTGTGCTCACCCTTGTTCTCCTGCAGCCCAACGAGTGCATCAAGACTCTGGCAGACATGAAGGTGACCCTGAAGGAGCTGTGCACGGAGCTGCGGGAGGAGCGGCGCGGTGCCAGCGAGCTGCAGCAGCAGTTCACCAAGGCCAAGGCTGCCTGGGAGATGGAGCGTGCTGAGCTCAAGTGCCACATCGCCCAGGTGGGAGCCCTGGGCACCCCATGGGCTGGCAGAGCCCCCCCCGTGCCTGCTGGGGGGCTGGGGGTCTGCCTGTGCCCTGTGCCAAGCGCTGGGCTGGGAGCAGGGTGGCACTGTGGGAATCTTAATTAGCAGCCACTCAGGCAGGAGAGTTTCCATGGCAACGGGGCTGGCATGGAAATCTGCCTGTGGAGCAGCAGAGGATGCTCTTTATTCCTCTGTCTGGGGAGGGTGGGATGGGACAGGGGCTCAGCATCCCCCCTGAGGACAGGCAGCTGAGAGCAGCATCAGAGCCCACCTTTTCCCCACCCTGAGGATCCCTGTGGATGCTGCAGAAGGGATGCAGGGCTGCAGGGAAGGCAGGAGGTGGAGGAAGGGCAGCCTGGGCAGTGGGGGAAGCTCCTGCCTGTTGGATGAGTCTCACCAGTCCCTCAGCCCTGCCCTCCCAGTGCTGAGAGGTTTCCATTCATGCTGTGCTGGCAGCAGCCCATGGCTGCACATCAGCTCTGCTCCCCAGCACTTTCCAGGCAGGATTTCTCCTGGCAGAGCATGAGTCCCCAGTTCCCATATCTCCTCCTCAAAAGCAAGCAGAGCAGCTATGGTGGCACCACCCCACTGGTGCTGCATCCTTGGGGGCCACTGAGGTGATGGTGCCCCTCTCCAGGAGCCATGTCCTGCAGGCAGGAGCACAGCCAGGCCAGCAGGACATTCAGCCTGTGTCCTGCTGGGTGACCATCTGCTGGCCAGCTGGCATGTTGTGGCTGCAAGCCATGGCTTGGCTGTGCCATGGGCAAGCCATGTTGTGTGTGTCACGTCCTTGGGGACATGCTTATTGCCCAGCCCGGCAGCATGGGACTGGCACTGGCAAGAGGGATGCCTGCAGCCCTGCCTGTTTGCTGGAGATGTCCAGCACCACACTGGAGCCCTGGGTCCCTCACAGCCACCACCGTGTCCCCACAGCTGGAGTCAAAGGCAGGCAAAGGGATCGCAGAGCGTGCGCTGCCAGACTGGAAGGTGGCACTGAAGAGGGAGCGTGAGGAGCACCAGCATCTCCTGGCTGAGTCCTACAGCGCTGTCATGGACCTCACCAAGCAGCTGCAGATCAGCGAGAAGAACTGGAACCAGGAGAAGGTGGAGCTGCTGGCTCGCTTCAAGGAGGAGCAGCAGCAGGCAGAGCAGCAAGCGAAGGACCTGCAGAACAAACTCAACCAGGTATGGTGTCCCCCATCCTGCACGTGTCCTCCAGCCTCTGCTGCTTGCCCCAAGAATGTTTCGTGCTTTAGCTTGCCCAGAGAGGCTCATGTTTCACCTGTTGAGTGACCAATACATTCTCCAGTTGCAGAAAGGATCCAATCCATGGGCATTGAAGCACTCTGAAATGGAGAAGCACGGCAGCAACTGGAAAGAGGTGGGTAAGAGAGGGTGGAGTGCTCTCAGGATGCTCCTGGAGCCCAGATCTGTGCTAAGGGTTAGATTGGAGGATGTATGAACCCAAATTAACACCCCTTTAAACAGCAAATGAGGCTGCAAGGGAGAACACCAGGAGAATGTGAGCATGAAGGGCATGGCTGAACCCCCAAGAGCTTCTTTTTATAAAAAGCTGATTTTAAATAGATGTGGTTGCAGCAAGCCCCATGCAGTCCCAGGACTGCTGTGCCTCGGTGTGTGGGGAAGCTGGTGGTGCTGGAGGGGAGCAGATGCAGCCCCTGAGCCCCAGCCCATCTCTGTGCCCTGGTCCTGTGCCTTCTGACCCTGGAGCTTTCTCCTGTGCCCTCCTAGGCTCTCAATGAGAAAATCACAGACAAGGAGACAATCTCTGAAGCAGAAGCCAAGGGAACCAACCTCAAAAGGTGAGTGTGCTGATGCCTCCATAGCCCCTGGAACATAGAAGGCTTCCCTGAGAGTCACGGGGGAGATGCAACCCTGTTCCATGATAGTCCTGGAAGCAAAGGGCTCCCTGTGAGGAGCAGGACTGGGTGCTCAGGAAGGTCCCATTGGGGTGGGAACAGTGTGTCTCAGCTGTCCCCAATCCTCTTCCCTGCCTTGTTTTGATCCCTGTCCTCTCTCCTCCCACAGGACCAAGTCTGTTTCCTCCATGTCAGAGTTTGAAAGCTTGCTCGACTGTTCTCCCTACCTCTCTGGAAAGACCGTGCCAGGGCTGGGTGACCATGCCCGGTGCAAAAAGTCATCCTCAACCACCCAGATGCTGCCCAACGGGATCCGGGACAGCACCAGCCTCCCTCCCTCCAACTGTACATATGTGAATATCGAACAACCTGTCCCCGACAGCCTGGCCAAGGAGAAGCTGGGCATCTCCTCCTGGGACTACTCACGGGCAAGCAGCCTCTCTGGGCACGACCCAGCTCAGAAACAAATCCAGAGGAGCTACACGGCCCCCGACAAGACAGGGATCCGCATCTACTACAGCCCGCCGGTGGTGCGGCGGCTGGAGGCGCCGCTGGTGCACAACAAGGAGGGCAAGATCATGATCGAGCCCGGATTCCTGTTCACCATGGCCAAGCCCAAGGAGCCGGAGGAGTCGGCCAGCGCCGAGGGCACCTACAGCCAGTGGCTGTGCAACTTCTCCAAGCAGCAGCAGGAGCTGCTGGATGGTGGCACAGGGGAGAGCGCGGTGCCGCCGGTGCCGCGCTTCCCCTCCTCGCTGCACGACCTGGAGATCTCCGGCAACATGAGCGACGACATGAAGGAGATCACCAACTGCGTGCGCCAGGCCATCCGCTCCAGCTCGCTCGAGAGGAAGGTGAAAAGCACCTCCAGCCAGACCGTGGGGCTGGCCCACGTGGGCACACAGACCATCCAGACGGTGAGCGTGGGCCTGCAGACCGACCTGCCCCGTGCTGCCGGCATGCATGGCAAGAGCTGGTCCCCGCGCAGCTCCTCCCTCGTGTCCGTGCGCAGCAAGCAGATCTCCTCCTCCCTGGATAAGGTCCACTCCAGGATCGAGCGGCCGTGCTGCTCCCCAAAATACGGCTCTCCGAAGCTCCAGAGGAGGTCTTCCTCCAAGCTGGACGCCTCCAAGGACAGGAGCCTGTGGAACTTGCACCAGAGCAAGCAGAACGGCTCTGCCTGGGCCCGCTCCACCACCACCCGTGACAGCCCCGTCCTCAGCAACATCAACGATGGCCTGTCCAGCCTGTTCAGCGTGGTGGAGCACGCGGGCAGCACCGAGTCCATCTGGAAGCCGGGCTGCCCTGAGAGCAGCCGGGCCAAGCCCGAAGCACCCAAGTACGGCCTCGTGCAGGAGTTCTTCAGGAACGTCTGCGGGCGGGCACAGAGCCCCACTGCCCCCCAGGAGAAGAAGGAGGCGACTGGGGAAGAGAGCAAGAGAGCCGAGCACCCCAGCCCCGCCACCCACCACGAAAACATCTCCCGTGTCTTGAACAAGAAGGTCCTCAAGCAGGGCAGCTGCGAGGACCCCAAGCCCTCGTCCCCTGGCCAGGGCAGTAAGGACGCAGCCCTGCGGGACCCCGACCTCATCTCGGCTCTAGCCAGCGAGGTAACGAGGCACAGAGGCCCCCGGGGTGTCCCGCCGTGGCGGGGGACAGGGTGCCTGACCCCTCTAACTCCGCTGTGCCCTGTCTATCTTTGCAGGACACGGCGTGTGACTGCAGCTCCCAGTCCCTCACCTCGTGCTTTGCCCGGCCGTCCCGCTCCGCGGTCCGCCACTCCCCCTCCAAGTGCAAACTGCACCCCGCGGAGCCCCCCAGGGCGGAGGAGAAGCCGGGGGCCTCGAGTGAGTGAGGACGGGGGGCCGGGGGACGCAGCGTGCCTGCCATCCACTGTCCTGCCGGAAGAGCGCCCGCGCTGAGCCCGCGGGGCCCCTCGCGGAGGCGGCGCGGGCTCATCTGTCTCCTAAACGTCCCCTCGGCCCCGGGGACGCTTACGAAGCAGATGTGGAGCCAGAGGTAGCCCCGGGGTGCGGGGACACCCTGGCAGGGTGGCTGCATCACCTCCTGCCTGTGCAGAGGTGGTACCGGGGCATCCTGGCTGGTGCCACCGCACCGGGAGTGTCAGCGAGACCCTGCTGTGCCGAGGGCTGAGAAGGGGAGAGCAGCCAGGGGAGGCTGCTGCTGTCGATAGGGAGGGCCGGGCCGCTGTAAGGGTGATGCTGCAGCCACCCCGCGGATGGAGGGTGCTGGTGCTGGCTGTGGCTGCAGCATCCTGCCCATCCCGGGCCCGTTGCCCGATTGCTGTGCGGTTGCATCAGCCGCGGGCTGAGTGTGCTTCCCCGGCAGGAAGGAGGAGGGAGGCTCCCTGTGCTCACCCGGGCTGGGCTGGCTGGGGGCCCTCCTCGGCCACCCTCCTGCTCTTGGGGTGCTGCTGAGGCCCTTGGCTGCTGGCAGGGGTCCGGGTGGTCCCCGGGCTCCTCCAGCTGCAGGTGGGGATCACTGGGTGCACAGCGTGGGGAGAGGTGGCCTGTGCCTCTGTGTGTGTGTGTGTGTGCACATCCCCTGCTCCCAAGGGGTTGTGGTGCCCCTGCCTTGCACCCACCTCCCTGCTTGGGGCCACTTGTAGTTATTTCTTCTCCAAGTGCTGAATATACATATTTCTCTTTTTTTTTTCTTTTCTCTTTTTTTTTTTTTCGTTTCTCCACTTCTGGCCCTGCCCAACTCCGGACAGCCTGCAATGTAAAACCAAGTGCATTTTAAAAATACCGAAATGAGCTACTTTGGAGAGGCACCAATTGGATTAAGAGATTGTGGTTTGGGAGGCTGCAGCGTGGCCCGTGGTCTGTGCCGCACATCCCTCTGTCACCACCAGAAAAAGCCTTACCCAGGGAGGGAGGGGGCAGCAGCCACAGCCCCCACAGCACTGCAGAGCTCCTGGGGCTGGGGGACTGCGATCCAGTCCCACTCAGAGCAGCGTTGGTTCCCCTGTGCAGCTCCAGGAGAGAACAGAGATTTCTGAGGCAGCTGCCTGACCTATTTTCCAGCCGCCTGCCAGGGGCCAGGCAGGGATTCACCCAGATGGAGCTGCCTGCAGGTGCCTGGGGCTCAACGCATTGCTCTGGGGCTGTGTGCGCCTTGTTCTGGGGGCTCTGTGCACAGCTCCAAGGGCTCTGCATTGCCCCAGGGGCTCCATCCACTGCTCCAAGGGCTCTGCATTGCTCTGGGGCTCTGTACAGTGCTCCAGGGGCTCTGTACGCTGTTCCATGGGCTCTGTGCATCACTCTGGACCTCTGTACACCACTCCCAGGGCTCTGTGCATTGCTCTGGAGCTCTGTACACCACTCCCAGGGCCTCTGCACATTGTCATCTGGCAGTTTCTCTAAAGAACTGCCGGTGCTGCCGAGGCTGCTGCCCTCTCCTGCCCGCAGCAGCTGCTGCATCACTGCCACGTCGCAGCCTCCGTCAGCATCTCCGTGACAGCCGCTCACTGCCAGTGTCCCCGGACACACCAGCATCAGCCAGGGCCCAGCAGGCCCACTACCCATGGCCTTTTGCTCCTGCAGCACCCAGCCAGCCCCCGGGGCACCCTCATCACCCAGCTGGGTGCTGCCCACCCTCACCAGCAGCCAGGGCCGGGCTGTGTCCCTGCCTGCCACGGAGTTGTTGGGTCCAGCACTGCCACGGGCAATCTCCTGCTGTACATAGATATTTTCGGGGTGGTTTTTAGCATTTTCATGGATAATCGGGGTTTTGGTTTGGTTTGGTTTTTTTTTAAAAGACTCTCTACTTTTTTGGAATGTGGTTTCTCATTTTTAAAACTGCCTTTTAATTATTTGTAATATTGGTCAGTTCTGTCTTACTCTGTAAATAGTGGTGCTGAGCATTTCCCAGGGGGGCTGAGATGAGGCTGGCAAGGAATTTGTGGGGAAAATTTGCTTGAGATGTGGAGGTGGCTGATTCTACTCCAGCCCCTCCATGATTCTGCCCCTGTCCACATGCCAGTGCCCAGCCTGGGGTGAAACCTGAGGTGTTTTGGGTAAAGCCGTTTGCCCCTGCCCTGTCCTCCTGCTTCCTCTCACCAGCCCATGCCAAGGTCGCATGAAGGGCACCTCCTGCCCCGATGACAGGCTCTCTGCACACCCCATCCTGCACCCCTGTGTCATGCCTGCTTGTTGTGTGATGAATAAAGGCCCTGCAACCCCTCACCCCACCCTTGGTGCTGCCTTCCCATGCTGTGGTGGGGGACCGTGCTGCCTGTCCTGTCTGGGGCAGTGCTGCTGCAGAGGGAGGTGTGGGGTGACCTGATCCTGTGCCTCTGTTCCTGCCATCCTGCCTGCTGCCCAGCCCACACGTGGTGTCCCATGCTCTCCTCACCCACCTGTCTGTCCCTGGCACGGTCCCCATGTGCTGACCCCAGCTGTGCCACACCAGCAGGGCTCCTTGTGGATCCTCACTGCCAGCACTGTCACCAGGCTGCCCTCAGCTCTGCATTGTCCCTGTGGTGCGCTGGTGTTTGTCACAGCTGCCGTGTGCCATGCCAGCCTGCCCAGCAGCTCACCCCAGCCTGCACACACACCCACATCCCCCTTCCTCTGCTGCCCATGGCTCCCTGCCCTTGTGCCCTTCAGTTGGACTTGATGATCTCAGAGATCGTTTCCAACCTTAATGATTCTGTGATTCCCTGACCACCTGCTGGTCCCAGCCTTCCCTCAGGTTCATTCCATTAAACTGTTCCACCCTGAGGTCCTCCATCACCCACTAAAACCCACCGTCCTTCTTTGGCTCTTCCGTCATCATTCATGTCCTATCCCTTTCATCCCTTATCTTTGATCTGCCATGTTCCATCCCTCTTTATTGTGCTCTTTCATCAACCCTAACCCAACCCAGCCCTCCTTCCTGTGCTACTCCATCCCATTCCTCCTTCCGTTGTTCCCACCGTACCCCATCCCTCCTGTGTATCTTCTTTTATGTCTCAACCCTTCTTCTACTGCTTCTCTGTTGTTCACCCATCCCTCCTTCCTTGCAGTGATCTACTGTGTCCCATCCTTCCCTGCCACCCACCTCCATCACCCAGCAGGTCCCATCCTTCTTTTCTGTGCTCATCCATCAGCCACCATGTCTTGTCCCTCCTTCCTGTCCTGCATCCTCCTTTGTGTCCTGTCCTTTCTTTGTGCTCCACTGTCGCTCACCACCTCCAATCCCCCCTGTTCCCCCCACTCCCTTCACATCCCATCCCTCCTTCCATGCCCCTTCCAGTGTGCTGTCATCAGCTGTGTCCCATCCCTCCCTGCCTTGCTGTGCTCCTCCATTACCCACCATGTCCCCTCCCACCCCCTTGTGCTCCTGCATCCTCTCCCTCCTTGTTCTCCTCCATCACCCACCACCTCCCATCCCTCCTTCCTTTGTTCCTCCACTGCCCTCCATATCCCACCCTCCAGTTTTCCTGCCACACTTCGATCCCATCCCTCTAATCTGCTCCTCCATTCACCCCATCCTGTTCCTTAGCTTCATTCACCCCCACCTTCTTCTCATGTTTTTTCCTTCTTCCCCTTCACCCTGCCCCATCCATCCTTGCCTTGCTTTGCCTCCAGCTTTTCCTTTCATATTCATGTCAACATTTCACTGTCTTCTTCAGCTCCCCCCACCACTGCCCTCTACATCTTACCATTAATTTATCGCTGCTTATTCTCCATTAGTTCCCACCTTCACCCCAACCTCCTCCCCTCCTCATCTTCTCCACATCTTTCTTCATCCTCTTCTCTCTTCCTCTCTGCTCTCTTAATGTCCTTAACTTCTCCACCCTCACCTCCCACTATTTCACAATCCTTTCAACTGCTAATGTCACCCAATTTTACCTTCTTAACCTCCACATTTCCAGTCCCTCTTTGTGCTTATCCATTTCCCATTTCCTCATTCATCTTCCTCCACTGCCCTCCAGTCTTTGTCTTCTTCTGTCCCCTTAGTGTGTCTCTGTTCCTCCTGTCATCCATGTCCATCTCCCAGTGTTTCCTCATCCTTCCCCTTCTTCTCTATCTCCCCTCCATCTTTTCCTCCACTCTTCTTGTTTTCCTCTTCGATTTTGTCCACTTCCTTCATCCTCCACTTCCCACTGTCCTCCATCCTTCCCATGCCCCACACCACCCACTATTTGCCTGTCCTTCCTCACCCTCCACTTCCTACGATCTGCTCAGTCTTGTCATCCTCCCCAACCTCACTCTTCGTATTCATTGTCCTTTCCACCATCTTCCATCTCCTTCATCCTCCATCTCATACTTCTTCCTCCACCTCAGTTCTTCCTGTGACCCTTCACTTCCCATTGTTCCCCATACTTCTTCCTGCAGTTTCACCTCTTCCTGTCCCTCTCACACTCAGTCTCTGGCTATCTCACCATCCTATGTTATTTGCCTCCCACAGTGTCCCTGTTTCTCCTTATGCTCCTCCACTTCTCTCCACCTTCCTATCCCTCTTTACCCTCTAAGTGTCCACCAACCTCACAGATTTCCCTCTCCACCCCTCCCTGACCTCCATCCATCCTTCCTTACCTCACAGCTCCCTATCTAACTGTCCTTACATTCTCCTTAATCTCCTACCTCTGTCCTGACTTCCAGTCTTCTCCCAGCCTGACCTCTCCCATTCCTCCCTGCACTTTTACTCCCAGCACATCTGATTCCAGCTACAATTTTCTGCTTCTCTTCCCACTTCTGCCTTATATCCCATCCCTTACCGACCCAGGAAAGCCACTACCAGCTCAGCCACCCCTGATGCATATAGGAAGGGCTCTTCCTGACATCAGAAAACACTTCTCCCTAGGGCTAGTGCAGCTGGAACTGGTCATGGGGGGAAAGGGGATAACCTCTGCCCTTGGAAGGTTTCAGTAACCAGATAAAGGTTTCAGCCAGATAAAGTCACCAATGTCCCAGTCTAACATTAGCAATAACTGATGTGGAACATGCAGCTTGACTAGATTCCCCTAGGATCACTTCCAGCAGTGAAGGATTTGCAAGAGGGGCGAGGAAGGCCAGGAATGGCTTTGAATGCATTGCTTGGGATGCTGTAGGACATGAAGAACTATCCCTGCCACTTGCAGCTGCTCCATGGTGCTCAAGCAGACCACCACACACACTGCTCAAGCAGGACCACCCCATGCTCCACAAGGACCATCGCACCATGTTCTAGCAGGACCATCCCATGCTCAACAAGGACCATCCCACTGTGCTCCAGCAGGGCCATCCCATGCTGCCTGAGCAGGACCATTCCATGCTGTTCCAGCAGGACCATCCCATGCCGATTGAGTAGGACCGTCCCATCCTGCTTGATCAGCAGCACCCCAAACTGTTCAAGCAGGACCTCTCCAGGCTGCTTGGGCAGGATCATCCAATGTAGCTGGAGCAGAACCTTCCCATGTTGCCCAAGCAGGACCACCCCATGTCACTTGAGCAGGACCACTCCAGGCTGCTTGGGCAGGATCATCCAGTGTAGCTGGAGCAGAACCTTCCCATGTTGCTCAAGCAGGACCACTCCAGGCTGTTCAAACAGGACTATTCCCAGGCTGCTTGAGTACCATGGACCAACCCAAAGAGGCTTCCTGAAAAAGCTGCCAGCTCCCAGGCCAGTGAGTGATCCCTGAGATGTCCCCTCAGACCCAAGAGCCAGGGATCTTTCATCATCCTTGTTTTCTGCCCCTGCAGGGCCATCCCCTTCCAATAGCCTTACAGCTGCAGTAGGGCACCAGGCTGCTGGCAGTGCTGCCAAGGGGAGGACAGGTCTCCTCTCCATGCCAAGGGAGCTCCAAACCCTGCAGGATCTGCATGCAGGACCTTTTCAGAGCATCCCATGTCACTCACGCACAAGGGCCAGCCAGCCTTGCTTCCCTGAAAATTGCCTTGCCATGCTGGAGGCTCCCAGCCGTCCCATGGAGGGGAAAATGCCCTTTCCTAGGGGATGTCCCACTGCAGGGACACAGCACCCAGTGTCTTTATAGGGTGGGTGTGACATTTGTGAAGCATTCCTGCCCATATGCCTTCCTGGCTGGGAAATCTGGGGGAGGGTGGAGGGAATTTGCTACCTGTGTTAGGAACTAGCTGAACTTACGTGTCTCCCCAAGCTGGATTTCTTATTCCAAATGTTCAAACTGTTGTATATTGTACTGGGATTTTTACATTGAATTATTGTAGAAAGCAAAAATTTAAACCGAGTCTGTTAAAAAATAAACATTAAAAATCTCTATGAAAAAAATAAATGTGAGCTTGTCTCCTTACACACGTGCGAGAGCAGGGATGTGTCTCCAGCGGTGAATTTCCAGCGTGAGACCACACCACCCTCTGGTGTCAGCACCGACCTCAGCTCAGCTCCGTGCTGGCCCTGCTCCAGCTGTGTCCCTTTACTCCTTGTCCCTTTGCTCCCAGCCCTGCCTGGCTGCCGGCACACCTGAAATCCTGCTCAGTCAAAGCAGATCCCATCCTGCTCCCAGCACGTGGCGTGGGGCAGGATGTGGCCAAGCCAGAAAGAAGCAAAGCAAGAGCAGAGCTGCTTTGTTGGGTGCTGGCATCACCCTCCCAGCCCCACTGGTGCTGATTCCCAATCTGCCAGAGTGTGGGATGTGCTCCTGTGTCCACACAGCCTCACCCTGGGCATGACCAGAGCTCCAGCTATCCCTCCCTGCTCAATAAAACAGGGACAAAAGGAGGCAGCCACGTTTATGGGAGTGAAAGGACAGGCTCTGGAGCCTGGGGACAGCTCACACAAGGGAAGCTGTTTATTAAACCCCAGTCTCCTTGCTGTGCTGCTGATGAAGGCACTGCCTCTCCTGAGGCAGTTTCCCTTCCTCTGCAGCCCAGGCATCCAACAAATCTCTTACCAACCAGGCCCCCTCTCCCAGAATGAAAATAGCACCAGCTGGCAGAGCCCAAGTAAACAAATGAGCCACTGTGAGAGGAGAGAGCATCTTTATAAGTTAATTGGCCCCATCTAAGAGTCAGACAGACATTTTCCTGTGGATAGATCGCTCGAGAAGCTCAGGCAAACAGCACCAACATGTCTCCTGGGTTTGATTTATAAGCCTGATTGCATTACTAGCTCATCTCCATATAGAATGATTATGAATATATTGTCTGTACTCTGCAGAGGGCTAAATTACCAGGCTCTGATATTCATCAGCTACTCCTTGAAGCTTAAAACCGCCTCAAATTCTGAACCCTCTCTCCCAGTGACAGCAGGGGTAGAAAGGAAACAGCTCAGGGTTGATCCGTGTTTTCAGCACAACCTGGGCTGTTTTAGCACCCTGATTAAGGGGTAGCTGGAGTGAGGGAGTAGCCTGAGCCAAAGGGCTGTGGAGCAGGGAAGTGCAGGAACCCAGAGCCAAGTGTGTTGGTATTGAGCAGTTACATTTACAAACAAAGGAGCTGATAACTCCCAGCAGGACTGAAGGGCTCTTATCACGGTGTTGATTAAAATTTCCTCTGCAGCCAGCGACGAGGGGGAGTGTCCTCAGTGGGGAGACAGAACAACCCGGTGTTTAACCCTGCTACTGCCGAGTGCTGATTCATCCAGCACAAGTGAAGGGCTGCACAGCCTGGCTATGTGCTGAAAATTAGCCCAGAAAGCCCCAGCAGGAAGATCCACAGCTTGGTCACATCCTCTCACTCCATCTCCTGTGCCTCCCACTCCATCTTACCCCTGCTCTGCAGGTCCCAGGAGTTTTTGCTGGTGTCACTTGTGATACCTTCCAGATCCTTTGCTCTTTTGTTCTGCCCCTCAGTTCTCTTCCCTTGCCTGTGGTTAAAGAAATCTTTCCCTTCCCACTTTGGGATATTCTGATAAAGGCTCCGAGTGCCTCTGGCACAGCCATGCAAGGCACAAACTTAACTTGTGATAAGTTCACCAAGAGTAAGATCCATGATAAAAAGATGCCTTCTCTGATTAGCATCATTGACAGGTGTTACACCAAGCTGCTCAATCTGCCTCACCAGGCCCTGGTCCAGGCTGCCCTGCCCAGGAGATGCTCTGGGAGGAGTGGACAGGCATTGGGAGAGGAGCTGGCTTGCTGCCCTCCTCCAGACATGCCCATGAGGCTCAGCCATCACACTGGTGCCTTGGTGAAGCTCAGACTCCTCCGTGCCTTCCTGGCTTCCTTCCTCCACTGCTCTGGGCTGCATCCTTCCTGCCTGATCCTCTCAGTGATTTGCATGAATGGGGATGTGATTCCCACTTTTATTGGCAATAAGGCCAGAAGGCAATGCCCTGTGACCCCTGTTGGACCCCCAGGTAAGTCACCTGCCCAGCTGGAGCAGTACTTACCCCAAATTAGCACAAGGTTCCCATGTGAGGCTGCCTCCTGCTCACCCCATCAGCATCAGGAGGTCTGAGGTGTACAAACCAGTCCACACTTTCCAGTTTCTTTCCCCCACCCCCAGCATCTCCAGGACTGAGATCTTTCATGTCAGGGGAGATGCAGTGAAGGGTCCCACCACAGCTGCTGAGCTGCTGTGGGTGCTGCACTAGAGGCTGTTTCCCCAAGCTTCCACAGTATCCAAAGCAGAGTTTGAGCAAGATACCACGTATCCTGGCCAGTATTTTTTTTTTTTTTGACCCTCTGAGTCTCTTCAAGAGACCTTAATATGCATTAACATATACACCAAGTAATTTCATTAACATATACACTTTAAGTACTTTTATTCCTCTACAGGAAGAGGCAATAAAGGGCCTTTATTTTCCAGGACTGCCTGGTGAGTTAGGAGAGCTGGAAGCCAAGCTCAGAGCAAACCTGCAGCATCCAGCTCCAGCACACACCAGCCCCCAGGGCAGGAGCCCAGCTGGATGCAAACTGCCCTGGGGTGGAGGAACTGGAGCAGCAAAGCATGGTCACACAGCAGGATTCCCTTTCCTAGATCCTGTAAAATCACCAAGGGAAGGCTGGGCATGCCCACAGAGTGTTCAAGGCCAGGTTGGATGGGGCCTGGAACAACCTGGCCTAATGGAAGGTGCCCCTGCACATGGCAGGGGGTTGAAATGACATGAGCTTTAAGTTCCCTTCCAACCCAAAGCATTCCATGATTCTGTGGTTTTCCAGCTGTGAGACACTGAAATGAAAAGGCGAGGAGGGCTGTGTTTGTACCATGGGTCTCTGTGGTTCACAAGCCTGTATGCGGCTGCTGGGAGGTTTACTGGAACATGAGAGAGCTGGGGAAAACAATAGGAGGCTATTTGGAATTTTCTGCTTTGCAGGTGCTTTCTGAGAGGAGATGCACCTTCTCCCCATCAGGCAGCTTCCTGGGCTGGACAGCTGCAGCACAAGAACAAAATTCCCTGGCTGCAGCAGCCCAGGCTGGACAATATTGGATAAGGACAGTTGTGGGGCTGTCCCAGCCTCCTGGCTCACAATGTCCTACACACACAGGCAACAGTTGCTGGACAGAAATCATGCAGTCACTGAGGCTGGTGGGGGATTTCAGCTGGCTAAATCACTGAAAGCAAAAGGCCAATGAGAAGGGAAGCAGAGGACACCTCCGAGATCTGCAAACCACCTCTTCACTGGCTCTGGGACACTGTCCTGTGACAAAGAGAGTGACAAAGCCCTTTCCTGCCATGGGGTGAGTGACAGCCCCCTACCTGGCACTGAGGGGGACAGAGGGTTTGTTAGAGAGCTGCTGGTAAATGCAAAATCCCTGGGACACAGGCTGCTGGAACTGAAGGTTGGCAACTCCTAACAGAAAATTATCACCTTGAGGTGTCTTCTGAAGGACATTAGAGGTGCAGGGTTTGTCGCACTTCTCAGGAGAGGATCAGAGTGGTTTCCAGCTGGGGTTAAATGATGTGCCAAGTGTATCCAGAAATTCATGAAGCCATTCCCAGACCATCGATCCAAGGGGAGTGCTGGAGTGCAAATTCCCAAAACTCCTGAGTACCTTCAAAAATAACCCTGTCCAAGGGCCCAAGCTGCAGAGCCAAAATGACTTTTTCTTAAAAAAAACCCCACCTTTTGTAATTGGGAACTTGGAGGTAATGATACCGCTGGCTGGTCAAGGAAAACTTCTTGCAGGATTCAGCTGTATCCTTACTGGTTTACCCACAGAGAAGGCCTGGGCTCAGAAACTGCTGATCCCAGATGAAAGCCCAAAAAGAAACAGGCTAAATCTGGGCATTGGAATTGTGTTGGAGACTTCACCTTCATCTGTGTGATAGAGATTGAGACCCTGCACACTAATCTTCCTGTGATTTTTAAATTTTTTTAAAAATTTTTTAAAATAAAATTAAAAATATAATATATAATAAAACTATTAAAATTATATAAATACACAATATATAAATATATATTATCTATTCTTCATTATTTATTTTTATTCATATTATATTATATAAAAATATACTCTATATAATAATATATAAATAATAATATATACATGTATATTTTATATAATATATATTATGTAAATATATATGATATAGAGCATATTTATATTTATATTTATATTTATATTTATATTTATATTCATATTCATATTCATATTCATATTCATATTCATATTCATATTCATATTTATTTTTATTTATATTTATATTTACAATAGAATCAATAGTATAAGGCCACACTGTAGCTTTCCAGGACAAGGATTTTATAGCACATGGCTGAAGAAGCTTTGTTACATGGGCTACAGCATGGTGTGAAGGTGACTGACAGATTTGGGATGTAAATCCTGCTGAGCTCATGTTGGAGGTGTGTAGAGAATATCTCTGGAGTGATACTGCCCATAGGGCACAGTCCACGGAGGGAGGTATCACCTGAGCTACTCCTGGGTTTCACCTCGGAGTAAACCAGCTGTGTCCTCCCACAAGGGGTCACAGAAGAACCTTTGCCCTGAAGCAGTGTGGGCAGGCAGCACACTGACACAGAGCAGGGAGCTGCAGCACAGCCGTGCCCTTCAAAACCAGGGAACATCCTTAATGAAAAATACACACCAGCGCTGCTGCTTTTGTGTACAGAACTGTTTCTGGCCTCTTCGCTGACGAGAACATTGCTTGGAGTGCCAGACAGTGCTCACCAATCCACAGATTTGTGTCTCCTCCAATCCAGAGCAGGGCAACACACCCAGGGAGTGCACAATTGCACTTGGGAAAACCCAAGGATACCAGAGTAGGCTGTACCTGCCCACTGACACTGTGCCAACTTTAAGTTTATGCACTTTAATCTTTTGAGTGCTCTTTGGCCCTGGCCCAAACCAGCAAGAAATTCCCAGGGCAGGTGGCTGCCTGGGCATGGCAGTGCTTTGCTCCAAGGGGTGGGTTCCCCAGTGAAGAAAAGGAATTTGAGGTTTTGGCAGCCTTCCTAAGAAATATCTTCTTGGCAGGCAGTGTCACAGGGGCAGGCAATGCTGTTGGGGCAGCTGGGCTCAATGCAGGGGATGTTAAGGATTGGGATAACAGGGGGTTTGCTGCAGGAGGTACAACCACAGGCAACTCCTGCTCTGGAACCAGACTATTGGAATCACGTTGGTCCCTGGGAGACCCCAGCTCCAGCCTCCTGCTCCAATGGGCACGGCCACTCAGGGGCTTATCTTGAATTTTGTCTGTGTCTAAGGATTGTGATCCTGCTCCTACTTTGGGCTTCTGTTCCAGCATTTAGCTGCCTTCTTGGTGAAAAAAGTGAAAAAATTCTTAATTTCTCACTACTTCAGGAGATCTGTACAAAGTTTTTGCAGGAGGAAGGTGCTCAATGGACTGCCACAGCTTGCTGTGCACACACAGCTCAGTGGAGAAGTGGAGGGCCATGGATCCACAGGAAAGTTGTTTTCTGCATGGGGACAAAGCACGGAGTGTGGCCATACCCGCTGGCCTGTGCTGGGGCTGGTGAAGGAGGAGCTCATGGATCTCAATCCCTCTGCCAGGCAAAGTGGCAGGGACTGGCACAGAGGGGACACAACTCCTGCTGGTGAGGGAGAGGCGGCTGACAGGGCAGGGCTGTTAAATGGGGACACTGCTGGCATGGGGGACAGGGCTGATGGTGCAGGACAGGGGGACACGGCTGTCAGGAGGTCACCAGTGACAGAGGACACTGCTGGCAGGGGTCACTGCTGGCCTTGGGGACATGGCTGTCAGAGGACACCACTGACAGCAGGACATGGCTGTCAGGAGGACACCAGTGACAGGGAACACCACTGACAGAGGTCACCGCTGGTCTTGGGGACATGGCTGTTAGGGGGACACCACTGACAGTGGGACATGGCTGATCATGGCGGGGACACCAGTGGCAGGGCTCACCGCTGATTATGGGGACGTGGCTGACAGGGGGTCACTGCTGACAGGGGACACTGCTGACAGGGGTCACCACAGATCTTGGGGACATGGCTGGCACAGGGACACCACTGACAGGAGACACTGCTGACAGGGGACACTGCTGGTCATGGGGACATGGCTGTCAGGGATATACCAGTGTCAGGGGACACTGCTGACAGGGCCCACCACAGATCATGGGGACGTGGCCAGCAGGAGGACACCACTGACAGAAGGGCCATGTCTGACAGTGGAACACCACTGGAGAGGGACACACTGGTGCCAGGAGGGACACGGTGTGTAGGGCACATAGCTTACATAGCTGCAGGGTGACATGGCTGATAGGGGGTCACCACTGACACAGGGGACACCACTAACATAGGGGACACGGCTGACAGGGCGCCACCTCTGACACGGGACAGCACTGAAACAAGGACACGGCTGACAGGGGGACACCGCCGGCAGAAAGCACAAAGCAAACAAGGGGACACCACTGACACAGGGACACTGCAGGGAGGGTGACACCACTGACAGCGGGACACCAGAGACACGGCGCCACGAGCACAGGCCGTTGAACATGGCCGCCGCCTCGCTCCGCCGCGAGGGCGGGCCGTGCTCGCCGTACCCGCCCCCGGCTCCGCGCGGCGGCGGAGCGGGACTGGGCGGCCCCCGCCCGCGCGCAGCAACGGTGCCTCGCCATGGGTCTGCCGGGGGAGAAGGCCCTTGTCTACCCGCCGCGGCCCGAACTCCTGCCCGCGGCCCACATCCCCTCCCTGTCCCACTACCAGCGCATGTACCAGCGCTCCGTGGAAGAGCCTCACGGTGAGCGGGGCCGGCGCGGCGGGGCGGCGGCTGCCCGGGCCCTCCGGGGGCTGTGGGGAGCCCCCCGAGAGCCTCCGCCTGTGGGGTGCTCGGGGGTGCCGCGCATGTCCCCACAGACGTTACCTGCCTCATCCCCCTTCCTTCATCCCTATTTCCCGCTCACGGGCTCCGGTGCCCGTTGCCTTTGCAGAATTCTGGGGGGACATCGCTAAAGAGTTCTACTGGAAGAGTCAGCCCACGGGACCGTTCCTGAAGTACAACTTCGATGTGACCAAGGGGAAGATCTTCATCGAATGGATGAAAGGAGCGACCACCAACATCTGCTACAACGTCCTGGACAGAAATGTCAATGACAAGAAGCTTGGGGACAAAATTGCTTTTTACTGGTAGGTTTCTGTTTTTATAGTGGTGGAGAGGATGTGTAAATAGCACCCTGAAATGTACAAACAGTGTCAGTTTCTACTGAGGTGAATGAAAACGTAAAACCTGAGGGGGGCTAATCCTTAGATGGGTTCAGCGCGTGTTTGCTTGCGGTGTCCTTGGGAAGAGCTGTCCCGGGAAGCTTCTCTGCCCTTGTGGGATGCAGGAGGTGCCCGGCATGGCAGTGAGGAGAGCGCTGACTCCCAGCTCTGCCTCTGCAGCTGCACCTGCTGAGAGCTCGGAGTGCTCAGACTGGAGTGAGGTAGGTGCCACAACCGCCTGGGGAGGGAGGGAGATGTGGGTAGAGCAGCAGCCAACATCCGACGGCTAAAAGCTAATGAGCTCCATTATCTCTCGTGTTTATGTTTTGTGGGCTGGCGAGTTTCCACTCCTGTGGCAGAAAGGTTCTGCTAATACCTGAGTGTATATGTAGATTCCTTGAACTTGAATGTGAGGTGCTTTCAGACAGCCTGGCTTCTCTACCTTTGGGACGAAAAGTTACTTTCAGCCTTATCTGAAGTATGTTTCTGTTTTGGTTTTTTTTTCACAAGAGTAGTTACTAGTGTTAAAATCCATGTAAAACTTACTTTTCATATTGATGCAAAGTAGGTTTCACTTGTGATGTCCAAGCTCCAGAAGTAATGCACTCCTGCTGAACTAGCTCAGCTGGCAGCTGCGTCCTCAGACAGAGCTGTGCCTGGCTCTCCTGTGCATTTTGCTGTTTCCCTTGAGCTTGTATTCATGTAACCTGGCTGTGACTGTATGTGACAGGGCAGAAGCACAATTAGATGTACCCCATGGTAGGCATGCAGTAACTCGTTGGGATGTGGTGAGTCCCTTGAGCACAGCAGAGCAGATGGAGAATCTTACTGTCATTGCAATAAAAATCTCAGATAGATAGTCTGAGTGATTTATTGTGCAGCTGAAGGTCCCCCTGAGTCACCTGGTGTAAAGTTGACTGGGGAGCCGCCCCGCTGCTGAAGGGAACATGGTTATACCAGTGTGGCTCTGGCTGTGGCTGTCAAATTGCCTTCACAGAGTTTCTGCAGTTTCTATCCACAGCCCTGTTCCTTCAGTGAAAGAATTACACACACTGCCTAGTAGTTAATCATATTGATAAGGCACAGGTGAAATGCTGGAAAGTGTTTACTTCCCTTCTAGTTAAATAGATTCTATAGCTGGCTCTGATGTAAAATGACTGCAGCTTCTGAATGAAAACTCCTTTGTAAACTCCTGCAGGTAAAGCTGTAAAGCAAACAAAGCCATTTAGCAGCCTGTGCTGGCCCTGTGCTGGGGTTTGTTGAGAGACTGGGTTCTTCATGCACGTAAATCTTTGTGTGACAGTGAGGCAGCTACTCACAGTTTTAATTTGGGCTTGGTGAACATTTTTCTTGGTTATTCTGGCAGCCTTTGTGGGGTATTTGTGATGCTGAGAAAAGCTTGGGGTGGATATGAAAATGGTGGGTGGTTGTCAGTCATGGTGTTCACAGTGCTAAAAAATAAAATCTCTTCCTCCTAAGCAGAGAGTTTCCCCTGCCTGTTTTGGGACAAACTCTCCTAGTGTGGCTCTGTCACAGGTGACCAGGCACTGTGGTGTGGAGCTGTCAGCCAGGAGTGCTGGTAGGAGCAATGGAAGAGGCACACTGTGACAAACCTACAGTGGCACTGAGGACTGGGGAAAGCAGGGCTGAGGGTTGCAACTCATAAAATTACTCCTCTCTAGGCACGTGGTTTTCTTCAAAACTAAACAATAATTAATTTCTCTCATCTTGTCCTCTCACATTTTGTGTTGTAATGAGCCTGACTCCCTAAAACACTTGACACTGTCACAGTGTATGAAAGGTCAAAAAAAATATTAAAGCCTCTGAAAGGTGAAGAAGTTTTTTATTTTTAAACACCTGAGCCACCTGATTACATCTAAGAAAGCCTGTAGCCTGCTGGATGGGAAAGGTGCTGATCTTATACCAAGGTTTGCTTGACTGCCCAGCTCTGAAAAGATACAGGACCATGGTCTTTGCTTTCAGAGAGGAGGAGATTAGGGAAAAGTTGAATTATATTTGGAGCATTGCTGAGTGTCTCTGAGAAGCAACATGTCCTTACAAAACTCAGAACTGCTGCCTGTGGCTGTCTCCTGTCCTGCTTGGATGGGAAGGAGCCAGCAGCTCATCTGGGTTGGTTAGGGCCAAGCTGCACTAAAGGTTCCTGCACCAGCAACAGTCCAGGACTGCCCAAATTGGCTCCACTCAGAGGGTGGGATCCCAAGCCACATGGAATTGCGTTTGCAGCACAAAGAGCAGCACATGGCATTGCCTAATGCTGCAGAACTTGTACATAGGTGGTGTTTGCTGTCGGGGTGTCCTCCTCATGGTGCTGCTAGGATTGTGTAGTTCCAAATGGCCATCCTGAGGTGGTAGGAAACATGGATTTTTCCCTGTTTTCTCCTTCACTAGGGTATCTCAGGCTGCTTGTGAACGTTACAAATATTTCTGGTTTCTCGGCTTCTGATTCCTCTTTCTCTGCTTAGTATTGCTGATGTGGCCTAAAAAAAGGAACAGAAGCTCCAGGAAATGCTTGTGATAAAGTGCTGCTCTCAAAAGTGAATTCTCTTTCGTAATGGTGTGTAAAGGCTGAGGTCAGTGGCAGTGGTTGCTGTGCAGGTGGGTACCTGTGGTGGGCTTTGCAGGGGAGACAGACTGGAGCAGTCACTGGGACATGAAGGGGACTTGCAGCAGTGCTGAGGGACTTTGTGAGGGGTGGTTAATTAGGGCAGGGGCACAGTATTCCTTCACCCTGCTGTGGACATGCCTAAGTCACTTGGACAGCCCTTAGTTCTGTGCTGGAGTGTCTGTTAATAATCTCATATAAACTTCAGCCTGGGCAGCCTGTAGAGGTAAAAATACAACCATGAGGGAATTAAAAAACAGCCACCTATTGCAAAACTCTCTAATTAGACCCTGAGGTGTGAAAGTATTTGGATGAGGCCTGTTTTATGTGTAACCTGTGCCTCTGTTTCTCAAACCAGTTATCCCAGCTGCAGTGCTGGTAGTGCCTGGTGGGACCAGGGGCAGAGGCAGGAGGTAAAATTTTGTTTTTGGAGTCCCTCTAACCAAGGAGATGGGGCTTGGCCAGTGCTCCTGGCTTCTGCCATCTCTGGGAGAATGTATTCACCTTCTGCTTTTATTTATATTGGTATATGACATTACACATCTAGAAAGGAGCAATAAAGATAGTAAAGGCTGCCAGAGCTTATTGGAACTTTGTTTAACAAAATAATAAGTGCCTATGGTTCCTCTTCTGGGCCTAGAACAAACAGGACATGCAAATATAGAATTAGGAGGTGTGGTTTGTTTGGTTTGGGTTTCTTTATATGATTTGACTTTAAAATGTAATCATGGATTTAGGGCCTTGTAGCCTTGAGGTTTCTTCCTATAAATATTTCTATAAGAAAAAACCAAACAGCTATGAAAGCATGTTTTAAAAAATTAATAAAATATACAAACCAGCCTCACACATCTGTTATATGCACAGATGCTCACTGTTAACATCCAGCCTTTCCAAGGGCTTCTACATGATGCAGTTGGCTCTGCTGTTCCCACTGGCTCCAGGAATTTGGATCATCCTGTGTCAAACTGACCATTCAATTCTTTGGTAACTTCCTGCATGACTTGTTACCCTTCCAGTGATGCATCCTCTTTAAATGCTCTTCTGATGATCAGAGCACCAGAGATGAGATAGATTGTTGGTTTTGGCAGATATTAATTATTTTAGAAGCACTGCTGAACACTGCAGTGCTCTGCTTCTGGAAATCAGGCACATTATGTGCACCTAAAATAGGTAATAAATTACAATGAATGTATTAGTATTTTATGAAGCTGCAAATCTTGTGCCTTCTTCAAGGGCAATGATAGTTGTAGATTCCATCACAGAAAGTGTAGCTCTTTTCTGGTGGGCTTTGAAATCTGCCAGTGTGGGAGAGGGTGACAAAACTGGGAGTTTCAGACAGCATTTCTCATCCCTCCAAAAGGGAAAAAAATATCCCTGTGTTGTGGGGATGACTGAGCTGCGTGGGTAGTGCAGGAGTGGGGGGAGCATCAGTAGAAACATGGGATATTAAAACAGGGAGTAGTGTAGTACCTCAGGCATGTCAAGGCATGTGCTTTCCTGGCTTCTTTGAAATTTTTCCTCTTCTAGATCCGGGCAGTCACCAAGCAGCATGGTGTGGTAGTGCAAGCATCCCCTGTGTTTGGACACTCATTTATGAAGTACAGGCTGGGACAGGAGGGACTCACAGCTTCTCCCCAGGTGTAGCTCCCTGACCTTCCTCCATAGGTGGATGGAGCCTCTAACTTTGGCTGTGGCTGTTTGGAGCAAGGTCATAATGGGTTTGAAATTAACTGATTTCATGTAACTGCTCTGAATTCCCTGCTCTAGGGTGCAGATGAGATACAAAGATGATGCTGCTCCAGGGCAGCACGGTGATGCTGCTTAAGGGTTTGAGGTTGTCACTTTGGCCTGAGGGGCTGGAAAACACAGGGATTGTGAGCTAAAACTTGTAACCAAGGGCTCTGTGTGTGTGTGCTGAGACCATTTTCCCCTGTCATATCTTGAGGTTCTTCTGTCCCAAGTGTTCTGTTCTCATGTGCTGCATCCTGTGTTCTGTTCATTACTAGTGAAATCTGCAAGGTAGTTCCCAGGTGAGTGGTTGTGCCAAAGGGATGAGATAAATATCCGAGAACAGCAAACTGCTTCCTTCAGGCACATGTGGGGTGTGCTTTCCTGGGTGCTGTGAGTCAGCAGATTGAGCACTGTGGTGCTCAGGCACTTGGCATGCTCAGAGTCACTGGAAGTTGTTTTTCCATTGCAAGGAGTGACTTGAAAGCAGAACTTGACTCATCCCTGTCAGGTACACTTGCTGGTTTGCAGGGAGATGCAGGGAAGGGTGATAAGTTTGATGTTTTGGAGATCTCAAGCCCCATTCCTGCTTTGCAGAGCCTCTTCCATCCCAGGATGCCAGGCAGGGCAGGAGCAGGGAGCTGGCAAATGCTCTCATTCTGCTCTGCAGTGCAAGGAAGGAAGGGGACAGATATTAAAGCTTGGTGACACTTGATTACCCAGTGCCTGTGGTCTCCTGTGGTTTTGCCCATTCAGAAGCACCCTTGGACATGTGCTTCCATGGGAGGGCATTCCACATTATTGAAGATTTTCTCTGGAAGTAGTTCTTGCTGAGCTCAAATACCACATAATCCTGCTCCTGGAGACAGAGTGGGATTTTTCTTCTCTGTTAAGTCAAATCTCTTAAGAGAGAAGGCACTCAGGTAGCACTTGGGTGGTTGCTCCATGGCAGAGCAGTGAGGACAGGGATTGTTTAATCTCTCCTGCCTGGGAGAGCAGCTCAGCTGCCTTGAATCAAGGGAGCAGCTTTCATTTGAGTTTTGTTGGATCTGTTTCTTTGCAGCCTTTTGCTCAGAAACCTTTGGTAGCTGCTTCTGGCAGGGATACAGCATCCATCCATATAAATCCAAGGGATTATCCAGGAAGTATTGGACCAGATAAACAAGTGGGATGTCCATAAGTGCCCAGGATTAAATGGCATGTGCCCCAGATAGGGGCAGGAACTTGAATGTGGAATTGCAGAGCTGCTGGCCAGGGTATACTGGTGGTATTTACAAAAAGCTGCAGTGCCAAGGGCTGGGAGGTTGCCAGTCCCCCTTAGCCCAGAGAGGGCAATGGAGAGGGTCCTGGGAACCAGTAAATCTGACTTGTATCCCTGGGGGTGCAGTGGAACAGGGTCACTGGGAGAGGTGGTGGAGCTGCTGGCAGACTGCTGGAGCACGAGGCTGATGGCACTGAGCCTGCAGAGATGGCTCTTTTCACACCACCTTGGGGAGGTTTCCCACAAAAGTGTGTTCAGGAAAGTAGTTCAAGTGTGCCTGGAGCAACAATGTTTTTATGGAGCTGCTTTAGCCTTGCCCTTTGCTTCCTCACTTTCAATGGACACTCTCCAGGGTCAGCAGCAGGACTGCCAAGGGCAGTGTTGAAACAGAATTGCTGGTGGTGGCCAGGCTGATGTGCTCCAGAAACAGCACCTCCTGCTGCTCTTGCACCTGGAGGCCAAACATCAGCCATGGTTCTGACCCAGCATGGTACTTTAGTCTGAGAGGCTCTTGGCTGAGCTGCTGTGAGTGCAAGTGCAGTGCTGCTGTGTAAATGACACCAGTTTTTATGTTCTCATGTAGTACTTTTTCCTCATCCTCCTCATTGCTCTGACAGCTCTCTAGATTCAGCATGAGGGATTTAATAATTTGTGCTGAACCTAGAGCCCTACCTGAAAAAGTTGGTTTTGTGCAATGCTGTCTTTCTGCATGGGTTTGGGGCTGTGGTTGTTATGATAACTACCTGGAGCAGTGTGAGGGGTGGGTGTGCACAGACAATGGCACCTGGATTTTCTCATGTCTGTGGAACTTTTGTCTTGTTCTGCTGGCAGCTGTTACAAATAACTGGATATGTTTTAAAAATACTTGGCTGCTCTAGGGAGGGGCACTGTGGTCGTGCAGTGATGGCATGTTACAAATATTGGCTGGATATTTGAAACTTGCAGTGGATAAATGGAGTTCATGGACAGAGAGGATGGCGAACTTCTGTATGGATTCAGGACACGGAAGATCAGAGCCTTCAGTTTGCTCGTTGGACTAGAAAACCTGATTATTTTAGCTGTGTGAATGGCTTGTGTGTTCTCCCTTGGCACCCTCAATGGAGCAGCAGTGACAAGAACTTCAGCTACACGTGGGTGAGACTTGCTCCAAGTAGGGGACAAAATGCTCAGGCTTTGCCAACACAGGTGTGAGTGGGTGCTCATTCAAAGCGTGGCATTTTCTGGTGGGTTGCTGCACTTGCTGTGCCTGGGGGACTCTGTGTCCAGAGCTCCTGGGCTGAAGTGTTGATGGGCAGTGGTTTCACAAGAGCTCTCACCTCCCCCCTTTTGGGGCAGGGTTTCAGTTCTTTGTTTGCATTTCTGCCCATCACTTGGAAATGTCGTAATGAGGTGCGGTAAGAAATTGTGAGCGCTGGCAGTTTGCCATTAATACATTTTCATAGATGTCACCTCCCTTGTTCAGGGGAATCCCTCAAGGAAGTTGAGGGCCTTCCTGTTTGCTTTGTCACACCTAGCTACCTGAAAGTGCCCAGAGAAACTGTGGCTGTCCCAATTCTGGGGTCAAGGCCTGGTTGCACAGAGCTTATAGCAACCTGGTCTAGTGGCCCATGCCCATGGGACCTCATTGTCTTTAAGGTCTCTTCCAACCCAGACCATTCATTTTATGATTCATTCAGTGATAATGAAGCATGTTTTCCATTCCTGTTGCCACTGACCATCTTCTAAGAGATGTTCCCTAAATGACATTCCAGCAGGTGACACTTGGCCTCCACCTCTGGAGGTTTATCATGCATGAAATTGAAATGTCCACCAAAAATCTGATTAAAAGCTTAATTTCCTCCCACGCCCTTCATGGATATTGTTTGAACCTCCATTGAAATTGCCTTGCCTGGCTTTCTGTGTTTCTAGAAGCTCTACAAAATCTGGCAGAATGTTCCCACCAGGGATGCCTCTGTTTCCCAAAATGGGGCATTTCCCAGCAGCAAACAGCTTGTTGATTATTTTACTTACAGAAGCTTCATCCAGGGTGTGTTCAACAGCCCAACTGTAAATTGTTTAAACAAGCAATCAGCTGTTTTGTACTGAATATAAGCCCTACTCCCACTGGACTGGTAAAAATAGTCCATGCTCATTTGAAAACTCAACTGATGGTAAACATCTAAAATGTTTCCCCTGCTGTCAAACTCGCATATTCTTCTGCAGCATTCAGTGGTTTTGGCTGATAGGGTTACAAGTGCTGGCTGAGGGCAGCCAAACTCTGATGTGCTGGGTCAGTCTTGCACATGATCTCTGTTGCAACGCTATAGGATTATTTTGTTTTTAAAAAAACTAATTAAAATTTACTTGAAAAAACCTCTCCCCTAAATAAAATAGGCAAAAAGCTGTTGTTTTTCTCCACTGGTTGTTTTCTTGTGTTTTAAAGTACTTCAGAAAGTAAAAGCTAATGCTTTTCTTCTTGACTTGCTGGTTACTTGGTATCAAGCAAGTAGGCAAATTATGAAGCCACAGAGAGCAAATTCTCCTTGCTGAGCCCATCAGCACAGAGGGGCTGCTGAAACCATCACCAGGGTATTTACATGTGGTCTGTATGACTTGTAAAATGACTTATCTTGTCAAATGAGTCAGGGTGAAAGTACATTTCCCTTGAAGAGGGATTTCCTGGCTGCTGTTGATTCTGTGTTCCCCAAAACTCTTCCCTGGGGTGTTCTGGCTCTCAGGTGTGAGCACAGAGTGCACAAATCCCATGGCACTGAGTTCACCTGCCCATGTTGGCTGATGAACCAGCAGCACTGGGAGGTGTTGGTTCCTTTAGAGATGTCTGAGCACCCCACTGCCTAAAGAAAGGGGCTTGAAGTAGATTTTAGGGCATAGCCTGGCATGAGTGGGATAACTGGAGGGAATTTTGGCAGGTTGATAAAGAAGGAGTGGTTTTGGAGCAGTGTCCACCTCTGTCTGGGCTCTGTGGTGTAGGATCACTCAGGGTATGGCACAGTGAACAGTGGTTGGGCTGCACAAGATAAATATTATTTCTTTAGATGCATCTGGTATTTGTTCAGCTTCTGAAAAGCTGCAGATACAAAGAGCAGCATGGTCTGTATTTAATGAGATGGAAGGACAAAAAGATGGATGTGGTTTTCCTATGGGACAGTAACAGCTATGCAGGGTGTTGGGTGTTTGCTTTGTAGGCTGTGTGCCCATGTAGCTGTTTTTAAAGGTGAGTAAAGGATTGATTCCTTGATAAAAGAGCAAATGGTGACCCAGTATCCCTGTGGAAATAAGCTCCATTTTGGCTGTTCTGTGAAATACATAGTGCCTGTTTTGGAGTCAGTTGGGCTGGAGGGGATGGGCCTAGGGCTAAGCACAGAACATTGTTCCCTGTAGAGCACAGGGCTCCTGCTTTGACACAGCTGATTTGAGCTTCATAACAGCAACGGGAGCCCATTCATGCTAGATACATGATCAACTTTAAGTTGGGATGGTTTGGCTCAGAGATGGATTTGAGAGCAGAGCTCTGTTATGCCCTGCCTAAGCATATGGGGGACACTGGAGGGAAAAACTGATGGATGGTTCTAATGCAGTGGTCAGAGTCAACTGTGTGGATTTAGGAAGTGATGGCATTAAACTGGTAAGATTCTTCTTTTCCCTGGGCTTTCTGTTGCCAGGTTTTCTCAACAGTGTTCTCTCAGTGCTGCCAGATATTTCTGAACACACTGGGAAAACCTTTTCACCAGCCCCTCCCAAGCTGAGCTCTGTCATTACACAACTTCTTCTTTCTTGATCCGTGTTGTGATGCAAGAGGATTTAAGCGTGGTGATGGTGGGGTTGAGCTTTCTGGTAAACTTGCTGCTCAAGGAACCTCAGGCTTCCCAGAACTCCTTTGGGAATTCTGCATTACTGCAATGGGAGATGGTGACGTTAAGCATGGGCAGGGCTGGGCAGTCTGCCCCGTTATTATGAAATGTTCTCATGGAGGTTTTTTTGCAGACCTGCTGCAGACCCATCTGTTTGTGCAGTTAAGAGCATTTCCGTATTGAACAATCCATGCAAGTACCGTAATTTTTTTCCTGATGAAAGGGTGTCTTTTTCTGATTATCTTGCACAGCTGCTCTCCCCAAACTTCTTGTTTCAATGTTCAGCTTCATGTTTCTATTTTCTCAAAAACAGATTTTAAAGGCTGTCTTTACTCGAGTGCCATTCCTCTCTCAAATGACATAATCAAGGCTGCAGAGTGGGGAGAAATCCTATTTATTTTTCAGTTTTGCCTGCTGTTGCTCCTGAGAAACCAAGATGTGTCCAGGCAGACTCTTTTCATGCAGCAGTTTTTGGGGCTGTCCTAGGAACAGCCGTGGCAGGAGGTGTGTGAGCAGCTGACACCATGGTGGCCGAGCATGCTGGGCACTCTCGCTGCCCATGCAGCTCACACGTGAGCACATTCCCCACATGGCAGCAGCCTGGCTGGCCCAGCTCTGCCTGGCATTTTGGCTGCTCTAATTCTGGATGTGGAACGGATCAGGAAGCCCAAGAGCCCTCCTGGCCGCCCCTGGTGACCTTGCACGTGAAGAGCTGTCACCACAGCAGGAAAATTCCTTCCTTTGCCCTGTTCCCTGCTCTGGGGACAGGCTGCTGGTGAAGCAGGAGCTGGAGATCTCTCATGATGCATTTGGTTCCATGTTTAGAAGGGATTTTGGGCTCTGAGCATGTTTTAGCTTAGATGGCAACAGAGATGTTCTAGGGCAGGCATTCCCACAGTCCCCATCTCTTCTCTGCTGGAGTCACAGAATCACACAAATAACCACATTGGAAAAGACCTTTGAGATCATTGAGTCTCTCTGTGGTTCCCCACTGTGTGAATTGTTCCTGTGATATGGCATCATCTGATAAAGGCTTCTCTCCCTCTTACAGCACCTTTTCCAAACTGGGAATCAGTGTTTTCTTAAGGGTGCTTTCCAGTTGGTAAAATGCAGAACCTTTGTCCTGTGTTAAGAAAACTTGCTCTGTGGGCTGCCATTACATCTCTACCAGTCAGAAAATGAGACCTGGTAGCTTTGAGATGGTTTGCTGTGCTCTGAAAATTTATCTCAGGTGCCCTCCAGCTGTGCTTGATGACTTTGGGTTGCTGCTTTTACTCAGTCACAGAATGGTTTGGGTTGGAAGGGATATTAAAGCTCATCTTGTTCTATCCCCTGCCATGGGCAGAGACACCTTCCACCATCCCAGGGTGCTCCAAACCCTGTCCAGCCTGGCCTTGGGCACTGCCGGGGATCCAGGGGCAGCCCCAGCTGCTCTGGGCACCCTGTGCCAGGGCCTGCCCACCCTCACAGGGAAGAATTTCTTCCTAATATCCAATCTAAACCCATTCTCTTTCAGTTTAAAGCTGTTGTCGTTTGCAAAAAGGGAGTGAGTGATGTGTTCACAGGAGCTTAGAGGAGAAAGTTAAATGATCTGCAGCCCCTTTGGTCCTCAGTGGGAGCGTTTCCAGGGATCAGGAAGGCTTTGGCTTTGTCCTTAGGTTGGTTTGGTCAGTGATTTTCTGCTTCTGGCTGTCTGGATCTGCAGATGGTCTGGCAGATCTTGAAAACTTTGAACACTTCACTTGCTTGGCTTCATTTCCTCTTTTTCTCCTGTACATCACCTTCTCCATGCTGTAACCCTTGTAAACCACAAAAGTCATCCTCAATTCCTTTGAAAACTGTAATTGCCACTGATGCAACCTGTGCTTCCTGCTGCTCTGTGCCAATGCTGGGGCAGCTTTGCCTAGGGAGTTGTAGTCATCTGTTATTCAAACAATGCAAATAACTTTTCTTTAGAAATGTGGTGAAAGAGAAGAACCAAACCATGTTGGTGATTCATTTCCGGGTCTGTTTGGGTCTGTTTGCTCTGGGAAGTGTGTGTCCCCATGGCCATTGGGTTCCTGTGCCTCCCTTGTGTTTGCCACCCTACATCTGAGATGGGCACAGCTCACTTGGTTAGGTGATGGGTGGGTGAAGCAGACCATGCTTTGGAAAGTCCTGGAGTCAGCTGTGGTGCTTGGCAGAGCACAGTAACTTCAGAGCCTGCTTTGGTGCAAATATCCAGGAGAGCATCTGGGCACAGCATCCCTCTCCCAACTGCTGCTCTGCATCCCTGACTGCTCCACAGGCTCAGTGCTTGAGCCAGTGGGGCTCTGCAGAAAGCTCCTACAGACCACCTTGCCTGCTCCTACAGAACACCTGCCCTACCACACTGTGTGTGTACAGCACTGAATCACTTGCTCACCTGCGTGGTGGCTCTGACAGGGAAGCTTAACCTTGATTTACTCCCTGGGCATCAGGTGAAACAGCTCTGTGGATCTGCACCTCCAAGGTCAAACTCCCAGCTGAGCAGGCAGTCTGTGAGCCCCCTGTAAGTGTGGCAGTGCCACAGAAGTGACAAGTGTTCAGCTTTCCCACCTGATGTTTTCTTCCTCCCCTGCCCATTTGGTTTCTCCATGCAGTTGTTCCTTTCTCAGACACTGGCAGGGTCAGTGCCATGGGGCTTTGTGTGTCACAGCATCTGCTCTGGAGGGGCAGCTCCTTGTTTTAACTGCTGGCAGAAGGGAGCAGAAGGCTCTGCAGAGCCTGGGCTGCCTTTCATGTGTTGGCAGGGATCTGTTTTAAGCAGGGCTGGGCACTGCCATCCTGCACACTGCAGTGGTGGTGGTGCCCAGTGCCCTTGGGGTATCTGACCCTGGCAAGGATTGACTGCAGGCAGATACAAAACTCTCCTCTTTGTAGGAAACCTGACTTCTTCAACAAGTCACAATTTCTAGTGGAAGACCTGCCTCAGAGGGCCTCCAGTTGTGCATCTCTGTGTTTAGTTAAAGAACTTGCATTTACTGAGTCAGTGGCTGGTTCAGTGGAGATCTTGGAGTCAAAATGAGTTGAGTCTCTTGGGTTGGAAGGGACCTTGGAGGTCATCTAGTTCTACTCCCTGCCATGGGCAGAGACACCTTCCACCATCCCAGGTTGCTCCCAGCCCTGTCCAGCCTGGTCTGGGACACTTCAGGGATCCAGGGGCAGCCAAAGCTTCTCTGGGCACCCTGTGCCAGGGCTTCAGCTCCCTCACAGGGAAGAATTTCTTCCTTATGTATTCCATATGGCCAGACTTGTCTTTTTCCAGCTGAGAATTCACACAACATGCAATATGTAAAACACAGGCTTCTCAAGTGCTAAAAATCTCAAATGCATTCCTGCCATGAGCCAGATGATACTGTAAAATTTTGGATTACAGTTGCTAAATGTAGGACTTGGTTTGAAGATGAAAAAAATATCAGACTCACTATGCTTCACCATGTATTTCATCTAATGATGTATCTGGGATGTTTGGGGAGCTGAGAATTGGATTTTCCCTTCAGAAGAAGCCTTGCTGTTAGAGCACAGATTGCACATGAACAATCACAGCAGCGCTGCTGCGATTGTATTTTCACCAATACATCTTAAAAAAAAATGTATTTGGGGAGCGTTGGATTTGGTGGGGTTAGAACTGCGAAGGTGGCACTGTTTTCAGAAGAGTGAGGTTTATTTTTGCAGTTTTGTTTCTTTTTCAGTTGAATTTGGACAGGGGAGCCCATCTGAGATACTCAGGGCTGACAGCTCTTGCTGATGTCAGAAGGGCATTGTTGGGAAGGTGCTGCTGGCAGAAGTTGGATGCCGTGAGTTTACAGGCTCGGTTTTGATGCAGAGAGCATTCAATAGCTTGTAAGTGGGCATTCCTTTAAATGCTCTGTCTAAAATCCATCATTCACTGGGCTTTTGTGCCAGAGCAGAGTCCTGAGCAGCCTGAGTGCTGCTGTAACCCACTGAGTACAGCTGTGGGCACTCCAGACTATTTTCAGAGGCTTGGATACGTAAAACAATTGCCTGCTCTTGGGAGAATGCTCGAGGCCTTGGCTGGAGATGCATTGAAAGGAGGCATCTTGTCCTGTAGAAACAAGGACATGGTTTGTTTCCCATTGAACAAAAGCTCTTCTTAAAATCTGAAGCCTGAGGTTTGCCCTGCTAGTGGTTGGGGAGCTGTTTTACAGTCACACAAATGGATGGAAAGGACTTTGAAAAACCCCTGAAAATCCTTGCAAAAGTTTTAACTTCTCTTTGCTCTGTGCTTTTCCTGCAGTGCCTTATGCAAGAGGCCTTAGGACAAGCCTGGGTACATTCCTTGGCCTGAATGTGCCTCCAAAATGCTGCCAAGGAGGAGGACCTGGCGTGTTTGGGATGTGCCTCTCTTGTGCAGGGAGAGCAGGAATGTCCCAGCAGTGCCTCGTGCCGGGTGGCTCAGGGCAGCTCTGTGTCCCTCATGGGCACCGTGTGCAGGGCAGCTCCCCTGAGAGCCACAGCTTGGCTGACCTGCCTGCCTGTCCCCTTGGCTGCTCAGCCCCCAGATAGCACACTGGGCAGCCTGTGATAGTCTTTCCTCCCAATGTGTTCCTCTCTTGATAAAGGCTGTAATTAGATCCTTTCCTGGGCTGGAGCATGGACAAAGGGACATCCTTCCTGCCTGCCCTGTTTGTTGAGCTGGGGGCTGGCTTCACAGGGCCTGCCTGTGGTGCCCAGCAGACCCCAGTGATCTTCAGGTGAGGGATTAGTGGGCTGGGATGCTCCAGCTTGCATTTGGAAGCATTATAATTGCCTTTCAAAAGCTATTCCATAGCAAGGCTCATGGCTGAGGGGAGAGCTGCACACACAGTGATGCTGTACATCTGGACACAAACAGGTTTGCACAGCACCAGCCTTGATGTAGGTGCACAAAGGAGAAGCTGGATGGTGAGGGAAAGGCAGTCAGTGTGCAGCCAGACACAGCAGAGGCAGATGCTGTTGCTGTGAGCCAGATCAGTTACAGCTGCTCAGCCCAGCACTGGAATCAGCTCTTGCATCTTTGACCTTAAGTGACAGAATGAAAAAGGGAAACTGATTTCCTGGTTTCCCTTTCCTAGCTGAGAGTCCTGCTGTAAGGACCTTGACTAACAGTTTCATATGTCATTTAGCTCAAAGTGGTGCTTCTGGCTGTGATGGGAAAAAGTGAGGAAAATGCTGGGATGTCAAGGCTGAGCTGCCTGCCTTGGACACTGGCTCACATTCCCACACTTTGCCTTAGCTCTGTATTCTTGTGTCTCTCTCCTTTGCTCTTAGAAGGGGCCAAACTTGCATAAAATATCAAGCAGGGGATCACCCTTCCAGCAGCCAGTGGTGGGAAGATTCCCTGTCAGTTCTGTGTCAGTGCAGGTATCCATGGTCCCAGTTGCTGCAGAGCACTGTGGAAGCCAGGAGTGTAACTGGCTATCAAGAGGGATAAGGCAAGTGTGTAAGCAGCAGCTGCACAAATGATGATCCAGGTATAGCCACCAGTTTTGTAACCTCTGTTCTACATGGGGCAGGACCAAAGCTTGTATCAGTGAGGCCCTCCCAGCTCCTGTGGTTTCTCCACCAGGACCACGTCTGTCATTGGAGCATGTGGTCACTGGTGTGAATGACATGATTTACAGCACTACTTGGGAAATTAGGGTGTTGCTTTACATATTTCTGCATCCCAGAAGCCTTCCTGCTGTTTGTATTGCTTGGAGAAGTGGTTGGTTTTTGCTAGAATCCTGTACTTAGTTTTGGAGTGCTCTGTTTGACATGTTGAAGAGGTGAAGTTTGTGTTTCAGAGCTAGGCAGAGCCTGACTGCAATCCTGAGGGAGCACGTGGCATGGAAGTGCTTCCTGGCCTCTCCCCAGCACCAGTGGTGCTTTTCATTTGGCTGCACACACTGAGGGGACACTTTTCCAGAAGCACTGGCAGCTGAGAGTGATGTGATACCCCTGTTCATCTATGGATCATAGGAGTTTCTGTGCTGGCTGCCTTGGGGAGACCTGCAGAAGTGTCTGTGTCCTTCCAGAGTGCAGGAGACTGCTGTTGCTCCACTGTGAAGTCATGTCAAATTCTCTATGAATCTCCTGATACTTTGGGAGTGCCACCTGATTTACATGGTTGAAGTGTTGAGTCACTTTAAAATTTTACTTCAGTAGCAAATCATTTCCCTGGGGATGTGACATTCCTGTCCCTTGGCTCTCCTTCCCATCAGAGCCTGGGCTGCAGGAGCTTGGAGTTGGTTCACAGAGGAGCGCAGGGAGAATAAGGCAGAGCAGACATTGCACTGAACACACATACATGGGTGTATTTATATATGACCTTGGAAAACAAGACAGGCCTTGGCATCCCATCACAGCCCATCAGATGTCACAGATGTCAGGTATTTGGGGGCTGGCTGTTGCTGCACGTTGGGCTGTGTTTCATACCAAGATATCCGCAGGCATGAGCACCCAGGAGAGAGAGAGAGCCATGCCATAAATCCTAGAGTGCTTCTGAGCCTGACCACTCTTAGCTTTGGTTCTTTGTTGAGCTTTGGACTTTTCTTGCCTCTCTGAAAGTGCCAGTATTTCTATTTCACACATTCAGTTGCTTTCAGTAGTGTTCTACTCAGGGCTGGGCACTTTGGACTTGATTTCCCTACTATTAGAGAACTTTATTTTGGGATTGGATTTCTGGAATTTGGTTACTCTGTGCACAGAAGGGCAGGTGAGGACATATTTGTTGGCCAGAGCAGTTTTCAGTGTCACTCTTACCTTGTACTGCTGCACAGTAACAAAGATTATTTTGCTTTTCCAGGGAAGGGAATGAACCTGGGGATTCCGCGAAGATCACCTACCAAGAGCTGCTGCACAAAGTGTGCCAGTTTGCCAATGTCCTCCGCAGCCAAGGTACACAGCTGGGGCAGCAGAGCACTGCATACAGGGGAGGCATTTGGCCAAGGGTTTGGAGATTGGGGTCACTGCTTGTGTGGTTGCCAGTCTGTTGAGTAATTCTCATTAATTTGTTCTGCAATGCACAGATTCATTCCTGGCTCTGTCAGTGAAAACTGATCAGTGCTGGTCGTATCAGCTGTACAAGGAAGAAAACAGTGTTTAATGATGCTCTGGGGTTTTCCAACAAGCAGTGGGCTCTGGTTACTTTCCTGTTCCCTTCAGGAAGGCAGATGAGAACATGAATTGTTAGTCATCATCTTTCAAGAGCCATAGTGCTTTGTCAAAACCCAAGAAATTCCTCTGGCTGTGCTGGAGGACTCGAGATCCTGTCAGGGGGCTCAGAAACCTTGGCACAGAGCCCAAGACCCCTGTGCCTTTGATTTAGCCCTTGGAAAGACGTTTACCAACCTTGTATGAAGAATTACAAGTCATGAAAGTTTAAGTAGAATAATAGTGAATTTATCACAGGATGAAAAATAGATTTTTGAGGTTTTTAGAATGAAGGTTCAGGAGGCAAGATGGAAGAATCTGGGGAAGAATCAGCCTTTCTGCTTCTTCTTCTTGACCTCCATCTTCTGCTGTGATGTTGGCACTTTTAGATTAGTTTAAAGTAGAAACTCACTGTCTAACACAAGTGATAAGTATTAGAAAGTAATTGTAAATATTGTACATGTAGTTTTTAGTATAAAAAGATAACACTGCCTCTGAGGCAGGCAGGGTGCCTTGGACTGTCTTGCTGAGCAGACCTCGGCTGGACAGGAGAAAGAATTTTATAGATAAGATATAGTAAACAACCTTGAGACCAAGAAATTAAGAGGTCTGATTCCTTCTTCGACCACCAGGCTGGAAAAAGAGACTTTCTAACCCATCTCGGGGTCACTCTGACCAGCTAGAGATCCTGAGAGTGCTTGAAAGGCAAAACCCATGGCTGCTTCAGCTCTGATTGCAGCTGAAGCTTTATTGTGTGCATATAAATGTGGAATTAAAAGAATTGATTTGTTTCTATATCCTGTTCTTTTGCCATGTAATGTTCATTTTGACAAATGCTATGTTCACTTTCCCTCCATAGGGCTGAAGAAAGGAGACAGGGTTTCCATCTACCTGCCAATGATCGTGGAGCTGGTCGTAGCCATGCTTGCCTGTGCCAGGATTGGAGCTCTGCACTCTATTGTGGTAGGAACAAGCTCTTTGTGCTGCTCTTGGTGCTGAGCTCTGAGGGGAGCAGCTCTTGCTTTTGGGAGAGGAGCTGGAGAGATGACTGCTGACCATGAGATGGATGGAAGCTCAGTTAAGATGCTGCTGTTTGCCTGCATTAACTGTGCAGTGAGCTCCTTTAGCTCTCTCCATCAGTGCCTGGTGGTGAATCATTTGCCTTGGGTGAACAGCACAGGAGCTGAGGGGTGTGGGCTGGGTTTCTGTGTGTCCTTGCTGACTCTGCTGTGTGCTCTCTGGCAGTTTGCAGGTTTCTCTGCTGACTCCCTTTGCGAGCGGATCCTTGACAGCAGTTGCTCCCTCCTCATCACAGCAGGTAAAACACACATCTGAGCAGCTCTCTTCCTGTTGCCTGGCTGAAAGGTCTTGATCTTAAAAGCTGGAAGTGGGAGAGAGAAAGCCAGTGCCTCAGCTGAGCCTCCCAAAGTGGGTGCAGTGCTGTAGCTGTGCCCAAATGCTGCTTCCCACTCCACACACTGAGCAGCCCCTCAGTTTGTCCTGTGAAGCTTGATGTCACCAGCTGCTAATGGAATGTTTCCAAACACTTCTCATCCATGTTTCTCCTGCAAATCAGCCAGATGTTTGCAAGATGTATCTTGAGGGAGGCCTAGTGTAAGAATTCCCACCCTTCCCAGTTTTAAGGACATTTTTGCTGCAGTCCTGGCCTTGTAAAGCAAAAGATCAAGAGTGTGGCAGTAGTTGTATATAAGCCCACTGCATTTCCTCAGCTGTTTTCTCCAAACATGCAAGAAATAGTGTTTTTATTAATTCCTATGGCATGAAAAGGACCCACTAAACTGCAGTCTGTGTTCTGGATGCAATGGATTATTTCCCACAGAATATTCCCAAGAGATTTACCAGGTCAAACTGGGGCCTCTCCCAGAGAAGAAATTCCTCCATGTCTTTTGGCATCTGTTTCTCTGGGCTAATAAAAGGGTGCATTAGGAGAGCTTTCCCATCAGCTGTTTGTCTGCTTCCCCTCACTCCAGTGCATGAGTCTGCTCTGCCCTCCTGAAACTGCTTGTTGCTCCAGCTGCCTCAGGCTGCCTTGCCTGGGAAATCCTTCTGACATTTCCCTCGATGTTTTGCAGATGCTTTTTATCGAGGGGACAAGCTGGTCAACTTGAAGCAGATTGCAGACGAAGCCATCCAGAAATGTGTAGACAAGTAAGTTTGGATTCCCTTCTAGAAAAGGGCATTGCTGCCAGAATCTGCTCCTGCACAAGTGGGAGTTGTCATAGGTGGGCAGACTCTGCAGCAGGTCTGACACAAACAGTCATCAGATGTTACAGAAAGGGAAATAATCCTGCTGAAATGCCTTTGCCAAGCTTACAGACACGGCATCTGTGTAGCTTGTGTGAGACTGAACGTGGGTTTGTGTGTTAGATCAAACATGGAAATTCAGGGCAGATAGTCTGCACGTTAGAAATTCAAACTATCTAAGAAAATCTAAGTCTTTATGTCTGTAAAAATAGGTACCTGAGAGGACAGAAGTGATCCTGAAGCTGGGAATTAACTGGTGGAGAATGTGTTGATACCCTGAACAGGGTTGAAGGGAAATAAGATCATTCTGTCAGTGTTCTGTAGGCTGTCTTTTCCCTCAGAAGGGGACAAACACCTACACCTCTCCTTGATGTAGAATCAAGCTTTGGAAGCTTTTCCTCCCTCTGCGGCAGTCAGTCATGCCTAGGGGTTGGAGCAGCCACTACCATCTCCTGGTAGGATGGGTTGTTCCTGGTCACAGGCAGGCAAATTTGGGATTTTTAAGGAATCTTCACAGCAGTGTCCTGGGAGAGAGACTTGTGGGACCCCCAGGAATCACACCTGATAAATCCCCAATAAACTCAGACTGTTTTTGCTGTCTGAGCTGTTCCTGTGGCTGATGCCATTGGAAATTCATGGTGTACCTGGAGTTTGCATGGCAGCAAATGCTCCAGCTCAACAAAAGGAGCTCCAGGCCCCTGCCCTGCCTCCAGTGCTGCCTGTGAACCCCAGGAAGGGCTGGCTCAGCCCCTGAGCAGCCCAGTGTGACAGCTCCTTCCTTTTACAGGGGATTCTCTTTGAAAAAGTGCATCGTGGTGAAGCACCTGTGCAGGGAGGAGATAGGAGCGGCTGGGACCTGCAGCAAGTCTCCTCCTCAGAAAAAGCTGTGCCAGGAAGTGCAGGTGTGTTCCTGGTGGCATGAGAGGGGGGGTTTATTATCACAGGCCAGAACCAGCAAATTGATCAGTGCAAAACCACCTCAGTGATTCCCTGGACACTCCTGTTCCTGTTTTCACTCCTCCTTGCTGATGTTGCCGTGTGAGTGGTTGAAAAATGGTTCCTATTCCTTACCAAGATCCTCTCCCTGCTGCTTCCTTTACCACCCTCACAAGTTGCAAGCTTCCAAAGCCACTAGGGACAAGATGGCCATTTTCCTCTGCTCAGTACAAGGCTTTTCCTCCCTAACCCTTTGTCTCTCTCCCCTTGTGTGCAGAGACCGATGCTGTGCTGCGCTGTAGCTGTGACAGTGGCAGCAGGAGAGGACACCCAGGAGATTTGTGCTCATGGTGTGAACTCAGGGCAGCAATCCTCTGCTGAGAGCAGTGCAGGGGCTGTGCAGCTGCCACAGGGACTCTGTCAGCTCTCAGGCTGGGGCTTTCATTTGCAGCTAGAGATGAAAGGATGTGGGCCAGAGGCATGTGGTGAGACAGAGGTGGAAGGAGGAGGTGTGGTGGAGCTGCCTGCTGAGCTCCTGAGCAGCCCTGCTGTGCCCAGCCCTTACCTGCTCCAGAGGTTACTTTCAGCTACCCCAGAACTCCAAATCTTGCCACGTTGTCTTCTGTCCCTCTGTACTGGGTGATTATTTGCAGTGAGTTATCCCCAGGCTGCTGCTGGCTCAGAAATGGGTTGTGTTTGGGGAGTATTTGAGCTTTAGACTCTGCTTTCAGGAGGAGTGATCTGTGCACATCCCTGGAACAAGAAGTCCAGCAGATTCTCTACCTTTGACTTCTTTTCCCTCGTTCAGCTGTGTTAATTTTATTGGAGTGTTGCTCTTTGTTTGACAGCCTGGCCGTGTTCCTTGGCCTGCTCTGCCATTTCTCTTGTGAGAGCAGGGTAGATGCAATGAATGGGAAAAGTGGAGCAGACCAGCCTTTCTGTGTGAGGTTTCCCTGGCAGGGTGCTTGCAGGGCAGCCTGTCCCTGTGCTGGTTCCAGTAGGTGAGGTGAGGTTTTTGTGCAGAATGTCCTGGGGGAGGCTGGAGGGTGTCTCTTACCTTTTGGCTCTCTTTACTCTAGTTGTTTCCATACTTTATTGAGGATTCTTTCCCTCGTGGGTGCATTTTTACTGTGCCTTGTGTGAGGCTATTGGATGGTCTCTGGGCTGTGTGGTGGCTCTGTGCCTCTGTTCCCAGCCAGCCATGTGCAGGGGGTGGCCTTGGGGACCTGCCCTGGGGGCAGCTGGTACCCTAGGAAGGTGATGGAAATGGGCAGGTTTGTGCTCAGAGGGCATCTCCTGGCCTGGCCCTGGATCTGGGCGTTTTCCAGCCTGCCAGGTGGTGATTTTCCAGCCTTTCCAGCATCCAGGCCTGTGGGCTTCCAGCTCCCTTCCTGCAAAGCCCGGTGTGGATCCCCCCCCCTTCCCAGATTTCACACCCTCTTTGTGGATTTTTAACAGGGAAAAAAGACTGAAAGCTCAAAGAGACTCCGTCCCAAGGTATTTGCACACAGCACTGCCTTCCTCTTTTTGGCACCTCCCTTGTGCTTCCCATGCAGCTCCACACCTCCCTTAACTGCTCTGGCTGCCCAGCCACACGTGCCCTCCTAACCGTGGTGCCAGCAGCTGCATGGCAGTGACAGAGCCCACCCAGCTTGGCAGGGCTGCCCAGGGCCTGGGGGTGAGTGCAGTGCCACCAGTGCTTCAGAAACAGCCACAGGGGTGACCCCGGGGAGTGCAGAGCCACTGGGATGTCACCACCCAGGCCAGGCTTTGGCTCTCTGCCTTTCAGAAGCAGCTCTCACAATGCTCTTCCCTTTGTGGGGAGGCTGGCAGGGGGCACCTGCAGCAAACCTGCATCTCCAGAGCCAGCATCTGATGTCCTGCCTCATCCATGGAGCTGTGGCTGTGACCCCAGGGCAGGCAGGCACAGACACACAGTGCCATGGTGTGACCTCCTCCCTGGGCACTGGAGGCTGGCTGCTAAATCAGAGAAAACTGCTGGGTAGCCTTGGGCTTGTTTACCTGGTGCCTTGCTGGGAGCTTGCTTGTGGGACAGAATTGTGGAAATTGCTTTGCCAGGTAAAACCAGGAGCCTGAGGGTCCATGAAAGCTTTCCAAGTGGGCTCAGTTGTGCCAAACTGTCAAGCAGCTGGTGTGCCCTGCCCACATGTGTGGGAGCTGTGGGGTCCCAGTGCCTCCAGATGTCTCATGAACATCTTTAGGGCTGCAGAGAGTCAGCATGGGGCTGCTCTCTGTGCACCCCAGCTGAGGGAGCTGTGGTGAGCCTGGCTTTGTGAGGAGGAAATGTGCAGGGCTCTGGGTCAGGTCCTGCCCTCACAAGAGATGTGAGAAGTGGAGGTCTGAGCTGAGGCTGGGGCTTGTTCCCTGCACAGCTTCCCCCAGGCTTCTCTGAGGAAAGGTGAGAAGGTCAGGGGAAGTTAAGTCTTGTCCTGAGCTGTGCCACCACTCTGGAGAGGTGGGGAGCCAGAACAGCCCTCAGGGTGCCCTCTGCCCATCAGCCACAGGCTTGGTGGCACTGTCACAGCTCTGGCATCTTCAGTCAGCAGTGCTGGATGGCTCTGCATTGGTGCAGTCACTTCTTACCTGGGTAGTTATTACCTAACATATCAGAGAACAGATATTTTGGGTGGCCTGCAGGGCCAAGCAGTGTGAGCCCACAGTGCTGCTGTTCAACTCAGGCCGTGCTGCCATCAGGGTCCTCACAAGGTGTGTGGGACAGGTGGCTGTGCTTGCTGCTTGGCTGTAGCACTGCAGCACAGGGCAGGAGGAGCCTGGCAGTGGGACCAGCCCAGAGCAGCTGCTGCCAGCCTCTCCTGGCTGCTGCTGCCACCCACGGGGATTCACCACCATCACCTGTGGTCTGGACACTGCTTCAGACACGGCCTTGCAGCCAGACTGTGTTTGAAGGTTTCCTTGTGGCTGTGAGCTGTCCAAAGGAGCTTTGGGAGTGGGAGCTGCAGCTCAGGTGCATGGTTTGTAGCAGGCTGTGCTGTGAACATCCCCCTCAATGGCCTGTGACAGGGGCAAGGTTTGGGCTGTGCTCCTCATTCCCCCTTTCTTGTTTTTGGACAAGCCTGTTCCCAACCTTGTGCCTTCCTCAGACCCCCTGGAACCCAGCCTTAGACACGTGGTGGCATGAGCTGATGTCTGGTGCCAGCACAGAGTGTGAGCCGGAGTGGTGCGACGCCGAGGACGGGCTCTTCATCCTCTACACGAGCGGCTCCACTGGAAAACCCAAGGTGTGCTCCCAGCTCCCTGCACGGGGCAGCCTGAGCCCTGGGGACCCCTCAGCTGGGGGAACTGGTGTGGGGGGTGCTGGGAGGCCCCAGCAGGAAGAGGAGCCACAGAGGTCTCAGAAAGGGGCTGTGCTGGTGATTCCTGCTCAGCTGCTGTTGGAGGCAGCGATGCTCAGCTGGGCCTGGCAGGGTGAGGGTGCTGGTGGGAGCTCACCCTGACATTGCTGTGCCTTCTCCTTGCAGGGTGTGCTGCACACCATGGGTGGATACATGATTTTTGCTGCCACCTCCTTTAAATACGTGTTTGATTACCAACCTGAGGACGTGTACTGGTGCACAGCTGACATTGGATGGATAACAGGCCATTCCTACATCACCTACGGCCCCCTGGCCAACGGGGCCACCGGCGTGTTGGTGAGTGCCCTGTGCCCCTGGCTGCTGTCACTCCAGCAAAAGGGAGGTGGTGGTGCTGAGCTGCACCCTGCATTGCTCTGTGATGGTGTGTAGGGCTCTGTGAGCAAGGGTGGTGCTCTATGATGACTTCTCGGGGGAGTAGTTTGTGTGTGGGCTTTTCAAACTACAGAAATTTTTGTAGTTTTTCAAACTGTTTCAAACTGCTCCCCTGTTTCTTTCCCATAAAAGTACAAGCCTTGTGTACCGATGGAGTCAGTGCTGCTCTGACTTAATGCAAAAACTCAATCAGGGAGTGATATTTTCCCTGCTGATGCTAATTTGACAACTTGTTGTCTAACTCCTGTGCCTGTATCTCTATTGGCAGTGTAACAGATCAGGGAGCCAGAGACCTCTGCTCAAGAATCCCCAGGGAAATGCAAGCAGGAAAATCACTGTTATGTTGGGGGAGGCCTTTGGGAGTTCTTGGTGCTTTGGGTTGTGATTCTGTCTCAGTGTTTGGACCTCTTGCCCTTTGCCACGTGGGCAGGGTCAGTTGGGCTGGTGGGACTGTGTCACTGTGGTGGCCACCCAAGTGCCTGTGCTGCAAGGGGCTGTCAGGGGACATCTGCCAGGGTGAGGGGGGATGACATCTGCCCAGTGAGGGGGTTCTTGGCCCGGGCTGGTTTCACTGTGTACCCCTATAGGGACATGCTGGGGGTCCAGCTGCTCTTTGGCTCCTCCTGCTTGGGCAGGTGCTGCAGGTGGGGAGCAGTGAGGAACAGCTGTGTCGCTGCTCTGTCTCCTCAGTTTGAAGGCGTCCCCACCTACCCAGATGTTGGCAGGATGTGGAGCGTCGTTGACAAGTACAAGGTGACCAAATTCTACACAGCACCCACGGCCATCCGGATGCTGATGAAGTATGGCGAGGAGCCTGTCAAAAAGTGAGTGCCAGTCCCAGGGGAAGGAGGATGTTGGCTTTGCACAGCAGATGCCAAAATGACCCAGGTCTCCTCTCTTCCCCTGTGGAAGAGTGCTGAGAAATCTCTGACCTGTACGTGGAAGGTGCATTTTGGGCAGCCCAGGGGTTCCTACAGGCTCTGCTGTGCAGCAGGCTCTCAGCTCCATAGCCTGCTGAGCCCCTGCCGGCCACCTCCTCTCTGCAGGCACAGCCGGAAGTCCCTGAAGGTGCTGGGGACCGTGGGTGAGCCCATCAACCCCGAGGCCTGGCTGTGGTACCACCGTGTGGTGGGAGAGGAGAGGTGCCCCATTGTGGACACCTTCTGGCAGACAGAGACGGTGAGTCCTGCCTGGCTGTCCCTGGCACCTCTCTGTCCCTTGTGCTCCCTTGCAGCTTTCCCTTTGTGGGGTTTGGAGTCTGTGGGGTCTGTTTGTTTGGCCTGCCCAGGAAACTCTTAATGTGCTCCTTCTCTTCCTATCCTGGAACTCAAGCAAGCTCCAAAAGGAGAAACCTTCTTCTCCCAAGGGTCTCTTCCTAACTCTGCTCTGGCCACTGCTCTCCTTCCTCTCTTTCTCTCCACCAGCTCCAAGTCTGTGCCCAGATTCCCCATCCACTGCCATATCCTTCCCAGGGCCCATCTCCACACCTGCCCTGATGTGCTGTTCCCAGAGCTGATGGCACAGCTGTGGGATGGGCTGGCACGGCCCAAACTCACTGGTTTTTGTCTCTCTTTGCAGGGAGGCCACATGCTGACACCCCTTCCTGCTGCCACCCCCACGAAGCCAGGCTCTGCCGTGAGTACTCGTGTTCTCCTCCCCAGCAGCCTCAGCAGGGCCCTGGCTGTGCCATGGCTGGGGGGTTGGAGCCTGCCAGGGGCTGGGGGCACAGTGGTGCACATGGGGAGGTGGCCACTACCCAAAATCTCAATCCCCATGCAGCCACACTTGTGGGCCCCATGTACCACAGCTCTCCAAAGCTGCCCTTGCCCTGCCTCCCACTCCCTCTGGTTAATGAGGGTTTAATGCAGGGATTCACCTCCATCTCTCCTTTCTCCCTGGTCCTCATGGCAGACATTCCCCTTTTTTGGTGTGGTCCCTGCCATCCTGAACGACTCGGGGCAAGAGCTGGAAGGAGAAGCAGAAGGTTTTCTGGTAAGGAAGGGCTGATCTTCCCCAGCCTCCCTCTGTCCATTCCCTGAGAGCTCTGGGACATTCCTGCTAGAATACCCACATCTTTTGCCCCAGAGAAGGGGTAGAGTCACCATCCCTGGAAGTGTTCAAAAAATGTGTGGAGGTGGCACTTGAGGACATAGTGAATGTGGGTGATGGTTGGACGTTTCCAACCTTAAAAAATTTGTAATTCTGCCTCCACTAATTCTGGTCCACATACCCTTGAGTGGTGGGAACTCCCTCCAAGGCCAGAACTATGGGAGCTTTTCCAGCTGATCACTAAATGCACTTGCACATGTGGGCAAGACAGCAGGATGGGAACAACAGCTCAGCCAAGCTCCTTCCCCCTGCCAAAGCTGCTGAGACTTTCCCAGTGGAGCAGCACTGGCAGCAAGTGTCTGAGTGCTGTTTATGGCTGTCTGACATGTCTCTCCCTGTGGTGCCAGCCTGGGTTGTTGCTTTGGCTCTCACTGCCCAGCTGTGTGTCTCACCCCAGGTGTTCAAGCAGCCCTGGCCAGGGATCATGCGCACGGTCTACGGGAGGCACCAGCAGTTTGAAACCATTTACTTCCAGAAGTTCCCTGGCTACTACTTGACAGGAGATGGTAAGGGGCTCCAGGCTGCTGTGGTCACAGGGGCCTGGGGACAGCAGGGGGAATCTTGCCCTGTCCTGCCCTCAGAATCCCTTATCGGTTGCTCTGAGGGCTGGCACTGCTGCCTCACACTCATTTCTGGCTATTTTTAGGTTGCAGAAGAGATAAAGATGGTTATTACTGGATCACAGGGCGAATTGATGACATGTTGAATGTTTCTGGTAAGTAGGAGTTTTGTCTTCAGTGGGGACCAACATGCTTTGTGACACCTTGCTTTGTGACACTTCTACATCCATTTCAAAAGCCACCTGCTCTAAGGGGATGGTTCTGCACCTGTGATTCTGCTCAGCAGCTTGTCCTCAAGGTGGATCCAGTTTCTGGGTCAGGGTTATTTCAGGGACACACAAACCTGTGACTTGGTGACTTCCCGCACCGTTTTCCCTGGAGACAAAGCCTTGGAGGGAAGGAACCTTCTGTAACCAGCCAGGGCACCTCTGCTGCAGGATTTAGGACCACAGGGAATTCACAAAGTTTGGGCAGGACCATGGGGTTGCTAATCCAACCTGCTGCTCCATGAAGGGCTCACCTCAAGGCTGGATCAGGCTGCTCAGAGCTCTGAAGATTCTCCCACCTCTCTCAACTGAGTCTTTGAGATTCACTTGCTTCTCAGCCCATAATTTTCCATGTACTCTATTTAATACCTCCCTCCCTCCTTTCCTGGAGCCTGTATCCTTCAGGGATGTCCTGCTGGCTCTGAGGTGCAGCTTTACTTGCCCCTGGATCAAATTAGATCCTTTCACCTGACCAGCAGTGCCTGATTCTCCACCAACTGATCATTCTGGGAGTTGACAACTTTGCTGTGGCTTTCTGTGACAGCAGTGCTGGGGAGGAAGGTCAGAGCACAGGTACAGGAGCAGAGGTGTGCAGGACTGAGCTGTGCCCCTGCCCCAAGAAGTGGAGTGACACTGCCCCTCCCCACAGCACTGGGCTGGAGCCTGGACTCTGCAGATCCAGCCTCTTCCTCTGCACCTTCAGCAGACCATGTGCGCAGCTCTCCTCTTGCTAAATCCAGCTCCTCCTCAGCCTGTGCCTTGGAAAGGAATCACTGTGAACTGTTCATGATCTGTTCCAGAAAGCCTAAAGGTGGGAGGGGGAGCAGCCAAGGGAGGTGGCTTCTGCAGCCGGGTGATACCTGGCAGCTTTCAGTGCGCTGCAGAAATGAGTTTCCCACTCCAACTGTTGTCCTAAGCACATCAAACTGATGCTCTCAGATCTGTTGTTTAGGGCCTTTTACAGCCTCAGGCCTCTTCCTGCAGGCCTGTAAAGCTCTGTGTCACCCCCTTGTTTGCAGGCCTGTAAAGCTCTGTGTCCCCCTTGTTTGCAGTCCTGTAAAGCTCTGTGTCCCCCCTTGTTTGCAGGCCTGTAAAGCTCTGTGTCCCCCCTTGTTTGCAGGCCTGTAAAGATTTGTGTCCCCCTTGTTTGCAGGCTTGTAAAGATTTGTGTCCCCCTTGTTTGCAGGCCTGTAAATCTCTGTCTCCCCCTTGTTTGCAGGCCATTTGCTGAGCACGGCAGAGGTGGAGTCAGCCCTGGTGGAGCACCCTGCAGTGGCTGAGGCTGCCGTGGTCAGCCACCCCCACCCCCTGAAGGGAGAGTGCCTCTACTGCTTTGTGACCCTGAGAGAGGGCTACGAGTTCACCCCGGACCTCACAGATGAGCTCAAAAAACAAGGTAGCAACAGGCAAATGTTGGGGAGCAGGCAGGGGGAGCACAGGTGATGGAGGGGTTTAGGGCTTGGTGCTGCCTGTGGTCTGGGGAATGCCGTGTGGACAAGTGCCACAAGGTGCCTCTTGATTGCACAGCAGGGTGGCAAAGACTAAAATTAGTTCTGCCAGCCTTTGGCAGCTCATGTGATGCCATCTCTGCCTTCTGGGAGCTGGCAGCCCTGTGAGGGGCTGGGGTGCTCAGCTGGCTTTTGTTTGCAGCAGTCTGGGACATCCTGAGAGGACCATGGGGTTTCTTGAGGGAGGTGCTCTGGGTGTTAGTGCTCTGCTCTCAAGGAGCTGTTTCCCTGCAAACTGCAGCATTGAATACACCAAACAGAACCCATGGCAGCTTCTTCTCTGGAGGAACCCAAGAGTGAATTTGAATCAATCCTTGCTCTATCAAGGTCATGGTGTTGGTTGTAGCTGTTAGGGAGGAGTCTGGAAGATGGAGGGAGTGAAAAAATGAGTACTCTCAGTGTTGGGGAGATGTGCTTCTGGCCCTGTTGGCATTGCAGGTCTTCCTGTCCCCAGGCATTGCCCTGCCAGGTGTCCCAGGAGCTGGGCTCTGTGTCTTACCCTTCTGTCCTTTTATCATGGAAAGGATGTGTGGCTTCTCCTCAGCCCTACAATGAAAATCTCTCCTTTTTTTGCAGTCAGAGACAAAATTGGGCCCATAGCAACACCCGATTACATCCAGTACGCCCCCAGCCTGCCCAAAACCCGCTCAGGTGAGTTCCAGGGCAGGACTGGACAGCTCCTGCCAGTGGAAGTTGAGCAGCCCTGCTCTGCTGGTCCAGAGAGGGAGATCAGGGGAGGTACAAGCTCAGGGTGAGCAGGATGTGCAGGTCTGGTACTTCCCTCTTCTGCTAAGGATGCTGAAGAGATCCTGACTCCTGGGGAGAGGGACTTTTTATGTAGACAGATAATGAAGGACAAGGGTTGATGGTTTTAAACTGGTGGAAGGCAGGTGTAGATTAAATAGACATATGGAAGGAATTGTTCCCTGTGAGGGTGGGCAGGCCTGGCACAGGGTGCCCAGAGCAGCTGTGGCTGCCCCTGGATCTCTGTAAGTGTCCAAGGCCAGGCTGGATGGGGCCTGGGACAGTGAAAGCTGTTCCTGCCCACGGCAGGGGGTTGGAAAGAGATATCTTTAAGGTCTCTTCCAACCCAGACCATCCTGGGATTCTGACTCCTGCTTCCCTTTCTTGGCTGTCATTACAGGAAAGATCACCAGACGCATATTGAGGAAGATTGCCAAAGATGACCACGAGCTGGGAGACATCTCCACCTTGGCAGACCCGGGCGTCATCACACAGCTTTTCAACAGCAGATGTGACACTGTTCCTGCAGGAGCAGCAGGACCTGTTCCTGCTCAGTAGGACAGTGGCAGTGGCATCTGATGGGCAGGTCCCTCCAACAGCCACTGCCTGCCCAGGAAGGAAACCTTCAGCTGTTGAATTAAATGCACCAATGGTAGAAATGAGGAGAGTCTGGCTCTGGAGAGGCTGTGTCCATGCCCTGGGTGAGGTGTCTGTCATGTTCCAGATGGATGTCACACATCTGAGGGTCAGCCTGGTGCACAGAGGGACTCATCCTCCTCCTTTTTCAGCACCTCGTTCTTGGTTTTAATTTAATTTTGGGGGGTTGGGGAGAGGGTGTTAACTTACTTTCTGTCTGGAGGGGCCCTGGCACCTTGTGCACAGTGGGAAGGAGCTTTGGGGCTTGCAGGGGAAGTGATGCTGGAGTTACTCAATGCAGGCAGGCCTGGGAGGGGCATCCACCACTGCCCACAGAGCAGCTGAGCTTCCTTTTGTGCTTGGAGAGCTGCAGGAGCACTGCAGCAGCCACATCATCACTGCAGGGCTGGGCTCATCCTGCATCCACTGGCCTGCTGCTAGCACAGCTCCCTGCAGCCTCCAGGGCACTGGGGCAAGGCTCCAGGGAGCTCTGGGCTTTAAACAGGTTTTGTGGGGCAATCTGATACCAAGATCTACTGCTCCTCCCTGTGTTGTGCCAGCTGGTGCATTGTCCCCAGCCCAGGGTCTTTCACTGGTCATGGACACCACTGGAAGGGAAAAGCCTTGGTGTGACATTTCCATGGAGCCCCAGTTTCTCCAACCCTGCTGCACCAGCTCAGAGCTGAAGCAGAGCTGGAGCAGCTGGATGCTCCTCTTGTGTCCTGGGGGAGGATGGAGAGGAAATGGAGCCAGGCAGAGGCACCTTTCCCATGGCACCATGAGCACTGCCACAGCAGAGAAACCAAGGCAGGCAGGGCTGTGGGAGTCCTACTCATCTCCTCATCAAGAAAAATGGTGGGAGATGTTTCAAGTCAGTGTTTGCTTAAATCTGACCTGACTTAAAGATGATGAGAGTTACAGGCCCACAACCCTTTTCCCCAAGAGCCTTGACCACCACCAGGGTCCTGCCAAAGCCATCCTTCCTCCAGTGAAGGACCTTGAACTCCAGCCAGGGCTGAGCTGGGGCTCATCCCTCCTTTGCAATGTCTCTATGAAACCTGCATGTGAACTCTTTGATTTTGCACTTAAACCAAAGGAGAACTGGGCTTTAACACTTGCTGCTGCAGCTGTTTTGGGGAGTGCCAGTGGCCTGGGACCTGCAACCTGAGCTGACTTGGGGCTGGAAAGGAGGAGCAGCTGCCTCAGGGCGCTCAGGGCAGCTGTTGGGGTGCTCCTCTGGGCTGTTGGCCAAGTCCCAAATCTCACTTGTCACCTGCTGCTCTCACTGGCACAGCACCTGTGTCACCTGTAACCTCGGTGCCTGCCTGTGCCCATGTGCCCCCACAGCTCTGTACCACTGGATTGTGCCACCTTGGTGACAAGGATTCCTACATCATCGTTCCTCCTGTTACTCTTTGTTAGCTATGTAATTTTGGCTGGAAAACAGCGAGAATTTAATGCAAAATTGAATAAAATTCAAGAAAACAAAATGGAAACAGGCTTGGAGTGGGTGTGGGTGGGAGGTGCTTGTGTGCTGCTGAGTCCAGGGTGCTCAGTGCTCAGAAACCAGGACTGGCTTTTGGGATGGGGAAGGGCAGGTTCCTGCCAGTGATGTTTTTCCATGGACTGGGATTTACTGTGGCTGGCAGTGCTGGCTCCATCCTGTGCCTCAGTTTCTCCCTGCTCTCCAGCCAGTGCTGCTCCAAGGCTTGTGGAAAACACAAGAGGGTGTGACACACACACGTCACCAGCCCCCTCATGCATCACTGGTTCCATGTTGAGGAGGCTCAGGGCTGCCAGCACAGCTCAGGGCTGCCTCACCTCCACCCCAGGCCCGCTCCCCTTCCAGGCACAGCCATGGATCTCTGCACACCTGGCCAGGTGTGCCCCTGGGCTTGGACAAATGCACAGACAGCAGTCAGATTGCACATTCCTTTTAATCTCTGGCTTGGGGTAATCAATCCCCCAACAAAACACCCAGGAAGCCCAGTTTCAGTCACACTTGGAGAATGGAGCAGTTTCCCAGGTGACCAATTGGTGATTGATGCTGCAGCAGCAAAGAGCCAGCAGGGCTGGCACTCAGCACACCCCGGCTGCAGGAATTCTGCCTTTGTGCTGCTTCTGTCACTCAGCACATCCTCTCTGCAGGGATTCTGCTTTTGTGCTGGTTCTGCCACTCAGCACATCCCATTCTGCAGGGATTCTGCCTCTGCTGGTTCTGTGTTACTGACAGGGCTGGGCTGAGGCTGCCTGAGCTCTTTGCTGCCAGAAAGGTGCAGCTTTTAGGGCTGAGGAGGAGAAGGGGCTGGAGGAAGAGGCAGACCTTAAGCAGGAGAGCCCACACTGCTCCACTGCTGTGCTGTTCCCACTGATCCATAAAACCTGGAGGGAGCCACATCTTCCCCCTTGCTGGTGCTGGTCCCACAGTAAGGTGCTGGGAGCTGGGGCTGAGCTGCCCAGCCTCCCCTGCAATTCCTTCCTCACCACAGAGCTCCCAGGCTCAGCAGGAGCATTCCCAAGGCTGGGGCTCCCTGACAAGAGGATGTTCAGGGTTTGATTTGCAGTGGGATGCACTGGCCCAAACCCTGGGTGCTTTGGGATTTACCAACACACACAAGGCTCCAATTCTCTGCTGCCTTGGGAGCTGCCTCCATCTCTGAGGGATTCTTGGAGATCAGTTGGACAGGGCTGCAGGATGCAGCAGGAGCCAGCCCTGGACCCTGCACTGCTGCCTGCCCTGTGTGGCACAGAGGCACCCAGTCCAATAAAACAGGAGTTGGGCAAAGCAAAAGCAAAAGGCCCTTGGGCAAATTACCCAGGGCAGCTGTGCCTGGTGCAGGAACCCTGAGGATCCTCAGGCACAGGGGAAAACAGAAATCAGGACAGCAGCAGCATGGGAAGGAGGGCTGGAGGGGCCATGGGGAGCGGAGCTGGGCTCTCCTCTTTAAGCTGGAGAGCACTGAGGCACATAAAGGCTGATCCTTGCCCATCCACCTTTCTCCTCTCATTCCTTAGGCTGTGTATGTCTCCAGAAACCGTGTAGCATAAGGAGCTCAGAAGTGGGAGCAGCACAAAGGCCTGTATGGCACCTTGACCCTTTGCTCTGCATCCCCCTGCCCCCAGAACCCTGCAGTGCTGGGAGTCACAGCTGGGCTGTGCCCAGGGCAGGGCCCCTGAGCAGGCAGAGCAAGGGAATCCTTCGTGGAGGGGGAACCACCTCTGAGCAGCTGCATCACACAGCCCCTCCTCACAGCCTCCAGCAGCCAAAGCGTGGCAAGCACCCTAAGGAGGAAGCCCTGGGGCAGATCAGCTCTTGAGGCAGCAGAGAAGGAGGGTGGGGCTGTGGCTCCTCACACCAGGAACGGCGTGTCCAGCACGGCCACCCCGGCTGCCACGCCGCCGTCCGCGTGCTCGATGGCCTTGGTGCGCAGCAGGTGCCCGGCGGCCTCGTTCAGCAGCAGCTCCCTGCCCTGCCTGCACAGAGACAGGGACACTGAGCACAGACAGGGACACTGAGCACAGAGACAGGGACACTGAGCACAGACAAGGACACTGAGCACAGACAGGGACACTGACACTGCAGAGCACAGCACTGAGCCCCTGCACAGCACAGAGCTCCTGGCAGTTCTGTGGAGCAGCAGGATGCACTGTCCCTGCCAGGCATACAGGGCAGGGCAGAGCCCCCAGGGCTAATGTGGGAGCCTTGCAGTGGTGGCTGCACTGGCCACTCTGCCATGGGCACTGCCAGGGGCTGAATGCTGCCAGAGCACATTTGTTCCCTAAACTGTGTGCAATGGACTTTCATTTATACCCTATGGAAACGTGGCCTAAGAGGGTTACAAAACCAGCTCTTATTAGAGTTGAACAGGCATTAGGCCATCAGGTATTTCAGAGATCACCAGGGCTTCAGAAAAACCACACATGGGGCTTCATTCAGAACCTAAGAAATGCTCCCAGAAATCAGGGATGGGACACATGGACCCCAGGATCCCATTGCACCACTGACTGCCAGCACCAGCCCTGTGGTTTTCTAACAGCTCGTTTGGCAGCAGGTTCAGAGCAGTAGCTCACGTGCTCAGAGCTGCTCCAGAGGCACAGACTGAGTGGTCACATCTGTCCCCTGCACCTGCACGTCCCCAGACATCTGTGCTGTGGCTGTGCTTGGGCTGCACAGGGGGCAAAATGCTCCTGCTCCATGTCAGGAGCAGGGAACTGCCCTGGAACACAAGCACACTGCTCACCTGACATAGACACCAAAGATCCCGAGCTCAGAGATGCACTCTGACACTTGGAGGGGGCTGTGAGCCCTCAGCAGGTAATTCTGTGCTGGCTGGGGTTTGATCTTGTCCATCAAGATGTAAGAAGTTCTCTCAGGGCTGTCTTTGACCTTCTCCAGAACCTCCCTGAGCTCTTCACCGTAGAGGTTGTTCCCTGGCAAACAAAAGCAGCACATCAAACCCTTCCAGGACAGCAGAATCCCCTGGTCCCAGCTCTGTGGCCCTGGCAGCCCAAATAACCCAGCCTTTGTCTCCCCAGGTGCTGCCTGGGCTCCCACACCCAGGGCCTTGGCAGCTCCTCCAGGAGCAGAACTGCCTTAGTGGCAGGACTAGTCCCCATGGCTATGAGTACCCACAAGCCACCCTTTATCCCTCAGCACAAGACCAGGAGCTGGCACAGAGCTCCTTCCTGTCCCAAACACAGCACAAACCACAATGGAAACCCCCAGGGGCCCAGCCCACACCTCCAGAGCCCAGCTCAGACCCCCAGAGCCCAGCCCACACCTCCAGAGCCCAGCCCATACCTCCACCTTCACGCTGAGGCTTCAGCACGAAGCGGTCGGGGTCAGCGATGGCTGTGGCAGCCATTCTGTCACCTTCTTCACCCTGGCAGGAAAGGGATGGAAACAGGTGGACACCAGGAATCATTTCTTCATGGACAGGGTGGTTTGACATGGGAATGAGCTGGATGGAGTCACCACCTCTGCAGTTGTGTGGTTGTGTTCCCAAAGGTCCCAGGATGAGGTAAGAGATGAGAATCTTGACTCCATTTTTCAGAAGGCTGATTTATTATTGTCATAATATATAATTTTCTTTTAATATATATATGATATATATTAAAAGAGATATAATATATATTTTAAAAATGATATATTAAAACTATGCTAAAAGAATAGAAGAAAGGATTTTATCAGAAGGCTTGAAAGGAATAGAAAGGAATGACAACAAAAACTCATGACTCTCAGAGAGTCTGTGCCAGCTGACTGTGATTGGCCATGAATTAGAAACAACCAACATGGACCAATCACAGATGCACCTGTTGCATTCCACAGCAGCAGACAATCATTGTTTACATTTCATTTCTGAGGCCTCTCAGCTTGTCAGGAGAAAAAATCCTAGCAAAAGGGTTTTTCATAAAATATGTCTGTGACAGAGGTGTTCAAGGAATGACGGAATGTGGCACTCAGTGCCATGGTCTAGTTGATAATGTGGTGTTTGGTCAAAGGTTGGACTCTGATCTTGGAGGGCTTTTCCAACCTAAATGATTCTGTGAACAGCAAAACATCAGGGAGCAGCAGGGGCTCTTCAGCAGATCACTCTGAGCAGAAGCACCAACAAATTCCCCAAGGCCCACTGCTTGAGAAGAAGAGAGGGCTCTGCTAAGAGCACAGCAGTGCATGCCCCTCCCTGCTCCAGCCCACTGCCACTCACCTCATCCAGGGAGTAGAGTCCTGCAAAGGTGGCTCTGATCCGAGCAATGGCCTCAGGGTGGCCTGGCAGCAGCTTCTCCAGCGTCCCCTGCCTGCTGAGCTCCTGCTGCACCTTCTTAGTGCCCGCCAGCTGCGTGGCAATGTCGGGGCACTTCACTGCCCGCGAGCGCTCCAGCAGCAGCCGCGCCTCCCAGTTCTGAGGCAGAGCGGGAGCAGCCGTGCCAGGAGGGAAAACAACACACAAAAGGTTTGCTCTGCTCTTTTCTGTGCAGTTCTCAACATATGGTTTGTCTCCTCCCTGCCTGCTGGCAGGGACAGGGGGTGGGAGTAGCACTCCAGAGAAAAGCAGGCATGAATTTCCCGCCACCTCTGGGTGGCACAGTTAAATCAATCCACTGTGTGCACCTTCCCCAGCTGGTCCAGTGCTGCCACCTCGAGACAACAGCCAGATCTGCTCTGTGCTATTATTACCTGCAGCCTGATCATGCTAGGAGAGCACAGAGTGATCTGTAGAGCAAGTCTGAAACGTTTAAGTAAGTTATACCTGTTACCCCCTGTTGTACAGAACATACCTGTACAACATACCTGTTAACCCCTACTGTACAGAAACAATTCAGGGCTGCACTAAAGGATGACCCCCTGGAGAAGAAAGCCACCCATTTTTCTCACTGCAGGGTCACCCACCTGCTCTCTGGAGCCTCCCAATGCTCTCAGCCCCACCAGGCAGGACTGACCCCAAACCACAGAGGGCAGCTGCCCCTGGGGTTCTTTGGAGCTGCCTGGGCAGTGCCCAGCTGTGGTTTCTGGGGCAGGGCGGTGGGTACTGACCTGCTCATCGTAGACCTGGGGCACGTAGCCCTCTCTGTAATACACCACTGCCACCTCCTGGCCGTCCCTGCAATGGAAAGCAGAAGTGCTCACAGAGCCAGGCCCCAGCACCAAGGGGGGATCACAGCCCCCTGCCCTTTCTCCCCTGGCCCTCCTGCTCCTGCCTGGCTCTGCCACAGCAAGTCCTGGCTCCTCTCCACTGAACCACAGCTCAGCCTGTCCCAAGGCACAGAGAGCTGACACCCAGCCTCTGCCCTAACCAAGGGCTCAATAATTCTGACACCCAGCTCTGCACCTCATTTTTAACAGCTTTTACCCCATGCTGGCCTGGGGGACTCAGCTTGGAGAAAAGGAGGCTCAGGGGGGCCCTTGTGGCTCTGCACAACTCCTGACAGGAGGGGACAGCCAAGGTGGGGCCAGGCTGTGCTCCCAGGGAACAGGGACAGGACAGAAGGAAACGCCCTCGGGAGGTTTAGACTGGAGATTGGGGAAAATCTCTTCACTGAAAAGGTGCTCAAGCACTAGGACAGGTCGCTCAGGGCAGTGGAGGGACCTGAAATGTGAGGTTGTGGCACTTGGGGATGTGTTCAGTGGTGCTGGGTCACAGTCTGGACTCGATCTCAGGGGTCTTTTCCAGCCTCAACAGCTCTGTGATTCTTGAAGCTGGAAGGAACGAAGTTCTTCTGTGGCAATTCAAGGTAAGACATCAACTCAACAACCTGAGAGGCACCAAACCAGCCTGCCAGGGCTGGGCTGGCAGCACAGCTGTGGCACCACATGCCCAAGCTTTGGGATCAAAACTGTGCACTTGCTCTGGGAACTGCCTCAGGCAGACAGGAGATACCCAGCAGTGACAGGGGGGATGCTCAGGAGGAAGAACAAGGGATACACTTTCCCCTCAACTACCAGCCATGACAATATATTCACTAATTAAACACAGCACAGAGCCCAAAGGTCGAGAAATCAGCCTGACTACAAAAAAATCATTGCCATGAAACTACACGTTCCCTTAGGTTCATAGTCCAGCTCACAGGAGTCCCTTCCCTTGGGTTCTTACAGCTCCCAGCACATTACCTGGAAATGGGACAAACGTCACACTTGGGACCAGCTGGGAGTCTGTGATCCTCCCATCCTGGTCTCCACAGGGAGCAGGCAAGACACAGAGAGTTCAAACCCAAGAGATCCCCAGAGGACATGGAATGCTTCCTCTCCTGCACTAAAATCCCAGCCCAGCTCTGGCAGAGCAGCACGTGAACAGTGAACAGGAAATGGCTCTGTGGGAGCTCTCAAACAGCCAGGGCTGCTCAGAGCAGACCTTTGTGCAGGAGGTAAAGATCCCCCAGAGCAATGAAGGCTGAAGGAGGGAGGTTATGACTGCAACTGTAAGGCACTGATGTGTATCTGCAAAATCTCACCACTGTGAACACAAAGCCATCTCAGCTCCAGGAGGAAGCAGCAGCCTGGAGCATGGAAGAGAACTGTTTCCTCAGCCATTTCTTCCAGCCAGCCTTGGCTGCAGGCTCCCCCTGGCAGCCCAGGAGCCGGCAGGAGTGCGCACCTTGGCTCATACTCACATATACAGCCTCCTGCTGGCATCCAGGGAGCCCTGCTCAAACACGTCCCGGAAGCGCCTCCTCAGCACGCGGATGTTCCTGCAGGAGCAGAGCCACAGTCACCAGGCTGCCCACAGGCACCTGAGCTGCAGGTCAGGGGTGGAATTCATGCATCTATAGGTTCCTTCACAAACAGCCTAAGCTTTGTGCTATGGAGCCAGAGAAATCCTACAAATCCCTAAAAACTCCTTGTTTAGGAACCCATTCTATGTTTCCTATGATCGGCCAGCTGCTTGCTCAGCTTTCCATATCAGAAACTGAACCACCACCTCCGCCCTTTCCCATCTCAGGAAAATTCAAACTTTACCTGTTCCAAAAAACTCCCTGTTTAGGAACCCATCCTATACTTCCTAAGATCTGCCAGCTGTATGTCAGCTTTCCATATCAGAAGCTGAACCATCACCTCCGCCCTTTCCCATCGCAGGAAAATTCAAACTTTCCCTATTCCAAAAAATTCCCTGTTTAGGAACTCATTCTACATTTCCTATGATCTGCCAGCTGTTTGCTCAGCTTTCCATATCAGATTCTGAACCATAACCTCCTTCCTTTCCCACCCCAGGAAAATTCAAACTTTACCTGTTCCAAAGTTCATTTTCTACACAACGCTGATCAAAAATATTCCTCTGGACATCCTCCACCAGAAACATCACCACAGCCCTGCAAGAGATTCCAAGGACATCATTAAACGCATAAACACTCCACATGCTCCTCCTAGCTGGATCCTGGATTGTTACATGAAACAACAGACACTGGCAGTGTGTTTGGCATCTCCTCCCAGGCTCCCTTTTCCTCTCACCCTTTGAGATCACTCCACCTGAGCTGGACAGCTTTCCATCTCATGATTCAGGCTCCCTGCACTGCTCCTTACCTTTGGGATCCATAGAGCTCCCAAGCTTTGGCAATTCCCAAGGCCAGCCCCTTGGCTGGGTTGTTGGGCAGCAGCTGTGATGCCTCCTCACTCTTTCCCAGCACTTTCAACACCAACCTGTGGAACACAAAGCTGTAAATGCCATGTCTGTGCCCAGCTGGAGCCAGGAGCAGCCTGGAGAGCACAGGGGCCATGCAGGGGGAGGTGCTCCTCACCTGTGGACATCAGCAGTGCGGGAGGTGAGCCCCCCAAAGCTGGCAGCAATGGTGTTTATTTCTATCTGCCTCAGAGCTGCTGTGCCTTCCAGCCCACAGTCAAACATGTAATCCGAGCGGTTGATGCCCAAAAACACATTCTGCAACACAGGGAGGGCAGCTGGGGTCTCCTGTGGCCTTTAACTGCAAATCCTTTGCTGGCCTTGCTTCAGAATCCTCCCAGAGCAGATTCAGAGGATCCCAGAAAGGTTTGGGTTGGAAGGAACTTTGAAGACCATCTCACCCCAGCCCCTGCAGCTGGCAGGGACACCTTCCACTAGACACCTTCCACTTGCTCCAAGCCCTGTCCAACCTGGAGTTGAGTATTTTCAGGGGTGGGACAGCCACAGCTTCTCTGGGCAACCTGTGCCAGCACCTCACCACCTGCACAGTAAATTTCCTAATATCTCATCTAAACCTATTCAATGTCAGTTTGAAGCCATTCCCTCTTGTCCTGTCACCCTCAGTTTGATACAAACCATGCAGGTCACACACCTGGGTGCTCTGCTCCCTGCCCACAGCCCTCTCAGAGCTCCAGAGGAGCTCCCAACACTCCTGAGAGTAAAGGAGATTCTGCAGGGTGGCCTGGCCGGTGCAGGTCCCAACAGGACACCCTGAGGCTCCCAGAGGACAAACCCCATCAACTCCTCCCTCTCCAGCCAGGCTGTTTCCAGCAGCACCAACCAAAGAGCTCAGCTGCTCAACAGGGCAAGGTCCTGAGCTCAGAACTGTGACAAGACATTGCAGGGCAGGGAGTGACCAGCCTGGCACAGCTCAGAGGCCACAGTGCCAAGGCTTGCAGCCAGAGCCCAGGCATCCCCAGCACAATGCCAAGGGGCACAGACCACGGGGATCCCCTGCCCAGGTACCTGAGCCAGGCCTTCCTCCAAAACCTGCTTGTAGATCCTGAAGAGCCGAGCTGTGAAGTCGTCGACCTTGATGGTGCTAGAGAGAAACACAGACCATGTCAGCCCCCTGCAGCTGCCACAGAGGGACAAGAAAATTAATTATTCTGCAGAAAAAGCCCTTAGCAGGGGCATTCTCCAGCACAAAGAGCAGAACCATGTCCTCTGGGGATCTCTTGGGTTTGAACTGGGGCTCAGCCAAGTGCTGTAGCACTGTGAAACACCTCCCCATGAATGTGCAAAACCACAACACAAACCCAGCTTGCCAAGCACAGCCTCTCCACAAAAGGCCCTCCTGTGCAGAGGTGACTCACTGGCAGGGCAGAGATGGGACAGAATTCTGCAGGTTCAGGCACAAAGCACAGGTCTCTCTGGGCCTGCACACACAGTTCAGAGAAGCTTCATCCAATTCCCTGTCCTGTCAGGCTCCAAACCCCACACACTGTGGCCCTGCTAGAGCAGATCTGGCTTTTCCTCAGGGCCCCAAATCCTGAGCAGCACCTCCAGGGAGCTGCCCTGGCACGGGCAGGCACCTGAGCACACACAAGCCCTAGGTGCTGCATTCTTTAAGCACAGGTACAAACACGTCCCCACAGGCTCTGGCTGCAGCCAGCTCTGGAACAGCTCCAAAGGGTGAGGATTTAACAGAACAAAAGGATGCTGGAAAACAGCCTCCTCTGCTCTGTCCCAGTGCCAGAGGCAGCAGAACATGCACAGGCAGCACAGAACAGGCAGCAGGAAGGGAAGAGGGATTTGTGCAAGCATCAGCCCCACAATCACGAGTGACAAAATGCAACAGCCACAGATAAACTCAGCAGCACTCAGGAGCCAGAGCTGGGCAATTCTCCTGCAGCCAGAGCTTGTGGCTGGGAAAGAGGGCAGGGGGTAAATGAGGGAGGGTGTGGAAACAGAACAGACACCTCCTTTTCATCACTGCTGCAGCACAGCTGGTGGGTACTGAACAGACACAGGCAGATGCAGAATAAGACTAAAAGAGACTCCTAAAACCAGGACTCAAAGACTCCAGTGATTTGCATTTAAGGCCCAGGGGCTCAAAAGCCCACAAGTATGAATTTATAAGCCTGAAAAAGCGGCAAAGTTGAAGATGATAGCAGGGAATCAGTCTTGGCCAGATGTGCCATTTTCTGGGGCCCAAGAAAACCTCAGAAAGACAGAGATGTCACAAGGGTGATAAGATTTACATTGAAAATATTTCATTAAAATGCAACATGCAAAAACATTACCTGGCCAGAGTTTGCTCCAGGAATTCTCTGTTTTGACTGACAGCATCCACCAGCAGGTTAAAATCCTGCTGGACAGCGTAGGCTTGTTCAAACAAGGCCCGTGGCACTGCAGATGGGAGCAGCGTGAAGGGAGCATAATTCACCACCTGCAGGCAGGGATGCAGCACAGCACTCAGGTCTGGGCAGCTCAACAGGGGCTAAGGAGGGGCTTCCTCTGCTTGTCTGAAGGCTGAGGGCACCCCCAGCCCTGCAGGGCAGACATATGGATGGCCTCAACCCTGCTGGTTGCTCACTTCTGAGGGTTCTGTTTTATGAACCACCTGCAGGGGGGCTGGGCTGACTGCCTCCCCCTGAACTGGACAGCACTGCCTCCAGAACTTCTCAGGGGCAGAAAAAAGTTAATTTGTCAGTCCTGGGTTCTGGCTGTTTGGTTCTTACTTCCTTTGATCCCTGCTCCAGAGCCCTGCTCATCCTGCATGCACAGGGTCACACTCACAGCCCATATATTACACCACAGAGAAGTTTCCAATTCACCTGGATTTTTACATGGAACAAGAGACACTGGCAGTGTGTTTGGCCTCTCCTCCCAGGCTCCCTCATCCTTTGAGATCACTCAGAGCCCTGATCTGATATCAAGTAGCAGTGCTTTGGTGAACACCTCCCTCCTTGTACCCCTGCCAGCTGCCTGCTTGTCCCCAGGCTCCTCAGGGACCCCTCCCCAATGGTGCCCCACCCCTCCTGCACAGGGGCACTTCTTCCTCCGAGACCCCTCATGGCATTCTGCTCCAACAGGCTGAGCCCTCCCAGCCCAGTCATTCACCAGGGATTGCTCAGAGGCAAAATCCACACATCAGCCATCTCCACCCCTGTCACCTCACCCCAGTTATGGGACAAAGGCTGACTGTAGCTGGGAACATGCCAAAAGAGGCCCCTCCATGAGACTCTCCTCTGGTTCAAAGGTTCATACGAGTGGTGAGAGGCTGGGAAAGTGAATAACTCCCAGCACTACAACAGGCAGCTTCCTAAACCTTCCCAGATCTATCCCTCTCCTTGGAAAAGGGAATCTGTATGGCAGGGCTGTCCCTTGGGAGCTGTGCTCATCATTGGGATGCGCTGTGAGCTGCACCCCAGGGAAGGCTGTCCCTTGGGGAGCCGCTCCTTGCCAAGGGCTCAGGACCCCCGGCACGGAGCGGCTCCTCCCCGCGCTGTGCACTCACATCCGAGGCGTTGGGCTGCTCCCCGGTCCGCATCAGCACCCCCGCCAGCAGCGCCGCGTCCACCGCCACCGCCGCCGCCTCCCGCACGGCCGCCGCGTCCCGCACCACGTCCTGCCAGGCCGCGGCCATGGCAGCGCTGCGGGCACAGCACGGCGTCACCGCCCGGCCCGCAGCCTGAGCCGGGCCAGGCTGTCCCCGGCCCCTGTGCCCTGAGCCCCGGCTGTCCCCGGCCCCCGTGCCCTGAGCCCCAATCCCCAGCTCCTGTGCCCCGAGCCCCGGCTGTCCCCGGCCCCTGTCCCCTGAGCCCGGCCCCTGTGCCCGGCTCCCCAGCCCCGGCTGTCCCCGGCCCCTGTGCCCTGAGCCCCAACCCCTGTAACCCTGAGCCTTGGCTATCCCCAGCCCCTGTGCCCCGAACCCCGCTCTCTGTCCCCAGTCCCAGTGCCCTGAGCCCGGCCCCTGACTATCCTCAGTCCCTGTGCCCTGAGCCCCGCTCCCTGTGCCCGGCCCCCCAGCCCCCACCGGGCCCCCCCGGTGCCCCCGGCTGTCCCTGCTCCCTGTGCTCTCACCCCCGCTCCCTGTCCCCTCGCCGGCCCCCTGCCCCTAGACTGTCAGTGCGCCCCGACCCTGGCAGGCGACCCCCAGCCCTTCCTGGTTCCCGCTCCCCCCTTCCTGAGTCCCAGCCCCCGGTACATCGCTGTCCCTGACCCCCGAGCCCGCTGTCCGTCTCAGCCCCTCACTGACCCCCCGGTCCGTCCCGGCACCCCCGGTTCCGCCGCCCGGATCCGGACCCGCTCCGGCCGCTCGGTGCGGGCGCTGCGGACCGCCCCGTGATTGGATGGGCCGCGCCCCTCGCTCCGCCCCTCATGCAGATTGGCAGCTCAATGAACCAATCAGAGTGGGGAAAGAGCCCCTCGTGCGCGATGCCGCGCGGCGGGGGCGGGAGGAGGAGGAGCCGCGTCGGGAGCGCGCAGCGCGCACGCGCCGAGCTGCGTCACGGCGGTGTGACGCCATGTCGCGACATCATGAGGGCGACGAGGCTGCCGGGGCTGCAGCTCGTCAAATCCGCCCGCTGCGTGCGGGGTCTGCTCGGGGCCAGACCTGCTGGGAGCCCAGAGCCGTGGAAGGGTGGGCGCAGTGTTGTTAGAGGCCCTTTCCAACATCAGCGATCCTGTAATTCCGTGCGAACACTTTCACCGCCACTGCTGCCCTCACGGGAGCTGAATGCACCCTGGGCAGGCAGGCAGGACAGAGCAACTGCGGACCCGCCTGAGGAAGGGAAAGGAATTTGGAATATCGTTCTGTTTTCCGTTTCTTGCCCGGTTCCTCACGCAGGTGCCTCTGAGAAGGGCTGGCCGAGGGTTCGCGGTGCAGCCCCAGGGCTGATGGCCCTGCAGTGCCCATGGAGCTGTGCCGTGCTCCCGGTGTCCCCAGGGGATGTCCCGGCCATGTGCCCTGCAGGGAGGTGCTCCCAGGTTCTCAGCGCTGTTCTGGGTGCCCTCAGTGCAAACTGAGATTTTTCTGACCCTGTGACCCTGGGTTTGTGCTCTCTGCCCTCATGTCACACAGAACCAAGGCTGGGGATCCTTGGGCCTCTTCACTTGGGGATGCCAGGGAAAGAGCAGGTCTCAGAACCCTTTCATGTACTTACAGGACATCATTCCCCAGCAATAGGGCTTGAAATGACAGTGTGGGAAATCGAGAGGGTTAATTTTCTGTTAGGAACCAGCAAAAGTTGCAAATAAATCAAAAGATGCATAATAAAATAAAATAAAAGATGCAAATAAATCAAACACAAGCAGGTCCTTTCTACTTTTTTATTTCAATGTGCAAAGGAACTGTAAGTCCTAACTTAGTCTGCCCTCTGAATAAGTGTAATGGGACAACCTTGTGTTGGTACCTCCAACAGTGTAAAAAGAAACAAGATTTGTTGTCATCACGAGGCAAACATTTGTGCATCCACTGAACTAACAGAATGACTTGAGCATTTTCACAGCTCATTTAGGACAGAACTGTGAGGCTCCAACCAAAGCAGCATGGCTGGAGTTGGTTTGTGAGCTATGATAGGAACGTCTGAAGGTGTGGATGGCTGGTGAGGATTTGGGGTGTGATGCTCATATGCAGCCAAGGCAGCAAGAGCTGGACACCAGCCTCACATCTGCATCCCAACAGGGGCCGGCCCTGTGCCCTGGCACAGAACCCCCCGTGTGCCAGGCTCACCCCACACTGGGCAGCGAGGGGACCCTGCCTCTGCTCCTCTCTCTGTGCCTGTGGGGCTGCCTGCAGCTCTGGGGCTCCAACAGGAGAACAGAAGAAGCTGTTGAAGCTCCAGAGGAGGCCACAAAGTTCCTGAGGGGAACTTCCCCATGGGGAAAGGCTGAGAGAGCTGGGGCTGTTGAGGCTGGAGGAGAGAAGGTTGTGTGGAGACCTCCCAGCACCTTCCCAGAGTGTGAAGGAGCTACAGGGAAGTGTGGGGGGACTCTGTCAGGAACTGTGGTGACAGGACAAGGGGAATGGGATCAAACTGAAAGAGAGTAGGTTTAGATGTGATGCTGGGAGGAAATTGTTCACTGTGAGGGTGTTGGGCTCGGGCACAGGCTGTGCAGAAAGGCTGTGGATGCCCCATCCCTGGAAACATTCAAGGCCAGGTTCCATGGGCCCTGAGCAACTTGGGCTGCTGGGAGGTTGCTCAGGTTGGAATGGGATGATCTTTAGGGTCCTTCCAAGTGTAATCATTCAAGGATTTGATCATTTTACAGTCTTTATCCACCAGTGCAGAGCAGCCCTGGAATTCTGGTGATACCACAGCTCCCAGATGGCACTGGAAGCCAGGAGCTGGAAATGAGCACAGCACACCCTTCACCTGCTGCCAGTGGTCACTTGTCACCTGCTCCCTGGTATGTTCATCAGTTCTGAGCTGTTCCTGCTGTCTGGATTTTCCCTGCAGGATGTGCACTGCTGTCCCAGTGAAGGTGCAGTGCCATTCCAGGGAGGGGGGCACCCCTGACTGCCTGGGCAGGCTGGAGCAAAGTGGTGCTGGTGTGGAACAGAGACCCCACTGTGAGGTTTGGCTTCCTGCTGCAGCCTGACAGGTGGAGAGGAGGAGATGGAAGTGGATATATGAAGAAATGATGGAGGTGGATGTTGAAGAGTTTGTTGAGGAGCTGGAGGTTGATATGGAGGAAGAATGGAGGACATGGAGGTCGATGAGGAAGATGAGGAAGAGTCCATGATCTTGGGATGAAGATGGAGCCCCAGGACAGGACGGGCAGGTGCTGGCCAAGCCCGGCCCACAGGCAGGGTGGGTTCCCTGCTGCCAGGCTGGGGCTGGGCTGGGTGGCACAGTGACATGGCGCCCAGGGGCTCTGGATTGTGGTGGCACAAACACCACCCCAGCCTGTCCTGTGCTTGCTCTGGGCCACACCAGCCCCGTCCCAGCACCTGGGGCCCGGCTCCAGCCCAGCTGGGCTCAGTGCTGGCAGCAGAGTGCTGCTGTGCCAGCGTGTGCCAGCCTGGGGGCACAGGGAACAGCCCTCAGGGCCGGGCTGGAATGGTCCTGTGCTGCTTCCCTCTCTTCCAGAACTGACAGAGATGCTGGCTGTGGAAATCTTTGTTTTGTACATATGTTTTATAGGCTGTTCTTTGATAGTTTCCTGTAAATGTGTTATGAATATTGTTATTTCATTGAACTTTCTGTAAATATATTTCACAGGTTGTTATTTCATTGGGTCTTATGTAAATACATTTTGAAGATTGGGTTTTCTTAGACCCTTCTGTAAATATGTTCTATGGATTGTTGTTGTTATAATGATTCTTATCATGTAAATAAGTTTGTTGGTTTTGCTGCTCTTCTGTAAATACATTGTCCTTGTTTGTCACAGCTCTCTTTGCATTTTCTTTGGGCACAAGCAGCATTTGCAGAGTTGTGGTTTCCACTTTCTCTGGGTTCCTGGGGTTGGAGGTCCCTGGGGGTGCTGGCATGGACACCTGGGGCTGGGGGTCCCTGTGCACAGGGGGTTCCACTGATTTCACTCCTGGAACTGGGCACTGCTCGTGTTCCTGGGCTGCTGCAGACTGGTGTCCCCTAGAGCAAAGCTGTCACCAGCAGAGAGGGGGCTCTGACAGTAGCAGCCCTTGCAGCAATGCCACCAAAGCAGGCAGGAAAACTTTGGCCACAGGGAGTTCTGGGCCGAGCCAGCATCAGGCCTCAGGGATACAAAATCCACGTTCACGCTCTGAAGGCCGTCACAGCATTGGGAGCTGCTGGAGCCAAGATCTGGGGAGCAGCTTTTCCAGATGTTAAAGGCCTGGAGCCCCCAAAGGCTCCAGCCTTTGCTTCCTCGCCAGCTTTGTGCCCGGATTGTTCAAGAGAAGAAAGCCAAGCAAGGGGATCCTTGCCCTGCCCGCAGCGGCCTCAGCCCCTGTGCCCCACTCGGGTGAGGCCTGGAGGGCCCAGCGCTGGCCGTGCTGGGCCGGGGCCTGCGGGTGCCGGTGCCCGCGGTGGCTGCAGGGTCGCTGTGGGAGCGCTGGGTGCTGGCACCGAGCACTGGCGGGCAGGGCAGGGCTGCGGGCTCATACAGCAAAGAGTGCAACGAGCCCGGGGCCCAGCAGTGCCCGAACGCGGCCCCTTCCCGGGCAGCTTCCCCCAGGCGCTCCCCCCGGGCAGGCAGGAGCTCCCCGGCAGCTCCTGTCCGGAGCAGAGGGCCGGCAGCACCGGGGCAGCCCCGGGGACTCGGCCGGCCCCGCTGGAGGTTCTGAGGCTGCTGCAGCCCTGCCGGCCCGTCTCACCCGCCGCGCTGGCGCTGCCCTCGCTGCAGCCCCGCTCAGCCCTCGCTCAGGGAGCGGAGCCCGGACCCCACACCCGGCGCTCTCCTGCCTCGGCTGCTCCGCTCCACGGCCCCTGGCCCGGCCCGTCCTGCCCGCTCCGCCTGCGGACCCGCAGGCGGGCCGGCCCCGCACCAAACCCTGCTGCTCCCGCGCCAAACCCTGCTGCTGCCGCTGCTCAGCTCCCACCCCGGCCCGCAGCTTCCGCAGGGTTTGCAGTTTACTTAGTAGTACTTTACAAACACCCTGTGCCCCATCGTGAGAGAGAGAGTAAGCAGGACCCTCATTGACTCTGCTCAGCCCCTGACGGCCTTTGGAATGGTGTTATAAAAGTTTGAAACCATTGATGGCTGGTGAGGAGATGCGTGTGTGATGCTTGTGTAGCCAACAGATCCAGCCTGACATCTGCATCTTTGGTCTTCAGTTTTTACTAGTGCAGCTTTGGGAGTGGGATGAGTGAATTCATGTATGATGTTCAGATCCTGCAGTCACTAAACTGAGAGATTTTAGATTATTTAATTGACTCTAGAGTGCTGCCACTGGATACTTATTTTTTTTCTGTCTTCTCTACCAGCATGGAGAAAGCAAGGGAAAATCCCAGGAGGGCACTTTGAAGTGGGATGCACTAAGAGGAGGATGAGAAGGCAGCCCTGACCCTGGGATGTGCCTCCAACAAGCCGGACAGTGCCTGTTGTCACATTTGCCTTTGGTCACCCTCCACAGAGAGTTCATCACTGTTGGACAGGCTGGGATATGACTGGCTCTTTATCCTGCTACTTGTGCCAGGAGCTGTCCAGGCCATTTTGAGCCTTTTAGCTCTGTTCTTTGGGATCTGTCACCAGAATGAAGCTCTCCTGGTAGTTACAGCTCTCCTGGAAGGTTGGAGCAGAGCCATGGAGATGCAGAAACCCCTCTGCTCTGGAGCCAGGCTGGGAGAGCTGGGGGTGTGAGAGGAGAGGAGAAGGCTCTGGGGAGACCTCAGAGCCCCTTCCAGTGCCTAAAGGGGCTCCAAGAACTGGAGAGGGACTTTGGACAAGGGATGGAGTGACAAAACCAGAGGAATGAGTTTCCCACTGCCAGGGGGCAGGGTTGGATGGGATATTGGGAAGAAATTCTACTCTGTGAGGGTGGTGAGGCCCTGGCACAGGTTCCCCATCCCTGGAAGTGTTCCAGGCCAGATGGGACAGGGCTTGGAGCAACCTGGTCTAGTGGAAGGGACATGGACATGGATATGGAAGTGACAGGGACATGGAATGAGGTGAATTTTAAGGTCCCTCCTAATCCAAGCCATTCTGTGATTCTATAAACACCCACCCTGTTTGTTTTGTGGGCACAGAATCCTACTATTCCTTTTTCCTCTCTGCTGCCCTGTCCATCAGTAACTGTGGATTCACACCTTAATAAATACAGATCCATGCTGTGAATTTGGCAGCTGGTAATTCAGTCTTATCTCACTGGAAAACTTCCTTGGGCCAGGATCCAGCTCAGATCCCACCAGACATGAGGAACAAATTTTAATAAGGGTGCAGAAATACAAAGTTTTCTCAAACAGAAGCATTTACCTTCTCAATCCTCAGTCCTGTTCAGGGTTCTGCATCTCCCCTACCTGATGTTTGCTCTGAGAAAGGGCACAAAAAGCTTCAGTTTCTAAGCAAAGCATTGCAAAAATAGTCCCAAAATAATTGCAAAAAGCTGGGAAAAAAAGCTCTGCCCTTTCCTTGGGAGTTCCTGGAATTAATGTACCCTGCTCAGAACAGAAGTATTTTATAGAGAGCTGTGTCTTGCCTTTTCTGTCTTGTTCTCCCAATTGACTCTGGAGAATGAGATTTTTTTCAGAGTAATCCAGTAGCCCAGGGAGGATTTGTACATGCAGATTGCTCATAATCTCTGCTCCAGGGTCAGAGAGCTGCAATGCAGCTCAGAGGAGGCTGAATCATAAAAAAATATGGCAGACATGGTAAGTATTTGGCATGTTCCATGCAACAAAAGATGAACAACAGCAACTGGGCCATTATCTTTATTTGCTAAAAATAGAGCCATGCAAAGTTTAAAGAAAAGCATTTTATATTTGTAAACCTCTCCTCTCCCTGTTAAAGAGCCTTCAAAGATGGGCTTTGTGGCTTTGGGCTGTCGCATCCCCTTTCAAAGGCTGCTCAGACAATTGAAATTCGAGACAACCTCGGCCACAGCAGGGTGGGGGAATGAATAGCTGTGCCATGACCCTGCTGTCCTCCTTCAGCCGAGGCTGACACGGGAATGGCAGCTCTGCAGCAGGTACATCCCCCAGGCAGCAGGTACATCCCCCGGGCAAGCAGTCACATTCAAACCTGGTTTCTGTATTGTTCAATCAGTGTAAAGACCTTTACTACCCTTCAAAAACACCCATTTCTTTTAGCTTGTTTATAGATGTATATATGCACATTTATGTGATATCTTTTAGAACATTCAACCAACTAAACAGAACCCATGGCAATACCAAGTAAACTTATAGTTTTTAAAACAGAATTAAAGGAATTCTAATGCTTTGAGGGACTGGAAGAAGTTCATGTAGTGCTTCTTTCTAGGTGGAATCAAGATAAGAGAAAAAAATATTTAATGATGGATAGTCCATAATCTCCATAACCTTTGTGTCAACATAAGTACTGAGATTTTAAAAGCAAAATCTATCAACAAATACTCTGTTAAGCTCATATTGCTAGAAGTCACTAGTACACTAGTACACTTTTAGATGTTGCATCAGCCAATTTGTTTTCGGTGTAGACCTATGTAACTTGCAACAAAAAAAGGTCCCTCTCTTCACCTGACAAATTTGATTCCTCAGAATTATCAGACAGCATCCTGGTGTCAGAAATTAAAGTCGGTTCTCATCTCGGTTACACATCGCAGCTCCCCCGGCCGTGCCCGAGGGCACCAGCAGGGGCAGAGCCACCAGAGGCAGCAGCAGCTCGCTTGCCCACGGCAGTGCCGAGTTTGCACCGAGCGCATTCGATACCCTGCAGCTGCCGGCGGGTGCAGAGCTGGGCACTGCCTGCCCCTCCACGCCTCCAAGGAGCTGCTCATCCCTCACACACTCGCTTCCCTGGTACCCTGCAATACCCCAAAGCTCCTTTGGGTTCTCCTTTGCATTTCCATCTGCAGAGAAACCGATGTAGCTCAGTCTGAGGTTTTGGGCAGCTCTGTTTTACATCAGGATATGTGGGCATCAGTGCAGAAAACGTTGCTTGCAATAGAGCAGCCCCAAAGGCACGGCAGGAGGAGATGATGTGATGCCCAGCACCAGACCCATAAAGACAGAACAACAGGGCTATTTTCATGGAAGAGAGTTCAAAGACCTCCTCGGGGAGCCAAACCTCTTGCTGGCCCATCATCCACAAGAAAAACAAGACACACTGGAACCCTGGCTTCCCTACGGTATAAGCAGCAGTTTCAGCCAGGGAGTGACAGAAATCTGCTATCTCTAAGGCTGTATTTCCATGCAAAACGTTGTGGTAAAGCCAGCAATCCTCCTCTCCCCCACGTGGGGCTATTGTTTGAAGTGCAGAACAATTGAAGGGTGCTCTCATGGGCTAAAGATAGACCGGCAGCTGGTGCTGTCCCTTTCCCTGTAACTGAGAATAAAACAATGCCCCAGTATTGTCTGCATTGCTGGAGCGGTGACATTGGACTCTCTGCCAAGGGAGCATCTAAAAGATCAATGAAACCCGGGTTTATTTATAAGTGGGCAGTGTCATTTCTTCCCCAAAGTAATTTCACTTCCTTGGCTTTTCCACCAGACCCTTCTGTGCCATGAAGTGGCTGTGGGTGAGGTATAAATAACCCAAGCCTGGCTGCCAGAGTGGCAGCAGGACCAGGGGTGGCAAACAGACCCGCTGTGCCAGGCTGCACCTTTGCTCCCCTGAGCTGTGCCCAAGCCTGCACAGCACCAGGGTGGGGACCAGCCAAGGGTGAGGATCCCCTCATGCCAGCAGGGACAGCCCCAGGGCAGGGACTCAGCAGTCAGTCCTGGGCCCAGATCCCCACGTTGGTTGATCCCCACCAGCCCTTACTGCCCTGGGTAATATCCTGACTTGGAAGGGACACACTGGGTTCATCAAACTCAGCCCCAGCCCTGCCCAGACACCCCAACAGCCCCACCCTGGGCATCCCTGGCAGCTCCTGGAGCTCTGGCAGCCTTGGGGCTGTGCCCATTCCCTGGGGAGCCTGGGCAGTGCCAGCACCTCTGGGGAAGAGCCTTTCCCTGGTATCCAACCTAAACCCCTCTGACACAGCTCCAGCCATCCCCTGGGTCCTGTCACTGTCACAGAGAGCAGAGATCAGAGTCTGTCCCTCCACTGCCACTCAGGGTGGACTTACAGACTTCTAGGGGGGGTTATTTCACTTACCAGCTGCTGGATTTTTTTCTGATTATGTTTTTTTTCTGGATGTTGAATTATGGGGTTTTTTTCCCATAACCAATAACCAACCACAAAATGGGTGGGAGCAGGTGTGTGTCTGTGTGTCCAGCTCAGCTGCTGTACTGGGGTGCTCAGGAAAACCCAGAGACTGAAAGCCATAGGACAGAGCCTTGTTTAAGGACAGGGGATGGTTTATAGGGGAAAGCTGCTGTCTGCATTCCAGACTAGAGGCTGGATACCTGGAACCACAAATTCACTGTGGTTTTAAACAGAAAAGCACATCTTGGCTGATGGGCCATAGTGAGGTGAGAAGTTCTCCTGTTGTGATGTGAGGACATGCAGGAATATTCCTCCCTCCTGGGTCTTGAGAAAGGTCCAAGCTGAGCGGATCCCATAAGGAGCTCCCATGCCTGCTACCACTCCACTTTGAACAATTGTCCCCTGCCATGAAATGTACTTAGCTCAATCTCATTGAGGATTGATTCCCAGAGCAGTGAGGATGCTTCCCATGGAGAGAGGGAGAAGGTGCAAGAGAGATGGAGATAGCAGGGGGCTGGGATGGGATTGCCCCAGGAGCTGGTTGTGTGGGCTTGGTCTGTATGTGCAGGACAACACCCACCAACCCCCTCCAAAAATCTCCCAAATCTGCTCCAGATCTCACAGCAGGTGAAAACTGGTGCAAAACCAGAGGAGCTGGGGCACTGCAGGGCCAGACCATGCCCACAGTTCAGAACTGCAGCCCAGCTCTGGTTCTGAGCAGCCTCTGCCCCTCCCTTGCAGCCTCCAAGGCAGCCACTGGTCATGATTTCCAAAGGCTGCCGTGTTCCAGGGTCTGTCCTGGCAGGCCAGCTGCAATTAAGGTGCTATTAAGTATTCAGATGAACAGGGCAAGATTCTCTTTACTCTCATTGTTTTGAAGTGCATTGCCAAAACCTCACTGAAGACCCACACATTCCTGTAATTTTGCAGTGTTCAGTACAACTTTCATTCCTACAAGCTGCTTTATCATGGCAGTCCCCAAAAGAAAACCCCCAGAACCTCAAAGCTGGAAAATTCAAGGCCAACAAACAAAACCTCTCCAATTTTCCCAGTGGAAGATGTCTGGACACCTCATTCTCTCCATGCCTGTGTGTGACCTTGCTTGCTAACTCTATACAATAATTCCTCATGCCATGTCTCTTCCAGGTGCTTTCTCATTTCTGATATTCATTTTGGAGGCTCCTTGTGTGGAGGGTCAGCCACCAACATGCCTGTGCTGCCCAGGGCAAGGTGGGAATCACTGCAGGAGGGTGCTCATGGCAGCAGCAGCTTTGTGTGTGTGTTCATGGAGGGCTGGAGAGACAGGACAGCCAGCTCAGGATGGGTCCAGCACTGTCCCCAGGGAGGGACATCCAGGCAGCTCCATGGTGGGAAGAGCTGTGGGATGAGGGGATCCCCATCCTAAACCCCACAGGAGCACCTTAGCTTTGGGCTGCCAGCAGCAGCATGTCCTGCTCACTTTGAGGGGGCTGTGCTGTCTCCGTCACCCTGCTGGGACAGGGCTTTGCCTTGGAGGGGGCCTTGCATGGGCAGGCTGAGCTGGAGGGATGTGAGCGGTCTGGCAGCACTGGCCTGTCACCTCCTGCAAGCAAACATTCCCACTCCATGGAAATATGCCTGAAATAGCCCCTCTGCAGATTGTCTTTATCTAATCAGCTGCCTTTGCACCCCCCTCCAGTGCATTTCAGGGAGCTGATAGTGGGGATATGTTAAGTGTGGAAACCTCTAGTGAGCTGCCCGACACGGACAGTAATTCTCCTTCCTGCCCCTTATCAGAGCCTGCTAATGGGAAACATTCCTGCTGGGGGTCAGGGAGCAGCCAGGGGATTTCTCTGGAGAGGGTGGCTGAGCCCCTGGCACCCTCCTGGCTCTCCAGGGCTGGGTAGGAGCTGGTCTGACCACAAAACGTTCACTGAAGGGGCAGCTCTGCTGTCTGGTGCTGGTGGTGCCCTGTCCCATGGGGAGAGGCTGGTCCAGCCCTCGGGGGCTTGGCTGAGGAGCCCTCTCCTTTTCCATCATATCATGGGGCACCAACACCCAGCACAGAGCCCAGGGGAAGAGCAGAGGTGTCTCAGGGGTCAGGGGAGATGGTCTCACTGCTGAGGGTGGGTGGGTGTGCAGGGCTGGGGAGTCATTTGGGCATGTTGTTCACTCTGGGCCAGAGCCACCTAGAGAAAACTCCCCTCTGCTCAGGCCAAAGCCATGAGCTCCACGTTGTGCCCATGGGATTTTGTGGGAGGTCCAAGGGATCCTACTGCCCTGTCCCACCTGCCTGAGCAGGGCACAGCTCAGGCCTTGCCAGCCATACAGGGATGAGCTCCCCCCATCCAGAAAAACCACATCGCAAACACCAGTGCCACAAGACAAAACACAACCACAACACAAAACCACCCAAACCTGGAGGAAGAACCCTTCAGCAGCTGCTAGAGTGACCAATTCACATTTCCTCTTCTACAGATCTGCCTGGCCTTTGATGGACCCTGCTGGAAGCTCTTCAAAGAGGGAGAGGAACCGGGGCGAACAGAAGGAACTGCAGGAGGAATCTCCGAAAATAAAATCGCTTTAAAGATAAGGCAGGGAGGGGGTGAGCAGAGTGTGGGGCGAGTACATGCCCTGAGAAGAATGTGTGAGGCTGGGCCAGCTGGTGGGGCTGGGCCAAGGGCTCATCCCACTGCTGGGCACTTGTGGCAAAGGTACTTGGCACAGGACCCACCAAAGCCTCGGGTACCTCCAGGGAGTGGGTGGAAACCTGACCCCGAGCCCAGGACAGAGAGGCAGAAGACCACCAGGGTAACCTCAGAGGGCTCTGTGGTCTCCCAGAGCCTGTGGCTCTTCAGGTTGCTGGAATTCTGCCATCTTGGCAACACTGAGCATGCCATGGTCAAGAGGGACCTCAGCCCTGGTGTCCCCGTGGTCTCCCTTGGGGGGCTGCAGCAGATGTGTTGGTGGAGTCCAGCTCTGCACCAGCTGCTCACAAATCCAGATGAGGAGCTGCACTCCTGAACACTAACCTGCTGAGGAGTGCCCACATGGGACATGGAGATGGCTGCACCCCATTTTATCCTTCTGTACCCAAGTCCTTGTTCATGCTTCAGATTCACCTCCATGGCAGCATTTCAGTTCTTGGGGGAATCTGGCACCCTGCAAAGCACTGACATTGCTGCCAGTGAGGGCAACATCAACCCATCAACCCACCCCTGAGCCCAGCCTTCCTCCCTCTGGGGCTCAGCCCACAGGGGATGGCTCTGCAATCCTCCTCTGTGTCTGGAGGTTTTCTCAAACTCTTGTTTCATGTCCTTACTTGCTAAACTATTGTAACTTTTTCTACCTTCAGATTTCACAGCTGTAGCTGATTCTCTGTTCTTTCTGTCTCTAAAGCCTGCTCTTCCAGCTTTCTGAAAATCTTACCTTTACTATTTCCCACATTCTTTCACCCCATGAATGTCCCAGACTTCTCTCCAAAGCAGGGTGGGAGGGCAGGGACCTTTCTGTTGGTGGTGAGGAGATGATGGCACTGGGAACCCAGACTGGGGGGTGTAGCAGCAACCCTGAGTGCTGGATGGAAAGACTGACTATGGCTGGGTCTTGCATTCAGGGCAGGTGCTGGGGCTGCAAAAATCCCTCTGCACCCTCGGCTGTGTGCCCAGGCTGAAGCCACATGCCCAAAGCAGCCTCTGGTGCTGCTATTCTGGCTGTGACAGAGCCTGTGCCACATCCAGCCTGGGCACAGCACTGCACAGCTGATCCCTAACCACTCCCTGCCTCAGTTTCCCCCACTACAGCAGCTCCAAGTTACTCTGGGGTGTAAGAGGTGCTGAATGGGGAATAAATATCAAACCCTGCAGCCACAGGCCCTGGTTCTTCAGGGTAAAAACCTCATTGCACTTTGGATGCCAGCAGCTAAGTGGCTTTCCCTTGAGCTGGCACGGCCCCAGGGTGTCCTGTTCCCATCTTGGGCAGCCCATGGTGGTGCTGCCAGGATGGAGGTGTGCTCCAGGCTGTACACAGCACCTCTGGGTAAAATGGTGTGCAGGAAACCCAACAACCTCTCTGTTGAGATATTATGAACTTGGCCTGGCCACAAAACCAGCTCCCATGGCAAAGTGAGGTTCAGGAGCAGAACCTGGAGGATCAAACCCCAGGGTCCTTCCCTTGCAGAAAGTCTGTGTGGGAGAAGCTAAAGCAGAGCTGAGTGAGAAGCTGGGATGTTCCAGCTGGAAAAGGCAGCAGCCACACACATCCCACCAAGCAGCAGCTCCCCTGGCATGGTGGGAGGCAGGAACAGCAGGATTGAGTGCTCAGGTGCAGGAGGAACTGGCAAAGCTCTCATTCCTCACTGGAGCAGGCAGAGCAGGCTGGGAGGGCTGTGCTGCCTTCCCAAGCTGCAGTCTCTCACCCTGTCTTTGTAGTCGCCTGACAATACAGGAATAAAAATAACCAGGCTGCATTTGCAGAGAGATAAAAGTGAAGTTTGCCTTTTGTGTCTGTCCGGGCAGTGGGACAGCAGCACCAATGGAGCTGTGTGGACATGACACATGGGAATTTCTGACATATCTTTTCCCACTCTGACCTTGACAGACACAATAAAAAGGGGCTTTGCAGCGTGCACAGAGCCACTCAGTCCTAGCACCAAGGTCAGTAATACAGAGCATGTCTGTGTGCACGCATGTCCCCTGTACTAACCCGCTTCACCCCTGCAGGGTGGCTGATCCCAGAGGATCTGCTGGCACAGGGGAGGGTGGGACAGACCTGGATCATGAGCATTTTTGCTGAGGACTCTGTGTTTTGCCAAGTTGTGGCTCCATCCGTGATGGCAGCGGCGTTCCAGGGCTTTGCAGGGTGGCACTGCATTAGATAGATATTAAGAAGCACAGTCATAAAAGTGCTTTTCCAAGCAGCTGCCACAGCAGCCTTCTAGAAGGGTCTTCCCAGGGGTAATACACCCAGTCATGCTTTTATCTTGCTGCAGTATCGCTCAGCAGAACAGCCCTGGGTCTGTGCAGGGCTCCGGCGGGTCTGTAGAGCTGGGATGGGTTTTAGCTGAGCTTATCAAGGAAAGGGCTGTTACTGACAATCTCACCTAAAGTGGGAATGTGGAGTTTGACAGCAAAGTGATTTCAGCTCACCCAGTTGGGACTTCCAGTGGGGGGATGGCAGCATCAGAAGGCAAAGTATCAGTAATTGTCTCATTAATGTAATTTTTATCAGCTAGCATTGTTGTCCCTGTCTTCTCTCACTCCCGAAAATCAAAAGTTTGTTTGGTGACCGTGTCACTCGTGGTTCTCAACCCTGCAGTGAGCACCTTCCCCGTGCACTGACCCCTTGTCCTTCCCTCCTTTCAGTGCTCAGGTGTCTTTCACTCTTCCTTTGCTGCTGCCGAGTCTCCCAAGATGGACAAGCTGTCTCTGCTGGACATGAGCGAGTTTGGGGAGGCTGCTCCGTACCTGCGGAAAAGCTACACGGAGCAGCTGAAGCTCCAGACCGTCCCGTTCGACGGTAAGAGAGAGCCCCGGGCTGCCGAGCCCACCCTGGGTGTGTCGCCGAGCCCAGCCCGGGTGTGTCCCCGAGCCCTGCCCGGGTGTGTCCCCGAGCACAGCCCGGTGTGTCCCTGAGCCCAGCCCAGGTGTGTCCCTGAGCCCAGGACAGCCCGGTGTGTCCCCGAGCACAGTCCAGGTGTGTCCCCGAGCTGCCGAGCCCACCCCGGGTGTGTCCCCGAGCACAGCCCGGTGTGTCCCCGAGCCCAGCACAGCCCAGGTGTCCTCGAGCACAGCCCGGGTGTGTCGCCGAGCCCAGCACAGCCCAGGTGTCCCCGAGCACAGCCCGGGTGTGTCCCCGAGCCCAGCACAGCTCAGGTCTGTCCCCGAGCCTGCCTCTCTGCCGTGGCTCTCCCAGGAGTCCTCCCTGCCCCTCTCCCTGTGCTGCTCCTCAAGGCATCACCCCCAGCATCCTGGAGGGTGAGAAGATCTCACAAGTGAGAAAAGCAGGTTTTTGACTTTGCCTTGGTTTGCTGAGGTGTGGGTGGAGGTGATCCTTCATCTCCCCTGACCCTGAGGGACAGGAGGGCTGGGGGACTGGTGACAAAACCTTCTGCAGCTCTTTCGTTTTGGAGGTGTCCCCTCTGTCCCAGCCACCCTGCTCATCCATGGCTTGGGATCCAGGGCTCAACTTGCTCCTTGCAGTTTGGCAGAAGAGAAGGGTTTCCTCTTCTCTTCTCTTCTCTTCTCTTCTCTTCTCGACAGACTGTCCTCTTCTCATGACAGTCTGAGTGCAGGCACACAAGGCAGCAGATTTCTGTCAGGCTAGAAGTTGACCCCACCTAAGTAAAAAGCTGCCAAACATGAAGAAAGCAAAGAAATCCCAGCTCCTATGACCAAGAACATAGGAAGGAATAATCACTGTCCTTCCACATTATCAAAATGCATTTATGTGGCTTTCAGTTGACAATTTCACATGGTCTCCTACATTACAACCTCTATTGTCTTTCCTTTCCCTTTCCTTTCCCTTTCCTTTCCCCACATCTCCTCCAGGGAAGAAGCGAGCTTGGATCCCAGATGAGAAAGAAGCCTATATCGAAGTGGAAATAAAAGAAAGCTCTGGTGGCAAAGTCACTGTGGAAACCAAAGATAAGGAAGTAAGCAAATTCCTTTCCTTTTCCAAGGGAGAGCAAGTGTGTGTGGAGGGGGATACGTGTGACAGGATCACGTCTGAAGCCATGAGCTCTTGCTGATAACCCTGATCAGTGGTGCCCTGGGGGGACACACACGGCAGTGTCAGCACACGTAGGCCGGTTCCTTGCCAAGGGTGGCACCAGTTCAGCATCTCCCACCGAGGGGTTGCTGTCACAGCCCTGTGGGTGTCCTGCGGGACACACCGAGGGCACAGTGGGGCTGGCTCAGCACAGCTCCTGGATGGGGAGCACCCCCAGCACAGCCCTTTGTGATGCTGAATCAGTGCCTGGCTCATCCCGCAGCCTGAAACAACAGGTAAGGGGCCAGCTGGCCAATTCCTGCTCCTTTTAGCCCAGATTTGCAGTGGGGTGAGCTGATGGGAGGACAGGCTGTGACGGGTGAAGAGGCTCCAGCTTTCCGCGGCAAAACAAGCAAGGACCAGCTGGTATTTGTCAAGATAATATCCAGTGCAATTAGCTGCAAATGAGCTTAATTAATATTCCTCTCTTCACTATGGAAGTCTCATGACCCTGCAATTTAACTGCAGAGCACACTGGTGTGAAACTGGGGAAAAGAACAAGGACCTCACCAGGCAGTAGATGATAGACTTTATTATTTCTATTTCTTCTCTAGTCAGAATAGCACTAAGAACGGTTTGTTGTTGCTAAATGTGAAAAAAGAGATATGTAATTGTCTTTGAAAAGTGTCAAGGCTTTGAAAATATTTTGTCTGAATTTTGGAAAGCAAGTAAAGAGATTTGCCCTCTCCAAAGTGAAATTTGTCATAGAGGAGTTATAAATTTTAGAAGTTTCTTCTGGTATTTAGAACACCTTCCAATTCTGAGAACAGAGCAGTTTCCAAACCCTTTTTTTGCTGTTTCCTCTTGAAACTGTCTTTTTATTAATTTGTCATGGATTTACTAAATCAGAAACTATATCAGCTTTCCCTGGATAAGCATTTCCAGCAGAAAGTTTTGAGACATAAAGCCTTCCTTTATCCTTCTGTGTTGCTTTTAACACCTGGTGCCTTTTAACACCACGTGCTTCATCTTCACCCATGAAAAAGATAAACCTCTGAAAGATTTAATTTAGTCTTTATTAACAAGACCATTTGCTAAATCCAGCTTCTCCATCCAGGCCAGATATGTAATGTGATATTTTCCCCGTGCTTGGTCTCGTGGGATTAAATAAATCCAGTTTTAAGTGATGGAGCACAGGCTTCAGCTGTTTGCCCAAATAACCAGGGATGTCTTTGGAGCAAAAGGCAGTGCTGGCATGGGCTTTAAGGCTGGGAAGAAGAACACAGGATGGGGGTGTCAAACACATTTTGGGGGAATAACTCGGACCCCTCTGTCAGGCTCAGCACAACCTGAGCTCAGGCTCAAGCCTCTCCCTGAGGAGGGAACAAGCTGGGTGTGCTTGTCCCAGCTGGGCTTTGTGGCTGGGTGCTGCTGGGGCTGCCCTGGGGCTGTCACCCACAACGTTGGGCAGCCCTGCCAGGATGACAGCAGGCACAGGGACCAAGGTTGTCCCCAGCACGGGACTGTCAGGGTTTTGTCCCCACCTGGCAGGTTTTGGGGCAGAGGGTGCTCGGTGAGGGCTGGGGTCCCTCTGACGTGTCCCCCTCATCTGACAGACACGGGTGGTGAAGGAGGACGAGGTGCAGCCCATGAACCCCCCCAAGTTTGACATGATTGAGGACATGGCCATGCTGACACACCTCAACGAGGCCTCTGTGCTCTACAACCTGAAGCGCCGCTACTCCCACTGGATGATCTACGTAAGCCCACGGCACCCTTGGGATGGGGAGGTCAAGGGACATTGGGACATCCCTCATCTACCCATTTTCTCCCTGCAGACCTACTCGGGGCTCTTCTGTGTCACCATCAACCCCTACAAGTGGCTGCCGGTGTACACGGCGCCCGTGGTGGCAGCCTACAAGGGCAAGCGGCGCTCGGAGGCCCCGCCGCACATCTACTCCATTGCTGACAACGCCTACAACGACATGCTCCGCAGTAAGCCCTGCCCTGGGGGACCCCATCCCGGCCACCCGGGCTCCTGGCACCCGGCAGCACTGCTTAACACCGGCTCCTTCTCTTGCAGACCGTGAAAACCAGTCCATGCTCATCACGTAAGTGTCGCTGCATCCCCATGCTGTGCTCCCTTGCATGGGCACCCTGTGCCCAGAGCAGCCCCCCCGGCAGTGTCCCCTCCCCATGGCGGCAGCTGTCACCCTTGCCCCGCCACCGTGCCAGGTGACAAAGCCCCGCGCGGGCCGGGCTCCCCCGCACCCCGACAGCTGCGGGAGCGCCCCGAGCCCCGGCACCCTCCGGGGGAAAGCAGAGATGGAGGCCAAGGCCGCAGCGACATGGTGGCCGGAGGGAGAAGGGTGATGTGGGAGGGTGGAGGCCAGGTTGATTTCAAGTGACATCTAGATAAGGGCTATATAAAGGACTCTAAAGGACCCTCCGCCGCTGCCAGGAGCCAGGGACATTTTTAGCCTCGGCCATGGCCTAATTAGGAAAGGCAGGGGCTGCAGAGAGATGCTTGGCGAGTGTCCGGTGGCGGCCCCGCTCCCCCCGGCTCTTTGTGCTCCGGGATTACAATGGCACAGCAGCACTAACTATAGGGATGAGCTCAGCCCCCTTCAGCGGGCACCCTGCACCCCGGCACCATGCCCCTGCTGCCATCCCCGCCATGCCCCAGCAAGGCCGGCCGTGCTCAGAGCTCCGGGGCTGATCCCGGACAGCTGCAGCCCCCAGGCCCACAGCTGAGCCCTGCCGGACACACGGACAGCCCGGAGCTGGTGTGGCACTGAGGGCAAGCTGAGCCCTGCTGGGACACACGGACAGCCTGGAGCTGGTGTGGCACCGAGGGCAAGCTGAGCCCTGCTGGGACACACGGACAGCCCGGAGCTGGTGTGGCACCGAGGGCAAACCCCAAACACAAGCACATACCCCTGTGTACCCCCGAGAGCTGCAGCCTTGCCATCCTCTGAGGCTTGGCTTGTCAGGGATGGTTGTGCCAGTTCTTTGCCTCACACCCTTCTCTGTGTATTTCTGTTACTCTAAGCACAGGATTTTACCTGTTCTTTGCCTCATGCCCTTATCTGTGTATTTCTGTTACTCCAAGCGGAGAATCTGGTGCTGGTAAGACTGTAAACACCAAGCGGGTCATTCAGTACTTTGCCATTGTCGCAGCCTTGGGCGACACACCGGGCAAGAAATTAGTAAGATCTTCTTTTCAAACAAGTTCTTGTTGTTTTCTTCCTTTCTTTCTTTTTTTTTTGTTTTTTAATTTTTTCCCCACCTTCCCCCTTCTTCTTATTTTTTCTTCCCCAACTTTTTGTGTTTTGGTCTGACCCACCCAGGGCTTGGCTTTTCCCTGACTTTTGAACAAGCAAGGCTTGAAATTATTCTACTCAAGGGGAAATGGATTTTTTTTTTTTTTTAATGTGGCTGCTCAATCTGTGCAGCCTGGAAGAGGTGCTTCAGTTGCTCTCTTTCTCTTCTCTTCCTCTTTCAACACCCCAGTGATCCTCTTAAGAAACACTAAAGTGATGAAGTAAACCTTCCATTTCCCACCTTGCCTCTTTTAAGCCTTGCTTTTCAGCATTTTCTCCTTTTTTTTCCCCCTCCTTTTGTTGATTTTGACCCTTTTCTACCTTGTGCTTTTCTTGCTCTTGTTTTGAATCTTGCTTTTCTTTGGTGCTGGTTATTTTTGAGCTGCCCTTGCAATTGCTTATTTCTTCTGGATGCTTTGAGGCTCCAGCTGCTTTCCCCTCGAGGAAGCAAACTGGCTGCTTTAGGTATCAGACAAGCAATACTTCAGCATTATTTTCTTTCCTCTTCTTCAAGTTTGAATTTAACTGTTCTTGCTTTTTCATGCATTTCTTTATTTTCTTGAGCTAATCTATTTAACAACTTTTTGGCCTGTCCTATAAAGTTTAATCCTCCGAGTTTTTTTTTTTCTCTTGGACTTTTTTTTTGGCACTAAATGGTCATGCCCTGCTTTTCTGACCATGCTTCTTGTGGTTCTTGCCTGGCTTTTCTGGATTTCTAAAGATCATTTTCTCTCCTTTCTCTAGGCAGCTCTTGCCACTAAAACTGGGGTAAGTGTTGTGGGCTCTGTAATGCTGAGGACAGAGTTCTGCTGCACCACAGATCTGTGATGGGGTGATGTGTGGGGCCTCCTCCTCAGGTTTGGGAGCAGCACCTGGGCAGTGTTTAGTTCTCCTCTTGGCCTTGTATCTGCGTCCTTCCCACAGCTGGAAGCTTTGCTGTTTCATCTATTTCTGCCTTTCTCACTCCAGCCTCTCCTTCAAGGGATAATTACTCTGGACAGAAACATTCCTTTCTATCCAGAGCTGATGTCCTTGCCTGGGGAACATTTCTGAGGTGTTTCCTCCAAGGAAGCCCAGCAAAGGTTCATCCCCTGTGGCTCCCAACGCCCCAAGGGCTCAGTCACACATCCTTGGTTTCTCTGAGCCTTTAGCTGGTGCACACCCTTGTTCATCATCACACGAGTGTCCACTGGGACAAACAGGGTGAGACAGCTCAGGGGCTGGACCTGTGGGTCTTGGGGCTGCCCAGGTCAGGCTGAATTTAGAGATAAGAGCTCAAGGTTTACTCAGGTGATAGTGTGTTGGTGACTGTGTGATGCACAGCTGCTCCCTGTCTCCTTTGCCCTTCACACATCTGAGCTGCAGAGGTGGGGAGCAGTTGTGATTCCAGCATTGGAAAGAGAGGGTGGCTCTGGGTGGGCAGAGCCCAGAGCTGGTGTTTCCCACTTGAGGAAAGCCCTGTGGATTGGAATTTGTCAGAGCATGGGCAAAGCTCCCATGAAAAGTCCTGCAGGTGTTTGTGGCAGCAAACTCTGTAGCAGGTGTCAAACCCCACCATCCTCCATGTGGTGTAGCAGTCTCTTGCTCCTCTCCTTGAATCCTTGTCCTGCTTTACCTGCATTAGGCAGAGGCTGTCTCTATCCTTGAACAGAGGAACACACATGGAAAAACGAGGTTAGGAGAGGATTCATCTTAGGGCTTGCTCAGGAGAGCCCCAGTATTCCAGCAGATCATGCCAGCTGGCACTTGTGGTGCATTCCCATCACAGTGGGATCCTGCAATGCATGTTGTTGGTGTAGGTACCTTGTTTCACAATGTGCTGTTGATGTGAGCTGCCCTAGACTTTGGTTTGGTGGAAGAGGAAATGCCTGACACCAGAGAGCCTGAAATGATTCAGCCTGTTGTGACAACATGAGCTTGCTCTTGGTTTGCATAGTGTAGCTCCTAAGAAAGGGAGCAAGGACTGCTGTGTGCAGAGGGGACAGCAGCCTGGGGCTGGTGCCAGCTCTGTGGCCTCTCCTCACCAGTTTGGGTGAGGAGAAGGCACAGAGGGCACTGCTGCAAACCCCAGCTGTGCTGATAAACGGAGCTGCCTCGGGGGCAGCAGGTCCCAGGGACAGCTGAGGAGTTCAGCCCCTGGCACTGCTCTGTGCTCTTGGTGAAGATCCCCTCTGGCTGTGTGACACACCCTTTGGTTTTGTCCCCCAGGGCACCCTCGAGGATCAAATCATCGAGGCTAACCCAGCCATGGAGGCTTTTGGCAATGCCAAAACCATAAGGAACGACAACTCCTCGCGTTTTGTGAGTGCCTCACAGGCAGGGAGCTGGGGCTGCTGGGGTGGGCTGCATGCACAGGGGGTGGCACTGTGCCCTGGGAGCCACATGCACGTGGCAGGGAGATGGAGCTGCTTCCCAGTGGCACTGGACTGCCGGAGCCACGTTGTTCTGGTTTTTCAGTGCAGCAAATGGTGGCCAGCACAAACAGCCCTGGTGTCACAGCCTGTGACATCCCTGGCAGTTCCAAAGCTGAGAGGGACACTGAGCACAGCCTGGGGTGCTCTGGGACAGACAAGTGTGTCCCTTCCAGGAAGCAGCGCCGTTTTTGCTGAGCCCAGCCTGGCTCTGCTGTGCCTGCAGGGGAGGGAGGCACTGCTGGGGGAGACCCTGAGCCCAGCACGGAGCAGGGGCTGCAGGCAGCCTCTGTGTCACAGAATGCCCAGTGGTAAGAATAGACCTGAGGACAGGGGTTTAGCTGCTGTCAGTGAACTTTCTGCCTGCCTGGTATTTAAACCCTTGGGCAATGCTCTTTGAGCTTCTTCACATTACAAAGCAGAGAACTTCACCCTTTTACAGAGTTCAGTAAGTTGCCTGGCATCAGCAGAAGCTCAAGAAGTGGGAAATGAATTCAGTTTCTACAGGCTGTTCAGAGCTGTAGCTCTGTAGACAAGCCCAGCATTTAACTCCTGTGGGTGTTTTCAGGGCAAGTTCATCCGGATCCACTTTGGTCCCTCAGGGAAATTGGCCTCTGCAGACATTGACATCTGTGAGTAGCTGCCCTGGGGAGAGAATTCATCCCATCACATTGTGCTCAGCTCTGGGAAGGGACAAGCTCTGCTCTGACCTCTCTGCTGTACTTCATTCTAGATCTTCTGGAAAAATCCAGAGTGATTTTCCAGCAACCCAAAGAGCGAAGCTACCACATCTTCTACCAGATCCTGTCTGGGAAGAAACCAGAGCTGCAAGGTAGGGCAGCCAAAGATGCAGCACAGCCCTTAGAGCAGGATGGCCTGAAAACTGCCCCAGAGAGCTCAACAGAGCTCTCAGAGTCACTTTGGGGTCCACAGGAATGAGCAGACCCAACTCACCATGCAGGTTCTGCCCCTGAATGCTTTGCTGGCTGTGCAACATCATGGGATTGGTGGAATTCAGGGTGGAAGGGATTTCAGGAGGCCATCTAGCCCAGCCTCCATGATCCTCACAGGCAGAGAATCCAGACTAAAGCCCTTTCTGCCACTGTGTAGGAGCAGAGATCACCCAGGGTCTGTCTGCAAGGTGGGAATGTGCTTTGCAAAGCTGCCTTGCACAGAGTCCTCGTGGGCTGGTGGGTACAGCACTGACCTCAGTGTGTGCAGGGTGCACATTTACTCATTTTGGGATGGAGGGAAGTGTTTTGGAGCCTGCTCAGCAGGTGAGATGACCTGTTCCAGGTGAGCTGGGACACAGCTGCCCAGCTCTCTCTGGGCACTGCTGTAGATGTGATCCTCGGGACACTGCTGTAGATGTGATCCTCAGGACAGCTCCACTGATCTGAGTTTGTGCTGGGGCAGCTCTGAGCAGCCTCCTGGTGCCACATCCCACTCAGGAAGCCTTTCCCCACGCAGAAGGATGGCTGGCACAGCCCCTGGGGTGCTCAGCTCTTGGCTGAGGGCTCCTGAGCTTGGTGCTGAACAGCACCTTATTAGGCAGGTCTGAGGGAGCAGTAATCTTATCTGGAGTCACAAGGGCATGGTGGCCACTTCTAAATCAGTCTGCAGCCAGGCCATATCCCAAGATAGCAAGTAGGAGGCAAGCACAGAAGAGGTGGACCCACGTGTGGACCTGCCTGTGCTGGAAGAGGCTGTTCCTCCCCCAGCTGGTGAGGCTGGGGAAGCCTTCCTGCTCCATCTGTGTGCAGGGATGTCCCTGCCAGGCTGGCCTCACCCTCTGCATGTCCTCCCCCTGCAGATATGCTGCTGCTGTCCCTCAACCCCTACGACTACCACTTCTGCTCCCAGGGGGTGACAACAGTGGACAACCTGGATGACGGCGAGGAGCTGATGGCCACAGATGTATGTGCACAGCCCTGGGGCTGGGGAGGGCACAGCCTTCCTCTGGGCAGCTCTGGGGGTGTGCCCTGCCTTCCCTCTTTCAATCAGTTGGGATTTCCCTCTGTGTGCCCCTCTTTAAATCAGTTGGGATTTCCCTGTGGGTCATTGGTGGTTGTTGGGAGCCTACAGGAAGGGGCAGAGTGACTCTGATCTGCACCAACAGCCTCATCCAGGCAGGGAAGGGAGAGTCAATCCCTGCATCAGGAAGGGCCTGAGGCACATTAGCATTTCCCATAGTGCCCATGAGAAGGAAGATTCCAGAATCATTAAATTTGGAAAAGACTCCCAAGATGGTTGAGTCCAAGCTGTGATTTATCCCCACCCTGACACCCAGCCCAGAGCACTGAGTGCCATGTCCAGCCCTTCCTTGGACACCTCCAGGCATGGGGACTCCAGCACTGCCCTGGACAGCCCCTGCCAATGCCTGACAATTCCTTCTGTGAGGAAATTCCTCCTGATGTCCAACCTGAACCAGCCTGAGGCCATTCCCTCCCATCCTGTCCCTGTTCCCTGGAGCAGAGCCTGACCCCCCTGGCTGCCCCCTTCTGTCAGGGAACTGTAGAGATCAGTCAGATCTCCTCCTGAGCCCTTAGCTTGGAGAACCTCCTCCTTGTGGATGCTAAGCCAGTCCTTTGGCTTTCAAATGGGTCTTGTGGGAGCTGGAGCCACATTCAAACCCCATGGGCAGGATTCCTTGGTTAGAGCCACATTCAAACCCCATGGGCAGGATTCCTTGGTTAGATGCCCACCAGAGAGGGCATCCTGCCCAGCCCCAGGACAGGGAGAGTACCTTAGGAGACAGTGGGAGAAGAACCAACCCTCACCTCAGCGTGGTGAATTTGTTCTGTCTCTACTGTCTTGTGTGTCTCCTCAGCACGCCATGGACATCCTGGGCTTCAGCAGCGATGAGAAATACGGCTCCTATAAAATAGTGGGGGCCATCATGCACTTTGGGAACATGAAATTCAAGCAAAAGCAGCGGGAGGAGCAGGCAGAGGCTGATGGCACTGAAAGTGAGTGGGGCTCTGGGCTCCAGTGCAGGAGCAGTGGGGGGTAGCACGGTCAGGACAGACGGACACGAGAGATCTCTGCAGCCAGGGCTGGAACTTGGGGTTTATTGCAAAGGGCCTGGGGGCAGGGCCCTGCTGGGAGCTGCCAGACACAGCCCAGAGCAGAAAAGAGAAGTAAAGAGAGTGGGAAAGAAAGAAAATGCAAGAGTGTGGTAAAGAGGATGAGAGAGAGCAAAAGAGAGAGTGAGAGAGCGAGGTTCCCGTTCCAATACAATAAATCTGTGTTGAATATTCTAATTCTCACTAACCAATCTAGTACAATACACAAATCCTACAGCGTTTACATACAGCCTATAAGAATCATTACATACCACACTGTGTTACATTTTAAACCCTAAAACCTCCTCTTTGGGCCCCTTCTGCCAAGCTGTAGGGTCTGCTCTGACCCTTGGGCCTGTCTGCAAGCAGAGGGTGTTGTTCCATCAAAAGGGTTTTACCTTCAGCTGGCCATGCCATTGTTTTCCAGTTGTTCAGTAGCTGAGGGATCTCAAAGCTTGCTTTCATTTCAATCTCACTTATAGTTTCCATATTCTCAAAATCTTTTGCCAGACAATCATATTGATAAGGCTTTCCTGTTTCATCTTCCCCAGCACTCCAGAGCTGCCCAGGCTGGGATAACTCCCCTGCCTGGGCTGTGGAGGTCAGGGACCCTGATCCCTCACTGACTTAGGCCCTGCTGGGTGCACCAAGGGCTTGGCCTTGAGCAGGAATATTTGGGACAGTCTCTCTCAAGGTGGTCTCAGCAGCATCAGACTTCTATCAGCAGCATCACAGGGTGTCACAGCCCTGCTGGGCTTCATCTTGTGCAGTGTCCTCCTGCTCATCACCTCCTGCACTTCACTGCACAACAATTCCAGCCAGGCTGGGAGCAGGACCTGCCCAGCTCAGAGCCTCCTGAAGAGCTGCTAGAGTAGGACACAATCACTGTCCAACACTTTTCCTGGTTTGCTGCTCAGCAAAATCCAATGCAATTCACAGATCTAAGAACAGTCAGGATGCAGAGCAAACCTGGTGGGAGAGGGTGAATTTCCAGCATGTAGGAGGGTGAGAAGGAGGAGCTCTAGCACATACTTGGAAGGTTTCAGCAGGGATCCAGCAGAAATTATTACCTAGATCAGTCTTTGTCATGTTAACATTCATGAAAGAAAAGTTTTCTGTGCCTCAGGAGTGGCAACACAGCCTTTAGCTGCTACCTGGTAATTAATGAATGTTTTGATATGGCAGTGATTTCCCTGCAGAGGTGATTTGCTAGCTACAGTCTTCTATCAGGAGTTTATGAAAGAAAATCACCTCTCTTCTGGCCAATTCAAATTTCCTGCATGGAAATTCAAACCTGCACTGGAAAATGCATAGAGAATCCCAGACCAATAAGGCTGAAACCTGATAAGCACCTGATAAGGTGCAGCAGGCCTCCAAAAAGTAACTTCTCAGTCAGGAGGTTCAGACTTTAAAGCATCCTAGACTATCCAAGATGGAAAATCACAACAGGCACTGGAGGAGGTCGATAAAACAGTGTGGTTAGCACTGATCATCATGAGGGCAGGTCATTTTTTATTTTGGTTCCTTTTTCCCTACCCAGACCCTCCCTGAGGGCTCTTTATGCCTTTGTGCTGCTTTGCAGGTGCTGACAAAGCTGCCTATCTCATGGGAATCAGCTCAGCTGAACTCATCAAGGGGCTGCTCCATCCTCGTGTCAAAGTGGGCAATGAGTACGTGACCAAAGGGCAGAATGTGGAGCAGGTGAGTGACAGGACAGCAGGACACTGGGCTGCCACTGCTGCTTCAGTTCAATGTCTTGGGTGTAGGAGGAGAAGGTGTATCCACAGTTCTTGGCTTTTAGGAGCAGGGGAAATGGGTGGCAGAGCTGGCTGATAGTTTTGCACATTAACCAAGCCTGGAGATTCAATGTGGTGTCTTTGAAATGTGGGTTGGATCCCAGCCAGAGCAGTTCCAGGTTCTGTGGATCTGTTCCAGAGACAGTCACACTCCTGTGAAGAGTTCAGCCCTGAAAATTAGAAAACTCTGGATATCTAAACACTCATCTGAGTTGACCTTGTAGAAGACTCAAATGGGTCAAACATCTGTCTTGTCAGATTCCAGCCACACCCTAGCTGGGAACCCAGACCTGGCCTGAATAGTGCAAGCCAGTCCTTGAACACAGCTCAGAAGGACCTCAGGAGCTGGTGTCCTATCCAAAGTGGGCTGTAGGCTCTGGCCAAGCACAAGGCTTCTGAAAATGTTACTTTAAACTGAATTTATATCCTAAAACCCTGGAGGCAAGATAGGCCAGGTAGGCAGGAACACACTTGTGAGGAATGCAAAGCTAATTTTGGAGCTTGTGCTGTGACCACAAACTCCTTGGATGTGTCTGTCCATCCTTTGTGTGCCAGGAGGAGCTCTCTGTCAGCCTGTGGCTCCTGCAGGAGCAGGGAGAAGCTCACTTGTGGTGGTTTGCACAGGGGTCCCAGGAAGAGGGAAGAGATGAGAATGTTGACTCCATGTTTCAGAAGGCTGGTTTAATATTTTATGATGTATATTATATTAAAACTATACTAAAAGAATAGAAGAAGGGATTTCATCAGAAGGCTAGTAAGGAAAGGAATGATAATAAAATTTTGTGACTGACCAGAGAGTCAGACACAGCTGAAGTGTGATTGGCCATTAATTAAAAACAACCGCATGAGACCAATCACAGATGCACCTGTTGCATTCCTCAGCAGCAGATAATCACTGTTTACATTTAAGGAAAGGATTTTTCATCAACCATGTGTGTGACACTCCCTGTGTGCTCTGGGCTTTGCCTTGCAGGTGCTGTATGCTGTGGGGGCCCTGGCCAAAGCCACCTACGACCGCATGTTCAAGTGGCTGGTGACCCGCATCAACAAGACCCTGGACACCAAGCTGGCCAGGCAGTTCTTCATTGGGGTGCTGGACATTGCAGGCTTTGAGATCTTTGATGTGAGTTCTGCAGGCCCCTGCAGTGGGTTCAGGGAGTGTTGTAAGGGCAGCTCAGTCCCCTGGGGTTTGAGCTCCTCTAAGAAGGTGCTGGCCTTGATGAGAATAGGGGCTCTTGTTTGGGTTGATGTATCTGGAACAAGCAGGAATGATTTAACATTGCTGTGGGCACATCTCTGGCTACCTGCTGTGGCAGCCACACCGCTGAGCCTGGCAGGGATCGCCTTTCACAGCCAGGCAAAGCACAGGAGTGAATCCCTTCCTGCTGCTGTAGGACACGAAATAACACAATGTGCACACACAGCTCTCCCAAGGTGAAAAGAGCACTTGTAATTTCTGACTGCAACATTTATAGAATTCCAAAAGTGACAGTGCCACCTCTCCAATGACACTGGACAAACCAACAGTCCATCAAATTTCTCTTCCTCCTCCATAAAAAATGCAAAACAATAAGTTATTTACATAAAGTGTGTGAGATGTTCGTTACAAGAATGTAAACATCAGAAGGCTTAGAAAACCTTAAAAAATCAGGGTGATACCTTCTCTTCTGGAACTCCTCCTTCTGACTCACATCTGCTTTGTTCTTGCAGTTCAACAGCTTTGAGCAGCTGTGCATCAACTTCACCAATGAGAAACTGCAACAGTTCTTCAACCACCACATGTTTGTCCTGGAGCAGGAGGAATACAAGAAGGAAGGCATCGAATGGGTCTTCATTGACTTTGGCCTGGACCTGCAGGCCTGCATTGACCTGATTGAGAAGGTGGGGTGTGGGGCAGGGCACAGAAATGGTACTGCTGAGGGGTTTTGTTTGCAAAGGCTGCAAGAGAGAGGTGCTCTGCTACCAAAATTTAATTATTCTCTCCCTGGTCAGTGGCAAATGCCCAACATTTTTTTTCCCAATACTTACAGCTTAGAGCCTCCAGCCCCTTGAGACCTTTTCCACACAAATTTTGACTTTAAGAAAACATGGAAATTCTGTTTCTACCCCCTGGGGAGCTACAAAACCTGGTGCCTTTTCCTCCAGAGAGCAATCATCTCTTCCCCTTTTTTTCCTACCCACTTGCAGCCCATCAGTGCCTCTTGAGCATTCACTGATTCAGAGCAGATTGTAGAAAATATTTCCACCATTGCATGAAGGAAACACTTTTAAATTTTTTTTGAAAAGGAGCAATCCTGGAGAGGATCCCTCCTTCTCAACAATCTGTTGGACTAGGGCAAACTGCCATGTCTTGCAGGCCTGGCCAGTCCCACGTGGAGGTCAGGAATGTGCCAGTGACAGCTTGGCCCCATGGCCAGTGTCTTGTACCTGGACTAGGATGGGATCTCCTGAGCATCCCTGTTTTGGGATGGGACATGGCAACACCGAGCTCAGTCCTCTTTATCCCCCCTCTCCCTGCAGCCCATGGGAATCCTGTCCATCCTGGAAGAGGAGTGCATGTTCCCCAAAGCCTCTGACATGACCTTCAAGTCCAAGCTCTACGACAACCACATTGGGAAGTCGCCCAACTTCCAGAAGCCGCGGCCGGACAAGAAGCGCAAGTACGAGGCGCACTTTGAGGTGGTGCACTACGCTGGTGTGGTACGTCCTGGCAGCTCCTCCCAGCCCCCACAGCTCCCCCAGGCAGGGACAGGGCTGGCCTGACCTTCCCTGTCCTGGGACAGGTGCCATACAACATCGTGGGGTGGCTGGACAAGAACAAGGACCCCCTGAACGAGACGGTGGTGTCCGTCTTCCAGAAATCCCAGAACAAGCTCCTGGCCTCCCTCTATGAGAACTATGTGGGCTCTGCTTCAGGTGAGGAACCCTCTCACCCGGTTTTTACCCCAGCCTTCCCTTCCCTTCCCTTCCCTTCCCTTCCCTTCCCTTCCCTTCCCTTCCCTTCCCTTCCCTTCCCTTCCCTTCCCTTCCCTTCCCTTCCCTTCCCTTCCCTTCCCTTCCCTTCCCTTCCCTTCCCTTCCCTTCCCTTCCCTTCCCTTCCCTTCCCTTCCCTTCCCTTCCCTTCCCTTCCCTTCCCTTCCCTTCCCTTCCCTTCCCTTCCCTTCCCTTCCCTTCCCTTCCTCCATGCCCATCTCCTGGTGCAGCATCCCTGTCCCTGGCTGTGGGAATTTTAGGGGGGTTTGGGGGTGCCCCTGAGTCCTTCAAGGCAGGCAGATGTTTTGCTGATGTAAATAATCAATATTTTAACCCAACAGAGGAACCTCACAAGCCAGGGACCAAGGAGAAACGTAAGAAGGCAGCTTCTTTCCAAACAGTGTCCCAGCTGCACAAGGTGAGAGCCAGCCCCTCATCCAGGGCCATGAGGGAAACCTGCTGAGGGTCCCACCAGCCATCACACTTCCCTGCCAAGACTCTTGGTTTCTTGCATTTCCTGGGGCCTGAGGGACCATGGGAGCTCCTGAGGGACCATGAGAGCTCCTGAGGGATCACCACCAGAACAAAGCCCCCAATTCCCTCTCCCCCCTGGCCAAGGGGGCTGTGCCTGGCAGAGTCCCAGCCCTGTCCCCATGCTGCAGGGCAGGACAGGAGGCTCCAGGCTGGCAGAGCTCCCTTCCCTTGGAGCTGGGCTCGTGCTGCTCCTGCCCTCGTGATGCTTTTGGCAGCTCCTCCACCTCTGAGAGAGCGGCAGTTAAGACTTGTAGTGATGTTTAGATAATTAATTCCATGAACATCACTTTAAGTCTGTGCTACTTCTCTCCTCGTTCCTGTCAGCTGGAAGGACAGAAGACAATGGAGGAGGATCTTGCAGGTGTCTGAGCAGGCAACTCCCTGTGCTGGGGGGTGACCTGGCCCATTTGACAGCTCAGGATGTCACATAGCTCCAGCCCATGCTCACCACTGGGGTTACTGATCCAGCCCAGAGCTCAAACAACTGGAAGGCAGCACAAGAGGGATGTGTCCTGCCATGGCAGCCTTGTGTCAAGGCAAAGATCACAGCCCTGGGGCTGCCAGAGCTCCAGGAGCTTGGACAGCACTCCCAGGCATAGGGTGGGGTTGTTGGGGTGTCTGTGCAGGGCCAGAGCTGCCCTGGATGATCCCTGTGGGTTCCTTCCAACTCAGGGTGATTCTTTGCCAAGGTGCTTGCAGAAGGCAGCTCTGTTGCAGAGCTCCTGTTGAGGGAAAAGTGTGACTTTGTTCCTTCTGGACAAGTCACAGGCCTTGGGGAAAGGTGTCTGTGGTGAGGAGGTGCCCCATGGTGATGTGGAGCTGTGAGCAGGTGTTCTGTTCCCTGAGCTGGTCCTGGACAGGCTGAGCCTGGATAAGCAGGGGAAGGCAGCTGGAAAGACCAAGGGTGGAGTTGCCTTGGAGAGGAAAGGAGGAGCAGTCTGGCACAGCCAAAGGGAGTGAAGCACTGTAGAGGGGCAGGGAAATCCTGCATATCCTGACATTCTCTGTCTGCAGCCAGTGTGGACACCAGCACAGGAACTGCAGGGTGCAGAGCACAGAGCTCTGTACCAGGAATTTGCTCAGTCCTGTGTCCCTGGCCCTTCCTGCTGCAAAACTTTACCTACAAACACTTGGGGAGCATCTGGCACTGCAAATTTCTGTAGCACAGCAAAACCTGCCAGTGCCATCTGTCCTGTGTGCCAGCCCAGCCCCCTGTGCCATGGGACAGTGTCCCACCCTGGCAGGAGCACTGACCCTGCCCCAGGTAGGCATGTCCCCTGCCAGGATAGCAGAGGAAATTCCCTTTCTGCTGCCATGAGGGGCTTTCAGGGCCTGCTCCCTCCCTGCCTGTGGGGGAAAGGAGCTGGAGAGAGAGAGGAGCATTGCAGGGAAGCAGGGCTGTCCCCTCACCCCATGTGTGTGTGCCCTGCAGGAGAACCTCAACAAGCTGATGACCAACCTGCGCTCCACCCAGCCCCACTTCGTGCGCTGCATCATCCCCAACGAGACAAAGACCCCAGGTATGGGACAGCTCAGGGGGCTGGGCACAGCCACACCTGGGAACTGCCACCCACCCTCTCCCCAGCCCTCTTCATGCTGCCACTGAGCCCTGACCCCATCTCAGTGCTGCAACTCCTGTGACCCAGGTCAGTCTCCTGTGCTGAGGAGAATGAGCTTTGCCAGGCTCTCATGTTGGGTGTGCAGCCTGGCACTTGGCATGGATGCACACCCAAAGTGCGATGCACAGCAGGCAGGGATGAGTGTTCCAGGCTGAGTCCTGTGACTGTGTTCATAGGGGTCTTAGGATGAGGGAAGAGATGATGATCTGACTCCATGTTTCAGAAGGCTGATTTATTATTTTATGATATATATTGTATTAAAACTATACTAAAAGAGTAGAAGAAAAGATTTCATCAGAAGACTAGCTAAGAATAGAAAAAGAAAGAATGATAACAAAGGTTTGTGTCTTGGACAGAAAGTCTGAGCCAGCTGACTGTGATTGGCCATTAATTAGAAACAACCACATGAGACCAATCACAGATGCACCTGTTACATTCCACAGCAGCAGATAACCATTGTTTACATTTTGTTCCTGAGGCCTTTCAGCTTCTCAGGAGGAAAAATCCTAAGGAAAGGATTTTTCATAAAAGATGTCTGTGACAGTGTTCCACATGCAAGGCCCAGGCTGCAGCACTGTGCTCAGCACACACCTGCAGGACAGGCTGACACCCATGTTCAAACCATGGGATGTTCCCAGGGTTCAGACCCGGGCTGCAGCTGCATTTTCTCTGTCTTCTTGGGCTGAGCCCGTGCTCTGTGTGTGTCCTGCCCCACAGGAGCCATGGATTCCTTCCTGGTGCTGCACCAGCTGCGCTGCAACGGGGTCCTGGAAGGGATCCGCATCTGCCGCAAGGGCTTCCCCAACAGGATCCTCTACGCTGAGTTCAAGCAGCGGTAATGCCCTCCTCTTCCTCACCCAGCACGTGTTTCCAGGGCAGACAGACTTGTCCTGGCTCTGAGCTGCTCCCCAGCTTGTGCAGAGGTGCTCTGAACCCCCAGTGCCTGCCCAGTTTGGGTTTGCTCTGCTGCTGGCTCTGGGGTGCCAGCCATGGAGGGTTTGGGGTGGGGTCTGGGTGTTTGGGGTGCTGCTGCAGGGGAAAGGTGGCAAGGTTCATGTCACTCTTGTGCTGAGAATGACACAGCAACAGGCAGGAGGCAATATTGTAGAAAGAACAAAGAAGGTTTTATTCAAGAGAACCGTGCAGCTTTTATAATGACACAGGAACAGGTGAGAGGCAGTACTGTGGAAAGAGCAAAGAAGGTTTTATTCAAAAAACCACACAGTTTTTGTGATGACACAGGAACAGGCAGGAGGCAGTATTGTAAAAAGAGCAAAGAAGGTTTTATTCAAGAGAATTGCATGGTTTTTATAGAGTGAGACAATAGATTTTATTTGATTGGCTAAGTAATACAAACATCTTTCTCACACACTGTTGTTGAGGAGAACAGATGAAGTAGAGAAACACCTGCAGATTGTTTATACTTAACAAGTTATCACATCTTTACAACTTCCTAAAAATTCTCACAAACTGCTGTGAGAAATACTTGTTGTTTCTCTGTCTCTGTCCCATGGCATCCACAAGGCTCAGGCTTCTCTGATCCTGGCTCAGATTTCTCTCTGTCCTTGGGATGGATCCGCAGGGTTCTCACCTTAGGGTCCCATCCATGCTGCCTAATGAGGGCAGTGGCCTCCTGGCACAGTCTCCCTGATGTTCAGGGACTAAATTCTGCCAGGGTTCCCTGGTGCCTGCAATCCTGTGCTCTGGAGCAGCTGGTTCACACACAGCCCCATGGCCCCAGTGGGCACTGGCATGCCTGGGGCTCTGGGGTGATGCTGGTGCTGCATTCCCTCTTGCATGGCCTCCCTCTGCTTTCCCCACAGCTACCGTATCCTCAACCCAGCAGCCATTCCAGAGGACAAGTTTGTGGACAGCAGGAAGGCCACAGAGAAGCTGCTGAGCTCCCTGGAGCTGGACCATGCACAGTACAAGTTTGGTCACACCAAGGTGAGAGAGGGCAGCTGATCCTTGGCAGGGAGAAATTTCCCCTGCTGTTACTCTCTGTGCCCTGGCACTCTGCAGGGTCAGTGTGGCCCTTGAAGGGACTCAGCAGGGCAGAGGAAGAGAAAGAGCAGCTCTGAGCAGGTCACTGCTGCCTGACAGGAACCAGGTCTGGTTCCTGTGCCATGTGTGGGAGCACCTCCATGTTTCCCTGGCAGTCTGTGTTACCCCTGAGCCCTCTGTCCTTCTGCTGGTGACTCCACTCTCTTGCCCCCAGGTTTTTTTCAAGGCTGGTTTGCTGGGCTTGCTGGAGGAGATGCGGGATGAACGTCTGGCCAAGGTGCTGACAATGCTCCAGGCCAGGATCCGTGGGTTCCTCATGCGTGTGGAGTATCAGAAGATCATCAGCAGGAGGTAGAGCTGTGGGGGCAAAGGCAGAACTTTGTGTCTCCTTGTCCTTTCTGCATGTATCCATGGGTTTGACCCGTGGGGTTTGCCTGTGTGGGGTTTGCAGTGATTGGTCCTGAGGGATGGAGGCAAACCTGGAACAGGTCTGGCATGGCCCTGGTAGGGAGGATCTAGGTGTGAGGAGCCTCTGGTTTGATTCAGAGGGAGGCAGAGTGAGGAGAGCTGAGATCCAGGCCACCCCACCCAGCCCCGCAGGGCCAGTACAGTGTGCAGACAGTGTCCCATTCGGTCACCATTCTGCCATTTGTGCAGCTGGGGGAGAATGGAGCCTTATCCAGGCCTGCAGAAGCCGAGTGGTACATGGGGGATGTCCACCCCTGATGATGCTGTGCTTGTATTCCCCCAGGGAAGCCCTCTACACCATCCAGTGGAACATCCGTGCCTTCAATGCTGTCAAGAACTGGTCCTGGATGAAGCTGTTCTTCAAGATCAAGCCTTTACTCAAGTCTGCTCAGACTGAGAAGGAGATGTCCAACCTGAAGGAGGAATTCCAGAAGCTGAAGGAGGCTCTGGAGAAGTCTGAGGCAAAGAGGAAGGAGCTGGAAGAGAAGCAAGTCTCCATGATCCAGGAGAAGCACGACCTGGCTCTGCAGCTGCAGGCAGTGAGTGCCTCACCCTCTCTCTGGGGGTGTTAAGACAGTGCAGGATCCATGGGTAGAAGAAGGAGCAGAATATCCTAGAACCCTTCTTCAGCCTTTTGCAGTTCTGAAGCTCCCTCATTGTCACAATCTGTCTGAAACACAACCTAAGACTGCAACACAACCTAACACTGCAGTCCTGAAGTACCATCACATGCTGGGGCTGTCACAGGGATTTGTGATCCCCTGGCTCTGGGAAGGGTGCTCTCCTCACAGGGTGGTGGGAGGGGATGGCAGTGTTTGCTTGCTACATTTTGTGCTGGTTTTGGGTTTTTTTGTCCTTCCTCTGGAAAGACTGAGCTGCTCTTTGGCCCTGGTTTGTGCGAGTGGTTGAACTTTGATGATGAGCACTGACTGGAGCTGCATTTTTTGTACACCTGAGCACCTCAGGCTTGCTCTGCCCCTTCCACAAGGAGCAGGCCAGGACAGCAGGGCTGAGAGCAGAGTGCTGGGGCAGAAGGTGAGCACTGCTCTCCTGTGCCTCTCCCAGGAGCAGGACAACCTGGCAGATGCAGAGGAACGCTGTGACCTGCTCATCAAGTCCAAGATCCAGCTGGAGGCCAAGGTGAAGGAGCTGCAGGAGCGTGTGGAGGATGAGGAGGAGATGAGCTCGGAGCTCACTGCCAAGAAACGCAAGCTGGAGGATGAGTGTGCAGAGCTGAAGAAGGACATTGATGACCTGGAGATCACGCTGGCCAAGGTGGAGAAGGAGAAACATGCCACAGAGAACAAGGTAACCAAGCTCCCTGCAGGGTCCAGCCTCAGTGCCTGTGGGGATGTCTTGGTTTGGAAAGCCAGGTGTTTGCTAAGGAAGGCAGGAGCCTCCCCTGAAATGGAGAATGTAAACCCCCTCCCTCCAAATTGCTATAAATTTTAAATTAAGGGGCTCTCAGGCAAAAATATGAGAGCAGGAAATAACAGTTCTTTAATAGGGAAGAAAAAAATAAAAGGATAAAATGAACACTGCAGTACACTAGAACAACACTGGCAGAGTCAGAACCCAACCTGACACCCTGTGGGTCAGGCTGTTGGCAGCAGTCCCATTGGAATTGTGGCTCAGCCCTCCTGCAGTGTCAGGGCTGGTTCTGCTGGAGCAGGGATCCTGTAGAAAGGTGCAGTCTCTTCCTCTGAAGATGCAGTGGGAGAGGCAGCTGCTGTTCCTCTGGGGAATCCAGTGGAGAAGCTGTGCTGGTGTTCCAGAACCTCTGGATTATATCTGGGTAGGAATGCTTGGCTCCTCCCTCTGGGCTGACACCTCCCAATGGGATGCTGTAGTTCTTATCAGCCATGCAGGGACATTCAATAGCTGTTATCAGCAATGTCCCCTCCTGAGGGAGGAGTGATTGTGGTCACTCAGAGAGATAAGGCAAACTGCCCACTTGACAAAGATAATCTGCCAAACAGATGGTGATAGAAAACATCTTGCATTGCAACCTGGAACACTAACCAACCTCCCTGCAGGGTCCAGCCTGTGTGCCTCTGGGGACACCAGAGGAACATCTGGGATAAGGCTGCTGGTGTGGGGAAACTGGGGCAGAGCAGAGGGAAAGGGGAGTGTGAGAGGGAAAAGCCGTCTGTGTCCTGCCTCATTGCCCAGAGGGCTGAGGGCAAATGGTTCTGTGCTATGGCAAGTGATCTGAGGCATGGAAAACCCACCTGGTGGGGCCAGCCTGGCCAAGGGGACAGGGGCTGGTTGCTGACAGGGGGCAGAGCTGCTGTCCCATGGATGGACTCCTGCCTTGCAAGGGTCAGGCTGCTGGAGTAGCTTTTCACTTCCCTCTGAGATGCTCTCTACTTTTGTCCTCACTGATGCAGGTTAAGAACCTGATTGAAGAGATGGCTGGTCTGGATGAGATCATTGCCAAGCTGACAAAGGAGAAGAAAGCCCTGCAAGAAGCTCATCAGCAGGCCCTGGATGACCTGCAGGCTGAGGAGGACAAGGTCAACACACTGACCAAAGCCAAGGTCAAACTGGAGCAGCAAGTGGATGATGTGAGTCACAGGCCAGTGAGAATAAAGCAAGAGAGGTTTGAGTCACATCTCCAGGAGAGCCCAAAGGCTGTCCCTGAGTGGGATCTGGAGTGTGGGATCGTTACCAGATCCCCCTTTAATATGGCCAGTTGATGAATAACCCCATTGACAAACTACCCCCGAAACAGGAGGTGGTGTAGAACACCTCATGGAGAGCAGTCCTGGGCTGAGGGAGTGGGACTGGAGACAGCTGGGAAACACCTCTGGCCCCCAGGGGACTGACTGGTGGAGTTCCCACAGCAGTGGGCATGGGTGAGGGTGGGGCTACAGAAGGTCCTTTCCCTCCCTACCCCACCTCTCTTGGTTCTCCAGCTGGAAAGTTCTCTCGAGCAAGAAAAGAAGGTCCGCATGGACCTGGAGAGAGCCAAGAGGAAGCTTGAAGGAGACCTGAAGCTGTCACAAGAGTCTGTGATGGATCTGGAGAATGACAAGCAGCAGCTGGATGAGAAGCTCAAGAAGTGAGTGTGTGACATGCCTGGGCTCTGGGCACCTCTAAATCCATCAGATTTAGTGTGGTGTCTGCAGGGGCAGCTGGGCTGAGCTGTGTGATCCTCCTCTGGGCGCTGCTGTGTGACCAGCCCTGGTACAGTGAGGGCTTGGTTTTCCTGGGCATTTTGCAGAGATGCTGAGGAGCTTGTGGCAGGCTCATAAACCAGGGATCACAGACCTTCCTTTGTCCATGGGGCTGGAGAGAGGGACCTGCCTGGCAGGATCCAGCACACTGCTGGGCCTCAGCTGCAAGTACAGACTTCAGTCATGTCCCACTCTCACTGGGGAACTGCAGAACACCTTGGGACCTCAGATGGAAACCCTCAGAGCCAGCTGTCTGCCAGTTTGGCTACTTAAGCCCTTCCTGTGAGCATTACATGAGCTGCTGCTTATCACTGCAATCCCTTTCCATTGTGGGTTTGTTCATCCTCTGGCCTGGATGTAAGAGTGCAGGGAAATTTAGGAGCCAGAAGGACCTGTCAGGGCAGTGTTTGTCTGATCAGAGCTCTGTCTTCTGTCTGTACAGGAAAGACTTTGAGATGAGTCAGCTGAACTCAAGGATTGAAGATGGGCAAGTGATGGAGGCCCAGCTGCAGAAGAAGATCAAGGAGGTCCAGGTATGGTGGGAAGAACTGTTCTTACATCCTGGAAGTCCAAAATTTCCATCAGATGTGATGTGCAGGCGAGTCTGCATGAGCCAGTCCCTCTCTGAGCACAGGAACATCTCCTTGGAAAAAGCTGGCATGGGTAGCAGGAGCCAAGCCCTCTGCCAGAACATGGTGGGTTGAAAATTAAAGAACGAGCTATTGAGGTGAAGATTATCACCAGCCTGAGGAACAGCTTCCAGATCTAGTTCTTTGTCCAAAATAAAACCTTTAATCCAGTAATCAAACTCTGAAAATTGAAATCTAGGTCCCTGGGCTTCTTCCTATCAGAGACAGGTCTCCACAATCATGAAAGTTCCCATGAAAAGAAGCTAATGCCAGCTGGATCCTGATGGCAGGGACAGAGGAGAGCAGGAGCTCCAAACATGCTACCAAGGAGCACCTGCCTCCCAAAACAGCCCAAGACTGGTGGCTTTTTAACTCCCATCATCATCAGAGATGCTGCTCCACTGTGGAGAGCAGGGATGCTGTATAGGAATGTGGAGTGACAAAACTATCCTTTGTCTCCTTAAAAAGGAAAAAGCCCATATTAGGTAGATTTTTAATCTAATCTCCTTGATTAGGTAAAATGCCAGCTCATAGGACCTGGGGGACTTCTCCTCAAACTTAAGGATAGCTAATTGGACAGGAGCAAAAAAGTCCCACCTGAGCAATTACTAGAAAAAGAAGACAATGAAGAAACTAATCACTTTTGTGGGGTGTTTTACCAGGAGCAAGAACCTCTTGCACTTGGCACGGTTTTTCTCTGTAAAGAGTTTTGTTATTTTGCCTTTTATTCAAACTTTTCTGTTTCCAACACTGCCACAGAAGCCATCCAGCTGATTTTATGCCTTCTAAGGTAGCTGAGCCATCTTGGGTGTGATATAAATCTCCTAGAGCTTATCAAGCCTGGCTCAAGGAGACCATATATACCAATACTGGAGCTTCGTGCAGATCTTGGACCACCTGCCCATTTCTGTGTGCGCAGGCTCGCGTGGAGGAGCTGGAGGAGGAGCTGGAGGCCGAGCGAGCCGCGCGGGCCAAGGTGGAGAAGCAGCGTGCGGAGGCGTCGCGGGAGCTGGAGGAGCTGAGCGAGCGGCTGGAGGAGGCGGGCGGCAGCACGGCCACGCAGCTGGAGCTCAGCAAGAAGAGGGAGGCCGAGTTCCTGAAGCTGAGGAGGGACCTGGAGGAGGCCACGCTGCAGCACGAGGCCACGGCGGCCGCGCTCAGGAAGAAGCACGCGGACAGCGTGGCCGAGCTGGGCGAGCGCATCGACGGCCTGCAGCGCGTCAAGCAGAAACTGGAGAAGGAGAAGAGTGAGATGAAGATGGAGATTGATGATCTCTCCTCCAATGTTGAGTACATCACCAAGAGCAAGGTGGGTCCTTGTGAAAAACGCCAATCACTTGGTTTTAAAATTTTAAAAGTTTAATAGTAATAAAATGGTTGTAAAAATAGTAATTTAATTAGAGTAATAAAAATTTTGGACAATTTGGATTAGGACAATGTGAGACAATAAAAACAAAGACTTACAGACATCTGGGTACCTTTTCTGGGCAGCATAAGCCCGAAAAAGGACCCATGTTAACAGAGGATTAACCCTTAAAAACAATAACCTGTTACATATTCATGCATCTCAAACATGATGCATAAATTCCATTCAAACACAGGATTCTGTTTGGTCATCATCAGCTTCTTCCTCTTAATCCTAACTTGGCTGAGCAAGGCAGAGAGAAGTTCATTTCTTCTGATAATGGAGCAATAAATTCTCTTTCTCTGAAAGATTCAGGTGTGCTGTGGCTGCTATCTCAGTGTGTGTCCTTTCTTTAGAAAAAAGTATCCTATATAGCATAGTTTCTATTTTAACCTTATGTTATAACCTGAAACAATATTTAACACACTACTTAAGAAAATTAAAACAGCATAACTTTCTAACATAACACATAAAATATTCATTTTAATATTTGCAAAAAGTCAATCATAAAGTATGCATTTTTCACAGTCTTGGTTCTCCACGGGGCTGGTTGGTCTTTCCTGTGGACATCAGTTCTGCTGAGTGCTGAGTGGTGGTGTTCTCAGGGATCCCAGGATGAGGGAAGAGACGAAAATCTTGTCTCCACGTTTCAGAAGGCTGATTTATTATTTTATGTTATATATTATATTAAAAGAAAATTATATATTAAACTATACTAAAAGAATAGAAGAAAGGATTTAATCAGAAAGCTTGAAAGGAATAGAAAGGAATGATAACAAAAGCTTGTGACTCTCAGAGAGTCTGAGCCATCTGACTGTGATTGGCTGTTAATTAAAAACAACCACATGGATCGATCACAGATGCACCTGTTGCATTCCACAGCAGCAGATAATCAATGTTTACATTTTGTTCCTGAGGTCTCTCAGCTTCTCAGGAGAAAAATCCTAGCAAAAGGATTTTTCATAAGATATGTCTGTGACAGGGTGCAGCATGACCAGCACAGCCACGTCCATGGGGTGGTGTTGCTTTGCCATGACCAAGTCCTGTTTGACCTGCAGCTTGTCCCTGTGTCTCTACAGGATGCTTTACTTGTCCTAGTCAGGTCTGGAGGCTCTGGGAAGGCATTTGCTGGGCAGCTTGACTGCAGAGAGCCAATGTTAGCTTGGCAGCGAGCTCTGGCAGGCTCCTCTCTCTGCCCTGTGTGCCCATAGGATGCACTGAGCAGGGCAAGGTATCCCAGGCTGGGAGATGGTGCTCTGTGCAGAGCTGAGCTCAGCCAGGCTGTGCTTGGTGCTGCAGGCCAATGCAGAGAAGCTGTGCCGCACCTACGAGGACCAGCTGAACGAGGCCAAGGCCAGAGTGGACGAGCTGCAGCGGCAGCTGACGGACGTGAACGCGCAGCGGGGCCGGCTGCAGACTGAGAATGGTGAGTGAGCACAAACCAGGGGCACCCAGAGCAGGACACCTGGGTGTGAGTGGGGCTCAGCCAGGCTGGGGAGTGGGGTTCAGCCAGGCAGGCTGTCCTCTGTGGCCGTGTTCACAGGGGTCCGAGAATGAGGGAAGAGATGATGATCTGACTCCATGTTTCAGAAGGCTTGATTTACTATTTTATGATATATATTATATTAAATCTATACTAAAAGAATAGAAGAAAGGATTTCATCACAAGGCTAGCTAAGAATAGAAAAAGAAAGAATGATAACAAAGGCTCTGTCTCAGAGAGTCCGAGCCAGCTGGGCTGTGATTGGCCATTAATTAGAAACAACTCTATGAGACCAATCACAGATGCACCTGTTGCATTCCACAGCAGCAGATAATCAATGTTTACATTTTGTTCCTGAGGCCTCCCAGCTTCTCAGGAGGAAAAATCCTAAGGAAAGGATTTTTCATAAAAGATGTCTGTGACAGTCCTCCTTCTCCCATGGAGGGAAAAACTAGGTGTGCCTCAGGAGGGATTCCTCACTGGCATCCTTTGCCTTTAACTGGGTGCACCTCTGCCCACGTCCTTGGTTGGGACAGCTGGAGGCCACAGGCTCTGGGAGAGTGTGGGCTAGTGCAGATTGCAGCCCTACGGCCCTGAAATAGCTGTTTTGGCTGTGTTTGAACCCAGGGGAGCTCACCCGACTGCTGGAGGAGAAGGAGTCCTTCATCAACCAGCTGAGCCGTGGCAAGGTCTCCTTCACACAGAGCATTGAGGAACTCAAGAGGCAGCTGGAGGAAGAGACCAAGGTGAGGTTTCAGGGCATGGTTGGTCTCTGAGTGACACTGTGAGGGAGGTGGGTCATACCCTGCACGCAGGGCAGCTCTTCACCTGGGAAGAACAGAAGTTCCCTGCTGCTGCTGGCAGTCCAGCTGCCATGGGCAGTGTCCTGGAGCCCGGAGTCAGCTGCTGCTCTCTCTCCCTCAGGGCAAGAACGCCCTGGCCCACGCCCTGCAGGCCTCCCGGCATGACTGTGACCTGCTGCGGGAGCAGTACGAGGAGGAGGGCGAGGCCAAGGGCGAGCTCCAGAGGAACTTGTCCAAAGCCAACGCTGAGGTGGCCCAGTGGAGAACCAAGTACGAGACTGATGCCATCCAGAGGACTGAGGAGCTGGAGGAAGCCAAGTAAGTCCCATGGCACAAGTCAGCTCCTTGTAGGTGGCAATTTTCTGTTCAGCAGTGGGGCTCTCCCAGACCTGGGGTGACACAGCATGCTCCTGCCTATTGCAAAATTAGGGCACCCCAGATGAAGGAGGAGAAAATGATGCCTTTGACTCTATGTTCTTAGAAGGTAAATTTATTACTTTATTATATTATTCTATATTACATTACATTACATCTAAAATGAATCTGCTAAGTACTCAACTCTATTTTACTGCATAGCATCTTGTGACTGTCAGCTGACAGTCCCAACACACACATGTGTGGTGTTTGTGAGGTCCCTAGGATGAGGTGAGAGATGAGAATCTGACTCCATGTTCTCAGAAGGCTCATTTATTATTATAATATAATATAATATAATATAATATAATATAATATAATATAATATTATATAATATAATATAATATAATATTATATTATATTATATTATATTATATTATATTATATTATATTATATTATATTATATTATATTATACTAAAACTATACTAAAGGAAGAGAAAGGATACATCAGAAGGCTAGAAAAGAATGAATAATAAAAGCTCGTCACTCCTCAGAGCCTTGACACAGCCGGACCTTGATTGGTCATTAATTTAAAACAATTCACATGTTTGGATAAACAATCTCCATGCCACAGAGCAGCAAAACATGGAGAAGCTGAGGCTTCTCATCTTCCCAGGAGAAGAAGGGATTTTTTCAGAAAATATGACAGTGGCACACATGGATGTAATTGGTCAGTGAATTAAAACCCTTAACACTAGAATCTAATTACTAATTCCCTTCAGGTAAACAATCTTTCACAATGTTGTTCACAATTCTACTTGGGAACAACACAGGTGCAGCAAATGAGGCAAGAATTGTTTTTCTTTTCTCTGAGCTTCAGAGAACATGAGTCTCAGAATATCTTTGGGGAGTCGTGCCTTGCATTTCTCTGTGCGGAGGAACGTGGTGAGGCCCAGAGGCTGTGGGGCAGGGCGTCACTGGGGCAGGGCACACTCACCCTGGGGCCGTGGGCAGGAAGAAGCTGGCCACGCGGCTGCAGGAGGCACAGGAGGCCGTGGAGGCCGCCCACGCCAAGTGCTCCTCGCTGGAGAAGACCAAGCACCGGCTGCAGACCGAGATCGAGGACCTGTCGGTGGAGCTGGAGCGCGCCAACTCGGCCTGCGCCGCCCTGGACAAGAAGCAGAGGAACTTCGACAGGATCCTGGCAGAGTGGAGGCAGAAGCACGAGGAGAGCCAGGTGGAGCTGGAGGCGTCGCAGAAGGAGGCGCGCAGCCTGAGCACGGAGCTCTTCAAGCTCAAGAACGCCTATGAGGAGTCCCTGGACAACCTGGAGACCCTTAAGAGGGAGAACAAGAACCTGCAGGGTAGGACTGGGCTCGGGCACTCCCCTGGCTCCTCCCTGTCCTCAGACGTGTGGGATTGGGTCCCTTGTTGGCCAGGAGAGGTTTGCTGCTCAGCACATCCCCTGGGGGGGTGCACAGCCCTGCTGGGATGCCAGTGTGTGTCCTGCCCTCGTGCTGGGCACACTCTGGGAGGACTGGCACAGCCACTTGGCTCCTGTCCCCAGATGGCTCCTGTTCCCAAATGGTGCTGCCTTGGGGGTGTTGCTGTTGGACAAACAGGTCTCCCAAGCACAGCCTTGGCTGCTCTTTGAGGGTCAGAGGGACACCAGCTGAGCCTGGGCAGGGGGATGGGGATGTCACTTGCCCAGGGCTGGTCCCACAAACTCCTTCCTGACCAAACTCCTCCTGTCCCTGGCAGAGGAAATTGCTGATTTGACTGACCAGATCAGTCTGGGAGGCAAAACCATCCATGAGCTGGAGAAGGTGAAGAAAGTGCTGGAAAGTGAGAAGAGTGATATCCAGGCAGCTCTGGAAGAGGCTGAGGTGAGTCCTTGTTTCCCATATGTTCCTGCTGTCCCCAGGAGCCACTGGCCCACCCTGCAGCTCTGGTTGTGTGGGGTGACAGTCCTGAGCCAGGCTGTGACCCCTGGCAATCCCATTCATGGGGGTCCTGCAACCCCTGCAGGCCCTGGGGTGGCTCCACCTGCTCTGCCCCTCATGGCAATGGGCTGGGGGACAAAGCCAGGGTGGGATGGGTGGCCAGAGGGAGCCCCCTTCCCAGGAACCACCTTCCCATGGCTGAGCTGTCTCTAGGGAGCCCTGGAGCACGAGGAGAGCAAGACCCTGCGCATCCAGCTGGAGCTGAACCAGATCAAGGCTGACATGGACAGGAAGCTGGCGGAGAAGGACGAGGAGTTTGAGAACCTGAGGTGTGTGGGGTGAGGGGACAGGCTGGGACATCACTGCAGGGGCAGAGCTGGCAGGGCTGGGTGTCCCCAGGGGACGTGGCTGATGCATGGCCTGTCCTGCAGGCGCAACCACCAGCGCGCCATGGACTCCATGCAGGCCTCGCTGGATGCAGAGGCCCGGGCCAAGAACGAGGCTGTGAGGCTGAGGAAGAAGATGGAGGGGGACCTGAACGAGATGGAGATCCAGCTGAACCACGCCAACCGCCAGGCTGCCGAGTTCCAGCAGCTGGGCCGCCAGCTCCAGGCTCAGATCAAGGTTGGGACAGACTGAGTGCTGTCCCTGCTGCCAGCCTGGCTCCTGGCTGTCCCCAGTGACCCCACGCTGCCCCACAGGACCTGCAGATGGAGCTGGATGACACCCAGCGCCACAATGATGACCTGAAGGAGCAGGTGGGGGCCCTGGAGCGCCGCAGCAACCTGCTGCTGGCAGAGGTGGAGGAGCTGCGGGCGGCGCTGGAGCAGGCCGAGAGGAGCAGGAAGCTGGCAGAGCAGGAGCTGCTGGAAACCACCGAGAGGGTCACCCTGCTCCACTCCCAGGTGAGGAGGCACTGCCTGCACTGGTGAGTCTGTCCAGCCATGGTGAGTGACCAGCCCTGGTCACACTGAGCCTGCTCTGTGTGTGCAGAACATGGGGCTGATCAACCAGAAGAAGAAGCTGGAGGCAGATGTCTCCCAGCTGAGCGGCGAGGTGGAGGATGCGGTGCAGGAGTGTCGCAACGCCGAGGAGAAGGCAAAGAAAGCCATCACAGATGTAAGAGAGTGGTGGGGACTGCTCTGTGGGTCTCACAACAACACTCAGCCCTGGCAGGGCTGCCTGGCCCTGAGGTGATGTCCCCCTGCCCTTGGCCTCGCAGGCTGCCATGATGGCAGAGGAGCTGAAGAAGGAGCAGGACACGAGCGCACACCTGGAGCGCATGAAGAAGAACATGGAGCAGACCATCAAGGACCTGCAGATGCGCCTGGACGAGGCAGAGCAGATTGCTCTCAAGGGGGGCAAGAAGCAGATCCAGAAGCTGGAGGCCAGGGTGAGACAGTGGGGGCAGATCCCTGGCTGTTCTTCAGGAGCCAACTCCTGGGGCTGCCCCAGTCCCTGTGGCACCAGACTCTGCCCCATCCCTCTGAGGACAGGTGGTGCCTCTGGGGGATCAAGGGACAGTCCCCTAGGCCCTGCTAGGCTGGGCCCTGCTCAGGATGGTTTTAGCTTCTACTGTGGCTTCTCTGAGCTGGGAAAGTGGCTTGGCTGTAGCTGGGCTGGTGCTGGTGCATGGGAGCCAAATGTTGAGCCAGTCTGTGCCCCCTGCAGGTGCGGGAGCTGGAGGGAGAGCTGGATGGGGAGCAGAAGAAGATGGCAGAGGCCCAGAAGGGCATTCGCAAGTACGAGCGCAGGATCAAGGAGCTGAGCTACCAGGTACAGCAGCTCTGGACACAGGTGCAGCCCTGGTCCAACAGCAGCTGGCACAATCCTCTTTGCCTGGCCTCTGTTACCCCAGAACCCATCCACAAAGCTCAGCCCAGCTTGGGCTGCCTCTGGGCTCTGTGGGCAATCACAACTGCACAAACTTCTCCATGTCACAACTGGGTCCTTCTTCCCATTTCCCAGCACCTCCTGACCTGAGTGATGGGACACAAGGGGGGACCAAGGGATGGTGCTGTGACACCAGGCTGGGTTGGTGGGGCAGGTTGGTGCTGTGTTTGTGACCTGGCAACACTGGGACTCTGATAAAGGTGGAGGTGAGGCACTGCTGGGGTCTGCCTAAGGGAGCTGGGGCACTTGCAGGCTGAGGAAGACCGGAAGAACCTGGCTCGGATGCAGGACCTGATAGACAAGCTGCAGAGCAAGGTCAAGAGCTACAAGCGCCAGTTTGAGGAGGCAGTAAGTGCCCGTCACTGCTCTGGGACGGGGGACAGGGCTGTCCCTCTCTGGGACTGCCTCCATGGCTGCAATGTGGGGAGCTCATTGCTGTCCCCTGTGCCCCATGCACCCTCCCCTCCTGTCTCCCTGCCAGGAGCAGCAGGCCAACTCCAACCTGGTGAAGTACCGCAAGGTGCAGCACGAGCTGGACGACGCCGAGGAACGCGCCGACATCGCCGAGAGCCAGGTCAACAAACTGCGCGCCCGCAGCAGGGATGTGGTCATCTCCAAGGTGGGCACCCCTGGAATGGGAGCGTGGGGAGTTGGGCACAGCTCCTGCCAGCCTGGAGCCAGGGCAGGGACCACAGGCACAGCCACACCAGCTGTGGCACTGCTGCCTCACCGCCCACTGACTCCGGGGCTGGAGGGTGGCAGGGCGCTCTGCGCCTCCAGATCCCTCCTCTCACCAAAGCCCTTTGGGGATTTTTTCCAGCATTAGGAGCCTGGCTGTCCTGTCCTGTCCTGTTCCAGCTGCTGCTGTAGGCTGGAGGCAAGTGGCTGCAACAGTCACTGTCAGCTTTGCATTGCATGAATAAACGTAGATTACCAGGACTGGCTGTGCTGTGTCACAGGGTAACCAGGGCCTGGCCTCTGCCCCTGGAGCATTTCACAGGGAGGCACAGGCAGGAGAGAAGCTCGGTCCTCTCTCTCCCAGCTCTATGGCCCTGGCTTGGGATGGGTTTTGGGAAAGGAGCCCTTTCCTCATCCCTCCCCACCAGAACACGTCTAACTGCAGGGGACCAGAACTGAGACAGACCTCAGCCACTATTCCTGAATACATAAAGCCCCCTATTACAGCCCTGGAGGGGGTTATGGCTTGGGCAAAGGCACTGGAAAGAAAAGACACCTCCACTCATTTCTTTAAAATAGATTTCTTTAATAGTTTCCATTTAATATGATTATTTGCAGTTAGCAAATCGGCATTAATCAGGGCAGCACGAACCTCAGCAATCCACGGGGACAGTGCACACTTCAGAGGTATTTGTTAGTGCCAGGGGTCCCACCTCCCTCCCAGCCCACCTCCATGGGCCTGGTCCCTCTCACCATGAGGGTGTTGTGGCATCTGGCATGGACAGACATCCCAAAGGAACGTGGCCCCAGCTGGGATTTGCCTGTGACCCTCTGTGCCCTGGGGCTGAGCCTTTTCCTGGAGCCCAGCTCGCTCCACCCCTGCAGGAGCTGCCAGCGGTTTCTGCCCTGTGCCCTTCTCAATCAGCCCAAAAGCAAAGCCCAGCCTGTGCTGCCAGGCCTGGGAGGACCCCCAGAGATGGGGTGGGCTCAGCTCAGCTTCCCCCAGGCCCAGGGGCAAGGCAGAGGCAGCTGGGCCCCAAACTGTCCTTAACACACAGAGGGGAGTGATAGTGCAGGGTTACAGCAGCAATCAGTGGATGCACCCATTAACTACACTGTGGAAAAGGCATCCCTTAACTTAAAAGCCTTTTAATTTGAAGCATTTATTTGAAGTGTACATCTATTACAGTTAAGAAGAAGCAAAGATACACCAAAAACACAAATACCCAAGAACAAAAAAAGTACAGATGAGAAAGAAATGAGCTGAGGGGAGGGAGGGGGTGACCTGGTGAGGAACAGAGGTGAAGCTGCCGTGGCAAGAAGCTCCCCAGGGTACCCTCACCAGAGCAGGGTGCAGCTCCCAGGGAGGGACACCAGGAGCTCCTGCAAGGCTCCAGCTTCATGCACAAGCTCAGCAGCTCTGACCACCCTGTGAGCCCACAGCAGGACACTGAGGAGTGGTAGAAGAGAAAGGAGAAGGGAGATGCTCAGAGACAGGTCCTACTCCTGGGGCTGCACCTCCTTCACTCCTCCAGCCCCAGCACAGGGAGCCTCAGGGTGGGTTTCATGCTGCTGGCAACAACGAGACAAAAGGCTGCAGCTCTGGGACATCCTCACCCCTCTGGAGCCTGGACAGAGCCGAAGTCATCTCGTCAAATAAATTAGAAAATGTTAAAAAAATTCAGATGATGCATTTCAAAACTGATTTCTTTTAGCTGTAGCTGCAAGACATGTTTCTGACTTTAATGTAGTGGCTTAAGTGTAGTGTATCTCATTCCTGGGTATTGGAATGTGTTGGAGCAACATGGTGTTGGTGAGCAGGCAGGGCACATGCAGGTTTGGCAATCGACTGCCAAAACCCCATTCCCCCTTCCCAACATATCCTACAAAGTTACTTTCAACCAGGAGTGTTTATTCCCAGCATTTAACACATTCTGATTAAAACAGATCCAGGAAAAAACGGACATCTCCAGTAAATATTGCACTTTCAAGATTAATGTGTGTGTTGATATTAAGGGCTGAAAGCAGAGACTGACATAAGACTTCCAGGCATAGCAGGTTAACATCAAGAGCAATGGTCCTGAAAAGGATTTTAAAACCAGATTAGTTACCCAAGAAGGGACAAGCCGCAAGTTTAGAAAATTAGTACATTTTAATGCTAGTGCTCCGTGAAAAAGCCAACCCCTGTTGCAGTTCCACCACTGCTGAAATGTCTCTGTTCTCCAGCACTGCAAACGCCTCCGGATGGGAAGGATGTGCAGGAAGGACAGCAGGAGCAGAGGCTCTCTCCTAATGCACAGACAGATTTAGTACCAAATGATCCAAAAGGCGATGGTAAAGAGGTGACTGGAGCTGGGGCTCTCAGGAATTAAAAGCACACACACGCACACACACTCATGCTCTAACCAAGCCCAAAGCCCTGATTCCAAAGCCCGGTGGAAGAGTTAACACCTGCAGGGAGTCCTCGTGGTGGCTCTGCACGTGGCTGGTGCTGGGGTCCTGCTCAGATGGGCTCCTTGGACCTCACACTTGGAGGGCAATTGCTGTGCTTTTCAACTTGCTCGTCCTGGCAGCCCTGAGAGAGCCACCCCTCAACCGGCACATACAGAGAAGAGAACCCTCACGTCAGCAAAACCCCTTCTGCCAGCCCCGCCGGACTGGGAGAGAGGAGAAAAAAAATAATACAGGCTGGTTTGTGCAGGTGATTATTTTTATCCCAGAACAACTGGAAGATACATCCCTGAATGTGTTGCCCAGAGAGCTGTCCGAGTCTCAGAGGTCAGAGCTGGGGGCCGGCAGGGGCGGGACGATGCTCCGCAGCTCCGAGCTGCACACACACACTACACAGCGTATCCCTGAAAATCCCCGGGCTGGGAGGGACCCTCCGAGCTGCCCATCACAAGCTGGAGGTGGCAATTACTCCTCGGAGAAGTCTCTGTCAATGTCCATGTACGCCTCGTCGATGTAGCTGACTATGGCACAGGGGGACGTCCGGTCCGGACTGAGCAGTATCGAAACAGTCTCTTTCCAGTAGGTAAAACTAATACAGGAGCTCTGTGGGCACAGACAACAGGGGTCAGTGGAGGCCACAGCAGGGAACACCTCCCAAAGCTGAAAATCACTCCCTATTCAGCCTGAGCTGCCCAGCCCCACAGTGTGACCAGCACTTTGGGCTCCCCACTCTGCCCTCCCTCCCTGGGTGTTGAACAACTACACCCTCTACACTCTCCAGATGAAGATAAGGACTCCCAGTGCTTGTGGCAGCTGCTAAAAGCAGCACAGGGTGACCCCAGCCTGCCTGGACCAGTACACCTATAATCCAAACTTGCCCTCTGCTGTCCAGTCCAAACACAAACTGGGACGCTGTGGTGCCGCAGGTAAGCCAGTGCTGAAGGAGCTCCTGAGAGCACAAAACCCAACACACTCCCTGCTCACACCCCTCCTGCATTATTCCTTCAAAGCCAAAAGGCCACCCCAGCAGCCCAACGGCAGACCATGTGTCACCCACATAACTGGATAGTTGGTTATTCCTACCCACCAGTGACCCAGGACAAGTCAGCTCTGGCACAGAAACCTGCAGGATGCTCCCTTGGCTTCCAGCAGCTACATCAGATTTTCTTCCTGCACTGTTTGCAACACCAGGAAGAGGGAACAGTCTGGCTAAGGTGCTAACTAACTACTCTGGGAACTGCATTCTGTCCTGCCTCCTCCTCCCTCTCAGCACTGGCTCAGGTCTCACTGCTGTGTGCCACAGCCACCTCAGGCTCTGTTTCTGGGGAAGCCCAGCACCTGCCTTGTGGAAGCTTGGCTGAGATGTGAAAAGCACCACAGAGCTACACTGGGAACTTCCTCCCTTCTTTCCCTTCCCAAGCTCCCATTTCTGCCAGGGGACTGGCAGACAGGTGTTGCCATGCTAAGAGGGTCACATACATTTTCTAAGCAGGTGCTGTCTTTGTCCTTGTTGAGGTAATGCTGCTGCCAGAACCGCAGGAGGCTGTGGAAGTTGTTCAGGATGAAGCCAGGGTATTTCTCTGTGTATTCCATCTGTTGCAAGGTGCGCAGATAAAAAGGGAGCTTTTCTTTCCTTCGGGCCAGCATTAGGATAACTAAACTTGTGTTCAAACAACTGACATTTTCCTGGAAGTAAAAATGACACAGCAAAAAAATGTAAATGCCAAGACAGCTGTTGTATACATGTTCCTATAAAACAAGCCTGTGGAAAGCCCACAGTGGAAGTGTTCTTGCACACAAGGCAAGGAAAAAGGGACAAGGGTGTCCTCCAGGGACAGGAGGCTCAGCCCTGCTCACCACTGCAGTCCCAGAAAGGCAAGTGCAGGATCTGGCAGCTCTTTACCTGTGTAAGTGTCTGTACATGGATGATGTTGATGAGACGGAAGAGGAAGGACATTCTCATGGACATCTGGGACATGTAGGACAGGAGGCGGCACTCGGACAGGACCTCTGCCACTGCAGCAAGAGCAGAAACACAACCACCAGGTGTTACAGTGTCACAGACACAGTTCATGAAAAATCCTTTCATTAGGGCTTTTTCTCCTGAGAAGCTGAGAGGCCTCAGAGGAAAAGAAAAACAATGATTATCTGCTGCTGTGGAATGCAACAGGTGCATCTGTGATTGGTCTCATGTGGTTGTTTTTAATTAACGGCCAATCCCAGTCCAGCTGTCTCAGATACTCTGGTCTATCACAAGATTTTATTATCATTTCCATTCCTTTCTATTCCTTGCTAGCCTTCTGATGAAATCCTTTCTTCTATTCTTTTAGTATAGTTTTAATATATCATTTTCTTTTAGTATAATATATATAATAAAATAATAAATCAGCCTTTTGAAACATGGAGTCAAGATTCTCATCTCTTCCCTCATCCTGGGACCCCTGTGAACACCACCACATTACAGCAGCTCCTTTGAGCCAGGTCTGATGAGCTCTTGGAGGTCTAGAACAAACCCAAGATAGCTCAGTTACTTTTGGAGGCATAAAAATCAGCAGGATGGCTTCTGTTGCAGTGTTGGAAACAAAAAGGTTTAATAAAAGGCAAAATAACAAACAAGAGAAAAATCAAGCTAGGTGCAGGAGGTCTTTCCTCCTGGTAAAACTCCTCACAAAAGCCATTAGTTTCTTTGTTCTCTTCTTTTTCTAGTAAATTACCTACGTGGGACTTTTTGGCTTCTGTCCAATTAGCTACCCTTAAGTTTGAGGTGAAGTCCCCCAGGCCTATGAGGTGGCTTTTTCACCAAATCAAGGAGATAATTTCTGGGCTTCTTTCCTTTTTGAGGGGACAAAGGAGAGTTCTGTCACTCCATCAACAGGAGGCACACTCCTGTATCCAGGCACTGGAGGCTCAGACACATTGATCCAACCATCAGGGCAGTAAGAACGGGTGCTCAAACTTTCCATGTGGCATTTCCTTGTCTAAGCCCTAAAGTGTCAAAGGCCAGATTTACATTAACCATGATCAGCACTGAAGAGCCCCAGTCCCACCCCACTGCTCACCTTTAGCATCAGACTGATTCTCAAAGCGGTCCAGGGACAGCGTGATGCAGCGAACCAGCATGTTTGAGTCCACCAGAGAGCTGTTGATCTGATTTAAAAAGATCTGGAACTGAACAGAGACACCTTTTAGTGTTGAATTTCAAAGATTTAAGTCTATTTATACTCAGGGTCATTACCTTTTTGGTATCTCGAACAAGGTAAGAGCAGACACTGCTCCCAGCCCTGCCTTACCCTGCCCAAGCCAACACTGGCACTGAGGGCTGACAAAAGGATCACTTAAAAACACCATGGAATAGATAAATGCCATCCTGGCACCCCTAAAATCACTTCTGAAGCTATGTCACTCCATTGAAAGTGAGATTTCATACACTAATTGTTTTGAAAGAGGGGGAATTCCTGCAGCTCCATGTTTTCCTACACTGATTTTGTACAAACAGTGCTATGGAGGAATACAGTGAGGGAGTCACACACAATGAGAGCTAAACCCAGTCAGAGATCAATACACAGGAAGCACAGAGGAAATATAAAGACATTCTCTAGAATGTCTGAGTTCATTTACTAGAGAAGAACCTCCAAAATAAATGCAGCTCTTTAAAATACATTTATACATCCCTTCTCCAAAGCCTACCAGACCTAACAGCAATGAGAGAAAAATTACAGCAACAAAAAAACAGTGTAAGGCCATTCAGAACCTACCCACCAGCTGATGTTAAATGTCCAAAGTGCACAAGAGCATGAAACCACTTTGTACAGAGCTGCCCACTGATGTGCAGCTCAATTTTACAGCTAATTACAAAAGCCATGGCTTCTTAAAGTGGCTCTAAATTCAAATAACATCAAATATCTATGTCTGTTTGCAGTACCAAGTATTTTAAGCCTTATTCATGAAAGAATTCCCACTGCAAGCTCCAGTGAAAGATTTTTTGGAGCTGTCTCAATGTCCACAACTATTACTTAACCACAAATCTGGCAACTGCACAGGAAATGTTCTGCTACCCTTGAGCCTGACCTCAGGCCTGCCTGATCATGAACAGGGCAATGTTTGCTGACCAGCTCAGCACTCAGTGTCTCAGGACAGCTGGAGCACTGCTGGAAACACTGAGAGGCTTTGGCAACTCAGCCCTTTATGTTGATTGTGCCCCAAGCTCTGAAACCACACCAAACGCAAATGAATGTGAGTTTTAGTGCTATGTTTGCTTACAAAAGGGTGTAATCTGAGCCAAAGGGGACAGATCTTACAAATATTTACCTTCTCATCTGTGTTGATGTATTTGTTGAACCTCTTGAATGCATCAATATTGAATTTCATCAGCTCTCCCAGAAGGTCAAAGTAACTCTGAAGCACATCCCGTGACTTGCACTCACTATCAACAATGCAGTAGAGAATATGCTGGCAGGGGAGGAAAACATGTTATTGCCAGAGCTTGGTCCAAGCCAGCAGCACAACACAGACTGTGATTTAATCAGTATTTACAGCATTTATCTGCAAGTTTTTGGGTGACTGAATGCCACAAAACCAACTAAAGATGATAATTCAGATGAGTCTTTTGTTAAAATGAGTTCCCAGTGATGTAGGTTATACAAATGGCCACATCTGGCTGCCACAAGCAGAATTACAGGTATTTTTTAAGTGTTCCCAGCATTTGTCACAGTTACACAGGAATAAGGGACAGTTTTTAATTTATTATTGTTGCATCTATTGTGATTTATCCAGTGAACTGTGATCCTGATTTCTCTCCCTGACTGTTTATTCCTCCACTACTGCAAGGGAGCATTTCCTGCTGAGTTTTAAACCCAGCATAATATTTAACACTCCATTTTTATCCACTTTTGGTTCACTGCAGATAAATCCTTCTTGATTGCTATGGAGGATGCCTGACATGAATTTCCCTACCTCCAGGAGCCCTCTCTTGAGGAGGAACATCTGGTCTGCATAGGAGGTGGTGCCTCGTAGAAAACTTTCAACTGCCCTTGCTTGCCAGAACCTGAGAAAGAGAAGAAAGGAGGTGTTGGTTTTAGGGCAAGGGAAGTACTGGATTGCAACTGCAATTTAAATCCAGTTTCCTGATCTGGAATCACTGGAATTTCAATCCACTCTGAAGTGGAGGCAGATCTGTTGATCCTGCAGAAAATCACTGGTTGTGATTTCTTCCCACCTGCACAACAAAGCCAGACCTTTCCACAGTTTATTCTCCAACATTCCCAGCTGCTCTAAGCTGGACAAAACCAAAGCTACATCCCAGGGGTCTCAAACCCCTCCCCAGAGGCACAGTGAACCCACCTGAAGGAGGATTCTGCTGGCTCCTTCTTCATGACCTGCAGCAGTCTGGTCAGCAAACCTCTCTTCCCATCACAGACAAGGCTCCTGCAGCAGGTGGGAAATGACAGCTGAGTGGGAGGGCTGGGCAAGCACTGAGCACTGAATCCAATCACTGCTCCACAGCTTTTCATGATCAAAATCTCAGTATTGAAGGACACAGTACAAATATTGTGCTAGTTCTACCAGCACAGGAGTTCTCCTCACTGCCCTTGGTAAGTATCTGCAATACCTGCAACATGACTTCCAAATAAGTCCAAAAGAAAAACTTTCTCTCCAAATTTTAATTATTTCAGAAATACCAATTCACACCTTGTGTGAATCAAGAAAGGAAAATACTACATTCAAGCTTAGGAATGAAAGAAATTCCTTTTTTTCCCCCCTCATAAAATGTAAAGGAAAGTCTAAATTCCATTTAGGAGGCAGAGTATGGAAAGCTGTGTGCTACATTAGGCTGTACAACTGCAATTTTACTTGTATTAAACAGCACCTTCAATGGAGCATTCACCTGCAATAAATTCATTCACAAGTAATGCCCTGATCTCATGTATCAAGAAAAGCAACATGAAAACTAAATGCTAGGGGTGAAAAAAAAAAAAACTTCTTCCCAATTAGACACAGTATTATGATAATAACTGTAATCTAGAAATCCTCTTAGAGATTCCCTTTTGGAGTGAGGTAAATCTGCTCTGTGCAGACCAAGTCCCTGCTGATACCCTGGGAGTACTCTGACAAAATAAATTCTGCAAACAACCTTCCATCTGCTGAGCTTTATACACCAGAATCATGTATTAAAGAGATTATTAGATCAAAACAGTCCATCTAACAGATACTCAAATGCAACAGAAGAGATTCTCTAAGTGGTTTAACATGTTAATCTAATTTAGCTTGTTCTGGTTATTAGCTGCTGTTAAAATATTCTCAGCAGACACTTGGATGTGTTCATGCAGCCTGGAAATGGACATTTCTGTGTGCACACACTGCTCCTGAATGCCAGAACTAAGATGTAACAGCAATTAAATTATTTGAGGGATGATTTGAGTTTATTTTCCAGGTCTGTCTGCAATGCCCAACATGAGGACAGCCAGACAAGCAGATCCAGGACATCACAGTGAAATCTGAGCCATGAACTCAAACCCCCTTTTTATTAGGGGTTTTAAAGTTGCTTTTGTTTTTGGAACACCTTATTCTGAGCACAAGCCCACCTGAGATTTGCTAATGACCATCAACATCCCACAAGCCTGGAAACCTCCCACTGAAAAGACAGAGGTCAAACAGAGCAGCTGATGTCAAACTTACCCTGGAAGTGCTTCCCAAACTCTGAAATTGTGACCCTGAGCCCCCCCTCACCTGTCAGTGTTGACCACTGCATCCACTTCAGGGATGTTGGCTTTGTGGGAGATCGCACTCAGCTCATTCAGCTCCTGGCTGTTCAGAAGGAGATATTTGTTCCTAAAGCGAGACAGGGGGGGAGGAGGGGAGAAAAGCAGGATGAATTCAAGAGGCAAAAATGCAATTTCATGAAAAGCAGAGGCACAGGACTACAAGGGCAAGCTGCTTTATCCTGGCTGCTCTTCACAGCATTCCTGCTCTGCTCCCTGCACCAGGCCAGCCAGGAAAATCTCCTCCAAAATTCACCAAATGCCACTTCCAACACTGCCCAGCTTTCAGATGATGGTTCTTTGCTGACTTTTGGGATTTTTTGGTTTGTAAATATTTTCTTTTGGACAATGCTAATTTTATAAATCTAAGCAACATTTTGCTGAATTTCAGACCAAAATTAGTATGAAATAGCAAACTCTTTCACAATTTCCTGAAGTTCTTCTCCACCCTATACTGACTGCTCTTTTTAAGTAATAAATCTCTTTCTAAGTAAGAAAGCAGAAACTGCAAAAAAGGACTCAATCATCCTGGTATTTTGTTATCTGAACAAACTTTACCCTGGAAATATTTAAAAACATCATGAAAAGTAAAGATCCAAATAAAAATAGATAAAAAACCCAGGAATGTACATATATTCTTTATCAAATACTGAACTTTTCATAATGAAAATAAATTATTTTGTCTGTAAAGAATAAATCTGCCAGAGCAGAAATGTAGTCCAGGGGCCCCCTTTGCCCACAGTGTGCTCCCTGAGAGTCTTTCTGCTTTCCAAGTGTTCAAAATCAGACAGCAAAGATTCTTTTTAGGAAAGCTCAGGGGGCAGAGGATGCAGTGATGAGTGTGAGGCTCCCTCTTGTTTCTAACATTCTCCTCAGGTTCGTGCTCACTGAAGTTCTTGTGTAAAGCTGCCTTTGATGTGGACTGAACAGTTTCTGCAATGAGAAGAGAGCCCCTTTCTCCCTGCAATAAACAGCTCTGCAAGTCTGGTTTGGACACAATTTCACTGCATGAACACCAGCACACAAGCACTTTGCTCTCATCTTGTCCTCAGTTAACTCAGCTTATCTGTGATTTCATAGAAAGTTCATGTAATTATTTAAAGCCCCAACAGATTCCACACATTCCACTTGCTCCAATGCTACAGCTGGGAGCTGTTTGCTGCTCAAACAAACCTGAGATCTCTGTAGCAGCCATTTAAGTAGTAACATCACCTGTAGAGATTTTACTGGAATACCTGGAGTGATTCCCAGGCAAACAATGTCTTGCATGAAGGATTTACAACAGTCAGCATTCCCTCCCTCCCTATGTCCAGCAGCTCTGCATTCTCAAAGCTAATATCCCACAATCAAAAAGGCTGATGTTTGAAATCTATCCAACAGGACTAAAATCCTGCAGAAAAAAATCAGCCTGGCTGTAGGAATGAGCAGCACCTCAAGTACAACATGGCTCTAACACAGGAGTTTGTAAAGAAGGGACACCATCTTTCAGGACTGATGGAATGCAGGATGCAATTCTACAAGTCTCAAACACCTCTGTACCAGCAGCACAGCATTAAATATTAAATATTAAATAACCCCAAGCAAACTGCACCACCCCTCCAATTATTCCAGCACACCCAAGTTTTCCAAAGGATTTATTCTGAAGGCAAACAGGAGATTTCTTTGTATTTCCCTGGCTCACTGTCAGCTCTCAGTAAAAGGCAAAAAAGAAGAAAGCTGCCTCCTTATTCCTTCAGCCAGAAAGTGTTAACTCATCCTGTACATGTTGCAGCTCATCTCAACACAAGACAAAATGAGCTGGGTTTAAGCCACAGATTATGTGTTTAATATGGTTAAACCCCTATTCAGACACATTCAGACATGCCCACCACAGAGCAAATTCTTAGGCTGTTACAGCAAGAGCTGAAAGGAACACAAAGTTTAGGGACAACACAACATTCCCTTCACATGGAGCCTGCCCTGTGCCCAGGACACCTGGAACCACAACCAGGCAAACAGCACCAAGCCACAACCACCACAGCTTCTCATACTCACTCATGGTGGTCACTGAAGCTCTGAAGAAGCCTCAAGAATTGTATCTTTAAAGTAATGTCCTAAAAAGAGACAAGAAAAGAGAAAAAAACAGCATTTCTTTAGTATTTTTGGCTGTCATTAGTTATCAAGCAGGCATGAAACAGCTGAATGGAAAATCTTTCCAAATCAACCCCCTTTGGACAGCAGAGCAAGTGACTTGCACAAATGGAGAGGCTGCACTTCCCAAAATAGAAGTGGAGATTGTCTCCAAGTCTATGCACATAACAGGTAATAAATTCCTTCTCACTGCAAAGGCAAAAAAGCTTAGAATTGTACTGATCATATTCAGAATGTCTAGGTTTGGAAAGAAAAAAAAAACTGTAGAGTCCAACACAACTCCCTAAACCTGACTGTGGCATAATTTGTACTCTGCACCCCTCCTAGGTATCTTTTCTTTGAATTTTGGTTGTCTTCTACCTCTGGCCTCCAGGGTCCAGAAATTTACTCCTTTCTGAGCTCTCAAAATGAACATGTTTTCCTTCCAATGAACAAACAAACCAGGAGAGAGGGGAGAGGCTAAACTGGCCCTGCTGCATTGCTAGCATGAGCCAAGGATAAACTTCAATGAAATCAATAATCCCCCAAAATCTGAGTGACACAGCATCTCACTGATGATACAAACACCCAGATGCTCAGCACAGCTCCTCAGAACTGTGTGCCAGGATGAAAACCCAGAACTGCAGAGTTGCTCACCGGGCTGCAATCACAGTTCTGGTTGTGTCCATGCAGAACCAGGGCTGAGGCCGAGTGCTTCCTCCAGATGAGTTTGTCAAACAGGTTATTGAGGCCAGGAATGAGTCTGAACTCTGCTATCATCTTATGAACCTGGGGAACAAGAGAGGTACAAACATGTCTGCTCCAGCCTAAACACAGATTTAATGCAGTCTGCAAACAGATGGGCACAGTGATGTCATCCTCTGACAAAAGGATGTGAATTCTTGTCTCCAACAGCAAATGTTTGTGTTAACCACAGTGCAGCAGTTTCCATTTGTGGATGTGGATAGAAAACATCCACATTGGATAGAAAACAGGTTTAAACCAAGCATCTATTTTGGGATAAAGCTCTTCACCAGCACTTCAGTTAACCACTGTGTCTCTGGAAGCAGCTTTGGGCATCAGGACATCACATCCAGCACACTGAAAATGCATTTTACACCAAACAGCTGAGCTGGGGATATTCTGCAGCCACTCAATCCCCTGAGTGTCCTTTCCCTTTGCAGACACACAGCTGCTGCTCAGGCAGGCCTCTGAGGGAAAAAAACCCCATCAAAATTGGTTTTGTTCATCAAAACACCTGAGCAGAGTCCAGCAGTAACACAACCACACCACACTGCTCCTTCAGGTTAAAGAGAAGCTGAACTTTAGAGAAAAAAAAGTCAAATTGCTCATTTATCAGTCTGCCTGGTACATATCTTTAATTCATATTTAAAAAGCTAATAATTTTGGTGTGAACAGCTGGTTAATAACTGCAGTCCAAGCTGGGATATTTTTTGATGTAAGGACTTTAGAAGATGAGGAGTAAGGGAAAGTGGGATTCTTATTAGATGTAGGCCTAGTACAACCATTATTCCTTGTGATATGGTTTCAAATGAAAACCACATGACTGGAATGTACAACATTCTGCAAAAAAATAAGCAGCCAAGTAATGGACAGGTTCCTTAAAACTAACAAACAAAATCACTTAAAAACACCCCAGCTTGTCTCAAGATCCAGAACTGTAAGCAGCATCATTTAACGCAGATCAATCTTTGTTTTATTTACTCAAACACCTAAATGAATAAAAATATCTGAAGCTGATGCTGTTTTACAGGTTTTAGCTCTAGTTTGCAGCACAGCTGATGGCTTTTTGCACTCCTCTTGGCTGTCCCACCTTGATGGAAATCATAAATTAATGCTGGACACCACAAATACACACCTGAGGAGCATCCAGCTCCTTCCCACCCACAGACTGCTGAGCTTGGAGTCCTCTGGTGCTCCATTATTTTGAGACACTCTTGGACAGGAATCTCTGAGAACAAAGTGCTCCCTGTAGTGGCCCTGTCCCTCCATGGCACAGGCACAGCAGGAGGGAGCCAAGAAGGAGCCTGAGCTGCCTGCAAGAGCCTCAGCCCTCACTGAAGGAGCAGCTCTCTACACTCAGTGTTAACTCCTCAATCTGCTCCTCTCCAAATGACTCACTCAGATTTCAAATCGGTGCAGTTCAGTTTGCTCTGAATGCTCACCTGACCAAGCTCCTCAGTCACATCTCTGCCTCTGCACCACTCCCTCCCAGAGCTCAAACTCATTACAATTACTCTGCCTGAGGATGCCAAGACAATCCCTGCTCTATATTCAACTTTCAAGCTACTTTGGCTTTTTCCTGCTGCCATCCACCTTCACAGGAACTGCTCTTTTCTTTCTCAACACTAAAACTGTCTCTGCTAAGCTGAGTTTCTGTGTGTGCAGTGTGGCTCCCTACAGCAGGAGCAAGGAAATCATCTGATGGCTCTTCAACACAACACAGACATGCAGGACAGCCTAAAAAATACATTAGGAGAGTAATTTAGGGTGTGATCATAATGAGAAGGCAGCAAAGGCCCAGATCTCAGAGAAACACCTCTTATTCCCAAGGTGAGGTCATCCCCAACATGGCAACAGGAGGAGCCAAGTCACTGCTACCAGAGTTATCAATTTATGCAAATTAGCCAGCAATTAAGTTTAAATCAAGCATTCAGAGATTCATTTGGGGACAGGCTGAGTTTGGGAGGCTGCACCTTGCCAGACCATTATGTCAATTATTACAGCAGACTGAAGCAGGTTTGTGTTGCCCTTAATAAATTCTATCAAAAATGAACCCAATCTAAAACCAGCAAGTTCTCTGGCTGCCCAGACTGGTACCACAAATCCTGTGCTTTTATTCCTTCCAAGAAAAGAGACCAAAAAGCAGCTGAGATGCTTGTCTGAGGGTGCTGCTGCACACTCTGTGCCTGCATTCCAGAGCTTCCCATGGAGAACAGCTCAGCTCCAGTGCCTGGCTCTCAGGAAGGGCAGGGGATTCACACAAATTCACACAAAAAGATCTGCCACACAAATCTTATGCAGATTGAGGAATGAAGGATGTAGCATGTGTTTTAAAGGCAGAGGATTTCACAAATCAAAACAAAACAAACACAAAACAAAGGACAACCTCTCCCCAACCAACTCCCCCAAAAACAAACAAACAAAAAACAAACCAAAACCCTAAAACAAACAAATAAAAAACCCTGACTCTGGATAAGAAGTGTTTGGGAATGCAGTAACTCAAATCTTCAAGATTTGAATTCAACTCCAGTCCAGAATCAGTCCTGGGAAGAAGTGAACTGCAGGCCACCTTTATCCTTGCTTTCCCCATCTGCAGGGGGGCAGAAATAGCAGATGAAGGATAAGAGTTGTGTTCCCAGGAAATTAAAACATAAATTCCTCTTCAAAGCTAGCTGCTTCAGCAGCAGATTTTTTTGCCTTGTCACATTTGACAGGAACACACCACAAGTGACCTAGGGGGAGAAAGAATCCAGCACATTCAGCTGCAGCAGGATGAGTGCAGGCTGCAAGCAGTTTCTGCAGAATCTATAAACCTGCATTCTTTTGGGGAGCTCAGGCAGGGATGAATTGGATGAATTATCTGCCTTGATACAATGGAAAAGAAAAAGTCCTTCTAAAGGATCCATGTTCTGCTAGTTTCAGTTATGTTTTGGGCTTTGTTTACATTTTATTTCATGCCTAACAGGAACAGCACTTCTAAAAGAATGACAACATGATTAGGAGTTGTTTATGGTTTCTGCAAGAATTACTGGTTCCCTCTGCTTCCTCTTATGCAGAATCTGCTGCTTTTAATGCCAAGTGTCTGCTGAGAGTCACAAAATGCCAGGATGGCTTGGGATGGAAGGGATGTTAAAGCCCTGCCATGGGCAGGGACACTTTCCACCAGACCAGGCTGCTCCAAGCCCCAGCCTTGAGCACTTCCAGGGATGGGGATCCTCAAGCTCTGCTGCAGGTTTGGAGGGAACAGGTGAGTTATGTTTGGGACCTGTATTCAGATTAAGAGATTCAGGAGATTGCCCTGAGGGGTGTTTGTGACTGATACCCTGGGAGGTTACTGCCACAGAACAAAATAATCCAGATAAATGTACCCACAACAGCCTCTCCTGCCTAACACAACAGCCTTTCCTGTGGCCCTCCCAGTGTCCAGGATATCTGAATGCCCCTGCTATGCCAAGCTCTGCTGAGTTGAGCAGACTGCCAATGCTGGAAACCTGTCAAAACCTCACCAAGGATTGCTTTGCTTTTCCCTTCACAACCTGCTTTTGACCTAGTTAAATCAAACCACAGCCAAGCTGCAGTGACTGGTTCTTCATAAGCCTGTGTGAGGCAGGGATTTTTTTTTTTTTTTTCATTTTAAAAGGAAGAAAGGCAAAGGAACAGATGAGTGGGATTTGCAGGCAGTGACCAGTGCAGACAGCACTGAAGTGCTGGCAGTTGAACACTTTGCCAAGTCAGGGCAATATGCTGCAAAAATCATCCAGAGTATTTCCAAATGTGAAAGCAGCCAAAGAAGGGTAAAGCCTGAAGGGGCTTCATCCAAAGTGGGCACCAGGAGGGGGGAGAACTCCTGACATCATCCAGGTACCCACACACTTGCTGCATCCTCCTGCATCCTCCTGCACCAGAGCAGGGTGTGACAGCCCTGCCCCAGCTGGGTACCTTGAGCTTTGCCCTGGCATTTCTGTGCCCATGCCCTCACTCAGGAGCACTCAGGTTTAAAGAGACACCAAGTGTGACTGTGGGCATCCACTGGGGCTCACCTGATTCCTCTGCCTGCCCATGAGCAGCACACAGAGAACATACAGCACCTCCAGCTTGTACATGATCTCGTGCATGATCTTCATGGACTGGGGCAGCTGTGTCCTTGTGGAGGTGTTGGCCAGCCCACTCTCATCTGAAGACTCTGAAAAAGATGGCAAAGATGTGAGACTGAGGCAGCTTCAACAGGAAAGGATTTGTTACAGTTGCTGCTTTTACACTGAACACTGCAGATGCAGGACACAGCTGCTGGAATTTTCTCCTTAACTAAAAATAGTAATGTACAGGAAATAACCAATTTGAATTAAATGCTAGAGAAAAAATATAGCTGAAATTTTAGAGGAGATAAAAACAGATTTTTAAATTCTATTTTCATAACAGACTAAATGGCAGCATCTCCTTAAAGTAAGTAGGCTCACCTAAATGAATTAACAGACTGCTGCACCAGGGCACGGCAGAAAGGTAATAAAAGTAGATGGGAGATTATCAGAAGCACTTACTATTAAATCTATTTTTATTTCATACCTCAGTACCAGTATTCTTAGGCCACAGTTAAATAAATTTCATAACCTTAGAGAGAATTACCCTGCTAAGAGCAGAAACAGGAGTATGAAGTATTTTGAGTTCTACCAGACATACACTGCATTTTTGCCATAAAAAGGGTGAAGAAACAAACCACACACGTGCTCCAAAGCATTTTCCTAAGGTTGCATTAACACTTCCACTGGAACTTTTTTTTTTTCCAATTAACTTCTTTAATTTAGCTGGAACTACCTTTCCTTTTTAAAGAAGGGGACACTTGTTTTGTATGAAGCATTTGAACCCAAAAACAAACAAAAAAAAAACCCAAGCATTGATCACACTATCAAAACTATGAGCCAAAGTTTTAGGGTAAAATGCTGGTGAGGCCACTTACCTCAGGAGGGTTATTTTAATCCCTCCAGAGGAGGTTAGGGCTGAGGATGCACAACCCCTCAGTGTTAGCTAGGCATGCAAAGGGCACACACTGCTGGAGGGTTTTTCCTTTAGCTAATTTTAATTCAGTGAAAAAAATCAGTGTTACATGAGAACAAAACAGCAGTCAGACCTAAATGTTGATATGTGAGTCCTCCATGGAAGGAAAGTGGAATCAGGACCAGAAGACAGCAAAAGCAACACCTGGCAAAAACCCTGAGCAAGGTTAAGACATTCATCAGCTGCTGGTGGGTGGAGGGATGCAAGGCAGGTACCTGTGCTGCTCTGCTCTGCCTCTTCATTTGCCACTCTCATCAGTGCATCCAGCACCAGGGCATTGTCCAGCCAGGTGTACCACTCCTCCAGCTCCTGCAGGAAGCTGGAAGTCCCTGTTGTTTCAGACACTTTCCTTGTGGCCAGTTTGCACAACCGCTCGATGAAGCCTGGAATATTCAGAAGTGTAGCTGAAAAAAATAAAGAGAAAGAATTTGATTACAGTGTAAGATCACCAGCACATCTACTTTAGGAATACAGAAGTATATTGTTAAAAAGATCTGAAGATGGAAGAACTCAGCATACTCTTCTGTTATGGATTAGAAAAGAGCAATAATTCAGTGCTGTTCTCCAGTTTTATCAAGGAACTGATCTGGCTGAAAACTAAGCTGGCAGAAATAAAGCAGCAGCCATGGGAAGGGGCAGCTCCACCTCACCTTTCCTCCTTCATTTTCCCTCCTGTGTTGTTGGTCTGTAGTGACTGAACTGGCTCAGGGAGGAAATCTGACAGCTTCTCAAGTAAAAAGTTCCTGAATTAGCTCCTCATGGTGCAAAATAGGTGAGAACACAGCACAGCAGCCCCAGGTGTGAGGGTTTTAACTGTGGAGCTGCACCCTCAGAAAGAGCAGTGGAAAGACAGGAGTCACTGCTCTGCAAATGTTTGGGGAGGTGCAGTTTGCCTTCAAGAACAATTTAATGACAGGACCTGTTTATTAAAGATACATGGTTAAAGCTTCACTTCCCACCTGCAGGGGCAAGGAGAAAAGGACAAAGATTTTGCCATGAACATTACATGAAAGAGCTGCATCTCTGAAAGAATAAGCTCCCTGATAAAGTTTTAAAGATAGAATATACTGTACAGCCTTTGAATCAGTCTCTGATTGTGCCCATAAAAAAAGATCAGCTAAACATTTGCTTGGCATGGGCCTATGCAAATATCTGCTTCAGAAGCCCAAAAGCTTTTCAGCACAGCAAGAGCTGAAAACAGCACATTCTACATCTGATGATACTTTATCTTTTTCAATTCCTACTCATCCTTCTAGGCAAGCCTTCTGCACCTGAGAAGTACTCAGCACAACAAGGAAAGCTGCACTGTGCCCAAAGTTAAGGCTGAGATCAGCCCCACAGATTTCCAAGGCTGGTTTGCTAACACTGAGGAACATAACTAATATTAAACACACTTCTCTTTTTGATAAAGACAAGACATCCTGTTCAGGACAATATCAGATAAAATCAGGGAAGGAACTGCTCCAACAGCAACCACACTGCAGGCAGCTTTACTTCAGGAATTCATATTTTATGGAGGGCACAGAATTATTGAGAGCTGCTAATGGGAAGTCCATGGATGTGGCTAAGGCATAGAAAACAAATCCAATTCTTTTAAGCCACTCAGAGAATGCTGAAATGACAGAAATGAACCCACCTAATTAGCAACACCACATGAAACCAAATGCTACACAGTTTCACTAACAGGAAACATTATTTTCAGGAAACAGTCTGAGGGGAGTGAAACAAGAAAAATGCTTTGTAAGACACAACACTTCCAGCATCTTTCAGAAACATAACACTGTGTGACACTGAGAAGTGGAAAACTTTATACATTGCTGAGATTATTTTGATTTGTTCACAACACAACAATTACCTTGATTAATTTCAGCTCGGGAAGGGCCCAAGTTTTTTTTCTGCTGGGCATTTTTGGCCAGAAGAGTGTGCTTGTCATCACTGCCCGTGTCCAGCTCCGAGATGGTGACAGCCAGGATCCTGCAGAAGTTGGCCAGCTGCTGCTGGTCAAAGCTGGACACCAGGCTGGCCAGGTTGGGAATATCATCCAGCTGGATCATTTCCTGGGGAGGCAACAGCAGCTCAGTCACAAGGGATGGTCAGTAAGAGAACACAGGCAGATCCTCCCTGGGGAGCTCTCTGGGCTATTCCAGTGTAGCAAAGGAGAAGCAGCTGGGATTTACAACAGTTGTCAGGCTGAGCAATTCCCAAAGTACAGACATTCATATTTTAAATACTATTTTTGTATTTACAAAAAAATTGTGGGTGTCTTTTTTTAACTAAAACCCACAAAACCACAACCTGGTTTAATACATAAATTATGTTTAGGTACTAGACTTCAATTTTGTTTTTCAATCCTGTCTTTTCTTCAAAACTCACAGATAAGAACTTCTAAATTATTTCTCAGTCTTTTCATCAGAAGTTCTTTTTAATAAAAAGATGTTGAAAACAGCTTTCAAAAAAAATGTTCAGATAAACTGAGCTTGTTTCCTATTTCAGGAAGTACATCAACCTCAATCTTATTTTAAATAATAAAGTATTAGGTTACAGACTCCTGGCCCTCTCCACAAAATGCACACAGACTCCTTCCAATCAAGGTTTTCCCAAGGTTACACCTCGAGTATTTTACTTGCATCACATCAGGGCACTGAGCTGCAATGATGCTGGTAAATAAGTTCAATAACCAGGTTTGTGCAGAAAAGATTTAAGTGCCCTGTGTCCCCAGCCTGCAACTTCTCAGAGAGGTGACAGACACCCAGGAACACACAGGAAACCTCCCAGATGTGAGGAAGACAAGTGAAGGATGCCAAATACAATCAGCAGGCCAGGATGAAAACTGAATTTATATGAGGTTCATTTTCTTTGTCTGTAATATGGGCAAGTCTTCAATGAGTCAGCCCATGGGGACACAGCTGCCACCATTCTCTGAACTGGGTAAAAGCACTGCAAGGATGACACCACAGGAATAGTTTGGCTTCTTTGTGAGAAGTTAATTAAAGTTAATTACCACTGCGAACAGGCAGGTTTCAAATAAGCTACAAGAAGTGAGAATGGCAGCTTTGAGGACTATCCTCAGCCACTCTTCAAACAAACAGCTCTCTTTCCTCCACTGGGCTGAAAAGCCACACAAATGATATTAAGAAAGCAGTAACTAACCTTTTTAACTCCCAGGATATCTTCAATGAGCGTTGCAGTTTGTAGGAATGTCTTTTTGTTTGTCATCAGTGTAAACAGGAACAACACAAAGTCATTTCTCTCTGCCAGCCGCCTTGTGACTCCTTCAGTCTGGAAATGAGCACAGAGAGACCCAGTGAGAGCCCACCCTGAGCAGCCACAGGGCACAGCACAGCCCTAGAGATGATGTGTGCTGAGCCAGCTGCTCCTGAAAGCAGGGAATGTGTTTGTGGGAACCAAAACCATCTCCAGTCCTGCTGTGGAGTCACTGTGGCGCTGGCAACAACGCTGGGATGAGAGAGAGGCTTCACCTCAAGGCAGCTTTTCCTTGTCTGAACCCAAAGGCAGCCCTGCCTGCCTGGGCACACAGCACAGGGGCTGGGCTCTGCTCTGCATACAAACTGTGAGCAGCTCCATGCCATGGTCTGCACACACAGCAGCTCCTAAACCCTCAGTGTGGGAACCCAGAACATCCCTATGGCTGACCAGGACCCTGCCAGGGGGCTCAGAGACCCTGGCACAGAGCCCAAAACACCTCTGGGTTTGATTATGACCCATGGAGCAAATTACCAACCTTAGATGAAGATCAGCAAGCCACAGCAGCTTAGGTAGAATAATAGTGAAGTTATCATGGGGTGGAAAAGTAGATTTTGGGGTTTTTGGTATGGGGGTTCAGGAGGCAAGATGGAGGGATCTGGGTGTGTCCAGGCTTTCTCCTTCTTCTTCTTGGCCTCCATCTTCTGCTGTGATGGTGGCACTTAGAGATTGGTTTAGAGTAGAAGCTCACTGTATAACATAGGTGACAGGTATTGGGAAGTAATTGTAAACATTGTACAGGTAGTTTTTAGTATAAAGACATAACACTGCCCTGGGGCAGGCAGAGTGCCTGGAACTGCCCTGCTGGATGCACCTCGGCAGGGCAGGAGAAAGAATCTTATAGATATGATACAATAAACAACCTTGAGAGCAAGAAATGAAGAGCTCTGACTGCTTCTTCAAGCCCTGGGGTGGGAAAAGAGACTTTCCAACTGTTCTTGGGGTCACTGTGACCAGCTAGAGATCCCAACACCTCAGCACTGCTGTCTGAGCAACCCAGATCAAGCACTGGCCTAAAAGAACGGGGTGATGAACCCCAAAGTCAGACTGAGGCATGGAAACTCAAGTTTAAGAGTTTAAGGCTGCCTTTCATGCTCTGAGCTCTGCTGAGAGCACAGCCAGGCTTTCCTGGAGGTCACAGCTGCATCCTCACTGCTTGCAAAGCTGTGTTTTATCCATGAGACACATTCCCAGTGCTCACAGAACCAGAGTGGCAAAGATAATTCTCCAATATTTACAGATTAGCATAAAAACAGCTAATATTGCTCACAGACCATTTCTGTGATCCTGGACACTTCTCTTCCAATCCCTGCAGTAACACCAAAGTGAATTAAAACAGAGCAGCTGGTCTAGAAATTACAAACTTGGTTTTTAGCTTATCATGCTATTCTCAGTTTGCAAAAGTTGCATTACCTGCAGTTAAAAAAATAACTCATCCAAGCCAAGGAAAAAAGTGCTCCCTCTCTTCCCTGTCCCATGTGTACACAGATCCTTATCAGTGAGACATGATCCAGTAAGACTCAAACTCTGGAGATTAGACTGATGGTTTTGGAAGAGCTCCAAGCCACTAACTGGCTCTTTTTAAAATTTTTGTTAAATAATGTTCCCTAGATTCTGGCATAATGAAGTGTGTGATGAAGTAAATAATCCTGAAGATGTTCCCTGTATGCATAATCTGAGGCTTTTGCTTTTAGCTTCAGGATTTTAATGACAAGGTATTTCCAGAGGCCTTTAACCCAGCACCTTCCTTTGCACTGATCTGGACTGGACTGAACTAAAATCCAGCACATGGAGCTGCAGGATCAAATTCAAAACCCTTTGGCAGCCCCAATTCTGAACAAGACCAGCTGTGGCTGGGCTTAACAGGAATCCATTCCCAGCTTCAGATTTTAAACTGCAACATTAACAAAGGCTGGCACAGCTTTCCTATGGAAACAGAAAGATCCAAACAAGGGAACTTAAACTTGACAATGCAGGTCAGAAAATAAATTATTTGAGCAACACAACAGATGCTGTATTTAACTGAAGGAATTTTTATGCAAAGCTTCAGAGCAAGTTTAAATTACACTTAAAAGAGTCTGTTTATTATCTTATCAAGCAGCACATGTAAAAAGTGACCAGAAGAGCTGTACTTACACAAATGCAGGTGTTGTACAGTATGCTTAAACAGTCCTTGATGAGGTCATCACTTACTGCAAGGAGAGAGCATCAGTCAGCAGCCATTCCCTGCCAAGGAACACCCCTGGCATGGGAGGGACATGGAGAGCTGTGGGATGGCTGACAACCCCAGGCTGCCAGCTCACAGCACACATGCAAATGCTTCATGGCATAGAAGCCAAAAGAAATACTCTGTTTCACATGTTAAATTATTGTTGTATGGGGGAAAAAAAATGTCAGCTCATGCAGTTTTCTCCACTGGAAACTCATGCTTGTTTTCTCAGCACCTGGACTTCATAGAAAACTTCCAATCTGCTTTGCCACAGCATTTTAATATTTCAAACATGTTTTCAGTACAGACCTAAATTGCCTAAAGCTCCAGTTGAAGTCACTTCACCTTTGAAGTTCCCTGGCTGGCAGGCACAGGGTGCACCATGACATTCCCTTCCCTCAAACAGGGGAAATAAAAACACTGCAGCCAAGCTGCTCCAGCAGGAAAGTTGAGCTGAACTCACTGCAGCCCATGTCCTTACAGCAATGGGGAAATGAGGAGCCATGTAACAAAAAGCATGCTGTTCTCCTGAGCTACTCATCTTACAATCTCTGCAGCTCCCATGACACAAACAATGTTTTGTGGTTTGTTATTAATCATTTTTCACTGTAGCTGTAGCCACAGGAACAAGAAGAGTTTCCAGTGATTGCAGATTTAGTGCTTTGAGTCAAGTTGTGCCACAAACAGGTGACTCTCCCAAATCCCAGCACCAATCAGTTCCAGGGAGAACAAAGAAACAGTGATTCATTCCTAAATGAATCAACAGGAAATTGCTGGGATGGAAAGGGAATAACAGAAAAATAGAACAATTTTTGTCTGAAGCAGAACCATCAGGCAAAAGTAGGGAAAAGAAAGAGATAAACCACCTATTTACTTACTTTTCTGCTTCTTTTTCTGTGTAATAAGAGTTGGTCTCATGAGAATTTCTACTAAAAGCTGTAAAAATAAGACAAAGAATTAAGGGAATGATTACTGAGATACAAATAACCAATTAATTTGCCAATGTCAAACTCAAACCTGTTTCTGCTGAAGCCACAGAGATGAATAATGAAGGCTCTACAATCAAACCCCCACTGGTGTCAAAATCATATTGACAAATTATAGTTGCATTTACCCTGAAGAAACAGTAAGAGTTGTACAAAATAATCCCCCACTGGGAAGTTTTAAAGAACTTGAGCTTGCAAGGAATGTAATTTCAGATGCCTCCAGATAACATCAAGGATGGTGATCACACATCTCTTAAAATAAGGAATCTGTAGCAATAATCTGCAAAGAGATGCCAATTTTGCAAAGTCACTAAATCTTGCTGGGCTTCAAAAACATTTCAGGTCCAGACAGAATTTAGCAGCTCCAGATTTTATCTCAGCTCCAAAAAGCCACTGCTTGTGTATAGGATGTTATATGTATATTTACATTTATATTTCTATTTAAGGAATATAACAATCAGCTTTCCAAGACCAGGACTGTGGTTCTGACTGATGTAGAACTGATCTTTAGTTGCTCTAGTCTGTACCACTGGTTTGGCTTAAAACATTTAAAAAATCAGCACTTTATTTAAAAATGAAAGTTGGCAAACAGAAGGAACTGATGACTTCTGCAAGAACTACTGCAAATGCTGCTGGTTCTAAAATTCAGTTTAAAATTGTTGACAGCAATGCAGCCATCACCCAGTAATATATATCAGTGCCAACTCACAAGATATTTAAGAGTTTATAATATCTATTTGTTCCATCTTCTTTTAATGAACTATTGATCCATACAGAGGAAACCACCTTGACATCACTGGAGGTTACATTAAAAGCACTAACAAATAAATAAATAGGCAGCTTTTAAGAGGAATATACATTTTTAGCTTATTTGTAGTAGTAGCTGTAGCATTAATAGGGTAGAGAAAAATGACTGCAGTAATACAGATCTCATATTAATTGTTTGTGTTTTAGGAGAATGCATTTCTCAAAGTTGGGGGTTTATGCTTTAATTCTTGGGGTTTCTGCTTCTCACCAGAGGCAGAAGGAGCAGAAAGGGAATTATGAAATCATGTTTCTTGGGATGGGGTTACATTCAGGTATAAAATCCATGAGATTTGTGTATTTGCACCCTCAGGTGTTTATTTTACACGGATCCACATAAAGGGAGGAGCCACCGAGCTGGTTTTGTTCTTCCTCAATGTAAAGGCTGTCAGAATCCAAACATATTTTAACTCTCACACACTGTAGCCTAGAGAGTACCCAGCAAACTGAGTGCCCTTCAAAGTTACTCATGTTCCACAGCTCAAAATATTGCAACATCAATCAGCACATGGCACACACAGCACCAGCAGATCAAACTTCTTCCCTTTCAAATCCCAGAGCAGGATTTTTGAAAACACACAGCACTGGCTTCCATCACTGCCTTTAATCACATTAAACCCACCTCAATCCAAATATCTGACCACAGCACCAGGTATGCTGGATTTGATATTTACCATCTCCAGCCCAAGGGGAAAAAAAGCAACCAAGCCCCAACCAACCAAACCAAAAACTTGTCCCCAAAACCCACAGATTCTGTGCATTATGTTAAAATCATTTATACAAAATTACCACTATTTTCCTTTAAAAACAGGGAAATTTAAATATTTTCACAGTGTTCTCATTTGCTTGGGTAGCTGAAGGCTTTTGCTCTCAACTGACAGCAGCAACTAAACCAGTGCTCATTTCAAAACATCAACGGCAGCTTTAAATAAAAGCAAGCTTTTACTTGTGTAAAAAATAAAATAACAAAAATGTTATTTCTGTTACAAAGACAAAATAACAAAAAATAAATGTGACAAAAAATAAATAGCAAAATCTGTTTAGTTAAACTAAAGAAAGTGTTAATTAGTTCAATGGAAAATACAAATAATACATTCCTAATGAAAGCAAAGTAAGAGTTGGGCACCATAAAACAGAGCAAATGGGTATTTGTGCAATGTATTAAAGCAAATAAACAAAATGATAAATTGCCAGAATGTCCACAGAAACCTTCCAGTTCTGCTTAAAAACTTTGCCAGAGATGAAGCAATAAACACAAACAGCCTGGTTAAAACAGAGCCCTGGGGTGCCTAAACTGTGAAATTCTCACTGCTCCAGTGCCAGTTGGGTTATTTTATCTCACAACCAGGAATCATTTGAAACTGTCTTCATTCAGAACTAAAGGTCTAATCTTTTTTAAGGTAAAAAAAGACTGACTAAAGAAACAGCCAGGTATTCTGTATCATATAAGAACAAAACACCTCACTTTGCATGTAGTACCTTGAGAAATACACCCTTTTCCAATTTTGATTAACAGAAAGTGGCACAATTCTAATGCTTAACATGAAATTGCTAAAGTCATTCTGCAGCTTGCATTTAGAAGCTTTAAAGACCTCACTGAACAGATTTTTCAGTGGGATGATTATCATGCAGATCTTTAGATACTGAAAAAACACACTCACATCGACTCCTCCAAACAAATCAAACGTGTATGTGTTGGGGAAACTGGACTCTTGAGCAGCTTTTCTGTCTTCTGTGACATAAACCATGGCTTCCATCGAGAGAAGTGGAGAAATTTCCTGCAGGTAGGAGAAAAATAAAGAGATGCTTCAAAAAGAAAACTGTTCATCACTGTAAACACAATTATCTTCCACTATCTGTGTGACTAAACATCACCTGCACCCCCAGCTCTTACCAACCAGCCAATTTCTGACAGATATCATCATGCAGACAGCTAAAGACATTAATACAGTATGAGCACAGTAGACTTTAAAGAAAAGCACAACAAAATGATCTGAAGCTTTAGCAAGAAGGGTGCAGGCAGTACCTTTAGGATGCTTTGGCACTGGGAGAAGTCACTGTTTGGGTGGCTGTGCTCATACAGCTTCTGCAACAGCAAGGGGATCCCATTCCATTTTGCCTGCTTATCTCTCTCCTTCAACAAGGCCTCTGTGATCTGCAAAGAAAAAAAAAAGAATGTGATTCCCATGTGTCCAGTGCTTCATAACCAGGAAAATAACCTTATCACCTTCCTCACAAAACCCAGTGTCACCCTGATTTTTTAAGATTTTCTAAGCCTTCTGATATTTACATTCTTGTAGCAAACTTTCTTACACACTTTGTGTAAATAACTCATTGTTTTGCATTCCTTTATGGAGGAGGAGAAATTTGATGGACTGTTGGTTTGTCCAGTGTCACTGTCACCCTCCAATCCACGGTCACTCTTGGAAAACTATAAATGTTGGATTCAGAAATAAATAAAAGAAATTTCCTTTTTTCTACCTTGAGAGCAGTGGTTTGTGTCGTGTTGTTTTGTGTCCTATAGTGACAATCCAGCACCTCTTTCCATGCAGCAATTTATCCAGCACAGGTAGCTGCAGAATTTTACAGATATAAAGCATCTTAAGCAGCACAGAGCTTAAAGCAGATGTCATTTAGAGAACATAATCTCATTCTGTATTTTTATATTGATTGTGTATTTTAAAATGGCAGCACATTAGTCTCTACACAATTCCATTAGCAGAGCTCCAACTGACAGGTCAGTGAAGGAGGAAATGGGTGCCCTGACACCCTCTCAAATTACACAGCTCTGAGGGGGAGAGTGCTGAGGATGGGAAGGCTTCATTACTTGATGCATTCAGCCAGAAAGGAGAATTCCCTCAGCCAAATCCCTGCAGTCATTGGTCACAGCAATGACCCAAACCACAAAGGTTTACAAGCAGGAATGTATCAGAGAGAGAAAATTCCCTCTGTAGTCTTGGGCTGGTTGTAAAAGGAGATCACCAACTAAATCAGCAGAACAACAATGCTGGCATTATCCTGAAAACAGGCTGCAAGCAGAAAAAGAACACTTGGAATTGGCTACTATAGCTGCCCAAACTTTCTTTAATGTTCCTCCTTTTTCCCTAAAGTAAAAAAAAAAATTTAAAAATCTTAATATTCATCACTGTGTTTAACACATAAAAAACCCAAGTAGCAGCACAAGACCAAAATATTCTGTTTAAAATCCACAAAAGATGCTTTGAAGTCTGAATACTTCCAGGTTAATGCCAGATCTGTCAAGGAGGAGCTGAGGGCATTCAATTCAAATCCACCATGCAGTCAATGCTGATCACACTTTAACTGCTTTCCTCTCTTCAGAGGTACCCACACCAACCCCAGTACAGGGACTTGTACACAGGAGAAGGTAAAGCAGAAAACAATCCCAGCAGGATTTTTGCCTGGGTTTACAAATGTTTTATGTGCTCTCCAAATAAAAACAACTCAATAAAGAAAACTCCAATCCTCTGGTCAGCACCTCAAGGCAAACCTTGGAAAACAGAATGTCCTGAGCTGGGAGGGACCCCCAGGATCAGCCAGGGCAGCCCCAGCCCTGCCCAGACACCCCAACAGCCCCACCCTGGGCACCCCTGGCAGCTCCTGCAGCTCTGGCAGCCTCGGGGCTGTGCCCAGGGCAGTGCCAGCACCCTCTGGGGAAGAGCCTTGCCCTGGTATCCAGCCCTCCCTGGCACATTTGTGGGCTGGCTCTCACTCCCAGGCTAAAGCCCTGAGCTGTTCTGTTCTGCACCTTTCAGGGGTTCAGTGACATTTCCCTCCCAGCTGCTTAAATCTCACTTATTCTTTCAGCCAAGACATGGTTCTCAGCCACAGCTCAGTGCACAATTCCAAAGGGCCATTCAATTCCTGATTAGCAATTATATGCAAATATACTCCAACTCCTGGCAGAATTTAACCCTTTGCTCTCTGGTTGTACAGGAAGATCAGAGAACTGATTCAAGCTGAGAACTCAGCCTGGCAATGTGGCTGATGTGGGTCTGCACCCTCTTTGTAAGATTCCCAAGCATTCAGGACTCTTTTCCTGATGAAATGCCTCAATTTTTAGGTAAATAAGAATTTCAAATAAATAAGAACTTCAAGGATCTTGAAGTACCAGGTTTTCTTGTTACAAGCAGTGATTGAAGCAGCATGAGCACACTTGGGACATAACATTCTCTCCAGTTTTTAACTTTTCTCTGCTTTCTGAATCAGAGGAATCAACCAGCACTGCTGGAGAATGACACAGTTTCCTTCTGAGCAGGAGAAACAGCAGAGGATCAAACCAGAAAGCCAAAATCACTTCTCATCCTTTGGGCTCTGGGTCAGCTCCTTGGAAGTCACAGATTCCATTTCCCCTTGAGAAACCAAGCACAGAGTGAGCCAAAGGAGCTCTGCCACTGCCCCATCCCAGGTGTGGGAGGAGGACAAACCCACAGGCAGGGGGAGGAATGGGATTAATTGCTGGGCAGAGTGCACAGAACACACAGAAAATGCCAGGGAAAGAGTCCAAACTCTCCAGCTCCAGCTGATGTGGAAGATACCAGAGGCAGGGATGACGTGCACAGGCTGCCATCACAGGCTCCAGCAGCACAGAGCAGAATTCAGCACTTAAATGCTCTCAGGGAAGGCCAAAAGCCTTTAATTAACATTAAAACCTTGTGCTGGGTTTAACACCACACTGTTAATCACATGGATGCTTCTTGGTTTGGGGCAGGATCCATCTGAGCCATCTCCACTCCCATTTCTGTACAGGCTTCCTCTTCCTGCCCCAGGCTCTGAGAGGCAGCCACAGGAAACTTTCAGAACTGAAATTCTCAAAGAGTGAAGCAAATGTTTCCTTGCTCTCATCATCTTTTATCTGCTTTCAAAAGAAAAAAAAAATTAAAAAAAGGTTTTCTTTTCTCTTGATTTAACACATCTTTGGTTTCACTGCAAGCTCTGGCTTGTGGTCCCTGCTCTGTATTTGAGGCTACCCTGGCTCTGGATATTTCCATTGTGGCCGGGTGGTATTTGCCAATGCAAAGATTTTTGGATTCTGGGAAGGGATTAAAATTCAATCAGACTTTGTGGAGCTGTCTTTCTTCACAGCCATTTTGGTTAACAACTGCATCTCCTGTTTTCCATAACAGCAGCTAGTCAATGCTTTTCATTTATAAGCAAAAATGGTTTTCTTCTTGAGGATATTTTACTGAATAGTCATCAAAATCAGCACTGGATCTTTTAGGGCTCCTCTCCTCTGTGGAATTTTTTTCATTTATAAGCAAAAATTGTTTTCTTCTTGAGGATATTTTACTGAATAGTCATCAAAATCAGCACTGGATCTTTTAGGGCTCCTCTCCTCTGTGGAATTTTTTTCATTTATAAGCAAAAATTGTTTTCTTCTTGAGGATATTTTACTGAATAGTCATCAAAATCAGCACCAAAATGGGTCTTTTGGGACTCCTCTCCTCTGTAGAATTTTTTGGTTTCATTCAAGCACAAAAAGTGCAATCCAACACTGATTTTCTTCATTCACTGAAAAGCTCTGGATAAAATACCTGAAATCTTGCAACAAAATGTGAGAAGTTGGGTAAAATCTAGCACAAAGCAGAGGCTGCAGCAGCCCAGCTAGAAGAGGCATCCATGAAAAGCCAGGATCTCCCCAAGGGCTGGCAGCTGGGTTAGGAATTGTCATGCATTACATTATGTTAGGGAATGAGGATCCCTTCTGAGAAAACAGCAGCACAAAGCTCTGTGAGAGCCAGGTACAGCAACCAAAGTGGTACAAACACCAGGGCTGCACAGATCAGTGCCCACATTGCTGCAGCACAGCCCAGCTCTGGCTCACAGAGAACCCAAGGGCAGCCCTGGGGCTCCCCAGAGTGAATCTGTGTGTCCCAGGCCAGAGGTGTCTGTACAATCCTGCTTTTACACCTGTGCTGTCTGAATGCTGCTCCCCACCTCAGCAGGACCATCCATGTCCCCCTGCCCCAGCCATGCCACAAAGCCATTTAATGGAAGGGCAATCACGGACCTTGGACAGGATTCAAATTCAGAGATAAAAGATCTGTCACCAGCCCAGCCATGCCTGCAAGGTAGAACAGACTGAGTGGTTTTCTCTTGAAAGACTCCTAAGGAACTGCAGCTCAGGATTTCCCAGGAGATTACTCCAAGACTGATAACTACCATGGGAACACTTTCCAACTACACAGTTTAAGTAACTTCTGTGCATAATTTTTCTTGACAGTACACAAAGGGCTGAAAAAAGACACTGCACACACCTTTAAGTATTTAGTTTAAATTTCTTTTTAATCCTAGTGTTTTTTAAATCCTTTCAAAAATGATTGAGAAGCACAGAATGTCCCATCTTGGAAGGGACACACAAGGACTGCCAAGCCCAGATTCTCACCCTGCACAGACACCCCAACAGCCCCACCCTGGGCATCCCTGTCCAAACCCTCCTGGAGCTCTGGCAGCTTTGGGGCTGTGCCCATTCCCTAGGGAGCCTGGGCACCCTCTGGAGGAAAAACCTTTTCCTAATATCCAGCCTAAACCTCCCCTGATGGCATAAAAAATATTATGAATAATACCTGCATCTTCATGAAATTATAAATTAATATTTGCCTAAATCCACCCCTTGATCAGTCATTCTCCTTTTTACTTGTCTCCTTCACTCTGCCCATCCTCCAGGCACAGGAGCAGCTCTTCCTCCTTGCTCTGTGTCCATACCCTGCCTCAGCATTGCCAAAATATTTCTCACTGCCCTGAGATCTCTTGGAGATGAAGTTGCTCCCAAATCCTTCCCGTTCCAGAGGGGATTTTCCTTCCCACCTCTGTTCCCACACTGGGACAATTTTCCTTCCCTACAGAGCAAACCTCTGATTTTCCTCAGCTGAGCTGTGCTCAGTGACACCTCTGTGTGTCCTCCCCAAACTGCTGCCCACCAGCAGTGGTGAGAGCAGCAGAAATCCCAGGAGCAAATCCTGCCTTTGCTCTCCAGGGCAGGGCAAACAGTCTCCTGCTAAAATTGTGTCTCTAGTTCACATTTTACCCTTCAAACATTCCAGTCTTGCTGAGTGCCCGCTGCAGGAGGGTGTTTGGGGTTTGCTGGCATCTTTCAGAAAGCAAACCAGTGCCTCAGGTGTCCAGGCATCCTTCCCAGCACTGAAGGGATCCTGCTGTGACAGAATTCACAGCCATGATACATCACTTACAAGGGTTTTTTAATTCCATTTCTCATTGCAACCATACATTAACACTGGAAGTGCTTTTTAAAAAAGCAGAATTTCCATTCTTGCTGTTTTCCATGATCACTTCTGAAGTATCTTTTCAAATGTCTTGAAAGTTTAAAAGCAAACAGGCACAAGATTATGGATCTCAACAAAGAGATGCAAGCACATGGTCTCTGTGTATTCCTAATGAAACTGAAGCCTTTGCACATCCTTTCCTTCAAGCCTTTAAAGCTGTACCTTTAAAAAAAAAAGACCAGGAAGCTAAAATTTGTGCAATTAAATGTTTAATTTTCCTCTGACCAGTAATAACTTAGGAAGTCATCTCTGACAGACTGCCAGGAGAATGATTATTCAGGATTTTGGGGAGTGCCTCACCATTCCAGCCCTGCATTGCATTTTCCTTTCCAGGTGCTAACAACCACCCATCAGCCTGGCTGAGCTGTCTCCTCCCTCACACAACTTTTCCCACAAAAGCCTGTAACCAAGGCAAAGGACCCTGCAAGGGTTGGTTTGAACACACCAGCTCTGCAGGAACACAGCTGCTGGCCCGTGGAGCAATTCTGCAAAGTGTTCCAAGGGAGAAGCTGAGCCCTGCAGCCACACCATGGTCACTCACAGCTGAGCTCTGATCAAACACAAACATAAATCCTGAAAGGAAACTCTGCTGGGAGAAGTCCATGTAAGAGCCCTTATGTCCAGCCTCTTCACAGCTCCTTGATTTCACAAGTGCAGATCAGGATTCTCTGTTTCTCCATCCTCCCTGCCAAGCCAAAAGCCAGGCATGACCCCAGGGACTCACTGTCCTGGGATAAACCATGGCAGAGCTTGCAGCCAGGCCCAACCATTCCCACAGCTGCCAGGCCACAGCCCTGCTCACCAGAACTGGGAGAAGAGCTGATCTAGCAAGAACAGATCTCCTGAATCTCCAATTCCAACACACACCTTTAATACCAGCAGCTCTCCAAAGCCACTACAGGATCCACCAGATCAGAACAGAGCTACTAATATTTGCTTTGCTGACCTTACTCTCAGAGAAAAATAAATCAATTAATATGCATAATTATACCAAAATTATATTAACTTCTCAGTTACTACTTTTCCTTAGAAAAACTTAGTCTTAATCTTTCCTTAGATTAGCTTCTCAGTTACCACTTTTCCTTGGAACTTCTTAAGTTTCTTCTTTATTTCATTCTGAAAGAAAGCAAACTCTGTAGGACTATCTAAGTAAAAGCATATGGATAAAGAGTATCACATCTACATTTTTCTCCTCACTCATCTTCAGCCACACAAAAAAAATCAGCCACCAACACAGCTTAAATCCAACACAGGCACTTTTTGAGCATTTCTAGTGCATGACAGAGCTGTGGTGTTGTTACATAACAAAAGCATGTCCAGGCTTTCCAACACTCCCTCACTGTCCTCCCCTGAAGAGCCTGAGCCTGCTAACACCCACACAGTCAGAGCTCCTCGAGTGGATTATATTCACGTGAATGTTGTTTTGTTGGTGCTCTTGTAAGGAGGAGACAAAAAACTGACTCAAAACCAAAATCTTTTCTCAGGGTTAGGAAACTACTCCTGCTGCTAACCTGCAATGGCAGGAGGTGAAATCTGGATGTCTGAGGGAGAAAATGTTTTCCTTCCACAGAGCTTTTTTACAGTGGATAGGGACTATGCTGCTAAAGGAAGTGTGTGCTCCTAGGGATAGCAAAGCATGAAATACAGCTGGAAAAATGGATCCTTTTTTCCATTCTGATTGTTTCAGCTAAGCCCTGGCAATCCTGTGAGGGTGAGAGCAGTGCTGACACCCAGCTCTTGAGAATGCAGCAGGAGCACATTGGTTTGCCAGCAAATCCCTGCTCTGTCCACAGGGATTCCCAGAGCTGCACACAAATACCCTCTGGTTTCGTGCCACATCCATGCTGTTCACAGCTTGCAGCAGATGAAGTCTGCACCTTCTTGCTAAGCAGATTTGAGCTGGATCAGCTGAGCCAGAGTGTTCTTGGCTTTCAAGGAACAGCAGCACAAATGTCCCAGAGCCTGTGGTCCATGGCACAGCTGTGCCCAAAGAGGACAACACACCAGGCCACTCACAACCAGAAATGTGTGACTTATTAGAAATGTGTCACTTCTGGAAAATTCTTCTGCACCTGCAAAGCCCTTGCACTGTGCTCAGGGCAGGGCAAATCCTGATCCAAGGTTATGCAATGTGATACCAACACTGAGGTTTGTGTGCAGGGCAGCAGCTGATGCCAGCAATATGGGTAAAATGGACACAGAACAAATAATGGCAGTACCTACTGAAATCTGCTTTAGCTAATCAACTTCTGATCACAGAATCATTTAGATTGGAAAAGACCTCCAAGACCAAGAGTCCAACCTGTGATTTATCCCCACCCTACCACCCAGCCCCATTGTTCCTTGGCCTCTCCAGGGATGGGGACTCCACCTTCTCCCTGGCAGCCCCTGACAATGCCTGAACCATCCTTTGCATGGAGAAATTCCTCCTGCTGTCCAACCTGCCTGATCCATCCTTGTCATGGAGAAATTCCTCCTGCTGTCCAACCTGCCTGATCCATCCTTTGCATTAAGAAATTCCTCCCCTTGTCCAAGCTGACCCTCCCCTGGCCCATCCTGAGGCCGTTCCCTCTCCTCCTGTCTCTGTCCCCAACCCTCACCTGGCTGTCCCCTCCTGTCAGGAGCTGTGCAGAGCCAGAATTTCCCTCTGAGCCTCCTTTTCTCCAGGCTGAGCTCCTTTCCCAGCTCCATCAGCCACTCCTCATATGACTCCCCAGCTCTGCTGCCCTTCTCTGAATAATTTATTATTAATAATGAAGCAAGACATCAACTGGCAAGGAAGCCAAGGGCTCTGGGTGGGTGAGCACACTCAGGGATCCAGATTTCAGAGCCTCAGCTGACCTCAAAACTGCCAGATATTCAGGAGGCTGCTGCTGTCAAAAATGCTTTTATGTCCCTGTAAGATCAGAGTGATGAACTTTTAGATGCAGGCCTCAACAGTGATCCTTCCCAGCTCACAGCTAAGCCCCTGCTTTCCCCATACAAAAATGGATCTTGAGATCACCTAAGAATAGCACACAAAGCTTTGTTCAGGGCTAAATGCCACTGCTGCCCATGGCAGGCACCCCAGCACGGAGCTGTGCTCAAAATCTCCCTGAATTCACATCTTGAGAAGGGTTTCCCCTCCCAGCAGTGCAGTGCAGGCAGCACATGACCCAAAACTTCCTTCCAAAACACAGCCAGCAAGTGCTTCAAGGACACTCCTGACTTGCTCTACACCCCAACACAGCAACCTGACCTGCTCTGAGGCTCTGCAAGAACAAATCAGTGCAGAAATGTAAGCAAGGGTTCCCACACTGCCACTGAGGAGCCAACTGCAGGAAAACTGGGAATGCTGTGATAAAAAATAGAACTTAAAAAAAAAAAGGAAAGCAGCCAAAACTGCTTCTCTAAAAGTTACATCAAAGTGTTTTATATTTAGATTGTCTACACACAAAAAACTGATACAAGGTAAAAGTAAAGAGACACAATTCATAAAGTTCAAAATCATTCAGGGAGTTATTCCCCCTGCTTGAGTTTAAGTGAATCACAGAATGGTTTGGATTGGGAACGACCTTAAATCTCATCCAGTGCCACCCCTGCCATGGCAGGGACACCTCCCACTGTCCCAGGCTGCTCCCAGCCCTGCCCAGCCTGGCCTTGGGCACTGCCAGGGATCCAGGGGCAGCCACAGCTGTGCCAGGGCCTGCCCACCCTCACAAAGAATAATTTCTTCCCAATATCCCATCCAACCCTGCCCTCTGCCAATTTGAAATCATTCCCCCTTGTCCTGTCACTCCATGCTCTCACACAAAATGATTTAAATTATTTAAAATACCCTCCTACAGCATGTATGAAGTTGTGGAAGCTCTATGTGTCCAAGCTTTAACTCTCAGGGCAGCACAAGGATGCCAAAATTTTTCAAGCAAAACCAAAGCAAACCCCAGGAACAAAAACCAAAACCCCACCTCACTTTTGGGCATTATAAGGAGGATGAAACCAGGAGAGATTTCCTTGGTTGTTATAAAAGCTTCAAAGCCTAAAATGAAAAGAGTATCACTGCATTTTTTGAGCAAACCAAAGCCCAGAGGTGGAAGCACCACCCTACACACAACAGAGGTGCAGAAGGTTGGTCCAGGTTCACCTGACTGAAACTGCAGTGGCTGAGGAGGTGCATGAAGAAAGAATGCAGAGGTGGGCAGGTAAGGCAGTGAGACAAAGTTTGTCCAATCCTAAATCAATCCCAAGGAGAAGAATCAATACAGGTTTGTACTGATGCAAATTACTGGCTCTTAAGGATTAACCAAACTAGTAGCTGAGGAAGAAGCAAAATAAAGACAAAATAGCTGTAAAAATTACCTGCTCTTTTACCTCTCTGCTAGAGAATGAGGCATGGACATTCATGACGAATATGATGCTTCAGGATTTGAGCTTTTCTATTTTCCATATATTTGTAACCCTGCAGTTCTTTAGTGTGTAACTCCAAACCCCACACTCAGTGTGAGCTGCTGCTTCCCCAGTTTGGGCAGACACAACAATTCCTCTCCAGGCCTGGCAGTCAAGGACACCTCACCGCCTCAGGGCCCAGAGAGGGAAACAAAAGTGAGCTGGGGAGCAAACCTGGGGTCAATGACTTCATTTCCTAAAGCTGTAATTACAAGATGAACCCCCAATATACAAACGGACCAAATTTATAAAAGTGTAAAACCCATGACCTGGGGTCCATTTTTGAGTAGATCTGGGGGGCTTTGTCTGCCCAAAGTGTACCTGAAGGCCCTGCAATAAATATAACTGCTTTTTATTCCCTAATTTTGTCTGGCCTCTGTTTTTAGGTAGTCCTGAAAAGGCATCAAACAAATCATCTCTTAATAATTGCTCAGAATCCTTGTTTATCAAGAAAAATGCTGTTGTCTGCACTAGTAAATTAATCAAATGCCATTTTTTATTCCATCTGACCTCTCTTAAGATACTTCAGCTCAATAAATCAGCACCTGAATGTAAGTTCTGTATCTCGTGTTTCATTTTCCAAGTCTTTGCACCATTTTGCATTTAATCTGCAAGAAAAATGCCAATTATTCTTCATAAAAAGAAATTAATAGTCCACTATCCTTGAGCAGTTTTTCCTAAAAAAGTATCAGCCCACGACAGGCACAGGCCCGGGGTAAGGAACTGATTTCATCCCTTGGTATTTCCCAGCATCATCAACTGGGAAAGATGACAAATAAGAAACAGACTTGAGGCAGTTTCTCATAAAACCACCTGCGTTAGAGAGCTAAAATGTCTCCTAAGCCCTAAAACCACGAGGCTGCCTTTGTGCAGGAAATACGTTTAAATTTCGATGCTGCATTGTTACAGTCCCAGGCACAGCTTCCTTTCTTTGCAGGCAAGGCCACACCGAGCGAAGCGGCGGAGAACGGCCGGGCAAAATCCTGCGCTGCTCCTCGGGGCTGCCCGAGCTGGCTGAGCCCGGTGAGGCGGCGCTCGGAGCCCGAAGGCACCGGGGCAAAACCCGGGGAGCTCCGGAGCGCCGAGCCCGGCCTGGGAGCGGCCGTTTTACCCGAGCAGGCCCCGCTGGGCCAGCCGGGCTCTCCCCGGCCGCGCAGGAGGCGCTGAACCCCCGGCCCCAAACCCCTCAAACCCCGCAGGCCCCGCGGCCTCCCCGCTCCGCCCGCCCGGCCCAGCTCCCACGTTACCTGCGCCCCGCGGGTCAGCCCGCGGCCGCTCAGCTGCCCGTGCCGCAGCTGCGCTAAGATGTTGGTGGTGGCGGCGCGGGTGCCGCCGGTGCCGGTACCGGAGCCGGGCCCCGTGCCGGCCCCCGCCACGGCCGCCATGGCCTCCGCGCTGGGGACACAAACAGCGAGCCCTCCCCTCGGGCCGCTCCGCCGAGCGCGCAGCCGCGGGACGCGCCAACATGGCGGCCGGAAGGGGCGCCCGCCGTGTGGGAGGGAGCGATGGGAGCCGCGGCCTGGCCGCGCTGCTGCTCCCCCTTGTTATGTGCGGGGTGAGATAATTCATGCTTCTAGGAAATATAGGTGAAATAAAGTTGTTAATAAAATTGTATGTGTAACAAAAATCGAAAACGCTGACACTCAGGAGATTGGCACATCGAAATTGTGAAATTCCAGATGGCAGCGAGGAAAGAAAGCCTCACTAGCAAGCGAGAGGACGGTGCGGAGATGGGCCTTTGCCGGGGCTATCCAGGGAACACCCAACAGCGATGAACACCTGATAAGTGTGAAAAATGCGTATTTTACCCAACACAGACCCTCAGAATACCCCAGCTCACCTCGAATATTTGTTTCAAAGACAGATGCATTGACATCAATATCGAAGTCCACCCCCTCCTGCAGCACGTTGACAACTCGCTGGAACTCGGAGACATTTCCCAAGATCTGCAGGGAAATGGAGAATCAGGCTTAGAGTTCATGGAAAAACAAAGAGCAGCTCAATATTTGGGGCTGATTTTAATTGATTTTACTATTTGGTGACATCATTAACTACAGATATTACTGTGAAAAATGCCTATTTTATGATTGGTTTTTCACAAATATTAAAATGAATATTATATGTGTTGTGTTAGAAGGTAATGCTGTATTAATTCTTATGTAGTGTGTTAAATATAGTTTTGGATTATAAATAAATGTTAAAATAGAAACGATATTATGTAGGATACTTCTTTAAAAGAAAGGACTTGCAGCGAAATAGCAGCCACAGGACACCTGAATCTTTCAGAGAAAAAGAATTTATTGCCCTCTTATCAGAAGAAATGAACTTCTTCCGCATTGAAAGTGCTTCCTGTGTTAGGATTCAGAGGAAGAAGTTGATGATGACCAGACAGAATCCTGTGTTTGAATGGAATTTATGCATCATGTGTGAGGTGTATGAATATGCAACAGGCTGTTGCTTTTAAGGGTTAATCCTTGCTAACGTGGGTCCTTTTTGGATTTATGCTGCCCAGAAAAGGTACCCGGACGTCCATAACTCTTTGTCTCTATTGTCTCCCATCGTCCTAATTCAAAGTGTCCAAATTATTATTACTCTAATTGTATTACTGCTTTTATAACCATTTTATTATTATTAAACTTTTAAAATTTTAAAAACAAGTGATTGGCGTTTTTCACCATAAGTATCTTCAATCAAGACAACCAGAGTCGTCAGGAACACACATCTGAATACCGGGTTCCCCTAACTCGACATCAACACTCCCAGAAACAGCATTGTCCAGCTCTGCACAGAGAAAAGAGACTTCATGCATATGCAGAGTGACAAAAGAATAGGGGCACCTCAGCCTCAGGCAGAAAAAACTGTGTAAAACAGCCCTGGAGATGGCATTTGTGAGCAGAGGGAGGTCCGAGGTTCACCCAAGCTTGATGCTGTCTCTGACTGTGGCTATCGAGGATCATATTTTCAATCACAAAATATCTTTTTTATTAATTTTTACAATTATTTTTATTATTTGTATACATTATTAAATGGCTTTATCGAATTTTACCCTATAACACCCGCAGCTCTGTCTCCCACCCCATTTCCATCCCAATGCCTTTATTTCCTTCAACGAGGCCCAGCCACACCCTTTTCTGTTTAAGGAAAAGATCAGGGAGGACTCTGATCACAGTTCATTTTTGTTAAAATAAAGGCTTTGTGAGATGGAACAGCACTGGAACAAGGAACAGTTGAGGCTGTTCTGTGTTGTTCTGAGTCACCCAGCCCACAGCACTAATCTGAGATTAGCTCAGCTGGTCATAATACCAAAGTTTCAGTTCCTGTCTGGGCCATGGACTTGGAGCTGGACTCCATCATCTGTCTGGGTGCTTTCCTACTCAGACAATCTGGGAATCTAATCAAGATCCACCTAATTACCCGCAGTAGCCATGCACAGATGAGTTCTCTCAGCTCCAACCATGCTGAGGAACAACCTCATCTCCCCATCCTACAGCTCCTTGGTTCTGCTGCTGGAAGTTCCTGCATGATGGTACCAAAATGCCCTGGGCAGGAGGGACCTAATGAGCTGGAGATCTACCCCCTGTCCCATTATTTTCCTCACAGCCAGGACAATAACGAGTTTCAGGACCTGACCCAGCACAGAGCAAAGCTGTTGGAGAAGGCCTGGGGTTTGTTTTCTGCAGATTAAACAGCGAAGAGCGTGTGAGGTGTGAACAGCTGGAAAATAAAAAGATAACCTATGGTGACAAGGAGCCACTAACAAGAGCTTTGTCATTGTCCAACAATGCTTGGTTTTGGGTGCTCCTGTCTCAGAAGGGCTGCAAGGGCTCTGTCAATGCAGAATTCCTGCATTATCCCAGCTGCCATGGGAAACACAACCAAAGCTCTCCTTTCAATATCCCTGTCCAGCACTGCAAGTGTCTCTTACCATAGCTCATTCACAACTACAACAGGATTTCTACCCCAAAGGGTAAAATGCAAATTTTATTTAACTTTACAGCATTAGAACAGGTCAAAACAACAAAAAAAATTTACTTTCTCAAGGCAACCACACAGCAGCAGAGTGGGCACTGGTCCAGCTGTATTTAAGTATTTCCCTGCTCACAGGGATTTATTTCTCCTGTACCTCTAGCCCACTCAAATAATTGTAGCTTGCTCCAGCCTCCTCACTTTGCAGCAGGCTTGAAGAAACTCCACTTTTTTGCCCTGCTTTTGGTTCTTCCTTGGCCACACTGATTCCTCCTTTCCTGGTCACTGCACACAGCTGTTGCAAAGACACCAATAATGCATTTAAAGGTTTGGATGTGTGAATCAGCTGAACCCTGAGAGGTTCATGAACATCTGTTCAGCTGCCTGCAGCACCAAGGCACAGCTGCAGTTTCAGCCTGGGCTCAGCCCCCTTGCACCCAAGCCTTGTGCATGGCTCGTGTTCAGCTCAGCTGGGGCACCCCTGGGTGCCTGCACTGAGGTACAGTGAAACACCAAAGGGGGGACCAAAGGGAAGTTAGAAAGAGGAAGGAAATGGGGAAATAAGAGATAAGCTAGCTACACTGTGGAACCAACCAAACATTTCCAAGTCCACCCTCCAGCTCAGTTTTTTGTCCAGGCATTACCTGGACATTCACAAAAGTGGTTTTCAGGCAGGAGGTGCTGACCCACACTGATCTGAAACAGAGGGACTGAGAACCTTCCCATGTTCCAAGTGCTCCTCTCCCCCCATACCATCCTTCATGCCCAACAAAACTGTGCTTTCAACTCAAAATAAATAGTTTTTCTCCACTGGGCAGCAATTTTTCAACATGAACTACATGTTTATAAAGTGGCCAGAGATAAAAGATGGAGCACACAGAGAGTTGTAGTGAAGCTACAGCAATTCTTCCTCTTCCCCTTATGACAAGAAACTCAGGCTCACATTTATAGAACAAAGCTAGTATCTTTCTGTAAGCCTCTAAAACTCACAAAATGCAATAAAAAAGGTACATTTAACATGTAGACCTTTCTTTTCCTGGGCATCTGTTTGATATTCAGGCAACCAACTGCTTTGAGATCAGCAGCTCAACAGCTTTAACAGCTGGTATCTGAGTCATGGCTTAGAAAGGAGCAGTAGCAGAATTTAAAGGGAAGTTGTTTCACTTCATAACAGAATTCACATTGTGAGGTACCACACTTTCCATTATGAAACTATAAAAATATACTCCCAGAATCTGAAACAAGTTCAATAATTTAAAGTGATGATGCAAAGAGGATCAGGTGTTATCTAGAAAGACCTGTCCCAGTACTGCAAGCTTGGAGTTAAAGGATTGACTGGGGCAGCTCAGGAGGGAGTGTGAGCTTTTCTTAGAGTTTCTCTTCTCTCCAGCTTTCTCTGAAGAGGCATCTTGGGAGTCTTTAGCATTTTCCCCTTCACCATGGTCAGGAGCTCTTTTTAAAGTGAATTTCTTGGTTTTCTTCCGTGAGTAGAATTCCCTCATCAAGTCCTCCACCTCCCACTGCTCCTGTCTGCGCTTCCTGCAGCAGTGCAGGGCAGCAGGGTCGATGGGATGGGCCTCAGTGTTGAAGATGTAGCCTCCAGCATTCAGGACACACTCCCCATAGGGTGTGACCACCACATCAAAGTCTGAGCCATCATTGTGGATGAAGTTGTCAGGGTCAAAGAGCAGGTACAGGTATTTGATTGTTTCAGCCAAGAAGAAGGATTCCATGCGGTTATCCAGCCTGTGGTCCCTCAAGTCTTTGATCTACAAGAGAACAGAGTGGGTTACAGTTACATTGAATTCAGTAAGGTATAAATTTAGGGAGAAAAATAAAACCAACTTGGAATTCATTTCAGTTAAACAGCACAGTGTGACACCAACTCATCCTGTATCTAATTATAGAATGGGTTGGAAGAGACCTTAAAAATCATCTCATTCCACCCCTGCCATGGCAGGGACACCTTCCACTGTCCCAGGCTGCTCCCAGCCCTGTCCAGCCTGGCCTTGGGCACTGCCAGGGATCCAGGGGCAGCCCCAGCTGCTCTGGGCACCCTGTGCCAGGGCCTCAGCACCCCCACACTGAAAAATCTCTTCCTAACATTTAGACTCATCCTCAGTTCAGTCTGGGCAAGGAGAAGAGATTCCCATAATTTCCCCACTAAAGAAAAAAAAAGAAATCATAAGGCTTTTACCTACTTACTCCCAATATTTTTAAGGAGTTTTTTGTAAAATAGAGCTTGATAGCATGTTTGAAATCCTCTATTAAATAACTTTATAGAAATCACTCACTGTACTTCTCGTGTGTTTGTCCAGATTTTCAAGACATAGTGGGAAAGCCAAATCACACACCTGGCAGGAGGAGCCTGCACAAGAATCCTCCTGCTCAGCTGCAACACCTACTAGAAATGCAGGAGAAGCTTCTGGTGCTTTCCCATGTTTTGGGCTCTGGGACAACAGCCCATGATAGAATTTGGCCCACTGTGAGCAAGCTACAACCAGAAACATGACCAGCAATTACCAGAGCAGCTTCACAGACAAATACAAGGGGCTTGTTGGAAAAAAGTCATGTTTTGCCCAAATTGATAGCTTCAATCCATGACAAAACATCACTCAAGAGAACACCTTCGGAAAGCTGATTTTTAGCAGCCCTTCAGCTGCCATGGCAGATGATTTAGCACTCACAGTTGCAAAGCCACAGTCCACCTTGCTGATTTTCTCTATGGACTCCACAGCATCTCTCCCCAGCTCCAGCAGTGTGGGGTCTCTCGTGGCACGGTACAGATACATCGCGCTCTCAATCAGCTCTGCAGAACACCCAAACATCGCCAGCACAAAGATTATCAAACCACACACACAGAAGATGAGCTATTCCTTGAACTAATTTAAAAATACTTCAGCATAATCAGGTGAACAGCCTGGCTTGCCTGGCTCCAAGCACAGATTTTCCTTTTCCTAAGGATGTGCCACAAAGAAATTCCCCCTAACTAGCTCAGGTAAATGTCACTAATGCTCCCTCCCACATTCAGCAAGTGGGAGAGAAGCAGGAGACAAAAAGATTAATACTCAGTTGTCAAAGTTAACAAAAAATGCTTCTGGAAAGGATTACAAACAAGAAATTCAATCCTCAAACTAGAGTTTTTAAACAATAGACTGGAAATACTCTATACAGACAACATAAGCACCATCTGTGTTTACTTACTAAAGGAACAGATCTTTATACTTAAACACCTTTGATAGTTAGGGCTGATGAGTATTTTTGGTAATTTGTCCAGTGTGGGTGTCACCTGAACACTCAGACCAAAAGGAAGTTCTTTACTCTCATTTACATTTATGGATCCACTAATCAGTTTAATTTTTGTTTTTTTGGTCAGAGTTGTAAAAAATGAGAAAAAAAGAGAGATAATTTAAATACAGTATCACAGACAACACAGAATCCCTCCTAGATGCAGAACTGGAACAGTCTATTCACACTCACTTTCACTTCCCAAATTTAAAGGACACAAGCAGTCCCTTTAACATTTCACATGACTGAAGCACCCATGCCAGACAACCTAACACTTAAACATGTCAAATCCCACACTGTGAACAAAATTCATTACCAGGCCACCTTTCAACAGTAACACTATGGTTTGCTTCCTGTTTCCTTCCTGTCTTTGTGAATGGGGGAAAACAAAATCTGCAGCTTTAACTCTGGAAATCCCAGCTGAAATCCAGGCAGGAACTGAGTCAGAACAAAACTGGGGAGGAAACTGTGGTGCTGCTAACATTTGATCTCCCAACCAGAGCTAAAGCAAGAGTTCATATCCCTTTTAATTTCAGCTTTTTTACCAGGCCTGAGTGGATATCCTTCCCTCTTGTCCACTGTGTATCCTTGGGGAATGTTGTAGAACTCAGGCAGGCCCCCAAACTGCTTCCAGACCGTGTAATAGTTGAGGAAGGTGCGCATGGCATTGTCCACATCCCCAATCAGGCTCTGGAGACAGGAAACAGCACACAAACATGGCAGTGAAAAACCAGCACAGCAATTCGTGGAATTTTTCTTCACTCAGGGTCACCAAATGTGGGGGTGTTCACAGGGGTCCCAGGATGAGGGAAGAGATGAGAATCTTGACTCTGGATTTAGAAGGATGATTTATTATTTTATGATATATATTATATTAGAAGAAAATGATATATTAAAACTATACTAAAAGAACAGGAGAAAGGATTTCATCAGAAGGTTACCAAGGGAAGGAATGGAATGATAACAAAAGCTCGTGACTCTCAGGGAGTCTGAGCCTGCTGACTGTGATTGGCCATGAATTAGAAACAACAACATGGACCAATCACAGATGCACCTTTTGCATTCCACAGCAGCAGATAATTATTGTTTTTCTTTTCCTCTGAGGCTTCTCAGCTTGTCAGGAGAAAAATCCTGGCTAAGGGATTTTTCAGAAAACATAATGACTACAGGAACTGATGCAACAGCACTGCCCCAGGCAAAGAAATACCCAGTGACAGAAATGGGTATTTCAGCAGGTCTGAGTGGGGTAACTGATACTGGGCATGATGCCTTAAGAACAACTAAGAATTAAAAGCTGCTTTTCTGGTGGATCACATTCCCACACCTGAAATCATATGAAGACTCTGATGTTTTTTTAAGGAAGGCTGTGTTTCTTCAGTCAATCACAGCATCCAATCTCTTAGTTAGGGAAACAAAGTCTCAGCCCAAACAAGAATGATGAGAAGGCAAAGCACTTGATGGGAAAATAATCACACAAATGAAACATTTGTGAGGTGATAGAAAATGAGGTGTGAGTTTCTTTTTCCTCACATTCCCATTTGGATTATGGGACCACTGTCAGTGGAGTTTGCTGCCACAGAGGTGCCCTCCCATCATGCTGAATGGGAGACTATAGAAAAGAATCAACATTTTCTTCAACATCACCTTCTATAGGCTCAGGCTATTGCAAATTTCACCAGAGAACAAACCAAACTTTTAAACCTGCACAGATGAAATGATATTGGTAACTTTTTTCTTAAAGACCAGCCCCTGACAGATGAAGAGAATCACCAGATGCTGCTGGTATGACAGCTCTTACCTGCAGGCCTGGCCAATAGGCCTCCAGGGACTGGAACACAGGCATGGATACTGTTCCTTTGTACATCTGAACCCACAGGTACCAGTCATCAAACTTGGTGTAATTCTTGATAGCTTTGTTATATTCTGTAAAGAAACAGATGGGTAGGTAAGCCATCTGTAACAAAAAAAAAAAAAAGTAAAAAAAGCTAATTTTTAAGAATGAGAGAAGCCCCTTTTTCACTTGAGCCATGTTCAATGACTTCCCAGGGTGCTCACTTTGATAACTCTGTTATCACAGACTGTTCCAAAGAATTACAGCAAAGCTTTCAGAACAGGCTTGAATGTGCCCCAAGAGATCCTTCACCTCCTCCTTCCCACAGAAAACAAGGACTCACCTAAAAACATGGACATCAGCTCCTTGTCCTGCAGGAGGATGGCTCCTTTAACCAGGTACTCAAAGTAGGAGTCCACCCCTGCCCCAATGCCAGCATCCTGGGCCACCCACTTGGCAGTGATCACATCAATGTGGTTCCCCACCTGGAAGGGGTGAAGGACAAGGAGAGAGGGGCTTCAAGTGACACAAGAAATCCTGCTCCTGTTTGCAGACCATCAGTGTCACTGATACACAACGTCCATTCCAACCAGCATTTTCTCCATTACAGGACAATACAACTGTTAAGCTTATATGCAAACTGTAGAAAATATAATTTTCATGCTGATAATGTATTTTATTTATCTAATAAACGTTTTATGCTTCCAATATCAACGCTTCACTGGCTAAAACAACACTTTATAATGCTACTGTAAAAATGCACAATTTCAACATGAAATGTCTGGTCCTAATTCTGATCTTACAAATGAGTAGAGAAGGATGGAGAGGTGCAGATACAGAGGCCAAGAATGTCAAAGGCACAAGAGCTGCCATGTTAATATTTAAATATATGCTGGCACTCTTCAGCCTGTGAACAAACCCAGCTGATGGGAGGATTAAATACACAATCGTGTCTTTCTCAGCAATTGTGAAAAAAGCCAGCAATGATCAAGGATTTGGGGTTTAAATCAAAAATAAACAAATCCCAAAGCAAACAAAGGGAAACATTTCTCCGTGGCAATAAACACAGGGCATAAATAAATCTGTTTCAGATTTATTTATTATGTTGGTACAACACCAACACTTCAGAGCTTGAAAAAGTAGCAATAGAAAAGAGCAGGAGACAGTGAACACAGAGATAATACTCCCAGCTCTGGGTATTCCTGAACCCCAGAGCTGTACAGGCTGCTAATATCTCAGTGCACTTTACTCTTGTTCTCTTCCCTAGGCCTTTGTCCCTCCAGGCATCAGACAAACCTTTCATTTAATCTGCTCCAGCTGCTGCCACAAGAGCTGCAGCTCCCAGCAGTTGGCATTTGTGTCCCAGCCACATCTGGTGTGGCCCAGAACAATGGAGAATGTTGGGCTGCTGCAGTGAAGCAGGGATGTGGATGCTGCAGGTGTTCAGCAGCAATGGCAAACACGAGCCTTCAGCCCAGTCAGGAGCACTGTGGGTATTTATCCAACTCCATCTCCTCTCTGTTGATGCTTTCTCATGCCTAGAATTGCATCCACAAAGCAAGAAAAAGCAGCCCAGCACATCCCCAGTCCTTTGCTCACTCACCAGCCCAATATCCGAGCGATTTTTCCACAGAGCTTTCAAAGCCTTCCTGGCAACGTCCTCGAACACTGGGTCACCAGTGAGGTGGCTCAAGGTGGCAAACTCCACTATAAAGGTGCCAATTCCAGCAGTGCAGGTGACTGGGGTCTCCCCAGGGTTTACTCCATGCAGCAGATTCACTGTGCCATAGGGCATCCCAGTTGGGGTCTGGAAAGCTGGAATACAGGATTTTGGGGTCACAGAAATGCTCTGTTGTGTTTTACAGACTCTGAATCAAACATGTGCCTCACATCCCACTGCACATGGGCAGGGAGGGAGGCTGGAGTAACTGCAGAGAACAAAATGAGAACTTGAGTGTGGTCCTGGGAGGGTCAGAGAGGGTACACACTGTCAGCATGATATTTTCAGAAAAATCCCTTCACCAGAATTTCTTCTCCTGGGAAAAGCCTCAGAAAAGAATGAAAACAATAATTATCTAATTATTTGCGAATGTTGTCTGGAGACAATTTACCAACAAGTGCATCTTTGATTGGGTCCATGTGAATTGTTTTTAATTAATGACCAATCACCATCAGCTGTATCAGACTCTAAGGAGTCAGACACGAGCTTTCATGATCATTCTTGTTTAGCCTTCTGATGTATCCTTTCTCTAATATAGTTGTAGTATACAATATAATATTTAAAATATATAAAAATATAAAATATAATAAACAAAATATAGAGCGTAGAAAAATATATATAAGAAAATATAGAAAAGATAAAAATATCTATAAGAAAATATAGAAAATAAAAATATACATAAGAAAATATAGAGCGTAGAAAAATATACATAAGAAAATATAGAGTGTAGAAAAAATATATATAAGAAAATATAGAAAAGATAAAAATATATATAAGAAAATATAGAAAATATAAAAATATACATAAGAAAATATAGAGCATAGAAAAATATATATAAGGAAATATAAGAAAACAAAATATAAGAAAATAAATTATAAGAAAATATAAAAATATATATAAGAAAATATAAGAAAGTAGAAAATATAAGAAAATATATATATAAGAAAATAAATATAAGAAAATATAAGAAAATACATATAAGAAAATAAATATAAGAAAATATAAGAAAATACATATAAGAAAATAAATATAAGAAAATATAAGAAAATAAATATAGGAAAATAAATATAAGAAAATATAAGAAAATAGATATGATATATCAGCCTTCTGATAACATAGAGTCAAATTCTCATCTCTCACCTCATCCTGGGGACCTCACAACACCACAGGACAGTCCTGGGAAGGTCCTGGGCATCTCTTGCACCTTGCCAGAGCAGCAGATTGCACCCCCACATTTTTGTACAGCACAAGCAAGGTGGTCACTGATCACACTGGGCAGCAAAGGGCAGACAGTGAGGCTGTGATCAGCCCATGATGCACACAAGGGAACAGGGCCATGCCACGAGGGCACACAGCCCACAAAGAGCACATGAGGCAGCATCCTCTTGTCTTGACAAGCTGCTGTCTCACACCTTTATTTATTATTTATATTAAATATATTTCCCCCTCAACAAGCAACAAGCACACTGATGTGTGAAGCACACACAGCACGTGGCATGCACACATACAACAACATCATCCTCACAAATTAAACCTGGAGCACTGAGCTTGCAGCTCAGGGACCACAGGACTGGTTTTTGAGCTGGCTCATCCAGCAGTGCATCTCCCAGCACAGGCAGCTCCTGCTCCCCAGCACAGTGACACACAGCAGACAGGGGCTCACCTGGCAGCAGTTTGCGAGCTGCTTCCTCAGCCATCCTCAGGAGGGGCCCTGAGCACGGCCAGCCAGCTTCCACTTCAACTCCAGCCTTCCTGGAGAGCAGGTGAGCAGAGAGGAGCCCTCCCACCACTGCAAGGACACAGCAGAATCCATTACACCACGTGGGGAGGAAGGAGTGAAAATTCTTTAGAAAAGAGTGATTTGTTTCTTGCTGCTTGTTTGCAGGCCAGCAGAAACGTGTGGAGTGACAGGATAAGGGGTGATGGCTTTAAACTGCCAGAGGGAAGGGTTAGGTGGGATATTGGAAAGAAATTCTCTCTGTGAAGGTGCTGAAGCCCTGGCACAGGGTGCCCAGAGCAGCTGTGGCTGCCCCTGGATCCCTGGCAGTGCCCAAAGCCAGGCTGGACAGGGCTTGGAGCAGCCTGGGACAGTGGGAGGTGTCCCTACCCCAGGAGGGTGGAATAATTATCTTTAATGTCCTTTCCCACCCAAACCACTCTCAGATTCTATGATATATTTATTTTTTCTAGGAACAGTCAAGAATTTCCATGTGACAGCAGCTGTGAGTAATTAGCTATATTTAGCTATTACTTATATAGCTAATACAGCTATATTAGCTAATATTAGTCTATGGTCACATAACAACCAATTTTTGGCTGAAATTACACTGCTGCAAAAATTGGCACAGCAATATTTGGCAGAACAAACAACAAAAGCATAACTAACAGTTTTGCATAACTAACAGTTGTAAAAAACACAGTTTTTAAAAATAAGTATAATTAAACACTGTTTTTAAAAAACCACTGTGTTATTTAGCTAGATGTCACTGAAGCAGTCAGGCATTCAAGGTGCAAGACTCCAAAAGCCTTTATGATTTTGAAGAAAAGAATAATCCCAGAAATGGATAATCTCTACCGCAAAACAGCAAGCAAAAGATGACAGGATAAAATCTGTGTGCTTGCAGTGGAAAATATATTTATTCCAAAGCTGAAAACCTCACACCAGAATACTGAAAGTGCCACATCTACTTCTGCTTGTGTTGAGACAGGAAGCAAAAAGGGATGTGCAAAAACTGAAAGGAAGTGACGTTTGTTTGGGGTTTTTCTCTCTGTTTACGGGTCCTCTTACTCTGCATCCCAAATTCCCTCTGGCCACTTCCTCTGAGATTTGTACAGGAAGGAAACCCAACACAGGCCCCCAGAAAAGCCCAGCTCACCTCGAATGTTTGTTTCAAAGACAGATGCATTGACATCAATATCGAAGTCCACCCCCTCCTGCAGCACGTTGACAACTCGCTGGAACTCAGAAACATTTCCCAAGATCTGCAGGGAAATGGAGAATCAGGCTTAGAGTTCATGGAAAAACAAAGAACAGCTCAATATTTGGGGCTGATTTTAGTTGATTTTACTATTTGGTGACATCATTAACTACAGATATTACTGTGAAAAATGTGTATTTTATGATTGGGTTTTAGCAAATATTAAAATGAATATTATATATGTTGTGTTAGAAAGTAATGCTGTATTAATTCTCTTAAGTACTGTGTTAAATACAGTTTTTGGTTATAAAAAATGTTAAAATAGAAACTATGCTACGTAGGATACTTTTTTTAAAGAAAGGACTTGCAGCAAGATAGCAGCCACAGGACACCTGAATCTTTCAGAGAAAAAGAATTTATTGCTCCATTATCAGAAGAAACCAACTTCTTTCTGCATCGAAGGCGCTGTCAGGATTCAGAGGAAGAAGCTGACACTGCCCAGACAGAATCCTGTGTTTGAATGGAATTTATGCATCATATATGAAGTGTATGAATATGCAACAGGCTGTGGCTTTTAAGGGTTAATCCTTTGTTAAGGGGGCTCGTGCTCCCCAGAAAAAAATACCCAGACATCCGTAACTCTTTGTTTCTATTGTCTCATATTGACCTAATTCAAATTGTCCAAATTATTATTACTCTAATTGTATTACTATTTTTATAACCATTTTTATTACTATTGAACTTTTAAAAATTTAAAAACAAGTGATTGGTGCTTTTCACATTACTAAAAATCGGACACTTCCATCTTTCAAAAATCTTTTTTCATACACTTTAGAACTTTACACCAGAGGCTGTCAGGAAAAGGGAGCTCTGACACCCCCCCAAGGGGTGATGCAAAGGGAAATGGCAAGTTCTCAGGTCAATGAAGAACCACTTTTGGCACCAACCACATACAATCCAGGTGTACAGGTGGCACACAGAGACCTTGAGCAGGCTGCAGGCACTCAGGGCTGTTTCCTACTCACCAGCAGCGTGTCCAGAGCATCGATCAGAGTCAGGGAGAAGCTGCGGAGGAGAGAAGCGAGGTGAGACCCAGCAAAGAGAGGGGGCGGCCCATCCCCACCGCGCCCCGGGACCGGCCCTTACCTGCCCCAGGTGTCCTGGCCGTCGCACGTCAGCGGCCGCAGCTCGTCGTAAGGGAAGGCGCTCTCCAGGTAGTGCTCGTAGGCGTGGTAGAACATGGCCCGCACCCGCTCCCTGCGGCACAAACAGGCGCGCTCAGCCCGGGCCCGCCTGGGCCCCGCACCGCCCGCTCCGTACTCACCGGTAGGAAGCCACATCCAGCCCGCGGGCGGCCGCGCCGCTGCCCGCCGGGAGCCGCAGCGCTAGGAGGCACAGCAGCGGGCCGAGGAAACGCCGCATGGCCGTGCCGGGAGCCCGCATGGCCGCGTCCCGCACCGAGCCCCCCACCGGGGACCGCGTCCCACACCGGGACTCGCCTCCCGCTCCCTCCCGAGGGCCCTCACAGCAGCCTCAGTTCTGACCCCACCCCTCCTCCCACTCCAGCCAATGGGAGGAGTCTCCGCTTCTCTCTGCCCCGCCCCGCCGCCCCCTCCAGCCAATGGGAGCAGCGAGCGCTCGACGCACGCGCTGGCGGAAGCGCTCCGCGCGGCGAGGCCGCGTCCGGGGCGGTGCGGGACGGGGCTGGCGGACGGAGCGGGGATGCGCTGGTGGATTTTGGGGTGTCGCTGCCGCCTCGGCCGGGCTGAGGGGCCCTCACGGCGGGAATTATCACCGGGACTGCTCGCAGAGAAGCGGGAGGTTCCCGTAGTACCTCTCCGGAGGCTGGAACTCGCTGATGGCAGGAGGGAGCTGAGCGAGCAGGGCAGCGCTTTAGGTGCTGCTGTCAAACCCCAAAATAAAGATGACGAGCGCTGTGATGCTCCCACAGAAATGAGGTGGTGGCACCAGGAAGAGGCCGTGGTGCCTGACACCGCTGCTGTGCGATTCCTGCCGGGAGCTGGGCTGGAAATGGCCGGGATGGGTGTGGGGATGTGGGTTGAGGTAGTGGGTGAGGATGTGGGTGAGGCAACTGGTGTCTCGGGGCCTCTCACTGCTCACAGTGACCCCGAGATGGGCTAGAAAGTCTCTTTTCTCAGCCTGCTGCTCGAAGGAGTCAGAACTCTTCAGTTCTTGCTCTCAAGGTTGTTTATTGATCTTTATCTATAAAATATTTTCTCCTGTCTAGCTGAGATCCATTCAGGAAGACAGTCCAGGCACTGTGTCTGCTCCCGGGGTGGTGTTATGTCTTTATGTGGGAAAGACATTCTGTGCTGTCCCTGGGAGCCAGCAGGGCCTCCTGAAGATAAGGAGAAGCCCTATATCTCTGCTGAAGGAATGCCAAGTCGTTACCCTGGAGACCAGAGAAGGGGAGAAAGTTGGGAGATTTGGACTCTCGCTGGCTCGCTGGGTGACGTGGCTCTCTGGGTGTCTACTGAGAACTTTGTTTCTCTTTTTTGGCCAATGGGCACTGTATGTATGCTAGATGGGTGTCAATATCTGGAGGAACTATAAAAGCTAGGCTGGTTTAATAAAATTGCTCTTTCACCCTTCTGATGGAGTTGTGTATTATTGTACTGTGTCGCGCCCTATAGCAACATCTTTATACTAAAAACTACATATACAATATTTACAATTACTTCCCAATACCTATCACTTATGTTAGTGAGCTTCTGCTCTAAACCAATCTAAAAGTGCCAACATCACAGCAGAAGATGGAGGCCAAGAAGAAGAAGGAGAAAGGCTGGACATGCCCAGATTCCTCCATCTTGCCCCTTGAACCTCCATTCTAAAAAACTTCAAAATCTACTTTTTCACCCCATGATAAATTCACTATCATTCTACTTAACTGTCATGGCTTCAGATCTGCATCTAAGGTTGGTAATTTGCTCCATGGGTCACAATCAAAACCACAGGGGCATTTTGGGCTCTGTGCCAGGGTCTCTGAGCCCCCTCCAGGGGTCTTGGCTGCTCAGGACAGCCAGAGGGATGTCCTGGGTTCCAACAAGCTGGGGCACTGCTGCCCTGTAGGCATCTCCTGACAAACCTTCCTCAAGCTGTTTTTGCCTGAAATTCAAACCCAGCTCTGGGTGAAGTTTGAGTGATGCAGCAGGACCTGCTTTGGAAACATGACACTTTGGGTTTTAAGTTTTTCTGTTCTGTTTTGGTGTGCAGCTTTTAGCCTTGTATTAATGTTACTGGGATCTTTTCACAAAACAATCCTATCCTAGCTGGAGACTCAAGGACAATCTCTGCAAACTTCAGGCCCAAAGCATCAACAACGTGAGGAGGGCAGGCAAGCAAGCAAGGAGGATGAAACTGCATCATTTGAAGCTGTTAATTGGGCAGTGAACTCCTGTATGCAAATGGACTAAAACTTATCAAAATGTGAGATCTCGTGGCCAAGCTCTCTTTTGCTTCCGTCTTGGAGCCATCCAGGTACTGCCAGGGTGTGGCCTTTGAAGGCACTTCAATAAATATCCAGTTTATTGCTCTGAACTCCGTCTAGCATCTGTTCCAGCTGCTCAGGGCATCACTCTTGATGCTAAACCTCTGTGTCCATGGTGGAATGGTTGGAACTGAGTGGTCTCTGGGGTCTTTCCCCATGCAAATCATTCCATGAGTCTGTAGCTGCTGTGAGATATTGATGTTGGGTTATTTGTGCCCCTTCCTCTACTGAAAGCAAAGTGATTTAGTTTTGATTTCTAAGTGTTGCACTTCTGCCATCTAAAGGCTTAATTCATCACTTCTCTTGTTTCTGCTCTCCCTGCCTGGGTCACCTTCTCCTCATTTATGGGTACAGGTGGGAAGAACAGCAGGGATTTGGTGTGGATCAGTGCAAGTCTAGAGATGCAGATGGAGGGAGAGCTCAGCCAATGGCTCTGATGTTGAAATTCACCACACTGGTTAAACTGCAGGGTGCCAAAATCAGGGACCATTCCTGGTGTGAGCCACAGTTCACCATGGAATCCCAGAACAGCGTGGGTTGGGACATTAAAGCCCATCCCATCCCACCCTCTGCCATGGCAAGGACACCTTCCACTGTCCCAGGCTGCCCCAAGCCCTGTCCAGCCTGGCCTTGGGCACTGCCAGGGATGGGGCATCCAGTGTCCATGGCTCCTCTGGGAGGTTAGGGACAGCCCCAGGGGGACTCAGTGCCCTCCTAGGGAGCCAGGATGCTTCAGCTCCTGTGTCTTGGATCCACCTCAGACCTGTCTGAGACAGGGAACTGCACACTGGAAGCCCAGCTCCAGTGCAGGAGGGTGGTGGCACTGCAGGACTGTGCAGGGATTTGGGCACTGGTTTGATGCCTCAGGGAGCTGGAACAGAGGCTGGATGGAGTTCAGAGCAATAAAGTGGAGGTTTACTGAGGTGCCTTCAAAGGCCACACCCTGGCAGTACCTGGATGGCTCCAAGATGGCAGCAAAAGAGGGCTTGGCCACAAGACCTCACATTTTTATAATTTTTAGTCCATTTGCATACAGGAGTTCACTGCCCAATTAATAGCTTCAAATGATGCAGTTTCATCCTCCTTGCTTGCTTTCCCACCCTCCTCTTCTCATGTTGATGTTTTGGGCCTGAAGTTTGAAGGGATTGTCCTTGAGTCTCCAGCTAGAATAGGATTGTTTGTGAAAAGATCCCAGGAACATTAATATAAAGCTAAAAGCTGCACACCAAAACAGAACAGAAAAACATTAACCTCAAGGTATCAGTTTATCCCCATCCCATTCCTACAGGATTGTTTTGTCTTCACCACCCTGTGAAAAGATCCCAGTAACACTTAATACAAAGCTAAAAGCTGCACACCAAAACAGAACCAAAAAACTTAAAACCCAAGGTATCAAGAGATGCTGGCTGTTGATATTCTTTAAGAAAATAACCGAGTTTACCCCACTGCTCCCAACCTGAGGCCATCCCACTAGGTGTCAGTGCACACCCAGATACCAGCACAACAGCGCAGACAAAAAGCCACCGAGTAATTTTCAACATACTGTTCATTTAATGCAGCTGTAATTTGGGTTTCTGTGGCCATTTATCATAAAAGTATCTTCTTGCTGATGCCATGGCTCAAGGCTGTGGGAGTATCTTGCTGTATTCCTGGGAGAATCAAACTACTGGAGCTGATTTCACTAAAAGCTGTCACAATACATTACTGGGATGCTTTTTATTAAAGTTCATTTTCCAGACTCGGATTTAACAGTGTTCTAGAGCACTGCTGTTTGCTGTATGCTGGATCAGTAATTTCCCTGTCAAAGTCACAACTTAACACAAACTTACTTAATTCTCAAAGCTGACTGCAATGTTTTTGAAGCAGATGTGAGAAAAGCAGGACTGGGCAGAGCCAGAGCTGTGCAGTGTGACCCTCCTGCCATCGGAGGGAGGAGCAGTGTCCCCATCCTGGCTTCAGGAAGACCCAGGAAGCTGGGAATGCTCTCCAAGGAGGAATTGGGCTCGGGAGGCAACATCCCAGGTGCTAATTGCACTAATTAAACACCAAAAGAGGGGGTGAACAGAGGGTGATGTAAGTGGGATTGAATCCAGGGATTGATGGGCAAGGAACTAACGGCTGGCAGAGCCAGCTAGATCAAAACTGGTTGGGAAAAACTTCAAAAGGCTGGGTTTGGTGCAGTGGTCATCACCCATCACCCTCCTTACCCTTTCTTTAGGCAGCCAAGCACCCCTGTGGGTGGATTTGGGGGCAGACTGGGCTGTCTCCTCCCAGGCACCTCCTGAGAGCCACTGGCTGATTACAAACCCCCCTGTTTGTGGCCACCACAAACTCCACAACAGAGGGGCTGAGGAAAATCTGTGGGAAGCCAGGGGGGCTGGAGGGGACAGCATGTGCTCAGCATGTCACACAGCCCCTGGGTGTTGGAGAAACAGCAGCTCCCATGGCATAGAAATCTCCTGTGTGCTCATTCATAAATAGAGTTGGTGGGCTGGAGATTATTTGGAGGCAGGGATGGCTTTGTGGTATATTTTGGGAGATATTAATGTGGTTTGCACATAATATCATACAAGTTACATAGGCTGGGCTGCAGTAAATCAAACAAGATGCAGGGAGTGCTGCTTCCAAATGGGAAGAGCACGTTGCTAAAATCTTTAGGCTGCATCAGAGTTAAATGCAGCTCCAGGTGCCCCATTCTAGGCTTTCTGTCTTTATGGAAAGGCTACTGGCAAAATCATCTGAACTTTGGTTTGGATATGGGAGAGGCTGCAATTACAGGGGTGTTAACACTGGTTTATGGCCTCTTTAGGCTGAGGACATGTTTACTGCTTGCTATTTACCATAAGTGGTGCTGTTGCCCCGCTTGCAGTTTTGATGCCCATTAAGATGGAAACTGTATGTAAATCAGGATCCCTCGTTATTATTTATATTTCATGGTGGGATGTAGGAGTTTGTCTGCCATGAGAAGAACTGTAAACAGGAGGTTTATGAACACTGAACACTGTTGCTAAGGTGGTTCTCTTGAAATAATTTTCCTTTGCAGCCGAACATCAATTCTTAATTTTAGTAGCACACGTAGCAGGATGGAAATGATGATTGATTTTTCTCCTAGTGCTGTGGGCTGCTTAAGTTGAGATTTCACTATAAAAGACTAGACATTTCCAATTGCTTTTTATAAGTTCAGAATTGATTTTATTTGTTTAGCACCTGACTAACATAATAAAGGAGAAAAATGTAGTTGGACAGAAAACACAGGAAAGTGATGGGCTGCCTGTTTCTGGCCTTCCTTTAGGTGATGTGATTTTAAGCCATGCTCTTGCCCTGGGTCTCTTCCAAATTGGGCCATACAGAAGTTTTTGCACTGTGTTCACAAAGAACTGTGTCTCTGTGTAGATTCTGAGTGTTTTGTGCCAGTCTGGCTTGCTGCTGGGGTCTTGGTACGTGAGAAAACAAAAGTAAAACTGAGTTAGCATCAGTGTGTCTTGGTTTTTAATATGGGGACTCATGGCACTCACACTGCCTGGCAGCAGTAAAGTCCAAAACTGCCCCAATTGCATGAATGACGCTTCATTTTCTTTGTCCAAGATAAGATTTTCCCATGGGGAATGTCACTTTGATGTTTTTTAGCCCAGCAGATTTGGAGGTGTTCAGGTGAATGGTGGCTGTAGACAGAGAGGGTACAGGCAGAATTTCTGTGACATAAATCCATCCTGTCCCACAGCCAAGGGACAAGTCCTCAGGGGAGAGGTGAGGTCTGTCTGCCCTCAGCTCCTTGCACCAGGATGGTCAGGAGGGTCTGCACAGGCTCCTACTGCATAATTTGCTTTCTTTGGTGGGCTTGCAAAGAAAAAAAATTGTCAAGAAGGGTTATTTAGCCTTACACATAGTGGGAAAGGGGTGGGAAGTTTGGTTTGTGGCTCTATCTCAGCCAGAATTTGGACTTTAAAGTTCAAAATGGTTGTTGTGTTGGGGAGAATCCCTCACCTTCCACATGAGCACAAGAAGGGCTGAGTTTGGATAGAAAGGCTGAGTTTGATAAGAATGGCTGAGTTTGGTTAGTAAGGCTGAGTTTGATAAGGGCTGAGTTTACAGCTGGAGAGAAGCAATGAGAAGAAATTCCTGTGGCTCTCTGGAAACACAGGTGGCAGGGACATTTTATTCCCTGGTTTATGGTCATGTAAAACAAATTCACTGCAACTTGTTAGTCAGCAGGGATCTCCTGCTGCTATGTAAAGGGCAGGGGTGAGTTTTGTTTCTCTGCTGCAGACAAGGGCTGTGTACAGGAGTGTCTGACTCCACACTCTCTTGTATTTGCAGGGAATGTCCCAACAAAGGCAGGAATGATGAATCTGACTCCATGTTCTCAGAAGGCTCATTTATTATTTTATGATACTATATTATATTAAAGAATACTAAACTATACTAAAGAATACAGAAAGGATACTTACAGAATGCTAAAAAGATAACAATGAAAACTGGTGACTCTCTCCAGAGTCCTGACACAGCTTGGCCCTGATTGGCCAAAGAGTGAAAACAACTCCCAGCAGAATGCAATGGAACAATCACCTGTGGGTAAACAATCTCCAAACACATTGCACATGTGAGCACAACACAGGAGAAGCAAATGAGATAAGAATTGTTTTCCTTTTCTCTGAAGCTTTTCAGCTTCCCAGGAGAAAAACCCTGGGTGAAGGGATTTTTCCAGAGAAAAAAATCTCCCAGGGAAAAGCCCATTCTGCTGCTGGCTGCAAGCACAGGGGTGCCCACAGTGCTGCAGCTGACACAGCTGCCAACATGAAAATAATTTTAAAGGAAATCTGTGTGTCTGTACTTGTAAGTGGTCCAGTAGAGTCTGTGTCATGAGAGGACAGTTTTCATGGAGTGCTGCTGCTGTCTGAACACTCAAATGTCAGTGGGCTGGAGGGCTCCTTGTTCTCTTATTTGAAGATGATATTTATTTCTATGATTTTTTTTTTCTCTGCTAATGTTATTTAGAGCCTTGAAGGCGAGTGCTGGCTCATTTTCATGCCAGACAAAATGTGTGTTTTGAAGCATCTGTCACCTCTCCAGCTGTGGTGCCTCACTCTGAGGCAGTGAAGTGACGTGACAGTGTTCACAGGGGTCTTAGGATGAGGGAAGAGACAAGGATCTGATTCCATGTTTCAGAAGGCTGATTTATTATTTTATGATATATATTATATTAAAACTACACTAAAAGAACAGAAGAAATTATTTCATCAGAAGTCTAGCTAAGAATAGAAAAAGAATGATAACAAAGGCTTGTGACTGACTGAGACAGTCTGGACAGCTGGGCTGTGATTGGCCATTAATTAAAAACAACCAACATGAGACCAATCACAGATGCGCCTGTTGCATTCCACAGCAGCAGATAATCAATGTTTACATTTTGTTCCTGAGGCCTGTCAGCTTCTCAGGAAGAAAAATCCTAAGGAGAGGATTTTTCATAAAACGTGTCTGTGACAAGGTGACATGGTGGCAGTGGATTCCAGAGGACAGGCTCCCAGATGGGAACATGACAGGCTGGCAGTGCAAAACTCCCTGCAATAACCTCCCTAAAGAGGTTCCTGTTGAGCAGTATGACAGGAGAACTCCTGAAGGTTGCTGCCCACCCTGGGAGCAGGACAAAGCCAACTCCTGAACCCAAATCTTTTTGGTTTTTTACTGGTGTGCAAAGAGGAAAGCAGCAGTGATAAAAGGGAGTTAGCCACCAACCATGGCACTGTGACTGTGGTCACAAGGGTTCTTGGATGAGGGAAGAGACGAAAATGTTGACTCCATGTTCAGAAGGCTTGATTTATTATTTTATGATATATATATATTACTTTATAACTATACTAAAAAGAAATAGAAGGAAAAGGTTCATCTCAGAAGGCCAAGCTAAGAATAGAATAGAAAAGAATGATAACAAAAGGCAGCTCTCTCGGACTCTGTCCGAGATAGCTCGGCCTTGATTGGCCATTAATTACAAACATCCAAGATGGGCCAATCACAGATGCACCTGTTGCATTCCACAGCAGCACATAACCATTGTTTACATTTTGTTTCTGAGGCCTCAGCTTCTCAGAAGGGAAAAAAATCCTAAGTAAGGATTTTCACAAAAAGATGTCTACGACATGGCACCATTACCTGCAGCTCAGAGTGCGTAGAGGATGCCATGGACAGTCCCATAGGATCTTCTCTTTGATACCTCCTACAGTGTTTTGAGGATAAAATGCATTTACAATTTGTATATAATGCATTTATAATTTGTATATAATTTATCACTGATCAGCTGTAGCCTCACAAGTCCCCATTCCAGCCTGTGTCACACCTGCCTTTCCAAGCCAAACATCTCAGGGCTGTGGCTTGTGCATCTCAACGTTTCAGTTGTGATTTCTCGTAAATTGGATGAGCACCAACAGGCAAACGACAATAACAAGGTACCACCCTGCCACAACCATGCTCTGCAACTTTGGGAGCAAGTTTCATAGGATGCTTGCCAAGTCTGAGTTGAATTTTGCTCATTTTGAGACCTGGTTGTTTGGGCTCATTTCCTGCCTTTTTTACTTTCTTGGTCTTTTGTTTGTTTTTTTTTGGTGGGGTTTTTTGTTGGGGTTTTTTTGGTGGTGTAGCACAACTCAGTGAAGGTTAACAATAGAAATGGGTTAGAAGTTTACAGGACTGTGCTTAGGTGTTTTAAAGGCATCTTGGAGAACATCTTCATGTATCATTCACTCAAAAATATAGTGAATCAAGTGAAATGCAGTTAAAATTCAGGTGATGTTTATCTATGTTTTCATCTATTTTGTGGGTAATACCTTGTACCAACACTTTCTGAATTTTTGCACATGTATACAGCTAAAAGAGCTGCTTTCATAGCTGAAAGGGGAAAATATGACCTTTCAGAAATTGTGGAACTTCCCTCTGCTCTCTGAAAATAGAAAAAAAAATCCAATGAAAAACACTCTGAGAGATTTATTTTGCAGATTATGGAGAAATCTTTTAACCTGCAGTCAAGGAAAGCTCAAAAGTATCCTCTGCAAGGGTCCTCACGAGTCTGTGCAGCAGAAGATAAATGATCCCTGTGTTAGGTTTGAGGGCCCAGCAGGACACAGTGATCCCGATATGGGATGCAAAACTACAAGGTTCTAAAACTTTTGAGCTCTGCCTGTTTTCCTCCTTGTTTCAGAGGAGGATCCAAGACTTGAAAAGATCTTGGACGCTTAAAGTCCAAGATCTTTTCAAACTTCATTTTTCTTAGTGACAGCTGAGATCTTTAACTGGATGGCATCACCTGGGCTGAGATAGAATCACAGAATAATGGAATATGTTAAGCTTGGAGGGACCCCCAGAATCATCCAGCCCAGCTGGACCCCCAACAGCCCCACCCTGAGCATCCCTGGCAGCTCCTGGAGCTCTGGCAGCCTCGGGGCCGTGCCCATTCCCTGGGGAGCCTGGGCAGTGCCAGCACCTCTGGGGAAGAGCTTTTCCCTGATCTCCACCCTAATCACAGAGCTTCATGCCAGTCCCTTGGATCCTGTCACTGGGTTCAGGAAAAACAAAAAAAAAAACCCAAAAAACCAAAACTGGGAGCCACTGGTGCTTGGCCAAAGCAGTGGAAGTTCATGGTGCATCAGTGACTCCTCCAGGAGTCAAGCTGTCTTGAAATTTTAAACAATGTTGGGATGGCACCCAGAGCATCATGGACAGGCCTGCATTGCCTGGTGTGGGGCCTGTGGGGCAGATAGCAGCCCAGTTTAGGGTTTGCCATGTCCCATGGGATTGATCACCTCCCAGGTGCTACAGCCGTGGCTTTTTGGGCTCTGCTGGTGTCACCTGAAGGGCACAGTTTGCCCCAGCAGCAGCCGTGCTGCCAGCAAAGGAGCAGCGGGGCGAGCGGCCAGCTCATCTCACAACTGCTGTCACTGCTGTGGCGATGGGAAACGCCAGCACTGCCACCAAGATCAGAGGTGCCTGTGCTCCTGGGGAGGCTGAGGAGCAGCCACCCCGCTCTGCAGGCTGCCTGTGGTACAAACACGTTCCTGCTGTGCTGCGGCGGAAACCTGCCTCGCTCGAGTTTCTCATGAGACAAGACTCATCCTTCCCGGCCAGGCTGCCTCTTACCTTCTCACCTGTGCTGCCTCCTATTCCAGACCCCTTGGGAGCTGATGTTCCCTTGTCAGAACTCAGTGCATCCCTCTGGGTGTCCAGAGTTGTTGGAGCCCTGCCAGGGGGCTCAGAGACCCTGGCACACAGCCCAGAACACCTGTGGGTTTGATTTTGACCCCTGGAGCAAATTACCAGCTTTGTAGGAAGACCTGAAAGCCACAAGAGTTTAAGCAGTGTAATAATAAAATTATCACAGGGTGAAAAGATAGATTTTGGGGTTTTTAGAACAGGGGTCTTGGGGACAAGATGGAGGGACTTGGGCGTGTCCAGCCTTCCTTCTTCTTCTTCTCTACCTCCATCTTCTGCTGTGATGGTGGCAGGTTTAGAGTAGAAGTTCACTGTCCAGCATAGGTGATAGGTATTGGAAAGTAATTCTAAACATGTTATACATAGTTTGTAGTATAAAGAGATAATACCACCCTGAGGGCAGTCAAGAGTGCCTCTGTCTGACCTGCTGAGCGGACCTTGGCTGGGCAGGAGAAAAATTTTTATAGATAAGATACAATAAACAACTCTGAGACCAAGAACTGAAGAACTCTGACTCATTCTTCGGGCTGAAACAGAGACTTTTCCCGTGTCTCAAGGCTGCAATAAACTGCAAACTCACAAGATTCCTTGTGCGGTGTTTCTCTGGGACGCTCACTCCCATCCACCCCTCACTGAAATGAGTCTCCAGTCCCCACTCACCACTCCCCAGCTGTATGACTAAGGAGGGTAAATGCTCATTTTTGGGCTCCTGCCTACATTTTTCCCCACCTCAGGGGCAGGGATGGATGTGCAGCTGTTGCAGTGTGATGTCATAGCCTGTCTCAGTTATCCTGGTTCCTTCCCCAGGTGTGCCAATCACCTCTCCCTTCCCCTCCCTTGTCCCCTGCTGAGTGCTGTCCGTCAGTCTTGGCATTCCAGAAAGGGCATGGAGTGATTGGCAGAGTTCAAATATGCCTCTCAGCCCTGGGGACACTGGGCTATCCAGGTGTCCTTTGTCCCTTTGTCCCTCCCCTCCTGTCCCTGCTTGGTGGCTCCCTGCCCCTTCCCTGCCCCTCTCCCCGGGGTTAAAGGAGCAGCAACCATGGGCTCAGGGAGTTCTGCTGGAGCTGGTGCTGCATTCAGAGGCCTGTGGGCCAGAATAAAGCTCTGGATCCAAACCCTCCATCAGAACCAACTTCTTTCCTTCACCATCGCCTTAAAGCTTCTCTGGCAGAGGGAAACCTGAGCTCCTGCATGTTTGGACTTGTCCCAAGTGCCCAGCTGCAGTAAACAGCCAGCCAAAGGTGTCTCTGGGTTGAAACCACCACCTTGGTCAAGCAACAAGGGCCAGACAAGCCCAGGCACGTTCCATCTGGTTATATTGGTATTTAATTCCAATATGCAGCCAGAGTAGGATGTGGAACACCATGTGTCTCCTGGCTGGGATGGTGGTGCAAGTCCTTCTCCCTGCAAACAGCCATGCAGTGCCTCTGCCTGAGTGATTTGGAGGCTGTTGATCTGTCCAGTGAGTGTCCAGGTGGGGAACACCCAGAGCTCAGCCAGGAGAAGGGCTTCTCCATAGCTCCATGAAGAATTTTCCCCTCCCCTCAGTCTTTGTCTTAAGTCTTAGAATGCCAGAATGGTTTGGGTTGGAAGGGACATTAAAGCCCATTTGATCCCACCACCTGCCATAGGAGGGACACCTTCCACTGTCCCAGGCTGCTCCAAGCCCTGTCCAGCCTGGCCTTGGGCACTGCCAGGGATCCAGGGGCAGCCACAGCTGCTCTGGGCACCCTGTGCCAGGGTCCCAGCACCTTCACAGGGAAGAATTTCTTCCTGAAATCCCATCCAACCCTGCCCTCTGGCAGTGGGAAGTCATCATCCCTTGTGCTCTCCAGCACAAGACCTTTTCCTGCACTGCTGCAGCCTGACACTGGGAAATGCAGTCATACATTAAAGCCAGCAAATAGGGAATTAAAAATGTTTTTTTAAAAAGTCTCCTGAGGGAACAAAGCTTCCAAATCTTATATACCCCTCTTGTCCAAGTTGGCAGCAGCATGTGAGCTTTGGATCCCTTGACCACAATTTTTAAGGTGTAAAACATAAGATATATGACAAAATCATCACGATGTAATGGCCCTTTCCTTGGGAAGGCTTTGTGAAAGGGTTTGGTGCCTGGGAGCAAATGGCCATTTTGCTGTGGGGATAATGTGCCCAAATCTGGCTGTACCACAAACTTTTGGAGAAATCTCTTCTAGCAAACACCCCAAATGGAAGTCAAGGATTGTTTTGCATCTCTCCTCTACACCAAGGCTGGGAAATGGATTCCCCTGCATGCACATTGGCTTGTTCCCAAGTACTGGAGGAGCTGGGCTGCAGTGAGGAAGAGGAATTAGGAAGGTATAAGACAAAGATCCCAAACCATTGGAAGTAGATATTCCTATCACTGGAAGTGTCCAGTGCCAGGTTGGATGGAGCTGGGAGCAAACTGGGATATGAAAGGTGTCCCTGCCATGGCAGGGGGGTGGAACAAGATGGTCTGGAAGGTTCCTTCCAACCCCAAGCATTCTGTGATTGTTGTGAGGAGCTGGGGCTGGGCAGCTGGGAAATCACCTGGTGCAGGGAGCTGCAGTTGGGGTGGGAGCAGGGCTTGGTGAGACCCACAGCTTCCTTGGCAGAGCTCTGCAAACTTTCCATCCCTGCTAATAAATCACATGAGCATGATGATAATGACAAAGGAAATAATTACTTCTTAAGAAACTCATCTCCTCTCACCCCAGGGCCCGTGTGAGGAGCAGAGAGGAGTTTGCAAGTCCGGAGCGTGGGAGGGAGTCGAGGCTGCCAGAACTCAGGTCATGTGTGCCAGGAGCTGCAGCAGCCAGGCCTCTGAGCTGCAGGTTCAGCAAGGTCATTCAGAAGTCACCTGAGATTGGCAAAACCCTGTGAGCCAAACCCTGCAAGGTGCTAAGACAGCTCGTGGTTATGTGGATAATTCCAAATTACCCTCAGGTCAGCCTGTGATAACCAGCACCCAAAATCAGCAGAGTTTGACCATGAACACCATTGCTAAGCCCCAGCAGCTTCAGAGAGCTGATCTGTGCCTGGCTGCTGTATAAGCAATGACTTTGCTTCCTATGTGTCTATCTCAGCCCACCATTAGCATTTAAAATCATTCCTTACCGATAGGAAACAAAATACAGCTTTGAAAAAAAAATCCATCCTGGTGATGGGCTTTGTTTTGCATTTCTTTGTGACAAAAGTGATTAAACTGCTAAATCACAGCTGCTTTTCTCATAAAAAAAGACAAAGCATCTTTCAATCCCTCCATCATTTCAAGAGCTGCAGAAAGCTCTAGGTAAATGGGAGTGATTTGATCTATCTTGGTTTTATCACTGCATCTCCTACACCCACAGGCTCCCAGGTAGGGTGTATTTGCTGTCTCATGGCCTAAAAGCTTCCCGTGTTACTCATAACTTAAACACCGAGAGAGAGATAAGGGATTGGGTTTGGTTTGTTTCCTTTCAGAAGAAATGAACATTAATAAATATCTCATTACCAGAAAGTGTCATAGTGAAAGTACAGCGCTTTCTCCCGTTCCATAGTTGGCTCTTTAATTTTCACCGTGGTTAAAGAGCAGCATGAAAACCCTGAAAAATGATCCCAGTCACACTCAGCTGAGTTTTCAATAAATGCTGGATCAGATAGGGCCGAGCTGCTATCACAGGAGATGATCAGATATGGGGCAGCAACTGCTCAGCAGACTTTGCTCGGCACAAATTATTCCCTCTTAATGTCCACTGAGAGATGAAAATCTGCTGTAGCAGCATCCATGATCTCCAGTATTTCACAAAACTCCTCAGGCCCTGAGGTTGGTTGCAAGGAGCCCTGGTCTTGGTGTGAGCCATTTCCCATTACATTTCCTATCACAACCATTGCTCCAGAGAGAGCTGCTGGAGAGGGTCTGCTCCACCAGCTTGTTTCAAGGAGAGGTGGATGTTGATGCCCCAAAAGTGTGGGCTGGCTGTGGAGGTGGCCAAAGGATCTGCTGCCCTGGAGGGCAGTGGTGAAGGCCCAGGCTGATCTCTGGGCAGCAGGATCATGGCTGTCTCCAAGGTGGGAGTGAAGATGCCTCTGCTGTGAAGGATGGCTGAAAAGGACACCAAGAAAGGGGAATCATGGAATCAGAATATTCTGAATTGGAAGGGTGTGACAGTGTTCACAGGGGTCTGAGGATGAGGGAAGAGACGAGGATCTGACTCCATGTTTCAGAAGGCTGATTTATTATTTTATGATATATATTACATTAAAATACTAAAAGAATAGAAGAAAGGATTTCATCAGAAGGCTGGCTAAGAATAGCAAAAGAAAGAATGAATAACAAAAGCTTCTGTCTTGGACAGAGAGCCTGAGCCAGCTGACTGTGATTGGCCATTAATTAGAAACAAACCAACATGACACCAATCACAGATGCACCTGTTGCATTCCACAGCAGCAGATAATCATTGTTTACATTTTGTTCCTGAGGCTTTTCAGCTTCTCAGGAGGAAGAAAAATCCTAAGGAAAGGATTTTTCATAAAAGATATCTGTGATAGAAGGAACCCACACAGATAATCAAATCCAACTCAATGAATGTCCAGCTCCAAATGAAGCTCTAAGAGGCAGAGAGGAGAGCATCAAGCTGGGGTGAGATGGAGCAGTGGGAAAGGAGCCGTGGGTCAGGATTGTCCCCAGGCAGAGGATGGTGAAGACCCTGAGGAAGGAAACTGTCTGTTTATCCTTCAGCCATGCTTGGGACACTCTGCATCCATTCCCTGGAGGGGAGAATGGAGAATGGAATCATTGCCAAAATCACCCCACAAAGCCTCAAAAATGGCTTGAGCCAAAGAGACAGCACAGACTGTCCTGGGTAACCCCAGCAAACCCACAGCTGATTGGAAAAGGCTGCCATGGAGTGTGTGCTTCTGTGCACTGCTCCCATCAGGGACAATCCCTGCCTCCCAAATCCCACAGCAGCTCTGGGCTGGTGTCACAGACATCTTTTATGGAAAATCTTTTCTTTAGGATTTTTCCTCCTGAGAAGGTGGAGGCCTCAGGAACAAAATGTAAACAATGATTATCTGCTGCTGTGGAATGCAACAGGTGCATCTGTGATTGGTCTCATGTTGGCTGTTTCTAATTAATGGCCAATCACAGTCAGCTGGCTTGGACAGTGTGTCCGAGCCACAAGCCTTTGTTATCATTCCTTCTTATTCTATTCTTAGCTAGCCTTCTGATGAAATCCTTTCTTCTATTCTTTTAGTATAGTTTTAATATAATATAGATCATAAAATAATAAATCAAGCCTTCTGAAACATGGAGTCAGATCCTCGTCTCTTCCCTCAGCCTGAGACCCCTGTGAATACTGTCACAGGCTGGTTCTGGTTCTGGTGGTGGGAGTGATTCAATGCCTGGGTTTGCAAATGCTTTAGGGCAAATCGTGTTCTCCAGCAGCACAAGGACAGGGAAATGAATAATAACACACAGCCAGGAGTGGGGAGTGGAGAGGGAAGCTTGGAAAATGGGTGAGAGAGCAGAAAAAGGTCAGAAAGCAGAGAGGTCCAACTCCTGAAACTGGTTGAAGGGAAAGATCTCATGGCTTTTGGGCCAGTCTTCAGACAAGAGTCCAGATTTTAGAACATGTAGGGTTGGAAATACTGTGGTTTATTTGCTACAAATGATTTACAAGGCCCTTCAGTGGGAAATAAATTTCACAGGACAATGCCTCCAGGGAAAATAATATGTGTTTGGATGGGTGATTCATCATTCTGCATTAAGTCCATAAGCTCAGCTGACATCGAGGCATACCTGATAATCTCTTATCTAAATAATTTCCCCTTGAAATCCTCCATCTGTGCAGCTTTGGGAGCTGATGGGAGGATAAACTGCTGGGCCAAAACTTCTGCTGGGCAAACTGGCCTTGTAGTGGCATGGTCAAAATGGGGAGATGCTGAATCCTGCCCAGGAGACCCCACACCATGTTGGGTTATGTGGAAGGCACCAGTGGTCCCAGGCAGCTCCAGAGAGGTGGTGGAGGGTAGGGGTGGAGAGCTGCTCTGCTTTATGTAAATGTGGGTCCCTTTAAACCTTCTGGGAATGTCCCACCTGGTCTTATCTTGGCTCCTGACCACTACCAGAAGAAGGCTAAGAGCAGAGCTTTCATCTAGCTTGGCCAACCTGAAATTGCCTTCATGCTGAGACATTTCACCAGAACTCTCCAATCTCTTCCTTGCTGCTCCCAGTTTGGGTCACCTTCATTATTCACCCTGGGATGAGCTCAGGCCCCAGTGCCGAGCTCCCAGAACATCTTTCATTGGTGTGGTACTCAAAACATGAAACAAACCCCAATCCTTCCACAGCCTCCTCAAACTCATTTTTTTTGCCTTCCTCTCAGCATCCCCTTTTTTCCTGCTGTTGCAAGCACAGGGGTTTCTCCATCACAGGGCTCCAGGGGCTGTTTTTGGTGTGGACACAGATGATGTGGAGACCATCATCACTGCATGCTGTGTCTTGGGGCAGCACAGCTCTATGGAATGAGGGTAGAGCTTGGGATGTCTGTTGTGGGTCTGCACATGGGTCCTACAGCACCTTCCCATCTTTGTTTTCACAGCTGTGCTGCAAACGAGGGACACCCATGGGGAACTGTGACCAAGCTGCCACTGAGGCCTGCTGGTGGCACCTGCTGTGCCAGGCTGCTGTGAGGCCTGTGCTGCTGAATTCACCAAATTAGTCACTAATTATAGCAGCCACCCACAGTGTCCCCAGCAGCCGAGGATCTGTGAAGGTCACGAACCCCATGATTCAGCCGGGAATCCCGTGTAACTCTGTGAAATAACAGGAAATAAAAATAAAAGGGCCCAACAAGCAGCAGCCATGGCTGATTGTGCCCTGCCTCTCCCTTTGCCATAGAAATGGGCTGGGATGGCACCCAGAAGAGTACATGCTCTGCAGCTGCCTCTCTCCTGGATCCAGACCCCAGGTTTGCATCCTTTTCTGGCTGGTAGGGATGGCTGAGCCCCACAGCAGCTGCCCCATGTGATGGTGTTCACAGGGGTCTTAGGATGAGGGAAGAGATGAGGATCTGACTCCATGTTTCAGAAGGCTTGATTTATTATTTTATCATATATATTATATTAAAACTATACTAAAAGAATAGAAGAAGGGATTTCATCAGAAGGCTAGCTAAGAATAGAATAGGAAGAAATGATAACAAAGGCTTGTGGCTCAGCTCTCTGTCTGAGCCAGCTGACTGTGATTGGCCATTAATTACAAACATCCAACATGGGCCAATCACAGATGCACCTGTTGCATTCCACAGCAGATAATCAATGTTTACATTTTGTTCCTGAGGCCTCCCAGCTTCTCAGGAGAAAAAAAATCCTAAGGAAAGGATTTTTCATAAAAGGTGTCTGTGACAGCCCCACAGCTCCCAGTGCCCCTCTGCCAGCCCTGAGAGGTGGAGAGGACTTGTGCAGGAAACATCCAGCCCAAATGACACCCTCAGAACTGGAGAGGAGGAGGAGACTGAATGCATGGTGCCCATCCCTCTGCCTCACACACACATGGGGTGTCCCACAGCCCCATCCACACTGGAGCAGCTCCAGGATGGAGGGCTGGGAGCAGCTTCCCATGGTGCTGGTGGCTGGGTTATTTGCACTGGCACAGTCTGCTGTGAACAGAATCACTGGAGCCTTTCAGATGTGTGCATTTTGTTTTCCTCCTGTTTCTCCATGGGTAAAGCTGTGAGCAGAGCTCTCCTCCAGGAGTTTTGGTGTGTTAGGAGGAAGGGGCTCACAGCCCAGGAGCACGGGCTGGTAGGGAGCAGGGATGGGTCTTCCTCTTCCCTGCAGCAGCTGTAGCACAGGTGTTGGGCACAAAAGCTGTGTCTGGCTCTGTTTTGGGCAGGTTTTTCTGCCCCTAAGCCACCTCATGAACCTCATCACCCACACCCATGGAGCTGCTCAGCCCTGACTCTTTCCATCTCTGTGAGCTGCTCATCCTCTCCCAGCTTCTCCCACCTCCTCCTGGCACCCACAAGCTGTTCCTCCCTCATTTTTCCCTCTCTGACTCCTCAAAGCCCATCTCAGTTCCCTCACCCAGCCCCTGTGGCTGCAGGATTATCTCTCCATCAATGTGCAGATCAGCAAACCCAGAGCATTTTGGAAGGGCTGGAGGGATCTGTGAATTTGCTTTGAATATAGCAACGTGTTTTGGCTAAAGGGAACAAGAGAACATTTTGAAAATGTCAAAATATTTTGTTTAGGCATTTTTTGAACAAAATGTTTCGCTTGGTAGTTGACAAAAAAAGAAAAGAGAAGGAAAAAATCAGTTCAAAATCTTCCAAACAAAATCTTCCCACTTTTATTTTGAGATGGCACCTGCCTGGGAGAACACAAACTACAAAGGCACAAAAACCATTTCCAATGGTAAATAATGTTCTGGCACCCAAGGGAGTTTCTTCAGTGGAAGTCAAAATGTTTCAAAGGGAGTCAAAACATTCCTTGATTTTATTTTTTCCCTATTTCACTCAGGTGGGGGGAAAAAACCCGTGTCCTTGCTGGGCCTGGATCAAGAACTCGTGTTCATTTTTATGTTGGCTGCTAAGCAGAAATGTTTACAGCAACAACTTGATAGCTCAGGTCTGCTTCTTGTGCTAGAGAGGGAATTAATGCTGGTATCAGGTTGTCCAGGTGATCCTTCCTCTCTGTCCCTCTACTTTGGTTTTTTATCCTTTAGGATGAAGGGTCCAGAGAAAATCTTTTTTCTCCATGTTTGTCTAAGTTTGCTCCAACCTCTGCTCTGCCCTGGAGATTGTGGAGCTGTTTCTGAAGGGAGCCTGAAATTCCTTTGTGTATTTCAGAACAGAAATTCACAGAATCCCAGGCTGGTTTGGGTTGGAAGGCACATAAAAACTCATCCTGCAGTGGGCAGGAACATCTTTAACTGGACCAGGTTGGTCAGAGCCACATCCAACCTGACCTTGAGTGTTCCCAGGGATGGATCATCCACAGCTTCTCTGAGCAACCAGGTACCTTTCCTGATGGAAATGTCTGGCCTTGTCCTCCTGTCCTCCCCAGTGGTGGGATAAAAGCCTGGGGTCATGATCCAGCTCCCCCTGCCCAGAACTGGAGCATTGAGCTGCTGCTGAAAACAACACACATCCCATCTTCTGCGTCTTTTCCATGTGCTCCAGCCATGCCAGCTGCCTGTTTGTCTTCTTGTGAGTCCCCCACAGCTTTTACAGAACTTCCCTTCCCTTCCCTTCCCTTCCCTTCCCTTCCCTTCCCTTCCCTTCCCTTCCCTTCCCTTCCCTTCCCTTCCCTTCCCTTCCCTTCCCTTCCCTTCCCTTCCCTTCCCTTCCCTTCCCTTCCCTTCCCTTCCCTTCCCTTCCCTTCCCTTCCCTTCCCTTCCCTTCCCTTCCCTTCCCTTCCCTTCCCTTCCCTTCCCTTCCCTTCCCTTCCCTTCTTCTTTCTCCTCCTTTCCTTTTTTCTGTCATGGTGCAGTCAGTAAATATCCCTTTTCCCCCTGCCTGGCAGATAAGGTGGCTGTTTGACAGCTGCTGTGATTCCTCAGTCCATGAGTGGCTCATTTTCCCCTGTGGGAGCTGCCCCATGTTAAGCTGCCTGTGGATCACATGGCAAAATTGCATTTATGGCCAGAGCAGCCTGGAGATGTAATGACCAGCAGCGTTTTGGGGCTGTCTGTGGCCATTTCTTCACTCACTCAAGGGTGGTGGATGTGATGTTTTTGCCCTGGTGCTCTGCAGAGCTGCCCCAGCAGCTCCACCTGGGCTCTGCCAGGACACCCATCCCAGCTGGGCACTTCCCAGTGCAGGAAACTGAGGCAGGTCAGATGGGTGCAGCTGCCCAGGGGGAGGGCTGGGCGTGCCAAAAATAATATTTGAACATATTGCACATTTCTGATGCACCAGGATGTGGAAAGGAAGAGGAATGAAGGATGAGATCCCCTTGGGAAGGAGGCAATCCTTGGAGGTTGAACAGGAGCTAATGAAGGAGCTCAGCAGAGCAGGGGCAGTGCTGGGGGGCTCTTGCCCTTGTCCTGGCTCTCCAGGAGGTCCTGTGTCCTGGCCCAGGGACTGAATACCTTAAAGAATCATCTCCATTAACTACATCCATCTCCATTAACATCCATCAGCAGAGAGATCTCTGGAGGCTGCACTAGAAGACCTTTAGTGGTCCCTTTTAAACCAAATTATCCTTCCAGCCCTGACATGGGGCTATGCCAGCTGCTGGGCAATCAGATTCCCCAAAACTGCATCTCAGGAGTTTTTTTCCTCCCCAGTGAACCTCAGGGGCAGCTTCCCCTGCTCCCCCAGCTGAGAGCAGCAGGACATTCCTCAGGCAGGGGTCTGACTGTGCTCCCTTAGATCTGCCAGTGAACCAGGCAAATGTACTGATGTACTGATTTCAGCAGAAACAAGTCCAGGCCTCTGATTGTCCCTTGGAGCCCAGCCCAGCCCTTGCTCCTCAGGCTCCCACTTTTGGGATCTGCTTGGTCAGACACCTCTGATGGACCAAAGGGTCCCACCTGCCCTGTGTGCCCAAACCAACTTTTCTCCCTCCTGAATTTTCATAGAGGAGCTGGTTTTCATCTCAAAGTCTCAAGATGATTCCCCCCCAGTTTTGTCACTCTTCTCTCTGGATTCCAGCCCATGTGGACCCAGAAGGAGCCATCAGTCAATGTGTAGTGTCCATAGATTCCCCAAAGCACCAGCCAGCCCCAGAGCCCTGCTGGATTTTAATTCCATGGCTTAGCTTTGCTTCACAGGGAAATGGTTTGGTTCTGCCAGAAAGGGACAATACAGAAACTCATGGAGTTTGAGATGAGAGAGAAATCGAGTGCAAGGCAGTATTGGGGTTAGCTATGACACCCACAGAATAACAGCTCATGTAGATGTGTGTATATATAAATACATGGGCAAATAGATATTTATTTGCGACTACAGAAATACATGAAAAAAAACAGACATATATAAAGCATGAACAGACATATACAAGAATGTGTATATCTATTTTATTTTATTTTATTTTATTTTATTTTGTTTTATTTTATTTTATTTTATTTTATTTTATTTTATTTTATTTTACTTTTTTTTTATATTTTATATTTTATTTTATTTTAACATAACTGATATAATCTGTGCTGTCCCCATTGCTGTGACAGCCCCGGAGCTGCCATCACACAGGATTTGCCTGTGCCCACTAGAGGCCAGTGTGCGCCTTGAATTAAGATGCCAGTGCACTAATTAATCCCCAGCCATCGGGAGGACCGTGTTTCCTGCAGGATGAAGCCCTGTTGCACAGGAGATGGTGGCCAGGGCAGGCAGGGCAGGTGGCTGTCCCCGCAGGGATGGGTAAACTCTTCCAGCTGTGCAATCCTGGAAAAGCCTGGGAAATCCTGCTCTGCTGCCATGGCTCGAGCATGGGACCTGCTCAGATCCTTCCTGCAGCCCTGCAGAGCCAGGCAGGAGCATCCTCTGGCTGTCCTTGGGGACAGCTGGGACGCTGTGGTGGCAGAGCAGGTCCCACAGCTTGCTGTGCCTGTGCCACTGCCACCAGTGCACCAGGCTGGTGCAGAGCCCGGGCTGGAGCTGGGCAATATACCCACCCTGGCTGCAGACAGCAAGGTGTGCATGGCCCTGTGTGCAAACCCAGGGCACTGGGAATGGAATATTTCTGTGTCTGCTCTGGGGTGCCCTGACCCCCAGGGCAGCACTGACTCTGACCCTCATTCATGGAGAAAGTTTCCTAAACTCCAGAATAGACTGTAATCCACAAAAGTGTGAAATAGATTGTAGAGAGCAGTGTAGGTGTATCACTTGGTGAGAAATTGAGGGTTTGGGGTTTTTAGTATGTTGTGGATGGAAGCAAGATGGAGGGCACAGGGTGTCATCCTGGGTTTTTTCTTCATGCTGCTTCTTCCTCCTTCTCCATGGGTTTGGTGGCATTTTGTAATTGGGCAGAGAAGTCTCCATTGCAGCTCTTTGGGATCAGTTATTGGGTTAAAAGGGAAAATAATCCAGGTGTCAGTTCTTAATTGGATAGTTTAGTCTTAAAAGACCTTGGAACAAGAGATTGTTGGCCATTTTTGTGGTGCTTTTCCTGTGCACTGAGCCTGGTGTGGACAGCATGCAAAACTTTAGACATGACAATAATTAACAAGAACCTGAAGACCAAAAAGATCCAGTGTGTGTCTCTTTCCTGACACAGAACCATCCCAGGAGGGTGTCCCCCAACAGGGGAGCTCCCAGGGAGGGCCCAGCCTGAGGCTCAGAGATCGGGAAACCAACAACTGAAATCCCATAGCCCTGAACAGTGAAACCAGCTCCTGAAGAAAAAGGGAAGCCCATTGCATGCTTGGTTGAGCTGAAGATGGAATGTTTCATGTTGTTTCACACAAGTTTTCACCTCAGTGTGGGCAGCAGCAAATTGAGGCTCCATTGTCCAAACAAGGTTGTTCTGATGCGATACCAGCAGAGCCTTTGGTCAGTGCATGTCCAAGTGAAACATGCAGCTTTTAAACTCTGGCCCCAATTCAGTGCATTTAGCCCCAGTTTGCCAGTCCCAGACCCATCTGGGTGCCTCTGAGCAGGGGGATGAGGGCCCAGAGGGGATGAGCAGGGAGGGTGGCACTGGTGTGAGCAGGGCTGAAGGGCAGCAAGCAGGCAGTGATTTGCTGTGTGAGCTCCTGGACAGTGCAGCTGTATTTTGGGAACTCTTCACCTACACCTGGTGGTTTTAAAGACCTTGTTTATTGCTTGGCTACTTTTATCTTTAGGAGACAGAGAATGAGACCAGAGTTGTTCTGTGGGTAACAACTTCTGTCTTTGGCCAGCCTGGAGGAAACTGGGATGTCCAGGAGTACAACTTTATATTCTGTTAGAAACACAAACACAAATGCTCAGTCCTAAGTCCCTTTTACTCAGTTTTCCCCCCTATGGAGCACAAATAAAGACAAGAAACAAAAGCAAGGTGATATTTTCCCCAGAGTCCTTCCAAAATATATTCTTTCTGCCTCTTGCACTCCCATTCCCAACTTGGATGAGCTGAGATTTTCTTCAACATGACCTGACTGAGGGTAAAGTCCCAGGAATGACCCCAAGGATTGGGATGGAGGGTCCATTTTGGTGGTCAGAGACAGACACCAAAAAAGTAAGAATGTAATATGTGTACATCATATCTCATGTTGATCCCCCTTCTGTCCTCAGGTCAGGGGAGTTCTGCTTGCTTAAAAATGGGCATTTTCCCCTTGCCCCATGCCCCAGAGCAGAGAAGACCAAAGATTTGGTGCTGCTCAGTGTCAGCACCCTCAGGCAAGATGCCCCTGAGGGACTGGGATCAGAGGAACTGCCAAAACATAAACCAAAACCAAATTATTGCTTTTTACAGATAATCCACATGAGCAAAACCTCCGGAGAGGATTTGGGGTCACTGTGTCAGGGCCAGAACATGTATGGAGCAGCCCTGAGGAGAAAAAACAACATTAGGCCCTGTTTGCTGTCACATCCACACCCCAAAGCCCAGCCTGAGGTTTAGAGGGGTCTGATGGAAGGTGAGGATTCTGGAGCTGCACCCATTGCCCAGCCAGGAGTGTCTCAAAAGAGTGCAGCCACCCAGGGGTTAAGCAGGATCCTCTCTCCATGCACAGCTTTCCTGCCAGCCTGCTGAAATCCACTAACAGAATTAGCACTGGAAATTTGTGCACTGTGCTATGGAGGGGGAAGGAAAAAAAAAAGAAAAAAGAAGCAAAGAAAATGTATTTAATCTCTCGTTTCAGAATTGCATTTGACATCTAAGTTAAATAAAATGTTCCTGAGGTCATTAAAAATCAGAAATAGTACAAGATTTGGGTTTACCATAGTTTCAGAATGAATCAGGTTTCTGAACTTGTTTTAATCTCTGTATAATTGCTTTTCTGTATACGGTAACCTTTAGAAAATGAGTTTAATAATTAGTCATCTCAAACTAGTTAAGGACAACATCCTGCCCTCAGTTCAGTTTTATTTTCAACAAAAAAACCAATGCCAAAGTAAATTCTTCACTATGGTTGGAAACATAGATTCAGGCTACATGTTCAGCAGGTGAAACAGCTTGCATTAAGTTTGAAAGTTCAGCAATTCCCATCTCGATGGCTTTTCACTCTCCCTCTGTAAGAAAAATGGGAAGAGAAGAGGAAAATATGAAGCAGCAGCATCAACCATGGCTGGTCCTTGGCTCTGCCCCTCCTGGGCACAAAGCCCCAGCACAGGGCAAGGAGAGGGATTTACAGGATGGTAAAAGGACCCCGTGGCTGGAACCTGCTTTTCCCAGGATGGCAGCTTGGGCAGAATCCAGGGAGTTTCCAGCTCCTTTGGGCCCATTGCTGGTGGAGATCAGCACAGCTGGGTCATGCTCAGGGCCCTCCTCCTGTTCTCACCACATCTCCCCCTTTTTCTCAGCACTTCCCTCACTTCTCTCAGGGTCTCATCCCTTCCTCTCTCCCCGTCCCCTTTCAGACCACCATGCAGGTGTGGATCCGTCTGTGTTTTCCATTTCCCAGTGCCCACAGCCCATTCTCCCTGGTGGGTCCATCTCCTCCAGGTGCTTCAGCACTGTCCCTGTGTCCCCCAGAGCTGTAGCCCAGCTCTGCCATCCATCAGCTATCCCCCTCCTCCTCCCTCTCAGTTTCTGCCAGTCTGCTGCAAATCTGGACCGCAGGTTTCCCTCACTATCCTCCTGCAGACTCTCTTTCTCCATCTTTGCACTGCAAATACATTCCCCTCCATTGTCTTGTGTTTAATTTAGTTTAAATTCCTAAAGGTGTGGACCTGCCTCCATTTTCCTGGAGGGATTACTCGAGAACCTGTTACATCTCACTCTGGGAAATTACTCAAGCTTCCTGCTGCCCACCTTATATTCCCATTTCATCTCATTATGCCAAAGCCTCTGGCTGGTTTTGTAGGAGCTCCTGGTTTGCTGACCTGGTCCTTCCTGCTCCAGCCAGTGGTTTCCATGGTGCACAGGCTGATGGCAAGTGCTCCTGGCTTGGAGTGGCCCTGCTGGCCACCCTGTTCCCCCTGGAGGGACAATGCTGCTGTCCTGCTCACCTGGAAATAAACAGGGCAGGAGACTTTTTCTCCTTTTAATGCCTTTATTGAAAGTGATCAGCTCAAGGTTGGGAAGCTCGGGTCCCGTCCTCAGGAAAGCAGTGGGCGTAACCCGAGGTTTTCCAATTTATGGGGGTCCCGGCTCATGGTCTTGGTTTCAGATGAGGTCTTTGCTCAGGGCGAGAGGCAACAAAGATTCTCAGCATCTCTGCAGGCTCAGCACTCTGTTCCTCACGTCTAGACATCACTCTAATTCCTTAATTCTGTATTGGGCTCATTGTTTTTGGGGTTTTTTTCGGTAAGTCTGGCAGAGTTCCTTCCCATGGCATGCTGGTCTCGAGGCTGTTTTGCATCTTCTGATGCCCCATGTCCCCTCTCCTCACTGGGGAGAAGGGCCATCAGCCTTGCCCCAGGCAGGGCCTTACCGATACAAAAGGAGCAATTAGCTAAAACAACCGGTGATTACAATAACAAACAGGTAGAACTTCACCTTGCCAACAACTAGTTTGACTGGTTTTGCAACTCTTTTTCTTCCCCCCCCCCAAAAAAAAATGGCAGATTTTTTGTTTATAACAACCTGTGTCTGCAGAAAGGGTTAACCCACCCTGGGAGCTCCAGGTTCCCGATGCAGCTCCCGGCCCTGGAGTGCTCACTGAAGCCACTGCAAAGCTCCCACCAGGGGTGGGCTGCAGCTGTAATCCCACAAATGTGCTAATATTTGGATCAGGAGCACTCAGTGCTGAAACGTCTCTCGCAGACGGCTGAGAGTGTGTTTTGCTAAAGCAAACTGCAATTACATTTAGTATCTTCAATTTAGCTTGACGGGTTGCCTCTAGAATGAAGAGATGTGTTGTGTTCTGGGCTCTGCAGCACAGGCAGTGTCTCTGACCCTCTCTTGTCTCCTCTGGAGCATCCCCAGCCCCTCTCCTGGGCGGCCTGGCCAGAACAGCAGCAGGGAGGAGCTGCTGGTGCACAGCTGTTTCTGTCACAGCAGGGACCATTGTCCAGCACTGACCAAGGAAATGAAACCAGAGCCTGTGTAGGGACCACAGTAAACCCAGAAACAGTCACCTCAGTACAGGAACCAGGGCAAGCAGCCCACCAGAACACAGAGACAGCTCCAGGCTGGAACAGTGGGATGAGGGAGATTTCCCCAAGCTGGGACCCCACCTAGGATTGGCTTTTCACTGTCTGTTGGGGAGGATGAAAGTTTGACAAGAGTCTCACAGATATGTGTGCTTAGCAGAAAGATTTTTAAATGTAGAGCCTGATGAAGGAATAGAGGTGGAAGCAAGTTTTGATATAGAAGAAAAGAATTGCTGAGCCAGGATAACCACAAAGGCAAAGGGTGTGTTAGTTAGAAGGGGTTTTTATGGCTTAGAGCAAAGGATAAACCCACCCCAAACAAGAAGATGTTTTTACAAAGCAGAAAGATAGCACAGGCAAACAAGTCAGCAAATGTTGCAAGTAGAAAAAAAGTCCCAGAATTTTCCACTGCAAGAAAACTGAAAAACAACTTCTACCTTAAACTGTAATGTACTGACTTTTAGTGACTGGATAACAGTAACATGAATATGGTAATTACAGTAGTTATGATAGGCTATAGATAATAGTTAAGGTATATATTGTTTCTACTGTATTAAGATGCTCAGCAAAGAGAAGTATATAATGCACTGTAACCAAAATAAAAGTCTATAATGCAATGTAACCAAAACCAAAGGGTCTCCAGGCCTGCCTGCAGCTGGAGCTGACAGCTGTGGGCACAGCTCTGTCACCCACCACCCTGGACTGCTGGAACATCTTGGATATAATAAACTGCATTTTGTATACAATAAACTGCATTTTGGAGAGCCCCTGGAGTCCCACATCCCTCATTCAGGCTCTTAAAACTGTTTTCATGGAATAAAGGTATAATTAGCACATCCTCTCTAGTGTCCATGCAGAGGTGAGGATCTCCTCCCTCTTTTTAGGGAAGAGCAACAGACTGCAGACAAGATGATGAACTAGCTCCACTTTTGCTGCCTTCAGAAAGTTGTTTTTGGCTCAGAAATGTGAGATGAGCTGATAACTCCTGGTAAAAGTAGCAGGCAAGCTCCCTGCCCAGTCCCACATACCAATACCCACAGTTGCCTTTTTGCCCCACCTTCCTCTCTCCCTTTCCTATTACAGTTCTCAGCTTTCTCAGTGCAGGAGGCCATGAAGTTTCTCATCAGCCCACTGTTAACCTGGACTTTGGAGAGAGCCATGCCAGAAGTAAAGGTCCCCTTGGGCTCATGGCAAGGAGCAGAGTCCTTCATGGGCCAATCAATACATCCTCGTCCTGTCAGTCCAGGTTACTTGCAGGAATATTTGTGGCCAAAGTTTTCTATGATATTTTTTCAAACCACTCATAGCTTAGGCCTGTTTTTGACCACACTCCTTCCCCATGGACCTCATACACAGCACCCACCACATGTGGGGTGCAGGTGTTCTGCAGATCTTGGACCACCCATTCAAATATTCTCACTGGAAGCCAAAAAGAAAGCAGGGGTTTGTGACTAAAGTGCCTTAAGACAAAAATCTAAGGTGCCTCAGAGTGTCAAGAGGCAGTGGGTCTCCCATAGGCCCCATTGCATCCATGAGGAATTTTCAGCCATCCCATCTCTGTGGTAGAACATATCTGTGCTTAGATATCCAGTCTGTCCCTGCGTTTCTGCAGCTCCAGGGCTCCTGCAGAGCTGCAGTGCTGTGTGTTTGTACAGACCTCAAAGACAGAGCAGCTCTGGGTTTTCACAGGGAATTCAAGCAGTGGGAATGCTGATACCTGGAAGAGCTGATGGCTGGCAGCAGGAGTTGTCTGGGCTGCTTGGTGTGAAACATGTTTTCAGGTCCAGGGTGAGTGTTGAACACGAGGAAGAACAAAAGCACTCCAGAAAAGAGGCAAACACCTCCCCAGCAGGGCAGCACTGGAGCGTGGCTGGATCTGGATCACACGAGCCCTGCTGCACCAGAGAACGTTGTGAAAGGGAGATAAGTCAGTGATCTCTGTCCAACAGGGGCTTCCCACAAACCAGGGATGAAAGCACTCACTGCCTGATGCCCGTGGTGCTCTGGCACTTGCTCATGTCCAACTGGTTCCTGAGGCAGCACCTGCTCCTCTTCTGGAGGTCTGGTGGCACAGCCACTGCCTGAGAGCACCACATCTCCCTGGGCTGTCAGACACCCTGCTGCCACAGCCCCTTCCATCTCACTCCAGTGTTTTACCTCATTCTGCTCAGTAAGTAAAACACATTCCAGTGTTTTACCTCATTCTGCTCAGCAAGCCCCAAAGGCATCTGGATGTGGAGGGCCCATCTGTCCCACCTGGTGGCAGAATCACGGTAGGCTTGGGTGGCCTGTGTGACTGGTGGGGAAGGAGATGTGGAAGGGTGAGGCATGTGAGAAACAACTGCTCACTTTGAAATTTTAAAGAGGTTTATTAAACCTTGACAAAAATACAACAAAAGGACTACATAACAAAAAAGCTGAAGCAGTGGGATGAATACCACGTGGCAGGTTCATCTTCAAGATAGATGCTCAGTCTTTTATACCCCTGGGGGTTGCACCAGCCAGCCCTGGCCCCTCCCAAGGTCTGTCAGTCAGCTCTTCTTTGCCATTTATCAGTGGAGACTGCTTTCTTGTAACTGGATTGGAGATCAGGTGTTGCCATGCCTCACCCCCTAAGCACCAAGCTTTTCCATTCCCAACTGCCCCATGCAAGGGGCACATGTGCAGCCTTCTTTGTACCTGTCCTAGACAACCCCAGCTGTCTGATGGTAACACTACAGGAGGGGGAAAAGGGAACTATGGGGAGAACAGAGGACATCTAAACTACAATAACATAACTGTCACAGACATCTTTTATGGAAAATCCTTTCCTTAGGATTTTTCCTCCTGAGAAGCTGGAGGCCTCAGGAACAAAATGTAAACAATAATTATCTGCTGCTGTGGAATGCAACAGGTGCATCTGTGATTGGTCTCATGTGGTTGTTTCTAATTAATGGCCAATCACAGTCAGCTGGCTTGGATAGAGAGTCCGATGCACAAACCTTTGTTATCATTCTTTGCTATTCTATTCTTAGCTAGCCTTCTGATGAAATAATTTCTTCCGTTCTTTTAGTATAGTTTTAATATAATATATATCATAAAATAATAAATCAAGTCTTCTGAAACATGGAGTCAACATTCTCATCTCTTCCCTCATCCTGGGACCCCTGTGAACACGGTCACACATAACTATACACCATTCAAGCTTTTCTTAATATTCACACAATAGTTATCTTTTAATTGCCAGAGCCAATCATCTCATTACCCATCTATACCAGGCATGAATGGCACTGTCCTTGGCCTGTAGTAACTCTGTCATGTCTAAATAAACGCCAACAAGCTCCAAGCAGTGGCCCAGAGGAATTCACCAAAGTCAGCATCTAAGTAAGGAAACACTGGACTTGGGAAGCTTGTCCTGGTGTGTGTGTGGAAGCAATGTCAGCACAAGAGGGTCCCTTCCCCTCCCTTCCTTGTTTGCTTTCACTTCACTCCTGAACAAATGAAGACAGCAGCTGTGTTATTTAACAGTGTGTATTTTACTACCAACGAAGAATGGGCCTTTAAAACAGGCAAAATGCTCTGTGCCCTTCCAGGGAAATGTGGAATTGCAGGTTTGGCCAGGGTAACCCAAACAGTAAAAGTGCAGCTGGAACATTTAAAACATTTAATTGGTGGCCAGGATGGTTGGGTTTGGCTGGACTAACTGGAATGGTGATCAAAAGGACAATTATGCTGCTTTAGGAGCTGAGCCATTTGCCACATATTATTTTAATGGCAAGCCTTAAGGATTGCTGGATATTCAAAGACAGGGTCCAACATAAAAAAACCCCTCTAAAATATTAAAAATTTTAAAATGAAAAAAATTAAAAATTGCTACTATTTTTTCCAAGGGTCACTCAGATACCATAACCATTGCTTCCCAACGAAAACCTTGGATGAAAACCTGGGATGGCATCCAGGAGCAGAGGTTATCTGGTGCTGATCAAAGCATCTGAGAGCAGCTCTGGGGGCCAAATCTGAGCTGACCTGGAAACAGCCACCATGCATACCAGAAGGGATGAAACCACATCACTGCACAACTCCACACCTGCTCAGCCAAAATATTTCCCCTGGTCTCAGCTGACTGCTGGCATTTACCTCTTGGAGCTGCCTTGACCCAAAGCCAGCACAGGCAAACATTGAGTCTGGGGAAAAGAAGAGAGAGTTGAATATTCATGCTGCAGTTGTGAGGAAAGTTGTGTGGAGAATTACTCTGACGTGAATGACACAACACATCCAACATCTTGTCTGAAGCACTCAGCAAGGAAGCTTGAGCGTGCAAGGCATTTTGAAACCTAAATGGGAACGTTTTCGTCAGCTCAGGTGGCAGTCAAAGGAGAGCTGACGCATCTTTGGGGTTAGTGTGATGCAAATGGGCACTTGAGAAGAAATGTGATGGTTGGTTAGCCAAAGGCAGCGGTAATGTGTGCTAAAAAGGCCATTGTATTGATTGAAACCCATCTAGAAAACATCAGGCTGATGTAAAACATGAGTAATCAGCACAAGCTAAAGGCTATTTCATGGAGCACACCAGCATGTGTTTGTGAGCACCCTTCATTAATAAATCAATGGAATGTTCCTGCTGGCAGAGGGTTCAGAGCAGCTCTTGGTGAGCTGCTGCAGGAGGTGGCTCTGTCCCAGAGGAGGTGGCTGTGCCTCCAAAGGGCTGGTGGCTGCCAGGGTGCTCAAGGAGAGCGACCACTGGTCATGGAGGAGGTGGTGCTGGGACAAGATGCCTCAGGGAGGGATCTGCCTGCAGCTCCAGGGCTTGCTCAGGACCAGCAGCCAGTCCTGGGCTGGGCTGGAGAGCCCTGCACCCCACCAGTGAGAAGGAAGTTGGATTTCACCGAGCACATTCCTCACTCTTGTCCTGTATCCATTGCAGAGATCTGTAGTGGCTCTTAGAGACACCTCCAATCCACAGACAGTCAGAGATGCTGTGGTTGATGTGAGCCAGAAATGTAGAAGATTCTGGCCGAAGCTGCAGGTCAGAGTGAGCTTGATGTGGCCCTTAAAAAGCCATGTTTTCTGATAAATTACTGGATTTTCTCTGCCTCCATCCCCTGCTCCCTCAACACTTCTGCTGCTGATTACCTGATGGACTCTGACATTTCTGTCTATCTTCTGCCCATCCTGGGGACCAAGCCCCTGACTCCTAAAGGACAGGTGCCCTTCCTCTCTCTCATTCTGGGACCCCACAAACCCCTTGGGATGCTTCACAACAGAACTGACAAGGTGGATCTGTCCTGAGTCATGTGTGGGGTGCACACCCCATGTGAAATATTTTGCATGGGGAGCACTTCTGCTGCAGCTATTCTGCATTTTTGTGATCTTGGAGCTTAAATTTTTCTCTCCCCCAGCCTTCAGAACTGATCTGGAGTTCTGACTTCCCCCGTGCTCTCTTTCTCACTACATGATTTGTGTAAAATCCAGCATCGCTGTCCACAGCTGCTTTTGGAAGGAGATGAATGAGTGATTGGTCCAACTTCTTCCCCAGTGCATGGGGCACCAATTCATGGATATTTTCCTCTCAGAGCTGGAAGCAGGACTACACAATGTCAGAAATAAAGGTGTTTTCTGGCTGCCCTCCCCTCCCCAGCACTCACCACATGCAGAACAAGGCACCTCTCAAGCACTTTTCCGAGCTGCTGAGGAGCTCCTGTCCTGGCAGCGTTTATAGCTACCACATCCTTCCACTCCTGCCCTTCTCAGCCTGCAAACGTGAGCTGAAATATGCACTGGTGTGAACTGCAGATGCAGATTCCTGCTCCAAGGCTGGGACCAGCCTGTGCTGTGGCTCAAGAGAGAGATTTTGGTGCAAGAGCAACCTAAATGGCTTTGGGATAGTGGGAATATTGCCGGCACCGTGCTGCAGGCTTCTAAAGCTTTCCCCCTCCTGATCTTAATTCAGGCTGATGGCCCTGTCACCACCAGGGGCTGTGACAACAGCTGACTCTGACGTGGCCCTGGGGTGTCACCGTGCCTGGGTGTGTGCTGGGGCAGGAGTGTCACTGTCTGCTGTGACAGTGATGCTGGGGGACGGCCATGGGTTGGGATGGCCCCTGGGCAGGGACAGGGGGGGGATGAGATGGCTCCTGGGTGTCATGAATAGAAAAGCTGCCCATTATTTTAAAAGGTTGCAGAGTTCACAGGTTGGGCCAGTTGCTGCCAGAGTGGAGTTCTAACTGTTTGTTGTTGTAATCACCTGTTGTTAATAGGTTTTTGTTAACTATTCCCCTTTCTGTCGAGTGGCACCCTGCTGCTTCCTGGAGGATGGCACCCGGGATGGTGAAGAGGAGGGGACAACCAAGTTGGCATGCAAATGAAGAAGCCCCTCACCAAACCTAGCAAAAACCCCTAAAAACAATGAGCCAACACGGAATTGAGGGATCAAAGTGATGTCTAGATGTGAGGAACAGAATCCAGTGTCAGCTAAGACCCTTTATACCCCTCACCCTAACCTAAAAAGATGTCGGCTGGAAAGAAGACCTCAAATGTCAAACCAAAAAGACAAGAATCTCCTGATGCTCTGGTGAGGATGGAAGCCCCAGCTCTGCCTGCAGACCAGCAGACAAAGCTGCACTCTTCCTCCTCTTCCTCTTCCTCTGAGTCACTCCTGGAAGCAGCAGCAGTGGTGTGAGCGCGGACCTGTCAGTTCTTCCCACCCAAGCTGATCACTTTTAATAAAGGCATTAAAAAGGAGAAAGATCTTCTGCCCATGTAAATTTGACTGGGCAGGGACAGCTCCTGTGCAGGGTCATGCAGCAGGGACAGGAGAAATGTGGTGGCTCTGGCACTGATGCAGGAGTTGTGTGGTGGCACCACAGTGCCAAATGTGTCTGTCACCTGTGGTGGGGGAAGCAATGCAGGTAATGGGGTATGGGGTTGGAAGGAACAGCCTCCTCCATCTCAGAATCTCAAAATGGTTTGGAAGGGTAAAGCCTATCTCCTTAAAGCCCATCTCCTTAAAGCCCAACTCATTCCAGCCCCTGCCATGGGCAAGGCCACTTTCCACTAGAGCAGGATGCTCAGAGCTCCATCCTCCCTGGCCTTGAGCTCTTATGGCTGTGATCTCCCTGGGTTTGCAATGCAAAGCTTGACTTTCCTAAGGACCCTAGAAATCAATGTGTAACTCAATGTGTAAATCCCAAATTCCCTCTGTGCTCATGGCTTCACACCTCTGTGGTGAGCGAACCACAGGGGTCGTGTTTGAGCAGCATGTGGAGGCCCAGAATGGCCTGGGTTGGAAGGGACATTAAAGATCATCTCATTCCCAATGCTGTTTTTCTGACATTTCAGAAACAGAATATTTTTGTGGGGCATTTTTTGGGAAAAACTTTCTGTTCGGTTGCATACATAATGCTTCTTGCAGAGACCACCAAAAACAAGATACTAAAAAATGAAACAAAACTATTCTTGGCCCTTTCCCTCCTTCCACAATCAATTCATGCAGGAAAATTGAGGTTTTACTTCAAGAACTATGCATTTTTAATGGATTTTATTTACATAATTTTTCTGTCTAATAAGATGGGTTTTAAATGCATTAACTGCAGCATAGTTCTCTCAGACCTTTGGAGAAAAGAAACTACAATAAAGATTCTTGTCTTCTAATATTCTGGGTTTCAGGCAAAAAATTATACTATGAGATAGGAATGCTTTAAAAAACCATAGTTTCACTGAACAAGAAAATTCAGTTAGAAAAGAAAAAAAAAACTGTATTGGAAAACATCTATTTGCCCACAAAATAATGTAAAAATAATGAGTCCATATTCCTCTTTGATGTGTGTGGCACATGCTCCTTTAAGGAGAAATTCTGTATTTCAGAGATAGTGTGCATATCGTGGAATGAAACGGTTGTTATGGCAACAACTCTCAAAAGCAAGTACTTAACTGAGAAATGTGTTCCACACAGCCATAGAAAAATGAAAACATGAAAACAGAGACAGGAAGAATGGACAAACAGAAGCAGTATGAGATGGCAAAGCCATTTCTGATTTTCAGGCACACAGAGAAGCAGCACTGAACCAGCTTTGGGGGATTTTTTATTTTAATTTAAAGCCTAAGTTTAAAGCTGCATCCTTTCCTGGAAGGTTTAATATGTCTTTTATTTGATGTTGGTGATCCAATAATTAAGAAGTGCCATATCATATTAGCCCACTCTTGTTGCTGTGGACCAAAGAAGGAGATGGTGTTTATTTGCTGCTGTGCTCCAACACACACCCAACCTGGGGCAAAGGGAGCCAGCTCTCCAGGGAATCTGCACCTCCAGGATCCCTGGCATGGCTGGATGCACTCAGATGTGGCTCAGAGCTGTGACTTTGGGGCCTGCAGGTCTGAGGAGGGTCCTGACCATCTTCTTTCAACCACCTCTGGTACCTGAAGGAGCCTACAAGAAAGATGAAGAAAGAGCCTGGAGTGCCAGGATGAGGGGGGATGGCTTCAAACTGGCAAGGAGAACATTTAGATTAGAGATGAGAAGGAAATTCCTCCCTGTGAGGGTGGGCAGGCCCTGGCACAGGGTGCCCAGAGCAGCTGTGGCTGCCCCTGGATCCCTGGCAGTGCCCAAGGCCAGGCTGGACAGGGCTGGGAGCAACCTGGGACAGTGGAAGGTGTCCCTGCCATGGCAGGAGTGGGATGGGATGGGCTTTAAGGTCCTTCCAACCCAAACCATTCCATGATTCTCAGATTCTCTGACCTCCAGCCTGGTCCATGCAGCCCCAGCCACCTCCCAAAGCTCTGTGGGACAGAGCAGCACTGGCTGCCCTGGCATTGCTGGTGTCTTCTCCCACCACAGCCACATCATCTGGACACCAGACCTCTTCCCATCCTACAGAGAAAACCGCTCTGCTCTTCCTCTTCCTGGGGACATGGCATTCCTGCCCCCAATCTCCTCATGGGGTTAGCCAGGACCTGCCAGGCAGAGGTTGTTGTGGCCAGACCCTGTTTGTGTTGGGATCCATTTCCACATTTCTAGTCTGGCAACTCAGGCTCCTTCAGCACTGGCAATAACTCCTAACTTCATCATCTCCCCCATTTCATAAGATTTTTGCACGGAGACCCCCAGGCAGGCCCCTGAGCAGCTCCTTTGGGCTCTGCTCTCCTGGCTGGGAACTTCATTCTGCACAGCTGGACCCACATCCCCTTCGTAACTCCTGTAACTCTTTCCACAGAGACTCTGGGAAGAATCTCTATTGAAAGACTGATTTCCCATCAGGCTCTGTATGCAATATTTTGTTTAAACCTAGACAGATTAGCTTCTCTGCTCCTGTCTATTTTCCTATTAAAATGATATTAAATTAGTTTTATGTGCTCTACTTTTGATAAAACCTCCCTGATTTTTTTTTCCCATCTCATTTTGTATTTGCTTCCATGTCCTCAGAGGTCCATGTCTCAGGAAAATTTTCTAAGGTGAATGGAAGGGCCTGAAACCAGAAATTGAAGCAGCAAAGTAGAAAATAAATTATTTTAAAAAGTCAAATATTTGATGTAACCCAAACTGATCTTCCCAATTTTTTTAAATACTCTATTCCATGGTATGTCAGTGCCTATAGAGGTAACAGAGCCATGGAAACTGGCTCAGGGGCAGAGTGAGAGCTGCTGGAGGTTTTACTCTGCAGTCAAAGTGGGCTGGAGGCATCCCCAGGTGGGTGCTGCAGCTCAGCTGCCTTCCATCCACATCCACATCCACATCCACATCCACATCCACATCCACATCCACATCCACATCCATCCTTATTTTTCCAGCATGACAGCCTCTTCCTGGCAGGAAACAAATGTGCCGGAATCCCGAGTTCACCTGAGTGAGTGGTGGGGTGCTCTGCCCAGCCTTGCTCTGGCTTTGCCAGGCCCAGCTGGGTGTGGGACTGTTGTATTTGCAGGCAGGAATGATGAATCTGACTCCATGTTCTCAGAAGGCTAATTTATTCTTTTATGATAGTATATTATATTAAAGAATACTAAACTATACTAAAGAATACAGAAAGGATACTTACAGAATGCTAAAAAGATAATAATGAAAACTGGTGACTCTCTCCAGAGTCCTGACACAGCTCGGCCCTGATTGGCCAAAGAGTGAAAACAACTCCCAGCAGAATGCAATGGAACAATCACCTGTGGGTAAACAATCTCCAAACACATTCCACATGTGAGCACAACACAGGAGAAGCAAATGAGATAAGAATTGTTTTCCTTTTCTCTGAGGCTTCTCAGCTTCCCAGGAGGAAAACCCTGGGTGAAGGGATTTTTCCAGAGAATGTGAATGCCACATGGGACAGTCTGGGATGGATTCTGCTCAGGCTGTGCCTGGATCCTGTGCTGAGACTGCCCACAGCCCTTTCCTGTGATCTGTGGTCACCTCTCACAGTGGGGACAGGAGGTGTCTCCAGAGCCCAGCAATCCCAAGACTGAGCCAGGAGGCTGACACCCCTCCAGAGCATCCATCTCTCTCCAGTAACTTTCCTGGAGCTCCCTGCAAACCCCAAATTTCATTTGGGAGACAGCTACAGAGTGGCTGGATGAGGATTTAGCCAGCCTTGTGTGTGATGAGCAAAGGGAAGGATTTCTCAATCTAACCCAGGCCTGCTGAATCCTCCTTGGCACATAAGTCACTTACACGTCCCAGAGGCAAAGCAAGAATTTGTAAATGAAAACTTTTTCAAATAAATCTTTTGTAGGATTTACAAACCTTCTGATCGGATTTGTAACTCCAGACACAGATTTGTATACTTGCTGAGAGATGTGAAGGATTTAAAAATCCATCTCTTGACTTGTGAAACAATCCAACGTTTTAGAAACCAGGTAGCTAAAGCTAAGACTAAAAGCACACAGCACTTGGGCCTGAAGGTTTAGTGACAGGATTTATACATTAGAACAGGGAGATAATGTAACTCAGGTGTATTAAATCCTGATTTATTAACAAACTCAGAAGTAATAGCTTTGCAAATAACTCCCAAGACATTTAAAAGCGCTTAACCCTTGGAGTACTTGCATTTGTCAGGCTGCCATCTCTGGGAATGTCAAGAAATATGTCTAAATATATCAGGGGAAATTCAGCTGCACTGCAGACAAGCCCTGCAGCCTCTCTCACGGGTGTTGCTTCTTCCACAGGAGCCAGGAGTGATTCCTGAGGGTCTGGGAAGGGCTTTCTGCAGGGGCTGCAGACACTCCTGTCACATTTCTGGAGGGCTCTTTGGTCTCACTGTGCTCACACAGTTGTCATGCCTGCCTGGTGGTGGCATGGAGCCCTGTCACAGCCTTCTGCAGACATGTCCCAGTGCCACCACAGCCTCTCTGCTTTTTGGGGTGAGGGCTGGGCTCAGGAACTTCTGTTGGGGAGGGGGCTTTGTGGGGCTGAGGTGTTGGGGAAAGGGCTGGGAGCACTCAGGGATCAGGACAAGCTGTTTCTATCGAGAGCTCTGTGAAAAAAGACTTCTGGGGAGGTTCTCCTGCATTGTCTCTTTATCATCTCCAGCAGCCTCAGGCTTTTCTGAGCTACCTCCTATCCAGGCTACCTAGCTTTGAGCTCCTTGGTGGGTGGAGATGAGGAACCTCTGCTTTGGGATGATGAAGATTTCATCCAGATGTTCCAGATGCGTGCTTTTGTAATTCTAAATCCCTTGGGTTCAGCAATGGCCAGGAGCTGACTTCTTCCTGGTCACGAGCCAGCAGCAAATTCACCTTTGACAAACCTGTTGGAAAACAAAGCTTTCATCTGCAGGACCACCTCTTCTCCATTCACACTTATCCCAAACCCACTAGAATAAAGTGGCATTCCCAGAGCAGTTGTAAATTTTCAATAGAAAAACCATAATTACCTGAAGGAGTCTGTCAGAGCTGCTAATTCCCCTTTCCTCTTCCATCTGTGCCCCGTGAACTTTTGTTTAGCATAAATGAGCTCTCAGAGCAGTGGCAGTGCCCAGGGAGGAGCGTGGCTCAGGGTTGCCCTGGGCACTTGGTAAGCTCTAAACCAGGGAGAGAAGCCCAGGGTGTTTTCAGCTGGTGAAAAGAGCTCAGTGCTGTTTGTGTCCAAACTTGCCTGGAAGCAAAATGACCATTCACAACAGCTTGCTCTGTTAGTGGTGTAAAGTGCACTAGAAAATGATTGTGAAAATAATAGCTACTTCTTGATGGGAGAGCCAAGAGCAGCAGCAAGGGCCGGAGCGCTGAATGCGGGAGGAGCTGGAAGGGAAAAGGCACTTGACACCCTCATGGGTTCAGCTTGCACGAACAATTAGACAGCTTTAAAACTTCTCTCTTATTCCTCTGCTGAGCTGTTCTCTCTTCCTTCTGTTTGGCTTTTTGACAAATGGCTGCTCATTATTTGTGGCATGTTTTCCTACCCCGCTTTGATCAGGGCTGGTTCCACACATTGTGGGAGCACCCAGGATCCAGCCACTGAGGATGTGTGGGTGAAGCTCTCCTCCTGCTGAAGGACATGGGCCACTGCCCCAACCCAGTCACTGCAGCAGCTCCAAGGGTCTCTCCCTGACCTCTCCACTTGTTTTGTTCAGCTGGAGAAGAGGACACTGAGGTCAGATCTCACTAGGGCTGCAGCACCTCCTGAGGGGCAGCTCTGATCTCTGCTCTGTGACAGGGACAGGAGCCAGGGCATGGCTGGAGCTGTGCCAGGGAGGCTCAGGCTGGATACCAGGGAAAGGCTCTTCCCCAGAGGTGCTGGCACTGCCCAGGCTCCCCAGGGAATGGGCACAGCCCCGAGGCTGCCAGAGCTGCAGGAGCTGCCAGGGATGCCCAGGGTGGGGCTGTTGGGGTGTCTGGGCAGGACCAGGGGCTGGAGTCAATGATCCATTCCAACTCAGGACAATCTATGATTTCGTGTTTTTACAAATATATTTAAGATTTGATGTGCTTTAAAGATGAAGTATCTGCTGTGCCTCCCTTTAAGTGCTCAGCTTCTGAAATTTTCACTTTAGACACTGAGAGGTTTTCAGTTTCTCTCCTGATCTGGACCAGGTTTGTGGTAGAACAAGGCCCTGATTCAATAAAACAGTCAGTCCCCCACTGAACTTTAATCACACACTCAAGCCCAACTTTAATCAGGAAGGCTCTTAAGCATGAGATAAGATTCCAAGTGTTTTCAATGATTTGGTAAATTTTGAGTGAGGGGCTGGGCTCTGTTGTCCTGCCAAAATGCTCTGCAGAGCTCTCATTGAAGGCAGGGCTGGGATTGGAGTCTCTCTGTGGGAGTATTTTTTGTGGTGCTGGGGTAGAATGAAGTTCCCAAGGTTTTCTGATGCCTTGCAGTGAGAGAAGAGTCTGACTATCCATCCATCCATGGATCCATCTATCCATCCATCCATCCATGGATCCATCCATCCATCCATCTATCCATCCATCCATCCATGGATCCATTGATCCATCCATCCATCCATCCATCTATCCGTCCATCCATCTTCGGACACTCTCTGTCACAGGTTTGAGCACCATGGGGCAGGCAGGGTAGAAGGAAAGGAGGTGACAATGGCACTTAAACTGATTTAACCCAGAGCAGCCAAGGAGATTTTGTGTCATCCAGGTGCCCCCTGCTCCATCAGGAACTCTTCAAACTCTTGGGTGAACACAGCAGCTTCAGCACTGCCTCTGCCTCCCTCATCCCTCTAATGATTTCAGTGACCAGAAGGGAAAGGGTTAAACTCCAAATAATTAGTACAAGAAGATTGTTCATTACTATGTCTGTGTATCGTGAAATTTCAGTTCAGCTATAATTAGACAATTTTTTTTTTTTCATATAAATGTCTTTGTTGTGTCAATTAGTTGATTGACTATCATCTGGTTTCTGGGTTAGTGAAACCTGATCCGTTGTGAATGAATTTGTTTATCAGGGAAAAAGGACCAGGGGATGGGAAAAAATTCAATTAAATGTTGATGTGTGGAGTGACAAGCAGTATTCGATAGGGCTTTTAGTTTAATTGCTTGTATTTCATTAAGAGATGTATTTATCAAGAGAATTCTTCATTTTCAAAAGATTTTGGATGTCTTCTTGTTCACTTCTGCCTGTTCAGGTACTCTTGTAGTATTCGAAAAACACAGAGGACTATTTTTTTTAATTAGAAAAAGTACTTTATTGTGACAAATCCTGAGCCTGTTACATCACTGCTGTGTGGTGACAGCCTCTGATGACACCCACATGCAAATTGCAGGGGACAGAGTGTGCCCCTACATCATCTGACAGATGTCACCAAAGATCCACCTCTCCCTTTGCTGCTCCATGGCCTGTGGCCACTGTGAAAACAGTGTGTAAATCCTCAAAGTTGGTGTGAGGAGCAAACCATCCAGCTCCAAGCCCTGGGAATGTTTTGGAAGGGCTGCTTGAAATCTTTTAAAGGCTGTAAATCCCTTTGGGAGGAGTGGTTTTCACTCGTGTTGTGTTTGGATTGCAGCTCATCGCTTGTGGTTGACAAATAAAAATGAAATGAGCTTTGGGAGGGTCTGGCAGGAGCTGTCCAAAGACAGAGTGGTTGTAACTCCAGGGCTTGTTGAGGGTCCTTCTTCTGGATAATTATTGATGGTTATTGCCTGACTGGTTTTATTTGTGTGCTTTTTTTTTACACAGGGCTGTGACCGTGTTCACAGGAGTCTGAGGATGAGGGAAGAGACGAGGATCTTACTCCATGTTTCAGAAGGCTGATTTATTATTTTATGATATATATTACATTAAAACTATACTAAAAGAATAGAAGAAGGGATTTCATCACAAGTCTAGCTAAGAATAGAAAAAGAAGGAATGATAACAAAGGCTTGTGACTGACCGAGGTAGTCTAGAGACCTGGGCTGTGATTGGCCATTAATTAGAAACAACCACATGAGACCAATCACAGATGCACATGTTGCATTCCACAGCAGCAGATAATCAGTGTTTACATTTTGTTCCTGAGGCCTCCCAGCTTCTCAGGAGGAAAAATCCTAAGGAAAGGATTTTTCATAAAAGATGTCTGCGACACAGGGCATCCCTGGGTAGGTACAGCCACCCTGGAGTAACATGGTGAGAAACTGGTTTATTTCTGTAACTTTCTGTTTGTTTCTAATCCAGTTTTTCTAAAACCTGTGAATAGATGAGCCTGCATCTGGCTCAGATTGTTTGGGAGATGGCAACAGGGATTCTGACAAAGCTTCCAAATGGTTAAATAGTTATTTTTCTGGATGTCCAGATGCCCAGGGTGAGGGACCCCCTGGATGCAGAGGGTGGTGATGGGGGCTCACCTGGAGGGTCGTGGTGCCCAATTAGTGTGGGGTCTCCAGCATCACTCCAAGGGGGGTGGGATATCAGAGCTCAGTTTTGGATGTGCATTGGATGTATATTCCTTGGGAAAAGGAGTCTCTTTTAGCCTGGCTGTAGGAAAATACCCAGCCAGGTGATCAGTTTGTTGGGTATTCAAGAAACCCTCAGTGCTCTGGTGTGGATCAATCACAGCCTGGACTAGATGATCTTGGAGATGTTTTCCAACCTGAAGCATTCCCTGACTCTTTATGGAGGAGAACAGGAGCAGAGGAGCCCCTGTGACACCAAGCCCTACCCTCCACCTGTGCAGGAAACTCCCCTGTGCATCACTGGGGTGAGGTGCTCAATCTGCCCCTCAGATCTGATTGAATTCCTTGCCCTTGGGAGATTTGCTTTTCAGATATTGAGCCTTGGGAGCAGGGAGTTTCTCTCCATGGATTTGCTCAGTGCCCAGCAGAAATCCTGGCAGGGCCTGTGGGAGTGTCTGTATAATAAGGAGCTCTAATGAGTGCTAATTACACCCAGCACATGGGTGAGGAAGCTCTTTCCTCAAACCCATCAGTGTAGTTCAGCATTTTCTACCTTGCCTGTGCTCTGCGCTCCTGTTTGCTTGGGAATTACAGCCAGGAGATAGGAATAAAGTCATTATTTCTCCTATCCTGTGGTGAGAATTCACATTCAAAGAGTCCAGGTAAGATGTTGGGAGACAGCTCATGAAGCAACTGGCAATTATATCCTCCCTAAACATTGATATTACACCAGCATCATGGCAGTGACTGGGAAGCTGGGACTTTTACAGGAACAAAATCTTGGGGTTCTGTGATTGAGATGACCCCAAGGTATTAGAAAGTCTTTTTTTCCCAGCTCCATGACCGAAGAAGTCGAAATCCATCGATTCTGCTTTTCAAGGTTGTTTATTTTCTCTGATCTATTCCATTCTTTCTCTGACCTGCTGAGATCTGTCCAGCAGGTCGGGTTGTGGCACAGTCCCTGCCCTTGGGCTGGTGTTGGCTTTTTATACTATGAACTATGTGTACTTTATTTACAATAATTTTCCAATATTTATAAGTTATATTAGACAGTTTGTCTCTACTCTAAACCAATCCAGAAGTGCCACCATCACAGCACAAGATGGAGGACAAGAAGAAGGAGAAGGACAGGACATGCCCAGATTCCTCCATCTTGCCTCTTGAACACCCATTCTAAAACCCCAAAATTCTACATTTTCATCCTGTGATAAATTCACTATCATTCTATTCAAACTCTTGTGGCTTGTAACTCCTTGCACAAAGTTGATAATTGTTTCCATGGGTTAAAATTGAAGGCACAGGTGTTTGTGACTCCGTGCCAAGGTCTCTGAGCCCCCTGCCAGGGTCTTGAATCACCCAGGGCAGCCAGAGGAATGTCCTGGGTCCCAACACAAACAAAACAGAGATCCTCCAGACTGTTCCCTCTGGGGGTGAACCATCACTGTACAAATGGAAAGACTCAAGATTTGGGCAGAGCAGTGCTGATATGGTTGAAGAGTCTCTATTTTACCGAAACCTGCTGAAGGAAGATAAAAAAAGTAAAGAGAAAAGGGTAAAAAGAAAGGAGAAATACCAAAGCAGCCTTTCCAAGAAGGCTTCTGTTGCAGCCATCTTTTCATGAAAAATCCTTTCCTTAGGATTTTTCCTCCTGAGAAGCTGAGAGACCTCAGGAGTAAAATGTAAACACTGATTATCTGCTGCTGTGGAATGCAACAGGTAAATCTGTGATTGGCCCATGTTGGTTGTTTCTAATTAATGGCCAATCACAGTCAGCTGGCTCAGACAGAGAGTCCGAGACAGAGCCTTTGTTATCATTCTTTCCTATTCTGTTCTTAGCTAGCCTTCTGATGAAATCTTTCTTCTATTCTTTATAGTATAAAGTGTATAGTTTTAATGTAATATATATAATAAAATAATAAATCAGCCTTCTGAAACATGGAGTCAGATCCTCATTTCTTCCCTCATCCTGGGACCCCTGTGAACAGTGTCACAGGCTTCATAGTAGAAGCAGCAGCAGAAGGTGAAGGGTGCTGGGGCCCTGGCACAGGGTGCCCAGAGCAGCTGTGGCTGCCCCTGGATCCCTGGCAGTGCCCAGGCCAGGTTGGATGGGGCTGGGAGCACCCTGGGACAGTGGAAATGTCCCTGCCATGGCAGGGGGTGGGATGAGATGGGCTTTAAGGTTCCTCCAACCCAAACCATTCTGTGACTCAGATTCCTCTCCTGCAGAGCCCATGAGCTGCTCCTGGCAGTGAGCCCATGCAGAGGACTGCCAGGAGATGCTGCAGGAAGCCAGCTCAGCGTGCCCAGCAGCTCCAGCCCCCAGCCACCAGCGTTTTGTTCCCATCCCTGAGCAGCTGTGCAAGTTGTGCCTATCAGTAAATCTCCCTCCTCCCAACAGCAGCGTGTTCCCTCTGATAAGGGCGCTGTGTAATGGCAATTATGTTTTCATTTGTTGTGAGAAAACTTAATGCTCAGAGTGGCAGAAATGTTATTCACCCCCTGTTAATTATGAGCTACTTACTGCAGGGAATCATGCAAAAACAAAAAAGTGTAATCAAATGCAATAAAGGGAAGCAGCTTGTGCTCTCGCCTTCATGCTGGCTGGAATTAGTGCCTGCCAAAAATTATCACCAATAATGCAGCATGGCCCCGTGGGTGACCTTGCCTGGGGCTCTGCAGCAGTGCTGGGACACAGGGGTCAGGGCAGAGGGGTGGGCAGGGCCTTGGGACCAGGATCCTTAGGGCAGCAAACCCATGGGGGTGGCTTGGGTGGTCTCTGCCTGGTTTTAATTTCCTTTGACAGAGGATGGTTGGTGGTTCCTCATCCTTGTCTCTCTGGTGACCCAGGGTGTGTCAGTGTTCACAGGGGTCCCAGGATGAGGGAAGAGACGAGGATCTGACTCCATGTTTCAGAAGGCTGATTTATTATTTTATGATATATATTACATTAAAACTATACTAAAAGAATAGAAGAAAGGATTTCATCAGAAGGCTAGCTAGGAATAGAAAAGGAAAGAATGATAACAAAAGTTTGAGTCTCAGACTTTCTGCCCGAGCCAGCTGACTGTGATTGGCCATTAATTAGAAACAACCACACACACACATGAGACCAATCCCAGATGCACCTGCTGCATTCCACAGCAGCAGATAATCAATGTTTACATTTTGTTTCTGAGGCCTCTCAGCTTCTCAGGAGGAAAAATCCTAAGGAAAGGATTTTTCATAAAAGATGTCTGTGACCCAGGGAATGTCTCCACTGCAATGCTGAGTTACATCAGAAGTCAATGAGACACAAAAGCTGCCTTGGGAGGAGTGAGAATGAAACATTTATTTTTACAAAACCATTTATTTGATATGTCAGGAAGCAGAGTAGTGAAGAGGCAGGGCTGGGATGCTCCTTGCCTGAGGGAGCTGTGGGGGGACAGTGCACACCCTGCCCCTGCAGCCACAGCATCACCTTCACCAGCCTGGGGACACCTCCCATGGGCATCAATCTGCCCCAGGGTTGAGGAAAGAAGGAAATAACCAGGGTGGGATCTGCACAGCAGCTCAGCCACTGATGAGCATTGTCACTAATGCATTTCTGAGCACTGTGAGCTCAGCAGCCTGACATAATGTGGGAAGCACTTTAATTCCCAAAGAAAGGGTTTTTTTTCCCTTTCCCTAGAAAGTAATAAATAGCAACTGTAACTTCTTTGAGGCAAATTTCACTGCAGATCTGTGCCATATCTACTGAGAAACTTCCTTCTGAGTGCATCCATTAAGGATGTAACAGGAGGAATGTTACCTGTGTTTGCATCCCCTGTAAGCACCTCTGCACTGAGACTTTACTTTTCACCTGAAATCTCTGCCTGGTGTCACAAAACCTGGATTTTGTGGGGTTCAGTGCTACCCCTTTGCCTTTATCACACAAATATTCTGGTTGAATTCTTCACACCAGAGGAGGGACTCACCCAAACCCCCACCAATACATTCAAGCCTTAAAATGGACACAGATGCAAATATTATTCAGTATTTGAATAACAAATCAATTCTTGATTACTTAGATCTTTCTAGGAATGACCAGGAACAAAAAAAAAAAAAAAAAAAAAAGGAAAAAAAAAAGTGAGATTCATCTCAGCCCTCAGCTGTGAATTTTCTGCTCAGCTCTGCTGCTGATACTGAGAGAGCAGATGCTTCCTTACTCTGCAGAAACAGTGTGTGAAACAGTATTTTAACAGCTTTATCTGATATTTTATATCTCACTGTCAAACATAGCAATGATTCCACTTCTATTTGGGTAAGTAATCTGAAAGGAAGGCAGCAATAATCTCTCAGGAGAGCCAGGCACGGGACTAATTACTCCAGCTAGAGATTTGTAAAGACACATTTTCAGTGCTGGGATTTTATCATTCCACAGGGTAATTAAAAGACAGCCCTGTCAAAAGAAGTTTTTCAGTCTTAAATATTCTTTTTTCCTCCATGAAGAATAACCCTTTCCAGGCTCAGCACTGGCATGGCTTCATTTCCCAGGGTGAGTGAGGGTCCCTGCCAGCTCAGCGTCACTCTTGGTGGCTCTTTCTGTGTCACAGCATCACAGAATGCCTTGGGGCAGAAGAGACCTTAAAGATTTTCTCATTCCACTCCCTTCCACTTGTCCAGGTTGCTCCAAGCTCCATCCAACCTGGCCTTGGACATGGAGTGTTGGGAAGGAGGGACACTTGGTCAGATTGTCAAAAGTTGGAGCTGTGCAGAGGAAGAATCCCTGCTTGGAATTTGTTTCTTCTGTCAAGCACTTGCTGAAATCAGAACAATTCCAGCTGAAAGAGGGGAAATTTAATTAGATATGCAGAAGGAATTGTTCCCTGTGAGGGTGGGGAGTGCCTGGCACTGGGTGCACAGAGAAGCTGTGGATCCCTGGCAGTGTCCAAGGCCAGGTGGGTTGGGGCTGGCTCAGTGGAAGCAGCAATGATCAAAGCAGGGGTACAAAATGGGTACAAAACAGGGTTACAAAACAGGAATACAAAACAGAGGTACAAAACAGGGTTACAAAAGCTGACTGGCTTTTGTAGAGAGGATTCAGACCCATCTTGGCAGATACTTGCAGGCACAAGTGACATTCAGGGCAAACTCTTTGGTTTCTTGGGGTACCTCAGATTTCTGGTCAAAGAGTTGGAGTTCTTAACACCCACAGCCTCCTCCAAGGCTGCTGCTGGGTTTTCCAAAAGCTGTCCCTGAGCCATTGACTCTTCTGGACAGCTTGGATGATTTGAAAATCCAAGTGTGGCATTGGCTGTAGGCTCTCCTGGCTGACACAGCACAGTGTGGCAATGACATGGAATGGTCCATGAAGCTGAAAGTACAAGGAGCACATCTGCACTGCCTCATCCATGGGGTTCAGGCCAGCTGGAGACCTCTGTCTCCTGCCTGTTGTCCCATGCAGCCCCTTGCCCCTTTCTGCACCTTCCTTCTCAAATCTCCCTGTTTTTTGGGGGTTTTTTTTGTGTTTTTTTTTTTGTTTTGTTTTGGTTTGGTTTTTTTTTTTTTTTTTTTTTTAAAGTCCAATAAAGGATTTGGAAGTTAAGGAGTTAATTCCTATAGAAACAAAAATCTTCAGAGCTGATTTTAGTGTCCTTGGAAAAGGAAGCCAGTGGCCAAAGTCTGAGAGCAAAGCATTGCACCTGCACCTTGCCAGCTTTTCTTTCTCCTTTCTGCTTGTGCCTTTTGATGCAGGTGGGTACCAGGGATATGGCAGCCCAGTGACACTGATGTGATACATGTAAAGAGAAGGAATTGGTGTAAAATGCAGTGTATCACCAAATCAGCATCACTCAGCTGCCTGTTCCTTGGCACCGTGCCCATTTCCCTCTTGAACCAGGCATTGTTTAATTGCCTAATGGTTATACTGAATTTATTTATTTTTAACTTGCCCTGAGCGTGGAAAAATGGAAATTCAGCTTTAGGAGATCACTTTACAAAGCAGTCCTTTTCAGAGAGACTGACTCCTCATGGTTTTCTTCCCTGAGGAAGGAATCTGTGAAGATTTCAGGCTCCAGCTGTGCCAAATCCTGGCAGATGGCAACCAAAGCCCTGTGGCTGGATCTGGTGTGCATCACCCAGCTTGATTTTCCCTCCCAGCAGCAGCAGCCTTTGCTCAGGATCCTCTCTTCCATGCATAGATCATTCCTCTGCTGGAGGCTTCTTGGAGATCCAACAGTGGGAATCCTGAGTGTCAAAGAGCTGCTGGGGCTCTGCTGGGCCAGGAACTGGTTGAGTTGGTAAAAATTGTAAAAAAGGGCGTAAAGGAATATGCAATCTCTCCAGCTGAGTCCAGCTCTCATGGATTAACAGTCTCTGACCATGGAAATGCACTTGGGGAGGGCAGGTCAGCCCTCTTCATGTCCCAGCATCTCCAGGTTTCCAGGCCAATTTTAGGAGCAGAGAAAGTGGAGACTCCACATTCCCATGGCAGGTCAGACCCTCTGGAGGAACAGTTAAACAGCAAATTTAGATGCGTTTCCCATTTTCTCTATCCCAGTCAGGCAATGGGGCCTGGCTGCAAACATGAATCAATTCAGGCATTTACTGGCTTTATTTTTTTCCAAATCCCTATTTAGAAACATTCTCATATTTCTATGAGGACAATTCCCTATCACCTTCTTCATCTGGTAGGGAGTGCTCTGATCAACAGGAACTCTATGATAGAAACTGCCTAATTAAGCAAAATTAACATTTTCTCATCCAATACTAACATTTAATCCTATATTCATGCAGCCTGCTTTAAATATCCTCCCTGTGCATCCCTTCCTGGAAGTCTCTCATGCTCTGCCAGCTCCACTCTGTTTTTATCCACAAGGAATTGAGCTCGTACCTGTGACAGGTGCAGAGTGTGTTGAATCTTTTGATCATCACACAAACCACTCATCCTGATGTCCTTTAATCTAAGCAATGCAAAGAAAATCCTGTGCACTCTCTTTATGCTCCTTCCATCTCCCCGAGTTTAAACAGGAGGCTGCGCAGCTCCAGATCAATGCTCCTAAATTGTTTGTCTTTAACTCAGGTGGGTTTAAAGGAAAGCTGCTCAGCCCAGCTGTCTCCAAGTTCACAGGATGGGAAGGGCTCTCTGCTGTTTAGTGATGAGGGAATTTGAGTTACCTTTGAAACTTGGTTTGGTTTTTTACAAGTAATTAAACAGGAGAGAGAAATCACATCACTTACTGCTACATCCTCCCTGTCTTCCTTGCTGAAACTCAGAGTGAAATCCTTTAATTTATCAATTATTAAGAATTTCTATAATTCACAAATGCAGTTTGGAATATTTCTTTCTCCCTCTGGAAATTATCCTTGGATAATTGGTGTGAAATAGCCAATATTCCCATCTTGCTCTGGTTCACATGGATGGGGTGAACCATCTGCGTGTTCCTGCCTCTTGCCTGGCTGGTTCTGCTTCCCAGCCAACCAGGCAGGAATTTTGGGATGGAAGATCCCACTTTGTGGTGAAACACAGCTCTGCTTTTGGTGAGGTGTTCACTCACACTTTCCCCTTCCATTAAATAACTGACCATGGTGGGAAAAGAAGAGGAAAGGGGCAGTGGAGGATCTGGGGCTGTGTGATGCTCACACAGCTTGGATGCAATCCCTGTGAATCAGACAGGTTCTGCAGCTTAAATCCCAACCAGCATTTTTTGCTCTTGGGTGCTTTCCTACAGCCTGAAGTCCATTGGCTCCAAAAAAGCATGAATGGACCCCAAAACAGAGTTGTACCATGAGGGAGCTCCACCCAATCTTCCTATTTCAGCTGCCCAAAGAGCTGTGAGGAGAGTCTAGGAGACCATCCCTGCTGAAAATGCAGCCTGCTGTTTTACCTCATAGATAAAAGTCCAATTCAAATACAAATATTCTGCCATGAGTGGGGAGAAATTTCAAAAATTAAAAAAAGTTCAAATCTAAAAAAAAATTAAATAATAAAAAATGTTAAATTCAAATATAAATATTCTGCCATGAGTGGGGAGAAACTTCAAATATAAAAAAAGTTCAAATACTAAAAATTTTAAATATTAAAAAAAGTTCAGTTCAAATATAAATATTCTGCCATCAGCGGGGAGAAACACCGTGGGGCTCTGAATTCTTTATTTAGAAAAAGCAGGTGCTGTTCCCTTTAATGCTGCCACCAGGAGGTTACAAACCAAAAAAAAATAAACCCAACCCCAAACACAAAGTTCCTTCCATGCTATGCAAAATACCCCAGAAAGCTTTTTTCCATTACAGTGGTCACAGGCCATTTTGCTCTTCACTGGTGACAGGGGACCATTAGAACACAATCCCTGATGCCTGCATATCGTAATGAAAATCATATTTCTTCCTGAACTGCTACATCAATTGTCTTTTTAGTAACCTGGCAAGTGCAGCTCTATGCAAACCAGGGAATGGTCCTTCACTCTTAATCTGTTCCCCTGCAAGATAAGTGATAACTTCTTAATGTAACTTTCCAGTCTGGTAAATAAGAAGCAGCTACAACATGATCCTGTGGTTTAAATAGAATCGTCTTCCTGAGGCTGAGTAGCTGCTTTCCATCCTCCCCTGGGCAGGAAAACTGATTTTGATAAAATCAGAGCATCCCTCTCTGTCTCTCTCCCTCTCCTTCCCTGGCACCTGCCTGAAAATCTGCATTTTGCATTTCTGAAATTGTGTGCTGTGGGAACTGGGCCTAAAAAAAAATAAATGTATTGGTGGCAAGGTGCTGCCCCAGCTCCTGAGTGCAGCATGCATGGAGCAGGGAGGGAGTGAGGAACTGGGCCTAAAAATAAAAAATGTATTGGTGGCACAGTGCTGCCCCAGCTCCTCAGTGGAACAGGGATGGAGTGAGGGGCTTGGGACTGGTATGAGGGAGAAGGGGCAGGGGATGAGCATGGTGGGGCAGGGAGGAGACAGGATGGGACCATCCCTGGCACCTGCACTGCTGCCACTGTGGAATTCAGGGCAATTCCAGTGTCTGGGAATGATTGGCATCTGACTCCATGGTTCGGAATGCTGAGCAATTGCTTTATTAAGTTATTCTACATTACACTGATACTATATTAAAACTACACTAAAGAGAAACAAAGAGGATACTAAAGAAAAACCCATGATGACTCCAGACAAGTCATGACACAGCTGCGACCTAAAAGGCCTATTAATATAAACAACCATCACCAGAATCCAATTAAGAACTCACTCTCAGTGAAACAATCTCCATAACACATTCCACATGTGCAGAAACAACAGGAGCAGAGAATAGAGATAAGAATAGTTTTCTCCTCTTCTCTCTGTGCTTCTCCAGGAAAAATCCTGGGGAACTTGTGCCTGCTGCTCTCTGGGAAGAGTGCTGAGGCCACCACTCTGTAATTTCTGTACCTGTGACCTGTCAGCCACGCTCTGTGTGACACCCTGAGGCCACCAAGGCAATGGCTGTCACTGCTCCTGGGGCACCTGGTGCACCCCAAACGGGAGCTGGGCACTGGGATAGGGCTGGGGGGTCCCTGGGAGGGCAGTTAGGGTCTGGGATGGGCAGCAGGCACATCCTGACCCCCTTTGGAGCCATCCCACCACCACTGCAGACGGGCCCAACTGTTGGCACTAATTGCAGGCTCCAGTGCTGCCTTTCACTTGTGTGGTACAAACAATTCCACCAACAGCAGGGAATTGGGATCCCCAGGGTCATTCAGCTTGGAAAAGACCTCCAACACCATCAAATCCAAACACTGACCCAGCACTGCCAAGCTCACCACTCACCCATGTCAGTAAGCCCCATATCCACCTGATTTCTGAGCACTTGCAGGGACAGGGGCTCCACCACTTCCCTGGGCAGCCTGTCCCAGGCAATTCCTGATGCTGGCAGATACTTGGGTGTGCTGCATTCCCAGTGTCCCAGGCAATTCCTGATGCTGGCAGATACTTGGGTGTGCTGCATGGAAGTGGCCCCCAGTCCAAACCCTGCAGCATCTCCTGGGGGTTGGGGACACCCACCCGGTGGAATGACAAAACCTGATTTTCCTCCTGCAGGTTTGAATTTTTGATATTTCTATTCATTGTACTGCCCCAAGCCTGCAATTTTAAAAATACAAAGATTTGGCTCCAGGCAACAAACCCTCAGGAGCTGCCAGCCCCAAACACCCACCTGGCTGCCCCTCACCACTGCAGGTCCCCCATTCCTTTAAATCCCTTTTCCAGGCATCCCAACCAGGAAAAGAGAGCATGAATCCAGCTCCAGGCTGGTGAAACAGAAGCACACTGCTCTCTTCCCTTTTCTGTCTTTCCCCTCTCATTCATGTGCACCTTGAGGGACAAATAATTCAATCTGCTGGTGGATTGGCAAAGACTTTAATGAAAACACTATTTATTTGTTGTTGTCTGATCCATCAGCAGAGACAGGGCGAGAGTCTGAGTAATAACAGGTCTGGAAGGGGCAGAGCAGAGCAGAGCATGCCACCAGCACAGGAGTATTCAAAAAAATGTATGATTTCAGTTTTTGGTTTAATTAGAATTTATTTTAAGTGAGTTCATCTCAACTAATGAAACAACTGTCATTGATGAACTGCTGCTGGGCAGGTTCAGATTTAGATTTTTCAGGTTTAGATTTTCATCTCTAGCCAGCAGCTCAGGCAGCTCGTGGGGACAGAGGAAAGTCTGTTAGAGACAGATATCAATTTAAAATTGCTCATCTGAGGGAGGTTTGATGCAGGGGGGAAACCATTAGAGAATTGTCATGGGGTAACAGATCCTTGATTTTTAGGGCTCCCCTAAAAGACAAAATGCTTTTCTAGGCTCCCTCAAAAACAAATTGCTGTTGTGGGCTCCCCTAAAAAGCAAAATGCTGTTGTAGGCAGCTTGCTGTGCTACCTGCTGGGAGGGGAGTGGTTCTCATCAGAGCATCCTCACCCAAAAGTTCCTGATGTGTGTGGAGAAGAGCTCTGGCAAACAGATGTGAAGCCCCAGCTCCCCACAGCTGCATTTTCAGGCAATCCAGGGAGATTCCCCTCAGGAGAATTTAAAATGCCATTCTGCTCATGAGCAAACTGAGGCACAGAAAAGCTATGCAAAATTCCTCGAGCTTAAGAGGTCTGTGGGACATCACAGGAATAAATTTGGTTTTCTTGAGGATTGCTCCTGCAGTCCCACACCTGTGTTAGCCTTCACCCTTCCAGAGCCCCAGATGATCAATCCAGGTTAATCAGAAGCAGCTGGACATTCCTGTGCTTCGGGAAGGCCCTGGCTGGGGTTTATTTGTCCTACTGTCCATCAGACCCTGGAGTTGGTTCTCCCAGGGGGTGAGGGCTCCCCTGAGCTGCCCCTTGGTCTCATGAGAGGATGCTGATGCAGACCTGGCTCCTGCAGGCCAGTGCTGGGTGCCAAAACCAGGCCTGGCCTGCAGGATGGATGCTGGCAGAGCAATGCCCAGCTTCCATGGGGTTTGCATGGAGCAGCTGTGCTGGAGGGAGAGCACAGGACAGACCCAGACACCTCTGAAGCACTTCCCGAAGAGGTACTGTTGGTGCAACGGGGGGCAGGACGGTCGGGACAGACAGACACGAGAGATCTCTGCAGCCAGGGCTGGAACTTGGGGTTCATTACAAAGGGCCTGGGGGCAGGGCCCTGCTGGGAGCTGCCAGCCACAGCTCAGAGCAGGCCCCAGAGAGGAGAGGGGAGAGAGGATGAGAGGGGGAGAAAGTAAGAGCATAAGAGAGTAAAACAGGGTAAGAGAGTAAAAGGGGTAAGAAAAGAAATGGGGTAAGAGGCAAGAGCCAAGAGAGCGAGGTTCCCGTTCCAATTCCATAAATCTTCTTCTGTCTTGAATATTCTCATTCTCACCAACCAATCTAGTACAAGATACAAATCCTATAGCGTTTACATACAGCCTATAAGAATCATTACATTACCATATTCTGTTACATTTTAAACCCTAAAAACTCCTCTTTGGGCCCCTTCTGCCAAGCCAGTGGGATCTGCTCTGACCCTTGGGCCTGTCTGCAAGCAGAGGGTGTTGTTCCATCAAAAGGGGATCACCTTCAGCTGGCCATGCCATTGTTTTCCTGTTGTTCAGTAACTGAGAGATCTCAAAGCTTGCTTTCATTTCAATCTTGTTTATAGTTTCCATATTCTCAAAATCTTTTGCCAGGCAATCATATTGATAAGGCTTTCCTGTTCCATCTTCCCCAACAAGGAACCAGTGAGACAGCAGGAGTCACTGGGATAGATAGGGAGAGAAAATGGAGAAAATCATGTAAGGAAAGACAATTCTCTATTTATGGCCATTATAACAAAACTTTAATTATTACATGGACAATTTTTTTTTCTTTTTTTTTTGTTTTTTTTCTGATCACTCCGGCCCTGTTTCCCATCTCCTTTCCCTGCAGGTGATGGAGATGTGGGCCTTGTCCCAGGGAAACCTGGGGCTGTCACACAGCAGCTCCTGCTGCACATCCCGACAGAATCAGGGCAGGAAGGGAAATCATCCAAAGGATGTTTGACACAGTAGAATTTGTTTTTACCTCTTTCCTTTAGAAAGCAAAGCAAAGCAAAACAAGTTAGGAAATTACATGCATGCTTTTGGAATGAGACAGTAGCTCAGGGTCATCTGTGTTTATTTCCAACATTTTATCTTATTTCCGTGGACACTTTCTCAAAACAAAGCTTTTGGGTTTTTCCTTTTCCAGCCCGAGTTCTGAAAGGTAAGTTTAGGTCTGATCTGTCACAAACAACCCAAAATCACACTGCAAACACATTCCTGCCACTGTCACTCCCCTCCCCTGTCTATTTGCACCAAGGCTTTTCTTTCACTTGTGCTCTCCTGGAAAAAAGAAGGATGGAAACACAGCCTGCATTACTCAGGACTGTGCTGATGACCCCCAAATTTAGATGACACTGTCTCTTCTTGTGATCAAATCAAGCATTGGCACGGCAACAATAGCTCAGCTGGGGTCCCAAAGCAATGCTGGGGACCAGGGCTGCCATCCCTCTCCCTGCATCCCAAAACTGCTGGGTGCCAGGGCTGGGATCCTCATTCCTTCATCCCAAAACTACTGGGGATTAAGGCTGGCATCCCCTCCCTGCATCCCAAAACTACTGAGGATCAGGACTGGCTTCCCCCTCCCTGCATCCCAAAACTGTGCTGGGAACCAGGGCATCCTCATTCCTTCATCCCAAAACTGCTGGGAACCAGGGCTGGCATCCCCTCTCTGCATCCCCAAACTGCTGGGGACAGAGCTGGCATCCCCTCCCTGCATCTCAATACTTCTGGTAACCTGGGCTGACATCCTCCTTCCTGTATCCCAAAACTGTGATGGGAATCAGGGGTGCCATCCCCTCCCTGCATTCCAAAACTGCTGGGAATCAGGGCTGTCATCCCATTCTTTCATCCCAAAACTGCTGGGGATTAAGGCTGGCATCCCCTCCCTGCATCCCAAAACTGTGATGGGAATCAGGGCATCCTCATTCCTTCATCCCAAAACTACTGGGAATCAGGGCTGGGATCCTCCTTCCTGTATCCCAAAATTGCTGGGAGCCAGGACTGGCATCCCCTCCCTGTCTCACCCTCAGGATGTGATAGAGGGGCTCTCCCAAGCCACCCCACTGGGAGTCACCAGCCCAGCCCACTCCTCCTCCAAAGCAAGCAGCACATCCTGGGTGGGTTCTGCAGGATCAGAGCTCTGCAAAGGTTCATTCTCCAGCTGAGGCAGTGCCTGCCCTGGCAGCAGCAGGAGGTCTCTCCTGCCTCCCTCCTGGAGAGGGCAGTTTGGAGGGGAAAATAATGGAGAGCTATTTAATTTTAATTTTTTTTTCAGCAGAAAGAAGGGAAAAATTCTGTTGCGTGCGGACTTTTTTTCCCTCTTCTTTATTATTTTTGTGGACTGAAATGGATTTTTTTGATATATTGAATATATTTAATATTCAAATGCTGTGAATTTGCAGGATGGAGCAGACAGAGACTGCCTCTTGCGATAAGAGACATTATTACTGTTGTGAAGAATTCCTTTAAGATTCCATCTTAATCGTTCTGCTATTGAAATGGAAGAATAAAGTAATAAAATTAGATGTTTTGAAAAGACTTGATTAAAAAAGTAATTATCCTGCCAGCTCGTGGATCCCCACGTCCTGCCAGGTTCCTCCAGCTCAGGCCCTCTCCTTGCTGAGCTCCTCTGCACAATCCCCTGGGGAGGAACCACTTTGTGCCAGGCCACCTCCAAGGCACAGCTGCTTCTGCTCTTCTCCCTCTGGGCATGATTTGGGGGTGTTTTGGGGCTTTTTTGGGCTGTTTTGTTCAGAGTACAGACCTGGACTGGAGCCCTGTGAGTCCTTTCCAGCACAGGACATTCCCCAGTTCTGTCATTCCTCTCTCCCAAGCCCACGCAGCCCCACGCATCCCCTCCTGCCCTGGCAGATCCTGGCAGCTCTGAATGCCCATGGATGGAGCTGGGTGCCCTCCAGACCCTCCTGGAGGCAGGGAAAGGCTGGAGGGAAAGGCACAGCGTCCTCTGGCACCTCAGAGGCTTCACCAGCCTGTGGGATGGTGCACAAGAACCCTGTGAGGTCAGGGGCACTGAGGCAGGACCCCCAGAATGTCTTTGGAAGTGTCTCATGGCATCATGCACCATTTCTGGGTGACAAACTGGGTCCCCACAGCCTGCATACCTCTGACCAGGACAGACAGGAGGATGCTTCATGCCTGGGACCCCCTCCTGGCCCATGGGGACCCCCAAGCACTGGCCCAGCTGCAAGGGGCTGTGCTGGAGGGACAGGATTTCCCCAGCAGGAGGAGAGCAGGGGTGGCTGCACTCAGAGCTGTGCTGGGCCTCCCAGCTGTAATTGTGCAGCTCCTTCATTCTGCATTTCTAATGGGGAAACACAGATGGTGACAGCTGAGTGCAGAATGCATCTATTAAAATCTGCTGCTGATTGTTCCTCATAATGGGCTTGGGGTTTTTTGAAATATACTGCAGAGGATCCACATCCTCATCAGGAGTGGAACAGGTTACTTGTGCTTGTGTCTGTCTCTTTCCCATTGCCAGGCTTTTTTTGGCCATTATTTATTATTTTCATAGCAAAATAACTGGAGATCCATTGCTGCTGGGGCTCAATGGGAGTTAAACATGTCCTGGCTGAATAAATTCTCCAGCTGGAGACATGTGCTGCTTGTGAGAGGTAACCTGGAACAGAGCTAAGGAATAAAGTAGGGATTTATTAAAAGGACTTTAAAGGATGCACCTTGGGCAGTACAAGAGCCAGGCCAAGATGGACACTGGTCACAAGTTTTCACACTTTTATAAGATTTGTTCCATTTCCATATTGGGGTTAATTATTCAATTACAGCTCCAGGTTCTGCATTGCCAGAGGGAGCCCAGGCCCATCTGCAGCAGCCCTGGAGCTGCAGAGGAAAACTCCCCCCTTGTGCAGGATCCCTGCTGCAGCAGAGCCACAGCTGGCACTGCAGGAGGGCTGAGCCCCCATGGGATGGGGCTGGGACACCCCCTGGCACACAGGGGCCAGGGCCTGTGATCACTCTGGTTTCTATCACTGCATTTTTATTTTATTTTTATTTTTTCCCTGCTAAAGAACTGTTATTCCTATTCCCATATCTTTGCCTGAGAGCCTTTTAATTTCAAAATATAATAATAATAATAATAAGAAGAAGAAGAAGAAGAAGAAGAAGATATTATATTATATTAATTCTCCATTTCAAAGGAGGCTCCTGCCTTGCTCACCAGACACCTGTCTTTTCAAACCAAGACAGAGGCATCAGCAGAAAAACTCCCAGATGGGGACAAACTTTGATGCCAAGTGCAGACATCCCCACCCTGCCCAGAGCTGGGAGCATGCTGGGCTCCCTGCTGCCAGGCTGGGTAATTCCACATCCACATTCCGCAGCCCTGCAGCCCCATCCCAGGGGTTTGCCAGCTCATCCAGCTCTGCCCACACTCCCACTCTGCTCCTCTGCCATGAAAAACCATCGTTTTTCTGGGGAATATTTCCAAACTGGCAAGATTTCCCCAGGCCAGAGGGTGAGCAGGGCTCCTGGTGCTCGGGCAGTGACCTTATAATTAAGCAGTGTAGAGGACACTGCTCCCAGCCAGCTCCCCGAGTGCTTATATTTCAGTTTGGGCTACATCCAGCCCTGGTAAATCCATTAATTACACTTCATACAGTGACATTTACTGACAAATGAAAGATTTCATTATGTCTGCCTGCTTCCTCCAGCTCAGCAAGAGCTCGGACAGGCTCCCCTGAGGCCTGGCCCCGATGATTTCAGTGCCAGGGCTGGACCTCCTTACACACACTCACCTCACCTGTGGGGAGGGCTTGGCCAAAGATCTTTGCTCTTGTGATAGGTGAGTAATGCAAGGGTGGACTCTCACAATTAAAAGGCAGATATTATGTATATATGTTCAGAGGAGTTTTATAGATTTATAGTAATAATAATAATAATAATAATAATAAATGTTATATACATAAAATATATATTATCTACAATAGAACTATATATTAGATATAGTTATAACTATATATAATTTAATATAACGATATAGTTATATATTATATAGTTTATTGTAATAACAATATATATTATATAGTTATATATATAATATATATTACATATAACTATATATTATATGTAGTTATGATATAACTATATATCATATAATAATATAGTTATATATTGTATAGTTTAATATCATATATATTATCTATAATATAACTATATATTACATGTAGTTATAATATAACTATATATAATATAATAATATAGTTCTATATTATATAATTTATAATAATAATACAGTTCTATAATATAGTTATATATAAGATATATATTATCTATAATATAACTATATATTATATATAGTTATGTTATAACTATATATATATAAAAGCATATATATGTGCTTTACCCCCTTGTGTTGTTATCAGGTCTGGCCTGAGTTTGGGACATTTGGGAGGGTCAGTTTGTCACTATGGCAGCACCTGAGCTCCAATCAGGATTTAAGGCAGAGATCTCCACCTCTGGGCAGTGAAGGAGGAGTCAATGGACAGAACTTTGGGAAGGGCTAAAGGGTTAAAAGGTGAAACCTCCATGGTGTGGGTCAGCACATGGTGGGGAAAATCCTCTGTAATGTTTCCTCCATTCAGTCTTCTGTTGTATTTTTTTTTATAAGGTTTTAATGAACTTTTTAGATTTTTTTTGGAAGTGAGGCTCATTTCTCACACTCTGATCTGCACTGTGCTGCTTGGACCCAGGGGCTGCAGGAGGCAGGGCTGGATTCATCCTCCCCAGCCTGGCTTCTGTTCCATGCAGGGACACGGGAGGAGTCTCACTTCCAGGGAGATAGAGGGACTGCATTAAACTTTCATGGCAACAAGTCAGTGACAAAGGCAGAACATGAGCTCTTCCCTGGCAGCAGCTCAGGAGGAGCCTCCAGGCCCAGCCCTGCAGCACAGGGACCAGGCAGGACAGACTGTCACAGCAGGTCTGATCCCTGCTCCAAGGGATGTCCTTGTGGCCATGGCAGCTCCAGGTGTGCTCTCTGAGATCCCCTTTGTCCCCCAGGATGTGCTGAGACAGCCAGAGGGGAGAGTTTGAGCTCTGGGCAGGTTTGGGAGCAGCTGCTGAGCTCTGCAGAGGTTCACTGGAGGATGTGACCTCCACTGTAAGGGATGCAGTCAGAGGCAGTTTGAGTCCATGCAGAGTCCCTTTTCCAGGATGAGATCCTCCTGCAAAGCCTGTCAGCCTCTCCTGTGCCTCAGCTCAGGGGCTGTGCTGCCCTCAGCTCTATTCAGTTCTGGACACTGTGGTGGGAGAGGAGAGGGGTGGGATGGAGAGAACAAATCCCTGTGAGTGCTGTGTTGGAGCAGCTTCCACAGCAGCTTTGAACAGCCAGCTACCTCCAGATCCCAGCAGACCAGAGGAATTGTCCATCAGGAATTCTGCCTCTGCCCACATCCCATCCCGGGGATCCTACCACACTCACCTCAACCCTGAACCCTGCCAACCCCTCCAGAAAGAGCTCATGCCACATGTTATCTGATTCCCTTGCCAGGAGGGCTGCAGAGAGTGTGGACAGCTCCCTGACAGTGTGTGAGGATGTGCTGCTCACCTGCATCCTGTAAACATCCATCAGTGGGAGCTGCCACAAGCCCTCCTTGGGGCATCCAGAAACTGTTCCCTGCAAGCAGAAGCCCCAAACCTCAACCCTCCATGGCTGCTGTACCCAGTATTATTTCTGGCAGATCACTGGTGCTTAAATGACAGCTACATTAGCTGAGTCAATGCTGAGGATGTAAATGTGCAGCTGGCAGAGCTGGTGTTTAAGCAATAAGACATGACAGCAGTGGGGTTTGAAGTGATTAGTGCCTGTGCTGGCTGTGCGCAGAGGCAGGAGATGAAGGTCAAGTGCCTGCAAGGGCTGGCAGAGCACAGGGATCCCATGGTGGGCACTGCAGGGCCCTGGGCTGGCAGGACAGAGCCGGGCACTCTCTGAGCACCCTCACACCAAGGTGCCTGTTGGAGATTGCAAGGCCAGATGTTTTCCATTACCATCTGTATGGCAGATTATCTTTTGTCAAGTGGGCAGTTTGCCTTATCTCTTTGAGTGACCACCTTCACTCCTCCCTCAGGGCAGACACCTGCTGATAACAGCTATTGAATGTCCCTGCATGGCTGATAAGAACTACAGCATCCCACTGGGAAATGTGAGCCCAGAGGGAGGAGCCAAGCATTCCTACCTGGATATAATCTGGAGGTTTTGAGACACCAGCACAGCTTCTCCACTGGATTGCCCAGAGGAACAGCAGCTGCCTCTCCCACTGCATCTTCAGAGGAAGAGACTGCACCTTTCTCCAGGATCCCTGCTCCAGCAGAACCATCCCTGACACTGCAGGAGGGCTGAGCCACAATTCCAATGGGACTGCTGCCAACACCCTGACCCACAGGGTGTCAGGCTGGGTTCTGACTCTGTCAGTGTTGTTCTAGTGTGCTGCATTGTTTATTTTATCCTTTTTTTTTCTTTTTTCTTTTTCCTTTCCCTAATAAAGAACTGTTATTCCTGCTCCCATATTTTTGCCTGAGAGCCCCTTAATTTAAAATGTATAGCAATTTTGAGGGGTGGGGAGGGTTTACATTCTCCATTTCAGCAGAGGCTCCTGCCTTCCTTAGCAGACTCCTGTCTTTCCAAACCAAGACAGGGACCTTGCCCATGGCTATTGGTTTGTGGTAGCAGACTCTGAGCATTTACCTGCTGGATACAGAGAGGACAGGAAAAATCCAGATAATTACTGCCAGCTGTTGTGGTCCATGTTGGTACCAGGAGCACAGAGGCTGCTCTGGGAGGTTCACACAGGCTGCCTGGCAGGGGCTGATACCCAGGACTGCTGCAGCAGCATCCCCAGGGCTACAGTGGGTGATCCCCAAAGTGATGGGCAGGCAGGAATCAGGAGTGGTGGTGAGATGATGGTGCCCAGAACAGAGACGGGGCAGAGGCAGGAGGTGAACACCCAGCACAGATGCTAAGGAAGGCAGGAGCCTCCTCTGAAATGGAAAAAATGAACCCCCACCCTCTGAATTGCTATAAATTTGAAATTAAGGGGCTCTCAGGCAACAAAAGTTATGGGAGCAGGAAATAACAGTTCTTTAATAGAGAAGAAAATAAAAAGATAAAATAAACAATGCAATAAACTAAAACAACACTGCCAGAGTCAGAACACAACCTGACACCCTGTGGGGCAGTGGTCAATGGATGGTGGGGCAATGGGTGGTGCTCTGCACCTTAACCTTGGCAGAGCCCCATGAGGGTTGGCATGGTCCAAAGAGATCCTGGGCCATATTTATCCTGGGGATTGGGCACTGCAGGAGGAATTCCTGGTCCAGGTGACCTGTTGGATTTAAGGATGGAGCTCAATGCACCTCCAAAAGGACTGGTTGGATACAGTGACCATGGATGAGGAAGGTGAATGAGGCCTCTTGCTTGGCATCACCACTGATCCCAGCCCCATGGGCATCCAGGAGCCCTGGGGAGGGAGATAATCCATGGATTGGTGCTTTCCTGGCACGATGGGAGCACAGTAGGATGGTGGCAGGGTGGCAGTACATGTGGAATAGAAAGAAGAGCTTCATAAACACACCAGGTGGAAAGAGGAGCCCGAGGGGATCCCTGTGGGTGCCAAACCCAAGGTCTAATAGCACAAATATGCTGCAGGGGTGATTCTACCCTGAGAGAAAGGTTAAATGGGATGAGCGAAGCTGCAAATTTAGGACAGGTGATGAGGGTGGGAAATGTCAGCTGCTCACACGTGGCCCAGGTTATGACAAAATCTTTGTGACGAAATCTTTGTGACAAAATCTGTGTCCCAGGAGGATTTACAGCTTTACAGCCTGTGAGGGGCAATGCTGGTCTGGTTTAGTGTCGATGCAGGTGCTACTGGGGCATCCCCTGTGCTTGGTCAGGCTTGGCAGGGAGGGCAGCAAGGTGAACCACCCTGTGCCCTGTGTGCTTGTCTGCAAGAAGGGAACAGCCTAAAAATGAGGGAGAAGGACACCAGAGCTGTGCAGAGAGCAGGAAATTGCAGAGCAGCTCCAGGGGAGTTCAATAAACTGGTGGGGATTGGTTTAAAACCAAGTCAGAGAGCTGCTTCTCCCAGCAGAGGGTTGGAGATGGCTGTCCCAAGGAGGGGCTGGCACAAATTCATGGGCAGCAAAGTCACTGAGGGGGTGGACAGGACAGGGTGATCTCTCCTGGAAGAGCTCAAATCCGGGCTGGATGGAGATTGGAGCTCCAGGTCTTGTGGCAGGTGTCCCTGCCCATGGCAGAGGGCAGGATTGAGTGAGCTTTAATATGCTTTCCAACCCAAATCATTCTGCAATTCCATAATTCCATGATTTTCTGTTCCCTAATCCAGGCAAGCCTGGGTGCTGCCCCTCAGGCAGAATTAGCAATTTTAGTGGCTCCTCTCCCTTTTTACTTCCCTTTTGCACAGCTCTTTTCTTTGCAGGAAGTGTTTAGGATCTTAACCAAACGTGGCTTTTTAAAACACGTGCTCAGAAACAATTTTTTTTGTTGTTGATTTTCTCCCTGCAAATAAAAATACTTTCAGTAGAAGCAAATAAGCCTGAGCAGGTTTGTCAGATCATTCAGATGAAAAAAAAAAAAAAAAGTGGCTGTGGATATAAACCAGGAACAATCCCCTCACCCATCCATCCAACGAGGAAAATTCATTTCCTTTGTGCTCCAGCTCCTGCCTTGGCAGATCTGGCCTGGCACTTTGTCCCTCCCTGCTGCTGTCCCTCCTCTTCCTCCTCATGTGACAGTGACAGCACAGCTCCATCCCTCAGTGCCAGCCTTTATCTGCGAGCTCTGACAGTAAAAAATGGAATTTTATGTGCTGCAGAAGTTCATAACATCCCAGCATTGATAGGGATAGAGTGCAAAAGAAATAAAATCAATAAAATATTCAAAGCTTTCACATTATAAGCTCCGGCAAAACTTTTTACCAAATGTTTACTGTATAATAAATTCTATTAAAAAGCCCAAGCTTGTATGCTGAAGAGGGGTGGAACGTTGTCACTTTAATTGCAATGGCATAAATATTTGATATTCAGTAAATTAGATCTGTAGCTCTGAAAACATTCTTGCAAATGGATTTTTACCTGTAGCACAGTGCCATTAGCAGGAGAAAGTCAACACAGCCCCAGGGCCTGTAATTAACTCAACCCAAGCAGAACTAAACATTTTTGACAGTTTTCCTGGTCTGGAATTAACTGTCATAGCAGAGAATGAAAGGAAGTGCATTGTCACATTATGTTTACGTAAAGTCTGTAAAATGCTGTGTTTTGTATTTTTGTTTTGTTAAGTCTGAGTTTCATGCCCCATTATTTTTTTCATCATTAGAGACAAGCTTAAAAACAACTAATGATGGATTTTATATCCTCAGAGTAGTCTGAAAAAAAAATAAAAAAGGGGGAAGACATTAGTTCGGTAATTCAATTTTTCTTTATTTTTTTCTCTGTAATGAAGCATGGTACACTGTGTTCTGGTATAAATCATAATGCTGTGACATTTGAAGACATTAGGAACTCTGGTTTTCCTATCTGATTCAAGGTTCTCAGATAATAAGCAGTTGTCTAGCCTGTGTCTGTCTATTTTCTTGGAGCTGGGGGGAAGGTGTATGTATGTTTTTTCCCTTCTTTTCTTCTCTCTTTTTTATTTTGTATTTACAAAAATAACTGTCACTCCACTGAAATGCAAACCCTTGAGGGCAAATCTACTTAATGCTTCCCTGAAAGCTACTTATTGTCCAGAAGCTCAGAGAAAATCTGTACTGCAGTAATTGAAGGGATGTGTTGAGCTCCCTGACATTTTGTCCCAGAAATTATCTTACCTGAAAAAGAAAGGGGTATTTAGCAGGAGAGCTCCTGTGCAATTTGGGAATGGAAAGATGCTCATAAACAAGCTGATTAAAATAGATGGGGTTTGCTACATTTATAGCAACAACTTGGGCTAATAGCTTACATTAAAAGGGGAAAACCTGTTTGGATGGCAAATATATGTCTGCTGCAAGCAGGGATTGTGTTATGATCTTGTCTCTTGCCTGATATATTGAGAAGACAAGCAAATAAGGAAACAAAAATGTCAAGATTTTTTTTTTCTTCCTAAAGATTGCCAGATAGGGAGGAAAAAAAAAATCAAGGCAAAATTAAAAACACTGAGCTCCTGCCTGTGCTGCTCTGCCAGGCTGCTCACCTCAATGAAAAGCTTTTATTTTGAATTTCTGAATATCTCAGGGAAAGAAGAGAAACCCCTCTTTTCCCAAGATACATCATGCAAGAAATGACCTCAGCTCGATGCAATTTTTATTTTGCATTCCATTTCAGCGTAGAAGTCCCTCCCGCGCCGGGGCCGTGCCAGGAGGGCTCTGAACGGTTCCTCATGAACCTGCTCACTGCAGCCTCCTGTAAAGGCATTCCCCACATCTTCATCCATGTCCAGAATGAGCACACAACACCTTCGTTAAGAGACAGACAGAAAAAAGCAAGAAAGGTGTAAGAGCATCGGGGGTAGCACGGTCAGGACAGACGGACACGAGAGATCTCTGCAACCAGGGCTGGAACTTGGGGTTCATTGCAAAGGGCCTGGGGGCAGGGCCCTGCTGGGAGCTGCCAGACACAGCCCAGAGCAGGCTGAGAGAGGAGAGGGGGAGAGAGGATGAGGGAGAAAGAGCATAAAAGGGTAAGAGAGCAAAAGCATAAGAGAGTAAAAGGCAAGAGGTAAGAGAGCGAAGTTCCCATTCCAATACAATAAATCACCTTCTGTCTTGAATATTCTAATTCTCTTCAACCAATCTAGTACAATATACAAATCTTACAGCATTTCCATACAGCCTATAAGAATCATTACATTACCATACTGGGTTACATTTCAAACCCTAAAAACTCCTCTTTGGGCCCCTTCTGCCAAGCTGTAGGGTCTGCTCTGACCCTTGGGCCTGTCTGCAAGCAGAGGGTGTTGTTCCATCAAAAGGGGATCACCTTCAGCTGGCCATGCCATTGTTTTCCAGTTGTTCAGTAACTGAGGTAGCTCAAAGCTTGCTTTCATTTCAATCTCACTTATAGTTTCCATATTCTCAAAATCTTTTGCCAGATAATCATATTGATAAGGCTTTCCTGTTTCATCTTCCCCAGCAGAAAGACAGGAAAGCAGCTTCTGGAAGAGGGGAATCTGTGAAAAACCCCTTGTCCAGGAGCTTTCTCACCACAACAGGAAGGGGACCCTACCACTGGGGGAATAAACAGAGATTTCCCTTCTCCTGACCATCAGGAGCTCGGTTTGGAGTCACTCTGTTCCTGTTGGGAATTCCACGAGGAATGATGATGGGATTTCAATTCCTCAGGGGTTGGATGCTGCTGCTGGTGCTGAGCCTGTGGCCAGCACTGGTGTGACTGCCCAGGAGTGCTGAGCCCCTGCAGGAGCAGGAGAGGATCCAGGGGAGCAGGACTGGCTGCTGCTGCTGCCTCTCCTCTCACTGAATTAGGCAAATTACAGAGTGCTGTCTCTTCGTTAAATTAATTAGCTCAATTAGGCTGGGGGGGATGCAGAGGCGTGTGTGCATGTGTGTGTGTATGTGTGTGTGTGTGTGTGCTTCTTCTCACTCTCCCTGTTTGATCCCTCACCTCCTCCTGCAGGCCCTGAGGTTTCTGGCCATCCCTTAGGGTATGGTTGGAGTTTTTGGCCATCCCTCAGGGGATGGTTGGGGTTTGTGGCCATCCCCAGGGGATGATGGAGCTGCTGCCATCCCCAGTGGCACCCAGGGCTTCCCCCAGCCTGAATATGTCTGAGAATGCTGCAGTCTGAGCTTTGGGATTCCTGGCCCCTGAACACCTTCCTTCTCCCAGCTTGGCTGAGATTTTTGGCATCACGGGTATTTCCTGCCTGCCTATGGGATCCTGTACTGGATGTTGCCACCTGGGCACCAAGCGTGGCACACATGGGAGGCTCCAGGGCACCAGGGCTGGAGGGAGCATGTCCCTGTCCCCTGGCATGGGGCACATCTTGCCCTCCTACACCCCTGCACTTCCCTGCCTCTGTGTTCCCTTTGGCTGTGGGTTTGTCATGAGAGAGGAGGATCTCAGGGCACAGCAATTCTCAGATATGAAATATTTCCGCCACCTCCTGCTCACAGTGTCTCAGGTCAGGCTGCTGTGATTGCCCTGGCAGGTGCTGGCGTGTCCCTGTTGGGATCAGGCCATGCCTCTGCCAAGCCCCTTCCCTCCCAGCACCAGCAGCAAAGCTTGGCATTCCATGAGAGAGCAAGGAGCCAGGTCCTGCTGCCACCAGGGGTGGTCACATATTGTTTTCAACACCAGGAAGGTATTCAGGACCAATCTCAGACATCTTTTTATGAAAAGTCCTTTCCTTAGGATTTTGCCTCCTGAGAAGCTGGGAGGCCTCAGGAACAAAATGCAAACAATGATTATCTGCTGCTGTGGAATGCAGCAGGTGCATCTGTGATTGGTCTCATGTGGTTGTTTGTAATTAATGGCCAATCACAGTCAGCTGGCTCAGACAGAGAGCCTGGGACAGCTACCTTTGTTATTCATTCTTTTCTATTCTTAGCTAGCCTTGTGATGAAATCCTTTCTTCTATTCTTTTAGTATAGTTTTAATGTAATATATATAATAAAATAATAAATCAGCCTTCTGAAACATGGAGTCAGATCCTCGTCTCTTCCCTCAGCCTGAGACCCCTGTGAACACGGTCACAAGGACCCCCTCCCCAGGCCCCATGTTGGAGCAGCACCAGCATCTCCACTCCTCCATGGGACACCCCTGGGAAGCTGTTACATCCAAAGCTCTTTTCTGAGTTTGAATGTGATGAAAGATTCAGCATGTGGAGAAGAAACCAAGTTCTGATTTATTAGTAGCAACTAAACAGTAAAAGACAGCACAGGGTCTATCAATAGTGCTTAGCAGTAGAGCCTGGTGTAATCTCCTGCATGGCAAAATAATCAGGAATGTCACTTTTCATAGGATTCATCAGAAACAATGAGACATTTCACAAACAATCCTGGGCCAGCATTAACCATGAGATATAAAGAGACCCGAGAGCAATTACTAAAGAAAACAATTATATGTCAGCAAATATATTCATCTTCATTTGATTTAAGCACCCACCTTCCATGGCTGTAAAAGGGATTGGAATGTTGACTCAATTTGTGGGGCAGCAAATGGAGCCAGCACAGATGTGAGGTGCTGCAACGGAAGTGAGGGACAGAGCAGGAACACAGATGGGATGGAGCTCCAGGATGGACATTCCCACCCCAGCTCAGCATGGGAGCCCTTCCAAAGACCTGGGACATCTCTCAAGCTTGGAGCACACCAGGAATTGACTGAGTTAAGGGCTGACTGCAGCCTTTCTGATTCCAGAGGTTTCATTCTCTGCCTCCCCTAAATCATCACTTTCTTCTGAATGAAAACATGTTTTGCAAAAACTAACATAAATGGAAAAATGGGGTTAGATCAAAAATAATCTCTATTAAAAATTTTTCTCTTAATGCAAAGGATAGTAATGTTCTATTTCTTTAAGCAAGACTAAGTGTGTTAATTTATGCTTGAAGAAAGCCTCCATTTCTGCAGCTCTTTATCCTGGTCATACATGGAACAACCACAGGCTTCCAGGTCTCTTCTGTGTTCCTGGGCTCCAAACTTCCAGTACATGAAACCAGACTGAGAGAGCTGGGGCTGATCAGCCTGGAGAGGAGAAGGCTCCAGGTTGAGCTTAGAGCCCCTCCCAGTGCCTAGAAAGGCTCCAAGAGCTGGACTGTGGTGATAGGTGTAGGAAAAAATGGCTTTAAGCTGAAGAAAGGTAGATTTAGGTCAGATATATGGAATCAATTCTTCCGTGTGATGGTGCAGAGGCCCAGAGCAGCTGTGGCTGCCCCTGGATCCCTGGCAGTGCCCAAGGCCAGGTTGGACAGGGCTGGGAGCACCCTGGGATGGTGGAAGATGTCCCTGCCCATGGCTGGGGATGGAACAAGATGATTTTTTAAGGTCCTTTCCAACCCAAACCGTTCTGTGATTCTGTGGGTGCTTTGGGATGTTCTCCACACCCTGGGTTTCTGCTGCCTGGCTGCTGTTTCTCATCCCAGCTGGTTCCACCAGTCCTGTCTCACACCCCAGCCCTGTGTCTGCCCCTCTCTGACCTGCTGGACAAACCCCCCTGTCCTGCCCCACTCCCCTGGGGGGCAGAGGGCCCTTCCCACCAGGCTCTTCCACTTCAGGAGAAGAGAAATGGTGGTGATTTGTAATTCATCCACCTATCTTAATGATGAGCTCTTTTGTGATCATGTTGAAGGGAAAAGTGAAGCAATATCAGAAGGAGAAAAAAGCCTTTTTTTTTTCTTTTTTTCTTTTTTGGTGGGACTGTCACATTGAGTCAGTTTGGAGTTTTTTGTTTGTTTTTTTTTTAAATCCTTTCCTAATGATGACCTCTACCCTACCCTGAAACAATGCTGTCTATTTTCCCCAAAACCCCGCAGTCAATCGCATGTTCATCCATTTTCCTGTTCCCTGCCCCATCCCCCCAATGTGTACTAGCACAATATTACCTTTCTGAATGCAGAGGGAAAGGAGGAGAGGCTCAGAGAAGATGTGAATCACAAGGAAGTGGTTTCCCTAGTGACAGTAACCACATGAAAGCTCTCACCGTTTACTCTCACGGGACCTTTTAGCACTTTGGATTGTGGGGAGAGCAAGAAATGGTGAAAAAATGCTGTGGTTGGGAAAGGAGCAGGAGAACACTGAAATGCTAAATGGTGTTGGCAGCCCATGAGAAGCCACCAGCAGCTCCTGGGGGTTTTCCTGAGGATCCTGTGTGTCAGAACCCAGGACATTCCTCTGGGTGATTCAAGACCCTCTCAGGGGGCTCAGAGACCTTGGCACGGAGTCAAAAACACCTGTGCCTTTGATTTTAGCCCATGGAAACAATTACCAACTTTGTATGAAGATGTACAAGCCACAAGAGTTTGAATAGAATGATAGTGAATTTGTCACAGGGTAAAAAAGTAGAATTTTGGAGTTTTTAGAATGGGTGTTCAAGAGGCAAGATGGAGGAATCTGGGCATGTCCTGTCCTTCTTGTCCTCCATCTTCTGCTGTGATGGTGGCACTTTTAGATTGGTTTAAATAAGAGACAAACTGCCTAATTTAAGTTATAACTATTGGGAAATTATTGTAAATAAAGTACACGTGGTTCTTAGTATAAAAAGCTAACACCACCCCAAGGGCAGTGACTGTGCCACAAACTGACCTACCAAACAAATCTCAACAAGTCAAAAAAATGAATGTAATAGATAAAAGCAAATAAACAACCTTGAAAAGCAGAATCAACTAATCTTGACTTCTTCTTTGATCAGGGGCTGGGAAAAAAGAGAGTTTCTGATACCTCAAGAACCATTTCTATCACATATAGCCCAAAACCTGTGCAATCCCACAGCAGCTTTCTCCAAGGCAAAGTGTGGGAGACCTGAGGAACCAAGGCACAGCCTGGCAGCCCCCCAGCCATCCCTCATTCCGTGGCACCTGCCCAGGCTGGCCTGTCCCCCTGGCAGCTCCCTGGAGGTGACAGGAGCAGGACACTGGTGACACCAGCACTGGATCTCCGTGTGCCTGAGGCAAGCACAAACCCCGGGGTGGGAGTTCCAGTGAGCTGGGAAGGAGTACAGCAGCAGGCAGGGAGCAGATGGAAAGGGCAGGCAGACAATTATCAGTGTCTTTGGCTCGCGCTCAAGAGTTCTTCCTCCTCCTCTCTCAAATGTCTTCGATTTTTTGAAGCATCTCTGACAGCAAATGAGAGCAACACCATTCTGAGAGCTCAGAGAAGTGGTGTCCACATGGGAAACCAAGAAGAAAAGCATCCTTTGCTGGAGCAGGACTGTCTTCCTCTGCTTAGTTGTCACCCTGGGCACATTAGCTTAATAACGAGCTTTTTAGCAGATTTCAGTGAACAAGAAGCAATTTATTTGTCGTCATGGAGACAAAGAAGACCTTCTGGAAAAGAGCATTGAATGAAGAGAAGAAGGTTTATTGTGCAGAGCAATGAGGCATTCACTTGGAACATTAGCATCACACAAAGCAGGCCATACAAGTGGTCTTGCTAACTTCTGGATGCATGGTTGGATGGGCTTTGGGTCCTGGCTTTCCCTGGAAAGGCCAAAAGGAGGACTGAGCTTGGTGTTTTATACATGATATTTGATGTCCAGCCCTGTTCCTACATGGCTCTGGGGGAAACACAAAGGTTCCTTGTTGGTGGATGGCTGAACCTCACTGGTTGCATTTCTGCTGGGTATTTCCAGGGACTCAATTCTGAAATTCAGCTGCCAACTGAACAAACCCCAAATAAGCCAAGAGCATGCATCTCAAAGTGTACTTTGTTCATTTATTTTGACAACTCTAGTGTTTCTTTAATTATTTATAACACTTCTTACTGGAGTAGATTTTTGTAAAAATAATGAAGCCTTAGTAGTATAGCATCTATGATCACATCTGCAGGGGAAGGGGGAGGCAGGCAGCTGCTCTCTGACGTGAGGGGAAAGGAAAATGTAGGTTTGAAGAAAAGTCTTCTTCACTAAGAAAAGTTTTCAAGCACCAAAGGAGAGGGCAGACCTGTGAGACCCAGCACTGCAAGGGTGAAAAGGAGATTTAATTTTTTTTTTTTTTTTTTCGGGGGTGAAGGTGGATTCCAGAAGAGCAGCTTCCTTCAAGGAATGTGGATTCAATGCCATGTGGGTTTTGTCTCTGGAATGCTGTCAGGGGGATGCTGAGGTTTGGAATGCCATCAGAGGGGAGTGAGGTGCAGAAGGAAGCTCTGCCAGGCAGCAGGTGAGCACCTCAGCAAGGTGACAGCAAGTGGCTCCACGAGGTGCTCACACCACTGTAGTAGGGGAGAATGTTCTACTTGAAGCATCATCTTCCATGAATTCCAGGATGCTGGGTGAGAAACACCTTGAAACACTTGATGGTGCACAGTGGGCTGAGTTCCCTCCTAAGCCAGGGTGCAACATGGTGTCACATCTCAGGATTCCAGCAGGAATTAAATGCTTTTTCCCATGCCTTCCAGGGGACGGGTGGAGGCTGTGCCTGGCAGAGGGTGCACAGGTGAGCACCCCAAGGTTTGCTACCTCTGCACCTGGCTGACATTGGCAAGGTGTCTTGGTTTGAACAGACAGCTGTCTGCTAAGGAAGACAGGAACCTTCTTTGAAAAGAAAATTGTAAATCCCCTCCCTCCAGATTATTATAATTTTGAAATTAAAAGGCTCTCAGGCGAAGATATGGGAGTAGGAATAACAGTTCTTTATTAGGGAAGAAAATAAAAATAAAATAATGCAGCAATACAAACCAACCCTGCCAGAGTGATCGCAGGCCCTGCCCCCTGTGTGCCAGGGGGTGTCCCAGCCCCATCCCATGGGGGCTCAGCCCTCCTGCAGTGCCAGCTGTGGCTCTGCTGCAGCAGGGATCCTGCACAAGGGGGGAGTTTTCCTCTGCAGCTCCAGGGCTGCTGCAGATGGGCCTGGGCTCCCTCTGGCCATGCAGGGCAGCAGAAAGCTGCTCCTCTGGCAATGCAGGGGGCAAAGGCTGCTGTGCTGGGCCAGGCTCAGATTGGATCCAGGGAGGAATGCTTGGCTCCTCCCCTGGGCGGGGCATCTCCCCATGGGATGCTGGGATTGGATCAGCCCCGCAGGGACACTCAGTGGCCATGGACAGCAGAGATCTCCTGCAGGGAGGGTTGGCTGTGGGAGAGAGAAAGAAAACTGCCCCAGGAACAGCAGAGAACTGCCCCAGCTCTGACAGGTGGGGATAGAATGCACACATATCTTATAACCCAGGACACAAGGGAGTCTTTGCCAATGGGAAATTTGTTCCTTTTTTGCCCAGTTCCTGAGCTTGTTCTCCCCAGGGAGTCAGGAGCTCCATGGCTGTGTCCTCCTCGGAGCACATCTCACCACAAGCCTCGGGACCCACTGTGGGTGCCCCAGAGAGGTGGGGAAAGAGGGGAGATCCCAAAGGACCTGGAGCATCTCCCAGGGGTCAGAGAAGACTTCTGGCAGAAATCTGGCCCCAAGACAGGGCAGAAAAACATGGGCAGTGCTTGGCTTCAGGTGAGGGGCCACCAGGATCCAAACCTCCTTGCCAAGAGGACTCTCTCCTTCCCTTCTCCTTTCTGAAGAGAAAAGCTCTCTCTACCAGGCAAATGCTGGAAGAATGCAAAACCACAAAGAGTTTATATATTTAACCCACACGAAGAATATAATTATTCTTTTTAATCAAGTCTATTCAAACCATTTATTACTTTATTCTTCCATTTCAATAGCAGAATGATTAAGATGGAATCTTAAAGGAATTCTTCACAACAATAATAATGTCTCTTATCGCAAGAGGCAGTCTCTGCTCTGTCCTGCAAATTCTCAGCATTAAAATATTAAATATATTCAATACATCAAAAACCTCCATTTCACTCCTGTAAAACAATTCAAGGGATATGAGGAAGAACCAGAAAGGGGCCCATTACAGCCTGCAAACAAATTCAAAAATAGGGAAAAGGGAAAAACTCCAGCATACACAATGAGCTGCAAATGGAACTCTGGCCCCAGAAATCCAACTTCACGGCAGAGCAGGCCTGGGGGAGAAGGACATTATCATTTTGAAGACTCATTTATCAGCACACTCTGTGTGTTATATAAGAGCCAGGCTTCTCTCAGCTCTCGATTTGTTGTCATCTTGGTTTTCAACGTACCATGTATTGGTAAGAGCAAAACTTCATCTGCAGCTCTACACAGGACACACTTCTCAGAGGGCATAACAGAATAATAAAAAGGTAGAAAGTGGTGGGCTATGAATAAAATCTGTATCTTCCCCAACATGAGGGATACTCAGCAGGAAAGGCACAAAGACACAGCTGAGATGTGACAAAGGCAGGTCTGGCTGAGCCTGTTGGGGCATTTGGGTATCCCAACCCTTTTGGAATAGCTCTCAGGCTCTTATTATATTTGTTTTATTAATTGCTATATTTATTGTTAGTATTAGTTAAATTTTTTTTTTTTTTGTTATATTATTATTGTCATGCTCGTGTTGTGTTTTTAGGTTCTTAATATGCCTGGCTTTTAAGATACAGCTCTTCTGGCTGAGGGGGAGGCATGCTGGGTCTATTTTCTAGGCTAACTTTTCCTCCTGCCTTTAACTAGTCTGTGGAAAGATTTTCAGCAGTCTGAAATGGATTGTACATAATTCTAGGAGAGGTCTTTTAGAGCCTTTGGCTTCCAACACTTTATATCAGATTGACTGGCCTGAGTACTATGCATAAACAATATGTAACATGGTTGGCCTGAGTACTATGAGTAAACAATAAGTAACATGGAAAATAACAGGTAGTAAACAATAATAATAATAACAATAAAAATAATAAGAAGTAAACAATAAGTAACATGGGAATGAGCAGGGATTTCTAAGTCTCCAAATTTTGTTTATTAAATATCTCCTGAGACCAACCTCTATCCATGACTCCGTGGCCTGGCAAAGGGGTTTCAAAGCTGCAGCAAGTTCCAGGAGGCTGAAGATGTTTCTCTTAACTGTGATATGAGGTTTGGGGTCCCCAACAGGCAGTGAATGTGGGAGATCATCCCTGGAGTGGGTGAGTCCAGCCAGGGTCCTGCCCTGCTGCCTTGGAGCACCACTGGCCCCACAAGCACACGGCTCTTTTCAGTTTACAGGGCAGTCCAGCACCCTGGGGACCTCACCCAGAGCTTTGGGAAGTCTTCACAATCATCTGGATGGCCTTCTGGACCTGGCCTCTGTATTTCCAGAATGGGATAATGGCTAATATTTCCCATGTCTCTTTTTTTCCTTTCCCAAAATGTTCCCAAAGCATTTTTTGATACTTTTATTTTGTTTGTACTGTACCAAAGATGGCACAGTGCAGGGTGGTCTGAAGCCTGCAGGAGTTTCATCTGGCTGGGTCTCTGATGGTTCTCACAAGGAGCAGCACAGAGGAGGCTGAGGGTGGTTTTGGAGCTGTGCTGAGCCAGGACACCAAGTCCCTGTTGGCAGAATCTGCCATCAGCTCAAAGAGCCCAAAGTTTAGGTTGGCACCTTCATTCCTGCCCAGGCTGATGCACGAGGGGAAAAAGCCACAGGTTAAACCTTCACCATCCTGTGGATGTGTCTGAGCATCTCATGAGCAGGGGCTGACCCAGCTCATTTCCTCTTAACACACAGGCAGAGACCCACACCACAGATTCTGACAGTGACCCAGAGAGGGGAATGTTACAGTTACATTGAAACCATCATGTTCACCCTACATTTACTTACTTTAGCTAGCAGGCAAGTTGAAAAGCTTGGAGTGGCTGTGCAGAGAAAGGAAGGGCTCTGAGGAGCAGGAGGTGAAGCTCTGGGTGGGCAGGGGGCTGTGATGGCCTCTGGGCAGGGTGGCAGGGGCCTCCCAGGTGGGATGTGCATCTCAGCTTTGGGCAGAAGCTTTGTGTGCAAGCTTGAAATGCTCTCATCAAAATCTCTGGGCAGCTCCAGCCACCCACATTTCCTTGGGATGGGCGATTCATTCAGAGGGGGGGATGATTGCTGAGAGCAGACCCCTTAAAGCAGAAAGATTTTTGGGGTTCAGATCATTTGAACAGCATCAAACCAAAGCTGCTCCAGCTGCTCCAAGCCCCCAAGTGCTGGGCCTGATTTTGGGGACAATTCCCTGTTCATGCCCAGGGATGCAGGAGCAGCTCTAGAGACCCTCAGCCCCTCCAAGCATCCATGAATAAATCACTCAGGGCCAGGTTAACAGGCAAACAGTGAGACCATGAGTTCCACCTGGCTGAGCAGGACCTGGAGTGAAAGCAGAAATCAAACATTTCTTCAGCAATGTCTGCCAGGCTCCTTCCCTTTCTGTTACCATTATCAGGATTGATTTTGGCTGTAGCATTCAAGGTTAATCAAACTGTGCCCACTGTTCAGCCTTGCTGGGCTGGGTGAAGGAGGCAGGGCACACCATGAGGTGCAGGTACAGAGATGTTCCACAAGCTCCCTCTGCTCCCTCCAGCCCTTCTTATCCCCTCTCTCTTGGAAGCATCTAGAGCCTGAAAGTCAGAGCCCATCCTCCCTCTGCAGCTTTTGACTCAAAATCCTGCCCTCCAATCCAGCTGTGCCTTTGGAGGAGTTTGACTGCATGCCAGGAATGCTCTGACTGAGCCTCTTGATGGTTTTCATCTCTGTCCCTCCCTTTCTGCCATGCAGAGCTGGGACCTGCTCCCCAGAGAGGCTCCAAGGCAGGGATGTGTCCCCAACACAGGGAAAGCACCCAAAATGTCCCAAAACACCACAAGATGATGAAATCTGCAGCTCCGTGAAATCAGTCCTTCCTCCCAAAACTGTATTCTGCCTTTCTTTTCAAAAAACCAGAAATCCTTTATTATTTTTCCCACATCCTTGCAGTTATCCCCACAGCAAGGCAAGGACTTCACCCTCCAGCCAGAGCTGTCTGTCCATCCTTGTAATAAAGGATAAAGTGATTTAATTTGATTTTCAGGCTATGGTGAGAGATAGGAAAAAATGTGGAGAAAACTAAAAAACACCAACAAGAAGGGAAATGCGTGAGAACAGGGATAACAGCAATTCTGCAAGGAAAGAAGCTGAAAGGACCAGGACTGTGAAGGAAGAAGAATCAAACTCTGCTCCTCACTGCAGGAAAAATCTGCACCACAGCCACCAGTTATGCTTGGGAGCAGCACCAGCCCCTTTGTCTGGGGATATTTTTTGTCCCAGAATGGTGGAAATTTAAAGCACAATTTTGCTGTTCCTGTGAGGAAACAGCAGGGATGTGTCTGTGTGGGAGGGAGCTCTGAGAGGAGCAGGGTCTCACAGGCTTGGTGTGCCCACACTTGGGATGGGGCTGCTTCTCTCTGGGGGGAGAGGCAAAGCATTTAATGGAGAATTAAATCAGGCTCCAAAAAGGTTGAAACCCCTCTTGCTCCTGCTGGCACCAACAGGAGCTCTAGGTGTTGGACACTTAGGAAATCCAGGAGGAATGGTCCCAAAGTGCCTCCTGAGAACCCAATTCCAGCCTGAAGGTTCCTCTGATGAAAACCCCACAGCCAGACTCCTTTGTCATTGCTTGCCCACTGGGGAAGGAGCCTTTGGGGCCATGATGTGGCCAGCTGGGAGCTGAAGGACATCAGCTTCTTCCAGCTGTTTGTCCTTGGGATTGATGGAATTGCAGAAATGAGCTCCACCGTTGGATTGGGGCAGATTCCTTTTGCCTTAATGCACCCCAGCAGCTCAAAATGAGCTTTAGAGCAGGGGAAACCTGCACACCCTCACACCCCTCGCCAGCTGCTTGCACCCCCTTCCACCCATCTACAGCCCCCAAAAATGGTCAGGAACCTGGAAACATCCCAAGTGCCTGATGCTCAATTATCATTAATGATCATAATGATAATTCAGCCTATTCTACTCTTACCGTTCTTTTGAATAAAAAAAAAAAAACAACACCAAAACTCCCAAACCTGGATACAGTTATGAAATTTTCTTTTGGCCTCCATAAACCATTTGCAAGTAATTATACAGTGAGCTGAGTTGAAAAGGAGCCGTGCACAATTGTCATAAAATGTAATTAATTTGGAGTAATTCACAATGGAGAAAAAGTGCTGCAAAGAGTAAATTGGACAGGAGACTTGTGTGCTGGGGAGATGTGGTTTTGAAAGGCTGCTGACTAATACAGCACTGACCTGAAAGCAAATCCTTACATTCATGCTGGACCGGCTGTTTCCATGACAACAGTTGTTATTAGTAACTGAAAATGTATTGCTCTTACGAGTGGCAGCATATTTTTCTTTTTCTTTTTTTTTTTTTTTTTTTTTCAGTTGAATTCAAGAGCAGCTGGGTACTTTACTCATGAAGATAAAGTGCTCAGATCGCTGAGGCACTAATGCTGTGTGCTGCACCTCTCGCTGCACCAGCCTTGTACTCACACATGACACAAAGGAACCGGAGCATTGCTTCAGGGAAAAAACCTCCCCCAGGCTCCTCGCTGGAAATGGCAACTTGTGTCAAAGAAATCAAAAGGAAATAAGCACGGTCATCACCGTGCTTTAAATTAACCCTTTGGTGAAATGCCCGGGGGATTCAGGCTGACTGGGGCGTTCAAGCAATGGGTAAATCCTGTTAGGAGCTAACCAAGCCAGCCTGACACCCCCAAATGTGATGCCAGCCCCCCAAGTGACACCGAGGACATCTCACCCTTTAGGTTAAGCTGCTTCTCATGCACTCTCCCCTCTTGTTCCTGTCCTGAGAGCAGCAATTTTTATGATATTTATGAACAAACTTGGGAAAGGAAACCTCTCTCCTGGTTCAGACCTGCGCAATGGCTCTGATTGTAAAAGCATTCCTCTGAATTTTCCTGAGGAGGACTTTTATTAAACTGAAAAGGAGTAGGTTTAGATCAGATTTTAGGGAGAGAGTCTCCCCTGTGAGGGTGCTGAGGGCCTGGCACAGGGTGCCCAGAGCAGCTGTGGCTGCCCCTGGATCCCAAGGTAAGGTTGGACTGGACTTGGAGCAACCTGGGATGATGGAAGGTGTCCCTGCCATGGCAGGGCTGAGCTTTAATGTCCCTTCCAACCCAACCCATTCTGTGATTCTTTGAACAGGACCATACATCAAAGAGCCTGGACTGTGCCACCCCTCAAAATAACCAAAATACCATGAGTAGACTCCAATTGCCACTAAACCACGATAATGCTGACAAATTCACCCTTAGCTGTTGGTGTGCATCTCAGATCCCTTCTGGGATCTGTGGAGAGAGTGGAAATCTCTTTACACCAGAGTAAGAGGGGAGCAGAGCTCAGGAAAATACCAGTTGTCAAAGTTGCTGGAGTAGGCAAAAGGCTGCACATGATATTGTGTGAATGAGCCTGTGAATAGCAATAACATATTCAGGAAGCAAATAAGTTACAATCCATAATCAAAAAATGTTGCAAATTACATCCTTAATAGATTACATTTATAATCTACTTGAAAGAGATCTTTAGGCACTTAATTGACACATTCCAAGATAGCTATAACATATTGGCTAGTTAGATACCAATTGACATACTTATTAAATATCAATTAGCGCATTCCATAATTTGGTACCTAATTAGCTTGCTATAGCTATTCTATCAAATGCCAATTAAATGCTTGAAATTTCTTACAAGTTGGCTGTACTAAGATAATAATTAAGAATGCATTGCTTAAGTCATTTTTAGTTAATTACATGGCAAACTAATTTTGGCTACACACATTAGACCTTTCAATAAATCCCTCTTTATCAATCAATTGGTATCTAATGAACTCATTATTCTTTTGCTACCTCTGAATAAAACCCTGCCATTCTCCTGGATGGATCCCAGCCTGGATTTGGGGGCTCTGTTGGTCTGCCACCCCCAGGGTTCCCACAGGGCTGTGACATGCCACGTTCCCAGCCTGAAGAGCAATCCCTGTGCTCCCATCCATGATGTTTTGGGAGGGTGGGAGTGCCTGTGCTCCCATCCATGGTGTTTTGGGAGTGTGGGAGTGCCTGTGCTCCCATCCATGGTGTTTTGGGGGTGTGGTTGTCCCTGTGCTCCCATCCATGGTGTTTTGGGGGACTGGGTGTGCCTGTGCTCCCATCCATGGTGTTTTGGGAGGGTGGGAGTGCCTGTGCTCACAATCTATGGTGTTTTGGGAGGCTGGATGTGCCTGTGCTCCCATCCATGATGTTTTGGGGGACTGGGTGTGCCTGTGCTCCCATCCATGGTGTTTTGGGAGGTTGGGTGTGCCTGTGCTCCCATCCATGATGTTTTGGGGGACTGGGTGTGCCTGTGCTCCTATCCATGATGGTGGGTGTGCCTGTGCTCCCATCCATGATGGTGGGAGTGCCTGTGCTCCCCTCTACATTGTTTGGGGGACTGGGTGTGCCTGTGCTCCTATCCATGATGTTTTGGGAAGGGTGGGAGTGCAGGAGTCACCACTGTGCCCCCTCTGCAGTGCCACTGCTCCAACCTCCTCAGCACTGACCCAGGGAGGGTCTGAGGAAGGATGGAGAGGAATGCCCCATTCCTCCTCGGCTGGGAGGAAAGGGACAGCTGGCTGAGGCTGCTCTAGGGTGTGGGAAGTGAGAGGATGGAGAGGGATGAAGGTGTTGGAGCTCAGGTGAGATGGAAGAACAGCGGAACATGAACTTGAACTGGTGCAATACAGGAATGAGGCTCACAGAGCTCTCTGTGTCCCCTACAGCAACAGAGCAGCACTCAAAATACAAAAATAGCCTCTTGTATTGATGTCTTCTCTCTCTTTTCCCCAGCAGCTATGAGTCAGCTGCCTGATGAGGCTGCTGCTCTGTGTGTGGAGCATCTTTTCTGTCAGAGGAGTCCATGCAATGAAGGCAGACAAGTTTCTGTGAGTGTGATGTCCCTGTGGATTCACTGTTCTGTGCTAGGAGAGCTGCATGGTGACCTGTGACTGACAGAGCTCATCTGGACACCTGTAGCATCCAAACTGGGAGACCTCTGGGGGGCTGCTGGTTTGGAAGGTCAGGGTGGGAGTGTGGCTGTGGATTGCAGTGAATATGGAGATTGTTGTGGCAAATTGCAACACACATCACTCCCAGAGTGGGCAAGGGGAAGGTGTCCTGCCTGTCTTGGTTTGGACAGACAGGTGTCTGCTAAGGAAGGCAGGAGCCTCTGCTGAAATGGAGAATGTAAACCCTCCCCACCCCACTGAATTGCTATAAATTTTAAATTAAAGAGCTCTGAGGCAAAAATATGGGAGCAGGAAATAATAGGGAAAAGAAAAAAAAAGATAAAATAAACAACGCAGTACACTAGAACAACACTGCCAGAGTCAGAACCCAGCCTGACACCCTGTGGGTCAGGCTGTTGGCAGCAGTCCCATTGGAATTGTGGCTCAGCCCTCCTGCAGTGTCAGGGCTGGTTCTGCTGGAGCAGGGATCCTGGAGAAAGGTGCAGTCTCTTCCTCTGAAGATGCAGTGGGAGAGGCAGCTGCTGTTCCTCTGGGGAATCCAGTGGAGAAGCTGTGCTGGTGTTCCAGAACCTCCAGATTATATCTGGGTAGGAATGCTTGGCTCCTCCCTCTGGGCTCACATCTCCCAATGGGATGCTGTAGTTCTTATCAGCCATGCAGGGACATTCAATAACTGTTATCAGCAATGTCCCCTCCTGAGGGAGGTGTGATTGTGGTCACTCAGAGAGAGATAAGGCAAACTGCCCACTTGGCAAAGATAATCTGCCATACAGATGATAATTGAAAACAACTTGCATTGCAATCTTTAACACTGCCCATGCCAGGGGGTTGGAATGAGATGATCTTCAAGGTCCCTTCCAACCCAAACCATCCTGTGATTCTGTGATTGTGAGATGGGGCCTGTGGGTGGCTCCATCTTGTCTGAGAGCACACGCAGGAGATCAGCCCATGACTCTGCTCTGAGCACTCTCTTTATCTCTCATTTTGACTGTAATCAATGAGCTTCTAGCACCCAGAATTTTGCCCCTAGGTTCTAGTCTTTTGTTTAATGACTTTTAATAAATATAATGAAGCCTAAAATGCCCCTATTTCCCATTTGTCTGGTTTTGCTCCCATGTGTGTTTTATGTGTACATGCTTAAATTAGCAAAGTGATTTCAGTGAACAGGAAAGGGATTTTTCAGAACACTCTGGGATATCTGAATTTCTTCTGGGCTCTCAGGGTGTTGCATCCTGCTGCAAAACATGTCCCAGGACGCTGGTGGGACTGGGACCCAGGGAAGGGACACAAACAAGCCCAGGAGAGCTGGAATGCTGCTTCCTCTTCCTCATGAACCACCCACTGCTTGTTCTCACACACAGCCATCCAAGGAGTGTCTCTGGGAGTGACAGGACTCGTGTCCCTCCATCCCTGTGCAGGAGTGGTTCATGCTGACAGGGTGGGGAAGAGCAATTCACTGTGTGGGCCTTGACAACTACATTTTTTACATCAAGCAAAGCCAGAAGCTTGAACAAATGCCTTTGTGGTGACAGAGTGAAAGGGCTGCACGATTTTTTCTTCATCCTGACATAATGAAAAAAGGCTTTTGACAAAATCCATTCTGCCCTTTGAATGAAGTTATTTGTTTGACTAAATGCACTGACTCCATCCAAATTATTTATTAGGCTTGCTTGACATTGCAGGCAACCTGGATTCCTGCAGGGCTAGCAGTGAGAGGTAGGCTCTGGATTAATCTCATCAGCAGATAACAAGGCAAATCGAGCAGAGAGATGCTTTTTACTTTAAAAAAGAAAGGTGGTGGGGATCCAACCATTGCACACCTCACAGCCTCAATCTGGGACACTCTGGTCGCACTGTGTTCTTCCCACACATCCATGACAAATCAATAAAGTTCATCCCTGGAATCCTACACTAATGTTGTTGTCAGCATTGGTTTTTCAGAGGTTTCACAGGAAAAAAAACCCCAAACATATGAGCTGGAAGAAAAATTCCAGCTCCTTTCCCTGTGGGATTAGAAGTAAAGAAAGGAGGAGGGATCTCTGCTGAAGACAAAGGAGAAGCAGGAAATGAATAATTTGGTGATTCTATCATTCTGAGTAGTGGTGATGCAGGAGCAAGGTGCTCCTCCAGTGCCTGTGAGTGCTCCACCAGCACCCCCCAGCTCTGCAGGGTCCAGGGGGGTTTAGGCCCTTCCACCCAAGTCAGTTGTCTGCCTTTCCTTGGGCAAGCCATGTTCTGGCATTCTCAATGAGAAGAGCAGGCTGGGTGCTGTGAACATTCATCTGGGTCAATTTTCTGTTTAATGGGACTTTTCCATCAACTGAGCACCGCTTTTTACCCCTATTAATATTCATCCCTCACTGACTTGGCCTGAGCTCTCAGTGGAAACTACTGACATCTGAGATGCTGAGTCTGAGCTTCCTGAAACTGAACTCACCTAGGCTGCATGGAGGCAAACCGCCCTGTGCCCTCCTCGCTCTTCCTCCTTGCCTGGAGCTTTTGCGCTGCTTCTCGCTTGGGGTTTCACACCTTGGGGGTCACAGCTGCTGCCTGCGGGTGGTGGGTGGCCAGGGCAGGCTGGGATGGGCTCAACCTTGGAGTTCATTTTTCTTGCATTCAGGGATGGTGCGTCACGGGGAGCGGGACCTTCCAGTGACGCAGGGGGAAAATCTCAATCAGTTGTTGTGCTGGGAATGGGGCAGTGAAAAACCCAGCCATGCCAAGGGGTCACACTGACTAAACCTGAGAGCAAAAACAAAGGCACAAAATCTGTGGAAATTATGGGTGAAAGCAGCGGAGGAGAAGCGTGCAAGTTTCCACGCTCGGCTTCGGTGCGAGGATCCTGCGTTATTACGGGAAATGTTTGCGTGGGGCTATTAATAAAACCTGCTGAACAAATACCGAGCCACTAAACAGCTCTCCTGCACATTAATAATCAGATCCAGGGTAATATTTAATCTAAGCATTTAGTCTGTAACGGACTAGCTGTTCCTTTGCTTTTAATTACCACTTTCGTTTTAAGCTAACTGTACAAATTGGCAAGATTTATGAAGCATCACTGAACACCATACCTCAGCCTGCCTCGTGGCTCTACAATTAAAATGCTCATTTCTGAACACTAGATTTGTTTAATCCTCTAAAGAACCCTTGAAATCATTTGGACAAATATTTTAGCCTCTGTTCTTTCTGAATGAAAGTAGGTGCAAGGGAGATTGCAACCAGCTCAAAGTTGGTGCACATCAGTGACCATGGCACTTTGTCTGACCCTTAATGGGCAGCATAGAGATCTTTGGAATGTTGATGGGATGGGATGGGCATTTCAACTTATTTTCATTCATACTTCCTACTTTTGTCCACTTGCTTCATTGTGAGCAAGTCCATTGGTTCTGTGAGCTAATCACCCCAAATTTATCCCAATAGTTTTTGGGTGGGAGCAAGAGCTCCTGTCCAGGCTGTCTGAGGTCTCCAGTGCTCACTTAGGATTGTGTTTTAAATGCTCTGTTGTTGGACTGCACTGCACAAACATGGGAATACAGACATTTCCTTTGCATTACAGAAGTCACTGTCCTTGATGAGAAACATCGATGTTGCTTAGTAGATTTAGTGATGAAGATTTAGCTCTTCACCACCCCACCAGGAAACAGCTCCATCAGATCCTCACAACGGGCAGTGAGTTATCCAGCCAAACCTGACTGACTTCTCCCTCTATCCCTAGGCAGGAGCTGGAAGTCTCTGCTTTCTTTCCCTGCTCGTTCCCATTGTGGAAATCAGGCAGATCCTGTGAGGGCAGTCTGGCTTGGCTCAGCTCTGCCTCAGGGTCTCCACGTTCAGCTCCAGCTGTGTGAGGAAGAGAACCTTTGATGCACGGGAGATGCTCATGGAAAAGGAGCTTGGCAATGCAATTTTTATCAGGGCTAAGGCTGTTCCTCACCTTGGAACAAAGCAGAGCAAGGAGCTGCGTGTCCTGGTGAGGAATGGGAGATGACACGCACAGCAAACAGGCGCTTGCCCAGGGCAGCAGCCCGAGGCACAGACACGAGTACACAAGGGATGCTCCAGGGCTTGTGAAAGCTGCTGCACGCCCATAACAGCTCCAAAGTGAGAACAGGCTCATCCCCTCCAGCGCTGCTTTCTGCAGAGCCAGCGGGAGGGAAGCTCTTTCCCTTCTCTCATCGCCTCTCTGCCTTCCTGGACCCCTTCTCTGCACTTGGAAATCTCTTACCTACATTTCTCCTCTCCTTCTGAGCAGAGTGGGGGCTCAGCCAGCCCCTCATGCTGCCCAGAGCTGTGTCTGCTTTGTGAACCCAGCAGCCGCCCTGTCCCGCATCCTATGACCTGTCATTGTGACTCCCTCATCTCAGAAAGCTCTGGCACGTCTCTCTAAGTTTCATTTCTGAGCAGGGCAGCCCGTGGCTGCGAGGAAATGAAAACTCGAAAGAGTGATGAGCAGCCCCAACACCCCGCTCCCTCCTCACAGGGCTCGTTCTCAGCCTGCCCACCTCACCCTCAGCCCGGGTGTGGGAGGCTGATTCAGCCCCTGCTGGCACGGGAACCTGCGGGCAGAGTGTGAAAAATGCGTGTGTTTTATGATTGGCTTTTCGCAAATATTAAAATGAATATTATATGTGTTGTGTTAGAAAGTAATGCTGTGTTAATTCTCTTAAGTACTGTGTTAAATATAGTTTATAACAATTATAAAAATTGTTAAAATAGAAACGATGCTATGTAGGATACTTTTTTCTAAAGAAAGGACTCGCAGCGAGATAGCAGCCACAGGACACCTGAATCTTTCAGAGAAAAAGAATTTATTGCTCTCTTATCAGAAGAAATGAACTTCTTCCCGCATTGAAGGCGCTGTTAGGATTCAGAGGAAGAAGTTGATGATGACCAGCCAGAATCCTGTGTTTGAATGGAATTTATGCATCATGTATGAGGTGTATGAATATGCAACAGGCTGTTGTTTTTAAGGGTTAATCCTTTGTTAATGTGGGTCCTTTTTCAGGCTCCTGCTGCCCAGAAAAAGGTACCCAGACTGTCCATAACTCTTTGTCTCTATTGTCTTATACTGTCCTAATTCAAATTGTCCAAATTATTATTACTCTAATTGTATTACTATTTTTATAACCATTTTATTACTATTGAACTTCTAAAAATTTAAAAACAAGTGATTGGCATTTTTCACAGAGAGTGATGGGGAGCAGCTCCTGGGTTTACCCCAGCCTGGGCAGCTCTGCAAAGCCACTCGTGCTGGCACCTCAGGACAGGTGATGCCACTGTCACTGCTGCCCTCCTGCTGGCTGCTCTCCTGCTCTCCTGCCTTGCTGCTCTTCCTTTCAGTCCTTGCTTTTCTCCACTTCTCCTTTTACTCTTCTCTTTCTTTATCTTGCTCTTACCCCACTGTATTCTCTTCTGAGGAAAGGAGGGAAGTGTTGTAAATCAAAGGTGACTCTGACAAAGGGGACAGAGAATGATGCATCTGACTCCATCATCAGAAGGCTAATTAATTACTAATGAATTACTAATGAATTACTTTATTATACTGTACTATGTACATTGTACCTAAACTGAATCTGCCCTGCACTCACAACTGCTCACACTGCACTTATCTCTGATTCTCTCTCCTGTGACAGTCTCACACACACACCTGGCCCTGACAGGCCAAGGGAACAAAACATCCTCACTTTGGGTAAACAATCTCCATAAACAATCTCCATATTGCATTCTACTTTGGCACAACACAGGCACAGCAAGTGATAAGAATTGTTTTCCTCCTTCTCTGCTTGTCTCACAGCTTCTCTCTGTTCAGAGGGCTGTGAATACCACAGGGAACTGTTGGTCCATAAAATGCCCCATTCCCCTCTGACAAGGCACTGCACATCCTGAGATGAGGGTCTGCATGGAGGATCCCACCATTCTTGGCACCTCTCTGAATCTCTCTGCCATCAGCTGTCTGGGCAGCCTGGAAGGTGTAAATCACGGGAAGAGCAGCCCCCACAGCTCCTTCCCAAGCTGGAAGCCTTCCCAAGTCATGCTGCTGTGGGTGGCAGTGGTTATCTCCATGACAGCAGCCTGAGCTGTTCCAGCTCAGCTAACTCTGCCCAGTTCCTGCAGAATCCTGTGGGGTCCTGCATGGCTGCTGCAAAGGATCCCAGGCCCCACCTAAAGATACCAAAGTTTGGGAGTTTGGCCTCTTCCTTTATGAATTTGTCCCTGTGCTGTTAACTGTTATCTGTCCTTAAAGTGTGTGCCTTGAATGGAAAATGTTCACATCCACCTTCCAGCCTTTTCTTGCTCTGCCTTTCCTTGGCAGAAATGTAAGCTCTTTAGTATCAGACATTTCTATCCCAGCTTAATTTTTATTCTTTTCTTTGATTTCCATAAAGGTCTCATTTCAAGATATTTTTCTTGCTCTGTCCTGATTTATTTGGCTGTTCCCTGAATACTCCAACATCTGACTTGATGTATGGATGCCAGAGCTCTGCAGTTTGGTCAGGGAGTGCTGGGAGGAGAGGAAGGACAGCATTCCCTGTCTCCCTCTGTCCTCATTCCTTGTCAGAGACACCCCATGTGCTGCTGCAGAAATTCAAGTGCTCAAAGCTGCAGAAAGCTGGGGTAGATCCTGCCTGGAGCTTTTTCTCCCTGGCAAATTCAGGGTCTGAGCACAGTTTCAGTCCAGCCTCCACAGGTGGGAGAGTTGTAGAAATGGATTGGGCTAGAAGGGCCCTTAAAGATCACCTGGCTGCAACACTTTGGGCACAGGATGGAGGTTATTCTCCAGTTATTATTAGAAGTCATCCTGAAGTCAATCAATATCTGCAGACTTATGGGTGGGGTGAGACTCAGAGCCTCCAGCAGCTGAAGGCAGTGGGGTAACAGCTCATATCAGACAGCTCTGCCTGAGACAGACAGTGTGAAATTACCTATTGAGTGTAAAACACAGACTGAAAGTTTTTTATGCAGGTCATGACCTGGAGCAGAAAATCTGGGTTGGGTTTTTTTGTTTTTTTTTCTAGTTATTTCCATAGATTTTTTTTTATGCTCACAGAAACCATCCTTCCAGTCTGTCCTGGAATAAGGACACTGACAGTGGCTGAGCTCCTGCCTGCTCTGGGATCACACAGCTTCTCCCTGGGCTGGAAAACTTCCATAAACAAAAAGTCTCTGAAAGAATAGCATTGGAACCACTAAAATGAGGTTGTAGACTGGAGGGAGAAGTCAGATTCAATTAAATTTCAGACAAAACTGAACATCCCATCCTACTGTGTGCAATTATTATAACACCAGAACACTCTTGGAAGGTGTTGGTTTCCCTCTCTTCACTGCTGAGTGAAGGTGCTGAGTGACTTACAAGAGAATTAAGACCTGCTACTCTCTTTAGCCTTCTTCTGACTTTTTAATTTGCAAGGATCAGTTTTTTCTTCTTGGCTCCACTCACAGGGAAAATATTACTAAAAAAATATTTTTAATGGTAAAAAATTGTCTTTTCAGAGTCTAAGGGTCTGTTTTGGTGTATCTTGTGCAAACTTTATTGAAGAAAATACATTCCTCACATAAAACATTGGGTTTCAAATTGTAGAAGTCCTGTAATCATCAAGGTTTTTATTAAGAAGTCTAAAATAGAGTTGCAAAATACTTAAAAAGCTGTAATTAATCCAAAGTGAACTTCACATTCACAATATTTGAGATTCTGGCTTTTAAGCCAGTTCTGTGATCTCCATGCCAAGCAGCCCTGACATTGTGTGGGAATCTGAAGCTCAAGGGTGAGTGATGGGAGCTGATCTAGAGCCACCCATCCCAACATTTCTCCAAAGTCTGTGACAAGGAAAATCTGCAGAGCCTTGGGCTGAAGTAGATGAGGAGGTCAGGAAAGAGAAGAGCAAGGAACAGATGAGAACTTGAGTGTTTTGAAGGCTCAGTATAGAATTAAAACTCCCTCAAGATGGGAGGTCTAGCTCTCCAAAAAGTCCATTTCACAAAGGAGTGAAAAGAGTCTCCCTTTGGATTGTGCTGTGCCTGTCTGACTGCACAATGGAACAAATCACCTCAACGAGGGGCTCTGGAAAGATGAGGAGTTGTCTTGGATTAACTCCCAGCACCATGACTTGCCTCTATTAAATGTTCCAAAGCCAAAGACATTTTTCTCCAAACTAGTGAGAAAACACGAGAAAAATCCCCAAAAAGGCACCTTTAAAGACAATAGGTGTTTGAATTGTTTTTTTCAAGGCTCTGAGACATTTGTGTGGGATACTCTTCTCAAGTACATAAAAGGAGCTAAAGACTTGAAAATGTGAGTGAGAAAAGACAATGGAAAATAATAAAGCAGGCCAGTAGCCCACACAGATTCAAGAAAGTATCACTGCTGTTGGCTGCAAATGGAAAAGTCACTAATAAGCCATGCACAGATCCCTTCGTGGAGCTTGAAAATCTGTGTTTGCATCAAACTCTGCCATTGCTTCTTCCAGAAAGGTGAAGTCTCCCATGTCTGTGCTCCTCAGGACTCCTCACGTGGCCACCCCATCCCTGCTCCTGCAGGACCATGCCCAGCAGATCCAGCTCATCCAGGGCCACAGCAGCTGTGAGGGTGTTCACAGGGGTTTTAGGATGAGGGAAGAGATGAAAATGTAGACTCTATGTTTTAGAAGGCTGATTTATTATTTTATCATATATCTTATATTAAAACTATACTAAAAGATTAGAAGAAAGGATTTCATCAGAAGACTAGCTAAGAATAGAAAAAGAAAGAATGATAACAAAGGTTTGTGATTGACTGAGACAGTCTGAGCCAGCTGACTGTGATTGGCCATTAATTCCAAACAACCACATGAGCCCAATCACAGATGCACCTGTTGCATTCCACAGCAGCAGATAATCATTGTTTACATTTTGTTCCTGAGGCCTCCCAGCTTCTCAGGAGGTAAAATCCTAAGGAAAGGATTTTCCATAAAAGATGTCTGTGACAAGGGTGGGTGTGCTCCAGGCAGCCCTGCTGCTCCCAGGGGCCTGCACAGGTTTGGGGGCCCTGGGGGTTGTTCCTAAGGCAGCTGATCCCAAGCTCTGCCTCAGTGAAGTGTGGAGTCCCTGTGCAGTTTCCAGATGCTCAGGGCACCAGAGCTCCTCCAGGTGAACACCAAAGCATGAACGTTGATGGTGACGGAGTTAGGAGAACTGGGAAATCACAGAATCACAGAATGGTTTGTGTTGGAAGGGACCTTGAAGCACATCTGGTCCCCCCCTCAAATACAGCTTTAAAGGAGGGAGAGTGAGCTCAAGGCTTCAGAGGAGGCTCGGGAGGAGCATTTGGAGCTGGATGCACACCTTGAGTTCCCTGCCCTACCTCAGCTGCCAGGTGAGGTAGGAAACCTCCTTCCCTGTGCAGAGACATCAAACTCTCAGAGGCAACAAGTGGATTTTAAGACCATTTCATCAACACTTTAATACAGGAAGCAGATTAGGTTTTGTTTTGAAATGTCCCTCCACCACTGACATTTTCTTCACAGAAGCTTTGAAAGAAGGAATTCCATCCCTGAATAAACAAGTCTAAAAAGGAGAAAATATTATATCTATTTTCTTTTTCCTATATCTATTTCCTATTTCTATATCTATTCCTATATCTATTTCCTCTATCTATTTCCTATATCTATCTGTTTCTATTTCCTATATCTATTTTCTTTTCCTGTAAGAGTAGGAAGTATGTTTTTAATGATTGGTTAGGTAAACTACTTCACAATAAAGCAGATTAAAAATGTTTAAAAAGGTTGTGGTGGAGGGCAGAGGTGGATTTAAGTGTGGGAGAAAGGCACCAACAACAGAAATGGAGACAGGCTGGGACAGCTGGGGCTGCTCAGGAGATCTCTCAGCACCTTCCAGTATCTGAAGGGACCTCCAAGGAAGTCAAGGACTTTTCATCAGCAATATAGTGATAGAACAAGGAGTTCAAACTGAAAGAGGGGAAATTCAGGTTAGATATCCATGAGAAATATTTCCATGTGAGGGTGGTGGGGCCCCAGCACAGGCTGCCCATCCCTGGGAGTGTTCCAGGCCAGGTGGGACCACCCCAGAAATGCAGAACAGACCAAAACCCCTCTTCCCTGCCAAAGGTTTTTGAAGCCAAAGGTTTTTGAAGCATTGTTCAGCAGTGCCTGAGACTCTGAGCTGAGCCCAGCTCAGAGCAAAAGGTCACTTGGTAATACAATACTTGCTTCCCACACACCCATTTTCACTTGACTAGAAACTGCCAATAAGTGAACACCAACCCCAAAGAGTGCACAAGGGCCTCAGATATTAATAGAGGGTTTCAGTATTGGATTGAGATGAAAGTATTAATCAAAAATAGGTGTGGGTGCATTAGGAATATGAAATAGGCACCTTCACAGAGCAGACTTTCAGCCACAGAAATCCTGCCTGAATGGAAAGTCACAAGGGTCTGCAATCAGCAGTTTGCACAGCTGATGCACTCCTCAGTCCTCCCTGGAAAACCAGGGATGATTCCTCAGGCTTGAGCCCAGCCTGGGGGCTCATTTCCTCCTGCACAGGTGGGGGACACAGGGTAAGGCTGCTGGGAAGGGACTCACCCTGACGCTCCCACTGGGCAGGGTGGGTCTGATGGGACACCCTGTGCCATCCTGGCACCCTGATGTGACACCCTGTGCCATCCTGTACCCTGATAGGACACCCTGTGCCATCCTGGTACCTTGATGGGATATTCTGGGCCATCTTGATGGGACACCTTGTGCCATCCTGGTACCCTCATAGGACACCCTGTGCCATCCACATCAGCTCACCTGGGATGAGGAGCAGCCTCCTCAGTGTCTCATGTCCCCAGGGGACTCATGCTGCACCATCAAACATCACTCAAACCAAGACAAGTGCCCTGTGAGTTCCAAGCTGCAGAAAACACATGGGTGTGGGATCTCCTGCTTGATTTTCCCCTTCCAAGCCAAGGGATGCACCAGGGAGGAATTTAAGAGCCAGGCAGAAGTAGGTGCTCTTGGTTGTCAGGATGGGATGGGTCCTTCTCACTCCCAGAGTGCTGCTCAGGTGTTATCAGCTCATGCTTTCTTTTTGTAGTTCCACCCACCCAGAGGGTTCTGAAAACATCCTCCTTGGACAGCCTGACACCAAGAAAGAAATGCCTTTTTTTTTTTTTTACTATTTTTAAATCCCATGATATCTTAAACCCACTCATCTGGAGCATGAGCCATGATCACTTGATGCTGCCAGAACCAGAAATGATCACACTGGCTGTGCCTTGGGAATTGTCCCTCCAGCTGAGCTGTGAGGGCACAGCTTCGAGGGAAAAGAGGAAAGCAAGAAGGAAAGCAGACAGCAGGGCCATGCCAGCATCCGTGTGGGAACAGAGGGTGTCTGTGAGTCCTCAGAGAAAAGGAAATTGTAGGACATTCAAGGAAGGAGCTCCATTACACAGATAAGGCACAAGAATGCTGCTCCAGGTGCCCAGCCCTGTTTCAAGAGAATCACAATGCAGGAAACACGGGGAGAGAGGAAGCAAAGAAGTGGAGGGGAAGCAGAGAGGTGGAGGGGATTCTCCTTTGGATTCTCCATCCAGTGGCATTCCTGTCCTAGGCAGGGCTGTCCTGGTGGCACCAAGCCCTGGCTGCAGTGCCAGGCCCTGCAGAGGGACTTGAGGAGCCCCACAGAGCACAGGCAGGGCACAGGCAGGGCAGGGACAGGGTGGCAGCACTGTCAGGTCTCACACAGGGGCAGTGCTGTCCCATCTGCAGCAGGAGCTCTCCAGGTGTGAGCTCAGCCTGCCTGGGGTGCACAGCAAGCTCTGCCCACCCAGGAGCAGCGACTGCACAGCTCAGCAGCCCCTCAGCACCTGGGGACTGTCCCACAACTGCTCACACTGGTGGGTGGTGACAGCCTTGGCTTTCAGATGCTGCTGTGTCACTGAGGTCACCTTTCCTCAGTCACTGGGGTGTTGGGTTTATGCTGGTGAGTCAGGAGGAGATGTGATCATCATCATCATCATCATCACTGCAAAATGAGTTCTCAGTTGTGAGTCAGCCAAGTGTGATGTTGGCTGGCCAGGGACACCTTGCAGAAAGGGAAGCACAGCCTTGGATGGATGAAGCAATTCCTGGTGGAAGGGTTTGGGTTGGATTGGCCAGGTTTGGTTCACAGATTATATTTTACCCTCACCAAACCCTTGTTGTGATGTTGTTCTTCTTCTCACAGCAGTTTTCCCTATTTGAAACCCAAACCAAAATAAGGAAAAAAATTAATTCAGGATGAACTCAGATATTGGAGTTCTGGCTCCACAGCATCTTCAGAAATGACTTGGGATCACAGAGTGTGCAGTTTTGATCCAGACTTGACTTAATTATGTTTTTAATGTTCCCATTAGCTTTGTTTGTTAGGAGCAGTCTCCTGACACTCCTGTCTTCCCATCCTCTTTCTCCACCTTCAATCCCCTTTGGGTTTAAACACTCAGCTTCACATCCTCTTTTTTTTTAAGCTTAAGATCCTGCCCACTTGGCTTTTATTTGGGTATATTTCAGAGGTGCATCTGAGAATCTCAGTTAAAAATTAAAGCCACAGCAGGCCCAGTCAAAAATGCATAAATCAGTCCTATATGAAAATTTTCCAGGTAATTCCAAGGCGATTATATAATTAATATGTATAATATATATACTATATAATATATACTATATATAGTATCATTATATATTATTAATATATAATAATAATATATATAGTATATATATATATATATAATATATATATATTAAGTTATATATATATAACTTAATAATATAATAGGTAATTCCAAGGTAATTATATTATTAATATATAATATATAATATTTAATATATAACATATAATATATAATATATAATATATAGCATATAATATATAACATATAATATATATTTATATAATTAATATTATTACCTCTTAAAATTCTACCTATTAGTAACAAAATATCATACTTTTTGGTTAATGTAGCAAACCAAATATTCTTATGTTTTTTCTGTACTTCCACTGTGTGACTAGAGCTAAAGGCAGAGCCGATGGGACCAAAACACTTCCAATCTTGGGGAAAAAAAAATGTTAAAAAACCCAATCAGAACATTCAATTTCAACAAGTATCTCAGTGACAGATGGGGCTTCCCATTCCAGGCCACTTCCTCCATGAGAGGGAATCCACAAGAATCGGAAGCACAATGCACACAGCCTGTGCAGCCTCTTGTGCTCATCTGGTCCCCTTCATGTGTGGAATGTGAAATTCCATCTGGCAGCCACGAGCACTCCAAGCACTTTTGTGGGGAGAGGGATTGCAGAGCTGTGGGAGGCACTGCGGAATCTCCGCTCGTGGTGCCACCAGAGGAAGGGGCACAGGAGATGGAACAATATCAGTTGCACCCTCAGCAAATGGGGATTTGTAACATGGGGGTTTGATGGGGCTGTGAGAGGTGCAGGTGGTGAAGGAGGAAGGTTTTCGTTGCTCTGTTGTGTCACTGAGTGTGGCTGTGTCCTGTTTGCAGCAAAGGGCAGATATCCTCAGGCTCCTGAGAGCAGAGGCTGTGGAACACCAGGAGGGACTGCACTGGTACACGACTCTGAGCTCTCCCTCTTTGATCTGGAGCACTAAATATGATCCTTTTGCTTGAGCTCCGTGCTTTGATTACAGGCTAAAAGCTGCGTGTGTACTTAAACGCCTGAGCAAATAGAGTGAGCTGTTCTTGGAAAGCGAGCACTCACAGTTTAATTTATCTCACTTATCCCTCCAGTCTGGCAGCTTATAAGTAACTGCTATGATCAGAGACAAGTTGTTTCCCATTCTATCTGGAGGCAAATAATAGTTTCACAAAAAGGGATCTGACACTCTCTGTACCTAAGTGTTTCTCACACACATTTGAACATTTGAAAACCACGATTCAAGCGAGGCGAGGAGTCAGCCCTGGCTTTTTTGTGAGGAAGCTTCTCCCTGGACCAGAGCCAGCCCCATGTGCCATGGATCAGGTACATCCTGAGGGTAATGAGGCAGTAGCAACACAACTACCACCGTGTTCTTCATAATAGGGACTAATGGGGCATTGCTGGCGAGTGACTGATGCCACGTGTGTAATTGTGAGATGGATGTGTGAATTTAATAGGGCACAGATTAGAGAGTAATCAATAAGTCTGAGCTGGAGCCTTAATGGAGCTGATACGGTGAGGAAATGCTGTGTGGCAGAACTATCTTTGCAAAACAGCTCAAATTCCTAAATGGTGTTTCAGTGCTGCCTTCAGGAGTGATGAGGAGGATGCTGTGCCCCTGAGGATGCAGCCCCAGAGGAGGGATTTATGGATGTTCCTGGAATGCTGGCTCTTCCCTCAGGTAACACACACACCTTTTACTCAGAGACCAACATCTTTGGTGACACTTCAAGCCCCTTTCTTCACACCAACTGTTTTGGTGCTTGCTGGGCTCCTCACAGACCCACCTGTCTCCCTTGGGACTTCCCTCAAGAGCTGACACCAGAGTGAAAAACATTGCATGGGATTAAAGCCCAAGCTCTCTTTATATAGATGGACCCATTGGCTACAAAATTATGTGGGTTTTGAGTGAAAGCCCAACCCAAAGGGCTTTAAAAAACATGATTCAGTGATGCCCCTTGGCTGGGGGAGGGCTGCACCATGGGAGGGGATCTCCATCTTCTGAGGACACCAAGCTAGAGTGGATCTGTCCCACTGTGCACCAAGGATTCTTTGCAAAACAAAGTGGAAAGAGACACATTACATCCTTTTATGTGAATGACACCAGCTTAGGTAATAGTGTTTTACTCCCTGTGGTGCTAAGCAAGGCATAAATCCTCTGAGAATTGAAGTAATAGACATAAACCCTCCCCTCTCTTCTTCCCCCTGTGACTCCACTCTTCTCCACTCCTGTATTAATGGATATTTTATATCTGGAAGGAATTCAAGAGTCTGTAGTAGGTAGTTAAACATCCAGATGTATCAGTAATAATTATGCTCAGCTTGGGGAGGCGAGGCACTTGAATAACAGGCATGGTTTCCATGGATGGCTACAAGATTATAAACATAAAATTTATAAGTGGAATGGGAACATTTGGTTTATTTTCTCTTCTCTTTACAATCACTGCAGTTTAAATTGAAAACAGCGAAGGGTAGCAGGGCCAGGCAACAACCTGAAGACTGTAAACAAAATAATTCATGTCTTACTGATGGGATATGGTCATATAATCAGTAAATTAATTTAGCCTACTCTAGTTTCACCATTAACTTTCTATTTTCTCATTTCAATGGCATTTCCCTGCCCAGTTTATGTCTCTCTTCAATACATATTGTGCTATAAAACAGAAGCAAATATCTTGAAGGGTAAATAAAGAGGTAACGAGTCTACAAAAAAGATGTTATTGAAGTACATTAAATTCTGCTTACTATCTTTTAAAATTTTCTTCATCCAAGATTCATTTTTACTATTTGATCAGTTTCCAATATAAAAGTAAAATGCCAGGATATTTGATTTTTACACTGTGTCCTTAGTACCTAACAGCACCAAATGTTTCCCTGAGACGAAACAAGTATTTATGACCTGGAAAGGAAGGGAAAGCTTGCAAGCCTGAGGGTATGAAATCAGGATGACTCAGAACAGGATCTGGAAAATCACTTCAAAAGGTCTCCCTAACCCTGACTGGGACAGTGGTTGATCTAAGCCATGGTCTGGCAAGAGAGGAACCAATAATTCATATTGATTTAAAGCCATCTTTGCTGCAAAACAAAGCAGACACCTGATATCCATGTGCAGAACCTGTCTGTGCAATAGCGCATCTGTGAACGTGTGCAATTAGTGCAATTAGACAGCAATTTATATGTAAATGCCCATCCAGTCAAATGTGCCTTCACTTAATTTGTGAATGCACTGGAATATCATTTCAGAGGGGTTTTCTGCATTTATAAACCTTCCCTTTGATAAGTGAATGCAAGGATCCCAGAATGCCAACCACGGGCTGGGCTCTGCTGGGGCGGGAGCTGGGACAGCAAAGGACAGGGTCTGTCCTGGCAGAGCCATTCCTGGGTTGTGCCAGGGATGCAGGAGCCTGGAAGAGCGGCCTGCATGAGCTGCTGTCTCTCCCTGGATGAGAGAGAGCTGCTGTTGTGACCGTGTTCGCAGGGGTCCCAGGATGAGGGAGGAGACGAGGATCTGACTCCATGTTTCAGAAGGCTGATTTATTATTTTATGATATATGTTATATTAAAACTATACTAAAAGAATAGAAGAAAGGATTTCATCAGAAGGCTAGTTAAGAATAGAAAAACAAGGAATGAATAACAAAGGTTTGTGGCTCAGACTCTGTCCGAGCCAGCTGTGATTGGCCATTAATTAGAAACAACCAACATGGGCCAATCACAGATGCACCTGTTGCATTCCACAGCAGCAGATAATCATTGTTTACCTTTTGTTCCTGAGGCCTTTCAGCTTCTCAGGAGGAAAAATCCTAAGGAAAGGATTTTTCAGGAAAGATGTCTGCGACACTGCTGCCTCATCTCCTGGAGGATTTCTCCCTGAATCTCAGCATTGAGGGACCAGAGCACCTCCAGCTGCTGCCTTGTGTGAGCTCAGGGTGGGTCCAGGAACCCTCCTGATGGAAGTGTGCTCTCCCATCAGCCAAAACCCAGGGCAGATCTGGGCTTTGGTCTTGTACAAGAGCAAGGTTTGGGTGTTGGAGCTGAGAGCTCTGCACAGGGAGGTGGTTCCATGACTGTCCTGAGACAGATTAGGCTGTCACTCAAACCTTGGCTTTCACCCACTGCCCTCAGGTGATACCAATTCCTCTTTGGCAAAAAAACCCCAGGTAACAGTCCTTTGTGTCCTTGACGTGCTCCTGAGGACGGGAGAGCCTCATCCTGTCCAGCTACCAAAAAACCACAACCTCTGCCCTCATCTCTGCCTTGAGAAAATCCCCCTTGCTGGGGAGTTTGGGTGGGTAGGAACTGTAGGTCCATGAGAATTGAGAGAGCATCTCAAGAGTGTTGGATGAGGTAAATAAAGCACAACCTCTGCCTGACACAGGTTAGGGGAGGCTGCTGAAGCCTGTGCTCACGGAGCAGCAGCTGTGTGAGCACAATATGCAACATGTACATACAGGTTTACCAAGAAGAGAATAAATTTTAATAGCAGGAATATTTTAACTGTTCAACATGCAAACAGGCTGCTGTGCTGATCTGATCAATGCTGCTTTGCAGGCCACATTTGCCATGGTGCTATATATAGTGTTCCTGGAGTTTTATTTAATAGGATGCTACATTTGATCCTAATGTGCCATCTCAGAAATAATGAAGCAGAAAAGATCTTTATCTTCTGTGAAAGTTGCAGTTATTGGCAGCCATTCAGAAAAAAAAATAAAAGTAATTGCACAATCTTTGGAGATATTGTATTGCTAACGGATTTCAGTGTGAAGCTTGGGTGGTTTTCATTCTGAGTTAATCAGGCAATGGACCATATATGTTGCAAATACATCACTTTCAGACACTCTTCACATATTGACAAATACAATTGCTGGGGCTGCTGCCTGAACCAAAGCTTTCTGTACCTTTGGATCCTTCTTTTGGAGCAAAATAAATAAGTGAGCAGAAGGAGGAGGACTCCTCACAACGTGCCAAAAGCACTCCTCTTGCTGGAGCACAGCACCCTTTGCCACTCGGTTGCTTTATTTTGGAGCAGCTGATGCAGATGGCTCAGGAACTGGTGTGATTGGGATTGCTCAACGTGCTAAATATAGAGCTGGGAGTGGAGACAGGGCCCTAAATTCAGCAGGACTCAGTGATGCAATGATTGCATTTTAGTGCTGCTCCCTGTGGCACAGGAGCTGGGCACCTGATGAGGAGCCCTCAGCAGCCCCAAGGGGGCAAGCAAGGAGCAAACCAGAGCTGCTGGAGTGGCAGAAGGTACTGGGGAGAGCTCTGCAGGGTTAGCAGACCCTCTGAAGATGTGTCTCCATGACTCCAGGGTCATAAAGGCTTCTCCACTGAGTGTTCAGGTCCATCCTTCAAGGCAGCACCCAAGCCATGGGGCTGAACCCATGCTGAGGAGGAGGCAGCCCCAGGGCCTCCAGCTGGGCAGTGTCTCCCCCACACCCTCAGTGAGCATGTGGGGGAAAATGCAAGGAATTTTAGGATTTTGAGAAGTTATATTTTGAGTTTGTGCCTCAATATGCTATTGGAGCTGCTTGAAACCTTCTTGTGCATCTAGCTCCATAAAACCTTTGAGCATTCAGTAAGTATCCTTTCTGTATAATATAATATAATATAATATAATATAATATAATATAATATAATATAATATAATATAATATAATATAATATAATATAATAGCCTTCTGAGAACATGGAGTCAGATTCATCATTCCTGCCTTCATTGGACATTTCCCTGCACATACAATAATGGCCTTCAGGGCAGGAATCTGCAGAGCCTTGTCCCTCCCCAGGCCCCATCACAACCTGGAAATATGGGGTTTGTGACTCTGCTTCACCTTCTTTATAAAGGGTTCATCATGAGTGCAGGTTTTTCCAATGAATGCCCATGAGCTGCAGTGGAGATAAAAAATCATTTGTTTACAATGGAAACTTTATGTAATGAGAATGGTGAGGCTGGATTATTCGTCAGCAACCTCCAGGTGATGAGTTAACCTCCCTGACTCTGTCTCTTGAAGAGAATGGGATTACCTGCCCTCATGTACAATCCTGAAATGATAAATGAAAAACATCCTAAAAGGAAAAATGACGTCCCACATACTAAACCTCTTTGTATGATCTTTCACACCCCATTAACAGCTTGGTGTTCAAGGTCCTGACACCAGGGACCTGCACTCAGCATCCTCCAAAAAGGGGAGTTCAGGATGGGCATGGAGCTCATCCTCCAGAGCTCTGGGAGGGGCTGCAGCTCTCTAGAGCCTGCTCGAGCTCTGCTGCCTCTGTGAGAGTGTTTCCTGGAAGTTCTGGGGCTCTGTGGTTTGGATCCTGTTACTGTGAAGATTTCTGCAGGCTCAGTGATGCGCTCAGCAGCTTCCCCCCCTCTGCTTGGTCATGTAAATGTCAACGTGAATCATCAGGACAGAAGCAAGGGTATCAAAACTGCTGCATTTCCTGTCCCAGCAGTGACATTTAAAGCATTATTCAAGGCAGTGATGGTGACAGGCAGGACTTGCAGGAGTTTATCAGAGGATCCAAATCACTCATCAGAAGATGTGTGGTAAAGGGCACCAAATAAACAAAACAGTGCCAAAATCTGAGGTGTTTTCGGCTCAGTCACAGCACTCACATCTTCCCTGGGGTGTTCCCAGGGATCTCTCACCATTTCCCTGCCTTGGGCTGCCTCAGTGCTTTGGGACAGCTTGGCTGCACCTCAGGACACTTTGGGCTGGTCATGGATGGATGCTCCATCCCCGGGACTGCCCAAGGCCAGATTGGATTGGGCTTGGACCAGCCTGGGATAGTGGAAGGTGGGAGGTTGGGCTGGATGGTCTTTAATGTCCCTTCCCACCCAAACCATTCTGGGATTCTCTGATTCTGTGGAGAACTTCATAGATGCCTGTGGAGGGTGGGTAGAACCTACTCATTTCATTGTACTCTCACCCCAAAGGCTCCAGACAGCTCAGCCCAGCCTCAGTCCATGTTCCCCAGCACCCAGGTGGGCAGGGACCCCTTTTGCATCTTTGATTTTTCATTGGGAGATCATTTGTCCCAGTTAACCCTCATATTTAGCAGGAAGGATGCTGCTGAGCTGGTAGAGTTGTTTCCTGTTTTCTTTGAGTGAAAAACGCACAGGAGCCTCTGTGCTCCTACTCCCTGATTCTAGCACTCAAGCTTTGATTGCCATCTCAGTGGTCCCAGTGAAACTTGTTTTTCAGGGATTTATTATAAAAAACAGCAAAATTCCCTTTGGGGCAGTAGCTTGGTAAACACTTAATCAACACAAAGATGGGAGCTAAGCTCTAAATGATCCATTTTCAATCAGCTTCTCCCTCAGATACACTCCTGCTTCCAAGATTTAAATGAAGAAAGGCTTTTTAGGGAAACTAAATTAAAAATAAAAAATCCTCCCTCCAGCCCCCATGCTAGCAATTATTTCTTCCATCCTTAAAAAAACTGGTACAGACACTCACTGGAGCGAACTGATCTGAGCAGCAGAGTCTAAGATCAGTAAAAGCCCCCTTAGGCAATATCTTTTAGGTTTGCTATTTTCTTCTCTGAAACTTCTCGCTGTGATTTGTGGCGAAGGAATCTTTCTCTATTTTTAATCACCTTCATCACAATTCCTCCTCCTCCTCTTCCTGGCTTCTTGGTGGGAGCTGCCTGGCTGTCTGTCTGTCGGTCACGTTTGGAAGAGTGACAGATTGCCAGTTGGAAGGGAGGCACAGTCTGGGAGTGCAGTCTTTAGCTGATAATAACTATTTCATCAACATCAGTTCTCCTGTTTTACAAAGCGTAATTCATAAAAAGAAAACCCTCTCGGAGGTTCTCACAATACATAAAAGCCTATAAATAAAATATAAATGAAGAAAACAAGACACATTAATTACATACAGCAGAACAGGCTCATCTAAAAAGCTTGCTTGTCAGTTTTGATCTCAAGTTTGCTGGTGATATACTGCTTTTTATGGCTGGTGCAAGAGAGCTGGAGAATAATCCTACCCAGGGAGGAAAGGCCAGTGTGGCTGGAGCCTGGACAGCAGGGCCTGGGCTTGGGTGGACAAGAGAGCCAAGGGGAGCAGAATTTAGCACATTGAAATACAGAGCAAGAAAAATGATGGATCCATTTCAAGGTGGGGTGGAGACATCTGAAATTTGATGGGGTCTGAGCACAGAGCAGGCACAAAGCAGGGGAGGTGGGCACATCCCCAGCCCACCCAAAGCTGATCAGAACCCTTTGTGCACATGAAGGAGAATGTCAGGAAGGGAGCAGGAGTTTAATTAAGCCTGGGAACATTCATGGGTATATGAATCAATGTCTCTGTGAGACAGGGGGAAGTGCTGACAAGAGCCACAGGGGCCAGCAATAATTCATAGGCAGTACAAAATGAAGCTGGTCATGCAATTGATACAGAGGCACAGCACGTGTCTGCTCTGGGAGAACACCATGCCAGGGCTGGGGAGAGCAGAGCTGCAAACTGCAACCCTGAACACTCCTCTGGCCTCTTCCCCAGCTCCAGGCCTGCTGGGATGAGCTGTGTCTGCACAAGGATGTGGGAAATGGATGGTTAAAGACAGAGTTAGAGCAATAAGAGGGAGCAAAGTTTGACAGAGTGGAGTCACAGGGCAGAGGGCTCACTGCAGCCAGTGCCACCACTCTTGGGAAGATGGAAGAAGTCCCTCTGAACCCACAGGGTGGCTGCTGTCTTGTTTTCATGCCATGGGACTGAAGGAACACCATGATGGGGCTACTTTGGACTGAGAGCTCTCAGCCGGGAGGGCTCAAAGACTGTCAGGGTAAAAAATGTTTGGTCAAGCAGGGAGAAATGCTGTGGGGTAGATCTGGACTAGGGAGTCCCAAAGTGCAGACTTGACACAATTTCTTTCACAGCAAGACAAAACCTGTTCTATAAACTCCATGTCTTGGGTGCCAGCAACATTTGGAAAGTTCCTACAGCATGCAGAGAGACCTTTGAAAAAAAAAACCGTTGTGCCATCATTTCTAAACTTTGCGTGCAGCACAGAAATTCAGCTGCTTTGTGAGGGCAGGCCCAGGGGCTATCGCTGTGCCTATCAGTATGTGAGGGACATGTGGATAAACATATGATCAAATGAGTGTCACAGCTCCCTGGTGCTGTGCCAGGCAGCATCTGTGTCAGCTGCTGGCAGGGACTTGTGCAAACTCGCGTCTCTCCCATCCCGGAGTTTATCAAAGATCACACAGCAGCCAGCAGCTGAAAGACCAAATAAATCTGTGCCTTGTCTCCCAAGGTCCTTCCTGGGGGCTGTTATCTGTGCTAAGGGGAGCAGGGATGTGGAAGGGAGGTGGGTTCACACACACTGTCTGCACCCCCTGGGCTGCCCACCTCGGGGGTGTGGAGGGGCTGGAGATGCCTGGGAAGAGCTGGGGAGGCAGCACCAGCTCTGCTTCTCCATAACAGCCATGGGAGACTCTGGGAGGGAGTTTTCTATGGAAAAGTGGGCTGGAGTATTGCTGGAGTGGAGGGACTGTGGGTAAGCATCACTGTCTTGGTTTGAACAGACAGGTGTCTGCTAAGGAAGGCAGGAGCCTCCCTTGAAATGGAAAATACAAACCCCTTCCCTCTGAATTATTATAAGGGGTGGGAATAGGAATAACAGTCCTTTATTAGGGAAAAAATAAAATACAAATATAGTAATACAAACCAACTGTGCCAGAGTGATCACAGGCCCTGGCCCCTGTGTGTCAGGGGGTGTCCCAGCCCCATCCCATGGGGGCTCAGCCCTCCTGCAGTGCCAGCTGTGGCTCTGCTGCAGCAGGGATCCTGCACAAGGGGGGAGTTTTCCTCTGCAGCTCCAGGGCTGCTGCAGATGGGCCTGGGCTCCCTCTGGCCATGCAGGGCAGCAGAAAGCTGCTCCTCTGGCAATGCAGGGGGCAAAGGCTGCTGTGCTGGGCCAGGCTCAGATTGGATCCAGGGAGGAATGCTTGGCTCCTCCCCTGGGCGGAGCATCTCCCCATGGGATGCTGGAATTGGATCAGCCCTGCAGGGACACTCAGTGGCCATGGACAGCAGAGATCTCCTGGAGGGAGGGTTGGCTGTGGGAGAGAGAAAGAAAACAGCCCCAGGAACAGCAGAGAGCTGCCCCAGCTCTGACAGATGGGGACAGAACACACACACATATTTTACAACCCAGCACAGTCACTCTACAACCTCTGCTGCCCTGAGGACCTGCTAAGTCAAGGCTCTGCTGGTTTGGCTTCATTCCTCTGGGTGTTCAGGATGTCACCACCCTGTTCATGGAGCTTGCAGGTGGATTTAGTGCATTTTCTCTGAACATTAACACTACTGTGTTGGCAGCCCCACTGGGGAGCAGTTTTTGAGAAAGCCTAATTTGGGTGAAAAAATTGCAGGCATCTAAAAACACAGAATGCGTTCAGGCTCATTATGGTTATGTAACCATCCTCAAGCTCTGCAAAATATGAAACACATCCCTTTCATCATTTGAAGTTAATGTAGTTTTATTGAAAACATTGTAAAAAAATGAAGAAAAATATAAAACGAACAGCTCTATTTTGGACCACAAAAAGCATTCTGTTTTCCCCACAAAGATTTTTTTCCCTGATATTTAGTGGCTGCAGTGCTGCTGGGTAGTTTCAGTCGTGGATCCCTGTGCCATGGCTGTTCAGGATGTCAGTGGGGAGGGACCTGCAAGGCTGGTGCAGCTGTGGAAGGACAGGGTTGATGTACTGATGGCTGTGGGTGTCTGTGCTGGTCCACCAGGACCCAGAGGTGGGCAGTGCTTGTTCACTGGGGTCCCCAAGAGAAAAAAGTTATGAACCCATTGGAGTGAGTCCAGAAGGGGCCACAAACATGATCCAAGGGCGGGATGAGCACTGCTATGGAGCCAGGCTGGGAGAGATGGGGGTGCTCAGCCTGGAGAGGAGAAGATGAAAGGGAAATTTTAGAGCCCCTTCCAGGGCCTAAAGGGGCTCCAGGAGAGCTGGAAAGGGACTGGAGACAAGGGCATGGAGGGACAGGACACAGGAAATGGCTTTACACTGACAGAGAGTGGGGTTATGTTGGATATTAGGAAGGAATTGTTCCCTGTGAGGGTGGGCAGGCCCTGGCACAGGGTGCCCAGAGCAGCTGTGGCTGCCCCTGGATCCCTGGCAGTGCCCAAGGCCAGGCTGGACAGGGCTGGGAGCACCCTGGGATAGTGGAAGGTATCCCTGCCTATGGCAGAAGAGAGACTGAGATGATCTTTAAGATCCCTTCCCACACAAATCTGTGACCCAATGATTCTGTGATCAGCTGCTTTTATTCTCCCAATGCCCCCAAAAAAATCTCTGCTCTGCAGGACAAGCCCTAGATGGGAAGCTCAGCTGAGCTGGGCATGGCACAAGCATGCCTGGGCCAGCAGCAGTCCCCAGCTGGGCTGCATGTGGCAAAAGTGTGGTTAAAAGCTGTTAAACTACTGCTGGTTTGAGAAACCCCTCTGGGTCTCAGGTTGTGAAGTGCAAAGCCTCCCTCAACACCAACTGCTGTCAAATATTAATGCAGTTCCCCTTCCAGCTCTTATTCACAACAAATTTTCACTGCAGCAGGAAATGTTGCTACCCACAGCTAGTTTGAATAGCAAAAATGTGGGATTAATTGACAGCTGTAAGACTAAACAAGGAGGCTCCTAAGTGAGATATCATTCCCTGCCATGGAAGATGCTGTCAGTCCTGGCACAAACAGCAGTGAGGACAGGGAGGATTCCTCCAAGGAGAGATCCTTCAGTGGAAAGGAAAGGAGGGTTCTGTTAAAAAATCCCATGGCCTCTTGACAAAAGTGAACCTCTCCTGCCCAGGTTAGAGGTGACAAGACATGTGCCCCATGTTGGTGACAAAGTGATGCCCACACTGCTCCCACTGAGCCCACAGCGCTCACTGCAGCATCTTCTGCCTCCCACACGTCCCTTCTGCTCATCCTGCCTGCCACAGAGGCTGCCCTGAAAAGTGCAAGGAGCATCAAGAGCTGATCAGGTCAAATCCCAGGGTTTCTCTTGTTCCTGGACACCCCAAACCCTGCCCTGGCCTGGTGACCCTCTGGCTTGGCAGTCTGCCCTTGTTCTCCAGCTTGGTAAGGTGGGTGGGGAACTAAAAACTTACCAGGAGCCAAATCCAGGCATGGTGGCAGCTCCTTGGACCAGGACCTGCTCTCATCTGAGTGCATCTTTGAGCCTGCCTTGCTGCTTTGCTCTGGAGTCAAGGAGCAACAGGAATTTGTTCTTGGGTTTTGTGTTGAAATGGCTCCCAAGGTATTAAAGAGGTTTTTTTTTTTTTCCCAGCCCCATGACCAGAGAAAAAGTCATGATTCTTCAGCTCTGGTTTTCAAGGTTGTTTATTTTCTCTTATCTATTCCATTCTTTCTCTGACCTGCTGAGATCTGTCCAGCAGATCGGGTTGTGGCACAGTCCCTGCCCTCGGGGGTGGTGTTGGCTTTTTATACTAAAAACTGGGTGTACTTTATTTACAATAATTTTCCAATACTTATAAGTTATATTAGACAGTTTGTCTCTACTCTAAACCAATCCGGAAGTGCCACCATCACAGCAGAAGATGGAGGACAAGAAGAAGAAGAAGAAGGACAGGACACGCCCAGATTCCTCCATCTTGCCTCTTGAACCCCCATTCTAAACACCCAAAATTCTACATTTTCACCCAGTGACAAATTCACTATCATTCTACTCAAACTCTTGCAGCTTTTACATCTTCACACAAAGTTGGTAATTGTTTCCATGGGTTAAAATCAAAGGCACTGGTGTTTGTGACTCTCTGCTAAGGTCTCTGAGTCCCCTGCCAGGGTCTCGAATCACCCAGGGCAGCCAGAGGAATGTCCTGGGTTTGTCACTAGAATGGCTGTGACAATCCCTGAGGAATCCCTGAGGATTCAGCCCTTCCTGTCTGTCCCTGTGCTCTGTGCGAACTGGCTCTGCTTGGCCACTGCCCTGTCCCCTTCTCCCAGCCCTGGGGAGGGATGGGTGTGTTAGAAAGGTGTTAGTTTGCCACAGGGAGAACAAACTGTGCTGCAGTCCTGCCTCCACCAAAGGCCTCTCCCCCTGAAGAGCTGCAGCAGTTTGTGAGCTGAAATCGTGCCACAGGACACGGGCCAAGGCTGGGCAGATGGAGATGCTGCACAGACAGACCTTCACTGCAACCAAGCAAGCCTGAAATAACAGAGTGCATGAGTCCATCCTCCCTCTTTACACCAGCCTTCCTTTCCTTCTGACTCATTCAGTCTGGGTAATGAATTTTCTTTATTAGTCAGAAATCAATTCCTCCTACTCGTGGCCAGCAGACGATGCACTGTGCCACTCCATGTTGGCTGCACCTGGCTCTGGCCTGACACACAATGTGCCAGGGACTGGGAATGTCAAGCTGAGGGGCCTTGGGAGGCAGTGAGGGCAGGATGGCCTGTGCTCCATAAACATTGGAATTCCCCAGTTCAGATTCTGACTGTAAATTTCAGATTTAATCCCACCTGTTTTCTGCAAAGTGAAGCACCATTAGTGAGGAGGATGGAGTGGAGACATAATCACAGAATTACAGGATGGTTTGGGTTGGATGGGACCTTAAATATCATTTCAATCCCTCCTCTGCCATGGGCAGGGACACCTTCCACTGTCCCAGGCTGATCCCAGCCCTGTCCAGCCTGGCCTTGGGCACTGCCAGGGATGCAGGGGCAGCCACAGCTGCTCTGGGTGCCCTGTGCCAGGGCCTCAGCACCCTCAAAGGGAACAATTCCTCCCCAATATCCCATCCACCCTCTGGCACTGTGAAGCCATTCCCTGTGTCCTGTCACTCCATGCCCTTGTCCAAAGTCCCTCTCCAAAGCATTTTTTTAATATGTCCTGGAAAATGCAGAGAAAACCTTTACATTTTCAGTGGTTGTAATTGCCTATAACCAGTGAGTATCTTTGCCAAACATGACTTCACTCTTTTTGCAACAGTCAAAAAATTGTGGTGTAACAATTCTGCATATAATGTGCATTTGCACTTTTCCCTGAGTGTGTGTGACTCTGAATGCCAGAGATTTTCACAGTTTCCCTGTAGGTGTAAATGCTGCAGTGCAGGGATGTTATAAAATCCCAGGGACTATCACAGGGGTTTGTTGAACACACACAACTGTCCTGAAGGGGTCCAACCAAGCCCTGCAGAACATATGACACCACAATTGCCAGACCAGCCCTGATTCCTGCAGCTCTTCCTTCTTTTTCCCTACAAACTGCTCCTGGCTGCTACTGCTGGGTGTCAGGAAGTTTGGGCAAACACTGGAAAAGTTGAGCATGCAAGGTAGATGTGGGTCTGCAAGGCCAGCAAGTCTCTCCTTTTTAGAAAAAACACCAAACTGGTTCAAGGTTTTCTTTTGACCACAGTGAAAACAGGGCTAGGAAAACAAATGATAAAGACAGAAAGAGAAATTATCAACTCAGCTAGTCCTACTCAGTGCTTTGCATTTCTTCTCAGTAAGAGCTAGGGACTTGCAAAGTATTCACGTTCAAGGTACTCAAAATTCTTTCAGAAAACAGGAAATGAAAGGAGGGGTCCTAAATACATATTGAGTGCTCATTAGAGGGTTACAGCTTGGGACCTAGATACTGCAGAAGCTCTGCTGGAAACTCCAGTGACCTGGGACACTGCAGCCTGCTTTGGAAAGCCAATCCAAGCAGGAGTAGCAGCAAGAATAAGTTCAGCCCTTCTTTCCCAGGAAGGTGTTGTTAGGAATGCAAAAGGTGCTTATTTGTGCTAAATTTTTGCTGGTTTCAAAGGAATGTGCCTGAAAAGCCTTGTGAGGGATGAATATGGAGAGATCAGCAGAATGGAGAAAAGCAAAGCTATTTTCTGCAAAAAAGGCAATTTTGGAAAGGAGAGAAAAAAAAAAAAGAAACAAAATAGAAGTTCTAAAGAGTTGGACCTGACTGACTGAGTGAGGGTTTTTTTACAGGCAGTAGTGAGGGGTCTGTAATCCTGTACTTTGCAGTAAGGAAGAAAAAAGGAATCCCACTGCTCTACAAACAGCAGCAAGGGTTTCCCAGGAAGCCCAGGAGCCTCATAATCCTGGATGGCATGTGGATCCAGCACTGTCCTGCTGTGTCAGGATAACCAGGTGCCATTAAGGCATTAACAGAGCTGCAGATTATAAGGTCGGGGGGAACACTCTGATCAGAATGAGATACTCCAGAAAACATTCACTGCTCAAGGTGAATCACTCTCAAAAACAGGATTCATGCTAAGGAAGCACTGAAGACCTCTGGCAGAAATAATCTCCAGCAGCCTGGTGCATGAGGCTGTGAGGAAGATGTTTATTTATAGAGCTCAGCAGAGCAGCTTTGCCTGGTGATTGATGATATTGTCCTCATGGATCATCCCATGTGTGAATCCAGGTGAGGAATCTCCTCCTGTGTCTGGGATGAGCAGGGGGAATGCAGAGCCTTGCTGGGAGCAGTGAGATCCAGGAACAGGAGCTGTTTCTCTCACAGACCATCCTGCTGCCCATGTCTCATGTTCTTGTGCATCTTGTTCTGGTTTGAAAGCAAAACCAGTGAGAGACTCCAAGGCAGAAATACAGGATGGTTTTGGTGGCTAGCAGGCCTTGAGAAATTTGTGGCAATATTAGAAAGGTCTACAAGCCAAGTGGCTTTCTGTTTACATATTTACATCTCTGACCTGCTCAGGGCTTGCTCCCAAGTCCCCATTCCTTGGCAGAAAACGAAACCTGGGGATTTTTTTTGCTTTGACTAGAGCTGGGTGAGCATCCCAGAGAGGGCAGCCCCAGGCAGGGCACTGCTCATGAAGACATTTTGTTTTTCCTTCACAAACACAGTTCCTGGTGCAGGTATTTAGGGAACAAACAGTCCTTTTGTAGACCAAATATAAGTGGTTTGTCATTATCTTGAGAACAAACTGTTTGTCTCGCCAGTTGTAAACACACTGAGAACAGCTATTTAGTCCTGCCACTACAATTAATAGTAATTTAGGTCACTTTTGCAGTATATACTGGCTGTAGATGCAGTCTCCAAGAGTTTCTTGCTGTCCTGGTAGAAAGGATAGAAGAGAATTATGTATCATTTCTTCTCTACAAGCCACAAGAGTCATACACCAAAATGCAGAGAAAATGCTGCAAACAAGCGCTTCTTTGTGTCCATGTGTGTGTGACAGAGGCAGAAAACACACCCATGCCTTCCTGACAGAGCAGTTCTTGTCAGGCACCAAAGAGGCCATGAGCTTATTTAATTGGACACGAGAAGAATTTGCAAACCACGTGGGTTTGCCAGCACTCCCAGCAGCCTCACAAATGTAAACTCTTCATTCTCCCAAACCCTTCCCTCTCTGAGATCAGATAATGTCATGCATAATGTCCTATGCTCATTTTTCTCTCATTATTTTCCAGCAGGAGCCATCTATTTGTGGAAGAGAAAAACTCCTAAGTGGCAGTGTTCTTACTGTCTCTGGCCATGTTTCTGGCCAAATAGATCTGATTTGCTCTGAGGAAGGAATAAGACAAATTCTCCAGTTTGGGACTGGAATTGAACTCCTTGGCTTTCTGGGCTGGCCTATTATAAAATCATGGAATATTCTCACAGGGATCATCCACTCCAACTCCTGGCCACACACAGGCACCCCAAAATTCCCTCCCTCTGTCATAGAGCATTGTCCAAACACTCTTGGAGCTCTGTCAGCCTTGGGGCTGTGATTGCTTCATATCCACCCCCAAATTTCCTGATCTGTTTGGAAAGGCCCCTTCCAGGTGAGTTTGTTTGCCCAGAAAAGGAAAAATCCCAGGATTTCAACACCGTAAGGCTGCAACATTGACCCCAGCCCTCACTGACAACACGGCTCAGCACTTCCATTCACCCATCTGTCAAAGTTTTGGAGCTGTTTCTCTTCCAATCAATTAGCTCCAAAAGACTGGGGAGAAAAGTGGTGACACCCTGACATTTCAGGTTGGAGAAAAGGCAAAATATCTTTTTTGCAGAACACAAAAAGCAAAGTTTGGCTTTTCCAATGCCTCTTGGTCCTGTATTTTATACCAAATGAGAGGTAATGGGAAAGAACTAAAGAAACAGTGGATTTCAAGGGGGGAATATCTTTGGTGCTGGTGCAAACAAAGCAAAGTAGAAGGGATGTACAACAGGAGTGTACCTGGGAAAAGCAAGAGGAGTTCCCTAGTGCTGGTGGATCCCCAGGTGTCCTTTGTTGTCCAGAAAAGTCCAGGAGAGAAAGGATATAAAAGAGAGCTTATATTGGATCCCTGGAATGGACAGATTAAAAAAAAAAATCTGGGAAAAGTGTAAAAACAGAGATTATTTGCTCTGCACCTGTATCCCCTTGTTGCTAGCAAAAGATCACCCAAGCCTTTTGAGAGAAATCCAAGGGCTGTTGCTTGTACTCAGACTAATATTTGACAGTTGGAGAATAATAAATACTCAGCTTTCAGACAAGCAAAATGTTATTGTTTTACAAAATCCTAACTTGAGTGTGGTAATTAAAAGCATTTTCATCAGGCATTGCCAATTCCGCCTACACGTCAGCGCTCACAACAACTTGTCATCCGTGTGGGAATGGATCCCAAACAAGGAAATGGGCTTTTACAAATGCTTTTCCCTATTATTTTTAGACTGTTTTCTGCAGTTTTCTGGGCTGTTGGGGAGCCATAAACCTGCAGCTGATTAAACCTGTCTAAGGAGAGGAAAAACAGGGAAAATGTTCCTCAAGTAAAGAGCTGGGAAGAGGAACATGACTGACTCTGGTGGTAGAGAGAGCTGGATTCAGGGGGCTTCTCTCATGCTGGGAAGGGTCAGAAGTGCAGAGAGGAATTAAGGAAAAATGGCTTTTGACTCCAAGGATTTTTGGGGTTCTTAAGACGAAGGAGGAATAGATGAGTTTGACTCCATGTTTTTAGAAGGAGAAGGCTTAATGAGACATTAATTAAAAACTCATGACTTCTTCCAGAGTTCTGACGCAGCCGGACAGTGATTGGTCATTAAGTAAAAACAATTCACATGAAACCAATCAAACAATCACCTGTTGGATAAACAATCTCCAAACTACATTTAAAAGCAGCAAACACAGGCGAAGCAATGAGATAATAATATTTTCCTTTTTCTCTGAAGCTTCTTAGCTTCCCAGGAGAAGAAATCCAGGCGAAAGGATTTTTTCAGAAAATATAACAGTAACACAAGGATAGTGAAGCACTGGGGTGGATCAGCCAGCAGGGCTGGGAAGAGGATGAGAACAGGAGGGTCCATTACTGAACTTTAAAAGAAATAGGTTTTATTTGGGGTTCCTGTCAGAAAGAACAAATATGAAGGTGATATTGTTTGGGATTCATTTTGTGAGGTCCCTTCTAGCCCTACTCTTTGAGGTTTTTGCCAGTAGGTAAATTTGTGTGACCAGGTGTTATGTGTCTGATTCAGGGCACTGCTTCTCTTACTTAGCTCAATCCTTGGGCATCTCATAGGCAAGCTCTGAATTCTGGAATAACAAAACTTGCTGAACCTTTTGGCTTTTCTATGTGCAGGAGACTCCACAACCTGCACTGGGGCCTGGTGCCCACCTTTAAAATGCAGGGAAATTGCACTGGCAGGGCTGGCGTGTCCTGTGCAGGTCTGTGAGGGCAGGCAGGGCAGGCAGGAGCTGAGCTGCTGCATATGGAAAGCAGAAATCCCCGAGGGCTGGCTCAGTGTGTCACACAGTACTCACAGAAACACTTGCCATTTGAGTCTAATTTATGATTATCCCACTCACTTCAGAAAATCCTGTTTATTTTTCCGAAACATTAATTTTTCTGACTGCAGAGTAATTTTTAACCCAGTTTGTAGTCAGATGCCTGGAATGCTGTTGCTGCTGCCTATGGAGAACACTGCTCCTGGTGAGCACTTGGCACTCGTGGGACACAGGAGGATGAGGACACAAGGACAAGCTCCTACCTGGCCACCTGCTCCCCTCTGTTCTGCCTGATCCGTTCCATCTCTCAGGGTCTCCATCCCTGTGCTTTTAGTGGAGAAATTTCCCATCCTATAAGAGCTTTGTGTTGAAGAGGTGCCTCAAAGGAGAGAGAAGAGGGACAGATCACTTTGCTGGCTACTGTCCCTTGTCACAGAAGCTCTGCTGGCACCTCTCTGGCCTATCTGACCATCCTGTCTGACTCTCAGTTTACGCCCCTGAGGGCTTTGCCTTCCAGAGCAGTACACCCACAAAGATATTCCAACAGGCATTGCCTTGTTCCCAAATCCCTGTGTTCATCCTGCACTAAGAACAAGGTCACTTAGAGCAAGCCTGGATTCACCATGAGCCTTTTCAAGCCAGCCTGAGGAAGGTTTTAAACTTCCAGGTGCAGTACATTTTGCTATGAATACTCTTTTTTTGGTATGAAAACTTTAATAGTTGACTGTTCTCCCCTCTGTGAGGAGATCAGCATTACAACCTTTGTATAATTTATGTTTTCATACCAGGAGGAGATGAATGACAGAGGTCACATGTAGGTAACATTCCCACCACCACTGCCACTTTCACACTGCAGCCTCAGCACTGAAAAACAGTTGCAGCCACCCTGGGCATTCCCTGATAATCAATTTAACCGCTTTTAATTAAAGCAGAAGATGGATCATCAAGCATCCATAACCACCTATGAAAGCATACTTAAAAGATCCCTTCTAGTCACTTTTTTTTGGCTGATAAACTTAAAACTTTTAGTCTGGGAAGATATTATTCCACAATTTTACACCACCTGTGGGGTCAGGCTGGGATTTTAACAAGAGCTGGTTTCAGTACTCTCTGTGTGCCATGATTTCTGTGCCAGTTTGTGTTGCTGGCAGAGCTGAAGGCAATGGCACTGCTTTTGAGAAATATTTTCTGCAGCTGAATATTTTATTTTGAAAAATCTGTTATTGTTGTTAATACCAGGTTTAGCTGCAGAGAGCAGGCTTATTTTTCCATCTCAGGGGAGATGAAGAATCAGTCTTTGGGTGCAGTTTGGGAAATGCTGATGTTTGCCCTCACCCCTTGCTGGCTCTTGCAGGTGTGTGACCTCTGTAGCAGATCATCCCAATATCCAGTTTTCAGAACATTTTATTAGGCTGGAAAACACCCAGAACTGGATCCTGCAGGGAGCTGCCTGGAAGCCACGCTGGGCTAAGGAGTAAGGACATCCTAGGACACTGGTTTAATCCATGGATTGTAATCCAATCCTTCTGGGCTGCTTTGAGGACAGGACTCCTTCTTTGCTGGGGTGGGGAAAGAGATACCACAGCCCTCCCCTCCTGGGGCTGCAGGTCTGGATGCTGGGCACTGCCCAGCGCTTCCTTCTCTGCCAGAAGAGAGAAAAATCTCTTAATTCCAGAGAGAGATAATTATCCCTGAGCAAGTCCTCAGTCTCTAATCTGCAAACAGCTGCCAGTACATAATCACCCAGCTCATTAAAAGTGACAGTGCTGCAGCTCCTTGCTTCACCCACATCCTCTCCTCCTGCACTGACATTCCCTCTCATCTCCTCCTGCTCCTGAGTGAGCTGATCCCTCTCCAGCAGCACCACGGACAGGGAGAAGTGGTGATGGCTCATCCTTCTCGTGCCCTTTCTGGGAAATGAAGGCAGAGCTGCACCCATGAACCTCAGATCATCTCTGGCTGCCCCTTGCTGCTGTTTGGACCCAATCCTAATTCCCAACTACTCCCCCATATACAAATGCTCCTCACTGGATCCCAGTGCCACAGCTGTTATCAAGGCCATCATGGCCAAAAGGATGGAATGTTTATCAAGGCCATCATGGCCAAAAGGATGGAATGTTTCTGTGAGTAATGACAAAAGTCACTACAGGGGAGTGAAGTTCTCCTGCTGTTGGGACTGGAGCAGAGTGCTCAGAGCAGAAGCACTGGAAACATATAAGAATATTGGGGCCAGGAAGCCTCTGGTGTGTCGAAATTTAGGACATCCCTCTGGTGCCAACGCCCCTGCCAGGGGGCTCAGAGACCCTGGCACAGAGCCCAAGGTGCCCCTGTGGTTTTGATTATGACCCATGGAGCAAATTACCAACCTTATATGAAGATCTGCAAGCCACAACAGTTTAAGTAGAATTATAATGAATCTATCACGGGGTGAAAAATATAAGGAAAATAAGATTTTTGGGGTTTTAGAATGGGGGTTCAGGGGGCAAGATGGACGAATCTGAGCATGTCCAGCCTTTCTCCTTCTTCTTCTTGGCCTCCATCTTCTGCTGTGATGTTGGCACTTTTGGATTGGTTTAGAGTAGAAGCTCACTGTCTAACATAGGTGATAGGTATTGGGAAGTATATGTAGTTTTTAATATAAAAAGATAACACTGCCCCAGGGGCAGACAGAGTGCCTCCGTCTGACCTCGGCTGGACAGGAGAAAGAATTTTATAGATAAGATACAATAAACAACCTTGAAACCAAGAACTGAGGGGTTCTGACTCCTTCTTCAAGCGCTGGGCTGGGAAAAGAGACTTTCTAACACATCTGGGGGTCACTCTGAGCAGCAGAGATCCCAAGACTGGTGTCTCGGTGGCATTGGGACTGTCTCAGCTCTTTCTCCTTTGAACCTGCCCCTGCAGACACTGCCCAGACAGAGGGTATGTGGGCACCTCTCCTCTTCTACTTTTACTCAGCAATACCTAATGGAGTTGTTCATGTGGGGTGTGTCCCAGCCCCTTCTGTCAGCACAGTCCCTGTCTGGCACAGGCTGAAACAGCAGCCAGCACTGATGTCTCCCAGTAAGCCTGTCTAAATTGCCCTGTTTATTTTGCAGATGTTCCCATGTTATTCTGAATTTAATGAGACACCAATTTTCTTTTTGGAGCAGGTTGATTTCTCAAGCTGCCTGTTCCTTTTGGAGAAGAAACTAAAAAAAAAACTCCACCTGCTGAATGGCGAAAACACCTCACTCTGTCTGTGTCTCAGGCAGAACTCGGTGTGCAAACCTGTGTGTGTGTATAAAGCTCTGTGAACTCCACTTGCCAAGGTGGAAATGATGACAGAAAGCCAGAGAAAGGTCTCTGGCTCTAAAACTTAAGGTACCTGCAGAACTCTTGCATGTATTCCCATGGGAAGTGGGTTTTGAAGTCTCTGTGGACAATTTTAAGGTCTGAGTTAGAAGCAGCTCCAGGCTGTGTGGGAAAGGCTGCTGGAGCTGTCTCTGCCTGCTCTCCCTCATCCCTTCTGGGGCCAGTGCTGGGCCTGACATCCTCACAGCTGCACGATCCAGCTAATCCCATCTCACCAGTGAAATGGCCCTAAATCATCCCTGTCTGATTCTGGACTCCAAAGAGACATTTCATGGGTGATTGTGAGTGATACAGTGTGTGGTAATGGATGTATTTAAATGGGATTTATGGGTGACACCTGTCACATAGAGCCTTCCATCAGTGACAGGCTGCAGAGATTTACACAGTGACACTGAGATGTGAGCTGCTGTGAGAGCTCCCTCGGCACTGTTGGAGCCTTACAGGGTTTGTCAGGAGCACAAACTGGGCTCCTTTGGCCACTGGCTGGGACAGCACCACACAAAATCTCTGCCAAAGGCTTGAGTGCATTTGGCATCTGTCCATAGAGGATTTCCTTAGCCCCAAAGCTCTGTTTGCCTTTTCCTCAAACATTGTGGGAGGTGTTTCGGTAAGTCTTTGGTCACAAGAACTTCACAGGAGCAAGCAGCATCCCAGAAGAGCCCCACCACATGATTCCTCCTCCCTCCCATGTGCTTCCCACAGTTCATAGTGTCCTAGAATGGAAGGGATTTCAAAGCTCATCCAGTCCCACTCCCTGCCATGGCAGGGACAGCTTCCACTGTCCCAGGGTGCTCCCAGCCCAGTCCAACCTGGCCTTGGGCACTGCCAGGGATGCAGGGGCAGCCACAGCTGCTCTGGGCACCCTGTGCCCGGGCCTGCCCACCCTCACAGGGAAGAATTCCTTCCCAATACCCAAGGTGAATCTACCCTCTTTCACCTTAAACCATTCTCCCTTGTCCTATCACTGCTTGCCCTGGCAAAAAGTCCCTCTCTAACTTTCCTGTAAGTTCCCTTCAGGTACAGGAAGGCTGTTTCTATTTGCTGATGACACCCCTCAGCTGTGCCAGGCTTCTCTTCCATTCCTTCACAGACCTCTCAGCCCATTCCTCAGCTTCCCTCTCCCCATTCCTCCAGGATCCAGCCTTATCCCTGGATCTCCAAGCTGTGGCTCCAAACACTCTCCTCACCTCCTGATCTCCTCCATCTCCAGCAGGCATCCCTGCCAGCCCCATCCAGCAGATCCTTCCTGCCCTTCCAGTGGAGGATTGGTGGGGATATCTGCAGTGAGATTATTTCCAGGAGACTTCTGCCAGGGCCTGATGTTAACTCAAGGTGTCAGCTCTGTTCAGGCACAGCCGGGCTGTGCTGAGGTTCCAGCAGGATTTCCATTGTTTCTCATTTTATTTGGGGGCAGGGAGGCCTGGGAGATTGATTTTGTTTTTTCCTCATTGCTTTTTTCCCCAAGATCTGTCTTTGGCTGTTTACATGAGTGTCCTAGGGTGATGTTGGGATGCTTGTATCCCCAGTTATTGTTCTATTCATGCTGGATATCATGTTCTATGCCTTCAAAACTGGTTCTGAAGAGTGAAAGTTTTGTTTTATTTTTGTTACCAGCCACTCCCCTATGGCTGGTGGGACACACAGATGGGGCAGTACATGGTGCTGCTTTTGCTTTTTGCTTGGCTTTTCCCTTTGCTCTTGCTCTTGCTTCTGCTTTGCTCCTGCTTTGCTCTTGCTTTTGCTCCTGCTCATTAGTTAGTTTAGCTAAGCAATCCAAATTTTCCCTGGACCGTTTTTCCTTTCCCTTTTTTGGAACCACTCAAGCCTGCTCCAGACTGGGCCCTGGGAACACCCAGAGTTTGCACCTTGTGGCTGCAGCAGCTGCCCCAGCACAGGAGGGACTGAGAACAGATTGACTGCAGCCACATTTCCCTTCACAGAGAAAAGCAAGGCACAATTCCTCCCAAGAATATTTCTGGGTTTTGCATTCTCTGAACCTCAGAGAAAGAAAACACAATTCTTATAATTTGCTGTGCCTGTGTTTGTACAAAGGTAGAATGCAACATGGAGACTGTTTACCCAGAGTGATGGGGTTTTGTTTCCTTGGCCTGTCAGGCCAGATGTGTCTGTGTGTGTGGGGGAATTGTTGGGTGACAGTCGTGAGATTCAGTGCAGTGTGAGCAGAGCTGAGTGTTTGGCAGGTTCAGTTTTAGGTGTATAGAATAATATAGTATAATAAAGTAATTAATTACCCTTCTGATATCCATGGAGTCAGATGCGTCATTCTCTCCCCTCGGTGGGGCCCTCACAGCGCATTGCCATAAGTGACCACCCCCAGAGAGACTTTCTGAATTTGTCATCTTTTTCAGAGCAGTGACAGAGTGGTGCCACCCTGTATTGTTCATTCTGTGCGCTGGGGATGCTGTGCCTGTTAAATAAACAGGTTCTTTCCACTTCTCTCCCAGGAATCCTTCCTGAACCGACTGGGGGGAGGCTCCATGTGGGTTTGCTTTCTGGAGGGGCCCCTTTGGAGGTTTTCTCCCAAATTTGCCCTAAACCAGGACAGTGAGGCAGTTCATATCTCAGCATTCCCAGACACACACAGGCACGGATCAAACAGCTGAAGTCACGCACCAGTCTAAACATGCTCAATATTCACAATATTTTGCTCCCTGAGCTATCAGAGGTGGCTGGATACTACCTTGAATTGACCTGTGGGAGCTGACTGTGTGAGAACATTTTCTCAGCAGCAACATGATACATTTCTTGTTTCTTGGGCTTTTGAGTTTTTTAATCTATATCTTTGTAATTCTGCCGTAAGGCAGCCTTGGATTTGTAAAATTAGCCTGTCATAACAAATTCATGTCCTCATCAAAGGCTGCTGTTGTGCTTCCTCCCAGACTGGAGCATTCACAGACTAAAGCTGCATTATCACAGTAATTTCAAAGTTCAATAGTGTATTTTCAAAAGCAATTGCTTTTAAATGCAGTTTGTTACATAACAGCAAATTTAGACTTACACTTTTCCTCAAAATGAAAATTAAATTCTTTAAATAGTAAGTCAGCTCCTGTTCACTCTTGTCTTTGCTTTCCTTATTCTAAAATGATCCAGCTATGCTTGGTGCCCCTGAAAGTGCAAGGTTAGAAGGACTATATAAAGTCTTTTTATTAGAAAAAATGGGATTTTTAAGCCCAGAGAAAAGTGGATTCCATATTTTAAATCTGTCAAAATTCTCAAAAGTCTCTCACATTACTCTCTGGCCTGAATGAGAACCTTTTGTGCAGAGAGGTTCAGGGCTGACTGGGATTGAGAGTCATGGATGGCTGTGCTGGATGCTGGGGTTGATGAGAAGGGGATATTGATGGAAACATCTCTGATCAGAAAAAAAGCACTCAGCAACCCAAACCCCCTCCTCCTTCTGATGCAGGACACCACCTTTACTCTTCTGGATGAATCACAGCCCTCTCTTGTCAGGGTGGAACAAGTTCATCTCCTTCAAATCTTGTCTGCTTGCGTTTCCTTGTTGGGATTTTCTCCTGGCCCCACAACTCCTCTTTCATTGCATTGCTCAGGACACTGCTCCTTCTATGGGGTATCCATGGGGATTCCCACTTTGGCCATTTTTGGCCCAGCCTTTCCTTCCACACCCACTCACCACACCCATATTTCTGCCTTGGATGGTCTTGCCTGAGATCCATCTCATGTTTTTGGTGAGGTGCAGAGTTTGGACACATCCAGCCCAGTGACCATCCCTAGCTGGCAAGAGAGAGGAAGACCTTGAAAACCACATCTTAACCTTGACCTCGCTGTTTTATGTAATTGTCTTCAGAAATATCCTTAAAACCACCTCAATATCATTCTGCAGATCTATCCTGAACACTTTCCCCTGGCAGGCACCCACAGGTTGTGAGTGCATTAAAAGCACCATCTATCATTGACCAATAAAATCAGGCTGTTTGGTTGTATTTCCTCCTCTTTCTGTACCCCCTATTTTAGTTTCCTTTGATTTATGGTTAAATTGTAAGTTTTGGAGGTGCTGTCTTTTAATCAAATTCCTAAAAATAATAACAATGATAATAATAATTTGACAATACACATTTCTAATTAGTTGGGACAGATTTTGATTGGTGAATCTACACAGGAGGATGTTGGTTAATAAATGTTTATGTTACATCCCACTGGAATCTCTAGGAGATTTCCCTTTCTTTTCCACAGGTGCTGCCTTGTCTTGTAATATAATTTGGAGGCACAAGCACTGAGCTCAGTTACTGCTGAATCAACACTGCCATGTCCATTGTTATTTCTGAGAGCTGTGGCCTAAATTGTCAGCTCTGGGAGCCTGAAGGCTCCTTAACTCAAGATGCTGCTCATCCCAAACCACCATCCAAGTGCAAAAACAAATAACAATTTATATGAATGTGAGCTGAAAAGCTGCAGGAATTTAAGCCTGTAAGTCCAGTACTTAGTCTGCTATTAATTAAGGTTATCTCTTTATTAGTCATTTCCCTTGTGAGGGCTCAGACAGAAGCAGTCCTAGTGAATAGAAGATGCTCTTAACCTTGCTTTTTTGGCAGTTTGGGAAATTAGAGTTTATTGATTGTAAAGGAAATTCTTACCAGCTGAGTTATATGGGTACAGAAATGAACTGAAGCAGATCTGGAGCTCTCAGGTGTATCTGTGTGCTGGGGACAGATTTTATCCAGCCCCTTCCCATAAAATATGATGAATAATCAGCAGAGATAACATGAGAAGTAGCAGATGGGCTTTCCCAAGGAGCAGGCAGCAGCATGATCATGTGGGGCTTGGGAAGGGTGGCTGTGGAGCAGCAAGGAAATGAACAGAAACAGGAGCTCACTTTTGAACAGTCATTTCTGGGCTTGGATGTTCAGAGATGTCAAGGTGCTCCTAGTTCAACCCAGCAGTGGGAACAGTGTAAAAAATGGGGGTGAAAAGGGTAAAAGTGAGGTCACCATCACCCAACACCGCTTGACTCTTGTATCATGGTGACTCTCTCCCAAAAATTGCTTGCAAACACAAGGAAATTGCCCAAGAGGCCCCCATGTCTAAGAGGACCTGGTTGCTGTGGTTTGGAAATGGAGAAGGCTGAGAGCACCCATGGATTTGCCACCAGAGTCATCAAGTTGGCTTCTTGTGACAGAATGACAACTTGGCCATTCAAAGAAAGTTCAGGGGCCTCTCAAGTTTTTTGTCTTTGCTAAAGGCTGATTCAATCACAGAAGAAATACAATTTTGGCTCTTGGCTGCCTGTCATTCCTTGCTTAGTCATCTCAGCATCCAGACACACTGGAGCATCTGTGCTACAGGACAGAGGTGGACCAAGACCATGTGAGTAATGAGGAGCAAAGAGTGGAAGCAAAAGGCTGAGAATCTCAGCATAAAGTTCCCAGGATGAATTAATGCATGATTTTCATAGAGAAATAAGAACTATACTCTCCAAGGAGATTACTCACAATGAACAATTTGATCTGCTCCAGCCTGAAGAAAGGAAAAGGGGAAGAATAAATAGTCTTTCTCCAAAAGGAAAGGCTATTAATACTGCAGTGTCTTAATGGCTCACATGAGGACCATTGTTATCAAGTGTATTTATTAATAGCCTGGATGCCTGAGCATTCATCTCAGTGCATGGGCAGTGAAAAGCAAATTTGTGGATAAATATGAAACTACGTGAAATGGTCAAGTCTTGAAAGCTCAGGGAGGAAATTCCACGAGTTCCATGATGGGGCAGTGCAGTGGCTGAACGAATTTGGTGCATAAAAGGCAAAGTAATGGGAATTGGAAGGGACAATCTGGACTATTTGTTTCCATTAATGGGTTCTAAATTGACTGTAACTGCCCAATAAAAGCTCATCATCAATGTGAAATTCAATGGGAACATATGCCTGGTGTGGTGTGCAGAAGCTGTCAAAGAGCAAACAACATTTCTGAGCTAAGAAAGGGAACAAGAAGACATAAAATGAAGTAAGGTCCAGGAGGGTCACAGTGCCAGAGACCTCTGTGCTTGGATGCTCATCCCCAGCCCCCAGAGCACTGCAAACCCACTGCTGTCACCTTCCCAGCTCAGAACTGCAGGAGCCTGGGGGAGACAGTCCCTAAACTTTCCAAACCTGAAAAAAACTTTTCCAAACTTGAAAACTTTCCAAACGTCAGTCCACCAGTGGCTGGGAGAAGTCCCTGTTTTCCAGCCCTGATACAAGCATGTAGTCTCTGCCATAAGGTCAGATCCCCTCCTACACAGGGGGGATTATTCATAGAATCATTTAGGCTGGAAAAGACCTACGAAATCTTTGATTTCAGCCATTAACCAGGACTGCCAAGCCCACCACTATCCCATGACCCCTGGTGCCCACATCTGCTCCTGGTGTTTCCCACCCTGACCTTCCATAAAAAAGCTTAGGACAGCAGCCATCAGCTTTCTGCACTGTTAGTACCAAACCAGCAGCCAGCACAGAGGGAACTGTCCCAAAACCTCTTCCAAAACTGCCCCAGAACCTTCCAGAGCTGGATGTTCTTCCCTCCCTCTTGCCACTGGCCCTGGGACCCAGCAATGTCGTTCAGCAATCCTAGTACCTTGTCTTCCTCTAACAGCACTAATTACCTGCTCACACACTGTACTGAACCATTTTAATGGTTTAATCCCACTTCCCCAGGCTCCTTCCTTTGGAAAATGAATACCCATTGTGAGGAGGGAATTTTGGGATTCCTGCATGAACATCCCTCCCAGGCAGCAGCATGGATCTTGTATCTCACTCCTTTCCATGGATTCCTCCATCACTTGGTCTGCTGCTGTCTCTGCCTCCAGTGTTTTCAGAAGTCTTTTCTTGCCCTCACCTCAGCCAACAATAAATATTTCACATTTTCTGTAGGAGAAGAGGCTCTTCCCTCACCTGCCCTGACCCCTGATTGCCCTTGGGTTGCTTTCACACCCATGAGATGTGTTTGATTTGGGTGTTGGGGGATTTGGATTATAAAACTTTACATACAATTTCATCCAACCCTGAACTCAGTGCTGGCTTTCTGTGCTGGCTCTTTGAGCACCTGTCAGAAGTTTCCTTCTCCGAATTTCCTGCTTCAAAACCTTCCCTTACCCTAAGCCTGCCATGGTGGACATGGATGTTTGGCAGAGCATTTTCCTTGGGGTACAGCTTGTCTTCAAACCCCTTCCACACAGTGCAGCACTTAATAAACAACATGTAGCTCTCTTCTTTTTCAGCTGCTCCATGCACCAAGCTAAAATCCAACCTCATGCTCATTCCATAAACAAGTTTCCAGATAGCATTCTCTCCCTAATGTCCTCTACTCCCTGTCTGGGCACTTAAAATCTTCCATTACTCTGCTCTTTCTACATATTTTATTATTTGTTCCTATCACCTCCCAGTTCAGTCTTTTTCTCCTGTAGAGAAAAGGAGAGATGATTTTCCCATCACCCCATTTATTGTGTTTTTATCTCATGAAGTCTGTGGCTAAGCAAATGCTCATGGTCAAATCTTTCAATAAAATGGATGTATATAAAATGTTGTACAAGCAGCAGTAATAACTCCATTAAGGAAAGCCCCAAATCTGTATAATTCCACTGGCTTCACTGGAGTAGGTATTCATAGGAACCAGAGTAGATGGGAAGTGTTTCCAGCACTGGCCACATTAGAAATTGCTATTTTCAGGTCCTATTTAAAAGCTTGCAAAATGTTGTCCTTTGGGCTGAAATTGCCTATTATTAGCACCTGTCCCACAGTGATTTCTCCCTTGTTTTGAAAGTTTGTGCAGAATTAGGAGATCTGCTTTTGAATACAGTAAAGAAGAAAATATCTTCTTTTTTTTAAGTCTTTCTGACCTTTTTTCTTGGCAGCTCTACAGCTGAATTGGCTGTGGTTTGAAAGATGCAATTTGGCAGGAAAATAGCCCTCACTGGGGAGCAGTGCAGGGCTTTGTATTGCAGGAAATTGGGTTTGATTTGCCCATGCTAGAAGTATTCAAAAATTGCAATCTGACCATATGCAGTGGAGGGCTTTTGCTAAGCTGATTAGAGGACATGGAGACCAGGGAATAGGAGTCTGCATGAGGAAAAGGGAGTTCCTGAGGGATGGACAGGGGGACCCAGTGTGGTGGAGAGGGATGCTCAGCTCCTTCCACCTTCAGCACAGAATCCCAGGGTGGGTCAGGCTGGAAGGGACCATGGTGGGCTCATCTGGTGGCACTCCCTGCTCAGGCAGGGCCATCCCAGAGCCCAGGGCACAGCAGTGTCCGTGTGGCTCTGGAATATCCCAGGGACGAGCCCCCAGAACCCCTCTGGGCTCTGCTCAGGGCTGGCTCTGCCCAGGGCAGCAGCTCTGCCTCAGGGCAGGGGAATGGCTGAGATCAGCCCTGCCCAGGGCTCTGGGGCCATGGCTGAGCCTGCTCTGACCTCTGCGCACAGGGATGGACAGGGACAGACAGACAGGGATGGACAGGGACAGACTGGGCTGAGATCAGCCCTGCCCAGGGCTCTGGGGCCATGGCTGGGGTTGGGGTACATCTGGATGGACAGGGACAGACAGACAGCGATGCACAGAGACAGACAGACAGGGACAGACTGGACTGGGCTCAGGCCCTGCTCAGGGCTCTGGGGCCATGGCTGGGCCTGGAGCACACAGCGATTGACAGGGACAGACAGACATGGACAGACAAACAGGGACAGACAGGGACAGACAGACTGGGACAGACTGGGCTGGGCTCAGCCCTGCTCGGGGCTCTGGGGCCATGGCTGGGCCTGGAGCACACGGGGATGGACAGAGACAGACAAATGGACACACAGGGATGGACAGGGATGGACAGACAAGGATGGACAGGGACAGACTGGGACAGGCAAACAGGGACAGACAGACAGGGACAGACGGGGCTGGGCTCAGGCCCTGCCCGTGCTCTAGGGCCATGGCTGGGCCTGGGGCAGGGCCTGGGCCTGCTCTGAGTTCTACACACAGGGACAGACTGGGACAGACTGGGACAGACAGACAGGGACAGACAGACGGGGACAGACAGGGACACTCATTGACACCCAGGACAGCCAGGGCTGAGGCCCCTCTCTCTCCCTGGGGCTCCTCTCCAGCTGAGCAGCCCCAGCTCCCTCAGCCTTTCCTGGGCACGGAGCTGCTCCAGGCCCTGCCCCAGCTCCAGGAGCTCCTGGCCCTGCTGTGCTGAGGAGCCAGAGCTGGGCACAGCACCCAGAGGTGTCCCCAGGGCTGGGCACAGCACCCAGAGGTGCCTCCAGAGGTGGACACAGCACCTAGAGGTGCCTCCTTTGATTTTCTGTGTTGACCAGTCCAGTTTCTGCACCCTGATGCCTGCACAAACATATTATTGCCATGCACAGCAGTCATCCTGCTATTTTCAATGGCTTTTTCCTGGTTATTTGAGACCTTGTAGGATTAGATCCATACTGCATGATGAAATAATTTTTTTTCCCTAGGCTGCATTGAACACTGGGAAAACTGAGTCTGCAGCAATAAACAGAATCCATATTTCTAATCCATTTTAAACCAGAAAGGAGATTTTTCACAAACTTCCTCAGCTCTTCAAATCCTCTTCAGTCCCTTTAAATATTAAATCATTCTCATGCACACACCAGGCATAGCCCATCTCAAAAAGCAGAAATACCAGCAAATCATATTCACATGCACATTCTTTGGAGCAGTTGTTAAACTTGTGGGTGAGCTGACTGAATTAGTGGAACAGAATATTTGAGTAAAATAAAAATATCTTTGGGCCTGACAACTGGAAATCAGTTTGCTACAGTGATTTCTGATAGACAGTTGTATTGCATGAGCAAATTCCATGCTTGGGGAAAAAGGATCAAGAGACAGGATGAATAAGAGGTATAGTTAATAATAACTAAGGATTGAAAAATTATCCCAATGGTGCTGGCCATCCTGGACTGCTCTGCTCTCTCTGACCCACAACCGTGTTTTCCTAGCAGAAGTAATTAGGTTTTAATTCAGATGTAGTTTCAACACCCTTCTTTCAAGCTGGTTTGTAGCTTACTCTGAAAATCTCCCAGCTGAAACCAAAGTGTGGGGATAAACTAATGAGGGACCACATAAATATATCCCCAGAGAGGGAGGATTTGATTAACCTGAGCTCTTTGCATTACAAACACTGTGATTTGCCAGGGAGATGAGGATGAATTGTTGCAGGATGAGTTTATCTGCTCCATGCCCTACCCACAGCCTTCATCCTTCATGGCCACTCACTAAGATGTGCAATTCATACTTTTTTTCATCCTGCTTACCAATACTTCCCTCCTTCTTCACAGCAGGAGACCACACAGAGCACAAAGAGGGGGGCAGTGCTATTCCTGACCTGCACTGCAGCACAAAACCCATTAATTGCACTTTTGGCAATGAAGCCCAATGAGGTACGTGCATGTAGGGCTCAAAGCTCTTTAAATATGCAGGAAATGTTCCCCTAACAAGCTTTCACTACTTGGGAGCTGCTCTGCAAAGTTCCAGTGGCAGAGGAGTGGTTTTTCTGAATTCAGTGTCATTGGGATGGGTGATTGTGCTTGGGGTAAAGGTGGCAGCAGCTGGTTCAGGCATGTGAGGGCTGGGGCAGCTTTTTAACCCAGTCCTGAGGAAATCCTGCACCTCCAGGAGTACTGAATATAGTAGCAAGGAGGATAATGTTATGCAGCTTGATATAACTCAATGAAAAACCCATACCAGGGCACCCTGAGATTAAACAGGTGCTCTTTGAGCACTTCATGTCAATGCTCTATGGCTTTGCTGGGTGGCTGCACTTTGAATAGCACCTCACAGTGAATCATATCTATGTCTTTCTCCCTTTCTCCCTCCTCCTCCTCCATGACAGTGGAGACAAAGCTTTGGCATGATTTCCTGCCTCTCCACCTATGTCACAGAATCACAGAATCCCAAAATCCCAAAATCACAAAATCCCAGAATCCCAGAATCCCAGAATCCCAGAATCCCAGAATAATGAGGTTGGAAGAGACCTCTAAGATCATTGAGTCCAACCTATGTCCTAACAGCTCAACTACACTACTGCACCAAGTGCCATGTCCAGTCTTTGTTTAAACACACCCAGAGATGGTGATTCTACCACTTCCCTGGGAAGAGCATTCCAGAACTTTGTTATTCTTTCAGTGAAAAATTTCTTCCTAATATCCAACCTGTACCTTCTCTGACATAGCTTGAGACTGTGTCCTTTAATTTGGACCCAAAGTTGTTTTTTACTAGCTGTCCTCAGTTCTCAGGGCACAGCTGAAGAGCCCTGGGCTGGGTTTCAGGGTGAGGGGAGGTAATTGGTGCTCCCAGCAAGCAGAGGGGAGGTCAGGGTCACCCAGTCCAGCTTCCCATGGCCAAGCTGTTCTTTGGGATCCAGGTGTATTAAACAGAAGGTGGGCTCAGGAATGAGACAGCAGCTCTCAGGAAAAGCTAATCCAGGTTGTATCCAATTCAGAAATGGCTGCTGATCCAGAGGAACTGGAAAGAAGAGCCCTTAAGAGAGTGAATTTATATTCTGAGCTTTTGCTTCTCACTCACAGCTGTCTGAAAAACATCACTCCCTCCCCCTCCCACCCTGAGCTACTCAATGAGAAGAGCACAAGGAGAAGGAACAGCTCAGATCTGGATGGGCTGTTTGTCAGGTATGAATTCTCTCATCCAGCCACTCTCACTTCTATTCAGCACATGTAATGAATGTCTGAAAAATCTGGAAATTTATGTTCAGATCAATGGGAGCTGATTAATTACCTAAGATGTATTCAGATAACAGAGTTGAGAGGAAAAGCAAAGGCAATGCTTTCAAAAATGCTCAATGAAGTAAACCAAGTACATTGGGAATGTGTTTAAAGGATAAGTGCAAAGACGACCCAGGCAAGCGAGGTATCAAAGAAAGGAGACATCCAAAAGCCAGTCTTACAATCAACAACATAGACATGAAGGAGAAAAGAAATCTCTAAAGCTATTAAAAATCTGGAAACCTATTAAAAATGGATTAAAAAAGGTACAAGGAAATCAAATCAAGAGACGAGGAGTGGCACTTGCGAAAGAAACCTTAAACAGAGTGGAAAAATTACTCTTTGATCCAAGTGAATTTGAATAGTGGCTCCAGCCATGATGGAAAGCAGCACTTTCTTATTTCACAGATGGGATGTAGATGTGCCTCCAGTCCACAGCAGCACTCCAGAGGGTTCATCCTGCCTGTTCAGCTGTGGTTTCCCCACCTCAGGTGACCAGTGATTCCAGAAATGGTTAAAAATCCAGGCTCTGCTCTGCCTCCTGCTCCAGCAGCACATCAGCAAACCCTGCCCATGTCTCAGAGGTGTGTTTGGACTGGGAAGAGCACAGGACAGCCAGAGCAAGGGAAGGGCTGAGCCTGTCTCCCAACTCCCTGCACAATTAACCCTCTCAGCACCAGGAGCTGCCAGGGGCCCTGCAGAGAGGTTGTGCCCAGCCTGCACTGCTGGACACAGCTCAGCACCTTGAGGATTTAAGCTCTTTGTCAATGGAGCAGACTCTGAGCGATGGGCATGGGAAAAAGTTGAGTTAATATTCACACAAAGAAAGCTCCTGGGTTGATGTCCTGTCTCAAAGCACAGCCCTTCTACAAAGAACTAACATTTTATCCAGTATATGATGGGGAATCTCTTCTGCTGCAGCCTTTTAGAAACACCACAGCCAAGCACCAATACCTGGGGTGAAAGCAGGTGCTTCTGGAGGTTAGAATGGACTTTCCCAGCTCTGCCCCTTCCAGATAAATATTGACCAGATCTGTCTTTCTTGTCTCTCCCAGATGAAAATCGACTGGCAGCTCTAATTTCCCCACTTTCTCACTTCCATTTTTATTTTGTCTGTACAAACATCAACACTAACACCCAAACATTACTTCAGTGGCAAAGGAATAATAAAGTTCCACAAACCAGGTGATTTACCTAAGAGTCACATGAAAGGTTGAACATTCCGAGATACCAGAGGCACTTGAGTGCTGGCCATCATTGCTGCACCTCCAGGAGAAGCAACCAGGCAAGTCTGGCTGTGCTGCAGGAATGCTGAGCCACACCTTTCACCTCCTGCCCATCCCCTTTTCTCACATTGCCCTCCCCAACCAGAGGATGAGAAAACACCTCCAGCACTCACACCACACAGCCCACCAGGAATGTCTCCATCTCTTCTCCAAGCCAAGGTTTCCCCCTTCCCCTCATCTTCAGGAGACTTTTCCAGACCATTACTGCTCTTCTGTTAAAAATCTCCTCATAACTCCCTGAATGCTTTCATGGCCTGCATGCTGCATTTGTTCTTGTTCCAAGACAGTCCTTTAGCTTAAGTAGTTTCCTTCCTCCTCTCTGTTTATTCCCCATTCTCTCAGGTCTCTTTTGGCCATTGTTTGCTCCTCCTGCACCAGCCAAGCCTCCCCATCTATGGGCAGATGAGCTCAGCCCCTTCCAGAGCCTTTTCCTGCCCCTTCAAGGGTGGGAGATGTTTGCAGAGCTCCTGGCTGTGCTCACACCTGGGCAGGGACACAGTTCTCACTCTCACCCATTCCCAATGCGATAAACATTGCCTGGGATCAGCCTTTTCCAGAGCTGCTCCATGCTGGCAGCTCCCCATCCCCTGTGACAGAGGAGTGGAAACAACTTTCTCTTCTATTCTGCCATTTCCAAGTGATGAGGCCCAAGCTCCAAGCAGAAATTCATGTTATTACTCCCAGAGTGCACAGCTCTGCACTTTGTACTATTACATTTCATTCTGCTTCTATTACTTCCCTTGTCAGGATCATCCAAGTGTTTTATTTGTTATATTTGATCCGATTTTCCATTTACCTTTGGGTCTTTAATTATTCTTTCCTTGCAAATTTATTCTGAGCTTTGCATACCGTTGATGTCTCCAGTTGCCTGGATCCTTTATTTCTTTTTTAAAACTGGCTTGTCATTTTTCTGCTTGACTTATGTATTAAAAATCCTGGAGAGTGGACTCATGATTTCGTGTGCCAGTTCTTTTAGGAGTCTGGGTTGGATTATTTGTTCCCCCTGGCTTCAGTGCATTAAAGCTCTTTCAGTTTTGGTTTCACCTTGGATGCTGAAATTTCCATTTTTATAAATCTCATGCCCATTAGCGATCGTCCCTGTGCCCTTTTGTCCTGCAGCAGCCTCTTTCTTGAAAATTGAAGCAAAATACTAATTTTTGGGGGTTTTTTATTTCCTCCATCTTGCTTTCTTTTTTGTCTGTGTGACCTGGGATTTTTATTTAAAATAAATTTGCAAGTTGTAACTCCCCTTGAGTTTTGGGAACTTCTGCCATAAATTTGATGGAACAACCTTTGTTCCCAGGGTCTGCAGGTGACCACAGCCCCTCTCCCCATAAGAATACTCTCAACACTACTTTTAACATTACTGGGCAGCTGAAGAAAAAGTCAGATTCCTTTCTTCTGCTCGTATTTTGTAACAATAAGAACAACCTTGTTCACCTGCTCACCTAGCAGCAAAATCTTATGGCAACAATAAAGTAAGAACCGAAACAAGAAACTTTTCTGAGAAATCAGCAACCTTTTCCCCTGCACACGTGGTTCCTGTGGTTGGATTTTTATTTAAAAGAGCTGAGGTTACTGATATTGCAATTTAGATCTGACAAAAAAAACACCTCTCTGCAAAAAGCTGAGGTTTGTGCTCTGCATTTCTTCTACTTGAAAATTCCTCAGGTGCCTACAAGTGTCTCTGGATGGGTTCTAAATAGCCCAACCAAGCAAAGAAAAAGCATTTTTAAGGGGAACCAGTGTTAGAGAAGAGAGCCTGGAGAGATTTGTTCCACACAAAGATAATCTGCAGCAAAATAGGACATCCTGCATCAGCCTTTCCCATCCTCTCTTTTGTTTGAGTGTTTCTCATCTGGTCTGGGCTGTTCATTTTTTTTTTGGTTGGTTTGATTTGGTTTGGTTTTCATGAGATTCATTTTTTCACTGAAATATTAAGTCTAGGGTGAGACAACAGGATCCACTCCTTTTTAGTGTCCAGTGGAAAGCATTTCTCATCCCAGTGAAAAGTGCTGACACATCAAAGACTTTCCCAATTTATACTGAGATGAAACCATTTTAAAAACCATTCCTATTAAAAAGAAGATAACATTATATCCCTGAGTTCAGGGCCACACAAACCTGGACCCAGCTCTGTCTTTTCCTTGAGCTAACCCAGCACCTCAGATCTAACCCAGTCTCATGTTCCCTCAGGATTGTGCTGTCCCCAACACTTTTGGGATGTTCCAGGAGGGACAGGAGTGTCCTCATGTCACACAGAGCTGGGGGTGAAACCAAGGAAAGTGGGAATTCCAGTGGGTGTGGGGCTGGGATGGATGGGAGCAAACATCTCAGGCAGAAGGGGAGGCTGTGGAAACAGCAGAAAGGGGTGGCTGAAAGGCAGGGGAGGACCCTATCAATAGAGAAACACGTGAACTCACCATCTCTGGTGGCCAGAGATTCCCCAGCTCATGGTTTTCAATATGGGGGATCCTCACTGAGGAATTATTCTGGGGGGCCCAGTCCAACCCCAGCTCTGCTGATGGTCCTGAGAGTCCTGCCAGGTACATCCTGCAGGTCCCACTGGGGGTTTCCCAAATGCTGAGTCCAAGCCATGACACAAAGCTCTTAGGACATAAATCTGTGTCTTTGGAGCTGCCTCAGCTCTGCTGCAAAAGGGAACAAGGACAGAGATGAGTTCTTGAAAAGCATTTGGTCAAGAAAAGAGTTCTAGTTTTTGTCTGAACTGTTAACTTCCCTCATAGTGAAATAATTCCTTTATTAATGATGTCCAGCCTAACTTAGGAAAAGAAAGTGAGATAATTCAGTGTTTCTCACTCCTCTGATTAACCAAAAACATGATTTTAGGCAGTGATTTTTCCCTATCAGACCTCCCAGATTGTGATTATTTACCACATGATAAAAGCTTTTTCTAATGAAATCAAGCATGCACTAATAACGACTAGATTAGCTTTGACAGTGCCACCTTTTGCTCCAATTCATGCAAAAACTACCAGAGAATGATCTTAGGAGCACAGGGAAGTTGTGTGGGTGCTGTTGCTGGAGCTCCTTTTGTGTGGGATTTTCCACAGGCTGCATTAGTGGGACTGAGCCAGCACAAAGGCTCCATCTGAGAGCTCATCACACAGTCATTTACTGCAGGTCCTGCTATAAATAATGCATCCAGCGGGGAGCTGAACAGCCCTTCATGGAGCAATGCACTCAGGCTTCTTCCTCCCACAGAGGCCAAACCCCACGTGTGTGCTGGGATCACAGGAGAACGTTCCCAAATCGCCTCGGGGACTTGGGCTGAGGACAGGAAAACCTCTGGGATTCAGATCTTACATCTCAGTCAAGGTGTTTATGTGTCTGTCAGGCTATTCCTTCCTTTATTGTCAGGACATGCTGGCTGAACAGCAGAAAGCAGGCAAAGATCTGTTTGGATATTCCATAGGGATGAGATGTGGGTTCCCTGTGGGCTTTTCCAGTCACTCCAGGGAGGGCCAGCAGTGGAAGGGAGGACAAGAATGGTCACAGCTGCACTGTCCCCAGAGACCCCCAGGCTGCTCTTGGCAGGGATGGGGATGAGGAGGATGAGGACTCATCACAGCCTTAGTCCAACACCTGCAAAATAAGAAAATTATTGGTAAAATTGACTATGAGAAATGGGGTCAAAAGCTTTTCTGAAAATCCATTTGAAGGCCTTTTTTACCCATCCAAGAGGAGGACCCAGGTGATCCATTCTTCCTGCCCTAGCCCTGCCTGTGTAGTGAGGATGGAACCTGGAGCTGCTCCCACAGAGCTGTGCAGTCTGTGCCTCCCCAGGTTTCCAGCACAGGGGCGGTTTTAGTGACAGACTGGATATTTTTGGTTTCTCTTCCACCTCTTCTCTCTCAAGAATCTGAAGAGATCTTGGCTGACACCTTCCCTGCCTTGTGTGTTTTGCTTTTTTTTCCCCCTCTTTATTATTTCAGTTAACCCCCTCTTGTGTCCCCTTACAAAACCCCAATGGAGCTTTGGCCTTTCTACCTACAAACATGCCACAGCTGTGTGAGGTTTCTACCATTCAACATGAATCATGGAGATTCCTTGGAGTTTTCATGCTTTTCCTTCCCTTCACTGGCATTTCAATGGTGCCACAATTTTTTTGCAGTCTTCCAGTCTCTGACACAAGAAGCTCTCTTGCTGCCTGTTTCACTGGGGGCTGGTTTGGCTTCAAGTCCACTCATGTCCTTCACAAGGGTGGTTTCTTCTCTCTGTTCATGAAGTTTCTATAGAGCAGGAGAGGCATTTCCCCAGGACAGGGGTCAATTATGGATGTGAGATCCTAACACAGAGCATCCCCAAGGTGTGGAGGCTTCTCCTGGGCAGTGAGCTGAAAAAGCAAATAAAGAGAGATCTGTTGCCTGCTCTACTTTGCCTCCACCCTGGAAGGGTGTTGTGCACGTGCCTGGGTATGGAGCAGGGATGTGTTGGTGCAGGTGAAGGTAGCACACACCCAGGGATAGTGCTGATGGCTTTCTTGGGCAGAGGTCCTCAATCCAGAACCATTTTTGCTCAGCATGGAGTGCAGGGGTGAAACAAAGCCATGCCCACACCTAGTGAGGATGGTCTGAAGGCCAGTCAGACATTCAGAAGCTGATGTTTGTCAGCTGCCATGAAGAAAACCCTTCAAACCCTCCTAAAAACCACCATAAAATTGGTGTAGCTCTGTGGGACCCTTGAGATGTGTTCTGTTTGTACAACAGTGAGTTCAACAACAGCACATCCACAGGCCCTGAGCAACAGCCTCAGGTTGTCCTTGGGGTGCAGTTTGAGCTGCAGACACATCAGGGCACCCTCAGCTGCCCTGACACTGCCCCTGCCCCCTCCAGGCTCCAATGTGGAGATTGTTTATCCAACAGGTGTTTGTTTGATTGGTTTCATGGGAATTGTTTTTACTTAATGACCAATCACAGCCAGCTGTGTCAGGACTCTGGCAGAGAGAGTCACAAATTTTCATCGTCCTTTGTAGCCTTCTGTCTGTATCCTTTCTCTACTCTTTAGTATAGTTTAGTATAGTACTCTTTAACATAATATCATATCATATCATAAAAGAATAAATTAGCCTTCTAAGAACATGGACTCAGATTCCATCCATCCATCCATCCATCCATCCATCCATCCATCCATCCATCCATCCATCCATCCATCCATCCATCCATCGTCTGGGGCATCTCACAAATACCACATAAACCTGCTGGGATATCTGGGGAAAAGCCTAGCAAAGGCATCTGGAGTGGGCTCACAGACAGGAGTGATTGTTTGTAAAGCTGTTAAACTCTCAGCAACACAATGATACATCACAACAGCTTCATCAGAAGCCCCCACCTTGCTCGTGGCTCCTCCTGCCCCACAAACTGCCCATCCCCAAGGGTGAGCCCTACAGGAAGCCCTGGGGCTGTGGGGCAGGGTCCCACTCTGGGCAGCCTCCACCCCCAACTGGGATCAAAATTCAGCCACTGGGAACTTGGGTTGGAGTCAAATCCCTGGTTACACCATGAGAGTCCCCAGATTATTAAGCAGGGAAGCAGCAGCCCAGCTTTGTTTGAGAAGGGATTTAGGAAATGTAACAAGCTGTTTTGTTGTTAGATGCTGAAAGGGGAAGAACAGAGCTGTAGTAGTTGTGTTGGTTGGTTGTTTCTTTTTTTTTTTTTTTTTCTCAGTCCCTTTTTATCTTTTGGCAGCCCTTTGTACAATTAAATAGCTCCACAGGGATGCCATATGTTGCCAATAGTTTTACACTTCTCAGTAGTGGGAGGCTGGAACACTTTCCAAATTGACATGATAGGAACCCATTACAAAATTCTTCTCTAAGAGGAACAGCTAAATGTTCTGTCAAGGAACTGAATTAAAAATAGACCAACTGCTATTGTTATCTCCCCTGAAGAATGCACTTGGCATCACCCACAGCGTGGTACAGCTGGTGGTACATCTCTGCTCCTGGGAGCCCCAGCAGGAGCCTGCAGGGCTCTAAGGGGTGAGGGCAGGGCTGGGGCCATACCCAGGGCCAGAGGGATGGGTTTGGGACCTGCCATCCTCTCAGGTTGCTGTTGATAATTGCTGCCCCGAGATGTGCAAGATGTCTCTGCTTCGGCCTGCACAGCTGAAGAACGAGTCTGGACTCTTCACTTTTTGGTCTTGAGGTTGTTTATTAATTCTTATCTATAAAATTTTCTTTCTGCCCAGCTGAGATCAGCTCAGCAGGGCAGCCTCTGACCACCCCTGAGGCGGTGTTGTCCTTTTATATTACAAACTACGTATAACATATTTACACTTAATTCCCAATACCTATCACCTATATTAGACAGTGCACTTCTACCCTAAACCAATCCCAAAGTGCCAACATCACTGCAGAAAATGGAGAACAAGAAGAAGAAAGAAGGGTTAGACACACCCAAGTTCCTCCATCTTGTCCCCATAACCCCCATACCAAAAAATCCTAAAATCTACATTTTCACCCTGTGATAATTTTATTATTACACCATTCAAATCTCTGTGACTTTCAGGTCCTCATACAAAGCTGGTAACTTGCTCCAAGGGTCACAATCAAATCCCCAGGTGCTCTGGGCTGTGTGCCAGGGTCTCTGAGCCTCTGGCGGGGTCCTCGACAACTCTGGACACCCGGAGGGATGTGCTGAGTTCTGACACCTTCCCTTCCCCACAGCAGCTGAACAACGTGGTCCCACCAAACCCACTGCCCTGGGCAAGGCGCTGTCCCAGCCTGTCCCTGCCTGCCACCACAGAGGACACCCCAGGAGGGACACCATGGGGCTGTCTGCCTTGCCTAAGCTCCAGCATCTCCTAGATGAGCTTTTCCTGGTGTGCTGGAGCACAGTGTCACCCAAGTGCTCCTTGGGTCAAAGATGGGAAGCATCAAATCCACTTCAGTGGTGGACAAAACAGCTCCAGATGGATTTTACTTCCCTGTGAGGGTGGGCAGGCCCTGGAACAGGGTGCCCAGAGCAGCTGTGGATCCCTGGAAGTGTCCAAAGCCAGGCTGGACTGGGTTTGGAGCCTCTTGGGTGTCCCTCCCCATGGTATTTATGGTCCCTTCCAACCCACACCACTCTGTGATTCTACAATTCTCTGAATTTATTTCCTCACAATCTGATGCTTTCATGAAAAGAGGCATTTTTGCCCTCCCCCATCTCCCCCTTATCTCTGACTGCCTTGTTCTTTACTTGTTTGCTTAGTGGCTCCTCTCTGCAAGGGCTGGTTGTGCTGTGGGACCCGTGGTGACACATCCAGCACAGTGCTGTGGGTGGTGCAAGGGGGATCTCTTAATAGCCTGATAACAGCTATTATGTAAATACCACATACTGGAACAAAATGCTTCATTTCAACCTCAAACAGGGTGGGGTTAACTACCAGAACTGAGTTGTTTACCTTGGGTTGAAATGCCTGAATAGGGGGCTTTGAAAATCTGCTCCCATGAATTACTGGTTTCCACAAGGGCTTCTGTTCTATGGTAGTGACAGCTTAAATAAGCAGAAGGATTTTCTTTTTTGTCTCAGTTATGCCTCTCCTACAATCCCAGAGCATCATTCACACAATCAAAAATTGCCAGTGTGCCAGGTACTACAATTGCAGTCAGAGCTGCCCCTTTATTTACTCTGATGCTGTGCTGACACTGAGTTAGTTTGAAAAAAATCAGATTAAAAAAAGCCTCTGTGATTCTTACTTGAAGTTTGCACTAAGAAACAATAAACCAGCAGCAAAATAACCAGGTGGCAATGTTGGGTCAGGGTGAATTGATCTGGTTTTGGTTGTCTGGCCCTGCAGTGAGCCATGCCAGAGGATCCCTGGGATGAACCTGCCCTGGGGCCGTGTTTGTGGAGCTGTGCTGAGAGGAAAGGTGTGTTAACCTGGCTGCACCCCACCTGAATGGGGTCTGCACACCTCTGTGAGCCCAGTGACATGTGTCTGTGCTTGCAGAGTTCTGCAGATCTCTCTGGAGCTGTATCCAGGGGCCAGAGAGGTGGCAGTGGTGTAAAACATAACCAGTGTAATATAACCTAGTAATTCAGACACCTGGGCTATTAGAGGGTCAGCTCCAAAACAAGGGATTTCTCTGTGTCTGCCAAAAACCCCTCAGAGGTCAGTACCTAGTGGGTGCTGTGTTGTGTGGGTACAACTATGAAAGATGCATTGTAGAAGGACCCATGAGGGGGATTTCAGATGATTGGCTTTAAGGCATTTACAACATGGTGTGGCAAAAGCTGATAGGCCAAGAAACACTGATAGTGTATTGTAATTAAGAAATAGTTGGCTTCTGGTTGTGATGGTGTGAGTTATACCATCTGTATTGTCTCACCCTTCACATGAGACTAAAAATAGTTACCCCATCTCAGTTACCCCATCTCTGAATCAGAAAATAATCTAATCCAACGGTAGGGCATATCCAGAACCATGCTGTAGCAATGCCACTTTGATAAATTGGAACTCAGAGGATAACATGCTCCAATTGTTTTTTCCTTTTTGCCATTGGGGTCACTTGATCAAACACTGCCAGAACCCAGGACATCCCTCTGGCTGTCCTAGACTGCCAAGACCCCTGGAGGGGGCTCAGAGACCCTGGCACAGAGTCCAAGGTGCCCCTGTGGTTTTGATTATGACCCATGGGGCAAATTACCAACTTTATATGAAGATCTGCAAGTCATGACAGTTTAAGCAGAATGATAGTGAATTTATCACAGGGTGAAAAAGCAGATTTTGGGGTTTTTAGAATGAAGGTTCAAGGGGCAAGATGGAGGGATCTGGTTGTGTCCAGCCTTTCTCCTTCTTCTTCTTGGCCTCCATCTTCTGCTGTGATGGTGGCACTTACAGATTGGTTTAGAGTAGAAGCTCACTGTCTAACATAGGTGATAGGTATTGGGAAGTTATGGTAAATAATGTACACGTAGTTTTTAGTATAAAAAGATAACACCAGAGTGCCTCTATCTGACCTGCTGAATGGACCTCGGCAGGCCAGGAGAAAGAATTTTATAAATAAGATACAATAAACAACACTGAGACTGAGAAATGAAGAGCTCCAATCCTTCTTCAAGTGCCAGGCTGGGAAAAGAGACTTTCTAACACATCTGGGGGTCACTCTGAACAGCAGAGATCCCAAGAAAACACCACGTCAGCTCCTTCTCCTCTGTGAATCCCACCATGACAGCCACAGCTACAGGGAGGGCTGTCCCCAGCCTGTCCCCTTCTGCAGCTCACCATGGAGCCTCTGAGGGCTCTGGAGGCCTTTGGGTCCCCCATTTTTGGGGGGATGCTGCAAACCCTCCATGCCTTTAATGGGAGAAGGTATGGACCCACCTGGTCCTGTGTCATGTTCCAGCCAATATTTTACCTCCCAGACAGGGGTAAGAGCCTGCAGGCTGGAGTAAATCAGCATTTCAGCCTCTGAGGCCAAATCCAGCCTCAAGGCAGGGAGAGGATTTCAGAGGAGCCTGAACCTGGCTGCTCTGGCTCCCTTTGTGGTGCTGCCAGATTTGAGCTGGGCAGAGCTGAACTCTTGAAGGGCTGCACAGAACTGGAGTGTGACTTCTCCCTCTTGTCCTTTCTGGGTGGCCCCACGTGGGAGGATGGAGCCACCCCTGGAGGAAGGACACCCATTGTGCCTTTCCTGGGATGTGCTGGGCTCATGGAGGGGCTGTGGGGAAACCTGAGCTGTGTCTGTGGAGGAGCTCAGGCTGGATCATCGAGCTCTGTCTCCTCTGAAGCTCAATGAATCTAGAAAACCATCTCCCCTTGTCATCTGTGCTGAGAGATTCACAGCACCTGCACAAAAGTGCTTTTATGTCTGCTTCATGCATATTGAGAGTTGACATTAAAAGAGGGGGAAAGAAAGAACGATCCATTAGGCTCTGTGCACTAAATCCTAGATTTCAAACTGACACATCTAAAAATACCTGTGATATGAAAGCAGATACAGCATGATAATTATATACTGCAGGTCTATTGTACCATTGTGTTCTATATGGGATTCCAGGAGCAAACCATCCTAGTTCAAATGGGGAACCTTGCTGCTGGATGGATTAATATCAGCAGCATCTCAAAATGCTCCAGACCCTAAACCAGGGCTCCTCAGTGCTGGGAGTTGGCACTGGGTGGCTCTTCCTTGCCCAGGTTTGATGGATTTCTTTGAAAAGTCTTTTGGTAGCTGGCCTGAAACCAGTTTCTTGTGAGAAGTGGCGAGCACCTGTGCCTTCCCAATTTCTGGAGAGATTTTTCATGTCCTCAGATGTGGTGGAAAGAATGGGTCATTAAAATACTGCCCTCAGGTTGGCATTCAGAGCCCCCAGGCTCTGAATCATTTAACCATGGCAAAGGATGAATTTTGTGTGTTTCTGGCAATTTCCTGTAGTTAAAAACATCAGTGAAAATTAAGATTAAATTGTAGTCTCATTAGCTAATGATTTAATTTTATATAAATAGACCCAGTAAATCATGTTCATCATTGCATAATAACACAATAATGTGTTTGTTTGTGTTGAAAATGATCTCCAGAAGATGCACCATCCATATCCCTGCATACAAACCATCTCCCAGCTCTCCCACTCTGACTCAGTGACTACACAAAGACAGACTTGCCTAAAAATCAAGCCTGCTGCTAGAATTCTGCTTCCTGCCTGAGAAAACATGAAATATCCCCTTCATCTAGGTGAAACAGCAACAGAGTGGTGGAAACAGCTATTGAGGGAGCAGGGTCGAGGACAGACCCACGCTGCAAAGTCCCTGGTGCTGGGATCTGAGCTGGCATTTTGCAGCTTGTAATGATTCTGAAAAGTCCTGGTTGGGTGGGGTTGGTGAAGGTCCCATTCCCTTGCTAAAGGTTTTTTGGGAACCTCTGGCTGGCTCTGCCAGCCTCACCTTCCACGTGGCCGTGTCACTGAAGCCAGCTGGGATCCCCCAGATGAAAGACTCTATAAAAAGGCAAGTTACTCCCTATAATTTAAAAGTATTGCCAACCCCAACTGTTAAAAACTTCTGAGGTTCCCAAACCATGAAACCAGCCAAACTGTCACAAGGTTTTCACTTTTAATTGGAACTCCTCCTTGTTTTCTCTCTGGTTTTTGAGCCTGGGTTTGGGACCTGCTCTCATTTGCAGGGAAAAGTCACGACGAAGCACAAAATCTCTGGGTTTCAGAACTGAAACACAAATATCTCTCCATCACGTGTGTATCTCTTAGAAATGGGGTTTCTAAAATGTCAAAGAGGGGGGAGCATCCTGACAAGAGCCCCAGAGAGGAGCAGGTGCCTCTTTGCTTCCCATGCGTGGCTCCCCAGCTCTGCCGCTCCCAGAGGGGAACACAGACCCCCAAGGCAGCTTTGTCCTTTCCCAGGGAGAGCCAGGGCAGCTCTGTGGGAGGAAATCACTCCTGCTGCTCTCTGAGAACAGCACCTGCATTGAAGTGGGTCAGAGAGAGCTGTGAAGTTCACACGTCCCTGCTGTGAGAGCAGGGGACGTGTGACAGGGAGGGTGCGGATCTCACCTCTGCTGCTGAGCTCTGCTGCCAGCAGAGGTGGCCAGCACAGGGCATGCGATTGATACTGGTGCTCAATGCCAGAATTGCTAGAAAAGCCCCCAGGAAGAGCCCCAGAGGGAGGTGATTCGTTTTTGTAATTGCTTGTTGCCTAACAGGGATGGTCTCTCCAGCCTCTCCTGGCAGTGAGTTCTCTGTGTTTTAGGGGCACTGAAAGCAAACACCGCCCAACCACAGTGTTTCAGAACTGAGGTTTGAGCCTCTTTGTGTCTCTTCCTGTGCTCAAACCACAGGTCAGGCTCTCAGCTGTGCTTCTGGAGACAAGTAGAGTTTTGCTCCCACAGACCTACCAGGTGGCATATACAAGCAAGGGTTACAGTCCCCTGTCAGGGGACAGAGCTTGGCTCGTGTCCCCTTCCTCAGGAAATGAGGGAAAACAGGTCCCAGGTGTCCCAAATCCTTGTCTCTAGCAGTTACTTCTGCACAAGGCATGACCACGAGTCTGGGATGAGCACATCGGGGGAGCATGAGCCAAAAATGAGGCCTTCAGGGGATGAGATGGGCAGTGCCCACTCCCACTGATGGAGGGTTGGAATGGCAACCCCCAAGGTGCTGTGGAAAAAGCTTCAGTTTCCCCTCTGCTGCTTCTGGAGACAGGCATTCCTGGGAAAGGCAGGAGTAGCAAACCCCAGAGGACAGAGCAAGCCCAGATTTGCTCAGGAATCAGGACCTGCAGAAAGTTCTTTGAGGCAAACAGCCACAGCCCTGGGGATGGATGCCTCAGCCTTTGGGGCTGCTTTATCATTGCAGTTCTTTCTGTCAGGCTGCTTCAGCTTCTGCCCAGAGCAATGAGCCTTTTTCCCAGCAGGGACCCCTTCTCTTAGCACTGGCAAACAGACCCCAAGTGTCCCAAGTCCTTGTCTCTAGCAGTTACTCCTGCACAAGGCATGACCACGAGTCTGGGATGAGCACATGATGGGAGAATGAGCCAAAAATGAGACCTGCAGGGGCTGAGATGAGCAGCGCCGAGGGATGGAGGGGCTGGAATGGGATCCCCCAAGGTGCTGTGGAAAAAGCTGCACCTCTGTGCCTCAGTTTCCCCTCTGCTGCTTCTGGAGACAGGCATTCCTGGGAAAGGCTGGATGAAAGGCAGGAGTAGCAAACCCCAGGGGACAGAGCAAGCCCAGATTTGCTCAGGAACCAGGACCTGCAGAGAGCTCTCTGAGGCAAACAGCCACAGCCCTGGGGATGGGATGCCTCAGCCTTTGGGGCTGCTTTATCATTGCAGTTCTTTCTGTCAGGCTGTTTCAGCATCTGCCCAGAGCAATGAGGCTTTTTCCCAGCAGGGACCCCTTCTCTTAGCACTGACAAGACCCAGGCCTTGAAGAAGGAGTCAGGGAGCAAAAGGCCATGAGGCAGGTGAAGGCAAAACACAGTTTCAGTGACTGTGTAACCCTGCCTCTCTCCATATGTGCTTTTTCTTGCTTTTCCTCCCAGCTTTCAAGAATCTGTCACAACAGTTTTCCACTGAAACACCTCTCCTGGCAGAAACCTGACTTTAGATACCATTATTTGTACAATTTCCTGAGAACACATGCTGCTGTAAGGACTTCCCTACTTGTTTAAGGTCACTCACCCTGCAGTGCATCTCCCTATCAGTGCCAGGTGTGTGTGTAACACAGAAATTCTCAGGAACAGGAGCCCCGAAATCAGTTCTACAAGGAAATTAGGACAAAGGGAGATACTACACCTTTCCTTGTTATTTTTCAGAGAGAGAAAAAGTTGCAAAGCAGGAAGAGAAAGGGAGTTGTGTGAGTAGCAGAAAAGGAAAAATAAAAGGGGGAAATAAAAAAGGGCATAGAGAAGGAAAGAAACCGGGGGTAAAAGTGGGGGAAGGCAAAGCCACCTGTCCCATGGGCGGTGTCTGGGCTCCGTTACTCCACGGCTCTGCAGCAGGTGCTGCTTTGATCCCACATCCTGCCCTGCTCGGTGATAACAGCCCACAGGACCCCTGCCAAGGGCCTCATCCCAGAGTTTATGGCTCTGTCCTGTGCCCAGAGGTGCAGCCATGGTGTTTGTAAACCACCTGTGAGGACAGAGCTGTGCCGTTCTCCTCTGCTCAGCCTGGCTGAAGAGGGAAAGGAGGGAAATTTGGGAGATAAATGGAATAAAAATGCCCTGTGGGTAAACTCCAGAAATCCCATGTAGCTTGGCTTGCTTTTTATAGGATTAGCTATTCCTCTGCATCATCACACAGGGATAGATGTGTCAAAGCAGCACAGATTACTGTCGCTATTAAGGTCACCTGCGGGAGCTACTCCGGATTCCCTCTGATAGCACCAACCCCAAGTCTATTCAAGCAACATAAAGTCAGACAGGCTGTGACAAATTTCTAAGCTACTTCCCCAGTGCTTATCCTGCCTCAGCCATGAATCCCCAGCGTTGGTGTGCTGAGCACAGGGAGCAGGGGCTGCCAGGGTGGGCACGGCCAACGTTCGGGAAAATCCAGTGGCTGCGGTGTTTGCTGACAGGAATGGGAATGATATTTGTTTTCTGATAAAAAGGTTGGTACTTTGCACTTTTGCAAGGTGTTTTTAAAAGCAGGTACTCCAGGGAGGGATTTAACTCCTTCCAATAAGCCCTGTCCCTGCCTCTGCCCATAGAGATGTCATAAAACCTCATGAAGTTCCTGAGTGCTCAAAGACATCCAGAAGAAAGGTCCAGCCCAAATGAAAGTCCATCCCAAAGGAAAGCTTCAGGATAGTGAAGCTTTTAGGGTTCTGGCAATGACTGTGCCTCACAAAGCATCTAATCCCTGAGAAAAGTGCTGTTGGGCCTGGTGCCTCTCTCTGCTCTCACATCTCTCTGGTGGGAGAAGGAACATGGAAGGACTATTTGGGATGAGAAGCCCATCCTCACATGGGGACTGGTTCCCTGGTGATTCGCGTGCTGTGGGAGGGGTGGTGGTGCCCAACCACCTCCTTTGGCTGAGGCATGAACTAGTTAATGAGAGAAAGTCAGCTAGGAAAAAATTATATTGGTGAGCACTCTTTGCCAAGTGACAGAAAAAAGATTGGTGATTCATTTCAGGGGGTAACTGTAGTTCAAAGCTCCTCAGAGAAGGTTAACTACTTGTGACAATATGCCCAGAAATAATTTATTTGGCAGCAGATGAGAAAAGATTAAAAAAATAAAAAAAGTTGAATAAACTATTTTTGGATAGTGCCGGACAGCCAGGACCAAGGAGCAGAACATAAGGATGGGTCTATGCAGCCAAACCCCAATGGGGTGGTGGGTCCCACACACCTGCACCCACAGAGCATTGCGGTGACAAGGAGGAGCTGGTCCTGCTTGGATCCTGTCCCTGGAGTGCCCAGCCCTGTCTCCCTCCCACCCTCCTGAGTTTCCATGCTCCGTGGTGGGCACTGGGCCAGTTTGCTGGAGGAGCCTTGCAGAAAGAAACCTTTGGTCAAGGGGTAAAATTCCTTGGGAGTGAGAGCTGCCATGCCAGGCAGCAGCAGAGCCAGAGCAAGAACCCCCTGATTAGTATTCCTAGAGCTCTGCACTTTTTCAGGAGAGAAGCACCTACATTTAGCAGGCAGAGTAAATATCAGGCCTTAATATTGTGTGTTAATAGACTCGCTTCTGCAGCTACTGATGAGTGTAGTTTTGGAAAATTTATTGTTGCTATAAAACGAGTCTCTCTCTCTCTCTCTCCTCCCTCTCCCTCTCTCTTCTGCTAATTGACAAAGAGGCCCAGTAATTAAAGGACAATAAAAGTTTTCCAGTAATTAGTTTCTGTTGTTTGGTTACAGGCCATCAATTGTTCTTTAATAATACCAATCGTTAGCATGCAGTAGTCAGTGGGCTCTCAAAGGCTTCTGGGGCACAACCACTTACCAACACTACACATTCCATTCCCATGAGGGCATCCTGCATCCAGCGGGAGATTAACCCTCTCCTAGGATGAAGCACTCCTACCCTGCCTTCGTGTTTTGGGGTAAACAGCTCACATAGCTAATGACCAGGAGATGGCAATTAGGGGAAGGGAATTATCTGTACCTGGGGAGGAGCAGGGGGTAGAGCAGCTCGCGTGGGTACGGGGCAGGGCTCTGGCAGCCCTCCTCTCTTGGGAGGCTGCCCTTCAGCACTGCCCTGCTAAAATTCAGGAAAATATTCTTTCAGGGTCTGATTTTGCAGAGGGGCATTCCCACTGATTTCAGTAGGGTTAAAGGATGAAGTACTTGTGGGGGCTCTATAAGAAAGATAAGGACAGATTTTTGGCAGGGGCTGTTGAAGTAGGACAAGAAGAAATGGTTTTAAACTAAGAGGGTCAATTTAAACTGCATATATGATGGATTTTTTTTTTCACAGTGAGAGTGGTAAAACACTGGCACAGGGTGCCCAGAGAAGCTGTGGCTGCCCCATCCCTGGAAGTGTCCAAGGCCAGTTTGGATAAGATTTGCAGCCACCTGGGACAGTGGAAGGTGTCCCTGCCCATGGCAGAGGTGGATGAGATGAATTTTAAGGTCCCTTCCAAGCCAAACCACTCTGGGATCAAGTGACCATACAGGCAACAAGCAAATCTCAGATTACAGCTTCATATTTGCCTCCCTGAATGGTGCATTTGAAGCTTGAGGCTGGAATTGTTTGTGAGATTTGGCACCCATCTAGCGAGGGCTGGAGACAGCATTCACTGTTGGCCTCTTTTCCCTTGCTGGACCCAGCTGAGGTTGAAATGAGAACAGATCCAGAGAGGCTGGCTCCAGGAGAGACCTCAGCCTGCAGAGATGTCAGGCTCTGATCGTCCTACAGCAGATTTTAAATAGATGCCAAGGATTCCTTAATGGTGGAAGATCCCACACCAGGAGATGTTGCCCCTGAGCTCCAAGATCCCACATCCAGGGATTGCCCCTGACACCTCCTCCTCCCTTCTGATGATGCAGGTATCTCAGCATGCCTGGATTTCCAGCCTGGACTGAGATCCCAACCCAGCCAAGCTCCCTCCCACTCACCTGCCTAATTTTGGGACAAATGGATTTGAAGGAAGTATTGAACAGGAAAAAATGAAAGTAATCCTTCCCCTCCACAAGGTTTTTCACATGCACCTTATTTATACACCTGGCTCACAGTTCATTTGGAAGTTGTCTCTCCAATGAAATCCTTTTTGGTTCTGTGAGTGCTGACAATCTCCACTGGTGTTGCTGGCTTTTTCATCACAGGAATCCTTTGGAAGCTGTGGCTCCTGGAGCTGGGCCCTGCCCAGCAGTGTCAGCCACCACTCAAAAAAAAAAAAAAATTGAGTCTCAGCATTGCAGAGAAAAGGTTTAAAATATGGTCTTCAAAATTCAGCAAGAAAATTTAAAGCCCCTTCCCATCCTTTATTCACACTGAGATACAAATAAATACTCATGGATTGTTTTTGTAAGGCAGAGACCCAGTTTGGGGAGATACAACTCCCAGTTTCTGAATCCTCAGGACTGCAGTGAGGGGAATTTTGCACCAGCTCCTCAATCTGTAGCATTTCCCTAACATTCACAGAAAGCTGATTTTTTAGTTTGTTCTCATATTTCATTTTCTCCTTGTCTCCCACAGCAGGTCCAATGGGAGCTGGGAGAAGTTTTCCAATGGTGTGATCCTCAAACTCACCTCCCTGATGGAGCTTTTATGGACAACTGCTGCCAGGGAGGTGTCACCATGATATTTTCTGAAAAACCCCTTTGCCAGCATTTGTCTCCTGAGAAGCTGAGAAGCCTCAGAAAAGAAATGTCAACAATAATGATCTGATTGCTTGGAATGTTGTCTGGAGGTTCCTCATCAACAGGCGCATCTTTGATTGGTTCCATGTGGATTGCTTTTACTTGATGACCAATCCCAGTCCAGCTGTGTCAGACTCTCTGGTCAGTCATGGGGTTTTATTATTCATTCTTTTCCAGCCTTCTGATGTCTCCTTTCTCTCTCTTTAGTATAGTTTTAGTATATCATTATGATATTATATGGTATGATATATGATATGATATGATATGATATGATATGATATGATATGATATGATATGATATGATATGAATCAGCCTTCTGAGAACTTGGAGTCAGATTCTCATCTCTCACCTCATCCTGGGGACCCTCAACAACACCACAACAGGGATGGGGTTGAACATCAATGGAATCCAGTGGAAGCTGTTCCCAGGGGGCAAAAAGGATCCCTGCTCCCAAGCTGGAGTCCCTGCTGGCCTGGAGGAGCTCCTCTCCTCTCTGTGTTTAACAAAGCCTGGATGTGGCACTGGGTGCCAGGGTTTAGTTCAGGGGTTGGGGCTGGGTTGGACCCGATGATCTTGGAGGTCTCTTCCAACCCAGTCATTCTGTGATTCTCTCCTGCAGGCAGCTCCTGCCCTGCTCTGCCTGTCTCTGCTTTCCATCACAGGTTCCTCACGTGCCACAGCTGAACAGCTTGGGAGGCTCCTGTGAAAAAACCTTGATTTTGCCTAATCAGAATTTTCTGACATTTCCTGGAAGATTCCCAAAGAACACTCAAAGCCTTGAGGAGCCTGGATGCTGGACATGATTCCTGTCCATAAATAGCCAGGCTGAAGTTCAGTTAAACAATCATGGCATCCAACTGTGTGGGCCCTGCCAGAGCTTGGCACGGGCTTGTCCCCCTGAGCCAAGCACAGAGAGTTGTGCTGGGCTGTCTCAGCCTTCCCTTGCTCCCTCTGGCCACCATTTCTGCCCAGCTCCTCTTCTTCATTGTGTCCTTTGGCTCCTCTATCTCCTCCTGGGCTCACCATTGCTCCAGGAGGTGCTAAGGGACCTTAGCCCAGATGTCCCCCAGTGCTCCAAGGCTTGGGGAGGAGCTGTGGAGCTGCAGAGGAGGATGGGGGGCTCCAGGGTTGGCAAGGAGGTGATGAAGTGTGGACAAGTGCTAGGAAAGGCTCCCAAGGCTGGTTCATCGTGCTGCAGGGCAGGAGGGACATGTGCTGGTGCACACAGGGGTGTCCCTGGGGCATGGGCACACCCCTGCAGTGCAAAGGAACTCTCAGCAAAACCCATCTCCCACACAGAGCCCAAAACCTCTTCCATGCACTCCTTGGCAATGGATTTGCCTGCAGTGAGTCCAGCTGGAGCTGCAGGACTACCAGAGAGACCTTGTCCATAAAAGCTCATTTTAAATTTAGTTACAACTTCTCCCCTCTTCATTTCAGGCTTCCCTTGGTGCCCACCTTGGCACAATTTTCTGAGGGACCTGCTGGTGTCCCCAGGGCTCTGGGCACCTGTCCCAGCCTGGAGACCACATTCAGGTGGAGCTCTATGGAAGGAGCCCCCAGAAATGAGCCCAGGGCACTGAAGGAGACCCTTCATCGTCCCTTCCTGCTCCAGCCCAGAGAGTGCAGAGGTCCTACTGACACCTCCCAAGGGACTGAGCTGCTCTCCTTGATCTTGGGAGACTCTTCCAGGTCCTCTTTAAGTACCTGCTTTCCCATCTGTCTCCTACATATTCTGGATTAGACAGGAGCTGAAAATCATCAGCAGAGAAACAACTCTTTTGGAGCATCATCCCTCCTCTTTCTCAGCTTTCAACAGCTGGGAATGGAGGCTGAGAAAGAGGAGAAATTATGCTCCTCTTTCTTGATTTTTTCAAGGAATCAGTCTAGCTCCATCACAGCTGGTGCTGAGGCATGGAGCACACCCAGCAGGAGGAATAAATCTGGAATGTGCCCTCCCTTGTGCCGAGATGGATCAACCCAGGAAGACTTCTGCTCTGTTTGTCACTGTTTTCCTCTGTGGCATCAGATGTTGGGCCTCTTCCAGCAGTTCACTAATGGAAAAGATATAAATGCAAGGGAACATGGATAATAAACTGATGTCTCTGCTTTCACCTGCCTCCCTAAAGGCTCCCTGGGAGTTCATCAGAATTGGGGTTGCAGATTCTCCTTCAGACATCTTAGCAGCAACATCCTCTTCTTCTATAACAACACAGATACCTGCTTGAGCAAAATGCTGAGCAGCCTCAAATCCTGCTGCAACCAAGCAGGATGGGGAGCAACAATTTCTGCTGCCCAAGACAGGACCCTGCATGAAGCCAAGTGCTGCCATCACTTCTATTTTTTTCAGCAAAATGAATGAGTGTTATCAGACAAGTTTTGTCAAGCAAATTGCCCAGGTCTGTGTCTGGTGAGGTGGGGAGATCTTAGAGACACAGGGTGAATTCTTGTCTCCATCCACCTGATGCAGCCCTGGCTTGAATCTGTACCCCATCCTTGGCTTCAGGGATTGTAGAGTGAAGGAAGAGTTACCCATGTGTATAAAGAAATAATTCTCTATTACCTGCCAGTCTGGATTGTGGGACATCTTCCTGTGGGCAGGGATCAGTCCATTAACTCCACCCTTTGTAGAATCTTTATAGAATTATTCTAACCTCTGTTAATCTGAGGGGAGCAGGTTGAAAGGAGAAAACTTTGGTGCATGCAGTTATTATTTTACATGGAAATATGGAAATAATATGGAAATGGAATATCCTGAGCTGGGAGGGACCCACAGGATCACCCATGGCACCCAACAGCCCCACCCTGGGCATCCCTGGCAGCTCCTGGAGCTCTGGCAGCCTCAGTGCCCATTCCCTGGGGAGCCTGGGCAGTGCCAGCACCCTCTGGGGAAGAGCCTTTCCCTGGTATCTACCCTGATATTTGTCAATATGACAAAGTAATAACTACCAAAATGCTGTGGGAAAAGCTGGCAGGGCAATCAGGGCATGAGGAGCTGCTGGCTCAGTGCTGGGGTGCTGCAAAGGGTTAAATAAAGATTGGCTTTCCCTGTTCTCCCTGCTCAAATGAGCTTCCCAAAGTCTGGGTTTGGCCCTGCTGCTGGAGCCCTCCAAAAAGGCTGGACACATCCTCAGACTGCACAGATGTGGTGGAAAGCCAGGGGAGGAATGTTTTTGGCAAAACCTGAGGCATATCAGACAATCCATTTCTGAGACATGGGTCTTAGGGAAAATAAGTGTAATTCAGAGTGTTTGAAGCATCTCCTAATGCTTTTTCATGTCATAGCTCAGAAATGGCTTGGCCTAGAAACTTCAGATTTGTTTAATTCAAGAGCCCTTGACGTAATCTAGCACAGATGAGGGCTTCTGAGAGGCTGCAGTGCTTATTTGGAGTTATTCTCTCCTGAATTAAAAATATATTAGTGTTTCACCAGCTGTGACAGTGAAAAGTTAAGACAGGCTTTCCAGACTTTGTAAAGCAACCTCGGAGTCCTTTTCCAGGATCCCTGTGTCAGAAATTGTTTCACCCACACAAAGGGTGCAGCAAGGCCTGCTGAGAAGGACTGGAAACCAAAGGCAGCCCTGGTGTCTTCATCTGCCAGACCTCCTCAAACCTGATTTTTTCCTCAGCTTGCAGGGAATTCCTTTCTCCTGACTTCAGTGCCCCACTCTGTGTCACTGCTCCCTTGCCAGGTGCACCCACAAGCATCATCCCAGAATGGGTTGGGTTGGAAGGGACCTTAAAAAATCATCTTGTTCCACTCCTGCCATGGGCAGGTGTAGGAGCGTCGGGGGTAGCACGGTCAGGACAGACGGGCATGAGAGATCTCTGCAGGCAGGGCTGGAACTTGGGGTTCATTGCAAAGGGCCTGGGGGCAGGGCCCTGCTGGGAGCTGCCAGACACAGCCCAGAGCAGGCCCCAGAGAGGAGAGGGGGAGAGAGGATGAGAGGGAAAGAGAGTAAGAGAGGCAAGAGAACAAAAGCGCAAGAGAGCAAAAGGGGTAAGAGCATAAAGGGGTAAGAGAGCGAAGTTCCCATTCCAATACAATAAATCTTCTGTGTTGAATATTCTCATTCTCACCAACCAATCTAGTACAAGATACAAATCCTACAGCATTTACATACAGCCTATAAGAATCATTACATTACCATCCTGTGTTACATTTTAAACCCTAAAAACTCCTCTTTGGGCCCCTTCTGCCAAGCTGTAGGGTCTGCTCTGACCCTTGGGCCTGTCTGCAAGCAGAGGGTGTTGTTCCATCAAAAGGGGATCACCTTCAGCTGGCCATGCCATTGTTTTCCAGTTGTTCAGTAACTGAGGGATCTCAAAGCTTGCCTTCATTTCAATCTCGTTTATATTTTCCATATCCTCAAAATCTTTAGCCAGACAATCATATTGATAAGGCTTTCCTGTTTCATCTTCCCCAACAGGCAGGGACATCTTCCACTGTCCCAGGGTGCTCCCAGCCCTGTCCAGCCTGGCCTTGGGCACTGCCAGGGATCCAGGGGCAGCCCCAGCTGCCCTGGGCACCCTGTGCCAGGGCCTCAGCACCCTCACAGGGAACAATTCCATCCCAATCTCCCATCCAACCCTCTGGCAGTGTGGATCCCATCCCTGCAGGCCAGGGAATGCTGTTATATTCAGGTTCAATGCTCAGGCAGAACCCAATTCCCCTCCTCCCAAATGCCCTCAGGAGCCCTTCCCTGGGATTGCCCCCCTCTACCCCCCTGCCAAGCCTGTGCCACCTTCTCTTTGTGGCCAAGGGTGGGCTGAGTTTCCACTCGTCACCCACGTCCCATTCCAGCCAAACCTAAATAAAACTAAAAAGTGTCAGACAACTCCTGGCAACAATTCATCTTAGAGAAGGAAGAGTGAGCCAGCATGAAGTTTGGGAAGAGATCTATTTGTAGTAATAAAACTGGGGAAAAAAAACCCCAGTCCCTACTGAAATTCATTTCCTCTCTAATGGCTGGGGTGGCATGGATTTTTTAGTTTTTTTTTTTTTTTTTTTTTTTAATAATTATCAGAGCTAAGGAGAGATGTTGCAGACAGGGTGTTAATTAGACCTGATATAGTTGGGTATGTTGCATTTCATTAGGAGAGTAAATAACCCCAGCAGATTTTAATCCTGCTGGCTCTTGGCCAAGTGCTGTAGAGGGATTATCTTGGGGGATTCAAAGTAGGCCAAAGAGCTAAAAGCACCCTTTCACCAAAGAAGAAGGCCAAGGATCCAGGTTAGGAGTGGAAGGCCAAAGCTCTGGGATAATCAGATTGAATTCCTCAGCAGAAAGTACACTGAAAAGGAGATAAATCCCAATTGCCTTTCTGGGGGGAGCAGGGGGGAGGCCAATCTGGGCACTTTCTCCAGCTGGAAGGGAAACGTGGTCTGAGGTTGTTTGTTTATCAGCCCCAGGCTGATGGAGCTGCTGAGGGTGACCCAGCGGCACTGCCAGGGAATCCTGAGGGCAGCAGAGACCCCACAGCTGAGGGGACAATGGTCTTGGGGTGCCACAGCACCTCTGAGCTGAGGGAAGTGACATCTCCATGGAGAGGCACCCCTTCTGGTGCCTCACAGCTGTCACACACCTGTGGGGGTCCCAGTTGTGGGTTTCTCTGGGTCTGGACTGAGGCACTTGAGGCCGTAATTCATGTTCAGACTCAGGTGTTTATTATTTCTTATCAGTAAAACAGTCTCACTGCTGTGGGTTCTGCAGCTTTTCATTAGAAGGCACAAAATGGCCAACAATCTCTTGTTAAAAGGCCTTTTAAGTCTAAACTATCCAATTAAAGATTGACACCTGGATTATTTTCCCTTTTAAACCAATAACTGATCCCAAAGAGGCCTCAATGGGGACTTTTCTACTCAGTTACAAAATGCCACCCAAACCCATGGAGAAGCATGAAGAAGAAACCCAGGATGACACCCTGTGCCCTCCATCTTGCTTTCATCCACAGCACACTAAAAATCTGCTGCTGCTGTCCACACTGAGGTGAAAACTTGTGTGAAACAACATGAAACACTCCCATCTTCAGCTCAGCCAAGCATGCAATGGGCTTCCCTTTTTCCTCAGGAGCTGATTTCACTCTTCAGGGCTGTTGGGATTCCAGTTGCTGGTTTCCCAATCTCTGAGCCTCAGGCTGGGCCCTCCCTGGCGGCTCCCCTGTCAGGGGGACCCTCCTGGGGTGGTTCTGTGTCAGGAAAGAGACACACACTGGATCTTTTTGGTCTTCAGGTTCTTGTTTATTGTTATCTCAAGTTTTGCACACTGTCCGCACCAGGCTCAGCACGCTGGAAAAGCACCACAAAATGGCCAACAACCTCTTGGTACAAGGTCTTATAAAGCTAAACTGTCCAATTAAGAACTGACACCTGGATTATTTCCCCTTATAACTGATCCCAAAGAGCTGCAATGGGGACTTTTCTGCCCAGTTACAAAATGCCACCCAAACCCATGGAGAAGGAGGAAGAAGCAGCATGAAGAAGAAACCCAGGATGACACCCTGTGCCCTCCATCTTGCTTCCATCCACAACATACTGAAGATCCCAAAACCTCAATTTCTCACCAAGTGATACACCTACACTGCTCTCTATAATCCATTGCACACTTTTGTGGATTCCAGTCTATTCTGGAGTTTAGGAAACTTTCTCCATGAATGAGGGTCAGAGTCAGTGCTGCCCTGGGGGTCAGGGCACCCCAGAGCAGAGAGAGAAATATTCCCTGTGCCCTGGGTTTCCACACACACTGTTTGTGACCCCAAAAGGGTAACAGTCATTCACTGGGGAGGTGACACTCAGGGCAGAGGAGCAGAGTGACCCTGCTTTGCTTTGGGTGAGATTTTGGGGCAGCACTGACCAGCCAGCATTCACCCCACAGGGATTTAGTTACTGCTGAGCTTCTCTTATAAAGGCAAAGGTGGAAATGAAACCCAGAGGTGTTTCCTGTTCCCAGTCCTGCCTGGGTGCAATTGCTCAGAAATTAGGGGAGCTGACCCTGTGCTCCCCCAGGATTTAGCCCAGAATCACAGAATGGTGTCTGGTGAATCAAAAAAAGGTGTCAATCCCTCCTGTGGATATTCCTGTGCAATTATCCCCAGTCTCTGAAGAGGAATCTGGGTCCCTTCTCAACATTCAAGTGCATTTTAATTGAATTAAGCTCTGTCACAGCAACCCAGCCATCCTATCACCAAACTCCAGGAGCTTAAAAACTCATCTTGTTCCACCTCCTGCCATGGGGAGGGACACCTTCCACTAGACCAGGCTGTTCCATCTTTTTTACTGCATCTGCTGCTCAGGAGAGATTGATGGACTGAAAATCAATGGGAAAGGTGCAAATAAAAGCTAAAAATGAGACATTCTCTGAGGCTTCAGGAAGCAAAAAGAGCTGAAGGAAGGAAAGATGGCCTGCCTCTGTGTGAACAACCATGTCCCACTCTTCATCTGCCTCCTTACAGCTGGCAAGTTTTGAATGTAGCAAATCAGTGCTGAAAAAATCAAGTTTCGAAACTTTTCAGCCTGGAAATGAGGGAGAAATTAATTTTTGTCCTTTTCACTTGGGAGCATGACTTGTAAATCACTCAGAGAGCTATTTCAGGGCAGGGCTGGAGTTTGGTGATAGGGTGGCTGGATTGCTGTGACAGAGCTTAATTCAATTAAAATGCAGTTGAGTGCTGAGAAGGGACCCAGATTCCTCACCAGTGACTGCAGAGTGCTGCACAGAAGTAGCTACAGGAGGGAATGACATTCCATTCCATTCCATTCCATTCCATTCCATTCCATTCCATTCCATTCCATTCCATTCCATTCATGATCTCAGCTGTGAGTAAAGCTGCTCTAACCCTCCTGTGCCCACGGGTCATGACAGTGCTGGTCCCACAAGGATGCCTTGGTTGGAGAAACCATGGGAAAAGCAGTTTGCTAAACAAATCCAAGAGCTGGGGAAGAACACAAACATCTAAACATCTCCATCCACTGCAGTGGGGATGAGAGGAGCTCACTGGAAAATGAGTCTCAGTGGCAGCTTTGGTGTCTGTGGTTCTTAACTGGGCTGGAAATCCTGCTCATGGGTCCCAGACTTTAATATTTAAACCAACACTTCCAGTCTGGATCTTCTCCATGTCTAATGTAGTGATCCTTTGGAAATGAGAGGGGAATGAAGCCAACCCAAAAGGAGGAGCAAATCCCCAGGATGAGTTTTGCATTTATTGAGGGATCAAGCCTAGGAAATTGCTTCCTTCCCACATGGCTGCTGATAATTCCCCTTTGGAGACACTGCTCATTAATGCCTAAGAGGCTTCAGGGCTGTAGGTGGATGTGAAAGAACAGCAGAGCATCTGTTAGGAGGTCTCAAAATACCTTATGCTTTCACATAATCATTACTTCTGAAGCTGAACAGCAATTTGGAATGTTAAAACTTGGGAAAATAAATAAAATCTAGCTTCAGTTATGGGAAAGGACTAAAGGAAGAGGACTCCTACACTGTGCCTAAGAGCATGGCTGATCAAGTTTATTATTTAATCATAGGAGGCAATATTGCTAGAAACAAAGGATCCTATTTATTTCTTTACATCTGTTAGTTTATTTATTTCCTATATTTATTTGTATTTTATTAATATGTTCAGATATAAAAATATCTATTTATATTTATTTATAACATTGCTAGAAACAGAATCTTCTCCTGTGTCATACCTGTTACATCTCTTATTCAGGATAACAATCCTATACAAAACTTGATTTTCATGATAGTTTTCTGAAATCACCACAATTTAATCACAACCTTAAAATTAAGAATAATGAAGTGTTTTCCTGTGCCACAGGAAGCAGCTCTTGGTGCTAAGTCAGGCTAAAAATGAGAAAGCAACACAGCTTAAATGACAAAAATCTTTTTAATTATCTACAAGGGACTAAACTATTCATCTAATAAGGCTGTTCCTAAAAGCCCCAAACTGAGGTAAAGAGGTGAGGGATGATGAAGAACAGAGAAGAATAGGAAGCAAACAGCAAGAAGGAGATTTAGGGGCTTTTATGAGTGGATTACTCAAAACTTTCACCTGTGAGCTCTGACTCAGCTGTGCTGGGGAGCACTGGGTGGGTACAGTCCCAGGCAGGGTCTGAAAACAAGGACTTTAGCAGTGTCAGCATGGTGGGGGATTAGGTGTTTTATTGTCAGTGTTTTTAAAAGGCTCTATGTTCTAAAATATAAAGGAAAAATATATAAAGTATTAAGGGGGTTAGGTCTCCAGCTTTGTCAGGTGTGTGTGATTCCCTCTCTTGGATACCAGGTAGGTGTAAGCTACTGATTGTCTGTGGTTTTGGGACTATTTCACATATTCTGGGTTTGAGGTGGTAATACGTAGTCCAGAGAAGGGAAAATCAGGCTGCCATGTGTCATTGAAAAAGAAAAAATTTGGAAGATGGAGCATTAAGTTTGAGAGCAGAGAGCTGAGGGGATAACTTGTCCAGTAAAAAGGCCATGGAAGGGAAAGGCCTTCTCCCTCATGGGAGGGAAGAGGCCCCTGAAGAATATCAGGAATATTTATTCCCTGAAGTGTCTGGGTTGGAAGAATTCCTGCAGCCCGCATGCAAAGCTCTCTCTGCTGTCAGTATCAGCCACACATCAGGCTGCTACTGAACAATTAGTATTGTTTGCAGGTAATTCAAGAGCAGAAAAAGTTCTCCTGATTAAGGAATTTAGGACATCTAATTAGAGGGAAAAAAAATGAATTCCATGTGGTTGAGGTATCCAGTCATAAAGCTCTTTAAAACGGTCAGAGAAATTCCCAGAATGCCCAGGTTGGAAGAGACCTTCAAGACCATCGAGTCCAACCCATCCCCAACCCCTCACCCAAACCCTGGCACCCAGTGCCACATCCAGGCTTTGTTAAACACACCCAGGGATGGGGACTCCACCGCCTCCCTGGGCAGCCATGCCAGAACTTTATCACCCTTTCTGTAAAAGCTTTTTCCCAATCTCCAGCCTGTATTTCCCTTGGTGCAGCCTGAGGCTGTGTGCTCTGGCTGTGTCAGTGCTGCTGCAGACAGAGCCCAGCCCCAGCTGAGCACAGGCACCTTTCAGGGGCTGCAGAGAGTGATGGGGGCAGCCCTGAGTCTCCTTTTCTCCAGGCTGAGCACCCCCAGCTCCCTCAGGGCTTCCTCACAGGGTTTGTGTCCCCAGCCCCTCTCCAGCCTCATTTTCTCCTCTGGATGTGTTCCAGCCCCTCAAGGTCCTTCCCAAGCTGAGGGGCCAGAGCTGGACACAGCACTCCAGGTGTGTCCTCATCAGAGCACAGGGGCACAGTGACCTCCCTGCTCCTGCTGGCCACACCATTCCTGATCCAGGCAGGAGCCATTGGCCTTCTTGGCTACCAGGGCACACTGCTGGCTCATGTCCAGCCGTCCATCAGTAGCCCCAGGTCCCTTTGTGCCTGGGCACTGTCCAGCCACACCATCCCCAGCCTGCAGCCTTACCCCAGCTGTGGCTGTATTAGTGCTTTTGGGTGTGCCCAGCCAAACCCTCCCGTCTGGTTCATGTCCAAATGGCCTCTGGCCAAACCAGAGTCACAGAAGTGTCCTCAGAGTCAAGGCCCACCTGATGCCAGGAAGGTTTGAAGCTTTGCTCAGTGGTAGAAAACTCCTCCTGTGGCCTGGCTTGGGTTGGGACTTGGGGCATGCTGTGGCAGTTGGGCTAAAATAAGTTTTCCATAATAATCTATTTGCAAAAGATGCTCAGGAGGAGATGCCAGTGGCTGCTGGAGATGAACAGGAATGGGCTGGGAGCCCATTTGGTGCCCAGCTTTGCTCAGAGGAAGCAACCCCACTTTGCCTCCATTAGCTTTGGGATGCAAATGAACAAAACTGAAGGCAGCTTTCAGGTTCCTGGGGATAGATGCCATTCATTCACTCTGGCATTCAGCTATTTCTGTTGTTTACATTTGATGCCTCTCATAAATACACTGTTTCTGATTAAGGGGAAATATTTTTCTAAAGGTTTGCTTAATTTTTCACTTCAAAGTCAATCTTTAAAAACCTCTCTGCCATTATCAAGCCTGCAATGGTTTCATCCTAATCCCTCTTACTCTCTCCATTTTTATCCTTTGCTGAAGGGAAATGATAAAAATTTTTCTGACACGAAACTCGGATCCAGTGCTGAAAGATAAGCTGTTTCAAAATAAAATCATGGATTTCAAGCATTGGTTAATATTGCCATTTTTATAGATCCTTTCCTACTGCAGATTGAACAAAGCATATTAGCTAAAAGGCCTTCTCCTGAAATAAGAGCTCACACTTTTCTAACCCTCCTTCATTCTAAGTTTCCACTTCTAAGCATTGTCTTTCTATAGTAATGAACATCCAGACATCAAACCCAGCTTAATAATTATAAATTCAATCAAAAGTAGGGAAACTGGGATACTTCCAGTGGGTTAGAAAGCTTTAGGTGAACTTAGGTTTAATTGGTAGTTGGGTTTGTTCTAAGACTATTTTTAAGGTGCTTAAAGCCTCCTTGTCTTAAAAACTGGCACTTAGATTTTGTCAGACACACTGACAAAAGGAGATTAAAAAAGGATGCACAACTGGCCTTGAGCACTTCTCTTTGCAAATTCCATTGTCTTTCAGTACCATTTGTATTGGAGTCAAGGCTGGGAGGGCTTCCAGGTAACATCCAAAAAGCTCTGCCCAAGGGTTCAGAAGAAATTGTCTTGTGTATATTGGAATGAACTGGCCCAGCTGGGTTTCTTGGGGTTTTTTTATGGGTATGACATGGAATATTTTCACAAGAATCAATAGCATCACCAGCTGGGAGTGCTGAAGCAAAAATCATATGAAAATGTGGGTTATAACACAGATTTAGTTAAATGTGCATGTTCTGATGAAACCAGAGGGTGGGAAGGTCTGCTCTGTTTATGCTCCGGCTGTTTTATTTAATTTTGGGGATGAAGCAAAGCATCCCTGACAATGTGTACACACTCCAGCCATGGATTGTTTCTACTTGATGACCAATCACAATCCAGCTGTGTTGGGACTTTGGTCAGTCACAAGCTTTTATTATCATTTCATTCCTTTTCTTTGCTAGCCTTCTGATGAAATCCTTTCTTCCATTCTTTTAGTATAGTTTTAATGCATCATTTTCCTTTAATATAATGTGTATAATAAAATAATAAATCAGCCTTCTGAAATATGGAGTCAAGATTCTCATCTCTTCCATTGTCCTGGGACCCCAGCAAATATCTCCATGCTGTCTCTCCATTCCCTAATGGACACCAAGATGGAATTAGAGCCTGCAAAGAGCCAGAGACAAACCCAGTGCCTCTGGGCAGCTTGTTCCTTGTTCAACAGATAAAAAACCTCAGCAGAGATTCCTCTGGAGTTATCCCTGGCCTGATTTGGATGACAGCAGGACCATGCCAAACCACAGCCTGCCATGAACAGCCCCACAGGTCACTGCCATGGGATCCTGCCCACCTAGAGGAAGTGTGTCTTGGTTTGGAAAGCCAGGCATCTGCTAAGGAAGGCAGGAGCCTCCCCTGAAATGGAGAATGTAAACCCTCCCCACCCCTCCGATTTGCCATAAATTTTAAATTAAGGGGCTCTCAAGCAACAAAAAATATGAAAATATGGGAGCAGGAAATAACAGTTCTTTATTAGGAAAGAAAATCAAATTATAAAATAAGCAATGCAGTAAACTAAACCAACACTGCCAGAACCCAGCCTGACACCCTGTGGGTCAGGCTGTTGGCAGCAGTCCCATTGGAATTGTGGCTCAGCCCTCCTGCAGTGTCAGGGCTGGTTCTGCTGGAGCAGGGATCCTGGAGAAAGGTGCAGTCTCTTCCTCTGAAGACATCTTTGGGCCAGGGCTTGCAGGAGTGATTTGTGTAGGGACAACCCTGTCCTGGGGGCTTGGCCTCATCCACGTGCCTGCAATGCTGCTCTATGATCTTACTTAGTGAACCAACCACAGCATAAGTATCTTTATATGGTTTTGGACCAGCTCTGGTGCAAACATTTCTCAGTTATTAATGAACAACCACAGCACTCACTGATAACAATGAAATTTGTAGTTTTTATAGCACTTTAGCCCATTCATCGCTCAGCACCTGTTTTCTTGTCATATTGGAGCCAGAGCTTGCTGAAGTTGATCACCTTGTGGTCTGGGGACACCACCACCACCATGGATGGATCCAGAGGAGGAGCACAACTTTCACAGGATCACTCCTTTCAACAGCATTGCAATCACCACTTGATAGGGCTGTGACCAGCCCCTAACCAACAGGGTTGTACTCTGAATTTGTGAGTTCAAGCCAGTTTCTTGTATTGCTGTATTTATTGTAATCTTTCTATTAAATTGTAACTCTGAAATCTCTCTCAAGTGTTTGTGTGGATTCATTTATCCCCTTCAGTTTATTTTCAAGGCAGCACAAAGGTATTTCCCAGCATTTTGGGGTTTAGCAATGCTGAGGTAGGCAAAGATTAACCCTCAGACCCCAGAGAAATCCTATATTCCCTAATAAGCTATGGGACACCTTAGGTCAGGTGCCTGACCAGGATCTTGGACCCATGTGATGGACAGAGCAGATGCATGAAGGACTGTGGGGTTGCTGGTGTAGGACCTGTGGCTGCAGCTTTTCCCATGGAACTTCATTTTCAGCAGAGATAAATCCTGGTGGAATGTCAGGAATTTCAGCAGCTGGTATGGAAAACAAAATGTGAAGACACAGAGACATTGAAGGGCTTATTTACTAAGTGGAGGTGCTTGTACAGGGGACAGGGGTGGAACATGAAGAGCCCCCTTGTCCATATTCCAGTGTCAGTCCTCACCCAACATCATTCATGCTGTGCTCCTGTCTTTGATCCAAATTTTCACTGCTGATCAGAGAAACCTTTTCTCAAGCAAATTTTGTCAGCATCAATACATTCCTAACATTTAGATGAATCCTAAATGCCTGATTTTTAAGAAGTGCCATCCAGAACCCCAGACCAGGCCCAGCCTGATGTTAATGAGACCTGAATTGTTGCTTTCAAGGCGTGAAATTGGTGCTGATATCTCCAGACTGAAAATGATACACAGGCATCAAACCCTGTTTAGTTTGAGAGGGGGGTTATGTTTCACAGCATTGAGGGGTCTTATTTGCTGTGTTTTGTACATAAAACCTCTCTACCCTTTAATGACACCAGGAGGGGCTTGTCCACTTGGGTGACTTTTGGGTTTAGGGTTTGTAACCATCAGTTCCCGCCACGCTCCGTGTTTTCTAGTAACCTTTGGAAATTGTTCACTTCAATTTTATTCAGCAGAGACAAAAATGCTAATCGGCTGGCACTTCACATGGTGAGGGAGAGAAGGAGGGGAAGGAAGGAAGACCTGTGTGATCTATTCATTCATTATTCCACGGTGCATGGGAAGTCATCTCTTTACATGATTGACCTGCCTGGGTTTGATTACAACACACAGCTAACCTTTTCCAAATCTGCTTGTGTCATACAAGAGAAGGGTTGAAGGCTGTTGCCATGGCATTGAGGTATCTCTTGAGAAAGAGGAAGGGGGGAAAAAAAAGAGAGAGAGAGAGAGAGAGAGAGGAAATGATGCTTCTTTACTTCCTAGCCAAGTATAAACAAGAAACACACGCACATGTTTTTGTTTTGAAAGAGCTTTCAGCTTCTTATCCAGCCTCATCTCTGTGTTTCCTTGGGAAGGGAAGGAGGAATTGTCTGCTTTGCAGATCAGTGGGAGGGGGGGGTGACAATTGGAGGGAGGAAAAAAAAAAGAAGAAATCAGTCTTGCCACCATTCATGATTTATTCATGAGACACGTGAGTTTTGCATTTAAATGTGACATTCTCATGATCTCAATATTGTATATGCAAATCTAAAGATTTCTTCATCTCTCCACATGCCCAGCTTAAGTCTCGCCTCAGATCCACAGCTCTGCAAATGTAAAACCAGAGAGGTTCACGCAGCTTCTGCTTCTCTCCCTGCTTGTTCCGTGCCTCAAAGACTGGGAGCAACACCAAACTGCTCTTAATAGCAGAGCTGTAATTTAGATGTCATTATTTTTTATTTTTTTTTCTCATAGTGAACGCTCACAGTCAGGAAATTACCTGTAGGCTCATGAATGGTTTAACTTTCTGAGTTGCCTTGCCTGAGCTTTCCCTTTCCTCCTAAGGCAGATCACTTGGGATTAGCACAGAGCAGGGCTGAGCCACCCTGAACAAAGAACTTACACCCTGGGCTGTGCCTGCTTCAGTGCTCCAACAAAAACCTGTCACTTGTCACTCAATAAATAAGGCAATGACCTTGTCTGCGGGTTTTTAATTAAGATAGAGTGTTTTAATTGATAGAGTAAAACAGAAGTACCAACTCAGGGCCACGTGATGAGGCTTTGAGCACCCTGGTCTAGTGGAAGGTGTCTGTGGCAGGGGGCTGGAATGAGATAAGCTTTGAGGTCTCTTCCAAACCAAACCAGTCTGTGGCTCTGTGAAATGTGCTGATGTAGAGGGGACAGGCTCAGTTTGGGGCAGGACCTGACCCTTGGTGACATCTCTGTCCCCAGCCAAGGCTCTGATTCCATCATCAGCAGGAGGGGTGTGAAGGCAGGGCTGTGCAGAGCCACACAAACCCTGCTCCCAGCCAGCCCAGGGTGTCCCAGCCCTGCCCAGGCCAGGGCCAGGGCTTGCAGGAGTGATTTGTGCAGGGACAGCCCTGTTCTGGGGGCTTGGCCTCACCCATGTGCCTGCAATGCTGCTCCATGATCTTTCTTAGTGAACCAACCGCAGCATAAATATCTTTATGTGGTTTTGAATGAGCTCTGGTGCAAACATTTCTCAGTTATTAATGAACAACCACAGCGCTCACTGATAACAATGAAATTTGTAGTTTTTATTGCACTTTCCCCCATTCATCGCTCAGCACCTGTTTTCTTGTCATATTGGAGCCAGAGCTTGCTGAAGTTGATCACCTTGTGTTCGATTTCTGAGGTTAGGGCCCATATCAGCAAAGTTCTTCCTATTGGTTTTATTATTTTAAAGCCATAAATGTTTTCTAGCTATCCATATAGCCTAATATCCCATCTCCAACAATGACTGCTTCAGGAAACTGGAAAGGAGACAGAGCTTGTAATTAATGACATTTCACAAGGGTGTTATCTTAGATTTAGGAAAATCTGGATATAGAGACTTCCTGATGTCATGTATTCAGGTCTAATTAATTGCTTTCAGGAGCTTGTCCCTTTCAAACCCATCTGTACATTTGCTCCCCCAGCATGGCAATGGGCGTCACAATTTAATTTTCTATGGGGTGGACAACTACTTAACTTTAGTAAATTTAATGCTCTTGATGCCTACTGTTTTATCCACTACAAGAGTTAATAAAATAGCTGTTACTGAGCATCCTTCTCCATGCTGCTCATGATTTTAGGAGCCTGTGTCAGAACTCCCTGCACAGTCTCATCTCCAAGCAAATATTCTTATGTATTTCCCTACCCTATTAGGAGCTGCTCCTATGGAAGCTGCTTACAACTCTGATGCTTTAAACCTGTCTCTATAAATTTTCCAGTTCTCTAACATCCTTTCTGAAAGGGAACATTAGGGCTGCCTGCAATATTTACGAAGATGGTGCAGCAGGAATTTATGCACTGGCAAAATGACTTTTTCTGTTCAGTGTCTCACCCCACAAACTCTGGCATTTGTGTTACATTTCTGACCATCCCAGATTGCTGAGCTGATGAGGGTTTTGGAGAACTGAGGTCTTGGTGACACAAACAGCCCCAGCCTGTCTCAGGGCTGGGTTGCTGTGCTCTCATTTGCAGTATGTGGCATTTGCAGTACATGGAATTTCTTGCCTCTGAATTCCCTCTGCTGCTGCATCTGGCTCGGTTATTTGGGTGTCTGTCTGTCCCACAACATCTCCTCCAGCAGCAAAGCTGCTCTAGGGAAATACCTGGATACTTTGACTTGTGTGCAGACATCTTTGTTGTGTTTAATTGATCTCCTTTTCAAACCACACAGACCCCAGCCCTGTGGGGTTCCACCTCTTGCTCAGGTGAGACCATCCCCTTTTTCCTGTCTTTGTTTCCCACTTCTAAACAAATTATTTATCTCCACAAGGCAACCTGCTCCTAGTTCATGACACTGGCTCAGAGCCCACAGTGGAACTGTGTTTTCCTCTCCCAATGATCTCAAACTTGCATTCACCAGAAAGACAGGGAAATATTAGCAGGGGAAGAAAAATCTCTGGACTTGAATATTTTTTAATTTTTTTTTTCCCCATCATTCTCACATCCTCTTATGCCGTGTCTTCAATACTGCTACAAGCACCTGAAATAGCACAATTCATGGCTGGCCAGACTGGGAGCAGTTTTAGCAGGCAGGGAAAAGAAACTCATGCAGGAATTCCATTGTTATTTAAAGATACATTATCAGTTTTAGCCCCTATTTAAAAGCTGAGAGAGAAAAACATTTCTTTGCAAAGAAAAAAATCCAAACGTGTTGTCCTAAATTCAGACTGAGTTTTTTTATTTATTCTTGTTTAGCCTGGATTTAGTGGCCGGGGTCTGCAGCCATGGTCAGTGGGCTGAAACAGAGTGGTTTATTCCTGGAAATGCCCCAGTGATGCATTTTCTCCTGCCCTGGGCTCTCTGCCCTGGGGAATGTGAGAGCCTGTGTGCTGAGGGAACATCTTTGGGCATCATTTGGGGCTGCATTTGTGAAGAATCATGAAACCCCAGAATGGTTTGGGCTGGAAGGGCCATTAAAGCCCATCTCATCCAACCCTCTGCCATGGGCAGGAGCACCTTCCACTCAACCAGATTGCTCAGGGCAAGGATGGAAGGGCAGGGGGAAAAAGCAGAGCTCACACTGATTTAATCCATGCAGGTGGGATTCACCTTGCTAAAGCCTCCTCATGCCTGCATTCACGTGGAGCAGGGGAGTGTTCTTCCCACACGTGAAGAATGCTCTGCCTTGCAGACCTTGCTTTCTGCAAACGTGGCCCCTGTGAATGTAATCAACGTTGTGCAGAGCTGCTGAAACTGAAAACAAAGCCAGAACGGTCATTGTGCTAAGTTTGGGTTCCTCATTGTTCATTGAATTACATCAGTGTTTTCTTTAGTTGCACAGTCAGCTGGCAGAGGGTTGTTTGAAATCTCGAGGCTCTCCCCTTTCAGGGGAAAACGTGAATTTCCGGAGATGTGGGCTCTGCTCTGCATCACAGCCTGGGGCTGCCCTGGCCCAGGACACAGCCCAGGCACACAGGGGGCTCAGCCAGCCCTCAGCCCTGAAAATGCAGCCACAGGAAAAAGATTTCTACTTCTTTTTCTTTGTATTTAGCTTGATTTAATCTGCTTAAAAAAAAAAAAGTAGTGATTAAAATTTATTTTGTAGAGGATCCCTCTCCCCAGCTCATGGCCAGTGTTTTGTTTAATTTTGTTAAGGTGATCCCATGGGGTAAAAATCTTGCTTTCTCCAAGGATTTTTGAAGGCAGAGAGCCAGAAACACATCCCCCCCCTGGGGCCATGCCTGGTGAGATGGTGAGTGGCAGTTGTGTCATTGTAATGTGGGAACCCGTGAAATTCCCCCAGGAATATCAGGATGGGAACCAGAGAGTGGTTTGGGTTGAAAGAGACACTAAAGATTATTCAGTTTCAGTCTTCTGCCATGGCAGGGACACCTTCCACTGTCCCAGGCTGCTCCCAGCCCCGTCCAGCCTGGCCTTGGGCACTGCCAGGGATGGAACAGCCACAGCTGCTCTGGGCACCCTGTGCCAGGGCCTGCCCACCCTCACAGGGGACAATTCCTTCCCAAAATCCCATCTAACCCTAAACTCTGTCAGTGGGAAGCCATTCCCTGTGTCCTGTCACTCCAGGTTCTGCCCAAAGTCCCTCCCAGCTCTCCTGGAGCCCCTTTGGGCACTGAAGGGCTCTGAGGTCTCAATGGATCCCTCTCCTCTCAAAGTGAACACCCCCAGCTCCATTGCTCATTTGCATTTAAATAATTTCCCTCTAAAATTCTGATTTTCATCACCCACACCCTAACTTCTCCCAGAATTATAGCCCATGCTGTCAGAGCAAACTCTTCTGGACGGTGAAGTTGCCAGAAGAAGAGCTGCTGAGTGGTGGGGTTTGGCTTTCTGAAAGTTGTATTTTTGTTTGATCCAAAGAAGGCTCTGAGGGGCTCAGCCTGCACAGCCCAGCTGATTGGGATCTCTTTGCCTTGCTCAGGGATGGGCTTCTTGCCTTTTTAACTTGTGGAGGAAAATGGTGATAAAAAGGCACAATCTGGGATGAATTTATTAAGAATCAAAGCAAAAATCCATCTTGGAGGAAGCTGTACGACATCAGTGTTGTTTCCTAAGAAACATGCAGAATTTAGGAAACTCAGAAAGAAACTTTGTCAGGAGTTGTGATGCTGCTTCTGTTTGGGGGGGGGAGGTCTTGTAAAATAATATAGAGAAGCCGGAACTGCAGCTTGGAGACAAAGGAGAGGAGGCAGGAGTTAAAGGCAGGATGGAGAAGAGAGCAGTAAGGGCAGTGAGTAGGGCAAGAAAACCAGGAGCAGAAACTGAGAGGAAGAATGTGGGTTGTGTTTCACCAGGGTGCCCAGAGCTGGGGACTGAGGTCTCCTCAGCTGGGCCTGAAGAAGACAAAGCTCATCCTGCACCACTGATGGGAGGAGGCACCTTTGTAGTGAAATCTGAACTTACCAAGGTTTACCAGTTGTGATTTGTATTAATTTTGCAACTTCTTTCTGTAGAGAAAGAGAGGTGCTGCAAACAAATTGAGAATATTCAAAATATCCATTTCACATTTTAAAAATGAACGATTTTCAGTTTCCACTTGGAAAGAAGGCCTCTGTGTCCTCAGCAATGCAATTATTTCATGCCAGAGAGGCAGAAGTAACCTGACACTGAGCTGCAAGTACTGTGTCAGACAGGGACATTTTGGGGTTAACCCGTGATAATTCCCCACACCCTCCCTGGCATTGCTGGAGTCTTTAGTTCTGCCATTGAAATGAAAATCCATTATTTGTGCAGCTCAGCTAATAACACCAACCAGCATTTCCATGGGCAGCAGAAACCCTGGAGGAAGGCTGCCAAAAGCCCAGAGAGTCAGAGCTCCTTTTCATGTTCAAAGCTTCAGCTCTGAAATGCTTTAGCAATGCCATTACCAATGCCTAATGTCAGACCTGGGCCCAGCCTCTCCTCTCCCTCACTCCATTAGCCCTGCAAGGATGATGACAAACCATCTGAGGAAGCAGGAGTCATCCCAGGTCAGGCTGGAAGAGAAGAAAACCTCTGTTAATCTCCAGGTTCATTAACATTTTTGTTTTTAAAAAGGTAACTTTCTGTCACTAGGAATGTATAATAGATATATATAGAGCAAGGGGAAGCTGGGATGTAATTTTAGCCTTGATTCTTGAGGCTGTTGAGCAGGGGTGCAGCCTGTCTTTATGTGTGGGAATACATGCAAAACCATTTTTAAAGTGTACTACATGTGCTGTACTTCAGCTCAGAGGTTACCCTGGGAAATTCCCACCCTGCCCCAAAATGCCCAGTGATGATTTGTTGGGTGAAAGCAAAAGCAGAGACTTGGAAACACAAGAAAAAACCACAGCGATGAAACTGAGCTAAAATGCATTTTGACATTTAATCCTAGATCAATTGGCAAATCTCACAATAGATATTTTTTTTCTTGTCACCTTGGCAAAGCAGAGCCATGGGAAACCAACTTTAAAAAAAAAATAATTAATTTTGAAGATCAGCTGCCAATCTTCTCCCTGGGCCGAGGGTGAGCTTGAGACCTCTCCCGCACTCCCTAAATATTGAGTGCATTTAGAGAAAACCCAACTATTGCAAGCTCAGGACATCATTTATAAAACAAAAGCCGCTCTCTTCTGCATTGAGAGCTGCTCTGAGGAAGATTAATTCTCTGGGTAGAGGAGGGGAGCTTGGCTTCACCCCCAAAATGAACCTGGAGGATGATTCAATTGCTTCACTTTCCGAGCGCGAGCCCGAGACGCTCACGCAGAGCGTGGTGATAAGAAATGACTCCTTTACTTCAGGGGGAAGAAACTGAAGAAACTGTTAAACTTGGTCACAGTATGTGACATCCTTGAAATCAAAAGCAATACTTCTTCTCAGCGACTGCACAGTAAAATTAAAGATACGAAGCCAAATTCGTCTCTGGAGTAATTCTCTTGCCAGTGGCTGGGGTGGCACCTGGGATTAATTTCCTCTATTATGCAAGTGGCACAAGACCCTGACAAATTATTTTGGATGTTTTTTGTAGCACTTAGTTAACAGAAACCTTATTCACTATGTGTCCCACGCCTGGGAAATGGAGTGGCTCTGAATTTGCCTGGCTGAGGATGGGATCTGGGGTGGATTGCAGCTCCCACCCCGTTCACGTGGCCAGGAAATGGGAGGCCCATGTGAATTTACTGATTTCTCACAAAGTAAAAATGCTCCATGGGGAAACAGGTGATCAGGGAGGGCATGTCTGCCCTGGAGAAGGGACAGTCTTAGGCTGGATTCTTGCTCTTGTCCCAAACTCCTGGGTTGTCCCATGGCACCTTCCCCAAAGGGTGACAGAGCTCACTCACCTCTCTATTCCTGCAATCCTTCTGTTTGGCGTTGGGCAAGACCTTGCAAACTCTGTGTGAGATGCATTTCTGCTCCTGGACTGCATTCCCATTCTTGGTTTACATTTTCCCTGAAAAAATTTATGTTTTCCTGGAGGAATTCTGAACAGCAGCATGGTGTGCCAGTGTTCTGTGTGCCAAGGTGAGAGCTGGGGCAATGCTGTCCCAAAACTCCCACAGATGGGTGCAGCCTTCATCTCCAAACAGTCCAGGGTCCTCCCTCCTCCCCAGAATGCAAACTCCTCTTCAGCCATCCTTATTTTGCTGCCCCAAATTTGGAGGATCATCCCAGACCAGGTCTGGTTTAAACAAGCACAAGCCACTCAGAGTTTTTCCTTCCCATGGAGCAGCACAAGGAAGGAGGGAAGCTGTTACACTCCCCTGGGAGATGAGGATCCCAGGCAAATAATGACCAAAGTCAAATGCAAACTCAGGACACGTGAGAGCACAGAGCCCAAGGTCAGGGTTTCAAGGAAGCCACCTGCAGCTGCCTCCCAAGGCTGCTGCTGGCAAGAAAATTCATTTTCTACACATCTGGGAGGCTTTGAAAACTCAGGAATGGCTCTGGGTATGAGTTTAAGGAGGTGAGGTTAAGGACAAGGTTCTCCATTGTCTCATGTGTTGAAGCTGTGGGCAGCAGAAGTGAATAATGTGACTTTTGCGAAGATCCTGAAGGTCAGGAGGAAGGTTGCCCAAGGACTTTGTGGTTGCCCCATCCCTGGGAGTGTTCAAGGCCAGGGTGGATGGGGCTTGGAGCGACCTGAGATGGTGGAAGGTGTCCCTGGCCATGGCAGGGGGCTTTTAAAGGTCTTTCCAACCCAAAGCATTCCATGATTCTATGAAGAATAGTTCCAAGGTTTGATGCATCAAGTCCTTGCATCCTCTTGAACACAAGAAGGAACTTGCTGATATATTTTACAGTATTGGGACCTTTCATCATTAGCATATTCCTGCTAATGAAGATTTTTTTGGAGGAGGAAATTATTTGCTTATATGCAGAGCCATGTTGGTGTTTGACCAAAGGTGAGATGTTTTCCCTCAGGCAGAAGAAAATTGTCAGTCGGTGTTGTGAGTGTCCTTAATACTTCCCTGTCATGTTTGAGCTTGTTTTGTTTTGTTGTATTTGGGTTTCTGGAATGTTTTATCCTATCAATGACATTAATTATGGAGTAATTGCCTTAGTAGCATGTAACAACTCTCTGCTTTTTTTTTTTTGCAAAGAGATTTTCACACAATGTGTAAACTTTGCTGTATATGTGCTACGTTTCTTGTGTCATGAAATAACGTGTAGACAAAATAATGTTTTTCCTGTCAGAAATTCAATGGGCATCTAAAGCATAGTGACAGGTGGTTAAATAGCTGCATTTAAAGGATGTCAAGAAGATTTTTTGGACAGGTACCAAAACCCAATGCCAAAAAGAAGGCCTAATACCATCTGTTTTGTTAGCAGAGAGATGCAATTTTACATTAGATTTTAAACTACACGGAATGCCAAATTCATAACCTTGATTTGTGGGTCAGATCTAGCTTATCTAGATTGTGAGTGTTTCTATTTACCAGCACAGCTCCTGACCCAGAGCCCACACAGGTAAATGATGATGTTTTCAATCAGCCCCATTTTAAAGTCACAGGAAGCTCTTGAGCTGCATTTAATTTTGTTTTGTATTACATGTAAATCCAGATGCAATGTGGATTTAATTAATCCAATTTCACTGCATTTAAATGTACACATTTGCATTGTGTTTATTGGCAATTGGCTTTATCCATTTGTTCAGCATTTTTTATGACCACTGAAACTACTGAATATTTAGAGATCCCTCTACTTCCAAGTGGGAATGAGGAGTGTAGCTCTGAATTAAATCATTCTCAGACATAAACTGGGTATAAGACTAAAATGTCAAAATATAGCTGCATAATACAGTGGGGAAAATTATATCAGTTTTTTAAAGTAATAAACTGCACTGTGCTAAATTATTTTAAAAATTGTTCAGCAGGCTTTTTAGATGGTTTGTTGAGAGGAGGAGTACTTTGAAACAAATAATGAAACGGATAGATTTGGAGGCTTTTTCCTGCTTCTGAAAGGTGCCTTTGAAATGATGATTGTTCAGGTTTAGCCTAATATTTAGAAATACTCACTGTAGAGTTTTCCCTTCTTTGTGAGGAGTCCGTGTGGCTTAAATGGGATTGCTGAGATAATCACACTCTGCTCTTTCTGTTCCAGAGCTAATGTTAGCCATGAAATGTGACTTGTCATGTTGGGAGCTCCTCTTTCAGCTGCCCAGCCAAAGCAACTGCAAACATCCTGGGGTTTTGGGGGTCTCTGGGACAAGGAAGGGAAAGGTCCTGATGTTTGCAGCCTGTTTGGCTGCTTGGCTCAGCCCTGATGGGGATCCTGCAGCTCCAGTGGTGTTGCTGGCTGCCTTCAGCCATCCCAGAGCCCTCCTGTCACCTGTGCACACCCAAAGTCTTGACCTGTTGTGGTATCACTGCAAGCCCTGACAACAATAGGTCTGTCCCAACCTTTCTTACAGGGTCCCTTCAGCACTGGAAAGAGCTCTAAATTCTCCCTGGAGCCTTCTCACCTCCAGATCTCCCAGCCTGGCCCCAGAGCAGATGTCCTCAGCCCTGGGAGCACCTCCATGGTGCACTGCTGATCCTGCATGGAGAGGGGCTGGAGGGGAGCAGGAGTTCCTACAAATCTGCATCCCCTGGCAAGAGCAGGAGTTCCTACAAATCTGCATCCCCTGGAGAGAGCAGGAGTTCCTGCAAATCTGCATCCCCTCTGAGAGCAGGAGCTCACACAAATCTGCATCTCCTGGTGAGAGCAGGAGCTCACACAAATCTGCATCTCCTGGCAGACCCATATCTGCTCAACAGCAAAGTGCCACCAGGATAAAATACAAGGAAAAAACAGGGAAAAAACAGGGAAAAAACAGGGAAAAACAGGCTGAAGGAGGATTCAGCAGCAGGCACGAGTTGGAGGCTTCCTTGGGCAGAGAACCCTGGAGGGAAGCTGGAGGCACCCATGGCTACCCAGGCCCTGGCCAGGGCTGAGGCTCAGCCCCACTGGGTTGACTTCTTCTGACAGTCTGGGGAGGAGAAGCACTGGAGACACGAGGGGAGCTGTGAGAACATTACTCTGATGAGGAGCATTCCCTCTGCCAGCTTCCCTTGGCATATATATGTATATAAATATATATACACAAATATATAAATAAATAAATAAATAAATAAATAAATATAAGCATTCTGGTTATTAATAGCAATAACTCTGTGGTTCTGGGTGTCTCAGATCAGTCTCTAACAGAGGCAGATGAATTGGCAAAGATGGACAGGGCTGAGCTGTGTAAATCTGAGAAAATGGGGCTTCATTGGGGAAAAAATGAGCTTTGAGAGGGTCTGAAAGGGAGCAATGGGGTGGGTCAGGCACTGCAAATAAATTGGGTTGTATCAGCCAGGAAGGTGCTGCATGTTTAGTGAAATGAAATGTGTTCAATTTTGTAGGAAACAACAGAATTAAATCCTGCTTTTAGTGGGAAAGTCAATTCCACCTTAACTGCAAAGCCACTAGCAATGACTCCACAATATAAGAAATATAATTATGATAATTAATAAAGATAATAATACAGTCAAACCTTGCTAATGACTCAGAGGCTGCTTACTAAATACTGACTTTGTGGATAAACAAGCCAGAATAATGCATCATAAAATACACTTTGTTCCATTATTTTGACATCTCTATTATTTTAATTATTTATACTTCGTAATATACCAGTCACTCTACTTGGGAAGGTTTTACAAAAATAATGAAGCTCTAATAATGTGACATGTCAGTTCAGTATTTGCTGAAACAGGGAGACAGGAAAACCAGTCCTTTCAGGGGGTGTGTAAATCAGGAAGGGCACAGATCAGTGGAGCTCAGATATTCAAAGTTTTAATGCAAAATATTAGACATCTCTATTATGCCTCTGACCGGGAGCCCTTGGAGCAGCTTCCCTTGTGGAGAACTCCTGAAGCCAACCTGCTTTGCTGCTAAATGCAAAAGGATCGATGCTGATTCTCCAGAAAAAAAAATCATAGTTTGAAAAATAATAATAAATGTGAAGTAGTTTTTGTGCCCAAGTCAATTTTTATCCTTAAATCAATTTTTTCCACGACCACGACAGCTGAAATCTTGTTTTTAATTTAAATGAGAGCTGCGATTTTTACATAATCACTTGATTCCTGGAGCTGGCATTCCCTCGAAACCCCAGCCCGCCTCCTGCTCCCGGAATTTGGCAGGAATTGGCCCCACTCTTACAAGGAAAGACACTGGAGGAAGAACTCAGCATTTATTTAGCTCAGCTTTCCAGCTCCAGAGAGTCCTGAAGGGTGCATGTTGGAAATAAACCTTCAGAGTCAGTCAGAAGGGTTTTTTTCTAAGAAAATAAAAAAACCCCAGGCAATTTCTCTTGGAGATTTGCCAGCAAACTGACTCCACCACCCTGTCCCAGCTCTTTGCCAGCCTGTGGACCGGTTGTTGCAACTTTGAAGCGTTTCCCCCTGCTTGGGGATGGGATAACGTGCAGCAAAACCACTCTGTACATATTATTCTCTCCCATGGGCTGCTTTTCCACAGGGATCTGTTGGAAGGGAGCGGGAGAGAGCGGGGAAGGGAGGGAGGGAGAGAGGGGGATCCCTGCCCGCCCATCCTGCTCACCTCCGAGCATCCTCCCTCCCCTCGGACACCTTTGGGTTTTCCATGCGCTGTGCCCTGAACATCCCGGCCCGTGGGGGCCGCAGGGGGATGGTCATGGATGGAGCTGCCTTCGAGCCGCGGGAATTATAAAAATACACGGATGGGATGTGTGGGGGGACAATGGGGGTGCCCTGGGGAGCAGGAAGGCAATGCCAGGTGCAGGAGTTGAGCCTGGCTGTTCTCTCCAGGCTGGGAGAGAAACAGGGCGCAGTTAGGGCTTCTAAACGGGGCACCGCTTTGGGGTCCCTATGAGGGTGCATCAGCGCGCTGGACAGCATCCTTCATCAGCGGGTGGGCACCAGGAGCGGAGGGAAACGAAGCTGCTGAGCATCGTCCCGTATCAGGAGCGGGCTGTGGGGCACGGCAGAGTCCCCAGCGGGCAGGAGAACCGGCGGGCGGCTGTGTCAGCCTTCCCCTCAGCGGGGATGGGGGCTGAGCAGCGCTCGGGGCTCCTCCAGCGGCGCTGCCCGCCGTGCCCGAGCCCCCGGCGCTGGAGGAGCCGCCCGGCCCCGCCGCGAACAATAGCGGCCCCGGCGCGGGGCGGTGCGGAGCGGGGCGGGCCGGGGCCGCCGCCGCCCCCCCGCCCGCCCTCTCCCCGCCCTCTCCCCGCGCCACAGGCACCGCCGCCGCCGCAGCCGGGTCCATGCCCGCTGGAGCCCCCGCCTGCCGCCGCCCGCAGCCCCGGCATGGACGTTCGGTTCTACCCCTCCGCCCCGCCCGCCGTGGGCTCGCTGCCCGGCGCGGACCCCACTTGCCTGGGCCCGCTGGATTATTATCACTGCAACAAGGTACCGGCGGCAAGGGGGGAGCCCGGGATCGGCGCGTCCCGCGCGGCTCCGCGGGGACAGGGACGGGGACGGGGACGGGGACAGGGAAGGAAAGTGGCGGCGGCGCCGGTGCTGCGGGAGGGAATTTTGAAAGTGGTCTGGAAGCGGAGCGGGGGGAGCCGTCGGGTGCCCGGGCCGCCCGCAGCGGGTGGGGGGAGCCCGAGCCCGGGTAATGCTCGGCGGGGCGGGCCGGGAGCGGAGCGCCGTGTCCGTGTGTCCGTGCGGTGTCCGTGTGTCCGTGCGGTGTCCGTGTGTCCGTGCGGGCTTGGTTTAACCTCCTCCTCTCCGGGGTGTCCGTGCGGTGTCCGTGTGTCCGTGCGGGGCTGGTTTAACCTCCTCCGCTCCGGGAGCGGAACGCAGTGTCCATGTGTCCGTGTGTCCATGCGGGCTTGATTTAACCTCCTCTGTTCCGCTCCGGGAGCGGAGTGCGGTGTCCGTGTGTCCGTGCGGGGCTGGTTTAACCTCCGCTGCTCCGGGAGCGGAACGCAGTGTCCGTGTGTCCGTGCGGTGTCCGTGTGTCCGTGCGGGCTTGGTTTAACCTCCTCCGCCCCGCTCCAGGAGCGCTCGGCCCGGAGCGATGTGCGGTGCTGGGGGGTTGTTGTTGCGGTTGTTGTCGGGTACTTTTTTCCTGTTGTTCCTGGCCGTGTTGTTGTTTTGCACCTTCTTCACGAGCCGCGGAACCGCCGGGCCGGGTCGCGGCTCCTCCCTAGCGGGGTCCGGCCCCGTCCCTCGCCTCCATCCCTCACCCGTGGCCGCCGAGGGGACACCCAGCTCCGGGCTGGGGTGTTCGTGTGCCCCCAGATCCCCAGCACGGCGGGGAAGCCTCCATCACTCACATTTCCCCTGCTCGCTGCAGCTGCGAGGCGAAGCAGCCTGCACTTGTAACGGGAGAGGGATGCGCAGGGGATATTTGAGAGCGCGGAGGTGCTCTAGGAAATTTCCCTCATCCTGCAGAAAGCCAAGCGAAGGGGATAGATGCTACTTCAGGGATAAGGAGTTTTCTGCCTTGCTCGCTGTGGGTAAACAGCGCTGATGTTTCAGCTACAAAGCCCTGGGATCCAGATCTCTTTGGAGGGAAGGGGATCATCCCAGATGTAATCCTTGCTGCCTTCCGGGCCAAATTCGGGTAATTGCGTCGAAAAAAGTTAATAAAAGGAGAAAATGCTCTCCTGCGTCGGTACAGCAGCTCAGGATGCTCTCGGCTCACCTCACTGTTGTGATACTTTGGGATCAAACTCCTAAAACACAAGCGGAGGGAAATGTGTGCGGCTTCCCAGACGCGGCAAATTAATCTTAATGTATCAAGAGATGTATTTAACTGTTTTTCTGTCAGTGGGTTATTTATCTCTTTTTATTAAGTCGTAGCAAACCGAATAGTTCTCGTTTATTTTGAGATGCCGGATTATACTGAAAGGAAACAACTTTCGTTGTTTTCGCCTCTATCTGCGTACTGTGCCTGTATCTGCTGCCTTCAAAGTGTTTTATTATCATTGCCGTTGCTCTTAAAACACTAAATAAGCTCTTAAAATACTGACGAGAGCCGGATCACCTGGGAGCAGGACATTTGTCCTGCTGGAACACCCGCCCGTCGTGTGCGAGAGCAGAAACCTCGGATCGTGTAAGCCACTGGCAACTGCGGCTGCCCCCAAACCCTTCTGGCTTTCGGAACTCGCTTTTACCCAGAAGTTGTTGGATGCCAACACGATTCGCTTTGCCTTGCGGTGTTTTGTGCGGGAGCTGGGGCTGGTGCCGCGCTGGGGCTGGTGGCCTGCCAGCCTTGGGGCTGCGCGGTGCCCGCGTCCCCCCGAGCCTTGGGGCGCGGGGCCCCTCGTCCTCAGCTCATCCGTGGCCTGAATCCCTGAGATTAGTCCCGGATTAGACGCTGGCCATTGATCCGCGGCTCCGGGGCTGCGGGAATCGCCTCCTCTGGGGGTGCAGCGAGGCCAGCGGGTGCGATGGGCGCTGCTGCTGCTGCTGGTCCTGCCCTGGGCGGATGGGACAGCGGAGAGGAGCGCCCCAGGTACTGACCACTGCCACCAGATGCTGCTGTTGTCACTGCTAGCGAGCATCTGAAGGCAGCGGCAGAAGAAAGGAAGTGACTTACCCTTTGCTGGGTGCTTTTTCCATCCCCCCCCTTCTTTTCTTTTCTGAGTTATCAAATGACATTTGCTTATGCACAGCCGTGCACGTTTGTCGGTGGCATGTGGCTGGGATGAAGGCAGGGATGGAATGGGCTGACTCAGTTTCCCTGGCAGGCTGCAGGTGTAGCAGCTGTAACTTCAGCACCAAAGCGTGGCCCGGAGAGGGGCAGGAGGAGCTGGCACTGCTGCTTTTCCTTCGGAGAACTCCGGGCTGGGATCCGGCCGAGCATCACCTGCAGCATGCTGTTCTCATGTTCTCATGTTCTCTGCCATGGAGCAAGGGTTCTCCTGCTTCCTGGAGCCACATGGGAGTCTCTGGGAAACTCCAGAACCCCAACCCCATCACTCCTGGCCAAATCCCAACCCCATCGCTCCTGACCAAATCCCAACCCCAGAGCTCCTGGCTGGTGCTGGTGGCTCAGCCCAGGGCTAGGCTGTGACAGTGTCTGCCTCAAAGCATTTCCACTTAAAAAAATCTGCAGAGGAGCGTAGGGTGGACTGGAAAAATCAGAATTCTTCCACTATGGCGTGCAGATATCCTGGATAAAATCCATCTCTGGGAAGGACCTGAGCAAGGAGCACTTACAGGCTCTTTGCTGTCCTACTGCTTCGCTGAGTTCACGGACATGCTCTAAAGCCCTGTGATTTAAAAGGCTTGTTTTGTTTAGGGTATTTTTGTTTGGTTTGGGTTTTTTCCCCCCTTTATTTATTTATTTCTTGAGGGGGAGGCAGCAAAGCTGGGCTGTGCAGTGTCATTGTGCATAAATAACTCGCTGGGAGCACGGCAGAGATGCCTTAGCCCAGAGCAGCCTGAAATGTTAATGGAATTGTTTTGTGCACTTACTGGACATGATATTGTTACCAGGAGGTCTCCAATCTCGCCTGCACGCTGCAGTCAGCCACAATTCCTCTTTGCAGCTATGCAGGGGCCTACTGCACATCAGCATTTCCATTTCTGAAAGGACAAGGGATGTTTAGAGGGATAATGAAATGGGAGTGTGTGCTCAGCCCAGGCCTCCCCAGAAGGGGGAAATTTGCACCCTTCCTTTAACTGCTTCCACAGCATCCCTGTTTTCCCTGGAAGGGCTGGCCACTGGCAGGGATGGAGAAGGTGGTGAGGGGCTGGACACTCGCAGGTGGATAATGAGAGCCTTCCTGCCCCATCAGGCAGGGTGAGAAGGAGCCCATTTTGCTGCTGACTGTGTTTGGTGAGCCGTTCTAATGGATCAGGAGTACTGGTGGCATCAAAGCTGGGGAAAGGGGCTCCCTGTGTAAACCAGCCCCTGTTACTGGTGATCCTGCATGGAGCAGCCTGCCATGGCAGTTGGGGAGAGGAGCCAGCCCCAGACTTCCTGCTGCTCACAGCCTGATGCTCCTTGACAGGATTTTTAGGGCTGCAGAGTGCTCAGCCCAAGGTGATGAGAGAACAAACTGCAATGAGCATTTCCCACCGTGGAGTACAGCCCCCCATCCTGTGGGCTGGATCCAGGACCTGCTCCACCACTGGGACAGCAGGAACACCTCTGGTGTCTGCACAGTGTCCACGAGGGACTGGGGAGGTTCAGCTCAAAGTGTGAGGAGCCCTCATCCAACCTGTGACACCCATCCCTGTCATCAGCCACCTGAGCACTGCTAAAGGAAACACCTCTGGTTTGGATTCCTTGTTTAAACTTAGGTCTAAACCCCTTTTCCTGTCCCCTTTGGCCATTTTCCTGGTTCCTGCTGCATCCTCCTTCCTGCCTGCTTGCCAGGAAAGCTTTCACAGGGCTCTGAGCTGCCCATGTGTAGTGCTGGTGTTTTGGGGAGAGCAGCGTGTTCCTGCACCACCTAAGGGGGTGTTGGTCCCTCCACCCTCCAATTGCTTTGAGAAAATGTGGAGATTTTCCCCTTTCAGCTCTAGGGAGATTCTGCAGCTCTATTTCACAATAAGTAAACCACAGCACGGTAAAAAATGTGCATTTTAGTAAGAGCGAGGCTCGTTCTGCTCTTAGCAGAGCTTTAGTGACAGGATCTGGTGTGCTGGCTGACACAGCAGCACGGAAGGGTTTTCTTCTAGATCCTAAATTGTGTGTGTGGGTCCATGAAGCTCAGGAGGGAGATTTTCCTTCTCAGCCCAAGCAAAATTGCCTTGGCAAGGGAGGCCTGTGAGAGGAATCCTGCCAGAGCACGATACCCTGAGCTCTTTCATGCAGGGTGTGCAGGGATGCAGGAGGAGTGATCCTGCTCCCCAGGGGCATCTTTGGGGAGTGAATTATCATCTCTATTCTTCCTACAGAAATAAATTTAAATAGAAATTCTGCCTGCTTGCTTCTGGTGTTACAATGGTCAATCTGGGTTAGCACGATGCCCAATTTCCAGCCAGTGGAATTGATGGGGATTGATGATGAGGATGATGAGGAGAACTCAGCCTGGGAATACCAAATCCACACTGCTGTGAGACCCTGGGAGTGCCTGTGGTCCTTGGGAACCCCCATGCTGGGGGCTCTCTTATTAACCCTGCAGGATTTCTGTAGGATTCATCAACACCATCAAACCTTTTCCCAAATTTTCCTTGTAGGATTCTGTGGCTTTGCCTCTCCAAACAGAGCCTCTTTCTTGCCTTTTGGGCTGATAAGTTGACAAAAGCTATTTTACCAATACACATTAATATCTGCTAGTTATCTGATGGGTATTAGTCTGCAACCAATGTTCTCTTCTTTTAAGAACCCTTTAGAAATGGGATCTGAACTGGTACGAGCCCGAGCTGATGTAGCAAATACATTTCTGTGAAATGTTCTGTTTTGATTTTTACAATAAATTGTACATTGCAGTGATAAACATGGTCCCTTTTTCCTTGTTCCAGCACTGCTTTGCCATTCTGGAAGATAAAATACATTCTTTCCCTTCCTACTTCTGAAGCCAACTCTGTTTTGAAGTAGCATAAATCTTTCTTTGGAGATGGAGGATTTTGGATGCAGAACAAAGTCCAGCAGATTTTTAATTCGGGGCCCATTTCATTCTCATTTGGCAGGCAGCTCCTGTTGATTTGCAAATGTAGATTTTTTAATTTTTTTTTTCATTTAGGCCCTGAATATGGGCAAGGGCTCCTCTGAGAAGTGGTTGAGTTACTCAGTGGGACAACCTTGCCTTCTCCAGAGTGGTCTTTGATGGGTTGCACAGCAGAAAGTGTTTGAAGCTCCATTTTTTTTTTTGCCTTGGGCTTTAAGTCAGGGATTGGGAGCTAAATAATGAATGTCCATTCATTCATCGAAAATGTTGTTCTCTCTGCATGCACGGAGGGGAGGCTTTAATCTGGTTGTTTTGGGAACAATGGGAGATGTTTGGAAGAACAGTCTGACTTGTGTGTAACAACATGTTTGTTTGGGCTGCTTCTGAATAACCTTGTCAAGGACCTTGTCCGTGCAAGTCCTTGTAGCAGAGGAGACATCAAGAAACAAAAAATTCAGGATCAAAACTGTGCAAGTTTCTCTGATTTATTTATGATTCTTCAAATCCATGATTGTCCCTTGAATCGGTGTCCCAGAGGTGTGGGTGTCACACCACCCTAACTGCAGAGGAAATCCCTGCAACGGGCACCAGGATGAGTTTGTGCATCTATAACAGAGAAAACATTCTGTTAATAACCTGTATTTTTTTGTGCAGACCAGAGCACCCAATATTTTGGAGGGTGCATGGCTGATCCTGGTGCCAGGGCAGTGGGAGAGCCCCTGGAACCCTGCAGAACTCTTCCAGCTTCTCCTCCTCATAAGGACGGGCGCTGCCAGCTCCTTTCCTGGGGGTCGCTGCTAACATTGTGATCTTCCTGCAGCATTTGCAGAAAAATCTGTTTTCATGCTGCCTTCGCTTTGCATCTCCTTCCTGCTGGCTACAAGGAGCAGGAGGTGAGGATGCTCCACCACCACACACTGGCCCCACTGGGAGGGGGAGCATTTTCCCCTCGAGGTGCAATTTTCCCCTATTACCTTTGTACTCCTCTGTTGTTTTTTTTTTTACAAAATGAGCTCTAAATGCTTTTACCATAAGTTGGGTTATATCTGGCAGTATAAATGAAGCATATAATTGTGTTTTCCTAACAGCTCCACATTAAAAATAAGTTATTGTGTTGCTAATGTGTTTTTCCTGACAATTTTCCATCCGGTGAGTGCGAGGCTTCTGTCTGAACTGTCATGTAACAGCACCTCTGCCTCCTCTTGAGATCTTATTCAGTATTCCTCAAGTCAGGCTGAAGTGTTAGTGTGATTAGAGCTTTCAAACTATTAATTCCTAATTGGAGGTTTGAGCTCTAATGTTCCACCTTTGTGATTTTACACTCGCTGTAATATAATTAAATAATGCATAATGTATGTTCTATAATATTACACATAAATTATAGATGGCATATACGATATTCTATGGTGTACATAAATTATCTATTATCTAATATATGATAGAAATTATATTATGCATTATATATGATATATTATATATAATTATAGTAATTGGGGATGCACAGCTCAGCTTCAACAGGAAGAAATCTCTCAGCAAAACTTACTGAAACAAGCACTGATCACACCACTCTTTAAAAAATAATAATAATAATAATAAGAAAAGATAGAAAACAGCATTAAATCACCTAATTTTACAGCTGTATGACCAGATTTAAATATCTTAATTATCTACCTTCCCCCCCACCTTTTCCTATTGTTTCCCTGTGGAGGTTTTGTTCTGATGGATGCCATTTCTTCCCTGAAAAATGGCCCTGGCTGCCGTGGTGCTGCAGGCAGAATCTCTGCCTTGTGCCACAGAACCTCTCCCCGCCTCCCCCATCCTTTGCATGGATTGCTTGACCTCTGCAGATATAATTAAATCTCTTCCTGACGACTGTGAGATTGCAGCTCGGCTCCGTGGCGGAGGGAGCTGGGAGGGAAGTGTTAAACGGGGCCTGAGCCAGGAATTGCTCTTGTGGGGAGATTGTTGGGCTGTGTTGGTCGCTGCACGTGGCTTCAGAGGAGCCTGATCTGCAGAGATCAGCCCAGCCTTGGTCCCAGGCAGCTCCTTCACCTCTAATTCTGAGCAGGACCTGGGCACAGGAGAGTTTTGCCAGCGTTTAAAATGTAGAAGATTTAATTTATTCTGTTGGATTGAGGGCTCAGCCCCTTGCTGTCATGCTGCCTTTTTTTCCTGGGTTTCTAAGGATCTCATGACTTAGCAGCTGATGGGAAAGGGGGGTGACATTTTAGGACCAGGTGGCAGAACTTGCTGCACTCTGCTCTGAGCCTCTTCTCCCCATTCCCAACGAGCATCATCTTCCCCAGCAGAGCCCCCAGCCTGGAGGAGCAGGTCTGGGGCAGCACTGTGGTGCTCAGGGGAGGTGGAGCACGAGCCCAGGCACATGCCCCTCTGGTCACTGTCACCCAGGCCGTGTTTTCCCCACAGCCCCATGGATCCTGTTCCATTCCTAGGGCAAGGAGCCCTTTTTTATCAGATGAGCTGGATCATATCACCAGGTTTCTCTTCCCACAAAACCTGCTGGTGAGTCAGAGTTTCCATCCCCATCTGGGCTCCTCAGGGAGGCTCCATCCCCTTTCTTCCCAGCTGCCTGCATGTGCATGGTGCTTTTCCCCTCCACTTTAGAAAAAACAATCCCCTTCCTCTCCATCTCTGCTCTTGCCAGTGGCCAAGCTTGAGAGATAAGAGCTGTGTCATGGCTCTGCCTTTTATCCGCTCCGGGAACTGGCCAAGCTCTCCCTCTCCAGCTCATTTCAGGACCCCCCAAACATGTGGGGGTTATTTTAGGAATAATTTGAGCCACCCTGAGCACTGAGTATCCATTGCAGGAGATCCAGGCCCGTGGAGAAGTGCAAGCAGAGCCTGGGATATCTGAAAGGCTTCTCTCTTCCAAAGATGTGGATCTCCACATTCATACCCATGAAGGAAGTTCCACCTGTCCAGCCAGGTTCACCAAGTGTTTATTCCTGAGCATCTCCCTGTCCCTGGGAAGGTGGTAGGGCTGTGCAGGCTCTTTAGGAGTTCTCAAGCCTTTTGAAAACCCTCAAATGCAACAGTTTTAGTGTGAAGGGTGATGCTGGGAAGGGGAGGAGATTGTCATGGAGAGCTTGGCCTTATGTGTGGAGCTGGTGGAGCTCAGCCCTGTTCCAGCAGTGCAGGCTGAGCTCCCTCCTCCCCTGAGAGCAAACCCTTGGCCAAGGAGGAGCTGTTTGATTCCATCCCTTTATTCCACCCTCACCTCTCCTTTATGCAGAGGGGAAGGTGCTCCCAGGGACTTCTGTGGTGCTGGGAGGGCACAGGGTGGATGGCTGAAGGCCCCCAGCATGAGAAGGACCTGGAGCTGTTGGAGTGAGCCCAGAGGAGGCCATGGAGACCCTCCAAGGGCTGGAGCCCCTCTGCTCTGAGCCAGGCTGGGAGAGCTGGGGGTGCTCACCTGGAGAGGAGAAGGATCCAGGGAGAGCTCAGAGCCCCTTCCTGGGCCTACAGGGGCTCCGGGAGAGCTGGAGAGGGACTGGGGACAGGGGATGGAGGGACAGGACACAGGGAATGGCTCCCACTGCCACAGTGGGAGATTGGGAAGGAATTCCTCCCTGTGAGGATGGGCAGGCCCTGGCACAGGGTGCCCAGAGCAGCTGTGGCTGCCCCTGGATCCCTGGCAGTACCCAAGGCCAGGCTGGACAGGGCTTGGAGCACTCTGGGACAGTGGGAGGTGTCCCTGCCCATGGCATGAGATCCGACCCAAACCATTCTGTGATTTTGTTGCATCACTTACAGTTACTAAACCCTAACCTTTACTATTTCTTTTTTGTCAATAAATAACAATTCCCTGTTTCTTTCCCATTCCTTGTTTCTTAGTTTTCTTGGGTGCCTCTTTGAACAGAGAGGTTTTACACACTGAGCCATCTCAGAACATTGTGCCTGCAGTGGAAGAATGATGTATTTTTAGGGAATTAGATCCGTTGTCCCTACTGTCAGCAAAGGGACAGTGTACCCTGGAGTCCTCAACAAAAAGAAGAGAAAGTTTGACAGCATGGAAATGAAATGTATGAAAACCTTAGTGAATTCTAGCTGAATGATATTGGTTTATTTCAGCTTATGCAATGGCCCAAAAAAGCATTAGAATATCACATAAAGAAGAAAAAGCAGAAATCCTGGGAGGGGGGAACATAAAGAACAGAAACTGGGGCTTGTAGCAATGGAAAATGTTCCCCCCCATCAGATCCTGCTCTGTTTGTTCATGCTCAACCCAGGGAGGCAACTTTTCCCCTGCCACATTATCTTGTCTCTAAATAGCATTCAAAGGAGAAGAAGAATGTGCTGTTAAAAATATCAAACTTTTGGGAATGGCTGGCAGACTTTAGCACTGATAAGCATTGTTGATTGAAGATCAAACAGCCCTGGAAGAAAAAACCTTTCCAGCAAGCACCGTGGGTCCAGCCCTGCAGCCAGACAGTGAGGTCAGCCTTCAATCCAGGGATATTTAGGGACTGACACTGGAATTATGGTCTGGGCTCTCTACCCCAGACGGATGTTGGTGACACTGTGGTTTCAACTTGATAAATCTGTTCAAGCTGAGACCAGCATTTATTCCATGCCAAGAGTTTGCATTAGTAGGTGGTAGCTTTATATATCTATTTTTTCCTTCATTTAAGATAAAGAGGGAAGGTTGCAGGTCATAATGTGAACTGAAGACTGTTGGCATTTGTTTTTTAATTAATTGACAACCTGCATTTCTGTGTCAAGGTTGCAAATTAATAGTGGGTGGCCATCTGTTTGCAAAGCAGATAGTTCTGGCTGTGCCAAACATGTGGAGTATTTAACCATTTGATTTAAATCAGACCAGAATGGTGGGTTTTTGAACACTCTAATAAGTTGGGTTTTCCATTTAAGAGTTGTGAAAAGTATTGAAATGGTCTTTTTAGCTTCATAAACTTGCAGGTCTTTAAGTGAATTGTTTGGCATATTTGGCTTTTTTTTAGGAGAGGCCAAATCCTGATGGGAATAACAACATGGAGCTTCAATCACCTGTGGAAATGGGGTACCAAATTTGTGTGAGAGCACCAAAGAAACAAATACATGTTAAAAATCATAAAGTAGTTCTGGCTGGAAGGGACCTCTGAAAGTGTATTTGAACTAATTTCAATAGCACCTTCTGGGATTGAGATGGCAGGAAAGAAAAATATCAATAGATTTTCTGCTCTAATACAGTGAGAGTCTCAGTGGTGGTGGCTGCAATCAAATGCTAAATAGAAAGTTTGCAATAAAAAGGGCTTTAGTTAGAATTAATAAAATGTGAAATGCTTCGTTCTTTGGAAAACATGTGGTATTGACTGAGATTTAGAATATGTCCTGGGAGCAGGGATCTGGACTGCAGGCTCTAGAGCTGACTCTGGCATCCTTTCCCTGCATGCATTAATATTATTCCTTTATTTATTATATTTTTTTAAATTTTATTTTTTGCCTGGAAAGGTCACAGTGTGCCAGTTGGAGAGGAAATAAGCAAAGAGCTGGAATCAAGGGCAGCCTTGCACAAAATTACCATCCTCTTTTCCCACTCCTTCACCTTCCTGTGCTGTCCATGGCAGGGAGATGATCTTTAAGGTTCCTTCCAACCCAAATTGGATTCTAAACCAGGATCCCTGTATCACAGGCAAATCCAAGTTTATAAAGAAAATTTTCCTGATAAGTTTGATTTTTAGTCCTGCTATCCAGAAGCTGCACGTGAAGCCACAGGTAGTTCCCATTTCCAGGAAAGCACTGCTGAATTCTTGGGGAAATGTGGATTTTAACATCCTCTTGTTTTGAGGAATTGTCTTAGGATGTTCTGAAGCTCAACTGGAGCTTCTCATTTGCCACCAGAGCTGGAAATCTTGGCTGGCTGAGAGGCAGGAAGAGCCTGGTGCTGGATGTGGGGCTGGAGCTTGTGTCACTGTCATCGTGCCTTGAGCATGGGGACGGTGCCAGCTTGGAAGGGATGCTCTGCTTGGCACAGAAAGGTCTGGAGAACAGGCTTAGCACACATACAGCAGGGAGGCTGCAGCACCCACAGGCTCCTGGAGAGCTGCTGGGGCTCTTCTCATCACTGAGACACCAGGCCATGGTCCTTAGGAGCTGTGAGATAGGGCTGGTGGCTGCTGTGCTGCTCTAAATCACAGAGATGTGGTGCCTGGGGACGTGGTTTAATGCTGGCCTTGGCAGTGCTGAGTTGGTGCTTGGACTTTGTGATCTTGGAGGTGTTTCCCACCTTTAGGATTCCCTCAATCTCTGGTGGCAGTGTGGGACATAGAGTAGGTCAAGGGCAAACTGGGCCACATGAAACTCATCCCTTTGGCCATTATGGAACCACTCATGAGGCTGGTGGGCAATCCAGTCTTCTCTGGGGCTCTTTCTGGATTTGGTTTGGGATTCTTGGGGCTGTCCCATGTCAGGCCAGGAGCTGAACTTTGGGTTTCAGAGTGTGGTGCATTGCTGGGTGCAGTGATGGAGCCAGGCTCTGCAGGGTGGGTTGGCTACTGAGCTCCATGCTTTTGGGACCCTGCCTGGACTCCTCTGAGCTCAGAGTTAGTGGGAGCTGCTCACCCCTCACAGCCCTGGAGCCCCTTGAGGCTCAGCTTTCTCCTGGTCATGACTGAGCATGGCAGGGCATGACTGGAGTGACTTGATGAAGCACAAAGCTCTGTCCCTCAGGGCTGGGAAAGAGGTGACAACAAAAAGTTTAATTCCCTGCTGGTCTCAGCCACGATTCATGCTTAGTTTCCCTCTGTGGAGGCTTCCCCTCTCCCTCTCTGCTGTCCAAGTGTTGCTTCTTTTGCATTTGTTATTTATTTTCTTCCTAGCCCGAGGGCTGCTGCGAGAGGTGTCTCTTTGCTCTGCCGGCTGTTCCTGATGCTTCCTTTTCCTTGCTAATACCAATTGTTCCTGCCAAAAGCTCTCGCTGGTGTTATGTAAACCTCGAATCTCACGCTAACACTCCCAGCTCCCATCGGGGGCTCCCAGAGGCACTGCCTGGGATTCGCCCCCGCTCTGGCTCTGCTGCCACCAGGCCTGTGCTGTGCCAGGGGTCCCTGGGCTGCTGAGCCAGCTGTCACAGCTTTAGTGAGGGCAGGAAGAATATATTGGTGTATTCCAATAGGTACTGCACCCACAAACAGCACCCTGGTGCTGTTTGTGGGTGCAGTACCTATTGGAATATACCAATATATTCTTCGGGATGTGCCTGAGCTTGTCTGGCCCTTGGTGCTGAACCAAATGGTGTTTAACCCAACAGACACTTTTGGCTGGCTGGGTGTGTGGTGTTTCACCCCACAGACACTTTTGGTGGCTGGGTGTGTGGTGTTTCACCCCACAGACAGTTTTGGCTGGCTGGGTGTGTGGTGTTTCACCCCACAGACACCTTTGCCTGGCTGGGTGCTGCACTGGGCCCGTGGAGCCAAGTCCAGGCCTGCAGGAGCTCTGGTGATGCTGGGAGGGAGCTTCCCCCCATAACAGGGGCTGCTCCTCAGGTTTCCCTCTGGCAGAGGAGCTTTAAGGCGATGGTGAAGGAAAGGAGTTGGTTCTGATGGAGGGTTTGGATGCAGAGCTTTATTCTGGCCCACAGGCCTCTGAATGCAGCACCAGCTCCAACAGAACTCCCTGAGCCCGTGGTTGCTGCTCCTTTAACCCCGGGGAGAGGGGCAGGGAAGGGGCAGGGAGCCACCAAGCAGGGACAGGAGGGAGGGACAAAGGGACAAAGGACACCTGGATGGCCCAAAGCCCCCCAGAGGTAGAGAGCATCCTGTGAATCTGCCAATCACTCGATGCCCTTCTGAATGCCAGGACTGACAGACAGTGCTGGGAGGGGAAAGGAGAGGGATAATTCCACATCAGGGAGGGAATTATCAGGGAGGGATCCGAAGTTCTGGGGTAAACCCTGAAATCACCACAGAACAGGTACTCATGGAGCAAAGCTGCGTTTTGGGCACATTTTGCGTTTTTTGTAGCGGTGTTGGCGGATGCTGTGGGAGGATTCTGCTACCCTTGGTGCATCTCCACCCTACCCCTGCCCTCAGTCCAGAGCTGAGCCTGCCTGAGCAGTGTCTGTGCTTGCTGGTAGGATTGGAGTTCCTGGAGCATCTTCATGGAGACACTGTGTTCCTCCAAGGCTGTTGGGTGGGCACCTCTTCTCCTCAGCCAGGTGTGGTTCTGTCCAAACCAGTTATTTACCTGGAAAGTGACATTAACAAAATCCTAATGAATTTCCCAGTGCTGCTTTGTGTGATTTGGCAGCCGGGATTCACTCAAGAAAGAAAAAAAATAGAGAGAGATCCACCATTGCTGTGTGCCCAACCTCTTCCCCATCCACTCCACTGCTTTTGAGAGATTAAAAAGAGATTAAATCCTGCTGAGCTGGCAGGTGATGTTGATGAATGTTTTGAGGGGATTAGGGTAAATCCATTCCTCCTTGTGATTTAGCTCAAGATTTGAACTCATTGATAAAATTTGTCCAGGTTTTACCTGTGAAGCCCCCTTTGAGCCAGTGAAGGTGTAAATGAAGGCAGAGCTTGTTTTTGGAGCACAAAGGATAATGAATTAGCCTTTGTAAGGCTGATGAAGGCTTAAGATTGCTGTGCATCTACAACTGATGCAGCGTCCAGTTAATCCTCACTGCCACAGAATTAGAGGATGCCCAGGCTGGCTCCTTGGCTGGGGGAGTCTGGCCTGAAGCTCCAGCTGCAGTGCAGCACAGCTGTGAGATGTTCTGCAGCAACCAACCAGCCTGTGGAGGCCACTGTTTTCATGTGGGACTCAAAAAATGCCATTTCTCAAACTAGGGATGGCATGGAATGGACACAGCTGTGGACTGGGGCTCAGGGGTTTCATCCAGCCAAAGCTGTCCTGGTGTTGTGGCACAGTTTGGGTTCTGTGGTGGAGGTAAACAGGATGTTCTGGCAGCCTCCATCAGCTCTTGGACCTTCTGGTCCTCCATGCATCCTACAGCGCGGGAGCAGGGATGGTGGGACTCCAGAGGGTGTTCCTGCCAGGTGTCCCAGCATCCAGAAGATGGTCCTCAGAGTGTCTTGGTTTGGAAAGCCAGGTGTCTGCTAAGGAAAGCAGGAGCCTCCCCTGAAATGGAGAATGTAAACCCTCCCCACCCCTCCGAATTGCTATAAATTTTAAATTAGGGGGCTCTCAGGCAAAAATATGGGAACAGGAAATAACAGTTATTTAATAGGGAAGAAAATAAAAAGATAAAATAAACAATGCAGTAAACCAAAACAACACTGCCAGAGTCAGAACCCAACCTGACACCCTGTGGGTCAGGCTGTTGGCAGCAGTCCCATTGGAATTGTGGCTCAGCCCTCCTGCAGTGTCAGGGCTGGTTCTGCTGGAGCAGGGATCCTGTAGAAAGGTGCAGTCTCTTCCTCTGAAGATGCAGTGGGAGAGGCAGCTGCTGTTCCTCTGGGGAATCCAGTGCAGAAGCTGTGCTGGTGTTCCAGAACCTCCAGATTATATCCAGGTAGGAATGCTTGGCTCCTCCCTCTGGGCTGACATCTCCCAATGGGACGCTGTAGTTCTTATCAGCCATGCAGGGACATTCAATAGCTGTTATCAGCAGGTGTCCCCTTCCCGAGGGAGGAGTGATTGTGGTCACTCAAAGAGAGAGATAAGGCAAACTGCCCACTTGACAAAAGATAATCTGCCATACAGATGGTAATTGAAAACATCTTGCATTGCAGTCTGGAACACAGAGGAGCACTGGGACCTGCAGTGCTGCCCTTTGGGCTGGGGAGCAGAGCTGGGACTGGCAGCAGCAGCAGCCTGTGCTGGGTGTGCTGCTGGGGCTGCAGAAGAGGATTCTACTTCCAAGGACATACTTGGAGCAAGGCTCAGCATCAGCCCTGAGCGACTCTCCTGGTGCTGGGAGGAACAATCCTCACTGCTCTGTGCTGTCCATGGTCAGATGAAGTCTCTGAGATGCAGGAAGGTCTGCTGGCAGGGCAGGAGTGCAGTGTGGAGCCTTCAGCCTGGAGGAGCTTTATAAACCAGGGCAGGGCATTGCTGCCAGAGCTCTGCACTGCCCGTGGCATCCTTTACAAGGCACAGGTGGAGAAGTCCTGTGCAGAACCACTTGGGTGGTTTTGGTGGAAAGCTCCCACTGCTGTCCTGTGTGGAGCCTTCCCCTGAGACTGCTCATTCCAGAGGGCATGGCTTGGTCACCTCAGCATTCCATCCACCCTGTGCCCAGCTCAGCTCTCAGTTTCCCTGCACGTGGTAACTTTGGGAAAGCTGTCACCCTGCTTTTTAAAGATTTTTAAGTTTTTAAAGTTTTTTTTAAGACTTTTGATGTTTACATTTTTATAATGAACTTTTTAATGTACTTTATGTAAATAACTCATTGTTTTGCATTCTTTTATAGAAGAAGAGAAATTTGATGGACTGTTGGTTTGTCCAGTGTCATTGGAGAGGTGGCACTGTCATCCTCCAATCCACTGTTACTTTTAGAAATCTATAAATGTTAAAGTCAAAATTAAACTTTCCCTCTTTTTTACCTTGGAGAATCCAGTGTCCACATAATTTTATTTCATGTCCTAGAACAACAGAGAGCAGCTTTGCAGGTCTCCCTGCGCTGCCCAGCAAAACTGACATTTAGAAACCTCCTGGGTACAGGTGAAGGTTCCAGGTGGCTGCTGCTGAGTGTGACCTGGAGCTGCAGGCTCTGTGAAATCAGGGATGGTCTGAGCAAGCAGAGCTGTGGCAGGGAGGACACCAGGATCAGGCTTGATCCCTGTGCAGCAAATCCTGTGAGCTGCTTTGGATTTATGCAGTGATAGCAGCAAACACAGCCCCCTCCCAGCCCTTAAGGATGCTGCTGGGGTGGGTAGGAAGCCTGAGAATGTCACAGACAACTGGGAATGCTTTCAAGAACATAACTGGAAACAATTTAGAAATAATTTCAAATGATTTTTTTTTTTGCACTGTGTCATTGGAATGTATGCTTTTCTAGAAAGTAGGTGGAAAGAGAGCTTGAAATTAAATGTATTATTAAACAGACCTTTCTTAACTCTCATTAAGGAAGAGGATTTGGAGGGAAGTGTTTTACAATTTCTTAATCGTGTTGCTGCACAAGCTGGTGTTTGCCAAGCTGGTATTCTTGACTCCTTCAGGATGAGCAAAAATGAGCCTTAAATTCCTTGTGTATTGGAAAAGAATATTTGGTATCCATTGTTTGTGATGCTGGTAGTCTGTTTAAAATAAAGTTACCTTTGTATTTGCTTAGTTTGCCTCTAAACAGGAAAATAATGGCTTTTGTAATGTCTCTATTAGAGGAGTATTGTTTGAAAGCACTTTGGGCTTGCATTAGTTGAGTGCAAAATGAATTCCAGCTCTGGAGCAAATAAACCCCAGTGGGGCTGGATGCTGGGAGCTGCCAGTGTGATGTGGGGATGTGCATCACAGAGGCCTCTGGGGGCCAGTTCTTGATGTAATTCTTCATGCTCCTCGTCTTCCCTCCTCCCTTCACTCACCCAGTGATGCAGCACTCACCCCAACAAACTGGTTTCACCTTACAGCTGAAACTGGGGGCACTGGGCAGCATGAAGAGGGGGCCAAAAAGCTTTTCAGTGCTTTAAATAAAGCTTCTCCACATGTCAGCACGTGAGTAAACAGACTTTGCTGAAATATCTTTAATTTTCTCATCTGAACACCAACAAACACTTGCAGTTTGGGGGATTTCTTGGTGTTCTTTTTTTCCTAACTGTGATGGGAAAATGGGAAGCAGAAGGAAAGTGCTCACTGGTGGTGCTGGGTGTGCCAGGAATTGCAGGAGCAGCTCTGGAGTGTGTGAGTTGCCTTTCACGAGCACCAGAGGCGGCTCCCAGAGCTGCAGATGCACACACAGGCTGTGAGCTGAGGCTGCTGGAACCTCAGCACAGTTTGGATTTCCAGCAGTTCCCAAGGATGTGGCTGCCCCTGGATCCCTGGCAGTGCCCAAGGCCAGGCTGGGTGGGGATTGGAGCACCCTGGGACAGTGGAAGGTGTCCCTGCCATGGCAGGAGGTGAGATGAGATGAGTTTTACGTTCCTTCCAACCCAATCCATTCTGGGATGAGTCTGTGTGACACAGCAGGAATTAGGAGCACAGCATCTGGGGGCTCTGCTGTCCCTATGCCCACTGCAAGCAGCTGCTCAGACCTCAGCGTTCAGTTTAGTCACATAACAGCGTGGTAGGGGACACATGACACATGAAATCAGGACCACCTGCTTGCCTCTTTTCACAGAAAATAATGAGGATGCTTTCATAAAAAGCAGCTAAATGCATTAGAAAGAGAAGCAAGATCTCTCTGTGCAAAGGTGTCAATGCTTTTATTTTTTTTTTTATTTTAAGCTGAATGTTGCATTCAGTTTGTTATCTACTATTGTATTTACAGGGTCCCTCATAGCAGGGAGGAATGATGAATCTGACTCCATGTTCTCAGAAGGTTAATTTATTATTTTATAATACTGTATTGTATTAAAGAATACTAAACTAAGCTATACTAAAGAATACAGAAAGGATACAGACAGAAGGTTAAAAAGATAATAATGAAAACCCATTACTGCTTCCAGAGTCTTGATACAGCCTGATCCTGATTGGCCAATAAGTCAAAACAATTCACATGAAAACAATGAAACAATCACCTGTTGGTAAACAATCTCCAACCACATTCCAAAGCAGCAAAACACAGGAGAAGCAAATCAGATTATTATTGTTTTCCTTTTTCTCTGAGGCTTCTCGGCTTCCCAGGAGCAAAATCCTGGGCAAAGGGATTTTTCAGAAAATATGAATCCCACAATCTAGAAATTATAAAATGTGGGTGGGGATGACTCTGATATGCAGGAGGGATTAGAGCAGGAGGTGTTTTCTGTGCAGAGCTGGTGGGATGTGCTGCTGGGGCAGCTCTGGGCTCTGCAGCTCTGTCCCAGTGTTGGCTGTGGCAATGCCCCTTTCCTGTTCCAAAGCAAAACAGAGCTCATGGCTGGTGTGAAGCCATGAATTTGGGGGATAAAATGCTGTGCAAGCTCCTGCTCTTGCATGTTCAGTTCTTAAAGGGGTCAGTAAAGACGGGGACAAACTTTTTAGGCAGGGCCCGTTGCTACAGGACAAGGGGTGAGTGTTTTAAACTAAAAGAGGGTGAAATTAAACTGGATATAAGGGATTTTTGGTTGTTACAATGGCAGCAAAATGCCAGATTATGCCCTTTTCTGACCCAGAGATGGGGCAACTGAGAGGCATTTAAAAAACTTTTATTCTATTTTCAGTCTTATGTCAAGAGCGAGACAATACAGATCTTACAATTCACACAATACAGATGTTATAATTCATACAAATGAGTTACAGATCTTATAATTTTTCTACAAATCCATTTCCTACAGTAAAACACTGGCAGGGGCTGCTCAGAGAAGGTGTGGGTGCCCCATCCATGGGCATGTTCAAGGCCAAGTTGTGGCTTGGAGCAACCTGGGATAGTGGAAGGTCCCTGCCCATGGTAGAGGAGTGAAACTGGAGGGGCTTTGAGGTCCTTTAAGGTCCTTTTAAGGTCCTAGATGGGCTTAAGGTCCTTTCCAACCCAAACCTTTTTCCTGGCAAGGATGTGCCCAGAGGATGCCAACCTCCCTGGCAATGATGTGTGGCCAGCAGAGTTTTTAGGCCACAGCTGAAAAATGTCCTGCTGGGCACCTAAGAAAGGATGGCTGCTAAAAATTATAGCTAAGGTGGACAAAGTGTGTGGATATGTGGGGGTGTAGGGGACAGAAATCATGCTGCTTCCAGGGAATTTCTCTCCAGGGTTATTTTTCAGAAGAAGCTGAAAAATATGGGTTCTGCAAAGACTGGTTCTGCATTAGCAGTGAGTGTGACACATGGTACCCCAGAACAGGGCAGGGCCCTGCCCTGTGTGCTGGGAGAGGGGTCTGCCACCAGCCTGCTCCTCCCTGTCCTGCTGCCACGGAAATCCCTGTCCTTGCAAGCCATCGGCTTGGTGGGATTACAGAAATGTGGCCTCTCCCTCTGCTGTGATGGGGAGTTTGCACTCTGGGCAATCATTAGATAAGCACAGGAAAGCACAGGGGTGATGCAGGTGAGAAATGTGGTTTAAGCTCAGCTCTAGCTCCAAAAGACCTCTGGGAACATCCATGCCATCAATTGTGTCACCCAGGGGCTGCTGCAGCCACCAGTGGTTTGCAGCACTGACCTTGGGAGAGGCTCTGAAACAAATGGCACTGGTCAGACATCCCTGGTGGGCTGCCAAAAATGCGACTTCAGACATCAAAGAGTCAATTCCACCTCAGAATCCCTGGGCACTGTGGTTGATTAATTTGTGCAGTGGGTTCCTGGAGCGTGCTGAGGCACGTGGCTTTGGTTTCACCCAAATCAACAAAGCTGAAAAATTCAGCAATCCTATTCCTTCCTCCCAGTGACCACACACTTGGCAGAATTCCCACATTTTTCCTTCCTCTTTCTCTGTGTGTGAGGCGTGCCACCTTCCCACATGAAGGGCTGCAGGGATGAGGGTGCTGCCTGTGCTGTGGGAGGCTTGGACACTGCTCTGAGCCACGATGGAATGGAGCTCTAGCTCTCCAGGATGCTCCCTGTTCAGCATCTTGTCTGGCTCTGTTCCTATTGGAAAACTGGGGGGAAAAAATAGCAAAAGAGGAACTTACCCGTTTTCAGGCTCTTGCCCTGCTCCAGTGGTGAGAGGATTAATGGAGAGGTGTAGCCATGATATGTTCTGAAAAATCCTTTCCTTAGGATTTTTCCTCCTGAGAAGCTGAGAGGCCTCAAGAACAAAATGTAAACAATGATTATCTCCTGCTGTGGAATGCAACAGGTGCATCTGTGATTGGTCTCATGTGGTTGTTTCTAATTAATGGCCAATCACAGCTGGCTCAGACAGAGAGCCAAGCCACAAACCTTTGTTATCATTCTTTCTTTTTCTATTCTTACCTAGCCTTCTGATGAAATCCTTTCTTCTATTATTTTAGTATAGTTTTAATATAATACATATCATAAAATAATAAATCAATCCTTCTGAAACATGGAGTCAGATCCTCGTCTCTTCCCTCATCCTCAGACCCCTGTGAACACGGTCACAGAAGTTGCCACTGGAGTGGTCACCACTGTCCCCATGGGTTTTGCTGCGTTCCCAGCACTGAATTTCAGAGCTGGACTGGGATCCATGTTGTCAGTGAAGATCATGGGTTGCACAGCTGCCCTGTGCCCACAAAACATGGTTTAGGAGAGAAGGGAGGTGCTGATAAAGGGAATTTCCCCAGAGTGGCCAAGTGACTGCTGAGTGGTGGATCAGAGGAGGCTCCCTGGAGCCCCACAGGGGCCAGACCTGGGTGTTGGCTTGGATTGGTGTCTCTGCATCTGCCTGGGGATGGGGGAGCTGTGGAGGGGAGGAAGGGGTTAAATCAGTGCAGTTTGTCACAAGAGCAAGGACCTGGCTGGGCAGAGAGACTCTTGTGATGCATTGTGCCCTTCCCAGACAAAGAACTGCAAAGATCAACCATGGAGCAGAGCAGAGCCCTCACTCCTGTGCCCCAGATCCATCCCCAGGCCTGGGTCTGGTCCTTAAAGCCTTCTCTGACACTTTGGGTCTCCAGCTTCCCACCTTCATTGATCCCGAGCACCAAGGAAAGTGTGAATGGGAAGAAAAGCAGTTCTAATTTACCACATTTGTAAATTTGATATGAGAAGGCTTTAATAATGAAAAAAACCCAACAATAACAACCGAAGAAAATCTTCTAGCACGAAGCCCACGAGATGGGTGGATTTAAGTGCTATTAAGGGATTACTGGTAATGCCCAGCTGTGTGTGTTGGCTGCCAGGCAGCAGCAGCACAGCCTCATTCCTCATGCGATTGCAGCTGTGGAGCCCCATCTCTGTTTAGCAAAGTTTCTCTGGTGTCCCCATGATCTTTTCCTCTCTGCTGGTCCCAGCAGGCTCCATGAGCCCTCCAGCAGCATCCACAGGCATGGCAAGGAAGCTTTCCCTAGGGTGTCCATTCTTTGGTCAAGATTCCCTGGGATGTCCATTCTTTGGCCTCTTGCTGTTGGACATGGACCCTCAGCCCCAGAGCTCCTGGTTCTGAGCAGTGAAACAGCTCCTGGCACTACAAGTGCCAGCCTGAGCTGAGGGTGAGGAGCCTCAGCTGGAAGGTTTGTGTTCATTGGTTTTAGTTTAATCCCTTCACATTCCCCATCACAGCCCCTTGATGATGATGATGAGGATGATGATGATGAGTGCTTCTCTCTCTTTTGGTGCTGAATTAAATCATGGCATCCCCCCACCCCCTTTCCAGTATTCAGTGCTCTGAGCTAAATTAGAATAGGAGCCTTTTCAAACCATTCCCTTAATAAAAGTATTTAGTTAATAGATGATGCATAGCTCACAAAGCTTGCAAGAATCTGACACTGGGTATCACAATATTATGATATTTAACAGCAAAACCTACTGCATTATCAACTTACCTCTATAGCATGGAGGAGGCAACAGCTGAGGCATAAAAACTAATGCTTCAGTGTGACAGAGCTAAAATTGAACTTGGCAATTACTGCGTGCCTGATTCGCAGCATTGTGAAGTGAAGCTACTATATAAATCAGCTCCAGTAATCACAGGGTTTAAAATTAGTCACTTACTATTAACTCTGCCAGTGTTAGCATATGCTGAAGAATTATAAAAGTGAAAGGTATGGAATATCTAAAGTACAGGTTTAAAGTAAACCACTTGAACAAGCTCCCAGTGGGAGGATTTGAAGTTCATGCAGAAGTAAGGTTTTGGATACTCTGACAAAGGGTTGTGGAACACATTTAATTGCACATTGCTGTCTAATCTTTTGAATGCTTAACATCCTTTCCAAAGCACCTTTTCATGTTCCCAAGACTTTCACAGTTCACAGAGGGTAGAGTGATGATTGAATTTAATTTTTCCTCCCCTACAGGATTTTTTTTTTCAGAGCAGAGCAATTCAAATAGTTCGCAGAGCTCTTCAATGCCAGGCATAGAAAAAAGGAAACAGCAGGATAATGTTTAAAAATCATTACAGGGAAGTGAAAGGCTGCTCTGAGCACAGCACAGAAATTAGCAACTGCTATGATTGCTAAATTTTTATTCCATGCAAAATTCATGGAATTTGCTGCTATGAAAAATAGGGGAGTCAAGTTATTTAATAGGATTCTAAATTATGTAGGATGCACAAATATTTTATATGGGGCAGGGAGCTGTGTGTGTTTCTGTAGGAGCTGGGAGCAGCTCTGCTGGGGTCAGGTGGCTGTTGCCTTGTCCTGTTCCCCCATCCCTCTGTTCCACAGCCATGATTTTAGCTCAGTTTTGGAATTAAGTCTGGTTTGGGCTCAGTGACACCTGGCTGTGGAAAGTGTGTTGGGTTTGTCACCTCTGAAGGTTTCTAGAAGGATGGGGACAGGCAGGTGCCTGCAGCAGGGTCTGTGCCCTTGCTCTGTGACAGGGACGTGTCACAGTGTCACCTCTCCTGGTCACAGGGACCTGGTGCTTGTGGCTTTTGTTGTCCCTGTCCCAGGGTGATTCTGAACGAGCCTCCAGGCTCAGGGTGATGGAGGGGGAGGCACAATCCCCTCAGGGCTCTCAGCCTGCCCTGGGCTGGTCCCAAAGGATGCTCTGGCATCTTGGTCTCATTTCAAACACCTCAGTCCGTGGTTTGTTCTCTTCCCTGCTGAGGGCTGCAGGCTGATGGGTTTTCCTACCTGGAAGCTTCTTTCCTTCCCTTCCCCACAGCTCAGGCAGAGCCCTGACACCCCACAGCACCCCCAGCTCTCCTGCAAGGCAGCTGCACCCCTGGCTTTGCTCTCTGCATGTCTGACCTTTGGACTCCCACAGAAGACACCATGGCTTTTGTGGGTTTTCTTTCCCTGCTGTTCTCCTGTCCATGCTGTTTTGTTCAGCCACAGCCACATCTGCTTTTCCAGAACAGGCACCTTGCGTCTTGTTTCTGACTCCAGTGAAGTGGAAACGTTGCAGCAAATCTGTGCTTCAGTCTTTCTTTACTTTTAGTCCCCCCATGTGTCCTAATTATTTAGTGCAACTTGTTCAGCCAGTGGTTTTGAAGATGCTCCTGCTCTGGCAGGGATAAGGATCAGATGACACTGGGTTTTCTCTCTTTCTCTTTTTTTTTTCCTCTTTCTCTCTTGCTTTTTAAAATAGAGAGACCAGAGCAGTGGCAGCAGCTGGACCATGCCATGCTCCTGGCAAAGAGCACACAGAAGATGCTTTGTTAATCAAAGTGCAGCCTGATCAAAAGGAATTACAGACTCACAGAATGGGTTGGGTTCAAAAGGACCTCAAGGCTCACCTTGTTCCACCCCTGCCATGAGCAGGGACACTTTCCATTAGCCCAGGTTGTGGAAGGTGACCCTGCCTGTCCAGCCTGGCCTTGGGCACTGCCAGGGATCCAGGGGCAGCCACAACTGCTCTGGGCACCCTGTGCCAGGGCCTGCCCACCCTCACAGCCAGGAATTTCTTCCCAATATCCCACCTAACCCTGCCCTCTGGCAGTGGGATCATTCCCTGTGTCCTGTCCCTCCATCCCTTGTCCCCACTCGCTCTGCAGCTCTCCTGGAGCCCCTTTAGGCCTGCAAGGGGCTCTGAGCTCTCCCTGGAGCCTTCTCCTCTCCAGTTGTGACCGTGTTCACAGGGGTTTCTGGATGAGGGAAGAGACGGTGATGTGACTCCATGTTGCAGAAGGCTGATTTATTATTTTATGATATATATTACATTAAAGGTATACTAAAAGAATAGAAGAGAAGGTTTCATCAGAAGGCTAGCTAAGCTAAGAATAGAAAAGAATGATAACAAAGGCTCTGTCTCAGACTCTCTGTCCAAACCAGCAGACTGTGATTGGCCATTAATTACAACCAACCACATGGGCCAATCACAGATGCACCTGTTGCATTCCACAGCAGCAGATAATCAATGTTTACATTTTGTTCCTGAGGCCTCCCAGCTTCTCGGGAGGTAAAATCTTGGAAAGGATGTTTCATGAAAAGATGTCTGCAACACAGGTGAGCACCCCAGCTCTCCCAGCCTGGCTCCAGCCCTTGGAGCATCTCTGTGGCTTCCTCTGAACTCATTCCAGCACCTCCACATCCTTCTCCCACTGGGGGCTTCACTGGTGGGTGCAGCACTGGAGGTGCATTCTGATGAGAGCAGTGAAGGGGTGGAAGCTCCAGAGGGATGGGGATGTGACCACCAGGGGCTGTTTGGGTGCTGCCCTGCCCAGAGTGATCACAGAGCCTGTCCCTGTGCTCTGGGATGAAGATGGAAGGCTGTGAAGGTCACTGTGCACTGATGAGCCTGTTTGCCACCACACTGGGGACTTTGCATTTTGGAAATAGGCTCTGTTATTGGCCTCGTTCCTTTATCAGTCAGAGTTAAACCTCACTGCGTTCCATTAGAGGGGTTTGAAATATATAATTTTCAATTGACTGGTACAGGGTAAATTGCCCCCATTCTCTCTGCCAATAACTTTAAGATTCATGAAGAATTTATCAGTACATTTAACACTTCCACTGAAACTCTATTTCGGAGGTTATGGAAATGAGCTACAAATGAAAGTCACAATTCAGAAAGCAGGAAACATGCCTGTGAGTGAGGAAAAAGCTGTCACTGGCATTGTGAAGAAAGAGAGGTATAAATAGGGCACTGGGTTAGAAAGCAGGAAATCTGTGTGCTGTGGGTTTTACTTGGAATTTCTTCTGGTGACCCCAGATAAGATTGTTAACCCTTGGCTCTGCAGGCAGCTGGGTGTGCTGCTCTGGGCTCTGCTCCTGGCTTTGGGGATTGGCTGCATGAGCTGGTCTGGGATTATCTGGGGTCCCCTGTGGCAGGAAGGAATGAATCTGACTCCATGTTCTTAGAAGGCTATATATTTATGATATGATATGATAGGATATGATATTAGTTCCGTGGATGATTGGTTCCATATGAATTGTTTTAACTTAATGGCCAATCACAGCCAGCTGTGTTAAGGCTCTGGCAAGTCACAAGTTTTTCATTAGTATCTTGTTAAATCTTCTATAAGTATCCTTTCTCTATTCTTTAGTATAGCATTATAATATGATAATAATATAATATAATATAATATAATATAATATAATATAATATAATATAATATAATATAATATAATATAATATAATATAATATAATATAATATAATATAATATAATATAATATAATATAATATAATATATCAGCTTTCTGAAAACATGGAGTCAAATTCTCATCTCTCACCTCGTCCTGGGGACCCTCACAAAGGCACAGAGACAGGAGGGATTATTGCCACTAAATAAGGCCCTGTGCAGGATCCCACCCCAGCAAGGTGCAGGATGTGCACTGCATCATAGAATCAATGGTTGGGCTTGGAAGGGGCCTTTAAAGGTCATCTAGGCCAACCCCCTGCCATGGGCACCTTCCATGAGACCAGGCTGCTTGGAGACCATCCAATCTGGCCTTGAACACCTGTGGTTCAAGGGTTGGGGTATCTTTGTTTTTTCTAAGCAACCAGTGTTGTACCACCCTCATTGTAATAAACTTTTCTAATATCTTATCTAAATTGACCCTGTGGAAGTGTGAAGCCATTCCCTGTGTCCTGTCCCTCCATCCCTTGTCCAAAGTCTCTCTCCAGCTCTCTTGGAGCCCCTTCAGGCACTGGAAGGGGTTCTGAGCTCTCCCCTGAGTGTGCTGCAGGTGAACACCCCCAGCTCTCCCAGCCTGGCTCAGAGCAGAGGGGCTCCAGCCCCCAGAGTACCTTGGTGTGCCCCTCAGGGGAGATGTGGCTGTGAGAACAGCCATCCCATCATGGTGTTTAGTGCCTTAAAATCCATGCTGAGACAAAGCTGATCCTGTGAGAAGGTCCTGGCCTCTCTGACAGCTCTGCTTTCAGCTCCAGAGCTGTGCAGGTCAGGGGGTCGTGCTGGCCTTAAATAAAATGACAAGTGCCTATGATAGTCCTGCCTGTTACCAGTTGTAAATTTGGCCTAGGGAGTTATTTCAGGCTTGTGCAGCCTAAAATTTTCTCACAGCCTGAAATCACATCTCCAATAGCAGTAATAACCTGCAATTGCTGCCGTCCCTGCATGCTCTGTAATAAACTAATGGTGCTGCCCTGGAGATGTCACCCTGGCAGTGCTGGTGTGAGGAGTGCTTCTCTCATGGATGAAATTCAGGAGTCAGGATGCTTCCCATGCACCTCCTGCTCCTGGAGAAGCTGGCAGCAGTATTTTGGTCTTGGCTCTGTTCTCCATAAGTTAAAAATAAAGAAAAGGTGATGATTGCTCTGTACCTGGGTAGGGGGAGCTGATCAGCTCTTGCAAGCTAAGTCTGAATCCTCCATAGGAAAATGTGAAGGATTCCCTATTGGATTTTCTGGCAATGTCCCATGAAGGCAAGAATAATTTATCTGACTCCATGTTCTCAGAAGGCTCATTTAGTACTTTATTATACTATATTATATTAAAGAATACTATACTAAAGAATACAGAAAGGATACTTCCTGAATGCTAAAAAGATAATAATGAGAACTGGAGACTCTCTCCAGAGTCCCGACACAGCTTGGCCCTGATTGGCCAAAGAGTGAAAACAACTCCCAGCAGAATGCAATGGAACAATCACCTGTGGGTAAACAATCTCCAAACACATTCCACATGTGAGCACAACACAGGAGAAGCAAATGAGATAAGAATTGTTTTCCTTTTCTCTGAGGCTTCCCAGCTTCCCAGGAGAAAATCCTGAGCGAAGGGATTTTTCCAGAGAATGTGAATGCCACAATTCCCCATGTTCCTTATTCTTTGATGTCCCTGGTCCCCAACACCATCTGACTGTGAATCCCAGTGCTTTCACAGGAACATTCCTGGTGCCAAACCTGTGAACTGCTGACTCCATGCAGGGAATCACTTTCCTGCCTTTGACTACAGTGAAACCCCCAGTCCTGAGCATATTTGTGAAAGGATTTGCCCTGCCTGCATGGCCCTTTGCAGAAACTGGTGGGGACAGAGCATTCTCACCTCTGTGCAAGCAAAAGCAGAATTTGTCCTGTCCCTGGAGCACACAAACATTTGCTCTGTGGGCTCTGCTCCTCTCTGTGCACAGGTTGTTTTGCTTCCTGTGGTGTCTGTGCTGCTGTTGAGGCAGTTCCACCAACCTCCTGTTTCTCCCAGGGCTTGTTTTCGTGGCAGGTGTTTGCTGTGATAAAATATTGATGGGGAGGAGGAAGGAAAGCTCTGTGGCCCTGCCTCTCATTATTTTTCAGGTGGGAGGTACAGAAACGGTGACATGGGGATTTAAAAATCAACCAAGGTCGGGATGGAGAGTCTGAATGTGTGGAATTTGAATATAGCTGGGTTCTGGTGCAGCTCAGGATAACTCTGTTAATGCCTGAAGTGGAAACTGGATTCTGGCAGCTCTGACTGCCATGGCCAGAGGGGCAGGGAGGCAGGTGCAGCCAGGTGTCCTGCAATGATTTCGGGTGTCCAGCACCATGTGCCAACCTGCTGTCCCAGCAGCTGAGGTCACCATATGGTTTCAAAATGCCCCAAAATGCAGTGTGTTCCAGCTCTTGCTGTCTTTGTTGGTGTCACCAAGACCTTAAAACAGGTGGGCTCTGATGAGCAGAGCAGCTCCTGACCTCTGGCCTGCCTGGATCCTTCCAGGAGGTGACTGCAAAGTGATGCCAGCCCATGGCACGTGGTGGGCACAGACCGAGCCCCAGCCTGGCTGCCTTACTGTGGCACAGGGGCTGTGCTGCAGTTTCACCTGTTTGGCAGCTGGGCTGAGGGAATGAGCTGCTTTACATCCCTGTAGGACCTGCTGCTGATGGGGAGGGGAGGCTCATGGGGCTGGGAGGAGCAGCTGCATGAATTTCCTTTCAGACTGATGACATTGCTGCTTTTGTGCTCTTGCCCAACCCTCTCCTGCCTTTTCTTCCTGCCTGCTCTTCCTGCCAGTTCTGATTTTCTGCCCCAGTAGGCTGAGGCTTCCCCAGCTGTAACTAAAGGTGAAGCATGGCGTGTACAAAGTGATTTTGTGTTGGACAGAGATGCTGAGTATTTAATAACCAACCTGGAGCCTGCAAGCAGGAGAGGTTCTCCCCTGCATTGCACGTGGCAGGTTGGGCAGGTAGGACCTTGCTCCAGCACATTTGTGAGACGATTCTCACAAATCTTCTCACATTTCTCTTTTACAGAAAGAAACTTCTTTCTGTAAGTAAATATGTTGGACGATCCTGTTCCCTTCCCAAGAAAGAACAAACCCTGATGCCTCTGGACCTGTTTTGTGGAGTATTGAGAAACATCAGTGTGAGCATGGTGAAATCAGGAATGAAGGGAAGAAAATCAGATGAGAACGGTGTGAGGGTGGAGAGTTTCCTCTGGCAGTGGAGATGGGACCTCGCTGCACCAAATGCAAGGCTGAATGGGGTTTTGAGGAGCTGTGGAGAAGTTGCATTCAGCAATTTTTGGCCTCCAGTGAGACCAGTAAAGCTCACTGGGTGGCTGTGGGCTCAGCAGCTTGGCCTTTGGTGTTTTATTTTTCATACACATCTGAAAATAAAACCTGCTTTTGTCTTAATTGAAACAAAACCAGTAGCTGAGTGCCCCAGAATTTCACAGTGCACAAGCTTGAAGTGGCTGTGGTTTTTGTTTCTAGCTACTCATAACTATCTGATGAACCGTTTCTGCTGGGTTTCTTTTCTATTTTTTTTCTTTTTCTATTTTCCCTGCATGAAAAAAGGCTGAATTTTTTTTTTCCTGGCCTGTTTGTAACTCTGCTGTTCCCAGCTTTTGCCATTAGCACCTGTGTTCAAGTGAGTGTGCCCCAAATCCATGTGTACATGCCAGGGCTGAATGTGACATCCAGGGAGGACTTTAAATGACTCTAAAAGCCTTTCTGAGCAGTGCAGGTGTATCACACCCTGGATTTGCTGTTTTCTCTCACTGATGGCAACAACTTGAGCTGCAGGGTGAGGGCTGCAGTGCCTGCTCAGCTGCACTGCAATTCCCAAGTGCCAGTGGAAGTCAGGTACCTCCACATGGGCATAAGGTACTGTCCACTCCTCTGCGTCCTGATTTTGGCTGGGATAGAGTTAATTTGCTTCTTAGTAGCACAAAACAGTGCTGTATTTTGGGTTCAGAGTGCCTGTAATGCTGATAACACACTGATGTTTTAGTTGTTGCTAAGCAGTGCTTACCTAAATGAAGGACTTGGCTGTGACCGTGTTCACAGGGGTCTGAGGATGAAGGAAGAGATGAGGATCTGACTCCATGTTTCAGAAGGCTGATTTATTATTTTATGATATATATTACATTAAAACTATACTAAAAGTATAGAAGAAAGAATTTCATCAGAAGGCTGGCTAAGAATAAAATAACAAAGAATGATAACAAAGGTTTGTGGCTCGGCTCTCTGTCCGAGCCAGCTGTGCTGTGATTGGCCATTAATTAGAAACAACCAACATGAGACCAATCACAGATGCACCTGTTGCATTCCACAGCAGCAGATAATCATTGTTTACATTTTGTTCCTGAGGCCTCCCAGCTTCTCAGGAGGAAAAATCCTAAAAAAGGATTTTTCTTAGATGCCTGTGACACTTTGCAGTTTCCCAGGCTCTGCCAGCCAGGGAGAATGGCCAGGACAAGTGACCCAGACTGGCCAGGGGGATATTCCATACCACAGGCCATCATGCCCGGTATAGAAACTGGGAAGAAGTTGGCCAGGAGGGACCTGCTCAGTTGCACTGGGCACTGGCCAGCAGGTGACAAATGACAATTTTGGGCATCACTTGTCTCTCTTGGGTTTCATTCCTTTCTCTCTCTCTCCTGCTCATTACAATTGTTATTATTACTATTAATTTTTGCTTCATTTAATTTATGAAACTGTCCTTATCTCAGCCCATGGGTTTTATTTCTTTCTGATCCTCCTCCCCATCCCACTAGGAAGGGGCAATGAGGTGGCAGCTTCCTGGTGCTGAGATGTTCTCTGGGCTTAAATCACCACATAAATCACTGCCACTAAATACATGCTAGGAGTTAAATAAATGTTCACTCACTCTTAGTACCAAGGAGAGACAGACCTGTGCTCAACTCAAAGGGACAACCAGTAACTGATCTATGAGTTTGGGGTTTGGATTTGGCTGTTACAGTGAACACTTCTTCTTCACAGGTTATTTTCTTCATTTCTATGTTCCTTTGGACTTGCTGTTCCTGTTCCTTGTCACTCATGGGCTGTGCTGCTCAGGGACTTCTAAAACCCAGCAAGGGCCTGTCAGAGCTGATCCCCAGAGCTGTTTCAGCAGTTCTAGGAAATATGTGGGTTTCATTTGTCATTTTATGGGGAGTTTGGGCTTTTTTAAGCCTTCCCAAAACAGGGGTTCTTTCCAAATAAAAGGTGTTGAGCTAATTGGCCTGATCAGCTGCAGCAGATCCTGCAGTGCAGGATTCTCTGAAACCAGACTGATGTGACTGCTTGGCTAAGTCGGCATGTGGGTATGGAGGGGAAATGCTGGAGCAGGGAGGAAGATCTGGTTGGAAAATGGGAGACACTTATTCTCTTCAATATTCTGCTGTTAAATGATGATAAGATGATGCCCTTTACTGGAAACAAAGGAAATTCAACAAATATTTACCTGGTTGCAAACCTAGATCTTGTCGAGAAAGGGGATCAGCAGCTTCTGGGGAGTGAAATTCCAGCTGCTTTTTAGTTCTGTCTTACTTGCACAGTCTCAAAGTCACAATACCCAACTTGATAAACCATGGAATAAAAATGCCAAAGTCATGTATAAACCTTTGAATCTGGCAATCAGAGAATCACAGAATGGATTGAACTTGAAGGAACCTTAAAGAGCATCTGGTTCCACCCTCCTGCCATGGCAGGGACACCTCCCACTGTCCCAGGGTGCTCCCAGCCCTGTCCAGCCTGGCCTTGGGCACTGCCAGGGATCCAGGGGCAGCCACAGCTGCTCTGGGCACCCTGTGCCAGGGCCCCACCACTCTCTGGGTAAAGAATTTCTTCCTTATATATAATCTAAATCTCTTCTCTTTCATTTTAAACTCATATTCCCAGCAACTGATGGAGCACAGACTCATAGCTTCATATTTCCAGCGCTTGGTTGTGGTTTCTGCATTGTTCTGCTGGGGACATGCTCAGCATGGCTCATAATTTGTGGCTGGCATTGAACCAGGCTCAGGAAGGAGCTGGTGGTGGTGAGCAGAGGCAGGGAGCTCACCTCTGAGGTGGGCTTGTCCCCACAGCACCATGTGGTGGTCACAGGGGTCCCAGGACAAGGGAAGAGATGAGAATCTTGGCTCTATGTTTCAGAAGACTGATTTATTATTTTATTATATATATAAAATATATTAGATATATATATATGTATTATATAATATATAATATGTATAATATATATTATATATAATATATAAAATATATATTATATATTATAATATATATATTATATATATTATATGAAAAAATGATGTATTATAACTACACTAAAAGAATAGAAGAAAAAGATTTCATCAGAAAACTAACAAAAAATAATACAATAATAATAAAATCTTGTGACTGACCAGAGTCTCAATCCAGCTAGACCTTTGATTCATCATTAATTAAAAACAACTACGTGAAACCAATCCAAGATGCACCTGTTGCATTCCAGAGCAACAAATAATTATTATTTATTCGTTTCTGAAGCCTCTCAGCTTCTCAAGAGAAAAATCTTAACAAAAGTATTTTTCAGAAAATATGTCCACAACACACAGGGACCTCTGTGTCCTGCCCTGTGCTGAGGCCAGCCCAGCCCTGGGGCACTGAGCTGTGCTGACTCTGCTCTTGCCCAAAGAGATGCCAGTCCCCTCTGTCATTGGCATCTCCTGACAAAGAACCACAGCCACACCTTATCAGATAAGCAGGAGAACATTTCTGATAAAGATATGTAGACAAAGTCCTTTAGATAAGACGTGTGTGAATTATGAAAACTGCTTGTTCTTAGAGGTTTGTGTGATGCAGGGCAGAATCCTCGTGCTCAGATGTCAGCTGAAGGATGTGCTGAGCTCCACTGGCTCCCTGTGCCAGCCCAGCTGGCCATGCCTGGCACCCTGGGCGAGCTCCCTATGCCACTGATTGTCCTTGCTGCTCCCAAGCTGGGTGGCAATGCTGCTGTGTTTCACTGTGACGCCCTCCAGGTGTTGTTTGAGGAGCAGTCTGTGTGCCTTGCAGCCTGCTGGATGTTTGCAGGCACTTTGGCCTGGTTATTTATTGCTTTTCCTGGGGCTTGTGCGCAGCTGAGCAAACCAGTGCTCCTTCCCTGGAGGGTTTTTGCACGAAGCACCTCAGAGCCAGCTTGAACAAGCAGCCTCAGCCTTGCTCTGCATCCTGTCAGCTGTGCTGGGCCGCACCAGGACAGGGGAAAGCAAAGTGCCTTCCTGCAAAGGAGAGTGGAAAAAATAGTAGTTATCTCATTAATAAGTCAATTGGCAATTGATGTAACTTTTAAACTTTCTTTAAGGTAAATTTTAAACTTATTTTGTAATTTAACGTAATGTAATTTTTAAACTTTCCTTGTGATGTAATGTAATTTTTAAACTTTCTTTCAAGGCTCCTGACACAGATTACCACTCTGTAGCCCTGCCAGTTTTGGTCAGAGGTGTTGCTGCCTGGTGCCCCAGCCTGGGTTGTGGCTGTTCCCCCTGGGCAGCTCAGGGTGTGGGGTCAGCCCTGACAGCATGGCTGTGGCTGCATGTGCTGGCCCCATGAATGTCTGTAAATGGAAATACTATTTATTACAGAAAACAAGAAAGTGAAAGATATTTAGGAGTCATAAGGCCATCAGATTATGCAAGGTTCACCAAATGTTTGAGCATCACTTGTGGTGAGGCCCTCACAGCTGCAGAGATCCATGTCTGGCTGACACAGCTCTGCTCCCCTCACTCACAAACTCATCCTGCTCATTCAGAGCTCCCTGTGCCAGCCCTGGGGCACAGAGGGAGTCCCTTTCCCTGCTGGGGTGCTCAGGGAGAGCCCAGGCAGGAGCTGTGTGCCCCTGCAGCCCGAGGTGCAGAACCGCACTGTCAGCGCGCGGTTTCCTTCTGATGCTCTCTATCTCTCTCAGTGGGAAGGATGCACCCTGTGAGAGGGGCCAGGGTGCAGCACCTTCATTGTTCTGGCCACCACACAGCCCAAGCAGCCCAAGTCATCACTTGCAGATGGTTATCCTGTGTTGTGTCACGTCCTGTCACCACCTGCAGCAGCAGTGCCAGATCTGGCAGGGCAGTGGCTTCCCAAACACAGAGAGGGTTTGAGGGTTTAAACACAATTAGCTTTGATTCTTCTCTGTGTGCCACATGGCTGTGGTCCAGGGTGGGCCTCAGAGGGCAGCAGCCCCCAGCTGGGCAGGTTTCAGTGCTGATTTAAGCCTTTCCATGGGGCACAAGGCATTTGCTGTGATGCTGTTAATTTAACAAACCCTTGGAGTGATTGCTGCCCTGCAAGGCACCTCAGGATAACAGCATCCCCCAGGGCAGGCAGATCAGCATCCAGCCCGGGAGTGGCAGTGCAAGGAGGGCATCCCTGAATGAAATAATCTGAGCAGAGATGAATGAAATGATGCTAAAAGCCATGGGAGGGGGCCCGGTGCTGAGCATGGGGGATCCTCCTGGCTGGGCCTCAGGTGAGCTGCTGGCACGATGAGCAGGGCTCTGTCTCTGTTAGCAAAGCCTACAAACAGCACATGCATTATTTATGCAGCCTGGATCCCGGTGTGACGGCACAAAAGCTAAAATGACAGTAATTAGAATGGATCTGCACTCAGTGACCCAGGGAAAAGGGAAAACCTGGGAAGATAATCATGAGTGAAAGAGGCAACACACACCACAAAACAGCAATGCTTACAGTCTGAATGAGGAAACAAGCTCCTAAAGCAAACTAGCTCCTGGAGATCCCATTAATGCTGACAAATATCCAGCTCCAGGATTCAGGAGGTATCACAGTGAACATCTGTTCAGGTAAATAATGAGCATGTTGCTGTTTGGAAACTGCTGCCTGCTCCCCTGCTTGAGGTGAGCCTGTTAATGTTCTCTGCCTGCTAAAAGCACCTGTGCTCGTTACAGTGCTAACAATTATCACATTCTCTGTGCTGGGGATTAGGGAATACCTGGCTCCCACATCAACTGCGGCCCGAGGATAACCCCACCCCTCGTGTTAGGGATGATGGATTGCCAGAGGAGAGCTGGGAGTGGCTTTAGACTGAAAGAGGAGAGATTTAGATTAGATGTTAGCCCTGGCACAGGGTGCCCAGGGCAGCTGTGGCTGTCCTATCCCTGGAATTGTTCAAAGCCAGCTTGAACAGGGCTTGGAGCACCCTGGTCTAGTGGGAGGTGTTCCTGCTTGTGGCAACCAGATGAGCTTTGAGGTCCCTTCCAGCCCAAACTATCCCGTGATTCCATGAAAATGGGTGAGATTACAGCAAGTTCAAGTCTGGATTCTGTTTTGATACATTCACTGTTCCAGCTCAGGACTGTTTCAGGTCAGGTTTTAAATCTGAACAAATTTTCTCCTCTGATGTCTCTTGAATCTATCTTGGGTTTGTTTACTCTTCATAAGGAGGCTCAGCTCATGAGCTGAAGAAGTCCTGAAAGGTCCCAGCTGGCTGGAGAAGTGATTTATGCGGCATCACCATTTTGCAGGCATCCAGCATAAATAATTTATAGCCATAAAAACAACCCTGGAAAAGAGCCCTGCTCACCCAGGAGTGCTGGAAGCATCACACTGCCTTTGGACATGGCAGCCCTGTGGACTCTGAGGTTTTCTGGTTGCCTTTTAGTTTTGTGAGGACAAGTGGAGGTGCCTCGGCCTTGTGACTCCACCAGGAGGTGTGGGATCACCCTTTGGAGAGCAGCACCCTTGGTGACACACCACGTGGCACTGTCCCCTTCAGTGCAGGAAAACAAGAACAGCTTGGTCCAAGCTGCCTCTTGGCCAGAGAACAGAGCTGTAGCTGGATGGGGAGAATGTTCCAGGCTGCTCCACATGCACAGGAGGGGCAGTAGATCAGGGCTGGGTCACAGGCTGTTCCAGGGCTTTATTCAAGGGTGAGGCCCATCCATGTCTGAAGGAAGTTGGCAGCTCTGTGTGTGAGCCCCACGAGCAATGGGAACATTTTGGGACAAAACCTGCTGCTTTTCAGGGTGCCAGTGAGGGCAGGACCCCCTGAGCCATCACCCAAAGGTGCCTTTGGTTTAATTTTCTCTGTCATTAGTCCCAGTGCTGAGGGGCTCATGGGGCATTCCTGTCCATTCCTGGTGTGGTGGTTTCCATCTGGGACAGCCTGGGAGAGTGGAGGATGTCCCTGCCCATGGCAGGGGGTGGAATGAGGTGACCTTTAAGGTCTCTTCCAACCAAACCTTTCCACAATTATATGATAATAAAGAGTGAGTGAAGAAGGGACACAGCTCAACAGAGAAGGCTTTTTCCTGGGTTGGGATGTTTTGGCTGGAGCCTAGTATGTAGAAACCAGCCTAGAATGAGCAAGCTGGGATCACTTTGATCCCCAGAGCATGCAGAGCTGCATTTCCAGGTCCTGATGTCATCCCTGCCATCCTCCATGGGGTTCTTTGCCTGCAATAAGACAGCAAAATTTCTCTCTTGGCTCTATTTGCTCACCAAAGGCAGTGCTGCAGTGGGACAAACTGCAGGAAGGAAGAGTTGGAAGAAATCCATGGAAATATTTTCTATTGTTTTAGCCTTGTAGTAGGAATTTTTATTTTTCTTTTCATGTAAAGTGTGTTAAATGTTTCAGAAGTGACAGGGCTAGGCTGGGACCCTGCACATGCAGGAGAACAAAGCCTGTCAGTGAGTCCCTGGTCCCTGGGCTGGCTGACAACCCTCTGTTCTGGCTAATTTTTGGTGTCATCAATCACAAGCAGCCTCAGTGTGCCCTGTGTGCTCCTTGGAGCTCATTGAGTGACCTATTAGTGCTTCCAGTTAATTCTGGTGACATATTTATAGCAGGGAGATCTACAGCACCGATTTCCTGCAGGACACATCAGCCTTTGACATCAGATTAAGTTATAGAGTCCCTTTTCCTGGCTGGATCAATAGGCAGAGTCAAACAGAGCCTCGTCTATATGCAGATGAGGAGGATTAGATTTAAATTGGCAAATGTCAGTAATGGCTGTTTTTCCCACCAAGGGAAGAATAGGCAAGGAAAAATTTCCATCATTAATAATTGAAGTTTATAGAGGGGGGGAGAAAAAAAGAAATGAACGTATCATATACCACTCCTGCAGATAACAGGGCCCTGCTTTTGCTGATAATTCTGTCTGGCAGACAAGTGCTAAAAAATTATTATCATTATCACTGGGTTTCTGAATCTGTTATGAGTCTTCTGCAGTCATGGAATATTTTAACAAATGCCCTTTTGTAGTACAGCTGAAAATACTATCAGTAGCACGAAAGCATTCATAGGAAAATAGGGACAAAATAGTTGGAAAAGAGAGTTGGTTTAATTTGCCAGAATGGGGACAATAGCAAATTCTGGTGGAAAGCAGCATGGCTGGAGAGGGTGGCTGTCTCCCTCACCCGCTCCCAGCATGGTGGGCACTGCCAGCATTCCTTGATCCCATGGGATGGCACGGGGATTTCTGGGTGTCACAGTGCTGCTCCAAGGGGCTGCCTCTCGCAGACATCTTTTAATGAAAAGCCCTTTCCTGAGGATTTTTCCTCCTGAGAAGCTGTGAGGCCTCAAGAACAAAATGTAAACAATGATTATCTGCTGCTGTGGAATGCAACAGGTGCATCTGTGATTGGCCCATGTTGGGTGTTTGTAATTAATGGCAAATCACAGTCAGCTGGCTCGGACTCTCTGTCTGAGACAGAAGGTTTGTTATCATTCCTTGCTATTCTTAGCTAGCCTTCTGATGAGATCCTTTTCTTCTATTCTTTTAGTATAGTTTTAATGTAATATATATCATAAAATAATAAATCAGCCTTCTGAAACATGGAGTCAGATCCTCGTCTCTTCCCTCATCCAAGAACCCCTGTGAACACAGTCACAGGCTGCCCAGGGGTGACAGGAACCTCCAGAGGCAGTTCAAAAAGAGCCTTTTGGATCTACTTGCAGCACAATGTGTGAAAATGCAGAATTCCACTGGCTTGGGGAAGACTTTTCTGCTCTTTTTTGTGTTTTCAGGGAAGGCTCCCAGTGGTAGCCCAGGGTTTTCATGTGCCAGCCATACCTGTCCATTGTGTTGGCAGGGAAGCACCAAATGTCCGGAAAACATTTTGGTCCCTCCCCATCGCTGCCACCCCTCCTGCTGCCAATGATTTCTCCAGGCTGCACAGCACTAGAGGTCGTGGTGTCTGCAGCAAATTTCTGTGCTCCCTTGGCTTCCAGGAGCCTTAATCCCAGCAAGCATTCCAACAACAACAGCCCATGTAAATCACGGGCAGGAAATAATACATGGGAAGGAGGCAGCATGAATTTCTAATTAACTAAATTTGCAACTCGCACACCCAAGTTAAAGGGCATGTGATTTATCACCTGTCAGTAAAAATATTGGTTGTAGCTTGTGATTCCAGTGCTGTGGTGTGTGCAGAGCTCAGCTGGGGAGTTAAAGGGCATCTGATTTATCACCTGCCATGAGCCATACTGGTTAGAGCATCACAGCTGGGGTGGCACAGGCACCACGTGCCCATTGTCACCTCATGGACGTGCCTTGGGCACTGCTCCAGCAGAGACAGGGGGGAAAGGCTTGGTTTCAATACACAGGTAAGGAAAGGAAAGAGTGACAGATGCTTAACCCAGCTGAAAGGGAGGACTGGAGAGCTGTCAGTACAAGGTGAGGCACGATGGGTCTGTGTCAGAACCCAGGACATTCCTCTGGCTGCCCTGGTGGACTCAAGACCCTGGCAGGGGGCTCAGAGACCTTGGCATGGAGTCAAAGACACCTGTGGCTTCCATTTTAGCCCATGGAAACAATTACCAACTTTGTGTGAAGATGTACAAGCCACAAGGGTTTGAGTAGAATGATAGTGAATTTGTCACGGTGTAAAAGTATAATTTTGAGGATTTACAATGGGGGTTCAAGAGGCAAGATGGAGGAATCTGGGCATGTCCTGTCCTTCTTCTTTTTCTTCTTCTTCTTGTCCTCCATCTTCTGCTGTGATGGTGGCACTTTTGGGTTGGTTTAGAGTAGAGACAAACTGTCTAACATAGGTGATAGGTATTGGGAAATTATTGTCAATAAAGTACACCTGGTTTTTAGTACAAAAAGCCAACACCACCCCAAGGGCAGGGCCTGTGCCACAACCCGACCTGCTGGACAGATCTCAGCAGGTCAGAGAAAGAATGGAATAGATCAGAGAAAATAAACAACCTTGAAAAGCAGAGCAGACAAATCTCAACTTCTTTGTTCATGGGGCTTGGAAAAAAGAAACTTTCTGATACCTCGGGGTCATTTCAACCACAGAAACACCAGAGGCCTGGTGGTTCCTCAAGGGTGTTTGTTCCATCCCTGGCAGTGTCCAAAGCCAGGTTGGACTGGGCTTGGAACATCCTGGTCTAGTGGAAGGTGTCTCTGTCCATGGCATGGCTGGAATGAGATTATATTTAAGGTCCTTTCCAGCTCAAACTATTCTATGATAATTCTGTAAATTAAGTCCTTTGTCTGTGGAGGTTTGAGTTGGTTGAGACCACACTTTAGGAAGCACCTTTAATTCCAAGTTTCTTCCTATGTATTAGGAGCTCTGCTTGTGCTGAGCCTGAGCAAAGCTTAAATTGTTAATACTTTCAAAACCCAGATCCTTCCTATTCCAGCAAAAAGATGAAGGAGCTCAAGCTGTGTGTGGGATGGAGTGGCCTGTCCCGTGTTGGATTCCAATGCCATGGGTTCATGCAGGAAGTTCAGTGCCATTTTAGTGGCATGACCAAATGAGTTATCTCATGTCATGACCAAATCAGTTATCTCTCTGTGTCAGATTCCCGTTTCCAGGGGTTTGTGAAGGAATCTGTGGGAGCCAAGTGTTCCCTGTGCATGGCCAAACTGGATTCCAGCCTTTGGCATCAACAGGTACTTGCAAGTGTCTCTCTGCATTGTTGTGTGTGTGGTCTCCTCTTTCGACACCTGCTAGACTTGAGGAAAGGTTTGAATTTCTATGTTTTCTCAAGAATTAGATGCTCTGTAAGAAGCATCTGTAGGTGGAAGTGGAATGGATGGGTTCCTGTTCTTCCTTGTGAGTCCACACAGAAACTGTGGTCTGGTCAGCACAGGAGCTGTGCTGCTGGAGAGGAATCCTGTGAAATGCTCCTCCCCAGCTCCTTGTGACCTTCAGCAGGCACTTTGGGTAGCCCATTTTCACCAGCTGGGGTCTCTGTACAAATCACAAACAGGACAGGACTGCTGTGGAACGTGCCTTGAGCTGTTTTATTTTCCAGCATCAGTCTCATTACATGGTTATGACAATGGGAAGATGCCACCAGCTCACATCCCAGGCAGCAGACTAAGAACTTAATGTTACAACTCACTTTATAAGTTTTTTGATCAATCACACAAAGCAAAGGAACATTGACAGTAGTTCTATCCAACCACTATAAGCACAGGTACTTTTGGTTAAACAATGCTTGCTTATTTCAAATACAATACCTGCTTGTGAGCCTTAAAGCACAATGTACAGAGCTCCATTATTAAGCTTCGAACTTCCTAATATCTTGCTAGATAAACTTTTCTGTAGCTTAGGGAGTTATTCTAGACAAATGTTAATACACAGGCCATTGTTCTATTTGTCCTTGCTTTTCTACTTTTTAAATAATTTTTCTGCTGACCAATCTCATGGCTACTGCTTAGCTCTAATCACAGTTCTGCTGTCTCTGCGTTTTGCAGCTTTCCCAAAACCCTCTGATTTTGTCGATTCCCATACCCATCATCTCCTGGGGTTTGATGGGGTCTGCCACATCTCTGTCAGATTTGGGGATCAGTGGTGTGAGAAGCCAGCACAGTTCACAGAGCTGGGGTCCACCAGAACATCAGCCTGTTGTGCCTGGATCATTCTAACCATGGCTGTAATGATAGACTGGGGTAAGGTCGGTGTGTGATCTGACAGTTTCTGGAGTATCCGATGGAAAATCCTGACAACTTTTCTCTCAGTGTTTGTGTGTGCAGTCATTGCTGTTGGCTGCAAACTCAGAGAATCAGTGAGAAAGCTCTGTGGACCACAAAAACCTCATTACCTAATGTCTGGAAATACAAGACATGTATGAGTTCAAGCAGGAGCTACAGTAAATCACGAGGCTCTTGAGGATGGAGGAAACTCTTTTAAGTGGGTTTGAATTACCAAGCTCAAAAAATCTCCCAGCCCAATGCTGAGTAGAAGTCAGTGCTGACTGGAAGGGTTGGGTGCTGAACTTGATGTTCTCAACTGAATCAGTTCCTGGATGAGGCTTCCAAAAAGTTCTCAGATGATGAGCAGAAGCTGAGGGTGGTGGGAAATTGTGTTCCTCACCTGGGAAATTGTGTTCCTCACCTGGCTGCTCCCCATGGTGCAGGTGGGTTAGAGCAGGTCCTGTGAGGGCAGGGAGTGAAGTCCTGTCTCCAGCTCATCACCCAGCTCTTCTCCTGGGTGCTCCACTGTAGTCTTGCCCTAGTTCCATGTTTTTTCTGTGTCCATTTCACCTTTAGGTTTGCTCCTTACAGTCCCTGTGATCCACATGCCAAGATTTAGTTGCTTTGGGGGTTTGGTTTCCTAAAGTTTTTAGTCTTCCTCTTGCTTTGTGTTTTGCAAACCTGGGCATTTATTTATCAGGGCAACCAAAGTGCCCTACTAACAAGGGAAATATTCACATAATATTCTGGGTTGGGAGTCACCCAGCTTTGTGTCTTTGCTACATAAAATAAAAGTCTGATGAGATCTTCAACATTCCAGGGTCTCAGAAGGAGTGCAGGAATGAAAAATGGGTAATGCAACAGCATTGTGCTGCTGCCTCAGCTGAAAGATAGAAGGAATCAAGGTAACACGTTTGTTTGCCAGGGAATACTTCGTGTTCTTGTGTAATCCATTGATCTGAAAATTAAATCATTTTCTTCTTCATCTCCCATGCCATTGATCTCAGAGTCATTATTGGAGGTACAAGGCATCAAGTGACATGTCCCCTGCATGGCACAGCCCTCAGGGAGCACAGCCTGCAGCAGCAGGTGCTTGATTTCTGTGACTCACACTGGGCTGGGCTTGTCCCAAACCACTACAAGGAAAAAGAAAAAAGAGGAGTTGTGGGACTCTTACAGATTCAGTCAATTTTCCCCAACAGTTCCCCTTGCCCTGGTTTTGGAGCTGACTCCCATGGTGGGCTCTTCTCTGCCGCCTTCCAGCTGGGTTTGTGGTTTTACAGTTGGGTGCCTGTGGCTGTGGGGAGTGGGGGCAGTGGGGTGTAGGGCTCAGGGCGGCGCCCACCCATCCCACAGCTCCTGATTTCCCAGCCCTGTGCCTGCCAGGCCGCTCCAGCACCTGGTGTGGTGTTTTCTGAGACCCCTGTTGAAGGGAGAAATGATGAATCTGACTCCATGTTCTCAGAAGGCTCATTTATTACTTTATAATACTATATTATATTACAGAATACTATACTGTACTAAAGAATACAGAAAGGATATATCCTGAATGCTAAAAAGATAATAATGAAAACTGGAGACTCTCTCCAGAGTCCTGACACAGCTTGGCCCTGATTGGCCAAAGAGTGAAAACAACTCCCAGCAGAATGCAATGGAACAATCACCTGTGGGTAAACAATCTCCAAACACATTGCACATGTGAGCACAACACAGGAGAAGCAAATGAGATAAGAATTGTTTTCCTTTTCTCTGAGGCTTCTCAGCTTTCCAGGAGAAAAATCCTGGGCAAAGGGATTTTTCAGAAAATATGAATGTGACACCAAGGCAGCAAATGGAGTCCCCAGGCTCAATGTTCATATTCATACATGTGTGGGGCTCTTGTGGTATCTCTGTGTGTGCATATAAATATACAAGTGTAAAACACCAAGTCTGTGTGTGTGAATTTGCATGTGTTACAGTCTAATGTCTACAGTCTTTTAGCTTAACCTCACAGTTGTACTCTAATCATAGAAACACAATCAATTTGTGCTTTAGAGATGCAGACAGAAATGAAAATTTCCGAAAGTCCACCAGAGGACTTAAACAATTGCTTTATTTAAATAGTTGCTCTGTAAACAGGCTTCAAGGTGACCTTATATTTAGATTACATTATATTGAGATTGTTAGATTTAAAAGAGGGGAGATTTAGATTAGATATAAGGAAGTTCTTTACACAGAATGTCAGGTGAGGCCCTGGCACAGGGTGCCCAGAGAAGCTGTGGCTGCCCCTGGAACCCTGGAAGTGTCCAAGGACAGGCTGAATGGAATTTGGAGCAAGCTGGGATAGTGGAAGGTGTCCCTGCCTTGAGAAGGACAAAGCATGGGTTTAGGACAAAGCATCCCAACCTTGCCATCCATCATGGCAGGAGTGTCTATGGGCACTTTGCCACCACCCTCTCCTGGGCTGGCACCCTCTCCCAGCATGTCCCCACTCAGCTTTCCAGAGAGAATTTTTATGCTGCTAAAGCTGATGTTTAAAACCCTCTCCAGCTGTGAGTGACCCCTTAAAAACCACAGGCTGCTTTGCCCATGAGTGCTTTTGGAATGGAGGCAGTGTGGGACCTGAGCAGGGCCAGGGCGTGCTGTGCCATAGCTGGGAATAGATTAAAGGAAGGTGGGTGTTGAAAACATTGGGCAAAATTACACAGCATGTGGCGTTTATGTTTGAACCTTCCAGCTGCCTTCTGATTGCTTTACTGCATTTAATCACTATCCCACAGGGATGGACATGACCAAAAGGAATGGGTTCACTCCCCACCATGCTGCTTTCCCTACACTTTTCCCTACACCCTCCTCCTGAGCTCCCAGTTGGATTTCCTGTGGAGTAGGGTGCCAGGTGCCAAGAAATCAGCCCCATGCTCCTGCCAGGGCAGAGCATTGTCCTGGAAAGCAGAGCGCAGGGCTCGGTGTCTCCCACCACTGGGAGGGATAAAGAGAAGGGAAGATAAAAGAAACAATAATATTTTTACACTTACTGTAACTCAGGTTCAGTTTCATATTTCATTAATTATTGTTTTGTCATGTTAGGAGCCTGGGGAGGAAAATATTAATCACAGGTTTTGCTGAGTGCTGTTTCAGTAAGTAAATTAATTTCAGACAGGAAACTTGTTTGTGGATATTTGGCTCCTTCCCGCTGTCGGCAGGCGAGCTCACCGTGCTTCCCAGCACCCTGCCGAGCCCCGGCCACCCCCTGCTCGACTTTTTGGCACATTTTTCTTCAGGACTCACTGTCACCACAGCAAGAAGAGATTGCAGGTCCCCTCGGGTTTCCCTTGGTTGTTTTTGTTTGGTTTTTGTTCTCCAATAACTTCTGGCAGAAGCCAAGGTGAGAGATGCTGAGCGTATCTGGGGCAGGAGGTGGCAGCAGCCATGGGATGCTGCAAAAATCCAACCTGGTCTTTGCAAAACTCTATTGTATTTGCAGGGATGTCCTGACAAAGGCAGGGATGATGAATCTGACTCCATGTTCTCAGAAAGCTAATTTATTACTTTAAAATCCTATATTATAATAAAGAGTGCTATACTATACTAAAGAATACAGACAGCATACTTACAGAATGCTAAAAAGATAATAATGAAAACTGGTGACTCTTTCCAGAGTCCTGACACAGCTTGGCCCTGATTGGCCAAAGAGTGAAAACAACTCCCAGCAGAATGCAATGGAACAATCACCTGTGGGTAGCAATCTCCAAACACATTGCACATGTGAGCACAACACAGGAGAAGCAAATGAGAGAAGAATTGTTTTCCTTTTCTCTGAGGCTTCACAGCTTCCCAGGAGAAAAACCCTGGGTAAAGGAATTTTTCCAGAGAATGTGAATGCCACAAAACTCCTCTGGCCGGAGGCAGCTGTGTGAAAGGAATCTCATAGCCAGGACAGAGGGTAGCCCATTGCTGCTGTCCCCTCTCCATCCCAAATCACAGCTCACCCTGGCTGTGTCCCACATCCCTTTCCAGGCACAGGGCTGTTCCATCCTCTTTATTTGCCCACTCATGGCACTGGGGATATTCCAAAGACACTTTTCCATCTTTTTTAATAAATCAAAGCCAGCATTTCTCTGTTGAGAAGAGAGCCCTGAGGTAGATCTGATTAATGGCACTCAGCACATTCCCCTGCTCCCTGTCTCAGAAGCAAGCAAGGATCAGAGCAGTTACACCTCAGCTCCTCAAGGCAAACCTCCCAGGTGCCTATTTTGGGAGAGGGCTTTGCATCCTTTCTCACTTCTGGAGTTTGTGACCCCAGACAAAAATAAATAGCATGTAACTGCTCCTGCTTTGGGTTATTTCTGGCAGCACCACCAAGTAACTGAATTTCAGAGGGCTGTGAGTGTGTGTGTGTGTATAAACCAGTAGATCTCAGTAAGATAATCAATTACATGCAAGAGGAAACCAGAACTTTTTCCATTGGTTTTATCAGATATTGTGGTCAGTCGAGGCAATTCAGAGCAACTCGGAACCTGATTACGTTCATTCTTCCTATAATCACTCCATCTCTGTTTACCATATTCAGTTAAAGTGGCTTGTCTGCTACATCCGCCCTGCTGCCAAAATAACCTCATTTACTGCTGCAAACGGCTCTGCTGCTGCTGCTGCAGCGTTCCTGCCTTGCAAATACACCCTTGGCCACAGCCCTGAGGTTTGGATATGCTGTTCTTTGATTCCTGACTGGGAGTTGATTGGTTGGCAGCTCATTCACTTTCAAATACCAGTTGAATGACAGGAGGCTGGTTTGGGTTTTTTTGGAAACATGAGCTTTGGTTTCACCTGCTGAGGAGCTGAGCACTCTCTGAGCTCCAGCTTCCTCGGGGTGTTGGTGCTCTGTTATTTTTGGGGTTTTGTTACTTTGTTTGGGTTTTTTTTTGTGGTTGCCATTGTTTTTGTTGAGTTTTGCAAATTTAAGTTTCAAACAGAAGAGTCTGTTAAAAATACTCAAGTTGCTGCTTGATGGAAAGTTGAACGTGGAGCTGGCAGGAGCCTACTGCAACTGCAGGGTGCAGGGAAGGGTTTGCCTGCACAGCCTGAAACCAACAGCCTGGGCTCTGTGGGACTGGGTTGTTGTGATCCTTTCCTCCTGCCCCTTGTTTTTGCTGGAATCATGTGGGAAGAGCCACTGGGATGGGTTGGTTTGGTGTGAGGTGTTTGGGGGATGCTGTAACAGCTGTCCTGCTTGGGGGAGTGCTGGCATGGTTTGGGTTGGAAGACACATTGAAGATCTTGTTTTAATCCCTTCCCATGGACAAGGACACCTTCCACTGTCCCAGGGGGCTCCCAGCCCTGTCCAGCCTGGCCTTGGGCACTGCCAGGGATCCAGGGGCAGCCACAGCTGCTCTGGGCACCCTGTGCCAGGGCCTGCCCACCCTCACAGGGAACAATTCCATCCCAAACTCCCATCCATCCCTGCCCTCTGGCAGTGGGAGCCATTCCCTGTGTCCTGTCCCTCCATGCCTTGTCCCCAGTCCCTCTCCAGCTCTGCTGGAGCCCCTTTAGGCCCTGGAAGAGCTCTGAGCTCTCCCCAGAACCTTCTGTCCTCCAGGCTGAAAAAACCCCAAGCTCTCAAAGTGTCCTAATGGGAAAGAGTGCAAGGAAACCTGGCCAAACCACTTAAACCCTGGATTTTTGCCTTGAATTCTCTCTCTTTGCCATGGTCCAGCCTCTGCTCCTCAGCCTGGCATGCTGAGTGAACGCGCATAAGCGTTGTTGGTGCAAGCACAATCACCTTGGCCCAGCAGCTCCTTGGTCTCCAAGGACCATTGGCCAGGTTGGACAGGGCTTGGGGCACCCTGGGACAGTGGAAGGTGTCCCTGCCCATGGCAGGGGTGGAACCAGATGAGCTTTAAGGTCCCTTCCAACCAAACCATGCTGGGATTCTGTGATATCACCCTGCGCTGCTCCATGTTCTGTCCCACACCTCAGATGGGGGAAGCTGATGATGCTAGACACCAGGAGCCTGCATGTCGTGGTGGGATTTCATGTGTCCCTGCTGGATCTTATCCTTTTCCTCCTAGTTAAGCTTTGCTCCCCATGTGAGGTGCCTCATAACTCAGTGGGAAGAAAGAGCTTTGTCTTCTTGAAGCTCAGGAAACCACCGTGGAAACAAAGACCCCAAAACAACCTGAAACAGGGATGGTTTCATGGTGCTTTTGAGTTTCTCACGCCTCTTGGCTCAGAATGTGATTTTAGTGCTCCAAAATGAAACTGTCTTGAAAACATTGTGGGGTTTTTTTGGTTGTTTAGGTTGGCGGAGCGAAACTGCTCATAGAGAGAAATCTAAAGCTAGAGGAATTTGTCCCTCTTCGCTTTCCTATAAGTATTACCCTCTGGTTCAATATATATAAGCATTTTTTCAGCCTGAAATTCTGCTTTCAGTGTACAGAGCCCTGATTTGTTTCACTATGAATGGTGGCTCTGACCCAGCCCCAGTGGGAGCTGCATCTGCATTACAAAACTGGAGATGGGAGGCTGAAGTGCAGGAGAGGGGATTCTCCTTCCAGTGAGCCCCCAGGCTTTGCTCCTTGCAGGAGCACCATGAAGTGATTCATGGCTGTCCTGGAGATAAACACAGTTATCTGCATTTCACATGTGGGGACATTGATGGTTTCTGAATAAACCCATTTGGGGCAAAGTCAGAGCAGTTTTTCCCAGGGTGCCTGGACTCCCACCAGCTCCTCAAGCCACCCTTTCCCAGGAATAGCCCCATGCTGGGGACTTGCATCCCTGCATCGAATGATTTGCCATAATTAATGATTTTACATTTTGTCATAGGTCTCTGCCACCTCCTTTTTTGAGCAAACAAGGCCTTTTCCTTTTTTCTCCCATGAAACACCTCAAATGTTTCAAATGTCCTCTCTCACCCCAGGGCTTTGGTTTCCCATCTTTCTTGCCTTGTTTTCTCATCTCTCTTTGCTGAGATGGGAGGAGTAGAACTGAATTCAGCACCTGGAGCAAGCGTGTGCTGACAGGCTGGGTAACAACATTACAGGATTTTCTGTGTTCTCTTCTGACCCTTTATTTTTGCTCTCTATCATTTCGATATTGCCGTGCTCTCAGTGCAGGTTTCATGGGGCAGCTGACATGATGGTTGCTCTTAACACTCACTGCTCAGTCAATTTACCCCCTGATAAAGTCTAGAAGGATTTCACACCCCTCCCTCCTGCATGGACTGTTTTGGATTGTCAGCACAGGGTTTCTCCTACTCTGATGTTCCCTTCTGCTTGGTTAGGTGGCTCAGAAATTCCCAAGACTTCATCATTTTTAATTAACCTAAATAATGTTCTTTTCATCTGCAAACTTTGTTTCAGTCTGCAGCCTAGTTTTCAGGTCATTAATAAAGATATTGAGCAACAGGAGACCTGGTTAAATACTTCTGCTTGTGTGTTGTTAATGATTTCCCTCTCAAAATACAAATTCCAGGCTTAGTTTTGTCAAGCAGCCTCAGGTCTGTGTTCAGTGTCACCCACATCTAAAGCCCAGTTTGGTTAAACCAAAGCTCATCTTGCTATGGGAAGTCTTCACAGAGCTGAGATCAGCCTGGTAATAATTTAGGCTTAAGTCAGCTCCTCACAGAGCTGCTGTACTGAAATGAAATTTCAGTTGAGTGCACCCACGGCAGTGGAAAATGCACCTTTATTGAAATGGGCTGAAACTCGAATGGAGGTGGGTTCAAAGCTTTACATGCTCTTTGTAGAGAACTCTGAGAAGAAACCTTGGAAAGCATCAACACAGTGTTTCTCTGAAAGCCCTCCTGGCTGAGGGTGAGCCCCAGGATGCTCTCTGGAACCATGGTGATCTCTTACAGCTCCTCTGGTTCTGTTTTGTTGTCACCAGTCTTCCTCACCCTACCACAGTCATCCTTATTTTCAGTTTGCTTTCCAAGTCATCTCTTAGGGCCAGATGTGGCATTTGCCAACCCTGAGCTCTTTTCCAGAGCAGCTCTTTTTGTTGGTGATTTTGTGCCTGTCACATTTTACAGGCTCCCTTGGGACTGTTTTGCTTGGAGAGGCAAAGCTAAAGATGCTCTTGCTATGACATAAGCTGGAGTTTAGGCTGGTGATAAAATGCTGGTCCTAGTGGGATATTTGGAGTGGATGGTGAGAATCCTTATCCTCCAACATCATCACATACCCTCAGAGAAGGACAGAGGGTTGTGACTGCTGCCATCCCCTTCACTGGCTGATGGGGCCATGGTTTAGCAGTGGTGGGAGAGCAGAAACTCCCCAGGAGGGGCACAAGGAGCCCCATTTCTGAATTCAGGAATAATTAAATGCACTCAGGTGTCAGGGGTTTGTCAGGTGCTGTGACCCAGGCTACTCTGGGGGTCAGAAGGTGGATGGATGGATGGATGGATGGATGGATGGATGGATGGATGGATGGATGGATGGATGGATGGATGGATGGATGGAAATCGTGTACCAAAATGATGGTCTCTGGGCTGCCTGCAATAAATATCTCCAGCAGGCTTAAACTCCAGCCCTGGCAGCAGCAAAGGTGAATGTGATTTGCACAGAAAGTGTTTGCTGGGGGCTCATCTGTGTCAGCACTTGCAGCTCCTTCAGAGGCAGCCACGCTGCTGCTTGTTTCCGCTCTGACTTGCAAAGATTTATAGATATATTTTTAGACCTAATATATTAATACACTCTTTTCCAAGAAATATAAACTATGAGCTTCCTGCTCTCTGGGAGATTCATTATGTTTTGCTGAAAGCAACCAAAGTTGTTTTCCTTTCCAATGAGCACACGAGTGTCTGGTCCCACTTAACAACTGGAGAAGGTGATTAATTCCTCTGGTTTTGGAGGCAGCAGCAAAACAGAGTCTGGAGATGCAGAACCACCCTGCAGCCTCGCTGGGGCTGAATTATCTGGCACAATGGAGCCTGTAATTAGCAGGTGGAGAAGATTCTGCACGTGGAGAATTAGAGGATCACAGAGGGACAGGTTACAGGGCAGCCGAGGGAAATAAAAGATTAGACCCAGGCAGTAACAAATTAGGTGTTTTCATCTCTCCAGGATGTTTAAATCTCTATAATACAAATTTGAATAAAGCAAAGCTTCATTAATGTAAAAGAATTCAACCAAAACAGAGTCTGGGGCTGTTGTACCACATAAATGCTGCACTGGTATCATTCCTGCTGCTCTCTGTGAGAACAAGGATGATTTTCTCTCTTGACAGGTAGGAAAATTTTGGAAGTGGGGGAAAATGGTATCTATACAAAGGTGCTGGTGAAATACATAATGGAACATAATCACTGGAGGGCCTGAAATCTTGGTGGAAATCACTTTCCCCCACCAAATAGTTTTGGAGAAAGTGTGGGATACTAATAATTTACTAGTTAATGGGATTTTTTCAGGTGTCTGACTAGGGCATGGTGAAAATCTGAGCAGAGAGTCCTTTTCTCTGGAAACATGGGGATCAAAATAATCTCATGAGATGCCAAAGCTGACAAAGTGGGGCAATGCCATGGACACAGCTATTATGGGACAGGGGGGCATGGACACAGCAGTTATGGGACAGTGCCATGGGCACAGCAGTTATGGGACAGGGAACAGTGCCATGGACACAGCACTAATGGGGCAGGGGACAGTGCCATGGGCACAGCAGTTATGGGACATTAGGGCAGTGCCATGGACACAGCAGTTATGGGACATTAGGGCAGTGCCATGGACACAGCCGTTATGGGGCAGGGACAGTGCCATGGACACAGCAGTTATGGGGCAGTGCCATGGGCACAGCAGTTATGGGGCAGGGGCAGTGCCATGGACACAGCAGTTATGGGGCAGGGACAGTGCCATGGACACAGCAGTTATGGGACAGTGCCATGGGCACAGCAGTTATGGGACATTAGGGCAGTGCCATGGACACAGCAGTTATGGGGCAGGGACAGTGCCATGGACACAGCCATTATGGGGCAGGGACAGTGCCATGGACACAGCAGTTATGGGGCAGTGTGACATGGACACAGCAGTTATGGGGCAGGGGACAGTGCCATGGGCACAGCAGTTATGGGACATTAGGGCAGTGCCATGGACACAGCAGTTATGGGACATTAGGGCAGTGCCATGGACACAGCAGTTATGGGGCAGTGTGACATGGACACAGCCGTTATGGGGCAGGGACAGTGCCATGGACACAGCAGTTATGGGGCAGTGCCATGGGCACAGCAGTTATGGGACATTAGGGCAGTGCCATGGACACAGCAGTTATGGGGCAGTGTGACATGGACACAGCAGTTATGGACAGTCCCTGTTGCTAACCCCACTGGCACAAACAGAGTGGACATCCTGGGAGGTGGGCAGTGGGGCTGGCACCCATCTCCTTAGGCTTGCAGCCTGTTTGGAGCTGTTGGCTGCAGGTGTGCCAGGATCCATCCCAAGGATAAAACTGTGTTTGCAGGGATGGAAACCAGCCCCAGCAAGTCCATACACAGCATCCCTGACGTGTGCTGGTGGGAAGTGCCCCATGGTGGGCAAGGACCCAGCCCTGGAGTTCCTGTGGCTCCTCAGGTGATGTTTTCTCCATGGCCATGCAGGTGACTGCTCTGACACCCCAGCCCACACAGCCATGGACTGGGTGGACAGCAATATCCCATAATACCCCTCACAATTGTTCCTTTAACAGGCGTTGCTTGTATTATTTATAAGAATTAATAAATATTAGAGTGGATTTAAGAAAGTGGATTTAAGAAAACCCTTTGGCCGTTGGTAATTGTGACTGGCAGCCAGCACCACCGAGCACAGCTCCTGTCTGTGTGTCCCGGCAGGCTGAACATGAGCTTCTTTTCTTGTAAAGCCCATGCTGGGCTCCTCAGGGCCATCCTGGTGGCAGCTCCAGTGTCACCTCTGTGGTTTTTCAGGCAGGTACAGAGTGCTGGAGCACAAGGATTTCAGCAGGGCTTAATGCTTCCTCGTTAGTGTGGCTGTGCTGATCAGTGCCTGCACCCACCCAGGTGACAGCAGCCAGGCCTTGGGGTCCCCTCCCCATGGCAAACCCACAGCAGGCACTGTGGGGAGTGTCACCAACCCTGGAAGGGTGGCACAGCCAGAAATTCTCCATGATCCAAGGGTGAGGGCTGTGGGAGGGAGATGGGAGTCAGCTTGTCAGGGCAGCTTTTGCATTTTCCCTTTGTCAGCGGGAGCTAATGTTGAACAGGGCAAATCCTTCTCCCCAGAAGGAGGCCTGGCAAGACCTTCCCTGTGAATATATGAATAGCACTTGGGTAAGCAATGCATCTGAATTTATGAATGATTTGACACCGACAGGCTGGAACGAACTCTGTAATTTTATTGTGGTAGATTTAGTGGGTCAGACATATACATGCCAAGTCAAAATGACCTAGAAAACCTTTCTAGGTCAAATTATTGCTTGAAAACTTCTCTTTTTCAAAGGCAAGGCCAGAAGTTTTCGTGCTTACTCTGACACATTTACCTTCTGAAAGTGCAGCATGAGTCTTCAGGACAGGATTTGTCATGTCCTAACTGAGAAGAAAGAAACTTGAAGAAGGGGACACTAATTTCTTAATGAAACATGACCTTTTCTGGCCACCTCTGTTGTCCTGAGACAGAATGTTGGATACCTGGCTGGCAGGAATTCAGGGCAGAAGTTGCAACACTGATTGTATTCACTCTGTGCTGCTTCCAGTGGTGCTAAAACCTTTCAAACTCCTGGGTCCTGCAGCAACCAGCACCTCCTTTGGAGCCCTAATCCTTCATGAGATGGGAAATTGTTTATTAGGAGCTTTTCCTCCCCTGAAGAAGTTCAAAGGAGGTTGGTGAGGTTTGCATGTGATGGCTCCTCACTGGAGCTTTGGGAACACTCCAGCCTGGGAGCCACAGGAGGACAGAAGGACCCAGGACCTCAAAGCTGTCATCCTGAAGCTCCTTCCTGCCCTGGTAACTCCTGGGTGTGAGGAAAGGCAGATTTTGTGCTGTTAGGAGGAAGCCTGAGCTGCTAATAAAAGCTGAGTTCTTCTTGTGGATTATTTATTTCAGAGTGCAAACAGAACATAACAGAGCCAGGGCTTCAACAAGGAGTGCACAGGGCTCCCCACCACCCTCATTTACCTTGGGCTGGGCTGAAACCTTTTCGTCCTGTGGTGCTTGTGGCCATGCTGTGAATGTGGGGGTGTTCACAGGGGTCCCGGTGAGGGAAGAGATGAGAACTTCACTCCATGTTTCAGAAGGCTGATTTATTATTTTATTAGATATATTATATTAAAAGAAAATGATATATTAAAACTATACTAAAAGAATAGAAGAAAGGATTTCACCAGAAGGCTTGCAAGGAATAGAAAATAATGGAATGCTAATAAAATCTTGTGACTGACCAGAGAGTCTGAGCCAGCTGACTGTGATTGGCCATTAATTAGAAACAACCAACATGGACCAACCAAAGATGCACCTGTTGCATTCCACAGCAGCAGATAATTATTGTTTTTCTTTTCCTCTGAGGCTTCTCAGGAGAAAAATCCTGGCAAAGGGATTATTCATAAAACATGTCTGTGACACTGTGCCATGTGGCTGGCTGAGGAACTGGGCTTGGGCTGGCAGAGGTGCGCAAATCACGGAATCTTTAAGGTTGGAAAAGACCTCCAAGATCATCAAATCCACCCTTCCACTGAGTACCACTGTGCCCACTAAACCACAATGGGACATGTCACCCTGGGACATGCCACAATAGGACATGCCAGTCTGGGACATGCCACCTCTCTCCTGTTTTTACCTCTCCCAGCCATGGGGATCCAGCTGTGCTGCTCCCAGCAGCAGCTCCCAAGCACAAGTCCTGCTCCCCAGCTGGAGCCAAAGGCAAGCTGTGGCACACCACCCCTCTGGCTTTACTGCCCATGAAGGGTGGGCATCCATCCCATTCCCTCTCAGGATTCTGCTGCTCAGAGTGACCCCCAGATGTGTTAGAAAGTCTCTTTTCCCAGCCCGGCTGTTAAAGAAGGAGTCAGAGCTCTTCTTTTCTTGTTCTCAAGGTTGTTTATTGTTTCTTATCTAAAAAATTCTTTCTCTGGCCTGCAAAGGTCCATTCAGCAGATCAGACAGAGGCACACTGATGCCCTCAGGGTGGTGTTATATTTTTATACTAAAAACTACCTGTACATTATTTACAATTACTTTCCAATACCTATCATCTATGTTAGACAATGAGCTTCTACTCTAAACCAATCTAAAAATGCCAACATCACAACAGAAGATGGAGGCCAAGAAGAAGAAGGAGAAAGGCTGGACATGTCCAGATCCCTCCATCTTGACTCCCGAATGCCCATTCTAAAAAACCACAAAAATCTATTTTTTCACCCCGTGACAAACTAACTATTATTCTACTTAGACTTTTGTGGCTTGCTGATCTTCATATAAGGTTGGTAATTTGCTCCATGGGTCATAATCAAAACCACAGGGGCATCTTGGGCTCTGTGCCAGGGTCTCTGAACCCCCTGACAGGGGTTTGGGCGATCCAGGACAGCCAGAGGAATGTCCTGAATTCCAACAAATCCCCATCGCACACCCAGAGCTCCTCCCTGCTCTTCCCACCTGCCCAAGGTGGGGCTATTAGAAATAAATGATTTAAAGGCCTCCAAAGCCAAAGCATTCCATGAATCCATGGTTAACCCACTCCAGGGCTGGGTGCAGGTGGGACCCATCACTGTGGGCATCCCACCACCCCCTGCCAACCCTCCCACAGGAGCAGCACAACCCAAACTCCACAGGCTCCAAATGGATTTTCCAGCTCAGCCCTGACCTACTTGAAAGTAGCTTTTGCCATCCCAGGGAAGTGGGTAATGGGAGGCTGCAGTGCCTTCAGAACAATTACAGCTCACAGCAGTCCAAATGAAAATGTTTGTTGAAAACAACATGTGCATAATTAAGGCTTAATGAGCCCTTGTCTGTTTGGAATCTGCAATTAGATTTATAATAGAAAATACCAGCAAATGCCAAATAGCTTTAAAAGAAGACGAGATAAAAGATAATTTTGCTGCAAATCTATAGTAATACTGTAATTTAATGAGCTGGAAGTGGTGCAGAGAAAGACTGTAAAAGCTTTGGACAAGTTTGTATTGTGTGTGTTTATCTTATCTGCCCATTTCCCTATCTATAAAGCTGTCAGTCTTGCTTTTAACTGCTTGAAAAAGGCAGGACTTTGCTAAAATCAGGAAGACTCCCTTTGTTTATTTTTATTTAAGTCATTAATTAGTTAGGCAAAGCTGCTCTTTTCTCTTTCTCATCAACATGCTCTAAACTTCTTGTTAAGGTTAATAATAGTAATAATAATAACAGTCATAATAATATCTTTATTCAATTATTTACAGTGAGGCAGGGGCATAATAATAATCAGAGGTGCTTTTTTCTGGTTACTTTCATTAATTTTAATGAGTTTTTAACTGTCTTTTTAAGATGTTGCCAATTTTCAGCACTAAGGGAGATATTGAACAAGCGAACCTGAGGTCAGCTTGGCTGCAGTAAGCACAGTATACCTTTAGCCCTAATGAAGATGTTAGAGGGCAGTAAAATCTGGTGGAGTGATGAATAAAGTGAACAGAGAGGTAGCAACAAAAGGAAGAGAAGCTGAAATTGAAAATGCTTGAGGGAGATGGTTGGGGGGTTTTTTCATAGCTGAGGGGCGGAATGAAGCTTTAGGTGTGACACGTGGACCAAGGGCAGGGCAGTGGGGTGCTGGGGCTGTGATGTGCTCACCCCCATGGAAACACAGCTCAGCAGCTTTGTGTGAGCAGCCCAGCTCAGCACTTGGTGGAACAAGGCCACGAGGATGTGGTGGTGCTGCCTGGGGAGGGAGGCACCTCTCACATGAGCTGTTGTGGCCCGTGGGAAACCCTTCTGGGCCTGAGCTCTGTCAAATCCTGCTGGGCCTGAGCTTTGTCAAACCCTGCTGGGCCTGAGCTCTGTCCAACCCTGCTGGGCCTGCCCTGGGTCCCCTGCATGGTTTGAGCTTCAGCCTGGGGCTGTGTTTGCAGCTGGGCTGGTGCAGCTCCAGCTCGGCCTTGCCAGCAGTGAGGGGAGCCTGTGCGTCCTCCATCCCCTGCACCTGCCCAGCCCTGACCTGCCCACAGAATCACAGAGTGAACCAGCTTGGAAAAGATCTGTGAGATCATCAAGTCCAACTTACGACCTAACATCTCATCAACTAAACTGATGCCTTAGGATTTGAGCTTTCCATGTATTTGTAACTCTGCAGTTCTTTAGTGTGTAACTCCAAACCCCACACTCAGTGTGAGCTGCTGCTTTCCCAGTTTGGGCAGACACAACAATTCCTCTCCAGGCCTGGCAATCAAGGACACCTCACTGCCTCAGGGCCCAGAGATGGAAACAAAAGTGAGTTGGGGGGAGCAAACTTGGGGTCAATGACTTCATTACCTGGAGCTGTAATTGGAAGATTAACCCCCAATGTGCAAATGGACCAAATTTATAAAAGTGTAAAACCCGTGACCTGTGATTCATTTTTGAGTGGATCTGGGGGGCTTTGTCTGCCCTGTATGTACCTGAAGGCCCTGCAATAAATATAACTGCTTTTTATTCTCTTAACTTTGTCTGGCCTCTGGTTTTAGGTAGTCCCAAAAAGGCATCAAAACCATGGCACTGAGTGCCACATCCAGGCACTTTTTAAACACATCCAGGGACGGTGACTCCACATGATTCCAGTGCCCAATCACTCTTTCAGAGAAGAATTTTTTCCTAATGTCCAGCCTAAACCTCCCCTGGTGCAGCTGAAGGTTGTGTCCTCCTGTCCTGTTGCTGGTTGCCTGGGAGAAGAGACCAACCACACCTGGCTACAGCCGCCTGCCACGGAGTTGTGGAGAGTGATGAGGTCTCCCCTGAGCCTCCTCTTCTCCAGGATAAACACCTCCAGCTCCTCACAGGGTTTGTGTTCCAGACCCCTCCCCAGCCTTGTTGCCCTTCTCTGCACATGCTCCAGCCCCTCCATGTCCTTCCTAAATTGGGGGCCCAGAACTGGACACAGCACTGGTGGTGCTGCCCAACCAGAGCCGAGCACAGGGGACAATCCCTGCCCTGCTCCTGCTGGCCACACCATCCCATCCCTTCTTCCCAGGGTTCTGCCCTTCTCAGGGACATGGAAACACATGGCTCCTCTGCATCACATTGCCCCATCCAACCTGACCTTGCAATTTCAGAAACTACCTTCCTATCATCCTTGTTTTACGATTGGGTTTTATTTAGTCTTTAAAGACCTCCCTTTTCATTAGTTTTATTATTTTTGAGTCCAGAATATGTCCAGACACTGTGAAATGGATTTTACTTTGTCAGCCCTTTTTTTCTTTTTTTTTTTTTCCAAGTCATTCTAAGTGCCGCTGCAGGAGTATATTTGCATACAAAGTGGAGTGCAAAATCACAGAAAGCAGGTTTTTGCTGGTGCCAAATATCTGTGTCTTGGAAACTATTTTCTAAATGACTGGCATGGAAGATCTCTGATTATTTTTTTTCCCCTCCCAACTAACTGGTTTTGCATAATGTTCTCCATGGTCTTGAAAAATCAACTATTTGTTTCCCTTATACTTTGCAAGAGAAGAAAACAGACAAGATCTTGAATTCCGGGGACAGAAATGTCCTTTTGCTTGGAAAGATGTTTGAGTTGGAAGGGACCTTAAAGCTCATCTCATTCCACTCTGTGCCATGGACAAGGGCACCTTCCACCATCCCAGGTTGCTCCAACCTGGCCTTGGGCACTGCCAGGGATCCAGGGACAGCCACAGCTGCTCTGGGCACCCTGTGCCTCAGCAGCCTCTGAGTAAAGAATTCCCTTGTAATATTTAATCTGTGCTGAAAGAGCAGGGACTGTGGGGTGAATTAAAGCTCCTGTTTTTCTTTGTGAATATCAGTTGAGTAGCACATGTGATTTTAAGAATTATTGGAGTGAGTTAGGAGGTCCGTGGGATCCAGGCTGTTTACCTGTACAGCTGCCAGCAAGGCATTGGGATTGAAAACAAAACATACGATCTTAGGAAAGTGCCCAGCATTGAGGCATCCCCTCCTCACTCCTCTGACAGCTCTGCTCCTTGCATCATCATTTACTCACCATGCAGTCAAGAATAGGCAAATAGAGATTTCCAAATCCATTCCTGCTCCGTGTGCGTCACACCCAGCGTCACCCAGCCCCTGCTGCTGCCGCTGGCAGCTGCTGCTGCCTCCCTCCCCATGGAATGGCTTTGATTCCATCCAGGAATTCACCTCAGGTGTGTGGCTCAGCATCACTGCCTGTGCTGCACACTCCCTGGGCAGAGGGGACCAAATTATAGGGTGGGAAATCTTCCCTGGTTAAGGTTTCCTCATTCCCAGCTGCTCCTGGGTGTGACCGTGTTCACAGGGGTCTGAGGATGAGGGAAGAGACGAGGATCTGACTCCATGTTTCAGAAGGCTGATTTATTATTTTATTATATATATTACATTAAAACTATACTAAAATAATAGAAGAAAAGGTTTCATCAGAAGGCTAGCTAAGAATAGAATAGGAAAAGAATGATAACAAAGGCAGCTGTCTCGGACAAAGAGTCCAAGCCAGCTGACTGTGATTGGCCATTAATTAGAAACAACCACATGGACCAATCACAGATGCACCTGTTGCATTCCACACCAGCACATAACCATTGTTTACATTTTGTTCCTGAGGCCTCCCAGCTTCTCAGAGGAAAAATCCTAAGGAAAGGATTTTTCATAAAAGATGTCTGCGACACCTGGGCTGTTCAGGGGGTGTGGAGCCCCTCTGCAGTGGTTCCTCTGGCTGCTGTTCTGCTGTGCAAATCAGCACCTCCATAAAAGACTCCCAGAGCAGAGCCAGGCTGGTGGCTGCTTCCCAGGCACACAGGTACCAGCTCTATTTTTATCTCAGCCCCGAGGTTTTATCTTGCAGAAAACATTGTTTCTCAGTGCCTTTGACTGTTCTAGCACAGAGTCTCCGTGGCTTCTTTTAGATCTTTGCGTGTTTTATGTCTCTCTTGGTTTCCTGTGTGTTACAAGTGCTGCTGGAGGAGCAGGCAGTGCAGTTGTTGCTTGTTAGCACTTATTGTATTTATTTCACACGCACCAGCCCAATGTCAGGATGGGGCTGCATCCCTGTGCCCTCCTCCCTCACCTCACCAGGTTCCTCGGCTCTGCCTCTCACTCAGCTGCTGATGGCTGAAGGACCAGCTCAGCAAGAGCCTGGCATTTATATTTTTTTGCACATAAACTCCTTGAGCACCTGTGATGAACAGCTCCAGATGAGGTTGTTCGGTTTTGAGGAGGAAGTGATGTACACGCCAGAGCCTTGCACCAGCAGGACTGCAAAACCAACAGCACTGAGCTGGTCAGCAATGGGCTGGGGAGCTCCTGGCTGAGAGCAGTGATGCTGCCCACCTCCCAGCAGCCTGATTTCAGTATCCATGCCCACATTTGGAGAGAAATCTGAAAGGATTTGGGGTTTGGCTGCAGCTCTGGTGAGCTCTCAGTCCATGGAAATGTGCTGGGCACTCCGTGCACCAGGGCAGCTCAATGCACCAGCTCTCCCCAGCAGCATTATTACACCAGGCTAAAAGCTAAACACAATCATCTGAACACAGTCAGAATGTATTAGATCAACAGCTGCCCTCAGGAGCAAAACCTGCTCAGCTGAAACCCCAGCCCCTCCTCCGTCCACCACGAGGTGTAACCATGAGTGACTTTGGCCTTTAAATTAATCACCTTTCTCTGAGCATCCTTCTCCTCAGTGCAGCTGGGGCAAGAAGAGGAGGCTGGATGGATGGAGGATTGTCTATTCTCTGCTGCTTTCACTCCTTTTTGGAGTCTCACAGGAAAGGGTTAAGGAGAATTTTGATCTCTGCAATATTTTCATGCTTATACATTCTGTTTCTCATTTCCATGACAAAGATGGTAGGAAGAGCAGAATAAGGTACAGAATTTGCAGAGCAATTTTAAGACTGTAATGAGAACAGAAAATAGTAGGGGGAGAAGAATTGTAATTAGAATATGAAATGGGGAAAAAAAATTAATCTATTTCCATGTCAGTCTTGAGACTAAATTCTGCTGCTCCCTGTAGCTTTCAGTGCACGGGGGTTTTTGTGTGTGTATGTGGAGAGCTTGAACTCCTCTGCAGGCTCTGAAAGATCCAGGTAAATGAGTTTAAGGCCTCATCCCCCCCAAATAATGTAATAACAATAATATTGTGTGCAGCGTTGACAGAAAGCCAGCCAGTCTCTCAGATAAATGAATGCTGTCCCTTGAATAGTGCTGGCATTGCAGAGGAATAAAAGGGGATGCTGGAGATGCTTTTGGGGTGGAGGTCTGTGTAAGTATCACACAATCACATATCACAGAAGGCCCCAAACACCAAATATTGCCAGTCCTGAGGGACATCTGTGTGTCCTGAGCCCCCCATGTGAGGGTTGTGCAGTGCCTGATGCAGCTGAGCTCGGAGGATCTCCAGGGATGGAGGTCCCACAATGGTATTTGATCACCCACATGCTAAAAAATGAGTTTATATCTGCCCACAGCGCTCCCAGGAGCCCACAGGTCAGGCTGTTGGTTTTGGTTTTGGGTCCTGTATGAAGAACTTCTCTGGAAGGATTTAATTTCACTTGCTAATAATCTCAGTGTCTGTCTCCTTGATTTTAGGCTGTTAGAACCCTGCTTTCATTTCAATTTTCACATACATCTTCATTGAGTCCATCTAACATCCTTCTATCTCTTCATCCCCCCTTTTTCCTCACCCACATGTGCCATCCCACACCTTGGATTCCCCTCTCTCCTTCTAACAGTACAGATGGTAAAATAACACTTGGCCTTTCCCTCTTTGCTCTTTTCCTGATTGCTTCCAAAACCTGAATGGCATCTTTGGCAGCTGCTGAGGACTGGAAATAAATTGGAAGTGAACTCTCTAGAAAAGTTTCTCTTCTGGACAGCAACATCAATTTTAAGGCTCATTGTCATGTCTGTCGCTGGGATTGCTTTTCTTCAGTGCATTACTTTGCATTTATTGACATTAAATTTAATCTTCCATTTCCTCAGTGCCACTTAGTGCAGTAAGAGTCCTAATACAAAGCTATTCAAAGTTGCTTTTAGTTTTGGCTGGCCTGAATAATTTCTGTCTCATTAATAAGCTGAGCCCTTCCAGATCAGTTATATGATAGGCTGGAGAGATTTTAGTGCAGATGGATCATGGACCATGATCTTCTGCTTGCTAAAACCTCCTGAGTGTCTGGCTGTGAGTAGCAGAACCTTCCCCTGGGTCCCATGATCTGTTGGGTTTTGGGGTTTAGAGCTGCTTTTTGAGGAACCTTGTGAGAATTTCAACCAGAGAGATCAGTTCATCTTTCCTAGGGGCTTGCTGACCCTTCAGCAAGCTCCAAGTGGGCTGTGAGGGACAAGATTCCTCCTCTTGGCTCCCTCTGGGTCCCCTTGGGGTGTGTTGGAGTGTGATGGGTTCACACTGAGGCTGTTGGACATGCTGGTTTGGAACCTTCCTTTCCCACTCCTGTTAGTTTGGGCACAGAAAGAGAAGGTCAGACATTTAAAATCACTGAATCATTCAGGTTGGAAAAGACCTCTGGGACTGCTGGGCCCGGCCATTGACCCAGCACTGCCAAGGCCACCTCTAACCCATGTCCCCAAGTGTGACATCCACGTGTCTTTTAAATCCCTCCAGGGACTGTGACTCCACCATGCCCTGGGCAGCTGTGCCAGAGCTGGACAACCTTTCAGTGAAGGAACTTTGCCTAATCTCCCATCTAAACCACACCTTGAGGTTGTTCCCTCTGCTCCTGTCCCTGTTCCCTGGGAGCAGAGCCCAACCTGGGGCTGTCCCCTCCTGTCAGGAGTCGTGCAGAGCCACAAGGGCCCCCCTGAGCCTCCTTTTCTCCAGGCTGAGCCCCTTTCCAGCTCCCTCAGCCCCTCCTGGAGCTCCAGACCCTTCCCCAAGCTCCATTCCCTTCCCTGGACGTGCTCCAGCCCCTCAAGGTCTATCTTGTCATGATGGTCCCAAAGTTCTCTCACATTGTTTTAAAACAGGTGGGTGATGGGGGTTCCTTAGGATTTCCTTGGTTGGTTTTATGTTTTCCTTCTGGCCATCCCAGTGTGAGAGCTTCTCACATGGGTCTTTCCAAGGGAGATGCTCCAGTTTAGGAATTTCTGAATACTCCCTCCATCAGTGTTCATCAGGCTGGTGCAGGTCATTCCTTTCTTTCCCACCTGGTTGTAGTTTCCTGACAGCCTCTACCATAACTTGGCCCCACCAGCTCTGCTGGTTTCCTCCTCATGGTGTATTTGAGAAAAAAGACTCCTACCAAGTTTACAAGTAGGTTTTTATCCTACTTGTAAGCTGTTCTTAAAACAAACAGACCTACCAAACAAACCACTTTTTACTGTAAGGCTTTAAGCCTCAAGATTTCAACTGTATCAAGCTGAATTTCCCCCGGGATAAGGTGTGAGAATATTCAGTGTTTGTAGGAAACCCAGCCCCTGAGAGCCCCGGTGGCTGCTGTGGATGCTGGGTTTGTGCTGTGCCTCTGACACCTGCTGTGGGGTCGTGCTCCCTGTTAATGCCATTTGTCCCCAAACAAATCGGGGATGGACACACTGACTGCCCCTGCAGGGCACTCCTGGGGAGAGTGTAAATCTCCTGCTGAACTCCTGACCCTCCCTGACAGCATCAACCCAGGGGCTGCCCAAGCATTTCAGCACACAAATAAATAATGCTAAGTAGATCACTCCAGGCCAGAGGTTGTGTAAAGATCTTAATGGGGGAACTGCAGTTAAAGGGATTAAGCCAACCTCAGCCATGTATTTCCTGAAGAGGTGGGATGCTGAATTACTCCTGCAGGGATTTGCAGTGGCAGCTCAGCCATAGAGCAGGAGCCGTGCTGAGGTGCGTACAGAGCATCCTTGTTGTAGTTGAGATGGTCACGATCCAAAGCAACACTCCATTTTCAGAAGGCTTCAAACCTGTGTTTATTTTAGCATGCCTGCTTTTCATATGTTCTTACAAAACTCCTAAGTTTACAGTTTATTGGTCAGGAAATAGAAACAACGTGCTCATTGGAACAGGCAGTTGCAGGTTTCTCTTATTTATCCTTCTTTCTTTCTTGGTCTCTATTAACAACCTTGGTAAAAAATTCTTTCGGGGCAAACATGGATCCTCCTATCAAACTTCTCTCTGGCTCACAGAGGTCACTGTAAAACCTCTTCCACAAATCCTTACCAGGATCAGCGTCCTTGGGTGTGGATCTCTCAGAGGGCTGAGCCAGGCTTGCAGGAGCAGCATTGTGGGGATGCAGGGCTGGGAAGCACCAAAGGGCACTTACAGCAGGATGTGCCACTCAAATAATACTGATAAAAATTAATTGCTGATAAAACCATTCCTGTAACACTTTCTAAAGAGAGTTATGTTTCCTCATGATGGGAATGGTGCCATTGCATTTGCCCATTCCCTATGATGGGAATGGTGCATTCCAATGCTGTCACTGGAAGCAGCTGAGTGAAGCCCAGCAACACATGGGCTACAATTTATTTTTTAATTGTTATTTTTTTTAATGAGGAGAATTAAATACAAATTAATTACCTTGTGTTACATAAGTTTTCTTGGGTTAACTTTTACTCACTAAAATTCTAAAGGCATTCCTTGCATGGCATTAGTTCAGGTCTGATGCCTCAGATTTAGCTTTTATATTTTTCACATTCTGAGCTGCTTTGGTGTGTAGGTCTGGACTTCATATGAGGGGATGGTGAGCTCTGTGCACAGAGCAGGGAGACAAAACAATTCCTGCTCCAGCTGGGCACCAAGGACAAATGATCCAAATCTCAGCCCAGGAGCACAAACACCGTGGGCTGGAGAGAGAAAAACAAGCAGGGTGGGACTGCCTGGGCTAAAGCTGGAATGGGACAATGAACTGCAAGATGCAAATGGAGCAGAACTGATCACAGTGACAGACCCTGTGCCCGGTCGTGCATTTTGGGACCATTTTGGTTCATGTTGGGTGCAGCCCTGGCTGGGCTTTTGTGCTGCCCAAGGTGGATCCATGGAGGAGATCCTTTTAATAAATCCCTGCTTTATTCTTTAGCTCTGTCCAGTCTCCATTCTGGCCATCAGGTCACTCTGCCTTGGTGCTGGTGGTGGCTGAGCTAGCTGGGAAACAAACCCAGATGCATTCCAGGAACCTGCAGTGAAATGTGCCATCCCCAGTGCACCCAGTTTGGAAATGAGGTTGCCATGAGAGGGAACCCCCTGCCCATCTCCTTTGTCATGGCACAGGGAAGCAAACCAGAGGCAAATGTTTATAGCCCTGAGCAGTAGGAACCACTGGAGGCATCCAATTTGTTCTTTACTGGTCTTTAGTAGCTCCTTGATGGTGATTGCTCTTAATTACTGCTGGATTTGTATTAACAGGCCACATTTTCAAGCTCTAGAACCTCAGGGGACTTGCAGGTAGGTGCTCTGGTCTAGTATAGCCCAAAATGAGTGCCAAAATTTAGGCAGGACCCCTTCAAAACAAAACCAAACCAAAAGAACCACCAAACCCACCAGACATAAAATAAAATTAAATATAAATTCTGGAAGGCTTTTGAGTTCTTGCAGGTATCACAGAAGGTGTTACTGCTATGAATTTTGCCCTCATATTCTGGTCTAGTGGAAGGTGGCCCTGCCCACATCAGTGGAGTTGAACTGGGTGATCTTTAAGGTCCCTTCCAACCCAAACCAATCTGTGATTCCACTTTCTCACACAAAGCTGAAGTTTCCATCTCAGTTCGTGGCTCCCACAAAACAAAGAGGATGTGATGAGATTCATAATAAAATTGTACAAGCTGGCAGTGCCATCCAGGAAAAAGCAACACCTTCTTGGAATCTTGGCAGCAGGTTGTGTTTCTTTCCACTAGGCCCTTCCCAGTGAGCAAACATTTGTTCTCCCTGTTTGCACAGAGCTGGAGATCCCCCAGCTGCTGCACTTTGGGGTCTGTCCCAGCCTGCTGCCTGCATTTGTTTTTCCTTTTCATTTTCATCTGGCTAACAGGAGACCCATGTGACCCCTGGGCACATTTACAGATTTGAAAATAATGCTGTGGAGCAAAAATAACAAACCAAAGTGAGTCTAGAAAAGCAATAAACATTTTAAAAGTGCTTTGTACAACAACATCTGAATTGAGTTCCATGTATGGGCTGATAGAGCAGTGCCAGCTGCAGCGCCCCTGGAAGAGCTATAGTAAAAGAATTATATTTCTAATTAAATTCTCCATGAAAACTTGGATTTCAGAGGGTGTTTTCTCACACTTTCCTCTTTTGCTTGGACCCAAAATGCTCGGTAGGTTGTCCCATGGAGGGGTGCAGGTGTGGCTTGCTCTCCATCACCCTGATGTGCTTGGATTCCCTCTCTGAATGGGGTTGGCAGCATCCCTGTCCCCATCCAGTGCCAGGCAAAGCCTCCTCCTGTGGCACAGATGGAATCCTGCCTGGAGCTCTGTCCCCTGCACACCAAGGCAGTTCAGTGGTGTCCATTGGACCTTGTTGCCAGAATTGGTGGAATTTGGGACACTTTCCCTTCTCTCTCACCCTTTCCCTTTCACTTCCCCCTTTTTCTTTCCCTCTTTTCTTTGCCCTTCCCTCCCTGGCTTTGTGCTCATTCCGTGCAGGAGAGAATCAGCCACAGCCACTGATTTGTTTAATAGGCTGCTCCTATTAACCAAAGAATAATAAATTAACTAATTGCAACAGAGCAAAAGTGATAAAGTGATTAAGAGAACTGCGCAAGAGGATGTTTCTTTTGAATTAGGACTTGAAAATGATCTCTGCCACATCATTCAGTGCAGGTTGGCTTTTGGGGTAAGGATGGTGATGAATGCCTCTATCCAGGTTTGAACAGGAGCTGGAGTGAAGGAAAAAAAGGAAGGAGGTATTTATAACCAAGGGGAAATATTAAAATTTCTCTTTCTATCATAAATCTACCCAGTATGATGGGGTTGATTGTTTTGAAGTGCATTCTGTAGCAAAACAATAATGAGAAGAGGGAGAGAACATTACTTATCTGCTCTACCTGGCTGCTGCATAACTGGCAAACATCTAATTGAAAAAATATCCTGATGGGAGAAATTCTAATAAATTTGTTTGCACCTTCACAGCCTGGAGGAGAGGGGGAAAAAATCCAATCAGCAGTGGGGAAATTCCAAAGTTCCCATTGCATTTTGAGTCTTGATTTTCAGGCTCGCTGCTCAGCCTGGAAATCAGAGAAACAGCAATTTTGAAGGCAGGATTCATTACAGTTGTTATGAAGGCATCAAGAGCAGAAAGAATTGTGGAATGGAGGTAGAGGAACAGTAGAAAGCCATAAAAAATACATTCTGACAAACAGAAGGATGTGGAGATCGGGGAGGGTTTGTCCTTCTCTGGGCCTCCCTACTGAATGATACTTTTGGTTTGCTAAATGTAACTTTCAAGGTAATTTTTTTTTTCTGGAGAAAAAGGTGGTGGCCAGGTGTGGGTTGGTGGGAAACAAGGGCTAGAATGAGAGGAGTCAGCCTCATGTGCGTGCACCAGGGCAGGTTTAGATTGGACATCAGGGAACATTTCTTCACTGGAACAGTGGCCAGGTGCTGGAACAGGGCAGTGCTGAAGTCACCATCCCTGGAGGGTCTGTGAGAGGTGCTGTGGCACTTGGGGACATCACTGAGTTGTGGCCTTGGCAGTGCTGGGGGAATGTTGGACTCAGTGATCCCAGAGGGCTTCTCCAACCCTGGAGATTCTGTGATTCTCCACCAGCCTCTGGCACCTCTGCTGCCAGCCCAGGTGGGTCTGGTGGGAATTTCAAAGTGTATTGAGGTGGAGCCAGAGGGCATTTAGGTTGGGTCAGAGGGTGTTTAGGCTGTAAAGGGTATTTGGGTGGGGTCTGAGGGTATTTGTGTGGGGTCAGAAGGTATTTAGGCTCTAGAGCTGGTTGGATCTATGTTCCTGGAAGGTCCAGCTGCCAGGAGCTGGCTGTGCCAGTGATCACCTCCCAGGCACAGGGAAATCCAGGTTAAATTGCATGGTACCCAGCTGCTTTCTGAGGAAGTTGTTTGTCCCACAGCTCCTGCCCCACTGGTGGATCTCACAGGATCCAGCAATTGCACAGGAATCCTCTCCCACCTGCTGCAGCTGCTGCTGCTGGTATTACTTAATGAATGCCACAATACCTGCTCCACTTTTACAGCTTTTAATTGGTTTGCTGTGCCAGAGGACAGTTTGGCAATTAGAGGGTGTCTGAGGCCAAGCAGAGCCGTGTTACCCCCGCTTGGCTTTACTAACTCTGCTGCTTTTAATAGCTAATCCTGTAGCACTCTGAGAAATGGAAGCATAATTAATTGTCTAGGCTGAAAATCTTCACCTGGTTTTATTTAGATTTCGCTTTTATTGCTCTTAATATGGCCAATTTCTGTGAAGGCATAACTGGAATCAGCTTCATATCAGAGAGTGGGAAGACAGGTGAGGGGTGAACGATCTCCAATTCATCATCCTGCTGCTAAGGGCAGGAGGGTTGGCTCTTCCCCTTGTTCAGTGCAAGGTGTCACTCACAGCTGGTACCTCCACCCTGGTCTCGGGAGTGTTTTATGGCTCAGCCCGTTTTTATTGCCATAATTAATTTGTGAACTCAGCCTTGAGGCCTGCCCCAGCTGCACTTGGAGCTACAGACAATCCGGGAGGGTTTTTTCCCTTCCTTTGGAATCCAAGCGAGTGAAAAGCTCCTGTTGCAGCTAATTAGTGAGAGGAGTTGTAGCTCTCCCTGGGGGTTTTGTGGCTTGATAAGTGGATTAACAGCTGGGGAGGGACACAGGAGGATGGGCTGGGCAGCCCAAGCCCACCCAGCCATGGAGCAGAGTCCTGGCAGGGCAGGCAGGAGAACAGGAGAAGAGGGGATGGATGTGTCAGGCTGTGCACAGAGACACCTCCTGAATACCCCATGTCATGGCTGAGATGGTCACAATCAACAAAGCAACACTCCATTTTCAGAAGGCTTCAAACCTGGCTTTATTTTAGCATCTTTTTATACATTCTTACAGAACTACTAAGTTTACGCTTATTGGTCAAGAAAGACAAAGTTTATCATTCTTCCTTTCTTGGTCTCTTGGTAGAAAATTCTTGATAGAAAATTCTTTCAGGGGTAAATATGGATCCTTGGTAGAAAATTCTTTCAGGCATAAACATGGATCCTCCTATCAAACTTCTCCCTGACTCACAGAAGTCACTATAAAACCGCTTCCACAGCTCCAGAGTGATTCTGCATTGCTGCAGGAGCTTTGCTATGGTGTTGAGATCTGTAAGAGGATTGAATGTGACCTGCCCAAATCTGGACATTTCCATTGATGGAAGTTGGTTTTTTATATCACATTGATGGTCTAATAGGAATTTTAGCAACAGCTTCTTTTGGGTGATCTTTGCTGCAAGGTGCACCTGTGGGTTCACACGTTGGAATTATTTCTTTGAATTGGAGTGATTCATTCCTTATTTCACTGAAAAAATCCCATCTCCATGCTAGGTTAGCATATCCCATTGCAATAACTGGGGTGAAGGTGTGCTCATACACTCTCAAAAGTGTTCAAACAGCAGCTCAGGGTGTTCCTCTGGGAATTCTGGCTCGTGATGTGAAGAGCCAGGAAGGTATTTGGGATGCACAGCAGCATGGTGTGCAGATGGCATTTTATTAACTCTTTCTTTTGCCTTTCTAGTTTGATGGGGAGAACATGTACATGGGGATGAACGACAACGCCCAGGAGTTTCTATCAGCCAATCAGGTAAGAGTTGTTTTGCTGGGGTGAGAATTTTAGGGGACTAAAGCACAAATTCCAGGAGCTGTTTGTGAATCTGTCCTCCTGGGACATCAGGAGTGTCCCTGGAGGAGGTCAGAGCCCAGATGAAGGACTTGGTGGAGGGGTTGGGATGCATTTCCATCTGGAGCCCATTCCCAGCCCAGCCCCATTCCACTGGAGCCTGGCTCTGCTGAAAAGCTTTGCTGAAAACCTTTGCTGAAAAGCTTTCCCTCAGCATCCCTCACTCCAAATGAAGGTGCATTTGGGTGTTTCTGGCCACAGTGAAGTTTCCAAGTATTGTGTGCAGTTCAGGTGTCTCCTTCCCTCACGTGGAGTATTTCCTGTAGCTAAATAGATTAACAGGGGAGAAAAAGGAATCCAAGGGTTCCTGTTTTGGAGCTAGAAACCCACGTGTGGGGGACCAGAATAGAAGTGTTCATGTCTTGCAGGTTCCTGAGCCTTCTCTGGGCTTGGATACACATGGAAAAAACATGGAGGGGGGTCCTAAACCTGTGTATGGGCTGGAACATCATCTTTAAGGTGATCTTCCAGCCCAATTCTGTGATTCTGTAAAGTTCATATTTAGGTCTTGCTGGGACAGGAGGACTTCAGCACATGCTCTTCTGTCCCCCTGACCTGGAGATGAGAGGGGTGGCCTGGCATGGTTAGAGGGGCTGCACTCTCAGCACAAAGCACCTCATCACATGCAGCCTGGGGAGGGAAGGTGGCAGTTCCTTCTGACACATCCCAGAATCCCATTTTTGGCTGTGTTGGGCTGTTTTGTTGACCACAGACCAATCCCCACCGAGTGCCTGGAGTTTGGGACATCCCTGTGGTGCTCCAATGGCAGCAGGGATTAAACTCTGTCCATATTACCCTGGGAATGGGATGAAATCCTGCAGTTTTCCTCCTTGGAGAACAGCAGTGCATTGGCTCATGGCTCAGGAGAGCTGTTCCTGCTCTGGCTCTAGCAGCTGGCACTGGCAGCTGTCCCCATGGTGGCGTGGGGAGAGGCTGTTCTTGCATGAAGAGGAATTCCAGGGTGGGGAAGGAACAGCAAACTTTGTGCTGCCGAGTGATTCAGCAGAAACAAATATGTGTTCAACCAACAACAGCATGGGGGTGATGCTTAGAGCCAGGAATTGCCAGAGGGTGAGTAAATATGGGAAAGAATGGGGTGATCCCTGAGTGCCCGGTGCAGAGGTCTGCCCTGTGTCCCCAGATGTGCAGAGCCAGGTGTTATGGATGATCACAGGGCAGTTGTTGTGATACTTTGCCTTTAAAACCTCCCAAGGTTGGAGGGATGTTGTAGATACCTTGCCTTCAAAACCTCCCGAGGATGGAAGTTGGCTTTTTATATCACATTGATGCTCCAGTAGGAATTTTAGCAACAGCTTCTTTTGGGTGGTCTTTGCTGCAAGGTGCACCTGTGGGTTCACATACTTGAATGAATTCTTTGAGTTGGAGTGATTCATTCCTTATTTCACTGAAAAAATCCCATCTCCATGCTAGGTTAGCATATCCCATTGCAATAACTGGGGTGAAGGTGTGCTCAGACACTCTCAGAAGTGTTCAAACAGCAGCCAGGGTTTCATGGCAAGGGCTGGCAGTGCCAGGGTTTCGTGGGGAGGGCTGGCAGTGCCAGGTTTCATGGGAAGGGCTGGCAGTGCTAGGGTTTCATGGGGAGGGCTGGCAGTGCCAGGGTTTCATGGGCACTTCCACGCGCAGGAACATCTTCCACTGTCCCAGGTTGCTCCAGGCCCCATCTGACACCTTGTGTAGGCTGCCCTAGAGCAGAGCCATGGCCAGCATGAGCCATTGGTGTTTCCTGCTCAGCACCTCTCTGATCCCTTCTCCCTCAAGGTGGGCATGAGAGGGAGGTCAGCAGGGCTGCTGTGGGGCTGGGAATGGTTTGCTGCACCTCAGGGAGGAGGGTTGGCTCCCAAAGGAAAGCAGGGACTACCGTGTGGTGGAGGAATCATGTCCTGAGTTTGATTCTGGAGAAGGATCGACCAAAGCAGCTTAGATCCCTGTAACCTGGGCAAGAGGAGTTCACTCTTCATTTGCTCTCAGTTCACTTGCTATTTCCCATTTTGGAGCAGAGTGGAGAGGGAGGAAAGTTCTTTTCCTGGGCAGAGGAGGGCAGGAACCCCTCACTGCAGGGATGGCCTCGTGCACAGGGGCTGTGCTGCTCCTTCTCCATCAGCAAAAGCACACAGAGTGACATGGACAATAAATGGGAATGTTTGCCTTGCTTGGCATCCCCAGCTCCCTCCCTGGGCTGGTGTGGGGCACTCAGAGGGGAGCTGGGGGCACCTGGGCTCCATAGGAGGCTGCAGTGACCCCCAGAACCTCCTCTGGGGTGGCAGGAGTGTAACTGGAAGGAAGGTGAGGATCCCAGTTCATGCCCTGCAGGGATGTGGGTCACACCCAGCATGAGCTTTGGCCAAGGAGGATGAGGAGCAGCTTCCTCCTTGCCCTCCTTAGTACACCATCTCCCTTTATTTAACTGCACATCAGCCCTTGTTTACTGGTTTTACAGCCCCAGCCATGACTACAGCACTAATGACACAACTCAGTTATTTAAATGGGGCTTCCAGATGGTTTTTATTGTTTGCTAAAGCTGTTGTAATGTGAAGGAGTACATTAAACAGCAGGAGGAGGCTTACACAATCTCACCTCAGAGGCTGCTGAACCACCAGATTCCTTCACAGCCCACGTGGGACATCAAACAGCCCTTGGGTTCCTTCAGGACAAAGGCAAATTGAACACACTCAGGGCTGGAGCCATCACACTGCAGCAGATGAGCCTGGTGGGTTGGGGTTTATCTCCATCATAATCCTGCAGCTCCCTGACAGCAGCTTTGTCTCAGCCCCTTGTCTGGTGTTTGATCCTAAGGAAGTTCTGTTCAGCCCAGGGGAGAAGCCCCAGGGAGAGCTCAGAGCCCTGCCAGGGCTTCAGGGGCTCCAGGAGAACTGCAGAGGGACTGGGGACGAGGGATGGAGGGACAGGACACAGGGAACGGCTTCACACTGCCACAGGGCAGGGATGGATGGGATACTGGGGAGAAATTGTTCCTTCTGAGGCCCTGGCACAGGGTGCCCAGAGCATCTGTGGCTGCCCCTGGATCCCTGGCAGTGCCCAAGGCCAGGCTGGACAGGGCTTGGAGCAGCCTGGGACAGTGTAAGGTGTCCCTGCCATGGCAGGGGGGGGATGGGATGAGGTTTAAAATCTCTTCCAACCCAAACCATTCTGGATTTCTGCAGTTTCTCATAGCAGGAGTGTGGTAAAGCCAGGATCAGGATCCTCCTGCCTTGTGACAGTGTTCACAGGGCTTCTTGGATGAGGGAAGAGACAAGGATCTGACTCCATGTTTCAGAAGGCTGATTTATTATTTTATTATATATATTACATTAAAACTATACTAAAAGAATAGAAGAAACGATTTCATCAGAAGGCTAGCTAAGAATAGAAAAAGAAAGAATGATAACAAAGGTTTGTGGCTTGGCTCTCTGTCCGAGCCAGCTGACTGTGATTGGCCATTAATTAGAAACATCCTCCATGGGCCAATCACAGATGCACCTGTTGCATCCCACAGCAGCAGATAATCATTGTTTACATTTTGTTCCTGAGGCCTCTTAGCTTCTCAGGAGGTAAAATCCTAAGGAAAGGATTTTTCATAAAAGATGTCTGCGACACTGCCTCTCCTTCATTATTCCCTGCCTAGCTGCCAGCTTGAGGGGAAGGAGAAACAAAACCCCACACCCAAACCTGTGTAAAACCCCCGCAAAACACCATCCACAACATATGGAAGCCAGGTGCCCTCTTCCTTCCCCTGATCCTCCTTGTTGGGATGGCTTTTGTGCCATGCAGCAGCTCTTGTCATCCCAGAGGGGTTGGACTCAGCTGAGGACAAAATGCAGAAATAAAAGAGCCTAAAACATAATGAGAGCACTGACAGCTCACAGCAGCACAACCTGCTTGGGGAAAAGAATTCCTCTTGTTCCATCAAATAGGAGGGACATTTGACCCCAGAAGTGAGTCAAATGTGAAATGTAATTCAACCTCCAGCAGAGGCCAGGGTATAAATGCGAGCTGACATCTGATCAAACCATCATGGACATTTGACCCTCGAGATGAGTGAGGTATCTCTTGTGTCTTGTGGAGTCAGCAGAGCATCATTCCTCACTCCTGTCAATTTTCCTTCTTTCTTTCCCACCCTCCCTCCCCACACAAAGGCAAGGAATTAAGTAATGTGAAAAATCCCAAGGAATACACAGGTATGAAGTGCTCTGAAAGATCAGTAAAAATGAAACAGTGCTGGCAAAAGAAATAAAAACACCTGCAAAATCAGTGGGAAAATATATTTATTAAGGTCATGGTGATAAGAACAGTGACACCAGGAAAGGGAAACGTTGAGGAATGAGGTTGGTTTTAATTGGCATTGTGACTCTTGCACTTGCAGGAGGAGTCCATAGGTGCTCTAAAAACATGAATTAACTCTGCCTGGGAATCCCCTATGAGAAGGTACCATCATCCCATATGCTGGGTGAAGAAATGCAGGAGCTGCCTTGTCAGGGAGCTGGGAATGATGTGATGGGGTTGTGGGGACTGCCAGACCCTGGCATGGTCTTGGGGACCACTGTTCCCTGGCTTTGGGATGTGACTTGTACCTGCTCAGTGTGTGCCTGCTCAGTGAATTATGGAAAGCCTTAAGGGGGGTGTTTCTGCATTCTCCCTCCCTCATGAACATCTCTGGCTGCTAGCAGGGCAACAGGCAGCTTGAAGGAGGAAAGAGCTGATTATTTATCACTGGGAAGTTTGGATCCTGTGCTCTGCCTAATCCCAGGAGATTTCAGTGCATGGCTTATTCCAGCTGAGCAACCAGCCCATTGTTGTTTGTCCCAACAAGTTAATTTGTGTGACTCCTGATGGAAAGGCTGTTCAACACCACTGTGGTTTGTTCAGGCCAGGGAGAATGTAAAAGCAGCTCTTTGCTTTTGGAAGTGAGGGCACAGACAGGACCCACTGCTATGAAGTGTTGAAAATTTGAGAGTTCAGTTGAAAATAGAAGAGTTAAATTGACAAAGTTCTCCTAAAGCTGTTCCTGTGTGTTGCTCCTGCTGCCCATCTGTGTGTCAAAAATGTCAGGTGTTGGCTGCCAGGTCTGCACAGCAGCACTGAGCAGTCTGGGGCAGTGGAAGTTGTCCATGCCCATGGTGGGGGTGTGGAACTCAGTGGTCTTTGGGTCTAACCCAAACCATTCCAGGATTCTGCAGCTGGAAAATGAGGATGCCTGGAGAAGTTGTGGCTGCCCCGGATCACTGGAAGTGGCCAAGGCCAGGTTGGAGGGGATACCTCAGGTTTAGCTTTTATATTTTTCAGATTCTGTGCTGCTTTAGTGTGTGGGTCTGGGCTTCATATGAGGGGATGGTGAGCTCTGTGCACAGAGCAGGGAGACAAAACAATTCCTGCTCCAGCTGGGCACCAAGGACAAATGATCCAAATCTCAGCCCAAGAGCACAAACACCGTGGGCTGAAGAGAGAAAAACAAGCAGGGTGGGACTGCCTGGGCTAAAGCTGGAATGGGACAATGAACTGCAAGGTGCAAATGGAGCAGAACTGATCACAGTGACAGACCCCGTGCCCGCTCGTGCATTTTGGGGCCATTTTGGTTCATCTTGGGTGCAGCCCTGGCTGGGCTCTTGTGCTGCCCAAGGTGGAGCCATTGAGGCCTTTTGATAAATCCCTGCTTTAGCTCTGTCCAGCCTCTGCTCTAGGGAAGCCTGCACAAGGTGTCAGATGGGGCCTGGAGCAACGTGGGACAGTGGAAGGTGTCCCTGCCCGTGGAAGGGGTGGAATGGGATGAGCTTTAAGGTCCTTTCCCATCCACCCATTCTGGGAATCTATGACAGAAAAAGGCAGGATTTCATCCAAGCCTGGTGAGACACCTGCTGTAGGTGACATCCAGTGTCTCACCTGATGTGTAGAGCAGCACAAGGGACTTTAATATGGGCTCTGGGCATTAGGGTGAGACTGAGTAACTCCTGGATGGGCTGCTCACACTTACACTGCCAAGAAAGCAAATCCATGAGCAGGGGTGTGTTTCTGGGGGCTGTGGATGTGATGGTGCTCACAGGGGTCTTAGGTTGAGGGAAGAGACAAGGATCTGACTCCATGTTTCAGAAGGCTGATTTATTATTTTATGACAATATTAAATTAAAACTATACTAAAAGAATAGAAGAAAGGATTTCATCACAACGCTAGCTAAGAACAGAAAAAGAAGGAATGATAACAAAGGTTTGTGGTTCAGGCTCTCTATCTGAGCCAGCTGACTGTGATTGCCATTAATTACAAACAACCACATGAGACCAATCACAGATGCACCTGTTGCATTCCACAGCAGCAGATAATCATTGTTTACATTTTGTTCCTGAGGCCTCACAGCTTCTCAGGAGGAAAAATCCTAAGGAAACGATTTTTCATAAAAGATGTCTGTGACATACAGATATGTGTAAAACAGAAGGTGGATTTTCCCTGGCTGTGTGTGACTCAGGACAGGGCACAGGGGCTTTGCTGACACCCTGAGGGAGATGCAGCTGTGAGAGATGACATTTATCATGAGCACAGACATCCGCAGCATCTGTCTGCTGCCCTGCTCCAGGATGAACCTGAGTGTGGGGTGAGCCAGGGCCGCCCCTTCCCACCCACGTGGGATCCATCTCCAGGTGTCCCCCTGTGCCTGCACGTGGATAAATCAACATTTATCTCCTGTATCTATTGCCCTTTATCTCCCTGCCTCCGTATATCTCCACACTGGGGCCTGTATTAGCCATAATAGATACAGTGAGTCACTGATCTGGTGGGTCAAATGGTCAGGGCTCTTTGATCAGCCGTCAGGATCCATTACCACCAGGGCCTCTGCTGGGGCTGGAATTACAACTTGCATTTGACTCATTTCTGGGGTCAAAACGTCCCTCTTATTTGATCGAATGACAGAAATTGTATAATTTGTATATATCCCTGAGCCATATGTGCTCTGAGTGCCACCCTAATGTGTTTTATAAAGGCACAGCTGTCTTGGTGACTTATTTAAAATGGGATTTTGAAGTAGTGTTCTTGCCATTTAATGTCCTCATTCAGGGTTACACAAGGTTTATCAAATAATAAATAACATTTAGAACATTGCTTTTAACATAACAATGGCTTTGCTGCTTATAAGGAACTGGGAGGTCCAATAAAGCTTTGTTTGGTAAATAAGTGATAATGCAGAAAGCAAAGATAGGATAATTAGAAATTAATGATGTGTGGGAAGCTATGGATACCTTCCTCATGTTCTGCTAACGCTCCAGACGAGACAGAGCTCCTCTTGGCAGCCTCTGCTATAAAACATGCCTTCAAACCTTGTCATAATACTGGCAGGCATGTTGTTCCCACCAGTCTTGACTGAATCACAGCAAAATGTCAACACTTGATAAAATAAACCTGGGGCTGGGGCAGACCCACGTGAGTGCAGGGGTTCCCCATCCCTGCTGGGGACCAGGGAGGCAGAGCACAGTGACTGAGGTGGCCCTGGAGCCCTGGGCAGAGTGAGGGTAACTGGGTGTTCCTAATGAAGGTGGGGGTCACCCTGCCCTCATTCTTGCTCCTCCCTCCAGGGCAGGTGCTAGAACCAAGGTGGTTTCCAATCCATCAGTGGTGGGGCTGCTCTCCCACTGACAGCAGCTTGCAATTGCTCAGGTGTGAGATGTCCTTAGAGCAGTTGGTCCCTGGCCTACCAGATCTGTGAATTTGGAGGAGCTTCCAGCACTTTGTTTGTCCCATGAAGTGCAGCAGGCTGCTCGTGGTCACCACAGCCACTGCCTCAAACCTGGGATGGCTTGGGAAGAAAGGCAGGAAGAGCCTGGGAGATCATTAAACTTGGCTGAGCAGTTCCTTAGGGTGTCCTTCTCTTGAGTCTTGTAGAAAAGTCTGCACAGAAAATCAGAGTCTTTGGTGAGGTTATTCTTTGTGCCATTTCCACTCAAGTCCCTTAATAAACTTTGGTGTTTCTAATTAATCCTTTGCACATGAAGAAACTTGTTTTAGCGTTCATAGATTCACAGAATGGATTAGGATGGAAGGCACCCTTGAAACTCATCTAATTCAAGCCCTCTGCAAGGAACAGGGACACCCCAGTGAGATCAGGTTGCTCAGGGCGCTGTCCAAGCTGGCCTTGGGTGTTTCCAGGGATGGGACATCCACAATGAGCAATCTGTGCCAGTGTTTCACCACCCTCTGAGTGGATAATTGAGGAGGAAGGGTTTGGGGGCTCCATATTCTGTTGATTTTGTCTTGATCTGTTGATCACAGGAACAGATGATATCAGAGGTTGGTCAGTGTTAAAGGAAGTCACATGTAAGTGAGGGGTTAAAATAAGGGCCAACAAGGCCTCCTTTTTTAAGGCATGGAGAGCTCTGGTGCTCCTCAGTCTCCAGATGCCTTGTGCTCTTTGGACTTTACTCTCTTGTGCCCGTGCAGAATGTCGGTCTCTTCCAATCAGCAGATAATCTGTATTTTTGAAGTGTGGAATTGGCCCCATCAGGGGCAGAACACACCTGAAAGTAAATAACTGCTGGCTCCCCACTCCCTCGACAAGGATACATTGCAAATACTGCAGGAACATACAGATATAGGAGTATAAAAGACCCCTGGTGAAGGGAAGAGAGAGGTTTGTATAGACTCAGAGTTGAAAGAGGATTACACAGAGTTTGGGAGTGTGCACTGCAGGCCCCCATGCTAAGATACAGATTTTTGCTCTCTCCCTGCTGTTCTTTGAGTAATACTGTATAATTTCATATGTTGTGCTGGAGAAGAAAAAAAAAATAGAGGGGAGACATTGATAGATCCTAAATGCCTTTCTCAGCAGACAATTCAGGAAGAATCTCATGTGCTATTTTAGAATGAACAATAGAGTGTTACATGTCATTTATTATAATCAGCAGCTAATGGAAACCCTTCCAGGAGGGGCTTGAGATTGAGCACAACTACAGCTGATGATCCAGGCTTGTGAATTTTGCATGAACTCCTGTGTGACAGCGAAATGTTTGAAAGGTACAGTCAGGAAGTGATTCCTGTAGCTTAGTCATAGCAAGAGGAGGCTTTACTGCTGGTTCAAGGCTGGGTATAGTGTTTAAATAAAATAATAATAAAAAATCCCTTTGTATTACAAGCAGAGTGAACATCATCTTCAATCCTTGGTCTCAAGGGACTCCTGAGTTTTTAGCAATAGAGTGTTTGAAAAACAGCCACCAAAAGAGTGAAAAACTAATACAGTTGAGCCAGTCCTAGACCAAAATGGATGGTCTCTGATTCTACTGCACTCACTCTGGGGATAAAGGGAAAAAGAAATAGCATCTCAAACAGCTGAGGACACCTGTCAGGTGGCACAAAGCACCTGGTGGGGATAGGAAACACTGAAAGTGTTGTGGTGGCTGAATTTCATGTGCAGATATTACATCAAGAGATTGCTGAGAGGTTTAGGTTTAGGGCCAAAGGCAGGAGGGGGAAGGAGATCCTCAAGTGCACTGGAGGGCATACGCCACACTTGACAGCCTCAGGGCTGGCCACAGCATCCACCACTCTCCAAAGTCCCCTGGAGACCATAGCCAGTTTTGGCCACCCCAGCAGCTGCCTTTCCATGTCTTATCTGTGTCTTTCCAAGGTTTTCTGGGCTATGAATCCCCTCAGAGAATGTTTTTGATCCAAAAAAGAGTGTCTGTATTAAGCAGCACATCTGGCTGTAGCCCTTGTTCTGTGAGATGTGGAATCAAAAACATGCCTGAGGAGCTTCAGCCAGAGATGGGATTTCTTTTGCAGTGAAACGGTCTGTAAACAGTGAAACATTTAAAAACTAATAATAAAAATCCAGACTGTGCAGGAGATTGGCCCAGGGCTGGATGCAGCAGAGCTGGGGAGGTGGTGGGAACCCAGGGGCTTGGGAGGTGATGGGAGCCTGGGGTGGCAGAGAAGGAGCAGCAGGACCATGTCCATCCCCCTGAGAAACTGCTACATCTTGATCTGAAGGGTTCCACATAGAAAATACTGGAACCAAGATGAGTTCTGATAGAGGATTGGACATGAGTGGTTCTTAGTGCTGAAATTCCACCATGTCCACCAGTGGGGCTGCAGGAAAGGTATAACCCAGATCCTAGGAATGCCCCCTGTGCTGGAGGGTGAAGGAGATGGAGTGACTGGGAGCACAGAGCACCTTGGGGCACAGCTGAGGTCCAGTCAGACTGAACAGGATCTGCTGGAGTGCAGGGTGGCTCCTGTGGCATGAGGACACGTGGCCTGGCTGTCCAGCAATGCTGCTGGGCTTGTAAAGCCAATGGCTCCTAAAAGAGCAGCAGATGATAGAGGAAGGTGATGTGCTTTAGGCAAGAAAGTGCCACTTTATCAAGGATTTCCCATGTGCTTTTACTGCTATAAAGGGACTGCCCATGGTGTAAAGAGGGCCAGTGTCCTTGATGGTCAGCATGGCCCAGGGCAAGGTGACACCTGCATGGGGGACAGCCTGGAGCAGCTCTGGAGAGAGCAGTCCCCCTTTAAAGCACAGCTCTCAGGCTGATATGGTGCTTATGTGTGCTTTAAACACTCAGCAGGGCTACTCCTGCTGCTCCTGGGCTGGCCTGGAGTGGTGGCAGCCAAAGGCAATCCCAGAGCTTTCATCCACAAGCTGTTTGTGCCTTGGGATCCTGCAGCTCCTTGTGCTGAGCTGATTCCTCGGTGTGTGTCCCGAATTCCTGCTGTGACAGCGTGACAGGGAGCCCTGTGCCTGCCAGGGACGGGTGCTGAGCTCTCACAGTGCAGCCCCAGTGCCCTCAGGGAGCTGTGATGAGCAAGGGTTTCCTCCCGTGTGTTGGGGAAGATGAAACAGGAAAGCCTTATCAATAAGATTGCCTGGCAAAAGATTTTGAGAATATGGAAACTATAAGTGAGATTGAAATGAAAGCAAGCTTTGAGATACCTCAGTTACTGAACAACTGGAAAACAATGGCATGGCCAGCTGAAGGTGATCCCCTTTTGATGTTGTTGATGGAACAACACCCTCTGCTTGCAGACAGGCCCAAGGGTCAGAGCAGACCCTGCAGCTTGGCAGAAGGGGCCCAAAGAGGAGGTTTTATGGTTTAAAATGTAACCCAGTATGGTAATGTAATGATTCTTATAGGCTGTATGTAAATGCTGTAGGATTTGTATATTGTACTAGATTGGTTGGTGAGAATCAGAATATTCAACACAGAAGAGGATTCATGGTATTGTAACGGGAACCTCACTCTCTTACCCTCTTTACTCTTTCATCCTCTCTCTTTTACTCTTTCTCTCTCATCCTCTTCACCACTCTCTTGCCTTCTCTCTCTCTCTCCCTCTCTCCTCTCTGGGGCCTGCTCTGGGCTGTGTCTGGCAGCTCCCAGCAGGGCCCTGCTCCCAGACCCTTTGCAATAAACCCCAAGTTCCAGACCTGGCTGCAGAGATCTCTCATGTCCGTCTGTCCTGACCCCATTGCTCCTACACCCGTGTCCTGTTGGGGGGCTGGGTTTGGCTCCTGCACAGGGTGGTTGGCTTCTCTAATGGACCTCTGGGGAGCTGCTCTGGAAAACTCTGTTTATTTGTGGAAATGCAGCTCTGTGGGCTGCAGCAATGTGGAAGAAAAAACCCAGCCCATTGCTCTTGGGATTTCCTTTCCCAACTGATTGATTACTTCTTCCCTCCTCATCAGAGACCCATCCCCAGCTGCTGTTTGGATCTGCTGTCACAACACAGTGATTAACTGAGGAGCCACTCACTTCCAGCAGGAAAATGTTATTTTCCACTTCAGCATTTGGATGAAGGCCTGGGCAGAGAGGAAAGCCCCTCTGACAGAGTGAGCCCTTCTCTGTGTGCCAGCTCTGGGGCTGCCCTGGGCACATGCAAGGTTGGGCTCCATTCCAGCCCCACGAGGGCAGGACCATCAGCAGAACATCTGTACCCAAAAGAGAGTGACCAGGAGCGCTAGGACAGTGATTGTCCCCTGTGCTGGCACTGCTGGGGCACCTTGAGTGCTGTGCCCTGTTCTGGGCCCCTCATGAGAAAGGCATTGAGGGGCTGGAGTGTCCAGAGATGGGAACAGAGCTGGGAAGGGTCTGCAGCACCAGGAGGGGCTGAGAGAGCTGGGAAAGGGGCTCAGCCTGGAGAAAAGGAGGCTCAGGGGGGATCTTGTGGCTCTGCACAGCTCCTGACAGAAGGGGACAGCTGGGGGTTGGGCTCTGCTCCCAGGCAAATACCAATAGAACAAGAGGAAATGGCCTCATACTGTGCCATGGGAGCTTTAGAGTGGATATCAGGAGGAATTTCTTCACTCAAAGAGTGGTCAGACATTGTCAGGGGCTGCCCAGGGAGGTTTGGAGTCCCCATCCCTGGAGGTGTCCAAGGAACACCTCGCTGTGGCACTCAGTGCTCTGGGATTGGGACAAGGTGGCCATCGGTCAAAGGCTGGACTTGATGATACTGGCTAAATTCAGGCTTTTCCTCCCTGAGGGATTCCATGATGTCAGAGCTCTGCAGGCCCTGGAGGATGATGAGGGCTGTGGATCCCAAGTGCAGCCATCCAGCTCCTTCTGCTCAGAGGCAGGCTCTGTTCACTCCAACCTCCCCTTGTTTATGAGGCTGGGTAGAGCAGGGGAGCTGAGCTGGCTGGGGAGAGAATGCCACCAGTCCTTGTGCTCCTGCTCCTTTGGGATGAGGCTCAGATCTTCCCTCTCAGGTGACACACCAGGCCAGGCTGGTCAGAATCATGGTGGAAACCAAAAATCAGGGCAGAGCAGGGGACCCGAGCTGGCTGGGGAGAGAATGCCACCAGTCCTTGTGCTCCTGCTCCTCTGGGGAATGTTGTATTGCACTCAATAGTTATTTAGTTTGCACTGGGTGTTTGGGGAAGGCTGGGATCTTCCCTCTCAGATGACACACCAGGCCAGGCTGGTCAGAGCCATGGTGGGAACCAAAACCCAGGGACAGGAGACCCGAGCTGGCTGAGGAGAGAATGCCACCAGTCCTTGTGCTCCTGCTCCTTTGGGAGGAGGCTTAGATCTTCCCTCTCAGGTGACACACCGGGCCAGGCTGGTCGGAGCCATGGTGGGAACCAAAAACCAGGGTAGGCAGCTTCCCCAGGGAGCTGAGCTGTGACACAGGACCCAGCTGAAGGGTGGTGGTCACAGCAGCTCCACGAGCTCCATGTTTGGCCCGTGTTCCATCACCTGTTTGGGCAGTTCTGCCAAGAGCTGTGCTGGGTCTCACCCATCACTGCCACCACCATCAGCCAGCCTGAATTAAACTTATCTCAGAGCAGCAAATCCATCAGCTGCCATCAAGAGTGCTGGGTGTGAGGCTGTCTAGCTCAGGTCTGTACATCTGTGTACACCGTAAAGGGCAAAATATGACTTGGCTTTTATTACTTTAATTAAAACATGAGTGAAGAGTATGAGATTCATATTAAATTGTATTTTCCTGGCTGGTGTGGGAAGGAGCTAACTGATCTGATTACCATGAAGATTACAAACTATCAAAGTGAAAAAGAGCTTTTTGCAAGTATTTCATATTAAACCTTCAAACATAACACTTTAAGAATAATTATAGTTGTATTACTGGAAAATGATTCATGAATTCTGAATAAATATAAGGCCCTTAAAGGGAAATGTTCCAAGACCACAGTTTTCATTCCAATCTGATGAAATTTAGTATCATTTTGCAGCTGTAGAATAGAATGAAAAAAAATATGTACATAGACTGTATTGAATATATGTCAGACTAAACTAATGAGATTTTTTACATCAACTCTGAGCACGAAGGCAGACAAATGGAATAGCCATCCTCATTTTCTATAATAGAAAGCACCAAAAGGGAAGGCATAAAGGATCTTACTGCTCACAAGTCTTTATTCCACCCTTGATTGTTAAATAATATATTTTAAGTTCTCATATCTCGCCCGCAGAATGTTTGAACTGACACTAATGGGTATGTAAGAGAAAAGAGTGAGCTCTAAGAAAAAAAAAAAGTGAGGAAAGGCTAGGATTGGGAATTTTATCAGTATTCCCAGTGGGCTGTAATAAAGATACTTTTCACACAATACAGTGAATGTTTACAGCAGACAGTTTAGTTTCCTTCCAACAATTATGAGAGAAATTGAATCTCAGGAAATGTTAGTTTTGGCTAAAATTAGACATAACAATAAAGATACCCCTGAAAGTTTATTAAGGAGGGAAAAAAAAAAAGAAAAGAAAGCCATCAGTCTCTGGAAGACAATTTAGCAAATTTATTTTAAGAATTCCAGATGACTTCTAAACAAAACCACACACCTACGTGGTGCTGAGGGCTCAGGCTCCCCATGGGAGCTGCTTTTCTCCTGAGGAGCTTTCTTTCCCAGGCTTCATGAATTCCTGGTGCATTTTGGAAGCAAACATCCAAAAGGTGCTTGTTTCCAGGCTGGATCCAGCTGCAGGACAATGCCCATCACTCCTGCAAGCAGATGGGGCAACAGGTCACATTTTTGGGTACAAACCAGGGAACACACACTGGTATTGAGAGCAAGTTACTGAATGCACTTGAATGCAACTTTAGGAAGGATCTTACTAGGATCTCCACAGAGATGCTGGAGATCCAAAAAAAAATTTAAAAATAAAAAAAAGAAAGATGTTCTCTAAAGTGCAGAAAACTCTGGAGTGCTGTGAGCAGCTCATGTGATGGTGTTTAATTTTTGAAACACAGCAAGTGGATCATGCAGTGGAATTCTGCCTGTCCTGATTTCCAGACTTCTGCATGGAGGAGTGCTGCCATATCCCTGTTAGAGACACCTGCTTTCCTCCCCTTTTGTCCATGTAATTCTTGATTTTTGACTTCTTTCTCATTCTGTTTCAGTCTGGAAAGAGATTCCTGTTATTTGATATCAAGAATAGGGATGGGAGGAGAAGTGGTGAAAGCTGATGCAGCTCAGCTTGCAGACAATGTGTCCCATTTTGGCTGTGTTTGGGGTCAGACTGGGCTGATGCTTTTTGGTAACACCAAGTGGGACTCGAGGTGCCCAGTTTGGTGCTAGAATTGGCAGTAGAAGCACTTGGCTCTGAGTCATCCCAGGTTTGTGGAAATATCTAGGCCTTGTGTGGGCTTGGATTTGACAGATAGCAGCTGCAGCCTTTGAGTACACTGGGAAAATGTGAATTTTTACCATGGGATTGATGTTTTGGCTCTGTTATGTGCAGCCGTGTTTTGCTCAGAGCCTCCCCTTCCTCTCCATCAGCATCTCTCCCTCTCATTTTGACTCTTCCACTTTTTCCCAGGTTTTTAGATCAGTTCAGGTTCCTGGTGTTTCTAAACCAGTGAAAATAACAGAAACCCCTCTTCAGCTGCTCAATGAATGGAGAGTGTCAGGTGGTTTGGCCTCTGGAGAGCTGGGGCTGGGTTTCTCCTCTGCCCTCATGCCTTGTGTGTTTGGTTGGGTGCTGTGATGAGGGTAGGGCTGGTGTGGATGTGAGCCCTCTTGCACCTTCTTTTCCTCTGCACAGCCATTGCCTGTGTGCACAAATGTTGTCCATGGCCTCTGGGTCTGCCAGTGCCAGCACTGGAGCTGGTCCCTGATGCAGACTCCTGGCTGTGTGCAGCAGATTGATGCCCTGGCTGTCCTCCTAGATGGACAGTTGTCCTTACTTTAGGGAAGCATTGCTATTTTGGTTATTAATGTGGTGGTTTTCCTTTTTGCCTTCCTCCTGAAAGGATGGTTCCTACTCTCACTGCTCATTTTGTCCAAGTTGTTTAATGCTTCAGAAGGAATTTGATGAGTGTCTGATTGAGGGCATAGATGAGCCTCTCCCAGCCATGTGTGTGTTCCTGCCTTTTTTTAGATACCATATATAAGCCTGGCTTTATTAAAGAAAAAAAAAAAAAAGTTGTTAAAATTGTTAAAGATAAAATCTGTTTGTTTCCCAAAATTCACATATTGGAGGCTTAAGGCTGAGATTTTCACACCTACTCTGGGGATTTGGATACTTGGCCATGCACCACGTTCTCACAGTTCTGTCACGAGTCTCTTGGTGCTTCCTGCTTTCCCTAACAGCCCCAGCACCTTTGTGCTCCTGTGACATGACAGCTTCTGCTTTGGGTAAGGGAGGAAAAAGAACAAAATTCTTGGAGCTACGGTTGTGAAGGAAGAGTCATAATTGTGGCTCTCAGCAAATGCAGAGGAGGTGCAGAGAGATCCTGTGTGATTATCATGGAATGCTTTGGGTGGGAAAGGACCTTGAAGTTCACCTTGAAGTTCCACCCCCTGCCATGGCAGGGACACCTTCCACTGTCCCAGGGCGCTCCCAGCCCTGTCCAGCCTGGCCTTGGGCACTGCCAGGGATCCAGGGGCAGCCACAGCTGCTCTGACCTTGACATCACATGGACTGGGAGTACTGGGAACACTGGGAGTACAGAGGTTGGGCTTGATGGTTTTGGAGGTCTTTTCCAACCTCAGTGATTCTGTTGCTAAGTTGTGCATATTTAGGATCTGCACAGAGTGAGACATCCCAGCCCCATGGTCAATCTGTCACAGACCTCCCTTGGCCAACTGTGGTGGTGTTCACAGGGGTCCGAGGATGAGGGAAGAGACGAGGATCTGACTCCATGTTTTAGAAGGCTGGTTTATTATTTTATGATATATATTATATTAAAACTGTACTAAAATAATAGAAGAAAGGATTTCATCAGAAGGCTAGCAAGGAAAGGCAAAGAATGGAATCATAATAAAATCTTGTGACTGACTAGACAGTCCAAAACAGTTGGACTGTGATTGGCCATTAATTAAAAACAACCACATGAGACCAATCACAGATGCACCTGTTGTATTCCACAGCAGCAGATAATCAATGTTTACATTTTGTTCCTGAGGCCTCTCAGCTTCTCTAATTCTAAAGAAAGGATTTTTCATAAAATATGTCTGTGACAGCCAACCATACCCTGTCACTGCCACTGGAATTGGGTCCATGTTGTGTCTGTCCCACCTCAGGGTTTGCTTTGGCAGAGCTGACTCAGGAGTGTTTGCCTTTGGCACATGTCCCCAGAGCCAGGTTTGGGGGCTGAGGGTCTTTGGGATAACGTGGGAAGCTGATTTATCACCCTGCTAATTTATCACCCTGCTGATTTCAGTTCATTTCCTTTCCCCATTTTGGCAACTTCCTGGCAGGCTGAAATGTTTGGCAGTGGATGGGTGGGTGAAGAATTTCAAGCTGTTCCTGGGGGTAAAGAGTACAGAAGTGAGTGAAGAAGGTGGCGTTTTACAAAGCTGTGGTACATTCTTAATTTCAATAAAATAAATGTTAAAATAAAAAGGTAAGCAGCACCTCAGCTGCTGAGGCGACAGCCACTTAAGAAGCGCTGAATAAATACATAAAACATATTTGCTGAAGGCATTTGTTGTTGGAAGTTTAAACATTAAACATGCCTTCTTCTCTGATACCATAATAAAGCAGGGATGTTCCAAGAGCCATTAGTGGTGCTCTGACTGCAGCTTTACATCTTCACTCGTGTACCAGAGAACCTGCACTGCATCAGCAATGCCTCACTGAGCTTTGCCCCCAGAAGGGAGGGATTTCAGTGTGGGTTTGGGGTTATTTTGTGGTGCATTTCCCTTTTCCTATCCATGGATGTGGATGTTTTGGTATTGTTTCCCTTGTAAAGTGCTGGGGCAGGTCCAGGGGAAGGCAGCAGCTCTGCCTTTGTCCCTCTGTCCCCAGGCTCACTAAGTGCTGGCTGGGGGCCTGATGAGACAAATAAACAGGTTTGTGTATTTAGGTTTTTAAATTACAGGCTAAGGAGGAACACAGATACTCAATCCATTAAGAAATAACTAGGTGGGTGATTCAGTACCATTTGTGTAAATGGCACTAACTCTGGTCTGCCTGCACAATTTATTAATACTTCACGGGATGAAAAAAAAAATTATTTTAATCTCATAATGGATGATGAGCTGTGAAATTGCTTCTGCAGCAGCTGGGCACCCTGGGGGAGGTGCTAGATTGCACCACATTATGCAAGCCATCCCCACATCCCTGCCTTCCTTCCTCGTGCTAATCACACACATCAGATCTGGCTGGTGGCAAGGAGGGGGGCACTGCTTCTGCTGGGCTTTATTACTTTTTGATTTTTTTAATATATACATTACCTTTTTTATTTTTTAATATCTACAGTTTTCTTGTCAATTTGCTTTGGTGTTCCAAGCCTGGCTTGGGAAGGGTGAGGGCTCAAATCTGAGTGGGTTTGTGATGATGCTTTGTACTTCAAAGGTGTTTGCAACAAGAAATAACAAGAAATTTAGCCAAAGTACCAGGTCTGGCCCTGTTAATGAAGATTCCATCTGGCTGATACCCACACTGTGAAGGAAAGGGTACCAAGAGCTGTTACTGCCCTTTGCTCTGCTGATATGACTGGGACCATGAGCAGGACCAACATGCCAAGTGCTATGGAGTTCCCACACTAAAAACAGAGCCTGGGCTTAAGGACTTTGGTTCTGTGTGGGAAGATGGAGCAAAGCAAGGGGTAGAGTGGGACATTTAGGAAAACTTTGCAATTGTCCCTTTAGCTGCAGCACTGGTGATGTGTTCTTGGTGGTGGCTCTGGTGCCTTGCCCACATCACTTCTGGTGTGCCCTGGGTGGTGAGGGCCATGCAGGGCTTCTTTGGAAGAAAATGTCTCTTTGCTGATGAGAGACAAAAACCCAAACTGGGTGTATTTGGGAGGGTTGCAGATGGGTTGTGTTGCCCACAACACCCCTGAGCAGGGCATGGCTGTGAGTGCCACGTGCCATGTGGGACATGTCTTCTGAGATGGAACTCTGGAAAATGTGGTGCAATAAAATCATCCATGTGAAGTGTGGCACAAAGGATTTGTTTAATCCCTTCACTCCTTCAATTTTGAGCCCAAGGGAAATACTCTAAGGCAAAATCTGAAAGGGAACAAGCGTGGTACAGAGTGTAGTTTCCTTCCTGCTCTGCGTCCTTCTGGCTCAGCTGAAGCCAGGTTGAATTAATTTCTTAGAGTGCTTTTTGCTAATTCTTCCTTGCCTGTGCCTGTTTTTGGGCTGCTTTGTCTCCTGACCTGCTTACAGTGCATTATCCACCATTGTGTAACACACCCTGGGCCCAGCACCCTCCACCAAATCCATTCAGCCCAACAATGGATTGCTGTGAGTGCACTGAGCTCATTATGCAAGTTCAGTATGCCATGAGACAAAAAAGCCAATTATGTAAAACCTGTTCTCAAATAATTCCCTGAAATGCGTGATGTTCTTGAGCAGAATATGATATTCCTTGTATTCACTTCCAGGAGAGATCCTAGGAAAGAAAAAATGGGTTTATATTTGTCTGGCCTAGTCAGTCTAATTTTAGATCCCACTGCGCTGGATGTACAGCGCCTTTAATGCATTTTAAAAAGCAGGCAAAAATCATTATAAACAATTTTAAGGAGGCTGATTGTGAGGCAGATGACAGAGGCTGCTCTTTGCCAAGGTGGAGCAGAGCTTGCACATCTCCTGGCTTTGCCTGGAGCACTGCCACGATGGATCTGAGAACGGGGAAGAACAGGGAAAGGAAACAGGGAGGAATAGGAAACAGGCAGGGAAGGAAACAGCAGGGAAAGGGAACAGGCTGGGGAAGGGAACAAGGAAAAGAAACAGAAAAAGGAAAGAGCCAGGAAAGGGAACAGGCAGGGAAGGAAACAGGAGGGAAAGGAAACAACAGGGAAAGGAAACAGGCAGAGAAGGAAACATCAGGGGAAGGAAACAGGCAGGGAAAGGGAACAGGCAGGGAAAGAAAACAGCTCCCTCAGCAGCCTGGGGAGGTAAGGAAAACACAGGTGAGCTGAGCTGCTCTGGGGCACCCAGGAGCAACTGTGCATCAAAGGTGCCCCCCAGCCCAGCCCTGCATGTGGAGCACAACCAAGGGTTTGCAGAGCCCTGGGTATTGCTGGTGTTTTTGTAAAGCAACGCTGAATTCTTCTGCAAATGCTGTCAGCAGAGGTTGTTAGGACAAGCAAGGATGTTTAGGACCCTCTGTGGACAAATGGTTTTATGAAACACACATTTCTGTAAAATGTGTACAAGAGAGACCTTTCTGAGCTGTCAGCTTTGGTTGAAACCATCCAGGCTCTGGGAAGAGCTGTGGCTCCAGGACTGCATGGGATCCACAGGAGAGGGGAGAAGGTCTGTAAAGTTTAAAGGTATAAACATCCCAGCAGGAATTGAGCCTTAATACCCAATCTGGACAGGGTTGGAGCAACCTGAGGTACCAGGAGGTGTGGCAGGGAGCAGAGCTGGGTGAGCTTTCAGGTCTCTCCCAGCCCAAACCCCTCCAGGGTGATTCCAGGATCTCTGTATCCAGCAGTTGCAGGTCTCTGTGCAGGAACATGGTGCTGTGTCACAGACATATTTTATGAAAAATCTTTTTGCCAAGGTCTTTTCTTCTGAGAAGCTGAGAAGCTTCAGCTTCTCCATGTTTTGCTGCTTTGGAACGTGTTCTGGAGAACTGTTTACCCAGCATGTGAAATTGTTTTTACTTGACCAATGACAGCCACCTGTGTCAAGGCTGTGAGCAGTCACAAGATTTTATTATCATTCCTTTCTATTCCTTTCAAGCCTTCTGATGAAGTCCTTTCTTCTATTCTTTTAGTATAGTGTAATATATCATTTTCTTTTAATATAATATATATCATAAAATAATAAATCAACCTTCTGAATTGTGACAGTGTTCACAGGGGTCTCAGGTTAAGGGAACAGACAAGGATCTGACTCCATGTTTCAGAAGGCTGATTTATTTTTATATATATTATATTAAAACTATACTAAAAGAATAGAAGAAAGGATTTCATCAGAAGGCTAGCTAAGAATAGAATGAGAAGGAATGATAACAAAGGTTTGTGGCTCAGCTCTCTGTCTGAGCCAGCTGGGCTGTAATTGGCCATTAATTAGAAACAACCACATGAAACCAATCATCTGTTGGTGATGCGCCTGTTGCATTCCACAGCAGCAGATAATCATTGTTTACATTTTGTTCCTGAGGCCTCCCAGCTTCTCAGGAGGAAAAATCCTAAGGAAAGGATTTTCCATAAAAGATGTCTGCAACACTGAAACATGGAGTCAAGATTCTCATCTCTTCCCTCATCCTGGGACCCCTGTGAACGCCACCACAGCACTGCCATACAGGGGTGGCACCTGGTGGCATCAGGAGGTGGCTCGGGAGGGACAGCTGGCTCTGTGGGGCTCTGGCAGGGTCCTGCCCTGCTCTGTCCTCCGAGGCAGCTGCTGCCTTGCCGTGCAAGCAGGAAAGGCTGAGATTTGGGTGATTACATTTTTCTTCCTCTTTTTTCCTGGGGGTATCTACTCCCAAAACTCATTTTTGTCTGTGTCACCAGGGAATTAGGGGTCTGTCTGTCTCTGTTTCCTCAGGAGGATAAACACAGCACTCCTAATCCTCTCTGCACCCCTGCCTGCTGCACTGCTGCCCCTTCCATCCATAGCTGCCTTTATGGAAACCGTAACCTTTGCTTGAACCAGAGATTTTCCTGAGCAAGAGCCCTTTGGGATCTGAGTGGGCTTTCCTGGATACATTTTTAATAAACACAATAATTTGACTGCAAACCCATTACCTATCCCCTGTTTGTTCTATGGGATAGTCATTTCCATGCCTACAAAAGCCACTAACTCACAGGGCAATCAAAGGAGGAATGACAAGCAGGATAAAATCGGTCTGTGTTGTGATAAACCCGTCCATCTTCACCTCGTGCTGTGGAGCTTTATAGACTGCCTATAAATAATGGCCTCAAAAAGATATTAAATCTTTAGGGAAAAAAATCAAGCCTAATTGTAACTATATTTTTGTTTTCCATTTTGGTTTATGTACAGTATATGACTTCTGCAGAGACATTTTTATTCCAGGAAAATGACAGGCCAACAAGAAGCCATAATTGCACTGATTTTTAGAAGAGCCTGCATTACTACAGATCTGATGTACTGCAAGACATGAATCAGAAAAATTCTATTAAAAAATCTCTTGAATGGCTGACACAGGAGTATTATCCATGATGATTAATTTGACTTGGTCATTATGAACACAGACAAGTCTGACAAAATTGCATTTCATTCCCCACTGAATTCATAAAATCACTATACACATAATAAGAAGTTATAGTTCCCTGCTATCCACTATTCTTGACAGGATTCCAGTTCTGGATAAGATACTGATTAAAAAAAAAAATAGAGGGAGAGAGAGAGTTGGGAGCCTTTTTAGAAGCCTACAATAAGGCTGATTTCTTTTGCTCTAAATTGTTCATAGAACTCCATTATTTTTAGCTTTTTTTGGTGAAGTGGTGATGCAGGTCAAGAGCAGCTTGGACAATATCAAGCCTGACTGTGAGCTTGTGGTGCCATGAGAGGGGATGCAGCAGATTGGCCAGGCTGAATCTCAGGGATTGTCTATCCTTCAGATAATTATAAATATTTGGCACCTTATTCTTCATTTTCCACCCACACAATGGACAGGTTGAGGCCAGAGGGTCCTGACAATGTTGTTTCTGGCCTTAAAAATGTGTATGTAAAATATGCATGTAAAATAACCTCCCAAAATGCAGAATTGGATGCAAGCCTCAAATTTTTTTTTTAATTTTATTTTGGTGTGAACTGAGATTTTCTGTTCCCTGTGGATATTTTTCCCTTCATAGCCCCTTCCTGCTGAGCACCACACCACAGCCACTGTGACAGCTTCCCAAGGACACCCAAGGTTATTGGGACAAGCAAGGGTGTTTAGGACCCTCTGTGGACAAATGTCTTAATGAAATACACATTGTTGTAAAATGTGTACAAGAGAGACCTTTCTGAGCTGTCAGGGTTGGTTGAAACATCCAGGCCTTGGGAAGAGCTGTGGCTCCAGGATTGCATGGAATCCACAGGAGAGGCTCAACTCATGTGAAGTTTAAAGGTATAAACATGCTGCTGATTCAAAGGTGAAGCCATCCGGAAGAGCTGGGATTGAGCTGGGAATGGATTTGTGCTGCAGTTGTAGTTCAGAGTCTGCATCAGAGCAATGCCTGTGGAGTGTGGAGGTGGGGAATTGATCTTTGGGACAACCAGCACTTGCTTGGGGTTTTTGGAGAGAATAATCTTTGCTCTGGGAACAGGCTGGGAGAGCTTGGGGTGCTCAGCTGGAGAAGAAAAGGCTCCAGGGAGAACTCAGAGCCCCTTCCAGGGCCGGAAGGGGCTCCAAGAGAGCTGAGGTGGGACTGGGGACAAGGGATGGAGGGACAGGACACAGGGAATGGCTCCCAGTGCCAGAGGGCAGGGATGGATGGGGGACTGGGAAGGGATTGTTCCCTGTGAGGGTGGGCAGGCCCTGGCACAGGGTGCCCAGAGCAGCTGTGGCTGCCCCTGGATCCCTGGCAGTGCCCAAGGCCAGGCTGGACAGGGCTGGGAGCACCCTGGGACAGTGGAAGGTGTCCCTGCCCATAGGAGGGGGTTGATGAACTTTGAGGTCCTTTCCAGCCCAAACCATTCAGTGTTTCTATGATCTGAGAACACACAGGAGGAAGAGCCCACTCTCCCACAGGTTCCCTGCTGCTCTGCTGTGCCCCCAGCCTCTTGCTGAATATTGTGCAGACACTTCCAGGGCACATTTCTGCTCAGGCAAGAACTCATTTTCCCTTTTCAACAGCATCCCCCTAGTAAAAACCCTGAGCATGTGAAAATTAATGTAGCAGGGCCTGGGAACACTTCAAAGACAATTTGTAGATTGTATGTGACTGACTGTTAATAAATACTTCTTTCCAGTATTTATCCACCTCTCCCCACATAATTCATTGACCCTGGTATTCACACACCTCTCTGGGTGTGAGGATGAGGCAAATCAATTTCCATTCCTAAAACCCAGAGCTGCTGAGGCAGAAAATCAGCCCTGCTTCACTTCTTGGCAAGAATCCCTGGATTTGGGGGATCCCAGGTGTGAACAGGAGCCCTCTGCCATCCCTGCCTGCAGAAGGGGTGATGGAAGGGGCACCCCACAGCAATCACCCGTCCATTCTGTGCTGGCCCCAGAGCATTTCTCTGGAGTTTGCAATGTCCCAAGGGATTTCCTTGCCATTTCTGTCCCCGTGGCTTCAGTGCCATGAGATGAGCACAAAACCCCTCTGGTTTCTCTGCTGGAGAAATGTATCAAAATCCCCTTGTGGCAAATAGGATTGTGCCTGTGTGAGTAATGGGTGCAGTGGGAGAGGAGACCAAAGGCTTTTGAGGAAATATGGGCAGCTGGTCCTCAGGAAGCTTGGATTTTACCTTCTTCCTTGTGTTTGGACTCTTTCTGTGGCTCAAGGTGTTCTCTCAACCTGATCCTTGCAGTTCCTGTGACCACTGGCACCTTAGAGATGTGTGTAGGGAATAGGGAATGTGTGTGTATGGCGAATCCACCCGTGTGCTTCTCTGTCTCCTCACTGACACATCATCCACCTTTGGAGAAATCAAGATACCCCCAAACCACCTGGCTGCTTGTCTGCAGCTCCTTCCCTGTGTGGGGCTGGTGGCAGAGTGCTGTTCCTGGGACTGGGCTGGGGGGATTGCCATCACAGCTCATGGGATGGGGTGGGCACCCCATAACCTCCCTGTGCTCCTTGTGCCCACCAGGAGCCCAAGCTGCAGCACCTCCCAGCCTCACAAATATCAATGTTTTCCTCTCTTTGCAGGCTTGCCAGGCTGGTTTGGGTCTCTTTAGACCCATCTCATCTCTAAAGTGTCAGGAGTGTCACTGAGCTTTTGCATTAGCTTCAGGAAAAGCCCAGTTAGATGAGGGATGGCACAGAGTCCATGGTTGTCGCAAACATCTTTTATGAAAAATCTTTTCTTTAAAATTTTTCCTCTTGAGAAGCTGAGAGGCTTCAAAAACAAAATGTAAACATTGATTATCTGCTGCTGTGGAATGCAACAGGTGGATCTGTGATTGGCCCATGTTGAGTGTTTGTAATTAATGGCCAATCACAGTGAGCTAGCTCGGACATGGAGCCAAGTCACAAATCTTTGTTATCATTCTTTGCTATTCTATTCTTAGCCAGACTTCTGATTAAATCCTTTCTTCTATTCTTTTAGTGTAGTTTTAATGTAATATAAATGACAAAATAATAAATCAGCCTTCTGAAACATGGAGTCAGATCCTCATCTCTTCCCTCATCCTCAGACCCCTGTGAACATGGTCACACATGGTGGTTTGTGTCACCTGGATAGATTGCAGCAGCCTCCCAATTTCCTTGTACCTTCCCAAGAACAAATGTTCTCTCTCAGGCTCACATTTACTGCTGAATGCTTTTTGACAGGGCAAATATTTACCTGCAATAATACTACAAATCTTTATCCCTCTCACTGTGAAGAACATTTCTCTGAATCCATGCTTGGCTGCAACTCCTGGATCCTCGGGGATAATCACACAGAACATGACTCAGTGGAGAATTGGGGTCACTGGGCATTTGCCATGCTGCCAAGGAGGACAAAGGTGTCCCAGGTCCTTGGTGAAGCCATGCCTTGTGTGATTAACACCAACATGCAGTGCAGAGATGCTGCTGCCTTGCTGTGGGGTGGTTTGTAAAGGAGGACAGGAGGAGAAAGGCAGGAGGAAGATGCAGGTATCATTTATAGACATGCCCAGCACTTGTCCCTCCCTCCTGAGTCACCTGCATGAGGATCTGCAGTGTCCTTTGGAACATGGCTCTGCCATGGCTTTGGCTGGCTCACAGCTGGTCCCTCAGAGCTGTGTGACATTCAAACATCTGGATGTCCTTGGCTGGGTCACAGCTGGTCACAGCTGGGTCACAGCTTGTCCCAAAGAGCTGTGTGACATTCAGACATCGGGATGTCCCTTGGTTGGGTCACAGCTGGTTCCTAAGAGCTGTGTGACATTCAAACATCTGGATGTCCTCGGCTGGGTCACAGCTGGTCCCTCAGATCTGTGTGACATTCAGACACCTGGATGTCCCTTGGCCCATCCTCCTCTTTGCTGCAGTGCTAGGGATGTTCCCCAGGCTCTGTTATGGGATGGCTGGTGGCAACTTGCTGGGGTTTGGCTTCATTTACAGTCTAAGAGGAGAGGCAAAAGGTGAAGCAGCAGCAGTTTCAACGGTGGTTTTGGGAGCATGGCAGAGGGTGACAGGGTCACTGTGCCCATCAGGCCACAACCCCCAGATGTGCTCTGTGTTGGCAGCACAGGAGCCACCTGCCATGGACAGGCATTCCCCAGAGCTGCCTCCCACCTGAGAGCCCTCTCCTGGGCACCTGGGATGCCTCCTGTCCATCTCTGCCTCCCTGTCCTGAAAGCAGCAGGGAATGCAGCAGGTCTGGGAGGTCTGGGCAGGTTGTCCCTGTGGTGGGGAGCAGCGTTGGCAGGAGACCACACTGGGGTGTCTCCAAGAGCTGCAGAGGCTGCTGACAGCTCAGCAGTGGGGCCTGGCTGTGCAGGCCAGCCCCTGCTCTTGCAAAAGGTTCAGGAATTCTGCCTTTCCTCTCAAATCATTCCCAATACCATGTCCCCAGCCCCGTGCTGTGAGCTGGGAGGGAGCAGCCAGTTCTGATTCCTCTTGGTGCTGGACATGGCCTGGGTGTCACCTTGCCAGGGGCCAGAGCCTCTCTCCCCATTCCAACCCCCCACATCACCTCCCCTCCAGTTCTCTGTCTTCTGACCCTCAACCTGCTGTTGGATGGAGATGGTGTAGGGACCCCTGCTCAGACTTGGATTTCAAGATGGATAAAGTGTTTTAAATAACAATTTTGTATTGTTAGTTAAACAATAAGTATTCAAGATGGAAGAAGTGTTTTAAAATACAATTTTGCTGCTGTTGGAGGTTGGTTGTACCTGGTATGATGCTGTCCTGTGTAAGCATGGGGCAGAACCAGGTTTATGAGGTGCTGAGGCCCTGGCACAGGGTGCCCAGAGCAGCTGGGGATGCCCCTGGATCCCTGGCAGTGCCCAAGGCCAGGCTGGATGGGGCTTGGAGCACCTTGGGATGGTGGAAGGAGGCAGGATAGTGGATACTGCCATGGCAGGAGCTCTAGAATGAGATGATCCTTCATGTCTCTTCCCACACTATTTTATGATTCTATGATAACCCTGAGGCCATGCTCAGGGCAGTTTGATGCTATTCAACCCCTACAGCTAGTGCAACCTGTGGGGTTGAGGGCAAGGGGGGCACTCAGAGGAGAGGCACTGTCCCCTGTAGGACAGGACCAGGCTCCATCCTGTGTCCCTACCCCACTGCAGGGCTTCCCTGTGGGGCTGAGGGCAAAGGGGGCACTCAGAGGAGGGGCAGTGTCCCCTCTGTAATGGACCAGGCTCCATCCTGTGTCCCCACCCCACTGCAGGGCTTCCCTGCTCCAAGCATCCCGTGGCATCTGCCCGGCAGCACCAGCCACGAGAGGGTTTGCAAGAAGAGCCTTGTTGTTTCAGCTGATTGCAGTGTTTTAATTTGAAGAGGAATAATGTGTAATCACAACAACTGTCATCTGTTTGACAGTGGAAAATCCTGGAGCCTTTTTTGTGCACAGTAAATGGGCAGCCATTCAGCAGCACGAGCTGCTCCACGCTCGGAGCCCTGGTGGGATGAATGGCTTCAGACCAGCCCGCTAATCTAATTTGTAATGTATCCTTAGAACCCATAATTGGCTGTTTAATTTAATTCAAATTAACATAAGAATAGGAAATATAATCTGCCACAGAGCCCACATGGTGGTGGAGAGGAGCTGGGTGTTGCTGCAGAGGGGTTGAGGGCACAGATCTGTGCACAGAGGTGTCACTGTGGACACACCAACAAGCACTGTGTGTGACAATAAATCACCTTTTCCCAGCCTTCTGAGTGTCTGTGTGCCTCATCTCCCCTCCTTATCTCTCTGACCATCTATTTCAAGCAGCCTGGAGTGAGGGCAGCCCACTCTGGGTAGCACAGGGTGCGAAAGCTGGCAGGCGCCGACAAACGCTGATTATGTTGATTGGATATTGTCTAATCTGATTTTGATTGTGTACAGCTTTGATTGTAATTTTGATACGTCTGCAAAATGCTGTAGCTGTTGGGAAAGCTTTGTGATTTAAACAGGTCTTTTTTTTTCTTTTCTCTCTTTTTTTTCTTTTTTTTTCCCCCCGGGTTGAATAGAACAGAGGCAGAAACGTGCCTGGGGGTGAGCAGGGTGCTGGGGCTTTGGCACCCTGTACAAAACCACCTCAAAGCCCTTGGGTGAGCTGCTCTGCAGCAACACAGGGGACTCGTAGTTTTGAAGAGAGCTTTAGGAAACTTTGAGTGGGTTTTACATAATTTAGTTAAGTACAGCAAAGCCACTTGCTTATATACCTGATACCAAAATAAACCAGCTGGAGGAACAAGTTTGTTGTGTGCTGATTTATTTAAATCCCTTTCTGTAAAGCATGGAGAGAAATCCTCTTAAATAACTGGGAAAGAATCAGTGTACCTCGAGGAGTGGAGCCCAAATGGAAACACAGCTATGAGATGTATTAAATGGGATCTCTCTGTCTGCATTGAGTACATCCCCTCAGCCCAACTGCTTCCCTGGATCACAACAATGACAGACAGAAGCTGCCTGGAAAAAGAGATGAGCTTGAATTTCCCCTGAACAGTAACAGTGGGTACAGAGCTGTCATGGTTCAGGCTCTCTCTTGTGTTTCTGTTGTGCTCCTGTTTCCCTACAGCCAGTGGGAATCTCAGGTAAACATAAAGGTTTGGGTCAGATATGCAGAACCTGCCCTTGAATCACAGAATCATCAAATGGGTTGGGTTGGAAGGGACATTAAGGTTCATCTCATTCCAAATCCCTGCCATGGGCACTATCCCAGGTGGATCCAAGAGGGGCTCTTGGACTCCATGGTTCTCCTGGCAGTGCCCTTTCACCAATCCACAGATCCCTCCTTGCTCCCTGCTGCCTCTCCCACTGACTGCTGTGCTCCAGTTAATCACAGGTTTTATTTTATTTTATTTTATTTTATTTTATTTTATTTTATTTTATTTTATTTTATTTATTTTTATTTTATTTATTATTTTATTTCATTTCATTTAATTTCATTTTTATTTTATTTCATGAAAGAATTTCTCCCCCACAGTGTGTGGTGATGAGGAGCACGAATCCAGGGGTGAGCTCTGGGACAATGGATTATTAAAGCCTACAGTGCTTAACTGGTTTTTTAACATCTGGGGTTTTGCTCTTAAATCAAGTATTAAGTCCAAATCCAACCATGAAACTAGGTGATCTGGGAAATTTAGCTTTAGCATGTGTGTAATGCTGGAGCTAATCAGAATTTCATATGCTATAATAATAGGTGAAACAGTTGATGTTTAGAATAAGCCTCCTCTGCCAGAGACTCATTATATTCTGTGTTGGTAATTAATAATTTTGGATAGATTCACACATTATGAAGAAAAAATGGTTTTGTCTGAAGTGAAAATGATTGCACAGGTGCAATAACAGATTTTTATAGAAATGGGAATGCTTAGAAGTAAACAAGGCATGAGAAAACATGGGGAGCAGACAGAGTTTCAACATCTCTGCATGTTCGTGTCACCTCGAGGGAGTGTCAGTAGGGAGGTGAGGAAATGCTTTTCCAGATGAAATTTGGGAGGGGGTGTAAGCAAGGACAAATCTCCATGTGTGGTGGAGTCACACAAGCTTTCTTTAAAGAGTTTTTAAAGAGTGATGGCTGTGTTTCTAAATCCCCCTCCCTGGTTGTAGCTCCTGTACTGGAGTTTTTGAGGATTCTAAGGGAGACAGGATGAGAGAGAATGGGTTTAACCTGACAGAGGGCAGGGTTAGATTAGATATTAGGGGAAAATGCTTTACTGTGAGGGTGGGCAGGCCCTGGCACAGCTGTGGCTGCCCCTGGATCCCTGGCAGTGCCCAAGGCCAGGCTGGACAGGGCTTGGAGCAACCTGGGACAGTGGAAGGTGTCCCTGTCCCAGGGATGGGACTGGATGGGCTTTAACATCCCTTGTAACCCAAACTGTTCCATAATTCTGTGAATTTTGATCCCAAATAATTGTATTTCTACAGCTCTAATTCTCAGAAAAGCTCTTTAAAATACCAGGAGTAGGTTGAGAGCTGAGCTGGGTGCCCAGAGAGAGACTTTGGCCTAGGAGGGCAGCAGGTGGTCAGGGGCAGCCCTGCCCTTCCATGGCTGTGCTCCAGGTGTGGGGGCTTCTGCTGAGGTTCTTGGGACTCAGAGATGAGCAGGGATGCAGTGAGGGAGCAGGGAGCAAGGGGATGCCTCCAGGGGTCCATGGTGTGCTCCTGATGGATGGAGCAGGGATGCCACACTCACACCCTGGGTCCTGCCTCGTTACAATCCTGGTGTGCAGGACTGGAGGTGCCTTTTTATCACAACAAACCCATTTCCACTGGAACCTGTATTTCTTAGAGAAATAGTCATTTTTCTTTGCCAAAGTAGTGAGGCAGTGATGATTTGAGGAATAAAGACTTTACAATTAAAAATTGTATAACAGGTATGTTTTATTCCAGCTGAGACAGATGGGGGTATTTCCATCAAAGACAAAGACATGGGGATATTTCCACCAAAGACTTTGGGGGTATTTCCACCAAGGACATTGGGGACATTTCCACCAAGGACATTGGGGATATTTCCACCAAAAAAATGGGGATATTTCCACCAAAGACACGGGGTATTTCCACCAAGGACATGTGTACCTGGTGAGACAAATTTCAGGTTTAAATACTCATTGACCCCCCAAGCCCACATCTCCCTTCCCACCCATTCCTTCCCCACAGTATTGGCTGGTGCCACTCCTCCTGGTGGTCCTGGGTGGGTGTCTTTGATGAAGTAACCTCATCTTCCTTGATGTTCTCTGCTTGACCCTTTCTTCTGGGCAGGCGCAGTGAAGGTTTGGCTTTGTCTCAGGTCAGTTTGTCCTGGCCAAAATCAGGAGCTCCTTAAGCAAAAGGTTCTGCTTTGTGGGTTTCAACAATACCTAAGTCTTGCGTTACTGAGTTTTCTTATATTTACAGCCTTTACCTAGCAGCTAAATTCTTATGTGTTCTTTTACAAGTTGTCTCTACCTAGAAAGTTACATTCATGTTACGAACTGTCTTCTGTACTTTTGCAGATTTGTTAAATGAGCAAATTTGTTAAATATATTTCTGTTATTTCAATATATTTCTGCTTTCCTCCACCTGCCTAAGTACATTATAAAATTCTGAATTTTCATACATATCAGTGACATGTTGCGAACTGTCTCTTTGGTGTTTCAGACATACAACAGTCAGAATGAGAACAACGAGGACTACGAGATCCCTCCCATAACGCCTCCCAACCTCCCCGACCCGTCCCTCCTGCACTTGGTGGAGCATGAAACTGGATACCACTCTCTGTGCCACAGCCTCCCTCCCAACAGCCTGATCCCAGCCTATCCCTACCAGAACATGGACCTGCCAGCCATCATGGTGTCCAACATGCTGAGCCAGGATGGGCACCTCCTCTCCAGCCAGCTGCCCACGGTCAGTGCCTCTCCTTTCATCCAAAGCACTCTGTGTTTCCAGCACTGAGCTGAGCTCACCGCTCTTGGTGATGAGCTGTTTGCCATGAGGGGTGGGAAGAGCTGTGGTGTCAGTGTGGTCACCCTGCTCATGGTGGCAGTTTCATGCTTCCTTTGGTGTCCTCCTGAGCCTCGTTAACCACTCAGGATCAGGGAAAAAGGTTTTCCTCCCTCTGTGTGGAACATCCTCATGTTGTCTTTTCCACCAGTTTGGAAATGAAGCTTGAGATCATTTTAGTAAGGAGGTGATATTTTGGGCAGCACTGACACAACCAGAGCACGCAGCCTCCAGCTGCACCAAGGAAAATACAGGTTGGAGATTGGGAAAGAATGATAAAGTTCTGGCATGGCTGCCCAGGGAGGTGGTGGAGTCCCCATCCCTGGGTGTGTTTAACAAAGCCTGGATGTGGCACTGGGTGCCAGGGTTTGGGTGAGGGGTTGAGGCTGGATTGGACTCGATCTTGAAGGTCTCTCCCAACCTGGTCATTCTGGGAATTCTGTGATAACGGGGGATTTTTATTTGAAGGTTTCAGGGGCAGTTATGGAAAGATGTCCATAAAAGGCCACCCCTACAGGGGTGAGTACATTTTTATAGGTTTTAGGAAATTAGCAAAATTGACAAAAAGCACCAATTAGGAGCACAAGTGATGAGGCAATTCCCCCCCAGGTCCAGCCCCTTCTCTGGAGCCCCCCTTGGCACTGGCTGTGCTCTGTCCATGGAATGGAAATCCAAGAGTTGTTCTCAGCCTTGTTCTCTTCCCAGGAAGAACCAAGACAACTCTGGGGTCCTGTACTCCTGGGGCTTGGAGCTCTGGAATTTGTTTTATCTTTCTGCTTAGGGAAAGGTCTTGGAAAAGCACTGGGAAAACTATTCACTAATACAATGTGCTACAGAGCTATGAATATATGTGTTGTGGTGGGTCCCCAGGACGAGGTGAGAGATGAGAATCTGACTCCAAGTTCTCAGAAGGCTGATATTATATTATATTATATTATATTATATTATATTATATTATATTATATTATATTATATTATATTATATTATATCATATCATATCATATCATATCATATCATATCATATCATATCATATTATGAAATGCTATACTAAAGCTATACTAAAGAATAGAAGAAAGGATACATCAGAAGGATACAAGAGGAATAATAAAAGGATACAAGAATGAATAATAAAAACTCATGGCAGACCAGAGTCCCCACAGCTGGACTGGGATTGGTCACTAAGTTAAAACAATTCACATGCTAGGTAAACAATTCTCCAAATCACATTCCAGAGGAGCAAAACATGGAGAAGAGCAAAACATGGAAGAAGTTGACGCTTCTCATCTTGCCAGGAGAAGAAATCCTGGTGAAGGGATTTTTCAGAAAATATCACGGTGACATATATGTGTGAAGAATACAGAAAATAAAAAAAAAAGGCAAAACCAAAACAGCATCACTCCTTAAAAACCAAGAAACATGCATGTGCCCCATCCCCCATGGCATGGTGTCCTTTCTTTTCCTCCCTGTCACCCCTGTGCCACGGCAGGGTGGCAGCAGCAGGAGGAGCAGGGATGTGAAGGGATGAATCCCCCTATCGATTCCAGGGGGAACAGGATCCCTCCCTGCTCTCACAAACTCCAACTGCCTCACTCCTGGGAAGGGGATACCTTGCAAAGTTTCAAATGACTCGTGCAGCGATAAACAAGGCAGGGATAATGAAGTAAAGTGAAGCTCAGGGAAGAAACTCCAGGGCTAATTAGAGCTTACAGCGCTTCTGCATCAGCAGCACTGAGGAAAGGTTGGTTGATTTTGACAGGGATATTGAATTGATACTGCTGCTGTTTAATGCCATTTTCCTCTCCAGCAGCTTCAGCCCCGTGGTTGGTTTTTGACATTGTTTCTCTCTAAGATCATTGATTTTGAATGCCATTGATATCAAACAGAGTTAATTTCACTTAGAGAGCGTGGCTGGGAGTCTGGCCCTGCCTAGCTGGGGAAGGCTTGGTGTTGATTGCTTCAATAGATAAGGGTCTGAAAGGTAGTGATATTTAAATATTAAATGGCATATTATCTCTTAGTCTAGGAAAATCCCAAGGCTTTCTGAAGTCCTGATGAGTCTCTGAGTTTCATTGTTAGTGTGTTTAAGAGAAATATCATGTTCTGCCCATCAATATTGAACAGAGGCATATTTCTATGGAATTAAATATTACTGAGGGCTCTGTGTTACCTTTTAGGTTCTTAGGTGATTAAAACATTCATTTCTGAGACAGAAAGAGTCAATTTCAGATGAAACATTTTTCCCTGGTTTAATTTAAAGCACAGCCCCTTTGCCTGACCCCTATTTTCATAACATGATAATTTTATCCCGTGTTGATTGTCTCATTTTTGAGAGGTGATATTGCACTTATAAATCACTTTCTAAAATACCTAAAGAAAAAAAAGAAGAGGGGGATTTATTAAGCAGCTCCTCTGTGTCTGAAATAATTTATTTTGGAGTAGTCCTTGGGAAATGTTCTCTTTCTTACTTTATGGTACTGTTTTACAAATGCAGCTCAGTGATGATAAATCAGAGCCGAGCCACAGAAGATAAGAAGGGGACTTAGTGGGCTGTAAATGTAGAATAGAGAGATTAAGATTTGTTTGCCCCTTACCATGAAAATAAAAAAAGTCCAGTGAACCCTGAATTTCCCAGGTGAGAGTGAACTGAAGCTGTTCAGTTTTGGAAACCCTCGGGGCTGTGTTACATCTTCAGAGGCCCCAGCAGCAAAGGGGACAGGGAGGGAGATGTGTTGCAGTTTTAGAATTTAATCCTGCCTTATGCTCCCATCACAGCCATTTTTCCACTGAAGGGTGACAATTTCTGTCCCTTTTGGTGGGGAATCAAGTCCCCTTTGTCTCCCCCAAGTCTCCCTTTGCTGCAGCAGCAGCCCATGATGGTCCCAGGGCACACCTGCAGCTCCTGAGGGTGCTGAAGGAGCAGCACCTGTAATCAGGGCACAGACGAATCCTGGAGAGAAAGCACACTATAAACTCATCTGGTTAATAGCTAATAGCACCTGCCAGGGCCCAAAGGGGCTCCAGGAGAGCTGGAGAGGGACTGGGGACAAGGCATGGAGGGATAGGACACAGGAAATGGCTCCCAGTGCCAGAGGGCAGGGATGGATGGGAGATTGGGAATGAGGAATTGTTCCCTGTGAGGGTGGGCAGGCCCTGGCACAGGGTGCCCAGAGCAGCTGGGGCTGCCCCTGGATCCCTGGCAGTGCCCAAGGCCAGGCTGGATGGGGCTTGTAGCAACCTGGGACAGTGGAAGGTGTCCCTGCCATGGCAGGAGTGGAATGGGATGAGGTTTAAGGTCCTTTCCAACCCAAACCATTCTGGGGCTTATTTGCCAACACTTCCAGAGACAGAGGGATGATTTCACCCAGGCAGTGATGGGAGGCCAGTCTGGAGTGAGCCCTGCTTGCTCAGAGCTCAGAGAAGTGGCTCAGAGTGCAGAGGTTTTGGGTTTGTTCCAGGACCAGCACTGCTGATGCAAATGCTGGAGCCTCTCCCCTCCCTGCTGCTCTCTGCTGTAGCTCACACAGGTTTTTGCACACACAGCTATTTCCTGCCTTGGTTGCCATGTCTGTATGTTTGAATACAATGAGAAACAGCAAGCAATTCATGGTAAAATGTTTAGACATTGGCCAGACTTCTGCTCTAAAAATGTAACTTGAGCCTTAGGATTTTTTTAAGTCAAAAGAAAAAAAAAAAAGAACAAATCTCTAACTGCTGATAAGACATGAGCCAGGATTCATCAAGTGTCATAGGATTGGTATTTTTTCCTGAGAGCTCAGATGTGAATAAAGAAAATCCAGCTGCAGGTTGCTGTCCCCTGTGTGTGTCTCTGTCCTGGGATGTCCTACATTACCCTCATACTGCATTAAACCTCCCAGTGCCTCTCAAGGATTACCCTCCTGCTCCCACTGTGCAGATAACCAGCACCAAGGGACTGTAATGAGCACAGAAATTCCCATGGCAGGACAGGAGCTGGGAGTGAAGGAGGATTTGTGTGCCAGCCCCTGCTCCTGGCTCCAGCTCACCCATGGGCTGTCACATGGAAACCCTGGAAACCCCAAACCCAGCATCCCTTCTGTTTGCTCTGGGCTGTCACATGGAGACCCTGAAACCCCAAACCCAGCATCCCTTCTGTTTGCTCTGGGCTGTCACATGGAGACCCTGAAACCCCAAACCCAGCATCCTTTCTGTTTGCTCATCCCTGCAGCAGCACCACCCAGAGCACCCTCCACACCACTGTTACCATGATATATTTTCTGAAAAATCACTTTGCCAGGATTTCTTCACCTGGGAAGCTGAAAAGCTTCAGCTTCTCCCTGTTTTGCTGCTTTGGAATGTGATTTGGAGATTGTTTATCACCCAGCATGTGAATTGTTTTAATATAATGATGGATCATGGTCCAGCTGTGTCAAGGCTCTGAGAAGTCACAGGTTTTTCTTTATCATTCTTGTTAAATCCTCTGATGTGTCCTTTTCTCTTTCCTTAGTATAATTTTAGTATATAATTTCATATCATATCATATCATATCATATCATAATATAATATATCAGCCTTCTGAGAACTTGGAGTCAGATTCTCATCTCTTCCCTGATCCAGAGGACCCTCACAAACACCACACACTCCCACTTGGATCTGCCCATGGACCAGCTCCGCATTTCCATGTCATGGCTCTTCACTGCTCTTTCTGTCACTTCATTTCCCTTTTTTTCCCCCTCCATGAGTTTTTAGAAGTTAAGGGAGTTTTCCATGGAAAGCAGGGATGGATGGACGAGAGTGGACAAAGAGTTGGCACAGGATGTGACAAGTGAAGAACTGCTGGAAGGGGTGAGGGAGAGCTGGGGAGGAGGCAGAGCTGGCTCATTTGGGGAGGGTTTGTTGGTTTGTTGGGGTTTTTTTGTGGTGATGACAAGAAACAAACAGAAAATTCTTACTGCAGTGGAGTTTTCTTTTCTAGTGATGTCTCTTTTCCTCTGGGAAAAAAGGAAGGGAAGAGAAGAGAAAGAGGAGGAATGGCAGGAGGGAGGGAAAATAGGAGAGGTGTGACTGTCACTGAGAAATGGGAGTGATTAGGGAAAAGTAATCAAAGAGGGGAAAAAAAAAACGTTTTCCTTGAGAAGAGAATAAGTTTGCTCACTGTGAACATCCCACTGCAGCTGAGCCTCCCAGAGATCCACAGGGAGTCCTGCTGGGCTGGGATCACACTGGGGTGGGATTTGGGGCTGTGGGGAAAGCAGGGGAGGGGGCAGAGATGTGCTGTGGATCAGTGGGGAGGTGGGTGAGCGCTGAGTTAAGGAGCTGCTGGGAATAAATGAGATTTCAGAGTGGATTTGGCAGAACATTTTTGACAGAAACAAAGGGCGATCAAGGTCAGAGCCCAGGAATGTCCAACACAGCACAAAAATATTTCCATACAGCCAGGAGGGCTAGGGGAGCCTCTGCTTATCAGGTGGGGGGAGCCAGGAGCCCCTGAATGGGGGGACAGCACTGCCCAGAGCTCTCCATCACTGCTCCAGGACCCCAAAACTGTGCTCCCCCAAGCCTGGCCACAGGATGCAGCAAGGAACAGCCACCCCGCTTCCTCTGCTCTGCCCTGGCCAGGGCACAGCCATGCATTTCTGCAGGTGCCCAGCATCATTTTGGGCATGTGCCCCAGCATCCTTTTGAGCAGGTGGCTAGCATCCTTTAGGGTATGTAGCTAGCACCCTTTGGGCATTTGGCTAGCATGCTATTGGGCATCCTTTTGGGCATGTGGCTGCATTCCTTTGAGCTTGTGGCTAGCATCCTTTTGGGCATGTGGCTAGCATCCTTTTGGGCATGTAGCTAGCATCCTTTTGGGCATCCTTCTGGGCATGTGGCTATAGCATCCTTTAGGGCATGTGCCCAGCATCCTTTTGGGCATGTGGCTATAGCATTCTTTAGGGCATCCTTTTGGGCATGTGGCTATGGCATCTTTTAGGGCATCCTTTTGGGCATGTGGCTAGCATCCTGTTGGGCATATGGCTGCATTCCTTTGAGCTTGTGGCTAGCATCCTTTTGGGCATGTGGGAAGCACCCTTTTGGGCATCCTTTTGGGCATGTGGCTATAGCGTCCTTTAGGGCATCCTTTTGGGTATGTAGCTGCATCCTTTAGGGCATCCTTTTGGGCATGTAGCTGCATCCTTTACGGCATGTGCCCAGCATCCTTTTGGGCATGTGGCTATAGCATCCCTTAGGGCATGTGCCCAGCATCCTTTTGGGTATGTGGCTAGCACCCTTTTGAGCATTTGACTACTACCCCTTTGAGCATCCTTTTGGGTATGTAGCTAGCTTCCTTTTGGGTATGAGGCTAGCATCCTTTTGGGCATTCTTTTGGGCATGTGGCTGCTCCTGTGAGCCAACATGAGCTTTGTAGGTGTAACAGAGCTGGTTGGAGAGACTGACACCTCTCCCTGTGTCTTGCCTCTTCCCATTGCTTCTCACAATTAGAGATTTTTGTGGCTCCTCTAAAGGCGCTAACATTTCCTTCAGCCTACTGGGGTGCCTTTTTATGCTCTCAGCAAGCTGGTGCAAGGGCAGAAAGGCTTCAGCCACAGCCTGAAAGGTTTTGTTTCAGTTTGTTGAGTGGAATGGAATGGAGTTATTTGAAAAATACTGAAAATCCTCCGAGGCAAAAAGGAACATCCATGGTGTAAAATGTTACATTTCCAGTGAGCTGGGGAACCTGTTTAGGTAGAGGTGAGAGAGTAAAATGGTGAATGGGAGTGAATTGTAGAAGAAAGGTGATTACCACCCTGAAATTCCAGAAGGTTTCAGTTGAGTTTGAACAGCTGCTTACCAACACAATGGGGCTTTGGTGTGGAACAGAGAGGAGAGCAGTAAAATAAACCAGCAGGAACCCAGCTGCCTGTGTCCCATCTGAGAAATGGAAAGGAAAAGTAGCCCTTTCCTAGAGCTGGGACGGGCATTCCTGAGATGCTGTAGGCTCCAAGAACAAGCTTGGTGCTCACCAGCCTAGAGTGAGGCTGTGTCACCATCGTATTTTCTGAAAAATCCTCTTTGCCCAGGATTTTCTCCTGGGAAGCTGAGAAGCCTCAGAGAGGAATGAAAACAATAATTATCTGATTGCTGCTCCTATGTTTGCTGCTTTGGAATGTGGCCTGGACATTGTTTACCAACAGGTGAATGTTTGATTGGTTCCATGTGAATTGTTTTAATTTAATGACCAATCATGGTCAAGCTGTGTTGAGGCTCTGAGGAGTCACAGGTTTTTCTTTATCATTCTTGTGAAACCTTCTGATGTATCCTTTCTCTATTTCTTTAGAATAGTTTTAGTATAGCATTCTTTTGATATAATACAATATCATAAAATAATAATTCAGCCTTTTGAGAAGAAAGAGTCAAATTCTCATCTCTCACCTCGTCTTGGAGACCCTCACACACTCCACAGTCCTGCAGGAAGATTGCAAAGCCAGAACCCAGATTGCTCCAAACCCCATCCAAACTGGCCTGGGACACTTCAGGGATGGGGCAGCCACAGCTGCTCTGGGCAACCTGTGGCAGATTTTACCACTCTCATTGTAAAAAACTCCTTATGTCAATTAAATATTGTCACAAAAACCAAGTAAGCTGTACCAGCCTTTCCTCCAGGACGCTGGAAATCCACAATCCCAGCAGGCAGAGTGGTTTACATGCTGTGGGCAAATCCTTCCAATGCATCAATATTTCAATAATTCTGAGTCACTGCCTGCTAAAATAAGTTATTTAAAATAATCCACACCCCAGTGCAGTGTACAGGCAGCATTGCCCTTCAAAGCAAGTTGCTGCTCTTCACAAGAGCGTTTATAAATAAACAAACCAACAAGAGCATTGCTCGGGTCACCAGCAGCAAAAACTTCCCTGAGTTCCCCTTGTTTCAGTCCTGGATAAGTTTTCACTGGCAATTCTGTGTTGTGAGCTTTAAGGTTTTGACTAATTTGGCTTTCTGTTTATTAATGGTTCAGTATTTAAAAACTAAACTCCCAAACATGAGGTGGAAAATGGTAATAACACAACCCTACATGAAGGGTTCTTTGTATTAAGCAGAGCCCTGTTTGCAATTCTCTGCTAGTGTTTTTCTCAGAGGCAATAAATGAAAGAAATATGTCTTTTTAAATTTTATAAAACTCAGAAAAATGGTTTTAAACAGCTTTTCTTCACCTTCTATAATTATTTATTTTCAAACAGTCCTTCAGGGTAATGTTCCGTTTTCTTATTTCACACTCCTTTTTCTCATAAATGAACCATCACTTCAATAAATCATTATGAAAACAGAGACTAACACAAACCCTGAAAGGTTGAAAGATTTATGTAACACATTTATGTTTTCCATTTTCTCATTCTGGTACTCCACTGCTAAAGCTAAGCTAATAAAAGCTGCTATTAATATTTCTTGTTGCCTGGCAACCACTGAGAGGGAGTAATAGCTTTAGCTAGAAAAATAGATGACCGATAAGGAAAAATTCAATTCTTTTATTATCTCAAGGGAAAATGGGCTTTTACTGGAACATTATGATGTACGAGTGTGAAGTTGAATACAAAGGGTATTTTTTCAGTTGTTTTTCTATTTTTAATGAACATTATTTTACCTTCACAAACTCGTTTAAGGCATTTGCCCCACCTACTTGTGAGCTTAATTTAGCAACACCCACACACTCTTCTGTAAGTATCTGTTGGCATTTTCACTTGGAAGCCCCTTCCCTCCTTGCCTCCCCCCAGGCTGGAGGGCTTGGTCATAAAATTTCACTCCAGGTCGGAACCTGGGAGACAAGATCCAAAATCAAAGAGTAAATTGTTCCTGTGTGTGTTCAGAACTGGCTTGCTCAGAGGAAGGGGCTTGTTTGGAGAGGTGTTTTCTGAAGTTTGTGGTGTGGTGGCTCAGGGAGAGCAGGAGGCACTGCTGGTGCTGGGGTGCCAGGGCAGGGCCTGTGACAGGGCCTGTGGGCAGGGTGTGCATGGATCCCTGTGGGGGCACCAGGGCTGGGCATGAAGAGATCAAAAACAGCCCTGGGAGGAGGATTTGGGGGTGAGAGCTGGACATGTGTGTGTGCCAAGAAACCCCCCCAGCCCTGGGCTGAGCCCCCAGTGTGGGCAGAAGGCCTGAGGGAGGTTCTACCCCTCTGTCCCTGTGCTCAGGTGAGACCCCACCTGCAGAGCTGCCCCAGCCCTGGCCCAGCACAGGAGGGACCTGGAGATGCTGGAGAGAGCCCAGAGGAGGCTACAGAGATGCTCCAAGGGCTGGAATCCCTCTGGAGCCAGGCTGGGAGAGCTGGGGATGCTCGCCTGGAGAAGAGAAGGATCCAAAAGACCTCAGAGCTCCTTCCAGGGCCTAAAGGAGCCTATTAAGAATATGGGGATAAACTTTTTGTCAGGGCTTATAGCAAAAGGACAAGTGGGAAAAATTTCAAACTGAGAGTTGGTTTAAATTTGATACAAGGAAGAAGCTTTTTACAATGAGGGTGGGCAGCCCTGGCACAGGGTGCCCAGAGCAGCTGGGGCTGCCCCTGGATCCCTGGAAGTGTCCCAGGCCAGACTGGACAGGGTTTGGAGCAGCCTGGGATAGTGGAAGGTGTCCCTGCCATGGCAGGGGGTTGAACTAAATGACCTTTAACGGTCCATTCCGACCCAGACAATTCTACAATTCCATGAACACAGATCCTGTTCTGTGTGGGAGGTCCTCCCTGAGTTTCCCAGTCATCCCGGACAGTAGCAGAAGCTCCCTGTGGAGCAGCAGCCCCTCTTTTCACATGGCTGAGGCAGCTTCTGCCTGGTCCCTTGCCAAGTGAGAGAACTGGGGGGATGTGGGTCACTCTCAGAGAACAGCAGAACTTGTGAGAACTGGGCTGTGCAGGAGGGCAGGGAACCTGAGGAACCTGGGTGGTTGTGTGGCTGGTATTTAGGTTCACCAGTGGGTATCCCATTTCTGAGATCTCAGTAACCAGGGTGTCATGATACACTTTTCACACAAAAGGGAACTGTTGTGACAGCTGAGAAGCAAAGCAGATGTGGGCTTTGCTGGGTAATGAAAGAATTTCTCCCTGAACAAGGGAAAAGAAGAAGACAAGGTGTCACTTGAACTGGCAGGAGGTGACTGTCACCTGCCAGGGTGGGAATCTCACATGGGAATCTGCCTTTTTTCCTGGAAAGCCCTCACAGCCAACTCCCTGCAGGAGTGCTCCTCAGCAGGAGATCCCTTCCAACCCAAACCATCCCAGGAGTCTATGTCCCAGAGCAGGGGGATGCAGGAGAGCCTTCAGCTGTGCTCCTACCCACAGCACCTCATCATACCTGCAGGAAGGGCCCTGTGATGCCTTGTGAGGGCTGACCTAGAGCAGAGACTGTACAGAACTAAAGAATAAAGCAGGGATTTATTCAAAGGCCTCAATGGATCCACCTTGAGCAGCACAAGAGCCCAGCCAGGGCTGCACCAAAATGGCCACAAAATGCACGACCAGGCACGGGGTCTGTCACTGTGATCAGTTCTGCTCCATTTGCACCTTGCAGTTCATTGTCCCATTCCAGCTTTAGCCCAGGCAGTCCCACCCTGCTTGTTTTTCTCTCTCCAGCCCACAGTGTTTGTGCTCCTGGGCTGAGATTTGGATCATTTGTCCTTGATGCCCAGCTGGAGCAGGAATTGTTTTGTCTCCCTGCTCTGTGCACAGAGCTCACCATCCCCTCATATAAAGCTCAGAATTTTACACTAAAGCAATTCAGAATCTGTAAAATATAAAAGCTAAACCGGAGGCATCACCTGCAAAGTGAACCAACGTGTGTGTGTATTTAAGCCTGACTGCAGAATTGTCTCTGCTGCCTGTGCCCCTTTGGTTCTAGGCTGCAAACTGAGTCCTTATCTCCCCATACTCATCTCGTGGCCAGAAGCCAACAGGTCCCATCCCAAAGTGCATCTGCTGCTCTCAATGAACCAGCAGCTCTTCTTCACTGTTTGCACTCCTCCTTTTAACTATTCCATGAAAATTCATCCCCCTAAACTTTCCTTTCCTCTCCTTGAGTTGGTCCCTCTCTCTCTGATAAGCCGTACCCTGGGGACAGTCCCAGGAGGGAAAGTTCCTTATCAGCCATACAATTCTCAGGGAGGGCACTGAGTGGGACAATCCCTCTTGTTCCTTCCTCAGCTGCCATTAAGCTCTGGTGACACAATTTGCTTTGCTTTCACAGCAGTTTGAGATAGCCCCAACTCCACTTAAAGCTGCGCTTAAGCAAACTCGCGTGGAGCTCTAATAATTCCAGTAAATGTGTTCAAGGAATGGGATGGATCTTTTTTAAGATCTGATTCTGATCTCAAATGTGTTTGTCTCTAGTGCACAGGCATGCAGGTGGATGTCTGTTCTTAGCCCAGTTTTAACCCTTTAGGTTTAGGCTGCGTCCACTTTTGGGGTGAATTTTTTTTTTTCTCCTTCTCAGCAAAAAATCCCACATCAGCATTTTTCCTGGGTGAGGTTAAAAATCCATTTTGCCCTCATCAAAAAATCGTGCAAATGAGAACATGCAACATGCTTTGCAAAATGAGCTAGAAATTTGGAAGAGAGTTTCTCTGGAGTCTGGGATGTGGCTTTAGGGACAGAGAGTCCCAGCATGGGCAATTCCCCATTTTCTGGTGGGGGATTTGCCAACTCAGCCCCAGGAGCTGGAATCCCTCTGCTCTGGAGCCAGGCTGGGAGAGCTGGGGGTGCTCACCTGGAGAGGAGAAGGATCTAAAAGACCTCAGAGCCCCTTCCAGGGCCTAAAGGAGCCTATAAAAATATGGGGATAGACTTTTAGACTTTTATATTGGAATAATACCAATATAGCAGGATGGGATGTGCCTGAGCTTGTTTGGCCCTTGGTGCTGAACCAAACAGCAGCACTGTCATGTTTCACCCCACAGACACTTTTGGCTGCCTGGGTGTGTGGTGTTTCACCCCACAGACACTTTTGGCTGGCTGGGTGTGTGGTGTTTCACCCCACAGACACTTTTGGCTGCCTGGGTGCTGCACTGGGCCCGTGGGGACAAGTCCAGGCCTGCAGGAGCTCTGGTGGTGCTGGGATGGAGCTTCCCCCCATAACAGGGGCTGCTCCTCAGGTTTCCCTCTGCCAGAGAAGCTTTAAGGCGATGGTGAAGGAAAGGAGTCGGTTCTGATGGAGGGTTTGGATCCAGAGCTTTATTCTGGCCCACAGGCCTCTGAATGCAGCACCAGCTCTAACAGAACTCCCTGAGCCCGTGGTTGCTGCTCCTTTAACCCCGGGGAGAGGGGTAGGGAAGGGGCAGGGAGCCACCAAGCAGGGACAGGAGGGGAGGGACAAAGGGACAAAGGACACCTCGATGGCCCAATGCCCCCCATCCTGTGAATCTGCCAATCACTCGATGCCTTCCAGAATGCCAGGACTGACAGACAGTGCTGGGAGGGGGGACTGACACACTTGGGAGGGAATTATCAGGGGAGGGATCCGAGGTTCTGAGGTAAACCCTGAAATTGCAGCACTTTTAGATAGCAATAGGACAATTGCATCAGGCCTTGCGAGGCTGAAGAGGAGGAGGAGGAGGAGAAGGAGGAGGAGGAGGAGGCTCACTGTGAGCAGCGCCTGTGTATCAGCAGTGTAATTAAAATATCAATTACACCGTGCTGACAGTGTGCCAAAGAACTGCCTCTCATGTGTGCACTAAACTTCATCACTCCAAAGTCTCCTCACAAGGCCTGACACAGTCGTGGTGCCAAACACCACACAAACCCGGCCTTGCTAAAGCACAGCTGAGATATTACTTTGTGCAATGGTGCCGTGCTCCAGAGCTGGGATCATGTTCTGGAAATTATCTTTTAATGTACGATTTGTATTGCTGAGAAATGTCACTTACTTTGCAGAATGTCTTGCTGGCATAAAACCTGAGATTTATTCCTGTCATTTTTTTTGTCTCCTCTGCCATGTTGATAATAAGAAGTCTATTTTATGTGCGTAATGCCTGTGTCAGTTTTGAAATTTGGGGTTTCATGAAAGACAGTGGTATAAATAAAACATGATATAAATTAAAAATATAGTGGAAAATAAAATCTCTGAATTACGGGAGCAGATGAGATGAATGCAGCGTGAAGGAGGTTTGCAGAACAATATCAAATAACTCCAGTAAAGATGTTCAAGGAATGGGATGGATCTTTTTTAAGATCTGATTCTGATCTCAGATGTGTTTGTCTCTAGTGCACAGACATGCAGGTGGATGTCTGTTCTTAGCTCAGTTTTAACCCTTTAGGTTTAGGCCGTGTCCACCTTTGGGATGAATTTTTTTTCTCCTTCTTAGCAAAAAATCCCACATCAGCATTTTTCCTGAGTGAGGTTAAAAATCCACTTTGCCCCCATCAAAAAAATCGTGCAAAGGAGAACGTACAACATGCTTTGCAAATGAACTAGAAATTTGGAATAGAGTTTCTCTGGAGTCTGGGATGTGGTTTTGGGGAAAGAATGTCCCAGCATGGGCAATTCCCCATTTCCTGGTGGAGGATTTGCCAACTCAGCTCCAGGAGCTGGGGTGGGTGCCTGGATGAGCTTTTCCCCAGGAACTTGGGTTCTGGTGTACTCTGGGACCATCTCTGTATCATAATTTGTAAAAACACAGGAAATTCTGTCAAAAGTAGGCATGAGGAAAGATTAAAAAATTGAATAGATAAATAATGGTCAGAAAGTGTTGGGATTACCCTTGTTCATGCTGACTAATCTGAGGCATTGGGAAAGGTCTTGCCTTTAGTTGCAGCATGAGATAAATGATGGCAGATCATCTCTGCTTAAAGATTGGTTGTCTTTGATGCAGCAATTTAAGGTGTGTTTGAACTTCAGGGATCCCAATCCCTTTGGGAACAGTAGGTAAAGTGAACAATAATGTGTTTGTAGGGTCTCTGCTTATCAGGACATGGATTTCAGCAGCAGCCAGGAACTGCAAAATGTTCATGTGAGGGCTGCAGGAAGGATCTCCCTCCTTCCTTGAAGTGTTGGACATGGCTTGGAGCAACCTTGTCTGGTGAAAAGTGTCCCTGCCCATGTCAGGATAGTGAAACTAGATGAGCTTTAAGGTCCTTTCCAACCCCAACCATTCTGTGATTCCTTTGCCTCTTGCTGAATGTACTCAGCCCTCTCTCAGCTGATTAACCAGAAGCTGCTTCAGCCTCCCCAAAATGCTGCATTTGTGCCTTATTTTGTACATGTGACCAATGGCACAGGTCATCTGAGGGCTTGTTTTTGTTTGGGTCTCACAATGAAAACAGAGGCATTTCCAGGCAGGGATAATCCCCTGGGCACGTGTCCCTGCACCTTCTCCTGCCTCCCATTGCTGCTCCCTGACTGTGCCACCAAAGCTGTGCTTTCACTGCCACCTCTGGACTGACAGCAGGGCCCTAATGTGAAGAAGGTGGTTCTGCCAAGGAGATGGAGCTCCCTGCATCCTCCTGGAGCTTGCACCATCTTCCCCCCTTGTTTGCTGTCCCTTCTGCCCCATGCTTCTCCCCTCTTTTCTCATTTCCATGGGACTAATGAGATGTGGTGGCTGTGAGTTCAGTGCCAATGCAAAAAGCCTCCAAAATACAAGTGAAGGGTTTTAATTTTCACCATAACCTTTGCCACACCATCAAGTGTTCACGTTCCTATGTGTGTTCACATCCCACATCATAATGTGACATAAAATCTTCATTGAAGTGCATTAGGCAGCTGTAAACAGAACAATTTTTGCCACTTTTTAACCAGCATCACCTGTGACACAAGAAAACCCAAAGTAGCATGTCTGGCAACTCTTTGCCATCCATCTTGTGCATTTTGATCCATGTTGCAGCCCATCTTTAATTGCCCTTATCCCTTAGATCAATCATATTTATCTCACAGCTGTCACTGGCCTCCCCTTTGCACAGGGTGCATTACCCTGCTCCAGCATCACTCCCTGCCCCACACAAGGAGGGGCTGTGGAACTTTGAGGTTGATTCCCAATCCCACATGTGCTTTGCTTTCCATTTCCAAACTTTTCCAGAAGTTTCAGCCCCAAATGGCCTTGCAGTGCCTGGTGTTGGTTCCATTCCTGTCCTGCCTGGGGCAGGAGAGCACAAAAGGATGGAAATTTCCACGGCTTTTGTTTCAGCTGTAGAAGTTATGATGACTGTTCAGTGCTGTAGGTGTGTGCACGTTGAGTGAGTCTCTTTGTATTATTTCAATGGGAGCCGTTTTTAGAGGCAAATAACAGAAAGTGCTTACAATAAAAATAATGGGCTGTAACAGGCTTTGTTATGCAATGAGGAGATCAAAGAGCCACATCAGCCACTCGGCTGAGCCCGGAGTGACAGGAGGAATGGTCCCTAATTGGTAGGTAACATTTCCTCAGCTGCTAAATAGAAATGGTAATCCCAGCCCTTTCAGAGGAGTTTTCCCCTGCCAGTGGCCTCGGTGGGGTTTGCTGTGAGTGTGAGTGATGGTGCAGAGGGAGGGAGAGCACAAACAGCAATCCTGAGGCAGATTTCCCTTTCTTCAACAAACACTCCCCATCTCTACCTGCCTGTTGGGTGTCAATCTGGCAAGGTCCAGCTGCCAAATTCAGACCCCACCTCAGAGGACTGAAAGCTCTGAATGCGGGAAAAGCTGGGAAAAGCTCTGGCAGCCCCTGCTTCTGGGTGGCACAGGCTGAACCACTTCACATCCCCGTAGCCCTGAGAAATCAAAGTTATCATTTAAATGAAGAGTGCTACTTGAGTCCTGCCTCTGTGAAGAGGTGTGGGATGCAATGTCAAGAGAAATTATAATGATTGCTACAGATGCAGCTTGTCAAAGAAAGAGAAAAATATTTCTGCATCTGATGCATGGCAGCGAGCCAGTTGGTAATGTTATATGTCCGAGTGTTCCACTCGGGCTCTGCTGGCAGGAAAACATTCCTTAATGCTCTGCCTGGCTGCTCCATTTGTCTCCCAGCTCTGCAGAATCCCATTAGGAACCTTCAGTTCCCACCGTGGAAATTGTTTGGTCTCTGCTGAGGGCAGCACGAGGAGGGAGCTGGGCATTGCTGCAATCCCTCACCACCCACAGCAATTGCCAGCTGTGTTTCTCACTTATCCCTGCTGCTCTGAGCATCCCTCACCAGAGATCCACTGTCCTGGAAGCTGCAGCAGGCAGCTGTGGGACACCAGGGTGCTGCTGGAGGGAGTGGGATCTTTTCCCTTTTCCCAGGGCTGGCCCCAGTGTGTTTTAGTCCAAGGCCTGGGTATGAATCTGGAGTTAAAGAGCCCAAAGGTGGGTATGAGTGACCAACATGGGCAATCCTGTCCCACTAGGGCTGTCCCACCTTGTGTTGGACATGGCTGGACATGGTTTGGACATGGTTAGACATGGTTGGACATGGTTGGACATGGTTTCCCCCATGGACACCTGTCTGGTCCCTGTGGAAACAGGGAGCAGGGCAAGTGGAGCTGATGGAAGTGGAAGTGGCAAACTGAGAGGAACGTTCCTTCTCCTTGTGCTCCTCCTGAGGCACAGGTGGGTGAAATCAGGGCACTTTGAGATGTTGCCACCAAAAAAGAGACTAGAAAAGTGTCAGGGAGTGGCTGCCCTGAACCAGGACATTTTCTGTAGAGAAGTGTTTTTTACCAATCTCTTCCATTCTTGATATTACTTGCAAACACTAGAAAAATTAGTGATTAAACACTTGATTTGTGGGGGTCTCTCCAGGTTTTGTCATTGCCCTGGATGCTCTGTTGTTTATGCTTTTGCATTAATGACACTGAATGTAGGCAGTGAGGGATAAAACTGGAGGGTGACAAAAAGAAATTGGACATATTTGGGACAGGAGAAAGGAAATTCACAGAGATGTAAGCATAGGAGGGAAATGGACTGCAAGATTGCAAAGGCAGTTTGTTCAGAGTTGATAAATGTGGAATTAATTCATGTTGAGGACAAAAATATTCACTATTCATAAAGCTTGCAGTGCTCTGGATTGACTGCCTGAAAGAACTTCAGAAAACCTTGTGCAGGGATAGAGGACAGGAGAAACTCATGGAGGGGGGTGGTTTGGAGGGTTGTACACTCTGTACTGTGTTGGTCATCCCTTCTCAGGCAAGAGGGAGAAAAAAGAGGCTCAAAGAATAGAAACAGAAATTATTATGGGTATGGAAAGATCTCTGCAATGGCAGATGTTCAGTTTAAGAGGGAGGCAAATAAAGTAATTGAAAGCATAAAAGTGCATGGAATACACAAGTGAAAGCAGCTACATCAGGAAACTTCATGAGAACTGAGATTTGGAATTTCAGAGCAATAAAAAGGAATATTTTTGTCCACACAGGCAAGGATAAAATCTGTGACTTGCTCAGAGTAAGGGTGAAAATGAAAATGCCAAAAAGATATTTTGAAAATGCTTATGGATCTACCAAAAACATGGGGGGTTGCTGTAGCAGATGTTAAAATGTGTGTTGGTAGAGAGGTGGAGGTAGTTGTTATGCATAATAAATCCAGAAACTGAGTTCTGGCTGGAGTTAATCTGAAGCTGGGAGCACCAGGTCCCATCTCAGGTGGATTGTGTCTCGTTCCAGGGAAGGTGTGGTGGAATGGGACCATCTCTGCTTTGGGCTCCTGCGAGTACCTTACATGTCCTGGTTTTGCCATAGAATATTGTTAAAAACCAGTGGCTAAATCAACTCTGGCTCCAATGTTACACAGAAATGCAAGCAATGCGTGGTTTCCCTGTGCATCCAAACCCTGGATCCTCTTTTCCTTGTCAGGGTAGGAGTGGAGATTTGGGCATATTCCCAAATTAAACTTCATAGTATTATTAACTCAAAACATTTTTAATACATCTCATCAACATCACCTTCTCTAACATAGAGAGAAGGTCTGTCCCAGTACCTTTTTTTCAATTCCCACTGCTGCCAACCACTTGGGACAGAGAAGCCTTCCTGAACCACCTCTTTGAAGGTGCACTTTCCACATGGGCCTGGCATGCACTGATGCCTCAGGTTTAGCTTTTATATTTTTCAGATTCTGTGCTGCTTTAGTGTGTAATTCTGAGCCTCATATGAGGGGATGGTGAGCTCTGTGCACAGGGCAGGGAGACAAAACAATTCCTGCTCCAGCTGGGCACCAAGGACAAATGATCCAAATCTCAGCCCAAGAGCACAAACACCGTGGGCTGGAGAGAGAAAAACAAACAGGGTGGGACTGCCTGGGCTAAAGCTGGAATGGGACAATGAACTGCAAGGTGCAAATGGAGCAGAACTGATCACAGTGACAGACCCCGTGCCCGGTTGTGCATTTTGGGACCATTTTGGTTCATCTTGGGTGCAGCCCTGGCTGGGCTCTTGTGCTGCCCAAGGTGGATCCATGGAGGAGACCCTTTGAATAAATCCCTGCTTTATTCTTTAGCTCTGTCCAGCCTCTGCTCTAGAGCAGCCTACGCAAGGCGTTAGCACGTGCAGGACTGGCCTCTGGAAGAGCCCAGCTTTAATTGTTAGCACAGGTTTTGTGCTCTTGGTGCACAACATCCATCCGCCTCTACCAACCCACCTTCTCTGCCACAGAGGGTTTCTGCCCAGTGCTGGAGACAATCCCTCACACAGCTCCAAGTTTCACACTGGTTGGGCTTTTCTGTGGCATGGTTCCAGTTCTAAATCAGTTCTCTGTGTCAGTCCTAGAGACTCTCAGATTATTTCAGCCTGTGTTTTTAGCAGCAGTCTGCAGGCTGTTGGCAATAATCTGAAGGAGGAGGAGGCACATTTACCTGCAGGAAAATCACTTCCCTTGCAAAATGAGTCCTGTCAACTTTGACATTCCTCTTGAGCTGAACCAACAACATCCAGTTCTGGTGAGAGAAGAAAATAGGATAGCTGGGACACAGTCCCTGCCCAGCTGTCCCCTGCACAACCCAAAGCTGAGATCATTAACTGAAGTTGAGCTTTTGCATTGATTTCCACGGCTTGGCACCTGGATGAGGTAGAAGGGGAGGCAGGGGCAGGTCACTGCTCAGCCTCCTCTCCAGCTGAGGCCAGCTTGGTTGGTGGTGCTGGCTCATTTTCTCCTTTGGGAAATGTGCTCCTTTTAAAGCTCATGGTGGGACTGGGTGGAATTCTTGGGGTTGTCCTGGTCAGTGCCAGGAGTTGGACTTCAGTGATCCTTGTGGCTCCCTTCCAGCTCAGAACATTCTGTGATAGGATTTGTGGCTACCACAGCCTCATGCCCTTAGAACTGCCCCATAAGGAAATACATTTGGGGTTGTTTTCCCTCTGATAGAGCTGAGGGTACAATTAGGTCCCTGTGTGGGATGTGGGAGGTGATAGATCCAGAAATAAACCACATTGTGGAAATCAGAGCTTCTGTGGACATTGAGCGAATATTTGCTGGTGACAGAAATGTCTTCATGGCCCAAAAAGTTATTCCAGGGCTCTCCTGGGGTGTCTTAGATGCCAGGCAGCTGTAGGTAAAGAAGAAGGTTGATTTTAAGGCCTTCACACTACAGGCTGAAGGACAGAAATATCTGTGCTTTTGGATCCTCTTATTGCCTCCATTCCATTAGCTCACCAAGAGGACCCAGCACTTCTTGCTCAGCTTTGTCCTCCTCAGGGGGTTCATTTCTTCTTCATCTCTGCCTGTTTCACCAGAATTTTAGCCCCCTCATGGACGCCAGGAGATGCTCTACAGCATCTACAGAGAATCTGAGAGTTGTCCTAAGAATTAAACCCAAACAGCAGAGACCAAGACAGAAAAAAAAGGGATTTAAATCCTTCCACCAAAGCAAATACTGAATTGGTGAAGTCCTGCTTGTGCCAGGAATCCCTACAACTCATTCCAAGAACATCACAAGGTGGATTAGACATCCCTGTCCCACCTGGGGTATGGCTGATTTTGAAAGTCCTACTTTTATATGTAGTTCTGCCATGGCCATGCTGGTTTACAAGGCAGAAATGCAGTTCCTGGAGGGCTGGAAGCCCGAGTTCAGCACAAAGCATTCTGTCCTGGTGAGGAAATTGTATTGATGCCAAGTGGAAGAGCAGTTCCACTGCTAAGCAGCATGAGGTGAACATTTCCCCTGCTCACCCTGTGGCTCCTTGTTTTACAGTCAAGATCTGTAAAATTAATCTGCTGGTGGAAGGGCTCCCGTGTGGAATTCTGCCAGCAATTCCAGCAAGTGGAACTTCTTTTAAACGTGGTTTTTATTTGGCTTCTCACAGTCACAGAGCATTGATGAAGTGAGACCTGATAGAGCCTCCCTGATGTTGATTTCCAAGGAATTTGGTGGAAAAGAGCCTGGATCTGCCAGGATCACACACCGCTGTGCTCAGGGCTGGTTTGTGTGTGCCTATCTGTGCACTGATTTCAGGCCTGCACAGGAGAACTTCTCTCTGTGCCAATCCTGCCTTTGACTTTATGCTTTGCATCTTACGCCTCAAAAATCCAGGACTAAACTGAGGCCCCTTTGACAATTTGGATTTCCTGATCCATAATGGTTGATGGGAGCTGGAATTCTCCTGAGTGACAGTTTGCTTCATTCCCTTTTGCTGTGCTTTCTCACTGAAGTAGAAAAGTCATGCACAGTACAATGACTTTAGTGCAGTCAGCAGCATTTCAGCCATGCTGATTTATTTGAGCCATTCACTGAGAAGTTCTGCCCTGCTCTGGAAGGGCTGGTGCCCGTGGATTTCATGTTGATTTTTTGACTGTTGCTCATGAGTGGTCAAAGGTTTTAGTTATTACAAACAGGTTTTTTGCTGTTGTGTTCCCTGGGTGATGCTGGGCTCAGTTATCCAGCTGTGCTTGGAGGATGCATGGGTGGAAGTGGATCTGCCTGGAGGTTACTGCAATTTGGGACTGGGTTTTTTGCAGTTATTTTTAATCATGTTCCTTTGTATTTACATTCCTGCAGTGCTTGTGTTGTTGTTGCCTCATGATCACTATAAATAGGTGTGAGGAAACAACCAGTAACATTTTTAGCACGCAATCAATCACTTGGCACACTCAGATGCCCTGTACACCATGAATAATAACAACTGGCCCTCAGTTATAGCTCACATTGAAGGTTCACCAGGGACAAATTAGAGGAATAACTGCAATTATGGCTGTAGCAAGATGGCTTCTTTGTAGTCCATCATCTACAGCAATTTAAAATCATGGATCATTAAAATCAATACATGTTGCAACCAGACCTTAGGAGCTCACACAGATGTGTCAGTCCTGTCAAAGCTGGCAGCCAAAGTTTCAGGACACAGCATTAGGGAAGGTTGGACTTACTCTTTCCTCTAAGAAACCTTTTCCTGTTTCACTTCTTCCCTGTGTTTATCACTGAATAAGAATGCAAGTATTTCACTGTAGTGGTTTTAGTTTGCCAATTTGAGATTTTGCAAATTTTGAGATTTCCTGGCCAATGCACCAATGAGTGTGGTGGGTTCAGTGCTGGCCAATCCCCAGTGCACTCACTCTCTCCTGTGAGATAAGATTAGAAGTAGGCAAAGCAGGCTCAAAACTTTAAAAGGGTATAAAGAAAAAAATTATTAACAGTAACTAAAATAAAGAGTAATAAGAATCAGAACAAAACCTTCAGAACACTTCTCCCTCCAAAACCTTTTCTTTCCCACTGACAAGGTAAAGAAACAAAACCTAAAATTTCAGTCAGTTTACCACCTCTAGAATAGTCTTTCTTCAGTTCACTTAGGGAGAGAGGTCCCTCTTATTAATGTTACAGAGACTTCTTCACAAGATAAAAACAGTTCTCTCGTGGCTGTCCATCTTCTCACGAACAGCAGCTGCCCAGGGAAATCTGCAATTGTGAAGCCACTCCCATTTTTCACATATAAATAATCATAGAATCATTTAGGTTGAAAAAGACCTCTAAGATCATTGAGTCCAATCATTAACCTGACACTGCCATGCCCACCACTAACCCATGTCCCAAAGCCCCTCATCTCTATGGTTTTTGAGCACTTGCAGGGATGGTGATTCCAACGTTTCCCTGGACAGTTTGTTCTAATGCTTGACTTCCCTTTCAGAGAAGAAATCCTTCCTGCTGTTCAACCTGTCCCTCCCCTAGTGCTTGAGGATGTTTCTTCACCATGGGAAAACTGAGGCCACCTGGTCACTGTACATTTAGGTGACTTACTCAGTGCCAAAACAAGAAATAGAGAGAAAAGGAGAAATCCCCTGCCCTGGTGGAAATTGGGCCAGAGGCACTGAGTACAAACAGGATCCTTCTTGAGTTATGAAAAGTCCCTAAGAGATAGCAGCTTACAGAGTCCTTAGAAAAAAGATTCACACTGAAAAAACCAGGGTTTTCAGCCAAAGTTAAGAATAAGATTCCCAAGTGTAGGGCAATGTCAGTGTTTACTGTAGACCATAAAAATAATAAGTACTGAGCCTGGGTATTTTTTAGAAGCATTCCAGAGGTGTAAAACTCCACATAAATAAGCCAGCTTTGTGGAGTGGTACCCAGGGTGGGCCTGAATGAGTCCCCCAGGTTTCTTTCACAGTAGGAGCTCTCCTGGAGTGTGAGTCATTGAACTGTGTGAAATCCCTTCCCTGGGATGAAGCAAATGTCTCTGCAGGGATTTGAGGAGGACCAGACCCCCAGCTCAGACACATTAACCCACATTTTGGGTGTCTGTGTTTGCATACCTGGTAATTTTTCCAGGAAGAGTTTCATGTTGGAACTGAAGCTGAGTAAAAAGTTCACATTCTGCCTTGGCAACACAATGAAGAGATGTGAGTAGATGTGAACATGGCAAGGAACAGGTGGAGCTGAGAGCGAAATCCTGGTCCTCAGAGGGCAAGGCAGTGGTGGGGTGGGATGAGCAGGGGCTGAGGGTACAGAGGATAGCTGGGACTTGCAACCTCTTCTCCTCATACACAAGAAAGGAACTTCATAGAATCATGGAAAATTGGGATGACATTTGCCAGCTTCCAGTCAGCTGGCACCTCTCTGGATTCCCAAGACTGCTCAAAAATCAGTGAGAGAGGTTTTGTGATGACATCAGCAGCAATTTGAGGATTCTCCCACGAATGTCAGCAGGCCCCATGGATTGGTAGAGGTGGAGCTGGAGCAGCCATTCCTGCACAATTACAGATCAGCTGGGAGCTGATCGTTCTTACAGTCCTGATCCTCCAGCTCCAGGCACCGAGACCCTCGTGGTCCATCACCTGTGTTGAAGACAGAGGCAAAGAATGCATCAAACAGCTCTGGCTTGTCCATGTCCCTGCTTGTGAGGGGACATCATCATCCCCATCCTGGAATCCATTGATTTATTTCTGCACTGCCTTTTGCCATTAATATATTTGAAGAATCTTGGCAGCATTCCTGCTGGTGTCACATGAGGGACATTCCTTGGTGCATCATCCCCTGCAGCATTGACTGCAAAGGCAAAGCAGCAGGACACAGCCCTGCAGCTGGGCAGCAAGGGAAGTTTCCTGAATTCACCTCATGTTTCTTAAGGGCTGGGACAGCCAAGAGCCTCATCTATACCTTGGTGCTGCAGCCCAGCCCTCCTGGCTGAGCTGGGTGTGCCAGGTGTGCCTGGAGCTGTGCATCAATCCCATCCAGCTGATGGAGAATTTTAGAGGGAAATATTGACACTCTTGTTCATTAAAATTTCAAGAACGAAATTCTTCCAAGGACTGGAAGAAACTGGACTTCCATGGAGTTTCCTTCCCACTTTCTCCTACATTTAAAACCTGGCAGATTTCACTTTCAATGGACTGTCCTTCCTGCCTCTGCAGATTCTGCTTCTGGAGTGGAGGCAGCTCTTAAAGCCATGAATCTCTCTTGGGCCATGAGATAAAGAGATCCAAAGGGAGCACAGGAATGACCCATCCCATTTAGGGTGCTGGATACAAGGATCTACCCACTCCCAGTCCTCAGTCTCGGGAGGTTGCAGTTTATTGCAGCCTTGAGACACGTGAAAAGTCTCTGTTTTGGCCCGCACATTCAAAGAATGAGTTGGAGTTCTTCAGTTCTCGGTCTCAGAGTTGTTTATTGTATCTTATCTATAAAAATTTTTCTCCTGCCCTGCTGAGGTCCATCCAGCAGGACAATTCCAGGCACTCTGCCTGCCCCAGGGGTAATATTATCTTTTTATACTACAAACTACGTATAACATGTTTACAATTACTTCCCAATACCTATCACCTATGTTAGACAGTGAGTTTCTACTCTAAACCAATCCAAAAGTGCCAACATCACAGCAGAAGATGGAAGTAGAGAAGAAGAATAAGAAAGGCTGGACATGCCCAAGTCCCTCCATCTTGTCTCCAAAACCCCTGTTCTAAAAACCCCAAAATCTACTTTTTCACCTAGTGATAATTTTATTATTACACTGCTTAAACTTCTGTGGATTTAGGTCTTCCTACAAAGCTGGTAATTTGCTCCAGGGGTCAAAATCAAACCCACGGGTGTTCTGGGCTGTGTGCCAGGGTCTCTGAGCCCCCTGGCAGGGCACCAACAACTCTGGACACCCAGAGGGATGCACTGAGTTCCAACACCTCAGGGCTCCCAGCTGAGCAAAGTGCCTTTTCCCAGTGTAGATTGCAAGGCTGGGTGAATGATGGCAGAGTCTGTAGGACCCCAGGCAGCTTCTCATTTTTCAGGGAAGCAGAAGGAGCCCTGGATCTGGGAGCATAAAGGAAAACATGTCTGAATCATGCATTGACATCACTGGGAGTGATTCACGTCAGAGCTGGATTGATATGGTTACAGCACAGTGCTTGGCTTTTGGTATTCTGGGAGAGCTGCTGCTCTGGCAGAGAAAATTATTCATGGATCCAAAAAAAAAGCAAGGCATTAGCTGTACAAAGTGTCAAAATTGTCTGTGTTCCACTGCGGGGCTGAAACGAGACGCCAGCTGTGGTACATGAGAAACAGCTGGAAGAAACACCAACAAAAATGCACAGATTAGTCTTGAAAGACCCTTGCAACTGAAGCCAAGGTATCACTTACAAATTTATGGGGAAGTACAGCGGGTGCAGAGCCCTGAGCTGACTCACAGGCGGCTGATCTGGAACAAGAGGGATCACAACAGAGGAGAGGAGCAGTCGGATGCTTTCTGTCACTGCAAATAAAGGCTGAGGTGAACAGATGATCTGCCAGGCAGCCACAAAGCCATAATTAAGAGATGCCAAAACAGCCTTTTGTCCTACAAGGGGGTGGGAAAAAGGAATGCAAAGATCACAGAGGAGATGGTGGTTCCTGCCGTGCACACAGGGGAATGGAGGAGGGAATAATCTTCCCCATGAGGAGTCACATTCAGATTGCAGCAGGCAAATGCTGCACAGAACCTTCAGTCCTGTGGTGGAGGCATAACATGGGAAAAGGAGCAGATACAAAATCACCTTAATGCCTGAAATCTTTTAGTAGGATCAGTGGTGGAGTGTTAATTTGGCAATGTATGTACTGCCAGTGGAGCCATGAGTGGTCAGCAACAAACCACTGTCTCCACTGCTGGAAGTAAAACTACATGTAAAATATTTGTAGGTGTCTGCAGGAGGTACCATGAGCGCATTTCAGGGTCAGGAACATCCAAATACACTGCTGGAGGAGAAAAAACACATGCGGACCTCACTTTCCTTGAAACTGGGTCTAAAATCCTTCAAATGATCCCAAGCCACAGAAGTGCAGAAACAACTTTGCAAAAACATTGTTTCATTAAACTTGTGCCGTTTTGAAGTTGTTCATTCAGCTGAGCCGTCGGTAATTAGCGTTTAAACACTCTGTGAATATTCATTAGCTTTGCCAGCCCTCTTGGCAGAGGAAAATCACTCCTGGCATCCAGGAGGGGTCGGGGTCAAGGCAGGATATCTGGGATCAGGGATATCCCCTGGCAGGGATGTCTCTGGAGGGAGCTGGGAGCTGCTGGGGACCCTCCCGTGCCTCTCCCTGTGCTCTCCTCGGGACACGGAGCCTCAGAGCAGCTCCTGGGCACAGCAGCATCAGCCACATCTCCTGCTGGGATAAACTGCTTGGCCTCTGCTCCTTCCTTCATCCATGCGCCAGTGGGATCACTCCACGCCACACATGGACAGCGATATTGTCCCCTCAGCAAGGCAGCAGGGTTTGGTGTGTCCCAGAGAAAGTCCTGGGCGGTGTTTGCTCCAGAAAACAAAATCCTCTTTCTTCTGGAAATAAGGCAGTGGCTGCTGCTATCTCCCACCTGGCAGCTCTGATCTGAGAGGGTGGGATCAGTGCACAGGAGGGAACATTTGAGTCTGGGGCTTTTCCTGGAGCTCACCACACTGCTGGGAGCACTGGGAGAGTGCTGGGGAAGATGAAACAGGAAAGCCTTATCAATATGATTGTCTGGCAAAAGATTTTGAGAATATGGAAACTATAAGTGAGATTGAAATGAAAGCAAGCTTTGAGATCCCTCAGTTACTGAGCAACAGGAAAACAATGGCATGGCCAGCTGAAGGTGATCCCCTTTTGATGGGACAACACCCTCTGCTTGCAGACAGGCCCAAGGGCCAGAGCAGACCCTGCAGCTTGGCAGAAGGGCCCAAAGAGGAGTTTTTAGGGTTTAAAATGTAACACAGTATGGTAATGTAGTGATTCTTATAGGCTGTATGTAAATGCTGTAGGATTTGTATATTGTACTAGATTGGTTAGTGAGAATTAGAATATTCAGCACAGAAGAAGGTTTATTGTATTGTAACGGGAACCTCGCTCTCTCACCCTTTTACTCTCTCACCCTCTCATCCTCTCTGCCCCTCTCCTCTCTCAGCCTGCTCTGGGCTGTGTCTGGCAGCTCCCAGCAGGGCCCTGCCCCCAGGCCCTTTGCAATGAACCCCAAGTTCCAGCCCTGGCTGCAGAGATCTCTTGTGTCCGTCTGTCCTGACCGTCCCACTCTCGACACTCCAACAGGAGAGCCTGAACCTCCGATATATTCAGACTCATGTCACCAGCTCTGTTTGCAAGGAGGGCATATTCCCCCCATTGGCAGTGGGGAGGAATATTTTAATTTCTAAACTAACCTTGTGTGTTATGTGGTGCTGCTGAGAAGCCATAGCCACCGAGTGCCAACATGTCATTTTTACAGTCTCTGGTCAGAGCAGGATCTCACTTTGAAATGAAAATGTTCAGGCTTAAAATAGAAACCCACACAGAATTGTACAGCCTCTTGAGAATGGCTTTTTAGGGCTGCTGCTAAAAATGCCCCATTAAAAGCCTGTAAGGTGCTGCAGAGCCATCAGGCTGCCACATGTAGGGATTTTATGGTGGCTGATTTTATTTCCTAATTTTGATGGACCAAAGGCTGGCGAGCAGAGAGTAAATATTTACAGTATCTCCAGTTATCCCTGTGTTTCTATCTCCTGTGCAGTGGGAGCAGGGCACCGCACAGCTGCTGGGGTGCCAGCTCACACTCAGGCCAGCCCACAGTGCCACCTGTGAAAAATGCCAGTCACTTGTTTTTAAAATTTTAAAAGTTCAATCATAATAAAATGGTTATAAAAATAGTAATACAATTAGAGTAATCATAATTTGGACAATTGGGATTAGGACAATGCAAGACAATAAAAACAAAGAGTTATGGACAGTCCGGGTACCTTTTTCTGGGCAAAATAAGCCCAAAAAAGGACCCATGTTAACAGAAGATTAACCCTTAAAAGTAACAGCCTGTTGCATATTCATACACCTCATACATGATGCATAAATTCCATTCAAACACAGGATTCTGTCTGGGCAGTGTCAACATCTTCCTCTGAATCCTGACAGCGTCTCAGGGCTGAGTGAAGCAATAAGAAGTTCATTTCTCCTGATAATGGGGCAATAAATTCTCTTTCTCTGAAAGATTCAGGTGTCCTGTGGCTGCTGTCTCAATGCAAGTCCTCTCTTCAGAAAAAAAGTATCCTACATAGCATAGTTTCTATTTTAACATGTTATAACTATATTTAACACACTACTTAAGAAAATTAATACAGCATAACTTTCTAACACAACACATATAATATTCATTTTAATATTTGTGAAAAGCCAATCGTAAAATAGGCATTTTTCACACCCCCAAATTTGTTCTGGGCAGTTGGGAGAGCTGTGGTGCCAAAGCTGTGACGTGGCCACACGTGCCAGGCTTTGAAATCCTGCCAGTCCACGTGCTCAGAGCAACCAGGAGGGAAAGAGCCACCCAACATTAATTATGACTTTTGAAGCTTTGCCTAATTACATTGTCTCTCTTAAGAAAATGACACAAATATTTATGAGTGGGACTTTTAATTCTCATTGTAATCAGTGACATAAATAGGTAACACCTTTATAAAGAGTTAATAAAAATGTGTCAACACAAGCTCCAGCACAAACTATCGAGCAGTGTGCAGTAAAACATTCCAGTGTTTATTGTATTGATTGAATATTCATGAGATGCCAATTTAAATTACAGTTCACAACTGTTGCTGTGTCTAATGAATAATTTAAACAAGTGTGGCCAAAGAGATTTCAACGCTGCATTAGCAAACTGCAAGGGATTAAGCAACAGAGAATTTATAATTAGCTTTGTATATCCTATAATAAATTCATTGGAAAGATGGTTTTAATTATCCCACATGTTAATTCAGAATTCAGTGCATTAATTTTCAATTGAAAAGTAACCCTTTCTTCCCAGATAATATATTTGGCTCTTCTTCATCTTCTGCATCTCAAGAAGAGAGAATGGAATGACTTAATTTTTGCAAATCTCATCCATCATGACACAGCATTTGTACCTGCCCATCTTGGGTCTGGAGCAATTCCTTTTTTCCCATTTCCAGCTGGGGCAGCTGAGACCAATGAGATCAAATCCCTTCCTACAAGCTGGATCCCAGAATCCTGCTGGGGCTTCTCCCAGACCTGTGTGCTGCTGCACATCCTCTTTGATCCACTCCTGCCTACTTGGGCAATATTTTCTGCTCCTGGCAAACAAGTCTGTGACAGTGATGGAAGTTTTTGGCAGTTGTCTCCTATAAGCAGCTTTAGGGTTTTGTTTCTGAAAGGAGGATGTGTGTAGATAACAAGTGTAAACCTCAGAGTTGGAGCTGAGATTGCTGCATTCTTCAGAGCCAAACAGGGATGGTTTTGTCTCTATTTGGCAAGTCCATAAAGGGCTTTTTCCTGGGGGAGATTGGCCCTTTTGCCCATAGGGACAGGGCTGCAAAGTCCCTGCCATTTGTCCATATTTAGAGTGAGGAGCCCTGTGCCTGTGAGGGGCTGGGGGCTGCACTCACAACGTGGCTGTGACCTTGGGAAACAAGGGGACAGCAGTGTCCCCAACAGCAGAGAGGCCTGAGCTCCTCATCAGCTGATGCTCAGCCCCTAGGAAGTGTGAATATTTCTTGTGCTTTCCCTTCCACCTGCTCCCCCTAAGCCATCCCTTCACCTTGCTGCTTGTCCCCAAAGCCTGTCCATGTGTACAGACACAGTTGTAGCTCTTGCAGAACCCCAACACTTGTGCTGAAACTCCCTGGCCAGAAAAAACTTGGCAAGTATTCCAAGGAGCATAAATCCTCACACCTCTGTGCAGCCACCCATGCTCAAAGCCTGGCTGGGAAGCTCCAAAGGTGTCTTGTGGTGCATGTGGGGGAGGAAAGCGCTGCCTTTCCAGGTGGTTTTGTTTAATTCCAGGGCAGCAGGTTAATGAGATTGCTGGGATCTGTGACTTTATCTGGAATGTAAACACGAGCCTGGCACGTGTGCTCAGTGTCTGATCAGATGGAAATGCAAACGCGGCGCCGAGCCATCCAAAATGTTTTGGTGACACAACGTGCAAGACAAAATAACCATCACTTTTTTTTTAATTGAAATGTCTTCTGTTGCATTTGAGTCCTGCCATATCCATCTAATCAACAGCCTGGCACTGAGGGGGATGTGCCTGAGCTGGAGGTGGAGGCTCATTCAGGATCAGGGAACACCCAGGGCTGTCCCAGGAGCCACCGGCTGTGCTCGTGTCACTGACATATTTTCTGAAAAATACCTGTGCCAGGATTCTTCTCCTGAGAAGCTGAGAGGCCTCAGAAACGAAACTTAAACAATAATTATCTGCTACTGTAAAATATAGCAAGTGCATCTTAAATTAACCTCATGTAAATTGTTTTTACTTAATGACCAATCCCAGTCCAGCTGTGTCGGACTCTCTGGTCAGTCACAAGATTTTATTATTCATTCTTTTGTAACCTTCTGATATCTCCTTTCTCTCTATTCTTTTAATATAGTCTTAGTATATCATTTTATTTTAATATATCATAAAATAATAAATCAGCCTTCTGATACATAGAGTCAACATTCTCATCTCTTCCCTCATCCTGAGACCCTCAAACACCACCACACACTCAGACTTCCCCCAAGACTTTAATTGCTGCTTTAGTGCCTCTGTCTTCTGGGTGGCTGGAGTTACTTAAGGTGATGAATGGAGAGCATGGCTGGAATGCAGTAATGTTGTTGTTGGCACGTATTGATTAAACCTCAAGGCTCAATTGATCAAGCTCCCCAGTGCTGGTGTGTAATCCCAGGGGAAAAAATCAAGCCTCTAATGGGGTTATGCTTTACTCTTGGTTTACCACTTGGGGTTATGTGTTTTGGGAGGGAAGGAAGTGTTTGTGATGGCCTGAATCCCTGCTGTAACCAGGATTAAATGAGGACTGGCAGTAGGAACACTTGTTATTGTGGCAAGCCAGTCCTGGGCAGACCCAAACCTCATTTAACATGGCATATCTCACCTCCAGGAACTGAGTGGCTGTCTGCGTGTTAAAGGAAATAAATGAATTTCTGAGGTGTTTGTTATCCATTATGAGGAAGCCAAAGAGAACAGAGATGCTGCTGGACTGAATATTCTTCCCCTGGTCTCCCTTAATGCACTACATTTAATCCAATAAACTGCATTGCACAGGGCAGGCAGAGCAGCAGCTCAGGTTAATGTTGTGCTGGAACCTAAGTGAGCACTCCCTAAATCTGTATGGCTTCAATCTGCACTGATGTAGATTTTGGCCTGTCTGTAACTTGGAAGAGCAGTTGTATTGGCTGGCTAGGAAATGAGATGGGTTTGCCATTGTCAGGAGTCAGAACAGAAGTTACAGCATCTGGCTCTGGAGCTTCCCTTCCCTCTTCCCTCCTGCAATTAATTTTGTATGTACAGAGTCATTTGGGCTTTTCACACCTAATTTAAGAGTGTTCAGTATTTGCTGTAATTAAAGGCAGGAAGATAACTGGCTGTGCCTCCTGGTAACATTTGTGTGATGCAGGGAGGTCGTGGCACATCCTGCAGTTCCCCCCTGCAGGACAGGAACATCACTGTGCTGGTGGGGAACTGGTGTGATGGAGGTTCAGTTTTGCCTCAAAGTGCCCCAGCTTTGAAAATCCTACAGATTCCCTACTCATATTGAGCCACAGAGCCATCCTCCTTCCCTGCATGCTGGTATTCCTGGTATTAAGAGGCCCTTATGAAACACTTATTCCAAACTAACACAATAATCCCAGCAATATCTGGCTGCAGAGGGAAACTGAGTGGGGGCAAAAAGGGGGCAGCTCCTTGCAGATGTGCACAGGAGCTGTGGTTTGTGTGTGGTTTGTGTGCAGATGTGGGATCAGCACTGGGGACCCAACTCTTTCTAATGCTGCAGCGTTTCTTGTGGTGTTTGAAAAGTGGGCTGTGAGACTTTGCAATCAAAAAAAAAAAACCCATTAAAATTCATTCCCAGAGTTTAATCCCACTGGGATGAGTTTTCTATCTAGTCTTCCCAGTTTCCTGTTGTGTTCTAAAATTGCTTCTTTTTACCTTCTTCTCCTTCTCCTTTTTTTTAAAGCTCCATGCAATAAAACGTGGATGTCTCTCATTACCTGTGAGTCTATTGCTTTATGTGAATGCAATATCTAAAATGTGTGAAAAGAGCCAGGAGAGAAATCAAAGGGAAGCTGGGAGTGCAGAAAGGCTTCCATCAGCTGCACAAACCTGGGGAGAGGGCAGTAAATGCTGGGGAAAGTGAGGGGGCAGCATTGGAGTGGGGGAGTGTTTGTGCTACCGTGGGGGAGATGGGTGCCGTGGCAGCTGGAGATGCTCTTGTCAATGTGAGTCTTTATCCCCCTGAGAATAAAACACCTGGATTTACACAATCCAGCATCTTCTGCAGCCAAACTGAAGCTTCTTGCTGCCCTGCCAGGCTGGGCACAGTTCCATGGTTATCACCAGGGGTGTGCCAGGGTGCTCTCCCTGGGGAAGGGCTCAGTGTGATCCTGCCTTGGCAAGGACACACAGCACAGCACACTCTGGCCCTGCCCATGCTGCTTCCACAAAAAATAAATTAAATTACTGGCCCCCAACCCACCTGGAGCAGAACTTTAGTCCATCTCAGCAGTTCAAAGTCTCATAAGGAGGCTGAACTGTAACACAGCATGTTAAACATCTAATAACACCAAGGATGTGGCAACCACCAGGAAAATCAAACCCCCCAAGAAATCTCTGTTGAGCTGAAGATGGGAAAAACTTTCTGTCTCTGGTGTTTTCCTGGTTTTCCTTATGTTTTTTAATGCCTAGGGTTATTTCCATGGCACCAGATCTCTGTTTCTCAGGAGTTTATTTGTGTCTCACATCCCATCCTTGGCCTGTGGGATGGCTTTGCTGGGCAGGTGATGGTGCCATGGAGTGCACAGCTTAGCAGGAGCCTCAATTCCCATTCACGAGCAAAAGGGCACCTCAGACATGAGCCAGGGACCACCTCTATCCCCACACCACCTGTGGAGTCTCACCCCAGCCTTGGAAGCAGCAAATTCTGTTTGTAGGGCCACTTATTGTAGAAGCTTTTAACACTGACTCCATGTTTCACCAATGTCTTTGGGATTCAAAGGTAAAAGGCAAAAAAATGAAAGAAAATCAGATGGATAAACAGGTCTGATACTGAAAGATATTTTCCCCTTGCTTGGGATGCTTTTGCCTCACCATTACACCCAAATAATGCAACAAAAATACTCCATGATCAGTTTGTCGGCTCCTCCCTCCACCTCGAGTGTGGAGACAGAAGTCCAGATTAAGGAAATAATTCTGGATGGGTTCAGGGCTGATGCAGACCCTTCTCAGCTCCCAGCACCATCCTGGCCCCCTCAGCCCCTCACCTTCACCCATGAATTTTTATCATCTGCTTCTTTTGCTTCCACTCCCCTCCACAGCTGCTTCTCCCTGTCTTTCCAACACACATGTATGGGCTGTGACAATTTTATTAAGTTTTATACCCCCCATGGGCTATAAAAAAAGGGTGGGCAGGGTCTGCTGCTGTTTAATTACCTCCCATTGCCCATTCCAGGGAATTCTGCCCCAGCTTTTGGTTGTGGTGTTATGGTGTTCTGCCTGGATGAGTATCAATTCCCTTCCTCTACAAATGGGTTTTGCAAAATCACTAAATAACGTGTTCAGAAAACAGGCTGGAAATTAATGGGATAGATTATTTGCAAACATGTTCACTGAATTATCAGGCTTGTTCTTTATCCGTAAAATAATGCACTTTAAAAAAACATGGAGTTTATTGAAGATGTTATTTACAGACAGTACTCCAGCTGGGAGCTGCAGGAGCACTGACGGGGCACGTGCACAGCCCAGCTGCTCTCCCAGTTCCAGGGGCACCCTGATCCTCCAGATCGCTGGATCCTGGGATGGTTTGGCTTAGAAGGGACTTAAAAACCATCTACATGCAGCTCCAAGCCCCATCCAGCCTGGCCTTGGGCACTGCCAGGGATCCAGGGGCAGCCACAGCTGCTCTGGGCACCCTGTGCCAGGGCCTGCCCACCCTCACAGGGAACAATTCCTCATTCCCAATCTCCCATCCATTCCTGCCCTCTGGCAGTGGCTCTTGGGTTGCTGTTGTTAGTTGCTGCCCTGAGATATGCAGGATGTCTCTGTTTTGGCCCACGATGTCTCTGTTTTGGCCCACGCAGCTGAAGAGCGAGTCTGGACTCTTCACTTTCTGGTCTTGAGGTTGTTTATTAATTCTTATCTATAAAATTTTCTTTCTGTCCAGCCGAGATCAGCTCAGCAGGGCAGCCACAGGCACTCTGTGTTGTCCTTTTATACTACAAACTACATATAACATATTTACACTTAATTCCCAATACCTATCACCTATATTAGACAGTGCACTTCTACTCCAAACCAATCCCAAAGTGCCAACATCACTGCAGAAAATGGAGAACCAGAAGAAGAAGAAGAAAGGCTGGACACACCCAAGTTCTTCCATCTTGTCCCCATAACCCCCATACCAAGAATCCTAAAATCTACATTTTCACCCTGTGATCATTTTGTTATTACACCATTCAAACCTCTGTGACTTTCAGATCCTCATACTAAGTTGGAAACTTGCTCCAGGGGTCAAAATCAAATCTCCAGGTGTTCTGGGCTGTGTGCCAGGGTCTCTGAGCCCCCCAATGGGGTCCTTGGCAGCTCTGGACACCCAGAGGGATGTGCTGAGTCCTGACAAATGGGAGCCATTCCCTGTGTCCTGTCCCTCCATCCCTTGTTCCCAGTCCCTCTCCAGCTCTCCTGGAGCCCCTTTAGGCCTGGCAGGGGCTCTGAGCTCTCCCTGGATCCTTCTCTCCTCCAGGTGAGCACCCCCAGCCTGGCTCCAGCCCTTGGAGCACCTCTGTGGCCTCTGGGTCACTCCAGGCTCCACATCCTTCCTCCTTTGGGGTCCCCAGAGCTGGGGCAGCTCTACAGGTGGGGTGTCACCAGAGCAGAGGGACAGGACTCCCCCCCTGTCCCGCTGCCCTCCCGGTGGGATCACCCCAGGCTGCAGTTGGGTTTCTGGGCTGCCAGTGCTCATGGGCAGGTCCTGCTCAGCTCCTCATCCACCCAGGTCCTCCTCAGGGCTGCTCTCAGTCCATTCCCACATAAACACAACTGGGATAAGCCCTGGGAGCCTTGTCTGGGGACATTGTGGGGCTTTAAGGTGAAGCTTCATGTTTGGGAGCGTTGCATCTGAAACTGCCAACATTCACTGGAAAGATCAGGGTTTTATTTAAAGCACTTAAAGCAGAAAAGTTTCTTTACTCATATTTGTCTGCTCAGGTTCCCTGTAAGCCATCAGGCTGAGTTTGTCTGTACATGGCTTCCGATAAGTGAGGAGCTCTGCTAATGCTGGTATTTAATAATTTAATAATTCCTGGGATATTGGGGGAGCTCTGGGGGACTAGAAAAGAGCTAATGTGCAAATATTTAAAAAGGGAAACAGAACAGCCCTGGTAATTACAGACCTGTCAGTCTGTCATCAATCCTCAGCAAAATAATGGAGTGGCAGATCCAGGCCTCAATTAATAAAGAATTAAAGGAAGGTAATATAATTAATGCCAATCAGCATGGGCTGATGGAAAACAAATCTTGTCAAACTGACTTGATATCTTTTTTGATGAGATTACAGGTTTGGGTGATAGAGGTAACAGTGTTAGCATAACACACCCAGACATCTGCAAGACTTTTGACTTGGAAGAGCAAAATTTATTGAGGAAGTTGAACAATACAATGCCAGTGTTGCACAGGTTTGGTGGGCTGGTTGTCACTCTGTCTTGCTGGAGGGTTTTCATGTTTCTGCCAAAGGAAATAATGAATAATTTCATTAAATAATTGCCAGTGGAGTTGGCAGTGATGCTGCAGGGAGCAGAAAGGTGGCACAAGGCAGAGAGGCAGAGCTTTTGGCATGGTAAACAGATCCCCAATAAATAATGTGTGTTTGGAAAACAGCATTGCCCCCCTAGCAGGAGCAAAAAAGGTCTTCAAGGTGAGGAACCCTCTCCTTAGAGAAGGTGGCTCTGGAAAGGGGCTGGGAGATGTTTTGGGTGGGTACTGCTGAGGGAGATGTGCAAAAAGCATCCAGAGCAATGAGCAGGGTGGGGAACATGAGAGAGGGCAGAGCTGTGTGTCTTTGGCCAGGGCAGGAAGGGCTGGATGGTGCTCTGCAAGTGCTCTGGGGATGGAGAAACTGTGAGAGACCTCCAGGGCTCAGCTGGGAGCTCCAGGGCTCGGCTGTGAGCTCCAGGGATGGGCTGGGAACTCCAGGATGGGCTGGGAACTCCAGGATGGGCTGGGAGCTCCAGGGATGAGGTGGGAGCTCCAGAGATAGGATGGCAGCTCTAGGGATGGGCTGTGAGCTCCAGGGATGGGATGGGAGCTCCAGGGATGGGATGGGAGTCCCAGGGATTGGATGGGAGCTCCAGAAATGGGCTGGGAGCTCCAGGGATGGGCTGGGAGCTCCAGGGATGAGCTGGGAGCTCCAGGGATGGGCTGGGAGCTCCAGGGCTGTGAGCTCCAGGAATGGGATGGGAGCTCCAGGATGGGCTGGGATCTCCAGGGATGGGCTGGGAGCTCCAGGGCTGAGCTCCAGGATGGGCTGGGAGCTCCAGGGATGGACTGGGAGCTCTAGGGATGGGCTGGGAGCTCCAGAGATGGGCTGGGAGCTCCAGGGATGGGCTATGAGCTGCTGGGCTATGACCTTCAGGGCTCGCAGCACAGACTGGCCATGGAGGCTGCATTCTGCTCCAGGGATCAACCACAGGGGGATATGATAAGGATATGATAAATGAATCCACCCCCTGGGCAGGTTCTGACCCCCACAGGGAGGAGTCCCCCTCCTTGCCACCCTCCTCTCTCCATCCCCTCCCCCTGTGGTGCCCCATGGGCTCACAGAGGTGCTTTAGATGCCCCATGTCACAGCCACCACCATAAAAGCAGGAAAGCTCATGCAACCAAGGGCAGGGGAAAGCTGTGCCTTCAAACCTGCCCCAGGGCATGTCTGTGTCTCAGAAATGCTTTCTAAAACCACAAATGTGGATTCTTCCTCTTTGCTGCCTGGCTCTGAGGTCAGAGATGCTCCTTCAGATCGTGTTTGCAAGCTTGAATCTGTAAAACCTTTTTTCCCACTGTGTTCAATGAAGACAAACTGTAATTTCAAAATATATCCAAAAAATTTCCATGTGCCCAAACCCCCAAATCTAGCACCAGCAGTTCCCATGGGCTCCTGTGCTGCTACTGGCCCCTCCTCATGGCATCCTGGTGGGGATACAGGCACCCAGGGGCTGGCAGAGCTGGCTTGGTCCCTCTGGGAGCTGGACACAGCCAGGAGGGAAGTGACAGCCACAGCTGGGAATGCCAGAGCACAGGGAAATCCTCTGCCCTTTGATAAATGCCCCCCACCTCCTCCAAAATAAATCACTTCCTTTTTAAATCCTTCCCAACTGCTCCCCTCGTGTTCATAATAGGATGATCGGTGGAACCAAAGATGTGGCTGTTACTTTAAAGGATAAATTAGTTTGACTCTTAACTCAATAATTAAAACTGTTATGGCTATGAGCCTGCAGGGATAATGTACTATTATTATAGTCATTTGTTTCAATTAAATGCTTACTGATTTTACAATAGCAGCTGGGCACCTGTGTGAGATAGCTATTACTCTGAACAAGACATCTCAAATTCCAGCAGAAATTTGTCACTGCACTAAAGCATTTTACACAGACCATGAAAGTTTATTAGGAGCAGTTACAAATCGGGAAGAGGAGGGGTGGTAATTGGGGATATATTTTCTTATCAGCTCCTCTCTCTCCTGCTCTCTCTCTTTTTTTAAGTAAATCATCTTTAAGTATTTCAGCTATGGTGATGCGTTTACATTGAAACTTCAATACAGAAAAAGCCTGCTGGGAAAACTTTGCTTCAAAGCTGTTCAGCAGATAATTCCGCTCCCTGGCTGATTGTGATTATATTGGAATGGCTTCTTCTTGGGAACAAACCCAAGGAGAGGAGAGCTGTGCTGAGGATGAGCCTGGTGGCTGCCCCTGGAGTAGCTGCTTGCCTTGCCTGGAGAGGAAGACCCTGGGTGAGGAAGGCTCAGCCCACCTGTGTTAAGTGACCCTGGGAAGGGTGGTATTGTATTTGCAGGGATGTCCCAACAAAGGCAGGAATGATGAATCTGACTCCCTGTGGCCTCAGAAGGCCAATTTATTATTATATTATATTATATTATATTATATTATATTATATTATATTATATTATATTATATTATATTATATTATATTATATTATATTATATTATATTATATTATATTATATTATATTATATTGCATTACTCTATACTATACTATACTATACTATACTATACTATACTATACTATACTATACTATACTATACTATACTATAATATACTATACTAAAGAATACAGAAAGGATACTTACTGAATGCTAAAAAGATAATAATGAAAATGGTGACTCTCTCCAGAGTCCTGACACAGCTTGGCCCTGATTGGCCAAAGAGTGAAAACAACTCCCAGCAGAATGCGATGGAACAATCACCTGTGGGTAAACAATCTCCAAACACATTGCACATGTGAGCACAGCACAGGAGAAGCAAATGAGATAAGAATTGTTTTCCTTTTCTCTGAGGCTTCTCAGCTTCCCAGGAGAAAAACCCTGGGTGAAGGGATTTTCCAGAGAATGTGAATGGCACGGGGTGGAAGTCATGGAATCATGGAATGAGTTGGGTTGGGAAGAGACTTAAAGGCATCCCATTCCAACCCCCTGCCACAGGCAGAGACACCTTCCACCATCCCAGGGTGCTCCAAGCCCTGTCCAACCTGTCCTTGGACACTTCCAGGGATCCAGGGGCAGCCACAGCTGCTCTGGGCACCCTATGCCAGTGTTTAACACCCTCATCATAAAAAGTTTCTTGTGTACATCTACTCTGAATCATCTCTTTTAGTTTAAAACCATCACCCTGTGTCCTGGCACAACAGGCCCTGCTATAAAGCCTGTTTCAACCTTCCTCCTAAGCTTCTTTAGGCACTGGAAGGGGCTCTCAGGTCTCCCTGGTCCCTTCTCTTTTCCAGATGAGCACCCCGAGCCTGCGGGTGCTTTTTACATTAGAATTTTGGGGAATAGTGCATTTGAAGCTGGGCTTGGCACATTTGAAGCATTATCTGTGTTAGCAGAGCACCCCAGTCCCCAGCTGGGCTGTTCCTCAGGGCATTTGTCACTCCTGAAATTCCCCTTCTCCCCACAACAGGGAACATGGACCATGTGCTGTTTGTCTGCCTGTTTTTCTCTCCTTCTCTGGATTAGCTGGAGCATTTATGGGCCTGATATGCATATTCATTAAAAGAATTGAAATATTGTGGGGAAAAAAGGAGCTGTCTTTGAGTTAGCACAGCCTTTGGGAATCTGCTAAGTAAGATGCACTTAATTACTTCAGCTATGACTGCATCACATTGCACTCTGGGTTTCCTCTGAGATGCAAAACATGAAAGATGTTTGCAGCACAGGCTGCAAACCCATCCTGGGCCTTTTGCAGCACCTCGTGGTGAGCTTGCAGTGCTGAATTCCTGGGATGGAGAGGGGACCTGACCTGCCCCTCCCAGCCTCTGCTCCTGGAGAAGGAGCTGATCACATTTCTAGGGATTTTTAATTCCACTGTGTTTCCATTGGGTTCTGTGGGGCAGGGAAAGGCATGGGACAGCCCCACTGAGCCCAGGGCTGGGACTGCACCCCACAGGAGCAGGCTGTTTTCTTTCACACAGCATTTATTACCTCCTTTCACTTTGGTTTGCCGTGATCACAGTTTCATTCATCATTTCCTTGCCTAATTAAGCAGTTTGCTGCAGGGAATCATCTCAAAATCCTGCTCCTGGGGGTCTCTCTTTCCTTGGGTCTTTTTTGGGGGGGATCACCTGCTTTGGGTGCCCCTGAAATAGCTCAGTGTCAGTAGGATCCCGCAGTGGGAAGCAGGAATAACCCTTTCCCTGCCTTTGGTGCTATTTAAGAAGCTCCGGTGCTGCACACAAACAACTCACCTTCATTTTCACTCGAAATATTTTACAGCTGGAAAACTCAAGTGTGTGGCTTTTCCACCACTCCTGGGGACCCCAGGAGCCATCACCAGGAGTGATGGAGAGGTGGCAGCCTGGCATGCTGCTTCCAAAATTGCATGAAAAATAAATAAATAAAGGGAAATGGAGAGAAATGCAGCGAGTGCCAAATGGTGGGGGCAGCTCCTGGTCAGCAGGGTGCATGTGAGGAGCTGTGCATGTCCTGCAGAACCTCCTGGACTGGGGGAGAAGAGATGGAGATGTGGGAGAGGGAGAGAAGGACCAACAATATTCAACTAAAAGGACTTTTTTATCATACAATTGTAGAATGCTTTGGGTTGAGAGGGACCTTTAAGCCCATCCACTGCCACCCCTGCCATGGCAGGGACATTTCCACTGTCCCAGGCTGCTCCCAGCCCATCCAGCCTGGCCTTGGGCACTGCCAGGGATCCAGGGGCAGCCACAGCTGCTCTGGAAAATCTGTGCCAGTGTTTTAGATTTTCCATTGTAAAAAACTCCTACATTATACCTAACCTAAACCAGCCCTCTTTTAGTCTAAAACCATTGTCCCTTGTCCTGTCTCCTGAATAAAGGTCTGTCCCCATTCTTCTTATGGGGTCCCTTTCATGATGTAAAGACGTTGGGGGGAGGCATTTAGGCTAAGATATCCTTGGAGAACAATGTGCCAGGAAAAATGCTGTCTCTGCTACTTAAAAGGGTTCTGTGATGGAGCTGTTATGAGCATGGGGCTTCATGGGGCTCTCTGAGCCAGGCTCAGGTTCCTGGTTTTTTCCTACAAGTTTTCAGAGGCATTTACAGCATGTGGCCCATATCCATAATTGCACTCCTGGACTTGTTCTGCTCTGATGCATAAATAACATGCACTGTAAAGAAAAGTGTGTGATTACATATTTAATGGATAAACAGAGCTGTTGTGGTCCATTGGCCACATAATAAAAGTTTCAAAAAAATTGTCTTAATACAGTATTTCCTCAGGAGACTACTGTGGCTGAAACGTGAGCAAGCTATTTTAAATTCTAGAATTTTTTAAGCCACATCTCATAGCCTGCCCCATTTCTCCAACACCCGTCTTCTAAACTTTCTCTTCATTTAAATTTAAAATAAGGACAATAAATTATTCTTTTTCCTTAGCAGCTGGCAGATCTTCTCCAACATGAAAGGTCTGGATTAAACTGACAAAACCCAAGACAAATGTACATTTTTTTGGCTGGGGTTTGGGAATGGCTGGCTGCTCAGCAGATGGGAGCTGTGTCCCCACTTTGCACAGTCCCTGTCTCACCCAGACTATTCCCATGAATTCTGCAAATTCAGTTTAAATGCAAAATTCACATCTCTGGTGCCTCCTGTGCTGGCCAAGCCTGGTGTCTGTGTCTGTGGGTGCATCATCCTCGATGTCTTTATGACCAGGACAGCCAGAGTTCTGCAGTAAGACACATATTCAGGTTTCAAGGGCACATTAGAAGGTTTTAAGGGCACACAAAATTTGCCATAGTTAATCTCTATGCCCCTAACCAAAGCATAATTAAGCTCTGTGCCCCTTTGCCTCTAAGCAAAGCCAGCCCTGCTGCCTTCTTGACACCACCAAAGCCAAGGGCAGCAATTCAGTGCAGCCCCTAAGTCAGCTCAGTCAGTCTCTGCTGTTGAAATGCAGGAATTTATTTAATTCCTGTGAGTTCAATCCCTTCACAATTAATCCAGGAAAAGGGCAGATCCAGGGAAAGCCGTTCTGCTGACACTGCTGGAGAGTCCAAAGGGGAGCAGAACATTCTGTCTGTGTAAAAGTGTGGTGCAAAGCTCTTGATTCCTGACCTGCAGCAGTAAATCTGGGTTTGTGTTTATGTCCTCTGAAGCCTTTGGAGGCCTCACAGGTCTTCCCTGGGTTTCCTTCTGTGTGTGCTGCTTATGGAGCTGGCAAAGCTCCCCTGGTAACGAGGGATTGCACCTCAGTGGGCTGATCAGGAGCTCAGGCCTTTAAACTCGTGTTAGCATTAATCAGATTAATGTAAAAGGGAAAAGGCCTGGCAAGTATTTCAGGCAGGGTTTGCCTCCCTCCCACTCCATGGCTGGATGAGGCTGTACAGGAACCAGGCTCTACTGGATCAGCAAGGATGGATCCTGGGGGAAAATGGGGTTTTGGGGAAAATTATTCAAACTGGGAATGGGGTCTTGATGCAGAAAACAGCAGGGTTTGTAATCTCATCTCATCTCATCTCATCTCATCTCATCTCATCTCATCTCATCTCATCTGCTGCTTGGTGTAGAGGGGCTGGACATGCTGGAATGAGTTCAGAGGAGCCACAGAGGTGCTCCAAGGGCTGGAGCCCCTCTACTCTGGAGCCAGGCTGGGAGAGCTGGGGGTGCTCACCTGGGGAAGAGAAGGCTCTGGGGAAACATTAGATCCCCTTCCAGTGCCTAAAGGGGCTCCAGGAGAGCTGGAGAGAGACTGGGGACAAAGGATGGAGGGACAGGACAAGGGGGAATGATTTTAATGTATAGGAGGGTGGGTTTAGATGGGATATTAGGAAGAAATTCTTCTCTGTGAAGGTGGGGAAGCCCTGGCACAGGGTGCCCAGAGAAGCTGTGGCAGCCCCTGGATCCCTGGAAGTGTCCAAGGCCAGGCTGGATGAGGCTTGGAGGAGCTTCACTTCTCCTGGTGAATTTGCCATAAATTGTTAGTTTATGAGTCTTTTTTCAGACCCCTGATAGGTGCCAGCCACCAGCAGTGCCTGAGGCAGTCAGGGGCACCTTCTGGGCACACAGCCCCACGCACAAAGCTGATTTGGCACCTCTCTGTCAGGCTCATGGCCACAGCAATGGGTGCACAGTGCTCAGCCCTCGCCTCGTTTGGAAGCAAGCTCAGGGAAGGCTTTCCCAGCCATGTAGAGCAATTTAAACAATAAATCAGCCTTAAAGTGATTTGGCAGTATGGCAAATAAATGAATGAATGGATTTTGTAGTGACAATGCTCTCCTCCTCCTCCCTCAGATCCAGGAGATGGTGCACTCGGACGCCGCGTCCTACGAGTCCAACCGCCAAGTGCCGCTGCTCAACCGGCCCGGCATGCTGGGCGGCCCCATGGGCGCCCTCAGCCAGTCCCAGCTCATCTCCCAGATGGGAATCCGGAGCGGGGTCACCCACGGCTCCCCCTCGCCCCCGGGAAGCAAATCTGCCACCCCATCTCCCTCCAGCTCCACTCAGGAAGAGGAGACCGAGTCGCATTACAAGGTACGGGCAGCCGCACTGCATTTGGCGCCTTTCAGGGAGGGGTAAATTGTGCTACGTAAAACCACAGACTTCTGGTCTTGTGTGCAAGCCCAGGGCACTGGGAATATTTCTCTGTCTGCTCTGGGGTGCTCTGACCCCCAGGGGAGCACTGACTTTGACCCTCATTCATGGAGAAAGTTTCCTAAGCTTCAAGATAGACTGGAACCCACAAAAGTGTGCAATAGATTATAGAGAGCAGTGTAGGTGCATCACTTGGTGAGAAATTGAGGTTTTGGGATTTTAGTGTGTTGTGGATGGAAGCAAGATGGAGGGCACAGGGTGTCATCCTGGGCTTCTTTTTCATGTTTCTTCATGGGTTTGGGTGGCATTTTGTAATCGGGCAGAAAAGTCCCCATTGCAGCTCTTTGGGATCAGTTATTGGGTTAAAAGGGAAAATAATCCAGGTGTCAGCTCTTAATTGGATAGTTTAGTCTTAAAAGACCTTGAAACAAGAGATCATTGGCCATTTTGTGCCTTCTAATGAAAAGCTGCTGAACTCACAGCAGTGAGACTGTTTCACTGATGAGAAATAATAAACACCTAAGTCCCAACATGAATTACTGCCTCAAGTGCCTTCAATCCAGACCCAGAGAAACCCACAACTGGTACCCCCCCAGTCTTGTTTTGACATTTATAGTGGGAGCCTTTCCCAAGGATGAGGTCACAGTTCCCAGCCTAGGGTGAGTCCACATAGCAGGCTGGCACTCACCCAGCAGGTTTGGAGATCAGAGCTGTTCTTCTGCCCCCATGTTTTACCAGTTCCATCAGGTCACAGGATTTCCTGGGATGATGATTAGGATGAGCAAGGCAGCTTCAGGGTTAGGAGTCTGCAGATGCTTGGAGCTAAATTAGATTTCTGGTGGTGAGTACAGGAGACTGAAACAGGGAAGGAAAATAACTCATGGTGGGATTTAACTGAGCTCTTTGGACATGGCTTGCTAAGGAGAACAAACAGGAATTCAAAGAATCTTCTGCCTTTTAGATCACCAAGGTGGTGTTTTCAGTGGTCAGCAGTGTCCCAAATGGTCTCTACAGCCAACACAACTGCTGCTGAGTGTGGCACCAACAAACCCAAGGAATTCCTGGGGGTTTGGGCTCATCTTGGTTGTTGTCCATCTCTCTCCAAGTGCACCAGCAAAGCCAAACAACATGTGCCACGTTCCAGGAATCTGTGGCTGTTATTTACTGAGGGCAAACTGCAGCAATCACAGTGCCTCTGTGCCTACAGGTGAATTACTGGGCTCCCTGGGGACTTTGATTAAAGCCTTCCATGGAAAACCTTCTCCTGAAGGCACTGGTGCTATAACCTTGTCCCACCCAAATAGATGTTGTGACAGGGTTTGAATGTATAACCAGAGCAGCAAACAGTGCATGGGCTGGAAAACTAGGAAAACTAGGAAAAAAACTAGGACTGAGCAAAAACCTTTCCCTTTTCATGGAAATCCAGGAAAATGGATTCCCATCAATCCTGTATTTTTTCATCCATTGGCAGATTTCACTTCAGATTGGGGCATTTCAAAGCTGAGTGCTCATGTGGGTGTAAACACAGCTTCAGTGGATAAAATTGTAAAAAGAAGGGATACATGAGGTTAAAAACAAATGGAATTTTTGAAACGCTGTGATTCCATGTTGAGGGAACATTGTGGGAGGGGTTGTGCTGCTGGATCCCACAGCCTGCCATCTCCCAAAGCTGCATCACAAAGCTCCGGGCTTTGTGCACCTGGGAGCTGAAATATTCCATGTCAGGAGAAAATGAGTTCCAGTGTAGTGACACGCCAGCTTCTGTCTCTGTGCCTCCACCAGCATCACCCAGCTTCCCTGTCAGCCACCCAGGAGTCCCTGAGCAGGGCACAGCTTTGGGGCTGGATCTTCTGCTTCCCTGAGCCAGGGGTGCCCATGGGGTAGGAAATTTGGAGATGTCCAGATGATAACAGCTTGCAGAGATTAGAATTTTCCTAATCCTTAAGGCAATCCCTCTCATTGTTCTGTCCTGTAACCCCCTAGGCTGGTGGGAGTGATGTGTTTGAGGGAGGAGGAGATGCTGAGTGTGAGGAAAGCAGCGGACCCACACTGTGGCCTGCAGGTCTCTGTTTGCTTTCTCTGTCTGCACAGCTGCTGCCTTCACCCATCAGCCACTTTTTCATGTGACCATTAAGGGCTTTTCTGCATCAAAACCTCTAACAAGCAGAAAATAATCCTGTGAGCTAGAAGGTCACAGGTTAAAGAAATGAGTCCTTCAGGTCCTCTGAGCCAGGGAGCATTTGAATTTCAGAGGTCTCTGAGCCTCACTGGTGTATTCACCTGCTTCATAGCTGGGGGGTGGGTGCACATGACTGGGAGGACAGGTGGGTACAGCCCAAAATCCAGCTGGGTTAGTGGCCACTCTCCATAGTTATTAAAATCACAGTGTCCATGAGGTTCCAGCTCTTTCTGGGTTCAACATCTAAGAAGGCACCAAGTTTTGGGATGACATCCTTGCCCCAGTCCACATCTGCCACCAAACAGACCTTCTGCTGCCTCTCCAGGGCAGGTCCACTGCCAGTGGCCACCATGGGCAGGTGGCCAAGCTCTTCCTCCCCCTGCCCAGCCTCCCTGGTCCCCTTGACCATGGGGATGACCCTTGGGGCTGCAGATGCTCTGGGCAGCGAGGCACTGGCTCTCTGAGGGTTGACTTCAGCCATGAACATGGTTTGCTAAATAAAAACACAAACTTCTGGTCTTGTGTGGAAACCCAGGGCGCTGGGAACAGTTCTCTGTCTGCTCTGGGGTGTCCTGACCCCCAGGGCAGCACTGACTTTGACCCTCATTCATGGAGGAAGTTTCCTGCACTGGCTCAGCCATGAACATGGTTTGGGATGGTCAGAACTCCTCTGAGGTCCCAGCCCAGGCTGTTGTCTCATCCCATGTGTGTCACACCTAGAAAACCCCATGAATACCAAATCCTGCTTTGCTTCCTGCTGCTGTTTTCCTTAAATCCCATGTGCTCTTTTGTGACCTTCGTCACAGGGGTTTTCAGGAGAAGGAAGAGACAAGAATGTTGACTCCATGTTCAGAAGGCTTGATTTATTATTTTATTATATATATATATATATATATATTACATTATAACTATACTAAAAAGAAATAGAAGGAAAGATTTCCTCAGAAGCTAGCTAAGCTAAGAATAGAAAATAAGAGAATGATAACAAAAGCAGCTCTCTCAGCTTGGCCATTAATTATAAACATTCAAGATGGCCCAATCAAAAATCCACCTGTTGCATTCCACAGCAGCAGATAACCATTGTTTACATTCTTTTTCTGGGTCCTCAGCTTCCCCGAAGGGAAAACCCTAAAGAAAGGATTTTTAGTGAAAAAGGTGTCTGCGACACTCTTTGGTGCTGCCTGAGCTGTAGATGCAGCTGGGGTTGTGCTGTCCCAGCTCCTTGGCTTGGCCAGTGGCTGTGTGGGAGCAGGTTCTCCACAGCACTCCACTGAGTCAAAGGGGATCACAGTTAGTTAAAATACCATCTCACTTCCTAATGGGCTGAAACCCTGTCATGCATTTTTTTTTCCTCCTAATAAGCTGGCCTTTCACCTCCAGGCCTCCCATTCAAGCCCAATTGGGCAATTTTAAATTAAATGCAATTTTTGTGGTCTCTCTGCTCATTCACTAATGGTCACCGTCTGTTTGACAAATGTCACTGCGCTGATACTGAAATTAATGATCAGTCAAGAGCTACAGAGTGGAGAGCAGGAACGCTGCTGCCCTTTTCCTCCCCATGCCTGGCCTTTGCCAGCTGAAGGGAAGCCTCTTAAATCCTGGCACCGCCAAGCACATGCTCAAATTGACCAATGGCACATGCTCAAATTGACCAATCCATCAGGAGAAGGGGCTGTTTGTCCCCAGCTCAGCTGGAATCATTGTTTTCACAAGATCTTGATGTTTAGAGCTGTGTGTTTCCACCACTGTGCAGCTGATGGTGGTGCCTTGAGCTCAGGGCTGCAGGTGGAGGGGCTGGTGTGCTCTTTGCCCTCAAGGAGCAGAGATGCAGCCAGTGCTTACATTCTCTGCTATCTGGTGTATTTAGGTTTTCCTTCGCTATGAAATAAGGGTAATGGTGCTTCCCTGTAGTGAGAGCTTCCACTGGCCACAGTTAATGCATTGAGAGCTTTGATGGGCAACCAAGTGTTTTCCACGGGTATTATATTACATTATATATTATGTTATGTTATGTTATGTTATATTATATTATATTATGTTATGTTATGTTATATTATATTATATTATATTATATTATATTATATTATATTATATTATATTATATTATATTATATTATATTATATTATATTATATTATATTATATTATATTATATTATATTATATTATATTATATTATACTATATTATATTGCTATACTAAAACTATACCAAAGAAAAAGGATTCATCAGAAGGCTTCACAAGAATGATAAAAAACCCACAACTGACTCAGAGTCCAACACACCTGGCTATGATTGACCATTAATTAAAAATAATTTACATGGAACCAATCAAACATTCACCTGTTGGTAAACAATGTCCAAGCCACATTCCAAAGCAGCAAACACAGGAGCAGCAATCAGATAATTATTGTTTTCATTCCTCTCTGAGGCTTCTCCGCTTCCCAGGAGAAAATCCTGGGCAAAGAGGATTTTTCAGAAAATATCACAGTGACACCCAGATCAGTCAGAGGAGTGAGCAGCACAGGCAAAGCATTCAATTGGTGTGATCAAAATAGTTCAATTTTGGATGTTTTTCTGGATAGGGTACATATATGTTAGCAGAATGGGGCAAATTTTGGCTGGCCCTGGTGTGATGTTTAATGTGATGCTGGTGCTGCTTGGTCAGTGCTCAGAGCCCTCCTGGAATGGGGAGGGGAGGGAAGTGAGGAGCAGATGCAGAGGGGGCTCAGTGGGGTGGAAATCAGAAACCATGTGGAAGCCAAGTCTGGAAAATCCATGGATTGCTAAAGCAACCTAGCTGGGAAAGCAAGGCAGGTGGAGAGGTTCCAGAAAAGGATCAAGGAGTGAGTGAGCTGGGGAGGAGGATGGGGAAGGAGAGTGACTGAGGACTGGAAAGCCCCAGATCTGGAGCAGGGATGTCACAATAGGACACAAAATGAACGATATGCACATGCTGAAATGTCCAAGGTAAAAAGAGCATAGTTTATTTCCAAACTCCAATATTTATAGATTTTCAAAAGTGACCATGGATTGGAGGATGAAATTGCCACCTCTCCAGCCACACTGGTAAAACCAACAGTCCATCAATTCTCTCCTCCTCCAGAAAGGAATGCAAAACAATCATTATTTACATGAAAAGCGTGTGAGAAACTCCACTACAAAAATGTAACATCAGAAGGCTTAGAAGAACTTTAGAAGAACAGGGTGACACAGGGACAAAGGGATGAACCCAAGCTATGAGCTGCTGTGAGAGGAGACACCAAAGCAGCCTCAGGCACCCACCTGCAGTTTGTGCAATGGTCCAAGAGGCTCCTGAGGGACAGAGACCCTCCAGAGCTGCTGCCCCTCCACACTGGGACATCTCCACTTCCCATTCCCTCTCTCATCTCCTTGGCTCAGCAGCTGTAGCAGGGTCTGGTATCAGACCTTAGCTAAGCTTCATCTCTTGCTTTTGCAGGCTACTGGAGAGAAGAGACCCTCGACAGACCTGGGCAAAAAGCCCAAAAGCCAAAAGAAGAAGAAGAAGAAGGACCCCAATGAGCCCCAGAAGCCTGTGTCAGCCTATGCCCTGTTTTTCAGAGACACACAAGCAGCCATCAAAGGGCAAAACCCCAATGCCACCTTTGGGGACGTGTCGAAAATCGTGGCATCCATGTGGGACAGCCTGGGAGAAGAACAAAAGCAAGTGAGTTACTGAGTTATTTATTTTTGTCTTTCAGATGTTGAAATGTGTATTTCCACTGTGCAGGAATGTTCAGGACATGGCCAGGGGCTTCCACAGGCTGAAGTGCAGCTAAAAAGCTGTTTTTAGGAGCAGTGCTGCAGTGCCCACTGTGCAAAATTGCTGTTGTTGCATGGCGAAAAGCAAATTTTTATGACAACTAATTATTCTTGATAAGTTCACACTCTGCACAGCCATCAGTGGCCTTTCCCTGACGTGGGGTTTTCCATCTTGAGATGGGAGATGGGTTTGTGTTTGCTTATTTACTTACAAGGAGTGACAGCCAACAGGCTAAACACCATTAACTCCCTGTGCTGCTGGCTCCAAACCCAGCAGTCAGGCTTTAAAAGCTTCACAAGGAGATGTCTGAAGTGGCCTCACAGAGGAAACCTTGCTGCCCCAAAGCTGTCAGCCACTTTGTCTGCTTCACGTGGAGAATTCCAGCTCCTGCTTTCCCTCCTTGGCTGCTGCTGAGTCAGTCACAAAAGCCTGTAATTGCTCATTTCCTATGGAGAGAACCCCAGGGAGCACTTCCCAGAGCAAGGAGGGCTGTTTGTCAGGCAGAGTGAGACCTGACACGGTGTGGGATGTGTCCTGCACCCACACAGGCTTTAGCTGGGAGCACTTCTGGGCACAGTTCCAGCTGGGTGTCCATGGCCAGCACTGGGAGCAGCTCCATCTGGGGAGAGAGCAGCAGAGAGGGAAAAAGCCATTTAACTGGAAGTTCTGCTGGGATAGAACCTTGATTTCTACCCCACAGGGATCTCCAGGGATGAAAGCTCTTTTGCAGCTCCATTTTCTCCTCTTTGGGGGGATCACTGTAGGATCATGCAGGAAGAAATTCCTCATCTGAAGAGGGGAGGAAGGTCAAGAGAGTGACCCCAGCAGGATAGGGGCTTGGTTTTTGCTGTTGCCTCAGGGTATGGGAGGTTCAGGAGTGTGGAAAAGCTTTGTGTCTGTGGGTGTCCCAGGGCAGCACTGGGAGCAGCAGGGAGGGAAAAAGCCATTTAACTGGAAGTTCTTCTGGGATAGAACCTTGATTTCTACCCCACACTGAGTTAGGAGTAAGAGCAGAGGATCTCCAGGGATGAAAGCTCTTTTGCTGCTCTGTTTTCTCCTATTTGGAGGGATCACTGTAGGATCAAGCAGGAGGAAATTCCCCATCTGAAGAGGGGGGGAGGAAAGTCAGGAGGGTGACCCCAGCATGACAGGGGCTTGGTTTTTGCTGTTGTTTCAGCATGTGGGATGTTCAGGAGTGTGAAAAAGCTTTGTGTCACCTCTTTCTCCTGCCTGCATCCCCCCAGCATCTCAGCCTGTCCCTCCTTTACTCCACCAAATATCACCACAGCTCACAGAGTGTGAGCACTGCTGCCACCCTGACTCAGCGCAGTGCAAATGCTCAGCTCTTAATTACCAGCAGGGATTAAACCAGCCCGTTTATCTTCCCTGCTAACTCTCCCTCCCTCCTCCCTCTCTTCCATGAGCTCGCAGCAGCCTCCCCGTCTCTTTACACACGCTTTCTAAGTGGCTCCATTTCTCCCGCTGTAATTGATTTAATTAAGTCATTTGTTCCTTGTCTGAATGCTTAAATATTAACTTCCTGCCTTTGTCTCCAGCTGGATACTTCTCTCCCACAGCAGTTACCTCCCTGCCCGGGATCTGGCTGCAGGGACACGATTTCTCCTTGGCTCTGGCAGCCTGGGGTGGTTTGTGTGATGTGGCACGTTCACTCTGCAAGTGTCTGGCTGCAGGAGAGTTTATTTAGCCCCTGTTTGCTTTCCTCTGCCAACACCCCTGAAGGTTTTTTTGGATTTGTGAGGCAACGCAATGGAAAGGGGAAAAAGGAAAAGAAAATTTTGAAATGCCTGTAATGAGTGAAAACAAGCTGTCCTGTAGGTGTTTCCTGCAGGATGTGGTGCACACATTCCCTTCCCGGGGCTCTCCTGGCACACCTGGAGAGGGGATGGTGTCCAAGCAGCACAGGCCAAAATCCTGCTGCAGCCTGGTGGTCCAGCCTGCCACATGGCTGCACCAGCCCATTGGCAGGGCTGTGCTCTGGGAAAGGGTGGAAAAGCTGGAGAAGGGAAGTGTTTCATCAAGGACACTGCTTTTAGCTTTGTGGACAGCAGTGGCTTCATGTCCTTGCTGCAGAAAGCAACCTGGGGAACAGCCAACACAGAGGTTGTCAGGATCTTTAGCTTGTCAGAGTGACCCCGAGAAAAGTTGGAAAGTCTCTTCTCCCAGCCTGGCACTTGAAGGAGTAAGGGCTCTTCATTTCTCGGTCTCAAGGTTGTTTATTGTATCTTATCTATAAAATATTTTCTCCTGTCCAGCTGAGGTCCATTCAGCAAGACAGTCCAGTCCAACCCTGCCCCCGGGGCAGTGTTATGTCTTTATACTAAAAACTACCTGTACAATGTTTACAATTACTTCCCAATACCTATCACCTATGTTAGTGAGCTTCTACTCTAAATCAATCTGTCAGTGCCAACATCACAGCAGAAGATGGAGGCCAAGAAGAAGAAGAAAGGCTGGACATGCCCAGATTCCTCCATCTTGCCCCCCTGAACCCCCATTCTAAAAACCCCAAAATCTACTTTTGCACCTTGTGATAAATTCACTATCATTCTACTTAATTTGCCATGGCTTGCAGATCTTCATATAAGGTTGGTAATTTGCTCCACGGGTCATAATCAAAACCACAGGGGCATTTTGGGCTCTGTGCCAGGGTCTCTGAGCCCCCTGGCAGGGGTCTTGGCTGCTCAGGACAGCCAGAGGGATGTCCTGGGTCCTGACAATAGGTGGCACAGCAGGCAAACAAAAGCCAAATCTGGGTATTTTGGCTAAATTATGACCAAAGTTTTAGAGAACAGTTCCCCTCTTCCTGGCTTGAGAAGGGGTGGATGTGGGGCTGTAGGATCTGCTCTGGAGCTGGTCCCTCACTTGGATCCCAGAGGGGCAGAGCCCAGCCCCAAGGTGTCACTGAGCAGTTCTTTACACCCCTGGAGTTTCTCTTCAGAGAAGGTTTACAAACCTTACCCCGTGCCCTCCAGTGGGCCCCAGTGCTGGGGGTGTTTTGGTTCCACCTTGTGGAAAGCAGCAGGGAGGGGTTCCAGGGGAGCTGCTCCACAAACCCAGGGCATTTTATGATTCCCCCACGTGTGAGCAGCCCCTGGCACATTCCTGCTGTGCCTGCCCTGTGTCCATCCATGCCCAGCTCCATCCTGCACACAGATCTGGGCTGCACAGAGCTGTGCCAGGGCCAAAGGGCTGAGGAAAGCCCAGTGCTGGTGGCTTGTAGCCATGCCAGACTGGGAAGGGTGGTCCTGTGCCCCCTCCACAGACACCTCCTGGAGCTTTTCTGCTGGCAGCAGGGACGTGCCAGCCATTGCCAGGTAGTCCTGGCCAGCACACAGGGGGTTAATCCTCTGCCATTTGTGCTGCTAATGATTATATGCACTGTAATATCAAAGCTGGAGCTATTTATTTGCCATTGAGCAGGTGCTGCTGCTCCCACAAAGCAAATTTGCTTTCTCCTCCTGATGAAACAAGGAAAATAAAGGTTGCTCACGTCCCATTTCAGATATGGGGTTTTTTTTTCCCTGTGCACCAGCTGAAAGACAAACACAGAAAGGGAAGCAGAATGCATATTATGCAAGAAACCATATAATCTAGCAGCATCTTTGATTTGGCTGCTGCTGTCACAGACATGCATTTCACAGAGAGGCTTTTTTCTCCCCCCTTTCTTTTGTTCTTACTGGTTTATCATTTGTGGCTTTGTCATTTTGTTCCTTCTTCTTCTTCTCTTCTCAGCCTCTTCACAATGAATCTTCATTTTCCCTCTGACACACTTGTATCTAAATTTCCTTATTTCCTGCCTTTTTTTATTTATATCTGTTGCCTGGTGATTTGATCATGCTGTGGAATACAGGATTAGCAATCTCCGTGTCCTTGGGTACTGCTCAAGGACACCTGTTCGGCAAAGCACCATTTTCTTCCCCATTTTAACCCCTTCCAGCATGGCTGTGGAACAGGAATAAATAACAATACCTTAAATATCCCCAGCGCTGCGTTGGCAGGACGTTGTAATCTTCATTCTTCAACAGCTGCCGTGGCCCTTTCTAAGGAGCTTACACGGGAATCTGAAGAATGTGACTTGAGGAAAAAAAAAGAAAAATTAATACATCCTCTTTGAACTTTGCAAATAGTTTAGCAGCTGTTCCTGTAGAGATAGCTCCGACTTTGCTGCAGAGTGAAATGCTAATTCAGCCATTAGCATCCAATGGGGTACCTGGCACGGGAATCCTCCAGGTCCCAGCTCCAGCATCCCATGCCTCGGTGGGAGTTTTTCCATTAGCAGATCTCAAGCAGAGTTCCCCAGCATGGTTTAAAAGGGCTGCCTGATTTAACAGAAATTAGGTGAAACTGAGCTCTAGATTGGAGCAAAGCTCTGCTAATTCCCCAGGAGGATTTTCCCCTGGCACAACAGCCCGGTGCCCATCTGTGTCACCCACAGGGCCACCATGGGCCACATCTGCCCCAGAGCAGGGGACATAGCCCTGGTGAGTGCCTCCTTCAGGGGCATTTCCTGGCGGTGGTAAAGCTGGAGACTCTGCAGAGAAGTCGCTGGTGGGATTCACAGTCCTCTGCCAATTTCTGTTTTTCCCTCTCTGAGCACTTCCCTGTTCCCTGCAGTATTTTGGTGAAGAGGAGGTTGGATTGGAGCCAAGCAATGGTGGAGATCAATGCCAAGGTGGCAGCTGCAGGACTCTCTGGAACCAGCTTCTCTTTGTCAGCAATTCCAGCCACAAATCAAAGCCCTGGGCAGGTGTTTCCATGGGCCCTGGGGAAATGACAACAGAGGAACCAAGGAGCTCCCAAGCAATCTGCTGGATGATCCCCAGGCTAGCCCAGAGCTTCCCATCTGAAATGAGCAGAGACAGGGCAAACCCAGCATTTTCAGTTGAGTTTTTGAGCCTGGGACACAAAGATACCAGAGATGAGTTCTTGCTCGTGCTTCACCTGGAGCACTTCAGTAATGCTGAGTGACTCCATGGCCAAACACAAATAGGATTTTCTGACACAGATGTACAGCCTGGAGAACAACACAGCTCCAGGGATCAAGTCACACTCCAGGGGTAAATTACCCAGCAGAAAGTAATAGATCACCCATTTAATCAGATCCATCTGCTCATTGACCCTGATCCTTCAGCTGCTTACGGGACACTGCAGGGTCTCTGGTGGGACAGAGGCATTGAGAACCAGCTGTGAAGTTGTTTTATGGAAGAGCCACTGTCCGGTTTATCTCGGCTGTTTGAGGGGCCTGGAAAGGCCCGGAGTGGCCTTGGGGCAGCCCGTGTATCGAAGGACGAGAAGAGGCTTCAGTTCTTCTTTCTGTTTTTATGTTTATTAATTGTTTATCTAAAAGATGTTCTTTCAGCCGCACAGAGATCCGCTCAGCAGTCAGCCATGGGCACACTGTGCCGTCCTCCGGACCGCCACGTATTTTTATACCCATTGTTACGTGTACAATATTTATCATTTTTCCCCAATACCATTTATTCTCATTACTGGGTGCACTCTCAGTAATAACCAATCCAAAGGTGCCACCGTGGCCAAAGAAGATGGAGGAGAAGAGGAAGAAGAAGGAGGACAGGACACACCCCAATTCCTCCATCTTACTTCTCTAAACCCCCCTGTACATAAATCCTAAACCCTGTTTCTCACCCTCTAATTAGCTAATCTTTTCGCCATTCACCCCGGTGAAGTCCTCTTATCTTCATAAAGGTGTCGTCTCCCGTGTAGGGTCAAAGTCCTGCCACCAGACACTTCTGGCAACATTCCAGGACTCCCGGGCCCCCCAAGGGTGGTCTCGGAGGCCCGGCATCTCAGGACTCAGATCCTGAGATCCCACAAGCCACCAGAGGAGAGAGATCCCACAGGAACAGCCACGCTACAGCTGCCCAATTCCAGCTTTGCACAGAGCTGTCAGCCCCAGAGCCACAGCAGGATGCACTTTCCTCCTGCAGCCCCAAAGCCCTGGCAGAGAGGGCTGGAAGGGTCCAGGCAGCTGCCCTGGCCTGGAAAGAGGCTTCAGCATCTTCTGGGCATTGAGGAAAGCCATGCACCAGAGAGGGATCAAAGCACCAACCCCAAACAAGGCTTCCAGAGAGATCTGGTGGAGACCAGGATAGTGATGGGGAGGATGGGAAAGGTCAGATCTGCTTTTTACGGCTCCATGAGTGTCACTGTCCCTCTTGGAGAGCAAGACCAGAGGTTTGGAAGGTGAATAGTGTGTGGTTTTCCTTGGAGGTTAGGATTTGGATTTGTCATCCTCCCGTTCCCTTTGGAATCTTCAGTGGATTGTCCTGGGAATGCACTTATGCCCTCACATGGAGTGAGGGATGACTTCCACCCTATTTGCAGGGTGCCCTGATGAAAGCAGGAATGATGAATCTGACTCCATGTTCTCCGAAGGCTCATTTATTATTTTGTGATACTATATTATATTAAAGAATACTAAACTATACTAAAGAATACAGAAAGGATGCTTACAGAATGCTCAAAAGATAACAATGAAAACTGGTGACTCTCTCCAGAGTCCTGACACAGCTTGGCCCTGATTGGCCAAAGAGTGAAAACAACTCCCAGCAGAATGCAATGGAACAATCACCTGTGGGTAAACAATCTCCAAACACATTGCACATGTGAGCACAACACAGGAGAAGCAAATGAGATAAGAATTGTTTTCCTTTTCTCTGAAGCTTCTCAGCTTCCCAGGAGAAAAATACTGGGCGAAGGGATTTTTCAGAGAATGTGAATGCCACACCACCCCATGAAGTCGAAGCAGTGGAGAGCAGGAATCTCTCAGGATGCTTTAACCAATGGCAATTCCTCTTCATTGCAGGCTCTTCCATTCATTCTCCAAAGGAATTGCTTCCCAGCACTGTGTCTCCACCAGGATAAAGCAGGAGCTCTCCTGAAACCATGCAAATAGTTCCCACAGCCAAGGTCTTGCCTGGAGGTACCCTCAGGATTGTTGACCTCAAGACTTACAATCCAGACCACAGGCTTTTTTCTGGAAGTGTAGCTTGGGCTGGTTGGTTTTAATGGTGGAAGGGACAGAATAAGTCTTGAAGTGCATACAGAATGGGATGCAAGGAGGAAAGGAGGATCTGGGAAGAAATAAGGATAACCTGTCCGTGTTTCCTATTTGCCTTTCCAGTGGCTGTGGTAAGGATATGTGGAGAGAAAGGGGAATGTGGCAGGGAGAATGTGCTTTGAGACATCTCATGCATAAGCCATAAGTTATGGTGATCTCAAGACATATCTTGCAGGAAAGTGTATAATAGTTACAAGAAAAACCCTGCAGATTTACAAGCAGAATAAAAACCAAATTTACACATTTAGGAGAAGAAAAAACCAGTCGTGGAATCATAGAAAGAAGGGCAAGGAGAGACTTAAGAGGTCAACCAGCCCATACTGATGCCTGAAGTCAGGATCATCTCTACTTAAGCCATTCCTGATGGATGTGTTCCTAATCTGTTCTTAAACCCTCAGTGGTGGAGATTACACATCTCCCTAGGCAATGTCTTCCCATGCTTAATTACCCTTACTGCTCCCAAGCCTTCCCAGTGCTTACCCAACATTTCCCTTGGTGTAATTTAAGCCTATTTTGCTTCTGTTCCTACATACAGAGGATCACCCCTTTGCTACATCATGGTGGCTCCTCTTGGTCTTCCCCCCCAGCTTTCCTCCTGGACACCTTTCCTGCACTTCCCATCTCTCCTCTCCTGATGTTTTACCTTTATTATGAAGCAAAACGCCCCAAACTCCTCCAGGTATTGCAGCAGAGACCCTCCTACTTGGGCTCAATGTACCACTCGAATTTTTGGGGGAGAGTTTGGGCTCTTCCCCTCATTCCCCAGGCTTGGGGAGCAGAATTCCTGCTGGAGCAGGAGGGCTGGGATGCAGAGGTGACAGAGAACAGCTCCGGCTGTCACTCAGTGCCTGCGCGACACGGAGCCGCTCGTGGGCGTCAGCGGGGTTTGCAGTAATTGTCTTCTCTAATTAACTTGTTATCAAACAAGAACATTTCATTATGCTACAATTACTGGCTGCTTTGCTGAGACACAGAGGTGTCAGGATTACGATCCCGACATATGCTTCTTACAGCTCTGATTTTTTTTTTGTTTTCATGATCACTAACCATTTTTATTTCCTATCCCCCCCTCCTCCCTCCAACCCACCCACTCACTTAATGACTAATGAATCCTCCTGCTAATGAATAAGGAAAATAAATCAGTGGGCATGGCAGGTTAGGAAGAAAAACATGCAAAATGTTTTGAGGATCCTTAAATCTGATAAATTACTTCAAAATTAAAATCCCTGGGAGAAAATGGGATTTAATTAGAAAGTAATGTGGTTTTGTCAATGTTTAAATTAAAATTTTAAAGGTTATAAATGCTGCACTAGAGCTGCCTTTCCACAGAGGATTTGTGAGGAGCTTTGTTCAGATCCCACGTCAGCGTGGTGATTCCCTGGGGACAGGCAGGGAGCCCTGTGTGGGTGCAGGGCAGGACTGCAAAATTCCCAACAGGAGACCCTTAGGGATGGTTCTTTACAATGAGGATGGTGGCACACGTCACCCAGAGAAGCTGTGGCTGCCCCTGGATCCCTGGAAGTGTCCAAGGCCAGGCTGGACGGGGCTTGGAGCGCCCTGGGATGGTGGAATAACCAATTCCATAGGAATGCCAATTCCATGGCACCCATGGAGTGGTGGAATAGACCATGGTGAGACACCATGGAAGGTGTCCCTGCCATGGCATGGGTGGATCAAAACACTGCCTTCAACCCAAACCATCCTGGGATTCTATGATTAAAATAATCCACCAGGAATCTTCCAGAACTTCCAGTTCACCAGAGAAACATCAGAGAGCACAGTCCCTGAGCTCACCCTGCTGGTGGCCAGGCTTGAGCTCCAATGAGCCATTGGCTGCCCCTGCCCAGTCCTGCACCAGACCCCACCCAGCAGCGCATCCCAACACGAGATCTCTAAAAGAGACAAGAACAAATGAAGAGTGGCATTAAAAAAAGAGGAGTTTAGCAGGAAAAGCGAGTGATGGGGATGAAGATAGGCATAGACTTTATTGGTTATTTATTTATTTGCATTCAGCTTTAGGAAGTCTCATTTACCTGTCCAGAAATTGCAGGTTTTGCTCCAGGCAAGTCTTGCTAATAATTAAATTTATCTTTGCATAGCTCTGAATACTTTGTTTTGCCACCATACTGGGGGAAAAAAAGGTAAAAGTACTCTTGTATTTTGCTGCTATAGAGGAAAAATAATTAAAAATTTTCTCCATAGGGCAGCACCCAGCTGTGCCTCTCTTAAACACTGAGATACAGGAATTCCTATTTCATTGCTGTGAGGGCATCAGGTACCACATTTAAGAGCATCCACCAGCTCTGCAGCTGAACACAATAAATTCTGTGGTGCTGTGATGGGCACAAACCTCCCCCAGTGGAAGGTGTCCCTGCCCATGGCAGGGGGATGGAACTGGAGGAGCTTTAAGGTCCCTTCCAACCCAAACCACTCTTTGATTCTATAATAAAAGATCTGGAGATTGTAGAGAAAGGTAATAGCTTTTATTAAGGGAACTGATACTGTTTGAAGAAATAGTTACTTTTCACAGGCAAACTCTTCTTCAGGCTGACATTTTGAAAAGTAATTTTGTTCTGAATGGAGCAAATGTAATATTTCCTGAATGCCATAAAGCCAAAGACAAACGTAGAGAAATGCTCCATTTCAGAAAATTGCCATCTGAGACCTCCAGTGTGTCGAGTCAAAACGTTTCATTACAGGACTCACTGTGATTTAGCAATGAAAATAAGGCTTTCAATCCATTTTTAATAGAATTTATCTGTACTGATTTTAAACTCACATTCAGTTCAACTGCTGGAAGGTTACTCTCCCTTCAGAGGTCAGTGCTGGGAGGGAGTCTGCCATGGCCATGAAAATTTGCAGGGGAAATAAGCTAAATCATAGAATTGTGGGATTGTCCAACTGTCAGCCCAGCACTGCCACAGCCACCTCTTGTATTTGGGTTCCCCCCAGACAAAGGCAGGAATGATGGATCTGACTCCGTGTTCTCAGAAGGCTCATTTATTACTCTATGATACTATGTTATATTAAAGAATACTATACTATACTAAAGAATGCAGAAAGGATACTGACTGAATGCTAAAAAGATAATAATGAAAACTGGTGACTCTCTAGAGAGTCCTGACATAGCTTGGCCCTGATTGGCCAAAGAGTGAAAACAACTCCCAGCAGAATGCAATGGAACAATCACCTGTGGGTAAACAATCTCCAAACACATTGAACATGTGAGCACAACACAGGAGAAGCAAATGAGATAAGAATTGTTTTCCTTTTCTCTGAGGCTTCTCAGCTTCCCAGGAGAAAAACCCTGGGTGAAGGGATTTTTCAGAGAATGTGAATGCCACATCCAGGTGGCTCCACCACCTCCCTGGGCAACCTGTTCCAGGGCTGTGCAACCCTTTCCATGGAGAAATTCTTCCCAATATCCAACCTAAATCATCCTGGGCAGAGAATGTACCCACCAGGCTTCAGCATTTCAATTGCTGAAAGCTGTTGTTGGTTTTAAAGCTGAATTAAATACATGCAAATCTGTTCTAATTGAAATCAACTTTCAGTGCATCACTTGAGGAAGGATTTAGGTTTCCAGTGGAAAAGAGGGTTGGTGGGTATTTTCTCTGGGAGTTCCTGCCTTTATCCTGAAATTTTTATTCAGTTTTAAAATAACTCCTTTGCTCAGTTTAATCTGTGTCATCCCATGGGGACTCACTGCTGGGGGCAGAATGGATCACACCATTATTTATTGCAGGTCTTCACCTCCATGTAGAGAACCAGGATCCAGGCAGGACAGGGACCAGCACTGACATGATCAAGAGACATTTCTCATTATGGGGAAAAAATGGAAAAATAAACCATAATTCATTCTTTCAAATATTTTATTTTTTCTTGGGGAAGTGAACTGTCCTGGTACTTGCTGCTTCCCTGCAATCTCCAGCTCACCAAGTCATAACACAAGGCAAAAATCTCAGTTTTTGTAAGATCAGAAAGCAGTTCCCAGCTGTCCAGACTGCAGGGAATAGCTGGGGTTTTAAGCTGTAAAGGAGAATATTGGGAAAACCAAGAAAACAAACTGATACTTTAGGAATTCTGATTGCCTCAGGTGTTTTTAAACTGGTCATCATCACAGAATCATAGAATGGATTGAGTTGGAAGGCACTTTAAAGACAGTCCTGTCATTTGAGGATTTGGGCTTTTGTCTTGCTCTTCCAAGAGACTGGATCACTCTTTACTCTGTTTCTTGTTGGGACATGATTTCACTGTGTTCACCTTATAAAATCAGACTGTGTCTCTTACCTGTCTAAACACACAGACCACTCTGACCAGAGATCCCAGCACGGGATCAGATCAAAACTCCCAGCATGGTCCAATCCAGGGGCTTCATTTTCTTGGTTTGGTGTAAATTCCCCTGCAGCAGAATTGAGTTTTTCATGCACAGAGCCCCACTGAAGGGGGTTCCCACTGAACAGGTGGGTGCAGCCAAGCCCAGCAGCCCCCTGTTCCCTCTACTAATGATTTCCCATCCCTTGGTCCTTCCAGGCATACAAGAGGAAAACAGAAGCTGCCAAGAAGGAGTACCTGAAAGCCCTGGCTGCGTACCGGGCCAGCCTTGTCTCCAAGGTACAGCACACTCACAGACAGGGTACAACCCACAGCAGCCCCCAGGGAGAGGCACATTTATCAGAAATGCTGTGTAATTGTGATATCAGAGCTGATCAAAGCATCAGCACCTTCCCAAGGGGCTGAAAGAGAGGCTCTGTGGCATAGTTAGGGCAGGAGCTGGGCTGTCATCTGCTTTAGAGAGCTGCAGTGAGGCCCCACTTTGGATGGGTTCAGCAGCAGGGGGGTTTCATCAGTGTCCCTGTGTGGGGTGAAGGGAGGCATGGGCTCTATGGCTTTGGGTATTTTCTCAATTTCTCCAATTTTCTCTTTAGCAAAACTTGGTTTTCAGCAAAGCAACGCAGTGTGGTTCTGACTGCTGGGTGAGAAAGAATCAGGACTATCATCACAGGGCGCATCACAGGACAAAACCCTCATTGTCCAACCCAGAAAATTTCCCCTAGTTCTTCTCTCCTTCCTGCCAAAATGATTGTCCTGTGCATTATAGATCCACCAGGGCTGCAGGGATGCACAGGATGGGGAAAGCAGAGGGTTTATAGACCCATTTGTACTCTGCTGGAAGCAGAATGGGTTTGTCAACCACCCAAAGCAGTGAGCTGCTGGGGGGCAGTTTGCCTCTGCACTGGTTTGATGCCTTGTGAGGGCTGACCTAGAGCAGAGGCTGGACAGAGCTAAAGAATAAAGCAGGGATTAATCAAAAGGATCTCCTCCATGGATCCACCTTGGGCAGCACCAGAGCCCAGCCAGGGCTGCACCCAACATGAACCAAAATGGCCCCAAAATGCACGACCGGGCACGGGGTCTGTCACTGTGATCAGTTCTGCTCCATTTGCACCTTGCAGTTCATTGTCCCATCCCAGCTTTAGCCCATGCAGTCCCACCCTGCTTGTTTTTCTCTCTCCAGCCCACGGTGTTTGTGCTCTGGGCTGAGATTTGGATCATTTGCCCTTGGTGCCCAGCTGGAGCAGGAATTGTTTTGTCTCCCTGCTCTGTGCACAGAGCTCACCATCCCCTCATATGAAGCCCTAACCCACACACTAAAGCAGCACAGAATCTGAAAAATATAAAAACTAAACCTGGGGTGTCAGGTTCACTCCCCCTGATGCTCCAGGCTCTGTCAAAGGCACAGCTGAGTTACTGGGGTTAATTTTCCAGCTATGGAAACAATCACCTGTGGATAAACAATCTCCAAACACAGGCTGTGAGCACTCAGCTGCTGCCAGGCTGGCAGTTCATGGGGCAGGTGGGAGAGGAGCAGGATCCATGGGGATCCATGTTGAGTGGAGGGTGTACCCAGTGAATAGAGGGAATCAGTGGGTAAAGCCTGCTAGGATTGCAAATACCACTCCTACAGACAGTACGTAGTGGAAGTGGGCTGCCATGTAGTAGGTGTGGTGTAGTGTGACCATGTTCACAGGGGTGAACATCCGAGGATGAGGGAAGAGTTGAGGATTTGACTCCATGTTTCAGAAAGCTTGATTTATTATTTTATTATATATATTACATTAAAGCTATACTAAAAGAATAGAAGACAGGATTTCATCAGAAGGCTAGCTAAGAATAAAATAGCAAAGAATGATAACAAAGGCTTGTGGCTCATACAGAGAGCTCAAGCCAGCTGGGCTGTGAGTGGCCATTAATTACAAACATCCAAAATGGGCCAATCAAAGATCCACCTGTTGCATTCCACAGCAGCAGATAATCCTTGTTTACATTTTGTTCCTGAGGCCTCTCAGCTTCTCAGGAGGAAAAATCCTATGGAAAGGATTTTTCATAAAAGATGTCTGCGACAGTGTAGGGCAATGTCTAGTGAGGGGTTTGCTAAGACAGTCCCTGGGGGGGATAGCCCATGGGTGGCTATCTGCACTGATGGATATCTCAGGATGCATATCACTGTTTCCTCTTTCCCTTCCTCACCACTTCCTCCTCTGTTTCCCCACAGAGCTCTGCCGACCAGGGGGAGACGAAAAGCACCCAGAGCAACCCCCCATCCAAGATGATCCCTCCCAAGCAGCCCATGTACCCCATGCCTCCTCAGGCATCCTCTCCCTACCCCGGCCTGGGCTCCTTCCTGTCCCCATCGGAGCTGCAGAGCTACCGTGGGCACCCTCACGCGGGGCTGCCCCGCACGCTGCCCTCCAAGCCCCTGCTGCCCAGCATCAGTGCCTCCCCTCCTCCCTCCTTCCAGATCAGCCCCCCGCTCCACCAGCAGCTGTCCTTGCACCACCCGCAGAGCTCACTCCTGCCCCAGCCCCTCAGCATGCAGCAGGTCCCCCAGCAGCCCCTCCTGTCCCCCCCCATGGCACTACAGGTACAGCCCCCCATCAACGCCTCGCCGCCCGGCCAGCAGGTCAGTGTGGGGCTCCGTGGGGCTGGGGGCATGGAGCACCAGGAGGGGGTGAGGGAGATGGGGAAAGGGGCTCAGCATGGAGAAAAGGAGGCTCGGGGGGGAACTTGTGTGTGAAAAATGCCAATCGGTTGTTTTTTAAAATTTTGGAAGTTTAATGATAATTAAATGATTATAAAATAGTAATATAATTAGAGTAATAATAATTTGGAAAATTTGGATTAGGACAATACAAGACAATAAAAACAAAGAGTTATAGACGGTCTGGGTACCTTTTTCTGGGCAAAATAAGCCCAAAAAAGGACCCACATTAGCAGAGGATTAACCCTTAAAAGCAACAGCCTGTTGCATATTCTTACACCTCATACATGATGCATAAATTCCATTCAAACACAGGATTCTGTCTGGTCAGTGTCAGCTTCTTCCTCTTAATCCTAACTCGACTGAGTGAGGAGGGAAGAAGTTCATTTCTCCTGATAATGGAGCAATAAATTCTCTTTCTCTGAAAGATTTAGTTGTCCTGTGGCTGCTATCTTGGTGCAAGTCCTCTCTTTAAAAAAGTATCCTACATAGCATAGTTTCTATTTTAACATTTTGTTATAACCTAAAACTATATTTAACACACTACTAAAAAATTATTACAGCATTACTTTTTAACACAACACATATAATATTCATTTGAATATTTGAGGAAAGCCAATCATAAAATACACATTTTTGACATTGTTGGCTCTGCACAGCTCTCTGACAGGAGGAGACAGCCCCAGGTCGGGCTGTGCTCCCAAGAACAGGGACAGCACAAGAAGAATTGGCCTCAAGTTGTGCCAGAGAATGCTTAGATTGAAAATGAAACAAAATGTCTTTGTTGAAAGGGTTATCAGGCAGTGCAACAGCTGCCCAGAGAAGTGGTGGAGTCACCATTTCTGGAAGCTTTCAAAAAATGTGTAAACGTGGCACGTGAGGACAGGGTTTAGTGGTGGGGTGGCAGTGCTGAGTTAATGGCAACACAATGATCTTGGAGGTTTTCTGCAACCTGAATGATCCTGACTTCTCCAGCACAGGGACTGGGCTTTAGCTCTGCACTGCCAAAGTGGCTTCTGTAATTTGGTGAGAGCATTATTGGGGATCCTCACAATCACTCACTGGGTTAGGAGCTGTTGCTGAGGGCAGAATTTTGTGAAACTCCATTCCACATAGTTTGTGAACAAAATACAGAAATGAAAAAAATACCTTCCATTGCCCTAATTTGGGTATTTTCAAACAAATCATGTTCTTTGCCAGGTAACTCTCATGAATCTGGTTTATATACATTGCCTAATGGATATAAATTTAATTAAACTCACCCCCAAAAAATGGGGACTACTGATCAGCTTTCAGCTGAGCAGCCCCTCAGTGTCCTGGCAGAGTTGCCAGTGGTGGCAGCTCATGGGGACAGTATTGATTGTGTGGCTGTCCCTTGCTCCTGAGCACTGGGGTGGGGAACTGCACAGGAGTTAGGCTGCACTGGACACTGCTTTTGTGGCCAGACTGCAAAAACCCAAAGGCTTTTGTGGCTGTGTGTCCCCCACAGCTATTGCCAGCCCCAAGGAGGGGGGTCCTGTCAAAAAGAGCAGGGAACAGGGATGTGAAATGTGCTGCTGCACTGACACCATGTCTGGGCTTGGACCTCCCTCTGTCCCTGGGGCTCCCCCTGTGCTCTGAACTGACAGATTTGGGGACAATGCCTGTAAATGTGATTATGCACTGTCATTAAATCTGCACTTCTCCTGCTTTGTATACCCCTGTAACCCTCCTTTTGCTCTCCACCTTGCAGGACTTCTCCCATATTTCGTCTGAGTTCCAGAACAGCGTTGGACCCCGTTCTCCTGGAGCATCAAACCCCCCAGGAAGCACTGAGTGGGACAGCGACTACCCCAGCAGGGAGTGTGGGGTCAACCACTGCAGGCCAGTACACAAAACAGCTCCTTGCTCGTGCACATCTGGGCTGGGACAGTGACAGTGCCCCACAGCTCCCTGCTGCCCTAAAGTGTGTGCCCAGGGCAGCTCAAGGCTCCCTCAGCTCTGTAGGCTTGCTGAAGTGATGCCATGAAGGAGGTAGCTTAAAAATCATGGATAAATTCTTCATTGGATATGAAAAGTTGTCCTTTTTTCCTCTCTTTTTTTATTTATTTCCATTCCATGGGAGAGTTAGACGCATTTCTTTCTGTAGCAATCCACCCAGCAGAGTTCCTGGAGGTTTGAAAGCAGCCACGTCCATAAGGGCAGGCCTCAATGCGGCCTTCCAGTGCTTAGAGAGTCTTATTAATCTTATTAGAGTCTCTCTAACCTTATTAAAAGGTTAGAGAACAACTAATTGCAAAGGAAGATAGTTATAGGACAAGGGGAAATGGCTTTAAATTGAAAGAGAGGAAATTTAGATTAAATGTTAGAAAGAAATCTTTCCCTGTGAGGGTGAGCAGGCCCTGGCACAGGGTGCCCAGAGCAGCTGTGGCTGCCCCTGGATCCCTGGCAGTGCCCAAGGACAGGGACAGGGCTTGGAGCACCCTGGGACAGTGGAAAGTGTCCTTGTCCATGGCAGGGGATGGATTGAGATGGGCTTTAAGTCCCTTTCCAACCCAGACTATTCTGTGGTTCTATGATAAGCAATGTTCCTCTGTTCCTAAAGCAATTGCTCTTATCACTGAGGCCACAACCTCCCAGAATTGTCCCTACCAGCAGGACCCTTACCATTCCTGCGCTGGTGTACAAATCCTCCATCCTCCCTAGAGCCACACAATGCTCCATCCCCCTGCACCATGCAGGAAAGCCCCACTTGTAAGAGCTGAAATGAGGGATGTGGGACTCCAGGGGCTCTCCAAAATGCAGTTTATTGTATCCAAGAAGTTCCAGCAGTCCAGGGTCGATGGGTGACAGAGCTCCAGCTGCAGGCAGGCCTGGACACCCTTTGGTTTTGGTTACAATGCATTACAGACTTTTCTTTGCTGAGCATCTACATACAGCAGAACCAATCTATACCTTAACTTTTATCTATAGCCTATAATAACTACTATAATTACCATATTCATATTACTGTTCTCCAATCACTAAAAGTCAGTACATTACAGTTTAAGGTAGAAGTTGTTTTTCAGTTTTCTTGCACTGGAAAATTCTGAGACCTTTTTTCTACTTGCCACATTTGCTGACTTGTTTGCCTGTGCTCTCTTTCTGCTTGGTAAAAACATCTTCTTGTTTGGGGTGGGTTTATCCTTTGCTCTAAGCCATAAAATCCCCTTCTAACTAACACAGCCTTTGCCTCCTTGGTTATCCAGTAAGACTGGCTCAGCAATTTTTTTCTTCTCTATCAAAACTTGCTTCCATCTCTATTCCTTCATCAGACTCCACATTTAAAAATCTTTCTGCTAAGCACACATATCTGTGAGACTTCCTTGTCAAACTTTCATCCTTCCCAACACCCACTGACATCTGCACACATCTTCTCCTTATGCCCTGCAAGCTCTGACATGAATGTGCCAGCGTGAAGGTCCCTTTAATGCTGCTGGAAATCTCCAATAGATGAAAATATCAGGATAATCTTAAAGCTGGACATCCAGGAGTGTGTGAAAGCCATTTCCAACCTCTGCCTATCCCCCTGCTCTTGGTTTTGAGGCTCTGTTGTGCTCTAGAACATTCCTGGGGTTCTCTGTGGGAACAGGCTGGGAAGGAGGCTGGATATGGTTGGAGTATTGATTTCCTTCAAGTGCTGGAACACAGTGCTTTCACCAGAAATAATAAAATAATAACCAGCTCCCAGTCTTTTCAGAGCACAGCTCTGTCTGTGCCAGCAGAGCACTCACCACTGCTGGACTGGGCACAGAGTGTACAGACATTTATTTCTTCCAGAGCAATAAATAACTGCCTGATCCATTAGAATATCTCTGCTGCCTGCCTGCCCCAGGGGCTCAGGGACATGGATAGCTCTGACCTTTGCATGCTCCTTCCTGAAGTCTCTGCAGAGACTTCTGGAAGAGGGAACAGGACCAGGACCTGATTGTAAAAGTCATTTCACCTGTCATGGGCAAAATGCTGAAGGTGCCTGGGGGGCTGTGGCACATGAATCCCAATTTCCAGAGGTGCTGGGCAGATCCCAGGAATGAAATTCCCTAGAAATAAGCATCACTTCTAAGGGATCAGCTGGGAAAACATTTGATTCCCTGTGCAAATCCCACTGCCTGGGTCCTATGCAGAAAGCCCAGGGCACTCCAGAAACAGGTGAAATGTTCCCAGAGCAGTGGGGACTGAGTCCTGTGTTGCTAAAACAAGCTCTGTGACATCTGGCTGCAGTGCCACACTGTAAGCAGAGGGCCCATGCAATTCATGATCAAAGCTCATGCATTTCATGCCTTTGTCACAGCAGAAATATCAAATTTCATGGGTTTATCACAGCTTCCTGGAAAAAAAAAAAAAAGAAAAAAAAAAACAGACAGATTATGCAGAGACTTCCAGATAATTATTAGAGTAGATAACAGCAAGGAACTCAGATGGATAGAGATCAGTCCTGCAGAAAGTGCTTAGTGCACTGAAAATGTCATAGTGTGTGCTGAGGAAGGAGCCATCTCTTGTGACTGAAGGCACAGCAGTGCCCAAAGCTGGATTGTTCTCATTTATTGCAAACCTGGTGTGCCAGCAGTGCCCTCACCTCCTGTTTCTGCTACCCTGGGATTTGCAGCCTCAGAGCCCCCTCTGCATCAGCTGGAGCAGTCACAGACATATGCAGCTCCCTGTGCCTCAAGGCTGCTCACAAGGCAAGAGAAGAGATGATCTGGATCTCCTCAGCCAGGGCAGGGAAGGATGGGGCAAAGGGGAATGGCTTCCTGTTGTCATTACACTGCAAAGGTTCCATATTATTGTCTCCTTATTGCAAGAGTTTCACACCTCCTTGATGTTTCTCCTAGGCAGCTCCTCTAAGCACCAACTCTTCCTTCTTCTCACAGCAGCCAACTGACTCTAGTTCCCTTCTCAACCATCACCCCACTCTTTCATAACACTCTTCTTCTCACTGGTTACAGCTGTGGCCTGTTAAGGTCAGGCCTGCTCCTAATCTTTGATAATTAACCCAGCTGCAACTCCTTAGGGGTAAGATTACTTTCTGTACTACCTTTATTTTCTTATATTCTATCCCCCTACAGCTTCTCACTGCCAGGGCAGGGTTAGATGGAATACTGGGAGGGAATTGTTCCCTGAGAGGGTGGGCAGCCCTGGCACAGGGTGCCCAGAGCAGCTGGGGCTGCCCCTGGATCCCTGGCAGTGCCCAAGGCCAGGCTGGACAGGGCTGGGAGCAGCCTGGGACAGTGGGAGTTGTCCATAGGAACAAGATGAGCTTTAAGGCCCATTCCCACCCAATCCACTCTAGGATTCCATGATCTCCCTGAATCTTCACCTCTGCACTGATTTCCAAGTGACATTCAGAGTTGTCATTGGGCTCCTCCACAGCACCTTTCATTAGCTGGGTGGGTCCAACCCTCAGCAGATCTTGGGCACAGCAGTGATAAAGGGATGTTGTCTCCATGGGTTTGGTCCATCAGTGCTGCCCTAGGAATATCTGGCCCATTTCAACCTCAGAAGTGCATTCAGCTTAATTGCAATTAAAGCAGCACTGTGAGGAGTGAACAAAACCTGGCTGGAAAGAGAAGGGATTGTTTTTGATGGGATGTGACTGAGCTGCAGAGCCCCAGATTCCTGGCAGAGAGGATCATCCCAACCTCCCCAGCACACAGACTGCCCTGTTGGGTTATGAATTTTATTTCATGTCTAACCTTGATATTTCTTTAGCTTCCAACATCCGTTGGCACTGGGTTAGCTGGGGTAAAACCTCCCAAGCCTCGTTTTCTTTTGTGTTTGTCATCCAGATAACTTCAGAAAAACTGACAATGTTGTCTTTCTCTCTGTCCTTCTCTATCTAATCAGGGAACTGCTGTAGGGATTTTTGTTTCCCAGCCTAGGCTTGCTAGTTAAAATGCCATCAAATGACACTTCTTCCCTCATGCCCTGCAAATTCTGGGATGCTGTGAGCAGACACTCCTTGATTCATAACTCAGCCATGCTGGAGAGAGAGTTTTAAATGTTCCTTACCTCCTGCTCTCCCTATTCTTAATGACTTCGTGCTTACTGACTTCCATCCAATTTTCCTGGCTCTTTCTGGGCTGAAGCCCAAGCTCTCCTAGATTGTGAGCAAAGACATGGGAGCATTTCTCAGCTCCTGCTTGGTGTTTGACTATCACTTCCCACAAGTGACTGCAGCACACAATTTCAATGCTTTTTTGCCACCACATCACAAACTCCTTTTGCAGTCCCCTGTCTCCCTCACCTGACAGCCTGGTTCTGGCACTTGCTCTTTCCCAGGCACTGAATTCCTCTGTTCCACAGGGATTTTCTCCAGGGGAGCTGCCTCACCTCCACCAGAGGTGCAGCTTGGTTTACAATCATGTGCAAACCTTTCTTAATCCCTAATTCAATTTTAACCCCTCAAAGCACCTCCCTTGTTTTTCCTGCCTTGTTTTCTGATCACAAATCTCTCCACAATCTCCTTTCTGATTACAAACCTCTCCAGAAAAACTTTCTCCAGGGGTTGTGTCCCTTCCATGCTAAAACATTCTGTGATTTACCTTTCATCACATTTAGGTATTTTTGGGGTAACACTGAACTGGATTAATCTTTCTATGAATTTCCTCTTGTTTTAAGGCATGGATTAGGTTCTTTTTGTCATCCTTTAGCAACAACATTTCCCCCCTCTTTTTGTCATCCATTAGCAACTTTCCCCTCCTCTGATTTAGGCTAAAAGTTGGGGAACTGTCCATTACACCTTGTCGAGGCACAAAACCCAATGTACAGCCACTACATCCAGACATTTATAACCTCCCTAATTCCTTCCAACAATGAACTGATCCTCTCCAAAGGGGAGAATTTTCTAAATCAGCAGCTAAATGAGCAAACACTATAAAAAGGCAAAGATAACCCATCACAACTGCACTTAGTTTGGATTCAATTATTTATGGTAATACTTCGTAATGAACTGGGAAATGCTCTGCAGCATGCTGTGTAAAATTAATGAAGTTTTAGGACTGGAATACCTCGCTGCTGCTCAGCGGCAATAAATCTTTTCTGAGTGCAGGAGGGAAGGCTGTGCATTTTAAATGCAGATTATAAAATGTGGAGATTAGCAGAGGGTGGGCTCTTGACTCTGTCAGAAGACAGCTCTATCAACACCAGCCCTGCTCTGCTGTCTGCCCCTTCCCTATTACTCCACTCACAAACACACCCACACCAGAACCTCCCAAGACTTTTAACTTTAACACTTTCTAAACCCAAGATGTCTTTATGGAGCTGGTGATTTTTCCATTGTATAAGTCCCATTGGAAGTCCTGAATCTCAGACCAAAAGCCCCACAGATCATCAGCCAGGGGAGAGGGACTTCAGCCACTTCTCTCTGTACTATGTCCCAGAAAAAAGAGCATCTGGGCTCCCTCTTTGGGCTCTCCTTATGTAGTGTGAGAATGAGCACATTTGATCCAAAATTCACTCTCTAAACCTGCTTGGCTCAGCCTCAGGTGTGGTGAAGCAGGGGATGGTGGCCCTGGGGCTGATCCCAGGCACAGCATTCCAACGTGCTGCTGGTGGGATCTGCAGGGACCCTCAGCACTGGCCCTGCCCTGCATCCCTCTCAGGGGAACCTTCTCAATCTCTACAGCCTGAAATTTAGGGTTGGAGTTAGGGTTACCCCTAGGGTTAGGTGAGGGCTATCCCCTGATTGAGGTGTAGCCAGGTTGGGCTTTTCTCCCAGGTAACAAGGGACAGGACAAGATGAAACAGCTTCAAGTTGCACCAGGGGAGGTTTAGATTGGGTATTTGGAAAAAAAATCTGCAGGAAAAGACTGGTCAAGCACTGGAAGAGCTGCCCAGGGCAGTGGTGGGGGCACCATCCCTGAGGGGGCTTTAAAAGCCACGTGGATGTGACACTTGGGGACATGGTTTGGCAGGGCTGGGAGAATGGTTGGGCTTGATCTTAGGGGGGTTTTCCAACCTGAATGATCCTGCTGTGGTTCCTCTGTGTGCAGCCCACCTGTGTTTTGTGCCCTTGATGCCTTTTTCAACCTGTACATGAAACAACACTCACATTTGAAATTATATTAGTACAGGAGGTGATATGAAAGCTGGTCTTTGTTGGAGGCCTTCAGGGGCAGTTATGGAATAATGTCCACAAAAGCCCACCCCCACGGGGGTGCAGGCAGTTTTAGAAATTTGGTAAATTAGCATCATTGACAAGAAGCAGCAATTAGAAGCACAAGTGGTGATGCAACTCCCACCCATAGGTAAATTCCCTTCTAAGTCTTCCCCCCCTCACATGGGACTGGTACTTTGTTGATGGAAATGTCTCTGAAAAGCTGTTTTTCCACCTTGGTTGCCAGGGAGAGCCAAGATAGGACAGGCTCTTTGGAATATGTTTTCTCTTTTTACCTAGGGAAAGAGCATGGAAAACTACAGGGAAAACTGGCCACTAATACAACAAATATATGTGTAAAGAATACAGAGAACAAATTGATGCCTTGGAGTGTCTACCTAGAACAGAGGCTAGACAGAATTAAAGGAATAAAGTAGGTACTTATTGAAGGCCTTCAATGGATACACCTTGGTCAGAGCAAGAGCCTGGCAGAGGCTACACCCGAGATAGATAAAAGTCACAAGTTTTTCACACAGATATAAGTTTGGTCTATTTGCATATCAGGGGTTAATTGTCCAATTACAGGTAATGAAGTCACATTCCCCCACTTTGCTCTCCCCAATTCACTTTTGTTTATACTTTTTTGGGCCTGAGGCTGCAATGATGCCCTTGGTTCCCATCTGGAAAAGGATTGTTCTGTCTGACCAAAATGTGAAGAGAGCTTACTGACACTGTACAAGGAGTTCAGAGTTATACACTAATGCAGGATCTAGAAAATATTACAGGTAAAATTTAAGGCATCAGTATGAAAGAAAAAAAGGTTAAAATGAAAACAGCATCACCCTGAAAGTCAGGTCATGGCACAAACCGTGTGCCAGCTGTGCCAGCTGTGCCTTCCCTGCTGTCTCTTACAGCATGCTGCCAAGGGATAAGGCACTCTGGAAAAGGATTGTTCTGTCTGACCAAAATGTGAGGAGAGCTTTCTGACACTCTACAAGAAGTTCAGTTATACACCAGTGCAGTACAGGGTCTGGAAAATAGAAAAGCTAAAAACTTAAGGCATCAGCATGAAAGAATAAAAATGAAAAGGGCATCACCCTAGAGGCCATGGTGTGGCACAAACCGCATGCCAGCTGTGCCAGCTGTGCCATCCCTGCTGTCTCACTGCCTCTCTCTCTCCTACAGCATGCTGCCAAAGGACAAGGCACTCTAGAAGGAGTGTCACCAGAGTTATACACTAGTGCAGTACAGGGTCTGGAAAATATAAAGCTAAAAACTTAAGGCATCAATATGAAAGAATAAAAATGAAAACGGCATCACCCTGAAAGCCGCGGCATGGCACAAACCGTGTGCCAGCTGTGCCAGCTGTGCCTTCCGTGCTGTCTCACTGCCTCTCTCTCTCCTACAGCATGCTGCCAAGGGACAAGGCACTCTACCTCACCTAAGGCTCAGCACCCCTTGGAGGAGGCTCACCAGAAGGACACTTGAGAGGGTCAATGCTCCAGCCCCCGGAGGCACGAGCGGTCGGACGGGCGGCGCGGCTCCACCGCACCTCGGCGCTGGCTTCGTTTCCAGGCTCTAAGAGCAGTTTTCTCTTTTTTTTTTTCCCTTTTCTTTTTGAACTCTAAACAAAAAAAAAAAAATAGGTCTACTTTCTGTGGAAGTTTTCCCCCCTCCCACCACCTCCCCCCAAAAAAACCCCACCTCGTAAACCGCAAAGAACAAAAAAAGAAATAAAGAGAGAAAATTCAAATAAAAATAATAAAACAAGCGCAAAACCAACAAAAAAATGATGAAGTTAAACTAAGGACACCGTTTTTCTGCTTGCCATCAGCTTAGCTATGGACTATTTTCCTAGTGAACTGCTTTTAGACGCAGCATAAACCCAGGTCTGGTGTCCTGCAGCATTAGGCCAGCTCAGTAGGAGGATGCACTCTTTTGACTTGCTAACAGCACTAAACTTTGTGCAAGAAAATGTGAAGTTTGTGTGAATATTGTACATGCAAAGGCCTTGGATGGTCTGGCGACAAAAAAATTACAAAAATAAATAAAAACTATTGCTACGTAGGTGGGGGAGAGAGCAGAAGGCAAACTATGAGAGGACAAATGTGAAAGAGATCATGAAAATATAATTTGTTGGATAGTTGTAAGTAGTTTACTAAGTGTTTTAGAGCTGTGCTAAAGACATCTTTAAGATTTTTTTGTGAGAGAAATTAGTAGTTTACTTTATAGTAAAAGCATTTTATATTAATTGTAGCACATTTTTTAGTTATACATAGAAGGGAGATGTGTATAAAAAAACAACAAAAAAAGCCTGCCAAACTTGTTTCTATTATTTGTACAGCAAGAAATGGACAATTTATATCCATGTTGTATGGCATTATTATTTTTTTCCCGCCATATGTCCATCTATTTAAAAAAATTGCTGACAATGATTTTTGTCTATTTATGAAAAAATTAGAGAGCATAATTACAGTTTCTCATAAGGTGCATTTTTGGGGTTTTTTATTTTTTATTTTGTTTGAGGGTGCTGCTTTAGCAGCACCTGGCACATTCGGTTCACAATGCTTATCTTACCTTTCTTTATAATAAAACATATGAAAAGTAGAGCTGAAGCAGTCTCTCCTTTTTCTGGGGGACATCCTGGATGTGGCCTCTGCCTTGTCCTCCTCAGCTTTCCAACCCTCTCTCCTGTCCCACCACATCCTCACCTGCCCCACCCTCTTCTCACTCTGCAATATCAAAGTAACTAATGTCATAATAAATACACAATGGTTAAAATAAGGGGGGAAAATGGAATATTATGAAAACCTTTCTGGGGTTATCATAGCAAGGTGTGACAGTGTTCACAGGGGTCTCGGGTTGCGGGAAGAGAAAAGGATCAGACTCCATGGTTCAGAAGGCTGGTTTATTATTTTATAATATATATTACATTAAAACTATACTAAAATAATAGAAGAAAGGATTTCATCAGAAGGCTGGCTAAGAATAGAATAGCAAAGAATGATAACAAAGGTTTGTGGCTTGGCTCTCTGTCCAAGCCAGCTGACTGTGATTGGCCATTAATTACAAACATCCAACATGGGCTAATCACAGATGCACCTGTTGCATCCCACAGCAGCAGATAATCAATGTTTACATTTTGTTCCTGAGGCCTTTCAGCTTCTCAGGAGGAAAAATCCTAAGGAAAGGATTTTCTATAAAAGATGTCCGTGACAGCAAGGAGACAGGATTTCCTCCAGAGAGAGCATCTGGAAGGTCTGGAAGGGATCATCACGGGGGCCTTGGTGCCACCAGGTGCCTGTGGTTTGTCCCCTCTGAAGGAAGGTGCCACCCATGCTGTCCATCCCCCTGATGTCCATCCCCAGCTCTGTCACCTTTGGGTCACTGTGGCCGTGGATTTGGAGCCCTTTGCAGACCCCCACTGAGGAGGTTTGTGGGGCATCACCCCAGGGAGCCACTGAAAGGTGACCTTGACAATTTAGGGGCAGCTGTGCAAAGCAATAACCACATTTTGACAGCTTTCTGGCCACCTCCCTACATTTCTGCAGAGCAGAAGAGAAGCACTTCTGCTTCTGTGCAAGGGCTGGAGGCTGCTCTGGGGCACCACGAGGGCACAGTGACCCATCTCCAGCCCTGGGCATGTGGGGCCATCTGGGGAATGGAGGGCAGTTGGCTATTAGAGGGCCTGGAGCATTAATGAGAAATTGTGGGGCTTTCCAAACCACTTTAATCCCTGCTAATCTCTAAATTTGCATGATGGCAGCTGTGCTTAAATGGTGTTCCAGCTGTTGGCTAATTGTCATGGGGCTGGAATTGCTCCAGGGAAGGGACTGGGAGCTGAGCCTGCCGTCCACCATCACAGAGACAGACACAGAGTGGTTTGGGATGAAGGGACCTTAAAGCCCATCTCAACCCATCCCTGTGCTGGTGTTCGCAGGAGTCCCAGAACTAGGGAAGAGACGAGGATTTGACTCCATGTTTCAGAAGGCTTGATTTATTATCTTATGATAGATATTATATTAAAACTATACTAAAAGAAAAGAAAAAAGAATTTCACCAGAAGGTTAGCAAGGAATAGAAAGGAATGGAATGATAATAAAACCTTGTGACTGACCAGAGTCCAAGCCAGCTGACTGTGATTGGCCATTAATTACAAACAACTACATGAGACCAATCACAAATGCACCTATTGCATTCCACAGCAGCAGATAATTATTGTTTTCTTTTCCTCTGAGGCCTCTCAGCTTCTCAGGAGAAAAAATCCTAATGAAAGGATTTTTCATAAAATGTGTCTGTGACACATCCTCTGCCATGGGCAGGACACCTTCCACTGCCCCAGGATGCTCCAGCCTGGCCTTGGACATTTCCAGGGATCCAGGGGCAGCCACAGCTTCTCTGGGCACCCTGTGCCAGAGCTTCCCCACCCTCACAAGGGAAAAATCCTTCTCAATATCCTGAATTTCTTCTCTTTCAGTTTAAATCCATTCCCACTTGTCCTGTCACTCTCTGCCTTTCCAATTAGCTGTTCTCTACTTTTACCTCTCTGCAAGTGCTGGAAGGACACATCCAGTTCAACCACGGGGTTCAGCCCAGCCTGGAGGGTCAGGACCTGGGGCCCTGGGCCAGGCAGGGCTGGTGGAGCTGGGGGAGCTTCTCCCTGCTCTGAACCCTGGGTCTGTTATTAACAGCACTGGAAAATTCAGTAGCTGGGTCTCAAGAAGCCTCAGGGCAGGGTGAGCTCTCCCTAAACCTCGCCTGTGTGCCTAACCTCCCTTTAAAAACCTTTAAATTCCGGGCAGATAACCTAAATCTCTCTCCCTACAAAGCAAATCCCTTGCTTTTGAACGTGGGCAAGAATTTATTGCTTTCCTTGTCGCGGTAATTTTTCCCATATTTGAAGAAGGATATTGGCTCCCCTTCGCCTCCTCTACAGTTGCCCCAAAGGCAGGGTGATGTTCTGGGGCAGGATGAGCTGTGGAGCTCCCAGTTCAAGTCAAAGAGCACTGGTTGGGTCCTCAAAAGGCTCTGGAGCAGCTTTGGGGCAGGGTTTGCAGGGCAGGACCAAGGCAGGAATTCCCAGATTTTGAGCTAATGATGGACAGGGATGTGAAGGGGCAGGGAGAGCCCTGGCTAATTGACTTTGGTTAATGAACACATAATTAGCAGTGCCGTGGGTGTAATAAGGGGTTTAACAAAGCTCAGCAGCAGCATCTCAGTGCTGTTAACCCTTCAAGCACTGCCCCAGGGGGGTGCCATGCCTGGCTCCCACAGAAATGGGGAATGTCCACAACATCCCACGGCCCCAGCAGGACACAGCCTCCCAAACAGCCAGGGTGTGTGGGGAGAGTCTGCTCCTCACCTGTGGATTCTCCTGTGGCACCACTATGAGCTGTGGGGCCACCAATGCCCCAACAGGGCTGGGAGGACACTTTGCTACATCTGTGTTATCATTGCTGAGGTGACGGAGTGGAAGGGAAATACTGAGAGAAGGATCAAAGGAAAGAACTTCCTCTGACAAATCCCAGGTCCCTGACAGCTGCAGCACACGCTGGGAGCAGGGACCTTGTGCCAACCTTGGTGAGGTCCTGGTGCCCACCCAGGGCAGATCTGAGCCTTGGCCAGTGTCCCTGTTGCCAAAGGTGCTGGCATGCAGAGTGAGTCCATGGGGAGGGACTGTCACAGACACATTTTATGAAAAATCCTTTCCTTAAGATTTTTCCTCCTGAGAAACTGAGAGGCCTCAGGAACAAAATGTAAACAATGATTATCTGCTGCTGTGGAATGCAACAGGTGCATCTGTGATTGGTCTTATGTGGTTGTTTCTAATTAATGGCCAATCACAGCCCAGCTGTCTCAGACTCTCTGGTCAGTCACAAGATTTTATTATCATTCTTTTCCTGCCTTCCCAGCTCGCCTTCTGATGAAATCCTTTCTTCTATTCTTTTAGTACAGTTTTAATATAACATATATCATGAAATAAAAAAATCAGCCTTCTAAAACATGGAGTCAGATCCTCATCTCTTCCCTCGTCTTGGGACCCCTGTGAACACGGTCACAAAGGACACGAGCTGTAGCCCTGGGAGCTGGCTCTGGGCACCAGGACCCTCAGGCTGGCAGTGCCAGGCACAGGTTGGGTGTCAGACCCAGCACAGCACCTCCAGCTCCTCCTCCTGCTGTGCCTCACCAAGGTGGGGCCACCAGAACATCCACACTGCCACCGTGGCATGGCCCAGCCCAGAGACAAGCGTGGGATCATGGAATCACTGAATGCTTTGGGCTGGGAGGGACTTTAAAGCTCATCATTTAAAGCTCACCTTCCACTGTCCCAGGGTGCTCCAAGCCCTGTCCAGCCTGGCTTTGGGCACTGCCAGGGATCCAGGGGCAGCCACAACTGCTCTGGGCACCCTGTGCCAGGGCCTGCCCACCCTCACAGGGAACAATTCCTTCCTAACATAATCTAAATGTCTCCTCTTTCATTTGGATCCCATTCCCCTTGTCCTGTCACTGCAGTTCCTGAGGAAGAGCCACTCTCCCCTTCCCTGTAGCCCCTTCACACCCTGGGAAGGTGCTCTGAGGTCTCCACACAACCTTCTCTCCTCCAGGCTGAACAGCCCCAGCTCTCTCAGCCTCTCTCCACAGGGAAGCCTCAGCAACTCCATGGCCTCCTCTGGACTTCTCCAACAGTTCCACATCCTCCTTTTCCATGCACCAGAGCTGCCCCCAGTGCTCCAGGAACAAGGGCTGGGATGGGAACCTCCTCAGCAGGACCAGCTGTGCCTCTCCTGCCCTCTGCCCACTGCTGTCCCCAGGGCCTGGAAGGGCTCTGCCCACCAAGCAAACACGACAGGAGGCACCTTTGCCATCCTTCTGCAGACTGGAGGGCCCAAAAAGGAGCCTGTGTCTCACAGGGGTGAAGCTTTGCTTTCCCTCCATGTGCTCTACCTTGCAGCAGGAGGTTTGTGATTCCCTAAACCTCAGCATCCCCTTGGCAGCTCCTCACAGAGAGCAGGCAGAACATGAGGAGTGCAAAATTCCCAGTTTGAGTGATGATTTTTGAAGATGAAGAGAGAAATAACAATTGCTCTGGATGAAATACTGTGCTGGCCAGGAGGGTAATTGAGAGTCAGAGTTGAGATCAGATGTTTTATCACTGTCTCCTCAACTCTTCTTGACTTTCAACTGCAATTTGATAAATCAGGACAATACCTGGCACGGTAATTGCTGGACATTTTATTCCTAGTGGGATTACTTTATTCCAACTGCAGGAACATTAGAGAACTTTCTGTTGCTCTGCCATTATTATTGTGGGCACAGAGGTCAGATAAAGCAGGGCTTGGGAGGTGGTGTTTGTGCAGATGAGACTGGTGAGCTCATTTCAGGTGTTTGTGCAGCTCAGCGCCTTCAGCAGAGCTCAGCCTCCTCCTTCTTCACCTCCAGGGCTCCTCTCCACACCCTGCCCTGCTCCTCTCCCTGTGTTCATGCTCCCATTGTGGCTCTGAGGCACCAAAACCTGGGAACACACAGAGAGAGCAGCAAGGGCTGGGAGATGCTGCACTGCTCTCCCTCCTCATGGCCTTTAAGGGCAGCCAGGTGGGGACCTGCAGCTGCCTGAAGTCACTGCCAGCACTCAGCCACAGAGGCAGAATGCAATTCCTCAGCCTGTGATCCCATTAAAATTTTATGATGAATGAAGCTTCCTGCACTGTGAGTCTGTGGGAGAGAGTAACACTTCCACTGTTCTTCAATGTGTAATTAAAGCACATTTCATTGCTTCCCAGATGGGTTTTTGGTCATGGCAGGTGGGTATGGCTATAAAATGACACTTATTTTAGATGGGATACAGACCAGAGGTCAGTGCCTTGTGCAAGCCAGGAGAGCCATGATTGCCCTGGGCTGTCCATCTCCCTCAGAGCTGCTGCTTGTGGAGGGAAGGCAGATGGAAAATGTGGATCCATCTGTCCTGTCAGAGACATCTTTTATGGAAAATCCTTTCCTTAGGATTTTTCCTCCTGAGAAGCTGAAAGGCCTCAGGAACAAAATGTAAACAATGGTTATCTGCTGCTGTGGAATGCAACAGGTGCATCTGTGATTGGCCCATGTTGGATGTTTGTAATTAATGGCAAATCACAGTCAGCTGGCTCGGACAGAGAGCTGAGCCACAAACTTTGTTATCATTCTTCCCTATTCTATTCTTAGCTAGCCTTCTGATGAAATCCTTTCTTCTATTCTTTTAGTATGCTTTTAATGCAATATATATAATAAAATAATAAATCAGCCTTCTGAACCATGGAGTCTGATCCTTTTCTCTTCCCGCAACCCGAGACCCCTGTGAACACGGTCACACTGTCCTAAAGGGTCTGCTGGAGCCTGGTGTGACTTCACCCTCCTCTTACACCCCCCTGTCCCATGGCTGAGCATCCCTGTCCACATTGCCATCAGCACACCCTTCAGCTGAGCAGCTGCTCCACAGCCAGGTTCCTTCCTTCCTCAACCCTTCCCATAGCTCTGGCAAAAGGGGGAAATTAAAAATGCCACCTGTTATTAATAAACAGGCTGAAAATCCTGTTGGTCTCTGAAAAATTCCCAGGCAAAACCAGCAACTCCCCTCTGGATTCCCTCCTGATCACCCACAGACTGGTGACAGCTCACTGTGGGCACCTCTGGGGGATGTGGCTCCTGCAGCCCTGTCTTGGTTTGAACAGCCAGGTGTCTGCTAAGGAAGGCAGAAGCCTCCCCTGAAATAGAAAATGAAAACCCCTTCCCTCTGAATTATTATAATTTTGAAATTAAGGGGCTCCCAAAGATATGGGAGTAGGAATAACAGTTATTTACTAAGAAAATGAAAAAATACAAATGTAATAGTACAAAACAAAGTACTGCCAGAGTGATCACAGGCCCTGTCCCCTGTGTGCCAGGGGGTGTCCCAGCCCCATCCCATGGGGGCTCAGCCCTCCTGCAGTGCCAGCTGTGGCTCTGCTGCAGCAGGGATCCTGCACAAGGGGGGAGTTTTCCTCTGCAGCTCCAGGGCTGCTGCAGATGGGCCTGGGCTCCCTCTGGCCATGCAGGGCAGCAGAAAGCTGCTCCTCTGGCAATGCAGGGGGCAAAGGCTGCTGTGCTGGGCCAGGCTCAGATTGGATCCAGGTAGGAATGCTTGGCTCCTCCCCTGGGCGGAGCATCTCCCCATGGGATGCTGGGATTGGATCAGCCCTGCAGGGACACTCAGTGGCCATGGGCAGCAGAGATCTCCTGGAGGGAGGGTTGGCTGTGGGAGAGAGAAAGAAAACTGCCCCAGGAACAGCAGAGAACTGCCCCAGCTCTGACAGATGGCAAATAGAATATACACACCCCAGCCACATCTTGCATTTCCAACTCAAGACAACCCCTGATTTAACCCCTCCATCCCTGATTTAATCCTGCATTTCAGCCCTGTGGGGAACTTCCCCATGTGGAGCAGCAGGACCACTGGCTGGAGAGAGCCACCTGGCCACCTCAACTGCAGCCAGCTTCACCCAACATCCCTGTGGGCTCCATGCAGCAGGAACACCCAGGGTCAGACTGCCTCTCTCCATCTCCCTGGGCACATGGAGTGTGTCATCATTTCTGTCTCCTGAGTAGGAGCTGGTAACTCCCACAACCCAGAGGAGGCCTGGAAGAAGTCCCAGGGATTTGGGATTTCTCCAGGAGACAGACTGGCTTGGGGGAAGTTAGCAGAGAAACAGGATAAAGGCATTTCAAACCATATTGAACTTTTTTTTTTTTCATCTTTCTGGAGTGCACAGAAACAGGATGAAGGAATTTCAGACCATATTGAACCATATTTTTTTTCCTCTTTCTGGAGTGCACAGACTGTCAGAACATGAGATAGCATCTCCAGAAGCACTACACTGCAAGGAGATTTATTGGCTTGGTGCACAGTTTATAATAAATTTTTTTCCCCAAGCAATTTACACCAAATATTTCAGTAGTTATGCAGGGGAGTTTTTATAATTAGAGCTTTATTTGAGTGCTTTAATTGTGGCTGGTCTTTTGAGTAGTCCTACCCTTCAGGAAGCTCATCCTGTCTCCCACTCTCTTCAGTGAATGTGGGATACAAAGGGAAAAAGGCCACAGGCACTCCCCCAGTTTTCCTACCAACACTCTGGAAATGGCCCATGGGGAGGCTTTTCCAGCTTCTAAAATTACCAAGGAAATAGGTGGGGCAGGATGGATTTGAGGGCCTTTTCCACCCTCAGATCTCATCTCTTGGGAGCTCCTCATTTCAATTCTCTCATGGATTGTCCCCCTTGCTGATGGCACCCTGGCAGGCAAGTCCCAGCTTCCTCCTGGAGCTGCAGCAGTGCCCACAGGGACTGTCCCCTTCCATTGAAATCACAGGGAAATAAAAGCCAGCCACAAAAAAAACCTTAAATTTTTGAGGGTATTTCTGCCAAAACACCAGGGGCACTCAGAGCCTCTCTCAGCACTCAATAATTCCATTGGGAGCATTCACAAAATCTACACCAGGTTTGGGCTCCGAATATGAAGAGGAAAAAAGCAGCTAAATATCTTATTTTGAATAATTGAAAAGCAATCTAAAGTCATGCTGCAAAACAAATGCACGATTCCCCATTTTACAGATTAGAAAAATTTTATTTCTTGACACACCCCACCCCCACTAATTCAAACTCTCAATCAAAAGTTTCATAGGTTTATGTTGCTTTGTATTTCCTTTGACCTCTTCAAAATACTGAATTCATTAAAGCAAGAAATGCCCAAGAATTGATTTTTTTTCTTTTCTCTGCACTGAAATGTCTCAACACTTCACTTTTTCCCTTTCAAGTTGCCATTTTTACACAATTTCAGGCATTATTTAGAGCTATAGAGTTGAAAAAACTCAAAAACCTGAGAGAGTACATCTCCTCTTCCCTATAAACATTTGCCATCCATCCCTTTGTATTCTCATTTTTGGCACAGAGGAAGAGAAAGAGAGAAACAAGCGAGAGCGAGGGCAGGAACTGGAGACATGAATAATTTCTTCTTTCTCAAAACCCAGAATGAAAAGAATACAGAATGAGACATAAACTTTAAATTTCTTTCTTTCATCTGTGAATTTCCCATGAAAAGATAATAACACACCTCCAGTGCATCCTTTTCTTCAGCTCCTCTGACACACCGATCCCTGGCAGGAAGGCAGGGGAATATTTGGGTTCGCAGGGGAGTGACCAAAACCCTTTTGAGGGGATCTGGATTTGCAGAGACATCAACACCATGAGGAGACCTGGCTTTGCAGGATTTTCCAGGTAGAGCCATGCAAATAATCAGTGCAGCTCTGTGAGGGTGGGGTGAGCACAAAATGGGGCATTTCTGCCATGCCTGGATGTTCTCCTTGGGGACACTTGGCTGCACTGGAGAGAGCTGTGGATTGTTGCCTTTTGGAGGTGGAAATAGCCAAATTCTGCTGGATGTCAGAGCAGAAAGATGAGCTCCTGGAAGGTTTAGCACAGGGAATGGTTTGGGTTGGGAAGGACCTTAATGCTCATCCCATCCCACCCCTGCCATGGCAGGGACACCTTCCACTGTCCCAGGTGCTCCAAGCCCTGTCCAGCCTGGCCTTGGGCACTGCCAGGGATCCAGAGGCAGCCATCCTCTGCCAGTGAACACCTTCTGAGTAAAGAATTTCCTCCTAAATCCTAACCTAAATCTCCCCTTTTTTATTTTTAAAACTAAAAATGTTTTAGTTTTAGACTTTTCCTGTCCCTGCTGGTGTAAGAGCTGCTCTCCCTCTTTTCCACAAGCCCTTTTCAAGGCTGCTCAATGCTGTCCCCAGAGTCTCCTCTGCTCTGCACTGAACCACTCCAGCTCTCTCAGCCTTTGCAGGACCATCAATAACAGCAAGTGAGGATTTTAGCAAAGTGCCCCAGAAGGAACAGCTGATCCTTAATGCTTTTGGAGGGCTTACATCAAGCCAGCTTTATGGTGTAGCATGATGAGGTGTTGTTTAATTCTGTTAAACCACCAGGCAGGTTTATGTCACCACAAGCCCCTACTTGGGTAATAATTAGCATCGAGTCTATGATTGCAGAAGGCTGATCAATTGCTATATATTATATTATATTATATTATATTATATTATATTATATTATATTATATTATATTATATTATATTATATTTATTATATTGTATTGTATTGTATCGTATCGTATCGTATCGTATTATGCTATACTAAAACTATACTAAAGAATACAGAAAGGATACAGACAAAAGGGTAACAAGATATTGATGAAAAACTCATGACTCGCCAGAGTCCTGACACAGCTGGACTGTGATTGGTCATTAAGTCAAAACAATTCACATGTTGGATAAACAATCTCCAACCACATTCCAAAGCAGCAAACATAGGAGAAGCAATCAGATAATTATTGTTTTCATTTTTCTCTGAGGCTTCTCAGCATCCCAGGAGAAAAATCGTGGGCAAAGGGATTTTTCAGAATACATGACAGTGACATCACCCAGCCCTGCTCCTGGGGACAGCCCATGGCCCTGACCCTGCACAGAGAGTACCAGAGGCACCCCAAGCTCCTTGGGAGCCCCTTGTCTTATCAGCACCTAAGTGTTTGCCCTGGGATAACCTCCAAGAGCCAAATCCCATTAAGAGCTGCCTGTCTGGGAGCTGGTTTGACTTTGCCAGGCACAGGGGAAGAGGTTGGCTGTGAAAACCCAACAGGAGAGAAGGTTTTCCTCGAAGCTGAGCGATACAGAGCTCAGCTGGCAGTTCCTGGAGAGCCACGAGAGCCTTCTGTTCCTGCAGCTTTTCACCATTCCTCCTAATTATGATGTTTTAGGCATGAAATCTGCTCTGGGGTTTGAAGCAGCAGTGAGGATCATCCACTGCCAGCATGACACTGAATGCACAGCAGGCCAGGGCTGGGGGACACGTGGGCTGTCACAGGAGCTTTGAGCAACACAGCCCAGCAGATGTTTTATCCCCACGTCCCTCCCTTGCTGATGGTGGGGCAGGGGTACATTTCCAACCCCCAGCAGTGCATGGGGATGTCGCCAGCTGGGGTCTCTGTACAAATCACAAACAGGACAGGACTGCTGGAACGTGCCTTGAGCTGTTTGATTTTCCAGCATCAGCCTCATGACAGCTTTATGACAATGGGAAGGTGCCACCAGCTCACATCCCAGGCAGCAGACAAAGAACTTAATGTTACAACTCACTTTATAAGTTTTTTGACCAATCACACAAAGCAAAAGCACATTGACAGTAGTTCTGTCCAACCAGTATAAGCACATGTACCTTTGGTTAAAAATGCTTGCTTATTTCAAATACAATACCTGCTTGTGAGCCTTAAAGCACAATGCACAGAGCTCCATTATTAAGCTTCAAACTTCTTAATGTCTCACTAGATAAACTTTTCTGTAGCTTAGGGAGTTATTCTAGACAAGTGTTAATACACAGATCATTGTTCTATTTGTCCTTGCTTTTCTACAGTTTAAATAATTTTTCTGCTGACCAATGGCTGCTGCATAGCTCTAATCACAGTTCTGTTGTCTCTGAGGCCTGCCTTTTGCAGCTTTCCCAAAACCCTCTGTTTTATGGATTCCCACACGTGGAGACACCCAGAGCACCTGGTGTGACCACAGCAGGGTTTGTTGCGTGTTTATAGAACCATGTCACACAATCACAGAGGAGTTTGGCTTGGAGAGACCTTAAAGCTCAGCTCATCCCATCCCTGCTGTGGGCAGGGACATCTTCCCCTATCCCAGGGTGCTCCAAGGGCAAAAGTGGCATCCCTGTCAGTGGCTATCCCTGTCTGTGACCATCCCTGTCAGTGGCCATCCCTGTCTGTGACCATCCCTGACTGTGGCCATCCCTGTCTGTGACCATCCCTGACTGTGGCCATCCCTCACTGGTGGCTATCCAGGCCACAGAGTGTTGGGGCTGGAAGAGCCATGTTTTGCACATCTGTGCACATCTGCAGCACTCTCAGGATGAGGCCTGGGAGATGCATTCAGCTCTTTTGTTTGGGCCCTGTCTCTGTGAAAACCCTGAGGAGTTTGTGAGGCTGCTGTTAATGCTCTTCCTTCCACACAGGATGGAGAGGGAGCAGAGGAGCACAGAGACAAAATGCTTTGGCAGAACACCTGAAAACTGCCAGTGTCCCATCCATGGAGGTGTCCAAGGCCAGGCAGGACAGGGCTTGGAACAACCTGGCCTGGTGCAAGTTATTCCTGCCCATGGCAGGGGGAGGAACGAGCTGAGCTTTAGTGCTCCTTTCGAACCTGGATTGGAGATGGCCACCAACACCTGGGGGAGAGACAAGACTTTCAGAAACTCAAAAAAAAGCTCTTTACTAAAATAAACACCAGTGAAAATACAGCAAGGAGCTCCCAAAAGCAGAGCAGCCCCACACCAAGAGTCCCACAGCAAGGGCCAGATGACCACAGAAGGCTGGACAGGTTCAGGGCTGCCTTTTGGGGTGAGCAGCCCAACCTGGCTATGCAACACAGGACAGAGGTTTCCTGTGATATTTGCAGTGCCCAGGGGCCAGATGACCACAGAAGGCTGGGCAGGTTCAGGGCTGGGGACAGGGCTGCCCTTTGGGGTGAGTGGCCCAGCCTGGTTATGCAACACAGGACAGAGGTTTCCGGTGATATTTGCAGTGCCCGGGGTGCAGGGCCCGCCTCCCCCCGCAGACCTTTGCACTCCCAGCTCGGCTGCTCAGTTCATTATCTTGCGGTTTGAAACAATACAGGAAGGATGTAGGTGTTTGCAAGAAGGGGAGGAGGAGGAGGAGGGGGAAGGGGAAGGGAGGGAGGCAGGCTGGGCCGCATCGCTCAGAGCGCTCACCCACACACGCTGCTTGACGGGGTGACATTAATTTGGGGCAGAAAAGGGCAGAAAAGGGTCAGGTTGCCACCAGAGCTGAACTGGGAGGGGCAGAGGTGCCATCCTGTGTCATCCATGGGGATGGGTTATTGGTGATATTTTTGCCTGGGGAATGGTGCCTCTGACTCCATTGATATCAGAAGGCTAATTAATTCCTTTATTCCATTATATTATGTTATTATATTATATTATATTATATTATATTATATTATATTATATTATATTATATTATATTATATCTGAACTGAATCTGCACAAGCACCCAACTCAACTGCCCTGAATCTTGTGACTGCCTGCTGACCCACAGTCTGCACACACCTGGCCCTGACAGGCCAAGGAAACAAAACACCATCACTGTGGGTAAACAATCTCCACACTGCATTCTGCTTTGGAACGACACAGGAGCAGCAAATGAGATAAGGATTGTTTTGATCATTCTCTTCTCTGCTTCTCTCAGGTTCAGAGAATGTGAATCCCACAATGGGGATCTTATGGCACCTCATGCCACACTCCAGTTCATTTCTCTGCTGGAGGGATGAACTGGGAATGCAGCAGACAGGATGGAAGTGAGGATGGCTCCATGGCTCTAATTGAACAGCTGGGAGCAGGATGAGGTGCAGGCAGCCCCCAAGGTCCGTAGGAGGCCCAGCAGTGTGCAGAGAGCCTGGGCAAGAGGCAGACAGGAGCTCAGCCCCAGGGAATTGCCATGGGATATTTGATGATGAAGGGATGGATGGACCTGGCTCATACAGCCCCATGGGTCCCAGGAGTTGTGACTGCCCTGGGCACTCCAGAAGGAGTGGGAGACTCTGAGGAGCAGGCAGATGTGAGCACTGCACCTCACCTGGTAACAGAGCACATGGAGGAACAGCAGCAAAGGGGTGGGAACCAGGAGCATTGTGTATTTCCCATCTACAGCTCTGACATTCCTCCTGAAGCACAACTGTCCTGCTTCCAGCTGGGATGGAGTTAATTTTCCTCTCAGGATCTGGCCAGTGCTGTGTTTTGGGCTCGGTATGAGAATAATGCTGATAACACACTGATGTTTTAGTTGTTGCTAAGGAGTGCTTACCCTAAATCAAGGGCTCTGCAGTGTCTCATGCTCTGCCAGCAGGCAGGAGGAGCCAGGAGGGAGCATGGCCAGGACAGCTGATCCCAAGTGGCCAGAAGGATGTTCCATAGCATAGACCATCATGGCCAGTAGAGAAACTGGGGAGAGACTGGCCAGGAGGGGCAATCACTGCTGGGGGCTGGGCTGGGCATCAGTCAGGGCTGGTGAGTGGCTGTAATGGGTATCACTTGTCTTTCTTGGGGTTTATTTTTGTCTCTGTTTTTTTTTTTTTTTAATTTCCATTTTAACTCTTCTTTTTGTTATATTATTATTTTACTTTATTTCAATTATCAAACTCTTTTTATCTCAGCCCCTGGGTGTTTTATTTTTCTGGTTCCCCTCCCATCCCAGGGGTGTGGGGGAATAAGCAGCAGCTGTGTGGTGCTGAGTTACCAGCTGGGGCTAAATCACAACAAGAATAAAGCCAAATATTTGGGGTTGTACATTTTGTGTACAAGAAGAAACCACGCCAGACCAGTGTTATTTTGAAAGCTTCACTTTGGAAAAGTACTGAATTGCTTTGTGGAAAGATACCCTCATTTGAAAAGTATTTGATGGCATTGGCATCATGTTACTATCGTATCTAAAGTTGGGCTTGTAGCAAGACAGCAACAGATCAGCAAATGAGTAATTTTATTTTTTTTTCCATGGAAACCCTTCTGGAGTGCACAGGGCACTGTGGCTGATCCCCAAAGTGCCAGGCAGCCCCTGTGCCCCCTGCCTGGGAAAGCTGACCCCAATCTGGGTTTCTGCACAGGGTTTTGTCCCAGCCCTACAGCAGGGTCACAGCCCCAGAGCAGAGTCATAGGAGCCTCCTTGAGCCAGGTCTCATGAGCTCTTGGAGGTCTATTTCTCACCCAAGATAGCTCAGCTACCTTTGGAGGCACAAAAATCAGCAAGATGGCTTCTGTTGCAGTGTTGAAAATGAAAAGGTTTAATAAAAGGTAAAATAGCAAGCAGAGAAAAACTGATCCAGGTGCCAGAGGTTCTTGTTCTGTTCTTTTTCTAGTCAATTGCCCAGGTGGGACTTTTTGGCTTCTGAACAATTGGCTATGCTTAAGTTTAAGATGAAGTCCCTCAGGTCCTATGAGGTGTCTTTTCATCTCATTGAGCAGAGAAACTTCTGGGCTTCTTTCCTTTTCAAGGGGACAAAGGAGAGTTTTGTCACTCCCTCACAGGGGACACATTCCCATAGAGCAGAGCCATGGGATACACGCAGTACCTGGGGCCAGCACGCAGCCCTGTAAACCAGGGGGCAGCTCAGCTCAGCCTGGGCATTCCGGGGTGCTGCTGAGGACCCCTGGCTCTGGGGAGGGAGCTGGCAGCAATCCAGAGTGGGATCCAGTGAAAGGTGTGTGCCTGCTGCACTGACAGCAAAGCTGTTCTCTCCAGCAGCGTTATCTCATCTATTTTGCAAATACAAATGTGATAGAAATCTGCAAAATAAGGAATATGCATTAACTTCTGAAAAGTTTTGACTACATATCATTATCTGTAATTTCACTGCTTTGATTTGCATATTCATAAAAGAAACATGCAGCTCGAATGTGTCAAAGGCTTTCAGATGAGCACGAACAAAACCAGCAGACTTGCAGGCTCAGTGCTGAAGTAATTGCCAAGACACCTTTGCTTTCCCTGCTGTCAGAGTGATCTTACATCCCTGGGCTGGCAGAGCCCTTCCTTTGGTCCTGCTTGGGTGAGCTCAGCCCCAGGGTGTGAGGAAGAGTTTTGGCTGGTGCCATGAGGAAGAGAACATTGCTGGAGAACACAGGGGCCACCAGCACCAGCAAAGTGGCTTAGAGCCTTTCCAGCCTGGATGCTGCTTGCCCAGAGCAGCTGTGGCTGCCCCTGGATCCCTGGCAGTGCCCAAGGCCAGGCTGGATGGTGTCTTGCGGAGATAAACAAAACTCCACGACTTTTGTGAAAGTTGTAAAGCTGGTATGTTTATTACAACGCTGGACACATGGGAATTGTTCCCCTAAATTGACATGTGTACCTCTGGGGACTCCATATCCTTTTTTATTTCCCTCTCAAATACATATGCATGCATGTAGGGAAATGGAATACAAATAAATAAAGGTAGTATAGAATGTAATCTTATCCCCCAATGAGTTGCAGCTGGAACCAATTACTAAAATTAGGAGCAGCCCTGATGGTAACAGGCCACACCTGTAGCCAATAAGAAGAGTGTTATAAAAGAGTGGATTGGTAGGAAATGGAGTCAGTTGGCTGCTGTGAGGACAAGGAAGTGTTAGTGCCTGGAGGAGCTGCCTACAAGAAACATCAAGAAGGTACAAAGCTCTAGCAATATGGAACCCTTGCAATGTAATGACAACAAATGGTGACCCCAACGTGATTTGGGAGAAATGACCCCGTGCATTTGGGGCTAAGCCATAATGACAACATATGCAGTTTCACAATAGGTTCATACATATTCATTCCACTGATTTCGAGTGACACTTGCCACTAATTCTTCAGAAAGAACTCCTGGGTCAGGTTGCCCTGCTCTGTCTGCCCACCTCCTCCCCCCTTATGTCTTTTCCTTTGGCCCTTTGAAGAACAGGTAGTCAGACTAAAAAAGCAAGCTACAGACTTAACTCAAAGATTCTACCTAAATCAGAATGGGTTTCTACCCTGGAAAATTTCTGCTCTGCCTCAATGGGCCTTGGAGCACCCTGGGACAGTGGAAGCTGTCCCTGCCCATGGAGAGGGTTGGCTGAGCTTTAAGGTACCTCCCAACCCAACCATTCCATGATTCTGTTCTGGCTCTGAGCTGGCAGGAGATGCCAGGTGGGTGGGCAGAACCCAGCAAGGATTGATTCTCCCCACCTCTGTCTGTGAGCACCTTCAGGGGTGTTCTCTGTCCATGATTTTTCAGCCAGGTGACAAAACCAAGCAAACCTGGAGCTGCTGTCTCTGCAGGCAGTGTGGAGGCAGCAGCACCTGTAGCACAGCTGATAACGAGGTGATAAAAAATGCAGGTTAAAATGGGCTTTGAACTTCTTTCCGTGCTTTCAAGCTGCTAAGTAGGTGGAGCCCCTGCACGCTGCCATCCTCCATGCTGCTCTTGGGGTCACAGTGGTGACATCCCAGTGATTTTGGGGCACCTGTAGCTCGTGTCTGAGTGTTTCAATCTTTATAACACCTGAGCTACACCCTTCCCTTTCTTTGTACCATGCCCTCCCTTTACAGAGGAAGAACTCCCAGGGGTGGGGTCCCTGTCCCAAAATGCACAACCAGGCACAGGGTGTCTCTCTTTGATCAGTTCTGCTCCATTTGCATCTTGCAGTTCATTGTCCCATTCCAGCTTTAGCCCATGCAGTCCCATCCTTTTTTTTCTCTCTTCATTCTGCCAGGGTTTGTGCTCTTGGGCTGAGATTTGGATCATTGGTGCCCAGCTGGAGCAGGAATTGTTTTGTCTCCCTGCTCTGTGCACAGAGCTCACCATCCCCTGATATAAAGCTCAGAATTTTACACTAAAGCAGCACAGGATGTGAAAAATATAAAAGCCAAACCTGAGACATCAGGTTCAGCCTTTGCAGCTGGAGTGGGGCCGGTCCAGCTCAGCCCTTTCCCCTTGCAGGGCTCAGCTCTGCAGCCCCTGGGAACCCTTTTTCCCCCAGCTGCTGATTTTGGGGTACCAGGGAGGCTGCAGTGGGATGATGCAGCACCCAGGATCCCACCCAGGCACTTGTACCCAGCTCCAGCAGCACCCACTGGCTCAGATAGTGTCAGGATGCTGGTGCAATGCCAGTTGCTGTGGAAGGAAAGCAGGTGTGGCAGCGGGAAAAAGGGAAAATGTTATTTTTCAATTTCCCTCTGACATTTTTTCAGGCGGGGAGCAGTGGGGTTTTTTAACAACAGAGAGAAAAGCAGAGCTGACAGGCTCAAATATTCCCTGGTCTTCAATGTTGGTTTGGGTGGAGAGTGTGAAGTTCTGCTTGCAAAAATAAAATGTTCTGGTTTTGAAAGCTTAACCCTTCCCCCCTCCCAGCCAGCAGAGAGTTAACCCTCAGCTTGGGGCTGAAACGTTCTGGCACTAAAGCATCTCCTGTCCTAAGGGATCCCAGGTCTGGGGGGAACTGCAGACTCTGGCATCACCTCAGGGATGTCCCCCTGTCACCCCCATCCCACTGCAGCCTCCATGGCACCCCAGGAGCAGCTGGTACCCCAAAATCAGCTGCTGGAGGCAAAAAGGCTCCCAGAGGCTGCAGAGCTGAGCCCTGCAAGGGGAAAGGGCTGAGCTGGACCTGCCCCACTCCAGCTGCAAAGGCTGAACCTGATGTCTCAGGTTTTGGCTTTTATATTTTTCACATCCTGTGCTTCTTTAATGTGTGGGTCTGGGCTTCATATGAGGGCATGGTGAGCTCTGTGCACAGAGCAGGGAGACAAAACAATTCCTGCTCCAGCTGGGCACCAAGGACAAATGATCCAAATCTCAGCCCAAGAGCACAAACACCGTGGGCTGGAGAGAGAAAAACAAGCAGGGTGGGACTGCCTGGGCTAAAGCTGGAATGGGACAATGAACTGCAAGGTGCAAATGGAGCAGAACTGATCACAGTGACAGACCCCGTGCCTGGTCGTGCATTTTGGGGCCGTTTTGGTTCATGTTGGGTGCAGCCCTGGCTGGGCTCTTGTGCTGCCCAAGGTGGATCCGTGGAGGAGACCCTTTGAATAAATCCCTGCTTTATTCTTTAGCTCTGTCCAGCCTCTGTTCTAGGGCAGCCCTCACAAGGCATCAAACCCATCCTTGAGCACAGAGGGGCTGCTGCTCCCTCTGCCTTACAGGGCTCAGCAGTTTCTTTTCCCAAGCAGCAGCAAAGTCTCTCTTCTGGCCAGTGGCCATTTACTTCTGTGAGGCAAAAAATGAGCCTTTGGTTTTAAAGAGAAGGCTGAAAATGGAAACTTTGCACGTTCAGAAAGCAAAACCAGAAAGCACCCAGAACTGGAGAAGTGTGATTGCAAATACAGGCTTTTCTTGCCATTCACACTATGAGTGTCACAAGTGAGATTTTCTGAACATTTATCAGCTCCAGGGTACCAAGCTGTGCCTAAAACTGCTGGGACCAGGGCCTGGAGGGTCACTGAGCAGTGAGAAACTGGGACAGGGATGTGCCCAGTGCAGTGGGGGTGACGTTGGCTACAAGAAGGAAATTGAGGGGTTGGAGAGTGTCCAGGGGAGGGAATGGAGCCCCAGGAGGGGCTGAGAGAGCTGGGAAGGGGCTCAGCCTGGAGCAAAGGAGGCTCAGGGGGACCTTGTGGCTCTGCACAACTCCTGACAGGAGGGGACAGCCCCAGGTTGGGCTGTGCTCCAGGGAACAGGGACAGGAGCAGAGGGAACGGCCTCAGGCTGGGCCAGGGGAGGATTAAACTAGATATTAGGGAATATTTCTTCATGGAAGGGGTGGTCAGGCAGTGGGACAGCTGCACAGGGCAGTGGTGGAGTCCCCATCCCTGGAGGTGCTCAGATGTGTAGATGTGGCTCTGGGGACATGGGTTAGTGGTGAACACCCACAGCTGGGTCAGTGCCTGGACTGGATGGCCTTGGAGGGCTTTTCCCACCTGGGTGGCTCCATGGCTGTGGGATGCAGTGGGCAGGATGGGCTACAGGGAGCAACAGCCCAAATCTGCCCTCCCTGGCCCTTGCTCCTGTTGGATCTCTGTCCTGCTCCACAGGACAGGATCACCTTCCCCAACACCAGCTGCTGCTGTCTCCCTTTTCCCATCTTCTGTCTTGACCTTTTCACCTCCTTTGGCCCTTGGACAATGGCCAGGTGTCAGAACCCAGGACATTCCTCTGGCTGCCCTGGAGGACTCCAAACCCTGGCAGGGGGCTCAGAGACCTTGACATGGAGTCAAAAACACCTGTGGCTTTGATTTTAACCCATGGAAACAATTACCAGCTTTGTGCGAAGATGTACAAGCCACAAGAGTTTGAATAGAATGATAGTGAATTTAGCACTGGGTGAAAATGTAGAATTTTGGGGTTTTAGAATGGGGGTTCAGGAGGCAAGATGGAGGAATCTGGGCATGTCCTGTCTTTCTTCTTCTTCTTCTTCTTCTTCTTCTTGTCCTCCATCTTCTGCTGTGATGGTGACACCCAGGTTCTCTTATTCAGTCCCAAGTTTCCATAAGAACTCTTCACCCACTCCTTCCTTTCCCTGTGTCCCTGGGCAGCAGCTCCTCCATGGGATCCCAGGTGACAAGGACACTTCTTGACACTCCTGATAGTCCAAGAGCACAAACCTGGTGCCACAGGTGCCACATCCAGGTTCTCTGAGTCTGATCCCTGCATCTATTTTGGTCACTCACCTGTTTCCCTTACAAATAATCACACGTGACATTTTGCAATAAGTTGCAAAGAAAGGAATTCAAAAGCTTTTGTTAAAGTGAACCATTTCTTTCAAATGAAAGAGTGGTGTTTTCATTGAGCTTTTCAGCAGCAGAAGGAGGGAAAAAAAAGCACATTCAAGAGCTTTTGAAACCAAGAAAGTTCATATTAAAGCAGCAAACAGACCAGGGACTGGAAAGTGGCATCAGCTGAGCACCAGCCTCCCTCCATGGGCCCATCCCAGGACTCCAAAGGCAAAGGAAAGGATTTGATGTGTGATTTGATTTCATCCTGCAAGCCAAGGGCTTGGACAGCCAGTACTCCTCATTCCTGCCTGAAACCAGCATTCCTGGGTACACTTTCCAAGTGTTTTTTGCTGGTCTTTGTGTTCTCTGAAGCTGCAGCACTTCCATCCAGGGCTGCAGTTCATACAGCAGGAGGAACTGGTCCAGCTGGCAGTGGGAACAATCCAAATTGTCATTTAAAAAATAATTTCCAATTTATTCCCTTCTCTGTGCAGCTCAGATGGGAGTTAAATTGATTTTTTTTACACTGCCTTCATTTAATGTACACAGCTCTCTCTTTCTCTCTCTCTGCATCAGTGGAAGGAACCTATGAAAATCAGTTAAACAAACACATCTGTGCTCAGAGCCCTGCAAACACAGGGTGGGGACTCCCAGGGGAAACCAGGGGTGCTGGCAGAGCCCAGAGCTCCAGCTGTGGAGGGGCTTGAGGACATCACACCCAGAGCAAGTGATAATCCAGCCCTGATCAGCTCTGGGGATGGGATTCCCTCTGCTGAGACAGAGCTGCCTCCAGCTCCGGGGTCCCCAATGTGAGCAGTTGGAACAGTTGGGGCAACCCAGAGGGACCACAAGGTTGATTAGAGGGATTGCTGTGGAGAAAGGCTGAGGGGATTGAAGTTCAGGCTGGAAAAGAGATTTTGGGGCAACCTAATTGTGATCTTCCTGTGCCTGCAAGAAAGGGGGAGAGAGATTCTTGACAGGGGCCTGCAGGGACAGGACAAGAGGGGATGGCTTCACACTGACAGAAAGTGGGTTCAGCCTGGATGTTTGGAAGAAATCCTTTACAGAGAGAGTGGTAGAACCCTGGCACAGGGTGCCTAGAGCAGCTGTGGCTGCCCCAGGATCCCTGAAAGTCATTGGATGGGGTTTTGAGTGACCTCAGAGCTCTGATGGTCCTCCTGGAAGAGGATAATGACTGGAACTGCTCCCATTGCCCTGGAGAATCAACCAGAGGTTTCAGCCAAAGGTTTCAACCAAAGCCTTATGGACTTTTCTGCTTGGAGAAACACCATGGCACTTTCTCTGTGGGTGCCGGGAGGGAGGGAGGAAGAAAGGATGGATGGATGGATGGATGGATGGATGGATGGATGGATGGATGGATGGATGGATGGATGGATGGATCAGGGTGGTTATGGTGACAGCATGGGTTGAAAGAAGGTGCTCCAGCCCCAGGTCTGAGGCTGTTCAGATAACTTGCAGCCTCCAGGGGAGCTGGAACAGCACAAACACCACCCTGGCATGGAAACTACCCCTGGATGTGCCCCCCTGGAACTACACAGGGAGTGATGGATATTTAGAGGGAGTTGGGAAGAACACAAACCTCCATTTTTGGGGCTGTTTTCTGTACTGACTCTAAGTGTTTGCTGGATGCAGACCACGCTCCCGGAGGTATGGACCTAATGGCTCTCAAGATGCCACCATCTCTTTGCTGATGGCTCATAAAACTCAGCTATTCAACCACCAGGAAAACATGAACAGAGCCTTCATAAAGGAACATTTCCAATATACAAAAAAAATTAATGAATTTGTCTGGTCTCCTGCCTGCAAGACACATTAATTTCAATAGACAGCACTCAAGGCTTTAAGAGCCAGTGCTGCAGAGGGTGGACAGAGTGAAAGCAAAGGAGAGTAAACAGAAGAGAGATTTCTAAGTGCCCATGACATTTGTTCAAATACTTTATTTCAATCAGCTTAAAAGGGAAACATAAAGCTGAGCTTGCTCCTAGGGAAGGGAATGAAATTGAAAACCAAGTAATGCACTGAGAGCAATTCAAAGGGAGCCGAGAGGCACCATCTGCTGCAGAGAGGGCACAGGCAGCCCCAACAAGGGCTGGGTTCTGCTCTTCTCATGGTATTTTTGTCTCCAGACACCATCTCTCATTGTCTTGTCTGGAGAAGAGAAGCCACTCCAAAAAGCATTGTCTGAGCAGCACTTGGGAGAGCTTCACCTGCACAGAATAAGGGATTTCACATTTATTTTGCCAAATCCCTGGGGGTGAGGGTCCAGGCCAGACCCTGCTCCTCAGGAGACCATCCAGGGTTCAAAGCTCATGTTTGATTCAGTATAGAAACACCAAGAACCATTAGCAGGAAAAATGGGGGGAAAAAAGCAAGAACTGAAATATCATCAGGTGTGAAATTCCACTTTCAAGGTGTGAAATTCCACTTCAGGGCTAAAAACTCCTCTTTCCCATTCTCCAGCCTCTTCCATGAGCACACGGATGGGAGGAGCAGTGGGTGATGTCTGATCTGAATGCACTTTCCTGGGCAAAACCTTCTGGTTCCCCTGGGAAGGAAGATTTGGTGAAAGCTGCTCTGATCCAATCTCAATCCAGCCCCACAAAATCCCCTCTCCAATTCCCATCACAGCCCCACCATGGCAAGGCAGGGCTCTGCCTCCAGGGCATCAAACCACAGCTCCAAGGGGGATAATGAGGTGAAAAAGTGGATTTTGGTGCAAAGAGATACCTGTGGCTTGGTTTCCAAAGAAAATTGTGATTTTTTGGTTTTTGTTTGAAAAATAGAAACCAGTCAAGCTGATGAAGAGGGAAGGCTTTTTGTGACCACAGTAGCCTGTGGGGTAAAAAGTGTATTTGTTCAGCAATGTAATTTACTTTTAGTAACAGAAGAGAAAGGTGAGGCTATTGATTTATCATTATTTTCTATTTGTTTGCTCCTTTTTTACATCCATTTCACTCCCTGGGTTTCCTTTATCTGAAAGCTGTCTCTGACAGGACCCAATACATTCAGCATTTCTATAAATATGTAAATATAAGGTCTGTATGTGTAAACACACCCGCATAAATCAAATGGTAATGATGTGTGTATCTATATTTGTGTACATATAAAAGCTAAATTATCTCCAATTTATCCAATGCCCTTTCTATCTCCTATGTGCTTCCTATGTGTATATACAGTCTTCATATTAATATGAAAACAGCACCTATGAGGAATACAGATCAATGACTAAAGAGCCTTCCTGGTGGATAAGTCACTCCTAATTCCTTAATTTCTTTCTGCTTGTTCCCCAGAGCAAGCAGTGCAAGGTACATAAATAAGTCTGCAGATGTTTATTTAACCTCCTTGCTCAGCCAGTTTTCATGGGGTTTGTATCTGGGATAGCTGCACTGGTGCCAGGAGGAGGCTGTGGTTATCTCAGGAGCTTTGGTCTTGATCCAGAGCAAACCTTGGAATCAGGAGCAGGAAAATAAGGATGCACTAGGCAAGGGAAAGGCTGAGAGGAATTAAAACATCCCAGGGAGATCTTGAGCTGAGTGGTCCTTGAGATGGATTTTCCTTAAGCTGAATTTTTTCCCTTTCCCCTTCCCCCCTGCACAGAGTTAATGCTCAACCTTCTCTGGCTGCAAGGAAAGTAAAGCAGAGGAGAAAATTCCCCCTTCTTGTTAAAAACTGGGACATTCCCAGAAGTACACTGAGATCCAGATTTTGTCCCAAAGGGAGTCCTGGGGTCTCTGCTGCCCCCTCCACCCTCTTCCCATCTCCCAGAAGTTTTCTCTTGGAGGGAGGAGGAAAGCTCCTCCCATAAAGGGTAGCCCAGGGTCTGTGGTGTTTTGTGCCATCAAACACTCAAAGGGCCAAGTGGAAATGAACCCAGGAACGCACAAAACCAGAGAGGTCAGCTCAGATGGTGCCTGAGCATCTTGAGCCTGAAACCTGCAGCTCATTCTGGCTCTTATCAGGATTTAGCAGTGGTCCAGCCAGGCTGAAGCTCGGGATTCATCACAGAATCATCCCAGAATGGTTTGGGTTGGAAGGGACCTTAAAGATCATCCCAATCCATTCCCATGGGCAGGGACACCTTCCTCTATCCCAGACTGATCCAAACCTCCTCCAGCCTGGCCTTGGGCACTGCCAAGGATCCAGGGGCAGCCACAGCTGCTCTGGGCACCCTGTGCCAGGGCCTCCCACCCTCAGAGGGAACAATTCCTAATTCCCAAGATCCCATCCATCCCTGCCCTCTGGCAGTGGGAGCCATTCCCTGTGTCCTGTCCCTCCATTCCTTGTCCCCAGTCCCTCTCCAGTTCTCCTGGAGCCCCTTTAGCCCTGGCAGGGCTCTGAGCTCTCCCTGGAGCCTCCTTTCCTCCAGGCTTTCCCAGCCACAGCTGCTGTTCCCCTGGGCAGCAGCAGGACAATCCACAGTGAGACCCCACCAGCCTCCATTTCTCCTCAGTGACGGGCAGGATCTGAAACTGGGGCTCAGCTGGGACAATTTCCCATGAGCAGTGCAGCAGCAGCAGGAGGGCAGCAGCAGTGCAGATGCAGCGGTGCAGCAGTGTGGAAGCAGCGGTGCAGCAGTGTGGAAGCAGCGGTCAGCAGCAGTGCAGCAGCCGTGTGGGTGCGGCAGCACCCGTGCAGCAGCAGAGCAGCAGCAGCAGTGATGCAGCAGCAGTGCAGAAGAAGCAGCAGCAGTTCAGCAGTACAGCAGCAGTGCAGCTGCAGCAGAGCCACAGAACTGCAGTAGTAGCAATGCAGCAGAAGCCGTGCAGAAGCAGCAGCAGCCGTGCAGCGGTGCAGCAGTGCAGTGGTGCAGCAGCAGTAGCAGTGCAGCAGAAGCAGCAGTGCAGAAGAGAAGCAGTGGTGCAGCAGAAGAGCAGAAGCAGCAGAGCAGCAGCAGTTCAGCGCAGCAGCAGTTCAGCACAGCAGCAGTGCAGCAGCAGCAGCAGTTCAGCAGAGCAGCAGCAGCGGTTCAGAAGCAGCAGTGCAGCAGCAGCAGTTCAGCAGTGCAGCAGCAGCAGTTCAGCAGAGCAGCAGTGCAGCAGCAGCAGCGGTTCAGAAGCAGCAGTGCAGCAGCAGCAGTTCAGCAGTTCAGCACAGCAGCAGTTCAGCACAGCAGCAGTGCAGCCGTACATCCCGCGGGATGCGCAGCGCTGGAGCTGCCGCACGCCACGAGCTCCCCCTGCAGCGCCCAGGGCACAGCGGCTGCGGGACCGGAGCCAAAACCCCCGCTCGGAGCCCAAACCCGCCCCTGGCCATTGGCACGGTGCCAGGCTGAGCTCGGGTGACCCCGGGGTGGCAGGAGATGCTCGGGGGTCCCCAGTCCCTCTCCATCCCATTTGCTGTGCCTGTTTTTAGCAGCATCTGAAGGAACACAGCCAGAGCTGCGGGCTCTGCTCAGGGGTCCCTCAGTGAGGGTGACAGGGACAGCCCAAGCCCCCACATCCCCTGTTGCCACCTGCCTCCAGCTCACACCGGCCTGCCCTGGCCAAGCTGCAGGAGTGTTTGTGTAAACTGGGCTTATTCTGCACTCTGTGTCCATAGAGCGAATGGAAGGGGAAAAAACACTGATATTTTGGGATGTCTTTTTCAGAAACAGATTTCAAAATTTCCAGAGCCCTTGGGATCATTTTAGGTGAGAGCTGAACTCTGGCCCATTGCTGGTGGCTTTGGATGCAATTTTGGATTTGCTCTCTAATGGAGAAAGGAGTTATTTATGTATTTATGTATTTATAGCTCTGCTGGGCTGTGCTTGGCATTAGCATCATCCCAGAGCCAAGAACCTCAATTCCTGCTTTGGGCTAAAATGCCATGGATATCATGGATATCAGAGCCACCCCACAGGGGAAAAGGGCAGGCTGAGGTTGGAAATCATGGCCAGAGGAAATCCCCCTTGGCTGCAGGACATGGAGGTGGGGCTGGAGCCCAGGTTATAGGGCTGGGATTCCTCAGCTCTCAGTGTTTTGGTGGGAATGTGAGCAAAGCCACAGCAGCACAGGGGATGCTGGGCATGCAGTGGCACTGCTAGGGACTCTGCAGGCAATTTGTGCTTCCCTTGCTTCCTTCTAAACATAAAGGTTGTGGGAATTACCATCCTTCACCCTCACTGCCCTGAGCTGGGACAGCATCCCTGGGTGGGGATGGGATGTGGGGTGGTACAGATAAGCTGCAGTGCCCAGTCCTGTGCTGTCCCTGGCTATCAGGAGATCCAGGATGTTTCCTCCAAGATATCCATGGGATGACTTCTCCCTGCTGCAAGGATGCCCACTGAGGATTTGGGAAGGCTGCCCTACAACAGAGGCTGGACAGAACTAAAGAATAAAGCAGGGATTTATTCAAAGGATCTCCTCCATGGATCCACCTTGGGCAGCACAAGAGCCCAGCCAGGGCTGCACCAAACATGAACCAAAATGGTCCCAAAATGCACAACCAGGCACGGGGTCTGTCACTGTGATCAGTTCTGCTCCATTTGCATCTTGCAGTTCATTGTCCCATTCCAGCTTTAGCCCAGGCAGTCCCACCCTGCTTGTTTTTCTCTCTCCAGCCCACGGTGTTTGTGCTCTTGGGCTGAGATTTGGATCATTTGTCCTTGGTGCCCAGCTGGAGCAGGAATTGTTTTGTCTCCCTGCTCTGTGCACAGAACTCACCATCCCCTCATAGGAAGCTCAGAAATTCACGCTAAAGCAGCACAGAATCTGGAAAATATAAAAGCCAAACCTGAGGCATCCCTTCCAGCTCAGGATATTCTGTGATCCAGGAGCTGCCTCCAGCCCCTCCATGTTCCAAATATCCAAGGGGTGAAAACCTTTGGGAAAATTCCTGTAATGTCCTTATCCATGTGTGATCCCTTTCCAAATGTAAATGTTATGGCACTTGTAAGGAAATGCTGGGGTAAAAACCAGAATTGTTCTGTATCTATGTTCTGTATCTATGTTCTGTATCTATGTTCTGTATGCACCATGCCTGGGGAGCAGTGTGGATGAGCTGAGCCCTGCAGTGCACCTGGAGCCCTGCACATCCACTGGGAAGGGCTGGAGATGGAGGGGCTGGGCTGGTGCAGGGCAGGGTGGGAAGCAGGGGAGCGCTGGGACCCTGCTGGGGTCTGGTGGCAGCAGGCAAAGCTCCAGTGTCAGCAGGGACATCCCCATGGCATCACATCCTCCTGTGCTGCAGGGACACGTGCAGCCCTGTGAGCTGCAGCAGCTTCTGGGGAAGGCTTTGAGCTTTTGGCAAAGAGAAAATCATGGAGAACAATCAGGTGGCTGAACTTTTTCTGGGTTTGAATTTTGTAAACGGGTTAAAAACCAGTGCTGGCAAGTCAGCATTTCCCCAGTGCTGAAAAAAGGATGTGTTTTGCAGAAAACTTTGGAAAAAGGGAGAGAAGAAAAAAGCTGTATTTTCCCCATAAGATGCCCAGGGTATCTTTAGCTGTGTCCAGTCTCTGCTCTAGGTCAGCCCTCACAAGGCACCAGAAGGGCCCACAGGGTCAGCCAAGAGCAGCTCCTGCTGTGGCCATGGTGCCTCCCCATCCTCCTGCCAGGGCTGTGTCCCCATCCCTGCCTGTGAAGGTGGCAGAGCTGCTGGCATCACTTCCTGGGCCCCTCTGGCTCGTTCTTCACTTTGCTGCACCACATTTCATCATCCACCTCACTGAAATGTATATTTCCCTTTTAAGAGCTCCCCTAGAATAATATATTTTTTTATTATCGTGACAGTGAGGGCTCCTGTTGCCATGGCTACATGCCCTTTGCTGGAGCAGGAGCTTTCTGGGTATTGGAAATTCTGCAATTTTTCCTGATCTATATGGTTTGATTTTATTTTATTTTAATTTGATATTTATTCCTATTATCATCTGCTGAAACAACAGGTCATTTATGTTGCATATGGATGTGTCACCAGCACAGCAAAGCTTTCAGAAACAACCTTCTGCCTTCAGAAGGAATTATTTTGGGGACGAAAAGATCTCCCATGCAGCACTGATAATACATAATATAACAAAACCACAGGAACTCTGAATAGGTCTCATCTGTATCTCACCACATCATACATTAAATCCCATTTCTGGACTCCTGAATGAGTGTTATAAAACCGAGCCAAATTTTCTGTGCTTTTCATCTCATTGCTGTAAAACAAACCTTTATCTTCTGGTTGTCAATTGAGCCCCACTCTGGACTGAGCCTCTTGAAACCTCATTTATTTGAGAACTCGTGGAGGGAAATTAAATGGATGTATTAAATTGAGATACAGATGGATAGAGAGATAGATAGAGAGATAGAGAGAGATAGATATAGAACAGTTCTGGTTTTTACTCAATTCAGTTTTTTATTCCAGCATTTCCTTACAGATAGTGCCATAACATTTCATTTGGAAAGGGATCACACATGGACAAGGACATTACAGGAACTTTCCCAAAGGTTTTCATTCCTTGGGATATTTCATGGTGCAGGATTGTGCTCTCCTTCTGCTGTCAACACACACTGGGAGGGAGCAGGGGTGTGCTCGTTATACAGAAAGGGAAACTGAGGCACAAAGCCAACCCATCTCCGCTCCCAAAGAAAATGAGAACAAGAGTTGGGGTGAAAACATCTGAATTTCTGCTGAATTTTTCCCCAGGAGGATGGTCCAGGTGTCACCTGTGGGTTCTTTTCCTTTTTCATCAGGACCAGGGGTGCTGCATGAGACCCATTTGCTTCCCTCCCTCTGTACTCTCAGCTTTTATTGGATTTTATTTTTAACTAAAAATAGTAGAAATAAGAGAGCAAATAGTCCAGAAACTCGAAGATTTGCCTACAGTAAGGCAAAAGGTTTTTTACAGAAGTCTTCAAAGGAAGCAGGTGAAGTGAGCACTGAGTGGATTTAGCTGGAGCACACAGGACAGTGCTGGGAGGGGGGTGAAGCTCCTGGAGTGTGTGATGGCAAGGAAACAGCAGATGGGAAAGGGAAACAATGGGAATGTCCTCACCTGGGGATGGGAAATGAGGGAAAAGGAGTTTATATTCCCACCTCAGCCTTGTGGAGAGGCCAGGAGTGGAGGCAGGGAGAGGCAAAAGGAGGTGCCAGAGGGACTGAGGAACAGCTCCAGCTGCACTGAGGCCCCACCTGGGCACAGCCTCTCCCTGCCCACACCAACCCGCTCTGGGTCCCCAAAACAAGCTGGGCCAAGGGAAATACAGCTTGGAAAGGTTGGAAATTGGGAAAAAGTTTCTTACAGAAAGGGTGATAAAGTTGTGGAATGGCTGCCCAGGGAGGTGGTGGAGTCCCCATCCCTGGGTGTGTTTAACAAAGCCTGGATGTGGCACTGGGTGCCAGGGTTTGGGTGAGGGGTTGGGGCTGGGTTGGACTCGATGATCTTGAAGTCTCTTCCAACCTGGTCATTCTGTGAATTCTGTGAACAAGGAGATTCCCACCAAGGGCACACTGAAAACTTCCCCCACCAGCTGCCCTGTTATTTTGGGGAGAGTCTCCCTGAGAATGCCACAGGTTAAAACATCTCCCCCCAATTTGCTTTGCCTCCAATTCCAACAGGAGAAGAGGGTTATCCATGACTCATTTCTCCTGCCATCCATGAGTTTCCACAGCATGTCCTGTTCCCATGGAGATGTCACATGAGCCACCTGGAAGGGGCCCAGCACCCAGCACTGGGGAGGCAGAAAAGGAGGAACAAGCATTTTCCAGAGGGAATGAGAAGAGCAGGAACATGGGAGAAAGAGCAGGAACGTGGGAGAAAGCAGCAGCCCAGTGGGCACAAGGGAAATTCTCAATTATCAGGTCCTGTCTCCCATCCCTGGCCCCCATGAAGAAGGATGGGTGTTTGGGTACCCTAAGCACCAACCCACATTTGAGAGCTGACCACATTTAAAGTGGAATTTTTAGGTGCAATTTAATAAAGGTGAGAAAAAAGCTTTTTAAAAAAAATTCTTTTCATAGAATCATGGAATATCCTGAGCTGGAAGGGACCCACAAGGATCATCAAGTCCAACTCCTGGCCCTGCACAGACAGCCCCCAGAATCTGTAGTTGTGACACAAATGCTGATCCCAATTCTCATATCAAATCCTAATGGGATTTCCCTGCACAGAACTTTGGTTCTTAGGGAAAGCAGCACATGGAGCAACACTGGGAAAATACAGTAAGAGTGTTTTGGATAGCTCAAGTTCTGTAATTAAAACAAATATATTAATTTATTCAAGTATTGTATTAGCAAATGAATAAAAGATTGAGAGTATTTTGGAGTGTTTAAGGCTATTTCTGGGATGAGGCTGTTCCCAGGCAGGGGAGAGGGAGCTGTGCTGTCCTGGTTTGCAGCCTGACTGCTCTGTCTGGAGGAGGCAGGAGGAGCAATGAACATCACGAGCAGCCGTCCAGACACTTCCTCAGTGGATTTAAACATAAAGTGGGAAGCTATCCTGTGGGAGAAGACACTGCATGGGGACAAGGGGGAGGGATGTAGGACCTGGGGGCTCCCAGGGGGGTTTTGGCTCCCAGAACACCCCAATGTCCCACAGGTTTTATCCTCACCAGGCAAACATTGGGCTTGGTTCCTTTGGAGAAAGGTCTGGAAAAGCCCATCCCTGTCCAGGGATGTGCACGAGGATGGCACAGCCAAACTGCCACCATGGGCACATGTGGGGCTGGGGAGCCAGGGATGTGCCACAGGATGCACTGAGGGATGTGCCAAGGGATGTGCCATGGATGTGCCATGGATGTGCCAAGGGATGTGCCATGGGATGTGCTATGGGATGTGCCATGGGATGCACAAGGGATGTGCCCATGGATGTGCCAAGGGATGTGCCACAGGATGCACCGAGGTATGGGCCCAGGGATGTGCCATGGATGTGCCATGGGATGTGCCATGGGATGTGCCATGGATGTGCCACAGGATGCACTGAGGGATGTGCCAAGGGATGTGCCATGGGATGTGCCATGGGATGCACAAGGGATGTGCCCGTGGATGTGCCAAGGGATGTGCCAAGGGATGTGCCAAGGGATGTGCCAAGGGATGTGCCATGGGATGTGCCATGGATGTGCCATGGGATGTGCCAAGGGATGTGCCAAGGGATGTGCCATGGGATGTGCCCAGGGATGTGCCCACGGATGTGCCACGGGATGCACTGAGGGATGTGCCCACGGATGTGCCATGGGATGCACTGGGGGATGTGCCAAGGGATGTGCCCAGGGATGTGCCAAGGGATGTGCCCAGGGATGTGCCAAGGGATGTGCCATGGGATGCACTGAGGGATGTGCCCAGGGATGTGCCATGGGATGTGCCCAGGAATGTGCCCAGGGATGTGCCATGGGATGTGCCAAGGGATGTGCCACAGGATGCACTGGGGCATGTGCCACAGGAGGCACCAAGTGCTCAGTTTCCAGGCGAGGATTCAGCCAAGGCTGAGACAGAAAACATCCTCATTGCAGCCTCAGATCCCTAACATTTAACACAGCTTCCCCACTCCCCCAGGGCCCCCTCCTGGGGAAGGTCTCTCCTGTTTACACCCATCAAATGCCAAATCCAGTTTCTCCTGCCCTGATGGGGTGATGTGGGTGGGATGACAGGAACTCCATGTGAATATTGACTTTCCAATGACACTGTTCCAGCCCAAACACCACCCTCTGCACTAGGCAGCCGAAGAGGCCTGGCATGCCAGCGGTGCAGCAGAGGAATTATTTGATTCCCCTGCCCTGCAGCATGCTGTCTGCCAGGAAATTTTCATTTGGTCTCTCCAACTCGAGAACCAATTGTAAATGTCAGTGCTAAACACTCAGATTTAAGTGTTGGGTTGTCTTGTTTGATTACAGCACTGAAAGGTCAGAGCTGACTAATGGAAGTACAAGCGGTGTCAGGAGGGAAACTGTGTTCTGATGGGGGTGAGCAAACACCTGGGGACAACCTAATCACTCTTCCTGCTGCATCTCTCTCTTCCCTCTCCAGCTCCTTCAGTCAGGGCTGGTTTTTAGGTCTTACAACCTGGAAAAGCAATTTCTGGGGAAAATTCCTGCTTGTGACGTTGCTGCCGGGGATGCCGACAGCGCTGGGTTTCCCTGTGGAGGGAACAGAGCTCATCTCACCATGGCCTGCCTGGATTTTCTCCCAAAGGGGAAGGGATTGCACCAGAATTGGGCTGCTGCCACCCCCACTGGCATCACCCACCTTTGATGCCAAAGTCTCTGTGCCTCCACTTCCATTCCCCATTTCAGCCCTGCTCTGGCAAGCAGCACCCCAAGAGCTGCACAGAGGAGAGAGCAGAACAGGGCTGTTTTCCTTCCTCCCTTCTCACACCTCTGAATTCCCCCTGCCCTGAGCTGTTCCAGTTTTGGTGACCAAATAAAACTCCAGGTGCCTCAAAGTGACCGAGCTGAGGAAATCTGCTTTAACCTGAGCCCATTCCCATCACTCCAGCTCTGCAAGCAGAGTTCATTATATTTATTTTAAAGCTGCTTTTAAAAGTATTAGTCCATCTGCCTGGCAGAATAAAACCCTTAGGAGCTTCTGCTCCTCTCCAGAGAGCAGTGGGGTGGTCCCAAGCAGGAATGTTCATCACTCCATACAGATGCCATCCTGCACTGGGATCCAGTCCCTGCTGCCAACCCCAAAATCTTCCCTGGGCAGAGAAATTCAGTGATTCCAGATGTCTGAATGTTTCTGGACATTTACATCAGTGAGGATTGGAAATCTCAGGAAAACTAGGAGTGTTAGGGAATAACTGCAATGGTTTTTCCCCAAGAGTCTGGGGTCTGTGATGAGCACAGCCTGGAAAATATCCAGGGTCCCCAGGGTGCTCACAGCACCTCTCCAGACATCTTCCCAGGAATCCAAGATCCTGCTGGATTTTTCTCCAGGCTTTTCCTCCAGGCTGAGCCCCCCCAGCTCCCTCAGCCCCTCCTGGAGCAATTGTCTAATTCACAGCCCCCTTTGCAGGAGCATCCCTGGGAAAAGGATCCTGTTAAGTGAAGGATGATGCCAGGAGGGTGAAGAGGATGAGAAACCACCATGAAATGTAGAAGGGGAAAAAAATCCACATACCATCACCCCAAATACAAAGAAAGCCAAGAAAATAAATATCCAACTCCAAATGGAGCTATTTCCTCCCTGGCTCAGGCATGGAGCAGCAGCACTGGGAAAGTCAAAGCAGTTTGTGGTCCATAAGATTAATAGGAAATCTGCTCTGGATTGGGAACGATTCCCTCTTTTATTGCAATGAACCCCAAAGAGTAATGGCTGCAGGGCAAGAAGAGGAAGGTAAATTGCAGTAATAATGTGTTTCCTTGTGCTGACATGCTTTTGATCATAGAAAAATACAGCATCTGTTTCTAAATTACTTGTTGTATTGATTTAACAGTTAGGAATGGGGGCGGAGGGGATCTCTTTTTTTTCTTTTGCAAATCCATTTTGCGAGGTCTCCTGGAAATTTGACAGTTATGTGCAATAAGAAGTAAGGGTTTGTTCATCATAAAAGATTCCTGCTGTCAGCCATGGGGCTGTGCTGGGAGGAATGGGACATCCCCTTCCTCTCCATCAGCCTGTCCTGCCAGGAGCTGTGCAGCTGAGTGCTGATGTACTCAATAGGAATTATTTCTTACACCAAATAAACTCTTACTGTGCCGATTCTTCCCTGGGAGGGTGGGCAAGCCCTGGCACAGGGTGCCCAGAGCAGCTGGGGCTGCCCCTGGATCCCTGGCAGTGCCCAAGGCCAGGCTGGACAGGGCTGGGAGCAGCCTGGGACAGGGGAAGGTGTCCCTGCCATGGAACGAGCTGTAAGTTCCTTTCCAACCCAAACCTGCGGTTCTACGGTTCCTCCCTGCCCAGATCACACACACCTCACTGCCCTTGTTGATCTCAATTTCTGTAAATTTCCTTCCTTTTTATAGAACTCCTCCCCCTGCACCCCAAAGGCTGGCACAGCACCAGGGTCCCTGCCCTGGGGAGCAGTTCAGCAATGGCAAAAGCACCAGTGTGACCCCAAAACCTCCCTCAGGGCTCCCCCCTTCACAGGGCAGCAGGGTACCTGATATCACTAAAAACCACAGAATCAGGGAAGCTCTGGGTTGGAAGGGAACTTAAACCCAGCTCATTCCACCCCTCCCATTATCCCAGGCTGCTCCAAGCTCCATCCAGCCTGGCCTTGAACCCTTCCAGGGACCCAGGGGCAGCCACAGCTGCTCTGATATTATTTTGCTGCTAATCAGTTTTGTTCCTCTGCCTGCAGCCAGAGTGTTTTAGTCCCTGGCCAATGGCTTTCCTGGGAGACTCCAGGTGCCCCCATGGACAGGGCCAGTTCAAAAGGAGAAGGTTAACCCAGAACTCAGCACTGCAGTGATGCAAACAGAGCCATTTCTTGTGGTCCCAACAACTTTCCAAGCCTCTGCTGCTGTTCAGCCAGGCAGCTGCCCTTACTGGAAAAATATAAAAAACAAAACACAACTTTCTTGAGTTTGGAAATGATGCCCATCCTCCTGTGAGCATTCTAAAGTGTGGGGAATCCAAACCCACCTGATATCACCAAAGCTGGTGCTGGCATCAGCATGTCCTTCTCTGCCACTCCCAGCACAGTGCTGGGCACCTTAAAGACGTTCTGTCCCCACCTGAACCCCTCACAGTGTCCCCAGCACCACCAGGCAAATCCCTTCCTTCCCCTGGTGGAAAACACCCCAAGGCTCAGCCCAGGCACCACCCACAAACTGATTTTCAACTTCTCCAAGTGAAACCAGGAGACAGATCTTGGCTCCTGCTGGTTGTGATCTGCAAAGTTTATTTAACCCCCCAAAAAAGGCATTTCCATGCAGAATCTTTTGGTTCATAAAAGAAGTCATTGGGCAGCAGCCACCTGACATCCCTCCCCCCCAAACCAAGAAATAAAGTGACCCCAGAGTGCACAAAACCAAACGAACCGTCCAACTCCAACAGAGAAAAGTGGTTCCTATCATTCCATACAATATGGAAAAATTTGGCAAATACAGCTGATCTTGCAGTTCCTGTCCCTTAAGCACTTTAGAGCTGGTTTGGCCTTCAGCCCTTGGGGAAAAAAGACTCAGGGGGTCCTTGTGCTGCAGGACCTGGGGACTCTCCCAGGGGTCCGACCCACGTGTGGAAGAGCTGCCACATCAGCGTTTGCAAGTGGGCAATATAAATATAAAACATGGATACAAATGGGTTCTTTGTACAGAAAATATCATCTCTCAAGGCACTGGGGTGATGGCCACCTGTCCACTGGTGGGCTCCCAATGGCCTTCTCCAGCCACCAAGGCAGGAGGGGAGGAAGGCACCGGAGAAGTCCTGGTGCTGCCATCCAAGGGGGTTTCACCCCACAGCCGCCCCCAAACGCCCCGAGAGGGGTTTTCCTGGCTGGATGGGGCTTCTCCTTGGTGGGGTGACTGATCCCATGGGGCTGCAGTCTCCTTGGGATGCCTTGGGGCTGGGTTTGGCCAGGAGGGAGGTGCATAGATGGGCCAGGGGCTTGGGCTGCTCTGGCCGCTGCTGGGCTCCCTCGTCACGCCAGCAGCCCCAGCCGGGTCACCTTGGCCGACAGGAAGGAGTGGATGATGAAGACGATGGTCTTGGGGCAGGAGTGAAGGTCCAATTGCTGCAAAACAGGAAAGGAAGGATGTTTGTAATGGAGAGGGCTGTTCCTGCAGTAGCCAGCTTTCAGGCAGGTACCATCCAGAGCTCCCCAAACCCACCACAGCTTTACTGGGGCCCTGGAAGGGCTGTGCCCGCTGGCTGGGGTGGGCAGGCCAGGGGTCACCCCTATGCCAGGCAGGATGGGTGCCATGAGCAGGGTGGGTGCTCTCTGGGTGGGGCTGCTGAAGGCAAAGCCAACTCACAATCTCTCCCTCTGGTCCACCAAAGTCCAGGTAGAGCATCTTGGTGCCATCATCCGAGGACATCTGCAGCTTCTCGAAGGGCTGCTGCAGCAGGATGGTCCTGCTGAGCCCGGGCTCGCTGGTGGAGATGGTGAAGCCCTTGTCGATGTGGACGGTCAGGGTGCAGTCCTGCCCCTTCCACGTGCACGCTGGGGACAAGGACAGGACAGGGGTGAGCGGGGGTCCCGCCGCACCCCCCGGCCCCCCCGGGCCCCCGCTGACCTGCCGAGACCTCCTGGGCCAGCTCGGCGGCGCCGTGGGTGCCGTCCACCAGCAGGCGCGTCCAGAGGGCGAGCTCCCGGGGGCTCTCCAGGCTGAAGAGATGGGTCTGCACGCCCAGGCGGCTGCCGGCGCGGAGCGCGAAGGAGCGCTCGGCCTCGTACAGCGCCGAGCCCTTGGCCGGCCCCGAGTGCACCAGCCTGCGGCACGGCCAGCGCTCAGCACCGCGCCCCGCAGGGCTCCGGCACCGCCACAGCACCGCACCCTGCAGCTCACCCCGCACCACGCCAGTGCTGGACCGCCCCAGCGCTGCACCCCTGCACCGCAACATCCCAACACCAACACAGCGCCGCGCCCTGCACTGCCCTGGCACCACGCACCGAACATCCCAGCACTGCCCATCAGCAGCGCACCGCCTCAGCACCGCTCCTCAGCACCGCTCCTCACACGGCTCAAGCCCCGCTTCGCATCCCGCACAGCCCCAGCAATGCATCCCGCACGGCCCCGGCACAGCCCCAGCACTGTCCCACATCCCGCACGGCTCCCGGCACAGCCCCAGCATTGCCCCGCATCCCGCACGGCCCCAGCATTGCCCCGCATCCCGCACAGCCCCAGCATTGCCCCGCATCCCGCACGGTCCCAGCTCCTCACCCCGCTCCGCTCGACGGCGGCCGCGCAGTGGGACCGCCAGGGGGCGCTGCAGCCCCGCGGATGAGGCCCCGCAGCGCCCGCGCTGGAGCCGCCCCCGGAGCCGCCCCCGCCCCAAAACTCCGCCCCGAGCCCACGCCCTATAGCCTGAAGCCCCGCCCCAACCCTGCCCCGCATCCCTCCCTCAAAACCCGCCCCGAAAACCCGACAGCCGCCCGAAACACCCGCCCCATCCCCGCAACTCAGCACCACTGTGCCCATTGCCCTCACACCACCCCGGACGCTGTCACCACCACGGTGCCCCATTGCCCTGACACCACCCCTGGATACTGTCACCAGCCCCGCGCCCTAAGCCCCCGCACTAAGCCCGAGACTCTGCCACCAACCCTTGGACACTGTCACCACTTTGTAAGTCCGACACCAGCCCTGGGTTCTGCCCTGACTCCCAGCGCTGCACCCAGGGACAGCCACCACCCTATCCTTGAGCAGGCCAGGAGGGCCCTGAGCTGGTGGCCCCTACCTGGTGGCGATGAGGGGGTAGCTGTGCGTGGGCTTGCCCAGCGCGTCGCGGCTCTGCGGCAGGCTCCCGTACAGCAGCAGCTCCTTCTCTGTGAGCACGGCCAGCAGGTTCCTGGTGCCGGCGCTGGGGAGCTGCAAAGGGACTGGGTCAGGGCCACCGCAGCACGGTGGCACGGGGTGGCGGGGGACGGGGGGTACCTGCTCGGTCAGCCAGCCCACGTGCTTGACGTCCCGCCCGGCCACCGTGCCGGCCCCCGCCAGCTGTGCCCGCAGCTCCTCCTTCACCCGCGGCAGCAGCGCGGCCGCGTTGGCCTGGATAGCGCCGAGCCACGACTGCGCCGTGGCCTCATCCTTGGCCCGCAGGAAGAGGGCGACGCGCCCGTCGGCCGAGCACACCTCCAGGTACCTGCAGGGACACGGCCCCGGTGAGCCCCTGCCCGCCCCCGGCTCCCCGGACACCGCGGTGGCACCGCCCGCCCCGGCACTGACCTGTGCTCCGGGTCGGTGGGGAGGCACTTGCGGGACACGTAGCACATCTTCAGAGGGACGCTCCGGCTCTCCCGGAGCTCTCGAGGGGGCAGCAGCGGGGATGATCGCTTCTGCTGGGCAGCAGGGGACGGGTCCCAGCTCACTGTCGCTCCCGCTGAGGAGTTCTTGAAGTAGGGCGAGATCTCCTTCATGTACTTCACTGGAAGAGAGGCAGCACCGCTGAGGACACGGCCCAGGCCAGGGCAGCCTCATCCCATCCTGCTGAAACCCCCACAGTCTCTACATCAGAGCTGCCACCCACGCTGCTCCAGGTGGCACTGGTGGGCAAGGTCACGCAGGGAGTGACACAGAATGCTTTGGGTTGGAAGGAACCTTAACGATCATCCCATTCCAACCCCCTTGTTCCATTTACTGGGAATTTCAAGCAGCATTAAAGGGACCTTCACACTCATGTCAGAGCTTGTAGGGCATAAGGAAAAGCTGTGTGCAGATGTCAGTGGGGCTTTCCTGCATGGTGCAGGGGGATGGAGCATTGTGTGGCTCTAGGGAGGATGGAGGATTTGTACACCAGCCCCAGGAATGGTAAGGGTCCTGCCGGCAGAGACAATTCTGGGAGGTTGTGGCCTCAGTGATAAGAGCAATTGCTTTAGGAACAGAAGAACACTGCTTATCATAGAACTGCAGAATAGTCTGGGTTGGAAAGGGACTTAAAGCCCATCTCAATCCATTCCCTGCCATGGGCAGGGACACTTTCCACTGTCCCAGGGTGCTCCAAGCCCTGTCCCTGTCCTTGGGCACTGCCAGGGATCCAGGGGCAGCCACAGCTTCTCTGGACACCCTGTGCCAGGGTCTCAGCACCCTCACATGACACCTGGAACCCTCAGCCCCATCATCCCAGCCTGGGGAGCTCTGCAGGAGGGATAAAAACGGCCTTTCCCCCCTTTTTCCTTGCCTTTAACCCAGATCAGATCACAGATCCAGGCCTGAGCAGTTCCCTGGGGCAGCACACACAGCCAGGGGTGGGGAATGGGAAAGAGTCCCAGGCCAAAATTACACAGTCCAAACTGTGCTGGTACAGCCAGTCCCGCTGCCAGCTGAGGAACAGTGCTCAAATACCCTGGCTTGGCCCCAGGAAAAGCCCTGGAGAGCAGAGCAAGCCCTGCCCCGTGAGCCTCAAAGCAGGGACAAGAAACCAGTCCCCACTCCAGAGCCAGAGCCCTCAGAGCCACGCTGGGATGGCAGTTGGCTCCAGAGGTTTGGGGAACGGGGGAGATGAAAGGCACCACAAATTGATGGGGCCCCACAGCCACATCCTGAAAATGAGTTTGGCAATGCTGGCTGAAAAACTCCAGCTGAGCAGGCGGGATGCCAGTCCTGGTCCTACCCTGGGGCAGCAAGGGACCAGCTACTGACTCCAGGGAAGGGTTTCCCTCTGGAGGCCCTTAGGAAAACACCACGGAACAGACACGTGCCTGCAGCCACGTCCCCAGCCATCCTGGCTGCTTCCACACCGGGTCCAGGCCAGCAGAGTGGGTGGCAGGATGGGGACACGAGCTTGGCTTTGCAGCCAGCCCTTGTAGGTGGCTGGATGGGCACAGCTCCATCGCTGCAGCCAGGCCACAGCAGCCTGATGTGCTGCCAGAAGGGAGCAGGACATCCTTTTCCCACCAGGAAAGAGTCTGCATGCACCCACTCCCAAACTTCACCTGGCCACAGGATGGGGTATCTCCCACCCATCTTCCCCCGAGGTCACAGCCAGAGCTCCAGGAGTGTTTGAACAATGCTGTCAGGGATGCACAGGGTGAGATTGTTGGAATGTCTGTGCAGGGCTTGGACTGGATGATCCTGGTGGGTCCCTTCCAGCTCGGCCCATTCTGTGCTCTCCCCTTTCATTCCTATCCCATGAGCTCCCCTAAAACCCCGAAATGCCGACAGCCCGGCAGGAGCAGCGTGGAGCCCCGTGGGTGCTGTGCGGGCACAAACCGCTATAAATGGCCACGCTGCTGTGCCACGCGGGCCGGGTCACCCCGCGCTGGCCCCGGGGCCAAGGCGGCGGCGGGGGCCACCAGCCTCGTGCCCCGCGCCTCCCGTTACAGAAATAGCCACGTTCCCGCAGGCATCCGAGCCGCGCTGGGTCTCACCCGAGCCATTAATCTTGGCAGCGGGGACCTGCCGTAATGCCGGTGCCTGGGAACTAATTGGAGTTCAGAAAGATGCCATTGAGCCGCTGAAACCCGAGCGGCGTCCCTGCGCCAGCCCCTGGCTCCCCGGGCACGCGGGGGACGTCACCGGCATTAGCGGGGCGGTGGCGGGGTCACGTCCCGAGGGAGCCGGGGAGCACAGCAGCAGTGCCCGGTGCGGGACAGGGCACGGAGAGTGAGGCAACAGGCAGGCTCTGATGTCTCGGCTACGTGGCTTTAAGGAGGCTTTCAGGCTGGGCGGTCCTGAGCCAGCACGGGGAGCTGGGAGGTGCTGGAGGCTGTGACAAGGCCAGGTCACCATCCCATGGGAGCTGCTGTCCCCGCCAGTGACCCCAGCACTGGCTTCACAGTGGGCTGACTTAAACTTCTGTCAGTCCCTTCACTGCAGTTGGTATTGAATGGATTAATTAATTACCTCCATCTCATTAATGCAAACAACTCAGACCACATCATGCATCACCTCTGCTAGTGGTAACTGTAATTCTTGAACAGTTTTTTTCTTTTTAATTACAACCTTGCAGTGCTGGGGCTCTGCCTGCTCCCTGGCAGCCTGCACCCTCCAAAAACCACTGGGCAGCAACGCTGCCTGGCTGCTGTTGATTTAAAGTCACCTACAGCAGGCACACGGGCCTGGGGGGCTGCTGGGCTGATCCACGTGGCCTCTCCAGGGAGGGAGCCTGTCCCACTGATCCTCTCCAGAACAGAGGATGGGACAAACAGGACCTTTAACTGCTCAGGGCTTTGCACCAAGGTAAACTTTATTTCAGGGTTACAGGGAACAGCAAAAGTCTCTGGGTGTGCAGCCACCCATCCCATGCCAGGACAGTGCCCATGGAGGGGCCCAGGGGGTGGCACTGGAGCACCCCATGTGTCCTGAGCCCTGCAGTGAGCTGCACCAGGGACATGTTTAACCAGGTCTGCCTCTGTGTTGCAGCTGGTTTTGTTTTTTTTTTTTTCTCCCCAGCATGCCAGAAAGGAGCAGAACCATCAAAATTCCTTGGTTTGACTTCTTGGGTAGAAATTCTCCCTCCCCATCAGCCCATTCCACACAAGGATGGAGAACAATCACAAACCAAGCACTCCTGGCACCCTGGATCCTGAGTCAGCACAACCTGTCCCACATATCACCACTGCTCAGAGCCAAGCCTGACCCCACAGAGCTGCACTGAGGGGCCACAATGCTTCCTCCAGGCAGGAAAACAGACATGGACACCCAGAGCAGGGTCAGGAACACCCTCCCACTGCTTTGGTCACCAGCACACTCTGCTTCACCTGGAGATCACAGCCTGGATTCAAAGAAGAGGTTCCAGGCTCCATTTCTGGTCAGAAGTAGGATGGTGCTGCTATTTCTCCTGCCAAAATCTTCCCAGCAGCATCTACACAGCTCAGCAAGGCCATCACATCAGGAAATGTTCCAGAGAGCTCCTGGAGACTGAGTGCTGGCCCTACAGAGATGCTAATCCCACCCCCAGCTGGTCCCTCTCTGCCTCAGGATTAATGAGCCAAAATTGGCATGTTAAACTGGGGGGCTGAGCAAACACACACCCCAAAGAGACACCCTGAAATGACCTGCCAGCTCCAACCCAATGCTCTGAGGTGCTTCCAGAAGGGCCAGCACAGTCCCCAGCACCCCACCCTGGGACCATGCCCTGCCCTGGCCCCAAGCATGAACAACACAGCAGCTCCTGTGCCAGCTGCCCCAGCTCAAGTCCTTCTACCCCAGGGAGGAAGATGCCATGGGATGCTGCAGGGTGAGGCTGCTGCTGTCCCTCGTGCCCCTGATCCTGTCCCAGCACTCAGTGCCACATTCCATGCCCCAGCCCTTTGCTAAACATTCCCCTGTGCTGCAGTGTCAGCAGGGAGATCATGGGACAGCCCTCTGTGTTTCCAGGGAGGAGAAACAAACGCAGCAAACTCCCCAGGGAGAGCAAAGCTTCAGAGCAGCGAGGTGTGGAGGTGGCACATGTGCCCCATCACCTCTTGGCATCATCCCCAGGGCAGATCCAAAGCCTTCCTTCCCACAGTTATGGCAGCCAGCACTCTGGAGAATCCCCATCCCCACTCTCTCCCAGCACCCATTTTTCTGAATTTCAAACTTCCAAGCAATTACTTGGCCAAGCAAGTCCTAAAAATCAGAGCCAGCCCCAGGAGCACCCCTGTGGCAAATAAGCCATGGATGTGAGATGCCCATAACTACCCCAACTCCTCCTCCCCACTGTTTCCAGTTCTTCCCCCATGACAATTCTGCACAGGGGCCTCACCAGGAAAACCCCTCCTGACCCCAGAGCCCTTCCCAGGGCAGCTGGAAGGATGTTTATCAGCCCTCCCCCCGCCATGGAGAGTCTCTGGATTCCAAGCAATGAAAATAAGGGAAAAAAAACCAAGGGAAAAATAAGGCAAGGGAGAGTGACTCTCCCTGAAATAACAATGTAATATAAATACAGCCCAACTCCTCCTGTAAATACCAAGAGAGTAGTTTGGCACATTCAAAAAAAATCTTGGCAGGACACAGGGAGAGGTATCTGCATGTCCTCACGCCTGGGCAGCAGTGACACCCAGGAGCCTGAGGCCAATCTGAGCAGCCCAGGGTGAAATGTGGCACAGGGAGCCAGTGCTGATGCTCACATTAGAACGCATCAGCTCCCAGCTCTGCCACTCTGGGGAGCCTCAGCCCAGCTCACTGCCCTCTGAGGAGGTGCCAGCTCCCCCAGTTTTGTTACCTGCAGCAATGCCACCTGCAAACCACCCTAAAACCTCCAAACCCCAGCAATGACCGCAGCCAGGAGCAGCAAGGAGTGAACAGACACTGGCTGTGCCAAACACTCTGGTTTAGCACTCAGAGCACCATAAGGAGAGCTGGAGTCACACCTGGCAGCATGCAGGGAGCAGAAAGTGTCAAAGTAATGTTAAGGTGCTCTTTTTAAAGTTCAGCCTTCTCCAAGCAGGAGAAGGAGCAGGGAATGCCCCAGTTTAACACTCTTCAGGCACTTTAAGGCCACCCCCTCTCCCTGGGGCAGGGTGTTTGGAAGCCACTCCTGGAGAGCCACAGCAGTGGCAGGTACAAGGCAGGGCCAGCACCTCCACAGGGCAGTGACAGCCTGACCATGGCACAGTGGCAGCCCCACCACCCCCATGGCAGAGCTGCACTGTGCCACCAAACCCAAAACCAGGGAGGGGTGGAAATGTACCACGTTTATCAGTGACATCAGTGATCAGATGAGCAGCAGAGATCCCTTCAGCTCTGGCTGGACCCCAACAACATCAGATACAAACTCATCCCAGAGCTCCAGAGTGCTGCAGTGGGAGCCAGCACAGTCTCAGTCTCCTCCCAAAGGTACCTGCTGGGAGTTTGAATTAATTAAGAAGCCCAGCAGGTCATACATGAGCTCAGCAAGATACAGCAAAGGCTCTGCCTGAAACTGCCTCCCAGGAGAGGGACCTGGATCCCAGGGGATGGAGGAGGAGGAGGAGGGGTCCAGGGAGAGAAATTGTTGTCTCCAGAAAGGGCAGCTCCTCTCCACCTCTGGCAGGAGTTCTGGCAGAAGGGAAACCCACACCAAAGGATGAACAGAATATAATGGAGGGAGGGTGGTCCAAGAGCAGCAGCTCCAGGCAGGAATTTCACAGACTCACAAAGAAAGAAGCTCTTGTATTTTCCTTTGGTCAGAAAAAAACAACAAAACCACCCCACCACCAACCCTATCTGCTCCCAGCAGCTGTGCAGAGCAGCACATTCCTCCAGCTGAACCGTGGTCCTCAGGCTCCCAGGAGAGGAGGAAGCCACAGCAGAAAGGGCTGAGCAAAGCTAAAAATGAAAATCTGGAGCTGAGACAATCTGGGGAAGGCACAGGAAAGCTGGAGCCACGGTGGTTACTGACAGCACAGCACACAGAACTGCTTTGTTCAGGGACAGCCCCAAGCACTGCCCCCAAATCAAACCTCACTCTGGCACCTGGGAAGGGACTCTGGTGCCAGGACCCCCCTGTTAAACAGGGTGACCCCAGGGACTGGTTGGAAGTGAGGGGAGGGGAAGGCTCCTTTCCTGAGGGACAGATCTGGGATGCCCATCCCAGCCTGGCCAAGCTGGCAGAGGTGGGCAAACATGGATAGAGGTGAGGTGAAGGGCAGCCAGAGAAGAATGGGGTCTCTCTTCTCAATCCCTCATGGGACTGCCATGCTCCCAACCCATCAACCCTTATCCAGCCCTCAAGTAGGGCTTGAGGGGCTCCTACAGTGTGCAGCCCCCTCAGGGCTGGGAGACTGCAGGGACCATCTGCCTGGTACTGAGAGGGAGCCCATTCCCAGGGAACAGCCTGCTCCAGGGTGGTGAAGGCTGCATCCCTGGGATGTCTGCAGCCTCAGCTTCCAGGGACCCCCTCCGTGGGCAGCATCCCCTGGATAGGTAATTCCTGAGCAGGCCTTGCACACCCCAAGGTGCTCAGCAGGAGTGGGCCCTCCCCACTGGCATAAACCTACACCAGCCAGGGATGTGGGTTTAAATTAAAACCACGAGAAAAGCAGAAAATGTTTTCTCTTGCCCCAGGAACTGCAGACGTGGGGGTGATGCTGTGCAATAAAAGAATCCCAAATCCCAGAAACTTGTCCCACACCTCCCACTGCTGCCTGCCTGAGGTCCCACAGAGGGAGACAGAGCCTCTGGGCATGGAGCACTGGCACACACTCAGGAAGGAGACAGGGAGATCCCAGCAGTTACCTCCAGCTCTCCGGATGAGCACACAGATTATTCTGCATACGTTGTTTTCCATTTGAAAGAGTATGCAAATGCAGCTGCAGATGATATGCCACCCCTGTGTCATCCCAGAACAGGAAGGAGAACCCTTCTGCCCCATCACATCCTTGTCTCCTACCTTCCAGGATCACTTCCTTGCCCGTCTTCTTCAAGGCCTGCACGGCCTCGTCGTGGGTGGCCTCGGACAGGTCGGTGCCATTGACGGCCAGGATGGCGTCTCCCACGAACAGCGCCTCCGTCTGGTCTGCTGCCAGCCCCTTGAAGATCTTGGAGATCAAGATGGGCATTTTATTCTCTCGGCCACCTTGAAACACAAGAGACAGGGAGCGGTTGTGGCTGTAGGAGTGCTTGGAGGAGGGGGTGGGGAGGGGGATGCTCTGGTAGCAGATGGTCCCAGCAAGGCTGAGCCTTTCTGCTGGTATTCAGTGCCAGGCCAGCCCACTGCCCACTCCCCCAGATACCCACAGGACACCTGTACCAACCATAGCAGCCAAAGTACCAGGAGGCTGTACAGCTGATGAAGTGATTGCTCCAAAACCACTCAGATTGGTCACAGATTATTCACAGAGAGAACACATAACCTGGCCATCTCCCCATCAGTTTTGGCAGGGAAGTGTATCGTTATTTGCATTATTAATCATGTATGCTGAGCAACTATCCTGGCTCCAAGGACTTCATGATCTCAACACACAGGACAGCTGAATGTTTTTGGAGAGGCCAAAGAGGCAGGGAGAGGTGAACCAATCTGCCTGCATGTTCCTGTCCACACAGCAGCCCTATTTACCGGCTGCTCCCCGCTGTCCTGACTAAAAGAATGCTATTCAAACTGCCGGCGGCTTCAGGAGATCAATTTGCACATCGACTCTTGAACCCGCAGGGAGATCCGAGCTGCCTCCGTGCCAGGGCTCAGGGATGCAGCCGCCACTGCCCGCGGCAGTCGGGGATCAGCAGCGCCCGCTGTGCCCTGGGACAGCCTGTCCCGAGGAGTCTCCAAGAGATAATCCTCATCCCAGAGGGAGATGCTGAGCGCAGCCCGCTGTCACTGCCCGCCCCGGGCTGCTCCCAGCCGGTGCCACAGGCATTTCCTCGCTCAGCCGCTGCCAAGCCAACGAGGGCTCCGGTTATCAGCTGTCAGAGGCCCCGGCGGGGGCTGCTCCTCGCCCGGCTGCCAGGGCTGAGAGCCCTGCCAGAGCCAAGAACCTCCTCCAGCCCGGCTCTCGCTCAGCTCCCCGCTGTCCTGCCAGCCCCAAGCCACGTCCTGTGGCAGGGCAGGACACACACCCCCCGGGTGGCACCGTGTCCCTGCGTGAAACACGGCTGGCCCATGAACGGTGACATGAGGAGTGATGCCCTGCCCTACCAAGGCTGCCCCACCCTCCACAGCACCTTCCACTGCCCAGTTTTGATGGCAACTACTTCTTTTCCACATACGTCACTGGAAAAGTAAAGTTTTAACTGAACCAAGGGACGTTTCTCCTTTCCTGGGAGAGCCACAGAGCAAGCAATAACTTGGCAGCCAAGGGGCGGTTACGAAAGGGGGTTTGCGCTTCCCAAAAAAAGGGCTGGCACGCTGGGGCACCCTGCAGACACGGCCAGCAGTGTCGATCCAGTTCCAGCGCCCGCTCATTCACATTGCAAAACCTCCCCGCTTCCAGAGGGAGCCGGAGGCTGCGTCCGTGTCCCCTCTGAGCTGGAAGGAGAAGCCACGTCAGGAGGCGAGAGCTGCCCTGTCAGTGCCCCCAGGGCGGCCGAGCCGCTGCCTCTCACAGCCACGCTCCGTGACAGCCCTGTCCCTGTGTCCCCGCTGCCCTTTTCATCCTGCTTTCACAGCTCCCAACACGCTCGGAGCCGCGTGAAAATCAAAGGCAGGCAGAAAGGCAGCAACGCCATCACTGCCCTAAGAAGTTTCCAGCCTGAAGTTCAGGCGAGTCACCAAGGAGCGGGACGGCTCGGGAGGGAAAACAGACATTGAACAGGGAGGCTTCCCAGGAGCACACATCTCCAAACGCGAGCGCGCTGCTTTAACACCGCACCCAGCGCCGGCAGATCTCCAGGGGCTCCCTTCGTTCTGCTGACAGTTTTAAAGGGGCACTTCCCAGCTAAGGAACACGGTGGGACAAGGACACGCCGGCCCAAAGGGCAACTTTGGTGTAACCGGGTGCCCCGTGAGACAGCACCCTACCCGTGGGTGCGGGGGACAGGGGGTGCCCCTCCGGCTCACAAACCCGGGGGTCCCTCACCCCGGAGGGGCACGGCGGGCAGCCACTGGTCGGTCACTCCGCACCCCAAATCATCGCTCTTTCCCTAAGCTGGCAATGGTTCGGGTCCCGTCACTGCCACGTATCCCCCTCCCCGTGCCGAGCTGGGGCTGGGGGCTGTGAGGATCCCGACCCCAGCCCCGCTACCCGCGGGGTCCGCTCCGAGCGAGCCGCGGGACGGCAGCAGCAACAGGTCCCGATGACGATGCCTATCTCCCCCCGCCGCCCCGGGATCCCCGGGCCCGGCCTCACCTTTGATGCTGATGCCGAGTCCCCCCACGTCCTGCTTGACGACGCGCACGGTGCGCCTGATGTTGGCGAGCGCCTCGGGCGCGGAGGAGCCCGGCTCGCCGCCGTTCAGCTGCGCCGCCGGGGCCTCGGGGCCGGGCCCGGGGCCGTCCGCAGGGCTGACCCCCAGCACGTCCTCGGCCAGGGTGAGCAGGACGCGGAGCCATTGCCCGCTGGGGCCGCGCAGCTCCAGCAGCCCGGTGCGCGGGGCGCGCCTGCCCGCCGCCATCTTCGCGCGCTCCGCGTCCCACACCGCCCCGCGCCGCCCCTCAGCGCCCCGCGCACCGCCCGTCCCACACCGCCCCTCACTGCACCGCCCGTCCCACACCGCCCCTCACCGCCCCTCACTGCACCGCCCGTCCCACACCGCCCCTCACTGCACCGCCCGTCCCACACCGCCCCTCACCGCCCCTCACTGCACCGCCCGTCTCACACCGCCCCTCACTGCACCGCCCGTCCCACACCGCCCCTCACCGCCCCTCACTGCACCGCCCGTCCCACACCGCCCCTCACCGCACCGCCCGTGCCCGTCCCACACCGCCCCTCACCGCACGTCCCTGTCCCACGCCGCCCTCACCGCCCCTCACTGCCTGTCTCTCACCGCCCCTCACCGCCTATCCCCGTCCCACACCGTCCCGCACCGCCTGTGCCCGTCCCTCAGCGCTCCGCACCGCCTGTCCCGCCCCGCACCGCCTGTCCTGCACCACCCCGCACCGCCTGTCCCTGTCCCTGTCCCGCACCGCTCCGCCCATTGCCCCGCACCGCCTCTCCACACCCGGCGCAGCCTCTCCGCTCAGCACTCCGCACCGCCCTTTAGTGCCCCGCACCGCTCCACGCCCCGTCCCGCCACGCACCGCCCGCCGGACCGGGACAGAGCCCTGCGAGAGACCGACCCCAGTCCCGTCCCATTCCCCTCCGGGACGGGGCACCGGGATGCTCCCCAGTGCTCCCCAGCCCTGGACAGGGCACCGGGAGGGGACACGAGTCCCCGGTGCTCCTATCATGGAATGGGGCACAGGGAAGGGCACGGCTCCCTGGTGCTCCCCGCTCCATCCTGGGACAGGCACCGGGAGGGCACGATGCTCCCTGTGCCCCCCAGGACTCCCTTCTCCAGCCCGGATGGAGGGGCTCCAGAGGGACACGGTGCTCCCCAGTGCTGCCCATGCCTGCACACGAGGGACACAACTCTCCTTTCCACCCTAGGATGGGACACAGGGAGAAACACGGGGCTCCCCACTGTATCCAAGGACAAGCACCTGGAGGGCCCAAAGCTCCTTAGCTCTCCCCATTCCAGCCTGCAATGGGGCAAGAGGAGAGACATGGCTCTGGCTGGATGGAGCATGGGGAGAGACCAGGACAGCAGGGCCCCCCCACTGCTCCATCCTGGGATGGGGCTCTGGAAAAGCCTGGTTCTCCCCTCACCATCCTGGGATGGGGCACCAGCAGCGACATAGCTCCTCAGTGCTCCCCAATTCTCTCCAGTGCTCTCCAGTGATCCCCAGTGCTCCTCAGTGCTCCTTGTGTGGGGCACCAGCAGGGACACAGCTCCCCAGCGCTCCCCAGTGATCTCCAATGCTCCTCAGGGATCCCCAGTGCTCCTCAGTGATCCCCAGAGCTCCCCAGAACTCGCCAGTGCTTCCCAGTACTCCCCAATGCTCCCCCAGTGCTCCCCAGTGCTCCTCAGTGATCCCCAATGCTACTCAGAGCTCCCCAGTTCTCCCAGTGCTCCCCAGAGCTCCTCAGTGTTCCTCAGTGATCCCCAGTGCTCCCCAATGACCCTCAGAGCTCCCCAGTGCACCTCAGTGCTCCCCAATGCTACTCAGTGATCCCCAGAGCTCCCCAGTGCTCGCCAGTGCTCCGCAGTGCTCCCCAATGCTCCTCAGTGAGCCCCAGAGCTCCCCAGAGCTCCTCAGTGTTCCTCAGTGATCCCCGATGATCCTCAGAGCTCCCCAGTGCTCCCCAGTGCTTCCCAGTACTCTTTGTCCTGGCCTGACACAGGGCACCAGGAGGAGCTGGCGCTTCCCAGTGCTCCCATGCCATCCTGGGACCGGCCTGGGGAAGGACACAGACCCCCAGTTGCTCATCCCAAGTCTGGCCCTGGACATTTTGGTGTCCCTGTGCTGGGCTGTGCAGGAGGAGCAGTGGGAGCTGGCACAGAGCTGTGGCTCATCCCAGCAGCCACAGCCAGCGCAGGAACCTCCCAAGAGTCCCGATGGGTTAAACAGGAGCTAGGCAGGGGGAGTTGGTGTCTGCAGACATTCAGCCCAGTCTGCATTGCTTTTTCCTTACTTGCCCTGGATATTGAAAACAGAAATATTTTTACTTTCTTGGCAGATACCCATTTTTACTGCATTAATTAGGAGTAGAAAATACCTCCAGGAGCAGCAAACCACTCTTGGCACATCCCCTCTGCCCCTTGCAGAGCGCTTCAAGCAGCTCCAGGAGCCTCTGGGACAGGACAGCTGAGGTCTCAGCCCCTCTGGAAAGCACAGGAATTCGTAAGAATACAGAATTCTGTAACATTTCTGGCTGGCTGGGAAGGGGGTGGAGAGAAGCTCTGGGCACCTGGGGCAGGGGGGCTGCAGCATGTGCTGCTCAGCACAGCCCTTCCTGGCCAGGGGCTGTGGCCAGCCCTGAGCATCAGACTCACACAGAGGAGAAAAATGCTCCCTGGGCTCCCTCCCACGCAGCAGCAGCTGTGGAATTTCTTGAGGTTGCAGCAGAGGAAACCCTGAAGGTTATTTCTTTGCAAAACAGACTCTACATATTCCTGATTTTCTCTTTGCTAAAATGTTCGGGGTTTAAGTGACACTTTGCCTTTGCAGTACAGTGCTGCTCACTGTGGCAAGCACTTCTACATCACCCCAAGGGTATTTTCCTCTGATCCCACCCCCTGTCCAGCCCCACTCTGGCTGCCAGTGCCTCTCGGTTTGGGAGCAGCAAGGGGAATTTGGTTATTCAGTCCCCAAGTGCACACAGGGCTCATTCCCCCTGAGCCACATGCCCTGGGAGCACTCACTTTATTTTCCAGCCAGGCAGCTGCAATCAGCAATTTGTCCAGCTTTTTTTCATTCCCAAGAGCTGCTTTTGATAATTCCAGCCTCTAAGGGCCCATTCCTATCTGAGCCAGCAGTGGGATCACTAAATCTCTCTCTCAGTGCAGCAGAACTCAGTGCTCCTTTTGGGTTATTCCCTTTCATTTGTCAGCTCTGTGCCCCGAGGCACGGATGCTGATAAGCACGGGCTGGATACATGGAAGCCATCCAGATGGTTCCAACCTTTCCCTGTTCTGCTGCTGGGATGGAGAAAGCACCTTGGTCCTTGGATCCAGGTCACAGCACTCTGACTTCACCTCCTTTGGGGGAACAGCCTCACCCTGTGAGTGCAGCGAGGCCAAGGCTCAGTGACCACAGCAGAGAGCATCGCCCCAGCCACCACTTCTGCCCTGCTTCGGCAATTAATATTCCTGTGACACAGCAATTAAGATTCCTATAACACAGCAATTAATATGCCTATGACAACTTACGTGGGATAGAGACCCCAGGCAAGTATTGCAAGTGGTGTCTTCTAATGGAAACAGGGAATCCAAAGTGCCCTTAAGACCCTGGTCCCAAACTGGGAGGCTCATCCTGAGCAGGGGGTCCATCAGGAGGGTTCAAATAGGGCTGGTAAAGAACTGGGGGCTTGGCTCCAGGTTTAATCAAAGACAGGAACCATTTGCTGGCTACTCTGCACAGCTGGGCCTGGCAAGAGCTGTGGCTGAGAAACTGGGACATGCCAGGATGTTCTTGGAGTGCCCCCCAAGCAGAGGTGCTGCTGTTTTGGGGTTTTCCCGCAGGCTTGGCTCCTCCAGGCTTCCCCACTTCTTTTTATCCCTTTCCTGTCGCAGGGCTCACTGTGAGCACCGGGAGCCCAGCACACGGAGTGGTCCCAGCTCGGTTTGACCCTCCCAAGACACCATGAGGACAATTCCGTGCCGTGGAGCTGCAGGACAGGCGCTGGGATGGGATGGGAGGGCGGAGGCTCCGGCCGGGGCTGGCCCGCAGGAGTGAGTGAGCCGCAGCTTCCAGGCATGCCAGCGGCGTTCGTCACAGGGCTCCTGTGAAAGCGAGCAGGCGGGGGAGGGAGTTGCTTGAAAAATTGCTATTCACAGAAATAGAAACTTCCCGCAGAAACACGCGTGCGTCGGTGACAAAAGCCCAGCTGGGAATTTCTCCTGGCAGCAGGAGCAGTGGGAGGGAAAGGGGTTGGGGAGTGCAGGAGGCTGAGGTGCAGGACTGGGGGTGCTGCCAGGGCCCTGACCTCGGCCCTGAGGGGAATTGCTGCTTTTTAGCTGGAAAAAGCATTTCTTGGCTCCATTATCCTCCAAACGGTCCCCGGGAGCAGGACTGGCAGTGTGGCAGTGATGGGCTCTGTGCCCCCCACTCTGAGCCATCCCCTCCCGCAGAGCTTCCTTGGTGGCTGTTGGGATCCTGCAGAGAGTGCAGAGACCCTGGCACAGGGTGCCCAGAGCAGCTGGGGCTGCCCCTGGATCCCTGGCAGTGCCCAAGGCCAGGCTGGACAGGGCTTGCAGCAACCTGGGATAGAGGAAATTGTCCCTGCCATGGCAGGGAGTGGGATGGGATGAGTTTTAAGCTCCTTCCAACCCAGACCATTGTGGGATTCTGGGATTCCACACTTCCCCAGCTGATTTCATGGCAGGTTTCAGCCATCCTGGCATTTTCTCTGCCTATTCTCTCCAGCCCCCTGAACCCTGCCGTTTAGCAGCTATTATTAGTCCCATTTCTTGGCATAGCCAGGAGCTGTGTCAAAGCCCACCAGTCTATTTATAGAGTGCTGTGAGCTGGTTTGTTACTTGTGTTAATTGAATTAATCCCTTCTGAAGAAAAGAAAAGACTTGAAGAGCTCAAGTTCAGTCTCTGGGACAACATTCCCAAACTGTGGGGATCCAGGCAGCATCTCAGGCTGCTGGATGCCCTGACAATCCTGATCCCTCAGCACCAGGGAAGGGCTGCTGAGCTCAGTGTTCCAGGAATTCATTGAAAGGCATGATACCAACCCTGCCCTGCAGGACTGAGACTCGTGAAACCCTGCAAGGGATGGAAGGGAAATAGCTTTTATTATCTAGATAAATTTTAGTCTAGATATTAACAGATTTAGATATGCAGTATGTACTTAACAGATGGGTTCATCCGTCACTATACAGGAAACGCAGCAAAAAAAAATGTGATTCTGAAGTACCTGACTTTAGAATCACTGAGATCTCCAAGTCCTTTAGAGTGTTTCTGTCTGCTTTGGGGCATAATTTGTCCGTACAAAGTTTCTTCCACCTCATGCAGGCTCTTCCCTTATGTATTCCTGTAAGATAACCACAATCAGATGGGCTTTCAGAGTGGGAAAATGCTCATGCCACTGCATGGCAGCTCATATGTTATCAGGGCAGGATCATTTAATTAAGGAACAAGCGACTGCATGGGAAAAGGCAGCACCCAGAAGCTAAAATAATTTCAGAAAGGCAAAAGTTGTTACACATTAATGCCCAGTCACTACCTCCTGCAGCTTTGGCTCTCTGATGCTCTTAATACCAAGTGGTATCAGTAGCAGGGGTGTCAATCAGATAATGGACATAAATTATTAATAAAATCAGCACAGGAGCTGCAGAATGTAAAATCCACCGTCATACTTGCAGTTCGGGGCCATTTTTTTTTTGTTTAATTCACAGCTTGCAAATGAAAATGCTGGTTCCTTCCTGCCTGGCACTGGGAATAAGCTTCTCTTGGTCTGCAGAATTGGTGGGATACACTGCCCATGAATCTGGATTCTGCATGTCCTGGGGTTTTTATAACTCAACAGGTAGAGCTTTGATAAATGTCACCTCTCTCTGCTGCTGCCACCTCTCTCTGATGGCCTGTCAACGTGACACCACCAAGGCTGTGGACACCCCATGCCCAGAAGTGGGCAGGACCAGCTTGGATGGGGCTTGGAGCAGCCTGGTCTGGTGGAAAGTGTTCCTGCCCATGGCAGGGGGGCTGGAACTGGGTGAATTTTAAGGTCCCTTCCAACCCAAACCGTTCTATGATTTATGATTCCAAGAGGTTGTCTGGAGCACAAGGAGACCTTGACAGATGTGATTTCTTTCCCTGACTCAGAGGACATTGCAGGAAGAGCTTCCTGTGCTAAGCCCATAACAGAGGCACAGGAAGGATGGAAGAGACTTATATCCCAGAAAAGGGCCGTGTTTGAAGCCTGAGGGATGTTTCCCCACTTCTAGCTGGAAAGCCACCTTCAGCATCAGGGTTTTGAGTTCAGTGCATCCTCCTATGGGGCTGCACCTTCCCTGCAAGGCCACATCCCTTTGGGGCGCCCCTGGCAGGGGCTGGGTTACAGCCCCATGCTCCGGGGACCCTCCCCTTCCCAGGAGCGGGGCCAGGGCCATCTCCGGGCCGAGACCCAGCGCCGCTCCCCGGGAAGAGCTGCAGGATCTCCCGCTGTCAGCAGATGCCAGCAAAGAGCCGCTGTGCGGCCACCGGCGCTGCCGCGGGCTGGGGGAACCGGGGACCCTCCCTGGGCACCTTCTGTCCCCAGCCCACCGTCCGGGTTGGTGCTGCCTGGCGAGGGACAAAGCTTTGTGGGGATCCGGGGGGTTTGCCACCAGCTGAGAACCCCCAGGCTCAGCTCAGAAGCTGTAGCATCTGCGGCTGCTGCAGAACTGGTGGCACAGCCAGAGGAACGGGATGGGGTGACCCTCTGGCCTTGTCACCGCTTCGTGCCACACGGGGACAGGGGACACGCTGCCCGCTCAGCCTGCTGGCTTTGAGAGTCACAGACTGCTTTGGGGTGGAAGGGACCTTCAAAACCACCTAATCCAACCCCTCTGCCATAGAAGGGACACCTCTGTTAAACCAAGCTGCTGGAAGCCCCAGCCAAGCTGGCCCTGATGTCCCAACTCTGGGACATCCACGTCTTCTCTAGGAAACCCTGTCCTGTGTCTCACTATCGCCCTTGTATAAATATTCCCTCTTTATCTGGGCTAAGAGGGCACTGGGGAGGAATCCTCACCTCTCCTCACTGCTCAGTTATTTTGGGCTCTGGGTTGGCCCCAGCGCTGTTTTTGGGGGGCGGTGTCCAACAGGATCCTCCCCCATGCCCTTTCTGCTCAGCACCCAGGACACAAACCCCACCCTCCTCTCAACCCACCCTCCCCTTCCTCACCCAATTCCTCTCCTAAACACTTGGGAGGCACCTCCTGCTCCCTCCCAGCTTGGCAGGCGTGTGTGACACCCCTGCTCCACGACAAGAGCTATTTTTGTCTTTAAAATATTCACTCTCCCCCGGCTCAGCCTCGTGCACTCCCCGTGTCCCCAGTTCCTGGCTGGGTCCCCACTGCAGCTGGGATCAGGCTCTGCTTGTGTCCCCAGGCACCCTGCAGCTGAGGGGGATGCAGGAGGAGGCCATCCACTGCCCCAGAAAAAGCTCTTTTTCCAGCCTGGCAAGTAGCTGGAACTTGTTTTATAGGAGGATGTACACATACATATATGGTTCCTGCTATTTCCCCTTCCCTCCCTGCTATTTTCCCCTTCCTCGTGGTCTTCTCATGTCTCTCAGCTGAGCTCAGGGCTGCCCAGGAGAGCAGTGCTGGCAGCTTTGCCAGGTCTTTTTGATGGTCAGGGAAGGGTGCTGGAGCTGGAAAAGCCTCAGTTTCTTGGATTTGGGTTCCAGGAAGGGTCTGTGATCACTCCCCATCCTCTCCTGAGCTGCTGGACCTCACATGCCTTGACGGAGCCCAGCACTGTCCCAAGCCCTGGGGACACACTGCCCATTTCAGTGCTGCTTTGTGATGTGCCCTAAACCAAACACCAGGGCAGCAGCTCGAACCCACAAGGCTCCAGGAAGGCTGAGCAGTGGGATACCTCAGTATTCCAGGGTACAATCCTCAGGGGGTTTTTGCAGGGGCTGGAGGGGCTGCAGAAAGGAAATGGGGGTGCATCATCCCTGATGTGAGCTCCCCATCCAGCCCATGGCATCTCCCCTGGCATGAGGAGGTGGCAGGGGTGGCAGCAGTGACCTCACAGGGGAAGGACACCCGTGACCATCCCCCCTGCCCCAGGCTGGCCCCCTCTCACCTCTGCTCCAGCCCTTTGCTCCTCTCCAAAGGGAGGTTTTAATTTCCCCTCTTGGCTGGCGAAACCCTATCCCGAGCAATTCCCCAGCCGTTCCTCCCAATGGCAGTAACTACCTCATTACTTTGATATTAATAGAATTCATATGGCCTGCAGAAGATAATTGAAATTAACCTCGTGGTGAGGGGGAGCTGAGGGGCCTTGGGCTGAGCTGGGTGAGGGCAGGGGGTGAGCCCTGACCCCTGGGTGGTTCCTGGCCTCCAGAGTGGGTCCTGGGGCCAGCAATGCCCACAGGGATGAAGCACTGACTGTGGTTTGTATAAAACTGGAGAGCAGGGTGGATGTCCATCCCACTGTCCATCAGACTGTGAGGATGCCTGGCCAGCCCTGTCCTGGCTCTCAAGCCACTGACCCTCTCACTGTCCCCTGCCTTGTCCCAGATCCATGCAATAACCCCCATCAGCATCTCCATTGCCATTCTTGCTAGGACGAAAAAAGGGGGGAGAAAAGGGTTCATTATGTGCAAAAGCACAAAGGCAGAGCGAGTGTCTGTCACAGGCCGTGCCACTGCCCGGCAGGACCCTGAGGGAGCCATCCCACCTCCCCACCAGCCCTGTCCCTGTGCTCCCACCCCACCTGCTCCCCGTCAGATGGGAGGTGACCCCCACAAAGGCCTGGCCGCGTCTGCCCCCTCGGGCTTTGCCCTGACACGTGTCACCTTAACCTCTTCCTTGGGACCAGCTGCTGCCAGGGGAGCTTCCTTTGTGGCCCCGGCGAGCGGCAGACGAGTCTCCCTCCGAGTCTCCCTCCCCATCTGGCCGGCGAGGCCTCGTCTGTTGGAGACCCCCTGCCCCGGCTGCTAACGGCATTAACCTTGTCCTGCCCCGCTGCCACCCCCTCAACTGTCACCGAGTGCCCCAGGTCCCCAGGCTGGGGACAGACTGCATTCCCCAGGGGTTCATCACACCCTCACCCACCCCTGGCACTTCACCGGGCATCCCTGGCTGCACCTCACCGGGCATCCCTGCCTGAGGGTACCCCGGGCATCCCTTCCTGCACCTCTGCCCGTCCCTGAGGGCACCCCGGGCATCCCTTCCTGCACCTCTGCCTGTGCCTGAGGGTACCGCGGGCATCCCTTCCTGCACCTCTGCCCATCCCTGAGGGTACCCCGGGCATCCCTGGCTGCACCTGCAGCCTCCTCTCTCTGCATGGATCGGGCAGGACAAGGCAGGATGAGGAATTTGCCTCCAGGGGCTTCAAAAATTCCCGCACACCTGTGACTGCAGGTGGGGCCAGTCCAGTCCCGGGGCTCAGGACCAGCACAGGGGCTCCATCCCAACCCCCACCACTGACCCACATCTCTCTGCCCCTTGCTGGGTCCAGCATGAGCTGCCATGGGGAGTGAGGGATGCTGCAGCACCCGGGGGTGCCCGGCAAGCAGGGGATTATCGGGGATGGGGTGTGAGGAGCAGCAGGGTCAGGCCCTGCAGCATGAAGGAACAGGAGAATAGGTGAGGGAACAGGAGAGTGGCAGGATGGATTGGGTGAAGGAGGCAGAGGCTGGCATTCCCTGGCTGCCCTGACAGCCAAGTCCCCGGGCCAGGACAAGGCAGGCAAGGCTCCCCCTCCGCCCTTCCCTCCCTCCCTCCCTCCCTCCCTGCCCAGCCATCCCCCAGGAGTTCTTATCTGCCGCTAATGCTTCACAGCAGCCGCCCTCCCCAAAGCTTGTGGGCTTGGCAAGATGCTCCGAGACTGCATTTGCTCCAAATGGATTGTATCAGGGGGAGAACAAAGCACTGGAGAGTTTTCAAAGCGGACTTGTGATCGCACAGGCGGCCGGTCCCTCCGGTGGCACCTCGCAGGGGACACTCCAGGGTCCAGGCTCTGTCCCAAAGCCCACAGACAGTGGCTGCTGCCCCTCAGCTCAGTGTCCCAGCCCTGGCTCTGCCATACCCAGTGATGCCCGGCCAGAGGCCATTCAACAAGTGCTGGCCAGAAGACAACGGCTCCATTTTCACCAAAAAATGTTCTGCTGTCAAAATCTGGCCTTGCTCCAGCTGCAAATGAAAAAATTAGGTTGGTTTTTGTTGTTTTTTTTTTTTTTTCTTTCCTGCTGCAGAGTTTCTTGGAAAGCTGTTGTGGGGCAGGCACTGGAGCACACACTGACCTTGGCACCATGCCCTTGCCCACTTGTCTCCCCATCCCTGGTGCAGGAAGCTCCAGGCAGAGCAGCTGGCAGAGAGGATTTTTTTCTCCAACACCCTCAAGAACTTGGGGAGAGAAAGGGAAATATTCTGTCCTTTGTTGATGTGAGCTTAAATTGCAATCACTGCCAGGAGGAGGGTAGAGCATCCCCTGCCCAGCCTGTCCCTTTGGAAGGGGATAGAGGTGGTGGCAGGACTGACCCATGAACCAAGGGGTGCTCCATGCTCATGGGGAGGTGTCCGAAGGAAACACTGGCACACAGGGAACCTTGTCAGGAAGGGCTAGAGCAGAAGGAACCAAGGAATGAAACCAGAAACTCATGTTGGCTTGGCTTTCCCTCAGATCCTCAGAAAAGGTGGTGTCAGCAGTGAGTCAGCTCCTGGAGGTATGTGAAATCATAATTGAGGAATGCTGAGAAAACAGCAAAATCCCACAGAAAAAAAAATGTGGGGGAAAAATATCGCAAAAAACCTTCAAGCAAAAGCAAGTGTGGATCCTGGAGCCTCAGTGCTGGGCATAGTCATGAAAAAGAGAGGGTTCAGCAACTGGACACATTTCAGGGAGCACAGGGACAACTGCAGGATTGCATCAGGGATGGGGAAGAGGGAAAAGCCAACCCTGGGGCAGTGGCTCTCTGCTGTGGGACAGTCACAGGGCACCACATGGCCCCACAGGAGATCCCAGAGGCTCTCCCAGTGCATTCCCAGCCTGTGGGAAGTGTCACAGGCACGAGGATCCTCTGGACAAGGGTCACAGAGAATCTGAGGAAACAATGGAGCTGCCCAAGGCAGCTGTAAGTGTGACTGTCACCTCGTGAGGGACACAATCATCTGTGCCACTTTAGCAGGAGGGACAGGGCAGGGGCTGGGCCAGGAGGCTCCAACATCCCCATGGCCACGGCAAGAGAGCCTCAGAGCAAGCAAGGAGTCTTCTGCAGAAGGCATGGGGTGGTTAATTGGGAGCCAGAGGGGGAAGAGGGGGAAAATCAAGCAAAAAGTCACAAATTCAGAAGGAAAAGGAGATCTGTGTGTCCTGTGGGGAGATGCTGAGAAGGGAAGAGAAGCTCAGGGGGAACAGTCCTGGATGGTGGGACTGGGGAGAGGTACTGGGGATCAAAACCTTTCAACCCCAGCCTTCCAGCCCTCCTGGAAAGGCCCCAACACCTGGCCAGGGACGGGAGCTGGGATCAAAGGCTGGGATGTCCAGTCCTGGAGAAAATGCAGGGAAACGACAGAGCCAAGCAGCAGAGAAATGGCAGCAGAGTGAACTTTGACAGGGTGTCCATGTAAACAGGGCTGTGAAACCTTCCCCTGCACACTGGAGAGAGCCTGAGGGTAGGGAAAAGCCAGATGGAAACTCTACATAAACCCAGCCCATGTGGGTACCAGGAGTCTCAGGCTCCTGTCCCATCACAGCAGCACCACGAGCTGCATCAGGGATCAGGGCACAGTTGGGGGTGGGAATTCCTCCATGCAGACACAACCTCCTCCTCTGCCCTCTGGGACAACACCTCATGCCTGTGTGTCCCCATGGGAGTGAGAGCTGGCCACCAAACCATGGCTGAAGAGACCCAGGTGGGAACAGGGAGCCAAACAAGTGGGAAACAGCAAAAAAAAAAAAGTTATTTTGTTATCATAGATAAATCAAACAATCCACCTCGTTCAGTGTAGCCTTCAAAGTGTGTGCACTGCGTCAGACAAAAATGATGGCAGTAAGGAATAACTGTGTCACAGGGGCTCCCAGCCCTCACCACAGGTAGGAGCACCATTACCTGCACTGCCCTGGGTGAAGGCACTGCAGTGGTGATGCTGCACTGTCACAGCTGTCATTGAGGGATGCTGCTCCAGAGGCCTGGCACATTCCCTGTGCTCCCCTCGGCAGGTGGGCACTGCCCACAGCTCTGGGAAGGAGCAGAGCCCCTGGCACAGCTGGGCTGAGCTTTGCTTTGCTGCTGGAGCCTTGCTGGGCTCCCAAGAGCAAACAGCCAGGAGGAAACTTTGGGGCAGGGAGTCAGGGGATGTCCTGTCCGGTGGCTGGAGCCCTGGTGTCACCATCTGTGTCGCTGCAGATGTCCTCCCCAAACTGTCCTGGCCCCACAGAGCTCTTTGCCCTTGACAGGGAGGATGAACAAAGAGATTTTGCATAATCCCCCATGATCTGCATAATGCACGGCCCTAAACCTGCTGCTCTTACCCGCCACAGTGCAAGGAGCCATTGGACCTTCCTCTCTCTTCTCAGCCTGATTCCTCTTCCCTGGTGATGTACCACTGCCAGGAGTGAAATCCTGCACTGAGCAGCTCTGCAGGTGTGGGCACCCACAGCCCAGCGTGTTTGGGGTGCTGCTGGAGGCACCCACATCCCAACTGGAAGATTTTGCTCCAGCTGGGGAGAGAAAAAACATGGAAGTGTGCAGAGACATTTTCACAGGAACACTTTGAGGGTGCTCATGGCTTATCCTGGAAGGTCTCCACCTCCACTCACCCCATCACCTCTATCCCACCCCCAGGGAAGGAAAACCCTGCTGGAGCTCAGGTGCTGAGCTTTAGCTGGAGGTGAGCACTTCCAAGCCACAAAATCCTGCTGCCTCAAGAGAGGAAAGAAATCCTCTCTGGGTGATGGCTGATTCTGCTTAAAAATACAAAAGCAAAGCAAAAATTAAGGCCCAGCAGTCCCTGCAGCCAGTGGCGGTGGTGCAGTGCCTGGATGTGTTTGCAGGGCTGGGAATGGCACATCGAGCACAGCCCTTTCCCTCAGCACCATGCACAGTGACTCTGTGACAGATACACCATACAGTGGTGCCACATGGAAGTGGCCAGGCACAAAATCACCAGAAATCACCCAGAAATCACCTCCAAGGAAGAGCCCATCCGGTTGGGAATCACCTTAGGATTCTCCCAAGCTCCTGCTCACCACAGAATGGGCACGAGCAGAGCTGGCAGCATCTCAGCATCTCCAATGACACCACCCGTAGGCTCCAAAATGTTGGGGAAAAAATAAATATAGCTCAAAGGAGACTCAGAGATCGAAGGGAAATGGCCATTAGCAACCCTCCATCTGCAGTAAAGAGCCAGCCATGTCCGGCACTCCACATCTAATGGGTTTTTAATATTCTCGTGGCACGCACTGGGGTAGAGATGGGAAGAGACACTTGGAGGTCTTGCATGAGCACCAGTACTCGGGGGGCTGCTCACAGAGTTCAGGCTCATCCTTTCCCTGCCAGCTGCCTCAGAGATGTAGATGTTTCAATTATTCTGTCAAGCTGCATATTCCAAATTGAGGCCAGAGAAGTGTCTCTGTCTTATATAGAAAGAAAGGAAAAAATATATCCCTAAAAGGAAAAGAAATGAACTCAGAAATTAATAAGGCTGATTGACAATGCTGCTTTGGAAACTCTGGTACCATATGGCATCCTTGAATGGCTGCAGTGCTGTTAGGATGGAGCTGACCAGCTGGAGAGTTACTGTGGGTTGTTTGTAATTGTAATAATGGATATCAGATGGCTGGTGTGGAGCAGTTTATAAATGAGAACAGACAATGAGCCGCACTGTTTGTCAGGAAATCATTGCTGATATGGGCTTTGTGCTCCCCACCACTCCCGGGTGGAGCTGGCTGCTCCCTGGGCTGCCCTGGCTCTGGCTCTGGCCGGGAAAGGCACAGTGCTGGGGCAGGTACTGATCACTGACCCACCAGGGTGGTCCAGCCAGGACTCCCAAAAATACCCCCTCACCCTGCTGGTGCTATGGGCACCACTGGGACATGGCAGCAAGGCTGATGTCCTTCTGCTAAAGATGTGGGGTGCAGCCAAGGGGTCTCCCTGCAAAGCCAAAGCAAAAGGGACCCAACAGGATCCACCAGTCAGGACCACAGGGCTGCTGGGGGCTCGGATACTGACACTTCCAGATTGGTTTTTGTGCTGAACAGCCGGAAAAATCATGACATTTCAGAATTTGCCAGTTAATGGATTTTTTTTTTTAAAGTCAGTAACAGTGAAATTCATTATTTCAATTTCTGCTGATTTCCAACTCCATGGTTGAGCACATAAAGCAAAGCCTGAGTTTGGAATGAAAATGTCACATACTCGTTTCTCTCCTCTTTTCCAAAATGAACTTCCATCCAAATTAACACAGGACATTGCCCAGCTGGAATGTCCCCTTGCTCCAGCTGAAGCCACATGGCCTGGCAGCCTGGGGCAGCAAGCCCCAGCCCAGAGAACCCAGGGCAGAAGAAGGCTGGGAGAGAGGGTGGGAGAGAAAGCTGGGAGAGAAGCCTGCCTTCAAGGCTCAGCTATTACCACTATTGTTAATTCTTGAGTGGTCCTGGATTATTTTTTACCCTAAAAGCTAGTAAAAAATGATTCTTTTTTACCCTAAAAGCTGGTAAAAAATGATTCTTTTTTACCCCAAAAGCTATTAAAAAAAGAAGTGATAACCAAACTGTATTGTGCATATTCCCTCATCACTGAAGCCCTTTGGCAGTGCCAGGTGATGTTGCCTGGCAGGACAGGCACATCCACGTGTCCATCCACACTCAAACCCAAGCACAGCTGGGTGCTCCAGCAGATCTTATTTTGGGATCATCAGGCCCTGGGCAGGGATGGAAGGGTCCTGGCACTGCTGGGCCCCCTCCTGCTCGCCTTCAGGCTGATGGCATCTCTGTGAGGGGCCAGGGCACGGCAGCAGGCAGAGCTTTCTAGGAAAGCCATCTCTGTGGGAAGGAGGCCAGGCCTGGAGCTGCGGCCAGGGCACGTGCCAAGCGCCAGGCAGAGCATCCCCGAGCTGCCATGCCCCTCTGCAGGGCATCTCTGCAGCCTGGAAACGCTCCCACTGCTCCTTCTGGCTGCACAGAGGGACTGCAGGTGCTCAGGGAACCCCCCAGCCTGGACAGCAGCTGCTCTGTGCCCTCCTGGGTTCAGGGGCACAGGGGAGGGTGGGCAGAGGTGCTGGAGGTGCAAGGGAACGGCCTGGGGGGGGATCATATCCAACACATCACCCTCAGCTAAACCCCTCCCTCAGCTCCATCCTTTTCAGCCCTCACTACCTGTAACAGAACTGCTGCTCTCTGGTTTGGCTTGGATAAGAAATTAAATCTCTCATATCTATATATATCTGTATATCTATATATCTATACCCATATATCTATATACCTCTATATCTATATATCTATATATCTATATATCTATATATCTATATATCTATATATCTTTATATCTATATATTTATATATCTATATATTTATATCTATATCTAATCTATATATCTACATCTACATCTATATCTATATCTATGTATCTATATCTATCTATATCTATATCTATATCTATATCTATATCTATATCTATATCTATATATATTCTACATAAATTATATATTCATATTTAAATGTTTTATATTCTTATATATAAAGGTTTCTTTCATACTATTCTTCTGTAGTATAAAATTATTCCTTGGAAACCCCAGGGTGCAGAAATCCTCACACAAAACCCCTGGTGAAGCTGGACATGAGCAGGGCAAAGTGACTGAAGTCCATGGTCAAAATCAGCAGGCAGGAAACCTTTTTCTAATCCATCACCCCTAACCAAGCTCTGTGGTTAATTCCCTGAAGAAATATGTAGTCCTGCTCCCTGCCAGTTCTGAAAACATTCCTGTTTACATGGGCTATGGCTCCTCCTCAAAACTCCAGTATTTCTTTTTTCCAGTTCACAGAGGATTATTTGAATTTGCCTATTTGCAGCCTTGGTTTTTAGGCTTTCATGCAAAATGAAACTTACCAATTCATTTTAATAGCAGAGATTTCAGGTCTGTTTTATATATATCAGCCAATCCTTAGGGAAAATCGACACCCCATTACCATGCACCAAACATCATAATTGAGTTTTAATTTATTTGTAAAGGGCTGCTGAGGTGTGGTGCAGACACAAGAGTGTTTTGGACATCCCTTTTTAGAGCTGTACCTGGGAAACATGAGGGCTGATGGCATTTCCCAGACCCACCCATGGTGTCCTGTCCCCACAGACCTGCCAGGGACCCAATCCCATCCTCCCAGATTTAGCCTGAAGTTGTCACTCAGTAGAAAAACTCCCCCTCTTTCTCCAGCTCAACTTTGGCTGATCTCATCAGCAAAGGGAGCTGATTGTAGGAAGGTGTCCTAGGGTGACATTTATGATGCTTGTATCCCCATTTGTGTGTTCTGTTCATGCTGGATATCATGTTCTGTGCCTTCAGGACTGGCTCTGAAGAGTGAAAGTTTTGTTTTGGTTTTTTATCAGCTGCTCCCCCACGGCGGGTGGGACACACAGACGGGACAGTACATGGTGCTGCTTTTGCTTTTAGCTTTGCTTCTGCTTTGCTCTTGCTTTTGCTTCTGCTCATTAGCTAGTTTAGCTCAGCAGTCTGAATTTTTCTGAACTGTTTCTCCTTTCCCTTTGTTGGAACTACTCCAACCTGCTCCAGACGGGGACCTGGAAACACCGAGAGTTTGCACCTTGTGGCTGCAGCAGCTGCCCCAGCACAGGAGGGACTGAGAACAGAGAGACCACGCCCAGAGAGACTTTCTGAATTTGTCATCTTTTTCAGAGTGGTGTCATCCAGTATTGTTCATTCTGTGTGCTGGGGGTGCTGTGCCTGTTAAATAAACAGGTTCTTTCCACTTCTCTGCAAGGAATCCTTCCCAAACTGGTTGTGGGGAGGGGCTGTGTGGGTTTGCTTTCTGGAGAGGCCCCTTTGGAGGTTTTCTCCCAAATTTGCCCTAAACCAGGACAGCAGTCAGGGAGCAGCCCAGGGCCGTTCCTGCCGGGCTGGGGCTGTCACAGGGCATTGGTGGCATCGCCAGCCCCGCTGCCCAGCACTGAGCTCCCGTGTGACACCGGCGGGGCTGGCGGGTTCCTTAGCGCTGCTATCGCCTTTTAAATCACCGCTCCTGCAAGCCCCGACAAGCACTGACAGCAGTTCCAATGCGAAGAGGATTAGGTTTCAAAAGAATGAGGTATTCAACACGAACACAAACACACTCGTTTTTCCAGCACAGCCACTCTGAAAAGGCTGAACACCCCAGGCTGGCTGCAGCCCCTCCCTGGCACCCGAGCACCCTAAACTTCGTGTGGTTTAGTGATCTCAGCCTGCCTTGCTGTCACTTTTGGGGTGTCATCTGTTTGATCAGTCCCTGTCTGTGGCAGGGCCCCACGGCAACCAGGCTGGTGTCGTTGCTGGTTTTTGTTTTCCAGGGGTGACAGAGCCTGCCCACATCCTCCCACCCACGCCCTGTCACTGGGTTTGCTTTGCCCTGCCTGGCAGGTAATGGCCCCCAAAAGCACTGAAAAGCACTCATGGTGGGTCAGCCCCGTGTCCCTTCACACAAGGTGCAGTGTTTGTGGGATCTGTGAGCTCCTGAAGGGATGGATTTGGGATTCCCAGCTTTGCTCCAAGCAAATCCACCCCTGGCCCATCACCATCCCATGTCTCCTTTCTCCCCGTTCATTTGAGGTTGAAAAATCACCAAGAATCTGCTGGAGGGAGTTGAAAATCCAAAGCAGGAGCCAGCTGAGCACCAGGACAGGCACATGGTGGCTGTGGGCATGGACCCTGCACAGCCACACCACCCCAAAATCCTCTGGCAAAGTGCACCCAGAGCCAGAGGCAGGATGGTGAGGGGATCAGCACCATAGTCAAGAGGGAAGAGTCATCCTGAGCTGGGAGGAGGAGGATGGAAGCACCATGGGAGGAAGGTGTGCTAGGAGCAGAGGGCTCAAATAAAATCCAACAGGGGATGATGGTAGAATTCATGAGCTGCAAAATGCAGCAAAAATTCCTTCTGCTTCAGACATCTACAAAAAATATCCTATCAACCCCAAAATCAGGCTCCTACCCCAGCCTCTACTCCTTTGCTGTTTACTGCCACACACCTCCACGGTGGCAGCTGACTTTTGCTTTGAGGCTGTGGCCGCTCACATCCTGTCGCTGGAAAATGATAAAAAAATTGTTTCAAAATAACATAGCAAACCCCAAAAACTGCTGAGTGCTCACATGAGGATGGGCATGGCCACAATGGGGGAGCAGCAGAAGCCCCAAGCATCCCCAAGCAGGGGCTGTGGTTGTGATTTGCAGAACCATCACTCCTTAGTGATGGGATTTCCCCACAGGGGCAGGTCTGGCTGGAAGGGGAGCACAGCAGCCAGGCTGGTGGCGGTGCTGCCACCCAAGGAGCACCACGGGACTGCCCTGCTGCCTCCCCAGGGCCCCTGTGGGCCAGGGAGTGCTCTGAGCATCCCCAAAGCTCCATCCCCAGCCCATCTGCCGCCCCAGCCCCGCTCCCCGCCTGCGACTCGGGGAGGCTCCCGCTCCTCATTAGAGGTCGCAGCCCCTGAGCAAAGATTAATCTGGCACTTGTGCGAATTTATCTGCCTGAAAAGAGAGGGACTGGCTCTGACTTCGCAGTCTGGAGACTGGTGGGGAGTTTACTGTCCCCTGAGCTGTCAAGCCAATTCCCTGCAGTACCAAGCTGTTGTTCTTGGCATCTGCTAGGCAGAAAGGCTGTGAAACACCCCAAATATCTGTTTGTTTTAAAAGGTAAATATTAATTTCAGGATGCTGTTTACATAAGCAGACTCTTGCAGCTTGAACTCACTGCCTTTTGCTGGTGTCACATGGCATTAGTGTGTATTTAACATTTATTTAACTCTCCTTGGCCCTGCTTGTGCCAGATGGCAGGCAGCCTGCACGGCCAGGCAGGGCTCAGCTCAGGGCTGCTCTGAGCATGACAAGGGGCTGGGTTGAGGCTGCAAATTTAAAAGTTTGAGCAGTTTTGTGGCTGCAGGTTCCTGAATGACACCAAAACACACTGTGGGTTTGTGTCCCCAGTGCTGGGTGGTGTCCCTGCATCCAGACACCAAAAACAAGGCAACCAGGGAATCATCCTCTGACAAGTCCAAACCTGTGTGAGGGCTGGCCTTTCCTCAGCTCTTGCCAGGAGTCTGATCACCTTGGCCTGATCCTGCCTGGCACTGATCTCCCTTTACTCCCTTGGGAGCAGATCTGTGGATCCCAGCAGCCATCCCAGTCTGCTTGCCCTGGCTGGGACACCCAGAGCTGAAACCCTGAGCTGCACAAGCTGGGGGATCCTTGGCCAGCCAGTGATGTGGACAAGCTGATCACATCACAGAGGAGCTGATGACATGGCACAGGAGTGGGTGACCTGGCACAGGAGCTGCTGGCTGGCTCCTGGGGTGCTGAGCAGTGAGTTTGCTCCTGGGGTGCTGAGCAGTGAATTTGCTCATGGAGTCCTGAGCAGTGAGTTTGTTCCTGGGATCCTGAGCAGTGAGTTTGTTTCTGGGGTGCTGAGCAGTGAGTTTGCTCATGGAGTCCTGAGCAGTGAGTTTGTTCCTGGGGTGCTGAGCAGTGAGTTTGTTTCTGGGATCCTGAGCAGTGAGTTTGTTTCTGGGGTGCTGAGCAGTGAGTTTGTTCCTAAGATCCTGAGCAGTGAGTTTGTTTCTGGGGTGCTGAGCAGTGAGTTTGTTCCTGGGGTGCTGAGCAGTGAGTTTGCTCCTGGGATCCTGAGCAGTGAGTTTGCTCCTGGGATCCTGAGCAGTGAGTTTGTTTCTGAGGTTCTGAGCAGTGAGTTTGCTCCTCTCAGTGAGATGCTGAGAGATCTCACAGTCATGCACAGCCCTGATGCACAGCTGCGACTGCTGAGTGCTCACACGTCCCTTTTCTGCCTCTCCAGTCACTCACTCTCCCAGCACAGGGCATTTTTTGGGTAATGCAGCACTGACAGTGTCACTGCTTTCTCAAACAATGAAGAAATACAGCCAGATGGCCTCTGGAAAACAAATAAGATATTCAAAACAGTATCAGCCTCTTTATGGCTGTAGCAGGCACCCATCAGCTTGGATATACAAACGAGGAAGATCTGAGATGGTTTCAGGGACAGGATTACAGCTTCTGAGCTGGGCTGGACACCCTCATGCTCAAACATTGGTGTTTGAAGAAAGGGACCAGCATGATAAATAATGTCCCAAGATTTTATCACGCAATTATTGCCTGTTTGGGCTCGACAGCCGCTGTGTGCTCTGCTCTGCCTCCCACCTGCTGAACGGGTCTCATCCCAGCCATCCCCTCCTCCTGAAGTTTTTGCTCAATGAGATCCATCCCCTCCCCCTGGACACTCTGCCTCTCCTGGCAGTGCTGACCACTCACACTGTGCCAGCAGAAGCACTGACCAGCCACCAGGACTGACCTTGGGAAACTCCAGCCCTCCCTTCTGGCACCATCTGCCTCGCTCTCCTTTCACTCAGTTCTCTCCCTGCTAATGATGCCTGCACTGAACTTTCTCTTCTCCTTGTTTGGAAAACCAGTTCCCAATGAAGGAAACAGGCAGGGCTCTCTGGCCTGCCCTGTGAGACAAATCCTTTATCTCATTTCTCACTCATTTCTATGACAGTAATGACTTTTTTCAGCATTTTTAGAGCTACAAATACCTGTGAGATGAGACATTTCCAAACAATGTTCCCTCTTGCTTTTGTGTCTGCTGTTCTCTGATCAAAGCCATTAATCTTTGCCACAGATCTGCTCTCCCTGTAGAGGAAATGGAAGGACAGAGCTGGTGTGGGAACTGGGAGGGGGCAGCAATGGGGTGAGAAAGGGCAGGGCAAGGCTGGGGAGCAAGGCTGGCCATACATCTTTGCCTGACAGAGTTCCACCCAGGGCTGCAGCCATCAGCTGAGACCCTCCCTCCCTCCAGCTCAGCCTGCAGCCCCCCCTGTGCCATGTTGGTTTTATTCAGGGGGGGGCTCCAGGGTATGAGGTCTCATAGAAAGAGAGAATCACAGGAAGTTTGGGTTGGAGGGACCTTAAAGATCATCTCGTTCTCATCATGGGCAGGGACACCTCCCACTATCCCAGGCTGCTCCCAGCCCCATCCAGCCTGGCCTTGGGCACTGCCAGGGATCCAGGGGCAGCCACAGCTGCTCTGGGCACCTGTGCCAGGGCCTCAGCTCCCTCACAAGGAAGAATCTTTTCCCAATATCCCAATCTAAACATATCCTCTTTCAGTTTGAAGCCATTCCCCATTGTCCTGTCCCTCCAATCCCTTGTAAACAGTCTCTCTTCATCTTTCTTGCAGGTTTCCTTCAGGTACCGAAAGGACACAATTGGCTCACTCTGAAGCCTCTCTTTTCCAGGCTGAACAGTCCCAGCTCTCTCAGCCTTTCCTCACAGCAGAGCTGCTCCATCCCTCTGACCACCTTGGTCTGGACCTGATCGCTCCCCTGGGCTCACTCCAACAGCTCCATGTCCCTCCTGTCCATGCTGCTCCCTTTGGTAGAACTTCTGCATGAGCTGAAGGGTGGGGATCAAACCCAGAATGGTGCTTCACATCAGTGCTCAGGTAGGGGTAAGGATGTGCCAGGACAGCAAACAGAACTGAAAAAACCCATCCTCAGAGCACAGCTCACTCAGTATGGCACAAGCTGAGCTGTGGGATGGCAGCAAATATCCAGAGCAGAGTCCAAGCACCTGCTCATACAGCAAGCACCATTTGCTGTACACCTGGTGGAGAATTCACCATGAAAATAGTGTCTGTGACCCGACTGCCTGAGATCCAATTCCATGTCCTAAAGAGGGTGGGAACACCTCTTGACTTTTGGAGGACATGTATGAATATTTTGGTGGTTTACTGGCTACAGATACATACCCTGTATAGTGGATGTGTATTTATAGTCCTAAAAATGCTGTTTGCAAATCTATGGCTGCTCACTGGGGTGTGATAAACGTATAAAAATACTGAGAAATAAATATTATTATATATCTACCTCTCCAGCATGTGTGTCCTCACACACTGCACTAAGTCATTTTCTTGTCCCAAATACATGATGTGTTCAAGTGATAAAAAGAAAAGGGTTCCAAATGAGGTCCACATGCCTGTAGAGTCTCTTGTCTCATCCACCAGCCTATTTCAAGGACATACAGCAGCATCAGCTGAGTGAACAGGTGTTGCTCGGTTGGACGCAGCACAGAAATCCAGACTCATAAAGCCTGGGTGGGTTTTTTTCTCTTGGAGCAAATAAACCCTGCTCTGTCTAAAAGGAAAAATTGCATCTGACACCTTCATTTGATGGCTGTTGTTCCACAGAGCACAAGACAAGCTCAGCTCTCTGTACGGCTAAAATCTGGGGAGGTGGAGGTGGGGAAGGAGAGCTCCATGCAGGACAGGCTGTGGCAGAGGGGATCTCCATGGGGTGTGTTCCCCTTGCTCACAGAACATCAGGGTCTGGAGATCATCCTCCCTGCAAGAGCATGCCCACATCTCACCCATTGTAGGAGTGACAGGGGTGGGATGGTCAGGACAGACGGACACGAGAGATCTCTGCAGCCAAGGCTGGAACTTGGGGTTCATTGCAAAGGGCCTGGGGGCAGGGCCCTGCTGGGAGCTGCCAGACACAGCCCAGAGCAGGCTGAGAGAGGAGAGGGGAGAGAGGATGAGAGGGTGAGAGAGTAAAAGGGTAAGAGTGTAGAAGGGTAAGAGCGCGAGGTCCCTGCGACAATACCATAAATCTTCTTCTGTGTTGAATATTCTGATTCTCACTAACCAATCTAGTACAATATACAAATCCTACAGCATTTCCATGCAGCCTATAAGAATCATTACATTACCACACTGTGTTACATTTTAAACCCTAAAAACTCCTCTTTGGGCCCCTTCTGCCAAGCTATAGGGTCTGCTCTGACCCTTGGGCCTGTCTGCAAGCAGAGGGTGTTGTTCCATCCAAAGGGGATCACCTTCAGCTGGCCATGCCATTGTTTTCCAGTTGTTCAGTAACTGAGGGATCTCAAAGCTTGCTTTCATTTCAATCTCACTTATAGTTTCCATATTCTCAAAATCTTTTACCAGCCAATCATATTGATAAGGCTTTCCTGTTCCATCTTCCCCAACAACCCATGACCTGGTATTGCAATGCTGTGATGGCCCTGCCGAGGGGAGAGAATGATGCATCTGACTCCATGGATATCAGAAGGCTAATTAATTACTTTATCATACTATATTATTCTATACATCTAAATCTGAACCTGCCAAGCACTCAGCTCTGCTCACACTGCACAGAATCTCATGATTGTCCCCCAACAGTCCCCACACACACACCTGGCCCTGACAGGCCAAGGAAACAAAACCCCATCACTGTGGGTAAATAATCTCCATGTTGCATTCTACTTTGGCACAAACACAGGCACAGCAAATGATAGGAATTGTGTTTTCTTTCTCTGAGGTTCAGAGAACATGAATCCCAGAAATATTCTTGGGAAGAATTGTGCCTTGCTTTTCTCTGTGAAGAGAAATGTGGGGCTACAACCTGGCACCACTCGTCTCAGACCTGAGAAAGAGCGCAGAGATCCCATTCCCTGCTCACACCATTTCCTCTCCCTAGAAGACACTTGCTGGAGGAACAGCAGAATGGCCTCATTTCAACCATGACCCTGCTTTTGTGGGGAAGTCACATGAACTTATAGAAATGTCCCAAAACTGCTGTCCTGAGCAGCTACACCCTTCATCAGCATTGAGGCCTGCCAGACCAAGCTTTATGTGTACCTTTCCCTGGTATTCCAGGGGCATTATTTAGACAACCCTCTCCTCTCTGGGGTTTCCAAAGAAGCTGTTCCATCTTTAGACACCAAACAGCAAGGCAGACCCTGTCATGGAGCTGCCCTGTGCCCTCCATGGCTTCACCAAAGCTGTGGAAAAGAAAGGAAGATGAAAATACATTTGCTGCTCCTTCAAAGCTTTCCCCAGCACATCCCAGTGCTCTGCTTTGCTCTCCCAGTCCTCATCCCCCTCTCCTCAAGCTGAGTGGTGACACTTCACACCAGGGCTCATCCCTCAGGGTTGTGGTGCTCTGGAGGGACGGGACACAGAGCAGGGCAGCAACAGCCCCACACTGTCAGCACAGCAGCTCCATCAGCACAAGGAGGGCTCCAGCCTGGGTGAGCCTCAGGGAGATGCCAGGGAGATTCAGGTGTCTTGGGAAGCTGCTGCCATCACAGTGGGCTCAGAAGGAGCCCAGTTTGCCACTCTCCAAGGAGCTTCACAGGCTTTAAGGATCAGCTAAATAAAAACAAAGCCCTTATCAGCACCCCACACAATGGCCCTTTCTGCTTGACCGGTGTCAAGCTGGCTCCAGCGAGGCTGTAGATGACACAGGAATGAAGTGGTGGCAAACACAGGCCAGAGCCAAGCTGCAGCCAGCAGGGCAGGAGATAAGAGCAGCATGAGGGATGTGGGCTCTGGCAGAGAGGGGTTGGGGAGCAGGCAAAGCCACAAAGTTAAAACCAGGACAATGGCACTGCATGGATGGTCCTGTTGTTCCAGTGCAAATTTGGATCTGCTCCATCCTGGGCCATCTGGGCCCAAGAGATTCCTGTTCCCGGCCAGCAAACTCCAACGGAGCCTGTGGCTGGCTGAGCATCAGGGGTGAAACTGCTGAGCTGCAGGGCTGGGCTCGGGCTGCTGCCAGAAACCACAGCCCAGAGCTGGGGCAGGTCACACCAGGCTGCTGGGAGCGTGGTCCTGTGGAAACTGCACTCCTGACCCTGTGCCCCTTTGTGCCCTGTTGGGGATGAAACAGGAAAGCCTTATCAATATGATTGCCTGGCAAAAGATTTTGAGAATATGGAAACTATTAGTGAGATTGAAATGAAAGCAAGCTTTGAGATCCCTCAGTTACTGAACAACTGGAAAACAATGGCATGGCCAGCTGAAGGTGATCCCCTTTTGATGGAACAACACCCTCTGCTTGCAGACAGGCCCAAGGGTCAGAGCAGACCCTATAGCTTGGCAGAAGGGGCCCAAAGAGGAGTTTTTAGGGTTTAAAATGTAACCCAGTGTGGTAATGGAATGATTCTTATAGGCTGTATGTAAATGCTGTAGGATTTGTGTTTTGTACTAGATTGGTTAGTGAGAATCAGAATATTCAACACAGAAGAAGATTTATTGTATTGGAACGGGAACTTCGCTGTCTTACCCTTTTACTCTCTTATGCTTTTACTCTCTCACCCTCTCATCCTCTCTCCCCCTCTCCTCTCTCAGCCTGCTCTGGGCTGTGTCTGGCAGCTCCCAGCAGGGCCCTGCCCCCAGGCCCTTTGCAATGAACCCCAAGTTCCAGCCCTGGCTGCAGAGATCTCTTGTGTCCGTCTGTCCCGACCATCCCACCCCCTGATGCTCCGACAGTCCCCGAGGAGAGCTCACAGATCTCAACGCCTTGGTTATACAGGCAGTGACTTGAGGGCATGGACAGTGCCCCAGGGCAGCCAGGCTGGATCTCCTGCCACATCCCAAGAGCTCACTTTCACTGGAGTGAGCTCTTCCTAGGCTGAAGCTGGGCATCCATAGTACACTGGTACCAGTAAGACTTGGTAACTGGTAAGGATATCTCCCTAGGCATAACAGCCTTCAAGGCCATTTGGAAAATGGAGAAAGGAATTGTATTAGGGACATTTGAAAGTTGAAGGGGGAACGGATGTCAAATTCCAAGTAGATTGTCTGTGGCAGTAGTCAGAGATAACTGTTCTGTTGCATTTCAGATATTCTGAAAATCTGTCTAGCACTGGGTTTCTAGATGATAAAAAGAGCCTTAAAGGAAACTGGGTCCTGGCCCTGCTTCCAGGACCACATACATATATTATTGCTGGGAAGGGAAACCTCAGCTATAACCATTTTGCAGGCGCATATTTTCCTCCTACAGCTACTCCCAAGTCTTTTGGGGCATTCCTGACCTAGCTGGCATATTTTCAGCTTCCCAGAGAACACCTAAAATGGCAAATCTCTTTCTTTTTAGATGCTGATTGGGTGCTGGCACTGCCCAGGCTCCCCAGGGAATGGGCACTGAGGCTGCCAGAGCTGCAGGAGCTGCCAGGGGTGCCCAGGGTGGGGCTGTTGGGGTGTCTCTGCAGGGCTGGGGCTGCCATGGCTGATCCTGGGGGTCCCTCCCAGCTCAGGACATTCCATGATTTTATGAGGCTGCAGCCTTGACAAACCCTTAATAGGAGTCTGAATAGTGAAACTCTCGTGATCCCAAACTCTGGCATTTCCAGGTTTTGAGTTATCCCTGTAGTGAAAGCCTTGGTTTGTAGGATGGAAACACATCTCACCTTTGCCAAGGATGTCTGACTTCAGCACAGCTCCCTGGGACACACTGTGGGTGTGGTTTAGAGCTGGGTTTGGAATATGGGAAGTGCCAGGAGGGAGCAAAACCCCTTTGGTAACAGCACCTTGTGGCAGCTGCTCTTGCACAGAGAGCCACAGGCACACAACTTTCCCAGGCACTGTCCTGGGGAAGGTGTGAGAAGATCAGAGAAAAGAATGAGAAACAATTCTTATCTCCATTTGCTGCACCTGGTGTTGTGAACATGTAGAATGTGTTATGGGGATTTGTTTACCAAAGGGTGATTTCTTAATTAGCCACTGGTGATGGTGTTTGGATTTCAAGGACCAATTAGGTCAAAACTGTACTGCACTGTCTGTAAGGCAATGGGTTTCTCAATACATATAGTATAATAAATTATTGATTGATCAGCCTTCTGCAATCATGGAGTCAATACCAATTATTACCTGGCCAGGGCTGTCAGGCTACAACACACCTGAGAGGCTGGGCTGGGGACAAACCTGTCTGTCCTCAGGTATTGTAAAATCTTTGGGGGTTGTGTGCAGGTATTTTAGCATCCTTTGGTGGTGTACAGGGATTTTAGCAACTTCAGGGTTATGTGTGCAGGTATTTTAACATCTTTTGAGGCTGTACAGGTATTATAGCTCCTATGGGGACGTGTATAGAGGAATTTTAACATCTTTTGGGTGCATACAGATACTGTAGCACCTTTGGGGATGTGTGTACAGGAATTGTTACACCTTTTGGGGGTGTACAGGTATTATAGCACCTTTGGGGGTTGTGTGCAGGTATTTTAACACCTTTTGGGGGTGTACAGGTATTGTAACAACTTTGGGGATGTGTGTAAAGGTCTTTTAACATCTTTTGAGGGTTTACAGATATTGTAGCACCTTTGGGAATGTGTGTACAGGCATTTTAACATCTTTTGGGGATATACAGGGATTTTAGTACCTTTGGGTTTGTGTGTACAGGAATTTTAACAGCTTTTGGGGCGTACAGGTACTGTAGCACCTTTGGGGATGTGTGTAGAGGAATTGTAACATCTTTTGGGGACATGCAGATATTCTAACAGCTTTGGAGATGCACGTAAAGGTCTTTTAGCATCTTTTGGGGTTTTACAGGTATTGTAGCATCTTTGGGGACCTGTATAGAGGAATTTTAACATCTTTTGGGGGTGTACAGGTACTGTAGCACCTTTGGGGATGTGTACAGGAATTGCAACACCTTCGGGGTTATGTACAGGTATTGTTACACTTTGAGAGGAGCCAGAGGACGGCTCTGTGAAGGTTACACCCCAGAACCCGACTGTATCGCACCCCAAATCCCCGCAGAGCCCCCTGCCGTCCTCGGAGCCCCTCCTGCCCTACTCAAAGCCCCCTGCCCTCCTCGGAGCCTCCTACCCTTCTCAGAGCCTCCTGCCCTCCGCTCTGAGCCCCCTGCCCTCCCCGGAGCCCCTCCTGCCCTCCTCGCAGCCCCCTGCCCTCCCTCGGCCCCTCCTGCCCTCCTCGCAGCCCCCTGCCCTCCGCCCGGCCCCTCCTGCCCGGCTCGGGGCGGGCCGGGGGAAGCCGCGCCCCCGCTCTCGTCACGGCGAGGGCCGGGCCGGGCCGGGCAGGAGGCGCCGAGGATCCGGGCCATGGTGGGGATCCCGGGAAGCTGCCAGTGTAAGAGCCGGGAGCGGGGCACGGGCGGGGGGCAGCGCCGGGCCGGGCTGGGGGGAGCGGGCTGAGCCCCCGGAGCGGGCCGGGGGAAGGGGACCGCGCTTTGTATCATAGTCAATAATTGCACCTCTGATTAATGCGTGTTTCTCAGCGTGCGGGTTCACTGCCCCGCAGTGTGGGCCTGGGGACCCCCAGCCGCAAGCCCAGCCCGGCAGTGCCCGAGTTTGTGCGGGATTTCCAGCCAGGAGGGGTTCCGGAACAAGGGGTGCAGCCCCTCGGCAGGGCTGGGGCCGGCAGTGCCCGACCGCGGTGCTGCAGCCAAAGCGGGCTTTGCTTTGCACCCTCCTGGCACTGCCCGCATTGCCTGCCCAGCACCGGAACACCTCCGTGAGGGGTCTGGGACACTTTTGAAAACACCCACGGTAAAATACCCACGGGAGAACTGGGCACGAGTGTTTGCCCTGCTACAAACTGCGGGCACACAGCGACCTGGCACCCGCGTGTGCGAGCTCTGTGCACGTAAATCCTGCTCGCAGCTCTGTGCAGCTGGCAGGGTGGGTATCTTCTGCTCCTTTTGCGTTAATTTCACCAAAATCCCGCGTTTGTTGCCAGAAGTGTTGTGCCCTCTGAAAGCTTTGAGGTTGGCAGGAGAGCACGTGGTGCCTCTCACGGTGTTTCAGCTTCCTGAGAGTTTTTGTGGCCTGTGCTGGTTTGTCCGCGATTGGGATGGAAATTGAGCCGTGCTGGATGGGGAGCGAGGTGCCGATGGAGCCGGGATGTCTGTATGTGCAATGGCCATCACACATGGGCTGGATCACGGCCCAAGGTGACTCTGTGGCTAAGGCATTGCTCAAGAAAGGGAGAAAAGCAGTTAAAAAGCACATCCCAAAGCTCAGGAAATTCAGGAATCTTCAAATGAAGTGTGATTGCTCATAGGGAAGCAGTGTAAAGATAGAGGCTGATGCTAATGTGGAAACCACTCTGAAAGCTGCATTCCCGATATGGAGAAGGAATTGCCAAGTGACAGAAGTTGGTTTTGTACTTTATGGTGCTGCTTAGGGCAGAAGGTGAGGAGATGATGGGGTTACCCTTGAGGCAGTGGGAAATGTGAGTCTGTGGAGGCGTGCGGGGTTCAGTCGGCCGTGTCCCAGGTGCCTGGAGAGCACCGTGGTGGCAGAGCCGTGTCCACGTCCACGTGGCTTTGGAGAGCCCAGGCACCTGGCTGCTGACCTTCATCTTGTCAGCTCTGAAGAAAAGGCCCCACAGAAGGAGCTCGGCTGAGATCGTGTGCTTTAACCCTGCTGGCCACAGTCTGTGCCCAGTCTCCTTTCCCCAAGCTCCCTTTGAAGTCAGTCACAACAGGCGCTGCTGAGGGTGATTCATCTCTCCAGTCTTGGACACCTCTCTCTGAATGAGACAAATTCCTCACTGGAGGTGCCTGGGCTTTTTCATTGACTGCAAGGGGAGTGCAGGAGAGCCTGGCTGAGGCTTTGGCAGTGAGGAGCTGGACGAAACAAATCCCACCCAGTGTGTGTGCTCGTGGTGTGTGCAGGGACTGGTCACATTCCCCCCCTGCTTCCCTCAGACTGAGCACAGGGAGGACAGTCAGACCTTTGAAATCCTGCTGAGAATACTTGAAGCTAAGGGAGACAGTGATCTTGTGCCTCCATCATAGCTTCAGGGTGGGTACATGAAAGGGTTCCTCTCAGCTGGGACACTTTCTGCAACATGGGACGAGTTGTTTGAATATTTTATTGGGTCCTGGCAGGAATGTATACATGTGTATGTGCCTGTTGAGTTTTGCAATATTAAAGCATGTTTGAAATTAGGAAGAAATTCCTTCTTGTGAGGGTGGGCAGGCCCTGGCACAGGGTGCCCAGAGCAGCTGTGGCTGCCCCTGGATCCCTGGCAGTGCCCAAGGCCAGGCTGGGCAGGGCTGGGAGCAACCTGGGATAGTGGAAGCAGTCTCTGCCCATGGCAGGGTGTGGAACAAAGTGATCTTTCAGGTTCTTTGCAGCCCAAACCAGTCTATTATTCTGTGATTAGAGCTTTTCATCTGGGTCCTGCTGACAGCACTGAGCAAACAATCACTGACCCAATGGCAGCAGGGACAGCAAGGCCCATGGCAGGAGAGGGTGAGGGCACCTGGAATGCTTGGAGTGACTCCATGGGAGCTGAAGTTTTTTACTCGGTTTAATGTGTTTGTGCCCAGCATCCATTGGAGAATACTAAGGATGAGCCTGGTGAGCCCTGCAGCTGCATTATAAAGATAACTTCAGCACATATCTGTGTGCTTATCAGGACCTTTGTGGATAGATCAGGTGAGGATGCCCTGTTAGTGCCAGCTATTGAACAGTGTAAACACTTGTACAATACATCACTCAATTCTTGGGCCCAGTGTCAGCCCAAGAACACTGTTGGGATTTATCAAAAAAGTGAATAATCAGCTGTAGACTCGTAATTTTTCTAAATTAATCATCTGCATAGCCCAATGATTTCTGATTTTTACAGATCCTGGCAATGTCAGGAGGTTGCTTGATTTCTTTTGGGTGTGTAACAGAGAAATGGATCAGTGCTCAGTGTGAAACTAACAATGGGGAAGGAAACAAGAAATGTGGGACTGCTTTGAAACTTTGGGATGTTCCCTGTTCATTTAAGGCACATGCTGGCTCTCATGAATATGCTCTTCTTACATGGATATTTCCAATGGCCAGAAATTGAAATGCATCATTCAGGGACTTAGTCTTGATTTTCATATGCTGTAAAATGAAAAGCTTTAGGTGTTCCTCTTCCTTTGTGCCAGTGTTCAGGAGAATTAAATAAATTGAAGTTTTAAAGCAGTCAGAAAAGAAAAAGAGTTTTTTGCTTTGCTGGTGCTCTGAAGATTGAAAAGAGTTTGTGCTTGGGGAAGGGCTTATGGAGTTGACTCTGTTGGAAGCAGGACTGGAGTGGAATAGTGAGCAGAGTGCTTTCCATCATCCTGAGCTGCCAAGGAGTCACAGGCACCTCGAGAGGCTGCCATGAGCCACTGGAGAAGGGGGAACTGCTCAGGTTTCCCTCTTGCTGGCAACAATCAGAGGTGAACTCTTCCCCTTCAGGAGGAGGAGGTTGCTGTAAGACTCAAAAGGTGAGAAGTGAATCCACCTCTCCCTGTCTGATGTAAAAAGTCCCAGGGGAAATGCTTCCACCCAGGCTGTCGATTTACCTGGAGCTCTTCCAGAAAACCACCTTGCTGAGGGCATTTGTCCAGCCAGTGTCTGGGGCTTAAAACTTCTGCTGTGTCACTGTCACCTTCCCATCTCTTTGTGCCACATCCTGAGTGTGTGCACACCCTTGTTTGATTCAGCTACAGATGTATCCTGGACATCATTTTGGCTCTATTTGTGCACTCCAGGTTAATCAACCCTGACTTTGGGAGTCAATTAAAATGTCCTTTACTCCATTTCATGACAGAGCAGTACTAACTTCTACAGGTAGCAACTTTTCTGGCACTCAGACTTCGAGGTCAAATTCTGCACATTTTCCTCAATGACATGCTTGGCACACTTGGGATAATTTAAAGGATCAGACTGTTCAGGCAGGGATTTTCTCCAGTGTAGATTTATGTTGGTATTTAAGGTTGTCATTGCTCGTAGCCCTCAGCCTTGGGTTGCAAGGGTGTTTTCACAAGATCCATGGCATGCTCTTGGCTTGGCTTTGGGGCCATAGGTGACACTTCAAAGCTTGCTAAAAATATTTGAAAAATATTACAGAATTCTCTCATTGCAGGAAAATGCAGGGTTAGCCTTTTTTTGCCTGTGGATATAAAACAATCAGACAAATACTTCATGAATGCTTGCAGACTTATTGCTGTAAGATTGGACTGGATAGACACACCAGTTTGTTTGCATCAAGACCAGCTTCTCCCTGCTTATCTGTACTTTTTAATCCTCACGATCTCTTGGGAGTTGGCTTTCCCTCCCTAGCAGTGCACCTGGTTGCTGCAGCAGGAAGTTTCTCCAAATCTGTCACCTGACACGCTCCCACCTGGCCTTTGTGTGTGCCTGAGCCCGCCTTTTCTGCCAGGAGGCAGCAGGAGGAGGAGGAAAAGAGGGATAAAGCCCTAAAGGAGATATAAAACAGGGAGGCTGTATGTGTTTGGGGTGTGTGGGAGTGGGCTGGGAGGGGTGGCTGGGTCGAGTTGCTGGCACTGGTGGCACACAGCAGGCTGGCAGCGCTGAGGAGCCAGTCCAGGGACCCTTCCTGCCCCCCACCTGGTCAGCAGAGACTCTTCAGTCGCCTTAACAGCAGTGGTGAGCACACAAACGGGCCTGACAGCTCACTGCATCCCGGCTATCTTTTGTTTGTTGGTAAAAACCAAATATTTGCTTTCTGCTTTAAAGCTGTGCACGCGGAGCCTCTCCGGATCTGGCTGCAGGTGTTGGATCACGCAGAGGTGGAGCAGGGGCTGCAGTGTGGGGTACAGCTGTAGGGTCACACATGCTCCTGGGCAGGCAGAGCTCCTGCTTCTCTGCTTGGAGCTTCCTTTTCTTCGGTGGGTATTGTGGCCTGCAGAATTTTGTGGCTGTATTCCCGAGAGCAAGCACTTCCCTGGGTCTTGGCTAAGCAGAAAGTTAATTTAACACGTTTTCAGAGTATGGGGACAGCTCAGCCTGCGGCATTTCCAGGTGCAGATGAGATTAATTTGCTTATCTTAGTTGAGGGCAGGTAGTTGTGCAGGGGAGGTAGCAGAGCCAGGATGTTAAAACACAAAGAAGTCAAATGTTCCTCTGTTCCTCCCCCATTTGTGCGAGCTCGTTTGCATGAAAACACCCGTCTGGCAGATCTGCTGCAGGAGCCTTCCCTCCATCTCCTCCTCCTCCTCCTCCTTCAGGATTAGCTTTGTTGGGGGCCAAAAAGCCACCGATGAATTGTGACTGGAAAGGGCTGAACTTTGAGGGGAGATGAAAAAAATCCCTCGAAACATTTGCAGCCCTGGCAGCGGCTCGGCGGGTCGCTGATGGGGTTTATCCTCTGACATCATGAGGATCTCTGACATTTCTAGCTTAGAAACAATAACTCGCCTTATCCGTCGTCATGTTTTTCTAATTAAAGACAAAGCTTGGTAAATATTTTTTAAATGATTGAATTTCCCAAGTATGGAAAACACATGTCGGGAGTCAGGCTGGCTGCGTCCGACGCGCCTTTTCCCACCGCGTCCCTCGGAGCACGCAAGTGCAAATACAGATTTAGAGCTGTGGGTGACAGGTTTATCTGAGATGATTGGCAAGGATTTATAAACCAGGAGGGGATTTACTTTGCTCTCCCTCCCTCCTCTTCCCCCTTCTTCCCCCGCCTCCCCGACCCCCGTCTCAGAAATAGGAAATTGGGATCACATTAAACCCTAATTGGTTTGGCTCCAGCGCTGGTTCGGTGGCTGCCAAATAGTTAATTTATTGCGTGAGAGTTTGGCCATGTGTTGAGAGGCAAATTTGCTCGAAGCAAGGCATCTCTGTAAACTATACATCCATTCCTGTGCCAGGTCCTGTTTACAGCATCTCCAGAGTGGGGTGCAGGGGTTGCTTTCCGTGCCCATCCCGGCAGGACAGCGCAGGGGGACCCCGCCTCCCTCGCTCCCCTGCCAAAACGCTTTCAGGAATTGTTGCCTAAAAGAGCTTAAAGTGGTTTTAGCCGGACTTGGCGCTCGACGTTCAGAAACTGCCAGCTAGATAAGACGTGGGAGGCTCTCAGGAGAATAAATGCATCTGTTTGGGAGATAGCAGCAGGCCTGGGCTGTCACCGCGGAGTGGGGCCAGGTGGGGAGTCCCCGGGGGTGGCAGGATGGCTTTTCCTGCTTTGTGTCAGCAGGGCAAGTGGGAAGCTGGCATGTCTGGCTGCCCCACTGACGTCCTCCTTGTTCCTGCCCTTCTCCATGGTGGCTGGATTTGTTGTCACTTGCTCACAGACCCATGGCATCTAGTGGTGTTTGGCTCCTGTGAAGTTTTCTGGAAGATGGGCTCCAGCAGGAGAGTTTGCAGGACAAGCAGCCCTTGCTGAGGCCGTCACTGCCTTCCCCAGCACTTGACAGGGAATTGTTTGGATTTGAGAGGATACAGCAGCCACAGTTAAAGACTCACTGCTAGCAGTGTGGAGTATGATTTGAAAGAGGCTGTGTAAGGAATAAATCCATGGCTGTGGCATTTTATTTCGTTCCTCGCTGAGTTAAATAACAAACTTTGTGTAAGTGAGCTGCTTCCAGCTCCGAGGCAACAGAATTATCACCGCCGTGCTCAGCAGAGCCCTTTCTGTGTCAGCTGCTATTTCCATTGTGAACTTGATACCTGAAGGCTCAATATTGTGACCCTTTAATTTTCAGCTGCTGAAACGTCCCCTGCGAGCTGGCTAAAGGGGAAGAGCTCAGAGGGGAACTTGCAATGGTTATGCAGTAGGAGCAGTGTGTTTCTTTGGGTATTTCTTAATTGTTCAGTGTTTAGGAGAAATTGATAGGTAGTAGCAAAGCGCATTTAGCAATACTTTTCTTTCTGTAGCTCTTGCTTCCTGGGATGTAATAAAATCCATTAAGTTCTATTTATGATCAAAGGCCCAGTATAGTAATAGTTTTATTTGGATAATTATGGCTGTTCTGCCAATAATGAAAATACTGCACACTTCCAATACTGCAGCGTTGAGAGGGGTGCAGGGTTGGCACAGCCAAATGTTTGCAAGTTCTGCTGAGGAGTCAAGGAGATATTAGTTCAAAAAAATTTGGATCTAGCTGAGTCCCTGTAGGAAGGCATGTCCTGCCCACAGGTGCCACATGGAGCCATGCTGCCATGGGTTTTCCAGCCACCCACGGAGGTGCAGCAGGATAAGGCAGACCAGAAGGGGACAAATTGGGCAGGTATCAGAAGCAAATGTGGTGTGGTTTGTTTTGGAGAGAACCTTTTCATGCCCAGGTCTGAAGGCAGGTTCAGCATTCAGCTGGGAGCAGCCACTCCCCACTTGTGCATCTCCTGCCTCGTTTGAAATGCAGCCACTTCTGGGCTGAGCTGCTGTAATTACTTTAAAGCACATCGTACTTCCACCACTTTTGGCAGGAAGGAAGGAGGAATACTGTACTGCACCGCCAGACAAAATAGAAATCAACAATTGGGATTTTTCTCAAAGAGCAGATCTATCTTCTCTGCCATTAAACCCGACTTGGATGGGAGCCTTGTACCCATTTTGCTTTCCCGGTGCGAGTGTGGCGTTCTGCAGCTCGCAGCCCGCGTTCATGGGAAGATTTAAAGCAGCAAATTCTAGCCAGGAATTCTTTCTAGCACTTTGCTTTCCTTCTGCTGTTTGCCTCCCTGTTCACACTACAGATGCTGATGGATCACCTTCCGTGGTGAGTAACGGGACACGCTGTACTTGATGGTGCTGGGGAAGTGTGTGTGTCCTCAGGAATGTTCTGCAGAGAGGCACTGCCTGTGTGCCACAGCTCCTGCCCTGTGGAGTGCCAGTGCCTTGTTCTTGTGGCTCCCCTGTCAGCGACTGGAACTGTGAGTGGATCACCTGCATCCATTTACTGGCCTTTATTCACCCCTCTGCTGCAGAACACCTGACTTCACATCACTGCCCTTGGCCCACCTGAGTTTCCACATTCCACAATACACTGGTGGTGTCCTTTTATCTCCCCAGGGGATGATTTTTTTTCCATGAAAGCTTGGTTTTCCCTCTTTATCTAGGCATGCTGAGCACCCAGAAGTTAATTTGATGGAATCTTCTGAGTACTCCACTGCAGTACTCCAAAAACATTCCCAGGTGCTTCTCTGTTTTCATCTTGAATATTTGAATATTTGTCTTTTTTTTTCCTGTGTGGCATTGATTTTAGCAAGAGGGAGAATAAAGCCTCTTTGTGCATGTGAATAGGTAAATAACTATTCGAGCACATGAACTGTTGAGCAGGTGATTTTTAGATATTTCTTGATTAGTCCTCTACCAGTTTTATTTAAGTTTTCAATCACTGCAGTTACTGTGTTCATCAGATTTTATTTCCCATTTAATAATTACAGCAGTTTCCCTCGAGCCCTGTACCTCTAATTAAAAAAGCTGAGTTTGAGATAAAACTAATGGAATTTAATTTGTTATGTTTTTATGGTAAAATATGCTCAGAAAAAAACACTTGAAGGCTCAGTCACTACTCCTGAACATTGTTTACCACATCTTGATCCTCCATCAGTGCTGAGGACTTTCCTGGTGGCACAAGGACAGCAGAGCACCAAAGATCAGGATGTGATCTGTGCAGGAATTCTTGCCTTCAGTCTCACAGGTACCAAACAAGATAGGGAGATTCTGTGCCAACCAAGCTTCTTCCCTTGTGCATGTGTAAGGATTGCCTCAGTTTCCACTACATTTTTACTGTCCTGCTGCTGCTCCTGGTGGTCTGAGGTGGCCCAGGAAGCTCTGGAGAACCTGGCAGCACCACTCAGAGCTGGTCCAGCTTCAGGTGGAACAGCTCTCCCTGAGCACATGCAGCACACCCAGGAATTTAGATCTGTCCAAAAGGCCCTGCTGCTCCAAGCAGCAGCTCCGTGGATGGAGATGCACCTCTTCACACCTGTTTTATAACACAGGAGCAAAATATTCAGGGCATCTAAATAGTTTATGGCCTGACAAACAAATTCTGGCAGTGGGAGCACGAGTTTCCATCTCATTAAATTGTTGGCAAAGCCCTGGTAATTCCAGTCACTGATACAGCACAGGAATTATCCCTCAGCACGACTGGTCGTGTCAGGTCAGAGCATCACTGCTTTTTCTCAGCACTTGTGTGTTTGTACTTGAGGGGAAAAGAAAGTGTTGAAATGTCAATTCATTGGGCTCTTCTCAGGAGCTGGAGCAAGGTCTTGTGAGGTCAGAAAAAAGTGTCTGTGCATTTCTACACCTAAGTTGTAATGAGGAATTGTTCTCAAATCTTTTTTTTTTTTTTTGGTGTCATACAAAACCTGACACAGATTCCCAGTTTGGCAGAGGCTCTGAGGTTTATCTTGGAGCTCAGCAGCTGCTCTGCAGCCCATGACACAGTTCCTGCCATCTCCCAGCTCTTTGTTGGGCTGTAGGGAATTACTGGACCTTTGGAGCCCCTGACTTGGGGCAGGTCAGTGATATCATGGCCATTCCATGTGGGAAGTGTGCTGTGAGCTGCAGAGAAGGAGAGGGAGATGCCAGTGTCCTCTGGCTGCTGTGGCAGGCAAGGATGAGCTGTTTTGTTGGAGTGGCACACATGTCCAGAGGCATGGGGAATTTGCCTGCAGCACTGTTACAGATTTTATGGTGTCTTTGCAAGCAAGAGGGAGCAGTTTGCTCCCCCTGCCACGTGTTACCTTGCGCAGCTTTGAGACAGCCACATGCAAAATTCATTTCGGAGGTCGGTCATCCAGTCCCAGAGACTGAGGAATGTTGTAGTAGGGCTTTTATAAGATTTATATGCTTTATCAAAGGTCCTATAGTTTTCTCATTAAAGCAGGATTATCCTGCTGGGATTAGCTGTTCTGCATGGGTGAGGAAGGCAGGCACTCTGCATTTTCATAGTGAGATGCACTGAGGAACAGGAGAGCAGGGGGGCCCAGGGATGCAGGTGTTTGGAAACAGGGCCCAGGAGGGGCTTTTACAAATGTTGGCTTGATTTGACTTGACTCCTGAACATGTGGGAGAATGCTGCACCTCCAGCACTCCTTAGCATCCAAATATCCCAGTCCTGAGACTCCTCCTGGCATTTAGCAGCCTCCTCAGTGCAAACCTCAGGGAACGAATTTGCAGCTTTTCCATATGCCCAAACAAACAGGCAGGGGAACCTTTTAATTTGCACAAGGATCTTCTACAGTCGATACAAGTTAAAGTTGTATCAGGTTTTTAAAATCCTGTAGGTTTCTGGAACTGATTCCTGTCACTTTGGCCTTGCAAGATTTAATTTAACCCTTAAATTATCTCCCTTTCCCCCAACATTTTATTACATAGACTCCCAGAATGGTTGGGTTGGAAGAGGCCTTAAGGATCATCCTGTTCCAAACCCCTGCCTTGAGCATTTCTCATGGATTTTTTTTTTTCCTGTGTGACTACAATACTGAATTCAGCTCAGATCACTTGAAAATTACTGCTAGGTAACAAACAGTTTTGTTTGTTTTTTCTTTTGCTGGTTCTTTGGTGACCATAAATGTCTGGATCTTGTTGGGAAGTGGGTTTGGGTTTTTTTTTAAATGCACTGTCTGCCTCTCCAGTTTGTAGTCTTATATACCCTTATATTCTTAATATAAATATTACTAATATAAATATTATTAATATTTATGGTCTTAATATAAATATTATTAATATTGCCATCACTGAGCAAGAACTTGGAGAAAAATGGTGCAAAGAAATGCTGAAGCAGCACTGCTAACCAGGTAGTTGTATGACACTGCTGCTTAGTTGTAAGGAGTCTCCAAGAAGAATGAACTGCTGGACTAAAAGCCTGCTCAGCGTGCAGAATTGCCTTGAAGAGGGGTGTTACTTGATGTGACTGCTGTAAAAATCCCTTAAAACCAGTCCTGGTACTTCTCTTGCTCTGCTCATCATGACATTCCCTACAGGATGAGAATTTGTCAAATATTTTTCTAGAGAAGTGAATTTCCAATATTCAGCAGTCAGAGATCAGCAGTGAACAGGACAAGAGTTTTCCTTTGTCCCAGGGGAGCCTCCTGCCAGCCTGGAGCCCCTCAGGGACCTGGGCACACCTGCAGCTCCTGGGGGTGGGTTGGTGCAGCCCAGAGCTGCTGTGTGAGGTGCAGTCAGTGGTGGTGTATTCTGAGTAGGAGCTGTGCTGGATTTATCCCTCCTTTCCACATCTTCAGGAGGTTTTTGGTGGCTGGTCAGTGCAAAGCTGCCCAGCTGAGCTTTTCAGATTCCCTGCTCTTACAGGGAGCAGATTATTAACCACAAACACAGCACTTAAAGCCCTGATAAGGCCTTAAAAAAGGCAGGAGCTGCTGTAACTGTGATCCCCCCCTGCAAGCAGGGCAGGGCTGTGGCTCACCAGGTGTTTGCCTTCAGCTGCAGCTGCTCCATCTGCAGCCGCAGGTGGGGAAAACACAGCTGGGAGAAGTTCAGAGCAGCCCTGGGAGGGGCTGCCTCACCTGGGCAGAGCAGGCTCAGGGCAATAAACTCAGCCTCACCTCGGCCACAGCCCTGGGTAGCATTAATCAAATGAAGAGGAAATAAATGTGCTTGAGCTGCTTTAGTTTTCTTGGGTTTTTTTTCTCCCCCCAGTAGTCACAGCCAAATCAAATTAGCTCTTCCCAGAATGCTAATAATAACTGCCTCTGATATCAACCTCAGCCCCACTTTAGAGGAGCTTTGCAGATGAATCCCTCTTTTTTATCTCCTGCTCCACGTTTTTATTGGTTTTCTTAAAGTTATCTCTTTCTTATTCTTCTCCCTGAGGTTTTTTTTTTTTTTTAATGTAACTCATGGTGTAGAAAATGAAGATTTTTGAAGTTTCAAGTTTAGTAAACCTGAGGTTTGGATTGAAGGTAATGATTTTCTTGGTTTTTCCCTCTCTGTGCATGGAAATTAACTTCACCCTACAGGTGTTTATGTTCTTCTGGCTCTTGAAGTTGTCTGAACAAGCTTGTCCAGGGTGTGGGGTAGAGGACACCTGCCTGCTTTGATGCAAATGTTCCTCTCAACCTATTGCAAAATCTTCCCTTTGAGCTTCCATCCTCCTGCACAGGGCTGGTGGCGCCTGGATGTGAAATGCTGGCATCCAGGGCAGGCAGCTCTTCACTAATGGTTTCCTGATAAGGACTCAGGGTGGAAAAATAAGTTTTGGGACCATTGCATGATACTCTCCTCCCCATCTCTCTGATTCTCCTGGGAATTTTGTTCTTAGTGCTGCTGATTGGTGTGAAAGGAGCTCAAATAGCAGGGAATGAGTGGAGATGTGCAGCTCTGGGTGAGAAGGGTCACCCTAAATCTGTGCTGGGCACACTTGTGTGGTGGTGTTGGAAGGACCTGATGCCTGCACCAGCTCTGACTTTCCTCTTCAGCTCAGTTCTTTCAAGCTTTTACATGTTAAATCCTGGAAGTTGGTAAGGCTGGGTGGGTTGAGTGCTTTGTCAGCTTGGTTTTCTCCAGCCCTTTCTCTAGGGAGAAGCCGAGTGTGGCTTTTTGAGACTTGGTTTTCTGTACCTGTTGTGTGCTGTCAGAGGGATCCTGTGATTGAATCATCCTTCTGTTGGAAAATGTCCATCTGTCGAGACAGAAACCTTCCTTGGGAGCAATGTGTTCTCTCTCAGGAGATCAGATACCACCCTAAGCACCCCATAGCTGTCTTTGCTGAACTGTACAGCGTGGCCTAAATAAATATTTGGGTCTTTGGCATCCTGGTAGAGCTCTGACTGCTTGACCCTTGGCTGTCCTCATGTCCTCTTGTTTTGTGTAATTTTGGAACAAATATTGGGTTTTTTTTTTTTTGTTTGGTTTCAGTTTTGGTTTTTTGTTTTGGTTTTTTTTTTTTTTAATAACCATATGAAAGGGGAAGATTTTAAATCCAGGTTTCATATCCAGGGCTTCAGTTTGTGAAGGCAATAAACAATGTCCTCAGCTCCATCTGGGGCTGAGCTTGGGGATGGATGGATCCTGGTGGATCCAGCAGCACCCCCAGGCACACTGTGCTCCCATTAATGCCTTTACTGGGAGAGGAGGGCCCACCCCAGTGTGACCAGCTGAGCTTGGCTGTGACTCCTGGAGGAACAGTGTAATGGGAATGACAGAAGAGTTGGGCCAGAAGAGAAAAATGCATGTTAGCCTGAATATAGCTTTTCATCCTCTTAAAATTCTTCTGCTTCTTTGAAGTGTGAATCCCAGATGCTACAAAAGTATTTTTCCAGACACGGCTGTGCTGTCTTGCTGTGCATTTTCCACCAAATTGCTGAATTACTGTTCTCCTTCTGGTCTTCAATTTTTTTTCTTTTTTTCATTGCTTTATCTATTTGTCTGTATGTTTTACATGGCCAAAACTCAATTCCTGTCTCCCATACCCATCTGAGCACTCCCCCACGAGGCAGCATTCCCACCAGGCTGTGGTGGAGGACAGGAATGCTGGCTTTTTTTCCAGGAAACTTGTAAACAAGAACTTCCTGTTGACACGAGCTGTAAATCTGCAAATAGGCTCTGCTTCCGGCAGGAGGGGAAGGTAATAAAATTTCAGGTCCTTGTTCACTGTGCCTGGTCCTCCTTGAGCTGCATCCAAACGCTGCAGAGCGCAGAGAACCTGCTGATTGCTCTGTACCTCTGGAAATGCGTCTTGCCTTTGATTCTTTTTTCTCCTTCAGGCACCCAAACAGATGCAGTGCTAATAGAAGCCAGTTGGAGAATGTCAAAACCCTGATGACTCCAAAATGATGCTTCATTTGCTTGTTTTCCCCTTTCCTTTCTCACTGCCTCTCCCACCACTGAGCTGATCTTCAGTTTTGGGGTGTTAACTCTGTCTTACATCCACACCAGGCATTTTGGGATAATAATCTGGCCAGCCATTAAATTCCCCATGGCTCACATTTTTGGGAGGCTGATGCATGCTTTAATTCTGGGAGGGTAACAGGGTCAGGTAGCGCACACCTGGGCAGTGGCTGAACTTGCTCAGCAGATTCCTGTGGTTGGGATGACAGTGATGATTTTCAGGATCAGCTGTTGGGGCTGCTGAGGCAGATGAGGAGCCTGGATATGGTGGAAGCAAAGAGTGGAGAAGGGAATCAAAAATGTGAAAAGCACCAATCACTTGTTTTTAAAATTTTTAAAAGTTTGATAGTAATAAAATGGTTATAAAAATAGTAATACAATTAGAGTAATAATAATTTGGGCTATTTGAATTAGGACAATATCAGACAATAGAGACAAAGAGTTATGGATGTGTGGGTGTCTTTTTCTGGGCAGCACTGAGCCTGAAAAAGGACCCACATTAACAAAGGATTAACCCTTAAAAACAACAGCCTATTGCATATTCATACACTTCATACATGATGTATAAATTCCATTCAAACACAGGATTCTCTCTGGTCAGTGTCAGCTTCTTCCTCCTAATCCTGACAGCGCCTTTGAGGTGGGAAGAAGTTCATTTCTTCTGATAATGGGGCAATAAATTCTCTTTCTCTGAAAGGTTCAGGTGTCCTGTGGCTGCTATCTCACTGTGAGTCCTTTCTTTAAAAAAAGTATCCTACATAGCATCGTTTCTATTTTAACATTTTGTTATAACCTAAAACTATATTTAACACACTACTGAATTAATACAGCATTACTTTCTAACACAACACATACAATATTGGCAGCACTTCTGAGTGGGGACAGCACAGTGTGATCTCCCAGAAGCCAAGATGTTGCCCTGCCCACAACAGTCTGGGATTTGGAGAGAGGAGGAGCAGCAACATCCCTGCCCTCCTGTTGGATTGGGTTTGCATGGCCAGGTTTTGGTGGTGGGAGGGTACAGGAATGGTATTTTCAGAAGCTTCCCCCTTGAGAAGGAGGGAAGGATGGGGGCAGGTGGTTTTGAAGATTGATTCCCCTTCTCATTACCCTGCTCTGATTTTGTGTGGCCAGCAGGAGCAGGTGGGTCATTCTACCTCTGTGCTCAGCACTGGTGAGACCCCATCTTGAGTGCTGTGTCCAGCCCTGGCCGCTCAGTTTGGGAAGGATGTTGAGGTGCTTGAGGGCAACAGGGCTGGTGAGGGGCTGGGAACACAAGCCCTGTGAGGAACATTTGAAGGAACTGGGGCTGCTTAGCCTGGAGGAGGCTCAGAGGTGACCTCGTTGCTCTCTACACCTTCCTGAAGGGAGCTTGGAGCCAGGTGGGGTCGGTCTCTTCCACCGGGCAGCACTGACAGAACAAGAGGACACGGTCTCAAGCTATGTCAGGGAAGGTGTAGGTTGGATATTAGGAAAGAAAAAATAGAATAATAAAATGAAAGAATAATAAATACTGGAATGAACTTCCCAGGGAGGTGGTGGAATCACCATCTCTGGATGTGTTTAAACAAAGACTGGACATGGCACTGAGTGCTATGGTATGAGTGAGGTCTTAGGGTGTCACGGTCTCAAACCACAACACAGGGCATAGGTTGGACTCGATGATCTTAGAGATCTCTTCCAACCTCAGTATTGTGATAAAAGGAGAGCCTGGATGGAGGCTGGACTCTCAATAAGCATCCCATGAATGAATCTGTGTGCTGTGGCCGATGTCCAGCCCTGTCCCTGCGCTCCCACCCGCCGGCCGGGCTGGCTCTGCCGTGGCTCAGCCTTGGCTCCGTGCCCTGCCGAGCGCTGCAGCCGGGCTGGGAGGCACATGGCAGCGGTGAAAGGGGAGCCTCTCGCCGCCCCTGAGCCTGGGTGGGCGTGCTGGGCCTTTCGTAAACTAATAGCTCCCAGCAGTGCTCCTAAATCAGACTTTGTGGAGCCGGCAGCGCGGCGCTGGAATGCCGGGCCAGGCGCAAAGGGCTGCGCTGGGCTCTTTCTTCTTTTTGCTCCCCCCAAAGGCAGCGTTTGTTAGGTCTAAAGGGTCAGCGGGAAGCGGGAGAAGGGAGCTGGCAAAGAAAAATGGGGGAAAAGTAAATGGAGGAAAAACTAGCAAGAAACCACGTTTGAAATGTGGTTTTTGTGATTGGTTGAGGCTGGAAGGAAGGGAACCCTGCTCCGTGCTAAACTGGGATGCTATGGGAAAAGCTGGTGGTTTTGCTGGGTGTAATGAACAAAACAACTTGGGATTTATTTTATTTTTAAAGGGAGATGGGAATTGGGATATTCTTAATGTTACCGGGTTAGTGACAACTAATTAATGAGAAAAGAACCCTCCCTGGGTGGCTGTGTGGTGGGGAGGTACCACTTTCCTCCTCTGAAGCACTGGGAAAGGAGCAGAGCCCCAGCGGCCCTCACAGATAAGGGCCTGGAGCAGAGGGAAGCTCAGGGTGAAATTGGGGAAAAAAAGAGCCTGAGATAAAGAAGGAAAAGCCTTTTCTGTTAAAAGAGCTTGAGATAAAGAAGGAAAAGCCATTCTCAGGGGAAGAGCCAGCGCTTGTGGCAGGGAAGGCACCAGTGGAGGGAGGTGCTGGAAGCAAACTGGGACGTAGTGAGCCTGATGTAGGGAAGGGGCTTGGGATCCATCACCTGCATTTTATTGCTCACAGTGGCCCTGGGATGAGGCAAAAACCCCAAATTGTGCTGCTTCGTTAGGCTTTAATCTGTGCTTTCTAAATTGTAAATGGTCTTCCACATCTGCTGGTGAGAGCACTGGGAGCCTGGAGTAGGGTGCCTGATCCAGGACACAGCTCTCAAAGCCACCACCTCACCTGAAAAAGGGAGGATTTTGGCTTTCACAGCTTATCTGCACCCAAAACAGGTGCTAAAGAGGATGGTCCTGCAATAAGTGGGGCAAAACTGTCAGATGCAGACAGGAAATTGGGGTTTCTAAAGTAGGGGAGAGGTGGCTGGGAGCTGCAGCAGAGCTGCATCCACACAGCCCCCAGTGCCAGCAAAGCTCCTGGTTTGGGCAGCTAAAGTTGAGAATCACTGAAATGACAATTGGAAGGGAGTGGATGTATGTATTTGAACAAATCTCTGTAATCAAATGGCACTGCTATTGATCTGGAAAATACTGTCAAGCTGCAGGGCTGTTGGACTAGAAATAATCCTCTGCAGGCTGGATTTTCCTCTCTCTCCAAATAGGATTACTCATTTTTTCCATATTTCTGTGTTTGGTTTAAATACCCGTGACAGCTACAGAAGCTTGGATTTCTAATCAGAGCAAGGGTGTTAGATTTAGGAATTGGTTTGTTGTTTTGGAGGGGATATTTTTGCATAGGATATCAGTTCCTTCATGTTTTTTCTTTACATATGTGGCCACAAGAATAAAGCATCATGTGCTTAGGTGATGTGTGTCCCCTCCCTTAATGGGTGGCCAGGAGTAGTTTCAATAACTTCCTCAGGTTGTGTTTAATTCCTTGTTGCATCTGATTGTTTGGGGGACTTTTTGGCAATGTCTGATTGTGGATGTTCTGGGTGTAAAATTCTTTCAGCTCAGTTAAGGCCAACTTTTAATGTGGTTTTCTCCCTCTCTGAGGAGGATTAAAATGGCACAAAAGCCAAACACTGCTCATGTTCACTCCTGAAGGAGGCAATGTGATTGGATTTGGATTTTGTTGAGGGCTGGAGCTCTTCTGCTCTGGGGAAAGGCTGGGGATGTCCAGCCTGGAGAAGAGAAAGTTCCTGGGAGACCTTAGAGCCCTCTCCACTGCCTAACAGGGCTCCAAGAGAGCTGGAGATGGACCTGGCACAAGGATCTGGAAGATCTGGGTGTGCCTTGGCAGGGTTAGACAGGATTTTAGGATGGAATTGTTCCCTGTGAGGGTGGGTAGCCCTGGCACAGGTGCCCAGAGCAGCTGGGGCTGCCCCTGGATCCCTGGCAGTGCCCAAGGCCAGGCTGGACAGGGCTGGGAGCACCCTGGGATGGTGGAAAGTGTCCCTGGCAGGAAGTGGAGCGAGATGAGATTTAAGATTCCTTCCAACCCAAACCTTTCTCCATGATTCTGTGACAAATTAAGCTTGTTAACATAATCTGCCATGTGCTAATTCAAATAATGGATGTATTGAAAAGAGGATGTTTGTTAAATGTGATAAATTTGCCAGGAATGGAGAGGTCTGATCTCAGTTTTGGGGGTTGAGCTTGAACTCAAGTCACTGAGTGTCCCTTGCAACCCCACCAGCATTGCTTCAAAGGGAGCAGTCCCTTCTTGGCTCCACTGTCTTGTAAGGCATAAAGAAGGCAATAAAATGTTTGACTTTCCTGCCAGACCTGAGCCTGGAGGAGGAGGAGGATCCCAATTGGTTTCCATCAGATTCCAGTTAGCATGAATTTACGGTTCCTACTTAGCCTGATAAATGGCTTTGGCTGCCTTTAGTGCATTTGGATTTATTTTTCTGTGCAGTGGAAAGTGGTCAGCTTAAAAAGGCAAAGGCTTTCCAGGGTTGCCTTGAATTCAAGTGAAGCTTCTTTCTGAGGTAAGGACACAGCAGGCAAAAAATAAATCTGAGGCACATCATGAACTATCTGTGGAACAGCAGAGAAATCAGAAGCAGTTTGGGTCTCTTGTGCTTGCTGTGGCAATGGGCTGTGATAGGCATAAAAATTCCACTGCAAACTGGAAAAATTCTTCAGATTTCCTTGCTTTCCTCAGAAACCACACTGAGCAGCAGGTATCAATAGCTCCCAGTGTTCAAACTTTGCTTGCATCGTTCTTTCCATGGAACATTCCCAGGAGAAGAAAGCAGAAGCAGATTAGCATGATGAGCTGGGGAAAGAAGTTCTCCCCATGCTGCCTGCACTTCTGCTTCCTTCCACTGTGCTGGTGATTTCTGGGCTACAAAATCTGCCTTAATGCATTTTTAGGAGCAGACAAGCCTCTTGGGAACAGTGAGAGGAGTCAGTAGATGACTTGTGGATGGACTTCCCATCCCAGGTTGGAGCAACCTGGGGCCCTGGCACAGGGTGCCCAGAGAAGCTGGGGCTGTCCCTGGATCCCTGGAAATGTCCCAGGCCAGGCTGGACAGGGCTTGGAGCACCCTGGGATAGTGGAAGGTGTGCCATGGCAAGGGGTGGAATGAGATGAGGTGTAAAATCCCTTCCAACCCAAACCACTCTGGGATTTTGTGATTCTATACTTCACCAACCTGCCTCTGCCAGTGGTGAGCTCAGGGATGAGCTTAGGGATACCTCATGGTTTGGGTGAGCTGAGGCACGTGGATCATACATAAGACACAATCCATGAGCCTTTTGAAGAAGGTTTGGCAATGACTTCCACTCAGGGCACCCTGGTGTGCATAGTTTTTGTACCTGAAGAACCCAAAAGCACACATACATTTGTCTTACTCTAATGGTGAGCCATGAGGTCTGGCTTATTCCTGCCCCCTAGCAAGAAGTTGGGATGTCTTTCCTGAAGATTGTGGGGTTTTAGACACTGGGCTGTGGACACAGTGACAAAGAGTTATGTGCCTTTTCATAAAGGTTTATAAAGTTGTTGTAACTATACTTAAAATACTTGCAGTGACCTGAGTTCTTGACGTTTCAAAGTGCTTTAAGTTGTAAAAACATTGAAGAGATTTATTTAGCCACGGTTGACAAAGGGTACTTAGAACCCAGTTGTCACATTTGTGGACAGCTTTTGTTTGTTTGAAGCGTTACAAGCTGTTCAGGTCCTTAAACTGAAATATGGTTTAAAAAGCAGGCAAGGGAACACCTCGTGCTGGTTACCTATTTCACCTACAGCTCCTTTATCCCAACCCCAGGGTGTCCCCTGTGCCTTCTGAGGGTACTCCTGTTATGGCTTTGACCCAAAGACCTGACAGCTCCCAGGTGGCATCCTGGAGTTCACTGCCCACTTCAGGCTGCTCTGGGGTGGTGGGACAGGGCAGCACAGGGAGCAGCAGTGTCTGATGCTGGATTCTTAACTCTGGGAGCACAGGGCTGCATCCATCTGCCTGGTGCCATCTCCACTGGGGACAGAGCTGCAACATGAGCTTGCTTCTTGGAAGACATCAGAGAATCCACATGAGAGCCACCGCTGTCACCGCGACCCAGCCAGGGACGGCTCCTGTTGGGGACCTCACAGCGTGAGGTGCCAGGGAGCCAACCATGACATGCAAGCCCATAGGAAAATAACTTTATTAGTTCTGGTGTTGGTGGAGCTGCTTGGGTTGTGCCTCCCTTCATTGTCTGTGTAATTCAGAGATGGTTTTTCCATCTCAGCTTATGAAATATTGAGAGCTTCGCTATTTTGCGCAACCTCCATCAGAAGTGTCAGAAGCCCCAGCGAGCTGAACTTTCTGAACCTGGATGTTTTATTGATGTGCCTTGCCAGCAGCCCCTCCAGTGGGGCTGGGGTGCTGGGAGGCACTGCTGGATCTGCCTGTTCCCAACCTGTTTTGCTGCCTGAGCATCATCTCATGGGATGCTCCAGGTGTTTGTGTGCTGATACTTGAATGTGATTCACTTCTTTTTCCTAACTGCAGCATGTGGAATTGCTGCTCTTGGGTGAGGTTTGGAGGAGGGAGAGCTGCTGTAAACCTGTGTCCCTTCTGCCTGCAGCCAGGCTGCTCTTCTCACAGTGATGTGTTTGCCCAGCAGCTTCATGTGCTCCTACCACAGCCCAAAAATCTCCTGCCCAAATTGCCCCCCATTATCACACAGCATCCTGCCTGCACTGGGAGGCCTGTCCTCTGCAGGAGGAGATCATGGCCCCTGTGTTCAGGGACTCATGCTGTGCCTGCTTGCAGAATGCTTTTTAATGCTTCCTTTAAAGCAGTTCTCTCCCTTTACAGCCTTTTCCCCCTCCCAAAGGGAAGCAGAAGTACCTTAAACTAATTAGGAATAAGCAGCAGAGAAGCCAGGGTGAGGGGTTAGGTGAGATGCTGGGGGCCAGTACCTCCAGAAGGTTTATGGGCACAGCAGTTAGCAGTAGCCTGCCAGAGCCCTGGGAATTTCAGAAAAAGGAGCATTTTGCTGCCTGTGAACAACTAACTATCCTGTCATGCTTACACCAACTGTGGAGAATTTGGCATGTATGATTTTTGGACTTGAGAAAAAGCAGCATCCCCCAGCTTGAGCAGTGTCAGGCTCTTGGTTTGCTGGCTGGGGAAGTATTGAGGTCTCTGGTTCTCAAAAAAAGTAGCTGGAGAGAGAGGTGTTGTTGACTGCAGAGATTTGGAAAGGATCAAGACCTGAACCTGCTAAGCTGTAAGGACTGGAGCAGTGGATCCCTTCTGAGGTCTTAAAATGTGCCTGTGGTCTGCATGGTCTGCAGGCTAAATGCAAGCATTGCTTCTCTTCTTGGGGTGTACAATGTGCCTGTACTTGGTGTGCAGGCAAAATGCAAGCACTGCTTCTCCTCGTGGGGCGGTTTAGGGGAGCTGGCAGTGGGCTGGTGTGGAGCAGGGTGCTTTGGGCGCTCTGGAGGGGTGTTTGTCCCCGCTCGGGGCAGTCCCCGGCAGGCAGGGCCGTGGCCGGGAATGCTGTTGTGTAAATCCGTGTTTGCCCAGCGCCGGGCTGGCGGTGAATGGTGCCGGGCTGATGGGATTAGTCAGGGGCCTCCTGTTAATATGTGTTGTTGACGCCGCACCTCGGGGAGAGCCTGTCAGGATTACCGGGAGGTTTGTAGGTGGCACAGCAGCCACGGCTGTGCATTAATGGGAGGGGGAAATGGCCAAATGTGATCCTGCCCAGTGGGTTCCTGCTCCGGGCCTCCCTCGGTGCTCTGAGATATCTGGTGGAGTTTACCCCCGGTATAAAACATTTCGGATTTACATTTTCCTTTAACACTTCCTCTTCGAGCCGGGTAGTATGTTACACATTTAATTGCTCTTCCTTTGAATTTTCCAGTCCGCGTTTGGTACCCTTGCAACATCAGTATCTTGTTATCTTGTTGTTGCTTCTAATTGCTAACACATGCCGGTTTTCCAGCGCCGCAAACTCTGCCTTGCTGGGGACGGGGAGGGGAGAGAGTTTGCAGCGAAGATTTACGTGCATGGGGAAACCTTCGGAAAATTAACCAAGAGCTCATCCCGGTTTCCAAACGCGGGGCTGGGGCAGAGGCTGCGGTGAAAGGCGGCTCTGGGGAGGGGGGTGGCGGAGCTTTTTCCTCGCTGTTCCTGCCGGCCATAAACAAATCCGGTGTATTTAACAAGTTAATGTCAGGCGGGCGGCGAGGCGCTGGTAGGTGTGTGCCTGGTGACATCAGCTGGCGAGCAGCCTGGCAGCAGCGCGGCGCAGGCAGGGAGCAGGCAGCGAGCCGAGGGTGTGTTGCCTCTAAGCTGGGTATTCTGGCAAGGTGGAGAGCTGGTCTGTTTGGCAGGACCTTCCCATCTGGGATCCATCTGTGTTTCCCTGGAATCGGACAGGCGGCTCCAGGCAGTGAGAAATCGCAGATGTGCGGGACCTGACACATGTCCAGCTAATGAAAGGAGAAGGCAGGCTGGGCTCCGGCTGCGCTCGAAGATCACGGGCGGAGGAGGAGGAGGAGGAAGAGCGCTTTTCTTTCTATTTGAAAGAAACGAGGTGTATTGCACAGCAGCTGGATCCTTGCAACCTCGCTGGCTAGGGTAAGCAAGGAACGGGGTTATTTTGAAGCAGCGCTTGGTTTACCCGGGGCGATGCTCGGGGGGATGCTCGGGGGATGCTGAGCCCTCACCGGCGAGGTTCGGGCTGGGCAGAGCTCCGAGCTCCGGCTCGGCACCAGGTACGGGCACAGGCGGGGAGCGGCGGCCGCAGCGCCCTGCCAGCCTTGCCTCGCTCCTCTGCAGTGCTGGGGAAAACTTCAATAGCCCAGCCGGCTGCATGCGAGCATTCTGCAGCTGAAAAAACACTAAACTCTCTCCGAGGAGAGCTGCGGTACGGCTCGTTCTGGGTTGCTATGGAATGGGTATTTTTTTATTTTATTCCTTCCCCCCCCACCACCCCCTCCGTGAGCAGAGGGCTGGGATTTGGCGTTTTCTGGGGAAATGGCAATGCAGGAAGGGGTTTGTGTGTTTTAGCAGAACGTGTTTTTCTGCTGTGCCTAGGCTCACTCTGGTTTCTGCATGCTGGTATTGAAGCTGGGGGGGTGTAAACTGCAGAGGTGGATTTCTTCCATTGGCTCCCAAATTTCCTTAATTTCCCCCGTGTTTTCAGGGCTTCTCTGCATTGTGTCAGAGGCTGCTCCCTTTTTGTCTTTGCACTCCTTGAGCAGCAACTGATGCTCCCAGCATCTAAATCTCCCAGATCAATCTTGTGATACCAGAACACACCTCCCCTATATATTTTCACTGTCTGGCTGTAGACAGGCTGTATTTTCTTTTTTTCCATTGTAATCCCTGGATCTTGCATTTTTAGTCTAAACCTGCCCTTTTGCCCCCTCCCTGTCTTTTGGGAAGGTTCAGCAGTTGAAATCACTCCCCTGACCCTCTGGTGTAGCTTGTTGTAGAGATCCCTCTGTTGCATGTTTAAGCTGCTCCCCCAAATATTATCAGCTTTTTCTGCTCCCTACACCACTCAGCTCCTGTGCTATGATACTCAGTCCTTTTTATGTGCTGGAGAAATCCTGCCCAGCCACAGGAGATGCACCAAAATCAGCACTCAAAGTTTGGGGAGCTGAAATGTGGCTGAGCATTGCTTGCTGTCAGGCTGGAAAAAGAGAGAGGAATATTTGCGGGGCTGCCTGGTGCAGGATGATTCCCTTTGGTGTTGCTTTGTCCAGGTTAGCTTCAAACATGCCAAATGATGGGGTTTCCTGAGGGAGAGCCTGGCTGGGCTCCCTCCAGTGTGCTTGGGCTGCAGCTCTGTGCTTGGTCAGTTTGGCTGCTCTGTGGGCCACTCTAAGGTTTTCCTTCTTTTGCAGCGTGTAAGCATTTAATAGAGGCTTTAAAAAATATAAATCTGCTTCTGGAGACACACCAAACACCTCCAGTGTGTCCCTGGAGAGGAGGCAGAAGGAGTGTGCGCGCTTCCAAATCTCAAAGTGCACCAGCACAAAGGAGTTGGAAACCCCAAAAATGCCCAGCAAAGCCATGCAGGGTGTGCAATATCTATGAGCAAAGAGCGGTGCTCCCCTGCTGCAGCTCTCCTGGAGCCCTCCCGGGTTTGTGAGGGCAGTGCAGGGTGTTGGAGCAGCTGCTCTGCGGTCTCCGTGCGGGTCGAGCCCTGATTAAGCAAACGGAAGTTCTGCCGGCATCAGGGCAGCACGATTTGCCCATTAAACAACTCATTTAGTAGAGTCTTGCTCAAGCCCTGCAGGAAACTTTCTTTTTTTCCTCAGGCTCCTTTATTTTTAAAAAGGATTTAGGGTGCCTAGTGCTTAGATGAGAGAGGTGGTTGCGTTTTGGGGAAGAGGGTGGCTTGAAACTCTGCCACCAGACCTAATAATTTTATAGAAATTATGCAGGACATCCAAGTGAAGGCACTTCCCCCCCCCCCGCTATTGTACACTGTATGACATTATTTTCACTATTAATATGGAAAAAAAAATTTGATTTTTGGAACTACCTGGGCTTCACCTAAATGACTGTGTGCCTTTCGCAGCCGGGTAGCCCAGCACATCCAGCAGTTAGAGAAACACACAAATAATGCGAAACTCAGAGACTCCAGTGTGGGAAACAAGGAAAAAAGAGTAAAGCAAAGGCAGTTTGAGCAAGTACTGCCAACAGGAAAGTGCAGCTAAGCCAAGAGAAGGATTTGAAGGGTTTGAGGAAGGAGCAGAATTGCTAAAGGCAAGGAGAATAAATCGTTAATCTGAGAACTCTATTACACAGGGAATGCCCCCAGGAAAAGAGCAGAAACTCCATTTAATAGTGAAAATGCCAAGCCAGGCTCTGCTCTGCCCAGGGACTGGAGCCACAGCCCCTGCTCACTTCCAAGATGCTGCTATTTTTGCAACTTGCATCTGCTGGTGTTGCAGAGGCTTGTTTAAACCCGCCAAGGCAAAGGGAGCTTTGCTCACGTGAATCCTGGGTTAAGCTGTTGGGTTTGGGTTTTTTTTCTGATTTATTCTTCTCAGTCTTATAGGACCAGGGTCCCCAAGAGAGTGGGATTTCACTTAATGCTGCCTCTCCTGCCACATGGAGTGCAAGTCCCAAATGGTTTTACTGCTGTTTTACAGAGCTTTGTCTTGCATCACCCACAGTGGAGTTTGGCTTGTAGAGGTTATCACTGGTTTGACAGGTTTGTGTGGTTTGACTGCAGGAGCTGAGTTTTTAAGTCAATCAGCCCTCCAGTCCCCAGACTGACCCATAAATGCAGTAACCAGCAGCAGCATTTAGCAGGAGGCAGCGCTCTCCCACGGTGATGGGATGGGATGGGGAGCCAGGTGGCCTCTTGTTTTTTTCCAGATCTGTTTTTTTAAGGTTTGGACAAAAAACAAGATTTGTTTGACATGTATGTGTGATGTTTATAGTATAGCTGGAGAGCTGAACACAGTCATTTGAGGACTTGGGCACATGCAGCAGATTTAAGTCAATGCTGGCTGGTTTTTAAATCTGAGCAGAAGATGGTCATAATCTGTTGCCTGTTGGGTTTTTTCCCATTATAAGAGCTGGCTTATCCATACTTGTTCTGGGCTGGATTTAAGCTTGCCTTTATCTAGTGACTATTTCCATATCTGATTGCTTGTTAGGAGCTAGGTATGAAATGTGTTTCGACAGACACTCCAGAGCAGTCCCCGGGGGCAGCGTCACTGCAGGTCTCTGGGAGTCTGTTCAACTTTTATTTTTATGATGGAGACTGCCTTAATTCATGCAGCTTTCAGGGAATGGCTGGAAAAACCTTTGTTTAGAGCAGGAGCAGCAGCCAGGAAGAAATGGTGAGCAGTGATCCCACAGTTAAAGTGCAGCACAGAGAGGCTTGGGTTCAGTTCCTGGGTCTGCAAGCAATTTTCTGAGGCAGGACCTTGACCTTAGCACGGCTTTGTGTGTCAGCAGCTTATGTCCAACAGGACAATAGCGATTTCAGAGGTTTCAAAGCATTTTAAAGTGTAACTATCATGCCTTTTATTGGGCTGGGCAGTGGCATTTTTATAAGCTAAGCTGAAGGTTTTAGAATAATGCGTATTGAATTTCCTCGGTGCGCTGCCGGCCGCGGGATTCCCATCTCTGCTGCCTGCAGGATTCCCATCTCTGCTGCCTGCAGCACCACTTGGGCTATTGAAGGGGGACACTCACAGGTGGCCAGAAGAACCAACACTTGCAGATCTTCAAAGCCAAGAGTCAGTTTTCCTTCCTCTCCTCGTCTGTAGCAGCAGGATGCCGCAACCTGCCGGCGGGATGCTGTGCAACCATCCCTTTCACCAAAAAAAAAAACCAACCAAAAAACCCTGGAAAGCCCCAAAAGTGTGGCTAAGGGATGTGGAGGGAGGATGAGGAGGGCTGCAGCTCGGACCTGTTGCAGGGGGAGGGCATTGTGTGAACAGATGTGGCGGGCGCTGCCGCTCCGTGCGCTGCCCGCAGCGCCAGGTGCAGCCATTGTTCCGCTGCTCCCCATTCAGCCGCTCCGCGCCCGCTCCCGCATTGTTCCTCCAGGAAATTAGCATTAAAAACCCATCCCAAACCCCCACGTCCCTCAACTGCAGGTGACTGTTATTGGCCCCAGCTGCCACCCTTGTGCTTGATTACTTCCATATGGGGCTGTGGCAAGATGTAGGATCTACTTATTGATTTTTTTTTTAATATTTTTCCCCTTTTTTTTATTCCTAGCCTTTCCTCCTGCTCCACACAGACCCTTCAGCTTCAACAAAACCCTGAAATCTATTAAGCCCCCGATAGGCTCCAGTTGCTGTTACAACTGGGATGAACATTTTACAAGCAAAGCTAATTACACCCTCTCTGCTTTCTTCCTTTCTTCAGCCCCCACCCCATAAATGTAAAATAACCAGAGGGCAATTGGTAGTAAATTAAATCTTTGCAGTGTCCTGAGAGGAGGTTTCCTTGCTAGCAGGAAGAAGTCTGCTGGGCTTTAGATGTTTTGTTATCTGGGTTTGGGCTTGTTTTTTGGCTTTTTTTTTTAACTAGAAAATGGGGAACTCTGGCATACTGCTGTGACACACCTATTAAAGGGACACACACATCCCTGCCTGGGTCTGCATAGGAAAGGAAAACACAATTAAACAAGTAGGATGTTAATTTGTGAGTGTAGTCAGCTGTTGAGAGGAGCCAAGAAGAAACTCCATTCCAATTGAGGTTACAAATTTCTGGGAACAATGTGATTTTCTCCTGGTACAATTCATCTACAGGGCAGCAGGTTCCATTAAAGTCCAAACCTCCTAAAATATCCTCTGAGGTAGTGCTGGCATGGGGCATCCTGGGTTTTCCTCAAGACAAGATGGGCTGCAGTTGGTAAGAGGAGGAGGGAGGGAGGGAGGGAGCATCCCTTGCTGCCCTACCTGGGAAATGCCCCTGCTCTTCAGAGGCACCGTGGGAGCACGGGTGGGTCACATCCTGTGACGTGCCATCAGCCCACGCAGCCCTGACCCACTTTGTGCCAGCCAGGAGAAGAGGAGGGTGGCAGCTCGTGCCCGTGTTGGAGACACCAGGCAGAGCTTCCATTTGTGCCCATCCTGGGGGAATCAGACAAAGCTCTCTGTGCCCATCCTGGAGCCATCAGGCAGGGCTTCCCTCTGTGCCTGTGCTGGAGCCATCAGGGAGAGCTTCCCTCTGTGCCCATCCTGGGGGCATCAGGCAGAGCTTCCATTTGTGCCCATGCTGGGGGCATCAGGCAGAGCTTCCCTGTGTGCCCCTGATGGAGGCATCAGGCAAAGCTCTCTGTGCCCATCCATGCTCGAGGCATCAGGCAAAGCTTCTCTCAGTGCTCCTGCTGGAGACACCAACCAGAGCTTCCCTCTGTGCCCATCCTGGAGCCATCAGGCAGAGCTCTCTGTGCCCATGCTGGGGGCATCAGGCACAGCTTCCCTCTGTGCCTGTGCTGGAGCCATCAGGCAGAGCTTCCCTCTGTGCCCATCCTGGGGGCATCAGGCACAGCTTCCCTCTGTGCCCATGCTGGGGGCATCAGTCAGAGCTTCCCTCTGTGCCCCTGCCTGGGCAGCCTGGGGGCCAAAGCCCTGTCCCAGGCCTGAGGCAGGTTGGTTGCACCTCTCTGGAGAAGTGCTGGGTTTCCCTCACCCAGCTGAGACCTCCAAGGCTGTGCTGGTGGGGTTTGTGCTGGAGGCTCCTGCCAGAGCAGCTCCTGAGGGGATGGTGGTCCTTGGAGCACCATGGAGATGTTCCTGCTGCTGCCTGGCCCTCAGGGGCTGCTGAAGGTGAGATCCTACCAGAGCCTCCTCACTCAGCTCTTCCAGCTTGGGAGGCCATTCCTCAGGGAATCCTCATCACCTTTTGAGGCTTTCCATCCTTGCTGGTGCCCCAGTAGCCACTTCCATGGGATCTCTCCTGTCCCTGCTGGTGATGCACTGAGCAGTTTGTGCAGAGACCTGGCAGTGGTGCTGCAGTGTCCCATGCTGGTACAGATGCAGGAAAGCAAACCTCCAGCTGGAAATGATCCTAGAAATGCCCTCTCTTCTCACAGAGACACGGGAGGTATATCCATAATGGAGAATGACATGTTATTCAGCAAACAGAGTCACTGCACTGAGACTTTGCTCAGATACAAAAGTCTTTAGGGACAGCTGGAGCTTGGTTGATAGATCTCAAGATTACAGATGCAAACTTACTTATGGATGGGGAGTGGACCTGCCCTGAGGCTTTGTGTCCCAGCATTGGTGCTCCACCATTTGTCAGGCTGACCTTCACCATGAGCTGCATCCTGTCTTTGGCAGGTGGGACCTGCCAATGCAGACTGTGAGGATTTAAAATAAAAACTCTTCTTGCTATCTAAGAGTATTGTCCAGCTGAAGTACTTGCTTTATTTACTGTCCCTCCCTCCTGATCGAGCCCTCTCCTGGCTTGGCTGCCTGGCAGTGACCACCCAGATCTTCCTGGGAGGCCTCTGTGCAGGTGCAGTGGTGGGGAAGGTGGTGAATTTCTAAAAATGTTAAATTCCAGCTCTTAGGGGTGCTGTGCAGCCTGGGGTAGCACCAGGCCTGTACCTCCAGGTCCAGCAGGTCAGAAGGTGGATGAAGGAGGCAAAGCAACCTCATGGAATATCTCGAGTGATTTTCCTCAGACTTGTTTTAAACCCTTCAAAGTCAAATCTCAAACTTAGGGGGTTTCTTCTCCCTAATTAAATTAACAGGCCATATGGTGTTTACTGTGAGCGCCTGCAATATGGAAGGAGCTACCTCCTGGATCACTTTCTTTTTTCAAAAGCTGCTGCTTTACCTGATGTCACTGTTCTGAAATGTTCTTTTCAGCAGCGGGCATGAGGGGTTATTTCTGCCACCTCAGTGCTGTTGGTGTCACCTTCTGATCCCAGGGTTGAGCTGTGCCATAACCTGTTTCTGCAGCTTTCTTTGTTTTTCCTTGGTTTTTGTCAGGCCATTTTGCTGCTTAGTGAGGAGTGTGTAGAAGTCAGGGGTTTTTTCATGCTTTTTCACATGCAGGTGATGATTCTTGTTCTTGGAGCTGAGGAGAATAGGAAACAGCTCAGGGTGGGTTTTTTGAGGGGCGCTGGTGTTTTCTTTTAACAATTGCTGCGGTTTTATTTCATTTTTTTCATCACCATCTCAGGAATCTGTCAGACTGCAAGTTTTGTAGAGTTTTGTTCTTTATTAATGGTTTGGTTTTAAAGAACTTACTTTGCATGTGCTGCTTTTATCTTTGCATGAGATGTGGAGGAGGAAGTGAAGACCTTGAGGAAGAAAAATCACTGGGTTTTTATAAGATCCTTGCAGTTAGCTGAACAGGAAATAGGGTAAGAATCTCTAAACTTGTAGGAGAAGTCAAGGAATGGAAAGTTTCAGACTTTGCTGTCTGTTTTGAGCTGCCCTCACCCATTTAGTAGGATTTTTTTGGTAATCATCACTTGTGTGTGAGTGCCCTTGCTGTGAGCTCACCCTGCCTCTCTCCAGTGGTGTAATTTAACCTTTCTCCGCAATTTTTAACTTGTTGGTGCATCTTTTCCATGGGAGCTGGGTGACCCTTTATCTCCAGCCAGTCTCAGCTTGCTGTGGGGTGTCTGAGCTCCCAGGAACAGATCCATTTGTGGCCACTGAAAACACCCTGCCACATTAGCATATTCCTGCAACGTATGCTCCTAGGGTGTTTCTTTGCAGAGAAGCCTCTCTAAAGATAGCATCGTGAAGTTCTGTGTTGTCAACCAGGGACACTTGATCTAAAAAACAACATTTGATACACAGACAAGGTTTGCAAGTGCCATCTGGATTCTGGGAGATGAGCTAGGTTGTCTCTGTTTTGCATACACTCACCAGGAAAAAAAAAACCACCAAGTGTGTGCAGGCGGATGAATTCTTCAGAATCACCTGAGCAGAACTGTTTAGTCCACATGAGTGTCCTCAGTGACATGGGACACCTGTGTAATGCCATACCACTGGGTATCATGTCCTTCTGGACCTTCTCAGGGTGCTGGAAATAATTCTGTACTTCAGTGATGTATTATTGAAACCCAGGTGGGATCAATTAAAATTCTCTCACACCAGTAGTATTTTAATCTGCAAGGCAGAACCTGCAAATGATGCATTTCCCTGCAGAAATGGGCATCTTTTTAGGGAGCTGGGGGTGTAGGGAACACAGATGTCTTTGTCTGGCTCCAGTTCTGCCTGGTGGAGAGGCTGTCCTCAAACCCATACCAGCACTGAGAGAAACCTGAACACCATGAAAACCTAAAGTAGCCCTAAAGGGATGGACAGCAAACTCCCTGTCCACATCTTCCCAGGGACATGTAGCTCATAGAATGGATTTTCCTTCAGGGCCTATTTCTTGACTTTCTAGTTATCCTCTCATATGCAAATCTAATTTGCCTAATGGGCTGGTGAGTGTAATTGAAAGGCAGCCTGCACTTACACGATAGTGAAAAGTCTCACCTGTGCCCAGGCACAGATGGGGCTCTGCCTCACTGCTGCACCATTAGAGGAAATTTATAGGCACAGTGTCACAGGCTTTGCTTTTTGTCACAGGCTTTCCAGGGAAGGAAAATGGCAGTTTAGAACAAACTTGGGGGTTTGCTGCCTTGTTTTGTGCCCTGGCCTGGCAGTTTTGAGCTTTTTGTGTTTTTGTTTTTCCCCTGTGCTCCAGGGGAGCAGGTTAATGAAGGTTACTGGTGGATACCTGAGGACAACCCTAAGAATGATGAATTGGGAAGTCTTGTCAGTGCTGTGCTGCTGTGTGATGGGTTGAAAGTGAGTGCAGCAGCAGCTGAGCCAGCCTTCCCTCTCCAGTCCCTGTGCATCACTGAATCTCCAGGGGTTATCCATGGAAATTCTCCACCCCTGCTGCCCACGAGAGGGAGGGGAAGGAGGCACACAGAAACAGTCACTGCTGTGCATCCTGAACAGACCAAGAAGTTGTGGATCCCCCATCCCTGGCAGTGTCCATGTTCCACTTGGACAGGGCTTGGAGTGACCCGGTCTGGTGGAAAGTGTTCAGGGGTTTGGAACAGAGGGGTCTCCAAGGTCCCATCCAACCCAAATCATTCCATGATTCTAAACACTGAACTTGGATGGTTCTCCTGTCCATCCTGATCTCTCTGTGCCTGGACTCTGCAGGAGATGCTGGCTCTTGGGGCTCCAGGTGTGTAAGGACCCCTCTACACCATCAGGCCCCCACACCCCTCCAAAACACCCCTGAGTGTGTTCCTCCTGTGCTTCCAGCTCTGGGGAGGGTGGAAATTTCCCACAGGCTGCTCAGGCTCAGGGCACAGAGGAAAAGCCATTTGTGTAGTGGTGTGAGGAGTGTTTTTAAGAGGCAGAATTGTCATCTTGGCAGGGCTCCTGTGTGTGCCAGTGATGGCAGGGATATTAGCTGGGCAGCACTGAATGCACTTAGCGCCCAAGTGAATGAAGTGAGCTCTGCACAGAGCCAGGGAGCTGGGGACTCATTAGTGAGCCTTGGCTACCCCAGCAGTATCAGCAGGGCACTCTGAGGGTGTTGGTGTGGGCAGCAGTGCCAGGGCTGCCTGGGAGAGCCAGCCTGGCTGTGGGACAAGGGACATCCTGCTCACACATGCTCAGGGTGGGTCACCCAGGGCACAGGGTGGTGTGCAGGCAGTTCTGGGACACCTCCAGTCAGGGAGATATTTGCCCTCCCTGAGCATTCCCACACAGTAAAGAAGTTTTTCCCCAAGTTACACCATGTTCAGGTGTAACTTCCTGAGCACCAGTTCCTGCCCATTCCTCTTGTCCCCACAGAGCAGAGTCTGTCCCTGCTGTCACCCTTCCCTGCAGACACCGACAGAGAGATGGAGTCCCCTCTGGCACTTGTAAATAGTGAGGATGAAAGAGATTTCTCAAATCTTTCCCAAGTTCCTCCTTGATTTCCTGCATAACTTGCCCAGTTTTGGATAAAGCCTGGTGGAGCTTTAGCCCTGAGCTGGCTGGCAGTGCTGAGCTCCTGCTCTTCAGCCTCCATCTGGAGAAGGGAGACTCTGTGTTAGAGTCTGCTTTATATTTGGAAATGCTATTACTTCAGGGACCCAAGGGGGATGTTTTTCTGCATCCTTCCTTGATTGCTTCATTTTGGGTTTGTGGTAGAACTTGGTTAGTGGTTTGTTTTGCACTGGATTTGGTTTCTGTTTTGTTTTTTGCTGAAATGACCATTGTTTTCATCTAAACTGGCCCATCTGACTATGAGTTTCTGGATTGCTTCCTTCTCCAGATGGTCAGGATTTGTACCTGGTCTGTGCTTAACAAACAGGTTTGTTGTTAGTTTGTTTTTTTTTTTTTTCCTATTTTAATATAGACTTTTGTAATAGCTTGGGGTGTCCTTGGTATTATTTGTGCCTCTCTGCGGTCACGTTGGTTGTTATGGATTAAATGTGGTTTTCTGCCTTGAAATCTCACTTCTTTCTGAAGTGACCTTGCCTTTTTTTATTTTAATTGCAGTTATTTACAGTTATTGGTAGTGGTGCTTGAGCTGCTAGCACTGCTGCTTTGTGTCTGCCTGGTATGCAGAGACTTTTTATATTCCAGTTTGTGCTTTACTCATTTGGAGTACTCTACTCACTGGATACCCCTGCTCCTAAACCCCAGAGCTGCTGTTCCTGTTCTCATTAGCCCAGTGATATTCATGATTGATGAAGATGCTCTGAGAAATCCAAATTTGGTTGTTATCTGAGGTCAGTGCTGGTTTTAAGGTTCATTTATAATGCTGGGCACCAAACCATCAAGCAGCAGTGTTTGGAAGATGGAGGACAGCAAGAGGGATGTCTTCTTAAATGGTTTTAAAGCTTGACTTTAAACTCCTCCTGTATGTGTTTAGTAATCAGGTTTAAAGCTCCCAAATCTTCAGTCACTGGGTGATTTTAAGGTGGGTTTGATTTAATCCTTTTATTTTGAAAGATTTCATGATTTTTCAGGCTGTTCCCCTTTTTTCCTTGTGTTGCTTGAGCTCCCAAGGTGCTCCAGGCTGTCTCTGCCCTGCTGTGCAGATCCCTGGGATGTGTCAGTGTGGGATGGGGACCTCTCCAAGTCATGGACAGTGCCTGTGTTTGTGAGCCAGCGAGGCAGGAGCACTGTGGATCTCAGCGGTCCTGGGGAAAGGATTTGCACAGTCAAGGCTGTCTCTCCTGAAGGATTTCTGGGTTCTCTGATGACAAAATACTGGAGTAAACCTTGCTGCGCTCATAACAGTCTGTGGGAGCTTTTGTACATCCCTGTAGGAACTTGTCCTGTGTGTGACCAAAGTCATTCCCAGCAGCTGGCTGGGAGCAGAGGCACAGAGGTGGGCAGGATCTGCAGTGCCAGGAGCTGTGGGATGGGGTCTGAGCTCACCTGCCACTGTGATAAGGGGTATTACAGCATCCCTCAGCTGCCTGGGGTTAAAAATGCACCAGGCAGTGCAACTGAATGCTTTTCTCAGAGGAAACTCCCAAAATTATTATCCTTGGGGAGGCAGGGATTCATCCTGCAGTGAGCACAGTGGGACTGTGGTGGGAAGCCTTCAGCAAAGGGGCTCACTGTGCTGACCCAGAAACAGCATCCTTCTCAGCACCTCCTCAATTTCTTATGGCTAGAAAATGTCCTCCTTTCCCACAAGTTTTCCTGCTGAAACTGAGAGCTGGGCCGTGAAACACCAGGCAGTGAAAAAGGAGGCTGGCTCACCTGGTGGCCATCACTTTTGGGATGAGCCAGGCTCACAGTGCAGGAGCTGCAGGATTCCCTTGGGAAGGGTTGTCCTGGGGGAGCCGTGGGAATGCCAGAGCTGCAGTGCTGCCCTGGATTTGCTGGGGCAGCTGAGCAGGGAGCAGGGCAGTGCTGCAGGGTGGGAGCTGTGGCCTCGCTGCACTGGTGGCCATCAGCTCCTGCTGGCTCTGCTCTGTGCACATTGCCCTCTCCTCAGCTCTCCTGGTAAAGTCATGCAGAGAGGAGGCTCAGGGTCCTAAATGGAGTTTGTGGGGTGGTGGTGGGATGAATTTGTGCCTTAAATCTCTTAGGATGGATTTTTAAACCACAAACGCTGCTCGGACACCTCTAACTGCAGCATCTGTGTGAGAGGAGCAGGAGAAGCTGCAGAGCAGCCAGAACCCCTGGGAATGCTCCCCTTGGAGGAGAGAACCCTGTAACCCTCCCTGAGCCATTCCTGAGAAGCCCAGCAAGGGCTGCAGTGGTGCTGGATCCTCCTTGGGGAGCTGTGGGTTCCCTGTGAGTTCCCTGGGTCACTCCTCAGAGCCTGCTCCAGCAGCTCTGCTTTTCCCAAGCCTGTTTAAATCAGTGGATGCATTCCCATTGACTGTTTGGAGCTGCAGAGAGCCCCTTGGAGCTAATTAGTAATTAGAGGATGCCAATTAACCACGGTTCCCCAGGCTCTGCTGCTTTGCTGGTGCTGCTGGGTTGGAGAAGGAGGGAACAAAATGGAGCCCAGTGTGAATGTGTTTCATCTGGAGAGCAGGAGAAGGGTGGAGCTGCTTGTTAAATGGCCAGCAGTCCAAGTTTTAAAAGGATTTATGAGGGCTAGATAAAATCATGTCCTAAAGGCTGTCTCGAAGCCTCTGTTAAGGTGGAAAATGCTTTCTAAACTTAGAGCTTGTTTCACTTTGTTTTCCCTCTTTTGGACCTCCCAAAATTTTACAGGTACGAAAGTTCCAGCTTTATTCACTCCATGGTGTTTAGCCTAGGCAGAATGAAAAACAGATTTGCACTCGCAAAATTACAGTGCTCAGTTGTTCTTGTGTATAACCTGTGGGTTATAGGCCTGCCCACCTTTGGAAATGTGGTCCCTAAACTGTGGCAGAATTTAAGGAATGCTCCTAAGGGAAACAGGTTTTTACTGCCATTGCCATGGGAGACTTGGTCATTCAACCATGAGTTTCCCACTTGTTGGATCACTTCTTACTCTCTGGTGTAAACTTGGTGTTCAAGTTTACACCAACTGGACCCCAGAGGGGCAAATCCATGGCCTTGATGCTCTGGGCAGGGAGCAATTTCAAACCTTTTAGGAGTGTAACCCCTTAAAGCCAACTCTAAAATTAATTATTCTGTCTAATAATAGCTGAGATGGTAAAGGTGCCGCTTTTATTTTATTTTTTTAATACAAGCATAATTAACTCAAAACTTACTTTCACTCTACACAACCTTTACAACAAGCAAAACCCAAGCTGTGTTTTGCCCTGACATCTTCCCCACGTGTAGAAGCCGTGCAGAATAAATATTAAATAAAACCACCCAATCTTTGCTAGCAGGCTGTTGCTCCAAGCCTTTCTCCGTGGTATCCCTTCAGTACATGTTGTGTCTGGGCTCCACCAGCCTCGGGAGCCGTTAATCTTCCTGGTGTTTTCTTCCCTGAGGCAAATGAGACACAGATGTTCCCATCTGGAAACTTTGCTCCTGCCACTGTTGTTCTGCTCAGAGTCAGAGGCTTTGGAGAGCAGTGCTGAGACTTTTAAGAAGTCAATTTTTTGCCATGATTGTGATAATTGCCCGTTTGATATCTGTAGCTGCTTTCATTTTTCATTCCCAATGCTTTTGCCCAAGGAGTAAATAGTGCGGAGGAGGAAATATTGCTTAATATTGTTATGGGAGTGGGTGATTTAAAAAAAAAAATAGTCTTGATTCTGTGATGTTAAATGGAACAAGGAATTAATGAAAAATTACCAAAATACTTAGCAGTATCTAAGCAAATGAATTAGTGAGGGACTCTGGCTTTGCTGAACAAGTGCCCTGTCCCAGGTTATAACCTAGCCAAAGGGGTGGTTTGGGGAGGCTGCATCACTCCCCTCAATCCCCAGAGTGCTTCCTATCCTAAAACTGCAATGCAGGCCTTGGTTTCCAGGAATGTTTTCTCCTGGGCTATATTCCAGGAGTGTGTGCCTCCCTCTGGGGTGGCTGTCTCTGATGAGGGCAGAGCAATCAGCTGGTGAGGATGAGGAGGGTTCCATGCCCCAGGGCACCTCGGGCTCCCTGGCAGAGGGAGCATCACTTTGAGACAGTGATGAGCAAAAGCTGCTGCCAGGGACATCAAGGGTCCCCAAAATTTGCTTGTAGGGATGCTAGTGGTGTGGGAAGGGAATGGCTGTGGTGGTGGCTAGAGCAGCTACAGCTCCTGGATGGAAATGGCTGTCAGGGTAAATACTCCCTGCTCCTTCATGGAAAGCGAGCAGGAGAGTGGGGATAACCACAACAGGCTGGTTTGTGTTCCTTTAGAAGCAAGATGAGTTTGGGGGCTTGATGTACCCCAGCTGTGGGGAGTGTGGCACTTGGTGCCGTGATCTAGTTGAGGTGTTAGAACATGGGTTGGACTCGATGATCTTAGAGGTCTTTTCCAACCTAGAAATTCTGTGATTCTATGTTGGGTGTGATAGTTTGTGGGGTGAACCCCACATGCAGGGTTTGGTCCTGGCCTGAGTCCTGGCCCCAGAGGAAGGCTCAGGAGGCAGCAGTGCCCTGCAGGCAGCTTTGTGCTGCTGGGTCTGACACGGCCATGGCACAGGCAGAGCTGGAGCTGCCGCCGCCTTGTCTGCCTGGGAACTGCCCCAAATCCAACCTGTGCTACTGCTGAGTTCCTAGAGCCAGGCACATTAATAGGATTTTATAAAAATCACTGAAGGGCAAGATGGATAAAGATCTGCAGTCTGCCTTCAGGAATAAATTATTAATCTTATTTCCCTTATTAACTGCTTTCTGGACTGCTTGTGAACGATAACATACTTTGCTCTTTCAAGTTCTTCTATCTGAGTTTCACATTGAATTGAGATTTAAAGTGAAACAGCTGTGTGTGGGAGAGGACTAGATGGCAATGGAGATACACGCGTTTATTTTTGATTTATAAAATGCCTCTCCCAGGCTCAGCAGCTCCCTCCTGTGTGATGCAAGGCTCTCCTGAGAGGTGCCTAGCCCTCTCCCCTCCCACAGCATCTTACAGCTCAGGAGCTGGGATGTGCCATAAACCCAAGCTAAATGGGGTAAAAATAGGCTGATCACATGGAGTGGAGAAATATCTGTGCAGGGACATGAGTTACCCACTGGCACTGCTGCTGGAGTAGCATCTTGGCCAACTGCATGGCATGGAGGAGGAGGATGGACAGGGACCTCCTGTGACCAGCCCTTGCTGGTGACCTGGTTGTGCCACACGCTCGTGTCCCTCCAGTGCTGGTTGTAAATCACCTTTTGTTGACTCAAGCAAAGAAAGACCTCTAGAAACCACCCCGCAAGCAAATAAATGTCAATATTTGTAGAGAGAAGTCATCCTGACTACAGACCTCCCAGTGTTTCACTCTCCTCCAAATTGGGACAGACCCAACCATCCTTTTTTTCTGAAAGCTGCTGTGTTGGCTGCCTTGTTCCTGATGCTTATCTCCCCTCTCCATCGCTTTTTGATGCAGCAATGCTGCAAAAAGATAAAATATTACTTCTCCCTTGACGCTGTGATTGGAGTTTGAGCTTGGGGGAAGCTGTCTGGAAGCAGGTGAGGGGGGAATTGCAGTAAATGGCATCTTCTGGAAGCTTGAGTAATGATGCTCTTGCTTTGCATGTAGATCACCTCTCATCTGCATGCCTTGGAGAACTGCAAAGGTGCTCTACAGATGGCTTAGAGCCATCAAGGGGAGGGAAAGGCAACCTTGGAGCGGAGGAAAGATGTTAATAAAATTTAAATGTAATTCTTCCCATTTCTCAGTTCCTAAATGTGAAAAATATTAGCTTGGTGGAGACTGAAAACAGATGGTGAGCAGTTGGAGCAGATAAGCATGTTATTCAAAATAAACATTCGCCAAAGCTGGGGAGGTGGCGAACCATATTTCATTTCACCCTATTTACATTATCAGGTCAGGTTACACTGATGCTGCCTCTCGTCTGCATTCAGATGATCAACAGGGACCCTGTGAGGAGCCAACTGCAGCACATCCTCCTCCTCCTCACTGGGCACGTCAGGGCTGGGCTGGGGCAGTCCCTGGCCTGCCCTCCTGCCTGAGGCATGGAGCTGCTTGCACAGTGTAGAACAGTTTGGTCAGAGGGGGCTGTTAAAGGTCTGTCCCTCCTTCTTTTCCCTCTTTCCAGTGGCCTCTCTATCCATTTAGCCAACTTTGGCATTGCTCTGTCTAAATCCATGTAAACAGTGGGGGAAGAAGTTCCCAGGACTGTTTGTAGGCAGGGCTCATTTTGCTGATTTGTAGGTGGTCTGTAATCCATGTCAAGTGCTCACCTGAGGGGGCAGGGCCAGAGGAAGGAGGCCAGTGGGTGATCTCCTTGCTTTGAGAGATGTTTTGGGGTGGGCTACATCCCCTTTGGGGTGTCTGTTTGTCCACTGGCTTTGGAATAAGCTCAGACGTGGCTCGTGGGTGACCAAAGAATTTATCCTGCTGGACCTTGATGCTGGCAAGGCTGACTTACCTCATAACTGTTGCTTTTAGCTCTACTAACAATTCTGCTGCATCTGAAGCCTGCCTTCTGCAGTTTTCCTAAAACCCTCTGATTTTATAGGTTGCCACAGACCTGACCTTGGCTGTTGTTACTGGGACAGTTCTCCAGTCGCTTCCTCTCAAAAGGCAGGGATGAATTTGGGGCTTTTAACTTTTTGGGATGAGGAGAGGCTGTTTAGGTTTTGAATATGTTCTGCCTGTTCCAGATGAAAGTTGAAAACATCTGCTTTGATTAAACTTCTTCTTTCTGTCTGAAATCATGACATGCTTTCTCTCCTTACACTGAACCACTGGGCAAACCCTTGTACGCAGCCTTTTACTCAAAAAACACCTTTGTTAATTTACAGCTTTGCAATATAACCACTTAGTGGTAAAAATTTTGTTGACAAGGTCTGATTTTGAGCCTGTTCTGTGTCCTGCAAGCTGCCAAAGGGAAAAGCGAACCCTTACCTGGGCATAGCTGCTGGTGTTGCAGGGCTGTCTCATGTTTCATATGTTTTTCTCTTATTTCTTCCAAGATATTTCATGGTTTGACTTCTGCAGAAAGCTGGAGAGCTTGAGTCTGGCACGTGGCTTGGTGAGACACAGTTCAGACTCTTTGCAGCTTATTTACAAATGACAGCTCCAAAATCACTCCACAGCTCATCCTTCATCCTTAACTCTTGTGCCATGGAACCAAGGGGAATTCTACCTGTGCATCAGGAATGTGCTCTCAGGGAGGTGACTGGATTAAATTGTGCCCATGCAGACACTGCAGTGTAAATTCAATTAAAGCATCCCCATTTTCTGCTCTGTAGCAGTGGCTCTCCCTCTCTTCTCTTGCTCTCAGCAAATCCATGGCTCTGCCAGGGAATCTAGATCAAGGCTTTCTCTTGAGCAGAGTGGAGCACCTCCTGGTACTGCCCTGAATTATATTCTGAGCTTTGGGAAGAGGATGAGGAGGAGACAGTTTATGTTTGTCTGCCTCACTGTCACTCTTCTCCACTTCCTAATCTTGCTTTTTTGGGGAAGGTAACATCCAGTTCTCCTCATGCACTGTTTTTATTTCTTTTTCATCACTTAGTTTATTCTCTAATTGCCAAAGGAATTTAGGGATTAATTTAAATTCCAGTGTAGTTGAGATACTCCCTAACTTGTTGCTGTTGTTTTTTTTTCTTCTGTTTTTCCTTTTTCTCAAGCCCACAGGCATGAAGAGATTAATAAAGCAGTTTCTTTATAGAGTTGATAGTGCTAGTAAATGCTGAGGTTACCTGTCACAGCAACACTCTTTGTACTAAACAGCATAGGTGGAAAGACTTCTTTAAAGAAAATAATTAGGATGAGATCTGTCTGGAGCTGGTGTTGGAACTGCCCCTCTGAAATGTGCTGCGAGAGCTGGGAATGCAGGAGTGGGACCTCTCTGAGCATCACTTGAGACCCCAGATTTTTTCTTGGCCTCTTCTCCCATTGTCTCCCTTGGCTCTTTCTCCTCTCCAGAAAGAAGAAATCATCAGCTGCACTTAATCGTGACATATGTTCCTTTTTAATTTGTTACGCCAGGATGGCGACTGGAGCAGCAGAGGGAATCTGGTGCACACGGAGAGCCAGAGCAGAGCCAGATGAACCCAGGGCCTTGCAGCTTGTCAGGGAGGGAGAGAGGGAGGGCTCCAGGTGTACTCACAGCCCTGGGGCCTTCTGGGCTCTTGCACACCTGGGCTCCTTAAATGGGCCACAGGAATATCTAGGGCAGGAGCACAGGCTGCAGCTGCCCATGCCCAGCTGAAAGCTGCAAAATCCGCACTGCAAACCCATCACTGCTGGGAGGAGATGGAATTCCTGCATGGAGCCAGGGCTAAAACAGCACCTCATTGGGTTTTATTTTCTCTGATTCCTTTTCCCATGGGGAATTGCAGTGTATCAGAGGCTGGGAAGGCAGCTCTCCCACCCAGTGTCCCCATCACTGCTGCCTCTGTCCCTGCTCACCTGGGGCAGGTCCTGGTGCAGAGCTGAGCACGTGCCACTGCAAACTTTGGGCATTTGGCAGCGTGACAGCCAAAGTGTTGTGCCATAAATATGTCTGGCCTGCTCCTGCAGGCACTGCTTGAGAAGGAACAGCAGCATTTTTGTTTCTGAGCCAGGTAAGGTTTGGAAGGAGGAGTTTTTGAAGGAGAGCAGTGCAGTGTTTCCAATTTGGGCAGGTATCTTGCTCTGGTGCTCAGAGCATTCAGTCATTGACAACAATTATTCTTGTTAGAGTATCATCCAAAGTCTGTGATGGTATTTGACTTTTTAGGTGAGTGATGTTAGAATATCACCCAAAGTCTGTGATGGCGTTTGACTCTTTAGGTGGGTGACACACCTGAGTGACTTTCATGCTTTTTGAGGAGCATCTCTGCATCCTCCCTGTGCAGATGGAGGCAGCACTGAAAAGCTGCTCTTGGTGAGCCAGTAAATGTTTCTGAGTGGTGGAAGTGAAAGAATGAGACCAGGAAGGCAGCCTTTCTCCAGGGAGCTGCTCACTGGCTCAGTTTTAGCCCCAGGTCAGCTCAAGGCTGACTCATGCCCTTGGTCACAGCCTGGTTTGCTCAGATGATTCTCATTAAATGGACATGTTTAGGCTAAAAAAGGACAGCTTCAGAAAGATGGTTTTTATCTGCATTTATAGATGCCCCAGGTCATTAGCAGGAAGCTTTTAAATTTAACAATCCTGTTTGCTTCTTGTCTGTTGGAGTGGGCTTGGAAAGGAAGGTGTTGGCTTCTTGTGGGCTTCAGTTTTGGTGTCTGACACAGTAGCTGGTTTTATTTTGGGGTTATAAATTCCATGCAAAATTTATCTCCCTCTTTGTAAATTAACCAAATTAGTTCTGGTTTCTTAATGTGCCCTAGGAAAATTTTAGGAAGGAATGGGAGAAGAGTTAAGGACTTCATGCTCTCCAGAGTATGGCAATATCAGATTGGCCATGTACACCTGGGAAAGGGGGTTTCATGGGAAGAGGGAGAAGAGGAGGAGGCAGGTGGTGACAATGGGACCCTGGATGGTCACTGGGCAGCTGACACTGAGTGCTGGAGAGGCACAATTAGTGCTGTTTTGATTGAATAATTTGGGTCATTTAGCAATGTGTCCCTTCCTTGCCTGAGTGAGAGAACTCAGATTTTTTTTGTGGTGGAAATACTCCTAACTTTGTGTACAAAATTTCACTGTTTTGCTGCATTTATTTAGAGAGCAAAGAAAGCCATGGTGTTTTCCCTGCTCTTGCTGATAAACTCACCTGCTGAAAAGGTGCCTACATGTATAAATGATGTCATGTTCCTACATCAGTGCATGGTTATTCATCTGAATATCACATTCATGCATGGGAATGCCAGGGAGGGTCTGCACATCAGGGTTCAATTGTATGGAAGCTGGGCCACATGTACAGTAGTTTGCAATATGGGATTAATGTAGTTATTATAAGTTAAAATTAATAGTAGTTTCCCAGGGCTTCAATATCTCCCCACTTCAGGAAAGCAAAGCCTGGAATTTTTTCCTTTTCTTGGAAGCAGGTTTAGATAAATGAAGACACAAATGTTCTGGGATGTGGGTTTTGTAGCAATTCCAACCCCAGTTATTCTACCTGTACTGACAGGGCAGGAAAACATGGATTTTCAGAGTGTATCATCCCTGCTCCCCCTTCCTGCAAACATCAGAAAGAAATGCTGGGAATAACAAAGTTCATTTGTTACCTCTCTGGCATTCGCCATGACTTGCCATAAGGAAAATAAATGAGGCAGCTTGGTGGCAGAGCAGGTGCTGGGGCTGACAGAGCAGATCCCAGGCAGCAGCACGAGGGCTCAGGTGCCAGTTTGTGTTCTCTCTGCTCTCAAAAGCAGCATTTTTGTTGTTGGGAGTCAAGAAGTAGCAGGTTTGGGTTGTATTTCAGTGCAGAATTTCGCCACCTATTCAGTGCTCTATGAGAATGCAGCATTTAATCGTTTGCCTGGGCTGAAATCTGAGTTTCTTCCAGCTGACAGGGATTGATAAGAGCTGTTGATAACAAATTACATGGTAATGGTCCCAAGCCCAGCTTGCAGCACTGGAGAGGTGGAAGTTGGGTTGAGCTCCCTCACAGCCTGAGCTGGGGTGCAGCTGGGGGCCTGGCTGTGTTCCTGGGGGGACAAGCTGCTCACGTCTCGTTAGTGAGGTAATTGAGCAAGGGAGGGCCAGCTTGAGGAGCAAAGAGTGGGGACCATCATCTCAGAGGGCTGATGCTTTGGGGTCATGGACACTGGAGATGCTGGCAGTGCGATACAAAGCACCCCTGGATTGGGACTGGCTCCCACGGGAGCTGTGCTTTGGAGATCCTTAGGCTTTGTCTGCTGAGCTGTCTGCACTTGAAAAACCAAAAATACCCGAAAACAGCCCCCAAAAAATAAAAACCAAACAAAAGCATCTCACTATTACATTAGGATGTTTCTTCCTTTTTGTCTTGTGAAGCTGATCCCAGCCACTGGAGCTGGGAGTGTGGTCCCACTGTTCCCCTCAAGGCTGCAAAGGAAGCTGCAGTTTGAGCTGGTCTTAGATTAGACACCAGAGATTGCACACAGGAGTGGGGCTGTGAGTAGCTGATATCAGCTCATCTCTACAACTCCAGGCCCCTTCCAGTCACTTCTGGCCAGCCCAAGTGCAGGTTACTGCCTGCATGGCTCCCAGAGGTTGTGATTCCTCTGGAAAGGCTCAGCAAGGTGTTGTATCAGAGAGATCTTAAATGAGGGCAGAGCAAATCGACAGAAGCGCTTTGAACAGCATCTCTGGGCATGAGGGGTGAGGAGATGGAGTCAGGAGACTGGGATGGAGAGCACAGACACCACAGACATGACCCTGGTGCCTGTCCCCAGCTCGGGGCCCTCCAGAGCAGCATTGGAGCCTTGCGTGACTTCCCCCAGCTCTTATCTTCACCCTTGCACTGTTCCCAGCGTGCTGGGCGGGGAAATGCGTGTCAGGGACTGTCACTAAGCCTTGCCACCTTCTCTTGGTACAGTTGCTGGTGAGAAGAGGGTGCCAGTGATGCCCGGATCGCCCGTGGAAGTGAAGATCCAGTCCAGGTCCTCTCCTCCCAACATGCCGCCGCTGCCTCCCGTCAACGCCGGCGGCCCCCGGCCCGTGTCCTTCACTCCGACTGCACGTAAGCCCAGTGGTGCTGCCTGTCCTGGCACCTGCTCCAGCCAGCAGGGAGGGCTCTGCTCCGAGAACCCACTGGGATGTCCCAGCCATCAGCCAGGGCACGGCAGGTGATGCTGCCTGGCTGTGCGGGAGGGGGCAGCGGGGCTTTGCTGCAGTTCTGTAGTGCTTGCAGGACATAAAACAGGCTGTGTAATCCCCTTTGCCCCCCTGCCTGCTCCTGGTGCTGCCTTGAGTCTGTCTCTTTGCAGGTGCAGCCTTGATTTCCACCATAAACTCCTTAAGAAATTGAATCTTTTATCAGGTCAGCTTCAAGCGAGCCAAGAGCTGGGCTTTCCTCTTTATCTTTTGGAGGAGTTAATTCCCACTCTGCTGTATCTCACTTTGCAGGCAGCATTCCTGCAGCTGAGATTAGAAAGTTTTTCATTTTTTTAATTTCCCAGCCTTGAAAATTCCTTGCTGTCCATCCAGATTCTCTTTTTTCCATCTTCTCTTTATAATCTTTCCTATTAAGCCACAGTCAGTCCTGATCCTGCCCAGCTGTAGCGCAGCCTTGCACCCACTTCTTGTAGCTGAGAGTTGCTCAAAGGTGACTCCATGAATGGAAAGGACCTTCAGCCTTTTCTTACAGCTTAAAAAGAGTCCTTTTTCCCCTTCTTTAGCCAACATTTAAGCCATTTAATGTCTTTTTAAAGGCATTGTTCCGCAGCAAAGCTGCTTTACTTTGTTGGGCATGGAGTTATCTGACCCCCACACATGGCATGTACATATTTTCCATGCTCTCCTCACCCCTTTTCCCTGCACAGAGTGTTCCCTAGCTAGTTCTGTGTTGCTGTGCTGTCCATGACAGTGTCTGGGCTATCTCAGAGTTCCATGCTGGCGCTGGGGTTTGGAGATTTCCAGCCCAGCCTCCTGGAGGACACACTGTGATGTGCTGGCAGCAGCACTAATCACTGGGTTATCCCGCCAGACACATTGTCCCCATCTTTATGTGCTCAGGCGGTTTTAATGGCTCTCCTTTTGCTCAGGCAGAAAAAGACCATTAGCAAAGTGACAGAAATTAATTTTTCCAATGAGGATGCTTGGCACGCTGTTAAGGGCCAAGAAGCCTGAATCTGCTGATTGCAGATGACTTAATTGCCTCTTTCCAAAACACATGAGAGATGTGACCTGTGGTGAAGTTCATTCTTGCTTTTTCATTTCTCAGTTGCACCAGAGGGTCTTGGTCACTCAGTGGGAGTGTGACGTGCCCTGGCTTGGGCAAGTGAGGTGGAGCAGTTGGAACAAAGGGATCATTAACACAGGGTTGGATCATTAACACAGGGTTGGAGAAACAGCAAAACCTTTGGCTGTGTAGGAGCTAAGGCAGAATTTAAGAGTAGACTTAGATGATGGTTTGTTCCCATGAATTTTATCACCCTGGTGTCCCCAAACCAGCAATCCCACTGATCATGGTACTCTGCCTGGCTTGCTGCAGCACTGTGCTCTCACCTGGCAGTCAGGATGGCAGCCCTGCTGTGTGGTGTGTGGTGGAGCAGGTCCTGGTGGTGTGCAGGATCAGAGAAGTGCCAGCTGCCCTGCGGTGGTGCCGTTGGCAGAGGGTCAGGAGGGCTGAGCCCAGAAAGGCAGAGCACGGTTACGGGGCCGTGTCTAACGGCATCCCCCATCCACCAGCATCCCCTGCTCCCTCCTTGGCAGCCTCTCCCCAGGGTCCCCCGCAGCCCCAGGGGTGGCTCACAGCCCCTTTTTCTCCTGAGCTATAAATAGAGCACGTTGCTCTCCCCAGGCTTTCATCTGAAAGAATAAGAGGAAGTGAAATAGAGAAGGGGGAAAGCGCCTCGGTTGTGGCCGCCAGAGAGCACGGAGCCTTTGCTGTTTGAGAGGAGCTTCTCTTGGCAGCTTCACCCTATCTGTAACCCTTTTATAGTGAAATAAAGGCCTTTATGAGTAATTACCAGAAAGGCCTTGCCTTTCACACAGCTCTGGTGTACTCTGTGGAGCTGTACCTGTGGGTACATCCTGACGTCCCTGTTGTTTGCTGCTGTGGCAGTGGGTGTGAAAAACAGGAGTTTTTCAGGTTGCTTTGTTCCATGACAAAAGGCATGAGCTCACACTGCCTTTGTACCTCCATCCTCTCAGTGCTGGCCTTCACCTTCATCTCATCATCTGTCTGTGAGGGCTGTCACCCCTTGGTTGGCAGGAACCTCCTTTGTTGCTCTCTGCAGCCTTATCTTTCCTTGCATCTTAACTGACTCTGGTTAAGTTTCCCTCCTGTGCTCACCACGAAGGTCCAGGTGTGTGGAGCCTTTCCAGCCTCCGACCCTGGCATGCCCCAGAGTGGTTTAACTGTTCAAGCACCTCCTGTCTTCTCTGAAAAACCCCTCACTGAATTCATCAGGATTTGGTATGATCCTTGTGAAGCTGCAGCAGAAATTTTGGCATCTTTTCTCACAAGTTTCTGCTCCTCCCTACAAGCAAGGGGCAGCTCTGCCAGGTGGTTTCAGGGCTTCTCTGAACACCATCCCTTGAAATGTTTTTTATACCTTGTGGCCCCCTTGTCAGCACTTAAATCATAAGGGATTCAGGGCTGGGTTTTTAAGGATAAGCCCTGTGGATCAGCTATGACTCTATTTCCAGTGATGTGCTTGTCACTCTGAAATTCTGGGTTTACACCAAGCTGAGGCCCCAGTGCACAGCTGCTCATCAGACAGGGCCCGACATTGCACAACCACAGCATGGGGATGTCAACAATTTATCCTAATCCCTTGCTGAGTTCCCAAACTTCCAGCCCTTCAGTCTGTTTCAACATGCTCATCACTTACACGAGGCAAAGTTGCAGATGGGACCAGGTTGGGAAAAAACAGCTGTGTTTGTGAAACTCCCTGTAAATCCCCAGGGAGGGATGACAGGCACAGGGCAGGCTCTGCCAGCCCTCCTTGGGTGAGGTGGAGCCGCCTGAGCTGCCCCTCAAAGCAGCAGGAGCCTCCTGGCTGGAGGATGGATCCACTCCAGCAGCAGGGCTCAGGGATGTGCCCTCCTGGTGCTCAGCATTGCTTCTGTCTCCCCTTTGCAGTGCCCAACGGGATCAACCATTCCCCCCCGACCCTGAACGGGGCCCCATCCCCACCCCAGAGGTTCAGCAACGGCCCTTCCTCATCCTCCTCCTCCTCACTGACCAACCAGCAGCTCCCAGCCACGTGTGGGGCCCGGCAGCTGAGCAAGCTGAAGCGTTTCCTCACCACCCTGCAGCAGTTTGGGAATGACATCTCACCAGAGATCGGGGAGAAGGTCCGGACCCTCGTCCTGGCACTCGTGGTGAGTCCTGCCCCATCTCAGGCTGCCTTCTCCCAGGTCCTGGCACACAGTGGTTGTTTGCATCTTTACTGAGCCAGACTCTTGTGTTTGTGCTTCCTGAGAAAATGAATGATTTATTTTATCTTTGCTGTGTTTCAAAAAACTGTTGGTCCAGTGGCTTAGGCACCCGATTGTGTGCAGGAATTGGACAAAGCCTTTCTGTAAATCATAGAATCACAGAATGGTTTGATTTGGGACCTTAAAGATCATCTCATTCCTAACCCCTGCCATGAGAACACCCTTCAAACCCAAATGAACAGGTCTTGCTGCAGAATTGTATCCAGTGTTTGCATTTATACAGAATAGCTGGGAGAAATGCTGTCCAGTGCATTAGACATGATGCTGCACATGCTTTACAGGGGCATGGAGTGGCAGGACAAGAGGGAATGGCTTTAAACTGAAAAAGAGGAGGTTTGGATTGCTTATTAAGAAGAAATTCTTCCCTGTGAGTGTGGTGAGGCCCTGGCACAGGTGCCCAGAGCAGCTGTGGCTGCCCCTGGATCCCTGGCAGTGCCCAAGGCCAGGCTGGACAGGGCTTGGAGCAGCCTGGGACAGTGGAAGGTGTCCCTGCCATGGCAGGGGTGGAATGAGATGGCCTTTAAGGACACTTCCAACCCAACCCATTCTGTGACCTTGGACTGAGGCTCTGGAACTCTGGGCAGCTGTGGTCCTGTGGAGCTCCTGCAGTGATCTCTGCTTTTTGACACATTTTATTTTGAGGCTGAGCCCTGAAGGGAGCTAGACTGCAGCAGCCTGGAGCATTTCTGCTTCCAAGGCAAACCTGAGTCTGTCCATGTCCTCTGGGTCACTCCCAGGGCTTAAGCACTGGATGTCAAATGCTGTTGCTGCATTTATATAGCATATTTCATTCCATAGATGTAGGGTAGTACCTCAGCCTACCTTTTTGGGGAGGGAAGGAGAAGCTGTCCAGGTCCCTTTGGCTGTTGTTCTCACCCCAGATCGTGCTTGTTGCAGCAGAGGTGAGTTTTGTACATGCAGATTATCAAATGCTGCTGTCCCAGGCATTCCCCAGCCTGAGCAGCCCCAGGGGAAGCAGGGCTGGACCAGGAGAGGACCAGAGTGAACAGAAGGCTGCTGAGACTCCATGGCTAGGTTAGATGAGGAGAACTGAAGGGAGGAAGGTGTGCAGTTCTGAGCAGCTGGGATCAAAGCCTGACTCTGCACAGCCTGCCCCAGCATGCAGTAGATGCCAGCTGGGTCCTGGTGCCCTGGAGTCAGCCTCTGCCTCCCACTCTGGAGCTGGGGGAGTGCTGAGCCAGGCAGTTCCCACCCCTCTCCTAGTGCAGCATTCCTGCTCCACTGGCCTGAGCCTTGCTGGCTGCATCCAGCAGGATCCAATGCAAACACTGCCAGTCCTGGAGCAGCAGATGCTGTCTCCCTCCCAGTTCTGTTCACTTGGAGCCATTTCCCACATGTCTAAAAATAAGAACAAATTGCCATTTCATTTCTTAATTTCTTTTCTCAGAACTCGACGGTGACAATCGAGGAATTTCACTGCAAGCTGCAAGAGGCGACCAACTTCCCCCTGCGGCCATTTGTGATCCCCTTCCTGAAGGTGACAGGGAGCTGCTGGGGCTTGCTGCCACTCTGTGTGCCTGCCTGTGCCTCCTGGCACTGTGACATTGCTGGGAGAGCTCTCCTTGCAAGCACCACAGCAATTCTGCTGGAGCCCAAGACAGACTGCACAGAGCTGGCCGTGTGGGACTGGCTGACGTTGTGTGCCACATATGTCTGCTTGTGTGCTGGAGATAAAGGAGGCAAAGCAAGCTCCATGTGGCAGCTTCTGAGCCTATAATCTTATTTGCAAATGTTCAGATCTAGAATGTTTGAAGTGCTGGCACACGGAGTCTGTCTGGGATGGTTAAATCACAGAATCACAGGGTGGTTTGGGTTGGAAAGGACCTTAAAGCTCATCTCAATTCCAGCCCCCTGCCATGGGCAGGGACACTTTAAACTAGATCAGGTTCCTTCAAGCCCTGTCCAACCTTGCCTTGAGCATTCCAGGGGCGGGGATTCCACAACACCTTTGGGTAACTAGATGCTGGAAGCACACAGTGCTTCCTTTAACACTTGGATTTTGGGTCCACCAACATCAGGCTCCTGGGAAAATTCAGCTAAATCTGCCGGTGCAGACACCAGGAGCTGGGGGATCCTGAGTGGGGGATCATGGGTCACAGGTGTTACTGCTCTGAGCTATTAATGAAAGCCAAACCTTTTGGAACAGCTTCTGTAACTGTGCTTGTTTTCCAGGCCAACCTGCCCCTGCTGCAGCGGGAGCTGCTGCACTGTGCCCGCGCTGCCAAGCAAACGCCCTCCCAGTACCTGGCCCAGCACGAGCACATCCTGCTCAACACCAACACCACATCTCCTGCTGACTCCTCTGAGCTGCTCATCGAGGTCAATGGCAATGGCAAGAGGCACAGTCCAGACAGGTGACAAACAGCTTTTGTCACTCTGCTCAGTTGTTGAAGTCGTGACTTTTGTTTTATCTTTGCTGCTGACAAAGCTTTAAGCAGCATCCAGGATCTTATCACTCCCAACAACAATTCTGGCTGTTCTGAGACTTCAATGACTGCCCCTGCTGCACTATGAATTCAGGTTGGGTTCCTCTTTCAGGCAGTGTGTCCCAGAGGGACTTTTGGGTAGCACTGAAAAGCCTGAGCCAGAGAGCTGAGCAGTTTCCCACCCCCAAGGCAAGGAGCGGAGGCATTGGCAGGGCTGGGAAGGATGCGCTTCATTTTCACCACGTTTTATTCCAAGATAAAAGTTGTTATGCAATTATGTGAAGCGTGCCTCAAATTTATAAAAACTGTGAAATTTTAATTTGGTCATGCTCAGAGAGATGAATCACAACACTCAGGCATCCTGAACCCTTTTCTTTGACGGGGTCACTTTGTGCGTCGCCTCACAAATTGAGCGCATTTGTTTGAGCTCTCTGCATTTACCCCGTGGTAAAATCCTTGCTGCCCAAACCCTGCTGATTCCAAATCTGCATCTTTCTGAGTACATGTACGGGATGCTAAGGAATGCCTGTCTGTGCTGGTGTGATTGCAGGAGGGAAGACAGCAGCTTTGACAGGGAGCCACTGCCGACAGAGCCTCCGGCCAAGAGGGTTTGCACCATCAGCCCCGCGCCCCGGCACAGCCCTGCCCTCACCATCCCCCTGATGAACCCCAGCGGGCAGTTCCACCCCACCCCACCGCCCCTCCAGCACTACACCTTGGAAGATATTGCCACCTCCCACCTCTACAGGGACCCCAGCAAGATGTTGGAGCACAGAGAGATCCGGGACAGGCACGGCGGGCTTGGTGAGAGCCTGGAGGGTTCCTGGTTGAGCTTTGGTGCTGGTCTTTGCTTGGCCACTCATACCCAAAGGTGGTTGATGCTGGCTGGGCATGTCCTCACAGCTGAGTCTTTGCAGAGAGTTCAGAGGAAACCCTGGGAAGTTAAAAACAGGAAGATTGAGTGTTTGTATTTCCCTGTATGAAGGCTGGAGTCACTGAGGGTGAGGAGGAAGGACTTAGTGTGTGAGTTGGGTGTAGCCAACCCAGCAGGCAGGAAGAGAGGACAAGGAAATAGAAATTAACTTTTCCAAGATTCCCAAAGCAGGAGAGTAGAGGTTGACCCCCTGCCCTGTTTCTCCAAGGGATGTGTGGGAGGTGCATGATGTTTTTCCAACACAACAGCCTGAATCACAGGCTCTGAGCTGCTGTGGGTTTATAACAGGAGAACCAGCTCCACAAGCAGGTCAGAGCTGGAGCCACAAGTGGATTGTAGCAGACAGGGATAAAAAAGCACCAGCATGGAATTACCCCTGTAGAGCTGCCACCTGGAGATGTGTTTTAAAATCCCAGCTATGGAGCTGGAAATAGAGCTCTTTATTCTTGCTTTGGGGCCACTTCTCTCTCCACTGGCCCATCTGATCCCCCTGTGGCTGTGTGTTGTTGCAGGGCTGAATGGAGGCTACCAGGACGAGCTGGTGGATCACCGCCTGACGGAGAGGGAGTGGGCGGATGAGTGGAAGCATCTCGATCACGTAAGGAGCTGCAGGGGCTGTGGGAAGCTCTGTGGGAAGCAGCAGCCCAGTGTTCCACCTGCTCCACTTGGTGATTTCCCTGTTGATACCATAGCCAGGCTCTCCTGGTGGCTGGTGGAGGAACAAGCCACCACAAGCAGGTGGATGGTGGGGAGAGCTGAGAGGAGCTGTAGTGCTTTCCTGGCAGATTTCCTCTGCCTGTGGTCAGTGGAAACTAAAATTGGTGTGGCTGAAGTGTCTAGAGCTGGGGAGCTTCTCCTGCAGAGCATGGCCAGGTGCTGCCATGGCTGGCTGAGCGAGCAACCAACCCCAGCTTTATCCCCACTGGGATCTTTCCTGCCCCAGCCCAGCACAAGTGCCCAGATGCACTAAGTGCAGTCAGGATATTTACAAAATGAATAAACCTATCATTACTGTATTTTAAGACTTTTTTTCCCTGAGGTGCCAGCCTTTTATGGACCAAAAAAAGCACCAACAGCAAGACCTGGTGCTTCTGGCAGATTTTATGCTGAGCTTTTTCCTTCTGAGTAAGGCAGCTCCTCCAGGCACTTCACTGCTGTTTCTGTCAGAGATGGGATTAAAATTCAGCTTTGATCATAAATGCAGAGAGACCTCATGGTTTAAAGCTAATGGGTTTTTTGAGGGGGTGGTGTTGGGGTGGAGCAGAGGCTCTGTAGCTGAATATTTGGAGTTGGACTGTGACTCTGCAGCAGTGACACCAGGATCATAACCAAATCCCATAGGAAAGTGGTGGGGTTTTCCTCTCCACTTTTAGGAGCATGTCCTGGAGGTGTTGAGCTACCTCTTGTGGTGACCCTACCTAGTGCTGTGCCCTTGGGCATGACACCATCCCCAAATCTTGGGAAACCACCTCACACTTGTCTCATCTGCCTGGTATGGCCCCTCCATGGTGAAACCTGTGATGATTGAAATATGATTCTCTTCGAGCCAGCTCTTGGAGATACATTTCACACCAAGATAGCTCAGCTACCTTAGAAGGCATAAAATCAGCTGGATGGCTTCTGTGGCAGTGTTGGAAACAAAAAGGTTTTAATAAAAGGCAAAATAACAAAACTCTTTACAGAGAAAAAAACAATCCAGGTGCAAGAGGCCCTCCTGCCCCTGGTAAAAAAAAACCCAAAAAAGTGATTAGTTTATTTGTTCTCTTCTTTTCCTAGTATTATTTTATCTCTTCTGTTTCTAGTATTTATGTAAATTCTAGTATTATATCTAGTAATTGCTCAGGTTGGATTTTTTGCCTCCTGTCCAATTAGCTATCCTTAAGTTTGAGGTGAAGTCCCCCAGATCTTATGGGATGACTTTTCACCTCATTGAGGAGAAACTTCTGAGCTTATTTCCTTTTGGAGGGCACAAAGGATAGTTTTGTGTCTTGGTTTGGAAAGACAGGAGAGTCTGCTAAGGAAGGCAGGAGTCTCCCCTGAAATGGAGAATGTAAACTCTCCCCACCCCTCTGAATTGCTATAAATTTTAAATTAAGGGGCTCTCAGGTAAAAATATGGGAGCAGGAAATAACAGTTCTTTAATAGGGAAGGAAAAAAAAATGATTAAATAAACAATGCAGTGAACTAAACCAACACTGCCAGAGTCAGAACCCAACCTGACACCCTGTGGGTCAGGCTGTTGGCAGCAGTCCCATTGGAATTGTGGCTCAGCCCTCCTGCAGTGTCAGGGGTGGCTCTGCTGGAGCAGGGATCCTGGAGAAAGGTGCAGTCTCTTCCTCTGAAGATGCAGTGGGAGAGGCAGCTGCTGTTCCTCTGGGGAATCCAGTGCAGAAGCTGTGCTGGTGTTCCAGAATCTCCAGATTATATCCAGGTAGGAATGCTTGGCTCCTCCCCCTGGGCGGAGCATCTCCCAATGGGATGCTGTAGTTCTTATCAGCCATGCAGGGACATCCAATAGCTGTTATCAGCAATGTCCCCTCCCGAGGGAGGAGTGAATGTGGTCACTCAAAGAGAGAGATAAGGCAAACTGCCCACTTGACAAACGATAATCTGCCATACAGGTGGTAATGGAAAACATCTTTCATTGCAGTCTGGAACATTATGTCACTCCGTTAACAACAGACACATTCCTTTAACTGAGACCCTCTCCCTGCCCCGCAGGCCCTGAACTGCATCATGGAGATGGTGGAGAAGACGCGGCGCTCCATGGCGGTGCTGCGGCGCTGCCAGGAGGCCGACAGGGAGGAGCTCAACTACTGGAAACGGCGCTGCTCCGAGACGGCCGAGCCGCGCAAGGCGGGCAGCGAGCTGCTGAGCCGCCAGCACAGCCCCGCCAGCGCCGACTCCGCGGGCAGCGGTGAGCGGGCACGGAGGGCTGGTGCTGTGTGCCAGTCACGGGATGGGTTTGGTTGAGCACTGCTGTGGGTGGGACAGATGTGTTTGCCCTCGCTCAGAGTGCCTGGGTGACACTTGGCTGTCTCTGGGATGAGCTGGGGAGTGGCCTCTGTGACACCTGGAGACACACGAGCCATGTGTCCCTCTGATGACACACAGCTCTGCAGGGTGAAGCTTCTCCATTGATGGAGAGTCCATGGCCCACGTGTGTAGCATTCACATTCTCTGAAAAATCCCTTCACCCAGGGTTTTTCTCCTGGGAAGCTGAGAAGCCTCAGAGAAAAGGAAAACAATTCTTATCTCATTTGCTTCTCCTGTGTTGTGCTCACATGTGGAATGTGTTTGGAGATTGCTCACCCACAGGTGATTGTTCCACTGCATTCTGCTGGGAGTTGTTTTCACTCTTTGGCCAATCAGGGCCAAGCTGTGTCAGGACTCTGGAGAGAGTCACCAGTTTTCATTATTATCTTTTTAGCATTTAGTTAGTATCCCCTCTGTATTCTTTAGTATAGTATAGTATAGTATTATATGATACTATATTACAGTATAGTAATATATGATATTATAGTACGTAATATATCATATATAGTAATATATGTTACTATATTATGTCTTTAATATAATATAGTACCATAAAGTAATATATTAGCCTGCTGAGAACATGGAGTCAGATTCATCATTCCTGCCTTTGTTGAGGCACTTCCCAACAAATACAATAGCAGCCTGGTCAGAGAGAGAGAAAGCTGCGTAAGTTTTCCCATGAATTGGTCTGGGAAGCTTTAGGGAGCTGGAGATAAATAATGATAGTCAAATATTAAAACAGTCTGCAGGTGGTTTTTTAACAATCTGTTTTGCTGTTTTTCTCATAAGGTTGTTTACAAATGGGTGTCTTGTTAATTAGGCAATCATGTGAAATGTATTGATTAAATGACCAATCAGGTGCACCTGTAGAGAACTAAGGTATAAACGAGGAGAGGATCAAATAAACAGGGCTTTTGCCTTTTTGCCTTCTGGAAAAAAAAAAACAAACCAACAAAACAAACAAAAAAATTCCCCAACACCAGACTGTCACATCCACACAGTGCTTAAGTATTTTTCTCAAGGATTTGAAGAGAGGTGGCAGGGGAAGCAGTTTTTGTCTGTGTCTAAAGGCACCTTTGCTCATGCTTTCCTTGTCACTGCTGGCCAAAGCTGGTCCAAAGCTGGGGGTGAAAAGGCAGGGAGGAGGTGTTTGTCTCCTCCACTCTCCCCCTACCAGTCCCTCTTGCCTGAAGGATTTTAAATGTCAAGGTCTATTTATTCTAAAAATACCAAAGGCTTTTGTAAGTGTAATAGCTACCTGTGTTACTAGTTCTATTTTTGTATCATGAGTCAACTTTATCGAAGCTGACTGGTTTCCCCATCCAGTATGCAGGGGTTTGACCCTATAGAAAAAAAACAAACCTAAAATGCTTATTTATTTCAATGTAATTCAGATTTCTGTGCAAACAAACCCACTGCAATTGAAGTTCTGGGGAAAAATCCCACTGATTATTCAGTAAGAAAAATGGATTTCTTCTAGCAAGAATAAATATCAATTTGATGTATATTCTACTTGTTTGTATACAAAATACCGAGTGAATCCTCCTGCAAGGAATCCAAGTGCCCCTGGCTCCAGTTGCCACCAAGCCTGAGGAGCTGTGGGTGTATGTGACAGCCTGGGGGGCACAGCCAGCTTTTAGCCCTTCTATATTTAAGTATATCATGACTAATAGACTTCCAGCCCATGTTGATATAATTAAAATTTTTATATAAATTTGGAAAGCTGTTGCTTTCTCCCCTTGTGGGACCTAGGGATAATTTTCAAGCTCTATTGCTCTTGTGAGAAGGTTCAGTTAAGCATCAAACAGCGTCTCCAGGTGTCTTGGAGGACAGTTTGTTCATAATTTCAAGCCTTTGAATTGCCCTGGGATTGGGAAGTGCTGTGATTAATGTAAACTGCTGGTGTACAGACTGATGCTCACAGCCTGTGGACAGTGCAGAAGTTGGATAACATACATTTGTAAGCATTGCCTGTTGTTTTAGAGTACCAGGAGATAGGCTATACAGTGTCATAAATTATGCAAGGTGCTAATTAAATGCTGTAATTTATCATCTGAGTGTTTGAGGAGTGGCTTTACCCGTAGGAATCCTGTGCTTGGAGCTTTAGCTGGTCAATCCTTCCGTGCCCTGTGATGTCCTGAGCTACCACTGGGCACATGAGCTGCAGCTGGGTGGGACGAGGCTTTGCCAACCTTTCCTGTGTCCCTTCCTCCAGCAGATTCCCTGAGGGAGTTCAGCAGCAGGTCGGGGACGGGCTACGTCACGGAGGAGATTTGGAAAAAAGCCGGTGAGTGTTCGCGGTGAGCGTGGCCGGGATCCCGCTGGATCACCCAGGCTAAACACAAAACTGGGGTTTGCTGTGCAGAAACAGCAGGAGCCCAGCTGCAGCAATGCCCCAGGGTGTGCACATCTGGCTGCCATCTTCCCCACCCTGGCTTTCCCCATGGCTCCTCTGCGATGCCATGGGGATCCCATGGCTGTCACGGAGGAGATTTGGATAAAAGCCGGTGGGTGTTTGTGGTGAGCACAGCTGGGATCCCGCCGGATCACCCAGGGTAAACACAAAGCACACATGCTGTGCTGGGGTTTTGCTGTGCAGAAACAGCAGCATCCCAGCTGCAGCAGTGCCCCAGGGTGTGCACATCTGGCTGCCATCTTCCCCACCCTGGCTTTCTCAAAGGGCTCTGCTCCTGTGTGATGCCACAGGGATCCCATGGCTGTCACGGAGGAGATTTGGATAAAACCCAGTGAGTGTTCCGGGTGAGCATGGCTCAGATCCCGCTGGATCACCCAGGGTAAACACAAAGCACACATGCTGTGCTGGGGTTTTGCTGTGCAGAAACAGCAGCATCCCAGCTGCAGCAGTGCCCCAGGGTGTGCACATCTGGCTGCCATCTTCCCCACCCTGGCTTTCTCAAAGGGCTCTGCTCCTGTGTGATGCCACAGGGATCCCATGGCTGTCACGGAGGAGATTTGGATAAAACCCAGTGAGTGTTCCGGGTGAGCATGGCTCAGATCCCGCTGGATCACCCAGGGTAAACACAAAGCACACATGCTGTGCTGGGGTTTTGCTGTGCAGAAACAGCAGCATCCCAGCTGCAGCAGTGCCCCAGGGTGTGCACATCTGGCTGCCATCTTCCCCACCCTGGCTTTCCCCATGGCTTCTCTGAAATGCCATGGGGATCCCATGGCTGTCACGGAGGAGATTTGGGTAAAACCCAGTGAGTGTTCATGGTGACCACAGCTGGGATCCCACCAGATCACCCAGGCTGAACACAAAACTGGGATTTGCTGTGCAGAAACAGCAGCATCCCAGTTGCAGCAGTGCCCCAGGGTGTGCACACGTGGCTGCCATCGTCCCCACCCTGGGCTTTCCCCATGGCTCCTCTGTGGTGCCGCAGGGATCCCGTGGCATTGAGCCTGCCCTCGCCGCGCGTTGGATGCTGCGCTGTGAACGCGCAGCTGGAGCTGTGTTTCTCTGGGAGGCTTCCCTCAGTGCCAGGGTGGTGGCTGAGGCTGCTCTTTCCTTCCAGAAGAAGCTGTGAACGAGGTGAAGCGGCAGGCCATGTCGGAGGTGCAGAAGGCGGTGGCCGAGGCGGAGCAGAAGGCCTTTGAGATGATCGCGTCGGAGCGGGCGCGCATGGAGCAGACCATCGCCGACGCCAAGCGCCAGGCCACCGAGGATGCCTTCCTGGTCATCAACGAGCAGGAGGAGTCCACTGAGGTGAGGGCACAGCCTGGCAAGGGCTTGCCAAGGCTGCAGAGTCTCCAGGTCAAACCTGTAGGTCCCCCCTGCCTTTTCACAGAATCATGGGTTGGGTTGGAAGAGATCACAATGATCATCTCATTCCAAGCCATGAGAGGGACACCTGCCACTAGACCAGGGTGCTCCAAACTCCAGTCTTCAACACCTTTTCCTTTTAGAAGTCTCTCTCCAATCAATAACTAAACTATGCACCAGTATCATCCAAAATCCTTTTTTAGGTTTTACTGGCAGAGAGTCAGCCTGAAAATGTCTGTGGACATGTATGTGTGCAGCCACTGGGCACCCTGAGCTGGACTCAGTGTAATCACCAGGAATTTTGTAGGATTGAAAGAGGTGTAGAAGCAAAGAGAAAAGGATGCTGGTGCATGCAGCAGTTTAGCTCAGAAATTGTGGTGGAGTACTTGATCTTTGCAAAAAAGAAATTGCTGTTTGTGGGCTTGAAAACAGGGCAGGGCAGAAGCTGGGCTGCATGAAAAGCCCTTGCACATTCCTGGTGGTCTGTGCCACACTTGCATGTTGGATAAGAAGGGATGGATCTTGGTTTGTCACAGCCAGTGCCATGTGCTGAATGGGTGCCTCAGAGAATCCCTTTCACCTCTTTCAATCATCACACACCCTGTTGCTTAGCAGGAAGTTCACTTGGGCAGAACTTTTTGAGATTTTGGGCAAAGGGAGTCACATGGCTCATTCCTGCACTGCCACATCCCAACCATGTGGGCTTTGCTCCCTATTTTAATTTCTCTGCACATACAAGAGCAAAGGGTTTGTGTCTGCTGAGCAGAAATCTGATGGGACTGTGCTGTTGTTCATGTCTGCTGGGGACAGCAGGTCCAAACCTCCTGGTGGGTTTCAGCTCAGCTGGGGCTTGGGAAGTGTGGCCAGAACCATGGAATTCTAGGTGTTATTCCAGAGAATGATGTCCATAGTGCAATTCCCAGTCAAATTGCTGAGGATTGAACACAGCAGTCGCATGATGGGAGTGGGTGGAACTGCTCAGGAAGCCATGGAAGGAATGAGGCAAGTAGTGATTTCTCCATGGGGGAATAGCAGAGGAGTGTCCTCCTCCTCCAGCTGTGCTGAGGAGCAGTCTGGGACCTCGGGAGCTGCTGAGCACCCCTGTGCAAGCCCTGGAGCCCTTGTCTAAAAGCTGTCCTGTGTTCTGACACATCTCGTAACCTTTGCAACACAGCTGAAAAACACTTGAAGTGTAAACAGCTGTGAAGCAGTGACCCAGTTTCCAAAGAACTACCACATCCTTTGGTAGGGGCTTTTTGGTCTCAAGTGCTGCTTCCCCTGGAAGGTGGAGGACCCTTGGGGACACAGAGGTTCTGGAGCAGCTCACTCCAAAGTGAACCGGTCAGGTGCTTCACTGCCAGCCCATAAATCACCACCATGAGCTGGTGGCTCCAGTGCTGGGCCTGGCAGTGGGAATCTGCCAGCCCTTCCCCACAGCAGGGCTGCCTGGTGGAGCCCAGCACCTCCCAGCACCCCACTCCTCCCACAGCTCTGCTGGTGGTCACAGCAGCCGTGTCCCCACAAAGGCCAGCTCTGACAGAAGCTGTGTTCCCACAGCTGAGCTGCCCTCCCCAGTGTGTGTTTGCTACGCCCTGCTCCAGCTGCAGGGAAGCTGCTGTGCCGTCCCTCCCCTCCCCAGAGCAGCTGCAGCCCTGATCCGGGCTGGCCCCTTGCCCCGCGCTCCGAGGGAAGCGGTGGCACGCAGGAGCCACCAGCTGACACCTCTCCCTGCGGCCAGAGGGGCTTTGCTCCGCTTCCAGGCTGAAACTCAGCCTCTGGCAGTGCTTCCACCTGGCTGGGAGGCTTTCAAATGAGCATTTGCTTTTCCAAATTGGCCTGCTCCAACCTCTTGTGCGCTGAGGCAGGGTGCGGAGCAAATGGTGCCTGTGCAGCACGCTGTGATCCCCGCAGAGAGCACTTGGCTGGGAGGGAGACCAAAATAGAGCTGCTTAAAACAGGAAATAAAAAGGCCCAATAGCAGCATCTGCAGAGTGTTTTTCAGTCCATGCCTGCTGTTTCCTGTCTGCATTGGGGTGGGTCTGGGGCAGAGGATGTGCTTGGAGCAGTGTGACAGAGGCTGTGGGCAAAGAGCAGTGGGGGTTAGAACCGTTGGCAAAGAGCTGGGAAATAGCAGGAATTAATGGATTGCTCATTTGCATATTCTCAAATCTGGGCCAGAGGGCATGAACAGTCCCCTCCAGAGCTGAGTGAGCCCCATCCTGCAGCTCCTAGGGAAACTAACCCCCTTTAAGCACAGTGTCTTTGCTCTTGCAGAGCTGCTGGAACTGCGGCCGCAAGGCCAGCGAGACGTGCAGCGGCTGCAACATCGCCCGCTACTGCGGCTCCTTCTGCCAGCACAAGGACTGGGAGAGGCACCACCGCATCTGTGGGCAAAGCCTGCATGGCCAGAGCAAGCCCCTGGCACTGCCCACGGGCCGGGTGGCAGCCAAGAGCCTCGATGGCATCCCCAGCCCAGCCCTGGAGAAGAGCTCGGCCACCACCTCGCGCTCCTCCACGCCGGCCTCCGTGACAGCCATAGACACCAACGGGCTCTAGGAGGGAGCTTGGCTTGGCTTCACTCCACTGGATGAGTTCCCTGGGGGTTTCAAAGCTGAAAAAGCCCCTGCAGCAACTGTTATCACTTGATAGATTTGACACATCGGGGCACTGACACTCCAGCCTTGCCCTCTCATCCTGCCTGTTCCTCTGTGGCTCGTGGACTGGGGTGAGCCCGCCTGCAGCATCTCCCTGCTCCTCTCAGGGGGACACAGAGCAGTGCCAGGACCTGCGGGACACTGGGCACCTGCTCAGGGCACCTGGACTATGGGGAGAGCACTGGCACACGCCAGAGGTGCTGAGATGTGGTGCCCAGGCAGGGAGCCCTGTCCTTGTGGCATGCTCAGGCTCGCTTCCCAAGGTGTCAGAGCCACCACTGCCTCTCCTGCCACCTTTCCTCCATCATTTCCATGTTTGTGCCCTGCTCCCAGGCAGCTGTGCCTCAGGTGGGCACGGCTTGGCTTTGTGGGCTGGTTGTTGCTGTGAACAGACCAGAGCCAATTTCCCAGCAGGAGCATCTCATCCTCTGTGCAATGGCAAAAGCTGAGCCCACTTCTGCCTCCAGGCTGGCAGCTGAGGCTTGCAGAGAGGGAGGAGGGGATTTGTCTGCTCTAAAACAAGAGGCAGTGGCAGGAGGCACTGCTGGATGGCCTGGATTCCATCCCAGTCTGTGGTGAGACAGACAGTTGGGTGTTTCCTGGGTGGGGCCTGTGCTGGGGGAACACGTGCACAGCAGATCTGGGCTGGGTGCAGGTGCCCTTTCCACCTGGGGGCCGTTGTTTTGTTTTTCTCACTGCCTGGAAGCTGCTGGTTTGTGAGTTCCTGCTGTTGTTTGTGAGCCCAGGGATCCTCAGTGGTGCAAGGGGTTGTTTACAGCCTGTGCTCTCCACTCACACTGCTAAAAGAAAGGCAGGACTGGCTGTCCTGTGGGGATTTTTATCCCCTGCCCCAGGGGATTCCTGCAGTGCTGCCTCCAGAGATGCCCAGGGATGTGCATCCACCCTCAGAGATTGTCCCAAAATCAGAGGATCCCAAAATCAGAGGATCACGAGGTCCCTGGGGAAGGGACCAGCCTGGGGGGCTCTGTCCATCACAGGGTCGCTGTTGTGGGGTGGACAAAGGGACTGGGGCACCCAGGGCAGTGCAGGCTGTGCCAGCAGGGCTGGCCAGCAGTGTCACACAGGGTGGCAGTGGCACAGCCCGTGGCAGGGAGGGGATGTGCCCTCCAGGAGCTGCTCCCAACTCTCCTTCTCTTGAGCAGAGCCATGTGTGGGACTGTGTGTGCCACTGCTGGGCTGGAGCCCAATGAGGCCAGGAATTCCCTAATTATTTCTGATCACTTCTTCAATTGGAGGCCAATAATGGAGCTGTAATGAGCTGTCACGGGGTGAGCAGGGAACCTGCTGCTCCATCCCTGGCCCCGTGGGAAGCTGCTCTTGTGACATGGAGCTGGTCTGCAAGGTTTTATTAAAAAGCCACGAGGTCTCGTGGTGTTGAAGTGAATCCCACAGGGGATGTGTCCCCTGTGTCCCCAGGAATTGGAGCACTCTGGCATTGAGGCAGCTCCCAGTGGAGCCACCCTGACCTGCTGGGGCTGGCAGGAAGGATCTCCTGCCCTAAGGGGCACTTCTGGAACAGCCTCAGGTCAATCCCAGGTCCCCTCCTCACCTGCAGCCCCAGCCTCGCACTGTGGGTGAGGGGTGGCAGTGCCAGGCTGGGCTGGGAACGGGGAACAAGGCAGGGCTGGAAGGAATTGCTTGTAAATAGATTGTCTTCCATAATTCTCATGCAACTTTGATGGCTGTGTATTAAAATTAACCCCAGTGTAAATGAATGAAATACTAACAGTCATGATTAGAATGATTGCTTCTTTTCTTTTTTTTTTTTTTTTTTTTTAAGATGGAATGATAAATGTGAACTTGGGGTGTGGGAAGACATTGGGTTAAGGTTTCTATTTTTTTTTTTTTGACATTTAATTCTGTAATAGAAATTTGTTACTTCATTCCTGTGCATAACTTATTTAATGTCCTGTATAAAGGAACCCAAACTGTTACAGATGTATTTAGTTTGTTCTACTCAAAATTAGTCAATAAAAAGACTATATTCATCCTCCAGCTCCCCTTCTCTCTGGGAAGGGCAGAGATTTTCAGCAGTGCTCAGGCAGCTCTTGGGGTTTTTGGGGGATGCTGCCACACCTTGGATTTTTAGGGACAGAATTGCCTCCCCTGTGGTGGTGATGCTGTGGGCAAAGCCTGGGAGCAAGTGCAGGCACAGCTGAGTTCAGCCCTGTCCCCAGTGATTCCTTTGAGTTTACAGCTCAGTGTGTTGTTTTCTGAGCTTTTTTTAAATGTTATTTTTTTGAGTGAGCACAGAGCAGCCTGCAGGGTGCTGTCCCAGCTGCCACTGCCAGCTGTGCCCCTCAGGGATGCCCCTGCCCACACCTTGGCTTAAACAGAGGCTTTTGATCTCCAGGCTGCTGCAAACATTAATCCAGTGGTGATAAAAACCCAGAACTGAGGGGTGAACCCCACATGGGGCTGGGGAGGCAGCTCAGGAACCCAAACCAGTGCCTGCTGCAGGGCTGCCCCTGTGGCTGCCCCTCTCTGACCCCCCTGGCAGTGCCCTGGCACAGCCTGTCCCTTCCTGGTGGTGCTGCTGTGGCCCCAGCACACCCCCGCATCCTTTTGTTTGTCACTCCCAGGGGCAGGAGCGTGGCCCTGCAGCTGCCCCTGCCCAGGGCTGAGCCACTTCTGCTGCCCCATGGTCCCAGCAAATCCTGGCTTTGGCCAGGGGAAGCAGCAGGGATTGATAATCAACAAACACTGGGGTGCTTGGGGATGGGGACAGGGCCAGGCTCTGCCCCCCATCCCTGAGAGGGGATTTGTGTTTGGGGGCTGAGCCTGCCCTGGGCTGGGCTGTCCCTCCAAGCAGGAGCTCCCCTGAGCCCTGCAGGTTCCTGCTGCCACCAGCCAGGCCAGCCCCTGCACCCCAACCCAGGCAGCTCCTGCTGGAGCAAAACAAACACCCTAAAACCCAGTGAGCCCTGCTGTGCTGTCCCCCCTGGGTCACACCCACCCAGCACAGTGTGATTGGGGTCCCCAGGAGGAGCTGCACCCTCTGCCCCTTCAGGCTCAGCTCCTCCTGCCTGCAGCCAGGGACTGGGGCAGAAACATTCACACTGATGGTTCTGCTGGAGCAGCACCCACAGGAGTGGAGAAGAGCTTTGGGGTGGTAGCAGGTCCTGGGTGAGTGAGAATTGGGGGTGACCCCTGGTGCCATGCTGGATGCACAAGGATGATGTTCTCCAGGCCAGCATGGGTGGCTGGCTGTGGGAATCTGACCAATCTCATGGCTGCTGCTTAGCTCCAATCACAGTTCTGCTGTGCCTTTTGCAGCTTTCCCCAAACCCTCTGATTTATGGATTCCCACAGCTGGTGTCCCTCCTGCCCCCTGTGCCATCCCACTCCCTCCACACTAGCTGTCACAATGCATTTTCCCCCAGCTCAGCAGAGGCTCTGCTGCTGCAAGGAAAGCCCCAGGGCCACCCTGGGGCAGGTGGGATCTGCCCCAGCCTTCCCCACACCCCAGACCCTTCCCACTGCCTCAGCTCCACTCCTGGCACCCCTGCCCAGTGCCAGGGCTGGGTTTTGGGAGCTGAGCAGGGACTGGAGCCCCTCTGTCCCTCCCTGGCAGTGCTGGGGACAGGCCCAGCCATGGGCACAGCTGCTGGGGCACAGTGCCAGCCTCAGAGCCACGTGCTGCCAGCGTGGCAGGCCATCAGCAGGTACACCCTGCCAGAAGCACTGCAGGAAATATTTTTTCCCCTATAAAACACTCTTGACAATCCATATCAGGCCACCTGGCTCCCTGGGCTGGGTGTCACAGCTGGCCAGTGCTGTGTCCCCCTGGGCAGCTCAGGAGGAAGAGGAGCTGAGTGCAATAAGGACTGAAGGCTCCTGGGACGCTCCTGGGCTGCCACCCCACCCAGAGCCCCCCAGGCAGCTCAGACACTGGCTTGGGAGCAGGAGAAATAAATAAATTAACATGAAAAGAGCAAAGGAGCAAAACACCGGCAGGGCCGAGGGCAGGCAGCCCCCGCTGGCCACAGGAGGGAATGGAGGGACAGGGAGGTGACAGAGGTGACAGAGGCTGTGCCCACGTCCTCCCGCATGCTGATGGGGTCCTGGAGACGCTGGCCCGGGTCAGTTGTTGTTCATGATCCACCAGGAGGCTGGGAAGAGAGAGAAAGGAGGGAGCTGAGGGCAGTGTGAGACTGGGAGTGGGGATTTGGGGTGGCAGAGATGGGGGATCTGACCCTGCAGGTCCCTAAAGCACCCACCCCACCCTGGGCAGGGCTGAGCCCCTGGAACTGTGGCAATTCTGCAGGAGAGCACTGGGAATGTGGTCAGTGGCACTGGGAATGCGGTCAGTGGCACTGGGAGTGTGGTCAGTGGCACTGGGAGTGTGCTCAGGGGCACTGGCAACTCAGGAGCAGCAGGGTTCAGTCCAATTTAATCCATGTTTTATGGAGTAATATTTTCCAAGACCCTGCAGTGATCCCTGAAAGCAAACTGGGGCTGAATTTGGTTCCCAGTCCCCACAGCTGGTCCCATTTCCATGGGTACCCTGGCAATGGCACATTGCCTGTGCTGGCCTCCCCCTGCCCCAGCTGGGCTGGAACCCTGCATGCAGCCCCTGGCACTGAGCTGGGAGCAGCAGCACTTTCCCCTGAGCCCTGAACCTGCTCTGCAAAGACAAAATGAGGCTCCAGGTGTATTTGGGCCAGGACTCAGCTTATCTGCTGCCTGAGCAATGTCCCTGCTCCTGGCTGTCCCCACCTTGGGCAGGGGACAGAGCCCAGCTCACACAGCCAAACCTGCTGGGGACAACAGGTCTCACTCTGAGGCTTGAAAAACCTCATTTAGGTCACACCAAAGCGATTTTGTGCCCTGAAGGGAGCCCCAGTGCCTGCTCCTGCCCTGTGCAGCACCAGAGCAGGGCTGGGGCAGCCTCACCTGGGAACAGCATGGTGGTCAGCAGCTCTGGGGACTCCAGCAGGCTGAGGATGGACTGCTGGAAGGTCTTGCTGCAGCTGGACTGCAAATGGCTGTAAAACAGGGTGTGGGCTCAGGGGGATGTGGTGCCAGGCCCTGTGCCCACACAGAGCAGCTGCTGCACTCCCAGCCCCTGCTCCCCAAACCCTTTATGGGGGTGTTGTTCCCCCCTGTGAGCTGCAGCTGCCCCAGGGCACACAGGGCAGGGCAGGGGGACGGGCTGGGCACGGGAAGGGAGCAGGGGGCACCCCCTGTGAGCCCCCAGCCCCTCACACGGTCACTGCCCCACCTTCTCCACGAGGTCACGTCCTGCCAGAACTCGTACAGGATGAAGCAGGGCTCGTCAGTCAGCTTGCAGGCAGAGACACTGTGGGGACAGAGGGACCCTGAGCCCTGGGCAGGCTGGCACAGCCCTGGCACAGCCCTGGCATGGCCCTGGCACAGCAGGGCACTGCTGTGCCCATCACTCTCCCCACAAAGCTCCCAAAGCACATTCTGGGTGCATCCACATCTCCAGAGGATCCCAAACCCAAATCCTGCTCCACAGCTCCTGTGTTTGGGTGGCAAAGGAGCTTCACAGCCCTCACCCTGCTCTTTGCTGCTGCCCAGGAACCAGCACCTTCTGTATTTTATTATTTCTTACTGTGTTTTATTATTTCTTACTGTGTTTTATTATTTCTTACTCCTCCCCAGCACTGCCACATCTCATCCTTCCAGCCCCTTGGAGCAGGTTGGTGTCACACAGGGGGAAACTGAGGCAGGGGGGCAGGAGCTGAGCCCACAGCACAGATCCCCAGCTCTCTGCCCCCACAGTGATAATTCCCCCATTCCCTGGTGCCCAGGAGAGGCTGGGGCTGGTGCTGGGGAGGAGTAAGAAATAATAAAACACGGTAAGAAATTGCCCCAGAGCCCTGCAGCGCTGGGGTGCAGCTGAGCCAGGGGAAGCAGCTGTGCTGGGCAGCAGCAGCAGCAACCCCAGCTGAGGTCAAGCCGTCCCTGCAGCTGCTGAGGGCGCCAGGCCCTGGGGGACAGCACAGAATGTCACCAGGAGCTCTGGGGCTCTGTGCCCTGCTCCACATGGGGCTCTGTGGTGCCCTGCAGGGACCCAGCCCCACAGAGTGTCCCCAGGCTCAGCTTTGTGCTCACAGCCCACACACCACCACCCTGCTGCCTCCACAAATAACCCTGATGAGATAAAAAGCATCAACTCCAAACAAAACCCCTCCCATTCTCTCCACCACACGTGTCACAGCGAGCATCTTCCTTTTGTTTGGACTGAAAATGTGAATTTGTGCTGTTGAAAGTGAAGAGCTGAGGAAGGACACTCGAAACGGGAACAGCAGGAACGTTCCCTGCTGGAGGCAGCCTGGAGTGTCTGTGGCACAGGGAGGGAGCAGCTGTGCCAGCCTGGCACTGCCACGGCCCTGCAGGGCTCTGGGGCAGCCTTGGCCTCCCCAGGGCAGCTTCAGGGGCTCGTGGCAGCTCCCACAGGCTCTGCATCCACCAGAGCTCTGCAGGAGCCCTGCCCTGCACCTTCCACTGCTGCCGAGTCCTTCGGTGCTGCATTCACTCACAGGAACACTCCACAGCCACTGCTGCTGGCACCAACCCCCTCACTCCTTGCTCGTTACTGGTTCTTACTGGGAACACCTGCAGCGGATGGGATGGCACTGGGGGCACACTGCCTGCCAGCTCCCAGCCCAGCCTCGCACCCAAAACACCCCACGCAAACCCCTGTGTCCCCCTAAAAACCCGGCTGTGAGGAGCAGGGCTGGGGACAGGGGGGGGCACGTCCCACCTGGTACCTCTCCCGTCCCACCCATTCCCACCTCTCCTGTCCCACCCCAGGCCTTTCGTGTCCAATCCTGGTACTTCTCCCATCCTACCCAGTACCTCTCCTGCCCCACCCTGTCCCATCTCTGCTGTCTCACCCCGGTACCTCTCCTCTCCCATTCCATCCCAGTACCTGTCCTGTCCCACCCCAGTACCTCTCCCATCCTACCTTAGTACCTCTCCCACCCCGGTACCTCTGCTGTCCCACCCTGTTCCCCCCCACCAATTCTGGGGGGGAACCCCCAAAGCACCCCCAAAACACCCCAAAAACGCCCCCAAAGCAAAGCCCCGCACTCACTGCAGGCAGCTGCTGTGGCCGGCCGTGCCCTCGGTGTAGGAGCGCACCGCCCTCCGGAACTGCTCGATGCTGCCCGTGGCCACCGAGATCTGCCTCTTGGCCACCAGGATGTGCTGCCAGGGACAGCACAGGGTCAGGGGCTGTTCCCTCCCGCCCCCTGCTCCCCCCTGGTGCCACCGCAGCGCTGGGGACAGCGGGGACACCGAGGGGTGCTGCCGGCCTGTGCAGGAGATGCTCCATGCCCCTGGGTCCTGATGCAGATCCCCCCAGAAAGGGGCTCAGGGACCCCTCCCCTTGGGGACCCCTCCCCTGGCTCTGTGGGCACTCACAGGCAGAGGTGCCACCCTCGGGGCTGGCAGGGACACGAGGGAGCTGCATTTGTCCCCAGGCTGCGCCATCAGCGGGGCACGGCAGGGCTGCAGGATGGGCAGCGTGGGACAGGGGGCACTACACACCAGGGACAGGGATGGGGACAGGGACACAGGCACAGGGATGGGGACAGGGAAATGACAGGGGCAGGGACGGGACAGGGACAGAGGGACAGGGACACAGGCAGGGACAGGGATGGGGATCGGGACAGGGACAGAGACAGGGACATGGACAGGGACAGGGAAATGACAGGGGCAGGGACAGGGACACGGAAAGGGACAGGGACAGGGAAAGGAATGGGGACAGGGAAATGACAGGGACAGGGAGAGGGACAGGGGATGGGACAGGGACAAGGACTTACTGTATCCTGTCCCTTGCACATGGCTTCCTCCTTCAGAGGCTCCAGGCGCGGGCTCTGCATTAGCACCGGGGAAAAACAAGATTTACCCGGAAAAACCAGAGTTACCAAGAAAAGCCAGTGTTACTGGGATAAACCAGAGTTACCGGGAGAGCTCTGCAGCAGGAGTGGCACCAGCCCAGGGACAGCTGGGGACCCCCCAGGGACACTCCCTGTGGCACCTGGGCAGGGCAGGGCTGTGCCCTGCACACCTGTGGGGTCACTGGGGCCTGGGGGCCTCCTCAGCCCCCCAGGGAAGCCAGGATAGGGTCAGCAGAGCTGGGGGAAGGGCATGCAGGGCTGGGGCAGCTCTGTGCCAATGCCAGAGCTGAACAGGAGGTGCTGGCACTGATGGGAGGGGGGTCCCAGTGGCCATGCCCAGGTGTGGGGCAGCCCCAGCACCCCCGGGCACACACACACCTTGCACTCCAGCTTCTCGATGAGCTGCTGGAGCCTGTTGATCTGAGCCATCCACTGGCTGTTGTCCTCAACGCAAACACCTGCAGGGCCAAGGGCACAGAGGTGTCACCCAAAAAAAGCTCAGCTTTGTCATGGCCAAAGCTTGCTCAAGACTCACACCCCAAAAAATCTTCTAAACGTCAGATTTAATCCAAAAAACTTGATTTTTTTCTTCTGTCCAAGAGACACAACATCCCCAAGAAGCTCCAGCTGGCACCTGGGTGAGATGCTCCAGGCTCCATCCTGGAGGAGCCCTCACTGCCCAGTGCTGCTGGAGATGTGGCATTTGGGGACACAGGTTAGAGGTGGCCTTGGCAGAGCTGGGGGAATGGCTGGACTCAATTTTGGAGATTTTTCCCACCTTACTGTGATTCTGTGCTGGTCCCACACCCCCTCCAGGCTCCAGCAGGACAGAAAGAACTGAGGAACAGCAGGTACCTGTTGTCAGCATCCCAGAGTAGGGGTCTGTTGGGGACAGACAGACGTTCTTCTGTCCCCTGCGCCCACAGCGCCTCCCTGACCTCAGGGCAACCGAAGTCTGCGAGTTCTTGATCTCCTTTCTGGAATTAAAACAAAAAATGCAAAAGGAGGGGTTGAAGCCATTCCTAGAGGTGTCAGCTCTGCACTGGGCTGGGAAAGGGCTCCTGGCTGTGAGGAGCAGGGCTGAGGACAGGGGCTGGACATGTTCCACCCGATACCTCTCGTGTCCATCCCGGTACCTCTCCCATCCTACCTCAGTACCTCTCCCACCCCGGTACCTCTCCCGTTCCACCCTGTCCCACCTCTCCTGTTCCATCCCAGTACCTCTCCCATCCCATCCCATCCCGGTACCTCTCCTGCCCCGGTACCTCTTCCATCCCACCCTAGTACCTCTCCCGTCCCACCCCAGTAGCTCTTGTGTCCCACCCCAATACCTCTCCCATCCCATCCCATCCCACCCCACCCCGGTACCTCTCCTATCCCACCCTACCCCATTCCATCCTGTCCCGTCCCATCCCGTCCCATCCCGTCCCATCCCATCCCATCCCATCCCATCCCATCCCATCCCATCCCATCCCATCCCATCCCATCCCATCCCATCCCATCACCTCTCCCGCCCCGCCTGCTCCTCCACGGTGTCCACGGCGCACTCGAGGGACGCCTGCAGGGACTGCAGCTGGTGCATGGTTTCCCGCAGCAGGAACCGCGTCAGGAACTGCTCCATCTTGGAGGCTGTCTCGTACCTCTGGGCAGAGGGGACAGGATGTGTCAGACCTGCCTCTGTGCAGGGGCAGCAGAGCCACACCTGGAAGGGGCTGTCCCTTAAATAAACCAAAAGGGGTGGTGTGACCATGTTCACAGGGGTTTTCAGGTGAGGGAAGAGATGAGGATCTGACTCCATGTTCATAAGGCTTGATTTATTATTTTATGATATACATTACATTAAAACTATACTAAAAAGAGCAGAAGAAAAGATTTCATCTCAGAAGGCTAGCTAAGCTAAGAATAGAAAAACAAGAATGATAACAAAGGCAGCTGCCTCAGACTGTCTGTCTGAGTCAGCTCTGCTGTGATTGGCCATTAATTAGAAACAACCACATGAGACCAATCACAGATGCACCTGTTGCATTCCACAGCAGCAGATAACCATTGTTTACATTTTGCTCCTGGCGCCTCTCAGCTTCTCAGGAGGAAAAAATCTTAAGGAAAGATTTTTAATGAAAAGATGTCTGCAACAGGGTGGGTTTCAATCAAATTTTAATTATCACCACAAGTGACACTTGGGGGTAGAAGTGAGGCTGTGGGGCAGGAGAACCCTCGGGGTGCATTGCTGTGAGATCACAGCAGGGCATGCAGCCATGGTTCCATGGGCACTCCTGCCCAGCACCCACAGCCCAGCTCTGCCAGCTCCAGGAGGGCACATGGACACCAGCCACAAGGTCAGGGTCACCCTCAGGGACAGCCCCAGCCCCAGGGAGGGCCCCAGGCTGGCACAGCATCCCCTGTGCCCCTGCTCACACACTGCAGGGCTTGGGGACAGGCTGGGAGCCTGTGGTGGCCCCTGGGTGCTGGCAGCTCCTCCAGGGACCCTCCCAGCACTGGCAGGGCTGGCTTTGTGCCCTCTCTGCCCAGGGAAACAGTGCCAGCCTGGCTGCTCCCATGAGACACTCCCTGATGAATTCCTGGTGGGTGGTGTAAAAGTGCAACCAGAGGGGCACGTGAGAAGCTTGGGGGAGAACAAATCACAGAATCACAGAATCCCAGAATCATGAGGTTGGAAGAGACCTCTAAGATCATCAAGTCCAACCCATGCTCCAACACCTCACCCAGACTACAGCACCAAGTGCCATGTCCAGTCTTTATTTAAACACACCCAGAGATGGTGATTCTACCACCTCCCTGGGAAGAGCATTCCAGTACTTTGTTATTCTTTTGGTGAAAAACTTTTTCCTAATACCCAACCTGTACCTTCCCTGACATAGCCTGAGACTGTGTCCTCTGAAGGGTCACCTGGCCTGGAGAGTGCCCAAAGAACAGGTCAAGAGGCACACCATGCCACAGGAGCAGGTCTGGGAGGCACAGAGAGCCAGGGAAGGGCCTGGACACACACAGAGGCACCCCAAACTCCTGCCCTTCTCTGCCAGCTGGGATCACAGCTCCTCTCAGCTCCTCTCCATGTGCTATGGGCTCTGCTGGCAGCAGCATTTATGGAATCAGAGGATGTTAAGGGATTGGAATGGACCTCAGAGATCATCCGGTTACAATCCCCCCCTGCCATGGGCAGGGACACCTTCCACTGTCTCAGATGGCTCCAAGCCCTGTCCAACCTGGCACTTCCAGGGATCCAGGGGCAGCCACAGCTGCTCTGGGCACCCTGTGCCAGGGCCTGCCCACCCTCACAGGGAAGAATTTCTTGCACTTAATATCCAGCATAAATTTCCCCTCTTTCAGTTTGATCCCATTTCCCCTTGTCCTGTCACTACAGTTCCTGACAGAGTCCTCTCCCGCTTCTCTGCAGCCCTTCCACACCCTGGGAAGGTGCTGGGAGGTCTCCACACAACCTTTTCTTCTCCAGCCTCAACAGACCCAACTTTCTCAGCCTGTCTCTAGAGGGGAGGTGTTCCAGTACCCTCAGAAACTCTGTGGTCTCCTCTGAAATTGCTCCAACAGTTCCATGTCCTTTTTATGCTGGAGCCACCAGAATTGTGCACAATATTCCAAATTGAGTCTCACAAGAGCAGAGTAGATGAGCAGAGTCACCTCCTTTGACATTCTGGCACCTCTCCAGATACAGCCCAGGATTTAGTCCAACCACTCAACTTTCCTGTCCAGTGTTCACTTGCTTCCTTAGAACCACCTGAACTTCTGTCCTTGCACTGTCAGAGAACCTCAGGGGATGGAGACAAGCAGGGATGCCCAGTGAGACAGGGAGCCAGGAGGGACAAACCCAGCCACTTCCAGAGCAGACACTGCTGTCCCCCAGTGGGGCAGAGCAGGCACCTGAGCTTGCTTTGCCCTCACCAGACCCTCCTGTCACACTGCAGGCTGTTCCTCCATGCCTGTTATCCCTGAGGAGCCCCAGCCATGCTGAAGCCCGCGGTGGTCATCGACAGCGGCAGCCGCTTCACGCGGGGCGGCTTTGCAGGCCAGGAGCGGCCCCAGTGCGTGCTGAGGACGCTGCTGCCCTGCAGCCTGGGCACCCCCTGGGACCCCTGGCAGCCCTGCCCTAGCACGGAGAGCCCGCGCTGCTCGACCCCGGCCCCGCGGCGCTGCCCGCTCAGGTACGGCCTGGTTGAGGACTGGCACAGCATGAGAACCCTGTGGGACCACCTGATCTGCTGCTGCCTCAAGGTGTCCCCAGAGGAGCACCCAGTGCTGCTGGCAGAGTCCCCGTCCTGCCCTGGCACTGACAGGGTGAAGGCGGCCGAGGTGCTGTTCGAGGGCCTGGGGGTGCCCGCGCTGCACCTGGCCAACACCGGGTTCCTGTCGCTCTGTGCCCACGGCAGGGTCACAGGGCTGGCTGTGGAGGCCGGGGCAGCCGTGTCCCATGTCACCTCCGTCTGGGGGGGCCAGACCCTGAGGAAGGGCACCCGCAGCCTGGGGGTGGCCGGGAATCACCTGTCCAGGTACCTGCACCAGCTGCTGCTGCAGCAGAGCCACACGCAGCCCTCGGTGCTGACGAAGAAGGTGCTGACCCAGCTGAAGGAGCAGTGCTGCTACGTGTCCCTGGACTATGAGGGAGACCTCCAGGAGGAGGGATCCCATCATCCAGCCAGATTCCAGACCCCTGACGGGCGCTGGATCACGCTGGGCAAGGAGCGCTTCTGCTGCCCCGAGCCGCTGTTCCGGCCCGAGCTGCTGCAGCTCAGCTGCCCCGGGCTGCACCAGCTGGCCTGGCAGAGCCTGCACACCGTGCCCCAGCAGGCCAGGAGACACGTGCTGGGCAACATCGTGCTCTCAGGGGGCTCCTCCATGTTCCCTGGCTTTCCTGAGAGGATGTGCTTGGAGCTGAACCTGCTGTTCCGAGGAGCAGGAGTGCACATCGAGGTGCTGGCCAGCCCCAAGAGGGCCACGGCAGCCTGGGCTGGGGGCTCCATGGCAGCCTCACTCACCTCCTTCCAGCACACCTGGATGACAAAGGGAGAGTACCAGGAGCACGGGGCCCAGTATGTGCACACAAAATTCCAGTAGGGAGGTGGCAGCCATCCCACTGTGGCACTGAAACATTGCCCTGCCCCAGGGGCAGCTGCAGCAGTGCTTGAGTGGCTCCTGTGCTGCTGCAGGGCTGCAAAGTCAATAAAGTGCCCCAAAAGAAGCAAAGTGCTTTCATTGACACTCCAGGTTATTCCCTGTCTAACAAGGGTGTGTTCCATCAGGCTGGGGCTCATGCTGGGGATCCAGGCCACGTTGATGGCCTGGTCTGGGTACATTTAGGCAATCCTAATGCTCCAGGCAGCATTTCCCAACTGGAAATGCAGCTGCCAGGATGAGGAAGGGAATTTCTCCAGCTGCAGGACCCCAGAGGGGAGCCACAGGTGTGGGAGGAAGGAGCTGAGCAGGGCAAGGTCCACAGAGCACCTGCACTGCAGCCACTCCCTGCAGGAGGTGATTTCTCACCTGGCACTGGAACAGGTCAGCAATGGCTGAGGAAGATGAGCTGAAAAGCAGGGAACTGCTTTCACTCCTTTAGTTTTGGTCTAAAGGTCGTTTGGTGCTGCAGGGAGCCGATTCAGCTCCCTGAGCAGGCATTTCCTCACCTGGCACTGCCTGCCTGAACTGACTCAGCTGGGCAGATGATTTCAAAGGGATGAGACGTGGTGAAGGAAGCAGCTGGGGAGCACAGCCCAGCTGTCACAGCACACTGCTGTCCCCATGGCCAGTCCCGTGCCAGCTCCTCAAGGGACACAGAGACCACAGGAGTCACCGTGAGCTCTGAGAGAGACAGGAGCAGCAGTGGGAGGGCAAGGAAGGAGCCTCCACGTGATGCAGGAGGGCTGGCTGCTCCCAAGGAGCATCCACCAGGAGAAATCCACCCTTTCCTGGACAGGACAAGGCTGGAGCAGCATCCCTGCCCTCCCTGGGTGTCCTCATGTGACCCCCAAGGCTGCAGCACCCAGAGCTGCCCTCACCCCCCCCAGATCCATGAACCACGTCCAAAATCATGTCCAGCAATGCCACCCCACCACTGGGGTCAAATATTTCCAATTCCTGCTGCCTTTCTCTGCAGCACACTGAGGATCTGGAATTCCAGAAGCTCTGCACAGATGGATTTCCCTGTAACCCTTCCACTGCTGGTGCCAAAGAAAGGGAGCAGTGGGGAGGGTCCTGAGCCCCTCGTGGTTCTCTGGTTGCTCTGTGACAGTCCAGGAGCTGTGTCTGACTGGGCACAGCTGTGGCTGGATGGGAAAGGAAGGGAAGTGGAGAGAGTGGGGAGGATGGATGCTCATCCCCCAAGCTCTGGGCTGGAGCCAGCAAAGAATGGTCACAGCCCCCCACCCTCAGCACCAGGGGCCAGGGGAATGGGGGTTTCATCCCTGCTGGAAAATGAATCTCATTTTCCTGCCTCAGGAAGAGGATGGCAGCCACACTGACAAGATGCAGCCACAGCAAACTGAGTTCCAGCTCTGCATCTCCAGCCTCTCCCAGCCAAGCATCCCACGTGTTCCCACAAATCCTTCTGTGCCCACAGCCCCAGAAATGGAGATCTCAGGGCTGGGGATCCCTGCCCACCCTTCCCCTCCTCCTCCCAGGGTGTGCAGGCACTGAAAGCCCTGGCAGCACTGCCCCTCTGTGCCTGCCCAGCTCCTGCCAGCCTGGACCCATGAAGGGGAACGAAGACACTCCAGCCTTCCCAGGACACACCCGGAGGGAGAGAGTGCCCGGGGGCAGAGCAGGGACATCATTCACCCACCACAGAGCCCTGCACAGTCTGTTGTAATGCCTCAGGTTTAGCTTTTATATTTTTCAGATTCTGTGCTGCTTTAGTGTGTGGGTCTGAGCTACACATTATGGGATGGTGAGCTCTGTGCACAGAGCAGGGAGACAAAACAATTCCTGCTCCAGCTGGGCACCAAGGACAAATGATCCAAATCTCAGCCCAAGAGCACAAACACCGTGGGCTGGAGAGAGAAAAACAAGCAGGGTGGGACTGCATGGGCTAAAGCTGGAATGGGACAATGAACTGCAAGGTGCAAATGGAGCAGAACTGATCACAGTGACAGACCCCGTGCCCGGTCGTGCATTTTGGGGCCATTTTGGTTCATCTTGGGTGCAGCCCTGGCTGGGCTCTTGTGCTGCCCAAGGTGGATCCATGGAGGAGACCCTTTGAATAAATCCCTGCTTTATTCTTTAGCTCTGTCCTGTCTCTGCTCTAGGTCAGCCTTCACAAGGCATCAGTTTCAGGCCCAAAATCCAAATCCAAGCCCTGTCACCCCTCTGGCACCACTGAGGGCCCTTCCCCCAGCATCAGGCAAATGAGGTGTGCTCCCTTCCCTGAGGTGTCCTTCCAGCCTGGGAACACAGACACTTCCCCTGCCCTGGGGCTTGGAGGCTTCTCCCCAACCACATCACTCCCCTTCCTGTGAGAATTTACTTAGCCTAGCAATTTTATTTTTAGGGGGTACTGGGCTAGTACAATTGCACTACAAACCTGAGTTTCTTTATACAAGATGATGAGGAGTAACATTTAATTATGGAATTTTTTTGTACTGAAACTCCGTACAAAATTGTATTGTTAAAGAAGAATATTGTTATTGTATTGTTAAAAATAGAATATAAGTTTTTAAAACACCTCTCAGACGCCCCATCTCTGGGTCAGAAAAGAGCATAATCTGGCACCAACCCTTCCTCCCAGCACTCCTCATCCTCTCAGCTCCCATCTGAATGCCCCAAGCCCCACATCCCCCATGGATGGAGTTTTATGGCAGGGGCAGAGCTGCTGTCACCAACACCACATCCCACCTGCCCTGAGCCCCACAGCTCACCCAGGGCAGCCCCTACACCCTGAGAGGAATAGTGGATTTGTCTTTAAAACAAGATGTGGGTCTGCTGGTAGATAAACAATAAAAGAAACAATGGGAAGGATTGCACTGATTGATGAATGGAAAAAGATATTTGCTTTTACAAATAAACTGTAGGTTTGCTGATAAATGAAATTGGATATTGAAAGGTGAAAGAAACAATGGGGAAGAAAAACCCCTAAATTCCATAAGAATTAAAAATCGAAAGGGAGGGTGATATATGAGAGGGAAATCATCAGTATCAGGTGATTCAGTCTGTAACTCCCAAGTACCTCAGCCAGTGGGGAAAGAGAGAAGGGAAATGTGGCTGGGAAATTGGGATAAAAAGGAGGCCGAGTCCTCCAAAAATCAGAGAGACCCCAGGGGAATGCCCCATGTCCTCTCCCTTTATTGGAATAAAGCAAAAGGACTCCTCTCTCTCCTTTTTGGACATAAACCTCTGATGTTTGTGGGTTAATTTTCCTGACAACCCCAAACACACAGGCACAGGCAGCAGTGAGGGGTGAGAGCCCCCAAACCCCCCTGGCAGCCCAGGGCAGGCTGTGCCAGGAGGGGACGTGGCTGCACAGGGTCCCATGGGGACATGGCAGCAGTGCCAGCTGCCTCATCAAACACAGCACACCCAGGGGAACGTGCTGGAAATAACCATCCCCAGGAGAGCTCCAAATGCTGCTCCACATTTCTGCAGCAATTTGGGAAAATTTGTGCCAGGGAGAGAAAGAACTTAAAATCCAGTCCCCATTGCACTCCTCATTTTGGGGCAAAAATACAAAATCCTCTCATCAGATGCTGCACAGAGGTCAAACCCTCTTATCAATAAACTCACCAAGCATAGCATTTTGTGCTCATGGAAAAGGAAATAACTCAGCAGGCTCAAGACAAAGGAATTTTGGTCCTGCACTGTTATTTCAGCTCTGTTTGCCGAACTAAAAATCACCAAGTTGCCAAGAGCTGCTATAATTCTGCTTTTGAGGAGTTTAGTGATTTCTTATTATGATAGCTGAGCTCAGGACAGAATGGAATGGGTGGCCACATAATTCCTGTCAGAGGGTCAATGAGGCTGCCTGGCTCGGAGAGGTATTTATGTGAGGGCTTAGCAGTGTTTGCACACTGAGGAATGGAAAGATTTCAGCACACAGACCCCCTGTGAGAAACATCAGGCTGTTTTCTGAGCTGTTTCCTCTGTTCACCTCCTACCCCTACACAATTACATTGCAAACATGAAGTTCAGCCACAAAATAAGGTGTAATTAGCACACTACAGCACAAGTTATATTTTACAAATATAACTACCAAGTTATATTTTACAAATAAGTGGGAATGACAGAATGTGAAGGAAAAACTCTTTTTTCTTCACAAGGCAAATTTTCTTCAGCATGTTCCTAGTGAGGGAGGACGGAGGCATGGGAACCCCTAATGGTTTGGTTTCCTCCTGCTGACCTGTAAATTCATAAAAACAACCAGGAGCAGGTTTGCTGCTCACACACACACAGAGCTCCTGCAGTGTGGGATTTATAGAAAATTCTTAAAATCTGACAGTAGGCTCACATAGTAGATATTTGTATGTAAACATTGAGATAAGAAATGTTAACTTAGAAATATGATAGAATAAGATAGATATTGTTGAGAGAAATGAAGCTAAAAATAAGTTTTTAAAGTGTTAGTATAAGTATAAAGTATATAAGTATATATTTTAGATATAAAGTATGTATATTAAAATATATATAGTATATATTATATATACTATATATATTTTATATATTATATAAAATATATAACTATGTTACATAATATTTATATTTCATATAAAATATATATACTATATATATTTTTATATATTATATATAAAACACATATTACTATACTCTATAATAATATAGTATATTATTATATATACTATATATACACTATATCTACTATATATATACTATACATATAGTATATATTAAAATATAGTATATAAAAATACATAGTAAATATACATTATATACATATAGTGTATATATACTATATATACATATTAAAAAGTATATTTATGAGTATATATATTTAAGTATGAAGTATAGTATAAAGTAAGTTTTTAAAATAAGTCTTAAATATATATTTTATATATTATATCTAATATATAATATATAATAGATATAATATATAATATATATATTATATATTATATTTATTAATATATATTATATATAATATTTGTATATTATATATAAAATATATTTTATACTATGTAATAATATAGTATATTATTATATATATTATATATACACAATACCTATTGTATATAGTATATAAATACATATAGTAAATATACTCTATATACATACAGTGAATATATACTATATATACATATTAAAAGTATATATATAAGTATATATATTTAAGTATGAAGTATAGTAGAAAATAAGTTTTTAAAATATATATTTTTCTATATTATATATATTTTTAATATATAATTTATATATTATATATTTATATTCTAAAACTTTAAATGACAAGTTTTCTATTACGTGATATCACACATTTCTATTTAAATTACACATTCATAATATTAGTTATACTATTTAATTTTGGAAGCTTTCTCCATGGCCTGAGGTCAATGCAGTGTTCCCTTGGGGGTCAGTGCCTGGCAGCACAGAAAGTCTGAAATTCTCAGTGACCAGAGTTCCAACATCCCAGTTTCCTCAGTGCACAAGCAGCTCCCTGGGGTGAAAGCTCATCTGGTTCTTCCACAACGCTGCTCTCTCTGGCCAAAGGGGGCTCAGAGCAGTGTTTGAACCAGAAGAATTGAGGGGCAGGTGTCATGTGGTGTAAAATTCTGAGGGGCAGGTGTAAAATTCTCTGCCCTGACTCACAGAGCTGTGAGCTCTGGCTAAAATCCAGCCCACTCATCCCATCACAACTCAAGCTGGAGCCCAGCTCTGGAAATACCAATGTGGGAGCACACTCATGTGCCAGCAGGTAGGAATGCAGCATTCATCATCTCTGCAGCCTCCAGGCATCCCTCCCACAGCTCCTGCCCAGAGCCCAGCAGAGCAGGAGTGCAGGGAAGGGACCCCAGGAGCACCAATTCCTGCACTGGGCACAGCAGGGCTGGGTCAGAGCCCCTGACCAGCACAGACCCCTCCTGGGTGGGAGCAGTGCTGGGAACTCTGCACTGGCCCAGCTCCAGACACATCCAAACACGTGGAAAAACAGGTCCAGCAAAATTTGCTTCAACAGGAAAAACCTGCCTCTGTTTCCCAGGGAACAGCAGTGGCACAGGAGCTTTGGAGGGAGTGAATGCCTCACAGCAATACTGGGGAGCAGAGAGTGTCTGTGCTGCCCTTTGCAGAAACACAGCAGTGTACACATTCAACACCCAAAAAAACAGAACAGAGAGGAACTGAAATAAAGCTCAGCTCTCTAGAGCGGATTCCTCCTCTCCCTCTGGACTTGTATTTAATAGCTGTGAGTGGGGCTGGAGATCTGAACCAGTGAGAAAATGCATTTTCAGGAGATTCCCTCTCTTGGCACGAGATTTCCACACATAGGTTTGAAAACACCTCTCAGTTGCCCCATCTCTGGGTCAGAAAAGGGCTCAATCAGGCACTGCAGTATCTGCAGGCACACAGGACAAACTCAGGCTGGGTTTGGCCAGAGAAAAGCCCGGAGAGGGACTGACACTACAGAGGCACAAACCTGCTGAGTGTGGGACTGGTCCCCCTTTTTTTCTCTGTCTGACCAAGAGCTCAGAGGAGCACTCACACAGATGATGCCCCTCACCTGCATCAAAGGAAGGGTCTTCCCATGCTCAGCAGCTGCCCAAGCACACAGCTGAGCCCTCTGACACAGCTCAGGTGCAGAAGGAGCTGCTGGTCCCTGGGCAGGGCCCTCCAGTGCTGCCTTTCCCCATTGTCCTCACCCTGAGGCTGCTCAGCACAGCTGGGGCTCAGAGCCTGCCCTAATCAGCACCTCCAAACTGCTCCCATCAGCACAGGGTGAGCACTGGGGCAGGAATGAGCCCTGCACCAGGCTGGGAGAGCAGGAATTGCAGCTCTGCTCCTGCCCCTCTTCTGCAGCCAGCACTCAGTTCTGCAAGCTGGGCTCCATACCGAGCACCACCAGCCCTGCAGGGCAGTTTGGAGCCTCACTGCTGGGGGAAACACTTTGTTCTGGCTCAGAACTCAACACAGGCTCCCAGTGATGCTCCCTGAGAGTGTCTGTGAGCAGGACACTGCAGGGAGCTGCTGGAACAGGCACTGCCAGAGCCCTGCAAGGGGAGGTGATGTCCCCAGAGCATTGATGATGTCCCCAGAACACAGATAAGGTCTCCACAGCACAAAAGTTTTGGATTTACCCATCCCTGTGAACGCCTTTGAGCCTATTGGGGAAACTTCTGGGATGTTGCCCTGGAAGAATTCACCCTAGGCTTTGAGAGTGCCTCTCACCTCAGGGTGAGCTGAAAGGGGCTTCTTCCATGGTGTCCTGCAGCAATGTTAATCTGCCCTTACCTCACAGGTCACTGCCCTTTGTACTGTCCCTGTGCCCCCAAACCATTGTTCCTGACCCCCTACTTAAAAAAGGACACTCACTGTTTGCCCTGTCCTTGTCCCTGGGTTCCTTCAGTGTGACTCTACAACAAACCTCACTGGAACTGTACACAGAGGCCCTTTCCACCTCTTTTTGCTGACCCAGCTGTGCTGAGAGTGTGGATTGAGTCTTGCCTGAGCACCTTTCTCAGAAGGTGTTTTCATGAAAGGTAGCAGCAAACACCATCCACTGATACCAGACTGCTGCCCTTGCCCTCCTCCAGGCTGTGTGCCTGCACATGCAAGCCAATAACACACAGACACCCCTGATTTGAGGGGTTTGCTGCCTCCAACCCCCAAATTCCTAAGAAGCAGCTGAGCTCACCACAGCTCCAGTTTCCCACACTGCTGCCCTCCCCTGTGCCATCCTTACCAGCTTGGTTTTGTCCATGGCTGCCAGCACTGCAGCGTTGAGCGTTTCCAGGGCAGAGAGAACGTTCCTGTATTCCCCCAGGTATGCTGAGAAATAATCTGCAGCAGGACAGAACACCATGGTCAGGCTCCTGAGCACCTCCATCCCCGCCTCCCCTGCTCCTGCTCCCCACACTCAGCCCAGAGCTGCACAGGGGGGAATTCACTTCCCTTTCCAGAATCATTCTCCCACTTGGACTGAAAGGAAAAGTCCTTCCCTATTGTCCTGGGTTGTAAGATGTGGTTTGGGGCTGTAGTTTGGCAAATTCTGTCCCCACCTGTCAGAGCTGGGGTAGCTCTCTGCTGTTCCTGGGGCAGTTTTCTTTCTCTCTCCCTTCCTCCAGCAGATCTCTGCTGTCCATGGCCACTGAGTGTCCCTGCAGGGCTGATCCAATCCCAGCATCCCATGGGGAGATGCTCCGCCCAGGGGAGGAGCCAAGCATTCCTCCCTGGATCCAATCTGAGCCTGGCACAGCACAGCAGCCTTTGCCCCCTGCATTGCCAGAGGAGCAGCTTTCTGCTGCCCTGCATGGCCAGAGGGAGCCCAGGCCCATCTGCAGCAGCCCTGGAGCTGCAGAGGAAAACTCCCCCCTAGTGCAGGATCCCTGCTGCAGCAGAGCCACAGCTGGCACTGCAGGAGGGCTGAGCCCCCATGGGATGGGGCTGGGACACCCCCTGACACACAGGGGCCAGGGCCTGTGATCACTCTGGCAGTGGAGTTTGGTATTACTGCTTGGTTTATTTTATTTTTATTTTTTCCCTAATAAAGAACTGTTATTCCTACTCCCATATATTTGCCTGAGAGCCCCTTAATTTCAAAATTATAATAATTAAAATCTAAATATTAAAATATTTAAACATGAAAATATAACTATAATTAAATTATCTAATTAATTATATATAATTAATTATAATTAATTAATAATAGAAATAATTCTAATTTAAAATATTAAAATATAACATTAAACTATGATAAATAAATAAAATTTATTGTGATATTGAAATTATAATAATAATTTTGAAATTATTATTATTATGATTTCAAAATTATAATAATTCAGAGGGAAAATGCATTTTCCATTGTAGGGGAAGCTCCTGCCTTCCTGAGCAGACACCTGGCTTTTCAAACCAAGACACCTCTCCCCTGGGATCCAGCCACAGGGACCTTGGAGCCACCCAGTCCTGCCCAGTTCAGACACACCCCACCACAAACACCTGGGGAGGGGAAGCTCTCCAGGGCAGGAACATCCCTGACTTACCACACAACTTCTCCGTGTCCACGTTGCTGCAAGAAACACAAAAAAAGCTCCTGTTAGATAGTGGGGCTGGTGTGGGGGAAACAGTGGGGGTGAGAAGGGGTTTGGGGGCTTGTCTTGAGCCCTGGTGGATTTTCATGTTCATGTATTTTCACAACTGAATTAGAAAAATAGGGAGCTGCACAGGTTCAGAGCCAGCAGCTCAGGAGCCATTCCCAGCCCCTGCAGCACCCAGGGGCTGAAGGAGCACCTCCAACATCTCCTGGAGCTGGAGTGTGCTGGGAGAGCACCTGTGACAACGGAGAGGGGTTGGATGGAGGTGCCTGTTGAAAATTGCAATGCAAGATGTTTTCCATTACCACCTGTATGGTAGATTACCTTTGCCAAGTGGGCAGTTTGCCTTATCTCTCTCTCTGAGTGACCACATTCACACCTCCCTCGGGACAGGACATTGCTGATAACAGCTATTGGATGTCCCTGCATGGCTGATAAGAACTACAGCATCCCACTGGGAGATGTGAGCCCAGAGGGAGGAGCCAAGCATTCCTACCTGGATATAATCTGGAGGTTCTGGAACACCAGCACAGCTTCTCCACTGGATTCCCCAGAGGAACAGCAGCTGCCTCTGCATCTTCAGAGGAAGAGACTGCACCTTTCTCCAGGATCCCTGCTCCAGCAGAGCCAGCCCTGACACTGCAGGAGGGCTGAGCCACAATTCCAATGGGACTGCTGCCAACAGCCTGACCCACAGGGTGTCAGGCTGGGTTCTGACTCTGGTAGTGTTGTTCTAGTGTACTGCAGTGTTTATTTTATCCTTTTATTTTTTCTTTTCCCTATTAAAGGACTGTTATTCCTGCTCCCATATTTTTGCCTGAGAGCCCCTTAATTTAAAATTTATAGCAATTCAGAGGGGTGGGGAGGGTTTACATTCTCCATTTCAGGGGAGGCTCCTGCCTTCCTTAGCACACATCTGGCTTTCCAAACCAAGACAGTTCCCCCCACCCCTGGCTGGCCAATTCTGAGCCCTGGAGCTGCTTCTGCAACCCAACCTCTTCCCCTAAAGGTGGGAAGCATTTAGCCAGAGCTCTCTCATTGTTCATCCTCAGCCCAGGTTCTTCCCATGGCCAGACCCCCTCAGCTCCTCCTCCTCCTCCCTCAGAGCCCAGTGCTGTGGGGCTGTTTGCAGGCTCCCAGGGGCTGGGTGACTTCCCAGCCCTCCAGAGCAGTTGTTCTTGCCCTGAAGGTCATTAAAGCAGGGATCTGGCTCCAAAATCCTGGAGGCAGGGGCCAGACCCCCACCCTTTTCATTAACAGAGAGCACAATTCCCCTGGCATCCCCGCAGGGCTTGGTGCCTCCTGAGGCTGCTAAAGGTGCTACTGGGATGGAGAGGTGTGGGAATCCAAAAACTCAGAGGGTTTTGGGAAAGCTGCAAAAGGCAGGCCTCAGAGACAGCAGAACTGTGATTAGAGCTAAGCAGTAGCCTAAGATTGGTCGGCAGAAAAATTATTTAAAAAGCAGAAAGGCAAAGACAAATAGAACAACGGTCTGTGTATTAACACTTGTCTAGAATAACTTCCTAAGCTACAGAAAAGTTTATCTAGTGAGATATTAGGAAGTTTGAAGCTTAATAATGGAGCTCTGTGCATTGTGCTTTAAGGCTTACAAGCAGGTATTGTATTTGAAATAAGCAGCATTGTTTAACCAAAGGTACCTGTGCTTATAGTGGTTGGATAGAACTACTGTCAATGTGCTTTTGCTTTGTGTGATTGGTCAAAAAACTCATAAAGTGAGTTGTGACATTAAGTTCTTTGTCTGCTGCCTGGGATGTGAGCTGGTGGCATCATCCCATTGTCATAATCATTTAATGGGACTGATGCTGGAAAATAAAACAGCTCAAGGCACATTCCGCAGCAGCCCTGTTCTGTTGGTGATTTGTACAGAGACCCCAGCTGGTGATACAGAGGGAGGAGGGAAATGCTCAAAAGAAGCCCCAGTTTTTGGGATGGGTCTGCAGGGTGCTGTAGGAGCTGCTCAGGTGGCCAAAGGCACACAGGCAGAGCTGCTCTCCATGCCCAGAGCCTGCAGGGACAGAGCCCAGCATGGCATTTATGCAAATCAGCCTCAGCTCCAGGCCTTCTGCTGCCTCAAAATCCCCCAGATGATTACAACCAATTTTAATGCTGATTGGGAAAGTGGAAGAGAGCCCCAAAGAGAGCTTTTCAAGTGGTTTTTAAGTGTTGAAGTGCTGTCACACATGGGGGAAGTGGCAATACCTGGAGTTTGCCAGGCTTCCAGCACAAGGAATGCTGCAGTGCTGCTGCCCAGGGGTGGGAAACCATCACCCTGTCCCCCCCTGACACTGCTCACAGGGCAAAGGGACAAAAACATCCCCATGTAAAATTAGAGAACAGTGTGTGAACTGTCCAAAATGCCATTTAAGGTGAAATAATTAGGGCAAAAATCTTCCTACAGCTTTTCCTGAGACATCAAAGGCTGTTTCTGTCTCTCCCTTTCTCCTGAGCTCCACTGAGAGCACTTTAACAGTGGGCAGTGGCTCAAAGCAAGAGAATATTTTGGTGTGAGGGGAGGCAGAGCCAGGGTAGGGGGCTGCAGGCTGCTCTGGGACTGCACCTGGAGCTCTGAGCAGCACACAGGGGCAGGAACACTCAGCTCAGCTATTTTAAACACACAGCAGCTGATTCAGGCAGGGCTCTGTGCACTGACCTGGCACTGCAGGCACTTTGTAAAGGGGAGAAAAAAATCCTGTTTCCCTTGAGACTCGATCCAGATAAACCTGCAGAGCCACAGCCCCTCACTGTGCCCAACTCTGCTGATCCCCTCTTTGGGCAGCTCTGCCTGACACAGACACTGGGGTTTGGGGCACCAAGGTGCAATGGAAAAAGGGTTTGCTCCTTGTGAAGTTTCCCCCTTTATTTCTGGCAGCTGCCTGGAGGCTGCAGAGCTGCTGCAGTGCTGCAAGAACCCTGGCACTGCAGCATGCACAGCACAGCCCCAGAGCTGCAGGGAAACCTGGCTCCCACCTGAGAGAGGGGTAAAAATCACCACAGAGGGCATGTGGACACTTTGTGTGCACATTATCCAGGCATTTGCACTGGTCCCAGTGAGCACCTGGGACTGGGACAGGTTTCAGCAGGAACAAGGAGCCACCAGCCCAACTCACTGCCATTCCAGCAAGGTGTGACAGGAGCTGTCATCAAGTCCCACCCTGTGGCTTCCAAGGTTATTAATAACTCTTATAAATATATATTTATCTATCTTTTTATATATAAATATATATATACATTATATAGATATATAAATTATACATAAAAATAGACATCTTTATATGTATCTTTATCTATCTTTTATATACAAATATATATATAAAAATTATATAGATATATATAGATATATAAATTATATATAAAAATACATATCTTTATACCTATTTTATGTATCTTTTTATATACAAATATATATAAATTATATAGATATACAGACATATAAATTATATATATAAAGATATATATCTTTATATATATTTATCTATCTTTTATATACATATATAAATATAAATTATATGTATATATATAAATGATATATCTATATAAATACATATATCTTTATCTTTTTATATATAAATATATATATTAATTATATAGATAGATAAATTATATATATAAAGATATATATCTTTATATCTTGGCTGTTTGCTGCTTAAAAAGTAATGTTAACTAATCAATCACTAAACCACTGACCATTGAACCAACCAACGACATCTCATGGCACAAAATCCTCCCTCTGGGAGCTGCCCAGGGGAGGATCTGCAGCCTGTTCCACCAGCAGCCCTGCAGGGGAACCTCTGCCATGTCCCCGAGGCTGCAGCAGCCCCCAGGCACAGGCAGGGGCAGGACAGAGCACAGCAGGCAAACCCTTGGGCTATTCTGATGCTGCCAGAACGGATTCACACCAAAGCCGGGGTGGAGCTCACCCCCAGAATGTGCACACCAAATGCTGACCCACTTTGCAGGGCTGCCAGGGCAGCAGGCTTTCCTCCCTGCCGTTCCCACTCCAGGAGAAGAGCCATCCTCTGCCTCCAAAGCACTCATCCTGAGACTCTCCACATCTCCCAGAGCTGTATTTTGACTGTGCTCAAACCACTGATTAACTGTAATTAAGCCTGAACTGATGATGGAGGAGCTTGTCATCATTATGCTGTTGGGATTTTGTCAGAATGTGCCTGGAATTTATGCAAGAAAACAGCAATCAGCTGCAGAAAAGCAGACGGGGTTTTTTTTTATTTTTATCATTTATCATGTTGGGAACCTCCACTGCCATCACAGATCTGCTTTCCAAACCCTTTTTTGTGTGACACAGTGTTTCAGTCACTCTCCATCATCTGGGGCTGGCAGATGCTGCGGAGTGTCTGAGTAAAGAGAGGAGAGGGAATTCACTCAAATCTCTTCTTCACACAATCACAGGCTTGAGGTTATTCCCACCAAGAGATTTTCAGAGGCACCAGGTCAGCACTTCCATCCCTTGTGGCTCCAGGTCAAAGGCTCTGAGCAATCTGCACCCAATTCCTGAACAACCTCATGCAAAAATGCATTTTCCAGACCTTATTTTTCTAAATTTCCCCAACAGGTGCAGGACAGAAGGACAGGTAAAATCCAAACATCACATCCCTGGGCAGGTTTCACAGGGCAGGCATTCAACCCCTGCAATTCTGGATGCAGCTATGGAGCTCTCAAACCTCCAAAAATATCAGTCTCTCCTCACCCAAATGTTTCAGAGGATGAAAATGCCCTTCTCCAGGAAGATGAACCTCACTGTGCCACTGCCAGAGCTGGTGAGGAGCTCTGGACCAGCCACAAAAAGCCATGGACGTGCTGCTGTACTAGCTTTTGAATTTGGCTTCAACATAAACTTTCAAATGTCACAGAATTAAAGAGAGGGGATGCTTTATGCCAAAATGGAACCATTTTCTGAAATGCAGAACAAAACCAGCCTGGTGTGGAGATGCAGAATGTGAAGTGACCCCAGCAGAGGTGTGTGATGCACAGGCCCCAGTGTCCCACCTGAGAGCCAGAGGGGTGGGAGGTGGACAGAGGACAGCATGGGGCTCTCTGGAAGGACAACAAGAAATGTGAGAGAGCTCTGAAATATTCCTGTTCCCTGCAGCTGCAGGTTCCAGAGGTGGGTGAGGGTCAGGAGGGGTCTGGGCATGGAGATCTCTGCTACTGCCCCTCCTCAGGTCAGCCTGGCAGGGATGAAGGAAACACCAATTCCAGCCTGGACATGACAAACACAGCACCAAACCCACCTGCTGGATGGAGGGTGAAACTTTCCCATCATCTCTAAAGCTTCAGGACACAAAAGCACCATACCAGATCTGCTTGCAGAGCTTGGAGCTGCTTCCCAGCTCTGTAATTCCCTTCAGTCTGGCAGCAAATTTTGGCCAGCTCTCTGAAATGTTAAGTTCCTGACAGTGCAAGGGACAAGGCCAGGGGAGAAGGGCTGTCCAAGCCACCATGGGGACAGCAGGGCACCAGCACAGCCCTCATACACACCAAATCCCGAACTCTCCAAACCCCATGTTCCCTACATGTGCAGGAATTTGCAAACAGCTCTGTTTGAGGGTCCCATCTGCTCTTGGTGGCAGGAAGAGAACCAGGACCCAAGGCTCACACCCTGCTAACGGGTGCCACCAGCTCAGTGCTGTCACTGCTGCAGCCACGGCTGTGGGCAGCCCAGCCCAGCCAGGCCTCCTCAGCTGCTCCAGATGCATGGAACAAACCCCACCTGAAGGCAGGAGACCTTCCCTGCTCAGTTTTGAGCTGGGTTAAAGCTCCCAGCTTCACAGAATCACAGAATGACCAGGTTGGAAGAGACCTTCAAGATCATCAACTCCAACACAGCCCCAACTCAACCCTGGCACCCAGTGCCACATCCAGGCTTTGTTAAACACACCCAGGGATGGGGACTCCACCACCTCCCTGGGCAGCCATGCCAGAACTTTATCATTCTTTCTGTGAAAAACATTTCCTAATATCCAGCCTGTATTTCCCCTGACACAGCTTTTGCTGCACCCTGTGTTTTCCAGGGGTGCTGTGACTCTGAGATCACCCCAAAATGGAGCAAGAGGAAAGGAGCATTTCCAGAGGAAAGGGAACACTCACTGCAGCTTCCTGGGATCACAGCCCAGAGACAGAGGGGTTTTCAGAGATGTTTTCCTGCTGCCCTCATGCACAAGCCCAACCAGAAGCTCCAAGGAAAGCAGCACAAGGCCGCTCACTCTGCCCAGCCCTGCAGTGGGAGCCAAACCCAGCCCCACCAGCACTGGGAGTTCACCATTGTGACGCTGGGTGTCTGCTGTTGGTGGCATTTGGTGGCTGTTGGCATCTCAGTGTGACAAGGGCCCTCTGTGCCACCACCCTGGCTCTCTGCAAAGCCCTGGGACAGCGTGTGCAGCTCAGGCTACCCCAAATTTCCTCGCCCTGGCAGGACCTGTGCCCTGGTCAGGTGTCAGAGGTGCTGGGATGCCAAAGCTGCCCCTCAGACTGAGAGGAATCCACAGCCCCTTGTCCCCCAGCAGCACCCAGTGTGTGGACAGACCCCAGCCATGCAACCCAGCAGCACCCAGTTCCTCCCAGTGCCAGGACAGACCCACCCACAGCACCCAGCTGGGCATAGAGACCCCAGGGAGGCCAAAATACCCAAAAAACTGGGCTGAGAATCCCAGCTGAGCCCAACAGAGCCCTCTGGATAGAACCACTCATGAGGAGACCAGAGCTAAGCTCAATTCCTTCTCCTGATCTGTGGGGCTTTTTTCTACAAGTAGCTGCCCTAAATTCTCTGTTAGGAGACCAGAGTTAAACACAATTCCTTCTCCTGATCTGTGGGGCTTTTTTTGACAAGTAGCTGCCCTAAATTCCCTGTTACATGCACCAAGCCCACTTGTGGTGGAAAGCAGCTCTTATATAAGTGCCAAGCAGCTCCTGAGTCAGCAGTGGCAGAGTCTGTGACTTTGTGTGTCCCCACAGCAGCTCAGGCTCCTGCAGGCACACAAGGCTGCCTATTCCTGAAGCACATTCTCCAAACCACAGGAATGGCATTTTCAATGCTTGCTTGCCTTCTAGAGCTGCAGGACATCCATGGCTGCTCTCAAAATGTCTGGCTGCTCTCAGCACTGGTTTTCAGTGGCTCTGTGGCAAGAGGTGGGTTTGTCTCACCCTGATTATTTATCACACCCGCCTCCCAAGCTCCTCCACCTCCAGGCAGGCAGTTTTAGCTTCTCCTGCATCTCCTCAGTGCCACCACCACGGTACTCACTCTGAGTGACGCCTGTCAATGCCACTGAACAACTCCCACAGCTCCTCCGAGCTCAGGATGCCATCGGAGAAATAGTTCTTGAACTCCTCAAATGACAGCTTCCCATCATCTGCATTCAAAGGAAAGGGAAGAATAATTATATATCTGTGGAAAGCAGCATCCCAGCCCTGTGTGGGATAGGGCTGGGCATGTTCTGCATGATAATTACAGCAAAAATCTCCTTGAGAGCCTGGCCCAGCAGCCCAGCAGAAACACGGGGTGCTGCTGGAAGTGCAGGTGGGAATTTCAGCCCTTCCCTAAAGGAGTGGTGTTCTCAGAAAGGCACACAGACTGTCCAAGAACAGCACACTGAGGGCAGCATCAGATTTCCATGGAAAGAAAGTGCTCTCCATGGACTCAAGAGCTTTTTCCTTCCTCTCTGTGGAAGATTTCAGCTCCTGGGCTGCATTGTGATCTGCAATAAAAGCATCTCCTGAGCTACCATGAAGGAAAAGAGCCAAGAGAGTGTGGGAAGGCTCAGGGATATCCCTTGTGATTTTGGACCTCTTGGTTTATGGATGCTGAAGACTAGATTTGCTTGGGGGTTCATTAGCAGGGGCAGGAGATTTTTGGGGTATGGGCCCAGTAGCTTGTTTAGCTGACCCTACTAGAAAATAATATAAAGGAAATATGGAGGTTTTTGATTCCTGTAGTGTAGGTAGGATTCCTGCTTTTCTAAGGAATTAAAAACTGGGTGGCAGAGCCGAACTCCCAAATGCCAGGGGCTCCAGGGGCACCCAGAAACAGAATCCCCCAGCCAGGAGGGTGAAACTTTCCCATCATCACTAAAGCTTCAGGACACAAAAGCACCATACCAGATCTGCTTGGAGAGCTTTAGTGAAGCTCTCCAAGCAGCAAATTTTGCCCAGCTCTCTGAAATATTAAGTTCCTGACAGTGCAAGGGACAAGGCCAGGGGAGAAGGGCTGTCCAAGCCACCATGGGGACAGCAGGGCACCAGCACAGCCCTCATATGACACCAAATCCTGCACACCCCAAACTCCATGTTCCCTACATTGAAAATTCCTGCAAAACAACTCTGCCTGAGGGTCCCTTCTGCTCTGTAAAACCCTGGACTGAGCACAGAGACAGAACCAATCCTGTGAGGGACCAAGCAGAATCCTGACAGCCCCTGGGCAGGAGAAGGGCTTGTGTCCTGTGTCCTGAGCCCATTCCCAGCCCCTGGGCAGGGATCCAGGTGAAGCAGAAAAGCATTTTCCACCCTCCCTCTCGCAGGCAAAGCTCCCAGTGGAAAGGAGGCAGGCAGGGAGGGGGAGGCAGCAGCAGCAACAAAGCACTCACCGTTCTTGTCGGCTCTCCGGAAAATCTGCAAGACAAAACACAACAGGAGAGAAGGGCAGCTGAGCAGTGAGCCAGGCAGCACCCAGCACCAAGGAAAAACACCCCCAGGAGCTCAGGGAGAAGCCCCAGCTGTTGGGACTGCACAGGCTGCTCTGTGAAATCCCCTTTACCAATGATTAAACCCATTTCTTGCCCTTAATGCACAGAGTTCTTGGCTGGGTGAGCCCAGCACTCAGAGCAAGCACCTTTAGAGAACACACAGGCAAAGCAGAAAGGACTTTGCTGCATCCTTGTGATGGCAACTGTTTGATTTTTCAGTCCATTTAAAGGAAAGAACATTAGGAACAAACCCAGTCTGTAAGGAAGCACTTTGTGCATCTCCAGCACTCCAGCATCTGCATCAAGGAGCAGCTCCTGCCCTGAGCTTTGTAAGCAGCCCTCAGCACAGCCCTTCCCACAGCTCCTCGGCATGCACACTCACTGTAATTAATCATTAATGCATTAATTAATCTGGAACTGCTTCTGGCACAGGGCACAGCTGGAGAGCTGCTCCAGTTCAGGGTCTCAGCACAAATTCCCAACCATGCCCCAGGAGAGAGCTGGGGCTGCTCAGCCCTGCTGGGATCTGATTCACCAGGGGTTAGTGGGGCTGACTCCAGTGAGGAGCAGCATCACTTCTGAACCTGGCAATGTTTTCCCAGAGCAAAACATACAAGGTTTTGTCCAGCACATCCTAATGGAGGCAACAACAGAAAATTGTCAATGTGGAAGCTGTCCTTTATCATCCTGGCTTATGGCTGCATTTCTCTTCACAGAGAACAGCAAGGCACAACTTCCCAAGAATATTTCTGGGAATCACAGAGAGAAACCTCAGAGAACAATAAGAACAATTCTTATCTCATTTACTGCTCCTCTTGTTGTTCACAAGTGGAATGCATTGTGGAAGATTGTTTACCTGAAGGGAATTGATAATTGGATTCTGTTGTGAGTGTTTTGATTCACTGACCAATTGAATCCACATGTGTGTGTGTGTTGGGACTGTCACTGACAGGACATTCTGGGCAGTTGAGTGGAATTGAGTGCTTGTGCAGATTCAGTGTAATATAATATGGAATAATACAGTATAATAAAATAATTAATTAATTAGCCTATATATATTAAAATAATAATTAATTAGCCTTCTGATAGCGATAGAGTCGACCTCATCATTCCTCCCTTTGTTGGGGTTGCCTTGATTTACTATCCTGGCTGATGAAAAAATCTGCAGGTCTGAAGAAAGATTAGGAATGAAAAAAGGCCAGAAAAGGAGACAGAACTGTTCTATTCTTGTCCCCAGGCCAGCTCTGGAGCAGCCTCAGTGGCTGTGTAGGCAGAGGCACCGCTGCTCCTCCTGCACCACCTACCACCAGCTCTGTGTCCTGAGGCCCTGGCATCCCCCTGAGAAACTGAAGCAAAGTAGAAGCTGCCCAGGAAAACCCCCCAAGGGTCTGGCTTGCAGCTGGGCAGAGGCTTTTCTAGGGCTGGTGCTCCCTGGTTCTTTCCCTGGGAATCAGGAGCAGCTCCTTGTAGGATGCTCCTGTGAGCACAGCGAGCTCCTCCTGCCCCAAGCTGAGGAGCAGGAGCTGCCTTGGGCTGGGCAGCATCAGGGAACCATCCCCAGGACCCCAGCTGGCCAGGAAAGGGGGTGAGCACTCTCTGAGCACCACACAGCACACACTGAGTGAGATGGGAACCTGCAGCTCCCTAACAGTGGTGAATTCTCTGGATTTTAGAGCAAAGTTTTCTCCAGGCTAACAGGTTCCTTGCAGGGTCTCATGGCTGCAGGGGCAGCACCCGTGGTATTGTATGTACAGTATTTATTACAATTTATGTAATTTATTTACAGTATTTATTGTATTACAATTTTAAATTTGTATTTATTGTATTCCTGTCCCAAAAAAGGCAAGAATGATGAATCTGACTCCATGGTCTCAGAAGGCTCATTTATTACTTTATGATACTATATTATATTAAAGAATACTATACTAAAGAATACAGAAAGGATACTTACTGAATGCTAAAAAGATAATAATGAAAACTGGTGACTCTCTGCAGAGTCCTGACACAGCTTGGCCCTGATTGGCCAAAGAGTGAAAACAACTCCCAGCAGAATGCAATGGAACAATCAATTACCTGTGGGTAAACAACCTCCAAACACATTCCACATGTGAGCACAACACAGGAGAAGCAAATGAGAGAAAAATTGTTTTCCTAGCAAAGGGATTTTTCAGAAAATATCATAAGTACACTGAGGAGGTCTCTAATCTGGGGTGAGCCCATCCTCAGCAGGAGCCTCATCACACAGAGTGGATGCCTGTTCCTCACTCACAAGGCTCAGTGAGTTACACGAGCCAGCGCACACCTGACAGCTGCCTGGAGCTCCAGTGGCACAGGCAGGAGCTGTGAGAGCCCCGGGGGCAAGGCCATGTCTGCTGCAGGGCCCCCGTTGCGGTGTGATGTCCGGGTTTGCCTCGGATACCCCGGGTCCCTCCCCTGAAGATTCCCTCCCAGGTGTGTCAGTCCTCTCTCCTTTCCCCTCCCAGCACTGTTTGTCAGTCCTGGCATTCCCGAAGGCATCGAGTGATTGGCAGATTCACAGGATGCCCTCTACCCCTGGGGGGCATTGGGCCATCCTGGTGTCCTTTGTCCCTTTGTCCCTCCCCTCCTGTCCCTGCTTGGTGGCTCCCTGCCCCTCTCCTGGGGTTAAAAGAACAGCAGTCATGGGGTCAGGGAGTTCTGCTGGAGCTGGTGCTGCATTCAGAGGCCTGTGGGCCAGAATAAAGCTCTGGATCCAAACCCTCCATCAGAACCGACTCCTTTCCTTCACCATCGCCTTAAAGCTTCTCTGGCAGAGGGAAACCTGAGGAGCAGCCCCTGTTATGGGGGGAAGCTCCATCCCAGCACCACCAGAGCTCCTGCAGGCCTGGACTTGTCCCCACGGGCCCAGTGCAGCACCCAGCCAGGCAAAGGTGTCTGTGGGGTGAAACACCACACACCCAGGCAGCCAAAGTGTCTGTGGGGTGAAACACCACACACCCAGCCAGCCCAAAGTGTCTGTGGGGTGAAACACCACACACCCAGCCAGGCAAAGGTGTCTGTGGGGTGAAACACCACACACCCAGCCAGCCCAAAGTGTCTGTGGGGTGAAACACCACAGTGCCACTGTTTGGTTCAGCATCAAGGGCCAGACAAGCTCAGGCACGTCCCATTCTGCTATGTTGGTAATAATTTACCAATATAGCCTGGCATGGCAGGGCTGTGGCTCTGACTGCCAGCAGCCAGCCCATCCCTGCCTGAGCCCAGGACCAGCTCCAGCCCATCCAAGCCAGCACAGAGCCCCTTCCATGCTCCACAGGGCCAGTGCTGTCCCTTCCCTGAGCACAGCACCTGCTCAGGGATGGCAGCTGAGCGCTGTCCCCAGTGGGGACAGCACCCTGGGACAAAGCCAGGGGAAGGTGATGCAAAGCCAGGCTGAGAGTGCGATTAGGATCCTCCAAGGAATCCCTCTCTTGCCTCAGGGTGCAGCCCCAGAGCACAGGGGCACTGCCTGGAGCCCAGGATGTTTCCCTCAGCCCTTGGGCTTGTGCCCAAGCAGCCGCAGCCTCACCAATACCAATGGAACAGGCACTGAAACAGCATTTATTTATAGGAGGAGCCCCACACGTACCTCAGAAAGGAAGGAGATTATAGGATTCCTCCCTGCCTGAAGGTCTGGAGGCAGCTGTGGTACTGGGGAGGGGACAGCTGCCCTGGGGACAATGTGACAGGCTGGACAGGCTGCAGCCAGGCCGCAGAGTGCCATCCTTCCTGCAGCTCCCGTGTCCCGGGAGGGGACAGAGCAAGCCCCGAGGCTGAGGGATGAATCTCCCCAAGGCTGGAGATGCCGCACAGGGCCATGGCAGCACTGCGGCTCGCACCGCGCCTGCAGCGAAGCGTCTCAGGCAAAACCCTCCTCCTCCTCCTCCTCCTCACTTCTCCCAAAGGCAGGAGATGTGCTGGCAGGTCCCAGAGGAGCAGCAGCCACGGGATGTGCAGTGGGCAGCTCTGTCGGGGGCAGGCGGGGATCCTGCCCTGCTGCCGGGGGATGCTCACCCCGACCAGCCTGGGTGTCACAGACATCTTTTATGGAAAATCCTTTCCTTAGGATTTTTCCTCCTGAGAAGCTGGGAGGCCTCAGGAACAAAATGTAAACATTGACTATCTGCTGCTGTGGAATGCAACAGGTGCATCTGTGATTGGTCTCATGTGGTTGTTTCTAATTAATGGCCAATCACAGTCAGCTGTGACTGTGACTCTGTCCGAGCCACAAGCCTTTGTTATCATTCCTTCTTTTTCTATTCTTAGCTAGCCTTCTGATGAAATCCTTTCCTCTGTTCTTTTAGTATAGTTTTAATGTAATATATATCATAAAATAATAAATCAGCCTTCTGAAACATGGAGTTAGATCCTCATCTCTTCCCTCAGCCTGAGATCCCTGTGAACACGGTCACACCTGGGAGCAGCTGGGCACCGGCCAAGTGCCCCAGAGCCAAAGGGACAGAGATGAAACTCACCCTGCCGAGCTCTGGGGCAAGGATGGGAGCAAAGGAGTCATAGGGTAGAGGAAGAGAAGCCGCCAGAACCCGGAAAGCAGCTGCTAGCGTTGTTAACATTTCCCATTTTAATTGCTTTAATGACACCCTGAGGGATGGATGTGCGACTCAGCGAGTGCCCCGAGGAGCGGAGCTGGAACACAGCTGTCACCACCCGCCCCCTCCTGCCCACCTCCCCTCAGCCGAGTAATTAGCGCGGTTAATGATGCTGGCAGCCCGAGCCCCCCAGGCAGGAGAGAGACCCTGACCCCAGCTGGCAGCTGAGCGGCACCACGGCTTCCCAGCGCCTCCTGGCCATGCCGGGGGGTTTGGGCTGGACCAGACGTGGCATTCACCTTCCCAAAGTGCTGCCTGGGATCTGCTGTTCCCCTCCTCTGGCATGGGCTGGGGCACGGGGTGAACCTGGAGTGGGTCAGGATGGAGATGGCAGCTGGGACATGACAGCTGGCACCGACCTGGGCTGTGCCAGCGCCCGGGCACCCCATCCTTAATTGCCTTTCTCCTCCTCCTCGGGCACCCCATCCTCGCTGCTGTCCCCGCATGTCCCTGGTCCCCAGGGTGGCTCGGAGCTCAGCGGTACCGGACACTCGGCAATGCCAGGACTGTCACCAGGGCGATTTGGGCAGGAGCAGGAGGGCCGGAGGTGCTCCAGGGGTGGCTCCGTCCCGGGCTGTGCCCCTGGCCCTGGCACACGGCCGGCATGCAGCCGCTTTACCCCTGGAGCCCCGGCCCCTGGCACAGGAGGGGACGCGGTGTGACAGCAGGAACCGTGCCAGCATCCCCGAACACAAAAAGCCACCACCTGCATTCCCAACTCCCCCGTGCCACCCACAGCCGCCAGGATGCCGAGGCAACCTCCAACCCGCCCGGAGCATCCTCCTCCCCAATCCCGGAGCGTCGGGAGCGGGCAGGGACACGGCTGCACCCGGGGGCTGCCGCAGGCACCGCTCTGCTGGATGCCATGGCTGTGAACAGCCCCAGGGAACCTTCCACGGCGTTCCTGCCACACAGCTCCCGCTGCGGGAGTCATGACAGCCAGCTCTGGATGAGGCGTGGGCTGCTCCCAGCCACCAGAGGCCCAGCATTCAGCAGAAGGACACGACATCATTACTGAAGCCATCACGACCAGGCTGGCAGGGGCACATCCCCCGGGCCGGTTCCTGCGGGAAGGAGCCCCACCGAGTGGGACACGGGCTGCGGGGTCCCCCCGCGGTACTCACGTCGTGGAAGATGGGCAGCGGCTGGCGGCGGGGCTTGGGGCCGCGATCTGCGGACAGCAGGCACACGGCCAGCAGCTCGGCACACGACATCATGGTCCCGCCGGGCGCGGTGCTGCGGGCAGCGGAGCGGGGCCGGGGGTGCGGTGCCTTAGGGCGCGGTGCGGTGCCCCGGGATGCGGTACGGTTCCGCAGGGCACGGCTTCGGTGCGGCGCCTGGGATGCGGCGCAGAACCGCAGGGCACGGGTTCGGTGCGGTGCCCTGGGATGCGGTGCGGTGCCCGGGATGCGGTACAGAACCGCAGGGCACGGTCTCGGTGCGGTACCCGGGGATGCGGTGCGGTGCCGCAGGGCAGGAGCGCTGGTGTAAGGATGGGTTCGGTGCGGTGCCGTAGGACGCGGTGCGGTACCGCAAGGCACGGCTCGGTGCGGTACCGTAGAGATGGGCTGGGTGCGGAAAGAACAGCCTCGGTGCGGTAGGGATGGGTCTGGTTTCGTGCCTTAGCGATCAGCTGCGTGCCGGAGGGATGCGTTCGGTTCTGTTCGATGCTGTAGGGATGGGTTCGGCAGGGATGGTTCGGCTGGGCTCAGGTCGGTTCGGCAGGGTGGCGTGGCTCGGCTCGGCTCGGTCCGGTCCGTGTGCCGGTCGCGCCCCGCCGATCCCGACTCAGCCAAGCGGCTCCGCCGCCCCAGCCAACTTTGCCTCCGCGGAGGGCCCGCCCCCGCACTCATTCAATTGGCCATGAGCTGTGATTGACATCATCAATCACCAATGGGCTTGGCGTAAGGGAGAGGGGCGGGGCCGCGCTGGGTCCGGGTGCCCGCTCGCCGCTGGGGCGGTCCCAGTTGGACCCAGAACAGCCCCGTGGGCTCCCAGTGCTGGGTTGTGTGGCCGTCCCCGAGTGTCCCATGTGACCATAGCTATCAGTGGTGGCCCCACAGCAGCCCTGGGTGCCCCAGTTGGCCCCAGGGTGGCCACAGGTGGTCTCAGTGTGGTCACTGTTGGCCCCACAGTAACACTGGGTGCTTCAGCTGGCCCTGGGGTGGCTCTGGTCTGGTGATGGATGGTCCCAGTGTGGTCGTTGTTGACCCCACCTTAGCCCTGGGTGCCCTAAGCGAGGCCCCAGTTGGTCCCAGTTTGACTGTGAGTGGTCCCAGTGTGGTTGCTGTTGACCCCACCATAGTCCTGATCACACCAATGTGGCCCTAGTTGGTCCCAGTTCAGCCATGGATGGTCCCAGTGTGATTGCTCTTGCCCCCTGGGTAGCTCTGGTTGCCCCAGATGGCCCTGGGACTGCCCCAGTTTGACCATGGGTGGTCATAGTGGGGTCATGGCTGGTCCTAGCATGGCTTTGGTTGTCCCACTGTGGCTCCAGTTGGTCCCAGTTTGACCACAGATGGTCCCAGTGCAGTTGCTGTTGGCTTTGAGATAGCCCTGATTGTCCCAGTTGGTCCCAGTTTAACCACAGGTGATCCCAACATGGGCACTGACAGCACTGGGAAAGTCCTGCTTTCCTCAGATGGCACTGGGTTGGGCCCAGTTTCACCGCAGGTGGTCCCACTGTGGTTTTGGTGGTCCTGGAGTGGTCCCCTGACACCCAGGCTGGTTCCAAATGAGTTCCTGGTGGTGCCCCTCCATGCCCTCAGTGCCAGGCAGCCTTTGCTCCGAGCTGCTTCCCTCTGGAGCAACATGCCAGGATCCTGGTACCGCCAGGGATGGGAACCCCCTGCCCCAGCAGGCTGGGGGACACGAGGAGGAGGAAGAGGATCTGTCCCCATCCCTTGCCTGGCACAGGCACCTGGGAGCTTGTGCCTCCATTCCAGGATTTCACTTTCGGAGAAAGGGACATGAACCTGTTTTTTCTTGGATTTTGCAGAATTCCAGGCAGGCTTTGCCTCCCTCAGCACACCTCTGCTTTCACAGGGAGCTCTCCAGGACACCCTGATTGCTGAGCTCAGCTCTGCTTGAGCCTGGTCTCAGATCCAAGCCCCAACGTGACCCAGTGCAGCACGTGGAGCTCCCTCACCTCCTGCTCCCCCTGGGACAACATGCTCCAAGCTGAGCCCAAGGCATCACAGCTATTTTTACCATCTCCCAGCTGTTCCAGGTGTATGCAAAGCAAAAGAGGTGGAAAAAGCCCAGCTGGGCCCTGGCAGGGGCATCCAAGGGCTCCAGGGTGCACGTGCACTCCCTGCCCTTGGCACGGGGCTGTCCCTGTCCCCAGGGAGGCACAGAGCTCCAGGGGCTGGAGCTGCTGAGCACAACCATCACCAAATCCATCTGAAATGGGAGCAGGAGCAGAGCACAGGCCAGGGGTACAGCAGGGACAGGGGCTCACCTTGCATGGAGCAGGGAAGGGGCTTGGGTGATGGTGAGGCTTTGCCCTGGATCAAAATATCCCCCTTGGAAGGGCTTCCCACACTCCCATCTGCCCCAAAACCCCACACTTGGTGCCCAGTGGGATCCCTGGGAGTCAGTGTGGGTTTCCATGTGGGAAGGAGCAGCCTGAGAGTGAAGGGAACTTCAGGCTGATGGCAGGAGGTGGCAGGTGTGACTCTGTTCACAGGGGTCTGAGGATGAGGGAAGAGATGAGGATCTGACTCCATGTTTCAGAAGGCTGATTTATTATTTTATGATATATATTACATTAAAACTATACTAAAAGAACAGAGGAAAGGATTTCATCAGAAGGCTAGCTAAGAATAGAAAAAGAAGGATTGATAACAAAGGTTTGTGGCTCGGACAGAGTCACAGAGTCATAGTCACAGCTGACTGTGATTGGCCATTAATTAGAAACAACCACATGAGACCAATCACAGATGCACCTGCATTCCACAGCAGCAGATAACCATTGTTTACATTTTGTTCCTGAGGCCTCGCAGCTTCTCAGGAGGAAAAATCCCAAGGAAAGGATTTCCCATAAAAGATGTCTGTGACAGACAGGTGCTCCCAGTCCCAGAGAGCCACAGCAGGGAAGGGGGACATGGCCCAGGTGTGGGGGACACCAGGGCTCTGCTCTGCTCCCCAGCACTTCAGCGGGGAGGAATTCAAGGGAGCAGCCACTCAACAGCATCCCAGAAATAAACAATGCTGCTCCTTACCTTCCTGAGCTCCCTCCTTTGGAGGAAACAGGAGAGGGTTGGAAATAGGGAAGGGTGGGGTGGGATGGGATACAGAGGTGGGGCTGGACACTCCTGCCTACAGAGACCCCAAACCCCCCTAGGACCCTCTAAAGGGGATCAGATTAAAGGTACAAACCCTTATGGGGGGCGTTAATGCCCCTGCCAGCCTGTCCTGGAGCTCACCCCACTGTGGAGCTCTCCTGATTCCCCAGATCCCAACCCTACAGCCCATGGCCAGGACACCCCAGGGCTGCTGTTGGTATTTAATTCCAATACCTGGGCTCAGCACCGTGGCCACATCCTGCCCAGCATTTCCCAGTGCCACTGGGGTCACCATGGTCCCTGTGGGGTGACACTCCTGGCAATGAGCTGAGAGCCCAAGGATGAGTGCAAGGTGCCAGCCCCTGTCCTGCTGCCTTCACCTGGCACAGAAAAGCAGCTTTGCAGCAGATAAATCAAACCAGGCAGTGCCTGGGGCTGCCTCCCAGCGCTGCCATGTGCTCTTCTACCATCAGCTCCCTCTCCAGGCACCCGAAATAGCAGAGGGAAGCCCTTCAGCTGCATCATGAATCATCCTGGGAGGCACAGTGGTTATTTTTACGTGGCTCACGTGGAGCTGGGCAGTGCTGCTGCAGTGGGACACAGCCCTGTCCCTGTGGTGGTGTTCACAGGGGTGCCAGGATGAGGGAAGAGATGAACCTTCCACGTTTCAGAAGGCTGATTTATAAAAATATTAATTTATTAAAATATTTTATAAAATTTTAAAAATATATTTTAAAATAGAAAATATTATTTTATGGTATATATTATATTATTAAAAGAAAATTATATATTATAACTATACTAAAAGAATAGAAGAAAGAATTTCATCGGAAGGCTAGCAAGCAATAGAAAAGAATGATAATAAAATCTTGTGACTGCTCACAGCCTCAACACAGGTGGTTTTCATTGATCATCAAGTTAAAAAAAATTCACATGCTGGGTAAACAATTCTCTAAATCTCATTCCAAAGCAGGAAAACATGGAGAAGCTGAAGCTTCTCAGCTTCTCAGGAAAAAAGATCCTAAGAAAAGGATTTTTCATAAAATCTGTCTGTGACACTTTGCCTTCTCTCGGGGGAAAGAGGCAGAGCTGTGCTGCTGCTGTGGAGCTGGGGATGGCAGTGCAAATCCTCTCCCCTCTCCTGTGCCCCCTGGATCCCATAAAAACCATTTCCTGTGCTGGGGTGTAGGAGTGTTGGGGGTAGGATGGTCAGGACAGACGGACACGAGAGATCTCTGCAGCCAGGGCTGGAACTTGGGGTTCATTGCAAAGGGCCTGGGGGCAGGGCCCTGCTGGGAGCTGCCAGACACAGCCCAGAGCAGGCCCCAGAGAGGGAGAGAGAAAGAGAGAGAAGGCAAGAGAGTGGTAAAGAGGATGAGAGAGAGCAGAAGAGTAAAAGAGAGTGAGAAGATGAGTAAAAGAGAGGATTAGAGAGTGAGGTTCCCGTTCCAATACCATAAATCTTCTTCTGTGTTGAATATTCTGATTCTCACCAACCAATCTAGTACAAGATACAAATCCTACAGCATTTCCATACAGCCTATAAGAATCATTACATTACCACACTGTGTTACATTTTAAACCCTAAAAACTCCTCTTTGGGCCCCTTCTGCCAAGCTGTAGGGTCTGCTCTGACCCTTGGGCCTGTCTGCAAGCAGAGGGTGTTGCTCCATCAAAAGGGGATCACCTTCAGCTGGCCATGCCATTGTTTTCCAGTTGTTCAGTAACTGAGGGATCTCAAAGCTTGCTTTCATTTCAATCTCACTTATAGTTTCCATAGTCTCAAAATCTTTTTCCAGGCAATCATATTGATAAGGCTTTCCTGTTTCATCCTCCCCAACACTCTGTCTCTCCCTTTTGCAGCACTACAGATCACCATCACCATCAGGATCCATCACCTCAAGACTAAGCAGAGGAGAGGGGATGGCTGGGCAGGAGCTGGCATGGGCTGGGCTGGGCACTCTGCAGTGTTGGGTACCTGTTGCTGATTCCCTGACTTCTGGGTTATGGCTGGGCCCTCCCTGGGGGCTCCCCTGTTGGGGGACACCCTCCTGGGGTGGTTCTGTGTCAGGAAAGAGACACACACTGGATCTTTTTGGTCTTCAGGTTCTTGTTTATTGTTATCTTATCTAGAGTTTTGCATGCTGTCCACACCAGGCTCAGTGCACAGGAAAAGCACCACAAAAATGGCCAACAATCTCTCGTTCCAAGGTCTTTTAAGACTAAACTATCCAATTAAGAGCTGACACCTGGATTATTTTCCCTTTTAACCCAATAACTGATCCCACAGAGCCCACAATGGGGACTTTTCTGCCCAATTACAAAATGCCACCCAAACCCATGGAGAAGGTGTGGGAAGAGAGGCACAAGGGTGCCGGCAGGATGCCAGGCAGTGTGGTGGGCTCTCTGTGCCACCCAGCAGCCTGTGCCGAGCTGGGATCCCATTGCCTGCCGCTGCAGGAGCAGGGGGAGTTTACACAACGTGCTCAGGGTGAAATATTTATCAGGCTGTTTAAAGGAAAACCAGGCAGGAGGAGGGGAGAAAGGGCACAAACACAGGCAGGAAGGAGCACGGCCCTGGCTGTGCCACTAGGGAGCCCCGGAGCCCCATCCTGGCTGCCTGGAGCCCCTGGGAACCCCAAGCTCCCCTCCCTGGGGATCCCCAGTGTCCGTCAGTCCTGCTGTGCTGCAGAGGGATCAGGGCAGGGCTGCTGCTGCTGGCAGTGTGTCTGTCCCCAGGCAGCAAGGACACAGGGACCTCGAACTTTGGGCCAGAGAGCTGTGCCAGCAGGTGCCTTGGGGCAGCACCAAGGGCTGGGTGAACGGGGAAAGCTGGGAACTCAGTGCAGGGAGTGGCTTCACACTGGCCCCATGCTGTAGCCGTCGGAACTCAGCACATCCCTCCGGGTGCCCAGAGTTCCCAGGACCCCATCGGGGGGCTCAGAGACCCTGGCACACAGCCCAGAGCACCTGAGGATTTGATTGTGACCCTTGGAGCAAGTTACCAGCTTAGTATGAGGACCTGAAAGTCACACAGGTTTGAATGGTGTAATAACAAAATGATCACAGGGTGAAAATGTAGATTTTAGGATTTTTGGTATGGGGGTTATGGGGACAAGATGGAGGAACTTGGGCATGTCCAGCCTTCCTTCTTCTTCTTGTTCTCCATTTTCTGCAGTGATGTTGGCACTTTGGGATTGGTTTAGGGTAGAAGTGCACTGTCTAACATAGGTGATGGGTATTGGGAATTAAGTGTAAATATGTTATATGTAGTTTGTAGTATAAAAGGACAACACAGAGTGCCTGTGGCTGCCCTGCTGAGCAGATCTCTGCCGGGCAGAGAGAAAATTTTATAGATCAGAATTAATAAACAGCCTCAAGATCGAAAAGTGAAGAGTCCAGACTCGTTCTTCAGTTGCACGGGCCGAAGCAGAGACACCCTGCACATCTCGGGGCAGCAATTATCAACAGCAACCTGAGACAGCCCCAGCCAGGAAAATGCTGCCCCAAAACCAGGGGGAAGGCAGGGAGGGAACCAGGCACGAGAGGAGCCAAGTGGGGACAGGGGCTGCTGGAACGAAAGCAAACCCCCTCCAGCCCCATCACCCCATCCTCCTGCAGCTCAGCCTCTTTGGGGGAGCAGGGAGGGCAGGGTCAGGCCCGGATCCCACCCTGGGGGGGACCAAGCACCAAAGCACCTCTGGCAGCCCCAGGTAAGGACATACCTGGGCATGGATTTCAAGTCCAAAATAACCCCAAACCTCTCAATTTCTCCCACCTCCCACCACCCCTCACAGCCCCAGGCACCTGAGCACAGGCAGAGGGCAGAGTCAGTAGAAACCTTTATTAAACACAAAGCTCCGAGGAACACAAGCTCGTTAAATGGCAGTAAAAGTGAAAGTGCGTCTCCAGCTCGGTCCAGGGGCACCCCAGGACCCCCCTCCCCTCCTCTCCCAGCCCCAGTGGCCTGGGCATGGGCAGCCAGGGCCAAAGGGCTGCACAGGGAGGGGAACGAAAGCCTGGAGACAGCACAGTTGGGTGCTCACCTGCAGAAATGCTCCCCCTGGCCACCTCTGTGTCCCCTGAGGGGACAAGCACACGGTGCCATGGCCACCAGCCCCGTCCCCACTGCCACCTGCCACAGCCATGGCCTTGCCAGCCCCGTTCTGGACCCAAGCAAAGCCCGGATGTGCTGGTGGGACCCTGGTGACACCCTCCATGTCCCACCAGCACCATCCTCCTGCTCCCTCCATGTCCTGGGAGAGCTCCACACGCCATAAATAATAAATAAATACCCCACGCTCAGCCAGGCCGTGGGCAGCCCCCAGGCAGGGGGACAGCCTTGAGCCAGCACCCCCCACACCTCCACCACCCCCTCCCAGCACAACAAAAACTCTCAGCACCCCCACTCTGCTGTACAGCCCCCCCAAACCCCCGTGGAAATGAAACGCTGTCCCCAGGGGACAATAATAAATTAATCAAATCATTAATCTATACACAGGACTGCTTAAAGCTCTGCAACGGGCTCCTGGGGGGCAGTGGCTCTGCCCTGGGCAGTGCCCCTGATCAGGGCCCTATGGGGGGGCTCCCCAAGATGGGAACCCCACCCTGGCATCCTCCCCGTGGGGCTGGAGCTGGGGATGCCACCGGGCTGGAGGGATAACAAGAAAATATTGCAAAAATGGGTGGGGAACAGGGGGCACGGGAGCCAGAGGGGCTGCCCTGCCCTGGCACTGCCCCAGGCACCCAGGAGGGCTCAGCCTCAGAAGTCCAAGGGGGTGAAGTCCCCAAAGTTGCAGTCGAAGAGCTCGCTGATGCCCTCGCCCTCCTCCAGCCCGAAGTGATAGTCCTGTGCCTGCGGCGGCGACAGGTTGATGAACTCATCGGGCAGGAAAGCCGCCAGCTCCTCCCTGCTCTGCTCCAGCAGCATGTCCATGGAGGCCAGGGGGGACAGGCTCACCTCCTCCTCCTCCTCCTCCTCCTTGGGGCCCTTGCTGGGCAGCGTGCTCGGCCCTGGCAGCAGCGCTTCTGTGGGCATGGCAACAGCTGTAAATCCCATAATACTCCCCCGAAGAAACCCCAAAAAAGGCTTTTGTGCCTGGGAGGATCCTGCCTTCCCACCTCCCTGCCTTGCTGGGGTGCCTGAGCAGCGTGCCAGCTCCTTGCTTGTGTCACTACAGAGAGGCTGAGAGCCACCATGACATCCCACCAGCTCCCTGATGTCCCCAGCCCCCTTGTGTCCCCAGCTCCATTGTGACCCCAGCTCCATTGTGTCCCCAGACCCCTCATGTCTCCAGCTCCCTTATGTCCCCAGGCTCCTTGTGTCTCCAGGTCCCTCATGTCCCCAGCTCTGTGTCCCCAGCCCATCCCTTGTGTCCCCAGGCCCTTCATGTCCCCAGGCCCTCCCTTGTGTTCCCAGCCGTCTCATGTCCCTGGGCCCCTTGTGTCCCCATCTCCCTCATGTCCCCAGCTCATTTCCCCAGCTCTCTCATGTCACCAGCCCCCTCATGTCCCCAGGCTGTCCCCAGCCCCACCTTGCTCTCCAGGCAGCAGAGGCATGTTCACATCCTGGGCAGGATGCAGGAGCAGGGGGCCTCTGGGCTGTGAGTGGCTGGGAGGAGAGTCCTCAGGAGGGGCTTTGAAGGGGCTCTTGACAGGGCTGCAGACCCCCGAGCTGTCCTCGGGGCACAGGAACACATCAATGGGGCCCTGAGTGCTTCTCAACGAGACCTGGAACGCCTGGGGAGGGGACAGGAGTGACACAGGGTGGCACAAGGACAGACAGAGTGTTGGGGAAGATGAAACAGGAAAGCCTTATCAATATGATTGCCTGGCAAAAGATTTTGAGAATATGGAAACTATAAGTGAGACTGAAATGAAAGCAAGCTTTGAGATCCCTCAGTTACTGAACAACTGGGAAACAATGGCATGGCCAGCTGAAGGTGATCCCCTTTTGATGGAGCAACACCCTCTGCTTGCAGGCAGGCCCAAGGGTCAGAGCAGACCCCACTGGCTTGGCAGAAGGGGCCCAAAGAGGAGTTTTTAGGGTTTAAAAAGTAACACAGTATGGTAATGTAATGATTCTTATAGGCTGTATGGAAATGCTGTAGGATTTGTATATTTTACTAGATTGGTTAGTGAGAATGAGAATATTCAACACAGAGGGTGATTTATTGTATTGGAACAGGAACCTCGCTCAGTTATGCTTTTACTCTTTATCCTTTTGCTCTCTCCTCCTCTCATCCTCTCCTCTCTGGGGCCTGCTCTGGGCTGTGTTTGGCAGCTCCCAGCAGGGCCCTGCCCCCAGGCCCTTTGCAATGAACCCCAAGTTCCAGCCCTGGCTGCAGAGATCTCTCGTGTCCGTCTGTCCTGACCATCCTGCCTCACAATGCTCCTACAGCAGAGAACCCTGGGCTGCTCAGGGAGGGCACAGGAGGAGCAGAGCGTGACCCCAACTCACCTCTGCAGGGTCTGACACCTGCAGCTGGGTCTCTGGGGGGGCTTTGATCACCATCACCATTTGCTCCGCGGGGTCCACGATGCTGCGGAGGTCCTGGCAGGTCACATAGGCTGCGGTGGGGCGGGTCAAGGAAGGGACACACAAGGGGATGTGGGCTGAGCACCGCCCTGCCTGCGCCTCCGGGGCTCAACCACAGCCCCACCCAGCCAGCCCCGCCCCACAAGCAAAGGATATTGCTGGTTGGCGGGGTCCTCGGTGAGCAGGCGCAGCTGCACCGTGCACATCTGGATGAGGTCATCCAGCTGCCGCTCGGCCGCCTGCAGCTCCCGCAGCTCCTTCTCCAGCAGCCGGTGCCGGCCTGGCGCTCCCACGGTGGCCTGGCTGCCCCTGGGGAGCACCGTGCCCATCAGCAGCCAGCCCCCACAGCTTGCTGTGCCCCCAAGGAGAACCAGCCCTGCAGGGGTTTTTTAGCAGCAGAGCATTCCCCAAGGCTGGGTGCAGCCCCACCACTCCCCTGGATGACTTGGGGGGCCCCAGGGGACACACAGGAGTTTCCTGCCACTGAGCACAGCCCTCCCTGCAGCAGAAGCTCTGGTGACCCCACCCTGAAACTCCCCACCCAAGTAAGACCATCCTCCACCCAGACAGCTCCCCCACCCCAGGCACAGCCCCATGAGGCCAGGGACGTACAGCCACTGGATGTGGTTCTTGGATTTCTTGGTGATGAGCTGTATGCCCTCCAGGACGTTGGTGATGTCGTAGATGCGCCTCTTCTGCACCTTCAGCACCTCGGCTGCCCAGTTGAGGTCCACCACACCATCTGGGGACTGGCTCAGCAGCTCCAGGAAGCGCTTGGTGGTGAGGTTCAGGGAGGTTTCATACCGGGACTTCTCTCCAGGAGACTTTGCCCCTGCCAGACGTGGAGGACAAGTGTCATTCAGCCACAAGGGAAAGCCAGAGCTGAAAGGTCACAAAACTCCTGCTACCTGCTTGCAGATGGCTTGTGGACCAGTGACCAGGTCTGGCACCCCAAACCCGATCTGTTTTGTCAGGGCAATGGGGTGAGGTGCCCAAATCCCCTGCAGGAAGGAGGTTGCAGCACCTGGCACAGGCTGTGACACCTGTGCTCCGGGTGTGACTGAGACAGAGAGTGGCAGGCAGGGCTCAGGGGGGAGAGCAGCAGGTCCTCCTGGGACACTGCACTGACACCACGCTGACACCTACAGCTGCATCCCACAGGGAGGGCCAGAGCCAGCGCGACACCCAGCAGAAGGGCAGGACAACTGTGCCACCAGCACAGGGCACAGCAGTGAGTGTGGAGAGTGGACAGCCCCAGGGACAGCCCATTCCAAAGGGAGAACCTGCCAGGGATGAGCCTGGGGGAGCAGAGTGGGGCTGCTGGAGCTCTGCTCTGAGCTGGGCTGGCAGGGGGGGCAGCGGGAGTGGAGCTGATACCTTTAGCAGGGTTCCTGGCCTTGCCCCGGCTCACTGGTAAACTCTCCGCTATGTACTGGTGATCCGTCTCCAAGTTCAGCTTCCTCTTCACCTGCAAGGGACGGGGTCAGGCTCCAGTGCTATTGAAGGGTGTCTGCGAGGAACCCCCCAGCACCGTGGGCTACAGACACCCCAGATCCGGGCACAGGGGGTGGCAGGAGCTGTCACACACCCGGCGGGGGTGGGGGGCTGTCCCCACCGCGGGGGCCCTGCCACGCTGCGGGGAGCGCCCCAAAACCGGCAGGGCGGTGGGTGGGGAGGCAAAGCACGGCCCGGCGCCCGGGCCTGCGGCTTCCGGAGCGGCGGCGGGGCAGGGCCGGCCCGGCAGGTGCTGCGTGGCACGGCCCGGCCGTACAGCCTGGCTCAGCCGGGGGCACCGGGCACGGGCTGACACCGAGCGGGGCACGGCATATGGCACGGGGCACAGCACGGAGCGGTACGGCCCGGCTCGGTATGGAGCCCGGTCCATATATAGCACGGCTCGCTGTACAGCCCGGCTCGGTATGGCACAAAGCAGGTCCCGGTATCCAGCCGGGCCCATTGTATAGCCCGGCTCCGTGTACTCCGGTGGGGAATGCGGCCCGGTAGGGTATACGGCCCGGTCGGTACACGGCCGGTTCGAGGCTCAACACTGCACAGCCCGGAGCACAGCCCGAGCCCGCCGCTCCCCGGAGCCCCCGCCCGGCCCCGTCCCCCGCCCCCTCCCCATCCCACTCGCGGGGGTTACCGGCGGGCGGCCCAGCGCGGGCCGTCTGGGCGCGGCGCCGGGGCGGGCGGGCTGCGGCGTAGCGAAGAGCAGGAGGTCGGTATCGGGGTGGCCGCCGCCCGCGGGCTCCTCGGCGGCGGCGGAGACGATCAAGAGGTGCGGGGAGGCGCTGCCCAGCAGCGCTGCCAGCCCCGCCGCGCCGCCCGCCGCCGCCATGGCTCACATGGCAGCCGGTGCCGCCGGTGCGGCGGGCGGCGCGGCAGGCAGGGCGCGGACAGGGGCGCGGCCCATGGCGGGCGCGGGGCCGCTGCGCTCCAGCTCCGGCTCCGGCTCCGCTGCGCCCGCCGCCGGATTGTTCGGCGCGCCGGCCCCGCGCGCCTTTGCGCGCCAAATCCTTTTTGCCGCGAAAAGCGGCGCGAGCCGCCCCGCCGCCCGCCCATTGGCTGCGCCCGCCGCGGCGGGGAGGTAAAGGCGCGCTGCCATTGGCTGGAGCGAGCGGGGAGGCGGGCGGTGCCGCGTGGCCATTGGCGAGCGGGGGCCGCGCTGACAGGCGGCCAATCAGCGGCGTCGCGCTGGGGCGGCGGCCAATGGGAGCGCGGCTCGGGGACGCGGCGGGGGCGGCGCGTGGGTGCGGCGCGCGCTGTGTGTGTCCCCCCCCGGGAGTGTCCCCTCCCGTGTCCCTGTTTGTGTCCCCCATAGGAGTGTCCCTCTTTGTGTCCCCCACGGGGTGTTCCCCCCTGTCCCTGTTTGTGTACCCTGGGTCTCCCCTTAGGGGTGTCTCCTCCCGTGTCCCTCTTTGTGTCCCCCTCGGGGGTGTCTCCTCCCATGTCCCTCTTTGTGTCCCCCTCGGGGGTGTCCCCTCCCCTGTCCCTGTTTGTGTCCCCCTCTGAGGTGTCCCCTCCTTGTGTTCCGCCGCAGGTTCCTCGCTCCGACCCGGCCCCAGCTCCCGGTTTTCCCCCGTGGGGAGTTCCAGGCTCGGTCCCGGCCCGGGCTCAGCCCCGCCGGGCTGACGGGCTCCGGTGTGGCCGCTCCCCGCCCCGGTGCCCGGCAGGACGGGCCACGCACTCACGAGCAAAGTTCAGCTCGCTCCGTGCGCTGCGGGCTCCACCCCGCCTCGGGTGTCACTGCTGGGGAAGGGGGTGGCTTTGGGCTCTGCAGGGTGTCCCAGGCTGTCCCTGTGTGTTCCCCCTGCCCTGGGGTGACAGCCAGCCCAGCCCAGCCTTGCTTTGGGGACATCACTGCTGCTCAGCCGTGCTGGGGCAGGGGCTCTCCTGTCCTGCGGGGCCAGGCGCCTGCAGGGCAGGATTTTAGTCCAAAAGTGCTGGAGCGATGCAGGGCTCAGCTCAGGGTTGCCCTTGCTCAAAGCAGCCCCGAGATCACGGGTGAGGCTGTGGAGCAAATCTGGAGATTTCAGGCTCACGCTGCTTTAGGGATCCAGCAGGCACAGAAACCCCGGGATGCTGCAATCTGCTCCATCCGCTCGGCGTTGTGTTTCCGAACACCGAACAGCTCCTTCAGGACTGCCTGATAACCCCGCAGAGGGCAGAGGAAAAGCTCTGCCGGCAGCACAACCTGCACTTGACCGTGCCAGGCGCTCTCTGCGGCCGTGGCACCGTGTGGCAGGGGACAGGCAGGGACACAGGGCCAGCACACGGAGCCGGGAGTGGCCCCATGTGCTGAGAGAGATGAGAGTCCACCCACAGACACGGGACAGGCGGCTCCCAGCGCCACGATCTGCTGCCTGCAGGACACTGATAGCCTCTGCTGCATGAGGAAGCAAAATGAAAAAGGAAAAAAGTACATCCTGCTAATAATAATTAAAAACAAAAAAAAAAAAAAAAAAAAAAAAAAAAATTTCAAGATTAGGCCTTTTGCAGAGCCCAGATGTGGGGAAGCTCTTGAGGAAAGTGTGGAACAGGGTCTAATTCAATCACTCAAACCCCCACTGAGCCAAGCCCAGGGTTTCACCCCTCTGTGCCCCCCAGGAACTGCTCCACGTGTCCCTGGGGGTTTTTGGTGGAGCACAGTGGCCCCCAGCCTGCTGCTGGTTGCTGGTGCCAGGCAGGACTGGGAGCCAGCGCTGGCTCCTGCCCCAGCCCGGCTGCCAAGCCTGACCTGCCTGGGATGCAGGAGAAGGAAGGGCTGTGCAGGAGAAGAGCAGCAGTGCCAAGCCTGACCTGCCCAGGGTGCAGGAGAAGGAAGGGCTGTTGGTACCAGCAGTGCCAAACTTGACCTGCCTGGGATGCAGGAGAAGGCAGGGCTGTGCAGGAGAAAGAAGGGCTGTGCAGGAGAAAGAAGAAGGGCTGTTTTTCCCAGCAGTGCGTGGGATGCAGGAGGCATTTGCAGGGATGAGTTAACTCCTCTGCTGCAGAGCAGATCCTGACATGCAGTGCCCCTGTGCTGGCCTAACAGGTTTCTGGCTTTAAAGGATTTTATGCTGGATATTTTGGCAGTGGTTGCAATTCCCATGGGGATGGCCAGCACTGAGCAGGGCTGTGATTTCCCTGGATCCCTCCATCCTTAAATACAGCAGGACCATGGTGCATGTCCGTGACCAATGAAATCAACTCGCTGTGCCTCATTTCTTCACCAGCACAGAGCAAATAGAAACGCTGCCTCGCTTAAAGGAAATTAATACACTTAATTAACACTTGGCCCTTCTAATATTCCAGGCCCCACTCTCCAGAGCCTTTCCAGTGCAATATCATCATTACTAGGAAGCATGAGCAACAGTTAGACCAGATGTTTGCACACAGTTAATGCTTCTTCCATCTGGGCAAGGGGGAAGAGGCATCCCCAGCAGGCGGGCGGGAGCGCAGGGCTGGCGGTGCTCTCCCCGCGCATCCCTGGGGAGCCCCAGGCCGGCGTTTCCTGGGATGAGGCAGGGTTTGGGACACAGCTGCCGCACCAGCTGCTCCCGCCCGCCTCACAAAGGCTGCCTTCACCCCCCCTAATTCATGCGGGAGCTGCTCGGGGGGAGCCGGCTCTGCCCCCTCTGCGGAGCGCGAACAGAGCCGGCTGTGGAGACAAATGAAAGGCAAACGCTGCTGGGAGACGGGCGGGCAGGGCCTTTCCTTGCATGTGGATGAGGGGAAGCAGATGAATTGTGTCTCAGCACAACTGCAGCCCCGCTAAGGAGTGCAGACGTGCTCCCAAGATTAGCTGTGCGGCAGGTGCTGCTCCCAGATAAAGCCCTGTCTGCACAGCCCTGCTGGGCTGGAGAGCATCGGGAGCCTGCTCAGACACTCTGTGCCCCAGCAGGATTCAGCCCGCAGGAGTTTTGGGTGGGTTTGGCACTGTGGGATGGGCTCAGAGCAAGGGGTGTGTGCTGGGAAAGGCTGCAGCTGGAGCACAGCTGGTACCTGCGCTGGAAAATCACCTGGAGCGGGAGCAGGGGGAGGAGAGCTGGCAGGATGGAAACAGCCCTGGGCTCAGTTACTGTCCCTGCCATGGCAGTCTGTCCTGCCCCCAGCACCTCCCACACGGAGTGTTCTTGTTTCTGTGGTTAAGATGACCCCAAGGTGTCAGAAAGTCTCTTTTTTTCCCAGCCCCGCGACTGAAGAAGAAGTTGAGATTCGTTGGCTCTGCTTTTCAAGGTTGTTTATCTTTTCTTATCTATTCCATTCTTTCTCTGACCTGCTGAGATCTGTCCAGCAGGTCGGGTTGTGACACAGTCCCTGCCCTTGGGGTGGTGTTGGCTTTTTATACTAAAAACTGGGTGTACTTTATTTACAATAATTTTCCAATATCTATCACCTATGTTAGACAGTTTGTCTCTAAACCAATCCAAAAGTGTCACCATCACAGCACAGGATGGAGGACAAGAAGAAGGACAGGACATGGCCAGATTCCTCCATCTTGCCTCTTGAACACCCATTCTAAATCCCCAAAATTCTACTTTTCCACCCTGTGACAAATTCACTATCATTCTACTCCAACTCTTGTGGCTTGTACATCCTCACACAAAGTTGGTAATTGTTTCCATGGGTAATAATCAAAGGCACAGGTGTTTTTAACTCCATGCCAAGGTCTCTGAGCCCCCTGCCAGGATCTTGAGTCCTCCAGGGCAGTCAGAGGAATGTCCCGGGTCCCAACAGAGTGTGCTGAGCTGGCTCATGGAAGGACAGCAGGACTTCCCTGGGGTCTCCTGCCAATGCCCCTGTCCCCAGGTTTGTTCACAGGATGGTGAGCTGGCAGTGTGGCACAATCTGCAGCTGGGGAAAGCCCAGAGCCCCCCAGTTGTGCTGCCCCGACACTGCAGTCCCTCAGCTCTGCCACTTGAGCCATCACTGTTCTGTGCAAACCAAAGCAATTTTCTGGAAGCACTGAGTGTCTAAAGCTGCCTTGTGGCAGAAGGGAGCAGCCCTGGTTTAGGTGTCTCCTCTCAGCCCCAGTCCCCAAAGGCAGGCAGTGCCTGTTCCCTTGCATCTTTACAGAAGATGACACAGTTCTTCCCACAGGACACAGGTGTGGGGGCCTGAATATATGTTGTATTGTAAGACCTGTGTGTGTCAATGTGGGGGTCTGAATATATGTTGTATTGTGGGATCTGTGTGGGTCCGAGTTGCTCCAAACGAGCTGCAGCTGCAGGGTCCTTAGCTGGGCAGCAGCTGTAGCTCGTGAAGGTAACTGAGATAAATAGGGGTGGGTCGAGAGCCCAGGAGGAGCCCCTGAGAAGACAGGAAGGACTGTGCTGCAGAGAATGGAGAAGAGCCCCAGCAGAGAGGCAAGAACAACACTGCAGCAAAGATTACAACACACAGGCCAGCTCCTCTTTGGATGCTGGGCACACCAGACTCAGCAGCGCCATCTCCTCCTCTCCTGTGGTGGCACCTGCTTTTAAAGCTCACATCATGCAGTGTCTCAGGGCAGCCATGGGCACTGTTCCCCTCCTGCTCTGCTCCACACCCAGCCAGGGCAGCCTGGTCTCATCCTCTGAGCCAGAACACCTCAAACCCTCAGAGCCACTCCATTCCACAGGGCTCTTCCATTTCCTTCACTCAAAGGAAGTGTTCTTCACCCATGAAGAACAGAGAGGCTGAAGTGCTTCTGGGAGCCTGGGGCTTTTATTCAGGAGTGATTTGGGAACATGCCAGGCTCTGCCTTCTACCTCTCCTTAGTGTCTGCAGCCAGTGCAGGTTCACTTCCCACCACATGGGAACCCAATCATCTCACTGAGAACCCAAAAGTGTTGGAACATTTCTGCTTTTGTCAGAACAAAACCTGCAGGTCACCCAGAGCTCCACCTGGGCTCAGACAGAGTGTGACACTCTGTGAGGAGGAAAAAACCACTTGAAGGTAGCACTGGCATCAATTTAGGGGTGTTAATTTGGCTTCTCATGGCCCAGGCTGGACACTCCAGCATTCCAGCTACAAAGCTGAAGGTTTGATCTTACACTCAGCAACTGCTTCATCCCACCACCACAGCACTCACCTCCACAGCACATTCCCTCTGAATTTATAGCTTGGAAGAAGCAGCAAAACAATCCACAGACATCCTTATTTTCTTTATTTGTCACATTTTAAAAACCAAAAAGGGGTGTCAGCCATCCCAGTTTGTTTCTGCAGCTGGCATCCTTACCCATGCAGGATTTAAATCTGATGCTGGGGTCAAAGCAGTTCCAGCTGTTGTTTCCAAGCTGGTAACACCAGAGCCCAAACCATGCCAAAACTGCACCTTGTGCATGGCTTTTCTACATCCAGGACTACAGACATGCAATAATCAAGCACTGCTTCATAGATTTGAGCTTAAAAATGATGACAGTAGAAAAAGACAAAAAATTAGGATTTTTATTTGTAGACAAAGCACAGTATTGTAATATTCAAAGAGTGATGATACAGAAATAACGGCCACAAGAAGGTGATTCATAGTGGACAGAGCCACATCAACAACCCCCTGCCCTCTCTTTTTATTGTTTTAAACCCAAAATCCAAGATATTTCTACAAGCATTCTGATCAGTGTCACATAAGTTACCTGAGTTTATGTTCTTTATTTTTTTTCTATGCTGTCAGAAAATCAAGGCCTGGATTACACAGTAATTATGAATACAAAATACATCTCAAAAGCAGAGGTAATAATACCTGTATTACAGAGCTTTTAGTTTGTTTTTCTCCCTCCTCACCAGCAGAGACATGAAAGTTCTTCTAAATAAAGAAAAAAGTTACCTCCTCCAGCAATCTGGTAGGAACACACAGGTTGAAAACTCAAGATTAACACCCCAAAAATATTAACAGTGGCAGACAGACATGATGCCTTATTTCCCCTCCTCCCTTATCTGTTGGGTTTCAAAAGCAGCATCAGAAAACACATTCAGCTCCAGGCTGCCATGGGCCAGGGAGACAAACACAGCCTGGCAAACAGGGAGCAGCTTGGGGTATTAACCAAAGGTCACCTTTGTGCTGATGCAGGGAAAATGAGCTGGAGCTCCCCAGCAGCTTCTCCTGGTGAGGGATCTGCACAGGCTTTGGTGGCTCCATGCAGGCAGCCATGGCAGCTCCCAGCAGCCTGCAGAGCTCACTCTGCACAGGGGGCTCTGGCAGCAGCCAGGGATCATCTCTGCCCTTCCACACACACCCAGATGGGTGTAAAGCAGAGTCTGACCTACTCCAGCAGGGCAGGAAAGTCTCACAGCACCAATATCAAAGGTGCTCTGCACCCTCCCCACCCTGGCACAGCTGGGGCTGCTCCATCCCTGGCAGTGCCCAAGGCCAGGCTGGACGGGGCTGGGAGCACCCTGGGATACAGGAAGGTGTCCCTGCCCATGGCAGGGGCTGGGATGGTTTTTAAGGTCCCATCCAACCTGCACCATCCCATAATTCCCTGATAAATGCCCTGAGCAGGGCAGCTCTCTGGTCATTGCACAGACACAGGGATGGTTCTGTCCCATCACAGACACAGGGTCACAGCCCAGCCTCCTCAAACCTCCTCTGCAGCACTGAATGGCCAAACTCGGGTTCAAACACCCTCTCCTTCACTGCCAGCATCAAACACAGCCCAGAAAAGCTTCCCTAACCCAAATGTCAGGCAGCTGTCTCATTTTCACCTTTGTTAAATAATGCAATTGTCCCGGAAAGGGTTCTGCAGCCCAGCACACAAGCTGTCCTCCAAAGGGAAGGGAAGCACAGTGGGTATGCCAGGGCAGCAGGCAGCAGCAGTAAATAACCCTGAGCCTGCTTTGTTCCTTCATAAAATAAATGATTAATAGCCCAGGATAGTCAGTCTGCTTGAAAAGCTCAGGATTGCTGAAAACTTTTGATCAGTTTGATTCATTAACCTTTAAAACTGCCTCTAAGAGAGGCTTAAAATCTGAGGGAGAAGCATCATTTTAAACACTTCAATTTTATCCAGAGTGACAAACTGAGCAAAGACAGAGACTCTGCTCCTCTTTAGAGACACTCAGCATCAGTCAGGTGTCAAGGAAAAAATAACAATGAGGAAAATAAAGTTCTTGTAGACAAACAACCCGGTGCTCATCTTAAAATTCAAAACTAGTCAGGGCTGAGGGGAGAAAATGACCCTTCTTTGTGATCCTTAAGCACTTGGCCATACTGCAGGTGGCTTCCCAACTGTCTCTTTATTTCTTTTGCTTTTAATGCTAATAAAAAAAGGAACCCAAACAGGGCACTCCAGTCCCCAAACAATGCCCTGGGGGAGGGCAGGGAGTGTCACTTACACATCCCAAAAGTCTGACTCAGACAAATTACTTCTAGTTCACTTCCCCACGACACTCCTGCATTGTTCCAACACCTTGGCAGCAGAAGGGGCTCATCCCCAGCTCTCTGCTCCCAGGACAGCCAGGGGGGCTGATGTCATTAAGGAGCTGTCCCAATTACTTCCCTGGGGAAAGCACTGACTTGCAGCTTAACGTCCTGGCCCAGCCCAGCAGGGAAAGCAACGGTCAGCAGAGCCCAGGGGTTTGGGATCAGGGAGGAGCTGGGATGCAGGGATGGCAGCTGCCCCCTGCAGCTCAGCCAGGGCTTCCTTACAGAGTGCCAGGAGAAAAAGGGAGTTTTGAAGCAAGCAGAAGTCATGGTCACTGCTGCCAGGCTGATTGCAGACACTGGGATTTATTTTCTGGAGAGGACAGAGAGCAGTGTGAAAAGGTCAGAGCTGGGATCCAGGGACAGCAGCTCCACTGCAGGCTCAGCCATGGAAAGGGAGAGATTCCCAAGAGAAAAAGGGAGTTTTGAACCAAGGAGAAGTCATGGCCACTGCTGATTGAGACATTGGTTTTTGGCTGGGATTTATTTTCTACAGAGGACAGAGAGCAGTGTGAAAAGGTCAGGAGCTGGCATTCAGGGATGGCAGCTCCACTGCAGGCTCAGGCATGGCTTTCTCAGAAAAGGAACAGATTCCCAAGGGAAAAAGGGCATTTTGAACCATGGTCATTGCTGCCAGGCTGACTGCAGACATTGGTTTATGGCTGGGATTTGTTTTCTGGAGAGGACACAGAGCAGTGTGAAAAGATTAGATCTGGCCTTCCAGAGAGGGCAGCTGCCCCCTGCAGCTCAGCCATGGCTTCCTTAGAGATTCCCAAGAGAAAAAGGGAGTTTTGAACCAAGCAGAAGTCATGGTCATTGCTGCCAGGCTGATTGCATACACTGGTTTTTAGCTGGGATTTATTTTCTAGAGGACAGAGAGCAGTGTGGAAAGCTCAGGAGTTGGGATGGCAGCTCCACTGCAGGCTCAGGCACAGCTTCCTTAGAGAGGGACAGATTCCCAAAAAAAAGAAAAATGGCCTTTTACTGCTGCCAGGCTGACTGCAGACATTGGTTTATGGCTGGGATTTGTTTTCTAGAGAGGACACAGAGCAGTGTGAAAAGGTCAGGAGTTGGGATGGCAGCTCCACTGCAGGCTCAGCCATGGCTTTCCTGGTGAGAGAGAGATTCCCAAGAGAAAAAGGGAGTTTTGAACCAAGGAGAAGTCATGGTCATTGCTGCCAGGCCGATTGAGACATTGGTTTTTGGTTAGGATTTGTTTTCTAGAGAGGACAGAGAGCAGTGTGAAAAGGTCAGAGCTGGGATCCAGGGATGGCAGCTGCCCCCTGCAGCTCCACTGCACATGGCTGCAGACTCAGCCATGGCTTTCTTAGAAAAAGAGAGATTCCCAAAAGGAAAAGGGAGTTTTGAACCAAGGAAAAGCCATGGTCACTGCTGCCAGGCTGATTGAGACATTGGTTTTGGCTGGGATTTATTTTCTAGAGAAAACACAGCAGTGCGAAAAGGTCAGGAAAGGCCCCTGGTCCTTCCACCAGCAGCCACAATGCCCAGCAAAGGAAGGTTATTCCACCTCTAAGGGAACCACCAGCTACAAATTTCACAGATCAAAACCTTCTCAGAGACACCCAGCCCACAGCTTCTTTTGCTGCAATAATTACACATGGCCAAGGATTTGTGAGTTTAATAGTTTTAGGGAGCAATTCCCAAGGCACAGCTGTCAGCTTTCTGAAATCCCATCAAAGCTTGCAGGAATTCAGCAATTTTAGCAGAATATCAATGCTCTTAGTTGGAACAATGCTGAGGCTTCTGACAGAAAAACTGAGATGTTTCAAACAGCCAACAGTGGTGGAAAGAAAGATTTTTATAAAGGAATCAAACCTCACCTGTAGCTTCAGGAGTTTTTCTGTATTGAACCTTTATGTTTCTCTATACAGAGAAAAATATTTAACCAAAAGAAACAAATCAAATTCCTAATTTTACAGCTTTCATGAGATCTGATGGATTTCAATCCAATTATTCAGTCCAGACTGTAACAGCAGTAAATTAGAAGTTAGCAATGAAATTAGAAGTTGAAGGGATCATTGTGACAAAGAAGTCTCTTGGTTTTTTGGCACCATGGACATCATGGGTTTGCATGGACAAAGAAAAGGGGGAAAATAAAGAAAAGCAAAAAAATAAAAGGGGAAAATAAAGAAAAGCAAAAATATAAAAGGGGAAAAATAAAGCAAAGCAGCACTGCAGTATGTGCAACAGTAATAAAGGAGTTTAGGAGGACAAGGAAAAATGACTTAAGAAGAAATTGAGAATTTTTTTTAAAAAATCAGAAGCTCCCTGAAGTTAAATGTACCATTTCAGCTGCATATACAGAGAAAAATATTTAGCCAAAAGAAACAAACCAAATTCTTAATTTTACAGCTTTCATGAGATCTGATGGATTCCAATTCAATTATTCAGTCCAGACTGCAACAACAGTTAATGAGAAGTTAGCAATGAAATTAGAAGTTGAAGGGATCATAGAAAGTTATTATGACAAGAAGTCTCTTGGTTTTTGGGCACCATGGACATCATGGGTTTGCATGGACAAAGAAAAGGGGAAAAATAAAGAAAAGCAAAAAAAAATAAAAGGGGGAAAATAAAGCAAAGCAGCACTGCAAATATGTGCAACAGTAATAAAGGAGTTTAGGAGGACAAGGAAAAATGACTTAAGAAGAAATTGTGAATTTTTTTCTACTCAGAAGCTCTCTGAAGTCAAATGTGCCATTCCAGCTGTACCATAGGAGAAATTGCCAGAGCCTGGAGGGTAAAAAGTTCCAAGGATGATAAAGAGAGCATCAGCAGGATTATGAAATACCATGGGCAGGTCAGGGAAAAGCAGGTGGGTACAAGGAAAGTGAACCCAACAGTCCCAACTGAGCCAAAAGGGAGCAGGGAATTTCATGATTCTCTTGGAAACATCACCCCATCAAAGCAGGAATTATTTCACTGCACATCATTGGGTGAATTGTGTAGTGCTTTGCACTATGAGGAGTTTGAATTTATTAATTGATTAATTAAACCACTTTTTGTGCTTCTCAGCTATCTTCTGCCATAACCCAGGGTGTGCTGCCCTATCCTGGGGCTCAGCAGAGTGTTTTTGAGAGGAAGATAATTAATAAATTAATCAATTAAATTAATCAATTAAGCCTGCACAAACTACAGGTACAAAATCAGGATCAAATCTGGTTACAGCCAACACTTTCCACAGCTGTGGAAGGCAGATTCTGGACCTCAGAGAAACCCTTGCCATGCTCCACCAAAATAAAATAAATAAAAGTGCTTGGGAAATGTTGCTCCTTTAGACACACAAATCCCCAGCATGAGATCTGAGGCCTGGTCATAGAGGAGCCCAAGTTGTGTAACTGTTTTTGGTATTTAGTTCAAGCAGCTTTTAAAAGCTTTACAAACAAGTTTAAAATAATTACAGGGTATTCATTAGTGCATTTCATAGAGGCACAGATTCAGCCCAAGTGCAGGAAAGAAACCAAGCAAAAATAGTCTTTGCAAGCCAGATTTACCAGGCTGGTACAAGACAATCCTAACAGTTCAATTCTCACACATTTTATTGTCTCCCTGAGGGAAAACTGCAGAGGAACTCTTTCAAGGAGCACATAACTGTCCTTATAATAGTTTAAACAGGATTCTCAGCCATCCACAGCAATGAAGAAATGATGGCCCTGCTCTCAGAGCTCAGCAGGTCCCACACTCCCTTCACCCTCAATCCCACCACAGTGAGCACAACAGCACAGAAAAAAACACTTGTACACATTCAGATGAGCCCCAGAACATGGTTTCACATTCTCCACTTAGTGTCAGGCTGTCATTTTATAAATATATTTAATTTTTAAAGAACAAACCCCAATGCCACACTTGTAGGGAAAATGAGGCCTCTTAAAACCAGACTGCAACAAGTTTCTGTGGGGGTTGAGCTTGCTCTAAAAGGAGCCAAAAAACTGCTCAGAACATTCAGGCTTGGAGATAAGAGCCAACTCTGCTTGACAGATGTTAATTTTAAAAAACCACAGGTCAAGAGCAACAGAATAACCTTTCCCCCCCAGCTGCTGGGAGGTCCCATCCCATTCCAAGGTGGTTTAGAGGGAAGCACCTACTTGCTGTGTGTCCTTTTGTTGTAGATGAGGAAGTCAGACACGTCGTGCCACACCTCACTGTCCTCGTACAGGTAGGTCATGGAGGACTGCAGGGAGGGCTGCAGAGTGTCCCTGTGGTACTCAAAGAGCCACAGGACTGTCCCCCACACCAGGGCAGCCAGCAGAGGGAAGGGATCCTGCCTGGGCTGGGGGATGAAGCCCTTCTGCACAGCCAGCCGGGACAGCCCGAACAGGATGCGGGACAGCAGGTACATGATGATCTGCAGAGGAGAAATGTGAGCATCCACAAAATCAGAGGGCTTTGGGAAAGCTGCAAAAGGCAGGTCTCAGATACACCAGAACTGTGAGTAGAGCTAAGCAGTAGCCATGAGATTGGTCAGCAGAAAAATTATTTAAACTGTAGAAAAGCAAGGACAAATAGAACAATGATCTGTGTATTAACCCTTATCTAGAATAACTCCCTAAGCTACAGAAAAGTTTATCTAGTGAGACATTAAGAAGTTTGAAGCTTAATAATGGAGCTCTGTGCATTGTGCTTTAAGGCTCACAAGCAGGTATTGTATTTGAAATAAGCAAGCATTGTTTAACCAAAGGTACCTGTGCTTATAGTGGTTGGATAGAACTACTGTCAATGTGCTTTTGCTTTGTGTGATTGGTCAAAAAACTTTTAAAGTGAGTTGTAACATTAAGTTCTTTGTCTGCTGCCTGGGATTTGAGCTGGTGGCACCTTCCCATTGTCATAACCATGGAATGGGACTGATGGTGGAAAATCAAACAGCTCAAGGCACGTTCCAGCAGTCCTGTCCTGTTGGTGATTTGTACACAGCCCCTGGTTGGTGACAGAGAAACCCAGGGAGCAGGGTGAGAACTGAGCACAGCCACCTCCAGGGCTTTACAAGTGACAACCCAGCCAGGAGGGACAGGAACAACCCTCCCACTTCAAACAGGCTGACATTGCCCCTATCAGCACTCTGCCAAAGCTCTGTTTGCTCTCCTGCAAGGCCTGCTGCTCTGATTTGCCAATCACAGGCTGCATTTCCTGCAGCACTGCTGGGCAGTTGCACAACTTCTGTCTCTGCCCAGCTCAGGCCACCTCAGATGGTGCTGACAGAACAGTCCTGCCAAGCAGGTGTCAGTCTGAGCACAGCCTAACACCAGGCCTGGCTTAAATCAAGCACCTGGGATTAATCTGCAGCTCTGTGTTTTACTCCTTGCTTTGTGACTGTGTGTTAACAGCCAGCTTTAAATCAAACACCCTCTGAGCAGCTTTCATCAGTTTAACCAGTTTAGTGGTGAGTTTAACCAGTTTAGGAGTAAGTTTAGCTGTCAGATTAACCAGTTAAGTTAGTTTAGTTGTCAGTTTAGTGGTCAGTTTAGCTGTCAGTTTACCCAATTTAATTGCCAGTTTACCCAGTTTAGTGATCAGTTTAGCCAGTTTAGTTGTCAGTTTAACCAGTTTAGTGGTCAGTTTTAGCCAGTTTAGTGGTCAGTTTAGCTATTAGTTTAGCCAGTTTAGTTGACAGTTCGGCCAGTTTAGTGGCAAGTTTATCTGTCAGATTAACCAGTTTAGCTACCAGTTTAACCAGTTTAGTGGTCAGTTTATCTGTCAGTTTAACCATCAGATTAATCAGTTTAGTGGTCAGTTTAGTTGCCAGTTTGGTGGTCAGTTTTTCTGTCAGATTAACCAGTTTAGTGGTCAGTTTAGTTGCCAGTTTAACCAGTTCAGTTGCCAGTTTAACCAGTTTAGCTCAGTCCAGCTCTATCTGACCAAGTCCTACACTCACAACACTTCAGTTGAAGAGTTTAACCCTGTGATGGCCACACCAGGAACACACAGTAATGACCACAAGTGACAGGTGGGATAACCCCACAGCTCTGGGTTACCTGACTGCCTTCCTCCAAAGCCAGTGCAGCCCTGGAGGCAAACCTGGGCTTCCAGCACCCACACTGCTCATGGAAACACACAGCCACACCTGGGACTTGAGTGCAGAGCAGTCACAACTGCAATTTGTGCAGAGGAAATGAAAAAAAGAGCAATGCTCTGGTCAGAACCCCCAGAGAAACAGGAGCCCCACTCAGTTCCTGGCACACCTCTTGTTTTTCCTGGCCACAGAAACTATCAGCAAGTGCCTTTACCTGGCTGTTGATGGGATTGTTGTCACCAAACACCAGCCAGCCCCCAATGCAGGCTGCAAGGAAGGAATGGAATGGGATTTTTTTCCCCTGCAGCTGGGACTGGGCTGCCAGGAGCCCTTTGTAGGTGAACACAAAATAAGCCAGGTTCCGGGAGTGGGCGTACGTGGCCTGGGCAATGGACTTCAGCTTCTCCCTGAAACTGAGGGAAAGAGACAATTACAGGAGAGAAAAGGCAAAATCCTGCACTCCCCACCTACACTGATGGTTTGGGCACCCCAGGAATGTCTTGGGAAGGAGGAGAAATTCCCTGATCAGAGCACAGCCCTACCCAGACTGTGGACTGGGTTCCATTTTCCCTCTATTCAAGCAGCCCTTTAAAAACTTTTTTATTACTAAATACAAACTTTTTTATTGCTAAATGCAAACCTCAGGCACTCAGGGAAAGGCACAACATGCACTGCTACAGCCTGAGTTCCCATATTTCAACACAGCACAGAACATTGCTGTTGGCATCTGTTAATTCTCCCTCTGTCCTCATCAACCATTGCATGAGTGATTGAATCCCTCAATTATATATATTTGTGTGTATTTCATATCAGTGCAAGACTCAACCATGGCTCACACACTTTTCTGCTTTTTAAACCCCCTAGAAACATGGAAAACAGACAGCTGTGATGAAAATATTCAAAGCAGCAACACAAAAACACAGATTTAGAGTTTGTACCTCCCACTCTTGAACAGGAAAGTCATCACCAGGGCGTGCGGGGCACGGATTTTGGCTCCATAGCTGTAAAGGTCGACAAATATCCCACAGAGTTCGTTTTATACTATGAAATTATTGTATTTCTAATCTACTAGTAGACAAAAAAAAGGTTATTTAACAAATTATCTATTACTTTTAAGCCAGCCCAGCAGCAAACCGGGAGGAGCCGAGCAGGAGGGAGAAGAGCACAGGCACCTCAGCGAGCCAAGCCAAGGGGACTGCAAACCCTCAGGCCGGAGGGGGACCCCAAACCCAGCCCAAGGGACCCCAAACCCAGCCCAGGCCACCCCAACTGCGGCTGAGGGGGACGGAACCGCCTCCCCCTCACAGCACCCCCGCCACAGCACCCCGGGAGGGATGGGGACCCCGCGGCCGGGCCCGGCACTCACACGGCGCCGTTTCGGAAGCCTTTGATGACGGCGAGCGCGGCGTGGTAGCGGCGCTGCTGCAGGAGCGCGTTGGCGGCGCGGAGCAGAGCGCGAAGCGAATCCTCCCCACCCGCCATGGCCCCGCCGGCCATGGCGCCCCGCCGCACGCCGCTTCCGGGGGTGCCGCCCCGCCCGCCGCTCCCATAGGCCCGCACTGCTGTCAATCACGGCTCTCGGCCAATAAGCGGCACAACCTCACTCTCGCATTGGTGCGGAGAGCGTACTGCAGCCAATGGGCGCCGAGCGAGGCGTCCCGCCCACTCGCTCCGTGAGGGCGGCGGGCGCCGCTGTGAGCCCGGCCCGGCACAGCCCGGTCATGGGCCGGGGGTCGTGGCCGCCGCGGCCGCGCCGGGAGCCCGAACGGGGCAGGGGCGGTCACCGGGCGGTCCCTGCCCGGTCTGCGCGAGCTGTCGCAGTGCCGCTCTGCCGCGCCCCGAGTTGAACACAATCCCCCCGCCCCCGCGGCCTCCCCCGCCTCTCCCGCCTCTCCCGCGCTCTGGGCCCGTAGCGGGCGGCGGGCGCCCCCTGGCGGCGCCGCTGCCGCCGCCGCTCCAAGATGGCGCAGGCGATCTTCGAGGCGCTGGAAGGTAACGGGGCCAGACCGGGGCCGCGGCGGGACCTCCCGTGCCGCGGCCACAGCCGGGGTGCGCGACCCCCGCTCCTCCGAGCTCCCCCTGTGCAGCGCCGCCGCCGCGCGGGTTGCGGAGCCGCGGTGGGGCCGCCCCGTGAGGCCCGGCCCGGCCCGGCGCGGCGTGTGGCGCTCCCGGGAGCCCCGCGCTGCTCCCGCGCTGCTGCTCCGCTGCCCGCACCGCAGGCACGGCTGCAGCCCCCGCCGGCAGCCCCACGCCTTCCGCGGCTCCGTGCAGTGCCACTGTCACCTCCTGTCCCCCGGCCCTGTGCCACCTCCCGCCTGTGCGCCGCGGCATCCCCGAGCAGTGCCCTGAGCACCGGGCAGCCCTCGTTAACCGCGGGCCCTGGGCTCGGTGCGCCGCATCCCTACCCTGTGCCAGTCCCCGATGGCCCCAGGCATTCTGTGCTTTCCCTGCTCTGTGCCTGCTGCTCTGGGACACCTCATCCCCACCCTGCCCTGTCCCTGCTGCTCTGGGGCACTGCATCCCTACCCTGTGCCAGTGCCCGACGCCCCGAGGCATCCCATGCCTTCCCTGCCCTGTGCCTGCTGCTCCTGGATATTCCATCCCCATCCTGCCCCTGGTGCTCCAGCCCCTCTCACTCCCTCCCAGCCCCTGTGCCCCCCGGGGCATTCCCATCACCGCTGTCTCTGTGCCCAGAAGCAGCACCACCAATGCCCAGGGCATTGTCACCACCCCTGCACCTCCCGTGTCCCTGCATGCTGGGGTCCCCCATCCTCCCCGTGCCCCAGGGCTCACTCTGCCCGTCCCACTGCTGTGCCAGGCTCTGTGCCAGCCCCTGGGATGGTGCCTGGGTGGGTGCTGGTCCCTGCCTGTGTATTTTGAGGGGTGTGCTCTGGGCAGTGCCTGTGTGTGAGTGAACAGGTTGTGCTCAGGTACATCTCACTGTAGTGTTGGGACGCTGTTAGAGCCAGGTGCCATCCGAGGATGAGGTGCTGAGCTGTGGCACTCTGACATTGGGCTGGGGCTACTTTCTTTGCAGAGAAACTATTTCATAGGTATTAATTTCCCAAATTGGATTACAGAAGTATTTTCCTTTACATGACACCACTGCCTGGAAGGTGTGACATTGGATTGTTACTGTGCTTTTGAATATCACCTGTGACCACAGCAGCAGAGAATAAATATTTTTTCTCTATTTTCTCAGATTACTCGGTGCATTTGCCAGCACCCCCGTGTAGGAACAGGTCCCTATTTCCTCTCTGCAATCAGCTCCTCATTGTGTTCCTTTCCCTGCAGCATTCAGGACAGCAAAGCTTTTTAGCAAATTGAAAAAGAGTGGGGGTTTTTCAAGCCCGCAGCAATTGGCAGCTTTTAGTGCCTGAGCTTGTTTGTTTTGTCTTGTTGATTGGATTACAAGTCGATGGTGGCTTGGCATTCTTAGAGCAGCCTGGTGTCAGGGTGCTGCAGGGCACAGGTGCGTTGTCACCTGTCACTAAAGCACCTGGTGCTCCTGTCAGAAAAAAAGGCTTTATCACAGGGGCAAATTAGCACCTGGGTGACATGGACAGCCCTGCTTCATCTCCAGCTGAGGGAAATTTGAAAGGGAAGAAGAAAAAGGCAGATCAGTAGTCCTGTGCTTTTATCTTGGCTTCCCCAAATCACTTTGCTTTTGTCAGGCCCTGGGCGCCTCAGAGATTTTTCACTTCCATGGCTGAAGAGCATCCTGCAGGCAGGGCAGGGTTGATCCAGAGCTTTCTCTGGGCTCTGTGCATGAAGAGCATCCTGCAGGCAGGGCAGGATCCATCCAGAGCTTTCTCTGGGCTCTGTGCATGGCTGTGAGTGGCATCCCTGTAACCAAGTCCCTGCCAGCCTGGCTTCTTGGGTTCTTATCCATCTCCTCGGGGGTTTCCCTCTGGGAACTGTGGTGCTGTGCAATTCCTCAGTGAAGTGCAGGGACTCTGATTGCCAAATAAACATTTCTGTTGTCCTGGGCCATTTCTCTCCATCGAGAGGCTGAGTGCAACCCTGCCAGTGTTGCTGCATCATTGTGTTCAGGTCTGGCCTCTCCAGAAGCTTCTTCCTCCTCGTGGCATCAAGGCCATTGTTTGGCTTTTTTCCTTGCAAGATCTGACTGTGCCAGAAGGAAACCCAGTTGCCCAGTGCCAGGCATACCAAGAGTGGCACTGTTTGTGCAGTCATGATTATCCCCATATAATGCTTCACCTGAATTTTTGATCCTTCTTTTCCCCTAGCTTATTTTTGCTGGAGAAGCTGCTGCATGCCCCTGTGTGCTTTAAGGCTGCAGTGCTCCCTTTGCAGTTGCCCAGAGGTTCTTTGTGCAGGAGGTGAATTTTGAGCAGGGCTTTGGCTGGAGTGAGGAATCCTCCCAGCGCTGTTGTGCCAGCAGGGCTGAGCTGCAGGGCTGCCTCCAGCTCTCCCTGCAAGCCAGGGCTTGCTGAGCTGGACCTGCAGCTTTGCTGTGCCTGTGATCTGTGTGAAAGGCTGCCCACAGATGGCATGGTGGGAATTCCATGGGAGTGTGGGATGTGCTGGGTTCTGCTGCCTCCCAGCAGCTGCCTGTGCCCTTGGAGGCTGGTGCTGGAGCAGGGGGTGCAGCATCTCCTCACTGAAAGGATGAAAGAGTGTTCACAGAATCTTAATGGGACATGCAGGAGAAATGAGTAGTTAGGGTATCTTTAAAAGGCTCTAGTTTATGTGGGTGCTCCCCACCATGAAGGGAACACTCCAGTTGTTCAGGAGAAATGTTAGGAGAGGAGCTTGGGGTGGTGGGTGCTCCTGCTGTGCTGCTCCCTTTTGCTGTGATCTGTGGTGTTTCACTCTTTCCTGCTGCTCTCTGCTCTGAGCAACCTCATCTCAGCACATTCCTCACCTCACTGCTTTAGCAGTGATCAGACCCATTGATTTTCCTTTCTGAGTTCAGTGCTTTGCACTTTTGTTTTGCAAAGATCTGGAAGTGAAAAACCACCTAAGAACCCCCCAGCTTTCTTCTCTCCCTTAATCCACAAGATCTAACATACAACCTTGCTGTGCCATTTGCTTCCTTTGTGAGTTCTGTGTCACAAAAGAGTGATAGGAAGGAGTGGTAAAAATCACCCCTTTTTGGTCTTTTTCTCCCAAAATCAGGCTGTCCTTTGTGTCTTTACATCCAATTTCGAAATAGTGTGTCATGCTTAATCCACAATCCCAGATTTTCTCCCTAGATGAGCAGTCCCAATCTTCTGAATTGATCTGGAATATTTTAAAACCTTTTAGCTGTAGTGACAAATGTTTGTGCTAAAGCAAGTAAGCTGGTTCTAAGAACAGATCTGAGTGTGTGTGTGTGCCCTGTGTGTGATCAGATCTGGGAATGCAGGGAGGCATTTGTGCCACTGCTGCTGGGAGAGCACAAGGATTTTGTGTGCCCTGAGCTGGGTGTCTGTGCTGCATCCCCAGGCAGTTCCAGCCAGGCTCCTGCCCTGTGACATCCCCACATTCCTGTGACATTCTCAGCTCTTCTCATACCCAGGGTTGTGAGCATCCTTCCTTTCTGCAGCAGGTGCTGAAACCAAACCCTCTTTTGGCTTTCCCTGCCCTTCTTCCCTTCTCTTTTGCACCAAAGCAGTGCTGAAGACAGGTGGGGGTGTTGTTGTGTGGGAGTTGGTGCTGTTGGAGGGTGACAAGGTGACAGTGGCTCAGGGGGGAGGGAGCAGCAGCTGGAGGCTGTCCCAGTGCCCAGACAGCCCAGTGTGGCTGTGTTCAGCTCACCACCCATGCTTGTGTCTCCTTTCAGGGATGGATAACCAGACTGTGCTGGCTGTGCAGTCCTTGCTGGATGGCCAAGGAGGTGTCACGGACCCGTCTGCTGCCAACGTCAACTCCTCTGCAGCCATCCAGCCCATGGGTGAGTCCTGCTGGCACTGGGACACAGCACAGGGCAGGGGGGCTGCACAGCTGGCACAACAGCTGGGTGTGCAGGGTACTGCTGTGAGTGTTGTGAGCCCTCAGCAGGAGGAAGGGACAAGTGCCCAAGCAAGCAGTCATGTTTTTGGAGACAGTCATGGCAACAGACTTGACCATGAGCTTCCAATAGAGGCACAAAGGGAGGGAGAAGCCACTGTGCCCACATCTAGTGCCTGTTACTGTTCATGTTTTTTATTTAATATCCACTCCTTCTCCTCTAGAGATGCTCAAGTGCTCCATTCCTGCAACACCTCTGTGTTAGTGAATATGGGAACTGATCATTTATGTGCATCTGGACCCTCACAGTGCTGCACTAGAATGTGTTGGGTGGATGGGCAGTTACCCCCAAGCAGTTACAGTCTGTGTCCCCAAAAAAGGTCGACTTCAGGCTGTGACTCAGACAAGGGAAGAGCCTTGTGAGTCTGCTGGATGGAGTGCAAATGGTGTGTGGTTTGCTAACGCTGCAGATTTCAGCTGGGACTGGAACTGGGTTGTCTTCTTTCTGCTTCTAATGTCAGGCATAGGTGCCAAAACCCAGCAGTATTGTGGAGGGGTGTTAGGACAGTGCTGACAGTGACTCTGTGCCCTTTTCCAAGGTACTTCTTGTGCTTTGTGCAGTCTGAGTTATAAAATCTGCATCAGCCAGCATAATGCTGATGCTTTGGCAGGAACTGCTTTGACTAAAAGCAGAGGGTGCTACAGGTGCAAGGCTGGTTGTTGCTGTATTTGGGATGAGAAGACAGCCAGTGGGATTAGTGTGTCCCAGGGAGACAGTGGGGTTTGTGTGTGGGAGCAGGGCTGGGATGGGCTCAGTCACATCACTTGGCTTTAGGGACAGCTTGGCCCTTGCACTGCTCTGTCCTGCCAAGGATGTCCTCAAGGTGCTGAGATCCAAAGGTGGGTGCTGGGAGGAGCACTGGGGAGTGCAGGAGAAGGCCTGAAGCTCTGCTCTTCCTCATTGCAGATGATGAAGACGTGTTCCTGTGTGGGAAGTGTAAGAAGCAGTTCAACTCCCTGCCTGCCTTCATGACCCACAAGAGAGAGCAGTGCCAGGGCAGTGCCCCATCCCTGTCCTCAGTGTCTCTGGCCACCAACAGTGTGTACACCCCATCCATCACCTCAGTGCAGCAGGCTCCCAGTGCTGCCCGCCAGGTACCGTGTGCGGGCACAGGCTCTGTGCTCTGCTGCTGGGATTTGGGGCTGGGGGGCATTGGGTGATGGTTTTGGATCCACTGGTGTCTCTGACTGAGCTCTTTTCTAGGAGGCTCAGCTGTTGTCCCTTTGTTGGCTTTTCACCTCATGGTTAAAGTGGGGCCCTCTGCAGTGAGGGGGCACAGCAGGAGTGTCCTCCAGCCTTTTTTCAGGACAGGACAGAAGGGGTTTCATGTTCTGTGTGTGCTGCAGCCAGACCTTGGCTCTACTGAGCAGCCCCAGTGTCAGAGCCTGCCCACAAGCCTGGGTGCACTCTCACAGTGCTCTGCTGTCCCCTGGGCTGTGGTCTGGCTTGTGGGCAGAAGTGCAGCAGCTCTGTCCCTGCATCCCTTTTCTCTCACTCTTGCAAATAAGCCCACATAATGTGGTGTGATGAGTGCTGGGGGAATATCCCCTCTGGAGTAATTCTCATTCCCTAGAGAATCCTCCAGTGGGAGTCCCTGGTGCATGACATGTAATGTGCCTGCAGTTGTGGCTTCCAAAGTGCTTTCAAACCAGCTGCTTTTGCAAGTTAATGTAGTCCCAGTGGATGGTGCTTCTTCCCAAGGCTGTAAACACAGGTTATTTACTGCCAAGAAATTCAACAGCCTCCCTCTCCTGCTATAACCTGAGTCCAGTCTGGAGAGATGAGCCTGACATTCACCATCTGAGCCAGAGCAGCCTCCCTGAGTTTTCCACCTTCCCTTGCTGGGACAGGCACCCAGGAGAGGCCTGAACTTGTCCATGACCAGTTTGTCCTGCAGATCTTGTTTAATAACCCTTGATTTGACTTGCAGCCAGTGGCTACTTTCTGAGCCACTGTGATATTTTTTTCCTCCTTTCTGAAGAACATTTGTGGAGCTAAAAATTCCCATGGACTCAGCAGGAAGCTGCAGATAATCACTGTGGCTCACTGCTGACCAGAGGCAGTGAAAGCAGAGACCCTGAGGCTCAGGAAAAAGCAGTGTCACTGCTTTTTGGGTATTGTTTTGTCCTGTTGCTGCTTAACAGTGGATCTTTCTTTTCTTTCAGCAAATCTCCACGTACATCACAGTTCCCCCATCGCCTTTGATCCAGACCCTGGTGCAGGGGAACATCTTGGTCAGTGATGAGGTGCTGATGTCAGCCATGTCTGCTTTCACCTCCTTGGACCAGCCCATGCCAGCAGTGCAGCCCCCAGTGCAGGTGAGGGGCACGTGTGGATCCCGGCAGTCACGGGTAAAGCTCTCCCAGTTCCAGCCCCTTGGCCATGGCAGGGACACCTCCCACTATCCCAGGCTGCTCCAAGCCCTGTCCAGCCTGGCCTTGACCACTTCCAGGGATGCTGCCCACACTGCTGAGGATGCCAGTGCCCACAGCTGGGTCATGCTGGGCTTCTCATGCACCAACACTCCCAAGTCCTTCCCCTCAGGGCTGCCCTCCATCCATTCACTGCCCATCTGTGCTTGGGATCGCCCTGATCCAGGTGCAGCACTTTGTATTTGTTCTTGCTGAACTCCCTGAGGTTCACACAGACCTCTCAGTCCTGTCCAGGTCCCTCTGGATGCCCATTCCTTCCCTCCAGTGCTTGGACTGCACCACACAGCTTGGTGTTGATCACAAAACTTTGTTGCTGGATGCTCAGATCTTTGTCATGCGGTCTCTCCAGCTTTTTTTGAGCCCCCATATTGTGACTGGCTTCCAGGGTCCTTGTCAGCTTATTCCATGAATTCTTCTCCTCCTGGGAGCTTTGTTTGGGCTCTCCCCAGACTGGCTGGGCTGTACACACTCTCCATGCTCTGAAAATATTCCTTGCAACCAGAAGCATTAAAAGCTTTAAAAACATATCGATAAGGGGTTGGGTTTTGGAGGAGGCCATGTGTACCTGCAGGTCATTCCAGGCCTCCAGCACAGTGTGGTCCAACCTGCCAGCTGTGCCAGGACACCCCTGCTGTTCTGCAGGCACATTGGGATGGGGAAGGTGTGAGGGAGCAGCCCTTAGCTCTGCCAGCTGGATGGCCTGTGCTGTGCCAGGACATCCCTGCTGTTCCTGCAGGCACGTTGGGATGGGGAAGGTGTGAGGGAGCAGCCCCTCAGCTCTGCCAGCTGGATGGCCTGTGCTGTGCCAGGACATCCCTGCTGTTCCTGCAGACACATTGGGATGGGGAAGGTGTGAGGGAGCAGCCCCTCAGCTCGTGCTGCTGCATTTCCAACATGCCGTGTGTCTCTGCTTGCAGAGCAGCATGAGTCTGCACGCCGGGGCCGGTTACCTGTCCCAGCCCCCGCCGCCGCCGCCGCCGCCGCCTCCGCCCCCTCCGCAGCCGCCGCCTCCCCCGCCGAGCCTGGCGGCTCCCGGGCAGCCCGGCGGCGGCAGCGGCGTGGTGGAGGTGTACAGCGCCCCTGCTCCCATGGCAGCAGCCAGCACCGTGGAGATCCAGACCCTGGGCATGCAGCCCTACCCGCCCATGGAGGTAAGGCTGCTCCTAAGATCTGTCCTCAGAGAGTCACACAATGGGTTGGGTTGGATGGGACCTTAAACTCATCCCCTGCCTTTGGGATGGACACCTCCCACCGGAGCAGATTGCTCCAAGCCCCATCCAATCTGGCCTTGAGGAATGTGGAATTACAATGTGGGAGGAGGAGCTAGGTGATTTGACAGCAATTATTTTCTCTGGGAGAAGGCAGCAACAGGAGATCAGTAAGATGATGAGGATTCTGAGAACAGGAGAAACAGCTAAGAGAGACAGAGGACAGACAGGCTTAGGAGACCTGAACATTTGTTTCTGACCTGCATATGCTTTGAGTGAGAGGGAGTAAAGGTGAGAGCCTCACCTTCAGTAGAAGCACAGAGCATCACAATGCACACTTCAGCTTGTGTGGAGAGAAAAATCCAGTCTAAATCTCAGTGAGCTTGTCAGGGTGGCTTTTGCTAAAGAGTGGCACAGGCAAGGTGTGGGTTTACTGGTGGATCAGCTGTTTGCAGTCTCTACATTTGCACTGCCCTTCACAACAGGAGCTGCTGGGTGTGGCTGAGGTGTGGCATCCTTACCTGTGTAACTGGAATCTGATCTGGAAGTGCCAGTGCACAGGAATGGATGGGGATGTTGGATAAATAGTGGTCTGTGTTAATTTATCAGAGTGGGCAGCAGAAATGCCTTTAAACCATCACCCCAGACTGATCACTCTGTCTCTTAAGTGTTCTTTCCTAATCCTGATGCTGTCATAAACAGCTGTGCTTTGGCACCTGGAGTTTCCTTGTGCCTTCCTTCCCTTCTGCAGTCCTGCCAGGACAGGCAGCAGGACATGGAGGTCCCTGCTCCAGGGCTGGTGTGAACCCACAGGGTCAGCAGTGATCCTTCTGGTATAACCTGCTCCAGAAGGATAAGAAACTCTTCTAGACATAGAAGGGGCACAAGACAGCTCCCTCAGAGTGTTTCTTTGCTCCCTGTTCCTGCTGTAAAAACTTCTGGATGCTTTTGATGTTCAGCAGGAGAGTTTCACACTGTGCAGGGTATCAGTTTTGGTTAGAGAGACATTGTTGGCCTGGTGAACCAGAAATTTGATCCAGTTTGGCAGAAGAAAAGTCAACCCAAGTGCAGCCTGGTGTGGGTGGAGATGGAAGTTAGGGCATGGTGTAATTCTCTGTAGCAAACCTGTTCCACTGATGAGCTGCCCTCTCACAGGTACCAAGCCAGTGTGTGGAAAGCCCAGTGTACCCCTCTCCCCCTGTGTACAGCCCTGGGAAGCAGGGCTTCAAGGCCAAGAGCAGCAGTGCTGCCACCCCCCTGAGCAGTGCAGGGGGAGGCTCTGTGGTTGGCTTTGATTCCCCTGCTGCTGCCAAAACACGACGCTGCAAGAACGAGGCTGGGCTGCAGGAAGGTGAGTGCCCTCCATCCCCTGCCCTGAGGGTCCCTGGGTTTTCCCAGCTGGACTCCAGGAAGGTGAGTCCCCTCCAGGACCTGCCCTGAGGGTCACTGGGTTTGTCCTCAGTGGGCTGCTGAGCCAGGGGCTCCCTGAGGGGTGGCATTGGCTGTGCTGCTCTGGAAGAGGCACACAAGGCCTTGCATGAAGTTGGTGGATGACCTGGGGGGTTCACAGCACAGACAGAGCTGAGGCCCTTCCTCTCACTCATGCTGTGTCTTTTCCCAATGCCCAGAGCACCTCTAAGGCTGGTGCTCTGTAGGTCCCTGGAAGGCATAGGTTGTTGCCTGAGGGGGTGCCCTCCCCAGCAGAGTGCACTGCTCAGGATTTGCAGGGTTCTCTCAGGCTGTGTTAATGAATGTTTGTGCCCATGACCACTCCCCAGTCTGGCCAGGCAGGTCTTATCTTCCATAAGCTCTTTATTGGTCCTGAGCAGCCGTGTCCTGGGCTGAGGGCCCTGTGAGCTGTGGGGACAGGGCTGTGCCACATGATCTCATTCCTGTGTGTGCTCTTCCTTTCAGGCAAACCCAAGTCCCCCAAGCTGAAGTGCACATACTGTGACAAGGCCTTTACCAAGAACTTTGACCTGCAGCAGCACATCAGGAGGTAACAGTGCCCTGCCCTGCACACAGCAGTGACTGGGCAGGGGCAGGGCACAGCTCTGCTGAGGGACTCTGTGCAGCCCAGTTTGTTATGTCCCAGAATCTGTGCTGCAATGGGAGGGATTCTTCATGCTTCTCACCCCAGGATACCTTTTCCTCAGTGACTGGAGTGAAGGCTGTATCATGGATGTAATCTTCATGCTGATTATGTGCTGGGACTGGAGGCTCATTTTCCTTGCTGATGAGACCTTGACAGCCAAACCTCTTGTCACCTGATCACTAGAGTAGCAGCATTCTCACTGCTTGCCTCTGCCCTTCCCTTTCCTCTCCCTCCCTAGCAAGCTGCAGCCTTCCTGTTTGCTGCTGTTAGCAAAGTGCAAGCCAAGCCCAGTGTCTGTACAGGGAGCTGTAATCACAGAGCTTTTCCCTGGCCGGAGGAAGCTGAAATCGGCAGAGTTTTTACCCCCAGTGGAGTCAGCTGGACTCAGAACAGATGGGAAGGAACAAGTGGTGGTTTTTGCACCTCTTCCCAGCCTGGACTCTTGACTTTCTCTTGAAGCAGAAGGGCAGAGTAGAAAAACCTTCTTGATGTGGACAAAGGAGAGCACATTCAGGCAGATCTGGGGGCTGCAAGGTAGAAAAGATGTGTGCAGGAGAGAGAAGGGTGACAGGGAAGGAAAGGTTTGTACCCCTGAGAAAATGATGAGGTCCCCAAGGTCTGTGCAGGGACCCTGATGTTGCTGCAGAGCTGTTTTCCTCTCCTGCTTCTTCCTTGGATCCCCTGTCATTCCCAGACCACAGGTGTTTTGTCTGTGCACCAGCCTCATTTCCCCAGGCCTCTCACAATGCACTTCTCTGGTGAATCAGGTCTCAAAGCCCTGTTTGGTGTGTCCAGGTGTGATCAGCCCAGCACTGTCCTTGTCCCCACAGGCCCTGCCTGGGGGTTCCCTCCTGTCTCCACACTGCTGACCTGGTGCCTTGTCCTCCAGCCACACAGGTGAGAAGCCCTTCCAGTGCATCGTGTGTGGCCGCGCCTTTGCGCAGAAGTCCAACGTGAAGAAGCACATGCAGACCCACAAGGTGTGGCCTCCAGGGCTGGGCTGCACCATCTCCCGCAGCTCCATCACTGTGCAGGTCATGGCCCTGAACCCCAGCCAGCCTGAGGATGAGGAGAACACAGGTGTGGTGTGTGTGGGGCACAGCACTGCTGTGAGGAGGCTGCGCCTGCACACAGGGAGGGAGGGGAGCTGTGTGTGCTGTCTGCATTCCTTGGTAGTGTTTAGCATCTCACACTAGGAGTGGCATTTGCTCAGCTCCAGCTGGAAGCTGCATCATTTCATACCCCTGGGGTGGGTTCAGGTGCTGGTGGGGACAGTGGCTCCAGACTCTGTCCCAGTCTGTGCACAAACAGGGCCGGGTGTCTTTCCCTCCTCACTCCCTGGCAGCACAGCTTTGGCAGTGCACAAGCCACACCTGGCCCAGGGGACACACAGCTGCTGGTTTGGGATAGCCCAGTGCTCTGGCTTTGCACTGTGCAGGTCATGCCAGGCTGGAGCTGCTCACAGTGGCCACCTGTAAATACTTGAGGCAGAGAAGAGCTCCTTGCTGGTGTCTGGATGCTCTTTCTGCTGGTGGCCTCGGGCCTGGTAGGGGAGGGAATGCAGTGGCAATGTCATGTCTAGGACAAGAGACAACTGTGGCTCTGTTTGTGTGCATCATGGGCTGTGAACCACTGGCTGGATCTTACCTCCTGTCTCCTGCCAGGGGTGGGAGTAAATCTGGCTCTGGTTCACTGGTGGAGGCTGTGGTGGTGTTCACAGGGGTTTTTGGGTGAGGGAAGAGATGAGAATGTTGACTCCATGTTTTAGAAGGTTTGATTTATTATTTTATGATATATATTATATTAAAACTATACTAAAAGAATAGAAGAAAGGATTTCATCAGAAGGCTAGGTAAGAATAGAAGAGGAATGATAACAAAAGTTTATGATTGACTGAGACAGTCTGAGACAGCTGGACTGTGATTGGCTATTAATTAGAAACAACTACATGACACTAATTACAGATCCACGTGTTGCATTCCACAGCAGCAGATAATCATTGTTTACATTTTGTTTTTGAGGCCTCTCAGCTTCTCAGGAGAAAAAATCCTAAGGAAAGGATTTTTCATAAAACATGTCTGTGTCAGGAAGCCTGTTCTGACTGCTCCACAGAGCACAGTTATATCCCTGGAAAAAGAGAATGGGCCAGGGAGGGGAAGATGAAGTGTTCAGAGTCCTTAATAATCTGTCAACAAATTTTGTTGTGATATTTTTGTTAGTGGTATTCATGTGATCTGAAGAGCCTGTCTTTGAAAGGGAGGAAGGCCTGGCCTGGTGTGTGCTGGCAGCAGGGTGCCTGCAGAGCTGTCTCATGGCAGGCTGGGACTCTCTCCCCAGGTTTGCCCCCCAGGAACGCGGTGCCCCCGGCCCCGGAGCTGAGCCCCTTGGAGGAGAGCGAGGCAGCCAAGCTGGAGGCCAAGCAGGTTGTCCTCATTGACAGCTCCTACCAGTGCCAGTTCTGCCCCAGCAAGTTCAACACCTACTTCCAGCTCAAGTCACACATGACACAGCACAAGAATGAGCAGGTAGGGACAGAGGGTGCCTGGCTGGGTGGCAATATTGGGATTGGCTCCATAGAATGCACCTGTTATTGGGGTCTGACCTGAGCCTTTTGGTCTGTGGAGCTGCCAGTTCTTCACATGCAGCTCAGCTCTCAGGGTTGTAGCTGTGTGGTCTGGGTGGCTTTGAAAGTTTGAAAACTGAGTGAGAAATTCAGCCAAGCAGGTTTGGGTGGCTAGAGAGGAAGCAAAGAAGTGAAGTGTGTCCAGTTCTGGGCCCTTCACTTCCAGAAAGACATGGAGGTGCTGGAGCCTGCCCACAGAAGGGCAGCGGAGCTGGGGAAGGGTTCTAGAGAGGAGGAGAGGGGCTGAGGGAGCTGGGGAGGCTCAGCCTGGAGAAAAGGAGGCTCAGAGGGAACCTTCTCATTCTCCACAACTCTTGAGCGGAGTCAGGCTCTGTTCCCACAAGGGACAGGACAAGAGGAGACAGCCCCAAGCTGTGCCAGGGGAGGTTCAGGTTGGACATCAGGAGGGATTGCTTTGCTGAGAGGGTTGTCAGGCAGTGGCCTGGGCTGTCCAGGGAACTGGTGCACTCATCCTCCCTGGAAGTGTTCAGTAACTGCCTGCACTTGGTGCTGTGGTTTAGTTAACAAGGTGGTGTTCTCTCAGAGATTAGACTCACTGACCTTGGGGGTCTTTTCCAACCTTTATGATTCTTTGAAGTCCAAAGTTTTCAGTGTAAGTGGCAGCTCTTGGGTGCTGGGACAATCACTTTGGGGTGTTGTGGTCCCACCCACTCGAGTGCTTTCAGGCCCTCACATCAACACCCTCTGTCCCACCTTGCTTTCTCAGGGCTGTGCCCTGACAGTCTGTGCTTCTTTCCAGAAAGAAAGGCAGTTCTGCCTGTTGGCAGAGGGCTTTCCCTACCTGTTTCCATGGTGAGCCTCTCCAGTTGCTCTCCCTTCCCCCAGGTGTACAAATGTGTGGTGAAGACCTGTGCCCAGACCTTCCAGAAGCTGGAGTCCTTCCTTGAGCACATCAAGAGCCACCAGGAGGAGCTGAGTTACCGCTGCCACCTGTGCAGCAAGGACTTCCCCTCTCTGTACGAGCTGGGCGTGCACCAGTACTCGCACAGCCTGCTGCCCCAGCACAGCCCCAAGAAGGACATGGCCGTGTACAAGTACAGTACAATCGCTGCTCACAAGGCTTGTAGGAGTGAGTGGGTGCAGAGCATGCTTGGTGGGACCTTAGAGGGGACAGGGGGCCCTGTGTCCAGTGGCCAAGGTGCTTTTGGACACCCAGGTGGCATATGGGGGGTTCCCTCCACCAGACTGGAAAAACCAAGCACTTTGAATGCAAGGAGTCATTCTGAATGCAGGGAGTTGTGGTGGTGTTCACAGGGGTCCCAGGACCAGGGAAGAGAGGAGAATCTTCATTATTTTATGATATATATTATATTAAAACAATGCTAAAGGAATAGAAGAAAGGATTTTATCAGAAGGAGTGAAAGAAGTGGAATGGAATGATAATAAAATCTTGTGACTGACCAGAGGGTCCAAGACAGCTGACTGTGATTGGCCATGAATTAGAAACAACCAACATTGGACCAATCAAAGATGCACCTGTTGCATTCCACAGCAGCAGATAATTATTGTTTTTCTTTTCCTCTGAGGCTTCTAAGCTTCTCAGGAGAAAAATCCTGGCAGAGGGATTTTTCAGAAAATATCATGGCTGCAGGGAGTCTCTTTGAATGACAGTGAAAAGCTGGGATTGGTTATATGGGAAGATCCTGTCACTGCAATTCTTCTTATCACCAGTCAAGAGTGACATGGTGTCCTGGGTGACTTTATGATGCTGAATTGTATCCCCATAAACAGATTTAGCCCAGAAATAAGTTTTGCACTTGAAGACTGGTTCTGAGAGCCAAGGAGGGGGGAGAGAAGTGCATAGTTTGTTTTCAGAAGCTGCACTCACTCCTCCACAATCCTTCTCCTGGACAGTGTTTTGTGTGGAACAGACAGTGAGAGAGAGCTCTCCTTTGCTTTTAGTTTCTCTGCTGGCTGAGGCAGTGAAGTTCCCAGGGAACCAGGACCCTAAACCAGGACAGATACACATGGCTGAACCTGCCCTGGGCTGGGTCAGAGAGTCAGGAAAGCCCTTCCCAGCCTGTTTGCTATGATTCTTCACCTGCAGCAAAGGGGTTGTGGGTTATTGTCTTGGTTTGGAAAGACAGGTGTCTGCTAAGGAAGGCAGGAGCCTCTCCTGAAATGGAGAATGTAAACCCTCCCCACCCCTCTGATTGCTATAAATTTTAAATTAAGGCTCTCTCAGGCAAAAAATATGGGAGCAGGAATAACAGTTCTTTAATAGGGAAGAAAATAAAAAGATAAAATAAACAATGCAGTGAACTAAACCAACACTGCCAGAGTCAGAACCCAAGCTGACACCCTGTGGGTCAGGCTGTTGGCAACAGTCCCATTGGAATTGTGGCTCAGCCCTCCTGCAGTGTCAGGGCTGGTTCTGCTGGAGCAGGGATCCTGGAGAAAGGTGCAGTCTCTGCCTCTGAAGATGCAGTGGGAGAGGCAGCTGCTGTTCCTCTGGGGAATCCAGTGGAGAAGCTGTGCTGGTGTTCCAGAACCTCCAGATTATATCCAGGTAGGAATGCTTGGCTCCTCCCTCTGGGCTGACATCTCCCAGTGGGATGCTGTAGTTCTTATCAGCCATGCAGGGACATTCAATAGCTGTTATCAGCAGGTATCTGCCCTGAGGGAGGAGTGGGTGTGGAAGAGATAAGGCAAACTGCCCACTGACCAGAAGACAGCTGCCATACAGATGGTAATTGAATACATCTTGCCTTGCAGTGTGGAACAGTTGTAGAATCCGTGCTCAGAAAAAATGTTTCCTATCCCTTTGCTGCAAAAGGGTCTGTTCCTTGGAAGGCTCTTCTACTCCTGTGGAGGGAAAGTGTGAGGAGTTCCACAAAGAGCTCCACATAGCTTTTGGAATGCCCATAAAAATGTTCAGGGGGAGTAGGAAGCCCAGGAGATACCTGAGTCACTTAGGAACTTCATGGAATAAATATCTGCTAATTCTTGCCTAGACCACGGTTTCTAGTTATCCTTGCATTACAGAGCTTTGTTCTGCAGCTTGGTAGTGGGGATCCCTGAGATCAGAGATCTGTTTGAGCTTGAGGAGGTTTTAGTGTGACCTAGGGAGAAGGGGTTCCACAGCAGGAGCAGGGTGTGAGTGCCTCTGTCCTCACTGCTGATGGTGCCTGTCCCAGTCCTGCTGTCAGTCAGCTTTGGCAGAGGCACTGGCAGGATGTGTGACCCTGCCATGCTGTGTCCCCACTCTGGGGGCTGATATCTTCAAGCAGTGAAGATGGAAGGAAGTGTTTGAAGTAAAGTGAAGTCCTTACCTAAGGCCTGATCCATCAGGAAGCAGTGTGGAACATGTGCTCAAGTCTGGCTGCTCTCATGGCAGCCTGTGCAAGGTGCACTACCATTTAAAGGCTTCTCCACCCACTTTTCCAGCATCTCCTTCTCTGAAGGCTGCTAGGTGTGAGTGTGAACTGGCATGTGGGTTGCTGAGGTTTTAGAGCACCTGAGTGGTTATTTTGTGTATCAGTCCTGCCAAAGATCACCCTGGAAGGTGGCTGGGCTGGGCAGGTGTGCCTGTGCTGTGGGGTTTCCTGCAGTAGCCTTGCTCACAGGCTCTGTCCTTTCTCTCCACATGCAGGTGTGTGAAGTGTGTCAATAAATACTCCACCCCAGAAGCCCTGGAGCACCATCTGCAGACAGCAACGCACAACTTCCCCTGCCCCCACTGCCAGAAGGTGAGTGCTGACCATGGATGGTCAGCATGGCCTGCTGAGCCAGCCTGGACACCTGGCATGGGCTCTGAGGGGGACAGGAACCCTCAGCTGCATGAGTAGGAGCCTTGGATAGATGATGATGGAGCTTCACTTCAGAAAGTGAAGTTAACTCTGTGGGGAAGGTAGGAATTGCTGGGGATCCTTGCCCAGCCCATCCTACTGCTGGCTTTGGTGGGAGACTGGCATCCCTCTGAGATGCTGGTGCTCAGCACAGTGTTACATAATTGGCAGCAAAGTTTCAGCTTATGTGTTTCTTAAGAAAGTTTTGGCACTTTTTCTGTTTTGAATTTTTGTTGGCTTTTGGTTTTAAAGCCCTATCTATACTTTCATTATACAATCCTGAAGGTTTTCAGGTGCATTCTTCCTGGGAAAGCAGTGACTGAGCTTCTTGCTCAGGTTGCCCAGAGCAGCTGTGGCTGCCCCAGCCCTGGAAATGTCCCAGGCCAGGTTGGCCAGGGCTTGCAGCAGCCTGGGACAGTGGAAGGTGTCCCTGCTTACAGCAGCAGGACTGCTCATCTTTAAGATCCCTTCCAACCCAAACCATTCCATGATTCTTATGTATTTTGTCCTGGCTACACACTCCATGCCAGCTCTGTGATGTCCCGTGTGTGGTGCCAGCTCTGAGCTGTGTGTGTGTGTTCCAGGTGTTCCCCCTGAGCTCTGTGTTTGTGTGTAGCAGATGTTCCCTCTGAGCTCTGTGTGTGTTCCAGGTGTCCTCCTGATCTCTGTGTGTGTGTTCCAGGTGTGTGTTCCAGGTGTCCTGCCTGAGCTCTGTGTTTGTGTGTTGCAGGTGTGTCTGTGTGTTCCAGGTGTCCCCTCATCTCTCTGTGTCAGTGTGTTCCAGGTGTCCCCCTGATCAGTGTCTGTGGGTTCCAGGTGTCCCCTGATCTCTGTGTCTGTGTGTTGCAGGTGTCCCCTGATCTCTGTATGTGTCTGTGTGTTCCAGGTGTCCCCTGATCTCTGTGTGTGTGTGTTCCAGGTGTCCCCTCATCTCTCTGTGTCTGTGTGTTCCAGGTGTCCCCCCGATCTCTGTGTGTGTGTCTGTGTGTTGCAGGTGTCCCCTGATCTCTGTCTGTGTGTCTGTGTGTTCCAGCTGTCCCCCCTGATCTGTGTGTGTGTCTGTGTTCCAGCTGTCCCCCCTGATCTCTCTGTGTGTGTGTTGCAGGTGTTCCCCTGCGAGCGGTACCTGCGCCGCCACATCCCCACGCACGGCGGGGGCAGCAAGTTCAAGTGCCAGATCTGTAAGAAGTTCTTCCGGCGGGAGCACTACCTCAAGCTGCACGCCCACATCCACTCGGGTACGGCTCCCTGCTGCCAGTGCTGCCCACTCTGTGCCACGGCCCTGTGCCCTGTGCCCAGGCAGCAGGAGTGGCAGAGTCATTTGTAGTAATGTGGTTTCAGATCTTGGGTTGGGTTCAGCCTGCACTCATTAGAAATGGGGGACACAGGTGGCTTCCCCACTTGCTGTGCTGGCCCTGAAGAGCAAGACCAGTTTGCAGCACAGATTGTGCCCATCCATTTGTTATTTTATTAAGAAGCAGCTGAGGGATTTAGGGTTGTTCAGCCTGGAAAAAAGGAGGCTCAGGGGAGACTTTATCACTGTCTACACCTCCCAGACAGGAGGCTGTAGCCAGGTAGGGGTCGGTCTCTTATCCCAGGCAACCAGCAACAGGACAGGAGGAGACAGCATAAAGCTGTGCCAGTTTGACTAGGGGAAATTTAGGCTGGAAGTTTAGGCTGGACATAGGAAGAATTTCACAGAAGGGGTGATTGGGCACTGGAATGAGCTGCTCAGGGAAGTGGTTGAGTCACCCTCCCTGGAGGTGTTTGAGAAAAGCCTGGATGTGGCACTCAGTGCCATGGTCTAGTTGACAAAGTGATGTTAGATTTTAAGTTGGACTCTATGATTCCAAAGGTGTTCTCCAACCAAACTCTGTGTGATTTATCCATAGTGCAGGGCAGTTTCTAGTGTGGCCCAGCTGGCCTGTCCTGGCCAGAGCAGCCTGTGTGGCTGCAGTGTCCCTGAGGCCTGCTCTGTTCCTCCCCAGGTGAGAAGCCCTTCAAGTGCTCGGTGTGTGACGCAGCGTTCAACCGCAAGGACAAGCTCAAGCGCCACATGCTCATCCATGAGCCCTTCAAGAAATACAAATGTCCCTTCTCGTATGTAGTGTGCCTGCACATGGCAGCACATCTGAATGGGGCTGGGAGGGGGGAATGTGTCCTGCAGGTGTCCTAGGGGACACTGTGGCACCTGCCAGGCTGCCTGGGGAGGTTGGAATGCTGTGTGCTGTTAACTGGGAACCCAAGAGTCTCAATTCTTTGTCACTGACTTCCTGTAGGGCCACATTTTATTGCTTCATCAGCCTTGTAAAATAACTGCTACCTTCATGGGGGGCTTGGGGAAGCACTAGAAAGAGAAGGAGCACAGAGGTTCCCTGGATGATGGGCTCTCACTCACTGCCATGTCTCCAAAAGCATGTGACAACACAGGACCTAATGTACAAGCCAGAGGAACCGAGTTTTGGAAGGTGCAGTCCCAAATCCATGGCACAGGCCACAAACTTCTGAGATAGCCAAGGCTGACTGGCTTCTCCCTGCTCCAACCAACCTCCTTCCAAAATGCTTCTGTCTTCAGCTGGGATCTTGAACCTGCTGCATTTTAGAGCATTCATAGTGAGACACAGAGCATGTGTAGTTTAGGAAAGCCACATGTCCCTGTGGCAGCATGTTTAGCCCTTGCCCCTCTCAGAAAGGCTGAAATAGTGGAATTGCTGAGGCTGCACCAAGAGGAACATCCAGGTGCTGCTAAGGAGAAGGGCCATGGATGTCTTTGTGATCTGGGATCTGTCTATGCATTGCTCCTCAGCTGGTTCCCACATCTCACCAGCATTTGTTGTTGTTGCAGAAGCCACACAGGCTGCAATAAAGAGTTCAACAGGCCTGACAAGCTGAAGGCTCACATTCTGTCCCATTCAGGTGAGTGGTGGGAATGCAGTCACTGGGATGCCCTGTGGTGCTGTAGGAGCATGTGACAGAAGGATTACACCTGGGAAATAAGAATCATTTACTAGCTTTAGATATTTTTCTCTCTGTTTTGCTGCAGGCCTGTTTAAGTGAGTGTCTGTTCAGGGTTATGTCTAAGCTTTGGGCTGGTTTCTAAGACAATATAATCTGTAGGCAAGGCCTGCTGGTGAGACTCAGGAGCTGAGCTGGATTGTTTGGTCTGCTTGCTATCAAGTGAATATTCAGATTGCTCTGTCCACTCCTCCCCAGTCCCATCTCACATGCAAAAGAAAAACTCATGGGATTTGATTCCCTTCTTGTGTTCTAAAAATGATGCTCACAATTCTAATAAAGACAAATAATTTATTCCCATGCCCCAGGGGAACAATCAGACTTTTATGTCTTGGGGTAAAAGGGATATCTTTCCTTGTGCCCAAAGCCCTGCAGGGTAGGGTCAGATGGGATGGGCTGATAGTGCAGTCATGGGTTCTTTCAGACTGTACATTCCCGTATTTTGGAGGGGAAAAAAGTGACAATTTCTTTATTTACTAAATACACTTGAAAAAAAAAAAAACTTCAAGATTGTTTTGCATTTTCATCACAATTAACTTGACATGTTTTTCTGGTGCTATTTTAATGCTCTTGCTTGAGGCAAGAATATTTATTTGCAGTCTGCAGCTTCTTCCTGAGGGACAGTGAAGGGACAGGCACTGATCTCTGCTCTGTGACAGTGACAGCAGCCAGGGAATGGCTGGGGCTATGTCAGAGGAGTTTAGGTTGGATATCAGGGACAGGCTCTTCCCCAGAGGGTGCTGGCACTGCCCTGGGCACAGCCCCGAGGCTGCCAGAGCTGCAGGAGCTGCCAGGGGTGCTCAGGGTGGGGCTGTTGGGGTGTCTGGGCAGGGCTGGGGCTGCCATGGCTGATCCTGGGGGTCCCTCCCAGCTCAGGACATTCTGTGACTTTACAGAGTCACGAGTGGTTATGGTTAAACACAGGCATTGAAGCTGTAGCCACCCAGCTTTACTGTGTGTGGCACAATGTCTCCTCCCTTTGATCAGGGAGCTCCTCCTTTGAGGAGCCAGAGCTGTCCCCCTGGTGGGACGGCTGGGTGTAACTCATCTCCCTCTGCGTGCAGGGATGAAGATCCACAAGTGCCAGTACTGTAACAAGTCCTTCAGCCGCCGCGCCCACATGGTGGAGCACCAGCGCTCGCACACCGGCAACTACAAATACCGCTGTGCCACGTGCAGCAAGGGCTTCACCCGCCACAAGTACCTGCGGGAGCACAAGTGCCGCCTGGGCTCGCCCAAGGACAAGGAGCTGCAGCTCAGGAAGGCGCAGAAGAAGCGGGCGGGGCGGGGCCGCAAGGCGGGGCTGGCCCTGGGGCTGCCCGAGCTCAAGGACGGCGCTGCCGGGGACAGCTCCCCCGAGGGGGGCCCCAACAAGGAGCCCTTCCAGGAGTCGGATGCTGTGCTGTCCATCGTGGTTGGTGGCTCAGGAGCTGCAGACCCTGAGCTGGTCCCAGGGCAGCCCAACAGCATGGGCTCCAACCTGGCTCTGGCAGAGCTGCAGACGGCCTCAGACGGGCCCTGCACCATGCTGGCTGTGCCTGTGTACATCCAGACCTCCGAGTGACAATGCCCAGAGCCACCGTGTGGCTGGGGGCTGCTGCTGGCACTGTCCCACTTGGTGCTCAAGTTTATCCCTGTGGAAAAGACCAAAGCTCTTCTGGGGAGGTAGATGGAGATGGGAGGGAATGGCTTCCATCTCCACTGGTTCTTCCCATCCTTGGGCAGAGGACTGCTTGGAGGCCACCGATGCCTGCAAGGCACTGAAGAGGGTGGCTCCATTATTTCTTGTCCCTCTGTACCACGGGTCAGCTTAGGGCAAGAAAGACAAAGATCCCTGAATCAGGGAAGAAGAAGGACCATGCAAACTTGCAACAAACAGAGCTGCTGAAATCAGGTGGCTTTGCAAATCACAGCCTGTCCCATCTGTGGTTTTTCTGGCCTAAAAACTGTATTGCCCAGTATTTGGGTGGCCCTTCTGAGAGCAAACATCCTTCCTAGTGGAAGCAAGTTCATCCTGAGATCCTTTGGGAACACTGTTCAGAAATCCCCTGATAGACTTCTGTCTGGTATCTTCTCTCTGTCTGTCTCAGTAGAAAGATCACCGTGTCTGTACTACAAGTTATAAACACCCTGGACCTCACCTGTGGACTCAGTGTGTTGTGGGGGTGGGGGGTGATGCTCTTCTGTCTGGGTGCTGTTCTCTCCACAGTGTTTGTTCATGGTTTTTCCCCAGATCCAGGAATTTCTGAGTGCCTTTGACATCAATGAGTCAATCCCTGGGAGCAGTTCAATGTGACCCCTGTGCTCACTAAGGGCTGGGTGAGGTGACCTGGCCAGGTCACACAGGAAACCTGTGATGCCTCCAGGAGCCAATGTCCCACTGTCAGCTGTGGGCCAGGTGCTGCAGAAAGCTCTGGCAGCTGCTTCTACATTCCCTCAGCTCAGTGCTTGTCAGCAGTTTCATGGGGAGTTGATGTGGTTCAGCAGCAAGGAAATCTGGTGTCACTGGGACATTTGATGTCCTCTTGGCTTCTCTGATTTCCTAAGCAAGAATCCCAAAGCCAGAAACTGAAAATTCCCATTGTGCAGGGCTGGGTCTGCAGCCCAGGCAGGGGTGCTGCTGCCTGCTCCAGTGCTCCTTGTCCCTGTACTGCCCCAGCCTCTGCTTTTGCACTGCCACAGCCTGCACTGGCTTCAGGGCAAGGATCTGCACCCAGACCTGCTCATCCCTGCTGGGATGTGTGTCCCCATGCTCTGCTCTCCCTTTCTTTCTCCCTGCTCCAAGGGGAGGGCAAGCCAAGCTGAGCTTTCCCAGGGGAGTTTGTGTGATGAGCTACTGAGGTGTCTGTGGCTGCAAAGTGCTGCATTCCCAGCCTGCTTATCCAGAGTTCAGTCAGTCCTGGCTATGGAAATGCTGGCAAGGGTCAGTCAGTCCTGGGTCTGGAAACCCTGGCAGGGGTCAGTCAGTCCTGGCTATGGAAATGCTGGCAAGGGTCAGTCAGTCCTGGCTATGGAAATGCTGGCTGTGTCTGGGACTCTGTGCCTGCTCTGGTCACTGCAGCAGTCAGCCCAGCATTACTGGTCAGACTGGTCTGATCCAACCCATTTTTTGACCTCAAGGTGTTTTTCTTGTCTCTTTCCTTAATTCTTAAAATCTCAAAACCAGCAGCTTGCAGAGGGCTGCGCACTGTGCTTCCTGAATGCTCTGTGTAATGATGGCTTCCACTGTCACTGCTGGGACACTGTCACACAGTCACAGTCTGCATGGGTCTGCCACCACATCACTTTGCTCACTTACTTCCTAACTTTCTGCTCATTTCACTTTTTTGATGATTTTGCACCTCCAGCTGTTGGTGGGTGGGAGGAAATGGAGCTCAGGGCTTCCAGGGGAGGCTGGGAGAAGGGGTTGGTGAGGATTTACATGAAGTTAAGGAGAAGTCTTGTCCCTGCCTCATAGAAGGAGGTGGAGAAGGTGGGGCCAGGCTGCAGGGGTGCACAGGAATGGGAACAGAGGTGACAGGGATGTGTTGAAATGTGGCAACTGCCAGTACTTAAAGGAACTTTTCACAAGGGCCTGAACAAGGGGGAATGGCCTCAAGCTGATGGAAGATTTAAATGTGATACGAGGAGGAAATTCTCCCCTGGGAGGGTGGGCAGGCCCTGGCACAGGGTGCCCCTGGATCCCTGGCAGTGCCCAAGGCCGGGCTGGACAGGGCTGGGAGCAGCCTGGGACAGTGGAAGGTGTCCCTGCCATGGCAGGGGGTGGGATGAGATGATTTTTGGGGTCCCTTCCAACCCAAACCACTCTTTGATTCCAGGATCTGACTCGGTACAAGGAAGGAGGCTGCAGAGAGATCCTGAGACCTCATCACCAATTTTCACAGAGTATCCTGCCCTGGGTGGATGTGCTTGGCATGAGCTGACTGGGCTGGGGACATCCAGGTGGTCTTTCCTCCTTAGGTGTGCCCGTGCTTCTGTGAAAGCTCCTGTCTGTTTGCAGGGCAGTTTATTTACCCACAGTGTTTGTTTTACCCTGCTCTCCCAGGAGGGGAACAGGATCAGGAAATAGTTGGCTAAATATACATTTCCTATTTCCCTCCCCTCTGTCCCTCTGTAGGTGTCATCGTGTGGCCTATGCACTCAGGTCTATTTTGGGGTGCTGATGTGTGGGTGCAGCTCCTCCAGCTCACAAGCCCTGTCTGGGCTGGTGTCACTGGGACATTTGATATCCTCTTGGCTTCTCTGATTTCCTAAGCAGGAATCCCAAAGCCAGAAACTGAAAATTCCCATTGTGCAGGGCTGGGTCTGGAGCCCAGGCAGGGGTGCTGCTGCCTGCTCCAGTGCTCCTTGTCCCTGTACTGCCCCCAGCCTCTGCTTTTGCACTGCCACAGCCTGCACTGGCTTCAGGGCAAGGATCTGCACCCAGACCTGGCCTGCCCTTCCCAAATGCTGCTTTCCCCCAGCTCAGTGGGATGCTGGAACCCACTGGGGATGGGAGCAGAGCCACCCAGCTGCCCTGAGTGTGGCTGCTGAGGGACACAAGGCTGGGGACTTCCCCTGACACACCTGTGGGACACCAGGGCTCAGAGATGCCACCCTGGGTGTTTGATAGGTGTTTGCATATGGGGCTGTGTTGAACCAGAACAAGTTTTATCCTGGACAAAATGATTGTCCTCTTGGAGTGATTGTCCTCCCTGCTCTGCTCTTGTCCAGCTGCCTCAGCTCCTGCAAACTCAGGTGTCTACAAGCTCTTCCATTTGCTGCAGGGAAGATTTCTGCCCAAATTCCCTCCATTTCTGTTTCCCTGGCAGAGCCCTGCCCATGGGCTGGGGTGGATCAGAGGTGCTGCTTTTCTCCCTGTGTCCTGGGTGTGGGGGTCCCAGTTGTGGATTTCTCTGGCTCTGGACTGAGGCACTTGAGGCCGTAATTCATGTTCAGACTCAGGTGTTTATTATTTCTTATCAGTAAAACAGTCTCACTACTGAGAGTTCAGCAGCTTTTCATTAGAAGGCACAAAATGGCAACCATGTCCTGTTCCAAGGTCTTTTAAAGCTAAACTGTCCAATTAAGAGCTGACACCTGGATTATTTCTCCTTTTAACCCAATAACTGATCCCACAGAGCTGCAATGGGGACTTTTCTGCCCGATTACAAAATGCCACCAAACCCATGGAGAAGGAGGAAGAAGCAGCATGAAGAAGAAGCCCAGGATGACACCCTGTGCCCTCCATCTTGCTTCCATCCACAACACACTAAAAATCCCAAACCCTCAATTTCTCACCAAATGATACACCTACACTGCTCTCTATAATCTATTGCACACTTTTGTGAATTCCAGTCTATTCTGGAGTTTAGGAAACTTTCTCCATGAATGAGGGTCAGAGTCAGTGCTGCCCTGGGGGTCAGGGCACCCCAGAGCAGACACAGAAATATTCCCTCTGCCCTGGGTTTCCACACCTGGGCACTGCTGTTTTCTTTACAAACCCAGCTCCAGAAGCATCTTCTGGAAGTTCCCAGGAGAGCCCCAGCACCAGAGCCATGCCCAGGGAGAAGTGGATCAGAGCAAAGGTGTTTGGTGCTCAGTGACAGCAGACACTTGAGTGGGAGGAAGCAAAGGGCACATAAAAGACATCTCTCCTGTGTCCTCCTCAGCCTCCTGTGCTGTCAGCTGGAGCTGTCCTGCCCTGGCAGTGTTTCCATCAGCCTCAGTGATTTTTTTCTGTGTATTTGCCTTTCCCACCCACCTGCAGTGTCAGGGAGGTGGAACAGGGCAGGAGCCATTACAGGGATCTGTTGCTCAGCTCCCACCTGCTATGTAGGCCATTCTTTGTGTTTCCTAGAGCACTGCTTTTCCCTCTTTCTCAGGGCACAAAAAAAGCTCTCTAACTCAACCAGCATTTGTTTGGGTCCATTTTCCTCTTTTCCATGTGATGTGTGATATCCCAGCCCTGCTCCAAAGCAGTGATCAATTTTCTTGGGTGATTTCCAGTGACAAACATTATCATTATCTAAGCCTGTTATTAATTTTCTGTTGTCACAACCCTGCTGTGACTGGAGATGCGGTTTCTCACTTTTACAGGTGGTTGAGGCCAAGCATAAAGAAAGAGAAATCAAAAGTATCCAGTTGTCAGCAGGCTGAGGGACTCAAAACTTGGTTTCCTCATGGGATTTTGTCTGTAGGTATTTCTGTCTGTGAAATGATGGATTCCATTACAGAATGTCCATGCTGCCCCCACAGCTCAGAGCATGTGCTTTATGTGTCCAGGAAATGAGCTCACAGTGAGTCACCACCCACTAAACATCCCTGCTGGTAATTGTGGATTTAAACACTTGCCTCTGTACAGTTGGCACACCAGAAAAGGAAGTTTGAAAGAATAAATATCTCGACACTGGAGCAGGCTTGAGGGGTACATAGAGGGGAGTCACTCGGGCGTGGGGATGGGTGCTGGAGGAGGAGAGGATTGGCACTGACAGGAGGCTTTGCTCCCCTGGGCACTTCAGATGTGTCCAGGGAGGGGAATGGAGCACCGGGAGCAGCTGGGAAGGGGCTCAGCCTGAGAAAAGGAGGCTCGGGGGGGCTTTGTGGCTCTGCACAGCTCCTGACAGGAGGGGACAGCCGGGGTGTCGGCTGTCAGAGGGAACGGCCTCAGGCTGGGCCAGGATGGGTATTATGAAGAATTTATTGATGGAAAAAGTTGGCAGCTGTTAAAAATGGATTAGAAACTGTTGTAAAGTAGTTGATAGCCTGTTTTTAACACCAGGTATTGTCAGGGGCTGCCCAGGGAGGTTCGGAGTCCCCGTCCCTGAGCGTCCAAGGAAGGACAGGACGCGGCGCTCTGGGCTGGGGACACGGCGTGGCTCGGGCCCAGGTGAACCCCTCAGTGACCTTGCCGGGCTCTTCCAACTCCAATCACTCTGTGACGCTTCACCCACGGCTCCCTGGGCCGTGCCCTCGTGTGTCCCCTGCCCGATCGCCGCCCGCCGGAGCCGCTCCGCCGCAGCCGCCCCCGCTCCATCCCCGCTCCGTCCCGGCCGCAGCCCGGCCCGGCAGCGCGCGTGATGTCACGCTTTCCGTGACGTCACCATCCACGTAACGGCACGCGCCCCAGCGCCACTGCCGGGTTCTGCTGGGAGGCACCGCCTTCCCGGCGTGCCCCGCGCCTCGCTGCGGTCGCGCCTCAATCTCCCAGCAGCCCCCGCGCGCAGAGCCCGCCGGCGCGCGCGGCGCTGCGGCGCAAGGCACGTCGGGAGTTGTAGGCGGTGCGGGGGCGGCGGGGCGAGGCGAGCGGGCGGAGTCGGGCGGCGGCAGCGGCGGCTTCGGGCCTCGGGTCGGTGTGTGCGGGGAGCGGAGCAAGGGGAGCGGGCACCGCAGCTGCACGGCCTCGGCCCGGCCCCGCGCAGCCATGTCGGGGCTTCTGGGGAAGCTGTTCGGGACGGGCGCCGGCGGGAAGGGCGGCGGGAAGGGCCCGTCCCCGCAGGAGGCGATCCAGCGGCTCCGCGACACGGAGGAGATGCTGAGCAAGAAGCAGGAGTTCCTGGAGAAGAAGATCGAGCAGGAGCTGGCGGCGGCCCGCAAGCACGGCACCAAAAACAAGCGCGGTGAGCGGGGGGGGGGCCGGACCGGGCCGCGCCGAACGCGGGCAACAGGTCGGGAGGGCCTTGGCCAGCGCAGGCGCGGCTGTGCTGCTGTGTTTTACACCCAGAGCCTTTAGTTTTGTACCGTAGTGCCTTTATTTTGTACTTACTGGCATTATCCTGTCTCTCGGCGGCCGTACCGCCCTCCCGGCGCCGTTCCCGCCCCAGCCGGGTTTCCTCACTCTTGAGGGGAGGACACCTTCCCTTCCCTTCCCTTCCCTTCCCTTCCCTTCCCTTCCCTTCCCCTGGGGCTGCCCCGTGTGGGAATCTCGTGACTCCCATGTCGCGATAGTGCCCGGCTCCGCCGTAGTGTTCCTGCCCCTCACTGTGGGGAGAGCTCAGGGAAATAGCCTTCAAAAGAAAAGGGAAAAGCAGGGCAGCACCCTGCAGTCAGCCCTTGATTTACCTTGCTGGTGGTTTTAATTCCAACCCACAAAAGTCTTTGCTATCTGTGTTTATTTTCATCACGTCGTGCCAAAAGTTCTGAGCGTGCTGGGGAGGACAGGAGTTACAGCCTGAATGTTTGTGTTGGTTGTTTTTTGTTGTTGGGGTGAAGAATTTCTAGGGAGAAAACTGCCAGCGTTAAAAGGGTGTCTGTAAAATAGGTAAGTTAATATCCCACAGACAACAAACAGCACACACATTCAGGCTGCAACTCCTGCTCTTCTCAAAACACTCAGAACTTTTGGTAAGAGCTGTTGAAAATAAACATAGATTTAATAGTTAATGTTCCCTCTTCTGGGAATAACTTGGGTTATGTTTGTGTTTGTTTTATGTTCTTATGGAAATATTCATTCTTTTGGAAGCAGTGTTCGTTTTGGGGGTTATTCCCACTGCTCAGCCCCCTGCAAGAGGCTCTTCCACACACACTCTTAGGTTAATTAACGAAATTGCTGTTTCCCAGGTGGAACTTGACTTCCCCAGGCAGGTCTGGCTTTGCTTGATGAGTCTGGAGATAAGGCAGTTGTCACATTACATATTCCAGTGCTCTGAAAACCAACTTCTTCCTTGTTTTAGCTTGGCAGTAAAAGTTTCCAGGAAAGCACATCGTGATTTCTGTGTGGATGTTGTTGCCCTCTCTGTGCAGGAGCAGGAGTGGCTCTGCCTGTGACACGGGGAGCTGCAAACACGTCTGGCAAGGGTTCATGGGCAGTAATTACCCTCAGGAGTTTCATGTCACTCCTTCAGTCAGCACTTTGAGCTCCTTGCAGACTCCAGAACTTCCTTGTGTGTGGGTGACGTGGATGGAGCTGGCTCATGAGGGCTCGGGGATTATCAGTGACCTCAGCTGAGCCTGACTTGAGGCTTAACCAAGTCAGTTCTAAACCAAATACATTGCATCAGTTCTAAGAAGTGAGCCTGAGCTGTGGTTCTTGTGGCAATAACTAAAATGTGTCTCTGCAGTTTCTTCATCTCCTGGGTCACACTGGGTGTTTGAACTGCTAAACTTTCTGTTCAGCTTTGTCTCCCTGCTGTAAAGGCATCTCTCGGTGTGCTGCCCTTCAGAACCCGGCCAGGGGAGGGATTGAATTTCCTTGGAGGCGGAGGAAGGAGGAGAACCTGCCCATCCACGGCGGGGCTCCGGCTCACGCTAATTGAGGCCTTGCAGCCGCACAGGAGTAATTAAGGAGCTGTGAATAGGAGAGGGGCAGGGATGGGTTTCTGCTGGAAAAGGAAACCACTCTTTTTCCATTTCTGGAACTGAGAGGCCAACTGTTCTCACTGGGCTGGGAGTTAAGGCAGCTGATTGTCTGTGCCTTGCTGGGAACTGAATTCCCCTCAGGACACACTCAGTTTTTCTGAGTTCATCAGCTGAGCTCCTACAAATTGCATTTTTTGACAGCCAGATACTGGATTTTCTCTGACCTTAGGTTGTTTTATAATCCATTATCTATGCGATTTTGATGCTAAGTCACTTAAATCCATATTTCAACTGAATATAAAAATATATTGGTTTTATATGTGAAAATATGTCATTTTAATAGAAATACTTTGGTATAGTTAAAATGCTTTCAAGTAAAACTGAATGAAAGATAATTAGCTAGAGATTATTTTAAGTGTTGGATCAGCTTTTAAAAAATTAAATTTAGAGAATCCTTAGGCTTAGTTCTCCAAGATTTAATCACTTCACCCTGGAATCCCTGCTGCTCCTGGAGGATCTCCTGTGTATGTTGCACATTTATGATCTCAGCTGGGCAGTCTTGGAAGCTGCTGTGGGACAGCCAAAATGAGGTAAAAGAATGGTGCAGGGAGCTTACCTGGAAGCTTAAATCACCTTGGGAAAACCTGGAATGGCGTTTTTGCTGTCCCAGAGGAAAGGGGGTGTCTGGAACACTTGAGGAAACAAAAGGAAACATTCTGAGCTGCCCGGCACACTGCGTGATTGTTCAGGTGCCAAGTGAGCCGCTTTCCAAAGGCTCATTCACTCATTCCTGCTGCACTTCTGGAGTCTAAGGAAAGCTTAATCTTAGAAATTTAGAGGTTTCTGGTTCCTGTGCCTGCCCCAAGCACATGCAGGGTGTTGTTAATTTATGAACTTGTTTTATGTGTTTGTTTTTTGTAATCTGTATTTAGGGTATCCAGGCTGTGTAACCAAACAACTCAGGACATTCTGATGTTATAATAAGGAACTTTGCAGTAGAAATTTCCTCAGTCTGTGTTGTTTCTTGGCATGGGAGGCTTTAATCTTGTATGAAAAGTTCTGAGTGTGCTGGGGAGAGCAGCAGTGATGGCTTTAATGTCCTCGCCGTGTTTTGTCCATGGGATGAAAAACTCTCAAGATTAATCATCATTGGAAGGGTTGTTTGGAAACAGGCAAGTTACTCTTCCTTCTTCTGGGAGGAACTTGGGCTATGCTTGTGCTTTGTGTTCTCATGGAAACGTTCAGTCTTTTGAAAACAGCGTTCTGGGCTTTGTCCCTCCCCTCTGAGAAACCCTCCCACACTTCAGCTCTACCTCGTGAGTAGCGATTTGCTCCTCAATGAATTTCTCACAGCAGCACCACTGCTGACTGATTTAAACACTGCTCAGCCGGTACCTCCCTCATTTTACATCTGCCCTGAAAATCAACTTTGCTCTAACAAAAGCAGAGTGCAGCTGTGAGCCTGATGCTCTGGGAGCCCCGTGCTGCTGCCGCTGCCTCCTTTTATTCCGCTCCAGTTCGTCCGTGCCGTTGTTTCAGCTGGGATGTTTTCTCAGTGCCCAAACCTCGTGATACAAACTGAGCTGCTCCATCTACTCCAGCGGTTCTGGGTTCAGTTTCAGGGGAGTTGAAGCTGATCCTAATCTCTGCTGCTCTGCTGTTTCTGTTCCTGTGGCTGATCACGCAAAGCTGAGCTGCCAGAGTGACCTGGTTTAGGGCAAATTTGGGAGAAAACCCTCCAGAAAGCAAACCCACACAGCCTCTGCCCCCAACCGGTTTGGGAAGAATTCCTCAGAGAGAAGTGGAAAGAACCTGTTTATTTAACAGGCACAGCACCCCCAGCACACAGAATGAACAATACTGGATGACACCACTCTGACAAAGATGACAAATTCAGAAAGTCTCTCTGGGAGTGGTCACTCTGTTCTCAGTCCCTCCTGTGCTGGGGCAGCTGCTGCAGCCACAAGGTGCAAACTCTGGGTGTTCCCAGGTCCCGGTCCAGAGCAGGCTCGAGTAGTTCAAAAAAAAGGAAAGGAAAAACAGGGAAAAATTGGATTGCTTAGCTACTAACTAATGAGCAGAAGCAAAAAGCAGGAGCAAAGCAAAAAGCAACAGCAGCACCATGTACTGCCCTGTCTATGTGTCCCACCCGCCGTGGGGGAGTGACTGATAACAAAACCAAAACAAAACTTTCACTCTTCAGAGCCAGTTTTGATGGCACAGAACATGATATCCAGCATGAACAGAACACACAAATGGGGATACAAGCATCAGAATGTCACTCTACGACAGAGGAATAGCACAAGCACACAGACAACAAAGGGTTAATGCCTTGAGCAGTGACTGCCTCGGGTATAACGATCCCGCAGTCTGTTTCTCCTGGAGCCTGAAGCTCAGGTTATGTCTCGGTGTGATAATTACAGGAGGGAGGGACGCTCAGGGCTGCTTTGGAGTGCCGGTGTTACCAGCAGCTCCTTCAGGTTCAGATCTGGGGTGAGTGGATGCTCTTTTGTGCCTGCCTGCCCCTGATCTTACCTGTCTGTTAGTTAACACTAGGGCTACAAACAGCAGAATGGGTGAAAAAAAACAATTTTGTGCCAGAATACATTCAGGCTTTAGCAGTAGAGTGACATTTCATGGATTTTCCCTCTGTTCTGGTTTCTGTCAGTGAGCAGTTTTCTCTCCTGATGTCAAAAGTTTTTCTTTTCACTGTACATAAATACAGTGTTAGGTTTTTTCCCAGCCCTAAGTACACAAAATAGATGCAAATCCACTGCTAGACTCCTTCTGTATAATTCAGGCTGTTCCTGGAGAGAGAACACTTCACCCAGCACCAAAACCAAACCAACCAGGTGCTTGGGCTTTGATTTGAGGGGCCCACCTGGGGCTCTCAGTGCTGCCTCGGGTGATGGTTTGTGATGGAAATGAACTCCTTACATCCCTTTACCTTTTTTAAGCCGTCCCATCAGTCTGTAGATGTGATTTCCCTGCAGCTGGAGGGTTCTGGTGTCAGAGCTGGGCCTGGCTGAGTGAGGCTGCTCCAGGAGCGGCCCTGCCTGTTCCTCTGTGCTGCTCTTGCTGTTTGTGTGGGCAGGCCATGAACTTGGATTAACTTGCTGAGCCAGACAAAACCCAACTCTTATCAAAAAAAAAAAAAACAGAGAAAAAAGTTATTTTCCACACTTAACCACACAAATGCTGGAGCTGGCTGGGAGAGGGAGGCAGGAATTTGATAGGAAGGAGGAGGAAGGGCAGCTCTGTTATCACAGTACCTGTGATAACATCTGAGGGGCACAGGGCTCATCACTGAGCCCATGGCAGCAGGGAGGAGGGCCAGGATGGTTCTGGGTGCTCCAAAGCTGCAGCCTCAGCTCTGGGCACAGGCAGGGATTCAGAGGGTGAAACCCTGTGAGTGTGTGTGAGGCCTCTGACAGGTTTGGTCCTGCTTGCCAAGAGAGGTGATTCTGCTCCCAGAATCAAATGTGCCCCTGGTTTTGTTTGCATGAATCATCAGGGGCTGTGCAGGGAGTCCTGCAGCACTCCCAGCCCATCTCCAGGCCCTCAGCCTGCTCTCTCTGTGTTTTAAGTCACAGTTTAATGGGAAATTGATGTTTGAGTGTCCGGTTATCTCGGCTGTTTGAGGGGCCTGGAAAGGCCCGGGTTGGCCTTGGGACAGCCCGCGTATCGAAGGACGAGAAGAGGCTTCAGTTCTTTTTTCGGTTTTTATGTTTATTAATTGTTTATCTAAAAGATGTTCTTTCAGCCGAACAGAGCTCTGCTCAGCAGCCAGCCATGAGCACACTGTCTGCCCTCCTGGGCAGCCACCTATCTTTATACCCATTGTTACGTATACAATATTTATCATTTTTCCCCAATACCATCTATTCTTATAACTCGGTGCACTCTCAGTAATAACCAATCCAAGAGTGCCACCGTGGCCAAAGAAGATGGAGGAGAAGAGGAAGAAGAAGAAGGACAGGACACGCCCCAATTCCTCCATCTTACTCCTCCAAACCCCCCTGTACATAAATCCTAAACCCTGTGTCTCACCCTCTAATTAACTAATCCCTTCACCATTCACCCTGGTGAAGCCCTCATCCTTGTCGTCTCCTGTGTAGGATCAAAGTGCAGCCACCAGACACTTCTGGCAACATTCCAGGACTCCCGAGACCCCCAAGGTGGTCTCGGTGGCTCAGCATCTCAGGACTGAGATCTTGAGATCCGACATTTGAGTTCCAAGCTTCTCCATAACCCAGCGTTTCAGTGCAGGAATATTGATGGCAGTGCAGGCCTGAGTGCTTCATCTTCCCCCGAGGTTAATGAGATGGGCATTCATCATCTGCCTTGGGAAAAGTGATAATTGCTCTTTTTAATTAGATCTTTGCATTTTACCCTACCTGTGTTTAGCAGAAATTTTTGGAGACAAGATCCTCAGGTCTAAAACAGTTTGGGAGCCGTGGTGGTATTCATAAACTCCTTTTTAAAAACTGCTCTAAAAAGTGGCATAAAAAAATCCCCAAACTCTGTGATTCTGAAATACATGATTTGGTAACTGTATTTGATGCAATACATCCTTCCTCTGTTCCTGTACCCTGTCAGGAGGAAAGCCTGGCATGTTTGCAGCTACTGTGTTGATTTTTTTTCTCTCAAAATACATTAAATATTGGATTCTAGTACTTTATTAAACTCCAGGCCTAATTACTGAATCCTGCTCCTAGGCTAATTCAAAAACTATAATTTGCAGATGATGCAAATCATCAGTTTGGTTTAACCCTCTTTTACTTAGACTTGTGCTGAGTTGTGGAGAGTTTATCTGGACTGGGATGTGTTTGGCTTTGCATTTATATCATTCAGGTCTCTCTGTCTATCCCAAAACCCAAAAATTACGTTGCCATTTCTGCTTTTTGGGTATGTGATGTTTGTCCCAGAGACTTTGGGGGTAGCAGGTTGTGGCCTGAATTTTGCAGCCAGGAAGGTGTGGATGTGAGTGGGCTTTTAAGTAAAATCTTGCCACTGCTTAAAAATGGATGATTTTAAAAGCTGGAGCAATCTCATCCTTGACTTCCCATCGTGTTTGCAGCCAGGTGGAACAAACTGGAACTCCTGGCACAAAGTGTGTGAAACCAACAGGAGAATGCAGAATGCAGAGCATCAATGCTGTCAGGGTTTTGCTTTTCCCTGAGACAGCCCAGGGCTGCAGCAGAGCTGGTGAGCAGGAGGCTGGAGCTGCTCTGAATCACCCCCAGAGTGTGGAGCAGGGATGCAGAGCCTGAAGGAGGGGCTGGACAGGTGAGGGCTCTGAGGAGAGCCCAGAGCCCCTTGCAGGGCCTAAAGGGGCTCCAGGAGAGCTGCAGAGGGACTGGGGACAAGGGATGGATGGCAGGATAAGCAGGAATGGTTTGACACTGCCAGAGTGGGACATTGAGGAGGAATTGTTGTGTGGAGACCTCCCAGCACCTTCCCAGGGTGTGAAAGGGCTGCAGAGAAGCGGGAGAGGACTCAGTCAGGAACTGTGGTGACAGGACAAGGGGAAATGGGATCAAACTGAAAGAGGGGAAATTTATGCTGGATATTAAATGCAAGAAATTCTTCCCTGTGATGGTGGGAGGCCCTGGCACAGGGTGCCCAGAGCAGCTGTGGCTGCCCCTGGATCCCTGGCAGTGCCCAAGGCCAGGCTGGGCAGGGCTGGGGGCACCCTGGGAGGATGGAAGGTGTCCCTGCCATGGCAGGGGTGGCACTGGGTGAGCTTTAAGGTCCCCTTTAACCCAAAGCACTGTGATCCCATGGAAGCCTCCCTGTGGCCACCACCAAGGGCACTGGGGACCCAGCAGAGCTCAGTGCCAGGCTGTGGCAAAGGCAGTGACACTCCTGTCCATGGTGTCCTTCCAGGTGGAAGCCCAGCTGGAAAAACTCTGCTGTGGCTTCCCCTGGTTCACTGCTGAGATGAAGCCTTGCCAATTAGCAGTTTCTAGGAGCTAACACCATTACAGGATAATTATGTGGGCAGCTTTTGTCTTGCAGCTCTTGACTGGTGGCAGTGAATGATGGAAGTTTGATGATAGCACAATATTTTAGATGTTAATAAGAATTAATTTTCACATGTGTTATGCAAAAATAGCATATTTTCTTATTTTCTTTATCCTAGCCTATTCTAAGCTGCTTATTTCTGTATAAACTGTATAAATTGTCTTATTTCAATGTTGGAAAGCAAGAGAAGGAAAATTAGCCTCTCAAAACACTTACAAAAGGCACTATATGTATTTAATTTTTTGAACTGCTCCTTGATAAATTCTAATTTTCTAACTATTAGTAATAATTTGTTAGTAATAATTTGAATCTCCAGCTCAAACAGAAAGCCCTCTGAAGTTTGGAGGTGTCCAGATAACCATAACATCTCTGGGATGTGATCAGTGTCATTTCCTGGGATGTGATGGGATGAGGTGAAAGTGTCACCAAACACCCCCACTGTGTGTGCTCCTCATGGCCTGGCAGGATTTCATCCACATTCAGGGATTCTGTGCACAGAGCTTGCTCAGATGTTGTGGAACTGAAAAGAGAAATGGCAGAGTGACAGGAATCAGTGGTATTCAAACATTTGGAGGTGATTTTGGTTGGTTATGAAATAAAACAAATTAACAGAAAGCAAACTTCAACCTCCACGCCTCTGGAGTGTGTGGAGGTTGAGTCAAGAACTACAAACTTTTTAAAAATAAATATGGTTTGTCTTACTTGCCTTATAACTTTAGGCTTTCTGAAGGTTTGTGTTCTCAGCTTTTCCTCCCCAGTCAGCGCTGGAATCTCAGCATTCACAACAAAAGTGCTTTTTTTACATCCCAAAATATCTCATCTGGGGAAGTCAGGCTGTTAAGAGAAATGCTAAATATTATGACAGCATCAATGAAATTTTTAGACTTGGCAAGGCTCTAATAATAATGGTCCAAGGCTGGAAAATGCCTGATGGATTCCCAGGCAGCCACTCTTTGAATTCCCCAGCAAGAAAAGGTCTTAAATGTGCCACTTCAGTTTGGGAATTAATTACAAAAACACTGTTCAGCTTAGAGGACTGGCTTGTTTGTTTGTTTTTTTCCTGTGAGAAACCAGCATTTTGAAATACTTAAGAGCTGTTCCTGCAAAGCTGAACCTGATGAATTTCTGGCAGAGATTCAAAAGAAGATTCTGGGTTTTCACTGGAATTCTCTTTAACAAGGTACCTTCAGCAAGTACAAAATAAAATAGAAAACCCATCAAGAGTATTTGCAGTGAGAATCTCAGGGAATTCTCAGTGAGAATCTTAGGGAACACACATTTCTCATCCTAAAAGTTTAAATTTTGGTTGAGTACTGAATAATTCCCTCATTTCACACCAGAATTTTACATGTGTACCAAAGAAGGTGCAGGTTTTTAACTGGCAGAGTTAGTGGCAGTTGTGTGAAAAACGCCAGTTGCTTGTTTTTAAAAGTTTAAAAGTTTAATAGTAATAAAATGATGATAAAAATAGTAATACAATTAGAGTAGTAATAATTTGGACAATTTGAATTAGAACAATATGAGACAATAGAGATAAAGAGTTAGGGATGTCTGGGTACCTTTTCTGGGCAAAATAAGCCCGAAAAAGGACCCACGTTAACAGAGGATTAACCCTTAAAAGCAACAGCCTGTTGCATATTCATACACCTCATACATGATGCATAAATTCCATTCAAACACAGGATTCTGTCTGGGCAGTGTCAGCTTCTTCCTCTGCATCCTGACAGCATCTTCCAGGTGGGAAGAAGTTCATTTCTAATGGTAAAAGAGCAATAAATTCTTTTTCTGTGAAAGATTCAGGTGTCCTGTGGCTGCTCAGTGCGAGTCCTTTCTTTAAAAAAAGTATCCTACATCCCATCGTTTCTATTTTAACAATTTTTATAACCTAAAACCATATTTAACACACTAACACAGCAGAACTTTCTAACACAACACATATAATACTCATTTTAATATTTGCAAAAAGCCAACCATAAAATACATTCATTTTTCACAAAACACAGGATTCTGTCTGGGCAGTCTCAGCTTCTTCCTCTGAATCCTGACAGCATCTTCAAGGTGTGAAGAAGTTCATTTCTTCTGATAATGGAGCAATAAATTCTTTTTCTCTGAAAGATTCAGGTGTCCTGTGGCTGCTATCTCACTGTGAATCCTTTTTTAAAAAAAAGTATCCTACATAGCATCGTTTCTATTTTAACAATTTTTATAACCTAAAATTATATTTAACACAGCACTTAAGAGAATTAACACAGCATTACTTTCTAACACAACACATACAATATTCATTTGAATATTTGCAAAAAGCCAATCATAAAACACAAGCATTTTTCACAAGTTGGAAAGAGTAAGGGAGGATAATGACCATTTTGTAATTACCTTTCTTTATGACCCTTTTTTATTACTTTTTTTCGATAACCTTGTTTTTTTATTACCTTTTTTTCCCCCTTTTTTTTAAACGGACTTGTTTTTTGATGGCCTTTTTATTACTTTTTATTTTGACCTTTTATGATTACTTTTTAAAATTACTTTATTTGATGACCATTTTTTATTACGTTATTTGATGACCATTTTTTAATTACTTTTTTCTTATGGCCCCTTTTTTGATTAATTTTTTTTCCTTTTTTAAAAATTTATTTTGACCAAAGTGACTTTTTTTTGATGACTTTTTTTGGATTTCATTTTTTCCCTTTTTTTTTTTTGACAAAACTGACTTTTTTTGATGGCATTTTTAATGACCTTTTCTAGTGACCTTTTTTTTGATGACTTCTTATATTACTTTTTGTTCATGACCATTTTTAATTACTTTTTTTGGAAGACCCTTTTATTATTAAAAAAGGGTCATCCAAAAAAATTTAAAAAAAATTTTTGGACAAAAATTGACTTTTTATGACCTTTTTTTTGATGACTCTTTATTTTTTTATTACTTTTTTTGATGACCCTTGTTTTTATTACATTTTATTCCATTTAAAGATTGGTTTTTACAAAATTGACTGTTTAAATGACTTTTGATGACTCTTTTTTATTATTCTTTGATTACTTTTTTTGATGACTTTTTTTGATGACTCTTTATTATTACTTTTTTGATGACCATTATTTTATTACTTTTTTTTTTGATGACTCTTTTTTGATCACATTTTTTTCCTTTTTAAAAAAATTTTTTGGACAAAATTGACTTTTTTTAATGACTTTTTTGATGACCCTTTTTTATTATTTTTTGATGACTTTTTTAATGACTTTTTTTGATGACTATTTTTAATTACTTTTTGTTGATGACTTTTTATTACTTTTTTTGATGATCTTTTTTTGATTACATTTTCTTTCTGTTTTTAAAATTTTTTTTGGACAAAACTGACTTTTTTTTTATGACTTTTTTTGATGACTTTTTTTTGATGACTTAATATTTTTATTACTTTTTTCGATGACCATTTTTTATTAATTTTTTTTCGACAACCCCTTTTCTGATTACATTTTTTCCCCTTTTTAAAAATTCTTTTTTTTACAAAACTGCCTTTTTTTGATGGCCTTTTTTAATGACTTTTTTTTTGATAACCCTGTTTTTTTGATTACATTTTTTTCCCTTTCTTTTTTTTTTTTTGGACAAAACTGACTTTTATTTTGTTGACCTTTTTTTTTTACGACCTTTGCTTTACAAATGCTTTTCTCTTTATATTTTTGTGTTTTTTTTTTTCTTTTGTACATTTCTAGATTTTTAGAGCAGGAGTGTTTATTGTTTTTGCACACTAGACTAAATATTCTGGCACTGCTTTGCTCAAGAGGAAGTGGTAATTTTGTCTTTTAAAAAGCAAAAAATCTTTGTATTCTCTGCTTGGGTTTGTGTGATTTATTGAAGTAGTTTTAATCAGTCCCAATTTCTGAACCTGGCTCTTTTGGGCCTTAAAATCACATCAGGTATTTTGGACCTTAAATTCACTCCTGGATTTTTGGAGCTTAAAATCACATCAGGCTTCTGGGCCTTAAAATCAAATCTGGCTGTTAGGATATTAGAATCACACCAGGTTTTTTGGAGCTTAAAATTACACCAGGTTTTTTGAGCTTAAAATTACACCTGGCTCTTTGCACCTTAAAATCACACCAGGTTTTTTGGACCTTAAAATCACACTGAGTTTTTTGGATTTTAAAATCACACCTGGCTTGTCTGGACTTTAAAATCACATCAGGTATTTTGGAGCTTAAAAATCACACCTGGCTGTTGGGGCCTTAAAATCACACCAGGTTTTTTGAACCTCAAAATCACACTGGGTTTTTTGGACCTTAAAATCACACCTGGCTGTTAGGGCCTTAAAATTACACCTGGCTGATGGAGCCTTAAAATCACATCAGGTATTTTGGAGCTTAAAATCACACTGAGTTTTTTGTATTTTAAAATCACACCTGGCTTTTTGGACCTTAAAATCAAACCTGGCTGTTAGGACATTGGAGTCACACCAGGTTTTTTGGAGCTTAAAAATCACACCTGGCTGTTGGGGCCTTAAAATTACACCTGGCTTCTTGGACCTCAAAATCACACCTGACTGTCTGGACCTTAAAATCACACCTGGCTTTTCAGACCTCAAAATCACACCAGGTTTTTTGGACCTTAAAATCACACCTGGCTCTTAAAATCACACTGGGTTTTTTGAATCCCAAAATCACACCTGGCTGTTTGGACCTCTGCCCTTTTGTGTTCTGAGACTCCCCTGGGATGAGCCATCCTTGCCATGGCCTGGATGCCTCTGTATGGAACCAGCAAGGGCAGTCCTGGTGTAGCAGCTCTGGAGACATCAGAACTCTGCACAAAAGTTCTTATTCAAGGCAAAAATGAGAGTTTGATCAGTCTTTTTATCTGCTCACAGACACATTAATCTGTTACTGGGGAATAACTTGTCAATGGCTTTAAATTCTCTTTTTAGGGATTTTTTTTGAGATCTGTAGGCAGTTTGCTGGAACTCAGCAGTGAGAGATGAGCAGTTGCTGCCCAGGATAAAGCTCCTCACTGCAGGCAATTCCTTGTTTATCCCATTCCAAGGATGTTGTTCCTGATGAAATTTGCTGCCCAGGCAAGTGCCAGGAAGATGGAATGGGATTTTCAGAAGCAGCAAAAATAAAACTGCTGCTTTCTGCAGAGCAAATTACAGATGGATGCACAGGGTAATGTGCAAAATGCTCTTCCACTATTAAGTTGATTATCTCAATCCTATTTAGTTCCTGGATTTGCAGCTTGAGGGGCCAAGGCACCCCAATTTGGGCAGCTCCTCTGCAGTTCTTGCACTCTTTATTATTTTGGTGTGGCTGACATTGGGTGCACGTTATTTCCTGAGGCTGCTGTGGAACTCTCTCGTGCCATGTTCAAATTGCTGCTGCCATTTCTGCCTCAGAGAATGCAGGAATTAGCTGGGAGATGAAGTTGTTTTTCCCCTCAGTTGGGATAATCAGACACAACTGCAGTGTCTTTCCCTGGAGGAGAAATCTCTCTATTTTAGACAAAAATTTAGACCCCTATTTTAGGTATCAGTGTGAATTTTGGGAGGGTTTTGCAGAGGAAGGAAACGCCTGCATGGTGTGGGGACAAATCCTGTGGCATCATCAACACTTCCACCTTGGCCAGGTGTACTCTTAAATTCAATGAAACTTGGTCAGGTGTAATCTTGAATTTAGTAAAACTTGGTCAGGTGTATTTTTGAATTCTGTGAATCTTGGTCAAGTGTATTTTTGAATTCCTTGGTCAGGTGTATTCTCAAATTCAGTGAAACTTGGTCAGGTGTATTCTTGAATTCAGTGAAAATTGGTTCAGGTGTATTCTTAAATTCAGTGAAACTTGGTCAGGTGTATTTTTGAATTCTTTGAACCTTGCTCAGGTGTATTCTTGAATTCAATGAAACTTGGTCAGATGTATTCTTAAATTCAGTGAAACTTGGCCAGGTGTATTCTTGAATTCAGTAAAACTTGGTCAGGAGTATTTTTGAATTTAGTGAACCTTGCTCAGGTGTATTTTTGAATTCTGTGAATCTTGGTCAAGTGTATTTTTGAATTCAGTGAAAATTGGTTCAGGTGTATTCTTGAATTCAGAGAACCTTGGTCAGATGTATTCTTAAATTCAGTGAAACTTGGTCAGGATTATTTTGAATTTAGTGAAACTTGGTCATTTATATTCCTGAATTCAGTGACACTCCTGACTTCTATTCCCAGTGCTCTTTGCTCCTCTCAAGCTGAAATGTGTTTTTGCCAGCAAAACTTACAGTTCTAATTATGTAAGAAAGCCTTGTCCAGGTTTTTATCTGCTGATCTACTCTTTCATGGTAATGATCTTTAAAAGCATTAATTGCACAGCTTTGCTGTGTACATAAATATCCCAGGAACGCTGCCTGTCCTGCCAGTGTGTAAGGAATATTTATTTGCAGGAGAGCTGTTGATCTTTAACAAAACCACTGACATTCATAGTCAATTCTCCCTCTCTGAATGCATTCCCATGTAGTAAAATTATATTTTTATTATCCTGCAAGCTGCTTATCACAGTGAATATTTGCCTCATTTGACTAACAAACTGCAGAGAAAATCATCAGACATACAACAGTTCATTTAATAATAATAATTTGCCTGTACATGGGTTAAAATAATTCAAAATACATCAAATTCTTACAGAAGCATTTCTGGAGGACAAAATGAAATTATCTGGGTGAGCAGTCATGTTTTTGTGACTGGTCTGCTGACAGAGGTGGCTGAGGGACTCTGCTCTTTTCATTTCTGGGTGTGAAACAGTGACAGAGTTCTGCTGTCACCTGCCATGGTGGCATCCCAGAGAAACCCTCAATTCTTGGGAATCTCCGTGGTCAAACAGGAGTGCAGAACTTCTGCTGCAATTTCTACCACAGAAATTCAAATAAATAGACAATTAAAACAGTGTTTACCACAGAAATTCAAATATATAGACAAAACAGTATTTATCACAGAAGTTCAAATAGACAATTAAAACAGTATTTATCACAGAAATTCAAATAAATAGACAATTAAAACAATATTTACCACAGAAATTCAAATATATAGACAAAACAGTATTTATCACAGAAATTCAAATAAATAGACAATTAAAACAGTATTTACCACAGAAATTCAAATATATAGACAATTAAAACAGTATTTTATACTTCAATCAAAGACTGGAAATAAAAAAACTCAACCAACCAACAATCAAGGACAAACCATCCCCCAAAAAACCCCAAACCAAACCAAAACACAGAGGAAGGAATAGGGTTTTAAGTGTTAAAAAGCTTGAAAAATGTTATTTGAATGTAGTTTTAGGTAGGTTTTACATTCAAGAAATTGAAGCAGCCAGCCCAGATGTGACTGGACTCAGCTGCAGTTTTATTTCTCTCTTGGATGTGGGGTTTTCTTTGTCAGGATTTCTCTGTAAAAAAGCACTGCAGAGATCACAGTCTGATGCTCATTAACACAGAAATTTTACATTCCTTTGCCAGTGAAAAAGAGATAATAAACTATTGATACCCATTTTAACTGGTCAGGGCTCTGTGGGGCAATCATTTTAATCTTTATGAATAAAAATTGGTTCCAACATCCCTGTCACAGCTGATAATAAAAATTAATATATCAAAATGTCATATGGAAAAGGGCATTTTGAGCCTACTTATGGATGGCAGAAATCACCCAGGAAGTATTAAATGCATTACCTTTAATTAAATTATAATAATAATTATATACAAATATATCTAACTGCTTTTCCCTCAGTCATATGTATTCTCTGAAAGCTTTATTACAATTCAGATAAAGTCCAGCTAAGGTTTGTTATCTGCTGGTTGGTTTTTTTTAGAGGATCTTTTAAGCTTGCAATTCCTGCTGCACATTGGACTTACAAGTCAAACCAGCAGTGTGCCTGGTAAGGAGGAGATGTGGAAAACACTCTTTATTTAAAGGGAGATTCTTGCTGTTATCCTGTGAACACTGCCCATGGAATGATCAGATATTTTTGCTGAGGGCTGTTAAATCCCCTCTTACAGCAGCTGGATTTTATGTTGGGGATATTCCAGAGTGAGTTCAGCCATTCAGCTGTGGCAGAAGAAGAGATTTTTGGGGAACTCAAGGTATAAAATTATCCTTACAGCCTGCTTAATGCTGATGAAGAAACCTTTTATTTGTATGTTTTGTAAAAGCAAGTGTTGCTTGGTGTTGGCCGAGTAAGTTTTTGAATGCTCCATGGTCCTGGTTTTTATGTCCCAGGGATATTGCAGAGTGACTTTGGCCATTAAGCTGTGGCAGAAGAGCTTTTTGGGGAACCTGAGGTATAAAATTGTCATTGCAGTCTGCTTTATAGTGATGAACAAACCTTTTACTCCTGCATTTTGTAAAAGCAGCATTGTTGGGTGTTAGCAGAGTAAGGTTTGTGAGCTCCATGGTCCTCATGGTTTTTATGCAGGGGGATATTCCAGAGTGAGTTCAGCCATTGAGCTGTGGCAGAGGAAGAGCTTTTTGGAGAACCCAAGGTATAAAATTATCATTACAATCTGCTTTATAATGATGAACAAATCTTTTACTCCTGTATTTTGTAAAAGCAGCATTGTTGGGTGTTAGTAGAATATGTTTTTGAATGCTCCATGGTCCTGGTTTTTATGCCACAGGGATATTGCAGAGTGAGTTCGGCCATTCAGCTGTGGCACAAGAAGAGCTGTTGGGAGTCTTTTTGAGGCACCCAAGGTCTAAAATTATCATTACAGTCTGCTTTATAGAAATGAACAAACCTTTTACTCCTGCATTTTGTAAAAGCAGCATTGCAGGGTGTTAGCAGAGTAAGGTTTTGTATGGTCCTGGTTTTTATGCCACAGGGATATTGCAGAGTGAGTGTGGCCATTAGGCTGTGGCAGAAGAGCTATTGGGAGTATTTTTGGGGAACCCAGGGTATAAAATTATCATTGCAGTCTGCTTTATGCTGATGAACAAACCTTTTACTCCTGTATTTTGTAAAAGCAGCATTTTGTAAGGTTTTGTAAGCTCCATGGTCCTGTTTTTCATGTGCCAGGGATATTGCAGAGTGAGTTCGGCCCAGCTGCACTCTGTGTATCAGGCCCCGTGCAGGAGCTGCTGGGAGAGGCTGGCCCTGGAAATCCTGCATGGCTTTGGGTGCAAGATAAGGAGTTTGTGTCACTGCTGGGATCAGCTGATTCTAGAAAACCCTGCTGGGGCATGAGAGTGAACTCTGGCTGGCCAGGATAAACCATTGTAACCTTGTGTGTGCTCACAGGTGCTGCCGAAGCAGCTCCACAGCAATTACAGCTGCCTGTAAACTGAATTTCTGCCTCTAATTACTGCCTTGGAAGCAGTAAAGGCGCCCTTTGGGGTGTGGGTGCTGAGGGGAGCTCTGCCAGGGCTGCTGGAGGTGACAGCAGCTTTGGGGAGGGCACAGAGGCCCTGGCCCACTGAATTCAGACACACCCCATTCTTGTATTGCACATTCCTGCAGGCCATCTGCACCCCACTCCCTCTTCTGCCTCTTATTTAATGGATTTTTTGATTTGTTTGTTTCTTTTGTTAAGTTTATATTTTTGTTTGGACTTAGATATTTATTAGTTCTTTTTTATATTATAGTCTTATCAGTTGGGAGTTTTCTAGTGCTTAATTCTAATAAGTTGAAAATGCTACAGAGCATTTGTACCCCACTGTCTCTGGTTCTTATTTAATGGATATTTTGTTTGTTTGTTGTTTTTGTTTTGTTTTGTTTTTTAAGGTTGGGATTAAATGTGTGAGAAGCTATTTTTTGTTTGGACTTAGAGGTTTATTAATTCTTATTTATGTTATAGTCTTAAACGTTGCTAGTTTTGTAGCTCTTAATTCTAATAAGTTAAAAATGCTGCAGGACATTTGTATCCCACTGTCTCTGGTTCTTATTTAATGGATTTTTTTGTTTGTTTTTTTGTTAAGGTTGGAATTAAATGCATTTTTTGTTTGGATTTAGATGTTTATTAGTTCTCATTTATGTTATAGTCTTATGACTTGTGAGTTTTGTAGTACTTAATTCTAATAAGTTAAAAATGCTGCAGGACGTTTGTGCCCCACTGTATCTGGTGCTTATTTTTATGAGATTTTTTGGGGTTTAATGGATTTTTTGGGGTTTTTTTTTTGGTTAAGGTTGGGATGAAATATGTGAGAAGGTATTTTTTGTTTTGGATATTTATTAGTTCTTATTTATATTATAGTCTTATAAATAGTGAGTTTTGTAGTGCTTAATTCTAATTAGTTAAAAATGCTACAGGACATTTGTACCCCACTGTCTCTGGTGCTTATTTTAAGGATTTTTTTGGATTTTTTTTTTGTTGTTAAGGTTGGGATTAAATGTATTTTTTGTTTGGACTTAGATGTTTATTAGTTCTTATTTATATTATAGTCTTAAGTTGTGAGTTTTGTAGTGCATAATTCTAATAAGTTAAAAATGGAGAGGTATGTCTCTCTCTAGAAGGTCTTTTAAGGATAAACTTTATTTAAGAAATGACACTTAAAGTAATTTTACTTTTAACTTAATAACTAATTATTTGTGGCTTGCAATGTGGATTTTTTTAAAATTTAATTATATAATACTACTCAAATTTATGAAGAAGAAGGTAAAGAAGAAGGACTAGTCTCTGCCCTAAAACTTCTATCTTGTTTTATATATATTACTATATTATAAAACTTTAAACTTTTTCTACTGTGTGATATACACACTTCTATTCAAGCTACCCACTCATAATCTTAGTTCTGTTATTTAATTTTGGAAGTTTTCTCTGTAGTTTCAGGTCAATGCAGTGTTCTCTTGGGGGTCAGTGCCTGGCAGCACAGAAAGTCTTAAAATTCTCAGCAACCAGGGTTCCAACACTTTTATTTATTTGTGATTTTGGAAAAAGATTTTTTTTTTTGAGAAAAAGAGCCAATGTAATTCCCTTCAGATTAAGTTTTTATAACTTCGACTTTAATAAAAACTTAACAAAAACATGTTACTCTGGCAGTTCATAAGATTTCAGTAGGTTCCTGATCTTTGGCCTTAGGGAGGAGAAAATAAGTATTTTCCTTGTTCTGAAGGGATGGGAAACAGAAAATATTACAAATCCATGAGCAGTTGAAGGGCAGTTGGGGTGCACAGGAGGTGTGGGTGGGAATGGGAGGGACAGGGTTACCCAACAATCCTGATTAGAACTTGTGATCCTGATAAGAATTTGTGATCACTCAGTGATCCCTGCAGGGTTTGTGTCTGAGCAGTTTGTTTTGAACACTGCATGAAATGCAGCCAAACTCCAATTGTCCTCAGAGAAAGCTGGAGTGGGGAGCTGTACAGAAATTGTAACATTTTACTTGGTTTTGTATAATGTTATATAATGCTATAAAATCTCTGGTTTTGCTAGTAATTCTCCATGAGGCACAAAATTCTCACATCCCCTTGTTGTGGGGCATTTCCCCAGCACCTGTCACTCTATAAACACAGCTATTAACAGTTTTTAATCTTTCTGAGTAAGAAAACTTCCTATATCCTTAATGAAACCATCAGTGTGGAATGAAGCAGCCCAAATATCCCAGCAAGGTGTCATCTGGGATGTTTGGGATGTTTGTGCTGTGCCTCATTCTGCAGATCAAACACTGTCCTTTGCACACCCCCTGTCCTCAGGCCTGTCACACACAGGGGTGTTGGACTGGGCCAAACTGGGCAGATTTTCTGACCACTGGAGGGAAAGTCAGGGCAGAGGCACCGTTTGTTTTGCACTCACTGTTTTGGTTTGGTTTGGGTCCTTGGCTTCTCTTGCAGCAGTTGAGGTGTTTGTACTGGCTTCTCCTAAACAATCCTGAGCTGCTTTGTGTACTTGGCATCCTTAGCTGGGCCTTCCCATAAAAAAGTGCTTTTTTTGTTCTGGAACACATTAGTTAATTTGAATTGAACCAAATACAGCATATTCATAACCAGCTGCAGAGCTGGAGCTCTGTTTGGGATTTTACCTTCTCAGGGTGGCATCTGCCAGAACACCTGGGCTGCCTGTGGGCTCCATCAGCTTTATAAACCTGTTCATCACATCCCTGAGTTGGCAGCCCTCTGCCAGGGGAGATAAGGGAACCTCTCCCCTGGATAATTGTCAGGATTTCCTACTCCTTGTTTCCTGCTCTCCTCAAAAAATTCTGCTTGGAAAGAATGTCTCTCAGAGATGGAAAGATTTAAAGCTTTTATTTGCCACCCTTCCTGGTGTGTGTGCCTGAGCTTTTGGGAGGGCCAAGCCTGGTTTTTAGCAGAGCCAGTCCTGTGTGACATGAAATAGTTTCTGCTGTGAGACTCTGAGACACATATTATAATATTGGCTTTTCACTAATATTACAATGCATTTTATATGTGTACTGTTAAAGTAACTTTGCTATAAATATATAGTTTTTATTTCTGTTGTTAATTAAGCTTAGACATAGTAGTGAAATCTCTGATAAAAGTATGCTTATGTTAAAATACATACTTAGATAATAAGTTGTTACTTATCAAGTATACATAGTACATTATACTTAGTTGTTTCAAGTTAGATAATAACTTGAAACTGAATACCTGATGGTGATTTTTTTTCCCATTGAAATCCTTACAATTTTCTTTTCATAATTTCACTGTATTTTGTTGAATTGTTTTCTTTGTTATTCTGTTATTTTACAAGTTACATGCAAACTGGGGACTAGGGCCTCCAATTTAGTTGCCTATATTTGAAGGTATATCCAATAAACATATGAAGAAGACACCTACTACAGTCAACACTCACCATCTAAAGACAATATGGACCAATGCCTGAAACTATAATAAAAACAGACTAAAACCATAGTCAAGGAATACACATGCTTCAAAAACAATCTGGAAAAGAACTATACTAAACACTTCTTAAAATATGTAAATTTTAAGAAGTGTTTAGTATAGTTCTTTTTCAGATATATATTTTAAACTGATTTGAAGAAAAAAGTTTACCATGCATAATTGTTTATAAATATGTAACTAATGCAGTAAAAATAGGATATAAAAAGTGTTTCCAAAATAGCAAATGTGCTCTTAGCTGAGTGCCAGACACACCTGGCTGTAATAATCTTTGCTTTATAATCTTTATCTCCTATTAAACTTCTTTAAACTTTTAAAAAGTCCTTTATTCAGCTTAAATTAAGAAAATGAGCGTGTTTTTCACACCTGTGTGTCTCAGGAATGGCCATGATTTCTGCCCAGGTGTCCTGTGGGCTGTTGGCACTGCTGGCTGCTCCCAGGGTGGGTGGGGCAGGTTGGACCCGTCCTCCCACCCCTCCTGTCCTGTCCTGGGGGGCTCCTCCTGCACAGCCCACGAGCCCCAGATTGCTCAAACCACCTCCAGTGAGGCTTCTCCCAGCTCAGGCTGTTGTGTAAACACCTTCTGGGAGGAGTAACACAGAACGGACATAAACACCAACAATTTTAGAATGTGTATTTCACATCTAAGTACAAAGCTGAGGGAACATTTCTCCTTGGGTTTGAACAGGGGTTCAGCAGGAGGGGGATCTGCAGCAGCACAGAGATCTCATCTGGCAGGAGCTGCACCAGCAGTGCTGCATTCCTGTGATGGGGGGAAGGTGAACAAAGCTGGTTTTGGTGGACGAGCCTGGATATTGAAGCTTTCTGTTTGCTGTAGCAACCACCCCCAAACAAACATAGAATTAACCCCAGAACTAACCCCCCAAAAAAACCCAAACAAAAATACAAACCATGATGATAAATCATCAACCAGTCACCCACCAAAGTTTACTTTCTTGTAGCTTATAGCAAGCATGACACTGAAGATGTGAAGATGGCTGCCACACACACTCAAGGACAAAAGACTTGACCTTACTGTCTCTGTGTGAGGAGTGAGTCTGGGCTGGCATCTGCTGTGACAAGTGACAGCCAAAGGGCAGCAGCCACCTCTGTGCCACCCCTGAAGGATGGCAAATCAAGGGTTGGGCAGCACAGGGGATCTGTGTCGACAACAAACAGCAGAACATGCTGAATGTCTCTCTGTGCTGAGTGTGAGGGGCTGTTTGGGGCACAGAGCTCACCAGTGCCACCCTGTCCTTTGCCCTGCAGCTGCCCTGCAGGCCCTGAAGCGCAAGAAGAGGTATGAGAAGCAGCTGGCACAGATAGATGGCACGTTATCAACAATTGAATTCCAGAGGGAAGCCCTGGAGAATGCCAACACCAACACTGAAGTGCTCAAGAACATGGGCTTTGCTGCTAAGGCTATGAAAGCTGCTCATGATAACATGTAAGTCACTCCCTCCTGCATCTTCCCACAGGATCTGGAGTTTGGCATTTGTCAGATCTGCTGTTCCAAACCAAAGGTGGAGCTGGAGCAGCAAAACCTTCTTGTGAAAGGCTCTCACTTAAACTAAAATTGAACAAAACACACACATATGATGCTTCCTCAGTTTACCACTGTTTTCTACATTTATCCAAAAGCTGGGTAGCACCAGTGTGGTCTGAAGAAAATGGGAGCCTTCAGCAGTTACAGATCAATTTTGTAACAGCAAGAATTTTAAGCCTCAAAGGGGATCTTAAAACTTGTTTTTCTGCAGTGGAGTTGGTGTATGTAGCAATAATTAAAGGTAAAACTGCATTATGGGAATGTTGTGCTTGCTCCACAAGCAAATATTGTGGATGTAATAATGTTGAATCAGGGAAGAGAGCAAATTATTATTGATATCAGTGGTGCAGAACAGAAGCTCTCCCTGGTGTCTGTATAACTTGCAGGGAAGAGTTAAAAATACATCTCTAATTGTGTTGAGACCAGGGGATAAAACCCAGACTTGCATGCAAAGTGTATTTTGGGGAAGGGCCTTGGAAATGTCACCGTGGTGGGGATTTCTACAGAAGCCAGGAAATGCAGTGTTGCTTGGGAAGGTGCCTGCTGACACTGAATTCTTTCCTTTCTTTTCCAGGGACATTGATAAAGTAGATGAATTAATGCAGGACATTGCAGAGCAGCAAGAGCTGGCAGATGAGATCTCTACAGCCATCTCCAAGCCAGTAGGATTTGGGGAGGAATTTGATGAGGTATGGCTTTTCATTTGCTTCTCTTTGTACCAGTGAGGGATGGAATCCTCTGGGTTGGGAAGATCAGGGATCCAACCACTGGTCCAGCACTGCCAGCCCCATCACCAACCCTGAGCACCACATCTTCTTGTGAAGGCTCTGGAATCCCTGCAGGAATTGTGTCCCCCAGGATCTGTCTCTGCAGATCTGCATGTTCTGTGTGCCTGGCTGCAGGACTGGGCTCTGAAATCTCTCCTGCAGTTGTTTCTGGCTGTAACCTGAACTTTATGCTCAGAATGGTCTGGATGGCTTGACCTGAGAATATTTGGACTTGGATTTCTTCTTCCCTCCTCTGCTTTTCCCTCCAGGAGATGGAGTACAGGAATCACATCAGAATCAGACTCCTCTGACCCTGTGCATTTGTGCTATTTTCTTTAATAATATGATCAGCTATATCTGATTGGTAATAAATATAACTTATAGTTCCTTCTTTTTTTTCTTTTTTCTCCTTGAAATCCTAGGATGAACTCATGGCAGAGCTAGAGGAACTAGAACAAGAAGAACTAGACAAAAACTTGCTGGAAATCAGTGGTCCGGAGACAGTACCACTACCAAACGTGCCCTCAATATCAATACCCTCCAAGCCAGGTATGATCAACCTTTACTGCAACCTCCTGCATCATTAAAAGTGTGCTTATTCATCTGCCTGCTCCTTGCATTTGGGAGATCTGGCTGCAGGCAGCACAGACATTTTGCTTGGAATTGCTTCCTGAATCCCAAATCACAGCCAGTGATTGCCATTTCTCTGTGAGGGGCACCTGCCTTTCAGAAACAGCACAAAAATCATTCCCTGTCACAGGAGCAGCTGTTTTCTGCTCCAGCTCATCCAGGTACTCTGGATAATGCTCAGGGTGCAGTGGAAATGTGGGAGAAAAGAGCTTTTTTCCCAGTGCTGCTGGGCCAGCAAGCAAGAAATCTTGATTAGACACCCTGAGGTGGTAAAAGGGAGGGCAGAGTGAATGAACTCATAAATCATTGCAGTTGGAAAAGACCTTCAGGCTCATCCAGTCCCAGGCAGGTTCACATTCCCCCATGGATCCATGTTTCCTTTGGGTTTTAATTTGATTCCTGTTTTTCTGGCCTTTGGGGGATCTTCCCTTGGGGTCCCCTCTTTGGGAAGGCTGTGGGCTCCTCTGCAGTACCCAAACCAGGCATTCCCAAAGTCAGGGTCATCCCAATCCTAGCCCACACATACCCAGGGAATTTTAACTGGTGTGAGGATTTTACCTGGAGGATGGACAAGCAATGTTTGTATTTACACAGAGGGTTCAAAGCTGCTCTTAAATCCCTCTTGCATGAACATTCCCCATGGAATTCAGCTGAGCTGGGCCACCTCTGGCAGCACTAATGGGATATGAACCTTTGCAAGCCCATTTTGCTGAATCTGCTTGACTATGATGAATAACTTACAGAATTTGCAGTTCTATTCCATGTCCTTACTTGGAACAGGAAACAAAACTCCAAAAAAAACAGTGGATGCAAATAATCCCAGTTGGTCAGTGTGTCTGTAATTATCCTGCTGCCTTTCCAGGCTTGGATGGGTGTGGGAAGCAGCAGGTTCTGCTTTGTGCCACTGCTCCTGGTGTTCCTCTGGTTTGATTCTCACACCACTGACTTTGTGTGTTCATCTGGTTTTATTCTACTACCTCTGGTTTTCTGTGTTCCTTATTCTGACACCACTGATTTTTTTTTTGTTCCTGGTTGTGTTTTACCAGGCAGAGCTGCTGACCAGAGTTGGTGAGAGGGGAGGGAGTTCTATCAGAATATCTGAAATCTGAGACTGTCAAATTCAGGAGAAATAGATGAAATGAACCAGTGCATTGCCTTTTTATTGCCTGGTTGATTTAATGAGGTTTGTTCTCTAAACAGTCTTAAAACACAATGTCTGGACCCAAATCTACTCTTTGCATTTTGTGGCTGCACACAAGTAAGGGGTGTTGTAATTGTGGATATATTTAAGACCTACACAGCCTAAAACTTAGGGAAACTCCCTAAAATAATACAAATTGTGTTTGGTAGTAAAAGCTGCAAGCATAAAGCTGAGTGTTTCACAGGATTTATGCTAAGCTGCTTTTGGGTGGAAATGAGAATTCCATGAATTCCATTAATGTATTAAGTGGCACTTTTTGCTTCAATAAAGCTGCCCCCAAGGCTGGCACTTGGGAAAAATTGGGATTCTGGGCTGGTGTTGGGTGGGGATTTTGTGTGGGTTTATTTTTTGAACCTAAATTGATTTTCACTGAAAACTGACTTAACACTGGGATTAAAAGTTTGCTTATGATTCCCATGGTCAGACCTCCAAAGGGAAAACTGTCCCTTATGGTTCAGGTTCATGTGTAATTGTCTTTTTGGGAATAATAATGTGTCTTTTGAAGTAGAGCTGACTGTTACCTCCTTTTTATCCACTGAAGGGGAGATTACCACGAGCTTTCCTGCTTTTCCACTTCTCAGGAGCAGTCTGGACTTTGGCTTCAGTCAGATCAGCCTGAATGAGGAATTCTGTTATTGGTGGTGTCAAGAGAAATTCAGGCAGAAATTGTTTAATGGAGGCTGGAGGATCTTAGAAAACCAAATTCCAGCCTTGTGCAAGTGAGGGGTCTGGAGCTTGGAGCTGACTCAGTTTTCCTGATGTAAAAATTTCTTTTGGAATGACACACACCACTTGGACCAGGAATTGTTTCACTCTTTGGTGTTTTTTTTTTTTTTTACATTTTCCAGAATTATTGCAGCTATTTGTCGGTTCATACATTTTTTGCTGAGTTAATGGAAACTGCATTTGTCAGGTTATTACAAAGAGCAGCATTTTCTGCCCTGGAACAACCAGGAAGGAGGAGAGGGGCAGTGTCCAGGCTGCTCCCTCCTATCCACATCCACATCCATCCACATCCATCCACATCCACATCCACATCCACATCCATCCACATCCACATCCATCCACATCCATCCACATCCATCCACATCCATCCACATCCATCCACATCCACATCCATCCACATCCACATCCACATCCATCCACATCCACATCCACATCCATCCACATCCACATCCACATCCACATCCACATCCACATCCATCCACATCCACATCCACATCCATCCACATCCACATCCACATCCACATCCACATCCACATCCATCCACATCCATCCACATCCACATCCACATCCATCCACATCCACATCCACATCCACATCCACATCCACATCCATCCACATCCATCCACATCCACATCCATCCACATCCACATCCATCCACATCCACATCCATCCACATCCACATCCATCCACATCCACATCCACATCCATCCACATCCACATCCACATCCATCCACATCCATCCACATCCACATCCATCCACATCCACATCCATCCACATCCACATCCACATCCATCCACATCCACATCCACATCCATCCACATCCATCCACATCCACATCCATCCACATCCACATCCATCCACATCCACATCCATCCACATCCATCCACATCCACATCCACATCCACATCCATCCACATCCACATCCATCCACATCCACATCCATCCACATCCACATCCACATCCACATCCACATCCATCCACATCCATCCACATCCACATCCATCCACATCCACATCCATCCACATCCACATCCATCCACATCCACATCCATCCACATCCATCCACATCCATCCACATCCACATCCACATCCACATCCACATCCACATCCACATCCACATCCACATCCACATCCATCCACATCCACATCCATCCACATCCACATCCATCCACATCCACATCCACATCCATCCACATCCACATCCACATCCACATCCATCCACATCCACATCCATCCACATCCACATCCATCCACATCCACATCCACATCCATCCACATCCACATCCATCCACATCCACATCCACATCCACATCCATCCACATCCATCCACATCCATCCACATCCACATCCATCCACATCCACATCCATCCACATCCATCCACATCCACATCCATCCACATCCATCCACATCCACATCCATCCACATCCACATCCACATCCACATCCATCCACATCCACATCCATCCACATCCACATCCATCCACATCCATCCACATCCACATCCATCCACATCCACATCCACATCCATCCACATCCACATCCATCCACATCCATCCACATCCACATCCACATCCATCCACATCCATCCACATCCACATCCATCCACATCCATCCACATCCACATCCACATCCACATCCACATCCATCCACATCCATCCACATCCACATCCATCCACATCCACATCCATCCACATCCATCCACATCCACATCCATCCACATCCATCCACATCCACATCCATCCACATCCACATCCACATCCACATCCATCCACATCCACATCCATCCACATCCACATCCATCCACATCCATCCACATCCACATCCATCCACATCCACATCCACATCCATCCACATCCACATCCATCCACATCCATCCACATCCACATCCACATCCATCCACATCCATCCACATCCACATCCACATCCACATCCACATCCATCCACATCCACATCCATCCACATCCACATCCAGGGAGCACAGGAGAGGGGAGTGGGATGTTCCCAGGGCTCTCCAGCCCCTCCACATTCTGTACCTGACCCAAACACCTCATTCCCTGCATTCACAGTACTCAGTGATGAAATAAGGAATTTCATGTGGATGGGGAAGAGATTCATACTGGAGACATCAGATTAATTTCTATAAGAAGTTGCATTTCTCTGAAAGAGGCTTGGAAATTATGGAAAAATATCACACTTGAACTTTGATGCCCACTGCATCTTCCCGTGGGAGCTGTTGTTTTCTTCCACTCAGGAAGTTTCTGGCTCTTTCAGCAAAGCACTTTTTACTTCAGCTCAAAAAGGTTTTATGTATTTTTTGTGCACAGCTTGCCTTAGGTGCTTCATTTACTGATTCCTCAGTTGCACAGAGGGTTCTGTCAGGATTCCCACTCACTTGTTCTCTTTTGTGATTTTGCAGCCAAGAAGAAAGAGGAAGAAGAGGATGATGACATGAAAGAGCTGGAAGCTTGGGCAGGAACCATGTAACCACAGTAGCCCCTGGCTGGAAAAAAGACTTTGGTTACCTATTCTGGGTGCAAATGTGTTTTGTTGAGGAGAAAGCATAAGCAAAATGTCTTTATCTTTAATTTTAACCCAGAGCAGTGGGAACTGCATTGCTGTTTTCTGCATAGCATGGAAAAAAGTCTGCCCAGAGGAGAGAAGGGGGAGCAGGGGAATTGCCTGCTGTCGATACGGTTGAATTTCTGTAGAAAAGGTATTTGCAAAATCAAACATTCAGCTTTGGGACTGTGCTCCTGCCACTGCTGGATCTTCATCTTCAATTTGGGCCATACATTGAATTGAAATAAGCTGCAAAACACTCTGTAATCTTAAGTCAGTTTAAGTGTGTCTAGGAGTCTTGTAAGGCATTTAAAAACCAGGAAAAGTCGTAAGCCCCCATTGGCTTCTTTATTGTGTTTTAGGTGCAAGAATGCTTTAGGTTTTTAGTTCTTTGCCAGGTCTATTTATATCCCTTGACTGCTGTGTGCCAGCCCTGTGTCTGTCACTGCAACGACGTAGTCACTGTGCCCATTTTAATTGCTGAGAATGATCTGCAGTTGATCCACACTCTCTTGGAAGTAGGGAAGGTTTCAAGTTCTGTTGTACATTTTTCTACACGGCACTACAATGTTTATTGCTTTTTTGTGATAATTGATAACCCATTCAGATACATGCACACAATTATTTTAATTAAGAAACTACTATGGATTGCACTGTATTAAATATCTCGATTAATTTTCACCTGTGGCTGCTGTGGTCAATTCTGTGTCCTGTTTAAGTGATCTGGCTGTGCTTTAGGTGGAGTTTGGCCTTTTTCTACATGTGGGACATCCACTCTAAAGCCTTCTGAGCTATGGGGCACAGGGACAGGACAAGAGGAGAGAACCTCGAGCTGTGCCAAGGGAGATTCAGGTTGGACATCAGGAGGAATTTCTTCATGGAAGGGTTTGTCAGGCTTTGGAAGAGGCTGCCCAGGAAAGTGGTGGAGTCCCCATCCCTGGAGATACTCAGGGAACAGCTGGATGTGGCACTCAGTGCTCTGGGCTGGTGACAAGGTGGGCATTAGTCACAGGTTGGGCTCAGTGATTTTGGAGATCTTTTCCAACCTCAGTGACCTTGGGATTCTGTTCTGTGTGCAAATCCCCACTCCAAGGAGAAATCAACTGAATTAAGTTCAAAGCAAGAGGTTTAGGGACAGAGCTGGGACCCTTGGCTTTGTTTTTCATCCTGGAAATCACCTCTACTGTGCACTGTGCTAATAGATGTTGTTAAACCAGCTCTGTTTTATTCTGGGAATTCCAGGGAGCAGCTGAAACGCAGTGAAATGTCCCAGCAGGAGCATTCAGGTGGAGCTGGGAGGGGGAAACCCAGCCCCATTCAGGCTGTGCAGTGCTGGGAGGGGCAGAGGCAGCCCTGGCAGCCAGTGATGTCCCTGGCATTGCTGATGGGATTTATCTCACTGGCAGCTTTATGCTAATAATTGTTACCATTGGGTATTGGCCACTCCTTGGTTGGCTCTGGTACACTCACTAAACAGCTCCTAAAGAGTTGGTCTGGCTTTGAATTGGTTAAACATATGTGTCTGAGTTTGTTACTTGGTTAAAGTAACTTCAACGTTCATTTTTGGTTGATTTGTAGGTATACCTGTATTGCAAAAGTAAGTAAGTAAAGTTGACAAGTGCTAATATGTTATTTGATTTAAGTCTTATGTTTTTTGTTTAGTTACTTTTTGTAAAAGCTCTCATATATTTTAATATATATTTTAATATATATTAAAATATATCATTAAAATATATCATATATTTATATATATTTGTATATTATTATATATTTAATATTTATATATTTATATATTTATATATAATAATATATATTTTAATACACATTTTTGTAAAAGCTTTCTTATATATTTTAATTCTAAAGTAATTTTTTTAGTACTTGTTCAGGGATTGGTCAGCTATAAGGCACTAAGCTGTCCCTCTAACATTTCATTTTTAAGCTTTGCTGTTCACTCAGCTGTACCCAAGCACAGGGGAGCTGCAGCAGGCAGTGTGTGTTGGACTTCTGGTTACTCTGAGGGATGACAACCTCAGCTCCTCCAACCTCTTCTTTCTTCATCTTTTAATCCATGATGGGGAGGTTCATATTCCTTCAGTTTCACAGGATATCTGAGGACTGAGCACCTTTCTGCTTTGGGTTTCCCTGAATTCCTTATTTCAGCCTTAGTGACCAGCTGGAATGTTCACAGGGAACATTTTCTGCCTTGCTCAGAGGTTCTGAGGGCAGACCTTGCCTGTCCAGAGCACCTTTGGGCAGAGCAGGAGGGAGAAGCTGTGCCAGCAGTTCTGTGGGTGCCACTCAGTGCCACTCAGTCCCTTTTCCTGGCAAAGCCACTCCAGTTCTGCTGGCAAACTCAGCTCAGTTCATTTGCCCCCAGCAACTCAAGTTCAGCTGTGCCAGTGTTTTCTTGTGGAGCTGTCAAAGGGGGCAAGCAGAAATCTGGGATCCAGGTGTTTTCAGTTTAGGGAAAATCCTTGGTTTTTCCTCTGGGGAAGGGTTGTCACTGCTGTATGTGTGTGTGAGAATGATTCATTTAAAGCAGAGTGAAAAGCTGTGGCTGCCCCTGGATTCCCTGGCAGTGTCCAAGGCCAGGTTGGACAGGGCTTGGAGCAGCCTGGGACACTGGAAGACATCCCTGGCTGTGGCAGGGGTGGCACTGGATGAGCTTTACAGCCCTTTCCAACCCAAACCACTCTGGGATTCTGTGAAAATACAGACTGGGCTGAAGGGTTTCATCATCCCTGCTTTTCCCTTGGAATGCTTTCAGCACAGAGTGGCTATTGTGCAGCTGGAGAAGCCAGGACATGGAATTTGTATGGGATCCAAGGGAAGCACAGCCCTGGGAGGGACAGGAAAGGGTTTTGTGTTTGTGCTGCACATTTGGGTCAGGGGAGTAGGAAGGAGATTCCTCCTTGGTGGCTGCTCAAGGCTCAGAGGCCACTGACAGCAAGGATTTGTGTTTGTACCTCTGGAACAGGGTGAACACTCACAGAGCAATTGGAAAAGCTGGGCCAGAGAGGCTGAGGTGAGGCGGATAAAGCAGGATAAGTAAACCTGAGATAAATAAACCTGAGCAGACATCTACCCTGGGGTGCAGCAGCTGGGGCACTGTTCCCTCCAGGAATGATGGAATCCATGGCTCTGCCCAGTACTGCCCTGTCAGACTGGATCCAGCTGGATCTTCCCCTTCCCAGGTGGATAAATGGCTCTCCTGTGGGCCTCTCCTGCTCTTCTGGGACTATTCTAAGGCACAGACATTGAACTTCAGTGCATTGTTAAAGAGTAGGGAATGGGGGGCTCCATCAGCCACTGGGGAGGCAAATTGCTGTTCAGTTGCTTCACTGGTGAGTTGTTCATGTGTGTGTGGGTTAGTAATGGGTTAGTAGTGGGTTAGTAGGGGGTTCTGAGGAGCTGAGAGCTCTCTGGAGAGCCTTTGGCCTCACATGGAAGCAGGTGGGACAGGAGCATGCCAGGGAGCCTCTCAGCATGCACTGAGGGCAATGTCCTCACTGAAATCTGTCATCTACAGCTTGGTACTTGAAACATTTGAGGGAAAGCATAACTTCTCCATACAATGCCATCAGATAGATCCCTGTGTGCTCTGCCTGCAGGGAAGTGTCCCCTGGAGCAACACACAGGACATGGCATTTCCTTAGGAGTGACAGCTCGTGGCTGCCAGTGCCATAAATCAGGTGCCTTCTCCTGTGTCACATTCCCCTTTCCTGTCACATCTCACCCTTGGGTCCTGCTCCTGCTCTGGGGCCAGTTTGACTGCCAACCCAGCCCTGCTGCAGCTCTCACAGCAGCGCAACCCAGCTCCCTGGCTCTGTCTCATCCAAGTTACTGCCTGGTTCCATCTGCTCCCAGTTTTCTCAGTCCTCACTAGATGCTCAGGCCCTGCAGGTGTCCTGTGCTTGCTCCGGAGGGACAGAGCTGGTGGCCTCGAGCTCACAGCCTGGGCTAAGCTCCTTGTGCTTCTCTCCTGCTGCTCTCCCCACTTCAGACCTATCCCCTCTGCTAAACCCCACCCCAAAACCCCACAGGGCACTCCGGTGATGCTGCAGCTCCACCCCCAGGCACAGCCCCAGGGCCACATCCCGGGCTGCTGGGGACACCTCTGTCACTCTGGGCACCCAAACAGCAGAGAGGGCTGGGCACCCCCTTGGCTGCACTGGCTGTGGGTTCTCCAGGGGGTTCCATCCCTCCACAGCTCCTCTGGGATGCACTCCCCACTCTGGGGTGCCCCCATTGTGTCCCAGCTTTTTGGGTTATTATGGCAAAGTGGCTCCAGCCCCACAGATGCCAACAGCAGAGACCACTCTCTCTACTCCCTTTGCAGAGAGGTGTGTGTTCAAATCTCATTTGTGTTTAAATCTCATTCCGTTCATTAAAAGCACTGGGCTCACTGAAGTCCCTGAATGCAGTGTGTTTATAGAATTAGTCTGTAAGGATGAGTTTATTCCCACTGGAGAGATGTAACACCACTAATTGATAGAGCAGGTTAATCCCTTTATTAGGGTGCTGCTGAGAGGACCCTCAGGTTAACATTTGGATGAGCCCAGCGCTCCCTCCCTCCTCTGCTCATTATTTTTATCATTATTTTGGTTCTTATGACAAAATTGCACGGCTCATCTGGAAAGCTCTTGCCCTTCTAAATCCTGCTGGCTGCTCAGCCCTGTGGCAAAGAAAAGAGCTCTCAACTTCATTTTCAAACATCAAGGCCCATTAAATCAAAGTGATGCTTTCCAAATCTTGTGGCTCTCACCAGCCCAGCCCCATCCCTTCCTCCCTCCTTCCCTCCCTCCTCTTCCTGCCCTTCCTCCCTCCCCTGGCTCCAGGCCTTCAGCTCAGCTGGACATCTCCCAGTCTGCTCAGCTGGCAGGATTTTGAGGCCACATTTTAGGGCATTATCAGAGGTTTCCCTTTCCTTGTCTGTGCTGTGGGAACCTGGTGACCTCCTCTGTGTCACCTCAGAGCTATGGCCAGAGCTGGCTGTCCCTTGGGAGTGAAGGAAGGTGGATCCAGCTGGGGATGGAGCTGGCTCATGTCACCCTCCTGCTGTCCTTAGGATTCTCCTGCAGTCCTTGGGGTTCTCCTGCCGTCCTTGAAGTTCTCCTGCCTCCTTGAAGTTCTCCTGCCATCCTTGGCGTTCTTCTGCCATCCTTGGGGCTCTCATGCCATCCCTGGGGTTCTCCTGCTGTCTTTGGGGTTCTTCTGCCGTCTTTGGAGTTCTCCTGCTCTCCTTGGGGCTCTCACACCATCCTTGGGGTTCTTCTGCCGTCCTTGGAGTTCTCCTGCTCTCCTTGGGGCTCTCATGCCGTCATTGGGGTTCTCCTGCCATCCTTGGGGTTCTCCTGCTCTCCTTGGGGCTCTCATGCCATCCTTGCGGTTCTCCTGCTGTCCTCAGGGTTCTCCTGCCATCCCTGGGGTTCTCCTGCTGTCCTTGCGGTTCTCCTGCCCTCTGCTGAACTGTTCCCCTGCCCTGGCCCCATCCTCCTCTGCGTGGGATGGGAGGAGGTTTCAGAGGAGTTTGCTCAGCCTGAACAGAGACATGAAGTGCAGGGCTTGGGCAGATCTTCCCCACCCACAATGAGCTTCCCAAAACCTCTGCAGCTCCTGGGACTCCCCTGTGGGCATTAGGGAGGAGATGGCTTTGGGATGAGGTAGAACTGAGGCTTCTGGGGCTTTCTGGCTTCAGGATCCCAAATGTCTCAGGAACCAGGGGGATTTAGGCTGGGCTGTCCAGCAGAGACACAACCCAAAAGCTTGTCTCCTGCTGCCCTGCCTTGGCCCATCCTCTCTGCTGTGCCTGCAGAATCCTCGGACTTGTTTGGGAAGGGACCTTAAAGATATCCCATTCCACCCCTGTCATGACAGGGACACCTTCCACTGTCCCAGGCTGCTCCCAGCCCTGCCCAGCCTGGCCTTGGGCACTGCCAGGGATCCAGGGCAGCCCCAGCTGCTCTGGGCACCCTGTGCCAGGGCCTGCCCACCCTCATAGGAAGGATTCCTGCCCAGCATCCCCCTCTCCAGCCGCTGCAGTGACACACAAACCCCTCTCCAAGCCATGCTGGAGCGCGGGCCGGTCCCTGCAATTTCCCACTCGAACACTTGGAGGCAAAGCTGCCTTTCTGGACAGACAGACAGACGTGGCACAGCAGAGGCTCCTGCTCAACCTTCTGGCTCTTCCCCTGACATTCGGGGGTCACTAACCCCAGCTACTGGGCACAAGGCACTTGCCCTGAATGCAGGGCCTGGCCCGGGTGCTCTGCCAGCCCCCGACCTTCACCCAGGGGGACAAAGGTGATGGCGCACAGGTGACCTTGCTGAGGCCAGCCTGACAAGGTCACCCACACCCTAAATAACAGTGTCAATCACCCAGCATTCCACTTCTCTGCAAAACCATCTCCCGACAAACCACTCTCTGTGTCTCTCACCTGAGCACCATGAAACTTCTTTACATTAAATATTTCCCTGCTGTTACGGGGTCACTGGCTGCCACCTTTATTAAAACATTTTCTCCCACTTTAATTTCAGGCTCCCTTTTTCCCAGGGGAAAGTCCAGCCCTGAAGGGCTCCAGTCTCTGTTTCTGGTCACTCAGCTGCTTTCCTAACCCTGCTCCAAACCCCAGGGAAGATCCTCCTCACCCAATCCCTCCGGCTGAGGCCGCTGGTGCCACCAGCTGGGATTTGGGGGCTGTGGGTGCCCAGATGCACATCCAGAGCCAGCACAGCTGCTCCCCAGGATATTTTGGGAGAGCACAGCGGAGGAAAAGCTCATCCGAGAGGGATTTGCCAGCAGAGGGCAATGCCGGGATGGGTTTCCCTCCCTGCGCAGCTCAGGGTGCTGAACCAGCTCCAGCGCGGGAGGAGAAGGTGACAATGCTGGGGTCCCCAAGTGCCTCAGCCCCGGCAGGAGGGGGCAGCCCAGCCCCTGTCCCTGGAGGTGACACCGGGAGCTGCCACCCTCTGTCATGGGCAGTGGGATGGGGTGTCCCAAACTAGGCTGGGGCTGGTGCTGAGTGTGGGGACAGCTCACACAGATCCAGGCTGGGTTTTCTGCTTAGGGCTGGGTTTGGCAAGGCCAGGTTCATGGCTGGACTCGATGATCTCGGGGGTCTGTTCCAACCTAAGGGATTCTGAGATTCCCAGTGCCAGAGTCCCTGGGGTCAGGCATGGCCTCTCCTGGCTCTGGTCCTCTCATGCCAGGGATGGTTTGGTATCAGCTCCACCTGACCAGCAATGACACAGAGATAAAATGCAAAACACCCTTATTTAGTGCAACAGGGAGCAGCCTGGCATGTAAGTTAAAATAAAAAATTAAATTAAATTAAAATACAAAGAGAGAGAGAGAGAAAAAAAACCACCATTTTTTAGTTGAACAGCTGGTGATTCCTCAGTAGGCACCGCCATGGGCTGTCACAGCACTTCCCAATCCAATACCTGACATCATTCTTCAGCCTCATTCAGTTCAGTTCCACCTCAGTCCTGAGCAAATATTGACAAGTCTGATATAATCTCACGAGCACGGTCCTGGAGAACTTCCTTTTGTTTGCAGGGAGCTTGGTGCCCTCCACATCCCCTGGCCAGGAGCCAAGGGACATGGGCAGAGTTAAATTGGAAGATAAAGGACAAGGGCAGAGGGGCTGTGTGTGCATGTGGTTTGCTGGGAGCGCTTTTGGGGACCAGGGATGCTCTCCCCACATGTCTGCCCAGAACAGGGCTGTCACCACACATCCCCTGTGCCCAGGGACTCACACCAGTGTCCTGGTCCAGCTGCAAAACCATCCAGGACACATTTGGTATCAGAGAATTGACAAATCTTCCCTCATCCACCTCTTCCACCCCTCACCTGACGTTATTCTCCCCTGCCAAACCATCCCTCAGCAAGGTCAGGAGGTCCTAACTCAGCTCCTCAGCAGGGCTCACCTTATTGCTTGGAAAGTTTGGGGTGCTCTTGTTTTATCAACCCACCAAACAGCAATTCCAGCTCAGGGAGAGCCATGGGAGCGTTGGGATAGAGACTGAGGGAGTGCTGCAGCTTCTCCTGGACACGTGCTGACAGGGTTCCCACCACTTCTGTGTGTCCAGCAAAGGGCTGGGGCTCTCCCTGCTGGGGCTCTGGGCTTTGGTGACACTGTGGGCATGAACTGCCTCAAATCTGTTGCCTTGAACTGGAGCCAAAGGTTTTGGCTTAGGCAGGGTGAAGGTCCCACTGCTCCCACCCCTGATCCACAATCTGTGGTGGCTTCTCAGCATGGGCACACACACTGACACTGCAGCTGAGGCTTCATCTCCAGATGTTAATTCTCAATTTAAGGTCTCACTTAAGTCTTCACCTTTAAAAGCTTCATTCAATCTGCCTGTGACCAGTTCCCACCCATTGGGATGTTCTCTGTGACACCCACTGCTCCCACACCCCACAAACCATCCCAACTTCACCCACAGGTGATGTTCTCTTCTAGCAACGTCCAAAAAACCAGGACAGAACCATACTAAGGGCTTGCTCTGGAATTTATTTATGGAGGCAGCTCTGCATTTAACCACCCAGCAGCCTGGTGGAGATGGGCTGTGTTATTGCATGGTTAGGGAAACATGGAGAGGAGCTGCTGTGGAGATGGAAGGGTGATTTTAGCATGGAGCAGCGGGGAGAGAAAAGCCATAAGGACTCACAGAGGAAGGTGGTTTCTCACCATTGGTGAAGTGAGGGAGCCTGGGAGGCCTCACAGCAACTGAGGAAAGGCCCAAAGGAAAGATGGGGACAGAGTGTTCAGCAGGGCCTGTGGAGAGAGGAGAAAAGGGCATGGCTGAAAACGGAGGGGAGAAAGATGATTTTTTTCCTGTGTGGATGCCCCATTCCTGGGAGCATTCAGCATCAGGGTGGATGGGACCCTGAGCAACCCGGTCAGCAGGGAGGGCGCTCAGCATGGAATGGGATGATCTTTAGGGCTCATCCAAGCCAAACCATTCAAGGATTCGATCATTCTATAATCCCTGTCTCTCACGGTGGAGTAGCCGTAGGACTTCTGTGGAGGGCCCAGCGCTGGCCGGGGCCTGCCGGTGCCGGTGGTGGCTGCAGGGTCGCTGTGGGAGCGCTGGGTTCTGGCACCGAGCCCCGGCGGGGGCGATGGGCAGGGCAGGGCTGCGGGCTCACACAGCAACCGAGGCCCCTCCGCTACGAGCCCGTGGCCCAGCAGTGCCCGAACGCGGCCCCTTCCCGGGCAGCTTCCCCCAGGCGCTCCCCCCGGGCAGGCGGGAGCTCCCCGGCAGCTCCTGCCCGGAGCAGGGGGCTGGCAGCACCGGGGGGCATCCCCGGGGGCTCAGCCCGGCCCCGCTGGAGGCTCTGGGGCAGCCTCGAGGGCTCGGCCAGCCCCGATGGAGGCTCTGGGGCAGCCCCGCCGCTCGGCCGGTCCCGCTGGAGGCTCTGGGGGATCCTCGAGGGCTCGGCCAGCTGGAGGCTCCGCGGCTGCTGCAGCCCTGCCGACCCGTCTCACCCGCCGCGCTGGCGCTGCCCTCGCTGCAGCCCCGCTCGGCCCTCGCTGCAGGAGCAGAGCCCGGGCGCCGCACCCGGCACTCTCCTGCCTTGGCTGCTCCGCTCCACGGCCCCTGGCCCGGCCCGTCCTGCCCGCTCCGCCTGCGGACCCACAGCCGGGCCGGCCCCGCACCAAACCCTGCTGCTCCCGCACCAAACGCTGCTGCCGCCGCTGTCCGCTCCCACCCCGCCGGGCATTTGGCCCGCAGCTTCCACAAGGTTTGCAGTTTCATTAGTAATACTTTACAATTACCCTGTGCCCCACCGAGAGAGAGTAAGCAGGGCCCTCATTAACTCTGCTGTGCTCCTCGTGGTCTCGTCTAAGCGACAGAGTTCCCAGGGAATCAGCCCTGCAGAGAAGAGGCTTTGACAGCTGCTGGCATTTCCAGCCAGGAGCTGCTGAGAAGCTTTAGGAGGATGGGGAGCAGTCCAGGGTGGGTATGGAGGACAGGTAGGAGGCCACCAAAGGGCCACTGGAACCGTGTGACAGAGCTCAGAGACAAGTCCCAGGGAAAGGCTGCTCTGCCCACACCAAGACAGGGCCTCTTACCGCCCCAGAAAACATGAAATCTTTTGACTTTACCCTTGCGTAGGCAACAAAGTGAAAAGCCAAGGGATTGGGCTGACCTCCTTCTTTCCCTGGCCTTTTGCTGTGCTCCCAGCACCACGCCCTGCCTGCAGCAGAGCCCGGACACTCCCCACGAGCTGCCCACCGGGAAACACCACGTCTGGCAGCAAGTTTGCTCAGCTTCCCTTTCCCGAAACAGAACCATTTCCCATCCCAGGAAAATTCAATCTCTGCCTCTTCCAAAGCTCATTTCCTGCAAATCACTGATGAAAAAAGTGCATTGCTGTCCCAGTGAAGGTGCAGTGCCATTCCAGGGAGGGGGGTACCCCCTGACTGCCTGGGCAGGCTGGAGCAAAGTGGTGCTGGTGTGGAACAGACTCCCTCTGAGGCATCTTCCTGATATAGCCTGGTAGAGACACCCAAGAGCACATGCAAGTGGATATGGATAGTGAAGAGAGTATGCAAGTAGATGTAGAAGACACTGCAGAGGAGATGGACGTTGATGAGGTAGAGCAGCTGGAGGAGATGATGGAGGTTGATATGGAAGAAGAGATGGAGGACATGGAAGTTGATGAGATAGAGGAGCTGGAGGAGATGATGGAGGTTGATATGGAGAAAGAAATGGAGGACATGGAGGTTGATGAGGAAGATGAGGAGGAGCCTGATCCTGGGATGAAGATGGAGTCCCACAGCCGGACAGGCAGGTGCTGGCCATGCCCTGCCCCTGATGGAGGTGGATGTTGAAGAGTTTGTTGAGGAGCTGGAGGTTGACATGGAGGAAAAATGGAGGACATGGAGGTCGATGAGGAAGATGAGGAAGAGTCCATGATCTTGGGATGAAGATGGAGCCCCAGGACAGGACAGGCAGGTGCTGGCCAAGCCCTGCCCACAGGCAGGGTGGGTTCCCTGCTGCCAGGCTGGTGCTGGGCTGGGTGGCACAGTGACATGGCGCCCAGGGGCTCTGGATTGTGGCGGCACAAACACCACCCCAGCCTGTCCTGTGCTTGCTCTGGGCCACACCAGCCCCGTCCCAGCACCTGGGGCCCGGCTCCAGCCCAGCTGGGCTCAGTGCTGGCAGCAGAGTGCTGCTGTGCCAGCGTGTGCCAGCCTGGGGGCACAGGGAACAGCCCTCAGGGCTGGGCTGGAATGGTCCTGTGCTGCTTCCCTCTCTTCCAGAACTGACAGAGATGATGGAAACAGTCCCTTCTGTATATATGTTCTATAAGCTGTAGTTAGGTTCTTCTGTAAATACATTTCTTAGATTGCTATATAGATCTTTTTACTGTAAATACACTTCATAGATTGTTGTTGTTATAAAGATTCTTATAATGTAATGTAAATACATTCTGTAGTTCGTTGTTGGTGGTGCTGTTCTGTAAATACATTGTTCTTGTTTTTCTCAGCTCTCGTTGCATATTCTTTGGGCGCAAGCGGCATTTGCAGAGTTGTGGTTTCCACTTTCTCTGGGTTCCTGGGGTTGGAGGTCCCTGGGGGTGCTGGCATGGACACCTGGGGCTGGGGGTCCCTTTGCACAGGGGGTCCCACTGACAGAGCGGGCCCTGGCCCATGGGAGCCCATGAGGGAGCAGGGCCAAGCCTGCATGGTCCTGCAGAGCCTCAGCCATGGCTCGTCCCTTGGTGTCCCTGGTGCCACCGAGGCTGCGCTGGGCTGTGGGCACCCTCTGCTCCCGGGCACCCCGAGGGGCTGGAGCCAGAAGGGACTCTCAGTAACGGGGCCTCTGGCTTGGGCTCAGGCTCCAGGATGCCTTGGGGAAAATCAGGGCTGTGTGGGCACCCCAGGGTGCTGCAGGCCCGGCCTCAGCTGCAGGGAGCCAGCGTGGCATGGCTGCTGTGTCCCCATGGGCAGGCTTTGCTTTGGTGCCTGTGCTTGTGGGAGCACAGGGAGCTCTGAGCTGGGCCTGGACCCACAGCACAAGAGAGCTCTGAGCTGGGTTGGGCATGGCTGAGCTGAGCTGGGCCTGGAGCCTCACAACAGGGAGCTCTGAGCTGGGCCTGGACCCATGACACAGGGAGCTCTGAGCTGGGCATGTACCCACGGCACAGGGAGCTCTGAGCTGGGCATGTACCCACAGCACAGGGAACTCTGAGCTGGACTGGGCATGTACCCACGGCACAGGGAGCTCTGAGCTGGGCTGGGCATGGAGCCACAGCCGGGCCTGGACCCACGGCCTGGCCCTGCTGCTGCTTGCAGCCCCTCTGGGCTGGAGGCTATGACAAGGGGAGCCCCAGGATCTGCCCCTGCCAGATCCCTTCAGCCCCCACAAGGAACTGCCCAGCACATTCATTCCTTTCATTTTATCCCTCAGCATCCAAGTGCGCTTAGCTCCTCTCTAGGGATAACACAAAATTCCCCGCTGGTGCCCATGAAGCTGCAGCCCCTCCCGGGCTCAGCCCTGCCCCAGCTCTGGGTTGTGACCATGAGAAGCACCTGGAGCTGTTGGAGGGAGTGCAGAGAAGGCCCCAGAGATGCTGCAGGGGCTGGAGCCCCTCTGCTCTGAGGAAAGGCTGAGAGAGTTGGGGTTGCTCAGCCAGGAGGAGAGAAGGCTTGGGGGAGGCCTCACTGCGGCCTCCCTGGCTGGGGGCAGGGTATGGAGGTGTCCCTGGGCATGCAGCCTAGCCCTTTCCTGAAGTAGAAAAAAGAAAGGAAAAAAAAATTAAATGGGCAAAGGGGGAAATGTGTTTATTTGTGTATCAAAAACTTGGGGTGACAAAATGAACCCGTTGTCCTCAGGCCCTTTGTGCGATTCAAAGGATAGGCACAATAAAACCGGGTACTCATTAGCTGTGGAACCCCCATGTTTCCTTGGAGGCCACACTGGGGACAGCCAGATGCCCATGTTGGAGACACCAGCCCTGAGAGGGCTCCAGGGCTTTCCAAGGTTTGGGAGCATTTTTCCTCCAGCTTGTTTTCCTGCTGGCAGGTGAACAGCTTCCAGGCCATTTCCAGTCTCCCAGGCAAGGCATCGGAGGGGTTTAATGCAAGTTGTGATAAAATATCTGTCTTTACATACAGCCATAAACTAATCAAGGAAAGCTGAACCCCTGGTAAAAATCATTGGATCACTTTGGACTACAGGCTTTAATTTTTATCAAGCTTTGATTTTATCAGGATTTCATTTTATTCAGATCATCTCACTTTTAGGAGATACATCAAGCTTTCATTTTTATCAGACAGGAAGCTCAATGTGCTGATCATAGGTGGGTTCTGGTGAGGGTGGTGGGCCTGAGCCTTGTGGGTGTCTCACTGCATTCCAGACAAGCTGCTGTTGGTCTAAGTGTCCTGAACCAGAAGCCTGATGAGGCGAAAGGCTTATGGGAAAACAAGTTTCAATAAAACCTTTGAGTGCTCATTATAAATGTTGGGAAGAGATGCTGACTATTCCTCGCTCCCCAGATAAAGCCAGAAGAGTTTTTTAAGCATGGAGCTGAGAACAGCAGATTGGCTGGGGAAAAAAATGATGCTAAGACATGGACACTGTCCACGAAGGCAGGAGAGGAGCGTGCCCTCACACCCCATGAGGACACCCTGGTGGCTGTGCTGACTCTCTGCCAGGCTTCCCTGGCTGCTCTGCCTCTCCTGGCTCTGCTTGTCCTGCCTCCTTCCTCCTGTGCTTGCACTCCCAGAGGGGTGTTTGTGAGGGGCCCTTGGAAAAGCAGATTAATGAGTGAGACACTGAGAATTAAAGCAATCCACATCCACACACTAAGCAGGGCTGCTGTCAAGTGCTGTTCCCGAGGGAGATAATATCCCTTCCCCCTTAATTTCTTAGTAAATCCATTATGATTAATGCTATTACAGTGGGAACACTATTATTATAAATACATGGGTGATGGCAGAGCTGCAGCATTAATAATGCTGGGTATTACTTTAATTAGCTGCTGTTTTGATAGGACTCTTGCCCAGCTGCATTAAGCTGAGTTTTGCATTGCAGCCTTCTCTGGGCTGTCTCTGCTGCAAGGACACAAAATCAGAAGCATCTCCTTCCTTATGGCCAAAAGCCACCTCCCTGTGGCACTGTCACTCAGCTGAGCTCCCAGTGGGTTGGTGGTGCCTGTGGAAAGCCTGGGATGGTACAGATGGAGTTTGGACACCAGCAACAAGTGGAGGAGGTAATGGAGGCAGGACCTGGCACCTCCAGATGAGGACACGAGAGGCCTCTACAGCCCATGGGGATCTGGGCCAGTTTGGGAACATTCTCATCCCTCCTTGTGGCCTCATGGCTTCAGAACTTCTCTGAAGGACTTTCCAACACCTTTTCTGCTTTTCATTGACCTGTAGAATCATTAAGGCTGGAAAAGTCCTCTCTGATCACCGACTACCAGCTGTTCTCCCGGCCCTGCCAGGCCCACCAGTAGACCATGTTCCCAAGTGCCACATGCAGAGGGGTTTGAAATTCCTGCAGGGATGGAGACTCCACCACTGCCCTGGTGGGCAGTCTTCAATGTCAAGTGAAGGAGGGAATGGAAGCAGGACCTGGCACCTCCAAATGAACCTAAGCCTTTGGGGCTGACTGTGCAAGGGACATGAGAAGCCTCTGCAGCCCATGGGGATCTGGGCCACCTTGGGAATATTCTTATCCCTCCTTGTGGCCTCATGGCTTCAGAGCTTCTCTGAAGGACTTTCCAACACCTTTTTTTTCTGCTTTTCATAGATCTGTAGAATAATTAAGGTTGGTAAAGCCCTCTCTGATCAGTGAAAAGCTGTTCAGCCAGCACTGCCAGGCCCACCACTAAATCATGTTCCCAAGTGTCACATTCACTGGGATTTGAAATTCCTCCAGGGATGGAGAATCCACCTCTGTCCTGGGCAGCTGTTCCAATGTTTGACAGCCCTTTTCATGATGAAATTTTCCCTAACATCCAACCTAAAGCTGCCCTGGTGCAACTCAAGGCCTACTCCTTTTGTGCTGAGCCCGACTGGCTACTGGCCCCACCCTCCCTCAAGAACAGTGTAGGGGATAGAATATAAGTAAATAAAGGTAATATAGAAAGTAATCTTACCCCCTAAAGAGTTGTAGCTGGGTTAATTATTAAAGATTCGCAGCAGGCCTGATTTTAACAGGCCACAGCTGTAGCCAACAAGAAGAGTGTTATAAAAGAGTGGATTGGTTGGCTGAGGGGACCTGGAGTTGGTGAGGACAAGGAAGAGTTGGTGCCTTGAGGAACTGCCTATAAGAAACACCAAGGTGGTACAAAATTTGAGCAATATATGGAACCCTTGCAATATAATGATAACAGAATGGAGTCAGCAGGAGCTCTCCTTAGCTGGGGTGTGGCTCTGCCTTTTGGTGTATTATAAATGGATAATGAGGTTATTTGCTCTGGCAATTCAGGGATAACTATTGTGTAAATATTAAGAAAAGCTTTAATGATGTATAGTTATGTTATTGTAGTTTAGATGTCCTCTGTTCTCCCCATAGTTCCCTTTTCCCCCTCCTGTAGTGTTACCATCAGACAGCCGGGGTTGTCTAGGACAGGTACAAAGAAGGCTGCACATGTGCCCCTTGCATGGGGCAGTTGGGAATGGAAAAGCTTGGCGCTTAGGGGGTGAGGCATGGCAACACCTGATCTCCAATCCAGTTACAAGAAAGCAGTCTCCACTGATAAATGGCAAAGAAGAGCTGACTGACAGACCTTGGGAGGGGCCAGGGCTGGCTGATGCAAACCCCCAGGGGTACAGAAGACTGAGCATCTATCTTGAAGATGAACCTGCCACGTGGTATTCATGAGGGCAGTTCCCAGCACTGCAAATTTTTGCTTATATAGTCTTTTGTTGTATTTTTGTCAAGGTTTAATAAGCCTCTTTAAATTTTCAAAGTGAGCAGTTGTTTCTCACAGCTGCCTTTGTGCCCTGTCCCTGCTCCCCAGGGACCCTCTGCTGTCCCCAGGGGATGCAGAGGGCCCTTCCCCATCCCCTCCTGCTCCTGACACAAACAGGCCCCTGGGCTCCTTTTCATGCCTTCAAATTAGCACCTACTTAAAATTCCAATACATTTTTAATTTCCTTAATTAAAATTATTTCCTCGTTAGAGCTGAATAATGAGATTTGAAGCATGGGAAGTAATGGGGTGTGCCAGGCTGCATGGGAGCTGAGGCACTGGTGAGCACAGTGAGGTCTTGGCAGAGATGGCATCATGTCCCACATATTTAGGGAGCCAGAATGAGGCAGAGCTCAGCACCCCTGGTGTGAAAAATGTGTATTATATGACTGGCTTTTTGCAAATATTAAAATGAATATTATATGTGTTATGTTAGAAAGTAATGCTGTATTAATTCTTTTAAGTAGTGTGTTAAATATAGTTTTAGGTTATAACACAAGGTTAAAATAGAAACTATGCTAGGTAAGATACTTTTTAACTAGCTCAAGAAAGAGATGAGATAATCAAGAAATTCTTCATACAGAGATAACAGCAACAAGACACTAAGATCCCAAAAGAGAAGAATTATTGCCTTACTGGAAAAGACAAACTTTCATCTGCCTCCTTCTCATCTTTGAGGCACCAACAGGATTAAGAGGCAGAAGTTGACAATAACCAGAGAACACTCTTTGTTTGAAAAGGGTTTTTGAATAATTTTGAATTATTTTGTATGAGATGTATGAATATGCAACAGGCTGTTGCTTTTAAGGGTTAATCCTTTGCAAGTGAGCATGTTTTCAAAAGTAAAGTATCTGGACATTCATAATTCTTTGCTTTTATTGCCCTTTATTTTCCTAACTCTGATTGTCCAAATTCTTATTGCTCTAATTTGTATTACTATTTTTATAACCATTTTACCACTATTAAACTTTTAAAATTTTAAAACAAGTGATTGGTGTTTTTCACACCTGGCACCTCCAGTGAGTAAAATTCACCCGAGTGGCAGCTTAAGATGATATCCCAGCTGGTTTTCCAAAGGTTGAGAGTGATGGATTGCTCCCACTGCTTCCCCTCCAGGCCAAAATGACACCCAGAGGGGCTGCTGAGGGGGCTGAGCCCTTCTCATTGTGGGGGACTGTGGGAGCCAAGATCTGGGGTGAATGTGGAGGAAAATCATAGCAGGACCCCAATGTGACATGGGGTAACCTCCTCCCTGTGTGCTGCTTTGCCCCAAGGAGGGAATGGAAGCAGGACCTTTGCCCCAAGATGTCTCTGCCAAGAACAGCTCTGGGGTTTGGCTTTGCAGGGCTTTCTCAGCCTGGAAGTTATGCTGGTGGGATGCTGGAGAGCTGTGTGCTAGGGCTCTGGTGAGCATGGCACAGGGAGGGAAAGGGACAATACGTGATGATGATGAGCTAAAATGCATTTAACAAGCTCCTGCTGTCCTTCCACACCCCAGTGCCGGGGCTCATGGATGGGAGGTTCTGTAGCAAAGAGATGGATTAGTCCCACTTGGATCTCACTGAAAGAGAGAGAAAAGCACAGATTTCCCACTCCAAATCTCCAAACCCTCTCTGCTGTTTCTGTCTGGATGCCTCCTACTCCTTCCCAAACTCTCTCCTCTGCTGTATTTGGGAGTTATTAATGTGTTTATTTAAATTAATAATAATTTACTCGTTAAAATGCTGCAGATCAGTGGGTTCTTCCTGAAGGAGGAGTGTTTTCAGCTCCAGAGGGTTCATTAGCTGCATGTTGGGATTGGGAGGCGCTGTGCACAGAATGATTTATACACATCCCTGCCACTCGAGCCAATCCAGCCTAGAATAATTCAAAACCAATTCCATAAATCACTTATAAATTATTACTGAAGTATTTATGCAGCAGAGGTGCCTTCCTGTGAATTGTTGGGGTTTTTTTACCAGCATTTTCTGAACAGACAAAAGAATGTCAATTTTTTTGGTGCATCGTGAGTGCAAGAAGATCCAAATCTTTGGAGTCACCCTGCTCTGCCTGGCTGGCAGAGTCTCTCACTGCAGCCCCAAGCCTGACCACAGCATGTGTGCCTGCTCCTTGAGTAAGGAGCAGGTATCCTAATTAATCCTCATTTCCAGCAGCAGCCTGAAGGAGCTGCAGGATGAGCACGGTGCTGTTTGATGCAGATGAAGTGTGCTTTGGTGGGAATTCAATTACACAGCTTTTCCTTGCTGAACATAATGCATTTGGACGATACAGTAGTTTCTGTGTTAATGAGATGCATTTTCACTGCTGTGAAGTCTGTATTTCTCCCTGCACTTAGTGCACAGCATCCACATTAATTACAGTTCCAGTGGAGAAAAACCCACAGAGTTACTACCTGCATTTTCCTCCTGGTAATAGCAGTTTCCTTACATGGCCAGGAACATTATGGATTCACTTCTCAGCCACATTTTATACCAAACAACTTGATTGTGATAGCAGGGAGAAAACAACCCTGCTTCCCTTTGGCTGCTCAGGCTGTGCTGTAAAAGGGTCATTTAGAGGGGGGATGAATCAGATGCATTCAAGTCAGAACATCCTGGGAATAAAAGCATTTCTGGAAGTTGTTTTAAGAGGGTTTTGTGAGACATATGGAGCTCAAACCAGCAGCTGATGGGCTCACAGAAAATGGAGCATCCCCCTGGGATGGGGGGCTGTGTCTGGCTGGAGCCCACCCTGCAGGGCACTCCCCAGCCCTGGAGCCAGCATGGGAAACCACAGGTATTTTATATTCCAAGGAATTAACACATTTGTGCTTTGATTTCTTTCTTGTTTTTGAGAGTTTTCAAACTCCCAAGCCTGACAGCATGGAGTTTCCCTGATATTTCTCCAGCAGAAGCTGTGCTTTGGGGGATATCCCACTGTTTGCTGCAAACCCCCACATTTTTGCCATAGATTTTGTTGTCACCTTCCCTGGAAGTGTTCAAAAACCAAGTATTTGTGGCACTTGGCAATACAGTTTAGTGGGAATGGTGGTGTTTGGTTCGAAGTTGGATTTGATCTTTTCCAACCTTAATGATCCTGTGATTCCATGGAAAGCTGAGCAGTTGTGAGGTGTGTAAAGCAGGAGTTCCCAGGGAATAGCACTGCAGAGATATTTAATAAAAAAATGAGCAAAAATGTTGTAGCATTTTGTATAAATCACTCTGTGACCTTCATTTAACACCACTGCCTCCCCACCTGGAGGTGTGGAAATAATAGCTTAATAGCTGGAAATCCCTTGTAGCCTCTAATGCATCTTGGCAAGTGGCATGGAAACAATTAACAGTTATTTCTGTTAATCATTCATGTCTTTATTCAGGTATTTACACATCTCCCTTTGTTTAAATCTCTTCTCCCTCTCAGGAGTTGAAACTCTGTGAATATGGGGGTGGTTAAAAATATAATGATGTGCACAAAGTCTTGGCTTCCCTGAGGAGCATTTGTGGAACACTCTGGGATTTGGGGCTGTTGTGGTGGGCATGGATGGCAGAGGGGCTTTAGGAAAAGGATTTGCATTAAGTACTGGGGAGAGAGATCCTTGGTCTTTGTGTCCAGCTGAGTGCATCTGGGGAAAAAGCAGTATGAAGGATCTCATCCCACTTTTTCCTTCATTCCTTTGAAAATTAACTGTGCTTTTTCCAAAAATGTGTCTTTATTTTTCTTTTTCCGTCCCTTTTGATACTAGTGTTTAAAACAAAACTAGAAGCTTATGCTCATGGTGCAGTTTGCTGACAGCTTCCAGCAGGAATTTCAGGGGAAATCACCTTTTTCTGGAGCTCTGAGCACTTCTGCTGTGATGGAGGTTTTCAGAGACAATGAAGCAGGTGTAAGATGTAGAAAGTGTAAATCCTTCAAAAACCAGAGCTGTGTTTCAGCCACCCAGCCCTGGTGCTGCTCTGCTCTTTCAGAGGTTGCAGAGCTTGTGAGCAACACCTTTTGCAGCCCCAAGTACTTCCAAGTCAAAAACTAGCCAGAGGATTGGAAAAACAGAGAATCCCTGTCTGTTTACTGCCTCCTGCTTGTAAATGCACCTGAACTGTGCTTTTATGGTGTCACCCGCAGCAGCAACAGCTGCAAATAAACTCACTTACTGATGGGGGGAACCCTGAAGCACAAGTCTCTGGAAATTCTGACTCCAGGAGCCAGAGCTTCCCCAAATGTGGAGACAGGAATAAAGCCAGGGTGCCTTGCACTAGATGGAGCTCCAGGACAGCTGGCTCTCCGTGGTTAGAGCTCCTGCTCCTGCCCAGCTCTGCAAGGTGGCTGGACACAGGGAGCTGCTGGAGGTGACCTGCACCAGGACATCAGTGACCACCCTGCCCATCCAGCAAAGCCCCCAGGATGCCTTTAGCTGATGTTGTTTGGTGCCTCCAGGCTGGTTTGGCTGCCTGCAAAAACAAAAAAGGCTCAAAAATTCACAGAATGACCAGGTTGGAAGAGACCTTCAAGATTGTGTCCAACCCAGCCCCAACCCCTCACCTAAACCCTGGCACACTATTGTAAATGCAGGCAACTCTGATGAGGAAAGAGATGATGCATCTGACTCCATGTTCTCAGAAGGCTCATTTATTACTTTATTATACTATATTATATTATAGAATATTATATTATACTAAAGAATACAGAAAGGATACTTATTGAATGCTAAAAAGATAATAATGAAAACTGGTGACTCTCTCCAGAGTCCCGACACAGCTTGGCCCTGATTGACCAAAGAGTGAAAACAACTCCCAACAGAATGCAATGGAACAATCACCTGTGGGTAAACAATCTCCAAACACATTCCACATGCGAGCACAACACAGGAGAAGCAAATGAGATAAGAATTGTTTTCCTTTTCTCTGAGGCTCCTCAGCTTCCCAGGAGAAGAATCCTGGGTGAAGGGGATTTTTTCAGAGAATGTGAATGCTATGGCACCCAGTGCCACATCCAGGCTTTGTTAAACACACCCAGGGATGGGGACTCCACCACCTCCCTGGGCAGCCATGCCAGAACTTTATCACTCTTTCCATGAAAAGCATTTTCCCAATCTCCAGCCTGTATTTCCCTTGGTGCAGCCTGAGGCTGTGTGCTCTGGCTGTGTCAGTGCTGCTGCAGACAGAGCCCAGCCCCAGCTGAGCACAGGCACCTTTCAGGGGCTGTGAGAGTGATGGGGGCAGCCCTGAGTCTCCTTTTCTCCAGGCTGAGCACCCCCAGCTCCCTCAGGGCTTCCTCTCAGGGTTTGTGTTCCCAGCCCCTCTCCAGCCTCGCTGCCTCCTCTGGATGCTCCTCCTTCCCTCTTCCATCCCTTTGGTCAGCCGAGAGGCAGAGCATCCCATCCTCCTGGGAATCAGGACAGAGAAGGGCTGGTAGATCTTGCTCTCAGCTCACCTGCTGCTGGCTGAGTCTGGAGGAATTTACTTGAGGGAGGAGATTTTTCTGCTTCTTTAAATAAAACTTGCTGGCAGGTTCTTGTGGTGCAAATTTCCCTTCAATCTGGCTTACATGACACCTCTGGAGGTTTGATTGGAGCTAATGGGAAGTGCTGGGCTTGGTAATTAGGGGGAAATGAATGGAAATGCAGCAGGTGAATGGTTGGGGTGGAACTTTTCAATATTTCTGAATAGGAGGAGTTCTGAAATTCTTGGGCTCTCAGTGAGATCCCACTCTCCAGGCAGGAGTGGTTTTGCTAAAAATTCCACTTATAAATGATACTAAATCCTCTGTTAAGACTCCAAAACATTGACTGTGATCATTTTTGTAGCTTTTCTGAGTACAGTGCTACTGAGGGGCTCAAGAAATGGAAGCATTGTATATTAAGTGAAGGTGTTGGGCTGTGCAGAGGCTGCTGTTGGAATGGGGCATCTCTCTGGTTGAAGGAGTGTCTGGTGTTCAGTATGACCCTTCAGTAGGAGAGTAGGACAGGATAAAGCAGGTTTTGCTCTCTAAGAGATCAGCTATTCCTGTGCGGAGCAGGGAATTGTGTCTCAGCCAAAGCTCTGCTTCCAGGAAAGGCTCCAAGCCCAGCTCTGGGTTATTTTTTAGATGAAAATTGCTAATTTTGTGGCTGTTTTTATGTGCCACTTAAAACTTTCATGGAAACATGGGAACTATGGCCTGCCTGAGGATGGGGGAGAGGGAGCAGCTCCTTGGGTGAGGGCTGGTCACCCCTGGGGCTGGCTCTGAGCAGGGCTGGGGATGGTTCCTCTCACAGGGGTTATCTCCCTTTGGGTGCTGGCAAGGAGGAGCCACAGGGGTTCTTTAATCTGGTCCAAAAGCTGAGTGCCTGTGCCTGGGCTGGGTTTGGCTGAGGTCCTGCTGCAGGTGGAGATGGGGATGGGGAGGGCTGGAGCACCTCTGATCTGTAGATATAGACCTGGAGAACTGGGGAGGTTCAGCCTGAAGGAGAGAAACTTCTGGGGAGTCCTCAGAGCCTCTTCCCAAGGCTGAAGGGGGTTATAAAAAACAGGAAGAGGGGCTTTTCATAGGCACAGGCAGTGACAGGACAAGGGGAATGGTTTTAAACTGAAGGAGAACGAGCTTAGATTGGATATTGGGAAGAAATTTATTACTCTGGGTGGGCAGGCCCTGGTACAGAGCAGCTGTGGCTGCCCCTGGATCCCTGGAAGTGTCCAAGGCCAGGTTGGATGGGGCTGGGAGCAGCCTGGGACAGTGGAAGGTGTCCCTGCCCATGGCAGGGGGTGATCTTTAAGGCCCTTCCAGCCCAGTCTGGGGTTCCAAGAGCAGTTTCTTACCTGGGAACACATCTGTCTTCATTCAGCTTTTGCTGGGAATTGGGTGTGAAGCCCAGCCCTGTGTCCTAAGTCATCCCAGGCTCCTCTAATCCCTCCCACCTTTCTCTCCCCAAACTTAGGTCTTCCCCAGGGTTTTTGTTGCCAAGAGCCCCCAGCCATGTGCTCAGCCTGCCTGAACTTCTCCGTTCTTCTCCTTCCCACATCTCCTGCACTGAGGATCTCCCTGGGAGGAGACAGTACCTTACAAATGCCATATGCCCAGGGCTGTGCCACTGTGCTTTCCCACAAGCACTAAAATCTCATCAGCAACCTGCTCAGACACGAGTGCCAGCCCTGCTTCCCTCACCAGAGGGGAATGGAGATTTGCATCTATTTCAGAGAGGCAGCAGTGATTTTGATTCTTTCTGTGAGATTAATTGAACCATGAGAAGTTTCCTGGCTCACCAGCTCCAGAACTGTAGGAATTCTTCCTCTTCTCCTTCTTGGAAACAGATGGCAATTTATTCCATAGTCATGTTGGAATAATGTGTGTTTCTGTGCCTCTCTGGTTGGATGCTCAATAGGGAGCAGTCCATCTTCATGTGATTTTAAATATCTTGGAGGACCCAAATGCACAGAGCTGCACTTGGGGACTTTGTGTAGATTTGTGATCCTTTTCAGAGGAGCTGAGGCCATAAAATAGTGGCTGGGATTCAGGGGGCCATAAATAGCATGTTTTCATCTGTGGCAGCTCTAACTTTGCTTGACTGCTGTTGGTGTTATTTAGAGGGAACATGGACACATTTGGGTTATTTAAACAGGCTGGAAGCTCCAAGATGGGATGGAGTGAGGAGTTCTGATAATGGAATAAACTGCACAAGGCTTGGAAAGCAGCTGAATGTCCTTTAGAAGAAAAAAAAATGTTATATTTAGGGCTTTCTAGTGGTTTATTTATGGAGAGAGCTCCTGCACTCTGGAATGGGGCTGGGTTGGTGGGAAGAGCATCTCTGCCTTCATGGGAGTCACATGCCATGTTTTAATAATTTTTGGTTGTGGCTGTGGGTGAAAGTCAGGTTTTCCATAGTTCAGAGCTGTAAATCTCTTTTCCATAGTCCCAGAGATGGAAAGCATGAGGTTGGGTCTAAGATAAGCACAGCTCTGGCACTTCTTGCTCCTCTGCAAGGTCAGCTCTCTATTTTGGGTTTTAGGGAGTCAAATCATACATATGAATTACTTCTTGTACAAAGTTTTCGATTGTCAACAGAGTGATTTGTGAATAAATGTTTTCATTACTTGGCTGGCTCCATGGATGGATGAATAATATCCATCAAATAAATTATTCATCCCTTTCTCTCCTTGCCATCATCAGATAAATTCCTTGTGATTTATATTTGTTCATTATTCATCTGGCTACGAGGAGCAGACATTTTAGAGATGGGTTAGGAGCTAAATCTGCTTTATGGAGCCCAGGAAGGGAGCTCTGGTTGATATTGGGGTCTGTATCCACACAAACCTCATCCCATGGAGTCCCAGTGGTCTCTGCATGCTCTGAGTGGTTTCATGGGTGATGAGAGTCCCCAGGGGCTGAGCTGAGGGCAGAGCCCTCATTCCTGAAGGAAATCTAGAAATCTGCTGTGTTTGATGGTGGAAAGGAGGGGAATGACCAGTCTTTATAGCAGTTTTTGCAGTATTTTACACAGCACACAGCCTGAGGCTGCAGACCTTCCTTTCTTCCTTTCCCAGGCTCCCACTTTTCAGCTTCCTCAGGCTGTTTGTGCCCCTGACAAACCCACAGCAGCCTCCTGCAGAACACTCCAGCAGCAGGGATGGGGGAAGATTTTCCACCAGTGCCAGAGGAGGAATGGAGGAGAAAGGAATTGGTTTGGCTCCTCTACACAACGAAACAAAGAAAACCATCACACAGAAGCTGACTGGAGGGACAGAGGTCAGCTGCTCCTGCTCCTGAAGTGACCTGATTTATTCATCTGATTTTCAAATGTTTTGCTTGAAACCTCATCAATTTCAAGCTTTTGTCCCCCCCCCCCCTTTTTTTTTTTGGTGTGTTATTCCAGTTCTGAAAAGTGCATCTATTGTATCTGTGAGGTTCCCAGATGAAGGAAGGAATGATGAATATGTTCTCAGAAGGCTGATATGATATGATATGATATGATATGATATGATATGATATGATATGATATGATACAGAAAGGATACTTACTGAATGCTAAAAAGATAACAATGAAAACTCGTGACTCTTTCAAGAGCCTCAACACAGTTTGACCCTGATTTGCCAATAAGTCAAAACAATTCACGTGAAACCAATCAAAAAATCACCTGTGGATAAACAATCTCCAAACACATTCCACGTGTGAGCACAACACAGGAGAAGCAAATGAGATAAGAATTGTTTTCCTTTTCTCTGAGGCTCCTCAGCTTCCCAGGAGAAAAACCCTGGGTGAAGGGATTTTTCAGAAAATATGACTGTGACATGCATCTATGGTTATTTTCTTTTTAAACCACCGGGGAAAGCATCTTTCAATTCCCAAAAAAAAAAAAAAACAACCCAAAAAGACAATATGTTCTTCAAACCATTTTCCTTCTCAAAGAGTTCAGGCAGACACAAAATACAGGAAGTTTCACCTTTAAATAAAGAATGAAGAGCTGAAAAGTTACCTGGATCTGAAAAGCAAGGTGATAACAGCTCTTGTTTGTATCTTAACTCGAGGGTTCTGTGCCAAACCTGCTGATCCCTGTGAGGGGTTTGCAGCCAGCCTTGAAACACTAGGAAAGCTTTGATTTTTTATTCCCAACATCAAAAACAAACACAAGCACTGGTGTGCAGCTGAAGAGCAGGAATGCCAAAGAGGGAAAAGCCCTGGGACTGAGGGGGTGAAGGGAAGCACATCCTCTGCAGGGAGGGAGGAGAGGAAGATGGCTCAGGGGTTCATCCCAGTGCTTACAGCCCATGCTGCTCTTCTCAGCATGTTGTGCTGCAGAGAGGAGCCCAGAGATGCTCTGGGATGATCCCATGGCTCCCATCCCTCCCAGAACAGCACACAGCCATGCTCTTGGGTTTGTGTTGCTGCAATTGCTCCTGGGGTATTAAAGAGTCTTTTTTTTCCAGCCCCATGACTGAAGAAAAAGTTGAGATTCCTCAGCTCTGCTTTTCAAGGTTGTTTATTTTCTCTTATCTATTCCATTCTTTCTCTGACCTGCTGAGATCTGTCCAGCAAATCGGGTTGTGGCACAGTCCCTGCCCTTGGGGTGCTGTTAGCTTTTTATACTAAAAACTGGGTGTACTTTATTTACAATCATTTTCCAATACCTATCACCTATGTTAGACAGTCTGTCTCTACTCTAAACCAATCCAGAAGTGCGACCATCACAGCAGAAGATGGAGGACAAGAAGAAGAAGAAGGACAGGACAGCCCAAATTCCTCCATCTTGCCTCTTGAACCCCCATTCTAAATCCCCCAAATTCTACATTTTCACCCTGTGACAAATTCACTATATTCTACTCAAACTCTTGTGGCTTGTACATCCTCACACACAGTTGGTAATTGTTTCCATGGTTAAAATCGAAGGCATGTGTGTCTTTGACTCCATGCCAAGGTCTCTGAGCCCCCTGCCAGGGTCTTGAGTCCTCCAGGGCAGCCAGAGGAATGTCCTGGGTTCTGACACCATGCCCCACACAGTTTTTGTGTCTGTTGTGTGCAGGATCCACTTAAATGATCCACTCAGCTGCTGCAATCCACGTGTTTCCCAAAAAAGAGAATCCCAAAGAAAGAGAATATGGCACCAAGCAGGGGACCTTCCTGCCCGAAGGATGTATTGGAGTATAATTTGTGGAATGATTGATGTATTTTATTTTTAATAATATTTCCCCCTCTTGCCAGCTTTCTCATCCAGGGGACACATCAATCTTTGAGCCCTTTCCAATTCAGAATTGGATTTCAGCAGGAATGGTTTGCCTTGCCCAGCTGGTGGGAGTGGGAAGGAGCAGGTGGGAGTGGGAAGGGGAAGCAGCAGGGTTTGCTCTGCTTTCTTTTCTTTGGCTTTGGCCTTGGAATTCAGGGTGCCAGGGAATGCAGGAGCTCTCACTCAGCCTAGTGGGCATCCTGATGTCTGATCCATTTTTTTTTAAAATTAAAACTTGGTGCTGGAGAGGCTGTGAGAGACTTTTGCACAAAATTAAGCCTATTTCAGTGTCCTTTTTAAAGCTCAGCAGGTTTTGGGAGGAATCATGGAGGACAAGAGTGTCCTGAGCCTCAGTCAGGGAGTTAAATTCTTGCTTGGATTTCCTCGGGTTGGTTTTTATTTTTTTTCTCCTGCTTTTTCCCCCTCCATCCATGGCAAATAAAGTTCTTTTACACCAAGAACTTGGAGTTATGTGTAGGATGGAGGGGTGAGGAGTATCCCACTGGCTGCTGTGTGTCCAGCAGTGCCCATCTCACCAGCTGCAGTCATGGCAGACCTGGCTGGGAGTGGCTGCACTAGGGATTCTCTCTGTGCTGCCTCTCTGGTGCCCCAGATCCATTTAACAGCTGGGATTTGCTGGTTTAGGTGCATCCCTGTTCTTCCCAGAGGCCACAGGGAGCAGAGGTGTGTTGGGAGGGGGGAAAGCACAGGTGAAGGCAGCACTGGTTATGTTTGGGGTACATGATGTGAGCAGCCCTTCACAGGATCCCAGGATCATTTGGGTTGGAAAAGAACTCCAAGGTCACAGAGCCCAAGCTTGTCCCCACCTTGTCCCCAGCTCAGAGCACTGAGTGTCACATCCAGGCCTTCCTTGGACACCTCCAGGGATGGGCACTCCAAACCTCCCTGGGCAGCCCCTGCCAGTGCCTGAGCACTCTTTCTAGGAAGAGATCCCCCCAGATATCCAACCTGAAAATCCATCCTGGAATCCCAGACATCCCACTGGAGACAACCATTGTTGCAGTTTTGTTCTGTATTAAATTCCTGCTTTTGGACCCAGTTTTATTCTCTGCCAGCTTGATGGTGCTGGGCAAGGATTGGACTTGATGGTCTTGGAGGTGTTTTCTAGCCCCTCCCAGTGCTAAACCAGCCTTTGCATGAAGAAATTCCTCCTGATGTCCAACCTGAGCCTGCCCTGGCCCAGCCTGAGGCCGTTCCCTCTCCTCCTGTCCCTGTTCCCTGGAGCAGACCCCAATCCTCACCTGGCTGTCCCCTCCTGTCAGAACTTGTGCAGAGCCACAAGTTTCCCCTGAGGCTCCTTTTCTCCAGGCTGAGCCCCTATCCAGCTCCCTCAGCTGCTCCTGGTGCTCCAAACCCTTCCCAGCTCTGTTCCCTTCCCTGGACGCTCCAGCCCCTCAATGCCTTTCTCATGAGGGGCCCAGAACAGGGCACAGCACTCAAGGTGCCCCAGCATTGCCAGCACAGGGGACAATCACTGTCCTAGTGCTCCTGGCCACTCCGTTTTGGGTACAACCTGGGATTGTTCTCCTTGCCCACCTAGGCTCGTGTCCAGCTGGGTTGTCTTGGTTTGAACAGACAGGTGTCTGCTAAGGAATGCAGGAGCCACCTCTGAAATAGGAAATGAAAACCCCCTCCCTCCAAATTATTATAATTTTGAAATTAAGGAGCTCCCAGACAAAGATGTGGGAGCAGGAATAACAGTTCATTATTAGGAAAACTAAAAATATAAATGCAGCATTACAAAACAAACCACTACCAGAGTGATCACAGGCCCTGGCCCCTGTGTGCCAGGGGGTGTCCCAGCCCCATCCCAGGGGGGCTCAGCCCTCCTGCAGTGCCAGCTGTGGCTCTGCTGCAGCAGGGATCCTGCACAAGGGGGGAGTTTTCCTCTGCAGCTCCAGGGCTGCTGCAGATGGGCCTGGGCTCCCTCTGGCCATGCAGGGCAGCAGAAAGCTGCTCCTCTGGCAATGCAGGGGGCAAAGGCTGCTGTGCTGTGCCAGGCTCAGATTGGATCCAGGGAGGAATGCTTGGCTCCTCCCCTGGGCGGAGCATCTCCCCATGGGATGCTGGGATTGGATCAGCCCTGCAGGGACACTCAGTGGCCATGGACAGCAGAGATCTCCTGGAGGGAGGGTTGGCTGTGGGAGAGAGAAAGAAAAAACTGCCCCAGGAACAGCAGAGAGCTGCCCCAGCTCTGATAGATACTGAAATAGAACACACAGCCCCATTTCCAGCCTCAGACAATTGTGCAGAGGCTGGGCACACTGCAGGGCAGCACAGCAGCTCCCATACATCCCTTGGTGCCTTCCTGGCAGGGAATTCCCCCTGGTCAGCATGGATCTGGGCCATGGGGAGGGATGGCACCTTTCCCCATGGAGCTGAGGGTGGCTGGGCAGCCCTTGGAGGTGTTTCTTTTTGGAGCCTCACAAGGCACAGGGCAGAGCTGATGGGGGCCTGCCCAGGGGCTGCTTGCTCTGTCTCTGGAGTGCATTACAAGATTTTTGGACTTTTTTTGCAGAGTCTGGACAGGGTCATGGAGATGCTGAGAGAGGCAGCTTTCCCTCAGGCAGACCCCAGGGTTGCTCTTGGAAAAATATAATTTTGTTTTGGCTGCAAAGGGCTCTTCCCACTCAGAGCCCCATGGCCTTTGGGGTTACTTTTAGCAGGGGTGTTTCATCATTTTTCTTTTGCTAACAGTCGCTCCAGGAGGTTTCTGTTGAGACTCCCTCCTCATGTGCAGCCCAGGTGTTTCAGCTCAGCTGCTGGAGCTTCCAGTAACAGCTTTGGTAACACTTGTTTCACCCAGAATATTCGCTTAAAATTAAAAATGTAAGAGTTGGGTAAAACAAATTGTATTTAATATCAACTTAATTAGCCCAATGATATTACACAGATGGCATTCTGGATTTTCATGTTTTATTCAATAAACCTTTTGAGTTTGGGATAATATATCTGGAACTGAGGCAGAATTCAGCAGCCTCACCTTGGCAGTCAAACCAAGTCTGCTGCAGAGGTCGGGGGGCCTAGGCTGGGCTCTCTGGTTCTGGTGGGGTTCTGGTCCTGGGTGGGCAAGAGGAAATGTGGAGATTCCCAGCTGGACTCACAGGCAGGAATGAAGCTGGATGATGGAAGACAGCCTAATAGAGAGCCAGTGATAAACAGCCTTTTAAAGGGGAAAGAAGGATGAAAAGCTGCATTTCTTGGAGACCAAGCAGGAGCTCTGGGAGTTTCTGTGAGCTGAGTCACTGCTTGGACCAGCAGAAATTAAGAGAAGCCTTCAGGGAGCACCCAGAATCCCTTCCAGTGCCTGAAGGGGCTTCAGGAGAGATGGAGAAGGATTTTGGACAAGGGCTGGAGGGACAGGACACAGAGAATGACTTCCCACTGCCAGAGAGCAGGGATGGGTGGGATATTGGGAGAGAATTCCTGCCTGTGAGAGAGGTGAAACCCTGACAAAGGGTGCTCAGAGAAGCTGTGGTTGCTCCTGGATCCCCTGAGGCTGCAAAGAGCAGAAGAACAGCTGTGGAAGTCCTTTGGAGATGCTTCATGGGATGCTACAAGCAGCTGTGAGCTGTAGGGAGGAACAGGGTGAGGGGCAGTGTCTCGCTTTGGAAAGACAAGAGTCTGCTAAGGAAGGCAGGAGCCTCCCCTGAAATGAAAATGTATGCCCTCTCCCTCTCAATTGCTATAAATTTTAAATTAAGAGGCTCTCGGGCAAAAAATATGGGAGCAGGAATAACAGTTCTTTAATAGAGAAGAAAATAAAAAGATAAAATAAACAATACAGTGAACTAAACCAACACTGCCAGAGTCAGAACCCAACCTGACAGCCTGTGGGTCAGGCTGTTGGCAGCAGTGCCATTGGAATTGTGGCTCAGCCCTCCTGCAGTGTCAGGGCTGGCTCTGCTGGAGCAGGGATCCTGGAGAAAGGTGCAGTCTCTGCCTCTGAAGATGCAGTGGGAGAGGCAGCTGCTGTTCCTCTGGGGAATCCAGTGCAGAAGCTGTGCTGGTGTTCCAGAACCTCCAGATTATATCCAGGTAGGAATGCTTGGCTCCTCCCTCTGGGCTCACATCTCCCAATGGGATGCTGTAGTTCTTATCAGCCATGCAGGGACATTCAATAGCTGTTATCAGCAGGTGTCTCCCCTGAGGGAGGAGTGATTGTGGAAGAGATAAGGAAAACTGCCCATTGAACAGAAGACAGCTGCCATACAGATGGCAAAGAGAACACAATTTTCTTGGACAGGCAGGAACACAGGTGGTTACTCCAAGGCACAGGAAAAGGGGATGTGCTGGGGGTAACAGCAGAAGGCAGCACTTTGGGTGAGCCCACACAAGATCCTGCAGCCTCTGGTTCTGGCTCTTCCCAGGGCTGGGCTGGCATCTGGGGGACAACCCTGGTCTTGATTTGGTGCCATGGAACCCTCAAAACTCTTTGTGCTCAATCCCCACACTCTTCAGGACTGTATCCTGTTAGATTAAGTCACATCTTCCTTTCTGTCCATGAAGGTCCATTTTTGCTGCTGACCCATGCCTCAGGACAAAACAGTTCTGTTTTCATGGTCTGTCTAATTTGCAATTTTCATGGGTGTTTGAGCAGTCATTTCCACCTTTCTGGGAGCAGAGGGGAGTGCTGGAAGTCAGGAATGGCAGAGTTACACGTGTCTATTTTAGGCATTTCTCTAATCACTGCCTGCTGTTGCTGCTGCTGCAAGACTCCTCTGCCCCTCCAGAGCCACAGAAAAAACATCTCCCAACATCCCTGAAGGGCAAACAAGAATGAAGCTGTGCTTTGAATTCTGGTGTGTTCTTCCCCTTCCAACACTCAGAGTGGCAGGGAAAGGGCTGATGAAAGCCCTGGAGCCACCTCAACAGAGGAACAACCACATCCAGCCTCTTTCCTGGTGCCTTCCTCAATGTGTAGATCCAGGAGTTACCAAGTGTGTGTAGCAGCAAGATTTGGATGTAATCCTGATTTACACCCCCAGCAAAAAATCACTTGTTGGGGGTTTAAATTGGGATTACATCCAAATCTTGCTCCTACACACATTTTTTACTGATGCTTTGACACAGAAGCTGTGTCCTGTCCATGCTAACCCCCACTGAGGGTTCAGACTTCCTTGGGAATCTCTGCCTTGGATTTGGCCCCTTGCTGCCTGCAGTGAAGGAACCCCCTTGTGTGCTGGGTTCAGCTTGCCACCAGCATCCAGCTGAAGCTTAGGAGCTCCTGAGAGCAATTGGAATTATTTTTTATTTTAGCCAAGGCTGTAGAGAGGGGTGGTCACCCCAGAGGGCAGCAGGACTCATTTGGAGGTTGGGGTCTGGAGAGAGCTGGGCTGGGTGGCTCTGGGTGCCCCCAGAAGCTCATGGGGACTGAGGGAGATTGGGTGGGGAGGGGAAATCTGCATCACCCAACTTTGTGCATCCCCAGTGCAGGCAGAGTGTCTCAGTGCGTTATTCAGGCTTTTTTTGGAGCTGAGAGAGAAATTAACTTTTCTGGAATGCCATTCACCACCCTGGATTTCAATAACTAAAATGAGTGAGAATGTGTGTCCTGGAAAAGCCTTTTTTTTAAACATAAAGCTACCTTGGACAGAGACACATGAGTAGTTAATATCTAAATTCAGGCAAATTTAAATGTGTTTTTTCCCTGCCCAGGTACATCCACCCAGCTAAGGCAGACCAAAGCTCCCTGTTCTTTCCAGTTCTCTTTCCTCTGCCCCCAAACATGATGTGAAACACTGTTTTAGAATGTTTTACCCTGTAAAACAACATATTGCACTGTTCCCTGTTCGCTCTCAATTTTATGCAACTTTCTCTGCTGGAATAGGCTCAGTGATCCCAGGAAATAATTGGTGAGCTTGTTAGACTAATGGGATTTTTATTTTCAAGGCTATAGATCAAACAAGTATGCCTGAAAATTCATTATACATGCAGTGAGCACAAAATAATTATTCCTTCCCATGGAAGTGCTGGAGGAGAGACTGTGATAAGGTGGAACTTGAAAAAACCTGCTTGATTTATCATTTCTGAGGCAAAGTTCCTGTGAGATGCTCTTGTTCAGTATTCAGACACACTCACCTGGCTGGCCAGGGGCAGGGACAGCCTGGCAAGGACTCTGATTGCTCCTCCTTTTTAGCAAAGAGCCCCAGATGTTGTTTGGAGCAGCAGAATTTTGTGTTGCTTCCAGGGGGTGAAAAGGGGATGATTTCCCACCTCTCTGTTCTCCAGGGCTTTGCTTTTCCATCTTCCCCTTTAGGAAAGCAAAGAAAACCTCAAAGGAGGGAAGATTCACTCAGTCCTGCAGGTGGACATGTGAAAAAGGGGACATCAGCTATTGTATTTGCAGGGATGTCCCAACAAAGGTAGGAATGATGAACCTGACTCCATGTCCTCAGAAGGCTCATTTATTACTTTATAATACTATATTATATTAAAGAATACTATACTAAACTATACTAAAGAATATAGAAAGGATACTTACTGAGTGCTAAAAAGATAATAATGAAAACTGGTGACTCTCTGCAGAGCCTTGACACAGCTTGGCCCTGATTGGCCAAAGAGTGAAAACAACTCCCAGCAGAATGCAATGGAACAATCAATTACCTGTGGGTAAACAATCTCCAAACACATTGCACATGTGAGCACAGCACAGGAGAAGCAAATGAGATAAGAATTGTTTTCCTTTTCTCTGAGGCTTCCCAGCTTCCCAGGAGAAATCCTGGGTGAAGGGATTTTTCCAGAGAATATGAATGTGAAACATGTCAGCAGTGGAGAATCCATTCCAGGATGAAATTATGGATATTGATTGAGATGTGAGCTGGGCTGGCTCATGTTCAGCCTCACCATCCTGAACATTCTGGGTCTAAATTGCAGTGTCTGGGATTGTCTTGGTCAGGGCTGCTGGGATGTTGTCCATGAGCTGAGCTTGAGCAATGCCATGGGTTGTGTCCTGTGAGGAACCTGGTGGAGATGTTGGCAAAGAGACTGGAGCACCTTCCCTATGGAGACAGGCTGGAAAAGTTGAATGAAGGGAAGGGAAGGGAAGGGAAGGGGAGGGGAGGGGAGGGGAGGGGAGGGGGGAGGGGAGGGGAGGGGGGGAGGGGAGGGGAGAGGAGAGGAGAGGAGAGGAGAGGAGAGGAGAGGAGAGGAGAGGGAAGAGTTGAGTTGTGTGGAGATCTCAGAGCACCCTCCCAATGAGTGAAGGGGCTACAGGGAATCAGGAGAGTGACTCTTCCTCAGGAACTGCAGTGACAGGACAAGGGGAATGGGATCAAACTGAAAGAGGGGAAATTTAGGTTAGAAATACACAAGAAGTTGTTCCCTCTGAGGGTGGGCAGGCCCTGGCACAGGGTGCCCAGAGCAGCTGTGGCTGCCCCTGGATCCCTGGAAATGTCCAAAGCCAGGCTGGACAGGGCCTGGGACAATGGAAGGTGTCTCTGCCCATGGCAGGAGGTTGGAATAAAATGATCTTTAAGGTCCCTCCCAATCCAATCCATTCTGTGGGTGAATTTTTACCTTCAGTGTATTTGCAAATTTCAATTTTATTTTATCTTTGTTTGAAAACTAATTTGTCTTAAGGATATTTTGTGTGTCTGTGTTGGAGATGTCCACGTATTGTTGCTCTTCGATCAAGTATTGTTTCATTTGTGGAGTTGGCCAAAGAATTAATTGTTTACTGAGAATTTCCACAGAAAAGCCTTTGATAAAAAAAATCACAAGTGGATACTGTCTTTGCGGGGAAAATTGGTGAGTGTTTGGGATATGACAGATGAAAGAAAAAAGGAAAAAAAGCAAAAGCAACTCCTAAAAAGGATCAAAAGCACAAGCTGTGACATCTCTGAAAGGAAAATGCTTGATATACCTTGAAAAAGCTTGAAAACAAATCTCCAACATAACTTAAAAATAGTTCTTCTCATTCTGCAGGCACAAAGACTAATTGGAAGTGACACCATTTAAGAATGTCACTTCCAGTGTCTCATCCTCTGGTGTTTGTCTGCTGGGCCTCCCATCCTGTGCTCTGTGAGCAGGCAGAGGGAATTGTAAGAGCTGAAATGAGAGATGCAGGACTCCAGGGGCTCTCCAAAATGCAGTTTATTGTATCCAAGGTGTTACAGCAGCCCAGGGTGGTGGGTGACAGAGCTGTGCCCACAGCTGTCAGCTCCAGCTGCAGGCGGGCCTGGAGACCCTTTGGTTTTGGTTACATTGCATTATAGACTTTTCTTTGCTGAGCATCTTCATACAACAGAACCAATCTATACCTTAACTTTTATCTCTAGCCTATTATAACTACTATAATTACCATATTCATGTTACTGTTCTCCAATCACTAAAAGTCAGTACATTGCAGTTTAAGGTAGAAGTTGTGTTTCAGTTTTCTTGCAATGGAAAATTCTGAGACCTTTTTTTCTGCTTGCAACATTTGCTGACTTGTTTGCCTGTGCTCTCTTTCTATTTGGTAAAAACATCTTCTTGTTTGGGGTGGGTTTATCCTTTGCTCTAAGCCATAAAAACCCTTCTAACTAACACACCCTTTGCCTTTGTGGTTATCCTGGCTCAGCAATTCTTTTCTTCTCTATCAAAACTTGTTTCCATCTCTATTCCTTCATCAGATTCTACATTCAAAAATCTTTCTGCTAAACATACATTTCTGTGCGACTTCCTTGTCAAACTTTCATCCTTCCCAGCAGGGAATTCTGTCCCTCACTGGAGACTGGGCTTGGTGCCCCAACTCCTCCTGGGCAAGCAGCTCCTGATGCCCAGGGATGCACCCACAAGTGCAGAGCAAGGACCTGGACTTGGCATTTCCAAGCCAGGATCTGCTCATTGATTTGTTTTCCACATGTGCTAATAATTTAATAAATGATTCAATCACCCATCAGCTCCTGATAGGAAAAGCTGCTCTGCAGAGCTGAGCTGTGCCAGCTGGGCACCTGGGGCAGCCCAAGCTCAGCCTGGCTGCTTGGCTTGGAGCAGGGGAAGGTGTGGGATGTGGCACTGGAGCTCCTGGTGGAGCAGGGGAGCTGTGGGATGTGGCACTGGATCTCCTCACAGAGAAATGAGCCTTGGCTGCACTGTCCAGTGGGATATTTCCTGGCTGGACCGTGGGGAAGGCAATGTCCCCATGAGCATCCCAGCTAGGGTGGATCTTGGGGGTTAATCTGTCATTCAGGGTACCACAGGGTGCTGTTTTGGGCTGGGCTGGAGTTAATTCCCTTCCCAGAGGCCGGTTTGGGGCTGGGTTTGGATTTTGCTGAAAACAGGGTTGGTAATACAAATATTTACAGAATTATATGTATAAAAATATATATATAAATTCTGTATATATACAGATATTTTTGTTATTGCTGAGCAGGGCTTGCACAAGGCCTTTCCTGCCCCTCCTATGGCCATGCTGGGGAGGGGCTGGAGGTGACCACAAGTGACCCCAGGGATGTTCCAGACCATAGGGTTCAGTATATTGAGTGGAGAAATGAAAGTGAAAATGAAGGACATTTGGAGTGATGGTTTATGTCTGCCCAAGTCATTGTGAGACGGGACCCTGCTCTTCTGGAGGTGCTGAACACGTGCTCAACCATGGGAAGCAGTGAATTAACTCCCCATTTTGCTTTCCTTGTGTGTGTACCTTTTGCTTCCCCTATCTAACTGTCCTTATCTCACCCTATGAGTTTTCCAGCTTTCCCCCTCCCAGTTCTCTCCCTGGTCCTGCTGCTGGGGGAGTGACTGAGCAGCCAGAGGGGCTGGGGTGAACCAACCTATTGTATTTGCTGGGAATGCCCCAGGAAAGGCAGGAATGATGAATCTGACTCCATGTTCTTAGAAGGCTGTTATGTTATGTTATGTTATGTTATGTTATGTTATGTTATGTTATGTTATGTCATGTCATGTCATGTCATGTCATGTCATGTTATGTTATGTTTATGTTACGTTACTATACAGAAAGGATACTTACAGAATGCTGAAAAGATAATAATGAAAACTGGTGACTCTCTCCAGAGTCCTGACATAGCTTGGCCCTGATTGGCCAAAGAGTGAAAACAACTCCCAGCAGAATGCAATGGAACAACCACCTGTGGGTAAACAATCTCCAAACACATTCCACATGTAAGCACAACACAGGAGAAGCAAATGAGAGAAGAATTGTTTTCCTTCTCTCTGAGGCTTCCCAGCTTCCCAGGAGGAAAACCCTGGGTGAAGGGATTTTTCCAGAGAATGTGAATGCTGCACCACCCACCCAATCCATGGGGCTGCTGGGGAGGGAAAGGAATGGGTTGTAATGAAGAGTTCCCATCACAGTGCACTGAGGGAGGGGAGGATGAGCAGGCCAGCAGCAGTTTTGGCTGGAGGATTCCTGCTGGGCTGGGGGCAGTGGCTGCACCCATCCCCTCAGGGAACGCTCTCAGTGTGTGTCAAACATCTCAGAGGGGTTCTGGAGGCACCGCTGTTGACTTTTACCTGAGGGAGGCCTTCAGGCACAGCTTCTGCAAAGCATCCGGGGCAGTTCTTCCACAGGCCAGAGCAGCACCTCTGAGGAACCCACACTTTGTAGCAAATTGCACAGGATTACTCTGCAGAACATAAGCAGCAAGCAATCAAGTGTGCCAATGACCAGCAGCATTAATTACTGACCATTTCTCCCAGTTGTTCCCAACCTCTGGTCCCAGCTGCAAAACCAGCTCATGTTGTGCAACAACTGCATTTAGAGGCCCAGAACATCCCTGGCCTTTGGCTGACTGTGTAAAACTCAGGTGGCAATTTGTAACTCCACAGGGGAATTTTAAAGCTTCACTAATTAACCCCTGAGTGGTGTGAATTCTGTGCTGAAGGATTGTGTGAGTGTGAAAAGCTGCTGATAATGCTCTAGGTTGGTGTTGGGGCATCACAAGGAGCCTGGACACCTTCCCCTACCCCAGGGTGCTCCAAGCCCCATCCAGGCTGACCTTGGACACTTCCAGGGATGGGGCAGCCACAGGAAATCTGTGCCAGGGCCTCAGCCTCCTCACAGGGCAGAACTGACGTAATTAATGCAATTAACATCATTCCTTCTGAAGGTCCAATGATGAAAAGCATCTCTGTAGCTTTAGCTGATGAATTTCAACACTGAAAGGCACAAAAAACCCCAGAAGAAATGGACTCAAGCTGGCCAGGAGGAACATTTCCTCTCCTGCTGCCAATTATTGGGCAAGGATTACACTGCAGCGCGTTAGTAGAATTAAATATCTGTTTGAACTTTGCTTCCCGTGTACTTTTTAATTTTAATATTATTTATTCTTTGACTTTCAATAATTCATTGAGATGCGTCCATACTGGTAATTAAAACATGTACAGTAAAAAACAGAGCTCCCATAAATTATTCCAGGACATTCATTATTTATTTGGCCACTTAGAGCTATGCAAAATTTACTGAGAAAATATGTACATTAATTAAGGTGTACATTACAATTTCATTAGTGCACTTTTTCAGTGAGTAAAGATACCCAGATTTGGGTGTGTGAGCAGCTGGAGAGGTCTTCCTTGTGCCTTTGAAATTGTTTAGATTTCAAAAGAGGTCTGTGGTTGGAATCCAGGAGGAGCTGCTTGAGGGAAGCTTTTCTGCTGGCTTTACACATGTGATGGCAAAGTGGTTTTCCAAAGCTGCCAAACTGAGCCAACCTCAGGGACCTGTGTTTGGCTGTGTTGTACAACCACTGCCATTTGAGTAGAGCCAGGGACAAGAAAAAAATTGATATTTTAGAGCCTCTGGTTTAATTTCCTGTGGTTGAGTCTGTCAGGGAGTGCTGGTGCCATGGTGGTCCTGCTGCATTCCTTGGCTGGTGCATCCTGGACGAGGAGGCTCAGGACAAGGCCCTGGAGACCACAACTGACCCCAGAACCTCACAGGGGTTCTGGAGGCACCACTGTTGAATTTTACCAGCCCCACAGACTCCAGATGAGGCCGCTGTGAAGTGACTCCAGTTCCAACTGCCCCTCTGGAAAAGGTCCTGTGCATCATCACTGAGGCACAGCTCAGACAATGAGGAATTTCTTTTTGCCAAGTGAATTGAAAATACCCAACCCAACCAAACAACTCACAGATTCTATCATAGTCTGAAAGGGAAGAGAAACATTTTTCATCAGTACCACGAAGTTCACATCACTAACAAGTCCAGCAGAGCACCAGGAAATTTCCACATGAGTAAACTCCACTCAGTGCTAAAAGGCTTGTTTCCACTCCTGGAATTTAATGGTTCAGCTGGCATGTGAAAGCTGTTATTTGGAAGCTTAATTATTAAGGTCAAATTAAATTTCAGCTATTGGAGCAATGAGCTCCCTCCCTCTGCAGGTTCCAGCTGAGGGATTCCTTGTTGGAGAATGCTGGAGAGGATTTTGGTGTATCTACTTAAAATGCATGTCCCATGGGAGCCTCCCTGCTAGGAGCATCTTCAGAAGGCATCGTGCCTTGGATAATGAGCTGTTCAGGAGGCAGAACTCATTTTGGGGGTCTCAGGGGTGCCTTTTCCTGGTTATGAACTACTCCTGGTGAAATTTGGCCATGAACTTCCTCATGGTGACCAGTGGAGTTCCTGGTCAATGAAAGGAATGAAAGGAATGCTCCACTTCATGGTTATGGAGCTTCTCCTTCCCCCAGCAGGAGCTCTGGCTGGGGCTTGTAATGGCACATGGGGGTGTTGCTGTGTGAAGATCTGTCCAGGTTGGTCACCAGAGGCAGATGAAGAACAAAGAGAGCACAGACCTTCCAAAACTCACTCTGTATTTCCAACCAACCCCAACCCCACAGAATATGTCTGTGAGCTTTCATAGCTTTTGAATTACCAGCCACAAAACACCTGGAATTATTTGGGCCTGGATGTGAGTCCTCTCAGAGGGTGGAGCAGATGAAGAGACACACAGGTTTGGGGAAGCAGAGTAGGAGAAAGCAAAACTCTCTGCTTCCTGGAAGGCTGGAATGGGATCTTGGAGGAAATCTGCCTGATCTTCCCCTGCCTCCCCCAGAGACTGGACAACAGCCATGAGGCTCTGGATCATCCTCCCTGAACTGCCTGGACATGGGAGCTCCATCCCTCTGTCCCACAGGGAGGCAAACCCCAGAATCCCCCCAGCCTTCCCCAAACTCCTGCCCTCAGGGTATTGAGGAGCTGATTTCCCAAGGCAGGACTGCCCTTTGGGCATTTGTTTGTTTTGCCTTTACAGCTCAGCTGCCAGGATGCAAAAAAGAAATTGGTTTGGATGGACACAAAAGACATTTATTGTGTGTGCAGTGAAAGTCTGAAGGAATTCCTGTTGGACTGAACCATCGGCTCTGCTGTGAGTGCCTGGCACTGCACAGAGCCAAAGGTGGGGATCACTGGATATCCTGGGTTGTAAGGTCTGTGTGTATTCTATCTGTCAGAGCTGGGGCAGTTCTCTGCTGTTCCTGGGGCAGTTTTCTTTCTCTCTCCCACAGCCAACCCTCCCTCCAGGAGATCTCTGCTGTCCATGGCCACTGAGTGTCCCTGCAGGGCTGATCCAATCCCAGCATCCCATGGGGAGATGCTCCGCCCAGGGGAGGAGCCAAGCATTCCTCCCTGGATCCAATCTGAGCCTGGCCCAGCACAGCAGCCTTTGCCCCCTGCATTGCCAGAGGAGCAGCTTTCTGCTGCCCTGCATGGCCAGAGGGAGCCCAGGCCCATCTGCAGCAGCCCTGGAGCTGCAGAGGAAAACTCCCCCCTTGTGCAGGATCCGTGCTGCAGCAGAGCCACAGCTGGCACTGCAGGAGGGCTGAGCCCCCATGGGATGGGGCTGGGACACCCCCTGGCACACAGGGGGCAGGGCCTGTGATCACTCTGGCAGTGGAGTTTTGTATTATGGCATTGTTTATTTTATTTTAATTTTCTTCTCTAATAAAGAACTTATTATATTTACTCCCATATCTTTGCCTGAGAGCCCCTTACTTTCAAAATTATATTAATTTGGAGGGAGGATGTTTGCATTTTCCATTTCAGGGAAGGCTCCATCCTTCCTTAGCAGACACCTGTCTGTTCAAACCAAGACACTGGAAGAGGATCTTCTCTTCCTCCTTGTTCTCTTCCTCATCCTTTCAGGGAACTTGGAGGTTGGGACACTTCACCCAGGCTGAGTTAGAAACTGCCACTCCCCACTTCTCTTACATCCTCATCATGGTGATCCTACAAAGACACATCCCAGAGGAGCCTGTGGTGGAAGGAAGTGGAAGCATTCCCCTGGAAAAGGGGGAGAAACTGAGTCCATCTCACCAGTCCTTCACAGCAAAACTTCAGATGGCATTATCTGTGTGTTCCCAACTTCATGGCAACAGTTGAGGCTGGGTTTGAAAAATGTGGATTTACTTCTTTTATTGAGGAACATTTATTTTTTCACAGCAGAGGGAACTCTTTTGAGTTTCCTACTTGAGACAAGAGTTTGAAAAATACAGTGCCTTGTCTTTCAAAAATGCTCTGAGGAGCCACTGCAAGGTTTCAGATGAGGGCCACGATTATGCTCTGGAGGATGTCAGAGGGGAGGATGCTGCTCAGTCTTTCCCTGTTCTCTTTACTGGAGCTGGCATGAAAATGGATTATTCTAAACCATCTCTCTGTGTGGCTGTCCCATTTGTCAGGTTCCTGCAGGCACATTCCCTGCTTGATGTTTTCATAAACTGCACTTCTTTTCCTTGGCTTCTGGTGATTAATTGTAATGGCAAGTGAAAATATTCCAAAATAAATCTGTTTTCATGGCCCTCTGCAAAGTCCACTCTGAGAACCCTCTGCAGATGTAGCAGTTTGGGAGGAGGTGGGGCAGCACCAGATGCACATCACAGCAGCCCTCTGCTGTTCACATTTTTCAAACCCAGCCTCAACTCTGGTCACGAAGTTGGGAATGCACAGGAAATATCTCCAAAGTTTTCTCTGAGGACAGAGGTGAGATGGACTGAATTTCTTCTCCAGTTTCCTTGAGAACACTTCTACTTCCTGCAGCTATTTTGGTAGGGTCTGTATTTTGAACTAAAGAGCAAATTATTATTATTCGGTCCAGGAAACTTAAGGAAAATAAGCAGGAATTACAGAAATTTTTGGGTTGGAAAAGATGTCTAAGGTCTGATCCAAGCATGAACTCAGCCTTTCTAAGCCCACCTGTGATTCCATGGACAGGGAGGTGCCAGCAGCAGCCCCAGAGCTGTGACAGAGCAGGGATGGAGCCAACTCCAGAATTGCTTTGGGGAGATCGTTTGCAATGACCCCTCCTGTCCTGGATTGCCAAGCAAATTGCGTTCTCTTTGCCATCTCTGTGGCAGTTGTCTTCTGGTCAGTGGGCAGTTTTCCTTTTCTCTTCTACACCCACTCCTCCCTCAGGGCAGACATCTGCTGATAACAGCTATTGAATGTCCCTGCATGGCTGATAAGAACTACAGCATCCCATTGGGAGATGTGAGCCCAGAGGGAGGAGCCAAGCATTCCTACCTGGATATAATCCAGAGGTTCTGGAACGCCAGCACAGCTTCTCCACTGGATTCCCCAGAGGAACAGCAGCTGCCTCTGCTACTGGATCTTCAGAGGAAGAGACTGCACCTTTCTCCAGGATCCCTGCTCCAGCAGAACCAGCCCTGACACTGCAGGAGGGCTGAGCCACAATTCCAATGGGACTGCTGCCAACAGCCTGACCCACAGGGTGTCAGGTTGGGTTCTGACTCTGGCAGTGTTTGTTTAGTTTACTGCGTTGTTTATTTTATCTTTTTATTTTCTTCCCTAGTAAAGAACTGTTACTTCTTTCTCCCATATTTTTTTGCCTGAGAGCCCCTTAATTTAAAATTTATAGCAATTCAGAGGGAGGGGGTTTGCATTTTCCCTTTCAGGGGAGGCTCCTGCCTTCCTTAGCAGACACCTGGCTTTGGAAACCATGACATCTCCCCATTCCTGTACCCTCTACTCCTGGTACCAAGGCTGCTGTTTTCCCTGGAAATGTTTCTTTCCAGCCTGGAAACTCCTCTCCAGTGGAGAAGCCCAGGAGCAGTGCCCTTCTTGCACTCTGTGGGTGCTGCAGGGCAAAGCCTGTGGTGCCTTGGTTGGGGTTCCTGCAGCTCTCACCACCCAAAAGAAGCTCTGCCAACACCTCCTGCTCTCCTGCATCCTTGCACACTGTCTGATGATCTAAGAGCTTTTCCCAGCCTCAATGAACTGCAGTGAGCACAGCAAGGGAAATGAAAATGAACTCCAGTGATCCTTTTTCCTGCAGGAAGATGAGGATGGGAAGGTCCTTCTGCTGAGATGCCCTTCAGGCCAGCACTGGGACACGGCTGCCGAGCTGGGCTCAGCTTTATTTGCTGTCCCAAAGTAAAAGATAGGCTAAAACTAGGAAAAAACAACAAAGGGGGTGTGACAAAGAGGGAAGGCCTTGATTTGAGTTGATAGAAACCCCAGCAACCAGTGTGCAGCCCAGTAAATACTGGAATGACATTACCTGAGCTTGAGAAAAAATTGACAAATTGTTAGGCTGAATTCCTATCTCTGGTGGAACTGGAGAGCAAACACCATGAGATATCATTATTTCCTTTAATCATTTTCTTTGGCATCAGAATCAGAAGGAAAAAGCTCCGGAGTGACTCTTTTATATTTTCCCTCCCTCTGCCTTTTCTTTCTGATTCCCTCCATTGTTCCCAGCTCTGTCAAGATTGTGACAAACTTAATTACCAGCAAACAGCAGGAATTCCAGATGACATATCCATGATTTTTTCTTTCTTCTGCCTTCATGAGAGCTCTCTAGTCTCTGATGTAGAGTGAATAAGGACGGGGAGCAGATGGTGCTGGTGTCCAATATCAGCAGCATCTGAGCCCTTATCTCCTAGAGATCTTCAGTGTCAAGATGTGATAACAAAACCTCCCAGAGCTGTGAGATTGGGGGCTGGAGATTCAGAAATGGGATTGTGCATGGACAGACACTGAGCTGCCATTTGGGGGGCTGGCATCTGCCAACCTGTTCTTGCAAACCTGCCCTAATTCCAGTCACAGCAGTGCCTGCAGAGCCCAGGGCTCTTGCTCCAAGCTCCTGGCACATTTGTGCCTCCTGCATTGCTAAATTTGATGCTTGGTTGGCTATAAAACAAGAGCTGGGTGAAACATTGCCATGAACAGGGTGTTTGCCCTAAAACCATGTTTCTGAGGGCGTGAAACAGCCCAGGGTGAGGCTCAGTGGATGATTTTGAGCGAGAAAAAAGATTTAAAAGAAAAATGCTATAAAATACTTTGAGCATTTTTAAGTGACGTTTTGCCCTTTGATCTTTTCAAAGGGAATTTTGTTGTCTTGCTTTCTCAAAGATATTTTTGGCTGCAGGGGTCTGGAGTAGAGGGGGTTTTCAGAGTCCTCAGCAGTTCTCCAAGTTCAGGGAAGCTTGTGGCCAGCCAGGTTTTGGGCACCTGTGCTCCCATTGCTGCAGAAGCAGGGAGCCATTATTATTATTATTATTATTATTATTATTATTATTATTATTATTATTATTATTATTATTATTATTATTACTACTACTACTACTACTATTACTATTCATTATTGTCACCTCATATTTAAAAATAACTAATAATTATATCAATAACATCTAAAATATTGTTATTATTAGAATATATATATATATTTTTTAAACTTTATTTTCATTTTCATTATGACACCCAGGCAATCTACTGCTTTGCAGGAAATGTCAAGATTTCAAGATTTGCCACACAGGCACCTCTTTCCCCTGTGCTCCTTCCCTTGAGAGAGGGAAAATTCTCATGTGCCACTCAGCCAAAGCAAGGGCTTTGCAAACACACCAGCCACTGGAGGTTTGGTAGAAAGAAGCAGCAAATCTCTGTTTTATCTTAGTTTTACCTTCACCAAACCTCCTCTGAACCAGCTGCACCGCTCCTGTATTAATTTCCTCAGGCTGGATATCTCCGTGGCTCCTGACTTGCAGAGCAGCTCCTGCTTGGAATCTTCTGGGTCTGCTTCTTCTGCCTGCAAGGAAATAAATTTCCTGCCAGGATTTGTTTTCCTGGGCCCTGCTGGGGCTCAGAGCATGGCTGGGCCCCCGAGCCAGCTGCGCCTCAGTAAATCATTGCTCTGAGCAGGATGGAGCAGGGCTGGGGCAAGGAGAACGTGGACAGGTTTGGCTTTGGGCTGTTCATCAGCCTCTCGGCTGAACCCAAACCATGAGAATAATTTAAAGTGAAATCCTGGACTCCTGGGTGATGAAAAGGCTCATGTGGGGGTGAGGACTTAGCAGGACTCTGAGTGTGTCTCACTACCCATCAGTTTGGGCACTGGAACCTCTGGTAAAACCCAAATTTAATGGATGCTTGGCACAGCTGGGACATGTGTCACCTCCAGGCTTCCTAAAGGAAACCCCAGTTTGTTATTTGCAATTAAACAAAGGCAGCAGATGTGCAAAAGAACCCAAATCTAAAATTGTCTCCTAAGCAAAAAAGCTACATAATCTTATGATTTTGTAAAATTGTGACAGTGGTCACAGGGGTTTTCAGGATGAGAGGAGAGACGAGGATTTGACTCCATATTTCAGACAGCTTGATTTATTATTTTATGATATATATATATATATTACATTATAACTATACTAAAAAGAAATAGAAGGAAAGGTTTCCTCTCAGGATGCTAGCTAAGGATAGAATGGAATGAATAACAAAGATCTGTGGCTCGGACAGAGAGCGAGAGCCAGCTCTGCCGTGAGTGGTCACGAAATCCAAACATCCACACGAGACCAATCATGGATCCACCTGTTGCATTCCACAGCAGCAGATAACAATTGTTTACATTTTGTTCCTGAGGCCTCAGCTTCTCAGAAGGGAAAAAATCCTAAGAAAAGGATTTAAAAAAAACATGTCTGCGACATAAAATCTAATTTTTTTCCTATTATTCTTTTTCCTCCATCTAAAGAGAATGGGAAGGCTGCAGGAAAAGGTGGTGGAAACCTCTCCTCCCCTGGGATTGTTGAGTGCAGTGTTTGTTCTTAGTTTAGATGAGTCCTCAGGGAGGGCCAGGCCAGGCTTGCCAAGGGTGGGAGAGGAGACTCTCTGTAAGTGGCATCTTCCAGCAGAATTCCCAAGTGTGACACATTCCTGCCACCTCCTCCTTTGCTCCAGCCCCAACATCCGAGTTATAACTTTCTTTAAGCAGGCTCTTGAATGAGAAAACTGGAATGGATGGAGGCTGCGGTTGATTCTTGGAAACATGGAGAGAAGGACTCAGGATATTCCTGATCCTCAGGGAACAATTTCTCTGTGGCTGGCTTGGTTTCCTCACACAGCAAACAGCCCTGTTAAAAGGTTGTATTGCTGCTCAGTTTTCCTTTGGGAGCCCTGGCGCTTTCCCCTTAACAGGGAGGAGAGGATGGTTTAAAATGAGCAGCTCTCGAGCCAAGGGGGCTCTGGGGAGATGCTGCTGAGGGATGGGGAAGTTCAGCATTTTGGAAAAAAAAAAGAAAACTGTTCTGTTGCAGTAAGGTAGAAAAATTATAAATAAAGCTTCATAAAATCAAGCTGCTCTCCTAAAATCAGTCCCTGGCCTTGTCAAGCTAGCCCTTTGCAAGTTCCCATGTGAAAGCAATCCTAGTGTGAGCAGTTCATTAACAGAACAATCTGTTCCTGGGTGAAAAACAACCAGCACCTGTATAAACTGTTTTTACACTGTTAGATAGGAAATTGAAAACTATCTCTTGTTTTTACACTGTTAGATAGGAAATTGAAAACTATCTCTGACAAACAACTTTCCCTGCATGTACACACTGGGGGTTGGAGTGACCAATTAATACAGAAAAACAACTTGTTACTAGCCAGTAAAGTAATTGGCAAGAAAGCTCCTGACCAGTTGGAGTCACACACAAGGTCTGTAAAACTGGATAAAAATGAGTTATGTGAATAAAGAAGGGTTTTTTCCCATAACGAAGAAAATGGGGTCTGTGTGATTTATTCCCATATTATTCCATGCCTTTCCTGGCTGCAATTACTGCAAGGAGAGCAGCTCTGTTTGCTCTGCTACTCCAGAGTGAACTCCTGCCATCCCTGTCCCTTCAGGGCACTCCCAGGTTGTCACCTCCTCTGCCAGCTCTCCCACACCTCTCACCTGCTGATGTCCTGTCCTGCTTTAGGGCAAATTTGGGAGAAAACCTCCAAAGGGCCCCTCCAGGAAGCAAACCCACACAGCCTCTCCTCTCAACCGATTTGGGAAGGATTCCTCAGAGAGAAGTGGAAAGAACCTGTTTATTTAACAGGCACAGCCTCCCCAGCAGACAGAATGAACAACACTGGATGACACCACTCTGTCACTGCTCTGAAAAAGATGACAAATTCAGAAAGTCTCTCTTGAGAATGGTCACTTATTGCAATGCTGTCAGGGCCCCGATGAAGGAGGAATGATGATGAGGACTCCATGGATATCAGAAGGCTAATTAATTACTTTATCATACTATATTATTCTACACATCTAAAACTGAACCTGCCAAGCACTCAACCCTGCACACACTGCACTGAATCCTGTGACTGTCCCCCAACAGTCCCCACACACACCTGGCCCTGACAGGCCAAGGAAACAAAACCCCATCACTGTGGGTAAACAATCTCCATGTTGCATTCTACTTTTGCACAAACACAGGCACAGCAAATGATAGGAATTGTGTTTTCTTTCTCTGAGGTTCAGAGAATGCAGTCCCACCCTGCTTGTTTTTCTCAGAAATATTCTTGGGAAGAATTGTGCCTTGCTTTTCTCTGTGAAGGGAAATGTGGCTGCAGTCACTCTGTTCTCAGTCCCTCCGGCTCTGGGGCAGCTGCTGCAGCCACAAGGTGCAAACTCTCGGTGTGCCCAGGTCCCAGTCCGGAGCAGGCTCAAGGGGTTCCACAAAAGGAAAAGGAAAAACAGTCCAGGGAAAATTCGGACTGCTTAGCTAAACTAACTAATGAGCAGGAGCAAAAGCAAGAGGAAAGCAGAAGCAAGAGCAAAGCAAAAAGCAAAAGCAGCATCATGTACTGCCCCATCTCTGTGTCCCACCAGCTGTGAGGGAGTGGCTGGTAACAAAACAAAACAAAACTCTCACTCTTCAGAGTTCTTGAAGGCACAGAACATAATATCCTATTAGAATATGAATCCAAATATAACCAGTTAGATGGTGCCTGGGCCAGTTCTGACCCTCGCTGCTGGGCCAAAGGCAGCACTGTGGTGCTTTACCCCAGAGATACCTTGGCTGGCGGAGAGTGCAGCGGGGCACAAGACGCAAGTCCAGGCTTGTCAGGACTTCGTTTACCTCAGGAGAGAGAGCTTCTGGCGATGGTGAAGATAAGAAAGGGAGTGGATTCTTCTGGAGGGTTATATCCAGATGTTTATTCCATGGGTGCAGAGGTCTGCACTGGGGAAATTCCTCCAACAGAATCGAGGCTGCATGGTCTCATTAACCTTTTAAGCTCAGGACAGGGGAAGGGGAGGGGACAGGTGAGCCACCAACCAGGTGAAGGGGCAGGGTCTCAAGGGACTAGGGACACCTATCACACGACGCCTTGCTGGTATGTTAGCCTGATTGACAGGGCACACTCAGCGAGGGGCGAGGGGGAAGGGAAAAGGTAAAACAGGACATTGCAACACACCGCAACAATATCCAACATAAACAGAACACAGGAATGGGGATACCAGCGTCATAACCTCACCCTAGGACATGTCCCCAGCTGGCCCCTTGGTGTGGCTGGGACTGTCCCACCTTCCTGCCCTGCTACCCCTGACTGGATTTATCCCAACAGCTCATGGTATCCTGACATTCCTCTGCTTGCTGCCTGCCCTGCCCTGCCTGGAAGGTTTGTACATCACCCTGTGGGGAAATAGCAAAGGTAAGAAGGTTTTCAGAAAGCTGTAAAAGCTTAGAAAGAGAAAGAACAGAAAACATAGAGCTAGCTGCAGCTGCAAAGTCTGAAAGTAGAGAAGTTACAATAGTAGAGCAAACAAGGCCGTGAAACAATATTTTGAGTTTTAGGCTTGGCTAAGATAGACATTAAGACTGCAGGAAAATGTGCTTAGCAAGATGGTAGAAATTTTTAAGTTAATAATGAAGTATTGTGTATAGTAATTATATAATAATGGTAATGGTATTGGTAATGTTAATAATAATATAATAATCATAATGGTATAATAATGGTATATTGTATTGTTAATAGAAGACATACAAGCAGCATTGTGTGAAGCAGGTGTACATGTGCTTTTAGTAATTGACTTAAACAATTGTCTGTGAGCTTTAGCAATATGCTATTGGCTGGAAGGTTTTTAAAATGCTCTGTACCAAAGAAATCTTTGGCTGCTGCTGCTTGTATGTGAGCTTTTACCATCTTCCTGTTGTCTTAAGCATGTGATGAGGCTGATGCTGCAATAAAAGCTCAAGGAACAAATCCCAGCAGTTGTGAAAAATCCTCCAAACACAAATGGTGCCCCTAGAGGCAGAGGATACCTGTGCGTGTGTGAGCACAGCACGGCCCAAACTCTCAGTTCCACACCAGTGCCGCACACACACATTTCATGCATTAAACAGGGAAGGAGGAATGGTTTGGGAGTGCCTCTCCATGATCCTGGGCTGCATGAGGACATGCAGAAAAGATCCAAAACAAAGAGGGTGGCAAGGAAGGGAAGGAACAAGCAGAGCATGAGGAATGGAAACAGCAGCAGCTGGGCACGAGCCAGCCCAGCCTTCCTCAGCAGCTGGATGCTGAGTTTTTCCAAACTGCTCATTAATTTTTCACATCACTCTTCAGCGAGTCTATTACTGGAGTTGGAATTTCAGCCTGCTGTGTGACAAATCCCTCTTGCTGAATTCTTCTGGGAAGGGAGTGAAGAGATCCATCCTTACCCAGACCTAAATACACCATATATCAGAGTCTGCTGGAAGTCACTCCAATTCTCCTTCTTTTGGACCACACTCTCAGGGATGGATTGTTGGGGTGTCTGTGCAGGGCCAGGGGCTGGACTGGATGTTTTCTGTGGGTTCCTTCCAGCTCAGGGCATTCTATGATTCCTGAAACAGAGATGTACTTTGTAAAGCAATTTATTTATGTTCCAAATCTGGCTTGACTGGATCCACACCTTGATGATGTTCCCTGGATGTCACTCGTATTTTTCAGACACATTCTCTTCCCATTACAAGAAACCTGTAGGATTTCTGAGGAGCTGGAGTGTGGGGTTTGTTCCACCTCTTATTAGATGTCAAACCAGCAGAAAATCTATCATGTTTCTTCTGCTTTTCTTCTGTATCAACAGTACTTAAAGAAAGGAGATCAAGTGGAAATTAAAGAAATTTAGTTATAAAACTCATAGGGAAGCACCAACAGGAAAGATTAAAAAAGCAGAGAACAAAGAAAGCAAGAATAAAATGGTCTGACAAACATTAGAATCGATATTAAAAGGGAAGAAAAGAAGTACAAAAGGCTCAAAAAGCCCCACAGAAACCCTGTAAAAAAAGCAATGCCTGGCTTTAGAAATGAGAAATGCAAGGAATGTAACAAATGATTTCAGATCTGATCCTATCAGAGAGAAATCTGATTTCAAAAAAAAAAGCAGCAGCTATAGAGACAGTTTGATAAAAGGCTGTACAATAAAAGATTTGAAAATTGCATCTTCCAACTACTTTAGAGAATGGCAAAAGAAAGGGATACATATTAAAATACACTAATGCTGCAACATTGAATACAAAATGTTCTGTTAGTGGGGAAAAAAAGGTATTTTGACAGGTGTATCAAGATTTACCAGCAATCTCAGTGACCCCATCAGAAAAAAAAGGCAGTGAAAGAATAATTTTAGAATAGCTCCAACAACTGACTGGGAAGAGCACGGAAGCAAACAGCTCACAATTATTTCTGTGGCTGGAAAAAGATCAAACCTTATTTCAGGGCTATTTTTATGGGAGGCAAAGTAGGGCAGTCCTATCCCACTGCTCGGGATAATAAAGCAAACAAAGGCTCCTTCAGAGCAGCACTGGGATAAAACCCCAGCGCCTCCCTGGAACACAGGGATTTCTGGAAAACTCTGCAATCCCACTGAGCAGGAGAGGAGCTCCTGGCCATGGCTCACTCTTGTAAATGCACGTCCACCAACGAAGGAAGGAATGATGAGGAGGACTCCATCTTACCAGAAGGCTCATTTATTACTTTATAATACTATATTATATTAAAGAATACTATACTATACTAAAGAATACAGAAAGGATACTTACTGAATGCTAAAAAGATAATAATGAGAACTGGAGACTCTCTCCAGAGTCCTGACCCAGCTTGGCCCTGATTGGCCAAAGAGTGAAAACAACTCCCAGCAGAATGCAATGGAACAATCACCTGTGGGTAAACAATCTCCAAACACATTGCACATGTGAGCACAACACAGGAGAAGCAAATGGGATAAGAATTGTTTTCCTTTTCTCTGAGGCTTCCCAGCTTCCCAGGAGAAAAACCCTGGGGGAAGGAATCATGTTCAGGGAATGTGAATGCAACAGCTCATCCCTGCCAGGAGCTCTGAGCCTCCAGGCACTCAGAAAGGAGATTTACAGCAAGGAAAATGCACCTTCACCTCCCAGAGCATCCTGCAGGATGCTGGGGCAGCGTGGCCATGAAGCCACAGCAGCATTGGCTGCTGGAAAATCCCTCTTTGGAGCTGAAGGCATCGCTCCAAAGTCAGCTGTAACATCTTTAACTTCTGCCTTCAAAAATGCAAACCACTAAAAAAAGCAATGAAAAAGCTGCTGTAACGTGGGAAAGCAATATGTGAGTGTTAAAGGGAAGTCACCTTTGATTGCATCGGGGTTATCCCATAATATTACTGCATTTATAATTTATCTTGGCTGCCTGGCATCGTGTAGCCATGTAAGATTGGATGTTTATTTGCAGAACCAAGCATTAAAACTGTTCTAGCCCTCAGGCCTACAGGTCTGAAATTCAAATGCAAAATAGCTATGCTGGTGCACAGGCTGCTGCTGCTTCCACAGCCCTGATATTCCCAAAACCTTCCTGCAATTTGTGATATTCCCAAAACCTTCCTGGAATTCAGCCTGGCACTGGGGTTTCAGCCCCAGGGCAGAGGGGATGGCTGTGATCCATCCTGCCCCCGATGTCAATAAAGTGCAAATTGAAGCACGTGGAAATGAATCTCCCAACTGCACTGAAACTGGTGGCAGCACATTCCAGGTGTTCTGTGGAAGTTCAGAGCCTCAGAGTTTGGGGTGGGTAGCTGGAATTCAACTGTTGGAACCTTGGGTGCTGAGAATTTCAGACTTTCTGTGGTTTTAGGCACAGACCCTCAAGAGAACACTGCATGTAACCTGAGGCCATGGAGAAGGCTTCAAAAATGGAATGATAGAACTGGGATTGTGGGTGTGGAGTTTGAACAGAAGTGTGTGATATCACAGGGTGGAAAACTTAGAGTTTAAGGGTTTAGAATATAGTAATATATATAAAAAACAAGATGGAGGTTTTAGGGCAGAGGCTGCTCATTTTTCTTTACCTTCTCCTTCCTCTTCACCTTCTTCTCCATGGGTTTGGGTGGTATTTTGTAATTGGACAGGAAAGTCCACACTGCAGGACATGGGTGATTAGTTAATGGGTTAAAAGTAAAAATAATTTAGCTGTAATTTCTTAATTGGATAGTTTTTCCTTAAAAGACCTTGTAGACATAGATATGGGGCCATTTTGTACCTTGTTAGTGAAATGCTGTAGAACTCACTACTTGTAAGACTGTGATAAAAATAAGAAACATCTGAGTCCAAAGATGAAATATAATCTTGAACACTTTCAATCCTGACTCTGACCCAGGTTGAAAAAGAAGATAAAATGTGACAGGCAACCTTCATTTGGAGCCACACATTTAATGACTCCCACCCTGTGTCTCCCTGCCAAGGGCACAGCACGGATTGTCCCCACTGAAATGATGTTTCCAGACCTCCAGGGCTCCACATTTCATCATCATTGTCCCATGGAAGCCTCAAGCTATGGGGAAGAGAGGCTTCTTTTTGGGATCAGTACAATTCAAAGGGTGATAAAGGGCAGGTGATTTTCAAAAAAAGGACAATAAATGGGAGGATTCAAAATACCCAAATGCCCCAACCATTCTTATCCTTCTCCTGCAGTTACTGGGGGTTTCTCCTGTCTGGAAGAACCATCCCACACTATCCATGGCCCATGAGGGATCAGTGTGAGGGACCCCAGACAGTGACCATGGATGAAGGGAACAGGGATTTTGTGGGGGTTTTGCACCACTTGAGCCAGAGGAATATTCAAGAGAAGACCCCAACCCAGAGCAGGGCAGTGGAAACACCACAGGTGGGAGATGGAAATCATCACACCTGAGTTACCCTCTCACCTCTGGGGCAAAGCACAGGAGTTCAGGGACAGCTTTTACAATTGAAAATGTAAATATACACACACACGAGTTTAGTTAATCATGTGTTTTCTGAGTTTTTTCTTCTCATTTGAGTTATATTTTTTATTTTGTAGGTGATGAGCTGAGGCTGCAGCTCTGCCCAGAAAGGAGTCCCTGGCAGGTCTTGAGTGGGATGATCTCCCTGGTGGTGCCAGGTACTCGAGGAATTTCAATGGAAAATGAGAGGCCATGCAGGACTGGAATAAATTTCTCAAAATTCTGTCAGTCAGCAAATAAGGAAAAATTGTAATTTCTGTGGATGAATGAAACTGAGCTGGATCAGATGTTATTTCACATTGCAGAGTAACTGTCTCCTTTGGGTATTTAAGTTGTGCTTTCTACATCTATTACTAAATTTCAATCAAGTCTTACAGAGCACGGAAAAGGTTTCAAAGGTAATTAAATTCTTACACAATGTTAAAGAAATGGGCAGCTGGCCAAGAGACGGGCAGGGGAAGCATCCTAAGTGCTGGAGACAGCACTGTGTGAGCTGGGAGAGCAGCAGCCACTGCAGGGCTGGGGGAGAGAGTGCAAATCCCAGGGGAAGCTCAGCCAGGACCTGGAATAAGTCATGAGACTAAACCTGGCCCAGCATGTGGGGAGAGTGTGGGGTCAAAGGACACACAGAACTTCTCCTCAAGTGCTCCACAGGCCTCTGGAGCACCAAGCCAGAGAACTTCTGGCCTTACCCCATGTCCTGGGTTGTAAGGTCTGTGTGTGTTCTGTCCCCACCTATCAGAGCTGGGGCAGTTCTCTGCTGTTCCTGGGGCAGTTTTCTTTCTCTCTCCCACAGCCAACCCTCCCTCCAGGAGATCTCTGCTGTCCATGGCCACTGAGTGTCCCTGCAGGGCTGATCCAATCCCAGCATCCCATAGGGAGATGCTCCGCCCAGGGGAGGAGCCAAGCATTCCTCCCTGGATCCAATCTGAGCCTGGCACAGCACAGCAGCCTTTGCCCCCTGCATTGCCAGAGGAGCAGCTTTCTGCTGCCCTGCATGGCCAGAGGGAGCCCAGGCCCATCTGCAGCAGCCCTGGAGCTGCAGAGGAAAACTCCCCCCTTGTGCAGGATCCCTGCTGCAGCAGAGCCACAGCTGGCACTGCAGGAGGGCTGAGCCCCCATGGATGGGGCTGGGACACCCCCTGACACACAGGGGACAGGGCCTGTGATCACTCTGGCAGCGTTGGTTTTGTACTATTGTATTTGTATTTTTAATTTTCCTATTAAAGATCTGTTATTTCTACTCCCATATCTTTGCCTGAGAGCCTTTTAATTTCAAAATTATAATAATTTGGAGGGATTATTTGGAATAATTTTCCATTTCAAGAGAGGCTCCTGCCTTCCTCAGCAGACACCTGGCTGTTCAAACCAAGACAACAATCTCCTGGGCCCTGGGGGATTTGCAGGGAGCTTTCAGGTCCCCACATTTCCCTGCTCAGAGCCCTGCCCAGCTCCTGTAGATCCCTTCCCTGGGATGTGACAGGAGATCTGGTCCAGCACAACTCCACACCTCCCTGGGCCTGGGATTTTCTCAGGGACACCAATCTACTCTGCAGGCTGGTGACACATGCAGGGCTGTGCAGATTCCCTCATTATCCCTCTCCATGTTTAATCCCAGCCCTTCCCAAGGCATCCCAGGAGGGCTCATCCCAGGCTGAGCAGGAACCCCAGCTCAGCAAGGCCTGGCTTGCTAAGACAAAGTATTGCTGGAATTAATACAGGAAAAAAATGGCCCCGGTGTCCTTCCTATTTTTATTTTCTTTCCCAGCCAAGCTGCCTGCTCCTTGGGATTTGGATTTCTTCAGCTGCACAGAAGGGCATGTGATTTATTGCAATTGGAAAGCTGGCAGACAAAAAAGTCTGTGAAATTATTTTGTATCTGACACAATCATTAGTGGTATTATTTCTTTTGGAGCTGGAAAGGACACTTATAAAACATCTAACAAGCTGCTAAGGAGATTGCCTAAAGCAGTGATTTTCAAAATGTGCTGCTGGAGCCCATTCTTTGTGCTCTGCACATATATCAAACTCCAGTTTCTTTTTATGGAAAGGACTTCAAATAATATTTCTGAGGGGTGTTTGTGACAGTTTGCTGGTCCTTCTCTTCAAATACATGCCACCTGCTGATGGCATGGTATGGAGATGACTGAAAGAGGCCAGGACACTGTAAGTGAGTGTCTTGTGGGGCAGAGGGGCACCCAGAGCTCCTCTTCTCCTTTGTGACTCCCTCTGTGCTCGTGGACCATGCAAACCCTCCAAATCCAGGCACTAGGCCTGGCATCAGTCTCTAAGGATGCCCTTGGAGGGGTGTGGGTGGTCTCCTATGGGTGTCCCACTTCACCTGCTGCAGCCAGAACCTGTCCAGAGGTCCAGCCTGCTTTGGAAGTTCTGGCTCAGATACAGGAGGTGCTGATGGATTTCTGTGATGAAATAAGCCCTGTCCTCCCTTCTGGGAAGGACCTCAAAGCCCATCCAGTCCCACTCCTGCCATGGCAGGGACACCTTCCACTGTCCCAGGCTGCTCCCAGCCCTGTCCAGCCTGGCCTGGGACACTGCCAGGGCAGCCCCAGCTTCTCTGGGCACCCTGTGCCAGGGCTTCCCCACCCTCATAGGGGAGAATTTCTTTCCAGTATCCAATCCAAACCCACTCCTTCTCAGTCTGAAGCCATTCCCCCTTGTCCTGTCACTCCAGGCCCTTGTCAAGAGTTTCTCTCCATCTTTCCTGCTGTCTCCTTCAGGCACTGCAAGGCTGGAATTAGATCCCCCCAGAGCCTTCTCTTTTCCAGGCTGAACAGCCCCAACTCTCTCACTCAGCCTTTCCATCAGAGCTGCTCCATCCCTCTTGATCACATCAGTGCCTGCTCTGGAGTCACTCCAGAAGCTTCCATGCCCTTGGATGTGTTTCTGGAGGGGGATGGATGGCTGGAGAGCAGAGCCCAGCCTGACCTCCTGGCTGCCCTGCTCTCACTGCGAGTGCAGCTCCTGCACAAGAACTCTGCCACATTAGAGACTGACTGCGCCTTCTCCTCCCAGAGGGAGCAAACCCAAGGATTTGGCAACTTCTGCTGGCCAGATCTGTGTAACCGTGTTCACAGGGGTCTGAGGAAGAGGGAAGAGATGAGGATCTGACTCCATGTTTCAGAAGGCTGATTTATTATTTTATGATATATATTATATTAAAACTACACTAAAAGAATAGAAGAAAGGATTTCATCAGAAGGCTAGCTAAGAATAGAATAGGAAGGCTTGTGGCTCAGACAGAGAGTCTGAGCCAGCTGACTGTGATTGGCCATTAATTAGAAATAACCACGAGACCAATCACAGATGCACCTGTTGCATTCCACAGCAGCAGATAATCATTGTTTACATTTTGTTCCTGAGGCCTCCCAGCTTCTCAGGAGGAAAAAAATCCTAAGGAAAGGATTTTTCATAAAAGATGCCTGTGACAGATCTGCTCTGGGAAACTCTTATTTCCCTGGCTGAGGGGGCTGTCAGTTGAGCAGGACGTGCTCAGTAACCCCAGCCCTCACCTGGCACTTTGCACCAGCTGATCCCGAAGGCTGTTGTGGAAAAAGGTGAAAATCACGGACACCATTTCAAAGCTGAGACACAAACCAAACAGTCGCAGACAAAGTCACCCCACAGGCAGCTGGCAGGGCTGAGTCCCACAGTCCTCAAGGCCAGCCCAGTGCTCCAGCCCCATTCCCACCACCAGCGCTGGGATGGCTGCTGCTCATTGCTGTCAGCTGGCTGAGGGGGGCTGGAAGGAGCTGTTGTCATGGATACAGCATCCACAGGCTGTGCTGCTGCTCTTCCACAGGAGCTCTGGGGGCTGCAGACACCAGTGCAGCCATCAGCACAGGGAGGGTGAGGGATTCACAGCACAGACTGAGCTGGCACCTCTGGGACTGACCCAGCTGTGGGTGTGACGGTGTTCACAGGGGTCCCAGGATGAAGGAAGAGTCAAGGATCTGACTCCATGTTTCAGAAGGTTTGATTTATTATTTAATGATATATATTATATTAAAAGTATACTCAAAGAATAGAAGAAAGGATTTAATCAGAAGGCCAGCTAAGAATAGAAAAAGAAAGAATGATATCAAAGGTTTGTGGCTTGGACAGAGAGCCTGAGCCACCTGACTGTGATTGGCCATTAATTTGAAACAACCACATGAGACCAATCACAGATGCACCTGTTGCATTCCACAGCAGCAGATAGTCAATGTTTACATTTTGTTCCTTTTTCTCAGGAGGAAAAATCCTAAGAAAAGGATTTTTCATAAAAGATGTCTGTGACAGCTGGAGTCACCAATGTCCCCAGCACCAGCAGCTGCCAGGACCTGTGGAGTCACCTCCCATCAGCTCTGCGCAAGATTCACACACAGTTTGTGCCCTTCCCCGTTGTTTTGGGTTTTTTAAAGTTTTTTTAAGCCTTCTGATGTTTACATTTTTGTAACAAACTTTCTTACATACTTTATGTAAATAACTTACTGTTTTGTGTTCTTTTATGAAAGAAGAGAAATTTGATGAATTGCTAGTTTGTCCAGTGTCATTGGAGAAATGGCATTGTTATCCTCCAATTCACTGTTGCTTTTGGAAATCTATAAATGCTAGAGTCAGAAATTAAACACTCTCTTTTTTACCTCAGAAAGTCCAGTGTCCACCTCATTTTATTCCATGTCCTAAAGTTTCACTTCCCAGCCCCACAGCACCTCTCTGTCCCTGGCCCTGCCTTGGGTGGTCCCAGCAGTGGAGAGGGATGCCCCACCACACCCACACAAAGCATCCCCTGAGGACGCTGTATCTGCAGAGAGCCCCAGGTGAGAACCAAGCTGTAACTTGGCTGAAATTGGGTGGATTATGGGGAAAAGGTGCAGCCAATGCCTGTTTGGCCTCTTCCCATGCCCTTTTTCTTTTGTAGGATTGTGGAATATCCTCAGCTGGAAGGGACTCATAAAGATCATGGAGTCCAGCTCCAGCACAGAGACCCAACAACTCCACCCTGAGCATCCCTGGCAGAGCTGTCCAAACGCTCCTGGAGCTCTGGCAGCCTCGGGGCCATGGCTTGTGCTGTGCTGATGAGCCAGATAAAGCTCATCCTCTGGAATATGGTAGCTCTCATTTCAACAGGTTCAAAATCCAATTTCCCACATAATCATCCTCAGAAGATGGAATCAGAATAATGGGATCATGGAATTATTAAGGATGGAAAAGGCACTTCAGATCATCGAGTCTGACCATCCCTCCAGCAAACCATGATGTCCCCAAGCCCATGGAAATAAAACTGGATACTTTGGAGAAATTAGAAATAAAACTATGAAAGATGCATTGTAGTAGGACCCACAAGGGGTAGTTTTAGATGATTGGCTTTAAGGCATCTACACCATGGTGTGACAAAAGCTGAAAGGCCAAGAAATGTTTATATTGTAATCAGGGAATAACTGGCTTCTGGTTGTGATGGCTTGAATTACATCTGTATTGTCTCACCCTTCTCATGAGACTGAAAATGGAAAAAAAGTTTTTAAATCACCTCTCAGTTGCCCCATCTCTGGGTCAGGAAAGGGCTGAATCCAACACACACCCACAGGTTTTTTGAACACTTCTAGGGATGGTGATGGCACCAGTGCCCTGAGCAGCTGTTCTAAAGCCTGACCATCCTTTGGGTAAGGAAATTCCTCCCGACATCCAACCTAAACCTCCCCTGGTGAAACTCAAGGCTGTTCCTGCTGCAGGCAGAGGGAGCCTGACACCTCAGGCCACCAAGGACCTTTTTGTCCCTGCAGGAGGTGACAAGCACCACAAGCATGGTCATCTACAGCCTTACAGGAGCACAGGGAGCTCTGTGCAGGAGGGTGACACACTCCAGGGCTGCTGCTGTCACAGCCCAAAGCAGAGGGACAAACCTCCAGGCAAAGCACAACCCCTGAACTGAGATTACAAGTGCACAGTTTAAATAAAATGTACTACATCACAAAGCAGAAAACTTAATAGACATTCCCATAGTCATTGCTGATAAAATGGAGACCTCCAAGTGAAACTGCTTCACACAGGGCAAGGTGTGCCTGCCTAACTCCAGGGTAATTAACAGCAATTAACGAGCCCCATCAGCCCTGTCCTTCTCTGATTGGCCAGGGCAGGGCCTGGCTCCCTCCTGCTGCTTCCCAGAGCTGCCAGTCCCTGAGGTCCCGCCTTGCCCCATCCCAGGCACCATAAAAAAGCAGGACAGCTGATAGAGTGCAGTTGGTGCTTGCTTCTTCTGTGCTGCTGCTTTGCTTGTCTCCAGCAGGTAACACAGGGGCTGTTCTGGACCTTCCAGGGGGAATGTTTAGGTCTGGGGTGTGGAAGCAGCAGGGAAGACCCTTGAACTCTGCTTTCCCTCAGTTGTGGTCTTGTTGTTTCTTTGAGTCAAGAGTTTCTTGAAGCCTTGGTGGGATATGATGCTTTTGCTGGGGCTACTTAAAAACAGAGGCTGGGTAAGATTAAGAGGGTAAAAAAGCAGTTATATTTATTGAGGGGTCTTCAGGTACATCCAGGGCAGACAAAGCCCCCCAAGTCCACCCAAAAATGGATCACAGGTCTTGGGTTTTCACACTTTTATAAATTGGGTCCATTTGTATATTGGGGGTTCATCTTGTAATTACAGCTTTAGGAAATGAAGTCATTTACCCCGAGTTTGCTGCCCTCAACTCACTTTTGTTTCCCTCTCTGGGCCCTGAGGCGGTGAGGTGTCCTTGACTGCCAGGCCTGGAGAGGAATTGTTGTGTCTGCCCAGACTGGGAAAGCAGCAGCTCACACTGTGTGTGGGGGGGTTTGGAGTTGTACACTAAAGAACTGCAGGGTTACAAAACTATAAAAAATAGAAAATCTAAAATCCTAAGGCATCAGAGGAAGGAAGCATGTTGTACCTTTCTCTAATATAAATATATTAATAATGTTTGGTCTTTAGGGTGAAGAAAGGGAGGTGGTGGAGTCCCCATCCCTGGGTGTGTTTAACAAAGCCTGGATGTGGCACTGGGTGCCAGGGTTTAGTTGAGGGGTTGGGGCTGGGTTGGACTCACTGATCTTGAAGGTCTCTTCCAACCCAGTGATTCTGTGAATTCTGTGAAAGAATGCTCTCCTTGTTCCTTTAATTATCACAAACCACCTGGAACTTAAACTTGAAACTGGATGGATTTGCAAGTGGCACAGACCCCCTCCTATGAGGCTGTTCTGGGGTGTTCCCTGAAAGAGAAAAGGAATTCTTCTCTTTTATGACCCTCAAGGGATGCGTCCCCTTTGGAGGGGAATGTTTCCCTAAGGCCTTGGTGTTCCTTGCATTGCAGCTGCCATGGCCTCTGCTGTGCCCCGCGAGGAAGAGGCTGCCCAGAGCTCCCCAGAGATGGAGAAGGAGGAGGAGCAGGAGGTTGGTGCTCCCTGTGGGATGTGGAGTGGCAGCTCTGGGGTACAGGGTGAGGAGGTGGCCCTGCTGTGGCTGAGGGCAGCTGAGCCCCAAAAAATGGGAATTTCCTCTGCTCAGACTGTGCCCTGCAGCTTCTGGGAGAAACCACAGACAAAGATGTGGGCCTGAAGTCCCTGTAATCTCTTAGGCTCATCAAAATTAGCTGGTTCTTGGCTAGGAAAGATGTTTCTCTAACTCAGGATCCTTGCTCCTGGCAAGCAGGGCTCCCATGGAAAGGCTGCAATGTTTCAGCCTCCCTGAGACCTGCTGCTCTTGCTCTGCTCCTGTGACCAAATCTGCCAGCTCAAAACCAACTCAGTCCTGCCTGGTGGAGCTTTTCTTGGGATATTGGCTTGTCAGATAACTATTCCAGTTGAATTGGACATGGGTTCATGGCAGAAAGACTGAGGTTGCCCCCAAACTTCATTGTTCTTTGTGCTAGAGGAAAACTTTCCTGGGGTGCACATTCATTCATGCCAAAGCTCTCCAGCTCGTGTGACAACGGAATTATGGATTTAATTAGGTGTGTGAGCAAGGCAAGAGTGTCTTCCTCAGGCAGGCCAGGTGATTTGGTGACAATTTCTCCCCAAGAGGGAATTCCAGAACAAAACTCCTCAGGGCCACATTTGGAGCTTCATGGCTGCACTTTTCTTTGCTCTTCCAGGCTGCAGTGAAGGAGGTGGCCAATCTGAGCCTGGTGAGCTCTGCCTGTGAGGTTTCTGCAGCTTGTGACTCCAGCAAGGAGAGCCAGCCCTGCCTGAGCTCTGTGTGTGATGCTGCAGAGAAGGGAGTGCAGAGTGTGACCCAGGCCACGGCCAGCTGTGTGCAGCCCACGCTGGCCAACCTGGAGCCCCATGGTAAATCCCTGGGGAAGGGCAGGCCCTGCCTGGGAGGGGCTCTCTGGGCTCCTTCCCCACCTGGGAGGAGTCCTGGGGTGGGGAAATGCAACCTCTCCATTGCCATAGTGCAAGGACAGCCCATGGCTTATAAAGCAGGCTGAAGCTGGGCCCTAATCCCAGCAGTGTGAGGGAGAGTCAGGGGTTGAGTCTGATGCTGATTTTCCTAAAACTGATGTTTTCAAGGTGGAACTTGAGGTGAAACTGCAAAAACTGTTTTGATACTTTTTTTGGTTCTCTCTTCAATGTGTGCAGTGAGTGAACATGCTGCCAAGGGTTTGGAGAAACTGGGGGAGGAGCTGCCACTCGTTCCAAAGCTAGTGGAACAGGTAAGAGTTAAAGGCTGTGCTGTCCCTGGCAGGCAGAGGGGCTTGGTTCTTGTGGGATTTCTAAGCTAGGACTCTTCTCCCCTGGGGAGGAGGAGGAGGAGACTCAGAATAAATCCTCCCAGGAGGAGGCAGGGGCAGCAGGAGCTGGGCACCTGGCAACCTCCAGCACCCCCATGTTAGGGATAAAACAATAATGGCATGAAACCCTCAGTAAGTGCAAAGAAGATTTAGGGTCACACACCTGAGTAAACTCTGAACTGACACTGTGCTATTTGCCCTCTGTGAGACACAACCCACTCCATCACCTGCCATTCCCCTGTTCCCCAGATGCTGCCTGGCACAAAGGAGCTGCTGTCATCCACCGTGGCTGAGGTGAAGGAGGCTGTGAGCAGCAGAGTGCTGGAGGCCCTGGATGTCACCAGGGTCACCCTGCAGGGCAGCGAGGGGACAGCCACACCTGCAGTGACCAGTCTGGAGCCTGCAGTGCCACAGAGGGGTGTCCTTGGAGCAGAGGCTGTGCTGGGGACAGCAGAAGGTGACTCTCTCCCCATTGGAAATGAGGAGCTAGGTAAGGAAAGGGTGGATGGGGCTGTGGAAGGAGGAGATGTTGGAATGGGGGTGGTCAGGCCCACTCCTCACCCCACTACTCTGCAATGGGGATAATGGGAAGAGGAGAATCCCAGTGTTAATGTTCAGGAACGTAATCACAGCATGATTCTATGCAGGTGCTTTTACTGAAGAGCTCTGGGTGTCAGAGGTACAGACCCAAATCTGACTCCCACATGGGTTAGGGATAAACATGTTTTTATACCCTTATCATTATATAACTACGTATTAATTAATATTAACATATTCTTTTATTAAACTTATATTGTTCTATTGTATACATTGATTTCATCCAAGCATGGATTTTTGTAATTTCCATCAAACCCCCAAACATAATTTCTCATGATTCTTGTTACAATTAAACAATAATTATATCCAATTACCAAACAATCATTGCATTTAACAATTATAAACTTTATCATGTAGCAATCATATTGTTTATCATAGTCATTAAATGATTATACAGGTGCAGTTCTGCATGATCCAGTAAAGCCCAACATTTTCCCTAAGCCCACCTTAACATTTTCTCAGGGCCTACAAGGCCCAGCCTTTCTTTCTAACTCCCCTGAATATCCCATGCTTTTAGAAACATTTTATCCCTATACTATCACCAGAATGGTTTGGGTTGGAAGGCACCTCAAAGCTCATTTTGGGCTTCTCACTGTGGCAGTGTTTCTCACTCGGGGCCACCAATTGTGGTGGTGTTCACAGGGGTCCCAGGATGAGGGACGAGATGAGAATCTTGACTCCATGTTTAGAAGGCTGTTTTATTATTTTATGATATATATTATATTAAAAGAAAATTATATACTAAAACTATACAAAAGAATAGAAGAAGGGATTTCATCAGAAGGCTTGAAAGGAATAGAAAGGAATTAAATGATAATAAAATCTTGTGACTGACCAGAGAGTCCGAGACAGCTGTGTCAGAGACATGTTTTATGAAAAATCCTTTCCTTAGTATCTTTTCTCCTGAGAAGCTGGGAGGCCTCAGGAACAAAATGTAAACATTGACTATCTGCTGCTGTGGAATGCAACAGGTGCATCTGTGATTGGTCTCATGTGTTTGTTTCTAATAAATGGCCAATCACAGTCAGCTGGCTCAGACTCAAGCTTTTGTTATTGTTCTTGCTTTTCTATTCTTAGGATTTCATCAGAAGGCTGGCTTTCTTCTATTCTTTTAGTATAGTTTTAATATAATATATATCATAAAATAATAAATCAAGCCTTCTGAGACATGGAGTCAGATCCTCATCTCTTCCCTCATCCTGGGACCCCTGCGAACACAGTCACACAGCTGGACTGTGATTGGCCATTAATTAAAAACAACCACATGAGACCAATCACAGATGCACCTGTTGCATTCCACAGCAGCAGATAATCATTGTTTACATTTAATTTCTGAGGCTTCTCAGGAGAAAAAATCCTAGCAAAATGATTTTTCAGAAAATGTCTGTGACATCTCACCATGGCAGAGATGCTGTCCACTGTCCCAGCGTGCTCCCAGCCCTGTCCAGCCTGGCCTTGGGCACTGCCAGGGATCCAGGGGCAGCCACAGCTGCCAGTCTGGGGTGTGCTGAGCCTTTTGCTGTGCCCCTGGCACTGTCTGTGTCCCCAGCCCAGCTGGCAGTGTCTGAGGAGGGCATGGCAGCTCTGCCCCTGGAGCAGCAGCAGCAGCACCTGGACTCTCTCCCTGAGGATCTGTGCCTCTTGGCACCGCTGCACTGCCCAGCCAGGATCCAGCAGCTCTTGCAGGGCCTGCAGGGGGCAATGGTACAGCTCCACTGCATGCTCAAGCTGGTAGGTAGAGCCCAGTCCCTGGGAGGAGGGCTCCAAAGCCCTGGTGTTGTCTCAGCTCATTGCTGTGCTGGGGAGCTTTGCAGTTCCCCAGCTGAGCTGTCTGTCCTGGCTCTCTGCTCTTCCCGTGCCACAGATTGAGGCATTGCAACAATTTAATCGAAAGCTTCAGGAGGAGAAGGCGGAACTCCACCAGATGTGGCTGGACTGGACTAGGAAGTATCTGAAAGAGAGTGGAGATGAGAGTCCTGCAGAGCCTGAGGTACCTCCTGGGGAGGGAGGCCAAGGGCTCTGGGCACCCCCTGGATTTCTGAGTGACCCATTCCTGATGGTGTCCTGCCTTCCCCCCAGGAGATGGAGTGTGGGACACTGCTGATGGCCCGCAGGATCAGCCAGCAGCTGCAGCTCTCCTGCTCTGAGCTGGTGGCTGCCGTGCAGGACCTGCCCTGCACCCTGCCGGACGCGCTGCAGACGGCTCGGTGTGCCATCAGCGAGCTGCGTGCTGCTTTCTTAGGGGCAAGCTCCTTCCAGGACTTGCCCGGCAGTGTCCTGACCGAGAGGCAGAGGGAGCTGGCTGTGATGCAGGAGTACATTGAGGTGCAGCTGGATTACCTGAAGAAAAACGCTCCTCTGTCCAGGCTGGTGGGACCCTCCTCCCCCAGGGAGGAGGAGGAGGAGGCAGGGGCAGCAGGAGCTGGGCACCTGGAAACCTCCAGCACCCCCATGTAAAGCAATAATGGCTGTTGGCATGAAACCCTCAGTAAGTGGAAAGTGTAAAGAATTGTCTTCCTAAAAGCTGCTTGTACTGGGTGATAACTGCTTAAAATAAAACTGCTGCATACAAAAACCGTCTCTGGTTTCTGTTGGACAAAGACTGGGAGGATTGCTGTGCTCTTTCACCTCTTCCTTGATGCAATTCCACTCAGGGATGGAGGAAGAGCAGTGAGCTGTGCAGGATGGATCACAGCTGGTGACTACTGATGCTATCCTGGAAAGCTGTAATTCCTTCTCTCTCCCAAGCCAGGAGGCAAATAACATGCCCTGCTGGCACTGCCCTGTGCTTGGGAGAGCTGTCAGAACCCTGGCATCCCTTGGCATTGCTCCTCCAAGGCCAAGTTCTCCTCCTGCATTTCCCTGCTGCTGCCTGGAGCAGGTTGGTCTGGGGGGCTGTGGCCTCACTGATGAGGGGCACCAGGCAGTGGGTGACAGACACCTGCTGCCAGCACAGGGTTTATGGGGAGCTCAGACTCTGCCACTGCCATGTCCAGCTCCTTTTGGAAGAGCCCAAAGCCTTCAGACTGGCCAGGAGATGCTGTGGGTTGGGCTGATGGACCAGATGCTTGTGGGACTTTGAGAGGAAAACTTCGCTCCTGGCTTCTCATCCTTCTGTCTTTGAGATCAGAAGTGGAATCTGCACTTGTGAGTACTGCTTCTTCCAGAGTTATTTTTTTATATGAAGGTAATTAAAGTTGCTTCATGGGGCTCAGAGACAGGGACTGGAGATGGGGCTTTCTTTGTGGATGGTGAGTGCAGGCTTGAAGAGTGTGGTGTTTGCGAGGGTCTCCAGGACAAGGTGAGAGATGAGGCTCTGACTCCAAGTTCTCAGAAGGCTGATATATTTTACTATGTTTTTATTAATTTTATTATTTTTGTTATATTTTTATTATATTTATTATAGCATATTTATTCTCTTTTACTATACTATACTAAAACTATGCTAAAAAGAGAAAGGATACATCAGAAGGCTTAACAAAAATGAATGATAACTTGTGACTGATCCCTCAGAGTCTGACACAGCTGGACTATGATTGGTCATTAATCAAAAACAATTCACATGTTTGGATAAACAATCTCCAGACCATATTCCAGAGCAGCAAAACATGGAGAAGCTGAGGCTTCTCATCTTCCCAGGAGAAATCCTGGTGAAGGGATTTTTCAGAAAATAAAGCTGACAGAAGAGGTGGAGGTTGCTCCTCTCTCACATAGAAGTGATCGCTTTTCCAGCAGCACTCCTCATCCTCAGCCCTGTGTGTAAAGGCTTTGTGCTGAGGCAGCAGCCTGTGGGCTCTGGGTTTGGGCAGCAAATATTCCTTCATGCAGCACAACCCCCTCATGGGGGACAGGTTTGGATCCTGATTCCCTGAGCTCAGCAGATACCAGACAAGGGTCTTCCTCCTGTAGTAACCAGTTTGTGCTGGAGGCAAAATAATCAGGCAGTTTAAGTTGCCAGGCCAAGGTGATGCTGAGATGTGAGAGAGGAATTGCAGGGGTCATCCCTGCACTGTGAGCTGCACAGGGAATTCGCTCTGGAAAAAAACCTCAGCAGTTCTATCTCCTGTAACTCCTGGTGGACTTGGGGAGTGGGAATTGAGGATATTGGAGCCAGTCCTGCTGCTTGGTGGGGAATAATCTGGGTGCTGTCTTCTTCAAAATGTTAGGGAATTTAATCCACAAACACCAGAGGTTTATGTCCAAAAAGGAGACATAGGAGTCCTTTTACTTTATTCCAATAAATGGAGAGGCCATGGGTCTGGGATCTCTCTAATTTCTGGAGGACTCAGCCTCTTTTTTATCCCAATTTTCCCTTCTCTCTTTCCCCATTGGCTGAGGTACTTGAGAGGTTCAGACTCCATGGAATTCCTCATACCAAAGATTTCCTTCTCATGTATAACCCTCCTTTTAATTTTTAATTCTTATGGTATTTAGGGGTTTTCCCCCATTGTTTCTTTCATCTTTCAATGTTTAATTTCATTTGTCTGCTAACCTAAAGTTTATATGTAAAGGCAAATATCTTTTTCCAGTCATCAATCAGTGGAATCCTTCCCATTTATCTCCCAGTGCTGGTTTTATCTACCAGCAGACCCAGAGCTTGTTTTAAAGACAAATCTGTCATTTCTCTCAATAGCAAAGTTGTCCCTACCCACCTAGGAATGCCTGAAATTTAAATTTGCCTGATTATAAAAGGGAATTTTAAGGACTAGCTGGGCATTCCCACATTTGATATTGATCTGTCAGTGCAGCATGTCTGAGTATTGCTAACATAGTGCTTAGCCCAGCAAATCCTGCTGCTCCTGCCCATGGATCAGTTGTGTTCTTGCCTGGGCATTAAATCTATTTTCTGAGAACATTCCTGGCTGCCCACAGCTCATGGGACCCTCTGGGAATGCTATGTGTGGCCAGCACCTCCCTGTGCTGGAGCTGGTGATGAACAGCCCAGCACCTGTAAAGCTAAAAAAGCCTCCAAAAGGGCTACAGAGACTGTAGCAGAAGAGCTGCCACAGGCTGGAAGGCCGTCTCTGGCAGCTCCTAAAGCTCTGCTTGAAAAGCAGAATTCAAGTTCTTACCAGAAGATTGAAATCACTTGGACATTTTCACCTGCTTTAAATCAAACAAGGAGGGACTGGATTTCATACTTCACTTTCTGACACAAAGATTTTTGCCTTGTAGGTACACACAGATTGTGGAAAATAAAAATGTTAACATAGGAGCACCAATAACTGACTGATTGACAAATAAATGTTTTATAACCTGGAAATACAGTAGTGTGCCACCTCCAGCTGGGCTTGCCCCACTACTAGACTCCATAAAAATCTGCCTAATCTTAGACAGGCTCTCAGACCACAATAATGAGATTTACTGTGTAACAGAGATGAAATTAACAGGTCTCTAAAAAGATACCTGGTTTGATATGACTTTTCCACTTTCAGACTTCAAAAATCACTGCATATTTTCTGTCTTACAAGTGTCCAGTAGTGCTAAAGCCAAAGCTTCTTTCCTTCTGAAAAGCACTTCAATTTCTTGAAATGATCCAAGAAAAGACAAGTATCAGTGCATTACAGCTTTGGAATTTACTATGTTTTTTGCCACTGAGAAAATACTGAAAATACTCTTCAGTAGTTTTCTTAGTAAGTGTGTTTAACAGCAAAAGAGATGATGACCTTCTAATTCCTGTGGCATCTGTCCTATCAATCCTGAGCACAACACTGCCAGTTCCTAGAGCCATGATCACACAGGTAGCCGAGCATGTTACTGCTCAGGCAAGCAGAGCTTGAGGAGTAGAAGCCTCTCTCCATTTTACTGTTTAAAATCCAAAGATTCATGGAGCCACGGAGACTTCTTATACCAAGCTAGAAGAGAGAACTCTGAGCAGCTGCACATGGGACAAGTTTGACTTTTAAATTTGATCTGCTCTCATCCATGCTGCAGAAAAAGCAAGGGATGAAGGTGGGAAGAAGCTGGGAATGATAAATGGACTGGCTTCCTGCAGTGTTTAAGGCTGAAGCTCTGAGCTCTGGGAAAGGATCCAGGTTGTTCTTCATTGTCTCCAAGCTTGGGTGATTCTCCATGCTTATTTTGAGGAGTTTTGGACAGAAATGAGAAATGTGCTGGTGATGTGACAACCCCAAGCAAACACCTTAGCCGGGAAGCTGTGCCTTGAGGCAGCTCCTCTGCTCCCAGCAGCCTTGGGGAATGCTGCAGTGCTCCTTAATCCTGCTAATTATTGTCCTGCTGATTGTCTCACCCTCCCCTGTGCCAGCCCACTTCTGGGCTGATTTAAACTTTAAATGCACTCACAGGGGCTTCTTGTTCCACTTTTGGTGGGTGCCACCACATCCCTCTGCCAGTTTTTGTAACATCTTAATTATTTCATTCACACATTGATGTCCTGCTGCTGTTCTTCCTTCCCTCCCTGCTGTTCTCAAATGCCTGAGCTGTGGGTCAGGGACTGAATGTGCTGCTCTTGGGTGGGGGCCTCCTTGGGCTGACACCTCTTATGGGTGAAATCAGGAGGCATTAACCGACTTATTTCCATGTTTTCCTATCTGGCAGAGGGAATGCATTAAGGAGAGTTTCCCAAGCACTTTAAGGCAATAGATTGGGAAAGGGAAGCTCTCAGGAAGTGCTGGAAGGCAAAAGCTCTGTAGCTGCTTCAAGGAGCTTAATTTCCTCTTCTCCCTTCCATGTTTTCTGTCACTCCTGGATATTGCCATCCCTTCTCCAGAGCTTGTTATTATTTGCTGCAAATACACCGGGTATAAAACAGTTTTGAGGCCTCCCTGAACGGCTGCTCAGGGAGCTGAGGCCCTGCCCAGCCAGGAGCTGTTGGGTTCCATTTTCTGGGTCACCTCGAGGTCTTGTGATTGGAAAAAATTGTTGCAGTAAGGTAGAAAAATCATAAAGAAATCATAAAATCTGTCCTTGAATCAGTGGCTGGCCTTGTCAAGGTAGCCCTTTGCAAATTCCCATGTGAAAGCAATCCTGGTGTGAGCAGTTCATTAACATAACAATCTGCTCCTGGGTGAAAAACAACCAGCACCTGTATAAACTAGTTTTCATTTTTCTATCTAATGGTGTAAAAACGTCTCTCACAAACAACTTTCCCTGCACGTAAACGCTGGAGTTTGAGTAACCAATTAATACAGAATAACAACTTGTTACCAACTAATAATTGGCAAGAAAGCTCCTGACCAATGGGAGTCACACATAAGGTCTGTAAAACTGCATAAAAATGAGTTATGTACATAAAGAAAGGGCTTTTTCCACCAAGAAGAAAAATGGGGTCATGTGTGTGATTTATTCCCATAAAATTCAAGATGTTCAGAGCTCATAGAATTAATTTGGAATGGGATGGGTTGAAGTTGCTGTGGCTGGTCAGTGTGGGAGCAAAATCAGATTGTGGGCCCTGCTCTGGTGGCTGATGTGGGCAGGCAGGGCTCTGTTCTGCTGGGTCCCACTTGGTTTTGTGCTTTCCTCCCCTGTCCCCTCCCTCTCCTACTGCATTTTCTCTTGTATTAGAGGAAGCCAAGTGTTCAGGGCACTGGAGGGAACCCTGGAGGCATTTCCCTGCTCTCTGAGCTGGATTGGGGCAGCCTGCAGGGGCCAAGTGAGGTCAGAGTGGGTTTGGGAACCCCAGAGAACACAGGTTTGTGTAAGAGGCCACAGGTGCTTGCAGGGCCATCTCTTTGCAGTGCCCTGTGGACTGGGACCCCAAATTTTGTCCCAATTTAGGGCAAATTTGGGAGAAAACCTCCCAAGGGGCCCCTCCAGAAAGCAAACACACACAGCCCCTCCCCACAACCAGTTTCAGAAGGATTCCTCAGAGAGAAGTGGAAAGAACCTGTTTATTTAACAGGCACAGCATCCCCAGCACACAAAATGGACAATACTGGATGGCACCACTCTGTCACTGCTCTGAAAAAGATGACAAATTCAGAAAGTCTCTCTGGGGGTGCTTGCTCTGTTCTCAGTCCCTCCGGCTGCTGCCCAGAGTAGGCCCTGGTAGGCCACAAAGGGGCCCAGTCCAGAGCAGGCTCAAGGGGTTCCAAAAAAGGGAAAGGAAAAACAGTCCTGGGAAAATTTGGACTGCTGAACTAACTAATGAGCAGAAGCAAAAAGCAGAAGAAAGCAGAAGCAAGAGTAAAGCAGGAGCAAGAGCAAAGCAAAAAGCTAAAGCAGCACCATGTACTGCCCTTTCTCTGTGTCCCACCAGCTGTGGGAAAGCAGCTGATAACAAAACCCAAACAAAACTTTCACTCTTCAGAGCCAATCTTGAAGGCACAGAACCTAATATCCAGCATAAACAGAACAATGACTCGGGATACAAGCATCATAATGTCACCCTAGGGCACCTGGTGAAACATTCCAGTGCTTTTCCAGTCAGATTCTTTGCTGCTGGCAGCATTCAGCTATTCCCCTGTTCAGATGCTTGTGGCAGGTCCTGGCAGGACTTGGAGCTGGACCTTGGGCATCCCTTTCCCTTTCCCTTTCCCTTTCCCTTTCCCTTTCCCTTTCCCTTTCCCTTTCCCTTTCCCTTTCCCTTTCCCTTTCCTTTCCCTCTGTCCCCTGCAGTGTGGGGGTCAATAAATCTGCTTCAGACTGCCTTACAAAATGGATGTGAGCTTGTGACAGCTCCAAATGATCTTGGCAGGACTTGTTGAAGTGCCTGGTGCCTGCAGCACTGACAGGCTGCTGCCCTGATCGATGCTGGGCTGCCCCTGGCTGCAGGAACAGGGCCCAGCTGCTGCTGTGGGCACAGAGCACAGCCCTGCTCTGCTGCTCTGGCCACTGCAGCTGCCCCTGTGGGAAGGAAAATCCATTTGTAGGAGCAGTTCATTTGCAGCATTGACTTCCTAGAGTCCCTCTGATTCCTGCATTTACTCAGATCCACCAATGGTTTTGGCTGCTCTAGCAGGGGAAGTGAAGGGGAGGTGATCCAAGGGATGAGTGACCTGCTGGATGCTGACATGGCTGGGGTTGTGCCATTATCTGCATGCATTTCACTTTTTAATTCATAGTTTTGTTAAGCTTGCTTCACAGTGGCAGGAGTTTGGTGCAGGAGAGATTCTCGTCTCTCTTCCCTTGTTGGGGTTGCCTGCAAATTCCACACTCCCAGCTGAGGAAACACCAACTGCAGTGGCCTTTTTCCAGGCAGAGAAATCCATCATTTTGGGTTTATGCCTGCTGTCCTCCCTAAAACCTCACTGTGCCTGGAGCTGGCTGATGTTGGAGGAACACCTGGCCCCTCTCACCTGGGGAGCCCTGTGCTGCCTCCCCTCCCTGCTCCATCCCTCCCATGGGAGGGTGACAGCAGCTGGGAGCTGAAGGTCACCTGAAATGCCATCCTCATTTAGCTGCCTCCATGGGGTAATTACAGCTGGAAATACATTTGCTAAACAAATTACAGCTCAAATGCAGTGTTTGCCTTGTGAGAGATGGATTGGGAACACCTGTGCCACTTTGTGGAACAGAAAAAAAGCAATTTTAGGAGTTGGAAGTATTTTTGCTTGTGATGTCTCCTGTTGGCTGTGCCTGTCCCACTGATCCCCAGCAGATCAGGGCATGGCACTGTTTGTGTGTTGTTGTGGCTGTTTTGGGGCCTCTCATCCCCCTGGGGAGGCTGAACCACACCCCAAGCAGGGCAGGTGAGCCCCAGATGCAGAGAGCAGGAAGGGTTTGTGCTAAACTGATGGTTTGGGCACTGGAGAACTGGTTGGAGCAGGGGAGGATCAGACCTGAGGTGGTCCTGAGCACATGCACTGTGACAGGACAGGGGGATGGCTTTGGGCTCACAGGGTGGAGCTGTAGGTGGGAAATTGGGAAGGAATTCTTCCCTGGGAGGGTGGGAAGGGCCCTGGATCTCTGGAAGTGTCCAAGGCCAGGCTGGAGGAGGCTTGGTGCTGACTGTGGAGCACACAGGACTGGCTGGAAGCCCAGACATCCTACTGGAGACAACCGTTGTTGCAATTTTGTTCTGTATTAAGTTCCTGCTTTTGGACCCACTTCTATTCTCTGCCAGCTTGATGGTGCTGGGGAAGGATTTGTCTTGATGGTCTTGGAGGTCTTTTCTAGCCCTCCCCAGTGCTAAACCAGCCTTTGCATGAAGAAATTCCTTCTGGTGTCCAACCTGAGCCTCCCCTGGCCCAGTCTGAGGCCGTTTGCTCTCAGAGTTTCTGTGGTTGAGATGATCCCTGAGGTGTCAGAAAGTCTCTTTTTCTCCAGCCTTGTGACCAAAGAAGTTGAGATTTGTTGGTTCTGCTTTTCAAGGTTGTTTATCTTTTCTTATGTATTCCATTCTTTCTCTGACCTGCTGAGCTCTGTCCAGCAGGTCGGGTTGTGGCACAGGCCCTGCCCTTGGGATGGTGTTGGCTTTTTATACTAAAAACTGGTGTACTTTATTTACAATAATTTTCCAATACCTATCACCCATGTTAGACAGTCTGTCTCTAAACCAATCCAAAAGTGCCACCATCACAGCAGAAAATGGAGGACAAGGAGAAGAAGAAGGACAGGACACACCCAGATTCCTCCATCTTGCCTCTTGAACCCCCATTCTAAATACCCAAAATTCTACATTTTCACCCTGTGAAAAATTCACTATCATTCTACTCAAACTCTTGTGGCTTGTAACTCCTCACACAAAGTTGGTAATTGTTTCCATGGGCTAAAATTAAAGGCACGGGTGTTTGTGACTGCATGCCAAGGTCTCTGAGCCCCCTGCCAGGGTCCTGAATCACCCAGGGCAGCCAGAGGAATGTCCTGGGTACCGACAGTTCCCTCTCCTCCTGTCCCTGTTCCCTGGAGCCCAGCCCGATCCCCCTGGCTGTCCCCTCCTGTCAGGAGCTGTGCAGAGCCATAAGGTCCCCCTGAGCCTCCTTTTCTCCAGGCTGAGCCCCTTTCCAGCTCCCTCAGCCCCTCCTGGAGCTCCAGCCCCTTCCCCAGCTCCGTTCCCATCCCTGGACTCACTCCCCACATGGATGATCCTATTGTGCTTTCCTGAAAGCACTGAGAGCTAAATTATTCCCAGCTCCCTTTGTGCCCATGCTGGATTTTGATGGACACCCCTGCAGCAGCTCCAGGGCCACCCTCAGGTGAAGGCTCTGCTTGGCTTTTGACTTTTAATTTTACTTTTTAACATTTCTTTTTCTTTCCTGTTCATACTGAAACAGTCCTAGAGCAAACCTGCTGCTGGCTAATCCACAGTGCAGTGTTTGAACACAGCAGGGCAGGCCCTGGAGTGCTGCTTTCCTGTGGGATTGGGAGGCTTGGAAGGGTTGGAAGGATGTGGAACAACCTTTGCTTTCCCAGAGGGGTCAGACACAGATTAACCACTGAGAAGAAAGAAGTTTATTCCCAAGTTTTTAATACCCTTGTTAGAAATAATGTTAGGTTCTCTAAGGGGGATTTAAAGGTTTTTTACATTGGATTTTCAAATATTTTCTGGGTGTTACATTTGAGTTAGTTTGGCCTGTTGGCTTTTGGGATAAGGTTGGGAAAAAGTTCTATTGTCTCCAAACTGAAGGGGATTTTGGGGTTGGGAAGTTCTATCCACTGTTTTATTCTATCTGTGAGGTGATTGAGGGTTTGGGAGGGGTTCTAAGAATATATGAAGTTCTGTACCCCAGTTATCACCCCAGCTATCATGTTCCTACCCCCTGTCCCTGTCCCATCATCTCCTTGGGACAGGTCTAGAGATGGAAACCACCTAAAAAAGGTATAGGACTGCTCCCTGCCTCCTGCCACCTCCTTTGTCCTTCTCAAGCTGGTACGGGCCACCCCTTTATCCTGAATTTCCACTCACTTCTATGGGACAAAAGAGCTGGAGCCCAAATTCATCAATAAATGGGCTTTGGAAGAGAGGGTGGCACCAAAAGGTGACACTTTGGGGTGTCTGGGTCCCCCAGCTCCCTGCTGCTGTCACTCAGGGCTGTGTCCCTGTGCCAGAGCAGGGAATGGTTTCCCCTCTCTGATCCTGAGCCCTGCTCATGGCATTTACCCAGCTTTGCACAGAGCTGGAGTTTCCCTTCAAGCATTTCCTGGAGGTTACAGAAAACTTCAGTGGCTTGTGGACAAATGCCAGCTCTGGACAGAGGTTTGGGGTGGGGTCTTCAGGGGGTTCTGCTCTGTCACTTTCAGCAGGAGAGGGGGAAGAAGTGTCTTAAGTCCTGAAGGAATGAGATCTGTGCTAAAATATTGATGATAATAACCACAGAATTGTTAAGTTTGGAAAAGACCTTTGACATGATCAAGTCTAATCATCAGCCACACTCACCACTAACCCATGTCTTCAAGAGCCACATCCACATGTTTTTAGAATGTTCTAAAATATTCTAGTGACTCCACTGCATCCCTGCACAACCTGTTCCCATGCTTACAGCCCCTTCAGTGAAGGCATTTTTCCCAATATCCAGTCTGAACCTCCCCTGATGCAATTTCAGGCTGTGTCCTCTTGTCCTGTCTCTGGGCAGTTCTTCTGGGGCCTGGGCACTGTTTCAACCCTCCTGTAACTCAGGCTGATTTGTGTGCTTCTGTGAGCTCATTTCAGTGTTTCTCTGAAAATCCACAGCAGTAATTTGGTAAACAGAGAATTACCAGACCTGAAGTACTCCAGCCCTGGCCAGCTGTAATTTGCTCTGGGTAATCACTATTCTGCTGCTTCTCTCTGCTAGCTCTGAAAGTGCTAGGAATTTAGAGTAGGAATCAATTAAACAGCAAATAGGTTTCTTTGTCAAAATCAATTAAGTCCTCCTCCCAACCAGTGCAATGGTCTCCCTGGAATTTCATATTCTGCTTGGCTGCTGTTTCCTCAGCAGCTTTTGCTGAATAATGTTGATGTTTTATAGCTTGATTTAAATCATATGGATCAATGCATATGCATCCCTTATTTGGATTTTTCAATTACAGCCGTATATTTAGCCTAAATGAATTATCTGGGTTGTAGTTGCAGCTACACAGAGAATTTTTCACAATGCCCAATTCAATTTCTACTTTCTCTGTAAGCATAAATGATTTCTTTGGGGAGAAGGATCATTAGGGTTGTTTTGCCCTTCTTGTTGGAGTCTGGGTCTTCCAAATGGGCCAGACCAGGAATTTTCAACTGTGGTGGTGTTTGAGGGTCCCCAGGATGAGGTGAGAGATGAGAATCTTGACTCCATGTTTCAGACAGCTGATTTATTATTTTATTATATTAAAAATTTTACATTATATTATATTATATTATATTATATTATATTATATTATATTATATTATATTATATTATATTATATTATATTATATTAAAAATTCTATACTAAAACTATACTAAAAGAATAGAAGAAAGGATTTCATCAGAAAGCTAGAAAGGAATGAATAATAAAGACTCGTGACTGCTCAAAGCCTCGACACAGCTGGACCATGATTGGTCATCAAGTAAAAACAATCCACATGTGACCAATCAAAGAGGAACCTGTCACATTCCACAGCAGTAGATAATTATTGTTGACATTTCTTTTCTGAGGGTTCTCACCTTCTCAGGAGAAAAAATTCTGGCAAAGGTATTTTTCAGAAAATGTCAGTGACATTCAACCATCTCCAGCCTGTGGATTCTGCTTCAGCTTTGGGTGGAGAAGCAAACACTTGGGCACTGTGGATTGTGCAGCTGTGTGGGTGAAACTCATTTTTAAAGTCCCTTGTGGACTTCTCTGCCCTGGCTCAGGGCCCTCTGCCCCCTGTCCCCTGCCTACAGCTCTGAGATCCCTGACCTGGAGCTGAGCTCTTCCTGTTGCATCTGCATGTTAAACCACTCTTTCCCTGCCTGCTGTGCCTCTTCCCCCATCCCCATGCATCCCTGAACCTGATTTTCCATGGCACCACAGAAACAGGACTCCCAAATCCCCAAAGTGTCTTTGTTGTCCATGTTCCTCACAGATAATTCATCCCCAGTCCCTGTCTAGGACAGTGAAAGAGTTCTGAGTTGTAAGCCAAGCTGTGGCTCATCTTTAAATCAGAAGATAAAAGTTAATTATAGATATAAGATATTAACAACATGGGGCTGTGTCAGGGGAGGATCAGGCTGGACTGTGGCTACAACCCCTCCAACCACTCATTCCCTATTTAATTCTTAACACCCAAAGGCTCCTGCAGGCAAAAGTTGTGTTTAATCCCTGCTGCCATCCAGGGGAGCTCTGTGTGCAGACCAGATCTTGTCAGCAGTGGGAAAAAAAATTGCAAAAAAAAAGGACTTTTACTTGTATTTGATAGAATTTGAAATTAGTAAATATTAAAAAGTCCAGAACAATGTAACAGCTTTTTTAGGTTTGAATTGAACTCCAGGGGTTCCAATTCTGACAAATTAAATCTAAAAAAGGGGGATAATTGCTAAAATGGTGTGAATGATTGATTTCTTTTTCCATGTGACAGCCAAACTTTTTCAAGGAACTGTTGAGCTTTGGGGAGCTGAAAAAACACTCACTGTCCATCCCCCAAAAATCCAGCTCTTAAATACTTCATGTGGCTCAATGCACATTTTTCCACTTAATGCAAAACTTCTCATGCTGAAAATAGAGGCCTGGGGTTATAAAATGCTCAAGAAGCTGGTGTCACCTGAATTTTCTTGCTGCCTGAGGGGATTTAGGAGATGAGCCATGTGCCCAGGGCAGTGCTGTTGCCACAGGCAGTCCAAGGAGAGGCCCTGGGTGCCTCCATGTAAATCCCACTTTTCCAGCTGTGAAGCTTTGTACAAAAAGCTCCCTATTCCCTGGGCAAAGCTGCTTCCCAAGCTCCTGCTCCTTCCTCCAGGCTAATGAACCTTTCTCAAGCTTTTTCTCTTGGAATTCACAAGGACTAAACCTCTTCCCAGCTGAGGAACTGTTGGATTCAGCCCTTTCCTGACCCAGAGATGGGGCAACTGAGAGGTAATTTAAAACCTTTTATTCCATTTTTAGACTCATGAGAAGGCTGAGACAATTCAGATATTATAATTCACACCATCACAATCAGAAGCCAACTATTTCCTGATCACAATACACTATTAAGTGTTTCTTGGCCTATCAGCTTTTTCCACACCATGCTGCAAACGCCTTAAAGCCAATAATGTAAAACCACCCCTTGTGGTTCCCACTATAATGCATTTTTCATAGCTCTATTTCTCCAAAGTCTCTAGTCTTTCTTGTAAGGCCATCTTTTGAAACTTTTTTCTAGCTCCAATTCTCTGTCAGCAGTATCTGTCCTACTCCATGGCATTTCTAAATCAGTATTTTGTATCTCAAGGTTTGCATAGAGATGCACACTGTGTGGGCCTTCTGTCAGGCTTTGAGAATTTTCTACAAATTCATTTCCCACATTTCCTCCTCCCTCTCGGACAGAAAAAACTTCTCTGATGGCCTTGTTCATTGATTGCTCTGTATAGTGAAGTGCACAAAGCACTATCACTGTCACTATAGCAATCAATGCATATAAACAGAATCATTTCCCACAAGGAACTGCAGAGGCAAGAGCAGAGTTCCTCTCCCGGAGAGGACAAGGCTGAGCCCAGGCTCAAAATCCTCCTCCACCTCCTCCATGCCCAGAGCAGGGCTGTGAAAACGAGGTTTACTTTTCTGGTAAAATTTTAAAAGTTGTCCTAGATTACAAGGCAAGGTGTGTTCTCTTTGCCATCTGTATGGCAGTTGTCTTCTGGTCAGTGGGCAGTTTTCCTTATATCTTCCACACCCACTCTTCCCTCAGGGGAGACACCTGCTGATAACAGCTATTGAATGTCCCTGCATGGCTGATAAGAACTACAGCATCCCATTGGGAGATGTGAGCCCAGAGGGAGGAGCCAAGCATTCCTACCTGGATATAATCTGGAGGTTCTGGAACACCAGCACAGTTTCTCCACTGGATTCCCCAGAGGAACAGCAGCTGCCTCTGCCACTGCATCTTCAGAGGAAGAGACTGCACCTTTCTCCAGGATCCCTGCTCCAGCAGAACCAGCCCTGACACTGCAGGAGGGCTGAGCCACAATTCCAATGGGACTGCTGCCAACAGCCTGACCCACAGGGTGTCAGGCTGGGTTCTGACTCTGGCAGTGTTGGTTTGGTTTACTGCATTGTTTATTTTATCTTTTTATTTTCTTCCCAATTAAAGAACTGTTATCTCCGCTCCCGTATTTATGCTCAAGAGCCCCTTAATTTAAATTTATAGGAATTTGGAGGGAGGGGGTTTGCTTTTTCCATTTCAGGGGAGGCTCCTGCCTTCCTTAGCAGACACCTGGCTTTCCAAACCAAGACAAAAGTTTAATAAAAAGATGGTAGGAGACAGAAATAAAGCAAAGCATTAAAAATACCAGGTGCTTTGCATTCAGCTAAAAGCACGCTGTTATCTTTGGAGGTATTCCTTAAATACTTTTTCTATTATATTGGCTTGTTTTATATTTATAGACTCTTATGCATATTCCTATTTTTCATGAACTAGTTTACATATTCTAGGAACTATTTTGCATGGCCATTCCTTGGGTGTGCCTTTTTACAGTATGCATGTTTCTTGGCTGTGGTTTTGGTCTGTTTTCTTTAATAAACTATTATTTCTTTTATTCTTCTAATTTGGGCTTTGGTCTATACATTTTTTTTAGATGGCAGCTGCTGATAGTTGGTATATTAACAGTAGAGTCTTCATTATATGTTCACTGGAAGTTATCTTGACCAAACAATTCACTCATAACTATATCAGCTACCACTACTATGTCTAAGTTTTGTTAATAGCAGAAATAAAAGCAAAGTTATTTAAACATTATACATATAGATTTTATCTCAGTATTGGTGAAAAGCCAACAATATAATATGTATTTAAAACAGAAACACTAATTGTGTCCACAGGGCTTTCCCAGGAGATTTTAAGCCCCTTCTGCCCCCAGGGATTTGTGGTGGCTCCCCAGCCTTACAGCCTTAGCTCCAGTGAAATTTCATCCCTTCACAAGGGGAGAATTCCAAGGAACAGAGATGCCAGGTGTCACTACAGGCTGGGGTTGGGATCCCTCCAGGAGAGGGGTTGAGGTGACCTGGGCCTTGCTGTGTCCCAGGTGAGAGTTCCCAGACTCACACCTGGCCAAATTCCACATTATCCCATTTTGTGAGTTTGCCTTCTTGTCTTCCCCTCTCTTTGCTCACTGTTTTCCCTCTGCTGCTGGGGACACCAGGAAAATCACCTTTTGGGGACCACTTTGCCATAAACAGGGGGAGTGGGGGAAGGCACAGATTTCCATTAGTGAGTGATTCATCACTTAATTGCTGCTGGGAGACCAAGGCTTGCTTTTAATCCCTGCAATTCCCAGGGGCCACTGATTGAAGGGCTATTCAGGCTCCTGCCTGCATTAGCATCTGACTCTCCCTTCCTCACTTGCTGCTGGGCTCCATTTGCAGGGCTCTGAGCAGCCTCTGCCATCTGTTAATTCAATAATTGCCTAATGTTGTAATACACACGTGCTCTAATGGAGCAATTTCCCAGTTCTCATCCTGGAATCTGTTTCAGCTGTCAATATTTCTTTACAATGTCTATTTTTTCAGGGTTTTCGAAAACAATGGCATGATTACAATAACTTCAGTTAAGCCTGGTCCTTCAGCAACCTGGCACAGTAAATATTCTGAAATCCCCATATGTCTGAAACAATCTGGGAAGTTTTAAAATATTAAAGTAACACATCCCCATTCTTACAAAATGGCAGGCCTGATGGTGCAATTATCTAGTCTATTAATTATTATCTGGTGTGCTTAGAAAGTGAAAACTCTTCTGTAAATGGCATCAACTGAGATGAATGTAAATTAAGAAGGGTCAGGTTTATTTCATGTCCACTGCAACTCTAAAAAAAAAAACAACTAAAAAGGCTAGACCAGGAGGCCAAATAAATGTGGGGGATGCCAGATGAAGAAATGGATTTATTCCAACACAATCCTCTCTATGCTGATGCTGCTTTTCCTGGTCTGCAAACTTATGTGAAACTCATCTGAGAAGGAAAAATAAATAAAGCCCTGATCCCATGTTCCTTACAGAGGAGGAGATATTTATTGTAGGGGACATTAATGCTTCAGTTTCACTTGGATGCCTCAGCTTTATTTAGATTTGCCATGAAATCTCTCCAAGGGCCAGGTTGCCCTGGGCAGGAGAGGCCAACACCAACCTTGACAGCCTTGTGAAAGCTCCTGCTCCTGTCATTGCTCTTTCCATGGGCAGCTCCTGCCTTTGGCTCTGGGGCTTTGTAGAGTGAGCACATAGAGTTTCTCATTGTCTTGGTTTGAACAGCCAGGTGTCTGCTAAGGAAGGCAGGAGCCTCCCCTGAAATGGAAAATGTAAACCCCCTCCCTCCAAATTGCTATAAATTTTGAAATTAAGGGGCTCTTGAGCAAAGATATGGGAACATAACAGTTCTTTATTAGGGAAGAAAATAAAAATAAAATTAACAATGCATTAACACAAACCAACCCTGCCAGAGTGATCACAGGCCCTGGCCCCTGTGTGTCAGGGGGTGTCCCAGCCCCATCCCATGGGGGCTCAGCCCTCCTGCAGTGCCAGCTGTGGCTCTGCTGCAGCAGGGATCCTGCACAAGGGGGGAGTTTTCCTCTGCAGCTCCAGGGCTGCTGCAGATGGGCCTGGGCTCCCTCTGGCCATGCAGGGCAGCAGAAAGCTGCTCCTCTGGCAATGCAGGGGGCAAAGGCTGCTGTGCTGTGCCAGGCTCAGATTGGATCCAGGGAGGAATGCTTGGCTCCTCCCCTGGGCGGAGCATCTCCCCATGGGATGCTGGGATTGGATCAGCCCTGCAGGGACACTCAGTGGCCATGGACAGCAGAGATCTCCTGGAGGGAGGGTTGGCTGTGGGAGAGAGAAAGAAAACTGCCCCAGGAACAGCAGAGAACTGCCCCAGCTCTGACAGGTGGGGACAGAATGCACACCTTCCCCATAAACAACTTTTAACTTAATTCACTCATAAAGGCAGCAGGAGCCCCTGTGTTTTCTGCCATCTCCATCCCCCTGCACCTTCCCTCCTCCCTGGCTGGCAGGTGCTGCATCCTCCTGGAGCTGCTCCCAGCTCTCTCTCATCCCTGGGGCTGCTGTGCCCATCCTCACTTGGCTCTCCTGCTGAAATCCAAATGCCCTCAGCTTGGAGCCATGCTGTGACTTCAGGGCAGAGCAGGGAGGAGCTTTAGGCTGTCAAAAGCTGTGAGTGTAAATCCATGTTCTTCCCTCTTAGGTTCCTCTAAAGCCTACAGAGAGCAGCTGGCAGTGGGACACGTCTGCTTGGAGACAGGACTGATCTGTGGCATTCATATTCTCTGGAAAAATTCCTTTATCCACGGTTTTCCTCCTGGGAAGCTGAGAAGCCTCAGAGAAAAGGAAAACAATTCTTCTCTCATTTGCTTCTCCTGTGTTGTGCTCACCTGTGGAATGTGTTTGGAGATTGTTTACCCACAGGTGATTGTTCCATTGCATTCTGCTGGGAGTTGTTTTCATTCTTTGGCCAATCAGGGCCAAGCTGTGTCAGGACTCTGGAGAGAGTCACCAGTTTTCATTACTATCTTTTTAGCATTCAGTAAATATCCTTTCTGCGTTCTTTAGCATAATGTAGTACTCTTTAAAATAATATAGTATAATAAAATAATAAATGAGCCTTCTGAGAACAGGGAGTCTTCCTCATCAGTCCTGCCTTCCTCGGGACATTCCCAGCAAATACAATACTGATCCTCCCCTCTTAGAGCTGATTTTGGTCCAAATGGGCTTCTTTCAAAATTAGAGAACCACAGAATGGTTTGGATGGGAAGGGACCTTAAATCTCATTCCAGCCCCTGCTGTGAGCAGGGACACCTTCCCCTAGCCCAGGCTGTCACCTTGTTTTCCACCTTCCTGCTCCCATAAGCTGCTCCTTATGGGGTGTCTCCTCCCAGTCTGCTGCAGAAGGAACACATGGTTTTTTCTTTGCTTTGTTGGCAGACTCATTAAGGATTGTGCTGGTGTTGAAAAGGGGAATGAAATGCAGATTTCCCAAGCAAAAGGCAAGTGGGTGTTGGGCAACACTTCCTCTTTAGGGATGTGAGTTCAGGATTTGCAGAGAGCTGTGAAATCCCCTGGGATGGAAGCTAATGGGAATGTGACAGCTATTATTATAAACTCCCTCAGCAAACTTGAACTTGCCCACGTGTCTATTCATAAGCTTATTAGAAATCAATTCCAAATAATTGCATTATGCCCTTTGTATTGGTGGATTTTCTGCAGTAATTGACTTTACAGAAAAGACATCTCAGCTTAGTGAGGGGTTTGTGCCCAGCCCAGAGCCAGGAAAACCACAGGATTCTGAGAGTGAAAGCATCTCAGCCTGAGTGGTGGGGGATGAAAAGCAGCCTGTGAAAAATGCCAATCACTTGTTTTTAAATTTTAAAAGTTGAATAGTAATAAAATAGTTATAAAAATAGTAATATAATTAGAGAAATAAAAATTTGGACAATTAGGATTTAGGACAATACGAGACAATAAAAACAAAGAGTTACAGACAGTCCTGGTACCTCTTTTTGGGCAGAATGAGCCCAAAAAGGGCCCACGTTAACAGAGTATTAATCCTTAAAAGCAACAGCCTGATGCATATTCATACACCTCATACATGATGCATAAATTCCATTCAAACACAGGATTCTGTCTGGTCAGTGTCAACTTCTTTGTCTTAATCTTAACAGCATCTTCATGGCTGAGCAAGGTGGGAAGAACTTGATAAAAGAGCAATAAATTCTCTTTCTCTGAAAGATTTAGGTGTCCTATGGCTGCTATCTCGGTGCGAGTCCTCTCTTACAAAAAAAAATCTTACTCAGCATAGTTTCTATTTTAACATTATGTTATAACCTAAAACTATATTTAACACCCTACTTAAGAAAATTAACAGAGCATAACTTTCTAACACAACACATATAATATTCATTTTAATATTTGCAAAAAGCCAATCATAAAATATGCATTTTTCTCACAGCCCTAACGATGCTCCATTAGCAGCCCCTCCTGGGGTAATCCACTAACAAAGTGTTTCATGCTGGGGGAGTTTCCTGGGCATTCAGTTCCATCTGGAGACAAGAAGTACCAAGTGAGGTGTGTAGCTCAGGGTTAGGTTGGTGAAGGTGTAATTCTCAAGTTGAAATTTGAGATTGTCACCACCCCCAGAGGGCCTTGCGGGGCGGAAATGGCCAAGAGACACCAGCATTTATCTCACCAACACCCCAGTACTGAAAATCCTGACTGTCAGCAGGTGTGGGACTGCTCAGAGCCCCCCTCAGGTGTGCACCCCGCTCTGGAGAGAGGCTGAGAGAGCTGGGGCTGCTCAGCCTGGAGGAGAGAAGGTTGTGTGGAGACCTCCCAGCACCTCTCCAGGGTGTGAAGGGGCTACAGGGAAGCAGGAGAGCGACTCTTCTTGGAAATGTTCTGAAACTTCTGCTGGCATGCTGAGATTTCATGTGAGCGATCTTCAGTGAGTGATTGTTTGGTAAACAAAAGGACTTTAGGAAAAACTGGTGGAATTGCTTCTGTAGGGCCATGGAAGAATTACAGGATTCCCAAGAAGGATGTGTGGCCATCAGTCCCATATCAATGCACATTTAACATTCTGTGCTGGTGGATTGGGAAGGCTCATCCAGAATCTTCTCAGGAAACTCACTGAGGAAGCAGCTGAATTCCACAAACATTTTGAATCCATCCTTATTCAAACATGTGTTCCAGGCACTGTTGGGAAACTGATCTTTAAACCACCAAATGAACACTGGGAGGGAAAAGCCTGCTCCAGCTTCTTGTACATCCTTTTTTTTTTTTTTTTTTTTTTTTTTTTTTGAGGCAAACAAGGAAAGGGTGAAGTTGTGCTGAACAGAAACACACTGAAAGCCAAAAAAATCAATTCCTGCAGTGGTTACGAGGAATCTTTCCTGCATTCATAACAAAGCCAAGATTAATTGGGGAATGCTGGTCGTTAGGAAAAAATGGAAACAAGCAGCCTTTCCATGGATCCCAGAATAATGAACATTCTGCCTCAGTAATCAATAACTCTAAGCAGCTTAACAAGGCAGGCTTTGCTGTAGGACCAGCTTAGCCCTGGCAGCAGAGCAGCTGTGCTGGAGATTGTCCCAGAGCCTGGGGGTGATTTCTGTGTCCTGCTCTGGAACAGCACAGGCACTGTTGGAGCTCCCAGTGCTTTTTGCATCTCCAGGGTTGGAAATATTGCACCAGCACAGCCTCAGCCTCTGCTGTCCCCGTGCCACAGGGCAGAGAGGGAGTGGAGAAGGAACCTCGAGAGACCGAGGTGTAAAATTCAGCTACAAATATCAAATCCTTCTGTCCTCCCAGAGATTTCCAGGCTGGAATTTCCTCTTCTGGTTTAACACAGAACATGCTGTCTGAACTTTAAATCAGCCTCTGGTTTTGATCAGATTTAAGACACCTGAATATTTTCCCCACAGCTGCTCATCCCTTCCTACGAGCACATCGCAGGTATCCTGCACTGAGACAGGAATACAAATAGTGTCAAAATATTGGTGTAAACCTCTAAAACCTCCAGGGATCAGAGATGAAATGAAAATCCAGGAGCAGCAATAATAAATCTGAAATAACTTTGCTCGCAGCCTCATATTTATAATTTCATCTCCAGTCTTTGCAAATATGGAATTTTCAGTGCAGCGTCTTGCTAAAATCAGAGCATCCCAACATCTTAATGCATGGAAAGGGCCCCTCTGAGAGCTCACCTGCTTCCCTCTCCAGCCCTTCCACATGCTTCTCTCAGCACAAAACACAATTAGGATAAAGCTGTGAGTTTGAAAAGGTGTTGCAATAAAATAAAGAAAGACCCGGGGAAGGCTTTGGGAGCTTGATAGTAATCAAATCTATTGCAGAAAGGAAAATCAATGTTGCTATCTTTATATATCAACATAAACATTTTTATTTCATTACAGCAACGGGAAGGACAAAGTGTAATGAATCAAGAGGGATTTCAGGAGGGGAATGAAGATGAAACAACCCAGCTTGTCACCGTTCCTGTCTCGTGAAGGATAACCCTGTCTCTCCAAAACACTGTAAATCTTTCACCTGAGAGCTTTTGCAGCCCCAGGCAGGAGGGAGAGCAGAGCTCCAGCAACAATTCACGGCCAAATTACTGCCATCTCTCTGCTGGGGACAGTGATTGGGGTGTGTGGGGCTGTGCACATCCCTCCCTGCTGCCACAGGTGGGATCCAGATGTTCTTTGGGACAGGGGCTCCAGCCATGGGAGGGGGCCTGCGCAGATACCCCCAGAGCTGTAGATGTCCCAGAGGACCCAGAAAGGACATTTGAAATGTGATTGTTTTCTTTTTGCACGTTATTGTTTATCTTTCTGTGAGAGGGTAAATCCTGGGTATTTCCTGACATGAAATTTTAAAAGTAGCATTTCCAAAATATCACAGTAAGATAACCAGAAAAGGGGAAAACACTTCAATGGCTACTTGAAGGAATCTGATGCAAATATAATGGAAACACAACCCAAGATTTTCTCCAGCACATGGTCAACAAGGGCTGAGGTCAAGATCAGGAATTCCTCAGGGCTCAATCCTCCCTAGTAGTGGGACAGGTTCATGTCAGGGTGGGACTGAGCTCAGAGTGTCTCAGCCAGGCTATGAGTAAAATTCTGCACCTTCTCTTTGGCAAACAAAGCAAAATGGTTCTAAATCCTCCCTCCAGGCTGAATGTCCTTCACATAACAAGTCAACAAACAGGATGGAGCAATGAATACATTTGCAAAAATGGGTTTGGCTCATGGACAGAAGGACTGAAGCACTGAATAATGTATTAATGTGAGCAGCTCTGTCTGAATGAGGGAAGGCAGATTTAGACACACCAACAGGTCAGGCTTCAGAAATTTTGGTTTGTGCAGAGTTTGGAGCACAGAATGCCGACTCCATTTCAATTAAAAAATAATCTTATTAGTTTCTGTTTTAAATTGTATGGAAACATAGCAATGTTCTTGTAGCTGTTTCAGAATAAAACTGCTCAGCTTGGCAGCACAGACCTTGGAGCAGCTTCCCCACATTTTGGGGATGCGTGGGGCCTTGAGGACAAGTGTACTGACATGGGGACCTGGCCAGCTGCAGGAATGGGCTGAAAGGTCAATAAACACAAAAAATCCTGGGAAGAACACCAGGAGCTGCCACTGCTGGATATGGGGAAAGATTTGCAGGAAAAGGTGCTGGGGCTGCTGTGGACAAGTCAGGGATAAAAGGACACTGAGCTCTGCAGAAGCTGTTAGTGAGGGTGGGAGCGTGGCAAGGAAAAAGATCCCTGCCCTCTTGGATCCCAGTGCAAGGCCAGGGGGTCCAGCCATCAAAATGGCCAGGGATGGAGAATAAAATGGACAGGTGTCTTGGTTTGGAAAGCCAGGTGTCTGCTAAGGAAAGCAGGAGCCTCCCCTGAAAGAGAGAATGCAAACTCCCTCCCTCCGAATTGCTATAAATTTAAATTAAGGGGCTCTCAGGCAAAAAATACGGGAGCGGGGATAACAGTTCTTTAATTGGGAAGAAAATAAAATAAACAATGCAGTAAATGAAACCAACACTGGCAGAGTCAGAACCCAACCTGACACCCTGTGGGTCAGGCTGTTGGCAGCAGTCCCATTGGAATTGTGGCTCAGCCCTCCTGCAGTGTCAAGGGTGGCTCTGCTGGAGCAGGGATCCTGGAGAAAGGTGCAGTCTCTTCCTCTGAAGATGCAGTGGCAGAGGCAGCTGCTGTTCCTCTGGGGAATCCAGTGGAGAAGCTGTGCTGGTGTTCCAGAACCTCCAGATTATATCCAGGTAGGAATGCTTGGCTCCTCCCTCTGGGCTCACATCTCCCAATGGGATGCTGTAGTTCTTATCAGCCATGCAGGGACATTCAATAGCTGTTATCAGCAGGTGTCTCCCCTGGTGGGAAGAGTAGGTGTGGAAGAGAAAAGGAAAACTGCCCACTGAACAGGAGACAACTGCCATACAGATGGCAAATAGAATACAACTTGCACTGCAATCTGGGACAACAGGCATGGAGAATAAAGTGGTCAGGGATGGAGAGGCTGAGAGGGCTGGGTTTGTTCAGTCTGAAGAAAAGGGGAAGCTGAGATCTCATCATAATCTGCAATGGCCTGGCAGGAGGGAGATGAGGTGGCACTTCCCAGAGGTTCATGAGGGAGAGGTCAGAGTCCACAAGTGGGATCAGGGGAAATCCTCTTTAGACAGAAGGGAAAAAGAAAATCATGCTGATGGTTATCAGACACTGAACCAGGGGTGCAAGAGAGGCTGTGAGATATCAAAAATTCACCTGGGCAAAACTTGGAACAGGATAACATGGATCTCCAGCACATGTGGAGTTGGACTCAGGTGCAGTTGATGGGGTGCAGAATTCTGAGAAAGGACAGTCACAAATCCTGAATAATCACTTTGAGGCTCTGGCCATCCTCTGGAAGATCCTGGCTGTGTGCAATCACAGTCTGCAGGGCAGGCAGTGATCCCTTCTGTGCCCTGAGGGGATATCCATGGCAGCCCCCAGGACTGCCCATGGGAATGTGCTATGGCTGCTGCCCAGGCAGCCCCTTCCTTCCATGTGATCCATGGCAGGCCTGTTTTCTCTCTCAGCAGTTTAAGGAAATAATTTTCATAGCCTGGAGTGTTTTTCTCTCAGTGCTTTCCCACACCAGCTGGCCCACGAGCAAACTTCTGGATGCTTCTGCTGGGGGACTTCCTGCACTGCTGGAACCCTCGATGCTTAGAATTTCAGACTTTCTGTGCTGCCAGGCACTGACCCCCAGGAGAACACTGCATTGACCTGAGGCCGTGGAGAAGCTTCAAAATGGAATGACAGAATTGGGATTGTGGGTGTGGAGTTTGAATAGAAGTGTGTGATATCACAGGGTGGAAAACTTAGAGTTTAAGGGTTCAGAATATAGTAATATATATAAAGCAAGATGGAGGTTTTAGGGCACTAGCTAGTTGTTCTTCTTCATCTTCTTCTTCACCTTCTTCATGGGTTTGGGTGGTGTTTTGGATAGAAAAGTCCGCACTGTGGGACACAAGTGGTTGGTTATTGGGTTAAAAGGTGCCATTTCTTAATTGGATAGTTTAGCCTTAAAAGACCTTGTAGAGAAAGATGGTTAGCCATTTTGTACCTTGTTAATGAAATATTACAGAACCCATGCCTTGTAAGTCTGTGATATAGATAATAAATAATAAACACCTGAGTCTGAACACAAAATACCATCTTGAGGGCTCCAACCCCGACCTTGGCAGAGGCAAAAACCAGAACTCCACATCCACCAGGCTGCTCCCTCCTGCCCACCTCACTCCCAGCACATCCCTCCTTTATCCCCATGGCTCAGGAAGCACCCCAGCCCTTTGCTCTGTGCTCCCTGGGCTGTTTCTCCTCCACAGGTGAACTCTCCAAAGGGGATCTGCAGGGAGAGGTTGGGAATGGCTGCTCCAGCTCTTGTTTCACCTTTGCACCAACACCTTTCTTACCACTGCCACCATGCAGGGCTCCTCCTTTGGTGTTATCAGAGCTGTTTCAGTAAAACCCCACTTCTGACACCTCCTGTCCTCTGGGTTCTGCCTGGCACAGCTTGGGGGCACCCAGGATTCCCTCCTGTCATTGTCCCCTCTCTCTTTTTATATAAATGTGACATTCCTGTTGCTCCTCCAGGCTGGAAACTTTCTTTTCTCCCCAGAGAGCTTCATTCTGTTACTCCAAGGTCTCAGGAGGCTTTGGGAATAAAGAGTCCAACAAATTAGATTGGTTTCACCGAGTGGATGAGCCTGCAGCGGGGATATTGGGGTTTTGTGTGCTGTGAATTAATTTCTTTCTCATCCTGTAAGCTCTGCAATCTCTCCCCAGCTCTTATCCCTGAGAGCAATGTTGGGATGCTCCCCTCTGCTCTGACACTGTTAACTCCTCCAAGCCTAACAGGAATCTCAAAGGAAGGTTGCCTGCTCTGGGCTCTCTGTAGCCTGTCACTGTCATATCTTATGAAAAATCCCTTCACCAGGATTTCTTCTCCTGAGAAGCTGGGAAGCTTCAGATTCTCCATGTTTTGCTCCTCTGGAATGTGGTTTGGAGTTTACCAACAGGTGCATCTTGGATTGGTTCCATGTGAATTGTTTTTACTTAATGACCAATCCCAGTCCAGCTGTGTCAGGACTTGGGTCAGTCACAAGATTTTATTATTCTTTCCTTTCTAGCTTTCTGATGTCTCCTTTCTCTTTCTTCAATATAGTTTTAGTATATAATTTTCTTTTAATATAACATAATATCATAATATAATAAATCAGCCTTCTGAGAACTTGGAGTCAATTCTCATCTCTCACCTCATCCTGGGGACCCTCAACAACACCACAACAATTAATAACCACAGTAGCCCAGCACCTTGTGCTGATTTTCTCTCTGGAGGATTTGCAAAGTCTGGGGAGCCAGTTCTGAGGTTTGTAACACCTCAGCTCCTCTTTGTCACAAATTAATAGCTGAGAGGTGTTGCCCTGTTTGTCTAAGTTCTTCTAAGCCTTCTGATCTAAGCCTTCTGTTTGACATTCTTGTAATGAACTTTCTCACTCACTTTTATGTAAATAATGATTGTTTTACATTCTTTTCTGAAGGAAGAGAAATTTAATGGACTATTGGTTTGTCCAGTGTCATTGGAGAGGTGGCACTTTCATCCTCCAATCCACTGTCACTTTTGAAAGTCTATAAATGTTAGAGTCAAGCAAATAAACTTCCCTTCTTTTTACCTTAGAAGTTCCAGCATACGGATAGTTTTATTTTGTGTCCAAAGCAACAGAGAGGAAATTTCCCACCTCAGCAAACATCCTTTGACCCCTTTACCTCGAGGGAAGGTTGCCCACACAGCACAGACCCCAGCCCTTCTCCAAACCCCCCTCAGAGCTCAGGCAGGAGCAGATGGAGGCCGAGCATCCCCAGCAGTGAATCCATCCAGAACCCCCTTCCAGCATCATGTGAATTACTCAAATGTAAATATGGAAGGTATAAATAATTTAGAGTGCATTTGTTTCCTTTGGAAGCCAGGTTTCTGAAGGCACTGAGATGCAGAGATCCAGAACTGGGCTGCCCAGCCAGGGATGCAGCAGCTTGGGGAAAAGCTGTGGGCAAGTCTGGAGCTGAGCCAGCTTTCATCCCCATCCCACCCCACAGATGCTACTCCACCACTCCTTGCAGCCTCCCATGAAGGATTCACTGGGCTTGCACCAATCTCCTCTAGTCCTCTACTGCCTGCAAAAATTTTCTTAAAGTTCCTGATGAATAAAGAGATTTTCATACAGTATTTGAAATTAATGGTTTCCTACCATCTACACACATGGAAAAAACTCAGTCCCTTTCTCTGCAGCATCTTTAAAGAGTGTTTCTGCATCCTCCGCTTCTTCTGTCTGCTCTGGTTTATGCTGAGAAGTCCCAGCTGGTTCACTTTCTCCATAGGTTAGGGAGCTAAAATATGGAATAACTGCAAGGATAAGTTTATCAGGAGGAGTTTCTCACCCTGGGTCCTGCAGGGAATGAAACTTGTGTCTAAGAGATCTTTTCCTTCATGGCATCAGTACCAAGTCAGCTGAGCTTCAGTGAAATGGCTGCAAACAGGTGTTAGGGTTGTTAGCAACAGTCCTAAACCTCATTCCATCCCTTCAGCTGTAGCCTCTGGATTCATTCCACAGGCTGAGTGAGAAAGGCTTCAAAGGCTGAAGAATTCACAGACTTCACAGAATGAGCGGGTTGGAAGAGACCTCCAAGATCCTTGAGTCCAACCAGCCCCAACCCCTCAACTCAACCCTGGCACCCAGTGCCACATCCAGGCTTTGTTAAACACACCCAGGGATGGGGACTCCACCACCTCCCTGGGCAGCCATTCCAGAACTTTATCACCCTTTCTGTAAAAGCTTTTTCCCGATCTCCAGCCTGTGTTTCCCTTGGTGCAGCCTGAGGCTGTGTGCTCTGGCTGTGTCAGTGCTGCTGCAGACAGAGCCCAGCCCCAGCTGAGCACAGGCACCTTTCAGGGGCTGTGAGAGTGATGGGGGCAGCCCTGAGTCTCCTTTTCTCCAGGCTGAGCACCCCCAGCTCCCTCAGGGCTTACTCTCAGGGTTTGTGTCCCCAGCCCCTCAGAAGATTCTGCATCTGCATTTCTCCAGCCCAGCCCTTGTTGCTCAGGCTGCTGAAGGTCCCAGGTGTGAGTGGCTCTGCAGAGCTGTGGGCAGGAATCTGGAATGATGCAGGAGCTGCTCCTGCCAGGAACCAGAGTCACTGCAGGGAAAAGCTCACCAAGGAGCCTCAACCGTGTTCCTGTGACAGTGACTTGTGGAGCTGTGCAATGACAGGCTCCTCTTGCTTTTACTGAGTTCCTCTGCTGAAGAGCTGAGCAGCTGGAATGAACCCTGGGTACCACACACAAAGTCTGGAAATATCCCAGAGATGGCTTAAAGAACACTTTGGACACATAATCCTGGAGACAAGTTTATGCAGCTGAGACCAATTGCCTTCCAAGGAGCAAATTGTAAACAATATATTTTTAGAGTTAAAAATTAGTGTTGTTTAATGATATCTGTTTAGTCGATGTTAGGAAGTAAATCAGTGTGTGAGTAGTAAAACAATAATGTACTTTAAACTAAATTATTAGTAAACAAATCAGTCTGGTAGGCAATGAATGCATGATACATTATTCATTTCTATTATCCAAAACACTCCACCAGCTCTCAGAGCCTGGCAATAAAGTATTCAGGATACAGCCTCCACCACCCCAGCCAGCAGTCTCTAATGTGATATTAAAGTTAAAAGAGAAGTGAAGGATATTCCCCCAAAGCAAGGTATTTGAGTAATCCTGGAATGAATCCATCTCATGCTTCTCTTTAAAGCCAGGTTGGGTATTTTTGGGGACTAAAGCACTTCCATTACAGCTGGAATGACACTTGTTCCCCACCTGGGGCCCGTTACCAACCTGTGAATTCCTCCCAAGGCGACTCAGGAGCACAGGAGTGGATTCTGTGCCAGGCTGGTGCTGCTGCTTCCCTTCATCCCACTGAGGAGCCTGAGAGGCTGAGCCTGACCCCAGCTGCCTTCCCACCCCACAGCCAGGGCTGTGCCCACGTTTGCAGAAGGAAAAAGCCCCATGAGGCTGAGGGATGGTGCCACAAGGTGCCCTGGCCAGTCCCTGCCCTCGTTCCTGGCCCATGCTGGGATGGGAAGGAAAGGGAGCAGGATGAAGGATGGGGAGGGGGTTTCTGCCCACAGCCAGGAGACCCTGGGATTGCACCCACTGCCAGTGAGGTGTCTGAATATCACTGCTGGAAGTGGAGACTGACCTTTTTTCCTCTTTAACTGTTGCACATGCAGATTTCTGCTGATTGCTGTCTTCCACTGAAATAAATCTGCCTTATCTCACCCAGCTGCTTGTGCTCCCTTCTCATTCTCTCCCCTCCCAGTGGGAAAGGGAGTGATGGAGTGACTGAGTGGGCACCTAGTACCCAGCCTGGGTCAACCTGCCACAGAGCCTCAGGAAGCCCTGCCCTGCATGGTGGGGGGAGAACAAGGACAATTTCATGGAATCTTTGAACGGTTTGGCTTGGAAGGGGCTTAGAGCACCCCTTGTTCCACCCCTGCCATGGGCAGGGACACCTTCCCCCACCCCAGGGTGCTCCCAGCCCTGTCCAGCCTGGCCTTGGGCACTGCCAGGGAGATCCAGGGAATCTGAATGTGCCAAGGAAAACCAGGGGATCCAACCTTGCTGCAGAGAGAGCATCTGGAACAACACTCAACAGAAGCACTCCAGAAATGAGGCATTCCCGCCCCCAGAAACAAGGCATTCCTGCCATGCAGACTCCTAACAGAGACTGCAGCCCCCAAGCACAGTGAAATATCTGCTAGATGATCTCTGCTGCGATATTTGCCTTCCTGAGCTTAGGAGTACAGGCAGAAGTCATAACTGGATGTACACAGCACCGAAAATCAAATATTTCATGTGTTCATCAAATATTTCGTCTGTGCAGTGACCAGGGCGTGGCTGGGGTTTTTCTCCCATAGCTAATCTTGGCAGAATAAAATCCCTTCTCGTGGTGGCTGTGGAGTGCTGAGGTCCTGGAAGGCTGAGGCTGGTTTTTCTCCCCAGGAACTGAGATGCATTTTCAGTGTCTTGCCTGTTTATTTGTGCAAGGGTCTGATTGCAGAGGTGTTCTGGCTGCATGGTCAGCAATCAGGGCAGTCCAAATCATAAATCAGGCCATGCCAAAGGTGAGGAGGATTGAATGAGGTGGAGAAAAGACTCCAGGCTCTGTCCTTTCTGTGACAAGCTCGCTTAGAAATGAAAATCCCCTCCAGAAGCCACAGCCCTTCAGTTCACAAACTAAAAACCAAAAATCATGGATAAACATCAAGTCTGTGAGCATATGAAAATTACTTCAAAAAAATAGAAGTGATATCTAGACAAGTAATTGAATAGAAAATGCAAGCACTGCTTGCATGGAAAACCACAAAAGACAGCCCCTCAAAAAGGTTAAAAAGTTGTAGGAGCAGCTTAGAAAACCTGTAGCACCCTAAAAAAGGATTCAGGAGCTGAAAATTGTTCTGACAACCCCTAAGACCTTCAACAACCCAGGTGTAAAAGGGAAAGGCATAGCAGGAAAACACAGGGCTCGTGTTGCATCTGCACCCACCGAGGCTGGGGGGGCTCAGAGCCTCCTGCACGGGAGATTTGTCACAGATTGAGCTATTTCTGGGTGGGAGACAGGGAACAGGACACGATGAGCAGCAACCAGGGCTGGATGGTGGCATCCAGGTGTGACAGTGTTCACAGGGGTTTTCAGACTGGGGAAGAGTCAAGGATTTGACTCCATGTTTCAGAAGGCTGATTCATTATTTTATAATATATATTACATAAAAAATATACTAAAAGAATAGAATAAAGGATTTCATCAGAAGGCTAGCTAAGAATAGAATAGCAAAGAATGATAAGAAAAGTTTGTGGCTCAGCTGGGCTATGATTGGCCATTATTAGAAACAACCAATACGGCCCCATCACAGATGCACCTGTTGCATTCTACAGCAGCAGATAATCATTGTTTACATTTTGTTCCTGAGGCCTCTCAGCTTCTCAGGAGGAAAAATCCTAAGGAAAGGATTTTCCATAAAAGATGTCTGTGACAGACAGGTGCTCTGAGGATGAGGAGGAGGCACCAGAGCTGGCACTGAGGGTGGGATCCCAGCCCTGACAGCTCTGCTGATGTTTTACAACAAGAGCTGGAAAGGTCCAGGCAGCCACATGTCTGCCATCTGCACAGGGAATTGAGTTCTAGTGCTTTTGGTTTATTAATTTGCAATTTTGTTTGTTTTGAGATTTTCTTGGTTAACACACTAAGGAGTGTGGTGGGTTTGGTGTTGGTTAATTACTAATATATTTATTTTTTGTTGTGAGGTAGGATTAAGAGAAAGGTAAAGTAGGCTTAAAACCTTGAAAGAAAAATTTATTAACAGCAACTAAAAGAAGGAGTAATAAGAATTAGAATAAAACCTTTGGAACACTTCTCTCCCACAACCTTTTATTTTCTATTGATAATGTAAAGAAAAAAATATAGAATTTCAGTTAGTTTACTACTTTTAGAATCTTAGAACTTTGGAGTTTTTAGATTTTAAACTTTAGAATTTTAAACTTATTGAACTGTAGAGTCTTAGAATCAAAAGTTTTACTACTTTTGCCCCTTTTAGAATAGTACCACCACATGGGTGGAAGCTGCTCCAAAGGCTGGAATGAGGAGACACATGGTGGGATATGGTCTGTTAGGGATGGTTTTTACTTTTTTCAAATTATTATTTTGGAGAAAATTAATGCCTCAAAAATCTACAAAGGGCAGTAAAATCATGATTTGTAGATGGTGAAGAGGGAAACAATTTTATTGTCTCTCCCAGGATCTCTTTGTGGGTGATAGACTGAAGATCCAGAGGAGGCTCCTCTGGCTCTGTGGGCACTTTCAGCTGGGAAAATCTTCCTGCAGAAACAGCAGATGCCGAAAGTTTACCTTGGTTCAAAATCAAACAAATCGATGCAGAGAAGAATCCATGGAGGGCTGATAAATATAAAACCAGCTCTGTCTCAATGCTGCAGATCTCTGGTGGTTAGGGAATAAATCAGGAAATACCCAAATTTGCTGTTCTTGTACAAACTCTGGGATTAAGTGCAGCAATAATAATTGGAATATTTTGCCCATTGAGCTCAATGAGTGGTTATTGATCCTTGGCTCATTTATAAATAAGTAGCTAATTGTGAGTGTTTGCTGTTAGCCTGCTGCATTAAGTTTATCAAAATAATTATACAACACAGCAATGTATTTATAGATTACTTCCACTGATTGAATACTTGTAGGAGGCTTACATTCTTTCACTTCTTTTGGACAAATATTTATATTTCAGCGTTATCTGTGGCTGCATAGATGTTCTAGAACAATTAATAGAGCTGAAGGAGAAATAAAATGTAATGGATAATTTATTTAATGAATTTAGCTACTTCTTCTGCTCATCAATTTGTTTTTGCCAGCAGTTTGTGTCACATGTTTGTTATTTAAAAATATTGGGTGATTGTTAATATTCCTTCCTGCTCTGGGAATTGTTTGTGGCCCTTTTCTGGTCTTGCTCAACTGTGTCCATGCCTGGATCTCAAAATGGATCATTTGCTTTGAAGTCCTCTAATGTTCTTCCAAAAGCTGACATTTCCCTGCTTTTTCAGGCAATATGAACACAAAACTTAGGCCTGGACCCTGAATGAAGGAGCCGGGTGATATCTCTGTGAGCAAATATCTCCATATCCACAGGTAAGAAGTAATATTGGCATTTCTGCCCTACTTTGAGCACCACGTGGGCACATCTGCCTCCAGAAATGATGGTCTCTGTGGGGACCTGGGTGCCCTGGGTTTGGTGCTGCTTTTCCTCCTCCCAGCCCTTGGGGAATTGCTCTCCACAGTGTGATTTCCACTGCTATCCAAAGAAATGGGCAAAGAGGGAGCTGGGGGACAGCACATTGCTTGGAGAAGGTCAGAGGGGTCTCATGTCCAACCAGAACCTCCCAGGAGCTGATGACTCCCTCAGGATTTGCTGTGGGGACAGAGAATCCTGAGCTGGCAGGTCCCCAGGGATGAATCCTGCTCAGGCTGAACACAAATCAGCAGGGTGGCAGCACAGAGACAAACAAAACACCCGCACAATCTCTCCCTGTCCTTGTTCTCCAAGGCTCTGTGGGACCTGCTGTGATTTACCTCTCCTGGGTTTGTTCCCAGCTCCTCACTGGGAGGCTGGGCTGAATGAAAGAACTCCTGCTCAGCAGGGAGAGGGGAAGAGAATTCCTTCTCCATTTACAACATTATGGCTCCATAATAAGATTTCCCCCCTTGTATTAGATTTCAGGTGGATTTCTCAAACTTGCAGCAAAACAGGCAGGAACAAAAGTTTTATAGCTCCTGAAAAGCACATTATTGAATTCCAGAGCCAGGGCAAAGCAGAGGTGAGAGGTTGAGTCAGAACCTTGATGCAAAGCTCATGGAAGCCTCGGGCCCCAGGGTGTCACAGACATCTTTTATGAAAAATCTTTTCCTTAGGATTTTTCCTCCTGAGAAGCTGAGAGGCCTCAGGAAACAAAATGCAAACAATGGTTATCTGCTGCTGTGGAATGCAACAGGTGCATCTGTGATTGGCCAATGTTGGATGTTTCTAATTAATGGCCAATCATAGCCTAGCTGGCTCGAACAGAGAGGCCGAGCCACAGACCTTCGTTGTCGATCTTTCCTATTCTATTCTTAGCTAGCCTTCTGATGAAACCTTTTCCTCTATTCTTTTAGTATAGTTTTAATGTAATATAGATCATAAAATAATAAATCAAGCCTTCTGAAACATGGAGTCAAATCCTTGTCTCTTCCCCAGTCTGAAAACCCCTGTGAACACTGTCACACATATCTGGAGGTAGATGGAATTTGTTTTGTGGAGTGAGGGGCTGTGGCTCAGTCATGGGAGGGGTCAGGCAGGTGGGATGGGACTGCTCTGGCTCTCCAAGTGAGGATCCAGGACCTTGATAGAGATGTGTAGGCAACACTGTTCAAGGGCTTTAAGTGGTTTAAATCAGGTTTTTAAGTGTTTTAAATGTTTATATATGGGATCAAAGCAGCCCCCATGAAGGGCAGCAAGATGAGGAGGACTCCATAGTATCAGAAGGTTAATGAATTACTTTATTATACTATATTATTGTATATTATATTACACTATATTACATTACATCTAAACTGAATCTGCCAAGCACCCAACTGCACTCAACTGCCCAGAATCTTGTGTCTGCTGACCCACAGTCTGCACACACCTGGCCCTGACAGGCCAAGGAAACAAAACACCATCCCTGTGGGTAAACAATCTCCAAAGCATTCTGCTTTGGCACAACACAGGAGCAGCAAATGAGATAAGGATTGTTTTGATCATTCTCTTCTCTGCTTCTCTCACCACTTCTCTCAGGTTCAGAGAATGTGAATCCCACATTTATAAATACTTCCAACCTGCAGCCTCGACATGGGGCTGCTGGTACCTCTTTAGGAGGTCTGGGAATTTTCTTCCAAAAGGTGGTGGAGTGGGAGTTCCTGGAGCAACGGGGAAGCAAAGGATAGCAGGGAAAGGCTCTTCCCCAGAGGTGCTGGCACTGCCCAGGCTCCCCAGGGAATGGGCACTGAGGCTGCCAGAGCTCCAGGAGCTGCCAGGGGTGCCCAGGGTGGGGCTGTTGGGGTATCTGGGCAGGGCTGGGGCTGCCCTGTGATCCTGTGGTCCTGCTCAGGGTATTCAATCTCTCCCCAAATCCAGGCAGCATCACTCTCCTCCTGGATGAGAGAGGCGGGCTGGAAAGAGTCTGGAGCCCCAGGGACACGAGGACAGAGTTATCCAGGGATTTCTCTCTCACCATTTCTGCAGCACATCTCTAATTAAGCTCTCTGAACAAACCCTGTTCCAGACTGGCCTGTGGATAAAATTGACCTTTAAAAAGAGAACTGAGATACCCAAGGGGCTGGACAGGACTGGACAGCAGGTGAGCATTAATCTGAGAGATAAATTTTTAATGCTACAGCTTAAACCCCCCTCAGCTGTCTGCAGAATTTATTTCTTCGCCTCTCTGGGCTTGTCCCTGCACCTGAGAGAATTGCAGGAATGATGTTGCAGAGCTGGAGACAGCAATCTTGCAGCTTGTGTCTCCAAGCCTGGGTGGCTGTGCCCTGGATGGGTCTGAGGGACCTGGTGTCTGGCTGTGGGTCTCCTTCCATCATCATCTACCCCCCTGAGTGCTGGATTCCCTGTGAAACTTTGGCTTTTCTTGATAATCCCCAAGTGACAGCCTCTGTTACATGAGAAAAATGAAGCTCAATTCACAACTCAGTGGATCCAACACCAGAGACCCTTATGAATATCTTTAGGAACACACTGCCAGGACTCATGGTCTGGGGAGGAGCATGGGCTGCACCTCAGGCTCATCAGCCCCTCCATTCCCTCCCATGGAAAAGTTCCTTTTCCACAATGAGAAAAATCATCTGAAAACAACAACAAAAAAAAATCTGAAATCTGACGCTGACCGGGGTCTATGTACAAATCACAAACAGGACAGGACTGCTGGAATGTGCCTTGAGCTGTTTGATTTTCCAGCAACAGCCTCATCACAGCTTTATGACAATGGGAAGATGCCACCAGCTCACATCCCAGGCAGCAGACCAAGAACTTAATGTCACAACTCACTTTAAAAGTTTTTTGACCAATCACACAAAGCAAAAGCACATTGACGGTAGTTCTATCCAACCACTATAAGCACAGGTACCTTTGGTTAAACAATGCTTGTTTATTTTGGATACAATGCCTGCTTGTGAGCCTTAAAGCACAATGCACAGAGCTCCATTATTAAGCCTAGAACTTCCTAATGTCTCACTAGATAAACTTTTCTGTAGCTTAGGGAGTTATTCTAGACAAATGTTAATACACAGACCATTGTTCTATTTGTCCTTGCTTTTCTACTTTTTAAATAATTTTTCTGCTGACCAATCTCATGGCTGCTGCTTAGCTCTAATCACAGTTCTGCTGTCTCTGAGCCCTGCCTTTTGCAGCTTTCCCAAAGCCCTCTGATTTTGTAAATTCCCACAAAATCCTCTGAAAACAAGTGGAAATGGTGGAGTACCACCCTGCCCCAGTGCCATGTGTGACCTGGGGCTGTCTCTTCCATGGGGAGGTGCAGACAGACCCCTCAAACCCATGTCAGGACAGAGTCAGGCACATCCCTAAATCCCAGATCCCAGGCACAGGAGCAGAACAAGAGCCTTTCAGCAAATTGCCTTGTTTAACATCACATTCTGTAGCCAAGCACCATCTTTTTAATAGAGCTGCTGTGGGAATAGAGATGGAAACATAAAAAGGATGGAAAAAATCTGTATTTTGCATTTTGCTGGAATGAGCTCCTGGTAATTGTTCGTGTCCAGCTCCTGTTTATGCCACTGTTTTGTTGCACAGCTCCTAAATTAAGTTGGCTCTGGAGCAAAGCTTTCTCCAGCAGCTCTGCGTGGCCTCCCTGGGCTGCTGCATCCACACAAATGCTGCTCCTGCACTCTTGATTAGCACTTCATTAATTAGGAACCTGGCTTGCTCTGAGGACAGTGGATCCTCCATGAAGAAGCATCCTGGGAAGGAGCTGTTTTGCAGAGCCTTAAATGAGGCTGATGTAGCCTTTCTTTGCCTCCAAGGAGATCTGTTGCTGTTCATTTGCAGTGTCCAGAAGGCTCCTGCTGGGGGTGGTCCCTGTGCATCTCCTCCTACCTCATCTTCCCTCCTCTCCAGGCCTGAGGCTGGGCTTCCCAGATGGTTGGGCCATGGCTCATGGCAGCCACAGCAAATGCCAAGGCTAATGCTGGGCTGGGCAGGGAGGGATCCCTCCAGCTCTGTGTCCATCCTTGTCTTTCCCAAACATTCTCTGGCCAGTGTGTGCCCTCTTCCAGGCCCTGGGAGTGTGGGCAGCACCTGGGCTCTGACCTTTCTGGGAGTTGATTAGTTGTTAATCCCCCCTCTCCTGTGCTAAACAGCTGCTAATCTCCTGGAAGTGTCCAAGGCCAGGCTGGATGGGGCTCTGAGCAGCCTGCTCTAGTGGAAGGTTCTCCAGGTTTCAGTGAGATGATGTTCAAGGTCCCCTCCAACCCAAACCATTCCAGGGCTCTGTGCTTCTCTTTTTTTCTCTTTAAAAACATGAAATTCTGCCTCTTCTTTCAGTCCCTTCCCTGCTCTCCTCTTAGTCAGGGAACCACCCTCAGGTGTTTCAACTTTTACATCTGAATGGCAAAGACATATCAAGGGAAGGGCTTTTTCCAGCCCTGTGGAAAACTGTCATGGTTCTGTGGAGCAGCAGGAAGGCTGGTGTGGATTTTTACATAAAGTTAATGCTTCTCTGGTGTGCAGAGCTTATGGCATGATCAAGATTCCCACAGCTTTTTCCTTGTAGCCAGGAGAGCCCTGTCAAAGACAGGGGTGAGGGGTTAGTTGTAGGAGTGTCGGGGGGCAGGATGGTCAGGACAGACGGACACAAGAGATCTCTGCAGCCAGGGCTGGAACTTGGGGTTCATTGCAAAGGGCCTGGGGGCAGGGCCCTGCTGGGAGCTGCCAGACACAGCCCAGAGCAGGCCCCAGAGAGGAGAGGGGAGAGAGGGTGAGAGGGTAAGGCAGTAAGAGGGTAAGAGAGCGAGGCTCCCGTTCCAATACAATAAATCTTCTTGTGTTGAATATTCTAATTCTCACTAACCAATCTAGTACAATATACAAATCCTACAGCATTTACATACAGCCTATAAGAATCACTACATTACCATACTGTGTTACATTTTAAACCCTAAAAACTCCTCTCTGGGCCCTTCTGCCAAGCTGTAGGGTCTGCTCTGACCCTTGGGCCTGTCTGCAAGCAGAGGGTGTTGTTCCATCAAAAGGGAATTGCCTTCATCCAGCCACACCATTGTTTTCCAATTGTTCAGTAAATGAGGTATCTCAAAGCTTGCTTTCATTTCTATCTCACTTATAGTTTCCATATTCTCAAAATCTTTTGCCAGACAATCATATTTATAAGACTTTCCTGTTTCATCTTCCCAAACATTTAGTAAAGGCTGAGCAAGGTCTGTGCTCTTCCCTTCACTGGAAATGTTTGGGATAAGGGGCAATCCAGGCTGTGCAAGGCAGAGACAAGAAAGATTTTAGCAGGAGAAAAACCCTGGGTGTGAAGGGATTTTTGTGGAGAATGTGAATGGCACAGCTGCTCCTGGTGCTGGAGCAGGGTGGTTTGGCTCTGCTCCATGGTCCTGACATGGAACCTCCTTGCTCCTGCTCCAGCTGTGCCCCTTGGAGCATTTTCCATGGTTCTGGAGCTGCCACCCTGCAAAAGCAGCTGTTCCTGCCCATGGCAGGGCTTGGAATGAGATGGTCTTTAAGATCCCTTCAAACCCAAATAATTCTGTTATTCTGTAGTTAAAACATTGCTGGCCAAGGAGATGCTGCCTCACCTCTTTATCTCCATCACAGACCACAGAGATTTCTTCTCATTGCTCCACACTGTGAATGAGTTTGGGAATGTCAGGACCACATCCTGTGGCTTTGGGCTGGGATTCAGGGGAAGAGCTCCTCACTCCTGGCTTCTCACCAGGTGGGATTGGCTCCTGAGCAGCACAGTGGGAGCAGAAGTTCCTGCTGGTACTGCAGTGGAGAAATGCTGCATTAGAGCAGGAAATATCCAATGTGCATTGCAAATAAAGAGGTTTTTCATTTGTGTTCTGAAGGAGGAGAAATATTGCCAAGCCTAGTTAATAACATAGGAAAGCTCTTGTGGTTATCAGGGATCTTCAGCTCTAATCCCCTCTGATAACAGTAAATTGAAGCAGCTCCTCTGCTGAGGTTTTTCTGTTGCTGGATTGTGCTCATATAATAAGAGAAATGGGCACTGCCTCTCCTATTTACCATTCCTTCATTTAAATACATTTTTAAACCGCACTTTTCTTCCTTCAGAGACATCTGATTTACTGCATTTTAAACAGAAACCACTCCTGCAACAATACCTCTTTCTATCAAGATTTGTAATCAGGCTGTTCCTGTTGAACTGTTGTTATTCAAGTTATTAATTTGTCATTTTGCACGGAGTCTGATCACAGAAAGAGATGAACAGGAGGCTCTGTGCACCTGCAGGCAGAGCAGGATGGATTTAATTAGAGCAAAGAAAGCTGCAGGTTTTATTTTGTGTTTGTGTTGTTGGTTTGGTTTTTTCCTCAGCCCAGCATTTTAAGAGCTTACACAGCAATCTGCATAAATTACTATGCACGTTTTTACTTAGGTTCTTACACCTAATTTGATTAATGCTAATGCCTTTGACAGGGGAGATGGAGAGGGAGTTTGTACAAAGGCATGGAGTGACAGGACAAGGGGAATGGCCTTAGGGTGAAAAATATGGGATACTGGGAGGGAACTGTTCCCTGTGAGGGTGGGCAGGCCCTGGCACAGGGTGCCCAGAGCAGCTGTGGCTGCCCCTGGATCCCTGGCAGTGCCCAAGGCCAGGCTGGGCAGCTGGAACAGTGGAATTGTCCCTGCCCATGTCACAGGAGGGGGCTTTAGGGTCCCTTCCAGCCCAGCCATTCTGTGATTCTCAGGGCACAGCCAGTTCTGTGTCGGGGAGCAGGATGTGTCAGCTTTGGTGCTGTTCACTCTCCAGCGGCCAGCACTGCCCACTGGCCTTTAATTCTGATTTCAGGATGGGTCCCTTGCTTTTGGGCTGGTGTTCGAGCAAGCAGGAGGAGGAAACCTTTGCAGTGAACATTGCTTTGTTTTTTGAGCTCTGTGCTGCCCTGCCCAGATCCAGTTTTTGCTGATGGGAATTTTCTAGGGCAGGTTTGAGTTCCCACTCAGTAACCCCAGTTTGCCTGGGCATTCAGACCTCTCCAACTGCTTCAGGCACCTTCCCTCCACTTGCTGCCTGACACAACAAAGTGAATTATTTCTTCATCCATTCTTATTCATCCACTTTCTTCTTTCCATCCATTTCTTCTGCTCACAGTTCAAACCTGGGAACCCTCTACAATTGGTTTTTCACCAGGAGAGGTGCTAGAAAGAGTAGAAATATTATTTAATTAGAAGATGCTGACATTTTTTATCCCCATTTCTCTTCCACACTTTCACTCATTTTTTGCAGTGAGGAGAGTGCAGCCCTGGGACAAATCCTGGAGAGCCATGGGATCACTGTCCATGGAGGTTTTTAAGGCTCAGCTGGGTGAAGTCGTGGCTGATCTTGTCTGGTGTTGATTCCAATCCTGCCTGGAGAAGGATCTTGGGTCAGAGAGCTCCAACAACCCCCATTTCTGTGGTTCCTCAGGTTCTGTGCAAAGCCAGCCCCAGTTTGCTCTGCCCAATGAGCCTCTGCAGGACTGACTTTGTTTGGGTGAAAGAAAAGGAAGATGAGACTGTGATCCCAACTTTCCCAACAGAAATAAAATAAAATTAAAAACCGAATTCTAGCAGTAAGAGAAGCCCCATTTTTATTGATGCTGCACAGAGGCAAGTGATTTTGCATCCAGTTTTAGGAGAGCAGTATAACTGCTTTTGACAGCCTGGTCTAATAATAATAAAAAGGCCCAGCTCCTCGTATTGCAACCTGATAGCAAAGCTGGAGTGTGAATTTATCCCATAAAAATTCATCTACCATGGCTAAAGCCCTGTAAATTGAGTCCTGTATTTTGGTTGTTAAATAAAAACAAAACCACACCGCAGAGTAATGACAGAAACATTGCTCAGCTCCTGCAATTGTGTCTTGTTAAAACATCACTTAGGGTAATTTACAGGGTTTGATTCAAACATGTATTTAAATGAGTTATTGTTTCCTATTTCTCTGCTCTCCCTTCACCCTGTGGGGATGTAAAACCCCAAGCTGGGGTTGGATTTTTTCAGGTAGAAACAGGAACCCATTACCCTGCAGGGTAAACCCTGCCACACTGTGCTGTCACTGCCTGTCCCCAGAGATTGGTTACAGCTCAGAGGGGCAGGGGACGGCTGAGCTGAGCCCTGTGGGGCTGGAGAAGTTCTTGAGAACAGTCCCACAGCCAGGGCCGTGCCCCACCTCCCCGTCCCACCTGCATCCCAGACCTTCAGCCTTGCTCATGCCCTGTCACAGACATCTTTTATGGAAAAACCTTTCCTTAGGATTTTTCCTCCTGAGAAGCTGGGAGGCCTCAGGAAAAAAAATGTAAACAATGGTTATCTGCTGCTGTGGAATGCAACAGGTGCATCTGTGATTGATCTCATGTGGTTGTTTCTAATTAATGGCCAATCACAGCCCAGCTGGCTTGGACACAGAGCCTGAGTCACAAACCTTTGTTATCATTCTTTTCTATTCTTAGCTTAGCTAGCCTTCTGATGAAACCTTTTCTTCTATTCTTTTAGTACAGTTTTAATGTAATATATATCATAAAATAATAAATCAGCCTTCTGAAACATGGAGTCAGATCTTCGTCTCTTCCCTCATCCAAGAACCCCTGTGAACACCATCACAATGCCCAAATCCCTGCTGAGAGCACAGCAGAGGATGTGTGCAAGCCTAAAACCTGAGCACAAGGACATGAATTTGTATTAAAGTGTTTTTAAACATCAGAGGTCGTTCCTGGCTCTCTCAGTTAAGCTCAGCTGTGTTTAATGGAACCGAAAATCCAGAGAGCTGTGTCTGCATCTGCCAGTGAGGGGCAGGGAGCACATCCAGGGATGCCTCAGGATTTGATCCCTGCCCCAGGAGCCTGGATCATGCAGCCTGTGCTCTCCCCGAGCCTTTGGCTCAGATTTTTGTTGAATTTAAAGGCCTTCAGTGGATTATTCTTCTGTGAACTTGCCCCAGCTGCATTTTGAACCCATCTCCAATGTCCTCTCTGCAGGTTCCTGCAGGGAGAAGAGCCCCAGCTGGGCTCTGGCATGTGTGAAAAGAGCCTCTTGAGACCTATTTTGAACCTTGAGCTCTGGGATGTGTGGAAAGGGCCTCCTGAAGCCTATTTTGAACCTTCCAATTACTGATTTCACTTTGGGGTCCCAAATTCTTGCATTCCAATAGACCACAGTGAGTCATTTCCTCCCTCCTGTCTTTGTGTCTCATTCCATCTTCTAAGCCTGTCTGTTCCAATTTTCTGTTTCCCATCCTGAAAGGTCCTAATCTGTTTGCTTGCCTCTCATTTGGGAGCTGTTTCATACCTTTGATGACTTTTGCTGCTTTCCCCTGGACATCTTTCATTTCCACTTTGCTCTTTTCCGAACAGGGGGCTCAGACTGTGCCCAGCTCTGGAGATGCTGGGAAGCCATGAATTCATGCAGTGGCAAAAAGCACCAAAATAAATGTTCTCTCTTTTGTTCCCTACTAATTCCCACTCTTTTTTTTTTCTCTCATTTTTGGCCATTTTTGAGTTTTTCACAGATCCCCGTCCTGCATGCACAGAGCCCAATATTAGAAATACAGAACTGCTGATTAGCATCCCATTTATCCTCATGCACATGCCCATGTGAATTTATCCATATTAGGCTTAATCCAGCATTTGCTTGCCTGGTCAGCCAGGTTTTCTGCAAGTCTTTGCAGCCAGCTCCCTTTTCTTTTTGCTGCTCTGAGAAACTTTGGGTCACAAGGAAATGCAGTTAAAGCAACAGAAGTACCTGGAGTTTTATAGAAGTTTTATATCATAGAAATATGGAATGGTTTGGGTTGGAAGGGACCTTAAAGCCCATCTCATTCCACTCCTTTCTGTGGGCACCTTGAGGCTCTGTGAAAAACTCAGAAATGGCCAAAATAAAGGAGAATAAAAGAATGGGAATTATTAGGGAACAAAAGAGAGAACATTTATTTTGGTGCTTCCACCTTCCACTAGCCCAGGTTGCTCATGCAGCTGCAAATCCATAAACACGTACCAAACAGCTCATCCCTGCCTGTGGTCCTGTCAGGAAATGCTTTAATTTTCAGTTTTATTTATGGGGTTTATTTTTGTGTGCAGAATTGGCAAGGTTTGGAGTCATGGAAGAACAGAATTTTCCCTGTGAAATTCAGCAAGACAGAGAGAGCATGGAGGAAGGTTTGGGCTGGCCAAGGGTTTGCTTCAGCCCAGATTATCGTTGCCATTTCCATCCCCAGACTGAGGCAGCCCCTTGCAGCTCAACATTATTTGAATCCTGTTGTGTTTGACAGGCTCTGACAGAGCCCAATCCATCTCTTACTTCCAAAGCTGTTGTTAGGAGCGCTGATTATTTCATGCCTTCCATTCTGTTTGTGTGCTGACACTGCTTTCCTGTGCTGTGCATTCCTGGCAGATGTGAGGTTTATAACAGAAGACATAAATTTACAGCAAGTCTCCCCAGAAGTAATATCTGGAAGTTTTCCATCAGCTGCCAGCAGTACATGAACCTCCTTCCAGCAGCTGCACTGGAACCAACAACCCCTTCCTGTGGCAGCCCAGGGATCAGGCTGAGAGGGAAGGGACATGGAGGGGCAGAATAACAACATTTTCCCACCTTAGGGCTATTTTACTTCTGTAAAATAAAAATACAAGCCCTGCCTCATCATGGGAAACTGATCCTCACTGCTCATCTGTCTTGGTTTGAACAGACAGGTGTCTGCTAAGGAAGGCAGGAGCCTCCTCTGAAATGGAAAATGCAAACCCCCTCCCTCTGAATTAAGATAAATTTGAAATTAAGGGGCTCTCAGGCAAAGATATGGGAATAGGAATAACAGTTCTTTATTAGGGAAAAAATAAAAATAAAATAAACCAAGCAGTAATACCAAACTCCACTGCCAGAGTGATCACAGTCCCTGTCCCCTGTGTGTCAGGGGGTGTCCCAGCCCCATCCCATGGGGGCTCAGCCCTCCTGCAGTGCCAGCTGTGGCTCTGCTGCAGCAGGGATCCTGCACAAGGGGGGAGTTTTCCTCTGCAGCTCCAGGGCTGCTGCAGATGGGCCTGGGCTCCCTCTGGCCATGCAGGGCAGCAGAAAGCTGCTCCTCTGGCAATGCAGGGGGCAAAGGCTGCTGTGCTGTGCCAGGCTCAGATTGGATCCAGGGAGGAATGCTTGGCTCCTCCCCTGGGCGGAGCATCTCCCCATGGGATGCTGGGATTGGATCAGCCCTGCAGGGACACTCAGTGGCCATGGACAGCAGAGATCTCCTGGAGGGAGGGTTGGCTGTGGGAGAGAGAAAGAAAACTGCCCCAGGAACAGCAGAGAGCTGCCCCAGCTCTGACAGATGGGGACAGAATGCACAGCCCCAGCTAAATCTTTCAACCTGAGACATCATCCCAGCTCCCACTGAAGGAATAAAGAGATTCTGACACCCCTGGAGGACATTCCCACCTTCCCCATCACTTGCTCCTGCCAGGAGCAGGCTGTTCCCTCCTGAGCCCTGCAGTGGCTGCAGCTGGATCAGCTTCTCTCCACATCCATGGAATCCAATCCTGAGCATCCTCCTGCAGCTCCAGCTTGATGTGTCTGTTATCAGCATCTGGCCACCTTCCTGCAGCTCTGGAAGGTAAAATCAGCCATTGTGTGGCACCAGGGGACAGGCAGTGGCCACACTGACAAGTGGCTGGGCTGGGATAAAACAGAACAAAAGTGCCCTGGGTCGCTCTGAGTGAATCTGGTGCAGTGGGGAAAGCCTGCAATGCCTTTCCTGATGAACCTATAGCACCTTTTATCTGGTGTTAGATCTCCCAGATCCAGCATTTACCACCAGCCAAACTGGGGCTTGGAGCTCCAAGCTCTCAGGAGGGTGAGCAGGACAAACAGACATTTCTGCCCCTGCAGCACTGGGCTTGCCTCTCCAGGAGCATCCTCCAGCTGGTGAATGTGCTGTGTCCAGGCTGTGTCAGGCAAGAGGAGCCTGGTGTGGATTTGGCACCTGCAGAGCAGTGGGGCTGCAGAGCTCCCCAGCAGCTGGGAACTCTTTGAAGAGCTCAGCCTTACCCAGGGCTGCCTTTTTTCCTCTCCATTTTTGACAGCAGCGGAGGGGACCTTTGGGCTCTTCAAAGCCCGATTTTAATCACTCACCTGATTGGAGAGACTGCCTCCTTTCACTTTGGTATTTCTTGTCATTAGCCTGGCGACCTCTGGGATGAAGGGATTCATCTTCAAAAGCCAAGCTGGCTTTGTCTGTGCTGGGCCTGGGGCTGCTCCTGCTTTCCCCAGGGTGGGATGCACTGCTCAGCACTGCTCACAGGGGTCATGCTCTGCCCTGGAAACAGGAGGGGCTGCTCATCTCTGCCAGCCTCCTTGTCCCTTACTTTATTTGCTGTGGAGGTGTTTAATTCCCCTGTTTTAGGGTGGGATTAAAGAGGAGGATGTGTCCCCTTCTCTTGCCAGCTTTAGGGAGGAATTTTTTCACATAAACACCAGAGAATTCCACATACTTTCCTTGCTGTTTCCTACTACAGAAGAGCTCTCTGCCACCCAGGGCTGGTGTTTCCTGTTCAGTAACACCTGGGGAGGCAGAGGAGTCCAGAGCCTGCACCCACCCACCTTCTGCTGGGTGCAGGGCAGGGAGACCCAGACAACTCCAGGGGCTGAGGTAACCCAGAGCAGGTGGATGGGGTGGATGCAGAGGGATGGAACAGATGCAGAGAAATGGGACAGATGCAGAGGGATGGGATAGATGCAGAGAGAAAGAATGGATGCAGATGGATGGACGGAGTGCAGATGGATGGGATGGGATGGGATGGATGCAGAGGGATGGGATTGAAGGAATGGATCCAGAGGGATGGGATGGATGGAATGGATGCAGAGGGATGGGATAGATGCAGAGGGATGGGGTGGATGGAGATGGATGGGATGAAATGGATGGAGATGGATGGGATGGATGGAGATGGATGGGATGGATGCAGAGGGATGGAATGGAGGCAGATGGGATGGATGGAGATGGATGGGATGGAATGGATGCAGAGGGATGGGATAGATGCAGAGGGATGGGGTGGATGGAGATGGATGGGATGGAATGGATGCAGATGGATGGGATGGATGCAGAGGGATGGGATGGATGCAGAGGGATGAGATGGAATGGATGCAGATGGATGGGATGGATGCAGAGGGATGCAGTGAAGCAGCTGTGGGATGGCTACTGGGAATCATAGGCTTGCAGCACTGCAAACCAGTGCTGCCAGGGTCAGTTCCTGGGAGTGGGGGGCTCTCTGTGACTCCAGCCTGTCTGTGGCTACAGAACAGCCACAGTTCCTGGTGTCTCTCTTTGGGATGAGTCCATCTGATTTACTGTTTGTCTTTTTGTGGCTCAGAAGTCATTGGGCCAGTAGACAACCGTCTTGTCTGGGCACAAATCTGGACCAGAACTCTTTCAGGGACACCACAACATAAAGAAAGACATTAAGCTGTTAGAGAGTGTCCAAATGAGGCCACGAGGACAGGGAAGGGTCTGGGGGGGAAATGTTATGGGGAGCACATGGTTTGTTCAGCCTGGGGGAGACTGAGGGGAGACCTCATTGTGGTCTTCAACACCCTCCCAAGGATCAGCAGAGGGGCAGCTCTGATCTCTGCTCTGTGACACGGACAGGAGCCAGGGCATGGCTGGAGCTGTGCCAGGGAGGGCCAGGCTGGATACCAGGGAAAGGCTCTTCCCCAGAGGGTGCTGGCACTGCCCAGGCTCCCCAGGGAATGGGCACTGAGGCTGCCAGAGCTGCAGGAGCTGCCAGGGGTGCCCAGGGTGGGGCTGTTGGGGTGTCTGGGCAGGGCTGGGGCTGCCCTGGCTGACCCTGGAGGTCCCTCCCAACCCAGAACATTCTGTGATTCCCTGATCTTTGGTGCACTTGATGACTGGGGGGTATCTCCACCTGTACCTGTCAGAGGTGCCCACACAGCTTTGAGAGCAAACACCACTGCCAGGACCCAATCCCTGGGTTCTAAAGCCAACCCAGACCCTTTCTGTGTGTAAATCCCATTTTCTCTGACCATTTCCCACCAGAGCTGAGTCCATGTGCCAGGGGGGATCCCTGCCCTGCCCAGGCACTGCTCCCTGGAGGAGCTGCCCTGTGCCCCTGGCTGCTCTCAGGGTGCCAGGGGGGATGGAGGCAGCAGGGAGAGGCTCTGGGACAGAGGTGCCAGTCTGGCCTCATTTTCTCTGTCTTGAGATCTTTCAAAGGATGAATTTTCTGAACATTTGTTCCTCTCAGCACGAGCTATTGTTTCTGACATATTTATCCAGCTCAGTGCTACCTTGAGATATCACTTTTGACAGATAACCTTCTTAAATTAAACATACAAATGTGCCCTACTGAGAGGGAAGATGTGAGCACTAATGGCTCTGAGAATGATGGAGAAACCTTCCCATTAGCTCCTCCTGAGCTGCTAAATGTGCTCCTGTATTAGGGAAAGAAACAAGGAGCCAGCAGGATCAATGTGGAAATGGGGAGAGAGATCAGAGAGTTGAGATTTGAGATTAAATGCTCTTCAAACTGAGGGGTGGCAGAGGCCAGGGCACAGAATTCAGGATTCTGTGTGTGAAAACTGGGGCCAAGCTGCAGAGGAAGGGGCTGAGTCCAGGGGAAGAGCTGCCAGCAGGACCCAGAGAATTCTCCAACACCTTTCCTGTGCTTCCCCAGCCCTCTGCCCACGGCAGCTCTGGTACAGGGCATGGCCCAGGCTGAGCTCAGAGAGGGGAAGAAGGAGATCCCCAGGGTCCCTGTGAGAAGGGTGGCCTCAATTCCTGTTATTTGTTGGAAATATTCCCCAGAACCCAATGACAATGTGGGGATGGAGCTGCAGCTGGACCATCCTGAAGAGCAGGGCTGTCACCATGATATTTAATGAAAAATCCCTTCGCCAAGATTTTTTCTCCTGTGAAGCTGGGGAGCTTCAGCTTCTCCCTGTTTTGCTGCTTTGGAATGTGATTTGAATAATTGTTTATCCCAGCATGTGAATTGTTTTTACTTAAGGACCAATCCCAGTCCAGCTGTGTTGGACTCTCTGAGGAGTCACATGTTTTTATTATCATTCTTGTTTTAGCCTTCTGATGTCTCCTTTCTCTTTCTTTAGTATAGTTTTAGTATATAATTTCATTTCATTACATTTCATTTCATATATATGACATGATAAAATATGATGTGATATAACATAACATACATAACATAACATAATATAACATAACATAGTAATAATTCAGCCTTCTGAGAACTTGGAGTCAAATTCTCATCTCTCACCTCGTCCTGGGGACCCTCACAAACACCACAACACAGGGCTGCAAGGAGTGCCTGGATTTTCTCTCTGCAAGCCTCCCCAGTCCTCCCCCAGCTGTGCCAGAGCAGTGCTGGGATGCTCCCAAGCTCCCCTGTGTCACTGTTGAGATGGACACACACACACTTGTGCAGAGACAGCAATGCCTTCTCTTCATTACAAGTTGTTCTTAAGTTTTATACCCTCAACAAGGCGAGATATTCAATCATTAGTTACATCAAAACAGCTCATTATATTCACTGGACAAAGCAATATTTTATTTTATTGGTACAAAGCAATTAACATCAATAATTAATTGGCAAGACTCTGCAACAAATTGTTTAGGCACGTAGGCTGCTCACTAAGGCATGTATCCTCCAACTGCAAACATCCCTTATGTGTCTATTTTATTGGTTTCCGTGCTAACGGCCTTGCTTTCTGCTTTGCTATGGATAAACTCATATTTTATCAATTTCTTATTCTGCTAACTCAGTTGTTTAGCTTGCAGACCAGCTGCTAAGGCCATCTACACCCCCGTCCCAGGGCTGGCTCCCTGGGATGGCAGAGCTGTCCCTTGGAGATGTCATTGCATTCATGGAGTATAGTCGATATTTTCACCCCCAATGAAGGAGAAGAATGATGAGGAGGACTCCATCTTATCAGAAGGCTAATTAATTACTTTATTATACTAAACTATTCTATATTATATTACATCTATATTACATTACATCTAAACTGAATCTGCCAAGCACTCAACTCTGCAGGAAACTGCACTCATCTCCTGACTGTCAGTGACAGTCCCGACACACTCACCTGGATTTAATTGGTCAGTGAATCAAAACACTCACACGAGAATCCAATCACCAATTCCCTTCAGGTAAACAATCTTCCTCAATGCATTTCACTGTGTGAACAACACAGGAGCAGTAAATGAAATAAGAATTGGTTTTTTTCTCTCTCTGAAGTTCAGAGAATGTGAAACCCAGAAATATTCTTGGGAAGAATTGTGCCTTGCATTTCTCTGTGAAGAGAAATATGGCAACAATGGAGTCCCCCCACATCTCTTTTCTTTCCCTTCTCTTCTGTCTCAGGTCTCCTGTCCACAAATAGAAATTCTTTGGAGCAGGGACATCATTTTTTTGGCTCATGGCAGCTGCTTAGGCTTCACACCTGACCAGGGGCTGTGCTTTGGTGTCAGTAATACGGTGATAACCCACAGGTGCACTGCAGCGGGACAGCTTCAGATGTTGGGGAGTGTGGCATTCACATTCTCTGGAAAAATCCCTTCACCCAGGGTTTTTCTCCTGGGAAGCTGGGAAGCCTCAGAGAAAAGGAAAACAATTCTTATATCATTTGCTTCCCCTGTGTTGTGCTCACATGTGCAATGTGTTTGGAGATTGTTTACCCACAGGTGATTGTTCCATTGCATTCTGCTGGGAGTTGTTTTCACTCTTTGGCCAATCAGGGCCAAGCTGTGTCAGGGCTCTGGAGAGAGTCACCAGTTTTCATTATTATCTTTTTAGCATTCAGTAAGTATCCTTTCTGTATTCTTTAGTATAGTATAGCATTCTTTATTAAAATATACTATAATAAAGTAATAAATTACTTTAATTAACCTTCTTAACCTTAATTACTTAAATTAACCTTCTGCTAAGATGAGTCAGATGCATCATTCTCTCCCCTTGTCGGTTTATCTGTATTTACAATAGGGGAGGTCTGTGGGAAAACCAGCACTGCTCTGCGGCTCCTAAAACCAGGGCAAGGACCACCTGCCCACCCCTCCTGTAAGGAAATTCCCCCTTCTTTTGGTTTTATGAGACATATTTAAATGATGCAATATATTTGAAAGTATATTTTAAAAGTTATTCACCAGTTGTTCTAGAAGTGAGCCAGCTCACACAATTTCCACCAAATTGCTGCCACCCTTTCTCCCCTCCCTCCTCCCTGTCCCTCTCATGAGAAAGAAAATTTCAATTCCATCTTTTCCTCCTGCCTTCTGTATACCTCCAAGTCCCTACTATTCCTCTTCTCCTTCAGCCCATTTTTCTTCCCTCATTGATGAAAACACTTTGACTGATTCCCCACCTCCCTCCCCTGGATGAAATGCCCAGTTTCCTTGACACACTGAAATTGCTAATGGTTCTTGCTGCTCCCTTTCCTAAATGGAGTATTTGTGAGGAATTACTCAGCTCAGTGCTCCATCAGCTCCTTGCCTGGGCTGTGCAGCACCACCAGCAGCACTGGAACTCCAACCCTCTGAGTCTGTAATTAAGCTGGAGGTTTGTGATTCAGTGTCTGGGCTCTGTTTTCCCTTAGTGAACTGTGAGGAGCTCTCTGAAGGAAGTGCTTGTGCTGCTTGCTCAATCACAGTTATATATATTATATATATAATGAATTTTATATATTCCTGCCTGGATTCTCTCCCCACACAATGTCAGGAGCACTCTGTTGAAAAATGGATAATCCATACGGTGAATTTTACAGCCAGGGCCCATTTGTAAAAGTCACAGATAAAACCAGGCAGCAGGAAGGAAGAGAATGAAAAGAAAAAGGGGAAGCAAAGGGAGTGGAAGAAGGCACAGAGGGTGGGAAGCAGCTGTAAAAGAAGGGGGAAGAAGCAGGAGGTGGAGCATGGCCCCATAGTGATGAGGGGCAGGAGGGGAAGGGCTGTTTGGGGAGAAAATTGGTCATGTCCAGCTTTATTGCTTTGTTTTTCTAAAGTTTTTCTAAGCTTTGTGATGTTTACATTTTTGTAATAGAGTTTCTTATTCACTTTTTATGTAAATAATGATCAGTTTGCATTTTTTTGGGGAAGGAGAGAATTGATAGATTTTTAGTTTGACTAGTGTAATCAAAGAGGTAGTAATTTCATCTTCTTATCTAGAGTTACTTTTAGAATTTTATAAAGTCTAGAAATAAATGTACCTTTTTTACCTTGACCATCTCAGCATGTGAGTGTTGTTCATTTCATGTCATATTGTGACACAGCTCCCTTTCCACCTTTGGCCAGCTGACCCTGCCCCTGCTCCAGCAGTGTTCCCTTTCCCAGGATGGGACCCCACAGCTCTCCTCTGCATGGTTAATGCCCCCTGGTTTCCAATCTTTTCCCATTTCCAGGTCTGTAACAATTCTTCTGGATCTCACTGGGGTTTTCCTATTCCTATACAGGATGAGGCCACTTTTAATGCTGTTTTTCAGAGTGGCAAAGGCAGTTTCTGCACAATCTCCTCTGCAGTGCCAAAATTCCCCTCAGGTCTCTCTCTGCCCCCTCCAGCTCCTCATCTCCATCCAAATTCCAGCCACAAGGGGCTGCTGCCATATGGTTTCCTTGTGCTCTTCCACACTATGCACTGGCTTCCAATTCGCTTCAGAGGAAAAGGAGCAAATAACAGCAAATATTCAAGAATGCCTTGAAAGAGCAGTGGGAATTTCAGCCAGAAGAAAGTAGGGAGGATTAAAAGGCAAAATAAATTGAAAAATGTAATCTGGGAGTTTCCCAGCTGAAATGCTTTGGAAACAGCAGCAGGTTTCATTAGCAGGCTTTCACAGCAAAGCCTGTTGTGACCACAGAGTTGTTGTTTTGTTTAATTCCTAGAGAGTTTTTAAATCTAAGCCTTGGCTTAACTGAAGGAAAAGGTGGTAAAGGAGTAAATGGACCCCATGAAGCAGATTGGATTAAAATGAAATGTTCCTCCTCTTACCCTGAGGCTAATCTGGCAGGAAGAGGCACTGGAGTGGTGTCTACTTTCCAATGTATTCATCAAAGAAAATACCTGTTATTTGTCCATAGTGCAGATGGAGGGTGGGTAAGATGCCCTGTTTTGCTGGAAGAATATCAGGAATTGAGAAAATGTGAAACCCAGCAATTAGAAAGTTTTCCTGATATCCAGGATATCCAGGAAAAATGGATCCACCCTTCTCTGGATCCATTGGATCAATTTTCCCCTATTGTTAATCTCTGTCTGGAATAGGGAAACTGAGCCTCTACATTTTGGGGTTTAGCTCTAGGTCTGCATCTAAACCATGCCCAGCAGGACACCTTCTGTACCTGTGCCTACTCACACAGCCGTTTTTACATGCCTTGGAAAACTTGGGTTCAAGCTCTTGCTGAAATATTACAAGCCAAGTTCCAAGTGTTTCTAATTTTCCAGACCCATTTCTCTGCTCACCGGTGACAGTTCCCATAATTACAGAAGCTGGGAATACCAGCCAGAATCCACAAGAGGCAGGCAAACAAAAAAATAAGGGGGGGAAACAATGTTTATGTTTCATCCCCCATAAGAGTTTACAGGAGCTGCATTTAATTGAGATGAGCAGTGCTGGTGGTACTTCAGAGGAAAACATGGGTAAGGGTGAGGGAGCCTTCAAGGAGGGGCAGGAGAATGAATCCCAGCAGCAATAATTTAAAAATCCTCAGGGGAAATTCAGGGCACTTCTCAGGCACTGCAGTGCAGTACTGGTGTCTGAGGTTGGAAATGGGGCTGTGTGTTCTGTCCCCATCTATCAGAGCTGGGGCAGTTCTCTGCTGTTCCTGGGGCAGTTTTGTTTATCTGTCCCACAGCCAACTCTCCCTCCAGGAGATCTCTGCTGTCCATGGCCACTGAGTGTCCCTGCAGGGCTGATCCAATCCCAGCATCCCATGGGGAGATGCTCCGCCCAGGGGAGGAGCCAAGCATTCCTACCTGGATCCAATCTGAGCCTGGCACAGCACAGCAGCCTTTGCCCTCTGAATTCCTACCATTCCTATCCTGTCTTGTCTGAGAGCCCACACTGAAAGGTGACCACATGGGCTCCCACAAGTGACAGAGCATCGTGGTTTGAAAAGAGAGGTGTCTGCTAAGGAAGGCAGGAGCCTCCCTTGAAATGGAAAATGCAAACCCCTTCCCTCTGAATTGTTATAATTTTGAAATTAAGGGGCTCTCAGGCAAAGATATGGGAGCAGGAATAACTGTTCTTTATTAGGGAAACAACAGAAGTAAAATACAAATGTAGTAATACAAACCAACGCTGCCAGAGTGATCACAGGCCCTGGCCCCCTGTGTGTCAGGGGGTGTCCCAGCCCCATCCCATGGGGGCTCAGCCCTCCTGCAGTGCCAGCTGTGGCTCTGCTGCAGCAGGGATCCTGCACAAGGGGGGAGTTTTCCTCTGCAGCTCCAGGGCTGCTGCAGATGGGCCTGGGCTCCCTCTGGCCATGCAGGGCAGCAGAAAGCTGCTCCTCTGGCAATGCAGGGGGCAAAGGCTGCTGTGCTGGGCCAGGCTCAGATTGGATCCAGGGAGGAATGCTTGGCTCCTCCCCTGGGCGGAGCATCTCCCCATGGGATGCTGGGATTGGATCAGCCCTGCAGGGACACTCAGTGGCCATGGACAGCAGAGATCTCCTGGAGGGAGGGTTGGCTGTGGGAGAGAGAAAGAAAACTGCCCCAGGAACAGCAGAGAACTGCCCCAACTCTGACACATGGGGACAGAACACACAGCCCCAGCCACATCTTTCAATCTAAGACACAGAGCAGGCCTGAAACAACAGCATCCCCAGGGATCTGTTTGTCCAGATGCTTCCCAGAAAGCAGGCACTTATTTGAGAGGAGAAGGAAGTTCACTCCAGACCTGCAGGTGTGTTAGAGCCACACCTGCACAGAGAGGTGGCGCTGAGGTGGCTGCACACACAGCCTGGCAGGCAAATCCCAGGGGAATGTGCTCCTTTCCTACCAGCTCCTTGTAAATGGGAGTCCTGCTGACCCACAGGTGTCAAAACCACACTGCTTTTAAATCCCTGCAGGGATGGAGACTCCACCACTGCCCTGGGCCTGGCCACCCTTACCCTTAAGTATTTTTCCCCCCAGATCCAATCTAAACCTCCTCAGGTACAATTTGAGGCCATTCCCTCTCCTCCTGTCCCTTGTGGGAGCAGAACTTCACCCTGCCCTGGCTGTCCCCTCCTGTCAGGAGCTGTGCAGAGCCACAAGGTTCCCCCTGAGCCTCCTTTTCTCCAGCTGAGCCCCTTCCCAGCTCCTTCAGCCCCTCCTGGTGCTCCAAACCCTTCCCCATCTCCCTTCCCTTCCCTGGACATGTTCCAGTCCCTCAATGTCTCTCTCATGGGAATTTGGATAACTCTGTGTCCCCATAGCCTAGATGAGTGTTGTGGACTCTGGGGACATGGGATAAAATGGCAGGGGGAGTTGGCAGAAAGGACTTGGGGCTGAGCAGCTGACGCTGGAATGCTCAGTCTGCAAAGCATCTGAGAGCCTGGAATGATCCTAAATTTCCTTCTGTCACCCACACGGATACAGCCTTTTTTAAAATGCCCTTTGGATAAATAGAGGTTTTCTCCAGAGCCTCCAGGAACCTTAATTTTTCACCCATCCTAATAACCATAAAACTGAGACAGGCAAGTAATAAAATGTCAAAATCCATGTGTTTTAAAATGGGAGAGGACTCTCAAATGTCACTGAAATGTGGGATGGAAAAGGAGATGGGAGGATGTGCAGCTGAGCCTGGGGTGGTGGCTGGGCTGTTTTTTCCACACTCCTTGGGCCTGGCCCCCTGGGACCCTCTGGAAATGGGGATGGAGTGGGGATGAGGTGCTTTGGGGCTGAAATGTGGGAACAAATCACACAGAACCCATTTTATTTATTTATGGTGGAAAAAGCCATTCTTTATTCACATAACTCATTTTTATCCATTTTAAAGACCTTGTGTGTGACTCCCATTGGTCAGGAGCTTTCTTGCCAATTACTTTATTAATTAGTAACAAGTTGTTTTTCTGTATTGATGGGTCACTCAAACTCTCACTGTGTACATGCAGGGAAAGTTGTTTGTCAGAGATAGTTTTCATTTTTCTATCTAACGGTGTAAAAACATTTTTATTTATTATTTATTTATATTTATTTATATTTTGAGATATAAAACAATATTTATTTATAAATAATAATTATATAAAACAATATTTATATATTAATAATTATATATTATAATTAATATATTATAATATATAATATATAATATATAATATATAATATATAATATATAATATATAATATATAATATACAATATATAATATACAATATATAATTTATAATATATAATAATAATGTTATGTGTTTATTTAAATTTGTTTGTTTGTTTGTTTTTGTTTATAAATACAGGTGCTGGTTGTTTTTCACCCAGGAATAGATTGTTCTGTTAATGAACTGCTCACACCAGGATTGCTTTCACATGGGAACTTGCAAAGAGCTAGCTTGACAAGGCCAGGGACTGATTTTAGAAGAGCAGGCTTGATTTTATGATTTCTTTATGATTTTTCTACCTTAGTGCGCCACTGAAGGAGCAGTTCCCTTTCTTGGGGAGGTGGGATGCAGTGAGGCTGCGTTTCCGGGGCAGAGTAAATCCCAGTTTAGCCCAATCTCCACTGGAGCATCTCGTCCCCTGCTCCCTGGGCTTCCTCCTGAGCTTCATCTGCTGTTTAGGCCCAGGCAAATCTGGCTGTCCCAAAATTCCTGAGTTTCAATGTTTTTAATGCAGAGTGTCAGTCAAGAGCTGCACAGAACGTGCAAGTTAACACAGAAAGTCCTGGACTTCTCTCCACCCCCTTTTCCCATCAAAATCTTATCTAAAAATGCCCATCACAGTGATAACTGGAGCAGAAACATAGAAGGGTTCTCTCTTCTGGTAAAAAAGTCTTCGTATTATAAAAAAGAAAAAACAGCATTCTGGTCAAATTAGGATGAAAACATGAAAAGTCAAGTAGTTTGGGTGTTTTTTTTTTTTTTCTTCTTTTTTTGCTATTTTTGCAAACCATGCTTTTTTTTTTTCCTTTTTTTTTTTTGCACAGCCAAGTAGAGTCCTGGGCTGTCATATGTCCCATATTCATAAACTCCAGAGGAAGATGACATTTGACATTTCTTCTTCCTTTGCCTATTGGTTAGTCCAAGATTAAACATGTTTGGAAAACAAAGCCTTTCTCAACTCGGTGACAAAAAAAGCCTCAAAATCAAAATGGGACATTTTGACAATGCCTAAATTATTTTGTTATTTATTCCCCAAATGATTTTCCTGTGGTTCTGAGCCTCATCAAACCAAAGGAATGATGGTTTAGTTTGAACTTGCAGCTCTGTGAAAAATTCAGGAGAGGTTCTAATGCTGCTGCCAGGGCACTCTGTCAGAATGTGTCCCTCTGCATCCAGACCCAGCCCCTCTGCTGGGGAAAGGCTGCTTTGAGAGCAGAGGTTTAGGGAAGCATTTTAATTGAGTTCAGTGTCACACACCTTGTACAAGAGATTTCTCACTCAGCTCTCTCACCAGCATAAGGACACCAGGATCACTGGAGCATGGCTGGGTGCATATTTGTTCTTGAAGTTAAAAAACTCCTTGGAGCTCTGCCAGAAGTCTCAGAGGATGGCATGAGGTGTCTGAATGGCTGGAGCTGTGCCAGGGAGGGCTGGATACCAGGGCAAGGCTCTTCCCCAGAAGGTGCTGGCACTGCCCAGGCTCCCCAGGGAATGGGCACTGAGGCTGCCAGAGCTGCAGGAGCTGCCAGGGGTGCCCAGGGTGGGGCTGTTGGGGTGTCTGTGCAGGGCTGGGGCTGCCCTGGCTGATCCTGGGGGTCCCTCCCAGCCCAGGACATTCTGTGATTCCCTGCTGACTCCTTCCTGCCATGCCCAAGGGCTCTCTGTGAATTCTCTACCAGGAATGGTGTGGCCAGCATGAGCAGGGAGGGCATTCTGCCCCTGTGCTCAGCACTGCTGGGGTCACACCTGGAGTGCTGTGCCCAGCTCTGGCCCCTCAGTTTGGGAAGAACCTTGAGGGGCTGGAGCACATCCAGAGGGGGCAGCGAGGCTGGAGAGGGGCTGGGAACACAAACCCTGTGAGGAAGCCCTGAGGGAGCTGGGGGTGCTCAGCCTGGAGAAAAGGAGACTCAGGGCTGCCCCCATCACTCTCACAGCCCCTGAAAGGTGCCTGTGCTCAGCTGGGGCTGGGCTCTGTCTGCAGCAGCACTGACACAGCCAGAGCACACAGCCTCAGGCTGCACCAAGGGAAATACAGGCTGGAGATTGGGAAAAAGGTTTTCATGGAAAGAGTGATAAAGTTCTGGGATGGCTGCCCGGGGAGGTGGTGGAGTCCCCATCCCTGGGTGTGTTTAACAAAGCCTGGATGTGGCACTGGGTGCCAGGGTTTGGGTGAGGGGTTGGGGCTGGGTTGGACTCGATGGTCTTGAAGGTCTCTTCCAACCTGGTCATTCTGTGATTCTGTGAATTTTGTGAAGCCAGGCAGGGCTGGTGCTGTTGGAGCTCTCTGGGATTTGGTTGTGCTCATGGGGGTGCTGGAGAAGAGGGAACAGCAGCACAGGGATCTGCAGGGGCTGTTCCCTGCTCCCAGAGGGATCCAGCAGCTCTGCCCTGCAGGTTCAGCTGTGCAGTGCCAGAGGAACCCACAGAGCTCAGCCACCTCTGGTGCTGAGCGTGGGGAGCCCTGGAAGGTGCCCTGACCTCCTCTCCTGTCCTGCCCTGGCAGGGACCAGCCAGGCCTGGGCATCAGCAGTGACAGGGCAGACTCTGGTTAAGGACTTCAGTGGCAATGCTGAGCTGAAAACAGAGTGAGGCAAATCTCTCCCACAGAGAAATAAACCCAAATAAACCTGTCAGAAGGACAGAGCTGTTGTGTGCAAAGCCCCGTGGTTTTACTGCTCAGGAAAGCCCTCTTCTATAAATACCCAATAAATGAGTTAGAGGCTAAATAAAACACCCCATATACCGTAGAGTTGAGACCAACAATCCTAAATGAGCAAACATTTCCATGGGAATAACTCTGCTTGGTGTCAATTTATGTTAATGCTGTACATGATTGAACCCATTAGAGCAAATAGCCAGTAATAAGAATGCAGATACAACAGGAACTAATTGCATTAGAGGCTACCAGGGCTCTGTCTCTCCTGCTCCTGCCACTGCTCAGCTCCCTGGGATGCAGCCAGCAGCACGTGGAAGGTGCCGTGCAGTCTCCAGAGGTGTTGGTGGCTTGGGATCAAGGCTCAGCAGCAGAGCTGGGGGATGTTCAGTGCTGCCTGCTGCATCATCTCTGTTCAGTTTGTGTTTCAAGAGGGTGAGGGGTGAGGTATTTTTGGGGTCCCCTGTCATGGGGAGAAAAGATTAATCTCATTCCCTGTTCTTAGAAGGCTAATTTATTATTTGATGACATATTCTATTCCATTCCATTCCATTCCATTCCATTCCATTCCATTCCATTCTATATTAGGCTATATTAAAACTATACTAAAGAATAGAGAAAGGATACAGACAGAAGGCTTAACAAGATACTAATGAAAAATTTGTGACTGACTCAAGTCCTGACACAGCTGGCTGTGATTGGTCATTAAGTAAAAACAATTCACATGAAACCAATCAAACAATCACATGTTGGATAAACAATCTCCAACCCCATTCCAAAGCAGCAAAACACAGGAGAAGCAAATGAAATAATATTGTTTTAATTTTTCTCTGAGGCTTCCCAGGACAAGAAATCCTGGGCAAAAGATTTTTCAGAAAATATGACAGTGACCGAGGGGGATGGAAGAGAGCTTTGGCTGGCTCTGGGGAAGGAATGGAGAAGCAGGGTGAGTTTTCTTTGGGGGACAGCACAGAGTGGTCAGATGACAACCTCTGCCCAAACCACAGCAAGCCTACTTTAAAAGAGGCCTAGAGTATATATTGGGAAGGAATTGTTTCCTGTGAGGGTGGGCAGGCCCTGGCACAGGGTGCCCAGAGGATCTGTGGCTGCCCCTGGCTGCCCCTGGCAGTGCCCAAGGCCAGGTTGGACAGGGCTTGGAGCAGCCTGGGACCATGGAAGGTGTCCCTGCCATGGCAGGGGTGGCCCTGGATGATATTTAACTCAAATCATTTGAGGATTCCCTGGTATGATTTTAGGGATATGAAGCAGAGGCTGCAGAAGCAGCATCATCACCCAGCCCCAGCTCACTGTGCCAGCACCAGATCCATCCCCAGCTGCATCTCCCTGGCAGCACTCAGGGGTCCAGGTCCCCCCAAACACCTTGGGGCCAGAGCCAGGAGCTGAAGAACCCCTTGTGTTCTGCTGTGGTCAGTCTGGCTCTGATCAGCACCAGGCTCCCTGTGATTCTGCTCCCAGGAGCCCAGGCAGATGGGCCAGCACAGGAGTGGTGCTTACTCAGTCCAGAGCTGTTCCAGGCCACTTTTCAACTTAGCAATGCACATAAACATATTTTACATGTAAAATGGGCAATTAAGAAGGCAAATGTTTTAAAATACGAGGATTTACTGGCATAAAATTCGCCATCTATCAACGCTGCATAAATAGTTTTACATAAAAAGCCATCTGGAAACAGGTTGTTTATCATATTTATTCAGTTACAACTTGCTGCTTTCGAGGCTGTGCCTCCCTCATTAGCTGTCAAGACAGTTTGATGTGGCTGATGAGAGGTGGATGGATGTATTTGAATTCCTGGATGTATTTGGAATTCTGCACAGTGCATGAATATTAACTGTGTAGCTGCATTATTTCACACAGCCTGGACATGCTCTGCACTGGAATTCCTCTGATGCCTTAGGATTTTAGATTTTCTATTTTCCATATATTTGTAACTCTGCAGTTCTTTAGTGTGTAACTCTAAACCCCACACACAGTGTGAGCTGCTGCTTTGGGCAGACACAACAATTCCTCTCCAGGCCTGGCAATCAAGGACACCTCGCTGCCTCAGGGCCCAGAGAGGGAAACAAAAGTGAGCTGGGCGAGCAAACTGGGGGTAAATGACTTCATTACCTGAAGCTGTAATTGGAAAACCAACCCCCAATATGCAAATGGACCAAACTTATAAAATAGTGAAAACCTGTGGTCCATTTTTGGGTGTAGCCCAACCAGCTTTGTCTGCCCTGTTCTTCTATGTTACTGCTTTTTAGTCCTTTAATTCTGTCTGGCCTCTGTTTTTAGGTAGCCCAAAAAGGCATCAGCTCTGCGAGGAAAAAGCAGGCTGGGGAATTGCTCTTTACACCAGGTCTGCCTGGAAAACTTGTGGTCAGTCCAGGAATGAGTTTGACCCTCCTGGCTTCAGTGGAAGGCTCTGAGGGTGGGAATGAAGGTGGGAATAATTGATCCTGGGGAAGGGAGGGCACACAGAGCCTCACAGCTTCAGGAACAGAACACAAAGCCCAAATTCAGATGAACATTTTCACGTTCAGAACACATCCAGCCTCACAGTGCTGCTGCTTTCAGCCAGCCCTGGGTAAAGCAGCACAGGTTGTATCCTCTGAAGGGGTGCTGGAGGTGTCCCCCTGGGCTCTGTGCTGTCCCCAAGGGCTGCCAAGGCCACCTGTGCCTGCAGCATCCCCAGCCAGTAGCACGGAGCCAACAGCCACCAGCTTTTCCTGACATTTGCTGTCTCCCTTGGATTCAGTAATGAGATCTCTGGTTTTAAATGTCAGCTCTCACGAGGTGATGCTATTGTATTTAGCTCTGTGCCCTTCTCCTGGCTCCAAAACACTTGGCAGAGTTTCTATAAATAACCCAATAACAAGAGAGCCAAATGAGTGGTTACTGAGCAAGGAGAGGAAGCTGGAGCTTGGAAACCAGGAGAGCTCCAGGAAGGCTGGCTGCTGCAGGGGGGACAAATGGCCCTCCCCACAGCAGGGACGGGGGACAAGGCTGCCCAGGGGGACAGGGACAACTGCTCTGGGGCCTGGGCAGATCTGGGAGGTGGGAGGGTGGCATGGCCAGGTGCTCGTGTGTGGCATTCACATTCCCAGAAAAATCCCTTCACCCAGGGTTCTTGTCCTGAGAAGCTGAGAAGCCTCAGAGAAAAGGAAAACAATTCTTATCTCATTTGCTTCTCCTGTGTTGTGCTCGCATGTGGAATATGTTTGGAGATTGTTTACCCACAGGTGATTGTTCCATTGCATTCTGCTGGGAATTTTTTTCACTCTTTGGCCAATCAGGGCCAAGCTGTGTCAGGACTCTGGAGAGAGTCACCAGTTTTCATTATTATCTTTTTAGCTTTCTGTCTGTATCTTTTCTGCATTCTTCAGTATAGTTTAGTATAGTATTTTTTTATATAATATAGTATAATAAAGTAATACATTAGCCTTCTGAGAACATGGAGTCATATTCATCATTCCTCCCTGCCATGGGGATCCCTGTGAACACAATACGCATGGCCTTGGCCAAGAGCTGCAGTGTCTCCCAGCCCAGATGCCCCAGTAAATTGGGGCAGTTCCCTCTGCCAGCCCTCCCTGGGGCTCAGCTCCTTGTTCCCTGCTGCAGCCTGGAAGCAGTGGGGTTTCATCCCAGGGACCTGCCTGGGCTCTGTCTGTGCTCACTGGGACACCCACCCAGCTCCTTCCTGTCCTACCACAGGTGTCACTTCCTAAACTGAGGTGAGAAAAATCCTGCATAGCAGAGGCTGCCTCTAACTCTTCAAAACTCACACCCTCTGAATTATTTGCTCTCAGCCACCAGCATTTGTGTGAGCCACCATGTCCTTGTGCCATCCTTCTCTGGATGTCACAGAGAATAACATGCAGATGTGCTGAGCTTGTGCAGCAGCTGCAGGTCACTTCCAGGAGCCTTGTGGGCCACCAGCCCACAGCTGGGGAACCAGGGACCTGCACAGACAAGGACAATGCTTTATGAGACAGGAGAAGGCCCACAGAAGATGCTCCATCCCCTGCTGGGCTTGTGTGCTGCCCTGGCAGTGAGGCTCTCTTGTATTTGTGGGGTTCCCAGACAAAGGGAGGAATGATGAATCTGACTCCATGTTCTTAGAAGGCTAATTTATTATTTTATGATGCTATATTATATTAAAGAATACTAACCTAAACTATACTAAAGAATACAGAAAGGATACTTATTGGAATTATATGACATCACCCTGCAACAGATACTTACTGAATGCTAAAAAGATAATAATGAAAACTTGTGACTCTCTCCAGAGTCCCGACAGAGTTTGGCACTGATTGGTCAATAAGTCAGAACAATTCACATGAAACCAATGAAACAGTCAAACAGATTGTTGGTTAACAATCTCCAAACCACATTCCAAAGCAGCAAAACACAGGAGAAGCAAATCAGATAATGTTGTTTTCCTTTTTCTCTGAGGCTTCTCAGCTTCCCAGGAGAAGAATTCTGGGCAAGAGGATTTTTCCAGAAAATATGACAGTGACAAGTCTCTGTGCCCTTTGTAGAGCCCACATGTGGATTTTTGGTGCTGACAGGAAGGTCAGCAATGGGATGTTGCCCTTCACTGGCAGAGGGGAAGTGTTTTAATCTGGGGAGATGCATTTGCCACTTTCTTCTGCCTTCTCCTGGACTGCAGTGCTTTGGCAGGGGCAGCTCCCAGCACTGACACTCTCATCCCTCCTGCCTCAAACTGGAACTGGGTGATGCTCCTGCCTCTGCAAAGGGGTTTGAGGTGTGAACCACAGAATAAGAAAGGTTCCATGGGTCCCTATTCCCCAAGAACATCCTCAGAAAGAACTTCAGGATATCCCTGGGTTTTTTGAGTGTCCCCTTTGCAGAGGCAGCATAACTTTGTCCAGTTCAGCAGCAGCATGAACTGACCTGAGCATGGCTCACACCAGGCCAGGATGCACTGGAGACCTCTTCTTGGTGGGCTCTGCTGTTGTTTCTGTGAGGGGAACTGGGGATGAACATTAAAACATGAGCTCAGAGGCATTTCAAAGGAAGGATAGCATTGACCTGCAGCATGCTGTCACACAACAATTTATCTTTCACCACCAGGGCCAATCCTGCCAGAGAACCTCCCACATTCTGAGGTGTCTGAGCCCTTCAGTGTCATAGTTGACATGGTCACAAAACAAAGCAACACTGTTTTCAGAAGGCTTCAAACCTGTTGTATTCAAGCATGCATGCTTTTTATACATTCTTACAAAACTCCTAAGTTTACACTTTACTCACTGGTCAGGAAAGATCAACAAAGTGCTCATTGGAACAGGCAGTTGCAGGTTTCTCTTATTTATCCTTCTTCCTTTCTTGGCCTCTATGTCAACAACCTTGGTAGGAAATTCTTTCAGGGTAAACATGGATCCTTCTATCAAACCTCTTTGGCTCACAGAAGTCACTGTGAAACCTCTTCCACACTTCAGGATGAGGAAGGATGAGTGACACCACCTTTCCCAGACAAGACAAAACCTCAGGAAGAAACTGGAGAAGGCACAGAGCCTCCAGCAGCCATCTCCAGCCCCTGGCTCACCAATTAACAATAACCCAGACTAATTAGCAATTACCCCTTGGCTCTGCTCATCCAGGCTCTCCAGCAGCAAGTCCCAGAGCAGATCCCAAGTAAAGGGAATGGCTTTATCCATTAAACTGTTCCTGGGGTTATTAATCATGGAACAACTCTGAGCACTTCATGGCTGTCCCTGCCTCCCCTGCACAGCAAGGGCTGGGCTGGAACAGAAACCTCTCTGTCCAGAGCCCCTGCAAGAGAGGGAATTTCTCCATCAGCTGCAGAGTCAGACACAAGTGCACGGCACAAACCAGCTCTGGTGGTGCTGTCAGGCAGCAGGCCAGTGGGATACAGCCAGCCCACAAATATTAATCTCTGCTTCTTTAGATTGGCCAGATTCCCAAATCCCTGAAGATTTGAGGAATTTTTCTCTGTTTTTCACTTGTATAAACCAACACAACCTCAGGTTGGTGGCTGTAAAACAAAGGGTGCAGCTCCCAGGTTAGAGAGAAGGGTGGGAAAAGGCTGAAGGGCTTCCTTGGATCCTGGAGTGGAAACTCCCTGTTACAGAGCAGTGACAATTTCTAACAATTAACAGGCAATTAAGGCACCTCCCACCAAGAGCACCTGGCCTGTGGATGCTGCAGCAGGAGCAGCACTGCTGTTCCAGTCTGAGGGCATCAAACCTGCTGGGCTGAGCACACCAACATGGCAATGGAGCAGTTTTGCTGCAGGTTTCCTGAAATACCTTCAGAGGGTCGAAAAAATCTTGACTATCCTTAATTTCACATCCACACAAGGAAGCAGAGGAGCACTGGGAATTGACTGGGGATTTTTACTGTCCATATCAGCTCTCCAGCAGCAGATAATGGAGTAAATGAATTGTGCACTGATTCAGTGCCTAGATATCAACAATTAAGTAGCTTGAGATCTGCAGAAAAAAGAGGAGCATCTAATAGGAGCATTGATTACTGACAGTGGGAGCCTTTAAATACTTTGTGCTGCTGCTAGCTGCAGAGCAAACCCTTCCAGTTCCCCACGTCTCATCTCCCTGGGCTGCTCTTTTTTTGTTGTTTGTGTCTGTTCAGCAGCAGAGAAAACAGCCCATGGCATGAGTGCAGACAGCAAAGGGCTTGGCAGGTCTCCTCTGTGCATAGATCTCCTAGACCCAGGTCAGGCAGCAAAGCCTCATCTCCCCCAGGCTGCTGAGACGTGGAGGAGCTTCCTGAGTCTCTCATGTGACATGAAACCACCAAATCTCCCTCCTCTCCCCGAGCTAATAAGAGGCAAGGAGGCAAAAGCACAGGTATTAATGCAGCAGGCTGACAAACACGCTGCTGACAGCAGCAGAATGGGGGAAATCGCAGAGGGAGCAGAATAATAACCCAGCCAGAGTTAATAATAAAAGCTTGAGAGCATTCTCAGGGCTCTGGAGAATGGATGTGTCACTGGCTCCTTCCTGCCTGGGCCTGGGCACAGGGATTGTGCTGGGTTTGGGGCTGTGTCAACCTCCCTGTGCCCTCTGGGCAATGCCAGCTGCTGATGGGCAAAGCCCAGTGTGGAATGGGGATAATGGGATGGGGGGGTTGGCATGAGCTGATCTTTAAAGCCCCTTCAGCCCAAATTATTCTGTGGCTCTGTGGTCCCAGCCAGGTCAGCACCACCACAGATCTTTGCCCAGAGCTCAGTGCAAATAACAGTCACTGCAGAGATGCAGAAACCTCCATTTTTGTGTGTTTTTAGGCACCATTACTGCAGCTTTCCATGGTGGCAGAGGCTCTGGAAGCCCCCTGAGGTGGTGCTTGTGCAGCATGTCCTGAGCTGTAAGCAGAGCTCATCTCAAAAAAGAGCAGATTCTAACACAAGGTTTTGAGAGCTTCAGCTGAGTAAATACCCCAACACTGAGCTCTTTAACCAGAGTGATGCTCAGAGCAGCTCCCAATTAACCTTTTCCCTTGGTTATTCCAGCAGGCTCCAGGACACAGCAGGAGTGACAGAGCAGTGAGAACAGCACTTTAACCTGTCAGGGCAAATTTATAATTCAGCACCAGGATTAATAGCATGTATCACATTTAAAGTCCTTAATATATGTGGCCAGGCAGATTAGCAGATGAATATGAAATCAGTGCCCCAGCAGCAGGCACAAATTATTCAGGCACTGACTGTCCTACCCTGCAACAAGCAGCAGAGCCAGGGGGCTTTGGGTGCACCAGGAATATGGAGCACCCATAAATCTGTACCCAGCCCACATCCAGCACTGCAAGGCTGAACAGGGATAGGGAATTGTGGTGTTCACATTCTCTGGAAAAATCCCTTCACCCAGGATTTTTCTCCTGGGAAGCTGAGAAGCCTCAGAGAAAAGGAAAACAATTCTTATCTCATTTGCTTCTCCTGTGTTGTGCTCACATGTGCAATGTGTTTGGAGATCATTTACCTACAGGTGATTGTTCCATTGCATTCTGCTGGGAGTTGTTTTCACTCTTTGGCCAATCAGGGCCAAGCTGTGTCAGGACTCTGGAGAGAGTCACCAGTTTTCATTGTTATCTTTTAGCATTCAGTAAGTATCCTTTCTGTATTCTTTAGTATAGTTTAGTATGATATTCCTTAATATAATGTAGTACTATAAAAGAATAAATGAGCCTTCTGAGAACATGGAGTCAGATTCATCATTCCTTCCTTTGTTGGGACATCCCTGCAAATACAATAGGAAATGTCAGTGATTAGAACCTAGAGAGCTTTGTGTTTTCCAGGACACTGTGAATTCCAAACAGCACATCCAGAGAAGCAATTCCCACATTTCACCCAAAGGATACTCAGCTGCAGGGAGAGGCTGTGCCTTCTTCTGGGCTCACCTGAACTCTGCAGAGTCCAGAGGATGAGTTTGGTGATGGAAGTGCCCAAGGCCAGGTTGGACAGGGCTTGGAACAACCTGGGATAGTGGAAGGTGTCCCTGCCCAGGGCAGTGCAATTGGATGAGCTTTAAGATCCCTTTTGACCCAAACCATTCAGTGATTCTGCATTTTCTGACCTTGCAGAGTTGCGGGTGACCATCCTTGCTGAAGGGGAAAGAGGAAAACTGCAGGGTGCTTTTTGTCATTAATGCTAATTTACCAAACTTATAAAACTGCCTGCACCCCCATGGGGGTGGGCTGTTGTGGACATTTTTCTATAACTGCCCCTGAAGGCCTCCAACAAAGACCAGCTTTCATATCACCTCCTGTACTAATATCATCTCAAATTTGTTGTTTCGTGTACAGGTTGTAAAGGCATTACCAGGGCAGGGCCAGCAAAGAGCAGCTGCAGGGCTGGGGATGCCCCGTGTTGGAATGTTGGGGGACACAACACAGATGATGGCCTTGGACCTGGTTAACATAAGAGATTTGATAACAGGATGCCTTGGCAAAAACAAATGGAACTTTGAAAATTACACCTAGATTGGAAGAAGATTAAATCAGACAGGTTTACCACAAAAAGGAAATCCCATTAAACTCTGCAAGCAGATGTTGTTATATGCATAAGTTTGTGTGTTTGATTTTAACCTAATCAATGTAGTACACATTACTAGTCTCCCTAAAATAGTATATAAGTGTTTGTATCTTATAATAAAATCAGGTTCTGATCACCAAGTCACTCTCCCTGTCTCTCTCCATTGCTGCAGCCGCCATCCCCAGGTGTGTGAGTGACACCCAGCAGGGCTGGGCTGGTGACAGGCTTTAAAACCACACAGCTGGGACAGGGAGAAAGCAGAGCCTGCTCCTGGTGCAGCCAGGGTGGGAAGGACTGTGCGAAACAACCCAGCAGCTTCTGCTCCACAGCTGGCCCCAGGCTGACCACAGAGCCCAGCAGTGCCTGTCACTGCGGGGCAAAAAGGCATTGAAATAATGTGTAATGAGAAATATTTTATTTTATTTTATTTTATTTTATTTTATTTTATTTTATTTTATTTTATTTTATTTTATTTTATTTTATTTTATTTTTCTGACACCTGGCTACTTGCTTCCATTTCAGGGATAAGGAGGTGGAGCTGAGAAAGAGCTGGGCAGGTTCTGGTGCTCCTGGGGGCATTGGACATGGACACTCTCTCCCAAAAGCAAAGGAGAGAAACTGCTGGTGAAAATCTGGGATTTCCTCCTGTCATGGTTTGAGCTTGGCACAGAGCCAGTGCCCCCATGAAAATGCCTCACCCTGGTGTCTGCTGTGAGATGTGACCAGGAATAAGCAAAACAGGCTCTAACTTAAACATAAATAACACTTTATTACTTAAAACTATAGGGAAAAAAATAGGAAAGACTATAAGGAAAAGAAAAAAATTGAAAACTTTACAAAAACCACTTTTTTTCTTCCCCACTCTTTGACTTTCTCAATCTAATACATTCTCTCAAAAATACTAACTGCCCAGCCCGGCACGACACTTTAGTATACTCAAACTGCAGTTCATGAAGAGGAACGGAGTCCTTCTTGTTCTATAGGCTTCTGGAAACACACTGAAATCTCGGATGCTTCTTTGTCACTTCGGCACCGCCCGGAAAGTCCATTTGCCGCTTGTGACATGTTCCTTCTATGCTCAGTGCTCTCACTACTGAGACATGGATCAGAGCTGCTTTTAGGGTGGTCTTTTAAGGATGCCTTGTCTCACTCCAAAAAGGCACAGTCTCTGCTTTGGGATATCTGTCCCCCCCATATATTTCCAACCCCCTGGGGCCGGGGGGTCTTCACAAATGAACCCTCCTGGTTTTGAGGCACTGCTTCTCTCTAAATGCAGTTTGTGTCACAGGAACAACTGAGTCCATGGCTACAAGAAAACGTCTAGCCAAAAGGCCACTCCAAATCATCTCTCCCCATCCAATCATCTCCACAAACTCCGGGCCAAAGTTCTTATCTCATATCATCTCTCATCTCTCTTCTTATTCAGCTTCGAGGAGGATTAGCATTTTCGCAAGGCCCCAATCATGTAAGAAAGGGTTAAAAGTTTTCAGTCTCTGTCTGTCGGTCGGCTCCCACGCACGCTGCCTACACGCTGCCGCTGCGGCCGGGCAGTCTTCCTCCCCCTTCTCGCTGGCTGCTCTCCTGTGGGGGGGAAGGGGGGCTGGCTGCTCGAGGGCTCGATGTCTCTTGGGGCTCCCCCACCCTTCCATCTTTGGAGCCCCCCCGAAGCCCCCTCAACTCCATTTCTGTCCAGGCCCCGGGCCTACCACGTGGCTGGCCCCTCCCCCGCCCAGCAGCAGCGGGCCGGGCGAGGGAGAGAGGTCTGAACTCCTCGGCCGACGAGGTCTAAAGAGGAAATGCTAGGGCAGTGCCCTGTTTTTAACTCCTGTGTATTCTCGGAGGTGTGTCCAAACCCCACTGGCTACACCAGGTGTCAGTATGAAACTCAAAACTTTCATTGGTTTGACTACAGCTTCTCAGAATTCTCACTCCTTCCGGGTCAAACCATGACACTCCTTCTTTCCTAATGCCCATCTGCAGCTTGAATGAAAGCCAGCACTGCCTATGCTCACCTGCTCACCTGCACATCTCCCTTGCCAAGGGCATCACCACAGGCTCTCATTCCTGCTGGGACTTCCAGTGGGTCCCACAAACATATTTTACACCTTTGGATCCTCACAAAGTGTTCCCTGTGAGTGCTGGTGGCAGGAATTCAGCCTTTGGGCTGCACAGCCTTCACTGCAGAACTGGACAGAGTAGGCCACAGATTGAATTATTTTTAATTGTTGTTGTTTGTTTCTTTGAATTGTTTTAATTTTATTAAAATCTGTGTGATTTTATCCATGTCAGGTTGCCACATGAGGGAGGCCTGGGTCCCTGATAGCTCAGCCTGTGCAGAAATGAGACAATTCAGAATTACCCTTGGTGCATCCCAGCCCTACCCTGGGGAACTTTAATGTCCCAAAGAGGGATTGGGGTCACCTCCACACCAGGGACATCCCTGTGCTCCTGTTTGAACTGAGCTGCACCCACAATTAACACATCCAGCTATTATTGTTCATTGCATGTGGTGGAGAAGCCTTCATTCATCATTTTAACAAGGATGTTCTTCGTTAAAAGAGCCCATATAGTTTATTTATAGCCTGGCTGAGTTTATCCTGTGCTTTTAGCTTCAGATCCTACCAGACCTCTGCTGTTAAATCTCTCTGCCTTATTTTGGGACCACTCGTCCTTAACCTCCTCTTGGCTAAGTTTATCTGACTGAACTTTGGGAATCATTCACCTGCCTGACTTTACCTCATTATTGAATCTTTGCTCTGGTGCATTCCTAAATATCTCCTCCAAATTAGGGGAATCCTCCTTTGGTTGTGGGAATTGCACAGGGATGGATCCAACTTCCCATGACTGTGATGCCTCAGGGTTCAGCATTTATATTTTTCAGATTCTGTGCTGCTTTAGTGTGTGGGTCTGGGCTTCATATGAGGGGATGGTACTGATCACCTGTGGCTGGGACATGCTGTGGACCTTCACTCCAAGTGCTGATTCCCCTCACACCTTCCCTGTCCCACTGATTTCCATCTCAGCCCTGCCCCACTGCAGCCTTTCTCCAGGGAATGGCCCCACATCCAGCCCCACTTCACTGCTCTCAGTTTATAACCCAGACAACCCAGACTGCTTCCCAACAGCAGTAAGACCTCTCCACCAACTTTTTGCTGCCTGAAGCTTTCCGAGTCACAGAATGTCCTGAACTGGGAGGGACCCACAGGATCACCCATGGCAGCCCCAGCCCTGCCCAGACACCCCAACAGCCCCACCCTGGGCACCCCTGGCAGCTCCTGCAGCTCTGGCAGCCTCAGTGCCCATTCCCTGGGGAGCCTGGGCAGTGCCAGCACCTCTGGGGAAGAGCCTTTCCCTGGTATCCAGCCTGAGCCTGCCTGGCACAGCTCCAGCCATGCCCTGGCTCCTGTCCCTGTCACAGAGCAGAGATTGGTGCCTGTTCTATATTTTGTCCAGGGTCATCAGTACAAATATTGAACAGCACAGAGCCCACATGCTCATCCTTGCAGGAGCTCATTCCAGCATCCTCCTGACCATGACAGGGATTCACAGCTCAGATTCACCACTGGGAAGGTTTAAAGGTCCAGAGAGTGACAGGACAAGGGGGACTGGCTTTATTTAAACTGAAAGAGAGGGGGTTTAGATGGGATATTAGGAAAAAAATCCTTCCTGTGAGGGTGGGCAGGCCCTGGCACAGGGTGCCCAGAGCAGCTGTGGCTGCCCCTGGATCCCTGGCAGTGCCCAAGGCCAGGCTGGACAGGGCTTGGAGCAGCCTGGGACAGTGTAAGGTGTCCCTGCCATGGCAGAGGGTGCAATGAGGTGCTCTTTAATTCCCCTCTCAACCCAAACCAGTCAGTGATCCCATGGTTCTAAGTTTTCCATCTACTTAACATGCACCATGTTGAATTCATTACACTGTAATTCCTTAATTGCAATTAATCTTATTATATCAAGGAAAACATTATCCTCAGACTCATCACAGTGCTTACAAGAACCACACAACCCCTTTGCAAAGCCCAGGCATGCAATTACTAAAATTATTAATTTTATAATTAACCACTTAATTTAAAATTAATAGAGAAGCACCGAAACAACCACTAGAAAATTTTTGGCAGTAGCTGGAATGCACCTTTCTATCCCAAAGCTCCTGGAGAGTAACTCTCAAAGCTCCTTGTGGACTGAGGAATCCTTCCCATTGGTTCATCTGATTTGATATAATTTCTGGAGAAAAATAATGAGGTTTTTATTCTGAAAGGACCCCAGGAGGGGATTTACCTCAGCAGGGCAACTCTACCTGGGCAGGTCTGGACCTCCTCATCTTCTCTCTTTCCTTCCCAGGTAGTGCTGGAAACATTTCTTCTCAAACTTCTTCCTGGGATCCCCTGCTCTGCCTGTCCCACTCTGAAAGAATAATCTGAGGGATTATTCACTCTCATGATCTGCTCCCCCTCCTGCCCCAGGAGAGCTGGAAGGTAAAAATCCACTGCAGAGATCTTGGGAGGAATTTTCTAGTGGGGAGAATCAGCAAAATGAAGATGAGTCTTTCAAAACCATGTTGCTACTCTTCAGCTCTCTGTGCACAGAGGCAGCAGAGGAGCAGGAGCTGTAGGCACTGGGTTTGAAGTCTGGCTGACAGCAGACTAGGGATGCTGGAATAATAGGGAGGCATTGTCAGTGCTCAACAAGGGCTGGAAATCACAGGAAGCTGGAGGAAAAGGAGTGAAAACACATAAAAAATAAAAGGATACAGAGGAGTAGCTGAGTGATGTTTCACTCCCTTGTGATAGTGCAGTGAGAGTGTGGATTTCTGCAGAGTGTATTGAGAATTTTGAATGTGCAGGTGATTCTTTAATTTTTTTAAAAAAAAATTAATGTCTTTTTAGTCAAGAAAAAACCTCCACTGGCCTTGTCTTGATGCTGCAGCTCCTGATGCCTTGCCTGAAAGTCCCTGGGGAAGAGGGAATATCTGAGAGCCACACCTGCTGCCAGAATGCTCTAACTTATTAGCAGGATCTCAGCAGCATCCCTTAGCACCTGCACCAGTGTCAGAGGGAGACAACAACTGCATTGATTTCAATTATCCTTTGCAGGGGGTGCTTAATGCCCAGATTTGTCTCTCCCTTGCAGTGCTCAAAGCAGATTCACACAGTGCAGCTTTAGCAGAAATGTATTTCAATAAAGGTAATGAAGAAGGAATCTTTATTTCCTCCAGTGCTTGTCTGAATTTCTTTCTTGGGCAATATCCCAGTGGGAGCCGAGGCCATGGATCAGGCCTGGGGGCACAGCTGGAAATGAGTTGATATTCCTCACACTGGCACCACACCACACTAAAAGCATTTGGGGCACTCTGAAACAGGTGTAAAAGCATCACTGTCAAAAATTGTGGACTGCATTTATGGAAATGAAAGCCATCCTTGTGGGTGAGGAGTCCCTGAGGGAAAAATCGCTGGAGACCGGGAGAGGATGTGCTGAGATCAGCCTGCCCTGGGTGTGTCCTTGCTCCCACAGTGACCACTGACTGCTGAGATGGTGTCCAGGCAGGGTGGAGCTTCATTCCACGGCCATCCAGAGGTGCCCTTGTGTCACATCTCCATCTACAGAGAGATGCAGGACCTGCCCCAGCCAGGGTGTGTGGCTGGGGGGACGAAATACAGCCCAGAGAGTGGAACTGTCCTGCTGCAAGGATGTGTGTTGTGTTGTGTTCTGTTGTGATTTCAGGGTTTATCCCAGAACCTCGGATCCCTGCCTGATAATTCCCTCCCAGGTGTGTCAGTCCCCTCTCCTTTCCCCTCCCAGCACTGTCTGTCAGTCCTGGCATTCAGAAGGGCATTGAGTGATTGGCAGATTCACAGGATGCCCTCTACCCCTGGGGGGCACTGGGCCATCCAGGTGTCCTTTGTCCCTTTGTCCCTCCCCTCCTGTCCCTGCTTGGTGGCTCCCTGCCCCTTCCCTGCCCCTCTCCCCGGGGTTAAAGGAGCAGCAACCACGGGCTCAGGGAGTTCTGCTGGAGCTGGTGCTGCATTCAGAGGCCTGTGGGCCAGAATAAAGCTCTGGATCCAAACCCTCCATCAGAACCGACTCCTTTCCTTCACCATCGCCTTAAAGCTTCTCTGGCAGAGGGAAACCTGAGGAGCAGCCCCTGTTATGGGGGGAAGCTCCATCCCAGCACCACCAGAGCTCCTGCAGGCCTGGACTTGTCCCCACGGGCCCAGCTGCAGCACCCAGCCAGGCAAAGATGTCTGTGGGGTGAAACACCACACACCCAGCCAGCCAAAAGTGCCTGTTGGGTGAAACACCACAGTGCCACTGTTTGGTTCAGCACCAAGGGCCAGGCAAGCTCAGGCACGTCCCGACTGGCTATATTGGTATTATTCCAATATAGACGTGTTTCACCACTGCCCTGTGCTTGCAGAGAGTCCTGGCTCTGTCCCTGGCTGAAATGTCCCTGCTCCATCCTCAGTGTGCTTCAGGCTCCTGCCTTTGCCTCCAGGGAATCTCATTCCCTGTGATGCATTTGTTGTAATCTCCTGTGTCCACCAGGTTCAGAACCAAAATCAGCCAATAAATATTTGTCTGTTAGAAGGCATGAGCCAGGACCACTGAAGAGAAACATCTTTGTTGGATGTGTTTTTGAGCAATCTGGTCTAGTGGAAGGTGTCCCTGTCCATAGCAGGGGCTGGAGGGAAACGAGCTCTAAAATCCCTTCCACCCCAAACCAGTCTGGGATTCTGTGATCTGTCATTGATGCCCTGTGAGGGCTGACCTAGAACAGAGACTGGACAGAGCTAAAAAGTAAAATAGACATTTATCAAAAGGCCTAAATGGCTCCACCTTGGGCAGCAAGAGCCCAGCCAGGGCTGCACCCAAGATGAACCAAAATGGTCCCAAAATGCACAACTGGGCACAGGGTCTCTCCCTTTGATCAGTGTCGCAGACATCTTTTTGTGAAAATCCTTTTCTTTAGGATTTTCCCTTCTAAGAAGCTGAGAGGCCTCAGAAATAAAATGTAAACAATGGTTATCTGCTGCTGTAGAATGGAACAGGTGTGTCTGTGATTGGGCCATCTTGAATGTTTACAATTAATGGCCAACCACAGACCAGATGGCTTAGACTCTCTGAGCCACAGACCTTTGTTATTCATTCTTTTCTATTCTATTCTTAGCTAGCCTTCTCAAGAAACCTTTCCTTCTATTTCTTTTTAGTACAGTTATAATGTAATATATGTATCATAAAATAATAAATCAAACCTTCTGAACATGGAGTCAACATTCTTGTCTCTCCCCTCATCCAAGAACCCCTGTGACCACTGTCACAGATCAGTTCTGCTCCATTGTGCTGGGACAGTGCCCTGCTGTCCTGGGCTGCAGACTGGAACTGGCCCAGCCTAATTCCAGATCATGCCTGGGCTGCCTTTCTCTCATTTCTTCCTGTGAACCAGCCCTGGTGTGTTCTCCAGGAGCAGCATCTGCCTGGGGTGCAACAAGCAGGACCTTCCCCAGGTATTTCCATTGCAATATCCTTGAAAATGTAACATAAATTGAAAATGTGAAATAAATTACATTCCCTGCAGCTGTGTGATCAGAGAAATGGGGGCACGCCTGCCTCCCAGAGCCATTCCTGGTGTCATCCATGGCATCATCCATGGCATCCTGACCCCCTCACACCCAGGCACAGACCCAGAGACAGAGTCATTACCCAGTCTCCCTGTACCCCAAACTTGCACAGCTCCCCCTGATCCCAAAACAGCTACAAAAGAGCTTGGGTACAGAGCTTGTGGCAGATCCCTGAGCTTGCCCTGGCCTCCAAGGACTCATCATTCCAGCTCCTTCCTGTGCAGGGGACCATGATGAGGTGACAGTGACACATTCACTGTCTCTTCCAGCTGTCCTCTCTGCCAGCCCCATCGTTCATTTGCCCCCTCCAGGACGTGTTGGCTCCCTGGGAATCACTCTGAGTGACAGAGACTTCAGAACTATAAACCACCTCCTTCTGTTTCCTCAGTGAAAGCCTAATTGATGGAACAAAAAGACTTTTGAGGCATGAGAAACATCAGACAGCGAGTTCCCAGGCTGCTCCCTCCTCTCTGCACTGCTCAGCACTGCCTGCAGAGCAATCCTTGCTGGCATCCAGGTGCAGGATCACAGAGCCAGCTCTGCCTTTCCACATGACCCCGGGCACTTCTCATTATCCCAGCATGAGGAAGGATCCCCCCGAGCAGGGGCTCACACTGCCAGGACTCGTTAACCTTCTGCAGCCTGCCTTCAAAAACCTGCCTGAGAGGCTGCAAACATCTACCCTGGAACGGGCTTGCCCAGCTTTTGCTTCTCTTTGAAGGGAATGCTGGAATGGAGGGGTCTGGTGCAGGTTTTCAGGTGGGAATAGAAGCAGGGCAGTTTGCCAAGGGAGGGAGATGCAAAGCTCTCCTTGGAGTTCTCCATGGGTGGGAATGGAGCTGGGGAAGGGTCTGGAGCACAAGGAGGGGCTGAGGGAGCTGGAAAGGGGATCAGCCTGGAGAAGAGGAGGCTCTTGTGGCTCTGCACAGCTCCTGACGGGAGGGGACAGTGGCTGGGGGGTCAGGCTGTGCTCCCAAGAACAAAGAACAGAACAGGAGGAACTGGCCTCAAGGTGTGCCAGGGAAGGTTCAGGTTGGATATTATGGAAAATTTCATCACTGAAAGAGAAGTTGAGCACTGGAACAGCTGCCCAGTGCAGTGGTGGAGTCCTCTTCCCCGGAGGGATTCAAAGGATGAGTGGATGCGAGACTTTGTAATATGGTTTAGTGGGAATGGTGGTGTCTGGTTGAAAGTTGGACTTGATAATCTTGGAGGTCTTTTTCAACCTCAGTTGTTGTGTGATTCTTAGTGACTGAGCCCAGCTGCATCATCCAAGGAGGGACCTTTCCTGGCTACAGGGGTGGCTCCTGTGCCAGGATGAGAACATTGAGTGTCCCAGACAATGAGATGGGGTGGGAAATGATGAGACTTAAAAGCACAGCCCCAGAAATCCCATCTCTGTTTCCTCTCCCTGCTTTCTTCAGCTTTGAGGTGCCTCAGGTCATTGTTTTCAAACTTTTCTTTCCAGTTTGGAGTCTCATTTACAAGGCAGAAGCTGGAGTTCAAAGCAATGCCTGGGAGCCAGGGTGCCAGAGCGTTATGGAAAAAAATAATAATTAGGAATCAGAGGAGTAGTGAGGAAGTTGGCAACTTGCTACAGACCTTTACTAAATTCAGGCCACTGAGCCTGAGGTGTAAACAGCCCTATCTGATTGCTGCATCTTCATTTTCTGGTTTTGATCTTACCTTATTTATTTCAGATAGATAACAAGGAATGTGCTGTGCTGTAATGAGAAAGGCCCATCCTGAGAGCAGGCTGAATTTTGCTGTCACAGCCCCTTGTGAAACCAGGAAACTGCAACAGGAAAGGGCTGCACCTCTTGCTCATCACTGGTCCAATTTTCAGCTTGAACTGCATAAAAATGCAAGAAATAACCTGCTGTCATTAGTAGTCCAATTACAAAGTTCCTCAGACTCACAGAGTGGATTGTCTGCTTACACAAACCTCATTTCAGTAAAACATTTCAGTTAAATGTCAGGATTTGAAGACTCTCACCCACCTTCTCAGGAGCTTTGTCCATCCAAGGCCAGGTTAGATTGGAGTTGGGGTTGGAGAAATCTGGACTAGTGGAAGGTGTTCCTGCCCATGGCAGGGGGTGAGATAAGATTGAAATGAGGATGAGATTGAGATGAGGATGAGATTGAGATAAGGATGAGATTGAAATGAGATGAGATTTCAGGTCCCTTCCAACACAAACCATGCTGTGACCCTGTGATTCTATCAACACCAATGAAAACAGAGATAAAGCCGAACAAGTGCTGAAGAACAGCTCTGCAGTCTGACTCCTTGTGACCAGCCCAGGCACTGTTTGCAAAGTTGAGCCACCAGTTGTGTCCAGGGTTCCCAAATCCCATCACCACCATGGACCGGCACTGAGGACTCTGCAGAGCACAGCTGTTTCCAGCTGCCAGCATTGTTCTCTGGATTCTGAGGTGTCCCTCACCAAGCAGAGAGCCAGGAGGGTTTGAGGTGACACTGGGCACCAGCCAGGCTGCAAAGGCACCTCCTAGGAAACTGTCTGCCACCCTGGAGGATGGGCAGGAATCATCCTGGCTCCTTGACAATACCAATAATGTGGTTAAAGGAGAACAGGAGGCGCTCAGTGATACTTTGGTCAACTTGGTTGTCGCAAACATCTTTTATGAAAAATCCTTTTCTTATGATTTTTTCCTCCTGAGAAGCTGAAAGGCCTCAGGAACAAAATGTAAACAAGGATTATCTGCTGCTGTGGAATGCAACAGGTGCATCTGTGATTGGTCTCATGTGGTTGTTTCTAATTAATGGCCAATCACAGTCAGCTGGCTCGGACAGAGAGCTGAGCCACAAACCTTTGTTATCATTCTTTCCTATTCTATTCTTAGCTAGCCTTTTGAGAAAATGTTTTCTTCTATTCTTTTAGTATAGTTTTAATGTAATATCTATAATAAAATAATAAATCAAGCCTTCTGATGAAACATGGAGTCAGATCCTTGTCTCTTCCCTCATCCAAGAACCCCTGTGAACACCATCACACTTGGTAACATCTAGAAGGATTTGCTGGAAAAAGTTATCTATGGATCAACTTTGCACCAAAGCCACAAATGGATTATTGCTTTATTTCCAGCCAATTTGCTTCTAGCTTGGGCTTTCTAAATTCACCCTGAGTAAGGATTTTAAGCAAAGGAGACAGTCCTTTGGTTTCCTGAGCAATGATTTGTTCCCAGAATTGAGGTTACCAGCAGAACATTTATAGAGGCAGGACCTCAATTGTAACCTCTCAATTGCCTTCAATCCTCTCAGGCCCAGACAGCTTTTCTCAGGGCAGTGACACCTCTGAGGCTGAGACACCTGCACAAAAATCACAGTTTGTCTGGTATTGTGTAATTATAATCAGAGGAACATGCAAGATGTGGTCATCAAAACTTCATCTTTGCTTGGCTGATGTTAAACCAGCCACAGAGAGTCAGAAGCCTGAATGTCTGTGTTAGACTGAGCTGGCCTTCCTAAAGCATGAAAGATTGTTTGCCTGCCTAGAAATGCAGTGTATATGGGGCTGTGTGCATGTTCCAGTAGGGGAGATATCATAAAAATAGGTGGCAGGGAGAACAAAACACTTAAACTGATTTAGAGCAGGGAAGACACAAGATGGCACAAGTAGCATTTCAAGGATGCTCTGTGAAGTTGAGAAACGAGTCATTCCTGCACTGCCTTAAAGCCACAGCCCCCTCCCTGCAACACACTGAGCAGCACAATTGCACCATAAATCCTGGGCTTGCCCAACAAAGGTCCCTGGGCAGTAGCTCATGGGGGTGTCAGACAACCACGGGAGGCATCCTAAAGCTGTCTGAGCAGATTGTGTTATTCCACACACCTCCAAAGGCCCCAGACAAGGAGTTTGCTCTCAGGAGCTGCTCCCTGGGATGGGTTTGCTGTGCAGCTCTCTGGGCCCCGTTGCCATCAGCAGAGTGTCCTGAACACACAGGGCTTGTTACAAAACCCACAGAGTGCTCTGGATGGGGCTGCTGCCTGATTGCTTGGTGGCATCCGCACAGGGACAGGGAGGCCAGAGCTTGTGGAGGACACACAGCAGAGCTGGGGCTGCAGCAAACACCCCTCCCTGTGCTCAGCCACCTCCTGGCAAGAGCTGAGCACCCTGAGCCCTTGCACAGGGCGGAGAAGATGAGGAGTCCTGGTGGTGCTCAGAACCCAAAGCTGTGGCTGCAGAGCTGAGCTGGTGTCCCCAGGAGCCTGCCCTGTGTCCTGCTGGCACCCCGGGGCCTGGCCTGGAGCCTGCTCACAAATCTGTCCTGAATGTGCAGCCAAGCCCTACTCTAATCCCCTCAGGCAGTTCAGGTCTCCAGGAGGAATTTGTAGCTCTGGTTTCTCTTCTCCCTTCCTGCAGCCTTGGGATGATCCCAGGGTGGCAGGCAGCAGGAGCAGCCTTCCCAAGTCACACTGACATATCAGCTCTGGGCTCTCCACTGGAGCATTTCCTCCTCCCCTTCCTCTGGGGTCCCCCACACCAAGGGCTTTGATTCCTTCTTTGCAAAAACGTGCTGTGCTATGATGTTAATGGGAGCCTTGAGACTGCAGCTGGGCCATAACATTATCCTGCTTTCCTTTCTTCCTTCATATCAGAAGCTTCAATTAAAGCACACCTTTCCCCCTGCTCTGTGTTGTCTGGTTGCTCCATTTAATGAGAAGTGTTTTCCAGGTGCTCGTGCTGAAGCACTGAATCCCCAGTCCTACTGCCAAGCCTTTTTAGTGTCTTGCTCACACTCTCCAACAGGGATTTCGATTTGAGATGCTCCTGCCTCCCCAGCTGTTGTAATTAGAAAAGCTACCCATTTTTTTAAAAGGTTGCAGAGTTCACAGGTTGGGCCAGTTGCTGTAAGGGTCGAGTTCTAACTGTTTGTTGTGGAAATCACCTGTTGTTATTAGTTTTCCGTTAGCTACCTGTCAGTTGATGGTTAAGAATTCCCCTTTTTGTCGGGGGCACCCTGCTGCTTCCCGGAGGATAGTACCTGGTGAGGAGGAGGGGACATCGGAGTTGGCATGCAAATGACCTCGGATCCAGCATACAAAGGGAGAAGCCCCTCACCAAACGTAGCAAAAACCTCTAAAAATAATGAGTCAACATGGAATTGAGGGATCAAAGTGATGTCTAGACGTGAGGAACAGAATCCAGTGTTCTCTAAGACCCTTTATATCCCTCACCCTAACCTAAAGAGATGTTGGCTGGAAAGAGGACCTCGAATATCAAACCAAAAAGCAGGGAATGTTTTAATGCTTTCGTGAGGGTGGAACCCTCTGCTCTGCCTGCAGACCAGCAGACACAGCTGCACTCCTCCTCCTCCTCTGTGCCGCTCCTGGAAGCAGCAGCAGTGTGAGTGTGACCCATTGGTTCTCCCCACTCAAGCTGATTTTTAATAAAGGCATTAAAATGTAAAAAGATCTCCTGCCCTGTTTACTTCACCAGCTGAGCGCCTCACCTCATCTGCTGGGTGCTGTGGGCCCTGTGGGAGCCTGGCACAGAGCACATGGGGCTGGCAGTGCCCCAGCTTTGGGCAGGGAAACCCATGGAAAACACATTTCTGAGTGCTGGCCAGTGCCCTGCTGCAGGCCCATCTGCTTCTGCAGGGTTTCACCTTGAGGGGATTTGCCATTTTCACAGACCTGTGTTGAGCTCTGTGTTTCAGCAGTGCCCTCCTGTCCTGGGTGATGGAGGGGGTTGGACGAAGCAGTTCCCATCCCAGCAGGTGCACAGGGGAGGCCACAGGGCTCCCAGCAGGGACCACATCCCCTGGGCTGGCCCTCCACAGCCTCTCCAAAGGGTGCAGTGGCAACCTCAACATTCAGCCTGGAAAACTCCACCGAGGGAGTGGCAGATACACCCGAGCCTCCAACGCCAAAATTCCGTGTGTTTACTTAGAAACCCAGCACAAAAGGCATCCCTGCCTTAATTGCCAGATCCTTTTGACTTCCAGGGATCCTGGAATCACCTCTGTAATTAGCTCCCGTTCAGAAGATGCTCTGCCTTTGTGCCTCGCTCTTCCCTGACCTCGCTTCGAGCTCCCCTAATTGCCTCTCTGGAGCCGGCAGGGCAGGGCAGGGTTGCAGCAGATGCTTCCCAAAGCCCGAGCTCAGCACTGCCGAGGTGCTCAAGGTGTTAATTAGGTCGATAGCCCAATCACCGAGCCGCTGGGTAATGGTCAGAGTCTCCAGCCAGGGCTGCAGCCCGTGGCCGGTGTGTGGCTGCTCCCAACATCCCGCCTGGAAAATCCTCTGGCAAAGGGCACCGAGACCCCCCAGCTCTGCCTCTGAGCTTATCGGGGGCCAGCCTTTGCAGGGAGGCATGTGAAAATGTCAGCACAGATGGAGATTAAGCTGTCTTCACCTCACGTCAAAGCTGCCATCTGCTGCTCTCCTGCACGGCTTTAATCAGGTTTTCTACAGAAAAAAAGAAAAAAGGAAAAAAAAGGGAGTGAGAGGGATGGGGAGGGCCCTGAGCACTCCCTGGACTTTCTGTGCTCGTGTGCAGAGGTCTGGAGAGCTGGAAAGGTTTTGTCTGGGCATTTCCCATGGAAAGGCTCTGTGTGGCTTCCTCTGGAAAGGCAGGAGCGGGCAGCAAGGACTCACATCCTGCTGTATGTAGAGCGGGCAGAAGCAAAGGCACTATTTGAAAAGAAAGCAAAAAAGTGGACCTTGTCCTCCAACACTGGTTTTGTTTGTTTAATCACCCAGCAAAGCCAAGTTTTCAGCTGATGAGGTTCCACCAGGAGCCTGCTTGGTTCCCCAGGTTGATCCCACCCCTGCACTCTCATGAACAATGAGCTGAGGAAGACAAGGGGGTAACAAAAACCCCCAACTAATGGGAGAGTTGGACAGTTTGCTCTACAGTCACATCACAATTTCAGTCTTGCCTTGCCTTCCAAGCCCAATATGTTCAAAGCTAAATATGCCATTGCTAAGTTGGGGACAAATCATTTCAGAGAACACAGAGTTTTTGTAGGGACACGGAGACTGGCTGAGCAGTAACCATATGTGTCCAAAGCCAACGAGATAAGCTGATGGAGGAGCTTCTGACATGGCTCACAAATCACAGTTTGTGTGGAGTGAGGCTTTGCCTTCTCCTGCTGAGCACCTGATCCACAGTAATCTCACAGACTTCCCTTCAGATCTGCTCATCAGCCACTCGTTCCCATCTGGAATTCCCACAGCTGGCCATTCCTTTCCAGACAGACTTCATGCCCACCAAGCAGCATCTCCTTTTTATTTCAAATCATCTCCAAGTCAGCTCTGAATCTGTGCACTTCATTTGTGAGTCTGCTCATCCCAAATCCTGGCAGTCCCTTCCATGTGGAGGTGTCAGCCAGCTTGAGAAGTGTTTTCTGTGTTCCATCATCGGGACCATTAATGAAAGTGCTGAAAGCTCAGTCCATACTGCAAGCATCTTATTTTGACAGTAATCTGTCAATGATTGCTCCATCTATAATTTTCTAACCAGTTTTGCAACTACCCAATAATATATTCACTCAGATGGTATTTTTCTAGCTCATGGAAGTATCAGAGGAGACAGTGTCAAAAGCCTGACTAAAATCAAGATCTATGACATGGTCTGTTTCTTCTCTATCCAGAAGGCTTTTTGCACTGTCATAAAGGAAAATTAGATTGGTTTGACATATTTGTTCTTGACAAATCCATACAGACTGTTACTCATCCCTTTATACTCCTCTGTGAGCTCACAGATAGACTATTTGATTATCCACTTCAGTGTTTTCTGAAAACTGAAGTTTTATAGGTTTGAAAGGGAAGCTCCTGACTCTCTGTCTTCTTATTTAACATTTCAAAGGTTGGCATTTAAAAATGTCTCCTGTCTTTCAAGTTTTGCTGTGCCTCACACAGTGAATCCTTACAACTCTTGGTCAATTCTTCCAATATTTCCCCAGCTTCTGCTGTGGATACCACACAATGAAGTTCACCAAGACACGGGCAAATAAGAACATTGAGATTTTGGGGGGCACCTCTGTATTTCTCTCGTTATTTTCTGTTTTCTGGAGTTGTTCCTTGCATGAAAATAACCCAGTTAAGTGCACATTAATGCCTATCCCAGGTCCCTTGGGGAAACCTTGCTCTGGTGCATCCCTGGGCTGTGTTATAAAGCTGCTTCCACTCCCCAGTACAAACTGGGAGCTGCTGTAGAACTTCCAGTGCTTCCATGCCCTGGTGTGCCCCAGCCCATGGCAGAGTGGCATGGAGATGGCACAGGAATGGGGAATAGCTGGTCCCTTCACTGAGAGGGCTGCAGTTACCTGGAGGCAGCAGCCTGGAGCCAGAACCAGAGTTTTGCAGGACTGGCCTTTGAGGTGACCTTCAGATCAATCAGACTGATGAAGGGAGACAAGCCCTAACTCACCAGCCTGCAGAAGATGTCTTGTCAGCCTGTGGAGCTCTTAAATCATCCTTCTACTTGCAATCCATGGAATAGCCATGTGATCTGTCCTTCAGCATAAAGGCAGCTGCTGAGCTCAGAGAGTCTGAGGAGCAGCAGCACAGCTGATTTCTCTCAAGTCCGAAAGATCCAGCAGCTGTACCTGTCCCCATTTGGCTTCCTAATTTCACCTGCAAGTTCAAAAGCATTCCCAAGAGACTCAGTCTGCAGTCCAGAGCCTGCTGTCATTATCCACGACCCACCTGAGAGAGCAAAACATGCTCTGCTGTGCCCAGAACTGTGCTCCCAGGGGAGGCTAGAGAGGACACTGTTTCCCAGGAAGGATAAAAGGACCTGCTGGCCCTTTGCTTGACTGCTCTTCCTGCCCAAGTCAGATAATTAGGAGCAGCAGTTCCAGCTTTGGGGTTTCTACAGGGGAAGTTGTGATGTCTCCGAGCAGCTGCTCCTGAATTTGCTGCAGGATTTTGGGAAGTTTTTTACTGGGTGGACTTCATAATATAAAGAGGCCACTGTAAAATCTGAACCTCCACTGCTGCTCTTGCTGCCTATGCTGTTACTCTGGGATCTGCTCCACCTTTGTGCAGAACTGCCAAAGGTCATTCATTTGTCAGAGACAATCAAATTTCCCTGCTGCTTCCTGAAAGATTGATGAGGTTTAAACATCTTTTATTTGATCATCTAAGCAGTTTGTGTCTGTCTATAGATTCCCTGTAGCTTGCACTTGGACTTTTATGTTTGTGCACACAGCAAAAAGGAGTGTGCAGGAAAAAAGGAGCATGCAGCATTTCTGGTGTAAAAATATCCCTTGGATTGTGTTGAAGTCCTTTGCCCATCGTGTTTTCCTCCTCAAACCATGACTGTGTTAATCAGGATCACTCACAGGGTTGTCTCAAGCCCAGACAGTATTCACAAGGCTCATTCCCTTCCTTTAAAAACTATTTCAGATAGAAAAGTGCCTTAGCGAGCCATAATTCATATAAGTGTCAGTAGAGGTTCATCTTGAAGATGGAATAAATGATTTTCATTATTAAAAAAAAAGAAAATATTTTATTTTGCAGGGGGAAAAAATCTAAACAAATTCCCCAAACTTAATGGTAATAATGAGGGAAAGGGAGGACTTGCAAATGAAAAAAGTATATTTAAATAGAAACTCCTGCTATTTTTGAGAGTCCCTTGAAAACTGATTACCTGCATTGACCTGTGTCTAAAGCTATTGACAAAGATAAGCAAGGACAGGCAGTAGTCACTTCAGATTGAGTCCTGGTAGTTTGAATTAGATGGACCAAACAAGCTGGAATTATCCATTAAATCAGCAAAATCTGCTTGTCCTTTGCTTTAAAGCTTGATTAATGCTGACAAGCAGAGGACGTGGAGCCAGCCTTCCCCAGCCAAGCAGCACAGGAGATATGCCTGTCCATGGGTAGAGCCCCCCCTGCACCCCCTGTGCTGGAAACTGGGATGGGATTCCAGAGGATCCTGAGTTGTAAAACATAATTTAGGGCTGTGTGTTCTGCCCCCATGTGTCAGAGGTGGGGCAGCTCTCTGCTGTTCCTGGGGCAGTTTTCTTTCTCTCTCCCACAGCCAACCCTCCCTGCAGGAGATCTCTGCTGTCCATGGCCACTGAGTGTCCCTGCAGGGCTGATCCAATCCCAGCATCCCATGGGGAGATGCTCCGCCCAGGGGAGGAGCCAAGCATTCCTCCCTGGATCCAATCTGAGCCTGGCCCAGCACAGCAGCCTTTGCCCCCTGCATTGCCAGAGGAGCAGCTTTCTGCTGCCCTGCATGGCCAGAGGGAGCCCAGGCCCATCTGCAGCAGCCCTGGAGCTGCAGAGGAAAACTCCCCCCTTGTGCAGGATCCCTGCTGCAGCAGAGCCACAGCTGGCACTGCAGGAGGGCTGAGCCCCCATGGATGGGGCTGGGACACCCCCTGACACACAGGGGCCAGGGCCTGTGATCACTCTGGCAACGTTGGTTTGTACTATTGCATTTATATTTTTAATTTTCCTAGTAAAGAACTGTCATCCCTATTCCCATATCTTTGCCTGAGAGCTTCTAAATTTCAAAATTATAATAATTCAGAAAGAAGGGGTTTACATTTTCCAAGGCAAGGGAAGACAAGGCTGCCTTTCAGCCCCCTCCCTTGCCTTCCCTTCCCCTCCTTTGCCTTGCCTTGCCTACCCCTCCCCTGCCTTGCCTTCCTGAGTTAATGGTTGGACTGGATGACTTCAAGGGCCTCTGCCCACCTAAACATTCTTTTATTCCACAAGTCTTTACATCTCCTGGTTGTAACACACACAATCCCTCTTCTCCCAGAACCAGCAGCAGAGCTCAAGCATGAAATAAAAAAATTGTTTCCAATAGGGAGTTTGAGTTAAACAAAAATTGTGCACAAGAGGCAGCAGAACGGAAACCTTTCAGAAACAGTCTTTTAACACTGACTTTAAATGCTTTGAAGTGAAAGGTTCAGATTTCCCTGTATGTTTGCAGGTTGGCTTTGCATTTTTCAAAGCCTCTTCTCCTCTGTGCCATCCCTTGCTCTGCATTATCTTGTTCCTCTTTGCCCTGGGCCATGAATGATTCCAGTTCCAGAGCTGGGGTTTGCCTGCTTGGCCACCCCCTCTCTCTGCTGTGCCCTTTGATGAGTGTTCAACCCCCTCTCCTGGGACATGTGGGAGGGGTGGAACCTCTTCTGGAGAGGAAGCAGGATGTCATTCCCAGGGCTGGATGTGTGATCCTGCTGTGCCAGACCTGAACTGATGCCCTGTGAAGGCTGACCTAGAAAAGAGGCTGGACAGAGCTAAAGAATAAAGCAGGGATTAATTAAAAGCCTCAATGGATCCACCTTGGGCAGCACAACCCAAAATGGTCCCAAAATGCACGACCTGGCAAGGGGTCTGTCACTGTGATCAGTTCTGCTCCATTTGCACCTTGCAGTTCATTGTCCCATCCCAGCTTTAGCCCATGCAGTCCCACCCTGCTTGTTTTTCTCTCTCCAGCCCACGGTGTTTGTGCTCTTGGGCTGAGATTTGGATCATTTGTCCTTGGTGCCCAGCTGGAGCAGGAATTGTTTTGTCTCCTGCTCTGTGCACAGAGCTCACCATCCCCTCATGTGAAGCCCAGACCCACACACTAAAGCAGCACAGAATCTGAAAAATATAAAAGCTAAACCTGAGGCATCAGAAAAATGAGGATTATGGTGCCATTATGGTTCCAAATCTCTCTTGGATGTACCAGTGTGGCTGTTGGATGATGAAATGGTTTTTCTGGTTATGAAAAAAATTCCTCATTCCCATCCATGTCCATGTTAAAGAGTAGCTGACAGGATCCAGCTGCAGATCATGACAGGACAAAGGACACAGTGACAGGGTGAGGGGACATGGCCTCAAGCTGCCCTGGGGGAGGTCCAGATTGGATGTGAGGAAAAATTCCTTCACAGAAAGGGTTGCTAAGCATTGGAAGGGGGTGCCCAGGGAGGTTTGAAGTCTCCACATCTGGAGGTGTCCAGGGAATGCCTGGATGTGGCACTCAGTGCTCTGGGCTGGTGTAACAGTGGGGGCTGGTCATGGGTTGGCCTGGCTGTCACTGGAGGTCTCAGTGATTCTGGGATCAGGTGAGGTGCTCCATCCTCACACACCAAAACATTCCAGAAGCCCTCTCCTGAAAGAGAGCTTGATCTCTGCAGGAGCCACTCCAGGCTGGAAGAACTGGACTCATGGATTGATGAACTTATTTTTACAACTAATTTTTAAGGCAATTCTTACACTTCCTGGTTTTGGGGGGCAAAGCACAACCACAGGATCCCAGGATCACTGGTATTGGAAATGTCCTCCCAAGTCAGTGAATCCAACCTGTGCCTGATGCCCACCTTGTCCCCAGCCCACAGCACTGAGTGCCACATCCAGGCCTTCCTTGGACACATCCAGGAATGGAAACTCCACCAATGCCCTGGGCATTTGTCACTGTGATATTTTCTGAAAAATTCCTGCACCAGGATTCTTTTCCTGGGAAGCTAAGAAGCCTCAGAGAAAAAGGAAAACAATTATCTGATTTGCTTCTCCTGTGTTTTGCTGCTTTGGAATGTGGTTTGGAGATTGTTTATCCAACAGGGGGTTATTTCATTGGTTTCATGTGAACTGTTTTTACTTAACGACCAATCACAGCCCGGTGTGTGGGAGTCTGGAGAGTCACAAGTTTTTCATGAGTATCTTTTCGCCTTCTGTCTGTATCCTTTCTGTATTCTTTAGTATAGTTTTAGTATAGCATTCTTTAATATAATATAGTAAAATAAAATAAAAAATTAGCCTTCTAAGAACATGGAGTCAGATTCATCATTTCCTTCCTGCCACAGGGGACCCCAAAAATACCACAGACAGCCCCTTCCAGAGCCTGGGCACCCTTTCAGTGCAGGAATTCTCTTGAATTGCCATGTCCATAAGCCCCTGGCCCACTCCTCCTCTGGTGGAAAGACTGCCCTGGCAGTGCTGGTAGATTTTGCTACTCTTAGGCCCCAGCCCAGGCTGGAGAACCCTGAAATATCTGTGGCAGCTCTAGCCCTCCTGTTTCCAAGGAAAATGCCCTGTCCTGTCACCATCATATTTTGTGGAAAAATCCCTTCGCCAGGATTTCTCTCCTGGGAAGCTGAGAAGCCTCAGAGAAAAAGGAAAACAATAATTATCTCATTTGCTTCTCCTGCTTTGGAATGTGGTTGGAGATTGTTTATCCAACAGGTGAATTGTTTTGACTTAATGACCAATCACAGTCCAGCTGTGTCAGGACTCTGGAGAGTCACGAGTGTTTCATTATCATCTTTTATCCTTCTGTTGGTATCCTTTCTGTATTCTTTACTATAGCAGAATAGAATAGAATAGAATAGAATAGAATAGAATAGAATAGAATAGAATAGAATAGAATAGAATAGAATAGAATAGAATAATAACATAATGAAATAATAGATTAGCCTTCTAAGAACATGGAGTCAGATTCATCATTTCCTCCTTTGGGGAGGAGGAGGACTCTGGGTGGAATCTGAAAATGCCCCACTGTCCTGCATCCCCCTGAGCACCTACACTCAGGATCCCTCCAGGACACTCCCAGCACTTCCCCAGCTCCCTGTGGTCTGGGGGAGGCCTGGGCAGTGCCTGGGGAAGGAGGAGAGGGCAGCACAGGGAGGGAGAAGGCTTTGAGAAGAGATCACAGAATCCTTAATGTTGGAAAAGACTCCCAAAATCATCAAGACGAGTTTTCCTCACACTTTCCTCAGCCAACAAAACCAGGCAGCCAGGAGGTGATACATCCTTCCTCCCAGGCTGAGACCAGCAGCATTGCCAGAATATTGGAGAACTTAAAATATTTTTAAATATCAAAAACAAACTTCTCCTTGGACAGCTTGGCTTAGGATGATGGGAGAAGTTTCACAGCAAAGAATTTTTGAAATGTTTTGCTACAGGAGCATCAAAAAAATGTTGGTTAAACTTACTGGGCCAAAAGCTTTGGTTGCTGGGGTGCTCTGGACAGAAGTTGTCTTCCAGTTCAAAAGGAAAACATGTATTTTATGATGAATTGAAATTGAAAATACAAAAAACAGAATTGTTGAAAAGGATGTATTTCTCCTGTTAAAAAGAAAATAAATCAAAATAAACATTGAATAAAAAACCAGAAACATTTTCAAGCAGGGAAAAGTTCCATTTAGAAAGTGCCAGAACTGAATGCTGTGAATAATTTAAATGAAGGATTCAGCTCTGAGATTAAAAAATATCTCATTGTTGCCAGATACACACTCTGCCCTAAAAGCAGCAGGAAGAATTCCGATGTTTGTAGTGAAATACTCAAGTCCAGGGATTTGAACAGCAACATTGGTGTCTGAGCTGAGATCCAAACCAGCTCCAAACCCAGGCCCCCAGCTCAGAGGCACTGGGATGAGCACAGAGCACACAGGAAGGCTGGGACAGAGGCAGGAGCAGCTCCCTGAGCACAGCAGAAATAATGAGAATTTATTTTTGAGGCAGTTTGGTACCAGGCTCTAACTCCTGGGATTTTCCAAATGAATCAGGAAAATAACAGGAAGCAGGGTTTCAATGCAAAACCAACATGTGATTTTTGGTTTTCTTTGGAGTTGTCACAATTTCCACTCTTGCCAGGGTCTTGTAGCTGGATTTGGCTTGAGGAAGGCAGGCCAGCAGGTCTGGAGGGCTGTAAGAGCACCAGGAGAACAAACCTGGAGAAGCTTGCAGAATTATGGAACATTTGATGGATAACAGCAGTGCTGGGGAACACGTGGAGCACAGAGCAAAGCAGAAAGGAAGCCATAATTAAATATTCCTGAGTACAACCCCCAAATTACAGTGGACTAAGAAGTAAGCAAATGACACCCTGGAAGAGAGCAGCTGATTCTGAGCTGATTATCATAATGTAAATGCCAACAGCAATTTACTCAAATCACAGAGGTTTATTTGCGGTGTGGAAAGTGGGTTTAGTCCTAATCAAAATAAAATCAATGTATATTTCAAAACAGATTACTGCTGGTAAACAAAGCAGCCATGATTGTTATTCATTATCTTCATCAGCACCGAGAGGCAATAATTTCTGTTACTACTTAATTACAGAGAAGTTAACAATTAATTAAGGAATGTGGTGATAGCCAGTGATTTGGGGAATGGAGAGGAGGTTGTCCTCCCTTACTGTGGTTTTGTTGCCTCAGCCCAGCTCAGACCATGCCTGGTGACACTGCTGGGTGGTGGCAGCTCGGGGAGCAGAGGCAGGGACAGGCTGCTCCACTCCTGCCTCCCCCTCCCCATTTCACAGCTGCTCATGCCCTGCCTTTGGGGGGTCCCCAGAGTCCCAGCCCTGGCTGTCAGTGCTCAGCCCTCCCCTGGCTCAGCCACCAGGGCTTGCATCTGTGCCTTCCCTGGAAATCATCACACATTTGGGACTAAAATCTCCTTGCTGGGAGTGGAAGGAGCTGGAAAGAGATGGGTTGGGTAGGGCAGGAGGCAGAGCAGGGCATCCCCAGGACACCTGCAGCCACCATAGGTGCAGGGATGCTCTGGGATTGCTCACCTCTGTCTTGGTTTGAAAAGCCTCCTCCTGCTAAGGAAGGCAGCAGCCTCCCTGAAATGGAACATGCAAACCCCCTCCCTCCAAATAATAATAAAATAAAAAATTAGAAATTAAGGGGCTCTCAGGCAAAGATATGGGAATAACAGTTCTTTATTAGGAAATGTAAAAATACAAATGCAATAGTACAAACAAAAAACCAAACCACTGACAGAGTCAGAACAGGACTTGGCACCCCAATATGATATGGGAGTAGGAATAACAGTTCTTTATTAGGGAAGAAAATTAAAATAAAATTAAAAATGCCGTAATACAAACCAACCCTGCCAGAGTGATCACAGGCCCTGGCCCCCTGTGTGTCAGGGGGTGTCCCAGCCCCATCCCATGGGGGCTCAGCCCTCCTGCAGTGCCAGCTGTGGCTCTGCTGCAGCAGGGATCCTGCACAAGGGGGGAGTTTTCCTCTGCAGCTCCAGGGCTGCTGCAGATGGGCCTGGGCTCCCTCTGGCCATGCAGGGCAGCAGAAAGCTGCTCCTCTGGCAATGCAGGGGGCAAAGGCTGCTGTGCTGGGCCAGGCTCAGATTGGATCCAGGGAGGAATGCTTGGCTCCTCCCCTGGGTGGAGCATCTCCCCATGGGATGCTGGGATTGGCTCAGCCCTGGAGGGACACTCAGTGGCCATGGACAGCAGAGATCTCCTGGAGGGAGGGTTGGCTGTGGGAGAGAGAAAGAAAAAACTGCCCCAGGAACAGCAGAGAACTGCCCCAGCTCTGACACATGGGGACAGAACACACAGCCCCATTTCCAGCCTAAGAGAAACCCACTCCCAAAACAGCCCCAAGAGTCACATGGGAGCAGTGAGGCACCCAAGAACTGTTCCTTTATCCTGGTTTGTCCCTTCTCCTTGGCACACAAGTTGTCAGCTCAGAGAGGATCCTCAGGAGGCTGATCCAGGCCTGTCTCTGTGGTTTGAGTGCCCAGAACATCTCAACCCAACACCGTCCCCAGCTGTCCTGAGACTGAAGGAAGAACTCATGGGACAGTTGAGTTGAGTCAGTCAGTCCCAGAGTCAGTGTGATCCTGAATCCCACTTCCCAAGGTGTCACCCCTGTCCCTGCCATTCCAGGTGCCCAAGGTGAGGAGCCCAAACCTGTCCCCTGCATGGAGGGCTGAGCTCCCAGCAGAACCCCAGCTGCAGAGAGCACACATGAAGCACAAACAGAGGACTCTTCAACTAATTAAGTTGAAAAAAGTGTATCTATTACAGCACTGGACACACATGGAATAATTTTCAAACTTGTGTAAAAATGTCACAAACTCCTGCTCTCTGTTTATCCAAGAAGGTTTTACATATTCAGATTGTTTCCAGGATCGTTTCTACGATGCTTATTATATAAACATTAGCTTTCACCTCATATTATAATTAGCTGAATGTCCATTATGGCTGCCCTCTTTAATTGGGTCAGTGGGCTTTTGGGGAGGAAGTAAGACCTCTTCCTCATGGTAAAGCCCCTCCCAAGGGCTCCTTGGCCTGCTGGTCACAGTCCAAACCTCCTCTCACTCTCAGAATCCAGTGGTATTTATGGCTCCTGCCCTTTTAGAATACTTCATGTATCACCTGTCATTGCCAGCCTTATTTCAGTTATCCCCACCTGGTCTTTGCTAACTACATTTCTAACTTAACCCCTTCTTAATTAAAATATATCTAGCTTTCACTATCTTAGCTGCATCCCTAGCTCAACCCCTTGACTTACACGTCCTTTTGAACCCTGCTGGTCCATCCAGAGGCATCAATCCTGCTCCTGGGACCTTGGGAAGTGACTTTAATGGCAGCCTTGCCTAAAGATTTTCCTAACTCCTGACTGCAAAATTGGTGGCCTGACACCAGGAGCTCCGGGTTCAGGGGGTCCTCAGTGTTGGGTTTATTGCCAGAGACTCTAAGTAATTGTTTTTAACAGGATTTTCCTTATACTCTGTTGCAGGAAAAGTGGCCGATTTATATTCATTGTACTTTATAAATGTTCCCACCACAACAATTGTTCTTGATTATAGTGGACTTTGTTTTCCTTTGAATTTAATAGCAAGAGAAAAATGACATATGACAGAAATCTAAATAACATTCTGCTCCCCTCCTCTCTGGTTTCTTTCTAAAGTGTGAGCCATAGAATTGAAGAATGATATTGTTCCCAAATATCTTGGTTTATTTTTTTTTTTTTATTTTTGGAATGGGGAGAAAAGCGCATTAATGAGTTGGATTTTCCATAGTGCTGATCAACTGAGTTTTTCCTTGGGTTTTCATATCCTTGACAGCTCAAAACATCAGGCCCTATTTTTTTGTAGGAAAAGTTTGACTTTGAGGGACAGGAAGCTGATTGCCAAATATGCATTAGAGATTTTGTTTGATAAACTGGATTCAGGATGTAATCATAGCTTTCAGTATATTTTATTCAACTAATTTCTTGAAGGAGGTTGTTTAGGAGGGTGGACCTTGTAGGATTTATGAAGGTGTAACAGAGTCTGTTTTTTATTGTAATTCAATTAATTTAATTAATTGAATTAAAGAGAAGGCTGGAGATGAAAGCATTTGGAATTGTCACCCCGATTTTTTAAGTTTTTCTAAGCCTTCTGATGTTGACATTGTTGTAACAAACTTTCTCACACACTTCATGTAAATAACTTATTGTTTTGCATTCTTTTATGGAGGAGGAGAAATTTGATGGACTTTTGGTTTGTCCAGTGTCATTGGAGAGGTGGCACTGTCACCCTCCAATCCACTGCCACTTTTGGAAAACTATAAATGTTGGAGTCAGAAAAATAAAGGTCCCTTTTTTCCCTTGGAAAGAGCAGCAAGTCCATGTCGTGTTATTTCAAGTCTTATAGTGACATGGATTGAGCCCTCCTGGTCTCTCCTTAGTCAATTTTTGCCATTAACATTACTGAGAGCCAACCCAGGCTCCTCTGAGCACTGAAAAGTCACTTTTTTCAGCCAGCTAATGGGTTTTATCCTCACAAACACCATGCAAATGTGTTTTCTGAATATGAGGTGGATGGACCTATCACCTCCTGTTACATCTCCCTCGCTAGCCAGGGCTGCAGGAACCTGCAGAACAGAGAAATCTCATTCCATACATATCCTGGCAGGACTTCTACACCTCCCTAGAGGTGTCTGATTGAACCTGCTATTGCCACAGATAGTATTTAGTGTGCTACAAGTGGAATACATTCATATTTTCCTGCAATGTGCCTCTCACCCCAGGGTTTTGGCTGCCTTCATCTGCATGCTTTTAGTCTGCATTGTACTCAGCCTGCGTGGGGAAATCATTGTTTCCTTTGTGGAGGGAGGAGCACTCAGCCCTGGCAGCTTGGAGTGTTTGGGATGTGAGGGACAATTTTTAGGCTCTTTCTGCCATTCCTTACCCATTAATGAGCCTTTGTTGGAGCTGTGTGTTCCCACAGGGCAGGAATCAATGGGATAAATGTTGATCCCAGCTCCAGCCTCTCAGTGCTGCCCTGAGCCTCCCAAGGAGGAGCCAGCAGTGCTCTTGTGATCTGAACCCTCAGTGTCAGATTAGCCCCTTTTCTGACCCAGAGATGGGGCAACTGAGAGGTGTTTCAAAAACTTTTATTCCATTTTCAGTCTCATGAGAAGGGTGAGATAATACAGACGTTATAACTCACACCATCATAATCAGAAGCCAACTATTTCCCAATTACAAAACATTATAAGCATTTCTTGGCTTATCAGCTTTAGCTACACCATGTTGTAAATGTACCCCAAAACACACTGGAAGCCCTGGCAGATTTGCTCTGGTGCATCTCCATGTTCCCTCTGTTCCCCTCCAGGTGGTTTGCTAATTGCTGCTGCTAATTAGCCACAGGGGCCAGGGAGAGCCCTGTTGAGTACTAATGTTCACCCTGGGCCATGCCACCCATGGCTTTGGTAACCCCCACTTATGGCTTTAGTGTTCTTTAGTATATTATATTACATATATATATATATATACATATATATATATATGTTATGTTATGTTATATTATGTTATGTTATGTTATATACTATAATAAAGTAATAAATTGTGGTCATGCTCTGGCACTCTCACAGCTGAAATCTCTTGTCTCCCTGCTTTGGGACTTGTAGAATCTTTCAGCTTTCTCTTTTATGGCTGTTCAGGAGCTGACCAAACATATCTGGTTTCCCAAAAGCCGTGGGCAGAGGGTGCAGAGCAGCTCAGTGAGCAGCCAGCAGGAGGGGAGGCGGCTGAGCCACTCTGTGCCCCCTGCCTGGGTCGCTCGACTGGGCTCTTGCTGGGGTCTTTCTCCTCCAGCTGCCTTTGGCTTCTTGCTGCTCCTCTTCCTCCTCCCTCTCCTGCCTGTGCCACCTCCTTTTCCAGCCAGAACAGTGCTCCTGTTCTGGAGGATGAGCAGCAGCACCCTGGCAGTGCCTGCTCCAGCATCCCCTGGGAGATTGTGGCATTCACATTCTCTGGAAAAATCCCTTCACCCAGGGTTTTTCTCCTGGGAAGCTGAGAAGCCTCAGAGAAAAAGGAAAAAGGAAAACAATTCTTATCTCATTTGCTTCTCCTGTGTTGTGCTCACATGTGGAATGTGTTTGGAGATTGTTCACCCACAGGTGATTGTTCCATTGCATTCTGCTGGGAGTTGTTTTCACTCTTTGGCCAATCAGGGCCAAGCTGTGTCAGGATTCTGGAGAGAGTCACCAGTTTTCATTATTATCTTTTTAGCATTCTGTAAATATCTTTTCTGTATTCTTTAGTATAGTTTAGTATTCTTTAATATAATATAGTATCATAAAGTAATAAATGAGCCTTCTGAGAACATGGAGTCAGGTTCATAATTCCTGCCTTTTTCAGGGCACCCTGCAAATACAATAGGAGCTGACACAGCTGCTCTCCCAGTGCTCAGCAGCTTTCTTGACTCTTTTCTCTCTCCACACCATCAAAGAGCAGGCAGCACCCCCAGCTTTGATGTTTTCATGGGAAAAAGGTGGAAATCAGACAAGGATAAATGGGAGAGAGATCTCAGGCAACTTAAGCAACAGTCAGGACATGAGCAGAGAAACTTGGTGGCCACAGTGACACCTTTTTTCATAAAGTACTGCCCAGATCTCTCTAATACCCTGGGTTTTAAGTTTTTCTGTTCTATTTTGGTGTGCAGCTTTTAGCTTTGTCTTAATGTTACTGGGATCTTTTCACACACCAATCCTATCCTAGCTGGAGACTCAAGGACAATCCCTTCAAACTTCAGGCCCAAAGCATCAACAATGTGAGAAGAGGAGGGCAGGCAAGCAAGCAAGGAGGATGAAATGTCATCATTTGAAGCTATTAATAGGGCAGTTCACTCCTGTATGCAAATGGACTAAAACTTATCAAAATGTGAGATCTCATGGCCAAGCTCTCTTTTGCTGCCATCTTGGAGCCATCCAGGCACTGCCAGGGTGTGGCCTTTGAAGGCACCTCAATAAATCTCCACTTTATTCCTCTGAACTCTGTCTAGCGTCTGTTCCAGCTCCCTGAGGCATCATCCTGGGTCACCCTCAGTGTCTGTGGTGCCTCTTTCCCCCATGGGCAGTGCCTGTGCATGGTGCACTCCCAGCTGCCACTTTCCAGCTTGGGGATATTTGCCAGCACTGAGTGTCCTGCCCTGGCTGTACAGTTTGGGCTGCCTTGGACATCATGGTCAGAATGCAGTCCTGTCTCCCAAAATCAACATGGTTAAGGAAAGAGCTGATGAAGGATGAAGGGAAAAGGGCTGCTGAGAGTCTCCTTTGAGTGTCTCTTTCCAGGCTGGCAGAGCAGGATGAGAACTGGGTCTTGGATTGCTCCCAGCCTTGTTCAGGGCAGTAATTCCAGCCCAGGGGCTGAGCAGAGGTGGTGCCACAGCAGTAATGAATGGGGCTGGGAGGTTGTTCAAGGGAATGAACAGTTCACAGAAGCCTTAGGGCTGAAAGGGGCCTCTGGGGATCATCCAGTCCAACCCCTCTGCCCCCAGCAGGAGACACACAGGTGATTTTGGGATGCCTCCACACCCTCCCTGGGCACCTCTTCCACCCTCAATGTAAAGAAATTCTCCCTCTTGTTCAGGTGGAACTTCTTGTGGTTTAGTTCATGGGCATCACAAATCACAAAAAAATGTTTGTTCCACAAAAAGCTTTGGTTTGTGGGGAACAAGCTTTACCTGCCTGGGAGCCACAGTGGCTGGAGGCAGACAGAGACATCCCACCAAGGGCATTCCTCTCTCCCCAGCACCTGGAGCACCTCAGAAGTATCCAGGCCTCTGTCCCTGCATGATGCAGGGAATGCAGGAGGCTGCACTTGAGGGAAAGCTGTGGAACAGGAGAAGCCAGGCTCTGAAACACAACATCCCCTGAGGGCCAGACCTCCCCCCTTCACACACTCTGAGCAGCAGGTCCCTGGGCCGTGTCCCCTGAGGCCTGGCCTCAGACATCCCTGGAGGCTGTTCTGCCTCTCTCCGGAATTCCATTTTGGGTTTGTGAACGCTTTGAGGGACATGCAGCGTATCTTGTAATGTGCTTGGCTCCTGCTGGGGATGCCCTGCCTGAGAGCTGCTGAGTGCTCTCAGGAGCACAGATCATTTTAGAGGAGGACTCTTCTCTCAGCCAAGGGTTTCCAGGCTGGGAAATGAAGGAACCAGGCCTGGCCCTGCCCTCTCTGCCCAGCCAGGACCATCAGAGAGGCTCATTTCTCACCATCCAGAGCCCTTGTACCATTCCAAGGCATTCCTTGTCCCACCAGCTCTTTTTCAACACCACCCAAGAGCAGAGCCAGAGCACACCTGGGACACTATGCTGCGTGCCAGAGGCTGCATTTTGGGAGGAGGCTGGCCCGGCTCCTTGATAAAGGTGTTGAGCTGTCTACCCCTGGCCCTGTCCCTGCTCAGTCCCACAGGGCATCCCCAGCTCAGGCACACCCTGAGGAAGGAGTGGAGAAGATAAATGTGCGAGTATTTCTCAGCGTTTTAAAATGAAGATAGAAGTGCTGAGAAGGCAGTTCTGTTTGGTCTCTTTGATCTATTGAACTGCATTTCCCCCTTGCCTATGCATCAGATTTTTTTGTATTTCTGCTTTCCCCTGCCTGTGCTGACCAGCCACAGACATTCTGCTAACACCCAGCAGAGCTGGAATCCCAAAACTCCCATCACCCAGAGCTGGCAAAACCAAGGCAAAACCTGATCAGAGAACCACAGAATGAGCTGGGATAGAAGGGACCCTAAAGATCACGAGCAGGAAAAGTCCTGTAAGGCCTTGGAGGGCAGGGATTCCCCCAGCCCTGCTGTGCCCCCCACCGTGGGGGTCTCTGTGCTCTAAGGAGGCTCCTCCTGCTCCTCCTTCTGGAGAAAAGGAGACTCAGGGCTGCCCCCATCACTCTCTGCAGCCCCTGAAAGGTGCCTGTGCTCAGCTGGGGCTGGGCTCTGTCTGCAGCAGCACTGACACAGCCAGAGCACACAGCCTCAGGCTGCACCAAGGGAAATACAGGCTGGAGATCGGGAAAAAGCTTTTACAGAAAGAGTGATAAAGTTCTGGCATGGCTGCCCAGGGAGGTGGTGGAGTCCCCATCCCTGGGTGTGTTTAACAAAGCCTGGATGTGGCGCACTGGGTGCCAGGGTTTGGGTGAGGGGTTGGGGCTGGGTTGGACTCAAGGATCTCGGAGGTCTCTTCCAACCTGGTCATTCTGGGAGTTCTGTGAAATCTTCCCTTGGCAGAGCATCTCCCAGCAAGGCTCTGCTCCCAGGGAGGCTCTCAAGTGATGCTGAGTTTCAGGCTGTGCTGGTGACCTCCTTCCCTGCCTCCTCCTGCAGCTCTTTGCTCTGTCTGGCTGCCAGAGGCACAAATCAGACTTGCAAGAGTTCAGGGCTATTGCCCAGGTAATTATATTTACCTTGGAGTCTGGCTCTGTTAGGACTGAGTGTAAACCCAGGCTGCAGTGGGGTGGTCAGTGACTGTCCCTGCATGAATTTATTGCTGCTGTGGAGTGACACTTTGTGCTGTTATCTGCTGTGGGTTTCAGCCTTTTAAATGATTCTGGAATTCAGGACACATTTGGCAGCTAAATCCTAATGGGCTCATTCCTTGTCCCACCATTTCACCATCTTCCCATGCAGGTTTATAATTACAGATGGGATTTTGACAAGTCACTTTCTCTGTAATGGCAAATTTAAGCTCCCTGATGTGAATCAGAGGAAGCCACGATGATTTTGCAATGCATATTTATTAAGGGTAGTGGTAGCTGGAGTCACTTTCTCTCCCCAGAGCTGCATTCTGGAATTTATCTGCTACAAGTCCTGATTTTTAGTGAAAAATGGATTTTACCTCCTCACACACACAAAGCAGCATAATCCCTATTGCTGTTGATACAGAAATGCTCATTTTATGAGCATGCAGAGGACACCTACCAGTGTCCAAGAGCTCCAGGAGCTCCAAGAGCTGGAGAGGGACCTGGGACAAGGACCTGGAATGCCAGGACAAGGAGAATGGGATCCACAGAGCAGGGTTAGATGGGATATTGGGAGGGAATTGTTCCCTGTGGTGGTACTGAGGCCCCGGCACAGGGTGCCCAGAGCAGCTGTGGCTGCCCCTGCATCCCTGGCAGTGCCCAAGGCCAGGCTGGGCAGGGCTGGGAGCAGCCTGGGACAGTGGAAGGTGTCCCTGCCAATGCAAGGCTGGCACTGGACAGGATTTAAGGTCCCTGTGAACCAGCCCCTGCCAGCCTCTCCACCCTCACAGCCCCCTCCCCACAGCTGTTTTAGCACCTCTGCAGACTCACACATCTGGAAATCCCAGGGTCCCTGGCCACAGGATCCTTCCCTGGCGCCACCAAACCCAGCATGGACCTTTCACCCTGAACAGAGATCTCTGCCGTGTGTAACAACATTTGGGCACCTCTTCAACTCTTCTTTTGTCGGGAACTCTCGCTGGTCACAGTGACCCCAAGAAAAGTTGGAAAGTCTCTCTTCCCAGCCCGGCGCTTGAAGAAGCAGTCAGGGCTCTTAATTTCTTGGTCTCAAGGTTGTTTATTGTATCTTATCTATAAAATTCTTTCTCCTGCCCTGCCAAGGTGCATCCAGCACCTGGGCAGTTCCAGGCACTCTGCCTGCCCCAGGGCAGTGTTATGTCTTTATACTAAAAACTACCTGTACAAAGTTTACAATTACTTCCCAATACCTATCACCTATGTTAGACAGTGAGCTTCTACTCTAAACCAATCTGTGAGTGCCACCATCACAGCAGAAGATGGAGGCCAAGAAGGAGAAGGAGAAAGGCTGGACACGCCCAGATTCCTCCATCTTGCCCCCCTGAACCCCCATACTAAAAACCCCAAAATCTACTTTTTCACCTTGTGATAAGTTCACTATCATTCTACTTAATTTGTCATGGCTTGCAGATCTTCATATAAGGTTGGTAATTTGCTCCATGGGTCATAACCAAAACCACAGGGGCATCTTGGGCTCTGTGCCAGGGTCTCTGAGCCCCTCCAGGGATCTTGGCTGCTCAGGACAGCCAGAGGGATGTCCTGGGTCCTGACATTCTTTTTGGCCAAATTTCTGCCTTGGTGCCTGAATTGCACCAAATCCTTCTGCTCCTCACACCAGGGCAGCTCTCTGAAGAGACTCAAGCAATGGAGGCCTTTACCCCAGTCCAGACCAATGTAATGGGGAAAAACTAAAAATTTCTGGCTAAATTAAGAAGAAATGAAAGTGCCGCTTTTGGCTTGTCCCCGCACCCTGACAATTCCTGCCCTGGATCAGTCAAGGACAAGAATGCCCTAGGAGCCACATTCCTTATGAAAATGTGATAATTTTCCCTCCCTAATGTTTTCCAGGTTGAAAGCCCTGCACTCCCATTATGGCAAAGAGCTCAGATTTCTACATTTCCCTATATTCTGTTTTCTTCTAAAGGTGTTTTTTTATCTGAATTTTATTCATCTGAATGAAAATGGAAATGACCTGCTCGGCTCAGGCAGGGACGGCCCTGTTCCAGCAGGGCTGCACTGTCCCAGTGCCACATTCCCATCCAGGGAAACTCTCCTTGCTGCTGGCATTTAGGGGCTGTTCAGTGGCAAATTAATATTTCAGCAAAGCTTTCCTGACTCTAACTCTGGGAGAGAAATCCAACTTTTTCAAACCCAGAGCAGCCCAGGGTGCTGGGCATTTCCTGGGACACAGCTCTAGGGAAAGCCAGGATCACTCTTCCTTGTCACAATTTGTCCTAAAAGGAGTTTTGCTGACACTAAAAAAGGGAAAAAATCAGCCAGACAGACTGAAGGAAGTGCAGAACTCCCAGCATTGTGCCTGAACTGTGCATTTACCTTGCTCCTGGCCATGCTCACAGGCTCCATCTCATCCACAGGAATAATTAACGAGAAATAAAAACATCTCTATATAAATTCCACATGCTCTGCAGCATTTTTACAGGGATGAGGACATGACAACAACAATTAAGCACCAGAATGACTGGAAATGGTCTCCCTGTGGTCACAGGGAGGATTTTTCAGACAGGCAAATTTAATACCTGCCAAGGATTGGGGTTTAGCACCCCTAGGACCCCACACTGCAACATGAACTGCCCTCAGAGTGCAGCTCCTCACTTCTGACCATGGTGTGCAACGTCTGGCATCCTCTGTGCAGATCCATGTCTGAGGATGGAAATGGGGCTGTGTGTTCTGTCCCCATCTGTCAGAGCTGGGGCAGTTCTCTGCTGTTCCCGGGGCAGTTTCCTTTCTCTCTCCCACAGCCAACCCTCCCTCCAGGAGATCTCTGCTGTCCATGGCCACTGAGTGTCCCTGCAGGGCTGATCCAATCCCAGCATCCCATGGGGAGATGCTCCGCCCAGGGGAGGAGCCAAGCATTCCTACCTGGATCCAATCTGAGCCTGGCCCAGCACAGCAGCCTTTGCCCCCTGCATTGCCAGAGGAGCAGCTTTCTGCTGCCCTGCATGGCCAGAGGGAGCCCAGGCCCATCTGCAGCAGCCCTGGAGCTGCAGAGGAAAACTCCCCCCTTGTGCAGGATCCCTGCTGCAGCAGAGCCACAGCTGGCACTGCAGGAGGGCTGAGCCCCCATGGGATGGGGCTGGGACACCCCCTGACACACAGGGGACAGGGCCTGTGATCACTCTGGCAGGGTTGGTTTGTACTATTGCATTTATATTTTTAATTTTCCTAATGAAGAACTGGTATTCCTATTCCCATATCTTTGCCTGAGAGCCCATTAATTTCAAAATTATAATAATTGGGAGGGAGGGGGTTTGCATTTTCCATTTCAGGGGAGGCTCCTGCCTTCCTTAGCACACGCCTGTCTGTTCAAACCAAGACAATCCAAATGAAGCTTTCAGTTGCTTTGGAGATATGGGACCCAGCCAAGGTCCCAGTGCTCCTGCAGACGTGGTGCTGCTGGGAAAGGTGATGTAGGAAGTGTGAGGATTTCATGGGATCATCACTAAAAACCATCAGGATTTTAGAAATCAAGGCTTAAAAATTCCAAGTGTTCAAGGCAAGGTTGGACAGGGCTTGGAGCAACCTGGGATAGTGTAAGCTGTCCCAGCTCATGGCAGGTGGGTTAGAACAAGGATGATCTTTAAAGTCCTTCACAACCCAAACCATTCTGTGATCCTCTTCATCTGTGAACTTGTAGGAACTCACAAATTAGTTGAAAAACTTGTTCATTCACTCTCTACTTTGGTTTTGCTGAGCCTGTCCCAAGCTTTCTGCAGCAACAGGAAAAATCAAGTTTATAATCACAAATAAAAGTGCAAGGAGAAGTGCAAAGCAAATTGCAGGACTCACAGTAAAATCAATGAAGATTTTGATTTAAATATTTGATTTGATGAGCAAAGAAAAAGTAGTGGCCTCTTTCATATATGTGTACCACAGTTGTAACCACTAACTCTGTTGTATTTTACTTATAGATCACAAGGTTGATATTTTCAGAGAAACCAGGAACAAATCCAACTCAGCACATTCTGTGATTCTGGAAATATACTCTGCAAATCAGATCATTTAAGGTATCTTCAGTTAACAGCTAAGAATGGGACTGTCTGCCCCATCAGGGTAAAATTCCTCCTTTGGGATTTCAAGGAGGGCTCTCCAGGCCCACCTTGGCTCCTTGGCTCTTCAGCCCAGCTCTGAATTCAGCTTTTCCTGCCTGCTTTGCTTCCCTGGCCCTGCTGCCAGCAGCTCTCCCTGCCCGTGGGTGATTCTTAAGGGAGGGAAATCAGGAGCCTGTCCTTCCTATCCCCACAAACTTCTCCTGCTCCAGGGTTTGGGTTGGGTTCCTCCTGGCCTGGAATCCTGCCAGAGGATTTTTGTGCTGTTTTACAGGATTTGTAAATCCATTGCAGGGGGAAATACGTAAATATTGCTTGTTAAAATATATTGCATATGTAAAAATGGCTTACAAAGGAGTCAGGTGTTGTGGGGACACATCACAATTAAAACAAGCAGCTTCTCAGGCTGGGTTCCAGTGGGAAGGTTTAAGGATTTTACAAGTCCAGTGTGAGATGCAGAATGAGACCTCCAGCACAGAGTTTTCTGCTCTAAACTAAACTACAGTTTTCTGCTCTAAACTACTCACAGCCAACAAGATGATTGACTAAATAATCCTCTCTTGTTTTCCTTTTCTCCTACAAATGTTCTGCGTCTCTGCATTTTTGCTGCTGCAGCCAGCAGGCAGAGCCAGGTGTGTCCCAGCCCTGCTGTCAGTGCCAGGCACAGCCTGAGGTGCCCCCCAGTCCCCCAGGGTGGCTCTGCACTGGGAGGGACCCAGCTGTGCCTCCTTCTTCATCTGCAGCTTTCCAAAGCAATGCCATTAATGCCTGTCCCCAGTGTGCTGCTTTTCCAGCCTGTTCCTCATTTCCACAGGATCCCAGGATGGTTTGGGTTGGAGGGGACCTTAAAGATCATCCCAGCACCCCCCTGCCATGGCAGGGACACCTTCCACTGTCCCAGGGTGCTCCAAGCCCTGTCCAGCCTGGCCTTGGGCACTGCCAGGTGTGACGGTGTTCACAGGGGTTCTTGGATGAGGAATGAGACTACGATCTGACTCCATGTTTCATCAGAAGGCTGATTTATTATTTTATGGTATATATTACATTAAAATACACTAAAACAATAGAAGAAAGTATTTCATCTGAAAGCTAGCTAAGAATAGAATAGCAAAGAATGATAACAAAGGTTTGTGGCTCAGCTCTCTGTCTGAGCCAGCTGGGCTGTGATTGATCATTAATTACAAACATCCAACATGGGCCAATCACAGATCCACCTGTTGCATCCTAAGACCATGTGACCGCTGTCACAAGGGGACACTGCTCTCCAGGCTGGCAGCAGGGCCAGGGCTCCATGGAAATGGCTTTTTTCATCTCTGGATGCACCAGAGCAATGGGCTTAGACCCAGGAAGCTGGGTGATGTGGGAGAGGCTGAATGGGAGAATCCTTGTGGGGGCCTGAATACATGTTGTACTGTGAGATCAGTGTGTGTCTGGGTTACTCCAAACGAGCCACAGCTGTTGCCCAACTAAGGACCCTGCAGCTGCAGCTCGTTTGGAGTAACCCAGACACACACTGATCTCACAGTACAACATGTATTCAGGCCCCCACATTTCCCCCTTTTCTTTTAACAATTATAATATACACACAGTCCCAGCTCTCAGGCTGCCTCTTCTATAGTCCCAGCTCTCTGGCTGCCATACACGTAAAGTCCCAGCTCTCAGGCTGTCACAGCTCTCGGCTGTCCGGGGGATTTCTATCATAGTCCCAGCTCTCTGGCTGATACTCCAGAGTCCCAGCTCTCAGGCTGCCACAGCTCTCGGCTGTCCGGGGAATTCCATACCTTCTTTTGATGACCACTTCTTGTTGTTACATTTCTAGTGTCCCAGCTCTCTGGCTGCCACAGCTCTCGGCTGTCCGGGGGATTCCATACCTTTTCTCTCTCGATGTTCGGCTGCACGTTCGTCTTCACTCGGGGTCACCAGTTGTTGTAATCTTTGCTGCAGTCCCAGCTCTCAGGCTCTTCTCCTTTCTCTGCAGCACTCTTCTCAGGGGTTCTTCCTGGGCTCTCGACCCACCCCTATTTATCTCAGTTACCCTCACGAGCCACAGCTGTTGCCCAACTAAGGACCCTGCAGCTGCAGCTCGTTTGGAGTAACCCAGACACACACTGATCTCACAGTACAACATGTATTCAGGCCCCCACAAATCCTGACATGGCTGAAGGTGGGACAGTGTGACCGTGTTCGCAGGGGTCTCGGGTTCAGGGAAGAGACAAGGATCTGACTCCATGTTTCATAAGGCTTGATTTATTATTTTATGATATATATTACATTATAACTCTACTAAAAGAATAGAAGAAAAGGTTCTCAGAAGGCTAGCTAAACTAAGAATAGAAAGGAATGAATAACAAAGGCAGCTGTCCCAGACTCTCTGTCCAAGCCAGCTGCCATGATTGGCCATTAATTATAAACATCCAAGATGGGCCAATCAAAAATCTACCTGTTGCATTCCACAGCAGCAGATAACCATTGTTTACATTTTGTTCCTGAGGCCTCTCAGCTTCTCAGGAGGAAAAAAATCCTGAGGAAAGGATTTTCATGAAAAGATGTCTGCAACAGGACAGACCAAGTGGCAGCCCCGAGGTCCCCTCCAGAGGGAGGAGGGTCCATGAGTTCACCAGCAGCTCCTGTTTGGTGTGGTCATGCCCATAACTGAACCTTGGAGGCAACAAAGCCCTTCCCAGGCAGCTGCCCAGCCCTGAGCAGATATCTACTGATAATCACCCCTGAAATGTACAGAAATGGGGTAAAACAGCGGCTGTGAGGGGCAAAATCCAGTTTCTAGCAGACCCCAGACACACTTGCTCCTCCGTTTCCAGCAGTGCACAGACCTGGCCATGGACAGGAGCTCTGGGAGCTCCCCAAAGGTTTCCTGCCCCCCATGTCAGACACAGCCCTCGGCAGGAAAAGCCTGGCAGAGGCACCAGACCCTTCCTGCCAGGTGTTCCCTCCTCTGCACCAAGATCCAGGGGCTGACAAATGTGCTGAAGTCACTGCTAAAGCAGATTGCTTCTGCAGCTGGTTCCTGCCCAGACTGCAGGTAAACCCGAGCTCATTCTGTGCTGAGGAACACAACCAAGAGCTAAAAATAAAGAGGGTGATGGGCAGAATGCACGAGTCTCTCAACAGAAACAGAGCCTTGCAGCCCCTCCACAACACTCAGGGCAGAGCTGGGACTGGGAATGGCAATTTGGCTCTCCCCTGCTCCCATTTGGGGAATTTATTTTAAATCAAGCTAAGGAAAATTGGAATTTCTGCAGAAATGTTGACATTTTCCAGGGAATACAGAGTTTGGAAAGCTTCCAGTTTCAATTGCTGGTAGAGAGAACTCAGTGGGGCTTGGACCAGGCTGGGAAGTTCCACCTCAGTGGGAAGAAATTCAGTTTGTTGCCATTGAGCCAAGGACCAGATAAAACATTTGATTGTAAAATTAGGTGTTTCTAATGCCTTTTTGGGGTTTTTTGCTTTTTGCTTTTTTTGGGGGGGGGGGGGTGTTTGGGGGGCTTTTTGTTTGGTTTTTTTTTCTTTGTTTTTTGTGGGGTTTTTGTTTGTTTGGGTTTTTTGTTTTCTGTGGTTTTTTTTGTTGTTGTTGGTTTTTTTGTTTGTTTGTTTGTTTGGTTGGTTGTTTTTTTTGGGTTTTTTTTTGGTTTTTTTTGGGGGGGGGTTGTTGGGTTGTTTTTTTTTTTTTTGTGGGGGTTTTTTTTGTGTGGTTTTTTTTTTTTTTTTTTTTTTTCTTTCATGCTAAGAACAGCTGCTCCTCAGAGCTTCCCAGAGCTTCTCCAGGGACAGCACCTGGCAGAGTCTCACTCATGACACGTGGGACCCCTGAGCCTGGCAGGGGTCTCAGGAGCAGAAATCTGCACTGGGGGAATGGCTCCAGCCTCCCCAGACCCTGCAGAAGTTCTCCAGGTCTGTTCATTCTTCCACAGAGAGGTTAAAGAGGGGTGTAACAACAAGCTCCTAAACTGTTCTGTGTGCAATTCTGGGTGCCCAGTGAGAGGTGACCTTGTCTCATGGATGGGGCATCCCAAAGAATCAATCAGGAGTCCCAGATTCCCAGAAAGGTTTGGGCTGGAAGGGATCTCAAAGCCATCTCATCCCAAATCTTCCTCCAGAAGGTGCCCCCTGAGCCTCCTTTTCTCCAGGCTGAGCTCCAAGCCCTGCCCAACCCAGAATCCCAAATGCTTTTAGAAAAAAAGACCCCACACTGCAAGAGTCACCCCAGCTCCCCGCTGTGTGGGAGCAAAATCTTCCAGGCTCTCCAGGATCTGGGCAGAGAAGGATTTCCTCTTCCTTTAGCACAGAATCAACATTTTGTTCTTGGTGCTCTTTTTATTTTAGAAACCCTGCTTGATAAATTACTGGAGGGGCTCATTAACTGCAAAGATTTGTCAGTTTTCCCAAAGCAATCAGGGTGTTAGTTAGACCAAAGGAGCAAATGGGAAACTGAAGGGGAAGCCAAGCACAGCCCCATTAATCCTGGGTTATGGATCGACATTTGTCAACTCTATTGAAGTCTGTTGTACCAAATAGAGCCCAGGAGACCACTCAATTACTTTATCTCTGAGCAATTAGGATCCTGCTCTTTCAGGTCAATCTGTTAGCAAAGAGGGAAAAAAAATTTGGATACAAGATTAACAGTAGAAAATCCACTGCCTTGTGTTGTGGGGTCTTTTAGAGGGAAAAAAAAAGTCCAAGCAGATTTTCCCTTTGAAATGCTGGGTTTGAGAAATAAAGTTCACTGAATACAGCATTTCAAAGGGGCTCCCAATATTGCTGTGTCCCCCAATATCCTCCTCTCCATCTCTTCCCAAGCATTTCTGTGTTTGCCAGGTGACTGCAGAAGGATCAATCCATTCTTGGAGCCAAAAATGCCCCAGGGCTTTCTGTGCACTCTGCAATGGGACAGGTCTAGGTGAAGTGGCCACCCTAAAGTGGCTCTTGTGCCAGGTAAGCAAAGCCTGACAGGGTTTAGGCTGGGAAAAGCAGGAGCTACTTTTGGCTCTTCCTTAGTGAGAGTGAGGGATTATTAGAGAAGTGTCTCAGGTTGAAAATGGGGCTGTGTGTCCTATTTGCCATCTGTCAGAGCTGGGGCAGCTCTCTGCTGTTGATGGGGCAGTTTTCTTTCTCTTTCCCACAGCCAACCCTCCCTCCAGGACATCTCTGCTGTCCATGGCCACTGAGTGTCCCTGCAGGGCTGATCCAATCCCAGCATCCCATGGGGAGATGCTCCGCCCAGGGGAGGAGCCAAGCATTCCTCCCTGGATCCAATCTGAGCCTGGCCCAGCACAGCAGCCTTTGCCCCCTGCATTGCCAGAGGAGCAGCTTTCTGCTGCCCTGCATGGCCAGAGGGAGCCCAGGCCCATCTGCAGCAGCCCTGGAGCTGCAGAGGAAAACTCCCCCCTTGTGCAGGATCCCTGCTGCAGCAGAGCCACAGCTGGCACTGCAGGAGGGCTGAGCCCCCATGGGATGGGGCTGGGACACCCCCTGACACACAGGGGCCAGGGCCTGTGATCACTCTGGCAGCGTTGGGTTGTATTGCTGCATTGTTTATTTTTAGTTTTCCTGATAAAGAACTGTTATTCCTACTCCCATGTCTTTGCCTGAGAGTCTCTTAATTTCAAAATTGTAATAATTCAGAGGGAGGGGTTTGCATTCTCCATTTCAAGGGAGGCTGCTGCCTTCCTTAGCAGACACCTGTCTGTTCAAACCAAGACAAGAAGAAAAGGAATTTTTTGGGCACACGTCCTTTTTTCTGTAGCTCATATTTCTCCTTCAGAAGGCACAGATGTCAGGAGATGCACAAGTTTGGAGAAGTTTTTAAAAGGGTACAGAAACTTACAGAATTTATAACTGAGTCATAAATTTCCGATACTTGGGGACACTCAGATTTCACTTGAAAGCTTCAGCTTCTGCTACTGACCTTTAATAAGGCCCATGTGTGTGGAGGTGGGTCCTTTAAAGCTGGAATGCCTGGGATAAAAGATGCTGCCTCTCCTAAAAGCCCTCCCTTCACATCGTCATGCCCAGAGTGATGGTGGCACTTGGGAGAACTTGGCAAACAAAGCTGAGTCCACATCATGACCCAGGGATGCCAATGCCACTCTGCTGAGCTGCTCTGACCCAGCTCATCTGAGCCCAGGCTGCCAACTCCTGGGGTGTTGGATTGTCACAGTCACATTTTCTGAAAAATCCCTTCACCCAGGATTTTCTCCTGGGAAGCCTCAGAGAGAAGGAAAACAATTCTTATCTCATTTGCTTCTCCTGTGTTGTGCTCACATGTGCAATGTGTTTGGATATTGTTTACCCACAGGTGATTGTTCCATTGCATTCTGCTGAGAGTTGTTTTCACTCTTTGGCCAATCAGGGCCAAGCTGTGTCAGGACTCTGGAGAGAGTCACCAGTTTTCATTATTATCTTTTTGGCATTCTGTCTATATACTTCCTATATTTTTTGGATTGTACAGTATTCTCTAATATAATATAGCATCATAAAATAATAAATGAGCCTTCTGAGAACATGGAGTCAGATTCATCATTCCTGCCTTGGTCAGGGCACCCCACAAATACAACAATGGATGGACCTAAGGGACACCTGGATTGTCACAGCTTCCTTCCACCACTGTTTTGGGAGGGCTGCTGAGGTTTCACAGACCTGCAGTCAGGAGCTGCCCACGCAGAAAGAAGCCTCCTCTAAATCTGCAGCCTGGTTTGGTCGTTCCATGGTTGTCTGTTGAAGGATTCTTTTTGTCATATCAAGTAGAGATGCTGGAGAACGAGAATGGCAAAATCTTGGATCTGGGGCTGGTCCATAAGGCTCTTGAGATAACTGAAATGCTGGTCTATAAAAAATGGCCGGGAATGAGCAATGGGAAACAGGATAATCAAATTATTACCTCCAGATTCAGGATGCTGTTTGACTCACTGAAGACTAGAGAGATGGAAAGAGGTTTCAAAAAACCCCCAAAAAGACAAAAATCCGATGATAAATGGCTTTCAATGAATGATTCCACCTCTTTGTACAGCTTTTCTCTGCTATTTTAGAAGATGAAAATCATATACTGGGATTAATTTAACCAGTGAGTCAGGTTTGGTGACTTAAATCACTGGCTCCCCCCTCCTCTATCATTTCTGCAATCTCAATTCTTCTTTTTCTGTTCGTGAATCATCCCTGGTTTCCAGAATTCCATCCCTCACTCTCAGCTGTTGAATGAACAGAGTGAATGGATGTGTTTTCTCCTCTGCACTGTTGACTCACTGCTGTTTTTTCAGGAAAGGCAGCCTGACCATTAGACTTGAGCTGCTGGCAGGAGGGTTTGAAGAGGAGGAAAATGAGCTGAGCCTGTGCAGCTGGGTCACTGAGACCCAGCTGATGGTCACACACCCTGCTCCTCCTGTTCCACCTGCAAGGATTTCATCAGCTGGCAGCTCTCTGGGGTTGCAGTGATGCTTTCAGCCATTAATACCACTCCGTGGAGATGCTGGCTGGAAATTTATTTTATTTTCCACTTTGCAGATAGGAAACTAAGACTGAGGGAGAGTTTCTGACACACAGGAGGGCTGGGTAACCCCAAATATCACAGGCAGGATGTTTGGGCACCAAGTGAGCCCTGTGTCCTGGGGCTGTTTGTGCCTGACCCCACCAAGAGCTTGGCAGGGATGTGCAGGGATTTGTGTCAGGAAGGGCTGAGATGGGACACAAGGAAAGCTCTGCTGCTGCTCAGGAGGAGGGCTGGGAGTCCTCTTGGCTTGAAATTCCAACTCCCTGTGCCCAGGAGCACCAGGAAGGCTGAGCAAATATATGGAGATGTTGGCTGAGAAAATCACAGAAGCCCCAAATCCTGCTCCTGTTTGCTAAGACTCGTGTCTTGCTATAGCCTCTGCCTAAACTGGGAACACTTCCCAGTGTGCTGGGAATGTGCATGGGAGGCACCTTTTGTGCTGCTGTGAGGAGAACAACTCCAAAATTAATATAAAGGTGTGCATATATTTCTGGTATGTGTGTGTATATATATATATATATATATATATATATATATAAAATATTAGAAACTTAGAGATTATATAGATATTTATATAGGTGTAGATTATATAGATGTAGGTGCAGCTATAGATAAAGATATAGATATATAGATAAATATATAGATTAGATATAGATTGATGTAGATATAGATGTAGATATAGATTAACTATAGATATAGATACAAAAGCAGCAAATTTTTTCTGCCCTGTAAACCCTGTTGGGTTTTTATTCCATCTTTGATGGCTTTTCCCAGCTTCTGCCAGCCCTGAAATATCCCATAAAATAACTTTTCCACAGTATCCCTCCAGATGCTCTCTGGATCCCCCTTTATGCAATTTCAGAGGGTTGGAGAGCTTTCCATGCTACATTGCTCTCAGAAATGGAATTCTCCTAAAGCACAGCTTTGAGCAGCACGTACAGCAGTGTCTGGAATTATGCTAAGCACTGCTCATCAGAATTATTATATTAACTGGAAAGGAGGAGCACACACAATTTAACAGGGGAGAAAGAGAAACAAATCTAAGAAGAAAAATCTGTGTTTTACAGAGAGAAGAAAGCCAGGAAAGCAGTGGCTGTAAAAGCTTTGCTGCAATTAAGGGACCTTTTATTGTGGGGATTTAAAAGCTTTTGCTTTTCAGGGTACACATTATGGAAGGCAATCCAGGGATCTGCTGGGCACAAGGGTGTTGGCAGGCACCCAGGCACCAGGGCTGACAGCAAAACCTGGCTTTTATTGAAGCAGGCTTTGGTAGAGCTCAGAACTGTGTCAGACATCAGAAGGACAGTTACTGGCTCCAGCCTGCCTGAGGATGAGGCATGAGTGGCAGCAGGAGAAGGATCTGCTGGACTGGGGATTTCTCCTTCTCCCAGCCACCTGAGGCTGGGCTCAGCTCTGTCCTGGGCTCAGTTCTGTCCTGGGCTGTCTTGGTTTCCAAAGACAGGAATCTGCTAAGGAAGGCAGGAGCCTCCCCTGAAATGGAGAATGTAAATCCCCTCCCTCTGAATTGCTATAAATTTTAAATGAAGGGGCTCTCAGGCAAATATATGGGAGCAGGAATAACAGTTCTTTGCTAGGGATGAAAATAAAAAGATAAAATAAACAATGCAGTAAACTAAACCAACACTGCCAGAGTCAGAACCCAGCCTGACACCCTGTGGGTCAGGGTGTTGGCAGCAGTCCCATTGGAATTGTGGCTCAGCCCTCCTGCAGTGTCAGGGCTGGCTCTGCTGGAGCAGGGATCCTGTAGAAAGGTGCAGTCTCTTCCTCTGAAGATGCAGTGGGAGAGGCAGCTGCTGTTCCTCTGGGGAATCCAGTGCAGAAGCTGTGCTGGTGTTGCAGAATCTCCAGATTATATCCAGGTAGGAATGCTTGGCTCCTCCCTCTGGGCTGACATCTCCCAATGGGATGCTGTAGTTCTTATCAGCCATGCAGGGACATTCAATAGCTGTTATCAGCAGGTGTCTGCCCTGAGAGAGAAGTGATTGTGGAAGAGATAAGGCAAACTGCCCACTGAACAGAAGACAGCTGTCATACAGATGGCAATAGAATACATCTTGCCTTGCAGTTGGGGACATGGGCTCAGCTCTGTCCTGGGCTCAGTTCTGTCACCCTGAGGCTGCTCTTGGCACAGACCAAAGCTGTCCCAGCTCTGCTGCCAGGGATGCCTGAGGAAGAGAAGCCAGGGGTAGAAATGACATTAAAATATTTGTCTGCAGAGAGTTAATGGTTCCTGTGGCTGTTCATTCAGCAGAGGAGGGGTGTGCTGGGATCAAAACAAAGAGAAAGGGAACCAGAAATCCTTGCCTGGTTCTCCCTCAGCTCGTTCCTTTGCAGTGGGAAATGGTATTTAACCACCTAAGAACTTTTCTTTCTCATTTGGAAACAGAAACAAATATGAAAATGTGCATTTAGAGACAAATGCAAGCCTGTGTGAGCACAGGCATCTCTGGATGTGTTTATGAGCATATTTTACAGAGTGTTGGGAGTCAAATAATGAACATTTTGGAGTGTTTGCAGCTCTGTTGCTGACAGCAGCTGAAGCAATGCAAAGCATCATTCAACGTTTCAGAGCTGCCCCTGCAGTGCATGCAAGGAACTCAGCTGGGGGAAACAGAGGAACACATTGTGTTGTGTTGTATTGTGAGAAAACTTAATTTGTTTGATGGTTTTGCTTTGAATATAAAAAAGACCAGTAAAGGAAATGTTTTGTTATTACTGCAGAGCATATTGGCTGAGATCTCAGAAGCAGTGGGAGGTTTATTTATCATGGAACAGCTGCAGGAAGAGCTAATATGGACATAAACCTCCCCAGACCCAAAGCAGACTTGAGGAAAGAGTCCCAAAAAGACTCTGAGAAGACAATGCTAACTCATAAAGTATTGGTTTCTTATTATATTGATTATATTGCCATGATAAAATATAAATTTGGTGTATCCAGCAATGACAGCTTTACTGCCTTATTGTGCTGATTATTACAGAAAACATAAATTGGGTCATAATTCTGAAGAGTCATCGAAAGCCATGTGCAACTGTGAGTTATTAATTTGAAATGAGGCTCGGGAGGCCTTCAGGAGGAGATCAATACATCAGTGAGTGGTGCACGAGCAGGCTCTGACACACACACACACTGACACACAGACACCCCTGGGTTATCTCCCTGCACATCTGGGCACTCCTGGCTCCCCCAGACCCACATGCAGCTCATGCTCCTGATGTCCCCCAGCCCCAGGAGTGCCTTAACACCTCTGCTGTGGGGGAATGCTGAGGGAATTGGGGTGTCCAGCCTGGAGAGGAGAAGGTTTTGGGGTCACCTAATTAATTTCCTGAAGGGGAGCTGTCAGAAGGATGGGGAGTCACTTGGGGAAAGGGATGGAGTGGCAGGACAAGAGGGAATGGCTTCAAACAAGCAGAGGGCAGGGTTAGATGGGATATTGGGAAGGAATTCTCCCTGTGAGGGTGGGCAGGCCCTTGCACAGGGTGCCCAGAGCAGCTGTGGCTGCCCCTGGATCCCTGGCAGTGCCCAAGGCCAGGCTGGACAGGGCTGGGAGCAGCCTGGGATGGTGGAAGGTGTCCCTGCCATGGCAGGGGTGGGATTAGATGATTTTTAGGGTCCTCTTCAACCAAAACCATTCTGTGATTCCATGATTGATGAGTAATCCAGGGCAGCAGCCCAATGCTGTTTGCAGAGGTGATTAATCACAATAATCAGCATTTCACTCCTCTCACTTTTGATGCAATATCAGACTTTGGTAAAAATGTGTCCCACAAGCTGAAGGGACTGAGGAGAGCACAGGCCTTGTCACCTTCCACCTCCAGCTCTGAATCCTGGCCATGTGCCCCTGGAGTGTCCCACCTGAGAGATCCATGCTGGAGAGGGAAAGCCATCCTGTCACCCTGTTCTTCTAAGTTCTTCTAAGTTCTTCTAAGCCTTCTGATGTTTGACATTCTTGTAAGGAACTTTCTCACATGCTTTTCTGTAAATAATTATTCTTTTACATTCTTTTCTGGAGGAGGAGAGATTTGATGGACTGTTGGTTTGTCCAGAGTCATTGGAGAGGTGGCACTTTCATCCTCCAATCCACGATCACTTTTGGAAATCTATAAATGTTGGAGTCAGAAATGAAAATTCCCTTCTTTTACTTTAGAAGTTCCACTGTCTGTGTTGTGTTATTTCATGTCCTAGAGTGACACCATCCTGCTGAGTCTTTGGCTGGGCAGGCTTGACCCTGTCACCCTGAGGAGCAGCCCTGCACAGAGCATTTTGGCCTTTCCCTAAGTGCTAAGCAAACAACCACTCATCTCCTCCATGGGCTGGTTTCACAGGGTGTCACGGACATATTTTATGAAAAATCCTTCGTTAGGATCTTTTCTCCTGAGAAGCTGAGAGGCCTCAGAAACAAAATATAAACAGTAATTATCTGCTACTGTGGAATGCAAGAGGTGCATCTGTGATTGGTCTCATGTGGTTGTTTCTAATTAATGGCCAATCACAGTCAGCTGGCTCAGATTCTCTGGTCAGTCACAAGATTTTGTTATCATTCTATTCTTTTTCCTTGCTAGGCTTCTGATGAAATCCTTTCCTCTATTCTTTTAGTATAGTTTTAGTATATAATTTTCTTTTAATATAATATATATAATAAAAAATAAATCAGCCTTCTTAAACATGGAGTCAAGATTCTCATCTCTTCCCTTGTCCTGGGACCCCTGTGAACACCACCACAACAGGGGACACAGAATTCTGGGGAAAAGCCATCCCAGCTCAGCTCCCAGCCAGCCCAGAGCCCTTCTGTGCCTCTCCCACAGTGTGAGATGCTCTGCCATTAGGCCAAGCTACAAACCTGCCACAGCTTGGCCCAGCCTGTTTGGGTTTCCCAGAAGCCAGAGCTGGTTTTGAGACCACAGCATTGCCAAAAACATCTCCCAGTGCTGCCCTCCAGGGGAGCAGGGGCTGTGCGTGATGGTTTTCTCCCACCCAAGGGGCAATGCCCAACAGCCTGGTGTTCAGTCTCACAAATCTCACAAATCCCAGGATGGTTTGGGTTGGAAAAGACCTTAAAGCTCATCCCATTCCACCCCCTGTCCAACCTGGCCAATATCTCTTGGGAAGTTTGATTGCAGTGAATAATTGGTCACTCTGAGCCTCAGAAAGAACGTAATGGTCTCCAAGTGCAAATACAATAAATTTGGTGAAGTTAAAGGTACCACAAGATCAGATACATGCTTCTCAAGTAAAATGGAACATGAAGTCCTCTCTCTTCCATTGAATTTTATCAATTAACCTTCAGCAAGCACAAAGGTTTCCCTGGATCTGGTGCTCCTGCTGGCATCTGGAGAAAAAGATACAAACTGTTCAGATTTCTCTTTTTTAAGGAGAACACCTTTAATAACCAAAAATGTTTCTGCACTTGGAATAATGAGAGTGGCTTTTCTCTTTCAAATGCTAAATTATTTCAAGCTGAGCTGTTGGGAACCATTAATAATTCAAGGAACTCTGCTTTCGGTAAGAACAACATCTGTTGGAAGGTGTTAAGGCATAGGAATAACCTGACTTTCAAAGTTATTTTACCATTTCTTTATTCTCTTTGTGAGAGAAAAAAGGGCTACTTTGGTAAATTACAGGAAGGAGCTGCTAAAGTTCCACTTGCAAAACAAGGAGGGCTGGATGTCTGCAATGCCAGGGGCACCAGCTCTGCTCTGCTTTGCCTTTCTGGCTCTGCACAGCTCCTGACAGGAGGGGACAGCCAGGTGTGGCTTCCCAGGAACAGGGACAGGAGGAGAGGGAATGGCCTCAGGCTGGGCCAGGGGAGTTTAGACTGGAATTTAGGGAACATTTCTTCATGGAAGGGGTTGTCCAGCCTTGGCACAGCTGCCCAGGGCACTGTTGGAGTCCCCATCCCTGGAGTGATTTAAAAGCTGTGTGGATGTGGCACTTGGGGACATGGGTCAGCAGTGGCCTTGGCAGTGCTGGGTTAACAATTGAACTCAGTGATCCTGGAGGTCTTTCTTTATTGTAAATGCAGGCAACCCCGATAAGGGGAGAGAATGATGCATCTGACTCCATCTTATCAGAAGGCTAATTTATTATTTTATTATACTGTAATATATTAAAGAATACCAAACTATACTAAAGAATACAGAAAGGATACTTACTGAATGCTAAAAAGATAATAATGAAAACTGGTGACTCTCTCCAGAGTCCCGACACAGCTTGGCCCTGATTGGCCAAAGAGTGAAAACAACTCCCAGCAGAATGCAATGGAACAATCACCTGTGGGTAAACAATCTCCAAACACATTGCACATGTGAGCACAACACAGGAGAAGCAAATGAGATAAGAATTGTTTTCCTTTTCTCTGAGGCTTCTCAGCTTCCCAGGAGAAAAACTCTGGGCAAAGGAATCCTATTCAGAGAATGTGAATGCCACATTTCCCAAGCTAAACCACTCTTGGATTCTGTGATTCTATAATTTCCAAATAATTTTGTCCCTTCCTAGGAAAATCCATTCCAGTTCTCTACAAATGACAGCTGTTTTGGTGGAAATCAAAGGGCCAACTTTGGGTACCCTTTGTGCTTGAGCCCCGCTAATCCCAGTTTCTGAAATGGCGATGTTTGTCAAGGCCAAGTGAATTTAAAGGCTAAGCCAAGTCCAAGCTTCTGCAGCCTCCAAATTTGGGGATGGAGTCTGATTGGAAGGGTTTGGATCTGAGCACAGATGAAAGCCCTGTGCTGTGGCGATTTGACAGCAACATTACACAGCTCATGTTATTCATTGAACCTCATTAATTTAAGCTTAGGGTTTAAGAAGCTGCTGGAAGGGGAGTTGTTGTAGGGGTCACTCCTGTGCTAAGTTGTCAATGTGAAGGGCTCCTGTGAGATGGGATCTGAAGGAGATGTTAAAAAAGCACATTGAGCAGCTAAGGCTGCCATCAGATACTCCATGCTGGGCTTCTCTTTATACTGCTGTGCAGTGTTCAACTGGGATAAATATTGATAATATTGGGGTCTTGTGGGCATTGTGAACAATGTAATGTGGTTTGGAACACCTCATTCTGGTGCTGATGGAGCTGCTCATTCAGGAGGTTGCTCACTGCTTGTGACAGACGGAGCAGAGGTGGCTGTTCAGCCACAGTGATGGCAGGGGACTCTTGGCATCTCTTATGGCTCTACCCACCTAGAGAGGAGGCCAAGCAAATTACCTCAGAGAAAAAAAAATCTTGGAAAGAAATTAAGGATTAAAGCACCTCAAAAAAGTTTCTGGTGGATGAGAGGCTGCAAAAGCACAACCTTTAAAAGAAACAATACAGGACAGACTTATCCCTCACTACAGGGAGACTTTCCTTCCAGCCCAGAATCCACTGATGTATAAAACCATGGTGGAGAGTTGGGAGATCACTTTGGGAAAGGCTGAGGTGTGTCCCCTGCTTGTGGTATAAACACCCTCAAAGCACCTGTGGGCCCTCATGGCACCAGGGAGAGAAATCCTTGCCACTAACATTGAGGCATCATAAAGGTCTCCTCATGTGCAGAGCCTTTTCTTTCCTTTGAAGAAAATTCTTCTAGGGCTGAAATGATCAAAGGATGGAAGAGATCCCTGCTCCTTGGTCCTGCCCTCCTCAAATCTAGGAGGGCAGAGAGGACCCAAAGTGCTGAAGGGCTGCAAATCCCACCACCCCTGGGCAGGGGAAGAGCCACTCCTGAGCTGCTGAGTTCCTGTGGGTGAGGTTTGGTTCTGAGGCTTTTGGGAATTGTCCTTCTCCACCAGGAACCTGGAAGGATGAAAGATTGGCTTTTGTTGAACAAAACATATTTGTGCAACAAAAACCAGTTAAGAGCAGATCTTTCCTGTGTTCTTCCCTCCTGTTTTACTGTGTCTACATTCCATCTTCCCAGTTTATAATCTCCTATATTTAAAGCCTGTTCTAAACCCTCAAGTTTTATGTTGGACTGAAGAACCAGCTCGTTTGTCATGCACTGCACTTCCTTACCTTCCTCTTTGCCTCTCATTTTGTAGGACTCTGGAACAATAACCAAGTCAAGAAGAAAGTTATCCAATAAAAACCTTCTGGAGGACGAGCATTGATTTTCCTGACACAATTTGGAACTCATTAGCATTTTCTGTTGCAGTGTTACATCACCCTTTCTATCAGGTGAGCTGCCTTGGACTGTTTTTTAAGAGGTTCTGTGCTGAGAGCATGTGGACTGTGGGGTGAAGTAAATCCAAAGTAAAATTCCCAAGGAAAGCTTAGCAGTGCAGTTATGAGTGATAGAAATTAAAGGCACGGGATCAGTCCTGCTTGATGCTCTGCAGATGAAAGTTGCTGAGTGTCACCCTAGTTTTTCAAGATTTTCTAAGCCTTCTGATGTTTACATTCTTGTAGCGAGCTTTCTCACACACTTTCTGTAAATAACTTATTGTTTTGCATTCTTTTATGGAAGAAGAAAAAGTTGATAAATTGTTAGTTTGTCCAGTGTCATTGGAGATGTAGCACTGTCACCCGCCAATCCACTCTTACAAAACGATAAATGTTAAAGTCAGAAAATAAACTTTCCTTTTTCTTCACCTTGAGAACAGTGGTGTCTGCTTGTGTTTTTTCGTGTCCTATAGCGACAGCTGAGAGCTCTGCCTTGTACCAAGGTGTCCTGGTGCAGTTCCCAGCCTCCATCACCCCCGGAGTCCTGGCAGATGCAGCCTTTGGCCATGAGCTCTGCTCTTCCAGCACCTTCCTCACAGCCCCTGGGAGCTGGCAGGGCAGGAGTGGGAAGGTTGGGACAGGCACAGCCAGGCAGAAATCCTGGGAATTCCACCCATGCAGGCACAGCCACCTGGACTTTTCCATGCCTGGCTGGAGGAGACAGGGCCTTCAGAAACAGCAGGGAACCAGATTTGCCTACAGCACCTGAGTCCTGTTTTCATTTCATGGGATTCAGTGGCTGAGAAAGAGAGGAATCTCCTTTCATTATCCTGGTTCAGGGTCTTAGGCGGAAACGGGGCTGTGTGTTCTGTCCCCATCTGTCAGAACTGGGGCAGCTCTCTGCTGTTCCTGGGGCAGTTTTCTTTCTCTCTCCCACAGCCAACCCTCCCTCCAGGAGATCTCTGCTGTCCATGGCCACTGAGTGTCCCTGCAGGGCTGATCCAATCCCAGCATCCCATGGGGAGATGCTCCGCCCAGGGGAGGAGCCAAGCATTCCTCCCTGGATCCAATCTGAGCCTGGCCCAGCACAGCAGCCTTTGCCCCCTGCATTGCCAGAGGAGCAGCTTTCTGCTGCCCTGCATGGCCAGAGGGAGCCCAGGCCCATCTGCAGCAGCCCTGGAGCTGCAGAGGAAAACTCCCCCCTTGTGCAGGATCCCTGCTGCAGCAGAGCCACAGCTGGCACTGCAGGAGGGCTGAGCCCCCATGGGATGGGGCTGGGACACCCCCTGACACACAGGGGACAGGGCCTGTGATCACTCTGGCAGCGTTGGTTTGTATCACTGCATTGTTTATTTTATTTTAATTTTCTTCCCTGATAAAGAACTGTTATTCCTACTCCCATATCTCTGCCTGTGAGCCCCTTAATTTCAAAATTATAATAATTGGGAGGGAGGGGGTTTTCATTTTCCATTTCATGGGAGGCTCCTGCCTTCCTTAGCAAACACCTGTCTGTTCAAACCAAGCCACTTAGACACAGCAAAAAAAGCAAAGATTAATGCCTTTAAAACATAAGGAATTGGTCCTTAAACACAACATGGCAGATTTACTCTGAGCACATTCCAAAGTGTGGAGTTTTAAACAGTGGTAATAAAGCATTAAGAGAGACATTGAAGCTTGAAGGAACAGCAGAGAAACAGTTGTGTGTAGTGGGAGCAGGAATGAATCCCATTCCATGTGGAGCCTGTATGGAAATGGCCTTTGAGCCTAATGGGAGAGGGAACCATTTATTCCCTGGGCGTTCTTATAACAACTCCAACTGCTGAGCAATTTAAAACCTATGCATTTTTATAAGTGTCTCATTTTTTACTTTGGATGAAAAGAGCCCTTTGGCATTGGTTAAATGATAAATAAGGCAAACAGGGGGGATGCAATGCCAGCATACCTATGGGACAGCTGGGAGGCACCAGCAGCACTGCAATATTCAGTCAGTTTGCCTTAGAGCACACCTGTGGCAAGGTGTTTTCATGGGAAAAATCCCAGACCAGCAGTCCTGCAGCTGTACAGCCCTGTGGGAAAACCTGGCAAGCCTGGGAGGTGCAGTGATGTGGGGAGGGGTCTGCAGAAGGGGAGAGGGGAATTGTAGGAATGTGGTGTTTATGAGGGTCCCAGGATGAGATGAGAGATGAGTCTGACTCCTTGTTCTCAGAAGGCTGATTAATATTTTATGATATGATACATCATATCATATAATATCTCATATCAATCATATCATGTCAATCATATAATATCACATATCAATCATATAATATGATATCATATATCAATCATATAATATTATATTCTAAAACTATACTAAACCATAGAGAAAGGATACATCAGAAGGCTAGAAAAGGATGAATAATAAAAACTCGTGACTCCTCAGAACCTTGACACAGCTGGACTGGGATTGGTGATTAAATGAAAACAATTCACATGCTGGCTAAACAGTCTCCAAATCACACTCCAAAGCAGTAAATCATAGAGAAGGGAAAGGGAAAGGGAAAGGGAAAGGGAAAGAAAGGAAAAAGGAAAAAGGAAAAAGGAAAAAGGAAAAAGGAAAAAGGAAAAAGGAAAAAGGAAAGGAAAGGAAAGGAAAGGAAAGGAAAGGAAAGGAAAGGAAAGGAAAGGAAAGGGGGAAAAAGTGTTTATCCAGGTCTGAAAAGGAGGGAAAGCAAGGTTCTGCTAGATTTTAGCCATCAGAAATTAATTCCTTATTTGTCCTGTGGAACCTGGGGGAAACCCTTGTGGATGCAAGGGAGAAGCAGGCAGGAAAAGCAGCCTCAGTGTGAGCGATGAGTGACTGCATTTCAAAAATGCAATTTAAAATTCCTCCGTGTTCCCTGTGTGCTGTGCAGCCCCAGGGCTGAGCAGAGTTGGGAGCCCAAACTCACAGGGGATTTCAGCATCTCCAGCTTGGCTTCATTCCCAATCAGAGCTGAACAAGAAGCCTTTGAAATGATCTGCTGTGACAAGGGCACATCACTGTTGTTTGTTCCCATTTTGCTGTGATGTTTTTTTCTGGGAATTCAAGATTCCCTGGGTGTGGTGCTGAGCCAGGGGCTGGCTGGGAGATGGTGCTGGAGGAGCAGGAAGGGACAGAGCTGGGCTGAGGATGGAGGGAGGAGCAGAGCCCAGGACCTTGTCTGGCTCAGGGAGCAGGAGTGGCATTCCTGCAGGGTTGGAATGGGCCCCGAGGTTGCCAGAGCTCCAGGAGCTGCCAGGGATGCCCAGGGTGGGGCTGTTGGGGTGTCTGTGCAGGGCTGGGGCTGCCCTGGGTGACCCTGGGGGTCCCTCCCAGCCCAGGACATTCCATGAATCCCCAGGCTCTGGAAGTTGCTGGTTTGGATGAAACCTGTCCCCACAGATCCCAGCTCAGGGAAGGAGGAAGATGAGCTGTGGCTTTTCCAATGTGCAGAGTGCCTGCCTAGAATGCCTATTTTAAGCAGCAAAATGCATGCATTTGATGTTGGAATGAGGTATTTTGACACCCCTGCAGCTGGAATCCATTCCCATGAGTTAAGAGGAGCACAGAAAGCTCTGGAAGAAGGGTGAGGGCTGCAAGGCTGAGCATGTGCTGCAGGTTTGGAGATGCTCCTGCAGCTCCTTCCAGAATCCCAGAATGGGGATCTGGGCTGAGCCTTGTGCTGGAATTGCTGTAGGAATTGGTCCCCAGTGTTTCTGAGCGGGCTCAGGGTGAGTTTGGCTCCTGAGCCCCCACTGCTCCCATCAGCTCCCTGCTGAGACCCAGCAGTGCTGGCTGCTGCAGGATTCATTATTCAGGCTGGATGCAGCACAGGATGGATTTGCTTTGAGGAAAGGGCGGCAAGGGCAGATGAAGGCTTTGAACTTTGTTTTTTACCTGGATCCTGCAGTTCCCCCCAGGACCAGCTGCTGCTCCAATGGAACTGTGAACAACTTTTTCCAGCACAGCTTTCCTTGGGTCGTGGTGTGGATGAAGGATGTGGCTGTTCAGGATTCAGCTGGGATGAAAAGCAGCTTCTCTCACAAGCCCCTTGCAGGGACCAAAAGAAAATATTTAGGTATCAAGCCAGTTTTTTAGTGAAAAAAAAAAAAAAGTGTTTTTAGTGCTATTCTGCTCCAAGCAGAAACCCCAAATGGTGAAGTTCTCCATCTTCCATGACAAGTTTTCATGCCCTACACCTTTCTGCAGAACATCCACAATCTCACTGGGCATCACCACCTTCTCATGTGGTAAAAAGTGAATTTTCAGGTAGGAAATTGAGATGTGATGGATTAGCTATCACCTCCTCTCTGCAGGCTGCTCCCTGGCAGGGTGTTGGAGGCAGATGGAATCCCTGGGAACAGAGGGAGTTGGGAGGCTCAGGGAACACGTGCAGCTCTGTCCCACACTGTCCATGGAGGTAATTCAGCAGCAGACACTGAACAGACCCAAGGGATGCACTAAACACAGATTGGGATGTCTAATAATGAGCAGTTGCTTACTGGAAGCAGGATTTAAAACACAGAATGTTTAGTGCCTTTAAATATTTTAGAGAAATCCATAATATTTGCCATTAAAGACATTCTCATGTGATCCAGTGTCACTTGCACTGCTTAAGAGATCCATTATGCAAGATACACCCTAGCACCAAACACACATCTTTGACAGGTTTGAAGTGGCACTGGAGACAGTTTCTGTGTTAGTTATGAAAGGATTATGGCAAAATTATCACCTTTTTTTTAAAAAAAAGAAAAGCTAGTTATTGAATCTTGTTAGAGTGTCATCATTAAATAATCATGATGAAATTCTCAACTGGAATGAAATAGAAAATATTTATGATAATGGTAAGATGAGAAAAGCAACTCCTTAGGCACCTAAATCATCCTTCTCCAGTGACTTCTGCTCATCTTTTTAATTACTGGAGGGTATAGGATTCTTCTTTTCATTTTGGGTTTGTCATGATCCAGAGCTGGAAATACATTCAATTACTTATTGCTTGTGTTTGGGAACAGGTGAGCACCTCCAAGCTGCAGAGCACACCATTCCACACTGGCTTCATCTGAAAGGCAGCAGAGCCTGTGGGCAGGAAATGGGGCCCTGCAGCCATCCCCATATCAGAACCCAGGATATTCCTTTGGCTGCCCTGGGTGATTGGAGACCCTGGCTCAGAGACTTTGGCATGGAGTCAGACACCCGTGCCTTTGATTTTAACCCATGGAAACAATTACCAGCTTTGTGTGAAGACGCACAAGCCACAAGAGTTTGAATAGAATGATAGTGAATTTAGCACCGGGTAAAAATGTAGAATTTTGCGGTTTTTAGAATGGGAGTCCAAGAAGCAAGATGGAGGAATCTGGGCGTGTTCTGTCTTTCTCCTTCTTCTTCTTCTTGTCCTCCATCTTCTGCTGTGATGGTGGCACTTTTGGATTGGTTTAGAGGAGAGACAAACTGTCTAACATAGGTGATAGATATTGTATACTTGTAAATAAAGTACAGCCAGTTTTTAGTATAAAAAGATAACACCGCCCTGAGGGTGGTCGGTGTGCCTCAACCTGACCTGCTAGACAGACCTCAGCGGGTCAGAGAAAGAATGGAATAGATAAGAGAAAATAAACAACCTTGAGAAGGAGAGGTAAGGAATCCCATCGTCTTCTTCGGTCTCAGGGCTGGGAAAAAGAGACTTTCTAACACCTCGGGGTCATCTCAATACCAGAGACCTCGACATCCTCACACTTGGGGTGAGCTGGGAGTGCTCCCATGGGATAACCCAGGAGGAGCTCATTCCCTGCCCAAGACAGGGCAGAGGAAAGGTGAAGCTGGAAGATATTTGGGGCAGAAGAGCCCCAGGACTGGAACTGGCTCACTAGGGAAGAGAGCCCCCAGCTGGGTCTCTCTGTGCTGGGTACCTGTTGCTGATTCCCCGACTTCTGGGTTATGGCTGTGCCCTCCCAGGGGGCTTCTCTGTTCGGGGAGACTCTCCTGGGGTGGTTTTCTGTCAGGAAAGAGAGATGCACTGCACTTTTTTGGTCTTCAGGTTCTTGTTTATTGTTATCTTATCTAAAGTTGTGCACGCTGTCCACACCAGGCTCAGCATGCTGGAAAAGCACCACAAAAATGGCCAACAACCTCTTGGTGCAAGGTCTTATAAAGCTAAATTGTCCAATTAAGAGCTGACACCTGGATTATTTTCCCTTTTAACCCAATAACTGATCCCAAAGAGTTGCAATGGGGACTTTTCTGCCCGATTACAAAATGCCACCCAAACCCATGGAGAAGGAGGAAGAAGCAGCACGAAGAAGAAGCCCAGGATGACACCCTGTGCCCTCCATCTTGCTTCCATCCACAACACACTAAAAATCCCAAACCCTCAATTTCTCACCAAGTCATACACCTACACTGCTCTCTACAATCTATTGCACACTTTTGTGGATTCCAGTCTAGGAAGTCTAGGAAGTCTAGGAAACTTTCTCCATGAATGAGGGTCAGAGTCAGTGCTGCCCTGGGGGTCAGGGCACCCCAGAGCAGACAGAGGAATTTTCCCTGTGCCCTGGGTCTCCACACCTCTGCACAGCTCACAGGGATGGGGAGGATCCCTGCTGCTCCAGGATTGCAGCGAAGGGAGGGCACAGCTGCACGGACGAAGATGCCCCAGCAGAGATCCCATCACTGAAACCAAGGATTGGCCTGGTGCAGAGAGAAACAAAACACTGTGAAATGAAAATTGGCTTTCTTTGGGTGTTTTCTACCCTTTGCATGTCATTTATCCTTGGTAGGTGTGGTCTGGGCCCAGCCCTGGGGCTGTGGCTGGAAGGAGAGGGCTGTGACGGCAGGAGGATGCCAGAGGCATTCAGGTGTGTAAATCTCTGGCAGAACACACAGAAATACCTTCAAAACTATTGCTCTGGAAAACTTGGCTGCCAGTCACGCATTCCCCAGAGATGCACAAGCACAGGGACATTTTTTCCAGGAGAGGAGCTGGCAGTGCTGCCTGTGCCCTCCCTCCCCAGGCAGGCTCCCTGTGGTACCCCACACATTATCTCCAATGCAGAGCCATTAACATGCTACTGAAGAATTCCCTGGACCTGCTATTTTTTCGTGCCTCTGTCACTCTTTGAGTTTGAATCAAAAGGGGAACACAAAGTCCTTTGTTTCTCCCTCCCAAGAGACCAAGGGATGGCAATTATCCTTCAAACACAGCAGAAACTTTCTGAAAACTCTGGGGGGAAACTGGCTAATGAATCCAAACTTCAGCAGCAGCACAGAACTCGCACACAGCTCCTCTTCAGATCACATCATGTCAGCCCTGAGCACAGGAAAGCTTGGCCATTTGGCTGGGTCCCCTCTGGGACAGAGAAATTAAATGAGTGAAAACAGATGCTCCAAAGTTATTCTGAAACTGGGAGATGTCAAGTGCCTTGTAATTCTCTCACTGAAGCCACATGAATTTAACATTGTGAGGAAGAAATCTGTCCTAGGGATGAGTGTCCTTCTAGGGAAATTTAGGGTATTAAAATTCAGTGTGTGATCTTAGAGCAATATTTGGTTTGATGCTCTTTCACACTCACAGGCTCACAAGCACCAAGACAAATTTACCCAAGTGCAGGGACCAAGGTGACACATGTGTGAAACAGAGAACAAGGAGTTCTGCTTCTCTGGGTGCCTCTGGATTCCCTTAATTTGGCAACAAAAATGTAGGCACGACAGCTCTCCAGATCCCCCTTTAGTGCAGATTCAGTGTGTGTGTCTTGGTTTGGAAAGCCAGGTGCCTGCTAAGAAAGGCAGAACCCTCCCCTGAAATGGAAAATGTAAACTCCCTCCCTATGAATTATTATAATTTTGAAATTAAGGGGCTCTCAGGCAAAGATGTGGGAATAGGAATAACAGTTCTTTATTGGGAAAATTAAAAATACAAATGCAATAGTACAAAAAACCCCAAACCAACCCTGCCAGAGTGATCACAGGCCCTGGCCCCTGTGTGTCAGGGGGTGTCCCAGCCCCATCCATGGGGGCTCAGCCCTCCTGCAGTGCCAGCTGTGGCTCTGCTGCAGCAGGGATCCTGCACAAGGGGGGAGTTTTCCTCTGCAGCTCCAGGGCTGCTGCAGATGGGCCTGGGCTCCCTCTGGCCATGCAGGGCAGCAGAAAGCTGCTCCTCTGGCAATGCAGGGGGCAAAGGCTGCTGTGCTGGGCCAGGCTCAGATTGGATCCAGGGAGGAATGCTTGGCTCCTCCCGTGGGCGGAGCATCTCCCCATGGGATGCTGGGATTGGATCAGCCCTGCAGGGACACTCAGTGGCCATGGACAGCAGAGATCTCCTGGAGGGAGGGTTGGCTGTGGGAGAGAGAAAGAAAACTGCCCCAGGAACAGCAGAGAACTGCCCCAGCTCTGACAGATGGGGACAGAACACACAGCCCCAAACGACATCTTGTAACCCAGGACAGGGACCCATCTGCTCCAGCTACGATCTGGAAGTGCTGTGCAAGGGAAACCAGGGACTGCTGTGTTCATCCGGGCTGGGTTAAATCCCTGGAGCAGCTCAGCTCTTCAGTCCCTGTCTGAAGGGAACCACAAAACTGCTGCTGCCAAACCCCTCAGAGCAGCTCCCTGTGCTGCAGGATGTCCCTGCACAACCAGAGGACACCCCTGAGAGCCAGGGGCTGCCAGGACAGGAGGTGGCTTTGATGGGAAGGACACTTGGCCAGCAGGGAGCTGGGCTGAAGCCACCTCCTAATTTCACACAAGCTCCTGAAGAGTCATCAGTCAGTGATTGTTGTATTTGATGGGAATGTCCCAACAAAGGCAGGAATGATGCATCTGACTCCATTTTCTCAAAAGGCTAATTTATTACTTTATGATAAAGGCTAATTTATTACTTTATGATACTATATTATGTTAAAGAATACTGTACTATGCTATACTAAAGAATACAGAAAAGATACTTACTGAATGCTAAAAAGATAACAACGAAAACTGGTGACTCTCTCCACAGTCCTGACACAGCTTGGCCCCAATTGGCCAAAGAGTGAAAACAACTCCCACAGAATGCAATGGAACAATCACCTGTGGGTAAACAATCTCCAACCACATTGCACGTGTGAGCACAACACAGGAGAAGCAAATGAGATAAGAATTGTTTTCCTTTTCTCTGAGGCTTCTCAGCTTCCCAGGAGAAGAATCCTGGGTGAAGGGATTTTTCCGGGAATGTGAATGCCACAAGAGATGACTGCCCATGGCACTGACCTGGGCAGGCTGGAGCCTGGAACTGAAACACTCCACAGCCCCTGGCCAGCCCTCTTCCTACCCTCTCTCTTTATTGGCCTCCTCCACAAAGTCCCAAACCACTCCCACCCAGGAGCTGGGATGTGCTTTGAGTTCAAACCACAGGAACTGCTGAGACACGCTGCTGCCACTGCAAAGCCAGAACACGTTAACGTTCTGGAATAAATCAGGGATTTCTGGGAGCCATTTAAATATTTACAGCACTTTGCATCTCTACCACGATCCCTGTTGTCTATCTGTGACCTTTCCCAGACCTTGCAGGAGAAAATTAATTAGTTTTCTGCATTTCACATCACTCCAATTACACTCACCTTGCTCCTCACTCATTATGATAATTTTCCTTTGAGAAACTTGACTTATTAAAATTATTCCCTTGTAGAGTTTAAAGTATGGTTGTTTGCTGCCTTAGAGTGTGGATGCTCACTCGTGTTTCTGTCACTGGAAATGCTGAGGAAGAGCAGCTTGGAACTGGCAATAACAACAAGGTTTGTCATTTATGTGGCATTGAGGCCTAATTGAGGCTGTGAGGACCCTTCTCTGCCAGGCCCTACACAAGTACCCAAAGCACTCACAGTCTGCAATGGGTAAATGCTGCCTTATTAACACAATTTTGCAGAGGCACAGAGGAGACGCGAGATTAATGGTGCTTTTGCCACTCCTGAGTATCCAAAAATCACAAATCAATTCATTCTCCCCTTCAAATGATAAGTGACTTTAAAATTAAAATATGCTTTGGGTCCTTCTCAGCATCCATTGGCAGTTAGGGTTTTATTTGCCTCCTCTCCTCCTAAGCTCCATTTCAAGCATTCTGTGCAACGACAGAGAGTAAAATATTACAAAAATGAAAACTGAGACATTCACTTGACTCCAGGTGATGTGACTTCAAACAGAGTGATAAGTAGAGGAAGACTGCAGAGTAATAACTCCCTTGCCTGTGAGTGCGGACAGAGCCAGGAGTTAAATCTCTCCAGTTACATTCTAGTGCAGGGGCTCTGTATTCAATACCCAAATCTTTCAGAGTGAAGAAAATTCAGAAAAATATCTGTATTTCCTGTCATTCTTTTTATCCCCTTGCTCAGCACAGCTCTAACTTGTATCATCAGGCTCTGACACACGACAGCAAAATCTCTCCCCATGTTAAGAGCTGACTCTCTCCAAAAGGAGACTGTTCCTCAGACAAATACCCTGACAGGATTTGGGATTCCCCACTGTGAGCCAGGCACCGTGCTGGGCCAATTTTGGTAAAGCTGAAAGAAACCAGAGCTGGAGTGGGCTCTGCAGCTCGTGCCTAAGATGCCTCTTCACTGCAACTTCAGAACAGAGCAGGAGATAATAATTTCCTTTTGGTTTTTGATTAAGGATCTTTAATTCCACATGGCATATGGCTACATCAAAGAGCCTTTTCAGCTTTGGATAAACAAACAACAGTCACAACACAACTTTAGAAGCTGGTCCTTGGAGCAGGCACAAGAAAAACCTTCCCTTGCAGTGTGACTGTAACATGCCCATGTCTGTTAATGACTCCAGGCTCGTTAGCTGGAGCAGCAGCTCTGTCCATTGGGACAGCTTCTCATTCCAGGCTGCTTGGTTGCAGTTCAGTCTGGAATATTGTAGTGGTTTCGGTTTGTTAATTTGAGATTTTGCTAATTTTGAGATTTTTTTGGTTAATGTATTAATGAGCGTGGTGGGTTTTAGTGTTGGTTAATTATTAGGGTATTCACTTTTTGCTGTGAGGTAGGATTAGGAGAAAGGCAAAGTAGGTTTAAGACTTTAAAAGAGTATAAAGAAAGGTTTATTAACAGTAACTGAAGAAAGAGTAATAAGAATCAGAATAAAACCTTTAGAATTCTTCTCATCTTTGTTGGTGTATACAACTTCCCAATAGTTCTACAGACTAGCAATTACACAGAAGATTTTACATCACTTCCCTAAATATGTCCCATACAAAACCACTGCAATTATCAACAGCAGAACCATGGAAGGTTCGGACACAGGCAGTGGCACCGTCAGAGCACAGCCTGGCTGCTCCTTCTGGGCAAGAATGGCTGTCACCAGGCTGGGTTTGGTGGTGGATCATGGCATGGGAGTCCCAGCATGGCTTGGGCTGGAAGGACCCATGGGCAGGGACACCTTCCACTGTCCCAGGCTGCTCCAAGCTCTGCCCAGCCTGGCCTTGGACACTTCCAGAGATCCAGGGGCAGCAACAGCTGCCCTGGGCACCTCAGTGAACCTTTGGGAAGAAAGAACCCAGAGATGCTTAAGGTACAGGAGCCTCCATCCAAACACAGCCTCTGCCCATTGAAATGGCTTGTTCTGGATTGCCAAGGAAGTTGTATTCTCTTAGGCATCTATATGGCAGTTATCTTTTGTTAAGTGGGAGTTTGCTTTATCTCTCTCTCTGAGTGACCACAATCACTCCTCCCTCAGGGCAGACACCTGCTGATAACAGCTATTGAATGTCCCTGCATGGCTGATAAGAACTACAGCATCCCACTGGGAGATGTGAGCCCAGAGGGAGGAGCCAAGCATTCCTACCTGGATATAATCTGGAGGTTCTGGAACACCAGCACAGCTTCTGCACTGGATTCCCCAGAGGAACAGCAGCTGCCTCTCCCACTGCATCTTCAGAGGAAGAGACTGCACCTTTCTCCAGGATCCCTGCTCCAGCAGAACCAGCCCTGACACTGCAGGAGGGCTGAGCCACAATTCCAATGGGACTGCTGCCAACAGCCTGACCCACAGGGTGTCAGGCTGGGTTCTGACTCTGGCAGTGTTGATTTCGTTTACTGCATTGTTTATTTTATGCTTTTATTTTCTTCCCTATTAAAGAAATGTTGTTTCCTACTCCCATATTTTTGCCTGAGAGTCCCTTAATTTAAAGTTTATAGAAATTCAGGGGGAGGGGGTTTGCATTTTCCATTTCAGGGGAGGCTCCTGCCTTCCTTAGCAGACACCTGGCTTTCCAAACCAAGACATGGCTGCATCCTCCCTTTTCTCTCACATCTAACAAATTAGAATAAAGTTTCTCCCTGCCTGGTAATGTTTTCCAGTTCTTTAAAGATCTGACACATTTGAAGTTGAAAGTCCTGTTGAGATGAAAGGCCCATTCCATGACAAGTGGTATCTACAGAAGACAAAAGCAAGGAGGGAGGCTTTGGGGGTTCTTGCTAACAGCCTGAAAAGAGAGTTTGCACTGGCTGCAAAGCACCAATCTGTCTGACTGTTGATTATTTATGTTGGTTCCTCACCAAAGAAGTGGGCAAAAAAAACCAAAGTGGAGCCAGGCACAGTTTCTGGGTGGAGAAGGGATGGATCAGCATGGAACAGGAGCATACACAGGAGCTGACAGATGAGGCCAAACCATCCCTTCTGGCTCCTGGGACAGGAGTCTGGTGAGAACCAACACTCCTCCCTGGCAGAAAACCACCAGAAATTCAATTCTTTTTCTTTTCTTTTCTTTTCTTTTCTTTTCTTTTCTTTTCTTTTCTTTTCTTTTCTTTTCTTTTCTTTCCTTTCCTTTCCTTTCCTTTCCTTTCCTTTCCTTTCCTTTCCTTTCCTTTCCTTTCCTTTCCTTTCCTTTCCTTTCCTTTCCTTTCCTTTCCTTTCCTTTCCTTTCCTTTCCTTTCCTTTCCTTTCCTTTCCTTTCCTTTCCTTTCCTTTCCTCTCCTCTCCTCTCCTCTCCTCTCCTCTCCTCTCCTCTCCTCTCCTCTCCTCTCCTCTCCTCTCCTCTCCTCTCCTCTCCTCTCCTCTCCTCTCCTCTCCTCTCCTCTCCTCTCCTCTCCTCTCCTCTCCTCTCCTCTCCTCTCCTCTCCTCTCCTCTCCTCTTTCTTTTTTTTTCTTTTTTTTTTTCTTTTTCTCTTTTTCTTTTCTTTCAGGGGCTGTTATGGGGTCTGCATTTGGCAGCCATGGGGAGCAGCCATGGCTTTCCCCTGCTCACAGATTCCTCCTGTGATGTTGAACCCCTGCTGTCACTGCTCACAGTCAACACTAAAAGAGCTTCTGATGGAGCCAGGGCAAAAAGTGTTTTCTGAGCTCCCTGTGCTGGGAGAGATGTGTGTGAAACCCTGTGCTACACGGAAAGGAAGAGAGATCAGGACAAAGGCCAGCTGCCTGGGGAGAGCCTCCAAATTGATCAGCTTTTACAGAGGACAATTAAGTGTCAGGGCCCCAGAGGCCTCTGTGTCACATCATCTCTCTCCTGCTGCTTGTGGCAGAAACGGCTCAGGGAGCAGCAGCTGCTGCTTGGGAGTGCTCTAAGGGCTGCTCACTTAAAGGTCGTGATGATGATGATGATGATGATGATGATGATGATGATGATGATGATGATGATGATGGTGGTGGTGGTGACGGGAGACGTCCCCAGGCTCTGCAGCTTTCCCCTGAGGGGCAGTGGAGGAACAGCCCCGATCTCTGTGACAGGGACAGGGACAGGGCATGGCTGGAGCTGTGCCAGGGAGGCTCAGGCTGGATACCAGGGAAAGGCTCTTCCCCAGAGGGTGCTGGCACTGCCCAGGCTCCCCAGGGAATGGGCACTGAGGCTGCCAGAGCTCCAGGAGCTGCCAGGGGTGCCCAGGGTGGGGCTGTTGGGGTGTCTGGGCAGGGCTGGGGCTGCCATGCATGACCCTGGGGGTCCCTTCCAGCCCAGGACATTCTTTAATTCTATGATTTTCTCACTCCCTGGTGCACAAACAGGCACTGGGGACTTTGGGAGCTGTTGGGGAAGATGGAGCAGGAAAGCCTTATAAATATGATTGTCTGGCACAAGATTTTGAGAATATAGAAACTATAAATGAAATTGAAATGAAAGGAAGCTTTGCGATACCTCAGTTATTGAACAAATGGAAAACAATGGCATGGCCAGCTGAAGGTAATCCCCTTTTGATGGAACAACACCCTCTGCTTGCAGACAGGCCCAAGGGTCAGAGCAGATCCCACTGGCTTGGCAGAAGGGGCCCAAAGAGGAGTTTTTAGGGTTTAAAATACCACAGTATAGTGATGTAGTGATTTTTATATGTTGTATGGAAATGCTGTAGGATTTCTATCTTGTATTAGATTGGTTAGTGAGAATTAGAATATTCAGCACAGAAGAAGGTTTATTGTATTGTAACGGGAACCTCACTCTCTTACCCTTTTGCTCTCCCCCCCTCTCATCCTCTCTCCCCCTCTCCTCTCTCAGCCTGCTCTGAGCTGTGTCTGGCAGCTCCCAGCAGGGCCCTGCCCCCAGGCCCTTTGCAATGAACCCCAAGTTCCAGCCTTGGCTGCAGAGATCTCTCGTGTCCGTCTATCCTGACTGTCCTACCCCTGATGCTCCTACAGGGAGCCCTCTGCAGAAGAGCAAAATTTTAACCAGTGCACAGTTGCCTTTCTGCTGTTTACCCAGACACTGGAACTGTGACATTGAGCAGAAAAGGAACATTCCTCCGGGCCCCAGAATGGGGAGATCATCCCAAACCCTCCTCTCTGCACCTCCTGGAGCCCTGGTTCAGTGCCCTCAGCAGTAGGTGCAGAGGTTGTCACAGCCTTTCCCCACCTCAGCCATCCTTGTCTGTGCTCCACGAGGTTAAAATCCTGTCCTGGAGCTGTTCATGTGTCACTAAACCCAAACACAACGTCAGTGTGACCAGGATTTGCTGGGTGAGGATTCAGAAGGGCCCACACTTGTGCTGAAGGCAATAACCACAGGAACCCCAAGCTTTAGGGTCAGGGTGTGCATCAGCAAAGTCTCCAGTGTCCATAATGGAAAGGCCACTAAAAGAAAGGAGAAACTGCAAAATTATTGTTAGCCCAGCAGCCACTGAGAAGCTGTGTCACTTGCTTTTGTGCATGGATTAAATATATTGTTAATTAAAAAATGCAGTTATGCTGAAAATATCAACTTGGAGCCATGCTCTCCACGTGGAATGGAATCCTGCACTTGCAGGGGAGGACTCTGGGCTAAGACACTCTCCAGAAATATTTAGCTCCAGAACCTGTTTTTGCAGCCACTTAAGATTCCATGAATTGTTAATGAGCATTTAAATGCAATAATAAAGGATGTATCTACACCATTACAGAGGGGGAAAAAAGTGATTGGGCTCTGCAAAACTGGTGCCAGGAAATAGTTCAGGGCCTGGTTATTTTGTGGGCAAATAAATGATTGTCAAGATGAGTTGGAAAGAGCAATTTCAAAGCAAATAAGAGAAATATACAGCAGCTCATGTACAGTAACTGTGGCATCAAAATTACAGCCATAAATAAGAGACAAAAGGAATAGCTGGGAGAGGCAGATGGATGGAACTGGGGAGAAAGCTCTGCAAATGGCATTTTCTGCTGCATGCAGAAAGCATTAAAGCTCCTGATGAGCTCCCCACCTCCACAGGCTGGCATGGTGTTCCAGGGATCCCATTAAATATGGGAATAGGTTTTGGATAGGTACATAATTGATTGGATAGGTATTCTAATTGATATTTTCTTATCAATTGGAAAATATCAGGTGTGTCCTTTGTCCTGGCTGAGGCTTGGGGTGATCAATCCCTGCCAGGGTGGGTGGGGGAATGATACAGAGCTCCAGCTGTTACTGATGAGCTGAAGCCTTGCCCTGGCTCTGCCCAGGGACTTTTGTCTCTGTGGGATCTTTCCTTCCCCAGGCAGCTCCAGGGCCTGGGGCTAACAGCCCCATAAAGTGGTTTTTAATCAGTGTAAAGCTAACAGGGTGTCAACTGGTGTTTTTATACGCCCAGGTTGTGTGGGGAGGGGTGCAGTGAGGGATAATCCCAGCTGGAAGCAGAGAGCAGGGAATTCAGGCTGCTAGGGAAAGTGGGAGCAGGGCAGGGCAGAGGGGCACCACTGAAACCTCTGGAAACTCAGGGGGTTTTGCAAATGTCCCATCCCAGGGTATCATCCCCCTCCTGGCATCCAAGTGTCATGGGAAGAGCTGGAATCTCAGTATTCCCCTCCTTATGGAGAGCGGAGACCAGCTGACATGGATACCAATCAAAGGGGTGAAAGCTGAAAATAACTGAAAAAAAACCCCTGAAAATAACTGGAAAAAAAAAGCTCAAGTTGAGGGGGTTTCCATACAGATTTTATAGAGAAATCTTTAAAAAAAAATAACCCAAGATACCAAAAGCCTTTTGTCTCTCCTCCTTCCCGAAGTGCAGAGGAGGCTGGGACACTGCACCAGGATTTCCAGTTTTAGGAGCCTCTGGCAGCCCAGCTCAGCTCTGATTTGAACAATCCCCACACACCACAGGCAGCCACAGCTCAGATTTTCAGGAACTGCTCCAGGAGCCCCCTGAGTCTCTGCCATCCACCAGCAAATCAGATCACAGAACTACCAAATTCTGGGGAATTCTGCCCTTGTTTACCTGGGTTTCTAACCTAGACCAGGTTTCTAAAAAGAAGTTTGGACATTTGTTTTTGCATCAGCCTCATTTCCTTATGGAGTCTTGGATAATGCTTCAGCTTCCTGGGTGCTGGCAGGTGACAGCAGCCAGGTGACATCAGCCAGGGGACACACACTGATGGGAGCTGATGGCTGCACCCTCCTCCCACCTGGGACATTTCCAGCTGGGGACTGGCAGCTCCCTCCAGAGGAGAGCAGCACTTTGGTACCTCTGCCAGAATAAACCCCTGTCCCCCTGGGAATAGCAGCTTTCAACCCTTCCCTTCCCTTCCCTTCCCTTCCCTTCCCTTCCCTTCCCTTCCCTTCCCTTCCCTTCCCTTCCCTTCCCTTCCCTTCCCTTCCCTTCCCTTCCCTTCCCTTCCCTTCCCTTCCCTTCCCTTCCCTTCCCTTCCCTTCCCTTCCCTTCCCTTCCCTTCCCTTCCCTTCCCTTCCCTTCCCTTCCCTTCGTCCAGGTGTGCCAGAACAATCTGGATTTTCCAAATTGCCACACTCTGAGTAAACTGCTGATCATTTCAAAAAGCTGAAGTGCCTGAGTGCAGGCAGCCAGTGCAACAGGGAGGGTTTCCAGAACAATTTCAACAAAACAAGGGCATTGTAAAAGAAACATAGTGGGGATGGTTTGCAAGCCTTTTATCAGTTCTCAGGTGTTAACAGCAGAGTTCAGCTCTTGAAAGCTTTGCTGTGCATCCACCATGGCCCCTGACACTGACAGAAAACAGCCTAAATAGGTCATAAAAATAAAATGAAGGGCTTTATTAGGGAGCAAGGAGTTGTACTTTAATTAAAGCTTTTTATGGCACATAAAGCCCTGGCACACGATGCTCAGAGAAGCTGTGGCTGCCTCTGGATCCCCTGGCAGTGCCCAAGGCCAGGCTGGACAGGGCTGGGAGCAGCCTGGGATGGTGGAAGGTGTCCCTGCCATGGCAGGGGTGGGATGAGGTGATCTTTAAGGTCCCATCCAACCCAAACCCTTCTGTGATTCCATTATGTCAAAAATGTCAATCACTTGTTTTTAGAATTTATAAGTTTAATAAAATGGTTATAAAAATAGTAATATAATTAGAGAAATAAATATTTGGACAATTAGGATTTAGGACAATATGAGACAATAGAAACAAAGAGTTATGGACAGTCCAGGTACCTTTTCTGGGCAAAGTAAGCCCCAAAAAGGACCCACATTAACAGAGGATTAACCCTTAAAAGCAACAGCCCGTTGCATATTCATACACCTCATACATGATGTATAAATTCCATTCAAACACAGGATTCTGTCTGGGCAGTGTCAGCTTCTTCCTCTTAATCCTGACAGCGCCTTCAGGGCTGAGTGAGGTGGGAAGAACTCGATAAGAGAGCAATAAATTCTTTTTCTCTGACAGATTTAGGTGTCCTGTGGCTGCTATCTGTGAGTCTTCTCTTCAAAAAAGTGTGTCACATAGCATAGTTTCTATTTTAACTGTATCCTATTTTAACCTTTAACCTAAAACTATATTTAACACACTACTTAAGAAAATTAACACAGCATAACTTTCTAATATAACACATATAACATTCATTTTAATATTTGCAAAAAGCCAATCATAAAATATGCATTTTTCACAATTATACATTGAATTTCAGTTTGGGAGGTGTAGAACTGACAATGAGGACAACATTTTGGACTTCATGTTCTTGGAGGTCTTTTCCAACCTTAGTGAATTCTGTGACTCAGTTTTCACCAGGAGGGCTGGTGTGGTTTCAGAGCAGGTCAGCCCAGAAGGAATATCCATCCTGGGAGGGCTGCAAGGTTTAGCTAAATAAAATCAGAGCCAATCTAACGTTGGTCAGGTCAGATGCCACAGGAGGTCATGCTTAAAATGTGGCTGGAACATTTTCTTTTGTGTGTTTTCAGAAGTGCAGAAGGTCTCTCCCTCTGCGGTGGCTGAATTGCAGAGCTGAGCCCCTGCACAGGATTCACTCCAGCTTTATTCTTCCCATTTGTCAGCCACTTCTCCCTTTTGTTCTTTCAGCTGGAGAGCTGGGGACTGCACAGCATAATCGGTGATCTTTAGCCTGTCAGCAGCAAACAAGGGCTCTGAAATCCTCGGGAAGCCTCTTTTGAAAGCCATGATTATGCACTGACCTCCTCATTTACTGCATGTGCCCTAATTCTTGGCACTTTCTCCAAGTTTGTCAGGAAATCGATGATCATTTGCATTGAGAAACTCTTTCTCACAGCAGAGCTCACCGTGGCTGCTGCCTGGGCTGTGTTTAGGGCTGACCTCGGGGTATTTGCTGCTCAGGTCTCTCAATGCTGCACCACCCTGGCATGTTCAGGGGAATCTGCACTGATGTGGCAATTTCTAGTGCAGGTTCATTCTACAGGGTAGGAACCCATTGAGTGCCACCCTCTCCTGCCTCAAATTTCTCATTAAGCTGGTGATGCTCCACTAATTCAGCCACATGTGGGGAAAGAGTTTTTCCTTTTCCCCCTTTTTCCTCTATTCCCCCTTTTCCCCCAATTTTTCTCTTTTTTTTCCCCCTTTTTCCTCTTTCTTTCCCTTTTTTCTTTTTTTTTTTTTTCCTTTTTTTTTGTTCTGTGGGCTGATCAAAAACTCTGCACCCACTCAGGCATTGCTTGTTCTGCAGCATATTCAGATTCCATGCAAAAACTGAGCCTTGTTGCTTTAATGGTGCTGTTAAACAGCACAGTGGGTTGTACTCCCCACTCCTCATCAGAATAAGGAAAATGCCCTATTTTTTTCCCTGTCCATTGGAACATGTTCTAGTTTCCCTGTGCTGGTGGCCAGATTATTAACCTGTTATTAAACAGCTCATATTTGTCCCAGATTTATCCAATATTCTGAAAGGGGAAAAGAGAAGGTGCTGCATGGGATGAGAGGAATGAGGGATTTGTCTTTCCAAACAAGCTGTGGGTCTGCTGGTAGATAAAACCAGCACTGAAAGATAAAAGAAACCATGGGAAGGATTCCACTGATTGATGAATGGAAAAAGATATTCTCCTTTACAAATAAACTTTAGGTTGGCTGATAAATGAAAATGGATATTGAAAGATGAAAGAAACAATGAGGAAGAAAGACCCCTAAATTCCATATCAATTAAAAATTAAAAGGGTGATACATTAGAGGGAAATCTTTGGTATCAGATGTTATGGGAAGTCTGAACCTCCCAAGTACCTCAGAAATGGGGAAAGAGAGAAGGGAAACATGGCTGGGAAATTGGGATAAAAAGGAGACTGAGTCCTCCAAAAATTGGAGAGACCCCAGGGGAACGCCCCATGGCCTCTCCCTTTATTGGAATAAAGCAAAAGGATTCCTCTGATTCCTTTTCGGACATAAACCTCTGATGTTTGTGGATTAATTTTCCTGACAGGACTGTGCTACAGAGGACCAGAGAATCATTAAGTTGGAAAGGGAATCCAGTCATTAACCCAGCACCCCCTCTCAATTCCTCTCCAATTCCTCTCCCAGTGGCTTTGGAGCTCGCTGGCTCTGCATGGGGAAACTGGAGGAGGATGAGTGTGGGCTGGGAGGAGGCAGCAGTGCAAAGTCAGCAATCCTTAAGAGAAGTGCTCCTTTTCCTGGCTGGGCTCCTGCTGGAAGCTCCCGCAGCTTCCCCAGGGGCTCCTGCTGGTTTGGTCCCTTGGAAGAAGAAACATGACCTGCTAAAGAAGGTCCTTCCTCCTCCTCCTCACCTGGCAGCCACCACAAACTCCTGATTATCCACAACCCAGAGAGCCTGCAGCTCCATGGAGTTCCTCCACCTGCTTCATACTTCCAAGACGCTCCTCCACTCCCTAAATGCCACCATCCAGCCTGCTCCATCTAGGATCACCACATTATCTTCCAGAAAAGTTTTGTAACCACGTCCAAACAAAGCAAAAAACTCCTGGCATGACAACCTACGACCAAAAAAAAAGTAGGTTTTCCTGGGATCCTTCTCTTGTTCTTCTCCTGTCTGGGAAGAGAGGCACTGACAGCACACACAACTGGGAATTAAGTTGTATTTTTATGAAGAAAAGTGCCTTTGAGTGTTTTTTAAGCATCACAGGTGTTCCACAGGTTGTCAGTGAGCCCCTGAATGTTGATTTCACAACTGGAATGATGTCTGGAGCCACACATGAGCCTCCAAATGGAGCTTGCTGGCACTCTCTGAGTTGTTCCATGATGTTGGCTAGCAAGGCAATAGCTGTGGCTATTGGAGTTTTTGCTGGAATGACAAGGCTGGAGGGTGGTTTTTGAAAGCAAATCATTGTTCATCTTCTGTTCTTTCACCCATTCCCTGTTTTGCACTCCCAGGCCTTTTCCAGCCTACAAAGAAGTTGCCAAGGTACCCTTGGGGAGTCAAGTCCATGGTCTCAAGCCATCAGTTTGCTCTGCCATCATTGATATTCTTCTCACCTGAATTTGGGATCAGCTTCATGAATTTGTTATCACACACCTACAGGATTAGGGAGACCTCTGGTCTCCTTTTGAATTCCCCACTCCACTTGCCTGTGTCTGTTGGATTAATGAAATGGACAGCGTTTTATGGATGAATTATCAGATCCAGCAATCTGGGAGCAAAGAGGGAGTGAAAAAAGAACAGATTAGTCAGTGAGTGATATTGGGCAAGGCAAATATTGAACCAATTTCCCCTTTATTACAGATACAGGGTAACAAGTTAATAAGAGAAGCAGCAGAATGTGGGTAATGGCCATCACACTGCTGGGATGAATTATATGGGAATATAAAATCTTACAGGCACTGCATACATTTTTTGAAGTTATAATGAGCTGGAATAGTTTCCAATAGTACTGGAAAACACGGGGAAATGCCTGGTGGAATTTAAAAATTAGGAGTCAGTGGCACTTTTGTTTTGTATCTGCAGCTACCAATGCTCTGTTCATTGGCTGGTGCAGGACAATCCTGCTCTCCTCTAAAGGTGAAGCTCACACCTCCAGGAGCCACAGCCCAAAACACAAGATGGGTTTTGGGAGCCCTTAGTGAATTTTGAGGGATAACCATCTGGAACACAGCACCTGCACATCCCTCCTGCCATCTGGGGCCAGAATCAGAGAGCTCAGACCCCAGATGTGAAACACGTGAGGATTTCTGCAAAAACATTTGGGTTTTCACCTCAAGGAAGACAAAAAACAAACAAAAAAAAAATACTGCACAGTACTGGAGAACACAGATTGATGCATTTTCATTACAATCCTTGCTCTGAATTTAAGGCAGGGAGAAAAATGGGTTTGATATCATTTGAATTCTCCTCTGTTTCTAAGCACTCCAGGCACTGATGAGACTTAATTATCTCCTGAACAATTTTACTAAAAAAAAAATTAAGACAACTAAAGCTAATAAAATATTAATAACAGGTTTTTGCTCATAGGCTGGGGCTGACCTTTTGCTGATATCAGTTAATGTCTCACTGCTATTGAAATACCAGGTGAGTCTCATCCCTTTGAAGCTGGAGCTGCCTCGTGGGCAATGCCAGCCTCAGTGGAGCAGCGAGCAGAGACTCTTGCTAACCGTCAATTATAAGATCTCCCATTGGCAAAAAACTGTCTGAATCGTTGGTGACAGGTTATAAAACACACTCCAGCTTCATGAGAAGCGCTGCAACTTTGATCTGTTTGCAGGTGGGCATTTGCATCTGAAATGTCCATGGTGAATTTCACTCCTTTCTGCTCTCGCCCCTTGCCTGGCTGGGAGCAGCACTGACAACTCCAACCACTTGAAAATCAGGGTTCAGGTCTCAAAAGCACAAGCAGAGTGGCTGGAAAATCACAGTGCTTCTAAAATTAGGGCAGGTGGGGCTTGCTGGGTTTGCTGTGTGAGGCCCAGCAGGATGGAGGTGACTGATGGGCACTCATTTGCATGGAGAGGATCAAGCTTGGCTTTAATCACATCAGTGATCACCTCCCCGGCTGCAGTCTGCTCTTCTGAGCAGCTCTGCACCCTGCCGGGGTGTGAAAAACGCCAAACACTTGTTTGTAAAATTTTAAAAGTTTAATAGTAATAAAATGGTTATAAAAATAGCTATGTAATTAGAGTAATAATAATTTGGACAAATTGGATTAGGACAATATGAGACAATAAGAACAAAGAGTTATGGATGGTCTGGGTACCTGTTTCTGAGCGAAATAAGTCCAAAAAAGGACCCATGCTAAGAAAGGATTAACCTTTAAAAGCAACAGCCTGTTGCACATTTATACACCTCATACACAATGCATAAATTCCATTCAAATACAGGATTCTGAATTGCTATGAATTTTAAATTAAGGAGCTTGCAGCCAAAAATATGGGAGCAGGAAATCACAGTTCTTTAATATAATAGGGAAGAAAATAAAACCATAAAATAAACAATGCAGTGAACTAAACCAACACTTCCAGAGTCAGAACCCAGCCTGACACCCTGTGGGTCAGGCTGTTGGCAGCAGTCCCATTGGAATTGTGGCTCAGCCCTCCTGCACTGTCAGGGCTGGTTCTGCTGGAGCAGGGATCCTGGAGAAAGGTGCAGTCTCTTCCTCTGAAGATGCAGTGGGAGAGGCAGCTGCTGTTCCTCTGGGGAATCCAGTGGAGAAGCCGTGCTGGTGTTCCAGAACCTCCAGATTATATCCAGGTAGGAATGCTTGGCTCCTCCCTCTGGGCTCACATCTCCCAGTGGGATGCTGTAGTTCTTATCAGCCATGCAGGGACATCCAATAGCTGTTATCAGCAGGTGTCTGCCCTGAGGGAGGAGTGAGTGTGGAACAGATAAGGAAAACTGCCCACTGAACAGAAAACAGCTGCCATACAGATGACAATAGAATACATCTTGCCTTGCAATCAGGGACACACTGACACACAATAATTTTGCAAGCTCAGTCAGCTCCTGGCTGAACAGGACTCCTGGAAGACTTTGTGAAGGTTTTTCCAGGTCAGGTGCACAAGTGTAAAAGGCAGTGCTGGTCTAACCCCAGCACTTTGCAGCTCCCAGGTGGCTCAGGTGTGGCTTCCTGCTGCCCGTGGCTGCTGTGCAGCTGGGAGCCAGGTGTCTCCTGCAGAATCTCCAACACCGGGGACAGTGCAAATAGCGGAGACAATGCTTTGGGGGTGTGCCGAGCAAGACGGAGCTTCACCTTATGTTACATTGAATTAAATCCCATGTTCGTGCCTGGGTTTTCTCCTCCTTAGGTTCAGGACTTGGCACTTCTCATTGAGCTCCACAATGTTCCTGCCAGCCTCTTCCCACCCTGCCCAGGTCCCTCTGGGTGGCAGCATGACCCTCTGAGGTAGCTGCCACTCCTCCCTGCCTGTGTGATCTTCAAATTTCCTTTAATGAAGGTGTTAAAGAGGGCTGGACCCAGAATTGACCCCTGGAGCCTCCCTGGGAGCCCATCCCACCTCACACCCTGCCTGTGACTGCTCCCAGCCCATCTCCTGTCTCCCTCTCAAAGGTGGGATGGATCCCCTGACAGCCCAAACACTCCATTCTGTCACTCTGAGAAACCTGGAGACAGCACTAATCTAAACAGTGGGTAGGTAACAAGAGCTGAAAGAGCAAACAAGCAAGGAAAAAAAATCACAAAGAAGTGAATTCAAACAAATATTGTCTGTGCTGCTTCAGGAGAGCACTGTCTGGAGTGTAATTCTGTCAGCATGCATCCAAACAAGGGAGGTGAAGCATGGTCACAAAGAGACATTTAAGCCTGGCACAAAATCTCTGAGCCTGGCTTTTTACATCCAGTAAAAGTGGCCCTACATGGTTTTTTGTGTAGGTTTTCATTTCTCTGAAGCTTTTAAGGAGTGCAAAACAGACCCTTTGTCTTGTGCCATCAGCTTTGATCTTCTCAAGGCTGGTTAATGGAGCAGAGCTGGATATCTGCCCTGGGGACTCTGAAGAACAGAATGACCAACAGCAACAGCAGGGGCTCAGGCCCTCTTTGCCTAAAAGAACCTGGGAAAATGATCCCTGTCCTCTTCTGCCCCTGGGGCAGCCCTGGAGATGAACAAGTTCAAGCTGTGGGATGTCTCTGCCCTGTTCTGCCTCTCTGCCATGCTGAGCTCTGCCTTTTGTAGCTTACAGAGAAACCTGGGTTAAAATGAACCTTTGGAGATCTCTGACCCCAAACTGAGCTGAAAAGGGATGAGGTAGATCAGGTTTATGAAGGTCTTATTTTTGTCTCCATACTGAGCCCCTGCTCTGATATTTGACTGATCTCACAGGAGAACAATTCTGGTGTTCAAAACCTTGTGCCTGTGGTTTAAATGTTGCTGAAGAACAACAGGTGATGAGCAATGCCTGGAATCAGAGCCAGGCTGTGCCTGATGTGTCGCAAAGGTGTCTGGAGGGGTCTGGCAGGGTTCAATGGTCACCTTTAATCCTGCCTGGCTGCAATCCCTGAGCACATTGTGCAGAAGGAGCTGCTGGCAGCAGCAGGAGGCAGATTCTTCCTGCCCAGTGAACAAATAACCCCAGCAGGGTGTGAGCTGAGCCTGAGCTGGGCCAGCTCTGTGTGAGCAGAGGAGGAGCTGCGGCATCCTGAGCTCTGCCCCCATGGGACAGCAGGGACAGCAGCTCAGGCAGACACTTCCAGCCACCCCTGCTCTGCATTTCTCCTCTGGAGGCACAGTGTCTCCCCAGCCTGGCTCAGCTGCTTGTTCCTTCTTCACCTTTCCCCCACCCTGGTCTGTCCCTCTGCTGCGTGGGACACCTGGCCTGGGCCATGGCAGGGCACACCTGAGACAGGTGGGAGAGGCTGCAGGGAAGATCCCAGGGGCTGGGGAGGTGCTGGAGCCTCCAGCCCTGCCCACTCAGCCTGGGGGAGCTGTCCCCACTGCCACAGCCCCTGCACTCACAGCCTGCCCTCTCCATCCTCCCCAGCAAACCAAACCTAGCCAAGACCTCCCTCCCAGCATGCAGCCAGCTCCAACCCTGCCTGGGTCACTCTGATGGAGCACCACTCTTGTATTTGCTGGGAAATGCCCCCACAAAGGCAGGAATGATGAATCTGACTCCATGTTCTCAGAGAGCTAATTTATTACTTTATGATACTATATTATATTAAAGAATATTCTACTCTACTCTACTCTGCTATACTATACTATACTATACTATACTATACTATACAGTACAGATGAAGGTTAAAAAGATAATGAAAACTGGTGACTCTCTCCAGAGTCCTGACACAGCTGATTGGCCAAAGAGTGAAAACAACTCCCAGCAGAATGCAATGGAACAATCACCAGTGGGTAAACAATCTCCAAACACATTCCACATGTGAGCACAACACAGGAGAAGCAAATGAGGTAAGACTTGCTTTCCTGTTCTCTGAGGCTTCTCAGCTTCCCAGGAGGAAAATCCTGGGTGAAGGGATTTTTCCAGAGAATGTGAATGCTGCATATCATGGCCTGGGAACAATTCCTGAGCTGTTTTTTCTTATGGGCTCCCCAGGGTGAGGGGTGGGACTGGTACCTGCCTGTGCCAGGGCTGGGTGTGCTGTGTAGCACAGGGACAGACACCCCGAGCTGGCTCAAAACTGCCCCTCTGTGCCATGCAGACCTGATCCAGAACTGCAGAGCCTAAAGAAACACAAGGAATGGATGTCTGATCGAATTAAGTATCTGCCATGTACCTTCCTACAACTTCCACTTCACATTATCTGTAATGCAAGGTTCTGTTCCCTGAGATCCCAGGAGCAGCACGTCCATCCTTCATCATTACCCTGCCCACATTGTCCTGATGGGCTGGGAAGTGAATTATGGAGGAGACATTACCCTGGGAAGAGCTGACCTTGTCCTTAACCTCAGCACATTCTTCAATTAATGCCCCACAAGACAAATTAATTCTATTAATCCGCAGAGGCCTCTAAGCAGATGAATTGGGATTTCTGCCTTTCTCCCTAAACCCACTTCTTCCTTCCCCTCCCTAATGAACCTGTGCTTGCAATCAATAGTTAAAGGTTTGGCACTGTTTGAAAGCAAAAATAAGCAGAGCTGTGCTTACAGCCTGGCTGCCTCCTAAACCCTGCTGTGAAGGAGAAAGGATTCTGAAAGCTGATATATATTTCATTTTCCTGTCCCCAACAGGCTCGGCAGCTTTTCCTCACACAGTTGGTGCTGCAAAAGCCAACCTTAGCAGGAGGAAGAGTCACTTCCAGATCAGCTCAAATTTGCTCACTCTGCCTGCACTGCAAGCAACAGGCTCTGCTAAACATGAGGGTGTGAAAAACACCAATCACTTGTTTTTAGAATTTTAAAAGTTTAATAGTAATAAAAGGGTTCTAAAAATAGTAATATAATTAGAGTAATAATAATTCGGACAATTAGGATTGGGACAATACGAGACAATAAAAACAAAGAGTCACAGACAGTCTGGGTACCTCTTTCTGGGCAAAATAAGCCTGAAAAAGGACCCACGTTAACAGTGGATTAACCCTTAAAAACAATATCCTGTTGCATATTCATACACTTCATACATGATGCATAAATTCCATTCAAACACAGGATTCTGTCTGGGCAGTGTCAGCTTCTTCCTCTTAATCCTGACAGCATCTTCAGGACTGAGCAAGGCAGGAAGAAGTTCGTTTCTTCTGATAATGGAGCAATACATTCTCTTTCTCTGAAAGATTCAGGCGTGCTGTGGCTGCTATCTCGATGCAAGTCCTTTCTTTAGAAAAAAAGTATCCTACATAGCATAGTTTCTATTTTAACCTTAAGTTATAACCTAAAACTATATTTAACACACAACTTAAGAAAATTAACACAGCATAACTTTCTAACATAACACATATAATATTAATATTTGCAAAATGCCAATCATAAAATACACATTTTTCACAAGGGAAAATTGAAAGGATGGTTCTGTAAAGATTTTGAGGTGGAAAAGGCCAAGTTCCATGTTTTGGGGGTTTCCCAGGGAGATTCTCCAGGGAAATGCTCTGTAGTCCCCATTCAGTGCAGGAGAACACCTGGGCACAGCTGTGTCCATGGGGCCACTCTGGAGCATGTGGAGATAGCTTGGGATCTTGTCCTTGTTAGGAAAATTAATCCACAAACACCAGAGTTTTATGTCCAAAAAGGACACAGAGGAGTCCTTTTCCTTTATTCCAATAAAGGGAGAGGCCATGGGGCATTTCCCTGGGGTCTCTCCAATTTTTGGAGGACTCAGCCTCCTTTTTATCCCAATTTTCCAGCCACATTTCCCTTCTCTCTTTCCCCATTGGCTGAGGTACTTGAGAGGTTCAGACTTCCTGAAATGCCTGATAACAGAGATTTCCCTCTAATGTATAACCCTGCTTATTAATTTTTAATTCTTAAGGCATTTAGGAGTTTTCCTTCCCCATTGTTTCTTTCCTCTTTCAATGTCTAATATCATTTATCAGGAAACCTAAATTTTATTTGTAAAGGTAAATATCTTTTTCCATTCATCAATCAATGGAATCCTTCCCATTGTTTCTTTTATCTCTCAGTGCTGGTTTTATCTACCAGCAGACTCACAGCTTGTTTGGAAAGACAAATCTGCTATTCCTCTCATCCTAAAGATCCCAAATTACCAGGATGGTTGTGCTGGAGGGTCCTGGAGAGCCTGAGGGGGCCAAGCTGGGGGTGAAGAACTTCCAGTGCTCAAGGAAAGATTTCAGGGGTGAGAAAAGGGCTACAGGAACTCCTCATGGTGCCAACAGCAGACAGCCCCACGCTGCCTCCTGACTCCTTCCTGGCTCCCAACCCTTCTGAATCCCTCCTGGGCTCTTCCCAGAGCATTCCTGCAGGTACAGCCCATGCTGGGAATGCTGCTTCCCTCTGCCTGGCTGCTGGCACCCGAGCAGGGTCAGCAGGGCACTCACACAGGCTACAGGAGCACCCAGCTTTGGGAGCAGCAGGAACAGCTTTGGGTGCTGGCTCAGACTGAGCCTGACCTCAAAACACACCAGAGGGAACCCAAACGTCACCTGGAACCCTCTGAGCCCTGGTTTGTAGCCAAGAATTGTGCATTGTGCTTTGGCTCCTAAATCATCCTTCAGACAGTTGGCCCTTGGGAAAAGAGGGGTGCTTGGACATGGGGTGTCCAGCTGAGACCTCCTGGGCTGCACTTCCCTGTCCAGGGGCAGCATTCAAGGGACTGGTTTGAGGGTCTTTTCAAAAACTTGGCCTGACTGGCATCCCCAGTAACACTCTGAGCACTTGTCCACTTTGCAACCTCAGTATTTTATTATTTTATTTTATTTTATTTTATTTTATTTTATTTTATTTGACAGCTGCGAGTACTGTCAGTACCTAAGACATGCACGTGGTAATGAGGGAGACCATTTCTTATGGCATTAATAACCATAATTAAGGATGGGATTTTTCAAAAGCAATCAGGGAAGTCAATAAGAGTCTGTAAGAAGTGGGTGCCTCATTTCCTTGAGGTACTTTTGCAAATCCTACCCGAAAACATTGATATTTCATGCGGGCACATCTAAGTCTGTGTGGGAGAAGCCTCAAATCCTTTTTGAAAAGTGCTATGCATATTGTAATTGGAACAGATTAATATGAATCTCTGTGGCTGCTTAACCTTTTATTCTCCTTATTTCAAAAATCACTGAGTATTTCAGTCACAAGCAACTCTATCCTGCAGTTAATGAGGGGCCAGATCCAGCAGTGTCACTGCCCTGACTGCAGCAGAACAATCCTGATCCACCCCAGCCAGGGATCAGGGGCTAAGAAGCAACCAGAGTCATGTTATCAAGCTGCAAATATATGCAGAGAAGTGAGTGTTATCCAGTGCACAGCATACTTAATGTCTCTGCAGGCAGCCAGCATCCAGCCTGGAAATGGGGCACACTCCTGACAGCCAGCCAGGGTAATTCCTGCTGGGGTAATTCCTGCTGGGGCAGCTTCACCTGAGCAGGATCTTCTTCTCGGGCTGGAGGTCCATTGGAAAGAGATGCTCCAGGGCACACAAACTGATGGGGTCTCTGAGGTCGAGATGACCCTGAGGTGTTAGAAAGTCTCTTTTTCCCAGCCCTGAGATAAAAGAAGAAGAGATTCCTTGGCTCTCCTTCTCAAGGTTGTTTATTTTCTCTTATCTCTAACATCCTTTCTCTGACCCGCTGAGGTCTGTCTAGCAGGTCAGGTTGAGGCACACTGACCACCCTCAGGGTGGTGTTATCTTTTTATACTAAAAACTGGGTGTACTTTATTTACAGTAATTTTCCAATACCTATCACCTATGTTAGACAGTTTGTCTCTCCTCTAAACCAATCCAAAAGTGCAACCATCACAGCAGAAGATGGAGGACAAGAAGAAGGAGAAGGACAGAACACACCCAGATTCCTCCATCTTGCCTCTTGAACCCCCATTCTAAAAACCCCAAACTTCTACATTTTTACCCAGTGCTAAATTCACTATCATTCTATTCAAACTCTTGTGGCTTGTACATCTTTGCACAAAGTTGGTAATTGTTTCCATGGGTTAAAATCGAAGGCACAGGTGTATTTGACTCCATGCCAAGGTCTCTGAGCCCCCTGCCAGGGTCTCAAATCACCCAGGGCAGCCAGAGGAATGTCCTGGGTTCCAGCAACAAACAGGGTGCTGAGTGCAGGGATCATGAGGGGAAGCCGGGTTTGAGTAAAACAGGAGTTTGGAGCTGATTATCAGGGCAGGCTCACCATGGGAGATGGATGTACCTGCTGGGTGTAAATCCTGCTGCTGCCCCCAGCAGCCCATCTGCCTGGGACATGAGTGGATATTCTCTCTCCTCTGCAGGCACTCATCACGTGCCTCACTTCATGTGATGCCTTAGAACAAACTCAGATTCCCAAAAAAACCCCATGCAGAAGAGCCACAGCTCACCTGGTGTCACACCAGGGCTGGGGCATCTGGGACACCCCCCTTCATTTGCTCCCTGTTTAAGCTCATGGAATGGCTTGGGAGGGTTCACAAGTGCCTCTCTCCATCCACATCATCAGTGAACCCCAGCTTGCACCAGAACCACACCCCAAATCCCTTTCCTATCAATATTTGGGGTCATTTGACTCTTCCCACCTCCAAAAGCAAAAACTCCTAAAAAGCAAGTGCATCAGTAAAGAGGAGGAGATGGGAAAGCACAGAGGAGAAGGAGGTGTTTGGGCTGATTAAGGAACACTGGGTGGCAATTAATTTCCATTTGAATGCTGACAGACAGGATAACCTCTGCATTCCAGAGGGCAGCGCCTCATCAGATGCTCCTCAGGTACTCCGGGCTGGATTTATGCAGCAGGCAGTAATCCAGCTCGAAATGGAAGTGAAACAGGGTGGAAAGTAAATCACCGACTTGCCCTGAGTAAATAGAAACTGTGTTATGGCTGGCATGTAAAAATGGGGAGGGCAGGGTGTGCAAGGGGTTGGCTGATCCCTTGGGGCTGAGGGGCTGGAGCAGAGCAGGGTCACCCTGTGGAGTGGGAGGGAGGGAGAGGAGGCAGCAGCAATGTTCAGGTATTGCCAGGCACAGCTCCCTGAGGGGTTCCAGCCCCTCTCATGGGTGGTGGGGCATGGCCAAGTGTTGTCCTTTGGGGCACTGGATGGGCTGGGTCACCCCAAGCCACTGTCCTATCCCTGCTGGTGGCTTCTGTCCCCCAGGGCAGGCACGGGGTGATGCTGCACCAAAACAGTTCTGGGGCTCACCCTGCAGCAGGGACAGTCCCTCCAAGCAGTCACTCCTTCCCAGGCCCCAGGAAAAGCAAAGTGTTCCCTCCATCACCCTGTGCTCAGCTGAGCTCCTCTTGAGGCACTGAACACTGATCCACCTTGGAGCTGCACCTGCTGATGGTCCTGGTGTGAGAAATGATACCCACTTAAAAATTTAAAAGGTTTAGTAAAACCGTATCAAAAATACAATAGAAGATGGAATGCAAAAAATATTACTGTGCTGGGTGCATTTTCCCCACCCTGTGCTCACCCACACCATGGAGGCTTCACCTTTTAACCCTTTAGCCCCTCCCAAAGTTCTGTCCATTAACTTCTCCTTCACTGCCCAGGGGTGGAGATCTCTGCCTTAAATCCTGACTGGAGCTAAGGTGCTGCCATAGTGACAAACTGACCCTCCCAAATGTCCCAAACCCAGGCCAGCCCTGATAACAACACAAGGAGGGTAAAACATAACTAGAAGTCTATCTATATATGTATAAAAAATATATATATATAAATATACATATATATCCTATATATGTATAAAATCTATAACACTCCTGTATATGTATATACATACAAACACACACACACACACACACACACACACATATATATGATATTTACCTTTTAATTGTGAAAACCAACCATCTCATTACTCATCTATAACACTGCTGTGGTTCAGCTTTGCCCCTTTCCTTGCCTGGGCCTCCCTGCACAGCCAAGCTCCTCCAAGCCCCACTGTGTCCAGAGACCCTCAGGATCAAACCTGGCAGCTGCAGCTCCCCTCTTGTGCCAAACCTTCATCCTCCCCACACCTCTGAGCCAGCTGCTTGGCCCTGGATCCCTCATGAGAGGAATAGTGGATTTGTCTTTCCAAACAAGCTGTAGGTCTGCTGGTAGATAAAACCAGCACTGAGAGATAAAAGAAACAATGGGAAGGATTCCACTGATTGATGAATGGAAAAAGATATTTGCCTTTACAAATAAACTTTAGGTTTCCTGATAAATGATATTAGACATTGAAAGAGGAAAGAAACAATGAGGAAGAAAAACCCCTAAATTCCTTAAGAACTAAAAATTAAAAGGGAGTGTTATACATTGGAGGGGGATCTCTGTTATCAGGCATTTCAGGAAGTCTGAACCTCTCAAGTACCTCAGCCATGGGGAAAGAGAGAAGGGAAATGTGGCTGGAAATTGGGATATAAAGGAGGCTGCATCCTCCAAAAATTGGAGAGACCCCAGGGAATGCCCCATGGCCTCTCCCTTTATTGTAAGAAAGGAAAAGGACTCCTCTGTGTCCTTTTTGGACATAAACCTCTGGTGTTTGTGGATTAATTTTCCTGAGATTCATAGGGTCCATTTCTCTACTTTGCCCTCTCCCAGGTGTGTTCTTTTAGAATCCCAAGCACTCTGAACTGGGCTGCATCTCCTGACCAGGCTCCTGCTGCCACCAGCCCCAGGTTAGAGCCAGCAGGACTCTGGGGACAGACAGGTTCCAGTGGAACACCATCCATGGATTCCATTCCTCTGCAGCACAGCACCGACCTGGATGGGAGACTGCTGGAGCAAAAGCCTTGACAGCATCTACTGAGAAGAGAAAAATGAGCTGAAAAGCCTGTCCTGGACTGTGCAGGGCCTGTGCTGGTGACCCTCCCTCTGCAAGTACCATGAGAGACAGAAGAGAGTCAGGTGTGACCTGAGTGAAGTCTCAGCAATCTCGCAGGAAAAAATGAGACTGATCCTTCCTCTGCTTTTGGATCAGGCTGAGCTCTGGGTCATGATTTACTACAGCATGAGGGAGAACAGAGCTGGGCCAAGAGCTTTATGTCTCCTCCTGGTTTTGTCATCCTTTGAAATATTTGGGGGCTGTGGGAACAGCTCCCATTAAGTGTATCACTGGCTTTTCCTCTTAGTATTTATGATTTAATAATTCCTCAATCTGTCACAATCAGTATTGAAGAGCGTGGCTGGGTATAATGGAATAATTTGAAAGGGAATGCTGGAGTGCAGGAACAGCCTGAGCTCTTTTCAGCAGATGCAAAAGTGAATAATATTTAGGGAGGTGTTTATAAATCAGCACACCCTTTAATTAAGCAAAACATTTTGCTAAGGAAGAATCAATTAGCAATTCATGGCACTAGGCCTGGCCTATTATCAAAGAGCTTGTACATGATAAAGCACAACTGCTTGTGTGTCTTTCCAGCTAATTATCAGTAACTTGTTTCAGTTGTCTTTCAAAGCTCCGTGTTAAGAGACAAGATAAAGATCTACATGGGCAGGGGGGGCTGGTGCTTTGCCTTTGCCTCCAATCTCTTTGTGTTTGCACTAATTGCCAGGAGTGGAAAGGAGCAGTGGGTGGTGAGGAGTCCTGGGATGGAGGGGCAGGGTGTGGAATGTCACTCTAGTCCAGCAACGGGAAAGATGGCATCAGGCTCATCCCTGATCCCCTCCCATTCATTTTAATGTCTCATTTTCTCATCTCTACAGCCTCAGGGGTTTGCTGAGGGGGAACAGGTGAGATTTGAGGAGAGGCAGGACCATGGGATGGTCCCTGCTATGGATTAATAGATGGGAAACAGTGAGTGGTGACTGGGAGTCTGGGGGTTCTCAGTGTGGCTCCCCAGCCTGCAGAGGCCAGAGCACAGCAGGGGCTCACTCTGGGCTGAAATAAGGGAGACAGCACCCTGTTCCTTCAGAAATCCACAGAAATGGCAAAGAGGGCTCAGATCGTGTCTGGGACTGGGGAACATTGCGGCAAAACCTACACATTTCTGTGTCTCTTGGGCACGTGCCAACTCAAGAGTTTAAACACACCATGCTGGCACAAGTGACAGGATTATGAGCAGTTTCAATCTGATGCAGATGGTCTTCCCATTTGCTTCCTTGTTTAAACAGCAATTTGGCAAGTTTGTCATTCATAAAGCTTTTACAGCGCTCCATCCGCTCCTCCCCGGGGCGCAGGGATGTTTGTGACTGCCTGCAGCACACGTTCCTCTGAGAGGAGGCTGTGTTGGTACACCCTTGTGTCTCCTTCAGGCAGAGGAGCCTTGGGAATTCCACTCCTGTCTCAGTTTGAACAGACAGGTGTGTGCTAAGAAAGGCAGGAGCCTCCCTTGAAATGGAAAATGCAAACCCCCTCCCTACAAATTATTGTAATTTTGAAATTAAGGGGCTCTCAGGCAAAGAATGGGAATAGGAATAACAGTTCTTTATTAGGGAAGAAAATTAAAAATACAAAGGCAATAATATGAAAAAAACAAAAGCCCAAACCACTGCCAGAGTGATCACAGGCCCTGGTCCCTGTGTGTCAGGGGGTGTCCCAGCCCCATCCATGGGGGCTCAGCCCTCCTGCAGTGCCAGCTGTGGCTCTGCTGCAGCAGGGATCCTGCACAAGGGGGGAGTTTTCCTCTGCAGCTCCAGGGCTGCTGCAGATGGGCCTGGGCTCCCTCTGGCCATGCAGGGCAGCAGAAAGCTGCTCCTCTGGCAATGCAGGGGGCAAAGGCTGCTGTGCTGGGCCAGGCTCAGATTGGATCCAGGTAGGAATGCTTGGCTCCTCCCCTGGGCGGAGCATCTCCCCATGGGATGCTGGGATTGGATCAGCCCTGCAGGGACACTCAGTGGCCATGGACAGCAGAGATCTCCTGGAGGGAGGGTTGGCTGTGGGAGAGAGAAAGAAAACTGTCCCAGGAACAGCAGAGAGCTGCCCCACCTCTGACAGGTGGGGACAGAACACACATCTTGCATTTCCAACCTCAGGCAACTCTATAAAACAGATTTCCACTTAAAAACTCCCTCACACCCCATAGAGAAAGGAGTGCCCTGAGATGTGCCAGGGGCTGAGGAAAAGCCTCTCAGATCCAAGTAGGAGATGGGCACAGGCAGGGCCAGGAGGCTGCTCTGCAATGAGCCTGCAGGGAAAGAGAGGTTGGAAAGTGTCACCATTCATGGTGATCAGTGATCTGGGTCATTTCTGCAGGGTGCTGGGAGAGCTGGGGGTGTCCAGCCTGGAGAAGAGAAGGGTTCAGGGAGAGCCCCAGTACCTAAAGGGGCTCCAGGAGAGCTGGAGAGGGACTTTGGACGAGGGATAGAAGGACAGACCAAGGGGAATGGCTTCCTGCTGCCAAAGTGCAGGGATGGATGGGATATTAAGGAATTCTTCCCCGTGAGGGTGGGCAGGCCCTGGCACAGGGTGCCCAGAGCAGCTGTGGCTGCCCCTGGATCCCTGGCAGTGCCCAAGGACAGGCTGGACAGGGCTGGGAGCACCCTGGGACAGTGGAAGGTATCCCTGCCACGGCAGAGGTGGCACTGGATGGGCTTTAAGATCCCTTCCAACCCAAACCATTCTGGGATTCTGTGATTTGGGGAGAGATTGAGAAAGCAGATCTGGGCATTTTGTGGTCCAGCTTCTCAAACCTTGGATAAAACACCCTTTAGTGAACCAGGCAGATGGACTGTAGGAGTAGAAAGGGCTTTGTTTGCCCACAAGTATCCAAGCAAAGCACAATGAAAGTTTAATCAATTAACAGCTTCCATGTGGTTTTGCTGAGTGTAAAACAAGGAGGCATCATGGCTTGCATTGGCATGAGCTGCTCACATCTTAAGACAAGTAAATATTTAGCCAATAATTCTGATATTTTTTTGGCAACACAAGGCATCTTTGTTCTTCATCTGTTTACTTGTGGTTTACTTATGGTTTTCTTGTGGCTAATACAGAGCAGGGTATTGGATTTTAACTCAATCTCCTCTCTAATGGGATATCCAGAGTCTTTGCAGGAGCTGAGGAGAGAGTTGAGGGTGCTCTCAGGTTCCTTGGCAGTGATTAATTAGTGTATAATTATCACCTCTAGAGCTACCTGTGCTCATACATACTCATGCTTCTTATTGCTGTGAGCAGGACCTGCTGCCAGAGTCAGGTTTATGGACAAGGACTCCTCATTTCTTCTTCAGCCTCCTCAGAAGAAACCCACCCTGTTCCACTCTAGATCAGGGTTATCTCCAGGCTTCACTCCACGATAAACATGGAAATATTAACACTTTTCTTATCTGAATGCTCTTATTTTAAAAAGATTCTTTCATGGGGCTTGCAAGAAGTGTGAAATGAAAGAAGCAGGGTGGGGAGGCAGCTGAGGGGCTGTGGGACCTCAGACAGCTCATTTAACCCTTCTGACTCTCACAGTGTGCAGTCCCACAACAAAACTGCCCAGCCAGGAGCGGGGTAGGAGGTCTAAGAGCAATTAGCTGATGACACCCTGGTGATGAGGTGCACCGAGTGAGGATGGTGGCATTAACCTGGGTTCATGACAGGGGGACCTGAGCCCAGCTTTGCCTCTGGACTCTGTTTGGGAAGGAAGCACCAGGCAGGCCATGGAGAGGCTCAAGGAGATGAGAAGTGCTGTGAAGGGCCAAAGGCTCCTCTGGTGTCCTGGTGACTGTCAGGACCCAGGACATCCCTCTGGCTGTCCAGGATGGCCAGGACCCTGCCAGGGGGCTCAGAGACCCTGGCACAGAGCCCAAAACACCTGTGGGTTTGATTATGACCCATGGAGCAAATTGCCAACCCTATATGAAGATCAGCAAGCCACAACAGTTTAAGAATCATAGTGAAGTTATCATGGGGTGAAAAAGTAGATTTCTGGTATGGGGGTTCAGGAGGCAAGATGGAGGGATCTGGGCATGTCCAGCCTTTCTCCTTCTTCTTCTTCTTGGCCTCCATCTTCTGCTGTGATGGTGGCATATTTAGATTGCTTTAGAGTAGAAGCTCACTGTCTAACATAGGTGATAGGTATTGGTAAGTAATTGTAAATATGTAGTTTTTACTATAAAGACATAACACCACCCTGGGGGCAGGCAGAGTGCCTGGAACTGTCCTGCTGGATGGAACCTCGGCAGGGCAGGAGAAAGAATTTTATAGATAAGGAACAACGAACAACCTTGAGACCAAGAACTGAAGAGCCCTGACTCCTTCTTCAAGTGCTGGGCTGGGAAAAGAGACTTTCCAACTTTTCTCAGGATCACTCTGAGCAGTGAGAGATCCCGACAGGTGACCTGAGGAAGGACACAGGGGCAAGGGTGGGACACACTCCCAAGCAGTTTCAGAGCAGGGTCTGCCTGAGCTGGGGCTGGGGAAGCTCCTGGGCCAGCTGAGCATAAGGCAGAGGTAATTCCATTCTGGGACAAGCAGTGTGTGGTGTCCTTGTTGCGCCCAGGACAGGGGTGCAGCCCTGAGGGATGGACACAGCCTGGCACAAGCACTGGTTGTTCTCAGGAGCAGCAGCTCTGCCCTGAGTGGTTTCTGCATTGAGGGGATAAAAAGGATTGGGAAAGCAACTTTTTCCCCCTGGCATACACAGTTCCTCCTGAATTCCTGTCGAGGCTCTGGGTGCTGCTGCCATACAAATGCCTCTCTCTCTCTGCTCTTTGTGCAGCTCCCAGGGAATGCATTATCAGGAGGATGAATTGTGACATTTCTGCCATCCTGTCCTCTGTACCCTATTCCAGGAGCATCTCCCTGACAATGGATTTCCCTCACGTGCAGCTCTCCTGTTATTAGTGCCCTTCCCAGGGAGATGTTCTCAGGAGTGATGGCTTTGAAAAGCAGTGACAAAATTTGGGTTATAAAAGGGGACAGGAGGTTGTGCAGGAGTCCTAATGGATTTCAGTGGAGACAGGGTTGAAAGCACCACACGTCTCCATTATTGGGAAAACACAGCCCCAGAATTCAGACTTGGTCTGGGCACTTTCAGGTTTTTTTTTTTTTTTTTTTTTTTTAACACGATGTTTCTTCTCTGTCTTTTACTCTGAAAGCAGATTTAGTTACAAGGTAGAATTGATCAGGATCTTTCTGTTTGTCTCTTATTTCATGTTTGATTTTCTCCCAAATAAAAGGAATCAATTTCATTTCTGAAAGTATCATAGGAAAGCCATACACACACCAGCTCTGCAAGGAAAGCTGCTACAAACGCCTTGATTGTACTCCTTGATTGTAAGTACAAATAGAGATGGAAATTATCTTCATTTTCATGCAATTCTGATCAAATTTCCCATTAGAGCTTGGCTTGGGACATTGCCTTGTGTTGCTGGGCATCAGGATGTGTTTTTACAAGTGCTTTAAGGCACAAAGAAAAAAAATCATCTTAAATATGTGTGGAAAATTGGATTATTGAGCCCAAAGTGGCTCAGAAAATGCAGCCCCCTTTGGCTGGAGCTCACCCACAAGAGTAAGGCAGGAGCTGATTTGGTTCCTGTGTTGACTGCAGTACCCTGCCTCCTGTTTTGGAGGGTAAAAGGATTGAATGGTGCCTGTATTTATCATCCACCCCTGCAAGCGTTCTTAAAAATGCTGGGCTACAGCTTTTCAGGTGGTTGGCTGTACCTGCAGAGGTGTTAAGCTGGGCAGCTGAAGATTTCCCAAAACTGAAGGCTAAAAAATATTATTTCCAAAAGTTTAGGGCTGCTGGAAAACCATGGTGTTAAAGTGGTTTGCCACTTGAATGTCTTAATTATTAATTTCAAAGGTGATTGTGTAAAAGCAATGAACATTGACTGGGGCAGGTGAGGAGAGAGGAAAGAGTTCCTTGGGATCATTTAAAGGGACGAGGGCCCAGACTGCTGAGTGGGAGCAGAGGGAACACAGGACAAAGGCTGGACACTATTCCAGCCTTGCTGCATTTTCTCTACAACCACCACAGCCAAGAGCTCCTTATTGCTAATTGAAATACAAGATGCAAGCAGGGAGAAAATTTTAAAAATAATGGGGAAAAAGGGCAGATAAAAGCAAAGCCAAGAGCTGAGGATTCTGAAAATCACCCAGTAATGAGTGACAAAGCAAATACATCCAGGATGAGGAGGGTGAGCATCTGCAGCACTGCTCAGGAGAGCCAGGCTCCCTGCCCTGCCCCATTCAGGTCCTGAACACCTGGTTTTTGTAAGGGCTGCCTGTTTGTCCCACCCTGGGGACAATGGCTGGGTGAAGAGAGGAGGGATTTTGTCATATCGGAATTCAGTTTCCTTTGCATTGCCATGGCAATGCAGGCAAGATTTTGATCACTGGCTGAGACATTTCAGTAGATATTAATACAGCTTTTGCCAAGGAGGGAGCTGAATGACAGCTCTGTTTGTAAGGCTGATTTGAACCTTCTGCTTTTTAGGCTGGATCAAAAGCCATGCACCCAGAGAAAGTGGAAAGGGGGGGGGAAAAAGTGATCTTACTTAGGGCAACTTATGAAAAACGCCTGAAGTTGAGAGAATACATTTAATTCCTACTAAATTGGCATCAACATCTTTGGCTGACTGCAAGGCAAGAAAGTGCAAACTCCCTTGAGGCAGCAAGTTCTAAAATAACCTTCTACTGCAGCACTCTGCTGTCAGAAGTTCTAACTCGTGTTTCCACTCCTCTGTCTCCTGAACGTCTCCTTGCTCACGGAGCTGCAATTTTATCCCTTATTTGTATAAGGTGTGACATAATAAGAACACCAGACTCATGTCTGAGACCCCTCAGGTCAGGAGAAGCACTCACAGCCCCAATTTGTGCTTCTGAAGGAATTAATTTTCCCTAGTCCTACTCTTTCCTAACGATGGGAATGTTAATTATGTCCCTAATGAATGTTTGAAGCCCGAGAGGAGGATGCCCAGCAGCAGCCAGGGGAGGGTGGCAGGAAATCAGGTGAGGTGGCTCCTCTGATCACTAGACTCTGAAACAAAAGGGCAGAACCTGCTCCCTGCATGGGCAAACTCAGTTACAGGCACTGGTGACCACCACGAGCAGCCAAGGGGCTCCAAGGGCCTCCCAGTCCCATCTGGAGCTGAGGCAAGCTCCCACCACAACACAGGGGTTTGTTGCTCTGGTTGTTTTTCTGGAATAATTAAAGCTGGCTCAACCACTGGAGGCAAAACTCCTCTGAGAGTGAAATAATGGCTCCTGAAAGGTTTGGAAAGCTCCAGCACAGGCTGAGCCCAGCCATGCAGGTTGACAGCAGTGTGGGATACAAGGTCCATCGCCACTGAACGTTCCCTTTGGTAGGACAGTCCAGGCTGGCACGGCAGCTGTGACAGAGCTTCTGCCAAAAGTCTCTAAATGCTGAGAATTGGAGCCTTTTGAAGGAGCTCCTGCCATGGAAATGTGCTCCCTGTTCCCTGTCAGATCCCATTGCTCACCACCCCACCTCCTGCTGACACTTTGGGCTCTCCAGGCAGGGCTCCTCACGAGGAACACACTGGGTCTGCAGCCTGCATCTCTCAGCTGGAACAAAGCCACAGCCTGTCCAGCCCGTGGCTCAGAGCTGTGACAGTGCCTGAGAGCCAGAGTGACATCCCTCCCACTCAGATACACATCCCTGTCAGCTCGGGGAACCTTGGGATGCTGGGGATCTTTGCACTGCTGATCTGCTGCCTGCAGACTCCCCAGCATTTCTGCACAAGTGCATTTTGTTCTCCAGATCGTTCTTTTTCCCCACTTAGCACTTTCTCCCAACAGGAAATGTTCTGTAAGGCCACCAGCCTAATTAAAAAGTTCTCATGTCGAGGCTGTTCTGAAATGTGCACATTTAGAGCTCGCTGCACATGCAGAACAGGAACGTATGCATATGGATATCTGCAACCATCTTCCTATTTTTGGCTGAGTGAGCATATTTTCTGGGATCACATTCTGATCTCTGACTAATTAGTGTGCAGGATTAATATTTTTCAAGGGTGTTTAGCTGTGAAAAAACACGTGTTTGGCTGCATGTTCAATTTGCAAGCGTGCTCCCTGCACTGCCACGGACTGATCAGGAATTGTGTGACGAAAAAACAAAGTCTTTGTCCATTTGCATCAGTGGTTTTTGCTTTACCAGCACAAGGAGACAGGTGGTTGAATTTAGATTTTGTGAATGCTTGTGCATAGCCAAATCCCTTGGAAAATCTAGGTCAAACCCTGCAGACAACATTTGGGCTGACTTCTGTTTCCACACACTCTTTACGCTGCAAGGAATCGATTCTAAGCACATCAGAGAAGGGGAGTGACAGCAGAAAGTTCTGCTCAAGCCCCACGGATTTAAATCGCCCACTCTCCCCCAAACACAGGTATTGAGACTTCCTCAAATCTTCCCATTTTGTTCCAATCCATTGAAATGGAATCCAGCTCACTAACACAGCCCTGCAACCTGACCACGTCCTGCTGCTTCCCTTGGAGTTCAGACTGGGTACTGAGCTTCCCTGGGGGTTCATCCAGTGCCTGGGTACCAATTCCTCCAATTCCAGCTTGCTGCTGCCCTTCTTCATTCTCTCAAAAGCCCCTCAGATTTACTTGGTTAGAAAACAAACACACCTGGTGGAGCTGAAGCATCACCTTGTGATCTCTATCAAAGCTCAACTGGAACCATTTTGGTGGGGGGAAACAAAACCCTCAAAACCTTCTCCTCTCTTATCTGCCTGTCACAGTTTGGGGTCTTTGATAAAATGACACCTCCAAACATTTCATTTTGCTGAGCCCAACACACACCTCAGCATCATCTCAGCAATTTGTAAGGCAATTTGATGAACATACAGGCAGAAGTTGTTTGAAACAGGGAGATGGTTCACAGACAGCTCTGGCTCAGGGTAAGTGGGTGATGTCTAGAAGAGAAACAATGTTCTTCAGCCTTCATGTTGGTGTGACAGTGATCACTGTCAATCACAGTTAAAATGACTTCAGCTTCACAGTGACAGGACCCTGCTGTCACTGCACTTATCTCTGAATAATGTAAAGAAAGCAGAGAACCACAAACAGAAAGATTGAGCCTGTGGAGACAGGGATTGACAGGCTTGGAAAGACCCACTAGGGTACAGCAATCCCAGGCAATCATGGCACTGACCACCACTCCCATGGGATCCAGGGATATTTCCCTCTGAACATTCCCACCAGGCTATAAAACATCCTTCAGGAATCTCAGGGGTGCCACTGAACAGAGCAGTGACAGAAGCAAAGAGCCCTGAGTACATCTTATCCTGTGTGGAGGACACAGAGAGCTTCTTGCTGTCTGTGTTTCCTGTGTCCCATAGTCCCTGCAAGTGCCAGGAATGAGCAGGACTGGGATGGCTTTGTCCAGTGGCCATTTCTGATGGCACAGGGGATATTATCACACTGTCAGTGAGATAATGTCCCCCACATCACAGAATTTCTGAACCCTGCGTTTTCTTGGGCTGTATTTCCATGAAAGCACAGGAAAGATGTGGCTGTCCAAAGGGAAGAGCAGTCAGAAAAGGGAGTTTTCAGCACCTTCTTGAAGGTGTCCCTGCCTGGAGTTCACTGGTGCAAAGCTGGTGCGTGAAAGGTCACTGAGCACAGCAGGAGAGCCAAGACTGTGGGGAGGGCAGGAGCCAGCAGAGGTAAGGAAAGAGCAGGGGGAAGAGCTGGTTCTGTGGCACAGGAGAAGGGCTCCTCTCACAGAAATGCCAGCTCTGAAGTGTTCTGAAGGGACATGCTGAGCAACAGCTGAGCCCTGAGCTAAATTACACGTAGGTATTAATGGTGAAGTTTATTATTGGACTGAAGTTTTAAAAAAAGGATTCCAAAAGGAATCTTGTTTCTTTCTTCCCAGCTGTCTTAGGCTGGAAATGCAAGATGTGGCTGGGGCTGCGTGTTCTGTCTCCATGTGTCAGAGCTGGGGCAGTTCTCTGCTGTTCCTGGGGCAGTTTTCTTTCTCTCTCCCACAGCCAACCCTCCCTCCAGGAGATCTCTGCTGTCCATGGCCACTGAGTGTCCCTGCAAGGCTGATCCAATCCCAGCATCCCATGGGGAGATGCTCCGCCCAGGGGAGGAGCCAAGCATTCCTCCCTGGATCCAATCTGAGCCTGGCCCAGCACAGCAGCCTTTGCCCCCTGCATTGCCAGAGGAGCAGCTTTCTGCTGCCCTGCATGGCCAGAGGGAGCCCAGGCCCATCTGCAGCAGCCCTGGAGCTGCAGAGGAAAACTCCCCCCTTGTGCAGGATCCCTGCTGCAGCAGAGCCACAGCTGGCACTGCAGGAGGGCTGAGCCCCCATGGGATGGGGCTGGGACACCCCCTGACACACAGGGGGCAGGGACTGTGATCACTCTGGCACGGTTGGTTTGTATTACAGCATTGTTTATTTTATTTTCATTTTCTTCCCTGATAAAGAACTGTTATTCCTACTCCCATATCTCTGCCTGAGAGCCCCTTAATTTCAAAATTATAATAATTCAGAGGAGGGAAGGGGTTTACATTTTCCATTTCAAGGGAGGCTCCTGCCTTCCTTAGCACACACCTGTCTTTTCAAACCAAGACACCAGCCTGATCCAGCCATGAGGAATTTGGGGTCTGCATGCAGACACAGAGCTGTGGCCTCAGAGATCAGAGGGACCTGGTGGGGTGACTCCCAGGAGGGATGTACTGCCAGGGATGGACACAGGCTGTGTGGAAGTCACAGGTGGAAGACAAGGTGAGACAGGGACAGCATTAGCAGAGCCCTGCTGGTGGCAGAGGGACGTTCTGGCCCTCCAGACCCGAGCCACAGAGGTTTGGAGTGCTGGGGAAGAAGGGAGAAATCCCTGTAACTACACCAAGATTCCCAGATTAAGATCCCATGGGTCACACCATCCTGCCTATACAATGCCCACGGTTTCCATCATAAAGTTCCCCTTGAAGCCACTCACAGTCATCCTGTGCAACATCTCAATGAGCCCAAGAAATGAGCCTGGAGGTGGCAAACCCAGTATTTACTCAAAAACTAGTCCTTGCCTTTTCCCAGCCCCAGATGCAACCCAAGGCAGGGCAGGAGCCTGCAGGGATAACTCACAGACCTCTGGCTGCAAGTCTCTCATTCCTGCAATATACTCCACACTGGCAATAAATCAGGTAGCAAGTAAATGTGATAGCAGGCAAATAGATCCTGCCAAGTCATTTTAAACTGCAATTGCTGGGGCTTTTTTTGTAACATTCTGATGTACATATTTGGCCCATTAGAAAAACAACTTCATTTTCAGCTACAGTTTCTGTAATGGAGCAATTCCCTGCTTCAGTGCAGATCTCTCCAGAGAGTCAGGGTATAAAGCACACGGTGCTTGGCTCGGGGTGGAGGTGTAAACCAGCTGGCAGGGCACAAAATCTATTTCTCAGGAGCCTGGCCAGACAGTTCAGCCCCCTTTGAAGGGCAACAGTAACGAGGGCTGGGAAGTGGAGGCAGCAAATGCAGCAGCATCACCAGCCCTGAGCTCTTGGAGTGTGGATCCAGATTCCTGGGAGAGCAGAGCCAGCCCAAGCAGGCAGGGATGGGGTGGAGGGATGCAGGACACACACAAGGGCAGCTCCAGGCAGCTCACTGGGATTCTGTGCTGGAGCCATCTCCAAAAGGATTTTATAGGTGCATTCACCCTGTCACAGACAGCTCTGTGTATGAAGCTCCAAGCACAGTCTGTGAGACCATGGATACAGCAGCAAGCTTTGGGGCTGTATGAGCAAACAAAATCTCCCCTGGAAGGAAATCTGCTGGCAGAGTCAGGGATGAGCCCTGCCCTCCCTCATTTCTCTTCACAGCCCCTCTGAGGATTGTCCAGGGGCCAGACCCAGCCCTGGAGCTGTGGTTGCTCCTGGGGGCTGCAGGGCCTGGCTGACCACCTGGAGTGGGTGAACCACAGAACCATGGAATGATTTGGGTTGGAGGGACCTTAAACCTCATCCCATTCCACTCCTGCCATGACAGGGACACCTCCCACTGTCCCAGGCTGCTCCCAGCCCTGTCCAGCCTGGCCTTGGGCACTGCCAGGGATCCAGGGGCTGCCACAGCTGCTCTGGGCACCCTGTGCCAGGGCCTGCCCACCCTCACAGGGAACAATTCCTTCCCAATATCTCATCTATTCCTGCCCTCCTTCACCCAATGGTCCCTCCTCATGCCATTCCCCTCTGTCCATCCACTCCATGGCCCTGTGGAAAGTCCAACATGTCATTCCAGCACCCCTGAGCCCAGGATCCTCCCAGCATAACCACCCACCTCACAAGAGCAACATGGACATAAAAATAGGAGTAATACCAAAAAAATTCAGAGGGAAAACTGAACTTAAAGGCAAGAATGGAGAGCAAGAAATGTCCCAGCAGTGATCCCAGGCACAGCCCCTGGGGCTGGGAGCCCCCTCAGTGAAATGCAGTCGCTCCCCTTCCCTTCCAGCCTCTCCAGCGTGGCCTTGGGAGATGCTGCTTAACATTTTTCAAGCCTAGGACAAGGCAAAGAATCATTTGGTTGAAAAATGGCCTTTAGTAGAACATGAAAGATTTTATGAAAAACTATTGGCTTTTTAGAAGTGTTTCCCCCTTTTTTGATTTTTTTTGGTGACATCCTCTATTCGTCTTTTTTACTGCAGCCTGCAATGTAAACCAGCCTTTGCTTTCTCTTCTGGAATTATTCTATGTTAAGATACTTTTTCAATCAAAAAAACTATCAAAATAATTCATGTACAGAAAATCTGCTGTGGGGAAGAAGCAGCAGTTTGAATTTTCTGGAGGGTGACCCATGGAGGACAGGCATGGAATGCTGGAGGAATTCCAGGAATCATTCCCTCCTGGAGCAGAGGAGCAGGTCAGGCTGCTCCCACCCTGCCCGTCCACCTCTGCACAGCGCTACCCAGACCCTCATTTTCCTGCTGCCCATTGCAAACTGCCCTTGTGATTTCCCCAGCTAAATCCCCTGTTCTTGCTCTGCTTTATGAATTCCTGATGCAGAAGCAGAAGCTTGCTCTCCTCCAATTACTCCCCTCACCCCAAACCTCCCTTTCCCCAGAGCTTTGGGGAAAGCAAAGCCAGTGTGGGGCAGAGAGCTGCAGTACAAAAGGGCTCTTTGTGCTCATTTCACCGAGTGCTGCGAGCTGAGATTTTGGGAGCAATATCTGAACAGAGATTTGAAGAAGTGCTTATGTGATGGTTTTGTTAACAGCACTGAGAACATGCACAGGGCAGCTGATCGATCCCTTTATTGGGCAAAATTTCCTTCCTAGAATTCCGAGCTGGAGATGGGCTGTGACTGAAATGCCAAACTGCTGGGAGGTGCCTGTGTGGGGGAGCCAGCCCCATCTCTCTGCTGAGGCACAGGTGCACCATTGTTGTGTTGTGATTTCAGGGTTTACCCCAGAACCTCGGGTCCCTCCCCTGAAGATTCCCTCCCAGGTGTGTCAGTCCCCTCTCCTTTCCCCTCCCAGCACTGTCTGTCAGTCCTGGCATTCCAGAAGGGCATCGAGTGATTGGCAGATTCACAGGATGCCCTCTACCCCTGGGGGGCTTTGGGCCATCCAGGTGTCCTTTGTCCCTTTGTCCCTCCCCTCCTGTCCCTGCTTGGTGGCTCCCTGCCCCTTCCCTGCCCCTCTCCCCGTGGTTAAAGGAGCAGCAACCACGGGCTCAGGGAGTTCTGCTGGAGCTGGTGCTGCATTCAGAGGCCTGTGGGCCAGAATAAAGCTCTGGATCCAAACCCTCCATCAGAACCGACTCCTTTCCTTCACCATCGCCTTAAAGCTTCTCTGGCAGAGGGAAACCTGAGGAGCAGCCCCTGTTATGGGGGGAAGCTCCATCCCAGCACCACCAGAGCTCCTGCAGGCGTGGCCTTGTCCCCACGGGCCCAGTGCAGCACCCAGGCAGCCCAAAGTGTCTGTGGGGTGAAACACCACACACCCAGGCAGCCAAAAGTGTCTGTGGGGTGAAACACCACACACTCAGCCAGGCAAAAGTGTCTGTGGGGTGAAACACCACAGTGCTGCTGTTTGGTTCAGCACCAAGGGCCAGACAAGGTCAGGCACATCCTGTCCTGCTATATTGGTATAATCCAATACACCCTGACCCCTCCCAAGGGTCAGGAGAGGAGCAGGGGGGGAAGAAAACCAAAAGGAGAGCAGCAGCAGAAGGTTTGTGGCAGATGTCTGTGGCATTCTCTGGATGGGGGAAGCTGCCCTGCTGTCCCAGACACCCTGGGAGAGTTGCTGCTGCTGGGGGCATCCCACATATGGATCTGCGGTGCTCCATGGAGACAGGGAAAGCTGGGCCCACAGCGAGGCATTTTCAGGCACACACAACCCTTTCCCACCCTAACCCCTCCGTTTAAACTTAGATCAGATGAAAAATGGAGGTGCAGCTTCCGGTCCAGCAGGTTTGGAACTCTGAATGCTCAGCAGACAGGAGCTGCCCTTGGGTGGGATGAGATACCCTCCCCTCAGCCTGCTCAGAGGTGCCTAAATAAAAACTGGGAATTGTGGGGGCTGGTGTAATGACACAGACAAGGAGGGAAATGGGGTGTGTGGAAGGGATGGGTGAAGAATGAACGAGGCTCTTGGAGCTGAGTCAGCAGCAAGTCTGGAGGGAAGAGGGGGAGAATCACAGTCAGCCCTTGGTGTGATCCACAGAAACCACAAAACTCCTCATCTCCCACTCCTGGAAGTGTTCCAGGCCAGGCTGGATGGGGCTTGGAGCAACCTGGTCCAGTGGAAGGTGTCCCTGCCCAGGGCAGGGGCTGAAACTCGGGGATATTTAAGGTCCTTTCCAACCCAGCCATTTTGTAATTCTGTGACCTTCATAGACTCATGTTTAAAATGTCTCAAAATCTGATGTTTTCTCATCCTGCAGACCCCACACAAATCCCTGGGTCTCTGGTTTAGGGGTCTGTACCCCCTGCCCCACTCTTCCAGGAGCTCAGCATGAGATCACCCCATGACCCCTGCACCAGCACAGACATGGATGATTCCTCTGTTGGGGGTTTTAGGGCTGTTTTCCCCATATTTTGCCGCTCCTGGTCCCTCAGAGAGGAGGATTTCAAGTGCCCTAAAAGTGAGAAAGGGCAGGATCCTGCATCCTCCCTTCCTGCTGGCTCCAAAGCACATTCCCACATGGCTCAGCCCCACACCCTGCTGCACCCTGCACCTGGACAGGTGTAGCCCAGGCTGTGCCTCCCTTTCCCTTTCCCAGCAGCTGATTCCTGCTCCTCAGGACACCCCTGTGTCCCTCATGCTCCTCTGCTCCATGGCCAAGGATAAGCTCATTCTGCAGGAGGGATAAGGACATCTCCTCCCAAGTTACCACTCACTCCCTCCCTGCAGCCAGGGATGGAATTTCTGTGAATTTACACATCTTTCTGTTAACTCCTTGATGAGTGAGCATGCTGGGATAACATGGTTGGGGACCTGAAAAATTGGATCATTTGATAACAGCCTCTCACTGGTGCTGCTTCCCCAGCTGTCCTGCATGGAAAATCTCACCAGCACCTTAGAACTCATTCAGTGGGGTTTTTTTAAAATTTATTAACACCCCTCATTCCCAGAATGATTTCCATTCAGCAGAAGCTGATCAGTAACCAACCCTGTGTCCTCCCAGGAACAATCATGTCCTTTGGGAGCAGCATGGGAAGGGGATTGATGGTTTAAAGGGGGAATTATTTGTGTTGAGGGGGAATTGGTGTTGAGGATAAACTGATGGTGTTGAGGGGAAATTGATTGTGTTCAGGGGGAATTGTTGGTGTTGAAGGGCAAATGTTGGTGTTGAAGGGCAATTGATAGTGTTGAAGGAGAATTGGTGGTGTTGAGGGCTCACCCCAGCCCATCCCAGCACCTGGAACAGAGGGAAATGCTCTGAAAAAGGATATTTGATTGCCATATTTTCTCTGGAAAGGTGAATGTTCAGTAAAACTCAAAAAGCTCCCCAAAGCAATTCCACATGATAAACCCAAAAGGGAAGTGTGTGTTTGTGTGTTTCTATGCAATACTTGATTTGTTTGCTCCAGCTTCTCTCTGTTCCTCCACAGCAGAGTAAAACATCTAGATAGCACTGTAGAAGCAAAATAATTTTTAAAGAAGAAAATTCAATTAAAAAATTTAATTTAAGAACATAAAACATCTCACCATGATATTATAGGCGTGATCTGACTTTACATTTCCTGCACAGTACTTCTAATTTAATCCTTTCAAAGTTAGTTAAAACTGTGTTAATTTTTAACTGATCCATTTCAAGGTAAGAATTATTTCTGAGCTTGTAAACATCCCCCAGGCTAGGAGTGGAAAGCCAAGGAACACAAGGCCAAGAATGAAAACTGAACTCATGGGTTTGCTCCTCTCTGCATTCTCGGTGTCTGTGCTCCCAGCAGCCAAGAGTAAATTAGTGAAAAGTGAAAATAGAAACAAAACTCGCTGTAACTTCTTTAAAACTCTCTTGCTTAATCTGTAGGAATAAACATCACCATAATTCTGTGCCCCAATAATGGGAATGTACTGAGGACTTACAGTCCTTAAAAATCTGGATGTGACATATTTCTCTATTTTCCTTGCACTTAAATTTAATTAATTCCTGAGTTTCTGATGCTTATTTAATGGAATTACAGAATGGATTGAGTTGCAGGGACCTTAAAGCCCATCCAGTTCCAACCCCAACCCTTCCACCATCCCAGGCTGCTCCAAGCCCTGTCCAGCCTGGCCTCGGGCACTGCCAGGGATCCAGGGGCAGCCACAGCTGCTCTGGGCACCCTGTGCCAGGGCCTGCCCACCCTCACAGGGAAGCCTCATAGGGAAGAATTCCTTCTAAACATCAGATTCGCTTTTAGTTTAAAAACCCTTTCCCCTGTCCTATCATTGTCTGCCCATCTAAGAAGTTCATGGAATCATGGAATGGTTTGAGTTGGAAGGGTCCTTAAAGCCCATTTTATTCCAAACCCCAAAGTTGCTCCATTTCTCCACTGCCTGAGGTGCTTTAACTTGAGTTACAGATCTGAGTTTTCATCCTTCTCTTCCCTGTGGTGTTTGTGCAGAAACAAACCCAGCTCTTGGCCCAGCACTGTCCTGGCCCTGCCAGCTCCCTTTGCACAGATGCTCTGCACTCTCACTCTGCTGCCTCATCTGCACTGCAGTTGCTCCAAATGCTTTCCATCTGGGGGTTACATCTTTTAGGAAGGTGATATCTCACAGGAAAATATGAATTTAGCACCTTTTTTGCTCCTGAAGGAGTCACACCAACTCCTCCCCACACAGAGGACAGGGCCCCCCAGGCTCACCCTCCTCCTGCTGCAGAGACACGTCAGCCCCAGGGTGTTACAAACAAGAATTTGTCATCAACCATTGCCCAGCTGTCACTGGGATGCTGTCACAGGGGAGGCCACACAGCTCTAATGGCACCTCAGCTGGCATTGATCTGCCTCCAGCACAGGCTCAGCAGCTTTGCTTTCTCCTGAACATCTGGATGGAGACATTTGAAGCCCAGGTACCAATGTCCTGAACACAGAGCATCTGAAAGTGCAGCTATCACCACACCCCCCCTGCTGCAGTCTGATCCCACAGGCCACATTCCTGATGGAATTCTGGATAACCTGCAGTGGCCCCAGGCCCATCTGCAACAGCAGCAAATGCATGTTAGGCACTGTTTCATTATAATTCCTCAGAGTGCTCAGTTTGTGTTGTGTCTGGACCATGCCAGGCACTGAGCCACAGGAGAGGGACATTTCCACAAACTCTGTGCAGGGAAAAGCCAGACGCTGCCAGGCACTGCAGCAGGAGATGTCACCAGAATGTTCCTGCTGTGCTGCAAACATGAATCTTTCCATCAGATCCACCTCCAGAGCTCACACTCCATCCTTCAGGGTCACCCTGTGCCCCCCAGTACTGTAAAGCAGCAGTTATGAGATATTGAAATGAAATGTGAATTATTTGCTGCTCTGGATAAAAGGACACCAGAGCCCTGGGAAGGTCCAGGCTGTAAATGGAGCAGTGCAGAGCTGCCAGCTGAGATCTGTGGTGTGGAACACCATGAGAAAACACCTTGGAGTTAGCTTTCCTCCAGATGTGCTCCTTGGGATGTTTGAGTTTTGATGATTTTTAATCAATCAGCAGCTGCTGAGGTTCCTCCAGTGGAAGAAGACACAGGAACTATGATTGTGTTATGTGATTCCCTGCAATAATATTGACTCCCTTTCTCCAGCTGAGCCCCCCAGCACAGAGCTGGAGAAGGCTCTGGAGCACAGATCTGCTGAGGAGTGGCTGAGAGAGCTGTGGATGTTTAGCACTTCAAAACCAACACTTGAACACTTCCTTAAAAAAGAAAAAAAAAATCCCCTATTCCTATTTTTTCTGAGAGAGAAAACAAGACACTTTCAGCCACATGGGAAATGTTCTCATTTGGGTCAGGCTGCTATTTTGAGTGCAGGGCTGCCAACCCTCTGCAATTATCCTGCCCAGACAATGGGATGGATGTTCTTGTGCAGCCAGAAAGGGCAGGACACTCCAACAGCTCCCACTCATTAAAAGGAAGGAACAGCACCAGGATGTGGCACCAGTGCCTGCAGCAGGATTGGCTCAATGGGCCCTGCTCGTGCTGGGCTGTGCAGGGAGGGGTTTCTGTCAAAAAAAAAAGACAGAAGAGAGAAGGGATAATCCCCAATCACATCTCCATCACATAAACACTGGGAGTCTGGGCTGTGGGATGCAGCTACACATGGAGCACTGCAGGGCTCAGTGCTGTGTGCACAGCAGGCCCTGCTCCCACAGCCACGGCCCTGTGGGGCTGATGCCTCAGGATCTGAGCTTTGCTATTTTCCATGTATTTGTAACTCTGCAGTTCTTTAGTGTGTAACTCCAAATCCCACACTCAGTGTGAGCTGCTGCTTTCCCAGTTTGGGCAGACACAACAATTCCTCTCCAGGCCTGGTAATCAAGGACATCTCACTGCCTCAGGGCCCAGAGATGGAAACAAAAGTGAGCTGGGGGAGAAAACTGGGGGTAAATGACTTCATTATCTGAAGCTGTAACTGGTAGATTAACCTAAATATACAAATGGACCAAACTTATAAAAGTGTGAAAACCAGTGACCTGTGGTCCATTTTGGGTGTAGTCCTTGGGGGGTTTCATCTGCCTGAAATGTATCTGAAGGCACTTCAATAAATATAACTGCATTTTATTCCCTTAATTTTGCCCAGCCTCAGTTTTTAAGTAGCCTCAAAAGGCATCATGGGTAGAGGACAGCTCTGAGCAGGACCCAGCTCTGCTGGGTGAGGACATTTGAGTTCCATGAGTTTTCCTGCCTGTCCAATGGACAGGGTACTGCAGTGTTTCCTGTGCACACACAGCCCCAAAACACTGCCTTGTTTCCTGGGAAATCACAGGAGCCATATGGCCCTGTCCCACTGTGGTGACAGGGACACTGCCAGCAGCACAGATGGGCACAGGAGGGAGCAGGGACTGGGGTGTGTGCCTTGGAGACTCCCTGTGCCCAGAAACACGGAACTGATGGGGCTCACACTGAGCTGCCAAGCCTGGAAAACATGTCCCAGCTCAGGGCAAAGGAAATTCCTGTCTATTTTCCACATCTTCAAGGGACACTGCTGGGAATGGACTTCCCTGGCCCATCATTCCCATCCCAGGATCCACAGTTATATACACTCACAGAGTCACAGAATATCCTGGGCTGGGAGAGACCCCCAGGATCAGCCAGGGCAGCCCCAGCCCTGCCCAGACACCCCAACAGCCCCACCCTGGGCACCCCTGGCAGCTCCTGGAGCTCTGGCAGCCTCGGGGCTGTGCCCATTCCCAAACAGATAAATCCCAAAATAATAATATTCAATACCCCAAATAAATAAATATTTTTAAATTACAAAATTATAGAAATATAAAACTAGAAAAATAGAAACATAGAAAGATACAAAAAAATAAAAATACAAACTCACATATCTGTGCCCAACCCATATCCATATTTTTATTTCTCCTTGTGCTCAGAAATTACCATCAGCCTCTTCACAGCACATTTTTATTCCTTTAGGATCCCTCCAGCTCCCAAAAACTGCACGTAGACCTGCCCCTGAGGTGTCCAGGTGTGCTGCATATGGAGATGCAGAGTTGGACTGATGTGTGAACTGTCCCCTTGTCTCTTGAAAAGACAGCTGTCTGCTAAGGAAGGCAGGAGCCTCCCTTGAAATGGAAAATGAGAACCTCCTCCTTCCAAATTATTATAATTTTGAAATTAAGACAAAAATATGGGAGTAGGAATAATTGTTCTTAATTAGGGAAAAAAAATTAAAAATAAAAGAAAATATAAAAATAAAAATGCAGTAATACAAACCAACCGTGCCAGAGTGATCACAGGCCCTGTCCCCCTGTGTGTCAGGGGGTGTCCCAGCCCCATCCCATGGGGGCTCAGCCCTCCTGCAGTGCCAGCTGTGGCTCTGCTGCAGCAGGGATCCTGCACAAGGGGGGAGTTTTCCTCTGCAGCTCCAGGGCTGCTGCAGATGGGCCTGGGCTCCCTCTGGCCATGCAGGGCAGCAGAAAGCTGCTCCTCTGGCAATGCAGGGGGCAAAGGCTGCTGTGCTGGGCCAGGCTCAGATTGGATCCAGGGAGGAATGCTTGGCTCCTCCCCTGGGCGGAGCATCTCCCCATGGGATGCTGGGATTGGATCAGCCCTGCAGGGACACTCAGTGGCCATGGACAGCAGAGATCTCCTGGAGGGAGGGTTGGCTGTGGGAGAGAGAAAGAAAACTGCCCCAGGAACAGCAGAGAGCTGCCCCAGCTCTGACACATGGGGACAGAACACACATCTTGCATTTCCAGCCTAGGACACCCTTTAACCACACATGCAGGGCTTCCAGCCACAGCTGCAGTTCCTGCCCACTCTCCTCATCCATTCCAGCTGCTCATGGCCCCAAGGCCAAGCACAGAGCCCTCAATTTACGTCGGGCTGTTAAAATTTTTAAACCTCTGTAAATGACGAGCAGTTTATCAATGGAACTGCTTTTGTCGGCCTTGGCTGGGGAGGGCAGGGAAATATTGGCAATTATCCAATCGCCATTCATATTATGTCAGTTTTCTTCCCATTTAAAGCAGGACTTGGGTAGAAACAATATCCATTATTAATATATAGATGTTTTATTAACGATATAAAGACCACAAAGATTTGTAACTTTAATAATAGTTTTGTGTTTTAAAATTCTGTGGCATTATTATTTATTGAGCAGCTGGGGCTGTTTTCTTGCAGGGCCACAGTTAGGCAGAACCATGGGAAAACAGATATCTTGGAGTTATCAGGGGAGAAATATTCCAGCTGACTTAAGTGATTCCTGGCAGGACTTCTTTTTTTTCATAATTTTTAAAATAAATTTGTCACTTGCTGTTTACAATAAGCCCTATAAAATCTCAAAGGAAAATAATTTTTCCTGAACTTCACTTCTGGTGCTGCCCATGTTGGAGCCTACTCAGAGCCCTGCTCTCATATTCTGCAAATTATTCAGGTTTCTGTGTTAAACCACTTTGGTTTTAGCTGTTCCTGTGCCAGAGCAGAGTGATAACTGCATTTCCTCCTCCCTGCAGGGGGATCTGTGGCTCTCAGGTGACTGAGGGAATTGAGAGGGGAAAAGAAACATCACTTTTGAGCTTTATTTTGTCCTCCTTCCTTGGATTTCATTTCATGGGCTTTTTTTCTACCCCATCTTCTATTAGCAGATATTTAAAGGGCTGTGTGGATTTCCAAGAGTTAGGTGTGGTAGTTCAGAAAATACAAAATATGAAATGAAATCATTTGAATGACCTGATATTTTATTTCAGTCTTAATTTAAGAATAAAAAAATAATGCTTGTGTTTGAGATCTCTAAAACAGCAGAAGGGTTTTGCAAATAAATGAAGAAAGAAAAATAGTTAATAATAATAATAACAGCCATGCTCAGCTGTAGCTCACAAGAAATAATTTTTCTACAAAAATCTAAAAACTTGCATTTTTTGTCTCCAGTGGAAATTGTGACGCTTCTTCAAAAAGCAAAGTTTCTGGTTTTTAGAAGTAAACTTTCTGCCTTTATCCAAATTCTTTTAAGCCTGGACAAAATCAAAGTATCAACCTGCATTAGTCAGGGTTCAGCTGGTGACCAAACATCATCAAAGGCCCAAAACTTAAAAGATTTAAACTCTTTAGCTCTTTCTGCCCAGAAAACTGAATAATAAATCTCTAAATCCCACATTAAAGCTCTTAGCACAAAACACTTGGCAATTTTAGGCTCTTCCTCTCCTTGTTCATTTTGGATGTGAAATATTCCTGCTGAGGTGAGCAGCTTTCAGAGAGAATATTCTGTACATTCCATACACGCATTTCTGAATCTGGAGAGGAGCTACATTCAAAACTCAGATCACTGAGAAATTATTGTTTAAAAAATAGCAAGTTTCACTTGCCCCTTTTTTGTAGAAATCGGATTGGATCCACCTGAAGCTTTTCCATGAAGTCTTTTCCACAGACTAAATGTCATTTACTGAAACCAAAACTGTTGAGGATCTCTGTCTACCACCAGTGCTACCAGTAAATGTTGAACATGCCACTGGTGAGTTCAGTCAAGCTATCAAGTGGTGTCCAAGTGGGAATGCCTTGGGTCAGGAGCTGCAGGATCCCACATCCATCTGGGATTTCACTCTGAGGTTCCCAACTGCCTCTGAAAGCACTGGGAAAGCTGGTCAGGGAAACCTTGGAGGTAAAAAGCACCAAGGTGTGCTGGAGATGCAGCAGCTTTGTGCAGCATGTTCATAACCACAGAGAGTTATCATCTAAATAGGGCTCTGCAGGTAGAAGGATTTAACTCCATTGACAATGAAGGAGTCTTTCAAAACCTCAGGAGATGCTCCCAGCAAGCCTAGCAAAGTTCAGGTACTGGGAGACCTCAAACAAATACTTCCTGCACCAAGCCAGCAAGCAAAGGAATGTAGCAGGGAACAAAGGTGAGGTCAGGGAAGAGTTTCTGGGGCTGCTTTGAAGACCAGCCAGGCTGCAGCAGGGAATCTCCCCAGGCCAGCCCTGCTGGGCACTGGGGTCTGTCACAGGGCGAGGGTCACTCAGCCCTGCAAGTGCTGAAGTTTTCCTGCCCAAGCAAGCCCCCAGTACAAGAAAAATCTCACTTTTCCACATGGTCTGCAGAGGAAAGATGGAGAAACAAACACACAAAGGAAGGATGGATTGGGTAATACTTGCTTAGGTACCATGAAGCTGAAGGAATGAGAACCAGGGGTGAAAACAGGATGGTGCCAGGTGGGTGCTGGCTGTGTGATTTATTCCTCCCTCCCTCCCTCCTTGCACCCCAGAGCTGCTGTGAAGGGGAGGGATGCTCCAGTTCCCATGTGCTGCCAGCCCCTGTGTCCTCAGGGAGAGCTGTCCCTCCTCAGCAGTCCCAGTGCAAAGCCCTTGCTGGGGCATGGGGATGAAGAGCTGCTGTCCTCACTGTCCTGACCTGGGGTCTGAAGAAGGAAATTCTACTAAAACAAACCCAAAAGTCCATATTAATATCTCACCCTTACCTGAGGAATCTGACAGCCTGAACACAGCAGAAGGCCCATGTCACATTCATATTTTCTGAAAAATCCCTTTGCCCAGGATTTTTCTCCTGAGAAGCTGAGAAGCCTCAGAGAAAAGGAAAACAATAATTATCTGATTTGTTTCTCCTGTGTTTTGCTCCTTTGGAATGTGTTTGGAGATTGTTTACCAACAGATGGTTGTTTCTTTGGTTTCATGTGAATTGTTTTGACTTATTGGCCAATCAGGGCCAAGCTGTGTTGGAGTCTGGAAAGAGTCACAAGTTTTCATTATTATCTTTTTAGCATTCAGTAAGTATCCTTTCTGTATTCTTTAGTATAGTTTAGTATAGCATTTGTTAATATAATATAGTATCATAAAATAATAAATTAGCTTTCTGAGAACATGGAGTCAGATTCATCTTTCCTTCCTGCCCTGGGGCACCCTGCAAATACAATAGGCCCATGGATGGCAGGAGAATACTCCAAGACTTTTGGGCTGTCTGGGATCCTGGGCTGCCAGGCATTGTTCCTTTCAGGGGCACCTCTCTTAGGTCCCTTTGTCCCTTGCTGTGCTTGTTTCCAAAGCCAGATGCCATGGGAGATGTGGTCCCACAGGACTCAGGAGAACTCCAGGGTAACCCTCAGGTTTCCACCTGCTGACGTGGCTAAGAGTCTTCCAGGTGTTTCTGCAAGTTTATGGCACTGGTAGTGTTGGAAATGATATAACATTCCTAATTAACTTCTAATTTGTTGTTTTAATTAATTGTAAAAATCACCTACTTTTAGCCAGCACTGTTTAAATTTTTTCACAGACTCCTATTGATACTTTGATCATTCAATCATCGAAACCTTAAAGGTGTTAAAACTAACCCTGACAAGCTTCAATAAACAAAGCCAAAGGAATTTGAAGATTGGGTTTCCGGAATCTTAAATTTACAGCCCTTCAGAGCAGTTGGAGTAATCAGAAGATACGGAGGAGATTCAGGCTTTAAAAGCTGGAGCCTCCCCATGTGAGGAAAAGATAACAAAAGGACCACAGAATGTGGACCAGATTAGCATAAAGAGCGAGCATCACAGACCAGCAGAGAATAGAATGCTAATTAATGAAGAGGATTATGTAATTTAGAACCAATGAACATGAAGTTGTTTGTTTATAAAGATGTATAAATAAGTGAAATGTTTTGTATTGGTGTGGAAGCTGGAACTTTGTCAGCCACACACACAAACCTTATTCAAGAATAATGGAATTCTTGACTCTGTAACATTAAAAAGAGAGTTAGACGAGTCCTATTTATCTCCATGATTTTGGCGACAGCAGCACCAGTCAGAAATTTCCTCTTGTGGAATTCTATTGGCAGATTCTTTGCATCCTGGAGTTACAAGAGTTTACATCCCCTCATCCTGGCACACCCGTTTATTCCCTTTTCTGCTAATATCAGCAGGGTGTGATTCCAGCTGGTAACAGCCATGGAGGACGAAGCAGGAAATCAGTGTTTCAAGCTGAAATTTTTGGAAAAATGTGGGCCACCCTTAAAGCACCCTCTTGGTGGTCATCACATTCATTTCCATTTCATCCCAAAGCAGAACTGCTTTGAGCCAAATCTTCCCCATTTCTGGATCTACAGAACACCAGGGAAAAGGAAGGAGTAGTGGTTCTGCTGGGAGTGAGACACCCAGGATGAGGCAGTGACACTTCATCGCCAAGAGCCCATCAGCAGGGCTGGAGTGACTGGCACAGCCCCGTGGGGCAGAGGACATAAAGGGCATGAACAGTGTTTGTCATGCTGAGCAAGTGCTGTAAAGGGTTTTACTGCCTCTTGTGGGGAAGTGCCTCGCACCTGACAGTGATGGAGCCCTAAGCTGAAGTTATTTATCCACAGGGATAAATCAGGACTTGTTTAGCTGAAGAGCTGATCTCAGAGCACAAAGGCACTGAGTGCTCCCAGGGCTCCTCTCATGTCAGCCCTAAAACCCCCAGCACAAGGTGGGCAGCACAGTGGGGGAAGTGCTGTTCCTGCAGGGGCTGCACGTCTGGAAGGGACAAAGGCACCTCACAGTACTCACTGCTGATGCAAACACCCAGGAGCCCTGCCCTGGCCAAGAGGAACAGCTGCCCCTTGCACACAGAGCTCAGGAATCACACCATCACTGCTTTTGGGGTGCATGAAAGACCATCAGGTTCCAGCCCTCCTCCATGGGCAGGAAGGAGGAGTTTGGCTGGTCCCTGGTCAGTCCAAGCAAGCCAGGCTGGTCCCATCAAGTCTGGTCAGTCCCAAGGAGCCAGAATGGTCCCATCAAGCCTTGCCCAGTCCAACCGGGGCAGGCTGGTCCCACACAAATCCCTCTGCTCTTTGGGCAAGGCTGGTTTGGGAATGAGATGGGAAATCTGGGAAGAGTGGAATCTGAGGCTGCTTTTAGCCGAGTTACTCATTACACACCCTCAGTGCAGGGCAGAGCAGGATCAGGCCCAGAGGAGCTCTGCCCTCCTCCTCCCTCCTTTCCCCATTTTGGGGCTGACACCAAACTTGCTGAAAGGCAAGTGGAAAAAGCTGAAGTGCTGAGTTGCAGCTTGAAAAACGACAGAGAGTGATTATTGCTGTCCAGGAGACAAGGATTAATATATCAGCCCAACGTGGAACTCATATTTCGGGCAAAGTATTTTTATACAGGGAAAAATCTACATCATTTTCCTCAGCTGTTTGATTCACTGGAAAACAGTGCTGAAGAATCGGGGGGGGAAAAAAAGGAAAATAAGGGCTCAGAGCACACTTAATCAATTCTTGTTTTAATGTACAGCAAGGCACCATTGGCAGGAAGAAGCTGATTCTCAGGGCATGTTAACAAAAAGCATCAAGCTGATGTAGGGGATCTGTTGCTTATTTTGTGCCTCTGCTCAGAGTGTCAGGAGAGGGGAGGGAGCCAGACCAGCACTTTGCCTAACAGGAGCTGGGGAGGAAAGGTCTGTTAAAGGCTGGCTGCTGTGTTCTCCTCAGGCAGAGTGAGGGTGATGGATGGGGAGGTTGCTCAGCATCAGGCAGGGTGCAAAAGGGCCTCAGTAACATCTATTAAAGCCATCCATTTTCCCAGGCTCATCTGGCACTCACTCTTTGTCACCACACTTGTTACCTTTCCCTGACGGTAAATGCTGGGGAACTTCAAGGTATTTGAACAGTCAGAGACGACAAATCCCTGCGAAGAAGAAAGTGTAAAACAGCAGGAGAAACATGTTGGCTTCATCCTGAGCGAGCATTAAATACACTTCCCATTTGTCTGAGGAGACACTTAATGGGAAAACGGGCTCTTTAATTGAACAGCCCAAGAGCCTCATGCAGCTCAGATAACAAACGCTCAGCAGAAAGCCATTTTTCCAGGCAGGGATCCTGGCCTGGGTGAGGCAGGAGGAGCATTTTTCCAGGAGAAATGGCACCACACGCCGTGGCTGCTGAGGACAATGTGATGTGAGGCTGCTCCCAGCACTGTGGAAGGGAGCAGAGGAAGGCTCAGGCTGGGCCTGCAGCCTGGGGCTGGCCTGACGGGATGGGGATGGGCTGATGGGATGGGTTAAGGGGATGGGGCTGAGGGGATGGGGATGGGCTGAGGGGATGGGGCTGAGAGGATGGGCCGAGAAGATGGGGTTGAGAGGATGGGGCTGAGAGGATGGGGCTGAGGGGATGGGGCTGAGGGGATGGGGCTAAAGGCTGGGGCTGAGGCAAGGGCAAACCCAGGGCTGTTTCTGCTGTGCTCTAGGGCTACCCCAGCCCGGGGGTGCCCACTGCCCTGTGCCACTCGCTGGGGACTGCAGGCTCTGGGAGTGCTCTCTGAGGGACTCGTGGCAGCTTCACACACCAGGGCACTGCTGGGTCACTGGCCCTGTGTCCCTGTCCTTGCTGTGCTGGCACTGCTGTGTCACTGTCCCTGCTGTGTCACTGTCACCACTCTGCTGGCACTGCTGTGTCATTGTCCCTGCCGTGTCCCTGCCCCTGCTCTGGTGGCACTGCTGCACCTTCTGCCAGGCCCAGCATGCCAGGCAAGAGGCCTCTCACTGGATTTCATGATCCCCCTCATGCAGAGCTCAGGATTGCAGGGCACCTCTGTGGCCCCTCTGTGCTAGCAGCTGGGCCCTGCGGGGACAGCACTGGGAATCCCAGGATCCCAGACTGTATTGGGTTGGAAGGACCTTAAAGTTCATCCCATCCCACCCCCTGCCATGGCAGGGACACCTTCCACTCTTCCAGGCTGCTCCAAGCCCTGTCCAGCCTGGCCTTGGGCACTTCCAGGATCCACAGCTTCTTTGGGCACCCTGTGCCAGGGCCTGACCTTCCTCCCAACACAGAAGTTCCCTCCCATATCCCACCTAACCCCACTCTCTTTCACTTTGAAGCCATTCCTCCTTGTTCTGTCTCTCCATGCCCTTGTAAATAATTCCTCTCCATCTTTCTTGTCAGCTCCCCTCAGGTATTTCCCACCAATGTCCATGGTATGACATTGGTGCCAACAACAGGTGCCAGGCAGACTAGCCCAAAATTTTCTCAAAAAATAGTAATGAGCCTTATAAAATGAACTTTCCCTGACACAGGGATGCACATGTCCATCTGCAGTACATCAACCTTCCCATCTCCCCTCAAATCCTCCCCCCCCGTTCATGATCCTTCAAACTCCTCCTGCTGCAGAACACCCCCTTCCCAGTCTAAGGAGTGCCTGAGATCCTGGGATTGGCTTGAGCATCATTTTTCTTTATTTACTTGAAGTGTTTTTCAGCCACGGAATTGAGCAATCCCTGGGCTCTGCAGGGTGTGCAGCAGAGAGTGGTGGGGCACAGCCAGGGCAGGCACCTGCTTCCACTGTCATCCTGCTAATTAATAACATGCTAATTAAATGAAGAAAGCTGTTAGCAGAGTATCAAGGGGAAGGCAGAGATAAGAATGTGGTAAGAGAGGGGCTGAAGGAGTCTCCTCTATTGTCAAGTCCTCTTCCCTGTGATTCCCATCACACCAGCTTATTAAACCCTGCCTTGAAAGCTGTGGCTTTTCCCGAGCTCCCCAGGGGAGGCTGTTAAAGAACTTCCCTTATCATGTATCAAGGAATCTCCTCACTTGCAATTAAAACCTACACTTCACCAGTTTGTTCTTGATCTGTGGTTTAAATCACCTCTCCTCCACGGGGTTTATCTGCCCCCTGAACATCAGCCTCTCCTCTTCTCCACAATTTATGGCTGAACAGGCTGCATGAGCATCTCTTCTTTTTCCTCATATCTTTGTTTCTCTCCTGTAAACCCAATTTCCCTCAGTCTGTGCAGAATCCAGCAGTGACAGGCACTTTTCCAGGTGGTGAGGACAGGAGGCACTGCCGGGGACAGCCAGGGGTTGGTGGGGTGTGGGAAATAGATTTGTAGAGAATTTTTGGGTAAGATTCTAAGGTTTTAAGATAAACCAAGAAACAATTATAATATCTTGTAATTAGGAAATAATTAGCTTCTAATTGTAATAGTGTAAATTATATCATCTGTATTATCTCAGCCTTAACATGAAACTAAAAATAGAATAAAAGTTTATAAAACACCTCTCAGTTACCCCATCTTTAAGTCAGAAAAAAACTTAATCCAGCAGTGGGGCTCATCCTGCCCAGGATGCTGGAGGGAGCTGGGGCCAGCAGGGCTCAAACAGCCCCTCTAACTCCTTGGTCTTAAAGGTGAGGTTTTTGGGAGCTCCCTGCAGCAGCCTGTGGACAGGAGGCAGGAGGCAGCAGCACACCTGGGTGCCAAAGGGACACTGTGGTCACTCTGACAGGGTTTAGGAGCCGTCTCCACACCAAGGCCTGCCTCAGCTCCTCTGTGCTGTGCAGGACAGCCTTGCAGGGGCAGTATCTCCTGTGGTGGTGACACAACCCTTTTGTCCATCTCTTCTGGTTTTTTTGCTTCTCCCCACCTCCTCCTCTCCCTTTGGTTTACATGGAATCCAGGCATATCCTCAGCCACCCCCATCCAGCAGCAGGAAGGCAGCTGAAGGGTTTTCTCTCACCTCAGGGGTCTGCATCACACGTTTTCAGAACAGCAGCACAAGCAGGAACCCTCATCAATACCAGGACATTCTCACTGTGTGTTAATTAAGTGCATTTAATTGCCAAAAGAGTGGACAAATGCAGCAGGGCTGAGGCCTGAAAGGCCACACATAGGGAGCTCTCTTGCTGGCTTGCCTGGCTGTTATAGATACATATTATAAGATTGGCTTTTTGCAAATATTAAACTGGTTTTTATGTGTGGTGTTAAAGTAACTTTGTTATAAAGATATAGTTTTTATTTCTGTTGTTAATTAAGCTTTGACATAGTAGTGAAGTAGCTATTCTTGTGTTAAAATATCTGCTTGAATGGGATAATATCCAGTGGATACAGGATGAGGACACCTGCTACAGATTTGCCAACTATCAGAACCCACTGTCTGAAGACAGTGTGGACCAAGGCCCAAAAACTGGAGGTTATGATAAGAATGGACTAAAACCACAGCCATGAGCTGCACATGGTCTGAAAAGGTGGACCCGAGGAGGAGCCATGCTAAACAATTCTTGGAACATGCAAACTAGTTTGGGGAAAAGTTTACTATGCATAATTGTTTATGAATATGTTGCAATAGAAATAGTATATAAGAGAAATGGTATATAAAGGGTGTTTCCAAAATAGCAGGTGTGCTCCTGGCTGAGTGCCAAGATGCATCCTGCTGTAATCTTTGCTTTATTGTTTTTGTCTCCTATTGTCCTTTATTAAACTTTTACATTTTCACAGGAGAGTGAAGGTGTTTTTCACACTGGCCCTGTTCACTGTGTCATCCCAACAACTGCTGAACCTGCAGAGGTTCCATGGCTGTCCCAGTTCGAACCAGTGCTGCCCCAGTGGCAGGCTGCCAGCAGGACCAGCAGATATCATGGGAAAATCCCGGGCTGGCAGACTGGGGGCATGGATGTGCTCAGAGGAGCCCTGACTCCTCACGGACTTTTGATCAAACACCTTCAGGCTTCTTGATATTCCTTTCTTATCCCAGAACTGAACTGGAAAATCAATTCCAGCCACAGACAATGAATGACCAAGGCCCAGGCCTCCCAGGCTTCCATGCATCCAAGGAGAAGGCTCAAGCTGCTGGCCTGGAATGAGGGGAATCCTTTGGCACAGAAGTAGAAAAAGAAGTCATTGCCATGAGAAAAGAAGAGCTGGTGCTTTAATCCCTGCTGTGACCCCACTCTGGTTGACCCAGAGCAGCTCAGATTTTCCCAGTGGGGTGTGAGGAGTTTTCTGGGAGTCCATGAAACTCCAGGCAGGACCAGCCTGGGAAAGGGTTATGTCTGTCAGGGACACGCCCAGAGCCCAGCTGGCCACAGGACAGACAGATGTGCTCACAAAATGTGCTCTGTCATGTCCTGCCTCAAGGGCTGCAAGCTCTTAATTCCCATCAAGGGCAGAAAAATGACAGAGCACTTGACATAGGGATTCAATGAGTCTGTTCTGCTTCTTTAACATAAGGCTGGGCACATTGTTCCCACTAACAGAGGAAGAACAATTAGCCTCAGAGAGCATTACCAGTGCACTGTAATAGGGATTTGTAGGGAAAATCGCCTTAGGAGACTCCAGTGAAGTGAGACTGGGTTTTCCAAGGAATTTGCAATGCTAATCCTGGCAGTGCCAGGTCTCCAGTGATGCTGCATGGCAAGGAGGGCTGTGGGTGCCATGTAAACCAGAGCAGGGAGAGTTATTAAACATGATATCAGCCACACAGCAAATGAGTCACTCACAAATGTGAGGTAAAGGCTGAGGAAATGAAGAAAAGGGTTTCTTAAAGGGTGAGCTGATCTCCTGGGCACACAGCCCTGACCTCTCTGACTTATCTTGTTTCTGCTCAGCCAGAGGAGCTGTGAGTTTGATAATAAGCTGACAGGATTTGCCTGTTAGAAGATGTGATATTAATAAGAAGGAATATTAAATGTGTGTCGTGTTGCTTTTGCTGTTGAGAGAATAAAATCCTTCCCTAAGAACCATCCTGTGCCTGTTTGGAAGAATGGACCTCATTAAGGAACAGGTATTTAAATATCACATCTTTACTCACCAGGTCATCCTTCACCACTGCCAAACCATGGAACCAACAACTCCAAAATTCACTGATTTCAGTGTTTAGGGATTTATGTGCAACCTGCCAGAGCTGTGTCCACACCACACAGCTCCCAACACTCCCCAGCAGTGGGATGGAGCCAGAGGCCAGGGAAGGAGTTCCTTGGGGAAGCTCCATAGTGCTGCTCATGATGAGCAGGATTTGGGAATTTCTAAGTTAGCTGGGAATTCTCCAGCAGACCAGATCTTCAGCAAAATAAACAATACTTCAACACTGAAAGTGATGATCAAATTCTCATGGAAAACTGCCAGATTCTCTGTTTTGGAGACCTGAAGGGGAGCACACTGCCCTTCAAAAACCCTTCATTTTCCAGTGGCACAGGGGTTCAGATCTCCTTGGCAGACCATGCTCATCCCTGGCAGTCTGTGGGCTCTGGGATGCCTGGCTCCAAGCACCAATTTCTGGACGCAGACCTCCACTTTGTCCAGCACTGGGCAGTCTTGGGAGAATCCAGTCCTAGGGCTCTGTTGGAACCCTGGATGATGAGAATTTCAGACTTTCTGTACTGACAGGCACTGATCCCCAGGAGAACACTGCATTTGACCTCAGGCCCAAATTGGAATGATAGAACTGGGATTGTGGGTGTGGAGTTTGAATAGAAGTGTGTAATATCACATGGTGGAAAACTCAGAGTTTAAGGTTTTCAAATACAGTAATAGATATAAAGCAAGATGGAGATTTTAGGGGGAGGTCCTTCTTCTTGACCTTCTTCTCCATGGGTTTGAGTGGTTTTGTGTAATTGGATAAAAAAGTCCACATTGTGGGGCATGGGTAGTTGTTTATTGGGTTAAAAGTGAAAATAATTTAGATGTAATTTCTTAATTGGACAGTTTTTTCTCAAAAGACCTTGTAGAGAGAGACATGGCTCATTTTTTAGTTTGTTAGAGTGAAATGCTGTAGAACTCAGGGTTTGTGAGACTGTGAAATAGATAAGAACTAATAAACATCTGAGTCCCAACAAGAAATACTGTCCCGTGCATTTAATCCCAACCTTGGCAAAAAAAAGGGCAAAAAATCAACAGGGCTGAATTTAGTACATCCTTTAGGTTCAGCAGGATGTCAAAAACTCTGGATGTCAGAAACCTTGGATGTCAGAACCCTGGCTTCCACTCCCAGATCACCTCCTCCAGTCCCCTCACAAGAGTCTGGGCTCCAGGAATGTTGGGAAACCTTGGGTTTAAAACATAAAAAATGAAATGGCTGGTTTAATATTTATAAAGCCACCTTACAAGAGGTTTTTTTCCCTCCTTAGGAAGCAGCAGTTTTCTCTCGATTTTACAGTACAGAAATATTGTTATTTCCAGAAAGGAGTTCCCATCTCTGTTCAGCCATAGTGGCTGTAAAAATGTCAATTATGAAATGTGTAATTTTGATCTTTGGGGATGTGGTTACTGACACTGATGAAATGGGGAAAACTTTCCAAATGTAAGATTTTAAAAATGCAAAGACGTCGGTCTTGATGGGCTTTCCCTGGCAATTTTAACCAGCAATAGTTTCCAGAAATCAATTCAAACCCCTTTGAAATCAATTGGCGTTCACTTTAATGTCATTTTCATTCTTCCTTAAAGAGCAAATTAAGTTTTACAATTACAAGGAAAAGCTGTCCTCTTCCACCCCACTGTTTGCTTCCCTCTTGTCCTTCCATGCACAGAACTGGAGCCATCCAGGCAGAGTTAATTATTTGGTTTATGTATTTGTTAATTATTTGGTTTATGAATTCCCCCATCCCTCCCCTGCGTTAGCAGGGAATTGTATTGAAATGGCATTTGCTGTAGCACTGTTATCACAACTGTGCTGGGAAGCAATTTGGCTTCCAGAGGTGTCCTGAGAAGCAATTTCTGGCTCCACACCAGTGGCTGGTGCCTTGGCTCTGCTCGTTCTTTACCCCACTAATGTCTGCAGCTGAAATAGGAACGAGCCTGAGCCCACAGACATCCCCAGCTGCTCACTGGAGATTCATGAACCAGGAAACGCTCCCAGTTTGCCAAGCAGATGAATTGGAATGGACACACAGGAGCTCACCTCATAAAGTGGGTAATAGCTGAGCTGGTAATTGTGCTCCCTGCAGTAAATGCCCCCAGTTTGCTGCCACATGGAAACAGCTCCAGCCTCTCACACTGGGGTGAGCTCCAGGCACTGGGGACACAGGAGGGTTGATCTGGGGGGCAGCTCCAATGGCCACTTGTGCTGGTCCCTTCAAAGCCCCGTTGTGGCATCACATTCTCTGAAAAATCCCTTCACTCAGGGTTTTTCTCCTGGGAAGCCTCAGAGAAAAGGAAAACAATTCTTCTCTCATTTGCTTCTCCTGTGCTGTGCTCACATGTGCAATGTGTTTGGAGATTGTTTACCCACAGGTGATTGTTCCATTGCATTCTGCTGGGAGTTGTTTTCACTCTTTGGCCAATCAGGGCCAAGCTGTGTCAGGACTCTGGAGAGAGTCACCAGTTTTCATTATTATCTTTTTAGCATTCAGTAAGTATCCTTTCTGTATTCTTTAGTACAGTATTCTTTAATATTATATAGTATGATAAAATAATAAATTAGCCTTCTGAGAACATGGAGTCAGTTGCATCATTCCTGCCTTCATCAGGGCATCCCCTGCAAATCCAATACCTGTAATTTGTGGGGGCTCTTTAATCAGAGCAGCAGCTCAACCTCCTCTGGGCCAACCCTACTTCTCATCCACACCACCCTAGTTGAGATAAAAATATGGATAATGGTGCTCACAATTTCAGTTCCCATCATTTTTGGAAGTCTTCTCCTTGTGTGGGATGTCAAATCAGAAAATTGGGTTCTCTGAGTGTCCTTCTGCACAAAGGAGCAGTGCGGGCAGTGTCTGAGCACAGCTGATAACCTTGTGATCCTTCCTCTCCTTTTAGAACAGAAAATATTTGTAGATCCCAAACCACTGCGTAGGAAGACAGAATAGAGCTAAGAGCTGTAATTTTCAAGGACGTGCTCTCTAAAGCTGTGCAATGCAGCCACCCAGCAGAATCTCCTTGGGAAGGAAGGAAGCACCAAAACCCGTGGCTTTTTCCCTTTCTGTTTTCCTCCAGCTTGCAGTGGAGCATCACACAGCTGAGAACAGTGGGTGGCACTGGCCTGGCCTCACATCTCAGGCTTGGCAGTGTGTCCTAGATGAGCTCCATGCAGAAATGTGGCCAGACACCACTTGGAATCAGGAAAAAAATAGTCCATGAAATTGCCTTTGAAAATGGTCTTCAGTGCTGCAGAATTTCAGCTCCCCCTGATTCATGAAGCAACCCTGGCTCACAGCTGTTTCCCCATTAAAACCTGGCTGGGTTCAGGCAGCTGTGGGGCAGGAGAAACAAAGCAAAGCACAGAAGAGGGAAATAAATCCAGGCAGATTCACCTTAGCCTGCTCTCAGCTTTGCTCGCTCTCATCCATCACACGTTGCACCAGGCAGACTGGACTGTAGAGCACTGAGCCAAAGCCATGTTTCACTGGGAATTCCTGCTCCTAAAATCTGGGAAGGGAGAGATAAATACTGGTCATTGGAAAGCCAAGGCAGAGACACAGCAGGAGGGAGTGGGGGAGAGCTTGGCTTGGGGTGTGAGGGAAAAATGGGTGAAGAAAAAGTTTTCTTTTCCCAAATAACAAGTGGTGGAGTTTTGAACCAGTAATTTTCTCCTTCTCACTGGTAACTCTGCATGTTAACAAAGCTTCGTTTCCTGACTACTGATGTGGTTTCTCACACTGGAAGTTGGGTTGAGGGCACCAAGAAAGAAAATCAGGAATGGGGTGGTGAGGGAGCACTCGGACTGAGGGCAGGTTGTGTACATCATATTGTCCCTGATCACCCCTGAGCTGCTCCTCCTGAGTCAAGGGTTTAAAGAAACTGAAAGAGTTAAAAGTTTGTCTAGATTTAGGTGGGGGGATAGAAACAATTAAGAGTACAGCAAGAAGAGAAGAGATAATAAGGGAGAGTTAATTTTTAGCAGATGGAATAGTTAAGGCTAAGATATAAATCAGGTATTTGTCTTTACTGTGTTTAAAGCAGGATGGGATGTGGATCTGACTGTGAAAAGGAAGAGGCTGTGGCTGCACCTGGGCCCTGAGCCTTCAGCTACAGCCAAGGGGTCCAAAACCTTGCAACAAGGCAAAGGGAAAGGGTCACTGTGACCTCAGGAAACCAAACACCCATTTCAAACCTATTGTATTTGCAGGGATGCCCTGGCAAAGGCAGGAATGATGCATCTGACTCCATCTTATGAGAAGGCTAATTTATAACTTTATCATACTACGTTATATTAAAGAATACTATACTAAAGAATACAGAAAGAATACTTACTGAATGCTAAAAATATAATAGTGAAAACTGGTGACTCTCTCCAGAGTCCTGACACAGCTTGGCCCTGATTGGCCAAAGAGTGAAAACAACTCCCAGCATAATGCAGTGGAACAATCACCTGTGGGTAAACAATCTCCAAACACATTGCACATGTGAGCACAACACAGGAGAAGCAAATGAGATAAGAATTGTTTTCCTTTTTTCCCAGGCTCCTCAGCTTCCCAGGAGAAAAATCCTGGGTGAAGGGAATTTTTCAGAGAATTTGTGTGTGAATGCCACACAAACTCACCAACGCATTTCAAACCCACAGAACCATTTGAGGTGAAGGACTGCACAAGAGTGAAGGAACTTTGGACTCATTTAAATACATTTTAATATGAAACAGGGGTGGGTGGGGTTAGGTAATGAATAGGTATTAGGTGGTTTGGGAATTATATGAATATGTAAAACTTTTTTAGATAAATAAAGAGCCAGAGCCTGTGATTCTTCACACAAGCTTTTGGAAATGGTTCTGCTTGTTTCCAGCCCTGTCAATGAACATATCCCTTTCTAACTTCATACCCCTTTCTAACTTTAACTAGTTGGAGAGTTCTGTTCTGAGCCTCACTCCTACCTTGACAGCCACTCAAAGGTGTGCAAGATCCCACAAGAGCCTCCCTAAAATTCCCAGGGAGATGGGATTTCCAGATCAGCTGGATAAGGACAAGGTAGGTGTGCACAGCTTTCCAAGGATGCACAGCAAACATCAACCTCTGCCCTGTCCTGAGGACACCTCAGTGACACAAAGGGTCAGAACAGGTCCTAAGTGACCCTGCTGTGCCCTGGACATGCCAGGTGCCTGAAAAGGGCTGCGAGGGACACCAGCAGAGCTCTCTGCTCAAGCTGCCTTTCCACAACTCTGGCAGCTCTGTCCAACGAGCTTTATTTGAATAATATTTCATTTAATCTACAAGGAAATGTGTGATATTCATGTGGGGTACTGACACTGATGAAGTGGGGGAAGCTTTCCAAATGCAAATGATTTTAAAAATGCAGAATCTCCAATCTTTGAACACACAAGAATGACATTGTCACCCTGGGAGATTTCCTCTGTCCCACTTTATTTTCCTGCCAGTACTCCTCTTATAAGGCCAGGACTTAGATCACAGAGTATTTCAGTATTGCCAAATTTGAATTCTTTGTCAGGAAAAGGTTTTTAATCAACAAGGAGGGGCTCTTCAGGTGGGACATCCTGCTCTCCTGCAATGTTTCCTGGCAAAGCAGCTCCCTTGCTCCTGCTGAACACACTTCTGACTGCAACATATGCTGAAAACCTCCCCCCTTAAGCTCCTTGGATGTCACCACCTCCAGACAGTGTGAGGTGATGTTGGAGGTGAAATCCTGGTTCCCTGCACTCAGTCAGAAGCAAGCTGGGTAATACATCCATGCTTTCACTATTTCTCCCACCACAAAGGCATGCAAGAATCACAGCTTTCCTTTTAAAAATAAATAGTTAAATAAAAATATGTTTCTAGGCCAGATGAGAGGCTCTAAAGAACATTTTTTTCAACAAAACTAGCGTTGTATCATCTAACACCAAGGCCATGTATTTTTTACAGGGCCTCTCAGGAATTTTTCCAAGGTTGGCTCAGTATCCTCTTTGCACAAGAGAACAGGAGCAGCCCCCTACAGCTCCTCCCTAGGAAATGAGGGCAGTGGTAAGAAATGAGAGAAATAGCTGAAAACCCGGGGGAAATGTAGTGACAGGCTGGTGACTTTGAAACTGGGCTTTCCCTTCTGGAAAATCTTTCTCATGGTGTACCCTGCACATTAATAGTGCATTAATCCTTTAGGAATGACTTGATTATTTGCCATCAGACTTTAGGCTGGTAGCTCCAAAGGGCTCTGCACATCAGCTGCACAATGACCTTTATAATGAGCTTCAAATCTTGGTATTTCAAACCTCCACCACCAAAAAAACCCCAACCCTGAACACACAGATTCATAACATGGTTTGGGTTGGGAGGGACCTTAAAGCTCATCCCATTCCACCCCTGCCAAGGGCAGAGACACCTTCTGCTATCCCAGGTTGTTCCAACCCCATCCAGCTTGGCCTGGGACAGTGCTCAGAGCTGGTGCAGCCTTACCTCAAGTCCTGGGAGCAGTTTTGGATGCCACAATATTAAAATAAAAAAGATCTAAAGCCATTAGAGAGTGTCCAAAGGGAGGACATGAGGATGGGGAAGGGTCTGGAGGGGAAGTCCAGGAGGAACAGCTGACGACACTTGGTCTGTTCAGCTGGAGGAGACCGAGGGGAGAGCTCATTGCAGCTACAGCTTCTTTGTGAGGGGAAGAGGAAGAGGCTCATGTGTGACCAGTGACAGGATTCCAGGGAACAGCTGGCACTGCCCAGGCTCCCCAGGGAATGGGCACAGCCCCGAGGCTGCCAGAGCTCCAGGAGCTGCCAGGGATGCCCAGGGTGGGGCTGTTGGGGTGTCTGGGCAGGGCTGGGGATGCCCTGGGTGATCCTGGGGGTCCTTTCCCAGCTCAGGATATTCCATGTTTCTACTTCCCAGAGATGGGGCATCCGCAGTTTCCCTGGACACCTACACTGATCTCTGTGCTGCACTCCAGGCCCATCACACCATCTTGAACCCCACTTTAATTTGTCTATTAAAAGGCTACGCGTGGAAATTCCTGTCCTGGGCTGAACCCCTGGCAAATGTTTCATTATACTCCAAGTCCTGCCCCTTGTGTAATCCTCATGGTCGCTGTTATTTGGTACAGCTTTCTTTCTTGTTTTCAGCCCACAGGGAGAACTCTCCCAAAGGAGAACCTGTTCCCTTTCCAAGCAGAATGCTGCCTTTGTACAGCAGGTACATTTTCACTATTATCCATCATTTGCAGCAAACATCATTTTTATAAAAGCTCAGCAACAATATAAATGTGCAGGGGGCACAAATACAGATGCACCATTATTGAAATTGTTCCTCCTTGCAGTTCTTGTGCCTGCCCAGTTCCATTTTCAAACTTGCTATTTGCTTTCTTTTCTTTGGCATATTTTGCAACCATGCCAGCTTGAACCCAGAACCTCCAAAATAGCCAAAAAATTATCAATAATTTTGGATGAGAAAGGGAAAGAAAAATAAGCCACACAGAAAGTTCCAAGTTTGAACTTTGGTGAAAGTGCAGGATTTTTCTTGTTTTATAAAAATAATTTTTGACATGGCTAATTTAAAGGAATTTGATATTCAGGCTTCAAAGGCTTTTCATGGAATCACAGAATAGTGGGTGGGGGTTCATTGGAAGATGCTTTGCTCTGTGCACAGTATTATTCCAGGTAAACTGTATCACCTGCTGCTGGCATTGTGCCCACCACAGGACACCTGAGGTGACTTTGAACCACATCCCCAGCAGCTGCTTCATCCCATTTCAGTGGCTGCTGGGCCTTTGTTGAAAATCCATGGAAGTAAAAGCATGAGTGTTCCTGCAAAGATAAGGCTGATTTATTCTCCCTGAAATGAACACCTGGATCCTTCTCCCACATTTTCTCTGCCTGGAGTTCCCTTTTTCCAGCTGCTCCTGGCACAGCTGGATCTGAGAGCAAGCAAGAGCTGGGCATTCCAGCAGATCCAGGTGTGTGTTCCACCGCCCCTGTCTGCCTCATCCATGACCATCAGCACCTCATGGAATCACAGCAGCAGCCACCCTCAGGCTCTAAAATGCATAAGAGCACTCTAATCCATAAGAGTAAATTGATAGTAAGAATAAATCCACAATAACGATGAATGCAGTTTTCTGCAGGAAATGGCAGCAGAGCTGGGCATTGCCAGGGGTAAACACCCCAGTCACACCTACACACACAGGTTCAGGTGTCCTTGGAGTGATCCATGTGCCAGCCTGAGGCTGTTGGAAGGAGTCACCTGGCTTCTGCAAAGGAACATCAACCCTCACTGTGACCACCATCACTGAAATCCAACCTAAAGAAAATTCTTCCCTAAAAAAAAAAGAAAATAGAAATAAATAAATAAAGGGTGTAAACCGAGTGCTTTCAGCTACACAGAAAATAAAATGGTGAGTATAAAAAAACACAAACAGAAAACAACAAAAAAACAAAACCAGTTAAAAAGCAGCAAAATGCACCATGGTCTGAAGTTGCCAAGTGGCCACAGCCATTATTCCAGGCCCCAGGGGCTGGCTGGGGAGCACGGAAATTCAAATTCAGCCAGGCCTGAATTCCCCTGGCTGGGTGAGGGCACAGCATAGCCACAGGTGCCACCTGTGTGCACACCTGGGTGAATCCCCTGCAGCTCAGATCAAACAGCTCTACAGAATCAGCCTGGCACCTGTTTTGGAGGGGAGATCTTGGAGCAGAAGGGATGTGACCCCAGCAGTGTGTCCTTTCCACGGGGAGATCCAAGCTGCAATGGCTCTGGATGGATCCAAGGCTGGAAAGCACTGCAGTGTTGCATTACAGCAGGAGGAATTTGGGAAGCAAATCATTATTATAAATTCACAGCGAGCCCCATGGCAGGGAAGAACGATACATCTGAGTCTATGTTGTCAGAAAGCTAATTTATTACTCTATAATACTATATTATATTAAAGAATACTATACTAAAGAATACAGAATGAATACTTACAGAAGGCTAAAAAGATAATAATGAAAACTGGTGACTCTCTCTAGAGTCCTGACACAGCTTGGCCCTGATTGGCCAAAGAGTGAAAACAACTCCCAGCAGAATGCAATGGAACAATCACCTGTGGGTAAACAATCTCCAAACACATTCCTCATGTGAGCACAACACAGGAGAAGCAAATGAGATAAGAATTGTTTTCCTTTTCTCTGAGGCTTCTCAGCTTCCCAGGAGAAAAACCCTGGGCAAAGGAATCCTGTTCAGAGAATGTGAATGCCACAAATCACCATCCACCCTACTGCCTGATCTTATCTCAAACTCCTTTCTGGTTCCACCTGAGAGCTGCAGGCTCAGAAATCAGACATTGTGCCGCACATACCTCCATGCCACTCAACTGTTATGAATGGATGTGAGGGTTTGGGTAAATACCTGCCTTTTGCCAGGCCTCTGGCAGCAGGCAGGAGCTTTATTGAGGTGGCCAGCACCCTAAAGCCCACTCTGGTTCACAAGTTCTGTAATAATGGCTGATCTGGTCTATTAGAGAATGAATTATTTACTTAATAGACACAAAACTAACAAACATAAGACTTAAAACAAGCTAATACTACACAGGAATAAGGACAAAATGAAACTACTAATAGGTAAACACTGTGCAAGGTTAAAAGTACAATTTATTTTACAGCTAGGGAAGAAATAATATAGCTTAGGATCCAGTGTTTCTTACCAAACAATTTGTGCTGGAGCACACATTGAGGCCCTCTCCCTCAGTCCCCATGAAAGTAACCATGGATTTGTGTCCAGACTCTGGGGAGAAGTCTCAAATACTATCAGGCTGTGTGTAAGAGGCTTCCATCTCCATGATAACTTGTGTGTCTTTTATAGTTTGTAAAACAGCGTCTCTCAGTCAGAAATATTTTTTTTCTCTCTTCCCACATCTGCTCTCCAGACCAAGACATTGATTCTCAGCTGGGGCCTGAGCCCATTTGACACCAGAGATCTCAGGTTTTGTGTTGCTGGAATGGCTCCTGAGGTATTAAAGATTCTTTTTCCCAGCTCCGTGATTGAAGAAGAAGTCAGGATCCCTCGGTTCTTCTTTTCAAGGTTGTTTATTTTCTCTTATCTATTCCATTCTTTCTCTGACCTGCTGAGATCTGTCCAGCAGGTCAGGTTGTGGCACAGTCCCTGCCCTTGGAGTGTTGTTAAGTTTTTTATACTAAAAACTGGGTGTACTTTATTTACAATAATTTTCCAATACCTATCACCTATATTAGACAGTTTGTCTCTACTCCAAACCAATCCAGAAGTGCCACCATCACAGCAGAAGATGGAGGACAAGAAGAAGGAGGAAGACAGGACACACCCAGATTCCTCCATCCTGCCTCTTGAACCCCCATTCTAAAAACCCCAAAATTCTACATTTTCACCCAGTGATAAATTCACTATCATTCTACTCAAACTCTTGTGGCTTGTACATCTTCGCACAAAGTTGATAATTGTTTCCATGGGTTAAAATCGAAGGCACAGGTGTTTGTGACTCCATGCCAAGGTCTCTGAGCCCCCTTGCCAGGGTCTTGAGTCCTCCAGGGAAGTCAGAGGAATGTCCTAGGTTCTGACACAGAGATGACCCTACTGGGTCTTTAACCCTAAATTATCTTTTCCATATCTGCACCAACATCTGTCCTTCAGCCAGCCCAGGCACAGAGCTGGCAGAGCTCCCCCCACAAGGCTCTGGGACTCTGGAAGATGTTTGTTCCAACTTCCTCCAAGCTGTTGTTTCCTGGGCCCTCAGTCTCACGGAGTGCTGCAGCAGACAGTGTCCAGAGTGCCATGACCTTCCCAAAAAATCATCTTGAAAAAAGACACCTCAGAGGCACAGGCACATCTGTGCTCATGCTGGGCGATTTCAGCTCTTCTGGGATCTGGGTGTCTTCATATGGGCTTCCAAGGAGAGCCTTTATTGAACCGCTGCCTCAAGGGGATCCAGAGAGAGCGAGCCACTGAGTATGGAAAGCAGAGTTTATATAGGGATTGTGAGAGGCGGGGCAGATCACCAGGGCCAATGGGGTGAGGGCATAGGGGGTGGAGCCAGGGGGAAGAGCCAATGGGATCCATTGAATCTGCATGTCACAGCAAGACATGCTGGGAGAAGCCTTTTCCTCACCCTAATGGTGTGATGGTTATGGCTTGAGGAGTTTTCCCTTCAGAGGAGGGTTGTGAACTTTTCCCTGTTGGCCTCTGCAGTGGAGCACTGGGGAGATGCTCCTGTCCTGCAGGAGCAGCCACCCCACAGCAGCATCTGAGCGTGCCCCAGGCACAACCTGACTGCCAGGGGCCACTTGAAGCATTCAAATTCCTCATGAACAACAATTTCAGGGCTCTCTCTGCACCAATGCTTCGTTTTATGTTCCTTGAACATAATTGAATTATTGAATTCATAATCCAAGTCACCCACGAGCCAACCTCAGTGAGTGGCACAAAACCAACACTGAACTGAGCAGCTGTGCTGAATTCCCTTGGTAGCAAGATATTGCAGGAAAAAAAATCACCAGAGCTTTAGCAAGGTGACATTAGGATAATAGGAAATTCTTTCGTTACATTAGCAAATTATTGTAATTGTGCCTGGCATGCCTTTAAATAAAGCTTGTACAGCAGCTTTATATATCAATAAATAATAATAAGCATCTTCAGGCATTAATGGACACAGCCCACTTTATTGAAAAGTGGCAATAGCTGCCTAATTTAACCCTAATAATCTCTCATTTTACAGCAGAAAAATCAGCATCAAGAGCAGCCAGTCACACTTGGCCTGTCACAGGGATTTTTCTTTGTTTCATAATAAGGGTTTCTTCCATCTTATCTGCCTTCCTCAGTTTTTTGCCTCTCTTTTCTCCATTGGACACTTACAGAAGCTTCAATGAAGGGAGTCCCACCAGGGCTTTTTACAGTTAATGAAGACAAACTGCTAATTTAGTGTAGGAACCTAGGTCTTCTGTCCCACCCTCCAGAGCAGCCCATGCTCTCCAGCCCCTGAGGTGAGCCTGAGGTGCTGGAACTGCATTTCCCAGGAGCTGGGCTCAAGAACTGAGTGGGGACAGCTGTGGAAAAACCCTCCTGGCTTGCAGAGGAGCCACAGGCTGCAGCAGTGGGCAGGAGCTGAGCCCCAGCAATGAGGGACCCTTGGGTGAAGCTCTGAAACCTTGGGGAACAAGTAATAGGATGAGAGGAAATTGCCCTAAGTTGCACCAAGGAAGGTTTAGATTGGATATTAGGGAGAACTTCTTCACTGAAAGGGTTGTCCACCCCTGGCACAGCTGTCCAGGGCAGTGCTGGAGCCCCCATCCCTGGAGGGATTTAAAAGGAGCATGGATGAGACACCTGGGGACATGAGTCAGTGGTGAACATGGTGGTGGTGCTGGTTGATGGCTGAACTTGATGACCAGAGAGGCCTTTTCCAGCTCTCAGGACTCTATTCCATGGATTAATTCCCCTGGAGGTGTCCTGGTCAACCTCAGGAGCTGTTGGTTTCTGTTCTCACATTTCACAAGACACAGGTGAGACCAGGGCCGTGTTCTCCCCGTAGGCCAACCAGAACCACAGAGTCATTTAGGGTGGAAAAGAACTCCAAGACCATCATTTCCATCCATAACCCCTGAGGTGGGCACAGCAGGGAGGAGGTGCAGCCCTGGCACCTCACCCATCCCCTGAGGGCCACAGGCTCATTGCCTGGTCAGTGCCCACAGCTCCTTCCCTCCCTGCCCTTTCTGCCCACAGGGTGACACCGCTCTCCGTGTCCCCGGCTCCCTCCACCCAGGTGACACTGCCCAGGGTGACACCGCTCTCCATGTCCCCGGCTCCTTCCACCCAGGTGACACTGCCCAGGGTGACACCGCTCTCCATGTCCCCAGCTCCCTCCACCCAGACCCCCAAACAGCTGGCAGAGGGTTTGGGGGGGATTCAGACCCTGCTGAGCAGAGTTCCAGCTCCATCCATCACCAGCATTCCACAAGCACCACATGGGGACGCCTCACCAGCCTGGGGACAGCCAAAACAACCTCTGGAAGCTGTGCAGGACACCAGGTGGGAAAACACAGCCAAGAAGGGGAAATCTTGGCAAAAACCTGGCAGAGCCAATAAAACAGAGCATTTCTGCTAAGTAAATGTTCTGCTTCTCTTTATCAGCACCTTAAAATAGGCATCAGTGTTGTTCAGCTTTGGAGTTGGGTTGTTGGGGGTTTTTAAAGGATGCAATCAGCCTTATTTAAATTGGTTTGGTCTTATGCCTCGTGGCATCACCTGGAAACTTGTTCTGTAATGTGTGGGGATGATTTTATGGGAGATGTATGGGCAGACACCTTGGATTCTTTTGGTTTTCATTAATTTGATTCCTTCCAGGCAAGAAAAGGCTGTAATAATGTGATAAAACCAGGAAACTGGTGACATTTAATATAATAAAAGAGCACAGAGGGGAGCTTGGTGTTTTTAAGTGTCACCAGCACATTTTCAGAGACAGCCCAGCCCTGAGAATCGAAGCTCTGAAATAATTTAATCCATGCATGATAAAAGAAACTGCTAGAAATAATTCACTCCTTGTCTTATTGCGTATAGACTGGTTTGGGAGCTCATTATTTATTTGGCAAGTATTTAGCATAACAAATCAATTTCTAGTGACACCTCAGATGAGGTAATTTATACTGAAAGTCAAAAGAAGATGAAACAAAGGAAGATTAAACTTTGTTATTTTAGAAGGAGCCTGGGTCCTGGTGTCCATCCAGGCAGGACAGGGGTGGCAATGTCCCTGCCCAGCCCTGCCTGCCCTCACCAGAACAGGGACAAGCAGCCCAGCTGTGCTCCAGGGGGCTGGGGAGAGGCCTGGATGGCAGAATCAGCAATGAGAGGAGCTGTACATCCCCATGGGAACCCTGGGCTCCTGTCTGGACACCCTCTGGACACACCTGCCAGGGAAAGTGCAGAAACATCAGCTGGGAAGATGAACATTCCCTCAACCTGCAGCATTTCCCGTGTGCTGTCTTGGTGCTTGGAATTCAGATGAACAAAAGTGCCCTTTCACAAGCCTAAGGTCGATTCCAGAAGAGTTTATAGGAGAGTAAAAGGCTCTGCACAAAGCAAAATTCAGATGTTTCCTGTGTTTGGCTCCATAGGGCAGGAGAGGCATCATTTCTCAAGCACAGATCCCAAGCAGACTTTTGTACAAGCTTGTGCAGAGCCATGGCACAGGGAGGGGAGACGATGGGCCAGAGACTGTCACTGTCATATTTTCTGAAAAATCCCCTTGCCCAGGATTTCTCTCCTGGGAAGCTGAGAAGCCTCAGAGAAAAAGGAAAACAATGTTATCTCATTTGCTTCTCCTGTGTTTTCCTGCTTTGGAATGTGGTTGGAGATTGTTTATCCAACATGTGAATTGTTTTGACTTAATGGGCAATCAGAGTCAGGCTGTGTTGGACTCTGAGGAGAGAGTCACAAGTTTTTCATTTTTATCTTTTAGCCTTCTGTATGTATCCTTTCGCTATTCTTTAGTATAGTTTTAGTATAGCATTCTTTAATATAATAACATAATAAATTCTTTATATATTATATTATATTACATTATATTATATTATATTATATTATATTATATTATATTATGTTACGTTACATTGCATTACATTACATTACATTATTAATATAATTCTTTAATACAATAACATAATAAATTAGCCTTCTAAGAACGCGGAGTTAGATTCCTTCCTTCCTCCTTTGTCCGGGAGACCCTGAAAATACCTCAAGAAACTTCCCTGGAGGGCTCAGCCTGGAGCAAAGGAGCTCAGGGGGGCCCTTGTGGCTCTGCACAGCTCCTGACAGGAGGGGACAGCCAGGGGGTCAGGTTTTGCTCCAGGGAACAGGGACAGAAGGGGAGGCTGGGCCAGGGGAGGCTCAGGGTGGATATTGGGAAAAAATCCTTCACTGGAGAGTAGTTAAACATTGGCACAGGCTGCCCAGGGCAGTGTGGGGTCACCAGCCCTGGAAATGTTCAAGAAACAAGTAGATGCGGCACTTGACAATGAGGTTTAGTTGACAAGGTGGTGAGCAGTCAAAGGCTGGACTTGGTGATCCTGGAGGTTTTCTCCAACCCTAATGGTTATCTGATTTAAAGGTAGCAGCAAATGCATTGGAGTTTCACTGGCTTCTGCTGCTGCTTCCAGACCAAAATCTTGGAAACTAGAACTTTTCTATTGCAATTTTTTTGTTGTTTTGGTTGATGTATTCAGATTAAATTTCTTATGAAGAGGTCACAGAAAACTTGCCGGTCCCAAAAAAATGTTTTTCCAAAGCCAGTGGCAGCTGTTTAAGTTGGAATCACTGAAAGAAACAGGATCATTTTCTGGTTTTCTTTGCTCTGAGTTTCCTTTTCTCTTATGTTTCAGTATCAAAGAAGGAAAGAAAAGAAAAACCTAACAGTGTCTGGCTTCAGGCACATCTGGGAATTCACAGCCAACTGCAAGGTGCCCTTTGCCCAAAGATATTTATGGAATAATATTGCTGGGGAGCCAAGAGCACAGGGCATGGCCCTCCTCTCTGCCCCCTCTGCATCACCAGGGGATGACACCTCACCAACCACCTGGAGGTGTTCAGCCATGGAAAACCTCCACATTGATTTCCTTGGCCTGTTTGGAACCTCACAGCATCAACAGCTCTTTTCAGTACCCTGCTTACAGAAATTCACAGAATGTCCAGGTTGGAAGAGATCTTCAAGACCATCGAGTCCAACCCAGCCCCAACCCCTCAGCTAAACCCTGGCACCCAGTGCCACATCCAGGCTTTGTTAAACACACCCAGGGATGGGGACTCCACCACCTCCCTGGGCAGAACATTGCAATGTTACAGCATTACAAATCCCAATGTTACAGCATTAAAAATTCCAATGTTATAGCATTAAAAATTCCAATGTTACATCATTACAAATGCAGCTTACACTCTCCACCTGACAGAACACCCAAATCCAGGCCACAGCAGCCCAAAGTGGGCAGATGAAGCAGAAAAGGAGCTATTTTTGTGTAAATACACTGTTTAGTCTGCTGGGTCCCACTGAAATGAGTAAGTGGAAGATTACCTTGGTCTGCTCGAACTGGGGGATAAGTCCTGAACTTTATGGCTCTAACCAGAATATCGTTTGCGCTAGTTTTGCCAGAAAAGTTGATTTTAAAAGTGAAAGGAGCACCAAGAGCCATCTGGCACCCTTCTCATGAGTTCACCTGACTTGGAGAGCATCCATTGCTCCCTCTAAAATCCAGCAACACTTTTTGTTTTGCTGGAACATCCCAAGCTATCACAGACATTATTTTCTGAGGTTTTTGTGTTTTTTTCACTGTGAAGTCTCAGAGTGATGCACTGCAGTATGTCCAAACCACACCAGAGAGCCACGGTTGGTGTCACCCAAGGCAATGCTGATTTTATTCTCTCTCTGTAAAGGACAGCTACAACCATTTCCAAACTGAGATCACATCTCAACGTGAGCAGCTCTGAATCTGGATGAACTTCATTCCTGCACCAGAAATTGCTTTTAGCCTTTCATTATCAGATTAAATTGCTCCCCGTGCTTAATTAAGCCCTGAACCCTGTACAGATGTAACTTGGCTCTGCCTTGACTCCCAGCACGTTTTAGGGCTCTGGGGCAGAAATTTGCATAGATTATAGAATCCTGGAATGGTTTGGGTTGGAAAGGACCTTAAAGATCTCATTCCACCCCCTGCCATTAGCAGGGACACCTTCCACTGTCCCAGGGTGCTCAGAGCTCCATCCAACCTGGCCTAGAACGCTTCCAGAGACTGAGCATCCATTTTCCAGATCCAGATGTCACTGGGTGTCTTGGTGGGCTACAGAACCATGTACCCCAAAAGGAACAACCCCCTCCTCCAGCCCAGGGGAAGCTCCTCAGGGCAGGCAGTCAGCACCAGCTGGCAGTGGGGACATTTCCAGGTCCTGTAGGACAGCAGGGAGGGGGAATGTGGTGCACCCAAGATGTGTGTGTCCTCACCTTCTCCATATTTGCATCCAGCAGTTAATTAACAGCCATTAAAGCTCTGCAAACATTTAAACAGACTTTAAATAGCCATGAAAACACAATTGCCACGGAAAGCATGCCCATGGAATTAATGTAATTAAGTGCCAATTCCAGAGCCTGTGCAGGCGCACACGCGGCTCCCCCAGCTCCTCCTGCTTGCACAAACTCCTCACTCCTGAATTCCTCACTCCTGAATTTCTCATTCCAGCATTCCTCACTCCTGAATCCCTCATTCCAGAATCCCTCACTCCAGAATGCCTCATTCCAGAATCCCTCATTCCAGAATCCCTCACTCCAGAATGCCTCATTCCAGCATTCCGCATTCTAGAATCCCTCATTCTAGAATTCCTCACTCCTGTTTTCCTCATTCCTGAATCCCTCACTCCAGAATTCCTCAATCCTGACCTCAATTCCTCACTCTTGAATCCCTCACTCCAGAATCCCTCACTCCTCAATTACTCACTCTAGAATTTCTCATTCCAGAATTCTTCATTCCAGAATTTCTCACTCCACCGTTCTGGAGGGATGGCTCAGTGGTGGCAGCCAGCCCAGGCTGGGGGGTCCCCACAGCAGCAGTTCCCTGATGGATCCCTCATGGATCAAAGTCAGGGATGTGCTTCCTCTCCCAGTCCACTGGCTGCCACCTGTCACTGTCATATTTTCTGGAAAAAACCCTTTGCCAGATTTTCTTCTCCTGAAGAAGCTGAGAAACCTCAGAGAAAAAGGAAAACAATATTATCTCATTTTTCTCTCCTATGTTTTGCTGCTTTAGAATGTGTTTGGAGATTGTTTATCCAACAGGTTGTTGTTTGATTGGTTTCAGGTGAATTGTTTTGACTTAATGACCAATCACTGACCAGCTGTGTCAGGACTCTGGAAGCAGTCACGAGTTTTTCATGAGTATCTTGTTAAGCCTTCTGTCTGTATCCTTTCAATATAATATAATATAATATAATATAATATAATATAATATAATATAATATAATATAATATAATATAATATAATATAATATAATATAATATAATATAATATAATATAATATAATATAATATAATATAATATAATATAATATAATATCATAATAAATTAGCCTTCTAAGAACATGAAGTCAGATTCTCAATTTCTCCTTCATCCTGGGACCCTGAAAATACCACAGTTACCCTCCTTGGTTCCCTCTCCTTTCCCCCGTGTTGCTTTTGCCTCAGTCAGGAGTTGGTGATTTCCTGCTCCTGTTCTCGTTGGTGAGGATTCCAGGCTGCTCCACAGGGTTTCAAAGCACCAAATCCTAGGAAAAAACCTGCCCGGCTTAGTGGTCTCTCTTTAAATGAGGGTGGTTTATTGATGCCTCCAATATCTGCATCAGAAAAGAGAAAAACTCCAGATTTTTCCAACAAATCTCAGATAAAATACACTCTACAGTTTTTTTTAGAAGAGAATCTCCAAGTCAGAAAAATGCAGAGCTGGGACTGGAGCATTCCCAACCCTGCACATAAGAGAAAGCCCCAACAGTAACACAGTGACACGTGTTTAACCTCACAACAGGAGGTGTTACCCAGACTATTCTTTCCAAAGGCAAAAATCCAGGAGAAAAAGCAAATGCAGGGAAGTGCTGGTGTGACTGTGCCCTCGAGGGACAGCCCCGAGCCAGAGAAACACCAAGGACAGCAGGAAAAGCTTTTCCAGCAGCACATCCAGTGTGGGAAGGGCTGACCCCAGTGCTTCTGTCACCGCAGGTGCACTCAGGGCTCCTGCTCATCCAGCTTGCCCAAATCCCTTGGTGCAAGGTCACTGAACATCCCCTGTCACAAACATATTTTATGAAAAATCCTTTTGCTAAGATCTTTTCTCCTGAGAAGCTGAGAATCTTCAGCTTCTCCATGTTTTGCTGCTTTGGAGTGTAATTTGGAGAATTGTTTACCCAGCATGTGAAATTGTTTTTACTTGATGACCAATGACAGCCACCTGTGTCGAGGCTGTGAGAAGTCACAAAATTTTCTTATCATTCCTTTCTATTCCTTTCAAGCCTTCTGAATGTTCTTTTAATATAATACATATCATAAAATAATAAATCATTCTTCTGACACATGGAGTCAAGATTCTCATCTCTTCCCTCATCCTGGGACCCTCAAACACCACCACAATCCCCCAGCAGGAGGAACTTGTGCTCATCACTAACTTGGCTTAAGTTCAGACACGAGAGCCGGGGGACAACAGCATCAGCTTTAACTAGCTTGAGTGAAATAAATTCAAGACTAAATCTCATTGTTAGTCATCTGGATCATCCAATTCCCCTCAGCTCTGCAGATGAATCAATCTCCCAAAGCCCACGTAACCTCTGGCAGGGAGGGTAAGAAGGTCTGGAGAGCTCTCCCGTGCCATTATCCCTCTGAATCTGTCTGGGATTAAAGGAACCTCTCCAATAATACTTCTGAGCACTCTGTCTCTGCATTAAGCCCTCTGCTATTTTCTCACACACGTGTTTATTTGTTTAGTCCTCTAAATTCAGAACACAAACTTCTGCCTTGGCTCATCCTGTGTCCCCATCCCTGGGATGTGGTGTGACCGAGTCCTGCAGGGCAGCAGAGCCAGGAGCTCTGCTGGGGCTCCATCCTGCACCTCTGACAGATTGCTGTGCTCAAAATAAAACCCAACCCAGCCCTGCAGAGCAGCCCCTGTGCCCAGGGTGGACATTTCCTGATTAAGACAAGAAATGGCTGCAAGCAATTGTTCCAATGCCAGAAATTCCCTTTTTTTTTGCATTGAGCATGTGGTAGCCCCCTGCCCTGCCCTCCCCATTGCCTCTGCTTGGGGCAGGCAGAGGAGAGCCAGGCCATGGACCTGAGCCAAAGGGGAGGCTCAGCTGGACAGTCATCAGCCTGTGTGCACAGCCTAATTAATCGTTCCAGGTGTGAATAATTAATAATAGCTAATGGTGTGTCTCTCAGCAGAGGAGTCTGTACATTCCATGGATCTGACCATGCCTCCCCCACACTCCAGCTGTACCCAGTGTTATTCCAGAATAAGCTGAAGTCTTCCCAACACACCAGACAGGCAGCTCTGGTTTCCATCCCCCAGCTGGTCATGGGCTTCCATCCAAATTTATCTGGATAAATCTGTCCTGTAGCAACAGAACAAGGAGTTATAAACTAAACCAGATTTGATTTAGACAAGGAGGAAGAAGGTTTCTGCAGTGAGGGTGGTGAGGCCTGGCATGGGTTGCCCAGACAGGCAGTGGGTTCCCCATCCTTGGGAACAGTCAAGGTCAGGTTGCTCTGAGCAGCCTCAAAAATTGAATTTAGCTCTGCTCACTGCAAGGGGCTGGGAGAAGATGGCTCTAAAGGTTCCTCCCAAACCATTCTGTTGTTCCAAATGTCCTGCATTTCTGTGCTGGACGGGGGCGCAGTGTGACTTGTCCCCAATTCAGCCCTTGTCCCTCCCCTGGAGAATCCTGGCAGCCCTCACTGGGGCCACAGGAATAATCCCACCCTCCCAAGGTTAATTAGGTAAAAGAAAAACATGCAGAGGGTTATCTTGCTACAACCTCAGTCATCTGTGTCATTAATAATGGAAAATGACCCCTCATTAGCCTCTGAGGAGGGGAAAGGTGCAGAAGTCTGTTGAAGGCACACAACAAGGAGCAGCAGCCTTTCAAAAGGCAGCAGTGTTTAGCACAATCCATTTGAGGCTGAGCTATCTGAGATGTGCAATGTTGTTTTACAAAACTCCAAATGAGTATTCCTGTGATTGTAAAACACATCAGGATCTTTGTTCTGCCTTTAATCTGTCAGTTCACCTTCACGAATTTAATGAACTCGTCTAGGTTACAAAATGTTTTATTCAAGACAGAGGCTGATATTATCATTTAAGATGGAAATCCTAAACTAATAGAAGCTGAAGTTGATAATAAAACAGCAATTAATCCACATTGAGAGTAACAAAAATTAACAAACTGCTGTTCAAATATTTATAGCAGGAAAGTTCTGTTCCTTGCTCATTGATGTTGGCTGACTTTGAAAGCACAACCCCATCTCCTGTCAGAGCTGCCTGGCATTGGCTGTGACAGAAACAGCTCCAGTGACAGCAGCACCCACTTCCAGGGGGAATCACGGAATGTCCTGAGCTGGGAGGGACCCCCAGGATCAGCCAGGGCAGCCCCAGCCCTGCACAGACACCCCAACAGCCCCACCCTGGGCACCCCTGGCAGCTCCTGCAGCTCTGGCAGCCTCAGTGCCCATTCCCTGGGGAGCCTGGGCAGTGCCAGCACCTCTGGGGAAGAGCCTTTCCCTGGTATCCAGCCTGAGCATCCCTGGCACAGCTCCAGCTGTCCCAACTCTCCTGGAGCCCTGGCAGCCTTTCCATTGATCATTCCCTGGGGAACTTTCATTTCTAATGGACTCAGTTTTCCTCCTGCTGTTTGCTGTCCTGAATATTTCACCTCTTCTCCATTCCAGCTGGACAGCTGGGGCAGGAGGGGCAGGGAGAGGATTCCTGAAGAGCTGCAATTCTGCAGCTGGTGGGTTCCACATCCACCTCACTGCACTTGCCTGGCCTGATTTAAACATTTGCTGTGCCGTGCACTCAGAGCAACTCCATAACCCTGAGGACAGACTTGTGTGTCTTGAGTTTTGCAGACTCAGTGCAAAGAAAACCAGGAGGGAAGGAAGTGTCTGTAGAGCCAGGAGCTGACCCTGGAACTCACAGCCTCATCCTGCTGTTGAAGGAGAGGCATCAGCTGTGACCGTGTTCACAGGGGTCTGAGGATGAGGGAAGAGATGAGGATCTGACTCCATGTTTCAGAAGGTTTGACTTATTATTTTATGATATATATTACATTAAAACTATACTAAAAGAATAGAAGAAAGGATTTCATCAGAAGGCTGGCTAAGAATAGAACAGCAAAGAATGATAACAAAGCCTTGTGGCTCGGACAGAGTGCAAGCCGGCTGACTGTGATTGGCCATTAATTACAAACATCCAACATGGGCCAATCACAGATGCACCTGTTGCATTCCACAGCAGCAGATAATAATTATTTACATTTTGTTCCTGAGGCTTCTCAGCTTCTCAGGAGGAAAAATCCTAAGGAAAGGATTTTTCATAAAAGATGTCTGCGACAATCAGAAGCAGGTGCAAATATTAAAGAAATGGAATTACATGAAGAACTCCACAAACTGGAGGGTTAAAAAAGGGTCCAATTTTCATGGACCTTCTGCAAGGCAGAACCCAAGAAGAACCTTCCTGCCCAGAGCAGCTCCTCTGTTCCTCCCCCAGTTTCTTCCAGAAGCACTAGAGACACAGAGCTGGGAAGAGCTCCTTGGGTGCAGAGGTGCCTTGTGAGGGCTCACAGCACCAGCAGCACGTGCTGTGGATAATCCCCCAGGCCATCCTGTCCCTTCCCACCAAACCACCAACCTCAGCTGCTCCCTTCATTCCTTTGTGCCTCCTCTTGGATTATGGACTGCTCAATCCAAACCTCCAAGGCATTAAAAAAATCATCTGTGCACTCCCAGCCCCTTCCCCAGACGCTCTGTGGGATCAGAAATGTGAAAAAAATGAGAGAGGGGGAAAAGAAGGTGAGCCATTTGCAGTGGCTGCTCACCAATGCATGCAGTCATTTCACCCCCACCACTGCTCCCAAGCCAAAGTTAAAATTAAAGCTGGCATGTCACTCTGCAGCCAGATGTGTTTCATAATGCATGGGCAGGGTATATTTTATTAATTCTGTTTTTTTCTAGATCTCTGTTTGCATAAGTTTCATCCTCCCATGAAGCTGCCTGGCTCTGGGTGTTGTGTGTTGTTGTTTTAATTTATATTTTTTCTCTCTGTGGGATGCTCTTACAGGGGTGATCTGAGCAGGTCCCACAGTGGGACAGAGGGGAGAGAGTCCCAAGAGTCAGGCAGGGAATGTTGTTCTTGACATTGTGTGAGGTTTTTAAGCACAGTCACTTCTGCCAGCCAGCAGTTTACAGTGTTCCCTTGACACCAACTTAAACCTGTTCTGGGACATTTAATATTTTCCTTCAATAAGGCTTTTGGAAGTGTCATTTGCTTATGGGATCTAACTGGTGAAGGGGAAACAAAAAGCAGGGAGTTTTTATTTCCCCTTCACCAGCTGGATCACAAATAATATTGAATCCACTTGTCACATAGGTCCAATAAAGAGTCTCTCATATTTTTTAAAGGGGCGAAGCCCCATCTTTTACCCAGGGAGCTTTCAGTGTTGGCAGACAAGTGATAAAACCCCAATTCCCAGTGGCTGCTCTGCCCTCTCTATCCACATCCACCATCCAGGCAGCCCTGGGGACAGGGGAGAGGCAGCCAGAAGGGACTGGAAAACCTGCTGGGGTCAGGGGAGAGAATTTGGGTGATGCTCCAGCCCCACATGTCCCACACCTGCTGCTCCAGCCCCAGAGGTGCCAAGGTGAAAACCCCCATGGAGAATCCCAGCTGTCCCCAAGGAAGCTCCACATGCTCCTGGCTGTTCTCACAGGTTTTCTCTGGCTCCCTCAAGCAGTCCCCACCACTCCAATTTACCACCAGCCTTCTTACAGCCCAGAGCAGCTGTGGCTGCCCCTGGATCCCTGGAATGCCCAAGACCAGGCTGGACAGGGCTTGGAGCCATCTGGAACAGTGGAAGGTGTCCCTGCCGTGGCAGGGGTGGCACTGGGTGATGTTTTAGATCCCTTCCAACCCAAACCAGTGCAGAATTCTGTGAATTCTGGTTTTTTAAGTCTTGGCAAGAAAGATGGAAAAATGGGAATTGGAAAAACAGAAGCTTCCACAGACACTGAAGGGCTTGATTTGCAGCCTTGGAAGGAGCTTGGATTGATGTAAAAATAAAATGCACAGACATTGGGTAGAAACATCATAAAGTTATGTTTCTATAGTTGTAGGTAAGAATATGCCTTAAGTTTGCCTTAAAAATATGCCTTAAGTGAGAAACTGTATTGTGACGTTCATATTTTCTCAAAAATACCTTTGCCAGGATTCTTCTCCTGGGAAGCTGAGAAGCCTCAGAGAAAAAGGAAAACAATAATTATCTGATTTGCTTCTCCTGTGTTTTGCTGCTTTGGACATTCTTTACCAACAGGTGATTGTTTCATTAATTTAATGTGAATTGTTTTTACTTAATGACCAATCACAGCCAGCAGTTGTGATTGGTCATTTAGTAAAAACAATTCACATGAAATTCTGACTCTGAGGACAGAGTCACAAGTTTTTATTATTATCTTTTAGCCTTCTGTCAGTATCCTTTCTCTATTCTTTAGTATAGTTTTAGTATAGCATTCTTTAATATAATATAGTATCATAAAATAGTAAATTAGCCTTCTGAGAACATGGGATCAGATGCATCATTCCTCCCAACGATGAGGGACCCAGAAAACACCACACTGTATGGATGAGACACTGAAGGGTTTCTGATGAAGGGGTGCGGTTGTATGGAATAAGTTAAGAGTTTAGAAGTTATCATAGAAGCACCTGTTGTGTACATATATGTGTGATAATAGCCCATTGGACAAAAGTGGCCTCAGTGCAGTAGAAGTGAGTAAACATGATAGGTCAGAAAAGCAAAATAAACTTTGTGGTAACTGTCCATTGGACTAGAAATTATTTATTGTCCTATAACAAAGAACTTGTGACTACTCTTGAGCTATGGCCGAATGCTTGCTCCTCTAAAATCTCACAGCCTCTACGACTGATGTTTATCTGAGCAATAAACCATTCTTAGCCCAACTGTGGTCCCATTCCTTCATTAAATAGTGGTGATAATTATAGGAGAGTACCTCAAAATATCTGATTCACCAGTCATCTCCTTTCTGGTGTTGAATGACACAGATCTAAAATATGTGGGCAAAATGGAAAAGGAAGAAAGCACTGATTACAAAGGAATGATGAATGAAGCAGCACAAGCTGAAAGTTCATACAGAAATATATGTATTTTTTTCTTCTGTGGAAGTCTGTAGATAGAAGGAGGCTTGAAAATAGAGTTTCTGAAATGAAAAACTTTTTGTTTACAAAACTCAGTTTTTCTTGCTAAAAGCAACTTCTCAGGGAATGTTCTGGATGGCACGCATTGCTGAGGAGCACAATGGCTGCAATATTGGAGGTTTAACCATATTCCTGCACTCTCTCAAACAAAGTGCAGCGAGTCAGGAGCACCAACAACCCAATGCCAATGCCAGAAATAAATAAAACAGACTGAACATAACATTAATTAAACCTCCAGACTAGTTCATGCAGTGAAATCAATGTCTGCTGTGCAGATAAACTTCAGCTGAGCAAGAAATAGTGGGATGAAGTGACAACAGCTCCAGAAATCCATAATCCCCCAGGCCATCCTGTCCTTTCCCCCAAAAATGCTCATAGTGGATGGAAAAATGAAAATACAGCTGTACCTGCCTTCACCCCTGAGTGAGCCAGGGTGGGAAAATGTCCCTTTCTGTCACAACACCATCAAATTCTGGCCCTGAGCAGTCACAGGCTGCTCTAATATTTGTTTTCCCAGCATTTCTAGAATATTTTTAATGCCATATTTTAAATGCTGCTGAAACATCCAGGCAGCAAGACAAGGCAAAGGAAAACATCATCATTCACTGCTGTGAGCAGTACACACTCTTCAACGTGCTCATTTTCAAGGCTGAACAGACATTTTTCCTGATGTTTTTTAAATGCAAAAAGCTATTAACTATGCTGCTATTTCACATTTAATATCAAAGAGCGAGTCTCATTCAAGCCAAGATTGTTTCTGATGCCCAGTGCTGGCTGCTCTCTGTATTCCTTCACTTAACAAATTTCTGGTGGAAAATACACAGGTAACCAAGTGTATTTATTATCAAGAATTAGTTTTGAGTTATGGAAAAACAAACAAACACTCCAAGATAAAGTTCTTATTTTAAAGGGTAAATTAATATTCTAGATTCCCAGGGGGAAAAAAGTGAGGGGAAAAAAAAGCTCTACTTCTGCACAGGTCCATAGAAGAAAATTTAAGAAAATATATTTGTTCAGAATTCAGTAATTTTTTGCTATCACATCATGTACAAATAAATACTGGGTCAGAAAAATCCTTGTTCTGAGAAATCCTGTGCTAGAAGATCATTCCCAAAGGCTGAGTTAGCGCATTCAGCCACTGGAATTTCACTTCTGGGTTTAAATAAAATCTTCCCTGGACTCTGCAGTGCCCCAGCATTGCTCACACGGGTTATTTATTTATATAAGTATTGGCATTTAACCTGCTTTTTATTGTTACATGCTCACATAGGTGACATTATCCCATGGGAACTCTGTGGGAATGGAAACTCCCCCTGCCCAGACAGCCTCAGCTGCCCTGCCAGCCATTAAAAAATTAAAAGAAATTCAATTAATTAATGTAATTAATATTAATTTAAACATTAAAACCACCCAGGTTCCATTTGCTGTCAGGGTTCCTTGGGAAGGGGGAGCAGGAATGAGTCAGTTCCACAGGGAATTATGTGGTTATAAATGAGGAATATTGATCCCTGTGGGGTTCACTTGTAGATGGTCAGAAAGAGAGAAAGCTGGATAAGTTTTCCCATGAATTGGTCTGGGAAGCTATAGGGAGTTGGAGAGAAATAATGATAATAAAATATTAAAACAATCTGCAGGTGGTGTTTTTTAACAAGCTGATTTTGTCCTAAAGTTGTTTACAGATGGGTGTCTTGTTTATTAAGCAATCATGTGAAACCTGTTGATTAAATGACCAATAAGGTGCACCTGCAGCAAACTAAGGTATAAAAAGGAGAGGATTGACTAAACAGGCTGCTTTTAGCCCTTTGCCTCAAGGACTCCTGACCCAATGGTGACAGCCCCTCCCTGAGGGTTTTTCCTGAACTTGTTAAACCTCCATGGCTTTGGGCACTCAGGTGGACTCTGGAGGAGCCTGAGGGGAGCACAGGAGTTGGAAGGATGCTCTGAGGATTCCAAAAAAAAAATGAAGACAGAATAATGCAAGCTGGGAGGGACCCTGAGGGATCAGCCAGCTCCTGAGAGGATGAGACAAAACCCCTGAGTTTGGTATTTAGACCCATCTGAGAGTCACCTCCTCTTCCTCCCTGTGCTTTGCTCTCTCTGTGTTCCCTGCAGGGCACAGCCTTGTCCCCTTGTCACTGCTGCTGGCTGGGCACAGCACCTGCAGGGTCACTGGGGTTTGGGACAGGGAGTGGGAGTGGAGGAGAAGCAGGAGTTATGCAATGTGTTATGAGTAGAAAAGTTGCACATTTTTTAAAAGGTTGCAGAGTTCACAGGTTGGGCCAGTTGCTGCCAGGGTGGAATTCTGTTTGTTATTGCAATCACCTGTGTTTTCATTAACTAGCTGTCATTGATGGTTAAGAAGTCCCCTTTTGTCCAGTGGCACCCTGCTGCTCCCTGGAGGATGGCACCCAAATGGTGAAGAGGAGGGGACATCGAGTTGGCATGCAAATGACATTGGATCCAGCATGTAACGGGAGAGACTCCTGACCAAACCTACCCCAAAACCCCTAAAAACAATGAGCCAACACAAAATGGATGAATCAAAGTGATGTCTAGACATGAGGAACAGAATCCAGTACCTGCTAAGACCATTTTTACCCCTCACCCTAACCTAAAGATCTTGGCTAGAAAGAGGACCTCAAATGTCAAACCAAAACGTAGGGAATCTCCTGGTGCTCTCCTGAGGACAGAAGCCCCAGCTCTGCCTGCAGAAAAAGCTGCACTTTTCCTCCTCCTCCTCCTCCGTGCCACTCGTTGAAGCAGCAGCAGCGGTGTGAGCGTGACCCTTTGGTTCTCCCCACGTGAGCAGATCACTTTCAATAAAGGCACTGAAAAGGAGAAAGATCTCTTGCCCGTGTATATTTCACAATGGAATCACAGAACCCCACAAGGGTCTGGGTGGCCTCAAGGCTGCTCCAGTGCCATGCACCATGGGCAGGGACACCTTCCACAACCCCAGGCTGCTCCCAGCCCTGCCCACGCTGCCCTGGAGGCTCCACTCAAGGCTCCCATTCCCAGCTAACCCCTCCTGCCTGGCTCACCCAAGTTAAACAATGCGCAGTCAGCCTTTGGTGCGTATTGACTGAAGGAGATTTTAGCAGCACACAAACAACAGCATCTCCTTGCCCTCACTTTGAGCAGTTTCCCTCACTGGGCAACTGCTGGGAGGGAGGACAACCTTCCCCAGCCCACTCACTCTTCTTTTCTGATGACAGCAATTGAATCCAGTCAGCTTCATGCTCAATTTGGCATTATTTAAATGACTACCAGAGGAATAAAATGCTTGGAAATACAAATTTCCATGCACTCATGTGCTAACACACCGTGCAGATCTGACTGCTGCAAACAAAAGGCACATCTAAGTGGCAAGTGTTTATTACAGAAGTTCAATCTTCAGGATCATCTTTGCTTATTTCCAGTCCCTTTAATTTAATTGCTTTATTTCAGTTTATCCATCAGCAAAGCTGCTGAAAAGCAGTTTTCTCTTTCATCTACAACTCATGTATTTCTTGATTGTCCCTTTAAATCTGTGCCCCTTCCTATAATCTCCAGGGTTTTTCTTGCCTGGAAAAGCAAAGAAGTGATGTGAACTCACCTAATAACTGCAAGAACAAGTTACACACCCACGTGGGGATTTGTGCAGAGCAGTTAGGGCACTTTCCTGCTCAATTACACTAATTACCTGCACTGAATTAAAGAGCATCTTCTTGTGTAACTGGTTTAGGATGGGGCCCCTCTGCACATCTCCTGCAGTTTCTATCTATGGATATTTCCCTGGAAAGCTTCCACTGGTATTTGGTGCAGGTTTGGGGGAACTAAAGCTTCCTGCAGAGCAATTTCAACATTCCATTTAGAAAAATGGACTTGCCTGAAATGTTCTTTTCCTGTAGAAGAGCTGCTCTCAGATTTTTACAGCAGGTCCCTGAGCTGGTGAGCTGAGAGCAACAAAACATGGTTAAATTAATGGGAGTGTCCTGCACCATCAGAGAATGCCAGGATCCCTGAGGTGGGAAAAGCCCTCTGAGAGTCCAGCCCCTAACCCAGCTCTGCCAGGACCTCCACTAAACCTTGTCCCCAAGTGCCACATCCATATTTTGGAACACTTCCAAGGACAGTGACTTCACCACTGCCCTGCTGGCACCCAAGATTTCCCAAGTAATCAAAGCTTTGGATAATTTCTCACTCCCACACTGGAGAAGTTTGGTGCCCAGCTGGCACAGGGATGTGCCAGACCCAGGAAAAGGCATCCCTCTGATGCCATGTGGCTCTGGAGTGTGGTTGGGAATGCAGGGTAGAAACCAGCCTAACCAGGGCTCTGCAGGTATTTGGGATTTTCCTCCAGAAAGGCAGTGAGCAGAAAAGCCAGGAGGAGTTCCCGATCCTTGGGGAAGCTGGAGATATTAAACGCAGAGCCAGAAGCAGAGGTGGGACCTGTCCCAGCGTTCAGCAGCTCCACAGAAAGTTTTGGCTGTGAGCTGCCAGCAAGGCAAAGCACATTTTTTATTTTTTTCTTTTTTTTTTCTTTTTTTTTTTTCCACAGGATTCCTGGGGAAAAAAAAAAAAAAAAGAGAAAAAAAGCAATTTCCATGACAACACAACGGGATAAGAGAGGAAATCCTCATTTTCATGGAGAATAGTGCACAGAAAAAAATTAGGATAATATAATAAAAAAGGTCCTATTCAAACCCAAATCCCCTTTCAGCAGGAGCAGAGAGGGGTGAACTCAGCAATTCTGTCTCCAGCCATTCACAGGAGGAGCCCCAGCTCCTCCTCTGCAGGAACATGATTAGCCCATATATCCACAAAGCCCTGCAGTGAATGAGGGTCTCGTGGCAAGCACATGGAACTATTCATTCCTCCCACAAAAGTGACAAATACGGAGAATTCCACCTCGTTGCTGAGACACTTTTTGGCCTGGCTGCAATAAAGCTGTAACAATTGTAATGGCACAGGCACACAAATTATCCTTTGTGGAATTACAAACTTTTGAGGAACTGGGTATTTTACTGCATGAATCTGCCTGGCTTTTATTTCAGGGACATGGACTGTGACCCACACACAGCCCAAGGGAAAGCAGCCCCATTTTCCAGAGGAACTGACTCAGTGGGAAAAGGGACCCTGGCCACAGTTCAGGGTTTATCAGTGGGCATGTCAATCTTTCCACATAGAGAAAGATTTGTGATAAGGTTAATGATACCTCAGACTGCTCTTCCCTTCCCCTCACACAGATTTACAAGCCCAAGGACACCTGTTAGGATGAGTGGAGATAAGAAAGGACAGTCATATTTCCTTTTCTGCAGCTCTCTGCTTTATAGCCCTTCAGCCTTATGGGGCAGGAGTGGTTTTATTCCCAGAGAAAGTCCCTGGGAACATCATGAGCAGCTTCCTAAACACTCAAAGCCTCCTGAGGAGGCAGCAGCTGGGTCCACACCTGGAATAAAGGCCTCCTACCCACACAGACAGAAATCCATGGGAGTTCATCCAGCCCAGCTCCCCATCCCATGAATCCTCCAGGATTGTTTTGAGCTGGGATGCCACCCAAACCCAGATTATCCACTCTGTCTGTGCTGGAGGCCCTGGGACACTGAGATTTTGGCTGTGAGGTTCAGCATCAGAACCTGTCTCTACATTAAATTAAAGTAATCTGAGAAACATCCCCAGAGCACACAAAGCCACAGGAGTCTCAGCATCCTCTGTCACCTCCTCGTCTGGATTTTGCACCAGCTTCTGTTTGACACTGTGTTTAATCTACTGTTAATACATTCTTTCATTATAACAATAATTTATGAATAAATTCTTCTATAAAACCTTGCAATGATGCAATCCAGCCTGAAGCTCCTCTGATTTTGCTAAATTTGGGCTTGGGATGCAACCTAGAATTAGCACTTAGGCAAGGCTTGAGAAACACTGGAACTTTAAAATTAGATGGCAGAAAAACTCCATTTGTGAGGACAACATCAAAGTCAAAACATGGGAAATGCTGAGATTGTACTCAAACCTTAGTAAAGATTATTATTCCACACAAGGAATTTCTTTTTCCTCTCAACAATAGGCCCATAATTAGAATTGCCTCCTGTGCTGAGCAGCACACGGCTCAGTGCCCAGGCAGCACGCCCTGCTCTCACTGCAGGACGTGCCAGCGATGGTGCCAAGGGATTTGTCCTTGGCCACAGGGAAAACCAGGAGCCATCAGGAGGCTGGAGATTCTGGGTGACCCACTGGAGAAACTTTCCTGTGCAGGAACTGTGGCAGATGCTGGAGATGGCTCCACTGATGTCGCAGGGGAATGACTCGCAGGAAGGAGCTGAGCAATCCCATTTAGATGATGAAATCTTGGTGAGACCACTCCTGCCCTGTGGCTGCAGTGTGACCGTGTTCAGAGGGGTCCCAGGATGAGGGAAGAGACGAGGATCTGACTCCATGTTTCAGAAGGCTGATTTATTATTTTATTATATATATTACATTAAAACTATACTGAAAGAATAGAAGAAAGGATTTCATCAGAAGTCTAGCGAAGAATAGAAAAAGAAAGAATGATAACAAAGGCTCTGTCTCGGACTCTCTGTCCAAGCCAGCTGACTGTGATTGGCCATTAATTAGAAACAACCACTTGAGACCAATCACAGATGCACCTGCTGCATTCCACAGCAGCAGATAATCAATGTTTTGTTCCTGAGGCCTCCCAGCTTCTCAGGAGGAAAAATCCTAAGAAAAGGATTTTTCATAAAACGTGTCTGTGACACAGCAGCTCTCTGGCCACAGAGAGAAAACACAACTTTCCCAGGCATTGTCCAGCAGAAGGCTCTGAGAAGATCAGAGAAAAGAATGAAGAACAAATCTTATCTTAACCTGCTTCACCTGTTGTGCACATGTGGAATGTGTTATGGAGATTTGTTTACCAAAGGGCGGATTCTTAATTAGCCAGTGGTGATGGTGTTTTGATTGGAGGACCAATTAGGTCCAGGTGTATTGTAACTGTCTATAAAATATATGATGATGATGATTAAAAATGATATAATATAATATAACAAAGAGATAGATCAGCCTTCAATCAATGCTATTATTTCCAGTTTGGGGATGTGCTGCTGCAGCACTGCCATGAGGTGCCTTGTGCACATTCCTCAGGCTCCTGGTGCCATCTGTGCCATGGCCCTGCAGCTCTTGGCCATGTTGGGCAGGATTCCTCTGCTGGAGCATCCCCTGAGCTCAGCCAACAGCTCTGCTGAGTGGCCAGGCCTCAGGAGATGGGTTCATCCAATTCCTGCTGCTCAGGAATTGTCACAGTGCTGTGTGTGCAGGCAAAGGCTCTCACAATGCCTTTGGGAATCATGGAGTTCTTTAGGTGGGAAGAGAATTCTGAGACCATCAAGCCCAGCCATTGACCCAGCACTGCCAAAGCCACCCCTGTCCCCAAGTGCCACAGCCACACAGCGCCTCAATTCCTCCCTGGATGGGGACTGCACCACCTCTCTGCATCCCAGCTGTTCCTGGGATGGATGCCCCTTTCCATGAACATTTCTTCATTTCTGATAAAATTTCTGATATCCAGCCTAAACCTCCCCTGGCCCAGCCCAGAGCACTGAGTGCCACATCCAGTCCTTCCTTGGACACCTCCAGGGATGGAAACTCCAAACCTCCCTGGGCAGCCCTTGCCAGTGCCGGAGCACCCTTTCCAGGAAGAAATCCTTCCAGAGCTGATCCAGGCCAGCAGGAAGTCTGTCCAGGGCTGGTAAAGACATGCAGACAGGTGTTCTCCATGTGTGCAGCCTTTGGCACCCACTGTGCTGGCTGACCCTCCACCCCTGCACAGGTGAAGCATCGACAGAGGAGTCTTCAGCTGATTAAAATTGCAAAGTGGAATGGTTATTACAGCATGGGCATAAATGGAATAATTTCCAAAGGCATGTGCAAAGAGAGAAAGAGAAGGAAGGAAGGAAGGAAGGAAGGAAGGAAGGAAGGAAGGAAGGAAGGAAGGAAGGAAGGAAGGAAGGAAGGAAGGAAGGAAGGAAGGCACTCTATTTATCTAAAAATGTCTTACATATTCAATTAATTCCCAAAACACCTAATACACATTCATTACCTAACTCCACCTACCCTGTTTCATATTCAAATGTATTTAAATGAGTCCAAGGTTCCTTCACGCTTGTGCAGTCCTTCACCTCAAATGGTTCAGAGGGTTTGAAATGGGTCTGTGGTTCTGAAATGGGTCTGTGGGTCTGAAATGGGTCTTTGGGCTTGAAATGGGTCTGTGGGTCTGAAATGGGTTGGTGGGTTCTGAAATGACTTGGTGAGTCTGCAATGTGTCTTTGGTCTCCTGAGGTCACAGTGACCCTTTCCCTTTGCCTTGTTGGCTTTGGACCCCTTGGCTGTAGCTGAAGGCTCAGGGCCCAGGTGCAGCCACAGCCTCTTCTTTTCCACAATCAGACCACATCCTGCTTCTTTAAACACAGTAAAGACAAATACCTGATTTGTATCTTAGCCTTAACTATTCCATCTACTAATAATTAACTCTCCCTTATTATCTCGTCTCTTCTTGTTATACTCCTAATTGTTTTTATCCCCCCCAACTAAATATAGCCAAACTTTTAACTCTTTCTTTAAACCCTTGATTCCCAGGCCCTGGGCCAGGCTCAGCCCATGCTGCCCAAGCACTTTCAGCTCAGCCCTGCCCCAGGCCAGGCTGGGTTTGGAATGGGGATCAGGAGGGGGGAGAAGGCAAGAGATAAAGGGGAAATCTCTGCTATTTGATCAGCTGAAATGAAAATGTCTAAGAGCCCTTCCTTGAAGAGCAGGAGGATGAAAGGAGCAGGAGCACAGCTCCGTGTGCTTGTGCCTGCATTTGAGAATAAAAAAGCAGTCAAGAAAGAAAACTCCTTTCTCCTCATTTTATCTGAGCACAGAATGCAGACAGCAGGGTTTGTATTTACCTCTCATTTGGATTCAACAAATGTGTCCTGTGAATACATTTTTAGAAACTATTTTTCTTCAGGAATACATTTTTTATTAGCTGTTATTGCTCAATTTGTGCTGGTTTCTAAAGACCTGGTGTGCCTTGTAGGGACAGATGAAGACGAATGATTCATGACTCACTGCAAAGATCACAGGGTTTATGGAGCCTCATCAGTCAGGCATTTCACAGCCCAGGTGAACACATGGAGCAGCTGTGCCCTATCTGGAGAGGCACCAGGAGCAGGCACAGGGACACAGATCCAAGTTTTTCCCAAAGGAGAGCCATGCTGGAGGCGGACAGAGATCTCACACACATCCACGGCTTTTCAAATGCTCTAGTTGCCTTCAAGTTTCAAACCAATGGAGTTTTCCTTCCCCGCTCCTCTATTTCCCTCGCACCACTGTAGCTTACAGGACAAATTTAGTCAGGTTGGGATTTTACCTCTTCATTCACAGGGTCATATGAGTGACAACACCATTTTTTCCAACAGCAGAACAAGTTTTCCCATGAACATCGAAAGGACAAGGCCAAACTGGGAACATAAGAGGGAAAAAAAGCCCAGAAAATGCGTTCAGGTGCCTGGTGCAGCAGGGCCAGGACATTTCAGGCAGCACAGGATCCCTGAACTCCTCCTGCAGTGACATCAACACCCTCACACTGATGCCTAAGCAGATGCTCTGCAATGCATATTCCCCATACAAATAGGATTTCTGGGTAGGGATATATGTGGAACATATTCCATACATGGGAAATCTCCCTCCATCTGAAGATACATTTGGGATCTCAGACCCATTTCCTTGGTGATGCTGAATGACTTACCACTGAAATCAATCTTTAACTTAGAAAAATCCATTCTCTTCTCCCAATATCCACTGGAGGAAAGAAAAATGAGTGAATAGATGTCCTGGTTTAGGGCAAATTTGGGAGAAAACCTCCAAAGGGGCCCCTCCAGAAAGCAAACCCACACAGCCCCTTCCCACAAACGGTTTGGGAAGGATTCCTTGGAGTGAAGTGGAAAGAACCTGTTTATTTAACAGGCACAGCATCTCCAGCACACAAAATGAACAATACAGAATGGCACCACTTTGTCACTGCTCTGAAAAAGGTGACAAATTCAGAAAGTCTCTCTTGGGGTGGTTGCTCTCAGTCCCTCTGGCTGCCGCCCAGATTAGGCCCTGCTAGGCCACAAAGGGGCCGAGTCCAGAGCAGGCTCGAGGGGTTCCAAAAAAGGGAAAGGAAAAACAGTTCAGGGGAAATTCAGACTGCTTAGCTAAACTAACTAATGATCAGAAGCAAAAAGCAAGAGCAAAGCAGGAGGAAAGAGCAAAGCAAAAAGCAAAAGCAGCATCATGTACTGCCACGTCTATGTGTCCCATCAGCCGTGGGGGAGTGACTGATAACAAAACCAAAACAAAACTTTCACTCTTCAGAGCCAGTCTTGAAGGCACAGAACATAATATCCAGCATGAACAGAACACACAAATGGGGATACAAGAATCATAACATCACCCTAGGACAACAGAACAGCTGGAAGGGAACAGAAAAGAAAACCACTCCAGCTCTACCTACCCCTACCTCACCACCCAGAGGCTGGAGGACCTTTCCAGGTATTTTGTGGGCACCCTCCCAGAGGGGGGACATCACACCCTGTGTTCCAAGGCCCTGAGTTCAGTGTGACGTTCCATCAGGGGATGGCAGGCTGGAAAGGGAGTGAGGACACAGCTCAGATTGCAGCCAGCTGCCCTTCACACACAGGGAGGCTGGGCCAGGGAAAGCCAGAGGATCACTGCTATTTCTCCCAGCCTCTGAATTACGAGACAAATACCTTTTATTTCCTTTTTTCTTCCTTCTGAAATAATCAACCAAGCCTAGAGATGTGGTATTTCTGGGTCCCCCACTGTTGGGAGGAATGATGAATCTGACTCCATGTTCTTAGAAGGCTAATTTATTATTTTATGATACTATATTATATTAAAGAATACCATACTAAAACTATACTAAAGAATAGAGAAAGGATACAGACAGAAGACTTAACAAGATATTAATTAAAAACTCGTGACTCTCTCCAGAGCCCCAACACAGCTGGACTGTGATTGGTCATTAAGTCAAAACAATTTACATCAAGCCAATCAAACAATCACCTGTTGGTAAACAATGTCCAAACACATTCCAAAGCAGCAAAACACAGGAGAAACAAATGAGATAATACTGTTTTCCTTTTTCTCTGAGGCTTCTCATCTTCCCAGGAGAAGAATCCTGGGCAAGGGCATTTTTCCAGAAAATATGACAGTGACATAAAGAGATGCTCTAACAATAATTCATGTCCTTACATTGCTTCCCTTTCCTGGCCAGCTTGCTTGGAAAGTGTCCCACAAATTGCAGCTCAGGAATGTTCTTTTGTTCTCCTTTGAATCAGCTGGGACAGGGGTGTAAAACAGGAGAGGTTTATAATGAATATTAGGAAGGAATTCCTCCCTGTGAGGGTGGGTAGCCCTGGCACAGGGTGCCCAGAGCAGCTGCGGCTGCCCCTGGATCCCTGGCAGTGCCCAAGGCCAGGCTGGACAGGGCTTGGAGCACCCTTGGACAGTGGAAGGTGTCCTTGCCATGGCAGGGGTGGAATGAAATGGCCTTTAAGGTCCCTTCCAACCCAGACCATTCTGGTTCTCTCATGAGATGCCTTCTCATCCTTTTCTGGAGGAAAACCTAAACAAAAAGAACATTTAGGAAACTATAAACGTGTGCAATGCAAAATGTCCTACATGAGGAAAACTGCAAAAGAATAATTAAAAATAATATCAGGGAAGATGTGGCCTTTTGCAGAATCCAGTAATCAAGAAGTTCATCTACTCAGCACAAACCAAATTATTTTCTTGGTAGAAATGTCTGAAGTGGTATTGGGTTTAAGGAGCTGGCAGAAGTAGGTACACATTTTAATTGCTAGGAAAATAAATTAAAGGCAACCACAGTGCACTGAGCTGACTGATGAAATTGGGGTGGAAGGGTGTAATTACATTATTTTATAATAGCTATATTATTTCAGAGGAGGTATGATATAAAAACCAGTAGGTGAATGTGACAAAGGCTGATTTTTCTGAGCAGACAATTAGTCCTGTAAGGAATGAGGAGTGTGTAGGGATGAGGAGTGTGTGAAGATGAGGAGTGTGACGGTGTTTACAGGGGTTCTTGGATGAGGGAAGAGACGAGGATCTGACTCCATGTTTCAGAAGGCTGATTTATTATTTTATGATATATATTAAATTAAAACAATACTAAAAGAACAGAAGGAAGGATTTCATCACAAGGCTAGCTAAGAATAGAATAAGAAAGAATTATAACAGAATAATCAGAAACAATAAGCAGAAAGCTTGTTAATCAGAAACAAGCACATGAGACCAATCACAGATGCACCTGTTGCATTCCACAGCAGCAGATAATCCTTGTTTACATTTCGTTCCTGAGGCCTCACAGATTCTCAGGAGGAAAAATCCTAAGGAAAGGATTTTCCGTAAAAGATGTCTGTGACAGAGGAGTGTGTAGGGAAGGAGGAGTGTGTAAGGATGAGGTGTGTGTGAGCACAAGGAGTGTGTAAGCACAAGGAATGTGTAGGGATGAGGAGTGTGGGAAGAGGAGTGTGGAGAGATGAGGAGTGTGTAAGGGTGAAGAGTGTGTAAGGGTGAAGAGTGTGTAAGGATGAGGAGTGTGTGAGGATAAGGAGTATGTAAGCACAAGGAGTGTGTGAAGATGAAGAGTGTGTAGGGAATGAGGAGTGTGTAAGGAAGGAGGAGTGTGTGAGGATGAGGAGTGTGAGGATGAAGCTGAGCAGGAGCAGAGCTGGGCAGGTGCAGGAGGCTGGGCCAGTCCCAAACCCCATTCCCCAGTAACCCTCTGCCATCCCCCTGCTCTTTGGGGATCCTGCTGAAGCAGAACTCCCCCATTCTCCCACACCCACAACTGCAGAAGTTGGTTTTGTTCGATCAGCTCAGCCATGCTTCAGTCAGTTCCTGTGGGGATCCATGAGAGTTTCCTCCTGCAGTCACTGCAAACACACTGAGCATTTCTCCAGAGTGACAAGAGCACTCTTCAGCAGCAATGTCACCAGCAAAACAAGCTGAAAAACAGATAAATATTGTGACAATGTCATTTCATCCACACGATGAAGACGAGAAACCTGCTCCAGGAGGAGCATTTCAGAGAATTCTGCTGTGCTTTACAAAACGTTTTGCATTTAATGAAGTGTCCATCATGGGAGAAAATTCCTAATTCAGGCTTTGAAACAACTATAACCTGGGGGGTTTAAAAGCCCTGTGTATGTGGCAGTTGGGGACATGGTTTAGTGGCTTGGCAGTGCTGGGGGAATGGTTGGACTCAATGGTTTTGAAAGTCTTGTCCAACCCAAACAATTTTCAGGAATCTGAAGGCAGAAGGGCCTTGGATCTCCCTCCTGGATTCTCAGAATGGGAGGGAACCTTAAATCCAGACATCATCAGGACTTCATTGAAGCCAAGGGAAATAGGAGACTCTACAGCACTCACAGACCTGCCCTCCCATGTTCAGCTCCTGGTGAGAGCAAGTAAAAAATCTGAAATTCCTTTCAGATCTGGAAGGAACCAGAGGGAATTTCATTCTGAACACTGTCCCTGTGATGAGGTGCACGAGCAAAGCTCCTAGAAGTGGGGTAAGAGCAAGTAACTTCTGAAATGCTCTGCACCAGCAATGGCATGAGAGGGGGTTGTCACCTGGGAACAAAGGACATCAAAGTCTGCAGGAAGAAGTTGCTTTTCTTCTGTTTCCCTCAAATATGTTGGGTTTGATGCCAGCCTTAGCAGTGCCACCTATTTATAGCTGTTGGCCAACGACAGCAACAAGATTTGAAAATCAAACGCAGAGCATTCCAACCCTGTCGGATCTCAGGATCTCAGTCCTGAGGTGCCGGGCCACTGAGACCACCCTTGGGGGGCTCGGGAGTCCTGGAATGTTGCCAGAAGTGTCTGGTGGCTGGACTTTGACCCTACACAGGATGAGGATAGGAGGACTTCACCGGGGTGAATGGTGAAGGGATTAGCTAATTAGAGGGTGAGACACAGGGTTTAGGATTTATGTACAGGGGGGTTTAGAGAAGTAAGATGGAGGAATTGGGGTGTGTCCTGTCCTTCTTCTTCTTCTTCTTCTCCTCCATCTTCTTTGGTGATGGTGGCACTTTTGGATTGGTTATTACTGAAAGTGCACCGAGTAATAAGAATAAATGGTATTGGGGAAAAATGATAAATATTGTACACGTAACAATGGGTATAAAGATAGGTGGCTTTACGGAGAGCGGCACAGTGTGCTCATGGCTGACTGCTGAGCAGACCTCTGTCGGGCTGAAAGAACATCTTTTAGATAAACAATTAATAAACATAAAAACCGAAAGAAGAACTGAAGCCTCTTCTCGTCCTTCGATACGCGGGCTGCCCCAAGGCCACCCCGGGCCTTTCCAGGCCCTTCAAACAGCCGAAAACCCGACACAACCCTTTGGGAACAGCTTTTCCTGTACCTTGGGCTCCTTAAACAAAGCTGACTGAGAGGATAAACTGAGCTCTATAAAGCAGGGAGGGCAATGATGGTCTCTCATAGTCTGTAATTCATTTCTGTCCAAAAATACGTGAGAAGTCACAGCAAATCAGGAGGAACAGCCCATTGAGGGTGAGGGGATGCAGAGCCATCCTGGCTTCCCAAATGTCACACTCCATCTCCTCACTGAGTCCCTGCCCATCTCAGCCTGGTGAGATCAGGGTGTGCAGCTTTTGTTAGACATGACCTCACTCAGCAGGGATTCCTTTGGTACCCGCAGCTGGGATTGGAAGTGATCCTGAAAGGTGCCATGGCTGAATGTCCCTTTCTATCCCTTTGCATGGTGACTAAAGCCAAGCAGGAGGCTCACAGGGATTGCTCATGGCTCTGTGGGCGCTGGGATTTTCCCCATGGATGCTCTCCTCCACCCATGCACAGCTCTGCCTGTCCTCAGGCTCTGTCAAAGGCCAAGCCTGCCCACACCTTGTGCTTCTGTTCTCTTTGTGTCTTTTCCTCTTAGGATCTTCTTTTTGTGACTCTCTGGGGCCTGGAAGGGCTTTATTGGGAGCTGAGAGGGAGCAATTCCCTGACATTCTCCTGGAAATACCCTGAACAAGGCAAGCTCAGTTCATTTCTCTTTCTGCCCCATTTCATGCGCAGGATGCTCCTGCTCTGGGATGGTGGAAGCTTTAAGGAGTGCCTGCACCAGTGGTGCTGCCCAGGTCTGAGGTTGGAAGATGTGGTTTGGGGCTGAGTGTGTTCCGTTTCTAATCTGTCAGAGCTGGGGCAGCTCTCTGCTGTTCCTGGGGCAGTTTCCTTTCTCTCTCCCACAGCCAACCCTCCCTCCAGGAGATCTCTGCTGTCCATGGCCACTGAGTGTCCCTGCAGGGCTGATCCAATCCCAGCATCCCATGGGGAGATGCTCCGCCCAGGGGAGGAGCCAAGCATTCCTCCCTGGATCCAATCTGAGCCTGGCACAGCACAGCAGCCTTTGCCCCCTGCATTGCCAGAGGAGCAGCTTTCTGCTGCCCTGCATGGCCAGAGGGAGCCCAGGCCCATCTGCAGCAGCCCTGGAGCTGCAGAGGAAAACTCCCCCCTTGTGCAGGATCCCTGCTGCAGCAGAGCCACAGCTGGCACTGCAGGAGGGCTGAGCCCCCATGGGATGGGGCTGGGACACCCCCCTGGCACACAGGGGACAGGGCCTGCGATCACTGGCAGGGTTGGTTTGTATTTCTGATCCAGTGGGAGAGGCAGCTGCTGTTCCTCTGGGGAATCCAGTGGAGAAGCTGTGCTGGCGTTCCAGAACCTCCAGATTATATCCAGGTAGGAATGCTTGGCTCCTCCCTCCGGGCTCACATCTCCCAGTGGGATGCTGTAGTTCTTATCAGCCATGCAGGGACATTCAATAGCTGTTATCAGCAGGTGTCTCCCCTGAGGGAGGATTGGGTGTGGAAGAGATAAGGTAAACTGCCCACTGAACAGAAGAGAACTGCCATACAGATGGCAAAGAGAACACAATTTGCTTGGCAATCCAGGACACAGGCAAACTGAGGAGCCAAGGCAAGCCCTGCTGTTCCAAAGAAATGACAGAGCGAGGCTGTTTTGAAGCACAGAAGACAGAGTGAAGCACAGCCAGAGTAGAGTTTAATTTTCCATAAGGAAGCTGCTGAGAAATGTTTCTGGAAAGGTGTAGGGGATGAAGGATTTATAAAATCACATTTTTTCTGCTTCAGCTGCTGGATGCCTCCTCAGCAACCTCTCCTTGCTCTCCCCTGGGCCCAGCTCTGCAGCTTTACCAGGTTAGCACTGAGTTAACATCCCTGATGTGCAGCAGCAGAGAAAAGCAGGGGTTTAACAAGATAGAACAGGAAAATAAATACATTTACTACAGTTAGTGACACTGCTGGTTTAAGTGGAGATGGAGAGAAGTGCTGTGCAGAGTGAGTTTAAAAACATCCTGTTCTGTGCTGCGTGTGTTTCAGGAGTCACCAAACAGCACGGAGAGCTCACTGTCCAGCCAGCCAAAATGTCTCGTGTGGAGTTAGAGAATTCCTGCCCATTTATCCCTGCAATAATCGCCAAGGATAACCCAGAAGCATGCCCCTGTCCTTCAGGGACACACAGTGCCAGGGTCCCTTTTTGGTTTCTTGCAGTGAATTTTCTTCCATAGGTGCATACACTGCCCAAAACTGGGTAAAACGTTTTCCTGGCAGGAACCTGAGCTTCTGTGGATCCACTGGCACGAAGGGGAGTTCTTAGAGAGCACCCACAGGTCCTTGGGTTCCACTCAGATTGAGGCTGAATCAAAGAAACAGCAGCAGAAACATAAAGTCAGGAGTACTTTAAAATAAAGGAAATTAACACAAAATAAAGAAAAATTAAAGCCTCTTCTAAATTGCTGCATTTTCAGAAAAAAAGAGGTGCAAAGCTGATCTTGTCACCCAGTTCCAGGTGACAGATTTCACTGTGAATCCTCCTCTCTCAAGCCTTTTTTCCCCCTCATCATTGCCTTTAAAGATCATCCAGGCCCTTCCCACAACTTTTCCCTGTATTCCTTCCATTGTCACTGGACTCACAGTCAAGGATATTGTTCATTTCAGATTTTCCATGCTCTGCTTTGGGTCATTCACCAAAATTAATAGGGTGTCCCACTGTGTTCCCTTCCAGCTGCCAGCTCTCCTCACTCCCTGATCCAAGCTGAGGTTTCATCCCCCAGGTTCCTTCATCCAGGGACAGGAACAAGCACAGCTGCAAGGAACTCCTCATGCAAAAAGGTGGAAACAAAGGCTCTGGAAATTGCATTCCCACCTTTCCTTGTGCAGTATTTCCATATCCCTGTTGTGTTAAGCTATGGACCCTCCATTTTATTGGTTTGGAGTTTTTTCCTTTCCCACATCCCACTATTCTTTAATTGGTTATCACACTTTCCCTGGCTAATTTTTCCATTTCCATGCTATGCAGAAGAGCAAACCCCACCCATTTCATGGGCTGCTTGTGCAATTAATCAGATCACCATCACTCACTAATGGTGTCACCCCAAACTCCACACCCAGATGTGTCCTGGCCCATCTTCAATGGAAAATTCCTCCTTCCTGAGAGCTCAGGCCTCCTGTTTGCAGCATTCCCACTGCAAGGGGATTCAACCCCTCAGCTCCATCTGGGGGCAGGGATAGCACTGGGACAGGGACACAGCAGGGCAGGGACAGCTCAGTGACACCACTCCATCCCTTCAGTAGGCCACAGCCTCGCCTAAAAGCACTTTTTGGCCCACATCCCACCTCCCCTGGGCAGGGCAGCTGATCCAGCACGGGCAGCTCTGCTGTTCCTGCAGCTGGAGCAGGTAAAGCCCAGTGGGGCATCCAGGGCTGGCAGAGAGTAACTCCATCTGACTGCTGAGCAGCTTGGCTCCCCCCTGCCTCACTTTGCTTATCCTTAAATGCCTCCCTCTCTCCTCTCCCACACAGAGAGCATTTCCAGGAGAGCTGTGGTGTCTCCTTGCAGTCAGCTTCCAGAGCAGCTTGGAATTTCAACACATCCCTCAGAGAACCAGAAGGGAGGGAAAGTCACCAGGAGTGGACTTCCCTTGCTTTTTTAACTAATAATTTCTTGGGTTTTAGTTTTCAAAGCCAAGCCCTTATCACCAAAAAAAAAAAAAAAAGGCAGAGAAGACATCAAAGTTTCCATCAGATTAGTTCTGAAACCTCAGAATTTTATTATAAATAAAAAGAAATCATTTCTCCTTTCTTGAGTGTGCAGATTTAAGAGACTGAATAAACATTTTGGCTTTTAATAAAACATCCCTTTTCTAGTCTTATGGTAGCAGAGAGAATTTGGAATCATAGACAAATTCAAAGCAGGCAACTTCAAGGTTGGATCAGGTCACCAAGAGCCCTGTCCGTCTGTGCTCTGAAACCCTCCTGGAATGTTCATCCCTCATATTCATGGACAGCCTGCTCTGGTGCCTCACAGCTCCAGGAGCTCAACAGCTTCACCCAAGGCTCCATAAAAGGTTCAGAAACCTGCAGGGAACTGAACGAAAATGGCAGAATAAATTGCTTTACACAACCCATATAATTAAGGGAGCCTTCATCAGAATACAGATGTAAAGAGACATGGTAAACCAGGTCAGGCTGGCTCTGCTTCCCTCTGCTTGTGGTCTGTCAGGAGGAACTCCAAAGGGATAAATATCTGGTTGCCTCAGTGGTTAAAGTGCTTTGACAGCTGGTTCTCCTTTGGTGTTTCATTTTCTTTACAGCCCATCTCACCACGGCTGGTTTGAGTGGACACATCTCCATGGGAGCCTTCTGGAATCTCTCACCTGCATCCTCACTTTGGAAGGAGCACAGGGAATGTGAGGAGGGCTCAGCTTCGTTCTGAGAGGTCCTTGCCTGCCCACCCATCACCGCTGCAGAGGCTCCTGCCCAAAGGGATCTGCTGAAGGCTCTGCTGCTCTCTTGGTTTGAACAGAGAGGTGTCTGCTGAGGAAGGATGGAGCCTCCCTTGAAATGGAAAATGTAAACCCCCTCCCTCCGAATTATTATAATTTTGAAATTAAAAGAAACCTAGGCAAAGATATGGGAAGAGGAAAGTTTTAGGAAAAATTTAGAAAAAAAATTAATTTTAATTTTAATTTTAATTTTAGTTTTAATCTTATTTTTATTTGGAAAATTAAAAATACAAATGCAATAGTACAAACAAATGAAAACAAATCACTGCCAGAGTGATCGCAGGCCCTGCCCCCTGTGTGTCAGGGGGTGTCCCAGCCCCATCCCATGGGGGCTCAGCCCTCCTGCAGTGCCAGCTGTGGCTCTGCTGCAGCAGGGATCCTGCACAAGGGGGGAGTTTTCCTCTGCAGCTCCAGGGCTGCTGCAGATGGGCCTGGGCTCCCTCTGGCCATGCAGGGCAGCAGAAAGCTGCTCCTCTGGCAATGCAGGGGGCAAAGGCTGCTGTGCTGTGCCAGGCTCAGATTGGATCCAGGGAGGAATGCTTGGCTCCTCCCCTGGGCAGAGCATCTCCCCATGGGATGCTGGGATTGGATCAGCCCTGCAGGGACACTCAGTGGCCATGGACAGCAGAGATCTCCTGGAGGGAGGGTTGGCTGTGGGAGAGAGAAAGGAAAAACTGCCCCAGGAACAGCAGAGAACTGCCCCAGCTCTGACAGATGGGGACAGAACACACACCCCAGCCACAGCTTACAACCCAGGACACCTGCCCTGGGAGATCCCTGTAAAACCCTACCATGGCTACCACCATGCTGCATCCCTTCCCTGGTGCAGATCCATGCTCCAGATCCTGTTTAGATGCTCTTATTAATGGCTTTGTTCTCTCACTTCTCAAGCTGACAGTTTATTTTCCCTCCTCCAGGTTGCTGCCATCACACCAGGGAATATTTACAGCCGTCTGTACCCCCTGGCCATGCATTTTCTAGACAACTGGCTCATGTGATATGCACTCTCCCTGAAAGGAAAGGTAGGGAACTCTAAATAGAACTGAGGATGAGGCTCTCAGGGTGCACAGGCTCCTTGTGGCTTCCTTAATTTCCCTCTAAGCTCCCCAACATATGGAAAATTAAGAACCTGCATTAAAAGAGTTCAAAAGTTGTCTCTAAAAAGCACCCCACAAGGTGGGGAGGGAATCCAGGGGGAATTTTTTTCATGAAAAGAATTGTTAATCATTGGAAAGGGCTGCCCAGGGAGGTGGTGGATTCCCCATCCCTTAAGGTGTCCAAGGAATGACTGGAGATGGCACTCAGTGCTCTAGGCTGGGGACAAGGTGGGGATCAGGCACGAGCTTGGACTCGTGGTTTGGAAGGTCTCTTCCAAGCAGAATGATTCTGGGATCCTGGGATTCTGAGCCAGCTCTTGTGCAGCTGTACCCCACTGTTGGGCTGCTGGGAATGAGCTGGGAGGGCCCTTGCTGGAGCTCCCTGCTCATCCCTTTGCTCCCAGCTCGGCCCAACCACAGCCAAGCCTGGGCTGGGCCTTGGTGATCCTGGCTTCCAGCCTGGATCCAGGGCCTGTCACCATGAGCCCACCTGGACAAGACTGGCTGAGCCCAGCGTGGCTGCTGGACCCTCTGCTTTGAGCCAGGCCCTGGGGCTGCAGCAGGGCATCACTCCTGCCCCACTGATCCCACTCCTGCCTCACTGATCCCACTCCTACCCCACTGACCCCACTCCTGCCTCCCTGATCCCACTCCTGCCTCCCTGATCCCACTCCTGCCCCACTGATCCCACTCCTACCCCACTGATCCCACTCCTACCCCAGTGATCCCACTCCTTCCTCAATGATCCCACTCCTTCCTCAGTGATCCCACTCCTGCCTCACTGATGCCACTCCTGCCTCATTGATCCCACTCCTGCCTCACTGACCCCACTCCTGCCCCACTGATCCCACTCCTACCCCAGTGATCCCACTCCTGCCTCCCTGATCCCACTCCTGCCCCACTGACCCCACTCCTGCCTCACTGATCCCACTCCTGCTTCCCTGATCCCACTCCTGCCTCCCTGATCCCACTCCAGCTTCTCTTGGAACAGCCCCCCCTGCTTCTCCTGCCAATTTATATCTGACTGTTCTTGTTGGAAAACACAGTGCACAAGGCAGGCAGACGTGGGAGAGCATCTTCCTTCCTCTTGTTATAAAACACAGCAGAGTTGTTTCTGCCTTTGCAGAGCTCGTTGCTGATATTTTCCTTCCCGTGCTTTTCCCTTAGGCACCTCTGCCCACCAAAAAAAAAAAAAAAAAAGAAAAAGGAAAAGAAAGAATTCCCACCATTTGATTGGAAAGGAGCCAGAGCTGGGTGAGTCATTCCTGTGGGTTCACACTCAGGGCTGTCTGTCACTCTGCTGTTGGCCTTCTCAGCTGGTAATTGGGATGTGCTGTTCCCAGTGCCAGGCAATCCTGGGAAAGGCCAGTTCCCCTGGGAGCTGGGACACCACATAGCTCTCCATCCTCGGGACACCCAGCCCTCATCCCAACCTCTGTGCTGCTGCAGATAGGGAGCCTGAATGGATGCTTTGTGCAAATAGAACATTAATTTTCCTGACAGCGTAATAATAAAGCCACTAAATCAGCGGCGGGGTTTTCTGCGTTACACACACTATTTAAATGACTTGTCATCCCTACAAATTGTGCACTGGATAAATGACTGCTCCAATGTTTACACATGTGACTTGCAATTGAGACTTTCTAGCCATGAAGTGGCATTAGTGAAGAAAAATGTGCTGGGCAGTGATAGTCCTCGAATAATTCACTCCTCCTGAACAGGAACTGTCTCTCCTGAAGTGCTTTAATGCCGAGATCAAAACATGACCTCCTGAGCCACTGCTTAATCTACATCAAAAAGTGAAAATGAGCGGATATTCTCCAGGATCCTGTTCCTGGCAGGTGCAGGTGCTCACAAAGCTCAGAGCACGCAGCCACAAGATGGGAGGGAGCTTTCTGCTCACCACCAAGGGTTAACCACAACCAGGGATTGCTCCGAGCAAACTTCAGCCTCTGCTTCAGTGTGCACAGGCTTGCCAAAAGCAGGATGTTCCAGGGACAGGAATTCTGCTATCAGGAGCTGCTCTGCAGGATCCTGAAGCCGCTCTGACCTGGGGCTGGTGTGTGCTCTGCTCCAGAGGGTGTCCCTGGACAGGCCCTGCCCTGTGCAGGCTCAGCAGGGAGCACAGGCAGCACCTTCCAGGCTGGGCTGGGGTCTGTGGGCACTGCTCAGTGTACAAGGCAAGGACTCCTGAATCACAGGGTCAGTTGCGGTGTTTGTGAGGGTCCCCAGGATGAGGTGAGAGATGAGAATCTGACTCCTTGTTCTCAGAAGGCTGATATATTATATTATATTATATTATATTATATTATATTATATTATATTATATTATATTATATTATATTATATTATATTATATTATATTATATTATATTATATTATATTATATTATATTATATTATATTATTACATTACATTACATTACATTACATTACATTACATTACATGGTATAATATCATACAATATCTATAATATCATATAATATATTTATTATGCAATACTAAAACTATACTAAACTATAGAGAAAGGATACATCAGAAGGCTAGAAAAGAATGAATAATGAAAACCTGTGACTCCTCAGAGAGTCACTCACAGCTGGCTTTGATTGGTCATTAAGTAAAAACAATTCACATGGAACCAATCAAAGATGCACCTGTTGGTAAACAACCTCCAGACCACATTCCAAAGCAGCAAACACAGAAGGAGAAGAGAATCAGATTATTATTATTATTATTTACATTTTTCTCTGAGGCTTCTCAGCTTCCCAGGATTTTTCAGAAAATATCATGGTGACAGTCAATGAAGCTGGAAAAGACCTTTGAGATCATTGAGTGATCCAACAGTGCCTTGTCAACTGTAGGAGCATTGTGGGGTAGGACGGTCAGGACAGACGGACACGAGAGATCTCTGCAGCCAGGGCTGGAACTTGGGGTTCATTGCAAAGGTCCTGGGGGCAGGGCCCTGCTGGGAGCTGCCAGACACAGCTCAGAGCAGGCTGAGAGAGGAGAGGGGGAGAGAGCGAAAGCATAAGAGGGTGAGGTTCCCATTACAACACAATAAATCTTCTTCTGTGCTGAATATTCTAATTCTCACAAACCAATCCAGTACAATACACAAATCCTACAGCATTTACATACAGCCTATAGGAATCATTACATTACCATCCTGTGTTACATTTTAAACCCTAAAAACTCCTCTTTGGGCCCCTTCTGCCAAGCTGTAGGTTCTGCTCTGACCCTTGGGCCTGTCTGCAAGCAGAGGGTGTTGTTCCATCAAAAGGGGATCACCTTCAGCTGGCCATGCCATTGTTTTCCAGTTGTTCAGTAACTGAGGTATCTCAAAGCTTGCTTTCATTTCAGTCTCGCTTATAGTTTCCATATTCTCAAAATCTTTTGCCAGATAATCATATTTATAAGGCATTCCTGTTTCATCTTCCCCAACAGTCAACCAGACCATGGCAGGTCCAGTCCTCCCTTCAACACCTCCAGGCACAGTGAAACCACAGCATCCTGCAGGAGCAGCTCAGGGCAGGCTGACAGAACACATACACACACGAGGATTTACCCCACACCTTTTGGCAAGGTCAGACTGGATTCCTTCATTTTATATCCCTGTGGCCAAGTCTGAATTGTGAGTTGGTCTTCCTTGCACTGGAGGATGCCCAGACATTATTTGGACACACCAACCCAGCCAGTTTTGGAGGCTGATCCCACCCCTTCCATGAGGAATAGCTGGTTTTCCATGGAAACGGGTCCTGTAGAGGACTGAAAAGAAAAATTCCCATTCCTCCCTGCCTGCTGGAGCAGCAGCTCAGCTCAGTGACAGGGAGTTGTGGATGGATTGACATTTATACCTCTTAATCTCTGCAATGCTCCCAAAAAAGATCACGCCCTGAGATCTCTCCTGGTGCCTGTGGAGGGCATTGGATGAAAGATTTACAGGGACAACACAAAGTTCTTTTCCGTTGAGTGGCTTTTCTGTCTGTTTAGTGTTGGAGTCAAGTATTCCTGGAGGAGGTTTGAGCCTGACAAAGAGCTATTTCTTTCCAGCCATAAGAGAGCAGCAAATGCAGTGAGAAGAGTGCCCTGTCCCAGGAGCACGTGTCTGGTGACAAGGGCTGGAGTTGAAGTGGTTTTGGCAGGAAAGGACCGTGACCTGCAGCTGGCAGGTCCCTCTCACACCCTGCACAATCACTGTGATTTCCAGATCCTCGTGTGGATAGCAGCAATTGCTCACTTTGCAGCACTTAGAGCTGTCACTGGGGCTGGAAGGAATCACCTCTGGGATCAGAAGCTGCCTGCAAACCCTTTGCTGGCTCTGCTGAAAGGAGATTCAGAGTGTGGGGCTGGGCAGGCTGGGGGGAGCAAGTCTGCCTTGGAAATTCCTGAAACTCAAGGCTTTGCTCCAAGGACAGCACTGGGATGTCAGGATTGGCACTAAGGTGGGCAGATCTGTGTGCCCAGGGCCAGATGAGGCAGGAGGAACCCCTGATTTGCCTTTCCTCTCCTCATCCTCACCACTGGAAGCAACCTGCTGCCCTTGGGACAGCCCCATGGTGTGAAGTGCCCTCGAGCTTTCTGCTTTGCTCTGCATGTAAAAAAACATGCTCTACATGCAAAAATACAACCTAAAACCATCAAGATCAGTAAAGAAAAAATCAAGTCCCAGATAAGAAAGATAAAGGGATACCTTAATCTTAAAAATGAAATCTTCTTGTAAAACTATAAAGATTCTTTTTCCCTATAACACATGAAAGTATAGGGAAATGGAAGTGTTCAAATTGTAAATATTGAACAAACACTTCTGGGCCACACTTCTCTGTGTGTGGCCATGGAACAGTCACTGCCCTTCCCTGCCCCTTCAGATGCCCTTTCCTGTTGGGACTTAGAACATTCCTCTGTCTGCCCCGGGTGACTGGAGACCCTGGCAGGGGGCTCAGAGACCTTGGCATGGAGTCAAACACACCTGTGCCTTTGATTTTAGCCCATGGAAAAAATTACCAACTTTGTGTGAAGAGTTACAGCTCATAAGAGTTTGAGTAGAATGATAGTGAATTTATCACTGGGTGAAAATGGAATTTTGGGGTTTTTAGAATGGGGGTTCAAGAAGCAAGATGGCGGAATCTGAGTGTGCCTTGTCTTTCTTCTCCTTCTCCTTCTCCTTCTCCTTCTCCTTCTCCTTCTCCTTCTCCTTCTCCTTCTCCTTCTCCTTCTCCTTCTCCTTCTCCTCCTCCTCCTCCTCCTCCTCCTCCATCTTCTGCTGTGATGGTGGTACTTCTGGATTGGTTTAGAGTAGAGACAAACTGTCTAACTTAGGAGATAGATATTGGAAAATTATTGTAAACAAAGTACAAATAATTCTTAGTATAAAAAGTTAACACCACCCCAAGGGCAGGGACTGTGCCACAACCTGACCTGCTGGACAGATCTCAGCAGGTCAGAGAAAGAATGGAATAGATAAGAAAAGATAAACAACCTTGAAAACCAGAACCAATGAATCTTGACTTCTTCTTCGGTCGCGGGAGCTGGGAAAAAAAGAGACTTCCTGATACCTCAGGGTCATCTCAGCCACAGGAAGCTGAGATTTCCCATCCCAACCTGTGCAATATTCACCCATGGACCAGGAGTACCTCAGATTTACAGCCCCGTGGGGAGCAGTCTCAGCAGGTCCAGTCCTTGACTGACCCCAGGCAAATCATCCCTGTGGGAATCACTTCAGCACTCTTCTCCTTGCCACTTGAGAAATTCCTTTGGCAAATGAAGAAATCCTTACTCAGCTGCCCCTTAGGAGGGAGAGCAGCCATGAAAGTGAGTAATGCTGTGACTTCACCCAGGCCTGCCCCTCAGACCCTGCTGTTTTGCTGCCTGCTCAAACTTTGTCTCTATATTAAGCTGCACATCTCTGACTCCCCAGCTTCCCTGGGAAGCTTCCAAGGCTTCTTGCTCGTGCTGTGGCACTGTTCCTATTACCAGCCAGAGAAGTTTGGGAGTTCAGAACAAGGTAAAGTTACACAACCTCGATTAAAATAACTCCACAGCAATGAGCTCTGCTCTCCCCATCTCAGTAACAGCCACTCTGTTCTCCTCCAAGGGAAAATCTTGCTGAAGTTTGCTGCCTGCACAAGCCTGAGGCCCTGGTGTTAATCCCCAGCCCTGGGTTTCAGCTCCTTGCTATGCCTGGCACTTCACAGTCAGGCAGCAATGATTTTTCAGCACCATTCACCCACTGAGCTCAAGTTCCCTGGAAAGGTCTGACTGGCTGGGAGATGAGCCTTTACTCCTTTGCATGATTGTGTGCCTTCCACAGTGGGCTGTGAGGTGGTGGCAGGGCAAACCCTGCTCTGGGGTGGCCATGCAGCACAACAGGGACAGGCTGGGCCCAAGGGGGGCACTTTGCTCCCAGTAAACCACAAGGAAGCTACTTCAGTACCCAAACACTACAATTAAGAGAAGCAGATTTATCTCTTTGCTGTGCCACAAAACCAATGCTGCCTCTGTACTGAGCAGCCAGGAGCACCCTCTGTGATGGACAAGAGATCACAGAATGTCCTGAGCTGGGAGGGACCCCCAGGATCAGCCAGGGCAGCCCCAGCCCTGCACAGACACCCCAACAGCCCCACCCTGGGCATCCCTGGCAGCTCCTGCAGCTCTGGCAGCCTCAGTGCCCATTCCCTGGGGAGCCTGGGCAGTGCCAGCACCCTCTGGGGAAGAGCCTTTCCCTGGTATCCAGCCCTAAACCCCCCTGGCACAGCTCCAGCTGTTTCTGCCCCTTTGCCTCATTTTCTTTTTTTCTTTTCTCCTTGTTTTCCTTCTCTTTTGTGCAGCTGCTTCCCTTGAACAAACCCTGCCCATCTCGTGCTTCCAAAGCCCCAGCTCGGTGCTGGGTGGGATTTCTGAGCCCTCCCTCAGTGCCAGCTGCTCCCTGAGCACACCCCAGCACATTCCTGGGGCTGCAGGGTGAGCAGGGCTCTGAGCATCGGGTTGCAGGCATTTGCACCTCAGCTGTCGCCGGCTTAAAATAAGCAGAGTTGCTGGGTCTGGTAGCCCTGCAGCTCGTTGTGACAGTGCTGTGTTAAAGACAAGGTCCCAACAAGGTTTTGCTTCTGCTCTCAGCAAGATGCTGCAGAAGAGCTAAGCTTAGACATCATTTAATCACAGCTTTATAGAGCTCTTAAAGCACCATGAAAGAAATATGTTCCCCAGCCCAGGCAGTGCGTTTTATTATGCTCATCCAACAGCATAACCTTAGTTTAACTCCAGGTTAATGAAACTTAGGGTAGCACTGAAAGAATAAAAAGTGCCAGGGAGCAACACGAATCCTAAATCTACATTTTTCAGTGGTGCAACCTTAGATTTGACCTCAGGAACAGACTTGCAAAAGTGAAAGGCATCTGAACTAAAAGTTCCACTGGAGACTCCAAAATCAGGCTGAATGCTGTGGGGGTTCTTGGGCATGGACTTGTCTTTCAGTCTGTGATGAAGGGTTCCCAATGGGGCTTGTGTTTCCTCTCTTTACATCCCAGTGGTGAGCAACAACTGCCTGCCAGGCTTGGAGCAGCTTTCTAGTGCACCACTTCAAATAAATGCACTCACTCCTTCCCCATTAAAATATGCTGGAGAGCCTTTCCATGAGAAATGCTTCCATGGGCACTTTTTAAATGAGCAAAGCTCATGGGAGCCATAAATTGCTGCAGCAGTGCAGTGAGAGCTGGGAGAAACCTGCCTGCTCTTGCCCAGCCAGGGGTGATCTGAAGGCTTTTGGGGTGATCCAGAGGTGTGAAAGCACACAGCTTCAGATGCTCCCTGGGGCTCTCTCAGCACTGCCCTGCTCAGGAACAGCACCTGTGCCAGAATTCTCAGGCTGCTGAGCTCCCAGCACAGGGAAAGCTCCTTGTCCTCATGCTGAGCCCTGAGGCACGGGGTGTCCCAGGGTGTCCCTCCTCTGGCAGGTCACACCATGCTTTGGCTCAGGAGGGACCTCAGCTCGTTCAAGGACAGGGATGTCACCCACTGGGTCAGGAGGCTCCAGTGCCCACCCAGCCAATGCCAGGGTTTAGCTGAGGGGTTGGGGCTGGGTTGGACTCAATGATCTTGAAGGTCTCTTCCAACCTGGTCATTCTGTGAATTCTGTGAACCTGACCTCCCTAATATCTGCCCACCCCCTGTAAATCCTCACACCTCTCTGCAGCTTCCCATTTCTCTTCACAGAGAAAAGCAAGGCACAATTCTTCTTAAGAGTATTTTTGAGATTCACATTCTCTGAACTTCAGAGAAAGAAAATTTGCTGTGCCTGTGTTTGTGCCAAATTAAAATGCAACATGGAGATTGTTTACCCACAGTGATGGGGTTTTGTTTCCTTGGCCTGTCAGGGCCAGGTGTGTGGGGGGGGGGGGGACTGTTGGGGGACAGACATGAGATTCTGTGCAGTGTGTGCAGGGTTGAGTTCTTGGCAGGTTCCATTTTAAATGCATAGAATAATATAGTATAATAAAGTAATTAATTAACCTTCTGATATCCATGGAGTCAGATGCATCATTCTCTCCCTTTGTGGGGGCCATTTCAGCATTGCAATCCTTCTCCATCCCAGCCCTCCCCTCTTCCTCCTCTCAGAGATTCAAACCTCCAGAGCCTGAGCTACCCCTTGCTCCAGTCCCACATAATCCTCTCCTTGGCTACTGAGGGGCCCCAAATTTATTATCCAAACTTCCTCAGATCCATCCCAGAGTTCCCAAATCTGTATCTGACCCAGTGGAACCCCAGCCTGGGGCACAGCCCCTGCCCAGCTCTACAGCTGCCCTGTCCTCCTGTGTCACTGTCATATTCTCTGGAAAAATCCCTTTGCCAGGATTTCTCCTCCTGGGAAGCTGAGAAGCCTCAGAGAAAAATGAAAACAATAATTATCTGATTCTCTTCTCCTGTGTTTTGCTGCTTTGGAATGTGGTTGGAGATTGTTTGTCCACCATGTGAATTGTTTTTACTTAATGACCAATCACAGTGTAGCTGTGTCAGGACTCTGACACAGCTACTCATACTAATGAGTTTTTCATTAGTATCTTGTTAAGCCTTCTGTCTGTATCCTTTCTCTATTCTTTAGTATAGTTTAGTACAGTACTCTTTAATATAATATATAAGTACATAAAATAATAAATTAGCCTCCTAAGAACATGGAGTCATATTCTCAATTCCTCCTTTGTCCTGGGGACCCAGCAAATAGCACACACTGAGAGCAGGACTGTGGGGTTTGCCTGGGCTGGTGTGACAAGGGGACTGGGCTTGTGACCCACTTGGCCTGTAAGGATGTCCCCAGCCCTGTGGCTCGCTGGGAATGAGGATCACTTGGCTGACATTTCCATGCAGGAATGCACAGCACATCTCTGGGCTCAGCTGCACTCAGGCTGTGCAGGAGCTGAGGGAAGAGGCTGGATGGTGGATTCCTGCTGGAAATGGAGAGTGGGGAGAGACAGGAGCTCCTGTGTGGTATTTTCAGGGTATTTTCCCATCGCTGGGAGCAAAGAATGATGAATCTGACTCTATGTTATTAGAAGGCATATTATATTATATTATATTATATTATATTATATTATATTATATTATATTATATTATATTATATTATATTATATTATATTATATTATATTATATTATATTATATTATATTATATGGATACAGACAGAAGGCTAAATATAATAATGAAAATTCCTGACTCTCTCCTCAGAGTCTGACACAGCTTGACCATGATTGGTCATTAATTCAAAACAATTCACATGCAACCAATGAAACAACCACCTGTTGGGTAAATAATCTCCAACCACATTCCAAAGCAGCAAAAGACAGGAGAAGCAAATCAGATAATATTGTTTTCCTTTTTCTCTGAGGCTTCTCAGCTTCCCAGGAGAGAAATCCTGGCAAAGGGATTTTTCCTGAAAATATGACAGTGACACTCCTGCCCTCCCAGATGCTGCAGGCAGAGGTGCAAACAACCCCAGCTGTGCCTTGGAAAACTGCCATGGAGCAGGAGAGGAACCAGCCCTGACATGACAGATGCTGTGCTGGCTCTGCCCAAGGAGGCAAAAGCCTTTTGCAGAGCAGGAAACGCCTGCAGGAATCCTGCTATCTGCTGCAGTCATACTGATCTGCTTGGAGAGGAGAAGGCTCTGGGGGACTTCATTGAGGCTTTCCAGTCCCTGCAGGGGATTTATAAAGGAAGGAGAGCCACTTTGAGCATGGGCTGGTAGGGGTAGGACAAGGGGGAGCTGAAAGAGGAGAGACTCAGATTGGGAATTGGGAAAGAATTGTTCCCTGTGAGGGTGGGCAGGCCCTGGCACAGGGTGCCCAGAGCAGCTGGGGCTGCCCCTGGATCCCTGACAGTGCCCAAGGCCAGGCTGGACAGGACTGGGAGCACCCTGGGACAGTGGAAGGTGTCCCTGCCATGGCAGGGGGTGGGATGGGATGAGTTTGAAGGTTCATCCAACCCAAACCATGCTGGAATTCTGTGATTCCACAATAACATCCCTGTTATTTCACCACCAGTGCAACCCCTGTGTTCAGGCTAACCCTGCCTATCTTTGGGTGGTTTTATTTTTGCAGTGGATAAACATGAGCCATCCAAGCCCTTCTGTTCTGCATTCCCACCCATGAGCAGCACACAATTTGGAAGGATGGTGCCTGCCACAGCTGAGTTCCTGTGTCTGCAGGGTGCTCACAGGTTCTGTTTGCCTTGAACCTCCAGGATGCCAACCCAAATCATGGCTCTGCAGTGCTCCCAGCCAAGAACAAACCCTGTCAGGCAGAGTTTGCAGCCAAGAAAGGAGAGGCAGAGCATTTCCCACAATGTAGACTAGAAACACAGACTTAAGGAGCCTATTTAAAGTATATATCAGCTCCAGAAAAGACTCTCCTTGACCTCCCCAGGTTTTGGATCCCACTCAGGGAAATTAATCAAGTTGCCAAAATTCACACAGTGAGTTTGTAGAAAAGCCAGAACCTAGAAGCTGGATTTGCCAAGGCCCAGCACTCGTGCTCCAGCCAGCCCAATGCTGAAGGTGCTGGAATGGCAGCAACAATCTGCTCGAGTGTGAAATCCCCACTGCCAGCCTGGCACTGGTCTCAGCTCCCTGACCTGCTTCATTGCTCACATCCAGGATTTTCCTTGAGCTGGCAGGGATTACTGAGCAGAGCCAGCACTGCTAGGTCTGTGGTAATTCAGTGGCCTCAGGGACAAGGGAAAGGGGCTCTTTTTCAGTGTCTGATGCTGGAAATGGGGCTGTGTGTTCTGTCCCCACCTATCAGAGGTGGGGCAGTTCTCTGCTGTTCCTGGGGCAGTTTTCTTTCTCTCTCCCACAGCCAACCCTCCCTCCAGGAGATCTCTGCTGTCCATGGCCACTGAGTGTCCCTGCAGGGCTGATCCAATCCCAGCATCCCATGGGGAGATGCTCCGCCCAGGGGAGGAGCCAAGCATTCCTCCCTGGATCCAATCTGAGCCTGGCCCAGCACAGCAGCCTTTGCCCCCTGCATTGCCAGAGGAGCAGCTTTCTGCTGCCCTGCATGGCCAGAGGGAGCCCAGGCCCATCTGCAGCAGCCCTGGAGCTGCAGAGGAAAACTCCCCCCTTGTGCAGGATCCCTGCTGCAGCAGAGCCACAGCTGGCACTGCAGGAGGGCTGAGCCCCCATGGGATGGGGCTGGGACACCCCCTGGCACACAGGGGCCAGGGCCTGTGATCACTCTGGCAGGGTTGGTTTGTATTACTGCATTTCTATTTTCAATTTCTGTTATAAAGAGCTGTTATTCCTACTCCCCTATCTTTGCATAAGAGCCCCTTAATTTCAAAATTATAACAATCAGAGGGAGGGGATTTGCATTTTCCATTTCATGGGAGGCTCCTGCCTTCCTTAGGCACACACCTGTCTGTTCAAACCAAGACATTCAGGGACTGAGATTCCTTGGTGTCCCCAGGGTGCCTTGTGGTGCCCCAAGGAGGCAGCTTGGGGCAGCTCAGGCAGCAATTTCCAGGCTGTGAGCTCTCTGATGGATTTGCCTCCCTGCAGGATGCAGCCCAGGGATGTTTGCTTTGCTGCAAGCCAAGGAGGAGTCCTGAGGGTCAGCAGACACTGCCTGCTCCAGGGACCCTCTTCCTCATTCTGAGAGGATGAGGCAGGGAACACTGCCCATGTATTCCTCTCACTCCACCAATTTAATCCAGAGATTTCCCCCCTCTTTCATCCACAAGTGAGTTTGGCATTGTTTTATTTGTTTGTTAAGCTGCACATTCCAGCTAAAGGGCTTTCCCTAAAGAAAAATAGTTACTGCCTTGGTCAATGGATTATTTGGAATCACTTCATCTATCAATAAAGTGCAGCCTTCTCTGCAGGGAAATGCAGCAGCAATTTAACAGCAGGGGCCAGGAATAGAGACAACTGCAAAGAATGAACAACTGCACCAAGGAAAACTGCAAAGAAAACTGAATGTACCTAGGCAAAACAGATACTTGATTTTGGCTAAGGTCTAATAGGCAATTGTTAGAAAAGCCTCACTAAAGCTCTTCTGACTAAGTGCCCTTTAGTTTTGGATCTGATAAAAGCATCTTCTGGAGAGAAGGTAAGATGGTGAATCTATTTGAAGCAACCAATTTGAAAATCGAGTATTCTGAGGGGATTTATTTAAAGATCTTGCCACTGTTCTGAGTTCTGAAGCTCTATTTTTATGCCTTTGTTTTCATTTGAAAGAGAACACATTATTCCAACTGCCCTATGACTAGCAAAGATGATTATGAACAAGAAAAGAAATGTGCATTTCCTTCTTCTCCTAGCCAAGGAATTTGCATGTTAAAATAATGGATGTGAATTTAACAAAGCAGAAAGCCCAGACATCTGTGGTGCCACCATCCCCCAGCACTTTGCTTTGTGTGGGAATGAAGGAGATCAACAGGAGCCCTGGAAAGGGCACAGATTTGGGGAGAATATGTTGAGACTGGAAGCAAGCAAAGGTCCAGGATCCCAGCCCTGCTGCATCATGGTGATGCCTCAGGTTTAGCTTTTATATTTTTCACATTCTGAGCTGCTTTAGTGTGTAATTCTGAGCCTCATATGAGGGGATGGTGAGCTCTATGCACAAGGCAGGGAGACAAAACAATTCCTGCTCCAGCTGGGCACCAAGGACAAATGATCCAAATCTCAGCCCAGGAGCACAAACACCGTGGGCTGGAGAGAGAAAAACAAGCAGGGTGGGACTGTATGGGCTAAAGCTGGAATGGGACAATGAACTGCAAGGTGCAAATGGAGCAGAACTGATCACAGTGACAGACCCCGTGCCCGGTTGTGCATTTTGGGACCATTTTGGTTCATCTTGGGTGTAGCCCTGGCTGGGCTCTGGTGCTGCCCAAGGTGGATCCATGGAGGAGACCCTTTGAATAAATCCCTGCTTTATTCTTTAGCTCTGTCCAGCCTCTGTTCTAGGTCAGCCCTCGCAAGGCATCAATGGCAGTGTCTCAGTGCTGGTTTATGAAGATCTGGGACCCACCCTGGATTTCCTGCACTGCTGAGAGGGCTCTCAATGCTTTGATTTGCTTGGGGCTGCCCAGAGGAGATTCCACTTTAAAATACAGCTTTAAAATCAGTCATTTGATGGTACAGTGGTGTTATTTCTACTGCCCAGTGGTGCATTACAAGTTGTCCTTGGACATTTCATTCCTTGGCTGTGAGAAGCCCAGTGGATGTGACGAGCAGGAGGTGCCAATGAGCAGAGCAGGGCTCCACAGCAAAGCAGCCCTGCCAGGACCTGCCTGGTGCCACCCATGCCCACAACAGCTCACACCAGCCTGGCAGAGAGTCACACAGCACTGATGGCAAAGATTTTTTTTATTCTTTTTTTCTCCTCCTACACAGAGAAAGAACAAACCCATGAATTTACCTCAGGAAAGGAATGAGCAGCAGGTTAATCAGAGTCCCAAGGGAGCAATGAAATGGAGAGCAAATACTTGTCTTTGCTGTTTTTCAACATTGGAACAAGTTACAAAAACCCCAGTAAAATACTGAGTGCTGAACTCAGGTGGGGAATATCCTGTCCCAAATTACAGCAGCTCTGTGGGAGTCCCAGACTCGGGATGTCCAAAGTTTTGAACTTAAAACAAGACTTAATACTTTAATGAAATAAGAATTCAGCTCTACAGAGATTTTTTAAAGAATATTAAATCTTGTTTACAAGATGCAAACAGACCTCAGCCAGTAAAATGGAAGGTTGAGAATTCCATTAATTTAGTCAGACTTTCTTCTCTTGCATAAGAAAAACAACAAAACTGAGGGAACCTCAGGAGATTTTTTTGCCATTTCTAGCAAAACCAGAGAAGAGGTGGATAAGGTGATAACACATGAAACTGCTGAGCAGAGTCAAGTTTGAACCAGGGTGCAGCACCACAGTTTTGTGGCTGCTTGATGTCATCACAAGATCTCTTTAAAGGTTTTTAGATTTGTTTCACAGGGAGTAAATTATTCTAATAAAGCATCTCACTGAAGAATTGAGAATATCTCAATGAGGAATCAATAGCCAGTAATGTGTGTCAATGTGAGCTTGTCACCAACAGATGCAAGCAAAGAAGGAAGGTTAATATTTGGGAAGAAACCATATTCTCACCAAACATGGCGCATTAGAGTAATCAAACCTACCTGCACCTCCACTGCATCAGCAACTGGTCCTTTAAGAAACAGCAAAAGGGGGTGATGATGCATTTCAAGTCTTTCTAGATTAAACATTTTGATTTTCTCTAAAGTGGAACAAAAAACGTTCTTACATTTGACAGAGTCAGGATAAAAGTTTTCTATCGGCTTCAGTTTGAGACGTGAGCTGTCAGTGAGGGAAGGGAAGTATACATCCTGTTTGTCTCCTGCTAAAATACTCCAGGTGTGGTCCACAGAGTGAAAACACCAGGATCTCCACAGAAATAGGGATAAAGGAGAGGTGAGGAGGGTCTTCAGAAGAGTTGATCACTTAAGATCAGTGGATCATGGAATGGATTGGGTTGGAAAGGATTTTACAGCTCATCCAATTCTACTTCCCACTATCCCAGGGTGCTCCAAGCCCCATCCAACCTGGCCTGGCATTATTCCCAATGTTTCCTTGGAGAGAGGATCATCTCTGGGCAGGGGAGTGCTTGGAGGCACCCAGACAACAGCTGGGTAGGTTTTTATTTATGGGAACGCTTTGAAAAAAGCGGAATTCCCAATCCTGCCTCACACCTCCCTCCAGCCTTGCTTGTGCCTCCCACAGGAATTCTGCAAGGAGAGAGTATCTGTTCCTCCCTGCCAAGAAGTCTATTTTGGTTTGAAAAGCCAGGTGTCTGCCGAGGAAGGCAGGAGCCTCCCTTGAAATGGAAAATGTAAACCCCTCCCTACAAATTATTATAATTTTGAAATTAAGGAGCTCTCAGACAAAGATGTGGGAGCAGGAATAACAGTTCATTATTAGGAAAACTAAAAATATAAATGCAGCATTACAAAACAAACCACTACCAGAGTGATCACAGGCCCTGGCCCCTGTGTGTCAGGGGGTGTCCCAGCCCCATCCATGGGGGCTCAGCCCTCCTGCAGTGCCAGCTGTGGCTCTGCTGCAGCAGGGATCCTGCACAAGGGGGGAGTTTTCCTCTGCAGCTCCAGGGCTGCTGCAGATGGGCCTGGGCTCCCTCTGGCCATGCAGGGCAGCAGAAAGCTGCTCCTCTGGCAATGCAGGGGGCAAAGGCTGCTGTGCTGGGCCAGGCTCAGATTGGATCCAGGGAGGAATGCTTGGCTCCTCCCCTGGGCGGAGCATCTCCCCATGGGATGCTGGGATTGGATCAGCCCTGCAGGGACACTCAGTGGCCATGGACAGCAGAGATCTCCTGGAGGGAGGATGGGTTGTGGAAGATCCAATCCAATCAGATCCCAGCTGGATCTGATTTCCCAGCACAAATCAGAGCTCCGGGCAGAAATGGCCTTGGATGGTGAAAGAAATCCATCTACACAAAATCCAGGAAGGAAAATGCATTTCCAGAGGAGCAAGGAACCCTCTCAGGGAAAAGAGGAAACAGGGAGGGACTTATGAATTGCATAAATCAGGTGCATGGCAGGAAGGAGCCAGAGCAGAATGTCACAGCAAAAGGAGCAGCAGAGGCAGCTCTGGACACTCAGAGATCCGTCTCCCTCCTGGGGCAGCTCAGAGCCTGCAGGGAATGAACCCCTGAGCCCCAGACACTCCTGCCTGCCCCTTCAGCCACAGCTCCACAGGGCTGGGACAAGGCACCAAAACCCACTGTCTCCAGGAGTCTGCCATGTCCTTGGGTACACAGAGATCTCATTTCATGCATGGAAGTGTCAGCCTGGCTCAAAACAGGGCAGGATTCAGGGAACAATAAAACACCCAGAAAATGCTCATCGAGGTGAACCAGAAAGAACAGGATTGCTGCTTAAAAAGAGACACAAGCAATGGAACTATATTTAGTTTATAAGTATATTTATATAACTTTTGACAATATTTTTGTCTAAAGCAATGAATGGGATAGTGCTTTAGGAAAATTAAGGGGTTCTGCTGATTGTCCATGAGGACAAAGGTGGGGATTCTAAAGGATGAAAAAGGAGCCCCGAGTCTGTCTCCACTCCTTGTCCCAGGTGAGTTCAAGCACAATCAAGGCTCAGCAAGACAGGAGAAATGTGAAGATTTGGAAGCATTTTCATTAATAGAGAGCACTTAGAGGTATCAATTACACTAACAGAAGAGGGTTCTTTGTTCATCAGGCCTGAAACTGAACGTTAATTGTTAAAGATAGGGAAGATACAACGTGTGGGCGAGCCCTGCCATTAAGTGCTCCCACTTTGCTCAGAAGAAGCAGCTATTTTAGTTTTAAATCACAACATAAACCTAAGCAAGGAGGGCCTGATCCAGCCTGACAAATCTTATGTTCCCCCATTACTTATATTAATTTGAAGGCCACCTTTCAAAGTTGTCTCCTTATCTCAGGGCTGATCCTTTAGGTACAACCATTAAGCAAATTATTTATGCCCAGCCCTCTGTGAGAGGGTCAGCCCTTCAGATCTGCTTAGTGACTCTGTGCTCTGTGCCCTTCTGTCAAAAAACACCTGATTTCAGAATTGCATTGTTTGATTTGAAGGAAAGGGTGACACAAAATGGGGTGTACAGAGAACTTGGGGAGTGCTGCTCTGCTTGCCTTTATTTTTTTTCCCCTTTCCCAAGCATTTACCATTCTTTGGTGCCTGGTGAGTGCTTTGGGAGTGGGCTGGATTGCAATGCCAGCCCAGAGGAGGGGAAGGGAAGGGAAGGGAAGGGAAGGGAAGGGAAGGGAAGGGAAGGGAAGGGAAGGGAAGGGAAGGGAAGGGAAGGGAAGGGAAGGGAAGGGAAGGGAAGGGAAGGGAAGGGAAGGGAAGGGAAGGGAAGGGAAGGGAAGGGAAGGGGGCTCTGTATTTATCTAAGAAGTCTTACATATTCATATAATTCCCAAAACACCCAATACATATTCATTACATAACCCCCCGACCCCTGTTTCATATTCAAATGTATTTAAATGAGCCAAAGTTCCTTCACTCTTGTTAAGTACTTCACCTCAAATGGGTCTGTGGGTCTGCAATGGGTCTTTGGTCTCCTGAGGTCACAGGGACCCTTTCCCTTTGCCTTGTTGGCTTTGGACCCCTTGGCTGTAGCTCAAGGCTCAGGGCCCAGGTGCAGCCACAGCCTCTTCTTTTCCACAATCAGACCACATCCCATCCTGCTTCTTTAAACACAGTAAAGACAAATACCTGATTTGTATCTTAGCCTTAACTATGCCATCTGCTAATAATTAACTCTCCCTTATTATCTCTTCTCTTCTTGCTGTACTCTTAATTGTTTCTATCCCCCCTAACTAAATCCAGCCAAACTTTTAACTCTTTCAGTTTCTTTAAACCCTTGATTCAGTCCAAGGGGGATGCCAGAATTATCTCAGTGTGGGAAATAGGTTTGTAAAGAGTTTTCAGGGCTTGACAAAAAGCTCACACAGTATGTATCTGTATATAAACTTTGAGATAAGAATACTGATTTGGAAATGCCATCGAATAGGACAGATATTGTTGAGAGAGAACTAGAGCTAAAATAAAGTTTCAAAAGATGGTCTTACAAATAAGACTGGATATTTTAGAAAAATAGAACTGTGAAAGATGCATTGTAGTAAGATGTATGAGGGGTAGTTTTACATGATTAGAAAATAGTTTAGATTTAAACCTTGGCCCAAGGTTTACAAATTTTAGTTTTAGATTATTAGCTTTAAGATATCTACAGTATAGTGTGGTTAAAAACTGATAGGCTAAAAACCACTTATAGTGTATTGTAATTAGGGATTAGTTAGTTTCATGAGGGGTACTTTTAGATGATTGGCTTTAAGGCCTCTACAGTATAGTAGATGCCTTAAAAAAACTGACAGGCCAAAAAGCACTTATAGTGTCTTGTAATTAGGAAATAGTTGTCTTCTAATTGTGATAGCATGAATTATAACATCTGTATTGTCTCACCCTTCTCATGAAATAAAAAATAGAACAAAAAATTTTCAAATACTTCTCAGTTACCCCATCTCTAAATCATAAAAAAGTATTGTCTGACATCTCAGAACCTACAGTGAACCAGACAAGCCCAGGACATGCCAGAAGCTCCCTAAAATGCCAGGGAATCACAGCATTATCCCTGTGTTGCATAAATGACATTCAGAGCACGCAGAACTTCTCCAGAGATCAGTGCAGGGGCTTGTCATGATGTGACATCTGTCCCATCACATCCCCAGCGTGTCACCCACGGAGAGCAGCCAGGGAGGGCTGGCTGGGCAGGGATTCCAGCCCTGCTCTTCCTGACCTTTCCTCTGCACATCTGCTGCCAGGAGAGGAGGGAGAAAGTGTCCAGCAGAGCCCTGAAAGCAGAATCAAGAAAGATCTGTCTCACATTTACTTCTTTTGAACAGCCAGAGACAGCTGCAGGCTTTTCCATTCCTAAAACCACAAGAACTACAACCTAGAGAAAGGTGGTTTGGGTGTTTTTTTTTTTTTTTTTGATGATACAACAGAAAGGTTTCTCTTTGCTGTTTCAGCAGCAAATTTGATGGGAAAAAGCCAAACAAATCCTATTGCCCAAGTTTTCAATCAAGTCTCCCCATTTTCTAGTAAATCCCAGCTTTATCCTGCCAGGTGACAACAAATCCCAGAATTATGGACACTAAGGAGCACCTCCAAATGCTGCCCCTTCTCCCCAGTCTGACACATCCCCTGTGCTGCTGGATCCAGCACAGACAAGGCAGAGATTCTTCAGGAGCTCCCAGGGATCACCAAGATCCCTGCGTGGTTTGCTGAGTTGTGAGAGGATAGGACAGTTTTTGGGAGGGTTATCCATTTTTCCAAATTACAATAATAACATATATAAATAATATATAACATTATTTTTATATTATTATATATAAATGTATATTCATATATATACTTATATTATAATATATAATACATAAAATTATTCAAATATCATTATTCATGTATAATTATATAATTTTTATATATTATATAATAATATATAAAATTGTATTTTAAGAAAATAATAAAATAATTTTCTTGTATTATAATTAAATAATTAATTTAATTTAATTAATTATAACTTAAAGTAATTTCATTATAATAATTTAATTAATAATTAAATTAATTATTGGATAATAATTTTATTTTATCCATTTAAAAGTTAAAGAGCAGCAAACCCTGAGTTTGGAAGGCATCACCACCTGCTTTTCCACAGAGGTAAAACAACCAAACACTTTGTTCCCCAAGGGCAGCCAGCCACAATGACTACAGCAGGTTTTTGGTGTTCACCTGCTTGTGAGTACAGCTATTTTTAGCAGGTCATTTATTTGAGATCAGGCTCTGGGAATATCCATTCCCTACTCAGCTGTGAGGAGACAAAACCTCCCTGAGCCTTTCCAAGGCAGAGTCTGCTCCTCAGACACCACAACTCCTTACCAAACCTCATGCTAGAGCCTCTGGGGTCAGTGACATGTTGAATACAGGGTCAGCTGCCACAGATGCCACATCCTGCCACTGCCTCCAGATATTTCCCATCCTTACCCCAACAGACAGCATTTCAGGCAAGCTTTCAAACAGCCTGTTTGAATAAAACTCAGTGATCCTCCTGGCTTCTAGCACTGCTCACTTTGCTCCTGCTTGTGTGGCACAGCTCAGCACCTTGATGCTCACAAAGGAAAAGGCATCATCTGAGCCCAGCAGGCTAAGGGCTAATTGAGGAGAGATTTTATATATATATATATATATATATATATATATATATATTTATATATATATTTATATGAGCACCCAGGCAAAGGAAAGGATCCCACACAGCATCTGCCTACCCACAGTGTCCAGAAATCATAAAAAATTGGACCAAAAAAAAGAGCAATGTAGAACTTAGAAATAACAATTCAAATGCAACCAAGACTACTAAAAAGTCCTTTGCAGGGGAGAGAACATGAGGAGGAAAAGCTGGAATTCATACTTAACCCCATTTCTGCAGGATGGGACATTAAAAGAGAAGATCAGGTTCTGTGTAGAGATGAACAGGGCCAAGGACATTCCTACAAAGATGCCATACCTCCAGCCCAGGTATATTTGGGTCTCTCCTGCTGCGGGAAATGGCACACAGGAGCAAGCTATGAGTGCATCCCTCAGGCACAGCACAGACAGAGACAATGTCCCACAGTCTTTATGGCCCAGAGGAGCACCAACAAATGCAGGAACTCTTACCAGGGAAAGGCTCTTCCCCAGAGGGTGCTGGCACTGCCCAGGCTCCCCAGGGAATGGGCACTGAGGCTGCCAGAGCTCCAGGAGCTTCCAGGGGTGCCCAGGGTGGGGCTGTTGGGGTGTCTGGGCAGGGCTGGGGCTGCCATGGCTGATCCTGGGGGTCCCTCCCAGCTCAGGATATTCCATGATTCTCTGACCAACCCATGCCAATGCTGTCCCACACATCAGCCAAGCACACAAGAGACACATGGGTGATCCCTGTGCTCTCCCTTTATTCCTGAACCCCTGCACCTACAGAAGACACCTGCAAGCCCTTACCAGCACGTGTGCACCTGTTTTGTTCCTTAAAGACCCAGCAGGAGGTTGGTGCTTGTCCTAGGGTGACATTATGGTGTTTGTATTGAATATTATGTTCTGTGCCTTCAGGACTGGCTCTGAAGAGTGAAAGTTTTGTTTGGGTTTCTTATCAGCCGCTCCCCCACAGCTGGTGGAACACAGAGATGGGGCAGTACATGGTGCTGCTTTTGCTTTTTGCTTTGCTTCTGCTTTGCTCTTGCTTTTGCTCCTGCCTGTTAGTTAGTTTAGCTGAGCAGTCCAAATTTTCCCAGGACTGTTTTTCCTTTCCCTTTTTTGGAAACCCTCGAGCCTGCTCCAGACTGGGCCACTTTGGGGCCTACCGGGGCCTACTCTGGGCAGCAGCCAGAGGGACTGATCACAGAGTGACCACTCCCAGAGAGACTTTCTGAATTTTTCATCCTTTTCAGAGCAGTGACAGAGTGGTGTCACCCAGCATTGTTCATTTTGTGTGCTGGAGATGCTGTGCCTGTTAAATAAACAGGTTCTTTCCACTTCTCTCTGAGGAATCCTTCCCGAACCGGTTGTGGGAAGGGGCCATGTGAGTTTGCTTTCTGGAGGGGCCATTTTGGAGGTTTTCTCCCAAATTTGCCCTAAACCAGGACAGTGCTGAAGCAGCAGCTCCCCTTTTATTGAAATCTTTTGATGAGGAAGGTGCACTCCTGCAGCTGCTGATGTCAGGACAGCAGTTATGGTTTAAAACATGAAATAAAGGAATCCACTGAAATGTCAAGCAGCAGCCTCTCAGTCTGCCTGTTCTAAAAAAGTTTAAAATAATTATAAGCAATGATAAAACCCTGTCATCTCTGGAGTTCTCTCCCTTATGTAAGGCTGAATGTGATAAGAACTTAGAGAAAGGAAAACCCACTCAGAGACAACAGGGCCTCACCTCACCAGCAGCCTCTGGTGTTTTATCACAAAGGGACCTTTCAGCAGCCCTTTATCAGAGGGGCAGAGTGCAGAGCCCCCCCTGCATCCCTGGGCTTTGGGGATGTCACTGCAGCCCCACAAACTGCTCTGGCTCCATGGGCTGGCTCAGACCACCCTCCTAGAACCCGTGTCAGGTAATTCCAGAGTATTGCCAGTGTCTGGGTGAGATAAAACTGCTGAAACTCCCAGGAGGGGAGATCAGGCTGCACAAGGTTTACAAATAGCCATGCTAATTACCAGCCACTGAGACTGTAAATCAAGTTCACCAGCTCCATATTTCAAGATTTGTACCAATAAAGGCCTGGCAGAAACCCCTTTTCTTTGCTTTTATTCTCATTTAATCAGATGGAAGTCCAGCAGCAAGGCCTCAGGGCCTGATCCTGTGCTGGACAAAAGAGCCCAGGGTGTTTTGCAGGGTTACTGAACCATCTGTGCTTTGGACATTTATTCCTTCAGACCCAAGCTCTCCTTGCTTAGCCTCAAGAGGAATCAAGGTATTGGAGGCCATGGGAGCAGATCTGAGCTATCACAAGCACTTCAAGGGCTGTGAATTCAGCACATTAGTCAGGAATTCAAACCCCTAAATATCCTCAAATCGTTCAAATGATCAGAATGTTTAGATCAAACATCTAAACAGGCAGTGGAGACAATTTAACTTCTTTTACGCTTCATTTCAAAGCGCTGGGTTTTTGGAACTGATAAAATTTGACCATTAGAAATTTCAGCTTTGTGCAGTACAGCAGCAAAGCATGCCAATTAAAAGATGAAAAAAAAAGGATGGGGGCTGTCATTTTTCTGAAGATATCAGAGTGGCAGCTTTCTAAGGAGAAGATGATTCGAAGCAAAAATATTGTCAGAACAATATTTTTGTGGCCAAGCTTCAGCACAACAGCCTCTGGCCATGAAAGCAGCAGAGCTCCTGGGCAGCCCTGCTTTGGGAAGTTTGGGTTTTAGAGAAGTTCAGCTCCAGCCCAAAGCTCTGCAAGGCCATGGATCTGACTGACAGATCAGCTTTTCTTTTGAAGTGAATGTAAACATTTCCTGGCTCAAGGTAGACGTTTACAAGCACAAACTTCAAATTCATCATTGTCTTAGTTTGGAAAGCCAGGTATCTGCTAAGGAAAGCAGGAGCCTCCCCTGAAATGGAAAATGAAAACCCCCTCCCTCCAAATTGCTATAAATTTTAAATTAAGGGGTTCTCAGGCAAAAATATGGGAGCAGGAATAAGTTAGTTCTTTACTAGGGAAGAAAATAAAAAGATAAAATAAACAATGCAGTAAACCAAAACAACACTGCCAGAGTCAGAGCAGGCCCTGGCACGCTGTGGGTCAGGGTGTTGGTAGCAGTCCAATTGGAATTTACTGGGATCAGGCTCCGGGAATATCTATTTCCTACTCAGCGGGGCAAATTGGGCTGTGTTTCCAAATAATAAATGGATATATGGATAATAATAGATATATAATTTTTTAAAAGAAAATAATAAAATAATTTTTTTGTATATTAATTAAGTAGCCCTCCTGCAGTGTCAAGGGTGGCTCTGCTGGAGCAGGGATCCTGTAGAAAGGTGCAGTCTCTTCCTCTGAAGATCCAGTGGGAGAGGCAGCTGCTGTTCCTCTGGGGAATCCAGTGGAGAAGCTGTGCTGGTGTTCCAGAACCTCTGGATTATATCCAGGTAGGAATGCTTGGCTCCTCCCTCTGGGCTCCCATCTCCCAATGGGATGCTGTAGTTCTTATCAGCCAGGCAGGGACATGCAATAGCTGTTATCAGCAGGTATCTCCTCTGAGGGAGGAGTGGGTGTGGAAGAGATAAGGAAAACTTCCCATTGAACAGAAGACACCTGCCATACAGGTGGCAAAGAGAACACAACTTGCTTGGCAATCCAGGACACCAACCCAGCCCAAAGAGGAAGGGTTGCAAACAGAGCGTGGAGTTACAGCTGTTAATCAGTGTTTGGTGTAAGTGGCATCTTCCACAAGAATCCCCCAGGTCTCCTGCCTTCAGTGGCAGATTCAGCCTTTAGTTCAATACTTTATAAGGAAGAAAACCCAGACAATCAGCAGAACAGGACAGTACTGCACAAGGCCAAGAAAAGCCTGAAAACTGGTGAGATTTGGCCACACATCCCAATGGTGCAGGTACAGAGGAAGGCAGCAGCTAAAAACAGAGGGGAAATACCAGCTTAAAAATTGCTGAGATTTGCAGCACCAGACCTGAAGCTGAAATAAAAAGAAGCACTGCTTGCTCCCGGAGTCATTTGAAAGTAGGAATCTGTCAGTGCAAGGAAACATCTCTTTCACTGGACTTATCTAGCACTGATTGGGCTTTAGCAAAAGGGGAAACATTTTCTTCCCCAATTGTACACATGTCCCATGATTTATATTCTTTACAGTGTTTTTATGAGCTTCTTTAGCACATCATCCAGTGTAATAACAGCATGGTAATTGTGTTGGCTGCATGTCCTGGCACTTAATTATAATCCTGTCATTGTCATTTCCCAGCTTGTCTAACAGAATAACCTTGCCACGTGGCTGACATCCAATTAAGGGAGAGGAGGGAGAAGGAGAGGAAAAATACACAAATATGATATCAATATAAAAGACAGTTGCTTGATGGCTTTGTGATGATGTCCTTGAGTTACAGCTCTGCATTCAGTGCCCACCTTCACTTGCAGGCTTCTCACACAGAATTCTGTGCACAAGGACCTGCACTTCAGTGTTTTCTTTAGGATGCCTCTTCTTCCTTTCCTTCTGCAACAGCACAAGTCAAGCCCCATCCTAACTCTGGCAAATATTTGCTGTCTGCACGTGAAAGGAGATTCTCCCTTCCCTGGGTGCAGCCCCAGCCCCAACCTTGAAATCACTGCCTGAAAACACCCAGTGGAGGATGCAGGAGAAGATGGGTGGAGAATGAAGGGACACCTCAGGGAATGTCGCAGTGAGGGTGGCTGTGCCAAACCTCTCTGGTTCCCTGACTCCAGGGCACTGAGGGTGGTGAAAATGAAAAGGACTGGGTTCAATGGAGTTGACCAAAATAACTTTTAAGAAGGGTGAAAAACAATAAATGTGGAGAAGTCAAGCACAGTACACGGGGCAGGATCCAAAGACCCAAAATAAAGGGGAAGCAACAATTTATGCACTTGGGGGTAGAACATTCTAGAACTATAGCCACGTAGGGGAAACAAGTAAGCAATAGGGGAGCAGAACTTGGACAACTTAGCATAACAACACCTAAGGCTTATGGGGGAACTCTCAGGCTCACCGTAAGTTAAACAAATTATTCCCAGGGCTTGTAATTCACAACCAATTCTTTTAGGGTGAAATCTGGCTGGCTCCAAGTCACAGCTGGGCCAATTCCTACAGGAGAATTTTAAAACTGAGTCAGAGGGCAGCAATGAGTTAATCCTTAATCCTCTGCATTCTGTTCTGTGTCTCCTCCACTCGTGTTTTTGCTGGCTAGCACAGCTGATGGGGCTGGCACCCTCCTCCAGCCCATCCTTACTCAGCTCCCACCCAAAACCCAGTGGAGAAAATCTGGCAGGTCTGGAATAGCTCAGCTCCCACCTCCAGGCTGCTCAGTGTGTTCCAAACCCAAATCACTCCTCCAGGCAGCGTCTCCTTATCAAAGCACCCAACACACAGGACTCAATTCACCTTGTCCATCCAGTCTGTCCCCTCCTGCAGAGGGGTTTTAAGGGAATTTGCTCTGGCATCACTCACACAGGCAGGTTCCAGTTAATGGTGCATGGGCAGTGCTGCTGCAGCTCCCAGCTCACACAGGGGCTCCCAACACTGCTGGTAAAGAGCTCATTTGTGCTTCCCATGCAGCCCCACAGAGCCAGGGTGTGCTCCCTGGCACAGATGGATGCAATTCTTTTACCATCATAGCCAGGTATTAGAAGTTCATCATTAAATGATCATTATCTTATCCCACAGCTCAGCATCCCAACTGAGGAGACACTGCAGCTGCTTACCAGCTGTAGGAATTCCAGCCCTGGGAACTTCAGTGAATGCAAGATCGTTGTGTACTCACTGTCCTGTTCTGCAGTGATTATTTATGTAACCAGGATTAATAAGCCAAAAAAAAAAAAAAAAAAGAAGAGCTATTGACAAATAACACACCTGTGAAACAGCAACCTGCAGTGCTGTAAGGTATTACAATTCCTCACTGCTGACATGCCTCAGCAGAAGTTTGCCCTGAGAAATTTCTGTAGCTTTCCAGGAGAAAATATCCTCTCCCACCCTTTTGTCCTGTATTAACAAGAGGTGTAAGGAGGCTTTTCATGGCTCCTCTTGGAGCCTTGTCCCTGCCAGCAGGGCTGTGCCCAGGGTAAGAGCCAGAGCAGTGGAACTCTGCAGTCATGGCTTCAACACTTCCCAAACTGTTGTGGTTGTGTTTATTATTCCCTGACTGATTAACAACAAAACCCTGGAAGCCAAAGGAAAACAGGAGTGAGAGCTGTGGGGTTTGGGGAGGCTCACTCACAGTGCCCATCACAGCTGGCACATGGAGTCTCTGCAGGTGGGAGCAGGAGCAAAGAAATGTCCTTTTTCCTTCTTCCCAGGGATGGTCATGGCTTTACTGTGAGTTTTGGAGCCCTGGCTTCTCTCCCCAGGGAGCCTGAGAGGTTCTCCAGCCCAGGTGGGCTGAGAGGGAATCTCCATGCAGGGAGGATTCAGTTAATGGGAAGTGGCAGAGAAGAAAGGCTGGTTCCCCTTCCATCCAGAAAATCTCACAAGGATAAAGTCACTGAGTCAAAGCTGGACTTAAAGGAGACTTGAGGTGACAGCAGCAAGATTTGGGGAAGAAAGGCAACCTGCAGCTGGCTCTGCCAAGGCACAGCTGACATGGTCAGGGATTTACACCTGCCTGTACTTCTGGGGGTTACCATGGGATGTTTTGGGTCCCAACAGCTCCCGCTGTTGCTGCTGAGGCAGTCCTGGCTGGCCCAGGATTCCCCAATCCCCTTCCTGATTCCACATCCAGCAGCTCCATGAGAGAACAACCCGTGCTGGAGCCCAGTCCTGCATCCCAGGGGGCCTGCAAAGGTCACCAGGAATCGTTTCCTCTCCGTTCTTGTTTTTGTTTAAAAGGCAGTCTGCTGAAGTGCTGCTTTAATGTAAATTTTCCTACAACTTGCATTTAAATTGATTTATGAGCGTGCACACCGAGGGCTGCACCAGCTTAACCAAGGCAATTAAAAGCCTGATGTTAGCTTAATTGGTTTGAGGTTTGCTACCAGCAAAGCTGAGCTGCTGAGCTGCCTGTCCAGGGGCACAGAATGCCCACATTTCCTGGGGTTCCAAAGGCACACGTTCATGCTGATGTCCTTGGCTGCACATCACAGCAAATCGACCCCAACAGGGCACCTCAGTGGGAGCTGAGATTCCCCCAGGGTGTTCAGGGCCTGGGATGCTGAATTCAGGTTTTCCCAGTGAGATCCACGTGCCCCAGTTGGAATCAGTTCATCTATAAAGTGACCCCAAGTGCCTGCCCTGGTCAAACCTCAGGGGCCTCCCCAAACACAAACCAGGACATGGTTAAGATCCAAGTTCAGGAATATCCCCAAACCCAATATTTGGTACTGAGGCTCCAAGAAAAGCTTTTGATTCAGCCCATCTTTCCTGGTAACCTAATAACCTGATTTTTTGTTTTCAATCAATTCTTCCTGCCCTGCAAACAACTTTCCCTGTCCCCAGTGCAACATAAGCGCCTCAATTAAATGGTTCTGAACCTGCTGGGAGGGGTGAGCACACCCAGCTGGGAGATCCCATCCCCTGCTCCACTGAGCTCATTTGCAGATCTGAACAGGAGCCAAGGCTTCCCCAACACAGCTTTGCTGCTGTTGCACAGAAATTGCTGTTTGGCAGGACACTAAGTGAAACCAAGCAGGCACTTCCCAGCTAAACCACTATGTTCTTAGCCTGGAAATGTTTTTCTATGTGTAGCTCATACACAGTCTGCACATGGGAGCATCTCCCACCATGAAATAACATTCTTTGCTAATTAGAAGCACTTTCCTGAAGAAAAAAAAAAGGTTATTCAAAGCTAAGGGAGGTAGAAAGAAGCTCTTAGTCTAGGTCAGGGAAAGGAAATGAGGAAGGAAAGGGAAAAGGAAAAGAAAAAGGAAGGGAAAAGAAAAGGAGAAAGGAAGGGGAAAGGAGGGGGAAGGGGGAAGGGGAAAGGGGAAAGAGGAAGGGCTTCATTAAAGCCAAATTCAATCTCATTTCTTTAAGAATTCCTCCCTGATCACTATTTCCTGTGTCTACATTTCCATCCAATACAAGGATCTCATCCAGTTTAATTCTGCTTGGAAAGCTGATGGAGATGTGTCAGCGACAGCAGGGCTTTGCCTCTATCCAGGCAGGCTGAAAAATGAAATAGCTCTGAAGAGACCACTCCTTGTAGTACTCCTAGAAGTCCTTAAAAACCTTCAGCTCCTGCAAGATTGTCCATCCAAAATGTGAAGCAGCTCAGAAAAAAGAATTTGCCTTTTCCATGTCTTGTTTCACGTCTGGATCTACACCACCTATCTCTTCAAGGATCTCACATCTCCATCCCTAGGCTCTCCTTGCACCAAGCTGCCTGTTTGGCAAGGGCCAACACAATTGCCTCAGTCCCATTTATCTTTTAGCAATCAGGAGAATTAATTAAAACACCACTGATATCAACGCCCTCTTGGCTGGACCAGTTTATGGGCACTGAGACAAGAAGGAGGGGAAAGGACTGAAGGGAGCAAGGAAGGGATAAAGCAGCAGCTCATCTGTCCTCAGGCAGGTGAGGCTGCAAACATCAACCACAGAGCCAGGGAAGCACAACCCACCTGTCCCTGATACAGAAATTTTGCCATTATTTGGCATTGTCTCACAGTAAAAGCAGAAATTCAGCTGTACCAAAACCATCAGCAACAGTTTTATTGTTTTTACATTCATCATTTGAGCTTCTGTACTGAGGTCTGGTCTCACTCCAGCCCTCATCACCTCAGTGTTTGGGAAACTCTCCTCAGCCTGGCCTTGCATTGAGGATTTATTGTGTTTTGACCTCTTTGAAGTCAGCTTTACTCTTGTTTTCCTCTTCATCACAGTTATTTAAGGGAACTTTTCCCATCTAATCCAAGCAAAACCCTTGCATTTAACAGCTGGAAATCCAAGTTAATTTACCCATCTCAAAGGGCTCCACAAAACCACAATTAAAAACACATCCTCCAATTGGAGGTGCATCCTCAGACCCACAGACAGGTGAGACAGGAGCAGCACAGGAATCCCCCACACCAGGATCCTGTTGGAAAGGAGCAGACAGGAAAGGACAAAAGAAAAAGCAGAAGAGACCTCCCTGGAAGAAAAGTGACGGAGATCTCCCTCTCCACAACAGCAGCTTTCCATCACCTCCCCTTATCCAGGTTTGTTCTCAGTTGTGCCATTTCAGGCACAATTTCCCAAGGATAAAATATTTATTTCAGCAGCCCAGAGGTGACAGGAGCACAGGGGTTTGTCCATCCCGACACACAGCCCAAGGTGAGGGTTGGCTTTTGGGGGCTGCTGTGCTCACAGAAATCTGAGATGAGATTCCCAGCAAGGGCTACTGAAAAGGGCTCTGTCCAGCCTGTTCTTGTAGCATGACATTTTACAAAGTTAACCATGTGCTTTCCAAATTTTTAAATTAAATTTTGTCTTTTATTTCACTTTTAAATTAATTTAAATTTTTAAAATTTTAACTAATTTCCATGTTATTTCTTTTAGCTTCATCTGATACCACCCCACCTGAGAGCAATTTTGCTAGGAAACTTCTGCACTGGAGAGCACAGAAAATGTTATCAGCTTGCTCAACTTTCTCTGCCTCAAACCCATGAAGATCTCCACAGTGTGCCCCCTAATGATGTGGCGACTGCCAGGAAAACCAGGCTAGAGAAGCTGCAGGGTTCCCCCCACCCTGCTATGGCCCCTCAATAATAACCCAAAGCTTTATGGGGTTCCATGAACTCCAGGAGCTGGAAGTTTCAGCTACCACAGGGCTCACCAAGGACAGGCACTGCCCAAGCCTCAGGGATTTGCTTCTGGCCATGGTTTTCCTGCTTCTGAGCCTTTCATATAGAAGAGAAAATTTAAAATGCAGCATTTGTGTGACAGTGTTCACAGGGGTCCGAGGATGAGGGAAAAGACAAGGATCTGACTCCATGTTTCAGAAGGCTGATTTAATTTTTTTATGATATATATTATATTAAAACTATACTAAAAGAATAGAAGAAAGGATTTCATCAGAAGGCTGGCTAAGAATAGAAAAAGAAAGAATTACAACAAAGGCTTGTGGCTTGGACAGAGAGTCCAAGCCAGCTGGGCTGTGATTGGCCATTAATCAGAAACAACCACATGGGCCAATCACAGATGCACCTGTTGCATTCCACAGCAGAAGATAACCATTGTTTACATTTTGTTCCTGAGGCCTCTCAGCTTCTCAGGAGGAAAAATCCTAAGGAAAGGATTTTTCATAAAAGATGTCTGTGACACATTTGGCCTTGCACCACCTCAGGAGAACATCAGTCCAACATCATGGGAAGTTACCGTTCCACAGAATCATGGAATCCCAGGATGGTTTGGGTTGGAAGGGACCTTAAAGCCCATCCAGTGCCACCCCTGCCATGGCAGGGACACCTTCCACTGTCCCAGGGTGCTCCCAGCCCTGTCCAGCCTGGCCTTGGGCACTGCCAGGGATCCAGGGGCAGCCCCAGCTGCTCTGGGCACCCTGTGCCAGGGCCTGCCCACCCTCACAGGGAACAATTCCTAATTCCCAAACTCCCATCCATCCCTGTCCTCTGGCAGTGGGAGCCATTTCCTGTGTCCTGCCCCTCCATCCCTTGTCCCCAGTCAATCTCCAGCTCTCATGGAGCCCCTTCAGGCCCTGCAAAGGGCTCTGAGCTCTCCCTGGATCCTGCTCTTCTGCCATACCAGGTTGTCACTATGCTGCAGGTGTTTGCCAAGCCCTGAATCCAGGGAATCCAGCTGGGGGATGTTGAACTGGGAGCTGTGTTTGTGTCCCTGGATGAGCTGAGCAGTCCCTGCCCCTCCTGTGTGCCTCCTTTCCCTGCTGGTGACTGAAGTGACTCCTGAGACCTCCTGAGCTCTGTGCTTACCTTGAGGAATGCTAGGGGAAATCTGCTCCTACAAAAATCAGGTCCTGGCTGAAGTGAAGCAGCACTAACAGACTCCAGTATAAACCTGTAGGGGGACAGAATATAAACAAATAAAAGTAGTATAGAAAGTAATCTTACCCCCCTAAAGAATTGTAGCTGGGTTAATTATTAAAGATTAGCAGCAGGCCTGATTTTAACACGCCACAGCTGTAGCCAACAACAAGAGTGTTATAAAAGAGTAGATTGGTTGGCTGAGGGGAACTGGAGTCAGTTGGCTACTGAGGGGATAAGGAAGAGTTGGTGCCTGAGAGGAGCTGCTATGGGAAACATCAAGGAGGTACAAAACTCTAGCAATATGGAACCCTTACAATGTAATGATAACTGAACTTTTACACTATAATGCCAACATAAACCAGTCAAGGACAGGCTTGCCTGAGGTACTAAACCCCAATTCCAGAACCACATTCCCAGGGGAGGCACTGCTGATGCTGTGGGGCTGGAATGGCTCTAGTCCATCCCCTCACCCTCCCTCATGCTCCAGTTTCCAAATAAACCCCAGCAGCCTGTTGCTTTAGTGCACCCAGGTCTCCCCCATAAAAACAAGCTTTATGAGCACTTTGCATGATCAATACCATCTTGTGTTCCTCTCCAAAGCCTTGGCCAGTGTCAGAAAGAGGGATGGAGGTCAGGGCAGCGAATTCAGTGCCTGGAACAGCAAAGCACCGCCTCCAACAACAGCAGGGTGCAGGGGGGGCTCTGGCAGCCTCTGCTGAGCTGCCCCAGCTTGTGCTCATTTACAGGTTTGTCCCTTTTCCCGTAAGGCTTTTCAAGATATTTATATCTGCATAAACTGGGCTTTGCTGGAAGGGATTGAGCATTGCTAATGAGTCAACAATAAAATGCATTTGCTTCATTTGGTGCACCGACTATTTCATTTGGAATGATTTAGTACATGGTGTAATTTCTGTTTCCAAACACTGCTGCCTGCTTAGGGGTTCCCACAAGAGGTTCGTTCATTAGTGAGAGTAGGTATAAACAGGGAACTCTGAAAATGCTCCCTGTGTGAGGCCAGGAGAAGGAATGAGGTCAAGATGCTGTTGTATCTTGTGGGAAAATGAGGTTAGTTTATTAAAGTTATAATCTGTCACCGTCATATTCTCTGGAAAAATCCCTTTGCCCAGGATTTTTCTCCTGGGAAGCTGAGAAGCCTCAGAGGAAAGGAAAACAATTCTTCTCTCATTTGCTTCTCCTGTGTTGTGCTCACATGTGGAATGTGTTTGGAGATTGTTTACCCACAGGTGATTGTTCCATTGCATTCTGCTGTGAATTGTTTTCACTCTTTGGCCAATCAGGGCCAAGCTGTGTCAGGACTCTGCAGAGAGTTGCCAGTTTTCATTATTATCATTTTAGCATTCAGTAAGTATCCTTTCTGTATTCTTTTGTATAGTTTAGTATTCTTTAATATAATATAGTATCATAAAATAATAAATTAGCCTTCTGAGAACATGGAGGCAGAGTCATCCTTCCTTCCTTTCTCAGGGGTCCCTGAAAATACAAGAATAATCCACACTGTGAGCTTAGATCTCTGCTTAGAGCTCTGCAAAGCTCTGCAGAGGCACCAGCTCTGGGGGAAAATTCAAATGTCCCTTTGCCACGAGCTCAGCACTGTGTGCACAAACATCTCTGTGCTTCAGTGTGCAAGTGGTGGGGTCACCCTGGGGACAGGGATGGCAAAACTCACACTCTGAGTGTTTCTGTGAGGAACTGTCCTGCAGGCAGGAAGCAAAGCACTCACCAGGCCCTGCAGGGATCCATGGCACACACTCTGCCCACTGGAATCCACCCACTGAGGGAAGGCTGAGCAGGGACTACAGGAGAAGAAGGAAGTCAATGGACTGGAGGCAGGATGCTCTGACTCTGATCATCTCATGGCAGAGAAAAAGAGAAGAAAATAACAACAATAATAATGTTCTATGTAAACAATGCAAAAATCCTACAGGACTTAACAGAAGACAGCAATAGGAATTTTGGGGGTGATTCAGAAATACTAAAGATTGATTTTGTAGTGGGTGAAGTCAACCTCCATCTGGGTTTTTTGAGCAAGACATGAGCTCCTAAAAACTGTCCCTTTGCCAGGAGATCCTCACTAAAAAGCTCCATTCTGGGCACAGATTTCCATGGATTTCCAAACAGCACTGTGCTCCAGAGAACCTGGGTGATCAGGGCCTGAGCTTTACAGGAGCACAGAACACAACAGCTGAGGCTTGGAAATAGATTTCCCACCCTGGTTTTGTATTCAGACAGCACCATACCACAATTAGTCATAGTTTCTTTCAGAAAACTCAGGTCAGGAGCCTGAAATACAGATTCTCATTATCATAGGGACCTTGCAAGTCAAGCCTCTGACTTTTTCTGGCTGCTTTGACCTCCAAGCTTTTCCTTTCACCACTTTTCTCTGGATTCTGGCTTGCCAGCTGGGATTTTGCAATACTTTCCCTCTCCTCCTTGCAGCTGCTCCTCTCCTCTTCCTGCTCTGGGACACACAGCCAAAGTTCTTGGAATAGCCAGCCCCTGGTGAACACTCCTTGGCACTTGGAAGGGAAGAACTTGTAGCCAGCTGGCTTTGGAAAGCACAGTGAAGGATGCAGCCTCCTCACTTGGAGGAGAGGGGATTTAGGACAGTGAGTTCCATGGATCTGTAGGAAGGAAAGAGCCAGGAAGGAAGAGGTGACCTCACAAGGCAAGGCCAAGCCAGAAGGAAATGCCTTCTGATGGTGACAGAAATGGGATAGGAGCACCCAGGAGGAAGAACTTTGGCACACACACAGCTGAAGGAACAGGGGATTGCTCATGCAAGAGGAACTTACAGGGTTGGAAGCAAACGTTATTGGAGCAGCCAGGCCAGAACTGTGGAGTTTCCCAGCTATCCCTATGACAAGGCAATCCCAGGGAGGAGTCTCAGGCAAAGCCAGGCTGGTGCTACCCCTCAACAAATCCACCCAGTGCATCCAGACACCATCCAAAACCCCAGCTCTGCCCTTTCCATCTGTGACTCTCGGTGTGGCAGCTGCATCACCCAGCAGATGTGGAAACATCCCCACAGCCCTGCAGGCACTGCTGGCAGCAGGAACCAGCCCTGGGTGTTTCTTGGGAGGTGACTTTTCTACAGAAAGGGCACCAGTGCCATGGTCTAGTTTATGAGTGTCCTAGATTGCAATGCAATGTGAGTTCTGTCCCCACCTGTCAGAGCTGGGGCAGCTCTCTGCTGTTCCTGGGGCAGTTTCTTTTCTCTCTCCCACAGCCAACCCTCCCTCCAGGAGATCTCTGCTGTCCATGGCCACTGAGTGTCCCTGCAGGGCTGATCCAATCCCAGCATCCCATGGGGAGATGCTCCGCCCAGGGGAGGAGCCAAGCATTCCTACCTGGATCCAATCTGAGCCTGGCACAGCACAGCAGCCTTTGCCCCCTGCATTGCCAGAGGAGCAGCTTTCTGCTGCCCTGCATGGCCAGAGGGAGCCCAGGCCCATCTGCAGCAGCCCTGGAGCTGCAGAGGAAAACTCCCCCCTTGTGCAGGATCCCTGCTGCAGCAGAGCCACAGCTGGCACTGCAGGAGGGCTGAGCCCCCCTGGGATGGGGCTGGGACACCCCCTGACACACAGGGGACAGGGCCTGTGATCACTCTGGCACAGTTGGTTTGTATTATAGCATTGTTTATTTTATTTTTAAAATTTTTTCTTCCCTAATAAAGAACTGTTATTCCTCCTCCCACATCTTTGCCCCCCCCTTTTTTTCAGATTTATTATAATTTGTGGGGAGGGACTTTACATTTTCCACTTCAGGGAAGACTCCTGCCTTTCTTAGCACACACCTACCTTTTCAAACCAAGATAATGAGGAGATGTTAGGTCATAGGTTGGACTGTATGATCTTAAAGGTCCTTTCCCAACCTGGCTCATTCTGGGATTCTCAGGGGCCAGGTTGCAGGAGCACAGGGTCAGTGTGAGGTGTGAGCTGCTTTTTTTTCAGTGTTTGTACCATGATCCCCTCCCTCTGTGCCTGCACCCAGCTTAGCCCAGCTCCTGCTGCCCTGGAAGAAGTATTCCTTTGGAAATGGCTGGCAAGGGAGAAGGTTTTTACAGGCAAGCTGCAGTTTGGGACTGGGATCCCACCCCGTGCCAGGCTTATGATGCCTCCTGAACTTGCTCTTATGTGATTTCTAAAACATCCTTTTTTCTCAACACCACTTGGCTTTGTTATTTTTAAAGTGAGCACAACTCACCAAGAGCAGGGGGAAGGGAACAAACCCACTGTTTCCTGCAATCTAAGCTACCAATTTTTAAACCCACCTATTTTTCTGATTCCAGAGGCATATTAAGACATTTTGCAGCTGAATACTTTTCAAAGTTACCAAGGAACACCAAAACCCAGCAACTTGGCATTTGAGTAAATAATCCAAAATATGACAAATAACATGAGAAAACTATGTTTTTCTACCCAAATCCCCAAAGAAAACTAAAAATGGGCAGAGTAAGGAAGTGTGAAAATGATACCATGGACACTGTGGGCACAGCAGAGATAAAAATGTTCAAAGAAGATCCACCACAGGATATACAAAGACAAAAATGAGAAAAACTAAGAAGTTAGGATGTTCCCTTTATTCCTTGATTCTTGCAGACAAGCTGGGAGCTGTAGAGGAAAGGGAATATCCCCCATGCAGACACTCTCTGGGAGGAACTGCAGGATTCAGCTCCTGGAGTTCTGTGATTTCACCTGCTATTATTACTGCCAACTTTCATTTTCCAGTGCCTGCAACTGCAAAAAAACCTTCCAAAAGCATTTCAGTTTCCCCAAAATTCTGTGTCTGCCTCACTGCCAGTCCAGAAAGAATTGGAAAAACTCAGGTTTCTGTTTTTGTGGTCAGACTTGTCCACAGCAGTCCTGCCCACAGGCTCTGGGACCCTTCCAGATGAAGAGGATTAAAAAAGCAAGGTAGAGTAGCATCATCATCATTATCATCATTATTATTGTTATTGTCATTTCTCACTTTATTTCTTTAATTTAATTTCATGCTTCCCTTTTGTTTTGTTGGTGTTTTGTGCACTGGCACATTTATAATCAGTCATTATTCTGGTTGATGGAGAATGCACAATGTTTTAGGAGTGATATGACATTTACATTCACTTATGAGTTATTAGATGTCTCCTTAGGAGCAATGAAGAATTCAGATCTTGACATCTTCTATTTTGCATATCACTAAGGTTCCCTTGGAGCTGCTTCCCAGTTATTCATAGAGTGGCAGAATCACAGAATGGTTTGGGTTGGAAGGAACCTCAAGGCTCATCTCATTCCAACCAGGGAATCTTCCACTGGGACAGGTTGTTCTTACCCTGGGACAGAGGCAACCCCACCTTCCTAGCATAATAAGAATAATAATTCCAGCATCCATCCCATAATTTACATTGCAATGCAGATGTAAAACATAGTTCTGCATCTTTTTTCGTGGGAGCAATGTATTTTAAGTCAAGGATTCCACTCCTGTGAGAAAGAACTGCTCAAGGTTGTAAAAACAGATCTTGGATGCATTGTAAAGGAGAATTATAGTGGTATTTAACTCTCAGTTATAAGCTGGAGCCTACAGAGTAAAGAAGCAGGTACTGTTCTCACTTAATAAAAAATTCCTGTCATTCCCAGCCCTGGCAGTGGGAAATGCTGGGTCCTTTGATCCTGCTGCTCACCCAACCCACCCTGGCAGCTCCCAGGGAATTCTGCCACGGGATCAACCCCGCACATCCCTGCCTGGCGCTGCACAGGGGCTCTGGGGGGACAGCAGCTGTGTCCTGGTGAAAGGAGCTGCCCCATCCCTACAGGATCCTGTACAGAGGGATTGAGGACAGGCAGAGACAGAACTTACAAGAGCAGGACACGACAAGAGTAAATGGCTCCACACTGCCAGAGGGTTGGATGGGATATTGGGAAGGAATTGTTCCCTGTGAGGGTGGGCAGGCCCTGGCACAGGGTGCCCAGAGCAGCTGTGGCTGCCCCTGGATCCCTGGCAGTGCCCAAGGCCAGGCTGGACAGGGCTGGGAGCAGCCTGGGATAGTGGAAGGTGTCCCTGCCCATGGCAGGGGTGGCACTGGATGGGCTTTAAGGTCCTTTCAATCCAACCCATTCTGGGATTCTGTGATCCCTGCAGATATTTGAACATCCTCTCATCCCAAAGTCTGTGAAGTTAAAAGAGTGGTTCTATATGACATCTTCTTAAAAAGCTTCCTTCGGGGGAAACTGGGATCTCCATTTAGGCCCTGTGTCCTTTCAGTAGTGCAAAAACCCTCAGAGAAAACAATCTCCAGTGTCTGCCTTCTCCTCGGGGTTAAACTACACAAAGCTTTCAACAGAGGCACTTAAACCCCAGGTGGCAGAACGAAAAGCACACCCAGACACCATCCAGTGTCCCTTCATCTCCCTGTGCTCCTGCACAGAGGCAGCAGCGTTCCCAGCGCGGCTGTGCAGGGACACGGCTCCAGGCAGGCTGAGACCCAGCTCAGCACAGCCCTGCCTATGGTGCCAGCACACAGCAGCACTGCCTTGGTTTGAAAAGATAGGTGTGTGCTAAGGAAGGCAGGAGCCTCCCCTGAAATGGAAAATGTAAACCCCCTCCCTCTACAAATTATTATAGTTTTGAAATTAAGGGGCTCTCCGGCAAAGATATGGGAGTAGGAATAACAGTTCTTTATCAGGGAAGAAAATTAAAATAAAATAAACAATGCAGCAATACAAACCAACCCTGCCAGAGTGATCACAAGCCCTGGCCCCTGTGTGTCAGGGGGTGTCCCAGCCCCATCCCATGGGGGCTCAGCCCTCCTGCAGTGCCAGCTGTGGCTCTGCTGCAGCAGGGATCCTGCACAAGGGGGGAGTTTTCCTCTGCAGCTCCAGGGCTGCTGCAGATGGGCCTGGGCTCCCTCTGGCCATGCAGGGCAGCAGAAAGCTGCTCCTCTGGCAATGCAGGGGGCAAAGGCTGCTGTGCTGGGCCAGGCTCAGATTGGATCCAGGGAGGAATGCTTGGCTCCTCCCCTGGGCGGAGCATCTCCCCATGGGATGCTGGGATTGGATCAGCCCTGCAGGGACACTCAGTGGCCATGGACAGCAGAGATCTCCTGGAGGGAGGGTTGGCTGTGGGAGAGAGAAAGAAAACTGCCCCAGAGAGCTGCCCCAGTTCTGACAGATGGGGACAGAACACACATCCCCATTTCCAACCTCAGACAAGCTCTTTGACAAAAGTAATTTTTCTCCTTCAGACAATGTTCTCCAGCCCTCTCTGCTGGTCCGTGGATGTGATTTGAGCCACTGCTCTCCCAGAGGAGCACTGGAGCATCCCTGCTGCAGGCTGGGGGTGCTGGGAGCAGCACTGTGATCACCACAAACAATAGGGGGAACCATGGGCAAACAGAGAGCTGGGACTGGGGGCAGGGCACAGAGGAGAAGTGTGGGAAATGGACTTGGAGAAAATCATTGCTACTTCAATTTCAATTAATAACATAATAACAAATATTAATACTATCAAACATACAACCTTACAAAACAAAGCCACTGTCAATTTTCTTTTACTAACACATAAACATAATTATAAAAACCTTAAAAACTTATATTATATAAATTTATCTAACCATTCGAAATCCATGCACAAAGAACTTCAAAAACTAAAAAATTTAATTAATCAAATTAAAACAAACAATAAATCATAATTAAAGAACTTACTTTAAAAAAATGTACACCTTAACTAAAAAAACTTTACAAAGTAAATTTGTATACATTATTATAATCACAATATTAATTATAATAATACCTTATATACTACACTATACACCACAATCAATAAATAGAGAAGGAGAAGCAGCTCCAGGCATAATGCTCTTGTCAAGCAGGTCATGTCCAAGTGATCCTTTCCCTGCTGTTTAGGTATGGAAGAGGCTTTTCTCCCCCAAACCAGTCTGGCCACAGCTCTCTCTGGCTGTGTACCAAAAGCTGGCAGCAGTCTAAGCAGGTAAAAATTTAAACCAGTCTTACGAGGTAAAATTTAATTTAGTTGTCCCTCATCCTGCTTCCATTTCTCAAGACCCTGCAAAGAAGAGGACACACAAACCACAGCTTTTAGAGCCAAGAAAATACTGCTAAATGTTCCCACAAACTTCCCATTAAATGAACTTTGGTCCTTCAGAAGACCCCCTTTGCTTTTTAGTTATTATTATTATTACTTAGAAGCACTTCACAGGCAACCTTATCCAGCCAGACCTTACTTCAATATCCACAGACAGCAGATTTGGAGCCTGAAGGTCCAGAGAATACAAGGAGGGTGGGCCATGCAACAGGGGTGCATAAACAGAAATGGGGACTAGCTAGGAATACTCCTTCAAAATAAAATGAAACTGTTTGAAATAGTTCATTCAAAATAAGGAAAATAGGTCAAGGACAAGCATTGGTTAAAAAGGAAATAAACTCTTCCAGAGGAGCTGTGGCTGCTCCATCCCTGGAAGTGTCCAAGGCCAGGTTGGATGGGGCTTGGAGCAGCCTGGGATAGTGGAAGGCAGCACAAGGTGGTCTTTGAAGTTCCTCTTTATCCAAACCACTCTGGGATTCTTGGATAAGAAGGAAAAAAAAACCCAAAAAACCTTAGGAAAATTTTTGGAAGAGCTGACTCTAATGGGAACAGACACAGATCAGAACTAGAGAGCAGCCCAGGGTGGCTGAGCAGAGATCTCACTAAAAATTCATCCCTAATTCAGATTTAGGTAGAAACTCGGGAGGAACCCTGTGCAAGATTGGAACTTGAGGCAGAAGGATCAAAAGCGCACAAATTAATGATCACCCCCCTGACTGCAGGAGGAGGGGATGGAACAGAACCCACACCTTGGCATCAGCCCAGGTGGAGATCTGCATCCAGGAAACAAAAAAAAAAAATCCCAAATTCTAACCAGTTGTTTATTATCCTTACATTAATAGCAGATCTCTGTTCAGGGAGTCACTGCTGTGCCCCTGTTTGTTGATGGTGATTTTCTCCTTGGAAGCAGCAGAGGCAGCAGTCCCTGGCCCCAGTACAAAACTCTGCACAGTTGCTCAGTCATAGGACTGAGTAATAAATTCAGCTCCAGTTTCTTCACAAACTGAGCTCACAAGTTGTGCTTGAAGGGTTTAAAGAGAAAACCTGACACTGTTGGAATCAGTAGTTGGTATTTTTTCACTGCCTACCCTAATAACCCGGTAACTATTGTAATTATGTATGTATTTATTTATTCATAAGCTAAATGCTGTAGGCAGAAGAGGTCTAAGCCAAGGCTTTCCCCAGAGTTCATTTAGCTTGAGTATCAGCTGTTTATGGCCCACAGAGCTTGGTCAGTCACCTGATTCTACATTTGCACCCTCTTTTGCTGCCAGAGATGTTGTGAAACTGTGCAAAATCCCCCAAGATCACATGCTGGGCATCAGAGAGCTTCTCCTCCAGCTTTTACCCACACAGCTGCATGTCACTTCTTGTAATTCCCATTAATATTCAAACACTCCGTTTCTCACAGAACTTTCCACAAACACAATTTACTTCTATGAATGCTGATGAGGAATGGACAGAATGGATCAGAAAATGCTAGAAAATTTGTTATTTTGATTGGAATGAGTGTTCCCACACATTGTTCCATTCATTCAGGCACACACTTGCAGAAGTCATGATTTTTATTATAAATTGGCTTTAGTTTCCTGTGTTTACTGAACCCACCTTTGTGCTGAGCACTACAAGCAGCAAAGTCAACACGACACCATTAGCAATAATTACAGCTCAGATTTGGCACCAAAATCACTCTGACTCTGGCAGCTGCTGCAAAATATGCCAGTCAGAGAGCTTCACCTCCCAGGCACTGCAAGTTCCCTCTCCAAAAGTGCAGCAGGCAGGACCTGATCTGTGGAGAGCCTGGTTTAAGCATGGCTTAAAGAAAGAGGCCATGAAGGTATTCAGCTGAGGGAAATATAGAAGCCTGCTGTAAAGCAGCCTTTCCCAGGCTTGATCCTGTAAATAATTAAGGTTCTCAGCCACCTTTTATATAAACAACAAGATTCTCAGACCGTTCTGTCCTTGGCTGCTACTGGGAACAGACGGCCAGTCTGGGAACAGATATGAAGGTTTTGAGAACTTTTCATATCATGGTGAGAGCACTGATCTTGGTTTCAATAAACTAACTTCAGGTATTGTAAACAAAAGGAGGAGCTGAAGTTTTCTCTACAGCCTATCGGGAGCTCAGATTTTGCAATATGCATGAAGTGAATTAACACTGTTATAAAAAGTGCCTAGTTGATTAATAAATTGGAGTCAGATGCTGATCAAACGAGGATGGGTCTCTCCCTTCACTTCAACACTGATCCCTGCAAAATCCCTTCCCTGTTCTGCATCCCCCTGAATTGTCACCTGGCCACTTCCAAGGCAGGGAAGAGACACCACCCAAGGCTTCTGAGAGATCACTCAGGAGGAGAAGAACCTGAGCAGCAGCAGGATCATTACCTTGGAATGAAGAAATTAGATGTTGGTTAAGAAAGATCATCAGCACTTCTGGGCTGGGACCAGCCCTGTGCTGGGCAGGCTGGGACACCTGCACAGATTCTTCTCAATCATCTGCATAAAAACTAAATTTCAATTATTTTATTCATCCTGGAGAATGCTGAATTACATCCCCTGGGGCTCCATCTCAGGACACAGTTTCTATCATTGTCATTACTGCTTTGTAATAAAGGAATGGGACTATTGTTGGGTTAAGAACCATTTATTGTTTAGATAAACATCAATCTCAGAGATTTTAAAGGAGTAAGCAGTTGGTCATAGTTTAAAATAGTTGCAAATTCTTTGTAATAAGACAATATATAACTTGGTAATCTAACAAACAATTGCTGCAAGGTTTATTTTGCTTTTCTAACTTACCACTTTTATTCACTTCTGTTGCAACCTAATAATAACCTAACCTAACCTATTTAACCTAGTAATAATAACCTAACCTATTTTAACACTTATATGCTTCCATTATAACTTTTAAACTCTCAGCTTACTCTACACAATCACATTACTATTCTATAGAATCTTACCCAATACAATTTCTTATTTATTTAAGGTATAAGAAATAAATATACCCTTATTATAAGAAATAATATACCCTTATTTACAACTATAGAAACATAAGTTTATGATTTTTCTACTTAATGTCTGTGTACTTGTACATCAAGCCAAGCTCCCTCCAAGGTTGCAGATCAAACCCTCCTGGCTCTGTGGAGGTTTCTCTCTTTCCATTTCCCACAAGTTCCCAAACACATTTCAGCATGTGCTGAAATAGTTACTAGGCAAGACAAGGTACCTGGAATCCCAGTTAATCAGCCAGGCAACCTCCTGAAAATAGCTGATAGAAAATAGCTGCTAACCAAGCACCTGCAGGGACTGTGCTGGCAGGGGCAGGGCAGCTCCTGCACGCACAGTTCATTAACAGGAATTGCATCCCACATAACCAGAGGTGGATTTAGAACACACAGACAGTGCCCAGCTTCTGAGATCCTGACTTTGCCAACTCACAAATGCCCCCAGCTCATGGATTCTTATAAAAAGTAAAAGCTGAGAAGAAAAAATATCCTCCAGTCCAGCAGCACTGATTCCTCACCCAGTTAATCAGCAGGATTTGGATGTTCTGACCCACAGCAAGTCCTCCAGCCAGGCTATAATGAGGAGCAGCAGAAAGCTGCTGGAGTTCTGCAGGACTTGCAGGACAAAGGGCTGGGGATGATTACCAGTTGTTTACTAGGCAGCAAAGATAAGTGCCTGATTAATGCCTCAGGATACTCCTTGCCATCCCCAGCCTCTCCTCAAGCCCTCTCCAGCCCTTGCCCATGTTCTGCTCTGTGATTCTCAGCACATCCTCCCAAACCACCTCCCACACCTGCCTCTAGCCCCCAGCTCCTACCTATCCTCCCTTTTCCCTGCTCCTCCTCCATAACCAAGCCCCAAAAGGCTGATTTTGTTGGCAGCTTCCTGCCCAATCTGGAACAAAAGTTGCCTCCAGCCACCCAGCAGCTCCCAGCCTGAAAGGACTCTCCTAAATATACATTTAATCTATTCCTTGTGCTTCCTCTAATGCAAATGCCCCCTTTGCAGACAGTATCAGTGCTCAGGCACCTGTCACCATCAAGTTGCTTTCCCCATGTGCTGAGCCCAAGCCCTCACTCAGCTCAGGCTGCATTTTAAAGCTATATTTGGATTTTTCCCAGCCTGCACATTCTCCTCCTGTGTCACCCACCCCATGGCTCTGGTTCCAGCTTCCACCAGGCCTTGGGAATTGGGTGCACATTCCCCAGTCCTGGATTAGCCTGAGCCAAAGGCTAATGGCCCATCCCACCCAGCTCCTCAGTGCCAGCACTGCTGGGCCTTTGTCACTGATTTGGGTCCTGTTTATCTGCCGGGCAAATGGGGGAGGTTTAACCCTTTCAGCCCTTTGGTCTGGGCTCTGCTCCTTGCCTTGCCAGCACTGGAAGAGGGTGAGAGCACATCCTGCTCCAGAAACAGCACCCAGTAGCTGTTGGAGATCTAGACAACTAATTTAGAGCATTAAAAGCAAGATTCCAACCTGACCAGCAAATAGTTAAAGATTTCAAATGCCTGTTTTACAGTTTGCTGCTAATGGGGATGGCAGGATCCTGCCACTTCAAGAAGCAGCCAGTTCTCTTCACTTTCACACAAAGCAGGCTCTTGGTCCCAGTTTTCCTAAGATCAGCACACACTGAGGACAAGCCCTGCCATGCCCTGCCTTCTGTGCTGGACTTGGGCTGGACTCACAGGGCTGACTCTCACTCCTCTTTCTCCTCGCTGCCAGAGAGCTTTGGCAGCACCAGAGTCACACTTCATCCCAAAGCAGCAGGATCCATGAAGCAGGCAGGGCTCAGCAGGAGATGCAAAGGTAAGAGCTGAAATGAGAGATGCAGGACTCCAGGCAGCTCTCCAAAATGCAGTTTGTTGTATCCAAGGTGTTACAACAGCCCAGGGTGGTGGGTGACAGAGCTGTGCCCACAGCTGTCAGCTCCAGCTGCAGGCAGGCCTGGAGACCCTTTGGTTTTGGTTACATTGCATTATAGACTTTTCTTTGCTGAGCATCTTCATACAGTAGAACCAATTTATACCTTAACTTTTATCTATAACCTATCATAACTACTGTAATTACCATATTCATGTTACTGTTCTCCAATCACTAAAAGTCAGTACATTACAGTTTAAGCTAGAAGTTGTTTTTCAGTTTTCTTGCAGTGGAAAATTCTGACACCTTTTTTCTACTTGCCACATTTGCTGACTTTTTAGCCTGTGCTCTCTTTCTATTTGGTAAAAATATCTTCTTATTCGGGGTGGGTTTGTCCTTTGCTCTAAGCCATAGAAACCCCTTCTGACTAACACACCCTTTGCCTCCTTGGTTATCCAGTAAGACGGGCTCAGCAATTCTTTTCTTGTATATCAAAACTTGCTTCCATCTCTATTCCTTCTTCAGATTCTACATTCAAAAATGTTTCTGCTAAGCACACATATCTGTGGGACTTTCTTGTCAAACTTTCATCCTTCCCAACAAGAAGGAAATCACAGCTCTGATAGACCTGGCCCATGGCAGTGGCAGCCACAGGGTCTCTGCTCTTCCTCCTCCTCCTCCTCACCCAAAGTGCCTGGGCTCAGCTGGCTCTGCAGAGGCTCCTCTGGGCCACCTCCCACTCTGCTGTGGGTGGCAGCTCTTCCCAAAGGGAAATCGGCAGGGGAAGATGCTGCTGGTGGTGGTTCTGGCCAAGCTACTCAGGTTCCTCATCCCTGTGACCCCAGCACATCAAACTGTACCCAACACCCTGAGGGGGGACAGGATGGCCAGCTCAGAGCTGCCCATGGTGGCCCACACCCTGGGGGGCACAATATGGGCCAGGGAAAACCCCTCCTAAACCGCAAACTCTGCTTTGAGTTTTGGGCTCCAGTCCATGTTCTGCCTCAGCTGAGAGGCCATGGAGCCCAGCAATGTGTGAGGGAGCCAGAGTGAAGACAGAGCCAGAATGCCTTGGGAAAACACCATTGTAAAACTTAAGAGTGAGAAACTGACACAACTCCCCATTATTCTTTGCTTTCCAATGCAAATATACCGTTGTCAGTCAACTGCTGTTCATTCCCCAATTCTAGAAAATACTGTACCCCCTGTTCCCCCATTGGTTCCTCTGAAGGACCACTCCCACTTCACTCCCTGATTGGTGCAGCCCATGTTACCCCACTTCAGCTCCTCCCCTGACTCCCTTCCCTATTGGATGGTTTGCATCCTGAGCCCGCCTGCCTTCCCCCAGTTATATACCCTGGTCCTTCCCTTTTTTTTGGCTCTTTGCCACTGGTTCCCTTCAGCAGAAGTTGTGTTCCTGTCTGCTCCTGCCTCTACCTTATCTGCTTGAATTCCTCTTACCATCACCTTACCTGGACCCTCAGATCTATCCTCGATAAACTCTGCTGGATTTACTCTGCAAAGAGCCCTCTCATCTTTCTGGTGAGGCTTCAATAACTCCATCTGGGCTCGGGTGTCTGGTGAGCTGGGGGAGATTTTGGTGCTGCAGGCACCCCAACAGCATCTGCCCGGGGAAGCTGCACAGCCACCCACAGCTGGCGCCCGAACAGGGACCCTGGGCTGGTGTCCAGTCCCAGAGAGCATCTCCTGAAGATTCACAGCAAAGCCTAGGACTCTTCAGGGAGATGTTGGAATCAATCTGCTCCTGCCTGCCTTGACAGGAAAATCCAAGAGGATCCAGCACGGTGATCCTGAGGCCACAGAGATGCAGCAGGAACCCAGCACTCAAGATATTTTTGCTTTGGCCAGCCTTTGTTTCAAAAGAAAACCACACCTTCCACAAATGATTGGAAACCAGGTGGAAAAATCTCCAAAGGAATAGGCAGAGCTGCTTCAGATTAATGTTCATGAGGAGCACTTTATTTCCTTCATACCCCACATATTCAGATGTATAACTTCCAGGGGAAATTTGGGGAAGTGTCTTCTTGTGTGGTGAGCAGACACAGCCAATGCATCTGGGCTCCATGAGCTCAGGTGAGCTGGGGAGGTCGCAAATTCTAAACCACTGAAAATTAAATTCTAAAACCTGTCAGGCTAAAATAAAAATCCCTGCAGAGGTGCTGGGGAACTTGTTACAAGCCAAGATCACAGCGGTGGAGTTTAGCATTTCCCTTACAACTGCATTAACAATAGGTCAGAAAGGGTGGAAATCACTTCCAGCTCCTATTTTGTAATATTTTCATTTGTCACTCTGAATCTTCTCTGGGCTTTCAACCCTGGGCATGGTTTGTGAGCTGCTATGGGCTGCTCAGGCTGGTCAACTGCACCAAGGCCAAGGAAGAGAGCTCAGACCTGCCTTTAGACTTCCCTACACCCTCCCAGAGATGCTGAGAGGGACAGCAAAGGGCTGAATGGGACAGACCAGTACAGGGACCCAAAAAGAGACTGGAACAATCAGAGTTCTTAGATCTAATACCCACTGAGCAAATATCTTTATATTTCTCTATTATTAAAAATTATCATTATTACTCTTTTATTTCTTTTTTATTTCTTTAATTATTTTATATTTGTAAGTACAGGGACCCAAAATCAGACTGGAACAATTAGAGTTCTTAGGTCTGATGCCCACTGAGCAAACATCTTTATATTTCTCTATTATTAAAAATTATCATTATTATTCATTTCTTTTTTATTTATTTAATTATTTTATATTTGTTCTTTTATTACTATTATTGTTCTTTCTGTTTCTATATTATGATGATATTTCTTTATATACTAGGAAATTCACAGATTATTGTGAGGTTCCTCAAAATTGTGGAATCACAGAATATCCTGAGTTGGAAGGGACCCACCAGGATCATCCAGTCCAACTCCTGGCCCTGCACAGACACCCAACAACCCCACCCTGTGCATCCCTGAGAGCATTGCCCAAAATACAGAGAGAAACTGGGTTTGTGAGGAGCTGGGATCCTGCTGCAGGCAGTGATGTAAGAACATAACAAAAATGTCAGAGATACTTCCTGGAATATTTAGTCAAAAAATCCCTGTGCTCCCCAGCCCATCCCTTACTGCTCTGCAGGGATGTCAGCACATGGAGGGCTCAGAGGGGTGAGAAGAGCAAAGCTCTCCTGTGTGGCGTTCACATTCTCTGAAAAATCCCTTTGTCCAGGATTTTTGTCCTGGGAAGCTGAGAAGCCTCAGAGAAAAAGAAAACAATTCTTCTCTTATTTGCTTCTCCTGTGTTGTGCTCACATGTGGAATGTGTTTGGAGATTGTTTATCCACAGGTGATTGTTCAATTGCATTCTGCTGGGAGTTGTTTTCACTCTTTGGCCAATCAAGGCCAAGCTGAGTCAGGACTCTGGATAGAGTCACCAGTTTTCGTTGTTATCTTTTTAGCATTCAGTAAGTATCCTTTCTGTATATAGTATTATAAATTAATAAATTAGCCTTCTGAGAACATGGAGTCAGATTCATCATTCCTGCCTTCACTGGGGCATCCCAGCAAATCCAATACTCCTGCTCCTGGGACAGGGTTTTGTACCAGAAACCTCCCAGAAACTGAGGACAGAGTGACAGAGCACAGCCACGCTGGCCTCCGCAGGGACGTGTGCAGGGCAGTGACAAAGTGACAAATTCCTGCAGAGCAGAGCACCTTCCTCTGCTCCTAAAAAATGGAGTCAGCTCCAGACAGGTAGAAGGAGATAGATTGATGGTCAAAGTTCAGAAGAGATTGTCACAGGAGCTTGATAAATACAACCCATCAGAGCATCAGTGGCATGGGAATGAAGGATGTGAAATAAGTCTAAGTAAAACTCAGCCACCTGAAATACAGCTAGAGAACTTTATGCAACTCCTGCACTCTGTTTTCCACCAGCTGGGTTTCCCTTCCAGTATGTCCAGCAGAGGAAGGAGAGCAGCTTTCTCATCAGATATTTCACTTATCCCCTTATCAGCTCCTTTTCAAGCATCATCTGCCCTCCTGCTCTGCCTAAGGAGCAAGATGGGCAAATTATTTTGCACTTTGTTTCTGTTTCCCACCCCGTAAACCTCATTGGGAAAGGTTCCCTGTGCCCAAAATGGTCCCCAGGGCTCAGAGACAGTGCCCATTGTTCATTGTGGGAATCTGAGCTGAGCCCTGCCACAGAAATGAACGACACTCACACTCTAGATGTCTAAGGCAAAAAAGGGGCAGTTTATTTGTGAACTCCGATATTTATAGAATTCTAAAAGTGACCATGGATTGGAGGATGAAATTGCCACCTCCCCAGCCACACTGGTCAAACAAATAGTCCATCAGTTCCCTCCTCCTCCAGAAAGGAATGCAAAACCATCATTATTTACATGAAAAGTGTGTGAGAAACTCCATTTCAAATATGTAAACATCAGAAGGCTTAGAAGAACTTCAGAAAAACAAAGCAACAGAGCCCCATAATTACCAATGTCCCATATGGGAATGCTTCCCATCTGTCACCTCTGCACATCCTGAGAGATTCCAGTAAGAAGAGAAGTGGCAGAAATCATGGAATGGTTTGAGTTGGAGGGACCTTAAAGCCCATCCAGTGCCACCCCTGCCATGGCAGAGACACCTTACACTATCCCAGGGTGCTCCAAGCCCTGTCCAGCCTGGCCTTGTGCACTGCCAGGGATCCAGGGGCAGCCACAGCTGCTCTGGGCACCCTGTGCCAGGGCCTCAGCTCCCTCACTGCTAAAAGGATTCCTTCCCAGCAGCTCATCTAAATCTCCCTGACACTGTCATATTTTCTGGAAAAATCCCTTCACCAGGATTTCTTCTCCTGGGAAGATGAGAAGCCTCAGAGAAAAAGGAAAACAGTATTATCTAATTTGCTTCTCCCATGTTTTGCTGCTTTGGAATGTGGTTTGGAGATTTTTTATCCAACATGTGAATTGTTTTGACTTAATGACCAATCACAGCCAGCTGTGTCAGACTCTGAGGGAAGGAGTCACGAGTTTTCATTATCTTTTAGCCTTCTGTCCTTGTCATTTCTCTATTTTTTAGTATAGTTAAATGTAGCATTCTTTAATATAATATAATACAATACCAATAAATAATAAATTAGCTTTCTAAGAACATGGAGTCAGATTCATCATTTCCTCCCTTCATTCAGGGGACCCTGAAAATACCACATCTGTCCTCTTGCAGTTTAAACCTTTCCTCCTTGTCCTGTCTTCCTGTGTAAATGTGTTCAGGCAGTTTTCTTCTGAGGGGACACTCAGAACCACCCAGCCTAAATGTTCTCCTCCCTGAGGACAAAGGTGGCTCTTTGTCCAGGGCTCCATTACCAACAACACTCCTGTCCCTGGAGCCTGCAGGCTCACCTGAGCAGGCACTTCTGCACCTTTTTGCAGAAAAAGGAGTTTCTCACCTCTCAGGTGAGGCCCAGTGCAGTCCCTGACCCTGGGGGCACAGAAAGCTCCCCCCATCCAAATGCAGGCACCTGGGGACACTCAGCATGAGCAGCGGCCATGCAGCCAGAGTGGCCCAGAGGAGCCCTGGCCATGCTCAGAGCTGCACAGGAAGGCAGGAAAACCCCAGGGACACTGCCCAGTCCAGCCACTGGGAAAAGAAACCATCCTTCTCCCAGTGCAGGCCACAAGGACACCTACCTGGATATAATCTGGGGTTTGGGACAGAGCAATCAGTCTTTATACTGGATTCCCAGAGGAACAGCTGTCCTTACCCACTGGTTTCCAGAGAACAAGAGCTACCAGATCATTTCTACAGGATCACCACTTCAACAAGACCATTTCATCTGGACTGCTGCCGCCACCCTGACCAACAGGGTGTCAGGTTGTATTCTGACTCTGTCAGTGGTTTTTCTTTGGTATTATTGCATGTATTTTGGTTTTTTTCCTTTTCCTAATAAATTATATTTCTGCCTTGGAGTCTCTCACTTGTTTTGCTTTCAAACCAGACCATACATTATCTTCCTAGGGATTTCTCTGAGGTGAAGGATTCAGAGGATCCCACAAGATACCTCTGGTGTGAGCAGCACAACAGGAGCTCCTGCTGCTGCAGTGACATTTCCAGCCCCCACCCTGCAGGGACTGGGGAGCTGAGTCTGCTCCCAGCCTGGACAGGTGAACCTGCTCCAAGCCATTGATTTCATGGGAGATCAATGTGCTGAAAATGGAACTATCACTTTCTGCACAGGGTGACACACAGTGGCATTTAAGGCAGAGCTAAGTGGAATTGCTCCTGTTGCATGGCACTGAATACTAACAGGAATTGATTTCACCCTCTGGAGGCCTGGCTTTGTTTATTCAGTGGCCAAGGGGGCTTTTGGTGGTTGTCCTCGATTTTGAATGCTTTGCCTAATCCCATGTTTGAAGCAGATGAGAGGGAGAATCAGAATGCCCTGTGTAAATTGAGCCAAGTTTGCAGATGTAGAAGAATTCAGTTCCAAAGACAGAGTTAGAAGCTGGAGTCCAAAGCAACTTCTCCCTTTTCTCTCTCCCTCTGGCAGCTCAGTGCTGTCTCTGAAGTCAGAGCTGCTCAAGTGGGATGCACACAGCAGAGGACAGCCTGGTTTACTCAGTCCCAGGGGAACACATGCTCTAAACAGGCTGTGCACAAAGCCACAGGCCTGGCCCTGTGTCCTGAGGGCTGCTGGCCTCTCCAGGCTCTTTGTTCCAGGTGGCACTTTCATCCTTGCTGGAAATTTCCCTTCCAGGATGCTGCAGGCAGGGTCTGACAGGCAAAGCCCATATAAAACCTGTCTGAGAGGTTCCCACAGGGAGTTGGATAAACACGTTCACAAAATGAGCAAACCATGGGCAGTGCTGCTCAGAGCATGAGGACTGACCCGGAGCTCCTCAGCTTTCTCATCTCTGGGTCAGCAAGGCCTGGAGCCCCCAGAGCTCCTCCTGAGCACTGCTCACAGCCCACAGGGCATCCCAAAGGATATTGCAGGATCCACCTGAGTTAAAACCCCACAAATCCAATCCAGTGCCCACTGGGGCTGGTGGAGGAGCTCCCAGTGAGTCTCCAGAGTGTTTGCTGGCTGCAGATCATTTCCAGGGTGCTCAGCCACCATCCACAGAATCATGGAATGGTTTGGGTTGAAAGGGACCTTACAGCCCATCCAGTGCCACCCCTGCCATGGCAGGGACACTTTCCACTGTCCCAGGCTGCTCCCAGCCCTGTCCAGCCTGGCCTTGGGCAATGCCAGGGATCCAGGGGCAGCCCCAGCTGCTCTGGGCACCCTGTGCCAGGGCCCCACTGCCCTCACAAAAAAGTAAAAAATTACTTCCCAATATCCAATTTAAATTTCCCCATTTTCAGGTGCCAGACTCCCATTTGGTTGTGAAGATGACACATTTAGGCCACAGCTGAGGCACACAGAGTCCAGGTGGAAATTCATCCTGCTGCTGTTATCCTGGTAACCAAAACTTGCAACCCCAGCCTCAGGCAGGAGGTAGATGTGTCTTGGGATATTTTTCTTTTTGCCTCATCTGATAATGATTTGCTTGTCCTTTTGTTCAGAGAGCATCCATTAAACAGGGAATGGGGCAGGCAGCAGCAATCCAGGTCACAATCCAGGGGGGATTCATGTTAGGGCAGTTTGTCTTTCCCACATCCCATCCTGCACTCTGTCTTACCTGCAGCAGCCCTTGGGCCCAGAACTACCTGGGCTCAGCTGAAAGGAGGTTTAGGATTATCTTCAGAGCTGTGCAGTGCTGGATCTCACTGGATGGATGTCCTTACCTGTGATTATTGCACATCTCTTTCTGCTGTGCTGCATGAAGAGAGGAAAACACAAAACCAGGCTCATTGTGTGCATGCCCCCAGGCTGGAGGCTCAGCAAAGCCTGCAGCCACGCAGCTACACTCATCCCAGCCTGGCCAGGATCCCAAGTGTGACAGTGTTCACAGGGGTCTTAGGATAAGGGAAGAGATGAGGATCTGACTCCATGTTTCAGAAGGCTGATTTATTATTTTATGATATATATTGTATTAAAACTATACTAAAAGAATAGAAGAAAGGATTTCATCAGAAGGCTAGCTAAGAATAGAATAGAATAGGAAAGAATGAATAACAAAGGTTTGTGGCTCAGACTCTCTGATTCTGTCCAAGCAGCTGACTGTGATTGGCCATTAATTAGAAACAACCACATGAGACCAATCACAGATGCACCTGTTGCATTCCACAGCAGCAGATAACCATTGTTTAAATTTTGTTCCTGAGGCCTCCCAGCTTCTCAGGAGAAAAAATCGTAAGGAAAGGATTTTCCATAAAAGATGTTTGTGACACCAAAAAAATCAGGAAGGAGGAGGGTGGGAGCACACCTCTGCCGTCACCCATAGGTCAGAATCACCCACTCCACTGGTCACATTCCCACGGCATGGGAGGCAACATTCCCCTGTGTGCTGGGTTACAAGATGTGGCTGGGGTGTGTATTCCATCCCCACCTGTCAGAGCTGGGGCAGTTCTCTGCTGTTCCTGGGGCAGTTTCCTTTCTCTCTCCCACAGCCAACCCACCCTCCAGGAGATCTCTGCTGTCCATGGCCACTGAGTGTCCCTGCAGGGCTGATCCAATCCCAGCATCCCATGGGGAGATGCTCCGCCCAGGGGAGGAGCCAAGCATTCCTCCCTGGATCCAATCTGAGCCTGGCCCAGCACAGCAGCCTTTGCCCCCTGCATTGCCAGAGGAGCAGCTTTCTGCTGCCCTGCATGGCCAGAGGGAGCCCAGGCCCATCTGCAGCAGCCCTGGAGCTGCAGAGGAAAACTCCCCCCTTGTGCAGGATCCCTGCTGCAGCAGAGCCACAGCTGGCACTGCAGGAGGGCTGAGCCCCCATGGATGGGGCTGGGACACCCCCTGGCACACAGGGGGCACGGCATGGTCTGACTCTGGCAGTGCTTTGTTTGTACTATTGCATTTGTATTTTTAATTTTCCTGTTAAAGAACTGTTATTCCTACTCCCATATCTTTGTCTGAGAGCCCCTTAATTTCAAAACTATAATAATTCAGAGGGAGGGGGTTTGCATTTTCCATTTCAATGGAGGCTCCTGCCTTCCTTAGCAGACAGCTGGCTGTTCAAACCAATCTACCCAGTATCTTGCTGAGTGTTTTCCCCAGACTCTGCTGTGCTGACTCTGCTGCTGTTGAGCCTTTCCACAGCTCAGCTCTGCAAAAGTAGAGACACATCAGTGTCAGTGCTGAAAAATTCATCCTCACACTCTCTGCTCTAGCTTGTCAGGGATTTTCAGGCCAGAATGGCCCATTCTGATTATCGAGCCTGATCTTCCTGATAACCCAAAGTTCACCCCAGGATTTCTACATCAAAGCCAGGGACTGGCAGCAGAGCTGAGTGTTTGAAAAGGGCACTGCACCTCAGTTCAAAAGGCTCCACATCCATCTCTCAGTAACCTGGCTCAGTGATTTAAGCACTGCCACTGCCCAAAAGTTCACTTTGTTTCTATTTGAATACCTCTAACTTTCACTTTACAGCCAAATCCCTTTTATTTACAGATTTTTGCAGTGTAGCTTCTATTCAGTTGCATCATTTCCTGCAATAACAAATGAACCTATTGTTTTAGCAGTGATGGATCATCCCTGCTTGTCAAAAATAGGAAATTAGGAGGCATTTTGGCTGACAAAAGATGAGTTAGGGATTACAGGATGCCCGTGCCAAGTGCAAGGACACTGGTACTTGAAGCAGTGGAGGAACCGTGGTGCCTGCAGAGATTGTGATTGATACAGGTGTGATCAGTGAAGGGACAATGATGGATATGTTTATTATTTGAAGTTCAGTTTCAATCATTTTGACTCATCCTTAAATGCATCAGGGTTCATTTGCACGTAGGGGAGAGGAGCTCAGCTAATTGCTGGAGGCTCTGGCTGAGTGTTCAGAAGGTCCAGCTCTGAGAGGCACACAGTAATTCCCAGTCAGGAATTAGTCAGGCTCTACAGCATCACAGCCTGTTTCTGGAATGAATAATGCTCAGGAATAGGCAGCAGCAGTTTTCTCCTAAATGGAATATTGTTTTACAGCATTAAAAAAAAGATTTTAAATAGGGAAAATGACTTTTTTTCCTACATTTGCAAAGCTTTTCGGCCAAATGATCCACCACAACCACTATGGAAGGTTTTCTCAGACCAAATCAGATTTTCACAGCAGAAGAATGAACAGACTTGGCTTAAAAGAGAAGCAATCCCCTTGCAAGGGTTAAACAACCCTTTAATTTCTCACTTTAGTTCTCCCAGGGCCACTAAAACCACAAAGTTCAAGCTGACCTTCCCGATTTTTTGGACAATTCTTTAGGAATTCATGAGTGATCTGTAATCTTCCTCAGGATGCAGTTCCCTCTGCCTCACCAGCATCCTCCCCAGGGCTGGGCAGCTGCTGAGGCTTCAGGGATGGCAGGAGGAGGGAGCTCCTTCAGGCTGGAAATGGCTGCAGGGGCTGCAATTCCTCAATTTACCTCCCTCTCCAGGACAAACTGCTCGGTCTCCTTTAAGGATGACATCTCTATGACAGGGTTCCTTTTTAGATGCTATTTTGTTTAATAAATCATGTAAATTCCAGCATGTAAACTAGAGCATTACAGACAGGCTGGTAAATAATTAACTGCTCGTTTGCATGAAGGGGGAGAAAATACCCAATTCAGCAAATCAGGCAGGAAGCTGAGTGTTTACCCTCCTGAGGAATAAAGGGTTGGCTCCCAAAATTCTTGTGAGTGTGCTGGGGTGAGGGGAGAGATGGTTTTTGCTTGGGATATTGCCTGGAGATTGGGAACAGTGTGGTTTAACCTGGATAAATGGGTGCCTCTATGTGTGTAAGTTTTGTAAGAAAGCTTTCCTTGCACTTAGGGGGCTTTGGGGGTTGGCTTGAAGGGTTTTTTTGTTTATTTTTTTTAAGTTTTTCGTTAATTTTTTCCTGCCACCCTGAAACTTTAGGAGTAACAGGGTAGGAGACACAAGCAGTGGGGTGCTGGTTCTAGCAAATGGATGGTTCTGTGGCAAGAGCAAAACTGAATGTATGTAGGAATTCTTGATAAATATCTGAACCCACACACACCCTAAAACCTTGTTGGGGCATCCTTTACTGATATTAATAAAGGAAATAGCTCCAATTCTCACAGCGGTGTTGCCTTCAACAATTAAAGGCCCCAGGGCTTCAGGGAATCTGTGCAAAAAAAGCTCCTCAACCTATTTGTCACTCTCATGAAGCACCAAAGCCTTTATGAGGCTTGAATTTCAGGGATGGGGGTGTTTGGTGTTGCTGGGTGAAGTGTTTAATCAATTAATGCTAAAGCTACTCAAGATTTCTGTGGTGCTGGATGTTCTCTGCCCTTGGGGCTTCCACTCTTTGAAGCTGTTATTGCAGTAGCCTCTTATTTGGACAATAAAAACAACTAAATAAGGAGCTGGGTAGGCAGGGAGGAAAAATGTGCCTTGGCTCTCTGCATCAAGGCCTCTGGACACCCAAAAGTGAGAGGTGCCAGCCCCAGGTGCCACCTCTGGGGTTAAATGGCTGTGATGTGATTTATTGGATGGAATCCCAAGGGGCTACCAGGCCACTTACTGTAATGTCTCAGGGAAAATAACAGAATTTTCAAGAAGCAGAACACAATAGCCAGATAAACTTGCTGTTGCCTAAAAAAAAAAAGTCCTTGGCTGCCCCAGCCCTGTCTGATCAGGCTCTGTTCCTGCCCCTGGGGCAGCAGCTGATGGCTCTGTGATGCTTGTGCATATTGTTTGTACTGATTGGAGACTGGGTGTGGGAATGAGCTGCAGAATCATGCCAGGCTGCCTGGAAAATGGGCTGTTCTTAGGAAAAACAGCCTCTGCAGTGTGCCTGTGGTGTAACTGAGCTGTGGCTGTCACACAAAGCCCTGCTTCTCTGCAGGTGACTGAGGCTTGAAAGGCACTGTCTGAAGGTGGCTTGGTGTGGGGCTGAGCCTGGCTCAGGCTGCTGGTCAGGGGTCAGGGCTGCTGGTCAGGGCTGCTGGTCAGAGTTGGTCAGGGCTAGTCAGTGCCCCTGGTCAGTGCTGCTGGTCAGTGCTGCTGCCTTCAGGGGACACAAACAGGCCAGGGAGGTGACGTGGGGCCAGAGCCACCACCTGCAGGGCTGTGGGAATGGCTGCCACCCCATCCATCCCTGCCCACAGGGTAAAAGTGCTCCTCTGCCCCTGTAAGGTGTGCCCTGTCCCAGCAGGGAGAGCAGCCCCGGGCTGTGCAGGGCATCCCGAGCTGGGGAGATGCGGTTTGGGCAGAGTCTGTGTGTCCTTATCCCCAGCCAGGCCCATCACAGCATCCTGTGCTCTGGATTCCAGCAGAATTCCCCTTCCTCGGGAGCTGTGCCCTGCAGGAGCCTGGCCCTGCTGACACAAACGCTGAGAGCTGCTCCTCACATCCCTCTGTGCTTTCTGCTCCCTCCTTCCCCTGCTCCTCCAAGGGGACCCCGGCCCTGGCAGCCAGCTCAGTCTGTTACCATGGAAATTGTTGTCACAAATGAGAACTTCCCAGCACGGCAGTGCTGTTAAACCCAGACATTTGCATTTGCCTCTGCCTCGGGGGGGATTCGGGTCTCCTGGCTGAGCAGGGTAAGCATGAGGCTGCTCTCCTGTTTCCTGCTGGCCAGGCACACCCAAGGTGGGGGAGTGGGGTATTTTTGGGGTCCTCCATGGCAGGAAGGAAATGATGAATCTGACTTCATGTTCTTAGAAGGCTGATATATTATATTATATTATATTACATTACATTACATTACATTACATTATATTATATATGTTGTATATAATTATATTATAATTATATATATTACATTATAACATTATAGGGTAGAGAAAGGATACAGACAGAAGGCTTAACAAGATACTAAAGAAAAACCTATGACTCACCAGAGTCCCGACACAGCTGGACTGTGACTGGTCATTAAGTTAAAACAATTCACATGAAACCAATCAAACAGTGACCAGTTGGTAAACAATGTCCAAACCACATTCCAAAGCAGCAAACCACAGGAGAAGCAGATCAGATAATGATTGTTTTCATTTTTCTCTGAGGCTTCTCAGCTTCCCAGGAGAAGAAATCCTGGCAGAGGGAATTTTCAGAAAATGTGATGGTGACAGTAGAAGGATCCTGGATGGGCAGCCAGGGAGCCCTGTCTGCTGGAATGTGGGTCAGCAGCCAGTCCTGCAGCATCAATGGCTCCTCCAAACACTCCAGCTTTCCCTCTGAAGTGCACAGAGCAGCAGTGTCAGCAGCCAGGAGAGAGAAGTCAGGGAAGAGCGCTGGAAATAAACGTGCAGGGAGGGCGGCTGGAGAAGCCAAAGCTGCTGCTGGGGCTTGCAGCCCCCTGGGCTCCCTGAGGGAATTAAGGCTTCCCCCTGGGAAGGGGTTTAGGGGGAACAGGAGTAATCCAAACATGGCATCTTCTCCTTCCTTCCCCCTAAGCATTGCTAAGTTTAGCTGTGTAGCTTCCAAGAAGAACTGCTCAGCTAAATCCCAGGGCCTGGCTTTGAAAATTTCAGCACGTCCCCTGTACTGCAAAATCAAAGCCTCTTCCCTGCTGAATACACCTTTGATCAGAACTGTGAGAAATATTTGCAACCATGTGAAACTTGAATGATTTGGGGTTTCATTACACACTTGAAACTCAGACCATTTTCATCAAAGGCATTGCTAAAGTTCACCAACCCTCCAACAGAACCTTTGATGCTTTATGGCTCGCATTTTGTGTAAAACTCGCAGGTTTGCTGGACTTTTTATACGTGAAACTAGCTGAAAGTGGCTTTGACTGCATTTTGAGAACAGACACTCATAGAAAAGGCAGCCAGATGAATTTTGTTGCCTTTAGAGCTGCTGCATGCTGTCATCTGGCAATAAAGGGTAATTCTGCTGAACCCAGCAGTCAGGGTTGTGGCTGTAGCTGGGTGAGAAGGAGGCAGAGAGCATTGGTGGGGCTGTGCTCTGCTCTTCCCTCAGGGCTGGGCATCCCATGGCAACAGCAGGTTGGTTTGGAGGGTTTGGAGGGGTTTTTTTTGTTAATTTTTTTCCTGCTACCCTGAAACTTCAGAAATAACAAGGTAGGAGACACAAGCAGTGAGGTGACGGTTCTAGCAAATGGATGGTTCTTCAGCAAGAACAAGTCTGAATATATGTAGGAATTATTGATAAATAGCTGAACCCACACTGACATCCTAAAACCTTGTTGGGGCATCCTTTACTGATATTAGTAAAGGAAGTAGCTCCAATTCTTACAGTGATGCTGCCTTCAACAATTAAAGCCCTCAGGGCTTCAGGGAATCTTTGTCACTGTCTCGAGTGACAGTCTCACATATTTGTCACTGTCTCAAGAGGCACCAAGGCCTTTATCAGGTTTGAGCATTTCTCAGTGCCTTGCCCTAGGTCAGCCTTCCTCTGGAGCACTGAGGGAGGTCCCAGCTTCCAGAATGTGGGAGAATGACCTGTCCTTGTCCAGGTTCTGTCCTCAGCAGGGTATTTTATCATCTCCAAGGGTTCTGTTTCCCACAATATCACCCGCTCCTTACTCAGTAATTTTTGCACCTCCTTTCCCAGTGTGCCACAGTCAGAATCACTCAGAATTAGGTTGGAAAAAACCTTTGAGATCATGGAGTGGAACCTCTGAGCTAACACCTCCCTGTCAGCCAGACCCTGGCACTGAGTGCCACGTCCAGGCTTCTCTCAAACACCTCCAGGGATGCCACAGGTCTGTAGCTGGGACCTGTCCCTGCCTGCTCACAGGACTCTCTCTCTGTCGGAACCCAGGACATCCCTCTGGCTGTCCTGAGCCGCCAGAACCCCTGGAGGGGGCTCAGAGACCCTGGCACAGAGCCCAAGATGCCCCTGTGGTTTTGATTATGACTTGTGGAGCAAATTACCAACCTTAGATGAAGATCAGCAAGCCACAACAGTTTAAGTAGAATATTAGTGAAGTTATCACAAGGTGGAAAAGTAGATTTTGGGGTTTCTGGTATGGGCGTTCAGGAGGCAAGATGGAGGGAACTGGGTGTGTCCACCCTTTCTCCTTCTTCTTCTTGGCCTCCATCTTCTGCTGTGATGGTGGCAGTTTTGGATTGGTTTAGAGTAGAAGCTCACTGTCTAACATAGGTGATAGGTATTGGGAATTAATTGTAAATATTGTATGTGTAGTTTTTAGTATAAAGACATAACACTGCCCTGGGGGCAGGCAGAGTGCCTGGAACTGTCCTGCTGGATGAACCTCAGCAGGGCAGAAGAAAATATTTTATAGATAAGGTAAAATAAACAACCTTGAGACCGAGAAATGAAGAGCTCTGACTCCTTCTTTGAGCGCCAGGCTGGGAAAAGAGATTTTCTCAGGGTCACTCTGAGCAGCGAGAGATCCCAAGACACCTCTCTCTGGAAATGAGGTTTCTCCTCAGACTGGCAGCCAGAGCTCTCCTGGGCTCTGCTCCTCCCAGAACAGCCTGGCCCAGGCAGGGAGGGTTTTCCCTGTTCTCTGTCCCTGCAGGGGAAGGGGGATCTCTCACAAAGCACAAAACTCTCCAGTGCAGCATTGTCCTGGTGAGCTCAGCTTCTGCTGCTGAGGAGCAGTGAGAGGTGTGAGGGGAGAATAAGTGATTTGCACTAAAGGGACACAGTTAAAGCTACATTAAAGTTTGGAAAAGCCCTCTAAGATTGAGTCCAGCCACAAAGCAGAAGGATAAATGTTACATTTGCCATTTTCCCAGGCATTGGCTGTGTGTGTGTTGTATTTCCAAGCCTGTTCTCCTGCAGATCACTGGGATGTTCTGAGCAGTGTTCCCCACCTGGAGGCATTTGCAAACCTTCAGAAGTCAGCAGCCAGAGCCTCTGCTACGTGTTTCTATCTCTCCTTTTATTTTATGGCTCTAACTTCCCTGTGTGAGAGCTAGAGTTTGGTTAGGGTTAACCCTTGGTGCAAAGGCACAGCCCTGATGAAACTGAAATGATCTCTGCTCTTCTGGCTCGGAAAGAGCTTGGAGAGTTTCACCTGCATTACAGCTGTCTACCTGAGAAGATTTTGCATGTTCGGATAGAAAATCTGATCCAAATGAAATATAATCCATGGAAAACCACCTGTGTGCCTGTGACATAACAAATGCTGCCTGGGGCAAGTGCTGCTGGGTTGACACAAGGGATGCCAGAAGTGTCCAGGACATTGTGCTTTCTGTTCTAGGTGACTGCAGGGCCATGAAATGTGACTTTTGGCAAGACTTCATTCTATTCCATAAGCCAAGAAGCAGGATTTTGATTTAATGATGGGTGTGCTTAGCTTGAGTCCCAGTACCACATTGGAAATGCAGCTTGGGTTCCAAATATGACCTGAAATGGTACCTCTGGTCCTGGTGCTGCTGGGAGGGCCCTGTTTGCTTCTTTCCCTCCCTTCTCCTGCAGTTATTTGACCTCCTCACACCACAGAGGGTTTCTCCTCTCTGGGAGAGCAGCAGTGCATCAGAGCAGATCCGAGCTCTCCTCTGGTGGGAGCAGAGCTGTAAAGCCCCAGGGAGCAGAGCAGGAGAGGGGGTGTTGTGGTTTGGGCTCTGCATCACAAAACAGAGGCTCTCTGACTTGGACAGGCTGCCCACCATGGATTTATCCTGTGAGAAAAGGCAGCTGTGGCATGGCCACTGTCCCAGATTGCAAAGTAATGTGTGTGTTCTGTCCCCATCTGTCAGAGCTGGGGCAGTTCTCTGCTGTTCCTGGGGCAGTTTCCTTTCTCTCTCCCACAGCCAACCCTCCCTCCAGGAGATCTCTGCTGTCCATGGCCACTGAGTGTCCCTGCAGGGCTGATCCAATCCCAGCATCCCATGGGGAGATGCTCCGCCCAGGGGAGGAGCCAAGCATTCCTCCCTGCATCCAATCTGAGGCTGGCACAGCACAGCAGCCTTTGCCCCCTGCATTGCCAGAGGAGCAGCTTTCTGCTGCCCTGCATGGCCAGAGGGAGCCCAGGGCCATCTGCAGCAGCCCTGGAGCTGCAGAGGAAAACTCCCCCCTTGTGCAGGATCCCTGCTGCAGCAGAGCCACAGCTGGCACTGCAGGAGGGCTGAGCCCCCATGGGATGGGGCTGGGACACCCCCTGACACACAGGGCCAGGGCCTGTGATCACTCTGGCAGCGTTGGTTTGTATCACTGCATATTTTATTTATTTTATTTTATTTTATTTTATTCCCTATTAAAGAACTGTTATTCCTACTCTCATATCTTTGCCTGAGAGCCCCTTATTTTCAAAATTATAATAACTCAGAGGGAGGGGGTTTGCATTTTCCCTTTCAATGGTGGCTCCTGCCTTCCTTAGCGGACAGCTGGCTGTTCAAAGCCAGACAGCCACCATGGCCAGCTCCTCTGAGGAGTCACCCAGCACAGACTGTGGAAAAGGAGGGAGTGAGGGAGGTTCCTGGGGGCACTGAAACCCCTTCATCTGCTCAGGTGTGCTGGGCTCCTGTCACTAAGCCCATCTCCCTAGATGTGTCTGTGCAGCCAGGCTGCAGCACCTCCAACGAGGACATCAGGGCCAGGAGCTCCCTGTTGCTGTGTGAGCACACAAAACAGCCTTTTCCTTGTTTAATGGAAGCAAAACTGCACTGGTTCTGCCCCTGATCCCCTCAGGCTGACACCTCAGGCTGTGCTGTGGGTGGCCATGGCTTTGTATGAAGCCAAATGTACTAAATAAATAGTAAGTGAGTGGTAAGAGATACACCAGGTCTTCCAAAAAGCAAATTCAAGGCTGAACTTGTTGAACCAATGCTGGAGCAGGAAGGGAATCTCATTCCTACCTTTGATCTCTCAGGGCATTGCATTCCTGGTGGATCCTGAGCTCACCTCCCCAGGGCTCAGAGGAGAGAGGTGCAAGCCAGGCCAATGCCATGTTATGTGGACATGGCCAAAAACTTCCACTGGAGTCCTAATTACTTAAAAAATGTGGGGAAAAATATTAAAAATTTGGCCACATCTGACCAAGTGCATTCCTGCCCTTGCTTTTGTGTCTTGGAGACGCCCCTTCAAGGATGAGGATTTGTAGCAGATGTCTGCACACACACACACATTAACACTGCACAAATATTATCATGGAGGTGTTTTTTAATGTGTGGAATCAGGAACCAGAGTGGCACAAATTGTTCCACAAATCCCAGAGCCTGGGGGTAGGCAGGCAGCAGGTGTGGTACTGGAATGGCTGCCCAGGGAGGTGCTGGAGTCCCCATCCCTGGGTGTGTTTAACAAAGCCTGGATGTGGCACTGGGTGCCAGGGCTGAGTTGAGGTGTTGGGGCTGGGTTGGACTCGATGGTCTTGAAGGTCTCTTCCAACCTGGACATTCTGGGAATTCTGTGGAAGGAGAGAGAGGGTCAAGTATTGCTGGTCAGGCTGGTCTGAGAGGGGAGCTGCAGAGGGACAGGGTCACCTCAGGGTGCTGGCAGCAGAAATGTGAGGCTGTGAGGGGCTTTTAGGCCAGCAGGAGGGCAGAGAGCACGGTCTGAGAGCACCCAGGATGGTGCTGGGACTCAGAACCCACACCAGCACCCCGTCACGGGTTCCTGTGGCTGGGAGCATGGCCTGGCTGCATTCCTGCCACATCCCAGCCAAAAGGGGGGAATTGGCCAAGCAGGGGGGACAGGAGAACTCAGCTGAGGAGCTGCAGAGGCAGGGAGATGTGGATGTGACAGTCTGATCAGGGAAAGAGAAAGCCAGATAAGCTTTACCATTAATTGGGCTGGGAAGTTTTACCAGGCAGAGAGAAAGAATGGTAAACAAATAGTGAACTATCTGCAGGTGGTATTTCGTAATAAAAACATATTTTTCTCATGTTTATCGAAGGGTGTCTTCTTAATTAGCCAATCATGTGAAATGTGTTGATTGAATGACCAATCAGGTCCTGACCTGTATCAGACCAGAATAGAAAAGAGGGGGATCCAACAAACTGGGGGCTTCTGGACTCTTAGCTTCCTGACCTGGAGTGTGTGTCACTTATGCACTCCTGACTCAGCAGTGACAGGGAGAAGCTCAGGCATGCAGGAGGGAGCTGCTGATACCAGAGATGGTCCCAGCACAGCGGGGTCCAAGAAGGCTGTGAAGAGCTGCTGGATTCCAGCTCTGAAAACTGGGCCTGGGAGAGGATTTGTGAGGGAAGTTGTAGCCCAGAAGGTGCTTGTGGCATTCACATTCTCTGGAAAAATCCCTTCACTCAGGATTTTCTACTGGGAAGCTGAGAAGCCTCAGAGAAAAGGAAAACAATGCTTATCTCATTTGCTTCTCCTGTGTTGTGCTCACATGTGCAATGTGTTTGGAGATTGTTTACCCACAGATGATTGTTCCATTGCATTCTGCTGGGAGTTGTTTTCACTCTTTGGCCAATCAGGGCCAAGCTGTGTCAGGACTCTGGAGAGAGTCACCAGTTTTCATTATTATCTTTTTAGCATTAAGTATCTTTTCTGTATTCTTTAGTATAGTATTCTTTAGTATAATATAGTATTGTAAAGTAATAAATGAGCCTTCTGAGAACATGGAGTCAGATGCATCATTCCTGCCTTTGTTGGGGTGTTCCCTGCATATATAAGGGGTGCTTGGTGCCATTTCCAGCCAGGGCTGTCCCAGCACAGTGGCCCTGAGGCAGCAGGCAGGGCAGCACCCAGCCCCACACAGCCCTGCAGGCACTGACAGGGAGGGCACTGACACCATTCCCTGTGGAATGAGACCTGGAAACCCATGGTTTGCTTTCTCCTCACGGCACAAATGGGAGAGGGCAGGGGAACATCTTTGGTGTGCTGCTCACACAGTGCTGTGTGATCCCATCTGTGGTGGCTCAGGGTGAGGCACCCCGGGGGAAGCTCAGCCTGTGGCTGGGCAGGTTTTGTGTGGGTGTGCACGCAGCGTGTGTGCAAACCTGCCAGCATGTGTGAGAAAGTCAGCACAGCATCGTCAGGAGGGGCCCTGAGACACATCCCCCTCCTTCTGCCAAGGTTCTGTGCCCTACCTTATGGAAAGAAATTCAGCAGAGCTCCAGGAAAAGCAGCGGCTCCGCTGGGAGCAGAGCGCCTGTCAGACTTGGAAATTAAATGGAAGCACGACAAATCTGGATTGTTCCTGCCAAAACCAACTTTCATTACTTTATAATTCAACATGTGTTACCAGCTCCTATTATTAGAAAGGCAAACTTCCTCCACTGTGGGAAGAGGCTGAGATGGAGCTTTCTAGCCCTTTGTAAGTTAATTACAGTACACATGTTAAAAGCAGCATCTGTCTTAGTCAATCTAGTTGATTATTGCAGCGCTTTATTTTTAGTTGTTATCAAGGTGGAAGATGACACTGATATAAGTGGGGAGCTTTGCACAGATCTTGCTCAACCGTGTGTTCTCCAAAGCTAGATCTGGTGGCTCTCCTCTCCTGGAGCTGGGCCAGCAAAGCCCTTGATGGGCTTTAGGAAAAGAGTCTGTGCAAAGTGCTTTGACTGTGGGCTTACAGCAAAGATATCAAGGCCTGGCTGTGAAAATCAGCTCTGGAAATACCAGGGTTGGTGGCCCTTTCTGGTGCTCCAGTGGCCAAAATCTTTGCTGCCTCACTTCTATTCTGAGTCCCTCTGATGTAAATGTTTCTGGCCCCATGATTGAATGCTTTGATTTAACACATAACAGCTCCCTGTTCATGCCCTGATGTCTCATTCTGCTGCTTGTGCTATTTCAGCTTCTGGGCAACGTGTGAGTGTCAGGGTGATGCTGACAGGACCAACAAAAGCATTCCAGGTGAGTTTTCCTGGGGAGTATGGGAAGCTTCTCCTGGACAAATGAGAGGTCTTGAGGCCGTGGCTGAAAGTTCAAAGTCTGGCAACAACTCCTCTCTCCTGCCTTAGGGCCAGTGAGCTCTTGTGATGTTAGTGCCATGTGGGAGGTGTGGAATTAGCATTTGGGGGTGTATTTGAGTGGTTTTGGCTGGGAGGCTGGCATTGACACCATTCCCTGTGGAATGGAGACCTAGGAAACCTTGGTTTGCTTTCTATTCACAGCACAAATGAGAAGAATCTGCCTCCTTCCCAAGCTGAAATGAACAGGTAAACAAGAAAGGAGAAATCCTGAAGAACTCCCACACCCACACACCCTTCCATGTGGGTTTTGGAGCAGCAGCACTTGGCAAGCCCAGGGAATGAATGAGCAGTGTGGGTCTGAGGGCAAGGACTGTGCCCAGGGATGCTCCTCTGCCCCTCACCTGTGCTCTTACAGCCAGCAAACCTGTTCAGTGCGATGGAGAGTGGAAAGAGCATGAACAGACCCTCATCAGATTCTAAGGAGATTCAAAGCAGTGCTGCTCCTGGGTTTATTCCCAAAGGAACACTCCCAGAGCTCCCTGAGCTGGTGGCAGAAGGAGCCTGAGGCTGCTCCCATCTCCCTGTGAGGTGCTGCAGGTGCAGCTGAGGATTTGCTGTGACAGACACCTCGAGCAGCAGATCTGGTGCCTTTGCCAGATCAAAGGAAATCTAAATGGGCTGACATCTCTGTGTCCTGTGGCAGCACAGCAGGCTGATGCTGACTGATAAGAGAGAAACTCCCCTGGCTTTTGTGCAAGGGCCATTACCAGTGTGGCTTCCTCACTCTTCTAATATTTTTTTTTTCTCCTTTGCTCCTTATCTTAGAATGACAGAACAAAATGTAGCGGGGAGAGTGCTGCCTGACTTGTTGCTGTAGATGTTAAATGTGCAAGGGTTATCAGAGACAGGCCATGATTCCTGGTGCTTCCTCAGCAGCAGGAAATCCTCACCATCCCCACTTTTCCAGTGTCCTGGGCAGAGTAGGAGCTTCAGACAGAGGTTTTCAGGGAGACCCCCCCCCCCCCAGTGAGTCAAGAGGTACAGCAAGGACCCTCCTTGCTTCATAAGCTCCCTCTCAGGGGAGTTTAAAGGATTTTACAGGTGTAATTGAACCTTTGTGCTGCAGGGATTAGGATGGCAAACCAGATATATTTACATTAAAATAAATTATGGTATGCTTATATTAAAAATATATGTTTAAATAAAAATAAATTACTAATGATTATATAATTAGACTGTGACAGTGTTCACAGGGGTCCGAGGATGAGGGAAGAGACGAGGATCTGACTCCATGTTTCAGAATGATTTATTATTTTATGATCTATATTATATTAAAACTATACTAAAAGAATAGAAAAAATTATTTCATCAGAAGGCTGGCGAAGAATAGAAAAAGAAGGAATGGTAACAAAGGGTTGTATCTTGGACAGAGTCCAAGCCAGCTGGGCTGTGATTGGCCATTAATTAGAAACAACCACATGAGACCAATCACAGATGCACCTATTGCATTCCACAGCAGCAGATAGTCAATATTTACATTTTGTTCCTGAGGCCTTTCAGCTTCTCAGGAGGAAAAATTCTAAAGAAAGGATTTTTCAGAAAATATCATGGCTACAATTAGAATAAAAGATCTCCATCAGAATTAATTGCTACACAGGATAGGAGTTCTAGCTGTCAGTATAACATAAATGATAACTATCAGTGTAACAGTGCACTGGTTTTGAAGCAATTATATTAAAGACAGCAGAACCAATTATGAAGTAGATGTATGTCCCTCACCCAGGCCAACACCCGCGGGCAAATCTGACTCTGTTCTCCTCTCTCACCTGGGAGCCCAGCAGGGATTTCTGGTCCCTGTGTGATGGAGGGTGTGGGTTAAGAAGGGCTGTGTTAAGAAGGGACCTTCTGGTGGTGCCACAGCTGAACATCATGCCCAGGTTATTCTGCAGGCATGGGAGGGAAAACAAACAGCTCAGGGGTGAAGAGAGGCTCTTTGGGTACTTCTGACTCAGCTGGACCTGTGCCTCTTGATCATGAAACACTCTGATGAGCCATGGGCTGGTATCCAGGCAAAATGAAAAGAAATTAAAGCAGCTGGGAGGGGAATTAATGTCCCTTGGGACACCAGCAATGTCAGACCAAGCAGCTCTGTCTCCTTTCTGTTTAAATTGGGCCTGGCCTGCGCACAAAGGGTATCTGTGGGATCAGGGGCACAGGAACAGCTGGAGCAAAGCTGGAGCCACTGTGTCCAACTCCCACTGACCACTGAGGCAACGAGTTCATTCTGAACCAATAATGGCTGTGTGATTAGAGAGCTCCTCAGTGCAAGATCCCTTCCAAAGGTCACAGTTGCTGTGTGTTTGCTCCCAGGAGGTCTGTGAGGCCACTCTGGCAGGGGGATGGAGAACATCATGTGCTGCTGGCTGGGGGATGCTCCCCAGCCCTGCCCAGGGCTCCCCTCACCCTCACCCTCACCCTGTGCCCACAGCCCCAGGCTGCTCACCTGAGCCCCTGGGCAAGCTGCTCTGCCCTGGCCCAGGGCTCTGTGCTGGCCAGGGCTGCTGGGGGCTGTGTCTGCAATCTGGGGCTGCTTTAGGGGATCTGTGTCTGTTTGGGGGCTCTGTTTAGGGCATCTCTATTTAGGGGACCTGTGTTTTAGGGGGGCTGTGTTTGGAAAGCTGTGTGTGTTTGGGGGCTCTGTTTAGGAGCTGTGTCTGGAATCTGTGACTGTTTGTGGGCTGCGTCTGCAATCTGTGTTTGTTTAGGGCTCTGTAAAGGGGATCTGTATTTAGGGGACCCATGTTTTGGGGGAGCTGTGTTTGGGAAGCTAGGTTTGTTTGGGGCCTGTGTCTGGAAGCTGTGACTGTTTGGGGCTGTGTTGTTTGGGGACTCTGTTTAGGGGATCTGTATTTAGGGGACCTGTGTTTTAGGGGGGGCCGTTTTTAGAAAGCTGGGTTTGTTTGGGGGCTGTGTCTGTTTGGGGTCTGTGTCTGCAATCTGTGACTGTTTGGGGGCTCTGTTTAGGGGATCTGTATTTAGGGAATGCATGTTTTAGGAGGGCTGTGTTTGGAAAGCTGTGTGTGTTTGTGGGCTGTGTTTGTTTGGAGGGCTGTGTTTGGGGGAGTTGTGTTTGGGAGCTGTCAGAGGCTGCAATTGGGGAGCTGTGGTTTTTTTTGGGGGGGGCTGTGTTTGAGGATTTGTGTTTGTTTCGGGATCTGTCTCTTTGGAGGGCTGTGTCTGTTTGGGGGCTGTGTTTAGGGGATCTGTATTTGCGGGACCCATGTTTTAAGGGAGCTGTGTTTGAGGAGTTGTGTTTGTCTGGGAGGACTGTGTTAGGAGGGCTGTGTTTGGGGGACTTGGGCTGTGTTCAGGAACTGTGTCAGAGGCTGTAATTGGGGGGCTGTATTTGTTTGGGGGGCTGTGTTGGAGGATTTGTGTTCATTTGGGGATCTGGAGGTCTGCATTGTTTGAGGGATCTGTGTTTGGGAAGGATCTGTGTTTGTTTGGGAATCTGTGTCTATTTGGGGATCTATGTTTGGGGGGCTGTGTCTATTTGGGGATCTATGTTTGGGGGGCTGTGTTTATTTGAGAAACTGTCTATTTGGGAATCTGTGTCTATTTGGGGATCTATGTTTGGGGGGCTGTGTTTATTTGGGAAACTCTGTCTGTTTGGGGATCTGTGTCTATTTGGGGATCTATGTTTGTTTGGGGGGCTGTGTTTATTTGGGAAACTCTGTCTGTTTGGGGATCTGTGTCTATTTGGAGGGCTGTTTTTGTTTTGGGGATCTGTGTTTATTTGGGGATCTGTGTCTGTTTGGGATCTGTGTTTGCACTGAGCCCAGCCCAGGCATTACCCCAGCTCCCCTGCACTCGTGGGCAGTGAGTGACCCAGTGAAGAGCCCTGTGCTCAGCAGGAGCCTTTGCAGAGCTGCAGCCCAGGGCTGGGGGCTCCAGCAGCCCTGGGGGAGCCTTTCCCCCCGAGCTGGGGCTCTGTGCAGCCTCTCCTGGCTCTGCTGCATCCCTGCCTGCCCTCCCTATGGGTGCCAGATCAAAGGGGGCTCCTCACTCACCAACAAAGGACTTCCACGCTCATCCCAGAGACTTTCAACCTAACTGCTCCCTTTGCTCCTTTCATGTCTCCTCTTTGTCTGGTGAGTGCACTAATGCAAGCCCCAGATAAGCATCTGCACTCCTAAGACATGAACAAACAGGGAAAGGATAATAATATCCAAAGGTTTTACAGGAGAGGTTAAAAAGGGAGCCAGGCTGCAGAGACTGCTCAATAGTGGTTTGCTTGACTGATGTTACAAAGGCAAAAGACAGAAAAATCCTTGGAAAATACCTCTGAGCAGTGATTGCTCTGTCAGAAAGCCTCACAATTAGGCATGAAAGGAGTCCTTCCAAGCTCCTCAGATGCATTAAAGATGGTATTATGACATAATTAAGCTACATGGAATAATTTGAGAACCACTCTGTCCCTCACCTGCCCATCTGTTGAGGGCTCTGTGCAGAGCTGATGTGAAAGGCCTTGGCAGCCCTCAGGCCTTTCCTGGCTCCTGGCTGAAGTGCTCAGGGAAGGTGAAACGAGCCTTGTGTGTCAATGACACCTGGAGAGGTGCAGCCCTTCACAGCCTGGGCCCTGCCAGCCCTGAGTGCTGCCCCAGGATGTGTCTGACACCTCAGCAGGCACCAGGGCTGCCTCCCCTGCCCAGCGGTGCTGCACAGGCCAGGGGAGTGTGCTGCCACCATCCCTGAGCCTCTGCAGGGCACGGCTGCATGAACGCATCCTGAAACCCACTCAGCAGCTGATCAGTGAAATACACACAGGCGGGAGACTTTTCTCCTTTTTAATGTCTTTACTAAGAGTGATCAGCTTGGGTGGGGAGAACTGATGGGTGGCATGCACCGCTGCTACCAGAAGTGACATGGAAGAGGAAGAAAAGAGCAGCTTTGTCCTCTGGTCTGCAGGCAGAGCTAGGGCCTCCATCCTCACGAGACCATCAGGAAATCCCTTTGCTTTTTGGTTCAACATTCAAGGTCCTCTGTCTAAGCCAACATCTTTTTAGCTTAGGGTGAGGGGTAAAAAGGCCTTGGTGGATACTGGATTCTGTTCCTCATGTCTAGTCATTGTTGAAGACATCTTTTCATGACAATCCTTTCCTTAGGATTTTTCCTCCTGAGAAGCTTAGAGGCCTCAGGAACAAAATGTAAACAATGATTATCTGCTGCTGTGGAATGCAACAGGTGCATCTGTGATTGGTCTCATGTGGTTGTTTCTAATTAATGGCCAATCAGAGAGAGAGAGTCTGAGACAGCTGCCTTTGTTATCATTCTTTGCTTTCTATTCTTAGCTTAGCTAGCCTTCTGAGATGAAACCTTTTCTTCTATTCTTTTTGTATAGTTTTAATGTAGTATCTATCATAAAATAATAAATAAAGCCTTTTGAAACATGGAGTCAGATCCTTCGTCTCTTCCCTTATCTGAAAACCCCTGTGAACACTGTCACAAGTCATCACTTTGATTCATCAATTCCATGTTGGCTTGTTGTTTTAGGGGTTTTTGGCTAGGTTTGGTGAGGGGTCTCTCCTGTTGCATGCTGGATCCGAGGTCATTTGCATGCCAACTTCATTGTCCCCTCCTCTTCACCTGTCTGGATGCCATCCTCCTGGCAGCAGGCAGGGTGTCACTGACAAAAGGGGAATTCTTAACCATCAAAAACAGGTAGTTAATGAAAACGACAGGTGATTACAACAACAAACAGTTAGAACTACACCCTGGCAGCAACTGGCCCAACCCTGAACTCTGAAACCTTTTAAAAAATGGGCAACTTTTTCTGCTCCTAACAATGAGTATCTGCTCGAAATCATCTTTGCCATATTTACTCTGCTGCTGAGATTGGGAAGTGTTTCCTCAAGCAAATGTTGTATGTGGCTGTGGGTTCCTGGGAAGCTAAAAAAGAAAGATTTGGCTGCTCAAAACCCCACAATGGTGTCAGTGCTGAATTAGAGGAGTTTATTACAGCAAGGCTTTGCTTTTCCTTCCTTGCTGGAAGCTCCATGGGGACCTCCTGCCTGTATCTTCATGAGGAGGCACAGTCTGTGTAATCCTTCCCACTGTCCCCAGCTCTGCTCAGCTTTTAAACCCCACACAGTCCAGGGCCTCCTTCATTGCCCAGAGTTGCACTATAAAAATCACTGAACCTACAGAAGCCCCATAAAACCAGGGAAGTAACAATGAATGAGATTTGACTGCCAATTCCCCTGTGGAAAAGATCCAGGTAGGGCAAGTCCTGCTGGGTACAGGGGTGAGGAACAGCTCTGTTGATGCCCTGCAGTCTGAGCTCTGGGATTGCACTGGGGGCTGCTGCTTTTTCCTAAACCACCAGCCTGTTACAGCCTCTCTTTGTTCCTTCTCCTCCAAGCCCAGTGTCAGTTTGCTCCCAGGATGTTTTTATCCTTTTCCATCTGTTGCCATCCCAATATTTAGCCTAAATTTCCCCCCTTTCCATTCAAATCCAGGGATCACCTCCTCCAAGGAACCACTGGAGGGATCTGGCAGATGGAGTTGCTAATCCACTATCCATCATGTTGTAAAAATTGTGGCAGCCAGGTGAAGTTCCTGATGACTGGAAATAAAGTAGTATAATCCTCATTTTAAAAAACAGGAAAGGGAAAGATCTGGAGAGCTGCAAACAAGCCAGGCTCCTGAGGTACCAGTGAGAGATCCAAGCTCAATTTCTGTGTTTGAGGAAGAAGTTCTGTGCTGCTTCCTCTGCTCTCCAGTGTTCTGCACCTCCAGCAGCACTGGATGCTCTTTCCCCAGTGCACTCCCATTAAAACCAATGGTGCACAACTCAGGGTCCTTCCATGGAGGTTTCACCCTCATGAGCTCAGTGGGCTGAGATAAAAATAGGGTTTGACACAAAGGATTTGACTAGAGGGGGAAAGCAGAGAGGTTTCTTGCTGGGATTTGCTGCTAAGGAGATCTGTCACGGACCAAAGGAGATGTGCAGGTTCCCTGATCTGATATTTTCTTTCATTCCCTGAACTTGGCTGAACTCTGTGTATTGTCAAGCATTTCTTTTGTAAATGCATGGATTAATTAGCTGCAGGACTTCATAAATGTCCTGAGAAAAAACACTTTCTGCCTTGTGATGCTGTCTTTAATGTAAAGTCTGTTTGACAGGAGGCTTCAGGAACGTTTTCCTGGTGACTCATCTGAAGCACAGGAGGGAGCCTGCATTCCCATTTACCTCACTGGATGATGCTCCCTTCCTGTCAGGGTGTAAGCTGTGTTTGATGGCTCCTTTGAAAGGAAACCTCACCCCTCCAGAAGATCTTTAGGGCAGGACTGAGTGATCTAAATGAGCTCCAGCCTCCTCCAAGGCAGTACTGCTGCTCCCAAACCTGGGGATGGGAACTCGGTGGAGCTCTCAGAGCTGCAGGACTCTGGGAGCTGTTAATCCTCCTCTGGGGCTGTTCTGCACAGCTTCAGGGCCTTCTGCATCATCAAAAGTCTGTCTCCTGTGATGGCATTCACAGGGGTCTTAGGATGAGGGAAGAGACGATGATCTGACTCCATGTTTCAGAAGGCTGATTTATTATTTTATGATACATATTACTTTAAAACTATACTAAAAGAATAGAAGAAAATGTTTCATCAGAAGGCTAGCTAAGAATAGAATAGAAAGGAATGATCACAAAGGTTTGTGGCTCGGCTCTCTGTCTGAGCCAGCTGGGCTCTGATTGGCCATTAATTAGAAACAACCAACATGGGCCAATCACAGATGCACCTGTTGCATTCCACAGCAGCAGATAATCATTGTTTACATTTTGTTCCTGAGGCCTCCCAGCTTCTCAGGAGGAAAATTCCTAAGGAAAGGATTTTCCATAAAAGATGTCTGTGACAATCTCCAGTTGAGGAACCAGGTCCTGGAGGGACACAACCATTTGTCTTCTCCCTAACCCTGCAGAGGGCCAAGCAAAAAGCAGAGAAGCAGCTCAAAGCCCTTCCCAGGTTGGAATGGGATGGAAGTGAGGAGCTGGAACCCTTGGCAGACCCTGCTGGGCCCCTCAGGATGGCTCCCCATCTGTGTCCTGTTCCCTGTGGATCCTGCAGAGCTGCAGGACAGCAGCACAGAGCTCCTGTTCTCCTGCTCCATTGAGGATGTCAGGAGGCCTGGGGGCCGGCAGGGGCTGCCAGGCTGTCCCTGGAGCCCCCAGCAGCAGGGACTGGTGTCCAACCTTGGCAACTGGTTATTCCAAGGTCCCAGACCACCAAGGGACCATTTCAGCATGACTCATTCCAGAAAACCTGGGATTAGTTTAGATGAGGAGAATTAGTTTCACCATCAAAAGGACAAGAAACCTTTCTATTTTTCCTCTCTCTGCTACTTTTATTTTTTTTTATGAAAGCTGCGAGTCTGAAACAAAGACTAAAACCCCCGGGGGTACCCTAAACCCTCCCAACTTGTGGAGGGAGGGTTTTTTTGGTGGGTTTTATCCATGCTTGAACGTTTTGTGTTCCTCTGCCTGTGCAAAACGAGGTAAAGGTTTCACTCCAGCTCCTGGTGGAAGCAGTGCTCCCATCACAACTGGCACTAATTGGCTCCCTCGTTAGCTGCTCGTGGACAGGGTGAGCAGGAGCTCCACACACACTGAACCCCAGCAGCTCCCAGGAAGGTGGGGAAGCAGCTCCTGGTGCTCTGCCTCTTCCAGGGAGCATCAGCCTTTCCTGTCCAGGCCTGCCAGCTTGGCATTAAATTCCCTTAAATCTTGTTTGTGGTGGCAGCGTCCCCCTGAGGGATTAATTGAGCTGTGAGAGATCAGAGGAACGTGGAGGAAAGGCTGCAGCTGCATCACCCAGGGTTGTGGTGTTGTGAGGTCCTCAGGATGAGGAGAGATGAGAATTTGATTCCATGTTTTCGGAAGGCTGATTTCTATTCTATTCTATTCTATTCTATTCTATTCTATTCTATTCTATTCTATTCTATTCTATTCTATTCTATTCTATTCTATTCTTTCTAAAACTATACCAAAGAAAGAGAAGGATACATCAGAAGGCTAAAAGAATGATAATAAAAACCCATGACAGACCAGACTCCTGACACAGCTGGCTGTGACTGGTCATTAAATTAAAACAATTCACATGCTGGGTTAACAACTGTCCAAATCACATTCCAAAGCAGCAAAGCAGAGAGAAGCTGAAGCTTCCCAGGAGAAGAAATCCTGGTGAAGGGATTTTTCCTAAAATATCACAGTGACACAGGGTAATGCAGCAAAGAGGAACCAAAAGCTGCAGCTCTGGATGTCCAGGATACCAAAGGATCCCAGCCCGGCCTGCAGCAAAGGAAGAATATTCATGGGAGATGGGTTCAGGCTCCCCTGCAGCTGGAGGAAGGGGAATTGCACCTGGGAGGTGGCTCTGTGGTGGCTCCAGTGCTTCATCCATCAATATTAATAATATAATAACACACAAAGCTGGGTCTTGCATATTATCTCCCAACGAGCAGGAGCCAGACACTGGGTTCCATGTAATTTAATTTCAATTAGTGCACTGGAGCTTTTTAAAGAATGGACTATATATTCTTCTGCAGTTACTTGCAGACTATTAAACACAACGCAGAAAAATTTTTATGTAAATGAGAATTATCTTATTGGCTTTAGTATCTTTCTCCCTTTCCCTTCCCCAGGTAATTGGGTAGGAAGGTGCTGGGGGAAAAAAAGCAGGTGATGGGAAATGAGAATAATGAAATCTCTGCAGCATTGCCTTCTGTTAGATGCAGGAGCCCAAAATATATGTGTGTGTCAGTTTAATTTAATTTGCTGTTAATTAGCTTAAATGGCAGTCTTACCTTGGTGTGCTTTCACTGCATTTCTGTCCAGGCTCTCATTAGGCAGAGGGATAAAGCAGGTGCTTGTTAAAAATATCAGGAGTGCTATTTACATTACAAAGCTACTCCCAGCACTTGTGGTGGAGGAGCTGAAGTCTCGTCCCTGGCTACAGCTGGTGGGAGAGGGGAAGCTGCTCCTGTTTGCACAGGTTGCCAACCAGAGCAGGAATTCCTGTGTTAATGAGATGAGAATTGAGAACACAAGGTGCAGCAGCAGCAGAGTCATGGAATGGTTTGGGCTGGAAGGACCCTTAAAGTCCATCTCATCCCACCCCCTGCCATGGCAGGGACACCTTCCCCTGTCCCAGGCTGCTCCCAGCCCTGCCCAGCCTGGCCTTGGGCACTGCCAGGGATCCAGGGGCAGCCCCAGCTGCTCTGGGCACCCTGTGCCAGGGCCTGCCCACCCTCACAGGGAACAATTCCCAATCTCCCATCCATCCCTGCCCTCTGGCAGTGGGAGCCATTCCCTGTGTCCTGTCCCTTCATCCCTTGTCCCAAGTCACTCTCTGGCTCCCCTGGAGCCCCTTCAGGCACCCAAAGGCCACAATCAGATCACCCCAAAGCCTTTTCTCCTCCAGGCCTAACAAATTCAATTCTCTCAGCCTTTCCTGCCAGGATTGGTGTCCCATCCCTATGATTCCAGCACAAAAATAGGTGTGAAGCTCTCTCCAAAGCCAGGTGCACAGCAGGCACTCAGAAGAATGCCTGCACGATTCAGGTGTTCACTTCCCACCTATTTCTAGCTCATGTAGAGGATGACACCTCTGCAGGGATATGGAGATGTCTGTGAATGCAAATCATTCAGAAACAAAGTTCCCAATTATTTAATTCAGGCCACCAAAGGAAATGAAAAACCTAAGTTTGAATTAAAAGAGCCTGGATGAACCTGGGAGAGAAAGCAGAGGTGGGAAAGAGGCAGCAGGGATGGAAAAGGGCACAGGGAAGGAATGCAGTGTAGGGGAGTGTGCTTTCAAATATTGATATGGAAAAGGTATAAATAGAAACAAGCACATGCTTGTGCAGCTCATAAAGGGCTTGTTTACAAGGGAGCAGAGAGGTTCATTAAGAACAGGAGCAAGCACCTGCTCTGAAATAAGGGAAACTCTTAATGAAAGCACAGAGAGGCTGGAGAAAAGGATCTGAGGCCAAAAGTGCTCAACAAAGAGGAAGGTTCAGCACCTCTCATGGTTCACCTTCAGCATTTGAGTGCAGGGTCCCAGTGCATGGCAGGGTTCACAGGAGAGCAGAGACCAGGGCAGAGCAGTGGGGCTGGCACCAGGAGCTCAGGAACAGAGGATCTGCTTCTCACTGCTTCATTCCAGGGAATATTAAATCCAAGCAAAGAGAACAAATACCTCAGCTCATTTCTTATTTTCAATTCTGCTGCTTCTCCGGTTTTGTTTGTTTGTTTGGTGGTTTTTATTTTGTTGTTGTTGTTTTGGGGTTTTGTTTTGGTTTTGGGGGTTTTTTTGTTTGTTTTTTGGGGTGTTTTGGGGTTTTTTTTTGGTGGTTTTTTTTTTTCACTTTGTCTATCTCCAACTGGAAAAAAAATACAGGCATGGAGCAGAGTCTAAACTCCCTGGCAGGTGTCCTGCTCCCCCTGTGTCCAGCTGATGTGCTCAGCTCTGCAGGGGTGGGGGATTAGGTTGTGGTGCCATCAGGTTCAATCCTTCCTTGCACTCACCTTCACAAGGATAATTCCTGACCAATCCTGCAGGAGCAGATGTGATGGGGCTGTGAGACCCCAGCCCTGGCTGAGGCCAAATAACCTCAGAGAATATCACACAACATCCCCAGCTGGAAGGAACCCACAGGGATCATCCAGTCCTGGCCTTGCACACACACCCCAGGAATTCCAGGCTGTGCCCTGATGAGTGTGGAGGTGAACACAGAGCGGAGGAAAGGGAAAGGGAAAGGGAAAGGGAAAGGGAAAGGAAAGGAAAGGGGAAATCCATCTCTGTCCTCTCAACTCCCTCTGGAAGAGCTCTCTCTTGCCATAGTGGATGTTTCTCTGACCTGACATGCATTTTTCTCCTTTTTTGCTTTGTAGGAGTTTGAAAAGAAAGGTAGGATGTGGCCTGGTATCCCCAGGGCATCCTTGCTGTGGGAATTGTCTGCCCAGGGACTTCCTGCCCCTTCCCAGGCCTGCAGCAGCTCTGCAGCACCATTCCTGCACCTCTCACCTGGAAATCAGGGACTTCTCTGCAGTTTGGTATCAGTAAAAGACAAGAATGTTTCCCTGTAGCATGGAGAAATCTCCTTTATGTTCTGTGCCAGACAGCTCTGCCTGGGACAGATTAAGACAATAATTTGAGTGTGGCATTCACATTCCCTGAAAAAAAATCCTTCCCCCAGGATTTTTGTCCTGGGAAGCTGAGACGCCTTAGAGAAAAGGAAAACAATTCTTATCTCATTTGCTTCTCCTGTGTTGTGCTCACATGTGCAATGTGTTTGGAGATTGTTTACCCAGAGGTGATTGTTCCATTGCATTCTGAAAACAAGAGTTGTTTTCACTCTTTGGCCAATCAGGGCCAAGCTGTGACTTGAAGAGTCACCAGTTTTCATTATTATCTTTTTAGCATTCAGTGAGTATCCTTTAGTATAATATAGTATTCTTTAATATAATATAATAAAGTAATAAATGAGCCTTCTGAGAACATGGAGTCAGATTCATCATTCCTGCCTTTGTTGGGACATTCCCAGCAAATACAATAATTTGGGGGTGATGGTGGGAGAGCTGTGGCTGCTCCTGGTTTGAAAGTGCTGCTTGGCACTCCAGGCTCTGCCCCAGCTCACCTGTAACCTGACAAGGGATGGGACTAACAGGGCCCATGGCTGGAAAGCAGCCTGGTGAGTGTGGTGAGTGTGGATTTGCCTGAATGCTCACCCAAGCAGCTTTTCCAGGAGATGCTTATTGGGAAATAGGAGGCAGCAACACCATCTAAACCCCACTCTGCTACAGCAGCCCATGCTGTTCCCCTAAAGCCTCGAGCACCTTCCAGCAGGTGCACCTGGACAGTGAGCTCAGCACAGTTTGCTCCTGGAGCAGAGCATGGAGCCCGGGAGCTCCTGCTCAGCCCTGCCTCAGCTGGAGCTCTGCAGAGGGAGGGGAGCCCAGTCTGACCCTGGGGCTGCACTGGCAGCTTGGCAGGGCTTCAAACACTCCAGCCCAGCTCTCCTGGGCCTGGGCTTCCCCTCCCAGCCATGCCAGCACACAGTGGCTGTGTCCCTGTTAGCATTCAGAAACACATGAGAATGATTCTATGCAGGTGCTTTTATTGAAGAGCTCTGCGTGTCAGGGGTACAGACCCAAATCTGACTCCGACATGGGTTCAGGATGAATGTGTTTTTATATTCTATCGTTATATAACTTTCATGTTAATTATTAAATTTATATTGTTCTATTGTACACATACATTTCAGCCAAGCATGGGCTCCTCATGGCCCCCCCCAAACTTCTAACATAGTTTCTCGTGATTCCTATGATTAAACAATAATTATATTTAATTACTAAACAATCATCACATCTAACAATTATATCATTTATCATATTGCTTACTCAGGTGCAATTTCACAGGATCTGGCAAAACACAAAACCTAACATTTTCAGAGTCTATTTTTAACATTTTTCCAGGGCCCCACTATCATCCCCACTCCTGCTGGCCCTGCTGGGCTCTCTCAGGTGTCTGCCAGCCTGTGCAGGCAGGAGCAGCCCCAGCACCAGGACTGTTCCAGCCAGAGAAAAGGGTCCCTTGCAGTAACTGTGCCCAAGGCTGGCACAAGGTGCTCCTGGTGTCATCACTCACCTGTGTCTGCTCAGCAAAGGGATTCTGCTCAGTTGCTGCCACACTGAGAACCTGGACAGGATTAAACCTGGTTTAACTTCCAGTGGAGGGGAAGGTGCTGATCTCCACTTGCAGGTGATGCCAAGTGAGGAGATGGAATGGGGCTGGGTCAGGGCAGGGTCACAATCTGTCACAAGCTGCCACAAGCCATGAGGAGGTGAGGGTGGGCTTGGCTCTCCTGCACATTCCCACTGGGATGGATTTGCAGGGCAGATGGAAACGAGCTCCCTAAGAGCCCTGCTGTGAGGATGAGGAGTAAAGAGCCCATTTGTTCAGTCTGCCAGCATGATCTGATTTCATACTCCGTGTTTAGCAGAGAAGCTGTTTCCCCTTGAGCAGAGTTATGCACTTTGCAGTTCCTTCTTTAAAACGACTTAGTTATACATTTGCTCCATGTTATTTTGAATTCTCTTGAAGATCAAGGACACTACAAAGCCAGCAAGATAAAATTAGCATCTGAGCTGTAGCCTTTGCTTGGTATAAGAAATGCAGATCAGCTTCACTTGCAGTGAATGCTGGAAGGTGAATTTCATTTATGCCTTCCTTCAGCAGACCCAGTTCTGCCATCCCTGTTTGTTTTGAGAGCCACCACAGCCCCTAAGCTGTCCTGGTATTCCTGTACAGCTGCTGCCAGAGGAAGTATCAGACCACAAAATCGGACCTCCAGCTGATAAGAAATCAGTTTGTTCAAAATCAGTTCTTATCTCCTCACAGTGTGATGCTGGGAGTTTCAGCAGGGGAGCATCAGGCTGGGTTTGTTTGTGCACAGCTCTCCAAGCAGCACCAGGCCCAGCTCCAATGCTGGGAGATTAAAAGGCTTTTGGAGGGGAGATTGTGCCTGGAGAAGAGCCCAGGAATGACCTGAAGATGGGAGAAGTACTCTGAAGTGGGGGTTGTAATGGTTTGGGTGATACCCATGCTCATGGGGCATCTACTCATTGGGGAAATGCAAAGGTGGGTGTTGGAGGCCACTTGAGCACAGCAGAGACATGAACAGTGTCTGGAGGAATAAAGGCACGTGTTCAAAAGGGAGATGAACCATTAGGAGGGGTGGCCAAAGGGACCTAAACACCTCTCAATCCCTTCTCCTCAAGGCAGATTTCTTGGGCAGGTCCTTCTCAGGAGTTTCATAGAATCTCACATTGCCTCAAGCTGGAAGGGACTCACAAGGATCAGCAGCTCCCTTCTCCTCACAGGAATATCCAGAACTAAACAGAGGATTAAGAGCATTGTCCAGGTTCTCCTTGAGCTCTGGCAGGCTCTGCCATGATCATTTATTTCCCTGGGGAACCTGCTCCAGGGACCAACCGCCCTCTGGGGGAAGAACCTTTCCCCAGTGTCCCACCTGAACCTTCCCTGACACAGCTTCATTGCATCACCTGAGAGAGGAGACCAGCACCTTCCCCTCCACTGCCTGGAGGCTGAACTGTCCTGGGTTGTAGGATATGTGTGTGTGTTCTGTTCCCATCTGTCAGAGCTGGGGCAGTTCTCTGCTGTTCCTGGGGCAGTTTCCTTTCTCTCTCCCACAGCCAACCCTCCCTCCAGGAGATCTCTGCTCTCCATGGCCACTGAGTGTCCCTGCAGGGCTGATCCAATCCCAGAATCCCATGGGGAGATGCTCCGCCCAGGGGAGGAGCCAAGCATTCCTCCCTGGATCCAATCTGAGCCTGGCCCAGCACAGCAGCCTTTGCCCCCTGCATTGCCAGAGGAGCAGCTTTCTGCTGCCCTGCATGGCCAGAGGGAGCCCAGGCCCATCTGCAGCAGCCCTGGAGCTGCAGAGGAAAACTCCCCCCTTGTGCAGGATCCCTGCTGCAGCAGAGCCACAGCTGGCACTGCAGGAGGGCTGAGCCCCCCTGGGATGGGGCTGGGACACCCCCTGGCACACAGGGGGCAGGGACTGTGATCACTCTGTGCTTTTTTTTCTGGGGAGTTTTTTTGTACTATTGCATTTGTTTGTTTTTGGTTTTTTTTAAATTTTCCTAGTAAAGAACTGTTATTCCTATTCCCATATCTTTGCCTAAAAGCCCCTTAATTTCAAAATTATAATAATTTGGAGGAAGAGGGCTTACATTTTCCATTTCAAGGGAGGCTCCTGCCTTCCTTAGCAGACATCTATCTTTGCAAACCAAGACATGAACCAAGTTGAAGCCTGTCCAAGTTTTCAATGTGGCAAAAACTGAGCAAAACCCCACTGCAGGTACCAGATCCAAGGAGGGGATCTGCCCAGCATCACTTGGTACAGGGTGATCCTTTCCATGCTTTCAGGTGCAGGGTTGGAGCAGAATGGGCCAGGAGATCCTGAGCAGAAATTCAAAGTTTAGATCCTTTTTTTTTTTCCTTTGGCCATCCTTGGAGCCTTTACCCATCATCTGTAGCCTTCATCCCTCTTCCTGTGGACTTGCTGGTGCCAGGCCCTGTTATCTCTTTGAAAACAGACCCAGAACTGACAGCCTTCACAGCACTGGCCCTGTTAGGTCTCACAGATCAAGCATTATCTTCTCAACCTAGACCAGGAGGTGACTGGAAGGGCATTCACATGATCCAGACCAGTGCTGACCCCTCTGGGCTCCTGCAGCTCAGGAGCTGGAGCACTGACCCCAGAAGCAAAGGTTTCCTTTGAATCTGGCACATCCTAATTTTTTATTCATGGTGGGTCATCCATGGTGATAAGTCAAAGCAGGAGGAGGAGGAGGAGGACAGATTAAAACTACAAAACCACCTGAAGATGCAGATGGAACCTCAGAGGGCACAGTCAGGCTTAAGAGACCTGATTTCAAAACTGGCAAATTGCTTTAAATGCTTTATATTTACAAATTCTGCACCCAGAACCTGAGCAACTCCATATTTCCAGCAAATAAATTCCCCCAAAATAAGGGATGTATTTTCTGTGTCTGTGTTTGCAGGTTTCAGAAGAGCTGAGTTTTTTCACAGTATTTGAGATGATTTACTGAGATCTAAGTAGGGTTGTTAGGGAGCATACTTGGGTGTCAGTCTCTTGATCTTCATTGATTTGTATCCATTTATGCCAGCTCAGGATTATTCTTTCAGGAAGATGCCTCTGAGTACCAAAGCTTTAAAGCCCAAGTTGGTTTAATTGGACTCTTAGGTAAAGTGTTTCATGTTTCCAAAGTAGGATGAACACAAAGACACTTTCACAGGGTTACTGATCCAAGCTTAAAGTAGGTGTTTTTTCTGGGAATTGTGCTGTCATTTATGCTCATGGATTTACAGGGAGCCAGCAGGAAACAAGGCAAACCTGATCCATCTGGAACCACTGGCACCACCATCCCCTCCAGCACAGCAACCAGGCAGATCTGGATTTTAAACAGGATCATGTCATCTGCAACCATGCTCCTTGTTAGGGAAGAGAATGTTGTGCACAGAACTAAAGGTGGATCCATGCCACAAATCCAGGCTTGGGGTCTTTGTATCCAGATCCTTTTGTTTGTCCCATTGGAGGAGTAAGGCTGATGGTGGATTTTATCTGTGGAGCCAACTTCTGCCAAATCTGAAGGAGGTGGAAGGCTGGATCCAGGCTGATGCCCGTCCAGTTTGCAGCAGAACACCTCATTCTCATTCCCAAATCCAGGTGCTGGCTGAGGGAGGACTCTGTCTGTGGAGCAGCCCTGCCCTGCCCTGCCTGGAGGGCTCTGAGCAGAGAGGATCTTGCTCAGCCCTGGGACAGGATGAGTTCTCAGCACCAGGTCACTGTCCCAGCACGCAGGGACATGGAGAGCTGATGGTCTGCTGATGTTGTGGGTAATTCTGTGTGTCTGAGGCTGGAAATGGGGCTGTGTGTTCTGTCCCCATGTGTCAGAGCTGGGGCAGTTCTCTGCTGTTCCTGGGACAGTTTTCTTTCTCTCTCCCACAGCCAACCCTCCCTCCAGGAGATCTCTGCTGTCCATGGCCACTGAGTGTCCCTGCAGGGCTGATCCAATCCCAGCATCCCATGGGGAGATGCTCCGCCCAGGGGAGGAGCCAAGTATTCCTACCTGGATCCAATCTGAGCCTGGCCCAGCACAGCAGCCTTTGCCCCCTGCATTGCCAGAGGAGCAGCTTTCTGCTGCCCTGCATGGCCAGAGGGAGCCCAGGCCCATCTGCAGCAGCCCTGGAGCTGCAGAGGAAAACTCCCCCCTTGTGCAGGATCCCTGCTGCAGCAGAGCCACAGCTGGCACTGCAGGAGGGCTGAGCCCCCCTGGGATGGGGCTGGGACACCCCCTGACACACAGGGGCCAGGGCCTGCGATCACTCTGGCAGGGTTGGTTTGTATCGGTACATTTGCATTTTATTTTTATTTTCTTTCCTAATAAAGAACTGTTATTCCTACTCCCCTATCTTTGCCTGAGAGCCCCTTAGTTTCAAAACTATATTAATTCAGAGGGAAGGGGTTTGCATTTTCCATTTCAAGGGAGTCTCCTGCCTTCCTTAGCAGACACCTGTCTGTTCAAACAAAGACAAAATTGCTGGGATTTCGGTTGGTAAAATCAAGTCTCTTTTTTCCTAGGGAAAAGGATAAAGTCCTTACAAACCATGGATGTCTGGGATTCCCAGAAAGGTGCAGTAGCACCCAGCACGTTTCCAGCCTTACTGAGGGCAATATTCCCAAATAAAAGACAATTGAAGGAGGAGCAGAACGTGTCACCTTCTACTGTGTGGGACTTTTATTTGTGAAACACACAAAAAATTAAAGATCCTTCAGTTCTCTCACCAACTCTTCCATGATTAACACAAAGGAGGAGGGATTGTATTTCACCTCTCTAACACCTGTCTAACCCCCCCTGAAAGGTTTTGCTGCATCCCCACGTTACTCTCATTTGAGGCTTCACACTTTTCTGTCTGCTGTTATTTCACATTTCATTATCTCAGTGTTTCCAGACAAAAATAGTCCCACTCTGGCAAATCACTTGATGTTTTTCCTCTGTTGCAAACAGATTGCTTCCCTGCCCCTCCTCAGCATCCAGCCCTGGCTGCAGCAATATCCCTTTCATTAGATGGATCAGCAGCATCCTGCATCCTCCATATCAGTTTCCCCCCCACCTCAGATGCTGGGATTGATTTGGTGGAAATTTCCATGAGTTCTGTTACCTGTCCTAACATAAAATACCAACACCTGTGGGTGGATTCCTAGGTTGTTTGTCACCTCCTGCTTCCAAGCTGATGTGGAAGCTCTAAGGAACAGACAAATGGTATTTGCCAGTTAGGTCTACTAATTACAGGACGTGTTTTTGGGAGGAAAAAAAAATTGTTTTCACTTGCAGTCTTTCCAATCTGTTTTGAATTAGGAGACACTTAGGATTAGAAAGTGTTTTCTCATTAGAACAAATGTCACAGATTTAAAAATCTCTTCATTTAAATTCCTCCTAATGTTCTTTGGCTTGAATGAGTGAGCTCTTAATGTCCATTTTAATTAAAGCATTTCTGTGGGATTTCTGCCTGGGCACCTAATGACAGCAGGTCTCAGGGAAGTGGATGTGCTCTAGCTAAGAATGGGAACTCCTGGATGGCAACTGCAGCAGGAACTCTCCTTTTGGGGCTTTTTAGGGAAAAGTGCTAAAGGACACACAAATTAAGATGTGCCTAAGAGAGGATCCCACGCTTCCAGCAGGCAGAAACACCACATGGTTTGGGAGGCACTGGCTGAGTTTGCAAAGGGATTGATCTGAGCTTCCCAAGCCACTTTTTGAATTTTTCTGGTTTTGCTGCTGTTCTCCTGCCATCAGCACAGGCTCTGGCAGCCAGGCAGGGCTGTAGCACCCAGGCAGGGCTGTAGCACCCAGCCCCTGCTGCCAGACCCCCCCCCTATGTTTCTCCTCCCTGTTCAGGTGAAGGTTGGTCCTTCCCCCTCTCCCCAGCAGCTCCCGTGGTGCTGGATCCATTTGTCAATGCACACCCACGGGAGCTGCCAGTGAGCAGGGCTTTGCCAGCTTTCCCAGGTGAGAAATCCTTTGGCACAGCAGGTTTCAGCAGGCAGGTGTCTGTCTGGAGGCACAGGAAGGCAGGAAGGTGCTGTGAAATAAAAGCAGTGTTGGAGCACATCCACATCTCTCTCCTGGAGCATGGCCAAGGCAGTGGGAAGCATCCTTGTGGGGAATTGGATGATCTGGCTCCTCAGTGTTCTTTTCCAGCTGGGACAGCCCGCACTTCTCCCTTTTCCCTGGAGCAGCCTGGGGTGAGGAGCTGGTCCTGCCTCTGCCTGTCCACAGGACTGCCATCCCAGGGGATCCAAGAGGAGAAGGACCTGAGCAGCATGTGGACAGTTTCTCTACAGTGCAGAGAAACAAAAAAACAAACACAGAGCCAGACCTGACTGATGGAAAAAGGCAGGAACCTGCCTGGGCTCACCCCAGTGGTGCCTGGCTCCCTCCCTCCCTCCCTGCTCCAGTGACACATAAATCTGGAGACAGTTCATAATGAAAGGCTATTAAGATAAGATTTAGTCTTTATCGTTCTTGTGCTTCCTTCATTTGTCAGGCACTTGAACCAAGCAGAGCAAAGTCGATCTGGGAAGTGCTGCTGATGCCCAGGCAGTGGCAGATTTATTGGTGCTTGTGCCTTGGAACAACAACGAAGGGAACAGGAGCTACCTGGGCAGGTGTGGCCCTGTGTGATCAGTGTCCCTGCTCCTCTCCCTGGGGACACTCACTCAAAGCAGTCACCTTCATTGGTAGCTCATAATGTCACTGCTGGAGCTGGGCAGCATTTCTGGGCCAAAAATGCTTGGCAGACAAAGTGTTGTTTTAAGGAAGAAACTAATAAAATTATGCAATGTGTTGTGTTGTAAGAGACCAAAATATCAGCTCATTCCAACCCCACCTTCCACTATCCCAGGTTGCTCCAAGCCCTGCCCAACCAGGCCTTGGAAACTTCCAGAGATCCAGGGGCAGCCACAGCTTCTCTGGAGAACCTGTGCCAGTGCTGTTTAACCATCACACTTCAGGCAAATTGGTTTCTTTTTAATGATTTTTGGAAGAAATATTCTTTATTTGATCCCCCTTCCCCAGCATATTAATTGTTTTTCTGTCTTTTCTGAGAGAATCCTCTTTGTGCTGCCTCCCATTGTGCATCCTGTAAGGTGGAGGGAGTCCTTAGCAGCAAATCTTTGATTTTCTCAATGTAACAGTAAGAAAAATAAAAGAAAATAAGCATAGGGTTTTTTTTCAGCACGTTTTCAGCTGCATGTAGTGTGCAGATTCTGGAAGAAAAGGATATACACAGGGCAGGGAGTACAGCCCCAAGGCTGCCAGAGCTCCAGGAGCATTTGGACAACACTTTCATGCACAGGGTGGGATTGTTGGGTGTCCTAGATGACCCTGGGGGCTCCTTCCAGCTGAGGATTTTCTGATCCATGACTGTAACTCCTTGGCAGGAGTTCCTGTGGGCAGGAGCCTGAGGGGAGACATGCAGCCCTTCCTGAGAGGACAGCAGTATGGATACAGCCACCTGCAAGGCACCTGCTTTTTGAGATCATGTTCACTGAGTTTTCCCTCCTTTAACATCAAGTGGATGAGCTCCAGCTCCCCCCTTCCAACATCCTTTTATTGCTTTTAGACTGACTTTGAGATGGGGTGGAAAAAGAAATCTGCGAGAGGTGAGTTCCAAGGTCAGCGCTGCTCACCCGGCTCTGTCATCCCACTGAGCTCATAAATTGGTGTTAACACCTCCTGGAAAGAACAACAAATATAAAAAGAGAACCTGGCTCAGCCTGGGAAGCAGAGCCATTACTGGAGCGGCCACTGCAGAGCAGAGTCTGGCACGACAGCAAATCCGGCCCAACTCCAGTGCCTGCTCAGCCCAGAGGTGATCCCAGCCCCTGGCTGCATCCTGGGCATCTCCCAAGAGATGGAGGTGGAGAAATCTGCCTTTTCAAGCAACTTATTTTTTTAAAACATCACAAAGCACCTGGGTATTTCTTGCTCCTCTCCTATTAGAAATCTGCTTTGGCAGAGTGCTCTTTTTTTTTTTTTTTTTTTTTTGCTTGTTCTTTAAACAGCTCATTGGAATGGGGCTTTGTGGTGTGGAAAGCACAAATTAGTTCAGAGCCTTTAATTTGCACTCCCCACCCCTTCCACTTATGATTCCCTTCAGTGGGATTCACAGAATCTATTATTGCTGCTGCAGATTGGCCATGGTGTGACTTTGGTGCAAATTCTTTCTATGTTGACACTGTTGCTTCATTGTTATTCTTTCTGTATGAGTGAAACAAAATGAAAAATTCATTAAAAACAGAGAAAAAAATGAGGAAAGAAACCCACTGGTATTTCTCTATCTCCCAGCACAAAAAATCAAATGTGGAAGATTGAAAACAGGGTGATGGGAAGGGTGAGAGAGTTAAATGTCTGAAGGATCCAGCCACACACAGTGTCTAGGATAAACATGCCAATAAAAAGAATTAAAAGGACCTGTCATCTCCTCAGGGTCCCACATCCAATTAGGAGCCAGGGAAGGATCCCACAGGTGGACTCATGTTATTATGGTATTTTCTGAAAAATCTCTTTCCTAGGATTTTTTTTTGGGGGGGGGGGGAAGCTGAGAGGCTTCAGAAAAGAATAAAACCAATAATTATTTGATTGCTTGGTAATGTGGTCTGGAGATCATTTACCAACAGGTTCATCTTTGTTTGGTTCCACGTGAATTGTTTTGAATTGATGACCAATCACCATCAGCTGTGTTGGACCCTGAGGAGTCAATCAGGAGCTTTCATTATTCATTCTTGTTTAGCCTTCTGAGGTCTCCTTTCTCTTTCTTTAGTATAGTTTTAGAATGTAATATAACATAATATAATATAAATCAGTCTTCTGAGAACATGGAGTCAGATTCTCATCTCTCACCTCGTCCTGGGGACCTCACAGCACCACAGACTGACTTTCTTTGGATGTTCCAGCAGGCAGCACCCCATCACAGGAGCTCTGGGAGCTGCACTCTGGCCCCAGGGAGCTCCCCAGGAAGGGGCTCTGCCCTCAGCCCTGCTCCCAGGGAATCACAGGATAGAATGTCCTGAGCTGGGAGGGACCTCCAGGATCAGCCAGGGCAGCCCCAGCCCTGCCCAGACACCCCAACAGCCCCACCCTGGGCACCCCTGGCAGCTCCTGGAGCTCTGGCAGCCTCAGTGCCCATTCCCTGGGGAGCCTGGGCAGTGCCAGCACCCTCTGGGGAAGAGCCTTTCCCTGGTATCCAGCCTGAGCCTCCCTGGCACAGCTCCAGCCATGCCCTGTCCCTGCCCCAGAGCAGAGATCAGAGCTGCCCTCGGGAGGAGTTGCAGCTCCTGATGAGGTCTGAGCTCAGCCTTCTCTTCCCCAGCTGCACAAACCAAGTGACCTCAGCAATCCCCAGATGGCCCCTCCAGGCTCTCCCAGCCTGGCAGGACCCCACATTCTCCCCTTTCCAGCTGGGCTGGCACCCCCAGGCCCCACATGGCCCCAAGTCCCCCCAGACATCACCTCTAGCATTGCTCCATTTTTCCAAGCAGGGAGGCAGGAGGTGGCAGGGAGGGGACAAACTGAGGGAATCTGAGGCACAGCCAGGCTGTGCTGGCAGTGGGACTCTGGGAACAGTCCCCACCACATGGATGCTCTGTGGGCTCCTTGTGCCTCCTCCTCTGGTGATGGCACTCTGCCTGTGCACAGCCCCGTGCTGGCTTCTTGCAGGGCCTGTTGTATTTTCAGGGTTCCCAGACAAAGGAAGGAATGATGAATCTGACTCCATGTTCTCAGAAGGCTCATTTATTATTTTATAATACAATAATATATAAAACAATACTATACTAGACTGTGCTAAAGAATACAGAAAGGATACAGACAGAAGGCTAAAAGATAATAATGAAAACACATGACTCCTTCCAGAGCCCTGACACAGCTTGGCCCTGATTGGCCATTAAGTCAAAAAATTCACATGAAACCAATCAAACAATCACCTGTTGGTAAACAATCTCCAAACACATTCCAAAGCAGCAAAACACAGAAGTAATTCAGATAATTATTGTTTGCTTTTTTCTCTGAGGCTTCTCAGCTTCCCAGGAGCAAAATCCAGGGCAAAGAGGTTTTTCCAGAAAATATGACAGTGACAAGGGCCTTCTGCATTTCCCAGTCTGCAGCCTCAAGGACACCCATTCAGGACTGGAGGGACAGATCCTCAGGGAAGGCACAGCCAGAGGAGCTGGGCCTTGCCCTGGAGCTCCTCCTCACCGGTGGAACCTCAGCAAAATTGTGTTTCCTCATCCTCAGAGCAGTGTGTGACTGTTCAGGGCACACTAAGGGACTTGGATCAGCAGATCCTCAGCTCTGCAGGCTGGAGGTCCCCATCCACTTCTCCCTGGGATAAGGCTGCTAAGGAGCATCTTCTGTGGTTCCTCACATGGAAACCCACAGCAGCCCAGTGTCTTGGTGCTGGGAAGGGCTTGGGTGTGGTTTCCTCCTGGCAAACCAAATCAGCACCTCCCAGTGCAGGTGGCTTTGTAAAGGCTGGAGGAGCCCGGGGCTCCAGGGAGATCAGGGATGGGTTGGGCTCTACCTGGCTGCCAGTTACAAGGGGCAAGAGCCCTCAGGAGTCTTTGCTGGACCACGCCAATGACCTGGGAAATGCACCCTCAAAATGAGACCCTCAATGTCCCTTCCAACCCGAGCTCTCCTGGAATCCTGTGGCTCCCCAGTCCTCTTCCCAATCCTGCTGCAGCTTTTTTATTCTCCTGACAGACTCTCACAGAGATCACGTCTTGATCTCCACAATCACCACTACATTATTATCCATCCCAGGAGGGGGACACCCCCCCAAAATAATCACCAAAATATTTTTTTAAAAATAAAAATGACAAAACATTTCTCAGGATCTCTGCTGAGGACTGTCACAGGGGAAGAAAAACTCTTTTTGTGATCAAGAGACTGAACTTCAAAACACCCAAACTGCACATCTCCACGGGGCACCTTTCTGCAGGGTTATTAATAAGAAATAATTGTTTTAAATGCAGAAAAGCCTGTGTACTTTCTATTCCCTTCCAAAAGCCCTGCATCACTTGTCCTTAATGAATAATGAAAGATGCTTTTGTATTGCTTCCCACCCATAGACTTTCAAGTGATTGTTAAGCAATAATAAATAGGGCTCTAAAGAAATCAGGGCTTGATGAAAACTTAATTCTGGACTAATAGAGAAGCACCTGCTGCTGCACAAGTTTATAGACATTCCTGGGGCTTTGGTGGGTGGAGAATTTTGGTGAAAGCTCTGAATGTTCCAGCCCTGGGAAAATATCACTAAATGATTCTGAAATGTTGTTGTGTAGCTCCAAGGGAATTAGAATTTGGAAGGAAAGCAGGAGATGCCATGGCCAGAACAGGCACTTTGATGCCCTGATCACAGCCCTGCTGTGATCTCACTCTGAGGGGGGATTTATAATGGAAAGCCAAACCCAAAGAGGACATTGTTCTTTGAGGAGAGAGAGACAGCAACATCCTGTGTCAGACTGGGGAATTTGGATTTCATGGGAAAACAGTGCATTCCACCAGGAAGCTGGTGTGGCTTTCAGCCCTGCCAAGGGAAAGCACATGGTGCAGATGAAAAACTGAAGTTTAGAAGGGATATAATGGAATAATGGAATGGGTTGGGTTGGAAGAGACCTTAAAGGCCATCTTATCCCACCCCCTGCCATGGCAGGGACACATTTCACTGTCCCAGGCTGCTCCAAGCCCTGTCCAACTTGGCCTTGGGCACTGCCAGGGATCCAGGGGCACCCTGTGCCAGGGCCTGCCCACCCTCACAGGGGAGAATTTATTCCTGATATCCAGTCTAATCCCTGCCCTCTGTCAGCCATGAGTTGCCCAAAAAAAAAAAAAAATAGGCTGAAAAAGCCAGTTAATTGCTCTCATTTAGGTTGGTAGGTACCAAGTTCCAGCTCACACCCAGAGACGTCTTGATGCTGACAGGAGAGTTCACCTTACTGAGGAGTCTTTACCCAACCTTCAGAGGTATCTTCTGAGCCCCTCAACACTCCCACCAGTCCCATCAGCAACCAGCACTGTGTCGGGCAGTTTCGTGTAACTGATTGCTTAAATGCCACTATAATTCTGTTGGGATCAGTGGGGAAAACTTGTGGGGGATTTGCCTTGATTGATTTGTGGTGTTGCACTATCCCAGGCATGTAACAGGGATAAATTTCTTCACTGAAAGTGTTGTCCAACCCCAGCACAGCTGCCCGGGGGGGTTTAAAAGGTGTGAGGATGTGGCACTTGGGGACATGGGTTAGTGGTGAGCTTGGCAGCGCCGAGATAATGGTTGGACTTGACGGCGATTGTGATTTATGCCTCTCTGATGGCTCGCTCCTTCTGGTGAGTTCCTGCCCTTCCCTAGCACGCTGTTGAGAGCAGCTGCATGAAATTATTTGCATTGATGTCACCCGAACCCCGCTGCCGTGAGCTGTGGAACCCGTGTGCCACCTCCAAGCGATGCTGTCCCTGCACGGCTCCGCGTGTGCCGGTCCCTCTAGCACCGGGGCTCTCGGCCCGGCCTTCCCTCCCCTTTAAACAGCGGAGAAATGCCGGGCGTTAATTTCGGTCAGGAAACATCATTTTCCCAAGAGAACCGCTTTCTTCCCGGTAAGTGCCAGGAGCAGGCGGATACAGAATGGAGCAGCCGAGCTGAGCATCGCGCTGTTACCGAGAGCCCCTGGGGAAGAGCGGCCGGGCCGGAGCTCCGCGCTGGACCCGCGGCTCCGCTGCGCGCTCGGCGGGTGCGAACTTCGGCTGCGGCTCCGGTGAACCGGGTGCAGGCAAAGAGCGAGCGGTGCCGCTGCGAGCGCTGGGAGAGGCTGCTCTGCAGCTCCCGGGCCGCGGTGCGGGGCCGGGACCGCGGACACCGAGAGCCCCGAGCGCAGCCGAACCCCGCCAGGGCCGCCCCGCGGCTCCCTCACGGGGACCCGCGGCTCCCTTACGGGGACCGGCGCCCGGAGCAGCTCCGCGCACCCGGCCCCGCCCGCGCCCGCCCCGCTCTGGACTCTTCCACCGCGCGGGCAGCGGAGCGGGAGAGAGCGGGCGGTGCGCGGTGAGCGGCGCTGCCCCGGTCCGAACTCCGGCAGAGCGGCCCTGCCCCGTACAGCCCCGTGAGAGCGGAACGGTACAGGCCGCGTCGCGGCAGCAGCGAGAGCGGGCGGTGGGCAGTGGGGTGTGCTCTCCGCGACGCGTGGGTCCCCCCCCGGCTCGGAGCCGTGGTACGGTCGGCGGGAAGGAGCCGCGGCGCGGGGCGGTGCGCGGCACTGAGCCGGCGGCTCCCGCGGGCGAGGCGGGACGGGCCCGGCCCTCCGTCCGCACGGCACCGACCTGCCCGGCACCGACTGCCCGGTGAGTGCTGCCGCCCCTTCCCCCGGCTGCTGCGGGGTGCCGCTCCCGCCAGCAGGAGCGTGCGGTCCGTGCTGGTAGCGCAGGCTCCCCTTGCTAGTAGCAGAGTGACTTAGTGCTGCTTTATTATTTTTTTTTCCTTTTCAGTCTCCACTTTCCCTATCGGTTTTCTTGTGTATGGTTAGGTTTTTCCGCCCCTGATGCACGTTTTCCCCGTTTTACGGGATGAGAAGTGCCGCGCCTGGAAGCGGCTGCCGGGTGGGTCCGACCCCGCCGGGGCGGTGATGGCTCCAGGGCTGAGCCCTGCGCGGGTCCCGGGGCTTGGCAGGGATGTCCGCGGTGTGGCCGCACGGTAGCGGGGTACTTTGTCCCTCCTGCAGACCGGAGATGCTCGGCTGCTCTACCAGCGGGGCCTCGGGCAGCGGGAGCGGCTTCGTAGCGAGAAAACCGGCGGAATACCGAGCCCGAGCGGCGCTGAGCCGCGCCGCTCCCCGCGGGTCCGAGCGGAGCCCTGCGGGCTCCAGCGCGCGGTGCCGGCGCCGCCGGAGCTTCTCTGTCGCGATTATGTCGGGGCTGCTGCTGTCTGTCGGGAGTTGTATGTGGGAACAGGCTCCCCAGGGAAGTGGTGGAGTCACCATCCTTGGAAATGTTAAAAATGAGCGAATGTGACGCTCGGCCGTACGGTTTTAACTGGCACGGGGTGACTCGCTCAGAGGTTGGAACCTGATGATTTTTGAGGTCTTTATCAACCTTAATGATTCTGTTGATTTGGGGTGATGTATGAAACTCCGGCTTTTGCTCCAGAGCAGCTTTGGTGAGTGTGAAACAGTCAGATCTGGCCGTGCCTTTGGCAGGGTGTCCGGCAGCTGATTTCCTTTGGACAGCAGAGACAGAAACTGCCGGGATGGACAGCGGGCTGGATGTGCACCTTTATTTTCTGACTATTTTCTGACTGCTCTTCTTGTTGCTGAAGAGCAAGAGCCCACCTGCAGGAACAGCCCATCGCAGTTGTACTGCAGTGTTTCAGCACAGAATCCCAGAATTACTTAGGTTGGAAAAGCCCGCTAAGAACGAGTCCAGCACTGCCAAGCCCACAACTAAACCATGTCCCCAAGTGCCACTTCTACGCCTCTCTTAAATGCCTCCAAGGATGGTGATTCCACCATTTCAGAGTGTATTTCTCCCGTGGTTTTGGCATGGGGAAGGGCCCGGAGCCAGCCCGTGCTGTGGAGCTCGGGGGCCTGCCCTGAGCGCAGCGGCTGCTCGGGCTCTGAGGAGACTGAACTCAGTGGCATCGCGGCTGGCTTGGGCTGACTTTCAGGGCCAGGAGAAAAGACTCTTTTATTTCCTGTTGAGAAACCTGCTGTCCTTCCCCAGCAGTAAATCCGTGTGGTGGCCGATGGCCGGGCAGGGAGGGAGGGACGGCGGTGGCAGCGCGGGTCGGACCCTGCTGCCGCCCTCCCCGAGCTGGCAGGGCCAGCACCAGCCCTTGGCATTGGCCCTGGAGCTCATTCCCCTGGCTGAACCTGTTTTCCTTGGCTGTCATCAGGCCAGCAGGGCCGGGCTGTGTCCCTGCCCCTCCGGACTGGCCCTGCTGCGGGAGGAGGGCTGAGCTCTCCCGCAGGTGCCTCCGCTCCGGGTCTCCCTTCAACAGAGAATGGGAGATGCCGCTTTCCCTTTGCCCTGTCCTGTATTCTGCTGTTTGTTGGGATTTGGGCTCTTTGCATTGTTCTAAAGGACGGGGAGAGAGCTTGGCTCCTAGGTGAGCTCGGGGATGGTCATTTTGTTCTGCTGCTCGTTGGGATTTGGGCTCTTTGCATTTTTCTAAAAGACAGGGAGGGAGCCTGGCTTCCAAGTGAGCTCTGGGATGCTCATTTTCCCTTGTATTCTGCTGTTTGTTGGGATTTGGGCTCTTTTCATTGTTTAAAAGGACAGAGAGGGAACCTGGCTTGCAGGTGAGCTCTGAGATGCTCATTTTGCCCTGTCCTTTATCCTGTGTTTGTTGGGATTTGGGCTCTTTGCATTGTTGTAAAGGACAGGGAAGGAGCCTGGCTTCCAGGTGAGCTCTTTTTCCCTGTTGTTTGTTGGGATTTGGGCTGTTTGCGCTGTTCTAAAGGACAGGGAAGGATTCTGGTTTCCAAGTGAGCTCGGGGATGCTCATTTTGCTCTGTATTCTGCTGTTTGTTGGGATTTGGGCTCTATGCGTTGTTCTAAAGGACAGAGAAGGAGCCTGGCTTCCAAGTGAGCTCTGGGATGCTCATTTTCCCCTGCTGTTTGTTGGGATCTGGGGTCTTTGCATTGTTGTAAAGGACAGGGAAGGAGCCTGGCTCCCAGGTGAGCTCCGGGATGCAGGGATGGGAGCTGAGGAGCAGTTCCACAAGCAGAACCTCAGCTGTGTGACCCTGGAGCATCTTCCTGGGCTGCCGGCTCTGGCTGACAGCTTGTCACAAGGTTTATTGCTGCCGTTCCTGGAAGCCTTTCTGTGGTTTTGGCCGCGTGTGAAAGCTTCCTTGGAGAGGGGAGGGTGTTCAGACACTCCTCCAGCTCTCTGAGCCGGGGAAGATTGCTGCTCTTTCACTTCTGTCAGGCTGATGTTGGAGATGGATTTCAGGAGAACGGCAAAGCAGAAAGAGGTGTGTCTCTTAAGAGCCACTTTCTTTAGAAATGGCTGATAATAGACAGTGAGTTTGGGGAGGATGTTTTATTTAGGGATTGAAAAGAGAGGATTAAAGCTCTTGACAGAGAACAGTTTATGTGGAGTAAGTGATGGGACTTGATCATTCAGAAAAAGACTCTAACGTGTTGCCATCACCAAGACAGCTTATAGCTCTCTGTGTCCCAAATCATTCAGTGAAAGCAACAAAACTCCTTTTGATTTAACTTCTTCACTGGTGGCTGCATAAGGAGTTTTCAAACCTAGCAGTAAATCTGAACCTGCTCAAAGAAAACAGCCTATGGGTTTAAAAATCTGTGATATGCTAAAGGTACTGTGGATTTATCCAAGGTGTTAATTGTAGGCACTGGAAGTAGCTGTGTCTGTCTCAGAAAATTGCAGCTTTTCCTTCCTTGCCCCCTCCCATCAAGTTACTGGCACAGGGCTGTGCTCCTGGATTTGCAGAAGCACAGAGTCACTGCTCGTAAAATTACTGAAATAAAAAAGGTTTATGCAGGGGAGAAGAAACAAGAATCAAATTTTAGGCTCAAATTGTGATTCCAAAACAAGTTGCTCATTCTTCTCACAGCTTGAGGTTTGTGATGGAAAGGTTGAAAATACCCAGCAAGAAAAACAGGCTGGGGAAAAAAAAAATCTGGAAGAAACTGAATAGAGTGAAATTCAGAATAAACTGTCATCAGAGTGTGTTTATAAACCTGCTGGAGAGAAGGAAGGGAGCAACCATTCAGATCAATAACAAGTTCTTTTTTCATAACTGTAGAGCTTTAATCATATAGTTTAAAAAAATAATCCTAAATGTGTGCATTTTATACCTGTGCTGGTAGCTGGGGCTAAATCTGCAGAGTTCATGCTGATCTGGGTAATCTGAATCAAGCTGAATAGTAAAGAGGCTCTTAGGAGGATCTGAAACCCAGGAGGCATTTTTCAAACCTGAGTTATGTCACTTTTTTTAGAGGTGCCTCAGGCAATTGCATTTTAAGAAGACAAAGCTTTTGTTTTCAAGCTGGCCTAGAAAAATGCCAAGGATGAATCCAAAGTAAAGGCTTTCAGAAGTTGTCATTTGTGATTAAGTTGATTTTGCTGCTGTGCACAGAAGGCTGCTGCCTTCCCTGGCGTGCCCAGAGCTGGGGCTATTTTTATTTTTACCACCAGTCCTGGTGTACCTGTTTAATTCCAGTGAGTAATAGTGCCTGGGGGGGTCTCACCTGAAAGTGTGTATTTAATGAGAGGGTCTGCCAGCTCCATCTCCAATAGAAAATTAACTGTAGGTGCATTAGAAAAGGCAGAATTGAGGTGATACTGGGCAGCGATTGACTTAGATGGCTATTCTGCAGAATTAACATCTGTCTGTGTCTAGTTTAGTACTTGAGATGCTGGAAATACCAAAGCCAAGGCTGTTTCCTTTTGCAGAGGCCAGTCTGTGTGCACACAGTGAATCCAAAGCTTTTCTTGGGGCTTTTGCAGCCTGAAACAATCAGGAGGAGCATCCTGGTGTTGGCAGGCTGTGGGCAAACACAGGAGCTGCTCCTGCAGAGCCCGAGCTGGGGGAATTCTGTGCAGGATGGAGCAGATGATGCTGGGGCATGGATGTGGAAGAGTCTGCTGCCTGCAATCTGGAGTGCTGTGAGCTCCCAGCGAGATGCTCCTTGGTAGAGAAAGGTGAAATCCTGCGAGTGTTGGAACGACTGCTTGTCCTTAAATGAAAGGAGAGTTGGTTTTGTCTGAAAACGTGCTGCAGGAGCAGTGCCAGGGCTGTCTCACCTGGGCAGGAGGTGTCCCTGCAGCCCCCTGGCCCTGGGAGCAGCAGATTCCTCAGCCCTGGCTCTGGATGCCAGGCAAGGGCTATAAGGGCAGCCTGAGTCACCCTTTTGGCTCTTGTGTAACACCCAAACAATGCTGCTTGTCCTGCTGGCCCGGGGCTGCCCAGCACCGAGGGATGTGGCACTGGATGGAGCCTCTGCAGGGGCACCTCTGAGCTGCAGCTACTGCAGTTCTCACCCTGGCACCTCACAATCCCAATGTTTGATTATTTTTTTAAGCAATCCTTGAGTATGTGGTGCAAATGTGTAGAGCAAGTGGTGCTGGTGATCTGAGGCAAGACTTGGCCTTTGCAGGGAAGGTCCCCAGTTGATTTCAGGGCTTCTGGACTTCTCCTTCCCCTCTGGTGCCCAAGCTGCCTGGCAGGATGTGCCCAGCAGGATGCTGAGCTCTATTCCAGGAGCATCCCTGCACCTGCAGCACAGTATTTCCTTTACTAAACATCCACAGACTTTGCCAGTGATGTTGCACAACTGTTTTTTTGGGTTGTTTTTTGTTGGTTTTTTTTTAATTTGCTCCTAAAGATCTGGTTTAAAATAGAAAACACAATGCCAGGTTGCTAGGGTTTGTTTCTACCAAGAGTAAGGTAAATAGATGGGCACCTCTGGGCTGTGTGTGTGAATTCAGTGACTCCCTGGTGGTATCTGCAGCATCACCTCTGTGTGGAGATGGTACCAAACAAAAGGAGCTGAGAAGTGCCAGGGCTTTATCTGATGATGCTTTTGCAAGCAGCTTACATTTCAACAAATACAGCCGCGCTGGGAATGAATGTGAACTCATTTTCAGCTTGCTACTGCCGGCAGAATAAGAATGGCCGGGTTAAAAGTGAGAGCAGGAGGAATAACTGAGGCAGTGCAGCTCCATTCCTGCTGTGTCCCACCTCCCCTGGAGGGACAGCATCCTTCCCCTGCTGGCACTTTAACAGGAGACAATTTCTGCAAGAGAAGGTGTTGAGGACAAGGTGGCAATGTGGAACTATTGGTGTTCATTTTAATATGTGAATTCCTGAGTTCAGATGGGTTGGCAAAAGGTGGACAGAGGAGGTGGTTGCAGGTCTCCCCACCAAAGCTCTTGATGTCTTTATTAGTCTAAATCTCGTGCTGCTCTTCTGTCTTTAGCAGACTTTCTTTTGTAAAATTGTCTTGGGAGCATTAGTGAGGGAAGTTCCTTTGGAAGGGTGTGGGGAGCCTTCCCCTGGGGCTCTGCCTGCTGCCACCTCACAGGAGACAATTCTGCAAGAGAAGGTGTTGAGGAAAAGGTGGCAATATGGAACTACTGGTGTTTATTTTGACGTGTGAACTCCTGAGTTGAGCATAGGCTGGCAAAGGTCACAGTGGATAGAGGAGGTGGTTGCAGGTCTCCCTACCAAAGCTCTTGATATCTTTATTAGTCTAAATCTTATGCTGTCCAGTCTTTAGCAGACTTTCTTGTGGAAAACTTGGGAGCATTAGTCAGGGAAGTTCCTTTGTGCCCTGGCTGTGCCAGCTCTGCCCAGGGCAGCTGTGCTGTGTCAGTGCCCTCAGTGCCCACGGCTGCCTTTCACCTGCCCTCCAGTGACACCGTCCCCTTGCCAGGGCTCCAAGGTGACTCTTCTGGCCCAGCCTGTGGCCCCTGTGTAGAAAACTGCAGGTACTCAAACATATTTATTTTTTTTTCAAATCTAGCAAAAATGTCGGTGTTTGCTGCGGGACAGCCCTTGCAGAGCTGGTGGTGCTGCCTGGCCTGAGCTGTGTTCCTGCTGAGGGGCAGCACTGGAGGGGTTTGGTGGCTCAGCAGCTCCTGGTTCCTGTCCCCGGGGCTGTGCCTGCTGGAAAACAGGGATTTTTGTTGGTGCTGCAGCAATCTGCAATGCTTGGAGCTCTTACAGCTCCTGAAGCTCCTTCTGGAGTTTGTAAAAGCTGTAAGCAATGCAGAAATCCTCTTGAGCTCTTCTAGTAATTTAAACGTATTGTTTTTATTTATAATTTTTTAACTTCTTCTCCAAAGAGTGCAGCTCTTATGTTCACACATTTCAACAGGCCAATAACACCTCACCTCTGTGGTGACTCTGAGAGAATCCCAGGAATGGTTTGGGTTGGAAGGGACATTAAAGCCCATCCAGGGAGGCAAGGCAGGGATGTGACCGTGTTCACAGGAGCTCTTGGATGAGGGAAGAGATGAGGATCTGACTCCAAGTTTCAGACAGCTGATTTATTATTTTATGATATATATTACATTAGAACTGTACTAAAAGAATAGAAGAAAGGATTTCATCAGGAGGCTGGCTAAGGATAGAATAGAAAGGAATGATCACAAAGGTTTGTGGCTCAGCTCTCTGTTGCAGCCAGCTGACTGTGATTGGCCATTAATTAGAAACAACCAACATGGGCCAATCACAGATGCACCTGTTGCATTCCACAGCAGCAGATAATCATTGTTTACATTTTGTTTCTGAGGCCTCTCAGCTTCTCAGGAGGAAAAATCCTAAGGAAAGGATTTTCCATAAAAGATGTCTGCGACACCAGGGACACCTGCCATCATCCCAGGGTGCTCCAAGCTCCATCCAGCCTGGCCTTGGGCACTGCCAGGGATCCAGGGGCAGCCCCAGCTGCTCTGGGCACCTGTGCCAGGGCTTCAGCATCATCACAGGGAACAATTCCTAATTCCCAATATGCCATCCATCCCTGCCCTCTGGCAGTAGGAAGCCATTCCCTGTGTCCTGTCCCTCCATCCCTTGCCCAAAGTCAAGGATCTGGCTCTGAATTTTCAGTTCAAGATGAAAAATCCTTGGTGCAGCTCTCACCCTGCAGCCAGTGTCCATCCTGCCCCTTTGGTGGCACCCTCAGGGCCCAGGTGAGGGTGAGGAGAAAAACCCCTTGGGAATTTCACCTGGCAGGAAAGCTGTGCAGGTAATTCTGCACATCCCAGGTGGGGTTTGGGTGTTCTCCTGTTCATGAGATGTTTTCCAGTGCTTCCCTGCAGCTGGGCTCCCCTGCCATTTGACTGCAGCACAAACAGCATTTCCATGGGAATAATGCCGAGCTTGCTGATGCCTCCTGTGAGCACAGCCACACCTCGTGGCAGGAGACAGGCAGGGAGGGCTCAGATGATTTAATTAAACTTGTTGTGAGGGAGAAATTAAATTTGGTCTCTTGCCCTGCTCGTATTACGAGGGGGAGAGCGCAGCCTCTCTGAACTGAGCCATTCCTTGCCTTCTGTTTGCCTTGGAAAAAAAGCAATTTCTCTGTCAGCTTTTAGCCTGGCTCCTGGGCCCCAATTGCTTGTTTATCTTCAGCAGCTCCCCAAATGGCTTTGAAGATGGCCTTAAACATTGATCACCTCTTCCAGTCCTTCATCTTTGTTCTGCCAGCAGACATTAGGAAAGATATTTTAAATTACCTTTCCCCCCCAAATGAACGGGCTGTGTGTATGGGCTGGGAGAATTAAAGCTCTTTCAGCCAAAGTATAAATCAGCTGCTCCCATGTTTTTGCCCAGTTCTCCTGGATTCATCTTCCAGCCCAGCCTGCAGAGCAGCAGGGATTCCAGGGAAGATAAAAGCCAAAGTGCAACCTAATTTCAAGGCAGCCTTCTATGTGGGGAGCAGGATTCTGTTTAAAAATGACTTTTTCTTCCCTTATTGCAGCACTGGGATCTCCGTGCTGCTCCCTAGGGAAGGGCTGGGGGGCTCCATGGGGTGATGCTGTGCTGTTCAGACAATGGGGTGCAGAGCAGAGGTGATGCCTGACACTGGCAGCTGCTGGCAGGGAAGTTTGGAAAAGCAACTTTTGGATCTCTTCCTTTGCCATTTGAGCGCTGAGATCTGGGGAAAGGAAAAAAAAAAAAAAGGACTGGCTAACAGCAGAACATTTATTCTGTGTCAAACAGGCAGCAGACAGCAGAGGTGGTTAATTCAGCATGGAAAAGCCCAGAGCTACAGCTGAACAGGCAGGAAGGTTTAATCAATCATTTGGAGCAGGTTTCTGGTGCTTCTCTATGCAGACCCAGTTTTTTGTGGTGTTGTTAACATTTAATTGGTACCAGGTCACAGCAGCCTCCCTCCCAGGCAGAGCTGGAAGGGAGCAGGTTGTTTACATGCACAATCCCCCTAATTCCTGGTGAGAGGAGGTCCTGCAGGGCTTGGGCTGAGGAGCTGGGCTCAGTGAAGGGGCTGCAGCAGCCTGAGCTGTGTGTGGGGTTGTGATCCATGCTGGTGTCTGCATTCATGGCTTTTATCATCACTTATCATATCACCGAGTCACAGACTGGTTTGGGTTGGAAGGGACCTTAAGGGTCATCATCTCATTCCAGTCTACTCCTGCAGTTCAGTTTGCAGATTCCATATCCCCGTCCCCTTCTGTGTGCTGATGCTCTCTGCCTTTTCAACCCCTGGTTTGCAAAAGGGGGGAAAAGCAGAGTGACCTCAGAGTTAATAGATTTTAGCCTTCTATGCAGCACCAACATCTACATTTTGTACTTTGTTGTGAGGCATTGGTGCAGGGGGTGCTGGCTCAGGGATTCAGAGGCTTTTAGCCACTCAGTGATGTGAGTAATTTATGGCTTGCCCCAAGTCTGCACAGCTGGGCTGCCAAACTGCAGCGTGTTGGGGAGTAAATATTGCATGTTTACGCAAAGCCTTTTCTCTCCAAGTCCCCAAAAAGAGGATGAGCCACTTTAACAGGCTGCTCAGGCTGGGTGGGTGCCATATCCTGGGGCAAAATGGAGTTGGGCAAAGCAGCCCAGCAATCTTATAAATACAGTGAATTTTAAATTCTTTCCTGGGTTGTAGCAGGAGGGGAGCATTCCTGAGCATCTCCACAACCTGCAGTAATGTGACAGTGATGTGAGAGAGAAAGCTTTGTGCGGTGATGGCAAACAGCCTTTAGATCCACTGTGTTTTTGTTAAAATAAAGGGGTTTTGGAAGTAGGTGCCCTCAGCCCATGCTGGAATTGTTTTCCCTGTTAGTACCAGACAGGCTGATGCTGCTGAGGTGCAGGCAGCCAGGACTTGTGCTGCCAGTGACTGCTTTATACATTTCCAGGTTAAATCAGGCAATAAGTTTGGATTTTATTCTTTTTTTTCCTTACCCTGAAGCTTGTCAACTTATTTTACTCTGTGTCACTGTCTTGAGCAAGAGGAATCTCCACCAAATAGACCAGCTGATAAAATTGATGCAAACCAATTAATTAATTTTATTAGAATTTTGAAATACTCTGAGCTGGAAGGGACCAACAAGGATTGAGTCCAACTCCTGGACACTCCAGCTCTCCCACCTGTGCCTGAGAGCATTGTCCAAGTATCCCTTTGGTGCTGTGGTCACTCCTTGAATTCTTGTTCATCCCTCAAATTTTGCTTGCTCAAAGTTACCTAGTGAGAATAAAGACAACCAGGAGGTATTGATGAGATTCCCACCCTCCAGAGTTGCTTTTTGTTCCCACCCCAAAAAAACTTAATCAGATTTGAGACATCTGTGTAGGATTGGTATCCAGTGCTGCCATTTGCCCTTGCAGCAGGGAGGTAAATGAAGCTCTGGCCTGGATGCTCTAAATATAAAGCAGGTAGGAGGGCATGTGACATGGGCTGACCTTGGGCAGCAGAGCAGGGCTGGGAGCACAGCCAGGCCCAGCTCCCAGCCCCTCTCTGGGATGTCCTGTGCTGCTCTGGCCTCCCCCAGGGCCTGCAGGTCCCTGCCCAGCCCCAGCCAGGGGCAGGTGCTCCATCGCAGGCTGCTGCTCCTGCCCATTGCCACCCCGTGCCCGGGGCTTTGCCCTGGCACAGCTGATGTTCTCTGAGGGACTGGAGTGCCTGGCATGTGGGATTTCACTCATAGCTGATGTTTTTGCCAGGCTTGGTGTTGGGGTGAGGAGCTGGCCCTGCTCTGAGCAGCCTCCTTGGCCAGTCTGCCCTCAGCACCTGTCTGCTATTGCTGCATCAACTGATTTTCTGACCTTTTTTTGTCTCAGGGTTAAACTGTGGGAGGTAACAGACACCTGAAATTAGAGAATCACTGAGGCTGGAAAAGACCTCTAAGACCATGGACTGTTACTGTTAACCCAGCACTGTGTCTGCCTCTAACCCATGTCCCCAGGTGCCACATCCACATGGTTTCTGAACATTTCCAGTGACTGAGCTACTGCCCCAATGTCTGACCACTCTTTAGCAAAGATATTTTCCCTGATATCCTATCTAAACTTCCTCTGGCACAGCTTCAGGCTGTTTCCTCCTCTTGCTTGTTCCCTGAGAGAAGAACCTGACCCCACCCTCTCCTAAGGGACTTGGACTTGGCCAGGTCACCTGGGTGCTGCAGGAGTCTGCAGCTCATCTCAGGTGAGGAGGTTTTGCAGCATCGCTGTGGCTGTGCCCTGATTCAGCAGCCCAGGGTCTGTCCCTGTGCTGGTGCCATTAATGATGCTGTGAGGATCCCTGGGGGATGGATGGATGGATGGATGGCAATCCTTCACACTCCTGCCCAAGCTTACAGGGCTGCCAGTAAAAGCTGAGTCCTGATCTTGGAAATCACAGAATCCTGCAGTGGTTTGGGTGTGATGGTGCTCACAGGGTTCTTGAATGAGGGAAGAGATGAGGATCTGACTCCATGTTTCAGAAGGCTGATTTATTATTTTATTATATATATTACATTAAAATGTACTAAAAGAATAGAAGAAAGGATTTCATCAGAAGGCTAGCTAAGAATAGAATAGGAAAGAATGATAACAAAGGCTCTGTCTCGGACTCTCTGTCCAAGCCAGCTGACTGTGATTGGCCATTAATTACAAACAACCAAGATGGGCCAATCACAGGTGCACCTGTTGCATTCCACAGCAGCAGCTAATCAATGTTTACATTTTGTTCCTGAGGCCTCCCAGCTTCTCAGGAGGAAAAATCCTAAGGAAAGGATTTTCCATAAAAGATGTCTGTACAGTTTGGGTTGGAGGGATCTTAATGAGCATCCCTTTCTACCCCCTGCCATGGACAGGGACACCTTCCACCATCCCAGCTTGCTCCAGTCCCTGTCCAGCCTGGCCTTGAACACTTTCAGGGATGGGCAATCCTGTCAAATGTATTTAAACAAAAAAAAGATGGACGTGCTGCTCGTGAATTCCCATCAGAATCCTGTACAGCACTCCTGTGCACAGCTGCCTTTTGTTCCTGCACGTTCCCAGGCAAAGCAGGTGGTGTTTAATTTTTTTCTGCATTAAAAAAAAAAATAATCTGTGGTGTGCTGTGTGAGGCCACTCACATCTGTGCACTCTATGTAGGTCAGATGTGGAGTTGCTTCTTTACGAAGACTCAACTTGACAGCGTTTCCTCGCTGCAGCCAGCGAGGGAGGATCACCAAATTCACATGCTGCCTCCATGAGAAATGTCCTCAGGGAGGCCCCCCCAGGGGCTGTGTGTGCAGGTGAAGTTTGCTGCCTTCCTGGGGTGCTCCAGCTTGGTGACCATGAGCTTTATTGATGAAAGATTTATCGGGGCTGCGGATCCAGGCTGCGTTCGGTGTCATAGCAGATTAGCCTTGCAGCTGGAAATGCTAAATGCTTCCCTGCCCTGCTTCCAGCAGCTGCCTTGTGCTCTGCTCCCACTGAAAAGCCTGGTCCCTAATCTCTGCAGCCCGTGCTGCTCTTGCTGTATTTCTTCACATGCAGATGCCTCTCCCTCCCCTCTCCTCCCCCCAGCCACTCCTGCTCTGGGATTTCTTGACCTCTTCTGACTCTGGCAGTGGTGGAGGAGAGAATGAGTTGGAAACAGGCAACCTGTCATGCCCAGGAGCGGGTTAGGGACCTGATCTAACAACTTGTAGGGCAGCTGAGAGTCTCCCCTTGCTCATGGGCACAGCCTCAGATCCAGGTGTGTGTGGTTTTGTGGGAGATGCCCCACTGGGGTGAAGCCAGCAGGGATGAGGGACACTGTTCTGCTGGTCTGCTGCTCAGCAGGATCCTGATCTCCTCAGGCTGATCCCAGCCCAGGGGACAGGAGAGCTGGGCCAGTCTGGCTGCCTTGGACATGTTGGGAGTTCCTTCTGTCTTCAGTCCTGGGGTTCTGTGAGGGATGTGGGAACTTTCACAGAAGGAGCTCCTTTGGAGGGAGAACTTGAAATTAGCTCCCTGAACATCCATTAAAAACAGATCAACAGAGGACCTGAGGTTCATTTAAATCTGAAGAGGGAAGCATCTCTGCTGCCCACATTACTTTTCCTGAGCTGAGCTGACCTTGGAAGCCACCATGACTGGAGCAGTGGCCAAGGGGGATCAGAGCAGATGGAGATGGATGTATGGATGTCCTTATGCAACCCAGGGTGGAAGATTCTTCCAGTGTTCAGATTGTTCTGCCTGCTCCACAAGTCTTACCAAGAAACATTTGAACTGAAAGAAGGGCTCTAGCTGCCACCTCCTCCTCTGAAAATGAGCAGCATCTGCAACAAAGGAAGGTCCAGCAAAGGAGAGATTGTCTACAGGTGGTGACAGCTTTCCAGGAGACTCCACATGGGATGGGGAGCTGTGTCCTGAAGCAGCTGGATGGGCCCTCAGGAGCTTGGGACAATGAGCAGCTCCTGGTGGAGCCAAACCTCATTCCTGTTTGTGCTATTCACTGAGTAAAACAGCTTTCAGTAAATTTGTGCTGTCCATATAGAAATCTTCCATTCTTGGTGGGGATTTTGTTACCCTGTTCTGTCCCAAGACAAATCTGGTTGTGGCTGACCCATGGATTTGGGAGCATTGCTCTTGGGTTGGAGCTGGCTTCCGGTGGGAGGAAATGGACTTGGAATTCACAGAGTCACTCAAACCTTCATGGAAATGAGCAGTGTTGGAACACTTGAGGGGAAATTGGACTAATTGAAAATTGCCTGTTCTGCTCTACAAGGATCCCAGCTGCACTCCTGGCTGTGGGTGTGTAAATGCGTGTGAGCCCATCCCAGTGCAGCTCTGCTGCTGAGAGCACCTTGCTAATTGCTGTGTTCAGCCACAGGTGCAGGGATGAGACGTTTCCCGAGGCTGCTCCTTCCCTCCCTCCTTCCCCAAGAAGATGGAGAGAGCCTTGTTAGGGGAGCTCCAGAGTGCAACCAATCTCTTAAACTCCTGCTGATCAACTGCAACTAAGAGGGAGCTAATGAAATCCCTATTGCCACAACACATTTGTTTTGACCTTTGAAAGGGAAATGTGCTGGTGAGTCAGGAGTCCCAGCAGGAGATCTGGGCTGGTTTTGGGCAGGGAATGGAGGGGAGACCCTGGGGGTTTGAAGTGGAGGCAGAGAGCAGAGCAGGGGTGAGTTTGCTGTGCTCTGGGTTCTGGTGAGCTCACGAGTGGAGTCCCTCAGCTTTTGGGGGTCTGTCAGCTGCCCTGGTGGTGAAGCAAACAGAGGTACTCGAGTGTTTTGCAGTTTTCTCCCGAGTTGATTTTAAAACCGGGGTGTAAACTCCTTATTTTTAGAGATGAATAAAGGGAGGGAGGAAGGATCCTCTGCCATTCTTTGTGCTCACAGCAGAAGTGAAATAACTGCTTTGGCCAAAGCAGTGAATCTCAAACATTTTCATGGCAAAAAGTCCTGAGAAGGCTTTGGGGGAAGTTTGTGCCTCCAGGGGAGTGAGCCTGGCCGAGCCTCCCAGCAGCTCATCAAGGCCTTTGTTAACTTGGTGTAACCTCAGGTGGGAGAAGATGGGCTAAAGGCTGAGTTCAGTGCTTTGAGGAGGTTTCCCTCCTGAAAGTTCATAGGCACAGAGGATTTTGCATTCTCCTGTACCTCCATCCATGGAAAAGTGGCCTTATGAAGCACTGGTTCTTCAGCTCTTGGGGCTGCCTTTCTCCTGGCAAAGACCTTGGAGGTCTCAGTAGCCAAATGCAGCAAAGCTCAGGTGTTTGGGAGGCACAGACACTTTGGGAACATCTCTCCAGAGGAGCACAAGCAGCCAGTTCCATACAGGTCCCAGTGCTGTGGTGGTGCTGGGGATCCTGCCCTGAGGATGCCAAGAACCAGAGAACCTCTCCCTGTGCAGGGCCTTGGTGCCAGGGGGCACAGCTGCTCCTGTGGTGCCAGGGAAGTGATGTTGGTGTGACAGCTGGAGGCAGCAGCTCTGCATTGTGGAATTTTGGGATGGGTTTGCTTTCAGAAGCAGTCTGCTTGTTCTCTCCCTCCTCACAGCTGGAGTGAAATCAGGCTCTGTGTGAGCTGCTGGAAGGATTTTTGTGACAACCAAGTGTGACAACTCAGGAGGAGCAGCAAGGGCCACAGAGGTCCTGGGATTGTCACAAGTGTGCCGAGCTCTGTCCCTGACCCTGCCACCACCCTGTGTGCCCCCTGTCCTTTTCTAAGAGGAATTTATTAACCTTCTGCAGTAATTTTCTGTCTGGCTGCTCCTTGTGCAAGGCTGGGGGGAACTGAAGTGTTATTGAGCCCCTTTTGGGCTGGGTTCCTCACCTGCCTGCCCTGAGAGCTGTTCTGCAGGGAGCCTCTCCACATGGAGCCTTGTCCATCCCTGCTGCTGATTCAGCAGCAAACCACCCTGGTCTGAGCCCAGGAGGAACTTGGGGGTCTCCAGCACTCCACTGAGGCTGCCTCCATTAGCTTGGAGTGTTAAAAAGGAGCTGGAATATCTGTGCTCACCTGGGAAGTGCTGCCTGTCTCTCTGCTGCCACCCCAGGATGCCACCAAGGCTGTGCTTTGATTTGCCTCTGTGGATTATTTTGCTCATAAATCACCTGGGAATGCCACAGGAGCTGGGAATCCTGTGTGCCCTGCTGGTTCCAGTTTATTAAAATCCCCCATCCATAAACAATAACTCTTCAAAGCTGTGTGCTGCAGAAGCTGCAGTGCCGGGTGATGATTTATACATGACCCTGCCAGAACCAGCCTGCTCCTCTGGGGGCAGCTCAGATCTGGCCATCCTTGAAATAATGCTCAAAACAAGGTGTCTCCTGCTTGTTCAGCACAGCCTGAGACTCCTTTAAATAAAAATGTGACACTGGATTTTGTCAATAGGATCTGGTTAGTCCCTTGGAATGGGAATTATTCCTGACTGATGTCAGCAGTGCCTCTGGGATGGTGGGATTTAGCTGCAGATTAGCATGAGTTACTTGGTTTAAAGGAAGGCAGAAAACATGCCAGCCCAAGCAATTTGACCAAACTTTACATTTATCTGGGTTGCAGGGACAGTGGGGAGCTCCTGCAGCCCTGGAGCTGTCAGTCAGTGCTGGTGGCCCTGTGTGACACCCTCCCCCTGGGGAAGGGGCTCAGGAGATGGGAGAAGTCACTTTTTGTGCCCCTTTTGGGGAAGAAATGTGCTGGTTTCATGATGACAGAGTGGTGGGAGCTGGGGAGGGCTCAGGAGTCAGGTGTGAGTCACTGGTTTGAACAGACAGGTGTGTGCTGAGGAAGGCAGGAGCCTCCCTTGAAATTGAAAATGCAAACCCCCTCCCTCCAAATTATTATCAATTTAAAATTAAGTGGCTCTCAGGCAAAGACATGGGTGTGGGAATAACAGTTCTTTATTAGGGAAGAAAAAAAATTAGAAATGCAGTGATACAAACCAACCCTGCCAGAGTGATCACAAGCCCTGTCCCCTGTGTGTCAGGGGTGTCCCAGCCCCATCCCAGGGGGGCTCAGCCCTCCTGCAGTGCCAGCTGTGGCTCTGCTGCAGCAGGGATCCTGCACAAGGGGGGAGTTTTCCTCTGCAGCTCCAGGGCTGCTGCAGATGGGCCTGGGCTCCCTCTGGCCATGCAGGGCAGCAGAAAGCTGCTCCTCTGGCAATGCAGGGGGCAAAGGCTGCTGTGCTGGGCCAGGCTCAGATTGGATCCAGGGAGGAATGCTTGGCTCCTCCCCTGGGCGGAGCATCTCCCCATGGGATGCTGGGATTGGATCAGCCCTGCAGGGACACTCAGTGGCCATGGACAGCAGAGATCTCCTGGAGGGAGGGTTGGCTGTGGGAGAGAGAAAGGAAACTGCCCCAGGAACAGCAGAGAACTGCCCCAGCTCTGACAGATGGGGACAGAACACACACAGACCTTACAACCCAGGACACGGAAATCCCTGGATGTGTTTAAAAAACTGGATGTGGTACTCAGTGCTATGGTTCACTGGATGAGGAGACTGACCTTGATGATCTTGAGAGGAATAGCAGATTTATCTTTAAAACAAGCTGTGGGTCTGCTGGTAGATAAAACCAGCACTGAGAGATAAAAGAAACAGTGGGAAGGGTTCCACTGATTGATGAATGGAAAAAGATATTTGCTTTTACAAATAAACTTTAGGTTTGCTGATAAATGAAATTAGACATTGAAAAATGAAAGAAACAATGGAGAAGAAACCCCCCTAAATTCCATAAGAATTAAAAGGGAGTGTTATACATTGGAGGGGGATCTTCAGTATCAGATGTTCTGGGAAGTCTGAACCTCCCAAGTACCTCAGCCAATGGGGAAAGAGAGAAGGGAAATGTGGCTGGGAAATTGGGATAAAAAAGAGGCCGAGTCCTCCAAAAACTTAGGGAGAGCCCAGGGGAATGCCCCATGGCCTCTCCCTTTATTGGAATAATGGAAAAGGACTCCTCTGTCTTCTTTTTGGACATAAACCTCTGGTGTTTGTGGATTCATTTTCCTAACAATCTCAAAGGTCTTTTCCAACCTGGCTCATTCTGTGAGACTCAAGCAGAAGCCCTGCACATCTGGACTGTCCCATGCACATTTCCCTTGGGTGGAATTGCAGCTATTTCCAGGTAATCATCTGGCACAAGCAGCTAAAATGTTGAACCAAACCCCATTCCTATTTGTGGTATTCACTGAGTAAAATATCTTTCAGTAAATTTTTGCTGTCCATATATAGGTTTTCATTCTTGGTGGGTTTTTGTTACCCTTTTCTGTCCCAAGATAAATATCCTGGAGTGAGTGGTTCTCATGATTTCAGATTCTGTATTATTTTTTGAGTGTTGCACTTTTCTTTCCTCTCTACCTTTTGCTGCCTGGCCTCCTCCAGGGATGTTGTTTTCAAGATTTATTCTTGCAGTTATTTCAGCAGGATGGCCAGCACCAGGCACAGGGGGAAAAAAAAACCTCAAAAACCTCAAGATTTCCATGTTGGTTGACTTCAGGAGCCCCAAGTGTCAGGAGCCCAATAATAAACACTGCCAAACCTTGGAAGATGGTGGGAGCTGGTGACCTCGTAGTGCATATTTGCAGAGACTTGTGCTGCAATTTCAGGTTCTTGATGGTCTCTTTAAAATCATGTGCTGCACCCTTGCATCTGATGATGGTATGGGAATTTGTTTTTTAAATTATATTCTGATTTAGGCCCCAAAAGCCAATAAAATCCTTGAGGTTCCTTAAGGTTCCCTTGTTCTGAGTGTTTTTAATTCTTGTGTGCTCATCCACCATTGCAGCAATGAGCTTGGAAAGGCAGCACAGGGAAGTAATTAGGGTAGATATTAAAAAAAAATAATAATACATTAAAAATCACAGAATTTGAGGAGCCTTGGGGTGTTGTGGGGATACATCCTCAGCTGCTCTCTGTGGGAGCAGCGTGTGTCTGTGCTTCCATGTGAGGTCTTTCACACTTTATGGGTATTCTCATATCCCTGCTTCCAGTTTAATTCCACTGTGTGCTGTCTGTGAGGGAATCCCAGGATGATTTGGGCCCTAAAGGCCATCCAGTGCCATGGCAGGGACACCTCCAACTGTCCCAGGCTGCTCCCAGCCCTGCCCAGCCTGGCCTTGGGCACTGCCAGGGATGCAGGGGCAGCCCCAGCTGCTCTGGGCACCCTGTGCCAGGGCCTGTCCTCACAGGGAACAATTCCTCATTCCCAAACTCCCATCCATCCCTGCCTCTGGCAGTGGGAGCCATTCCCTGTGTCCTGTCCCTCCATCCCTTGTCCCCAGTCCCACCTCAGCTCTCCTGGAGCCCCTTTATGCCCTGGAAGGGGCTCTAAGTTACTCATTTTTGAAGATGTCCTGAGTTACCACCTCTGTGTCAGTCCACTTTATCTTCAGCTTCCCAAGTTCTTGATCTTTATGGTGGCATCTCTTGGGAGATGCCAGGGGGTGTTCCACTGAATGAGGTTTTTTCCTTGTACCAGGAAGATTTTCTTCACTGTTCAGCTTTTCCATGCCAGAACACTTCTGCAGCTGATGAGCTGAGCTTGGCTTGCTGATACTCTGGTCTGAGCTAGGAGTAATTCTGGTTTCACTGCAGCTGTTTTGATACACAATAATAGAGGGAGGGAGCTCTGTGATAAATGGGGCTGTGACAGGTTAGGAGTCCTGGCAGATGGCACAGCTGGGCCACATGGCTGCAAAGAAACCTTGCTGACCTCTTGAAGTAACTGCAGACTTTATTATTCCTTAAAAAAATAAAAAAAATCCAGTTTCTCCTGTTCTTTGTGTTCTGCAGGCTTGTCCAAAGGTTTCCCTGCAGGGATTTAGGCTGTGTGTGTCAGGGAATGGCACAGAGCACCCTGGGGTGCTCCCTGTGTGTGACCGTGTTCACAGGGGTCTGAGGATGAGGAAGAGACAAGGATCTGACTCCATGTTTCAGAAGGCTGATTTATTATTTTATGATCTATATTAATTTAAAACTATACTGAAAAAATAGAAGAAAGGATTTCATCAGAAGGCTGGCTAAGAATAAGAATAAAAAAGAATGATAAAGGTTTGTGGCTTGGCTCTCTGTCCAAGCCAGCTGTGATTGGCCATTAATTACAAACAACCAACATGGGCCAATCACAGATGCACCTGTTGCATTCCATAGCAGCAGATAATCAATGTTTACATTTTGTTCCTGAGGCCTCCCAGCTTCTCAGGAGGAAAAATCCTAAGGAAAGGATTTTCCATAGAAGATGTCTGTGACACCTGTGCCCTCAGCCTGGGGGTGTTGTCACCTCAGTGGGCTGTGGGAAGCTGATCCCAGCCCAGTGGTGGCACAGGGGGGATGTGCCCAGGGGATGCCCAGGCTGTGGGTCAGCTCCTCCCCAGGGCAGTCCTGCTGCTCCAGGAGCTCTGTCTATCTGTCTGTCTGTCACTCTGGTGCTCCCTGGTCTCTGCTCTAAGGGCTCATCCCACTGGTGTTGGGGCAGCACAGCCAGAGGCACTTCCTATTTATTTATTATTAACTATTTGTTGTTATTAATAGATTATTATTTATTTCCAGGATTATTTTATTCCTTGTTTTGTGTGCACTGCCAGTGTGTGTGAGTCCCTCTGCTCCAAAGCTGTGGAAGCCTTTGCAGAGTCTCTCCCCAGTTTACAAGTTCTTGGATGGGATTTTAGCTGCTCATGGAAAATCTGAGCATCTTCTGCCAGGCCAGGGCAGGCAGGCCCCAGGCACATTCTGCACTCCCTCTGGGAAGCCTCATCCCTAAAATTCCTGGGAAAGGCAGCACAAGCTCGAGCTGTACCAAGGGAAATACAGGTTGGATATTAGGAAAAAGTTCATTACAGAATGAGTGATAAAGTTCTGGCATGGCTGCCCAGGGAGGTGGTGGAGTCCCCATCCCTGGGTGTGTTTAACAAAGCCTGGATGTGGCACTGGGTGCCAGGGTTTGGGTGAGGGGTTGGGGCTGGATTGGACTTGATGATCTTGAAGGTCTCTTCCAACCTGGTCATTCTGAGAATTTCTGTGAAACCAAACTTGTGACGGTGTTCACAGGGGTCTTAAGATGAAGGAAGAGACGAGGATCTGACTTCATGTTTCAGAAGGCTGATTTATTATTTTATGATATATATTACATAAAAACTATACTAAAAGAATTGAAGAAAAGATTTCATCAGAAGGCTGGCTAAGAATAGAATAGGAAAGAACGATAACCAAGGTTTGTGGCTTGGACAGAGAGCCCAAGCCAGCTGACTGTGATTTGCCATAAATTAGAAACAACCACATGGGCCACAGATGCACCTGTTGCATTCCACAGCAGAAGATAACCATTGTTTACATTTTGTTCCTGAGGCCTCCCAGCTTCTCAGGAGGTAAAATCCTAAGGAAAAGATTTTCATAAAAGATGTCTGTGACACAAACTGGTTGGCTTTGACATAATCTGTGTTTTCCAGGAGCTTCCTCTTCTCCTGGGCATCTTTTGGATGTTTTCCATAGTGAACACAGCCCACCCCCAGAGCCAGCAGCTTTCTGACCCAGCAGTCCCTGCAATGTGAAATCCAAGGATGAAATCCCCCCACACTCAGACACTCCTGCTGCCCATGCAGGGCAGCTCTGCTTGCAGCCCTCTCCCTTCTGCTCCTGCTCTTGTGTAATGCTGAAGATCCAGAGCTATTTTTGCATCTTGTATTAATTAAGGAAGGAGGGTTTGATTATTTTCTAAATGCCATCTTTAGGAAGAAGAGACTTGAGTGAAACTTCATTCCCCTGGCTGCCTTTGTGCTCTGGTTGATAATTATTTTTAAACTGCCCGTCATGTTGTGAGCAGGGTTGTTGTAGAGTTTTTTTTGCAGTTGTCAAAATGTCAATTCTAATGAAAATCTCCACAGGCACGCCATACCTAAGTGATTTAAGCCTTTAGGCTAAACAGGCTGCTGGTAAAATGCTGCTCATTTCCAGATGAGTCAGAAAGGTTTGTGTGTGTCTTTTTTTTAATATAATTTGTTTGGTTGGAATGTCTTCATCAAAATTGGTTGTTGAAGGGTTTTCTTTCCCCCCTTTTAATGGCTAAGCAGCTGCCTGTCAGCTCACCCCAGAGCTGCTTGGAATTCAGCATCTTACATAGCAGTCACATTTGGGAAAAGGGAAGTTCCTGTGTAATAACAATAATTGAAAATTAATAGTAGATTAAATTAATACATAATTAGAAAACACTAATGCTCCCTGTGAACAAAGGCTGATTCCTACAGGAGCCTTATGAACTGAAGAGGGAAAGTGGATGATGCTTTCCCTGGGCCCTGTCTATTCCAGCCTGCAGATCATTAAAGCAATTATAATTTCACAGAGGTTTGATCTGGAATTGATTTCTTTGTGATAATTCAATTTGGAGCCTTGCTTCCTCCGGGGGAGCAAACGACAGAAGATGAAGTGTGGAATTCCTGAGCTGTGTCCTGAGGCCTGGGGGGGCTGGAACCCACCCAGGGAGGGACCTGGATGGAGCCTGGGACCTCTCAGAGCTTCACTCAGTTGTGGGATTTTGGGGTCCCCTGGACAGAGGAGAGAGGAAGGAATCTAACTACATGTTCTAAGAAGGCTAATTTATTATTTTATTATCTATATTATATTAAAGAATGCTATACTAAAACTATGCTAAAGAACAGACAAAGGATACAGGCAGAAGGCTAAAAGATAATAATGAAAACCTCGTGACTCCTTCCAGAGTCCTGACACAGCTGGCTGTGATTGGTCATTAAGTCAAAACAATTCACATGTTGGATGAACAATCTCCAACCACATTCCAAGGCAGCAAAACACAGGAGAAGCAAATCAGATAATTATTGTTTTCCTTTTTCTGTGAGGCTTCTGAGCTTCCCAGGAGAGAAATCCTGGGCAAGGGGATTTTTCAGAAAATACGACAGTGACACATCAATAGCAGCTTCCTGGGGTGGGAGGTGGGGCTTGGGTCCCTTCATCCTTCAGCTGTGCCAGGGAGGCTCAGGCTGGATACCAGGGAAAGGCTCTTCTCCAGAGGTGCTGGCACTGCCCAGGCTCCCCAGGGAATGGGCACGGCCCCGAGGCTGCCAGAGCTCCAGGAGCTGCCAGGGGTGCCCAGGGTGGGGCTGTTGGGGTGTCTGTGCAGGGCTGGGGCTGCCCTGGCTGATCCTGGGGGTCCTTCCCAGCTCAGGACATTCCATGGTTCTCTGGTCTTTGCTGAGAGTGTATCCTTAGAATCTTTCCATGAGGTGAAAAATTCTTGAGGCTGTCCCACCACAGGATCCCAACCTGGTGTTCCCAGCCTGTGAGCTGCTTTGGATTAATCATGATCTCCACAGAGCCTCCACAGCCTTGGATGGGGCTGCTAAAGGCAGGGCCTTTGGTGCTGATGGTCATGGAATCCTGGAATGGTTTGGCTTGGAAGGGACCCTAAAGCTCATCCAGTGCCGCCCTCTGCCATGGCAGGGACACCTTCCACCATCCCAGGCTGCTCCCAGCCCCATCCAGCCTGGCCTTGGGCACTGCCAGGGATCCAGGGGCAGCCACAGCTGCTCTGGGCACCTGTGCCAGAGCAGAATTCCCTGCTAATATCCCATTTAACCCTGCCCTTGGCCAACCACCTAGTGTTCCCAAAGTCAGATTGGATCCAGGGAGGAATGCTTGGCTCCTCCCCTGGGCGGAGCATCTCCCCATGGGATGCTGGGATTGGATCAGCCCTGCAGGGACACTCAGTGGCCATGGACAGCAGAGATCTCCTGCAGGGAGGGTTGGCTGTGGGAGAGAGAAAGAAAACTGCCCCAGGAACAGCAGAGAACTGCCCCACCTCTGATAGATGGGGACAGAACACACAGCCCCAAACCACATCCCACAACCCAGGATGCAGAAGTCCCTGGGTGTGTTTAAAGAAATTGGATGTGGCACTCAGTTCACTGGATGGGGATGCAGGAATGTGCTGTCCTGCCGGCTCTGAGGGGATTGTGGAGGCTCTTTCTCAGCAGCCAGCCCTGGGGGTTGGGATAAAACAGAGAGAGATGAGGAGGAGGAGAGGAAAGAAAACGAAGCTCAGGACAGCAAAATATGCAGAGGCAAAGCAAATCCAAGGCAGCAGGGAAAATTGGGACCTCATGGAAAATAATGATAAAGTTTGGTAAGCAGCTGCTGAGCTCCATCCCTCCCCTCCCAATTAGGCTGTATTAGTGCCTTGTGGGAAGCACCACAGCCTGCTGAAACTAATAAAGGCAGAAAGAGCTACTCCTTAGTGAATTTGCTTTCTTCTTGGCCCAACACAACATTTAACTTTTATTTTCATTGCTTTGTGCACAAACCCCTCCATTTCCCTAATCTCTGAGGCTGTGTGTTTGGGAATCCTGGAGGAACAGCTACTCAGGCTGGGGTTTTGTTGCTAATTCTGTTTGTGTGAGTTGTGACTTCAGCTGCTCCTCTGTTCCAGGGCTTCAAAAAAAACCCAATAAATGAAACCTGTTCAGAAAGGAAAGAAATTGAGAGACTTTTAGCTTTAATTGCATTCATTAGGTTTGGTTATGATAATAAGGGGATGTTAGGGAAAAACGAATTTTATAAATCCATTATTTCAATCAAAGGTAGGCAGGAAGGATTCATGGCTGATTCCATAACACTTCTCAGGAGTGAATGCTTATTCAATGAGTGCATTTATTTTGATCTCTCTTATCTCTAAAGCCATCTTAGCCCTGCAGTTGTACCTTGGGCTGGTTTGGGTTGGAGAGCACTTAGAGCTCATCCCATTCCCACTGCCATGGGCAGAGACAGCTCCCAGTGCCCAGGCTGGCCCTGGCACTGCCAGAGCTCTCTCTCACTGCTGTGGGCACACTGAGGAGTGACCTCAGTGGTTTTCATGTGGGGCTGCTGTTGGTCTGGGGAGCTGGGCTGACAGAAACAAGAAGTTTCCTGTCACTGTGATATTTTCTGAAAAATCCCTTCGCCAGGATTTCTTCTCCTGGGAAGATGAGAAGCCTCAGCTTCTCCATGTTTTGCTCCTCTGGAATGTGGTCTGGAGATTGTTTATCCAAACATGTGAATTGTTTTTAATTAATGACCAATCACTGCCAGCTGTGTCAGACTCTGAGGAGTCAGTGACAAGCTTTCATTATCATTCTTGCAAAGCCTTCTGATGTATCCCTTCTCTTTCTTTAGTATAGTTTTATAATATAATATAATATAATATAATATAATATAATATAATATAATATAATATAATATAATATAATATAATATAATATAATAATATAACGTATAATATAATATAGTATAATTATATTATACTATAATAATATAGTATATAATAAAAATATTATAAGAATTATAAAATTATATTAAAATAAAAAATATATAAAATATAATATAAAAAATATAAAAATAAAAATAAAAAAGTATATAATACTATAATAATAATAAAAATAATAAACCAGCCTTCTGAGAACTTGGAGTCTGATTCTCATCTCTCACCTCATCCCGGGGACCTCACAACACCACAGTTTCCATGGTGGAACCTTGTGGGAAGTTTCCTAAGAGGGGATGTGGGAAGCCCTAAGAGGGGATCTCCATTTCCAATCCCTGGGGTTTGGGGTTCTCCCTGCTCCCAGGTGCCAGAGGAGGGGATGTGCCACCTCCTGGGGCTCTGCACAGCTCCCTAAGGGTGCAGCCAGGCTGGGGTTGGGCTCTGCTCGCAGGGGATGAGTGACAGGACAGGAGGAGACACCCTCAGGCTGCACCAGGGGAGGTTTAGGTTGGATATGAGGGAAAATGTCTTCCCTGAGAGGATTGTCAAGCACTGGAGCAGCTGCCCAGGCAGTGGTGGGGTCACCATCCTTGGGGGGATTTAAAATCCACTGGATGTGGCACTTGGGGACGTGGGTTAGTGTGGCCTTGGCAGTGCTGGGGAGTGGCTGAACCTCATGATCTTGGAAGGGTTTTCCATCCTGAATCACTCAGTGTTGCTTTGGCTGTGGCACCTCCTCACTGTGACCCTGCTTGGGGTGTCGCAGCCATGATCAGCCCAAGCTGGCTGGACCTGCAGTGAGGAATTTGGGGCTGAGTGGCCTCGAATGTAAAGGGGTGTTGGGATCTCTCGCTGCTCAGAGTGACCCCAAGAAAAGTTCTAAAGTCTCTTTTCCCAGCCTGGCGCTGGAAGGAGTCAGGGCTCTTCAGTTCTCGGTCTCAAGGTTGTTTATTGTTTCTTATCTATAAAATATTTTCTCCTGCCCTGCCGAGGTGCATCCAGCAGAACAGTTCCAGGCACTCTGCCTGCCCCAGGGCAGTGTTATGTCTTTATACTAAAAACTACGTGTGCAGTGTTTACAATTACTTTCCAATACCTAATCACCTATGTTAGACAGTGAGCTTCTACTCTAAACCAATCTAAATGTGCCACCATCAGAGCAGAAGATGGAGGCCAAGAAGAAGAAGGAGGAGGAGAAAGGCTGGACATGCCCAGATCTCTCCATCTTGCCCCTTGAACCCCCATTCTAAAAACCCTAAAATCTACTTTTCCGCCCTGTGATAACTTCACTAATATTCTGCTTAAACTGTTGTGGGTTGCAGATCTTCATCTAAGGTTGGTAATTTGCTCCATGGGTCATAATCAAACCCACAGGTGTTTTGGGCTCTATGCCAGGGTCTCTCAGCCCCCTGGCAGGGTCCTGGTGTCCTGGGCAGCCAGAGGGATATTCTGGGTCCTGGCAAAGGGGAACCTTTGAATTCTCCTCTCCTGGGTTCCTCTGAAGCCTCTCCCACAGAGCAGAGCCCTGAGCTGCAGCTGCTGTGCCAGGTGTGATGAGCAGCCCCCACTGCTGCCTGTGGGGAGCTGCTGGAGCTGGGGATTTGTCTGTGAGGAATTCTGAATGCTTCAGTGTGTGACATCCTGACAAGAACATCTGACAGACTCAAAGTAGTGCTCACAGAATAAAAACAAATTCGGAGAATTTGGTGGTTTCCACTTCACTGAGGGGGTTTGCAGTGCCATTCACATAGCTGGGGATGTCAATACAGTGACACATAAAATGGGGTTATTGTGCTGCTTATTTTCTTGCTTTGAAATACTGATGCAAAAAAAATCAAATTGTTTTTTTTTTTTTTGCTTTCAACATTTCTCATTAGAAAAGAGCCCCTCAAACTACATTTTCTTTCAGGAAAAGGGAAAGTTTTTTTGAGGATTCTAAGTTTTGTTGAGGATTCTTTCATTTTTGTAAAACCCCAGGTGCTGAGTTTGCTGCTCGTGTGGGTGCTGTGGCTTGAGCTTTCTCTGATCTGCATTTTTCGTTCTTAAAGTGAAAAGGGACAGAGCAGGATTATTTTTCATAGAATCTCAGATTGAGTTAGAAGGGACTTAAAGCTCATCCAGTGCCACCCCTGCCATGGCAGGGACACCTTCCACTATCCCAGCTTGCTCCAAGCCCCATCCAGCCTGGCCTTTCTGCAGATTAAAATTGTCCAGAACAGGAATTTTGGTGAAGTGCAGCCCCACTGCTGGAGTTCATGTGATCCCTGTGCTGTGTGGCTGCTCCAGCTTGGACACAAAGTTATTAAACATTAATTTTAATAAGTTACTAATAACACAACGTTGCTGAACTTTGTGTCCTGGCCAGGTTCCATGTGGAGCAGGGGGAAAGGGGTGTCTGGACATTTTTTTTTCCCTCAACCAGCAGTGGACACACAGAGGCTGCTCCTGGCCAGAGCAGCTCTCAGTGCTGCAGCACCAGGCTGCTCTCTCCTGTTGTCACCCCCAGAAAGGATGAAAATGCATCCCCAAGGGTCACACCTGCGCTGACAGCTCATTTTTCACCTGGCACCAAGATGAATCTGTGTGATAACAAGCTCCAATGCACTAGAAAAATGTTGCTTAAAGCAGCTGGGTCAAACTGAGCTAATTGGCTCTGACCTCACTAATTCAAGACCCCAATTAATTTGGTGTGCTTTGAGGGCTGGGCTTTGCTGCTCTCCAGGGCACAGCCCAGTGCTGGATTGAGTAAAAGCAGCTGGGCAAGGACTTAGGGACCAGAATGAGTGATGGCTTTGTACCTAGAGCTGCCTGTGGCTCCATCAAACCTGCTCTTTCATCAAAGTGTGGGGGGGACCTGAAATGAAAATTTTGGGAGGCTGTTTGGGATCCTGGCACTCTCAGCAAACATTTACTGGGACTGGACCCTCCCCAGCTTGGCAGTGGGATGAGCACAAGGTTGCCCCAAACACTGCCTTGGGCTATTCCATGAAAAGAATCCATTGTTGCTTGTGGGTTCTGATCCTGCAGAGGGATTCACATTTTTAACCAGCAGTCCTTGTGGGTGGGATCCCCACACTCTCATGGAATTTCATGCTTGGAGGCACCACAGCTGCCACATGCCAGGAGCTGCAGCTGGATCCCACCTGAGCCATGTGCACACAGGTTCCTTCAGTGCTTCCCTCAAGCCCTGTTGGGCACCTGGCTCCAAACCCTTCCCTCCAGTGCTGCTGGGAGCTTGTCCTTCACTGCTGCAGCCACAGGCTTTGCTTCTGTGCAGGGCTGGATTGAAACAAGATACTGTGCTGCTGGAGGCAAGGTTTGAATAGGATTCCTTCACCATGTGGTAAAATGAGAGGTCAATATGCTTTGGGAGATATCCCCAGCTGATCCCCGTGCTGTGGAGGGAGGGGTGAACTCCTGCCTGTGTGTGTCTGTGTCCCACTCTTGCCTTGCTCTGACCCCCTGATAAGGCATAGTGTGGTTACATTTAGAGGATCTGAAGTGCTGAGCTGCTTTTAAAACTGTTTAAAGCTGTAGGTTTAGGAGCTGGATCCTGGCTGGCTCGGGGGAGGCACCTGAGCTCATGGAATTTGGGGTGGGTAAGGGCAGCAGCTCCAGGATCTCACAGGGATGCTCTGCTGGGCACTAGCACTGAGCTGGGAGAGGAAGAAGGAGTTTGTGATCTCAGCCTGTGCTCTGTTAATCACAGAATTAGGGAGCATCCCAAACTGGGAGGGTCCCCCAGGATCAGCCAGGGCAGCCCCAGCCCTGCACAGACACCCCAACAGCCCCACCCTGGGCACCCCTGGCAGCTCCTGGAGCTCTGGCTACTAACTACTGCAGAAATATGAACAGAAACTCCAGACTGGCTAGTGCAGCTGATCCCTGTGCACCTTGCACTCCAGAGCAGGGACTGAGCTCTGTGTCCTGCTGGAAGGAACAAATCCCTCTAATGGGAATGCTGCTGGAGCTCTGGGATTAGCAGGCACTTGATTTTCAAGGCTGATGGCAGAGGTACCTCATGGAGAAGAGCACCCAAGAAGTTGCACCCACCAGCAGAGGCTGTTGCCTCCAGGAGCTGCTGCAGCACTGAGAGTCACAGAACAAAAGATCTCCACTGTGGGACTGTCACTGTCACATTCTCTGGAAAAATCCCTTTGCCCAGGATTCTTCTCCTGGGAAGCTGAGAAGCCTCAGAGAAAAGGAAAACAATATTATCTCATTTGCTTCTCCTGTGTTTGCTGCTTTGGAATGTGGTTGGAGGTTGTTTATCCAACATGTGAATTGTTTTTATTTAATGACCAATCATGGTCAGGCTGTGTCAGGACTCTAGAGAGTCATGAATTTTTCTTTAGTGTCTTGTTAAGCCTTCTGTAAGTATCCTTTCTCTATTCTTTAGTTTAGTACAGCATTCTTTAATATAAGATAATATCATAAAATAATAAATTAACCTTCTGAGAACATGGAGTCAGATTCATTTTTCCTCCCCACAACAGGGGATCTCAAAAATACCACATTTGGGAAGCTGTGGGGTCTCTGTGAGGCTCTCACAGATGTGCTGCAGGAGGCAGAGGAGATGTGAAACCTCTTTCTGCTCTTTCCTCCAGGATCTCTGGCTGCTTTGCCAGGCACAGCAATGCCACCAATTCATTGTCCCTGCTGTCTGAGCTGGTTAATTTATGGAGCAGCCCAGCGTGGGAGAAGGGCTGATGCATTTTGATCTTTGTCCAGTTTTGAACTGGCACCGTAGTTTATAAAAACTAAAAGTTTATTTTGTAGAATGAGAGAGAAAAATCTACTAGGTCCACATGCAACGGTGGATATTGGTACTAAAGAACATTTGGGATCCTGTGACTTAAATGTGGAACATGGAATCTAAATGAGAAGAGAGGGGAGCAGCTGTGTGGATTTTAGTGTTTTTATTGTCCCAGTGCTTCCTGTTTAAACTCAACAAAATACACCCCCATAAAAGCACTGTGGGGTTTGGATTTCATTTTGTTTGGGGTTTGTAAGAGTAGGGAATAGCTGTATGTGCATGGTTGTTACTCCTCCTTGCCTGTACGTCCCAGGAGGGAAGCCAGGCTTGACCTGCAGGGTTGAGTTTCTGTGGAAGGGACCTTGGGCCCTATGGCTGGGCATAAAATATCTCATGGGAACTTGTGCTTGTGGAAAGGTGATCATGGCATTTTTGAGGGGAGAGACAGCAGGACTTAGGTGGGTGAGGGATGCTGTCCTGGTGGCACCTCCTCTGGGATTCTGGCAGGTTGTTGTGTGGGATGAGACGTTCTCAGTGCAGATGTGGCTCTGCAGCTGGAAAAGTGGTTTGGGCTCCCTGGAAGTGAGAGGTGGAATAATGGAGGTAAGAGTGTACTTAGTAAACCATGTTTAACATGGTTTCAGTGTTGACATTTAAATGTTGAACAGAGATATTTGGAGTGGAGCCCAAGTCTCTTCCTGACTTGTATCCCATTTGCAATCCTAAGGAATTCCAGGGGTGCTGGATCAGCAACATTCTCCAGGTGGCTTTGAAAACCCAGGCCCAGCAGCAGAGGGGAATCAGAGAATCACAGATTGGGTTGGGTTGGAAGGGACCTCAAAACTCATCCAGGTCTCTTGCTACAGAACATGAAATAAAACAACACGGATGCTGGAACTCCCAAGGTAAAAAGAAGGGAAGTTTATTTTCTGACTCCAGCATTTATTGACTTTCAAAAGTGACAGTGGATTGGAGGATGACAGTGCCACCTCTCCAATGACACTGGACAAAACAACAGTCCATCAAATTTCTCCTCCTCCAGAAAAGAATGTAAAACAATAATTATTTACATAAAAGTGTGTGAGAAACTTCATTACAAGAATGTAAACATCAGAAGGCTTGGAAGAATAGGGGGACACAGGTCCACTCCTGCCATGGCAGGGACACCTTCCACTGTCCCAGGGTGCTCCAGCCCCATCCAGCCTGGCCTTGGGCACTGCCAGGATCCAGGGGCAGCCACAGCTGCTCTGGGCACCCTGTGCCAGGGCCCCACACCCTCACAGGGGACAGTTCCTAATTCCCAATATTCCCTGTGGCAGTGGGAGCCATTCCCTGTGTCCTGTCCCTCCATGCCTTCCCCAGTCCCTCTCCAGCTCTCCTGGAACCCCTTTAGCCCTGGGAGGGGCTCTGAATTCTCCCCAGGGCCTTCTCTCCTCCTGGCTGAGCAACCCCAACTCTCTCAGCCTTTCCTCAGAGCAGAGGGGCTCCAGCCCCTGCAGCATCTCTGGGGCCTCCTCTGCATCCCTCCAGCAGCTGCAGGTGCTTCTCACGACCCAGAGCTGTGGCAGCATTGGAGGGCAAAATCTCCTCTCCACACACACAGCCAGGAGTCCCAAGTTGATATTCCTCCCACAATGAGACCTTTGCATTTTCTAACCAGCACAGATCTGCTCTGCTGCAAGAATCAGTAATACTCTTCCAAGCTGTTTTGCTCTTCCCTTAAGCCAATGGGAATGGGAAATCGATTTAGGACAAATTGGGCTAAATCAACCCAGGGAGGATGCTCTTTGAAACCAGAGAATGTCTTGCTTTGAACGGACAGGTGTCTGCTAGGGAAGGCAGGAGCCTCCCTTGAAATGGAAAATGCAAACCCCCTCCATCCAAATTATTGTAATTTTGAAATTAAGGGGCTCTCAGACAAAGATGTGGGAGTAGGAATAACAGTTCATTATTAGGAAAACTAAAAATAAAAACGCAGCATTACAAAACAAACCCCTGACAGAGTCAGACCATGCCCTGTCCCCTGTGTGCCAGGGGGTGTCCCAGCCCCATCCATGGGGGCTCAGCCCTCCTGCAGTGCCAGCTGTGGCTCTGCTGCAGCACGGATCCTGCACAAGGGGGGAGTTTTCCTCTGCAGCTCCAGGGCTGCTGCAGATGGGCCTGGGCTCCCTCTGGCCATGCAGGGCAGCAGAAAGCTGCTCCTCTGGCAATGCAGGGGGCAAAGGCTGCTGTGCTGGGCCAGGCTCAGATTGGATCCAGGGAGGAATGCTTGGCTCCTCCCCTGGGCGGAGCATCTCCCCATGGGATGCTGGGATTGGATCAGCCCTGCAGGGACACTCAGTGGCCATGGACAGCAGAGATCTCCTGCAGGGAGGGTTGGCTGTGGGAGAGAGAAAGGAAACTGCCCCAGGAACAGCAGAGAGCTGCCCCAGCTCTGACAGATGGGGACAGAACACATATTTTACAACCCAGGGCAGTTCTTGTATCTCCCCTCAGGGTTGGGGGTGGGCTCAGGCCATCCCCCCATGCACCCACCTGCCTCCATCTGTCTGGGCCAGCAGCAGCCACGTGTGCCCAGCAGTAAAGTGAGCCAGGAGGGCCCTGCAGAGCTGCTGAGGCAGCAGGGACAGCTCAGCTGCCTGGTGGCTTTGCTGACCCTGGCTGACCTGGCAGGGCCCCCTGTGCTGGGGACAGTGGGGTGAAAAGGGGGGTTCTTGGTAGAGCTGCGCCTCTGTGGAGCTCAGAACTGTGTTGGGATGCAGGTGCAGAGCTGGGTTTGGAGCCGCTGTGTGAGCAAGGGTTCACATCCCATCCCTGAATCCCAACCACCTGCATGATCTGCTGAGGGGCTGGATAGCAGCTCCTGGGAGTTTTGGGCAAGGTTTGAGTTGCAGAAGCTGGTGGGGAGCTGCAGGGATGCCCATAGTAGATGTTGCAGATAGCACAGCTGCTGTTCTGGGTTAGTGAGTGGCTTTGGATTAAAAGTGGAGGATTTCTGCTTTTAAGTGAAGTGAGAATGAACTTTGGTGTCACAGACATGTTTTATGAAAATCCTTTCCTTAAGATTTTTCCTCCTGAGAAGCTGGGAGGCCTCAGGAACAAAATGTAAACAAGGATTATCTGCTGCTGTGGAATGCAACAGGTGCATCTGTGATTGGTCTCATGTGGTTGTTTCTAATTAATGGCTTTTTTATCATTCTTCTTCTTGCTTGCAAGCCTTCTGATGAAATCCTTTCTTCTATTGTTTTAGTTTAGTTTTAATATATCATTTACTTTTAATATAATATAGATATCATAGAATAATAAATCAGCCTTCTGAAACATGGAGTCAAATCCATATCTACTCTCTCGTCCTGGGACCCCTGTGAACACCACCACACTTCTGCCCTAAGTCCATCTACTCAGCTTCTGTTCCTGGAACATTACAGGACCATCATCCTCACAAACTTCCTGCATAAAGGGGCTCCAGGAGAACTGGAGAGGGACTGGGGACAAGGGATGGAGGGACAGGACACAGGGAATGGCTTCTAACTGAGAGAGGAGGTTTAGATTGGGTGTTAGAGAAAAAATCCTCACTATGAGGATGGGCAGGCCCTGGCACAGGTGCCCAGAGCAGCTGTGGCTGCCCCTGCATCCCTGGCAGTGCCCAAGGCAAGGCTGGACAGGGCTTGGAGCACCCTGGGACATGGAAGGTGTCCCTGCCATGGCAGGGAGTGGAATGAGATGAATTTAAGGTCCCTTCCAAGCCAAATCATGCTGGGATGATGCACTGGGAGCAGCTCTCTGATATCTCAGAGGTTTTTATGGGACACAGGTTCCTCTGCACCAGCCCCTGCTCCAGACAGGAGGTTTCTCCCAAGCTTGTCCATCAAGTGGTTTTGGTGAAGAGCTCTCAGAGCTGTTCAGCTTGAAGCAATGTTTGAAATTCCAGCTTTGCTGTTTGTTTGTGATTGGCCTGAGAAGCTGGAGGGTCCCTGAGAGTCACTCAGGGCTGTGATTGCAGTCACTGGGAGCCTGCAAGGGGAGCAGGAAAAGTGTTATTCCCACAAGCAGGACTGGGAGGAATTTGAGTAGCAGGGACCACAAACCTAAGGGAAAGCTGTGCAAGAGGAAGAAAACCAGATTTTACTGTATAATCTGACTCCTACCTGGTTGTGCAATTAAACAGTTTGTTTAAATTAGCTCCAAACATGACTGCAAACATGTATTAGAGTCCTTCAAATGTTTATAAAGAACCTCCTTTGAAGTGCCCCTTAATCAAATGCTCTTATCCTCATGAGTTACTTGTTTGTCTAACTGCTTCCCCCTTTTCCCACCTGCCAGATTATGGAAAATGCAGTTTCATGGAAAAAAACCCACCAGGAGAAGCCAGGATTTTTGGAGTGTTGGTAGCTCCACTTTTAGACCTGCTGTTTTGTCTCTCTCCAGCTTTTTTCAAATCCTGCCATGGCTTTTCCCTGCTGGATGTGTGGTGGTGTTCCAGAATGAGGCAAGAGATGAGAATCTTGACTCCATGTTTCAGAAGGCTGATTTATTATTTTATGATATATATTATATTAAAACTATACTAAAAGAATAGAAGAAAGTATTTCATCAGAAGGCTTGAAAGGAATAGAAAAAGAATGGAGTGATAATAAAATCTTGTGACTGACCACAGTCTGAGCCAGCTGACTGTGATTGGCCATTAATTAGAAACAATCAACATGGACCAAACAAAGATGCACCTGTTGCATTCCACAGCAGCAGATAATTATTGTTTTTCTTTTCCTCTGAGGCTTCTCAGGAGAAAAATCCTAGCAAAGGGATTTTTCAGAAAATATCATGGCTACAGATGTGAGCCAGCAGAGGTGTCATAGAGCCAGTGGGGGTGGTACAGGTGTTCCCTTCTCAGAGGCTCTCTGGTGGCCCTTTGGCCATGCCTGTCCCAGCCAGGGGAAGGTGTGAGCATGCCTTTGGTCATCCCTGGGCTGGGAGGAGTTCCTTGGGGTGGAGATGCTGCAGCCCTGTGTACATCTGATAGCAGAGCTGCCTGTTCACTTCCCAGTAAATAACTCTGTGCCTGGGGGCCATTTCTGCCTTCTTGCTTCATTTCCCCATCTGTAAAAACAGTCTAATGGCAAAAAAAAGTCAGGCTCAGGTCTCTCAGGAGAGCATTTTCCTGCTGCTTCCCTGAATGTTTAGTGCTGTTTGTTCTCCTGTGGGGTGCAGAGAGCTCTCAGCCCATCACAGTGCCTGGGGCAGAGCTGTGCCAACAGCCATGCCAGGAGGAAATGCCCAGGAGCTTTTAAAGGCTGCAGGGCCACAGGGTGAGTCCAGATCAGCTCCTGACCGTGCCACAAGATGCTTTTCTGCCGTGGGGTGAATTAAAATGACTTTGGGTTGTGTCCCCCTCAGTTGGAGTGTAAAAGCATCTGGTTGCAACCTGGTCAGGCCAGGTTGGATGGGGCTTAAAGCAGCCTGGGTGCTTTGAGCAGGGGAGCTGGAACACCATGGTCTTTAAATACCTTTTAAACTCCTTCCACCCCAAACCATTCTGATTTCTCTGTGTAGCAGTTTCTCTTTTAGCCCAGGTGATTTTCTGTCTGACCTGACTCTTGCCCTGTGGAAAGCAGCCTGGATCCCCTCTCAGCTGGTGAATTTTCTAGGATAAACAGCCCACAAAGGGCGAACAACTTGCATGATCCTGGAGCTCCCCAGCTGGTGCAGCAGTGAGGTGGATCTGAGTTCCATTGCCAGCTCTCCCATCTGCCTGCCTGACCTGCTACAAAAGCCTTCTGATCCTTTAGGAGTTCCCCCAGTGACATTCTCTGTGTTCTGTATATGAATATCTCATTCCTGTGTCCAAGCCAGAGTCATGGCTTGGGGACATCCCATCTCCTGGGTGTCTGGGGCTCCAGTGCAGCACCAGGGGCTGCAGCATCAGCCTCCTGATTGTGCTGCTTGAATATCTCTGCAGGAGAAGGAGATACTGGTAGGAGCTGTCATGGTGTTTTCCATGTGGTTTTGGCTGATTCCTGCCTTTCAGCCATGCAGAATCAGCCTGATGTTGAGCATTCTGCACACCTTGTGCAGGTCCCAGCACTGGAGGTGTCATTTGTTCCAGGTTATCAGTCAGCTCTGGAAGCTCCAGGGGAATCTGTGCCTGTCTCATGGAACCCCACCCAGGCAGGACTTTATCTATTTGTGTGAAATAACTCAGTGAATTTCTAATTAGACAAATCTAATTAAGGGCTGGATGTGAGGACTGTGCCTGATTGTGATGATACCCCCACCCATTCCATTACAGAAAAGAGTTGCTGGTGTCCAACAAACGACCCAGCTGGGTGCAGAATGAACATCCCTCTCTCCAGCTGGGGCTGTGTGGATGGTGGGGACATCCCTGGAGGTCCCTTGGCCCTGGGGAGCCTCCTGTGGCTGCCCTGGGATCCCTGGCTCCTTTGGGAGGAGGCTCTCAAGAGATGCCTGTGATGATGAGGGTGAGGAACTGGTCAGAGCTCTGGGGCACCATGGTCTGTGCACCATGACCAAGGGTCCAGGTGGCTGCTGGGCTGGGATTTATTGGCTTTGTGTCAAAGCTCAGCCATGCAGAGCAGCAGCAGCACCTTCCCTTCAGTGTCACACCAGCTCTGCCTCATCTGATGTGCTCTCAGAGGCCAAAGGAGCACAAACAATTAATTATCCCATGTGGGATTTGCATTTCCTTCATCCTGTGGCAGGAAGGAAATGATGAATCTGACTCCATGTTCTTAGAAGGATATTATATTATATTATATTATATTATATTATATTATATTATATTATATTATATTATATTATACTAAAACTATACTAAAGAAGAAAGGATACTTAGAGAAGGTTTAACAAGATACTAATGAAAAACCTGTGACTCTCCAGAGTCCTGACACAGCTGGACTGTGATTGGACATTAAGTAAAAACAATTCACATGAAGCCAATCAACCTGTTGGATAAACAATCTCCAAACTACATTCCAAAGCAGCAAAACACAGGAGAAGCAAATGAGATAATATTGTTTTCCTTTTCTCTGAGGCTTCTCAGCTTCCCAGGAGAAGAATCCTGGGCAAGGGGATTTTTCCAGAGAATGTGACAGTGACAGTCCCACGCTGGAGATCTTTTGTTCTGTGACTCTCAGTGCTGCAGCAGGTCCTGGAGCCAACAGCCTCTGCTGGTGGGTGAAACTTCTTGGGTGCTCTTCTCCATGAGGTACCTCTGCCATCAGCCTTGAAAATCAATGTCTGCTGATCCCAGAGCTCCAGCAGCATTCCCATCAGAGGGATGTGGTTCCTTCCAGCAGGACACAGAGCTCAGTCCCTGCCCTGGAGTGCCAGGTGCACAGGGATCAGCTGCACTAGCCAGTCTGGAGTTTCTGTTCATATTTCTGCAGTAGTTAGTGCTGAAATCTCTCTTGCAGAAGAAACTGGGATGTTTTCCTTTCTTTACCTTGGAAGTTTGTCCTGCAGTGGGAAGAGTGTGCCAAATTTCTGTCAGCCCTGCAAGAATTTGGATATCAGAGGGGAGCCAGACATGGGACAGAGGGAATGAGAAGATGGCACTGAGGTTAAATAGAGAGATAATTGATTGTTTTCAGTTCTGGTTGGGATGTGAATCCATTGTGGTTAATGAAGGAAGGCAAATTGAATTGCAGAGCCCTGTGTGAGAGGCTCAGCCTGGCACACAGCCAGTGCCAGGGGCTCCTTGTGGTGTTCCCTAGGTGTTCCAGGGGCTCCACACTGGTGTCACTGAGGTTTTTATGCCAGGTGAGGGGAGCTGAGCTCTGACAGCTCCAGTCATGGCACAGGGTGCCCAGAGCAGCTGGGGCTGCCCCTGCATCCCTGAAGTGCCCAAGGCCAGGCTGGGCAGGGCTTGGAGCACCCTGGGACAGTGGAAGGTGTCCCTGCCATGGCAGGGGATGGACTGAGATTGTCTTAAATGTCCCTCCCAACCCAGAGCATTCTGGGATTCTGTGATGGTTCTGTGTGGAGCAGGCTCAGGACACATCCTTGTCCTTAGGGCTGCCAGTGAAGTTGCATCGCACTAACTGGTGGTGGAAGCTTTCCAGGGACCTTTGGGCTGTGGCAGGTGTGTCCAGCTGTGGTGGGGGCACTGTGGGCAGCAGGGCCAGCCCAGCCCTGACCAGGGTGAGGGACATCTCCCACTGCTAAAGCCTGGTACAATAAAGCCTTGGATCCCACTCTGGATGAGTTTATTCACAAACCTTGATGATCCTGGATCCCTATGTCACAGACATATTTTATAAAAAATCCTTTTGCCAGGATCTTTTCTCCTGAGAAGCTTCAGCTTCTCCATGTTTTGCTGCTTTGGAATGTGATCTGGAGAATTGTTTACCCAGCATGGGAAATTGTTTTTACTTGATGACCAATGACAGCCACCTGTGTTGAGGCTGTGAGCAGTCACAAGATTTTATTATCATTCCTTTCCTTTCTATTCCTTTCAAGCCTTCTGATGAAATCCTTTCTTCTATTCTTTTAGTTTAGTTTCAGTATATAATTTAGTATATAATTTTTTTTAATATAACATAATAAAATAATAAATCAGCCTTCTGAAAGTCAAGATTCTCATCTCTTCCCTCATCCTGGGACCCCTGTGAACACCACCACAAGCCTTCCCCAGGGTGGTGTTTCCATGCTTTATCCTGTCCCTCTGCTCCTGCACATCACCCTGCTTTGTGCAGCGGCTAAAAATAATGGCAGGCAAGGTGTGACAGGGGGACAGGGGGACAGGGACAGTTCCCTGCGTGTGCAGGAAACCTGAGCCCTCCAGCTGCAGCAGCCTGTCCGTCAGGCAGCACCAAGTGCTGGGCTCCCTCTGGGTGCTCCCTGCCCACAGAAATAAACAGCCTCTGCTAATGCCTCTTGCTAGCCTTGACTTTTTGGTTTGTCTCTGTATTTTTAGCCTCAGGACACTGTGTCCCCAGGGCTGGAGAGGACCTGTGTCGCCTCATACCTTTCTCAACCCAGCTCTCCCCTCTCCTGCTCCTGATTTAGCAGAGAGGAGGGGGCAGAGCTGCTGCTTCCCCTGGCTCTGCTGCAGCAGGGGCTGCAAAATCCCTCTGCCCAGGGGTTTATTTGTGGTTCTGATCAATGAGATGATTTTGCCTGATTCCTGCCTTTCAGCCATGCAGAATCAGCCTCATGTTGAGCATTCTGCACACCTTGTGCAGGTCCCAGCACTGGAGGTGTCATTTGTTCCAGGTTATCAGTCAGCTCTGGAAGCTCCAGGGGAATCTGTGCCTGACTCATGGAACTCCACCCAGGCAGGACTTTATCCATCCTGTGCAATAACTGAGTGAATTTCTAATTAGACAAATCTAATTAAGGGCTGGATGTAAGGACTGTGTCTAATTGTGGTGATGCACCCACCCATTCCATTACAGAAAAGGAGGCTCAGGAGGGACCTCGTGGCTCTCTCCATCTCCCTGACAGGAGGGTGCAGCCAGGCTGGGCTCAAGGGGCAGGGTGAGAGGAAAGGACCTCAGGTTGTGCAAGGAGAGCTTTAGGTTGGAGATTAGGGAAGATTTTTCCCAGAAAGAGTGGTGAAGCCCTGGAATACACTGCCCAGGGCAGTGGTGGAGTCAGCATTCCTGGAAGTGTTCAAAAACCATGTGGGCATGGGGCTAAGGGACATGGGCTTGGCATTGTTGCACTCATTTGTCTTAGAGTTCTTTTTCAGTTTTAATAATTCTGAGATTCCAAGTGAAGGGAAAAAACCCCACAGTTGATTACATTCAGCACTTTGCACCATTTCTTTGTGTTGCACTGAGTGGGGGACAAGTTTGGGAGTTCATTCTCTTTTATTTACAAGCACAGAATGATTTAGCACAATGCAAAATTAAATGCCACTTGGAATAAAGGTTCAAATGTTCTTCCATTTGCCAAGTGCTGGGCTGAGCACATGATTCATGATGTGCTACTTCAGTCATGCCAAATCCACCTTTGCAGGCAGCTGAGCCCTTGCAGTGTCCTGTTCTTGGGTTTGGAGCCTCCTGAGCATCTTTACCCTGGCTCTTGTCACTGAATTGAGTGTGACCAGGCTGCCTCTGGGTTATGGCTGTGCTGGAGGTGAAGAAGAAGGAGCAGCCTCTGCCCTAAAACCTCCATCTTGCTTTATTTATATATATATATATGTGTATGTGTATATGTATATGTATATGTATGCATGTGTATATGTGTATATATGTTTATACACATATATATATACATATGTTATATGTATATATATGTATGTGTATGTGTATATGTATATGTGTATATATATATATAATGCCACCTGGAATAAAGTTTCAAACGTTCTTCCATTTGCCAAGTGCTGGGCTGAGCACATGACATATATATTTTATATATTATAATATGTATAATATATATAGATATATATAAAATATATTTTATTTCTTATATACTATATATACTATGTATAATATAATAGACATATTATATTTTATAAAATATATATTTTATATGTTATAATATATAATATTATATATATATAATATATAGAGTATATAATATTTTATAAAATATATTTTTTATATATTGTAATAAATATAATATATATATTACTGGGCTTAGAGCTCATCCAGTGCCTTAGAGCCCATCCAGTGCCACCCAGGCCATGGGCAGGGACATCGTGGGCAGACACTGTCCCAGGCTGCTCCAATATATTACTATATTATATATTATAATATATATGATATGATATGATATGATATGATATGATATGATATGATATGATATGATATGATATGATATGGTATGATATTATATTGCTGTATTATGATTACCTTAAACTCTTAAGTTTCCACCCTGTGATATCACACACTTCAAACTCCACACCCACAATCCCAGTTCTGTCATTCCATTTTGGAAGCCTTCTCCAGGGCCTCAGGTTAGTGCAGTGTTCTCTTGGGGGTCAGTGCCTAAAAACACAGAAAATCTGGAATTCTCTGTACTCAGAGCTCCAACAGCTTTGGATGGAGCACAGGAGCCCACGAGGTGCAGCTGGGCAGCAGCACAGCTCTGCTCAGCCCCAGGGCTCCAGCCCTGCTCCTGCAGGGGGAGCTGAGCTGGGCTGTCCCTGCTGCCATGTGTCACTGCAGGACGTGTGACCTGCCCCAGGCACAGCCATCTGAGGGCTGCTGGGAGCTCTCAGCACTCCTGATGGGTGTGGAGACCCAATTTTGGGCTCTTTAAGGGGTCCCAAGGCATGCAGGGACCGGGGGTGCTGGAGTGAGTCCCAGCAGGGCTGTCCCTGCTCTGCAGTCCCACCTTGCAGGGACATGGTGGGGAGTGACACCTCAGGGGGGCAGAGGGGAATTCTTTGGGCAGAGACCAAAAGCAGGACAGAGCAGAGGCTGGTGCAGTGCCCCCAGGCATGGACAGCCCAGCTGCTCCTCAGGTCTCTGAGAGATGGGTCCCTGCTGGAGGAGCTTCTGCTCTGGGACACTGGGACAGCTTGAACTTGGCTTCTGCCAAGAGAGGGTGGTGTGGGCACAGCAGAGAATCATAAACCCAGCATGGCTTGGGTTGGGAAGGGCCTTAAATCCCATCCAGTGCCAGCCCTGCCATGGCAGGGACACCTTCCACTATCCCAGGTTGCTCCAAGCCCTCTCTGACCTGACCTTGGGCACTGCCAGGGATCCAGGGGCACCCACAGCCTCTCTGGGCACCTGTGCCAGGGCCTCTGGGTTGTGCTGTTACCCCATCTCACACCAGGCTGTGCTGCACAAGGCTTAGCTGATTTTCATTAAAGTAGAATTATGCACAGATTTTTGGGGGGCAGCCATCCAGTTCCTTAAAAGGCTGCTGCTGGATTTTCCTGAGCATTATTCCCTGCCCTCCCTGTGCAACTGGTGCTCCTCAGCCTCATCATTCCCTGTCCAAGTTCTGAGCTGAACAGCTGAGAGATTTTGCATTTTTTAATGGCTCTCTACTGTGCCTGAATTAATGGAAAAATGAACTGAGACCAAGATGAACGTATTGAAGGGAGAGGATGACAAATTGGCTTTGGAGCATGGCAGCAACGAGCACTGTCAGGGGTTCACGCACTGACCTTTATCTAAACAGAACTGTGTGTAACAGATAAGAATATTTAACAATAATTAATGTCACATCAGTGCAGAGAACAAAATGACTACATCAAACAGGCAAGAAATCCACTGCAAATTACTCAAAAGAGAAATGTCAGCTCCTCCATATCTGCAACCTGCCTCGTGCTGATGGGGCTGGAAGGAGCTGGGAGGGCACTGAGGAGAGGAGCTATTAGAGATGATTTAGGGACTGGGTGATGTGTGCAGGAATGGAAACAGCAGCAGCTCTGCTGGCCCAGAGTGCTGTGCAATCAACCACCAAACTGAGCTGGTAATTGGGTGGGGGAGGAATGTGTACAAACCAATTATCCCCACTGCTGCTGTTCTGACAGGCTGCTCAGGGCTTCTCTTTCCTCTCTCCTGTCTCTGGGCTGTCCTGGTGTGCTGGGATTCAGCAGACACTGCCCTGCTCACTGAGCCCCTATGGCAATGCTGTGATGGCCCCAGTGAGGGGAGAGAATGATGCATCTGACTCCATGGATATCAGAAGGCTAATGAATTACTTTATTATACATTTATATATTATATATTATATATTATATATTATATATTATATATTATATAATATATATTATATAAATGTTATATGTTATATACTATATATACTATATACTATATACTACATTATATATTATATATTATATAATATTATATATATAATATTATATATGTAATATTATATATTATTCTCTACATTTAAAACTGAACCTGCCAAGCACTCAACCCTGCACACACCGCCCAGAATCTCGTGACTGTCACCCACACACCTGGCCCTGACAGGCCAAGGAAACAAAACCCCCTCACTGTGGGTAAACAGTCTCCATGTTGCATTCTACTTTGGCACAAACACAGGCACAGCAAATGATAAGAATTGTGTTTTCTTTCTCTGAGGTTCGGAGAATGTGAATCCCAGAAATATTCTTGGGAAGAATTGTGCCTTGCTTTTCTCTGTGAAGAGAAATGTGGGGCTACAAGCCCCCTTCATGTTTTACAAGCAGGAAGAATCATCTGCCTGGTGATGGTGGGATGTTTCTCATTCCCTTTCTGAGCTGGGGGTGTCTGGAGGCTGGCATGGTGCCCAGAGCAGGGGCAGTGCTGGGAAGGGATGCAGGAAAGCAGCTTGAGAGCATCCAGAGGAGACAACAAGGCTGGGAACACAAACCCTGAGAGGAAGCCCTGAGGGAGCTGGGGGTGCTCAGCCTGGAGAAAAGGAGACTCAGGGCTGCCCCCATCACTCTCTGCAGCCCCTGAAAGGTGCCTGTGCTCAGCTGGGGCTGGGCTCTGTCTGCAGCAGCACTGACACAGCCAGAGCACACAGCCTCAGGCTGCACCCAGGGAAATACAGGCTGGAGATCGGGAAAAAGCTTTTACAGAAAGGGTGATAAAGTTCTGGAATGGCTGCCCAGGGAGGTGGTGGAGTCCCCATCCCTGGGTGTGTTTAACAAAGCCTGGATGTGGCACTGGGTGCCAGGGTTTGGGTGAGGAGTTGGGGCTGGGTTGGACTCGATGATCTTGCAGGTCTGTTCCAACCCAGGGATTCTGTGAATTCTGTGACTCAGCTGAGCTCCAGGGGTGCCTGTGCTCTGTCTGGGACAGGGAGGGCACTCTGCCAGCCCTGATCTGATTGCAGAATGGGTGCTGGTCCATGGACCATTGTCCAGTGGTGGATTTCATCAGTGTCGTGACAGCACCAGCTGAGTAAGGAGGAGTTAACCCCTCCTGACCTGTGTCCTGCTGCAGAGCATCCCCTGGCCGTGGATGTTTGAGAGTCAGTGTGATAGATGAGCAACGGGATGGCTGACTCACAATTAAAAGGCAAATATCCTGTATATATATTAGGAGAAGTTTTATAGATTTATAGTTATGTTTTACCCCCTTGTGTTGTTATCAGGGCTGGCCTGGGTTTGGGACATTTGGGAGGGTCAGTTTTTCACTCTGCAAGCACCTTAGCTCCAGTCAGGATTTAAGGCAGAGATCTCCACCCCTGGGCAGTGAAGGAGGAGTCAATGGACAGAACTTTGGGAGGAGCTAAAGGGTTAAAAGGTAAAACCTCCATGGTGTGGGTGAGCACATGGTGGGGAAAATCCTCTGTAATATTTTCTCTATTCAGTCTTCTGTTGTATTTTTGATAAGATTTTAATAAACCTTTTAAATTTTGGAAGTGAGCATCGTTTCTCATAGTCAGGGAGTGGTTTGGGCTGGAAGAGACCTCAGAGCTCTTCCCATCCCACCCCTGCCATGGCAGGGACACCTTCCACTGTCCCAGGTTGCTCCAAGCCCTGTCCAGCCTGGCCTTGGACATTTTGAAGATTCCACAGCTGCTCTGGGCACCCTGTTCCACTCAATCTGCTCAGGCAGACATTGTGAGAATATTTGGAATATTCAGTTAATGCACAAATGTGGTGAAAAGCTTAAGCAAATTACTATTTTATTCTAAATAGACCTTTGTGCCGATCCTAATGAATTATTTCCTTACCATAAATTAATTTACCTGCATGGCCACGTTTGGGAAGTGTCACCAACTTCAGAGCACAGAGCTGGAGGCCAGGGTCACAAAAGGAGCCTGGGGAAGAGCCAGGAGCTGCTCCTGAATCCCTTGAATTTTTGGCTGATGCAGTAAAGGCCAGTGCTGTCACCCAGCCACGGTCCTGCTGCCCACTAATTAGCTTTGTTGTCAGCATTTTGCCATTGGCAGGAGGCAGCCAGGTGCCTCTGGATTAGCCAGGGTGTGAAAAATGCCTTTCCAGCTGGCCTGGTGACCTTGTGACAGCAGGAGAGAATTCACAGGCAGAAGATGGAGATGTCAAGATACAAAATTAGGGACGATGGGGAGCTGGGTCTGCCCCTTGAAGTGAAACAAGAAAACCTATCCTGGCCTTGGTTTAGGGTTTCCTGTCTGTGATCCAGGAGATTCTGCTGTTTGCCTCATGCAAGGCACATCCTGCTCACAGGAGTGAGGTGGGAGCAGAGGCAGCTCCCAGCACAGCCTGAGCAGCATCCCTGCCCAAAAGCTGGGTCAGGAAAGGTGGCTGATGTGCTCAGTGGCTGAAGAAACCCAGCCCAGGGTGGGATTGAAATAAACAGGGCAGGAGACTTTTTCTGCTTTTAATGCCTTTATTAAAAGTGATCAGCTCAAGGTTGGGAGGCTCGACAGGTCCGCGGCTTCTCCGTCGTCGCTTCCAGGGTGACTCGGAGGAGGAGGAAAGCGCAGCTTTGTCCCCTGGGGAGCAGAGCTGGGGGGTCCCGTCCTCACGAGAGCAGTGGGGGTAAACCCCATGGTAGAACTTTCGGGTTTTGCCGTCCTGGGGTCTTGGCTCCAGCTGAGGGGCAACAAAGGGTCTCAGCATCTCTGCAGGCTTGGTACTTTGTTCCTCACGTCCAGACATCATTTTGATCTCTTAATTCTGTGTTGGCTCGTTGTTTTTGGGGATCTTTTGGTAAGGTTGGTTGGGTGGCTTTCCCATGGTGTGCTGGTTCTGAAGTTATTTTGCATGCCCTCTGATGTCCCTTCCTCATGTCCCCTCCTTTCACTGTCCAAGCAGAACGGCTATCAACCTGGATTTTAGGCAGGGCAGTCCTGATACCAAAGGAGCAATTAACAAAAACGACTGGTGATTGCAATAACAAACAGGTAGAACTCCACCTTGGCAGCAACTGGTTTAACCTGTTCACTCTGCAACCTTTTTTTTTTTTTTTAAATTGGCAGTTTTTTTACTTATAACAGGGACGGACAGAGAAGTGATAATTGAAGGAACTGAGCAGCCTGCCCATAGCAGGGAATTGAAACAAGATGATCTTCAAGGTTCCTTCCAACCCAAACCACACTGGGATTCTGTGGGGATGGATCCAGGAAAATAGGACACTTAAAGATCAGTTAAGACTGAAGCCAAACTGAGCTGTTGTTTGCTATGAAAATCTGGGAATTTGCTTCAGAATGCAGGAGCAGGGCTTTGACAAAGCAAGCAGTTAATTAAAGTGCATCAATTAAAGGGGGTTCCTCCCTATTTTGTCTCCCATGGCCTAACTCAAAATAAAATTTTCAGTTTCAACACTTAATATTTTCCAAATATTAAATTAATAAATGAACAAAACTGAAAAAGTTTTACTGTGGGATATTTCACTGTTGTCTTAATTTTTTAAGTTTTTTCTAAACCTTCTGATGTTTACATTCTTGTAATGAACTTTCTCACACACTTTATGTAAATAACTTACTGTTTTGCATTCTTTTATGGAAGAGGAAAAATTTGATGGACTGTTGGTTTGTCCAGTGTCATTGGAGAGGTGGCACTGTCACCCTCCAATCCACTGTCACTTTTAGAAATCTATAAATGTTGGAGTCAAAAATTAAATAATTCTCTTTCCACCTTGGAAGAGCTGCATGTTCACATTATGTATTTCACGTTCTATAGAAGAAACTCTGTTTTTTCCCTCAGCTATGGTGACCAAAAATTCCTGCCTGCCTCCATCCCTGTCCTGTGCTAGCATTAACCCGATGGAGCAGTTTTTGTGGGATTTCTGGTGCCTGATCCAGCCTGAAACACCCCCCGAGTGCTCAGCCCTGCGAACACAACCACCCCTGTCTGCTCTGCTTCCAGCTCCCTGCTAAGCAGCTCAGAGTCTTAGCTCAGAAAGTCCCAGCTCTGATCCTTGCAGACAGCAGCAGCTTTGCTCCCAGCCCCGCAGAGCTCCCAGAAAGTCGTGGATTATCTGCTCACCCTCCTGCATGTGCTGCTTCCTGCAGGGTGAAGAGGCACGAGAGGAGCTGCGCCCGCTGCCGCTGCGGGCACGGGGACAGTGACAGAGCCCAGGGGCCCAGCCAGCCCTGGTGAGTGACTCTGGGGGTGCTCCTGGGGGGGCAGAGCCCTGGGAACGGCACAGCGCTGGGATTTGGGGCAGCACCCCCCTGTGGCAGGAGAGGGGCGGTACAGAACCCTAGGGCACTCTGAGGGTTCCTCCCTTGGAGCCTGCTGGGGGAGGCTGATTTCCCTTCCCCTGGGCCGGTGTGATGTTCAGGGAGTCAGAGGTTGGTGGGTGTGCTGAGAGCCTGTCCCCAGTGCTGCTGGGGCTGGGGTTGGGTCACCTGAAGCCCAGGCAGTGGTGCACTCACCATCCCTGGAGGTGCTCAGGGAAGGTGTGGATGTGGCACTCAGTGCCATGTGTTGGGTCAGAGGTTGGACTCCAGGATCTCAAAGGTCTTTCCCAGCTTAATTCTGTTTTTGAGTCTGTGATTACACTCTGTGGGTTGTTTTGGACATGGGTTTGGGCATGTCTGCGTGTCACATTCATTGCCTGTGTTGCTGCTGAAGTTCTGTTTGCAGTTTGTCGTGGGGAGGTGAAAATGAGTGTGCTTGGGATAAGCTGGAGGTGAACCCTGCTGGGCTCATCCCAGAGCAAGGGCAGGCAGGGAGAGGCAGGTGGAGATGCTTGAAAGGAGCAGAGACTAGACTGAGCTAAATGGACAAAATAGGGATTTATTGCAAGGCCTTAAAGGGACAGCACAAGAGCCTGGCCAGGGCTGCCCCCGGACTGAATTTAAGATGGACCCCGGTCAGGAGTTTTTACAATTTATCAGTTTTGGTTCATCTGCATGTTTGGTTCAGCTGTCCAATTGCAGATCCAGATCATGAACTCTCAGCCCCCTGCCTTGCCCCCTTCTCTTTGCATTGTTTGTGCTCCTTGGGTAAAGGTTGTCCTTGATCTGCAGCTGGGGAGGGATTGCTTTGTCAAACTGTGAAGAGAAACTGCTAACGCCTAATAGGAAGTGTCAGAGTTACATACCTGAACATAGCAGAGAATTTGGAAAATACCGAAGTTAAAACCATCCCTGGAAGCGCTGTGCTTGGGGCAGGCCAGGGGCAGAGCTGCTGCTGCTGTGTGGGGCTGGGGCCAGGGCAGGCTCAGAGCTCTGCTGCTGCCTCTGCCCCTTGGGCTGGGAGGGAACATTCCCCTGGCGTTTCCGTGCTGGAGCTGCGTTTGTCAGTGCTTAGGGCAGGACAGAGGAGTCCCCATCCCCACAATTTAGGAAGTTTAACATCCCCCACACCTAAGCTTGGCCAGGGTGCTCAGCTGAAATCACCTCTGTGAAGCAGAGGCTTTATGGAGCAATGGGAAGGGATTTAGGGATCAGTGCAGTGGTAGCACGACCTGAGGGTTGGGAAATGCTGCTGGGAATGGCTGTGCCTGTGGGAAACTTGCTGTGCTTGCTGAGCCACGAGGTCAGGGAGGGCTCTGCTGCTCTGCTGGGAGTTTGCTTGGGCTTCAGGGGAGTGAAAGCCTCAGCAGAGGGTAAAGATTTCAGGGTGTGCTCGTTCTGTGCTCAGCCCATGGCAGGAAGATGCAGCAGTGTGGTTTTAGCAGTGGATTTCTCTTCCAGCTCCTGGGCAGATGGATGAAAGCAGAAATTACAGATGAACAGAATGAGTTGGAAAGGGACCTTAAAACCCACCCAGTTCCCCCCTGCCATGGGCAGGGACACCTTCCACTGTCCCAGGCTGCTCCAGCTTGGCTGTGGGCACTTCCAGGGGTGGGTCCTCAGTTTCCAGTTCAGCAGGGTTTGCAGAATTTGGCTTTTCATTGGTATCACAGCTGGAGTGTGCCTTTGGATATTGCGTAGAAGAGAGAAAAAACAAACCTGATCAGATAAAACTTCTTATCACAGAGGCAGGAGCTGTGCTGCTGGTGATGGACCCCTGGAGATACCACCCCAGTAAATAAGGGTCTTATTTGGAAATTAATCCAGGAAACTCCAGATAACAGCAGGGAAAAGACTCACCTGAACTTCTTCAAATCAAAATGAAGCAGGTGAGGGAGAAAGGGAGCTTGGGTTTGATCAGATTTGTCTATAACCAATTTTTGTTCCAGCTTAGTGTACCTGCCAGTGATGGTAGTGAGGATATTCTGACACAAACTATTCTGGCACACAGATAGGTTGAACAAAGGACCTGACCAAAAACCCTGTTCTGCATGGCAAAGACAGCTACTGAACCCTAATTCCACAGACCAGGATTTAACTCAGCAAATGAAATTGTAGGATTCAGCAGCATTGAAGAAATCCATGGATTTTTACTACTGAAAACATTTTTACAAAGAACAATGCCAGAAATTGTTCCAAATTTTGTTTTGGTTGTTGGCATATTCAGTAGAGTTTTGAACTGTGGACCTTCTTTTTGTACAAGGTATTTACTGTAAGTGGAGGGAATTGTCTTTTATCCAGCAAGTTCCTCCCTCCCTCAGGACTCCTGACACCTGAACACTGCTGCCTGATGATTTGCTCTTTCATTTTTCACCTCTCCCTGCACTTAACTTTGGCACCCAGAATAAAGGCAGATCCCAGAGCTCCCTGTTCCTTGGGAGATATTTCAGTGGGGAAATATCTGTCATTGAGGCAGTTGGAGAAGCACACAGAGAGTGACTGGAGAACAAGGGAGGCTGATGAAAATGCCCATTATTGCAGGAATAGTGTTGGAAATAGCTGGTACTGAGTCCATCCTGACAGGGCTGGGAGTGCCCTCAGTGAGAGCACACAGAGGAGCATCCTTGGGTGCCTCAGCCGAAAAGGGATGGAATGCTCTGAAATGTTCTGTGTGGGTGGAGGGGCCAGCAGGGCTCTGAGCACAGATATTCCAGGCTCTAATCACCTGCTCAGGTCCTTGTCAGGGCAGTCCTGCCTGGCCAGGATTAGGGGGGCACTGGCAGCCCTTTAAGCTCCCGTCTGTGGTGACCTTCTTAGCGCCCCGTGGGCCAAGGAAGGAAGGGATCTGACAGCTGCTTAATTTAGAGAACACCAGGTCAGGAGGAGGCTGCAGAGCCTGGAACCTGGCAGGGGCAGGAGCTGGGGAGGGCAGCAGAGCCCAGGGCTGTGGGATGGGACCCTCACGGGGCTGAACCTAAAAAAGCCAAACTGCAGCGCTGAGCTCCCCTCTGTGCCCAAGGTGCCTCTGTCAGGGAATCAGGGTTGGATCTGTGAAAAGCACCAATCACTTGTTTTTTAAATTTTAAAAGTTTAATAGTAATAAAATGGTGATAAAAATAGTAATACAATTAAAGTAAGAATAATTTGGACAATTTGAATTAGGACAATATGAGACAATAAAACAAAGAGTTACAAATGTCCAGGTACCTTTTTCTGGGCAGCACAAGCCCGAAAAAGGACCCACGTTAACAGAGGATTAACCCTTAAAAGCAACAGCCTGTTGCATATTCATACACCTCATACATGATGCATAAATTCCATTCAAACACAGGATTCTGTCTGGTCATCATCATCTTCTTCCTCTGCATCCTGACAGTGCCTTTGAGGTGGGAAGAAGTTCATTTCTTCTGATAATGGAGCAATAAATTCTCTTTCTCTGAAAGATTCAGGTGTCCTGTGGCTGCTGTCTCACTGCGAGTCCTTTATTTAAAAAAAGTATCCTACATAGCATAGTTTCTATTTTAACATTTTTATAACCTAAAACTATATTTAACACAGTACTTAAAAGAATTAAACCAGCATAACTTTCTAACACAACACATATAATATTCATTTTAATATTTGTGAAAAGCCAGTCATAAAATACATGCATTTTTCACAGATCACTCAGCTGGGAGCTCACTCCAGAGGCTCCACAGGAGTTGTGAGCCATCAGAAATCAGGCTGAGGAGGGCACCAGAAATTCCCCCCAAAATACACTCTCCTAATCTTTACCTGTTGTAAAAAAATTTCAAAGACACAAAGAAAATTTTGAAGGTAAAACTCATGTTCTGAGCTGGCTCCTGGGAAGGATTGCCTGTGACAGTTCACAGGGATCTCAGGTTGAGGGAAGAGACGAGGATCTGACTCTATGCTTCAGAAGCTTGATTTATTATTTGATTATATATATTACATTAAAACTATACTAAAAGAATAGAAGAAAGGATTTCCTCAGAGGGCTGGCTAAGAATAGAAAAAGAAAGAATGATAACAAAGGCTTGTGGCTCAGGCTCTCTGTCCGAGCCAGCTGGGCTGTGATTTGCCATTAATTACAAGCATCCTACATGAGACCAATCACAGATGCACCTGTTGCATTCCACAGCAGCAGATAACCATTGTTTACATTTTGTTCCTGAGGCCTCTCAGCTTCTCAGGAGGAAAAAACCTAAGGAAAGGATTTTCCATAAAAGGTGTCTGCGACACCAGGGCATTGCACCATTCCTGCTTTGGGATGTAAAACCTGGAGCAGGCACAGAAACTGGAGCACATGTGGAATTGTTAACCTGTACGTTCAGGCAAAACTCCCATGCCCCAAGAAAGCCATGGGTTAAAAAAGCACCTTCTTAAGCCAGTGATTCATCTCTAGAGTTGAGCTGTTTTCTGTGATCAACCCAAATGTTTGATTCTTTCAAGAGCTGAGCAAGTGATTGTTAGTGAACACTCAGTTTTCTGCAAACCTTGATCTTACTGAAATACAATGTCAATTTAAATTATCTGACTGGAGGATTTTTGTTTTTCTTTTTTTATTCCTGGATTTCCTTTTAGAAATTATCTGTTTCTCAGCACCTCTCAAACCTTGGAGGTTAAATCAGATTAAGGTAATGTGTGAATGGAAAATGTAAAATCTTTTCCTAAGTAAAAAAGCTTTTGCTTGTGCAAACACCAGACAGATGATGGCACAAATCCCTCCTCCTGCTGTGGCTGTGCTCAAACTTCGGGTGAAAATATTGGCAGAACATCCTCTCCTGCCTGGTGCAGCTTTGTGGCTGCATTCCTCAGTTCTGGAGCTGGAATGTGAGTCAGAAAGGAGGGAGTCAAGGGGGTGCCTTAAAATGAAGGTACAAAAATAGCTCTCCCTGCACATCTTTTCTCAGCTTCCCCTTACAAGGCTGCATTGACGTGTGCTGGATGGGATGTGATGGCTCTGGCCTTGGCAGATGCATCAAATGTGACATGTGAGCATGGGTGTTAGGGTATTTTTAAGGAGACAAATAAGGGTTAGCAAGAAATGCAGAAAAGAGATGCAGTGAGGTGGCCACAGTCCCTCATCTACAGGAATCCAGGCCTGAGATTTGCTTCCAGCTCGGCCTGAACTGGAGATTTCAGGAAACAAGCCAAAAAGTTGCTTATTTTGCCATTTCATCATCAGATGTGCTGCTTCCCTGAGGCACTGACCTTTCCCAGGCAGTGCTGTGACAAAAGCTGTGGTGGAACATGAGAGAGGCTGGGCTGTGCCACCCAGAGCAGGGGAGATGCTGCCACCCCTGTGTTTGGATGAGCCTCTGACACAGGATGTTGGGGTTTTTCTCTGCTAAAATCCTTAATTTTGGTTTTTTCGTGAGGGTGAATATCACTGCAGTAGTATCAGGGACAGCCAAAGGTCATACAGAGACTCCATCATCAGAAGTCATGAAAAGGCATTTATTATTAGAAATTTACAGTTCTTATAGAAACAATGGTGGACCTAAAACCTGATTGACCTTTAGGAATCTTCTCTTACCTATTGGTGGACTGTCGCAGACATATTTTATGAAAAAATCCTTTTGCTAGGATTTTTTCTCCTGAGAAGCTGAGAAGCCTCAGGAACAAAATGTAAACGTTGATTATCTGCTGCTGTTGAATGCAACAGGGGCATCTGTGATTGGTCTCATGTGGTAGTTTTTAATTAATGGCCAATCACAGTCCAGCTGGCTCAGACTCTAAGGGCAGTCACAAGATTTTATTATCATTCCATTTCTTTTCTGTTCCTTGCTCGCCTTCTGATGAAATCCTTTCTTCTCTTCTTTTGGTAGGGTTTTAATATAATATATATCATAAAATAATAAATCAGCCTTCTGAGACATGGAGTCAACATTCTTGTCTCTTCCCTCATCCTGGGACCCCTGTGAACCCCCCACCACAGTTGGTGACCTGAGTGAAGAGAAATTCCACATTGAACTATGAATAGCACACTCTGGAGAACCATAGCTATCAACAATGGTTACAGAAAGAGAGAGAATAATTCTGTGAATTCTTTCCTCTAAGTTTCCCACAGCTTCCCAGGATTTTCCTGGGAGAACCATGTCTCTCTGTGTTCAGAGGATATGTAATTACTACAGGTGGAGGTTCCACTGGAAACATGGTCAGTGAGGCTGACCTTGGGATGTGCTGGGAGAGCTTGGAGGGCTGATGTGGGTCCCCAGCTTTCCTCTGTAGGGATTCCCCAGGGAATGGGCACTGAGGCTGCCAGAGCTCCAGGAGCTGCCAGGGGTGCCCAGGGTGGGGCTGTTGGGGTGTCTGTGCAGGGCTGGGGCTGCCATGGCTGATCCTGGGGGTCCCTCCCGGCTCAGGACATTCTGTGATTGTTTGGGACAAACACTTGATAATGGGCTGTTCCTACCCGCTTCCCAAGAGACCAGACACAAAGGGACCATGGCAGCCTTGGTCTCCTGCCTTTTTTCTTTCCCTGGGTTTGCTGTGCTGTGGGAAACCAGGACATCTGCACCCTGTTCACCTCCCATGGGGCATCTCCTCAGAGAGTCCTGGAGCCATTGCAGCTGGAAAGGACCTCCAGGATCATCAAATCCAACCCTTAACCCAGTACTGTATTTGCAGGGAATGTCCCAACAAAGGCAGGAATGATGAACCTGTCTCCATGTTCTCAGAAAGCCAATTTATGACTTTATAATACTATATTATACTAAAGAATACAGAAAGGATACTTACTGAATGCTAAAAAGATAATAATGAAAACTGGTGACTCTCTCCAGAGTCCCAACACAGCTTGGCCCTGATTGGCCAAAGAGTGAAAACAACTCCCAGCAGAATGCAATGGAACAATCACCTGTGGGTAAACAATCTCCAAACACATTCCATATGTGAGCACAACACAGGAGAAGCAAATGAGAGAAGAATTGTTTTCCTTTTCTCTGAGGCTTCTCAGCTTCCCAGGAGAAAAACCCTGGGTGAAGGGATTTTTCAGAGAATGTGAATGCCACAACCCAGCACTGCCAAGATCATCACTAACCATGTCCCAAGTGCCACATCTGAATGGTTTTTGGATACTTCCATGGATGGTGACTCCACCACTGCCCTGAGCAGCTTTTTCCAATGCCTGACTATTGAACCAGGACGACCCCAACGTAAGGAATAATGTGCTCTGGTTCCATGATTCAGAAGGCTGAACAAATACTTTTTTAAGCTGTGTTATATTACATTAATACTATATTAAAGCTATACTAAAAAGGTGCTACAGAAAAACCTGTGACTGTCTGATGACAGCCAGGACACAACTTTGACCCAGTTGGCCAAGGAACCCAAACAACCTTCACTGGTGTCCAGTTAACAAATCACTCTGGGTAAACAATCTCCATAACACATTCCACGTGTGCCAAACAACAGGAGCAAGTAGAGACAATGGTTTTCTCATCTTGTCTGAGCTTCTCACTGCCTTCCCCAGGAAGAATCCTGGGAGATAGAATGACATCTTTCTCTGTTCAGAGAACGTGAATGTCACACCCGAGCACTCTTTTAATGAAGACATTTTCCCAGTATCCAGTGTGAATCCCCCCTGGCAGAACTTGAGGCCATTTCCTCTTGTCCTGTCTCTTATTCCCTGGGAGCAGAACCCAGAGCTGTGGAGATCCAGAAGAAATCCCCCCTTTCCCCTCTCTTCAAATCCCAGTTTCCCTGAGCCTGCAGGGCTGGGGTGCACTGAAACATCCCTTGGCTTCCCTCAGCTCTGCTCCCAAGCCAAGGAGAACTTTGGCAGGGCAGGGAGAGGTTTGTGGGCCACTGAGCTTTGCTGGTGTTGTTAATTATCCATCATTTCTTGCCCTACTTTCCCTGCCTGCTCAGTGTCTGCTGGGACTCAGGAGAGTCCTTGTGCTTCTCCTGGGCTGGGGGGGCTCAGCCCCACAGAGATGTTCTGAATCTGTTCTTGTCCAGCTTTGCCTGTCACTGTTTGTGCCTTTATCTTCCTTGTACCCCTCCTGCTAGATCCAAAAAGTCTGCTGCATTATTTTTCTCTTTTTTTTCCCCATTTTCTTGTCATGGCTTTGAATGCCTTTATTATTCCTTCTTCCCTCCTCTGGCAGAGGTGTCTGTGCTTATAATCTCCTTAGCACTGAGGCAGCCTGTTCATTTCAAAGAAAGCTGCTTTAAAGGCAGGTGTGAGCCAGACTTGGCCAATTCTCTCTTTTCCCCCATGGCTTGAAGGGCCTGAAAATACTCCTGTGATCATGTCACAGAATCCCAGAATGGTTTAGGTTGGAAGGGAGCTTAAAGCTCCTCTTGTGGGCAGGGACACCTTCCAGCGTGCCAGGTGATGCAGGGAGTGGCTGCAGCCCTTGGGTGATGGGCAGGGGACACAAATGGGACTTGAGGCAAGTTCTGCTCCCCCCATCTCCAGTGGGGTGCCTGCGCTGTTCTCTCCCCACCAGCCCTTCTGCAGCTCATGGCACTGCTGTGTTCAGAGTGGAGCAGCTGCAGTGTCCAGGCCTGTGGGGAAGCAGGGTGTCCCCCTGTGCCCCAGCCCTGCTGGGGATGTGCCTGTGAGTCTGTGCCTGTCCTGCAGCCTCACTCACACCCAGCCTGCAGCAGGCACTGGAGTGAATCCACCCCAGCATGGGCTGAGCTGGGCTGCAGCAGCCTGGGCTGCTCAGGAGCTGGGGGATGCCCCAGGGAAGGCAGGAATGATGACTCTGACTCTGTGTTCTAAGAAAGCTCATTTATTACTTTATAATACTATATTATATTAAAGAATACTATGTTGCCTTATATATCAAGAGTTCTATATCACCAGAATTTCATACCTCCTCAATGTTTCTCAGAGGCATCTCCTCTAAGCACTGACTCTTCCTGGTCCTTGTAGTAGTCATCTAACTCCAGTTCCCACCAATCCACTATTTTATAATACTGTTCTTATTTGCTACAGCTGTGGCCTGTGAACATCAGGCCTGCTCCTAATCTTTAGTCATTGGTCCAGCTGCAACTCGTTGGGGAAAAGATTACATTCTACACAACCTTCATTTACCCATACCGTATCCCCCTACAATACTGTACTATGCTAAAGAAGACAGAAAGGATACTGACTGAATGCTAAAAAGATAATAATGAAAACTGGTGACTCTCTCCAGAGTCCTGACACAGCTCGGCCCTGATTGGCCAAAGAGTGAAAACAACTCGCAGCAGAATGCAATGGAACAATCACCTGTGGGTAAACAACCCCCAAACACATTGCACATGTGAGCACAGCACAGGAGAAGCAAATGAGATAAGAATTGTTTTCCTTTTCTCTGAGGCTTCCCAGGAGAAAGTCCTGGGTGAAGGGATTTTTCAGAGAATGTGAATGCCACAGATGCCTGCAGGGATGGCTGCAGGGAGCATTTGGGGGAGCCCTGGGGGCAGCCAGCTCCAGCCTGGCCCTCTCACCCCTTCCCTGTGTGCAGACACCCCCAGGGCAGTGTCCCCTGCCAGTGCCCACACTGTCCCTCCATTGGGCAGGGACAGGGGACAGCAGCAGGCAGCTGAGGGGACTCAACATTTGCTGCATTTTGGCTGCAAAAGCCAAGCAGTGAAGTTTGCTGTGCCAGCATCTCCTTCTGCAGGAGACTTCTTTTTTTTTTTTTTTTTTTTTCCTGATGCTTTCCTGCTTCTCAGAGTCTGGAATTGTGTTTGTGCTGTTTGTCTGAGTCTCCCATGTGGTCACAGCCTCTGCCTTGGCTCCTATTACACTTCCAAAAGCCTCTTCATTGCCTGGCTCCTCTAATCCTTCCAGGAGCACCCATGTTTTATGCCTTGGTTATGCCTCCCTTCCTTTTAATTAATTTTTCACAGTGCCTTGCTTGTCCCTGTTGCCCTTTTTAATTTAATTTATTGCTCACTAGCCATCACAACACCTGGGCAAGCCTTTAATTTATCTTTTCCTGTGTCCCTTGCACCCCCTCTGCCCTCTCCCATTATTGATTTCTCCAGTTTGATTTCACCAGCATCATCTCCCACCCTTCCCTCCCCCTCAGAATTGCTTGGATGAGTTTTCCCCCCATTCTTGACCTTGCTGCTTTGTAATTCCTGGCCCAGTAAGGCTGGGATTGCTGCTTGCTGGATCCTCTCCCTTGCTTGAGCTTGGCTTCCACCCCAAATGTCTCAAAATTCCCTCTGGGCAATTCCCATCCCCTTAAAGCTGTGATAAGAAATGTGAGAAACACCAATCGCTTGTTTTTAAAATTTTAGAAGTTGAATAGTAATAAAATGGTTATAGAAATAGTAATATAATTAGAGTAATAATAATTTGGATCATTTGAATTAGGACAATATGAGACAATAGAAACAAAGAGTTACAGACAGTCTGGGTACCTCTTTCTGGGCAAAATAAGCCCAAAAAAAGGCCCCACGTTAACAGAGGATTAACCCTTAAAAGCAACAGCCTGTTGCATATTCATACACCTCATCCATGATGCATAAATTCCATTCAAACACACGATTCTGTCTGGGCAGTGTCAGCTTCTTCCTCTGCATCCTGACAGTGCCTTCGAGGTGAGAAGTTCATTTCTTCTGATAATGGGGCAATAAATTCATTTTCTCTGAAAGATTCAGGTGTCCTGTGGCTGCTATATCACTGCGAGTCCTTTCTTTAAAAAAATATCCTACATAGCATCGTTTCTATTTTAACAATTCCTATAACCTAAAACTATATTTCACACACTACTTAAGATAATTAATACAGCATAACTTTCTAACACAACACATATCATATTCATTTTAATATTTGCAAAAAGCCAGTCATAAAATACATGCATTTTTCACAAGGAAAAATCTCCTTTCCCAGGGAGCCTCATCCAGGTGGGAGGGGTTGGTGGCCATCCCCTGGTGCAGATTGTGTGCTAAGCTTCCTGCAGGCAGGGAGGAGTTCCAGGGCTGGGCTGTGCTTGGTTCCAGCCCTGAGCAGGAGGGAGGTTTGTGCCCAGCTCTCTGCATTCCTGCTCTTATCCTGGGGATGAGGATGTGCAGCTGAGGCTGAGCCCTGGCTGCTCCCAGCCCAGCTCTCCTGCTGCTCTCAAGCTTTTTCCTGCTCTGCATTTAAACACTGGGAAAATTGTGGAAGGAAAGAGGGAATAAATGACTTTTCCTCTGTCTTTCAGCTGCCCTGTGGCTGCCACAGCCCAGCTCCCAGAGCTCAGACAAAGAGGGAACCCCTGCTTTGCTCCATGGCTGTGAGGGATTGAGGGCTTTTATTTGCCACCATAAATGGTCCATTTACTTCCAGAGCAGCCCCTGCCATTACCACAATGGCTTTGGAAAGCACATTACTGCAGATATTCAGGTTATTTTGTCATCTGTGCCCATGTGATTTGCAAGCTGAGCCCAAAAGTGGGAAAGGGGTCAGAGGGATGGGAACCATGTGTTTGTTAAAAACACACAGCAAGGCAAGATCATGAGCTATTACCTGCTCCCCTGCAGAACAGGCACAAAGCACAGCAGGCTGAGGCTCAGCAGAGTGGGTATCTACAGAGTTCCCTGTTCCTGCTAAAAAATACTTGAGTTAGAGCTGTGCTCCTGTATGGATTTCCATTTCCATGGGATCTCTGCAGCTGAGCTGGTTCTGTCTGATGGAGGAGCAGGGTGTCTGAAAGGTGGGGCTGAAAGTGCCTCTGGCAATGGATGTGGTTGGATATATCCTGTCCTTTGGATACCAGGGAAAGGCTCTTCCCCAGAGGTGCTGGCACTGCCCCGGCTCCCCAGGGAATGGGCACTGAGGCTGCCAGAGCTCCAGGAGCTGCCAGGGGTGCCCAGGGTGGGGCTGTTGGGGTGTCTGTGCAGGGCTGGGGCTGCCCTGGCTGATCCTGGGGGTCCCTCCCAGCTCAGGACATTCCATGGTTCTGTCATTCATTCATTCCACTTGCTGACTCCCAGGACATCAAACTGGAAATCCCTGAGTGTAACAGCCCTGGGATGTTGTCACCATTTGCAAAATGAGTAAATACAACATGCATGGGTCATGTGGAGCTTAGAAGATCTCAGAGGAACCAAGGCAGCATCACTGGTTTAATTGGTTGTTGGTTATAAATACCTGTAGTTCCACAGTGAGGTGTTGGCATGGTTAGATTTGGTTAGGGAATAAAATGTGGGAACTGGAGGATTGTAATGCCCATGGCCTGGCTGCTGCACTCAGCAGAGCTGGGTGGGGAACATGGCAACTCCTTCATTCCGTTGGTTTTATTCTGTTCTCTCGCTCTTACTCTTTTCTCTTCCTCATTCTCCCCATTTCCCATTCTTCCCTCTTCAGCTGAGTTAGGCCCTGCAGGTAGGATCACCCTGTAACTCCTGAAGGTAGGTCAGTTCCCTGATGCTGACAGGGAAATCTGTGGGTGTCTGTGAGCTGCTGACCCTTTTTCCAAATTAAGAAGCTCTCCTTGTCTATCTTTGACAATTTTTATCAATGCATGAGCAAAGGAGACTGGCTCTCTTCTCCCTCTGTCTCCAGGTACAGAAATATCCTTTTTTATCTAGGAACAGCCCCCATTGTACCCATCCTTACCTTACCTTGCTTTTTACCAGGGTGTGGGGTGATAGGAGAGGAGGGAAAGGCTTTAAGCTTAAAGAGGGCAGGGTTAGATGGAATATTGGGAAGGAATTGTTCCCTGTGAGGGTGGGCAGGCCCTGGCACAGGGTGCCCAGAGCAGCTGTGGCTGCCCCTGGATCCCTGGCAGTGCCCAAGGCCAGGCTGGGCAGGGCTGGGAGCAGCCTGGGACGGTGGGAGGTGTCCCTGCCATGGCAGGGGTGGACAGGATGAGCTTTAAGGTCCTTTCCAACCCAAACCCTTCAAGCAGTCCGTGTCAGAGCAGTGTGCAGCACTTTGGGAGGATTTGTTTCCCAGCTGCCAAAGGAAACCTTTAAAGAAGCTTGAGACCATTTGGGGGTCAGTCAGCTATGGCCACATTTCTCTTCACAGAGAAAAGCAAGGCACAATTCTTCCCAAGAATATTTCTGGGTTTCACATTCTCTGAACCTCAGAGAAAGAAAACACAATTCTTATCATTTGCTGTGCCTGTGTTTGTGCCAAAGTAGAATGCAACATGGAGATGGTTTACCCACAGTGATGGGGTTTTGTTTCCTTGGCCTGTCAGGGCCAGGTGTGTGTGGGGACTGTTGGGGGACAGTCATGAGATTCAGTGCAGTGTGAGCAGGGTTGAGTGCTTGACATGTTCAGTTTTAGATGCATAGAATAATATAGAGTATAATAAAGTAATTAATTAACCTTCTGATATCCATGGAGTCCTCCTCATCATCATTCCTCCTCCATCAGGGCTCACAGAGCAGCCACAGTCAGTGACTCAGTTTGAGATTCAGAGTGAGACTTGAGCAAACTCAAACTGTGGAGAGGAAAGCTGCACTTCACTGATGGACTGCAGAGAGGGGATCCTGCTCTATGTGAAGATTGCATGGAGACAGGAAGTGACAGAGCAGGATGTGTTTGGATCTGTTTGGATAATTTCTCCTCTGCTGTGAGTTGTGGTTCTTTTGTGAAACACCCCAGGCCTCTGTGTGTGCTGCTGGATTCAATCCATCTGCCTTCCCCTGGGAATGTCACCTCTTCCCTGCTCCATGGGCTCTCTGCAAACAAGGAGCTAGAAATAAACACCAATATCTCTCTTTGCAGGGGGTTAAAGCTGCACTGGAGCTTTGCCTTTGTGCTTGTAAATAAAAACAGGCAGGTAAGGGGGGTGCTCCAAGCCAAGGCCAGGCAGAAATTGGGAGCACACAGAGATGCTGCTTTGTGGCACATGAAATCAGCAGAACTGTACAATCAGGTGATATTCTTTTGTAATTTGAGGAAAAAGTATGAAATGGATGGAAAGTTTTTGATCTGGACCCAGCCAAGTCTTCCAGTGAACTTCATTTTCTTTCTCATGCTCACAAGCAGAGGATAAATGCTGGAGTTGATAGTGCTGGAGGGTTTGATGCCCTGGGCGGGGTGGAGGAAGCTGCACTTGTCTTTCCTGGCTCTGCAAACCTTCCGAGACCCATCTGCAAGGAGATTTGGGGAAAACCCTTCCTCTTGTAGGGCCCTGGTGCCTGGGTGGTGCCTCCTTTGTGATGCAGGGCAGGACATGGTGTAGCAGGGTTAATGAGCTGCTGGAAGGTTGATGAGCAAAGTGAAACCTGGCTGAATTTTGGCTCCAGGACCCTGTGGTGAAGGAACCCCATAGGTACCAGGTATAGGACCTGGGACTTGCCCTTGCTGAACTTCATGAAATTTTCAGAAACCCACTCCTGGAGCCTGCCAACTTCATACCATTGATTTAAGCTCTGATTTGGGGAGTTTAATGTATTCTCTGAATGACTTTTGTGGAGGTAAGGCATTGATCATTGGTTATGGTCCTGAGCTATTCTGGAAATAGTTCATCTGTTTATACTATAGCTACTTAACTGCCTGACTCATAAATGTAGAGTAGCTAATCCTGCAGTGCCTCTCTGTGAGGAATACTGGTGCAGGTTGAACAAAACTGACCTTAGTCTCATGAATGGGATCAATTTTGGCCTTGAAATTATGGCCAAATATTCTGCTCCAACCCAAAGCTTAAGCAGAAAACATGCAGAGATAAAAGTGCAGTCAGAAGAGCAGAAATAACTTCTTTGACCAACTTTTCTAGCCTATCAGAACTGTGCAAGCCATGAGGGAAAAACTGGAAACTCCCTAAGGAGAGCTTAGGAAGCTGGACATGAGGTACAGCTCATGGGCACACTCAGCCTGGGAAGTGTGTCCCTCCATCCCTTGTCTCCAGTCTCTCTCCAGCTCTCTTGGAGCCCCTTCAGGCCCTGCAAGGGGCTCTGAGCTCTCCCTGGATCCTTCTCCTCTCCAGGTGAACATCCCCAGCATTCCCAGCCTGTCTCAGAGCAGAGGGGCTCCAGCTCTTGGAGCATCTCCATGGCTCCCTTGCCACTTGTTCTGTCAAGTCTCCATAATTTTTGTTCAATCAAAATCAATTTTTTTCATTGAATCATTGTTTCAATCATTTCTTTCTTGCCCTGGGGCAGCTCTGCAGGTGGGGGTCTCACCTGAGCAGAGCAGAGGAGAATCCCCTCCCTTGAGGTGCAGATGAGCTGCCACAGCCTGATGCTGCAGGAGCAGCACTGCTGCACCTCAGACCACTTCTGAGACCTCCTCACGTGGAGCTTCCACTACCCCTCTCTCTGCCTCACCTCACTTCCAGCACTATTCCCAGTGCCTGTCACAGTCCTGCAGTCCCTTGGGATGTTTGTCCTTCTGTGCCTTCATCCCCTGCATGCTCTCAGTGCCAGGGCTTTGTGCTGGTGCAGGGAGCTGTTCCCGAACTGGGATAACATCCCCCTGCATTCAGCTGACTTGCATTTCCTCCTTATCCTTGCTATTAATCCCAAACTTGCAGAATCACCAGGTATTAGGATTTGATAGAGACTCTGCTCTTTGTGTGCCGAGCCAGCTGATGGAAGTCTTAATCCTGCAGGTGGTGAGCTGCCAATCCATCCAAAGCCAGGCTGCATTAGCACTCTGATACCAGAAATATCCTCCTGATAGGGGAAGATCCCTGCCAGGGGGAGCTGGGAAGGCAGAGTGCATCTCTGAGTGCCTGGGCTGCCCAGTCTGGCACATCCTGAGTGCCTCCTGTGGCTCTGAAATTGCTGTGAAAGGGGAAGAGAGAACAGCAGCCTGCTTCCAGAAATGTCAGCCTGCAAGGGAGGAGGGACAGGGCTGGGGGGGATGTGGCTGCAGGATTGGGGACACTCAGGGGGTGCTCACCTGGAGGAGGCTCCAGAGAGACTCTAGGGCCCTTTGCAGTGCCTGAAGGGACTGGGGACAAGGCATGGAGGGACAGGACGCAGGGAATGGCTCTACTGACCCCCAGCCAGCAGAGGTGCTCCCTCCCTGCTCCTCCATCCTCTCCCACAGCCATCCTCTCCCTGCCCTGGTGGGAGACAAGGCCACAGCCCCGAGGTCACTGTGGGGTCCTGAGCCTGCCCTGAGTGTGGGGACCCTGCCTGCCTCAGGGCCCCCATCTCCAGACACCTCCCAGGGCAGGGAAAGGGATGCCTGGGTGTCTGAAATGTGATCTGGGCTGGTAACCACATCACTGGTGTTTTAGTACCAAAACCCAGTATTTTAATATTATTATATAGTGTAATATAATACTGCTATACTAATTGTACAATATACAATATAATATGATATCATATAATTACTATATCTATTAAATATCTTAATTATATACTATATCTTAATTATATATTATATATAGACATTGTATCTTAATATAAAAGATATACTACTTAGTATATAAGATATAGTACTATATCCTAATATATATACTATATAGTATATAGATATCTTAGTATCTTAGATATTATAGTATCTTAATATATCTATGGTATAGTACATATAATATAATATAATATAATATAATATAATATAATATAATATAATATAATATAATATAATATAATATAATATAATATAATATAATATAATATAATATATATAACATAACATAACATAACATCTATTAATATATCTTAATTACATACTATAATATCTTAATTATATACTATATCTTAATATATAATATATACTAAATATATAAGATATAGTACTATATCTTAATATATACTATATTATATTATATAGTATATAGATATCTTACTATCTTAGCTATTATAGTATCTTAATATATCTATAGTATAGTACATATAATATAATCACAATATTTATTAATATTGACACATTAATTCATATTAATTGATTATTCATTTCTATTCTATTCTATTCTATTCTATTACCAATATAATATTATAATATTGATCTAATACCAATAATATAATATATAATACTATTACACTAGTATTACAGTATTCTAGTGTACTGTTTTAGTACACTAGTATACTAGATGTGTACTGGTATTTTAGTACCAAAACTACTGGTACTTTAGTAGTTCTAGTAGTACTAAAGTACTACTGGTACTGGTATTTTAGTACCAAACCCCTGCTTTCTGTTGGGCCACTTCTATTTTCCAGTTCTAGGAATAACCTAGAACGGTCAGCAGGAAACAAAAAATATAATTTATGAAATGAAACTGTCATGGTCATGGTGGACAAGAACATTTTCAGAAAATCCTTTTCCCCTTTCCTCACTGTAATTCTCCACAGTGACCAGGCTGGTTTCCCCACCTGGTCCCAAGAAGCAAACAGAGCTCAGTTCAAGGTAAATCCTGCTCATCCCTCCAGGATTCAGCATTCCCTTGCCCTGTAGCAGATCCAGCACTTGCCTGCTGTTTCCAGCCAGGAGCCCAGCTGGGAGGGATGGAGCAGCATCTGTGTGGTGGGAGCAGTCTGGGCAGAGCAGGCAGCTCTGGAGTAAAGAAATAAATAAATAAATATGGAATATATTCTATGAAGTAACATGGTGATTCCCAATTAATACCCTAATTGCCCCCTTTTTCTAATTATTGATTCCAAAATTACTGAGCTGAGTTGCAAATGCTGTGGAGTATAAAAAGGAAGGAAGGGCTTTTTAGGGACATTTTGGAATTACAAATTACATTTGTTGTGAAAAAATAAGAGGCAGTCTGTTTAATTGCTGGTAGGATGCAATTTGTGAGCACTTAGGTAAGAAAAATACAGCTATCTAGGGGATCATTACAGATTCCTTTCCTCTGAGTCAGCAAAGCTCAGAGCTGGGCAGAAAGCAGATCTATATTCCATAAAATTCAGAGTAGCAGGGAGCTCTGTCCCCGGGATTGCTCTTGGCAGGGAGAGAGGGATGGACAGAGAGGAGCACAAGGTTTGGGGGCTCACAGAGAAAAAGCAGAGGGGTCAAAGGGGCTGGATCCTATTGCCAATTCCCTTCTGGAAGGTGGGGTGAGCCCCCTGGGTCACAGGAAGTTTCTGGCTGCAGAAAATAAAATTTGGGATTCTTCTGATGGTTTTTGGCTTACTGAGGGTAGATTCAGATGGGATATTGGGAGAGAATTGTTCCCTGTGAGGGTGGGCAGGCCCTGACACAGGGTGCCCCTGGATCCCTGGCAGTGCCCAAGGCCAGGCTGGATGGGGCTGGGAGGGAATGGGATGCCAGTGTCATTCCCACAAAGCCCTTGGAGAAACACCCCTGGAGCTTGCTGCTGCAGGCAGGTTTGTTAGCACCAGGAGTTAATTAGAAGTGAAGCCTCTTCTCCTGGTGGCAGAAGCCTCTGGAGATCCAAGATCACCTTTTTGGACTGAGAAGGGCTCTGCTCTTACTCACTGCATGAATCAGGATTTGGCACAGGATCTTCTGTGGAGAAGGAAATTGGGGCTGTCTGGTGCCATCATTTCCCATCAGAGAGAGCGAGAAGTGTGTGGTGTTTGATGTCCCCAGGACGAGGTGAGAGATGAGACTTTGACTTCAAGTTCTCAGAAGGCTGTTATGTTATGTTTATGTTATATTATCATAATTGTGCTATACTAAACTATAGAGAAAGGATACATCAGAAGGCTAAACAGGAATGATAATGAAAGCGCCTGACTGACTCCTCAGAGTCCAACACAGCTGATGGTGATTGGTCGTTAATTAAAAACAATTCACATGGAACCAATCAAAGATGCACCTGTTGGTAAATGATCTCCAGACCACATTACCAAACAATCAGATAACTATTGTTTTCATTCTTTTCTGAGGCCTCTCAGCTTTTCCCTGGGCAAAGAGGATTTTTCAGAAGATGTCATGGTGACAGAACGGGGGTGCTGAAGGGAGGGATGGCACTGAGCTGAGGGCATGTGTGGAAGCAGGCAGGGAAAGCCAAGGGCAAGGTGTGCATGGACAGACACCTGGATCTCGTGGCTGCTGTCCCCTCTGCAGGCTGTCCCCTCCTGCTGTCCCCCCACAAGAGCCTCCTGTGGCCCTGGGGGTCTGGCACCTCCTCCCTGCAGTGCTTCCCACCCTAAATCATCACTGTGGCTGGGAAATGTCGTGGGAGATCAGGTGTGTGCCACCCCTGTCCCCGGCCTGTCACCATCTGCTGTGCTGGTGGCCCTGAGCTGATGCTGCCTTGGACACCCTCGTGGTCTCCTGGTGTAGGTCTTGCAGCACCAGCAGGACAGACCCACACCACCCCACCCCAAGCTCTGCAGCCCCCTGGGCCCTGTGGTGGCTCCTGAGCCTGCTGTGCTTTAAGGGCTTGGAGCTGCAGAAGGATCTGTAAGTGTTGGAGAAACCACCTGCAAAATGATAGAATCTGGAATGGTTTGGGTTGGAAGGGACCTTGAATCCCACTCAGTGCCATCCTTGTCATGGCAGGGACACTTTCCACTGTCCCAGGCTGCTCCCAGCCCTGTCCAGCCTGGCCTGGGACACTGCCAGGGATCCAGGGGCAGCCCCAGCTGCTCTGGGCACCCTATAGGTTGTTGCAAGGTCCAAGTTCCAGCCCTCCCTGTGTTCCTGCACCGTGGCCAGCCTGGGAGAGGCCACCAGGGACTCTGCAAAGTGTGATGAAAGGAGAGGTTGCTCCTGGTCTGCACCAGGATGCTGGTCTCTCAGTGCCTTTCCTCTCTGGAAAAGCTTTTGCAGCTTGTGGGCCCATTTCCCTCTGTGCACTCCCAATTGTCCTGCTCCTTCAGGCTGTTCCTGCCTCTGGCCAGGGGCTAGGGGAGCTCTGCCCCCTGACCCTGCAGCCAGGGCTGTGCCATCCCCTCCGGTTTGGGTTGGACCCACAGCTGGGTTCAGTCTTCACCTCTCGGGTTTCGTGTTGCTGAAATGGCTCCCAAGGTTTTAGAAAGTCTTTTTTTCCCAGCCCCACAACCAAAGAAGTCAGGATTCCTTGGCTCTCGTTCTCAAAGTTGTTTATTTTCTCTTATCTATTCCATTCTTTCTCTGACCTGCTGAGATCTGTCCAGCAGGTTGGGTTGTGGCAGTCTTGTTATTGGGGTGGTGTTGGCTTTTTATACTAAGAACTGGGTGTACTTTGTTTACAATAATTTTCCAATCCCTATCTCCTGTTAGACAGTCTGTCTCTACTCTAAACCAATCCAGAAGTGCCACCATCACAGCAGAAGATGGAGGACAAGAGGAAGAAGAAGGAGAAGGACAGGACAGCCCAGATTCCTCCATCTTGCCTCTTGAACCCCCATTCTAAATCTCCAATGTGACCGTGTTCACAGGGGTCTGAGGATGAGGGAAGAGACGAGGATCTGACTCCATGTTTCAGAAGGCTGATTTATTATTTGATTCTATATATTATAATAAAACTATACTAAAAGAATAGAAGAAAGGATTTCATCAGAAGGCTAGCGAAGAATAGAATAGGAAAGAATGATAACAAAGTTGTGTGGCTTGGCTCTCTGTCTGAGCCAGCTGGACTGTGATTGGCCATTAATTACAAACAACCACATGAGACCGATCACAGATGCACCTGTTGCATTCCACAGCAGCAGATAACCATTGTTTACATTTTGTTCCTGAGGCCTCCCAGCTTCTCAGGAGTAAAAATCCTAAGGAAAGGATTTTCCATAAAAGTTATCATGGCTACACCCCCAAATTTTACTTTTTCACCCTGTGATAAATTCACTACCATTCTGTTCAAACTATTGTGGCTTGTACATCCTCACACACAGTTGGTAATTGTTTCCATGGGTTAAAGTCAAAGGCATGTGTGTCTTTTACTCCGTGCCAAGGTCTCTGAGCCCCCTGCCAGGGTCTTGAGTCACCCAGGGCAGTCAGAGGAATGTCCTGGGTTCAATCCTCACCCTCTGCAGCACCTTGGGAACAGCACAATTTACAGCAGCTCCTCCCCCAGGCTGAGTGGAGTTGAGGAGCAACTGTAAATCCTCCTGTTATTATTTTTTTTCCTTTCCTGTTTGTTTTACCCAGATGTAATCAATGCTCTAAAGGGCAAAGCAGCAGTTATATTTATTTATCACAGCAAATAGTCCGGCACTCGGCAGTTTGCTGACCAATGCTCTCAATAATCAGAATTTTTCAGGCTCTTTGCAGGGAAGCCCTGTGGAGTGGGGATACATCAATAATGCCATGATCACAGAATTTGATGGGAAGGCCACCTTTTATAGATTTCATAGCTCTCCATAGCAATAACATTGGTGATTTTGTTCTACAGAAGAAAAATTAAAAGGATGAGCTTTAATTCAAGTTTTTTAGTTTAAAAATTACTTTTTCAGTGCAAATTGATGTAGAGTCATAGAGTCACAGAGTGGTTTGGGTTGAAGGAGACCTCAAAGATCATGGAACCATGGAATATTTGGGTTGGAAGGGACCTTAAATCCCATCCAGTGCCACCCCCTGCCATGGCAGGGACACCTTCCATGGTCCCAGGGTGCTCCAAGCCCTGTCCAGGCTGGTCTGGGACACTTCCAGGGATGGGGCAATGGTCAGAGAAAATTTTTCATTTTGCAGTTGTCTTGCTTCTTATACAAAGAATGAAAGCTGTAAGCTTCACTGAGAAATAATAAACTGTAAATTTGAGTTTTAATCTAAGAAAAGAGGGTCACGGTTGATACATTGTCCTTTAAACTTTGTGATTTCATTTGAAACCCCTTTCCTTCCCTTTCCAGCTGCCAGGTGGGGTATTTTCTGATAGGAGAGAGAGGATTCCTCAGCAGAGTCCCACTCCCTGGTGCAGGTACTCTGTCTCTCTCTAAGAAACTTGGGAATTCCATTCCTGGGAATTCCATTCCAGGGAAGCATCATGAATCTCATTTGGGGTCTCTTTTCCCAGCACTTCCTCAAGGGCAGCATTTGCTTCCAAGCCCTGCCAGACAGGTGTGGGCTGCTGAAGATCTGGGTGACAAATTGGCACAGAAGGAGTAAAATAAACTTGGATCCCTGAATACATCTGGGTCCTTGAATGCCACATCCAGGGGTGAAACACAGCCAGGGCTCAGCACCTGGGCAGGTCACAGCTGGCCAAATGTCCTCCTGGAGATGCTGAAAACGTTTGCCTTGGTTCCCTCACAGGGATGGTTCACCCTGTCCCCTCCATCCTCAGTGCCAGTCCCTGTCCCTAAAGCCTTTCTGCTCAATTTTCTCCCAATTTTCACCTCCTAATTAGCAGTAATTGCTTGATCTCTGGGGTGGCTGAGCTGGAGTTTTCCCTGAACCCCAAATTTAGGTTTTCATGCCTCTGTGACAGGGCAGGAGCCTGATGTGGGGCAGCCTGTGATGCCCAAATCCAGCAGCTCTGGCAGCTCCAGCCCCAGGCAGGGATCAGCAGGAGTGGGCAGGAGCATTCCCAGACACAGGAAAAAGTGTGAACCCATTTCCCTCTTAGGACTCCCCATTTTCCTGCTCCTTCAGGCTGCTCCTGCCTCTGTCTGGGTGCTGGGGGCAGAGCAGCTCAGGAGCTCTGCCCTGACCCTGCAGCCCATTGCTGCCCTCTGGAAAGGCTGGATCTCCCCAAAACCTCCTGTCTCCTGGTTCAGGGAGCCAAATGAAGCCTTGCCCAGGAGGTTTCATGGGTCACATCCATAGAAAGACTTCTTAAACCTCTCACTTTGAGCTGGGCTTTTCCAGCAGGGTGTTATGAATGTTAGCTGTGTCCTCTCTGCTCAGGGCTGGATTTGGAGTTATCCCAATTCAGGACCAGCCCTGTGGCAGAAGGGAGCAGGGAAAATGATGCCTCAGGTTTAGCTTTTATATTTTTCAGATTCAGTGCTGCTTTAGTGTGTGGGTCTGGGCTTCATATGAGGGGATGGTGAGATCTGTGCACAGAGCAGGGAGACAAAACAATTCCTGCTCCAGCTGGGCACCAAGGACAAATGATCCAAATCTCAGCCCAAGAGCACAAACACCGTGGGCTGGAGAGAGAAAAACAAGCAGGGTGGGACTGCCTGGGCTAAAGCTGGAATGGGACAATGAACTGCAAGGTGCAAATGGAGCAGAACTGATCAAAGGGAGAGACCCCGTGTGTGACGGTGTTCACAGAGGTTCTTGGATGAGGGAAGAGACGAGGATCTGACTCCATGCTTCAGAAGGCTGATTTATTATTTTATGATATATATTACATTAAAACTATACTAAAAGAATAGAAGAAAAGGTTCTCATCAGAAGGCTAGCTAAGCTAAGAATAGAAAGGAAAAGAATGATAACAAAGGTTTGTGGCTCAGGCTCTGTGTCCAAGCCAGCTGACTGTGATTGGCCATTAATTACAAACATCCAACATGAGACCAATCACAGATGCACCTGTTGCATTCCACAGCAGCAGATAATCCTTGTTTACATTTTGTTCCTGAGGCCTCCCAGCTTCTCAGGAGGAAAAATCCTAAGGAAAGGATTTTTCATGAAAAGATGCGACACCCGTGCCCGCTTGTGCATTTTGGGACCATTTTGGTTCATCTTGGGTGCAGCCAAGATGACTCTTGGGCTGGGCTGTTGTGCTGCCCAAGGTGGATCCATGGAGGAGATCCTTTGAATAAATCCCTGCTTTATTCTTTAGCTCTGTCCAGCCTCTGTTCTGGCATCACCTCAGTGTCCCCAGGCACTCTGGCGTGTCCCTGGGCACGTCCCCTTGTCACACCTGTGGCACAGGGGCAGCTGGCCTTTGCTGGGGCTGGGGCTGTGGAGGAGCAGCCTCAGCCACGCAGATCCCATTGATCCATGGCCCAGGGATGCTGTTCCCAGCCAGGGGGGCTGTCAGGGCGCAGCACACAAATATTTGCTCAGTTGAGAAGCACTTGGCAGCCTGCATGTAAATATTGTCAGAGCAGTGGCTCTGTTCAGGCATTCCCAGGGATGGGGACACAAGTGCCACCAGCATGGAGGAGTGCTGGGCTGGGAGAGCAGCCTGTACCCCCTCAGCTCAGGGCTGGGCTCCCAGTTCCACCCAGAGCATGAGCAGTCCCTCAGGGGGTGCTGGGTGTCCTTGGGGATCAGGGAAAATATGTCCTGGGAAATTACATCCTGGGAAAAAACATCCTGCTGCTCCTTCAGCCTCTGAGAAATTACCTGGATGTCGCTCCCGGAATGCTCTGCAGAGGAGAGAACCCCAAAATACGAAATGATTTCAGCTGGGGCTCTCTGGGAGTGCAGAGCCACTCTGTGTGCCAGTCCCTGCTGCTGCCAGGACATCACTGTGTGAGGGTGGCACCCATGTGCCAGGGCTGCTGCTTGGACTGGATAGCAAGGAAAATTCCTTCTTGGAAAGGCTTGCCAAGCACTGGGAGGCTGCCCAGAGCAGTGATGGACTCTGCACCAAGGGAAATATATTTCCCTTGGAAATAGGGAACCTATAGGTTGGAGATTAGGAAAAAGTTTTTTACAGAAAGAGTGATAAAGTTTTGGAATGTTCTGCCCAGGGCGGTGGTGGAGTCTCCATCCCTGGGTGTGTTTAACAAAGCCTGGATGTGGCACTGGGTGCCAGGGTTGAGTTGAGGGGTTGGGGCTGGGTTGGTGTTGAAGATTGCCAAGCAAATTGTGTTCTCTTTGCCATCTGTATGGCAGTTCTCTTCTGTTCAGTGGGCAGTTTTCCTTATCTCTTCCACACCCAATCCTCCCTCAGGGGAGACACCTGCTGATAACAGCTATTGAATGTCCCTGCATGGCTGATAAGAACTACAGCATCCCATTGGGAGATGTCAGCCCAGAGGGAGGAGCCAAGCATTGCTACCTGGATATAATCTGGAGGTTCTGGAACACCAGCACAGCTTCTCCACTGGATTCCCCAGAGGAACAGCAGCTGCCTCTCCCACTGCATCTTCAGAGGAAGAGACTGCACCTTTCTCCAGGATCCCTGCTCCAGCAGAACCAGCCCTGACACTGCAGGAGGGCTGAGCCACAATTCCAATGGGACTGCTGCCAACAGCCTGACCCACAGGGTGTCAGGTTGGGTTCTGACTCTGGCAGTGTTGGTTTAGTTCACTGTATTGTTTATTTTATCCTTTTATTTTCTTCCCTATTAAAGAACTGTTATTCCTGCTCCCATATTTTTGCCTGAGAGCCCCTTAATTTAAAATTTATAGCAATTCAGAGGGAGGGGGTTTGCATTTTCCATTTCAGGGGAGGCTCCTGCCTTCCTTAGCAGACACCTGGCTTTCCAAACCAAGGCAGTTGGACTCAGTGGTCTTTAAGGTCTCTCCCAACCTGGTCATTCTGTGAATTCCTGGAGGGATTGAAGAGGGATTGAGTGGCTGTGGCACTTGGGGACATGAATTAGGACATGGTGGTGGTACTGGGTGATGGTCGGAGCTGATGGTCTCAGGTTCCTTTTCCACACTGATCCATGGTTCTGTGCTGCACAGGGAGTGCCCAGAGCCGCTGGTGTCCATGCCCTGACCTGAGTGGGAAGGTGGTGCCAGCCCAGAGCTGCAGCTGGGCACCCCAGGAGCTGCTGGTGAGAGGAGCAACCCCGGGGCAGGGCTCCCACCCAGGGAGGACCCAGATTGCAGGGCAGGGCTGCAGCCTGCAGCTCCTGGCTCCGTGCAGGGCTCCGTGCAGCAGCTGCTGGCAGGGAAGTGTGTGTGGATGAGCCTCATTAACGCTGCCTCACCAGTGCAGTTGAGTGTAATTGTTCACTGTGCTTAAAGCCAGAGCCAGGGGGAATTGCCAGGATATATTCTCCGGGTGTGAAAGGCAGGAAGTAATGGAGCTGGGGGCTGGAGCTGGTGTTTAGAGCAGTGTAGAAAAAGCAGAGCTGTGATTTAAGGGAGCAAATAAAACATTTCACCTGGTGCCGCTGTTTTACACAGACAGGCAGAGTCTGAGCAGCTGCTTCTGCAAAATGTGAGGCAGAGCCCTGAGAGGGGGTGGGCTGTGCATGGATTCCCAAATCTGTGCTCCCCAGGAGCACCCACAGCAGGCTGGCATCTCCCACAAAGGGCACTGTTACCCTGCTCTGACCAGGGGGAGGGATCCCTGGGGATGCATTTCCATAAGGAGAAGGCTGGAGGCTCTTGGAGGTTCTGGGATCAGCCCATCACTGTCATTCCACCATTGTTTGTGCTCACTCCCAGTCCAGCCCAGCACTGAGCCTGGAACCTGGGTGTGATTAAAGTGTCTCTCTCAGACAGAAATGCAGTTAAGATGTCAACAGTCAGACTCCTCTGCCCCCCTTGTCACTCGTACCAGTGGTTAATCATTTCCCTGCTATAATTTGTGCCCTTTATCTCATTTGAATTGGTTGGGCTTGAGTTTGTAGCCATTTATTCCTGTTCTGTCCTTACCCTTTTGATTAAGGAGCCCTTTGGTATCTGGTATTGTCTGCAGATGAAGGTTCTTACACACAGTAATCACATCACCTTCCCACATCCCTTTTGATAAGCTAAACAGAACAAAGCCTTTAATTTTCCTTTTGTCAAGCATTTTCTCCAGCCCTGAATCACCTTTGGGGGCCACTTGCTGTACTTTATAATTATTTTTTTTTTTATCTGTAGAATTTTGATCTTGAATTCAGCATCTCAGGTTTCAAACTGGAAGTGCCCAAGTCCTGCCAAGCCCCAAGCCCTGAGTTTAGAGTCTGACCCATGTCACAGACATCTTTTATGAATAATCCTTTCCTTAGGATTTTTCCTCCTGAGAAGCTGGGAGGCCTCAGGAACAAAATGTAAATATTGATTATCTGCTGCTGTGGAATGCAACAGGTGCATCTGTGATTGGTCTCATGTGGTTGTTTCTAATTAATGGACAATCACAGTGAGCTGGCTTGGGCTCTCTGTCCAAACCACAAACCTTTGTTATCATTCTTTCCTATTCTATTCTTAGCTAGCCTTCTGATGAAATCCTTTCTTCTTTTCTTTTAGTACAGTTTTAATGTAATATATATCATAAAATAATAAATCAGACTTCTGAAAAACGGAGTCAGATCCTCATCTCTTCCCTCATCCTGAGACCCCTGTGAACACCCTCACAGACCCCTGCCCTGGGCCTCAGCCTGCACAGAGCCCCCGTGGTGCTTGTCAGGCAGGGAGCCCCAGAGCCTGGATTGAGGATCTGTGCTCTGAGCCAGGCTGGGAGGGCTGGGGGTGCTCAGCTGGAGAGGAGAAGGCTCCAAGGAGAGCTCATAGCCCTGCCAGGGCCTAAAGGGGCTCCAGGGGAGCCAGAGAGTGACTTGGGACAAGGGATGGAGGGACAGGACCCACGGAATGGCTCCCTCTGCCAGAGGGCAGGGATGGATGGGATATTGGGAAGGAATTATTCCCTGTGAGGGTGGGCAGGCCCTGGCACAGGGTGCCCAGAGCAGCTGTGGCTGCCCCTGGATCCCTGGCAATGCCCAAGGCCAGGCTGGACAGGGCTGGGAGCAGCCTGGGACAGTGGAAGGTGTCCCTGCCCATGGTAGGGCTGGCACTGGGTGAACTTTAAGGTTCCTCCAAGCCAAACCACTCTGGGATTCCTTCTGTGGTTCAGCACAACCTTCAGCCTTCAGAGCAGGACTGTGGCACTGGTGCCTCCCCAGACTGTCCAGATGTGCCCGGCCAGCTCAGGGTTAGGACAAAGGCAAGGGCACACAGGATCCTCATGGATCTGGAGTTAATTTCTCCAAGCCTTGTCCTGGTGCTTTCCTGACATGACTCCCTTCACTGAGGGCACCTCCAGCTCTGCTTGGGCATTTTGCTTTCTGATCCTCCTGTCAGGACATGCAGCAGAAAAAAAAGAGACACTTAAAGAGGCTCAGTTGTGTGAAACTTTGCTGGAATTCCCACCACAGCTGCTGGCAACTTCCAGGCTTTTCCAGGTTGGTCCATACAGGTGAATAACCCAGGGGAGGGAACTGCAGGAGTGTCTTGGTTTGAAGGACTGGTGTCTGCTCAGGAGCCTCTCTTGAAATGGAAAATGCAAACATCCTCCCTCTCAATTGTTATAATTTTGAAATTAAGGGGCTCTCAGGCAGAGATATGGGAGTAGGAATAACAGTACTGTATTAGGGAAGAAAATAAAAATAAAATAAACAATGCTGTAATACAAACCAACGCTGCCAGAGTGATCACAGGCCCTGGCCCCTGTGTGTCAAGGGGGTGTCCCAGCCCCATCCCATGGGGGCTCAGCCCTCCTGCAGTGCCAGCTGTGGCTCTGCTGCAGCAGGGATCCTGCACAAGGGGGGAGTTTTCCTCTGCAGCTCCAGGGCTGCTGCAGATGGGCCTGGGCTCCCTCTGGCCATGCAGGGCAGCAGAAAGCTGCTCCTCTGGCAATGCAGGGGGCAAAGGCTGCTGTGCTGGGCCAGGCTCAGATTGGATCCAGGGAGGAATGCTTGGCTCCTCCCCTGGGCGGAGCATCTCCCCATGGGATGCTGGGATTGGATCAGCCCTGCAGGGACACTCAGTGGCCATGGACAGCAGAGATCTCCTGGAGGGAGGGTTGGCTGTGGGAGAGATAGAGAAAACTGCCCCAGGAACAGCAGAGAGCTGCCCCAGCTCTGACACATGGGGACAGAACACATAGCCCAGCCACATCTTGCATTTCCAGCCCAAGACAAAGAGGCCGTTCTCCCTGTAGCAGATGAAAATCTGGGATATTCTTCTGAACTCTGAGGAGCTGAAGCCATTGAGGATCAAGCCCCTTTATCAAGATTCTGTCACAGTCTCAAAGCCATTCCAGCAATGGTGCATCCTCATTTCTTTGCAGTAACCCTTGCAGTCGACCCAAGGAGGGTTGTATTTGCATAGTCTTCACTTTCTTTTATCTCTCTCTCATGTTTTTTGAAAGCTTGGATATCTGAAACACTTAGCTCTGCGTTGAGTGTCTCATTAAATTGCAGAACCCTGCTTTTCTGGGCTCTGTTAATTAAGCACTTGATTGAAAGTTTAAATCTGAAGGCTTGAGTATTGACTCCAGCTTTGCTAACCTGAGGTGATCTGCTCAGTGTAGTTACAGCTTGCCCAGCCAATTTCTGCATGTCCTTCCCCTGCTCTCCCCAGGCATCCCAGATTGCTGCAAACCCTGGTGTTTCCACTGCCTGGGCTGGCAACTCTCAGATTTATTTTAGCTCCTGAGCTCTGCTGTCACTGGAGTTTGCTGCTGCAGTTGTTGTTTAATAAAGACTGCCTGGCCATTTAGCAGGCAGCACTTAATGAGCAGCACAGATTTTCTCTTAGATGCTCGAGTAGCCTGTTGGTTTTGTTCTTTTATTTTTTAATTCTATAGATATTTCATGTGTTTGTGTCACAGGGAGCCTCCCTCCAGATGCCAGTGTGTTTTTCATGCCAGCAATTTAAACTTCAGTATTTTCATCTGTCTGTCATGTTCAGCGCCAATCCCCCAGGGACACCCAGGTTTGCAGGTGGGAATTTCCTGGTGAACCTGAACCTATGGATCCTACATGGGCAGTTCTCACATCCAGGGGCATTTGTAGCTCACCCTGCTGGGCACCACTTGCTGCTGGACTCTGTCTCCCCCTCTCTTGGAAAGGAATCCATTTAGCAGGCATCAGTTAATGAGCAGCACAGATTTTCTCTTGGATGCTCGAGTAGCCTGTTGGTTTTGTTATTTCTTAATTTTATAGATATTTCATGTATTTGTGTAACAGGGAGCCTCCCTCCAGATGCCAGCGTGTTTTTCATGCCAGCAATTTAAACTTCGGTATTTTCATCTGTCTGGGAGGGAGATGTTCAGGGCCAGTCTCACAGGAACATCCAGGTTTGCAGGTGGGAGTTTCCTGGTGAACCTGAACCTGTGGGTCCCACATGGGCAGTTCTGGGCTCTGGAGAAGGACACTGCAGCCAAAGTGCAGCAGCCTGGCTGCTCCCCCACCCCATGCTGCTTTGCCATCACCTCCTGAGGTCTCAGGGTTTTCTGTGGTTGAAATGGCTCCAGAGGTATGAAAGAATAATTTTTCCCAGCCCTGTGACAGAAGAAAAAGTCAGGATTCTTCGGCTCTGGTTTTCAAGGTTGTTTATTTTCTGTTATCTATTCCATTCTTTCTCTGACCAGCTGAGATCTGTCCAGCAGGTTGGGTTGGGGCACAGTCCCTGCCCTTGGGGTGCTGTTAACTTCTTATACTAAGAGCTACACCTACTTTATTTACAATAATTTTCCAATACCTATCACCTATGTTAGACAGTTTGTCTCTCCTCTAAACCAATCCAAAAGTGCCACCATCACAGCAGAGGATGGAGGCTAAGAAGGACAGGACACGCCCAGATCCCTCCATCTTGCCTCTTCAACTCCCATTCTAAAAGCCCCAAAATTCTACTTTTTCACCCTGTGGTAAATTCACTATCATTCTACTCAAACTCTCATGGCTTGTAACTCTTCACACAAAGTTGGTAATTGTTTCCATGGGTTAAAATTGAAGGCACAGGTGTTTGTGACTCTGTGCCAAGGTCTCTGAGCCCCCTGCCAGGGTCTCGAGTCACCTGGGGCAGCCAGAGGAATGTTCTGGGTCCTGACACTGAGGGAAACCAGCAAGGCAGGAGAGCAGATGGAGGGGAGAGCCAATGACAGGAGGCCTGAGAGGTCCCTGAGCCTGCCCTGTGGGATGGAGGCAAAGGAATGTTCCCAAAATCAGCTGTCCCAGGAGCTGGATTGGCAGAGGATGGCACAGAGCTCCCAGTCTGGGCAGTGGGAGCTTCCAAGGCAGGGAGTCAGGGAGGTCTTTGCAGCTGGGTCACTGTGAAAAATACATATGTTACGACTGGCTTTTTACAAATATTAAAATGAATATTATATGTGTTATGTTAGAAAGTTATGCTGTGTTAATTTCCTTAAGTATTGTGTTAAATATAGTTTTAGGTTATAACATGTTAAAATAGAAACTGTGTATGTGGGATTTTTTAAAATAAAGGAATGAGGTACTCACACCAGACAGCAGCCACAGGACACCTCAATCCTTCAGAGAAAGAGAATTTATTGCCCCATTATTGAGTTCTTCCCACCTTGCTCAGCCATGACAACACCTGACAACATGAATCCTCAGGATTCAGAGGAAGAAGGTGACACTGACCAGACAGAATCCTGTGTTTGAACGGAATTTATGCATCATGTATGAGGTGTATGAATATACAACAGGCTGTTGCTTCTAAGGGTTAATCCTCTGTTAATGTGTCCTTTTTTGGGCTTATTTTGCCCAGAAAGAGGTACCTGGACTGTCCATAACTCTTTGTTTCTACTGTCTCATATTGCCCTAATCCAAATTGTCCCAATTATTATTACTCCAATTATATTGCTATTTCTATAACCATTTTATTACAATAAAAGTTTTAAAATTCTAAAAACTAGTGATTGGTGTTTTTCCCAGTCACTCCCTTGGGTTTGTGGCCCATTCCTTTCCTGCCAGGCCAGCAGCACATGAGGTGGCCCCAGTGTCGCTGCAGCCTCTGCTCCCCAGTGCTGTCACATCCAGGGACATTTGTAGCTCACCCTAATGGGCACCCCTTGCTGCTGACTCTGTCTCCCCCTCTCTTTGGAAAGGAATCCATTTCTGGGGTTTGTTTGTCTTCTTGCCTACCTCATCATTCCTTACTTTAAATTGCCTCCCACACTGGTTTGTTCAATATCTGCTCTGGGTCCTGCATCTCCTGTCTCCCATCCCTGGGCCCTTTTCCTTGCTGCCCTTCCTCCCTCCCCAGGTCACAGCAGAGGGGCCCTCCTTGCTGTGCCCACTGCACCCCTGCAAAGTGGGCATTCAGGGTAGGCTGTCATTTAATTGAATTTTCTTCTGAAGCTGTAAATGGAATAATCCTAAAGCTCAGCTTTGCCTTGGAGTCACAGCCTCTGTGATCTGAGAAAGGTTTTCTTTATTAGTTTCTTCATCTAATCAGTGGCTCTGGTTGCTGTCTTTGCTCCTGAGGAATATTTCTGACTTGTTTGGAGGTGGAGGATTGCTGAGACCACACAGCTGCTCTCAGAGCTCTCTGTCCGTGGGTGTGCATAGGCAGGGAGGCTCAGGAGTGGATCTGGGGGGGAACAAAGTTCCTGCTCTGCACAAAAGCAGCCTTTTTATTTTGTGAAGGAAACACAAAATAAATAGGGCTGCTGTCCTTCTCCATCCATCCAATCCCAGAATTTAGAACTCATTTAAAGGCCAAGTGTGTTACAAATCTGCGCATGAGTGTGGCCGGAATAAAACAGGAAGCCCTGAGCAGCCTCTGCTGTGGGTTTGCTGTTCACCTGCTGAGCTCTGCACAAACCTTTCCTGCCCAGGCTGTGCCCTCCCTGCTCAGGGGGCAGTGCCCTCCAGGCACAGGCAGTTCATGGACTGGTGTCTTGGTTTGGAAAGACAGGAGTCTACTAAGGAAGGCAGGAGCCTCCCCTGAAATGTAAAATGTAAACCCTCCCCACCCCTCCCAATTGCTATGAATTTTAAATTAAGGGGCTCTCAGGCAAAAATATGGGAGCAGGAATAACAGTTCTTTAATAGGGAAAAAGAAAAAAAAAAAAGCAGGATAAAATAAGCAATGCAGTACACTAGAACAACACTGCCAGAGTCAGAACCCAACCTGACACCCTGTGGGTCAGGCTGTTGGCAGCAGTCCCATTGGAATTGTGGCTCAGCCCTCCTGCAGTGTCAGGGCTGGCTCTGCTGGAGCAGGGATCCTGGAGAAAGGTGCAGTCTCTTCCTCTGAAGATGCAGTGGCAGAGGCAGCTGCTGTTCCTCTGGGAATCCAGTGGAGAAGCTGTGCTGGTGTTCCAGAATCTCCAGATTATATCTGGGTAGGAATGCTTGGCTCCTCCCTCTGGGCTGACATCTCCCAATGGGATGCTGTAGTTCTTATCAGCCATGCAGGGACATCCAATAGCTGTTATCAGCAGGTGTCCCCCCTGAGGGAGGATTGGGTGTGGTCACTCAGAGAGAGAGATAAGGCAAACTGCCCACTTGGCAAAGGTAATCTGCCATAGAGATGGTAATGGAAAACATCTTGCATTGCAATCTTCAACACCTGCCAGGGGTTAAATACCTGCCTGGCCACCTGGAGCTGGTGCAGATCCCACTGGGGCTGCTTTGGGACCGCACTGGGCTGATTTTCCTGCCAGGAGCTGGTTTGGGTTTGGGCTGGGAGCAGAGCAGGTGTGCTTTCCTCATTTTTGCCCTTCCAGCTCCAACATCCCCCCCCAGGGGAAGCAAGGGGGGCAGCTCTGTGGGGCTGAGCTGTCAGCTGGGGTTTGTCACAGACATCTTTTATGGAAAATCTTTCCTTAGGTTTTTTCCTCCTGAGAATCTGAGAGGCCTCAGGAACAAAATGTAAACAATGGTTATCTGCTGCTGTGGAATGCAACAGGTGCATCTGGGATTGGTCTCATGTTGGATGTTTGTAATTAATGGCCAATCACAGTGAGCTGGCTTGGACAGACAGCCAAGCCACAAACCTTTGTTATCATTCTTTCCTGTTCTATTCTTAGCCAGCCTTCTGATGAAATCCTTTCTTGTATTCTTTTAGTATAGAAGTTTTAATGTAATATATATCATAAAATAATAAATCAAGCCTTTGAAACATGGAGTCAGATCCTCATCTCTTCCTTCAACATTGCAAACACCGTCACAGGGGTTAAACCACAACAAGGTGAAATTCTGAAGGAAGTGGCTTGGGATGAGCAGAGAGGTGGGACAGAGGTGAATTCACAGCAGCCAGCTCTGGGGAACCATGCTGTTATTTATTGATGTGATTGATTATATAATTGATGTGCAGAGCTTGGGCAGTGTTGACCACCCCCAGCCACAGTTTGTGTTCAGACTGGCAGCAGCCAAACCCCCTCCAAACCAGCTGCTGGTAAAAACCCTCAGGAAATCCTGCTGGAAACATGCAGGACGAAGTTGCCATCTTGTGGAAGCTGGGAGTTTCCAGTGCTGCTGCTTTGGGATGCTTTTGATCTTCCATGGTTTGATTTTCAAGACCATGTTGGACAAAGCTTGGAGCTACCTGGTATGGTGGAAGCTGGTTCTGCCCATGACAGCAAGGTTTAAACAAAATGGTCCTCAAGGTCCCTCCCAAGCCAAGCCATTTGATGATTTTTGGGGAAATACTGGGATTTTTTTGGCACAGGTTAGTGGAAGCTCTCAGCAAATCTTGTGGTTTTGGGGCAGGGCTGGCAGGGCTGGCAGCAGTGCCAGGGGTCAGTGTGTGCAGGGCAATACTGAATATATCAAATAATTTCATAGAGAAAGTGAAGAAACATAGTGGAGAAACATTCCCATCCCTGGAAGTGCTTAAGGACAGGCTTGATAGGACTTGGAGCAACCTGGAGGAGTGCAAGGTGTCCCTGTCCATGGCAGGGGGGTGGAATGAGATGGGCTTTAGCAGGTCACCACCACAGCTGGAGTCTCTGAAGCTCTGCAGGCTCATGAGGGAGACGTGAATTGTCATTGTGGTCATTACAGGCACGTAGCAGTGCAGGCAGGCCTGGCTGAGGAGGATTTCAGGGCCTTGATCCAGGGAGGGAGAGAGCTGGGGGTTGTTGGTGGATTGGGATAATCCCCCTTTGCCACCCTGACTGCTGGGCAAGCGCAGCACCTCCAAACTGGGGGGGAACCCCTTTGTTCCACTTCCCTTTGTCCTTTGCATGGCTTTGCTTGGATCTGGGGTGGTTCTGCCCAGCTGGACCTGCTCCTGGCAGCAGCTCAGCTCTGTCTGCAGGTGTGTGCTGGTCCTTTGGGGGCGTCCAAAATCAGTGGGGAAGCCCCACACAGCCCTGTCCCTCCTTTGAGGAAGCGCTATCATTCCATTTTTCTCTTTTTGACTGATAAGATAAGGTTTGTTCCTCTTTAGGTTCTGTGTCAGCACAGCCTGGTGGGCAGCGGAGGATGCTCCCTGCAGGCCATGCTGAGCTCCTCCTCCCTGCCTTAAGACCACTCAGCTTTTCAGAATATAAATTGTAAACTGAGGAGGGCATTCAGTAAAGGCTACATTTCTCCCTCCTGCCTTCCCCATCAGAAGAATTTAATCAAAATCCCTCTTAATTCTGCACAGAGCCCCTGTCTTTATATTTTATACCAGGGAGCAGCTCCAGCAAAACGCTTAAGCTGGAGGGGTGTCCTGTTGCAACTAATTAGGCTGCTCTTGGGCTCAGGTTTAAACAAATAATTAATTGTGTGCCCGGACCAGCACCAGGGTACTGAGCATTTCCACAAGTGCCCCTTCTTGTTGTGGAGCAGAGGATTTCACATAGATGGACCCTGGTGGCCAGGCACTGTAGCCATGATATTTTATGAAAAATCCTTTCCTTAGGATTTTTTCTCCTGAGAAGCTGAGAGGCCTCAGGAACAAGATGTAAACAATGATTATCTGCTGCTGTGGAATGCAACAGGTTCATCTGTGATAGGTGTCATGTGGTTGTTTCTAATTAATGGCCAATCACAGCCCAGCTGTCTCAGACTGTCTCACTCAATCTCAAACCTTTGTTATCATTCCTTTTCTATTCCTTGCTAGCCCTCTGACGAAATCCTTTCTTCTATTCTTTTAGTATAGTTTTAATATAATATAGATCATAAAATAATAAATCAAGCCTTCTGAAACATGGAGTCAAGATTCTCATCTCTTCCCTCGTTCTGGGGCCCCTGTGAACAGCACCACAAGGGACAGGAGCCAGGGCATGGCTGGAGCTGTGCCAGGGAGGCTCAGGCTGGATACCAAGGAAAGGCTCACCCCCAGCTGGCACTGCCCAGGCTCCCCAGGGAATGGGCACGGCCCCGAGTCTGCCAGAGCTCCAGGAGCTGCCAGGGGTGCCCAGGGTGGGGCTGTTGGGGTGTCTGGGCAGGGCTGGGGCTGCCATGGCTGATCCTGGGGGTCCCTCCCAGCCCAGGACATTCTAGGATTCTGTAATTCCCTGTGTTTGCTTTGCCCATCTGTTGGATTCCCCCATGTCCCAGCTCTGGCTCTCCACTGGCACTGCCCTGGTGTGGAGGAGCTCTCAGGTGATCGGCCTGTCCCTGATGGACAGATTCCACTGGCACAGCCCCATCCCATGGGGGCTCAGCCCTCCTGCAGTGCCAGCTGTGGCTCTGCTGCAGCAGGGATCCTGCACAAGGGGGGAGTTTTCCTCTGCAGCTCCAGGGCTGCTGCAGATGGGCCTGGGCTCCCTCTGGCCATGCAGGGCAGCAGAAAGCTGCTCCTCTGGCAATGCAGGGGGCAAAGGCTGCTGTGCTGGGCCAGGCTCAGATTGGATCCAGGTAGGAATGCTTGGCTCCTCCCCTGGGCGGAGCATCTCCCATGGGATGCTGGGATTGGATCAGCCCTGCAGGGACACTCAGTGGCCGTGGACAGCAGAGATCTCCTGGAGGGAGGGTTGGCTGTGGGAGAGAGAAAGAAAACTGCCCCAGGAACAGCAGAGAACTGCCCCAGCTCTGACAGATACAGAAATGGAACACACAGCCCCATTTCCAACCTAAAACAGTGTTCACTGTGCAGGATATTTCTTTTTTAACAGCACCAAAATCTGTGTTATCAGGCAGAAAGGGAAAGCTGCTCCCCAGAGCTCTCAGCTGGGACATTCAGCCCCTTATCTGAGTAAGCAAAATCCCAGATATCCAAACACAGGCAGCCTATGGAGTGTCTGGAAATGCAGAACAAAAGCCTCTTTGCACTCCCAATAAATTGGTCCCGTAGGAATTATGCTTTGAAATTCTAATTGACCCAGGCAAGAAAATTATTTCATGGACTTTGAACTCATTAAAAAACTCCATCATTCATCCACAGTTTATTCCTGACACTAAATCAAAAGCAATGTAATGATCTTTCTAACGAACATAATGTGGTGTTGTTGGGAATGTGTCTGCTCCCCAGTACACAGCACATTGTAGGAGTACCAGGTGTTTATTAGCTTTTAATTTCAGTTACCAAGTCCCTCTCAGGAGTTTCAGAAGTTTCCAGAATTAGGGGCAATTGTTTTGGCATCTTTGAATCACAAATTTTTGTGGATTTGGGGAATTCCATCTCTTGTGGAATTTCATATCTTTAAACCTTCTTTTATACAAATGAAAGATAAAATAAAGCATCAAACCCCTGATTAAGAAAATCTAGAAGGTACTTTTAAAACTCAAACTTGTGAGTGACCATTTCAAATCAAATGTGAGTGCAGAGATGCTCATCTGTTGGGTTCCCCCCATGTGCCAGCTCTGGATTTCCACTGGCACTGCTCTGGTGTGGAGCAGCTCTCAGGTGATGTGCCTGTCCCTGATGGACATAATCCACTGGGGAGCTCAGGAGACACATCTGGCTTTATTCCTGACACCTTTAAAACCAAATAAAGGCACTAAAGGCACTGCTTGCCTCTAATCCTCAAGCCTGGTTCCTGTGAGCTCATGTGCAGATGTGAGCCTGGAAACCAGGTCAGGAAATAGAAAATGACACTTTTGAAAGAAAAGAAAGTGTGTGAATCTCCTAAAGTTTCCTTCCCCTAGCCCTGCCTGTAAATCAGGCCAGTGCTGGGAAGCAGCAGGGCTCCCTTCTGGTGCCTGAGCTTCTCAAAATGATGAAAATCCCTCAGTGGCAAATCCTGAAATGACTGGGGCAGGGGGAGTGCAGATCCCCACTGTCATGTGTGGGGTCAGGAGGCACCAGGGGTTCATCCTGCCTGGCAAGGGGGTGTTGGATAGATGGATGTGTATTGCTGGCAGGGGGCTATTTACAGACTGCAAACAGGACAGGACTGCTGGAATGTGCCTTGAGCTGTTTGATTTTCCAGCATCAGTCCCATTACATGGTTATGGCAATGGGAGAAGTTGGTGACCCTGATGTGGTCCCATGGTGATTTGGGTAGAGACCTGTAGAGAGAGCAGTAAGATGATCCTGTGGTGGTTTGGGAAAAAGGACTTAAATATTAAGTGACGTGATTCAGGAAGATGACTGCGGACCTAAGAGAAATAAGATGGTAGAGCCAGGCAGACCAAGAGCCTGAGAGCCTGAAAATCCAGATGAGCTATAGCCATGCAGACCTGGGAGCCGAGAAGTTGGGACAATGTATGAGATACCACCCGCAAGAAGAAGGAGTCAGTGCTGTGAGGAGCTGCACACGTGAAATCACTGAGGAGGTGTGGGGCCTTTTGAAATAAGATGGCAACAGTTCTTGCTTGGATGTCTTTACCCAGACAAATGAATTCATTTTGGGTTTTTGTGAGAGTGTGTCTGGCTGAGCAGTGGAGCTGGGGAGGGTAACAGGGCACAGATGAGCCCTGGATCAGACTCAGGCTGGTGCTGGCTGTTCCCAGCAGCACATCCCCATCTCAGCCCTGCCAGCTTTCACCCAGAGGAAGATTGTCCCCACCAAACCAGCTGGGTCCCTTTCAAAACTCCCTTTTGTCTGATCCCATTCATCCTGGATAAAACCCCATCCCAGTTATATTTCCTCTGAATGGAGGCATTTCTCATACACACTCATCCCACTGCAAAGCAGCATCATTATCCATGTGTGCCTGGGCACAAAACCCTCAGATATATTTTGAACATCTGACATTTTTCCAAGAATAAACAGTAGGAGAGTTGGAAAATGTTTGCAAACTTTTCCTTCCCACTTCCTAACCTCCAGGGAGCAAGCAGAAATATTCAGTCCTTTCAGATGTTAATGAAATTTTGTATTTTGAATGAAAAAAACTAACAAACAGAAACATTTCTCTCCCCAGCTGATGCTGTGACTTTGTCCCTTCATTCTGCCATCACAGCCACTTTGTTCCTTTCATCTTGTTGAGAAGTTTGTCCTTTTGTCACACTGGCTGGGTGGAGTGGCTGAACTGCTTTCAGCAGAAGGTGATGGAGTTTATTCTGATCTTTCCAGGGACCAAGTGAGTCCCTAGTGGAGGTGCCCAGGAGAGGAGTGGAGTGAGAAGCACAGCTCTGGGCTGGGGACACTGACACAGGACCTGTCCTCTCTTTATTCCTCATTTGCATCTTGGCCTCACACCCTTATTCTGGCTCCCAAAATCTGCATAATCAATGACCAACAATTAACTGAAGTGTGAAAACTTTTAATTCAAACTGCAAAGAGGAAGCATTGCTGGACATGTTCATTTGCCTCCTCAGTGGTGAGCAGAAAGGAAATTGGATTTATCATCATTTAATCATCATTTCCATGTGGCTGTGGCTCTGGGGGACACAGTGGGCTGGGGAAGCATTTGGACTCCATGATCTTGATGCCTTGAGCTGGAACAGAGGCTGGACAGAGTTAAGGGGAATAAAAAGGACATTTATTGAAAGGTCTTCACAGGCCACACCCTGGCCGTACCAGGGCCACAGCTTTGGCTCCAAGATGGGAGCAAAGAGGGCTTGGCCACGAGATCTCACATTTTTATAAGCTTTACTCCATTTGCATCTTGCAGTTCATTGTCCCATTCCAGCTTCAGCCCATGCAGTCCCATCCTGCTTGTTTGTGCTCTTGGGCTGAGATTTGGATCATTTGTCCTTGGTGCCCAGCTGGAGCAGGAATTGTTTTGTCTCCCTGCTCTGTGCACAGAGCTCACCATGCCCTCATATGAAACTCAGGCCTGCACACTAAAGCAGCACAAAATAAAAAAAAAAAAACAAAAAAACCCAAAAAAACCCTAAAACCAGAGGTATCAATCTTAGAGGGTTTTCCAAACCAAATGATTCCAGAGTGAGGTTGGATCCAGGCAGGTGTTGGTGGCTGTGCATTCCCAGGTGGAGCAGCTGGGCTGCCCCATGGTGTCACCACTTTGGGATCAGGCTGCAGGAGTCAAAGCAAGCCCTTGGAGAAATAAATTAGGGCTGCTATGGGAAGGGATTATTGAGCATTATTTTGTTATTGTTGCTGCTGCTTGTCTGGTTCCTGTAGCAGCAGCCTGGGGCAGGTTGGGTGTGCTCCCCCTGGAACCACCCATGGGAAGAGCTACAGGCTCTGTGCCAAAATCCCAGCCATGATATTCCAGCCATGATCCTGCTCCTTTTCCAGCCCCTGAGGGATGTCTGTGTGCAGGTGTCACCTCACTGTGACAGTGGCCTCAGCCTGGGGTACTGGAGGGAAAAGCAGAGCACAGAGCTCCTGAGGGGGACAGAGGCAGAACCTGAGTGAAGTTTGTGTCTCATGGATCCCAAGCCAGTCCTTGATTCATTCATGGTATGGAATCATACCATGGAATCCCAGAGTGCGTTGGGTTGGAAGAGACCTTAAAGCCCATCCCAATCCCCCCCTGCCATGCCAGGGACACCTTCCCCTGTCCCAGGCTGCTCCCAGCCCTGTCCAGCCTGGCCTTGGGCACTGCCAGGGATCCAGGGGCAGCCACAGCTGCTCTGGGCACCTGTGCCAGGGCTGCCCACCCTCACAGGGACATCAAACACTTCTCCTAAATCTGTTCCTTCAGTTCAGAGCTGTTCCCCTCTGCCTGAGTAGAATGTTGCTGCTCACCTCCAGGGCTCTGAGCTGTCCCTGCATCCTTCTCCTCTCCAGTGAGCACCCCCAGCTCTCCCAGCCTGGCTCCAGCCCTTGGAGCATCTCTTGGCTGCCTCTGGACAGTGGGGTCTCACAAGGACAGAGGAGGCTCAGCCACAGCCCTTGGGTGGAACTCAAGCCTTTAGGTTGTTTTGGCCTTGGAAGAGTTTTATCCAAGTTTCTGGCTGGGATCTTGGGGAGATCTGAGCCAGTTTTTGGGAGCAGGATCCTTTAATCCAGCACTAAACAGTGCATGCCTGCTGCAGGTGGTGTCTGACCCATCACAGAGAGATCCCCTCACTGCTTATTTACCTCTGTGAGAGCTTATGAAAGAAAAATAAATGCTGTGGGATTAGTCCCCTAATGAATAGAGCCGTGTGTGCATGCATGTAGTGCAGCATCTTACAAGTCCATCTCAGTAGTTTTTAGGCCTGAGAATGAAAGTTATAATGAGGAAAATATTGATTTCCCATAAAAGGGCTTTAATCAAACGCCCTGACACCCCAAGGGGGACAGAGCTCTGCTACAACACCAAATTGCACTTCATACACCATCTATTTCTCAAGCCCTGTATAAATGAGCCTGCCCAGTGGATGTATGAGAGTTCCCAGGTGTCATAGATCACAGAGCTGCGAGAGAGCCAGTGCTGCCTGCCTGGGGAAGGCAATGCCTGCCAAACCTGCTGGGCACAGCAGGGCCTTCCTCCTCCTCTGGGCAGCACCTGCAGCCACATGAGGGCTAATGGAGGGGTGTGAGGGTGTTCACAGGGGTCCCAGGATGAGGGAAGAGATGAGGACCTGACTCAGAAGGCTTGATTTATTATTTTATGATGTATATTAAAACTATACTAAAAGAATAGAAGAAAGGATTTCATCAGAAGGCTGGCTAAGAATAGAATAGAATAGAATAGAATAGAATAGAATAGAATAGAATAGAATAGAATAGAATAGAATAGAATAGAATAGAATAGAATAGAATAGAGTAGAGTAGAATAGAATAGAATAATAACAAAGGTTTGTGGCTCAGCTCTCTGTGCAAGCCAGCTGGGCTGTGATTGGCCATTAATTACAAACAACTCTGTAAGACCAATCACAGATGCACCTGTTGCATTCCACAGCAGCAGATAATCATTGTTTACATTTTGTTCCTGAGGCCTCCCAGCTTCTCAGGAGTAAAAGTCCTAAGGAAAAGATTTTCCATAAAAGATGTCTGCGACAGAGGGGTGCTTGCTCAGGGCTTTAGGGTGGCCCTGTTTGGCCCTAAGTGAGAGAATTTGTTTGTTCCTTGGGCCTCTGAGATGTCTCTGGAGCCTTCTCCCCTCCAGGTGAACATCCCCAGCTCTCCCAGCAGAGGGGCTCCATCCCTCAGACCATGTCTGTGAGCTCCTCTGGACTCCCTCTGATGGTGAGGACCCCAGAACCTGGAATTAAAAACCCTCTCAGGGCCTGGGCTTTGCTCTGTGAAGGAAGTTCATTGCTGCTCAGATCAGCAGACTTGAAAGGAGCTTCAAGGTGTTGACCCCGAGGTTCACACTTCTCTTGAGGAAAATAACAGAGCGGTGGAGACCCAGATGAAAGCTTTGCCTTCAGGAGCCAGTTCAGACATTTCTGGGAGCCAGTCAGTCTCATGATTACCTTTAGCTTTCATTGCTTCCATATTTCCCCCCCACCATCCTCCTCTGCCTCACCTCACCCTGCAGTCGGGAAGTTCTTTATTTATGTTTTGGCTTAAATCAAATCACCTTGGCTGTGTAGCAGGGGGCCAGGAAATATTAGCACCAGGGATCTGTATTCTGAAGGAGCTTTGCATTGCTTCCTGTGTGTTTATTTATCCATCCTGGAGGGGGGAGGCTGTGCAGTGCCTGTGCCTCCGTGTCCTGCCAGGAGCATCCTCCCAGCCCAATATCTCCCTCCAAATGGAGCTGGGTGCCAGGGTTCTTCCAGGAGTTATCTGAAGCACTGGTGATTTGATTAGAGCAGTTTGTCCTTCCCTGCCACACATAATTCCTGTGCTGATGGCTCATTTTTCTTGGCTGGAAGTGGAATTGCAGCACACAGATCAGTTGTCTGGCTCTGCCCCGCTGATGGATCGTGGTGCCTGCACTCGCTGCCTTCCCTGCTCTGCTCCACAAGAAGCACCCCTGTGATGGTGTTCAGGGGTTCTTGGATGAGGGGAGAGATGAGGATCTGACTCCATGTTTCAGAAGGCTGATTTATTATTTTATGATATATGTTACATTAAAACTCTACTAAAAGAATAGAAGAAAGGATTTCATCAGAACATTAGCTAAGCTAAGAATAGAAAGGAATGATAACAAAGGCTTGTGACTCAGACAGAGAGTCCAAGCCAGCTGGGAAGTGATTGGCCATTAATTACAAAGAACTCTATGAGACCAATTACAGATGCACCTGTTGCATTCCACAGCAGCAGATAACCATTGTTTACATTTTGTTCCTGAGGCCTCTTAGTTTCTCAGGAGAAAAAATCCTAAGGAAAGGATTTTTCATAAAAAGATGTCTGCGACACACCCCCTGCACCCTGCTCTGCAGTCTCCCAGAGCCTGGCAGCCTTGTGAAGAGCTCTGTCAAATCCTGGTTACTGGAGCCTCCTCTCTGAATCACCTGATTTTCCGTGCTCAGGCTGGGGGAGGCTGAGCTCTGCTGGCTCCAGGTGGGATCTGTGGGCACACAGAGGGCAGAGAGGCGCCAAAGCCACCCCCATGGGCCCCAGGGCCACCAGCAGCTCCTGTGAGGCAGCCAGAGAATCACAGAACTGTTTAGTTTGGAAAAGCCCTCTGAGAGCAGAGTCCAGCCATGCCCCCCAGTCCTGCCAAGGCCTGCACGGACCCACATCCCCAAGTGCCACATCTACATGGCCATTGAGCACCTCCAGGGATGGGGACTCCACCACAGCTCTGGGCAGCCTCTCCAGTGCTTGGCCACCCTTTCAGTGATGAAATCTTCCCTGATGTCACACTGAAATTTTCGCTGGTCTAACCTGAGGCCCTTCCGTCTCCTCAGTCCCTGGAGTCCCCCTGGCTGTCCCCTCCTGTCAGGAGCTGTGCAGAGCCACAAGGCCCCCCCTGAGCCTCCTTTGCTGCAGGCTGAGCCCCTTCCCAGCTCCCTCAGCCCCTCCTGGAGCTCCAGACCCTTCCCCAGCTCACTTCCTTCCCTGGACACTCCAGCCCCTCCATGTCTTTGTCATGAGGGGCCCAAAACTGACCCCAGGATTTGAGCAAAGAGAGGTGACCATTGCCCTGGTCCTGCTGGCCACACTGAGGCTGATGAATCGGTGACAGCCCCAAAAATAAATCAGGAGCAAATTATAGAAAGCAGAAAAGTGCACCTCCAAAATGAGGGAATGAAGGAGAAGCATATCAGGAGCACTCTGGGCTGTGATTACAGTGATCATTGATTTTTCTGCAGGAGTGAACCATAGAGCAGATCAGGAAATACAGCCCCTGTCTGCAAGGCACAGCAAGGGATCTGAGGGACAAACTGGCTCCACAGACCTTGGGATCATTGTCAGACTGTTGGGACATGGAAACCCCAGTGGGGCATCTTTGCTTCCCCCCTTCTCACCTTTATGGGTGGAATTTGGGGATTTAATTGAGGCACCACTGGAAATTACTGAATTCCATTGAGAGTCCTGATCTGCCTTAATTTAACTTTGCACAGGGGTTTTGAAGTATAAGTAGGTTAAGAGGTTTAATCCTCCAGTTCATAGCCTCTGGCATGGCCCTGCTTTTGTTATGGTTTATGCATTGCAGGGGAGGCTGAACTACATCAAAATGTGTGTCAGAATTTACACTCCCAGACTGTCAGCCTTGCTCAAGTGTCACAAGGTTAATTACAGAGACCCAAAAAACCCTTCTCACTTTCTCCTTCCCTTCAGATGCCATGTTTACTCCCTGCTCTGCGCTGAGGTGGCTGGACTTGGGCTGGATTTTATGAGCAGAAATAATGTGTGTCTCCAGAATAATGTGTGACTATAGAATAATGTGTGACTCCAGCTCTGCTCTATGAGAGATAAGATACATCAAAAATCATCCCAAATGGCTTTTTGTGTGGCCATTACTCCTCCTGGGACCCTTGGGACCCTGGGCAGAGGAGGCTCTGGCATAAGTGACCCTGTGAGGGTGGGCAGGCCCTGGCACAGGGTGCCCAGAGCAGCTGGGGCTGCCCCTGGATCCCTGGCAGTGCCCAAGGCCAGGCTGGACAGGGCTGGGAGCACCCTGGGATGGTGGGAGGTGTCCCTGCCATGGCAGGGAGTGGGATGGGATGAGTTTTAGGGTCCCTTTCAATCCAACCCACTGAGGAATGCTGTGATAAGGAAAGTGCAAGCAGAGCAGATGCCCCCAGAGGCAGGGGCCTCTCCAGACTGTCCCAGCAGAGCTGCACACAGGGGTGGCTCCCACTGTGAGTCCTTCCCATGCTGGGCCCTCAGAGGTTTCTGGATGTGGTGCAGCTGTGCACAGTCATGGGGGGCATCTGGAGATGGTCTCTAAAAGGCACAAAGATTGTTAAAGGCCTGGAAGGGCATAGGAGGATAAGGGCACTCACTTTGTGCAGCCTGGAGCCGCAGAGTCTGAATCTCTGGGAGAGGGACAGGGAACAGCTGGAGCTGTGCCAGGGGGGCTCAGGCTGGATACCAAGGAAAGGCTCTTCCCCAGAGGGTGCTGGCACTGCCCAGGCTCCCCAGGGAATGGGCACTGAGGCTGCCAGAGCTGCAGGAGCTGCCAGGGGTGCCCAGGGTGGGGCTGTTGGGGTGTCTGTGCAGGGCTGGGGCTGCCCTGGCTGATCCTGGGGGTCCCTCCCAGCTCAGGATATTCTGTATTCTGTGAGAGTGAAGCTTTCACTGCAGGCACACACCGCCTGGGTTCCTGGTGTTACAGAATTACCTGGATACACACATCAGCAGCGACTGAGGATGGAGAAAAAAACTCTTGAAAGGGCCAGCACAGAAAGGAACCTACCGTGGGAATTACTTCGGCAGGAATTGCATTCATGGCCAAGGAAATACCTGCAGAAACAGACCTGGGGAGTGTGGAGCAGCCCTTTTTATCCAGGTGTCTGGGAGCTGTTGGCCAAAGCCAGGACCCTGCAGCTTCTGCAGCACACCCACCCTGCCCTGCCCTTGTCTCTGCCTGAGGAGAATGGAGAGGGAAGATCATATTCTGTGAACCCTCTTTGGAAAGCCTCCAAAAGCTCTTTCCAAACCTTCCTTCTTACAGGCTCAGTCAAGTTTTGGTTTAAGCAGGGCTGGATGCTGAATTGGCCCAAGCTGTGGGAACAGCAGAGCCCTCCCAGGGCAGGGCTGAAGGTGAAAACAAGGAGAGAGCCCAGCAGGTGCTGCTGAACTAAAACACTGCCCACGTGTCTGTGAAAACAAAATATCTGCACTTTACTGCTCCTGCAAGTGCTCTGCCAGCATGTTTTGGGAGTGGTGCTCAGCCCCCCCCAAAATAGAGTTTTTAGTCGATGAGTACTCAAGTGGAAATGTGCTCCCAGCTCTGCTCCAGCAGTGCTTTATTCATGGTGGTCATGAGCCCATGTCCTCTGCCCTCCTGCCCTCATCTCTGCTCACCTCTCTTGTAAAGAAGAGATGATTTTTGTCTGTGCTGTATAAAATATACATTGGGACTCCCACGTGGGATGGGCCAACCATTTTACTGGTCAAATAACCTTCCCTCACAATGAAACCTTCCTGTGGGAGAAAATCCTCACTCCATTCATTTTTAAACATTCCTTGTAAATTAAGACCTCGGTATTTCCTAAAGCCCCTCACTTCCCTGCCTCATCATTGATAAGCTTCTAATCCCCTTAATCTCCCTAGTCAGGAGGCTGCAGGCAGCAGGGAGCTTTGTAAAGGTGTGGAAATCTCCCCAAATTCCAGTGTAATGCCCTCCTGCTCTGCCTGGCACCTCCCTGACTGCGGGAGGGTGCACTGCCCAAAGGGTGGGGTGATGATTGCATATGCTAAAAGCTGATTAAGAAGACAGGGATCTCTTTCTAAACCCTTTTCCTGTCCCGCCTTTGGGAGTTTTACCCCTCTCCACCAGGTTCTGCCCCTCTCTGGCTGTGTGGCACAGCCCAGGACAGGACTCTGCTGCTGAGCTGCCCTTGGCGCTGCACAAACTCCTCATGGGGAGCTCAGGGCACAACCTGTGCAGAGCTTCCAGGTGGCCACATTTGACCTTGGCTGAGGGTTTTCCACCTGTACCTGTTTATTTGCCCATCTCCTCCTCTCTGAGCTCCACTGCATTTCCCAGAGGCTGGAGCTGATGATTTAAATAGAGTGAATGGTGCAATTTCCACAGAAATGAAGTTTCTGAAGGGTAGAAATGAAATGTGATGGTGGCATGAATTGTGTCATCCATGGAGCTTCTGCAGAATGCCACTCAGGCCTTTGGTTTCACAGCATTAGATTCATAAAATCATGGAATGGGTTGGGTTGGAAGGGACATTAAAGATCATCTCATCATCTCATCATGGTAGGGACACCTTCCACTGTCCCAGGCTGCTCCCAGCCCTGTCCAGCCTGGCCTTGGGCACTGCCAGGGATCCAGGGGCAGCCACAGCTGCTCTGGGCACCTTTCCAAAGAGAATTGAAGTAGGTCCTGAGCATCCTTTAAAGGGAGAACCTGTAGTTTAACAGCCAAAGGCTCACTCTTACATATTTTAGATGAAGAGTTAGAGCTACCTCAAGCTTTAGCAAGGCAACTGGAGTCCCTGCTTCTGCCAGGATATCCTGGTGCTCACAAAGGGAGAACTCCTCGGGATGGGAAACTGGAGAGAGACAGCACCATGTGCATGAGCTGGCATGTGTATGATAAATTGCTGAATAAATTTATTAAGTCAAATTATCCCTTAATCTGACCACCTGTATAAATCAGGCCCCAGGACTGCCCTGAATTCCACATTAAAGAAGCACATGAGAGGTAGCAGGTTTTTTAGGAGGATTTTCTGCCTTGCTTTAAAAGCAGCAGAGGATCTGTCAGAGCAAGGAGCCTCTCAGGCTGATTTCCCCCAGCGTTTGGTGTTTGTTCCTGGTTTATAATCTGAATTTGGGCTCATCCTCAGCTGCTGGGTGTTGTCATGGCCCCCTTACAGCACCTGCAGCCTCAGCCAGCTCTCAGAGTAAACGTTCAGATCTCAGAGTGAAAACATGTCCCAGGTCAAACATCTTTAAGGAGTCTCAGTTTATCAATACCTCTTTATCTCTATAAACCCAACTTGGGATCTGGCTGTAAAACAAGATGTGTATTGGGGGGTGATTGGCACTAATGACCCTACAGACCTTATCTGCAGCAGATATCACTGCCAGCATTGGCATTTCCAGGCTGCTTTTCAGATTCACAGCTCTGAACAAACCCTCATGGCTTCATCTTGAACCCAGAGAGCAGCTCAGGGGACTGTGGCCCTGTGGGGAGGTTAAAGACCAGAGTGAAAGGAAGAGAATTGTTCCCATGTAAGGTGTTTGTTCCCATGGGTGCTCCAGAGGGGGAGGTTTTCATCTCCTTGTATGAATGTTCTTCATGCAGAGCCTTCCCAGTCTGAAATGTGCTCCTGGACTGGCAGCCAGGCTCTGTGGGAGCCCCAGAGAAAGGAACTGAATCCCTCTGGAGGAGGCGACTGCAGGGATGTGTCCTCCTCTCTGCTCAGGAGTGAGGGGTCCTCTGGGCAGGGACACAAACACAGCTTTAGGAGCTCTTATCTCACCCTCTTAAGTTTGGTTTTTAACAACAACAACAAAAAGAGAGCATTTTTAAAATAAACACTCTTTTCTCTTTATTCCTGCCATGTCTGAGGGACATGGGGCAGGGGTGAGTTTGGCAGTGCTGGGGTAACAGCTGGACTCCATGATCTTAGAGGATATTCCAACCCAAATAATCCTGAGATTCTGCAGTGTTTGGGGTCCATTTGCTGTTCTCCACTGCAGAGGCATGGTGGGAGTTGTGTTTGACAGAATCAAAGTGAGTTTCACAAAATCCCCTGGAGCCAGCAGAAAGTGCTGCTCACCAGTGGGCTCCCAGTGCAGCCTGACATGGGTGCCAGGGGCTGCCACTGCAGACCCCACCTGCCAAGAACCCAGCAGCTGTCACTGGTTAAACAAAACAAAAGTCCTGTGGATGGAGGGGGGCGAGGAAAACCCTTCAAAATGGAATTTTCTTCATTTTTCTGTTTTTGGTGCTGGGAATGTGCAGTAATGGGGTCCTAAACACGTGTGGAACAGCACCATCGGCAGAGTCCCAGAGGTGCTGGCATGGCTCAGACTCTTGTATAAAATAGAAATGCATAAATTACGAATTATAAAACCTGTGGATGGAGGGGGGTGAGGAAAACCCTTCAAAATGGAATTTTCTTCATTTTTCTGTTTTTAGTGTTGGCAGTGTGCAGTAATGGGGTCCTAAACACGTGTGTGCAGAGGTGTTGGCATGGTTCAGACTGCTGTATAAAACAGAAATTCATAAATTATAAATTATAAAACCCGTGGATGGAGGAGGATTAGGAAAACCCTTCAAAATGGAATTTTCTTCATTTTTCTGTTTCTAGTGCTGGGAGTGTGCAGTAATGGGCTCCTAAGCATGTGTGGCACAGAGATGTTGGCATGGCTCAGACTCTTGTATAAAATAGATAAGAAATATAAAATAGATACGAAATATAAAATAGATATGAAATATAAAATAGATAAAATTAATAAATTATAAATCCTCCTGCTTTTCCCATGACCAGAAGTGTCCCAGGATTCGTGGCTGTGGTGCACAGGGGGTGACTCTGTACACAGCAGCACCCTGGCTAAGTGGGGCATGAGGGAAAGGCTGAAATCCCACTGCAGTGACCCACAAAGTTCCATAAACCAGTCTGAATTCCCCATTCAGCTTCATCAGCTGCAGCTCATCAGGGCTGGGCTGTGTTTGTGTGCAGGGGCTCAGCTCACAGAGCTCACTGAGCACTCAGCAGAGGAGATGAGCTTGGCTTGGCTGCTCAGGGTTCATCCAGGAGGGTCGATCACAGATTCCCTGGGGTTCATCATCCATCTCACAGGAACAAGCCCTGGCTATGTGAGAGCTGAGGCTGAGCCTTCAGCATGGAGGGAAAGGCTCTGGAGCAGGAGCAGCGTGGGGTCTGCATCCCTGGGGGATGGAAATAACACAGGAAACTCATCCAAGCAGGGCAGGGGGCACTCAAGGTTATGAAAATGAAATCATTCTGCTGCTGCTGCTGCTTTCCCAGCCACTGCTACTGTTAAAATGAATAATTGTGAGCAGCCGTGTGCAGACAGATCTGTTTGTGCTCACAGCTCCTGGTGACACCGGAGATCCCTGCACAGCCAGGAGAGCAAACAGAGCTGGGGTCAGGCTGGGCTCTGGCATCAGGGGCTGAAGGCACAGCCCCAGGCAGCCAGGTTTCTGGTAAATGTCAGTTTTGCCTGGGTTAAATAAGAGAAAACAGGGTAACAGGATTGTGGAAAACACCAGTCACTTGTTTTTTAATTTTTTTTTAAGTTTAATGATAATAAAATGATTGTAAAAATAGCAATATCATTAGAGTTATAGTAATTTGGACCATTTGGATTAGGGCAATATGAGACAATAGAAACAAAGAGTTATGGACAGTCCAGGTATCTCTTTCTGGGCAAAATAAGCCTGAGAAAGGCCCCACGTTAAGAGAGGATTAACCCTTAAAAGCAACAGCCTGTTGTATATTCATACACCTCGTACATGATGCATAAATTCCATTCAAACACAGGATTCTGTCTGGTCAGTGTCAGCTTCTTCCTCTGAATCCTAACAGTGTCTTCTGGCAGAGCAAGGCAGGAAGAAGTTCATTTCTTCTGATAATGGGGCAATAAATTCTCTTTCTCTGAAAGATTCAGGTGTCCTGTGGCTCCTACCTCACTGTGAGTCCCTTCTTTTAAAAATAGTACCCTACATAGCATAGTTTCTATTTTAACCTTATGATATAATGTAAAACTATATTTAACACACTACTTAAGAAAATTAAAACATTAAAAAAATTATAACTTTCTAACACAACACATATAATATTCATTTTAATATTTGCAAAAAGCCAATGATAAAATACATATCTTTCACATGAATTCCTGCCTGCTTGCCTGTGAGGGTGAAGGAAGGGTGATGAGTTTTTGGGCAGGAGGATGTCAGGCACACACACAGGGCAGCCCAGGGCTGTTCTTTGCCATCTCTGCTGCTGGCACAGCCAGGGCTGGGTTTGGCCACTGGCAGTGCAGGGCAGAGCTGCTGGCACTGCTGTGCTGCAGGGCCACATCCCTGCTCCCCGTGCCTCCCCCAGGACACTCATGGGCCCTGGCAGAGCAGATTCTGGAGGGAAGGTTGTCTCAGAGGTTTTAGGACAGGTTTTTGTGCCTGGAACAGCAAGGTTTGCCATTGTGAGTGCTCCCTCCTCCAGGCCAAACACGGGAGATGTCCAGGGGCCTCTCCCTGAGGGAGCTGAGTGTGATGAGCACCAAATTGCCATTTAATGTGATCTAATTGATTTGATAAGCTGCTGTGTTAACAAGAAGCTCTCCAGTGTCCCAGGCAGTTGGAGATGTGATGTGTGCCTGCTCCAGAGGCACTGGGAGGGACTGGGAGGCTCCAGCTCCGTGTGGAACCCCCACACTGGGCTGGGTTAGAGAAGGGACCTGCAGAGACCTGGAGAGCTTCCAGCTCCCTGCCAGGACTCAGGGGCACAGCCCCTCTGTGTGGGCCTGATGCGAGTGGGAGCAGGAGGAGAGGCTGCCTGATGTGGGGAAGATTTGAGCATCTGCCACTGTAGGACATGAAATAACACAACATAAATGTCCCTGTTTGTTTCAGTTTATTTTCTGACTCCAACATTTACAGATTTCCAGAAGTGACAGTGGATTGGAGGGTGAAAGTGCCACGTCTCCAATGACACTGGGCAAACCAACAGTCCATCAAATTTCTCCTCCTTCATAAAACAATGCAAAACAATAACTTATTTACATAAAGCATGTGAGAAAGTTCATTAGGAGAATGTAAACATCAGAAGGCTTAGAAAATATTAAAAAATCAGGGTGGCAGGCATCCTGTGTGGGTGAGGAGTGTCAGGCTCCCCACGGAGCCTGCCATGGAATTTTGGGTTTACCAGGATGATCTGTGAGGAGCCACCTCCATCCCAGGGTCCTGCAGCCCCAGCACTGGGTGCAGCCCCAGCTGCTCCCCCAGCCAGCTCTCCACACTCCTCCTCATCATCATCAGGGTGGGAATCCATAAAATCAGAGGGTTTTGAGGAAAGCTGCAAAAGGCAGGCCTCAGATACACCAGAACTGTGAGTAGAGCTAAGCAGTAGCCATGAGATTGGTCAGCAGAAAAATTATTTAAAAAGTAGAAAAAGCAAGGACAAATAGAACAATGATCTGTGTATTAACATTTGTCTGAATAGCTCTAAGCTACAGAAAAGTTTATCTAGCAAGACATTAGGAAGTTTGAAGCTTAATAATGGAGCTCTGTGCATTGTGTTTTAAGGCTTACAAGCAGACATTGTATTTGAAATAAGCAAGCATTGTTTAACCAAAGGTACCGGTGCTTATAGTGGTTGGATAGAACTACTGTCAATGTGCTTTTGCTTTGTGTGATTGGTCAAGAAGCTTATAAAGTGAGTTGTAACATTAAGTTCTTTGTCTGCTGCCTGGGATGTGAGCTGGTGGCATCTTCCCGTTGTCATAACCATGGAATGAGACTGATGCTGGAAAATCAAACAGCTCAAGGCACGTTCCAGCAGCCCCGTCCCGTTCATGGTGTGTAAATCACCCCCGGCCAGTGTCAGTCACCATCAGGAGCAGTTCCCTGCATGGGGATGTCCCAGTGCCCCAGCCCTCAGCTCCTGCCTGGGACAAGCTCCATCCCCTCCAGAGCTGGGCCCAGGGCTTGGCTAGCAGTGATAAAGCCCCATGGGCCTGGTCCCTAAGCCTGGCAGGGCCCTGCCAGCTCTGAGGAATGGTCCAGCAGCCGTGAGGACATTTCTGTAGCTCTTTGTTTATGGATTCCAGGGGTCCCTGGTAATTGGAACTCCTCACACATAACAGATGAGGTGCTGGTGGAAGGGATTTGTCACTGCTCACTCCCCTGCACCAGGGAGGGCTCATAAGTCACAGCTGACAAATCTGTTGATGACTTTTAAACTTCATTTACAGAAAAGAATGACCATAATCAACAAACAGTGATGGGCTACTAATCTTGCTGTTTTATTGAAAGGGGGTCTGTGTGTTCACCCCTTCTGTGGGAGTTGAATGCTGTCCCCAGGAAGTGCTGCAAGCAGCATCAGAGAGTCCAGGAGCCCTCCCAGCCCGACCCATCACCCTGGCACTGGTGGAGCAGGAGAGCAGCAGATGATGGGCTCCCATCTCAGCTTTGGCCATCAGTGCCACAGCTCCCTCTGCACAGGCAGGCCTGGCTTTAGTCCTGGCATCCATGGACAGCTGGAGAGGCCAAGGGCAGTGGAGGGGAGCAGGATTTGTTATTTTTCATGAGGAGGAGGAATGGCTTTTATCACCAGCCAGGGGCTATGTATACAAATCACAAACGGGACAGGGCTGCTGGAACGTGCCTTGAGCTGTTTGATTTTCCAGCATCAGTCTCATTACATGGTTATGACAATGGGAAGATGCCACCAGCTCACATCCCAGGTAGCAGACAAAGAACTTGATGTTACAACTTGCTGTTTTACATATCAAGAGTTCTATTATCATTATGGTGCAAGGATTTCATATCACCAGAGTTTCGTACCTCCTCGATGTTTCTCACAGGCAGCTCTAAGCACTGACTGTTCCTGATCCTTGCAGTAACCATCTGACTCCAGAGCTCACCAATCCACTCTTTTATACCACTGTTCTAATTGGCTGCAGGTGTGGCCTGTTAACATCAGGCCTGTTCCTAATCTTTAGTCATTGGTTCAGCTGTAACTCTTTAGGGAATAAGATTACATTCTATACCACCTTCATACTGTATCCCCCTACAACAACTCATTTTATAAGTTTTTTGACCAATCACACAAAGCAAAAGCACACTGACAGTAGTTCTATCCAACCACTATAAGCACACGTACCTTTGGTTAAACAATGCTTGCTTATTTTTAATACAATATCTACTTGTAAGCCTTAAAACACAATGCACAGAGCTCCATTATTAAGCTTCAAACTTCCTAATATCTTGCTAGATAAACTTTTCTGTATCTTAGGGATTTGTTCTAGACAAGTGTTAATACACAAACCATTGTTCTGTTTGTCCTTTTCTACTTCCTACATAATTTTTCTGCTGACCAATTTCATGGCTGCTGCTTAGCTCTAATCACAGTTCTACTGTCTCTGAGGCCTGCCTTTTGCAGCTTTCCCAAACCCCTCTGATTCCCACAGCTCCCACCACAGACCTGGCTGTAGTTGGCCCCTGGAGCAGCTCAGATCTCCCTGTCCCACCTGAGATGCTCTCCCTGGAGAGAAGGAGCCTTCCCAATCTCTGTGGAGCCTCAGAGGTGGCATTTAGACAACCAATCCTCAGCAAATCCAACCAGAAATGAAGTGGGAGCCACATCGCAGCCACTCCACAGAGATTTGTGTCTTAATTGTTCATGTCATTCTGCATATTGGAAGTGTCTGACATAATTGTGAAAGGCAATCAGCTGGTAATTAACTCAGAGAGAAGAAAGGAGCGTGACAAAACCCTCAGCTGGTGAAGGTTCTCAGTGAGGCTCCTGAGGCTCCTCACCCCTGTCCTGTGTGCAGGGACAGGGGCACAGCTCACAGAGCTCACTGAGCACCTGCAGATGAGCACTCAGCAGAGGAGATGAGCTTGGGTTGGCTGCTCAGGGTTCATCCAGTGTCGGAACTCAGCACATCCCTCCAGGTGCCCAGAATTGCTGAGGACCCCATCAGAGGGCTCAGAGACCCTGGCACACAGCCCAGAACACCTGGGGATTTGATTGTGACCCTTGGAGCAAGTTACCAACTTTGTATGAGGACCTGAAAGTCACACAGGTGTGAATGGTGTAATAATAAAATTATCACAGGGTGAAAATGTAGATTTTAGGATTTTTGGTGTGGGGGTTTTGGGGACAAGATGGAGGAACTTGTCCAACCTTTCTTCTTTCTTCTTCTTGGTCTCCATTTTCTGCAGTGATGTTGGCACTTTGGGATTGGTTTAGAGTAGAAGTGCACTGTCTAACATAGGTGATGGGTATTAGGAATTAAGTGTAAATATGTTATACATAGTTTGTAGTATAAAAGGACAACACAGAGTGTCTGTGGCTGCCCTGCTGAGCAGATCTCTGCTGGGCAGAAAGAAAATTTTATAGATCAGAATTAATAAACAACCTCAAGACCAAAAGGTGAAGAGCTCTGACTCTTTCTTTGGATGTGCGGGCCAAAACAGAGACATCCTGCACATCTCAGGGCAGCAATTAACAACTAAAAACCCGAGAATCCAGGAGGGTCAATCTCAGATTCCCTGGGGTTCATCATCCACCACACAGGAACAAGCCCTGGGCACTTTGGCTTTACCAGGGGTGTTTGTGAGGAGCCACCTCCATCCCAGAGCAGAGCCAGCAGGGTCCTGCAGCCCCAGCACTGCTCCCCCAGCCAGCTCTCCACACTCATCATCATCATCATCATCATCATCATCATCATCATCATCATCATCATCATCAGGAGCATTCCCTGCATGGGGGACACAACAAACCCAATCTCTGGGAGCAGCTGTGTGACTTTGGGGGTGCCATGACAGGAGGACCTTCAGCAGGTGGGAGACATGAAAAACACCAATCACTTGTTTTTAAAATTTTAAAAGTTTAATAGTAATAAAATGGTTATAAAAAATAGTAATAGAATTAGAGTAATAATAATTTTGACAATTTGGATTAGGACAATATGAGACAATAAAAACAAAGAGTTATGGACTGTCCAGGTACCTCTTTCTTGGCACAAGCCCAAAGACCCACATTAACATAAAAGCAACAGCCTGTTGCATATTCATACACCTCATCCATGATGTATAAATTCCATTCAAACACAGGATTCTGTCTGGGCAGTGTCAGCTTCTTCCTCTCAATCCTGACAGCGCCTTCGAGGTGGGAAGAAGTTCATTTCTTCTGATAATGGGGCAATAAATTCTCTTTCTCTGAAAGATTCAGGTGTCCTGTGGCTGCTATCTTGCTGTGAGTCCTTTCTTTTAAAAAAGTATCCTACACAGCATAGTTTCTATTTTAACATTTTTTATAACCTAAAACTATATTTCGCACACTACTTAAGAGAATTTACACAGCATAACTTTCTAACACAACACATATAACATTCATTTTAATATTTTTGAAAAGCCAGTCATAAAGTACATGCATTTTTCACAGGAGGAAAACCTTTCTTTAATGGTTTTCTCTGCAGCAGAACATGGGCAGGAATTTTGAAGGCTCAGTGTGCTCTGAGTCTCTGGGACCCCTTTGATCTGGCTGGGGACTGTCCTGCAGTGCTCAGCTCAGGATTTTGGGACAGGAAATCCCTGATTGTGCTCAGTCACTGAGAAGGAGCAGCCATCACCTCCTGGCTTGGCAGAGGTGACCTGGGGGGTGAGCAGGGCCAGTTTGGCTGGGAAGGGCAGCTTTGAGGTGCTGCAGCAGCTCTGGCAGCACAGTGCAGCACCTCTGCTTAGGACATGAGGCTAATGGTTGGGCTTGGATCATCCTAGAGGTCTTTTTCAACCATAATGATTTAAGGCACCAGTGGAGCTCAAAAAGGGGATTCCATCAGTGAAGCTCCACCTCCAGCAGCTCCTCTTTGGCAGCTGGGTGACCCTGGAGGGGTTAAATTAAATTAATTGGCAGCAGGAAAAATGAGATTTTCCTTCTAGTTCAGCATTTCCCTGTGGTGAGAGATCCACAGGAATCTCCCCTGGGAAGGGGAGATGTGGCCCAGCCCTGGAGCCTGGCAGAGCTCCTGGCCATGTTCACAGGGGTTTGTGTGAGTGTGAGGAGGATGGGGGCTCATGGATGGGGCAGGGGATGCTGAAAGCAGCAGCAACAATGCCAGTTCATTACCAGCTGAGAAACTTCCCAAAAACTTGGTTTTCCCCATAAATAAATCAATCATTTGCTGTTAAAACAACAATTGGGCTGGTGGGGGATGTTCATTAAGGAACATTATCAGAACCTGCGTGAGTGGGAGGGGGAATGGAAACATTCTGTTTTTCTGTTAGGCTGGGAATGATAAAGAATTAAGGAATAATTCTCAAGAAATTAGTCATGGCCAGCCATTAATGAGCATCTCAGTAACACACTAATGAGCTGGCTTCAGCTGCCTGTAAAAAAGGCCTTTAATTAGATTAGTGCGTGTAGCATTGTCCAGTGCCTGGTAGGTAATCATCAGGTTTTGCACTGGTGGGATTATGGATGACATTCTATTTAATTGCTGTTTCCTTTTCATTTCCTTCCTCTTTTTGTGTTTTTTTTTTTTTTCTTTTGAAGAGTTTTTCCTCCGAAGAATTCTGTTTCTGTTCTTGAACAGAACCTAAATGTTGTCCATGGAATTCTGCATCTGAAAGGGCTGCCAGACTGGGCTTATCTGATTCAATTGACCTTTAAAATTTATTTTGCTGCTGTCAAAAAGAATGCTGGTCTGTTCACAAGAGATTTCTGAGATGATTGGAAGCAGAGACTCCTGGAAACTCCACTTGTTGCATATTCTGCAGTCAAAGGAGGGAGGGCTTCTAGGAGAAAAGTGCCCTAATTTAAAATATATTTTCATGGAGAAAATGCTTTCACAGACAAAATTTCAGCCTTGTCAAGCAGATGGAGGTGGTGGCTGCCCCATCCCTGGGAGTATTCAAGGCTGGGTTGGACAGGGCTTGGAGCAGCCTGGGACAGTGGAAGGTGTGGAAGAGCGTGGAACAATTCTTGAAGGTCCCCTCCAACCCAAAATATTCCATGATTTTTTTGGGGTAAAACTGTCTCCAAGGGGGTGCAGAGGAGCAGCTCAAGGGTGACCCCAGCCCTGGGAGGTGAGGGCACACCTGGAGTGCTGTGCCCAGCTCTGGCCCCTCAGCTTGGGAAGGACCTTGAGGGGCTGGAGCACATCCAGAGGGGACAGCGAGGCTGGAGAGGGGCTGGGAGCACAAACCCTGAGAGGAAGCCCTGAGGGAGCTGGGGGTGCTCAGCCTGGAGAAAAGGAGACTCAGGGCTGCCCCCATCACTCTCTGCAGCCCCTGAAAGGTGCCTGTGCTCAGCTGGGGCTGGGCTCTGTCTGCAGCAGCACTGACACAGCCAGAGCACACAGCCTCAGGCTGCACCAAGGGAAATACAGGCTGGAGATTGGGGAAAAGCTTTTACAGAAAGGGTGATAAAGTTCTGGCATGGCTGCCCAGGGAGGTGGTGGAGTCCCCATCCCTGGGTGTGTGTAACAAAGCCTGGATGTGGCACTGGGTGCCAGGGTTTGGGTGAGGGGTTGGGGCTGGGTTGGACTCGATGATCTTGAAGGTCTCTTCCAACCTGGTCATTGTGGGAATTCTGTGAGTTCTCCAGCTGTGCCAAGGGAAATACAGGAAATACAAAGCAAATCACTCTGAAAGAAACGGTTGATTTCAGATGAGTAAATAATGACTGATCATGCATATTGATTACTGTTTACATTTGTGTGACTGAGCTTCATGGCCCACAGTTTTCCATCAATTAGTGCCCACTTTTATTAAAAATATTAACTAGAATTATTAAAATTATTTATTTATTTTCTGTCTGGGAACATCTAGACTCTTGGCTAAGCAAGCATAAGTGAACAAGAACTTATAGTCTTGAATAACTTTCTAGTGCTGAGCAGTTGTAAACGTTGGAGGGAACAGTCAAAGTTCACCCTTGGATAGGGTTGGAGATTAGGAAAAAGTTTTTCTTGGAAAGAGTGATAAAGTTCTGGGATGGCTGCCCAGGGAGGTGGTGGAGTCCCCATCCCTGGGTGTGTTTAACAAAGCCTGGATGTGGCACTGGGTGAGGGGTTTGGGTGAGGGGTTGGGGCTGGGTTGGACTCGATGATCTTGGAGGTCTCTTCCAACCTGGGCATTCTTTAATTCTGTGCATGAGTTCTGTGAATTCTATGAGTTCTGTGAGTTCTGTGCAGCATTTGGGGGAGCCCCAGCTGTGTGGACTCAAGGCAGGGTGAGGAGCAGGAGCTTGGACAGCTCCCACAGTCCAGCTCTAGGTCATCCTTTATCACCCTTATTAGGAAGGATTTAATGCTCTAATGAATAGATTTTTAAGCTTCTACAGGCATAAATAACACATAGGGCAGATGGTAACGAGCCACAGCCATAAACTGAGTGCTGACCTGACAGACTTTGTGACTATTGTACCTTTAACAGCTGATTAAATACTTATTTAAACAGCTATTGATTATTTATGGCTCTGTTAGGGAGGATTTCAGAAATTTAAACCAGAGCCAGCTTTTCAAAGGTTTGGCAGGATTTCTGCAGTTTGAAATGACTTGTTTTAATTAAAAATTCAAAAAGAAGGCTCTTTGCAGCTGAAGGAGAACTGGGGGGAGCCGCTTGTGTCCCCAGTGTTTAGGCACAGCCCTGCCAGGGCTGACCAGCTTTTATTTTTTAATTTTTATTTTTTATTTTTAATGATATTATAGTTATTTTTTTATTTATTTATTTTAGTATAGAAGTTTTTTGTTTGATATTAATTTGAATTTTTAATTTTTTCATAGTTTTATGTGTTATTGGGAAAAAGAGGGGTTTTTATAGTTTATAAGAGGATTTTAGTTTTAAAATTAAGGTGGTTTTTTTGGGGAGGATTTAATTTTTTAATGTGTGCTTTATATAGAGGTGTGTTTTGGTTTTTAGTGGTTTTATAGCTTGCTAGTTATATTAAAAAGTTTTTATAATTTTTTAAAAATTTTAATGTTAAATTATGCTATTTTATTTTTTGGTTTTGTGAAATATATTATTTTTGGTTTTGTGATTTTTTTTATTTTATATATTTTGGTTTTGTGAAATATATTTATTTTTTTGTTTTGTGGAATACATCTATTTTTTTCATTTTGTGGATTTTTTCTTTTTGTTTTGTGAAATAAATTTTTATTGGTTTTGTGAAATAATTTTTTTTTTATATTATGGTTTTGTGGAATACATATTCTTTTAGTTTTGTGAAATAAATTTATTTTGTTTTGTGGAATATATGTATTTTGTATGTATTTTTTGGTTTTATGGAATATATATATATTGGTTTTGTGAGATGTATTTGATTTTGGTTTTGTGAAATACATATTTTTCTATTTTAAATATTTTGGTTTTGTGGAAGATATATATATATATATATATATATATATAGGTTTTGTGGAAGGTATATTTGTATCCCCAGATTTATAGCGCCATCACTGCAGAGCAGAGGGTTCAAGGAGCTGCCCCTGCCCTTGGCACAGAGGCAGCAGCGCAGGTGGCACCAGCCCAGTGCCAACCCCGGCTGCTCCCCGTGCGTCAGCGTGGGCAGGGCTGCAGCCACCCCCCTGCAGAGCCACATCTGCCAGGGCAGGCTGGATTAGTGCTGGCACCCTGCAGGACACGTGCCCTTCCCTTCCCTTCCCTTCCCTTCCCTTCCCTTCCCTTCCCTTCCCTTCCCTTCCCTTCCCTTCCCTTCCCTTCCCTTCCCTTCCCTTCCCTTCCCTTCCCTTCCCTTCCCTTCCCTTCCCTTCCCTTCCCTTCCCTTCCCTTCCCTTCCCTTCCCTTCCCTTCCCTTCCCTTCCCTTCCCTTCCCTTCCCTTCCCTTCCCTTCCCCTCCCTTCCCTTGCAGCACGGACAGACAGAACCCAGGACATCCCTCTGGTGCCCTGGAGGGCTCCAGTCCCTGCCAAGGGGCTCAGAGACCTTGGCACAGTCTCAACAACACCTGTGGCTTCAATTTTAACCCATGGAAACAATCACCAACTTTACACAAACCACAAGACTTTAAATAGAATAATAGTTATTTTGTGACAAGGTAGAAAAACAGAATTGAGGGTTTTTAGAATGGGGGATTTAGAAGCCAAGGTGGAGGGATTTGGGCGTGCCCTGTCCTCCTTTCTTCTTCTTGTCCTCCGTCTTCTGGGTGATGGTGGCACTTTTGGATTGGTTTACAGTAGAGACAAACTGTCTAACATAGGGGATAGGTATTGGAAAATTATTGTAAATAAAATACACCGAGTTTTTAGTATAAAAAGATAACACAGCCCTGAGGGGGTCCCCAGCAGGGGCTTGGTGCCACCTCCAGAGGACCAGGAGCTCAGGGGCTCCCTCTGGATGGGTGGGATGCTGATGGCCTCAAGCAGTGCCACAGGATGTTTAGATTGGATGTTGGGAACAATTTCCTCATGGAAAGGGTTGTGGAGCATTGGCACAGGCTGCCCAGGGCAGGGGTGGGGTCACCATCCCTGGAAGGGATCAAGAAACCTTGAGATGTGGCACTTGGGGCTGGGGTTTAGGTGCTGCTGGGTGGATGCTTGCACCTGATGATCTCAGAGGTCTTTTCCAACCTTACTGATTCCATGATGGATCCCTGGGAAGTGCTGGGAGAAATTCACAGGCCCTGTGGAAGCAGCCCCTTGTCAGACAGGAGGGGACAGCCCAGAGTGGCACTGGAAGGACCCAGGACCTGCTCTGCCTGCAGGGAAAGGATCCTCCCTTTCAGGGATGTGCCTGGTTGCGCTCACAGGGGAGCAGGGTTTGCAGAGGGACCCCACAGCTTCAGTCTGGCTCCTGCTGAGCTCATCTCCCCTTTCCAGCGTTCCCAGCTCTCAGCACAGCAAATATCCCCTAAAATACAGCCCTGGGCCTGCAGAACCAGTGTAATAATTGTGCCATCTTTGTCTGCCCTCTTTTTTAATAACTTCCCAGCCCTTTAACACTCATGTTTGGGAGGATTGAAGGTGTTTTCCCCAGAAAACCCAAGCACTGGTTTTTTTCCTCCCAGCTGATTGTGTTTATTGAAGCCCAGAGCAGTGAGCAGGATCTTCCTGAGCCTCCAGCTCTGTGTGCAGAACTTGCTGGGGACTCAGGAGTTATTGAAAAGAGTGCAGGGTTTGTGTTGGTTATTAAACCAAACTTCTGAGCTGGGCTCTCATGACTGGGGACTGGCTAGGAAATGGCTCAGGACTCTCAGGGAGGGCTGGCTGGAACTGGGGGTGGCCTATGGAGCTGGGCAGGGCAATCCCCTGTCTCAAAACTGCCTTTTTTCAGCTTGAAGGAAAAATTAAAAACAACCACCAAACAGGAGCAGGGTGCCCAGAGCAGCTGTGGCTGCCCCTGGATCCCTGGCAGTGCTCAAGGCCAGGCTGGACAGGGCTGGAGCAGCCTGGGACAGTGGAAGGTGTCCCTGCCATGGCAGGGGTGGCACTGGATGATTTTTCAGGTCTCTTCCAACCCAAGCATTCAGTGATCCTGTGATTCTCCTAAATCCCGGCTCAGAGCCAAGGGGAAGCCTGATGGCTGCCCAAAGTGAGATCCCCTCCCTGTGGGACAGCCAGGAGAATCTGGGGCAATGTTCCCTGCCCAGACCTTCCCTAAAACTTTCTGGCTGCTTGCAGGAAAGTGAAAATCACTCCTATGGTGCTGTGGTGGATTTTTGCTTTCCCATGTAATGCTGCTGATTCAGCCTTCAAGTTCTTAGAAACAGAATGGTTTGGGTTGGAAGAGACCTGAAAAATCATCTTATGGGCAGGGACACCTTCCCCTGTCCCAGGCTGCTCCCAGCCCTGTCCAGCCTGGCCTTGGGCACTGCCAGGGATCCAGGGGCAGCCACAGCTGCTCTGGGCACCCTGTGCCAGGGCCTGCCCACCTTCACAGGGAAAAATTTCTTCCCAATCCCTCTTTTAGTTCAAACCCATTCCCCTGTGTGCTGTCACAACAGACCCTACTCAGAGTTTTGCTTCCATTAAGTTCCAAAAATTTTCTGTGCTGCTCCCTTGCAAGTGGCAAGAAAGATGTTTGGGCATGAAAAGTTTGGGAAGAAAGCAGCAAGGGCAACCTCCATGAAGCAGTGGGGTCAGGGCTGGGCTTTGAGATTGTTAAAAACACCTGGACAAGGTGCACCTCACTCACATTGAAGCTCCACAAACTGGACCATCCATCCAGGTTGCTGGTGCTTTTTCCAATACCCCAAATTTGCCAAATTTTCCTCAAACCTGGCAGGGACCAGCTTTGTCCCTGTGCCCTGTGCTGGAGGTCCCTGCAGGATGTTTGCATTTGTCAAACCTCCAAGCTGGAAAAACCTGTGATGTTGTTCTGGGTGAAGATGTGGGCAGGGTAGAAGAACTCAGGGCAGAAATCCCAGTTTAGAAATCCTCATCTCCCCTCCTGTGAGCAAGCATGATGAGGGGGACAGAAGAGTGTGACCATGTTCACAGGGGTCCCAGGATGAGGAAAGAGACAAGGATCTGACTCCATGTTTCAGAAGGCTGATTTATTATTTTATCGCATATATTATATTAAAGCTATACTAAAAGAATAGAAGAAAGGATTTCATCAGAAGGCTAGCAAAGAATAGATAGAATAACAAATCATGATAACAAAGGCTTGTGGCTCAGCTCTCTGTCTGAGCCAGCTGACTGTGATTGGCCATTAATTATAAACATCCAACATGGGCCAATCACAGATGCACCTGTTGCATTCCACAGCAGCAGATAATCATTGTTTGCATTTTGTTCCTGAGGCCTCCCAGCTTCTCAGGAGGAAAAATCCTAAGGAAAGGATTTTCCATAAAAGATGTCTGTGACAGGAGAGCCAGGCTGCTGCTGTCACAGTGACACAAAGAGCTCCTGCAGGACACGGGGGCTGGGTTTGCTTTCTGCTCTTCCTTCTCCTGCTGTGACAGTTCCTCACTCCCCTGGGGTTTGCACCACCTGGCTCTCAATTACCCTCTAATCTGGGAAACGAGGCACTGAGAGCAGGGAGGGGACAGCTATCAGCACTCCAGTGCCAGCCTCGGGCTGTATTGCAGGATTTTTAAGGGATTCCTGCACGTGTGCAGCAGGGGGACAGTGTGTGACATTGCTGTCACAGGAAGAGAGGAGAAGCAGGGGCAGGGAGAGGAGTTTGCTGGCATCCATCCCCCTCCCTGCATGGAACAGGGGCATGTGCAGGTGGGCATGGCCTGTCCTGGGGTGTGGGAGCTCACTGGGACCCTGGAGTGATCCTCACCACCCTTAAAAATGGCCCAGGGGATCCCTGAATGTCTGGGGTGCAAAGCTCAGTTAATCCTGCTGCGTTTTCTTGTCACCTGGCAGTGGCACACAGGGTTCACAGGGATGAACCCCTGGGGAACCCTGGGCAGATGCCAGGCTCCAGGGCTGTGTGGAGGCTCAGGTGGCAGGGCTGGTGTCACAGGGTGCTGGAGAGCCCAGCCTGGGTGCAGGTGATGTCCCCAGCTGCTCCTGGGGTCACCATGGTGGGGCCTCAGTGCTGCCCAAGGGGATGGCACAGGCAGGAGGGAGGGAGGGCAGCAAGCAAGGAGAGGGAATGGAGTAGGTTTAGATTGGATATTTGGAATAAATTGTCCCCTGTGAGGGTGCCCAGAGCAGCTGTGACTGCCCCTGGATTCCTGGAAGTGCCCAAGGCCAGGCTGGACAGGGCTTGGAGCACCCTGGGACAGTGGAAGGTGTCCCTGACATGGCAAGGGTGGCACTGGATGGGCTTTATGGTCCCTTCTACCTCACCTCAAGTGATTCTGTGATGGATGGATGGATGGATGGATGGATGGATGGATGGATGGAAGGAAGGAAGGAAGGAAGGAAGGAAGGAAGGAAGGAAGGAAGGAAGGAAGGAAGGCAGGCTGGCTCCTGGCAATCTCATCCTTAAGTGTCTTTGGGAGTGCCACTGCAATATCTCTGGTGGTTTTGGTGAGGCTGGGGGCACAGCCCCTTCCACCCCAGATCTCTCCTGTCTGGAGCTCAGTTTCCCTTGCAGAAAACAGGGATAATCCTGATACTCTGTCCTGGATGTTGTCTGGGGTGCTGGAGGTGAAGAACCCCTTTACACCTTTGATAATTCATGTCCAAGTATTATTCCTTGTTGCCTTTTGTCTTTTTTCCATTTCTAGCTGATCTTGTGGCATTTGTGGGATGGGGGATGAAGGGTGAACTCAGAGCTGTGGAAATGCCCCTGCTGATGGCAGCAGTGGTTACTGGGATGTCCTGGAATTCCCAGGAACATGTGTGTGTGCTGTGTGGGTGTTTCTGACCCACAGAAACAAACACATCTGCTCTGACCCGAGCCCTGCTGGGTGTTCCAGGCTGGATGGAGAGGTCACTGCCCCCCAGCTGATGGCTCTGCTGGATCCCACCTGGACACACATTCCCTGCTGGAATGCAGGGACAGAGTATGAAATATTAACAGCCATGGTTCAAATGCCCTTTTGCAGTTGTTAGAGGAAGGAGGCCAGTAAGTGGTGCCAAGTGGGTGCTGTGTTAAAGAAGAAATCCCAGGGGTGATTGGGACTGAGTTGGGACAGAGCAGAAAGGGAGGCTGATTTCTGCAGGGGCTGCCTGGCTCGTGTGTGGCAGCAGCACAGCACCATGCACAGGCTGCAGGGCCCAGGGGGTTGTGAGACACCAGTGATGGGGCCCAAACCCTCTGAGCATTCTCCAGCCTTGGCCTTGCCTTGTCCCTGCTGCCTGCGTGGGCAGTGGTCCTGGAGAGCTCCATCTGCAGAGCCACCAGGTCCCCCTGCCCAGCCCTGCCAGCAGCGTGGCCATCACCCTGCCTGACCCTGCCCTGGCCATCTGGTGGCCCTGTCCCACCTCCCATCAGCCCAGGCACATCCCTGCACAGACCTGTGATTGTTAAATAACCCCACAATCTGGGATGTTCTGATTTATTGTACCGCTTCCCTGTCACACTCTGAAGTTTCTTTCCTGTTCCATAACACAAAATGCACTGCAGCAGTGAAGAGAGGAGCTGCTGTTTTTTGGCTCACAGATCACTGTGGCTCTGGCTCCCAGCTGAGCCTTTATTTCATTTTTAATTCTCCCAGTGGACACAGCAGAGCAAGAAGTTGGTGGGCTCTGCCCCCCCTGTGTCCCAAGGTGGCCCCAGGGCCACTGGAATTCAAGGGTGACAAGGTCTCTGAGATGACCCCAAGGTGTTAGAAAGTCTCTTTTTCCCAGCCAAAGAAGAAGATGGGATTCCTTGGCTCTGTTCTCAAGGTTGTTTATTTGCTCTTATCTAATACATTGTCTGTCTGTCCTGCTGAGATCTGTCTAGCAGGTTGGGTTAAGGCACACTGACCACCCTCAGGGCGGTGTTATCTTTTTATACTAAAAACTGGCTGTACTTTATTTACAATAATTTTCCAGTTCCTATCACCTATGTTAGACAGTCTGTCTCTCCTCTGAACCAATCCAGAAGTGCCACCATCACAGCAGAAGATGGAGGCTAAGAAGAAGGAGAAGAAGAACAGAACATGTCCAAGGATCCCAAGGAGGATCCTGTCCTGCCTGGCAGCCACGGGAAGGGGTTGGAGAGGCTCCCAGCTGCTGTGATGGTGATTTCCAGGCTAACAGTGACACCTCCTGTTTGCACAAAGTCCAGCCCAAAGCCTGGCATGCAGGAATGCAGTGCAGGTGCCAGCAGGAGCACGTGGGCTGATCACTGCTTACATCACTTTGTTTATATCCAGGAATCCCAAGTCCCCTTCAGGTGTGAGTGTGGCCTCACAGGGACAAACCCATCCCTGTGCATGGTGAGGGCTGGGCAGTGTTGGCAGAGGAAAGCCTGGAAAAGTGGGCATGAACTAAGGTGCTGGATGCAAACTGCTTCACAAAGAGTTCTTTGAATTGTGGTTTAGCATAGACAGGTAAAAACTTTGGTATGACAGCATTAAAGCTTTCACTTAGATGTGAAATGGATTTAAATCTTGGTTTCTCCCCTAAAAGCAACTTTAGAATCACAGAACACCCTGAGTTGGAAGGGACCCACAAGCATCATTGAAGTTCAGCTCCTTGCTTGTTATAATTTATGTCTTTATAATAAATTTCTTAATTACAATACACTATAAGCATTTCTTGGCCTATCAGCTTTAGCTTCTTCTGTCAAGTTTGAAGAATTTTCTACAAATCCATTTCCCACAAACATCCATCCCCTGAGGAGCCAAAATGGCTCCTGGCCCTGCATAGAACCAGCCAGGGGCCAGCCTGATCAATTGATTTCCAGAATCAAGAATTTAGATTGAACTGAAAATAGATTGAATTGAAAATAGATTGAATTTAGGATTGACTGTGCCAGTGGTCGCCCAACACCCAGGGGCTCCTAGAGATGGGATCTGACCAGCTGAAATTGAGGAGCTGCTTTCTCCACTGAGAGCTTTTCCCCCCACCCTTTTCTTTGTGAATTCCTCCTCACATCCTTCTTCCTCCCCACCTCTCCTTGCAGGCATCCAAGATGTCCTTGAAGGTGCAGACCAGCAACATCACCAACAAGAATGACCCCAAGTCCATCAACTCGCGGGTGTTCATCGGCAACCTGAACACGGCGGTGGTGAAGAAGTCGGATGTGGAGACCATCTTCTCCAAGTACGGCCGCGTGGTCGGCTGCTCCGTGCACAAGGGCTACGCCTTTGTGCAGTACTCCAACGAGCGGCACGCGCGCGCCGCCGTGCTGGGCGAGAATGGCCGCGTGCTGGCCGGCCAGAGCCTGGGTGAGTCACGGATGGAGCGAGGGAGGGATGGAGGGAGTGAAGGAGGGCCCTGGCCTGCTGCGGCCTGCAGCTCCAGGCTGGGCTGGGCTGGGCTTGGCCTTTATCTCCAGCAGCCCCTGTGAGGGCTGGGCTGGGCGCTGGGCTATGCTGTGGCCTTTTTCCCCAGTAGCCTGCTGGGTGGGCTCCGCTGTGTTTGTCCTGTGGCCATTTTCCCCAGTAGCCCCCTAGGCTGGCTGTCCTGTGGCCTTGTCCCCCAGTAGCCTGCTGGGTGAGGTGTCCTGTGGCCTTTCCCCCTAGCAGCCCCCTGGGTGGGCTGGTCAGTGGCCTTTTTCCCTGTAGCCCACTGTGTGGGCTGTGCTGTGGCCTTTTCCTCCAATAACCTACTGGGAAGGTTGTCCTGTGGCTACTTTTTCCCCAGTAGCCCACGAGAAGGGCTGTGCTGTGGCCTTTCCCCACAGTAAACTGCTGGGAGGGCCGTGCTGTGGCTGTGCTGTAGCCTTTTTCCCCAGTAGCCCAACAGGAGGGCTGTGCTGCGGCCATGTTCCCCATAGCCCCCTGGGCTGGCTGTCCTGTGGCCTTTTTCCCTAGCAGCCCTCTGGGTGGGGTGGGCTGTGCTGTGGCTGTCCTATGGCCTTTGTCTCCAGTAGCCCCCTGGATGGGCTGTGCTGTGGCCTTTTCCCCCATTTTTGGAAATGAAACTCAGGATAATTCCAATAAGGAGATAGTATTTTGGTGGTTGGGCTCTTTCTCCAAGCAGCTGACACGATGAGAGGATTGAATTCTGCTGGAATGCTGTTCTCCAGCCTGGTCAGACTGGGATGGTGGGTCTGCAGAGAGGGTCAGGGCTGACCCAGTGATAACCCAGCAGGGCCAGAGTGGCAAGGTAGGGTCAGCAGGATCCATGGCCAGGTACAGAGCTAGAGAACAGCATTGCAACAGCATCCCCAGGCTGCCAGCTTCCCTGTGGGATGGGATCAAAGGCATGTGTGACATTGTGGCCCAAAACCTCAGCTCTGGGCTGTGATTGGAGGAGCCAGACAGCAAAAGCAGAATTCTGGATCATCCCATGGCCTTGTCCTGGAACTGCTGGGGAAGAACAAGGGAGGGAAAGATTGCCTGGTATCAAAGACATGGACAGGACAAGGGGAATGGCTCCCACTGCCAGAGGACAGGGTTAGATGGGATATTGGGAAGGAATTGTTCCCTGTGAGGGTGCTGAGGCACTGGCATAGGGTGCCCAGAGCAGCTGTGGCTGCTCCTGGATCCCTGGCAGTGCCCAAGGCCAGGCTGGACAGGGCTGGGAGCACCCTGGGACAGTGGAAGGTGTCCCTGCCATGGCAGGGGATGGACTGAGATGGGCTTTAAGGACCCTTCCAACCCAACCCAGCTCATTCTGTGGTTTAGTGATTCCTTTCAGGAGCAGCCTCACCCTCAGCCTGTCAGGAGAGCAGATCTCCAGACCAGTAGATGTTAAATGAGAGAACTTCCCCCATGTCTGCACTGCTGTGGCATGAGAACCAACAAGCAAATCCCCCCAGCTGCAGCTTTGCTTTTTCAGATTGTTCTGAGGTGTCACCAGCTCCAAGCTGAGAACTGGAACTGGAGAGAGGATTTTTAATGAAAAATGGTGATTTCCAAGCCTGCTGCAGCAATGGGCACCCAGGAAAGCAATTTGCAGCCCATTCCCACCGTGCTGCTGGCACAGCCTGATGTGGGAATTTGTGCTGAGGCCATGCTGCTTCCTCTGAGGTTTATCCAGATACCAGAAACTTCTGCTCACTTCTCTCGGGCTCCAGAGAGTGGAGCTGCAGACCTGGCAGAGCTCAGCCTGCCAGGAACGCTTCCAGCCCAGATGTTGCCCACATGTGCAGCCTGAGATGGGATGGAGAGGGCCTGGGGGAGCCCAGGAGCTCCTTGTGGTGCTCCAGACAGAGGAGATGTGGCCAAGAGACAGGGAGTACCTGCTCACTTAGCTGAAGAGAGAGATGAAAGGTTTGCTGTGGAGAAAACCTCCTCTCAGAAAACCTCTGATCTCTGCTGGTCCCAAAGGCCTGGAATTCCAGAAGAAGGCAGAAGGAGTGTGTGATAGCTGGGTGTCCTGTTCATGTCCTGGACAAGATGCCAACTCAGCTGCCTTTGATCTGCCTGCCCCTCTTGACAGAGCCTGAAAGGCACCAAGGAGTTGCACAGCAAGGCCTGGGCAGTGGGAGTGTGTCCATGCCCTGCAGAGCTGTGTCCTGTGTGTGCAGCCTGTGCTCCTCCTGCTCAGCTCATGCAGCACTGCTGCAGCCTCCCTGTGCTCCTGCAGAGGATCTTCCAGGTTATACCCAAGTCAGCAAGATGTTCCTTTGGATCACTTTGTAGGCTCTGGATTTTGATGGGGTGTGGACTCAGCTGTCCACATTTCCTCATAAAATCCCTTCATAAAACATGAAAAACCAAAAGTTTTGAATGGCCTGATGTGCTCAAAGTTGGTTGGATGCCCCTTGAGGTGGAGGTAGCAGAAAGGAAAGCATCATTGAAGGAATTCCTCCCTGTGAGGGTGCTGAGGCCCTGGCACAGGGTGCCCAGAGCAGCTGGGGCTGCCCCTGGATCCCTGGCAGTGCCCAAGGCCAGGCTGGACAGGGCTGGGAGCACCCTGGGATGGTGGAAGGTGTCCCTGCCATGGCAGGGGTGGGATAGAATGGGATGGACTTTCAGGGAAGATTTCTTCCAACCCAAACCATGCTGGGGCCTTTTTTTCCCACCACCTCTCTGGTCCATCCCAAAGCTCCCGTGGGGCACTGGTCTCATGGAGCTGCAGGATGTGCCCATGGGTGGGACACTCTCAGCCTCTCGTTCTCTGGGAGGGATCAGGACCCTCAGGGCAGGTCAGGGCTCACCCCTGAGGACCAACACCTTCAGTGGGTGACCCAGCTGTGATGAATCTCCTGAACCCAGGCAGCCTTTTCCAGAAACACAGGGGTGGCTCCTCCCCTGTGAGATCAGTGGCCTCACACCAGCTGATGAAGAGGCTTCTTACCAACCCCATGGACTCAGCAGCTGCTCTTTTACTCCCTCACCTTCCACTACTTGGATTTTTGAAATATAAGAGGTTTTTACATAAATTCTCCTTTTTCTTTATTCCTGCCGTGTCTCACCTTCCACTACTTGGATTTTTAAAATATGAGGGTTTTTAATATAAATTCTCCTTTCTCTTTATCCCTGCCATATCTGAGGGCCATGGTTTCATAGTGGACTTGCCAGTGCTGGTCCACATGAGGAAATCCTGTCTTGCTCAGCTCAGATCTGACCTGCCCAGGGGTCTGGCACCTCTTCATGCACACAGGACCTGAAGAACCAGCAGGGTTTAGGGCTGATTGGGAAGGCAGTTGGGGCATTTGCCATCACTCACCTCTCTGAGTTCTGGCTCCACACCCAGTGTTGGATTGCCAGGCTCTCAGCAGCTCCATGGAATTGGCTGTGTCACTTTATTCTCACATCAGAAGCACGTTTGGCACCAAGGCCAAGGAGTGACAATCCCTCAGGGGATCAGAGGAGCTCATTCTCCCCTCCCCTGGCAGAAGATGCTGCCCCAAGATCAGCTCAGGCAGGGGCACCATGCAGAGTTTAACAGAGCCAGACCCACAGCAGTGCCCAGCTGGCAGTGCCCAGCATTCCTGGTTATTCCCAGAGGATCCAGGGGTGCATGCTCAGCAGTCAGCACCCTGCAGCAGGTCTGGATGTTGCCTTACCACCCGGAATTCTCCCAGGAAAGCTGTCCTGGGTCTGTGTGTGTGGACAGGACCATGTGCAGGGTGCTGACTGCTCAGGGAATGGTGAGTGGCTCTGGGAAGGAAAAGGAGGAGGTTTGCCAAATGCAGGGTTTGTTCACCTTCCTGTGGAACCCCAGCTGTGCCAGAGGCAGGTGGCAGTGGGTGGGGGAGCTCATTTCTCTGTGGCAGAGCTGTGTGCGTCACCCCAGCTCCCCGGGGGTGCAGATGGAGATGGGCAGGGATGTGCCATGTCACAGCTGCGTGTCCCTTCCTTGCAGACATCAACATGGCCGGGGAGCCCAAACCCAACAGACCCAAAGGGCTGAAGAGAGCAGCCTCTGCCTTGTACAGGTAGGTGTTCACCACAGTGTTGAGTCTGGGCTGGGGTTTGCCCTCCAGCACCCCCAACCCCTGCCCTGAGCTCCCTGCTGCCTGCCCCCAGCAGCCTGGGCATTGCTGCACACGCAGAACTGCTCACAGGGCTCCTTTCCCTGTCAGTGCCCCTGGGGCTGGACAATGCCTGTGGTGGTGTGGGAGATCTGCTGGGCATGGCCCCACCTGTGCAGGGGTTGGAGAAGGGTGGGCAGAGGAGGGGGAGCAAGAGGAGCAACCTCTGGAGCCAGGGAGCAGGAGTGGGCACAGAGGTGCTGGGTGGGGGGGAAAGAGGAGAAGGGAAGAAAGTGGGAAGCCCTTGAGGTGCCAAATGGAGGTGAACCAAGGAGGAAGTCCCAAGGGAGCCTGTTCTGAGGAGCACAGCCCAGGGATCAAGGGAACAGGAGGGGCAGGTGGGACATGGAGAGGTCTGTGGCACATGGGGTGTGTTACAGATGCCAGTGAGCCCTCAGCTCAAGAGAATTTACCATCATTTCCACAAGAGGTGAAGATTTTCATTTAAGCTTCAGACTCTGGAGTCGGGAATGCAGGAGAAACTCATTAAGTTCTTGCTTCTGGTTGCAGAAGGGGAAACTTAAAAGGTCTATCAGGAGTGCCCAAAACCAAATAACAAGGTCCTCAAATGTCTTTTATGTATAAATTGTCATGATTTTGATGCCAGTCTCATGGTGAGGAGACCAAGGGGCTGAGTAAGGAGTTGGAAGGTGTGAGGTTGCGAGGAAAAGACTAAAATCAGTATTGGGGCTATAGGTGGATGTAGCAAAAGGGGAAATCATGAGAGAACTGGAGATTTTTCCAGAAAAAGAAGAAAAAGGTGTGAGGGGCAAAGAGGACCTTGTGATTCAGACTCAGCCGCGTGGTCCTGCACTGGTGTGGTGTGGAATGGTAAATCCTGGTTGGAAAATGCAGCTCTGGCACAGCCAGACCCCCAGAGCCCCAGCAGCCTCCCACCACCCACAGGGCATCCCCAGATTCCTTGCAGGAGCCTCTCAGCCAAGCTCCCCCTGGGCAGCTTTCAGGCACATTTCTCTCCCCATCCTTTGGGCCCTCCTAAGATGTTGTCTTGGTTTGGAAAGCCAGGTGCCTGCTAAGGAAGGCAGGAGCCTCCCCTGAAATGGAGAATGTAAACCCTCCCCACCCCTCCAAATTGCTATAAATTTTAAATTAAGGGGCTCTCAGGCAAAAAATATGGGAGCAGGAAACTACAATTCTTTAATAGGGAAGAAAAAAATAAAATTATTAAATAAACAATGCAGTACACTAGAACAACACAGGCAGAGTCAGAACCCAACCTGACACCCTGTGGGTCAGGCTGTTGGCAGCAGTCCCATTGGAATTGTGGCTCAGCCCTCCTGCAGTGTCAGGGCTGGTTCTGCTGGAGCAGGGATCCTGTAGAGAAGGATGTATTCTTCTTCTAAAGATCCAGTGGAAGGAGAGGCAGCTGCTGTTCCTCTGGGGAATCCCGTGGAGAAGCCGTGCTGGTGTCTCAAAAACCTCTGGATTATATCTGGGTTGGAATGCTTGGCTCCTCCCTCTGGGCGGAGCATTTCACAATAGGATGCTGTAGTTCAGCCATGCAGGGACATTCAACAGCTGTTATCAGCAATGTCCCCTCCCAAGGGAGGTGTGAATGTGGTCACTCAGAGAGAGAGATAAGGCAAACTGCCTACTTGACAAAGATAATCTGCCATACAGATGGTAATGGAAAACATCTTGCATTGCAATCTTCAACAACGTGGCTCTCTGGGCTCCCAGGGGATTCCAGCTGAGGGGAGGGAGGTGGGAGCAGAGCTGACACCAATCCTGCAGTTCAGCTCCACTGTGGGCTGCTCACGTGGGGCTGGCGCCATCACACACATCATCTCCTTCCATACATCTTGCACTAATGAGCTTTTCATTTACTGCTCAGCCCTGCCTGCAGCACTAATCCCTTCCTCTGCAATGACCAATATTTCAGACTTCAGACTGCTGAGAGAGATGTTTGCTCCCTCCCACAAATATGGAAATGCTAAAATATGGGCCAGAGAACTGCACTGCTCCTGTTCCCAGCAATATTTCATCCCAAACTGGCTGTCAGATTAAAACTTTGCCATCTGGACTGGCAGAACTTAGGATATCTCCTGGAAAACAGGGATCCCAGGTTTGCAGCGAGCTGTGCTTACAGCTTCCCAAGCCACCATCAATTTTGCTAAATGTTAGACTTCAAAAAATCACAGCACAGTAATTTATAGAAGTGCTGTGTTAAACAGAGCAGAGGATTTTTCCAAAGGCTGGCTTTTGCTTTGCCTCATTCCAAGTCTGCATGGGAGGGTTGAGGGGAAGGCAAGGCAAGGAAAATTCCATTTTGAACATACAAGAAGCAGCATTTGTGACATTTTTACCTATCCACCAGCCTAGGTGGGTGTCCAGGTGTTAAACAGAAATCCTTGGGGGTTGTAGGCTCCCATCCACCTCCACCCAGGCTCGTGCCGCCATCCGTTTTCCCAGGTGTCTCCACACGAGGCACCTTCACTTCCTACAGAGCCTTGCTGCCATCACTGCTCTCCCCCATCTCTGGGGCTCCCTCCCTTTGTCACTCCCAGAGCATCCCTTTGCACAGGGCAGGTCCCTGGATGCTCCTGCCTGGCACCCTGGCCATCCCCACAGACCCTGCTGTCACTGTGTCCCCAGGGAGTCACTCACTGCCTCTCAAAATCTCCAAATCTCCCTTCTGACAACATTTTTTTTTTTTGTCTGCACGGCAAATGTCTGGACAGGATTTCCTGGGGCATTTGGGGCCACGTTCAGGTCAGTGCCAGAGATGCCACCCAGGGGCTGTCAGCTGGCTGGGAAGGGAATTTGGCTCTGCCAGTGCCACTCTGGGCTTTTGGAGGCACAAATCCCTGCCCTGCCCTGCAGAGCTGGGGCTAAAGCTGCTCCATGGCCACAAGGACAGAGAGGACAGCCCAAGCAAGAGCTGCTGGGTGTCTGTCTGCAGCTCAGTGGCCCCAGGAGGGGTGTCTGAAGTGGTGGCAGGGACAAAGCACTGCTGACTGATGTCACAGCCCATGAGCCCTGGCATCCATCCCCTGCTACACCCAGAGCTGGTGTCAGCCCCTCCCCAAACGCCCCTCCCAGGCCCTGCTGCTGGGGCAGTGACATCCCAGTGCCAAATGCACTTGGACAGGGCTGAGAGCAGCCCCGGGGCAGAGCGGGAGGTGAGCACTGATGTCCCAGCCTAGAGCAGCCCCAACACTTTGGGTTCATCCCACGTTCTTTATTTCCCCCTGCCCTGACTGTGTGCAGGAGGAAGGGATCTCACACAGCTCCACAAGATGTGTTTGATCAGTGCCACATTTTCCAAGCAGCTTTCCACTGCAGTAATGCCATGACAGAAGGGTGGGAGCTGAGCTGAGCTCACCATAGCACTCATGATCAGCAATACCAGGCAGGAATTAAAGCACAGATGCTCAAATGCACATTTGCTGTTCAGGTCCAGGCTCAGAAGTGGCCCCACAAATGTGGTGGAAAAGCAGCACATGCAAACAATCACCCCTCAGTTATCAACAGCTGCATTTTGAACCTGAGGCAGTGGAATGTTGGATTGCTAAAGGCCAGCAAAGCAGAGGCAATGCCTCTCAATCAGGAGGTGGAAGCAGGGTGTTCTTGAAGCCTTCCTGCTCTCCAGCCTTTCACTCTGGTTGTCCCTGCTTTATTCTGAAAGGGTGCAATGTCACCAGCTGATTGAAAAACAGCAAAAACTATTCCTGTACACAGACAGAGCTGCCAGGTAACTGAGGAATGATCCCTCGGCCTCAGGATGGTTTATCCTACATGCAGTGGAATTTTCAGGATCAATCACCCCTAAAAGCTCTCCCTTTCACCAGCTTTTGTCCTGGATTCATCCTGGCAGACCTGCCTTGTGCTCAAAGCCTGAGTGATACTGCTAGGGGATTCCAGGGGTGCTGCTAAAACCATCCAGCCCTGCCTCCCTGCATCATCTGTTAAGCTGTGAGTGACTGCTGAGTTAGAGCAGGGTCACACAGCCACAGGCTGCCCAAATCCCTCATTCCAGCCCCTGCCTTCCTTGAGGGCTGCCCCACGGTCAGCAGGGATCCAAGCAGCCCTGCAGAGGCTGGGTTCGTGTTTTGGGAGGTCAGGACCAGCTCTCTGGGATAATTGTGCCCCCATTTCCTTTTGAAAAAGTGGAAATGTCTCCAATCCCCTAAAGATCCAGGGCCAGGGCAGGAGAAGCCCTCACCCTTGGGGTGGTTTTGCACCCAGAGATGCTCTGGGGCCCCTGCCCTGCAGTGCAGGCATGGTGTGCCCCCCTCAGTCCCTCTGGGATGCCCTGCAGATGTGCCAGGGGTGATTCCCACCAGGAGAACACAGGCATGGCCAGCTCTGCTCCACATCCCATGGAAATGGGCAATAACACAGAGCAGTAACATCAACGGGGCTCATTGGCATTTCACCCAGCAGATTGACTGCTCTGGGAAAAGGCTTCACCTGGGCTCTTGGGCATCTCTGTCCTTCTCCAGCTCTTCTCCAGCCTTCTCCAGGTGGGATCTGCAGGTATCTGAGGCTGAGCTTCATCCCATTGGTGCTGGAGCCAAGCCCAGGAGCAGGGCAGAGGTGCCCAAACACCTGAGGGCAGGATCAGTGCTGGTGATGGAGGTGCCCACCCCACTCAGGGCTGGTCCCTTGTTCCCAGGTGCCAGGCTGTGCCCAGGGCAGTGCTGGCAGCAGCAGGGCACTGCTGTGTGCTGGGGCTGCAGCTCCTCTCCATCCCCACAGCCCCATGGAGCTGCCCCTGTGCTGATCCCACAGCTCTGCCAGGGAGCAAAGGCTTGGAGGAGAAGCTGGCTCTGACCAGGAGTGTAAATTGGGGTCAGGAAAAAGGAATTTGGGTGTCTCCGAATTTTGCCCAACACCTCCAAGCTTTGTATTCTTTATGAACAAATGCTCCAAAGCTGCCTCATGGTCTCCAAGCCAGAGAGAGCTGCCCAGCAGGAGCAGCTCCTCATGGAGGTGATGCCTCCGGGAGCTGGAACAGAGGCTGGATGGAGTTCAGAGCAATAAAGTGGAGATTTATTGAGGTGCCTTCAAAGGCCACACCCTGGCAGTACCTGGATGGCTCCAAGATGGGAACAAAAGAGAGCTTGGCCATGAGATCTCACATTTTTATAATTTTTAGTCCATTTGCATACAGGAGTTCACTGCCCAATTAATAGCTTCAAATGATGAAGTTTCATCCTCCTTGCTTGCTTGCCCACCCTCCTCTTCTCACATTGTTGATGCTTTGGGCCTGAAGTTTGAAGGGATTGTCCTTGAGTCTCCAGCTAGAATAGGATTGTTTGTGAAACGATCCCAGTAACATTAATATCAAGCTAAAAGCTGCACACCAAAACAGAACAGAAAAACTTAAACCAAAGGTATCAGTTTATCCCCATTCCTACAGGATTGTTTTGTCTCCACCACCCCATGAAAAGATCCCAGTAACGTTAATATAAAGCTAAAAGCTGCACACCAAAACAGAACAGAAAAAATTAAAACCCAAGGTATCAGAGAGAGTTTGTGCTGTGGATGAAGGCTCTGCTTCATCCCACTGGGAGCCCTGGAGCCACAGGCAAATCCCACTGGCTCTTGCCTGGGACTGGGGATAACACTGGCTGTGCTGGAGAGAGCCAGAAGCACTTCACCAGAGCCTGTCAGGATTGAAAATATTACAAAATTACAGCAATTTCATTTGAGTTGCATCTAAGGAGGGGGAAAAATTGAAGAGGGAGAGTGTAACAGCGTAGAAGCATCCTACTTCAATTTTCCTTTCAAATGGCTTCCTATTTTTGATGGTATTTTGTATTTATTGGATTCAAACAGACCTGGAGTCAAACATCCTCAGTGATCAAAGTGAATTGGCAGGCTGAGGGGAGCTATTTTCTTGGAGGGTTTTTGTATCTCCAGGTTTCACCTTGGGTTAGAACAAAAATCCAGTTACCCATCATGAAAAGCTCCATGGCAGTGCCTCATTCTGTGATCTCCATCCCCTCAGCCCCACAAACAGCTGGGTTCATTCCAGCAACAGCTGCCCTGGGAGGAATTGCCTTTCCCTTTCAATCCAGAGAGGGAATAAACAAACACAGATGAGGCAGAGGTTGGGACAGAGGCTGTGGGATGTTCCTGTCTCCTCTGAGCCCAGCAGGAATGTTGGCTACAACTCGGCTCAGAAGGGGAGGGCCTGAAAAGAATCTGGAATTCATCTGTCAAAAAAGGTTCTTTTGCACCATGCAGTGGCATCTGGGAGGGCTGTGGTGATCACAGCTCTGCAGTCACATCTCCCCAGCAGTCTCCTTGCTCAGCAGTGAGGCCCTGCAGTGCCCATCCCATGGAATGGCACAGGCAGCAGCTGCTCAGGGATAAGGCATTATGGAATATCTCCTCACTGAAGTCCCCAGAGCAGGAGGTGCCACCTCCTTGTCCTTAATTCTGGCACCAGCTCTGGCCCCAAAGCAGCTCTGGTGTCTCCAGCCATGCTCAGGTCCCCTCTATGCACAGGCTGGGTCTCCAGATGTTGCCACAGGGATCTGGGGAACCCAAGGAGGGTAGAAAAATCATCTTTCAGAAACCAGCCTGTGAAAAACACCAATCACTTGTTAAAATTTTTAAAGTTTAATAGTAGTAAAATAGTTATAAAAATAGCAATGTAATTAGAGTAATAAAAATTTTGGACAATTAGAATTTAAGACAATATGAAACAATAGAAACAAAGAGTTATGGACAGTCTGGGTACCTTTTTCTGGACAGCATAAGCCCAAAAAAGGACCCATGTTAACAGAGGATTAACCCTTAAAAGCAACAGCCTGTTGCATATTCATACTCCTCATACATGATGCATAAATTCCATTCAAACACAGGATTCTGTCTGGGCAGCGTCAGCTTTTTCCTCTGAATCCTGACGGCATCTTCAGGGCTGAGCAAGGTGGGAAGAAGTTCGGTTCTTCTCATAATGGAGCAATAAATTCTTTTTCTCTGAAACATTTAGGTGTTCTGTGGCTGCCATCTGGTGCAAGTACCTCTTTTCTTTCTTAAAAAAAAATCCCACATACATAGTTCCTATTTTAACTACAAAAGTTATCTTTTAAGTACAAAACTACATTTACCATACTATTAAAATGTTAATACAGCACTACTAACCAATACAACATAATACGTACAGTAAATATCTGTGTAGAACCATAAGCTCGATGCCACAACAGGCAGGACAGAGCTCCTGGAATTCCTGGTCCAAGCCACACGTCCCACCAGCCAGCCCAGTCAGCCACGTTGTTGTTGCCATTGTCAGAGATGCAGGAGCCCCGATAAACTCTCACTGCACTCCTGAGGGTCATCCTGCCCTGTCCCCTGGCCCTCTGTCCCTCTGCTCAGCCCTTCCCTCTCCCCATCCATCTCTCATTCTTTTCAGCCACTTCCAAGAGGCAGGACAGGCTTTGGTTTTTAGGGCTGCATTCTGTTTGTGCAGAGCAGAGAGGAGACCACCAGCACCACATCTGAATTAGCCATTAATTGAGTGTTAATTGAGTGTTAATGAGCTTAGCACACCAGAGAAGGGTTCAGCTGGGGCAGCTGCTCTCAGTGTGTTGGGTGAAACCTCCTGATTTGTGCTGCCTTGTGAAACACCAGCTGCAGCAAGGGGGAAAGTGTTGGTGACCAGGGAGTAGGGAATGCTCCTACTTTGGGTTAAAATGCAGCTGCAGCAAGGGGGAAAGTGTTACTGGGTGTCCAGGAGTGGACAGTGCTCCTGCGTTGGGTTAAAATGCATCTCAAGCTTAAGAAAACAGGACGTGGGCATTGTCTGCCTGGGGGGAGAGAGGTTAAATCAATAAATATCCCCATAAATATCCAATTTGTCCCGACTTTTCTCCACACACATCTTCTTGCTCCTCCTTGAGATAAGCAGGTTAACACCCTCTGCCAACACCACCCTCCTCTGCCTTCAGCCCCCCAGTCTTCCTCCCTGCAGCCAGGAGGGTCCCTCATGCATTTATTTATCCTCGATGGCCCAGCAGGCAGTGAGGGAGCAGCAATAATGAGTTCCCAGCACTAATTAACCCTGACTGTCTCTGCAGTGGCTACGACTTCGACTATGACTATTACAGAGACGACTTCTACGACAGGTGAGACCCAGCCCGAGGGGCTCTGTGGGGTGGGGGCAGGAGGGATTTGGGGTGTCAGGAAAATTAATCCACAAACACCAGAGGTTTATGTCCAAAAAGGAGACAGAGGAATCCTTTTATTTTATTCCAATAAAGGGAGAGGCCATGGGGCATTCCCCTGGGGTCTCTCTAGTTTTTGGAGGACTCAGCCTCCTTTTTATCCCAATTTCCCAGCCACATTTCCCTTCTCTCTTTCCCCATTGGCTGAGGTACTTGGGAGTTTCAGACTGAAACACCTCATACCAAAGATTTCCCTCTCATATATCACCCTCCCTTTTGATCTTCAATTCTTATGGAATTTAGGGGTTTTCCTTCCCCATTGTTTCTTTCATCTTTCAATATCCAATTTCATTTATCAGCAAACCTGCAGTTTATTTGTAAAAGCAAATATCTTTTTCCATTCATCAATCAGTGGAATCCTTCCCATTGTTTCTTTTATCTCCCAGTGCTGGTTTTATCTACCAACAAACCCACAGCTTGTTTGGAAAGACAAATCTGCTATTCCTCTCAGGGGGCTGGAGGGATTTGGGTGCAGGGGGGATTTGGATGCAGGAAGGGTTTGGGGGCAGGGGGGGTTTGGGTGAAATGAGGGATTTAGGGACAGGAGAGGTTTTGGGTGTAAGGAGGGGTTTGGGAGCTGAAGGGATTTGGGGGCGGGGGGGGTTGGGGGGAGAGAGGATTTGGGTGCAAGGAGGGATTTAGGGGCAGGAGGAATTTGGAGGGCATGAGGAATTTGGGGGCAGGAGGGATTTGGAGTCAGGGTGTCCAGCCCAGCCTGTGGGGTGCCATCCCATGGCCCCAATCCCCAGGATGGCCGCTCGGCAGGGCCGGGGCACCGCTCGGCAGGGCTGGGACACCGCTCGGCAGGGCTGCCCCGGCGCCAGCTGCCTCCCCTCCCCTGGTTTCCCCTCAGGATTTTCGAGTACCGGGGCCGGGTGTCGCCGGTGCCGCGGGTGGTGCCCGTGAAGCGGCCGCGCGTCTCCATCCCGCTGGTGCGGCGCGTCAAGGCCTCGCTGCCCGTCAAGCTGTTCGCCCGGTCGGCCATCGCCAACAGCTCGGCCAAGATCAAGTGTGAGTGTGGGCCAGGGCAGGGGACAGCGCGGGGAGCTCCAAAAACACCTCAGAACGGCTGGCAACAGCGGACCTGCTGTGGGGGTGCACATGGGGAAGGCGATGAGACGGGGATTCAGTGTGCTGGTCAAAGAATCCGAATTTATTGTGGGGTATAACTGCTTAAATACTTAATCTACTCCAGCCACTAAAGGGCTCAGGCTTCACGAGGAACAAAAACACCTCAGAACGGCTGAGAACAGCAACACCGCTGTGGGGCTGCACCTGGGGAAGGCACGGTGCCAGAGATGGACAGAGAGAGAGGGGATTCAGGCTGGTCAAAGAATCCGAATTTATTGTGGGGTAAAGCTGCTTGCATATTCTATTCCGGCCACTAAAAGGCTCAGGCTTCATGGGAAGATCCCAAAACCACCTCAGAATGGCTGGGAACAGCAGCCCTGCTGCAGAGGTGCTCCTGGGGAAGGTGCAGTGTCAGCAGTGAGATGGGGATTCAGTGTGCTGGTCAAAGAATCTGAATTTATTGTGGGGTAAAGCTGCTTGTATATTCTATTCCAGCCACTAAAAGGTTCAGGTTTCATGGGAAGCTCCCAAAAACACCTCAGAGTGGCTGGGAACAGCAGCCCCGCTGCAAAGTGCACCTGGGGAAGGCGATGAGACAGCGATTCAGTGTTCTGGTTGTGAAAAATGCCAGTCGCCTGTTTTTATAATTTTAAAAGTTTAATAGTAGTAAAATGATTATAAAAATAGCAATGTAATTAGAGTTATAAAAACTTTGGACAATTAGGATTAGGACAGTATGAGACAATAGAAACAAAGAGTTACAGACAGTCCGAGTACCTTTTTCTGGGCAAAATAGGCCTGAAAAAGGACCCACGTTAACAGAGGATTAACCCTTAAAAGTAATAACCTGTTGCATATTCATACACCTCACACATGATGCATAAATTCCATTCAAACACAGGATTCTGTCTGGTCAGTGTCAACTTCTTCCTCTTAATCCTGATGGTGTCTTCAGGGCTGAGCAAAGCAGGAAAAAGTTCATTTCTTCTGATAAGAGAACAATATATTCTTTTTCTCTGAAAGATTTAGGTGTCCTGTGGCTGCTATCTCAGTGAGAGTCCTTTCTTTAGGGAAAAAAGTATCCTACATAGCATAGTTTCTATTTTAACCTTATGTTATAACGTAAAATTATATTTAACACATGACTTAAGAAAATTATTACAGCATTACTTTCTAACATAACACATATAATATTAATTTTAGTATTTGCAAAAAGCCAGTCATAAAATATGCATTTTTCACACTGGTCAAAGAATCTGAATTTATTGTGGGGTACAAGTGCTTATATATTCGACTCCAGCCATTAGAAAGCTCAAGCTTTATAAACTAAAAATATCCCTGATGGCAGCTGCATTACTGGATTTAGAAAGGCTGCTAGAAGTGTAATTGTACCAAAAGGTTTGATTCTTATTCACAGGGTGATAGAGAGAAACGTTTTTAAAGTTTTAGACTGATTTCTTCCCATGTATTTAAAATTGACATAAAAATCCAATTTCACAGAATGCAGGAGCTCTTCTCCTTGGGGTTCCAGGGGTGTTTGGGGAAGGTAAAGGATCCAATTTGATATGATTTGATTTGCTTTCAAAAAATTTTAGTGTAAACATTAGTGTAAAGTTCTGGAGGAGCTGTGGTGCAGGTACAGCTTGGGGTCAGGCTCTGCAGCCTGCTTGGACACAGCACCCCAGGCTCTTTTGGGAGCAGCTTCCCTGCCAGTTCCCAGCCTGGGCTTCTCCCTCATTTTCCTGCCTGCTGAGGGAGCTGCCCTGGGCAGGGTGTGGGGTGGGCTTGCTCTGCAGGGTGCTGAGTGCCTTCCTGTCCTTCCTTCCTCCCCCCAGTGAAGAGCAGCGAGCTGCAGACAATCAAAACGGAGCTGACACAGATCAAATCCAACATCGACGCTCTCCTGGGCCGGCTGGAGCAGATTGCTGAGGAGCAGAAGCTCTCTGCAGGTCAGTGGGGGCGGGGATGCCTCGGGGCTGGCCTTGGGCATCACGCATTCCTCCAGGCTCTGACAGGGAAGTGTCAACCCCCAGGTTCCAGGGTAGAATCACAGGCCAAAATTACACACCAAAATTCCTGAAATTGCAGAGTTGGGGTTTAAAATGATGAGATTTTTTTTTCTTGTGTCCTTTTTTTTTTAGCTTGTATTTTTTTAGTTTGCTTTTTTTGTTCTACTATTCTGTTTTACTCTTCATATGCTATAATTTTCCTTTCCTTTCCTTTCCTTTCCTTTCCTTTCCTTTCCTTTCCTTTCCTTTCCTTTCCTTTCCTTTCCTTTCCTTTCCTTTCCTTTCCTTTCCTTTCCTTTCCTTTCCTTTCCTTTCCTTGAAATTTCCTTGAAATTTCCTTGAAATTTCCTTGAAATTTCCTTGAAATTTCCTTGAAATTTCCTTTCCTTGAAATTTCCTTGAAATTTCCTTTCCTTGAAATTTCCTTGAAATTTCCTTTCCTTGAAATTTCCTTGAAATTTCCTTTCCTTGAAATTTCCTTTCCTTGAAATTTCCTTGAAATTTCCTTTCCTTTCCTTGAAATTTCCTTTCCTTTCCTTGAAATTTCCTTTCCTTGAAATTTCCTTTCCTTTCCTTGAAATTTCCTTTCCCTGAAATTTCCTTTCCCTGAAATTTCCTTTCCTTGAAATTTCCTTTCCTTTCCTTGAAATTTCCTTTCCTTTCCTTTCCTTGAAATTTCCTTGAAATTTCCTTTCCTTTCCTTTCCTTGAAATTTCCTTTCCTTTCCTTGAAATTTCCTTTCCTTTCCTTGAAATTTCCTTGAAATTTCCTTTCCTTTCCTTGAAATTTCCTTTCCTTGAAATTTCCTTTCCTTGAAATTTCCTTTCCTTTCCTTGAACTTTCCTTTCCTTTCCTTGAAATTTCCTTTCCTTTCCTTGAACTTTCCTTTCCTTTCCTTGAAATTTCCTTGAAATTTCCTTTCCTATTTTTCCTTCCCTATTTTTCCTATTCATTTCCTATCCTATTTCTATTTTATCCTCTTCTATCCCATGTCCTACCCATATCCTATCTTACCCTTTCCTATCCCTTTTCCTATCACTGTCCCATCCATATTTCTACCCCTATCCCAATCCCTATCCTATTCTTATCCCCATCCCTATCCCTATTCCTATTTCCCCTATCCTATCCTTGTCTCTATCCCTATCCCTATTCCTGGCTCCCACCATCCTGCTGGGGGATCTAGAACCTTCTCTGCCCTCTCCATGGTGTCCCAGGCTTCCTCCTCAAAATCAGCAGAACTCCCCATGGCAGGAAGCATTCCCACCATTATTATTTCCCCCCATCCCAGTGGATGTGGGGTTCTCTGGCCTGAGGTCAGCCTGTGTCCCTGTTCCCATCCCTGACTCGGTGTCAGTCTGTGGCTCCAGTTGCCAGCCCTGATTTGGGGTCAGGCTGTGGCCCTTGTTGCCATCCCTGGCCCAGGGTCAGTCTGTCCCCATTCCCCATCCCTGGCCCAGGGTCAGTCTGTCCCCATTCCCCATCCCTGGCCCAGGGTCAGGCTGTCCCCATTCCCCATCCCTGACCCAGGGTCAGTCTGTCCCCATTCCCCATCCCTGGCCCAGGGTCAGTCTGTCCCCATTCCCCATCCCTGGCCCAGGGTCAGGCTGTCCCCATTCCCCATCCCTGACAGGGCCATTGTCCCCACAGAGGCCCGCAAGAAGGTGGAGAGCAGCAAGAGCGAGGTGTCCCAGGAGGACACGGCCTCCGAGGCCGAGGCCACCGCGGAGGAGCCGCTCAACGGGGACGAGGGCGAGGAGGAGGGGCTGGCACGGGAGGAGTGTGAAGATGAACTGGTAAGGGAGCTTGGGCATTGCATCCCTGCAGCAAAGGAGGGGGACACAGCTTTATTGGAACTTGCCACATCCACAGGAAAAGTGGTTTTTCCATCCTCCAAAGAAATTGCAGTATTTAAATCTGATTGTTGTCCCAGGTTGTTCTTCCAAGCCTGCAGAAGCACTGCCCTTGCAAACACATGTGGAGGTGCTGAAGAAACATGGTTGGCTCTTGAAATTCAGACATTTATCCTTGATTTCACAGCTAGGAGTGGTTTAAACCAATTCACTCTGCTCCCAAGTGATTCTTAGCTGGATTTAAACACATCACAAGGACAGGCTGGGTTAGATAAGCTGCATTTGCAGTGCCCTTGCAGCTGACCAGACATTCACAGAGTAACAGGAGGGTTTGGATTGGAAGGAACCTTAGAGCACTTCTCATTCCACCCCCTGCTATGGCAGGGACACCTTCCCCTGTCCCAGGCTGCTCCAAGCCCTGTCCAACCTGGCCTTGGGCACTGCCAGGGGCAGCCACAGCTGCTCTGGGCACCTGTGCCAGGGCCTGCCCACCCTCACAGGGAGGAATTCCTTCCCAATATCCCATCCATCCCTGCCCTGGCAATATGAAGCCATTCCCCTTGTCCTGTCTCTCCAGGCCCTTGTCCAAAGTCCTTCTCAGAGGCACTTGTCCCATGGCACAAGCCAAGGTCTGACCCCAGCCCCGTGCTCCTAGTCCTGCCCCAAACAGGGGTGTTCCTGGTGAGCCTAGAGACAAATGTATGCATCTGGATGGGAGCCCAGTGTTTGGGTACAGAACAGGCACTGTGGTAACACTGGCAGCACTGTCATTTATCCCAAACCAAACCCTGCTGAGAACAGGATCAGCTCCAGATCCAGGCTGAGGGCAGCAGGGTAGAAGGACATGACCTGCCCTGAGTGGCCCCCAGGAACAGCTCCAGTCCCTCCCCAGCCCAGCACTGGTGGCAGCAGAAGTGAGGATGGAGCTGAACATGCCTTCCTCTTCCTCACCCCCCATCCCTGGGTGCTCACACTGCACATCCACAGCCTTAAACTGCTCCAGCTCCAAACACTCCCAGCTGGGTTGGGCTCTCCTGCCCAACTGGGTGAGGGCTCTCAACAGGGTCCTTGAGCTGTTCCAGGGCTGGAGGGGAGAGGTCACTCCAGGCACTGGGAAGAAGAAGGGCACAAGCTGTGTCAGGAAAAGGAAGGCCAGGCTTGAATTACATCAGGGCAAACAGATGGTAGGCATTAGAGGGAAACTTGCTGATGTTAATGATGATAAAGAATCACACAGCCTGTCAACAAAAAATGTGCACTCCTCTGCCTTTGCAGGGGTAAGAAAACACTGGAGGGACATCTGCTGGCAGTGGTTTGGGAAGAGCTGGTCCTCATTAAGAGGAGAAGAAAAAGATGACTGTTTCACCTCACATCTCTATTTTCTGGAACTCCCTGGTCCTGATGTGGCATCAACACCAGAAATGTTCCACTGCCAGCCTCAGACAGGCTCCTGAGTGCTGTGGATGGTCAGGGCAGTGTGTGCAGCTCACAGCACAGCTCACAGCACTGAGCAGTTCCTGGAGTTACTCCTTTATCCCACACCCCAGTGTGGCTGTCACCATGGACATGGCACCCACATGGGGTCCCTAAAATCCCTTTGGCTCTGAGGGGCAGGGGGGTGGCAGGAGAAGAGCCAGAGGTCACTCAGAGCTGAGGGAGTTTATTGAGTTCTGAGCCATAAATTTGGGTATGGAAAATTCAGAGTAAGTGCAGCTGGATTGGTGATCAGTACTATTTACTACACTTAGTAGGGGATACAAAGATTATTGTGTGTTAAATGTATTACATGTGCAAAAAATGTCACCTGCCAGCCCATCAATGCCTGGTGTCAGCTGAGGGGTGTCTTGGGGGATGGCCCTGCTCAAGGGGAGATCCCTGCTCATAGATAGCTGCTCTGGAGGGAAAGCTGAAGGACTCCTGATGTGTTCAGGTATTTACAACACACTGTGATTGATTTGCAGTCAGATTTTCTTCTGGTTTCCTGCAGTTTTGGTCATTTATCTGCCCAGTCTGCATCTAAACAGTTTTTGGGGTTGGTGCTGGGTGCCCCCTGAAAGTCTCACACCAGAGGGGTCTGGATGTCCTGGCGTCCTTGGCCTCCAGAGACATCTCACATGGGATTTTACCAGGCAGATCCCTGAACAGCCCCAAATCTGCTCTCTCAGGTTCAGGGGTGTGATCCTGCTGTTGGTGTTGGTCACTTCTCTGGGGTACTCAGGTTCACAGTCCCATGGCTCTGCAGCCAAGGCTTCTCTCCACCTTCACATCCCTGACCAGGTGTTCTTGGCCATCAGGAACCAGAACAAAGCCTCCCCTGCTCAGCTGGGCAGAGCTTACTCTGGATGCTGTCCCAAAGCCTTTGTTTCTTGCTCCAGCCCTGCCCCTTCCCCAGTGCCAGGGGTGCAGGTTCCCCAGGGGTCTGTGCCCCAGTGGTGTGCAGGGGGTGCCTGCCACGGTGTCACAGCTGGGTGTCACCCTGGTCCTCCCCCACAGGAGGAGGATCCCAGCCCATTCATCCCAAGGCACCCTGAGCAAGGCCACCTCCCCTGGCTCTCAGGGAGAGCCTGTTCCCTTTCCTTGCCCTCTAGCCCCTTGTGTCCCTGCAGAGAGCTCCTGCATCCATTTCCATCCCTGAAATGCCCACCCTGTGCAGGAGGTTAAACACCACTGTGAGCACCCATTCACTCCCCAGTGCCGCTGCTCTGCTCAGCAGCTCCAGGAGCAAATTCCACTGAGAACCATAAAGGCTGGAAAACACTTCCAAGACCATCAGGGCAGTCCAAACACATGCTGTGCTTTCCAAAGCCCTGCTTGGGGAGCAGTTCAGCCCCATTATTATTATAAAGGTCATTATTGTTGCCTTTGGAGTGCTGGATGAGTGTTACCATTCTGGATGATGAGTTCTGCTGCAAACTGGGACCAGTTCCTGTGCTCAGCAGCAGAATCAGGACACAGATTTGCCTTCATGGACTGAGGCACCTTGGCAGCACTGGGCAGTTCCAGGGAACAGAAACACGGTGAGAGGAAATGGCCTCAAACTGTGCCAGGGGAGGTTTAGATTGGAGATCAGGGAAATTTCTTCACTGAAAGGGTGGTCAGGCATTGGAACAGCTGGGAAGTGAACATGGATGTGCTGGGTTAATGTTGGACTTGATGATCCTGGAAGTCTTTTCCAATCTGAATGATTCTGTGATTCTGTTACTTCCAAGCCCTGGAGGGGATTGCACACCCCAGGTCTGTTTGGCAGAGCCATTTCAGCATCAGGAGCCAGGGGAAGTTGGTGTTTTTGCCAGATGTCCATACCAGGTGTGTTCTGTAGCTCGTCCATCACACTGAGCACGCTGGCACTGCTGTCCCACAGCAGGGACCAGCTGGTGCCCACATGGGAGGTGTCCCAGGCAGGGCAGGAGGGACCCAGGGTGATTCACTGTTTGTGGTTCCCTTTTCCCTGCAGGAGAACAGCCATTACACAGACGTGGAGGATGCCAGGCTACAGTAACCAGGTACAGCCCCGTGCTGCTGATGGAGCCAGAGCTCTCCCTCTGTGCCCCTTGGGCCTGGGGGGGTTGCTGCTTCAGGAGAGGCTCTTTCCCACTGATCCTCTGTGTTTTCCTAGCATGGAGCTTGGCTGCTCAGCTGGGCCACTGGCCAGCCCTTCACCCCCTTTCCTGAGTGACAAATCTCTGGGGTTCAAGGACAGTGCTGTAGCTCCCCCTTCTCTCCTTGCAGCTGTGAGCAACAGAGTGAGGAAAGCACGAGGCTGAACCCTGTCCTGGCACGTTGAGCAAGGCAAGCTGAATGGAAGTGCTGCTGTCATCTCTACCTGGCATTCAAAGGAGAAACATGGCCCGACATCTTCCATCCATCTGTAAAGCAAAGGCAAAGAAAACTCATCCTCCCAGCAGATCCCCACCACCCCTGCCATGGATTTGGAGCTCTGCAGGCAGCAGAGGAGCTCTGCACAGCCCAGAGCCACCACAGAGAGCAGGAGTGTCCCCAGGCAGTGTTGTAGAGCTGCTTGCAGGAGGGCAGAGACAGCTCAGCCCAGCCCAATAAAGACATTTTCCTGTGTGAGGTGAGAGCCAGAGCATTTCCTAACTGAGGGAAGAGCAGTGTCTCAGTCTGGACAGTTTGTGTTCTTGTGCTGAAGGTGCTGTTGATCAGAGGCTGTGGTGAGAGCTGTCCTCCAGCTCAGCCACCTCCTGCCACTCTCTGTGCCCCATGAGCTGCTGTGTGTCCACAGTCACCTCCCGGTGCAAAGGAGTCGCTGCTGGGGCAGCTGCTGTGCTCTGGGAAGCTGCTTGAGGAGGGAAGGGGAGAGGAAGCTGCAGGAAATCAAGTGATCCCAAGCAGGAGAGAGCAAGCAAACATCACCCTGAGTGCTTTGGTGTCCTCATTCTCCACCGTGTCAGGGCTGAGCAACCCTCTGCAGAGTGAGGGGCGGGGATGAGACCCTTTCCTTGGACCAGCTGCTCCTGGAAGGGATGTGGAGCACCCACCTCCTACAGCCTGGAGCCAGTGACCCTCCCTGGCTGCCCACACCTCCTCCTGCTGCAGTCAGGGCACATCAGGAGCGTGCTGTGACCCCTCTGCTCCTGCCTGAGCTCCATAGTGACAGCGTGCCCGAGGCTGGGTCAGGGAGTGAATGCCCTGGGCACTGTGGCTGTGCCTGTGCAGCACCTCCCCTGCTCCCAGCTGCTGCTGTGCCCTGCCCCGTGCTGGGAGCAGAGGGCTCCTCCTGGGACCCCAGAGGCCTCAGCCATTCTCTCCTCCTTTGTCCTTCCTGAGCTCCCGTTTTTCTTTCCTCTTTGTCCTTCCTGAGCTCCTCCCGTTTTCCCGGGGGCTGAACCTCACACAGCACTTTACCCCTCACACCTGGTGTGTCCTGCCTGCCCCTTCCCCTCCAGATCCCCCACACACAGCAGTGCTTGGCACCCAGAGCAGAGTCCACACCTTCCCCCTGGCCAGTCACAACACCTGGGGGGTCCTGAGTGCTCCGACCTCATCCACAGCATCTCTTGGAAGGGTGAAGGGGAAGCAGCTCCAGGGGTGACACTGCCCTGCCCCTGGGGCCATCCTGGAGCACGCATGGCTCTTGAAGCACAAAGTTTTCTTTGCATTTCTTAGTTTGGGCTGCTTGAGGAGGGGTTGGAGGGAGCCCCGTGCTTGCCCTGCCCTGGCCCAGTTCCTGTGCAAGGTCTGCACTGAGTTGTCCTGAGCTGTTCTCCAGGCCTGGAGAGATGAGCTGCAGGTTTGGCTGTGAACTGACTGTGCTGCTGCTGTTTGGGAGAGGTGACCTTGTACATACAATCCTGTATAATAAAAGAAAGAAATCTAATTTGCTTCTCCTCTCTTCTCTCTGCCATACACACACACTTGTTCTGTCTTTTTTTCCCTTTCCAAGCCTCAGCTCTGCCTGCAGGATTTACTTTCCCTTGCCCAAGGTATATCCCACTAGGCTGAGCAAAACATCTGTGTTCACATGAGTTCTGGGATTTTCCCTGGAGACTTGGGAACTTCTTTGATGCAGGAGAGCAGGGGCCAAGTCCAAGCCTTTAATCTCTGGATTTTTCACTGGTCCAGCTCATAACAGCCTGGGAAAGTCTGGCTGCTGTGCCAGGCTGCACAAGCCAGCAATGCTAAAAACTGCTCCTTAAGCAGGTGTTGCTCTGGGTGACACCAGAGCGTGTCAGGAGGGACCAGTGACCCCAAATGGTTGGGTTGGAAAGGACCTTAGAGGTGATCTCCTGGGGACCTTCCACTGGACCTGGTTTCTCCAAAGTCCATCCAACCTGGATGGGTTCCTTGTGGCTGAGCCACCATCCAGCCCTGGAGAGCAAAACGGGTGAGTTTCTGGTGAAATGTTTGAACGCCCACCTGTCCGTCTGTCCTGCCAGCAGTTCCCTCCAAGGGGACACAGCAGTGAAATAAACACGGGCAGGAGATGTTTCTCCTTTTTAATGCCTTTATTGAAAATCAGCTCGCGTGGAAAGAATCAACAGGTGGTGCTCACAGCGCTGCTGCCGCTGCTCCCAGGAGTGGGATGGAGGAGAAGAAAAAGTGCAGCTTTGTGTACTGGTCTGCAGGCAGAGCTGGGACTTCCATCCTCACGAGAGCACCAGGAGATTCCCTGCTTTCTGGTTTGACATTTGAGGTCCTCTTTCCAGCCGACATCTTTTAGGTTAGGGTGAGGGGTAAAAAGGCCTTGGCAAACTCTGGATTCTGTTCCTCATGTCTAGACATCAATTTGATTTATCAATTTTGTGTTGGCTCGTTGTTTTAGGGGTTTTTGCTAGGTCAATTTTTTGCTGGCTCTGATGTCATTTGCATGCCAACTTCATTGTCCCCTCCTCTCCACTGGGTGCCATCCTCCGGGAAGCAGCAGGGTGTCACTCAACTAAGGGAGAATTCCTAACCATCAGTGACAGGTAGGTAACGAAAACAACAGGTGGTTACAACAACAAACAGCAAACAGAACTCCACCCTGGCAGCAACTGGCCCAACCTGTGAACTCTTCAACCTTTAAAAAAAATGGGCAGCTGCTCTACTCATAACAGCAGCAGCGTCAGGCTGATGGCTGGGTGTCTTTGTGGCTGGAAGGAGAAACAGCACCAGGGGGAAAAAAACCCCAAAACCAAGTCAAACTGGCTGTCAGAAGGTGGGAATCAGCCCAACCTTCAGTCTGCTGAGCCACGTGCCCACCTGTGAGGGCTGCAGGGCCTCAGGGCTCACTGCAGCTCAGCCTTGGAGCACAGACAGCAAAGAGCTGCTCGGATTGTGTTCATTACTTTGGGACTTGGGGAGCTCTGAGCAGGCCCTGCAGGGTTGTTCACTCTCCCTTGGCTGTAGGTGGGGCACCAAGGAAAGGAGTTCTGGGTTTGGTGTTCAGTGATGTCTGAGAGAGCCCAGCTGAGGGGGCAATGGGGGAAAAAGGGACACCCCCGCCCCTCCATCACCCTGTGGCCATGAAGCCCCTGCAGAGCTCCCTGCTGGCTCCCCTGCTCTGTCAGGAGAGCAATGGGCGCCCCGAGGGGTCGCCCCTGCTCTGACCAGGTTTTCCTCCGACCCATTTAGGCTGGAAAAGCTCTCCAAGGCCACCCAGCCCAGCTTCCCCAGCTCTGCCAAGGCCATCCCAATGTCCCCAAGTGCCACATCACCTCTTTTAAACCCCTTCAGGGATGGGGACTCCACCACTGCCCTGGGCAGCTGTTCCAATGCCTGAGCACCACAAAATGACATTTTCCATAATACCCAGCCTAAACCTCCCCTGGCACAACCTGAGGCCATTTCCTCTTGTGCTATCCCTTGACAGCTGGGAAAAGAAACCAGCCCCCAGCCACATCCCATACAGGAGGGAGAGTCTCTTGTTGCTGATGTATTTACAACCACATTTTTTATTGTCTTCTATGGCAGTACCCAAATAAGTTCAAGTTGAGCTTTTCCCCTTCTGATTTTCTCCCTCAACACCCTTGTAGTTGCTCTAAATTGCCTCCCTGTTCTTCCAAAAGTCAAAAATTCTTCTTTTCTCCTTAGTTCCAAGCAGAAGTTCAGCCAAGCCATTTTTCTTCCCCATCTCATCTCTGGCTCAGAGGCACAGCCTGCTCCTGGCCCTTTAGGGCTGTCCTGCCTCACAGAGGTGTGGTCCTCCCCAGGGCCCTCTAAACACCCATGACATAAAAAGATGTGTCAGACCCCATTAGCTCTTGAAGGAATGTAAAGGCTCCCACCCTTTTTGCACTCAACCTCCTTTTCCATGGTCCAGTGTCCCCCCCTGGAAATTGTCCCTTCCCTGCTGGGATGTGGGAGGACAAGGGCTGGGCCACTCCATTCTCTCCAGAACAACCCCACAGGCAACAATTAATTCAACATCTGCATATTCTTAAGAAATTAACCAACATAAACTGAGCAGCTCAACTGAACATACACAGCTGCCATGGTTGGAGCTTGAAAAAAAAAAAAAATAAAACTTTTGTGAAAGATTTTCCCCACCACCCACAGAGGGAAGGTCCCATTCCCAAATGTCCTGGACCTCACCTGGCTTCTCACTTGTGCTGCTGTTTGCTCCCATCCCATCAGTGGCAAGGTCTTGCTTAGAAACACCCTCAGAGTCTGTCCCTGCTGCCTTGCCTGCACCTCTGCAGGAATGGGAGTGTCTGAGGCTGCTGACACTGTGGGTTAAATGGCATGGCATGGCATGGCATTAAATGAGCCTTGCTTGGTCGTATCCTATGCAAGCTGTTACAGCTCCAGAGCTCAGTCCCCAAGGGGCTGGGTGCTAGAAGCCAGCTCGCTCTCAGACCAAGGCCGCGAGTCAGCCCCTAGCAAGCAGGGAGATATTCAGCTCTTAGTGATTAGGCAGCTCTTGTGATTTCAGCTTTGCTTGCTAGGTAGCTTTTCCCTTGGCCTAAGGCTCCAGCAGACGGTAGAGAGAGGAGAAGCAGAAGACACTGGCTGTTCCACAAGTATGGCTTTATTGTAGGGTCCGTGAAGGGTCTCAGCTCTTCTTCTTCCGAGTTAGTAGGGGTACAGTATGCTACTTTTATACCCTTGGCCTGGATCCAATCCTGACCAATGGCAAAGGTGTTAGAGTGACCATAAGTGACCAATAGTAGGGTTTAACACAATATTGCCTTACATGGCTATAGGGATAAGGTACAAGGCGGATGTCCCTGGAGACAGGAAACTTCTTTGCCGCTGTGTCAGCATTCTATTCTCCAAGGGGCCCTGGCTAAACCTGAGGGGTTTACTACATGGCATGGCATGGCACGGCATGGCACCAGCAGGTGTGCAGGAAGCTTTGGTGCTCTGGTTTCCCCTTGCTGGCCTGCACAGGATTAGAGCAGCAGAGCAGGGTTCCTCCAGTCCCAAATGCTCCTTCCATTGCTTCTGGACATGGACAAACAACCACTGGGGCCAAAATGCCTGCAATCGTTCATTCTGTCTGGGTTAGGAGATGCAACAAAACCCCCACTGACTTTATTAACTGCCATTGACTTTGATGAACATCACAGTTCCAGGCTGTGCAGCACCTGGGGAACATTTCAGTTGTAACAGGATTGTCCTTTGGGGGATTTGTGAGAGCCACTTGCTGTGTCTTGTATGCCTCCCGTATTGTCTTCTTGTTAACTGCAGGAGCTTCAATTCCCTCTTCTTGATGCCTCAGGTTTTAGCTTTTATATTTTTCACATTCTGAGCTGCTTTGGTGTGTAGGTCTGGGCTTCATATGAGGGGATGGTGAGCTCTGTGCACAGAGCAGGGAGACAAAACAATTCCTGCTCCAGCTGGGCACCAAGGACAAATGATCCAAATCTCAGCCCAGAGCACAAACACCGTGGGCTGGAGAGAGAAAAACAAGCAGGGTGGGACTGCCTGGGCTAAAGCTGGAATGGGACAATGAACTGGAAGATGCAAATGGAGCAGAACTGATCAGAGTGAGAGACGCCGTGAGTGGTTGTGCATATGGTGCCCATTTTGTGTTGTGCTGCCCAAGGTGGATCCATTGAGGCCTTTTAATAAATCCCTGCTTTATTCTTTAACTCTGTCCAGCCTCTGCTCTAGGGCAGCCTTCACAAGGCATCATTCTCAATAAAGTTTTGCATGTGGAGATGTGGCCAAGAGCCCCAGAGGCTCCTGGTGGAGCTTCTCCATCCTCTGGCCGGAAAACCCGCCCAGGCCTGGGATGGGGACAGTGGTGCCAAAGGACTCGGCCACACTGGGAATGTCCTGCACAGGGGGATGTGGCAGGATGGACACCCTGCACTGGTCCAGCCAGAGAGCCCCGAGCTCTGCACCTTTCCTTGCCCAGATTCCCTCCCTGGCAGGGAATTGTTGCCTCTGCCAGGCTGGCCCAGGCACAGGGTGCAGAGCCCAGCACTCGTGGGTCTGCTCAGAGCTGGGTGAGCAGAGCAGGTCTGGGACAGCCCCAGCCTGTGCCCAGCTTGGCCTCCCTGCCAAGGAGGCCTCCCTGTCCCCACAGGCCAGAGCAGCCCCTGAGGGGCTTTGGGGCAGCTCAGGAGGGGCCTCGGTGCCCACAGCACCTCCAGAGAGGCTCCAGCCCCAGCACATCCCACCTTCCTCAAATCCAGGGATGGTCTTGGCCAGGGGCAGGATTTAAATAAAGGCCACTTCCCTCATCCAGAACAAAGAGTAGAGGGAAACAATGTGCTTCAGCACATTGTTTAGTTGAATTTTGGGCAAGTGGAGAAGGTCTGGGATTAAAACCAAACTGCCATGCGTGCAGTATTCGAGACTCCACAGGCAGCCCCAAGCAAGGGCTTTCCCACCACCAGGGAGCCTCAACAGCCACACCTCGAGCCCAAATCACCACATCAGGAGAACCCCAGACAGCTCCTTCAGAAGAATAAAGCAAGCAACCACTCCTCCCTCTCGTCTGAGGGTGTCAGGGAGGGTGGGGACAAGGCAGCAAAGAAAAATGTTTTAAGCTTCATTTCAGATGAGCTCACATCTCTCAGAACTTATTTTTCCACAGCCTTGGTGGAAAAGAGGCAATTTTGGTGCTGAACAAAAACACAGCACAGGGCCTGCAGCAGGTTCTGAGGGCCATGAGCAGCACAGAGACATTTCAGTCCACAAAACAAAAAATGTAACTGAACATTTATTTTTTATTGGCCTTCTGTGCCTTATTTTCACAATGAATCACATCTGGAGTTCCTCCCTGTAATAAAGCACGTGCCACTGGTGACAACCAGGGCACAAACTGCTCCCACAGCCCTGCTCCCCCCAGTGCAGGGCTCCACACTGGAGAAAGAAATACACCAAGTTATGGGATAATTACCCAAAGCAGGCCTGGGGGAAGAAACAATGGATTTAAAAAGTGATTTGCTTTACTATGGAATGTAAAATTATGGATGTTGCTTGTGTTAGAAGAAGCAGAATTTCTGTGAGCCCAGAGACCCCTGTGGGGGATGCAGTGGGCTGGAGAGGGAGGGACAGAGGTACCACAAATTTCTGGTGGGTTCTGAGCAGAAAAATGCTTCCCAACACAGAGGTAAAGCGGTGACTGCTTTATTTCAGAATTTTGCAATGTGCCAAATGGAAAAAAGGATGAACAGCAAGGACTGAGCCTATGCATACAGACAAGAGCAGGGGAAGTGAGGAAGTATTTTTCTTCTGGTGAGAAAAACCCTTGAGTTCCTTAGGTTTGCTGGGCAGCAACTCATTTCCAGGGCCAGCTGGAATTTCTCCTTCTGTATAAAGAACTGCTGCCTTGGGCTGGGGACAGACTGACAGCCATTCTGTATCAAGGATATGTAACAGTGTAAGGGTTATGCTGTGATGCCTCTGAATGTTTATGCAGAGCTTATCTATATTCACATATGGTGAAACACCTACAGGAAAAGCACTTCAGGCTTTTCCTAAAAACTAAAGACTGCCTGAATCATGGCACTGCCCTGTCTTTATCACTGAAATAGATAAAATAATGCAAGAGCTAAAATAATGACTAAAAAAGCTAAGAAAATGAAAGAGCTGCAAACACCAAAGTTGTTAGCCCAGGGTCTGAAGCCAGGTGAGGTCCCCTCAAAGCAGAGGCTTGTCCAGGTGAGATACTGTGTGTTAATAATCTGTGTTAAGGATCAGCACCAGCCCCTGAACTCGCTTCTCTTTAGGAGAAAAAGCTGTTTCACTTTAGAAGGAAGATATTGCCAGGTAACATCTTCCCAAAAGCCTTTTCCCTCCTCCAGTCACAGGATCATTTAAACAACTGATCAGAGCAAACTTTCTCCCCTTCAGCTCCTGCATTTGAGGGAAAGGACACATGGAATTGTGCTCCCTTCTCTGCCATAGGATTTGACTGTTCACCCACAATAACCCAATCTGGAGCCATTGGAGTTGTCCAAAGTGGACAAAGCCCTGGCAGCAGAGCAAGCTGTGCACTGCCAGCTGTGCTGCAAATGCAGGGAGCAGAGCAAGGGCAGGGCCAGGCAGGTGCAGCCCAGCCCTGGCGGCTCCCATGGACACTGAGGGGATGCAGCCCCTGCAGACTCCAGCGTGGGGCTGCTGGCACTGCTGCAAAATCCAGGAAAGGTTTTCACCTTTTACCTTTTCCACAGGCTTGTCCTGATCCCCCTGTGACCTGGCTCCTCAACAAGGCACTGAGCTTCAGCACAGCAGCAACAACTCAGAGAGAAAATCCAGCAATTCTTTTAGGAGCTGGAGAATCTCTGCACTTTGCTCTCCATCCAGACTGAATCTGAACTGCTGCATTCTTGTGCAGCCACTGATTTCTGCTCAACATCTGTGCTCAAATTCTTCTCCCAGCCTGGCCTCTCACCTTCTTGGATACTATTCCAGTAATCTGGAATAATCCTCTAGGGGGAAACTGAGCACAGGGGCAAAACAGAGAGCTGGGGAAATGTTATTTAGAAGATGAACAGATAAATTCTAATGATTCTCAGCTGTCAGCATCACACTCAACTTCTCATTTTCTTGATTTTCAGCAACTTCCTGTTTCTATTCCTGTGCCTCCCCCCCAGCCACCACCACAGGTCCTTTCCCCTGATCAAAGCTCAACACTCCCTGCACTTTGTGACAAACCCTGTCCTGGTAGCAGCAGCTTTGAAAATCTGCTTTTTCCTCCCCTTGCTGACAACGCCAGGTGCCCCAGTCTCCCTGAAAGCTGCCCCAGATCTCGGGGTGTGGTGGCCATACCTGGAGGACACACTGCACAATGTCACACTGTCACCAGCCAGGACCTCCCAGCTCTCCGTGGAGCCATCTCATAAACGCTGCTCCTTTACACCAGCTGTGGTTACAAAAATGGTGAAATTCTTGCTCAGCAATGGAGTTTATTGTCACATGATTTTCATAGCAGCCACCAGTGATTCCAGCAGAACAGAAGCACAGAGCCCCAGGGCAGCTGATCCCCCTGGATTTGTGCTCCATTAGGGGATGAGATGTTCCCATTTCCCTGCTCACTTCAGGGACATGAGCAAGGTCCCCAACCCCTTGAGCTGCCACCACGTGACAGAGGAGATAAAAGCACATCCTGGCAGAAGTAAAGGGGATAAAGAGATTTGTTCTTCCAAGGCATCAGGGAAGCTCAGGCTGATGACCACAACAGCAATTCTGTTCTCCCAGCCCCTCCAGGGACAAATCTCAGGTGAGTTTCTCTTGGATGGGCTGGGCTGAAAGTTTCATCTTCACTGCTGGGATGGAACAGCCCTGCATGCTCAGGTTACTTGGATCAGGTGGAGAACTGGGTATGGCAACACCGTGGAGAGGAGCAGCCCAGCTGCTGTTCAGTACCTAAAATCTGGCTCCCACATCTCCACACAGCCAATTTTCAGCTCAGAGAGAAAAAACCATGGACAAAACCAGCCCTGTCACCAAAAATGTATCTGCACACAGACACAGGGAACCCCAGCTGCTCTGTGAAGAACTCCATCTCTAAGCTGCTTTCTCACAGCCAGCTCAAGTAAAAACTTTTTTTCCTCTGACCACAACTGCACTTCAAGCTCTCATCAGCCTCACAAGCAGCATGAGGCATTTGTGTTCATACAACATTATTTGAATGTACTGTGAAGTTTTTCCTTAAACAAAAATAAGCCCCAACTGATATCTGCTCCTAGACAGGCATTTCCTGCATTAGTGAGGTTATTCTTATCCCACAGCAGGATCTGAGCCTACAGCTCAAGATGCTGCACTCAAATATCAGTCATTAAAAGCCCTCAGGGTTTCATGCACAGACTCAAAGCACATCTACAAAACACACCTCTGAAACTCTCCTGCAAGCCAGAGCTCACAGCTGAGAGGTTGGAACAATGATTTAGTCTTTTATTAACTTGGATCTTTTTGATCCTATTTCACTAAATCAAACTTTTCATTTAAAGCACTGAAATACAGCAGCAGCTCAAGGCCACACTGTATTTTTTTAAAGTATGTTAAAGGTATTTGACCCAGGGAAAAACAAACATTTAAAAACAAAGTATCATTGCTCTTCAGCTATTTCAGGGTGCCCCACCAGCAAGTCACCAAAACAAAAAGGCAACTCTCACTTCTGCAAGGTTTAACTCCCAACAGGAGACTCTTTGCTAGAGGAAGAAACAAGAATACAACAATCATGTTACAAGAGGCACTGATCCTGGCTTTATTCACTTTAAGATACATCCAACATTGTTATAGCTCACTTGAAATTCAAAATGCTTTTAAAGAAACCAACCATAAAACCTTGATTTTTTTTTCACCTTACAGCGCTGTCAAAGTTTTCAAATAGCAAGTGAGTGACTCCCCAGCAATACTGTGCTCTGTGTTAACATACAAAGGTTAAAACTTAGTAGAAACCCTTCAAGTAGTGGTGTTTGCTGTATTGCCTTCAGAAGGAGCAGCTGCCCTGGGCAGGAGGCTGCTCCCGTCCCGCAGGGCTGTGCTGGGGCCCTGAGCTGCTGCACCTTTCCCTCCCCTGGCACATTTTGGCAACCAGGTGACAACTGTGCCCCTGCTGCACCCAGGGGATCCTTCACTCCCACTGCATCCCCAGCTGGAAGAACTCCTGCACAAATCCCAGCGAGGACAGCACCAGGTGTCCCCTCAGGTCACTGGCACTGCCAGCACAGGAAGGGCGTGGGAAGATCCTGAAGCAAAAAGTGTTAATTTGGAACCCAAATTACTTGGCAGTGGCTCCTGCAAATTCAGGATTTATAGAAGACCGTGTTGCAGCCACAATACAATGACATTTAGACCTATTACTTTTTTTTTGTTTTTTTGCTGCATTTAGATTCTTTTAAAGTGATGAAGAGTGCAGGACTTCAGAAATATAAACGTTTCTCCATTAGAAATTGCAAAATTTAGTACTATGACACTATGAAAACTTACAGTACAGTTTACTGATTCTGTGTTAAGATTCAGCACCAGCCTGGTGCCTGAACTGTCTCAGAGCTATTTTTGCCTAAGTAAGCCTGTGCACAAGGCACCCATGGCTGTACAAGCAGGAGCAGGGCTCATGTTGGCCTGTCAGCCCTGGCACTCTGTGCCTGGTTTCTCTGTTTCACGACAGAATAACTAAAACAAGCCTGTTATGTAAAAGCAAAATAACCTTTATCTTAAAACTTCATTCTGGGTCTTGGACATAGCTCAGTGACATGATCTGCAGAACAACACACCAACCATTCCCAGCAGTGTTTGAAGAGGAAACTGAAGGAAAAATCCAAATCCAAGACACTCACTGTTATAGTATCTTTAATTCATCTCATCTTTTACAGAAGTCTGAACGGATTAAAAAGCACCTCCTTTCCCACCACGCTCCTTACAGTTGGTAAAATATATTCAATGAGCAAATGTATGTGAACAGCTTGAGGATCTGCATCTTGCAAGGATTTCACAGACCAATCAATCAAAAGCCAAAATTTCTTGTGGTTTTTACAACCTCGCTTTAATACAACGGTAAATCCACTCGGATGGCAAACCTGTCCAGTCCCATTCCCCAGAACACTTTGCCAACTGCAGCGCTGGTCAGCAAAGCTAGTTAGCCTTGGCACGGAGCTGTGCCCTCTTGCCTGTGACAGCCTGGAAGCCGGTTTTGATGCTGGCCACGGAGCAGCGCGAGTGGCAGGTCTCGCACTGCAGGAAGTACAACCGCGTGTCCTTCTGCAGGATGGTGTCCGGCGAGCGGCACGTGTGGCAGGTGACGTACTCCTCTGCAGGGACAAAGGGACAGCTGCTCACCACAATCCTTTAGCTACTAACCACAACTGGCACAGGTGTGTTTTAGGAAAAGAACTTTCGCTAGGATTTTTTCTCCTGAGAAGCTGAGATGTAGTGGGATACAGTATGGGTACATGAAGGTAATCTTATCCCCCAAAGAGTTGCAGCTGAACCAATGACTAAACATCAGGCCTGCTCCTAATCTTAACAGGCCACACCTGTAGCCAGTAAGAACAGTGGATTGCTGGAATCTGCAGTCAGATGGTTACTGCAAGAACCAGAACAGTCAGTGCTTAGAGGAGCTGCCTACAAGAAACATCGAGAAGGTACAAAGCTCTATTGATATGGAATCCTTGCACTATAATGATAGTGGAACTCTTGATATATAAGACAACACCAAGAGGCCTCAGAAATGAAATGTAGACAATGATTATCTGCTGCTGTGGAATGCAACAGGTACATTGTTGATTGGTCTCATGGGGTTGGCAGTGTGATGTCATGGTTTGCCTCAGGTTTCTCCCTGTAGATTTCTTCCCCAGGTGTGTCAGTCCCCTCTCCTTTCCCCTCCCAGCACTGTCTGTCAGTCCTGGCATTCCAGAAGGCATCGAGTCATTGGCAGATTCACAGGATGCCCTCTACCCCTGGGGGCATTGGGCCATCCAGGTGTCCTTTGTCCCTTTGTCCCTCCCCTCCTGTCCCTGCTTGGTGGCTCCCTGCCCCTTCCCTGCCCCTCTCCCCGGGGTTAAAGGAGCAGCAACCACGGGCTCAGGGAGTTCTGCTGGAGCTGGTGCTGCATTCAGAGGCCTGTGGGCCAGAATAAAGCTCTGGATCCAAACCCTCCATCAGAACCGACTCCTTTCCTTCACCATCGCCTTAAAGCTCCTCTGGCAGAGGGAAACCTGAGGAGCAGCCCCTGTTATGGGGGGAAGCTCCATCCCAGCACCACCAGAGCTCCTGCAGGCCTGGACTTGTCCCCACGGGCCCAGTGCAGCACCCAGGCAGGCAAAGGTGTCTGTGGGGTGAAACACCACAGTTGACACCTTTTGGTCAAGCAGCAAGGGTCAGATAAGCCCAGGCACGTCCCATCCAGTTATACTGGTATTTAATTCCAATATCATATGGTTGTTTTTAATGAATGGCCAATCACAGTCTGGCTGTCTTGGACTCTCTGGTCAGTCACAAGATTTTATCATCATTCCATCCCTTTCTGTTCCTTGCTAGCCTTCTGAGGAAATCCTTTCTTCTATTCTTTTAGTATAGTTTTAATATAATTTAATATAATATATAATAAAATAATAAATCAGCTTTCTGAAACATGGAGTCAAATCCTCGTCACTTCCCTCGTCCTGGGACCCTTGTGAACACCACCACACCCAATCTGGAGCCATTGGAGTTGCCTGAAAGTGGACAAAGCCCTGTCAGCAGAGCAAGCTGTGCACTGCCAGCTGTGCTGCAGATGCAGGGAGCAGAGCAAGGGCAGGGCCAGGCAGGTGCAGCCCAGCCCTGGCGGCTCCCATGGACACTGAGGGGATGCAGCCCCTGCAGACTCCAGCGTGGGGCTGCTGGCACTGCTGCAAAATCCAGGAAAGGTTTTCACCTTTCACCTTTTCCACAGCCTTGTCCTGATCCCCCTGTGAGCTGGCTCCTCAACAAGGCACTGAGCTTCAGCACAGCAGCAACAACTCAGAGAAAAAATCCAGCAATTCTTTTAGGAGCTGGAGAATCTCTGCAGTTTGCTCTCCATCCAGACTGAATCTGAACTGCTGCATTCTTGTGCAGCCACTGATTTCTGCTCAACATCTCTGCTCAAATCCTTCTCCCAGCCTGGCCTCTCACCTTCTTGGATACTATTCCAGTAATCTGGGTCCCTGCTGCTGCTGCACAGCTGCCTGCAAACACTGCTCAAACACACCCACCAGCTCAGAGGGGCTGTTTGGGAGCAGTAAAATCACCCTGGTTAACCAAGGTGGTTTGTGGTACATTAAGCACTGACACTGTTTTAGTGTTAATAACCTGTACAGATTTGCCACTGGGTTCCCTGAGCTCCTCTGCTGAGGTGTCAGCAGCTCTGGTACTGACACAGCACTAAAGCAGGAGCTTTGTGACACAATCTGAGTCCTCTGACCAGCTGGGGCACAAAAAGTTTTTGGGATTCATTAAGAAACATTCTTTAACCTCATGCTTATGTGATTTCTAAAAGGTACACAGGAGAAAATTCCACTCAGATGTGGACTCAAATCTTCTCTGTTTGTCAGCAAGGGGCACCAGCACTCATTGGAAATTTATACAGTGCTTTTATAGAATATTTTTCTCATAAATTTTGGAACAAAAAAGGCATTTAAACAGACCTTAACACTGCATCTGTCAATTCACAAGTACAACAGACTGTAAAATCAACAATTACTGTTGTTTTCCACAGTCCTCAGCAAAGCCAAGATATGAGGCTCAGATGAAAACAAGCAGTTCTCAAATGCTGCTTTCCCTGGCCTGCTTTAGTGCACCTGTATTTGCATTATTCCATGACAAAGGAAAGTTGTGGCTCCTGAGCCTCCTCCATGGTGGGCACACAGCTGGGGCCCATGGGCATCACAAGGGGCTGAGAGAAACCTGCAGGGGGAAAGGGAGTTCTACTTACTGATATATCTTCTCAAGACATTTTCTATCTGTTTTTGCTGGAATCTTCCTTTGATTACCAGTTGGTTGTTACCATCTATTGAACCACTAATAGAAAAGAGAAAATTAATTATTTGATTTGCAGTGTGAAGCAGTAAAACAAATCAAGAACATCAAGCAAGACAAGGATATATTCTTCAAGAAGAGCACAGACAGAATTGTGTTGTAGGAACAAAAAATGCAAAATCCTGAGGTACTTCAGAGCTACTTCCTAAAGGAAGTTTTGCCCAGGCACAGCCCTCACCTGTCTGTCTCAGGGGAGTGAACAAGACTTGGACCTGGAGTTTCCCTCTGTGCCTCCTCACTAAAATGTTCTCTCCTCAACCACCCAGCACAGCACTGAAGTGCAGGGAGCAAACCCCTCATGTTCCAGCCCATCTATACAGATCTAACCCCAAAAATGTTGTATTTGACAAATATCAATCCTGAGCACACACACACAGCCCAGCAGCCTTACCTTGTACCCAATTCTGCCAACAAAAATGCCAGGAGATGTTTTGGCTGACGATGTAATCTGAAAATAAAGTAAGGAAATGTTTAACCTTCTCCCTTCAGAGAAATTTGGTATTCATACAGGACTGGTAGGGTAAATCCAATTTAAGGGAGAAAGTTTCAAAGGGAGCAGTGCCAGGGGTCTGCACCAAGAGCACACACACAATTATTGAGGACACAAGAAACCTGAACAGTTCACACAAAAAAACTCCCACTGTCCCCAACTCAAAATTACAGCAACTAGTGAAAAGTTTTCCATTAAAGATTTTTCATTCTTACTGTCCCAACCCCTGAGAAAACATTAGTAGCTACCATTAACAACTCCCCTTAGTGTTCCAGGTCCTCAGCAGGGTTTCACCAGGCTTGTTTTCTGGCACACTTTTGATACCCATCAGATCTGCATTCCCAAAAGTGCTCACAAAGAACAGAGCTGCCTTCACATGGCATAATTAAGACAGATATCACTGCAGAAAACAGTGGGAAAACCCTACTGGAGTCCACATCATTTACCAAGAGAACAGTATTTGTAGTCAGCTCAAATTAGAAAGAACTTTTCCCACCCTTCTCCTCGAGGCTTGCACATAAATGTCACTGGTGACCCAACTTGCTTGAACCCAATGAACTCACCAAGTTTCAGCCCATGTACCATTTTTGTAATTTAAATATAAAATTAGAAATTATCTCAAGAAATCATGTTCAGAAATATCTTCTCACAGAGAAATGTAATGAGCTCCCTGACTGAAATAGCTTCCACTCCTGGTTTGCCACTCGCCAGAAAACTCTACAGGAGCACAGAGCAGTGCATCCATCTGCTCTTCCTGGGAAACCCAAAGGGGAAACTTACAATTTGCAGATATCTGTGAAGTTGACAAAAGACGTTTTCTTGGTCCCTACTCTCACAACCTGCGGGGGCTTCATGACAAATTTCCTCTTCTCTCCAGCCACCATGTCTGGGTTCTTCTCCCGCATGATGTTAAAAACTCTGTTGAGCAACTGCAAAAGAAAGAATTCACAGCCATGTGAGAGCTGGCCATTCCTCACAGCACCTCACCTCTAACAGCACTCACAGTGAGTATCAGACCACCTTTGCCCAAGAGCATTTCCCCAGCTGTTCAGAACACATTTAAAGTGTTCTGATCAATGCAAAATCCCAACACTGCTTCCCCCAGGGTTTGTTCTGCCCATGGCAGAGGTTTGAACCAATACTGTCCCCTGTGAAAGTTACTGTGATAGAAAAGATGCTTTTTTATATTATATTTTATATTTTTATTTTATATCCATATTATATTTTATTATTTATATTTTATATTATTATATTTTATTTATTGTTTACATCAATATTATTTTATATTCTATTTATTATATTACATTATTAATTTTATATTATTATATTTGTTATATTTTATATATTATATTATATTATATTATATTATATTATATTATATTATATTATATTATATTATATTATATTATATTATATTATATTATATTATATTATATTATATTATATTATATTGTATGCCTTTAATATTCTGCTCATGATCTTCTCACTACAAGTCCTTCACTCTGAAGTCAGAAATAGGAAATAGGAGCATAAGGCTCTACTGATGCAGATGAACATGGAAAATATGTTTTAAAAGTCTCTGGAACATTACCTCATCATATGTGTAGTCCCTTTCTGAGCCTGCCCACGCAGGTCCTGACTGAAGGCTAAAAGAAATTCCATCATCTTTTTTGCTATCTTCATCCTCAAATGCTGTAAAGAAAGTTTTTGGGGATTAATTAAGAAACATTATTTAACTTCATGCTTTCATGATTTCTAAAAGGTACACAGGAGAAAATTTCACTCAGATGTGGACTCAAGTGTTCTCTCTTTGTCAAAAAGGGCTACCAGCACTCATGGGAAATTTATACAGTGCTTTTAGAGAACATTTTTCTGATAAATTTTGGAACAAAAAAGGCATTTGGACAGAACTTATTCACATACAAGGTGGACTACATTTCACTTGCACCATCTCACTGAGCTAGGTTATACTTGTACCTTCATCCTTCTCCATTATCTCATCTTCATCTGGAAACTTCACATTCTTCTTTTTCTTCTTTTTATTGCCCAGCATGATATCAAGGTCATCTTCAGGTTCTACTGTCTCTGGCACATCTCCTTCAATTTTCAATTCCTGCAAAGAAGCAAGACTGTAGTTTATCCATGTAAACCACAGCCCTAACAGCACCAGCAATAACCCCACTGTAGGGGTGAATGCTGCTGACACCCAACAGCCCTGAAAGCCAACAGGTAGGACTGGAATTCCAGCATGTTGAAGAGAGCTCTATGCCTGCACTACTGCCATAACAGGGCCAGATCTGCACCTTCTGGCTGAACTTCTAGCCAGGAACAAGGTCAGACTGCACTTAAAGGCAGCAGCAACAGCAGGGAACAGAACACCCCTCATGGCAGCAGTAAGGGAAAGCAAAGCTGTGCTACTCTAATTTGTTATCACAATTCTGCACACTGAAAGAACACAGAGCAAGTATTTTGTCCCCTGAGGCAGATCAGAGGAACATTTTCTTCCCCCAAAAGGCAGAATCTGAAAAGGAGGTTTATGCATAACATAACATTTCTCTGTCCTCTTGCTCTCTGGGCTTGCCAGTTACACTGACATGTGATACAAAAACACTACTTGGAATAAAACTTGAGAAGAGTAAAAATATCTTGTACACCTTCTGGAACACAGCACAGTAGCCAATCCTTTCTAAAGAAAACACCAGAGTGAAAACAGGTTTCTTGGCAGATATGTGCACTTCATTTCAAGTGCTGGCCTTCAGAGGACTGCTCTGTGTGTGGCTTCTGACATCCAGTTATCTCTCTAACCCCAAAAGACAATTAACCTTGAGGTTAAGCAGCTCTTCCTGCAGACTGGTGAATCACTTGCTCTTTGTGCAGAGCAGGCAGGGTTTTCCCACTTCTGGACAAACAGCCCAGGCAGGAACAACATGTTCATCAGAAAAAAATGAAAGACATGTAAAGTTCAGTTATGAACTGCACCAAGACACAGTGACAGACTTGAGACAACTCCTGCACTGCCAATCTCAAGAAAATGGAAGCAAGAGAATTTTCAGCCATAGTCAAGTTATGTAAACAAACCTTTACACCTTCTTCTGCTTCATCTATATCAAATATCTTTTTTGTTTTTTTCTTCTTTTTCTTCTGATTGAAGAAATTTAAATCATCCAAGTCATCTGTTGTATCTAAAAAACAAAACCAAAGGATTGCCTAAAGAAGGGTAACTGTAGAAACAGTTCAGACATTAAGGCCTCTAATTGACATCCAAATCTTTAAAACTTCAAAAAATAACATATGAGCAATGATCTGCAACCCCTGTGGATATCCTTCAGGTTTGAAGAGATCATTCCCCTCTGCCCCCAAAATACTGCTTTAGTTTCTGCACCTTCTCACTGTCTTTTGATTCTTTAAATGTTCAATCTTTCTTTCTGCTGCACAAGATAAATTAGTCACTTTTGTCATTAGAGATGCTTGGACAAAAAAAAGAGAAGTGCAGGAGGAAGATACAGTTTCTTTGGTCTGCAGCAGGAGCCAATTTAGCAACAAACTGGATTTAAGTTAATGGCACTGAATTAGGTAATCCTGAAATTACATTGGGCTCAATTTAAGAAGCAAGGTTTTATACACAATCATACACTTACTGAAAGATTCCAAAGAACACTGTGGTTATCACATTCAGAATGGTCCAAACACTAGGAACTCCTTTAATGAGGTCTCTTTTATTCACACCATTGCTTAGTTGTTCAAATGAAAAAGAGCCATAATTGTGGAATTACTGCAACAATTACACGTGGAAGATTTAAAACTTCACACTGCTTTAGAGAGTCTCTTTTCAGTGCTTTACACAAAGGACTGAGTTGGAAAATTGCAAATTCCATAAGCCCCTGGGAGCTTGGTGGTGTCTGTGAACGTGATTCCAAGCAAGAGGCCAAGCTGCCCTGCAGACAGGCAGCAGAGACAACTCACACATCTCTGAACACACCAAGGCTCTGGTGTTCTACTCTGGGATGCCAAATTCTTGTAACTGGGCTTGTAGCCTCCAAACAGCACCTTTGAGAGTTTATCTACATGGATTCACTTTACCTTTCTTCCTGCTATCTTCTTCATCTGCTTCAACATCTTTGTCTTCTGTTGGCTCTGGTTCAACTTCCTTTGTTTCTGATTGCTGAGTCTCTTCTGCTTGTAGGTCTCCTCCTCCTTCCTCATCCAGCATGAAGGGCTTCTTCTTTTTCTTCTTCTTCTTGCTCATAGTAGGATCGAAAATCATCTGTAAAAGTCAAGAGCTCCTTAGCAGCTCAATAATCATCCCCTATTTATTATTTATAACTTTTCCCAAACTGCTCTTCAGCTTCAACCTCAACTGTGTCAATTACAAGGGAAAACTCACAGAGTTCACAGCATCTGCTGCTTTTCCTGTAGTCCAAGTTTCCTGCCACCTATTTATTAGTGCAGCTGAAAACATGTTAAAGCTGTGGCTGTCTGACAGACTGGCTACCATCTCTCTTTTCTGACCATTATGGACTCCAGTTTTGCAGTAATACAGCACCACTCCACACAGAGGACAATTTAACCCCACCAAAGCACATGGTGTGATCACATATCACTTCCACTTGTGAGACACATTGATTCCCAGATTTATTCAAGGCAAGATTTGCCATGAGTAAGAACACTCTGGATGAGGAGGAAACCTAGAGGGGCCTGGTGATAGAGCAAGACCTGCACCAGCTCTGAACACTGAAATGGCAAAGCTCTCATCCTTCTCCCTCCCCAGACTGGGAAACTGAACCTCAGACACCAAGTGATTAAAAGCTGCTAATGAGCTCTTTAGCCAGCAAAGCAGTTTAACTCACCTTGTCTGGCTGTGAAGGCACTAACCCCAGACTCACTTTTAACCTATTCATCATCTGCAGACCTGAGGGATTGATTCCAACACATGAAAGCTTTTTGTTTCACTTCAGACACAAGCTGCCATCCCAGCTGGTCACTTTGTTACACACATCTGCCTGGGCTGCCACACCACAGTGTATATGAAATACAATCATTTTAGACACTTTCTCTGATGTTCCTTGTCCACTAATGGAAGAATGCTCTCACAGAGCTGTACTTCACCATCATGAACACCCTCACTCAGGAAAGAACCAGCACTACACCACAGAGCAGCTCTACACCTTGTTGCCCAGCTACCCCCTGAAGTCTGGTGGTTTTCCTCTCCCCACAACACAACCTTTCCTTGCACTTCTCATTCTCCTACACCTGCTGTTCTTGTGATATTCTTGCCATTTTCTGAAACATCCATGTTCCACACAGGCATTACCAAAGGCATCAAACTGCTCTGGGTGTCTGAAGCACAACATCCCCAAAGCCTGCACATATACCAGGGCCTCCGAGGCTTTCAAGCTGCTGAGGTGGGCCTTTAGTTGCACACACTGTGCTGGAATGATCCTGAAAAGAAAGCCAGAGGGCTTTTCTCTGCTGCTTCCATAGATAGTGGTGTGAATCATGCTGCTGCAATGCACAGAAATCACAGCACGTCCAACTGGTTCCATGTCTGCTTCCTCCTGGACTGCCCAGGCTGCTGGGACAGCAGGAGAGCTGCCTGCATGGCAGGGCACAGCCTGGGATCCAGCACAAGGGGCTGACTCACTTCCAGCAAGATGCTCTCCAAGACTCTGAAGAGGTTTTGATTGTCTCATGTGAGACAAACCTAAGATCATGCCTCAATCAGATGTAACAGCTTCTAAGAAGGAACCAGCCCACCCACCCCAAATAACTCTTTTTGTGAGGGAAAAGACATCTGAACCACCATAAAGCATCTCCCATGAGGAAAAGACACTGGAACCACCATAGAGCATCTCCCATGAGGGAAAAGACATCTGAACCACCATAGAGCATCTCCTGGGAGGGAAAAGACATCTGAAGCACTGTGGGATCTCAGCACCTCAGGACTGAGGTGCTGAGCCACCAGGACCACCCTTGGGGGGCTCAGGAGTCCTGGAATGTTCCAGAAGTGTCTGGTGGCTGCACTTTGATCCTACACGGGAGACGACACCTGTATGAGGATAGGAGGGTTTCACCGGGGTGAATGGTGAAGGGATTGGTTAATTAGAGAGTGAAACACAGGGTTTAGGATTTCTGTACAGGGGGGTTTAGAGAAGTAAGATGGAGGAATTGGGGCCTGTCCTGTGCTTCTTCTTCTCCTCCATCTTCTGTGGTGATGTTGGCACTTTGGGATTGGTCATTACTAAAAGTGCACCGGGCAATAAGGGTGAAAGGTATTGGGGAAAAATGATAAATATTGTACACGTAACTTTGGGTATAAAGACAGGTGACCGCCCGGAGGGCAGGGAGTGTGCTCATGGCTGGCTGCTGAGCAGAGCTCTGTCGGGCCAAGAGAAAATCTTTTAGATAAACAATTAATAAACACCGAGACCGAGAAAAGAACTGAAGCCTCTTCTCGTCCTTTGAAACGCGGCTGCCCCAAGGCCACCCCGGGCCTTTCCAGGCCCTCCAAACAGCCGAAAACCGGACAAAGCACCACAAAGCATCTCTTGTGTCTACAGAGACAGAGTGTCTGCAGCCTGGCCACACTGAGCTGGACACACCACGACATCTCCTGGATGCAGGAGATTGGTTATCAGCATCAAACCCCCGTGGCCTTGAGCAGGGCCACCCCAGCCAGGCTTCTGCACACCCAGCACCTACTCAGAACTTGCACACTCCACATCCTGAGGAGGAGGCCTAAGCCTGAATTGTTTTGTTCACCAAGGGCTTCAACAAGGCCTCAGCAGGAGCCTCAGGTCACATTTGCTTTAACAAGTCATGACATAGATGAACCAGCCTGATAACCCAGCTGCTCATGCTCTGGCTCTCTGAGGCAGGTGATTCCAAACTTTCTTTATTCCTTTTCCCTGCTCAGCACATTGGCTCAGTCTGAACTTTATGACACCATTTAGTGCTGACAAACTACAAAGTTGCAGGTTTTTTACTGAAGGAACCTCAGCCCCCAGCACAAACACAACAAACATGGATGCTTTTCCTGTGTGAAAAAAATTACAAATTCCCATTCTGCTCTCAGAGCCAAATTCCCATATGGGGTGTTCTCCTCTGTAGACCAATGGTTCCTTCTCACATCCATCTCCATATACCTGCTCCTTACTGCAAGTGCCTACACAGTCCAAATCCCAATCTACAGAAAATTAGCAAGTGAACAGAGAGGGGAACAAAATCAAAGTTTCACAGACCAAATGCAACTCAAGACTGAAGGCAATGAAGCTCTGAACTGCTGTGACAGTGGGAAATGGCAGGGATTCCAACAGAAGTCACAAATAAACCTGATTTCCCTAGTCTGAATAAACACAGGCATGTGTAAGAGGCAGACACCACCCCTGCCTTGATCAAGCCAGTTCAGGTGTCCTTACACTGCCTTATGTCCAGGGTGAGGAGCAAAATTACTAAGACCAAGCAGCACTTCAATTTGTCAAAGCACAGCACTCTCTACTGTTACTGCCTGAAGCTTCACAAAACAGCAGGGTTTAAAGAACTTCTAGATCTTCAGCAGGATTATGTAGTTTGTAGGATTTTGAACAAACTGAACAGATGTTAACAGACCACTGCTCCCCACAACTGGGCCTGTGCTGCTCCTGCTGTGCCCCAGCTCTGGGCAGCACTCAGGGATGCTCCCAGCAATGAGTTTCATTCATACACACCTCTGAAAACCTTAAGCTACAGCTCAACACAACGAACTTCTTACCATCTATCCCAGTTTCCAGTGTTAATTTGTCTTCATCCAGCTTCAAACCTCCTCAACTTCACAGGCTTTAAAAAGTTTCACCAACTTAACACCAATATCAAAGTATTTGGCTCCCAGCACCAGAGACCCAGCAGCTCTGGAAGGCACCTGCACTCAGTGCACACCAGCCTGAGGAACAGTGCCAGCTCCACTGGGTTATCTGCCATCAGCTTTATTCTCTGTCACATAAAGCAGCCCAGAGGTGCAGCTTCACTGTGGATCCCAGCAATCACCTCAATGTGAAATTAATCCACTATGCAAGAAAAGCAGTTTTACTGATACAAACTAAATTCAAAGCATGACACTCCATGAACTGTTCCGTGGCCCTGTGATCACCTGAGTAAGACAGCACCTGATGCAAGCATTCCTGAGTGCAGAGAACAGCCCAGACACGAGAACTGCAGCTCCCATGACACATCTAGGCACAAAAATGCAACGTATTCATTCTAGATGTTAAAGCAGCTGAGTAAGTCAGTGACAGCTAGCCCTAAAATAAGTCCTAATTACAGCAGTTCTCCTTTATGACGCAGGACAAGTCTCTCTGCAAGGCCTGAGTGTTCACTTTGCTCTGAAGGAAACAAGCCACACAGGTATTTCAGACAACACCAGAGAGAAGATACAAAGGCAGAAGCAGCCATGGATCCGGCCAGAGCAGCTTCCCAAGGGCTACACCAGCCTGATGAGCGCCTCACACACGGAAAACTTTCCTTTTCCCCATGAGAGCAAGGGAAATGAGGCCAGCAAAGCTGCCAACACAGGGCATTTACAACTGAAAAATTTCTCAGACACGAATGCCTAAACTTCCCCGGTACTGTGCCTAGATAAACACCGCCGGACCCGGAAAACGTTTTGTTATTATTTGCCCAGATGTTGCTATTCGGCTTCAAGGTTAAAACCCGAGATATTAAAGCTCCTAAAGGCTGCGTTTCGCTAAAGAGCGCAGAACACGATGGAGAAGCGGTGGCGGTGCCATCTGCCTCCCTCCCCGGCTGCTCCGCACCAGGGCGGCCGCCGGCAGCACACCGGCAGCTCCAGGCCTTGCCGGGACCGGCGGCCGCACACACAACCGCGGGGGCTCCGGGCAAGGAGGGCCCCGCTCCGGCCCGGCCTGCGCCCCCCGCGCTGCCTCAGCCCCGGCCCGGCGGGACCCCCGCCCGCTCCGGCCCCACGCAGGGCGGAGGCCGCGCTCGCCGCAGGCCTCAGGCCCGGCGCCCACATGGCGGCGGCCCCGGCGCGGCGCGGCGCAGCCCCCGGGCGAGGCCCTCCCGCGGACGACAGCGGCGGTGGCCGGCGCATCTCACCTCGTCGCCGGACATGTTTGCGGCGGGGCCGCGGGCCGGAGGAGCCGGGGTCGCTCGGTGCCGCGGGGTCAGTCCGTGCTCGGCTCTTGCATCAGCGCCGCGCGCCCGCCCCGCGCCTGCGCGCGCCCGCCGCGCCGCCTCGCGCGACTTGCGGCGTTCCCGCGCTGCGCACGCGCCGGGCGGCGGCGGGAGCGCTGAGGGCGGCGCTGAGGGGCGGGGAACGGAATAGGAGCGGAACGGAACGGAACGAAATTAATCCCAGATCCTGCCGTGCTCGCACAGCTCCGTGTCCCAGCACGGAGCGGGCTGGAGGGGACCATCGGGCAGCAGCTGGTCTAAAATCCCAGCTCCGCCAGGGCCATCTCAGAGCACATCGTTCGGGATTGCGTCCAGACGGTTCTGGAATGTCTCCAGTGAGGGACACTCCACGCCCTCCCTGGGCAGCCTGTTCACGGTCACTGCACAGGGAAGAATCTCTTCCTCCTGTCCAGGTGGAACTTCCTGGGCATCGGTCCCTGCCCGTGGCTCTGGTGCCATCGCTGGGCCCCAGGGAGCAGAGCCTGGGCCCTGCTCTGCCCCTCCTGCACACGGGGACAGCCAGGCCTGAGGCCCCTCTCAGCTGGGGCTCCTCTCCAGCCTGAGCAGCCCCAGCTCCCTCAGCCTTTCCTGGGCACCCAGATGCTCCAGGCCCTTGCTCAGCTCCAGGAGCTCCTGCCCCTGCAGTGCTGAGGAGCCAGAGCTGGACCCAGCACTGCAGATGTGCCTCCCAGGGCTGAGCAGAGGGTCTGAGTCCCCTCCCTGATCTGCTGCCAATGCTGTTCCCGGTGTTTTCCAGGATCCCAGTGGCCCCCGTGGCCACAAGGACCCACTGCTGGCTTGTGGAGAGTTCCTTGTCCACCAGGAACCCCCAGGTCCTTCTCCACAAAGCTGCTTCCCAGCAGGTTGGCCCCAGCCTGTGCAGGTACCTGGGACTGTTCCTTGCTGGATTTCAGAAGGTTCCTCTCTGCCTGCTGAGATCCCTCTGAGGGGATGCACAGTGGCCCTCATGGAAGGCATCACTGCCTCATCCAAGCCATTGATGGGCAAGTTCTACAATAGTGGGCCCAGGAGTGAATCCTGGGGGACACCACTAATGACAGGCCTCCAGCTGTGCCACTGTTCTCTCTTGGTGTTGGCATTCCCTTCAGCAAGTCTCCTTTGTTTGCTGAGCTTTTCCTGACCTGCTCTGAACAGAGATCTCCACCATATCCTAAAAGTGAGCCCTTGATGTCTCTAATGGGACATACTGTTGTAAATACCCCATTGTCAGAACATTGAAGGCTTTTTTTGTATGTAAGAATGTACATTCTTCTGCTTTTTAATAAGGTGAAATACCTTTGGAGATCAAGGCTCCTGGGACACAATCAGCTCCTGTGGCAGGGAGCCTCTCCTCACTCTTAAATACAGAATCACAGGATCAATTAGGCTGGAAAAGATCTCTGAGATCATCAAGCCCAAACTATGAGCCATCACCACAGTATTAACTAGGTCATGGTGCTGAGTGCCACATCCAGTCTTTCCTTATGCACTTCCAGGGACAGTGACTGCACTACCTCCCTGGGCAGCCCATTCCTATACCTAATCACCCTTTCTGTGAAGAAATTACTCCTAAATAATTAAAAATAGTTTAAACTATTTAAATAAATAAATGGCTTAAAGCCCCCAGGCAGGTGTCATGTACCAGCTGGAAGAGAGAGCTGACCTTGGTGAGCTTGTGTGGGTACAGGTTGGTTGGCCAGCCTGTGTGATCCCTGAAATTGGAGACCTGTGGGTGTAGGAAGGGACTCTCAGAGTATCTGGTCCAAGCTCCTTGCTCATACAGGGGCAGTGGGAACAGGTTCCTCAAGCTCTTCTGCTGGGTTTTGATTATCTCTAAGGATCTGGCCACCACAACTTCTTTGAGCAGCCTGTTCCATCTTCACAATAAAATGTCATTTTTCTAGGTTTAAGCAGAATTTCCTGTATTTCAGCCTGTGTCTTCTGCCCCTTTTGTCACTCAGAAGAGTCTGGCTCTGTCTTGTATCACACTGATATGACCCCCCTGAGCCTTGTCTTTATAGGTTGAATAACCAGGCTCTCTCAGCTTCTCCTCATATCTCAGATCCTCCAATCCCATTGTCATAAAATCACACATAGTTTTGGGTAGGCAGGGACCTTAGAAATCATCTGTTTGATCCCCCTGCCATGGGCAGGAACACCTTCCTCATTCCATTTCCCTAACACTACCTAAGAAAAGAGCGTGGCACCAATGAAAACAGCTATTTACCACGAGGTGTTAAAAGTCTGCCTCCCAACCAACTCTGACATTTAAAGGTCATCTGCTTCATGCAAGGTATAGTGTCAGAGCAGGCACAGCATCAACCCAAACACTGTTACAGGATTTGTTTTACATTTTAATATTTCCAGGCCATTTGGATTCTTGAAGGCCCATAACTTTCCATTAGGGGATGTAAACTTATGCACACTCTATCATTTAACTTTGTTATCACCTACAAGAAACATTTTGTCTATCCTTGGTCTTCCTTTCCTCTGTCTTTCCCTCTTGCCTCAGTGGGCAGTGAGGGCCCCCAGCACGCTCTGTTAGCAAAGCCATCACTTTGGAGACAAAGCAGGCACCAGGACAGGAGCAGTTTTACCTTCTCCCAAGGTGACTACAGGAATTTTCTGTTAAACCCCTGAAACCCAGCTTCAGAGGATTACTTTTCTTTCTTGGTTCTGTACCACCCCATTTCCCTGGGTATTGGCCCCACATTTGTGTCTTTGTCACTTGCTCTTGTGTCACAGGGATGCTGCAGATTTTCAGGTACTGCAGGCAGCTCTTCTTTAATCAGAGAGTCACAGAATGTCCTGAACTGCGAGGGACCCCCAGGATCAGCCAGGGCAGCCCCAGCCTTGCACAGACACCCCAACAGCCCCACCCTGGGCACCCCTGGCAGCTCCTGCAGCTCTGGCAGCCTCAGTGCCCATTCCCTGGGTAGCCTGGGCAGTGCCAGCACCCTCTGGGGAAGAGCCTTTCCCTGGTATCCAGCCTGAGCCTTCCTGGCACAGCTCCAGCCATTCCCTGGGTTCTGTCCCTGGTCACTGGAGAAAATACATTGATCAGGAATATTTGGTGTTGCTGTAACACTGAACATGGTCTCCCACCAAATTCTTCTTCCTTTTCTTGCTGCAGACTTTTGCTTTGATATTCCTGTCATATGAGCCTGTCTGCTCTGGAATGCTTTTCCTTGGCATGAAGCTGGAGCACATGGAGTGCTGCTGGCTGTGCCTGCACTGCCCCAACACCTTCCTCACTGCCCAGGGCTTGCCTAGACCAGCCTCCTGTCCTGAGACAGGATAATGATATTTTTGTATCCTCCCCACTTATGTGTGTCTATGCTGTTCTTAAAAACCACCATGGACAAAAGAGATTCCCTCCACAGCCTCCTCAAGTGCCTGACAACAAAATTTCTTCACCCTTCTTGCTGTGAGTTAAGCCAGTGGCTATTGCGGTGTCCCTGAGGACACACCAGCTCAGTGTTCCCTGTGTGATAACCCACGGGCCTTTGGAATATCACTCTGCCCTTTCTTGTCTTGCCCCCACAACCTTCATTTTCAAAACATGCAAATCCAGCCCCTCCAACCCTTTTGTTCTCGATTCCATTACTGTCTCCTGCACCTCACTTAAGGTCCATATTCCTACAGCTCAGTGCCCAGTTCTGAGCATAGCACTTCCATCACATTCCTGGGCAGTACCAGAGCAAGTCAGATAATTCCCTAATGCCTCATCCATAACATACCTATTAACACATTGTAGAATAAGATTCTCTGTTTTCTTTATCAGTAATACTTGGGCAATGTGTTTTATTGATGACAAATACCATGAGATACTCAATGATCGAACATCCTGAGATTCCCTTAGCTGGGCTGCCCAGTGAATAACACACAACATAATGTTGGGCATGATACCTGGACAACCTCAGGAGTGCTGGGCTGGGGTTCCTCCACAGAGACAACAAAACACTGCCTCTGAAGCTCCTGCTTGTAGCCCCATAACATCAAAGAACACCTGGAAGATCACCTTACATTGATTTTTCCCCTTCCCATGCTGACAGACTGTTCAGGACACAAGACTACCCTGTTCTTTATTTTTCCTTGCTTTCCTTGTGAATTAATGAAGTTCCTGAAGTGGAAGAGTGCTGGTGCATTAGTTGCTAATTAGTTGTTACCAATTACATTTTGCCAAGACCTGGTAGAACTTGTGTCTTTGATCTGATATTTTGGGAAAAAAATCTCGCATAAATTTTGGTAAGAAAAGCACAGTCTGGGTTAAGGAGCTTGTAGAAACATACAGAATGACAGATTTACTCTGCAATTTTTCTTATTTTATTGAAGAGCAACAGTTGTGACAATAAGGAAGAGGCCTATGAGCCAGCAGATCAAATAGAATTTTAACTTCAGTAACAAAGGCTCAGATCCCTACAGCTCAGAATCTGAGTGCAATACAAGTACTGTGCAGTTACCCAAGTTACAGGGATGAGCAGTCACAGTCTGGGAGGAATAAACTTCAAATGCAACCTTGAATTTGGGGCAATGGCACAGTGGAAATCCCAGTCATAGGAAACACCCTGATGGAGGTTGTGAGTTTGTTTTTGAGTATTATCCAGCCCTCCAAACAAATTTCTCATGGGTTTGCCTGGCTGAATTCTGAGCCCTACTCTTGAGCTCACTGTGATGCTGAAGCCAGACTGTGCCACGGTGCTAAAACCTGAAGACATCACATCTGTTTGAAGCAGCCTAAACTTCAAACTACACACCTGAACTGAGGTTGTGGAATCATGTTCAGCCTGAGGAAGGGAAGAGTCCAGGGAGACCTTAGAGCCCCGTCCAGTACCTCAAGGGGCTCCAGGAGAGCTGGAGAGGGATTTGGGACCAGGACCTGGAGTGAGAGGACAAGGAGCAATGGTTTCACACTGCCAGAGGGCAGGGTTAGATGGGATATTGGGAAGGAACAAATGGTGAGGCCCTGGCACGGATTGCCCACAGAAGCTGTGGGTGCTGCGTCCGTGGAAGTGTCCCAAGGCCAGATTGGATGAGCTTGGAGCAGCCTGGGATAGTGGAAGGTGTCCCTGGCAGGGAATGGAACAAGATGGGCTTTAAGGTTCCTTCCCACTGGAACCGTTCTATAATGCTGCGATCCCTGTGGGTTGTGAGTGTGAAGAGCCATGGGCACAGCAGTGATCGCAGAGGGCCGGGCTCGGAGCGCTCCCGACCCCGGGGCTCCGCGTGGGCCGCGATCCGTGAGGGGATCCCGAGGGAAGGCCGCGCCCGCCGCCGCCGCCAGAGGGCGCCCGTGCTCAGCAGCTCGGGCCGGTGGTGCCGGGAGCGGGGCCGGCCCTGCCCGGGCGGGACACTGGGACACCGGGATTCGGGATTCCCTACGCCAGTCCCGGGGAATGCCCACGGCAGCGCCCTGCTCTGCCCGAGCACCGACAACAGGATTCGGGATTCCCTGCGCCATTCCCGGCACTGCCCACGGTAGTGCTCTGCCCTGCCCTGCCCGAGCACGGACACCGGGATTCCCTCGGCCATTCCTGAGGAATACCCGGGGCAGTTCCGCGGAGCCCCGCAGAGCCCGAACGCGGCAGCCTGGCCCCAGCAACCCAGGGGTTTCCCCTTTGTCCTGCACCTCGTTTGGAAAGGGTATAAGTGAAGGCACGATGGCTCGTGGTACAACTCAGAGCGCTATATTTTCCAGAATATTGGAAGATCAGTCAGCTCTCAGTTCAAATTGGCCAGAAACAGTGAATCCAGAAGTTTATGGTTGACACCGCTTGTGTGTTCCCTGCAAAGGGAAATTTTAAAACACCACCCGCTATTCAGGAGAGGAGGGGAAGGCAGGACTTTGTTCTTCTCCTGACTGTCTCCAGCTCTGTGCTATAATTTGAACATGGTGTTTGCAGACATTTTCAACAGTTACTGAACAAACCAGGTACTCAAAATCCACTGAAAACTGTAGGTGTAGAGATCCCAACTTCCCCTCTGCCACAGCTCAGTTTGCTAAACTTCTGCCAGGACAGCCATAGTGTCCTTTGAAGTGAATGCTTTGTCCTGTGTGTGAGAAATGCTCATGTTGGGAACTGCAGCTTTTAACATGTAACTTTTATAGTCGGATTTCTGCCAGCCTGCCTTGGTAGCCAAGGTGCAGAGTCTGTCCAGGAGCTCCCTGGAGCCCAAATGCACAGATTGTTACTGTTTACTGCTCTGCTTGATAAAAATCACAGAAAAATCCATTTGGGAATAAAATAATATGCAGACAGAGCTTTTGATAGGTACCCTTTCCAGTACAGATTGAAAAAAAGAAAGAGAAAGAGAAAGAGAAAGAGAAAGAGAAAGAGAAAGAGAGAAAGAGAAAGAGAAAGAGAAAGAGAAAGAGAAAGAGAAAGAGAAAGAGAAAGAGAAAGAGAGAAAAAAACATCTTTGGGTATTAAAACAGCCAGGAAAATGAACACAGAGCTTGGACAAGCTCTACATGTGGTTAAGCAAGAACAGGTGAGACTGGGTTGGTCCTAGAGCCAGGAAAAAGGTTGGTGTTTAGTCCCTCCTGCACATGAGGAACATGTAGATGTTTTATACATAACCAAAACTGCACCATTATTCCCTGTCTCCATCAGCCTTTTCTCCTCTCACAGAAAACAGGTGCAAGACTCACATTTGTAGAGGCATCACTTTTTTCACTGGAGACTTTCCTTCCCTTAAAGGCTAATTGAGATCGAAAGTGCTCAAAGCACTGCTGCACTTCTTGACTCACACCTCACTCAGGAAAAATTGTCACTAGCTTTGGTCCAGGCCCACCCTGTGTACACAACATTTTAATTGCATCCATTTAAGCAGGGAGTATATCCTGACTGAATGGCCAGGAAGCACTCTGTTCCTAGTCTATATGACAGAAAGCTGCATGTGGATAAAAATATCAAAGATGTGCCTAGGAATGAGGTACAAGAGCATAAAAAACATTTTCCCAATCTGATGGAAATACCACCTTGTCTTGGTTTGGAAAGCCAGGTGTCTGCTAAGGAAGGCAGGAGCCTCCCCTGAAATGGAAAATGAAAACCCCCTCCCTCCAAATTGCTATAAATTTTGAATTAAGGCGCCCTCAGGCAAAAATATGGGAGCAGGAAATAACAGTTCTTTAATAGGGAAGAAAATAAAAGCATAAAATAAACAATGCAGTAAACGAAACCAACACTGCCAGAGTCAGAACCCAGCCTGACACCCTGTGGGTCAGGCTGTTGGCAGCAGTCCCATTGGAATTGTGGCTCAGCCCTCCTGCAGTGTCAGGGCTGGCTCTGCTGGAGCAGGGATCCTGGAGAAAGGTGCAGTCTCTTCCTCTGAAGATGCAGTGGCAGAGGCAGCTGCTGTTCCTCTGGGGAATCCAGTGCAGAAGCCGTGCTGGTGTTCCAGAACCTCCAGATTATATCCAGGTAGGAATGCTTGGCTCCTCCCTCTGGGCTGACATCTCCCAATGGGATGCTGTAGTTCTTATCAGCCATGCAGGGACATTCAATAGCTGTTATCAGCAGATGTCTGCCCTGAGGGAGGAGTGGGTGTGGAAGAGATAAGGAAAACTGCCCACTGACCAGGAGACAGCTGCCACAAAGATGGCAAAGAGAATACAACTTGCTTGGCAATTCAGGGCACAGCTTCTGTCACAAGTTGTGAGTAGGAGGAAAATGGATACACATGGACATATGATTTAGGTTATTTTCTCATAGAAGCCCCTTAACTGGAAGTTGACACATACCTACTGGTGATAATTGGCAGCATGAATCAACACCAGGGTTTAAGTGTTAGCAGACCCAAATAACATCTTGGTTCTGGAATTCCAACAAAGTCTTTGGTGAAAAGAAAAACACTTAGATCCATTTCTAAACTGTCACAGATCTGTGAATGCAGATATTTCACTGAAGCAGCTCCTTGTCTTCCTGTTACCTAAATTTATGAGTGATTGACTTAAGCCCAGTCAAAATAAATCTGCAATAAAGGAAAAAACAAATGTTGAGTGGGCTTTAAACCCCCATTTTAAGCCATTCTTCATCTCCACAGATCATGGATACTTTGTTCAGTGTGCAAGTCTTGCCACTCTGGCAGCACCCACACTTTTGCAGGGACAGGTGCACTGGTCAGACCAGGTGACTGCATCAGCAGAAGCTGCACACACAGGAGGAGGCTTGTCTTGGTTTGAACAGACAGGTGTCTGCTAGGGAAGGCAGGAGCCTCCCTTGAAATAGAAAATGTAAACCCCTCCCTCCAAATTATTATCATTTTGAAATTAAGGGGCTCTCAGGCAAAGACATGGGTGTGGGAATAACAGTTCTTTATTAGGGAAGAAAAAAAAATTAGAAATGCAGTGATACAAACCAACCCTGCCAGAGTGATCACAGGCCCTGGCCCCTGTGTGTCAGGGGGTGTCCCAGCCCCATCCCACGGGGGCTCAGCCCTCCTGCAGTGCCAGCTGTGGCTCTGCTGCAGCAGGGATCCTGCACAAGGGGGGAGTTTTCCTCTGCAGCTCCAGGGCTGCTGCAGATGGGCCTGGGCTCCCTCTGGCCATGCAGGGCAGCAGAAAGCTGCTCCTCTGGCAATGCAGGGGGCAAAGGCTGCTGTGCTGTGCCAGGCTCAGATTGGATCCAGGGAGGAATGCTTGGCTCCTCCCCTGGGCGGAGCATCTCCCCATGGGATGCTGGGATTGGATCAGGCCTGCAGGGACACTCAGTGGCCGTGGACAGCAGAGATCTCCTGGAGGGAGGGTTGGCTGTGGGAGAGAGAAAGAAAACTGCCCCAGGAACAGCAGAGAGCTGCCCCACCTCTGACAGATAGCAAATAGAACACACAGCCTTAAATCATATCTTGCAACCCAGGACAGGGCTGTCAGCTCCAGGAGAAAAATCAGGGGGATTGGTATGAGTTCTGTTCAGTCTTTTTCTAATCAGCACCTTATTGTGCAAGGTAGGAAAGTATTGCAAGCACTGGAGCAGTCAGCTGGGTTAAGGGACACTGTGCAACTCACCCACGTTTGTAAATGGGATTTCTGTGCAGTAAGGGTTGGAAAATGGAGGCTCAGTGGATTTGGTACACAGTGAAAAGAAAAATGAAAAGTGTTATTCTGGGAATATCATGGCCATGCTCACAGGGATGCTAAAGTTGGTTCAGTATCTTTAAGTTGCTGGCCTGAAAATTATCTTTTTTGTTCATCATTCTGATGGTAAGGATCTTCTTTGATTCTGTGAATTATTTTAAAACCAAAAAGAAATAATATTTGTTTCTTTGATCTTATTTTCAAGTGGTAATGTCATGGAAGCAAGCTGGAAATGCCTTTCCTTGACAGGGAGAGGAAACTGTTCAGTCCACAAAGTTGGTGTATTTGGTAAATTTGAAAGCCTTTGCCTTGCCTCAGTGGTGACAGCAGAGCCACAGAGAGCATTCAGTAAATTACAAAGCAGCTGATTTGGTTAATGAGAGGGGATGGTTTAATCACGTTTTGATAGATTCCAGAGCCATGGACGAGCAAAAAACACTTCTAAGATTCCCAGCATCACAGCATCTCACGCAGACCTCTGGCTCCACACACACCTCAGCTGGCCTGGGAGCACGGAATGCTGTCCCTCTGAGGCTGCTGGTGCCCCTGGAAGGCCAGGACAGCATCTGCCAGAGATGTTTTGTGGGCTGCCCAGGTGTTGTGGCAGTTCCTGGGCTGGAATCCTCACCCAAAATGCACTTTACAGCACTGGCCTTTTGGAATGTGGAGCCAGAGGGAAACACTTGGAAACACTTGCTGACACTTTGCCTCAGGCTCTGAGAGGATACCAAATGCCCAATTGCCATTAATTTCTCACTTGAATATCACTGGAGCACATGTGGGAGCTGTGCAGCCCCTGCACAGGGTACACCAGTGCTCAGCCTTCCTTAGGAACAAACTCTGAAAAAGGGCAATTTTAAAACAAGATGTAAGAATTTTTTCCATTATGCACAATTCAGATGGATCTGAGCAGCAGGTGTAGATGCTAAAAATAAGAAAAATAGCTTTCTAAAACAGGATAAATGTGTCTTAGATGAATATGAGACAGGGCTTTCTCTACAAACAATAATACTTTTGGCCTGTTAGCTTCACGGAATTGCCTTTCAAATCCTAACTTCAGGCCAACCTGTATTCAAGGCACTAAAAATTTTTGCAAGCTCTGTTGGGCCAAGAATGCTGCTTCTGTATCTTAGGAGCAGTTTGAAAAGAAATGCACAAAGATTGTTTATAGTGTGAGCATGCAGGCACCACTATCATTAAATCCATACTCAGAAAAATAACACTTAATTTGCTCCAGATGCAGGTGGGTTGCTGGACCTGTTGCTTTACAAGATGCTGATCCTGGGAGCTGAGGGTGATTTCAGTGGCTGTTGTCACCAGAGAGACAGAAGTCTGCAGGATACAAATGTCTGGGAGTTTAAACTGCACTTGTGCACAAAAGCAAAGGAAGATCATAGAATGCTTTGGGGAAGAAGGGACCTTAAATCTCATTTTGCTCCAGTGCCCAAGATTTCCCATAGGAAATCTTTTCCATAAGGATAACCATGGCTGTGTTTGCTGTGCTAAGAGCACCTTTGGCAGAACCAAACAGCACCAAATACACCAGGGAAGCCTCATGGAGTGTTAGGGCACATGAGCACATCTGGATCTGCTGGACCTCCACTGGTGGGCAGCTCCAACACCTGGGACCTGTAGGTACAACCCAGCTGCAGCTGGGAGAGGGAATTCCAAAGGCAGCCTCGAGTGTCCCTCCCTCCTCTTCACAGGTTCTTGCAGCAGCAGGTTCTGGGCATTCATCTCCGTGACTGGAGCTTTTACAGAATGGAAAAACAAAACTGTCTCCCAGCTCCATGTTTGAAGGAAATCTGAATCCCTACAGAGCAAGAATGTGTGCTCCCTTTTCCTCCTCTGTGCTGTCTAATGTGTGTGCAATCCTGAATCTGTCCTGCTTATCTGCAGGAGCTGATGTTCTGCTCCAGCAAGGGACATGGCAAGGGAGTCATGCTCTGGCTGCTGCTGCTTTCTTCAGTCTCTGCAGGTGGTGGACAGCTGCAGAGAAAATATTCTCTGTTACAGCAATAAGCCAAACAGAAATGGATTAGTGGTCACAAACCAACAGATTGCTCACAAACAACAAAAAAACTCCAAACAAACAACAACAAAAACCCACAAAACACCAATGAAACAAACAAACAAACAAAAAGAGAGAAAAAGAAAAAGAGAAAAAAGGTAGCAATTAGCCTTATCCCGGTGGCCACTGGAGCAGGGGAGGAGCCCCTTCTTGGGGTCTGTGGGACACAGTAAAAGGAAGAGCAAAGGCTGCAAATAGCCCAGGGTTTCTGCCCACCCATCTAATGGGGCTTGTCTTTGAACTGCAATACAAATCTAAATACAAATTGGTTCCCATCTCTGTGTTTGAACATAAAGGTCCAGAAAATAAAGGCATTAAGTGGAAAAGGGAAGCAGGCACCCCTTCTGATCTAACAGTAGCACCATCATCTTCCCAGTGAGCTGTCTGGAAAACTCTGGCCTCCCAAAGAGTAATTTCAGTAGAAGTATTTCCCCTAATATTATGCTTTCCTGTAAGTATTTCTTTCATGGTAAGAGAGCCATGACATTCATAACAAGTAAACATCTGCCTTGGTATTGAATAATTTTGTTTATATTTAGGCAAGTGAGAAAGAAAACAAAAGGAGCCCAAGTTGCAGAAGTGAAAACCATATTTCTTCTCCTGACACCTTGATCTGTAAATCATCTGAAGGCATGGACAAAGCAGCTAAAATGTGCCTGGAGATTTATGAAGCATTGCCTCATACCCAGCTGCTTTGTTGCCCTCACGCACTACACTCTCATTTGGCTGCATTTTCCACCCCACACAATATATTTTAATTTTCAGTCGGGTGTTAGCGTCAGAATATGAGTGCCACAAAGATTTATCCATCCCCATGTATATTGGAATAGGTATCCCAATATTATCAGTTAGATTGTGCCTGGGTCGGTGTGACCCTCGCTGCTGAGCCAAAGGCGGCTTCTGTGGTGCTTTACCCCAGAGATACCTCGGCTGGTGGAGATTGCAGCAGGGCACTGAGCAAGTCCAGGCTTGTCAGGACTCCGTTTACCTCAGGAGAGAGAGCTTCTGGCGATGGTGAAGAGAAAAAAGGAGAGGATTCTGCTGGAGGGTTATATCCAGATGTTTATTCCATGGTTACAGAGGTCTGAACCGGGACAACTGCTCCAACCAGAATGGAGGCCACATGGTCTTATTAACCTTTTAAGCTCCGGGACAGGGGAAGGGGAGGGGACAGGTGAGCTACCAACCAGGTGAAAGGGGCAGGGTCTCAAGGGACTAGGGACACCTATCCAATGTCCCCCAGGCCTGAGGGACCAACCACACGATGCCTTGCTGGTATGTTAGCCTGAGGGCACGCTCAGCAAGGGGCGAGGGGGAAGGGAGAAGGCATAGGCACACCTGGGAAGGGACCCGGAAGTTTAAAACAGGACATTGCAACACACCACAACACATGTACATCTTGAAAAGGTTCAAGCTATTCAGTTACTAAAATATTCTCTAAGGGCATATTTTAAGAGCTGGGGGTTTGCACAGTTTGGAGGCCTCTAGCAGCACCCTTGAGAGCACCCTTCATTTTTGCTGACTTCCTAAATGAGGATGCAACAGTCAAGGCCAAGGCGCTGGACCCAAGTCCTGCAGGAAGATGATGTTTGCTTGAAACACTCAAGTGATTTAGCCCAGGAGGCTGGTTTTAGTCATGCCCTGGTGAAGAGGCAGATTTTGGCTCAGTGGAGGGAGATTGTTCATTCTGTAATGAAACCCTTTCTGCAGAGAAGCCCCTTTGGAGACAGCCTGACTTTCAGGAGTTCCAGCATGACTGTTTTAGCATTTCCTCCCTGGTCTGTGAGCACCACATCTTTATAGCAGCACTGGGGAGGGAGTAAAATCCCTTTCTGTGAAAGTGGTCACAGTGGTTTTCAGGATGAGGGGAGAGACGTAGATCTGACTCCATATTTCAGAAGGCTTGAGTTATTATTTTATTATATATATGATTATATATGATATATATATATTACATTAAAACTATACTAAAAAGAACAGAAGGAAAGGTTTCCTCTCAGGATGCTAGCAAAGAATAGAATGGAATGAATAGCAAAGATCTGTGATTCAGACAGAGAGCGAGAGCCAGCTCTGCCGTGAGTGGTCACTAAATCCAAACATCCACACGAGACCAATCACGGATCCACCTGTTGCATTCCACAGCAGCAGAAAACCATTGTTTACATTTTGTTTCTGAGGCCTCAGCTTCTCAGAAGGGAAAAAAATCCTAAGAAAGGATTTTCACAAAAAGATGTCTACGACACCTTTCTACATGCCTCTTTCCCCTGAAAAATTTACCCAGAGTTGGGAACCCCTTGCACTAAAGCATCTTGGACCATCTCACTTCAATTCCATTGCCTGTCAGAACAAACCCCAGCTTTGCCATGGCTGACATTGGATCTGTGCCCATTGTTCTGCTCTGGATTACACACTGCTCCCAAACCACAGGCTGCAGAGCCCAGGGATCCTGATGTTCAGCACTTCCCTGCCATTTGCATCTCCTTCTCTTTGGCACCCCCTGAGGACACAACTCAAGTGATTTTCTGAGCTTGGTGCCACAGTTCACACAGACAGACAGGGCAGGCACAGATTTGTGCTGTAAATCAAGGCACTGGGTGGAAGGTGAGGGACAGCCCAGCCAGGGAGCCATTGGGAAAGAGTTGTCTGAGGGGGACAGCTCCTGCTGTCCCTTCTGCACAGGAGGGGCTGGGAATCCTTCATTTGTTGAAAGACTTCTCCAATAAGTGACTCAAGTCCCTTGCAGTAAGCAGTCTGCCATCCCAAAGTTACTTCACTTTGTTGCCAGGAGGGAAGAAAATCCAATTCACTGCCTATTGTTATCCCTGCCTTTTTCTAGGAGAAACAGACTGTCCTGTGTCTAGACCAAATTTATGACTTTGTTATTGCTGCAGCAGTGGCAGAGCCAAGCCATGGTAAACAGCAAGGAACAGAAACCCAGGACAGAGATAAATCCAGCCCATAAAGTCATGTTTAGCTCATCCGCTCACTGGTGACTTGGAGATTTCTTCTGTGCCTGACTCTTGCCTTTCCTTTCTGTTTTAAGCACAATCTGGAGCTCTCCCCACCTGTTGGGACTCAGAACATTCCTCTGACTGCCCTGGGTGACTCGAGACCCTGGCAGGGAGCTCAGAGACCTTGGCACGGAGTCAAAAACACCCGTGCCTTTGATTTTAACCCATGGAAACAATTACCAACTTTGTGAAGAGTTACAAGCCACGAGAGTTTGAGTAGAATGATAGTGAATTTATCACAGGGTGAAAAAGTAGAATTTTGGGGTATTTAGAATGGGGGTTGAAGAGGCAAGATGGAAGGATCTGGGTGTGTCCTGTCCTCCTCCTCCTTCTTCTTCTTCTTCTTCTTCTTCTTCTTCTTCTTCTTCTTCTTCTTCTTCTTCTTCTCCTTCTTCTTCTTCTTCGTCTCCATCCTCTGCTGTGATGGGGACACTTTTGGGTTGGTTTAGAGTAGAGACAGACTGTCTAACATGGGTGATAGGTATTGGAAAATTATTGTAAATAAAGTACATGTAGTTTTTAGTATAAAAAGCCAACACCATCCCAAGGGCAGGGACTGTGCCACAACCTGACCTGCTGGACGGATCTCAGCAGGTCAGAGAAAGAATGGAATAGATAAGAGAAAATAAACAACCTTGAAAAGCAGAGCTGAGGAATCTCAACTTTATCTTTGGTCATGGGGCTGGGACAAAAGAGACTTTCTGACACCTCAGGGGTCATCTCCACCACAGAAACCTGAGATCCACCCCCAGAGATGAACGAGCACGTGGTGGGCTGGCCCTGGCTGGACACCAGATGCCACCAAACCTCTGGGAAAGGCCTGAGCCAGCATGCACATGGAGAATCCATGAGGTCATTCCTTAGCCTCATTCCCTCATGTCCATGGCTCTTTCACAGCATGGGCTCTGGAAGTATATAGGAAGACAATTCCTGCCCTGAGAGATGTAGGAACAAATCTGTGGAGTCACCCCAACCATTTTCTCTTTGGGGATGCATGCTGTGCTTGCAGCCATGTGTTTTATCCAGGCCTGCTCCACAGGGCATAAATCCTCGAATGGAGCAGTTTACCTGCCTGCTCTACCTGAAGTGGCATTTAAAAAGTTCTGACAATTGCTGTAATTTTTAATACCAGTGAAATTTAGAAAACCCAGATCAAGACTTATATTCTTTCTGAGCAAGTAAGAGCAGAAAGACTCTCCCTGGTGAATCTAGAACAAAGTCTCTTAACATCAGAAAATAAAAATCCTCTGTTACGGTGATAATTGAAGCCATTTGTTGCAAGAAACTTGAACCTGAAATGAAAGTAGAAATAACATCCTGGTCATATACTTCATTGGAGACTTTCAGCTTGCAGACAGGAAGCAAATACTTTCTTCAACTCAAACCAATAGCAGCTTTCCTGAAAAATATAGCTGCTTTCCACACAGTTGCCATCAAAAACTATTTTTAAACTTCACTATGAAAAATTGCTGCTCAGTGTTGTTTTACAGGAGAACTGAGAATTCCCAGTGAGTGGTATTCATCATCTGGTAATTAAATAATTTTTTTTTACCAAGGAACATTTTTCACTCTTTTTGTTGTCATCTTTGGCCTCACCAGACAACTTTTTGCTATAGCTTTAACACATCTAGTATGTGGTTTCAATGAGATTTATATGCAACTTGGAGTCCTTAGGAAAAAAAAAATATGATGTAGTGATGTCTCAGGTTTTAGCTTTAATATTTTTCAGAATCTGTGCTGCTTTAGTGTGTGGGTCTGGGATTCATATGAGGGGATGGTGAGCTCTGTGCACAGAGCAGGGAGACAAAACAATTCCTGCTCCAGCTGGGCACCAAGGACAAATGATCCAAATCTCAGCCCAAGAGCACAAACACCATGGGCTGGAGAGAGAAAAACAAGCAGGGTGGGACTGTATGGGCTAAAGCTGGAATGGGACAATGAACTGCAAGGTGCAAATGGAGCAGAACTGATCAAAGGGAGAGACCCCGTGAGCAGTTGTCCATTTTTGTGGCAATTTTGTGTTGTGCTGCCCAAGGTGGATCCATTGAGGCCTCTTAATAAATCCCTACTTCATTCTTTAGCTCTGTCTAGTCTCTGTTCTATGTCAGCCTTCACAGAGCATAGTAGCTGTTCAAGCAAAACTGGAGGTACTTTACTCTCAGCCAGTTCCCTTCCTGTGTTTTGAGCCCACTGGTGCTGTTTGGAAGGCAGGCACTTGGCCCATCTCCAGAATCACAGAATCACAGAATTTCTAGGTTGGAAGAGACCTTTAAGGTCATCAAGTCCAGCCCATGTTCTAACATCTCAACTAGATCATGGCACTAAGTGCTTCATCCGGTCTTTTTTTAAACACATTGAGGGATGGTGACTCCACTACCTCCCTGGGCAGATGATTCCAGTATTTGACCACTCTTTTTGTGAAAAACTTCCTCCTTAATTCTAGCCTGTATCTCCCTTGGTGCAGCTTGAGACTGTGTCCTCTTGTTCTGTCTGTTGTTGCCTGGAGAAAGAGACCGATCCCCAGTCCACCACAGCCACCCTTCAGGAAGCTGAAGAGAGTGGTAAGGTCTGTGAATGGGTCAGCTCAAACAGGGTACCTGGAATAACAGCTTCTGTTGGTGTGTAACAGGGATCACACCAGCAAATAACTTTCCCCCTGCTCCTTCACCACTAACCATGAGCCAGCAGTGCTCAGAATTATCCCCTGAGGCCTGAGAAGGCCACTGGGATCCTGGAAAGCACCGGGAACAGCATTGGCAGCAGGTCAGGGAGGGGACTCAGCCCCTCTGCTCAGCCCTGGGAGGCACATCTGCAGTGCTGGGTCCAGCTCTGGCTCCTCAGCACTGCAGGGGCAGGAGCTCCTGGAGCTGAGCAAGGGCCTGGAGCATCTGGGTGCCCAGGAAAGGCTGAGGGAGCTGGGGCTGCTCAGGCTGGAGAGGAGCCCCAGCTGAGAGGGGCCTCAGGCCTGGCTGTCCCCGTGTGCAGGAGGGGCAGAGCAGGGCCCAGGCTCTGCTCCCTGGGGCCCAGCGACGGCACCAGAGCCACGGGCAGGGACCGATGCCCAGGAAGTTCCACCTGGACAGGAGGAAGAAATTCTTCCCTGTGCAGTGACCGTGAACAGGCTGCCCAGGGAGGGCGTGGAGTGTCCCTCACTGGAGACATTCCAGAACCGTCTGGATTCAACCCTGTTCCATGTGCTCTGGGATGGCCCTGTGTGAGCAGGGAGGTGGGACCAGATGCCTCACCATGATCCCTTTCAGCCTGACCCATTCTGGGATTCTGTAATACATCATTCTCTATTTCTGCCTCAATATTTTGTCTTTCTGTCTGCTTCATCACTTATACATTCCAATATATAAAAGATGCTTTCATGCACAACTTAAACCAGGAAACAACACATGAGGAATTTAGGGTATGTGTGGCAAGTTGCCACATTTGCTGAGCTACTGCTCACTAGATCACACTCACTAAAATCCATAAATTGTGTGTTTAAACTTTAGGCAATGCTAAGTGCAGAGTGATGCAGTTTAGCTGAAGACTCTTCAATGAGGGATGAAGAAAGGCAGCACCATCATGGTAGAGAACGTGCACATGATAGTCCCCATGACTGTGGTGCATGCTCTGGGATATCCTGGACATCCTGCTGGCCACAGTTGGATGCCTAAATCAGTGCCTAAATCAGGGAGAGCCAGTCCTGAGAGGGAGGTGACAAGATCGCACTGAAAGCAGTACGACAAATGCCAGCAGCAGCCATGTGGCTCCTGCCCTGGGAGGCTGGCACAGCCTCCTGTCTGCCACCTTGCCAAAATGATTGATCCATTAAAGAACAGCTGAGTTTTGCAAAGGTCACTGATCAGGTGTTGGGTTGGGATTCCTGAAGTACACTTTGCTCTTGACTCTCTTTGGGAGGCTGTCCAAGTTGGTGAGGGTTGGATTCACAGCAGCCTTGAGGAAAAGCCTGGCTGGAATCAAACTCCTGAGTCATGTGCCTGAGGTGTCCAGAGCAATGGATCATCAGTGGAGCCAGATGGGCCAGAGCTTCAGGGCCTGGACAAGGATTTTGGGAACAACATGTTTTGAGGGAGCAATAGAATGATTGGGGAAACAGAAATGTACATTTCCAATCTCTCCTGCCATCTGATGCTTGGTTGAGTCATAAACATGTTTTAATACAAGGCTGCTGCATTTCAAATACTTTGCTTGATTAGGAGGAAAGCCCAAATGTCTTAACAATTAAGAACCATTCTGCTCAAATATTCCAGAGCCCCCCCCTGCACTTCCAGGGAAATTTGAGGTGCTTATCTTCAAGATCAGCAGGCAAAACATGCATAAAACAGGCAGGGGGTGGTGGGGCACACAAAGGCACCTTTCCAATTCGGGCCAGTGGTGGGGATCTCTTGGGAATGCTGGGAGAAGACTGCCTGTGCAGACCCAGCAGTCCCAAAAGGTGACACAATTTAGGAGAAATATCCCTTCCCCAACAAGCAGCTAGGTGCCATCTTCCTCAGCCATTTCCCACATTCCTGATTATTTTTGACTTCTGTTTGTTCATTTTTATCTTTTTGTTTCACAGTTTTTCCTTTGAATGTTGCTGCTCCTCCTTTAGCTTTCTCATAACTTAAAATGATATAAATGGTGTTGAGGATAATCTGCAACACTGAAGAGGATCCCAGGTTACAGTAATATCCCTGGAATTGTTTTAAAGAACAGGAAGGAGGGCAGAAGATGGAACAAGAAGACACATTTTTCCTGGACAAACAGCACTGGTTTTCTTTGCCAAAAATGCAACCTTCAAAAGAAGGCTTCAGGAGAGTGATCTTGGATATAGAAAAATAATACTCTTATGGAAACTCTAAATATAGTGAGAGGAAACCAGGAACAGGGGTGGCCTGTCTGGGGAGCAGGAGGAGCTGGTAAGGCAGATTTTCCTTCTACCTGAAGATATTTGATGTAATTTATCCCATCTGCAAGGACTTTGTGCACTCATGCTGTGGGGGTACCAGGTATCCATTTCTCTGGGTCTGGACTGAAGCCACTTGAGACAGTAATTCATGTTGGGACTCAGGTGTTTATTATTCCTTATCAGCAAAACAGTCTCACCACTGTGAGTTCTGCAGCTTTTCATTAGAAGGCACAAAATGGCCAACAATCTCTTGGTACAAGGTCTTTTAAGACTAAACTATTCAAATAAGGACTGACACTTGGATTATCTCCCCTTTTAACCAAATCACTGATCCCAAAGAGGCCTCAATGGGGACTTTTCTGCCCAATTACAAAATGCCACCAAACCCATGAAGAAGGAGGAAGAAGCAGCATGAAGAAGAAGCCCAGGATGACACCCTGTGCCCTCCCTCTTGCTTCCATCCACAACACACTAAAAATCCCAAACCCTCAATTTCTCACCAAGCTGCACACCTACACTACTCTCTATAATCTATTTCACACTTTTGTGGATTCTAGTCTGTTTTGAAGTCTAGGAAACTTTCTCCATGAACGAGGGTCAAAGTCAGTGCTCCCCTGGGAGTCAGGGCTCCCCAGAGCAGACAGAGAAATATTCCCAGTGCCCTGGGTTTCCACATCATGCAAAACTCCATTCTGGGGATTATCACGTTATTCCTCACAAAGTTCTGTCTCACTGATGACTTGGTGCTGTTGCTCAAATCCTTGCCAATGGCTTGGAGAAGCAAAGGACTAAGAAACCACTTACACTCCAGGCTGAAGACAAGCTCATAATCACACTTTGAGATGGTTGCACCCAGGAAACTCAAGATGTTTCCAATTTTCTGTCAAGAAAGAGAGAAAGAAAGAAATGTGAAGCAACATATCCCCCCCAATATTTAGGCCTGCAAATAGAATGGATAATTGATTATAGATAATCCAACAAAAAGCATCCACCCATCCCTCGGTCTCATATGCCATTAGGATCTATAAAGTTTGGGTGTCTTCTCTGTAAAAAACACAGAAAATTATTGAGTTTCTGGAAATTATTGCATTATGATCAAAAGTAGGCTCAAATAATTCTTTTGTGTTTGAGAAAAGATTTAATATCTTTGTAATTGAAAGATTGCAAAATTAAATGGTTCTCCAGGCAGTGACATCTCTTCTTCTACCAGAAAGACTTTAAGGGAATGAAATAGTCTCTGTAAGGTTTTTAGAACAGTTGCAAAATTCTGATTTGACGGAAAGGTCCCAAACATGAAACTTGATTTTCAAGTTGAGACAAAGCTAAATAGCTTCAATTTTCATTCTTCCTTTATTTGCATTCTCTTCTCTGAAATTCCAACCACATTGTTTACTTCAGTGCAATCCCAAACAAAGCCTTATTTACTGAGATGAAACAGAGCCATCTGCAAAAACAGTATTTCTGACTATAAAATATGTTCCTTGTGTTCAAAGAAATGTTAATGTTTAGACCAACCAATTATGAAAAAGAGGAAAATAGCCAAGTTTCCAGTTCTTTGCACTGAAATATCTTCCACATGTTTGTAACATAAATTGCAAAGGTACAGCTATGCTAATTCATTTCTTCATTCAAGTAAGAAATTAAAGAAAAGAACAGGTGGAAATAGACAGACTTACACAAGATTGTGCTTATTATAGAGAAAATCAAGTTTTCTGGATCATGTCTGAAGGGAACAGAGCTGGGGAAGGGTCTGGAGCCCCAGGAGAGGCTGAGGGAGCTGGGAAGGGTCTCAGCCTGGAGAAAACAAGGCTCAGGGGGGACCTTGTGGCTCTGCACAGCTCCTGAGAGGAGGGGACAGCCGGGGTGGGGGGTGGGTCTGCTCCCAGGGAACAGGGACAGCCTCAAGTTGTGCCAGGGAAGGTTTGAGTTGGATATTGGGGGAAGTTTCGTCATGGGTGTACTAGTTTGAAAACAAACCAGCAGGAAATTTCAAGCCGGAACAATTTCATAGGAAAATCAGAATAAAGACTGAAAAGGCTGGTTTAAACTGCCAGAGTGCGAGCAGTCCCTGTCCCCCTGTGTGTCAGGGGGTGTCCCAGCCCCATCCATGGGGGCTCAGCCCTCCTGCAGTGCCAGCTGTGGCTCTGCTGCAGCAGGGATCCTGCACAAGGGGGGAGTTTTCCTCTGCAGCTCCAGGGCTGCTGCAGATGGGCCTGGGCTCCCTCTGGCCATGCAGGGCAGCAGAAAGCTGCTCCTCTGGCAATGCAGGGGGCAAAGGCTGCTGTGCTGGGCCAGGCTCAGATTGGATCCAGGGAGGAATGCTTGGCTCCTCCCCTGGGCGGAGCATCTCCCCATGGGATGCTGGGATTGGATCAGCCCTGCAGGGACACTCAGTGGCCATGGACAGCAGAGATCTCTAGAGGGAGTTATCAGGGATGAGTCATGGAGGAGATAAAGAACACTGCCCCAGCTGTTTTTAACAGCTTGTTACGATGATGGTAGATTACATAATTTTGGTTACAACTTCCATTGTAACCTAAGACAACACGAAGGGTGGTAAGGCATTGGAACAACTGCCCAGGGAAACAGTGCAGGCTTTAAAAAACATGGATGTGGCACTGGGTGAACAGTGGTGCTGGGTTAACAGTGGATTGATGATCTTGGATGTCTTCTTCAGCCCCCATGGTTCAGGTTCTGTTCTACTCAATGGAAGAGCAAGGGAAGACAGAACAAAGTGAAAGGCAGCAGGTCGCAAACAGATGTTTTCTTACCTCTCTGATATAGATTGAAAGTCATAGACATGAAATAAAAATAGTTTACTGAAGAGCATCCAAAAAAGGGCTAGAGAGTTATAAGACTAACAGGAATATTTGTATTTACCAAGAAGAGGACAGGCATTGAGAAGCTGACTGAGAAATTCTGGTCCCTGAGCTGAGCCCTCTCCAGGTGTCAGCATGATGCTCCTCAAACCTGGTGACAACACCTGGGCTGGCTCAGTCCCTGGCCTAGGACACAGCAGCCCATTTTATGGGTTTACAAGTTACGTGCCAGCTGACCCTTATGCACTAATGCATTTCTTCAGATAAGGAAAAAGCATCCCCTCTCTATCTGTATCATCTCCTGGGGCACTGGTTTTGCAGGAGCTGTAGTAATAAGGCATAGTCTGGATTTCTTTTTTAGAAGAAATCCTATAAATTAGGTGGGTTTTCAGTGCCCCATTGGATGCACTCAGGTTTGGTCAGATTATTCAGAGCAAAATGGGGGCGTAAAAGAGACTCCTGTAAATTTGCTCCATGTAATTCAGATAAAAGAATTAATTTTCTGTTCCCGATGCAGAAGTCAGAGAATTGAGAACAGAAGTATGTAATAAAAATGGCATGCACTGGAATAAAAGAAGTTAAGACCTGTGCACCACCTGAGGCTACCCCAACATAACATGGAAATGGTTTTCTCTTCATTGCCCAATCATTCTTAAAAGTACATGGTTGCCCACACCACGACCTTTAAATCTTATATTTCAAAAGAATAAAAAAAGTGGTATTTATAGCTTAGCAAAAAACAAAATCAACATATTATATACATTAGACACTACCTACAAAGGATGTATCAGCTTTACCTCTGTGTTTATTAGATATTTTATGATGTAATATCCCTCTGAGTTGACTTTTTGGTTTTAATGCAATTGGCATGGCTTGAGTATGGCTGCAGCAAACCACATTTTGATTCTTGCAATGTGTGAAGAAAAAACGCAAGAGGGGATCAAAACATCAACGTTAACTGAATAAATCTGCAGTAGAGTTCATCCTTATTCACTGGGATTTAGCACCTGGGAGCATATGGAATGGTTTGGGTTGGAAGAGAGATTAAACATCATCCTGTTCCACCCCCTACCATGGCAGGGACACCTTCCATCATCCCAGACTGCCCCCAGCCCTGTCCAGCCTGGCCTTGGGCACTGCCAGGGATCCAGGGGCAGCCACAGCTGCTCTGGGCACTCTGTGTCAGGGCTGCCCACCCTCACAGGGAAGGATTTCTTACACCTTTATAAGTAGGATAGATTTGTCAACAGCAAAACCTTATGGAATCAGAAAAATTGCAGATGAAAACTAATGAACCCCGGTTAATCACCCAGTGGAAATGCCCCCAGACATCAGGACCACTGTCTCCCTCTTGAGAAAGCAAAGAGCCTAGCACTGGATGTAATGATATATTATCTCTGCACAGCTGTACTGCCACAGGTAAGTGCAGATTTTTGAAATCCAAGTCTCTACAGGAACTAAAATTTTAAAAAAGAGAGCAAAAAATAGATGGTGTGTAAGGGAAAGAAAGGAATAAACAGAAAGAAGGAAAGACCAGACACATTTTTTTTGTAATTAATGTAAATCTCTGCAGATTAGAGAATCTATTGAATTCCTAGAAAGGAAAAGAAAGAAAATTTCTGAGTCCTTAAAAACAAAGATGGGAGAAAGAAACCCAGCTGCAAAGGTTTATCTTTCTCCCCTTTCAGAAACCCTGTTGCTCTCCACATCTCCACTCCTCATTTCCAAACCTGGTACCTCCAGTGGCTCAGCCCCTTGCCAAGCAAGGGATTGCAGTGGAGAGCATATGTGGCCCGAAGTTTAGAGTCCGACTAGCTGAGGGCGAAAGGCCGACGCCCCTCTGCAATTCCTGGCCAGCGCCCTTCGGCGTCTGAGGGCCTGGGGCTGTGCTGGCTGCGGACTGGCTCACACCGCTGGGATTGGGGAGGAACGGAGCTGACCATTTCCCGGGGGTTAAACATCAGTTTATTGAAGGTGTTGCGGGATCCAAACGCGGGGAAACCAACCGGGAAAAAGTTTTTTCATAACAGGATTATAAAGGAGGGGGGTGGGTACAGGCGGAACCAATCGGGAAAGGTGAGGGGATGAACTTCACAGAACTGACACTCCATGGAGACCAATAATCAAAAGGTAAAGGAGGTGTCCTGGGACCCCAGACAACCACCATCTGCAGAGAGGAGAAGGTTCTCGAAACCTGGGAGGAGAAAGGGAGTGATTGACTGGACAGGGAGGAAACAACTTTCACTTATAAGGGAAACCAGGGGAGGAGCAATTACATATCGGCAACTATGAATAGCGGTTACTATAGCAACTTAGCTGACAGGCTAGCAGTGGCGGGAAAAACTGGGGGAACGAAACCATTTTACACATAATAGGGGAGAACAATACATAAATTGGGGGAATAACACAAGAAACTTAACAACACACTACAACAAGGGATATGAATGGAGGTGACATTTCTCTTCCTAATTTCTAGTGTTAGCAACCTGTGAAAGAGTTCAGGCTGCCTCACAGGTGACTGGCATAGAGGTACAACTTCTCCTGGCACCCCGCCTGCCAGTGCTGGGGTGAATGTTTAAAGGAAAGGTTTCCTCAGCCACCCTGCCACTGATGCCACATGGAGCAAATGGATTGCCCTCATCACATCTCAGGGTGTTCTGCAGGATATCCCAAAAAGCTTCCACCCAGGGAGCTTTTCTCCTTCCTCCCTTCACCTGTGAACACCAAGTACCAACCAACAGGTAAGAGAGGCATTTTGGCTTTTCCCAATCGGTGGCTCAGCACTGGATGGTTGTCCTGGTTTAGGGCAAATTTGGTAGAGAATCTCCAAAGGAGGGCCCCTCCAGAAAGCAAACCCACACGGCCCCTCCCCACAACCAGTTCGGGAAGAATTCCTCAGAGAGAAGTGGAAAGAACCTGTTTATTTAACAGGCACAGCACCCCCCAGCACAGAGAATGAACAATACCCGATGACACCGCTCTGAGAAAGATGGCAAAATCAGAAAGTCTCTTTCAGGGGTGGTTGCTCTGTTCTCAGTCCCTCCGGCGCTGGGGCAGCTGCTGCAGCCAAACGGTTCAAACCCTCGGTGTTCCCAGGTCCCAGTGCGGAGCAGGTTCGAGATGGTCCCAGAAACAGGAGAGGAGAAACAGTCCAGGAAGGGATGTGGACTGTTTAGCTAGAACGTGCTAATAGGCAGAAGCAAAAGCGAGAGCAGAGAGAGAGCGAGCAAATCAGAAAGCCAAAAGCAAGAAGAGAAAAACAGCCCTATGTACTGCTCGTCTCGGTGTCCCTGATAAGAGAAACCCAAACAAAACTTCCACTCTTCAGAGCCGGTCTTAAAGGCACAGAACAGATGAATGGGGATACAAGCATCATAACATCACCCCAGGACAATGGTAGAGGGTGAATGGCAGGATGGGGAACAGGTAACAAGTGATTTAGAGTGGCTTAAGGAAGGTGATGAGAATGATCCAGGCAGATCATGTTTTGAAGGTGCTCCTGAAAGAGACAGCTAACACCAGAGGTGTCTTTGGAAGAAGCCACTCCTTGCTCAAGCACAGCAATGGGACCTTCCCACAAAACAGTCCAGAAGCAGGAATGGGGAGGAGTGAGTGCATGTCATGGACATATTTGATGAAAAATCATTTTGCTAGGATTTTTTTCTCCTGACAAGCTGAGAAGCCTCTGGAGCGAAATGTAAATAATGGTTATCTTCTGCTATGGAATGCAAGAAGTGCATCTTTGATTAATCTCATGTAGTTATTTTTAATTAATAGCCAATCACAGTCCAACTATCTCAAACTCTCTGGTCAGTCACAAGATTTTATTATCATTCCCTTCCTTTTCTTTGCTAGCTTTCTGATGAAATCCTTTCTTCTATTCTTTTAGTATAGTTTAAATATATAATTTTATTTTAATATAATATATATAATAAAATAATAAATCAACCTTCTAAAACATGGAGTCAAGATTCTCATCTCTTCCCTCATCCTAAGGCCCCTGCAAACACCACCACACAAGTGAATCTTCTGAAAACAAACCCTGTGCTGCTTCTTCCCCCCCTTGGCTTAAAGGTGCAAAAGTCATTTCTGGGCTAAACAGATGAGTGGAGATATGAGCATCACAAAGTTACCCCAGGACATGCTCCCTGATTGATTTGTGGCCCTATCACAAGTCTGAAAAATCAACATCCAGAAGTGGACTAGTGAGCTCTTTGCTCCTCCACATTCCTTCTCCTGAACTATGTGTTGTCTGCAGACAGACAGACAGCGGGACAGAGCTCTCCTTTGTTTTAGTTAGTTTTATAGCTGAGGCAAAGAAGTTCCCTGCATTGTGGGGCTTTTTCCCTTTTCTTTGGCCCTGTTTAACCTGCTCTGGGCTGAACACCCAGGGGAGCACCAGCAGCTCCACTTGTGGCCGGGCCTGGCCCACGGCATTTCCAGCACCGAGGGACTGATCAGAGACTGAGTGAGCTGAGCTGCAGCCTGGGGAGGGACTTTCTGAGTTTGCCATGTCTTTGGAGCAGCAAGGGGTTTTATTGTTTAATATTGTTTAGGTCTTATTGTTTAATAAACAAGTTTTTTCCACTTTTCTCCAAAGAAGTATTTTTCCCCCAGACCAGTTAGAAAGAGGAACCAATTAAATCTGCTTTCCTAGAGGAGCCGCTTTAGAAGTTCTCTCCAAAATTTGCCCCTGAACAAAGAAAAATAATTGGGTTCAGTGGTTGAGGTTAAGGTTCAATGGTTAAGGTTCAGCCAGTGTCCTGGCACTGTAGCTCTGCAGTTCTGATCCTGCTCTCCACAGGCTCATCCAGGATGGAGCCAGGGCAGACTCCAATGCCTGTGGCAGAAATAATTCTGTTAGTGTTCAGAAACACATAATCACGAAAATTATTATGTCGGTGCTCTTTATTAAGAGCTCTGGGAATCAGGAGTATTCAACTCAAATCTGACTCCAACCATACATTTGAGATGATCATGTTTTTATATTCTATCTTTACATAACTTCCAAGTTAATTATTAAACTTATATTGTTCTATTGTATGCATAGATTTCAGCCAAGCATAGCCCCCCTTAAATTTCCAACATAGTTTCTCATGATTCTTCTTATCATCATATAATAATTATATTTAATTACTAAACAATCATCACATCTAACAATTATATCATTTATCATACTGCTTACGCAGATGCAGTTGATCTGGGAAAACACAAAGCCTAACATTTTCAGATTCTATCTTTAACATTTTCCAGGGCTCCACTATCAATTCCCTTCCTCAGGCCACTTGAACACGGAGCCAGGCTGTCCTAGGCAGTGTCAGGTTGCCACTGGGGCACCACGGGCAGGACAGGAGCCATCCATGGGCTCAGGGCTCAGCAGGGCTGGGGCTGTTTGTGCATTGAGGCTCTGCCCCATCTGGGGCCTATCTTTAACAGTTCCATTTAGCTAAGAAACAAGATCTGAGCTGGGTATATTTTTGCCAGCTTTTGTTGAGATTTTAGCTGAGAATTTCTTGCCTGAGGTGCAGGACAGAAACAATAAAAAAAATTTATTTCAGATCTAGCAAATTGAACAAATGTGCCTCGAATTAGATATATTTGAAATTGAGAAGAAGGAGGAAACAAGAAAATTATGTACAAAGTTTTCTAGTTCATACTGTGAGTATTCATCTAGGAAAACTGAATTTAAGCCATTGAACTTAAGACCTATACAGGCTCAAATAATTTAGCCACACTCTTTCAAACTATGACCTTTGTTTTTACTCTGGTGACTCCTGAGACTGACAGAATTATTTGCTCTTTTGGGGACTTTATTGTGCAGTTTGAAATGCAAATTCTTCCATTTCATATTTCCAATTCCTAATTTTGTAGCCAGCTGAAAAAACCCCAAGGATCAGTTACCCAAGGGGGAATTCTGAAACAGGGACAAATGACAATGATTGGACTTTCTGTGCCCAGAAACAGGTAGGACTTCACTATTTGCCAGCATTCACTTCTGCTCTGTTTGTGCTTGAAGTTTTTTTTCTTTTTTTGGGGGGAAAAAAAAAGAGGAGAAACTGAGAACCAAGGGAAGGAGAAATAAATATCATAACCCTAAGGTATGGCACAACCTACAAGTAGATACTCCCCCATTATTTTTATTTGGGCTGCATGGGTCAGGACAATAGTCCTGAATTTCATTCTTCTCTGAGGGCATTGAGTTATCTGAGAATGCAAAGCACATCCAAATGAATTTCTCTCTCCTGCAGCTCTTGCCAGTGGCTGTGGCTGGAGAGCTGCTGACAGCCCCCCAAACCCTCACAGCCTCCTTGCCGACACAAGCCCCTTACAGCCACACGTGCCAGGCTGCACAGTTCTCTGCAGACACTTCCACTCTGGGGGTTCAGAGCTTTGTTCAGCTCTCACCAACCTGGCTCACACACCCTGGCTGCTCTGAAATGAGTGTGTTTCCAGAAGAGCTCCTGCAAAGTCAGCCTTTTCACCCAAATCTACTTCCAGGCATTTCAGTTTGTTCTGTACCAGGCAGGTCTCTTCCCAATTTATTTTGAATCTTGTTTCCAAAACCCTAACTAATGCTTGGGTAATTCATTTTTGATCTTGTATTTGAGTGACCATGGAACACCACAGCCACATACACAGCAGACTTTCCAGGTAAACTCTGGATAACTTTTCCTGCTTCCAGATGATGCCAGGATGATTTCACAGCTGGGCACTGTGAAACCCTTGCTGAACCCAAGCCCTGCTGCTGTCCTTTGCCAAGACAAGCTTGTAGCAACACCCCTCAGTAGCAGGGTGAGTAAAGCACTTGCTAATTTGGCTACACTTTGTCCCAGCCCCTCACATCAGGGCTGCCAGCACAGGCGTGAGCTGCAAAGGTCTTTGGTACATAACAGTGTCAAACCCTAAAAATCAGTAATAAAAACCTTCTTGACACAAATTCCCACATGAAAAACTAAACTGGAATTGTTAATAAACAGAAAGGGGTTTGCTGAGGAGCCCTGGCAGCTGCTTTCAGGCTCTGCTAAACAGGATCCCTGTAGGGATGTGGCACTGTAGCACCAGTCCTTGCTCTACCAAGCCTCTCTGGGTTGGCTCCCTGCTTTCCACTGTGGCCAAGGGTATTTCAGCTTTCTCTGTGACAGAAGATGAGGATGGTGCTTTGCTAAATCCAGTATTAATTCAGTTTACCACAAAAAGGCTGGAGGCAGAAGGTTCTTGCTCCTACTCTCCTGGCAGTAGCATTAGGCTGTGCACAAGATTATTTAACTCCTCTTCTGAAGGCAGTTCAGTAGGTCAAATTCCTTTGGATTTTGCTGTGCACCCCATAACAGATTCATGGCTTTTGTGGTGGCCCCTGTGCTGGAGGTGTGGACACCCCAGATCCCAGCAGCATCCCCTTATTGCCCTGACACCTTGGGCAGCCCCTGCACCTGCAGGGTCCCGTCCCTCACCTGCTTTTCCTGTGTCATCCACACCTGATGAGATGGAGGCCCTGGGCTCACCTTCCCTTCTTCCATCCTGGTTTCTGCCTGGGGATCTGTCAGGGCACATCCTGAAGCTTTGTCTTACATCCTCCCCCGTCCCTCAAGGCCATTTCCATACTGAGCTGGTGTTCCTCCTGTTGCTGATCCATTCCTACTTTATTTATCTAAAGCTCCACAAAGTCTTCCATTTTTCTTTTTGCCCAGTCACCCTCCTTTTGTGTCCTTCCCCAAGGGAACATGCCAGGGAGTTACAGCTGCAAAGGCTATTCCTTTGCTTCACTGTTTGTTTTTTTTTAAACTATATTCATTATTTCAATCTATTCCTGCCTGCCCCAGACTTTCTAATACATCCCATGCTGTTCCCACATCTACATACCCTAAGGGTAGACACATGGACACATTTCTGGGGTCAGGCCATCTACTAAAATTATTTTAGATGCCACCTGGTTATAATTTGGAGCCTTGTCCAGCTCTTATTTAAAAGACCACAAACAGCAGCCTTCAATCACAAATATATTTCTCTGCTTTCATTGGAATTGTGCTCCTTTAGATAATTTTTTTCCTCTTTCTTTTCTACTTCTGCTCTTGCTTTTGAAGCTCACATGGCACTGTGATCATTTGCTACCACAGGAGCTGCATTTAATTGAGTTTTTACAACTGCTGGGTCAGAAGCAGTAGCACTTCCTTGGCAGGGCTGGCTGGGTCACGCCTCGAGCTCCCTCCTCACCCAAGAGCACACAACACATCTGGTTCTACCTCAAGGGCTTAACTGCTGGGCTGAAGCTTTTAATTGTTTTGGGATCAGATCAGCAGGAAATTGTCTCTTCCCTGAAAGTCTGAAGAATTGACATTTTTATAGATTCAGAAATACCTTGAAAGTGTTGAAAATAATGTGGTAGTTTCACATTTTTGCCTGTTGCTCAACCCTTTCTACTCTTACAGCAGCCAAATAGTAACCAGGACTCCAGGGTTCATTCACTGGAATACTTCCAGCTGCCCTAAACCAGGAGTGCAGTTCTTTAGGTCCCAGTCTCTTATGGAAAGATCCCTTACTAATCTCTCCTGCACCCTTTCACAGACCCCATTTTCTTCTACCAGTGTCCAGCACTGGCTCTCTCCATGCACCAAGGCCGGAGCACTGTGTGGAGGGCCAGGTCTATTCCATTTTTGTTTTACACCTTCCAGCTGCTCCCTCTTCCCAGTGCAATTCCTGCCTTTTCATTGTGCTCATGCTGAGGGCACAGGGGCTGGGATGGCTCACGAGCCATTGGTCCCCTTGATGTCTTTTCCTGGTCTTAAATTTGCTGAATGCTCTCTGTGGCTCTGCTGTCACCACTGAGGCAAGGCAAAGGCTTTCAAATTTACCAAATACACCAACTTTGTGGACTGAACAGTTTCCTCTCCCTGTCAAGGAAAGGCATTTCCAGCTTGCTTCTATGACATTACCATTGAAAATAAGATCAAAGAACCAAATATTATTTCTTTTTGCTTTCAAAATAATTCACAGAATCAAAGAAGATCTTTACCGTCAGAATTATGAACAAAAATGTTAATTTTCAGGCCAGCAACTCAAAGATATTGAACCAATTTTAGCATCCCTGTGAGCAAGGCCATGATAGGCCCAGAATAACACTTTTCATTTTTCTTTTCACTGTGTACCAAATCCACTGAGCCTCCATTTTCCAACCCTTACTGCACAGAAATCCCATTTACAAACGTGGGTGAGTTGCACAGTGTCCCTTAACCCAGCTGACTGCTCCAGTGCTTGCAATACTTTCCTACCTTGCACAAGAAGGTGCTGATTAGAAAAAGACTGAACAGAACTCATACCAATCCCCCTGATTTTTCTCCTGGAGCTGACAGCCCTGTCCTGGGTTGCAAGATATGATTTAAGGCTGTGTGTTCTATTTGCTATCTGTCAGAGCTGGGGCAGTTCTCTGCTGTTCCTGGGGCAGTTTTTTCTTTCTCTCTCCCACAGCCAACCCTCCCTCCAGGAGATCTCTGCTGTCCATGGCCACTGAGTGTCCCTGCAGGGCTGATCCAATCCCAGCATCCCATGGGGAGATGCTCCGCCCAGGGGAGGAGCCAAGCATTCCTACCTGGATCCAATCTGAGCCTGGCACAGCACAGCAGCCTTTGCCCCCTGCATTGCCAGAGGAGCAGCTTTCTGCAGCCCTGCATGGCCAGAGGGAGCCCAGGCCCATCTGCAGCAGCCCTGGAGCTGCAGAGGAAAACTCCCCCCTTGTGCAGGATCCCTGCTGCAGCAGAGCCACAGCTGGCACTGCAGGAGGGCTGAGCCCCCATGGGATGGGGCTGGGACACCCCCTGACACACAGGGGCAGGGCCTGTGATCACTCTGGCAGTGCTGCTTTTTGTATTATTACATTTGTATTTTTAATTTTCCTAATAAAGAACTGTTATTCCCACACCCATGTCTTTGCCTGAGAGCCCCTTAATTGCAAAATTATAATAATTCAGAGGGAGGAGTTTTACATTTTCCATTTCAAGGGAGGCTCCTGCCTTCCCTAGCAGACACCTGTCTGTTCAAACCAAGACAGTGCAGACACACAATAGATGGTGTGTATAATTTATAGACCTTACAAATTAGCATATCTAACAAGGATTCCCAATGGGAGGCCTGGATGGATGGCATGATGTTGCCCCATCTGTGGAATTCCCCCTGGATGGGAAGGTCTCCACTTCACAGGATATATTCTAGAGGGGATCTTGGTTTCCCAAGACTGTGTAGGGTTTTATGGTGTCCCACCACGAGGCCTTTAGGATTTTGGTCTCCTGGCCTAACAGGATACCAGGACTCTGCTAAGTCATCAGACTTAAGGAATTACAAGAATGCATGCTAAGAATACTGAGGATACATAAAAGGTATAGAAAAGGCATCTAAAAAAAAGGCAAACAACTAATCTTGGCATCACCGTGGTCCATGTGTAAGGAACTGATTATCCCTGCTGCACATCAAACACCCTCCATGCCTCCTTCCTTTTGACATGGAGCCCTTGCCAGAAGTTGCACACAATTAGGACCTTCTTCAGTTAAAATCTGGGTGCTGCACAGAGGCCTGGTTTGAACACAACTGCTCTTATATGCTGTTTCTCTGGTTCTCTGTCATATAAAACAATATCATCAGTCTTGTTTCTGCAGGAATATTTCCCCAGGCAGTACACCCTGCATCCCAGAAATAATATGGACACAAAAACCTGAAAATTCTCCTAAACAGGAGGAAACCCCTGGGCTAAAACCCAAGGCTTTGGTGTTTTCCTCTGTCAGGAGTGCAGTCAGTCCACTTGGAGGCAGGAGATGGGAACACAAGAGCACTTTGGGGACCAGGAGTGAAGCTGTGGGAGGTTACACCCCCTGAGGCCCCCAGGCTCCAGGTGTCTCTGTAGGAGTGATCAGAGGCTACGATAACATATTGCAAACCTTCGCTGCAGGACTGGGGTTCATCATCGCCTCATCTGAAAGGGTCAAACCTGATTCCCATCAAGTCCATACAATTGTTGCTATTAGCAATTGTTGCTCTTACAATTGTTGCTATTAGCAATTTCTATCAATTGTTAGTGCTGTTAACAAGTCAATAAAATCCCTTAGGAGTGCTTTTCCCTCCATCAATACTCTGATTTACAAAAACAAATCAGCAGGAACAGACACTAAATAGGAACCAAAAGAAAAGTTTCTTTTATTAAATGCTTTTATACTTTTTGCACTATTCTTCCTCAGTGCTAAGATGTTTAGCTCATCCTACAAAGTATCTCTTTTTCAGTACTCATGATCTCTTTTTTGATTAATAACTTTAGGTTGGGATTTGGTCATGTAACCTTGAAAAATCTGGATTTTCCTAAAGTTACCTTAACCCTTGTATTGTGGACAGAGTTACATTTCTGTGTTAACAGATTCATCTGCTGCAGCTTGCCCAGGTGTCTCTCAAGTCGTCACTCCTGCATCAGGTACAAGCATCCAAAGGCAACTGCAGGTCCTGCAAGTCTTTTGCTTAACTGAATTTCTAAATTCTTCTCATGCACCCCATGATAGAAGCAAAATAAAATAGCCCCAGATGGCCAAAGCAGCCTTAAAAATTAGTCCTGACATGTTCACAATCTCCAAAATGCAAAAAAAAAAAAAAAAAAAAAATTAAAATAACATACTGGAAGAGTCTCTTGCTTTCACAGGACTTGTTATAAAGGAGACTTAGAGTCTTTCATTGCTCTAAAGTTGCTGCTTCTTTTTGACTGCATCAATGAGAGGCCAAAGTTGAGAACCCACAATTCTGGGGTTTGCACTGCACAAAAGGGAATTGTTTGTGTTCAGTGAAGCCATTTAAAATAACATTGGTATTAAGTGGAGACAGGTTCTCATTGGCTTTCTCACAGAAAACCTCTATGGCCTTTAAAATTTGCCCAAAATGGTGGAAATAAGAAGCCTACCAAAGAGATTTGCTATTTTCCTCCCTTGAACTGCTGTAGAAGCCCAAGATTTCATGGGGACAGCAGTCCTGGGCTGGTTTTGAGCTCCTGGCATATGGGGCAGAGGAGCTCAGTGCTTTCCAAGGCTGTGTGAGGGGCACAGCAGCAGGACTGAGCTCCAGGGAGCTCAGAGAAATGCTCAGAGCATCAGGATCAATGACTGCTGAAAGTAGAGACATTAGGCTAGAACATGCCCACTTTTAAAAGCTGAGCAGAAAAATGTGTATGTTCCTAATTACATGGCAAACAAATCCAAAATTCCACAGTAAAAAATCACCTTGGAACTATAAATGTCACTGGGCAGAGCTGAGCCTAATCAATCATTGTACTGTTATGAGCCACTTTATGAAAAGACATTATTTTTCTAAGATTTAGACTGTTCTTCATCCTACTGAACTTTATTTTGACAGTTGTTTTCATTTATGATTTCTAAGTCAGACTGTGTCTGTATTTAAGGTGCCTTCTGTCTGGACTGCAATTGTTCTTTATGGTCTAGGGCTGAGTATTCTTCTCTTGGCAGTCAGCTTTGTTTTCATCTTGTTTGGTTTTTTTGGGGGGGTTGGATTTTTTTTTCTCTTGTGGCTTTTTAAAGCCTTTTCCATACTTTATGCCCTCTATCATAAATGTCTTTAATAACACTGAAAATTCAATGCACCCATTCAATTCTTGTTAGCGTTCAAAAACACATAATCACGGGGGATTATATGCAGTGCTTTTTATTAAGAGCTCTGGGTGTCAGGGGTATATCCAACCCAAATCTGACTCCGACGATACATCCGAAATGATCATGTTTTTATACTCTATCATTATACAACTTTCATGTTAATTGTTTAACTTATATTGTTCTATTGTATACATAAATTTAGCCCCTCTCTGAATTTCCTACATAGTTTCTCATTATTCTTCTTATGGTTACATAGTAATTATATGTAATTACTAAACAATCATCAGATGTAACTATTATATAATTTATCATACTGCTTACACAGGTGCAGTTGATCTGGGAAAGTTGATCTGGGAAAGCACAAAGCCTAATATTTTAGATTCTATCTTTAACTTTTTCCAGGGCTCCACTATCATTCTCAGATAAGTTTCTTTTCTTTTCTCTTTTCTTTTCTTTCTCTTCTCTTCTCTTCTCTTCTCTTCTCTTCTCTTCTCTTCTCTTCTCTTCTCTTCTCTTCTCTTCTCTTCTCTTCTCTTCTCTTCTCTTCTCTTCTCTTCTCTTCTCTTCTCTTCTCTTTTCCCCTTCCCCTTCCCCTTCCTTCTCCCTTTTCTCCCTCTTTTCCCTTTTATTTTCAACACATGATCAAGTAATCTTTACCCCCTTTGGATCCCTGCTCCCTCTGAATCCCTGCTCTCTTTGGATCCCTGCTCCCTTTGGATCCTTGCCTCCCTTGCAGCAGCAGCATGGCCTGAAGGTGACCCAAGCAGGTTTGAGAGAAAATGAGCTCAGAGCAGCTGAGCCATGGAACAGCTGCCACCAAGGCCAGAGGGAGGGACTGCTCACAAAACACCTGCTTTGTCCTTGCCCTTCTGGTTGCCCTCCCAAACCAGCTGCTGTGGGCTCTTGCTCTAAGCAAGCACAAGCCAGAAGGCAGCTTGTACCACCACAGGAAGGCAGCAATAATTGACTGGAGCTCCAAGATGAGGATTTGGCAACAAGATACATCAGAAAGCAGCAAGAATGGGGCCCCCCAGGAGGGGGACAAACCAGAAGCCGAGTGGGCCCCTGTGCAAGCCATGCCCTCACTAGCAAGCTACAGTCCCTCAGGGTGCAGAGAGGAGCCATCAGCAGTCCTGGACAAGGAACCAGCTCCAGGATCCATCCAGGGTGCCCCAGAGCTGGTAAAATAGTGGTGAGACATCATGGTCAAATTTCCATCATTGGGGATCTGCAGATGCCCTGTGTTCATTTGTCCATCCCAGGGCAGCTGCTGGGACAGCACAGGCCAGGGTTCCCCATCTCCAGCTGGGGGACCAGGGATGAGCCTGGCTGCATCCCAGAGCCCAGGCAGACTCTGCAAGTTTAACCAGGACTGGAGTTTGGGGAGGGTTGATAATGCCTTGGGGAGGCAAGGAAGAAGAGAGCATGGGTTTGTCCACAGAAAATTTCATTTAAAATAAAATGAGCACAGAGCAAAAGAAGTGCAAGAAAAAGTCCTGACAATGGCACTGCAGGAGGAAATGTTGAAACCCAGTGACACACAGTGAGGGAAGAATGGAGGCACAATAACAAGGACTGAAATGCTGTTCAGGGTGAAAATGAAAGCTTGGGCAGGACCTTGAGGAGCACAATCCTTGCTTTGGTTCTGAGTGTCCCGGGGTGCATCAGGCTGGCTGGGGGAGGTGACAGTCCCACTCTGCTCTGCACTGGGGTGGCCCCACCTCGAGTCTTGGGGGCAGGTTTGGGCACCACAACATAAACAAGATCTAAAGCTGTTGGAGAGTCCAAAGGAGGGACAGGAGGAGGATGAAGGGCCTTGAGGAGAAGCCCATGAGGAGCAGCTGAGGGCACTTGGTCTGTTCAGCTGGAGGAGCCTGAGGTCAGATCCCACCAGGGCTGCAGCTCCTCCCGAGGGCAGCTCTGATCTCTGCTCTGGGACAGGGATAGGGCATGGCTGGAGCTGTGCCAGGGAGGCTCAGGCTGGATACCAGGGAAAGGCTCTTCCCCAGAGGTGCTGGCACTGCCCAGGCTCCCCAGGGAATGGGCACTGAGGCTGCCAGAGCTGCAGGAGCTGCCAGGGGTGCCCAGGGTGGGGCTGTTGGGGTGTCTGGGCAGGGCTGGGGCTGATCCTGGGGGTCCCTCCCAGCCCAGGGCATTCTGTCCATTCCATGCTTCTAAGTGCTCTGCTTAACTCATGCTCAGCACTCTTTAACATTCAAAGCTAACATTTATGTTCTTTCCCATCACAGCTCTTAATCCTGAGCTCCCCGTCATTCACAGCAAGGACTGGAACAACTCCACTTCTTGCTGTTGACATCCATGGAAGAAATTGTTTGTTTTGAGACAAAATTAGTTCCTTGCAAATGGGCAAATTATCTGGGAACATACATTGCATTAACTGTCATCGTGCATCACCATAGCAAACGAGTTCCATGAATAAAAGGAAATCCACACTGTCCTTTACAGACCTGGAGGAAGCAGTGATGAAGGAAGAGGAAAAAGGTTGATAACTGCATCCTTATAGGTTTAAGCAAGCTAATTCTTCTTTTTCTGCATGCCAGTTAATAAAGCAGCTATTTCTACTGATCCTAGAAAACCTCCCAAGATGACATTTAAGAATTCCATTTCCACAGGCCTTGTCCATAGTGTGCTTCCCCCATTATTGTTGTGTTTCAGCTGAATTGTGTTTCCCAGCACTGCTGGAATCATAAAAAATAGAGAAAATAGAGATTCCTTTGTAAAATAGTCTGAATTAGCAGTTTGAGTGAGCTGGTTAATGAAAAAACTTGTAGATAACATTTCTATGTGGCCTTGGTTCAAAAGGTGAATTTTCTTTTAAAGTAGAATTAGCCTATAGTTGCTCTGACATTATTTACCTGTATCCCTCCCCTTAGATTATACCTGTCCAGTATCAGGTAAATTAGAATTTGCAGAGTGTTCCCTAAGATAAGGTGGGGCAGAAGGCACTAGAAATTTCCAGGGTGCCTGAAATCACACAACCTCAGCCATGAAAAAAAATCCTGATAAGTCAAAGAAATCAAGTTAATATTTAACATTTCAGTCAAGAGCTGTGTGATCCAAGCCAAGGAGGAGAAAACTGAGCAGATCCAGTTGCGGGGAGATTTTTCATCCATCAATGAGAAATATTTGCTGAAGGGTTGGTTTTCTTCTTGCGTGAAGTTGAGATAGTACTTTGTAAATGGACAGAAAGAGCCTGAAACCATAACTTTTCCCTTTGTTCAAGCATCAGGGCCAGCTTTAATTTAGGCCAAGCTCTAAGTGGCACCAGCTGGGCACAGGCTGGGTGTGCAGGGTTGACAAATGGCTGGGAAATGGCAAAGCCACCCTGGCCATGAGCTGGGGGGAAGAGCTGCAGGGACTGGTGAGCCCCAGGCTCCCCTTGGCAATTTGGCAAAATCAACATAAACCGTTATACTTAAAGTGGAGTGTTTCCAATATTGCAACACCTGTGGATCACCCATTCCATTCATTTCATGTTGATGCCTTAGGATTTTATCTTGTTTATTTTTCATATATTTGTAACCCTGCAGTTCTTTAGTGTATAACTCTGAATTCCACACTCAGTGTGAGCTGCTGCTTTCCCAGTTTGGGCAGACACAACAATTCCTCTCCAGGCCTGGCAATCAAGGACACCTCACTGCCTCAGGGCCCAGAGATGGGAACAAAAGGGAGTTGGGGGCAGCAAACTTGGGGTAAATGACTTCATTACCTGGTGCTGTAATTGCAAGGTTAACCCCCAATATGCAAATGGACCAAACCTATTTGTCATAAAGTCAAACTCTAATGCAAACCAACAATCCATACTCAATGTGTCAAAGCAAACATGAAACACAAAAAGCACCTTTCTAAAGCTCTAAAAATATGTGTTTCCAGGTTTTGTTTCAGATTTCTTTTTTCCCTTAGTTTTCTCACTTAGAATTAATTTAGAATGTGACAAAATATGAGATAATACAGCTCAGTTTTAGAAGTGACCATGTTTTACCTGCTGAACTTCCTTCGAATTCCCTGATAATAAAAGCTGTGCTTTTCCTGAGAATTTCAGGAATGGTGTTCTGTGCACTTGTGAAGCTCTTCAGAAATTTCTCTTAGATATGGCTTGGTGACTTTGCTTACTTGGAGCATTGTAGCTGTCTCTAGGAAGATAAAATCATCCCCACAATCACAGCTGACTTTAAGACTTGAGGAAAAATCCACTGAATGAATTTTAGGGGTGTTTCCCTGTAACTGCCAAAATTATCTGCTGCCTCATCTGACAATGCAAATGGAATAAAATCTTTATTTTTTTTTATTTTAATAGAAGCTGGGCCTCCACAGAAAGGAACTGTTCTGTGAGTTACATGTGGAGTTTCAGTCAGTGACTGCTACTAAATACACCTCTGTGATGCTGCTTGGGGTTTGCATTTCGTTCTTTGATACGTTCTCTGTATTCTTCACACATGTATTTGTAACTCTGTCACCTACTGTATTAGTGACTGTTTTTTCCCAGTAATTCTCCAGGGCCTTTCCCCAGGCAGAAATACAAAACAAATTCCAGAGCTCCAAGCCCCAAGGGGTTCAGGATCCCAGAGCTGTCTTGGTTCTTCCTGGGAAGAGAACAAGGCTGAGAACAACTCCTGGATTTCCATTCCATGGACAGAGCACAGCCAGTGCCAAGGGGGGCTCCAGAGAAGGGGCTGGACCTGGGGGGAATTGCCTCATCACTTGTGCTGCTAATTGGTGCTTTTTGTCAATTATGCCGATTTCCTAAAACCTATAAAAATGTACTCACCCCTGTGGGGGTGGGCTTTTGTGGACAGCTTTCCATAGCTGCCCCTGAAACCTTCAAATAAAGATCTACTTTTATATTACTAAAATGATCTCAAGTTTCATTTCCAGGTTGGGCAAAAGGCAATACTAAGTTAATTAATTATGTTTTTCTCATGGTATTTCTGACTGCTGGCCCTGGAGGCACTGGAGAGATCAGAAGGAGGCATTGACATTCACTGCATTTCTCTGTATTTGTTCTTGCCCGAGGGAAAGAGATAAAAAAATGAGACAATTTTTCCCAATTAAAAAAAATCCCACAAACCAAACCAAAGCAAAAAGGGGAAAAATTTTAAGTGGTTAAAATAAGAACAAATATCTAAAATTACAGCAATGTTTCACATTTCCATCCATATTTCAGATTATTTCTTTGATCCTGCTTGCTCTCAGCCAAACCCCAGCAATTGGTGCATCCCCTGCACTCTCTGGATTCTGAGTGTTGGAGCTGAAAATCTCCCAGGAGCAGAAGAATTCACTCAGTTGTGTACCTGCATGGAGGGGACTGTGCCATACAGAGATTTCATTTCTTTGAATTCTAAACTGGCCAGCAGAAGGGGCTGCACAGCAGCACATTGCAGCCCCTCCGCAGATCCATTAATGGATTTTTATTCCTGTGTTCAGACTGTGGCATTGTTACTCTGTCATCCTGCACAGCAACCAGGACACTTGAAAACAAAAACTCCTAATCCTACTGGATCCCAAGATTAAATGAGTAAGAATTAATTGTTTTCTATCATTGTCCTCAGCCCCTCCTATCAGATGTAACCAGATTGAAGCCAGCCTTTGCATCAAAGAGCTCAAGAGGGGACTGAATTAACCAACTTTAAACATTCAAACTGCTTCGTTTTCTAGAGGAAAACCAGAACATACAGGCAACTCTTGAGTTTCATAATTATCAGTTACATTTGTTTTCACTCAGTTCCTGTTGATGGGACTCAGAGTTCCCACCTGTAACTGGGAATCAGCAGATCCTGCCTGCTGCCACCTCTGCATTTCCACAGAGAGGCCACACAAACACTCCCTGTTTGTGCTGAAGCTGATTCCTCCTCTGTGCAAAGCCTTTGGCAGTCTGAGGGCAGATGAAAAGTGTACAGAGTATTCTTAGAGCATTAGTGTCAAGTGTCACACGTTCAGAGAGGGATGCAGCGCAGTGCAAAACAGGGATTGAGAAACTGCAACCATACAAACCACCAGTGGCACAGTAAATAGTTTTAAAATGAGCAATTATGAAATTAGAATCAAGCACAGCTGGAAATGGAGAGTTGTAAGTCTGGCCATATGTTTATTTTCTTTTAAGTATGTAAACTGGGAAAGTATAAATGGGGATGGAGGGAGAGGGACAGAGGAGAAATAATTGGTGCAAGACATGATGGAGCTGAGAAAGATCCACCCAAGGGGGTTTTAGAGAGCTGAGCACAAATCACCAGCGTGATCAGCAGGTCCTGTCTGTGCAGGACACAGAAAAGCCTCTCAGAAAACCTCAGCACTTGCCAGACATGAAGATGGCACTGAGGGATGTGGTTCAGGGGTGGCCTTGGCAGTGTCAGGTTTATGTTTGGACTCCATCTTAAAGGTCTTTTCCAACCTCAGTGGTTCCATGATTCTAAACAAAATAAAAATAACATGGGAAAATCACATAAATTAAAAACAACATAGAAATAGGCAGAAGAACACACAGGGCCCTTCTGAGAGCTTGGGGACAGATTGAAGCGGTTAGCAGAGCTTGTAAAAAAAGTTTTAACAGAAATAAGGGCAATTTTTATAAGGGGCTTTCAGATTTAATTACAATTGTTTCCAGGAAGCAAGCAACAGCAAAACTGCCTTGGACCTAAGAAATGAAACATTCAGATGCTCAACAGTCAGAGATGGGGCCCTGCCAGAAGCCCAGGCTCCCAGGGATGATCATTTATCACCCTGGGCACTGCTGGAACAGGGAAAGAGCAGCTGATAGAGCTCTGACAGGAGCTGCAGCAGCTGTGGATTGGATTGCTTCTGCACAGAGGTAAGGGTGGATCCTAGAAAAAAAGATATTGTCCCTAAAAACTTCTTTATGAAAAGGGAAGGAAAAAAAAAACAACACAAAAGCAGAACGACCAAACAAGAGTCAGGCATTTCAGATCACTATTCTAAAGAAAACACAAAGCCAAGGGAAATAGGCATCAGAAAAAGCAGGAAAGAATTCATCAAAACCTGGAAGGGCTTTGGAGAGAGTTCATTGAAATTCATTTATTTCTGTAAAACTTTTTGATTTTATGAAGATGCATTTTCTGATTTGTGTTTAACTGACACAATATTTCCTTGCCCTTGTGTTCAGTGCATCCAAAAAGTCAAGTTCTTGAAACCTCTCTGCTTCAAAGTTCTTCACTGCAAAAAGCATAAAATAAATCTCTTTAAGTGATTACTGCTTGATTCAATAATTCCACCCATGCTGATTTTAAAACAGAACTTAGAAAAGAATAGCAGAGCATAAAATTACATCAGAAGACAAAGAGATGGGATGGAAAACATGCAAAGGAAAAGTGTCTTAAGATGAGGAGTGGAAAGTAATAACAATTCCAGATTATTTTTGCAAGTCCAGAGTCATAAACACCAGAACTGATGGCAGAAGAAGTAGCAGAAGATTTACAAAAAAACAAAGACATTTTAATTTGGGGGACTTAGAAATAATGGTCCTCTAGCAGTATTGGTAAGGGAGTAGCAAAAAAGTGCTTTTGAAGTGCCTGCAATAATGTGTAAAAGGGATTTTTTTGGCAAGGTAACAACAAGCACAGGAACAGCCTCAGTGTTGGCTTTATTACAGATTCTCTTTTCAGAAGAGATTCCAAATCCTTGTATGAAATGTGCATTAAACAGAAAACCTATTTCTCTTCAAATATGGCTAACAAGTGCTTCTGAGGTGACCTCACCTGGACAGCCCTTTTTAAAAAATTTGCCTTGCAGTGACAAAATTCCATGCAGGCTGCCTGTTTGGATGAGGGTGGGTACAATCACCATCCCTCCCTTCTTCTATTCCTGCCTCAGGAAGCCAAAGAAAAAGTTTTATTTTCCTTCCATTGCTTTTCCCACAGTACTTGAAATAAAACATCATTAACATGAATTCAATGATACCTATTCCACATTTTCTATATTCACAAGGAAGAGCTAAACTTAGTGTATTTCTTCTCCCAAGACCCATTTTTCAGTAAATAAATAAAAAATAATATAAACTATTGAAAAAACTTAAAATCATCTACCTTCCTAGCCAGGAGGGAAGTAGAAGAAAAATAAGAGCTGTGTCATAGTCACAGACTTTAATTTCCCTAATCAAATTAATATCACCATATGAACTAATTTACATCAATGCAGATCTACTGGAGAAAATCTGACACATGTCTCCAAACAGAATATTTCACTCAGAGACTTGACATCCCTAAATCTGCTTGCTGTGAGCATCACAAGCTTGGGGATGAGGGGTGGGATCTGGGATTTGCGCAGCAGTGTCACTCTGCCTCTGGGGCATTTTAAACAGTCATTAACCTCATTAAAGGGCACCACTGTAAAAGCCAACGTCTTCCAGCATCACATCCCATAATTACATCCCACAGGGCACCAGATCCTGTCTGTCCCTGTCACAAAATCCTCTGCAGAGCCCAAAGCCCCACCCCTGCGCTGCTCTGTCTGCCCTTACACTCCTGGCAATCAGGACAGAGGTTTTACATCAATGACCAGAGGTTTTACATCAATGACAAGGGGTTTTACATCAATGACAAGGGGTTTTACCTCAAGGCAGAGGTTTTACCTCAAGGCAGAGGTTTTACCTCAATGACAAGAGGTTTTACCTCCATTATTGATTGTTGTTAAGCTCCTCCTTTGCTTTCCCATTGCTGCAACAATGGCAGAGCCTTCAGGAGGCTGTTTCAAAGGTATCTCCTTGCTGCTGAAATGCTGTTCAAACAGCCCATGGTTTCACTGTGAATTTTGAGCTGCTTTTCCCTTGAAGCAACAGCCATTGCAGATGGATAATTGCAGTAAGACCAGCACTGCAGATGTCTGGTTTTATTCCCATTACCCTGTCTCTCCATAGCAGTAACTGCAGCTTTTACCTCTCCTTAACCCCGAGTTGTCTGACTTTGATCTTGAAACTGGAGTTGTTTCAATGCCCACAGTCAGGTATGTGGAAAGATTTTTCTTGTCTCTTTGTATTAGCCCAGCTAAGGCAGAGAGGAGACAGAGGGGAAATGATCAGGTCAGAAATACAGCTGAACCACGGCAGTCAGGGCCCGATTTCTGTACAGCTGGATGCCAGCTCAGCTCTGCTCCTGCCAGAACCCCTCCTGAATGATGAGGGCAATATCCAGCTTCCTCCTCCCTGCACCCATGAGACTGGTGTTTTTGGAAAAGGGTTCACTGACAGGTAAATAAACCACATCCACAGCTCCCATCTCACTTTACAGTGAGAGGCACACAAGATAATTCCAACCCGTTCTGTTTTCAGACGTGAAGTTTTCTCTGTAATTTTTAACTGGATGATTTGATTCTTACCACAGATTTCCTTTTTCCCTAATTATGTGTTCAAACAATGTAAAAAGATGTTTCTGTGAGGTTATTTAAGATAAATGACCACGGACCCAGCATTCCTAACTCCATCCCCCACAGATGCAGAGGAGCCTCACCCTGCTCACCAACATGTGCAGTTATGAGCCAGCCCTCAGTGACATCCCTCCAGTCATAAACTGGGCTGCAAAAACCAAGACACAACTTTCCCAGTATCAACAGGAACAATTTAAGGAACGCATCTTTACAGTAAACAGCAGTTTTAGTTTCACAGGAGGATGGTATTTGATTACAAGCTGAAGCTGGGCTACCAAGAGGAAAAAGAAAATTAAAAAAAAAAACCACACCAAAAAGCATCTGTCTTTAGAAAGGAGCCACCAGAGCCACTTTTAGACATGCAACAGACTCTTCATCACCTTTTAACATATCTAGGCACTCAAATAATTGACAGACATACTGTTTTTTTTTTTTTTTCTTGGCAATACAATGACAACCAACAGAAAGACCTGTGGATGGCAATGAACTCGTTTTGTATCCAGGTCTGCAAGAGCAAGGTGTATTCTTTCAATTGTTTGATTTACATGAAGAAGTGGGGTTCAGGTAATGCAGATACTCTGTTTTATTCTCTTAAAAAACCCTAACAAGTCAACAAAACCCAAAACCAAAAAATCACCCAAAACTTCTCCACCAGCAGTGGGTCAGAAAAACCTGAAACCAAAATATAAGTTACAGATAAGTAACTTAAGACTTCAAATTGTTAGTTATTAAGTTAAAAATAAAAATAATTTAAGCATTTTTTTAATTAGATAGTTTAACTTTTAAAAACTTTATAATAAAAATAGTTAACTATTTTATGCTTTATTAATAAAATACTACAAAACTCACTACTTATAAAACTAGAACATAAATTTAAAAAAATAAACATTTAAATCTAAACACAAACTGTTATCTCAAATACTTTCAATCTTAACTTCAACAAAAAACCTCCACCATTTAATAATACACTAATAGTACACTAAAACCTCAAAATATAGAAGAGAAGAATCCAGTATTTTTCAAGTTCCTGAATTTCTGCACAAAGCCACCACTTCAGAGTCAACTTGTATTGTTTCCTCTGGGTTTCTTGTCAAATATTCCCTTAGGCAGGAGCTCTGTAGTTGTAAGCCTCAAATGCTGTTGGGAGCAGCTGATTCACTCAGAGTGTCTTGGATTGCCAAACAAATTGTATTCTATTGCCATCTGTACAGCAGTTGTCTTCTGGTCAGTGGGCAGTTTGCCTTATCTCTTCCACACCCACTCCTCCCTCCAGGGGGGACACCTGCTGATAACAGCTATTGGATGTCCCTGCATGGCTGATAAGAACTACAGCATCCCATTGGGAGATGTGAGCCCAGAGGGAGGAGCCAAGCATTCCTACCCAGATATAATCTGGAGGTTCTGGAACACCAGCACAGCTTCTGCACTGGATTCCCCAGAGGAACAGCAGCTGCCTCTGCCACTGCATCTTCAGAGGAAGAGACTGCACCTTTCTCCAGGATCCCTGCTCCAGCAGAACCAGCCCTGACACTGCAGGAGGGCTGAGCCACAATTCCAATGGGACTGCTGCCAACAGCCTGACCCACAGGCTGTCAGGTTGGGTTCTGACTCTGGCAGTGCTGTTTTGGTTTACTGCATTGTTTATTTTATGCTTTTATTTTCTTCTCTAGTAAGGAACTGTTATTCCTGCTCCCACTTTTTTTTTTTTTTTGCCTGAGAGCCCCTTCATTTAAAATTTATAGCAATTTGGAGGGAGAGGTTTTACATTTTCCATTTCAGGGAGGCTGCAGCCTTCCTTAGCAGACTCCTGTCTTTCCAAACCAAGACAGAGAGTTATAAGAAAACACAGAGAGTTGACAAAGCTCCAAATTCTCTCCATGGAAAATAAGTGGAATTTGTGATAAAGCTTCACTCCAGAGCTGGATCCCTGTGAGTCAGTGAGAGAAGCAAGGGCAAGGCATTAAACTGCTGGAATTGCTGTGATAGGAATATAGAAATTAAATACACATCACATTTGTGGTAATAGGTGATACATTAATGCAGGTGAGAGAGGCATCCAGGCTCTGCAGGGATTTGAGGGATGCCTGGGGGCACAGCTGGCTTTGGCTTGTGCCCAGCAGTCCTGAACAGAAGTTAATTGGATGTTAGTAAGGGGAGAAATACAATAAGGTGGAATGTCAAGTCTTAATTTCTTTTTGCCAAGGTTGGGATTAAATTGTGAGATGTTTTTTCTTGTTGGAAATCAGATGTTTTTTACTTCTTATCTATGTCACAGTCTCACAAACCCTGAGCTCTACAGCACTTCACTCAAACTAAAAATGGAGCCCCATCTCTCTCTCTACAAGGTCTTTTAATGATAAACTGTCCAATTAAGAAATGATACCTAAATTATTTTTACTTTTAACCCAATAACCAACCACCTGCAATGTGGACATTTTTATCCAATTACACAAAACTACACAAACCCATGGAGAAGAAGGTGAAGAAGAAGGACCAGCCCTCACTTTAAAACCTCCATCTTGCTTTATATCTATTACTGTACTCTAAACCCTTAAACTCTGAGTTTCCACCCTGTGATATTTCACACTTCTATTCAAACTCCACACCCACAATCTCAGTTCTGTCATTCTATTTTGGAAGCTTCTCCACAGCCTCAGGTCAATGCAGTGTTCTCCTGGGGGTCAGTGCCTGGCAGCATAGAAAGTCTGAAATTCTCTATATTCAGGGTTCCAGCTGTGGAACAAAGCAGTGTTATTACAATCTCCTGATGAGGCCAAGAATTAGCATCACACACATGGAGCCAGTGATCACCCTGTTCTGCTCCTGCCAGGCTCGCCCCTGCTGCCAGCTCCAAATGCCAAATTTCCTGTCCCCACACGGTGCTGTGGCCCTTGCAGAAGGCACAAAAGCCATGGTGATCCCAGATACCTTTTCTTTTCCTGCAAGGATGCCTCGAAATTAGTCCAGCTTTCTTCACTGGCCATACCCAGTAACTTCTCTCAGCACCAATTAACTTTGTCTGTAGCACTTTGTGATAAGGACACTCCCCCCTGCCTCAAAGCTCTTTTCCTTTATCATCAGAGCTCTGCCTACTTGCCACCAAGACCCATTTTTCTCTATGGAGATCAGACTGTTTCTGAAGGAATAGGGTGCCAGAAATGCCAGTCCCAGCTCATGAAAAGCATTTCTGCCAGCAGCCATTCCTTGGAAAGGAAGTTTTCTTCATGGAAAGGAAGTTTTCTTTCTTTTCTTTCATTTTTTCTTCTCTTGCTCTCTTTGTACTGAAGGAGGTACCATCAGTTTGGCTACCTGGAATCACAGTCTGCAGGCTGTGTTATAACCTTCATTCTGAATTCCACTTTCTGCACACCTACTGCCACAAAAACCTCCAGGTCACACGAAACCCATTCAGGGCTCTGAAGTTCCAGGAAATCAGATAAAGTTCAGATCAGGCAGCTGGAATAGAATCCCTGTTTTGTGTCTAATTCAGGATATTGAACTGTGGGGTTTGTATGGATGAGAGGGAGATGAACTGGCTATATCAGTCAGTTGGGGTTTCTGAGATGTCCTGTGTTATTACCTGAAAATCAGCCAAATTGGTGAAAGGGGCTCCCTTGGGACACTCATGACTTAATTCCCACTTCTCCTGACTGTGACCATTTCAGCACATGCTGGTCAGCACCAGAAGGGTGTCTCTGTGGAGCAGAGAGCTATTTCCTCCTGACAGGCATATGTTTGTAAATGACTACTCTTAATTCTAGCAAAATGTACACCACAGTTCAATTTAAGATGGAGGGGGGAACCAAAAAATCAAGCAAACCAAAAATTCCCACCACACTGTAGTTTCAGAAGATGACCACAAGATTTCCTGGCATCTTCAGGGCCGTGCCCATTCCTTGGTGAGCCTGGGCAGTGCCAGCACCCTCTGGGGAAGAGCCTTTCCCTGATCTCCAGCCTGAACCTCCCTGGCACAGCTCCACGTGTTCCTTTGGTAGATTAAAGCACTTTGGCCTGGCAAACAGAAACATTTTGTGATACTGCACAAATATCTGGATTGAAAACTGAGCTGGTGGCAGCAGGGCGACTGTGAGGCTGGGATTGAGGAACAATCAGCAAAGGCTGGTGGCTAAATGCTCTTTTTGAATCAAAGTTTGAATTCTGTGAGAGTTTTGATCATAGGCTGGGGTGAGAAGGCCAGGAAGGGCATCTCTGCTCCCATACCTCTCCTTGGACTAGGGAATGAAATATCCATATATTTATAATGTATATTTATAATTTATAATTGTATAGATATTTGGTCAACACACTTTCCTTCTGCACTGTTGGAGTCATAGGAAAATTAAATTCAGACTAAGAACTTGTACCATGGGTGATGCTGAGAGGCCCTAAGCTTGCCAGAGGATGGAAACACCAAGTAAAGTTAGGCAGAAATAAAGGAGGCACTTTGTGCCTGCACCACCTGATTTTGGGAAGGGGAACATGCCCCCAGCAGCAGGTTTGCAGCAGTTATTTGTTGAGCTTGGGCAGAGTGCTCCTTTGCTGCAGCACAGCTCTGGTTGCTGGACAAATCCCACACATTTCAGCTCCCACTATTTCATTTCAACCCCTCTGCCCAGCCTCACTCAAGGGCAGCTTCTCAAACACACCAGAAAGCATTTCAGTTGTGTTTTGAAGACAGAAGGCTGCATAAATTGTATGAACTTCACTCATCCTCAGCAGTTGAAATAGCTGTTGGAAAACACCAAAAGGTTTTGGGGTTTGCTTATTCGCACACAAATGGCCCAATGGAAAAAGGGCAACAAAACCAGGCACAGTTCTGAGCAGTTTTCCAATGATACATTCCTTGCACAGATACCAAAAAATCTCATTTTTCACAGGGAGACTCAGCACTGTGTCACTTCCAGATGTTGTCCTACTGTGGTCCATGTTCAGTTCTCAGCTGCCATCCACCAGCAGATGTTTCGCTTCATGCTACAGTCTGTAAACACTTTGCCTTCAGCAGAATCTATTTAAGCACTATTTTTGAAGTTCAAAGAACTGCTTGATTTCTGTTTCAGTCCTGCAAGGAGAAGCAAATAACTTTAATTTCTTTCTCTTTTAGTTCACAGATCACCATCAGGCCTCCGTTTATCTCTCGGCTCAGCCTGGGGTTTGCTACAAAACTGACTCTTGAGAGGTTACATTTTCTGAAATTGCAATCAATGATCAGTTTTCAAAATGCATATTTAAAAACCCTTGAACTTCTCTCTCACTAAGGGAGCACACAAAACAGCAGAAAGCTCTTACGTCAGCACAAGCTCAGAGAAATAATACAGGAGTATTCTTAGATGCTACTATCTGCATTTCACAACTCCTTTAGGAGGTTTTCCCATCTCCATGACAAAGAATTTCTTTCACAATTTGATTAAAACCAGGTCTTTAATAAAGATATTAATAGACAGATGTTATTAAACTAATTAGAATTTTATTTACCTTGCTATTGTTTTTTTCCTGAAGTTCATTAAACTTGCTTCAGAAGTTTTTTTATTTCTTTTTTATTTAAAAACCCTTCTAATAAATTAATAGAAGCTTGATAGCCTATTAAATTTCCAATAAGTTATTAAACTTCTCATAAGTTATTAGTATTATAAGCTCTTGTTAAAAAGAATAGGAATAGCAGGGGGTAAATAAATAAACCAAATAAAAATTTACTAGATATACTTCCAGTGAGTTTTACTTTTTAGAATTTTATTTATTTCCCCCCTGCCATTCTTATTATTTCTGGAGTTCAATTTCTTGAATTCAGCCAGAATTTTCTACAGAAACAATAAATTTTGTTTCGACAGAAATATAAATGTATTACACATTTCTGTTATTTTTTCTTTTTTGTGTATTATTTTACCATTTCTTCACAGACAAATCTGCATAATAAATACTTAAAGAACAGATATAATAAATGAATTTATTGTCATTTCTAAATGGCAGTAACAGTTAAATACATAGCCAGTTGTTCTATATTCAGGGAAACACTGCAGCCTCTCAAACTGTCATTTTGAAAAGTTATAATTCTGAATATTTAGGCTTAAACTCATTATTCCATATAATCAAAGTTGTATTTATGCAAATAAGGAGAAGAAAATTCTAGAGGCTGCTGAGTCCCAGCAGCAATGGAGAAATGCACAGCCACAGTCCCATGAGCAGCCTCTTTGAATCAATCAACATGGGCAAACATCTCCAGATATTCTCAGTGTTTTGCTGTCTCTGCCCTTGCTTTGGGAGCTGAAAAGAGTTGATTTAATGCAGGCTGAGAGAAGGTAAAGACAACTTCCCTTTAAAAATAGTTAATATTTGAAATATTTACCAGATAAAAGGTGTTGCACTAAACATGCCCAGAGGCAGTCAGAGAAGTGACTGCCTGGGGAAATCATTACTGGTCTGGGGACTCCTTAGGAAAGGAAATGTTACTGACTGCACCAGGTCATAAAAACAAATATTATCTTCTGTGTAGAGGATCCCAAAATCCCATTTCTGGGATCTCTTAAAGATTCCAGAGCCCAGCTTTTAGCTTTCTCTTCCCACCCTCAAGCCCACACAAAGACACACAAGCTTGAATCCCGTGCCAGAGCTCAAGCGTTCCCTGGTGCCTGTTTTGCTGGGGACACTTTCACCTCCTTCCAAGCATCATTGTGGGATTTCCCTCCTGTGAGCACTGCAACACTTCCCCTTGCACTGCTCATTTCCTGGAGCTCTGAGCAAAGCTGTTTCAGGAGATCAGTTTTCCTCCCTGACATCCATCATGACAACTTGCACTTCCTGATTCCCAATTTCTTTATTATGCTTGCCTTGAAGCAGAGGACACAGAGAGCAAGCAGGGGCACAGCCAGGGCAGCCCCTGGAGAAGTTGTCCTGCTTGGATGTGTCCCAGGGGCATGATTTTAGCACAAAGCAGCTGTCAGAGGACACCCGAGGCTCAGGAGGAGGTGTCAGGTCCCTGTGGGCTTCAACCTGAGCAGGGTTGAGCAAGGGAGGATTTATTCCTCTTGTTTCCTCTGAGAGTCTTTGGCACAGGTTGATCTCCTCGGTACCAAAGTTATGAACCACAGCAACTTCAAAGGCACGGAGGCTGGGAAAATATGAATGTAAATTTAATTCCATAATCATAATAACAGTGACCAGAACAAACTGAAAACATATTTGAATCAGTTTTCTGGACTATTTTACAAGCAGCTCCATCTAGAGAGAGGAGTGAAAGAGAGAAATGCAAAACAAACCCACTGATTTAGAAACACACGCTTAGTTCAGCTGCTACTCTAATTTTGTTGATAATTTTTTAAGCTCTTTGAAGCATTTTTCAGCCTGCACTGCATAGGGATTTTCCTTAGGTCTGTGCTGACAGCCTCACTGGATGGCATTTCTGGACATGTTTCTTGTTTTTCTTTTCCATTTCAAGTAAGGTTTTTGTGGCTGAAGAATATCTGTTCTTGCCAGGTGAATACACTTAAGCTGGAACAGGAATTTGCAACCCTCTTTCTCTCCCTGCCTGAAGGCCACCCTGGCAAATCCTACCAAGGCCTGTGTGTCAGTGATGCTCCTTTATCTAGCTGAACACTGAAAACAAATTTGGGTATTGGTCTGTAGTCTTTAAATACAATTTTTACAGAAGATAGAAGGAAAAGACACAAACCTCAATATTTCTAGGAAAAGCAGAATCACAAAATCATGGAATCATGGTAAGGTTTGGGTTGAAATGACCTTAAAGCCCATCCAGTGCCGCCCTCTGCCATGGCAGGGACAATTCCACTGTCCCAGGCTGCTCCCAGCCCTGTCCAGCCTGGCCTTGGGCACTGCCAGGGATCCAGGGGCAGCCCCAGCTGCTCTGGGCACCTGTGCCAGAGCCTGCCCACCCTCACAGGTTCATATTTCACCTTCAGTATTCTCCAGTGAGGATGCTTTTGAACAGCCAAAGCTGGCAGGAGCAGAAGGGACCTTACCTGGCCACTCCTCTCGTTTTGATCTGATGGTCACCAGATCAGGGTAATATTATTATGTACTATTAATTTGGTTGGATTAACTTCAGGTAGACATGCTCAGATAATTAACAGAGACTCAGGTTTGGGAAATAGGAATCAGGAAGTTGATGTATGTGGGTAAGGGAAGAGCAGAGAACACTGAGTGCCACCATATCCTGGAGTCCAGGTGAGGACTTGAGAGCACACAGGTGGTGCTGGGCCCCATGTGCCCTTTATGGTGACCCAGGATTTCCCTCAGTTCATTGCCCATCCTTGGGAAAACCTACACAATTTACACAAAGCACTGCAGCATTGCACAAAACTGAGCCTTTAAGGGAGAAACAAGAAAAAAAATGTGTGATTTATTAAGAGAATGACAATAGAGCATTGACCTCTGCAAAAAACCGAACAAAGAACAAAGAACATTTTTGACGTGGGAATTATTTCTCGAGGACTCACCAGATTTTTGCCTGAAACCTTCCCTCACCTCCCAAGACTGTATTATTTTAAACTGACCCTTTCAAGGAGATGCAGCCAACTGAAAGAAAAACCTTATGGAACATCTGGAAGGGCATGTGACCTACCCTGTGCAGGATTTCAAACACCAGAATTGATCTATCATAGATCTAAGAGGATATCAAGGCCAGATGCTGCTATGGGATAGTCAGCCTTAAGTGGTGATAGTGTTTTCCTTCCATTGCCCTTTTCAAGCATTCAGATCTTGAACCAGCCTTGATATATCAAGCCTTTCAAAACCTGATCCAAACAGATGAATATTGTTTTCATTTTAAGGATTAAAAAAAATTGGTCAAGTCATATTCTGAATTCTAGAAAACCTGCAGAATCAAGAAATGGGATGGTAATTTACAAACTTGCTGAATGTGTTCCAACAAACCCACTATTCTGTGCCTGGAGACTCAGCCTTTGAAGTTTTTCTTCAATTTACTCACTATCTACATTGTCAGGCATTCAAAGTTTGAGTTATTATAAGTTTCATACTTTTCACAGAAAGCCCATAAGCAACAAAGGATCTTTTGTTGTCCTAGAGAACCAGATTAAATAGCCCAACTGCTTATTGCTCAATGTCTGCCTAACAGAAAATTCCTCCTAGTCTTGTTCATTGCTGCTTCATTAGTGAACATGCATTCACTTAGGTTTCCCAAAACATTTGCTGACAAAACTAAATTTCATACCTTTGTTTAATTGCTTCATCACTCACTGCAAGTAGTCTTGGAAGTTCCCAAGTTTCTTTGAGGGAAAGGTACTTTAAATGCACCATTTTCTGTCTTTGGACAGTAAAAGTGGGATCCTTCCATTAGACCAAGTTGGGCCAATCCCCATCCCTTGAACACTTCCAAGGATGGAGCAGCCACAGCTTCTCTGGGCACCAGAAAAATAATTCCATGATACATTATATTCCTAAATCATACATTTTTTATCATTTTTTCACCTTTTTTTTGGTGTTTAGCAGACAATTTGAATACAATATAATGCGAAACATGATTGCTGCAACTGAAAGCATAGCAAAATATGTGTATTCTCTGAGTAGGATGAGACAACTAAAATTACCTGAGTCTCTGGCACAGGTATGTCCCAGTGCAGTATGAAAATGCCACAGCATCCTCTAGGCATGTGACAGATGGAGCATTGCAGCTGAGAACACCAAGTTTGTGCCCTAAAACTGCACTTGGGGCAAAACAAAACTTGTGGTGAAAATACCAGGTCCAGTGGAATATCTGCTAGGTAATGTATTTTTTTCCAGGTGTGTGGGGCTGCACACAACCCATTCTTCCACTACAAGTTGAGTTCAGGTGGAAGATAAGTAAGAGATGTTGACGAAATTGGGTGGTTTCCATGGATTTCCCAGAGCTTGCAATCCCCTCAGCACTCCCATCTGCCCCCAGAGAGATGCTGAGCCTGTGCCACCCATGGACAACAAAATGAAGATGTTGTGTGCTGCTCAGGAATGTGTCTGTGGTGGAGCACTGGCAGAACAGAATGTCCCAGGCCCCAGCAGATCAGCTGGAGCTGGAGCAGTGTCGTGGCTCAGACGCCCAAAACCAGGCAGAGCCCTGCCCACGCCAACTCTGCTCAGACCTCCTGCTCACTCTGTGTTGCTCCTGGATTTCTGTTTTCTGTCCAGGATTTCTGGACAGGAATACAGATACCCTGTCCTAAACAAAAAGAGAGGAGTAGCTTTAGTCCATCCACTAAACAAAACTGAGAAAGCTCCCTTCAGTGAAAACTATCATATTATTGTAGCATTTCTGTCCATTCGCAGAAAGGAAAACCACGTGCTCCACAGCTGAGTGATGTGTGCCAGCCTCAGGTGAGGCTTTTCTTCTTCCCAGTTCCCAAAAAAGCACCAAGAGGGGACCTGCCACCAGCCATATAAGCATCATCTTGGCAATGATTAACATTTTTTCCATAGGCACAAAAGAAACTGAGCATCCATTTCTCTTATGTAAAACCTTTCATTAAATTCCATTTGACTTTATAGATGACACTGGTTGTAAATAAGACTGACAACCCCAGCAGCCGTATGGATGTTTGGAGTAGCACATCCCACTCACAGAGCATTACTGGGAACACATCTTTGGCTCAGGAGTGGAAGAGATAACAGACTTCCTCGAGCTCCTCTTAGAAGAGTTGGATGGGAAATAGAGAAGTGTGGAAACACTTCAGAGAGGTGCTTTGTGCCTGCTCTTTCTGGGACACACATCTGGGTGGTTCCTGCAGAGGTGAAGGGTGATCCCTTCTGCATGTCAGCACCATCAGGTGATGCAGGATCAGCCAACTTTCTCGTGCTCTGCAAGCACCACCATGGTCATTTCTGGACCCCTCCCAGCCCCACAGCCTCATTGGAGTGAGGCTTCCCCAAAATGTGGCTCTTCTGCTTCTGTCTTCACTGTCCCACCAGTTCCAGCCCCACACAGGACAGAGCTGTCACAGGAACCCCCAGTCCAGCCCCATTTCCAGGCAGCCTGGAGCAGACGAGGAATCCCACTGGGAGGGTGGGGACCCCTCACACCCTGACACCACAGGGGTTTAAAAATGATGTGACAGGAGGTTTGTGAAAAAAAAAAAAAAAAAAGAAAAAAAAAAAAAAAAAAAAAAAGAAAGATTTCTTGGCCACTTTTGCTGTAATACCAGAAGGGCATGTCATGGACCAGAGGAATGGGACATTTTAATATTGAGATAAAATTAATGCAAGCAGGAGTGGAAAGTTAAAAAGAAAGCTCCTAACTCCCTGAATAGAGCAAAGGAGAAGATGCTAAGTAAAGAGAGGGGAGCTGTGAGCAGCAAGTCTTTGCTGCACTGGGAGCAGAGTGCTGCAAGGTGCAGATCAGTGCTGGCAGCCTGCCCTGCCTGTAGCACTTACACCATTACTCAACCCTTTTGCAAAGCTTCATACATTGTCCCTGTCCAAGATGCAGCTACTTGGGCTGGCAGTGTTGTGGTCCCATTCTGTTGAAGGTAGAAAAATTATAAAAGCAAGGCTTCATAAAAGCTGTTAAATGGATGGTTGGCTTTGTCAAGTTAGTTTTTTGCAAGTTGTCATGTGAAAATAGTTTTGTTGTGAGTAGTTTGTTAACATAACAATCTATTCCTGGGTGAAAAACAACTAGCACTTGTATAAACATTAAAATTGTGAAAACTAGTGAAGAAAATATGTAAACAATTGAAGAGTAGAGAGATTTGATGGATAAGTGAAATAGTTTTTACTACTAAAGTAGTTGGTAAGAAAGCTATTGACTAATTGGAGTCACACACAAGGTCTGTAAAACTGTATAAAAACTAGTTATGTGAATAAAGAATGGGCTTTTTCCACTATGAAGAAAATAAAGTCTCCTGTGAAATATTGCAATACCACTCAACTGCAGCCAGCTCTGATGGACAAATTGCAGTAGTGTCTGCCAGTTGCTTGACATCATTCATTTAGGGAAAAGATCAAAACTGTGGATCCCTCATTTATCCTCTAACTTTCCACATATTCATCTAAAATCTGTGCCTTCTTTAAGCTGATGAAAACAATCCATGTTGATTTGTCTTACAACAGATTTTAGAGTAAAGCAGTTTTTAACCTGCCCTCTGTTCTGATGCTGCTGCAAGCATTTTCCAGATTTTTCCAAAAATGCAGTGGCTTGGAGAGCCACATGTCTGCAGGGCAGGTCTGTGCCTTACACACACATTAACTCCTGGGCTGCCAGGACTCTGTGACAGGGGCTCCTGGAGCTGTGCTGGGCCCCAAAACAAACCACTGAGCATGTTTGGTGGCAGGACACCAAAGTTTTCTCTGCAATATGCTGCCTTCACTGTGTGCACAATTGTTCTGACAGATGTTATGTTTTATGTTAATGAAATCACTCTAATTAGAAAGGAAATCAGATAAATTGGGAAATTAGATAAATACTACAATGGGAACTGATCAAAAAAGAAGGGCTTTATATATTGGCTATTGCCAATTCCAGATTCCTGTCCAATATTGCCAACATTGTCTATTGCCATAATTACTGCCGTAATTATTACCAGATCCCTGTCCATTAATATTTGGCCATTTAATTTTGAGGTAAGTGCAAAGGTAAGAGCCTTCTTGCACATCTTGATGGGACTGTGGAGTTAACTAGGCCACCCTGAGAAAAGACATGTTTCTCTTTGAGTCAAAGTTAGTTTTTTGTTGCAAAGTTGGCGCTTTGTGCTCACTTGCACAGGCTTCTCAAGCTGTATCACTGGGAGTTTCTGCACCAGGTACACTGTAGTGGTGTTTGCAGGGCTCCAGGACAAGGGAAGAGATGAGGATCTGACTCCATGTTTCAGAAGGCTGATTTATTATTTTATGATATATATTATATTAAAACGATACTAAAATAATAGAAGAAAGGATTTCATCAGAAGACTGGCAAGGAATAGAAAGGAAGGAATGATAATAAAATCTTGTGACTGACCAGAGAGTCTGAGCCAGCTGGGCTGTGATTGGCCATTAATTACAAACATCCAACATGAGACCACTCACAGATGCACCTGTTGCATTCCACAGCAGCAGATAACCATTGTTTACTTCTTGTTCCTGAGGCTTCTCAGCTTCTCAGGAGAAAAATCCTAGCAAAAGGATTTTTCATAAAATATGTCCATGACAGTACACAGAACCATGAGTCAAGATTTACAGATTGTTTCAAATGACCAACCAAACTCCATTTGGACCTGTTGACTTCAATTACTTGAAGATTTGGTTCTCATTATGAAATATATTTTCCCAGTGCTGAATTTTATTACTTCTTGGCTGACAGAAAAATTGCACAATAAAATTGTGTTGCTTGAAAGGGGATGGTAGAAAAATTTATAGACTGAGACAGAAGAGACTGCATCCTATATAATATTGTATTATATTATATTGCATCTTCAGTCAGAATTATAACACTTTCAGGAAAAAGCAAAAGATGTTTTTCTTAAAACAGCTTCACTGCCAAAAATATGTAATTACCTTTCTCAGCTAAATTTTCAACTACTATGCACCCGAAGAGGAATGTTTGGTGAATATACAACCAAACTCCCTGAGGGAAATTCCCTGTGTAATCACTGTCACAGAAAGCTGAAAGAATCAGAAGTTTTGAGAGGAAGTCTCCACCTTGTTCTAGCAAGGTTATTTGCTAATCATATATTAGGCCAGGCTCAGCCTGATGCAAATTAAAGTAATTTAAACAACAGAAAAATCAACTGAAAATACTGAAAAGGAAATAAAATTATATTATTTCCCCTTTAAAATGAAATGCAGATTTTCTGTGGTTACATCTTGAAATGAAGTACTCTTTAGATTATGAAGGATTAACTGTTCTTGGTTTTCTATCTTGACTGCATACAACAAAAGTCACTACAAAACAATTTCATAACCAGTTAATAAACAATATTTTAATCAACTGAAAGCCTCACTTGCAGCTATAGACCATCATTTATGCAATGGCCTGCAATGCCCCAAAACTTGTGAAAAAGACTCTTGAGATTTCTTCTCACTGAAATAATGCCTGACATGTTATTTAACCATCTTTTCTATGGCTCCAATCTTTATGCTTTTATCTGCTTCAAGGGGTTCTGTGTCCTTGTTGCCTTCTTGGGAAAACTGGAGGCAGTAGATTGCTTACATGTGTAGCTGCAGTGCCCATCTTCAACACTGACCAACATGCTCTCCCAGCCTGTGTGTGGTACAGCTGAGGCTGTGGAAAAGCACAGCTCTCCTTGTGCAATGCTGTCATGCCGCTAGCAAAAATAAAAATCCACAAGTGTTGCATGCAGTAAAAAGAAGGAGAAGGTTTTTAGGGCTGCACAATGCTTATTCATGCTTAGTTATTGCTTAATAAAAATTTCCATTCCAGTAAATGCCTTTAGACTTGAGAAAGGCAGGGCTGAGAAAAGGCCCTGGTGGCAGAGGTGATGGTCAAGCAGGTCTTGAAGGACTCACTTCAGCAAAGTGCCCTGCCCAGGCATCAGGGAAGCAGGAACTGGTTTGGATGCTGGAGCTCCAGACTTCTTCCTCTCCCCTTGTCCTGGTGCCATCCCCTTAATTGTCATCAATACAAGGGGCATTTGGTGGCTGGAACAGCCTCTCCTCCCAGTCCTTGACACACACAGTGGAGGGTGATGACCAAGGGCAAGACAGAGGTAGAGAAGAGTTCTTTCTTCTGGTGTTATCTGCACCTTTCTTTTCTGTGAGTGTGGTTCAGACAAGCGGAATATTTAATCATTAGAGCACCTCTCCTATAAGGAAACGGAGAGAATTGGGATTGTTCAACCTGGAGAAGGCTCTGAGGAGATTTTATTGCAGGCTTCCAGTGCCTGAAGTTGCTCTGAGAGAGCTGGAGAGGGATTTTGGGCCTAAGTGCCAGGACAAGGGGCAATGGCTTCCCACTGCTAAAGGGCAGGGTTAGATGGGATATTGGGAAGAAATTCTTCCCTCTGAGGGTGGGGAGGACCTGGCAAGGGTGCCCAGAGCAGCTGTGGCTGCCCCTGGATCCCTGGAAGTGTCCAGGCCAGGCTGGACAGGGCTGGGAGCACCCTGGGACAGTGGAAGGTGTCCCTGCCATGGCAGGGGTGGCACTGGGTGGGCTTTAAGGTCCCTTTGAACACAAAGAATTCCAGGAGTACATGAGTCAGGTTGTACAAAACACTGTGGATTCTTCCAACATCAGAGGCTTTTGGCCACCTCCCTGGCGTCAGCAGTGCCCTGGCAGAGTCTTGACTCAAGTCACTGCTGCTGGACAGCACCTGACTCACACTGTCCCAGAGTCAGGATGGATGACACCAGCACCATGGCAGCAGCAATGCTGGCCATACACTCCAACCAGGCCCCAAACACCCACAGTGTTCATTGTGGCAGCTCTGTGCCTCACCTTCCTTCCCTGTGTGGCCAAGTCAGACTCTGTTCTGCAATACTTGACCCCCAGCTTGCTGTGTCCTCGCCCCATCTTGTGTCTCCAGACCATGACAGTCCTACAGTGTGTCCTTTCTCTCCTTCAGGAGTGGGAAATGAGGAGCCAGTGCCAGCTTTCATTCCTCTTCCCCCTCCCCTTGGGGGCCATTAGTTCTTCTCCATGTCCTGAACAAGCTGCTGGAGCAGTGCCATGGCATCCTGGGATCAGTGAGTGTCCTGAGGGTGGGAAGGAAGGAAATGCTCTTCTGCTGGGGAAGGAAGAGGTTTCCCACTGGAGAAGGGGACAAAAGAGCAGCAGCCCCAAGTAGCCCCAAGTCCTAATCTGCACACTGTTCCACAAACCATCTTCCTTGGCAGAGGAGGCCAGGGTCTAATCAGAACTTCCTGACAAAGGATGAACAAAATACCAAGACAAAGAAGCCAAGAAGAGCCATTTGCCTTCTCTACAGATCACAAAGCTCAGTGACCTTTTTAAATTTCTCATAAATTAGGCAGAAACCCAGCACTCAGTGCCTTGATTTTAGCATTGGATGCTCAAAGGTTGCTGTTGCCCACCATGAGTGAGGTGGAGAGGTGACTGGAGGCCTCAGGACCACAGAGCGGGTGAAGTGCCTGGTTAGCAAAGTCTAATTTATTTTTTGGGGGTGCAAGTGGGTGTTTTTCTTAAAATCCCATCAGACTATTCTGAAGAAGGCATCTTCTTTGAGAAGGTACTTCAGGATAACCTGATTGTGGCCTTCCAGTACCTGAAGGAGCGGACAAGTAAGATTTAGAGAGAGTCACTATTTACACAAGCCTAGAATGATGGGACAAAGGGAAGGGCTTCCCACTGATGGGTGCAGGGTGAATGTTAGGATACTGGGAAGGAATTGTTCCCTGTGAGGGTGGGCAGGCCCTGGCACAGGGTGCCCAGAGCAGCTGTGGCTGCCCCTGGATCCCTGGCAGTGCCCAAGGCCAGGCTGGATGGGGCTGGGAGCAGCCTGGGGCAGTGGAAGGTGTCCTTGTCCATGGCTGGGGATGGAACTGTAAACGTCCCTTTCAACCCAGGCCACCTGATCACTTTGTAATTCATGGAAGGAATTTGTCAAAGCTATAGATTTCCTTTTATGATGAGGCTTTGCCTTCAACATGTGATAGCTGCCAATACCAAAGGCACAAAACAAACAATACTGTCACAGACACATTTTATGAAAAATCCTTTCCTTAAGATTTTTTCTCCTGAGAAGCTGAGAGGCCTCAGGAACAAAATGTAAACAATGGTTATCTGCTGCTATGGAATGCAACAGGTGGATCTGTAATTGGTCTCATGTAGTTGCTTCTAATTAATGCCCAATCACAGTCAGCTGGCTCAGACTCTCTGTCTGAGACACAAACCTTTGTTATCATTCTTTCTTTTTCTATTCTTAGCTAGCCTTCTGAAGAAATTATTTCTCCTATTCTTTTAGTATAGTTTTAATATAATATATATCATAAAATAATAAATCAGCCTTCTGAAACACGGAGTCAGATCCTCCTCTCTTCCCTCATCCTAAGACCCCTGCGAACACAGTCACACTACACAACCCACTAAGTAGAACTAAGTCAGAAGTTTCTTGCTTCTCCAGAAATGCCCTTGGGTGGGTCTCCTGCACCCTACATCCCTGATTACAAACCTCTGTTGTTTAACTAAAGGACGGGGTGAACTGACAGCAGAATTCCCAGTTGATATCGGATTGGAGAGGGAGGGAAGAAATGATAACGCTTCCAAAGCACAGCCTCTACCAACGTGCTTTGGATATTTGTTATAAGCAAGACTGCTCACATCCCTCCTTCACTTCATGTCTGATTTATAAAACCAGGAAAGCAGAGTGGAGGTTCATCTCTGATGCAGCCAAAGAAGATGTACTGAGCACACCCTGCTGCGCCTCTCTGCCCTGGGCTGACACCGCAGTGCCAGAAGCCCTCGCGCTCCCAGAGCTCTTCCCTTTCCTCCTCTGCTCTGGTGGCTCCCTTTCAGGGAAAATAAATCTAGATAGAGGCCTTAAAAGTTGAGTTCCCAAAGAAGCTCTAGATAAATCAAAGGATTTAGTAGGATTAGTTTCATCTGAGTCGCTGTGGACTTTCTTGCCATGAGAAAAGCCAGACTTACCAGTCAATGTACAGCACTTTTATGACATTCCACTCTGGCTGGAAGTAGAGTTGCCTCAGCTACATTCCTGGGGTGAGTATATTCTTTGTGGTGTAAGTGGATGCTTTGCTTTTATTTATAAGTTATTAATGATTTTATATTTTTCATTATTTTTTTAAATTACAACACAACATTTTCAGAAGATACAGCTCCCGCGAGAACTCTAGATGTGATACAGATATTTTAGCAAGCCAAAACAAAAATACAGGGGCCAGAAAAATCTATAGTTTAAATATTCTGCTTATATGTAGGCATAAATTGATATATATTTTTTACTTTTAAAATAGCAGCACAGGTTGGTTGAAACTTGAAGATTGTAACTACTCACCATTTTTTGTGAAATATAAACTGAATATATTTAAAAAGGAGACAAGTTTTCATTAAATTAACATATTAATTTCTGCAAATCTCCATTATGGGCAAGACAGTATTTTCTTTCTGCTTTTTAAATTACAAGCTTGCCTTTAGAAATTGGACAGCTAAGGTTTATAAACATCTTTTCATATGAAACATACTTTTACTTCTTCCAGAGTTTTGTCACACACCAGCCTCAAATTCCTTATATTATGGGGATAGAATAAGTAGCTTCTTCACTGTGGAGAGTTTAGTTTTCTTTTTAAGGAGAGATTTCCTTCAATGTTGAGTTGGGTTGTTTTAAACCACTTCCAAAACGTTCTTGTTATTGTACCAGCAACTCTTAATAAATTTATGAACATGCTACATCATCATGCATGTTCAGATTTATACAAGATGTTTTTATGACCTGTGCAGAACTCCAAAACCTGTAAACACACTGACAGCATTAACAAGGATCAGATGCCTGCTGCTTTTCTGGTATAGAAAATAAGAAGGCAGAAGTTCTGAATGTTTGATGAATTTGGTGCCTCGGTCTCTGAATCCCCCACTGGGTTTCACGTCCTCGGTTTGCGGCTCCCACACAAGCGCTGAACACGTTCTGCACTTTCAGATTAAGTCTAGCAAATTTCTGAGACCTTTTTCTCCATTTGGTGAGGGAGGATGGCAAGCCCAGATAATTTTTTTTTGTAGGGTAATTAGACCACTGATCTTTGTTTCCTGTATCTTAAATTTTAAGTGGCAGGAAAGTATAAACCAAAATAATTTTTAAAATTAGAAATGTATTGTGATACTGGTTTTGTAGTGGATTTTTGCCCCTCCATTTCAAATTCCATTGCAATGGAAAAATTTAGTGCTTTATCTCGAAACATACAGCAGTACTACGGAGAAATGTCTGATGCTGGAAAAATGGCAATTGTTTCAGAATATTATGGGGTCCTTAAAATCCTTTTCTGTGACTAGCTAGAATATGGCTGTAGCAGAACAATTAAATTTGATTTAGGACATTTCAAGATCCCAACAGTACAGCCTGTTTAATTGTTCAGATATATCCCTCACAGCACAGTAACTCACTAAGATAGGAAAAATGTTATGAACGTAACATGAATTACCGAAGTTAGGAATGCTGGATGTAAATTAGCTGTTTAATTAAAATGATGGGGTTTTTTTTATTGAGTTGGTCATGACAATCGTTAGAGCCTGTAACTTAAAATGCAAAGAATGCAAAAATTTCACGTAAAATACTGAAGCACTTAGGAAACCTAATTTTCTATCTGTAAAACATACATATATAGTGAATATATTTGACATTTTGAGCCATCGTGAGGCACTGGGTTTTGCAGTGATCAGAAATACAGAAGGTACTTCACAGAGTAATGGAAATTTCTTCCATAAAAACATTATCAGTTTAAAGTCCTGAAAATGTTACTGACAATAAAAAGTACATCTGCCACCTTTCAGTTCATGTTGCTATTGCCCCTCTCTTCCCTTCATTGTTCCTAATGCTTTGCTTTTGCTGTCTTCATTCTTCAGGCAAGTGAAGAAACTTTTAACAAAGAACGCATCCTCTAAAGATTTTATTTTTCTTTTCTTTCCTTCTTTTATTTTTTAATTTTTTTTAAATATGAAAACAGGATCAATTCAGACAAGTTTATCACACAAATTTGAAACATTTAGTCTTCGGCTAAAACTCTTCCTGATTAAATATGAAAGTGAAAGAGATGGTTAGGATTAACTGTTCATGGGCAGTTGCCTTTATTAAATTACATAATGAAAAGTATGATGGATAAAGCTTTCCAATAAATACTTTATCTATAATTGTTCCAATCCATTTTCAATATTTCCATCATCAATACACTCTATTTCTTTTACAGGGATTTAAAGTATTTAAATTGCAAAACAAAATCTTATATTGACCACAAGATTCTAAAAATGAGGGTGACAAGTAAAGAAATTAAGTAAAATCTGACTGAAATATTTTAGATAATCCTAAGAGTGAAAGACAACTCACAATATGAATTTCCAAGCAATGAAAAGGGATGAGAGAAGATGGGAAAAGAGTAACCAGAGAATATCAATAGGGAGTTGTCACCGTTGAGATGGACAGACAACACACACACAAACTTGTGCAGAGGCAACAATGCCTCAATGCCTTCTCTTCATTACAAGTTGTTCTTAAGTTTTATACCCTTAACAAAGCATGATCTTCAGTCATTAGTTACATCAAAACAGCTCATTATATTCATCAGGCAAAGCAATAGCTCATTGTACTTTATTGGTACAAAGCAATTAACATCAATAATTAATTGGCAAGAGTTTACAACAAATTATTTAGGCACGTAGGCTGCTCACTAAGGCATGTATCCTCTAATTGCAAACATCCCTTATGTGTCTATTTTATTGGTTTCCGTGCTAACGGCCTTGCTTTCTGCTTTGCTATGGATAAACTCATATTTTATCAATTTCTTATTCTGCTAACTCAGTTGTTTAGCCTGCAGACCAGCTGCTAAAACTATCCACAGGGAGTGGGAGGTTGAGGGTTTTTATGTTACATAAACCCGGCAGTAAATCCAGTACCAACCTGTAGCCGTGTGGTTTCAGTCCTTTTGACTGCTTCTAGTAAAACAGCATCCTTTCATTTCAGACTTTCAGAGCAACCATTGGACACCAGACCTCTTGAGTCTAAGGTAAAACATAATAATGTAATATTAAAGACATAATAATGTAGCTCTCCTGAGCTGTAGCAGTATTACACCAAAATGCAATGCTTCAATTCACAGTATTTTACTCAAAAGCAGAAACCGGATTGGTTTCATTTTCACTTCATTTGTCACTTCTCCCACTGCCAACGCAGAGCTTTCTCTGAATGGTTTTCAAACATGCCTGTCTTCTCCATTACTTATCACAAAAAAAAAATTATAGCAGTGCAACACTGCAGAACCAGCAGCAAGGGATGTGCCACATAAAAAAAACAAAGGTCTTAAACTGCTTTCCACTGAACTTTGCAAAGACAAATGTGCATAACCAGATGTTTCATATTTGTTATATTTACTCCTGGGCATAAGCAAGAATTTATCAGGTATAACCTGTTTAACCCAGTTGGCTGCTTTCAGGAGGGATCAGGAGCTCAGATGTAAGAGAATGGGAGACCTCACTGAGTGCTGGCAGCCCTTCTGCAAAGGAACTCTCATGACTCATTGTACTGTTCAAACCTCATCCTGTCACGATGCTTCAGACACTTCATTCCTCTAGTTTTGATTGCTGTTATCCATTTTCACACATATGGATAAGGATTTGCTTGACAGTGATAATTTGCTCTCTTTTTAAAATATTAGCTGCAAAATCTGCAAATTTCTATTCTGATGTTCCTTCTACAGAAATGCTTTTGCTGTTTGGCAGCTTTTTCACATTTGCCTTCCCAAGTCTGTCATGAATGTCTGATTTGACATGGCAGTGACTTCAATTGATTCTCAGGGCACTGGGACCCCCCCCAGTCATTCTTGTTGAGGATGGAGGCAAAGAATGGATGATGGACCAAGGGGGACTCAGGGTCTTCTGCTGGAGGACCATGATTGTGAAATTGATCAAATCCCGGTTGAAATGGTGTGGGATTTGATCCCCCAGCTCAATCCCTAAACATCGATGGGGGATTTGTCCAAAAATCTTCAAAGAGCTGTTAATGTCATCATAAAGCCTCTCTTGATGATTTTTGAGTGATTTTGGGAATTCTGAGAGGTCCCAGCCGAGTGGAAGTAGGCAGATGTTGTCCTGATTTTCAAGAAGGGCAAGAAGGTGGACCCTGGAAACTACAGGCCTGTCAGTGTCCCTTCAAACCCAGTAAAATCATGGAAAAAGGTTATTCTGGGAAATATTGAAAAAGAGCTGGAGGACAATGCAGCCACTGGTCACAGCCAGCATGGCTTCATGAGGGGACAGTCCTGCTTGTCCAACCCGATTTACTTCTATGGAAGTGTGGAACAACACCTGGTCGATCTAGGAAAGCCAGCAGATGTAATTCTTTTGGACTTCAGCAAAGCTTTCTATACTGTCTCTCACAGGATTCTTCTGGGCAAAACATCCATCCCAGCACTGGACAAACACATTATGGGGTGGATGAGGTGGCTCATGGGATGGGCACAAATGTGACAGTAACTGGGGTGACATCAGACTGGCACAGGTCACTGTTGAGGTTCCAGAGGGCTCAATCCTCATCCCTGTGCCCTTCAACACCTTCATAAATGACCTGGCTGCAGGACTGGAAGGGAAACTGAGCAAGTTCACAGATGATGCAAAACTGGAAGGAGCTGTTGACTCCCTTAAAGAAAAGGGAGGTCCTGCAGGGAGAGCTCAACAAGGAGAGAACTGGGCCATCAGCGACTGCATGGAGCTCAACAAGGGGAGGTGCCGGGCTCTGCACCTGGCACGGGGTAACCCTGGGTGTGTGCACAGACTGGGAAAGGGATACTGGAAAGCAGCTGCAGGAAGAGCGCCTGGTTGATGGCAAGTTGGATGTGAGTCAGCAGTGCCCTGACAGCCAGGAGAGATGTCCCTGTCCTGGAGGGCATCAGGCCCAGCATCTCCCCAGGGAAAGGACAGGATTGTCCTGCTCTGCTCTGCAGAGGCCTCGCCTCCAGGCCTGGGGCAGTTTGTGCACCTCAATATAAAAAAAGGCATTAAGCCCTTAGAGAGCATCCAAAGGAGGCCACAAGGATGGGGAAGGATCGGCAGGAGCCATATGACAAGAGGCTGAGGAGACCTGGTCTGTTCAGCTGGAGAAGAAGAGCCTGGAGGGGAGAACTCATTGGGGTTTTCAATGTCCTCATGAGGGGCAGCAGAGGAGCAGCTCTGACCTGTGCTCTCTGTGACCAGGGACAAAACCCAGGGAACAGCTGGAGCTGTGCCAGGGAGGCTCAGGCTGGATACCAGGGAAAGGCTCTTCCCCCAGAGGGTGCTGGCACTGCCCAGGCTCCCCAGGGAATGGGCACTGAGGCTGCCAGAGCTCCAGGAGCTGCCAGGGGTGCCCAGGGTGGGGCTGTTGGGGTGTCTGTGCAGGGCTGGGGCTGCTCTGGCTGATCCTGGGGGTCCCTCCCAGCTCAGGACATTCTGTGATTCTGTTCTATAGCTCTGTACACAAATATTTTAAGTAGAGGACTTGCATCACCCGGGGTTTGGAGCACTATGTGCTCTATGTGTGCATATATAGGTTTTATTTTTCTCTAGAAACCTTACATAAAATGAGATAATAATTCCTGGCCTGCTTATTTTCTTCTACCATGTGATCTCTGGCTTAGATTGAACTGTTTCAGAGATGTGTTTGATCTCCATTACAGTGGTTGGGATTCTTGAAAGCCACCAGCACAAATTCATCTCTTAAATTACCCACAGCTCTCGTTGCTTCTGTCCTGCTTTGCCTAGCAAGTTTTGACAAGTAAGTTATCAGATGAATAGCTCTTCTCAAATGGGGCTGATTGAGAAAATGGGAAGCAGCTTCAAAGTACAAACAATCAATTGTCTCAAGAAATACAGATCTCTGGGGGTGCTGAACCCAATTATCCATCCCTTCTTTGGATAATATTTCAAGCCAATTATGCAAATTTTACACCAATCTGGATATGAATTTCATCTAGTTCTAGCTTTTGTTCTTTGTCTTTGCTAATCTCAACTGCAGTGACTTTCACATCTGAGTTAATGCTGGGTTTATTTACATCCCAGCCCAGCAGACTCATTGGATGACCAGGACAAGATGCTTCGTAACCTGATATTGCACATTATTACTGCTGTCATTTAATATTAGAGGATGAAAGAAAGTTATTACAAAGTACAGGGGTTTGAGAGCTTGTTCTTCCAGGAGAAGATTTCAGCCAGGCTTTAAAAAACCAAACCAAAACAAATCTCAAAGCATGAAAATGCTGAAATTTTACTTTGCTCTGCCAGGGTTTTCCATCCTTGTACTGTTCTGCTGCCCAAAAACTTCCTTTATTTTTCCTCTTAGGAGTGAGCAGCACAATCATGTGAAATCTATAACTGTCCCTTCAGATGGTCCTTCCAGTAAATACTTTTAGATTACCTGCACATATTGCCATGTCACAGAAGCAGAGAACCTTCTGTCTACTGAAACAGAATAATAATAATAATAATATCTTATTTATATATTAGAAAAAATGTACTCTTTAAGCTAAGAGAGGAAAGTTTTCAGAATAGCAATGTTGTTCAAATAAAAACATTTGCAACCGAGATTAAAGCTTAAAATGTATTAATAAATTAGATTCTTGCACTGTACAAATGCAGCAAACCAAGGACGGCTCAGCTGCTTTCTGTCACAGGAACATGACTCCAAAAATCAAAGAGATGCTGCTGATAGAAGTCAGATCTCATATTCCCATGAAACACATGAAATCCTTTTCTGAGATGGTACAAGGCCATTAAAATACATGATCTATAACAATCCACAGACTATTCAAAGGGCTTTGTAGATGATGGGTGCACGCTCACCCTGGTGTGAATCAAACAGAGCCCATATGTACCCAGATCCTTGTGAGGACGTTTTTGTCTCAACCCATTCCCAGTGCCACCAATTGCATCTTCAGGGAGATGCTCAGGGGAAGGGGCAGGGAGGAGGTGGCACAAAGGAGTCACAGAACAAAGAGTGATGGAGGGCATGGAGAGAGAGCCACAAGAAATTATGAGGAGATGGAGAGGTTGACAAAATGGGGGGCGTTGAGAGAGATCAAAAAGCATGGATATTGAGAAAAATGAGGGCGATTAAGGAAAGACAGATAAAGACAGGTGGATAAAGGAGAGTGTAAAACACATCAGAGAGGAAGGGAAACTTGGCTGGAAAATGGGGGAAAACAAACATCATAGAGGAAAACATTCATGTACAGAAGAGGAGAAAGAAAAGGCAAAATGTGCTAACTATGGAACAAGGGGAATGAATAAGAAAAGGCAAAATACATTGATTTTGTTGTAATGCAAAAGAATGGAAAATAAAAACAGCCAAACAGGGAGAAAATGAAGCACTGAGATAAAGCCAAGAAAAGAAGCCCAAATGTGCTCACAGACCAAATCTTTACAAGACTGGTACAGTGTATGCAAACCAGGTGTTCTGCATCACATCTGACAACCCAAACCACAGTCCAGCATGACAGTGGAGCTTCTTTACAAAGCAGCACAGAAAAAATCCCTGGGATTTCTTTCTCCTTTAAATGCATAAATGTCTGCAATATAACGAGATTTAAATTCAGGGTCTCAAGTCTGGGAGGCAAGCTAAAACCAGAATTTGTCCCTAATTGAGGTAACAGCAATGTCTGAAAAGTAGGGGGATTGTGATGGGAAATTTAGACTAAGCTTTTATTTCAAGAGGGATAAAAAAATTAAATTTCAACATGAACTTTGAAATTGCACTTTCAAAAGGAAGGCTGCTAATACTGTCAATTCCCCTGCAGACATTAGCACATAATTCTGTAATTGAAATGCTTTCAGATGAAGCATTTGGTTGCTGTTAAAGATTTTCATGTGGTAAATGCCAGTTTCAGAAACTAACATCCCAACCCTCTGACATTCACCCAGTTCTACCAGTATGCCCCATTTCAAACCCATCACTCAACAAAAGTGAAGCAGGAATGAGGGGAAAACATCCCTCAAGAACCTCAGAAATTCCATATGTTCGTGCAGGTCTGTGTCCCCCCCTGCTGCTCTAGGTGTCTTCACACAGCTCCTCTGAGAAGCTGCTCTGAGCACCACTCAGGTGTTTTTCCTCATCATCTTCCTCTCCACCTGGTCCCTCAAATTATGCTCCTCAAGCACTCACAGAAGTCCTATTTTGTCCCCAATATTTCTGGTGGCTGGACATGTCTTTCCGTCATGTAGGAACTCTGTTGGTGGGTAACCCCTAAATGTCCCAGGATCCAAGCTAACATTCTGGATGCTTTTTGGAAAAAACACAGGCTAAGCGCTGTATATCTCCTTTTGCAGATGTTCTGCACTCTAAAACACTGCAACATCATAAACTGCTAGTACCTTCAATCAGAAGTAGTAAAAACCAAAATGAACAGCTTTAGATATTTACAGAATTTTCCAGTTTGAGGGTTGTAAGGAGTGGTTCCTACTCCAAGGCAGCATTTCCCACGGTCCTGTGTTTCCTTGCAAATTTTCCAAGTTTTGTAAAGTCAGCTTGTGTTACCTTTCTATCACCTTTCTCACCTAAACTGTCACAGTTTGGCAGGCTGACTGAGAGAAACAAAAAAAGTAATAAAAAGACCTCCTAAGAGGCATTTTTCCTACCCCAGAATAGTCCTGATGAGATCCTCAGCACTAAAAAATATAGACTTGCTCATAAGACAGAGAATGCAAGGGGGCTGCAGTTTTATTTCATATCAGAGCTTCTACCCCTCAATCAACTTTTATTATACAACCACTCTTGAGGCTGTTAAATAAAATTTGAACCTTCAGCTTCCTAAAAACCCATTGCTGCTATGAAAGTCCTTCCAGTCAGAGGGTTTTGGTGCCCCAGGCTGCAAACGCGAGCAGCGTTGTCAGCAGCTAAAGAGTTCAACCATTCCTTGTTTCTATCTCTCCCCTCGTACAAAACTCACCCAAGTAGGCATAAAAAGCCCAAAAATCAACCCTCGTGGCACACATGACATGCACATGGCTGCAAAATGGCCAACAAAAAGAACTAATATACTTTGGAAATGTATAATGTAACCCTTGAAATGATAAAGGGACATTTGATACGCCTTGAATAATCACACCCACATTCAGGTAAACTCATCTGTACATGCCTTTATCAAGCTTAAGGAGAAAAGCTTTTCCTCCGTGGCATTTTGACTTTGAGTGACTCCACAGAACTGTCTCATTGGAGTGGAGCTGATGGAAAACGTCCCAGTGAGGGAGACAGCAATGGCTGAGGCGCTGATCGTGCGGATGCCCAGGGATCGTCAGGGGGCCAGGCAGGGAACCCTGCAGCAAGGAGCCCGAAACAAGCGGGGCAGAGCACAACCGATGCGGTTTTATCAGCAGGCCTTTTCCTCCCCCTACTCCCCATCCTTTTCTACCTCAGTGACAGCAAAATCCCAGCTGCAATCGCCGCTGCCTGAAGACGGCCGGACCTGGAGGGTTTCAAACGGGAGGAAAAAGGAGGGGCTGAGGGTCAACTTTCCACTGGATTTTTTTTACCATGAGACGGCAAAGAGAGAAGGAGGGGGGAAAAAAAAGAAAAGGGGGTGGGGGTCGAGGGGAGGACTGATAAAAAGCAGGAGCTGGAGCAGGACAGACAGGCTGACCATCGGTGCGGGGAGCGCCGCGGGCCGGCGGCCGCGCTGAGCTGCCAGGGCCCGCCCTGCCCGCCGAGCCGCGCGACGAGGCAGCGGCTGCCCGGGCCTGGGCCTGGCGACCGGGACACGCTTCAGCTTCGGTAGGACCAGAGCCCCGAACCTTCCCGGGCACTTTCCCTGTGCTCCGCTGCCCGGACCGAGGCGATCCCCTGTGCCCGCCGCGCAGCGCCGCAGAGATTTGCCCGCCTTTACTCAGAGCGGTGCCGCAGATCTCCCTCACGGCTCTGGCAAGCAGCAACGCTTTCCAGACTCTCTTAACTTTGTTATTTTACTATTTTGTTCTTCTGCATTTATTTGCTCCACTTTCCTGTTCTGCTCCAAAATCTTCTTTTCCAGGTACTGCCTGAGATTTAGGTTGTTTCGATTCTGTCGTTTCGGTTCTGTTTGGTGTTTCTGTCTCTTCAATTTATTTTTTTTTTGTTGCAAATTTTGCTTTTTCGTTTAGTCTACTTCTAAGTTTTTTCCCCCTGAAATTATTTTAGATGTTACGTTATCTCTCTTCACTCTTTTATTACATGATTTTAAAATTAACGACGTACATTTCCTAAGCTGTATTTTTACACTGTTCCAATCGATTAGCCTTGTTATTTTATTCCCCTGTCTACGTGCAGTAACTAAAATTATTATATAATGTTAAAATAAATCTCTATTTTCTCAAAGCTTTCATAACTCTAGAAAGATAAGGGATTGGATTTTATCTGTTTTAGGACTGATAATATTTGTCTTTGACTAATTATTTTCTGTCAGCTTTAGCTGTAGCACCTCACAAAACAAATCCTACACTTCACATATCCCAATGTGCAGTATTCCATTAATATTCTTAATATTCTTTAATTTTGTGCGAGTTCAGCAAGCAACGGTTTCTTTACACAGTTAACAAGAAAGAAAATTCAGAGATAATTTCTGACTGCTGTTTGCAGCACCAGAATTTTTCTTTTCAACGTCCATTTCTACTCAATTCTATCAATTTTGTAGACCCTGCAGTCACTGGAGAATGAACAGTTTTTTTGGTAATTTCATTGCAGTTGTTATTTTCCAAAAAGGACTCATTTCTTTCTGTTGTCCAGATTGTTGTCTGCTTTTCCCTGCTTTATTTCTCCATCTCTGCTTTACAGCTCTCTCTTTCTGCTGCCTGTCAGCCACACCACGGAGGCAGAGGAGAGCTCACTGCGTTCCAAAGTGCCTTTGGTGCTGTGCCTGCAGATTTTGGGATTTATGGGCATCTTCTTAATGTGAGAAAGGCTCCGAGCAAGGCAGGAAAGTCCTGCAGAGGCGTCACTGGACTGTCCCCCTGCCTGCCCCTTTAAAATTCCAGGCAATTTATTGGGATAGGCTGAAGTCTCTCATTTTATACACTGTAATCAATCTCTTTCACAAAGGTCTTTTGCAGCTCATTAGGGCTGGAGGGGGATTTTTTGTCGTTTGGTTTTCATGGTGGTTTGGAGCCTTTTTTGTTGTTGTTTTCAGTTGGGTTTGGTTTTTCTTTGGTTATTTGTTCTGGTTTGGGGTTTTTTTTCCCCGAAAGCATCCGTGTTTGCTTTACAAATATCAGAGTTTCACTTTCCGATGTATTTCCCACTTCACAGAATAATTTTTCCCCCCCCACTGAACAGGCTCAGAAAGCTTTCACAGCATTCTAGTCCAAATGCAAAAAATACACAAAAACCAGAGTGTTTTCCCTAATTATTTCCTTTTTCTGGTACATATAAAACCCCGATTCATGAAAACGGAAGGAATTTGTTGGAGATTTCTTTTTCTTTAGCAATCCCTTCAATATGTTACACACAGACACAGAGGCAAAGATACACATTAATCAGTCCCCAGTATTTTGCAGACTGAACACCTACTAAAACCCTTGAATAAATCATTAACACCTTGTTAATTAAGTGTGCATGCTCATGGAGGATATTTGGATAGATGTACTAATAACTTATTTTAAAAATATTAATAACACTCCTTAAAAAAAGCAAATTTAATGGCAAAACACAATGTAAATGGAATAGTCATATTTTTTTCTTTTAATCAAATCAGACAATTTCTCTTCACATTTCTTTACTCGGGCAGTTAAACTTTTATTTAATTTGCAATAAGTATATTGAATTTAGAGTGATTAGGAAACAAAAGGAAGCACTCCCTGCAGGGAACGCTCACTACACCTTTTCCATTTGCTTCTCTCTGCATTTTGAAATGCTCATGCCATTAAGAAAACAACCTGGGATAATAAGAAGGACAATACAATCCAAATAGTATTGAATTAAGCATTTTGAATCCTTTCAACATGATAACTGTATAGCAAAATATGAAGTATGTGTTTTATCCTTATAGATATATAAGGATAGAAATAGAAATAGAAAACAATAGAAATATCCCGGTTAAAAATGTCTGGGTGTCCACATCAGCCTCCTCTTGCAGAGCAACATTTTAAATTAATTTTGCCGTGAACTTTTGTAAAGTTCCCATAAGGGAGGCGTTTCCTGCGCCGGTGGAAAGCAGCCCTGGCAGGGGGAGCTGCGCTCGGAGCCGCTGCAGGTCCCAGAGGCAGCTGCTGGTGGCAGCAGGGACGTTCTGCTGGGGAACACTCGGGGAAGGCTCAGCTGGCACAGACATCCATCTTTTTTGTGGGTGGAAATGGATTTGCTTAAAAGGAAAATTTAGAAAGTGGCCAGTTCCCAGTGGGGAACCATCCAGTGGCCCATAGTGAATCATCAGATGTAACACATGTTAACACATAATGTAAATAAGTAATAATAATATCATTATTTATCTATAATAATAACAATAGATATTATTTTTATATATAAATAATATCTATTGTTATTATTATAGATAAAAAATAATATCTATGTATCTAAGGTTCACGCTGAGCTTTTAAACATTTATATGTTGAATTTCAAGGCTTGTTCTTTCAGTATATTCTTAAGATTTTGAAATGGACTGCTTCAATAGGTCTGATTCAATACCTGATACTCTGGAGGTAACTTTTACTTTCCATGACCTAAAGTGGTTTTAGAGATATCAAAATGCAAGATATTTAAAAAACCAAAACCAAACCAAGCAAAAAAAAAAAAAAAACCCAAACCCAAAACCAACAACACAAACCAAGCCCAGAAAAAAACCACAAACCAAACAAAAAAGCAAACAAAAACAAACCAAAAAAGAAAATAAAAATTAAAAAAATCTAATAAGTAAATAGAGAGGTAGGTCAAGTTGGTAGGAAAACTGGAATGCCATAAGTGTAAAAGCAGCATCTTTCTTTTCATGGTTTTATGAGTCCCCAAAATTCCAGAGTTGAAGTGAACATCCACACTTGGGGACAGCTTCAGACTGGTAAGATGATAAATAAAACTGAAGTTCTAGTCATTAGTTAGCCCATAACACAAAGAGTGATCTAATATCCAGCAATTTTGCTTAGAAGCTGTATTTCTTAGGAAGAAAAAAAATCTTAAAAATCAATTTTCTGTAGTAGAAAAGCCAAAGGCAGTAGTTCTAAAGTATAGTTGTTACTGAACCAGAATGGTCAAAATCCTGGAAATGTTTTGGACCTGGCTTCTACTTCTGGCAGCTTCATCCCATTAGAACTCTGTCATCTTGCTTGAAAACTCATTTTTCACCCCATTTTCATTCCAATCCTGCCAAGCACATTCAGGAACTGAGACACTCTCCACTTTCCCTTTGGAATTCCAGGAGTTGAGCTTTGAGTCTCTTTTTAGACATACTTTTCAATTTCTTTGGTTTATCCAGACCTTTCCCAATAAATGAGTGGTGTTCTTGGAGTGCCTTCCAGGCACAGCCACACCAATCTCAAACAAAAATCCCCCCTCCCACTGAAGCTGCTCCCATTTTCCCATTTGGGAGCTCCATTTGCACTTTTGACAGCAATGCTACACTGCATTATTTCCACATCAATCTCAAATCCTTTTGCATTCCTGCTTCCAAGAACAGCATTTTGCAAATGCACCACACATATTTTTTTCTTGGATGTTTGTCCGTCGTTTCTTTGTTCTTAGAATGTTTGTTATTTTCCTGTGGGCAGTTCATCCATTAATATGCCCCTTGCAGAAATTTGTCTTCATCTTTACTTCCCACTTATGGGCTACACATGGATTTCCCTCCTTCAGTGGAAAAGCTGTGCCTCACAGAGCTTTGTAGAGACAGTCTGGATCTCTCACTGATCTTGCACAGATACCCAGGACTGCTCCAATGTCTTCCTTCCATATGGGACACAACATCTGACTCCCTGATCCCAGGATTTCCCACACACACAGACAAGAGCAATGCAAATTACGTTATCCTTGTTTTCTTTTCCCTCATTTCTAGTGGAGGCACATAAGTACAGCAGATAAAGTTTGCAACTACTCCATGTGAATCCAATGGCTCTGAGTGTTCTTACATGTCTGTGCCAGGGTCAGGACAACACAGCCTTGCCAGGCTGTGGAAGGAGTGTCCAGAATCCTCCTTTTCTCCCCCATCAGCAGCCAGGAAGGTCTCCCCTCTCCCTGTCACTCAGCACTCTCAGCTGGGACAGGCCAACATGTGTCACCAATATGCAAGCGGTGCCCTCAAGAAGAAATTGTGTTTACAAACTAAGATTAATTTGAGTCACTCTCTCATCAAGGACAGAGGCAGGGATTAAAATAGGATATTTAGAAACCCCATTACACATGAAACACAAATTAAAGGCTTTTAGCATTCTCTTTTAAATTTAATCCCTTAGTCATAGCCCCTTCAAGTTTCCCTTCAGCAGCTGGGTCTGCCATGAGCTAAGCAGGAATTCCTCCCTTCTCCGTGGATCCAAGGGAAGCAGGGAGCCCTTGGGGGGCTCTGCCCCAGCATCCTGATCCCAGGGTACAGCTGCGCTGTATCAGAGCCAGCCCCATCACCTGCAGCAGGAAAGAAACACCCGGGTCCCCAACAAGTCCAGGATGCAACATCCTGGGGTGATCAGCCCGAGCAGCACAGCTGCACCCATCTCCTGGGCAGGCAGCGGGAGCCTCTGCCAGCAGCACAGCTCCTCTTCCTCACTCTGTTCCCCACCCTCAGCAAACAGGGATCACAGGGACCTCAGCACCTCTCCTGGCTCTGTCCTCTGACTGTCAAGCAAGATGCTTAAAACTGATCAGGAACAGCCAGACAGCAAATTCATTTTGTTTTTACCACCAGATATAAGCTGACCATTGTTCTTAGTTATCACATTAAACCATGGCCAGGAGGATTGTTGCTGCCCAAAGGATTTCAGGGCGAATCCACCATCAGCCTCCACCAGTCACAAATCAAATATTCTATTTTAAAAAAACAACTTCACATTTTAGATGTCTGGATTGTAACATAAAAGCCGATTTGTTTCTGAATGCAAAAATAGAACAAACCCCAAAACAACAGAGGCTTCAGAGGGAATACCAACAGGAAATCTCACATATTCATGTCAGTAAAGCCTGTATCTAGTCATGAACTGGAAGAGAGGAGAAGGACTTGACAAAAAAGTAATGTCTTACAAGACAAGGCAAGCTCTTACAAGACAGCAAAGGGATAAGTATTTAAAATAAGGATTTCTCTGGAAAGTGAAAATGAAGCAGCAACATCTTGACAGCTTCCTCTTTCATATAATATCCCAAGGCACTTCCCTGATTTCCCTTCTTATACGTTCACCCTTGTAGAGAGAGTTCCACAGAGCTGGAAATCATAATATTTTAGATTTTCCCCAAATGAGCTAGAAAGACTTAAAAGTACAGAAAATGAGGAACAGGAGAGAACACTTAAAGAATGTTTTTTAAAAATCCCCTAAATCTCAATATGAAGGCATGAGTACATTTTCAAACAATCCAAGAGTCCTGTCCCTCAGCTCCAAACAACCCTGGCACGGGGAACACATGTCATTTAAAACAGACAAAGTATTATAAGAGGCTGATGGTATTAAAACAGAATGTTAGAATTATTTCAAAACAGGAAATAAAACTATACTCTTCAGAGACAAGTTAAATTCCAGGCTGCATCTTGAAGGAAAGCTAAATAGACAGCCGAGATTAGGTGCTAATTGTTAAATTGGTGAAGCTGGGTGAGAAGCTGTCAGTAAGGCAGGGAATAGCCAGGTAATTACCAGTGACAGAATAGCCCTGTGGATAATTGAGCATTGCTTGGACATTGGCTTGACTCAAATCCTAGCGAAATTTTGGCGTAGAAGGTCAAGAACTTGGTTAAAGATGACTTGAATGGAGTAAGGAGATTATTTGGCAATGTCAATGTCACTACCTCTGCTATAATGAAAAATGAGCAAACTGCACACTAGAGCACACTAACCAAAGAACTGGAAGAGAAGTCATTTCTGTTTAGCAATTCTACAGGCTCAACCTCTTCACCTGAGCTGGGAGATTATTAGGAAGTTACCTGCTCATCCAAGCACCTCTCAGGAGGGGAAAAAGAAAGTACATGCATTTTTCACAATGAAGATGGTTTAGAAGGATTCAGTTCCTAGAAATTGAAATAAGACAAATTTAGAGCAATAAATTACCCGAGGTGTTATCACTTGGTTCAATTAAGCCTGAAATACTGAAATCTCGGCAGGGTTTCCAGCCTGTCCTGGAAGAAATCAGACCATGTGATCCCAATGGATTTGTTTGCTTTTGCAGGCTGCAGCTTTCCTTACAGCTTTCCCCCCTTCTAGGTACTTAGCAGCACTTTGTTTATCCAGTCCTGTTCTGGAGATTTCAGGCTACTTTCTCAAGGTTCATCTAAATTATGGCTTCAGTAGTCACTTCCAAATCCATTGCAAACAGTAATGAGCCCAACAGCTCTGGTTCAGGCCACATCCCTGAAACCATTCACAGCCACATCTTTCATCCCCATCCCTGCAAACAGGCTGTAGAATTCTTGATTCCCTGGCCCTTTGCCACCTGGGTAGAACCCAGCTCACATCAGAGTTACTTCTTTAGATGTTCGTTCTGTCTAAGTATTTCTGTTATTAATCTATTTCTGCTTTTAAGATTCATTCCATCTTCAGTTGTGGCATCTGACATCTGTATGGAAAGTGAGATAGGGATCCAGCCCTTGATGGGGCTTTTCATGCACCATCACACTGGATAGTTCCTGGGAGGGTGCAGATTTGTCTGGTTTGGGGGCTCTTTTTCAATCTGTGTAAGTTTTGAATATGAGAAGTGGCAGAGCAGACTGACAGACAGACTTCTAATTCATGCCTAAATCCGCCTGACTTTGGAGACTGAATGACAGGCAAGGATTGCAGTGCTGCCCTACCCTGCACATGGCAAAGGTTTCCCTTTCATCTCCTCTGAATCTTTTCTCCAGTAATTCAAACCTTGGCTTGTTGTTCTGTCCATCCTGAACAAAAAACAGAGCGTCTGAGCAGGGATGGCTCCAAACAGGCAGCAGGAAAGAGGAGAACAAGCAGAGTCATTTATCCTGAGTTCTGGAGGCTGTGATGGACAAGTTTTTCTTCTAAGAGGACTCTTCTTTTTCAGTCTTACCACAGCTGTCTCTGAAATTGTGATTCCCACCTTTTTCACCTGAAATTTGAGCTATGATGGCACAGAGAACTCAGCTGAAGATCCTCCAGAGAGAAATTTGATTCTTTCATTTCCAGCCTATCCAAGCTCAAGTGGCTTTGGTCTAAACAGTCTGGCACATACCTAATTAGAGGGGGCTTGATAAACCAGCATAATTGTCAGAGAAGATGACACACAGGATGGTTTGAAAGAGTCTGTGCTGAGCTGTCCCCTCCCTCACATACACACACAGAGTTAAAAAAGGTTGCATTTATATTTGTGTACACAATAATATATAGAGCATCTGTAAATCAGGGGTTTTAAATATATACAAGCCAAATTATGCCTGTGATTGCATATTCCTGCACTTGGCAAATCTTTTTATATTGTCTGACCTTCCTAATTGCTCTGTAGACATCAAGGAGCCCCAAAGATTTGGAGATCATAGGAAGGATCGATGCAAAAAAAGGAACTTTTGCCAGTGGAATGTAAGGAAATTTGGTATAAGGCACAGGACCACTGGAGGTGTTGCTGGATGGCCTTTTATCTCAAACAATTAATATTATTTTCTGGCATTCATTCTGACTTGTGCACATTTTTGCTCCACATGGGTGACCAAAATTGGACATGATTCTCTAAATGAAGACCAGTATGTGCATAAAATTTTGAACACTTTCATATTTCAGTTAAAAAATACCTCTCTAGACACACCCTAGAATTCAATTGCCTTTTTATACACAGCTGCATCGTATTCTCACTTTTGGTCATGCTGTGAAAAATACTGCCAGTTCTGCTTCTCTAATTTGAAATCCAGAAATGGGTGGTTTTTTGCTCTCAAGTTAAAGTGTTTCAATGTGACCTCTGCACTGTTGCATCTCATTCAGTTTCACTGCTTCATTCCTCATGATTATCCAGCTGGAGATGCTGAGGACAAAGGTAGGGAAGCAATAAAAGTGTGCAAAGGAAAAAGAACTAAATACATGCCAGGCAAGAGAAAACTGCTAAAAGGGAATTCTGTCAAAAGTAACAGGGCACAGTGGATGGCTGAAAATGAAAGAAAACAGAAAATAGCACTAAAAAAATTGAAATAAAAGGAGCAAGAAGGGTAGATTGAGTTCAGTAGGTTAAAAAAAAAAAGTTAAAATTGCACAGAAACAGCATATTGCATCAAACACTACAGAATTCTCTCTGGTGCACTTCTGTCTGCACAACAAACACAATTCATTTTAGTGAACTGATTGTGGGGTCAGTATAGGGGAACTAGAGAAGACACAGTGCCTCTTGGGCCAGGCCTCTTTTCTTGGCAATGACCAAGTACACGTGCAAAAAAAAATACACAAAAAATAACGAAGTACACAAGCAAAAAATACACAAAAAACCCCCAAGTACATACACAAAAGAATACACCAAAGACCAGACAGAGTCTGGAAGAAAGAACCAAAGGAATGAGAATGAGCTGAGAGAAGGCCTCCAATGTCACTTGTCAGTTTGACTTTGGTTAATAGTATGCTAAAGGCTATTTTTTTTCAATTTAAGGGTGAAAAGGAGCAGAAATCTGGAGGTAACACATGGGCATCCCATAGAAATCCCAGTCCTAGAAATTCATGTCCTTCTTTTTTTCTGTTTAAAAACAAGTGAGGATGACACCATTTTATGCAGATGAATAAGGATTTGTACCCATTTTATTAGAAGAGAAACTGAGTTCTTTCAGCCACCTGGCCACTGCAGGGAGGAGTTTGGTGTCCTGCCGTCCCACCATGCTCCGAGTGAGGGTCCTGCACAGGCAGGAACGTCCCTGTCTGGCAGCATCTGAGCCCATGGATGAAATCTTGACTGCAAGGGGGTGTAAAAACCAAGCTTCACTTGCAGCTCTGCCTCCAGGGTCATTCCTGGGGAGCCTAAAGGAAATTATGTGGGCTGGAGGAGAACATTAGCTGGTAGCTTTAAGTAGAGGTATTAGAGGAAAACTAAAAATAGCCTCAACTGTTACCCTTAAAAGAAAACAGATTTGGACCTAATTTTGTTTGAAAGTTTGAAAAACAATTCAGCTACAGAAATGGCTGTCTCCATAGACAACACATGAATCAGTTTTAACCACACTGAGTTTATATTTAGACCCAAGTACCACAACAGAGTGCTTTGCATTTTTTAAAAATGAGGCAAAATGCAAAGGAAGGACATGAAATAATGAATGAAGTGTGAGACTGGAACACTCTTGGAACCTGCTTTCCACAACCACAGGCAATCTTTTATGAGCAAATCAGAAAAGAGAAGTTAGAAAGAAAGATGCCTAGAAATAAGTACACAAACAGGACAATCAAAAAATGACATTTATCCTGGCTCTTGAATGAGAAAACACAGATATTGGTGGGTGGAATCAATAATCATTGACAGAAAAATAAGGAATCATGTTCAGAAGAAACACAACCTCTCTTGCAGTTTGTGTAAATGCCTTTGTGCAGTGATTACTGCAGTTATGTGTACAAATTAACCTGAATTGCTGATTCAATGTCAAAACCCAGTGGGATTAGCACTGAACTGCTCATGGCTTCCAGAACCGCTGAGTTTGGCAGAACTGGGGTAATTATAACCCCAGTGATCTGAGCTAATGAAACACAAACCCTGCAGAGAGATGTCCATGCAAGCACTGGGGCGGGCAGGGGCCATGACATTCCTCTCCACGCAATGTAGTGGTATTTATTATCCTGCATCTCTCTGTGCTGCAGAAAAAAGGCAAACTGGGTGTATATTGAGGGTCTGTGTAATGATCAGTAGCAGATGGGGATACATGGGGTATCTCCCAAAGGGAAATGCCAAGTGTACTGAACCTGCACTGAACGTCAGGTGGGAGGGATGGATGGATGTGCACACAGAGACCTCTCTTGCTGGGAAATAGCCTTCCCCTCTCCTAGCAAAGTCACTGAAGGTGAAAAGATTAGAAAACATTTGGAAACGGGACTTCCTGAGCAATGCCAGAGCAAGCCTTCATCTCAGTCTGTGGGCAGGATGTATAAAACAACCTCCTTGGGTCCTCCTCCAACAACATGAACAGTGGCACAACTGCCAGGTGGAACTTGAGTAAAACATGAATAGATCCAAATGCTGTGGAAAGCATATTCCGTGGTGTAGAATCATAAAATCATGGAATCCCAGAATGATTTGGGTTTAAGGGACCGTAGAGATGACCCAGTGCCACCCCCTGTACGGGCAGGGACAGCTGCCACTAGACCAGGTTGCTCCAAGCCCCAGTGTCCAACCTGGCCTTGGACACTTCCAGGGATGGGGCATCCATGTACCTGCAAAATTAGAAATTCATTTTTCCATTCCTTTCATTTTCATTTTCATTCCATTCACTTTTGGATGTGATCAAAGATTCGCCTTTTGCAATTGGATTTGAAGAGCATGAAAATGGTCTAAGAACTAAGATCAGAACACGACAGGGGAACAGGAGCATGCTGGTTTTTCTCTTCTCGTGCTTCCTAGGATCCATTTCAACACATAAAGAGCAGACCCTCCTCCAACCCAGCTGGAATCAAGCACGTGTTGAGTGTATTTCCAATCTGCAGAGTCACATTTCCACATTAAGGTGCCACTCAACTTTCCCCTCATTTTAACAGCGTGGGGAAAAGAGGCAGATGTGCCAGGTGAGGATGGCAAAGAGCTGTCCAGGGGGGCACGGGAGAACATGGGGAGGGGATTGAGGAGTTTGGGTGTCCACCCAAACACCAAAACCTCTCTGCAAGGTTTGGCCCTGTCACGATTCTCTCAGAGGTGTACAGCAGGCCCATGCCTAAAAGGGGCACTGAGATTATCAGCCCAGTCCCCCAGCACTGAGTGAAACACCTGAAATTCACTGAGATTCAGGTCAGAATCCAAACAGAGCCACAAACAGAGTTCTGTGGTGACAGAATTTCAATTGCACAATTTGCATAAATTTGAGTTTAAAGGATTTGGTAGTTTAAGGAGGTGTAATAGCTATTTCTTTGGGTTTCCTCATGTGTTTTCACATATTTTCAGCCCTGGAAAAGCACCTATCTTTTCTGTGTGTATTCTGTGCAGTCAATCCTAAGCTGTGAGGAAACTTCCAAGGCAGAGGAAGCCCTGTGGCTGGGTCAGCAGAGCTCTGCCTGGGGCACTGGTGATTCCCATTTGTCTCAGGGAGATCCATTCCTTTCCCTCCAAGTGCTCCTTAATACATCATTTCCCTTTTTACTGCTATTCCTTTGCTGAAACCTGATGGCTGAGGTGGGATTGCTCTGCACACTGGATAGGATGGTTCTAGGTGACCATGGAATTCCCTCAGGATGTCCTGAGCCATCATTAACCCTCCATGTTTCATTTCCCAAATTTTGCAGTCTCTCACCCGCTAAAAATCTCAGCACTTTTCAAGGCAGCCATTAATTCCTGGGTTTTTTCTTGCATTCCTTTTTTTCCCTGTCCTCTCCTATGGTTTAGTGGGCACGGTGGTATTTGTTCAAAGGTTGGACTTGGTGACCTTGGAGTTCTTTCCCAGCCTTGATGATTCCAGGATCCTTTTCAAAGCAGAAGCTCAGCAGCCCAGTGTAGGTGAAGATTTACTGAGTGCTGTAAAATGGTTTTCTGTATTTTACAGGTCTTTGTTCACCTACTTTACCATCTCATTTTCCCAAGCAGCTGTTTTCAGCTCTATATAAAGATGCTGATTAATTTGTGAGTCAACCTAAAATCGTCAGAAAATCTATCTATGAAAATTTCAACTTGTCCCTTCCAGCATTCATGGCAGACTTTTTGCTTTAATGTCTCACTTTTCAGTCTGTTGTGGATGAAGATGAATCTCTGAACAGTGTGAAATCAGATGTGACAAGAAATGAGTTCTCCTCAAAAGTGTTGAATATACCAAGATGTTTCCAAGCAAACCAAATTTCCATGAAGACTTTAAATATGAACACCACAAAAAAATTTACTAAAAAGAGAAAAATGTTGTTTCCCATTATCTGTCATTTTCCAAATTTACATTCAGGGAAAATGTTTGTGAAAGACAACAATTGGGGTAAAGATTAAAATGCTTTATTTATATTGAATATAATAATCCAAAGCAGAGAGGCAACGGCACAGAAAAGGGCGCTGTGATCTCTGATGACAGTCAACAAACTTTCAAAGTCTGCCTTTGTTTTGGTTTTAAATAAAATTCTGTCATTCCCTTGCCAATTAAGGACACTGCAACATGTTAACTATTTCCTTACACAATTTGATAAACTGCAGCTAAAGTTCACTGCTTAAATTTCATTGCTGGGCAAGACTGTCTCCAGACCAAAAATTAAAATATCATATGTTAAAATTAAAAATCACGGTTGCTCATTTTAGTAACATTAGGGAAATTGGAACCCTACTCTCAAGATTCCACTATTAAAGCCATTTATTCTAAGTTGTTAGGGGCTCAAAAGGAAAATAAACTTTTAATTGTAAGTTCTCAGAGAGAAACAGATGTGAAGACAGCTAGAGGTAAGGAAAATAGTTTGATTGCTTTAATCAGCCTTTGATGAATCCCAGAAGGAAAATAATGGGCAAAGTGGAAAAGTAAACCTCTCTTTAATGCCAGAAAAAGAAAACAAACTTAGGGAAGGGTTTTGCAATATGATGCAAAAGAGGAAACCCAAGATTAGTCATAGAATCATGGAATATCCTGAGGTTGGAAGGACTCACAAGGAGCATCGAGTCCAACTTCGGGCCCTGCACAGACACCCCAACAGTCCCACCCTGTGCCTGAGAGCGTTGTCCAAACACTGCTGGAGTTCTGGCAGGTTTGGGGCCATGAACACCTTTTTACTCCATTTCTGATTCCACTTTTCTCCTCCTTCATCCCTCCATGAGCTCAGCCCTCACGGACTCCTCTGCTCCAGGGAACGTTGCCTTTCCAGCCAGTGGATAGAATTTTGCAGAACAAATGCACATATTCCCCAAATATGTGCAGTTTCCAGGTTCAAACACTCACCCCAGGGCTGTACAATCCCTGCCACCCAAGTGCCTGTGATTGAAATCCCCCATGTGCACCAGAGCTCAAACCAAGCCAGGTTTGCATTTCCACCCCAGCCAAGGTTCAGGTGTTGCTGTTTGAAGTAAACAGATGTCAGCTGTAAAATTTTACTGTTTGCTCAGACAAAATCACATCCGTTGGCAATTCTGCTGAGATAAAGACAAGGAAATACAGCAGAAACAACACTTTGGGGTGGAAGCTTGTTTAAATGGTACACTGGGGGCAGGCCAATGTGGTGTCCATCAGGCAGCTTTGTGCCAGCCAAAATTCCAGGTGGGCAGCACACAGTGACCTGAACACCACAGGTACTTTACAGAGCATATCCTGCAACAAGGCTAAAAAGTTGCTTAAAAAACTAAAATCTGCTGCATGAACACCACTGTGTGCAAAGCAAACCAGCTTCCAGCTCACAGCTTGCTCTTGTCATTCCAGCTCAGAGCAGGGAAAGAATTAGAGCCCAAATGTCTCCATCCACCTGCCACAGACAAGCCCTCTGTCGTGGAATTGTGGAATAGATTGGGTTGGAAGTGACTTTTAAAAGCAACTCAGTCCAACTCCCCTGCCATGAGCAGGGACATCTTCATCTAAATCAGGTTGCTCAAAGACCCTCCAACTTGACCTTAAATGTTTTCTGGGATGGGGCGTGACCACCTTCCTGGAAAACCTACGCCAGTGTTTTATCACCCTCACCATAAAAAATTTCTTTCCTTTAAGCCTAGATCTGAAAAATCACGAAACTTAAATGTATAGCAGACAAAGATTTTTAGGCAATATATTATATTTGACCAACTGTGTATTTGGAAAACATAGACAAGCTTTTGGGCATACAAGTCAGTATTTAGTTCTTGCATGAATTGCAAACATCTGCCTCAAACATGAACATCGCCGGGGATACTCAGGCTGGTAAAATCTGTCAGATGAAAAGAAATTCCAGTTGTGAGCTGAATGGTTATGACCTAATGGTTATTTACACACATAGGTATGTCTTAGAGCAGTTTTTAGGAAGCATCAAGAAATCTCAGTGAGGTTTGGACATCTTTTGTGAAAGGAGATGGGGAAGAGCAAATAAAAGGGCAACTCTTCTGAAGATAAGAAAAAGTAGGATCCTGACCTAACAAATATTTGTCGTATTAAAATTCTTCATGGAAATTTGGTTTGTTTGGAAACACCCTGGTATATTCAGCACTTTTGAGGAGAACTCATTTCTTGTCACAGCTTGTCACATTTATAATTTGCCCATTATAAATGGGCAACTGCCACAGGTGAGGGTTGAGCTTCTGTACCAGAGTTTGCAAGATTAAAGTAGGTAAAGAATTAACCCAGAAGTGTCACCTTTACTAAATTGCAGTAACTGAAAATTCAATTTTACCATGACAACAAAAAATTCTCATGACAAGATTTGTTCCTTTTTGTTACTGGAATTTTTAGAGTCTTCTAAACAAGACGCACTTTCTCCTCTCAGATTCAGAATTAAATGAAAATCAAATCAAAGGCTCTTCACATCTGATATGATACAATTTGAATCAACTCAATCAAAGGAGACTTACCCACAGCCACGACTCTGATCCAGGCAGAGTCTGAACTTTCACATCTGCTTTGAATGACCCCAGCTGTGCAGCATTTCAGACACAGCAGCATTGCCTCCCCAGAGGTTAATCCTCCCCTGTAAAACTCCAGGCTCAGATACATCTCTTTCAGCTGCAGCTCATGCAGATGTATAAACCACAAAGGATCCAGCACGTGCATCCCTGCAAATCCTAGTGGAGCCCAGACAGATCCAGGAGTGAATTACGGACTGCCAGAATGATTTGGGTTGGGAGAGACCTTAAAGCCCATCCAGTTCCAACATGGACAGGGACACCTTCCACTATCCCAGGCTGCTCCAAGCCCCATCCAAGCTGGCCTTGGACACTTCAGGGGCAGCCACAGCCTCTCTGGGCACCCTGAGCCAGAGCCTCAGCACCCTCTGAGTAAAGAGCTTCTGTCTCCAATCTAAACCTCTCTCTCTTAGTTTAAAACCATTCAGCCTTGTCCTATCACTCTCTGTCTGGATAAGAAGTTGTTCTCCCTCTTTTTGATAAGGGCTGAAGGGGATTCTCATGGCTTCCTGCCTTGTCTTCTCCCCAGAGCAGAGGTGAGTGCCCTCATGCACAGCCACAGCCCCCAGTGGAAGCAGCCTCAATGTCCCCAGCACTGCTGTGCCACAGGAACATGGTGTGCAGAGGAACGTGGTGTGCAGAACAGACAGTTCCAAGACTGATCCCAAGCATTGGAGTTAGAAGCATGACAGTGACCACCTCCCAGGGAGGAGTGGGTTGATGGGGCTACAAAAGCAGGTGTAGAACAGACTTGGTGCAGCAGCAGTGACCAGATTGAAGCCCTCCCAAGGCAGAAATTCTTAATTTTTAAACTCCCCAGTAATGAAGTCATTACAACCAGATGAATGGCCCAAAACACTTGGTTTTACTCGCTCTTTTTAACTGCATCCAGCAGCATTTCACTGACACAAAGCCATACATAAATCTGGAGACTTGCTGTGCCTCTGGGGGAACAGGGCTCCCAGAACCCTGACACTGCAGAAAACTGATGCATTTGGAAATAAAAATCAGCTTTGAAATACAAGAAAGTACAAGAAAGGGAGTGCAGGCTGGTGACACACTCTGTGAACCCTGCAGGGACTGTCACCTCAGGTGAATGGCCACGCTCCACAGCTCAGGTGCCTCTAGGAGTATCCCCAAACCCCAGACTTTGCACATCTTGGAAGTTATTCAGTGTATAACCCCAAGGCACATAAACACTTTACAGCACTGGCCTTTTATAACTCACATGAGTTATGGCTGTGATTTATACGGGATTAGAGCAGCCAGTTGGAGGTGAAATAAGATATTACTTCATGATTTATTTTTAAGACCAGAAAATTTACAGGAAATACAATTTGTGGGGGGGAGGGTTTAAATCGTCCTTATTCTTTTATGCTTTCTAGCACATTTTTGTAGACAAGATTTCCTGGAAAAAATTGATGGTGTGGTTGAGTTTCTGCCCTTGGCCATATAATAACCATTATAAAACTCAGTTGGGAGGACCTTCACATCTTATGGGAAATAAACCTTTTGAGAAAAGAATTAGGAAAAAATAATATCTCAGGGAGTTGTATTTGAGACAGCATTGTTCCACTCTTGCAACTACAATTTTAGATATTCCAGGACCAGAGGCAAAGTTCTGGAAATAAAATAATTGTCAGAGATTTGTTGCCAAAGCTGCACAAAGTGACAGAAAACCATTGCAGAGATTCATATCCCTGCATCACTTCTACAGGTTTTGACCAGCTTTGGTTTTCATGACAATGGAATTTTTCCTCTCCACGATGGCGAGAAAGAACCTCTTCCTCAGCCTCCTGCTCTGCTACAGCCTGTTCAGGGCTGCTCATTCCCACTTGGTCATTGAGGAGAAGACAGAGTGCAACGTGTCCAGGAGGAGCAAAATGGACCTCTCAGATCTTCCACCCATCTCCATAGTAGGTGAGTAAAACCTGCCCTTCAGGGCCAAATTAACAAGGTTTGCAGGAAACACTGCTTTTGATTGTTCTGAATTATTTGGATAACTTTGCTTGAATCATTGATTATTCTGAATTATTTGCCCCAGCTTTCAAAGGGCACAGAACTGTGGTGGCTGCAGCACCCAAGAATGACAATGTGGTAAACCTCAGTTCAGAGGAATAAAAATACAATTTATTTCAGTTTTACAGGTTTCACTTCAGCTCCCATCACACTGTAAGCCTTTTTATACTGAAGAGAATGGTCTTGTGCTAATATGGGAAATAACCTTGCTTAGAAAACCTTGTGCATGTGAGAAAATAAAATAGCATAATGTGAGGGTTTTAGGGGTCTGCTCTTGTGGTAGAAAAATCATCAGTATTAACAGGTATTAATATGACCTCAGTTTACCTGGCCTTTAAACAGGGGAAGGAAAGAGCACTGCAGGGGAGAGCCAGGGGTCAGTAATTTATCTGTCCAAGACAGGACCAAATCTGTCTGTACAGTTTCTGGCAAGTGACCACCTGTCCTGTTTGGGAAGAGCGTCTTTAGGGTGATGCTTCACTCTTTTCTTTACAAAATTCTTTCCTCATGTCTGCCTTAACTCTTTTCATGTTATTTACACCAACTTCTTCTCTCAAGAAACTCACAGGTGTTTGGAGATAGTCAGCTACAGAACATTCATAACTGTGTCAAAATGCTAACAAAAAAATAAACCTTCTCTTGTTTAGCTCCTTTCTGCACCTTTTTAGGGCTTTAGTTTAAAGCACTCTGGTTCTTACCTTGTTTCCTGTGTTTTCTCAATGCTCTTGCTCAGGACAATATATCTTTAAGGAGAAACAGTTGTCCCACACATGCATTTCCAAAGCAATCTGAACCTCTGAATCCTGAGTTAACTCAGTGTTGTTTAACTGAGAGTTCAGCAGAGCTTGTGCTGTTCTGCAACGTCCCAGGCTGCACCATTTCGGGGTCCTTGTGATCCTTGATGCCTCCACTCTCACAATTCCCGTAACTTTTTAATGTCCCAATTGAAATCAGGGCTATAAAATACAATCCCTTCAGCTGATATTCCATCTTCTCAGAGAACTGAGCCCATACTTTTGGCATGGCAGATTTGCTGAGCTGTAACACATTTCTCCCCACTGCTTCCTAGAAATGCATTACCCTGACTTTTAATAATACAAGAAAAATAAATTAAACCCCCCCAAACCAGCTCAAAATATTTGGTCTTCATTTTGCAACTCAGTAAATCCTAGCCATTAGAAAATATTCAAAAACATATTGATAGAGGATCCTGGAATAGATAAGGAGCTACCATTCTCCAGTGTGGATATGGATGTTTTTTAGCTCAGTCATCTATTGCATACAGGTAGTTCTATTACAAAACTCACACACCCAGAATAAAGGTATCAAAAATACCACAAGAGCTCGGTGAGCTGGGATGTGTCTCACACTTGAACACTCTTGCTGTGTTAGAGCCCAAAACAAACTCCAAAACAAGTAATGGGATTTACACAGTTATAAATACATAAAACTACATATGGTGACAAATACAGAGGGGGAAAAGTTACAGGCACGTGAATGAAACACCTCTGCAAGTAACATCATGTAAAATGAGGTTGTGGGGGGAGAAGGGACATAGAGCTGCAGAATGGAAGGTGGCATCACAGATGCAGAGTATATGCCAAATCAGAGTTTTTGCTTGTGGAAAGCAGTTAATTGTACACTTGTTAATTCCTCCCAAAATTATGCATGTAGCACAACATTCTAACAGAAGAAATGATGGCATTCTAAAGATTTTTTCCTATTTTTGTTTATGTGACTACTGTGCATGAACACTCCAATATTTTTTACAGAGACCTTTAATTTTATTTCTCTGAAGTAATTCATTGCTTTCATCTACCAAACAATGTGTAAAAAATCTCTTCTAAAATACAAACATCAGTTGCTCTTCTGCTTTGCACAAGCAGCAGTGACAGAGTTTGGACGCTGAATTGAGATGAACATCACTGCAAAACATGCAGCAGTGAGGAGGCAATGCAGGCTATCCGCCTCCTCTCACACAAATATAGGATTATCTCATCCAAATAACATTCTGTAAAACTGATTCCACATTTTCCTCTGCTATTCTCATTGAAGATTTAACTAGAAAATCCCAGAAAGTCAGCAGGAAAGAGGCAGAGATCAAGAAATCTTCCAAGGTAGGTGGTTGTTCAAAAAACTTTGTTGGGTATTTAGAACAGTTTGTTACTTCTGGAGTTTCCCTTGGTGCATTCATTTGAAAAGCTTTTACTGTCATTCCCTGATTTAAATAATTTACATATTAATTACAATTAAAAGCTCTAAATGTTGTAAAAATAGATGTGAAACAATAACAGCGGAAAGAAAATTAGGAGCTGTGGCTGCCCCATCCTTCTCAGCATCCAAGGCCAGGTTGGATGGGGCTTGCAGTCACCTGGGATAGCAGAAGGTATCCCTGTGGCAAGGGGTGGGATGAGATGGGCTTTCAAATCCCTTCCTACCTAAAGAATTCCATAACTGTGAGTTTCAGAAGTGCACAGGGTGCCTGCAGCCACTGGGCTCCAAAGGTCCCTCCCAGGACCCAGGCATGTGCTGAGCAACCCAAAATTTTCCACTTTTCCACATCCCCAGCACAGAAGCTGCACCCCTGGGGGATGAGAGGGTGAACTGTGTGTGCAGGGGGGGTTCCCATGGATGGAGGATTGCTGGGCTCAGGAGGGGGAGCATTGCCAAGTCACTGCTCTGCTCTCAGCTCAGCAAACGAGACTGACAGGGAGTTTTCACTCATCTGATAACCTGGGAGATCTAAACATGACATCTTAATTGGTTTTAGTGATAACTTCACCATCTGAGCACACATTGGCACCCCTTTCTTCACTGCTGCCACTCTCCTTCCTAGAGACCCTTTCCAAAGCTCCACCCGGTCATGGCCAAAATGAGGTTTGTCATTTTGCTCAGAAGGTTGGTGCTCTCAAGCCACCCTTCCCCATTCCCCAGCCCCACCACACGTCTGCATTGCTAGCACAGCTCCCAGTGCCACAGTTCTGCTCATTCCCCCAGAACCTCCTGCTGTTCACCACCCTCATTTCACCTGCCCATGAATTCTCGTGTTTTTGTCTTCCAGAAAAACGCTAAACGCAAGATATCTCCAAAGCCAAGGCCCCCACCTGCTGCTAACTGTGTGCCAACCTTCAAAACCTGCAAGCCACACTTGAATTCCTGCTGTCACTACTGTGCTTTTTGCAAATGCAGAATCTTCCAGACCATCTGCCAGTGCCTGATGTTAAACCCCAAGTGTTAAGCCAAGTCAGAAACACAGCAAGCCTTCTGTCTTTCATTAGCTTCTCAAGTGCATATTTCAAATTGCCCCATGTCTCTAGTAATGAAAATAGAGAGTTCTGAAGGTTGAATTTACCCCTCTTAAAATTTAATAGGCAGTCGTTATAATGGGGCTAATGTTACCACAAGCTGCATGTCATTTCAGGGAGCAGGCAGACAGGGAGATTGGCACTGATTAGGCATTTTTAGCAAAAGAGCTGTGTTTTATGATGAATTCTGGATTCCTGTGGGTTTGAGCTTTAATTTGAAGGATCATATTAATGCCAGTCTGCAGAAGTGTCTAACCAGCACCATAAAACCTGCCCCCATGGCACCCAAATGGCCACTAAAACAGGACTGGTTAGGCCAGTGAGGGACTAGAGCTTGGCTTTGCCCACAGGGACAGCACCAGCATTCAGCACAGCCACAGGCTGAAAATGCAGGGTTTGAGTTTAACTCCATTTCCACATATTCAACAAAAACCAGGACAAGAATTTATGTAGATTATTCTACCTGCAAAAATGGACCCAAGGTTAAAAGGACAATTTAATCATTCTGAGCTAAGCATTCACCTTCAGGGGTTTCGGTCATTCTGCCACCAGGCAGTACCTCCCAGGGGTATGACATACATATATCCTTAAAACCTAAATGTATCTGTGTCTAGGAATATAAAAATCAGATTGTTTTTTCTGCAGACATATCTGTAGGAATAAACTCTTCAGCCTTCCTTCTCCTGCTGCCAAGGACACTGCATGTACAGAGCCCAAACGCAGGAAGACATATCTGGGACTTTGAGGAAGAAAGGAAAGATCAGCAAAAGATGAATGTATGTCCCACATGTACATCTTGAAGCAAACCATCCCAAACAATCCATTCTTTGCCCTTTCTTGCTGCAGGAGCTCCCAGAACCATCTCCAAGGCTGAATTCAGGCAGGAACATCCAAGTGCTGTAGCAACCAGGGGAAAAAAATACATCACATGCTGTATCAAGACTTAAAGGCTCAGAAAGAGATGGCTGAAGCTCAAGGCAACAGAAAATTTATTTCTCTTGTTCTTGAAGTTCTTTGTCTTAAATTTGAGGTATCCAAGAGGGCACAGAAGGAAAATCCTTCTTGGTTCAACTCCCAGGACAGCAAGGAGGGAGCAGACCCAGAAAATGTCCCTGACACTGAAGACTTTTTACTTGCCAGACTCCAGCTCTTGTTTTTACCTCCTCTGTAATTACAGTGTCTCTCCCCTGCTCCCTTACTGATTTTTCTTCTGTGCTACTTCCTTGTTTTTAGTGTTTTCCCTTTATCCAACTGCTATTGTTCGTTACCCCAGGAGCACTCCAGGGCTAACCCACATCTCCCATGTTCTCTCCACCTGCCTGCACCAGGGTCCCTTCAGTGCTCTTTAGCTTTCACAACTAAATTTTTCTAGCCATGAATTTCTAATCAGGAATTCAGGAATTTCTTATCCCCTGTGCGGGTCTAATCAAGGTGACAGTTGTTTACAGTTGTATTTCTAAATACAGCTGAGGGCTACAAAAAGCTTCTAGGCAGGAAAAGATGATACAGATGACACTGCAAAGCGGCTCAAGACATAGAAAGGCTTGTGTTTTTTTAAATTCTAATAATCAGTCTAAAGTCCAGAACTCAAAACTAAGGTCAGAAAATGACAGAATTTTTTGTTCGTACTAGATATATATATGTATAGTTGTTGGATTAATCTAAGAAAGAGTCCTAATGATGAGAGAATGTCATTGTGTTCCTTAGCTTTTATAAGGAATATAAGGAATAAGCTTGAATTCTTGTAAATACATGTAAGTGTGTCTTTTAGCCAGATTTCTTGGCTCAGGAATGTGTAGCCACTCAGTTATTATGAAAAAGGAGAATGAGAAGGAAGAACAATACATTATAATGGATTTCAGAATGTGGCTCCTTCTTTTACTAGCTAGAGATTTATGTTCCATCAATTGTTTTCAAAATTCTCATAACTATAGCAAACTGTTGTTGATTTGATGCCTTAAGTTTTAGCTTTCATATTTTCCATATTCTGTACTGCATTAGTATATAACTCTGAACTTCATATAAAGTGTTAGCAAGCTCTCCTCACAGCTCAGTCACACAAAACAATCCTTTTCCAGCCCCAGAACCAAGGAAACTGTTGCAGCTTCAGGTCCAAAAAGTGCAAACAACAAAAAGGCCCAAAAGGCCCCAAAAGTGCAAACAACAGCAAGTTGAGGAGAGCAATCTGGGAGGATGGGACTGCAGAACCTGGAGCTGTAATTGGACAATTAACCCCAACATGGAAATGGACCAAAACTTATGAAAGTGTGAAAATTTGTGACCAGTGTCCATCTTGGGTGGAGCCACAGCCAGGCTCTTGTACTGCCCAAGGTGCATCCTTTGAAGGCCTTTTAATAAATCCCAATTGATAAAGTAACACTGTCTAGCCTCTGCTCCAGGCAGCCTCTCAAGGCATCAGATTGCTCCTAAAAACACCAATAATCACACTACTTCTTATGTGGAAACAAGACCATTTTCATACCAGGAAGTCCAGCTGGTCAGAAAAATATAATTTTACCATGGGAAAGGGAAGGGAAGGGAAGGGAAGGGAAGGGAAGGGAAGGGAAGGGAAGGGAAGGGAAGGGAAGGGAAGGGAAGGGAAGGGAAGGGAAGGGAAGGGAAGGGAAGGGAAGGGAAGGGAAGGGAAGGGAAGGGAAGGGAAGGGAAGGGAAGGGAAGGGAAGGGAAGGGAAGGGAAGGGAAGGGAAGGGAAGGGAAGGGAAGGGAAGGGAAGGGAAGGGAAGGGAAGGGAAGGGAAGGGAAGGGAAGGGAAGGGAAGGGGAGCCAGAAATCCAACAAACAGCTGCTCTGGACTGCAGCTCTGCAGAACCTCAGAATAGTTGAGGTCAGCAGAGACCTCTGGCAGCCATCCAGCTGGACCTGCTTGCCCAGGACCACGTCCAGGCAGCTTTTGAACTACTCCAAGGAGGGAAACTTATTGAAGTGAAGGGAGATGACCCACCCTAATTGATCAGCATCAAACTCCAATTTATTGATTCAATCAGCCACTTTTTATAAGTGTTAATTAAGCTCATACATATTGCAAAATCCAAGCTCATCATAGGTCACAGATTAAACATTAATCCCTCCTTTTGTTTTCAATACCTGTGGTTTGTTATTGAAACCAAGATTTGTGTTCTCACCCTGATATGAAAGGTTCTCAAAAGCTCCATGTCTTTTACTTTTACATTCCCAAAACAGCCAAAGATAGAATGTTTACCTGTTATGAGAAAACTGCCTGAGAACTCTGCTGTTTATAGAAACATGCCTGGGAAACAGGCTTGGGAACTGCTGCTTACAGCTGCCTTTTACTTTTCCATCAGCTGTATATTTTCATGGCTTTTCTTCCTTCAAGCCATGTCTGAGCAAAATTCTCCAACAGAAACTCCATCCTTTCCTGGGCAACCTGTCCTGGTGCTCGGTCACCCTCACTCACCATTACAACCAGGAAAAGAAATGTTTCCTAGTGTTTGACTCTCTGCAGTGTGTCCCTGTCTCCCTCACCCTCCGGAGCCCAAAGGGGACACAGCATTCCAGGGCTGAGCTCCAAAGTGAGGAGCAGGGAGGGATCCCCTCCTTGGCGGTGCTGACAATGCTCCCAGCACAGCCCAGGGCACAGTTCACCCTCTGGTGGCTCTTGGTCACCTTGGTGCTCCCCGGGGTGTGGGAATGTTCCTCACCTGGGGCTCACCAAATGTGGTGGGTGTTCACAGGGGTCCCAGGATGAGGGAAGAGATGAGAATCTTGACTCCATGTTTCAGAAGGCTCATTAATTATTTTATGATATATATATTATATTAAAAGAAAATTATATATTAAAACTATTCCAAAAAAATAGAAGAAAGGATTTCATCAGAAGGCTTGAAAGGAATAGAAAGGAATGATAATGAAATCTTGTGGCTGCCCACAGCCTCGACACAGGTGGCTGTCATTGGTCATCAAGTAAAAACAATTTCACATGCTGGGTAAACAATTCTCCAAATCACATTCCAAAGCAGCAAAACGTGGAGAAGCTGAAGCTTCTCAGCTTCTCAGGAGAAAAGATCCTAATGAAAGGATTTTTCAAAAATCTGTCTGTGACACCAGGGCCTTTCCTGGCTCCCTGCTGGGTGTCCCCCTGCGTGTCCTGGGCTTGTTCCTCCCCAGGGACAGGATTTGTGCTCCTCTTGCTGAGCTGTCCAGCCTGGCTCGGTCCCTCTGCACAGCAGCACATCCCTCTGGCACATCAGGGCTGTGTGCCCCCTCTGAGGGCTCCCTCTGCCCCACCATCCACATGAGGGAGATGTAGCACAACCTGGGGCTCTCAGACAGGGAAATCAAAGTGCCAAGATCCACCCCAGGGCCTCCAGAGACAGCAGCTGACCCAAACAAGGACAGGATAGCGTGTGTAGGCAGTGAAGGAAAAGGAAAAAAAGCCATCAATGACAGTAAGGAGATTTGTTTTCAACATATGTGGACATAGCTTTTAATATAGCATCTATCTGTAATGTATTTTTAAATTTGATTTATTAATAAGCCTTCTTTGTAACTAGAATTTATGAGAAAGAGGCTTTGCTTTCTTTGCTGTTCATCTGTCACACCAAAGAATACATATAATCAAATACTCTGAAATTGTTATTAGCCTTAGTGACTTGACTTTTCTGGGTAAAGATCACATTGCATGAGGTATTGACACAGGATGCAGAAATCAGCAAAATGCGTACACCAAAATTTTGCTTCCATGTATTTAGTTTGAGCAGTTATTTATACTGAGGGGATGTTTGTCAGTGCAGGAATCCCCCCAGGGTCCCATCTGAAATGTCATCAGCACACAGATGATAGAACAGATGATAGAACAGATGATAAAACATGCACATGGCAAAGATGGAGTGTGTAACTTTTACCTGTCACACACCAAAATGCCTCCACTGAAAATTAACTGGAATTCAAGTGTAGAGACAGTCTCAGGAATGCTCTGTGACAGAATCACTGTCCTCCTAGAGACTAATGGAAATCTTACCCCAATTAGAGGTTAGCAGGATGAAACACAAATAAATCACTCTTAGCTTTTCCACATATCTCCTGCCTTGTGTAAATTTAAAACATATACTGTATTTTCCTGACTTGATTGCTTAATGTCACACCCAAGCCCATAAAATCCAAGTTTATCCTGATGGATAAGAGAAACCTGCAACTGCCTGTTCCAATGAGCACTTTGTTTGACTTTCCTGACCAATAAGTAAAGTGTAAACTTATGAATTTTGTAAGAATGTATAAAAAGCACACACGCTAAAATAAAACCAGGTTTGAAGCCTGCTGAAAATGGAGTGTTGCTTTGGATTGTGACCATCTCGACAGTGGCACTGTGGCACAGCAGGAGCACCCATGGCAGGCTGGCAGGGGTGACCTGGGGACACCGTTGCCACCTGGAGGAGCAGCAGCAGGCCAGGGACACCAGGGCTGCCTGGGAGCACAACCACCACCCACTCTCCCCGTGCCCCCCGAAACCTCTGGGGCCTGCAGATTACTTTCTGAGCTAATACAGAGATTTTATTGGCAAGCTTCCCAGATGATATGCAGATGGCCAACATATGGTCAAGTCACTCTCCCAGAAGAAAAATGAGGCTTCAGTAATTTCTGCAAGGTTTTTTTTTTTTTTTTTCAGTGAAATGAGAAACTATTTCAATTGCTGCATGGCATATGCACATATCTTTCCGTCCAGGAAATCCTTAAAGATGAAACCCTGCCTGAAATATGGGAGCCCTAAAATGGCTATATTAATGTCATAACACAATTCACATGTGGTTTCATTTAATACAGATAAAGGCAGGAAAATACTAAAATACATCATTTCCTAGTGATCCACTGCAGACCCCTCTGAATCAGTGGAAATCATCTGCTGACTTTATTATACTCTAATATACCTTTATAACCCCTTCATCACTCACTCTCTACATTTTAGCTAATCTAGTAGATTTACCTAGCAGTGTTCATGTGGCACCATTGCCATTTTGGGCAGTTTCCTCAGCTGAAATGTCATTTAGGATCCCATATGGGCTCCCCTTCACTGTGCACAGCTGCCTCAAATTGATCAACAACAGTATTATGTGACTTACAACAGTAATAGCCAGAAATTTACCACGAGAATATACAGCCTCACTTTTCCTTGAGTTCCATAACAAATAGGTGGCATTTAAAAGATACATATGTTATAAATATGTACACAAATTCATTAAAAGAATGCTCATTCACTTGCTGGTGAAAGACATCAAAATTTAGAGTCTTTTAAAGTGGAAATAGGAGCATTCAAAGTAATTCTACACCCAGGGATCCCTCCTCCTCTGAAAAAACCTCAAAATATCTGACAGAGCCAGACCACTTTAAACATGAAGGTTTTAGTATTTCAAAGATTTCCTTGCTATAAAGCTGTGATTCAATTCATGTTAATTTCTCAGTTTGGGAAGCAAATATTTGGAGCACTAAATGAGCAGAGCAGATGGTTTGCTTCCCTGTATTCCCTTCAACGTTCTCCATCGCTGCTCCTTTCCTCTGAGTCTGGAGTGTGGTCAGAGATGTTGACATTTATCTCCAAAAAATATCATCTCAGGGGCAGGACAGGCACCAAAAAGGGAGAAATGAGTCTGCAGCCAGTTGTTAATAAAATATACATAGGACATAAGTTTTGGAGAGGAGGAAGAGCAGGACCAGCAAATGTCAGCGCCACGCAGGTGCTGACAGTAACCCCTGGCTCTACCCAAAACCTCATGCCCAATTACTGAGCGTTTAAGGCGCCTGAACCTCTGCAGTCTGTTCAGTTTACTTCCAAAATGCTGCTGCTTCATCAGGGAAAAAGGGCACATACCTATGACTGTGGCCCATTAAATATTCCCTTACAGAAATGATTTTCCAGCTAACGAAACCAAAACCAGGGTGTTACAGAAAAGTACCAGGTTTACTGAAAAGTGTCTCTGGACTTTGCAGATGGAACAAGAAGTAAAAACCTTACTACAAACTTTCTAAACATCCTAAATAATTTAATCTTTCTGCTGTTCAGTTTCAGGGAATTAGACAATAAATTGGGGTGTCCCCATTCCATAAAAAAGATGCTGCAGAACCTTAAACCCAATTTTTTTTATCCCACTCACTTCTGGAAGTATTCTTTCACAGGGTTGGGGTTTTTTATTATTGTTCTGTCAGCCTATTGTTTGTTTTTGCTTTCCCTAAGCTGGCGTGCAAACCACAGGCATGAAGGGGATTTTAAAAGAGAAGAAAAATAATTGTAATTGTTACAATGGTGCAAAGCTGTCCAGTGGCAAACAATGCTACTGCAAACCCTGCTGAGGCTTCCCAGACTACATTTACTACATTTGATTTGTCTTAGCAAAAAGCCCCACGGGCTAAAAAAAACCACAATTAGCTTCCAAGAAGCTTCATATCATCTGCAGGAAGAACCACTGCTATGAAAACAAGCTCAGTCATGAAACTCAGAGTCACCAGTGCAGCGTCCCTTCAGCCATGCCTTGTTCCCCTCTGCTCTGATCTGAATTTCCCAAGGCAACCTGTGCACTTCCATCAACCTCCATTTCATACAGCTCCAGCCTCACAGAAAAATAAAGAGCAGGGCCTAGGAAGATGATATTGCAAATTTAAAAATCACAGAGTCTGGCATTTCTGTTGAGATAAATGGAGGAAAATGTACAGCCTGTGCTCTCTTATCACTTCTGGCTCAGCCATGGAGGGAAAACAGGCAGGAGGTGCCTTTTTTACAAGAGAAGAATATTTTCTCTGGTAACAATAAGGAAAGCATTAACAGAATGTTAGTCTGACAGACATTTGACAAATACTTGATTACTTTTGGCCAAATCAGAGCTGTCTGATTGTACCATGAGTACATAATCTTTCATAATTAATTTCATTTGATCACCAGATTCCATCAATTTGCCAGGACGACAGTGCTTGTTACCATCCAGAACAACCCAACTCCACTGAAGGCAATGGGACATTGAAAACCCCTTGAAGATGCTAAATAACAACCTGAAATTCGACACAGCATGAAACAATAACTTTTTCCAGTGTGGAAACAAATTTGGTTTAGCGCTACTTTACTACTGAGGGTTTTTTCCTGATCAAGTAGAAAGAAACAGCAGGAAAAGCCCAGCTAAATTAGCCAGGAATGGCTCAATTTAAGGAACAGCTTTTAACTAGAGTGGAGTTGCTATTCCAGTTCTCAGCCTGTGGTTGCTGGTATGGGGGAGATAAGGGTGGGAGAAAGCTGCAAATCTGAGCCAGTTGCTGTTGTGTGAAAGAGAGCACACAAAGCTCTCCTCATTCCTCACCCAGTGCCCACACTTCCCCAACCTGCACCTCCTTTGGGCACACATGGGAATCTCACTTCTGGCAGTTTTGTCCCTCCAAATGAGCCTGCAGACAAGGCTGGGGGAAGAGGCAGCTTTGGGACTTTGTCCATTTGCCCAGCCTGGTTGGGACAGGGGCCCGAGGGCTGCCCTGGGACAGCCTCTCCCCAGGGAGCAAACGCTGCTCTCTGCTCTGTGCATCGTGCCCTGCTCACCCAACACCAGACCTGCTGAGCTGCACCAGGCTGAGCCTGACTCTCACCTTGGTGTTGGGGAGGATGGAACAGGAAAGCCTTATCAATATCATTGCCCGGCAAAAGATTTTGAGAATATGGAAACTATAAATGAGATTGAAATGAAATGGCCAGCTGAAGGCAAACCCCTTCTGATGGAACAACACCCTCTGCATGCAGGCAGGCCCAAGGGTCAGAGCAGACCCTACAGCTTGGCAGAAGGGGCCCAAAGAGGAGTTTTTGGGTTTAAAATGTAACACAGTATGGTAACGTAATGATTATTATAGGCTGTATGTAAATACTATAAGATTTGTATATTGTACTAGATTGGTTAGTGAGAATCAGAATATTCAACACAGAAGAAGATTTATTGTATTGTAATGGGAACTTCACTCACTTACCCCTTTTACTTTCCTGTGCTTTTGCACTCTTGCCTCTCTTACCCCCTCATCCTCTCTGCCCCTCTCCTCTCTCAGGCCTGCTCTGGGCTGTGTCTGGCAGCTCCCAGCAGGGCCCTGCCCCCAGGCCCTTTGCAATGAACCCCAAGTTCCAGCCCTGGCTGCAGAGATCTCTCGTGTCCGTCTGTCCTGACCATCCTACCCCACATCGCTCCTACACCCTGGCTCACCCCTGTCCCTGCCAGCCCTCCCTGTGTTCACAGTGACCGAGCTCTCCCTCTCTGGGATCCCCACCCAGAGCGGCCGTGGCTCGCATCTCGCCAGTGCTGGGGAAGCGATACGCGGAATAAAGAGACGCCCGACCCTGATGTAATTATGAAGTGGGTTTGTATTGTCAGTGCCTGGCACAAGCACAATAGCTCTTGTGAAAACTGGTGCCCTGAGCTCCAGTCTGAGCCACATCTTTATTTACAAAGGTGTTCCATATACATTACATTGCACAACCTTGCCATGCATATCCAACCCCTGGCCCTGCCTCTCCTCGCCTCACATGGTAATTAGATCCACACTCTTCTGAGCATGCGTTGTTCATGGTGGTGGTTGCACGGGGGTCTTTTGGTGGTCTCTGAGGCTGAAGGCTGAGTCTTTTTCATGATTGAACTTTTCAACTTTTGTCCTTTGCATGTATGCTTTGGTCCCTTGGTGCTTATCTGAGTATGTCTGTTGATTTTGATCAGCTTGGAGACAGAGGAGCCCCTTTATTTAGGTGTCTTGCATTCCTTTGGTCTTCTCCTGGTATTGTTCTTTATCGCAAGAAGCTTCAGAAATTTGCATTTTCCTATGCCCTTTGTACCATGGCAGAGGTTTCTTAAGTAAAAGGTTAAAATTCAAGGCACAAATCTACAAGCTAAACTTTAAATGCTTAATTCATATTGCTAACTCAAGTGAACTCCAAAAATCTCTGTTTCACTGGGACATCTGCTGTGCAGAGGCCCAGGAGTGAGAAAAGCTGGAGCCTTTCACTGTCCTCTGACTCACCAGCCAGATGTGGGATGCCAGAGGAGCCCAGTTGAGAGGTTTTGGTGCTGGGGAGGGGACACTGCCCAGCCAGGGCACCTACAGAGGTCAGGCTCCCCTCAGTGCTATTCTTCATTCATTAGCTCCTACTGAAATCATTGTGAAGCAGCCACAGTGGGCCTGGCAGTCTGTAGTTAGGCAGTCTAGATGCTCCACCTCAGGCTAGAGTGAGCTCTGAATTAATGGCATGTGGATGGGAAACAAAGGAGGGAAAAAAAATTAGTTGTGAAGGATTTAGCAGAACTCTGCCATCAGCTGTGTTCTTGCCCATAAAGAGCAAGCAAGCAGTAGGGCTGAGTGATTCCAGGTCACTGAGGCTGGAAAAGATCCAAGACCATGGAGTCCAACTGTTCCAAGTTTGCCACTAACCCATGCAGCTTTAGAACCCCTCCAGGGATGAGACTCCACCACTGCCCTGGGCAGCTGTGCCAATGCCTGGCCACCTTTTCCATGAAATTTCCTCCAATATCCACCCTGACCCTCCCCTGGAACAACTCGAGGCCATTTCTTGTCCCATCCCTGGAGCAGAGCCTGCCCCCCAGGCTGTCCCCTCCTGTTGTATGAGGACAGGGATAAACCAGAGACCTCCAGGTGGCCCTTCCTAATCCAATTTTAGGAATCCAAGAGCATAATTATAGCCTTGCACTTCAGCATTGCAAATTTCAGCTGTGAAATGGGTCGAGACGCCAAAGCCCAACTAGTGGAAACTAAGGAATAAGTCGGTCCTTATTTTCCCACTGCACTTGTTCTACCAGTGACATTTTCCACATTTTCCACCACTGTCACTGTGCCACAAGCACAAGGGGCACATCACCTACATTCAGATGAGTACTCAACTGCTGTGTGTCTCTTGAAGGATAATCACCATTAATGATTATGGAGTCAGTTATGGGGACCCTAATTCAGTTCAAATTGGTACTTTTTAGAGGTCAATGCAAAACAAAACCATGAAAAAAGCTGAAGACTGAGCAGCATCTTGTTTACTCATTTCTTTTGTTGTCTCCTCCAACACTTCACACTCCCCCCCCACCATCTGTTCCAACTGATCACTGAGGTTTGGGCATGAATCTGAGAATTTCAGGCACTTTGTAACATCATTCTAAAACTTTTACCTTCTTACATCCAGAAACAGAGGCGATCTGCAGTGCAATGCTGGACTGAAGAGGACAGTGGCAAGAAAGAGCTTCCATGGCATATGGAGATAAATCTGTGTGACTATCCTGTAAGATTCAGCCCTTCAAATATTTCCTGAGAAGCAGCTTTTCCCAGCCCCAGCACAAGATGCAGAGCAGCCACAGCAAGAGCTTTTGCCTTGAGGACACCCCACGTGGGTACATCAAATATTTTCAGTAGCTAAAAGATCACACAAAAGTAAACAAACCCATGGCAAACCCCAAAAAATCCCACTCCACAAAACAAGTCAGGCCACAGTCAGATCTTTAATAAAAGCACTTGAAGTCAGTGACAAACATGATACAGCAGACATGACAACTCAGAGAAATCAAGTTGGGGGTATCAGTGTGCTGCTGGTGTCTGCAGAGGATTGAACAAGGCCCCTAAACCCAATGATCCCCTCAGTGGCTCCTCAGCTGCTCCCAACACTCTTGAAAGCTGCTAAAAGTCTCTCTTGCCTCACCCCTCCTCAAGCTAGTATGGCAGAAGCACAAAATGGTCTTGGTTCTGACCAAAACCAATGAAGTAAACCCAGGAAAAAGCTCCAGCTCTAATCTCTGAACAGGAGGCAGAGCTGCTTTTACAGCAAGGAGACCAAGCAACCCATTATCCCCCCTATTTCCTCCAGTTTCACAATATGCACTTTACCAGGGCACTGCTGGGGAGAGGGCCTGACACTGCCAGTGTCCTGCTGGGATTTACCTGATTGGAGCAGGGCATGGCCAAAGCATCTCCCTGCAGAAACCGTTCCCCACCCCATGGTGAGCTGCTCAAAGCTGACAGCCACTCGTGTGGCAAGAATACACATTCTCATTCAGCCACCTTCTGTCCTGCTCCCCTCACTGGAGCTTTACAAACCAACAAAAGGTGCATAGCATCCTTTTCACTGTGACATTAGCTAAGTAACCAATTCTAATTCCAGGAGTCAGTGACCCTCATCCACTGACAGGGCCCTGAAGGCTCCCTGGTAAAGGGAGGGGTTGTGCAGCACTGAGAGGAAAATGGCAAAAGGCTTGTCCTCAGAAGCCCAGCACACACAAGAGCTTTGGAAGGTTGTATCCCTGCACTTTGGTCTTTGGGCAGTGCCACCTGCTCAGTATCTGTAGTGGTCTGGCTTGAAGGGCCCATCCCTGGACAAGCCCAGGTATTTGGCCTGTTTGTCACTCAGCTTCGTCAGCTTCACACTCAGCTTGTCCAGGTGAGCAGCAGCCACAGCTTCATCCAGCTGGAAAACAAAACATTGAGATAAGAGCATCAGAACAGAGTTCTGGTAGTTCATGAAGTCACAGTCCAGAGGGGAGAATGAATATGTGCAAACCAACAGCAGCAACAAAGGGGACTTAACCTGACACAGCTTTCTTCTTGCCAACATCCCTCACCTGTCTGAGCACAGACCTGCACTCACATGGAAGAGCCCTGTGTTTTTGAGGGAGTCAGGTTAAGTGAAACAAAATTTTATATAATCAAACCCATTTCAATCTCATTTACACATTCACATCCATCCAGCAAGCAAAGAACAGAGATCAAACTCTTCAGATAAAAGAATTTCCAGTTTGGTGAAATTATAAAGTTTCCACTACAAAAACACCTGGACATACTACACTGTCATCCTGCAGTATTATGAGAGTCCTAACACTGGAAAAAAAATTCCTGCCCTCTCCAGATATCCCATCTTAGGGGCACATGAATAATGGAATTCACTCCAGAATGTCCAGTTCAGCAAGACTACTTGTATCCACTGGCACTGTCTGAATGAAGAATAAAACCAAGGTGGGCTGTAGGACACAGAAAGGCTGAGATAATTTCTTTATCCCTGAGGTATCAAGCAGATGTGTAAACTCAAGAAACTGAAAAATGTACAATGTTAGAAGGCAGTTAAGTGCTCCAAGAGCAGGTACAGGAGAGTCAGAAAACAAACAGGAGGATTGTGACCAAGCTGCTGTGTCAGGGGGATGTACAGCCACAGGGGATATTCAGAGGGAGAAAGGACAGCACAAGCAGGGATCAAGGACAAGTCTGACCATTTGTAATTCCTGCAAAAACCAGGCAATCATTGCAGAGGAAACAGATACAAGGCAAGTCTAAATCCCAGCAGCACAGAGAAGACCAGCAATATTTCCCTCATATTACTTTAGTAGACATGAAAGGCTGCAATATAACTGAAGGGCAGTAGATCAACAAAACAATCAAGGGCCAGCTTGTGAACCAGCAGAGCCTAAATGATTCAAAAACAAGTCCTGGATTTCCCCCTCCAAGACTTGGGGTAACAAAGCCACTACTCTGAAGTCATGCCATGCCATGAGCCAGGTGAAAAGCTCCATCTGCACAGAGAGTAACTCACTGCAGCTCAGCCTGCTCACAGTGACCACTGTGGACCTGCCACGGGGAACCAGCACAGCCAAAGGTGACAAGGCAAAACCTGAAATCTAAGGGGAAATGGTTGAAATGGTGGCAGTGAACCATGAAATCCACCAAAGAGCCAGGCAAACCATGAAAGAAAGAAAACCTAAGGGGAAGGTCTGTGTTTAGAAGAGAAACAAGTATTTAAGCCTAGTACATCCTGTCAGGATGTCATGAAACAAAAAAAGGAGGGTCAGAAATTGTATTCTCATCGGGTTGATTAGACAGAGGTGTGAAGCTCTGACAGGTGTATTTCCAGTGAATTTAAGACAGATTTCACCCACTTGAAAAGGAATAGAGTTCCTGACAATTCCCAGATGAGGTTTTCAAGCAGCAGCAGGGATCAATTGTTTCACAGCTGCTTCAGCTTGGGGACTTCAAGACTTTGACATAGAGACACACAAATTCAGACAAAGGTAAGCAGACATTCTCACCTAAAAATCAAAGCTAAGCAGGACAGATTTGTGCCAAGAACATAGAGACAAGAGTTTTCCTGGATTTCCAGGAACACATGTTGCAGAAATGTGTGCAGGTCTGTAATGGCCAATCAAAGCAATATTCTTGCAGTCAAAGGAACTGCAGGGTAAGGTACTTGGTAATTGTTAAGTCTTACATTTGGACCTCAGAGCAATTGCACAGAACAAGGAAAGGCATTAACCCAGAAAATTATCACAGAAAGTTCTTTTGTTGGTTCTGACAAGGTGACTGCTTTATTTTTTGAATAAAGCCCTCTGTGAGGCACAGAGGGTCAAAAGTGTTTTGTCACAGTGGATGAACCTGAGGAGATCACTGCCATATGCTCCCCCCTAACAGGCAAATTCATATTTAACTGCTTTGGGTATTACTTCTCATTTCTATGTATTTCCAGTTCAAATATGCTTACTAAAAATTGTTATTCAGTGAGAGGATGAAGTCACATTTTATCAGCAACACTGGGATCTATTTTCAAAAGAACTGTCAGTAGGACTGTTCCTTTGAAGACAAAAATTGTGGCAGTTTGCTGATCTACTCCTGCACTGCATTTCTGGTATGCTTTGCTTGATCCATAACTGATGAGTTTGTAAACTTAAGTTCTTCAGGAAACACCTCATTAATAAGCCTGAACATACACATTCTACTTCCCAAATGGAAAGTATTTTCACATTTACTCTCACACCTGGTTGTGCTGCAAAAGCAGTGGGATTTAAGCATCTTTTTCCATGAACCATCTCAAATTCTCAGTCTTGTTTTGGAAAATTAAAACCATGTTAAGTTTTCTAAAAGGAATATGCAAGCTGTGACACAATCCAGACTTTTCCCAAGAACAAAGAACACAGAGATAAGTTTAAAGGGAAATCTAAGGGAATCTGTCATTACTCTTTTGTGACGTTATTAAGACCAGATTGTGATAAGCTCTCTCAGGTGCAAATGGGATCAGGACTCTATCAACCACAGTAAAAGGGATTCAGTTTCACTCCAGCTTCAACTCTGCCCTTTGCTGCTAGACAGGTTTGTAGAAGGAGCAAGCTGGTTGGTAGAAGCTCTCCAACTGCCCTGAGGCAGCACAGGGCTTCCCAGCACCTTAGAGAAGGCAAGAAGTGCCTGGATGTTCTGTCACAGGACAGGCAAGTCCCAGTCCTGCACACAAAAGAACAGCCCATTCACACCCAGCACTCCAAAGCCAAACATCCTCTGAAGGCCAGAACCTTCAATGAGTTCAAGCACCAACAAAGCCACACCTGAAGCTGCCCTCCTTAGCAGCACCATTGTGTGGCTGTCACTCACCTTCTTTGGCAGGAAGTGCACCCCCACAGCATATCTGTCACTGTGTGTCCAGAGCTCGATCTGTGCCAGCACCTGGTTGGTGAAGGAGTTGCTCATGACGAAGCTGGGGTGGCCCATGGCACAGCCCAGGTTCACCAGGCGGCCCTCGGCCAGCAGGATGATGTGGCGCCCGTTGCGCAGCGTGTAGCGATCCACCTGTGGGAGCAGCAGGGCCACGTCAGGCACGGGGCAAACCTGGGGCTTCCCTGCCCCTCAGCACTTCAGGTGTAACACAGACACCCCTCCCTCCAACCCTGGTGTTTGCAAAGCCTGCAGCAACCTTGGCCTTCACAGCACACACATCTCGGCATCTGCTTCGTACTTCACCAGCTCCCCAAATTCACTTAATTCACTTAACCAGCTCTCCAAATTCACTTCACCAGCTCTGCCCACACTCCCTTAACCAGCTCTGCCTGCACTCCTGTTTTTTCCACATGCCAGTGTAGTCCCAGCCAGCTGTGATGGAATGTGCTGTTAGCAGTAAATCCCAGTTCATCTGCACCCACTGGTCACAACTGGTGTAAGGTGACAGGGAAGAGGGAACACCTCTGCATGCAGCAGTCCTGAGCTCTGGCATCTAACACAGGTAACAGCTGGAGCCCTCAGCCTGCTGAGGGTGCCCTGGAACTGTTCCCACCTCAGCAAGGCCAATACAACAAACAGCTGTCCTGGCTCCTGGTGTACACCCTGCTTTGCTCTTGGGATGATCCTCTCCAGTCCACCTCAGGGACAGCAGGACTCTGCACACAGAATCCAGGCTCAGATGGGCTAAGGAGACAGAGTCCCACACAACTCAGGAGACAGATAACGTCACTGTCCCACACAGCTCAGGAGATAATGTCACTCAGCATGTGCCCCAACTGCCTGGGCCAGACTGGACTCCTGCAATGTTAAATTAAACTCTGCTTCTCCTTTGCACCTCTCATTAGCTCCTCTCTGCCCTGCCCTCACCGTAGAGGAGGCTACAATATTAAAGCAATAATGAGACACCAGCATGGCCCATAAGTCACAAGAATATTCAGTGTTAACTGGTATTTATTGCTCACTTCATACCAAGCATTTGGGAGTAAAACACTTTGGAAACACTTAAAATCAGCAACCAACTTTGACAAAGCCTAATGCTTCAGACCATTTATCTTCTGCTAGCACAGCAGAGCAACTGTGACAGACCTAAAAGGGTCCTTATTCACAGCTGCACTTAAATTTCAGAAGCTAAAAGTCATTTAATATTAAGTAAAACACAACTTTCAATTTTGTTCTTAAAGCTTTGGCCTGTAAGTTAAAAGCCACATGTGATGAAGCTGTAATTGTAACAAAACAGTCTTCTGAAAATCATCCTTGTGCAGGACTTCAGCAAGATGCCAAGAGCCATCCAATACAAACCATGTTTTTTATAACAGGTATTTTGCCTTCAGAGCAGGGGTGTGCCTCCACCTGCCTGCCCCAGCTGTGCTTCAATCACAGCACCATTTTCTGCTTCTCAGGTTCACATGACAGATTATTATGGTATCAGCACAACACATGCAGGCAGTAACCACCTCAAAAAGCAGCCCTAAATCAGTCTTGATTCCTCCTGCCCAAAAGACTCGGCAGGTGGGATAAGAATGATCCCCCCTGAGCAGCTGCAGTTGTTATTTTGGATGCCAATTTTCCATTGTGGACCAGCAGTGACAGTGCTCAGTGCACCCAAAAACACCATATGGGAGGAAGTAACAAAAGAAGGAACCAGATGGGAAGCAAAACATGAAAAATCCTGAGAACAGCTACAGTGTTACTTATAACAAACATTGCATTTACAGACTGAACTACTGAAAGACAGTTGAGCAGTTAAAGTAGCATTTCAGTTTTGAAGTCTGAAATGAGTGGTTTAGGTGTCAAAATCTTATATCCTTACATAATATCCACATAACTTGCTCCTGGACAGCTGGATTGTGCATAGAACCCCACACCTTCAGCAACCTGTGCTGACAGGAGTCATTCAATGCAAAGGGGAACATAGAAAATGTAAAATTAATGTAAAATAAGTACAAAATAGCAGTGGTACCAGCTGAGGCTTAAGTCAGCACTGTGGAAACCCATCTCATATACAAGCAGACAGAACAGGCTGATTTGTAAACTCAATAAATTGCTCCAGAATTCAAGTTATCCAAGCAATAAGCTCCTCTCCACACTTAGACAAATGCCTCCTTCTTTTTCCCCACTGGAATTTACTTGGCTCTGAACTTTCTGGCTGCTTTGCACTTCCCTTCCCATTATGTGGGAATAACTTACAAGCCAAAGTTCATTGACCTTGACCTTTCCCTGCCCTCCCAAGTGGAGTTTGTGCTGCAGGTCAGTCTCTGACACTGAAACACAGCTGAGCAGGGCTGCAGTGCAAACCCAGAGCCAAAGCAACCTGCCAGCTCTTCAGTAAAAAGCCTATTTCCTCCTCACCTATCCTCTGAAAGCCACGCATCAGTCACAATGGCACAGTAAGATGTTTTTCTTATTAAAGTATTAAACATCTCTTAAATCAGGCCAGCACTGGTACTGAAACTTTCATGCTCTTGTACTATGTTCCCCTCTCTGGTTCTGGATACAGAAGAGAAGTTGCCAGGTTCTAGTAAAAATCTGAGTATTTAGAAAGTTAGATTTCTTCAGCATTAATCCATATGGACAACCCTGACCCCAATTCCATCCTTTTCAAAAGGTAATTTAATTTTTTTTTAACCAGAAACTTGTTACAATTTTCACACCTGGGACCACATTGCACCTTACTACATTCTGTCATCAATGCCAGACTGGCCTCTCAAAGCAAAGTATTTTAAAAGGGATTTACTGCCTCTGAGCAGGGAGTTTTTGTATGGTGCCATATTAACACCCACTTAAATCTTCAACAATGTGTATTCTTCAATCAGTTCAAGGTTTAGTTTTAAAACAACCTGAGCTAGCAGAAAGCAGGCAGGTGCCTGTGGGCTGCTCTAGAACAGCTGTGAGCAGAGTCAGCTCTACTAAGGCCATAGGCAAGAACAAACCTGAACACAGTGAGACCTTGAGGGTGTAACTCCAGCCCTGGTTAAGGCCATGCAAAATGACCCAACATACCTTTCACAGGTGCTTAATAAGACTTTGATGTAGGTGGCCAACAAGCCACAGGGGAGTTATGAAAATTGGAAGGGCAGATGGAGATCTGAGAGGTATGTTTGGGTGTGGTATTATTAAAAAGCACAAAACCTGTCCCAAAATCCTGCTATTAGCAAGGGCACTTCCCCTTCAAAAGGTAACCAGAAGTCCCTCACCAAGTCAGATAAACCCTGGTTTGCTTTATGGATCTCCCTCAATGCTGTTGTGACAACACAGTTTTGATCTAGTTCAATTTTGTTTCTCTGCTCCAAGGCACACAGTTGAAAAGCTGAAATTTTCAGATTCTGATTTTCCTTGTGCAGCTTCAGCCATAGCTTAACACAAATACATGGCAGGCATGCAAGCTGAGCAAGGGTTAAACATTCTGCCTGCTCTGCCCACAAAGGTTTCTAAAATGAAGCCACCAAGTCTGGAAGAGAAACCCAACTTTAGCAGAGCACCAGGTAGGCTTTCCTGAGGCCTCAATTTCAGAGTAGATTAAAAAACCACACCACACTTTAAAAACAAAGAGGTGTGAATTTTTTCAAACCTTGACAGAATCCCAAAAGTCATTCCATTGAGATTCCCTCAGGACCATGACTGTTCTGCAGAGCAGTATCTGAGCAAACAGCTCCACAAGAGGAGATTCAGATCAGGCACCAGGCAATTTATGGGCTCTGCTCTTAAGTTTTACAGGGTATCTAATGGCCTGTTCTGTATTTCTCATCTACCTTGCTTTTGGAAGCTGAGCTATGGCACTGTTTCCAGCTCAGGGCTATTGAAGGAAGCACATTTGCATATCCCCTGCTCATGCCCCAAACATCAAAGCTGAATGGACTTGATGCAATTAATTGTCTCTACAACCACACTAAGGGTAGGCTCCTGTCTCTCAAGAAAGTGGGAACACATGGAGGAAGATGTACCCATATCAGGCACCTCTCTCCAGAGATCATCCTGAGGGCCTTGGGCACTGGCTGGAAACAATTTCTTTCATGCCAGCCCAAGACTATCATGTGCAGCTTGTCCCAGGTCAGCAGAATCTGCATTCTGACCAGAGCAACAGTGGCTTCCAACAAAGCTAGAAACACTAAAGAAGCTGAAGAGAAAACTCTCTAGAAAAATAAAAATACACTGAGTAGCTACTGGCTTTTTTCCAGGAGAGCCTGTGGAAAGGCTGCCTCACCTGAGGTTTGATATTCACTGCCTCCACTGCGTTGTCATTCAGCCACTTGGCATCAACTTCCACATCAAAATGGCCAATATTACACACTATGGCATCATCCTTCATCTGCTCAAAGTGCCTGTGAAATAAAAAAAGTTGTATCAAAAGTTAATCCACACAGTTTTCTCCCTCAGCAGATGCTCCAACCCACAGCTCTGACAAGTGCCCAGCTCAGTAACTGCACTGACTCTCACAAGGTATGTGGGGCTGGTAACTCCTCCAGGCATGGCAAATCTACTGGAAAAGACTTTCAAGCTTCTAGGGAAGGACATTTTCCAAAGATATAAAAACTTACTGGAGAGAAAGTATTTTCCCAATATGGAAAATAATAACCTTTTGTTTGATTGGTCAAAACAAATACCTGCAGTTATTCTCCTAGCACAGAAGAAATCATTTTCTTCATGACTTTGAAGCTCTCAGCAGTTTTACATCTCCTCCCACCTAATCTGATCTTCCATTACAACATGTACAGTCATCATGGCAAAGAAAAGGAGGAGTTTGTGTGGAGCTGGGGCTATAAACTGAGATCTAAGAAGCAGAACCAAACACTGCAGGGCAGTACACTGAGAACAGGCTGGTTTCAGCTGCTGATATGCACCCACAGATGGAACCACTTTCAACCTTTACCTGCCTCCTCTTCTGTTCACATTTGTCTGGCCTAACACAGAATTCAGCCCTGCTGCCTTCACTCTCCAAAAGTCAATCCACCTCTCTGCAGCTTTCGCCATCATTACATTCCATAAGTCAGGAAAAACTGCAACGTGGCAACACCCAACCAAACTGACCAAAGACGTAATTTCTCACTAAATTCATGCTAAATTCTGATGTCCAGAAGTCAGACTGTGTGCTAACCCTAACCACACTGCTGACAGGTTATAAATGTATTTTAGAAAAGAAATCTAACTGTACAGGTATGCTTTTACTAAAGCAAGTGTCTTAGCCATACCTGCCCTGCACAATGTCAGTGCAGCCAGTGGTGGTGACAAAGATGTTGCCCTCTTTGCAGGCCTCCTCCATGGTTGTAACTTCATAACCTGAAAAGAGAAAAAGTTACTTCTTTACACAACCACCAACATTTATTAACAAGTGGGACACAATACTAGAAGTAGAAAAGTACAGAGAAAGAATGAGTCAAATGTTTCTGCCCACACCTGGCCTAGAAATGATGCAAGTTAGTGGGACACTGGTCTTGCTAAACAGCAACATGGCACAAAAACCATCTATCCCTCACCCTTTTCAAATCTGTGGATCTGTGCATTCAGTGTCCAGAGGTACAGTCTGGCACAGCAGTCAGACTGGATTCAGAGGGTCAAATTTGCAAAAGAAGTGTCCCCACAACACCCGCAGTTCTTGGCAGGTATGAACACAAATGGGATAAACTGGTACCAAGAGGCACAGTGACATGAGGCACTCAGCTCCACAACATGCCCTGGGCTCAGCTGGAAAGACAGAGAGCATGGCACTGCTCTTCAAAAAAACCTATCGAGGGTAAGGCCTAGAGTTTTTTAATGTTTTAATTCCAGTCAAGCCTTATCCCACACTGGAGATTAGAACTGCACAACTCAAGGACAATCCCTTAGCCCTACCCCCCACCACCACAGTCTCTGAATCCTTGATTCCAAACACACCTTCAAGGCCTCAAGTAACAAACTCCCTCCCTAACTGCAAGGAAAGAATTCCTACAGTTAAACTGCATTCAGTTGTACCTCAGCAGGGACAGGGCTGAAATCCACTGCACCTTTCTTGGCCAGCTCTCACTTACTGCTCTCCACTGACACACAGACCCTGTCATATGCCCCAGCTGCTGTATGAGTAGAAAAGTTGCCCATTTTTTTTAAAGGCTACAGAGTTCAGGGTTGGGCCAGTTGCTGCCAGGGTGGAGTTCTGTTTGTTGTTGTAATCACCTTGTCGTTAACAGTTTTTTGTTAACTACCTGTTGCTGATGGTTGGGAATTCCCCTTTTTGTTGAGGGGCACCCTGCTGCTTCCTGGAGGATGGCACCCAAGAAGGTGAAAAGGAGGGGACAATGAAGTTGGCATGCAAATGAAGAAGCTCTTCACCAAACCTAGCAAAAACCACTAAAAACAACGAGCCAACACAGAATTGAGGGATCAAAGTAATGTCTAGACATGAGGAACAGAATCCAGTGTCCTCTAAGACCCTTTTTACCCCTCACCCTAATCTAAAAAGACAGCTGGAAAGAGGACCTCGAATGTCAAACTGAAATCTCCTGGTGCTCTCATGAGGATGGAAGCCCCAGCTCTGCCTGCAGACCAGCGGACACAGCTGCACTCTTCCTCCTCCTCCTCCAAGTCACTCCTGGGAGCAGCAGTGGCGTGAGCACAACACATCAGTTCTTCCCACCCGAGCTGCTTTTTAATAAAGGCATTAAAAAGGAGAAAGATCTCCTGCCCTGATTATTTCAGTTGCTGCTCTGCTCAGCTCCCACCTTCCATGGCTGCCTGGAGCGCGTTGATGGGGTCGATTTCCGTGATGATGACTCTGGCTCCGAAGCTCCGCAGCGCCTGGGCGCAGCCCTTGCCCACGTCCCCATATCCTGCCACCACTGCCACCTTCCCAGCAATCATGACATCTGTGGCACGCTTGATGCCATCGATGAGGGACTCTCTGCAGCCATAAAGGTTGTCAAACTTGCTCTGAGGGAGAAAACAGAGCAGTTTCAGAACAGATGAAAGCCACACAAGTGGCATTTCCTTAAAGAAAGAAAATGGACTTATGTGCAAGTACTAGGAGAGTCATTTAATACTTTAACCACCGTGAGGGACAGGAAGGAGAAAACCTGGTTAGATGTTTTTATTCATCCAGTTTCAGTCTATGGAGTTATATCAAACATAGGCATCAACATGGTGAGAAGCATTTCATAAATACCTTGTATCTACTGACCAGAGCTTGGACTTGCTAAAGACTTCTTAGAGGTAACCTGAGTGTCTTTCATACCAATCTAGGTCTGAGTTCCTAAACCAGATGTTCATCAGCTCCCTGCTGCTGTTTATCAGACAATGAACTGAACCAAGTGCCACAGGAAGGCAAAACACACCAGCAGCACATCATCTTATCTCTGCAAGACACATCCAGCCTGCAGAGCAGCAAGCTGCCCACACCAAACAGGAGCAACTGGTTCTTGCAGCCCCAGAAGATCCCAATTACATCCTTCCCCACTGTCACTCATTATTGCTCAGACTTAGAAAGATTCAGCAAGCAGCCATTCACAATAATGGTCACTGCAACCAGGACCACCTGGATTTCATCTCCTAATGCCCCATCACACAACATCCTCCTACTGCAACACTGACATTGACAGCCAGACCCTCCAATCAAAAGTGCCCAGCTAAGTCAGGCATCAAATACTACCTCACCCCTTGAACACCTTCCTAAACTCAAACACACCTTGTTGTGCTAATCTTTGTGATGCTCCTTCTTCTTCTGGAGCCTTTTCTTTTGACCAGGAGGAGGGGCTGTACAAACAGATTTGATTATTTGGGGAGTTACAGAGACCAAGAGTTTTAAAAGAAGCTACTACTCTTGTGCTGTGCTTTAGTACTGCAAGGAAGCAATAGTAAAAAATCTCTATTGACAGCAAAATTCTGGTCTCAAAGCCTGTCCTGGCTTTCTACAGCCTTAGGGCACCAATCCTTGCTTTTACTTAGCACTGACTGCTACAGGCAATCCTAAGATTAAATTCCTAGAGGAACTAATCTGGTCTAGTGGAAGGCACACCCACAACACCTGCAGTTCTTGTAAGTGTGAACAGAAATGGGATAAACTGCTCGTGGCCAAAATGTAACAAATTATACCTCAGATCCAGAAGTTCACGACTCAGTTCCTATAACCATTACCAGAGACATAGCTGCCATTAATATATCAGAAAATTTTGTGTTACCAATTCTTCAAATTCTAGAGCTAGTAGCAATTGGTGTCCCTCTTTCCTAGTCCTGCAGATTTTCTGTGCAGCATGGAGGAAAAGAGCATGGTCAGTCAGATTTGATTCCTCATCACCAAATCCCCCAAGTGCAGTCAAAGCCTTCCAGTGTCTGTGAATTCCCATGCAGGTAAGAGAGCAGAGTGTTGGATGCAGACATCTGCCCCACTCAAAACACATTTGAGTAGCAGAGGGAAAGAACAGAGTTGGCTGCTGTGCCTGCCTTGTCTCTCCAAATATTAGCACAGGAAGCTGGCAGCAACTGGAAATATCAAACTGGGAGAGCAGAATTTGTCAGCTCAGTTGCACATTTTCCCAGAGATCTGTAATTGTGGTTAGTACAAATCTTGTACTGTGTAAATACCAAACAATACTTGCAAACAAGCACTTGCTTAGCACTAGAATTCCAAATCCTTTTAAGAGGCTTTGTTAGAAACATCTGAATTTCCAAGTCCACAAAACAGTATTAATAATTATTATGCAAGTGGTACAAATCTGGGTGAAAAGAAAGTGAAGAACTTCCTTCAACATTACTGGACTCCAGCCCACTACTTATGAAGTGTCAGGTGCATCTTAGTGAGCAGAAAGGAGACAGCAAACTGCAGAGAAGGCAGGCCAAACACGAGAACTGCCAACCCAATAGGATAATGTCTGTATGGGAACTTGAAATAAAGTCAGTACCTAGATTTAAAAAACATCAATATGCATAAACCTTTAGTACACCTGTAATTCCCACTATAACTCATCTGCAGCCAAAAAACACCACCACCCTTTAAAAACCATTCCACTTCATTCTCAATTCACCAGGGTTTATCTTGGAAGCTAAGTACTAAAGCTAAGCAAGGGATAAATATCTCCCTCCTGCTCTCAGCCACAGGCTGACCAACCAACCAACCTTTACCAGCACAAGCTCAAGGAGGTCACACTCTCTTTTCCAGCTGGTATCTGAAACCTTTAAAGAGACTTTAATCAACTCAGAGTGAAGACAGGCTCCTTGCCACAGGTACTGACTGTGCCCAGGAGTCATGATCTCCAAAAGTGTGTTCACATTATTAAACAGCAGAAGAATGGATGTCCTCACATACAAAAAAATCCTTGATGTACTGACAACAGGGCATTTACAATGACATCAAGGCCTTGCTTTTAGGATATGGTAGAAATCTCTGTTCAGAACCAGATCAGGAGAAGCTCAGCAAGAGAAGGAATACTCTCATGGCAATGACAACATCCCAACATCAAGCTGGTCAGAGAGCAGAACACTGCAGAAGGGCTCTGTCTGTATTACCTTGGTGACAGAGTCATTCACATTGATAGCTGGCACTTTGAGGGTCCCATTGGCCTTCATCTTGTACAGGTTGTGAACACCAGTGGTTGTCTCTTCTGAAATACCTCTAATTCCTGTGGGAAGAGTAAAAGTATTCACCTTAGTTGGAGTCAATGCTGTGCAAATCAGCCCATCCAGGTGCTGGCTGCATCCCCCAGAGGCTTAAATTAAACAATCCCTTAGCAGAGAGCAGGGAAGAGATGAACACCCTCGAACAACAGCAGGAACACCAGAGGACGCACTTCAGAGCCACACGCCCGCACACCTTTGCTGGGCCTGCCCGGCTCCTGGGGACGCAGGCGGGGACGGGATCGAAGGGGGCCCGGATCGGCCTCAGCAGCGGCCCCGGCCCGGCCGCGCTCCGCGGCGCCGCAGCGCCCTCTGCTGTCAGCCTGGCCCGCACAGAATGTCCTGAGCTGGGAGGGACCCCCAGGATCAGCCAGGGCAGCCCCAGCCCTGCACAGACACCCCAACAGCCCCACCCTGGGCACCCCTGGCAGCTCCTGCAGCTCTGGCAGCCTCGGGGCTGTGCCAGCACCCTCTGGGGAAGAGCCTTTCCCTGGTATCCAGCCTGACCCTCCCTGGCACAGCTCCAGCCATGCCCTATCCCTGTCCCAGAGCAGAGATCAGAGCTGCCCTCGGGAGGAGCTGCAGCCCTGGTGGGATCTGACCTCAGGCTCCTCCAGCTGAACAGACCAAGTGCCCTCAGCTGCTCCTCACGGGCTTCTCCTCAAGGCCCTTCATCCTCCTCCTGTCCCTCCTTTGGACTCTCCAACAGCTTTAGATCTTGTTTATGTTGTGGTGCCCAAACTTGCCCCCAGGACTCGAGGTGGGGCCACCCCAGTGCAGAGCAGAGTGGGACTGTCACCTCCCCCAGCCAGCCTGATGCACCCCGGGACACTCAGAACCAAAGCAAGGATTGTGCTCCTCAAGGTCCTGCCCAAGCTTTGATTTTCACCCTAAACAGCATTTAAATCCTTGATACTGTGCCTCCATTCTTCCCTCACTGTGTGTCACTGGGTTTCAACATTTCCTCCTGCAGTGCCATTGTCAGGACTTTTTCTTGCACTTCTTTCGCTCTGTGCTCATTTTATTTTAAAGTAAATTTTTCTGTGGACAAACCCATGCTCTCTTCTTCCTTGCCTCCCCAAGGCATTATCAACCCTCCCCAAACTCCAGTCCTGGTTAAACTTGCAGAGTCTGCCTGGGCTCTGGGATGCAGCCAGGCTCATCCCTGGTCCCCCAGCTCGAGATGGGGAACCCTGGGCTGTGCTGTCCCAGCAGCTGCCCTGGGATGGACAAATGAACACAGGGCATCTGCAGATCCCCAATGATGGAAATTTGACCATGATGTCTCGCCACTATTTTACCAGCTCTGGGGCACCCTGGATGGATCCTGGAGCTGGTTCCCTGTCCAGGACTGCTGATGGCTCCTCTCTGCACCCTGAGGGACTGTAGCTTGCTAGTGAGGGCATGGCTTGCACAGGGGCCCCCTTGGCTTCTGGTTTGTCCCCCTCCTGGGGGGCCCCATTCTTGCTGCTTTCTGATGCATCTTGTTGCAAAATCCTCATTTTATAGTTCCAGTAAATTATTGCTGAACACCTCAGCCACTTCTCATATGGCTTCCCCTCAAGGTCCTTCACCATCCTTGTGTCCCTCCTTTGGACACTCTCTAACAGTTTAACATTTTTCTTACACTGCAGTGACCAAAATCACACAGTGTTCAAGGGGAGACTGCCCAAGCCCATAGCAGGGCAGGCCAACACCCTCCTTTTACCAACTGGTGATGCCACCCCACGACACAATGGTCCTCCTGGCTCCAGGGCACTGCTCACTCAGAGATGCCAAGTCTGGTCCAAATCCATCTTTACTCTTCAAAAAATCCAGCCGTGAGCTGGTCCAAGCCCAGGCAGGAAACTCAGAGCAATTCAACATGGTTTTCACAACAGAACTCTGACAGATTCCCCAGTGCAGCCTGAGACTGAGCCATGAGACTCTCCCGTTGCTCCCCAGACCACTCTGTAGCATGTGAAGGAAATGAGACCAACAGCACTAGGAGGGAAAAGGCTGATTAACTGGAGAAGGCTCCAGAGAGCTCTGCAGCTTTTTAATACCTGAAGTGGGCTTACAAGATGTGGACATACTGCTCAGCATGGCCTGTTGCAACAGGGCAAGGGAGAATGATTTTAAATTGAAAGAGGATGATTCAGACTAAATATAAGATACCTTTTTTTTAACAACGAGGGTGAAATGGGCTGCCCTGAGAAGTGCTCTAGGTCCCATCCCTAGGAATCTTCAAAGGGCTCTGAGCAACCTGAATTGAAGACATCCTGCCCATTGCAGGCAGGTTGGACTAGAGAGCCTTTAAAAGGTCCCTCCCAACCCAAACCAATCTGTGATTAGGCTGACTGATCCCCACCACTTCTATCCACCCACAGAGCTCTCGACAGCCCCTCTGCCCTGATGGTCACCTGCTGAGGGAATGCATTCAGGCTTTGGCATATTTATGGCTTGCTTAGAGGAAAAAGGAGAGTTTAAAGTTCAGAGTGCAGCCTGTGCACAGTGAAGTGGAGGATCTGTAGACAGTCTCCCAAAATCATCAGTTTCCAGAACAACTGCCTGGATCATGGACAGTCACCTCCTTGAAGAAAAGTTTTTGTAGGTCAGAGCAGAAACTCCAGTTCAAACCTGCCCTCTCTCTTCTGGCAAATAAGAGACACTCTCCTCATCCTTCAAAGGCTCTCCAGGTGAGTCCTGAGCTTAGCAGATTGTCTTTCCACTAAGCAGACCTCACATCCCATATGCCAACAGCTTCCCCTCCCTGGAGGCACCCCAGCCCTGCCCCAGGTGCCATTCACAGCTGCTCTAAACCACTCTGCAGCTGCCCCAAGTGCTGCCCACACCACTCATGGTCAATGCCTGAGTGACAGGAGAGCAGAGAAAGGGCCTGCAGCAAGGACAAGTTTGAATTAAACTGACACAACCTTGTCAAATGCTCTGACCTGTATTTGTCACCTGAGCAAGTCTGATCAATGAATCACAAATGGAATCACAAATCACTGGCTCATTTAGTCTTCCCCACATAGGGCTTTTGCACAGATGACTTTCCCCATTGGTCAGTTCTTGTTTCCCCTCTTTCTTCCTTTATTTATCTTGGTATTAAGGGCATTTGGCTTAATGGAATAAGCCAACAGTACAAAGGCCATTCTGCCCTCTAACTGCAGGCACACTTCAGGAGAGAGGCAGCCTACTGAGCAGTTCCACATACACATTTAACTCATCTCCTAGTTGAAGGATTACTACTTTCAACTGTTAGCTGCACACCAGGACCAAGTTATTTTAATGAGAAGCAGCTGAAGCATGGAAGACAATTCCCTCTGAAATTAACCCAGAAAACTTAGCCAGCCTTTAAATGGCAAATGGCATTTTCAGCTGCCTCATGCCAAAATGTCTCCTGTGTTCACAATCCTCATGCTGTGCATGCTCTGCCAGGGTCACTCTCATTCCACCTCCACAGTGGTCAGATCTCTCCACAAGCCCTTAAGATACATTAGCCTCTGTTAGCTCTAAGATACCAAAACTGGATGCTACACTTCTTCATTTAAACAGACTTTGCAGTAAAAGGCTAAGCACAGATTTCAGATTAAGGAGATCAAGACTCTACTCCATGAATCCCATTCTGGAAGTTTTTCTGTTTCCAAGGAGCAATGGACTAGAAAGTAAAACAGATCAGGTTTGTCATCCTCTACAAAGAATGAGATCAGTCTTAATTTACTGAACTACTGCAAGAAGCTTTTCAACTACAGCCAATGCAGACAGCCACACATTCTGGGAAAGGAAACACTGACAGATATTGCATCCTCCCTAGACTTTTTAAAACCCCAGAGGAAGAGTCATTTCTACGAATGTAGGAAGCAAACCCAGATAGGGATGTTTTTTATCAGAGGCAGGCTACATATGTATGTCAAAACCTGAGACAGTTCAAGAGCCATTGTCCTACTGCCCTGTATTATACTGGTGCCTTCTCCACCAGGAGCACAAGACTGGCAAGAAGGTGAAAAGGGCTGGAGAGGATAAAGAAGGACAACAGGAGGGCAGAAAGTGTGAAAGGAGCTCAGCTCTAGTACCTCTGGAAACGGACACCAACCAAGGTGTTCATGGTAGGGAAACAACCCTGCAAAACAGAGAATGAACATGGGAAATACTTTCTTTGGCCTCTGACAATACCAGGAAGACAGAGAGGGATGACCAATTGTATTCCTGGGTAGCAAACATGGGAAAAGAGGTCATGTATATCATAAAGAGGCAACCCAGGAAGCACCAGACCTTTGATGGAAGAGAGGCTGAGCAAAGACCAATGCAAACCTTCCATCACAGTTTAAAGAACACAAAGGTGTTGAGTGTTGGATTATGAGTGACACTGGGCTGAGGATGAAGGACAAAGTGAGGCTTGTCACAGAGAAAGTTTCCCTCTTTCTGGTGCCCCTAACAGCAGCAGCACATGGATGAGGAGCAAAGCCCCAGACTCCCCACCAACAGCCCTATTCACAGTCTGCCACCTTCAGATTTTTTCCTATCTTATTACTGAAGCAGAGCATGAGTCAGAGAGCTGATCCAGGCTTCTACAGCAACCTCCCCTCTACAAAAGCACCAACACACTCCTCTGTATCACCACCCAATTCCCTTCACATCCCAGACCAAATGTGTCCCTTAACAACCCTGGGCACACATCTTGCTGCAGCACAGCTGATGGACACTGGCAGAGCTAAGGAGAGTCTGTCATACTCACCAGGCACAGGTCAGCCTGCTCATGTCAAATTCCCTCCACAGAAATCTTTCACATTAACACATGCTAGCAACACTACACTGATCAGTTTTGCCAACTTGCACTGAAGGTAAATCAAAGCAAGAGTCCTTGACTTCATCAGCATCTTCACTGACAAAGTGAATAAATATTTAAGATAGAAACTGTTCATTTTCCACAGAAGGCTACAGGTGGTCATGACTTCATTCAAAACTGCACTAAGACAATGGGTAAGAAATGCATTAATGTAAAACTGTTAATTGCAAACAGACACTGAGCTGTTCTAGAACACAGCCCTCTTCCAGGAAGCTTTTGGCATGACAGCAGAACTACCTAGAGGTCATTCTCAGGTAATGGGCTCAGTGAACTATGGCCAGGACAGGTCACTGCAGCTACAGAGCAGAGGTGGGAACAGCTCCTGCAGTGAGAGATTCTGGTCTTGAACTGTAAGGAATTTTCACAGCCTGTTTGCACATGCCTGTCCTCTTCCCCCACCTCTTTTTACACACCCCCCACCCAAACAGCCTCCCAGGCAGCACTGTGCCTGCCAAAGCAAAACACAAGTCACCTTTCAGCAGCTGTGGGTATTTGGTATGAACTAGGTTGGTAAGGTCTCCACCATCATCCAGAATCATGTTGAGGGGCTGCCCATCCTTGAAGTACAGGGTCTGCTCGATGCACCACAAGTATTCCTCATCTGTCTCCCCTTTCCAGGCAAACACTGCATGGGAACAAACACAAACCATTAGCCAGTTTCTTACTCAGCACGTAGTGAAGCAGCCAAAGGAAGATTTCATCAGCAGCTCCCAGTAGCAGCTGACAGACAGATGATTATCTGTGCCTGCAGGCCAGCAAGGACGTTTGTACTGAAAAACAGATCTCAGAATAATCACTGTTCCAGGCCACAAATATGGTCAAATTTTGAGACTTCATTGTTCTCCTTATTCCTCTTCCATGTTAAAAAGGAGAAGGCAAAGCAAACTAAAGCAGACTCACATCCACAGCACCCCACTCGTTAGAAATAACCACTGGACACAATGATACAGATAAATGAATACACAACCACAGCATTTTCTAGCACAGCAGAAAACAGGGACCAGATTTCAGCATGAGCTAAGCAGCAGAATATAAACTCTTTACCAACTCTGAGTTTAAATTCTAGTCTCTCTAGGCCAGCACTAAAATCCAAGCTGAGGTGCCTCATCTGCTCTAATCAGGGTGTATTTCTAGGTCAGTACAGTCCCAGCAACAGGCTGCCACCACTGGCATCTTGCATCCACTAGGATTTGTTTCTTTCCAGGCATCTGTACTGTCTTCCTGCTGTACTCAACCCTCAGAGGTACTCAGCCACTCAAACACATACTGGGCAACATTTGGCTAAATTGTCATCTTTTCACTGTTTACACAGAAAACTGCTTGAGCCATGAAGTGCCAATCATGCTGTCTATTCTGAATTAATGTGTGTCAGGATCTCATATTGAAGCCAGAGGACCAGCATTCCTCCAGGGTCTCATAAATTCAGTACGTGAGGCACAATATTAACAAAAAGAGCACGTGCCAAAAATAAGGATACAAATGGCAATGGCCACACACTTTGACAAACACTCAACCTGTAAATGGCTCTTCAGTTGAGTTTTGGGTGCTGAAAGCAGTGAGGAAGACAACCCAATGTCTAAAGAATCCCATGCAGCCCTCTTGACATCCCACACCAGAGGCAATGCCTGAAGCTGGTAGCGCCAAAGGAGCTGATGAAGGGATCACTTTGCTGCCACAGAAGGCGCCACAGTTAGTGAAAGACCTGTGCCAATAATTAATTATAATAGAAATGAGAGACCCCCTCCCAAAGCAGACTGCCAGAAACCAAATTTAGCCTCTGCCAACAGCTGGGCTCAGTTCCCAGCACTGAGGATTACATTTCCTTCAGCTGAGTTACACAGCAGACAGCTTCAGGTATTTATGGTCCATGAGGAATTGCTCCTTATTGGAACCTGAGAGTAACAAGACAGCAGTGTCCTAATACAGCACCTAAGAGATATTAGGAACAGCAGGAACACAGCTGGGCTAATTCTAGCCTAAAAATATCTTGGGTATTGACCCTGTCACTGTGACAGGGCACATGGCAGTTCCCTTACCTTTCCCAATGCCTATTTAGCACAGAGCTTGCTAGAAAGCACCAAACACATCCAGCTGCACACACCTACACACACCACTCCATTTCATCACCCAGCCCATTCCATCATCTTAATGAGATCTAGCAGAGCCCAACAGCAACCTTTGCTGGGAGACCTGGGCACAGGCTGATGCAACACAGCCTGAATCAAATGTCCTGGTTTGTAAAAACCACTGCTCCTGATAGGCTGTTTCTATCCTCAAGCTTGGTCAGAAGATCTTCATGTGTACAGTTTGATTTATCAGGAACAGGCAGTACAGCCAAACTCAGCCAAACCAGAACATGGAAAACTTACCAGGGATACCAGCTTTTGCAATAGCAGCTGCAGCATGGTCCTGAGTGGAGAAAATGTTGCAGCTTGACCATTGTACCTGGAAAACAACCAAGTTTTGTTTGCTGAACAAAGTTCTGAGATATCAGGGACTCTCTAGCAAACACAGGACTTAAAAAGGGAGCAAGAGCAGAAGGAAATTAGTGCAGGTTCCTGCCTCTTTCAGTAGCTCTACAAAGATAAGGTGAGAACTGGGTGTCTGACTAAGAGAAAATGTCACATGGAGACAATGTGAATGAGCTTTAGTTGTGCCATATATTCAGCCACCTCCTTGCTCACAAGCACTTCTCCCAGACAGCCAGAGCATACTCCAGATCTTCAGGGGTGCCAACAGGGTGGGTTTGGGAAGTTTTGGTGAATAAAGGTGAGATTTTCAGAACAGCCCTGCAGCAAATGTCCACTGAGGGTATGGACATGCAGCAACACACCTGCTGGCTCTCACAAGGGTCAGAAATGCAGCTGAAACATTACACTCAATCCAGGCATTCTCTAAGATTATGCTCACCCACCTCCCACTCTGTGTTCCAGTCATGGAAGCTTTTCCAGCTGAGCTAAGTGTTTTCCTCAGATTTCATAACTAGGCTCAGGCACCTAGAAAAGCAACAGCATGTTGCTGAGTTGCACTGAAAAGGATCTGCACACCTACTGCAGCTCACAGCACCACATCCCAGAGCCACATCCCCTCTGCTACCCACAGGGCTGACTGGCAGCTATTCACAGGTTCACTGGTTACAGAACTTGAGAGGGCAGTAAGGCACAACCATCCAGCCTGTTTCCAGATACTCATCCTACCTGATCAAAGAGTGACATTTTGAAGTAAAGGGTGCAGTAGGAAGCTGCCTACACTATCAACACTTGTCATGAAAACACACCTGGAAGGAGCACAGGAAAACAAAATCCATAACCTAAAGCTGAACCTCCTCACCTGGATTTTTGCAAGCTCCCCCCATACCAGCAGCTGACATCATGGGGGGAACTTGCAAAAACCCAGGTGAGGAGGTGCAGTTTTAGGTTATGGGTGTCATGACATTCAAAAGTATACAGAATACCTATATACTGTTTACACTTCAGACTTGATACAGACTTGTGGTAGTGACATAGAGCCTAGAATAACTGGAACACCTGACAGGCTCAGACCCTGGTATTTACATCACTGGGTATGGAAAGGATTATTTTGTGTTACAAATTATGAAGCACAGAGTATTTATTCTATCCTTATTAACCCAGCCAAAAAATGGCCACCAAGGTTACTATGCTGCAGTGAGATACATCCTCATCACATGGGCTAAGATTTTATCAGTTTCATTCCTCCCTCCCTGGCACCAAACTTCTGACAGAACAGGTGAACCAGGGCTGAATCCAAACTCAAATCAAAGCCTAAACTAATCCAGAGGCATCAGGACAAGGAGTTAACACAGCAACACACATCTTTAAAGGTACAACCACATCTTAAAGAAACCAAGTCTCTGCAGGTACCTGCCTGAATGACTTGGATGAATCCCATACATCACTGATCTGGGGTTATGCTCAGCTTAAAGCAGCTTGGCAATGTTTAGCTAAGCACACAGCTGCCTCCTAGGCCAGCCATACTGGGATACAACAACCAACAGGAGCAGCAAGGAGCTTTCCCAAATTTCAGTGGCTACTGCTTCCTTTTAAATCCTGCGGAGGGACAGGAGTTCCACATGGAGGGGCTGGAACAAAGCCAGGAGTGTACCTCCACATTAAACCTCTCCTTCAGCACTGCACCATTTGCAACCACAGGACAGCCCTGAACAGGCTGGGGAACACCTGCACAGCAGCATGTACCCTGCCCAGGCTGACCTGGCACAGCACCCATACCTACCTCCTCCTCTTTTTGAGGAAACACCTTCACTGCTAGGGAGGAAACTCCTCCTTCTCCCAGCACCTTTCAATCAGCACGACACTGCTCAATTCCTAACTGTTCCCAGAGAGGGATCCCACACAGGGCACCTCTGGGCAGGCAAACTGCAGGAAGAAGGAACTTCAGATCATTTACATACTTGACAATCCATCCAAATTCCAGTCAGCTCCCTGCTCAGCACACAAGCAATGCAGATTGTGCTCAGATACCTGGCTCTCCTCATGCCCTGTACAGCAAACACTCAGCTGTGATGTCTGAACTTCATTCAGCAAGTCAGGCATGGGACACAAGGCAGTAAATGGCTTCTAAGTATCTCAGAGTTTAATATGGATCAAAGTAACTGGTTCCTAGTCACATAAAAAATTCAGTGGAGAACCCAGCCCTTGGTCCCTGAAGCCACAGTGCACCCCTGTTCTTTTCCTGCACAGCTGAAGAGCCAGCACGAGCTCTCAGTAAACTTCATTAGATTTTGCTGACTTTACCAGGGCAGAGCGGGGTTCTTAATACAGGCTAATCTGTGCTGGAGGCAGTCCCTAGAGCTGCAGCATGAGCAGCCACAGCACTGCAAGCCCGAGCACAGCATGGCTGCGTGGGAGCAGCTGTGGGCACTGCCCAGAGGCACAACAGGCATGCAAAGCTGCAGCTTGTCCACAGGAAACACACACATCCCACACCCCAGAGGTGCTGAGGGCAAGGAACAAGCTTCTTGCTTGAGGAGAGAAGACAATCCATCCACATGGAGATTGCAGCCTCATCCAAAAGGCACAGACGTTTGCCAGGATTCCATAAGGTGTTACATAAGCAGGAGCAGTGACCCGGCAGATCATTACCCAAGAGCAGAGGGAGAAGCTCAGAGCCACGTTACCTCAGCCCCCAGCACGATGAGGGTCTCTATGAGCACTGCTGTCTGCACAGTCATGTGGAGGCAGCCGGCGATGCGGGCGCCCTTTAGGGGCTTGGATGCAGAGTACATCTCCCTCATCTTCATCAGCCCCGGCATCTCATTCTCTGCAATCTCAATGGCCTTGCGACCCCAGTCTGCAAGGCTGATGTCAGCTGCAAGAGAAGCAGGACAGGTGTCAGAGTTTGAATAGCTGAGACCTTGGTATCTGCTCACACACTTGTGGGTAGGCACTGGCTGCAACAGCTGAACACCCAGCAACAGCTGGGAGACAGAGTTGCAGAAAAACCAGACCCTATTCCAGTTATTTCCTGGTTCTTTGCTATGGTACACAAGTTTAGACCAAACCTAACAGCCCCTCATGCTACTGTGCAAGAGGGTATAAATCAATATGTGCACTGTGACCTAGTGCACATACATCCCAAGGTCCATGAATTCAGTAAGCCACAGCCTTAAGCACTTTTTACAGACATTCCCCAAAAGTCCCAAAACTTCTTACAGGGACAGACTTCTACAGTACTGACCTGCATGTGGGGAGGGGTTGGCTGTAGGGCACTGGCTTCCCACACTGAGAATGCTCCCTAAGAGTGCACCAGGAACTGAACCCAGCTTAGCTCCTGCTCCTCACAGCAAAGCTGCAGGTCCTTTCCCCTTAGATCCACAAAAATTATTTTAAGTGACTGTAATTATCTTAGTTACCAGTCTACTTCTACTTTTGTAAAAAGTATCTACAGCAGAAAAGTCCAGCAAAAAATGAGCAAGAGAGATTTCTGACAGGCTCACTGCATTAATCATGGATGTCCAACCCCAGCCTTAACAACACAAGGGTCAAGCAGGTAATGCCCAGCTGCATCAACTCTGCAGCAGCAGCCGCCAACACAGACTGTCCTTCTTACTTGGTTTGAGATTCTTTGAGAGATTTCAGAAGTTCACCATTCCATTTAGACCACAGTCAGATGCTTTCTTTGTCACCTACCTCGTGAACACAGATTGTTTAGAGCACCAGAACTCCGAGTCAGACTGCTGGGTTTAATACAGATACACTAATTGCATTTTGCTGCAGAACGAACGAAGACTGGGGCCACTGAAGCTATTCCACGTGCTAGAGCTGACTGGAGCACAGCCCGTACACCACTGGGACTGAAAACTGCCTGAAAACAGGCCACGAAAGCACGACAGAAACAAATATATCAAGAAAAGGAGATTTAATCTTACCCCTCTTAAGGGCTTGGTAGCTTTACTAGGGCTGTTTAAAAAATATCCTGTAGTGTTTTAGGTTCAGCGCCTCTAGGGTAAATTATTTATGAATCTGAGCCTTACACACATGTTCTTTGAATGAAGCCTCCAAGGAACACCCAATGCTTTATAAAAACTGGGGTTCTTTGTGAAGTTTCAGGTCTACAGAAATACCCGCCAAAACCTTCAGGGCACATGAGTCAAAGGTCCCAGGATGGGAACTACTTTCACCTTCGGAGCTAATCCTGTTCCCGCCAAGGGCTCTGAGCGGCGGGGGAGGGACTGGGCAGCCGGGCCGGGAGAGCGGCACAACCGCGAGTGGGAAGGCGGCGGTGCCGCTCCCCGAGCCCCCTTCCCCCGCGGCGGCTCCCCCAGCGCACAGGGGGCTCGGGCCCGGCTCCGCCGCGGGCAGGACCCGCCGTCCTCCCCCCCGCGGCCGCATCCAGCGCGGCGCCGCAGCCGCCGAGGCCGCGCTCCCCGCACCGCCCTCGCCCCGGCCCGAGGACGGTGCCGAGCACGGCGGAGCCGGCCCGGGGCTCGCACTCACCCACTTTGTAGGGCAGCCGGTCCGACATGGTGGAGCTGCGTGGCCGGCAGGCAGGAGGAGGCAGCGGCAGCTCCCGGCGCGCTTTAAGTAGAGGCGGTGCCGCTTGCGTGAGGCGGGCGGGGCTGGGCTGCGCTTGGGCGCTGGGCCCGGCCGGCGCTTCCTCCGGGCCGGGCCGGCCGCGGGCCCGCCTCCTCTGCGAGCAGTGAGGGCACGGAATCCGCGAGCTGTCCCCAGAACGTGCCCCGTCCGCGGAACCTGCCCGTCCCCAGAACCTGTCAGTCCCCAGAACCTGTCCCCTGCTGCGGCCTCTGCCGCAGCTTCAGCTCCGTGCCCGAGCAGGCTCTGGCGGCCGCTGCATCCACCGCTACTGGTGCCAGCACAGGAGCCGGTGTATAAATATCTGCAGGGCGGGCTCAGAGCATGGACCGGGTTCTGCTCCCTGGGACCCAGCGACGGGATAAGAGGCAATGGGCAGAAGCTGAAGAAGTTCCACCTCAGCATGAGGAAGATCTTTATTTGCAAGTGACCACTCACTGGAACAGATCTGTGGAGTCTCCTTCACTGGAGATATTCCAGGTCTGTGCTGTGGGATGGCTCTGTTTTACCCAGAATGTGGGACCAGAAACCCCACTGTGGTCCCTTCCAGCCTCACCCATTCTGGGATTCTGTAACATGAAGCCACAGAAGGTCCCAGGGCAGTGCCAGGAACAGCCCTGATTCCTGATGCCAGGCCTCGCCACATGGACACTTAGCAGGCAGCACTCTCTGTTTCACTTCCCACAGAGGATCCCATGAGATGTTCAGTATGAAGTGTTACCCTTGGGCACACAGACCCCTCACTGCAGCAGGGCCTAAAGCAATGGATACAACTGGTGAGATGCCAGGCAGAGCTGGGGCCAAGGTGTGAGCACCTCTATCACCCTGGACCTTGGACTTGGCTGCAGGCAGTTCCCCTCCCCAGCCTGCAGCCCTCTGCCAGGTGCTGGGCAGGGCTGCCAGCCCCCAGGCACAGCCAATGCCTGCTGCGTACGCAAGAGGCACAGCCCCGCTTCAGCCTTGCCTGCGGGTCACACGCACATCTGCTTCTGTTCTAACGTCTGAAATACGTTTTTCATAAGCCTCAGTCATGAACTGGGATGAACTTTCCAGCCACACTGTTATACATGTCTCCTTTAACCCGTGAAATACATAAGAGTGAGGATTTCCTTATAATTACATATAAATTCTCATTGAATTCTTTTGAAAAGTTTGAAATAGATCTCAGTGTAGAGTTTATCCTGAGACCCCAGTTCCCATTCCACCCTGGAAGGGTAATTTTGAGGGTAATTACTTTTTCAGGTGAGCAGCAACTGATCTTCAGTGACTGTCCCACAGTGAACAAACTACAGAAATCTCAGTAGAACACCTGGACAGACAATCAGTACACGTGGAAATGGCAGGATTTCTGTAGAATACTCAGAGTGCTGCAGGTGCACTGGCACACCTGATAGTGTACAAAGGAGTTCTGTAAATCAAAGGTTCTGTAAATCAAAAGGTTGATTTACAGAAATGTAAGCCTGAAGTACAGGCTTCATTCCTTTCGTTTTATCCCTCAGCATCCAAGTGCGCTTAGTTCCTCTCTAGGGATAACACAAAATTCCCCGCTGGTGCCCATGAAGCTGCAGCCCCTCCCGGGCTCAGCCCTGCCCCAGCTCTGGGTTGTAACCATGGGAAGCACCTGGAGCTGTTGGAGGGAGTGCAGAGGGGGCCCCAGAGATGCTGCAGGGGCTGGAGCCCCTCTGCTCTGAGGTATTACAGCGACTTTAGACGGTCACTGTGGTGAGAGAAGGACGAGAATCTTGTTTCTTGATCAGAAGGCTGATTTATTGATATAGGATATATAATACATTATAACTCTACTAAAAAGAATAAGAAGAGAAGTTGCAGAGAGCAGCTATGCTAAGAATAGAATCGAAAGAATGAATAACAAAGTTCTTTGCCCAGGGAATCTGTCTCTGAGCTGCTCCTGTGATTGGCCTTTAATGATACACAAGGAAGATGAGCCAATCACAGGGACACCTGCTACATTTCACAACAGCTGATAACAATTGTTTACATTCTTCTTCTGGGGCCCTTTGCTTCCCAGAAGAAGGAGAAATCTCAAAGAAAAGATTTCTATGAAGAAATGTCTGCGACACTGAGGAAAGGCTGAGAGAGTTGGGGTTGCTCAGCCAGGAGGAGAGAAGGCCCTGGAAAGGCCTCACTGCAGCCAAGCAGGTCTTGGGGGGCCCTGGGGAAGGATGGGGACAGAGTGTTCAGCAGGGCCTGTGGTCAGAGGAGAAGGAAGCATGGATGGAAACTGGAGGAGCTCAATTTAGCTTTGATCTGAGGAAGATGTTTTTCTCCCACAAGGGTGATGAGGCCCTGGAATAGGCTGTGCAGAGAGGCTGTGAAACCCCATCCATAGGAACATCCAAGGCATGCTGGAAGGGGCCCTAAGCAACCTGGACTGGTGGGAGGTTGATCAAGTTGGAACAAGATGATCTTCAGAGACCCACCCAAGCCAAACCATTCAGGAATTCAACCATTTTACAACAAAAAGCACCCAATCTGAAGGGGCCCTGGAACTTCTGTCACGTCACATATTCATTGTGTCATAGCCAGTGTTCCAGGTGGAACTTCCAGCATCTCTTCATGAGCACAATGCAACCATTGCCCTTGTAGCCAGCAGAGCCTTCAGTCTGCTTGGAGACCACCCTTCACTCTGGTTGCATCGGACTGTTCTCAGCTGCTCCTTGCTCTTGGCATCAGTCCTGAACTTTTCATGCTGCCTGGATCTCAGCAGCAATCCCAGCAAGATGTGCACTCCTCTCCCAGTGAAAGTACACTGCCATTCCAGGGAGGGGGGCACCCCCTGACTGCCCAGGCAGGCAGGAGCCCTGCATAGACATACAGGAATAACAGAGATGATGAACACAGTTCATTCTGTATTTAGATATCTAAATTGTTAACTTCTTCTGTAAATATGTTTATTAGATTCCAGGTGTTCTATAGGTCCCCTATACTGTAAATACATTTCTAAGGTTGTTATTTTTATAGATGTCCTTTAGTCTGTAAATACATTTGCTATGTTTTAAACAGATCTTCTGCACTGTAAATATTTTTTATAGATTGCTGTTGTTATAAGAATTCTTATGTTGTACATGTTCCATAGTTTATTGTTTCTGCTCTTCTGTAAATACATTGTCCTTGTTTCTAACAGCCCAGCTCTCTTTGCACATTCTTTGGGCACAAGCAGCATTTGCAGAGTTGTGGTTTCCACTTTCTCTGGGTTCCTGGGGTTGGAGGTCCCTGGGGGTGCTGGCATGGACACCTGGGGCTGGGGGTACCTGTGCACAGGGGGTTCCACTGATGCCACTCCTGGAACTGGGCACTGCTCATGTTCCTGGGCTGCTGCAGACCGGTGTCCCCAAGAGCAAAGCTGTCACCAGCAGAGAGGGGGCTCTGACAGTAGCAGCCCTTGCAGCGATGCCACCAAAGCAGGCAGGAAACATTTGGCCATGGGGACTTCTGGGCCGAGCCAGCATCAAGCCACAGGGATACAACATCCACGTTCACGCTCTAAAGGTCATCACAGCCATGAGAAGTGCTGGAGCCAGGATCTGGGGAGCAGCTTTTGCAGCTGCAGGGGCCAATGCTAATGAATTGGAGGAGCCCCCGCACAGCACACTTGTTCCTTGCTGACCTGCAGCTTTCCCAAGGCATTACTGCTGCAGGCGACCTCGTGGCCAGACCACAGGACTTGGTGACCTCTGGCCTTGCCGAGGCTTCTCTTCTGCAGGTGCCCTTGAGGGCAGACCGTGGCATTCATTGAGCACGGTCCTTGACGAGAAGTCTGCACAGTCTTTGTGGCTGGAGCCCTCGAGACCAGAGTGCAGGACTTGCTCTCCTGTAGCCTTGCCAAGACTCCACTCTTGCAGGTGCCTTCAAGGCACGGCTCCAGCACTTGCTGACTCCGACCCTTAGCCAGCCATCTTCACTGCAAGTAGCCATGAATCCAGGCAGTGACATAGAGCAGAGACCTGTGAGCATGCCCAAGCTGGCCTGGGCGAAGGAGGAGCAAGAAGGCCCTGGAACTGCTCCAGCACAGCAGCCTGAAAAGGTGGAGCAGTTCCAGCTACCACAGAAGGGTGAGTAGCAGAGCTGGGCTGCAGAGCTGGTGCCTGTAGCCAATATGGCCCCATCCCATCCCATCCCATCCCATCCCATCCCATCCCATCCCATCCCATCCCATCCCATCCCATCCCATCCCATCCCATCCCATCCCATCCCCTGGGGTCATGCCCATGGACAGGACAGAGCAGTGGCCGGGGCAGACACCCCACAGCCGCGCTCCATGCCCTGGGCCGTGGCGGGGCTGTCCCTGCCTGGGCAGCGCAGGGCTGGCCTTGTGTTCTCCGGCCTCTCCCGCAGCCCCTCAGCTCGGCCTGCGCTCGCTCTTTGCCAGGTGCAGCCGTGCGGCGCACACAAGAGCAGCAACGCACCCGTGGCCGCTTCCGCAGGACAGCGCAGGTACCTGCAGCCATCCCCGGCTGGGCTGGGCCTCTTGTCACTGCTCAGCCCAGCACCGTGCTCGCAGCACTCCATGCAACATCCCTGGCTTCTTGCCCTTCTGCTACAGATGGTTGGCAAATTCATCAAGAGGATTCGGGAGGAAGAGACCAGCGGCATGGGCAGCGTGCTCAGAGCGTACCCTCCCATCCTCAAAACCAAGACCAGTGCTGCCCTGCTGGATATGCTTGTGGAGGAGGGGCCTTCCACTCCTAAGCAAGTAAGCAGCCTGTGGCCTGGCTTCCATCCTCCCAGCAATTGCTTGGCCTCCCAAGCCACACCTGCTGCTCACTGGAAGCCTTGAGGCCATGGCGGTGTGGTGGCAAGGGAAGCACTTTTCTGGGGCAGCTGGGCACATGACTCCCTCTGGCAGCTTTCCAAGCCTCCCCTGCCTTCTCCAGGTGCCCGCCATGGTCAGGTACATCCACCAGTGGCTCGCGGCCAACGAGTTTCCTGACTACAACCTGTACAGGCCCCTTCTGGATCTGACAGAGGCACAGCCCGCTGATGTGGTGATGGCTCTCCTGCGTGTGGCCCCATCATGTGACAGGTACGGCGCCCACGTGCCCACAAGGCTCAGGCCTCAGCAGCCTGTCAGCCTGTACAGCCTGTCCCAGGTGTCTGACACACAGAGAATTCCAGGGCCCTCTGGCTCCTCCCTTTGCCCTCCCTGGCATGTCAGCCCCCAGTGTGCTGCCATGCTCCCTCCCTGCTCCTCAGGGGCCGGTCCCCACAGGGCTGGGCTGCCTGTGTGCTGAGGGACAGGGGGCAGAGGCAGGGCTGGCAGCCAGCTCAGCTCCCCGCTGCAGCCCAGGCCACAATGCTGTGTCCCAGAGCCCCCTGAGACAGAGCTTTGACCCCACAGAGCTGTACCACCATGTGGAAGACCATTGTTGCATCCCAAGATATAGAAGGGGATGCCCTGAAGAAGCCCCCCTTTAAGTTAGGGTGACCCAAGAAGATGTTCTCCCATAGTTCCCCACACCTTTATGTCAATGAGCAAAGTTACATCATCCCTTTTCCTCTCCCCAGTTCTAGAAGGTTTTTTGCTCCTGCTTTCCCTACTGGTCCCTATTCCTTACCATTCCTCCCCTGGATACCAGCTGGTTGTTGCCCTTTAGTACTGCCCCTATCTCCTTTACCCATTGGCCCTCAGAGCTGATGTTCTGCCTCCCTTGTCTTGTACATAACTCTGGACATTCCTTTGGTCTTGGTTTTTTGTCCCTGGTTTCCTTTGTGTGTGTTAATAAACGCCACTGGAATACCATATGTAGAACCCCTCCTGCTCATCTTTCTCCATCAACCATTAAGTAGCATCGTGTGACATGAACATCTGGTGCACGCTGAGCCATCCCTTCCTGAGAGAGACACTCTTGGGTAGGTGATGATTTCAGCAGCTCCCGCCACGCCACTGCAGCTCACACCCAAACAGGGGCCTTTTTAAAATTGCCCTGAGAGTGTCTCCAGTGGACTTTTGTCCCTGGACACAAATCACCTCGGAGCTCCAGCTCCCAGAAGGGATTACTTTGATTTTTCAAGGTATTCTCCAAAGGGTGAGCCAGCAGCCCTCAAGGGTGCAGTTTGTGGATTCGCTACAGAGGACTGGCCAGAGACAACAGACCCCCATGAGACCTTTTCTTTTGACTTGTTGGTTTGGTGAGTGTTAAAGGCACTGGGGGAGGGTGCCTCCACAAGTAATTTTCAGTTTCTCATTTTCCTTTGTTTTGTGGGTGGAAAATTTTCATTTAACCACAATGAGAACTAAATTATCCATTGGGGAGTGGGAGGTTCATGTCCAAGTTAAGATGACCCTTGTAGCAGGAGATGTTAAGTTTTCTAAGGGGGATTTAAAGTCTTTAATTCACTTTTTATTTAAATACTTTCCAGGGGTTACCCAGGAAGATGTTGTTTCAATTAAGTTTTGGGACAAGGTAGGGAAAAATTTATACATTAAACAGGTTAAAGGGTATTTTTAGGTGGGGAAATATAATCCTTTGTTTAATTCAATTTATAAGTTGATCAAGGGAAAAGGGGAAAGTGCATGACCCAGTTTACCCCAGCTGTCAACTTCTTCCTTCCCTAATCCTATTCCCTCTTTCCCTGAGAGTCAGTCGGGAGGTGGAACCTGCCCTGTGGCACAGGAGAGCCACCTGCCTCGTGCGACCTCCTACCCCTCTCTGTCCCTTTCCCAAGTTGGCACCAGCTGTACCAGCTTGAGCCTGAACCTTGCTCCTTGTCCACCTGCACCCCCTTATCCCAGTTTTTCTCCCTTTTCTATGTTCTATGGGCCAAAATGGTGCCAACCTTATGAGAGGTCCCGGTCAGCTGGAAGGCTCATATCCACGTCAATGCTTTCTCATCCTCTTTGGAGGAGGAGGACAGTGACAATGACTCCCTAGGCTCGACCACCAGGCCTGAGAGAGGTTGGGCACGAGTCAGGCGAGAGGCTGTCAGGGGTGGTAATCTGGAGATGGCTGAGAAGCTATATAACTGGCTCCAGTCTTTCTCCAGAGAGGAAGGAAACCCAAATGGGAGCCATATTCTGAACTGAACAGCAAAACGGCCAAAGTAGTCACCTACTTTAAAAATACTCTTGAAGTGACTCTTTTGGGCCATATCATCACCCCACATAGTATCAAAGATGTCATGTCACTCCTGCTGTCCACCACGGAACTCCTGTTATGGGAGTCTCTGTGAAGGATTGTTGAAGCCTTTACTATCCAAACATAAGGCTGAGGATGAGAAAGCCCCATTGATGTTGGAGGAATTATGCAGAAAAGGTGATTTTGATAAGCCCAAAGACCAGGCCAGGGATCTCCCTATACTTGTTCTGGAGGACATTAAAGCTGCTGTTTGCACTGCACTGCTCCAAACACCTGATGGCTTCCTATCCCAACAAAACTTTTTCTTTTTCGCCAAGGTACTGACGAAACTTTTATTAAGTTTATTGACAGGCTCAAGGATGTGTTGGAGAAGCAGATCAACAAGCCAGGGTGGAGTTGCTCAAAAAGTTGGCAGTGTTGAGTGCCAAGACCAAATGTAAGAAGATTATTGTCACTATAGGACATGAAACAATACAAGAGCACACCGCTGCTCTCAAGGTGAAGAAAAAGGGAAAGTTTTTTTCTGACTCAAGCATTTACAGTTTTCCAAAAGTGGCAGTGGATTGGAGGGTGAAAGTGCCACCTCTCCAATGACACTGGACAAACCAAAAGTCCATCAAATTTTTCCTTCTCCATAAAAGAATGCAAAACAGTAAGTTATTTACAGAAAGTGTGTGAGAAAGTTTGCTACAAGAATGTCAACATCAGAAGGCTTAGAAAATCTTAAAAAATCAGGGCGACAGGTTATTAGAGCACTCCCCCTGGAACTTGAGCTCACCATCTCACAGATGGTGAAGGCCTGTACGAAGCTCAGCTGCATTGAGCACACAGTCACCCTGGCTGTGAGTAGGGGTATGTGGAAGCCATGGCCACCCAAAGCAACATCATATGTTTCAACTGTGGCCAAGTGGGGCACATGCAGGCACAGTGTCCATTCCCTTTCCCTGGGCCAAACAGAGCATGTCATCAGTGGTACCAGCATCTGTTGGAAAATGGCCTGCAGAGCAAGACACAACCCCATACAATGACAGAAAATGGCAGGTTGTTCCTCCCCAGTCTCCCTACCATCCAGGAGCACCAACATCTGGCAGGCACATTTCAGAGGACTGCGATTTCCAGAGCCTGCTCTGGTTCTTCTGACAGACCAACCAACTAAATCCTGAAGGGTGCTGTCCAGTACACTTTCCATTCAATTTGATGATGATGCCATCGCCTATATTCCAGCAGGACACTTTGGACCCAGGGAAGGTAAACGTTTTATTAGTTGGAGATGTCAAACATACTCCAAATTCCATCCAGGTAATCCCCGAGGTTGTTTTAGTTGACCCAGAACAGATCACCATCTCTGTTACATGTACCAACTCTCTGTTCCTTTTAAGTAAAGGAGCCCCATTTGCACAAATGTATGTCTTAAATGGACAGGACTTTATGGACATGGACAATTACGACATTTACCTGACAGGTGCTGGGGAAGGACAAACCAAAAATCAAATGCCACATAAATTTAAAAAAACAAATTAGTATCTCTTTCAGGTATGGCAGATATGGGAGCGGATGTCATCCTCATTTCTTGCTCTAATGGCCCAGCGACTGGGAGCTGGTGTCCCCTTGTGGCACAGTCTCCGGGATCAGAGGAGCTGTCACATCTCTGAGGAGCAAACACCTTATTACCGTTGAGGAACCTGAGGGACAGGTGGCAACCTAGCAGTAAGGCCATTTGTGGTACAAGGCCACATGACAGGGATCTACTGTCCCAATGGGGGACTAGGCTAGAAATCCCACAACCATCTTAGGATTTCTAGCTGGGGCCACTATAGAGCATGCCACCCCACTACTCACCTGGAAAACCAACAGACCGAATGTGCCAGATGTAGGTGGATCAGTGGCCCCTTCCTGAACAAAAATTAAAGGCGCTCTAGTCCCTCATTGAACAATAGTTATCCAAGACCCACATAAAACCTTCTACAAGCCCTTGGAACACCCCTGTCTTTGTTATTAAAAAATGAGGCAAAGACAGGTAGAGGCTCCTACAGCACCTCCGTAAGATCAGTGAGGTCCTGGAGGACATGGGTCCCTGCAACCTGGCCTTCCCTTGCCCTCCATGCTCCCCAGAGATTGGCAGCTCACAGTCACTGACATCAAGAACTGCTTTTTTACCATTCCACTCCTTCCCAGACATGCTCCCTGATTTGCCTTTTCTGTACCTTCATTAAATGTGCAGGCGCCCCTGCAGAGATACCAGTGGCAAGTACTTCCGCAGGGCATGAAGAACTCACCTGCCCTGTGTCAGATGTACATTGCCTGGATTTTGTCACCAATCCAAAAGACGTTTCCTGATGTGATTATTTTCCATTATAAAGATGATATTTTAATTTTCACCCAGACTGACACTTATTTGGAAACTGTATTACAAAACATCATAAGTACCATCGAGGGGGCGGAATCTGAGATTACAAGGGACAAAGTTCAGCGTACCTGCCCTTGAACTACCCTGGTCTTTGCATTACAAAGCAGACCATCGTACCCCTGCAGCTCAACATCAAGGATGATCCCAGGACGCTGAGAGATCTACACCAACCCTGCGGTTCCATTAACTGGGTTAGTTTGCTGTTGGGGATCACAAAGGAAGACCTTACCCCTCTCTTCAACCTCCTGCAAGGCAACAATGGTCTTGACTTGCCATGTACCATCACACCAGAAGCCAAGGTAGTAATCCAAAAAGTAGCTGAAGCTCTATCCACCTGGCAAGCCCAGCGTGCTGACCCTGCCCTTCCTTTTCAGTTTACCATCTTGGGTACGTCACCCAAATTTCATGGTCTTTTGTTTCAGTGGGACACCTTACTCAAGGACCAACTTTTGATTATTGAGTGGGTGTTCCTTTCTCATCAGCCTACCAAAATAATCACCACCCCACAAGAGCTGACAGCGCAGCTGATGGCAAAGGCCAGAGCTCGCCCCCAGATCCTTGTGGAGTGTGATATCACATGTATATGTCTTCCAGTGACACTACACAGTCTGGAGCCTTTGCTCCAGACCAATGAGCACTTCCAGTTTGCTCTTGACTGCTTCCCAGGCCAAATTTCAATACATTACCCAAAACACAAATTGTTTAATGAGGCCTTTAATTTGGTCCCAAATTCATTAAAAAATAAAACTCCTCTCAAAGGCCTAACACTCTTTACAGATGGTTCTGGAAGATCCCACAAGTCAGTTATGACTTTGAAAAACCTGGACACTCAGAAGTGGGAGTCTGATGTCCAGGTCATTGAGGGGTCTCCATAAATTGCTGAATTAGCAGCTGTTGTTAGAGCCTTTGAGAGGTTCGAACATCCTTTTAATCTGGTCGCTGATTTGGCTTCTACTGACGGAGTAGCTGAAAGAGCTGAGCATGCTTTATTAAGGGAGGTGTCAAATCCCAAATTATTCCATTTCCTCTCAAAGCTGATTTATCTCGTCTTCCACCAAGAGCAACCTTACTATATTATGCCTGTGAGGTCACGCACTGACCTCCCTGGACCAATCACTAGGGAAAGCGGAGGGCAGACCTCTTGGCCATGACCATGAGCAATTCCAACATGCTACCAGATATTTTCAATCAGGCCAAACTAAGCCACCAGTTCTACCATCAGAATGTGCCAGTTCTTGTGCAGATATTCAAGATTATAAGGCACCAGGCCAGAGCAATTGTAGCCTCCTGCCCCAATTGCCAGATATTTGCTTTACCATCTATGGGGACTGGGGTTAATCCCCGAGGCTTCGGGAGACATCTGGCAAACAAGACGTTACACACTACGCACCTTTTGGACATTTAAAATATATCCATGTGTCCATTGACACCTTTTCAGGTGCAGTGCTTGCAGCCACCCATGTCGGCGAGAAGACTAAAGATGTAATTAAACATTACTACCGGGCATTTGCCACCTTAGGAGTGCCACAAGCACTTAAGACAGACAGCAGTCTGGCATACACATCTAAACAATTTAAGCACTTCCTGGAGTAATGGGGCATCAAACACAGCACAGGCATCCCTCACAACCCAACTGGAGAGTCTGTAGTGGAAAGGGTCCTCTGAAACATGAAGTGGGTGCTTGATCAGCAGTGTGGGGGATCAAAACATCATCTCCCATCTAGAAGCTCTGTAAAGCTTTGTATGTCATCAATTTCTTAAACAACTCCTTTACACAGTCAAATTCCCCCACTGTCAGGCACTTTTCTAATTCCACCAGAGCCCATCTTGAAGAGAAGCTGCCTGTGCTGATCAAGGATCCTGAAACTAAGGACATCCGAGGCCCTTTCCCATTAATTACTTGGGGGAGAGGATATGCTTGCTTTCCACAGTGCAGGCCCCAAGTGGATTCCAGGAATATATATGAAGCTTTATCTGGACCCCATAATATCTTCAGCCAAAACACTGAGACCACAACAATGACTACAACAACAATAGACAAGCATCAGCAATGTGGTGATGAAGAAGAAAGAAATAGAAACAACCCATCATCATCACCAGCATGCTAATCATAAGATGATACTTTTATTCACCTCCATTACAGAATAACTACTAATAGAGACAATGGAGTTTTCCTTTTTCTGTTATTTATTGTCCCTTCTTCATAATTCCCATTCCCTGGTTTTGTCTCCTCAATCCCTCCTCCTCCCTAACAGTTTTATTAAATTGTTTCAGTTTAATAAAAACTGGGGTTATGGAAAAAGTGGTAGAAAGGGAGGATTTGTTTAAGCTTTTATGTGTTCCATGCTCATTTATTTTAACAATTTTCAAGGCTGCAGCCCTGCCACCCCACAGAAAACACCACAATGCCCCTCGGCCTCAATGTTTGGAGCCAAATTATTTGGACATTGGGGCATCTGAGTGGCCATCATCCATCATAAGGGGCATGATTCGGTTTTAAATTTTGTCATTTTTATTTTAATTATGTTTTCATGTTTTATTAAGATTATCAAGAGAATTATGGGAGAGGCATTTTTAATAAGTAAACAAGGAGGAAATGTTGCACCCAAAGACACAGAATGGGATGATGAAGCAAGGATGCCCAAGGAAGGGACACTGCTTTCAGTTAGGGTGACCCAAGAAGATGTTCTCCCATAGTTCCCCACACCTTTATGCGATTGAGCAAAGTTATCCCCTGGATACCGGCTGGTTGCTGTTGCCCTTTAGTCCTGCCTTTGTACCACCCACATCTCCTTTACCCATTGGCCCTCAGAGATGATGTTCTGCCTCCCTTGTCATGTACATAACCCAGGACGTTCCTTTGTTCTTGGTTCTTTGTCCCTGGTTTCCTTTGTGTGTGTTAATAAACGTCACTGGAATACCATATGAAGAACCCTTCATGCGCGTCTTTGTCCATTGACCATTGAGTAGCATCGTCTGACATGAGCATCTGGTGTGCGCTGAGCTATCCCTTCCTGAGAGAGATGCTCGCGGGCAGGCGATGTGTCAGGAGCTCCTACCGCATTGCCGTAGCCTATCATGTGCTCGTACAAGACTGTAGAGCCAGCCATGCTCATACTCCTTGACGTGCTGGCCAGCTGGCCAGAGCACAGCGCGTGCACCTTCGATGGGGACCACACGGCTGTCCTTGCCCTGGCTGTGAGTTTCTGCAACTGGCCTTTGCTCACCCCAAGCTCACCCCTCCATCAGCTCTCCATCCTCCCTCCACCACAGTGTCTCCCTGCCTCAGGCATTGGGCAGAAACCCGGCCTAGGGGCAGCTTCAGAGGCACCAGGCCCAGTGCTCCCCCTGCGTCGGCGCTGGCCTCTCCTTCCCACGCCCGGGCTCAGCCACACTGACACCTCAGCACTGAGCTCGGGCTGCTCTGTCCTTTACAGGCAACAGTGGTGATGTGGAAGATGCTCCAGATGCCCTGTGTCCCACATGTGGTGACCGTGCATTTCCCTCACCTCTTTTTGTGCCTGCTCTTCCAAGTGCTCTTCAGCACCTTGGATATGCCCGAGGCGGCCGATACCTTCTGGGAGGGATGCCAGCAGCAACACGGCCTTGCCACCGACGCCAAAAGCAGCTCCATGCCAGCCCTGCTGCCCGCACCCTCTGCTGCTGCCTGGGCCCGGCCCTGTGCGGCTCCCCCATCACGGGCCTTGCGCCTTTCAGATCCTGGACTTGAGTGAATGCCGTGACAGCGTCCTGGAGGTCATGTCCAAGAACCTGCAGAGCGAGTGCAGGGAGATGCGTCGCTTGGCCCTCAGAGGCCTCCTGGTGCTCGGCACCAGTGTCTCGGTGAGAAGAGGGCAGCGGCTGAAGCCATGCTGCCAGCGTGGGGCTGGGCAAGGCAGTCGCTTGGCCTTGGCTGGCCTTTGGGCGCTGAGGCGGCTGCTCCCAGCTCTCCTGCCTCCCGCTCCAGCTGCCCGACTGCTTTGGCATGGCCCTTTGGCCTTTGGGCCCTGTGGCAGCAGGACGGCGTTTCACACACTTGTGTTCCACGCAGGCCGTAAGAATGTGGAGCCTGCATGAAAGGCTGGTGGAGCTCCTGCAGGAGAATGACAGCGAGATGCTTAGGATGACCATGGTTCTCCTCAGCGGTTTGTTCCTGTGCAATGGCGCTCCCATAGCCAGTCCCCTCGCCCTGCAGCTGGCTGGGGCGCTCCTGCCGCTCTTTGACAACGTAAGGCTCTGCGCCTCCAGCCACGGCCACCGGCTGCTGCCCGCAAACTTTGTGCCCTGTGCATTTTCAGGCCTGTGCCCAGGCGGGCGTGAAGCAGCCGATGACGAGGTCTCCCTTCCTTTCATACAGCATGACAGCCAGGTGCAGCTGTGCTCCATGTTCATCTTCCGAGAGTTGCTGCATTTTTTACCGGAAGGGGACAAAAAGGCCCTGAAGGCACACGTGCGCCTGAGCCTGCTCCCACTCTCCTTCCACTGCCATGACGAGAACCAGCGCGTGGCAGAGGTGAGGACTCAGCGGCTGCCACTGGCCCCCTGGCAGGGGGCTCGGCTGCCTCCTGCTCTGGCGCCTCGTGGGCTGCAGCCTCCTCCTGGCCTTGGTAGAGGGACCAGTGCGGGACCTGTGCCCTGGGCTGTGGTGCCATCTCGGCGTCTCTGCTGCTCTCCAGGCCTCCCGGGAAACACTGCATTGTTCAGCCACATTCCTGCACAGGAAGGATCTCCAACACATGCTGCGGCTGGATCAGACCTGGAGGTTCGGTGAGGCCCTGGTAAGGATGGCCGGCAAGCCCCAGCCTCAGGCTGGAGAAGCCCCCTGGCGGCGCTGCTAAGTGGGTGCGGCTGGCAGCTGCGTCCCTGCCCAGCGCTTCAGTCAGGGCCGCCTCCCTGCGCCCCACACGCCGCTGCCTTCCCCGGGCAGCGCGGGCTCTGCTCCAGGATCCTGTGGCCCCGAACCGGCTGGGCTGCGGGCGGCACCGCGGCTCCCCGGGCAGCAGCCGCCCCGCTGCCCCCGTCAGAGCCCGGCGCCGGCGGCTGCTGCCCGTCTGGCAGGGCTCTGCGGGCAGGGGAGGCCAGTGCTGGCCGCACGGAGCGCCCGGCCCAGGGGCTGAGCCTGCACCAAGTGCACCCTCCTGCCGTTCTCTCCAGCTGGCAGAGGACAGGAGCCGAGCGGCCGAGCACGTGCGCCACGCCCTGAAGTACCTGGAGAGCCCACAGGAGTCCCTGCGACAGGCGGCCATCAGGTTCATCGGTGAGCCACCAGCCCGGGCTGTGCTTCCCCTCCCCGGCCCGGAGCAGCTCGGCCCCGGCCCCGGCTGCTGCCCCGGCAGCGCCATCCGGGCCCGGCGCCGCGGAGCCCCGCCTGCCCTCGGCGCTGCTGCCGCCCTCTCGCAGCCGTGCCCTTGGGCGGCAGCGAGCGGCAAGGGCCCGGCCCGAGCCCTGCCGGGGCCAGGAGGCCGTGTGGCCACAGGGCTGGCAGCGCCGCTGGGCTGGCAGGGAGCTGTGCCGCTGGCGCCCTGACAGCCTCTGTCTTCTCAGGGATGGCCGGGCAGCACCTCAGGGGCCGCAAGCGAGAGCTCCGCCACATCTGTCAGGGTGAGTGAGGCCAGAGGGCTGCCAGCCCCGGCTGCCGGGGGCAGCTGCAATCCCTGCCCTGCTGCCCAGGGCTCTGCTCCCTGTGCGCAGCAGGGCTGCCGTGGCCAGAGCACGCACTCCCATTTCAGGCCCACGAGGGGCAACAGTGTCCGGCAGCTTCGGGCTGATCCCCTTGCTCCCTGCTCCCTCCTGGCCATGGCCACAGCCGGCTGGCATGGCCCTGCCTCGGGGGTCTGCTCGGCTCCCCAGAGATCCGGGATCTGACCGTGCCTCTGTTCCTCTCTCTCGCAGCCCTTGAAGACAAGGTAGAGGACATCAGCCCTGCCACCAGCAGCCTGGCTCTCGAAACAGCCTTTGTCCTCCGCGCTGTGGAGAGAGCTCCGGGCTCCATCTTGCAGAAGCTGCAACATCAGTTTCGCAGGGCCCGCAAGAAACGGCCTTGTCTCTGGGGCCACAGCTGGCTGTGCTGCTGGCGCTCTGAGGAGAGCTGATTTGAGAGGCTCTCAGTCTGCTGGGGCCTTCTTAGCCGGGGGGGGATTTTTCTTTTCTTTAAGATTGTTTTATCCCTTCTTTTTAGTTGTTCTTTAGGATATAAATATAGCATGTGTTCTAATACCCAGACTCCCGGGAGCTCTCTTTGGTACCCAGCGTCCGCAGGGCACGGGGGAAGAGGGGAAAACAGCTTCTTGTGCCAAGCGAGCAGCCCAGGTGTGCAGTGGGGAAGGGAAAATGGCCAGAAGCCCCTTGGCCTTTGCCGGTTCTGCTGAAGCCTTTGTGCTGGCCACAGAGCTGCTGGCCAGGGGCCGGAGCTGCAGGGATCGCTGCCGGCCTGGTGCCTGGAGATGGCCACAAGCCCTCCTGCCCAGCCAGCAAGGGCCATCTGTGTCCTCCTGCCCGTGTGTTGCTGGCTGCATTGCTGAGGCCTCTGAGGTGCCTCTCGATGCGGCTCCTCTGGAGTTCCCTCGGGGCTGCGCCGCTGCCGGGCACCTTGGCCGGGCTGGGGGAGACCCTGAGGGGACAACGAGGCAGTGGGAGGCCATGAAGGGACGAGGTGCTGCACAGGCCCTAACGGGACAAGGCGCTGGGAAGGCACGAGGGCTCTATGAGAGGGAGTGGGTGGCAGGAGGCTCCAAGGGGACAGGAAGCCTGAGGGGCCGTGCTGCTGGCAAGCCCTGAGGAATTGGGTGTCAGCCTTGTTCCTGACAGCCGACTGCTCTGGCGCTTCCCCAGAGAGGCTCCCACGCCTGGGGCAGAAGCCCTGGAGGCTGGGCCTCAGCAGGAGGGTGGGGACACCCCGAGGTGCCCAGACTGGGCTGGCTGGGGACACGGAGGGCAAGGGGGCCCTGCCGGGGCACGGTCACTGGGTGCTGCCAGGGCAGTGGGCAGAGCAGGGCTGGCGGCCAGCCCGGGCCCCCGCGGCTGCCCAGGCCATGGTGCTGAGGATGAGGCCCTCCTCACACAGAGCTCTGGGCCCAAAGAGCTTCTGTCTCCGTGGCCAAGGCAGCGATGTCTCCTCGAGCAGGGCTGCTGAGTCGCTGCTGCCAAAGCGCCTCTGGACGCCACAGAAACAGCACCAGAGCGCGCACAGGAACAGCAGCACCCCGAATGCCGGCACCTGCTCCAGGAGGCGTCTGCAGCAGCCGCCATTCCAAAGAGGCCATACTGTGGGCACTGTTGCACGTGGTTTAGCAAAAGGCTTCAGCACACTCGGCCACAATGGCTTTCTCTTGGCTTGCCAGCCTCACAGCAATGCTTGGCAGCTGCCGCTGCAGCCTGTGCCCCTGACTGGCTACAATCACTGTGCTTGAGGGCACACTCGCCTTCCACTGGCGGGTGTCCCAAGGCAGCGGCGTTGATGCCATCGTGAGAGGCAGCACGAGTCCTGCGCTGCAGCTGCCATCCTTCTCCTCCGTGCAGGTGCCTTAAAAACACATGCATGAGCTTCCAACCTAATTCCTGGACTGGCTTGGAACAAAGGAAGCAGCAGGAGGTGCTGAAGAAAGGCAGGCACTTGTGGCCACCATTCAGGGCTGGAAGGAAGCACTTTAGTGTCTGCTGAGGACATGGCTCGCTTCACAAGCTCAGGCTTTGCTGCCGGAAGATCCTGCTTTGCTCTTGCTGGAGCCCATTCCCTATCACCAATGCATGGGCTTCCATCGCCCCTGGATCAAGTCTGGTGGACCTGTGGGCAACAAGTCTGTCCCGTGTGCATCTGACAGCAGAAAAGAGCAGGACATGGCTGCTTCCAGCACTTGTCTTGGCTGCTCCTTCAGGGGCCTGGCAGCATCATCAGAGACACAGAACAGCTTCTCCTCCCACAGTTATCCCTACCCTCTGCACTTCCCCGGGTGCCTTCCTTGTGTTCACCAGGGACCTCCCTCTTTGTGGCCGTCCATTGCCGTGCTCAGCAGGCAGCCAGTTGCGTTTGCACGGGAGCTGCCACAGGATGACACACAGTACGTGGACAGTTGAATAGCAGAGGCTGGGCCAATTCTTTTTCTTTCAGAGTGCAAGACAGACAGAAAAGCACAAGGAAACATTACAGGGTTTTGGAGGAGTCTCTTTGTCCTGTGAAATTCTCTAGCTGCTGGTCTTTCTGTGCTACCGCTAATCCCTTCCTTGAAAAAATCATTCCAGGAAGGAGCAACATCATCTGACACGTACCAAGTGTTGCCACCAGTTGCTCCAGGTGCTCCTCCCAAGAGGCCCTGTAGGATGGAGCACAGCCCCCAGTGCACGTCGGCTTTGGCTGCCCTCTGGCAGAGAAGCCCTCTCGAGGCACAGGTCTCTGGGGCAGGAGATGGGCACCAGCGCTGCCAGGGCTCGGGGGGACTCTGCTTTGGCAGGGACTCTGCCACACCTGCTGATGTCAGTGCTCCCTGGGCCCCAGGGCTCAGAGCAGCATTTGTGCCCTGGCTCACACGTTCCTTGTCTCTGTCACACGGCCGCGCTCAGCGTGGCCACCATGCGGGACGTGTCCCGAGGAGGCCGTGCCAGCTCCTGTGGAAGGCCCCGTGCCCTTCCCGCCACAGCTGGGTCAGCAGCCACGGGGGCTCCTGCTGCCCTGAGCCTGCCGAGCAGGGCAGCCTTTGCTTATGGTTTGAGCCGTTCCTAAAGATCCTGTCGGGCTACCTGAGACACTTGGGGCAAGGCATTCCTTCCAACCTGGGCCACTTTGGGGGGGCAGGGGGCGGCCCCAGGGCAGGTGGCAGGGTGTGCAAGGGCCCTTTGTGACACGGTGCCGCATGGTCACCATTCCATGGAACGGGACCTTTGTGACATGCAGTGACCTAGGTGTTGGCAGCGAGGTGGCCACCACACAGTGCTCGGTGCACGCGACGGGACTGCACGGGACAGAGCTCAGTGCCCTCGTTCCTTGCTGACCCGCAGCTTTCCCGAGGCGTTACTCCTGCAGGTGACCTCGTGGCCAGACCACAGCACTTGGTGACCTCTGGCCTTGCCGAGGCTTCTCTTCTGCAGGTGCCCTTGAGGGCAGACCGTGGCATTCACTGAGCACGGTCCTTGACGAGAAGTCTGCACAGTCTTTGTGGCTGGAGCCCTCGAGACCAGAGTGCAGGACTTGCTCTCCTGTAGCCTTGCCAAGACTCCACTCTTGCAGGTGCCTTCAAGGCACGGCTCCAGCACTTGCTGACTCCGACCTTTTCCCAGCCAACTTCACTGCAAGTAGTCATGAAACCAGGCAGTGACATAGAGCAGAGACCTGTGAGCGTGCCCAAGCTGGCCTGGGCGAAGGAGGAGCAAGAAGGCCCTGGAACTGCTCCAGCACAGCAGCCTGAAGAAGTGAAGCAATTCCAGCTACTGCAGAAGGGTGAGTAACAGAGCTGGGCTGCAGACCTGGTGCCAGCAGCAAATATGGCCCCATTCCATCCCATCCCATCCCATCCCATCCCCTCCCATCCCTCCCATCCCATCCCATCCCATCCCATCCCATCCCATCCCATCCCATCCCATCCCATCCCATCCCATCCCATCCCATCCCCTGGGGTCATGCCCATGGACAGGACAGAGCAGTGGCCGGGGCAGACAACCCACAGCCGCGCTCCATGCCCTGGGCCGTGGCGGGGCTGTCCCTGCCTGGGCAGCGCAGGGCTGGCCTTGTGTTCTCCGGCCTCTCCCGCAGCCCCTCAGCTCGGGCTGCGCTCGCTCTTTGCCAGGTGCAGCCGTGCGGCGCACACAAGAGCAGCAACGCACCCGTGGCCGCTTCCGCAGGACAGCGCAGGTACCTGCAGCCATCCCCGGCCGGGCTGGGCCTCTTGTCACTGCTCAGCCCAGCACTGTGCTCGCAGCACTCCATGCAACATCCCTGGCTTCTTGCCCTTCTGCTACAGATGGTTGGCAAATTCATCAAGAGGATTCGGGAGGAAGAGACCAGCGGCATGGGCAGCGTGCTCAGAGCGTACCCTCCCATCCTCAAAACCAAGACCAGTGCTGCCCTGCTGGATATGCTTGTGGAGGAGGGGCCTTCCACTCCTAAGCAAGTAAGCAGCCTGTGGCCTGGCTTCCATCCTCCCAGCAATTGCTTGGCCTCCCAAGCCACACCTGCTGCTCACTGGAAGCCTTGAGGCCATGGCGGTGTGGTGGCAAGGGAAGCACTTTTCTGGGGCAGCTGGGCACATGACTCCCTCTGGCAGCTTTCCAAGCCTCCCCTGCCTTCTCCAGGTGCCCGCCATGGTCAGGTACATCCACCAGTGGCTCGCGGCCAACGAGTTTCCTGACTACAACCTGTACAGGCCCCTTCTGGATCTGACAGAGGCACAGCCCGCTGATGTGGTGATGGCTCTCCTGCGTGTGGCCCCATCATGTGACAGGTACGGCGCCCACGTGCCCACAAGGCTCAGGCCTCAGCAGCCTGTCAGCCTGTACAGCCTGTCCCAGGTGTCTGACACACAGAGAATTCCAGGGCCCTCTGGCTCCTCCCTTTGCCCTCCCTGGCATGTCAGCCCCCAGTGTGCTGCCATGCTCCCTCCCTGCTCCTCAGGGGCCGGTCCCCACAGGGCTGGGCTGCCTGTGTGCTGAGGGACAGGGGGCAGAGGCAGGGCTGGCAGCCAGCTCAGCTCCCCGCTGCGGCCCAGGCCACAATGCTGTGTCCCAGACCCCCCTGAGACAGAGCTTTCACCCCACAGAGCTGCTACCACCATGTGGAAGACCATCATGTGCTCGTGCAGGGCTGCAGAGCCGGCCATGCTCATACTCCTTGACGTGCTGGCCAGCTGGCCAGAGCACAGCGCGTGCACCTCCGATGGGGACCACACGGCTGTCCTTGCCCTGGCTGTGAGTTTCTGCAACTGGCCTTTGCTCACCCCAAGCTCACCTCTCCATCAGCTCTCCATCCTCCCTCCACCCCTGTGTCTCCCTGCCTCAGGCATTGGGCAGAAACCCGGCCTAGGGGCAGCTTCAGAGGCACCAGGCCCGCTGCTCCCCCTGCGTCTCCGCTGGCCTCTCCTTCCCACGCCCGAGCTCAGCCACACTGACACCTCAGCACTGAGCTCGGGCTGCTCTGTCCTTTGCAGGCAACTGTGGTGATGTGGAAGATGCTCCAGATGCCCTGTGTCCCACATGTGGTGACCGTGCATTTCCCCCGCCTCTTTGTGATCCTGCTCTTCCAAGTGCTCTTCAGCACCTTGGATATGCCAGAGGCGGCCGATACCTTCTGGGAGGGATGCCAGCAGCAACACGGCCTTGCCACCGACCCCAACAGGTGCTCCATGCAAGCCCTCCTATCCCTGCCACGTGCCCAGGGCAGGTGCCAGTGCCCCCAGCGTGACCTGGGCTTTGCTCTGCACACAGCTTTGCAGAGCAGACCCTGAAGGCCCTGCTCTGCCGACTGCACTATGAGGATGTGGTGGCGGCAATGGAAGACAAGCGTGGCTGGGACACGCTGCTCTGTGCTGACACCCACCACTGTGCTGTGGGCATGCTGGCCAGGTGAGACCCCCTGCTCCCCAGCTGGCCCCGGCATTTGTGCCCTGCGCCCGGGATGCCCCACACAGTCCCTGTGCTCCTGGGCCACAAGGCCTTGTCACCAAGGGACGGCCAAGGAGACTGCAAAAGCCTGGGAGAGGAGCGTGCCCAAGAGCAGCCCCCTGCCAGAGGGCCCGGCTCCCCCTTGCAGGGTGCTGGAGAAAAGCCAGAACTCTTTCAGTCAGTCATGGCAGAGGTTTACCCCTGCTGCCTCAGTGTTTTGCTTTCTATTTCCTCCTCTCAGAGAAATGCACCACGCATCCCAAGGCCTGTGTTCGGCGATTGCATTCCACCTGCTCGGGCTGCTCAGCAAAGACATGCCATCCCGGGATCTGGCCGCCATGGCGTTCCTTGTGGAGGTGAGCCTGAAGGCCAGCGCTGCCTGGCTGAGCTGCCTCCCGCCTCGCTGCCCTCTCGTGGCCGCAGCTGCCCGGGACGCTGCCCGCGGCCTGTGCTGCTGCCTGGGCCCGGCCCTGTGCGGCTCCCCCGTCACCGGCCTCGTGCCTCTCAGATCCTGGACTGCCTGGACTTGAGTGAATGCCGTGACAGCGTCCTGGAGGTCATGTCCAAGAACCTGCAGAGCGAGTGCAGGGAGATGCGTCGCTTGGCCCTCAGAGGCCTCCTGGTGCTCGGCACCAGTGTCTCGGTGAGAAGAGGGCAGCGGCTGAAGCCATGCTGCCAGCGTGGGGCTGGGCAAGGCAGTCGCTTGGCCTTGGCTGGCCTTTGGGCGCTGAGGCGGCTGCTCCCAGCTCTCCTGCCTCCCGCTCCAGCTGCCCGACTGCTTTGGCACGGCCCTTTGGCCTTTGGGCCCTGTGGCAGCAGGACGGCGTTTCACACACTTGTGTTCCACGCAGGCCGTAAGAATGTGGAGCCTGCATGAAAGGCTGGTGGAGCTCCTGCAGGAGAATGACAGCGAGATGCTTAGGATGACCATGGTTCTCCTCAGCGGTTTGTTCCTGTGCAATGGCGCTCCCATAGCCAGTCCCCTCGCCCTGCAGCTGGCTGGGGCGCTCCTGCCGCTCTTTGACAACGTAAGGCTCTGCGCCTCCAGCCACGGCCACCGGCTGCTGCCCGCAAACTTTGTGCCCTGTGCATTTTCAGGCCTGTGCCCAGGCGGGCGTGAAGCAGCCGATGACGAGGTCTCCCTTCCTTTCATACAGCATGACAGCCAGGTGCAGCTGTGCTCCATGTTCATCTTCCGAGAGTTGCTGCATTTTTTACCGGAAGGGGACAAAAAGGCCCTGAAGGCACACGTGCGCCTGAGCCTGCTCCCACTCTCCTTCCACTGCCATGACGAGAACCAGCGCGTGGCAGAGGTGAGGACTCAGCGGCTGCCACTGGCCCCCTGGCAGGGGGCTCGGCTGCCTCCTGCTCTGGCGCCTCGTGGGCTGCAGCCTCCTCCTGGCCTTGGTAGAGGGACCAGTGCGGGACCTGTGCCCTGGGCTGTGGTGCCATCTCGGCGTCTCTGCTGCTCTCCAGGCCTCCCGGGAAACACTGCATTGTTCAGCCACATTCCTGCACAGGAAGGATCTCCAACACATGCTGCGGCTGGATCAGACCTGGAGGTTCGGTGAGGCCCTGGTAAGGATGGCCGGCAAGCCCCAGCCTCAGGCTGGAGAAGCCCCCTGGCGGCGCTGCTAAGTGGGTGCGGCTGGCAGCTGCGTCCCTGCCCAGCGCTTCAGTCAGGGCCGCCTCCCTGCGCCCCACACGCCGCTGCCTTCCCCGGGCAGCGCGGGCTCTGCTCCAGGATCCTGTGGCCCCGAACCGGCTGGGCTGCGGGCGGCACCGCGGCTTCCCGGGCAGCAGCCGCCCCGCTGCCCCCGTCAGAGCCCGGCGCCGGCGGCTGCTGCCCGTCTGGCAGGGCTCTGCGGGCAGGGGAGGCCAGTGCTGGCCGCACGGAGCGCCCGGCCCAGGGGCTGAGCCTGCACCAAGTGCACCCTCCTGCCTCTCTCTCCAGCTGGCAGAGGACAGGAGCCGAGCGGCCGAGCACGTGCGCCACGCCCTCAAGTACCTGGAGAGCCCACAGGAGTCCCTGCGACAGGCGGCCATCAGGTTCATCGGTGAGCCACCAGCCCGGGCTGCGCTTCCCCTCCCCGGCCCGGAGCAGCTCGGCCCCGGCCCCGGCTGCTGCCCCGGCAGCGCCATCCGGGCCCGGCGCCGTGGAGCCCCGCCTGCCCTCGGCGCTGCTGCCGCCCTCTCGCAGCCGTGCCCTTGGGCGGCAGCGAGCGGCAAGGGCCCGGCCCGAGCCCTGCCGGGGCCAGGAGGCCGTGTGGCCACAGGGCTGGCAGCGCCGCTGGGCTGGCAGGGAGCTGTGCCGCTGGCGCCCTGACAGCCTCTGTCTTCTCAGGGATGGCCGGGCAGCACCTCAGAGGCCACAAGCGAGAGCTCCGCCACATCTGTCAGGGTGAGTGAGGCCAGAGGGCTGCCAGCCCCGGCTGCCGGGGGCAGCTGCAATCCCTGCCCTGCTGCCCAGGGCTCTGCTCCCTGTGCGCAGCAGGGCTGCCGTGGCCAGAGCAGGCACTCCCATTTCAGGCCCACGAGGGGCAACAGTGTCCGGCAGCTTCGGGCTGATCCCCTTGCTCCCTGCTCCCTCCTGGCCATGGCCAGAGCCGGCTGGCATGGCCCTGCCTCGGGGGTCTGCTCGGCTCCCCAGAGATCCGGGATCTGACCGTGCCTCTGTTCCTCTCTCTCGCAGCCCTTGAAGACAAGGTAGAGGACATCAGCCCTGCCACCAGCAGCCTGGCTCTCGAAACAGCCTTTGTCCTCCGCGCTGTGGAGAGAGCTCCGGGCTCCATCTTGCAGAAGCTGCAACATCAGTTTCGCAGGGCCCGCAAGAAACGGCCTTGTCTCTGGGGCCACAGCTGGCTGTGCTGCTGGCGCTCGGAGGAGAGCTGATTTGAGAGGCTCTCAGTCTGCTGGGGCCTTCTTAGCCGGGGGGGGATTTTTCTTTTCTTTAAGATTGTTTTATCCCTTCTTTTTAGTTGTTCTTTAGGATATAAATATAGCATGTGTTCTAATACCCAGACTCCCGGGAGCTCTCTTTGGTACCCAGCGTCCGCAGGGCACGGGGGAAGAGGGGAAAACAGCTCCTTGTGCCAAGCGAGCAGCCCAGGTGTGCAGTGGGGAAGGGAAAATGGCCAGAAACCCCTTGGCCTTTGCCGGTTCTGCTGAAGCCTTTGTGCTGGCCACAGAGCTGCTGGCCAGGGGCCGGAGCTGCAGGGATCGCTGCCGGCCTGGTGCCTGGAGATGGCCACAAGCCCTCCTGCCCAGCCAGCAAGGGCCATCTGTGTCCTCCTGCCCGTGTGTTGCTGGCTGCATTGCTGAGGCCTCTGAGGTGCCTCTCGATGCGGCTCCTCTGGAGTTCCCTCGGGGCTGCGCCGCTGCCGGGCACCTTGGCCGGGCTGGGGGAGACCCTGAGGGGACAACGAGGCAGTGGGAGGCCGTGAAGGGACGAGGTGCTGCACAGGCCCTAACGGGACAAGGCGCTGGGAAGGCACGAGGGCTCTATGAGAGGGAGTGGGTGGCAGGAGGCTCCAAGGGGACAGGAAGCCTGAGGGGCCGTGCTGCTGGCAAGCCCTGAGGAATTGGGTGTCAGCCTTGTTCCTGACAGCCGACTGCTCTGGCGCTTCCCCAGAGAGGCTCCCACGCCTGGGGCAGAAGCCCTGGAGGCTGGGCCTCAGCAGGAGGGTGGGGACACCCCGAGGTGCCCAGACTGGGCTGGCTGGGGACACGGAGGGCAAGGGGGCCCTGCCGGGGCACGGTCACTGGGTGCTGCCAGGGCAGTGGGCAGAGCAGGGCTGGCGGCCAGCCCGGGCCCCCGCGGCTGCCCAGGCCATGGTGCTGAGGATGAGGCCCTCCTCACACAGAGCTCTGGGCCCAAAGAGCTTCTGTCTCCGTGGCCAAGGCAGCGATGTCTCCTCGAGCAGGGCTGCTGAGTCGCTGCTGCCAAAGCGCCTCTGGACGCCACAGAAACAGCACCAGAGCGCGCACAGGAACAGCAGCACCCCGAACGCCGGCACCTGCTCCAGGAGGCGTCTGCAGCAGCCGCCATTCCAAAGAGGCCATACTGTGGGCACTGTTGCACGTGGTTTAGCAAAAGGCTTCAGCACACTCGGCCACAATGGCTTTCTCTTGGCTTGCCAGCCTCACAGCAATGCTTGGCAGCTGCCGCTGCAGCCTGTGCCCCTGACTGGCTACAATCACTGTGCTTGAGGGCACACTCGCCTTCCACTGGCGGGTGTCTCAAGGCAGCGGCGTTGATGCCATCGTGAGAGGCAGCACGAGTCCTGCGCTGCAGCTGCTGTCCTTCTCCTCCGTGCAGGTGCCTTAAAAACACATGCATGAGCTTCCAACCTAATTCCTGGACTGGCTTGGAACAAAGGAAGCAGCAGGAGGTGCTGAAGAAAGGCAGGCACTTGTGGCCACCATTCAGGGCTGGAAGGAAGCACTTTAGTGTCTGCTGAGGACATGGCTCGCTTCACAAGCTCAGGCTTTGCTGCCGGAAGATCCTGCTTTGCTCTTGCTGGAGCCCATTCCCTATCACCAATGCATGGGCTTCCATCGCCCCTGGATCAAGTCTGGTGGACCTGTGGGCAACAAGTCTGTCCCGTGTGCATCTGACAGCAGAAAAGAGCAGGACATGGCTGCTTCCAGCACTTGTCTTGGCTGCTCCTTCAGGGGCCTGGCAGCATCATCAGAGACACAGAACAGCTTCTCCTCCCACAGTTATCCCTACCCTCTGCACTCCCCCGGGTGCCTTCCTTGTGTTCACCAGGGACCTCCCTCTTTGTGGCCGTCCATTGCCGTGCTCAGCAGGCAGCCAGTTGTGTTTGCACGGGAGCTGCCACAGGATGACACACAGTACGTGGACAGTTGAATAGCAGAGGCTGGGCCAATTCTTTTTCTTTCAGAGTGCAAGACAGACAGAAAAGCACAAGGAAACATTACAGGGTTTTGGAGGAGTCTCTTTGTCCTGTGAAATTCTCTAGCTGCTGGTCTTTCTGTGCTACCGCTAATCCCTTCCTTGAAAAAATCATTCCAGGAAGGAGCAACATCATCTGACACGTACCAAGTGTTGCCACCAGTTGCTCCAGGTGCTCCTCCCAAGAGGCCCTGTAGGATGGAGCACAGCCCCCAGTGCACGTCGGCTTTGGCTGCCCTCTGGCAGAGAAGCCCTCTCGAGGCACAGGTCTCTGGGGCAGGAGATAGGCACCAGCGCTGCCAGGGCTCGGGGGGACTCTGCTTTGGCAGGGACTCTGCCACACCTGCTGATGTCAGTGCTCCCTGGGCCCCAGGGCTCAGAGCAGCATTTGTGCCCTGGCTCACACGTTCCTTGTCTCTGTCACACGGCCGCGCTCAGCGTGGCCACCATGCGGGACGTGTCCCGAGGAGGCCGTGCCAGCTCCTGTGGAAGGCCCCGTGCCCTTCCCGCCACGGCTGGGTCAGCAGCCACGGGGGCTCCTGCTGCCCTGAGCCTGCCCAGCAGGGCAGCCTTTGCTTATGGTTTGAGCCGTTCCTAAAGATCCTGTCGGGCTACCTGAGACACTTGGGGCAAGGCATTCCTTCCAACCTGGGCCACTTTGGGGGGTCAGGGGGCGGCCCCAGGGCAGGTGGCAGGGTGTGCAAGGGCCCTTTGTGACACGGTGCCGCATGGTCACCATTCCATGGAACGGGACCTTTGTGACATGCAGTGACCTAGGTGTTGGCAGCGAGGTGGCCACCACACAGTGCTCGGTGCACGCGACGGGACTGCACGGGACAGAGCTCAGTGCCCTCGTTCCTTGCTGACCCGCAGCTTTCCCGAGGCGTTACTCCTGCAGGTGACCTCGTGGCCAGACCACAGCACTTGGTGACCTCTGGCCTTGCCGAGGCTTCTCTTCTGCAGGTGCCCTTGAGGGCAGACCGTGGCGTTCGCTGAGCACGGTCCTTGACGAGAAGTCTGCACAGTCTTTGTGGCTGGAGCCCTCGAGACCAGAGTGCAGGACTTGCTCTCCTGTAGCCTTGCCAAGACTCCACTCTTGCAGGTGCCTTCAAGGCACGGCTCCAGCACTTGCTGACTCCGACCTTTTCCCAGCCAACTTCACTGCAAGTAGTCATGAAACCAGGCAGTGACATAGAGCAGAGACCTGTGAGCGTGCCCAAGCTGGCCTGGGCGAAGGAGGAGCAAGAAGGCCCTGGAACTGCTCCAGCACAGCAGCCTGAAGAGGTGAAACAATTCCAGCTACTGCAGAAGGGTGAGTAGCAGAGCTGGGCTGCAGACCTGGTGCCAGCAACAAATATGGCCCCATTCCATCCCATCCCATCCCCTCCCATCCCCTCCCATCCCCTCCCATCCCATCCCATCCCATCCCATCCCATCCCATCCCATCCCATCCCATCCCATCCCATCCCATCCCATCCCCTGGGGTCATGCCCATGGACAGGACAGAGCAGTGGCCGGGGCCGACACCCCACAGCCGCGCTCCATGCCCTGGGCCGTGGCGGGGCTGTCCCTGCCTGGGCAGCGCAGGGCTGGCCTTGTGTTCTCCGGCCTCTCCCGCAGCCCCTCAGCTCGGCCTGCGCTCGCTCTTTGCCAGGTGCAGCCGTGCGGCGCACACAAGAGCAGCAACGCACCCGTGGCCGCTTCCGCAGGACAGCGCAGGTACCTGCAGCCATCCCCGGCCGGGCTGGGCCTCTTGTCACTGCTCAGCCCAGCACCGTGCTCGCAGCACTCCATGCAACATCCCTGGCTTCTTGCCCTTCTGCTACAGATGGTTGGCAAATTCATCAAGAGGATTCGGGAGGAAGAGACCAGCGGCATGGGCAGCGTGCTCAGAGCGTACCCTCCCATCCTCAAAACCAAGACCAGTGCTGCCCTGCTGGATATGCTTGTGGAGGAGGGGCCTTCCACTCCTAAGCAAGTAAGCAGCCTGTGGCCTGGCTTCCATCCTCCCAGCAATTGCTTGGCCTCCCAAGCCACACCTGCTGCTCACTGGAAGCCTTGAGGCCATGGCGGTGTGGTGGCAAGGGAAGCACTTTTCTGGGGCAGCTGGGCACATGACTCCCTCTGGCAGCTTTCCAAGCCTCCCCTGCCTTCTCCAGGTGCCCGCCATGGTCAGGTACATCCACCAGTGGCTCGCGGCCAACGAGTTTCCTGACTACAACCTGTACAGGCCCCTTCTGGATCTGACAGAGGCACAGCCCGCTGATGTGGTGATGGCTCTCCTGCGTGTGGCCCCATCATGTGACAGGTACGGCGCCCACGTGCCCACAAGGCTCAGGCCTCAGCAGCCTGTCAGCCTGTACAGCCTGTCCCAGGTGTCTGACACACAGAGAATTCCAGGGCCCTCTGGCTCCTCCCTTTGCCCTCCCTGGCATGTCAGCCCCCAGTGTGCTGCCATGCTCCCTCCCTGCTCCTCAGGGGCCGGTCCCCACAGGGCTGGGCTGCCTGTGTGCTGAGGGACAGGGGGCAGAGGCAGGGCTGGCAGCCAGCTCAGCTCCCCGCTGCGGCCCAGGCCACAATGCTGTGTCCCAGACCCCCCTGAGACAGAGCTTTCACCCCACAGAGCTGCTACCACCATGTGGAAGACCATCATGTGCTCGTGCAGGGCTGCAGAGCCGGCCATGCTCATACTCCTTGACGTGCTGGCCAGCTGGCCAGAGCACAGCGCGTGCACCTCCGATGGGGACCACACGGCTGTCCTTGCCCTGGCTGTGAGTTTCTGCAACTGGCCTTTGCTCACCCCAAGCTCACCTCTCCATCAGCTCTCCATCCTCCCTCCACCCCTGTGTCTCCCTGCCTCAGGCATTGGGCAGAAACCCGGCCTAGGGGCAGCTTCAGAGGCACCAGGCCCGCTGCTCCCCCTGCGTCTCCGCTGGCCTCTCCTTCCCACGCCCGAGCTCAGCCACACTGACACCTCAGCACTGAGCTCGGGCTGCTCTGTCCTTTGCAGGCAACTGTGGTGATGTGGAAGATGCTCCAGATGCCCTGTGTCCCACATGTGGTGACCATGCATTTCCCCCGCCTCTTTGTGATCCTGCTCTTCCAAGTGCTCTTCAGCACCTTGGATATGCCAGAGGCGGCCGATACCTTCTGGGAGGGATGCCAGCAGCAACACGGCCTTGCCACCGACCCCAACAGGTGCTCCATGCAAGCCCTCCTATCCCTGCCACGTGCCCAGGGCAGGTGCCAGTGCCCCCAGCGTGACCTGGGCTTTGCTCTGCACACAGCTTTGCAGAGCAGACCCTGAAGGCCCTGCTCTGCCGACTGCACTATGAGGATGTGGTGGCGGCAATGGAAGACAAGCGTGGCTGGGACACGCTGCTCTGTGCTGACACCCACCACTGTGCTGTGGGCATGCTGGCCAGGTGAGACCCCCTGCTCCCCAGCTGGCCCCGGCATTTGTGCCCTGCGCCCGGGATGCCCCACACAGTCCCTGTGCTCCTGGGCCACAAGGCCTTGTCACCAAGGGACGGCCAAGGAGACTGCAAAAGCCTGGGAGAGGAGCGTGCCCAAGAGCAGCCCCCTGCCAGAGGGCCCGGCTCCCCCTTGCAGGGTGCTGGAGAAAAGCCAGAACTCTTTCAGTCAGTCATGGCAGAGGTTTACCCCTGCTGCCTCAGTGTTTTGCTTTCTATTTCCTCCTCTCAGAGAAATGCACCACGCATCCCAAGGCCTGTGTTCGGCGATTGCATTCCACCTGCTCGGGCTGCTCAGCAAAGACATGCCATCCCGGGATCTGGCCGCCATGGCGTTCCTTGTGGAGGTGAGCCTGAAGGCCAGCGCTGCCTGGCTGAGCTGCCTCCCGCCTCGCTGCCCTCTCGTGGCCGCAGCTGCCCGGGACGCTGCCCGCGGCCTGTGCTGCTGCCTGGGCCCGGCCCTGTGCGGCTCCCCCGTCACCGGCCTCGTGCCTCTCAGATCCTGGACTGCCTGGACTTGAGTGAATGCCGTGACAGCGTCCTGGAGGTCATGTCCAAGAACCTGCAGAGCGAGTGCAGGGAGATGCGTCGCTTGGCCCTCAGAGGCCTCCTGGTGCTCGGCACCAGTGTCTCGGTGAGAAGAGGGCAGCGGCTGAAGCCATGCTGCCAGCGTGGGGCTGGGCAAGGCAGTCGCTTGGCCTTGGCTGGCCTTTGGGCGCTGAGGCGGCTGCTCCCAGCTCTCCTGCCTCCCGCTCCAGCTGCCCGACGGCTTTGGCACGGCCCTTTGGCCTTTGGGCCCTGTGGCAGCAGGACGGCGTTTCACACACTTGTGTTCCACGCAGGCCGTAAGAATGTGGAGCCTGCATGAAAGGCTGGTGGAGCTCCTGCAGGAGAATGACAGCGAGATGCTTAGGATGACCATGGTTCTCCTCAGCGGTTTGTTCCTGTGCAATGGCGCTCCCATAGCCAGTCCCCTCGCCCTGCAGCTGGCTGGGGCGCTCCTGCCGCTCTTTGACAACGTAAGGCTCTGCGCCTCCAGCCACGGCCGCCGGCTGCTGCCCGCAAACTTTGTGCCCTGTGCATTTTCAGGCCTGTGCCCAGGCGGGCGTGAAGCAGCCGATGACGAGGTCTCCCTTCCTTTCATACAGCATGACAGCCAGGTGCAGCTGTGCTCCATGTTCATCTTCCGAGAGTTGCTGCATTTTTTACCGGAAGGGGACAAAAAGGCCCTGAAGGCACACGTGCGCCTGAGCCTGCTCCCACTCTCCTTCCACTGCCATGACGAGAACCAGCGCGTGGCAGAGGTGAGGACTCAGCGGCTGCCACTGGCCCCCTGGCAGGGGGCTCGGCTGCCTCCTGCTCTGGCGCCTCGTGGGCTGCAGCCTCCTCCTGGCCTTGGTAGAGGGACCAGTGCGGGACCTGTGCCCTGGGCTGTGGTGCCATCTCGGCGTCTCTGCTGCTCTCCAGGCCTCCCGGGAAACATTGCATTGTTCAGCCACATTCCTGCACAGGAAGGATCTCCAACACATGCTGCGGCTGGATCAGACCTGGAGGTTCGGTGAGGCGCTGGTAAGGACGGCCGGCAAGCCCCAGCCTCAGGCTGGAGAAGCCCCCTGGCGGCGCTGCTAAGTGGGTGCGGCTGGCAGCTGCGTCCCTGCCCAGCGCTTCAGTCAGGGCCGCCTCCCTGCGCCCCACACGCCGCTGCCTTCCCCGGGCAGCGCGGGCTCTGCTCCAGGATCCTGTGGCCCCGAACCGGCTGGGCTGCGGGCGGCACCGTGGCTTCCCGGGCAGCAGCCGCCCCGCTGCCCCCGTCAGAGCCCGGCGCCGGCGGCTGCTGCCCGTCTGGCAGGGCTCTGCGGGCAGGGGAGGCCAGTGCTGGCCGCACGGAGCGCCCGGCCCAGGGGCTGAGCCTGCACCAAGTGCACCCTCCTGCCTCTCTCTCCAGCTGGCAGAGGACAGGAGCCGAGCGGCCGAGCACGTGCGCCACGCCCTGAAGTACCTGGAGAGCCCACAGGAGTCCCTGCGACAGGCGGCCATCAGGTTCATCGGTGAGCCACCAGCCCGGGCTGCGCTTCCCCTCCCCGGCCCGGAGCAGCTCGGCCCCGGCCCCGGCTGCTGCCCCGGCAGCGCCATCCGGGCCCGGCGCCGTGGAGCCCCGCCTGCCCTCGGCGCTGCTGCCGCCCTCTCGCAGCCGTGCCCTTGGGCGGCAGCGAGCGGCAAGGGCCCGGCCCGAGCCCTGCCGGGGCCAGGAGGCCGTGTGGCCACAGGGCTGGCAGCGCTGCTGGGCTGGCAGGGAGCTGTGCCGCTGGCGCCCTGACAGCCTCTGTCTTCTCAGGGATGGCCGGGCAGCACCTCAGAGGCCGCAAGCGAGAGCTCCGCCACATCTGTCAGGGTGAGTGAGGCCAGAGGGCTGCCAGCCCCGGCTGCCGGGGGCAGCTGCAATCCCTGCCCTGCTGCCCAGGGCTCTGCTCCCTGTGCGCAGCAGGGCTGCCGTGGCCAGAGCAGGCACTCCCATTTCAGGCCCACGAGGGGCAACAGTGTCCGGCAGCTTCGGGCTGATCCCCTTGCTCCCTGCTCCCTCCTGGCCATGGCCAGAGCCGGCTGGCATGGCCCTGCCTCGGGGGTCTGCTCGGCTCCCCAGAGATCCGGGATCTGACCGTGCCTCTGTTCCTCTCTCTCGCAGCCCTTGAAGACAAGGTAGAGGACATCAGCCCTGCCACCAGCAGCCTGGCTCTCGAAACAGCCTTTGTCCTCCGCGCTGTGGAGAGAGCTCCGGGCTCCATCTTGCAGAAGCTGCAACATCAGTTTCGCAGGGCCCGCAAGAAACGGCCTTGTCTCTGGGGCCACAGCTGGCTGTGCTGCTGGCGCTCGGAGGAGAGCTGATTTGAGAGGCTCTCAGTCTGCTGGGGCCTTCTTAGCCGGGGGGGGATTTTTCTTTTCTTTAAGATTGTTTTATCCCTTCTTTTTAGTTGTTCTTTAGGATATAAATATAGTATGTGTTCTAATACCCAGACTCCCGGGAGCTCTCTTTGGTACCCAGCGTCCGCAGGGCACGGGGGAAGAGGGGAAAACAGCTTCTTGTGCCAAGCGAGCAGCCCAGGTGTGCAGTGGGGAAGGGAAAATGGCCAGAAGCCCCTTGGCCTTTGCCGGTTCTGCTGAAGCCTTTGTGCTGGCCACAGAGCTGCTGGCCAGGGGCCGGAGCTGCAGGGATCGCTGCCGGCCTGGTGCCTGGAGATGGCCACAAGCCCTCCTGCCCAGCCAGCAAGGGCCATCTGTGTCCTCCTGCCCGTGTGTTGCTGGCTGCATTGCTGAGGCCTCTGAGGTGCCTCTCGATGCGGCTCCTCTGGAGTTCCCTCGGGGCTGCGCCGCTGCCGGGCACCTTGGCCGGGCTGGGGGAGACCCTGAGGGGACAACGAGGCAGTGGGAGGCCGTGAAGGGACGAGGTGCTGCACAGGCCCTAACGGGACAAGGCGCTGGGAAGGCACGAGGGCTCTATGAGAGGGAGTGGGTGGCAGGAGGCTCCAAGGGGACAGGAAGCCTGAGGGGCCGTGCTGCTGGCAAGCCCTGAGGAATTGGGTGTCAGCCTTGTTCCTGACAGCCGACTGCTCTGGCGCTTCCCCAGAGAGGCTCCCACGCCTGGGGCAGAAGCCCTGGAGGCTGGGCCTCAGCAGGAGGGTGGGGACACCCCGAGGTGCCCAGACTGGGCTGGCTGGGGACACGGAGGGCAAGGGGGCCCTGCCGGGGCACGGTCACTGGGTGCTGCCAGGGCAGTGGGCAGAGCAGGGCTGGCGGCCAGCCCGGGCCCCCGCGGCTGCCCAGGCCATGGTGCTGAGGATGAGGCCCTCCTCACACAGAGCTCTGGGCCCAAAGAGCTTCTGTCTCCGTGGCCAAGGCAGCGATGTCTCCTCGAGCAGGGCTGCTGAGTCGCTGCTGCCAAAGCGCCTCTGGACGCCACAGAAACAGCACCAGAGCGCGCACAGGAACAGCAGCACCCCGAACGCCGGCACCTGCTCCAGGAGGCGTCTGCAGCAGCCGCCATTCCAAAGAGGCCATACTGTGGGCACTGTTGCACGTGGTTTAGCAAAAGGCTTCAGCACACTCGGCCACAATGGCTTTCTCTTGGCTTGCCAGCCTCACAGCAATGCTTGGCAGCTGCCGCTGCAGCCTGTGCCCCTGACTGGCTACAATCACTGTGCTTGAGGGCACACTCGCCTTCCACTGGCGGGTGTCCCAAGGCAGCGGCGTTGATGCCATCGTGAGAGGCAGCACGAGTCCTGCGCTGCAGCTGCCATCCTTCTCCTCCGTGCAGGTGCCTTAAAAACACATGCATGAGCTTCCAACCTAATTCCTGGACTGGCTTGGAACAAAGGAAGCAGCAGGAGGTGCTGAAGAAAGGCAGGCACTTGTGGCCACCATTCAGGGCTGGAAGGAAGCACTTTAGTGTCTGCTGAGGACATGGCTCGCTTCACAAGCTCAGGCTTTGCTGCCGGAAGATCCTGCTTTGCTCTTGCTGGAGCCCATTCCCTATCACCAATGCATGGGCTTCCATCGCCCCTGGATCAAGTCTGGTGGACCTGTGGGCAACAAGTCTGTCCCGTGTGCATCTGACAGCAGAAAAGAGCAGGACATGGCTGCTTCCAGCACTTGTCTTGGCTGCTCCTTCAGGGGCCTGGCAGCATCATCAGAGACACAGAACAGCTTCTCCTCCCACAGTTATCCCTACCCTCTGCACTTCCCCGGGTGCCTTCCTTGTGTTCACCAGGGACCTCCCTCTTTGTGGCCGTCCATTGCCGTGCTCAGCAGGCAGCCAGTTGTGTTTGCACGGGAGCTGCCACAGGATGACACACAGTACGTGGACAGTTGAATAGCAGAGGCTGGGCCAATTCTTTTTCTTTCAGAGTGCAAGACAGACAGAAAAGCACAAGGAAACATTACAGGGTTTTGGAGGAGTCTCTTTGTCCTGTGAAATTCTCTAGCTGCTGGTCTTTCTGTGCTACCGCTAATCCCTTCCTTGAAAAAATCATTCCAGGAAGGAGCAACATCATCTGACACGTACCAAGTGTTGCCACCAGTTGCTCCAGGTGCTCCTCCCAAGAGGCCCTGTAGGATGGAGCACAGCCCCCAGTGCACGTCGGCTTTGGCTGCCCTCTGGCAGAGAAGCCCTCTCGAGGCACAGGTCTCTGGGGCAGGAGATAGGCACCAGCGCTGCCAGGGCTCGGGGGGACTCTGCTTTGGCAGGGACTCTGCCACACCTGCTGATGTCAGTGCTCCCTGGGCCCCAGGGCTCAGAGCAGCATTTGTGCCCTGGCTCACACGTTCCTTGTCTCTGTCACACGGCCGCGCTCAGCGTGGCCACCATGCGGGACGTGTCCCGAGGAGGCCGTGCCAGCTCCTGTGGAAGGCCCCGTGCCCTTCCCGCCACGGCTGGGTCAGCAGCCACGGGGGTTCCTGCTGCCCTTTGCTTATGGTTTGAGCCGTTCCTAAAGATCCTGTCGGGCTACCTGAGACACTTGGGGCAAGGCATTCCTTCCAACCTGGGCCACTTTGGGGGGGCAGGGGGCAGCCCCAGGGCAGGTGGCAGGGTGTGCAAGGGCCCTTTGTGACACGGTGCCGCATGGTCACCATTCCATGGAACGGGACCTTTGTGACATGCAGTGACCTAGGTGTTGGCAGCGAGGTGGCCACCACACAGTGCTCGGTGCACGCGACGGGACTGCACGGGACAGAGCTCAGTGCCCTCGTTCCTTGCTGACCCGCAGCTTTCCCGAGGCGTTACTCCTGCAGGTGACCTCGTGGCCAGACCACAGCACTTGGTGACCTCTGGCCTTGCCGAGGCTTCTCTTCTGCAGGTGCCCTTGAGGGCAGACCGTGGCGTTCGCTGAGCACGGTCCTTGACGAGAAGTCTGCACAGTCTTTGTGGCTGGAGCCCTCGAGACCAGAGTGCAGGACTTGCTCTCCTGTAGCCTTGCCAAGACTCCACTCTTGCAGGTGCCTTCAAGGCACGGCTCCAGCACTTGCTGACTCCGACCTTTTCCCAGCCAACTTCACTGCAAGTAGTCATGAAACCAGGCAGTGACATAGAGCAGAGACCTGTGAGCGTGCCCAAGCTGGCCTGGGCGAAGGAGGAGCAAGAAGGCCCTGGAACTGCTCCAGCACAGCAGCCTGAAGAGGTGAAACAATTCCAGCTACTGCAGAAGGGTGAGTAGCAGAGCTGGGCTGCAGACCTGGTGCCAGCAGCAAATATGGCCCCATTCCATCCCATCCCATCCCATCCCATCCCATCCCATCCCATCCCATCCCATCCCATCCCATCCCATCCCATCCCATCCCCTGGGGTCATGCCCATAGACAGGACAGAGCAGTGGCCGGGGCCGACACCCCACAGCCGCGCTCCATGCCCTGGGCCGTGGCGGGGCTGTCCCTGCCTGGGCAGCGCAGGGCTGGCCTTGTGTTCTCCGGCCTCTCCCGCAGCCCCTCAGCTCGGCCTGCGCTCGCTCTTTGCCAGGTGCAGCCGTGTGGCGCACACAAGAGCAGCAACGCACCCGTGGCCGCTTCCGCAGGACAGCGCAGGTACCTGCAGCCATCCCCGGCCGGGCTGGGCCTCTTGTCACTGCTCAGCCCAGCACCGTGCTCGCAGCACTCCATGCAACATCCCTGGCTTCTTGCCCTTCTGCTACAGATGGTTGGCAAATTCATCAAGAGGATTCGGGAGGAAGAGACCAGCGGCATGGGCAGCGTGCTCAGAGCGTACCCTCCCATCCTCAAAACCAAGACCAGTGCTGCCCTGCTGGATATGCTTGTGGAGGAGGGGCCTTCCACTCCTAAGCAAGTAAGCAGCCTGTGGCCTGGCTTCCATCCTCCCAGCAATTGCTTGGCCTCCCAAGCCACACCTGCTGCTCACTGGAAGCCTTGAGGCCATGGCGGTGTGGTGGCAAGGGAAGCACTTTTCTGGGGCAGCTGGGCACATGACTCCCTCTGGCAGCTTTCCAAGCCTCCCCTGCCTTCTCCAGGTGCCCGCCATGGTCAGGTACATCCACCAGTGGCTCGCGGCCAACGAGTTTCCTGACTACAACCTGTACAGGCCCCTTCTGGATCTGACAGAGGCACAGCCCGCTGATGTGGTGATGGCTCTCCTGCGTGTGGCCCCATCATGTGACAGGTACGGCGCCCACGTGCCCACAAGGCTCAGGCCTCAGCAGCCTGTCAGCCTGTACAGCCTGTCCCAGGTGTCTGACACACAGAGAATTCCAGGGCCCTCTGGCTCCTCCCTTTGCCCTCCCTGGCATGTCAGCCCCCAGTGTGCTGCCATGCTCCCTCCCTGCTCCTCAGGGGCCGGTCCCCACAGGGCTGGGCTGCCTGTGTGCTGAGGGACAGGGGGCAGAGGCAGGGCTGGCAGCCAGCTCAGCTCCCCGCTGCGGCCCAGGCCACAATGCTGTGTCCCAGACCCCCCTGAGACAGAGCTTTCACCCCACAGAGCTGCTACCACCATGTGGAAGACCATCATGTGCTCGTGCAGGGCTGCAGAGCCGGCCATGCTCATACTCCTTGACGTGCTGGCCAGCTGGCCAGAGCACAGCGCGTGCACCTCCGATGGGGACCACACGGCTGTCCTTGCCCTGGCTGTGAGTTTCTGCAACTGGCCTTTGCTCACCCCAAGCTCACCTCTCCATCAGCTCTCCATCCTCCCTCCACCCCTGTGTCTCCCTGCCTCAGGCATTGGGCAGAAACCCGGCCTAGGGGCAGCTTCAGAGGCACCAGGCCCGCTGCTCCCCCTGCGTCTCCGCTGGCCTCTCCTTCCCACGCCCGAGCTCAGCCACACTGACACCTCAGCACTGAGCTCGGGCTGCTCTGTCCTTTGCAGGCAACTGTGGTGATGTGGAAGATGCTCCAGATGCCCTGTGTCCCACATGTGGTGACCGTGCATTTCCCCCGCCTCTTTGTGATCCTGCTCTTCCAAGTGCTCTTCAGCACCTTGGATATGCCAGAGGCGGCCGATACCTTCTGGGAGGGATGCCAGCAGCAACACGGCCTTGCCACCGACCCCAACAGGTGCTCCATGCAAGCCCTCCTATCCCTGCCACGTGCCCAGGGCAGGTGCCAGTGCCCCCAGCGTGACCTGGGCTTTGCTCTGCACACAGCTTTGCAGAGCAGACCCTGAAGGCCCTGCTCTGCCGACTGCACTATGAGGATGTGGTGGCGGCAATGGAAGACAAGCGTGGCTGGGACACGCTGCTCTGTGCTGACACCCACCACTGTGCTGTGGGCATGCTGGCCAGGTGAGACCCCCTGCTCCCCAGCTGGCCCCGGCATTTGTGCCCTGCGCCCGGGATGCCCCACACAGTCCCTGTGCTCCTGGGCCACAAGGCCTTGTCACCAAGGGACGGCCAAGGAGACTGCAAAAGCCTGGGAGAGGAGCGTGCCCAAGAGCAGCCCCCTGCCAGAGGGCCCGGCTCCCCCTTGCAGGGTGCTGGAGAAAAGCCAGAACTCTTTCAGTCAGTCATGGCAGAGGTTTACCCCTGCTGCCTCAGTGTTTTGCTTTCTATTTCCTCCTCTCAGAGAAATGCACCACGCATCCCAAGGCCTGTGTTCGGCGATTGCATTCCACCTGCTCGGGCTGCTCAGCAAAGACATGCCATCCCGGGATCTGGCCGCCATGGCGTTCCTTGTGGAGGTGAGCCTGAAGGCCAGCGCTGCCTGGCTGAGCTGCCTCCCGCCTCGCTGCCCTCTCGTGGCCGCAGCTGCCCGGGACGCTGCCCGCGGCCTGTGCTGCTGCCTGGGCCCGGCCCTGTGCGGCTCCCCCGTCACCGGCCTCGTGCCTCTCAGATCCTGGACTGCCTGGACTTGAGTGAATGCCGTGACAGCGTCCTGGAGGTCATGTCCAAGAACCTGCAGAGCGAGTGCAGGGAGATGCGTCGCTTGGCCCTCAGAGGCCTCCTGGTGCTCGGCACCAGTGTCTCGGTGAGAAGAGGGCAGCGGCTGAAGCCATGCTGCCAGCGTGGGGCTGGGCAAGGCAGTCGCTTGGCCTTGGCTGGCCTTTGGGCGCTGAGGCGGCTGCTCCCAGCTCTCCTGCCTCCCGCTCCAGCTGCCCGACTGCTTTGGCACGGCCCTTTGGCCTTTGGGCCCTGTGGCAGCAGGACGGCGTTTCACACACTTGTGTTCCACGCAGGCCGTAAGAATGTGGAGCCTGCATGAAAGGCTGGTGGAGCTCCTGCAGGAGAATGACAGCGAGATGCTTAGGATGACCATGGTTCTCCTCAGCGGTTTGTTCCTGTGCAATGGCGCTCCCATAGCCAGTCCCCTCGCCCTGCAGCTGGCTGGGGCGCTCCTGCCGCTCTTTGACAACGTAAGGCTCTGCGCCTCCAGCCACGGCCACCGGCTGCTGCCCGCAAACTTTGTGCCCTGTGCATTTTCAGGCCTGTGCCCAGGCGGGCGTGAAGCAGCCGATGACGAGGTCTCCCTTCCTTTCATACAGCATGACAGCCAGGTGCAGCTGTGCTCCATGTTCATCTTCCGAGAGTTGCTGCATTTTTTACCGGAAGGGGACAAAAAGGCCCTGAAGGCACACGTGCGCCTGAGCCTGCTCCCACTCTCCTTCCACTGCCATGACGAGAACCAGCGCGTGGCAGAGGTGAGGACTCAGCGGCTGCCACTGGCCCCCTGGCAGGGGGCTCGGCTGCCTCCTGCTCTGGCGCCTCGTGGGCTGCAGCCTCCTCCTGGCCTTGGTAGAGGGACCAGTGCGGGACCTGTGCCCTGGGCTGTGGTGCCATCTCGGCGTCTCTGCTGCTCTCCAGGCCTCCCGGGAAACACTGCATTGTTCAGCCACATTCCTGCACAGGAAGGATCTCCAACACATGCTGCGGCTGGATCAGACCTGGAGGTTCGGTGAGGCGCTGGTAAGGACGGCCGGCAAGCCCCAGCCTCAGGCTGGAGAAGCCCCCTGGCGGCGCTGCTAAGTGGGTGCGGCTGGCAGCTGCGTCCCTGCCCAGCGCTTCAGTCAGGGCCGCCTCCCTGCGCCCCACACGCCGCTGCCTTCCCCGGGCAGCGCGGGCTCTGCTCCAGGATCCTGTGGCCCCGAACCGGCTGGGCTGCGGGCGGCACCGTGGCTTCCCGGGCAGCAGCCGCCCCGCTGCCCCCGTCAGAGCCCGGCGCCGGCGGCTGCTGCCCGTCTGGCAGGGCTCTGCGGGCAGGGGAGGCCAGTGCTGGCCGCACGGAGCGCCCGGCCCAGGGGCTGAGCCTGCACCAAGTGCACCCTCCTGCCTCTCTCTCCAGCTGGCAGAGGACAGGAGCCGAGCGGCCGAGCACGTGCGCCACGCCCTGAAGTACCTGGAGAGCCCACAGGAGTCCCTGCGACAGGCGGCCATCAGGTTCATCGGTGAGCCACCAGCCCGGGCTGCGCTTCCCCTCCCCGGCCCGGAGCAGCTCGGCCCCGGCCCCCGGCAGCGCCATCCGGGCCCGGCGCCGTGGAGCCCCGCCTGCCCTCGGCGCTGCTGCCGCCCTCTCGCAGCCGTGCCCTTGGGCGGCAGCGAGCGGCAAGGGCCCGGCCCGAGCCCTGCCGGGGCCAGGAGGCCGTGTGGCCACAGGGCTGGCAGCGCCGCTGGGCTGGCAGGGAGCTGTGCCGCTGGCGCCCTGACAGCCTCTGTCTTCTCAGGGATGGCCGGGCAGCACCTCAGAGGCCGCAAGCGAGAGCTCCGCCACATCTGTCAGGGTGAGTGAGGCCAGAGGGCTGCCAGCCCCGGCTGCCGGGGGCAGCTGCAATCCCTGCCCTGCTGCCCAGGGCTCTGCTCCCTGTGCGCAGCAGGGCTGCCGTGGCCAGAGCAGGCACTCCCATTTCAGGCCCACGAGGGGCAACAGTGTCCGGCAGCTTCGGGCTGATCCCCTTGCTCCCTGCTCCCTCCTGGCCATGGCCAGAGCCGGCTGGCATGGCCCTGCCTCGGGGGTCTGCTCGGCTCCCCAGAGATCCGGGATCTGACCGTGCCTCTGTTCCTCTCTCTCGCAGCCCTTGAAGACAAGGTAGAGGACATCAGCCCTGCCACCAGCAGCCTGGCTCTCGAAACAGCCTTTGTCCTCCGCGCTGTGGAGAGAGCTCCGGGCTCCATCTTGCAGAAGCTGCAACATCAGTTTCGCAGGGCCCGCAAGAAACGGCCTTGTCTCTGGGGCCACAGCTGGCTGTGCTGCTGGCGCTCGGAGGAGAGCTGATTTGAGAGGCTCTCAGTCTGCTGGGGCCTTCTTAGCCGGGGGGGGATTTTTCTTTTCTTTAAGATTGTTTTATCCCTTCTTTTTAGTTGTTCTTTAGGATATAAATATAGCATGTGTTCTAATACCCAGACTCCCGGGAGCTCTCTTTGGTACCCAGCGTCCGCAGGGCACGGGGGAAGAGGGGAAAACAGCTCCTTGTGCCAAGCGAGCAGCCCAGGTGTGCAGTGGGGAAGGGAAAATGGCCAGAAGCCCCTTGGCCTTTGCCGGTTCTGCTGAAGCCTTTGTGCTGGCCACAGAGCTGCTGGCCAGGGGCCGGAGCTGCAGGGATCGCTGCCGGCCTGGTGCCTGGAGATGGCCACAAGCCCTCCTGCCCAGCCAGCAAGGGCCATCTGTGTCCTCCTGCCCGTGTGTTGCTGGCTGCATTGCTGAGGCCTCTGAGGTGCCTCTCGATGCGGCTCCTCTGGAGTTCCCTCGGGGCTGCGCCGCTGCCGGGCACCTTGGCCGGGCTGGGGGAGACCCTGAGGGGACAACGAGGCAGTGGGAGGCCGTGAAGGGACGAGGTGCTGCACAGGCCCTAACGGGACAAGGCGCTGGGAAGGCACGAGGGCTCTATGAGAGGGAGTGGGTGGCAGGAGGCTCCAAGGGGACAGGAAGCCTGAGGGGCCGTGCTGCTGGCAAGCCCTGAGGAATTGGGTGTCAGCCTTGTTCCTGACAGCCGACTGCTCTGGCGCTTCCCCAGAGAGGCTCCCACGCCTGGGGCAGAAGCCCTGGAGGCTGGGCCTCAGCAGGAGGGTGGGGACACCCCGAGGTGCCCAGACTGGGCTGGCTGGGGACACGGAGGGCAAGGGGGCCCTGCCGGGGCACGGTCACTGGGTGCTGCCAGGGCAGTGGGCAGAGCAGGGCTGGCGGCCAGCCCGGGCCCCCGCGGCTGCCCAGGCCATGGTGCTGAGGATGAGGCCCTCCTCACACAGAGCTCTGGGCCCAAAGAGCTTCTGTCTCCGTGGCCAAGGCAGCGATGTCTCCTCGAGCAGGGCTGCTGAGTCGCTGCTGCCAAAGCGCCTCTGGACGCCACAGAAACAGCACCAAAGCGCGCACAGGAACAGCAGCACCCCGAACGCCGGCACCTGCTCCAGGAGGCGTCTGCAGCAGCCGCCATTCCAAAGAGGCCATACTGTGGGCACTGTTGCACGTGGTTTAGCAAAAGGCTTCAGCACACTCGGCCACAATGGCTTTCTCTTGGCTTGCCAGCCTCACAGCAATGCTTGGCAGCTGCCGCTGCAGCCTGTGCCCCTGACTGGCTACAATCACTGTGCTTGAGGGCACACTCGCCTTCCACTGGCGGGTGTCCCAAGGCAGCGGCGTTGATGCCATCGTGAGAGGCAGCACGAGTCCTGCGCTGCAGCTGCCATCCTTCTCCTCCGTGCAGGTGCCTTAAAAACACATGCATGAGCTTCCAACCTAATTCCTGGACTGGCTTGGAACAAAGGAAGCAGCAGGAGGTGCTGAAGAAAGGCAGGCACTTGTGGCCACCATTCAGGGCTGGAAGGAAGCACTTTAGTGTCTGCTGAGGACATGGCTCGCTTCACAAGCTCAGGCTTTGCTGCCGGAAGATCCTGCTTTGCTCTTGCTGGAGCCCATTCCCTATCACCAATGCATGGGCTTCCATCGCCCCTGGATCAAGTCTGGTGGACCTGTGGGCAACAAGTCTGTCCCGTGTGCATCTGACAGCAGAAAAGAGCAGGACATGGCTGCTTCCAGCACTTGTCTTGGCTGCTCCTTCAGGGGCCTGGCAGCATCATCAGAGACACAGAACAGCTTCTCCTCCCACAGTTATCCCTACCCTCTGCACTTCCCCGGGTGCCTTCCTTGTGTTCACCAGGGACCTCCCTCTTTGTGGCCGTCCATTGCCGTGCTCAGCAGGCAGCCAGTTGTGTTTGCACGGGAGCTGCCACAGGATGACACACAGTACGTGGACAGTTGAATAGCAGAGGCTGGGCCAATTCTTTTTCTTTCAGAGTGCAAGACAGACAGAAAAGCACAAGGAAACATTACAGGGTTTTGGAGGAGTCTCTTTGTCCTGTGAAATTCTCTAGCTGCTGGTCTTTCTGTGCTACCGCTAATCCCTTCCTTGAAAAAATCATTCCAGGAAGGAGCAACATCATCTGACACGTACCAAGTGTTGCCACCAGTTGCTCCAGGTGCTCCTCCCAAGAGGCCCTGTAGGATGGAGCACAGCCCCCAGTGCACGTCGGCTTTGGCTGCCCTCTGGCAGAGAAGCCCTCTCGAGGCACAGGTCTCTGGGGCAGGAGATGGGCACCAGCGCTGCCAGGGCTCGGGGGGACTCTGCTTTGGCAGGGACTCTGCCACACCTGCTGATGTCAGTGCTCCCTGGGCCCCAGGGCTCAGAGCAGCATTTGTGCCCTGGCTCACACGTTCCTTGTCTCTGTCACACGGCCGCGCTCAGCGTGGCCACCATGCGGGACGTGTCCCGAGGAGGCCGTGCCAGCTCCTGTGGAAGGCCCCGTGCCCTTCCCGCCACGGCTGGGTCAGCAGCCACGGGGGCTCCTGCTGCCCTTTGCTTATGGTTTGAGCCGTTCCTAAAGATCCTGTCGGGCTACCTGAGACACTTGGGGCAAGGCATTCCTTCCAACCTGGGCCACTTTGGGGGGGCAGGGGGCGGCCCCAGGGCAGGTGGCAGGGTGTGCAAGGGCCCTTTGTGACACGGTGCCGCATGGTCACCATTCCATGGAACGGGACCTTTGTGACATGCAGTGACCTAGGTGTTGGCAGCGAGGTGGCCACCACACAGTGCTCGGTGCACGCGACGGGACTGCACGGGACAGAGCTCAGTGCCCTCGTTCCTTGCTGACCCGCAGCTTTCCCGAGGCGTTACTCCTGCAGGTGACCTCGTGGCCAGACCACAGCACTTGGTGACCTCTGGCCTTGCCGAGGCTTCTCTTCTGCAGGTGCCCTTGAGGGCAGACCGTGGCGTTCGCTGAGCACGGTCCTTGACGAGAAGTCTGCACAGTCTTTGTGGCTGGAGCCCTCGAGACCAGAGTGCAGGACTTGCTCTCCTGTAGCCTTGCCAAGACTCCACTCTTGCAGGTGCCTTCAAGGCACGGCTCCAGCACTTGCTGACTCCGACCTTTTCCCAGCCAACTTCACTGCAAGTAGTCATGAAACCAGGCAGTGACATAGAGCAGAGACCTGTGAGCGTGCCCAAGCTGGCCTGGGCGAAGGAGGAGCAAGAAGGCCCTGGAACTGCTCCAGCACAGCAGCCTGAAGAGGTGAAACAATTCCAGCTACTGCAGAAGGGTGAGTAGCAGAGCTGGGCTGCAGACCTGGTGCCAGCAGCAAATATGGCCCCATTCCATCCCATCCCATCCCATCCCATCCCATCCCATCCCATCCCATCCCATCCCATCCCATCCCATCCCATCCCATCCCATCCCATCCCATCCCATCCCCTGGGGTCATGCCCATAGACAGGACAGAGCAGTGGCCGGGGCCGACACCCCACAGCCGCGCTCCATGCCCTGGGCCGTGGCGGGGCTGTCCCTGCCTGGGCAGCGCAGGGCTGGCCTTGTGTTCTCCGGCCTCTCCCGCAGCCCCTCAGCTCGGCCTGCGCTCGCTCTTTGCCAGGTGCAGCCGTGCGGCGCACACAAGAGCAGCAACGCACCCGTGGCCGCTTCCGCAGGACAGCGCAGGTACCTGCAGCCATCCCCGGCCGGGCTGGGCCTCTTGTCACTGCTCAGCCCAGCACCGTGCTCGCAGCACTCCATGCAACATCCCTGGCTTCTTGCCCTTCTGCTACAGATGGTTGGCAAATTCATCAAGAGGATTCGGGAGGAAGAGACCAGCGGCATGGGCAGCGTGCTCAGAGCGTACCCTCCCATCCTCAAAACCAAGACCAGTGCTGCCCTGCTGGATATGCTTGTGGAGGAGGGGCCTTCCACTCCTAAGCAAGTAAGCAGCCTGTGGCCTGGCTTCCATCCTCCCAGCAATTGCTTGGCCTCCCAAGCCACACCTGCTGCTCACTGGAAGCCTTGAGGCCATGGCGGTGTGGTGGCAAGGGAAGCACTTTTCTGGGGCAGCTGGGCACATGACTCCCTCTGGCAGCTTTCCAAGCCTCCCCTGCCTTCTCCAGGTGCCCGCCATGGTCAGGTACATCCACCAGTGGCTCGCGGCCAATGAGTTTCCTGACTACAACCTGTACAGGCCCCTTCTGGATCTGACAGAGGCACAGCCCGCTGATGTGGTGATGGCTCTCCTGCGTGTGGCCCCATCATGTGACAGGTACGGCGCCCACGTGCCCACAAGGCTCAGGCCTCAGCAGCCTGTCAGCCTGTACAGCCTGTCCCAGGTGTCTGACACACAGAGAATTCCAGGGCCCTCTGGCTCCTCCCTTTGCCCTCCCTGGCATGTCAGCCCCCAGTGTGCTGCCATGCTCCCTCCCTGCTCCTCAGGGGCCGGTCCCCACAGGGCTGGGCTGCCTGTGTGCTGAGGGACAGGGGGCAGAGGCAGGGCTGGCAGCCAGCTCAGCTCCCCGCTGCGGCCCAGGCCACAATGCTGTGTCCCAGACCCCCCTGAGACAGAGCTTTCACCCCACAGAGCTGCTACCACCATGTGGAAGACCATCATGTGCTCGTGCAGGGCTGCAGAGCCGGCCATGCTCATACTCCTTGACGTGCTGGCCAGCTGGCCAGAGCACAGCGCGTGCACCTCCGATGGGGACCACACGGCTGTCCTTGCCCTGGCTGTGAGTTTCTGCAACTGGCCTTTGCTCACCCCAAGCTCACCTCTCCATCAGCTCTCCATCCTCCCTCCACCCCTGTGTCTCCCTGCCTCAGGCATTGGGCAGAAACCCGGCCTAGGGGCAGCTTCAGAGGCACCAGGCCCGCTGCTCCCCCTGCGTCTCCGCTGGCCTCTCCTTCCCACGCCCGAGCTCAGCCACACTGACACCTCAGCACTGAGCTCGGGCTGCTCTGTCCTTTGCAGGCAACTGTGGTGATGTGGAAGATGCTCCAGATGCCCTGTGTCCCACATGTGGTGACCGTGCATTTCCCCCGCCTCTTTGTGATCCTGCTCTTCCAAGTGCTCTTCAGCACCTTGGATATGCCAGAGGCGGCCGATACCTTCTGGGAGGGATGCCAGCAGCAACACGGCCTTGCCACCGACCCCAACAGGTGCTCCATGCAAGCCCTCCTATCCCTGCCACGTGCCCAGGGCAGGTGCCAGTGCCCCCAGCGTGACCTGGGCTTTGCTCTGCACACAGCTTTGCAGAGCAGACCCTGAAGGCCCTGCTCTGCCGACTGCACTATGAGGATGTGGTGGCGGCAATGGAAGACAAGCGTGGCTGGGACACGCTGCTCTGTGCTGACACCCACCACTGTGCTGTGGGCATGCTGGCCAGGTGAGACCCCCTGCTCCCCAGCTGGCCCCGGCATTTGTGCCCTGCGCCCGGGATGCCCCACACAGTCCCTGTGCTCCTGGGCCACAAGGCCTTGTCACCAAGGGACGGCCAAGGAGACTGCAAAAGCCTGGGAGAGGAGCGTGCCCAAGAGCAGCCCCCTGCCAGAGGGCCCGGCTCCCCCTTGCAGGGTGCTGGAGAAAAGCCAGAACTCTTTCAGTCAGTCATGGCAGAGGTTTACCCCTGCTGCCTCAGTGTTTTGCTTTCTATTTCCTCCTCTCAGAGAAATGCACCACGCATCCCAAGGCCTGTGTTCGGCGATTGCATTCCACCTGCTCGGGCTGCTCAGCAAAGACATGCCATCCCGGGATCTGGCCGCCATGGCATTCCTTGTGGAGGTGAGCCTGAAGGCCAGCGCTGCCTGGCTGAGCTGCCTCCCGCCTCGCTGCCCTCTCGTGGCCGCAGCTGCCCGGGACGCTGCCCGCGGCCTGTGCTGCTGCCTGGGCCCGGCCCTGTGCGGCTCCCCCGTCACCGGCCTCGTGCCTCTCAGATCCTGGACTGCCTGGACTTGAGTGAATGCCGTGACAGCGTCCTGGAGGTCATGTCCAAGAACCTGCAGAGCGAGTGCAGGGAGATGCGTCGCTTGGCCCTCAGAGGCCTCCTGGTGCTCGGCACCAGTGTCTCGGTGAGAAGAGGGCAGCGGCTGAAGCCATGCTGCCAGCGTGGGGCTGGGCAAGGCAGTCGCTTGGCCTTGGCTGGCCTTTGGGCGCTGAGGCGGCTGCTCCCAGCTCTCCTGCCTCCCGCTCCAGCTGCCCGACTGCTTTGGCACGGCCCTTTGGCCTTTGGGCCCTGTGGCAGCAGGACGGCGTTTCACACACTTGTGTTCCACGCAGGCCGTAAGAATGTGGAGCCTGCATGAAAGGCTGGTGGAGCTCCTGCAGGAGAATGACAGCGAGATGCTTAGGATGACCATGGTTCTCCTCAGCGGTTTGTTCCTGTGCAATGGCGCTCCCATAGCCAGTCCCCTCGCCCTGCAGCTGGCTGGGGCGCTCCTGCCGCTCTTTGACAACGTAAGGCTCTGCGCCTCCAGCCACGGCCACCGGCTGCTGCCCGCAAACTTTGTGCCCTGTGCATTTTCAGGCCTGTGCCCAGGCGGGCGTGAAGCAGCCCATGACGAGGTCTCCCTTCCTTTCATACAGGATGACAGCCAGGTGCAGCTGTGCTCCATGTTCATCTTCCGAGAGTTGCTGCATTTTTTACCGGAAGGGGACAAAAAGGCCCTGAAGGCACACGTGCGCCTGAGCCTGCTCCCACTCTCCTTCCACTGCCATGACGAGAACCAGCGCGTGGCAGAGGTGAGGACTCAGCGGCTGCCACTGGCCCCCTGGCAGGGGGCTCGGCTGCCTCCTGCTCTGGCGCCTCGTGGGCTGCAGCCTCCTCCTGGCCTTGGTAGAGGGACCAGTGCGGGACCTGTGCCCTGGGCTGTGGTGCCATCTCGGCGTCTCTGCTGCTCTCCAGGCCTCCCGGGAAACACTGCATTGTTCAGCCACATTCCTGCACAGGAAGGATCTCCAACACATGCTGCGGCTGGATCAGACCTGGAGGTTCGGTGAGGCGCTGGTAAGGACGGCCGGCAAGCCCCAGCCTCAGGCTGGAGAAGCCCCCTGGCGGCGCTGCTAAGTGGGTGCGGCTGGCAGCTGCGTCCCTGCCCAGCGCTTCAGTCAGGGCCGCCTCCCTGCGCCCCACACGCCGCTGCCTTCCCCGGGCAGCGCGGGCTCTGCTCCAGGATCCTGTGGCCCCGAACCGGCTGGGCTGCGGGCGGCACCGTGGCTTCCCGGGCAGCAGCCGCCCCGCTGCCCCCGTCAGAGCCCGGCGCCGGCGGCTGCTGCCCGTCTGGCAGGGCTCTGCGGGCAGGGGAGGCCAGTGCTGGCCGCACGGAGCGCCCGGCCCAGGGGCTGAGCCTGCACCAAGTGCACCCTCCTGCCTCTCTCTCCAGCTGGCAGAGGACAGGAGCCGAGCGGCCGAGCACGTGCGCCACGCCCTGAAGTACCTGGAGAGCCCACAGGAGTCCCTGCGACAGGCGGCCATCAGGTTCATCGGTGAGCCACCAGCCCGGGCTGCGCTTCCCCTCCCCGGCCCGGAGCAGCTCGGCCCCGGCCCCGGCTGCTGCCCCGGCAGCGCCATCCGGGCCCGGCGCCGTGGAGCCCCGCCTGCCCTCGGCGCTGCTGCCGCCCTCTCGCAGCCGTGCCCTTGGGCGGCAGCGAGCGGCAAGGGCCCGGCCCGAGCCCTGCCGGGGCCAGGAGGCCGTGTGGCCACAGGGCTGGCAGCGCCGCTGGGCTGGCAGGGAGCTGTGCCGCTGGCGCCCTGACAGCCTCTGTCTTCTCAGGGATGGCCGGGCAGCACCTCAGAGGCCGCAAGCGAGAGCTCCGCCACATCTGTCAGGGTGAGTGAGGCCAGAGGGCTGCCAGCCCCGGCTGCCGGGGGCAGCTGCAATCCCTGCCCTGCTGCCCAGGGCTCTGCTCCCTGTGCGCAGCAGGGCTGCCGTGGCCAGAGCAGGCACTCCCATTTCAGGCCCACGAGGGGCAACAGTGTCCGGCAGCTTCGGGCTGATCCCCTTGCTCCCTGCTCCCTCCTGGCCATGGCCAGAGCCGGCTGGCATGGCCCTGCCTCGGGGGTCTGCTCGGCTCCCCAGAGATCCGGGATCTGACCGTGCCTCTGTTCCTCTCTCTCGCAGCCCTTGAAGACAAGGTAGAGGACATCAGCCCTGCCACCAGCAGCCTGGCTCTCGAAACAGCCTTTGTCCTCCGCGCTGTGGAGAGAGCTCCGGGCTCCATCTTGCAGAAGCTGCAACATCAGTTTCGCAGGGCCCGCAAGAAACGGCCTTGTCTCTGGGGCCACAGCTGGCTGTGCTGCTGGCGCTCGGAGGAGAGCTGATTTGAGAGGCTCTCAGTCTGCTGGGGCCTTCTTAGCCGGGGGGGGATTTTTCTTTTCTTTAAGATTGTTTTATCCCTTCTTTTTAGTTGTTCTTTAGGATATAAATATAGCATGTGTTCTAATACCCAGACTCCCGGGAGCTCTCTTTGGTACCCAGCGTCCGCAGGGCACGGGGGAAGAGGGGAAAACAGCTCCTTGTGCCAAGCGAGCAGCCCAGGTGTGCAGTGGGGAAGGGAAAATGGCCAGAAGCCCCTTGGCCTTTGCCGGTTCTGCTGAAGCCTTTGTGCTGGCCACAGAGCTGCTGGCCAGGGGCCGGAGCTGCAGGGATCGCTGCCGGCCTGGTGCCTGGAGATGGCCACAAGCCCTCCTGCCCAGCCAGCAAGGGCCATCTGTGTCCTCCTGCCCGTGTGTTGCTGGCTGCATTGCTGAGGCCTCTGAGGTGCCTCTCGATGCGGCTCCTCTGGAGTTCCCTCGGGGCTGCGCCGCTGCCGGGCACCTTGGCCGGGCTGGGGGAGACCCTGAGGGGACAACGAGGCAGTGGGAGGCCGTGAAGGGACGAGGTGCTGCACAGGCCCTAACGGGACAAGGCGCTGGGAAGGCACGAGGGCTCTATGAGAGGGAGTGGGTGGCAGGAGGCTCCAAGGGGACAGGAAGCCTGAGGGGCCGTGCTGCTGGCAAGCCCTGAGGAATTGGGTGTCAGCCTTGTTCCTGACAGCCGACTGCTCTGGCGCTTCCCCAGAGAGGCTCCCACGCCTGGGGCAGAAGCCCTGGAGGCTGGGCCTCAGCAGGAGGGTGGGGACACCCCGAGGTGCCCAGACTGGGCTGGCTGGGGACACGGAGGGCAAGGGGGCCCTGCCGGGGCACGGTCACTGGGTGCTGCCAGGGCAGTGGGCAGAGCAGGGCTGGCGGCCAGCCCGGGCCCCCGCGGCTGCCCAGGCCATGGTGCTGAGGATGAGGCCCTCCTCACACAGAGCTCTGGGCCCAAAGAGCTTCTGTCTCCGTGGCCAAGGCAGCGATGTCTCCTCGAGCAGGGCTGCTGAGTCGCTGCTGCCAAAGCGCCTCTGGACGCCACAGAAACAGCACCAGAGCGCGCACAGGAACAGCAGCACCCCGAATGCCGGCACCTGCTCCAGGAGGCGTCTGCAGCAGCCGCCATTCCAAAGAGGCCATACTGTGGGCACTGTTGCACGTGGTTTAGCAAAAGGCTTCAGCACACTCGGCCACAATGGCTTTCTCTTGGCTTGCCAGCCTCACAGCAATGCTTGGCAGCTGCCGCTGCAGCCTGTGCCCCTGACTGGCTACAATCACTGTGCTTGAGGGCACACTCGCCTTCCACTGGCGGGTGTCCCAAGGCAGCGGCGTTGATGCCATCGTGAGAGGCAGCACGAGTCCTGCGCTGCAGCTGCCATCCTTCTCCTCCGTGCAGGTGCCTTAAAAACACATGCATGAGCTTCCAACCTAATTCCTGGACTGGCTTGGAACAAAGGAAGCAGCAGGAGGTGCTGAAGAAAGGCAGGCACTTGTGGCCACCATTCAGGGCTGGAAGGAAGCACTTTAGTGTCTGCTGAGGACATGGCTCGCTTCACAAGCTCAGGCTTTGCTGCCGGAAGATCCTGCTTTGCTCTTGCTGGAGCCCATTCCCTATCACCAATGCATGGGCTTCCATCGCCCCTGGATCAAGTCTGGTGGACCTGTGGGCAACAAGTCTGTCCCGTGTGCATCTGACAGCAGAAAAGAGCAGGACATGGCTGCTTCCAGCACTTGTCTTGGCTGCTCCTTCAGGGGCCTGGCAGCATCATCAGAGACACAGAACAGCTTCTCCTCCCACAGTTATCCCTACCCTCTGCACTTCCCCGGGTGCCTTCCTTGTGTTCACCAGGGACCTCCCTCTTTGTGGCCGTCCATTGCCGTGCTCAGCAGGCAGCCAGTTGTGTTTGCACGGGAGCTGCCACAGGATGACACACAGTACGTGGACAGTTGAATAGCAGAGGCTGGGCCAATTCTTTTTCTTTCAGAGTGCAAGACAGACAGAAAAGCACAAGGAAACATTACAGGGTTTTGGAGGAGTCTCTTTGTCCTGTGAAATTCTCTAGCTGCTGGTCTTTCTGTGCTACCGCTAATCCCTTCCTTGAAAAAATCATTCCAGGAAGGAGCAACATCATCTGACACGTACCAAGTGTTGCCACCAGTTGCTCCAGGTGCTCCTCCCAAGAGGCCCTGTAGGATGGAGCACAGCCCCCAGTGCACGTCGGCTTTGGCTGCCCTCTGGCAGAGAAGCCCTCTCGAGGCACAGGTCTCTGGGGCAGGAGATGGGCACCAGCGCTGCCAGGGCTCGGGGGGACTCTGCTTTGGCAGGGACTCTGCCACACCTGCTGATGTCAGTGCTCCCTGGGCCCCAGGGCTCAGAGCAGCATTTGTGCCCTGGCTCACACGTTCCTTGTCTCTGTCACACGGCCGCGCTCAGCGTGGCCACCATGCGGGACGTGTCCCGAGGAGGCCGTGCCAGCTCCTGTGGAAGGCCCCGTGCCCTTCCCGCCACGGCTGGGTCAGCAGCCACGGGGGCTCCTGCTGCCCTTTGCTTATGGTTTGAGCCGTTCCTAAAGATCCTGTCGGGCTACCTGAGACACTTGGGGCAAGGCATTCCTTCCAACCTGGGCCACTTTGGGGGGGCAGGGGGCGGCCCCAGGGCAGGTGGCAGGGTGTGCAAGGGCCCTTTGTGACACGGTGCCGCATGGTCACCATTCCATGGAACGGGACCTTTGTGACATGCAGTGACCTAGGTGTTGGCAGCGAGGTGGCCACCACACAGTGCTCGGTGCACGCGACGGGACTGCACGGGACAGAGCTCAGTGCCCTCGTTCCTTGCTGACCCGCAGCTTTCCCGAGGCGTTACTCCTGCAGGTGACCTCGTGGCCAGACCACAGCACTTGGTGACCTCTGGCCTTGCCGAGGCTTCTCTTCTGCAGGTGCCCTTGAGGGCAGACCGTGGCGTTCGCTGAGCACGGTCCTTGACGAGAAGTCTGCACAGTCTTTGTGGCTGGAGCCCTCGAGACCAGAGTGCAGGACTTGCTCTCCTGTAGCCTTGCCAAGACTCCACTCTTGCAGGTGCCTTCAAGGCACAGCTCCAGCACTTGCTGACTCCGACCTTTTCCCAGCCAACTTCACTGCAAGTAGTCATGAAACCAGGCAGTGACATAGAGCAGAGACCTGTGAGCGTGCCCAAGCTGGCCTGGGCGAAGGAGGAGCAAGAAGGCCCTGGAACTGCTCCAGCACAGCAGCCTGAAGAGGTGAAACAATTCCAGCTACTGCAGAAGGGTGAGTAGCAGAGCTGGGCTGCAGACCTGGTGCCAGCAGCAAATATGGCCCCATTCCATCCCATCCCATCCCATCCCATCCCATCCCATCCCATCCCATCCCATCCCATCCCATCCCATCCCATCCCATCCCATCCCCTGGGGTCATGCCCATAGACAGGACAGAGCAGTGGCCGGGGCCGACACCCCACAGCCGCGCTCCATGCCCTGGGCCGTGGCGGGGCTGTCCCTGCCTGGGCAGCGCAGGGCTGGCCTTGTGTTCTCCGGCCTCTCCCGCAGCCCCTCAGCTCGGCCTGCGCTCGCTCTTTGCCAGGTGCAGCCGTGTGGCGCACACAAGAGCAGCAACGCACCCGTGGCCGCTTCCGCAGGACAGCGCAGGTACCTGCAGCCATCCCCGGCCGGGCTGGGCCTCTTGTCACTGCTCAGCCCAGCACCGTGCTCGCAGCACTCCATGCAACATCCCTGGCTTCTTGCCCTTCTGCTACAGATGGTTGGCAAATTCATCAAGAGGATTCGGGAGGAAGAGACCAGCGGCATGGGCAGCGTGCTCAGAGCGTACCCTCCCATCCTCAAAACCAAGACCAGTGCTGCCCTGCTGGATATGCTTGTGGAGGAGGGGCCTTCCACTCCTAAGCAAGTAAGCAGCCTGTGGCCTGGCTTCCATCCTCCCAGCAATTGCTTGGCCTCCCAAGCCACACCTGCTGCTCACTGGAAGCCTTGAGGCCATGGCGGTGTGGTGGCAAGGGAAGCACTTTTCTGGGGCAGCTGGGCACATGACTCCCTCTGGCAGCTTTCCAAGCCTCCCCTGCCTTCTCCAGGTGCCCGCCATGGTCAGGTACATCCACCAGTGGCTCGCGGCCAATGAGTTTCCTGACTACAACCTGTACAGGCCCCTTCTGGATCTGACAGAGGCACAGCCCGCTGATGTGGTGATGGCTCTCCTGCGTGTGGCCCCATCATGTGACAGGTACGGCGCCCACGTGCCCACAAGGCTCAGGCCTCAGCAGCCTGTCAGCCTGTACAGCCTGTCCCAGGTGTCTGACACACAGAGAATTCCAGGGCCCTCTGGCTCCTCCCTTTGCCCTCCCTGGCATGTCAGCCCCCAGTGTGCTGCCATGCTCCCTCCCTGCTCCTCAGGGGCCGGTCCCCACAGGGCTGGGCTGCCTGTGTGCTGAGGGACAGGGGGCAGAGGCAGGGCTGGCAGCCAGCTCAGCTCCCCGCTGCGGCCCAGGCCACAATGCTGTGTCCCAGACCCCCCTGAGACAGAGCTTTCACCCCACAGAGCTGCTACCACCATGTGGAAGACCATCATGTGCTCGTGCAGGGCTGCAGAGCCGGCCATGCTCATACTCCTTGACGTGCTGGCCAGCTGGCCAGAGCACAGCGCGTGCACCTCCGATGGGGACCACACGGCTGTCCTTGCCCTGGCTGTGAGTTTCTGCAACTGGCCTTTGCTCACCCCAAGCTCACCTCTCCATCAGCTCTCCATCCTCCCTCCACCCCTGTGTCTCCCTGCCTCAGGCATTGGGCAGAAACCCGGCCTAGGGGCAGCTTCAGAGGCACCAGGCCCGCTGCTCCCCCTGCGTCTCCGCTGGCCTCTCCTTCCCACGCCCGAGCTCAGCCACACTGACACCTCAGCACTGAGCTCGGGCTGCTCTGTCCTTTGCAGGCAACTGTGGTGATGTGGAAGATGCTCCAGATGCCCTGTGTCCCACATGTGGTGACCGTGCATTTCCCCCGCCTCTTTGTGATCCTGCTCTTCCAAGTGCTCTTCAGCACCTTGGATATGCCAGAGGCGGCCGATACCTTCTGGGAGGGATGCCAGCAGCAACACGGCCTTGCCACCGACCCCAACAGGTGCTCCATGCAAGCCCTCCTATCCCTGCCACGTGCCCAGGGCAGGTGCCAGTGCCCCCAGCGTGACCTGGGCTTTGCTCTGCACACAGCTTTGCAGAGCAGACCCTGAAGGCCCTGCTCTGCCGACTGCACTATGAGGATGTGGTGGCGGCAATGGAAGACAAGCGTGGCTGGGACACGCTGCTCTGTGCTGACACCCACCACTGTGCTGTGGGCATGCTGGCCAGGTGAGACCCCCTGCTCCCCAGCTGGCCCCGGCATTTGTGCCCTGCGCCCGGGATGCCCCACACAGTCCCTGTGCTCCTGGGCCACAAGGCCTTGTCACCAAGGGACGGCCAAGGAGACTGCAAAAGCCTGGGAGAGGAGCGTGCCCAAGAGCAGCCCCCTGCCAGAGGGCCCGGCTCCCCCTTGCAGGGTGCTGGAGAAAAGCCAGAACTCTTTCAGTCAGTCATGGCAGAGGTTTACCCCTGCTGCCTCAGTGTTTTGCTTTCTATTTCCTCCTCTCAGAGAAATGCACCACGCATCCCAAGGCCTGTGTTCGGCGATTGCATTCCACCTGCTCGGGCTGCTCAGCAAAGACATGCCATCCCGGGATCTGGCCGCCATGGCGTTCCTTGTGGAGGTGAGCCTGAAGGCCAGCGCTGCCTGGCTGAGCTGCCTCCCGCCTCGCTGCCCTCTCGTGGCCGCAGCTGCCCGGGACGCTGCCCGCGGCCTGTGCTGCTGCCTGGGCCCGGCCCTGTGCGGCTCCCCCGTCACCGGCCTCGTGCCTCTCAGATCCTGGACTGCCTGGACTTGAGTGAATGCCGTGACAGCGTCCTGGAGGTCATGTCCAAGAACCTGCAGAGCGAGTGCAGGGAGATGCGTCGCTTGGCCCTCAGAGGCCTCCTGGTGCTCGGCACCAGTGTCTCGGTGAGAAGAGGGCAGCGGCTGAAGCCATGCTGCCAGCGTGGGGCTGGGCAAGGCAGTCGCTTGGCCTTGGCTGGCCTTTGGGCGCTGAGGCGGCTGCTCCCAGCTCTCCTGCCTCCCGCTCCAGCTGCCCGACTGCTTTGGCACGGCCCTTTGGCCTTTGGGCCCTGTGGCAGCAGGACGGCGTTTCACACACTTGTGTTCCACGCAGGCCGTAAGAATGTGGAGCCTGCATGAAAGGCTGGTGGAGCTCCTGCAGGAGAATGACAGCGAGATGCTTAGGATGACCATGGTTCTCCTCAGCGGTTTGTTCCTGTGCAATGGCGCTCCCATAGCCAGTCCCCTCGCCCTGCAGCTGGCTGGGGCGCTCCTGCCGCTCTTTGACAACGTAAGGCTCTGCGCCTCCAGCCACGGCCACCGGCTGCTGCCCGCAAACTTTGTGCCCTGTGCATTTTCAGGCCTGTGCCCAGGCGGGCGTGAAGCAGCCGATGACGAGGTCTCCCTTCCTTTCATACAGCATGACAGCCAGGTGCAGCTGTGCTCCATGTTCATCTTCCGAGAGTTGCTGCATTTTTTACCGGAAGGGGACAAAAAGGCCCTGAAGGCACACGTGCGCCTGAGCCTGCTCCCACTCTCCTTCCACTGCCATGACGAGAACCAGCGCGTGGCAGAGGTGAGGACTCAGCGGCTGCCACTGGCCCCCTGGCAGGGGGCTCGGCTGCCTCCTGCTCTGGCGCCTCGTGGGCTGCAGCCTCCTCCTGGCCTTGGTAGAGGGACCAGTGCGGGACCTGTGCCCTGGGCTGTGGTGCCATCTCGGCGTCTCTGCTGCTCTCCAGGCCTCCCGGGAAACACTGCATTGTTCAGCCACATTCCTGCACAGGAAGGATCTCCAACACATGCTGCGGCTGGATCAGACCTGGAGGTTCGGTGAGGCGCTGGTAAGGACGGCCGGCAAGCCCCAGCCTCAGGCTGGAGAAGCCCCCTGGCGGCGCTGCTAAGTGGGTGCGGCTGGCAGCTGCGTCCCTGCCCAGCGCTTCAGTCAGGGCCGCCTCCCTGCGCCCCACACGCCGCTGCCTTCCCCGGGCAGCGCGGGCTCTGCTCCAGGATCCTGTGGCCCCGAACCGGCTGGGCTGCGGGCGGCACCGTGGCTTCCCGGGCAGCAGCCGCCCCGCTGCCCCCGTCAGAGCCCGGCGCCGGCGGCTGCTGCCCGTCTGGCAGGGCTCTGCGGGCAGGGGAGGCCAGTGCTGGCCGCACGGAGCGCCCGGCCCAGGGGCTGAGCCTGCACCAAGTGCACCCTCCTGCCTCTCTCTCCAGCTGGCAGAGGACAGGAGCCGAGCGGCCGAGCACGTGCGCCACACCCTGAAGTACCTGGAGAGCCCACAGGAGTCCCTGCGACAGGCGGCCATCAGGTTCATCGGTGAGCCACCAGCCCGGGCTGCGCTTCCCCTCCCCGGCCCGGAGCAGCTCGGCCCCGGCCCCCGGCAGCGCCATCCGGGCCCGGCGCCGTGGAGCCCCGCCTGCCCTCGGCGCTGCTGCCGCCCTCTCGCAGCCGTGCCCTTGGGCGGCAGCGAGCGGCAAGGGCCCGGCCCGAGCCCTGCCGGGGCCAGGAGGCCGTGTGGCCACAGGGCTGGCAGCGCCGCTGGGCTGGCAGGGAGCTGTGCCGCTGGCGCCCTGACAGCCTCTGTCTTCTCAGGGATGGCCGGGCAGCACCTCAGAGGCCGCAAGCGAGAGCTCCGCCACATCTGTCAGGGTGAGTGAGGCCAGAGGGCTGCCAGCCCCGGCTGCCGGGGGCAGCTGCAATCCCTGCCCTGCTGCCCAGGGCTCTGCTCCCTGTGCGCAGCAGGGCTGCCGTGGCCAGAGCAGGCACTCCCATTTCAGGCCCACGAGGGGCAACAGTGTCCGGCAGCTTCGGGCTGATCCCCTTGCTCCCTGCTCCCTCCTGGCCATGGCCAGAGCCGGCTGGCATGGCCCTGCCTCGGGGGTCTGCTCGGCTCCCCAGAGATCCGGGATCTGACCGTGCCTCTGTTCCTCTCTCTCGCAGCCCTTGAAGACAAGGTAGAGGACATCAGCCCTGCCACCAGCAGCCTGGCTCTCGAAACAGCCTTTGTCCTCCGCGCTGTGGAGAGAGCTCCGGGCTCCATCTTGCAGAAGCTGCAACATCAGTTTCGCAGGGCCCGCAAGAAACGGCCTTGTCTCTGGGGCCACAGCTGGCTGTGCTGCTGGCGCTCGGAGGAGAGCTGATTTGAGAGGCTCTCAGTCTGCTGGGGCCTTCTTAGCCGGGGGGGGATTTTTCTTTTCTTTAAGATTGTTTTATCCCTTCTTTTTAGTTGTTCTTTAGGATATAAATATAGCATGTGTTCTAATACCCAGACTCCCGGGAGCTCTCTTTGGTACCCAGCGTCCGCAGGGCACGGGGGAAGAGGGGAAAACAGCTCCTTGTGCCAAGCGAGCAGCCCAGGTGTGCAGTGGGGAAGGGAAAATGGCCAGAAGCCCCTTGGCCTTTGCCGGTTCTGCTGAAGCCTTTGTGCTGGCCACAGAGCTGCTGGCCAGGGGCCGGAGCTGCAGGGATCGCTGCCGGCCTGGTGCCTGGAGATGGCCACAAGCCCTCCTGCCCAGCCAGCAAGGGCCATCTGTGTCCTCCTGCCCGTGTGTTGCTGGCTGCATTGCTGAGGCCTCTGAGGTGCCTCTCGATGCGGCTCCTCTGGAGTTCCCTCGGGGCTGCGCCGCTGCCGGGCACCTTGGCCGGGCTGGGGGAGACCCTGAGGGGACAACGAGGCAGTGGGAGGCCGTGAAGGGACGAGGTGCTGCACAGGCCCTAACGGGACAAGGCGCTGGGAAGGCACGAGGGCTCTATGAGAGGGAGTGGGTGGCAGGAGGCTCCAAGGGGACAGGAAGCCTGAGGGGCCGTGCTGCTGGCAAGCCCTGAGGAATTGGGTGTCAGCCTTGTTCCTGACAGCCGACTGCTCTGGCGCTTCCCCAGAGAGGCTCCCACGCCTGGGGCAGAAGCCCTGGAGGCTGGGCCTCAGCAGGAGGGTGGGGACACCCCGAGGTGCCCAGACTGGGCTGGCTGGGGACACGGAGGGCAAGGGGGCCCTGCCGGGGCACGGTCACTGGGTGCTGCCAGGGCAGTGGGCAGAGCAGGGCTGGCGGCCAGCCCGGGCCCCCGCGGCTGCCCAGGCCATGGTGCTGAGGATGAGGCCCTCCTCACACAGAGCTCTGGGCCCAAAGAGCTTCTGTCTCCGTGGCCAAGGCAGCGATGTCTCCTCGAGCAGGGCTGCTGAGTCGCTGCTGCCAAAGCGCCTCTGGACGCCACAGAAACAGCACCAGAGCGCACACAGGAACAGCAGCACCCCGAACGCCGGCACCTGCTCCAGGAGGCGTCTGCAGCAGCCGCCATTCCAAAGAGGCCATACTGTGGGCACTGTTGCACGTGGTTTAGCAAAAGGCTTCAGCACACTCGGCCACAATGGCTTTCTCTTGGCTTGCCAGCCTCACAGCAATGCTTGGCAGCTGCCGCTGCAGCCTGTGCCCCTGACTGGCTACAATCACTGTGCTTGAGGGCACACTCGCCTTCCACTGGCGGGTGTCCCAAGGCAGCGGCGTTGATGCCATCGTGAGAGGCAGCACGAGTCCTGCGCTGCAGCTGCCATCCTTCTCCTCCGTGCAGGTGCCTTAAAAACACATGCATGAGCTTCCAACCTAATTCCTGGACTGGCTTGGAACAAAGGAAGCAGCAGGAGGTGCTGAAGAAAGGCAGGCACTTGTGGCCACCATTCAGGGCTGGAAGGAAGCACTTTAGTGTCTGCTGAGGACATGGCTCGCTTCACAAGCTCAGGCTTTGCTGCCGGAAGATCCTGCTTTGCTCTTGCTGGAGCCCATTCCCTATCACCAATGCATGGGCTTCCATCGCCCCTGGATCAAGTCTGGTGGACCTGTGGGCAACAAGTCTGTCCCGTGTGCATCTGACAGCAGAAAAGAGCAGGACATGGCTGCTTCCAGCACTTGTCTTGGCTGCTCCTTCAGGGGCCTGGCAGCATCATCAGAGACACAGAACAGCTTCTCCTCCCACAGTTATCCCTACCCTCTGCACTTCCCCGGGTGCCTTCCTTGTGTTCACCAGGGACCTCCCTCTTTGTGGCCGTCCATTGCCGTGCTCAGCAGGCAGCCAGTTGTGTTTGCACGGGAGCTGCCACAGGATGACACACAGTACGTGGACAGTTGAATAGCAGAGGCTGGGCCAATTCTTTTTCTTTCAGAGTGCAAGACAGACAGAAAAGCACAAGGAAACATTACAGGGTTTTGGAGGAGTCTCTTTGTCCTGTGAAATTCTCTAGCTGCTGGTCTTTCTGTGCTACCGCTAATCCCTTCCTTGAAAAAATCATTCCAGGAAGGAGCAACATCATCTGACACGTACCAAGTGTTGCCACCAGTTGCTCCAGGTGCTCCTCCCAAGAGGCCCTGTAGGATGGAGCACAGCCCCCAGTGCACGTCGGCTTTGGCTGCCCTCTGGCAGAGAAGCCCTCTCGAGGCACAGGTCTCTGGGGCAGGAGATGGGCACCAGCGCTGCCAGGGCTCGGGGGGACTCTGCTTTGGCAGGGACTCTGCCACACCTGCTGATGTCAGTGCTCCCTGGGCCCCAGGGCTCAGAGCAGCATTTGTGCCCTGGCTCACACGTTCCTTGTCTCTGTCACACGGCCGCGCTCAGCGTGGCCACCATGCGGGACGTGTCCCGAGGAGGCCGTGCCAGCTCCTGTGGAAGGCCCCGTGCCCTTCCCGCCACGGCTGGGTCAGCAGCCACGGGGGCTCCTGCTGCCCTTTGCTTATGGTTTGAGCCGTTCCTAAAGATCCTGTCGGGCTACCTGAGACACTTGGGGCAAGGCATTCCTTCCAACCTGGGCCACTTTGGGGGGGCAGGGGGCGGCCCCAGGGCAGGTGGCAGGGTGTGCAAGGGCCCTTTGTGACACGGTGCCGCATGGTCACCATTCCATGGAACGGGACCTTTGTGACATGCAGTGACCTAGGTGTTGGCAGCGAGGTGGCCACCACACAGTGCTCGGTGCACGCGACGGGACTGCACGGGACAGAGCTCAGTGCCCTCGTTCCTTGCTGACCCGCAGCTTTCCCGAGGCGTTACTCCTGCAGGTGACCTCGTGGCCAGACCACAGCACTTGGTGACCTCTGGCCTTGCCGAGGCTTCTCTTCTGCAGGTGCCCTTGAGGGCAGACCGTGGCGTTCGCTGAGCACGGTCCTTGACGAGAAGTCTGCACAGTCTTTGTGGCTGGAGCCCTCGAGACCAGAGTGCAGGACTTGCTCTCCTGTAGCCTTGCCAAGACTCCACTCTTGCAGGTGCCTTCAAGGCACGGCTCCAGCACTTGCTGACTCCGACCTTTTCCCAGCCAACTTCACTGCAAGTAGTCATGAAACCAGGCAGTGACATAGAGCAGAGACCTGTGAGCGTGCCCAAGCTGGCCTGGGCGAAGGAGGAGCAAGAAGGCCCTGGAACTGCTCCAGCACAGCAGCCTGAAGAGGTGAAACAATTCCAGCTACTGCAGAAGGGTGAGTAGCAGAGCTGGGCTGCAGACCTGGTGCCAGCAGCAAATATGGCCCCATTCCATCCCATCCCATCCCATCCCATCCCATCCCATCCCATCCCCTGGGGTCATGCCCATAGACAGGACAGAGCAGTGGCCGGGGCCGACACCCCACAGCCGCGCTCCATGCCCTGGGCCGTGGCGGGGCTGTCCCTGCCTGGGCAGCGCAGGGCTGGCCTTGTGTTCTCCGGCCTCTCCCGCAGCCCCTCAGCTCGGCCTGCGCTCGCTCTTTGCCAGGTGCAGCCGTGCGGCGCACACAAGAGCAGCAACGCACCCGTGGCCGCTTCCGCAGGACAGCGCAGGTACCTGCAGCCATCCCCGGCCGGGCTGGGCCTCTTGTCACTGCTCAGCCCAGCACCGTGCTCGCAGCACTCCATGCAACATCCCTGGCTTCTTGCCCTTCTGCTACAGATGGTTGGCAAATTCATCAAGAGGATTCGGGAGGAAGAGACCAGCGGCATGGGCAGCGTGCTCAGAGAGTACCCTCCCATCCTCAAAACCAAGACCAGTGCTGCCCTGCTGGATATGCTTGTGGAGGAGGGGCCTTCCACTCCTAAGCAAGTAAGCAGCCTGTGGCCTGGCTTCCATCCTCCCAGCAATTGCTTGGCCTCCCAAGCCACACCTGCTGCTCACTGGAAGCCTTGAGGCCATGGCGGTGTGGTGGCAAGGGAAGCACTTTTCTGGGGCAGCTGGGCACATGACTCCCTCTGGCAGCTTTCCAAGCCTCCCCTGCCTTCTCCAGGTGCCCGCCATGGTCAGGTACATCCACCAGTGGCTCGCGGCCAACGAGTTTCCTGACTACAACCTGTACAGGCCCCTTCTGGATCTGACAGAGGCACAGCCCGCTGATGTGGTGATGGCTCTCCTGCGTGTGGCCCCATCATGTGACAGGTACGGCGCCCACGTGCCCACAAGGCTCAGGCCTCAGCAGCCTGTCAGCCTGTACAGCCTGTCCCAGGTGTCTGACACACAGAGAATTCCAGGGCCCTCTGGCTCCTCCCTTTGCCCTCCCTGGCATGTCAGCCCCCAGTGTGCTGCCATGCTCCCTCCCTGCTCCTCAGGGGCCGGTCCCCACAGGGCTGGGCTGCCTGTGTGCTGAGGGGACAGGGGGCAGAGGCAGGGCTGGCAGCCAGCTCAGCTCCCCGCTGCGGCCCAGGCCACAATGCTGTGTCCCAGACCCCCCTGAGACAGAGCTTTCACCCCACAGAGCTGCTACCACCATGTGGAAGACCATCATGTGCTCGTGCAGGGCTGCAGAGCCGGCCATGCTCATACTCCTTGACGTGCTGGCCAGCTGGCCAGAGCACAGCGCGTGCACCTCCGATGGGGACCACACGGCTGTCCTTGCCCTGGCTGTGAGTTTCTGCAACTGGCCTTTGCTCACCCCAAGCTCACCTCTCCATCAGCTCTCCATCCTCCCTCCACCCCTGTGTCTCCCTGCCTCAGGCATTGGGCAGAAACCCGGCCTAGGGGCAGCTTCAGAGGCACCAGGCCCGCTGCTCCCCCTGCGTCTCCGCTGGCCTCTCCTTCCCACGCCCGAGCTCAGCCACACTGACACCTCAGCACTGAGCTCGGGCTGCTCTGTCCTTTGCAGGCAACTGTGGTGATGTGGAAGATGCTCCAGATGCCCTGTGTCCCACATGTGGTGACCGTGCATTTCCCCCGCCTCTTTGTGATCCTGCTCTTCCAAGTGCTCTTCAGCACCTTGGATATGCCAGAGGCGGCCGATACCTTCTGGGAGGGATGCCAGCAGCAACACGGCCTTGCCACCGACCCCAACAGGTGCTCCATGCAAGCCCTCCTATCCCTGCCACGTGCCCAGGGCAGGTGCCAGTGCCCCCAGCGTGACCTGGGCTTTGCTCTGCACACAGCTTTGCAGAGCAGACCCTGAAGGCCCTGCTCTGCCGACTGCACTATGAGGATGTGGTGGCGGCAATGGAAGACAAGCGTGGCTGGGACACGCTGCTCTGTGCTGACACCCACCACTGTGCTGTGGGCATGCTGGCCAGGTGAGACCCCCTGCTCCCCAGCTGGCCCCGGCATTTGTGCCCTGCGCCCGGGATGCCCCACACAGTCCCTGTGCTCCTGGGCCACAAGGCCTTGTCACCAAGGGACGGCCAAGGAGACTGCAAAAGCCTGGGAGAGGAGCGTGCCCAAGAGCAGCCCCCTGCCAGAGGGCCCGGCTCCCCCTTGCAGGGTGCTGGAGAAAAGCCAGAACTCTTTCAGTCAGTCATGGCAGAGGTTTACCCCTGCTGCCTCAGTGTTTTGCTTTCTATTTCCTCCTCTCAGAGAAATGCACCACGCATCCCAAGGCCTGTGTTCGGCGATTGCATTCCACCTGCTCGGGCTGCTCAGCAAAGACATGCCATCCCGGGATCTGGCCGCCATGGCGTTCCTTGTGGAGGTGAGCCTGAAGGCCAGCGCTGCCTGGCTGAGCTGCCTCCCGCCTCGCTGCCCTCTCGTGGCCGCAGCTGCCCGGGACGCTGCCCGCGGCCTGTGCTGCTGCCTGGGCCCGGCCCTGTGCGGCTCCCCCGTCACCGGCCTCGTGCCTCTCAGATCCTGGACTGCCTGGACTTGAGTGAATGCCGTGACAGCGTCCTGGAGGTCATGTCCAAGAACCTGCAGAGCGAGTGCAGGGAGATGCGTCGCTTGGCCCTCAGAGGCCTCCTGGTGCTCGGCACCAGTGTCTCGGTGAGAAGAGGGCAGCGGCTGAAGCCATGCTGCCAGCGTGGGGCTGGGCAAGGCAGTCGCTTGGCCTTGGCTGGCCTTTGGGCGCTGAGGCGGCTGCTCCCAGCTCTCCTGCCTCCCGCTCCAGCTGCCCGACTGCTTTGGCACGGCCCTTTGGCCTTTGGGCCCTGTGGCAGCAGGACGGCGTTTCACACACTTGTGTTCCACGCAGGCCGTAAGAATGTGGAGCCTGCATGAAAGGCTGGTGGAGCTCCTGCAGGAGAATGACAGCGAGATGCTTAGGATGACCATGGTTCTCCTCAGCGGTTTGTTCCTGTGCAATGGCGCTCCCATAGCCAGTCCCCTCGCCCTGCAGCTGGCTGGGGCGCTCCTGCCGCTCTTTGACAACGTAAGGCTCTGCGCCTCCAGCCACGGCCACCGGCTGCTGCCCGCAAACTTTGTGCCCTGTGCATTTTCAGGCCTGTGCCCAGGCGGGCGTGAAGCAGCCGATGACGAGGTCTCCCTTCCTTTCATACAGCATGACAGCCAGGTGCAGCTGTGCTCCATGTTCATCTTCCGAGAGTTGCTGCATTTTTTACCGGAAGGGGACAAAAAGGCCCTGAAGGCACACGTGCGCCTGAGCCTGCTCCCACTCTCCTTCCACTGCCATGACGAGAACCAGCGCGTGGCAGAGGTGAGGACTCAGCGGCTGCCACTGGCCCCCTGGCAGGGGGCTCGGCTGCCTCCTGCTCTGGCGCCTCGTGGGCTGCAGCCTCCTCCTGGCCTTGGTAGAGGGACCAGTGTGGGACCTGTGCCCTGGGCTGTGGTGCCATCTCGGCGTCTCTGCTGCTCTCCAGGCCTCCCGGGAAACACTGCATTGTTCAGCCACATTCCTGCACAGGAAGGATCTCCAACACATGCTGCGGCTGGATCAGACCTGGAGGTTCGGTGAGGCGCTGGTAAGGACGGCCGGCAAGCCCCAGCCTCAGGCTGGAGAAGCCCCCTGGCGGCGCTGCTAAGTGGGTGCGGCTGGCAGCTGCGTCCCTGCCCAGCGCTTCAGTCAGGGCCGCCTCCCTGCGCCCCACACGCCGCTGCCTTCCCCGGGCAGCGCGGGCTCTGCTCCAGGATCCTGTGGCCCCGAACCGGCTGGGCTGCGGGCGGCACCGTGGCTTCCCGGGCAGCAGCCGCCCCGCTGCCCCCGTCAGAGCCCGGCGCCGGCGGCTGCTGCCCGTCTGGCAGGGCTCTGCGGGCAGGGGAGGCCAGTGCTGGCCGCACGGAGCGCCCGGCCCAGGGGCTGAGCCTGCACCAAGTGCACCCTCCTGCCTCTCTCTCCAGCTGGCAGAGGACAGGAGCCGAGCGGCCGAGCACGTGCGCCACGCCCTGAAGTACCTGGAGAGCCCACAGGAGTCCCTGCGACAGGCGGCCATCAGGTTCATCGGTGAGCCACCAGCCCGGGCTGCGCTTCCCCTCCCCGGCCCGGAGCAGCTCGGCCCCGGCCCCGGCTGCTGCCCCGGCAGCGCCATCCGGGCCCGGCGCCGTGGAGCCCCGCCTGCCCTCGGCGCTGCTGCCGCCCTCTCGCAGCCGTGCCCTTGGGCGGCAGCGAGCGGCAAGGGCCCGGCCCGAGCCCTGCCGGGGCCAGGAGGCCGTGTGGCCACAGGGCTGGCAGCGCCGCTGGGCTGGCAGGGAGCTGTGCCGCTGGCGCCCTGACAGCCTCTGTCTTCTCAGGGATGGCCGGGCAGCACCTCAGAGGCCGCAAGCGAGAGCTCCGCCACATCTGTCAGGGTGAGTGAGGCCAGAGGGCTGCCAGCCCCGGCTGCCGGGGGCAGCTGCAATCCCTGCCCTGCTGCCCAGGGCTCTGCTCCCTGTGCGCAGCAGGGCTGCCGTGGCCAGAGCAGGCACTCCCATTTCAGGCCCACGAGGGGCAACAGTGTCCGGCAGCTTCGGGCTGATCCCCTTGCTCCCTGCTCCCTCCTGGCCATGGCCACAGCCGGCTGGCATGGCCCTGCCTCGGGGGTCTGCTCGGCTCCCCAGAGATCCGGGATCTGACCGTGCCTCTGTTCCTCTCTCTCGCAGCCCTTGAAGACAAGGTAGAGGACATCAGCCCTGCCACCAGCAGCCTGGCTCTCGAAACAGCCTTTGTCCTCCGCGCTGTGGAGAGAGCTCCGGGCTCCATCTTGCAGAAGCTGCAACATCAGTTTCGCAGGGCCCGCAAGAAACGGCCTTGTCTCTGGGGCCACAGCTGGCTGTGCTGCTGGCGCTCGGAGGAGAGCTGATTTGAGAGGCTCTCAGTCTGCTGGGGCCTTCTTAGCCGGGGGGGGATTTTTCTTTTCTTTAAGATTGTTTTATCCCTTCTTTTTAGTTGTTCTTTAGGATATAAATATAGCATGTGTTCTAATACCCAGACTCCCGGGAGCTCTCTTTGGTACCCAGCGTCCGCAGGGCACGGGGGAAGAGGGGAAAACAGCTCCTTGTGCCAAGCGAGCAGCCCAGGTGTGCAGTGGGGAAGGGAAAATGGCCAGAAGCCCCTTGGCCTTTGCCGGTTCTGCTGAAGCCTTTGTGCTGGCCACAGAGCTGCTGGCCAGGGGCCGGAGCTGCAGGGATCGCTGCCGGCCTGGTGCCTGGAGATGGCCACAAGCCCTCCTGCCCAGCCAGCAAGGGCCATCTGTGTCCTCCTGCCCGTGTGTTGCTGGCTGCATTGCTGAGGCCTCTGAGGTGCCTCTCGATGCGGCTCCTCTGGAGTTCCCTCGGGGCTGCGCCGCTGCCGGGCACCTTGGCCGGGCTGGGGGAGACCCTGAGGGGACAACGAGGCAGTGGGAGGCCGTGAAGGGACGAGGTGCTGCACAGGCCCTAACGGGACAAGGCGCTGGGAAGGCACGAGGGCTCTATGAGAGGGAGTGGGTGGCAGGAGGCTCCAAGGGGACAGGAAGCCTGAGGGGCCGTGCTGCTGGCAAGCCCTGAGGAATTGGGTGTCAGCCTTGTTCCTGACAGCCGACTGCTCTGGCGCTTCCCCAGAGAGGCTCCCACGCCTGGGGCAGAAGCCCTGGAGGCTGGGCCTCAGCAGGAGGGTGGGGACACCCCGAGGTGCCCAGACTGGGCTGGCTGGGGACACGGAGGGCAAGGGGGCCCTGCCGGGGCACGGTCACTGGGTGCTGCCAGGGCAGTGGGCAGAGCAGGGCTGGCGGCCAGCCCGGGCCCCCGCGGCTGCCCAGGCCATGGTGCTGAGGATGAGGCCCTCCTCACACAGAGCTCTGGGCCCAAAGAGCTTCTGTCTCCGTGGCCAAGGCAGCGATGTCTCCTCGAGCAGGGCTGCTGAGTCGCTGCTGCCAAAGCGCCTCTGGACGCCACAGAAACAGCACCAGAGCGCGCACAGGAACAGCAGCACCCCGAACGCCGGCACCTGCTCCAGGAGGCGTCTGCACCAGCCGCCATTCCAAAGAGGCCATACTGTGGGCACTGTTGCACGTGGTTTAGCAAAAGGCTTCAGCACACTCGGCCACAATGGCTTTCTCTTGGCTTGCCAGCCTCACAGCAATGCTTGGCAGCTGCCGCTGCAGCCTGTGCCCCTGACTGGCTACAATCACTGTGCTTGAGGGCACACTCGCCTTCCACTGGCGGGTGTCCCAAGGCAGCGGCGTTGATGCCATCGTGAGAGGCAGCACGAGTCCTGCGCTGCAGCTGCCATCCTTCTCCTCCGTGCAGGTGCCTTAAAAACACATGCATGAGCTTCCAACCTAATTCCTGGACTGGCTTGGAACAAAGGAAGCAGCAGGAGGTGCTGAAGAAAGGCAGGCACTTGTGGCCACCATTCAGGGCTGGAAGGAAGCACTTTAGTGTCTGCTGAGGACATGGCTCGCTTCACAAGCTCAGGCTTTGCTGCCGGAAGATCCTGCTTTGCTCTTGCTGGAGCCCATTCCCTATCACCAATGCATGGGCTTCCATCGCCCCTGGATCAAGTCTGGTGGACCTGTGGGCAACAAGTCTGTCCCGTGTGCATCTGACAGCAGAAAAGAGCAGGACATGGCTGCTTCCAGCACTTGTCTTGGCTGCTCCTTCAGGGGCCTGGCAGCATCATCAGAGACACAGAACAGCTTCTCCTCCCACAGTTATCCCTACCCTCTGCACTTCCCCGGGTGCCTTCCTTGTGTTCACCAGGGACCTCCCTCTTTGTGGCCGTCCATTGCCGTGCTCAGCAGGCAGCCAGTTGTGTTTGCACGGGAGCTGCCACAGGATGACACACAGTACGTGGACAGTTGAATAGCAGAGGCTGGGCCAATTCTTTTTCTTTCAGAGTGCAAGACAGACAGAAAAGCACAAGGAAACATTACAGGGTTTTGGAGGAGTCTCTTTGTCCTGTGAAATTCTCTAGCTGCTGGTCTTTCTGTGCTACCGCTAATCCCTTCCTTGAAAAAATCATTCCAGGAAGGAGCAACATCATCTGACACGTACCAAGTGTTGCCACCAGTTGCTCCAGGTGCTCCTCCCAAGAGGCCCTGTAGGATGGAGCACAGCCCCCAGTGCACGTCGGCTTTGGCTGCCCTCTGGCAGAGAAGCCCTCTCGAGGCACAGGTCTCTGGGGCAGGAGATGGGCACCAGCGCTGCCAGGGCTCGGGGGGACTCTGCTTTGGCAGGGACTCTGCCACACCTGCTGATGTCAGTGCTCCCTGGGCCCCAGGGCTCAGAGCAGCATTTGTGCCCTGGCTCACACGTTCCTTGTCTCTGTCACACGGCCGCGCTCAGCGTGGCCACCATGCGGGACGTGTCCCGAGGAGGCCGTGCCAGCTCCTGTGGAAGGCCCCGTGCCCTTCCCGCCACGGCTGGGTCAGCAGCCACGGGGGCTCCTGCTGCCCTGAGCCTGCCCAGCAGGGCAGCCTTTGCTTATGGTTTGAGCCGTTCCTAAAGATCCTGTCGGGCTACCTGAGACACTTGGGGCAAGGCATTCCTTCCAACCTGGGCCACTTTGGGGGGGCAGGGGGCGGCCCCAGGGCAGGTGGCAGGGTGTGCAAGGGCCCTTTGTGACACGGTGCCGCATGGTCACCATTCCATGGAACGGGACCTTTGTGACATGCAGTGACCTAGGTGTTGGCAGCGAGGTGGCCACCACACAGTGCTCGGTGCACGCGACGGGACTGCACGGGACAGAGCTCAGTGCCCTCGTTCCTTGCTGACCCGCAGCTTTCCCGAGGCGTTACTCCTGCAGGTGACCTCGTGGCCAGACCACAGCACTTGGTGACCTCTGGCCTTGCCGAGGCTTCTCTTCTGCAGGTGCCCTTGAGGGCAGACCGTGGCGTTCGCTGAGCACGGTCCTTGACGAGAAGTCTGCACAGTCTTTGTGGCTGGAGCCCTCGAGACCAGAGTGCAGGACTTGCTCTCCTGTAGCCTTGCCAAGACTCCACTCTTGCAGGTGCCTTCAAGGCACGGCTCCAGCACTTGCTGACTCCGACCTTTTCCCAGCCAACTTCACTGCAAGTAGTCATGAAACCAGGCAGTGACATAGAGCAGAGACCTGTGAGCGTGCCCAAGCTGGCCTGGGCGAAGGAGGAGCAAGAAGGCCCTGGAACTGCTCCAGCACAGCAGCCTGAAGAGGTGAAGCAATTCCAGCTACTGCAGAAGGGTGAGTAGCAGAGCTGGGCTGCAGACCTGGTGCCAGCAGCAAATATGGCCCCATTCCATCCCATCCCATCCCATCCCCTCCCATCCCATCCCATCCCATCCCATCCCATCCCATCCCATCCCATCCCATCCCATCCCATCCCATCCCATCCCATCCCATCCCCTGGGGTCATGCCCATGGACAGGACAGAGCAGTGGCCGGGGCGGACAACCCACAGCCGCGCTCCATGCCCTGGGCCGTGGCGGGGCTGTCCCTGCCTGGGCAGCGCAGGGCTGGCCTTGTGTTCTCCGGCCTCTCCCGCAGCCCCTCAGCTCGGCCTGCGCTCGCTCTTTGCCAGGTGCAGCCGTGCGGCGCACACAAGAGCAGCAACGCACCCGTGGCCGCTTCCGCAGGACAGCGCAGGTACCTGCAGCCATCCCCGGCCGGGCTGGGCCTCTTGTCACTGCTCAGCCCAGCACCGTGCTCGCAGCACTCCATGCAACATCCCTGGCTTCTTGCCCTTCTGCTACAGATGGTTGGCAAATTCATCAAGAGGATTCGGGAGGAAGAGACCAGCGGCATGGGCAGCGTGCTCAGAGCGTACCCTCCCATCCTCAAAACCAAGACCAGTGCTGCCCTGCTGGATATGCTTGTGGAGGAGGGGCCTTCCACTCCTAAGCAAGTAAGCAGCCTGTGGCCTGGCTTCCATCCTCCCAGCAATTGCTTGGCCTCCCAAGCCACACCTGCTGCTCACTGGAAGCCTTGAGGCCATGGCGGTGTGGTGGCAAGGGAAGCACTTTTCTGGGGCAGCTGGGCACATGACTCCCTCTGGCAGCTTTCCAAGCCTCCCCTGCCTTCTCCAGGTGCCCGCCATGGTCAGGTACATCCACCAGTGGCTCGCGGCCAACGAGTTTCCTGACTACAACCTGTACAGGCCCCTTCTGGATCTGACAGAGGCACAGCCCGCTGATGTGGTGATGGCTCTCCTGCGTGTGGCCCCATCATGTGACAGGTACGGCGCCCACGTGCCCACAAGGCTCAGGCCTCAGCAGCCTGTCAGCCTGTACAGCCTGTCCCAGGTGTCTGACACACAGAGAATTCCAGGGCCCTCTGGCTCCTCCCTTTGCCCTCCCTGGCATGTCAGCCCCCAGTGTGCTGCCATGCTCCCTCCCTGCTCCTCAGGGGCCGGTCCCCACAGGGCTGGGCTGCCTGTGTGCTGAGGGACAGGGGGCAGAGGCAGGGCTGGCAGCCAGCTCAGCTCCCCGCTGCGGCCCAGGCCACAATGCTGTGTCCCAGACCCCCCTGAGACAGAGCTTTCACCCCACAGAGCTGCTACCACCATGTGGAAGACCATCATGTGCTCGTGCAGGGCTGCAGAGCCGGCCATGCTCATACTTCTTGACGTGCTGGCCAGCTGGCCAGAGCACAGCGCGTGCACCTCCGATGGGGACCACACGGCTGTCCTTGCCCTGGCTGTGAGTTTCTGCAACTGGCCTTTGCTCACCCCAAGCTCACCTCTCCATCAGCTCTCCATCCTCCCTCCACCCCTGTGTCTCCCTGCCTCAGGCATTGGGCAGAAACCCGGCCTAGGGGCAGCTTCAGAGGCACCAGGCCCGCTGCTCCCCCTGCGTCTCCGCTGGCCTCTCCTTCCCACGCCCGAGCTCAGCCACACTGACACCTCAGCACTGAGCTCGGGCTGCTCTGTCCTTTGCAGGCAACTGTGGTGATGTGGAAGATGCTCCAGATGCCCTGTGTCCCACATGTGGTGACCATGCATTTCCCCCGCCTCTTTGTGATCCTGCTCTTCCAAGTGCTCTTCAGCACCTTGGATATGCCAGAGGCGGCCGATACCTTCTGGGAGGGATGCCAGCAGCAACACGGCCTTGCCACCGACCCCAACAGGTGCTCCATGCAAGCCCTCCTATCCCTGCCACGTGCCCAGGGCAGGTGCCAGTGCCCCCAGCGTGACCTGGGCTTTGCTCTGCACACAGCTTTGCAGAGCAGACCCTGAAGGCCCTGCTCTGCCGACTGCACTATGAGGATGTGGTGGCGGCAATGGAAGACAAGCGTGGCTGGGACACGCTGCTCTGTGCTGACACCCACCACTGTGCTGTGGGCATGCTGGCCAGGTGAGACCCCCTGCTCCCCAGCTGGCCCCGGCATTTGTGCCCTGCGCCCGGGATGCCCCACACAGTCCCTGTGCTCCTGGGCCACAAGGCCTTGTCACCAAGGGACGGCCAAGGAGACTGCAAAAGCCTGGGAGAGGAGCGTGCCCAAGAGCAGCCCCCTCCCACAGGGCCCGGCTCCCCCTTGCAGGGTGCTGGAGAAAAGCCAGAACTCTTTCAGTCAGTCATGGCAGAGGTTTACCCCTGCTGCCTCAGTGTTTTGCTTTCTATTTCCTCCTCTCAGAGAAATGCACCACGCATCCCAAGGCCTGTGTTCGGCGATTGCATTCCACCTGCTCGGGCTGCTCAGCAAAGACATGCCATCCCGGGATCTGGCCGCCATGGCGTTCCTTGTGGAGGTGAGCCTGAAGGCCAGCGCTGCCTGGCTGAGCTGCCTCCCGCCTCGCTGCCCTCTCGTGGCCGCAGCTGCCCGGGACGCTGCCCGCGGCCTGTGCTGCTGCCTGGGCCCGGCCCTGTGCGGCTCCCCCGTCACCGGCCTCGTGCCTCTCAGATCCTGGACTGCCTGGACTTGAGTGAATGCCGTGACAGCGTCCTGGAGGTCATGTCCAAGAACCTGCAGAGCGAGTGCAGGGAGATGCGTCGCTTGGCCCTCAGAGGCCTCCTGGTGCTCGGCACCAGTGTCTCGGTGAGAAGAGGGCAGCGGCTGAAGCCATGCTGCCAGCGTGGGGCTGGGCAAGGCAGTCGCTTGGCCTTGGCTGGCCTTTGGGCGCTGAGGCGGCTGCTCCCAGCTCTCCTGCCTCCCGCTCCAGCTGCCCGACTGCTTTGGCACGGCCCTTTGGCCTTTGGGCCCTGTGGCAGCAGGACGGCGTTTCACACACTTGTGTTCCACGCAGGCCGTAAGAATGTGGAGCCTGCATGAAAGGCTGGTGGAGCTCCTGCAGGAGAATGACAGCGAGATGCTTAGGATGACCATGGTTCTCCTCAGCGGTTTGTTCCTGTGCAATGGCGCTCCCATAGCCAGTCCCCTCGCCCTGCAGCTGGCTGGGGCGCTCCTGCCGCTCTTTGACAACGTAAGGCTCTGCGCCTCCAGCCACGGCCACCGGCTGCTGCCCGCAAACTTTGTGCCCTGTGCATTTTCAGGCCTGTGCCCAGGCGGGCGTGAAGCAGCCGATGACGAGGTCTCCCTTCCTTTCATACAGCATGACAGCCAGGTGCAGCTGTGCTCCATGTTCATCTTCCGAGAGTTGCTGCATTTTTTACCGGAAGGGGACAAAAAGGCCCTGAAGGCACACGTGCGCCTGAGCCTGCTCCCACTCTCCTTCCACTGCCATGACGAGAACCAGCGCGTGGCAGAGGTGAGGACTCAGCGGCTGCCACTGGCCCCCTGGCAGGGGGCTCGGCTGCCTCCTGCTCTGGCGCCTCGTGGGCTGCAGCCTCCTCCTGGCCTTGGTAGAGGGACCAGTGCGGGACCTGTGCCCTGGGCTGTGGTGCCATCTCGGCGTCTTTGCTGCTCTCCAGGCCTCCCGGGAAACACTGCATTGTTCAGCCACATTCCTGCACAGGAAGGATCTCCAACACATGCTGCGGCTGGATCAGACCTGGAGGTTCGGTGAGGCGCTGGTAAGGACGGCCGGCAAGCCCCAGCCTCAGGCTGGAGAAGCCCCCTGGCGGCGCTGCTAAGTGGGTGCGGCTGGCAGCTGCGTCCCTGCCCAGCGCTTCAGTCAGGGCCGCCTCCCTGCGCCCCACACGCCGCTGCCTTCCCCGGGCAGCGCGGGCTCTGCTCCAGGATCCTGTGGCCCCGAACCGGCTGGGCTGCGGGCGGCACCGCGGCTTCCCGGGCAGCAGCCGCCCCGCTGCCCCCGTCAGAGCCCGGCGCCGGCGGCTGCTGCCCGTCTGGCAGGGCTCTGCGGGCAGGGGAGGCCAGTGCTGGCCGCACGGAGCGCCCGGCCCAGGGGCTGAGCCTGCACCAAGTGCACCCTCCTGCCGTTCTCTCCAGCTGGCAGAGGACAGGAGCCGAGCGGCCGAGCACGTGCGCCACGCCCTGAAGTACCTGGAGAGCCCACAGGAGTCCCTGCGACAGGCGGCCATCAGGTTCATCGGTGAGCCACCAGCCCGGGCTGCGCTTCCCCTCCCCGGCCCGGAGCAGCTCAGCCCCGGCCCCGGCTGCTGCCCCGGCAGCGCCATCCGGGCCCGGCGCCGCGGAGCCCCGCCTGCCCTCGGCGCTGCTGCCGCCCTCTCGCAGCCGTGCCCTTGGGCGGCAGCGAGCGGCAAGGGCCCGGCCCGAGCCCTGCCGGGGCCAGGAGGCCGTGTGGCCACAGGGCTGGCAGCGCCGCTGGGCTGGCAGGGAGCTGTGCCGCTGGCGCCCTGACAGCCTCTGTCTTCTCAGGGATGGCCGGGCAGCACCTCAGAGGCCGCAAGCGAGAGCTCCGCCACATCTGTCAGGGTGAGTGAGGCCAGAGGGCTGCCAGCCCCGGCTGCCGGGGGCAGCTGCAATCCCTGCCCTGCTGCCCAGGGCTCTGCTCCCTGTGCGCAGCAGGGCTGCCGTGGCCAGAGCAGGCACTCCCATTTCAGGCCCACGAGGGGCAACAGTGTCCGGCAGCTTCGGGCTGATCCCCTTGCTCCCTGCTCCCTCCTGGCCATGGCCACAGCCGGCTGGCATGGCCCTGCCTCGGGGGTCTGCTCGGCTCCCCAGAGATCCGGGATCTGACCGTGCCTCTGTTCCTCTCTCTCGCAGCCCTTGAAGACAAGGTAGAGGACATCAGCCCTGCCACCAGCAGCCTGGCTCTCGAAACAGCCTTTGTCCTCCGCGCTGTGGAGAGAGCTCCGGGCTCCATCTTGCAGAAGCTGCAACATCAGTTTCGCAGGGCCCGCAAGAAACGGCCTTGTCTCTGGGGCCACAGCTGGCTGTGCTGCTGGCGCTCTGAGGAGAGCTGATTTGAGAGGCTCTCAGTCTTCTGGGGCCTTCTTAGCCGGGGGGGGATTTTTCTTTTCTTTAAGATTGTTTTATCCCTTCTTTTTAGTTGTTCTTTAGGATATAAATATAGCATGTGTTCTAACACCCAGACTCCCGGGAGCTCTCTTTGGTACCCAGCGTCCGCAGGGCACGGGGGAAGAGGGGAAAACAGCTCCTTGTGCCAAGCGAGCAGCCCAGGTGTGCAGTGGGGAAGGGAAAATGGCCAGAAGCCCCTTGGCCTTTGCCGGTTCTGCTGAAGCCTTTGTGCTGGCCACAGAGCTGCTGGCCAGGGCCCGGAGCTGCAGGGATCGCTGCCGGCCTGGTGCCTGGAGATGGCCACAAGCCCTCCTGCCCAGCCAGCAAGGGCCATCTGTGTCCTCCTGCCCGTGTGTTGCTGGCTGCATTGCTGAGGCCTCTGAGGTGCCTCTCGATGCGGCTCCTCTGGAGTTCCCTCGGGGCTGCACCGCTGCCGGGCACCTTGGCCGGGCTGGGGGAGACCCTGAGGGGACAACGAGGCAGTGGGAGGCCGTGAAGGGACGAGGTGCTGCACAGGCCCTAACGGGACAAGGCGCTGGGAAGGCACGAGGGCTCTATGAGAGGGAGTGGGTGGCAGGAGGCTCCAAGGGGACAGGAAGCCTGAGGGGCCGTGCTGCTGGCAAGCCCTGATGAATTGGGTGTCAGCCTTGTTCCTGACAGCCGACTGCTCTGGCGCTTCCCCAGAGAGGCTCCCACGCCTGGGGCAGAAGCCCTGGAGGCTGGGCCTCAGCAGGAGGGTGGGGACACCCCGAGGTGCCCAGACTGGGCTGGCTGGGGACACGGAGGGCAAGGGGGCCCTGCCGGGGCACGGTCACTGGGTGCTGCCAGGGCAGTGGGCAGAGCAGGGCTGGCGGCCAGCCCGGGCCCCCGCGGCTGCCCAGGCCATGGTGCTGAGGATGAGGCCCTCCTCACACAGAGCTCTGGGCCCAAAGAGCTTCTGTCTCCGTGGCCAAGGCAGCGATGTCTCCTCGAGCAGGGCTGCTGAGTCGCTGCTGCCAAAGCGCCTCTGGACGCCACAGAAACAGCACCAGAGCGCGCACAGGAACAGCAGCACCCCGAACGCCGGCACCTGCTCCAGGAGGCGTCTGCACCAGCCGCCATTCCAAAGAGGCCATACTGTGGGCACTGTTGCACGTGGTTTAGCAAAAGGCTTCAGCACACTCGGCCACAATGGCTTTCTCTTGGCTTGCCAGCCTCACAGCAATGCTTGGCAGCTGCCGCTGCAGCCTGTGCCCCTGACTGGCTACAATCACTGTGCTTGAGGGCACACTCGCCTTCCACTGGCGGGTGTCCCAAGGCAGCGGCGTTGATGCCATCGTGAGAGGCAGCACGAGTCCTGCGCTGCAGCTGCCATCCTTCTCCTCCGTGCAGGTGCCTTAAAAACACACGCATGAGCTTCCAACCTAATTCCTGGACTGGCTTGGAACAAAGGAAGCAGCAGGAGGTGCTGAAGAAAGGCAGGCACTTGTGGCCACCATTCAGGGCTGGAAGGAAGCACTTTAGTGTCTGCTGAGGACATGGCTCGCTTCACAAGCTCAGGCTTTGCTGCCGGAAGATCCTGCTTTGCTCTTGCTGGAGCCCATTCCCTATCACCAATGCATGGGCTTCCATCGCCCCTGGATCAAGTCTGGTGGACCTGTGGGCAACAAGTCTGTCCCGTGTGCATCTGACAGCAGAAAAGAGCAGGACATGGCTGCTTCCAGCACTTGTCTTGGCTGCTCCTTCAGGGGCCTGGCAGCATCATCAGAGACACAGAACAGCTTCTCCTCCCACAGTTATCCCTACCCTCTGCACTTCCCCGGGTGCCTTCCTTGTGTTCACCAGGGACCTCCCTCTTTGTGGCCGTCCATTGCCGTGCTCAGCAGGCAGCCAGTTGTGTTTGCACGGGAGCTGCCACAGGATGACACACAGTACGTGGACAGTTGAATAGCAGAGGCTGGGCCAATTCTTTTTCTTTCAGAGTGCAAGACAGACAGAAAAGCACAAGGAAACATTACAGGGTTTTGGAGGAGTCTCTTTGTCCTGTGAAATTCTCTAGCTGCTGGTCTTTCTGTGCTACCGCTAATCCCTTCCTTGAAAAAATCATTCCAGGAAGGAGCAACATCATCTGACACGTACCAAGTGTTGCCACCAGTTGCTCCAGGTGCTCCTCCCAAGAGGCCCTGTAGGATGGAGCACAGCCCCCAGTGCACGTCGGCTTTGGCTGCCCTCTGGCAGAGAAGCCCTCTCGAGGCACAGGTCTCTGGGGCAGGAGATGGGCACCAGCGCTGCCAGGGCTCGGGGGGACTCTGCTTTGGCAGGGACTCTGCCACACCTGCTGATGTCAGTGCTCCCTGGGCCCCAGGGCTCAGAGCAGCATTTGTGCCCTGGCTCACACGTTCCTTGTCTCTGTCACACGGCCGCGCTCAGCGTGGCCACCATGCGGGACGTGTCCCGAGGAGGCCGTGCCAGCTCCTGTGGAAGGCCCCGTGCCCTTCCCGCCACGGCTGGGTCAGCAGCCACGGGGGCTCCTGCTGCCCTGAGCCTGCCCAGCAGGGCAGCCTTTGCTTATGGTTTGAGCCGTTCCTAAAGATCCTGTCGGGCTACCTGAGACACTTGGGGCAAGGCATTCCTTCCAACTCTGGGGGGGCAGGGGGCGGCCCCAGGGCAGGTGGCAGGGTGTGCAAGGGCCCTTTGTGACATGGTGCTAGGTCTCAGGATGCATCCTGTGGGTGATCCCTGTCTTTCCCTGGTGTTGGGTGTCGGGCATGCATTGCTTCCAAGATTTACCTTTCGTAGATGAGATACTCTGTTACAAAGAAGTCAGTGGCAAGCTAGTGGCAAGTGTTGCACAGAACCTTATCCATCCCTTCGGGAACTTTTTGTTTTGGAGCAGTTAGTGTGGTATTTGCTAAGATTTGGGCTCCTGCAATTTTATTTTCTGGGTTTGTACATAGAAAAAAGAGACTTCATCTCTGAATTAAGCTGTATTGGGAATTACAGATGTTTTCAGTAGGACACAGAACCTTCCAGGGCCTGGGTGCAATGCCTGTCCCAGAGCAGCACCTATAGCAGGTTTTGGGGACTATGGTATTGTCTAGGCCTCCCATAATCAACAGCCAAAATTGAAAACGGGTGGGGTGGCTGTTCTGGTCCTCCCCCACCACACAGAGGGGCATGGCCCAGCCTGTCCTAGTCCTCACACAGCTGGAGCACAGCCCTCCCTCCTCAGCCTGGCATGTTCTGCAGGGAGCTCACTGGAAACAGCTGAAAAACATCTTCTTCAGGGCCACCACACTGCTCACCAAATATAACGGAGGTGCTCAGAGAAGGGATAAAGCCTTGGCAGGATGGATAGCGCTCTGGGTAAATGCAGCATGGAGTCATCCGATGGAGGTGGCCCCAGTGTCACTGTGCTCTTCCTGAGAATCTTGTCCTGGGCTGTAGTTTTCAGCACCACTTCTGGTGGGTTTTTTCCTGCTTTGTCCTAGCTCTGGATCTGAAAGAGAAAATAAAATCCAAATTGCTGTCTACAGGGGAAGCAGCCAGGTGTGTGTTCAGTTAGAAGCTCCTGGTTTATTCCCATAGATCTGTGGGGTTTTTTTGCCTGTCTTTTTTTTTTGGTGGTCCCCAAAAGCCTCTTTCCACTGAACAGATTCTACTTGTCTAGGTGGTACCCAGCAGATGAATGGGGATGAATCTAATGAGAACACAGTGGATAACTCCTCCTGCCTCACTCATACCTCAGTTAAAGCTGCAATTTTCTGTCAGAATTCTTGTCCTTCTCTGTGTTTTTTGCTCCTGTTTGCCCTTGACTTTGCTTGGAGAAAGCTTGAAGAAAGTGGTAAATGAGACAGGGTGGGCTTTTGTTTGCCGCCTCTGTGGGACATTCAGGATGTCTGGTGCTGAGGGCACAGATCTGACTGTGTGGAGTATTTGGGAATTTGTAGATACAGGGTAGAGGATTTGGGGAAAAATTATAAATTCTAGAAAAGTTATGAATGCTAGAAAAATTATGAATGTCTTTTGCACTCTTCCATGGCTACTGGAAGGAAATCTGTTTATTTTCATGACTCTTTCTAACAGATCAATTCTCCAGGTGTTTGACTTAGGCACTGAAAATAAATGGGCATTTTTAGCACTGTTTTTTGAGGCCCAAGGGATGATGTCTGTCCTGTCACAGACTGACAGGAGACCTTACCATCCTACACTGGACTATTTTCTTTGAGGACATGGTGAAACCCCAGCTGAAGAATAATCACAGTTGCATGACTTCTTCTCTTGCACATATCTGGATTCCCAAGTAATTCCTGCATTATGTGTAAATCCTTTTTCTAAGGACATAAAGATCAAAAATATTTGGGGGGAGAGGGAGTGTTGTCAAGCTAGGAGGACAAAAGGGATTTATAGCAACTCTTCTGCTTTAAAGCTTTCCCTGAGACACCTGTAAGCAGCTCTGTGGGTAGAATGAGTAATTCCAGAGTATTAAAGTTTGTTGTAGAGAGAACAGCACAGCAGAAGTTACTTGTCCTTGCTCTTGCTCATAAGCACAGTCTCCCCTTGTCTCCTTTGTGGCTCAGAGTATGTTTGTTTTGCAGCTTTGGTACAAAGGTGGAAGTATCTGGAACAGGAAAATGTTTGCAAGAATTTTCTGGGTATGTTAAAAAACCACAGCAATAGTATTGGGCAGCCAAGGCAGTCTGTGTTTTAAGGATGCTGCTGGAGCTCTGTGCCAGCCTGGCTACAGGTAGCTGTAGCTACTGGGGTATGTGCTCTACAGTTTGAGCAGGGCATCTGGGGCCCTGCCAGCTCCTCAGATCCCACTGGATGCACTACAGGCAGTGGGAAACTACAGCAAATTATCTTTTTGCCAACAGTGGTGTTGGTTCATGTACTCCTTTGGCATTTACAGGTTCTTTCTCTTACGTTCACAATCACTTGTTTTATTAAATGAGGACAGATCAGCTCTACTTGGTGTGAAGGTACTCCTGTGACAAAACATTCTCAGTGGCTTCTGAGTGCATAAGGAATGCTTAAAGAGAAGCCCGTCTAGCTGTGTGGTTCATCCTGACCCTCTAATTTAGGAGATTAATACCTCACAGCACACAGTATTTTATTACATATTCGTGTAATTATCTCATGCCTTTACTGTTCCAATACACCCTGGTCCTTTCATTTTTGCTGTCACTGGTGAGTTTGAGACACCAGGTGGCACAAGCTAGTCATGAAAGGAATAGGGTGTAGTGAAAAAGAAGGAGAGGGAAAAAAAGACTACAAAACGCTATAACCCAACAGGGTCCATGACACAATAACAGAATGTTATTCATGGTATATATCCTGTGACAGTTTCATTTAGTGCAGGAGTTAAAGGAGAGAAGTTCTGGGATGTAAATTTACATATTTCACAGTCACTGAAATGCTGTAGAACTCAGGGGGGAAAGTCCCACTGCTTTAAAATTAAGAATATGACATTTCTTCAGAAGTATATTTAGAAAAAAAACAACTGGGCTTACTGGTATGGCTAGGGAGTGCTGTAGATGTCAAGACCAAGAGGAAAACATCAGTCTAGCCTCTGTAATGCAGGTGCTACTGACACAGGTGCTCCATCCAAAGCCCTCTAGTGGCTCGATTGGGACAATTGATATGCTATAAATATTATGAGAAGGATTTTGCGCAACCTGATTTTTTTTTTTATAAAAAGAAGAATTTATTCAACAGGATTTTCACTTGCCAGGACACTGGGAGGATCTGTCTGAGTGTGAATTAGAAACACAGAAAATGAGGCTGTTGTTCACAAGATTTCATTTGTCACAGCAGGAAGAAGACGGACACCAAAGAGTGGCAAGGATGGTCTGACAACACAGTGCTGTGTGAGCATGGAGAATAGGGTTCTATCCCCCTACAGCACATCATCCCCTTGTGGTGCTGCCTCAGCCACTTGGACAGGCTTTGCAGTGATCCCTAATTTCATATTCATTTTCTAGGTGTCCATGACAAGTGTCTTCTGCTCTTTCCTATTTCTTGATCAATGTCTGTCAGGCTGCATGGACCAAAGTCCAGAGTATATCACTGACCTCAATAAATGTAGCACAATGCCAAATACTCTGACAAATACTCCCTGTATGTTTGAAAGTGGTATCCACAGAGAAAAAAAAATCACTTAATGTTATATTCTGTACCTCAGGTTGCCCTTGCATGCAAACTGCAATGATTTCACCCTTCCACAAACTCAGATGCACATTTGCAAACACAAATTCAGTTCTGCCTTTTAGGCACTAGAATATTGTGGTGGTGGCCTTCAGGGGACCCTGGTTAGGAAATCAATGTTGTTCTACCCTGCATAGTGGTTTGGTGAGGAGTGAAGAAGAATCCCCATGGTGAATGATGCAGATGAAAGAGGAGGTGTCTAACTGCTGTTCCAGCCAGCACAGCTGTCCTGTGCAGAGGGACACATGGAATGTTTGATGATCCAGTTAGATCACACCAGAGCAAATGTCACAAAGTGCCTAGTGAAGACACCAGTGATGTCTTCTCAGCAAAGTCTGTAGCCTCACACTTGTGAGGGCCCCAGCCAGCAGTACAGAATGGCTGGGATCCAGTTCAGTTCATACAGTCTCCATCCACAGAAATGTTTCTATTACAGTAGCACACATTTGCATCATGATGATTATACCACTTGGCCCAGTGATATTAATTTTTACACATTCCAGTTTTACTGTGGCAGACTTTCTCCCACTCTGTGCTCAGTAAAGGCTTCTGCACCAAGCCAGGTCCTAATGCTGTAATGGTACCATCCCCTCCTACCATGAACTGCCCAACAGAGGGCAGAGAGAGACTTCATTTTGCTTCCCTGGGAATGAGGATGAGCAACATTCAAAAGCTGGGTATGATTGAGCTGATGCCTTTTGGGAGGAGCATAGTTAGTCCCAGGGTTAAAAGGTGGCTGTGTTTTTGTTTCAAGAACACAGTTTACTCCTGAACATGCTGCATGTACACCAGTACAGGCAGAAACTGAAGCAAGACCCAGAAGACAACAATGCACTGATGTGAAGGGAAGCTTTGACTAATGTTATTACCTCTTGCCTCTTATTTTCCTTATGCTGTCAACAAGAGGAAAACCAGAACATTTTGTTCCTTATGAGAATCCAGGGACCAGCCTATTACACAGAGGCTGGTTCAGTCCTTGAGAGCCCCAGGCTGTGGGTTGGTGGTAAGTCAAGTGCACCATCTTCTCGTCCCTTTCCAGTTGTAGCAAGCATGCGCAGGAACACCTGCCTGGGACCAAACCCTAGGCCTTGCAGAGCAAGTTTAACCGAGTAAATTCTCCCCTAATCCAGTCTGGAAAATCATGAGCACTGCACCTGGTATGTTAATGACATGTGATGGGACTGGTAAAGCAACCTTCCTGCCCCTGCTGTTACTCACCCTCAGATTGCAATTCAGTGCCCAGTAACTCACTGCACACTGAGCAAAAGAAAGGCTAGATAAAAGAAATCGAGTGAATGAGAAAGATTTCTGCTCAGCCAGGGATCTCTTGAACCTGAACTGTCAGTCCAAGACCAGAGGCTTTGTTCAGAGCTCACAAGTGTAATGCTGCAGCTGCAAGGGACAGAGGGATGTAGTGAGATACATAACTCCACCTCTAACTCATCACAATTGATAGCTTGTGTGAGGATTCAATTTTTAGCAAAGGACATTCAGGTATCCTGTTACAAGGTGCTACATAAGGTAAGGAAGATACAGACCCCTAAAGCTGATAAGGACTATTAAAGAGTTATTAATGGAAACCTGTTCATTAGCTTTATTTGGCTTTGGATCAAGCTCCAGGTATTTAAATCATACCTCCTCCCTTTGTATTTGTTTTGATGTTACCTGACTTTTTTTCAGCACCTGGTCTTCTCTGAAATACAAGCTGATTTATGCCAGAGCAATTTGCAAGGAGGCAAACCACTCAGGGGATGAGTCAGCCTTTCAGACGTAGATAAGTCACAATTGTATAACTGAGGGAGGTGATCAGGGTGGAACAAAATAAACCTGGGTCTAAACAAAAAGTTCTGTCTCTACAAACATCTGCATGTCAAAAACTCTTCTCAAAGAGCCTGGCAGAAGCAGGCATCCAACTCACACTGACACTGAGCATCTGCATCCTCAATGCACCATCCAGAGGGCAAAGCTGTAACTGGGATCCAAGTGGTGCCTGTGGACACCCCGCAGATCTGCTGTGGTGCCTCCCACGGGCCCAGCTGACCCTGCTTGCAAGGCCCCTGTGGAGACAAGAGCTGGACAGAGCAACCAGTTAAGCACTGCCTGGTGTATTTTACCTTTCCCAGCACCAACATCTCATGTTTGCTTCTGAAAACCCCACAGCACATTTACAGTGTCATGTTCTTCGCTCCCAGGGAAAAATAATCTTCAGTCTTTTGCGTGGGTAAGAGAGGTTCAATTTTCCCAGTGGCTTCTCCTTCCTTTAATACATCTACATCTCTTGGTTGTGTCATTTCCGTTCTCAAGACACCTAATCACTCCCTCCCACTTCTCTGATTATGCACTGTAGAGCAATTGAGTAATAAAACAATTAAATAGCCGCATGTCTTTTTTATACCCTTTAATTAGATTGCTTGGGAATAATAATAGTTTCTCACCAACCTGAAGGGTTCATTAATTCCCTCTGCAGATAACAGGAAGTAATCTGTCTTTTCCTACTGGTATTTTTTCTAAATCCTAAATCAAATTAATCAATTCTGATTTTAAAGTCAATTAGAAATAGATACACTCTGACACTACACCATTATCTTCCTGAGTGAAATGAATTCAGACTCTCCTTACAAGGCAGCTCAACAAAGTTTCTCCTTCTAGGGATGACAATTTCAAGACAAGAAGTCAGATTTTAAAATATAAATCACTTCCTGGAATAATTACCCAACTAACAAAATGCTCCAGAAGAATAAGATTGACGTTGCAGTACTTACAAAGTGCTTTAACAACAGTACAGAAAGAGGATGTGAAAACAAAGTACTCCTGCACTTATAAATCACCAACTTTACACAGCCTTAAGTCAGACAGCAGCATTAAGCCATAGTTAAGGACTGACAATTGCTTAGGCACTAATTGGCGCTGATGACACCCGATGACGGTTCCACAGTCATTGTGCGATACTTGCTCGGGGCTGTGTCTATCCCAAAACAGGTAAACATCCACACTGCCAAAACTGCCTCCATGGAGACATGGTCATCTCCCCAGCACCAGCTTCATGGTGTCAAGTTAATCAGCAATAGGGACTGAGTTCCTACAGGAAGGTGAAAAAAACCCTCAGGAAACTCAGCAAAGACAAATGCAGGTGGTCAAAGATAGTTCTGGGTCTGGGAGGGAGTAACTCAAATTCAACAAGACATGGGATGCTGCCTTGAAAGCAATTTGGTGGAAGAGGTGCTGTGGTCCCAATAAGTTGAGTAGGACCCCAACTGAGCGCCCTGTGACAAAGAAGTCCATTCAGGGCTGTGTCACCAAGAGTGCAGCCAGCGGGGTGAGGAACCTCACCTTTTACTCTGCAGTGATAAGAACTCACTGTCAGTGCTGGCACCAGCCCAAGCTCCCTGGGGCCTGTCCTGTCTAGGCACTGATGAACCAGAGTCCAGAGGAGGCCACCAAGCTGTCAGGGACAGAGCACAGGACACGTGAGCAGCTGCTGAGAGAGCTGACCCTGTTCAGCCTGGAGGAGAGAAGGCGAAGGGGCACCTTGCTGCTGCCTGAAACTGCTTGCTGGGAAGGTGTGAGGAGGATGAGCTATATTCTTTGCAGAGCTGTGAAATCACAAATAAACATAAGGAAATAAAATGTACCAAGGGGCAGCAAACACTGGACTAGGGCAAGAAGGGGCTGTGCAATCTCCAGCCTTGAAGGTATTTATCTCTTACCTGTGCTGCATTATCTAAGCTGGCTCTGGTTCAAGCGTGGGGTGGACCTACAGACTTCCAGAGGTTCCTTTCTACCTGAATTATTTTGTATTTAAGTGATTCTGTCAGGATTTTTGTGTGCTTCACACACAAACCAAACCAAAATAAATGCAAAATCAACAACAACAAAAATCCCAACACCACTAAACTAAAAAATCAACTTGTCAAGGAGCTAAGAAATCCAGCCCTGATTCCAAGTTTGATAAGAGATTTGGTGTGCAAATGTATTACAACATTATGTAATGTTGGAAAGAAGAGGTTTGTCTTGTGTGAGGTCAAGGGAGCTGGTTGAGAGTGGGAAAACTGAGGGAATGAAGGCAGGGTCTATTTCAGGAGAGGGAATCCTGTACTCTAGGGATAGGAGAATAATAAGAGTGTTCAGTGCTTCTGTTACACAGTCTTGTCCCAGCCCTTTAGCTGGGGGAACCCAGAGCCCAGAGGTATCAGAGAGCAATGTCCATTTGCAGACTTATGCTCAAAAATCAAACAGAATCCCAATATTTTAATGATCTTGCACGATTATTTTTATTAGCACATGAAAGGTTCAAATATGGGAGTCACTTACACCACTCTGCCACACAGACCCTTATCCTCAGTGGCTTCCCAGTCAGCTCTCAGCACCAACAGCACTCACTGAGTGTGGCAGTTCTGTTACAACAGGATAAGTTTCCATTAGGGATGTAAATATTGTTACTTACAATAGCCCAACCAAGAATAAATGCTACACCTATTTTGACACAAGCACAAATCCCACTGACCAGTCTGGACTGGACTGAGAAATAAAAGAAAAATGTTATGAAAATTATTAAATATTAATTCTCAGAAATTATCTCCCAGAAGAACAGCTTCACCCAGCAAATGTGGAAAGCTACTAAGCATTCAGTTTTCCTGAAAAGCCTTTGCACAAGATCATCCTGCACTGTTGTGGGAAGGTTTCCTATCTATTGGGGTTTGTACTTGTCAAAAGAAAGCTATGACAAGGAATAGCAAGAAAATTCCATCCTGCCTAAGTATCTTGTAGTTACAAAAAGCATAGGGGGAAAAAAAGACAATAATCAAGTATTCTACTCCTCTCCCCAAAGGTACAGTCTTGGATACATAATTCTTCTGCCACTCAATTATATTCATCTTCACTCACCACATATTCTGTGTTAATTATTTATTTGTTTTTCCAGTTCACTGACAGGCCATGATTTTTACCAGGGCAAATGATATCTGAACGAGTGTGAATGTGAGGATTGCTCTGCATTCCTCTTGTCCTGGCAAGCACAAGCTGATCAGTAGTCTGCACCTGGAATCCATTCTTTTTCTCATGAGTTTTACAGAGCAGATGGAACAAATGGAACTAGACCGGAGGCATCAGAAGCTGGAAAACAAAGAGATTAGGGCTGCCGAGGTTGAAAAAAAGCACTTTGTCTGAAATGCCAGTTGGAAAAAGGAGGGGGAAGACATTAACTCAGAGGACACCTGATGTAATGTTCTTAAAAAGAGACACTGAGTGTTATTCACATCTGCTTTAGCAACCTTTACTTACCAAAACCCAGTACCACAAAAAGAGACTGCAAATGGCCACACTGCCCTAGGGATGGGTACATGCAAACCTACTGGATTCCACAGGGGCTACAGGGATGTGTCCTTGGGGCAGCATTCAGCTTCTTCCAGCAAACACCCAACTCTGCTAAAGGCAAAATGAACCCAGCTGGCTGGGGAGAAGGGTACAGTGCAATTTTCCCACCGTTGGAAATCAAACCACAGACAACACCAGTCTGCAAAACCAAACAGTTTTATGTTGTAGGAACAATGGGGGTAGGACGGTCAGGATGGACGGAGACGAGAGATCTCTGCAGCCAGGACTGGAACTTGGGGTTCATTGCAAAGGGCCTGGGGGCAGGGCCCTGCTGGGAGCTGCCAGACACAGCTCAGAGCAGGCTGAGAGAGGAGCCCCAAAGAGGAGCCCAAACGAGAGAGAGAGTGAAGAATGAAAGCAAGAGGGAAAGAGAGCGAAGTTCCCGTTACAATACCATAAATCTTCTTCTGTGCTGAATATTCTAATTTTCACTAGCCAATCTAGTACAAAATACAAATCCTAGAGCATTCACATACAGCCTATAAGAATGATTACATTACCATACTGTGTTACATTTTAAACCCTAAAAACTCCTCTTTGGGCCCCTTCTGCCAAGCTGTAGGGTCTGCTCTGACCCTTGGGCCTGTCTGCAAGCAGAGGGTGTTGTTTGATCAAAAGGGGATCACCTTCAGCTGGCCACGCCATTGTTTTCCAGTTGTTCTGTAAAACAGAACAAAGGTTTGGTATCTCAAAGCTTGCTTTCATTTCAATCTCGCTTGTAGTTTCCATATTCTCAAAATCTTTTGCCAGGCAATCATATTGATAAAGCTTTCCTGTTTCATCTTCCCCAACATTATGTGCCAGCTGGGAGACAACAAACCCACTGCAAAGGACCCCACTGCCAGCTGGGCAGATGTGGAACTCCAGGTGCAGTCAGCCAGAGCGTCACTGGCCAGGACAGGAACTGGACAAGAGACTACTGCTTATGCAGGTGATGCACGAGACAGGAATCTCTGTTAAGCAAGGCTTGTAGAACTCACTTTTATCATTATTAATTGGAATAGAACATTAACTATGGAAATATATGTACATGGTAAAATATCTCTAAAGGAACATAAAAACTTAAAGGTGCATAGAAAATGTTTAGAGAAAATAAAAAACCCTACAGACCTTACATCATCTGATCAATTTGCTTGTCCTTACACTGGGCTGTAACCTTGGCTCCAAATTGGCTTCCCATGAATTCCCACCTCTCTGACAAAGCCTCATGCTCCTGATTTTTCCATACTCAGCCTCTAGCTTAGCAACACACGTTGTCCTGTGCTGGAATTAAAGTGATTTCTGTGCCTGAAGTGATGTGCACATGTACCTTGGTGAGTTGGAACCATAGATGGCAGATTGCCATGGAAACGTGTGTGTTGGTCTGTCAGGGAAACAGCAGGAGCTGTTTTCTTGCTTGTCAACAGAAACAGTCACTTAATTGTGGCTGTGAGATCTTATTGGAGTTTATGTGTGGAAGACAAGAGGGATTTTCACATCCCTGCCAGTTGTAAGAAAATGCTAAACTTTGCACTTGTAAAGTATATAATTTTTCTGAAGAATTATTGAGGATATTCTCCTACTCTCTGAATATTGGGTATTCTTTCCTCTAATTTCAGAGCCTAGACTGTCCCATTCCTCACTGTCAAAAGAAGTGTATTGTAATTTCTATGCATTCACTTATGCAATAATGCATTCAGGTTAAGAAAAAATACACTTGACACAAGAAAGATTTATGTAAAGGTTAAATATCAGTGGCTTAAGCACCTGCAACAGATAGGTTAAAATCACAAAAGTTATTTTATTTTCAAAGGGCTTTATTTTGTGTCCCAAAGCCCACAGTGACAGCAGTGATGTCCCAGCTCCTGTTAGCCAGGATTCCCTCTCTGCTCTCAGAGATTTTCCATTGCTGCTGTCACTGCAGTAACGTGGGCCAGGGGTGGTCGTGGCATCCTCAAGGTGCTCTTGTACCAGCTGAGCCCTCAGGGCTGCTTTGATGATCCAAGATTTTTACTGTAGTGTATGTGTACACACACACACACACATAGATATTCTCTGTTCACAGAATCATAGGGTTGATGATTTGGATGATGGAATGATTTGGGCTGGAAGGGACCTTAAAGATCTCATTCCACCCCTTGCCATGGGCAGGGACACTTTCCACTGTCCCAGACTGCTCCAAGCCCTGTCCAATCTTGTCTTGGACATTTCCAGGGATCCAGGGGCAGCCACAGTTTCTCTGGGCACCTATGCCAGGGCCTCAGCACACTTATAGGGAAGAATTTCTTCTCAATATTCCATCTAATCCTGCCCTCTGGCAGCGGGAAGCCATTGCCCCTTGTCCTGTCACTCCAGGCCCTTGTTTAAAGCCCCTCTCCAGCTCCCTCGGAGTCCCTTTAGGCATTGCAAGGCGCACTAAGTTGTCCCTGGTGCCTTCTCTTCCCCGGATGAGCACTCCCAGCCCCCAGGCTGGCTCCAGAGGATATACCCGTCACGCTGCACCTCACGCTCCCTCACGGCCCCTCACGGTCCCACCCCTCCCCGCCCTGCCTCTCGACCCCATGGCCCCGGCCGAGCATGCGCAGTGTTGGCGCGGTGCACGCTGGGAGCTGTGGTTCTTGCGCTGCAGCCGGGGGACTCGGCGCCTGCGCACGTCGCGCCCGACTTTGCTAAGTCGCTGCCGGAGGCCGGGCGGGCCGCGCTGCCATCTTGGACCTGAGGGACGGGGGAGCCGCGGCCGGTGAGCGGAGCGGGGCCGGGGGGTGGAGAGGGGCCACGGGGGTAGCGCTGGGGACGGGACCCTGCGGGGGGGCGCGGGAACCCCGCGGTCGGGCCCGGATCCGGAGGGGCTCGCTGAGGGCGGACCCGCCGCTCTGTACCCCCGGGCCCCGCGGGGCAGCTCCAGGAGCGGGGCAGCACCGCTCCCTCCCCGGGACGCGGGCGGCGATCCCGGGACCCCCGCGCTGTCCGGCCCCGGCCCCTCCGCGGCTGCCGGGGGCGCCTGCCCGCACCCCGGTGCCTCCGGTTCCGAGTGTTTCCTCAGCCGTCCCCGGCAGTGTTGCGTCCCTGCCCGGCCGGACCCCGCCAACCTCTCCCTGTTCCTGGTCGCCAGGATCTGCCCCTAAACCTTCGCCCTCTCGCAGGCTCGCTCCCTTCAAGGCTGTGCTTTCCGCAGCCCTTCCAGCCCAGCCTCCTTCCCCCGTGGGTGTCCCCCCTGTCCCGGGGCTCCTTCCAGGTGTGCGGGGCTTCGGTGTCTTTATCTCGGCCGGGTACAGCCGGACATTGAAGGAATGTGTCCTAGCGATAAAGCGTGACCGCGGCCAGAGGTTTATCCCGAACTGTTCCCTCTTGTAAACACGGCAGAATGGCATCGTTGGTGGCACCGCTCTATTTTGGAAACATGGACAAGTTCTGGCTGTTAACTCCTCCGCTCCCACGCCGGTTTTCTTTGACCTTGTGTGCCAGTGCTGTCGAGATAAAAGCAGACAGAGGTGTTCGAGGATGGGTTTCTCTAATTTGCTCTAATAATCGAGGATTCAGCTTGTTTTAATTGCCGTAATTTGTGATGTTAAATTGTCAGAAGACCTTCTGATCTGTGTGTGATGCATAGAAAGGATAAGGTGTAGCGTTTGGGATACCTGTGCTGTGGCAGCCTTTACCCTTTGTGCTTAAGGAAATACCCCCAGCAAAACTTACCTTTATAACTTAATTAGACTTGAAGAAGTCAGAAACCAGCCTATTTCAGACTGTCTTTACCCAATATATTGCTGCTTATTGTCGTGAGTTTTTCATTGTTTTGCTCGGTCTCTGCTACCCTGCCTGTCAACCTTTTTGAGGAGAAGTGGAGAGAAATCTGGACTGGTATTTGAAGGAAGGCATTCTGTGCTGAGGGAGTGCCAATAGATCCAGCAGTTGCTTTTATTTACCTGAGAAAAGGCACAGGCGTTTAAGAATGAAACATGAATCACAGGCCATCTTTGGTTCTGGGGATTTAATGCTTAAAAATGTATTGTTTGAAAAAACAGTAAAATTCTTTTCTGTTTTTATGAAGTGAAAGTCCAAAGCAGTTGTAATTTAATTACAATTACCCTGCTATTCACTACAGCTGTTTAAATGTGGACTGTGCATTCTTAGTTGTGATTTAGCTGACATTCAATCACTGCACTGAATGCATTCACCTCCAAATGATCTTTGGAATAACATGTAGCATTCAGACCCAAAGTGAGTTTTCTGGTCTTTAAAACAACAGCAGTAGATGTGAGAGATAATTTGAGAGTGGAAAATAACTGAGACTTCTGAGTGCTAACTTTGAAAGCTTCTTACAGATTAAAGTTATTTTAGGGCTTAAGAGAGATTGAGAGAAGATTATTTATATGAATTTATTAGTTAAGCAGCATCACCTCTTTTTCTTCCTTCAATTTTCTCTCCCTTCTTGAAGTGCTGTTTCTTCTGTTGCGAATCCGACCTGAAACATGAGTTATCTTATTTCTTGGTTTTTAATTTTCAAAATGGTTTGGGGAAAACTACAGCATAAGGTAATAGGAAGAAAGGCGGTAAAGTAGCATGGTGTTTGTCTTGAGGAGATTAAATTTATAATTTTTTTAAGAGAGCTTGTCATAGACTGCTTGAAAAATGTTTCATGAGAGATTTACAAAGTAATTTTATTCTATTTACAGCATGTGAAAGAGATAAGATGTTTGTCAGCAGCATTGTCAGTATCAGTCAATGATAGCATCTAAATAAACATCTTTTGTGAGTTTAAGCTGTTTAAACAAAGTGATAAATATATTCAGCCATAGTGAAGTACTTATCAAGCAATAAAACCAATTTGGTTTCATCTTAAAAGCAAGGAAAAGAGTCTGCAGGGTGAGAGTAGAATAAAAACCCCTTGCACATGGTAATGATGACACTTCTGGGAGTTTATTTTTAAGCTTTTCTGTTGGGGTGTCCAGTTATGCTCATGTAATGTTCTAGTTTTTGTCATTCAGCTGCGCTCACATGTAATTGCAGGAATTTCTTTGTCCCCTCACAGCTGAGGAGAGTGAAGGTGTGTGCATCACCCCGAGGACTGCTGGCCACAGTTCCCTGCTGTGGCTGTGCTTTGCCCAGCTGCAGAAGCATTTTGGAGTGAGCCCTTGCCTCAAAGGGGAAGTAGACAAGCCATGATTATAGTCTGGCTTGGGAGTATTCTAGATATTTCGTTTTACTGTCTTGTAACTTGAGTAATTTTAAAGACTGTAGGCAGTCCTTCTTGGGCCTGCTTGGACTGTTAGCTGAGCTAATTCTGTGTGCACATTTTGGTGAGAGAAAGGTTCTGCATCCTTCCCTTAGAAGACTAAAGCAATAGAGACTTGGTTGGTTTCTCTAAGTGACTGGCACTCAGGTTTTACTGTAGTGCAGAGTTGCTGGAGCTGAAAGATTGATATTTTTCTTCATAAGAATTGCAAATTACACATAATGGGAATGAAAGTATTGCAACAAACTGGGAAAGAGCATTTTGAAGAAGCCAGGGCCCTGTTTCTTCTGACCAGCTCTCAAGTTATGCCTGGAATTTCTGCTTTTACTATACCAAAGCACAGCAGGTTTTTTTCTCCACTCAGAGGAAACACGATACCACATCTTGTTGTGCTGGTTATTCCAATAGTTTTTCAAACTTGGCAGTATGTTGCTGTTCTTTCTTTTTTTTTTTTTAATAAAAGTTTTATTTTAGTCCTCCTGTTTAGGAACCAATAATTCCTGCCTTCCACCCACCTGCCTGAGCAATTCTCAACTCTGCTGCTGGGAGAGGCCGATTGTTCCAGTCAGGCACAGAACTCCTGGCACGTTTGCATTTTTACACCATTGGTTCTGAAGCTGCAGCTCAGACTCAAATGGTGCTGTGGCTCAGCAGGAAAAGGCTCTTCAGGTGGATTGTTCCAATTTGATTGTGTGAAACCTTTCTAATCAGCACATGAAAGTTAGGTGACTTACCTTTCTTTACCTGAAATGTGCAGCTCTCACATTCTGGATGTGTTAGCCCATGATATGGAAGCTGGAGCTTTCAAGAGGAGTGTTGCTATCAGCCTGTGTAAAATCTTCATGTTCTCAGTTTTCTATTCTTTATAGGTCTAATTTTCTTTCAGTGTTAGCCTTTACACACATTTTTTCTTTCCTAAGTATTAACTGGATACCTAGTAATCTTTTTGAAGTTTATTACTAGGAAAAGAAACATCAAGTGAAAGATTAAGGTGATCTTGAAACAGAAAAAGACATGGTAAGACAGGCCTGCAATCTGCTTTTGATTTATTCATTAATTCATCAAATAAATAGCCATTTACAGTGAAATATCCATTAGGAATATAAAATTTGTGACTGGAAGCATATTAATTTTCAGAAAAATAAAATAGGCTCTTTGATCCCTTCAGTATCATGTGATTGGGATGGAACTTTTGCCTGGGCAAGTCATTCATAACTTACTACCCTTTTTAGCTTTGCCTCATTCAGTGGAAAAAGTGAAGGAAAGCTCAGTGCTGAGCAAGCTGAAGAGATGGACTGAGACAGAAGAGTGGGTTGTGTGAATTTTTAACATGATTTTGGTCAGTATCCATGCTGGGTGCCTTCCCAGTCCCCAGTGCTAGCTAACTTCTAATTGTGTATTAACAATCACTAGTCTTGCTTAACAGTTAGAAAGCTCAGATATCCAGATTTTTATTTTATTCACTGCTGGCTTCATAAACACTTGAATGTATTAAGACTTTTTGCTCTGAATATTCCTCTTCTGCTTTTCTGACACCCTGAGCTTTTTGCTCTGTCAGTGTTGCTCTTTTCATCTATTTGTAAAGCAGATAGATGGAGCAAGTTTGTTCTGTATAAGGATTCCTCATCTTTAAAGTTTTTTCTTTTACTTTGGCTTATCAGAGCCTGAATTAAGTGATCTGTGGATCACTGTGATTAATTTCTCTCAAGGCTTGTCTCTACAAGTGTATGTGCCTTGTATATGTCCATGTGTATTTTCTGCTGCTGTAAGTGTATAATTTCAGAGGCTAGATAAGAAATGTACTGACCAATATATTAAAATGTTCATAAAATGGTAATGTATTTGGCCTAATCTTTAACCAGGCTTGCTCACTTCTGTGAAATTTTTTGCATATTTTCACCAGATTTTACCTCAACACCCTTTCCTTTCTATTCAGATTAAAACTTCCTGGGCAATCCTGCATGTGAAGGGCACTTTTTATAAAGGAAATAAGAGAAAAGAGAATTTGTGAGCTTAGAAGATAAAAAATGAAACTTGTGTGACACTGACTTGCTTTTTGTATCAGGATCACAGCATGGTTTGGGTTGGAAGGAACATTAAAGACACCAGTTCAAAGATCACAACACTGCTTTAGTTCTTAAATGTCTGTGATTGACCCAGTGCCTGTGACATCTTCAATGATGAAGCCTTCAGAGCAGTTTCTTTTTCCAGCTGTCTGAAGGGAAATAATGTGTATAATGGTAATGGTAAAGGGGAGGGAAATGCTGAAGGAAGACCCTTTGATCACCTCACTCTACCTGAAAGAAGTTTCCACACTGAACAGCTCTCACCTGTGTTTTCAGGTGGAATACTCACCACCTGTAACATTTCTAATTCCATTTGAGTGCTCATCACCTAAAGATACAGAGGAAAACTTGGGATCCCCAGGCAGTAATCCTGCATGTAATTGCCATGTTCCACTTTGTACACGTTAAATTGAGTTTACCAGGAAGATTTTAAAATGCCTTTTTTTTTGCCTTATACCAATGAGGCATTTTGTGAATATTAAAAAGACCAATTTCCAGAGCAATGCTGCATTTATTCAACATGTGCCTGAACCAGATTGAGTTCAGAAAAATGAAAAAGCTGTTGTGAGGCAGTGGTGTTGTCATTGTCCTCCTGTGCACCCACTGAATCAGGGTGTTTAACTCCTGTGCTGAAATCTGGTTTGGGCAGGTGGGTTTGCTCTATGTGGAGACCTGTTGACATTGCTGGTGGTTTGTTTGATATTCTCCACGGTTTAAAGGTTTTAAACATAGCCCTGGGAGGTGTGGCGTGGTATGTCATGACTTTTTTCTGCTTTCCCTTCCTTTCCACTCATCATGAGTCTCTCTGAACTACAAGATGTAAGGCACTGGTGAGAGTTTGCATTATTAAAGTAAAAAATAACATTTAAGCAACATCTTGCTTTCACATCTGCGATGTGAACGAAATAATACTGTCCTAGGGGTATTGCAATGTGAATAAAATAACACTGTCCTGAGGGGGATATTAGAGGTGGAAATATTTTCAGACTAATGCCTGTTTGTGTCAAGGCTGGAAGCTGCCCAGTGCACTTTGTGTTTGAGTGGAGAAGACACCAACAAAGTGAAATTCATAGTCAGGGGTGGCTGATGTGGGAGGTGACAGAGGAGGGGACTTAGACACAGTAATAATAGGGGTGAGATTTATTCTAAGAGTCTGTGTCACAGCTGGGATTTCTTTGCTTTTTGGAATTTCACTTCCTGTTTTAAAAATAGCAAACTCTATACTTCACATTCTATATTTCTGCCTTCATGACTTCTAATCTCACACACAGTAATGCAAACTACATAAAGTGCCTGAACAGAATTTAGAATAAAATTGTCAGTACTCCTCACATGGTTCAGCCTCAAGGTTTGTATCTGTAAGGATGTTTTGCTGATTAGTCACTGCACAGTGTTATATCCCTGTGAGCCTGTTCTTTTGCTCCAGTGTGTGGGTTCCATTTTGTTGTTCCACATGATGTATGGCCAGGGCAGCCATGGAGGGGTGGATGGATGGTAATAGTCTGTTCACAATAAATTACTCTCTTTGCATAGAATATTTTGCCAGGGCATGCAAAGCATGCCTATTTTGTTTTTTAAAAATACACAGTTTCACTGAAGATTTCCTGGATGAAACAGGTCCTTGAATGTCAGTTTATGACTAGAATTGGCACGAAGATGGGGAAGGACTGTGAGACAGGGGAGGGTCAGGGGGAAGGGGGCCTTCCTTGGTGTCCTGGTTTAGGGCAAATTTGTTAAAGAATCTGCAAAGGAGGGCCCCTCCAGAAAGCAAAACCCACACAGCCCCTCCCCCCAACTGGTTGGGGAAAAAATTCCTCGGAGAGAGGTGGAAAGAACCTGTTTATTTGACTGGCCCAGCACCCCCCAGCACACAGAATGAACAATACCCGATGACACCGCTCTGAGAAAGATGACAAAATCAGAAAGTCTCTTTCAGGGGTGGTTGCTCTGTTCTCAGTCCCTCCGACTCTGGGGCAGCTGCTGCAGCCAAACGGTTCAAACCCTCGGTGTTCCCAGGTCCCAGTCCGGAGCAGGTTCGAGATGGTCCCAGAAACAGGAGAGGAGAAACAGTCCAGGAAGGGATGTGGACTGTTTAGCTAGAACGTGCTAATAAGCAGAGGCCAAAGCAGAGCAGAAAAAGAGAGCAAGCAAAGCAGCAAGCTGAAAGCAAGAAGAGAAAAACAGCCCTATGTACTGCTCGTCTCTGTGTCCCTGATAAGAGAAACCCAAACAAAACTTCCACTCTTAAAGGCACAGAACAGATGAATGGGGATACAAGCATCATAACATCACCCCAGGACACCTGGGCAGCTCCAGCTGCAGGAGGAGAATTCCCCATCTTCCCTGCTCAGGAGCTCACTGCTGACGTGTGGGTGGTGCAGTTACCTCTGGTTTACCTGCAGGTTTTGGTTTAGGTTTGGTTTAGTCCTGCCCTCCTTCACCAACCTGTGGGCTTCCAGCTGTACCCCAGCAGTAAGGCAAGTCCCTGGGAATTGAAGGATACAGTCAATGTTTGTTGTTAGAAGATGATCTTGTTTTTTGTTTTTATTTAATGTGCAATTGTCAGTTTTTCACATAGAAGATCTAGGACGCAAAGACTGAAACTTTTGTTTAAGGAACTTACTTATTACTTTAGTTGAATTAAGGTTTCTGACATCAGCTTTATCTTTTTATAAAGGTTAAAGGAGTCTTAGGGCAGCCTCAGAAAATTCAAGTTTAATGGAAGTGTTGAGAATATTGGAACAGTGGTACAATTCTAGGCCACCTCTCTCCTATAGTTTCTGTTCTATTTTACAGAGAGGCATGAGCTGGAATTTAGCAAGCAGCCAGATTTTGGGATGGCTTTGTTGTCCACCCATGTCTGTACTTTGATGTTGCCATCTGGTCACTTGTAAAAAATTCCCAGGAGCAGGTATTGGACTTCTGTTGAAATTAGAAAACACGAAGATGACTCCTGGAATGAAGGGTTTTGCTTGCAGCAGTTTGCGGTTTTGGGAAAGACAGTGACCCGTAGCAGACTTTCAGATACCTCAGGGCTGACTTAAATAATCTCAATACTTTCTCCCCTCCCTGAAATTGTAATTTCCATTGCATTGTTTTGGATTAACTTTAGTAATAAATAATTTAACTTGGAAAAATGCAACATTTCTTTTCAGCTGACACTGAATTTTGCACACAGCAATATTACTGCATTTTGTTCCAAGTACTGACTTTCCACTTCTGGTTTCTTTGATTCTACTGTTTAAGAATACTCAGAGAAGCAGCTTATTTTTCTTAGGGGGCAGTGCATGTGTAGTCATACCTTACCTGTCAGAATTTCAGTGAGTTGTCTTCAGCAGTTCTTGTTCCCACAGCTGAGCCAATCAACAGGAACTGTCTCACACCATCTACTTTGCTGAAGCAGGTACAAGCAGCAAGTGACAAAGAGCTTTCTTTTTCAAGAGATTCGAAGTCATCAGCACATTTCAGATATGTGCTTGTTGCTGGTAGTAGGGAATGATTCATCATTTCTTTGATGAGCCTTGCCAGGCTGAATTGCAGAGCTGTGCAGTCTGTTTCGATTTCGTTTATTGCTCAGGTACCTACAGTGATGATCTGTTTAGCAAGTTTTTATGGGCAATATCTCATGAAAGCTCCACAGGCCTTCTTATCTGTGTTCTTGGGGGCAGAGGAGTGGAGGTGTGTCTGGGGCTCTCTTCATTGCTATACCCACAGAGAGAGGTAATTTGGTGCTCATTAAACCTTCACTGGTGCTGTTGGACACTTCGAACAAGGTGCATTGTGTACTGGACAGTCCTGCACAGAACATCCTGAAAAATTGTGTTAAGGTTCATGGAGACACCAGCACTGCACTTCTGGAAATTGCATCTGCTCCATTTGAGGCTTCCAGGTGAGATGGTCAGGGTTGGCATTTTGCTGCTAGACAACAGTCTTTCCAGAAGCTACTTTTAAAAACATGACAGCTGTCCAATTTTACAACCATATAAACATGTACAACAACTGTAATGGCTGCTGAAGTTGTCATTCTTAGTAATGACTACAGGTAATTGGGTAATTGAATGGTCATGCTTTGGGATTTTTTTCATTCCCCAGAGTTAAAAGCTTTTTGCAGGTTTGTTTAGGTGTGTGTACAAGCCATTGATAATGAAATGTAGCTCTGAGAAAGGAATGGGGAAATAATGTGAGGCAAGCACTGAGCTGTAAATAAGAGGTAAAACTAATGGCCAGAGATTATGAAATCCTCTGTAGGTGCTGCCCTCTGTTAATAACTGAATGTGTAACTGCTTCTGAAGGGACTTGTTCCAGAGCTGCAAGGTGGATGGTGAAACAGAAGGTGGTGGCCTCATATTTTGTTTTACTGTGTTATTTTACAGCAGAGAAAATGTTTCTTATTGACACTTTGATGTGCTTAGGCCTGAGCAGCAGCCTCAGCCAGAGTTGACTTAAAAGATGAACCCTGGGCATTATGTGACTAACACCATCAGTGTTATTTAGCTAAAAATAAATGACACAGATGCTTGTGCTGGCTCTCTATAACCTTGTGGAGTTATCTGCAAGAAATGTATCATTTTAAGAAACTTTCCCAAGTGCCATGAATAGAGGTTTGTTTGTAGGGTATTTTAGGGGAAAACCCTCCCAGCCAAGGCCTGGGCTCTGGCCAAGCTCTGGCCCCTGCTGGTTGGGAATTGTGCCATCAGATCCAGGAGTTGCTGTGCTAAAAATATCATCAGGTCACTTGGACTTCTGATTTGGGCTTATAAAAACTGGACCCATTTTCAGGGAATTTGGAGACCTCACTTGTGAGTGGATGCCACACATGGGATTTTTCCAGTTGCCAGGAAGAATTCTCCAGGTGCTTCCTGCAAAATGGGGCTCCCCAGTGACTGTGGGCTCTGGGTGATGCTGGAGTATTTAGGCAGTTGGTGATGTATCCTTCTCAATCATTATCCTGTCTCTCATGCAGCAATTATTAGCTGCATTACCTTGCTTCTTTTTGCTTCTTGCTGAAGCCAAGAGTGTAGTTTTATTGAATGTATTCTTTTACTTTTGTGTTGCCTTAATATTCATAGTCAAACAAGACTGTTGAAGTGAAGGGAGACGACCCTCCTGTGTTGGGTCAGCATCGACTCCGATTTATTGATCAACCAGGCACCTTTTATAACAGTGCTAATTCTCTTCATGCACATTGCAAAATCTGAGCTCCTGACAGGCTGTAGAGAAAACTTCAGCTCCTCCTTTTGTTTACAATACCTGAAGTTTGTTTATTGAAACCAAGATCAGTGTTCCCACCATGATATGAAAAGTTCTCAAAACCTTCATATCTATTCCCAGCCTGGCCGTCTGTTCCCAGAGCAGCCAAGGACAGAATATTGCCTGTTTTTGAGGAAACGGTCTGAGAATCTTGTTGTTTATATAAAAGGTGGCTGAGAACCTTAATTATTTACAGGATCAAGCCTGGGAACTGCTGCTTTACAGCAGCCTTTTTAGCTGAATACCTTCATGGCCTGTTTCTTTAAGCCATGCTTGAACCAGGCTCTCCACACAAGACCACTCTTTCCATTGGTGTCTGTTCTTTAAATTGCCCCCATCAACTGGCAGAACACACTTCAAAAGTAATGCCTTTGAAGTACTTTTAAAAATAGCTGTAATACAAAAACCATGGATTTTTTTTTCTGATGACAAGTCACAAAATAATGTGTCAAATAAGTTAAAGTTCAAGTGGTTCTCTTAACATATCCAGTGATACCAGTCTTTTATCTCTTCCCATAAGCATCAAATTAAGTTCTGCAGTTTCTGAAATTTGCTCATGAAGGTTGACTATTTCCACCTTTTTAATTGGAAAATAACTTAAAGCAGTAGTGTAAGCTGTGATGCTGAGAGGATATGTCTATACTAATGAGATAGGGAAGATAAATGTAGGCACTGGGAAATGAGGGAAATTCAGTGGATATGTCAAAATCATCCAGCTAAAGTGGTAGAAGAGCACATTGATGGGAAAGGCAGCTATGTTATACCTCCAAAATCAAGTTACCTGTGTAGACATTGTGGGCATTTTTGACAGCATCATGTTTGTTTAGTTTTAGTATCATAAGTGAAAGTTCAGTGCCCATCTCTCCCACTGAGGTTTCGACTAATTTATATAGACACTTAGGAGAAGCTTTTAGAAACTGTTGAGGATCCTTTAAGCGACTCTCCTGCCTAAATTTGTCACAGATGGGTTATTTTTTAGGTAAAAGAGAGTAATTGGTCTGATTGAAAGTACCAGGACAGCAGTTTTAAAGAAGCATGGGAGAGATATGGAGCAGCATACAGGTAGCTTCAGATTTGCTTGGTTAAATAATAGCCATATAGGTTAATATGAAGGAAATACATGAAAGCAGGAACAAATTATGGTATCTTTTTGAATAAACAGAGTATCACCCATGATATTTAATGACTTTCTCATCTCTGATGTTGTTTTTATAATGATGGGATAGCACAGGTTCCAAGGCAGTGATATGTGAATTTTTGTGAGGTTTGTTATTAGGGCAAAAGAAAATAAACCAGGAAACCAGTGTGTATATAAAGTGTCCAGTAACAGCTTTATGTTGGGACAGTTGACTTTTGCATATTTTTCAGTTTTATGGAACCTGATTGTCATTCATTGGAGCTGGCTAGCACTGGGGTCTGCATAGTGCTGGACATGTCGGAAATTCACTCAGCTATTTTGCTCTGTTTGTTATAATACACAGCAGCAATAAGGGAAATGGAAGTAGTTGTTAAAAGTGAGAAGAAATACCTGGTGCAGACTTGTGCACTGAATTTTACTGTAGGAAATAGGAAAAGCTGTAGAAATGAAAATCTTGATGTTCAAGATGAACATTACTGAACTTGAAGAAAGTGCAATGCTGATTTATGCAATCTGTGCCTTTCTATTCAAACCAGTAAAGCTGTGTTAATAACTGAGCACTGAAAGGGATCCTCAGTTTGGAAAGAAAATAGCCTACATGAGCTTGATAGATGTGACTTTAGAGGAGGAATCTGCTACAGGACAGAGACTCCAAAAGAACAGGACAGGTACAACAGGAATTACTGAGGTTGTTCTGGGGAACTGAAGAATCACAGAATACCTGAATTTGGAGGGGACTCCTGGACATGGCCTGACCCAAATTCATCTTCTCAGAGCGAGGCTGGTTAGGGCGGTCAGTGCTGTGCTCAGTCAGGTTTGGAATGGCTCTGAGAATGGTGATTTAACCTCTCCTGACAAGTTCTCTGCTCTTCAGCCACCCCACAGAAAAATAAATTACTCCATCCCCTGTTTTTAGGCTGAATTTCCTGCATTTTAATTTGTGCCTGCTGGCTGTTGTCCCATCCCTGAGTACTGCTAGGGAGAGTCTGCCTTCAGCCTTTTAACCCTTCCAGTATTTATACACACTGTAGATCCTCCTGATCATTCTCCTTTCCAGGCTTGACAATCCTGCCTTTCTCAGCCTCTTCCCAATCACTTTATTGTCTCTATACCCCTTTGCTGGTGTCACATCAGTCCATCTGTGTCACTCTTGATTTGGGGAACCTAAAGAGTGGTGCTCATTCTAGAATTAGAATGAAAGAGAATGATCACCTTTCTCATGCTGCAAGTTATTGAAGTTGGAGGGGAGACGACCCACCTTGCATTGGTCAGCCATCGACTCCACTTTATTCATCAATCAGGCACTTTTATAACAGTGTTAATTCACTTCATGCATATTGCAAAATCTGAGCTCACAATAGGTCAGAGATAACATTCCAACCCCTCCTTATGTTTCCAATACCAAGATTTGGGTTCTCAAAATTATTCTTGCTTTCCCAAAACAGCCAAAGATAGAACATCCACTTGTTATGAGAAAGCTGCCTGAGAACTCTGATGTGCAAGGCTCTCAAGGCCTTCATGTTTGCCACTTTTACCTGTAGTTAAAAATAACCTGAGAACCTCTGCTGTTCACAGAAGCAGGCTGTGAGAACCTGCTCCTTACAGCTGCCTTCTAGGCCATCCCTGAAAAAATCTCCAACAGCAAGTGATGCTTTTTCCTACTGCAGGATGCTGGCACCCCTTTTATTTGTTGTGACTGTGAGGAAGCATTGCTGCTTCATGTACAACAGCAGCAGTGTCTTCTGCAGAGTTGTTTTCTGTCCAGCTGCCCCCCCAACTGGTTCATGGGTTTATTCTTCCCCACAGACAGAACTTTGCACTTCCCATTGTGGAATTTTTGTTCCATCAGCATATTTGCTGAGGATGAGCTGGGTCCAGGTTATAAATGAGGAGCTTAAGCAGTGTTGGTGCAGTCTGTCCCCGGTGCCTGGGTTCTAACTGGGCAGTGATCCCAGCCCCAGGAACCTTGCCCTCCATCCAGGCTTGCAGTTCCCCCCAGTCCTGCCTGGCCCCTGCTTCATCCCCTGGTGTGAGGGTGTTGCAGGACGTGGTGTTGTCCCAGCTGCCAAGTCATCTTCTCAAAGAAAGCCCTTGGGTCTGCCAGACATTATTTCCTCTTGACAGAACCATGCTGACTGACACAAATCACTTCCTTGTCCACTTGATGTTTGGAATGGCTCCTACAAGAGTTTGCTCCCTGACCTCCCTGGGGTTGAGATGACACTGATCAGTCTGTCTTGGATCATCCTTGTTGCTCTTTCAGAGAAAGGAGTGTCATTTGGTTTTTTCAGTTGCAGCAATGTGGCGAGTGACCCACAGGAGTTGGGCTTTTCACTTCAGTGTGGCACAGAGTGAGCTTCACTGATCTTCTCTAATGCATAGAATGAACAGGAGAAGAAACTTCAGTTCTTTACCATCTTTCTAGATGCTTAATACTTCTGGAAATTGATACTCTTTGTGATAAAAAGCCATTTGTTTACACAGATAGTGGTACTCAGTGACTGCTCCTCCTTCCTCATGAAACAAGCAGTTCTGTAGTTGGCTCATCACTTGGGCCTCAGGGAGACAATCTGTTACCCTGTTTGATGACACAAATATGTTGTGCTGTATGACAGACCTTTTTTTTACCTACAGCATTCATCATTCATATTGAGTAGACATACAGTCTAAATGTAATCTTAGTCTATTTGACTAAATACTCTGGTTTTTCTTAGACCAGAGCACAGCAGTAAAAACTTCCTAGTAGTTTTGTAGAAGCAATTTTTCTAGCCTTGATTTTGCATAGAAGAAGGGAAAAAGCACACCTGTCCCACTGATGGAGAGTGAGAAACTTTGGGATTTCCTTTTTATAATTGTATAAAGGAAAATATTCTGAAAAAGAATCTCCTCTGAAACTGGAATGAAATTGAATGGACGGTGGCAGTTCAGAAACAAAGTGGCCCAGCAAGTTCAGTATGAAAATATTCATGTCCATGTGCAGGGAATGAAAGAAGAGCAGAAGTAATGCAAGAAGAGTGAACTTGAGTCAGTGAATGTGAGGGACCTGTGGAGGTTTCCCTCATGGCCAGAATGCATAGCAGAGAGAAGAGGAAAGGAAACAATCTTCATTAGTGGTTTAATTGTTTTCATTTGGACAAGGAGTGCGCTTTGGAAATGTTCTCACAGACTGCGCTTGATTTGATTTGTGAAATCAGCTTGGGTCAAGGAAGCTGGGTTGCTGTTGGGTGAAACTGAACTGGGAGCTGTGGTCCTGCTCGTGTTGGACGGTGGGATCCCACTGGAGCTGTAGAACTGCAGATCCAAGGACTGAAAGCCGTGGGTGTTTCAGGTGAGCAGACCCTGCTGCCATTGCTGTTGTGCTGCACTGCTGGTGCCTGTGGGCACAGCAAATGCCCAGGAGGGAGTTCAGAGACCGTCACTGGCAAAGGCTGTGCCAGTGCCAAAGGGGCTGCAGAAAAAAGGTTGACTGCAGTAATTCTGAAAGGTGTAGGCACTATCACCTTACAGGAGGTGAAAATGGGTCTGTAAGAAAACAGGAATCTGTTTTGGCCAGTAATTCTTGCAGTGATCTTAGAAGCCATATGACAATGCAATTAGCTGGAATAAGCTGAAATAGTCTTATTCTTAAATACAGGCTTTAGTATTCTTTTTATTTTAATTTTCTCTGAATGTGTGCTATATGATCAAGTTGAAAATGAGGCAACAGTGAAAGTCTTCAAGAAGAAACAAACAAACAAAAAAACCCACCCAAACTGAGAATAAATGAAGCATTTATATGGGTTGTTATTAATAAAAGGTGCAGGGAAATCCACATCCTAAGATGTTAAAGGAGTAGCTGAAAAACTGAGCAGGAGAATCCTTCCAAAGGAGTTAGCTTGGAAACTCCTCTCAGTCTTTCAGTTGAAAGCCATCTGAAATGAATATACAAGCAAACACTGAAAAAATTATTGCACTTCTAAGAATTAAATCATGTAGCAAAATAAATCTTGTCATGTACAATGTTTGGGCTGGTTTTTTTAACTATTAGGTTTTTCCTGTGGTTTAGAGAAGCTGTTTGATTTCTGGTATGAAGTTTTGACAGAAGTAAGCAATCTTGATCATGAGCAATCTCTTACCACCAATATCAAGAGGAATAAAGTTTCTAAGGAATGCATCTTTTTGTAATTTCATTTTTAAGATGTTTTAGTTTCCTTGGTAGGTTTTAGCAGCAGTGTGGTATGGAGATGTGAAAGCTGACATGTTAGGGATGGAAGGCATTTTGCACATTCACGCCCTGGTAAAATAGCATGTGTTTGTGTAAAGCCTCAGAGCTTTACACTCACTTCTCTGTCATTGTATCTGCAAGCAGCAATATCTATTAAGATGCCTTTATTATAACTCGTATTTTGCTCCTAGTTGAGTGTAGTGAACATTTCTACAAGTCAATTGAGCAGCTTGGGTTAACACTGCTGTTCCTTGTTTTGGAGGGTGTTGGACAGGATTAACCCCAGAGACCCTTTCCAGCCCAAATTATTGCTTGCTTTTATTAAAAAAAAAAAAAAAAAAAAAAAAGGAAGAAATTGAAAGCAATTCTTAGAAATGTGTTCTTGTTTTAAGATATCCTTATGTGGTCCTTTAGTAACCCATTTTCATTTATGTTATTTTCAGGTCATTCTTAGATCATGTTTTGCTTAAGCGCACAACATAGGAAAGAGCAGGAAAACATGGAGAGGTTCTGAGAGGTAAAGATATAAATGTAGCTTGGCATTTGTTAAGACTGTTTTCAGAAATCTCCAAGAGTTAAACCAAGCATGCATTTCTCATCCTCAGTGAAAATTTTCACAGGATTAGGTACCCTGACTTCAAAGTCAGTGCCTGTTCTATGTATTTTTTCTCCTTAATTATCTGGGTGCTTCATAACAGGGAAAATTTTGGGGTTTTTTTCTGGTGTCTTTTCACCTTTTCAAGTTTTGTTCATGTGTTTCATGGTTTTAATCCATGAATGCCTTTGTTTTAAATATGTAAGTGTTAATTTGTGTTTTTCATACTGCTTCTACTAACTTGTTGGATTGCAGGAAAACTGTTGAAATATGTCTTCCAGGCAGGCATCAGTTAATAGATTATAAGTAAGAAAATTGCCTAAAGGAGGAGAAATAATGTAAAATTTTGACTTAATGTTTTTCCTCTGAGTGATCACATTAAGATAATTTCATTGCCCTAATCAAAAATTAATTGAATAACATGAATAAGTAGCTTATAGCTTGTGGATTTATGTCTCTTCTCACTGCTGTGCCATGCAGCTGAAGCACTGATAAGCAGAGGCCTCCAGAAAAATTCTTTTCCTTCCCCTTCCCATAGCAACAGGCAGGAAGGGACTTTGGGTAAAGTTTTTCAGAAGATTCCTTTGCCTGCTGTCATGGTAAGGTCTAAAATAACCTGTTGTGATCAGCACCGTGAATATTTGACTGAGATGCTCAAGATTGGGATTTTTGCTTTGTGGGAGCCTCTCTGCCTCTGAGCCAACTGAAACTGAGTATGACTATAGGGCTAAATAAGCTTTTATAAGGCAGATGGAACAAAATATTATTGCTTTGGGTAACTGTTTTGTTAACTACCTCGTGGTCCTTCTCTTCAGTGCTGCTTTGGGCTCAAAGTCATCCTTTCTGATAAAATGTACTTGGGAAACCTGGTCTGGGAATTACAAAACAGATACATTTCTGTATTTCTACAGCCAGGGTTGGATGTTACCTGAGGCTCTGTGCTGGAGGGTTTTGTGTTTATCAAGCAGCTGCAGTTTACAGAAAGCACTAAATGTTCTCAGGTACCTGCTCAGGTTCATGTCAGAGCAGTTTAACAGTGACTGCTTGGAAGTGTCTGGCCACACTGTGTGCTTTTCCCTGGAGAAAATTCTCTTCCAAGGTTACCACTGAAAAAATACTCTTTATACTTTCTAGGTACTCTCTTTATAGAATCCTCAAAATGTAACAGTTGTGTTTTTTTAAAAGTGAAATACAAAATGTTTTATTGCCTGTTAAGGAAATATATGCTGTTTATAACATTGCTTTAGTCTGTCTTATTTCTGAGGAAGGATATCCCTAAAGCTACAGCACAGAATATTTCTTTAACCTCTGTTTCCTCAAAAGTCCATGTAGGACATGGTTCACAGTGCAAGGAAGTGGAAGAATGAAGAGGGGAAGCTGTAATTTATTTCTACAAGATATGAGACTTCTAATTGCTAGAACTTGATGCCTTTTTTTGTTAGAGATCTAGAATAACAATCTAACAGTCCTAGTAACAGGAATATTTAAGGTCAGAGGGATTTTGGAGGTGCTAAAAGGGTATTTCCCTATGGAAGAAGAGTATTGCTCATTCTGAGAAGTTGGTTCCCTACAGTGAAATCATTCCCAGTTCCAGGACTTGAACCTTTCAAGGGCATAAACTCTCTGCTCACAATGCTGTCACCTGGTGGGTTGCAGATTGTGGGTTTGTGTTTTGCAAGCTGAACTTCATTGAAACCATTCTGTTGGGGTGGGTTAACCGTGCCAGTTATGATCAGGTAAATCTCCTGTGTGCTCACACCTTCAGGAGTGTCCCTTGAGAAAAGGCAGCCAGCAGTGAGTTCAAACTCTTGACCTTCCAGAAAAGGAGGCTTAGGAAAGAGTTCTGCCCATCATGTGCATAAAAGAGCACAAACCCCTATAAATGAGCTTTTACTTTGTGTGTTGCCAGGCCATGATAACACCTGGCAACTCTCATCTATAAAGGAACAGGCTTGAATATCTGGTTTCTTGACTGAAAAGCAATTTGTCTTGTGCAGGTAGCAAGGTAACGACCAACCTTTCCACTCCATTGTGACTTTGTTCTGGTCCTGAACTCCCACTGGGAAATTTTCCTGAAACCTCATCACAGAAGCATTAGAATGAAACAGTTCTGAGTCAGTGCAGTATTGTGTTGTAACAATGTGATTGCCAAAGATTTTTTGCAAAGAATTTTAAAGGCCAAAATTAATTTCTAAAAGCAGTGGTTTGTAAAACGCAGGAGTTAATCCAGTTAATGTCCAGTTAATATGGGTAAATCCAGTAATTCAAAAATCTCTTTGAGTTTGTGGTAGTGACTTACAACTATTCCAGTTTCACTGCCTTATTTTCTGTCATCTTAATACAGTTTAATTCTCTGTACTGGGGGTTACCATGCATGCCAAGTTTCATAGATGTTTTCCAGTGGCAGCCTTTAAGAACCAGCCAGTTGAAGTATTTTGAAGATTACAGCAGTGAACCAGTTTTAGCTTAGTGGTTTGCATATATGAATTGTTGTCCTCTTTGAAATGGATTGTACCATGAGAAGGAAATGGCTGAAACAAAAATAGACCATCTCTTTGTTTTTCCAAATGGTTTTAATTATCCTGTGCAGCTCTGCAGTGTCTGCTCTTGCCAGGCTTTTGCAAATGAAGCAGAAGGCATATGAGGTTCATGTACATTTTTCCTTTTTCCCTTCTCTGAGCATTTCTTAAGTTAGTAAAAGCTAACATCCTCCTAATTAGGAAGGAAATCCTTTGGGAAGTTGTCTGAGTTGGTGGCAATAGCAGTTTTATCCCTTTTGTCCTGCCTGCCACAGTTTTAGTCTAAGAACAGCTCGTGGTTGGGGAAATTCTGATTGTACTGAAAGCGTGAAAAGCTGTCAAATCATGCTTGTCTTTCTTGGCATTTTTTATATTGCAGTTCTGTTTCTTTACGCATTGTCTTTTCCCCATTCTTTTATTCAGAATCAAATGCTACGTGTGTGTAGAAAAAAGTGGTGTGAACGATTTCTGCTGAGGAGGTTCAGGTTTCACAAGCAGGCTTCTTGTTCCAGAGAAATGCTAATGACTGAATTCTCTATAATTTTGCTGTAAGTCTCCAGTTTGGGAGGCCTGAAGACAGTTTAATTTGGACTGCAGTGTTGGAAGTGTTTTTCTCCTCAGGCTGAAGTTGATAGACCAGTTTTTCTAACCTGTGCCATTTGCACAAGGAGCCCTACCTGGTGATCCCAGGTATTCAGGGAAAAGTTAAAGTGATGGATGTCTGCCTACAACGTTTCCAGAGTTATTCTGCCTTTCATTGGGCAATGTTTTTGCTTTGGTAGGCAGAAGGAATGTTTTTCAACATTTCCAACTTAAAAACTTCAGATTCAGCAGAGTTTCCCATGCTCAGTTCTCTGTTGAAGTGGTAGGTATGTAGGAACAAGGAATCAGCACTGAGGATTACTTTTGCATAAATAACTGTTTCTAGAAAATGTATTTAAGGTTGATAGTATGTAATTTCTTAGTGTTTGCTGCTGTAATTTAAGATCTGTTTGTGACAATCATTTTTGATGCCATTGTTGTATATTAATATAGTGTTTGTCATTCATGTTGCACTGAGGTCAGTGGATGTTAGTTCAACAAAATTCACTGAGTTTGCAGGGTAGAGTCTCACTCTCTTTACCAGGGATAGTGTGATATTAATCTTTAAAATCTCACACTACTTACACCCTGTGACAATTTCATGAACTCGTGCTCTCACTTGTGTGCTCAGACACCAGAACATTTCTGGCTGTTGAGGTGGGATAGTTGGTGTCTCTTCTGTGCCTGTGGAGGATGGAACTGATGGTGTCTGTCACTGCCCATTGTGCTCCAGGTTCCTGTTGGTGATAACAAACTACTTCACATATGGATATTTTACATCCTCTGGGAGTCAGGAGTTATTTTTTGCTATTCCTTTGCTCCAGAATCTGGCATACTTCAGCTTCCATAAATCTTCAGTGGAGGCTAATGCTGCTTGTTTTTTTCCTTATTTGGAATATCCATCTCTTTAAAGCTACAGTCTGTTTTCCTGTTGGGCTGACAGGAAATGGAATGACATATGTGATGTGACATAACCCTGTTGGCACTCTCCTCTTTGAAGCACAGGCTGTTTTGCTGGTCAGGCATCTGTGCTGGAGTCTTATCAGAGTGAAGGCATCCTGGCCTTGACACAAACATTCCTGTTTTATTCTTGTAAGAAGTGCCCTTTGTTATCAATCAAAGCCATTTTAACTCTTGTTTAGCTGATTGATGCATGTTTTCATCCCTACTTTGTTCATCTCAATTTAGCATCTTCATTACATTCTCTATAAGGTATGATTGTTCATAGCAGTAAAAGAATCAGTAGAAAAGTTCAGAAGGGAGGTTCTGGAGAACAGATTGAGATCATCTCACTTGTAGAATTAGACCTGTTGGTTTAGGGAATTTGTAACTTCTGACTCTTGATGTACCACTGTCCTTGGATGCAGAAATGATCATCTGTACAGAGCTGTAAGAATAAAGGGATTCCTGTGTTGAGCCAGGAGTACAGTAGATCATCTATATTGTATATATGGTTCAGATATGAAAAAAATATACAATTTAAAGACAGGATAGTAGATTAAGCTTCTACTTCAGCATCAAGGATTTCTCATTAGTAAGTCCACTGTAGGGCCAGGACAGAAGTTAAGCACCTCTTTTTCATTTGTTTTGTGGGTGATATATCTTGCTTGTCCCTCCTTGTAGCTTCTGAAGGTCATGTCACTTGGTTTGCTTCCCAAACTGATTAAACTCTATTCCCCACAAACATATTTTTAGTCTGTGTGTTGAATTGGTGTTGGAGATTTTTTCAGAGATGGCTTAGAAAGCAGCTGTAAGGAGCAGATTCTCACAGCCTGCTTCTGTGAACAGCAGAGGTTCTCAGGTTATTTTTAACTACAGGTAAAAGTGGCAAACATGAAGGCCTTGAGAGCCTTGCACATCAGAGTTCTCAGGCAGCTTTCTCATAACAAGTGGATGTTCTATCTTTGGCTGTTTTGGGAAAGCAAGAATAATTTTGAGAACCCAAATCTTGGTATTGGAAACATAAGGAGGAGTTGGTATGGTATCTCTGACCTATTGTGAGCTCAGATTTTGCAATATGCATGAACTTAATTAACACTGTTATAAAAGGTGCCTGATTGATCAATAAAGTGGAGTCGATGCTGACCAATGCAAGGTGGGTCGTCTCCCCTCTAACTTCAATAACTCTATTCCCCACAAACATATTTTTAGTCTGTGTGTTGAATTGGCTCCAGTCTTATCTTTCAGTCAGGATCACTCTTGTTTCTCTCAGAGCAGCTGTGTGGGTGCTGGCTTTGCACCTGGATGCCCTGAGCCTGCAGGGAGCTGTGCCTGTGCTGGCTCTGCTGCCAGGGCAGACAGGACCACACAGCTCAGTAATCCAGCCCATGGCCTCTTCTCAGACCCCTCATCTGTCTGACTTTTGTACAAAAACCAATTTTGGGCGTTTGAAATCCCAGCAGTTGTATGCTGGCACAGACTGCTTGGATTCTGCAGACTTCTTGGTGAAATAGATGTGGTGCTGCTCACAAAGTAATGGCCAAAGGGAGCCAGGCTGCATTCTGTGCTAAACCTCTCTGATCCATTCCATGTATAAATATCCTGTGATGCAAACCTCATAATTGCTTCCCTTTCCAACGTGCACTCAACACTCTTCTAATCTGTGTCTATTCTTTTCTCTCTGGTTGATTACTCAGCAGTTTCTTCCTTTCTGTCTTTTGACTTGTTTGAGCAAACCTGACCACGTCCTTAAAGCTTATTTTAGGGGAAAAAAATGTGTAAACCACTAAAACCAGCTTTGTCAAACCACATTTTACTTTAAAGAGGAACAGCTAAAGTAACTGCAAATTTGCTAAGCAAGGAAGTTGCCAAACTCCCTGTCTGTGTCTGGGCTCTCTGTGCAGTTATAGCTAACATTAAAGAGAAAAACCTTTTCCACAGTGTGCATGCCTTCAGTTAGAGAGAGGCTTCAGTGTTTGGGAGGAAGGAGAGGAAGCATTTCTATAATTTCTCACACACAAAAAAGTGCGTGTATTTATCATGTACCTGTTGATAAAAGGGACAGGTTACATTTTACATGCAGTTTTCTGAACAAAATTTTGTATATTTTATGGTTTCTCCCAAAAGTCTGTATTCCTGTTACGTAGTGAGGTTCTCAAAACCATTTTTAAAATTACTGGGTATGTTAATAAAATTTTTTCGTTATGCAGGTTTTTTTTCTCCATTATTGAAATTGCAAATGCACTTTGAATAGGAACACCTGCAAAGAGCAGCTTAGCCTATTCTTAAAATTAATTACTAAACATAAGACTTAAAGCAGCCAACAATGTGCAGTTATTTCAGTATTTTTTAAATTACAAAGAGCATGTGCCAACATATTTCCAAAGCTATGCATGTGGAATGCAGTCACAGGGTTTCATTCTCACCTCAGTGTCTCCTTTCAAATAAATACAAAACAAAATTACCCTTCTTCAGTAAGCTGGTTCCTTACCAGATAAATTCCAGTGCTGAATAAAGTCACCCAAGTTAAATTGCTGTGACCCTGAAAGTCTCTCAATCCATTGATAGCATTTTTTTTCTGTCTGTACTCCCTGATTTTTGTGGTTTGAAGAGCTCCTGCCCAGCTCTTCCCTTCCTTTGGTTTAACCACGTTGCACTAAAAAGAGTGGGGATAAAAGCAGCTTTCTTGTGATTTCTTAGAAAAATAACTGAGATCCTTCCTTTCTCCCAGTGTAGCATTTGGGTTGCACTCTCCTCCTTCCTTTACCCCTCACGCTGGAAACTGTGGTGGGATTTTGTTGTCTTGGATGAAAATTCCCCAGCAGCACTGGGGGGAAGCTGCTGGGAGGGCACTGCAGGTGGGATTCAGAGAACAGAACCCAAAGGATGCGTGGCCTGAGTTTCCTGCTGGGGGGCAGCTTTATTTTAAGCAGTGTTTGTTCAAACCTGCCTGAGTACCAACAATGGTGCATGCAATTGTGAAGCTGAGTATGATTTCTCTAATAATTTACATATTATGGTAGGATGTTATAGAAGCAAACCTCCCTTGGAGCAGGTATGTAGGCACCAAGGAAGTTCAGACAATTATTTCAATGGTTTATTTTTAGTTGCAAGAAGTTACTCTGTCTCTATTTGTCGAAGTGAGGGAGCGACCACCTTTGTTGATTTTGCATCTGACTCCGTTTATTCACTCAATCAGTCACTTTTTATAACAGTGTTAATTAAGTTCATGCATATTGCAAAATCTGAGCTCCCGATAGGCTGTAGAGAAAACTTCAGCTCCTCCTTTTGTTTACAATACCTGAAGTTTGTTTATTGAAACCAAGATTAGTGTTCTCACCATTATATGAAAGGTTCTCAAAACCTTCATATCTATTCCCAGACTGGCCGTCTGTTCCCAGAGCAGCCAAGGACAGAACGGTCTGAGAATCTTGTTGTTTATATAAAAGGTGGCTGAGAACCTTAATTATTTACAGGATCAAGCCTGGGAAAGGCTGCTTTACAGCAGGCTTCTATATTTCCCTCAGCTGAGTACCTTCATGGCCTCTTTCTTTAAGCCATGCTTAAACCAGGCTCTCCACATCTATTCTGTCTTTTTATATGCCAAATAATTTGTCTTGTTCATTTCTGAGAAAATCATACTTACCTTGTCATGCTCTGAGCATCCTTTACACTGCCCCAGTCGTTCTGTCACAGCTCTCAAACCTCTCAGAATTTCCTGAGTTTCAGATTCTGACAGTTTCTTGGAAGTGAGTTGCAGCATCTGGGAGAAAAATGGCAATAGGAGTTTTCTGTAATTTAAAACAAAACAATACCAGAACAACAAAACACCAACCAACAAAAAAACCCTCAAAACCCAGCCCAAACCACACAAAATCCCTAAATATCCATGAAGATGTGTTTGATTTTCTACTGCAGAAAAAAACCCTGAACATGCATTCTCAGTTTAGGAATGGCAGTTTCAATTTGTGAAAGTGCTTGTAGCATTACATTGAATTTATGAAGACATTTGCTTTTCACATTCCTAAGTACTATTTCTATTATAATAAAATTAGATGGAAGTATTTTAATAATGATTGAGGAGTGGTTTTTAATTTTGTGATTAAGTTTACAAGTAGCCCTAGGCTGATTCTGAGTTGAAATCATCTGCAGCTTTTAAGAGAGTAGCTTTTTACATAAAAACAAAATCTGTTTGGTGTATTTGTTACATAAATCAAGACAAGTAAAATGTTAAAATTTAAATGTAAATAGACAATAGCTGAATTTGTGTGACTGATGGCATTAATGCCTTTTGCACTCTTTTGCTTCTTTCTAAGTCTAGTTCATTAATCACCACAGATTCTTCTTTGGCTAATCACTATATTTTAGCTTGGTTTCCTAACAGAATTAGGTGTACATAATTCCACCTGCTCTCTTCCCATTTTCCTGTGTGCTGCACTACAGACTTTCTAAATTACTAATCCATTCCAGCTAGAAAGTGATGGAGATGGAGGTAGAGAAATTGATGAAATTTCTTTGAGTTGTGAAAAATCCAGGTAAAGTACATACATGCATGGTAGGGAAGGGACTTTAATTAATGCCCAGGTGAGAGAAAAGCTGCAGTGTGTTTTCTATGATTATTCCTTGCTGGAAGCTTGGCATGGAACCAGCTGTTCTGCTTGTGGAGTCTTTCTCAGCAGGCACTTAGGGATAGTGGAACTGGAGTCAAGGAATTGGAAAACATGGAGAGAGAGAGAGGTGAGGATGTTGAAGTGCAGGGCAGAGGTAAATTGTTGCTTCCTCCTTCTTCTTCCTCTGGAACTCTGCTTTTCCTGGTTAATTAATGGAGCTTTCCATAGGTGTACAGCCTCTAGGTTTTTGCAAGAGTGCAATAAAATAAGGCTCTTCAGTTTTATTGTTCAAAAATAATTAGAAACTTTCTAGCAGCTGAGAGAACTAAACAGTGTGTAGTACAGTTTCTTTTCTTTAGAAGTTTTGGCAGGCAGTGTATTCCTGGAATTTTCCTGAAGCTGGTTGTTGGTAAGGCTGTGTCTCTCATCATTTCCACATGTGTTAGCTCAATGGGTATTTGCAGGGCTCTCATTTCAGATGTGCTTAAGCTGCTAGATTTTCTTTGCATATTCTCAATGAAAATGATCAAATGTTACTAAAATAATTTTAATGAGTGTATTTGCTGGGTTAGAAGTCACAGTTGGCTTTAACACGTGCTTCTGAATGAGTGTTGTGTGGTGTAAATGCACAGTGTGGCAGTTCAGGAAAGAGGGATCTCCTTCAGGGATCCCAGGTGTGTTCTGTGCAGTGTTGTTTCTCTGGGTGGGAGCTGGCAGCTCTTCTGTAAATCCAAACTCCTTCAGACTGTGCAGTGTGTCTGTGCTGCTCGAGGTGTGATCTGATTGCTTCATACAGCATGAAGTGTTGTAGTGTGTTGTTAAGTTTCTTGTGTTATTCCCCCAATTTATGTATTGTTCTCCCCTATTATGTGTAAAATGGTTTCGTACCCCCAGTTTTTCCCGCCACTGCTAGCCTGTCAGCTAAGTTGCTATAGTAACCGCTATTCACAGTTGCCAATATGTAATTGCTCCTCCCCTGGTTTCCCTTATAAGTGAAAGTTGTTTCCTCCCTGGGTCCAGTCAATCACTCCCTTTCTCCTCCCAGGTTTCGAGAACCTTCTCCTCTCTGGAGATGGTGGCTGGCTGGGGTCCCAGGACACCTCCTTTACCTTTTGATTATCGGTCTCCATGGAGTGTCAGTTCTGTGAAGTTCATCCCCTCACCTTTCCCAATTGGTTCCGCCTGTACCCACCCCCCCTCCTTTATAATCCTGTTTCACCCCCTATGGAAAAACTTTTTCCCGGTTGGTTTCTCCGCGTTTAGATCCCGCAACGCTTTCAATAAACCGATGTTTAACCCCCGGGAAATGGTCAGCTCCGTTCCTCCCCTATCCCAGCGGTGTGAGCCAGTCCGCAGCCAGCACAGCCCGAGGCCCTCAGACGCCGAAGGGCGCTGGCCAGGAATTGCAGAGGGGCGTCGGCCTTTCGCCCTCAGCAGTCGGACTCTAAACTTCGGGCCACATATGCCCCCCTCCGCAATGAAGGATACCCAGGAAGGCTGGTACAACCAGTCACAGGAGCAGAATTCAAAATTGCCCTCTAAATCATTTCAATTTAGGCTACTTTTAAAAAACTTGGATTAAAATCTTTTTCACTCTAACATGATTTAAATTTGCGTGATTCACATCTGAAATTTAGTAACAGCATTGAACTCTACCAATAACACCAAATACTATTTGAACAAGTCATTAGTATTTTTTTTTGGAGGTGTCACATTTTGCTGTAGGAACCACTGGCATCAGCAAGCTGCAGGATGCAAGAATGACCCATTTCACAACTTTCAAACACCTGTGGGGTTACAATTCCCACAGTCACTGTCACAGACATTTGCTTCAAATCACAGCCTCCAAAAAGAAAGTTCCTGATCCCCTTGCACAAATTCTGGTTTCCTTGGTGTAAAAAATGCATATTATATGGTAGGCTCTTCACAAATACTAAAATGAATACTGTATGTGTTATATTGGGAAGTTATGCTGTATTAATCTCTTTTAACTAGTGCTGTATTAATCTCTTTTAAAGTAATGTGGTAGCTATAGTTTTTAGGCTGTAACATAATATTAAAATAGAAACTATGTGGTGTAAGGTGCATTTTGTAACTAGCTCAAGGAGTGGATAAGATAATCAAGAAGTTCTTCACACAGAGATAACAGCAACAAGACCCCAAAAATCCCAAGAGAATTATTGCCTCCTTATCAGGACAACCCAGACTTCTCCCAGACTTTGAGGAACCTCAGTGACTGATTTACAAGATGGGGAGAGTTGAAGTTAAGCAGAAATACCCTTAGCTTGAAAGGAATGTTTGTATCATGTATGGGATAGATGAATATGCAATAGCCTATTGCTTTTAAGGGTTAATCCTTTGTTAGCAAGGTGTTCTTTTGTGGCAGAATGCAAAAGCACCCAGATGTCCATAATTCTTTGCTTTTTTGTTGTCTTTTATTGTCCTAACTTTGATTGTCCAAATTCTTGTTGTTCGTTCTAATTTTTATTACTATTAAACGTCTAAAATTTTAACACAGGTGAATGGCGTTTTTCACACTTGGTGTGGCTGAACATGTTTGGGGTAGATAAACTGCCTGTGGTGTTATCAGCTGTGGCTTCATAAATGGAGTCTTTTGACTCACGGTACAGATAGCAGCAGCCTAAGCTGACACTTTTCTTTCTTGCTGGAAGTCGTGTGCACAAAAGTGCTTGAGGGCTGGCAGGGGGTGTTTGCTCTGCACTGGGCTCCTGTCTGGTGCTGCCCAAAGCAGAGCAGCAGGGGGGGCTCAGGGCACCAGGGAGGGGCACAGAGGGTTTGCAGTGGGTGCTGAGCAGGGAGATGGTGTGGGAGGAGGGAACAGGGCACGGCAGGGATCAGGGATGCTCTGGGAGTTGTATCCAGCAGGATGTTCATTCTGCAGTGGAGTTCAGTTGGTAAGAGGTGCTGAGGTGAAATGTGTTGTAAAACCAAATAGGTGATGGGGTACCTGGGTATTTCAGAGTGACGACTGTGTTTAATGTAACAGTACACTATTTAATTTCTCTGGAAGCTCTATGATGCTCATTGTCCACTTTGTCTGTCCCCTAAAACCAAACACTGCAAGGAGGAGCCTGTGCTGGGCTGGGAGGATCAGACCAGCCTTGGTGGGAGGGTTGGGCTGTGCCAAGAAGAGTTGTGCAGTGACTGAAAGTTGTCTTGTTCTCTTTCAAAAATGATGTATTTCCTTTTTTATTTAAGTGCTTTGTAGTGTTACAGCCTCTGTCTGTAGACTTGCTCTGACCAGGTAAAATCAAAAAAGATAGAAAAGTGGATTTCTCTAAATTTGAAATTCCCTTTTTAATTTAATAATTTATTTTCAGTCTTTTTGCTGTGCTTGTGGATTGTGGTGTTTGTTTATTTTTAAAAAGAAGTAGTATTTGACACAGAAAGATAAACCTACCCAGGATTTATGACACCAAGTCAAGCAGATGTTTTAGACATTAGAGGTACAGCAAACTTTGGAATTAGAACATTATTCACTCATTAATTCACAGATTGAAGTGACAAAATCAAAAGACCTCTTTTGCCTAGAACCTGAATAGTTACAGGTCATGTAACAGAGACTGAGCCCTTTGTAAAGGATTTTCTGTATTTGGGAAATGGAAAGGAACTAGACAAAAACCAGGTATGGTGGGTTTGCTTGCACTATAATGTATCCACATGTCAAAAGCCAGATGAATTTTTGAGCTTCTGAATATTGAAATGTTTGCATTCTCTCTTCATGCAGATTGAAGATCCAGCCCATATTATGGCTGGCAGTGGGTCCAGATCAGGACCAGCCAGTGGTTTGTCCATGAAATCACAGCTTCAGATCACTGGTGAGCTTTCTGAAATTATCTCTCTTTTCTGCTTAGAAATGTGACAATGTTTTCCCACAGTTAAACAGAGTTTACTGTGTTGCATTTCAGGAAGTTTTGCATTTTAAAACACCCAAGAGAAGTCAGGATTGATGTTAGGCCATCATTACTTAGGAACTACTTTATTCTGGGTTTTATCTAAAATGCATTTTGAAATGATACATATTGGTGTAAAAGAAAAAAGAAAGGAATCATTCTTTTTGGTTGCTGTTAATTGTACAGACAGTCCTCCTGGAAATGAAATAGTGAATTATGGCACTGCTTGCACTTACTGCAGCTTGGCATAATATCAAATCTAACACTTTTTCCTGATACTGCTGTTCATTGAAGTTGACTTACGGCTTCTCCCATGTGACATGTTATTATGGCTACCATTGAAATGCATTAAAAAGGGGATAAAATATTTAATGAAAGTGTTGGTGAGAATATCACTGTCATTGAACACCTCTGCATTGTTTGGAGATGGATTTACATTACAGCCTTTGCTTTTTTTAGTGCCTTACCAACAGCGCAGCAGTTGAAACTTAATTATCAAAGTTTCCTCACTTCTGCTTTCTGGAAATTTAAATGCATGTAAGGCATCTGGGGCATCAAAACTGAATGGGAGATTCAGGGCTGTGTGCAGGTTTCTGTTTAGAAGCATCAAGAGTAAATTTTGCACCCTCAGTGTGAAGAGCTGTGGGCATATGCAGTAGTTTCAGAAAAGGGAGATTGTGTGGATGGAAAGAATGGTCAAAAATCGATAAAAAGCTTTAGACTAGGAAGGAGGTTGGATCTCACTGTTGCACAGGCTGTAGCTGTCCCTCTGAGCTCACAAGCTTGTGTTCCCTCAGTTGGCTGTGAGGCTGTAGAGAAATCTTGTCCCTGCAAGTTGATATTGGAGAGAATTTGGAAGAGGTTTTCACAAAGGTACCTCCACAACACAGGGCTGGAGAGCAGAGCCCAGGATTGAAGTGGTGATCCTGTCCAAGGCCTGACACTCACACAAGAACAGTGAATAAATGCCTCAGTGTTTAGAATTGAGATTACTGAGGTATTTGAATTTCAGGTCTGAATTTCTGTAGGTGTTCAGCCATGATTTGCAGCAAGCTGTTGCTGGTGTTACCTCCCTCCTGCCCTACCCTCAGATCTCCATTCTGCTGCCCTCATGAGTTTTAAATGAAGTTTCAGGGTGTCTGGGTAAGAACAAACTTGGAAAGTTGGTACAAATCTGTTGATTTCTGCTGCTCCAAGGCAGGTCTTTGGGGTAATTAGAGATGTTTAGGTGTGAGGTGCTACAGCTTGGAAGTACTGGAGACAGGAGGGGAAGGATGGGGAGCTGTTTGTGAAAATTAATGAGTTAAATTCTGTGAGATGTCTGTAATACACAGAGGAAGAGTTTTCCTTGGGAGCATTTCAGAGCAGTTTATACTAAGCTACTTCTCTAAATCTCTAAAGGAGCATAGGCTATAAAGGGAATCTGGGGAGATTAGCCAGATGGGCCTGAATTAGTCATTTCTTTTTAAGGATGTAGTGAGGCTGTGATGGGTGACAAACACACAGAAGAGCAAATTGGTTTTTGCCAGAACAGTGAATTCAGGGGCCAACTGGCAATGATAATATCTTTGTCTTCAGTACTGTTTTGTGAGTTCAGTGTTGCCAGTGAATCCAAGACACCTGGGACTCAAATATCAGGGTAGACACTCATCATAAAGGAGGCAGCATAGCAGTGGTGTTTGCAAAGATGGGAATGCTGCAGTCAGTAATACTGAATGCTTAAAAAAAATCCAAATACCAAAAAAACCCCCACTCACCACACCCCCTCCCCACCAAAATTCAAGCTCTAGAGCTGCAAGTCTTGCCCAGATTTGTTGTTGCTAGAAGAGGAGGTAGCTACTGGAACCCAGGGCTTGGATTCAGCTTGTCAGTAAATTTGCTCAGCTGCAGAAAGCTTTACACAAAATTCATTTTGTCAGTGATTTTGTCCATGAGAAGTTGTGGCAATTTTCCACAGTGCCTTGATGAGAGGCAGATCATGTTTTGAGCTTTTTAACAAGCAGTGTAATAAACTCCAGGAATTCTCTTGGCTGGTGATAGACAGGAGATGCTTGTGGAGGATATTTTCTCTTTCAACACCTAAGCACTTCTGTGGATCTTGTACTAGTTATGATTCATAAGAGTGTCTGATGTTGCAAAAGTAGTGTTGCATGTTTTAGGTGTTTGTGTGAGCTGTGGCATTGTAAATGAGCTGGAATGCAAGAGGGGTTTTATTCATGTAATGTGGTTTTATTCTTGAGCCTACTATCAGACATCAGTGATGTGACACTTGAATACTGAAGCACCCAAATGAAAAATACTCTTTGTAATTGAAATCTTCCTGAGTAAATTGCTGATTTTTTTTCTCTTTCTTAACAGTTATTTCAGCAAAACTAAAAGAAAAGAATAAATGGTTTGGACCTAGCCCTTATGTGGAAGTCTCAGTAGATGGACAGTCAAAGAAGACAGAAAAATGCAACAATACAAATAGTCCAAAGTGGAAACAGCATCTTACAGTGTAGGTTTGATTTTATTTTCCAATTTATTTGAGTTAAATTAAAGCAAATGACAGTGGGCTTGAAGATTGTTTTTATTTTAAGCAAGGCGTCAAATGTTGCATGACATGGTGGTGACATTTGTATAATTTTTAGAGTAAATATAGTACAGTCTGAAATAGATATTTACAAACTATTACACTACTTGTGCTTATATTTTGTATTGCTGTGTGTGACATATTAAAGGAGCTCTAATTCTGTGAGTAGTAAGCACAGTAATGTGATATTAAAATTGATGGTCCCATGCCCATTTTTGTTGTTATATTTAAAGTTACATCTTTCAGAAGTTCTGTTGCTGAAAGTGTTGCTGTTCTTTGTGTCCCACTGTCGTGTACCATGCCATAACACAGGTAGTTGGCTCTCTCATGTGCACCTCTCAATTCAAGCACAAATCCAAAATTCCCAATCAATTTCTGCAAATTGTTAGTACAAAACTAACATCAGATTCACGATGAATACAGCTGTTGATATTTGCTTGGCCCAGTATTTGTGTTGTGAATAAAGAAGATACACAAGTTCTATAAAATTTAATTCTCTCTTAACATCACATGGAACTCTGGGATAAAGATCAGTCTGTGCTTGCACATTGGACAGGGACTTTTCACAAGGGTGTGTTGGGTGGTATATTAGGATTAGGAAGAAATTCTTCCCTGGGAGGGTGCTGAGCCCTGGCACAGCTTGCCCAGGGAAGCTGTGGCTGCCCCTGGATCCCTGGGAGTGTTCAGGGCCAGCCTGGATGAGGCTTGGAGCAATCTGAGGTAGCAGAAAGAGGGCTGGAATCAGACAGGCTGTAATGTCCCTTCAGTGCAAACCATTCAGGGGTTCTGTGATTTGCTTGTACTTAAATTGTAAATTATTCTTCTTGAAGCATCTGGAAAACCATTTTTATATCTGTACTTTAGATTGTTGTGAAGTTTTAGTTACTACTATTTACTACCTTACTTTGCAGTGAGATATATTAAGAAAAAGAAAATCTTGCACTTTATATAAGTGTAGAAGAGTAGAATTTTCTTTTACCTTTTAACGCTTTCCTTTTTCTCTTTTGTTTTTTAATGGGAATGTTGGTTGTTTGTGCTGTGCAAATCCACACAATAATGCATTTGCCATTTTTACTCTTGTTGAGTAAGAGCTGAGCACAGGCACCCCCTGTGTATCAGCTGCATTGGAAATTACACTAAAGCTGCATGGAGCTTAGTGAAGTAAATTGGTTTTTGTGAAATGTATTGGCACAGCTGCCTATATCCAGATTCAGGATAAAAAGGAAAAGTATAGTCCCTTCTGCAAATGAGGGTAGGCCCTCTTGGGGTTCCTCTCTGTGGAGTTTGTTAGATGGATCTTCTCAAGGGATTGGCTGACTGTGAAAGTCTGGACTTATCAACCATATACAGCTGAAATTATCCACTGAGAAAATAAGCAGTCATTTGTACCCATTACTCACAATGAAAATAATATAAAACTATGTAAATGTTAGAGTATTCCTTATAGAAAAAGAACATCAGCATTAAAAATTACTTTGAAGTTGTTGTCACAGAACTTACTGTGTTGTATATGCTGGTAGTTTTTCTATGTTTCCCTTAAAATAAAATAATAAAATAGTAATAATAAAAAATGTATTTGTAAAATAGTAATAGTAAAATAGTAATAATAAAATATGTAAAATAGTAATAATAAAATAGTTATAATAGTAATAATAGTAATAATAAAATAGTAATAATAAAAAATGTATTTGGTCTGTGTCTTGATTGACATGACATATCCAGGTGACATGAGAATGTGATAATTGGAAATGATTTGGTGTTACCACCATAATTTCTTTGTTTTTAAATTACTTCTAGTGACAGTGGAAGTAGATGCCTCAGTTCACCCCCTTCCCCACCAACAAATGCCCTTACAGTGCTCAACTTTTTCTTTTCAGAATTGTCACTCCTGTAAGTAAATTAAACTTTCGAGTCTGGAGCCATCAAACATTAAAGTCTGACGTGCTGCTGGGAAGTGCTGCTCTGGATATTCAGGAGACACTGAAATCCAACAGTATGAAATGTAAGTCTGACATGCAGGGGGCTCTGGACTGTCTGTTAGTGAACATGAGTGCTGTGTGCACCTCTGCAAAAGGCCCTTGAGGGTTCCTTTGGGTGCTCCTGGTTGCTTTTAGGAGCTTTCTATTACTTTTTCAGTTTCATCTTTTTTGGTTATACACAAGCTGCCATGGTGTCCCAAAAAATGTTTTTTCTTTGCTAGTGTGTGCAAGACTGAGTGAAAGAAAAGAGTTTCTTTCATATAGCTTAAAAATTCAAACTATGGTTGGGATTCTGGTGCTAGACCGTAAAGGTGTAAAGTGATTTTTGTTCTAAATAGTGCTCCAGGGGTATGTTGTATTATTAATCTTGGATTTAGTTAGGCTTTGGGCAGTATGTGCATCCTGGACAGCTTGAAGGAGAAATACAGAGTTCTAGAGACCCATTCCAGCTCTCAGGGCTGCAGCACAGAGCTCTGTGCTGTCCTGCTTTGGTTCTCTCCTTTAAGGAAGTGTTGGCTTCCCAGCTGTCACACATGGGTGTTGCAGATGGAGAATGCTGACAGCAGTGAGAGCTGCTCTCCTGGCAGTCTGCCCTGCTGAATCTGGGTGAAAATCCCTGTGGATCAGTGCATTTGCTGTCTGACACCAGGCACCTGTTGGAGCTGACTGGGGTTTGTTTCAAACATTTCAGCAGGAATGTTTATTTACAGTTCTGTTTCACTGAAAACTCTGAATATTCCATTGGTCTGGGGATATGATGGAAAATGTTCACATTCTGAATGTCAATCTGGATGTCATTAGGTAAAAGTGAAGTTTTTTAGTTAGAAGACAAAAATTGTATCTGCTCTGAAAGTGAATTCCACTTCCTAACTCCATATAAAGGGCAGGTACATTAATTGCTGTGGAAATGTGAGAGTCAATCTCTGCTGTCATGATAATCCTTTCTAGGCAGCAACAAGATTATGCTCCAATTTTGCCCTTTTTGTAGAAACAATAACTTTCTAATGATGTATGAAAATTCTCAGTTTTACCAAAAAAATAACAGAGAGGTAGAGATGTGGCTCTGGGGGGTGTTGGGGCTTTTTTCTCCCCTTGATCCCTGTGGTTTGCAATTGGCTCCTTGAATAAAAGGCCCTTTTCTGCCATGCAGTAAGATGAGCTCCCTTTGTTCTTTGTTCCTCTCCAGTGGAGCAGGTGGTGGTGACGCTGCACCTCGTCGGTGACAGGGAGCCAGCAGAGGTGGTGGGAGATCTGTCAGTCTGTCTGGATGGGATGCAGGTCGACCCCGAGCTCCTGACCAATGGGGAAGCCTCAAGTACAAGAAGTGAGTCCAAATCAACATTTATCTGCTATGCAAAGCCATTTTTTTTTTTTTGAGAAGCTTTAACACAATCTTGAAATAAGTACAATAACAGCAATTTCTGTAACTCTCTATAGAGATCAGAAATCTCATGCATTTTTGAGGTGGAGTCATAGTTCACAGGGCAGACCTTCAGCCTCATTGCAACAAAAACCAGATCAGCATCTTTATTTTCTGAACTTTGCAAACTTTTATCCAGTGATCCCACATGTTAATGAAGGTCTCTAGCTTCCCTGAATTTTAATAATGTCATAAACAGAGAAATGCAAAGGTGGTTTGATCTCATCATCATCCTAGTAATAAGTATTCAGCTTACTAGGAGACATGAGTTTATATTAATTTTTCTTAAAATAGCTCATTTAAATGTACTCATAGATTTATTTCCCTGTGGAGAGCTGCAGAGAGGGATTCACTTTGTGTTTCATTGGTGTGTACAGCTTTTTAAACTGAAAACTGGAATACATGTAAAATATCTAATTGCAGTAAAATAAAAAGGTGATTTTAATTCCCTTGGAGCAGGACAGTGGAGCATTTCTGAAATGCTGTACATTGAGAAGTAGAACTAGGTAAGAGTTGTTTTCCTAGAAAGCAGCAAGAGCCATTGTCTGCAGTAGTGACCAGCTGGACATTTAATTGGCAAGTTCTAGGTTTCTGGGCTGGGGGAGTGTTAGAAATTGCTTTGAAATTTCATCTTGAGTATCATAGAAAAATAGAATTAATACACAAATTCTGTAACCATATTTCTTAGAGCTTTTAGTCCGTTTTCTTTGCATTTTATTAAAAGGATCAATTGCACAGACTGATTGTGTGGAATTTTTTTTTTAAATAAAAGCCAGATGGTGGGATTTTGTGGGACTTACAGAGTGGGGCTGAGGTATAGGGATAGAAATACCTAGTGAAAGTACCAAATTTTCCTTTTATGCAATACTTGATTTTCATCTGTGCTTTCTTGCATTTCCCAAAGTTCAGCTACTGAGAAGAAGATGGGAAAAGCCATGCAGGTGGTGGAATTGAGTACAGGGCTGGGCACAACACAGCAAGCCCCAAGCTCAGCAGAAGGTTCCCAGATAATCAGGGGACTGGAGCACTTGAGGAAGGAGTAAATGTTAAAGTAGTCCAGCACATTGTACAGGCTAAAGGCACTTCAGGCAAACACATTTTTATGGAATTGCTTTTAAGTTAAGATTTCTCTTGCTGGGATTTAATTCCTTCCATGCACAGTCCACTAACAGCTCATTATCCTAAACCTTTCTGTGACTACATCCTTGTCTTTGGCCTAGATCTGTCCACAGCTCCCATCAGAACTGAAAACTGATTGCTTTACTAATGACATTGTTTAACTCTATGGAAATAAATATTGGTGCTATCTACATGAATGAGCAGTTCTGTGCTGCATATCCAAGGTTTGCAAATGCTGGCACAAAAGGCAAATATTTCTAAGCTGGCTGAATAAGCAGTTGCAAAACATTTGCAAATCGAGGCTGAGCTGCTGCAGTGCTTTTGGAGTACAGCCATATTTTGTACCTGCTTCAATGCCTTTATGTTCAATAATTTACTGAGAAGGGAAGGGTCTGGGCTAGAGAGCCAGTAAACAAAGCCCCCAGCCAACCAGAGAGGAGATTCCAGTGAAATTTTTGTCCTTTCTGCTCTGCCTGCCATCACTGAGAGAGTATGAAAAGCCAGCTTCACTTAAAAGAATGAACATTGCTTTATACTGCTAGAAAGACAGTGTGTGTGTTTGGGAACATTCACACAGTCAAATGATGTCCTGCTATGTCTTCCATAAGGTGGAAGTATTACAGTGACAGTGGTTAAAAAAATTTGTATTCACACACACAAATAGAGACATACAAAACATGCACAGCTTTGAAATCCAGCAGATAAGCAGCACACAGTGTCTCACCTCCACACTTGAAAGAAGTGTGAGCATTAAAGGCTGTTCCTTTCCTTGGAAATGATTCAGTGTTGCTGATGCTTCTGTTGTCTTTTCCTTCCTGGTATTTAAGGTCCTACACAGAGTGAAAGCTCCAGAGTAAGGAGTGATACACGGTAAGACCTTTTTCCTCTCTCTTTTGTTTTTTTATTCTGTCTTTTAGTATTCACAGTTTTGAAAGAGAGGAATTGTGTTTTGTAAAGAAGACAATGAAAAATTTATGAATATGCCCTGCAGCAGTATCTGTTAAGATCTGAGCATGCCCTAAACAAAAATACTGAGCTGTTGCTCTGCTCCACTGTCTGGCTGCAGTTTTGCCTCCATACCTGACTGATCTTTTTGTGTTTTCCCTTTGTGCTCCTCATCCTTCTCCTAGTGATTACCCAAAGTCAAATATATATTTAAAACCCCCCAAAACAAATGGCACTGGTTGTTTTCACACTGGTTTGTTTTATAGTATGGAGATATCAGAATTATATTTAGCTTTGTTAAGAAGATCCCAAAATCTGTCTGGCACTTACAGTGTGCTAAGGCTGATAGCGGATTATGAATCTTGCTGCCTGGTAGGATAAGAGTGTGCCCAACCATGTTACTTTAATTAGTTCCATGTTACTTTAATTAGTTCCCAGTACTATGAGTATTTTAAGGATCTGTACAAAACATAGCACTCAGGATGACATCTGGAGTAACTAAACTGAATTTCACTTTTTTTCAGTAGTTTTGATTCTTGGCTATGTTGTCTGAAGTCTTCCCTTGAAAGTTTGGGGTTTTTCTGTTATCTTTTTGTGTTTGAATGAATTTTTAGATGCCTGGATGTTCAAAATACCTGAATATTCTATAATAATAATAATAATAATAATAATAATAATAATAATAATAATAATAATAATAATAATAATAATAATGATGATGATTCAGGTTTGGTATCAACCAGGGGGCTTCTACTGGTCGTTGTGAGGATCATGTAAATGATCAGGAAAGTGACTTTCTACAAGGGCATGATGTGGAAGAACAAGGGGGAATGGTTGAAGAACTGGGGCTAAACCTCTTAGAGATTTGAGGTCACTAATGATTTGGGCCTATTTATTTTGCAGTTGGTGGAGCATGAATTACATGCACCATGCCTGGTATAGAGCAAAGTGTGTTTGACCATGATACTGAGGTTAAATCAACAACTTGGTCCTTTACAACTTGGGATTTACTTAGCCTTACCTACTGGGTTTTAGTTTGTGTGCATTTGAAGGAATGTAATTTTCAAGGTACTGGTTTGAAACTTCCTTCATTTGTGATGGCTTATGTGCTTGACCTGTAAACCCTCTAGAATTTTAGTTGACTACCTTTTTGTTTTGCCCAACATATTCTGAAAATGCTTTTAACTAAAGATGTAGGTACTTCTAACTCTGCCTAAGGAGATACAGATGTATCAGATTAATATTCTGCTAGGGGGAAGTGAACAGCACAGCATGAGTCAGTGCTGCTATGTGGTTTCTTAAGTCTTGTAAGGTTGAGCAGTTTATATTCCTAGCTGCTAGTCAAAACTTTATTGCTAAATTCTCCAACCTGTTCCAGAATTGAGTTCAGAGGGAAAAATATGCATGCATTAGTAAGATTTCTAAAAATTTGTAACATTTTGTGTGTTCTGAGCATATGCCAGCCCTGTGGAGTAAAGGCACACAGGCTGTTCTCAGGTGTTAGCTTCTCATCTCATTAGGGACTCATGGGCAGAAATAGCTTGAGCAGCAAAATCCAGAGCCTGCACCTAAGGGCAAGTGTATCAAACTGGGAAATGAAAGAGGAGATTGATGACAGATGTTATATACATCTATTTCACCCCCTTTCCATCAGCTAAGGTTTCAGGTACCTCAGGAGATAAACCCAGTGTGTTTATACAGATGTATAGATACTTGGAATTATTGTGAGTATTACAAATCTCACCTGGTTGTAACTGTTGCACCCTAGTGTCTTTCACGTGTCTTTTCAACCCCCCTGAAAGTATCCCAGGCCAGGCTGGATGGAGCTTGGAGCAACCTGATCTAGTGGAAGGGGGCTGGAACAAGATGATCTTTAAGGCTAACCCAGACTCTTCTGTGATTCTGTGATTTGCAAAGTTTCATGTCACCATGCACTACTAGAACACTTCTCTTGTCTTTTCCTGCAAAAGGACTAACTCCAATGGCCTTGAAAACTGTGAGGATGCTGCTTCCAGTGAAAACAAGACTGTTAATGGCAGTGACTCTCCGTTGCTCACAAATGGGACCTGCAAACCTGCCAGACCCCCCAGGCCTGCCAGGCCCCCGCCCCCCACTCCCCGCAGACCCCCGTCGGTCGCCGGTACGTCCTTGGGCCGGGCACTCCTCGAGTGAACATAACTCTTTCTGCTCCTGCTGTTTAACTGCACTTGGGATGGGAAATTCTTTGGCAGGTCACTTCTGAAGGAGTATTTTTTAGCTTGCATTTGGTACAAGGTGTTTTAGTCATTGTTCCCGTTACTGGAAATTTCTTGTTTCCGCGTCTGCTCAGGGGTGGTGGCAGTCAGTGATGGTGCCACAGAGAGTGGAGCTGGGACCAGGAGAACACAAGTGAGTGCTGCTGCTGCACTGAGCCTCCACTGAGGGTGACATGAAATCCACTGAAGGCTCACAGAATTGCCTCAAGTTGATAATACTGCATTCTGAGATACAAGTTACAAGTTAACTGGTTAACTGTTAACAACAATTTAATTGGTTTCTACAATTGCAGTTAGATTCCGTGAAGTTGCAGCACTTAAAACATTCATTATCTGCTGAAATGCATAGATTTTTTTTTTTTTCTAATCTGGCTATTTAAAAACTACCTGAAGGCCACTAATTCTGAAAAGTTACTTGATATTTTTGAGGTAATTCCTTTACCCCCATACAATGCAGTGTTTCTGTGGTCTCATTATTACAGTTGATAAATGCTGGATCTGGATGGGCCCTGCAATACAGTAATTACTTTAAAAGATTAATCCAGTGCAGTTAATTAATGAGACTTGACCTGTGTTCAACTTCTAACCCCACCCACCAAATGGTATTAAGATAAAACTGAAAGCATTTAAAGAATATCTGTGTTCCCTTCCCATTGTGATAGTTACTATCCATGCAATATCAAATCTCCTCTTGAAAATTTTATGCTTATCATCACTTAAATTATTATTCCAAATAATAAATGGAAAATAATTAATTCATTAGTACAAAGAAGTAATTTTTTATCATCATTTAATGTTTACAGAATGCAGACCAGGTAAATATTTGTCAGAAATACCACAATGCTGTTTATGGCAGTTTTTGGATTAAAGTATTTTTATAGTGAGATAGAATTGCTGTTCAGTTTGTGTTTGAGCTACAAAATGTGGCTGTGGAAACAGCAGTTCTGGCAGGTTTGCTGTTGTGTAATGTGTAACTTCTCCAATGGATTGGTGATAAATGTCAGTTAAAGGCTTTTTCTCTTTCTCTCTCTCATCATAGCAAGTGCAAATGGTCCTTCATCCACATCCACAGAGAGCGATGGGGCCAGTGCAGGCTCACTGGCAGGCACAGCCTCAAACACACCTTCAGAGCAGAGCCCTGAGGGAGCAGCAGCCGCCAGCACAGCTCCTGCCACTCCTGCCCTCACCACTCCTCCAGTGTCCAGACAAGTGCAGCCAGTAAATCCTTCACCTCAGGCTCTAACTACAGTCAGCCAAGGGCCTCTCCCACCTGGGTATGGGTTTCATGACTTCTTTCTCCCCATGTGTGCTGACTTCTCTGGTTTTCCTTTATTTTACTTACAGTAGGTGTAAGAAACCATAGATAACATCTGCCTTCTGCTGCCTGACAAAAATCCCCCAATATGAATTTGGAGGGTTTATAACTGTTTTGTATGGTTCATCTTCAAACATTCAAAGGAAGAAATCTGATACTTATCATATGTTCCCGTGTCAGTGGAACATAGGTTTAAAATAGCGTGGCAGCTTATTGTCTTCAAATTAAAATAAACTCAGGTAGGAAAATATTGGTACAGATAAGTAGAAGAAAAGCTGCTATTGCAGTCCTGAAGGTTTGGATTTCATACTGCAGCTCCTGAGAGTAGTGTGGACATGCTGCTGTACTTTGGGTACCTATGGAATTTGTCAGATGGTTGACCTCTTGCCTCAAAGCTCTCAACTTTAAAGAAACAGCAGCAAAAACATTTCTAGACTCTCTGAGTGAGGGAAATCAAAAGCTTCCCAATGTGAATGGTGAAGTTGGTGAATTACCTGCCTTGATTTCCAGGTAGTGGAAGCACAAGGTAGGAGAGGTCTGAATTATCTCACAGGACAATGGGAATAAAGAAGTGGTCTTGAAAACAGCATTGTTCCTTTATCATTTTGATTTCAACAGAAATGGCAAATAGCTTTTTTTTTTTTTTCCCCCATGATGTTACATTTCATGCAAATGTAATTGATACAGGGGTAAGTCATTATTCCAAATACTGCATGTGCAGAAAATGTGACCAATGCCCTTATGGTGATCTCTGCATATCCTTGATCACTGAAAAATGGCAATATATTGGATTAATGCTACTCTAAAAGGGGATTATTTTCTGTAGTTGGTTCTGTTCAATAGGTTATTGATACACTTGATATTGGATACAAAATTTTGCTAAAATTTTACACCTAGGCATGAATTTGAGCTTCTGTTTCCCAGAAGGGTGGCCATGTACAATGGTTTTTTATTTTTTTTTTAATTGGCATAGAATCACTGTTAATATGAATGGTACCATTGTATGCTGCACACAGTTCGGGTGCATCTCATGAGCCAAGGGTTAATTTGAAGCATTTTGTTTAGAAATAAGCATTTTATGAAAACAGACATTTCTCATCTTTAAGCTGTAGATGAGATGCATGGTTGGAGTAGTTTGATCTGGAGGAAGATTAAACTTTTGGATCTATTTTCAGTTGGGAGCAAAGAGTAGACCAGCATGGTCGAGTGTACTACGTGGATCATGTTGAAAAAAGAACAACGTGGGATCGGCCAGAGCCCCTTCCTCCAAGGTGAGCATGCAATCATCTCACAGGTCTGGGGTTTTCAGGAATTAATTGCCTGACAGTTTGCTAAAGCTGGAACAAATATTTGAGAACAGAAATGTGAACCCAGTTGCTCTGGGTTGTCTCCCAAGGAATGCATAAGGAAAAGAGTTGAATGTCAAAATGAGGAAAATCTGAATTTCCTGTCAAAGTCAAGTGCATCTTTACTGTCTGAGAAACAGATTTCAGTTAAAGACAGTAGACACCCCCAGAGTAAAAGGGAACAAAAACCACAGAAAAGTATTTTGGCATTGAGGTAGCTATCAGCTTGAGCAGCAATGCTCTTATCTTGAGGTTACTGTTTGCAGGCCTTTGATCTTGTCTCAGGGCTCCCAGCTGCCAATTTATTATGCACATAGAAACCAACTTTCGTTATTAAACTTCTCCAGCTCTTGGCATCAGAACAGCTAGTGATGTTAGCTCACAGTTGCTGCTTCTTATTTTTTAACAATATAAGAAAAGCACAAGAGTTGTTCTGTTGCAAATTTCTTCATCCTCAAATGGTTTCTTGCTCACTATAAAGAATTACAAAGTGAAAACATGGGATGGTACAGAGAACTTGCTATTGAAGAACAAAAACTGGCAGTCTCATAAATGGAGCCCACCTGTCATGTTTCAAGTTATGTTGAACTTTTTCAGCAGATGAATTTTTATATTGCTTAAGCTTATTTAGAGTAGCAGTGCTTTCTTTCAAGTTTTGTAAGTAGTACTGATCTCATATGAACTGAAAATTAGAAAAAAAAAACCCCAAAGAAAATCAAAACAAAACACCAAACCCCATGCCCACCTTTCTTTTCTGCCAGATCAGAGTGTGAGGAAGTCTTGTGTTGAATAGCTGAAAATGTCAGAGGGTTCACTGTGTTTTAGGGGAAACCAGCTGGGTGGGATAACTGCAGTGATGCCAGCACAGTATGGACAGTGGTCTAGACAGCTCTTGACAACTATTTCAAAAAACCCTGAAAATACAATAAATTGAATGGGTCTGACTTTGTATAGTATGCAACAAATAAAAGTGATTCTCATAAAAAAAGTCTCCTAAAATTATGCAAGAGCTAGAGGGTACAAGGAGAAAAAAGCTGCTGCTGCCCGTGTTTTCTGCTCCCTTCCACCACACTGGCCTCCAGGTGCCTCTGAGCCTTAAATTAAATTGCCAGCTCTTGACAGCTGTGGCTTCTCTTTTCCCCCACAGCTGGGAGCGCCGGGTTGACAACATGGGCAGGATTTATTACGTTGACCACTTCACCAGAACCACGACGTGGCAGCGGCCGACGCTGGAGTCCGTCCGCAATTACGAGCAGTGGCAGCTGCAGCGCAGCCAGCTCCAGGGAGCCATGCAGCAGTTCAACCAGAGGTTCATTTATGGGGTAAGGAGGACCTGGGTGACTGAGGGTTAGGATGGTTTCAGGGTTTGGGCATGCCTGTGGGTCGCCTGTCCCCACAAAGGCAGCAGACTCTGTTATGGTTCATGATAATGTCTCTGTGTGTAGCACGGCAGGGAGGGCTCACTGTAATGTTAGTTCATCTCCTTCCAGTCAGCACATGGGGTTTAGTTGTCACCTCATGTCCTGGTTTAGGGCAAATTTGTTAAAGAATCTGCAAAGGAGGGCCCCTCCAGAAAGCAAAACCCACACAGCCCCTCCCCCCAACTGGTTTGGGAAAAAATTCCTCGGAGAGAGGTGGAAAGAACCTGTTTATTTGACTGGCCCAGCCCCCCCCAGCACAGAGAATGAACAATACCCGATGACACCGCTCTGAGAAAGATGACAAAATCAGAAAGTCTCTTTCAGGGGTGGTTGCTCTGTTCTCAGTCCCTCCGGCGCTGGGGCAGCTGCTGCAGCCAAACGGTTCAAACCCTCGGTGTTCCCAGGTCCCAGTCCGGAGCAGGTTCGAGATGGTCCCAGAAACAGGAGAGGAGAAACAGTCCAGGAAGGGATGTGGACTGTTTAGCTAGAACGTGCTAATAAGCAGAGGCCAAAGCAGAGCAGAAGCGAGAGCAGAAAAAGAGAGCAAGCAAAGCAGCAAGCTGAAGCTGGAAGTGAAAAAACAGCCCTATGTACTGCTCATCTCGGTGTCCCTGATAAGAGAAACCCAAACAAAACTTCCACTCTTCAGAGCCGGTCTAAAGGCACAGAACAGATAAATGGGGATACAAGCATCATAACGTCACCCCAGGACACCTCAATATAGGGCTTCTTGGATAAAATTGATGTACAATATTGATAAAGCTTGGATAAAATTGATGTACAATATTGATAAAGCCTTTGGCTCAAACTGCAGCTTAGTAATAAGCTGGTGCATTTGTATTGTATCTTGTATTACCCTGGCCAAACACATGGGAGGTAAGCAATGCATTTCTGCTCTAGGTTAAAATAAATTATGCACAATGAATGTTAGGAGAGCAGGGAAATTGAAACGAATCCTTCCAGCATTTTTACTCCATTATTTGTTTCTGATGAATAGCAGATATTAGATCACTCCAACTCATGCTACTCATGCTCATTAAGAATGATGGAGGTTCTGATTTGCTGTACATGTGAGAATAAAATGGAGCCTGTAAGTGGTGGTAGGGAGAATTGTAGTGAGTGCAGGAATGAAGGTTCTGATTGCTTTGGGTGCTGCTGTACTGATTTCCTCCTGCCTAGGCAGGGGTACTGAACAAAGAATAATTATTTCTTGGCACTGTAGTTAATTAAGCATGCCAAGGTCAGTAAAATTTGCCTTCTCTGTGGAGGAAAAGAAGGAGTTGGCATCCTTGCTTATGTGTAACATTAACAGAAATGCATTTACTTCAATAATTCAGGATGGCTATGGTAGAACATCTGGAAAGCAAATGACTAGTCATTAATGCCTCATTTGTTCATGTGACTTGCAGAACCAGGACTTTTCATCCACACAGAACAAAGAGTTTGATCCTCTTGGCCCTCTGCCACACGGATGGGGTAAGACTAACTTGAATGTGTTTTGTTATGCAATGTAGTTAAACATTAAAGCATACTTCTGCCAAATTATTTGTCAGCTCTTCTAAGCTAGTTTTTGAAAATTAAAATCTACATTTAAAATAGTTTAAAATCAGATCTAATCAAATGTGCTATTAAAACAGAAACCTGACTAGGCTATGCCATTTCTCAGTGGTTTAGAAGCTATAAAGTTTTCTGGTTTACTCCACTGGTATCAAGTGTAATAGCTGCTTTAACACTGTCATCCTTTTGAGACTTTTTCATTCCCCCCACCATCCTGTTCCTGCTAAATCAGGCTCCAAATCCTCTCTAAATCAAACTGCTAAAGTCTCTCTCCAAGACAACTCTTGAAGAGTTTTGCTGGTCTCAAAATGTTTTTTATAGTGACAACTGTTTCCTTATTTGGCCCCCTCCCTGGAATAAATTTGTTCTTGTACTTTACAGGGTTGAGAATTTACAATTAATACAAATTTTGGCAGGGTGTAATAAAAATAGAAGTGTAAAACTGCTTTCTGGTGTGGACTCTGAAGCAGATATGAAAATTCAAGTTTTATGATACGTAGGCAAAGCTCTCAGAATTCTCTTGTGGAATTTGGAGCAAGTAATTGCTTGGCAGAGTTGGACCTGAATTTTTGGGTTCATCTGCTTTTCAAACAGAACTATTTGGATTTTTAGTTCTGGTATTGCTGCAACTTTGTGCCATGAAATTTTTCCCCACTCTTGTGCTTAGATACATTATATATAACATTTCACAGAAAGGTCTTTAGGCTGGCAGTGCCCAGGAGATGGCAAACTCAGTCTCCACATCATGTGGAATTCTGCTGTCAGGCTCACAGGCAAATGCCTACTTACAGGCTTCTCTTGGAAACTGAAGCTTTTGAGCTGTGGTTGTCAGATTTTGATCCATTTTTGTAATTTGTTTCTCTTGCAACACTAAATAAAAATGCTATGAAGAGCTGCAGAATGGTACAGAGGAACAGGTCATGGCATTTCTCATAGGCAGCGTGTGCCCATGGTTCATCTGAGAGAAAATATAAATGGGTTTTCTTGGAAACTGCATTTGACTGTGTTTTATTCCCTGCTATAAATTGAACTTGAAGCCCCTTTGTACCTTCTGGATACTTCTGTGTATATCTGTTCCCTCCTCTGTGTTTGCTTTCTGTGTTGCTTGTCAGGCACATCACAACACTTGACACAGCTGAAGTTTCCCGTGGACAAAACAGCTCACAGTTTTCAGTTTCCAATTAATTTCTCCTGCAATTGAAAAATAAATTACATAGTAAGGAGTAACATCAATGAAAGTAAAAATATGTTGGATCAGAGGAGGTACAAAGAAACCTGAGAGCAGGAGAGGCTGAGTCTGGTGATTTGTATTGTGTATTTGATGTAGTCTCAGCAATAAATTAAAGAGGGAATTGAATTTGTTCTCCTTTTACGTCTTTTCAGAAAAAAGAACTGACAGCAATGGCAGAGTGTATTTTGTCAATCACAACACACGAATCACTCAGTGGGAAGACCCCAGGAGTCAGGGGTAAGAAATCAGCTGAAGCTGCATGTATGATGAAAATGTAAATTAAATTAAAATGTAGCCAAGTAACTGAGAGTAGAGTGAGCCAAGAATTGCTGCCCACAGGTGAGGCATGGATTGTGCTATGCAAACATCAGAGAGCTCGATAAAAAGTGGAGACATTGGCCAAATGGGAACTGTTGCAATATTACTGTGTCATCCCACAGCTACCAGGAAAGCCTTGGTCAACAGTAAGCAATGAGCTCATTCTCCAATAGAAAAGCCTCTGCTTTTCATAAGTAATCAATTACATTTGTCTGAACATTTGTGTCATTAGAGGAAGAAAATATTTCCTTTGTATGCTGATGGGATGGTGCAGAGTCTAGAGTTAGACTCTGGTTGTTTCCCACACAGTCAGAGAGTCCCAGAATGGTTTGGGTTGGAAGGGACTTTAAAGCCCATCTCGTCCCACCCTCCTGCCATGGGCAGGGACACTTTCCACTATCCCAGGGTGCTCCAAGCCCCATCCAGCTTGGCCTTGGACACATCTGGGGATGGGTAGGAGACAGAAAGAAGATGGCCCAAAAAACTGTAGCACCTTTCCTCACACCTATTTAAAAAAGGAGGAATAAAGGAGACAGAGGCACTACTAGAAGCACAGGAGTTCTGTTTATTTTGAGCTCTGTCACTGCAAAGCCTTTGAGGTAAGGAATGGAGGCAGGAAGTTGAGGGTGAAGTGTGTTCAGTCCCAACTGCTGTTTGAGCTGAAGATGTGTTTGGTGAAGCAGCTTCACCTGTCCTCCATGAGGGAGGGGAAGGGGCACAGCCAGGGCTGTGTGAGAGGGGTCACAGCTGTAGCCACTCCCCTCTGCAGCTGTGGAGAGAAATTCCTCTTGGAGCAGCCCAGCAGCAGAATGTTTGGGCTGCACAGTCAGGACATGGCATTGATGGAGGGAAGCCACTGGGGAGCACTTCACAGTGATACCACTCAGATCTTCCAGATATATTGAGATCTACTTTTATATACAGCAAAACTAAGTTGGAAAACATTGGCAAAAAATTTTACATGATCAGGATTGGCATTTTCTTTTAATTTGGCATTCTGAAACATTTTTGGCTGCTGTGATTATTCATGAGGTACCAAAAACTGCTTATTAAAATTATATCAGTTTTTGAGTAAAATCCTCATAGTTAGAAGATAAAATTCTGTTGTTTGTGAAGGAAACAATAAACCTTGCTTACACTTTTCCCTTCAGGTTTTTTCTTGTCTTTATTTAAGGTATTGCAAGCAAATGAGATAATACTTTTGGCCTAATTGAGAGATGACTGCAAATTTTGGTGGGGGAGGGAAGCTAAAATAAATCCAAAGAGAAACTTTCTCAACCTTAGACTCTCTAGATTTTCCAAGATGTTTACTGTCTCAGGTATTACTCCATTGACATCATGGATTCTGTTGATCAGTTACCATGTATTTTCTTGTATCCATAGTCAGTTAAATGAGAAGCCTTTGCCAGAGGGCTGGGAAATGCGATTTACTGTGGATGGAATTCCCTATTTTGTGGATCACAATAGAAGAACCACTACATACATCGATCCCCGCACGGGCAAGTCTGCTCTGTAAGTGTTCTTAATATTTCACTAAGGTTTCAAGAGTCAAGTTTAGCACACATCATTTAAAAAATATTTTTTAAATATTTATTTTTTTTGCTTCTTACTACATTATTAGGCAGGAAGGTTTACATGCAGCAATGCTTCTTAATTACCTGTGACTTTTTAATTCTGAAAATGAAAGTCCCTGAAGAAGCCAGAGTTCTAAACACTGCAGAATCTTTCTTGCCATGTAATGTGTGAGATTTGAGAGTAGTGGAGGAGCTGCATCTGTTCTGTTGATGACCAAATCCCTTCCTTCTCTCTTTAAAAGAGACCCAACCCTTTCTTTTTCTGATTTTTTTTTTTTTAGGAACCAGAATGAAGTTGAAACCAGAATTTACCTCCCAAGTTAACTGAATGTCGTCCCTTCTTTATTGTTAGAATCTTTTTTTACAGTTAATGTTCAGGTAGTGTTTTAAATGTACTGTCAAGCATTCTACAGTTTACAAAGGAAGATTTTTCTTTTTAGTTTAAAAACAAGAAATTACACCCCAAAATCAAAAAATGTGTCTAGATAGCCAGCTAGACCATACAGCTGTATAACTAATACATCTGCAGGCTTTTGCTTCAGTTACAAAAACACTTGGAAATTCATTTTTTCCTCCTTTTGGTTGCAGAGACAATGGACCTCAGATAGCTTATGTGCGTGATTTCAAGGCCAAGGTCCATTATTTCAGATTCTGGTGTCAGGTATGGATTCATTTTTTTGCAATATTTTTTTGCATTTTTGGTTTTGCTTACACATTTTCAATGCCTTCTTCAGTGCCTTCCAGTAAAGGGAATCAAACTACTCTAAAGTTAAAAGTGAGTTAAGTTAAGAGGGAGTAAATGCAGAAAATGTGTAATCTCATGTAAGCTTTAAAGTGATGTAACTTTTGGCTTTAAAATGTTTTAGAATAAGGGAAAACATCAATTTCCCTGCTTTTTTTTTAAGTGGTGGATTTCTGAATAGTGTTGTCTTGCTGCTGTTAAGAATATATGGAGGCACCATTTTTTTAGAGTTAATACAACATCTGATTTCTGTGTGAATACCCACTTCTGGCAGAAAAAGGGCATTTGCAACACAACAGATATGTCTCAGCACTGAGGAGTTTGCTGTGGTGCACATAGGGTGCTCTAACATAATATCAAATTCAGTGTGTCAGTCTTGGGCCTCTAAGCTCCCTAAATCAAGAGATGAAGTAACTTGATGTTTAGAGAAAAACCTTTTGGTTTGAATGTTCCAGTTTTCAAGAGTCACTGAATTGTCCTTTGAAAATAGTGCAGAGACTAGCCTCGTTTTTCACTTGGAATTTTGTGCAGTAGAGCCTGAATATTTTAATTTTTATTAAATTAATAGAATCCCAGAATGGTTTGAGTTGTAAAGAACCTTAAAGATCATCTCATTCCAAACCCCTGCCATGGGCAGGGACCCCTTTCACTACCCCAAATTGCTCCAAGCCCTGTCCAACCTGGCCTTGGGCACTGCCAGGGATCCAGGGGCAGCCCCAGCTGCTCTGGGCACCTGTGCCAGGGCCTGCCCACCCTCCCAGGTGCTGGGAATTCCTCCCCAATATCCAATATCCCTCCTAACCCTGCCTCTGGCAGTGGGAGCCATTCCTTGTGTCCTGTCCAGGCCTTTGTCAATAATCTCTCTCCATCTTTCTTGTTGGTGCCTTCCAGGTACTGAAGGCCACAATTAGGTCACCCTGAAGTTTCTCCAGGCTGAACAATCCCAATTGTTTCAGCCTTTTATTATAGGAGAGGTTCTTCATGTGTCTCATCAATTCTGGGGTAGAAAGGCTCCCTCAGCTGGGACATGTTGTTGATTTTCATGTTCTCCAGTGTCTTTAGGAGTGCAATCTTTAACCTGTTCTGAGCAGCATCTGGAGGTGTGTTCATGTCACTGTAGACAGCAGTATTGGAACAAATTTATTCTTGGATTAAATGACAATTCAGATACCTTGATTGCTGGATTTGTTTTATATTGATTGATGAAATTCAACTGTGCTTTTTAATATATACAACAGCTAGCAGTCCAAACTGAGTTGTTGAAACTTTAAGTGATTGTACCCTTCACATCTAAAAATTTCCTTTCAGCAACTTGCAATGCCACAGCATATAAAGATCACAGTGAGCAGGAAAACGTTATTTGAGGACTCATTTCAGCAGGTATTGTGTTAAAGCATGGGAGTAATGGGTATGAAAAGTAGTGTTAGTGAATTTATTCTCACATGTCATTTTTGAACCTTTGATATCTTGCAATTTTACTTGAAGTTAGACTAACTAAAAAATATTAATTTAATAGGCTGCATTCACACTTACAAGATCATGCCAATATCTGTCGTTCTGGCACTGATTTATCTGACAAAGGTGATTTTGGGGGTTTTTTTCCCCCTCAGAATGATTTAAAATCTGAGTTGATTTTGAGGAGACTGCTGGGGCAGAGCAGCACCCCATTTTCAGGAGGTTTTTTTGGTTGTGCTTATGTTTATGCATTTTTCCTCACAATGTGTTGCACTAGCATGGTCTACATACAAACAATATATTAAGTTGATCTTAGTCTGGTTGTCTTGAAATAAGTATTTTTTTTTAAAACAAATATTATTAATTCTATTTGCATTATTAGGAGTGAAATTCTTACTAATCTCTGTAGACCTCAGGTTAAAATATTAAGGTCTGGTTAAGGTCTGTAGACCCTGATTAAAATTTTTCCGAATTATTAAATGCTCATTAGAAAATAGCAGTAATTCTAACCGGTGCTTATAGCTGTTTCCTTTAAAATAATTGATTGTTTTTCTTTCACTAAGATAATGAGCTTCAGCCCTCAGGATCTCCGGAGACGTTTATGGGTTATTTTCCCTGGTGAAGAAGGTTTAGATTATGGAGGTGTGGCAAGGTAAACTACACTGAAATGGCAGATAATAACTTGTTCTGCTGGTGGTGATGTGAAGGCTTCCCCAAAGTACTGCAGTGCTTTCACAATAGGAATGAAGTTTATTCCTTAGCTTGGAACATCTGAGGAAGGCAGTTTTGCAAGATGTTTGCATGTCTTAAAACTGTGTAAAATGATTTTCAGTTTGCATTAGGAGTTACTTAATCATCTCCATGATTAAAGAGATGCAATTTACTGAATTAAAGTGACCCTTTGACCCAGCTGTTAATGTCAAAGTAGAGTTTATTGAAAAAGTGAACAGAAATCTACATTTAAATACAAAGTCTTGACTGGAATGTAACTGAGAAGTGCATATGTTAATTGGCATTCCCCAGCCCTGGGTGTTTAGATCAGGGGTACATTTGTAATGTGCTCATTTAGATAAGAGTGGGTTTTCTCCAAGCCACTGACAGTGGGGTATCATTGCAACTTTGCATTTTAATTTGTGATTTGCTGTAGTTTCCCTTTGGTGCCCGTGTAGGTCAGCTGCTCTCTGGGAAAGGAGGCTCAACAAGGGCCTGAGTCAACATGAGTTAGCTACAGTAATTTCTGCTGTGATTTATTCTGAAATGTGTTTTTATTGTTTGTGTGATTTCAGGGAGTGGTTCTTTCTGTTGTCACACGAAGTCTTGAACCCCATGTACTGCCTGTTTGAATATGCAGGGAAAGATAACTACTGCTTACAGATAAACCCAGCCTCTTACATCAACCCAGACCACCTGAAATACTTCAGATTCATCGGGAGGTTCATTGCCATGGTACGTCCTAAAGCAGGAAACAGATCTGTCCTGTAATTTTCCTGTAAGTAAATACTGTGCCATCAGATGGGTAATGATAAAAATCCATTTTTGAGCTGACAGTATCAGGTGTTTTGGCTATAAATCCTGTTGGTATAAGCTACTTCAGCATATTGGCAGTGATGGTACTCAGGTTGGTTTAATTCTTTGGCTGTCAGATTTCATGGGCACAGAGAACAGAATGTTGTCATAGTAAGTACTGAAGCATCCTTTGCATTATTTTGTCTGTTTTTGTGTTCCTCAGGCTTTGTTCCATGGGAAGTTCATTGACACTGGTTTCTCTCTGCCATTCTATAAACGTATCCTAAACAAGGCAGTAGGACTCAAGGATTTAGAATCTGTTGACCCAGAGTTTTACAACTCTCTCATCTGGGTAAAGTGAGTTTGACTTTGTTTTGTTCTTGAAATAGCAATACAATGTTTTTGGTTTTCACTTCTGCCAGGAAGTAGATGTAAATCTTACTAACAACCCCACAGAAGAACATAATCTAACATTGCAGAGCAGTATGGAATTTTTACAGTGACTTTAGATACACAAAGAATGATTTGTTCATGCAGAGCCTTTCTGGTACATTGAATATTCCGTGCATCATCTTGAGTTGTGTTATTATTGGCTGTTACTAATTCCAGTTAGACATACAGATCTGGCCGTGTTGAACATGGTTACAGATAAAATGGCTTGAGTAAATTTGACTGAGACTCCTCAGATAACTGATTAAAAGAAATCAGGAAATACCCATTTAATGTTTCTCTAGTACTGGTTTAGTTAGAAAACAGAATGTTTAGTGCTACAAGAACATGAAGTTAACAAATGTAGTTTATTATTTACTACCACACAATTCTTCTGTTGCAAGTCGCAATTTGACCTCAAGGTTGGTATTAAAGATTTAATGCTTTAAAAAAGTTCTAGCTGTCCTGGTATTTTTGCCCCAAACTTAATGATCCAGACCATTCCTACCTGCAGCTTCCATGTCTGCATGCCCAGGCACCTCTCTGTCCCTGCTCTTGTGGAGTCCTCCTCTTCCACTCTTTTGCAAATTCCTCTCCAGAGACTAGCAAGTAAAAAGGATGTGGAGTATCTAGACCACAATTATTTTGGAATTATGTATTACAGATATTTTAAGAAATAATTTTTAAAGCCCCTTCGATCTAAAGCATTGTAATTTTGTACTGATTTTGTCATAGGAGGATGTCACATGTTTTAATCTGTGGTTGATATGCACCATTTGTTTCAGTAACACAGATTTTTTTCTTTCAGCTAAAAATATTAATGAATATATTAGAAGAAAAAGGCAAACTGAGTAAATTTTTTTCTTCAGCTATAATAAAAAAAATATTGCAGAAAAATTAGTCTTTCTTGTGACTACAGACAAAACATTTCACTTAGGAATCACACTAAGAATAGCTCTAAACATGGTTTGAAAGCTTCATAGAAGGTGTGAGAATAGATTGGGTTTTGAAATGCAAAACTAAATATAAAAGCCAAGATTTTCCTCTGTAGTGGTGATTCTTGGAAGGTTCATATTAAATACTGAGGAGCAGAGAAAGCAGCATGAGATATTGAAGAATTGAGATGGGAATTGTGTTGGTTTTTCAGAGTAGTATGTTCTGTACTCCATGGATGTGCTGCTAATGTGCCTTCATTTTAATTCAAAGCCATTTCTGTAGTGATAGAGATCTAGGCTGGAGTGCAGAAAGGGCTTTGCCCCTTTGAAAAATCACTTAAGGATGTGATTTTTTGGAGAAAAGGCTTCAGAACTCCAAGGGCTGCAGAGTCCTCTCAGTCCAGAGCCCAACTTCAGTGTACTGGGCCTGCTTTTCTGTAGTGCTGCTGGAGGTACCCCTGAGGAAAGGACTGCACATTTCCAGGGGAGAAGAGCCATGGCTGTCAGGACAGGCATAATTTTGTTCCTCACAAAAAAAGCAAATTTTATAACTTTGAAGGAAGCATTCCTTGGCATTTGTATCAGAGGGCTCTTTTTCTCATTCCCACAAGTTTGAGGATTTCAGAGATTGGCTGAGTTTGGAACGAGACTTTCAGAGGTCACCTGCCAAACCTCAGTGCCCAAACTGAGCTAGAGCATGTGGCTTTCACTTGAAAAGGGATGGATGATGAAATAAAATCAGCCTTTCATCTGAAGCCTTCCCTCCTCACCCAAGGTTTCATGCAGTTTTGGAAAGATGAAGTTCAGAAGTGCAGTTGCATCATGGGGCTCAATAAACCACAGCCATGTTTTCAAGACTGGCATTGCTGTGTTATGGGTCAGGATAAATATCTGGATTTTGCACTTGATTTTGGAGGAAAACCATCATCAAAACCTCTGTATATACAGGCAGTTCTTCACTTTCCAAAAGCATAAATCAACATATGAACTCCAGGACTTCTGGCAAGGCTATCATTACTGTGTAAAGAACATTTCCTTATCTTGACAATTTAACTCCAAACCTTCTAAATTCAGGTTCTTCATACTCATCTCCTCTGCTGTGTGCAAGTTCTCAACACAGTTATTTAAAACTGTGGGTTTTTTTCCTTCCAGAGAGAATGATATTGAAGAATGTGGCTTGGAAATGTTTTTTTCTGTTGATAAAGAAATACTAGGTGAAATCAAAAGCCATGATTTGAAGCCAAATGGTAGCAACATTCTGGTCACAGAAGAAAATAAAGAAGACTACATCAGGTAAGAATAAGTGAAGACTTTAAAATACTCAGTCATTCTCTTTTTTTGAGTTCTAGCAACAAAAGACTGTCTGTGTCTTCTAAAGCATTGCTGAGAAATTCCTGATGCTGGCAACAAGTGGCAAGTGTTTGGATCCCATATTTGAAAGAGGAATATTGATAGAAATAAGTTTGTAAAATCCACTTTTCCTTAAGATCATGGTTAGAAGAAAGTCCACTTTTTTTCCTAGAGTTATCTCAGTTTAGCAGAGTACCAAGACAAGGATTGTGACTGTCATATATTTAATGAAATGTTACATCTGTTTATTACTGTAATTATATTGCTTTATAGCCTGCTGATGTTCCAGCCAGCCATTTCTGTTTCATGTCATGTTTTGAGAGGTTGTTTTTTGTTGGGGTTTTTTTGAGAACATTTTTGGGTTTATTGTGAAGATTCTTATTTTTCAAAGATACTTGGAATTGCTATTAGTTTTATCTGAACTGGTCTTGTAGTTGTAACAGTGTTTTGAATGTTGTCATAGGTTGTACTGTCATAAAGTAAAGATGATATTTGCAGCACCAAAATGTTTTAAAGCAATAGATTAAGAGTGAAGGAGCATAAGAGTGATTAAGGAATAAACATGTGAACAGAGACCTGCTTTGTCCTGAAATATCCCCTTTTTCCTCAGTGTACAGCAGCTCTGATTTAAGGTGTGAACTTCAACATAAAAGCTTGCAGGATGTGCTTGCAAGAAATGCTGTCACACATTGCAGGCACAAACTAAACTGAATCACAGAGAATTTTCCTCTTTGTTACCGTGTGTTCTGTGAAGGCTTTTCCATGGGCAGGGGAGGGAGTTGGGAATGGGCTCTGTTTTCATCTGCATGAGAAATCTGCAGACATTTCAGTGATTCACAAAAGAGGTGGTGTTTGCACCAGAAACGTACTGGCATTTGGCAGGAGGGAGGATCTGCAGGAAATCATTCTTCTCCAGTCCCTAGGAACCCAGGGAGAGCTTGGATTGCAGTTTCATTCGGATTCTTTTGCCTTACTCCAAGTCCTGCTTTAAGTCCCCCAAGTTTCTAGGTCAGAAATGAGAAATAGCCACCTCTCCTTTAGAATCCAGTGCTCCTGACAGGTTAGGCTTGAATTCAGCATAATATCTGCTTCTCCCTGGGTTCAGGTTCTCCGGGTCTCCTGCCTGCTTTTCACCCTTTTATTAATGGAGAGTGGAGTTTCTGCCACAGAGCAAAGTTTCATGATTAACAGAAACAAATATGGAACTTTCCAAATGGACATAGTCACTGCTTGGTAAGCTGGCAGTCCTGCTGCTCTTCACCAGTACAACTTGACTTGTTTTTTACCTTGTCATGGATAACAACTGAGATTTCTGGGGAGAATATCAGACAAAACCTTCAAACACCTCAGGACTGCTGTGCTCTCATTAATGTAATCAGTGAAGAGATGCTGACTCCTCTTTGAGTCCAAAATACTTCTGTAGCAGAACAGTTGAACACTTAGGGTAATTTAGAGAAAAAATGCAATCATTTGCAAAGAGTAAAGGCTGCTGATAAAATTATATGGTGCTCTATCCCCAGAACTTTCCAGACTTTCCATGTTTTTTTTAACTTAGCTTACAGTTCATCTCAAAGTAGGTAAAGATGTGGACTTGGGTTAGCATGAGCCATTTAAATGATCTTGGTGTGTCTTCTTTTCCAGGCTGGTGGCAGAATGGAGACTGTCCCGAGGTGTTGAGGAGCAGACCCAGGCTTTCTTTGAAGGCTTCAATGAAATACTGCCACAACAGTATTTGCAGTATTTTGATGCAAAGGAACTGGAGGTAAAGGATTGCTTGGCTATTGCTGGATCCAAGTCATTACACATAAAATAAACTCCAGTCAGTACATCTGAAGAGCAGAACTCATTGAGGCTGACAACTGTTTTATAAGGGGAAACTTCATGGAATAGTATTAGATCAGTGTGTTTTCCTTAACTTTGCTCTTTGCAGCCAACTTAGATGTTTCTAAATGCCAAGATTCTGTCAGCAGAAATGTCTTACTTTGTTTTTGTGATTCTTTGATTTTCCTGTGTTCAAAGAATGAGTAAGTTGACAGACTGAGAGATAAAGCCAGATATGCAATGGATGGTTGCATATAGATTGAGCCAAGTTCTTGGTTTGGGTTTGATCACTCGAAATTACACTTTCTGAATCATCTGTTCACTTTGAAAAGTAAAGCCATCAAAACAAAATATCCCATCCCTAGTGAAGAATTGTATGGCTGGGCAAAGATAAACTGGCTTGAATAGAATCCCAGAATGGTTTGGATTGGGATCTTAAATAATCTTGTTCCAGCCCCCTTCCATATGCAGGGACACCTCCCACTGTCCCAGGCTGCTCCCAGCCCTGTCCAGCCTGGCCTGGGGCACTGCCAGGGATCCAGGGGCACCCTGTGCCAGCCCTGCCCACCCTCACAGGGGAGAATTTATTCCTAAAATTGCAAACAATGACTCCATTTTTCACAACAGAGATGCTCTCTAATTTGTCACCTCTCCAAATACACTTCAAGAACCAGTCTTTGAACCACTTCATCATCAGTTGTTGTTTACAGACATTTTGGATGAAGTTTAAAATTAAAACCTAGTGCCCTATTTTTGCAGATGCTGCTAAGGGGGGGGGTCCAGTTGTTCTCTTTTGCTGTGTGTGAGGTCTCAGAAGGAAAGTGGAAATTTGTACTCCTCTGCTTATTTCCCTTTTTCTGCCCCGAAGGTGCTTCTGTGTGGAATGCAAGAAATTGACCTGAATGACTGGCAGAGACACACCATCTACAGGCACTACACCAGGACCAGCAGGCAGATTGTGTGGTTCTGGCAGGTTTGCAGATTTTGCTTTATTCTCAGACCAGCAGAAGTTACAGAGCACAGCTCATTGAGCAGTGGTCAGAACACTGAGCACACCTGCAGAGTGCAGATAGAAACTGTTACTGCTAACCCAGCTGTTCCCAGCATTACTGTTCATCTGTGGATGGTGATGATGTAAAGATCTGAAGATTGAATCTATCCCTAAATGTTTATTTCCATTACTGTTTTTCAGTTTGTGAAAGAAATAGATAATGAGAAGAGGATGAGACTCTTGCAGTTTGTGACTGGAACTTGCAGATTGCCAGTGGGAGGATTTGCTGACCTCATGGGTATGTATTAATAACCCTTCTAATGCAGGAGACATACTTCTAAAAAGAACCTAATTACATATTTATGGAATTTTTAATGAGTGTTATATTAATATTAAATGCTGTTTTGTAAGCCATGCGTATACTTGAGCTATGATAGAAAGAGATGGAAGGAATGTTTACACCTATTTATTGCACTTTAAAATCACTTCAGACTGATGCATTTCTCCACATGTAGACTTTGATCCAGGCAGAGCTGTAGAGTGAGACAGATGTCCCTTCTGTGTGCAAATAAGTGTAATCCTGTCTTTATTTAAGCCTTGCATGCTTCAGGTGTGTTACAGTGATAGAAAGGTAGCTGGACTATGCCTTTTCTATTGGAATTTGTTACAGGGAGCAATGGACCCCAAAAATTCTGTATCGAAAAAGTTGGGAAGGAAAACTGGTTACCCAGAAGTCATACCTGGTGAGTACATAACAAATCAGAATATTGCTATTGCTCTGGTTTTGGTGACCACAGTCTGCTGTAACGTTTTAGTAAATGGGTAATATGCTGGAATGGTTGAGACTCTGTGAAAGCAAACACAAATTACACCAGTGAACTCTGTTGTTAAATGACAGCTGAATTTCTGAAAAGCTCTTGTGGCATGGAATAGATTCCACTGGGAATTCCATGGATTTGTGTTATATATTACTGAACAATTAATGTCATTGCCAGTAGTGTCTAACAAGATTGGGACTATCTTTTGTTATCACTGCACTCCTTAGTAAAATAGCCACATTCACACACTTTCAGAGAAAAGGTCACTTCTCCACTTTTCTTTGGGTAGGCAAAACCACACAAATTGAAAATGATGACTCTAATTAACCACCTAGAGGTTGGTTTTCCTCCAACTAGGAAAAGTTAATGAAAACTATCACTGTATCAGCACTTGAATACTAACCTCTGCCCTCACAAATACATTTATATCAGTAGTCAGCTTTTCTCAGGGTATAAATCCCAGTCTCAATCTCCACAGCAAAAATTCTAATCACCCATATTCATAATGGATTTTTTGGTCCTATTGAATTCTTCCTCAGTACATTTTTTTTTTTTTATTTTGCAGTTTCAATCGCTTAGACCTTCCACCATATAAAAATTATGAGCAGTTGAAGGAAAAGCTGCTATTTGCAATTGAAGAAACAGAAGGATTTGGGCAAGAGTAGCTGAAATTTGCACCTTGAAGAATGTGAACCCAACACGATGTATGTGCTTCACTTCTTCTGCTTGTTGCACACTTCATTGTAAAGTAGACATGACTTGGATTTATTTAACAGTACTAATGTGTAAATAAATGGATGTTATCCTGAGGTTATCCACCTTAACTCTGGATTTCTACTGAGCACTTTCAGAAATCAAATGCGCAATCCGATATGGCTACAAGCGACTAATGGCCGAAGTAGAGGTTTAATACAGCTTTGGGCTCTGCTTTGTTTTACCATTCATTAATTAGAATGTGTCCTTAATGACTGACAGATTTTTAACAATAGTTTTGTCTTTCCTTTTTAGTAGCATTTTTGCTACTGATGCACTGGGAAGTTCATTGGTAGCTGCAATGCTGCAGCAGCATCCTAAGCCTCCTAACAGCAGTGTCAGGGCCAGCCTGGATCCCCCTCCGTGCCGTGAGCAGCTCCAATCCTTAAGCTCCTTTTTCTAACTCAAGTGTGGCCAGACTGTTTTTCCTTGCCTGGAGTCTGCTCACGGGCCAGCTGGACTGAAGCTGCTGTTAAGGGGATGTCAAACTGTGGCACAAATCCAGGGCATAGCTTCGCTTTGGTTTATCCCAATCCTGCTCCTGTCAGCAAAAGAGACACCTGCCCAAAGTTGTTGGAACACTGCTCTGTGCCCTCTGAAGGGTTCTAAGCTTTTGCTGTGTAACATGTTTTAACTTTGAAATCAATATTAACACTGTGGTACTTCATTTGTTTTGCAAAAGACAAGCCCAGCTGGGATTGCACTGATTCCACTGAGGTTGGTGTTTGCAGGCTGGTTGTCAGCAGTGTTCATGGACATTGCCCTCGGTGTTTTTGCCGTCACTTTGCTCCGAAGGGTTCGCTTGGCTCTCAGGAAGAAGCACAAAACAACTGGATTGAAAAAATGATCCTACTCATCATTTCTGTGAATGAACTGATGTGTGAGACTGGCTGAGGCCAAGAGGATTAGAAAGTTCAGACATGGATTACAGGTTTTTGGGAAGCTGGAGTGTCAGTAAATAGTTCTGTAAAGTTTGAAACTGAAGTTTTTGGGGAGGTTTCTAAGCTAATTCACCCTAAGCTTCTTACAGCTAGTAACTTTTGTAGCAAGGTCCTGTTGAATTAACATCTGTTATTTCCTTTTAGAATCTGTTAATTCTTTTCTGGTTTACAATAACATTTTGCATTTTACTGCTCCTTTAGACTGAATGCACTTTTTGGGTCTGGTCAGCCCTTTCCCTTCCCCCGAAGGGAGGAAGTCAGACACCAGTGAAATGAGCTGTAGCCACAGTGAGAGATGTGACACTTGAAATAACATGTAGCACATACTGAAGCAAACCTGCAGCTCAGAGCACTGGGGCAGGAGCTGCGTTTGAGCCTCTTTCAGAAGACAGAGCTGAAACAGGAGAGTGGGAAAGCGAAACACGGAACATTCAGTCTGGAAAAGTCTTTCTTTCCTGCTGTCTTATCCATCTAAACTGCAAGAGGGAAAAACAGATTCAGGCCTAAGAACCAAGACACTACAGGTTTTAGCTGACTTCACAAGTGTGTCAGGGCTCAGTGATAAATGCTTTGGGAAGGCAGGGGGGTGGGACTTATCAGGCTTAATTGAAGGAAAGCCTGGGGAGAGGTGCTGATGATACAGAAATGCCCCTTATTATAAAGTTCCATTGATGGTGAGAATTCACCTGCAAGTGTAACTGGGAGGAGAATTGCCAACTTCCACAATATTTGGATCTATGACAGTATACAGCTCATGAGAAAAAATAAAAGCCTTATATATATTTTCTGTTTATATTAATTCTTACAGTGAAATGTAGTTATCTAACATATTTACAAGAGAGATTAAATTAAGCAAGATAATGCAAGGTTAAGCTATGAAAAATAGTCTATGTTCTGCATATTGCTTTACAATTCGTGTAGGGAACCTAGAACTATTGTTCATGTATAAATATCACCCAAAAGGCTGTCAGCCCTATATTTTTAAAATAAAGAGTAGTTATAATTGAAATAGCCTTAGCCCTAGTTCTATAGGGTTTGGCTGTTGAATATTTTTATGGTTGAAATGTTTAGTTCAGGAAAAAACATACCTGCTTGTATATATTTTTGATGTCCAGGATTCCACTTATTCCATTGTTTCTTTAATTTAAATGGCATGTTTATATGTCTTTTCTGCTGTACCAGGATGGGAGAAAGGGGGCTGGATATTCCAAGCACCAGATATGATTTTAAAATATTGCAAATAAAGAATTCATTGAGGGGGAAAAATAATCAGTGAAACATTGGATTTGGCCAAATAGAAAAAAATTTAAAGCAACTTTACAGCATTACATTGACAATATTTCTGAAGGCACAAGTTTAGATTCCTTAGGCATTTGACTTGTGAATACTAACAAATCTGTTAAATTTTTACAGCATGTTGTGTATAAGTTAAAAGGAATTATACAAGCCACTGGTGCACTTTTCAGTTCTTTCTGGGGATCTGGTGAAGCAATACAGGGATGAGCCCAGAGCAGCTGCTATCCCAGATAACAGGTTTTTGTGGATTGGATTTACAAGTGAGATTTTCAGCAGAGATTAATTAATTTGTCTCCCATTGCTTCAACTGTTTTAGCTACCTGAGCTGCATAAATTCATAGTATGTCACAGATGTACATTCATATGCAACTGTCAGTTGATCCTAATTACCAAGTATTAAAAGAAATTTTATTTAGAATTTTCCGTCATGAGAATGCCATGACAAAATTAAATACTGAGAATTATCAAAGCCTTATTGCTAAAGTAGCTCAGGAACTGTTCATTTACTAATGACATGCACAGTAAATACATTCTTTATCAGATCTAGTATGAAAGTTTGGAGTTTTTTTAATCCAGTTGCTTGTCTTTAAAAAAAACAACCTTTTTTATTATTTTGAGAAAAATAAAAAATTGTTTGGGGGTTAGGGGGTTTTTTTGGGTTTTTTAAAAATTTTATTTTACTACATGCTGCACTGGATTTGTAATCTCAACTCTGTTATATTGGTATCTCCAGCCCCCTTTTTGTGGTGTCTTTTAATTTTCTCCAAGAATCACTGTTTGTGTATATGTGCTCTAGTGAACTCATGTAGAAACTGGGATCAGCAGCACTGGATTGTAAAATACTGTACTGAAATTCATTGTCGATATTTCCTTGCATTGTAATTTCAAATACTCAGGTAACTGTAACAGTATCTCAGTAAGTCAAATACTTTTATAAAACTACTTAAAGAGCTGGTGGTCTGGTCCTTATTCCTTATGTGTGACAGAATATCCAGGTGGGAATGAATTGTCTGTGTGCTCCTGGGGGTGAGGGTCGCGCTGCCTGGACTTGTCCTTCCACTTGGATTCTTCAGGAACAGTTCTTCCCTAGACCTCATCCACCCTGGTTAATTGGATTGGATATTGAAGAGAAGATTTTGGACACAATTTGTGGATTTTTAGTGCTTGTGGATGCTGCCCTGAGGAGCCAGTGAGGGCTGTGAGGCTGCTGAGGCCTGAGGGAGGTTCTGCAGGAGCACAGCTGTAACATCCATTGCAGCACTGGTGCAGGGATACCAGCAGTGAGGAACGACACTGCCACAGGTTTGGAGTGGCAGAATGCCCAAAGGAGGGGGGAAGCTCCAGTGAGACCAACCAGCCTTGTGGTGTCCCTGATCCTCCCTCAAGGGGCAGGTGGCACTGAGATTATTCCTGTCATGAGGATCTCTCCTGACGGCCACAGGCTTTGCCAGGTGATTGAGATGGGCTTTGCAGCGAGGTTCCAGTTCCCTCAGTGCTCACAGGGATGTCCCAGCAGGTCTTAGGGTCATACAATACTGGACTTGATAATCTCAGAGGTCTCTTCCAACCAAAATTCCCCTAGTTAATTTTGTGATGCTGTCTCAGGGACTTGGTTCTGTCCAGTTTGGTTGGATGATCCCTAAAGTGGTCATCCTTCCCTGAGGGTGAGACTCCCTGCTGCAGACCTTCCCACTGGGTTCTCCTCTGCTGACTTTCCCAGCTGTTCCCACTGGCTCAGTTAACTCAATTTTGTCAGAGGCAGCAAATCCCAAGGATGATTTTCTGTGCCAGGCAAATACATGCAATAACAACTGCCTTTTTCTGCAGCAGGGAGGTTGGTGTGGAGTTGCTTCCTCCAAGCTTTGAATGGAACCACTTAAAAGCATCCTAGTAAGTTGTGCAAACCCAAACTTCGATACTGCTTTGAGCAGCTCTATATGTATACAGCTACAAGGGTGTTTAACATACATCTGATGTTTATTTTAAAAAGGCAAAAATTCATCACAGTGCAGTGTATGAAAAATGTACATCTCAGCTGCACTGCTTTTTTTTCGTATTTGCTGTAATGATGAGGGTGCTAATATCAGCACCAGCCCTGGGTGGGAGTGTTGAAGGTTTTCTTCATGGCAGGATGGGAATGGTTGTTTAAGCAAACCCATGTTTGGTTGGGTTTCTAATGGCAGCTATGTGCTGCTTATTATTGCCCAAATTATCCACCACATCCTTACTATTGCCCAAATCTTACCATTGCACAGACCAGAAATGAAATCCATCCACGGCCAAATGACTTCTTGTGGCCAATCTGCAAAACTCGCTGCTGGACTGGTCAGAGATATTAGAATTTAACTGAATTAGGTGGCAGAGCTGTGAACAGCCACTGGAAGAAGAAACAGCCATATCTCTTGGATCCTAAAGAAGGATTTTTTCCTGCTCTCTGGCAATGCCTGATCCAATTTTGATTCTCAGCCTGTCAGCCCAGCAGTGCACAAATGACAGGACTCATTGGAGAAATCTTGTTTTCTTTAAGGAGAATACAGACTCTGACAGATTGGAGAGGCCAGTGAGCTTACCTGCTGTGTCAAATCCTGGCTTTCAGAGGGAAAAAAAAATCTAAAAACATTTTATGAGGACATGTTTTATATTTCACCCAATACCATCTCTCTGTGATCGCTGTGGGAGCTCAGTGTGAGCCCTGTGTCTGTTTGCTGATTCCAGGGTTGTGGTCCCAAAAGAAGGAGCATTCAAACTGATAGGGAGTAGGTTTAAATTGGATATTGGGAAGAAATTCTTCCCTGTAAGGGTCATGAGGCTCTGGCACAAATCACCCAGAGAAACTGTGGCTGCCCCTGGATCCCTGGAAGTGTCCAAGGCCAGCTTGGATGGGGCTTGGAGCAACCTGGAATTGTGGGTGTCCCTGCCCCTGGCATGAGATGGCTTTTAAAGGTCCCAAACCATTCTGGGACTCTGTTTTACTTCTAGCAGAGCCTGAGGTCAGAGGGAAAGTCCCAGCTGCTGCTGTTGTGTGTGTAGAACAGAGCAGGGGCTATGGGGATGCAGTTCTTGGATGTGTTACTTTGTTTTGCCATCAGACTCTGGGTCATCCTCAAGGGAGCAGAGAGCTCTCCCCTTCTCATGGCAGGGGCAGCACCCACCTTTACCCTCGGGACACGGATCCCGGGGCTGTGGCAGGGAGGTCCCCGGGCTTTAAGGGTGCACCGTGCCTTGGAGTGGCTCTGCCCCTGTCCCGGGGGGCTCCAGCAGCAGCTGAGGGGTTGCGGCCATTTGGGGGAAGGGAGAAGAACTCCGCACACCGGTTATCATGGAGTCACAGAATGGTTTGGGTGAAAGGGACCTTTAAAGGCCATCTCATTTCACTCCTGCCATGGGCACCTCCCCCTGCCCCGGGTGGCTCCAAGCCCCAGTGTCCAACCCGGCCCTGGACACTCTCAGCGATCCAGGGGCAGCCACAGCTTCTCTGGGCACCTGTGCCAGGGCCTGCCCACCCTCTCAGGGAAGGATTTCTTCTTTATCTCTAATCTAAACCTCCTCTCTTTCAACGTGAACCAAACCCAACTTGTCCTGTCACTTCAGGCTCTTGTAAACAGACTCGCCCCACCTTTCCTGTAAGTCTCTTTCAGCTACTGGAAGGGTTTCACGCTGATGTCCCTAAAGCGGGATCAGGGACCATCGCGTCCTCGGGAGCTCGGCGGGGATTTGTGCGGGCTCCGAGGGCTCGGAGGGTTCGGGGCGGTGTCTCGGAGCGGGCCCGCCCCGCGCTCCAAGCGCTTCCGGAGCAGCGCCGGGGCCGATACGGGGTGGAGGTGGAGGCGGCGGCGGCGGCTCCATCATGGTGGGTGAGGCCGGTCCGGAGTCCGGGCGGGGCCCCTGTGCCGCCCTCGGGGGTCTCTGTGCCTCCCCGGGCCTCGGGGGCTCCTGCGGCCGGCGCAGGGCGGGGCGGCCCCGGTGCCGGTCCCGGCTCCCCTCAGGCACAGGCGCTGCCCCGCGGGCGGGGCCCGGGTGAAGGCGAGACCCCGCTGCGGGGGCTGCGAGCGCCCGGCCCCGTTCGCTTCGGTTCGGTTCGGTTCGTGTCGGGCTCTGTGTCAGGCTCCCCGGCGGGGCCGTGTTTGTGCGGGGCTGGCCCGGCGCTCCCGCCCGTTCCCCCCAGCCCCGGGCCGGGAGCGCTGCGGGTCCCGGCGCTGCCCCCGCGGGGCTGCCCCGGCTCTGCCCGGCCCTGAGTCACCGCGGGGAGAGGCCGAACCCAGCCCGGCCCCGTGCCGGGGAACGCTCACTGCGAAACCTGCATTTCCTACGGCTGCCAGGGCACTGCCCTAAAGCTGGGAGCAGTCAGGAAAAAGAGACTGGGTTTGGATGTTTAATAACCGGGGCTGTATTATTGTGATTGTATTGGAGGCTTCTCCCTGCTCAGACGTGTTGCTGGCTTTTGCACGTTGATGAAATCGGGGATCAAATGTATATCAAAATTTGTAAAGGAATAAATGCTGACCAAAGTTCCAGAGGGAAAATTGAATTTATCTAATAAGATGTATTTTTTTAGGCAAACCTAGCAGTTCAATTATTCCAGATGAAAGCAGGAAGATACAGGCTGCTGTTTTACATATAGCAAAGGATATTTAGCAGCAAAATGGTGTTGAGGGAGTGTTTATTCTCCTTTTCTAGAGTGCATCTCTCCTCCTCCATGTGCTGTCTCTTGCAGTCATCCAGCCCTTCATTAAAGTGGGGTTTGTGTGTTTCATGAATTAAATATGTGATTTTGTTCTCAGTACTATTTTTGTTGGTCTGGTGAGCTGCACTGGCTTGAGGAGGAATTGGAGGAGCAGGACCCTCCCTCATCAGCAGCAGTGAACTGTCAGAGCAGATCACCCATCTGTGAGTTAGATCAGCTGAAGGTGTTAAGAGGAAGTTAAGAACTGTTATCCTTCTTTATGGATGCTGCTTTGCATCTGAAAAGGTTTGTTAAGGTCCTGTGAAGGAAAGTATTTAATCAGGACTTAAATAGTGCTAGTAAGAAGGCAGGAAATCAGATCTTAATTTCTTAATAGATTTAACATTTTTCCACTATATTTTCCCAGCATTTGTACACCCTTTTGTTTCATTCTTTGTTTAATTTCCCTTGTCTTCCATTTGAGAACAGTCCAGCATTCAGAAATAATCAAGAGTTCTGTTGAAAATGCTTGAATTTTTCTGTGCTGGGTCACACAGAAACACTTCTGCTTCATAAAGACCGGCCTGGGGGCTCCCATCTCTTATGAGCCACGGGCTGTGTTACCAACAGCACCCTGAGCAAAGTGCTGGGGCTGAGCTGGTGTTTGCTGTGTTGTGTTGGTTGTTGGATGAGGTTTGTTCCCAGGGAACAGGGGTGTGAGATCCTTGTGCCCGTTTGCTGTGCAGGAAGTGGAGAGGGCTCAGGGTGTGCAGGGAACAGAGCCTTGGCCAAATGGCCCTTGTGGGTCTCACCTGTCCTGGTTCAGGTGATTCTGGTCTCCCTTCCTAAACCATTTCTGTTTCCTTTGATGGGAATAAAAAATGCCAAATACTCATCCAGCTGTGGAAATCAGCTCAGGTGTGAGGGTTTCTCACCCTACCACAGACACCACAGTTACATTTAGATGGGTGTCTTGTGGCAGGAAAGTTGTACAGAAGGTACTGAAGCCTCCTTTGATGGTTTTTATAGAGCAGACAAAGGACTATTGCCTTGGCCTGTGTTTACATTTTTCCTTTTTTAAGGTGTAAATCATTGGCAGTGGTTACAGCCTTGCAGCCATCCCAGCACAAATCAGAATTACAAACCAGGAGTGTTCATCCATTGTTTTTCTCCTCACTTCTCTTATTTGTAATTGCTTTTGGCATTCAGTTGCTAAAAGGGAAGGTCATCTTGCACCCACAATTTATCTTTTTCCTACTTTTTTCATAAATTCCACGTCCATTTTCAAAGATGATTTTTGTTTGACACCTAAATTGTAGCAGTCTGACTGCAGCTTCCAGCTGCACGCCTTCAGCAGGAGGCTTGGGGAGGAGGAGAGAGGGGAGTTCCAGGATGATAATCACAAATGAGTGAAAAGGCAGATGGAAAATAGCTGGAAAGGTCATGCAGAAAAGGTGGCACCCAAGCACAGACACTTGGCTGTATAAACCAGTGTAGGCAGTGGCTTTTTAATCATCCCCGTGCAGCTTTGTGTTCAGCCACGTTATCCCAAAGCGCTGGTGGGAGGCAAGGAGCAGCTGTAACTCTGTAACCCTGCGTTGATTTGTGCTTTGTCTTGCAGGCTGAGGTGGAGGAGACACTGAAGCGAATCCAGAGCCAGAAGGGAGTGCAGGGAATCATCGTGGTGAATTCAGAAGGTGCCGTGTCAGCCTCACTTTCCTGACCTGTCTCTCACTCCAGCCACCCCCTTTGAGGGAGCTGCTTGTACCACTTGCACTTAGCTTAGAGTTTGGCTTTGGGAGAGGTTTTCCTGCAGTCTAAGGAGGCAGACAGTAGTCAGGCTGCAAAAGAAAATTGGTTTCCAATTTCTGGAAGCTCACATTATTATTTTAGGAAATAAAATAATTTGCAAAAGCGTTGTAACATTTGAATTATGGCAGTGTTTGAAACTGAGTCTGTAAAAACTTTTATCAGTAGCACTGAGGCTCTCACAAGATGGAAATCTTGCTGCTGGGCCTGTCCAGAACCCTGCTGGCCTGGCAGGCTCCAGGTCTTCAGCACTGTCTAGTGCTTGTGGAACTCATCAGCAAGCTGTCCCTTTGTGGAGTCTCTGAAGAGTTCAACAGACCAATTTCTTCAGAGCATCCTCAATACACTGTGAGCAGCCCAAAAATTGAATATTTCCTAGAAGTAATCCTTAGAAAAGATGACAGCAGCTACATGTGAATATACTGAGGATCACATCATGCAGCCTGGCTCCTGCTCACTGCTTTTCTATGATGGTTGAGTGGTTTGTGCTCTCTGTGCTGCAGCTGCAGGTGCTGGAACAGACACCTGGTTCTGCTCTGCAGAATTTGTTCTGACCCAGGAGCTGGGGTTTGACTGGCTTTTGGAGGGAAAACACATCTAATGGGTGGCTGAAGTGTAAGGGAGCTCTGTAAAGCTCTGGCTGAGCAGTGTGTGTGCCCTCCAGGCTGGTTATCACTGAACCAGGGACCTGCCAGGACTGCACCCCTGTTAGGGCTGAATGCTGGAGCTGTGTGATGGAGCTGCTGATGTCCCCCATAATCACTGATCCCAGCCTGGTGTAGCTCAATATCATTTAACTGGTGTAAGGGATCCTTTCTGTAGTAAAAAACGTGTCCCCAGTCAGGAGAAGAAACTGCCAACATTGGTATTTCTTCTCTCCTTTACAGATGTTTATTTTATTTCTATTTTTAACTCTCAAAATTAAAAAGTAAAGCACTGGTGCTACTTGAGGTAAACAGTTCCCACCTACACCTGTGGTCCCACATTTCTGCTTTTTCCTATTTTGTTTTTCTTCACGTTTTCCTCTTGCCTTCAAAGACTCCTGACCGCGGGTGCAGTGGCACCGCTGGTGCCCAGCGCAGGGCTGGTTCTGGAGGTTTGTCCCTGAGCCTTGCTGTCCCTGTGCTGCAGGGATTCCCATCAAGAGCACCATAGACAACGCCACCACCATCCAGTACGCCGGGCTCATGCACAGCTTCATCATGAAGGCCCGGAGCACCGTGCGCGACATCGACCCCCAGAACGACCTCACCTTCCTGCGCATCCGCTCCAAGAAAAACGAAATCATGGTTGCTCCAGGTAGGAGAGGGCAGGGGGAGAGCAGCGCTCTGGGAATCCAGCAGGATGGTTCTCACTTAAAACTGACACTGTCAGCCTGCAAGGAGTCTGCCTGCTGCTTGTGTTCACGTTGGATAATCCCTTCTCTCCAAGAAGCTGCTCTGCTTTCTGGAGAGTTGAAAGCTTTATCATTGACCTAAGTTTCCTTTGTCGTGTTTGAATGTGGCAAATCCCTTCCCTCTTTTTGTGTAGATCAAAGTAGAAAGTATTAGATAATGCTTGAGCGGGTGCTGCGCCCTCTCATGCTTTATTTTTCAGTAGAAAACCCTAGGATTTGGAAAGAAATACATTCTGGGAGGTATTTCCATTCAGAACTGTGGACTGAGTGATAAAACAAGACAGTCCTGACTTTGCAGTTCTGGGAAAAATATTAGGGCACACTGTAGCTGCAATCAGAGTCATGGTATATAGCAGCAGCAACCTTCTTTTCAGGAAACATCCTCAGTGTTGTGTTGAATTCCAGGCTGGGAAGCAGCAGGATGAGTGCAGGTCGCTCATGTGGCAGGAATTCAGCCCTGTCCCTGCGTGCCAAGCAGAGGATGGCAGCTCCCCATGGCAGGCTTGGGGCAGGGCAGATCTTAACACAGGCTCTGGTTCGTGCTGAGGCAGCCTGAGATTTCCACAGGAAGGATGGAAAGAGGAATGAGCATTGCTCCAGCAAAAACAGCTGCAGCCCCAGTGTGCCTGTGAGAGAAGGGCAGTGGCCACCATGCACCAGTGTGGCACATGCCAGTTACTGAGTTTTCTGGCACAAACTGGGTTAAATTCAGCTGCCTTGGGAATGTGGAGTTTATAAAGCTGAGAGTTTTTCTCAGTAAAACCCATAAAATAAATGACCTGACACTTGGAGCTTGTTTTGCTCATTGAGAATGAATGTCAGGGCTCTGGAGTTCCCACAGCACATCAGAGAGATGTGAAAAATGTTGGAATTTACTGTTTCTGTGAACAAATACCAGCAGTGAAAGAATAATTTTCTTTTTTTTTCCCTCTCCAGATAAAGACTATTTCCTGATTGTCATCCAGAATCCAACTGAATGATTACACTGACTCAGTCTGGTTTATTCTCTTTGCCTGTTTTATTTTCCCTGTTTTATTTTTTATTTAATGGTAAAAGATAGAGCATTAGTGTTAACTGTGCTGTGACTCTTCAGTAAGGTTTGGGGAAATTAAAGCAGGTGGTTTTGTTGTCTACAAACAGAAAAAATGTTGCTTTTTGTATCACAAGTCGTTTTGAGTGGGAGCTGGTGAGTTGGAATTGGGCAGCAAAAAATGCAACAGATTCTTTTAATAGCTAAGATAATATAATAAAATTCTAATAATTACCAAAAATCCCTTTCTTTGTATGCTTCTGTGCTTCTTTCACCACTGAGCTCTGCTTTTACACTCTTAGTTTTGAGTGGCTGTAAATATGACTGCCTGTCCTCTAGTTCTGTCTTACTCTGTTGGTTTTACTTCAAAAAAATCTGACCAAAAGAAATTAAAAAGTGTCACCAGTAACTGGTTTTGTCTTCTGTGTTTTTCTTCTCTGATTGATTGAGTTTTTCTTCAAAAACCAGAACCTTCCTAGGACTGTTTTTGTTTGTTGCTTTCTCTGAACAAGGATTTGGCACAAGGGCATGTGCTCACAATTGGCTCTTGTGCTGAAGTGTTTTCCTGCCACTTTCTCTCTGCTCCAGACAGAATTTTCATGGCTCAGGAAGGCCATTGAGCCCGCCCACGGGAGGTCTCCCACTGTCACAGCTCTGCAGCCAGTTTGATCTGCTGTTTTCCTTTAGTGGTTTTTTATTGATGCCATTAATGACAAAAAACCCCCACATGATTACTCCAGAATGCTCAAGGGGTTATTTTGATGGTTATTTTTTCTTCAGGAAAAAAAGCAAACAAGCACAAACAACAACAACAAAAATGTAGTTGTTGACTTGGGCGCTTGTGGCTTTCAGAGCCCCAGCAAGAGTGGTTGTGTGGGGACTCAGCCAGGGTGAGCTGCATGTTTGGGGTTTTCTCTGTGCATTTTCAGACCTGGACATGCATTTTCAGACTGTGTCTGATTTTCCAGGCGGTGGCCGTGACCCTGAAGGTCAGAAATGCCTGCTGGGCTCTGCAGCCCTGGGTGTCCCAGCTGCCCCTGTGACTCAGTGCTGGCTGCTGCTGTGCATGAGCTGCTGCTCCCTTTACACCAGGTCTGCTTTGAGCCATTCCATCAAAACAGGGAACAGGGTCTGGATCCTGCCTGGCCTTTGGAGCAGCTCCTCATACACAGCAGTTTGCATAATGCCTGTGATCTGCAATAACTGAATGCTGCCTCCCAAAGAAATTACCTCCAGCAAGCTGAAGTCTGAGTAAAAACTGAACACTGAGGCAAGGCAGGGAAAAAAGTGACCTCAGTGATCTCTCTCTGTTCTTTGTAACCCAGAGAAATATTTCCTTGGAAGTGGTGACCTGCTTATGGATTTTGGCTTTCCCAAGTAGGTGGCAGTGCTACTTCTCTGAACAGGAAAATCTGCAGTGTTCTGCATTCCTCTGGACACTTCCTTAAGGGCAGCTGTCCTACCAGTAGCTTGGGACAGAGAGTGCTGAGTGTTGGTTTTAGTTAAAACAAGCTGTAATAGATAACCTATTGCAAAACAAAAGATCATGGCCCTTTTCTGTTGTGTTGAGATCATAAACTTGCAGTAAAATGACTGAGCTCCTGCTGTGTGCTGGTTGGTTGGAGGGTTGGGGGTTGGTTTGGGGATTTTTTCTCAAGGATTGAGAGCAGCCTGGCATGAAATATACCTGTGGATTTGAATGAAAGGCTCTTCAGCTGGGTTTGGAGTCAAGGAGTTTATCCGATCCATCTGGGCAGGGCCTTACTTGGGCCATGTAGTGCCATCTTTACACCAGCACCCAAAATTAATTCAGATTTATTTTTTAAAACTGGCAAGAGGTGAAGGAAGCTGTAGAGCAACAACTGCCATTTAGTTACTATGGAAAAAAGTAACTAAACTAAATAGTAACTAAACTAATAAACTAAACTGAAGTTTATTTGGATCAGGACCATTAGAGGGTCACAGAGCTGGCAGCAATTTCCATGTATGAAAGTTAGGGGAGGGTTTCACTGTCCTACTTTATCATAAACAGGGTCAAAAGAAAGGATGGATGGAGCTCAGTTTTTGGTCCTGTATTTTGTGACTCTGAGCCTGGTTACTTGTATGGTAAAACTACTACCAAACTGAGGAAGAGCAGAAAAATGAGCATTTTGGTTCTGCTCCTTTTTTGTAGCCAGGATCACAGGAGGCCTGGGCAGCCTGTGCCACCTGCACCTTGGAGCTGCTCTGTGCTGGGGCTGGACACTGGCCTGGTTTGCTGTCCTGGAAAAGTCAGTTTTGGTTTTGGGGGATCCCTGTTGAAGGCTGGGGAAACATCTGCTGCTGGGAAAACAAACCCTGATGGATTAACCAGGCAATGAAAGGGAGTTTGGGGATGGCCCTGGCTGGGAAGGGCAGCACTGGAGGCCCCAGGATGAGCTGCCTCTGCTGAGATAAGGCTCTGACAGAGGAGTGGAGGTAACCCTGTAAAAGCTGAGCTTGTGGACACCTTGTGTGGATTTGTGTTGGCTCCAGAGCCCTCCCAGGAAACTCCTTCCCTGCCTAAGGGGACTGTTGAGTGTCCTCCACATGCAGGACACAGAGGAGCTGTGGCTGCCCCATCCCTGGAAGTGTCCAAGGCCAGGCTCGACAGGGCTTGGAGCAACCTGGGACAGTGGAAAGTGTGGGCAGGCATCGCCCTGATTTTTTAAGATTTTCTAAACCTTCTGATGTTTACATTCTTGTAGCAAACTTTCTCCCACACTTTCTGTAAATAACTTATTGTTTTGCATTCTTTTATGGAAGAAGAGAAATTTCATAGACTGTTGGTTTGTCCAGTGTCATTGGAGAGGTGGCACTGTCACCCTCCAATCCATTGTCACTTTTGAAAAACTGTAAATGTTGGAGTTAGAAAATAAACTTCCCTTTTCTTTGCCTTGAGAGCAGTGGTGTGTGTTGTGTTGTTCGTGTCCTATAGCAACAGGCAGGGGTGGGACTGGAAGAGTTTACAGAATTCACAGAATTAAAGAATGCCCAGGTTGGGAGAGACCTTCAAGATCATCGAGTCCAACCCAGCCCCAACCCCTCACCCAAACCCTGGCACCCAGTGCCACATCCAGGCTTTGTTAAACACACCCAGGGATGGGGACTCCACCACCTCCCTGGGCAGCCATTCCAGAACTTTATCACCCTTTCTGTAAAAGCTTTTCCCCATCTCCAGCCTGTATTTCCCTTGGTGCAGCCTGAGGCTGTGTGCTCTGGCTGTGTCAGTGCTGCTGCAGACAGAGCCCAGCCCCAGCTGAGCACAGGCACCTTTCAGGGGCTGCAGAGAGCGATGGGGGCAGCCCTGAGTCTCCTTTTCCCCAGGCTGAGCACCCCCAGCTCCCTCAGGGCTTCCTCAGGGTTTGTGTTCCCAGCCCCTCTCCAACCTCGCTGCCCCCTCTGGACACACTTGGTCAAGGAAAATCCATTATATTGGCCATGAAAGTGTTTTCTTTCTTGAGTAAACTCAACAGGGAAACAAGAATATTTTCAGTTCTTGTTAAACATATATTTGTTTAAATTGGTGAGACAATAATTGTAGCAGTTCTTTCAAAACTGCATCTTTCATGTTTTTTTTTTTTTGGTTTTTTTTTTTTAACCGAGGTTATACTTAATCCTTTAACATTTTGTGTTCACTCCTGCTTTGTGCCAGTTCACTGAAACAACGAGACACTGCTCAAAACGACACAGCTCCTGTTGTGGTGTGCAGTGAGGAGGGATATTGGACCTGGTGAAACACTGACGCTCTGTTTGCAGTTGTTTTTGATTCATTTACCAGCTCCAGAAATAGCTGCCCTATTTGTAGTTGTGCTGCAGGCTTTAATATATTCAGCATAGCCATGGCTGTGAATGCAGCAGGGAGAACAAGGGGCTCGTTAGCGGGAAATGATTGGGGTAGATGTGGGAATCACCAATGTTGGAGTACCTGTGAGAGAGCAGTTTCTGTCCAGGTCTGTTGGCTGGAATCTGTGCTCCGAGCTGTTGTGGCTTCATCCCCACCCAATCCTTCCTTCTCCACCCTTCCCTCAGCAGCCGCATTTGCTGCCCAGAGCTGGCAGTGACACTCGGAAGGTGTTTGAGTCAAGATGTGCAGAAGGTGCCACTGCAGGCCAGAGCCACGGACACCTCTGTGCTTTGAGCACCTCTGGAAACCCAGCCCAGGGGTACTGCTCTGCCTTAAGCAGGGCCCTCAGGTGCTCTGCTCCATCAGAACTGGAAAAAATGCTCGTGTTTGGGGTCAACTCTGAATAAACCATCATGTCCCATTGGGAAATGGGGATGCTCTGCCATGGTGTTCCTATGGCACAGCCGCCCTCGTGTCACCAGCTGCTCTCTGCCATGTTGGGGCTTATAAAAAAGAGAGGGGCAGATAATAATAGGACAAGAGAGAATGGTTTTAGACTAAAAGAGCTGAGATTTTGATTGGATTAGGGGAGGAATTCTTGAATTCTTCCCTGTGAGGGTGGCGAGGCTTGGCCCAGGGTGCCCAGAGAAGCTGCTGCTGTCCCATCCTTGGGAGTGTCCAAGGCCGGGCGGGACAGGGCTTGGAGCACCCTGGCAGGCACGGGTTGGGGCCGTACTGCCCAGCCCGTGCCCATGGCAGGGGTGGCACGGGCTGGGCAGTACGGCCCCAACCCGGCGGTGGCTCCGTGCTGTCCGTGGCCCGGCCGTGGCTCGGGGCTCTCCATGGCCCCCGGGGTCGCTGCGGTGGGCGGGGGCCCGGTCGGGCAAAGCCCCACCCCCTATGGGCGGTTCCCGGTGACGTCACCGCCGCTCCGCCGCAGCCCGAACGCAGACGGAGCCGCCCGGTCCCGGTGCCGCCCGGTCCCGCCGCGATGCCCTCGGACCGGCCCTTCAAGCAGCGCCGCACCTTCGGTGAGCTGGGACTGGCCGGCAGCGGCCGCGCGGGAGGGAGGGACAGAGAGACAGACAGACGGACGGACGGATCTGCCCTGCGCCGCCCCCGCCGTGCTGCCCTGCGGGCCGGCCCCGCCCGGGCCGGGCTCGGTCGCCGCGGGTCCCGGCGGGCGCGGCCGCGGGAGCAGCAGGGCCCGGGCCGGGGGCGGCGGATCCGCAGCCGCCGCGCGGTGATGTCATTGTCATCCCGGCCGGGCCCGCTCCGGGGGGGCCGCGCCCGCCCGCCCCATCCCCGCCGTGTCCCATCCCCGCCGTGTCCCCGCTGCTCCCGGGCACCGCCGTTACCGGGGCGCGGTGGCGGCCGCAAGGGGCCGTGCAATGCCCGGGACGAGGGGGTGGCCGGGGGTCCCTTTTGGCTGTCAGAGCACAAAGACCTCCCCAAAAATCGCCCCCCGCGCTCCCCATCCCGGCGGCCTCGGGCGGGCGTTGTTGCAGGGCGCCGCACGGAGTCAGGGATGGTTGTGGAGGCTCAGTGCTCACACCCTCCCCACCCCTTTGTCAGAGGTGCGTCCTGGGGACGCTCGGAAGGTGAGGAGGTGACTGTAGAAAGTCCCAGATTTTTATCTCCAGACCCGGTAGCGGAATCCGAGGAAACACCAACTGCTCTCTGCCTTGACCTTTGCCAGCTGGCGCAGGGAGAGGTGTGTGTTTCTGGCAGGTTAAATTCCTGGGGAGGGGGTAGCATTTGAGCTTTACTCGCTGTATATTGCTGAAATCAGTGTTTTCATGCCATAAAACCCCCTCATATTATACCAGAGACTGTCTGAATGTAGGTGAGGGCGTTTCCTACATGAGATTTAAAATTGGAGCTTTTGCCTGCTGAAAACTGCTGATCCAGGCCCTTGCTGCTCTCCTGGAAACTGTAAATATTTGGTATTTTATTGGCACAACCCTTCTGGCCTTGAATGCTTACCCAGCCCTCCCCTGCCACAGGACCGAGCCAAGGGAACACGCACAAACAAGAACCAGCCCAAGCCTGGGAGCTTGGGATCCTTGCTGGGAGCCTGCTGTGTTCTCCTAAGCTCTGTCTTAAAACCAGCAAAGTCTTAAATCACCCCTTTAGTAACTACCTACTGTTAAACTGGTGAGAATCAGCTTATTATGGTTAAAAGGAGACGGGTTTGCCTTCGTGAATTGCTCAGACTTTCTTTGAGCCAGGAGGAAAACAAAATCTGAGGCTCGGAGCAGTTGAAAGCAAGCAGGATTAAAATAGCCCAGGAGGGACAGAGGGGGTGAGGGAGTTTGGTGCCGGCAACTGCAAGTGCTCCTTGTTTCTCTGTACTTTCCTCTGCCCTTTTGCTCTCTCAGCTGACTGGGCTGCAGAGCTGAGCCAGGAGGAGGAGGAGGCCTGGCAGCCCCCGCAGCTGCTCTGGGTCAGGGCTGGAATTACTCTGTTGGAGAAAGTAAATACGGCTTGTTTTTGTCTTTGAATCATTACACAACAGGAGCAGGAAGCGATTGTTTACAATGCAGTTGGAGAGGGCTGGTGGAAAACATCTCCAGCGATTCTGTACCCTCAGAATGGCTTGATTTTTAAGGCTTCAAAACTTTACAGAAATGGAAGGGTTCCAAAAAATCAGTGAAAAGGCAGAGTCAGGGCTATGGCTGTTTACAAAGGCACCCAGGCTCCAGTTTCATGGCAAGTGGCTGCCTTAGGTCTTGGGCAAGACCTCAGCAAAGATTCTGCTTTCCTCAATGCTTGTGGAATTTTTGTATTTTTGGAATTTTTCTGTGAATTCCTTATGTTTGTTCATCTGCTTGATCTTGGGTCTCTCCTGAGTAAAATTTCCTGATTTCTTTTCATCATTGTGAGGACTTGAGAAGGGGACTGGCTGGGAAGCAGCAGGGCTTTGACCTGAGGTGTGTGGGGGGCACGGAGCAGTGACTCTGCCGTGGCCTCAGTGCTGTCCCTGGTGTCAGGTGAGCTCTGTGGGCCAGCCCTGGGCAGCAGAACCTCCTTGCTGTGGGTGCAGGGGGAAAATGTGGCAGCACCCTCTGCATCCATGTGCTGAACCCACAGGCTGAGGCGTGTTCAGATCTGTTGCAGGAGTCCAAAACAATTCCCAGAACAAAGCTGTGGTCTGTCAGAGGAACAGGCTGTCCTGGCAGTGCTGGGAGCATGCAGCAGCCTGACGGCACCGCTGCGCTTCCCGAAAGGAACACGAGTCCTTGGGAGCCTTGTCCCACTGCTCCTGAGCAGGGTTTGCACTGGGCTGGCAGCAGCTGCCAGCTGTGTCCTCAGTGCAGCACAAACCAGCTGGTGATGGACACAGGCGTGGGTCCGGGGCTGGCTGGTGACCCAGAGCCCCTCGGTCCCGTGTCCGGCAGGAACAGAGGCTGGAACACACCCACGTGTGTCTGCTGGCTCAGCTGGAGCCCCTGGCTTGGGGACAAACACAGAGGTTTGACCTCAGCCTCTGTGGACAGAGTGTTCCCATCCCAGGTTCCATCCTCTGGCAGATCTGCCCTTGGTTGGGGGAGCCACTCCTCCTCAGAGGAAAGGCAGGGTGGGTGTGGAGCAAATCCCCTCTTGGCTCTGGGGAAAGGAGTCCCTGGGGGCTCACCCAGTGCCTGGACCCACTGAGAGACCAGCAGGGCCTGAACTGTGCCTCACACACCATCCTGGGCTTATCACAACAGTTCTGCTCGTTGGTGGCTTGGGAAAACATCTGGATATTGATGTGAGGTCAGTCTGTGAGCCCTCCCTGGGCTGGTCCTTGGGTGTCTGTGCTCTGGCAGCTGTGCTCTGAGAGCTGGGGTTCCCTGAGAGGAGGATGCTGCTCCAAGCTGCTGCTTAGCTGCCTGTGTCTTGGATTAATTACTGAGGACATTCTGTGACTTGACTGGATGTGGCGGTCATTATCAGCATTGAAGAACTGAACAGGCTTCCAGAATAAAAGCCATGTAGACCACAAATTTTGATTTTTTTATTATTATTCTTTTATATAACACAAGGTCCTGTCTAGCAGCCAGGAATAATATAATCTGTGTGTTTTGTTCATTACTTAATTTTTTTTTCCACTATAAAAGCTTCACATCTTCCTTTGAGCCAGAAGGGTGGAGACTGGTGAATGCAGGGTGGTGAGCCCTCGCCACCTCTGCCAGTGAGCAGCCATGAGCCATGGATAAGTCATGTCCCTTGCTTTGGTGTTCCTTCTGTGGTCAGTCCCAGCGGGATCACAGCCAGGAGAGTCACCTGGGAGGTCTCACAGTGTGTCACCTGCTCGGGTGACATTCTGTGCCTGGCTGGCAGTGTGTAAACACCACCAGCTCTGTCATGCTGTTGTTTGCTGCCTTTTGTCCTCAGAAGGTGCTTTAAGGCTGTGAGAGAAAATGCAGGAATGCATCCAAGACTCTGGTGTCTGGCACGTGTCCCCAGAGCAGCTGTGCATGTCCAGGCCTGTCTGTGCACAAACAGCAGGGAACTGTGCTGGGCAGAGGCTCCTGGTGCACGGGGGGCTGCACCAAAACACAGCCCTGCCAGCAGGGCCAGGGCTTTCTTTGAGCAGTCTGAAGTGTCCTGAGCAGCCCTGAGAAATGTGAGAGTGTTCCTGCTGTCATGGGGATGGATGGGGATGGATGGGAAGGTGGTGCAGGTGGAAGGTCACACAGCAGGCAGAGGGAAACCCTGGCACAGCCTCCCCAGGGTACAGAGGGAACTTGCTGTTCCTTTACCAAGGATAGTGAAATGTGATTAAATGTTGAGCAAAAAAGCAGCTCCTTATCTGAGACTGTGATGTAAATCCTCTGTTTGCCATCCTGACATGACACAGAAGGTGCTGTCCATTTCCCCCTCAGGCTCAGAGGGTGCAGTGAATTTTAAGCTGTTTGGATGATTGGAGATCCAGTGCTCATCCTACACAGCCCATGGTAGGGGTGGATTACAGAATCCCAGAATGGTTTTGTTTGGAAGGGGCCTTATAGCCCATCCCATCCCACCCCTGCCATGGCAGGGACACCTTCCACCGTCCCAGGCTGCTCCCAGCCCCATCCAGCCTGGCCTTGGCACTGCCAGGGATCCAGGGGTAGCCATAGCTGCTCTGGGCACCCTGTGCCAGGGCCCCACACCCTCACAGGGAGGAATTCCTTCCCAATATCCCTTCTAACCCTGCTCTCTGTCAGTTTAATGCCAGTCTGCCTTGTCCTGTCACAGTGGTACTGTACAGAGGACAAGTGTCTTGACATGCATTTAGAGTTCACAGTTGTGGTGTGGCTCTGCTTGATCATGAGCTGAGCCCTTATCATGATTTGCCAGATGTAAATGCTATTCCTGGAGCCAGGCTCAAAATCATACTCCTGTTACACTTTTAAACTGCTAAGAAAAATGAAGGTGTTTCCTCTTTGTGTCTTAAAACCCATTTTCAAGCTCTGTTCTGGAGCCAGGAAGATTGGGAATTTTTGCAAATGAATGCTGAGATGCTTCTGCAGTGACAGGGCCCAAGAACCTGGCACTCCAAAATCCGCCCAGACACTGCACATGTGGTATTATTGCAGCTGTAGTGATGGGATGGAGAGCCATGAAGACAGAGCATCCACTGCTCCATGTTCATGCTGGTAATAACTTCAGGGACAGTGGAGCTTCAGGCTCCACCTATTCTGTCATGCAGAGATATGTTTTTATCAGTTCAAAGCTTTTAGGTTCAGGTTCATTTCTTCTGTCTGGAGCACCCAGCTTTGCAGACAGACAAATAAAATAAACCTGACAGTCAGAATCCCTGTCAGGTCTGCAATGCTGCTTGTCCTGGGACAGGCAGCCTCTGGGGTGCTGAGGAACCTGCCCTGGGCACAGCCTCCTTCCTTCCTGCATGTGGGATCTCCTCTCACTCCTCCCACAGCACCACTGGCCTCAAAAGGAGCACTGGGCAAGGACAGGTCAGGTCAGCTGCTGGGTGAACCATACACACTCACAATTTGGGTGTTTCCTGGTGGTTAGAGGTGTCTGGCCTTAGGGTGGTGTGATATTACAGAAATAGTCATTGATGTTCATCTGGAATGACCTGCATAACTGGCCTGTGTCTGCAGCCCTTGCCAGCTCATCCCACACACATCCTGATGTCAAACCATCCAATTCCTGTAGCAGCACTCTGCCCTGGGACTGACCACAGCAGCTTCTTGAAGAACCAGGTTCATTTTTGCATCTCCTCAAATCTCAGGCAGATCCCTCTCCGGGCTGGCTGGCAGGGTGTTGTGGGGATGGCAGGGAGAAGCCACAGGGCTGGAGGTGCCAGGGATGTGTCTGTGCCCTCTGGAGCTGTGGGACTCAGGGAGGGGCAGCAGCTCCTGGCTGATTTCTGCTCTCAGCCCTGCCCAGCTCAGGAGCTGTTGATCTGCACACTGCTGGCGTTTCCAGGTGGGATTTGCTCTTAGTGGTGTTTTCCTGACAGCATTCCTGCTGGTCACAGGCAGCAGGGCCTCTCTCTGCCATCCATCTGCTGCCTTGGGGCAGCACCAGTGCCTGAGCACTGCTTGTCCAGAATCCCTGGAAAATGGTGCCCCTTATGCAACAGCGCTGTTGGAGGACTTGCCATGTGTTTTCCTTCTGTCCCACCATCTGTATCTTTTGTCTGCTGAGGCTCTTTTGCATCCAGGACTGTCCTTTCATCCCGTGCCTGCACAGCACCCAGCACAGCAGGGACCTGGCTCCCGTGGCCAGGGCTCCTGGGCACAGCTGATAACAAAGGTTAATGTTTGCAAAGTGTGCCTCAAAATTTTCCACTGTTCTCCTCAAGCGCCGTAACGATCTCACCCTGCATTGCCATGGGATACACTGTGTGCTCGCATCTTTTGGAGCACAGCTTGGGAAGGACCTCAGTCAAGAAAACAGCCAAGATTCTGGTGTTTTGGGCAATTTGCAAGCTTTGCTGTTGGTACTTAACAGTTGAAACAGCACTTGGAGGAGAAATAGGCAATTTCCCGGCATATGCAATGCTACAAAAATACTCCTGGCTTTTAATAGGCCCTAGCAGAGAAGTTTCCCTGGGAAAAACCAATAAAATTGTGTGGTTTTTATCGTGCTGCCATGTTGAGATCTGCCATCCTGGCACTGGGGACAAGGCTGGCTTCCCTCAGGGCAGAGATGTGGTGCCCACAGCTGGAGCAGGGATGGATGGGGCTGTTCCCTCTCATGCAGGTCAGTGGGAGCAGCAGGAGCCTGCACCCCTGAGATGCTGCACCCAGGGCTGGTGTTGTGCTGCACCCAGGGCTGGTTCTGCTGCACCCAGGGCTGGTGTTGTGCTGCACCCAGGGCTGGTTCTGCTGCACCCAGGGCTGGTGTTGTGCTGCACCCAGGGCTGGTGTTGTGCTGCCCTGGCAGCCAGGAGGGACCAGAGGAGAGCATGGATGGGGACAGGGCTGTGCAAACAGCTCTGGTTTGCTCTGCACATTGGCTAGGGATTAACTGTGGCTAGGTGCTGCAGGGATGGGGAAAGTCTCAACTTCAGCACAGTTTGGGAGAGCTGCAGGAGGAGAACAAAGCTTGTAAGATCAGGTCTGTTGTATGTGAATGTGAGTGCTAACACTGCAGGTGCTGGGGTGGGGGGATCCTGCCTGTCCTCAGCACTGTGGGGGCTTCAGTGCTGGGCTGGCACCTCCAGCCAGGTTTCTTTAAATGCCCTTTTAACCATTTTCTCTGTGTTCCTGTGACTTAGGTTACACTGCACAGACACTGAATTAAGGCTGGTATTTATAGCTGCTCCTGCTGTGTGATGTTGGTGCTTCCATGAGTCACAGGCTCCACCTCTGGCTCCCACCCCAGGCTGAGGAGGGTGTGGGTGACCATCAGACCATCACTGTCTCCTGCTGGAGATCCCTTGGGCCTGAACTCCTGTGTGCACAGGAATCACCCAGGGATTGATGCAGCTTTTCCTGAGTTCCAAGCCTGCTTCCTTGGCTCTCCAAGGCTAGGATGAGACGGAGTGTGTCTTTAGCAGTGCTTCAGGTGTCCTGGACACTTCTGCCTGTAGATTCAGGAACCTGAGCACCTGAGGTAGGATTGCTCCGAGCTGCATTCGCAATGGAGTTTCTGAAGTGAGCAATTCCAGAGGAAGAAGTGCAGTGCTTGAGGTGTTTGTAGGGATGCAGCAGCCCCTGGAGTAAAGCAGCACCTGCTGCCATTGCCCTGTGTCACCTGCAGATCAGCCTCCTGCCACAGGCTCCCCTGAGGTCAGGGAGGTGTGAATGCCCTGGGCCCGCAGCCAAAGGGAGCAGTTCCTGGGCATGGGGCAGGTTTTAAAGGCTGGGACAGGGGAGCTCCCACTGTGGCCCAGCAGCCTTGAGGGCAGCTGAGAGCTGTCACTGGTGTCTTGTGCCCTTATTCCTCCTGAGCACGGAGTCAGCAGGAGCTGGAAGGATCTTTCTGCAGCAGCCACCCTCTGCCCAGGGCACCCCATCTGCTCGCCGTGGGGACAGAGGACTGCACCCCATCTGCTCCCCATGTGCTCCCAGGGCTGGGATCCTGAGGCACTGATGAGCAGCTGGAGTGATGATGGACCCTCTTCCTCTCCGTGTGGCGCCATTTTCAGTGCAATGGGCAGGAGGCACCTCTGTTCCCACTGTGTAAATGGACGTGCTGATGGCTTCTGTCACCTTGTGCTGCAGCTGGTGATGCCTCCAGGGAGCAGGGAGGGTGTCTGGCATGTGGCTGCCCTTTGGCACATGCAGCCTGGGCCAGCTGGATGCTCCAAGATTACCTCCATTTACTAGCCATGATAACATGCCTTCAGCAAATTCCTTCTCTGACCCTTCTCACAATTACCTGCCTTGTTGGGGCTTCCTGTGCACACAGCCCTGAGACCTTGCAGGGCAGCTCGTGGTATTTAGGAAGCTCATGCACATGATAGCACGGAGAGAGAAGCAGGCTAGGGTGACACTGAAGCCAGCATGACTGGCCAGATGTGAGGACACAGCTCTGCAGGCTGTTAACACCCACAAGTCTGAGCTGGCTGCAGTCAAGCTGCTGCAATTTCCATGGTGATCAGTGCTGTCCAGCTGAGCTCTGGATCTCTGCAGCCTTTTGGATGCTCCATCCTGGACACAAGTGACAAGTGGGAATGGGCTCTGTGGGCTGGGTGCTGTGGGCTGGGTGCTGCTGGCACCGTGCCCTTCAGCACTGCCAGGGAGGTGTCTCTGTGCCAGTGTCACGTTGCTGCTGATGTCTCTGTCACTCCCCGGCTGTTTGGTACCTCAGGAGAAAATTGTCTGTACCCCAAAGCTGACTCTGGATCCCTGGAGCACTGGATTGGATGAAAAGGAAACATGGGAAGCTGCATCTTCAGTCATAAACCCCAAAATAAATATGCCTGAATTTTTCATGAAATCTAAATAGTCTTGCTCTGTGTTGCTTGCCTATGAAGTCCTACAGAATGAAAGATCTAACAGCTCCTAGCAGAGTGGTATTTTCTTCTCAGAGGAGGCAGAAATGGTGCTCAAAACTTTCTATGATCTGGTGATTTTGTAGTCTTGTGGCTTTTAAAGAAACTCCAGTTTCTTCCCAAGGTCATATCTAGCCAAATCCAACATATAAGCAATAAAGTTTTATTGAGTGCTCAGAGGAGAAATTATCAATATTTCTGAGGAGAAAACACTCATGCATTTACCCAGGCCTCCATTCTCCCAGTGGGCCATGGGCAGCTGGGGCTGGGTGAGCTGCTCAGGGGAGCTGGGCTGGGGCCGTGGCAGGATGGTTCTGTGACAGATCCTGCAATACCCAGATCTCCTTCCCAGGCAGTGCTCAGTCACTGACCTTCACCCCTGGCTTGGTTTCTGGGCATTTCAGTGCAGGCTGTGAAGCACCTCCCAGAGCAGTGGCAGTTCAGGAGCAGGACAGGTCTGTGGTGTCCCAGGAGGAGCAAGCACAGAGAGAACATACCCTGGTCTGGCTCTGCTTCTTCTCTGCTTCCTGCTGCTCTGGGGTGGGGGAAGAGGAGAGCCCTCTGGTAAAGCAGTGAGGGCTGTGGGAATTCTCCTGTCAACTGGAAGAGTGCACAAGTTTTGCTGCCTGTTGTGTGTGTCAATAAACTCTGGAGGAAAATGGAATAGAAATAAAAAGTGTGAGAGCAACTGCAGGAAAAGTCTTTCTGCATGTGAGTCATCTTGCTTTAGGTTTTCCTCCTGCCTCCAGGCCTGGCAATGTCAGGCCAAGAGCTGTTGTAGCTGCTGCACAGCTCTGTGCTAGGGCAGGAGTCCTCCTTGGCTTGGTGCAGCTCTTGTGGAGCCAGGCTCTGTGCCAGGGAGTGCTTGGAAGTGAGCAGCAGGCAGGAGGAAATGGCTAAAACCCATCCCCAGCTGGAGAACTGTCCCCCTGGGGGAGGCATCCGGGAGACACAATGAGCACAGTCCCCAAAGCTGTGCTCTGCCCTGCGCCCACTGCCAGCAGCTGCACGTGCCTAGGGTGGATTTAAGTGAATTTTGTTGGCTTTATGGTGTTCTTTCACTCTCCTGATTCCAGGTATGCTGCCCAGGTTTAGCAGGCAGTGTTCCAGGGTTGGTCGCTGGAGCTGACACCTGGCACAGCGTGCTCACAAAAGGCCTGGGGAGCAGGATGTGCATTCCTTGGGAAATGTCCCTCTCTGGGTCAGGCTGTGGCTGGCAGGGTGGGTGCCTCAGTTCTGCCTGCCCTACACACACAGGGGTTTCTAACTCAATTTCTTCACTTCTCTCCCTCCAGCGGATCGTTGTAAAGAAGTGCAGCAGATCCGAGAGCAGCATCCTAACAAGATCCCAGTAAGTGAATTGTTCTCACTCTTGTGTCAGGCTTTGTTCTCAGGACCTTCTGTGCTCCTGGGTGGCCTCCATGGAGCTTGCAAAGCTTTGCTGCCTGGAATCAGCACAGGATGGTCCCCACGAGCCTGCAGTGCCCCGTGTGTGCCAGCTGCCCAACAGCAGCCGTGTTCTCTGCATGCAAAGCACAGCTCCAAAGCTCCATGCTGCCCTGGAGGCAGGGGGCTGATTTCATCTCACATCTATTTCCAGGCAAGTGCAGTAGGAGAAGACTGAAATGGCTTTTGTTTTGGCTGTAGTAGCTACCTGATTTGTCCTGGATAGCCTGGTAAGGATTTGTCCTCTGCCCAGAGAAAGATGTGTGGGCTGATCTTCACTGCTCTGAAAGCACAGGGTCTCTTTTAGGATCATTCAGAGCCATTCTGTGCTGTCCCAGCACCTGTGGCTGACAGGCACAGGTGAGACACCATGAGCTTGCAGTTCTTCCTGCCCATGTCACACCTGATGTGCTGAGTTGTTCTTTGGCTGAGTCTGCTTTTGAGTTCCTACCTGAGTATTTGCTTCTCTTCTTGAGAAGATGGAGGACTTAGAGGAACATCCTGTTCCTAGAAGTGTCCAGCACCAGGTTGGACAGGGCTTAGAGCAGCCTGGTCTAGTGGCAGGTGTCCCTGCTCACCTTTAAGGTCCCTTCCAACCCAAATGATTCCATGATTCAATGAAATTATGTACTTGGGGCTTGCTCAGCTTACTATTTGCTATATCACAGCATCTATGACCAAAAAGACAGGATTCCTAGTTCAGCTTCCTGCCAGTGCTGGATGAACATCAACCTTGTCTTAAAATTGTAGATTATCAGCATTTGGCCTTCAAGACTGAATGTCTCAAACTGCTCTTGGCCCATCTCAGTCCTCTTCTGCCTCACTCTTGTTTTGTTTTTAGCACAGTGTTTTCTAGCCAGAAGAATTCTTTCTTCTCCTCTCCTCCCACCAGCACTGTGGTGTTCATGTGATGTTCACGTGTTTCCAGCTCAGCAGGGCAGGGCTGCCCCTCACAGCACCCTGGGCCAGTGCTCCAGGTTGTCAGCACATTGATTACCTCTGCTTTTAACGTGGTTTCAATAGCATTAGACTGGCTCTGCATTTCTCCAGAGCTGTGGCAGAGCTGACTGCAGTGCATTCAGGCTCTGGCTGCAAGGCCAGGCTAGAAATAAGTTGTACATAAAATGCACCCATGTGCACGTATCAGGTGCCTGCATACAAATGTGTATTGCATGGGGAATGGACAGAAAGAGCCAGAGCTGTGCATCCACAAGCAGAGTTCTGTGGCATTACTGGGACATGGTGGGAGAGCTCCCATGGCTGGAGGGCTCTTTGTGTTGGGGTCAACACCAGAATGCAAGTTTTGCTGGAGGGGTGGAAAGAATCAGGTGGTGAGAAGAGTCATGAAGGCTTGTGGGGCCCAGCTGTGTTTGTGTCACTGCTTCTCTAAAGGCCTGGTCCCTGTTAGAGCCCAACACAGCTTGGAGCTGTCTCCTCTCTCCCAGGGCAGGTTTCAGGGCAGTGGTCAGAGCCTGGTGCAGCAGGGTGGTGTGGGCACTGCCATGGTCCAAGCACTGCAGGCTCATCACCGTGGGAAGGTCTTGGTGATCTGTGAGAGACAGGAGCTGTGTTCTCCAAGTGCTTGGCTTCCCTGGAGAGGCCCTTGGAATCAGCAGAGGGGTCTGAGCCCCCAGCCAGGGCAGTGAGGGAGATCCAAGGTCACACCCTTAGTGCTGACAGAAACCACAGCAAAGCTGTGCAGCACCTGCTGCCCTCCTGCATCTCCAGTTTCCAGCCAGAGTCCTTGGGCAAGTCCCTTTGGCTTTGAGAGAGGCCAGGAGGGTTTGAGAGGGCATGGCCTGGCCGTGTGCCCAGGGAAGAGCTCATCTCTCCTGTTTCCATGAGGGAACTTGCAGGGAAAGCTGAGGAAGGGACTGACGTGGAGTTCTTTGCTTCTGTTTCACGGAAGGCTCATGCCAGGCTGCCCCTGGCATGTGCAGTGAGGACAGCAGGAGCCAGGTCCCCTGTCCATGCCAGGGGCTCCTGTGCTGTCCCTGCAGGCCCAGAGCTGCCTGCTCTGGCAGGAGCTGCTGACCACAGGCACACCTGCAGGCAAGGTGAGATGGTTGTGTTGGCAGCAGGGGCTACTCACGCTCTGCTCTGCTGGGAGGAAATCTCCATCTGCTCCTCCCTGGGAGTCAGAGCAAGTAGAGAACTTCAGCCTTTCCACTGGGACCCCCATCCGCAGCTTCAATATGTTTCCAAAATCATTTCTGTCCTATTAGAGGACAGGGAGCCTGTGCCCCTGCACTGTCCCTGCCTCTCTCAGCCCCAGGGACCTTTCTGGAGATGACTGAACCCTCAGAGAGTCTGACATTGCTGGGGAGCAGCTGGTGCTGGGCAGCAACGGGAGCAAAGCTCTTCCCAAAGCCCTGCAGGGCTAAATCCAGGCAGGCCTGGTGAGGGCAGGGAGGGCTGAGGGGGAATTTGGGCTCTGTTGGGTTCATCTGGGCACCCACAGAGGAGCATGGAGGGACAGTGGCAGCTGGGATATCCCACATGATGCCCTGCCCTGGCACAGGGGTGGATGGAAACCCAAATCATGGACTCAGAGGAAGGGCCAACCTTCTCTGGGCTCTTGGGAGTGCTGCTCTGGGGAGCTGCAGATCCAGTGTCCAGCACTGACACTGACATCACTCTGGATGGATCAACACCAGAGCACCTTTTTGTCTGAGGGCTGCTGTGTCTGGTGCCACTGAAGCACCTGCACCCTGCTCTGCCATATTCCCTACCAGACTCCCTTGCCATCTCCCCAGAACAAAGGCTGTATTCTGTATTCACCAACACTGTCCAAGCCCCTCTGCAGCAGGACAGGACTTCAGGCTCTGCCCTGAGTGTTTCCCCCCCCCCCCCCATCTGTGCCCATTCATGGTTTCTGCAGAGATCTGTGGTGGTTCCCTCTGCAAGAGCAGGTGTCCCATGCTGAGGAAGGCCTGGCTGGAGGCAGCAGCTTGGAAGAGGATATGGGCTGGGGAGTGGCTGTGCACGCCCTCCCTGGGGCCACAGGGGTGTAACTTTAGCATCTGATCATGCTTTTCCCTCCAGGGCTAGACAAGAACGTTTTGTCCTTTGGCCACCTGTTCTCATAGCTGGGTTTCCCAAATAGCAGCTCATGTTCTGGTAACAGAAACTCTTGGAGTTGTTCTACATGAGAGGTTCTGTGTCTGCTCGGGGCACAGGGCAGCTGCTGCTCCAGGAGCCAGGACAGCCACTGCATCCCATTCTTGGATTAATCTAAAGGTGGTTCCTCTTGGGATGGAACTGGCTGGTGATGAGAGACACCAGCCTCTAGTCCTGCTCCTGTGAGAGCTGAGGCACCATCCAGGTGTGCAGGGCCCTCTCTGCAGGTGAAGGTGGATGCACAAACAGCTGCTGTGCAGCTGCTTCTCCATGCAAACCAAAAAGCTGAGGGGCCACTGCTTGCCTGTGTTTCCCAGCAGAAACCTGTCTGTGGGGCTGGGAGTGCTCAGCCCCTCAGGACTCCTCTCCCCACAGACAAAACACTCACCTGTCACAGATATCTTTTATGGAAAATCCTTTCCTTAGGATTTTTTCCTCCTGAGAAGCTGAGAGGCCTCAGGAACAAAATGTAAACAATGGTTATCTGCTGCTGTGGAATGCAACAGGTGCATCTGTGATTGGCCCATGTTGGATGTTTCTAATTAATGGCCAATCACAGCCCAGCTGGCTTGGACAGAGAGTCTGAGCCACAAACCTTTGTTATCATTCCTTCCTATTCTATTCTTAGCTAGCCTTCTGATGAAATCCTTTCTTCTATTCTTTTAGTATAGTTTTAATGTAATATATATCATAAAATAATAACTCAAGCCTTCTGAAACATGGAATCAGATGCTCGTCTCTTCCCTCATCCAAAAACCCCTGTGAACACTGTCACACTCACCTGTGCTTGTAAGATTCAAGTTAAATGCAGTAGGATGGTTCTGCTCCCCTCCCTGTGCCCTCCTTGCAGGGATGGAGGGCCATTAACAGCTTGGTGGGGGATGTCCCAATGCCTGATTTACTCTGTTGCAGAAAGGGGTTCTTTAATCAGATCCTCTTTGCTGAGGAGGGCTGCCTGGTGTTCGTTCACACGCTGCTGGCCCGGGTGTTGGGCTCCCCTTGGGTGAGATTTGTCCAGGGTGTGTGGGAACTCAGAATATCCCTCTGGCTGTCCAGGACACCAGGACCCTGCCAGGGGGTTCAGAAGCCCTGGCACAGAGCCCAAAACACCTGTGGGTTTGATTATGACCCATGGAGCAAATTACCAACCTTGTATGAAGATCAGCAAGCCTCAACAGTTTAAGAATAATAGTGAAGTTATGGGGTGAAAAAGTAGATATTGGGGTTTCTGGTATGGGGGTTCAGGAGGCAAGATGGAGGGATCTGGGTGTGTCCATCCTTTCTCCTTCTTCTTCTTGGCCTCCATCTTCTGCTCTGATGGTGGCACTTTTAGATTGGTTTAGAGTAGAAGCTCACTGTCTAACACAGGTGATAGGTATTGGGAAGTAATTGTAAACATTGTACATGTAGTTTTTAGTATAAAGACATAACACTGCCCTGGGGCAGGCAGAGTGCCTGGAATTGTCCTGCTGGATGCACCTCAGCAGGGCAGGAGAAAACTTTTTATAGATAAGATACAATAAACAACCTTGAAACCGAGAAATGAAGAGCCCTGACTCCTCTTTCAAGCGCCGGGCTGGGAAAAGAGACTTTGGAACTTTTCTCGGGTCACTGTGACCAGCGAGAGATCCTGACAAGGGCGGGCTCTGCAGAGGCTGTTTTGGTGCAGAGCCCCAGCAGGGCCTCTCGCCCCCTCTGTGGTTGGTGCCTGCAGCCCATCCTGTCCCACCAGTCTCAGCCATCAGCCCATCATCAGCCTGCAGCCCAGAGCCTGTCCCACCAGCCTCAGCCATCAGCCCATCATCAGCCTGCAGCCCGTCCTGTCCCACCAGCCTCAGCCATCAGCCCATCATCAGCCTGCAGCCCAGCCTGTCCCACCAGCCTGGGGCTCCTCGGCCATCCCCAGTTCCGGGGCTCTGCTCTGTCCCAGCCGGGAGCTCTGATCCACCTTGGGGGGAGCCTGGCACGGGTTCCACTGCTGCTGCTGCTGCTGCTGCAGAGGCTGAGGTGCCAACAGGGTTCAGAGGGAAGGGAAATCCGTGTTCCAGGGATTCCCTGGTCCTTCTGGCTCCGCAGAGCCATCTCCTGGGGATCCTCCTCTCTGCACCCTGCTCCGTCCCTCTGCTGCCAAAAGCCATTGGCAGCTCTTGAGTACTTTTGGAAACGACCTGGGAAAATAAATTCTGGCAATTCCTTGCCTTATAGTGAAAAATAATGTTCAGTCTCAGGTGAGAGAGGATAATGGGCTGATGAATATCCAAGAGTCTCTCTGTGGGGAAATCAGCAGGTTGCTGGAAAGATGTGAGAGAGCAGCACTGCAATGGGAACATACCAAGCTGTACATTGTTCACTTATTTTAATTTTTCTTAAAAGTACATTCCCTATTTTAACTTCCTGCCACTTTTTTTTCCCTCAGAATACAAAGGTACCTTTCCAGGCTGGTTTAGAACAGCAATTGTAGCTGTCAGCAAACAGCTTCACAGAAGAAAATCATTAACTATAATAGCAGGAAAATATCATCATTCAGCCATTTCAGAATGTAGGGATGGTTAGAACTGTTCCAAGCAAGATGTCTGGCAGAGGAGGACAGGCTGGGTTGTCCCTGTGGTGACACCATGCAGGAGTGCCTGGGAAGCTCAGTGCACAGCTGGGGTGGCCCTGGTTTCTGATCCTTCTCAGAGTCAGTGTGTCTGGCTGTTAACGTAAGGAGTGGGACTGGTGAGATCCAAACCCCCCTTTCTGAAGGAATGCATGAGTGGCTTCACTGGGACTTGTGAGAACTGCTTGCTTGGGAATATCCACAGCTGTTCCAGAGCAGGCAGGGGCATGCTGAATGGCAGCAGGAAGGAAACTGCATCATGAGCTGTCTGTAGCTCAAGCCAGCAAAACCTGTGGGTTTGGTCAGTCAGAAAGTGATGTTAAAATATTTCACTCCTCTTCAGATGTCCTGCATGCCAGAGTACAGAATCTGTATCAGTCCAGTGGTGCCCACTGTTTCTCAGCCAGGCAGAGCACTTGGTGCTTTAGTTCATTGTTCTGGACACTGTTCACTGCCTGCCTCAGGCACAGGTGATGGATGAAGAGCCTCCTGCAGAGCCAGCCTGGTGCTCACTGCTCATGTCTTTTTTTTTGTTTTGTTTCCTGTGAGAGTGAAGCAAAGTGAGGCTGTACCTCAGCTTTTCTACCCATGCTACTTGGATTTGTATCTGACCTTGGGACCAGTGTGGGGCACTATGAACATGACTAATCCTGCCCTTGACTTTCCCCCAGGTCATCATTGAACGCTACAAAGGGGAGAAACAGCTGCCAGTGCTGGATAAGACCAAGTTCCTTGTCCCAGACCATGTCAACATGAGTGAATTGGTCAAAATAATCCGGTGAGTGGGGTTAGTGAGCCTGTCCTCGCCCACAGGCCACTCGCTGCAGGGTGCTGGGGTGAGGGTGAGGCAGCTGCTGAGGGCAGGGATGGGGACGTGGCAGCCCCAGCATCCTTGGGTGTGGTACAGGCTGTTGTGGGGGGCAGGGAGGGCAGGTTCTGAGCACCTTGGGAAGGGTGGGGGTCTCTCCCTCAAGGGGACACTCATGAGCAATGAAGGGGCCCCATCCCCTCTTTTTATTCTTCAGCTCAGAGGGAAGAGGCCCCTCTGCTTTGCCCTTGCTAGCCCTTGGAGCAGGAGGGCTTTGCAGAATCCTGGCTCAGGAGGCCTTGGAGCCTCGGGTAGCTCAGATTCATGGACACCATGTCCTGAGGGGTGGGAGCAGGTCCAGAGGAGGCCCTGGCTGTGCAGGCCTGGCCCCAAGGGAACAGCATTGCTGGGGAGGAGGAAGAGGCAGTGAGGGCACCCACCCTGACCCTGCCCTTGCCCCCACAGGCGCCGCTTGCAGCTGAATCCCACCCAGGCCTTCTTCCTGCTGGTGAACCAGCACAGCATGGTCAGCGTGTCCACCCCCATCTCGGAGATCTACGAGCAGGAGAAGGACGAGGATGGCTTCCTCTACATGGTCTATGCTTCCCAGGAGACCTTTGGCTTCTGAGGGCTGCTGAGCGTTGGCATGTGGAGACAGATGAACTGTGGCACAGAGGCCCCTGGCCTCGGAGGACAACGCAGCCAGAGGCTCACGAGAGGGGGGCTGTGCTGACCCCCCTCCCCTCCCTCCCTCCCTGTCACCCTCCCTGTCACCAAAGAGGCTCGTGGCGCGTGTTGGACTCGCACAACCCCTCCCCTGTGTAGCTCAGTCCCGCTCCCCCAGGCGCCCGCCCAGGTGTGTGACACCCCCAGCCAGCCCCGCAGACCCCGCTGGGGCCTGTCCCTCTGTCCCCGTGTCCCTCTGTCCCTCTGTCCCCGTGTCCCCGCGCTGCTCTCGCTGTACTGTGTGTGCTCTGCTGCTGCCAGACCCGCTGGGCCGCTGTCACCCAGCACAGGGGGAGCCTCCTCTCCCCAGGCACTCACAAAGGGCAGGAGGTCTGCAGAAGCAGCTAACAGATGTTACCATTGCTCCCGAGTTTTAATTGATTTTAATTACACCCATATCAGATTCTTGGTGCTACTGAGTAGATGTAGGCGTCTCTATAGGACTGTGGATAATGTATATCCTTTAGATTTATTTTATTGGTTTGTTTGTTTGGGTTTGTTTGTTTGGTTTTTTTTTTTTTTTAGGGATAGATTGGAATGGGGAGAGGGGGAAACTTTCCTGTATTCTGTAGGTAAATAAATCAGGCTTCATTGCACTTTAAAGCATAGTAGATGTCAGAGTGGAATTTTCTTTTAATTTATACAGGTTTGCCATCTATAGTGCTGCTCCTCTGTTGACAGTTGTACCTAGATTATCTTGTTTCTCTGTTTTTTCTAATAAAATTGATTTCCCTTCTCTCTGTCTCCCCATTGCATGCAATTTTTCACTCTCACTGTGTCAAGGAGTTCACTGAAGGAATGTACTGATTTATATTTGCTATGTTCCTGTCCCTGTTTCTCATGTATTATACCAAAAAAATGTATATGACAAAATCCCCCCCAGTTTAATCTATACAAAGGTATATATATATACATATATAAATATATATATAAAATAAACATAAATTCAAGTTGTGTCTTGTAGGAATGTTCTGTTCCCATCTCATTTGTCTGTGTTAATGTCTCTGGTATATCAAATGTGATGTGTGTTCCCCATGTTCACTGGTGTGTGTGTGTACCTGGCCAGGCTTCTGAGCTGGTTAAAAGAGCAGCTGGTTGGAATGAGGGGCTGGGACAAAGGGGAAAGATTGGTTTGGAGAACAGAGCACTGGATAGTGACAGGAAACATGGTTGTCCTTGCCCTACCTGTGTAGAGTCTCTTGTCCTTTGATTAAACTTCCTTATCTGGGAACAAAAACTTGAGGTGGAGGCATTTGTAAAGTTTGTTTTTAAGGAAAGCTTTGAGCAGCGCAGGAAACTGTGGCTTATCCTGAACCCTCCGTCAGACTTTTCTCCAGGCTAAGGCAGGGGCTGATGGACCTTGGGCTGGTCAGTGTCTCCCTGCTCCTCAGCTCACTCTCCTTCCTTTACCCTGCCCAGCAGAAAAGGGTTTGGGCACTGAAAAGACTTAGGGCTTGCCTGGGTTGCAGCCCACTGGTTAAGGGTTTCTGCCTGTTGCCGCTTGTCCCATTGCTGGGCACTGCCGAGCAGGGCCTGGCTCCAGCCTCTGCCTCTTTAGATATTTGCACACGTTGATGAGGTAAATGTGGGACACGCGTGCCTTGAGGGACCCCGGGCTGCAGCCAGGGACAGGCGAGGCAGCCTCGGCAGGAGCGGGACCTGTGCGAGGCCCTGCCCGGCCCTGAGGGGAGCAGCGCCCGCAAAGCCACTTCGGCCTCTCCGCCCTGGAGCTGTGGCACGGCCGGGGCTGCTGCGACTGCCCCGGGCCCTGCCCGCAGCCTGAGGCCGGAGATGGAACGAGGCCTGCCGGGCCAGACCGGGGCTGCTGGGTGGGCTCCAAGCCCTTCCTGCGGGGCAGGCCGAGCCCCAGCGGCGGGGGAGGCGGCGGGAGCTGCTGCCTTCCCCAGGTTCTCAGCTGTTCCCTATCTCATGCCCTGGGGAGAGGACAGGCCCTGGATGGCAGCTGTGCTCTGGCATCCCGGCTTCCAGCCCGTTTCACCCCCCTGCAATGGCACCGTTCCACCAGCCGTGCCAGAGCAGCCCTCACTCACAGACCACCAGTGCTGAGTAGCTGTGTTACACTACCCCACGGGGATGTGGGTTGGCCATTCCAATCCAGGACAGGGTGTGAAAAAAAGGAGAAAACTCAGAACTAGCTTCGGGCCACCACCTTTTCCCTGCCTCCCTCCTTGGGGCAGGTGAGACCCAAAGGTGGCAGAGCAATCCCAGATGCAGCTGCTGCTGTCGATCTGCAGCACAGTGACAGCAAGTGCTTGTGTAGAGCTTCTGGGGCAGCTTGGTCTGAGCATAAAGGGGCCTACAAAAAGGATTGCAAGGCAAAGACGTCATTGTCCTTCACACAAGGTGAAAGCCAGGCTGTGTCCAATGGGATGCATCCCTCCACGCACCTGACAGCAAAGCTTGCTGTACAAGACAAAAATGCTGGCTACTCCTCGCCTCCCTAGCTCAGTAAAATTGGCTTGCAGTGTGGCTGAGGCTGTAGAAGGGAAGAGGATGGGACAGGTTACAGCAGGGAAGATGAGCAGATGCACTTTGGCCTGGTTTGGAGGAAGCACAAGCAAGGCCTTAGAAGTAAGCTTTTTATTGACAGAACAAGGGTATCAAGTTGGCTGACTAGAGGCCCTTCAGCTCTCCTGCCACACGCGTCACTCGCCTCCGGCGAACTTCATGTGCACTGGTCTGCGCCGTGCTCCGGCCTGGGCAGGGGGCTTTGGACCCTCCGGAGGGGTGGGCTGTCGGGAAAACTGTGGGTCCACGGAGGGGAGGCTGTCCTCAGCAGCAGAGCTTTCCTCTCCGCCTTGGGATGTGGCTGGGCTTGGGACAGGTCCTTGAAAATTCTGTCTGGCCTGGGCAGGGGGCTTAGGACCCTCCGGAGGGGTGGGCTGTCGGGAAAACTGTGGGTCCACGAAGGGGAGGTTGTCCTCAGCAGCAGAGCTTTCCTCTCCACCTTGGGATGTGGCTGGACTTGGGACAGGTCCTTGAAAATTCTGTCTGGCCTGGGCAGGGAGCCTCGGACCCTCCGGAGGGGTGGGCTGTCGGGAAAACTGTGGGTCCATGGAGGGGAGGCTGTCCTCAGCAGCAGAGCTTTCCTCTCCACCTTGGGATGTGGCTGGGCTTGGGACAGGTCCTTGAAAATTCTGTCTGGGGGTTGGTGCAGGCCAGTGCTGACCAATCTGGTCCAACAGAGAGTGAACAATCCGATTTGCAATTGTCCTTATGTCCAAAGTGTTGCCTGAAATTGCTGGATTCCTTTCTCTCACTGAGCTCTCCTTCACCATTGCAGAATCCTCAGGCTCCATGGTTTTGGCATAGCCACTCCCTTCTGCATGGAGCTGTGGTCCCAAGGCAGGCAGCTTTACTCCTGTGCTTTCTTCCTTGCTCTGTTCTTTGGATGATCCAGAGATTGCTGGTTCCATCTGTCTGTTGGACACCTTACCCTTGGGAAGCTTTAGGATTTCGGTGTACTCAGAGCTGGAGTCTTCTCCAAACTGAGAAGCTATCAAGGATTTTAAGAGGCAGCGAACATTCTTAACAACTTGTGTAGTGAGTTCGTCAAGGCAAGCGTGTAGCCGTGCTCTGCCTGTTTCAGCATCTTTGGATGTGTCTGCTTGGGTGGCTCCTCCATCAACAGGCTGCTCCTTCTGCCTGGCTGCCCTCCCTGGCTCAGAAGCTTTGGTCTCCAGATAGTTCCCCAAGGTCTCCAACGCTGTCGCTATAAGCTCCTTGGCCACCAGTTCTAGTTCCTGTTCGTGGTCTAGAGGTGCCTCTGTTCTCACACAGCCACCAAAAACTACTCCTCTGATCCTCCGGGCAGCCCTCCTTAAAAAGTTGGCATAGTGATCCCAAGGAATCCTGAGCCTCCCAAAGACTTCGTGCACAACAGTCTCAACCAACCCTTGGAGCTTCAGGGCTTCTGCTGTGGTCAGCTGCTCAAAGACAGCTTTAAAGAGGCTGTCAGCAGTGTTGTCTGACTTCTGCTGGGAGTCAGTGGCTCTGCTGGCATCTTCCTGACCCAGCTCAGCTGTGGAGTTGGTTTGGCCCTTGTTTAAAGCTCCTTTCCCTCTTCTGAGTTTCCGTGATTTCCGGGAGGCGTCTTTGCTCTTCTGTGGAGGTGGGCAAGAAGGTTTCTGAGGCTGCAGCTGCCACTCTGCCCAGCAGGAAGTTTCAGTGGTTCCTGGCAGTTGGGGCCATCCTTTAATGTGGCCAAAAGTGGCAGAAACCCTTCTTGAAAGGTGACACCAGGCTGTGGGTCATGGTGCCTGGACAAGCACTCAGCCCCTGCATGCTGAGGATTCCCGCAGGCCCAGGCCAGCACTCTGCTTCAGCCAGGCACAAGGGCAGGGGAGAAGGGCTTCCCTCGGCACGGTGTGTGCCTGCACATGGCCCTGCTGCCCGTGCCCAGCTCAGTGCCCTGTGCTGGCTCAGCTCCCAGCCCTGGAGTCCTTTCCCCACCACAGCGCCCGGCCCAGCAGCACCGCCCTGCACAGTCCCATGCCCCTGAACACAACGCTTTGCCTACCTCTTCCCTCAACATCTGCTCTAACTCCATCTTGATCCTGCTCAGGTACTGCCTGTACTCATTGAACTCCTTCACAGTGCAAATCACCTATGGAGGGACAAGGACAGAATCCCCCAAAAACTGTCAAGCCATGCAGTCGGCCTTCCCCAAAACAGCCCGAGCCCAGTGGGAGAGGAGCTGCCCCCAAGCCCTTTCCCCATACCCTGGTGTTGGGGTCACTGCTATCCACCCAACCAGGGCTGAACAGGCAGCGTGGGGCAGGCTGAGAAGGGCAGGACTGGGCTTGGCAGGAGGGTGTTGGTGCTGCTCCTGCTCCCAGGGACACCAACGCACAGCCCTGTCCTCTGGCAGCAGCAGCAGCTGCAGCAAGGGCTGTGGGAGCCCTGCTTGAAGTGGGCTGTTCTTGATCAGCCTGATGTCCAAACCTACCTTGTTTTCACTGGTGACACAGCCCTGTTTCTTCAGCATCCGCAGGATGTCCTTGCGCTTGTGGTAGTCCTGAAGGTGGGGGTCATACAGGCAGTTGTATTGCAGGTCCAGGTGGTGCATGTAGGGATCGTCCAGATTGAAAGAAGGAGATAGCCCATATAGCTGTAAGACACATTTGCCAGAGCATGAAGGAGGCAGGAGAGCAGCAAAGAGATGCCATGCGGTACTTGTGAGAAGAGCAAGGTACTTTGAAGACCAACACTCTTCGCTGTCCTTCTGAAGACGCAGAGACCCTCACAGAAAGGCTGCAGGGCTGTGTGAGGCTGTGGTGGGATGGGCTGAGGGTCAGAAGAGAAACCCCAGCAGCAAATAGACACCTTAGGCCATTAGGAAGAATTGCTGACCCACCCACAACTGAAAAGGTCAGGCCCAGTGCTTCAAATGCAGCCAGTGGAGAGTGGATGAAACCAATCTCCTCCGGTTAGGCAGGCTCAAGGGCTGTGTCAGCTGCCTCTGCCTTGGCCCCTGGCAAGTCTCTGCCGTGGGAAGGTGCAGTGCAAGCTGGAGGAGGAGGACAGTGTGTGCATTCCCCAACCAGGAAAACCCAAGCTCTTCCAAAAATGCCAACAAAATAAGCAGGAGAAGGTGGAAGTGTCCCTCAAAGGTGCACCAGAGCCTGACTCGACATGGCAGGATCAGCTGGAGGGACTCACTGCCCTGGCACCAGGACAAACACAGCTGCCTACTGCAGGCAGGGGCCCAGGCACATACATGCACAGTGCCAGAAATCAGTGAGGAGACTGACAAGTGCTTCTTCTCTGTGTTCCAGGAGAAGAACACAGAGAACCTGGAGCTTCACTCTTCTGCCCAGCCCTGCCTGACTGTAGGGCTGCAGCCCCTGCTGTAGAGGAGGTGGCCACAAGTACTCTGTGCATGATGGGGACCCCATGAAAGAGGCGAGCTTTTCTGCACTCTTTTACTTCCTTTACCTTTTCCCCCAGCTTTCCCCTGCAGAGAACAAGCTTGGACTTGGGCTTCACATAGATCTTGACTCCAAGTGGAAGGTCCAGAAGACAATCCATCAGCCTGGTGGCTCAGTCTCCCAGGTGTGGAGTTCTGGGGCCAGTCTGGGAAGACACAGTAGCTCAATAAGCCTCCTGCACAGCAGGTGCAAGAGAAGGAGCTGAGATTCTTGAGGGTCCTGAGGTCCTAGAGCAGGCCCCCAAGCCCCAGGCTCACCGGCCCACTGCTCTCCTCCCCGTAATTGCCAGGGCACTCAGCAGTGCCTCTGCCTTTTGGCAGGACACCAGCAGTGAGATGGAGCCCCACAGCTCCTTCCAAGAGCTCTCGTGGTGCTATGATGCTGAGCAGTGCTCCTTCCAAGAGCTCTCGTGGTGTTGTATCCCACGCTGACTCCTCGTGCTCCAGAGGTTTCCCAGCGATGGGCATTGTTACATCATGGTGATGTCACATCCCCGCATTGTCACATCATGTGCTGACACTGTGTCCCACGGAAGCTGCCCACCACGCCTCGGGGGAGGGGGGGCCACCTGGAGGCTCCTTTGGGCAGCCCTGTGGGCCACCCCCTCTGTGTGACCCAGCTGTGAGAGCTCCTGTCCACAGGCCCCTTCCCCCTCCCCTGTCGTGTCATTCTGTCAGGCACAGCCTCCTCACCAACTGGAAGGAATGGCCGGAATTGCCTCTCCAAAGATGCCCAGTTTGGGGGCTGCTTTTCCCCCTTTCCCTTTTTAGATCTTCTTCCTTGTCATGGCCAAGCAGCCACAACTGGGGAAATTGCAGCACACTGGATATTTGGCCCATCCCTGGCAACATGAGATTCCTTGGTCATGTTTTGAGAAACAGAAGAGAAGCATGGGCTGAGGGAAAGCCCTCTCCCCTGCCCCTTCCCTCAGGATCCCCTTCAGCCCACAGATCTCTCTGCCGCCTTCCTGATCTCCCCTGCCCTGGCTTCTGCTGCTCCTGTCTGCTCTTGTTATGAATGCTTTGATCAAATAATATAGAAGGGTTAACTATTATTATAAGTAGATAATTGTGAAATATAAGGTATAGAAATATCAGGAGTCAAGCTTACAAGTAACATTGCTCGGAAACCCACTGTCCTTCCCATCTTGATTTCAATATTAAGGATTCCAGTCTGTAGACGTCAGGAGAGATGGCAAATAATTGTTTTAGAATAAGAATATTGATGAAGTTATTAACTATTAGAACCAATCAATGTAAAGGTTAAATTTAAGAGTGAGCATAGTACGCGCAATACGTAAAAGACCGCACGTAATGATGATTCAGGAGAAAAAGTATATAATATGGATGGGTTTTGTTGGTTAAGTGGAACACATTTCCAGAGGAGTTATCCCTGTGTTCCCAGCACCTGCATAAAGAAGTGTCTGCTTTTTCACATTAAATTGGTATTGGATAAGTTTCTTTTTTCCTGTTTGGTGACACTCTCACTTCCTACCCTTTCTTGGCTTGGATTTGGTGAGATCTCTGGTGCCCGTTCCTCCAGCCTGTCTGGTTCCTTGGGGCAGCTTTTACACTGCAGAACCCTGCCAGCCTCGTTCTTTGCACAAAGGCAAGAGACAGGCGTGAAATAAACAGGGCAGGATCTTTTTCTCCTTTTAATGCCTTTATTAAAAGTGATCAGCTCAAGGTTGGGAGGCTCGACAGGTCCGCGGCTTCTCCGTCGTCGCTTCCAGGGTGACTCGGAGGAGGAGGAAAGCGCAGCTTTGTCCCCTGGGGAGCAGAGCTGGGGGGTCCCGTCCTCACGAGAGCAGTGGGGGTAAACCCCATGTTAGAACTTTCGGGTTTTGCCGTCCTGGGGTCTTGGCTCCAGCTGAGGGGCAACAAAGGGTCTCAGCATCTCTGCAGGCTTGGTACTTTGTTCCTCACGTCCAGACATCATTGTGATCTTTTAATTCTGTGTTGGCTCATTGTTTTTGGGGATCTTTTAGTAAGGTTGGTTGGGTGGCTTTCCCATGGCGTGCTGGTTCTGAAGTTATTTTGCATGCCCTCTGATGTCCCTTCCTCATGTCCTCTCCTTTCACTGTCCAAGCAGAAGGGCTATCAATTTAGCTTTAGGCAGGGTCTACTGATACAAAAGGGGTAGTTAACAAAAACGACTGGTGATTACAATAACAAATGGGTAGAACTCCACCTAGGCAGCAAATGGTTTAACCTGTTCACTCTGAAATCTTTTTCAAAAATTGGCAGCTTTTTTTTTACTTATAACAGTCCCCCCTCTTCTTCTTTGATCAAGCTTAAACTTAAGTGATGAAAGTGAAGGGAGACTTACACGTCTGATCAATGATCATCGGTCTCAGATTTATTGATCCAGCTTACATACTTTTATAGTAGTGTTAATTAAGCTCATACATATTGCAAAAACTGAGCTCATCATTGGTTACAGATTACATGCCAACCCCTCCTTTGTTGCTAATACCTGTGGTTTCTTGTTGAGGCTAATACTTGTTTTCCTCATCCTGCTGTTGACTTGTTGTTGACCATCCTCAAGGACTCCATGTTTTCCACCATGTTTTTCTCATCACTTAACCAAGGACACAGTGTTTATTGTTTTTCTTGTAAGGAAAAAGGAACTTACTACTTACAGCTGCTTTTTACTGCTTAACCAGCTGTATATGATCATGGCATTTTTCTATAAGCCATGTCTGAAAAAAGCTCTCCACACTTAAGCTCGCATCAACTTGCAATTTCTGACTTGTTATATGTCATGTAGTTAGTTCATGCTGTATAAATAGATACATGTAGGTATAAAATATAGTAGAAATAATGTTTTAACCTCCCAGCCAGGAATAAAGCTCTATTCAAATTTTAACTAATTCCTGGCAATGTCAAGATAGCATCAGACCTGTTTAATGTCTGAATGGAGCCTTCCTGGACCATCAGTGATGATTTCCTCGTCTCCTGCACCTGGGAGATAACATCAGGAGCCTCCCTGGCCCATGATTAACTGCTGTGTCCCAGGAATCTCACAAGATTCAGACCCTTCCTGATTGCATCTGGATACTCAGGGACCGATACCAACTTATTACATTTGAAAGCAAACTTCCCCTGTGTACCTAGACTTCTGTCTGCAAACTGGGGCCCGTCTTTGTCTATTTCAACATATGTATAGAAGTGGATTTACATTCAAAGAAGTGAATAGAAAGATGCGGTCATCTTTGCCTCAGGCAGAATAAACTGCAGATAAGCTGGATGCTGGAAACACTCAGTGTGAACCTTAGAGGGTATTGGAATATGAATCCCAATATTACCAGTTAGATTGTGCCTGGGCCAGTCTGACCCTTGCTGCTGAACCAAAGGCGGCAGCTGTGGTGTATCACCCCAGAGACGCCTTTAGCTTGCTGGTGGTTGCAGCTGGGCACTAAACAAGTCCAGGCTCGTTAGGAACTCCATTTACCTCAAGAAGAAGGCTTCAGATGATGGTGAAGAGAAAAAGGAGAGGATTCTGCTGGAGGGTTATATCCAGTGGTTTATTCCGTGGTTACAGGGGTCTGAATCTTGGGAAGAGCTCCAACAGAATCCCCGACCGCATGGCCGGACTCACCTTTTAAGCTCAGGGGGAGGGGAGGGGAGGGGAGGGGACAGATGAGCCACCAACCAGGTGGGAGGGGCGGGGTCTCAAGGGACGAGGGACACCTAGACAGGCCAATGACCTCTGGGCTTGAGGGGCATCCTTTGAACTCGACCAACCACACGACACCTTTGCTGGAATGTTAAGCCTGATTGACAGGACTCACTCGGCAAGGGACGAGGAGGGGGAGGGGAAGAGGGTATTGGTACATATGGGGAAGGGACCTGAAAGTTTGAAGCACACTGCAACAAGAGGGGACGCTGTCACTCTGTCGGAGAACATCTGGTCTCACCCAGCGCCCCGTACCCGGGACTGACGCTGTCTTGATTGTGGTGGTTGCTTGAAATACTATTTTTTTTTTTGTAATTGACCTAATAAATCGTGGTTAAATTTTTAATAATTTGGCTATAGATTTGATCATTTATAACATGATTCATGAGTATCATATTTATTTAATTTTTTGTATTGATTATAAATTTCTTGAGCAATCTGGTAATCATGGTTACTTGACTTTGTTACTTTTTTTGGTTTGTTCAGGTTAAAATTTTTTGAGATCTTTAGGTTGGTCTGCATGGCCAATACTACTATTTTACTGAAGCAGGGAAGTAAGCATAGTAAAAAGAGCAAACCAGCAAGTGTGTACACAGTGAAGAAAGCTACTTTTTCCCATAAATCCTTTTTGAAAGTCCATAGGTTATCCCACCATCTGGAATCAAGTGTAGGAGTTTGTTCTTGGTTATTTACATATGCTAGTTTTTTTATTCAGTTTGAGATGTTTCTAATGATTGCATTGTTTATCTCTAATACTGCCTGGCGCGTGATGATTCTGTTTAACATAGATATCGGGGTCCAAACTTACAATTCTGGATTCTCTTACAATTTTGGATTCTCCCAATTTCTATTGTACTTTGCCTCTTCTGTTTGGTTTCTCTTAAATAATTGTATATAGGAACTCCTAAACTTGATCCAGTTTCTTTGGGTAATAAGAAGAAATCTGGTCTTATCATTTCAGTGGTGCAACTGCCAGGCCAGGCTCCTGACAATTTAGTGTATGCTCTAGTACCAGAGATCAAAACCAGGTGTTTAGGGCTCTCCCGAAATGTGTTATTAGTTTCTGTGGGGCATGTCCAATATATACACAGTTTTTTCATTTTCCAGAAGGAGTTTATCCCTTTTTCAGTACACTCATAAAGTTCATATACTTCATGGTGGGTACACTTGTCTCTTTCTTTTTTCTCAACAGACTCTAATTTATTTGGATCTCTTGGGATCCACCAGGTAGCAGAATTCTTTACTGATGAATACCTTTTACAAACCATCTTTCTTACTGCTTTTACTATCTCTTTTCTTTTGACTAGATCTACTAAGCTTGCTTCAGCAGCATCATATTATAGGTGGCCATTGAATCTTTGTATGTATTGTATAGGTGGCCTTTGAGCCATAGTGAAACATATGCATTGTATAAGTGGCCTTGCCCCAATCCTAGTTGTTCTTGATGGGTTGCAGCTGTGATGTCCTTAATTGGGTGGCAGCTGTGGCTAGTGAAGATAACTGGGATAAAAGGGGGTGGGCTGGTTGGTCAGGGAGAGCCTTGGAGGAGCCTTGATGAAGAGACAGGAACAACACTGCTGTGAAGAGCTGCTTGTGAGAAAACCACCCAGAAGGTACGGGACTCTAGAAATATGATAACAACAATATAATAACAACAAGTGGTGACCCCAATGTGATGGAGATATGCAGCCTGAAGAGCTGTGAAAGATAGGACAGCTGAGAGCTGTGGCAGCCTGAGAGCTGTGGAGGTTAAGACAGCCAAGGGCTGTGAAGAAACATGGCCTTTGAGTCAAGGAGCTCTGTAGGTATGTGGTCGTTGAGTAATGGTGGGTTATAGGTATTGTAATGTATAATTGTTAAAAGAAAAGGGGGAAGTATAGGTGGCCATTGAATCTTAGTATGTATTTTATAGGTGGCCTTTGAGCCGTAGTGAAATATATGTATTGTATAAGTGGCCTATGCGTCTCAGTAAAATATATGTATTGTATAAGTGGCCTTGCCCCAATCCTAGTTGTTCTTGATGGGCTGCAGCTGTGATGTCCTTAATTGGGTGGCAGCTGTGGCTAGTGAAGATAACTGGGATAAAAGGGGGTGGGCTGGCCAGTCAGGAAGAGCCTTGGAGGAGTCCTGATGAAGAGACAGGAACAACACTGCTGTGTAGAGCTGCTTGTGAGAAAACCACCCAGAAGGTATGGGACTCTAGAAATATAACAATATAATAACAACATCATATTCAAAGCACAACCAGGCTTCTCCTAAAGGGCACTCTCCCAGAAGTTGCTGCCTAAAAGTGGCAGTATTCTGAGCTATCCAATACATTCTCTTATCTTCTTGAAAAAGGACCAATTGGGAGAGGTTAACACAATTAGGGTTAGAATTGATGTGGACTCTAGACAAGGAGCTCACTTCTTCCTCCTCATAGAGGGGTTGGTAGCATTCACTGCACAGCTCTCCTGGGCTCCCCAGGGCACCACCAGCAATCAGAGCCATCATTACTCCCCTTCCCAAGAGTCTGGTATGGGTCATCTTGCACAGCCTGCCCACCCAGCCTTGCCTCTTGGAAGCTTCTAAAGAAGCTTCCAAGCTCTTTAGAGTTTCTTCTGCCCGCTTCTCTGGTTAAACCCCTCTTGGTCTGTTCCTCACCAATTTTGGTTTCTCCTAGGGGAGTGCTCTGTAGAAAATTAACCTGGAGTCTTTGGAACTAAATTGTGGGAACTTTACCAGAAATACTTATTAACAATCTTTAACTTTTTACAAACTTATTTTTAACACAGAACTGTCTTATAACACGTTAAGATATGGTATAGTTCTGATACCAAACTCTTTTCCTATACAGTTCATTGGTCTTTTTGACTCTTCCTTCTGAGAGTCAACTTTAAGTCTTTTTGGTCCTTTTATAATAGTATATTCAGGTGAATTAACTTGTGATGTGGTTGAATCCTGTCCTGAGTTAGGGGGTGAGTGTGGTGTGGACTCTGGTCCAATGCCAGAGGGAGAGTGGGTGGAATCTGGTGATGTGGGTCCGACCCTTTCCTCTGGTCCACACAGTCGAATCAGCAATAAGTAGTACCTGAAAGGGACTTTCAAATATAGGCATTAATGGTCATACTATTTTATGATTCTATCAAAACCCAGTTTCTTGGGTTAATGTTATGTATAATTGGTTAATTTCCCTTTTTTCATAGCTTGCATGTTTCTCTCATCAACTTCTGCATACACTGTAGTTTGCAAGGAGTTGTATTTCTGTTAGCTAACTTAACTCCCAAAGGGCTGTTTTGGGGGTATCTCTTCTAGTATGCTTTTATTCTCCCATTTTTCTCTGTATCTAACTTACTGGTTTTCTGTTCCATTTTCAAGATCTTATCTATTCATCTCTGGCCTCTGTTTCTCACTTTCACTAACAGCTTAAATACCACTTTTCTTTCATCCCCTTACACCTAAAACAAACGTTTTTCTCACGCTACTTTTTAACACAATGCACCTCCCTCCAAGGAGATGTGGTAAAACTTAAAATGCGCAATCTACATTACCTATACTTTCATTCTTCTACATTCATTCACTTTTATTTCTCATTCACCTTCACACATTCCTTCACACCCTCAAGACACAAAGTGGATCCTTATTGCCAGAAAATCATGGCTCCCTGTGGCTCCCCTCACCTTGGGGTTGGCCCACAGGTCTCAGTATCTCTGAGCCTCTTGGAAGGGCCCTGACTCTGGTTGCCTCTGGTGCACATTCACCTGTGAGATGGTCTGTGTGTCGCTCACGCTCTTCAGCTATGCCCCCCTCACACATCTGGGGAACAATAGCCTGGTGTGCAGGTCACTCACAGCCTTCAGTGAAAGTCCCACCTGCCCGGGGACAATATCCTGGTTTGCAGGTCACGCACACCCTTTGGCTAAAGCCCTGACATGCCTGGGGAACCATAGCCTGGTGTGCAGGTCACACACTCCTCTTTCCACTGCCCCCCTTCCCTCCCGCCTGGGAAGTTGAGGCTGACTTTGTGTGTGACTCACTCTCACACACACAACAAGACATCAATAAGGTACCTTTTACTTTCACATCACTTATTACAAGTTTAGGTGTTGCTGGCCAGTCCCAGTGCTATTGGAGATCTTTCCACCTGGGTATTTCTCCACAATAATAGCAGTGTCATTCACTCAAAGGGACTTGAAGTCTCTCCATCCCTCTTGTACCTGACAATACTGGCCTATCCTGGCCTCCTCCTGGTGGTGGACCTGTCCATCCTTTTCTTACCTTGCTTGCCCCCCACACTTTCTCTAGCTCCCACAACCATGACCTTGGCCTTTGCTTTTTCTTCTTCCCTCCTTAAATACAGTTTCAATGCTTATCTCAATAACTCATTATTGTCCTTCTCCTGCCAATCTTCAATCTTTTTTAGTTTTCTCTGTGTATCAGGCCAAGATTTGGTAACAAATTGGACCTTTAGTAGCACTTGACCTTCTGGGGTGTCTGGGTCTATTCTGGAGTACAGCTGGAAGTTCTGCATTAGCCCAAGTAGCAGGAGTTTCATCACAAAGCCAACACCTCCTGCTACTCTTCCCATAGGAACTTCTCTGAAGGAAAAAAAGTCTCTCTGCCTTGGAGTTCTTGGATCTGGTACTGCAGTATGGCCCATCTTCAGATGCCAAATTTGAGAGATATCAGGATTAACCTGAACTTTCTGCAGATCAGCAGGTGTATTTGGTGATAACTGTTTACCCCTCTTCTTCCTCTGCACCTTACAAATTCGTACCCCTTCATCCCCAATAGGGTTCTTTACCCAGCAAGCTACATACAGTAATTGCTCAGGATCAGTATCTCCTTGAGCTGTCAGATAATGATTTAGTTGTTGGCACATCCACTTGTCCCTTGTCCCACACCAAAGCCATCCTCCTTGCACCTCTAATTCTACTTCTACACAGACCAGACTTCTACACAGTAGTGGATCATCTTTACCTTATCTAATCCCTCCGTGGCCTCTACAGAATCCCATCTCTCTAACAGTTCCCCTAAGGGACTATTGGGAGGTATATTCCTTAATCTCTTGCCTGTCTTCTTACTATTACACCCTCCCATTTCTCAGGTCTCAACAGAAAAAAATCCCGAAGGTGCCTCTACTGACAGGTAATCTCAAGAAAAATCTTGTTTGAGGGGCTTCAGCCTCCTCCACTGAACTTCAAATTTGCCTGACGCTCAGGATTTTACACTAAAACAACTGCCTGATCTCTTGATTGCCTGATTTTACCAATGCTAGGTCTTATATCTATCAGGACTTAAAACCACGAAACCTCAGCGTAAGAGCCCAATTCGTGCCTGACTCCCCTCTGTCAAGAAAAACAGCTGCCTGATTTCTAGTTTGCCTTTCCAAAGGTGTAATTATTGGCAGTTCCCACTGGATGGCTCCCGAACCCAGCGGGGACGGCAATGCCGAGCACAGCCGGCAGCTTTGATTCAGCTCCAGCCGTCCTCTCGTACCACAGCCCCGTGTTATCAACCACAACAGTGATAACCTTAGCCCAGAGCCAGGGAGGATGAACATTCCCATGGGACCACGCACACCAGGAAGGGTTTTATAAAATGCACCTGTGAGCGCACGGGCAGGAACCACGAGAGCAAACTGTGACCCACAGCTATTAAATAAATATGAGAAATGCTTACAACTGTGTTTTAACATGGGCTCCTCAGATCTGTTGTTATCTCAACTCTTTGTGCCCCAGTTGAGCACCAAGATGGACTGTCGTGGTTTAACCCCAGCCAGGAACTCAGTCCCACACAGCCACTCTCTGCTCTGGTGAGATTGGGAAAATTGGGAAGAGGTAAAACCCATAGATTGACACAAAAAGTGTAATAATTGAAACAAAACTAAACATATTTTTATTACTTCTATTACCACTTCTGCTTTGACCAGTGAAAAGGAGAAAGAATGCAATAGAAACCAGCAGTGCCCAGTAGCTGCTCATCACCCACTGACCAATGCCCAGCCCGTTCCCCAGTAGCAATCGCTGGCTCCCAACCCCCTCCCAGTTTCTGTACTGGGCAGGAGGTTCTGGGGTCCGGAATATCCCCCCGGCCAGCTGGGGTCGGGTCTCCTGGCCATGCTCCCCTTGCTGGCAGAGCATGGGACACTGAATCACATGCCTTGGAGTGAGCTCAACAGGGCTCTGATTCAGCATGTTACCAGCATTGCTCTCACTTTGAATACCAAAAACAGCGCTGGAGCAGCTTCTGGGAGAAAATTCTCTCTCTCAGTCAAAACCAAGACATCCAGCAGCCCCTGAAAACCCCTCCCTGTGAGCCCTGACCGCTGCAGTCCCCACCTCCCCCAGTCACCCTTCAGTTCTCCCCAGCACCCCCCGAGCCCCTGCCCCACCAACAGCCCCCCGTGACCCCCAGAGCGCTCCAGCCATGCCCTGTGTGCCCCCACAAACCCCCAGTGATGCCCCCAGACCCACTCACGCCTTCGGCTGCTTGAGGGCCATGGTGGGCACTGCGGGGGACCCCTGCCCACTCCTGGAGGTGGAGATGCTGCTGCTGCCCAGTGCCTGGCACCCAGCACTCTGCTCTGCCCCCTGCACTGTGAAGCCCTGGCACCTCCTCTTGGCCCAACAGTTTCAATTCCCTGCTGCCCACACAGGAATGTGGCTTTTTATCTCAGAAATAGCAGCTGCAGAGGAGCAGGAAGACATTCATGGGTGGTGAGAGGACCATGGCTTTGGGGCAGGGACAAGGGGAAACAGTTACAGGCCCAGGAGCATTAGGCCATAGCCACAGGGATGCAGCTGTGGGAGCTACCTGGCAATAGGAGTATGGCAGGTGAGGGATGTGCTGTTTCTCCTCTTATGGGGTCACACACCCCATCCACACAAGGATGCACACAGCCACTTGGCTTCTGTGTCCACATGATGGACAGGGTTCTTCCTCCTCTTCCCTGGCCTGGGGAGGTGGGGACCACCTTCACCTCTGCCTGAGGCAGTTGGTGGCTTCACAGAGATCCTGGTGCTCCTGGCACCATGTCAAAGCCCTCTGCACGTTCTCACTCCCTCTCCTGTGCCCCCAGAGCTCCGTCTGCCCCGACCCGACCTCTCTGTCCTCCCTGGGCACGAGGTGGATGTGGGAGCTGAGGTGATGTTCCGCTGCACCACCACACAGCCCAGCACCAGCTGTTACCTGTACCTGGAGGGCCAGATGGAAGTGCCGCTGTTCCTCAGGGAACAAGGGAACCACAACTTCTCCCTCGTGCAGAAAGGTCACAGCGGCCGCTACAGCTGCCAGTGCATGAAGGGTTGGAAAGAATGGTCTGCTGTCAGCAACACCCTGGACTTGGTGGTGAGAGGTGAGACATCGCCCCAGCCACATCCTGCTCCACTCTTCCTCCCTGCAATCTGTCACATCCTGGGGGAACTAGAAAGAGTTTAGGGCAGGAAAGCAGCTGAATGAGGGCACCAAGCAGGGGGTTCCAGCTTCCCTCATCTGTGTTTGAGCCTGGCCAGCTCCTCAGAGACCCTATAGATGACCTAGAGACCCTGTAGATACAGGGTTGCTGGGCTGACAAGTAAGCTAAGAGGATAAGACTCTGACAGGATAAGAGTCAGAGGACACCTCTCCCTGCACTGGCCCAGAAAGTACCCATGTCCTGGGCTGCATTCCCAGCAGTGTGGGCAGCATAGGAAAGAGGAGATTCAGCCACTGTGGAGAGCAGCTCCCTCTGCCCAGTGAATCATGATTTTAAAGGGTTAAGATTTTAGCTGAGGGTTAGAACCAATTCATATTAAGTTAGATACACCAACAATAAGTTAATGATTATTAGATGCTAAAGCTAATTGTTGTATTATGAGCTATGGTAGAAAGGCAAGCCCCTGGCAAGGAGTAATGTGCTCTGACTCCATGATTCAGAATGCTGAACAATTGCTTTATTAAGCTATACTATATTACACTAATACTATATTAAATTACATACTAAAAAGATACTGTACTATACTGTACTATACTATACTATAATTATTACTATACTATTACTATACTAATAAAGAAAAACCCATGACTGTTTGAGACAGCCAGGACAGAGCTTTGACTGATTGGCTTTGCCAACTGACTGGCTGATTTGCCAACTTTCACTGGCATCCAATTAACCAAATCACTTTTGGTAAACAATGTCCATAACACATTCCACATGTGCAAAAACAACAGGAGCAGTGACTAGAGATAAGAATTGTTTTCTCTTCTTCTCTGAGGTTCTCACTGCCTTCCTCAGGAAAAATCCTTGGGAAGTTGTGCCTGCTGCTCTCTGTGAAGAGCTACGGCCACAATGAACTAATTTGTAGAAGGAAGTGGAGCAGGGGAACCATTGTAGGAACCATTATTGAAACCAGTAGGACAATGCCCATCACCTGGACTCTGTGTCAATCCATCATGAAGCAGAGGGGCTTGGATTGTGTCAGAGGGTCCCAGAGACCTGACCGGGTTTTCCTGACTTCATCCCTGGGACCACTGACCCAGTTTGAGATCACCCACCCAATTCAAGGGAAGAATTGCCCAGGCATGAAGGACTAATAAACTCATTTTAATACAAAGCGGGGATGGGAGGTGCTGGGGGTACACATATGTATTATTTTGGGAAATAAATGGAAGGCAAGAATCCTCGTGCAGCACGGTCACGCATTTTGGGGACGATCCCCACGGTGCCGCCCAGCAGTGTGATAAACATAACACTTTCTAACTTTGATGAGTTAGAGAGTCTTTGTCTGTGATTTTCAGTTTAACCATTCACCAGGACACCCTCCCCACGCATCTGTGGCCTCGGGCTGTGGCAGGGCTGGAGCTGGGCACTGGCAGCCTGTGGAGAGCAGCTGAGCTGTCCCTGGGGTTGCTGTTGGGGCAAAGCCATCAGTGCTTTGGAGGGAAAAAGGGAAGAAAAGGGAGAAGGGAAGGGCAGCCTCATTTCTCACTGAACTTTGATCCCTGCTGTGCACTCTTCACTCCTTTGTTTTTTAACACCTCAAATTCTCGTTACTTGTTTCAGGGAACACCTCTGCCCTCAAGAAGGGAAATTGTGTAACAGCTTGCAGTAGCCGCACTGTGGCAGTGAAAATGAGTATAATTTTCTTCTGAAAAACATTTTATTAAAAAAAATCAAATCATCCCTGGGAGATGCCTGCAAATGCAAACACCACCAACTGTTATGTTACTTTAATTGTTTGTAGCACACTCTTTGTGTCCTTTTATTTTAAGTAGCTGCCCTCAGACAGATGTCACCCATAAGTCTTACTGTTCAAGTATTATTTTTTTTTGTTCCAGCTTCATTCTCCATGCATCATTCCTTCTCCTTACCTATGCTGTTCTCACATATTCACATTTTGGTCCCAGAAATCATCTACTTCATGAAATAATGTTTCATAGATCCTAATCCTCAACATGAGGTGAGGTTTGACACCAGCTGAATGTGAGACCAACGGATGTTTAAGACAGGGAGTAGCCCTGTCCTGAGAAGCTGACCCCATTTCTCACATCCATGAGCTCTTTGTCTTAGAAGAAATTGTTCCATTCAAATGGAGACCAGAGGTGCTGTTACCTCAGGTCATCATTGCTTCTGGCAGGTCTGGCTCTTGGATGCTCCAGCTGTCTCTCCAGAGACTGATGGTCCAAGGATGTCAGTGCAGAGTTAAGGTTCAGAGACAGATCCAGCTTCCGCGTCTCTTCTTCCAGAACAGCAACTTCGGGCTCCTTGAGCACAGATGCAAAGGAGCAGCACAGCTCCTGGTGAAGGTCTGTCAGCTCCTGGCTGGTCCTTGCACAGCTCTCAATGTAATTCTGACAGTGCTGTCGCTCTTGGGCCAGCTGTGACTGCAGCAGGGACACCTGAAAGAGGCACAAGGCCCCGCTCAGACAAGCCCACGCTGGCAGGAGCACCTGCAGCCCCACGGTACCGGCTCTCGGGGCACACACAGCCTCCAGCTCCAGCCCTCACCAACACTCTGCCCTTGGGCAAGGGGAAAGGAACAGGCTCCCACACACAACAGAGCTCAGAGCATCAACAAGTCCAGCTCAAGGCTGCCAAACCCTTCCCACCTACATCCCTCAGCCACCACAGATCCATTACTGAGACTCCCAATGGGATTTAGGAACCCAGCTCTGATTTCCAAAGCACACATTTGGGCCACTGACCCCTTTCTCCACAGGCTGTGCCTCAGCACGAGGGCTGCTGCTCCCCTGAGCTACTGGAGGACTCTTCTACTTGAGCTGCTGGACAGGGCACAAACTCTCCCTCTCCCCAACTTCAGAGCTCACCATACAGGAGCAGAGCACAATGTGGACAACTAAGCCCGGTGGAATGATAAACCTCTGGCATTGTCTCAGGTCCCTGGATTTCTGCTAAAATGCAAGCTCCACTGTTACAGAGTCAAGGGAAAATGGAAACAGGCAACAAAGGAGAACATCCTGGTCCAGACTGCCCAGGGAAGTAGTGGAATCACTGTCTCTGGAAGTGTTCAGAAAACATGTGGCTGTGGCACTTCGGGCCATGGTTTAGTGCTGGGATTGACAATCTGGCTTAATAGTTGGATTAGATTATCTAAGAGGGCTTTTCCAACCTTAAGCATTTTATGATTCTATGGTTCTGATATTTTCAGATAACTTCCAGTGCTCTGAATTTCATCCTATCTCTCTCCCCCACTGCCTGATCTAGACAAGTCAGAGACAAGACTAAGGAAAAGGATGTGCACCTGTTGCCAACAGGTGCACAACTGACAACATCTGCTGTACTCGCTTCCTGAGAGCCAAACACAACTCAGGCTGTAGCAGCAGGCACAGCTGTGCCCATGAGTAGAGCCACAGCAGCCTTTGGAGGAAAGTTTTCCTACTCCTCACCTGGTTCTGTAACTCAGCTAAGCGCTGACTGCAGTGAGCATGAGACTCCTCCTGTGAAGAAAAGGAAAGGATGCTCTTTCAGTCTGTTTGGTCACAACCACAGGGAATATTTGACTTCTGTTAGGTCTCTACTGGAGGGCTGCTGCCACTGGGATTTTTCATCATTCCTCTGTATGACCAAAGCCTCCTCATACCAAAGAAAATGTTCTCACCTGTCTGGAAGTGGGCGACTTGCACTGGTCAGACTCAGAGAGGGAAAATCCAGAGGCATCTGGGAGTAACCGACCCCTAAAACATCTCTTCAGTCTCCTCCGTTCGTGTTCCACCTGCACATTGGATGGGAGAGAGGGTCACAGAAAGCTGTCAGCAAACATGGAGCAAAAGCACCTCTGGACATCAAGGCAAGGAGAGCCCAACTCTGAGACCCTGAACTGCACCAGACCACACTGGGGGCAAAAAGCTCTCGCTGGAGGCTGTGCAAGAGAGGCCAGTGTGTGTGTGCAGGGACACGGGGCCAGGGAGGGAGGCAGCGCAGTGAAGGTGCCCTTGTGAAAGCCATGGGCTGCACAAGAGAGAGAACAAACAAAGGGCGGGGCCACAGCAGGGACAGGGAGAGGCAAGGGGACAAGCAGAGGTCTCCAAAGCACTGCCTGGCCTAAGGTGCCAAGTTGCAGACGAGCCTGAGGCTGTGCAGAGGCAGTCAAAGCCCAATTTACCTGCTCAAGAGTCCTCCTGAGTTCAGTGTTTTGTTGGTTGAGCTCCACCTTTTCATCTTCCAGCTTTGCAACTGCTCGCTGCAGACATTCCAGGCTCTGCAACATGAGTCTCTTCTCTGACAGCCACGACAGCTGCTCCCCTTCAGCAAGAGCCTGCTGGGCATTCAGAAAGGAGATGCCATGAGCTGGTGCCACATAAAGGTTAGAAGGGTGTCAGAATTGATACAGTGGGGAGAGTGACCACAGCAGGAATGCACAGTGCTAAGGGCCTTCTTCTTCTCCTTGTCCACAGGCCAAAACAACACACCCTCTCTCTAGGGACCCTCCTCCAAATCCCCTTGGAGAATTGAGTACTTTGCTCTGGATCTGCTTCCTGCTAGTTTTTTTTCAGTGTTCCCCATTCTGGTTTTCAGACACTGGAAGCACTAATTTCCTATCCAGCCATTTCATGGTTTTACAAAGCTCTGTAGTAACTCCACCTCTGTCTCTCTCAGCCATTTCCTCTCAGTTGGGAATACTTAAACTTTTACTCCCCTTGGGGAAGTTAATTACCATGTTTGGTCATCCTTTTTGATCATCACTGTAAATTTCTTACCTACAGTTCTGCTCTCTGTCCTTAGACAACCAAATGTGCAAGATGTGGGTGAAGCATGCATTTCTGCAGTGATAAAACAGTGCAGTTTTTTTTCTCTATTCTCTTTACCTGTCACATCCTCATACAGAACTGCTCTTTGAAAATACCACGTTATCAATCAGGCCATAAGCATTGCTTGGAACTTAGTCAGGAGCCACCTCCTCCTTCTCCTTTGTGCCTTTCTTCAGGAACTGCTCCTTGGAGCACCTATAAATGCAGTCTTGGTATCAGCAGTAAACAAATATCTGTGTGGATGCCACTGCATTACCTGACTGAATGTTCTTGCATACCTGACCTACATGGATGTAACTGAAATCTCATGCTCTTTTCACATTTCTTGCCCTTGTCACATCTTTACTTCCCATCAACAGATCTCAATACTTGTCAGCATCCCGGATCAGGCTGCAAGTAATATTTCTTAAGTCATAAGTAAATATATATAATGCATAAATACAGTGTTTTCTTAGTAGCACTTTTTACATGCCAATATACTAATGGACACCAGAATACAGGCAAATTCTTGGCAAAGCTGCAGCACAGGCTATTGCAACTGTTCCACTAGCAGGATCTGACTAAGTCCACTTTGGAAAAATACACACAAGTTTGCCTCTGTGATTTTTGAATTGCAGAACAAACATTTCCTGAATGCAAAATAAAGCATTTAATCTGACCAGGCAATAAAAGAAATCCCATTCTTTTAACACACAGGAAAAACTGCCCCTCAGAAATCTCCATCTCAGGAAGCATCCTCAAAGCACCAGCAGTGCAGCTGCTGTTCAGCTCTCTCAGTACAAAACTCTGCTCACTTTGGGCCACTGTTCTGCTCACCTGCTCCATTCCTTCCCACACCAATTCCAAACCCCTACATGTTGCCTCCCTTTTTGTGGGCACAGGAGAAGCAGCTCCCCATGCCCAGCTTTTGGTCTGGAGCTGGTTTGAACAGCAAGCTCCAGAGCTGGATCAGTCATTCTGGGTGTGCCAGGAAACAATCTGGCAGTCAGTGGCCTCTGGCTGGAGCCAGGCACACAGACAAGGCTGCCTGCTGCTGCCCAGGCTGCTTTACCCAAGCAGGCCTGCACTGACAGGGATAGAGACCCACCTCTTCTTGGGAAACATCACTGGAATAATTCGGGGACACTGGAGTGGACTGAAGGTCAATGCCAGTGCCTACCTGTTGACGAAATCGGTCTGTGTCTCTCTCTGAAATCATTCTCTGCAGCATGGTTATCTCCTTCTTCAGATTCCCATTGGCCACTTCACTCTTGCTCAGGGCAGCACTCAGGACTTGAGCGTTCTCTCTCCATTCATGTTCTCTGCTTTCCCTCTGCTTCAAAGCAGCAGCCACACACTCCAGGTCTTTGCCATTGGCTTCCCTCTCAACTTCTAACTGTTGGGCAATTTCCTTCTGCCTTTGCAAGAGATAGTCCCTCTCCTGGAGAATTTTCCTCTTCTCTGCTTCCTCTTCCTCCCATTTTTGGAGTTTTTGGATTTGTTTCTTCAGGGTTTCCCCTTCATCTTTCCATCGCAAAGCCAATGTTAATTCTTTCAGGAGTTCACTCTGCCTCCTAAGCTCTTGTTCTCTCTCTATTAGAGTCTTCTTTAAATACTTGACTTTGTCTGTCTGGTACTTGACCTCTTTATCCTTCTTTGTCAGAGTCTGCTGAACATGCTGGAGATCTTCCCGAAGAGCTCTTATTTCCACTTCTATCTGCTTCCGCTCACTTTGAGCCCTGATCTCTCCTTCTCTCTCAGGGAAGGTTTCTTTCAGGAACTCTTGCTCTCCATCATGTCTAACCCCTTCATTCTTCTCAGTTAGCCTACGCTGGAGATTCTGCAAAGTCTTCAGTTCTTCTTCTACATGCTGTAGATTTTGCCTAAGAGTGTCATTGTCCTCATCTTTCTTCCTCACCACTTCCTCAAGTAGAGTCACTTGTTTCTGGCATGATGTTAGTGCTACTTTCATGCTTTCTTCACGAAGCTGGAACGTGTTCATTTGCTCTGTCTGCTTGAGGAACTCCAAATGGTTCTTCTTCAACATCTGGCTTGCTTTGTCTAGATCCTGCTCTAGACTTTTGGCCTGCTTGCCTGCCACCTCCTTCTGCTCTTGAAGGTCCTGGACATGCTCTTGCAAAGACACTACCTCTTGATGTTTAGCTTCAAGACAAGACTCAGCATATTCTAGTTTTTGCAGTATGGCTTTAGCCTGCACTGCTGTCTCTTCCTTCTGCTGTTGAAGCTTTGTGATGGTGTCCTCCAGAACACAAATCTTGTCTTCTTTTTCTTTCAGACTCAGTGTTGTTGCATGGAAATTTCTATGCTCAGCTTCATGCTTTTCCTCCTTTTCCTTGCATGCCTCACATTGCTTTCTAAGGCACAAAATTTCCTGCTCTTTTTCCTTTAGTTCCACTTGAAGACAATGCAGAATTTGCTTCTGCTGTTCAGAGTCTTGCTTTTGCTTTTGGAAGGTCTCAATCAGTTCCTTCTGAGATTCAATCATTAAATCCTTTTCTTTCAATATTGTTCGAGAGTATTCTAAGTCTCTGTGCAAGACATTAATCTGTTCTTCTTTTTTTTCCTCATAGCTCCTTGTTTGTTGCTTTTGGATGTCCATAAGTCTGTCTTTTTCTTTTAAGGTTGCTAAGGTCTGCTCCAGTTGGTCACGGACAGTCTTTAACTGCATTTCCATCACTTCTTCAATTTCTTGCATTTGCTTTTGCTGTGACTCAAGATCTTGCTCTTTTTTAGATAAAGAAAGTGTCATGTTTTCTACTTTATCAAGAAGCTCTTGCAGATGCCTGTCTTGCTGTTCCTTGTGCTGCTGCAAGAGCCTTAACTCTTCCCTTTGAGCATCACACTCACTCTCTCTGTCCTTAAGAACAATTCTCAGGTGCTCAAGGCTAGCATTTAGAGATTTCACATCTTCTCTCTCCTTTTCCAGTTCTTGAATCTGCCGAGTCAGAGAAAGAAGCTCCAACCCTTTCTCCTTCAGGTTTCCTTTCATATCATCAAGATCCACAAGCAGATTTCTGACTTGTACAGCACCATGCTGTTCTAGAATCATTATTTTCTCCTCCTGGAATTTGATCTCCAGGTGTCTGTCCTCCAGCTCTTTGCTCACCCTGCTGACAGCAGAGTTCTGCAATTCTAACTGCTTCTCCAGCTCCCTTATCAGCTCTTGCTGGGACCTGATCTCTTGGTCCTTCTCTTCCAGCTCTTGGCTCATTTTGCTTAAAACAATCCTTTGCTTTTCTTGCTGCTTCTCCAGCTCCTGTATCTGTTCCTGTTGGGATTCTGTCTTCTGTTCTTTCTCTGTTATGTCCTTAATAACCTGATTAAGAGCAGTTTTATGCATTTCTTTCTGCTTTTCCAACATTCTCATCTGCTCTTGGTACAACTTCATTTCTCCCTCCCTCTCTGACAGGATGGCAGTCACATGAGTGAGATGCTCCTGCAAAGCTTTGGTCTCTGCTGCCTCTTTCTGAAGGATCTCCATTTTCTTCCCCTGGTTTTGCACCTCCTCATTTTTAATTTTTAACATGGACAGGGCAGTTTGGAGTTCTTGTTCAAGAGAGTGATTCTTGTCTATTGCTGTATTTGCTCGAGTTTCAGAGGCTGTGACTGATTCCTCCAGAAGTTTTATCTCACACACTAGTTTTTCTTTATCTGCCTGCAGCCTGTCCTGTTCATGCTGCCAAAACAAGGAGAAAAAGGGTCACTCATTCCCTCTCTCCCTTTGCTTTTCATACCAGATCTGGACTCCTGCTGCAGGGGCAGGCACAGGCTGCCCCTCTCTCTCTGCCCCTCGGGATGCTGCAGAGCTTTGCTGGGCCCCCCTTGACGCTGCATCTTTCCCAGCTCACTCAGCCCGTCCCAGCTTCCCTTCTGCCCTTCCCTGGCCTCCTGCAGCTCCACTCCAGTGCTCCTTTGGGCAGGAGCTGCCAGAACTGCAGCCAGGATTGCAAGTGCACACTAAGCAGGATTCAGGCAGTGCCACGAGGATGTGCTCTCCATCAGGGAGGAAGGGAAGAGCAAACAGCCCCAGCCTTTCATTCCCTGCCCTTGGGCTGACAGCAGTGGTTTCCCACCTCTCCTGTGTAGAGTTTCCATGGCTCCATCCCCAGAGCCCCACTGCCCTCTCTGGCAGCAGCAATGGCCACATCAGGCTGTCATTCTCTGCTGCCACTCAGGACGAGTTCTCCCCTTGCAGGCACACGTCCTGCTGGGGATCAGCACTTGCCTTTCCTCTCCTCTCTCCCCACTGGCTGCTCTCCCATGGCCAAGGCCAAACACCTTTCTATTAACAGCAAACTTGGGGCTCTCCCCCTCTTTCCAGATCCAGATATTTAGAAATCTGAACATGAGATTGGACACCAGGAATTCCCCAAACCATGCAATGTCAATAGGGACACTGAGGACATTGAGAACTAAAGGTCCTAGGGCATAAAAGCCCAGCATGGAGGAAAATCAGCAGCAGCCTCAGCATTAACTGGCTTTGCCATGACTACAACATCTTCTCCTCCTTATTCAGAAGAATGCAATTACAAAAGTTCAACTGAGAAAAGGTGCTCTTTAGAACTATGAACACAAGGCCCAACCATAGCTAGGAAATGGCAATTCGTGGCATCTGCCAATCTCACCAGCACATCTGTCCTTTCCATCTCCAGGTTTTCCAATTTCTTTTTCAGAGATGCCACCTCCTGACGAAGAGTCACAGCATCTTCCTTCAGGGTAATAGTCTCTTCCTTCAAGGCAGTTTCTAGAGAGGTCTTCTCGTGTTCTGCCTTCAACATTGCTAGAGGAGAGAAGGGGAAGGAGAAGAGGAAAAGAAAATTCAAGTTAAGCTGATGTGCATCCTGCAGAGACAACAGCACTGTCTTCTCTTAACTGCTTGTGTTTTCCAGGCCCTAAGCCCACAAAGACTCCAAAGCTGACAGAAATGAGGGAAAATTCCAGGCAGAGGAAAAGGCGGGAATCAAGGGGTCAAGGTTCAGAGGAACAGGAACCTGTGTTTGCTCTTGGCCTTGTGCAGAGTGAGCAATTCAAGAGAGACAAAGGAGAGGGATGCCTGTGCAGGCCTGCTCCAGAGAGGCCAATCACCGGGAGGCTCTGGCAGGGCCTGGAGTTTGGGGGAATGGAGCTGAGGCATCCAGCTACAGCTCCTTAGCACAGACACAGCACCTGAGAGGCACCAGCTGTGCACGGGAGCAGCCCTAGCACAGCCAGATGGCACTGCCAGCCACAGCATCTTTCTCAGGAGAATGCTTTCACTGCCACTCGGATGGAGAAATCTCCTGCCGGTTGTTTTTCTCCTCAGCCATCTCTGGGCACTTTTCCTCTGTGATACAACAGTGAAATCCCCACGGGTGAGACAGCATGGGACAGTGGGTGGGAGAGGAGAGGCTGTACCTGCCCGACTTTCATCCAACTGTATCTGCAGCTCCTGATTGCTGGCTCTAAGATTGTCCATCTGATCCTGCCCCGTGCCCAGCTCCAGCTCCAAGGCCTGTATCCTGTTCCTTGCATCATTCTGGAAGAGACAAGCAGAGCAGAATCACCTGTCATTGCCACTGCTGGCAGGAGACAAAGGGCTACAAACACTAAAGCAGAAATAGCCCATGTGGGAGAGGGCAAGCTAGGCAGTACTGCTGGATGTGATTGTGATCCTCTTTGCTCCCCATGGCAGTGAACCAACCCCCCTACAAGGACTGACACCCATCCTTGGCACAGTGCTTGTGCAGCAGCCCAACAGCAAGACAGGATTTCTGGGTGCACTGGGCACACATTACCAGATCTTTCTGGGAATGCTCCAGGTGCTGTTGCAGGTCTTGCAGAGCTGCTGCCACTCTGTCCACTGTGAGCTCTGGGGAGACATCCCCAGCCTGAGAAGCAGTTAGGCCCATGACATGATCCTCTTCTGAAAAGAGAAGATATTCTATTTCAAGATTTAATCCAGTGGTGTGCAACAAACAAGGCCTCTCTACCTAGGAGGAGGTGCCTTTGTCATTGTCCTAGAGCTCGCCTTGCAGCAGGATGTCACAGGCTGACATTATTCTGACAACCACTGATGTCAGCACTGCCCCAGAGACAAGTGCATGGGCCCTGGGCTTGACAGGATTTGGTCCCTTCTCCCTTCTGACACAGTCATTTCTCTACATACAAACATGGACTCATGTCTCTGCAGGGAAGTCAAGCTGTCAAGACTTCCCAAGGCCTGAGTCAGCCTAAACTGACAGGGTGAGTGTGTGATATGAGGGTGACCAGGAACACCCCTCACTCCACCTGCTCACCCAGCCTTCCACACTTGCCTGAGCTCCAAGTGACCAAGTCCCTGCTGTCCCTGATCATGTGGTGGACAGCTAAGAGCAGTTTGTCCAGCTGGGACTGAGTTTCCTGGTGGGCACCACTGGCCTGTTGACACTGTGTGGCCAAGGCCTCTGCTCTGTCATCAGAGCTCTGGAGCTTCACACGCAGCTCAGACACCTCAGCCTCCAGCACGTGCACAGAGTCCCTCAAAGAGCGTTCTCCTGCTTGGGACTCCTGCAGCTCCTTCAGCAGCTGCTTCAGCCGAGTTGCCTGGGAAGCCTCCATCTGCAGCACTGCATCCTGCAGGGCCTGGATCTGAAAGATGGATGCACACAGCCTCAGGGACAGGGCTGCTCCTGAGGCAGCAGGGTGGGCCGCAGGGAGAGCAACAAAGGAGAAATCATTTCAGGCCAAAAACATGCCAAACCCAGAAGGCACAGAAACAAGGATTGCAATGGAGACAAATGGAGAGGAAAACAGGGAAAGGGAGGCAATGGGCATCCTTGGGCTGCAGCTCTGAACAGCGGCTGGACTGGCTGTGCTGGAAGTGCCCTGCCCAGGCTGCCACAGCCACCTCTGTGTCCCCACATTGCTCAGAGCCTGGCACAGGCACCAACTCTGGCTGGGACAACACTGCTAACAGAGGGACAGAGAAGCTCCAGAGGAGTCTGCTGCTGCTTCTCCTCCCACATTTCCTTCTGGGACCTGGGAGAGGATGGGGGAAAACTTCTGCAGCAGACACCAGATCCAGCCTCAGGCTCAGGGTGCAGCAGCAGCCCCGGGCAGAACACGGCAGCTGTGGATGCTGCTGGGAGGGAAAAGAGGTTGGGGCCTCCAAGGCAAAGGTGCTGTTGTGTGTCCCTGGAGAAGAGGATGCCACTGCACAGCTTACCCGTGTGTTGAGCTCCTGCACTTCTCTTCTGTGCTCTGAGTGGAGCTCCTCGGCCTGGGTAAGGGCAGAACGAAGCTGAGACACCTGACTGATCTGGGCCAAGTTGTTTTCTTCCAGGGTTCTGAGGCTCAGATCCTTTTCTTCCAGAGACAGAGTCAGCCTGTAGAACAAGGCAACAGATGGCCATGAGAGACATTCATATACTTGGGTGCCTCAGAGGGGGTGGTGGAGTTGACCATTGTGTGAGGCAACACTTGGAAAGTGTCAAGCTTTGTCTGGGGTAGATGATGAATGAGTCCAGAGCTTATGGGTCAGAATAAAAGGACAGACAAGTAAAGGTAACATTGTTGTGGGTGTTTGCTAGAGGTCACCTGAACAGGAAGAGAAGTAGATGAGGCTTTCTACAGGGAACATAAAGCAATCTCAAAGTCACAGGCCCTGGTTCTTGTGGGGGACTTTAGCTTCCCTGCCATCAGCTGGAGAAGGCACACAGTGCAGGATGTTCCTGGAAAGCACTGATGACAACTTGCTGCCACAGGTAGTGGAGGATCCCACAAGGAACAGCATGCTGCTCAACCTTACCCTAAGCATCAGGGAAGGCCTTGCTGGAGATGTGAAGCCTGAGGTCAGCCTTGGCTGCACTGCCTGTGAGTGAGACTGTGAAGTTCAGCTGGGGGTGAGGAAAAAGCAGAGCAGCAAGATTACAACCACAGACCTCATGAGAGCTAACTTTAGCCTCTTCAGGGACCTTCTTGAAAGAAGCACATGGGAACAGGCCCTGCAGGGTAAAGGAGTCCAAGCTGATATTAAAGGATCACTTCCTCCAGGCTCAACTACAACGCATTCTAGTGAGCAAGAAACTGGGCAAAGGGAGCAAGCGACCCGAGTGGATAAGCAAAGAACTTCTGTCATTCCTCAAGTGGAAGCAGGAAATACACAGGAGATGGAAGCAGGCTCAGGCCACTTGGAATGAACATAGAGACAGTGTTGGAGTAAGTAGAAATGAGACAAAGAAGACCAAGGACCACCTTGGAATTAAATCTTGATGTCCTTATCAAGAAGGGCTTTTGAAAATACATCAGCAACAAAAGGAAAACCAAGGATGATGGGTCTCTGTCTGTTCCTAAATGGAGAGGAGACCCTGGTAACAGAGGATGCAGAGAAGGCAGAGTTCCTGAGTGCCTTTATTTGCATCGGTCTGTACTGGACAAGACCAGCCCTCAGGGATCTCTGGCCCAGGAGACCAGGCTGAAGGAATGCTGGAAGGAAGCCTATCCCTTAGCAGGACTTTGCTTTCAAGGAGAACTGGGTTACTGAATGCCTGGGCAAACTTGACATCCACCAGTCCTCAGGCCTTGATAGATGTGACCATGAGTGCTGAGGGAGCTCATGGACACCAGAGTGAGGCCACTCCCCATTATCTTGGAAAGGTCATGGAGATAAGGAGAGGTGCCTGGGGGCTGGAAGAGAGCAAATACCATTCTGGTCTTCAGAAAGGGCATGGAGGAGGACCCAGGGAATTACGGGCCTGTCAGAATCACCTCAATCCCTGGAAAGGTGATGGAGTACCTCATGCTGGAGGTCTCCTCTTCCCCACATGGAAGGACAAGAAGATCAGGAATGGTCAGCACTGGATTCACTAAAGATAAATCATGACTGACCAACCTGATTGCCTTCTGTCTGCCTGGGTGGACAAAGGGAGAGCAGCGGATATTGCTTACGCTGCTGTCAGCAAGGCTTTTGACACAGTCACTCGCACCATCCTCTTTGGGAACTCATGCAGCAGGGCCTGGAGGAGTGGACAATGGGCTGGACTGAGTGCTGGCTGAACAGCAGAAGCCAGAGGGGTGTAATTAGTGGCACAGGGTCTCACTGGAGGCCTGTCATTAGTGGTGTCTCCCAGGGTTCACTCCTGGGCCCAAAGTTGTAGAACTTGCCCATCAATGGCTTGGATGAGGCAGTGATGCCTTCCCATGAGGGTCACTGTGCATCCCCTCAGAGGGATCTCAGCAGGCAGAGAGGAACCTTCTGAAATCCAGCAAGGAACAGTCCCAGGTACCTGCACAGGCTGGGGCCAACCTGCTGGGAAGCAGCTTTGTGGAGAAGGACCTGGGGGTCCTGGTGGACAAGGAACTCTCCACAAGCCAGCAGTGGGTCCTTGTGGCCAAGGGGACCACTGGGATCCTGGAAAGCACCGGGAACAGCATTGGCAGCAGGTCAGAGAGGGGACTCAGCCCCTCTGCTCAGCCCTGGGAGGCACATCTGCAGTGCTGGGTCCAGCTCTGGCTCCTCAGCACTGCAGGGGCAGGAGCTCCTGGAGCCGAGCAAGGGCCTGGAGCATCTGGGTGCCCAGGAAAGGCTGAGGGAGCTGGGGCTGCTCAGGCTGGAGAGGAGCCCCAGCTGAGAGGGGCCTCAGGCCTGGCTGTCCCCGTGTGCAGGAGGGGCAGAGCAGGGCCCAGGCTCTGCTCCCTGGGGCCCAGCGATGGCACCAGAGCCACGGGCAGGGACCGATGCCCAGGAAGTTCCACCTGGACAGGAGGAAGAAATTCTTCCCTGTGCAGTGACTGTGAACAGGCTGCCCAGGGAGGGTGTGGAGTGTCCCTCACTGGAGACATTCCAGAACCATCTGGATTCAACCCTGTTCATGTGCTCTGGGATGGCCCTGTGTGAGCAGGGAGGTGGGACCAGATGAGCCACTGTGGTGCCTCCCACCTTACCCTTTCTGTGATTGCATTCATCTGGCTTAGATAAAAAATCATGGGTATAACATGTCTTATGTCAACAAAAAGCATCAGATGCCAGGCTGATCCAGACTCCAAAGGCTTCAAGTTACAGGCCCCAAGGTGGAGCTGATGGATGGATCCAGCTCCTTACAGTGCACCTTGGGCAGTGTCAACAAACCCACCTAACAACACAACATCCCCTAGAGGGAAAGGGCTACCACAAAAGCCTTTGTCTACAGAAAAACTCTATCTGAAGGCTTAAAACAAAAGAAAATGAAAGAGAACATCCAGAAAATGAGTTGTGTCTGCACGGAGAGTTCAGAATCTGCCACTTAGGGAATGCTGCCAGAGCCCCTGGCAGGTGCAAAGATGGCAAAGAGGGAATCCATTCACCACAATGCAGAGTGCCACAGGATTTCATTTACCTGTTTTTTTCCTTCTCTAGGGCATTCACTGAAGCCTGCAATTCTGAATTTTGCTGAGCCACTTCTTCCAATTGACTCCTTTCCCTCTCCAGGTACTCCAGATGCACTTGCAGTTCTTCGTTCTGATGTTCTGCCTCCTCCAGCATCTTCTGCATCTGCTCAACCTCCACCAGCTTCTGCCTGGACTCTTCCTGGGCCTCCCTCACATCTTGCTGGGCTCTCTGCACAGTCCTTTCCTGGCACTCTCGGGAGGCTGCCAGCTGAGATGTCAACTCTCCCACCTCCAGGCAAACAGAACAAAGCAGTCAGAGGCTACAGCCACAGCTACAGTCACAGTCAGCCACAGCACAGGCTGTGAGCAGAGGTAAAGGACAACTTCCCACTCCTCCCTGTCCTGAGAGCACCAGATTCACAAAGGATATGGACAAATTGTTTCAGTCTCTAAGTGGCCCACCACCAAGGGCACCTGAGAAAGCACCTGCCAAAGCAAGGCTAGCAAGAAGAGGCCAGCAGGAATCCATGCTGCTGCTTGCTGGCCAACAGCACAGAGGACTAGCCCAGCTGTCCAGAGCAGCAGCTGACATTCAGCAGAGCACTGAGTGTCCTTCAGAGCAGCTGCCATGGAGCCCCCAGAGCACGAGACAGCCCCAGGGCTCAGCCCAGCAGCTGCTGCTCTGCCATGGAAAAGCAAGAAGGCCACAGACCCCTCGCTGCATGACTGCAGTGCCACTGCTCTCTCACTCACCTGCTTTTGTAGAGCCTCCCTCTGCTCAAGGAGGAGATTCATTTCCTCTTTGAGGCCTTGTAGCTCTTCCTCGTGCCTCCTCTGAGCTGCCTGGGCTTCACTGTGAGCTTCCTCCAGCTCAGCGTGCAGATTTGCCTTGATGGTCTGGCAACAAAATGCAGAGCAACTTCCTGGGACCTGCCCTGAGGCTCAGCTTTTTCCACTTGCTGCCTCAAAATCCCATTCCCTCGGCTGCTTCTTTTGGCTTCTGTACCCAGCTCTGCTTCCACTGCAAGCCTTCCTTCCTGGGGCTGAGCTCTGGAGCTTACCAGGCTCTGTGCTCCCAGGGCCTGAAGCAGCCCTTGCTTCCTCAGTCCCAGGAGCTGCCTTTTGTGCCCTTGTCACTGCCCTGCCCTCTGTTGCCTGCCTACTCACACTTACCTGCCCCTTCTCTTGCTGCTCTGTCACCTCCTGCCTGAGCTGCTGGACCTGCTGGTGGGCTCGGCTGAGCTCTCCCTGAGTTTGGAGCAGTGCCTCTGATAAAGCACTCTTCTCCTTCTGCTCTTCCAGCAGGACCTGCACAGGAGGAAAGAGCAGAGGGCTTCACACTCCTCCTGCAACATCCCCGTGGCAAGGGCCAAAGGCTGATGGGCTCCCGTGCTCTCAGAGCACTTGGCTGCTGCTGCCCTGGGCCACTGCCTGCCCTGGGGGAGACACAGCTTCCCAGGAAGTGACTTAAAACCCAGCCCAGAAGACATCTCTGCATTGCTGTTCAGAAATACTCCAGGCAAGCCTTTAAAAAGATTTTTCTCTTGTCAGCATTCTTGCTGCACCCTCTGCATGCCCACAAAAGAACAGTCCTACAAACTCACCTTGGCCATGAACATCTACCAGTACACACCAAAAGGGGAGCAGAAGGAGAACAGTGAAGATACCCTGAGGTACATCTTTGAACAACAGAGCACAAGAGCAGCACAAAACTCTCAGCTGACAGCTGATGTTTCTGCCTGGCTTCCTATGAGAGGGCTCATTCCTGGTGCCAAAGACAGCCCCGTTCAGCTTTCACCTCCCCTAATTCAGTGCAGAAGACACGGAGGGCATGCTCCACACAGCCCCATATCCTGCCATCTCCCACAGCTCCAGCCTTGCAAAAAATCACACCAGTTCTCCTCTCACAATCATTACCTCTTGCTTGGCATTTTCAAATCTAGTTCGTTCCTCTTCTTGTTGAGCCAGCAGGGTGGCAACTTTCTGCCTCATCTCAGACAGCACCTTCTTGTGCTCCTGCTCTCTCTCTGCCTTCTCTTTTTCCCATTGCTCCAGTGTCTCCTGCATCTCTGCACGGTGCCTTTCACGCTCACTTGCCTGAGGAGGGGAGGAAAACTTTGCAAGATGAAGTCCCAGGCAAGCTTGTGGCTGAATGATGTGAAGCTCCATCCCTCCCACAACCCCCAACTGGAAAAGACAACAGCACTGGCTTTCTGCACAGCAGAAACTGTGTCCTGTCAGGGAATTCAAAAGGAGGCTCAGCAGGTGCCGGAATCACAGACTTGTGGAATCTCTTCTGCTGGCAAAGACCTTCCCAAGCACTGAGTCCAAGCACTCAGAAGAGGAGGTGTCACCTTCCCCTCTCTGCTGCCCCAGTCACAAGGACTGAAGGACCAGGGACAAGGGGCCTGTTCCATTTGCTTCCAGCCCAAAGCTAATCCCTCTGTCCACCATGGAAGCACAGCAAGAAAGGAAACGAGTTCCCAAGGCTGCAGCCACCAGGACTGTTGGCATGTGCTCCATGCTGGCATCTGCTCCATGCTGGCATCTGCTCCACGTTGGCATCTGCTCTGTGGCTGGTGGGACTCGGGGATGATCCTGCCCTGGCTGCCACGCTTTGGGTGGGCCCTGCCCAACCTGCTCTGGAACTCCTCTTACACCCTCCCTGAAGCCATGGCTGCATTTACTGTCCCAGCACCATCCTGGGGCCCTTCACGCTCCTCCAAGTCTCAGCTGCTGGCTCTGCTGCCCAGCCCAGCAGCGGGAGGCCTCTGGCAGAGAATTGCTGCCCTTTCACACCCTCAGCCTCTGCTTGTGCTACAACAACCCACAGGGCTGGCTTGGACAATTCAGAAGCATATTGTCCCCTACCAGGTCTTGCAGGAGCTTCTTTATTTCCAGTTGCTGAGCAGTTCCCTGAAGCCTGAGGCTTTCCTGATGCTGCTGCTCTGCCTGCAGGAGCTGTTGAGCTGTGTCTTCCTGTTCCTGCCTCCTGAGAGCTCTCTCTGCTTCCAGCTCACGTTGCAGGCACTTCACTTCTCCTGCAAACATGACCAACAGCAAGAGTCACACTCTTTACTGACTTTACTGACCGCAGGCCCTTTCAGTGCCTCCAGCCCCACCACTCCTCAGAAGCTCTGTGGACAGAGACAGCTTTGCAGGGTGCTCAGCTGCTCTAGGCAGGGGCAGCACCACAAACAAAGCACACGAGGTTCTCACCTTCAATCACCTCCTTGGCCTGTGTGATTATGAGCACTTGAGCTTCCAGATGGTTCCTGGTGATCTCCAGCTGTGATATCTGCTGCTGAGCAGCACACAGCCTGGATTGCAGGCTCTCCTTTGCTGACCTACAAGTTGCAAATATGGACAGACATGAGTTGCTTGCTCCAGACACCCACAGCCGCTTATTCCAGGGCGACGTGGCTCAAGATCCCCACGCCTGAGGATGGAAAATGGGTCACCTGGAAACTCATCCAGAGAAGGCACATCTGGGCCATTTCCAGAGCAGAGCAGGGCCTCTGAGGGACTGCCCAGGCCTTCCCTATGGCTTGCCATAGCACAGACTGCCCAGCCCAACTTGGACTCAACAGCCAAATCTACATCTAAAAAGCACAGAGGATACAATAAACCTCTGTGCAGTGTTTATCACTTTTATCATTACAGCTCTTCAGCCCTGTCCTGTCCAGGACCTGCTCCCTGCCATTACCTGGTCTCTGCCAGCTGCTTGGAAAGGTCATGTTGGTGGCGCTCCACGGCTGCCAGTCGGCCCTCAAGGGCAGCCTTCTCCCGGCCCAGCAGCTCCTTCTCTCTGCCCACCTGGGCCAGTTCATGCCCTTGGTCAGAGGATTCCTGGCTCAGCTGCTCCAGAGCTTTGCTCAATGATTCTTGCTTCTGGGAAACCTGCAAGTGGGACAAGGTACAGCTGGAGCCCTTCCTGGGCAGCCCTGTGCAGAGCCAGCCAGTGCCACCTGACAGGCAGCCAGAGGACAAGGAGCACCTGTGCTCTGGCCTCAAAGTTTCACAGCATCTGCCCCATGCAGCTCTGACAGCCTGGCCTGCCAGAAGCCTCTGGCACTGTTACCTTGGAAGTGCTGTGGCAGGCTCTGCTCCTTCCCAACAAACATCCCTACTCTGTGTTGTCTCTCAAAACCACTGCATCTTCCATAAGTGCCACTTGGCTAACCAAATTGCTATCTGGATCTATTTCAGTGCTGGACATTTTCAGGAAAGTTGGGGAAAACAATTTTGCTTGCTGAATCAAGGGAAAATATATAGGATTTTCCCCTTCTAGAAAAAAACCCACATCAAAGTGTCACCTCCTCACGTATTCCAAGGAACTCTCTGCAAGGAGAAGATGCTTGGCTGGGAAATGGCTCTTGTGCTGAGCAGACATTTAGGGACTGATGGATGTCTGTCTGATGTGGCCAAAACAAATCCTCTGCTGTGCATTTGCCAAACCTACCACAGTCCCCAGAACTGAGACTGTCTGACAGAGACCATCTGAAACACAGCCTTCTCTTGCAGCTATCCTGTAACACCCAATGCAAACCTCCCCTGCCACAGCTTGGGGCTGCAGCTTCCTGTCACAGTGAATTGTAGAGAGCAAGAAGGTGCCCCCTGAGCCTCCTTTCATCCAGGCTGAGCCCCCCCAGCTCCCTCAGACGCTCCTGGTCTCACCTGTGCTCCTGAGCATTCCCCAGCTCCCTTCCCTTCAATCAATATGCTCCAACTTCATGACAAAAAGCCTCAACACAAACATGCAGACCTGGGGTGTTTTTTTTTCAGAAAAAGGATTCAGAGCTACACAATTTGATCCTTTTGCCACAGTTTGATTCTTTTGCCACCCACTCAGATTCATGGACAACACAATTATCTCTTTGCAACTTATCAAGAGCCAAAAAAGAGGCCAACAAACACAGGTGGATTGAAAGAGTCTGTACAAGCAGAGAACAACTCCGAGAACTGTGGAACAGCTCTGGAAGCCACCCACACATTTCCAAAAAGGAGCAAGCAAAGCCTTGTGACCTCGAGCACTACCACATGTTCCCTTGACAAAACCACTGCAGAATCCACCAAGTGAAGCTTCCCTCATCCAAGCAGCCCAGTGCCCACGTGGATGCACCATACTTTTGGTCACCTGATGGAATTTCTCCTGGGTTTCTGCTTTCTCCTCTCCCAGTGTCCTAAGCTCCAGCCACAGCTCCTCCCGTTGCTCCTCTGCTTCCTTCAGTAGCTGCTCTAGCCGGGCTTTCTCTGCACAGAGCTCTTTGTTTGCTCTTTCATAGAAGTTCAGCTTCTCCTGCTCACAGATCTTTGCTCTCTCCATCTCATCCACTTTAGCAGACAAAGCTTCCTTCTCTTGCTCCAGCTAGAGTCACAGAAACAGAGGAAATAAAGTACAGGAAGAATTACTATGAAAGATTGTCTCAGACACAGAAGGAACACTGCCACAGTCAGCTGGCCAGACTATGCCAAGATAAGAAGGCTGAGAAGCAGCAGCTGGAGACAAACATCTGGCACATCTCTGGCAACTCTGCTCACCTGCCACACGTATTTGTTCAGCTGCACTTTGTCCAGTGCAAGAGCTTCATTGATGCTGCTCATCTTTGCTGCTGCAGCCTGCAGATCAGCTCTTTCAGCATTCAGCTTGTTCTGAGCCCCTGTCAGCTCTGCCACTGACCGCTCTGCCTGGAGAGGAAAAAGAACAGTGGGACAACAAAGGCAGAAAAATCCCAGACTGCAGGCAGACACTCCACCTCTCCTGTGTGTCTTTGACTTATTCCCAGGGCACAGCTCTCAGTAAGATCATGGGGACCAATGACCCCAAAGAGCCTGCCTGGTTGGATCATCATTTTCCAAGAAGAACAACAGTGTCCCTCTCTTCTACTGCTGGAAACAGCATCTCAGGTGACCTTGGTGGCACAGCTCCTGCTCCCACAAGTGCTGCCTAGGAATAAGGTGTCCATACCTTCTCCAGAGCCATGGCAATCTCATCCTTCTCTTGGTCCAGCAGATCCTTCTGAAGCTGCAATTTCCCCAGTGTCTGTCTCTGGACTACCAACTCACTCTGCAGTAATGAGTGTTTTTCCTCAAGTGCAGCCAGGTCCTTCACTCTATGAGGAGGGGAAAGAGGTTTTTACAGAAAAACAGTCTATGCCACAAGAGAGGAGCAGGCACCATTCGTTCCTTCACACTGGGCCCCCTCAAGCCCAGCGCTGCCAGAGGAAGCTTTAACACTCACAGGAGCTCCTGCTCACGGCGTGCTCTCTCCATCCTGTCCTGCTGCTCTGCCTCTTTTGCCTGGGCTGACTCCTCCCTCATCTGCAGCTCAGCGTTACTCTGACGCAGACATGAAGCTTCTTGCTCCATTAATCCAAGCTGTTCCTGCAGCTCTTCCCTGGTTTTCTCGAGGTTTGCACAGTCACTGCAGAGACAAGGCTCAGTCAGAAGAAGCAAGAGGCCTGAAGAGACAGCAATGCCATTTTCAGCACTCCAGGATGGAGCTGGGGGCAGTGGGCTAAGGAAGACCTTGCTCTTTTCCTCCCAAGGAAATCCTCCAGAGGCAAAGGGAAAGGAAGGCAGGATTTTGCCTTCCTTCAGCCACAAGCAGTGGCTGGGCAGGGGCACACAAAGAACAGAATTCAGGGAAGCAGCACGACAAAAGGAAGGAGTCTTCTATTCCAACATGGCTCTGCATTTCCCAGACAACCTTGGGAGTCTCAGTAGAGCATGAAAAACCCAGACAGGACAATGCTCGAGAGCCACACTGAGGCCTACAGATGGTGGGCAGGTGATTTCTTCACCCAGGACACCTCAGACCTCCCAGACTGGGAAGCAGATTGCCTCTGGAATGCAGGAGGAGGAGACACTCACCTTCTGAGTGTTTCTACTAAAGACTGAAGATGCTGCTGGTGGCTGCTGGACTTCTTGCATTTCTCCTCCAGTTGCTCAAGCCTTTGCTGCACCTCCCTGCACTTCTCTTCCTGATGCCTCTGCTGCTGCAGCAGGAATTTGTTTGAGTCCTGCCTAGCAGAAAGCTCTTCTCTCAGGGCCTGCAGGAACAGGCAGGAAAGGAGCACAAATGAGCAGTAAGGAGCAGGGAAGGTGGCTCCAGAGAGCTGGAAGAAACAGCTAGCAGAGCCAGCTCCCCTGATGGCAAAAGCTGTGCTGAGAGGGTGGGCATCAAGGAGAGAAAAGCAGCAGAACACAGAGCTGGGAAGAGCAGCAAAGCAGTGCAGGAGTATGAAGGTGCAAAGAAGTGCCTCAAGGGGCTGAGCAAATGGAAAGGTGTTGAGCTGAGCAAGGCCTCAGCACTGAGCCTGTGGCCACTGGGGAAGACACAAAGTTCTCACCCATGTTGCCCCTCGCATCCTTGCCAGTGCTTCCAGAACCAGTCCAAAGGCACGTCCGGTATCAACAGACCTTGGAGCTGAGATGTGCCCAGAGTCTGCATGCTGGGAGCTGCCAGTGCAGATAATGCTGACCATGCTGTCACTGTCATCTAGCACCATCTGAAAGTCCACATCCAGCTGTTAGTCTTTGCTCATTTTACTTGGTTTTCTTTATCTTGTTCTCGTTTTCCTCCCACTTTACCCTGGAGTCATTAAAAACTCAATTTTCTTGTTTCTTCAGTCCACAAAGGTTCGTCCCTGTGGCTACATGTACTCCTGGGATTTCTGAATACAGCTACTCTTCACAAGTGTGATGTGGCTGGAGGCTGCCTGAACACTCACTTTCTTGCAGCTGTGTAGAAGAGATGACAACTAAACCTTTCACTATTATGAGAACTTTAAGGCTAAGTTAAGGCTACCCCTGAAAGTTGTCATTCTGGGGAGATTATAATGGTCAGTGAACACTGAGGGAAGGAGCAGAGCTGGCAAGTGCATCAACTGAGTCAGTGACCTTTCATAAAGATCTGAAGAACAACAGAGTCATTGCTCAAAGAGGGTGAGGGAATTGCCCAAGAAACACAGGAACACAAATGTCAAGTAGCACACTCCAAAAACACAGTCCAAGAGAGACCTTAGTGGGGTGGTGAAGCCAAAGGTACTGAAACTTCTAATGGCTCACTGAACTGTCACAGCACAGCAACTCACAAGTTAGAACAGGTTCTGTGTCAGAAAAGAGGTCTAAAAATTAAACAGGCAATGGCAGTTATCACAGATAGTACACAACATGTATAATCCTCAGGCCAGTCTGTTGCCTTCCTCAAATACTTCAGAATCAAATTTACAGGGATGTGGTCCCTGTACCAGGTCTGCACTCACCTCAGTGATATTTTTAATGAGCTTTTGAAGGAAAAGATTCTCTTCTTTGGCACTGTTAGTCAATGAAGCTGTAAATTCTTTCTCTATCCAACTTGATTCCTGAGAACAGAATAAAGGCAGGGTGGGCACGGAAGAGCTGCTCCCATCTGCAGCATTCCCATCCTCAGTAGCAGTCACACTGCTGAGTCTCAGCCCTAGTGATTCCAGTATATTCCTGTCCATATCTATTCCATTTCTTCTCTACTAAAACTACAAGGAAGACCAAAAGCTAGTCTTTATAGACTGCTATTAAATGGTCAGTTCCAAGGAACTCTGATTCCCAGAGACCTGAAGTCACAGGCAGAAGAGCACTGGTGCCACCCCTCAGAGGAAGACACCTGAACTGCCTGCAGTTCCTCTGGCACTGCCTGCATCTGGACTGACTCCACATCTGCTGAACACACAAGGAATATTTTGGCAAGGTGCCTGATGTTCCCATACACTGGGCATCTTTACCACTGTTTCTCCTGAGGAAGCCACACCTCTGTGTTCAGGCTGCAGAGCAAACACTGGGCTATCTCCCAGGTAAAGGTAAAACATACTAGAATCTCCACTGTGTCGTTAAGTGTTTTCATGGTCTTCTCCTTCTCCTCGTTCTGCTTCTGAGACTGCACAAGCAAGGCTGAGAGCTCCATCACCCTGAGAAGAGAAGGTCTACGTGCCATTCCAAAAGCTTTGCACACCAGCACCTGTTAAAGAGGCAAGCAGCTCCCCAAAGCATAGCATAGCAAAGTTCAACCCAGGAAACACAGCAAAGGCAGCATTCGTCTCTACAGGTTAATAGGCTTGGTGCTGCAAAATGGCACCTCTTGCCCCAAAGGCCTCTGCACTCAGTCTTGCAAGGAACTGTCAGCACACAGGTGCTGCAGTGCTTATGGTGGCCCTGGGCAAATTCCTCTCAATTCCATCACACAGCCCAGAGAAGTAAAAGGGCTGTACAAGAAACACAACTCTCTTTATGCTGAATTCAGTTTTTCACCAAGAATCACTTAACAGCAAAAGCACTATCAGAGGCTATCTCTGTTTTTCAGTCTTGTCTTACTTGGAAGAATTTCTGTCAGGCAAATACTTTTTTCCATCCTTTCTGTTGAAGGGAAGAGTTTGACTGAGGACAGACACAGAGCTGTGCAGGGCTGTTCTAAATGTGAGCACAGCCCATCTGTGAACCCAAGAAGCTGCCACAAAAGATAATGCTGGTAATAGCAAAGTTAAAACACCTTTACCTGTCCTGAAGCTCTTTCTTCTCCATGTCACATCTGACTTGTAAGGCTATCACTTCCTGAGCTGTCTGGCTTATTTTTGGTTCCACTTGCTGCTCTGCCTGATCCTTCAGGACAGGTTTACCCCGAGGGATGGACTCCCTGAGCTGCACACAGGAGTTCAGGCAAGAGCAGTTCACAAGAATAGATCCAGAAAGCCTCATCTGTTCTGCCTTCAGCTCTGACAAATCTCTGAAGAGGAACCAAGAAAGAGCCAATGTTCACTCCACCATCTTTATCAGCTGATTCACTTCTAAAGCATGCAATCATGCATCAGGAATAGCTGGCAGGCAAGGTGATGTCTTTGCTGGGGACAAGTCATTCATCTGACACTTGGGGACCAGGACACATCTTGACACCTGAACAATGACTTTACCAGGTAGCCAAGTGTGGAGTCTGTTTTCTTCTGATATAAGAAGTGAGATACGGCACAGGCCAGAAGGCCTGAAGAACCTCTAATTACTCTTATTAACAATACTGTAATTATCATTACTAGATATTAGGAATTTTACCAAGATCCCCAGCTTTTATATACTCTGCTCTTGAGTGCTCTGTTATCCCCACTTGGACTGCTAAGAAGCTCAAGACTATACCTATATAATAAAACATTTCAGAAAGGTGGTGTAAGAATCAGTCTGAAATGCTGTAACATAAAAGCACAAACAATACAAGGACTAAATAGCAGGTCAGGCAGACTCTACACAATAGGGAAGACTTATAATCAAGACAAATGGCTTACAGTAACCCAGAGTTTGAAAGTGCATGTTAACACCAGAAGGTACTATTATGGCTACGCTATTTTTCTTGGGAGAAAAGAACTTCAGAGAGCCCAAGAACAAGAAAACAATCATAAAAAGAGGTATCAAACTAAACAAAACAAATTGGACAAATGCAGTAACAGGGTAGAGAAGCTATTCTTTCTCTCAGTAATGCTGGAAGAGGAGTAAATGGATGCAAACTGACCACAATAAATGTATCCTGGAAATGAAAAAGGAAAAAATATGCATTAATCATCTTTCTCTTAGGAGCAGTGGGAAAAGAAATTTGGTAAGATTTTAAAGGCAGGTTTTTATAATTTCATAAAAGGGACCTCTCTATATGCTGCATGCACAGCTTCAATGAGTCTCTTCCCACGTGTCCATGCATTTCTGTGCCTGCGTTCACATGCCCACACATCACCACAGTCATTGCCTGCTCACAGCCTCTGCTGTCCTCATGGCCCAAGCCCTTCAGCTTTATCTGAAGAACGTGGTGGTGTTCAGAGGGCTCCCAGGATGAGGGAAGAGATGAGAATCTTGACTCCATGTTTCAGAAGGCTCATTTATTATTTTATGGTATATATAATATTAAAAGAAAATGATATATTAAAATTATACTAAAAGAATAGAAGAAAGGATTTCATCAGAAGGCTAACAAGGAATAGAAAGGAAGGAATGATAAAATCTTGTTACTGATCAGAGAGTCTGAGACAGCTGGACTGTGATGGGCCATTAATTAAAAACTACCACATGAAGCCAATCACAGATGCACCTGTTGCATTTCACAGCAGCAGATAATTATTGTCTACATTTTGTTTCTGAGACCTCTCAGCTTTCCAAAGATCCTAATAAAAGGATTTTTCATAAAATATGTCTGACAGAAGACCAGCAGCCAACAACTGCTCTGAGACCAGCCCAAAGCTGAATGGCATTGCTTCTGACTGCCAAAGGAGCAATCCCACCTCTGCTGTACCTAATGCAACAACATGGAGGTTCAAAAGGCAGGACCCAAAGCAAGCAAGGCCCACTTTGCTGCAGGGGATGCCGCCCCAGGCCTGACTCACCGGTCCGTGGCGGTTTTCATCTCCAGGAAGAGGCGGCGCAAGGTCACCACCTGCCGCCACAGCCCCAGCAGCCGGCTGTGCTCCCCCCTCACGTAGCTGTCATAAAGCTAAACGTGCAAGGACAAAGAGAAATGCCAATTCAGCCTTCACTGCCACTGCAGCATCTCTCAGACAGGAGAGAGTGAATCACCCTCACCCGATGCCTTTTAGTAACTACTGCACCAGGGCCATCAGGGACTGAAGAGGCACCACACAGGCCCACAGAAGGGAACACCTGCCCAGAGGGGAGCACCCACACTTCTCCCGTGGCAGTGGGTGGCAGCAGCAAGCTGATGGTGATTCACCACCTCAAAGTCACAGCAGAGGAACACAAACACAAACTCCTTCAACGTTAGTGCCAGGGTGGCTTACAACAGGCAGTCAGTACAAGAGGTCTGTCTTGTTCTGTGTTGGCCACTTTGAACCTGAATGCACACAGACCTCTCTGGTCTCAATTGCTCAAAACAAGGATTAAGGAACTATTAAAGAGACAGGTGTTCCTGTGGCTGCCATACAGTGCCCAGCCGTATCTTCTTGACCAAGCAGTGCAGTCACAGAAGGTGGGCATCTCCCCCAGCACCCTCTGCTCCTCCCTCCCATACCCCTGTCCAACACCTGGCATCCTCAGCAGAGCCACAGCCTCCACACAGCAAGTTCTCCATGCCAGGAACTGTGGAAACGCAGGGCACCAGGAATATTTCCCTGTCTGCTCTGGGGTGCCCTGACCCCCAGGAGAACACTGACTTTGACTCTCATTCATGGAGAAAGTTTCCTAAACTCCAGAATAGACTAGAATCCACTAGGGTGTGAAGCAGATTGTAGAGAGTAGTGTAGGTGTATCACTTAGGTGGGAAATTTAGGTTTTAGGATTTTTAGTATGTAATGGATAGAAGCAAGATGGAGGGCACAGGGTGTCATCTGGGCTTCTTCTTCATGCTTCTTCTTCCTTCTTCATGGGTTTGGGTGGCATTTTGTAATTGGGTGGAAAAGGCCGCATTGTGGGCTCTTTGGGATCAGTTATTGGGTTAAAAGGGAAAATAATCCAGGTGTCAGTTCTTAATTGGATAGTTTAGCTTTATAAGACCTTGTAACAAAATATTGTTGGCCATTTTTGCGGTGCTTTTCCAGTGCACTGACCTGGTGTGGACAGCATGCAAAACTCTAGATAAGATAACAATAAACAAGAACCTGAAGACCAAAAAGATCGAGTGTGTCTGTCTTTCCTGACACAAGACTGCTCCAGGAGGGTCTCCCTCGACAGAGGAGCCCCCCGGGAGGGCCCAGCCAGAGTCACAGAAGTTGGGGAATCAGCAGCAGGTACCCAACAAGGAACAAAAGGCATTCCCACTCCCATGGCCCATCCTCACCTCCCGTTCCCTGCGCCATTCGCTCTCCTTCAGCTCCAGCTCCTCCCGGGCCCTCATCCAATCCACCGTCAGCTTCCCAACGTCCTCCTTGAGGGCAGAATTCACCTCGCTGGCTTTATCGAGGTGCTCCCGCAGGAGAGTGTTCACTTCTGCCAGATTCTCACACCTTGGAGAGAGAGAGAAACAACAATGAGGTCACTGAGCAACAGCTCTCCCGCATCCCTGTGATTTTCCAGCTCCCTTAACAGTGACTTTGTTGTCTGAGAGGCAGTAAAAGCACTTTACAGGGTTAACTAAGATCTCTCTGTGATGAAAACCTCATTTGCTTCTCTGTGCTTTGAGCCTTCAATTTCCATCCATGATTTTGGTTTCCCCTTCAACCTTGCTGATGCCCACAAGTAACAATTTGCCCCCTCTTCACGCTGATGGTCACTGGATGTATCACTTTTCTGTAGCACTGTCCAGAGTTGTTCCCCTACTGAACCACAGAATAATTTTGGCTGGAAAGGGACCTTTCACCCAGAATACACACCCCACTTCCCCACTCAAAGCAGAGCCACTCAGCACACAGCACTATTACTGCACCACAGAAAGCAGATTGTGGACCTTTCTCCTGTCAGAGCAGCTTGCCCAACCGCTTCCCTTGGGGAGACCAGGTAGCACCGACAGGTTTTCCCTCACTTCCATGAGCATCCAGGATACCAAGTATGAAGAAATGCTTCTTCCTTGTACCTGTGCTGCTCCTCTTCCACCTGAAGCAGTGCTTTCTCCAGGCTGTGGTCTGCTGTGGCTTCCCACCTGCCTGGAAGGGATCCCTTAAAGAAGAAAGGAAATGTTTAGTCAAATGACAGTGTTTCCTCCACCACTGTCAGCATCCACCACTTTCCCATCCATTTGTTGGGTATCTCAGGAGCTCATGGCTTCTTCCAGGTGTAAAAGTGTTGTGACTACAGGGAGGAAGGGAAGGGTGTTAGAGTGAGTAGCTCTCCTCACTCTCCCACTGCTATGTGTCCTCGCTTCATGACTTCAAGTGCTGATTTGGACTTGAAGCCTGGGAATGCTCTCCTATTCTTCCACCCCTTGGCTTCTAGGTTTACTTTAGCTATGAAGCAGAAAGAAATGCATAGGGCCAGTTCTGTATGTTGACCACCATATTTCCAAAAAGCTGTTTCAACTGGTTCTTTCTCCAGGACAGCTGTATCACAGCACAGTCCTCTCCTGAGACCCAGGACAAATGTAACTCCAATGAAGCACTCTTTCACAAAATTAAAATCCTCACCTGGGTTTTCTGGACTTGTTTTTCTGGGACTACTGACTGCAAATGGACAAAACACTGATGGGAAGATTCACAGTGTTTCTCTAAACTCTCAGACAGTAACAATCTTCTTTCTTGTAATTGGATTCTAGAGAGTTTTCATTGGTCTAGATTTGGGAACATTAGATACACCCTTTTTAGTTAACAACCTGCAGCACACTCACCCCTCCAGCTTTCACTTGCTGCTCCAACTCTCGACACCAGGTCTGGTACTGCAGTACCTGAATGGATACAGAGAATGAAGATGAGAGAAGCAGCTTGTTATAGACTCCACTCACCCCACATTAACTTTTCTCTGACTCTGTCCAGCACAGTGATTCTGATACGCTCCACAAGAAGTCACTGCAATATAGGGAAGTTTCACAGTAACACGACAGAGATTAGGGCGGGGTTTCTTTCAGGCGTAGCACTGTCTGCCCACCTGAGACAGCGGCAGCAAGCAGAACGATGGGACAGCTGCGGGCAGCTCTACCTGACCTATAGGCCCCGCGTAACCCGAGCCAACATCTGGCTGTTCAAGGGGGTCCTTGAAACGACCGAAACGAGTTTTCAAACTTGCTCTGCGAGCCAACCAGCCCGACCCCTGTCCGGGACAACCCCGCTAACGGGGCCGAACAGCGGCGATGCTGCGGGCACCGAGATCAGGAGGGGCTCGGCAGCGAGACCGCGGCGGGACGGGCGCTCCCGGGGCCTCCCAGCTCCGAGCTCGGCGCCGCCCGCCCGGGGAGGCCCCGCGAGTTCCCGCCGAGTCCCCCCGGGCAGCGCGGGCGGCCCCGCTCCCCCTCCCCGCCGCCGGGCACCGCCCGCTGCTCACCTCGTCCTGCAGCTGCCGCACCAGCCCCGCCTGCCGCTGCTGCGCCTCCTCCGCGCTCCGCAGCCGCCGCCGCAGCGAGCCCGGGCTGAGCTCCCCATAGCCCGCGCTGCCCGCCATGGCCGGCCCAGCCCAGCCCGGGCCCGGCCCAGCCCGCCCCGAGGCTCCCGCCCCGCCGGCCGCGGGCGGAGCGGCTCCTCGGGGCCGACCGGAGGCAGCGCAGGCTCCGTGAGGGGCGGCGCGGCCTGCCCGTGGCGGGCCCAGCGCGGGCCGTTGTGGGCGCTTCCGCTGCGGCGGGGAATATAATCAGAAAATAGAGTGAAAGTGAACCCTCCGCATTCCATAGTGAATTGTTCTGGGAGTTAGTTAAGTGTGAAAAACGCCAATCACTTGGTTTTAAAATTTTAAAAGTTTAATAGTAATAAAATGGTTATAAAAATAGTAATACAATTAGAGTAATAATAATTTGGACAAATTGAATTAGGACTATATGAGACAATAGAGACAAAGAGTTACGGACGTCTAGGTACCTTTTTCTGGGCAGAACGAGCCCGAAAAAGGACCCCCGTTAACAGAGGATTAACCCTTAAAAGCAACATCCTGTTGCATATTCATACTCCTCATACATGATGCATAAATTCCATTCAAACACAGGATTCTGTCTGGGCAGTGTCAGCTTCTTCCTCTGAATCCTAACAGCGCCTTCGAGGCGGGAAGAAGTTCATTTCTTCTGATAAGAGAGCAATAAATTCTTTATCTCTGAAAGGTTTAGGTATCCTGTGGCTGCTATTTTGCTACAAGTCTTTATTCAAAAAAAGTATCCTACATAGCATAGTTTCTATTTTAACATTTTTTATAACCTAAACCTGTATTTAACACACTACTTAAGAGAATTAAGACAGCATTACTTTCTAACACAACACATATAATATTCATTTTAATATTTGCAAAAAGCCAATCATAAAATACACGCATTTTTCACATTAAGTTAAACCCATTGCTAAAAATATGTTTCATTTTGTATTTGGCTGCTGAATGATGCTGGCTTGTTTTCAATCCCTGCTTTTTCCCGTGACAGTGAATGCTTCATCACTGACATTCTGGTTTTGTTTTGTTCTTGTTTTAAGACGTGGAATAAATGAATTGCCACCAAAATTGTCTTTGGTCAGCAAAGTAATTCGGGATCTCGGGATCTCTCTCTCAAGTCTTGAATCATTTAAATATGCTTCTATTGCAAAGATGAACAATACCTATAAAAGAAAACTCAGGCTAATTAACATTGCATACCAAATGCAGGGACTCTGTTAGTGAATAAGCTTGAAGAAGCTTGAAACAAACCCTGAATTTCTCTAACTGGTAACAGGCAGAGGTACCCAAAATAAGAAAAAAAATTTCCACTTAATTCAGAGTTGGGGAAATTAGGTACATCTGTGGAATCAAGAAACAAAAATAACACTCCCATTCAGGATATTCCATGTTTCTATGATTCTGTGTTTTCTAGTTCACTACTGTTTGCAGATGTAGCCAAGTTTATTGATAACCAATAACAGAATTATTTCTTTGGACTTCCAACTTTTTATTTAACAGCACAACATTGTTTTAAATTATGCCACCTTCACATGGAAGTGGAAACATCATTACATTTGTTTTGCTCGTGCCCAAGACAAGCAAGTTTTAATTTTAACATCTGTAGGTTTTGTGCAATTATTTCCTTCTGAAAAGTACAGAGCTGTTAAGTTCCTTCCTAAATTATAATTTCACACTTTTAAAAAGCAATTGCCGAAAAGCTATGGTGCAGAGGTCTAAATCCTCACAGAAATAGAATGATAATTAGTTTCAATAAGCAAAACAATGTGACAGCAAGTGGCCTAATACATGGAGTTAACTCAATCTTCTTGTAAGGCCTTTCTGGAAATTAGTGCACCTGGGAAAGGACAATGAATTTCCTGACAGATCACTCTACAGACTTCCATGTGCAGCTTCAACTGTAAGTTTGCACCAGAGAGCAAATTCTAACTCTTGGCATCACATATCCAGTGGAGCTGTTCATCCCCAGGGAATGGCAGCGTTTTCAACACTGTGAAATCTTCCTCTGGCTCCCCAGAGTGATCCCTTGTTCTAGACCATGCTGGACATCCAGAAGGGCTGAGATTGTCTGAGAAGGCATGACAGCTCACGTAGGCATTATATAATGTCAGGATCTGAAGAACAGGAGGCCGGGCACTTCAGGGAGCAGGGACACAGGTGCTCCTCCCTTTTCAAATCCTAGAGCGTGTGAGGGAGGAGCTGCTGTCACAGAACAGGCTGGGGAGGACAGGTGGGCTACACGAACCCGGCCACTCGAGGGGAGGGCACAGAAATGTGGCTGGTGGTGAGCACTGGGAGGCTTGGAGCACCACTGCCACCGTGCCCTGTGTATCCAGAGCCCCACCAGCAGGAGGGTTTCCAGCTACACCCTGAACTCCTGCAGTGGAGTTTGAGTTCAGCCAGCTGGAATGACTCCACTTTGGTGCAGGGATCATAGGAGCCCCCCAGTCTGTGGGTCTTGTTCAGGGCCAGCATTGCACTGTGGGGTCTGTGGGGCTCAGTGCACTCCACAGCATCCGTGCTCCCGTGGTTCCAAGCACTGGGATGGTGTTTGCTTCAAGAGAGCCTCTTTTAAAAAGAGAGATTAGCTTGCACGCCTTGTTTTGCTTGCTCATCCTTTTTCTTTCTGTCTAGCTCTGTCCAGCCCACTAAGATTTTTTAATCTCAGACATGTAAATATTCTTTGAACATATCAATGATCATGCTTTAATTTGATTTACTAAGACAAGACCCATGTAATCATACTGTCCAACCTCCTGCTCTTTCACGTCCCATCTCTTAAGTAATTTGTAAATCTGTTTCCAAATCTCAGCCAAGTTTGATAGTGCAAACGACCTTTTAAAGATATTAAATTCTTGCAAGCAATGTGAAAACGGGAAGCTGGATAGATTAAAAGTGGAAATTCAGCATTTAGATGCTTTTCTGGCTTACTGGCAAGCTGATCAATACCCCCACGGTGCAGAACCAGACACAGCACACCACCCAGCAGAAAGGTGGGCAATATGGGAGGGATAAAGTGGCTGCGAGGGCCTTGGGATGGTGTGGAATGACTGCTGGGGAATGGTTTCACCAGAGGTAACTCCCAGGAGATCTGCTTTATTTTGTAGGGAAATATCAAAAGTACAACTGACATCAGAGTAAGGGCCATTAGATCAAAATCAGGAGGATCATTATTTGAATCTACCTTATTTGTGACATCTGTAAAATCACTGGACTCTTCTATCCTTCGGTTCCTCCATGAAAACAAGTGAAGAAGCATTCAGAGCTCCTCATGTCATGCAGGTTGTTATTTATGAAAGCAGTTCACTGCTTCTGTTACTGGTCAGGGTGGGTGGGGAATGCTACAGCACACACAGAACAAGCTAAAAGGTGCTGTCCCTTTTCCCTTTCATCTTAACTCAGAAAGAAAAGCAATTGCAGAAGGACTGGGCTTAGCATCAGTGCAAGATGAGAGATGGGTCCCAGTAATCCCTGCTGAGTCCAGCCCAGTGCCTCCTTTCCCGAAGGCTCCTTTAGAACAACAGTTCATTTTGTGCAGGTTATCAAAGACACACTCGGCTGAAAGCTGCAGGACAGCCCGGACAGCGAGCAGCGCTGGTTTTGACCGGCAGCCTTCTTGGGGCGCCGGGGTCAGCAGCTCTCGGGCATTTTGCATCTAAAATTAAACAAAGGCTGGTGTTCAGCAGTCTCGGGAGGAAAGACGGGGTTAGGGCTATCTCCAGCTCCCGCGTGGCCCTGCAGAAGGAGGAGGAGGAGGAGGAGGAGGAGGAGGATGGCTGCCTGCAGGGTGCACTGCTGCCCCGCCGCACCGCGCCCCCGGGGCATCCCCTGCGGCCGGAGCTGCTGCTCCAGCTGCGCTGACACGGGGCTTTTAAAGCACAGCAATAAATAAGCCAAAATACACTGACTGCGGGCACGGCCCTGTTGAGTTTGTGTAAAATTAAATGTTACCCTCGTTAAGCGCCTGCGTTACAGCGCAGCCCTTCAGTCACAGGGGGACGGAGTGAAGGCACTGTTAGAAGTTCTCTGGAAAAAGAGCTACATGAGTTATTTCTAAATTAGTTTATGTATGTGTCCAGCGGACTGTGTGACAGCTCTCAGTTGTTGATCTTGCAGTTTGTCCTGTCTAAACGTGAAGTTCATCGAGGGCTGAGGCAGAGGTCATACTGCCACTTGAAAAGGCATCCTCTGGAGTTTTGAGCCTGTGGAGCTGTTTCACATGAGGCAGAGTATGACTCATGCTAATGAAAAGGGTAAAGAAGATTTTTTTTTAAGAAATATATCGCAGTTAAATTAGTTTAGACAGCATGACATCAGAGAGTAATTAAATAGGTTTGTTGGAATTCCGTTTCCAATTCCAGAGTTCAGGTTTGTAAAAGATTTCTGAGCACCTGCAGGCCTCTGTGTGTGAAATATTTTCACTGGAAAGGATTCAAAACTCAAAACTTTAAAAAAACCTTTTAACACAGAGGCAGCATTACGCCATTCTTCCTTCTTGGAAAAAAAAAAAACCCCTTGGATTTAAACAAGACTCCTTCAAGTTTTCAGTCAGTTTTACAGAAGAAAACGAGGTGGTAAACTTTCTCTTTTCAAGAACAACTTCTTTATAGCTGCTAACTGAAGTCAGGGGAGATCATATCTGAGTACATGAGCATTTCCACTATGGGACTGGATACAAGTATTGAACAACGATATCTGAAATGTTTTAATCTCAAACGAAAACCAATTTTGCTAACTTTGGTTTTTAATTTCTTTCATGTTTTCTTCTGCCAAACTGGAGGAACCTTTTCTGAGTTTTTCTTTAGTGGCATTCAGAGGAAGACCAGAGGATGAAAATCCTGCATTTTCTCACTTTACTGCTTTGGCATTTGACTTGGCTGTCTCTGGATCTAGTTCCTGGAGCGCTGAGTAATTCTGAAGCAGGCCAGGGTAATCCAGGATCTAAACTAGGTTTTTTGAAAGCAGAAGGAAAGGAGAGGAATCCCTCTGCACGGGCAGGTACATTGAGGACTGCAAGCCATGGATACAGTGCTGGGACCTCAAAGGCCAGGACTAAAAGCAGTGCTGTTCAGGCTGGAGCTCTGCTGGCCAAGAACGATGACTCAAAGAAGGTTCCCTCGAGAACAGCAGCCACGGAGGGCAAGGTAGGACATCTCCCCAGCAGACCTTCTGGAGTAAGGACAGTCACTCCAAAGGTTCAAAATCTTAGCAGCAAGGTGGCTTTGAAAAAAACTGGCACAAGCAGTACTGACAGTGATTCTCTCAAAACCAAAAAGACTAAAGAGCCTGTAACCCAGAGGGAAGCTAAGGAAACTTTCCGACATCCCCCGATAACGCCACATGAATACATGCTCTCTTTGTACAGGACTCTCTCAGATGCAGAAAGAAAGGGTGTTAATGGAAGTGTAAAACTGGAGGCTGGACTTGCCAATACAATAACCAGCTTTATAGACAAAGGACAAGGTAAGAAAGGAGCTTGTGTGTGAGTGAGTGTGGACAGAGAGAGATGTCTGAGTGTGCTTGTAAATGCAGAGAGTATTGGAAAATAATCATGCTTTGGAAAAGTCAAAGAGCTCTTTTTAATGTAAATTAAATCACACAACTTTGCTGCAGATTTTGTCCTCCTGACTTATCTTGGAAAACTCATTTACAGGCAGAACTAGATGGTTGTGTGGCAGCCAAAGAAAACATTTAGGAAGTATTTTAGATGCATATTGTTGAAAATCAATCAGTCTTTGCATGCTTAGGTGTTTAAAAACCTTTTGGATTTTTGTCTTATTTTCTTTCTAGCTAGCTGGAAACTAGCTCATGGAAACAGCTAATGTTAGATTGTAGTGTGCCCAAAAGCATACAATATGCTAAGAACAGAGCTATTCTGTGATTAAAAAATAACCCAGTCTGGTTTGTTCAAGGTAGAATTGTGAGGAACTACACTGCAGACCCAGGGGTCATTATCCTGTGTAGGGTGTATCTGTACTACCTTAAAACATTCAGGCAGCACCACGGAGCCCGCAGCTCAGCACAGGCTACCAAGGGTAATAACATCCAGGACTCCAGAACCTGCAGCTCAGCATTCCTGTTCCAAACACTTCTGGAACTTTGGGCTAGTGTCTGCTTCCACAGGAGAAATAACCAGCCTCCCAATGAATGATGTTCACCTCCCCAGCTTTGGGAGCCCCCTCTTGCTTCCAGTGACATTTGTAAGAGTTTTGTCATGCTCTCAAGGAAGCAACACAGCTCGTGAAGGAATTGTGATGAAAGACTCACCAGGACTGGATTTGTTTGCCATCCCTTCATTAATGGCTTGGCTGCTGGGAAGGGAGGATGCACTGCTCACAAGGGCTGCCTACAGGTTCCCAGCTTGCCCCTGAAGGCTCTGGTAATGTCACCTCACTGGAATGAATATGGCTCAGCCATATTCTTCACCACCTGAAGCAAGTGAATGTAAAGGCAGGATAAAGAGAGGAATTTTTTTCTGCCCAGTTTGAAAAATTGTGAATTATCGGAGGTTTAGTTAATTAGGCAATTATCCTTATGTCTGGCAGTTCCTGGGGAGGCTGGTTTTAAAGGACTGATTTACTATTGCATCATCTAAGGGTAAATTTGCTCGTTTGGAGCCAGCATAAGGCCTGAAGCTCTCTTTCAGTAATTTAAGTAGAATATAAATGGTAAATAGGTCCTGTGAATGCTCAGCCCTGAAATAGTATTATTTTTCAACTGGCTAACCACAACTTCGAAGGTAGAAAATGCCCATTGGTAGTAGAAAGAAGATTTCTACAAGGCAGACTCAGAAATTAATTTCTCTGGTGAGTCCCTGAGTTCTTCTGAGTCCCTGCATGGGGCTGATCCCTTAGACAAAAATTGCTCTTTCTGTTCAGAGGGCTAACTTCGAGGCTTATAAGCAAATTTGAGGAAAACCATTAAGAACTGAATAAGTGATATTGCTCTGTGCTTGATATACATTTAAAAATCTGTGTGCTTTTTTTAGATGAGCGAGCACCAACTATAAGAAAACAAAAATATATTTTTGACATCAGTGCATTAGAAAAAGATGGTTTGCTGGGAGCAGAGCTTCGAATATTGAGAAAAAAACCTTCTGATACCTGGAAGTCTCATTCTTCTGGAAAAACCTCCCAAGTAAAATTATTTAGTTGCTCTACAAACAGACAAGCCTCAACACTCTTGGACTCTCGGACTGTCAGCATCACCGATACACCCAAGTGGGAAGTGTTTGACATCTGGAAACTTTTCAGAAACTTTAAAAACTTGGTTAACTTGTGTTTTGAACTGGAAACTTTTGACAGGGGGAGAGCTGTTGATCTCAGGAGTGTGGGATTTAATAGAACAGGAAGACAGGTCAATGAAAAGGCTCTGTTCTTGGTGTTTGGGAGGACGAAAAAAAGAGACTTATTCTTCAATGAAATCAAAGCTAGATCCGGCCAAGATGACAAAACTGTTTATGAGTACTTGTTCAACCAGAGGAGGAAGAGAAGAGCTCCTCTAGCAACACGGCAAGGCAAGAGGCCCACCAAGAATCTGAAGGCGAGGTGCAGCAGAAAAGCCCTCCACGTGAATTTTAAGGATATGGGCTGGGATGACTGGATAATTGCCCCCCTGGAGTATGAGGCCTATCACTGCGAAGGGCTCTGTGAATTCCCGCTCCGCTCCCACCTGGAGCCCACCAACCACGCAGTTATCCAGACTTTAATGAACTCCATGGACCCCGAGTCCACGCCCCCGACTTGCTGCGTCCCAACCCGGCTGAGCCCCATCAGCATCCTTTTCATTGACTCTGCAAACAACGTGGTCTACAAGCAGTACGAGGACATGGTGGTGGAGTCCTGTGGCTGCAGGTAGCAGAACAGCTGCTCATGTGAATCTGTTGTGAAAGGTAGTTTGAAACATTGGACATAACTTTTCAAACAAGGTTAACTATATTTCTTACCCCTAGGGTAAGTGTGTTTACAAGGATGTAGCAATAAATCCAGTGTTTCTGTGTGTCTCCATGGACATATTGCAGATGCATTCGGATGCTGTCACACAGCTGGATTTAAGGCCCTGTGCCACTGGCAACACAGGACTGACTCTGAGTGAAGTCCATGACAGAGAAGATGATACCTGGACACCTTGAGATCTCCTGCTTTTAGCCTCGAGGCAGTGGATGGAGATGATATCAGTGAGCTGTGGATATGACCTGTTTGTTCCTTGAGCATTGTTCTTGAGAATGAATTTCTGTCTGATTCCCATGTGCTTTGTCCATTCATAGATGTGAGAAAAGAGTCCCAATGTTGACAAGAGTTGTTGTGTTCTGGTGTGCCCCCATCTTGGTGTAAATAGTTGCACTGTAATATGATTTCCTTCTGATTAGCTCTTGAAACTATGCATATATAAAAAGGGGTCATTAAATATAATATGTTGGCTTAGTTTTAAGTTTTACATAAAGATAGGTGATGCAGGAGGTATTTGCTTCCATGTATGTTTTCCTCCAAGCTACACATCTTTCTTAAGTATCCACCTTTCCATTATTATGTAGCAAAATATATTATTCTGTATAAGGTCCAAGTTGTTCTCAAGTGCTCCTAGTAAAAGTGTTCAATTATGGCATAAGATGTAATAAATTATTGACACAGTGCTGCATTGTGCCTAGCTGTCCAACTCTGCATAATTATAACACAATTAAGAAATTGTTTTATGTTTTTGTACAATAAATACAAGTGAAAGGGGCTTTTCCATGCTGCAGAATACCAGGGGTATGTAAAACATGTCTGTGTATTTTGCTGCCACAGAGGGAAACTGTGGAAACATGGAAAGAAAGATCTGAAAGGAAGGCCTGGTTTGATCTGGTGGGGAATGACACTGTGACTTGATATATTTGGAGCAAAAATGAGTTATGCAGATGATTGCAAAAGAGCTTTAGTATCCATTTATTCCAGCCTCCAAGGGCTGTGTGCTTGTATATCCCCTTTATCTATTACAGACATGGATTATAAATGGGATTGCCCCTGCATATTTCCACCCAAAAACTAGGTACCAAATGTTCAACTACAGATGGATCAGAAAGGTCCTATGAACCAACAGAAATTACTGAAGGAGTTTATCCGTAGTACAAAATGTAAATGCTAAGGTTTGATATTTCTTAGACCATCGAGTCATAAGATTTCCTGGCTCTGCACAGCATTACTGGTGTGGTGGAGGCAGGGAGCTGAGTACAGTCCCCAAGGTCCTTCTGCTCAGTACCCCAGTCTGGACATGCTCCAGCTCACACCAGCAGCAAAGCATCCTAAATTCCTGATCAATGGCCATAAACAGCGACATAAAACTCTGCACTTCCTCCTGCACTCTCTGGGCAGCTCAGCCTTTAACCAGCTTAATGTACCTGGATAAGCAGCCAGACACCTGGGGAACCCCAGTGCAGGGGACCTGCCCTGTGCCCTCACCTGCAGCTCAGGGATGCAGAACAGCCCTGCAGGGAGATTTGGTCTGTGGGATTTGCTCAGTGCCATCATTCCTGCCTGCAGAGACTGACACTGCCTGCTTTTCCTGCCTGCAGGCACTGCCCACCTGCTGCAAACCCGGGGACCAGAAAGCTGCCCCTGCCCAGATGGTGAATGCCCAGCAGGGCAGCAGGCACATGAATGAGGAGCACTTGAAGCTCCTTTGTACCGAGTGTGTGAGAAATTCGGGTGTTTTATGGGTCTTTTTGGTGGGCCAGGGTTGCCTGCAGGATTCCCTTTCTCCGTTCAGGACTCTCAGTGTCCCTTCCCAGGTCCTGCTCTTCCTCATCCTCGTGGAGCCTGAGGCCAGGCACAACATTACTGGCCCCAGCACTACCTGCCTTCACCAGCCAGTCTTTCAAAACTACAAGTCTAAGCTTTACTAAAACCTGATTTAAATACTGCTGATTTTTACTGTTGCTACAGTAGGAGGGAAAACATTCCCCTGCCAAGTCCAAAGCCAGGAGGGCAGCTCAGGCTTTTTTCTTTTTTTTTTTCCTGATCTGTTCAAGCAGTTCTTTTCCAGCTCCTGGCTGTTCTCAGGTGTGTTTGCAGCTTTCTCTAGCACTGGCTCCTGCTGTCTCCTGGAGAGGTTTGCTCAATGGCCATGACAAAGGGTTGTCTCCTTTCTTCCTTAGGCAAGTGCTGCTCCCACTCTCTGGGAATGCTGTTTGCACATTCCCAAGGAAATCTCTGCTCTGACCTTTGAGACACAGCTGTGCCATGCCAGATACTAACCACACAGGCACGTTCCTCAATGGCTAAGGGTGATCAGTTTAAAATAGCAAATACTGCCTATTTAAATACACTTGAAGCAAATCTAAGCTAAGACAAGTTAACTCCTGGGATTAGGACTGCCTGCACGGGGCAGTTTGCTTCAGTACACCTGGATTCATCAAGTGCTGTAACAACTGTGCTGGATGGGAGCACTAGTGTTACACATGAGGCAGTGTAGTTTGGAAATCTGAGGAGGAAAATTCCTGTTCAGTTCACATTGCAGAGCTGGTGACCAGCCTGAGAGTCTTGGTGAGGCTGGTCACAATAGAAAGTTTCTAAAACCTAATAGGTATAAACCTCTCTGAGGTTCTTTCTTGCCATCCTTGTGTGAGTTTTCCAATGCATGAATAAAGTAAAATAAAAGCTCAGGTAAGTGGTATTTAAATTGAGTATGTATCAGCGTCTAAATGGAAAAATATGCCATGGTTTTGCAATTATCCCAAAGCAAACAGTATGATCTGAGGAAAAATGAAAAGAAATACTGTCAAACTAAAGTCTTAACAAACACCCTTTTGGTAATCATTCAAAAGCCTACATTCTGCTTGGTAGGAGTTATACCTAGAAAGGAAAATAAAAAAAACCAAACCATCAGTAGGTCTGTAATGTCGGTTTAAACAAATTTGAAGGTACAGACAGTAAAATGCTGGAGTCATTATGGATTGTTACTGCTTCAAAAATGGCTTTGGCCAAAACAGAAGGAGTTTAAGCCCAAGTGTCTGGGTCAGGAGGTAACATGACATTCAGTTTGTTTGGCTGGTCTCTCAAATGTGGTGACATCCAGAAGGGACAGCTCTGGTGCTGCTCAAGTTTGGTTCAGCTCAAAGTGAGGAGTTTATAATCATGGGCATAGGAATAAGGTAGGGTTTTTTTTACTTTTAGGTCTAAATTTGAGCATTCTTGGTTGATACCATTAGCTATAAACCAATATTGTCATGTCCAGAGTATCCTTTTGCATTTACATTGTGAAATTGGCTGATAAGTCTGGAAATTGCAGTTCTACACTATTTTGTTCTGGAAAGCTCTACTGACTTTGCCCATGGTGTAAATGTGTAGTAGCCTATAGGTGCTTTATTGGTGCATTGCTGGAGGCATTGGAATCCCCCAGCACAAACTTCTGTCTTCTCACAAATTGTTGCCAATCTTGTCAAGGCCTTGCCTGGCAGTCTCAGTTCCAGTTACCTGGCACGTGGACAGAAACAGGCATTGAAACTTCTCCAGGCACATGAATGGCACATGAATGGATGAGCACAAAAGAAAGACCCAGGCAGGGTTCATTCAATCTTCATTCCCCTCCAAACCCAGGGGTTTAGGAATAAGGCACACCCTGGAGTTGACACTCGGCACAGAAACTGGAGAGAAACAGGGAACCTGACCCTGGCCAAGGAAGTGGTGGAGACACCCATCCCTGGAAGTTCAGCAAACAAGCAGATGTGACATTTGCTGATGTGGTTCAGTGGAAGTCTTTTCCAACCTGAGTGATTCTGTGATTCTGTGACTCCAGGAGTTTGGCACTACTTTCTTCAGCCAGGTCATTATATAATGTGCAAAGATAGACACCCTAAATTATTGTTACGGCTTTCTTCCCATGGGTGAGCTGGTGTGAGCAACTGGATGGCAGAAACCTGAGCTGTAAAGCAATACAGGTTAAAAGTTTAGCTTTCCACCTTTATGATGGCAGGTTTCACTCTCTCACTGAGAATGCCTCATTTGTATTTACTTTTTAGGGTCATTATCTGTCCCACGAGAGTCTTTGTGAAGGTCCAAATTTCAAATAAACAGTACACTATAAGACAGGTATGTGTGGATAATTTTTGTTGTATTTGGCTAAAATATGGGCACTAAGCTCAATAGGTAAACATAAAAGTATGCCATTGAAAACAATGCATTCCCATTAGTGTTTGAATATGTGCCTAAACTCCGTGTACACTTTTACATGGTTATGTCATTTCCTGTGTAAAATGGGCTTGTTTATACAGCAGCCATATGAAAGATGCAGGAACCCGCTATGTGGGCTATTTGAAGCTTTCTTTAAGAAACATAAAAACCCCTTGACCCTTGTATAATAAAAGGTGTTAAAAGATACTGCTTTTATAACATCTTAGCCAAGACTAATAAGAATGTACAAAGCAAACAATATTTTTTTTTTTTACTCCATAGTCCTGGTCAATCATGTTATTTTATGGATTTACTATTGCTGTTGGGTAGTAAAATGATATTTAAAAATAAAATTGCAGGAGACTTCATTGCTTCTCAACAAATCCAACAAACAATAATCTTAAGATTTTTTTGAAAAACAGTAAATACAGAGCAGTAAATGCACTTTGCTGAGTACTCAGAATAGCCCATTTATTCTGTCATTCCGAGTTCACTGATGTCCCTGTTTGCCTGGTTGTTTTTTTTCAGAACTAGTTTCAACTTTCTGCAGAGATTTGGCCAGCTGAAGTAATGCAAATGGATTCAGTTTCCCCTGATGTCATTTTGAAGGGCACAGCTGTCAAGAAAAAATGACTCAGTCAACAATAACAGTGATTAATTGGCTGACCCTCTGCTAGGGGACAGAAAATGTTCTTTTCACTGTTTTTTTCTCTTAGAATCTATTTGATATAATATCTTAAGCCATAATTTGCCATCCAGGAATCCAGGCTGAGCAGCCTCTGCCCATCATACTGCCAGAGAAATGTTATTAAACTAATTAAATGGAACTAAAATGAAGGAATTGCTTCTGCACATCCAGTTTCCATCTGCCTGTTTTTACACAATGCCATTGACTGTGGCATAAAGTCAGAAATAAGGCTTTAACTGCTAAAACCAGAGACATTTCAGGTTGCTCATACAAATGCCTTCAAAACATTAATCCTTCTCCAGAAATTTTAGAAGAGAAGCACAACTTGGGTCCTCCCCATGCTGAGAGAAGGGGACGGATACCTTCCCCACAGCTCTCTTTTCTGCAAAGGTGAAACAAGGCTCATAAACTTCAGATGGCAAAGAAGTCATTAACTCCAGGGCTGGTGATCAGGTTACAGGAACCCAGCTAGGGAGGGTTTAAGGGCTAAAGGCAGCGAGGGGAGAAGCAGGAGGAGGTGCTCCAAGGGAGGGTGGCGGGGGGAGAGGACCTGGGGACAAGTGGCTCTCGGGGGGACACAGCAGGGGCTGAGTCTGGGTGAAAGACTGAATATTAAGGTGGAGCAAACACAGGAGGAACTGCAGAGTGGATGCACCTCCACCTGTACAGGAGCTGGGTGGGTGGCAGGGCTGCTGGGCAAACTGACACATCCAGGTGACAAACACCGGGACAAGAGGATGCAGACTCAAGGTGTGCCAGGGGGGGCTCAGGTTGGCCATCAGGAAGAATTTCTTCACAGAAAGAGTGGTCAAGCATTGGCAGGGGCTGCCCAGGGAGGTGGTGGAGTCACCATCCCCGGAACTGTTGAAGAAACATCTGGAGGTGACACTCAGTGCTATGGTCTAGTTGACAAGGCAGGGATCGGTCGAAAGTTGGACTCAATGATCTCAGAGGTCTTTTCCAACCCAAATGATTCTATGATTCTCTCTATGTGCCTACCAGGTAAAAAACCTCTTATTCTGAGGGCTTGGTGAAAGTAATTCTTTCTTAGCATTTTCTCCTCCCCCCCATGCTGGTGGCTTCCAGGGCTTTCCTGAGAGCTCCAGGCCAGAAGCTGCTGCAGGCTTAGAGCAAGAGGGGCTGGATCATGGAATCACACAATCATTAAGGTCGGGAAAAGACATCCAAGATCATGGAGTCCAACCCCTAACCCAACGTTGCCAGGTTTACCACTAACCCATGTCCCCAGGTGCCACATCCACACATTTCTGAGCACCTCCAGGGATGGTGACCCCACCACTGCCATGGGCAGCCTGTTCAATGACTGACCATCTCTCCTATGAAAAACTGACCTCAGTATCCAACCTAAACCTCCCTTGGCATAACTTGAGGATGTTTTCTCTTGTCCTGTCACTTATTACATGGGTGAAGAGACCAACCTCCACCTGGCTACAATTTCCTTCCCTCCTGAGTCTCCTTTTCTCCAGGCTGAACCCACCCAGCTCTCTCAGCTTTTTGTCATCACACCTGGGCTCCAGACCCTTCCCCAGCTTCTCTGGACATGCTCCAGCCCCTCAATGTCTTTTTTGCCATGAGGGATCCAGAACTAGTCCCAGGATTTGGGGTGAAGCCTCACCAGTGCCGAGGGATGATCCCTGCCCTGGTCCTGCTGGCTGCACCTTTGCTGGTACAATACTTCAAAAGCTCAGCAGAGGCAAATAACTTCTGACAGAGGCATTGAACAGATAGAACTTTCCCACAACACTGACTGTGGCCATTTGTGCTCTGGTGGGAGTTCAAACTCACAGGGGTTTAGAAACCTGAGTCTGGAGAACGGGAGACTTTCATTTATGAGACCTCAGGTGGATGACAGATGTCATAGCTGGGCCCCAGGCACAAGCAGTCTGTCTTCTCCTGGGGTTAAAGGTAGCTCTGGACTTTACAAAGTGCTTAACCTTGGCATTTTTGTGCTTTTCTCAGCAGCCCTTGTCTCCAGCAGCTGATTCAGAGCACTGAAGTGAGCAGTGCGAGGGCAGAGCAGGCCCTGGGACAGTGAGCTGAAGCCTCTGTGCCAGGCAGGAGCTGGTGAGGGACACCAGGCATAGTGTCCCACAGTGTCCCCCTGGCTGGGGACAGGGGCTGGGGTTTGGGTCCCTCTGTCCTGCTGGGATGCAGCTGCAGGCACGAGAGGATCACACTGTGCAGGAGAAAAAGGAGTGGAGAGGCTCCTGTTAAACACAAGAGTCCCTGGGTTTGCTGGGAGGTTTTTTAATTGCCAAGGTGATGAGAGCTTGGGCCCAGTTCCTTTTCCCTGCTGCATTTCTGCCTGCCTGGAGGCATCAGGAGGGGGAACTTACTGGGAAAGTCACATTCCTGCCTGTGCCCCACAAGCATGAAGCTGGACAGACTGCAGACAAGGGCTGAGACAGACACCTACCCCTGTAGACCCCTGGGGAATAGCTGATATGACCTCGAGGAAGGACGTAAAGTACATGCTTCCACATCTGACTGATTATTTTACTTCCTGTGTTGTTAGTAAACAGCTGGTTCAGCAGCCTGGTGGGGCAGGAGCATTTATGAAGAGCTGATTAATCAGAGATGGGCAACAAACACTGAGTGTGAGGAAGGACAGAGGAGAAAAAGAAAGGACTTGAGCAACTGGCAGGAGCATAATAATATTTGATCAGTATGATCCAGAAAATATAAGATGGAATCTTCCAGTGGCACAGAAACTTTAAACACAAATTGATTCTTTGGAATTCTAGAAAAACAACCTGGTCTTTATCTCAAAACACAGTGGGGCTATCTGTCTCTCAAAACATTATATTTATGGTAAGAGAAAAAGCCATAAGGAATAATTCCCTTCTTGCAACAGTAATTAAATATTCCCCATGCCAGTAAGATAAGAAAGTGATGAGGAGCATGTGCTGGCATTGTCAGAGTTTTAAAACATTTCACCTGCACCAGTAAGCCTACTGATTTTTAATAAATCTTGGGATTTTGGGGAAATTCCAGAGGTTTGGAAGTCTCAAGAGAAAAGGAACTTAATTCAGTACTTTAAAGGGTGACTGTTCTGAACTGGCAGTCATAATCAAATTATTGGGCTGTTGATTCTGACTGAATCTAAAAATGTTGTTGAAGAATAGCAATTTAATTTGCAGGTGAAAAGGGCAAGAAGAACAATGAGGATCATTTGACCTGATGAACTCTACCTACTCCAGGTAAAAAATTTTATTTCTGAGTCCCTGAAGTGTCAGGTCAGGTCAGTTTTTACAGCAATCAGGGAAGGAAATACAACTTGAGGAATGACTGAGAGGGAAATAAAGAATAAAGGAGAAGACAATATGCAGGCACTGCACACAACTCTGAAATACTTTGGGATACAGAAGAGCGGGAGAAGGGCAGTAAGAAGGCCAGGAAGGATGGAACAGCTTCTGAGAGAGAAGTAATGAGACTGGAGCCCTTTAGTGAAAAGTGTCTGGGGCAAGAAGGAAGAGTGGTGAGGACTGAGAATGTGAACTGGGAGCAAGTTTTCTCCCAAACAAGAACCACAATACCAAATGAGAGTGGCTCAGGACAGGCTTGAAGCAAGCAGAGAGACACTGATTCCCTCAGGGTTGCCCAGCTGCAGAAGTCCTAAGCACAGCCTGGTTGGGATGCTAAATTTTGAATATGTTTGAAAAAAAAATAAAAGGAAGAAAAATCCATGAAAAGTTGATGACCATCAGTCCCTGGGACTTTCTGAGCCCCTGGCAGCTGGAAGTTCAAAAGCTCTGCCAAGAAAACCTTGCTGCACATTTGTCCTGTCTTTTTTTTCTTTGTAGGGATCTGCTGTTCCCTATAGAAGATGAGCTCCTTGGATCCTGGTCTAACTTGGTAAAACCATTCTTCCACAGGAAGCCCAAAACTCAGAGTAAACTGGTAAATTGGGACATGGTGGCTCAAACCAGTGGGACTTACAGGGGCTGGCCACTGTCCTTCAGAGGAGCATGGCTGTCTCATTGGTGCCTCTTTTCCCATCTATTTTTTAAAGACTCTATATTTAGAGTTCCGTGGAATTAAATGACGCTATGTAATAGCTGGGGATTACATCTTTGGAAAGAGAGACCCAGGATTGATTTAAAGACCGAAAGTTTTAAAAAGCTCACCACATTCAGCTCTAAGCTAATTCTGGGAATATTAGCACTTCATTTTTTAATAAGCAGCTATTTCTACTTACTGTCCAGTTTCCACTTTGAATTACTGAATTGGCTTCTTTGTCTGCTGTATGAATAAACTTACTCCCATGGGCATTGTTCTACCTGTGCAGACTGTGATGAATGTTTTTCTCTTATTTTCTGTGGAAGAGGTCGATCAACTTTGTTCTGCTTCTGCTATGCACCTTTGTTACCAGATTTTTTTCTTCTTGGGTTTTTTCCTTTAGGCTCTCACTTCTCCAAATACTTTTAGTATGTAAACACCAGAACTCATTTAATGTTGCAGTAACAGTCTCATCAACGCCACAGAGGCACTACTACCTTTCTACTTTTACTGGATTTTGACCTTTACAGTCTGGGGATCAGCTTTCCCTCTCAGTTCCAGCATCACGTTAGGAGTTCAGAATCAGCCTTCTACTATGACCAACCCTGCTTTTCCATAATCACTGCTTTCTAATGAAAAGCTTTCCATTTTATAAGTTCTTGCCTCAGAGTTGAAAATCCTTGTTTACAGCTGAGTTAAAAACCAGTTCAGTGCCACTAAAAAGTCTCTGCTTGACATGATTTATGTAATTCCTGTTATTCATTATTAAGTAAAAGTTACTTTGCTTTTTAGGGTGAGGTGAAGGTGGGGCCTCATGAGCCCTGGCAGTGCCAGGCTCCAGAGCAGAGCTCAAGGTCCCAGACTGGTGGTTTGCCACCATCCCATGCCTCCTGGAGGAGAAAGCTCCTCAAGAAGTCGTAGAAGAGGGATGCAGGCAGCAATCTGGAATTCTGGAATTGTGGGGTGCTGGGCTCCAAGGGCTGGGCAGGGGACTGACCAACCTTCTGCTGCTCGCACACATTCACTAAAACCCTTTGTCCCAGGACATTCTCCAGACAACCCAAGGATGTGAAAATCAAGATGTGCTCTCTTTGGCATGGATTTGAAGTTGGCTTGAAAGCTGCTCTGGAGCTGCCTGGCTCCTACACATTTTGTTCTGCTGTCAGCCCTGGGAATCACACGCTCTCAGATCGCTGGGGGAGGTTTGCACCTCTTGCTGTGAGTCCATAGGGCACCTCTGTAACCTGCTTGTAATCTGCTTGTAACCTGCTTGTAGCCACTTCTCCTGGCAGAGGGCACATGCCATGCCAGAGTTCTCACAATGCCATGCTCCCCCAGCCCGGTGCCAGCTGTCTTGAGGAGGTTTAAGCTCTGGACACTGGGTGGTAGGTTTGTTTTTGTTTTCCCAGTGGTGCCCAGTGCAGCCAGTACAGACACCCCAGAGCAGCATTTGCTCCCCTGGCCCAGGAGGAGCTGTTCAGGCACCCCAAGGGCTCCTGGGCTGCTCTGGCTCGCCAGCCTCCAAGAAGCTGTAGGAGTTCACTGCTGGACACAGCCCCTCTAATGAGTCTGGGCCTTTTCCTTGTTTTTCTGGGATACAGGCAGCATGCTGGCACTGCACGAGCCATCCTGTAACTCAGTCCCTCAAGATTCTTTGCAGCAGCAGGAGCCTCTCCCTGCCACTGCATGCCCTATTCACAGCATGGGGCTCTTGTTGGGAGCCATGTGAAGGGAGGGAAGAAGGAATGACTGCGGGAAGGTGGTGGGGTGAGGGATGGTGGGGACATTTCTCAGTTAGAATTGCTCAGTCTTTGCTAGGAAGGACTGACAGTCTCTGGTAGATTATCCCGGATAGCCAGACCTTGCCCCGTATTATATGGTTTTCATCACAAACATAAAAGTACTTGGTATAAAACAGAAGGTCAGGAAGGTTTAAGACATGGTATATGAGAAAACATTTTCCAGATTTCAGCTTCCTCCAAGGTAATATGCAAGTGTAATTAAAACAGAACCTGGAAATATAGAGTACAGTACCCTATTGAAAGTGTGTTGTATGAGCTGAACTCCCTTCATTGATAGTTTTCCAAAACACACAGCTGCAATAATCTTTATCCAGGAGAAGGGAATAAATTAAGTCTGAACACCTCTGCATATAGTACAGTACAGTGTATAGCCCTGCACCCCATATAACCTCGGAGAGGTAATGGAAAGCCGAAGGAGGCGCAAGTGGAAAACCTCTCTGACCAGCAAACACTTTCTTCTTCTGAAAGCAGACAGATGGGAAGAAAAGCTCATGAAACAGAGGCAGCTTAAGTACTGGGATGTCTCATTTCTGCTCAAGTCGTTGAGGCTCTGCAGTGGCAGGGTGCCAAAGCACACTCCAGATTTGACAGGTGGGGAGGGGAACGTCCTGGGCTTGCCCAGCAAACAGGGACTATTGATGGCTGGCTAACGTGAACAAATAGGAGTTTATCATATTTAACAGTAGCAGCTGCCATTAGGATATAAAAGCCTGGAAAAAGTAACCAGGCCCTATTTCTACTCCTCCTGAACAGTTCAGCCATGGAGTTCAGGTTGTGCTTGCCAGGCTTCACCAAACTCAGCGAGGTGCAGCACTGAGCAGCCTGCTCTGCTTCATGTCTGCTTTTCCTCCTGCAGCACTGGTGCAGAAGAAGGGTAACTCCCTTCTGGAGACCAGAGCAAGGACTGCTGTGCACCTCTAGCCAAGGAATTCCAGATCAGGGAATTGATCTCCATACTTGCCAAACCTTTTAAAGTCCAGAGTGAATTGTAAGCATTGTATTTTTATTGAAAAATGCATCTTTATTTCTTACTTTTATATAGCATTTTTCCTGAGAAATGGAAATAGAAAAATGTATGCACACTGACACCCCAAACTGAGTTTTATGGGGAGAACTAATCACCTTTATGTTGCTAAAATATAATTTTCTCCCATTAAAAGTCCTTTATCAGCTTGTAACATATTCCTAAGGGTGGACTTGGCCTCAAAGCACTCAGATTTACTCCATATGAAAAGGAGAAAAATTTTGCAAGAGCGAAGTATGACAAATCTGTTTATGAACTACCAGTTCAAGCTTAGAAAAGCCCTTTTCCTTCAGCAACAGCCAGAGACAGGAATCCAGTGAACCCGGGTTTCCCCTGTGGTCAGGCCCCTCACCACTCTGCTGGAACTCAGAGTTCTGCTAAGAGCAGAGCAGACACATCCAGGAAAGCTCTGGAAGAAGTCAATCCACAAATACCAGTGCTCCAAGGTGTATGTTATCACTGATCTGCACTTCCAGTCCTGAAGGAGTGCATGAGACAGGAGGCAGTGCCAGGTGGGATGTACAGAATAGCCCCTTCAGGACCTGGAGCACCAGGAACGACGCTCACGTAGCTGTGGGGCCAGCTGGCACTCCTGCACTATTGGCACAGAACCAGAATTAATAAGATCTGCTGGACTTGAACTGAATGTTTTCTATTGGGTTTCTCTTTATCATGATCTCCAGAGTGTCCTGGAATACCCATATGGACTATTTTCCTTCTTGTTAGCAAGAATGTCCCAGCTCTGCTTGTCCCAGGCAACATGGACAGTTCCTCTTTCCTCACATGACCATGAGAGTCCTTTGACTTTACTTCTGCAGAAGCAGGAGCAGGTGGTAAAGAAGGAAAATTAATACAATTTAAAATCTTTACTTAGACAGGAATTTCAGAATGAGCTGAGGAAAGACTGAAGTTGAAAGATTTGTACTTCTGCCCTGATCTAAAGCTCTGTTTGTTTTTCAGGAGGAGGGAGCTCCACACAGCAAATGTTGGGCTAACAATTACCTTATCCACTTGACTTTTATTCTTCATGTGTTCAAGAAGAGAAAAATACAAGATGCTGTTACAGGACTTTATTTCAAGATGGTCAGTTAACCTGCATATTTAACATTTTAAAATATAAAAGCACAGGCCTGCATAAAAATGATCAGTCTGCTTTTCTGTGTGAAAACAGGAAGAGCATGTGCTATGTTAACATTCAAAAGAAAATTATGTGCTGATGGGGAATGAGGAGGACAGGAAGATCAAATATTTAAATGTCTTCCTTTAAAAGTTATTTATCATTCCTTGCTAATTTGGACAAAAGGAAAGAGAGTTGTAGTAATGACCACTGAACTAGCGTAGGAGAGGTTAAAGAGAAGACAGGGTTGAGACCAAATCAGGAGGCCCATTAAATATAATGCATTAATAAATGAATTATTATAATAATAATAATAACAAATTATATAATTCATTATATACATTAAACATCATGATATCCTTTCTGATCTTTCTTTCCTCGTCAGCCACATGAGCCCCTGAGGCAATTGTTGATGTTCCCCAACATCTTGCAGAAAACATATAACACCAAGTTTCTCAGTCTATTTAGTGGCCTCAGGTGACAATCTCCCAGGAAGAGGGAATGTTCCACATGGAAGATTCATTATCTCAGATGTAAGACCCACACAGCTGTGGAGCTGCCTGCTGAGCAGAGCTGAGTGGAGGAGCTTGAGGACAGCAAAAATGTGTGCAAAGGAGAATAAATTGCCAGTGCTCTGACTGAGGGAATCCCTTCAGAACTGAAACTAAAATTGAAACTCAGGTCCACAAAAAGTCTTCTGGGTTCATGTCCCATCAGAGGCTGTACTGTTCCCTCAGGGAGCTGTGTTCAGACAGACTGAGAGGGAAAGGGCTTGGTGCTACATGGAGCAGTGACAGGCAGAGGAATCTTAGGTGGGACAGTAACTTTCTCCAACTGAAGTGTGTCAGAATCTTTCTGTGCATCATTAGGTAGGACTAACACAAACCCAGGTAAGTGTCAATATTTATCAGACACAGCTCTGGGTTGGAAAGTGTCCACTGTAGTGGACAGACCATGTCACATCACTGAGAGACACTGCTGGTGGCAAGAGCCTTTTCTCTGCATGACTACACACTTTAGGGCCTCTTGAGCATTGTCATTTTTAATGGCTCTAACTCATTAATGGTAAAGAGGGTTCAGAAAAGTGTAATCACTCCTCTCCAGTGCCTTCCCACACAAAATTTGTTGTTAACAATGGTATTTAATATTGGTTTAAGTGTAATGCATGAAGGGCAGCTAAGCAAACACGAAACAACAAAAGCAGCTTTAACCTTCCTGCCTGGAATTCACTGCAGGGACAAGAACAAAATGAAATGTAGCATTTCGCCAACAGAGATCCCACAGCCCCCTGCATTGTTCAACATCCTGCCTCGTGTCAGAACAACTTGCTCACTAAACAACTTGTCAGACACAGTTAAACCCCTTTCAGCAGATAGCTGTGGGGAGGCAGAACATCTCGGGAAAGACCAGCTGCAAGCACAGGGACCTGGGATGCCTGTGGATAAGAACTCCAGACAGGTGATTCCATTGGCCCCCTGAGGCCTGATATTTAAGAACATATGAAAGATTTCTAAGGACTACTGTGAAGTTTCAGGGCCATTTAAAGCAGCTGCTACTGCCCTCCTGAGAAGCTGACATCCCAGTTAACGTGCTGGGAAAGAGAGGAGGAGAATGTTATAGTTCCCTAAGCCCTCCGAGCCAGCACTGCCGCCGGCCGCGCAGCCTCGCTGCCTGCCCCAGCTGCGGCTGCTGCTCACATCTGCACCAGCACTGGCGTTTGTGAGGTGATGTGGATGTGATCCAGATTCAGCCTAACCTGGCAAAACAAGCCAGCTCGCCTCAGCCCGTTGGGTCACTGCTCAGGCTCACTCTGTGGCCTCGTGAAAGCAGCAGCCAGGAGCAGGGAACGCGGGACAGGGACAGGCAGGATGGCTCCTGGCAGGGAATATGCAGCAGGGACAGGGGGGATGGCTCCTGGCAGGGAACATGCAGCAGGGACAGGTGGGATGGCTCCTGGCAGGGAATATGGGACAGGGGGGATGCCTCCTGGCAGGGAACACGGGACAGGGACAGGCGGGATGGCTCCTGGCAGGGAATATGCAGCAGGGACAGGCGGGATGATTCCTGGGAGGGAACACAGGACAGGGACGGGGGGATGGTGCCCGGCAGGGAATATGCAGCAGGGACAGGCGGGATGATTCCTGGGAGGGAACACAGGACAGGGACGGGGGGATGGTGCCCGGCAGGGAATATGCAGCAGGGACAGGCGGGATGGCTCCTGGCAGGGAACACGGACAGGGACAGGCGGGATGGCTCCTGGCAGGGAATATGCAGCAGAGACAGGCAGGATGGCTCCTGTTTGCTCTGGGGGACTCTGGGTGAGGGACTCTGCCATGTTTTCCTGGTGACACGAGTGCAGGCTCACACTGATTCTTGGGGCAGCCAGCATGGCCTCACCAACTTCAGCCACGGGAGCTACTGCTGCTTCCATGCTGCTGTCCCTGCTGCCCCGGGGCAGAGCCACTGTCCCCCAGGACATGCTGACAGCAGTGGGCAGGCATGGATCTGCCACCTCTGCCCCTTCCAAACCAAACCCCAGCATAGACCTGGAGCCTCCTATGCTGCTGCAAAAATGTGGAATGTGTCAAGATTGTATTAAGTCAGGATGTTCTTTGGTGTAAAGTCTTTGTATGCTTTCAAGCCTAATGATCAAGAAAGGAAACCCCATCAGTGGAACAGGGAGCAGGAGCATCCCCTACCCATGGACATCCTGTAACTAACAAGCTTTAAGGACACAGTAAATCAAGATGTTGATATATGTCTATGTCTACATTGCTAACCTGGCAAAATACTCAAGGTCCATGTATCCCATAGGTGAACCATGTTCATTGTAATACCTACACCATGCCTACGGGTCAAAAAGGCTCCTGGGTTATGTAACTGTATGGAAACTATGAACTGATCCTAATGGAAAGTTCCTAATTCTGAATTTCTGATTCTAAAAAATTTGTGATGCAAATTCTGCTAGGGCATGCTAGATTTGTTGGTTATCACCAAGCTCCCAGGCTTGCACAACTCTGAAATAAATAATCTTGCTGACCTTCATTTCCATTGGGCAGATGATCATATGCAGCACCAAGAACAGGAGTAGGTGCTTCCTTTCTCAAGGAAAGGTGGTGTCATTTAGATGCAGATCCCAGTTTGGCATCAGGAACTCAGCTCCAAGGCTGAACATGCCCAGGGATTGCTACAACACAACAGGCTCCAAGAAAGAAAGGCCTTGCTGGCTTCTCCTCCTATTGGGCAGCCCCACCTGGAACACTGGGGCTACTGGCTCTCATTCCCATGGAAAAGCACAGTCATTTCCATTCAGGGTTCCATCACCAAAATTTATGATACCACCTCCAATACTGAATACATCCAAAGATTTTTCACACACAAAAGGCGCCAAGACAGAAAAGTCTTGCTGGCCTTTTCCAGCACTAGGCAGATGATTACCTGTAGCACCAACAGGACGAACAGGTATTGCCCTTCCCCAGGAAAGGTGCTTTGATTCACTTTCTGGACCGGACCTCTGCAATTTGGTTGCAAAATTTGCTCCAAAACTGAATAGATCCGGGGATTGCTCCTACACAAGATGTGAGAGGTCAGAAAGCTTTTGCTAGGCTTTACTGTTGAGAAATAAATCTGGTCCAGGTAACTTGGCCTGGAAACTGCAGATTGAAATGTGGATTGAGCTCTGGGTGGGAGCCATGAGCTGCCAGCCTCTGGTTAACAAAGGCCACAAAGACAGGTCCAGGTGACGACCTGAGAAACAGCAGGAGCCAAGGAAGTGGATGGACACAGAGAGGGGGACAGGAGCCAGAGAGCCACGAGGAAGAGCTGAGACTTTGCTGTGCTCAGACTGTGAAGGTGTAACAGCCCAGGGAGTCAAGGTCCCTCCCTGGAGGCACCGGCTCGAGCTTTCTGTGTTCCTGCGCCACAAATAAATTGTTTTGTGGAATGAGACACGTGAGACTCTGCTGTGGGAAACCTGGTCTGGCTGTGTGAGAGTGGGGAATGCAGGGACATCCTTCGGCTCATTTGAGCCTCCCATTGTGGAGGGGCTTCGGTTATAGCAGGGAATCTGTCTGACCTTTGGCAGTGTGACTGCCAGGGCGTTTCACAATGGGAAGCTTCCTTAACATTTTACCTCCCGTGGGTAGCTTATAACCTGCGCTTTAAATACCAGGGAAAGGCGCTCTCCTTCCCATGGAAACACAACTACATAATTACTGTCTCGAGCGTGCCATTATCGGTTTGTTTCACGCCGGGGAACGCTCCCGATCACTGCCAGCCGCCCGCCCGGCGCTTCCCGCGGAAGGGGCCGGGCCGCGCCGGCGGAAGCGGCGCCGGGGACTCATGGCGGCGCTGGCGCGGGCCCTGGTGAGCAAAGGGAGGAGGGAGGGGAGGAAGGAGGGGACAGAGCTCTGGTGCTGAGGGGGCGAGCGGCCTGCGGAGCCGGGGATGTCCCCGCGCCGCCCCTGTGGCGGCCTCCCCCCGCAGGGTGTCAGCGGGGGCTGCTCCCGCTTCCCGCCCTATGGCCTCGCACCCGATGTCTGGTGAAGCAGCCGGGCGAGCTTTTCCTATGGAGTTTGTGTTTGCTGAAGGGTTAGTGAGGGGCTGGAGCGTGTTTAGGGAAGGGAACGGAGCTGAGGAAGGGGCTGGAGCACCAGGAGTGGCTGAGGGAGCTGGGCGGGCTCTGCCTGCAGAAAAGGAGGCTCAGGGGGCACCTTCTGGTTCTGCACAAATTCCCTGACTGGAAGGAATACACAGGAGGGGGTCGGGAACAAGGATGAGAGGAAACAGCTTCAAATTGTGCCAGAGGAGGTTCAGCTGAGACATCAGGAGGAATTTCTTCACTGAAAGGGTGGTCAGGCACTGGAAAGGGCTGCCCAGGCAGGTGGTGGAGTGACCATCCCTGGAGGTGTTTAAGGGACTCTGTGCCATGGTCTAGTTGGCATGATGGTGTTGCGGTCGTAGGTTGAACTCGGTGATCTCAGAGGTCTTTTCCAAGTTAATTGATCCTGTGTTCCTGTTGTGTAAGGATTTGGGCTCCTGGTGGGAACTGGACACACATGCCCGCCAGTGGGCTCAGTGTGTGCCTTGAGGGGTGGGCATTGCCCTTATGGGGACTTCCCCTCTCACTCTGGAGCTGTTTGATAGCAAGGGTAGTGTAGAAATTCCCATTCTTGTGTACTGTTCAGGTACTGGCACCATCACTGGGCAGTGGTGGAGATACCATCCCTGGAAATATTCAGACTCCATGTGGATATGGCGCTTGGTGACATGGTTTAGTAATGGTTGGTCTTGATCACCTTAGAGGACTTTTCTAGCCCTAGTGGTTCTGTGATTCAGATTGGAAATGTTTGGGTTCCTGTGAAAGTGTGGGTTTCCAACCCCTCCACTCGTTTCTTCTTTCCCATTCATTTGTGTGCATTTTTTCTTTCTATTAGCCTTTAAAGCATCTGTGGCAGAGTTCCTCTCTTTAGCATTTTGTCTAGAACACGGAATTTTATACCAGAGTATGATCTCACATCACCACACAAGGTAGCCAGTGCTGCTAGGTGGGGACTGATGTCCCAGGAACAGGAAAGGCCTTTAGTATAGGGGCAATATCCACTTATGAAATCAGTGCCCCAGGTGCTCTGAGCCGGTGGCTCAGGGTGTGGTTTCCCCAGGCATGCTGAGCCCTGCCCTTTCCAGGCTCAGGGTGAGAGCAGCCATGCACAAACCTGCCGAGAGCAGCTCAAATGCAGCGACCTCGAGTTCCTGCTTTCTCCTCCCACCCCTGCCCTTTCTCTGTGCTTTCTCCTTGCTCTCTTGCCTGCCTTTTTCTTGGCCCCATGATCCAAGTGCTGGAGCAGCAGAACAGTGACAACAGGTTGTGCAGTTGGAAAACATTAAAGAGGCAATGGTCAGCCAGGGGGGAGCTGGGCAGGGAGGGCAGTAGGGGAGCAGGGAGGCACCAGGAGGGCTCAGCTGTCTGTGGAGCCTCACCCCCAGGGCAGGGATTGCAATGAAAGCTGCTTCTGAAGGGGAAGGAAGAATTTGCCTCCTGGGCTTACCTGTCCCTGGGCAGCTCCTCAGCCAGCTGCTGCTGGCATTCATGTGGCTAAGCAAGCTGATTTGGTTTTTCAGCCAGACCAGAAAGGTTTCTCTTTGGAGAGGAGATGATGTAGTTATCTGCCATTTTTGTGAGCTGAAGTATGCTCAGCTTCAGCTCAAGAGATGCTCATCCCTGGCATTTCTCAGCACATGTTTCTGCATTAGAATTCAGTAATTTCCTAATTGTATGAAAATGAGTCTTAAAACTTTCTGTCTTTCTTCCTTTTACTGGAAATAAGGAAAATTTGTTTTTTGTCTGACTTTGAGCTCCTGCTGTATGATACAGCCCTGACATTTCAGCTCTGCTCCTTAATGCTGGCATTATGATAAATCTGGCTTTTGCCCAAGATACCTTGATAAATAGCTTGCCTGCTACCTTAGACTTTCCAAAAGGTTGCCAAGAGGATTTAGAAGACTAGTGATATTCTTTCATCTCTGTCTTGACAAGGCAGCTGTCTGCAGACCATTCCTGAGTAATACTGTTCAGTTTAGGCTTGATACATTTTCTTTCAGCCCAGGGGGGAAGCAAAAGAAGCACTTGCAATTTGAAAGGAAGGCTGTGTTCTGCAGAGTGATGCTGGCTTAGAGAAAATTCCTTAGCTCCTCATATTCCCTGCTATCTCCTGGTGTCTGTTTTCTTTATTACTGGATTGTTTATTACATCTCAGCTTTTTGGTGTGCTTATGCTTTTTTTTGTTTGTTTTGTTTTCATATGTCTCTGTCCAGTTTTGTTGCATTTGTGCTTTTCAGCAGTTCCTAACCTCAGTATGTTCAAGCTCTAAGCCGTAACCTGGGCATGTTAGTGAGAAAAAGCCTCAAAAAAACTGTGTCAGATCCTTGGATCTTGTAGTAATTGTTCGCCAAAAAAAAAAAAAAACAAAACTTCTTTTTCAATTAAGTGTTTATTAAACTGTTTGGGTCAGAACACTAGGTTGTCTCAAGAAGTATTTTGTGGGACTCAGCTGAAATGGTTTTTTGGAGAGAAATGTGTCATTTTCATCATTTCACTTGCTGATGGTGATGTTAGGTGCAAAGATCAGAAGGTGGAGAAGCAGTGGACACTCACCATGTTTGGCATGGCACAGCATCTCTCCCTGGCAGTTCCCTTGATGGATTCAAGGTGCAGCTCTGCAGTTGAGGGGCAGCGGTGACAGTGCAGGGCACAGGAGGGGTGTCCGGTTTTGGGCTGTTTGGATGGCCTGGAAAGGCCCGGGGTGGCCTTGGTGCAGCCCGCGTTTCAAAGGACGAGAAGAGGCTTCAGTTCTTTTCTCGGTCTCGGTGTTTATTAATTGTTTATCTAAAAGATTTTCTTTCGGCCCGACAGAGCTCTGCTCAGCAGTCAGCCATGAGCACACTCCCCTGCCCTCCGGACAGTCACCTATCTTTATACCCAAAGTTACGTGTACAATATTTATCATTTTTCCCCAATACCTTTCACCCTTATTGCCTGGTGCACTTTTAGTAATGACCAATCCCAAAGTGCCACCATCACCACAGAAGATGGAGGAGAAGAAGAAGAAGGACAGGACACGCCCCAATTCCTCCATCTTACTTCTCTAAACCCCCCTGTACAGAAATCCTAAACCCTGTGTTTCCCTCTCTAATTAACCAATCCCTTCACCATTCACTCCGGTGAAACCCTCCTGTCCTCATACAGGTGTCGTCTCCTGTGTAGGATCAAAGTCCAGCCACCAGACACTTCTGGAACATTCCAGGACTCCCGAGCCCCCCAAGGGTGCTCTCGGTGACTCGGCACCTCAGTCCTGAGGTGCTGAGATCCCACAGAGGGGGACAGGAACTTGGGGTGCTTTGTGTTGGTCCCTCTGGTCTCTGGGCAGATCTGCTGCTCCCGTGGTTGTCCTTTCACTGAGCACCCCCAGGGACAGCCTGACTGCCCACCCCTCCAGATGTTCATACAGACTGATAAGATTTCCCTGAAGTCTTCTCTGCTCATACATTGCATGCTTCAGTCTCTTAATCATCTTTGTGGCCAACCAAAGATGAAGCTATTTTTATTAGAAAATGGCATCTCCATACATTATTTCCACTGTTGATGTAGTGTATGTGTGAAGGAGGCAAATATTGTACTAACTTAAATGTTGCAGAAGGTGAAAGGTGCAAAGAAGGTGCAGGCAAAAAAAGCTCTACCCCTTCTTTGTATTGCTGACATTTTCAGGACAGAAAATAATGATCTTCACTAAAATTTATGGGGACAATATACTTTTGGAATACGAAAATTCTTAGCTGTGCCTGAGTAAAGTAAGAGAAAGATGCATAAAAGCTGAGTTGGATGAGGGCTTTTTAGAGCTTATTCAGTCAATTGAAGAATGCTTCTTAAGCATTTGAATTTATTGTATAGACAGAGTAGTTGTGGTGTGGTTTTATGATGTAGACAGCCCACCATTTCCTTCCATTCATCTGTTTCTGCCATCAGACTTGGGTTGGATACTTGTACTGGAAGGCAAAATATTTTCATAATCAAAATTTATACTCTTGTCAAGCACAAATTGGGAGTTGAATCTGAGGATTGTTAGAATCCTGGAGTATGCTGTGCTGGAAGGGACCCACAAGGATCATTGAGTCCCATGCCCAGCCCTGCACAGACACCCCAGCAATCCCCCCTGTGCCTGGCAGAGCTGTCCCAACACTCCTGGAGCTCTGGCAGCCTCGGGGCCTTGCCCATTCATTCCCTGGGGAGCCTGGGCAGTGCCAGCACCCTCTGGGGAAGAGCCTTTCCCTGATACCCAACCCAAACCCTTCCCCTGCCCTCCTTACACAGCTGCATGTTGTTTTTGTCATATGAATTAATAAAACCTGTGAGAGCAGAGGGGCAGTTACTGTTTCTGCACATCTGTGTCCTTTCCCTCATTGCTCTCCTCGTTGCAGAGCTGCCAGGCTGGAGTGACCCAGTGGACAGCAGGGTGCTGGGGGTTGCTGCAGAGCCCTGCAGTCCCAGGCCCCTGGAGGTGGATGCTCTGCAGTGCTTTCCAGGTAAGACATCACTGCATGTTAAAGTGTCTGAAAAGTTGAATGATCTGAAATGACCAAGAAAAAGTAAGAGTTTTTCAATAAAGAGGCTTCCAGAAGTGATGTCTTCACTGTGTATTGTGGCAATACCAAAGCAACTCTAGAGCTCTCTGCTGCTACAAGAGTGAGCTCCCACTCTTGTTACATGTCCAGATGTGTCTTTTAATAGATCCACATGATCTGTCATGAGAAGATTAAATGCAGAAGTCCAAATGGAGGTGTTACTTTTCCAAACGAGCTATTACAAGCCAGTCATGTTTGCATGCTGCTTCCAGCATTTTATTTTAGAGAACACTTTATTTTATAGGGCATCTCCACTGTACAGTGCCCTTGGACTTCCCAGTATGATGGATGCTTACCTGGCACAGCACATTTAGTGTTGTTGCAGTGGAAGCTTTGCAGTTTGGCTCACTGTTGTGGGACACCAGCACAGTGCCAGAATGTGTCTGTCCTGAGTAAATCAACCAGAGCATCAAGTAATAGGAATAGTAAACGTAAATTACAAAGGAGTGAAAAATATGTAGAAAATGGGAATAGACATAGAATGCTAACCCTACTATTAAATCACCAGTTTGCACTAGTAGCACTTGATATTGGGACTAGAGGTGGAAATGAGCAGTTGTGAAATTATTAATGAAGTTGGGTTTACTCTACATTCAGTACACATCTGGGGAAGACTGCTCTGAACAGCATATTTACTCTGTCTGAATTAATTGATAAATAAGGTACTGCTGAGCTGGATGTGCTGGGAGACTGAGAATATTCTGTTCAGTGTGCAGCTTCTTTCCTGGGGAGCTCACATCCTTGTTCTTGCTTGAGAATTTTCTTTGTTGGGCACTAGATCTGTGACTGAAGCCATAGGGGCTGTAGTGGTAGCATTTACACTGCAGTTTGTGTTTTCTCAAGTCTTGGCCACAAAAACAGTTGATCAGGCTATAAAGTTGTAGATAAAAATAGCTGTTTGTCTGCTAAGTCAGAAAAAAACAATTATTCTTTATTAAGAGACAAACCCCATAATTAGAAGTAGTGTGAGAGCCAAAGCAGAGAGGCTGTGGCTTTTGAGTGCAGTGTTCTTCCAGTCCATTCCATCAGTGCATTTATGGAACACTGGAAAATGTGGTCTGGAGCATTAAGGATGGACAACCATTTTGTTTGTAACAGTTGCTGTAATAAATTTGTGCTATTTGTGATGCAGTTTTTCAGGATTACCCAGAATTAATTGACTTGGAAGAAAACTACAGGTGGTTGATGCAAAATCAGTGGTCTCTTAATTCTTTTTCTTTTCTTTTATCATTTCTGCTAGAGACACAAGGCTGGCCCCTTCCAACTCTCCAAATTCTGTGGTGGATTGATTCAAGCCAATGGAGCCATCACACAGCAAAACAGATCCTTTTACAATACGAGTAAGGTGAGAAGAGTTGGGAAGTTTTATTGTTGGGGGACACATGGGCTGAGGATTCTACAGAGGCAGGAGGCAAAACACTTCTAAGAACACATAGGAGAGGATTCAGCCTTTCTCTGAGATGCTTTAGTGTAATGTGAACAGTGGGTCTGGTGATTGGAGAAGGAATTCTGTTCCTTTCCAGAAGATGAAGGGCTGGCATAGGAAGGTGCAGTTACAGTTGGGTGATCAGGGGAGGGTTCATTGACAAGGCTGAGGGCTTCTTTCCAGTCAGGGAAGAAATTAAGTCAAGGTGTTGGGGGCAGATGTTCCTTCCACACATACCTGAAGTGACAAAATGTTTCCTTATTTTTTGGTTTGGGAATAATGTGTGGTGACAGTTTTGCTGTCTTCTAAACACTAAAAATTGTCATGCAGTCTATTAGTAACAGCTAATTATTGTGTAACAATTTACTGTTCATTTGTACTATTTTGTTAATCTGTGGTTTATGTGTCTTGTTCATGCATTGTCTTTGGTCCCGGAGTAGAATTTTTCTGAGGCATGAATCAACTCCATAATATCAGTTCACCACTTAAACTAAGGCTGTTATCATCTCTCAACTAATAAATATCCTGATATCTTGTTAATCCAGTGTGAAGAATATGGCAAAATGGAACACATGCATGAGAAGTGAGATGACAGAAGGAAAAAGGGTTAGGGACTGATGGGTAAAACTTCCATGTAAACAATAATCCCAGTTTGCTGTCTAGCTAATAGTGCATTTTGCTGGTGTGGAGTTAGAGGTACATACTAAGAAGGATTTTAAATTGCTTATTTTGACATGGATAGAAAAAATGAAGTAAAACCAGAAGTGTGCAAGGGAAGAGACCCTGCCTGGTCTTTGCATTTAGTTCTCAGCTAGGGGTTTTTCCTTCTTACAGTCAATTTTTCAGTATTTTTCAGCTATTAAGATAAACCAAACATTTTGCAGACAGAGTTTGAAGCATATACAAAGGGATTGGGCAATTTATCATGGCCAGAGCTAAAGTTGTTATCCAGACTCCCAAGGATGGTGCTTGCCCCTGATCCCCATCCTGCCTGCCCTGCTCTGAGCCCTGCACAGGCAGCACTTACAGAGCAGCCTGGGAGAGCAGTGGGTGACAGGACAGTACCTCAAACAAACCAGGAGTGCCATGAAAATCTTCAAGGCAGGACCCAAGATTTGTTTTGGTGTATTGGAAAGGGCAAGGGGAGAGGTACAAGGGCTGAAAGATGGATGGGGAAACTTCCCAGTTAAAACAGCCATGGTGTAAGAAGCCAGGCAGGATTTATGACCAGAGAGGAAGCAGTTTACAACACTGTTGGTTTGAGGTGGGTTTTTGGACTGCACCTTCATTATTTTGAGTAGAGAAGTACTTACTCATCTTTGAAATGTGAACTTGACTATGCAGTCCTGGTGGGAAAGTGGTTTGGAATTAATGGTGAGCTCCAGATGTTTCAGTTTATGTTTGGTGTCAAAATTAAAATGATTGTTTGCTTTAAGCACTGCCTTTCAGGTATTGAGCAGGAAAGGCAGCCTGAGGTAGGCTTATGTCCATTGCAGCGTCTTCATGAGCTTGTTCTGAGTGAGGTATAAAATACATTTTTTAAGTTTTCTCTTTCTCTCTGTTGTGGTTTTAGCCCAGCTGGCAACTAAGCACCACACAGTTTCCCTCCCTCACCCCAGTGTTTTCTAGATCTGATTTTACAGACACTTATAGGATTGTTTAATTGCATTTGGCTGCAGTCCTGGCATTGACAGGATGAGCTTCAGGCCTCTGTCCATAGGTTGAACCAAGCACTCTCTGCTTAAATCCCTTCACCATCTCTTGAGCTAGTCCAGGCTGCCTTGCAGAAGAAAGAAGGAAGAAACATGGCATTTCCTAGAGAAACCTGCTGGTTGGTTAGCCCTTGTTTTAGTGATGAGCTAACAACAGACAAATTGAGATAATTTTGGTTTTTAACTTTCTCTGCATAACAAAAAACCTGTAGAGAGGGAGACTTCATGTGCATTTATAGATAAGAGGCATGTAGTGAAGTTCTGCCTGGGTTCTTTGGAGGTTCAGTGTGATTTGAATTCCTGTGGAGGAGATGAGTGTTGATTTGGTGAGCGTGGCAGTGGTTATTGGACACAAGCTCTGCCTTCAGCAGTTCCTACCATTGCTTGGCTGGAGGGGGATTTTGGTGTTAGGATGGAAGGTTAGGAGCCATTTGTAGAGTAGCAGGGAGTATTGCACTGCATAATCCTGAAGAGGAGGTTTAAATAAAAACTGGTTTAAATACCAATGCATGTCAGGGGAATCACTGGGTCCATCACGTGTGGCTGAGGTGGGATGAGCCTCTGCAGACATTGGGCACCTGGTGAGCAGGGTTAATGACCAGCATTCAGAGGAGCTGAGTATCACAGGAGGTCTGGGCAGTGTTACCCTGCTGGGAGGTTGACAGATATTAAAATGGTGCTGGGTGTGTTTCTCCCCATTTACCTGAGCGCTGGGCCTGGCAGGATTCAAGGCACTGGCAGCCATCCTTGGACAGTGCACAAGTGCAGGGTATTTTATCTCAAATGCTCAGGCTTGTGTGTGGGATGGATTCTGTCTGAGAGCTATAATTTTGTCACCTTTACAGTTATTTTTTAATTCATTATAGCAATCTGTGCAGAGTATGAATCTGTATTTTAATCTGTACGTATTTACTTACTATTCGTGCCATTTCAAGCACCACTATATTAGTGCTAGGAAGTCTATAGAGAATGATCAGAAAGGGGAAAAGCTTTCAATATGAAAATAGCCTGTTTCAGCCTCTTTCAGCCTGTTTTAGGACCTTCTAAACTAAGGAATGTATGTATGATACTGGCCTATAAAAGTAATAAAAGTTACTGAAAAGTGGGATAGGAAATGGTTGTTTGCAAGTTCTTATGGGAAAATTGGGAGCATCCAAGGATCATAGAATACTTTGGGTTGGAAGGGACTTTTAAAGGTCATCTAGTCCACATTGCAAGGTTGGATCTTAAAAAGGCACAAGGTTTGTTTTTTTTTTTTTAACATGATTAAACTGTGAAATCCAACATACCACAACTTTGTGTTACTGAGGTGAAATAGTTTCAAATGCCACTGGGATACTGAAGGTGCAGCCAGTTGGAGCTGACAGAAAAATGAAATGGTGCATTTTCTTGTGCAGGAATGTCTGTCAGAAGCTGGGCAGGTACATCCCAGAGGGCTGGGGGGGTGTGTGCTGTATTCCTCTGCTTCTGTGTCATCCCCAAGAGTCTGCTCCTGGTCCTTGCTGGAGCTGGCATCCTGCCCTCATTACTCTCACAGGTTATAATGGCTCTCAGCTGTATTTCCTCAAATCATACCTAGGAGGTTCATGTACAATAGATAGGTTAAAAGTAATTTCTTGATGGCAAAAAGTCCATACTGCATACTTAATTCATGGAAATGATTTGCTGGAGTACCAGTGGTGATTACAGCTGGCTGATGGTGCTGCTGGGGCTGAATGCCATAAAATTTTCTTACCAGTTGTGCTGCTTTGGGCTGGGGGAGAGTAAATTTTCTTGCTGGTAGCTGATATGGGCTGTGGTTTGGATTTGTGCTGGACACAGCCCTGATATCCCAGGCATGTTTGAGTTCCTGAGCAGGGCTGACACAAGGCTGAGGCCTTTCCTGCTCCTCTCCCCACCAGTGGAGCAGCTGGGGGTGCACAAGGAATTGCAGGGACACAGTGGGGACACAGTGGGGACAGCCCAGACCATCCAGCATCATTCTCACATCTAAAGCTTGGGAAGAAGGAGGAAGGGGGGGACATTGGTGTGATGTTACTCTGATGGAGCCCAGCTGCCCTGGGGATGGTTTAGCACCTGCCTGCCCTGGGGAAATGGGGGATAAATTCCTCCTTTGGCCTTGCTTGTGTCTGTGCCTTTTGTTTTACTGCCCTTTTCTCAATTTTCTCACTTTTACCCTCCCAATTCCCTCCCCTGTCCCCACCTGTCCACTGGGCTGAAGCCACAGCACCAGCCCAGGGGTGTTCAAGGTGTGTAGTGAGTCTGGAAGAGAACATTTATCTTCATGTTTGCAGACACTGCAGATCATTGCTGACTGAGTACTTTACTGATCTGGATTTTCTGCAAGTACTCTGTAGATCAACTGTAAAGGAAATAAGGGTCTGGGGGAACTCTTTGGTAAGAATGGTGGGTTCATGTATCTTCATTGGTTTTAAAACAGAGCTGATTGCTTTGTGTAATGGATAATTACTGTACAATGCTTGTGAGAGGAAGAGAGGGAATGTGAAAGGTTAGCTTTATTTACTCTGTTTCTGTGATTTGTTTGCTCATTTTATCTGCAAAAGATTTAAACCCAAGTAAAGATACCTGGAATGAATATGGGAGTCTAGGATAGGAGCCATGTTTTGGAAAGCAGGTGTCTGTAAATATTTGAATGTGAGCTTTCAATGGGATGTTGTTATCACAATGGTTATGCAATTTTGGATTCATACACAGAGGAATGGCACATATGAAAACCAGTGAAATATTTTCAGGGGAGACCTAAACATGTTTTGTTTTGTTGAACAAAGAAAGCAGGCAATAAAGCCCTAAAATTCTCTGTTAAATTGGTAACTTTGCTATCTAAAATGTGTCAGATTTAAGTGCTGAGACTGAAATATGTGCTATTTCAATTTTACAGCATCTTTCTGCAAAAGATTCCTTGCTGTCATCTGAAGAAAAAGTGGGTGCTTTTACAAGGATAATGGAAGCCTTCGGGTTCACAGGACCCCTCAAGTACAGCAGATGGGTAAAACAGTAATTTAATAATTCTTTTGTTTGTTTCATAGTTCTAAAAAGCAGACAAAAAACACTCCACATTTTTTTCTTATGATAGGAGCACTACTTAATAGATAAGTTTTAATGTCAATTTCTGGTTTCTGATGTAAGGAATTAATAATCCAGATCTTGAACCTCCATTAGGTATTGCCATCATTGACATATGCAACAGTGCTGTATTGGGTAGAGTCTAAATCCTTCTTGAATGTCTTCAGATATCTGGTTTTCACTTCATTTGTGCACCAAAGAACAGAGTCAGAGCCTTACCAGGAGGCTCTGCTGAGCAGGCAGTGCTGAGATATGGTCAGAGCTGAGATATGGTGTGGTTGCTGCTCAAATCACTGTTCAGTGGTAGCTGACTGGGGCAGAGTCACAAATAGATCCTTTTTCTCTTTCTCCTTTTCTTTTAAAATAGCCCTTTCATAAAACAGTTGTTAACATTGAGTAAGTGAGAGCAGCTCTGTGAGAGATGCTTTTGGTTCCTTATGTGGAAGAAGAAAGATGAAATTCATGATTTCTTTTCTCTGACCTAAGGAATAGTGCAAAAGAATGAGAGGAGAAGGCAGCTTGAAAGAAGGACTGAGCTCAATTGTGTTGAAATGAAAACCAGTTATTTGAATAAAAAGATTAAAAATAATGGAAGTTTTAAGGTGCTTTGAATGGCTGCAAGGCAGAGTGCACCTCTTCAGAGACAGATCTGAAAATGTTGCTGATTGCATGCTGCTCCTCAGAAAGTGTAAAGCAAAGATAAATGACTTGTAACAGGCTTTGTTATTTTGGTTAACATCAGTTGCTTTAATCAGGTGATGCTAAACCTCTTGAGAGTGTAGTTTCTCTCCCATGTGCTTGTGTACATATTGTTGTAATAAAGATTCTTGTTAGCTCTAAGTGTTGATTTCAGAGTTCTCCTTAATTGCTGCTCTTTACTGCCTGCTTTTGGCTGGGGATCCTGGGTTGGGAGAGAGTTATTTTGTGGTTAGGGCCCAAGAGACCTGAGTTCATTTTTGGCCTTGCCCGTGCTCTCTAGGAGATCTTTGGGAAGTTTCTTAATATTTCTCTTGCTTTTTTCTGTTTTATTCTCCCTTCCTCCACGCTTCTTCTACACCCTAAAACTTCCATGATTAAATTTCATCAGTTTCTCCTTTGTTACCTGCATTATTTAAGGGCTGGATTGTGGGGACTGTTTTTTTTACAATATGTTTTTAATGTCTAGTAATGCCTGCTCTGGGGCAGTGACTCTCACCAGGGAGATCTCTGCTCACAGGCCAGGCAGTGTTTCCTTTAAAAGGGAAACCTTCAGAACTCCTGTAAGCAATGCAAATCATTTGACTTCAAGAAGTTCAGATGTATCTTTGATTTTTGACAGAAGCCTGAGATTACTGAATAAGAAAAATAATGAGCTCCTGTGTTTCCTCAGCAATCAGTTCCAACTTCTTTATTTTCCTTTTGGTTGGAGGAGACACAAATAATTACTTTGGTGATTTGAACTGCCTTTTAGCAGGCAGGGTGCTCATCCCTGAGCACTGAGATGATCACTGGTATATGTCACTAGAAAAAACCAAAAAAAACCAGACCAGAGCAATCCAAACCCAATGCCATTTATTTTTAAGATTTTTGCTGTTAGTTATTGTGCTCTTTGAAGCTTCAGCACGTGTGTCTGTGTTCTGGATGATGCACTGGAGGTGTTTTGGGTGCAGTGGCAGGCTGGGAGCAAAATGAGAAGTGCCAAAGCATGCAGGAATACCTCATGTTGTTCATTTGGGATTCCTTTCTCACTCTTATAATCAGTCAAGTGTCACTTTTCTAGGAAAAAAAGGCTGTTTTTAGGACATGACTGGTATGTGACTTCTTCAATATTTAAAACTTAAATTACACAAAACACTCTTAGTGGTATGCATCACTTAAATTTATTGGAGGAAACCAGGAGTTGTGAATTGGGATCTTCAGAGACTCTGTAAGGAAAACCATTTAATTCATATTTTCTGTAATTATATGAAGTATTTTAGCACACTGGATTTGGAAGCATATTCAGGAAGACATTTAATAATTTTTTTTCCTTCAAGGCAAAATGAATTATGCTCAAGTCATTACTGGCAGATCTGATAGTTTAATGAGCTCCTGAAAATCTCAAGCGATGGTGATTCTCAAAAGAAGTGTTTTCAGAAAATGGCAGTGTGGGACAAGGGGACAGTGTTCACCAGTGTTGCCAGTGTTCGGGGACAAAGCCAGCAGTGTTCCCCAGCTCGGTGCTGAATGTTTCAAGTGCTGTCTGTTCCTTTTGTTCAGAAGCTGAAGGTGGCGGCGCTGCGCATGTACGCGTGCTGCGTGGAGAAAACCGACTTCGAGGAGTTCTTCAGCAGTAAGTGCTGCCCTGAGGCTGTGTGTGCCTGCTGCCCTGGGAAGGGAACACACTCTGCAGTCATGTCACTGGGTCTGTTTGTGATGATAAATGCTACAGCAAAAAGATGTGTCAGATCTTAGCAGGGCATGGTCAGCTGGAAGGGGGCTGTACTGCAGCATTCCCCTGAGCTCTGGAGTGACAGGGGAGTCTGGCATTGTTACATTTTCCCTGCTGCAGTGGGCAGCAGGAACAGGAGTGGCATAGGAAGAACTTGGAATAGCCTGGACTTCAAGGGATATTGCCATTTTTTATTACCAGGGTGGGATAAACAAAGAATCCAAATATCCCTTCCCTTTTTATGGTCTCTGTGTCCTACCCTGTGCCATCCCCAGAACACCTGGGATGCAGGTAAGGGAATTACCCCGATCCACTAATGAACAACTTTTTAATGATACAAGGTCAGTTAGGTCACAGGGATCACCTGTCTCTGTCATGGCTGGGGGAGGTTTGGGTACAAATCAAGAGAATTTTTACATTTTTTACTGACCCTGACAGCATTAAATCAGGACACATCTCTGGGTAGAGAGTATGACTAGAACAGTCTGTATATATATAGTGTGTATATATATGTGTATAAACTAGAGCATACATAGAACAAGTCCCTCCTATAAGTATATAGGATAGTATAGTATATAGATAGTAGATAGATAGTATATAGATAGTATATAGATAGCATATTAGTGGCTTGGATTGGGATGATTTTTTTGATGTTGTACACAGTGGTTTTTAACTATCAGCTGAAAAATCTGTTGCAGCTTTGAATAGTTTCAAATCTGGCTGGTAAAGGGGGAAGATGTACTTTGAGACTTATGTAAGCTGCAATAGTATTTTTTTTTTAGGTGAAATGTTTCTCGTGTCAGTGTGATTTAGCTGGTAGTAAACCCATTAGCTGGATCTGGCCTGGGTTCCTGAGCTGCCAGATGCTTCCTTACAGCACAGGTTGGGGCTGCTGCCTCATGAGAGATCAGCTGAAGGAACACCTTCATGCAGTGCAGAGCATAGTGAGGGTGGTTTGTTACGTGGTGTTGCTACTGCAAAATTTTCAAGTGTTTTTCAGAAGATTTTCCAAACCTCTGATGTGGTTTCAGTGGTTGAAGGAGTGAGAGAACTCTGTGAGCAGTAGGATTCATTACTAGTGATCAAAACTTAGGAACCTCATTTTGCACACCCTCTCCCAGCTGAGTGCCCTCCCAGGCTTGCTCAGATAGGCTCTGCTCTGTTTGTGGCATTTACCTCTCAGACAAGGGCTTGTTTCACTCTCCCTGTTTAATTGTACAAAGATCTATAAATGTTGCCCTAGCTTAAAATTTAAAGGAATTTCTAAACTTGTCTGTGGAAAGAATTCTGGCACAGATTTTCAGGTTCAGTACAGAGTAAAATAGCTTCAGTTGTGCTTTTGATGTTGTCTTACTGTTTTGAAAAGAAAACATGTATTTAAAGAGTAGGATATGTTTGCATGGACTTGAGACTGCTGTTGCCTAAGGAACAAGGTAATTTTCTGAGATTGATGGAGTGCATGGTGCACCTGTTGGTGGTATAGGATCACCTGTGCTGTGGGGGGTCAGTGCTTGTGGTTCCAAAGAAATCATTGTTTTCCTATCACAACAGGTAAAAGAAGTTTCTTTTACTTCTGTCACATAAAAATTAAACTCTTTTGGGAGATTAGCTCAAAAATTTAACAGGCTTGTGATCCATGTTAAAAAGTAGCTCCCCTTAAACAAGCAGTGTGGGGTGGGTGGGAAGCTTTAAACAGGATTTTGCCATGGAGAAGCTTTAGGCTGTGGTTCCATGGGCAGCTGAGTTGAAGTAGCAGCCAAAGGGGAAAGTCTCACCTCTCCATCTTCCTGTGCCCTGTTCTGTGCTGCACAGCTATGTCCTTGGTGAGAAGGAGAACAGCCCAGTTTACTGCCATCCTGGTTTGCTGTGTTGGTGAGCTAAAGTGGGACATGGAGGGGTCTGGTGGAGAGCAGCTGTGGCACAAAGCAGGTGCTGGGGAGTGCATAACTGAGAGGGGAACATGGCATGGAGCAGGATACCCAACTTTAACTTGAGTTTACCATGTCTGCATCAAACTGTGTCAGTCGGGGGCTGATTTTAAAGATGGACATTGCTTAAGCCCATTGCTCACTGCTGAAGGAGCAGCCTGGGGGGCTGGTGGGAGGACAGGCAGGTGCCTGTGAGCTGTGCAGCAGCAGAGCAGTGCCCCAGCCTGTGCCCCATGGTGCTGCTCCCCTCCCAATGCCCATGGGAGCCCCAGGGCAGGGTGGTGCTGTCTGAGCCGTGCTCACCTGGGCTGTGATTGTGCTCTGCTGCCCTTCTGGCTCCAGCTGGAGGGTGTTGATATCAGGTGAACTGCTCAGAGTCAGCTTTGCTCTGTGGAGAGCTTGTTAGCTCCTTCCTGGCCGTGTGTGAGCCCTGTTCACCTGCAGAGCTGACCTGGGAAACCTGCAGCCACTCATGAGTGAAACCACTCATGGGCTCCTTAACCTGAGTGAGCAGAACAGTTCTGCACAGAGCCCTTCTCAGTGTTTTCTGGGTGTGCTTTTGTGGTGTGGTTCTGTTGGGGCATAAGGAACAACAGCACTGGGACCTTCTGGAACTTGGATTGCTGTGGGGAGTTTGTGGGGTTGCTCTCCTACAGAGGTGACAGTGTAAAGAGTGGGTGGTGTAGTGGAGGGCTAGGACAGTGTCCATTTTCATGTCTTATGGGCTCTCTTCTATCTCACTGCATTCCTGCTGGTGCCCAGTGGAATTTCTGAGACTTTTTGTGCCACAGTATGAGAGCCCTGTGAACTGCCTGGTTCTGTGTATGTCCTGGAAGAGCAGTTCCCATAATACACTGTGGCTATGCAAGTCATGAGGCCACTGCAGGATATAAAGAAGGTGTTCTAATTGAGACTCTTGAGTATAAAACTGCAGCTAATTTTATTATGCTTGCCATCCCTTTGTCTCTTGATACTGGATCACTCATGGACAAAACTTTGGAGCCCATATCCCAAATGTCTGCACTGTGCTGCTTATGGGGAAAGTGGAGCTATTTTAGGATGTCAGCTGTTTCTTGTTTAAAGGAGAAGGGAGAAACAGCAGAGGGAATAGCAAAGTTGCTGGTGCCAGGTTTGGCACAGAGCTTGGGTAGTTCCCATGCAACAGAGGAGGCAGCCTGTGGGGAGAGAGTTTCATGGCTGACCTCAGACTTGAAAGATCAAAAGAACTTTTAGCATCAGGCAGGTAATACTCAGAGCTGAACTGGAGTTTGGCTGATGAATGTGGACTGTAGGGTTACCTTGAATTGAACTTGAACTATTAATGCTGTTAATTCTCTAGAGTCAGGCAGCTGCAGCAGCAGAGAGCTTGTCCCACCAAATCAGGCTTTTGGATGGCTCCTAGTGGGGCTCAGTGCAGCTCAAAAAAGGCTGGAGGTTACAGGACTTTAATTCTTGTGTCTCCCATAATAGGCAGCACTCAGTGCCTTCCAGGCTCCTGCTGCTGCCTGCCACACTCAGGGGAGCACTGACACAGCACTCCTGTTCTTGTGCAGGATGTGTGGATGTTACCCCATTGTGTCCTTCCTAAAGTTGTGGTAGTGGCAAAGATGATCCATCATGAAAAAGTTCTTGCTTTTGCTTAAAGGAGCCACCCTTCCTTTAAATTTACCATGCAGACAGTCCAAATATAGAAGTTAAAAATGATTTATAAAAATAGAATTGCAACTCTTGGAAAATTAGAGAAAAAATTCTTGCCTCCTGGGTACTGAATAGGTCTTTAAAAGCTTTCTGTGTTTCCAGGAGTGGAGGTGTGAGCTTTGCTTTCCACTGCAGAGTGATTTCTGTGGTGGGGACTGATCCATGGGAGCTCCTACTGGAGAAACCTCTGTCTGAACTGAGTGTTTGCCTCTTGCCTGTGGAACCTGCATTTACTGAGATGGTTTGGTTAATGCAGGCATTGTGTGCTGCTGCCCTAGTTAGAGATGCCTTGGCGTGGCTTTAGGTCAGAGTAGTCATTTCTAGGCACAGGAATTATTTCTAATAGGAATGAGAGAGCCAGAAGGGTAGAAGGGTGAGGGAGACCTGTGTTTAATCTCCAAACATGGACTGTTTGTGTCTTTGTACTGCCTTAGAGGTGATGTATGGGCAGTGGTGCTGCACCTTGGCACCTCCTAGGCCTGATGGAGTCATCTCTCTGGGGAGGGAGGAATAGTGCTGATCTGTTTGGTTCCTCTGACCAGAGCTGGCATGTGAAAAGAAAGAGGCTGTGAAAGCATTGCTTCATGATCTGGGTGAATCTCCTTTGTAATACTTGACAGCAAAGAAGCATAGGAGCCAGGAAGGAATCTATTTAGCACAGAAAAGATGAGGTTGACTTCCCTAGGGCGTATCTGACTGTAGAGTCACTTTCTGAAGGCTCTTCTGGCCTTCTTCCAGCTAGGTTTGAACAGCTCAGAAGAGAACACCAAGTGCTGGGTAGGCCAAGGTGGCTGCCTCAGATCCTTCTCATTAGGGACTTGCCTTAAAACCTTCTCCGGGAAACACATGCAGAAGTGTGCCTGGGAGGAAGGTTTGAGATTGACAGGAACTAAAGGATTTGGCATGCACAGAACCCACAGGTTCATTTTTTTTTCAAGCATGAGGAAGAGGAATATGGTTTTTGTGCCACGTTGCCGAAATCTCCAACCTCGCATCCTAACAGCACATGAAAATCCATCCTGTGAACACACATATGGACAAACCATCTCTGGGAAAGCAGTGGCTGTGGGAGTAGAGCTGAATCTGGAAACAGATTTTCTGTGGTTGGTTGATGGGTTTAATCCTGATGTTGCCTGGCTGGAGCACTCAGAGTGCTGTGGGCTGTGCAGCCCTGGAGTGAATCCAGGCAGGGGAGTGGGAGCAGACTCAGGTAACACAGAACTCTGCCTGCCAGGAGACAGCAGCACATGGGAGGGAAGAGAGTAAGAATGGAGCACAGCATCCATTGATTCCTCTGTGTTAGTCACTGCTGCTTTGAGATAGCAGGCTAGAAACCACATGTTTGTCTCATTCTCCATTGTGGAATTTTGCCCCTCTGTAAAAGTCACTCAAGTGGATTCTAAACACCTGAAATCTTTCAGAATCCACAGCATCCTGTGGCTGTATGTTCTAGAATTTAAGCACAAACATGACAGTAAATGATGTTTGCTTCCACTATTTATGTACTGTTATTGCTGAAAATAAATTGCTAAAGTGCTTTTAGATTTTGGTGTAGTGATTTTCTGTTAAGCACAAAATGGGATTAAATTAATTTTAATGTTTTGTTTTGGTTTTGTGTTTTTTTCATTTTCCCCTTCCATCAAGGATGCCAAATGCCTGATACTTTGAATTCCTGGTTTCTAGTAGCCCAGCTTCATGTCTGGTAAGTGAAAGACAAAATAGTAGTACAATTATTTTCAGGAAATGGAATTATATACAACTTAATGTGAGAAAAAAGTACAGCCTTCTATCCATGGCTGATAATAGAGGTTATATTCATTTTACTGACAACTGAATTTAAGCTGTTTTCTGCTGAAGAACAGTAAGTCCTATAGAGAAGCTGACATCTCTTGCATCTCAAAATCCCTCACTAGTGGAATGATCTTTGCCATGAGTTTTCTAAAAGCCTTACTCAGGCTATGTGGAAAAATCCTACTTGGGTGTTTTAGGAAAGGTTTAAATTTATGTAAAAGTCATTTAAATTGGGAGAATTTGTGGTGATGAGAAGCATTTAACAAATTGTAGCACTGGCATTTATTCTTTCACTTCTGAAAGGTACGTGCAGGGTGGTGAATGCCAGCTTGGCTGCATGTGAAAATATTTAACACCTTAAACGTGCAGTTTTTTCCCTTTTTCGTTTGTGAAAATAGTAGCCAAAAAAATCAGGTTTTCATCTAGCATTACGTACTTATAAAGGTCAGAGGATGCACAAGGGAGTACAGTAATTTTCTAAGTGCCAGATCTTTCAGGGAACTGAAGTCCATAGACTTGGGTTCAGCTGTCCAAAGGCTGAAAGGAAGTTTGTACTGAAATAGCTGCACTTAAGGCCCCTTGTTTCCTTGCCTCCTCCTTTTTCCCTTCTCTCCTTTTAATTTCCTGACTCCTCAATACAGTGAAAGATGGGGCAGCTCATTACACTAAAGAGTGAATAAATGAGCAGAACCATTGAAATTATAATCAGTTAGCTAATGAAATCAGTGGAACAAAGTAAGGATGACCCTTGAAATCTGCAGTTTATTTATTTCCTACTGTTCCCTGTGGAAAAAAATGAATTGATGAGCTAATAATTCATATAGGTATTTTGAAAACTAGTGCAATAAGTGTTAAAAACCAGACTGTTTGTAAGTATCTGGGAAAACCAGAGAGAGTTAACATGAATCTGCAGAGAACACACTTTATTCATCTTGATTTCTCATTGATGGGACAATGCCTCCTGTGATTGATACATAGCATCAAATTCAATATTAATTATAAAAGTCAACAAGAGAGCTAAGACAGAGATGAAACTGGTATAGGATAGGCATAAGTTTCTAAGATCAAAGCTACATTGGCTTCTTTTGAAGGTGGCCAAGAGTTGCTGCACTTTGAGCTGATGTTATGGGGAGATTTGCTGAGAATTGAAATAGTCTTACATGTGAGATGTGGTGGACAGTTTGACAGCAATATCCTGCACAAGCAGGAAAGAACCAAATCCCTCTGCCCTCATTGTGGCAACAGTGAAAATTCAGGTGTGGAGGTTAGCACTGGAGGTTAATTTTTCTAGGGTTTATGAGCCTGGCTCCTCTGTGTTCCTGGCAGCACTGTCATTCTGGACCACAAATCAGAGCTCTGGTTTGATATTCCAGGACACAGAGAAGCCTGTGACAGGGCTGCTCACTGCCTGGCTCACTGGGAAATGCTGTAGGCTTTGCCTGTGATGAGATCAGTGACCAGTGACTGCCATGCCATGCTTTGCTTTCCCAGGCAGGTTTATTGCTGTTCTCTGGGATCTCTTTCTTCAGGCACTTTGACCTCAGTAAATTGGGAGCAGAAGTGCTTCTGCTTGCTTTGACAAGGCCAGGGACATCCCACCCCTGTGTGAAGGCTCCAGTTCTCCTCTTTCCTGCTGGACCATTTGCCTCAGGGGGTAGAAATCCTCCTGATCTGGTGGGCAGCAGCCAGCCAGGAGATTCTGATCACCATCTGCTCCTGCTGCCCCTAGCAGAGCAGTCTGCACAACTTTCTCAGATACTTCTTCCTTCTTATTTCAGCAGCCTATTTTCAACTGATTTAGTGTGTCTTCTGGAGCCAGAGAAGTTGATAATTTTCCCTATTTTGGTAAACTTTGTCTCCTCCTCTGTTGCCATTGCCCAGCATGTCTAGTCTATTTTTCCATGCTTTTTGCATCCCAGCTTTTACAGATTTAAATAAGTGCTTGTCAGGGCACGTTGTTGTGTTACACATTCTGGTGGGTTCTCTTTGAATCTCTGGCTCCTACTTCTTCTTGTCTGTGAAATGAATGTTCCCCCTGACCCCACTCAAAAAGAGAGGAATTCAGGCTCTCATGTTTAGCCTCTGCTGTTGCAAACTTCTTTAGAAGATAATGTTCCTTTAGAAACACTCCAGTGCCTTCCAATGCAGTGCTAAAATCATGCTTTAAAAAGTCAACCCATCAATATCACTTGAAAAACCAACCCATGGTTATTCTTTCCTGAATGTCATGTTTTCATAAGCCCTTTCTGTTACTTTACACCTCTGATGTCAGAGGGACTCTTGGTTTATATTTAGAAGTCCAGACCTTTAGAAAAGCTCTTTATTTCTTCTGCTGGGTTTGCATTTTCCCATGCATCTGAATGGAGTATTGGCTGAATCCAGAGCTGTTACCAAACTGCCAGAGAAATTACTTGGGTGACTGCTGAGGAATGTCTTGGTTCAGTATTTGCCATGTAGATACCTAGAGCTCCCTTTGTATTTTCACCACACCAAGCATGGTGACATCTCTGAAGTATTTAGGATCAAATAAAGGGGTGCTCCAACTCTTATTCTGAAAGACTCAGAGACCTGTTGCAAAAATTCACGTGAGCATTGTTTTTCTTAAGGAAATCTGCACTCAGGAAAGTTCTGATCCGCCTCAGGAAGTCCAGAGGGGAGCGAAAACTACCAAGTATATGTAGAAAACCACTCCTGCCAGAAAAGATTTCTCTGATTTGCACAGAGATGCTTGAGGACACAGTGCCATTTTGAAATGTGGTGCTTCAGAAGAAAGGGAATAAACTCTATGTTTTGTGTCTTAATTGCATCAGGATAGTCTTGCTTGAGAGAGATTTTCAGAATAAGTTTATTTGGAGTGTCTCCAGCATTTAGTTGCTCCTACCTTACATGAGGGACTGGGCCACAGCAGGCTGAGAAAGGCCCCAGGGGAGAGGAGGCTGCAGAGCCAGGCTGGGCTCTGTGTGCTGGATACAGCAGTGCTGGGGAGCTGGCCAGGCTGGAGCACAGGAGAACATGCAAACCTAATTAGGACCTGGTCAGAATTCTGCTGATAACCATCATTCCCTGAAGTGCAGTGTCACAACAGAGCTGATGAAAAAGTCAGTTCAGGAGTTTCCTGCCATCCCCCAAACTGGCAGCTGTTCATGAGTGGGTTAAACAGAATAAAGCCTTCCAAAAACGCTGTTGATATTTGTGGTGTTAAAAGCCAGAGTAATTTCTTTGAGCAGCTGTAGCGTAGCTGCAGAAACAGTTGCTCTGGAGCAGCTGAGGAAGCAGGAATGAGTGGCCAGGTACAGGAAGGTTCACGTTACCCTTAATGGCTCATCACACCGTGGTGCATGGCACAGGGCACCTCACAGCAGTGATCAGGAGCTGTCAACCACCACTTGTGGTGTTCAGGCCAGTCTGGCACTCTGGAGCACTGACAGAGCCTGGCTGAGGCTGTTGTGAGAAACTGCAACATCTCAGCTGGTGTGGGTTGAGTTACAGATGCTCCTGATCCTTTTCCACTATCCTTTCTTCTAAGATTCTTAGATTTTCTTCTAAGATAATCTCTCTGCATAACTTAAATACAGCAAAAATTATCCAACCCAACTAATGTGAGGTGGACGGCTTTCTAAAGATAGTTTGGAGTAATTTTCCTTGCAGGGTTTGATGGAGATGAGTCAGTATTTGACTAAATTACAGAGCAGATTGTGCAGTGAAAGGATGAAATGTTTCAGGCCATGGTGATCTGGTTAGGAGGTTTACAGGCTTTAAAGAGTCTGTGTCACCTCAGACAGCAGGTGTAGTAACAAACTACCAAACTTCCAAATAAGCTGCAAAATTCCATGATCTCACTGGTGGTGCTGCAGAACAGCTCTGTGTCAGCACTGTGCATCCAAACACAAGAGCTCCCTTTTAGGCTCCATGAGTAGCAGGTTTTCCCCTGCACACCAGCCCAGTCCTGCTCATCACTGACCAGTTGTTGGTCTCTGCACTGCTCTCTCCTCCTGCTTCTCCACCACCCAAGGCACACAGGATAGGAAACACTATTTGTGCTCAGGGGGAGCTTTTCTTTCCCCTGAGTTTTTCACCCCTGAGTACAGCTGTTCATCAAGAAAAGTATAAAAATGCTTTTCGTAACACAAAATTAGTCTTTTATCCGAGTCTTTTTCTTTTTGTCTTGCTAAGAGTAAGAATTTTCAATTCAGTAATTCGCTTCTTTGTGCAGTTCAGTTATGTAAATGCACAAGAGGAGCAAAGGTTTTGAAACTGGTAGAAGTACACTGAAAGTTTTAAGCTCTTTGTGCACTTGTTTTGTGGAAGGTCTGGTACCTGGACAGCTGTTCTATGACAGCTGCTCTCTGACCACTGTTTGAACAGAAAGCTTTGCCATCCTTCTGTGAGAAAATGAGGGTTTGGTTTTGGTGCCATCTGAATTGCATTTGTGTGGTGGGACAGTGATTCTGACTAGCAAGAAGAATATAGGACTGCTGTGGGTTTTGCTGCCTTCAGCTTTTGTCTCTGACTGTCCCTGGCAGTAAGTTTTACTTCTTTAATAGGTTAGAAAACGTTTCCATTACTAATCCGTACACAAGATAGAACCCATGATAAAGATGGACATCTGTCCCTTTACAGGTCATCTCAGCACACTTCAGGTGTTTGTGATTTTCCCTGTGGAGCTGACATTCATGGTCACCAAATACTTTTAATGCCTGCAGACCTTATATTCACTAAAGAAATGAATCTATTAACAATGAATAATTGTATTTTCCTTTTAGCTCTTGTGGCACATTCACCATTGTTAGTGTGCACCAGCTCCACAGTGGCTTCCAGCAGCTCTGCTCTCTTGGTTTTACAGGGAGCAATTTCCTTCCTAGCATGTCTGTGAGAAGCAGTGGATTCTTTGAGCTCCAGTGTTTGAGCATCACCTTGTCTGCAGTGACTCAGTCAGTCCTGGACAGGCACTTCTGTCTTTCAGCACAGGAGATGCTGAATGAGGTAGAGAAGATGGGACAGGTGACAGGACTGGTCCCTGCCCACTGAGGAATCAGCCTGGGCTTCAGTTTGTGCTCTTTACAGATGTTTTATGAGAGGCAAAATAAAATTATTCTTTTATTTTGTAGACAGAACAGCAGCAATGAGGTTTTAAGTGGCTTTAATGCTTAAAAACAAAGTAAAACAACTCAACCTGATGTTCTCATTAAGATCTCACAGTGCACTTACAAACCTCTGAGCTGGACATGTATCCTAACGCCCCTGTAGCTGAAGTAATTTAGGACATTGTTAATTTGGATTGGTTCAAGTCTGTAACTTGCTTAAGCTTTCCCAGCTTGGCTAGTTGGGCTCTTACAGCCCTTGAGTGACCAACTGAGCTACAGCTGGCTCGGAGCCTGGATTAGACAAGCCATGTGTTCCTGCTCCAGAGGGTGAGGTGTTCTTAAGGCTGAGGAATTCAGGTTGCAGTAGTGTTTAACTAGATTACAGTACTGTCAGCAAGAATAGAGTCCACTGTCACTCTTCCATGGCTGGATTGGCCAAAATCCAGCAGATGAGTGCAGAATGGAAATGTTTGTAGTGGTTTATTAAAAAAAAAAAAAAAATCCGTGTGTATTTTCCTCCTGATTACAAACATATACTGTAAGAAAACTCTTAAATGAGCTGGAATGTATTTAATTTGCTCTCTGCCTTTAACAAAAGCCCGGGGCTGAGTGGTGTGTGCTGTTGCAGGATGTGCCTGGTGCGGCTGAAGCAGGAGGGCCGCACGGGGAAGTACATGTGCCGCTACATCGTGCACTGCATGTGGGAGGACGTGGAGCAGCGTGGGAAGGTGATGGGGGTAAGTCCTCTCTGCTGGTGTTAATCCTCATGATTCCCATCTTTCAATGCTCTTTTGGATTTAAATTTCTTAGAAAAATGCCCAAGAATCCAACTGGTTGATTCCTTTTCTAGCTTGAGGTGGTACCTGCAGCCCTCACTCCTGACCGTTCATTCCCTCAGCTGCTGTATTGAGCGCTGTCCTTGTTTCTGAAAGTGCATTATGGCCTGGAGAAAGGTATTGATTTGTCTGAAATGGATTCATTTCCTAAATGATTTGCCATGTGATTGCAGGAGTGGATGCTGCTACAACAGAATGGGGATAGGAATAAGCAGCTGTGGTAGGGAGGAATGTGACTGGTACCCAATCTATAGCAACAGCAGAGCTCTGAGTGTTCTCTGTATCTAAAGTGCTAAAAGGAAATTAATCAACAAGAGGTTTTTGTCAAGTTCCTACTTAGTCAAGTTCCAAGGACTATACCTAGTCCTTTGTGTATTTTTCATTTTGGAATTTCGCTATACCTGATCTTTATCACAAAAAAAAAAAAAAAAAAAAAAAAAAGAAGAAAGTTCTAAAGAGAGAGTAGTTCTAAGGAGAGTTCATTTGCAATTTTGAAGGAAGAGGAAGGTTGGATCTTTCTGGCCTGTTCTGAGGAAAGTTATGGTAGTTGGTTGTAATGGTAATTTCTGTACCTAAAGTATGAAAATGTGGTTCTCCAGCCCTGTGTTGGTGTTTGCCTGAAGAGAAGGCATTGCAGAGGCAGTGGAAGTAGGTGACAGCAGACCTGGTGCAGGTGAGGCTCCCTGTGTTCAGAGCACTTCTGTGGGAGAACAGGCCTGGCAACATCTGTGTTGTCTAAAAGGAAGAGAACTGTTCAGTGATTCAGTGTTAGAGAAGTGACAGTTTTCATATAGCAATAATTAATTCCTTATTTGTTAAGCCTTCGCTGTCAGTTCTATTGGAGAAGCTGCCAGGATGTTCCTGGTGGTGCCAGACAAGGGAATTCACCAGTGAGTCAGGATTTGGGATGCAATCACATTAGAAATTCAAGGAGTTTCTTTCTGATTCTTTATTTTGTATGTGGTTTTAGAAGGTGTTGGTTCTGGTATGACTTCAGTTATTCCTTTAGCAATAGGTTTGTTCATAGTTGTTGGGACTTCTGTAGCTGTACTTTGTTGCCCATTGCTCTTATAGACAAGATATTCTGTTAATCTTCTTTTGAATTAAATTTAAATTTGTACATCTGAGGATTTTTTGCTATGTTAATGTCCTTAGATAAATTCCAATGTGGGAATCTCCTCTTTCTGGTAGGGCAGTGTGAGTGAGCCTAACAAATCAGATGCACTGGAGAAAAAGACTGAATGAAAGAGCTTCTGCATTTTTGTCCTTATCCAATGCTTTCCATATCATATCTCTGGTTCATTCTGCTTTCTCTAGGAGCTGCTATACACAGCTCAGATCTTTACTCTGGGTGTAAATTTAAGGTTCTTCTTCTTGAAAAGCAAAAAATTCCCCCAAATCCAAAACAAACTCCAGCCAAACATGTCACCTTCCAAAGCACCTGAAAGCTTCTGTCTGATTCCATGGAGAAAATGACCTTTGGAAAAGAAGATCGTTTGTCTGTTTCTTTTGTCCCTAATTTTGTCTCATATGAACAAAGTGCTGGCTTGTAGATTTTTGTGTAGGGTTGGGAGCAGCAGTCAGAAAAGAGGAGCAGATTTGGCTGTTTGCTGTCCTTTAAGCCATGCAGGGCTCCAAAGTGAAGAATGCTGCAGGGTAGGCCTGCACTGAGAGCTTTACAGTAAACCTCAGGGGAAAAAAGATAATGTTTGCAGGCAGTTATTTTTAAAGGGATGCACAGGGTTTCCATTTATGCAAGCTAAACTATCCCTTTTCTCCACAAAATTCCTTGAAGTATAAAAAAACCCATCAGTGTCTTTATCTTTTCATCCAGTCAGTATCCTGAAGTGTTTATACTTGCATTTTGCAGTAGCATGGCTGCTGTGTGACACAACTCAAGGAGCTCTGAAGTTGCTGGAATGCCATTTGTTCCCTGCCTTGTCAGGTTAGGCATCTGCTCAGTTCACCCTTGAATTTAAATTGTGCAGTCCTTGTAGGAATGACCCTGCAGTGGAATCTCCAGTGTGCTTGGCTGGCCCTGCTGTGATTCCTGTAACACACCAGACTGTGGCCTGGTGCTAGCACAGCCTTTATGTGGCCAGAGCAGATGCTCAGAGGAAGAAGCTGCACATTTCAGGGATTAATGTGCAAGGCAGTTACACCTGGGTGTGTTTAGTACAGCTGAGCTGCTCAGGGGCCCCTTGGTTTAATGAACCTCCTTGGGTGAGCACTCCTGAGCAGGCACTGAGGGGGGGTGAGAACGCAGAGTGGACTCTCCTGGGGGTAAATTTGGAAATCAGGACTGTTCTCTTCACTGTAGTCTCAGGGAGGGCTTTCATTGTCTGCAGTGGTTTGGTTCAGTTTGGTTTGGTTTGGTTCAGTTTGGTTTGGTTTTTTTTTTTTATTTATTTATTCCTGATCTCTCAGTCATTATTCACAGTCAGTCCCCTATGGAGATGGGCTGTTGAGGCTGGAGGAGGGAAGGTTCTGTGGAGACCTCCCAGCACCTGCAGGGAATCCAGAATTGGACCCTTCCTCAGGAACAGCAGTGACAGGACAGGGGGGGATGGCTTCACAGTGAAAGGGAGGGAATTTAGGTTAGACATGTGGAAGGAATTCCTCCCTGTCAGCAATGGTGCCCAGGGAAGCTGTGGCTGCCCCTGGGTCCCTGGAAGGTTGGATGGAGCTGGGAGCAGCCTGGGACAGTGGAAGGTGTCCCTGCCATGGCAGGAGGTGGAATGGGATGACCCAAAAGTTCTGGGATTTTGCTGAGATGAACAAACTTTTTGGTCTCTTCTGGTAACATTTGCTGTATGATAGATGAAAATTATCTCTGCCCTGATGTTTGAGGATGTTACCAGTTCCCTTGCTCCTTGTCACTGCTTCATTTTCCTTTGTCTTTGCCAGTGATTCTGGCTTCATATCCCACTTCACTCGTGCCCCTGCACAGGCAGTTCTGTTTTTTCCTTGCTTGTTCACTCTTCTCCACTCACCTTCCTTCCCTTCCCAGAGCTGTACCCTGACTGAAATCTTTCTCACTTCTCACCTTTGGCAATTACAAGGAGTTTTGAGTGACCAATAAAGGGCAGTTTCCCAAGTGCTACATGCTTTTTATTCATCTTGACCTCTTTATCCCTAATGATTTTTTTAAACTGAAGCTGTGATAATGACAGAGGGTTTGTGACCTGGTGGAAGGATATTTGTAGCAGCAATTTATTTTCAAGTAATGTAGTCCTGCAATCAATAAATATTCTGCCTCCAAAAGAAGGTGGTCAAATACATCAAGAATAATAGATAAAAAGAAGACATTAATGTTCCTGTGTTGATGCTCTTAAATTTCAGAATCTGAGTCTTTCCAAGAAATAAATGAAAAGAAACTTTACTGACTATGTTCAGAGAACTAGATTTTCATTTGCATAGATCCTAGGAGGTTAGGAAATTCCATTCCTTGCCTTTTCTCTCATGCAGTGTATCAAAGGTAAAGATGTAACTCTGATTCCTGTATTGTGGTACAAGTGACAGAGCCTTTGGGTGGAATTGCTGCCTGCAGGCAATTAGTTTAACTTGCTGACATACAAAGTTGCAGTTCTTTAGCTTGCTTCCAGTCTAGCAACAATGCTGGCACTTGATGCAGAAAATGGACACTGTATTCCTGAGGTGATGCTGATGCTTTATTGAAATGTGCCATCTGCTCTTAACTGCTTCATTGGAGCCCAAAGGGGTAGAATGTAAAGCATTTTAACTGCAAATTTACATCAGCTCCAGCTCCAAATTGAGTTTGTATTATTTCAAAACCCGGTTGTTAAAACTGCTGAGATCTAAATCTCTGCTACAAAGTTTTGGGACCTGTTAGCCTGAGCTCCTTCAGCACTCCTGAATGTCGGCAAGAGTCAGAAACCCAAACTTGACACAGCTGTAAAAACACCGAGAGTCTGTGGCCTCAGCAAATTCTACTGGTGCAGGCATATTTCAGATATAAATTTTACTCTGCTGTCCCTAGTACTAATGAAGTCAGTCTCTTTTGGTGGGTTTGCAGCCAGGTGTGTCCAGTTCTGTGGCTAACCAGTGCTCTTTACTTAATTTTTCCACTAGTGACATTTCTATCAAACTTTAAAAACAAACAGAAAAATTGGCTTGATGCAATGGCTCCAAGTGTTAATAGTAACATTAGGCTGGGTAAAAGACTTCCTTTGGATCCTGCTTTGCCAGAGATCTCCACCTCGTGGCTTGCAGGGAATGGATTTGCACTGTGCAAGCTGGCAGCTGCCTCGTCAGTTTGCAGAGGGAATTCTCTCAGGACTGGACATTGCTGCTGTTTTCTCCCTGAGGGAGTTCTGGAGCCCCCTGAGAATGAACCTGGTTGATATCAGTATTGTGCTTTAGTAAAAGTGTGGATTTAAAAGTTGTGATAAAAGTTTAAGTGTGTTTTAATACCCTTAGATGAAGCTGCAGAGTTGATGGGAAGGACATGTGGGTATTCCCTGGAACAGGATTTCAGCTGATAACAGGGCAGGAGATATGAGGGTTAAATAAAAAAATAAATTAAATAAATAGCAGACTTTCAGCCACTCAAAAATCCCAACCCTAAAAAACTTCCACACCCCTTCTCCCTCCTCCAAGCACCCCACACTAATACTTTTGGGTACAAACCCTGTGGTGTCTCAGGAAGATCCACCAGGCTTTATTCCAATACTTGTAACTGGTTGCAGGCTCACTTTACCTGCCTTGGTCGGGTTTGTGGTGGTGGCATTCTGCTGCTGAAATGAATTAAAGTTGTTTTCAGTGCAAAATGACAATCCCTTTTATAATTAATAAATGTTCTAAAAGCTGCCCATTCATTTTATAATAAATTAACGTTCTAAAAGAGATAGGACTAGGAGGGGCTCTCCAGCCCAGTGTGCCAAACCTGTTTTAATTTGTCATAATCTCACTTTCCTGTTTTCCCACCAGACCACTTAGGCTCCTACCCCCTTTTTTTTCCAGGAACACATCTAGGTGTCTTTTGAATTCGTTTATTGGCTCTGCTGTGTGTAGCACAATACAGCCTTTGTTACACTTTTAGCTGGAGCTGTTTATACCCAGTGACCCATAATTTGCTCTCAATTACACTCATGTACATCTGAAGTAACAGCATCAGAATCAATACGTGTAACTGAGAGCTGAAATTGGCTCTGGGAACTTGAGCACTATTTTCTGTCTTGATACTTTTTTCATAATTAGAAAATTTCAGTTGATTAAAAATGCTTATTTACCTTACAGGAGCTACAGAATTTCCTAAACTCAGTTTCATTCTGTTTAAGTTATTCTTACTGTGGAGAACAAAAAGTTTGAGGCTTGTGACTGAAGACTCAGAAGGCATGGTCAGGGTGAGACCAGCAAGTTGTGAAATGGCTTTAGAGGATGAGGACAGGGTGTAAAATGGATACAATTTTAAAATAGAACTTGATCTTTGAGTTGAAGTGGGAAGCTGCTGTCCTGGGATGTCCAGGGGTCCTCTCCAGGCCTGCTCTAAAATCTGATAGGAAGTCATGGAGTCAGTTTTGGATACACAGGATATCAAATGAAACGACATTTTTGAGAGAGAATGGGGCAGGAGGAAAGTGGGTGCAGTATTTTGGGGCTGGAATGGGGTATTGGGATGAAGGGAATGTTCTGAAGCAAAACATTGCAGAGAAAGTATTGATTTTGTTTCAGGAAATGGACTGGGATATGAGACAGAGGATAGTGTTCAGTACAGTTGAAAAAGGTTTTTAAATATCTATAAAACTAAAGAAGAGAAGTTTGAGTTTTAAATTATCTATGTATATTTTGAAATGCTTTACTAGGACATTTTAAGGAGAAAAATGTTATGATTTTTGATGACCAGTTGGAATATATAAAATTTCACCAGTTTCTAGTTCCCTTTAAAAACAACAAAGAAACTAAACCCTTGCCAGAGTAGTGAGGTAGAAAATTGTTCTGTATAGTTTTTGTGGATTTTTAAAAATAGGATACCAGACATTGTATGATTAGTTTTACCTGAAGTTATTGTTTTAAGAACATCACCAAAAAAAGTTCATCAACCCTTGATCTTTTCTCAAAGAGCTTGAAAGTTCACATCAAGTTTCCAGTACTTTGTCATTTCATGGATGAATAATAGTAGGTACTTTTCCAGAGGAAATTCAGTAAATTTGATTCTGGAAATCTTAATAACTTAAATACGTAGGATAGTACACATGCATGGAATGTTACCTTGAATTATCTCAGCTGTGATGATGTCTGGAACAAACTGTAATGATGTAAATGTAGCTTTACCAGCATGAGTTTTGAAATATGGGTCTCTTTCTCAAATTGTTTGTTATGTAGTTGTTCTAGAGACAGCATCTGTGGAACCAGCACACCTGGCTGAAATGTTTGGGCCATGCTGAGGATACCTGGTATTGAAATCAATGTATAATAATAAATGCTTGGGTTCTCTTCAGACGGCCTGCCCCAGTTTTCTGGCATAAAAAAATCAATTCTGGCACAAAAAAATCAATTTAAATTTCCCAGATGTGTTGGATCCTGTTACTGTAAGGTGGTGTTGTTGGCATGTTCTGTGCCTTGCTTGAGTGCCAGCAGGAATTACACTGGAAGCTGCCTTGTGGCACCTTTTCTAGAGATACCTTTTTTTTTTTCAGAATTATGTATTTTTCAGTGTTATATTGCTCTATGTCTGTTATATAGGTAAGGTTCTTCCCCCAGAATGTGCTTTCAAACTTCTCCATAAAAACAGAAATAATACCAAGACCAGAGTCTGTTCTAAACTGAGCCAAACAAACCACTGAGAGCTGCTCTGTTGTTCCCATACATTTTAATCACATTGTTGCTTGTGCTTTTCTCTGCAGATAGAAAGTCACTGATATCTTCTGCTTCCACTTCAGGATTAAGTCTTGTATTTTATTGCTGGAGCTTTGTTTATTTCTTGCTTCCATTTTCTGAGTCCTCTGGCCCATTTTATCCATTTACAGAACTGGCAGCTCTTTGAAACTTTTTTTGACTGCCTTTGGTAGCTGCTCCCAGAGGAGAAGAAAAGATAATGATCAGGAAGTGCAAGTGCAATCCCTGCAGTAATCCCAGTGCCTGCTGCCACACTTGCTGACTCCTCTGGTTTCTTTTACAGCCCTACTAAAGCCACAGCACAGGATTCTTCTGTACACATCCAGGGAAGCTGAGGTGCTTTGCTGTTTTCCATTCTGGTCTGGGAATCTCAATGGATTCTATTCCTTTTTCTGTCCTCAATCTTCCTCTTCTCTTCCTGCTCTTACACAGCACTTGCTTTGTCTCTGTTAATTAGTTAATTCCGATGACACTTCCGTAAGAGCTTGAATGTTTTATTTCATTCAAAGGTCAGGAAATAATGCCAAAGCTTAAAATACCAGCATATCTAATCTTGGAGATCTCTCTTAGTTGGTAGCAAAGTGTTCATCATGTTGATTTTCAGGTTACTCAGGAAGCCCTGTGGCCAGGAGGGCAAATGCACACAAAAAGGGACAATTGGGGTCCCTGCAGCCTTGGTCTGTAATGTGAAATGAGCAGCCCTGGTGTGAGTGGGTTTTCACAGGGCCTGGCAGGGAGCACAAGGCAGGCCTGTGGGGGAGAGGGGTTTTGGGGGTTCCCCTGAGCTCTGTTGTCTCACTGATGCTGAGTACCAGCAGTTCTCTTTGGAGGTGCTGTGTGAAGACTTCGTTCTTTAAAAGTGGGGAAGTGTCAGAGTCCCTGTAATTGGTAGAAATACAGGACTAAAGCCCCAGAGGACAAAGCCAGGTACCAAGAGCTTAAAAATAATGTGTCTCCTTGAGAGCATGCTAAATTTACCCTTTTGTATTTCCTGTTTTATTATGTCCTTGCAGGAGGGAAGATAACCCATATGTAGGTTTAATCCATGTTATTCAGGAAACTGTGTAAGGAAAAATCCTTGCCCATGTTTTTAGGATCTTCTGGAAGTTTATTTATTCACAGCAGTATCAAATCTGAATGAAATGCAGAAGTAAGATGGAAAACTCACAATATCTTACCCTGCAGCCTTTTCATGGTTCGCTTTCCTCCTTTGCCTTTTACTTGAGGGCAGAACTAGGGTAGAGAAATAATTTTTGTTCTCTTCTGAAAGGTTACAGTAATAAAGAAACTCTTGTTAACATCAGAGTATATGGCAGGCAGGAGTTTTCACAGTCTGGCATTGTTTATTTTACCAGCAATTTGGAACCTTCTGCACTCTTAAAATATTGGCAAGAAAATATTTAACTGTTAACTGTTCTGTGGCCTGTGTGTGTTTGAAGCCCTGGGGAGGAGGAATGCTTGGGGAAATCGGGTTTTTCTCAGCTTATGATTGAAACCAGAAGGTGCAGAATATTGGTAGAAGGTGAAAGCAATGTGACTTCAAATTAGAATTTTACCCAAATGTGGAACTGATGGGAGAATGTCAAACAGGTCACGTACGAGCAGGGCCCTGCCAGGAGAGGCTGATGGAGCAAACACAAATCAGCCAGACTGCCAGGCATACAGAAATGAATTTGAAGAAGTGATAGTAATAGTGAGTATTTGCATTTATCCTGGCCTCTGTCACTGGATGAAGGCTGTAGCAGTAAGGATTAGGCTGGTTAATTGCTGACTAATTGTATGGACTCTAGCAATTGCCACTCCATTTGAAATGAAACAAACATTTTTTGGACAGTTTTTTTAGGAGAGGAGATGGGTGCCTTGCTGTTTCCTTCCAACAGAAGCTTGTCCTGGTCCCAAATTCTGGAGAAAATTTTTTTTTTATATTCTTAAGTATTTTTCCCCGAGGGGAGGATGACCTGTTTGGTATGAGCGGGATCATTCTTGCTCATATTGCTACATAAAATGTAACCTCTTCCCATGAGGGTATTAAAGGCTATGGTAAGGGAGCAGGTTTTTTTAATAGCACTAGCACTTTTCAGGTGAAATTCCTGCCAAGTCAGCAAAGTGACCTGAGTCTGGTGTCCAGGATCATCCATGAGCTGTGCCTGCCCTGCTGGAGGTCAGGGCAGGAGAGAACAGAGACCCAGAGAGGAGAGATACCAGCAGGATCTGCAAAGGTCAGCAAAAAATGGACAAAGCTGAACATGCTCAGAGCTCCTGCTGCTGTCAGATGAAGATCAGTGTGTGCTGTGGCTGCCAATGACCAGAGATAGTTGGGACAAAGGATGAGAAGCAGAACTGTGGGTCAGTTCCTTCTGGTACATTCTCCTGGCATTCGCTAACGAGTAACCTGAGAGCTGCACAGGGATCACTGACAGGAATCCAGGAATGTGCAGCCCTTTGTTGCCTCTTCCATAATTTTTGCTCTTTAATGCCCTGTGGCAGTGACTCCTGCCACTTAAATGCATTGCATGAGAAAACACCTATATTTTAACATATTATTTCATCATTTCATTAGATTTTTTTTCTACATCCACAGTGGACAATAATTCCTTGTTTATCTGCTTGATACCAATCATGACTTTGCCTCTCCATCATCTCTTCTTCCTCACTTCATCCTGAAAAGTTTGCTGAGTGTTTGCTCATATGTGTCATCATGTCATCATGGTCTTTTCTGTGTGTTTTCTACTACTTTTAGATTTGTTCAGGGATCAAAAGGTAACAATTATGCACACCATTTTATATGCAGCTCATTATGGACTTATGCAGAATAGGGTTCCTCTTTTGGTTTATATTCCTTTCATAACATGAAAATTCCAGGGATCATGAAGTACTAAAATAAATTAAACATCTGAGCTAACATTACCAGAGAGACAGGAAAGGTGGCATCCATTCTGAAAAGTCTTTCAGCAGAAACAGATAAGTACAAATTAGCAGAAAATACAGTAGATGAAAATAAAAATCACAGATAATTATGACCAGCAATATTCAATGCTGATAAAGGTACTTGTAGTAGGTGTTCAAAAAAAAGTCCATAAAACCTATTTAACAACGTGCACACATTTGGCAGCTACAGTTTTGAAATGGATCTTTGAGAGAAAAAAATTAAATTGAACAATTCAATAGTGAAGAAAAAGACACATTGGTTAGCTTTAGGCTTTTGGCAACTGGGTTTTTCGGGAGACATTACAAGAAAATCCTTTGACAACTGCTCACCTTACAGAGAATCAGCACAACTTGACAGAGCCCAACAATTTGACCTCTTCTCCCTGATCCTTCTCTTGAGAGGTTATCAGTGAGCTCTGCCAGCCACGTTCTGCAGGGAAGCAGGAATTTGGAGTAAGCCACTGAATACAGTTCAGATTGTGCTGTGATCTGCTCTGCATCTGTAATTCTTACCATGGCAGTGCTTCCAAATTAATAAACTGCAAGATGGGAACAAACCTCATTTTCTGGGTATCAGAAAGGTAGGGGTGAGCATCTGCTTTTACTGTAAGATGTAGGTAATGTTGTATAACTTATTGATGATTGCACAATTGTTGTGAAGGTAGAGCATGCACAACTTTTTCCATGAACATGTTGTATTTTATGGATTGAAGATTTTGGCAGGAGCTGGTTCTGCTGCACCCCAACATTTACCTTTTGTCTAGGTTAAAAGAATATTGGGGTAGGTTATCTCTGAATATTGAAGATTATTCTCTGAAGTTAATGATTATGGAGGTGTATTACAAAATTACTTCTAATTAAAAAATAGAGAATTTATCAGAAGAGTTAATATTTAAAACATACAGGACTCAAGCTGTGGCTAATTACAAGCAGTGATCTGCTTTGCAGACAAAGTAGCAGAGCACTTAATAAAAGGCTCAAAAATTGAAGATTGGAAAAATAATTTCTTTAATATCTTTGTCATTTCACAAGTATGTGCCTGAAGGAGCTGGCTGTTATGGCTGCTTGCTACAGGAATCTTCCTAATCTTTTTTATTAATTTAATATTTTTTATTCTAGCTACAGTCTCAGTCATGTTAAAATTACTGTCCTGCAAGCAGTTGTGATGTTACAGGATGAAATAAAAGGGCTCTGTTTACCCATTTAAGGTCATGTGTGTTTGCACTCAGTGTTTTGAGCAAACACTCAAAAAGCCCATGTATAACTGCAAGTGCTTACATATTATTTATAAATAACATAAACCATATTACAAGTAATTCTGTCCTATTCCAGCTTGAGAGAGGGGGCATTAAAAAGCCTAAATATTTGTGGAGTGGCATTTTTTTACCATGGAAGTTTGGTCCTGTATCTCCTTGAGGAACTTTTGCTGATATTCCTGCTCCAGCAGTCAGAAGTGAGTGAGAGTGGCTGAAGTTTATGGCAGTGGGGCTGCAGAAGCCCCCAGAGTGGACTCAGCCATGACAAGATGAGTGCCCTCACACCCGTGGAACTTGTTTTGCACAAGGCATGGATTAATTTGTACTCTGTCAGCATCAACCACTGCTTTGCTGTTGCAACTTTGCCCACTCCAGGAGGGTGCTGCTGGTGTGGGGTGACACCTGGAAGAGCCCAGTCCTGGTTTGAAGAGATGACTCTGCTGGCACATCCATCCTGTACAGGTACAGGAGTAAGCACATTGTACAGAATAAATCCTGCTATTTATTCCAGCAGGACTGGTATAATGAGAGTGAGGGGGTGGAAACCCAAGCCAGAAAATTCAAATATGAAATGAGATACACATGTTCAACTGTGAGGGTGATATGCTTTAGCCAAACACAACTTAGTGAGCTTAGTACAGGGGGAACTCGGTGAAGTGTAATGGTCTGTGATATGCAGAGGGTCAGGTTCTATGATCTAATCATTTCTTCTGGCTGAAATCTCTTCATAAAAAAGTCTAGTTCAAGCATAACTTGCAGCCTAAAGAGAGGAATTGCTGCCTGGAATTCAATGACTAGTGCTTGTACAGGGCAGTTAGAAGTGCCCCTTCTGGCTTTATAGTCTATGGAAGGATTAATGTGTTAAAGTAGCTTAAGGGTGCAACACGTGCTGGCAAAGGCTGAAGCAGAAAGAAACTCCAGTTGCAGTGCCCAAGGCAGTGCAGCCCGTGGCCATGCCAGCTGGGGCAGTGGCACTGCCAGGGCTCCCCTGTCCTGCTCTGAGGGGATGGGCTGCCCCTCAGCCCCTGGCCTGGTGGCTCTGAGCAGGCAGAGCACATCAGAGCCCACAGGATTGTGAAGATTGGGAAACACCATCCAGTCTCCATCAGTCAGTGCATGTTCACCATTAAACCATGTCCTCAACTGCCTCATCCACACAATTTTTGAACCAGGGATGGTGACTCCACCACTGCCCTGCACAGCCTGTGCCAGTGTTTTAAAGATCTTTCTGTTTTTTCTTTTCCCTCATGTCCAATCTAAACCTCTCCTGGCACAACTTGAGGCTGTTCCTCTTGCCCTGTCGTTTGTTACCTTCCAGTCTGTGCACACTGATCCTGCTCTGCACTGTGAACCAAAGCAGGTGGGGAGGAGGAGGAGGAGATTCATTTCCAGAGGAAGCTCTTGGTCCTTCACAGGACCCTAACATGGGCTAATTCCAGAGCAGCATTCCCTTTAAACACCATGGCCACGTGTTAGGTCTTTGGCTACGTGTCCAGCAGGACAGGAGAGCAGTTCTTACTTCCCTAGAAATCTTCTTAGAATACAAAACCTTCTGTGAGACTTTGCTGCAGAGTCACCGTCAGCACGTGGCTGTGGGATGATGCACATGAGCTCCCTGAGGCTGAGGATGGTTTTTTCACTGGGGCATGGAAAATCCAGCAGCTGCTTGCTGCAGTTGTCCCACAGGCAGAACAGAAAGGCTCCCAGAGAAAGGCTCACGGAGCCTTTCAGAGAACAGTTGTGACCTGTAGCAGGGAGATAATGTTAGCTGCACATTTCCTTGTTTCAGAGGTCTTGTAAAGGTGGGATGTGTACCAAAAATGGATTCCTTGTTTTGAGCTAACACAGTCCTGTGTCACTCAGCCCATAAATCTGTCCAGTGACAGCTCTGCACTGGGCTGCTCCAAGGAAGGCAAAGGGGCAAGGTCCCAAGAAGAGCTCCAGATGTTACTGATTTTTTCCTTGTTATTAGCAATTACTCACTTGGAATTCTCTAGCAGTTTTTCTTCTTAATAACAAACTGTGGAAGAGTCAGCAGAATCACAACCAACCAGATCCTGAAACTTGCCAGTGGCAAGAACTTGTACAAGCTTTGAAAGAGGAAGCACTTCCAGCAAACACTGCCTTGGAATTGCCCATTTTTCTTGATTTATAAAGAAGGATTTTTTTTCCTTCAGTGTTTGTACTTGACTGATGCCAGTTGTATTCTTCAGAAACTGCAATATTTCTTTAAATATCATTTCATTGCACAAGATACATCTCCATCCCCAAACTCAGATTTTTTATCTGAAGCTGTCTTTTAAGACGTATTTATTGCCATGTTTGTTTAACTTGCTTATCTCCTTCATCAGTCTGTTTCTTGCTAACCTAAAGCTGCTGCTCTTTGGTTTTAGTAGGGAAAGCTGCTTCCCCAGGGATGTATAGTCCAGGACTTGTCTCTGTAATGGGACTATTTGTTTTCTTTGCCCCTTGCAGTTGCCTGCTGTAACATTTGTAGTATGTGTTAAGTAATCCTTGAGGTAACATTTTTATTATGTCATAAAAAGTGCGTGGCAAATATATAATAACTCATGGAATTTGTTTGTTTAAAATGGAAGGATAATTTATTGAGTGTGTTACATGAGACCTGCTCCCCCTTATTAGAGCTGTAGAAGTGCAGCTTATTTAGAAGTATGTTCTATTGAGAAAAACCACGATCTCTGACATGCATAGAAGGTTTGAGCATGGTTGGGTAGAAATGACATCATAGTTTATGTACTCAATAAAAATTTAATTAAGTCATTACAGAAGTTGCAGTCATCATTTAACCCTCTGATTTCTTATGTTTAGTTCTTTTTTTAAACATTCAGTAATAACCAGTCTCCAAATCTTGATAGCCTATAAAATATCTGCATGAATTTTAATAGTTTATATTAATGGAAAAATATGAGTAACTGACATAAAAGGAATTTTCCTTGTGTTTGCACTATGTGCATTGCTATAAAAATCGACAGATGAAAAAAGACAGTGGTTTAAGGGAAGAGTATATGAACTGGAAATTTGTTCACTTGACAGAAACGAACTCATATTTTGATAGAAAAGCTGTTGTGTAATTGCCAAGGTGAACACTCATAAGGATACTGAGAGGACAAGAGGTTCCCAGTGTGGTGGATGTGCTGGGCTGGTGTCTCCTGTGTGTGAATCCTTTCTCTGCAGAGTGCAGTGTCACACCTGGGTCCTGCTGGTGGGCAGGGCTTATTGGACTCCTCTTTTGTACTTCTGGCGCATGTAGAAAAGAAATGCCTTGTGTCTCTTGGATCCCTCATGGCAGTCAGTACAAAGAAGAAGCTTTACCAAAGAGTAGCTGGGCCCTTGGGAGAGGAGCTGCATCACTTTGTTGGCAGAGGTAATGAGTAGAGGCAAGAGGGACAGGCAGTGTGGGTGAGGGAGATGCACAGGAGGCATTTCAGCCCTCCCTCTGCACCAGCAGTTGGTCCAGTCCCATTTTAAGCTGACATGGGGTCAGTTCTCACATCAATGGGTGGCTTAGGCCAACCCAGCAAATACTGAAGCAATTACTAAATTTAGTTAAAGGTCAGTGTGGAACTTGGACTGAGTCACACGTAGAGCATGGGGGAAGTTGCTGTGTCATCACAGACTCTGAAAGAAGTTTAATCATAGTCAAAAACTTGTGAGTCTGAGCTGCTAGAGATGCTGGGGAGGCAGAATTCATGTTCTTGCTGGCTGAGAGTCAGTCTGGACAGCACAGGAGGAGCAGTGGCAGGGAGGGGTCTCTGTCTTCAGCATTCCTGTACTTCCACTGTCGTAGCACATCCATCCCTGCAGTCTGTGCTTTGGGGACAAAAAAACCATTGAAAAACAAAGAGTTTCTATGGATGGATGAAGGTGTGGAGTAGCTGCTCAGTAGCTGACTACAGAGGGGTCCCCGTGCTCTTGGGCTGTGCTGCCCCTGCAAGGGCAGCTTTGCCTCCCACTCCCCAGCAGCATTTTCTCTCCCCTCCTGCAGCTGGAGGCAGAGCTGTGGGCTGGGGGGCTCCTGCCAGTTGTGAGCTCACACCAACCTCAGGTGTGTCAGAACTGCTGGAGCTGTGTCCCAAGGGGTTCCAGAGGGACTCACTCCTGCTTGCAGCCAAATCTCACTCAGGTGGGCTGGGGCACTGCTGGCTCTTTGTCCACTCACAGTGAAACTGGGGATATTTTCTCCTCACCTCTTCCTTAAAGCCTCTGCTGATGGTTTTCTGGTTTGTTTTTCAGATTAATTCTACTGTTCTAAAAGAAGACTTGAAAAGGATGGCAGAAAATTTCTATGCAGCTCTGTTTGGATACGATGAGGTAAGAAGGCTGTTTTCAGGGAATGTACAACAAGTAAACCATCTAATTCCTGAACACAGAATAGTCCAGGTGGGGAAGACATCACTGCCCATTTCTTTGGAGAAATATTACGTTAGGGAAGCAGCCTTGGGTGAAAATTCTTAGAAGAAAACTGCACAAAGCATATGGATTTAAACCAGGGGTGTGGAAGGTAGGGTGTTCTTTCTGCTGCTTCACCATCCCTTACTGGCCACCCCTAAGTCATTTCCTCCCTCTGAATGCTGCTGTACTCAGCTGTACTTTGAAAGCAAAGAGAGGATTTATAGAGTATTTATAGGGAGTCTATGCAAGAATATTTACAGGCAGTACCTAATAAGGCAGGGAGGCAAAAGCACCACTCTGCACAAGTGTCTGCAGGACCTTCAAGAGGAAAATACAATTACATTGGGATTTTTTGCTCTTGTGAGTGTTGCTCTTCAGATGCTCTTATTCATATCATGATATTGATTTTTGCTCAGTGATTTGTATTATTATTATATTGTAAATGTAACCTCATAGAGTTGTGGACAGTGTTACACATGCAAGGTTTAATCTAGTTTTAAGTATAGCCAAGATGTGTCTGCCTGTGCTTTGTTGACAGTTTTTTTGGAAACAAAATGTTTGCTTTGATTAAAGACAAGTATTGACTTTTTAAAATTTTTAACTGAATATTTTAAAGTCATTTGCCTTTGGTAAATGTGTCAGCAGAAGACAGGAGTTATGAGCCTGTGGTGACAGCACTACATAATCTAAAAAGACAATAAAAGTTCAAGAGAATTTTAACAAAAAACATTAATGGATGTGGTTCTTTTAAAAACCAAAGCTAAAATTTGATTTAACTGGAAAAATCTAGATAGTTCTTGATGAGCAGGATTTCTCTCTCATTTAGAATGAAAAATAAAAAGCCAAGAAAAACAGCAAACTCCAGACTACAGTTCTGCAACATTGGATTAATTATCCTTTAATTTTTCTTTTTAAAGTGTCGTAGGCTTCACACATTCCCATGAGGTGGTGCTGCCTTCTCTGTAAGATCACCATTTTTATGGTAAAGATTTCATAACATAGAAATACAGTTATCAACTCTGACGTTAGGAATACCCTGACCCAGGTTTTTTTCCAAATTAACTTGCCAGAAAATTGGTTACAGGCTGCTCTGTAAATTAATTTAAGTCCAGGGCTGTTTTTCCATTCTGGGAAAGAGTGATGTTGCTGCCTTTCCATGTGCAGAGCCCACGGCAGCTGCGGCTCTGGGACAGGTGCCGTGGCCAGGGGCCAAGTGCACCAGCGAGGGTGTCTCGTGTCCAGACCTTCTTCACGTGCAGTTTTTAATCCCCCTGTGTCCTTGCCTTTAGGGAATCCTGTGTGATGATCGTGTTCTGGCATCAGCTCTGTGGAGAAACCTTTTCAACAGGAACTGTGAGGACCCTCGGCACCTGGAGCTGCTCGTGGAGTACGTGCGCAAACAGGTGCGGCCCCGCTCTGCTCTGCTCTGCTCGGGGAGCTTCCACTGCTTCCCTCATCATAAACCTCATTCTGATGGTCAGTGATCGCTTCTAAGGAGAAGAAAGGATAAACCTGAAGACTGGGTGATATTTATTACAGAGTCACGGAATGTCCTGGGCTGGGAGGGACCCCCAGGATCAGCCAGGGCAGCCCCAGCCCTGCACAGACACCCCAACAGCCCCACCCTGGGCACCCCTGGCAGCTCCTGCAGCTCTGGCAGCCTCAGTGCCCATTCCCTGGGGAGCCTGGGCAGTGCCAGCACCCTCTGGGGAAGAGCCTTTCCCTGGTATCCAGCCTGAGCCTCCCTGGCACAGCTCCAGCCATGCCCTGTCCCTGTCCCTGGTCACCAGAGAGAACAGATCATTGCTGTAGTTTGATGACAAATGGCTGCAGAGAAATTAATGGAATATTGAAAGCGGTCCTGCTCAGCTATTTCTGGACCTGTGCTACAGAGTGGCTTGACAAAATGTGCCAGAAATAGGCTGCAAATTTGTTGTACAATTGTTACCAGTGTTAGAGAGTTGGGATTCTCCTCATAGTGAAATAGCACAAAGAGCTTGAAAGTCTCTTAGTGACCTTTGAGGAAAAGGAACAAATGGGTTTGTTTTCCAGAATTATTTCTGATTCTTTCAGTTATTACCTGGAGGAGACAGCACTGAGTAGTGTTTGTCCTCTCAGCCCTGAGGAGTTTTGTGAACCAGATCTCTAGGAAACGTTGGTGGGATAAAATCCATGTGGGCACCAAAGAAAGCAGTTATGAAGTAAAAGTGAAGGGCATTGGATGGGAAATTGAAGACCAGAACTTTCACAACATCATTCTCTTAATGTTTCCAATACCATATTCAGGAACAGATAAAGGTATGGAGAGACAGTATTTTAAGTTTGTACTGAGAAAATGGGAAATAAAGGGCTGAGCTTCCTATGGGACTGAGGACACTTTGGGAATGCCAGAGCATTCTCAGGAGGGACTGGCTTAATTAAATGCTGAAGGTTGCTGATGCTCAGTGGTGAAGCTGTAGGAAAGCTTGCTGGGGACAAGCACATATAAAACTTATGTAATTTGGGATAATTTTTTGCCAGATGGGGAATTTGTTGCACTTCTGGATATTCAAGCAAAGGATAGGTCTGAAGCAATCAGCAGTTGAATAGGAAAGAGTGATCAGGCAGGAAAATGTGGCACATTGAGGAGGAATGAGCGCAGGTTCTGTGCAGACAGATCATTCCTGCAGACCAGTGGTGCACTTGAGGAAAACATTCCCAGCTTTGTATAGGCACCAGTGAGCTCTGAACTGGAATGAGGCCTTGAGTTCTATTATAAAAATGTCATTTCAGCACTCCATAGTGTTTAAAAAATGTAAAACAAATCCTCAGAACTACTGGGAATGAAATAGAGGATAAAATCCTGCTGTGGTGTCAGTTTTACACGTCTGGTGCCATTGTGAGCTGGAATAATGTGTCTGGTTTGGGTGCTGACCACCAGAACAGATCAAACATTACCTGAAGAAGGCTCAGAGAGGAGCACTAAGGGTGACAGTGAAACTGCTCCTTTTTTAGCAATGGGTAGAATCCCCTGCCCAAAAAATAATGGGAGAAAAAATGGGAGACATCTCTGGGAAATCCTGAAGGCATGTGAAAGGTGAGGAAGGAAAGGCATTCAGGGACACAGGAGTGTGGGGACAGAGCATTGGCACAGTTGGTTGGGATGCTGCAATTGCACATGGAGTTCCAAAGCCACTGGCAAGATTTATGGAAGAAAAGTTTGCCCAGGGCTATTAAATCCACAACCGCTTCAGACTCAAAATCTGTGAATGAGCAGATTCTGAGAGGAGGGAAAATGAGCAAGGAAAAGAGCATTGTGTGCTGTGTTTAACTCCTCCTGGGGAAGCTGCTGGTGGTGACTGTTAGGAACAGGACATTGTGCTTAGGTGGCTTCCCAGTGTGACCCTCTGTGACCATGGGTCGTTCATTCCCCTGTTGAGAAACTCCTTGCCCAATTATCCTTTGTTTCTATAACACTGTGTACAGGTTGTCCCCAGTTTCTTGTGGGCCCTGTCTTTAACAGTGGCTATTAGTGGGTGCCAGAGGAGAACGCACTGACAGCACAGCATGTCCTGTGCCCCTGGTCAGCTCTCCCAGCCTTCCTGAGCTAATGGTGCTGGGATTGTCTTTGACTCATCCTTGAATGGCTTTTTTTTTTCTCATTTCCCATATTTAGAGTGACCAGTGGCAGCAAGTTGACCCTCTGCTATATGATGAGAGGGTTCTTTTTTTTTAATCTTGCTTATATTACACCCTAAAATTACAGTAGGTCCCAACTAACATGCCCAGAGAGGTTGTGGATGCCCCATCCCTGGAAGTGTTCAAGGCCAGGCTGGACAGAGCTTAGAGCAACCTGGGATAGTGCAAGGTGCTCCTGCCCATGGCACGGGGTGGGACTGGGTGGGTTTTAAGGTCCCTTCCAACCCAAACCATTCAGGGAATTCTTCTGTTGGGAGGATGAGCATTCATTGCATGTTCATCTTTTCCAGCTCATGTGCTTTGATGTGACAAATCCCAGGTGTTCCCTCCTGCTCAGGCCATTTTTCTGTGGCTGAGGCCTCGGCTGTGTGCAGGGTGGGAGCTCTCCATGGGGCTCTGGCCTGGGCAGTGTTCCCTGCAGGAACCACCAGGAGGATGAAGTGACTCACTGCAGCTTTGCTGGCTCCTCTTTGCCCTGTTGCCAAACCTTCAGAGGAGGCATCAGTGACGCAGGTGGCTCCAGAGGATCTGCAGATCCTTATCCTGCCCTTGCCATGACGCTTCGCAGTCGGAAGTGACCGTTTTAGGTTCACCTCACCCAAATGGCAGAGTAGGCTGAAATGTCCCTGCTGTGCTGCTTTTTGGAGTGAGGTGTGTGTGTGTGCAGCTGCTGAGGGAGCTGCCTGGGCCGTGGGCACGTGGCAGTGACTTGCTGTGCTTGCAGGTGCAGCACCTGGACGCGCTGAGCGGGGAGGATCTGCTGCTCACGGGCGAGGTGAGCTGGCGGCCGCTGGTGGAGAGCAACGCCCGCAGCATCCTCAAGCCCCTGTCCCCCGTGTACAACGATGAAGGACTCTGAGATCCACGTGCCAGGACAGCTTGGGAAGCGTGGCTGCAATGGGACTGGGCTGAGGCTGCGTGGTTGGGAAGAACAGTTTGCTGTTGGAAGGAAAACATTTCATTAGCTCTCCCATCCGTGGTGCCTCGGCAGCCTCCTGAGCAGCCGTACTCCTGAATCTTCACCTGCAAATAAATGCTCATTGTTTTAAGAACCTCTGTCCTTTTTATGGACCCGAGTGGCCCTTGCTGACATGGACAGAGCTGCCTTCTGCCTTTAGGAAACCAGGTATTCACCATGATGTAGAGTTCTCTCAAAAAGACATTTCTGTCCCTTGCCTTGTTGAAAGAGCTGCTACTCAGAGACACAGCGGTGTCCTCTGCTCCCTGAATGGTTGTAATTGTAAATGTGAGCTTTGCATACTTAGATATTAAGTATATATTTTAAATGTCTGATGCCAAGATGGAATGGTCCATCTTTGCATTAGTGGAGTTAAGAATTGCTTTAACATTCTGAAGGGTTTTCTGTGAAAATCCCCTTTAGGAACTCTCCGCTTTGTTGCACAAGGGTGAGAGAATGCAAAGAATAATGCACAGTCCCCAGCAATCCTCTGTGACTTTGGCTGTCTGAGGGAGATTAAAGCCCCAGTTCTGGCTGGGCTGGCACTAAAAGCTGCCCCAGAACCTGATGTTCAGTCTGCCTTGCTGATACTTCCACATTCTTTGTAGAATTGTCTTCTAGGAACTCCTTTATGAAAAGAACATCCCTGTTGTGTCCCTGGGACAGGACTCTGCCATCCTCCATCCCCTGCAGCAGCGGTCCAGGGGTTTTAGCAAGATCCTTCAACACCAGTGAAAGCTTTCTATGGCTGTGCAGGCGAATGGTGCCAACACAGTAATTAGGGGAGCAGGAGCTGCACTGATGAGATCAGCAGAGGCTGAGGTGCTCTGTGTGGGTGGATGGTTCACCAGGCTGTTTCCAGGTCAGTGGCAAAAAGAGTTTTTATTTCTCTCCTGTCCAAAATCTGAGTCAATAATAAATGTCATTCTGGGTTAAATTGCTGTGTGTTTGTTTTCTGTGCCATGTGTGCTTTTGATAAGAATAAACCGTATAAAATCAGGACTTATTCCTAATAAAAGTATTAAGCAAAAGTAGAAGGTGATAATCCTTAATTTATGAATTTAATCCTTAATTTGTGACTCCTTAGTCTGGTGAAAGTGAAACTGTGCCTGGTTGTGACTATTCTTCCTTCTCAAGTTGCTTTCTTTGTGTGTGTGTGTTGGGGAATATTTGCCATCCCTTCCCTGTGTGAAAAGCAGTGGGATGCAGCACAGAGGCTCCCAAGCACTGACTTGTGGGGTTGTTTTAAAATCTTCTTTTAGGGAGCCTTCTGTGTATAAAAAAGAGTGTTTTTTTTTTTTTTTCCAGAACGAGCTTCCTCAGTTTAACTTGTTATAAAATGGGGCATGTAAAGAGCCCCTCTCTCTGTGTGAGGTGTATCCCTTCTCTGTGAAAACATTACAGCCCAAACAACTTGCTTGCAGTTTATTTAAGATGCTTTTGTTGAAAGCTGAGCTAAGCAGAGAAACCTCTTATGTGTGAAGTATTATACAGTGTGTGTGAGATAATAACACCTTGTAATTCATTACAGCTGGCTTGTATTTACATAAAAGAAGGCTGAGCTGTGTAGGAATTTGCTGATTAATTTATTTTTAATGAGAGTGAAGTATACCAAGTACCAAAATAAACTTTACTTTGTGTATCTTACTGCTCCTGAAATAGGTGGAAAAATTAATGGTAGATATTTTGGCTCAAAACTACATACATTAATTCATATACAAAACAGTTATTTAAACTTTAACCCCTTTCCTGCTGTGTAATTTAAAGCTGAGCTCATGTTCTCCATGCCATGGGAACAGGGGCTGGGAGCACAGCACCATGGAGGCTGGAGAGCTCTGGGAGAGCACAGCACCCTGGGCTGGCCTGGAGGGGAGAGCAGCTCTGTGCTCCCAATGTGGGACAGCGTGTGGCCAAGCTGAACCCTCCCTGTGTTTATGGGCAGGAGACTCCACAAGTGATGGTGCCAGATTGGAGTCATTGGCATCTGCCCCTGCACCTTTATTAGGGTGAGGATGAAGGGCTGTAATCACAGCTCTGCCTGGCCCTGAAATGCCCTCACCGCCCGCTGGAAGGGCTGAGCCAGCACAGGGCTGTGCTTGGGCGTAGAAAACAAGGCAGATACTGTCTCTGAGCTAAAAGGGTAATTTGTTACAGAGGCAGAATCCACTGGAGGCTACATGGGACCAGGGCAGACTTTGCTTCCCAGTCATTAGTTACCCAGAGCCAGGATCCTACAGAATTAGATTGGAGATCAGAAGAAATCCTTCCCTGTGAGGGTGGGCAGGGCTGGCACAGGTGCCCAGAGCAGATGTGGCTGCCCCTGGATCCCTGGCAGTGCCCAGGGCTGGGTTGGATGGGGCTTGGAGCAGCCTGGGACAGTGTGACGTGTCCCTGCCATGGCAGGGGGTGAAATGAGATGAACTTCAAAGTTCCCTCCAACCCGAACCATTCTGGGATTTTAATGTGACCCCTGTTGCTCTCAAGAGGTGAAGAAAGGTGAGCTGGAGAGCCATTGCCTGTATCTTACTTAAGACAGAATAAAAGAAAATCCATTCCCAGTAGCAAAATCTGCCCTCTGCAGTGTTCCAGCAGGTGAGTGATTCCTATGCACAGCTCTGCTTCCAGGGCAGCAGAACAGAGGGGGTTAAACCCAACATTGTAAAGCCCATCTTTTCCTATTTTCAAAGTTTTCCAGAGGGAATGATTGAAGATGTTTCACTTATGGACAGTTCTTTGTTTATGCTGTTGGGTTTTTGGAAAGTGGTCTCAGACCATGAGCTTAGAGGCACTTACTGTATCTAAATGAACATATCCATGTGAATTTCTTCTGGAAGGAACCATCACCATCCAGCCTGATCTCCTGTCTCACAGACAGCATTCGGACATCACTTAGGATTCCAAAGGACTTCAACTTTTCCAGGTGTCTTAAAATGAAGACACATGAGCCCCTAGGAATCATTCATGATTTCAGCCGGATCCTGGGTTGCTCCCTGTGGGTAGAAGGATCAGCACTCACTGTCTTCCTTCTCTTCTGTTTTGCACCATGGGAGAGTAGGAGCATGTTTTTCCTCTCAGGATCAAACTTGGGAAGTCTCTTGCTTTAGGCTGGCATTTTTAAGATGTTTTGGAGTAGGGGGAGTTATCTGATACTCTTCAATGCCCACTCTCTGTTTTAGGTGGTTAAATGTTTTCCTGTGTCACCTTGGCTGCTGTGCTCACACCACCCTTTGGGTGTTGAACTGTTTTCTCCTGCATCTTCAAAGAGCTGCAGTGCAGAGAGCACAGCCATCCTCCATGATCTCCACCCTCCTGTGCTGTTGCCACTTCCCAGATTTGTGACTCCCATCCCCACCTTGCACAGGGTGATGTTTTCAGTTGTGTCTCTGCCCCACCAAGCCCTAGGTCAGAACTGCTGCTCCTGGCCTGGCAGTCAGAATTAACCACTGTCCTGTCTCCCTGCCTGTGCCTTGGCAAATGTGGGAAGCAGAAACTGGACACAGAACAAGAACCAGAGCTGTAAATGAGATGAATGTAGAGTAGGTGAAGAGTAGCAAAGCTGGGGGGGCGAGCATCAGCTGGGAGGGGACTGGGTGTGCAAACTTGGTCCCTGTGCCACTGCCACTGCCTGGCACCACTCTGAGGAGCAGTGGGCGCCATGCCCTACCCTGTGGCCCACTTGTATTTTCCACATTCTCCTACTTGTTGGAGAATGGTTTAATCCTGGTGGTTGCCTGCATCCCAGGGATGTGCTGAAGTCCTGCTTGAGCATTTGGAGAGGTTTGCTGATCCCTTCTCCAGGGGTGCTGAATGAAGCATGGAGCTCCAAGCTGCACCGGGTGCTTCCTTCCAGGAAGAGAAAAGTCCCACTGTAAGGAATTTTAAGTGTTTAAGTTAATCCATACCTAGAATTGCTGTGTCTTCCTAATTCTTCTGCTAAGAGAGCTGTGCCACAAATGCAGTGGTTATTTCAGGCCCCAGTGTGGGGTTTGGTCCTGGCCACAGCCTTGTGCACGAGCATTTTTCTTGGCTGATGCTGGTGGCAGCTAATTTAGAATCATAGAATCATGTAACACCCTGACCTGGAAGGGACCCACCAGGATCACTGAGTCCAGCTCCTGCCTGTGCACAGGACCCCAGGAATCCCACCCTGTGCCTGAGAGCATTGTCCAGGGTTCCAGGTGGAAACTTCTCTGTATGGGTTCCTTCCCTCCCCATCTGCCTCTTCACATCTGCCCTGCTTTGTCTGATCTCTGTTGTCTCCCTGGTTAATGAACTCCAATCAAGGCTTCTTTGCTCTTTTCTCTGCAAGAAGCTGTGAGGAACCCATGTCCGGTCCTTCCCACTGACCTGCACTGTGTCCAGCTCTCCCAGGCTGGGGGCACACCTGTCCCAGCTCTCTGGGTGATGATGTCCCTGTGCCACTGGAACAGGATCAGCATCTTTGGGCACGTTGTGTCTGCACAGCCTGGCCCTCAGCATGCTCTCCTGAAGGTCTGGGAAGGCAAGGAGAGGGCAGCAGCTTCTGTGAGAGCCTGGGAAAGCTGGCAAGGACATAGGAGAGACCCTGAGGCTCAGCAGGGGTGACCAGTGGGCTCTGCTGCTTACACAGTGCCCACCCCTCCTCTGCCTGCAGAGGGACTGTCACCTGTGGGTGCCTTGGGCTGCCCGGCCTCCTGCACCCTGAGGGGGCAGTTGGGTGTTAACAATCCTGTGATTCTTCCCAGACTCCTGTGGTGAGGGTTTTTTGACCACTGCCCCTTCTTCAGGTGCTCAGGGCTGCCCTGTGCATCCTATGTGTGTTCTTCCTGAAGTTGCTGAACATGTTGAGGGAGTGCTTGTTTTGCTTACAGTCATTCAACCTGCTGGGCAGCTTGCTCTGCTCATTTGTGGCACAGAAGAGATGGCTGAGCCTCATCCTTCCCCTGGGAATGCAGAGCTCACATGGGAGTGATTCCACCTTCTGCTCACATGGGAGTGATTCCACCTTCTGCTCACATGGGAGTGATTCCACCTTCTGCTGTTACATCTCAGTGGCTGCTCCGATGTGATTTGCTGGGAGCAGCCAGGGAGTTCAGGTCAAGTGGCAATAGAACTGTCAGAGGGACCTGGAGCAGATTAGTGGAAACACTCCCAAATACTGCCTTCAATTTTTTTAATCTTTCAGGGAGCTTTCTGTGTATTAAAAAAAAAGGCATTTTGTTATTTTTTTCCCAAGGCAAACTTCCTCAGTTTAACTTGTCATGTAAAGAGCAGCATCTGTAACCATCAACATCCTCTGTCCTGCTGTTGCTGTCTGGTGCAGGTGTGTTCACCTGGGAGGGCCCTGCTCAAGCTGCTGAGCCTGAATCCTGCTGGGAGCTGCTGCAGCTCCTCCAGAGGTGAGAGCTCCCTCGTGCTCATTGTAGAACTGAGGAATTCTGCACACTCAGAGCCTTCATTAATGAATGCATCACAGTGAGCTGGGATCCTTCGTGCCTCATCCCACCTGCCAGCTCCTGGGCTGCTCCACATCCTGTCAAAACCAGGCATCTTAGGCAGATTTACTCAATGTCCCACATCCTTCCCTGTGCACCCTCTTCCTGCTGGTAGCCAGAGCCAGTGGTGTTACAACACCCAGTTCTGTCTCTGTGGATTCCCTTTGGAAGGAGACACAGAAGGGGTGTCTGGAAGTGCTTTTCCCATGTTCAGGACAGGGCAGCAGCTGAAGGCAGCAGCTGTGTGTCCCTCTCCTGGCAGCTGTGCATCAGCCCCTGGGCAGCTCAGGGCTGCACCACAGCAGCTCCATGGACTCACGTTGGCTTCCCTGCATGGCACAGGGGTGTGGAGACCTTGGGGCTGCAACGGGACAGAACCTCTGTGCTGGGCACACCCCTGGGCAGGGGCAGCAGGGCTGGGGGGTCCCTGCCTCCCCTGACATCCTTTGTGTTGGATCATTTGGCCTGTGCCTGGCAGCTGGTGTCCAGTGCCCCCCTTCAGCTGCGCAGGTGTGACACAGAGACCTTCCCCTGACTTGAGAGGGTCTCAGCAAATGAATGGTAAAGATGAAACATGGAATTCATGTGCTGCCACTGTGCTTTGATTGTGTAACACCATGGTTGGGAATGTTGGACAAAAACTGGGGAGATTTGACTTTGCTCTGTGGGTTCAGTGCTGACAGAGCTCAGTGCAGGAACTAAAATTGGGACTTCTCTCATCCAGCTGTGCTGGCTGAGTGCATCTGGCCAGTGAATTCTGCAGTGGAGCACTGCTGTGCAGTGCCTTCCAGAAATGCTGGTACAGCACCGAGGAGCACCCTGATGTTTTGAGATGGAAGATTGGGTTTCAGTCTGAAATAGAGGGGGGAAAAAAGCAAATCTGGCTTCTTGTGTTGCCGGGTGAGTGCTCTCCAAGATCTGTCAGGAAACAGGCTGGCAGGCTGCCTCCATGTGTGCGTGAAGAGGAAGCAGCAGGTACATTCTGTGGAGAGCCCAGGCAAGGTGTTTGTGTTTGCTGAGCTCCAAGAACATCTGTGGGATGGAAGAATGAAGTATTGCCTAATGCTTGGCTGAGCTCAGTTATCAGCCAGAGCAGAGCTGCCCAGGGACATGGACTTGGCAGTGGCACTTGGGGTGTGCGTTCAGCCAGAGGGAATTTTCCCCTTGTCCTTCTCTGTTGATTGCAGAAGGTGTGTAGACAAGACTTCCAGATAAGATCCCAGGTTTGTGCTGGCAAAAATGGGCTGATGAGATTCCCACATCCTGTGTTGGCCAATCAGCCTCTGGAGTGCCAATTAGAGCCCTTTTGCCAGACAGCAGGGACAGGACACATCTAATTTTAGATGTCTGCATGGCAAACCTCTGTCACTGACTCGGGCAGCCCGAGCTCCTGCAGTCAGTGGGGGGAGATAAGAGCTTCCCAGGCACATTTCATCCAGCCTGTTCCAGGTGTCTGCTGCAGGGTGAGGTAACTGACTCCTGGAAGTCTCTGCCTCTCCCCACCAACCCTGGAGGAGCCCAGCCTGACAAGCTGGGCTGGAGATGTTTACATCGCGTGTGCTTTCATGTGCTGAGGACATGAGAAATTACTGGAGGGAGAGAAGATCATTACCAAACAGTGCAAATCCCTTTACAAATCTCCTTTACCGAATCAGCAGCAGAAAATATGCATTTGATTAGTTCTTTTAAAATTCACACTCTTTTAAGCTCTTTAGGAAGGCAAAAAGTAGGGTGATGGTACACTTCTGTTATCACCCTGGCAAAGCAGCTCCAGAAAAACACTCACCATGTTACAGCTCCTTCCCTTTGTTACTCCCCCAAACTTCCTTACACTGAGTTGGCTGTTCACTCCACATTTTAAGTTAGTCTTTAAGCTTTTTTAACATTTACATTCACTCCGAACACTTCTGTGCCAGCAGCTTTGTCACTGTTTTGTTCCATCCCTACTTTGCCCTTGCTCACAGCCAACTGGCAGCCAACTTCTGTTTTCTGATTCAATCAATGCAGTGTTCTTGCCATTTGCAGTTCTGCTGAGGCTTCATCCTGAATTCAGGCATCCAGAGACCAGACAGCTAATCCAAACTAACCATCCCACTGAGCTGTAGTCCATGGAGAGTGATAGTCCCTTGGGGACATGATTCATCCCAGCTGTCTTAGAGCCTGGTGTCTGGATGTGCTGGTTCACACTCAGGCATGGCTGTCCCTACTCCATTGACTATTATTCCATGCCCATGATTATTCCAGGGCACACATTTAGCTTTTACATTACTTAATTTAATTTAATTCCAGGGGATTTTGTACATAAAAGGCTAATTGATTACATCAACTCTCCAGCCAGTTTTTCATTCCCTGGTTGCCTGTGTGGAGTTGAGTAGCTCCAAGGTGAGCTGATCTCTGCTCCTCTGCAGTTCTTCACACGTTGTGTTCTCCTGGTGTGCTCCTAAACGGTGCCTTAATTCACATAGCAATGTCTGCCTGTACTGTTCCTCCAAAAATAACTCCATGATGCATTTGGGAAGCTGGAATTAACTAATCCCCAATAAGCAGTATGTGGGCAGTATCATCATTCACACAGCACCAGACTCCTAAGGCTGAATGTCCTTGAAGGATTTCCAGGGAGATGCTAAATGAGCATGTGAAATATTGCTCCTCTCGCCTGCAGCATCTAATGACCAAGATTCCTGCTGGGATTCCTACAAACACCATGACTCTGTGTGTCAAGAAATAGACTGTTCTGGTGTAGCAGAGCCAAGCTCCCAAGAAATGCTAAGGACGAGCATTATCTGTGGCTCAGGGATGAGTAAGTTTTTCTGCTGAGTCTGATTACCCACTTGGGATATTTGTGTTTCATTATAACTGACACTAAGCAGCGTGTTTGATTTGGAATAAATTTCAAGCAGGAACAAGTTCCAGCATCTGCATTTCCACTGTGAGCACAGTGAGGGACAAAACAGGTTAGAGCCTGCTAGGCCAAGGGTGGGGACCTCTCTAGGGACGGGAAGGGAAGGGGAGGACAGCAGATTAATCAGTTACAAGGAAAAGGAAGGAGCAGCTTGAAGAGTTGATTTTCTTCCTCTTGCAAAAGGGACGCTCTGAGCCCCGAGTACCAGGTGTGTGTGTCTGGGGAAGCCGGGTGAGGGAGCTGGGAAAGGCGGCTCCTCCCCGGAGTGGGAGGCTGCACCTGGTGATTAAGGAGTTGAGCTTATGCTGAATCCTGGAGGAACCTGTTGGGAGGAGCTCAGGAGCGCAGGAGGGGCAGAAAAGACGTGAAGACGGACACAGGACTAATCCAGCAGGAGAGACACCTCTCGGCATCAGCGGCTCCAGTCATGTTCAACTACCTGGCAGTCGAGGTGAGGCCCCAGCTCCCCCGCAGCTATGGGAGCCAGCAAGGGGTGTCTGGGCCACTCAAGAGCCGCCTGGAGCAGCTGAAGAAGCCGTGGTGGAGGGAGCCCACCCCGCTGGTGCTCCAGCACAGCGAGACAGCCAGGCTGGCCATCGACGCCTTCCTCGAGCAGGGCGAGCGCGGCTACCTGAGCGCCATCGCCGAGGAGAGGGAGCTGCCATTTCTGTCCGCCTTGGACATGGAATACATCAGCCATCAGAGGAACCAAAGCTTCCCAGACCCCAGTGCAATGAAAGACAAAGAAGCTGACCCCGGTGATGCGGACACTGGAGACAGGGTCTCCCTCAACTCTGAACTGACATCGGGCACCTACTTCCCCCTCATGTCAGACGTGCTCCCTCCGGAGCTGGAGCTGGGCTGGCCAGGGACGCCTCTCCTCACGCTGTCTGGCCAGACTCAGGCCACTGTGATTTTCCAAAGAAACAAAACGAACAGCATTAAGGATCTGGTCCGGTCTCTGATCAGCCGGGCGCGGACGGTACGTACAGAGCTGTGTCCCTGAGGGGAGCCCTGTGCCACAGCGCCCGGGGCTGCTCCCACACCTGTGACCACACGCTCCACGCTGTCGCTGCTCTCTCCATGTCTGGCGTGATGGGATGGCTTTTCCTGCAGCAGACCTGTAGCTGCTCCTGCTCCTTTCCTTCCTTGTCATTTCTTTCTGCCTGGGATTTCATATCATGCAGGCAGTGCCCTCGCAGGCCCTCTGTGTCCACAGCTGCAGGGATGCACAGCAGTCCCAGAGCCCAGTGGGGTGCAGGCAGGGCCTGCAGTGTCCCTGGCTCTGTGTGTCCCAGCCAGCTCAGTGTCCCTGGCTCTGTGTGTCCCAGCCAGCCCTGTGTCCCTGGCTCTGCAGTGTCCCTGGCTCTGCAGTGTCCCTGGCTCTGTGTGTCCCAGCCAGCTCAGTGTCCCTGGCTCTGTGTGTCCTTCCAGCTCTCCTCCCTCTACACAGCCAGGGCTCTTCTCCAGCCCTGGACATCATTTTAAGCTGGACAAGACAATACCACTGGTGAGCTGCTGTCACAGAGAAAAATCTCAGAATTTTTTGCTTGTGTTGAAAGGAACCTTGAGGACCATCTCATTCTGTGCCCTGCCATGGGCAGGGACACCTTCCACTATCCCAGGTTGCTCCAAGCCCTGTCCACCCTGGCCTTGGACATTACCAGGGATGGAGCAGCCACAGCTTTTCTGGGTAACCTAGGCCAGGACCTCACCACATATGACCTGAGTAAATTTGTGGGACTGAAAAATCCCTGCCAGTGGTTTGAATTAAGCTAGAATCCTGTCTCCTAGGTTTGATGTCTGTGCCTCCCCAGGGATGAGTAAGATCAGCCCATTTTGCCCCATTGCACAGTTTCTGGTGTGTTATTACAACCCTCGGATGTAATAAAAACTGGATGATTACAGTGCCTGCCTACCAAGCACAATGCTGGCATGAATTTATTCACTCAATTATGCTGCTTGTTGTTTCTTTTGCTTTGCCACTGTACCCTGTGTGAAAGCAGCAAGCTCAGACAACTACCTCAGACACATTTTCAGCTTTTTGTTCTCTTCATGGTTCTTTTCAGCTGTTTCATATCAATCTTCTTTTGTAGTATTTGTGTTGAGTTATTGAAGAAACATTTAGAGCAAAGTTCACTTTAACCTGTCCACTTCTGGCAGTTTCTCTTATCACTCCAGTAGTTTCCTATTTAACTTCAGTCACTCCTTATATTCATTGTTGCTTGTGTAAAAGCTGGAGATAAGGAATCACCTGGATCACTGCAGCTCAAGTGTGTTCTTCTATAACCCTCAGCTGAGCTGAGCAAATGAATTTATGTATTCCCAGCAGCTCAGATTGCTGCACAGCATTAAAACATCCTCAAAGAGCCACATATTAGTGAAGTTTGGGTGTGATATGAGGTGAATGCGGATCTTTTTTCTTTTGCCCAAAAGACCATTTTGTCACATGAACTGCTGCTCAGTTGTAAGCAGCCCTTGCTTAATGCCTGAGCTTCCACTGCATCTGATAGGCAATTACAGGAAGTTTTGGTCCAGGAAATAAGTGACAAAAAGCTTTGTTTGTCCTTGCAGGCAGCTGATTTATGGTAGCTTAAATGATCTGAAAAGTTCTGTGATACTGACCCCATCCTTGGCAGGAGTGGGGATTAAGGCACAGTCATGGTAGAATGCACAGAGTAAATTACTACCAAGAAGTGTCCTCCCCTCACTCAGCACGTGTCCCGGATCTTCAGTGATATAATGATCCTTTAAGCCGCAGGAAAAACATCTTGCTGCTTTCTCACTTCACAGGAACTTCTCAGTTTCTATGGGCAAGTTGCCTGGGCAGTGGCTGCTTTATTGTACTTTCAGTACATTCTGAGCTTGTTGCTTTCTTTGCTTGGGTTGACAAAGCCCTGACAATCTTCTGCCCTCCATGTCTGACTTGGAGGTTTCCCACAGTGTTTTCTACTGTTGTGCAAAATGTGAGAATGAGTTTTTAAGTATCTTACTGATTTATTACTGGTGTTCTACTGGCTTTTGGGTTAGCAGCTCTAGCCAGTGCTTCCCATGATTAACTCTATGATTGATGGCAACTCCAGCTCACTCACAATCTCAGTTATCCATATTAAAGCATGTACTGAGTCATTTTGCTCAACAAACCATCCAAAAGGATGTTACTTATGTGTCTAATTGACAAAAGAGCTACTACCAGAGGGAAAAACTTCCTTTGCTTGAAGTGCCACTATGGACCATTTGGAGAACCACCTGGTTTTTGGTTTGCAGCTGCTGTTTCTACATTTCCAGTATTTTTGCCACTAGACTTTTAGCTGTTGTCATAGGTTCCTCTTTTAGAGAGTTTCTCCTCCCATGGGGGACCACAGTGATGGTGTGATGTGGGAAAGATGTTGAGATCCCCAGCTGCTTTTCCCAGGTCCTGCAGCCAGGGAGGTGTGTGTCTTGAAATGCTGTGTTCTTCTTCCCAGTAGAGTCACACAGAACAACATCAGCTGACATCTCTTGCAACAGCATGTTTGTGCTGACAAATTAGCAAAAGGAGTGTTTGTTTCATGGGTATCTTTGGCTGGTGAGGTTGGTCTTTTGCCTTCGCTGCGTTTAGCTAGTTCTCTTTGAAGACTGATGTTCAGATTTGAGCTTTTCTCTTTGCAGACATAAGAAGATGCAGCACAGCCACACCTTTGCCTTTATTTGATAATACTGTTAAAATTTTGCTCTTGCTGGATAAGCTCCGATCTGGTTTGAACTGTCCATGCTGCTTTTTTCACCCCTCTTGTGCCCTTGGACTCTGTGCCTGGTGGGAGAAGGGTCCCTGATGGTCCCCAGGGAAGCAAGAGATCAAATGGCACCACGGCAGTAATGACCCAAAGCACACTGCTATTGGCAAATACCAGTAAAACCAGCTGTGCTGGTTACAAACCAGACAGATGGCAAACCCCAGTGGGGATCTGGTAAGTGCTGTAATTCCTAAAGTGATGACTCCAGTAATTGCTGAATTGTGAGTTTCCAGAAGTGCGTTTGGAAATGTCATGGTTTAACCCTACAATGGCAAGGTGTGAATTTTTTTAAAGCCTGTGGGGCAGCTGTGTCTGTAACATCCTAATCTGCCAAGGCCAAGCCATGGGCTCAGAGGTTGGGGTGGGCATGGTGAGGAGCAGGGATGCCCCGAGCCAGCCTTGCAGCCCCCACCACTGACACAGAGGGGCTGGAGGCACTGACACAGGTTTAGGTTTGTATGGTCTGACTGACTTGAATGCCCAAAGCTTTAAATGTGAGACATGAGGTGTTTGGAACCTGAATTGCAGATGGTACTTGGATACTGAACTCCCACTGCTTTAGGGGGTTTGAGGGGAAAAAACTTCCAGGGTCTTCTTCCCCCAAAATTTCTTGGCTTTGGGGTTGATCTGATGTTCTTGTAAGAGCTGCCTGCTTTGCTTTCCAAAAGGGTGTGCTGATCTCAGAGCCCTTATGGATACCTTATGGATACAGTTATAAAGAGCAGCCCCGCATGGGCATCTCCCCCTGCAGGGAGGGCACAGCCTGCCCTCTGTGCCCAGTGCAGCACACATGGGGTCTGTCCTTCCTGCCAGCACCGGCTGTGCTGCACACTGGGAGCACTGGGAAGGAAGATGTGAGCAGAGCTGCAGCCTGCTCCACCTCCAGACCAAGCCAAGACCCGCTTTGGAAAGGCTGAGTGTGACTATCAGGGCTGCACCCAGCTTGCACAGGCTGGCCCTGCTGCCTGGGGCTCTCGCTGCATCCAGCCTGGCATCGGCTGCCACGGTGACTCTGTGCTGTGTGCGCTGCCTGCTCAGCCCCATCCTCTCACGGGGAGCACTGAGGCCCTAGCAGCACTGGTCTGGGGCAAGGATCAGCCTCAATTGTGGCAACCAGCCCTGCCAAAGCCTGCAAGCACTGGTAGAGGAAAGCACGTGGTGTGGATCTCCTGTGCACCCCGTGTACAGCCCTTGTCCCTCAGCATGTGGGATCTGAGGACAAAGGAGCCTGGGTCTTCCTTGACTCCATCACACTGACTTCCCAAGCAGACAGACTTCCCCAAGACAAACCTGCCTCAAACCTAAGCTTGAGATGAGCTCAAATACCATGAGGTGAAGTCTGGCGGAGAGGGACTTGCCTGAGGCTTTACACAAGGTCTGGGCTATCGTTTTTTCATGGTGCTTCATCATCAGAGGATGTGTGACCCATCAAAGAAATTTGGCTAAATTGTAGTTGGCCTTTGGCTGCAAGACAGCGTGGAGGGATGTGGCAAAGTCCTTTTATACTGTGGGTCTCAGTGGTACCTTGTGCTGATAGACCAGCAGCAACATTAATTTGGGAAGCTGAAGATGCTTCTTGGTGCTTGCAGAGCTCTTTCAGGCTGACTCTGCTCTCTATGAGAGATGGGCACGTTTCAAGAGAGGAGAAGTTTGCCAAACCCTTGAAGGCTTCTGGGAAGACAACACTGACAAGGGCTACAGAAGAGGTGCCCTTTGGAGTCAGGTTCTAGAGCCTGTATCTGCCAGGGCCAGGGTGAGAGGGTGGAGATGTGGTTTTGGCCTGGACAGCAGGAATGATATTCAGCTCTTGACAGCTGCCTTGTGTCCCACATGGATGTCTGGGATCACACCATCCTCTGGGAAGGTTCTTCCCCAAACCCTGCTGTGGTGAGCTGGGCCTGGGGTCTCCTGCAAGATGCTGAGGACCAATGACAGTGTGTTGGGCATCATCACAGGGATGGGTTTTGAGGACAAAACAGAGCCATGGTATCTTTGTCCATCTGCAAAAGGGCTCAATCCCCAAGGGAGCAGGAATCAGCCTTCTGACATTGCTGTCCTCTCCACTGTGGCTCCGTGCAAAGGTCTCTCCATGGCCGGGACAGGCTGAGAGCAGCCAGCCCCCAAGCAGAAGACTGGGCTGGAGAGCACAGGGAAGCTCAGGGGCCCTGCTCTGGCTGTGACTGCTCTGAGGCCATGAGTGTGAGCCTGGAAAGAGGCAGCTTATTAATGAAAACAGAGCAGAGGAGCTACTGGGCAGGGAGCAATCTGGGCCAGTGTGGCAGTCTGGAGCACAAATCCAAGGACAGTTAAACTTGGAGCTCCTCTCCTCTTTTCTGAAGCTATTCCCGGTCAGCCCCATGCCATGATTGCAATTTCTCCTGTTCCTATTTACAGCTTGAACCTCTGCACATGTAAAATCTGACCTCACTGCCATCTGCTGCATTTAGCTCTTGGTTTGAAGGTGAGAAGCAGGTGAGCAGCAGTGGCAGAGGAAGGCTCACCCTGCAGGGGTGAGATCCATGGGGTGATTTGGACTATGGAGAGCTGCATTTGTGGCCATGCACGTAACACAGGCAGCAGAGGTGCTGGAGCACAGGCTCCCTCCTCGTGGGGGCACGATGGCAGCAGGGCTGACTGGGTTTTCTGTGCCAGGTGTGGTGCAGGGCATGAGCACTGAGAAACAGAATAGGTTACTGGAGCTTCGCTCCCAAATTTAGTGAGCTTTGAGTCATCTTTGGGCATTCTCTGCCAGGTGCAGAAACACAAATCAGGGTTATACACCCAACTTACCAGCACCAGTTACCTTATTCACTATGATATGGTAAGACTTGGACCAAAGTATTTGGGCAGTAGTTTCACTGGTTTTTTTCAGCTTTTGAAAAGAAGTTTGGCTGATGGTAAATCCTCCCCTACCCTTTTCCATCATGCAGTTTGTTCCCATCTGCCATGAGTTCTCAGTGTTAACTGCTGATGCTTCAAGGTCTGAGTCACCAGGTGCTCTGCACCCTCAGGTGCAGTGACAAATTATCCTGCTCAGCAAGTGCTCTGCTGTCAGTTCCTTCCTTCTCCAAGGCATCCCCCTGACAGTGACAGCCAACAGATGGATCCCAACAGTCACTTCCTCATCCAAATAAGGGTCCCCTCAGCGTTGTCTGTTGGCAACTTCATTCCCTGAGGAACAGAACAACAGGGTCTGCAATCCCATCTGAATCTATTTATGGCTGATTTCCCTTCATGCATTGTTCTTGTTGCAGGTCATTCTATACTTTGGATTGTCTAGTCTTGGGTCAACTCACTTGTAGTAACTGCTTGTCATGATTTACCTTCTGTTTTCTGCATTTTCATTCCAGTTTTCGTAGAATTCATGTAGCCATGACATTCCACTGCCTCCCACTCTATCTTCACAGTGGGATGGATTTCCATGGTGTTTTTCAACCTCATTCTTTAAAGAACTGGCAGTTCCCTTTAAAATTCTTTTCCTATTTTAAACCCCTTCCTTGAAGACCTTATCTTCACTTTATTGCGATACATATATTTTTATCTTTTAATAATCTTAGCGTTATTCCTTCTTCCTCCTGTCAGGTTTCATACCCATCTCTTGCATTCCTGGCTGCATGAGCAGGAGTTCTGCCAGCAGGGAAAGGGGAGGGATCCTTTCCACACACATTATTCTCAGATTTTGTCTAGGCACCCCTAGGATCTAATCTTGACACGAGGATTTGCACATACTTTATCACAATACCTTCTCCCTCACCTGGTAGTTTGTCTGTCTTGAAAAAAATTGTACTTTTTTGTATTAATCTTAATTAGTCATGTAGAGTCACTCTTGCTGATTGAACAATGATTTTGCTCAGTCTCAGCTCTTGTTTATATGCTTTATTCTTGGCATATTTTCTTAAGGCAACACATGCCTGTTGGACCACTGAAATTCAGAGTTTGTGCATGCATTACCCTTTCAGCTATTCCTTTCTGTGAATAGCAGATGAGACAGGAGGTACCCAGGTGGGAATTGTCTTCACAGTTATTAAAATTTGATTTTAGCTGCCACAGCAGGGTAAGGGCTGCGGCAGCTAACCACAAATTAAACTAAATTCTGGACCTTAAACACAAAGGTCCAGAATCATCTCCATTCAGGTGCCCACGGCATCTCAGTAACTCAGGAGGTTTGAATAGTTTATAGCACATAGTTTAAAGCACAATTCACTTGGGCATGAGATTTCAACAATCTCTTGTGTTTCTTTCCCCCCACACCTCTTCTTTCCTGGCCAGGTGATAGCAATTGTGATGGATCTGTTCACAGACATGGAAATTCTGTGTGACCTGCTGGAGGCCTCAAGCAGACGGCACATCCCCGTTTACCTGATCCTGGATGAAGAGTACTTGAAGCATTTTGTGGAAATGTGCAATAAAATGGCTCTAACTCAGGACAGCTTCCCAGTAAGTTTTCAGTCACACACTGGATATGATAAACAGGTCTTGGAATTTATAAAAATGATGTACCCTGTGTTCTGTTCCCCCTGCCTGGTCCCTAGGCTCATCCCTTCTCCCTAGAATCTATCCCTTCCCTCCCTGTCCCAGGCTAGGGAACCAAGGCTGTTTGCTCTAGGAAATTGAGATCTGACTGGAAGCACAGAGGAAGGCATGCAGGAGACTCCTAGTCCCATATATTGATGTTTTATGGTCCTCATTTCAGTTTTCCATGCAGGGAGTGTGAAGTTGGGGCCAATGAGAAGCAGTGAGTTGCTGAACACTTTGCTAGGCTGGTGCAGAGATGCAGGGGGAGGCCTCGAAATTTAGTTTATGTGAACCTGTATCATCTGGATGTGGGGGGAAAGAACACAACCCCTGCTCTAGGACATAGAATTGCAAGACTAAAATTGCTCATATTCAGATCCCTAAATCCTCAGGGATTTCAATTCTGCCCAGAGCTCCTGCAGGGCAATAGCTGGGAGGGCAAGGGAAGCAGTGAGTCCCCTCAGATGTCCTGCTGTAAAACCCATCATTTCCTCCTGCTGAACCCACAGGTTAAAAATCTCACATTAAGATTTGCTTTTAGGCTTTGCAATTCAGTTGTGAGCCCATGATTTGGATTTATGAAAATCCTGATTCCTGCTGAGTGGGTGCTCATCACCCAGCATGTGGTGCCCAGAGCAGATAAACAGTAAAAATGAATGTGACAGTGCCATAAGCTCTCTTGGGAACTTGCAGACTCAGAGATGCACCCCTGTACCCTGCAGATCCCCATTTCTGGCCACCCCCTCTCAATGGAAGTTGATTTTTTGTGGTCATTTGTTATTCCTGTAAGGTCAGCAGTGCTGGCTGTGCTCCTTCCCTAGGTGTGCAGGATTCCCTGGAGCACTGACTCCCCTCCAGCCTCCAGTTTCATGGGTTTTCCCTTCATTTTTGTGGGGAACACTTGGAAATTTTCCAGTTAGCTCAAAGGTATTCCTAGCTAAAAATAAGCTAGGAACAATGCAAAAACAATGTTTTACAGGATATTCTAAATAGATGCAGTTAAGGTGTCCTAATTTTCCCTGATTTTTAACCTGTCTACACAAAGGTTAATTTACAGAGGCTTCTTTAGAGAAGCACTCAGTGCTCTGGTCCAGTTGACAAGGTTGGACTTGATGACCTTGGATGTATTTTCCAATTTAAATGATTCTGTGATTCTTCCACTGTGCTGGTGAAGCTCTGTCCTGTCTTGTTTCTTACAAGCCAGACCCATTTCATCCTGACCCTTGAGATGGCAGCTCTTGGGGAAGTTTCCTCCATGCTGGAGCATGTTTGCTTTCATTAAGAGCTTCCACACTGAAGTGACCTGGTGCATTCAGATGAATTCCATCTCTCAAAAAATCTCATTTTATTCCTTCTTGTCCAAGAGGTGGCCATTGTTAAAATTATAATTAGAATGAGTTTATATCTGTGGAGATGTCTGTGTCTCTTTGTTATGCCTGATGTCATGTCGTGTGCTTGAAGGGTAATTAACACCTGCTCCCCATTCCATGAGTCACTAGCAGCTCTCCATCTGAAGTGTCTCTCACCTGATGCACCTGTGCAGTCCATTACCTGCAGGCTGAATACACATCTGAGTGGAATGAGGGTACATATTTTATTCCTGCCTCCAAGTTGTGACAGGATGTGGCAGTAAATCTCCATTTGGAATAATTGGTGACAATTTGGGTTTGAATGGGGAATTTGGGGTAATTGCTCCTCCAGCATCTTAGTTCTGAAAACAACATGTGAGTCTGCTGGTGGCAAATTCCAGTGCTGAGCATCGGAAAATCCTGTGTGGAGCACTGGCAGCAGAGACAGCAGAAGCCTTAACCTGGAGTTTTCAAACATCTGCTGAACCTGGAGCTACTGTTTGGATGGAGCAAGAGTAGAACCAGGGTGTCTTTCCTGCAAGACATCAGGATTCTCATCTTGTGGGGATTATTCAGGGTCTGGATTGACAAGAGGAGGAAGATTATGATGGAAATGAACCAGATATCAAAAACTCGCCCAGCCTTGGAAAGGATAAAGGGGGTGAAGAAATACTGTGGTAGCAAATTTATGGAATTTACCTGAAGTTGTTTTAATTTCCCCAGGAAGGAGGTGGGGGGGAGGAAGCTCCTCCCAACGAAAACCAGTATTACTGAAACTGCCACTGGAAGAAAAAAAACCCTGTGCTGAGTGGCCACAGGATAAGGTGAAGACCTCACCAGGTATCCAGTGTTATCTTGGTCTGAATCAGCAACTTGTGGTGTCATTTCAGAGGATCACAGGTTCATGCAAGTTGGCAGGGACCTTAGGATGTCATCAGCCCAGCCTCCCACTCAAAACAGTAGGAGGTCACTTTACCTGGTCTCATCTGGCAGATCTCCAAGTGAGGAGACTGCACAGTCTCTCTGGGTAGCTTATTCCAAAGACTGTCATTATGGGGAAAAGATTTCTCCCTTTTCATGTGTGGCAGATGAGGATATGTTCTGGGACATAAAAAGCCAACAAGTGAAAGCCACAATGTCAAAATTCTGAAGCTTCAGCTCTGTACTTGCTAGAGGTTTCCATGAACTCAAGAGAAGAGTGGAAAAGCACATGGAGAAGAGATAATGGTGGGCTTCCCACTGAGACAAACCACAAGAAGCTCAGGAAATCCCCTGAGCAGAAAACAGGGGCAATATTAGGGGCAGCATCATAAATGGTTGCCTGCTCCCTGCTGTCCCCAGCTGCCATTGCCCACTGCAAGAGAGAGCCGGGATGGGCCCTGGGCAGGAGCAGATTTGCTGCTGCTGCTTCTGCCTTTCTCACCCGCAGACCCTCACTGCAGTGTGGGATCTGAGCCTTTCCCACCTGGCCGTGCTCCTGGAGGGAAGCTCAGCTCCTGCCCGCGGGGACTCTGACAGCAGAGGAAGCTGCAGGGTCCCTGCTCCCTCCTCACCCCAGGGTCCCTGCCCTGAGCCCCAGGGGAGGAAGGCGAAGGGGGCACCGGGGTGCCCAGGGACAGCTCCGGGAGGCTGCAAGGGGCATGGGATGTGCCCTGTGGGGAACACCTGCAGGCAAATCCCTGCTGGTGCTTGTCCCTTGCCTGGCCTGGCCAGAAACCTGCTGGGAAGTGGAGGAGCAGTGCCACATTCCCTGAGCACCCGGCTCTGCCAGGAGCAAATCGGCCCCACCAGCTGCTCTAGGGCTTTGGCTGTAGCTGGGCTGATGCTCGGCAGGAATGGGCTGCCCACAGAGGGGTCTGCCTGGTCAAGTGCAGGTGGTGACAGCTTGTGACAGCTCCTGCTGTTCCAGAGGTGTGACAGGTGCCAGGGGAGCTGGCCTGGAGGGCAGCAAGGGGTGACCTGGCAGCCCCAACGAGGTGTAGCCTTGGGGATGTTTATTTACATGCCAGATGTTTTGTTTGGCACTGTATCACACAGAGCAGGTCACTAACAACTTCCAGTGACTGTTCTGCTCTTCTGCCTTCCTCACCTGAGGTGCAAATAACTTCTATTACGGGCAAACACCTTGCATTATGAAAGAGGCTCCCAATGGATACCAAGAGCCATATAACCCAGTTTATTTTGGGCAGTTGGTTTTACAGGTCAATGTTGTATCAGAGAAGTATTTGCAGTGAAGCATCAGGTGTGCTTCAATTGAGTACAGCAGCTGAAAATGTAATATAATTTTAAAATGTATTGGTAAAAGGAATTCCTTAAAATGTAGATATTCCTCTAAGTCTTTTTTCATTGAGTGATGTTTTAGTTTTAAGCCTGTAATTGTATAAAATCAGAGCAGCACACTCTATTGATTAGAAACTAGCTAGTTGTTATGCATCAAAATTTACTTAATGCAGAGTCACCAGCTAGTGGGGTGCTGAATATCATTAATAATCTGGAAGAAATTGGATAGTTTTACAGAAATGATCTGTAGGCTCATAGGATTGTCCATAGTTTTTTTCAAACCAGAATTTGCACTCAAGTGCAACTTGTTAATTTTTGCTGGTTTTTTCTCCTATAGAAGCAGGCAGTGTGACAAAATATTTGGTATGTAGGAGCCAAGAAATACTTAATGCCTTGCTGAGTTCTACCTCTCAGAGCAGAGCATGAGCTTGAGGGAGTCCAGCAGTGATGCACAAGGGAACATCTCAGTTTAGCTCAGTACATGGCCCTTTACCAACTCTCCCTGCTTTGGTTTCAGAACATGCGCATAAGGTGCCTGAGCGGAGACACGTACTACAGCAAAGCAGGCAAGAAATTTGCAGGCCAGGTTCTGGAGAAGTTTGTCCTCGTTGATTGTGACCAAGTTCTTGCTGGTACATACAGGTAAGAAAATACAGCAACTACTGTGGCAGAGACTGGTGACACTGAGGAAATATCCTTACCAAAATACCGAATAATGTAACTTCTGGTGCTGCATGATGGTTCAAGAGCTGCCCTGCATTCACCTCAGTCAGGGCTTTCACAGTTTTCCAAACTTCCATCTTATTCACCCTCCCTGCCCTTTTCTTACCTGAAGTGAAGACCTCAAACTTTTCAGATGTCTCTCCTCATATGTGGCTGCTGCATCCCTCAGCCTTTTAAATTCTGTTTTTCTGCACCCTCTGTGACCTCACTACCTCCTGTTCGAGGTGCAGAGACAAGAACTGCATGTGCCCCCCCTGTTAGGCTGCACCGAGGTCTTCCAGAGGGGTCAAAGATGCCCAGACCCTGGATTGTGATTGTGGCCCTTGCTGGCAGGGGCCAACACTCACTGCATGTTTTAGTTGCCATGGCACTCTGAGCTGATGATGTCAGACAACTTCCTGAGCTGTTCCAGGTTCAGCATCACACAGATAATTTTCCCCAATGGATACACCACATTTTTCTTTACTGAAGTTCATCTGCCACATATTTGTTCACTTGCTGATTTCTGTGAGGTTCTTCCGGATTTGCTCACCTTCAGTGAGGTATCCAACCACCTGAAGGACCTGAGGATCACCTGCAAGCCCAGGAATTTCACTGTACCCCTCCATGCCTGAGGGCATCCATGTGCTCATTGGCTCCCTCACCAAACTCCAGCAGGTTGGTGAGCTGGGCTTGCCTTTGCCCTGTTGTCCTTTTCCAAGAGGCTGTGATTCTCCATGCTAGCAGGAATCTTGTTCTTCTCAGCATGCTCTGCATGCCCCAGGGTAGAGGGCAGCTCCAGGGGTGTGTGGGCCTCAGGAGTGCACTCAGAGCCCTCTCTGTAGGTGGGATCAGAGGGGAACCTCTCAGCCCTTGGCTTTCCTGGTGGTGCTGATACACAGGAGTGAAGCACATCTCAGTGCCACCAGCACCAGTGATGGATGCAGGAAGTTCATTGAGGTTCTCAGCTGTGGCTTTGCCATCACTCTTGCGACATCCAGGCCTCAAATGAGCCCATGATTCCTTGACTGCCAGTAGAGCATTTGTGAACAACCTACAGCCCCAGTCATCCTGAGGCTTTTTGGTCTGTTCCCTTTCAGCTCTTTTTCAGAGATGTACAGATTGCTACATTTTTACATAGTTACCTTTCTTGAAATTGAACCTCCACATGCTGCATTTATTTAGCTTGCTCTCCACTAAAGAGTTAAAACGGTGCTGTGATCATTCTTACAAACGGGTTCTTCCACTTCTGCCTCTGGAACCAAGTCTTATGCCCCATTCCAGACCACATCCTGAATCACATATTTTCTTGTGGGTCAAACAATTTAGACTAGTTAATTCTGGCATGTAATCATTTATTGCTTCCAAAAAGTTTTTCTCCATGGTTCATCCCAGTGAAGCATTAACCTGTATGTGTGTGAATGGATGAAATCTCCCCCTGTTGCTGCCCATCCTAATTTTGCAGCTTCTGTGATCTCAGTTAACGTTGTTCTCCACAGTTCTGATCAGAGGGTCAGGACTGCTGTTCTTGTCCTATATTTTTATTACTAGACTCTATTTAGTTACTTTTCCACCTGCAGATCCTCCCCACAGTATTTTCACACTGTTGAACATTATATGATCCTTCACAAACAGTGCAGCTCCTCAGGACAAGCCTGCTCTGTGAATTTGTTGTCCTGTCAACACTTTTATTCTTCTTCTACCAGATCTCCTTGAACGCTGCTCTCCCTCTCCCTTTCTCTCAGTTTCCATCTCTCTGTGAGCACATGCTGGACCCTCAGGCTACCAGTGTCCTCATCAGTGCTGTAGCTTCAAGCTTCAAGCTGCACCTTCTTCTCTGGTGTTCATCATCTCCAAGAGTGGAGGTCTCACCTCATCAAACTCAGGCAAAATGAATGAAAAATGGGAGTGTATAGTTGAAACTGGTTGTGTCAAATCTCTAAACAACATGGAGAGCATTGTCTGGTGGCATTTTTACCATCCTAAGACACTGAAAAACAATGGAGTGAATCACAGGTGGAAAAGCCCTTAAGGAGCCTTGAGTCCAATTGTTCCCTCAGCACTGCTGAGCCCACAACTAACCCATGTCACATATACTCATCTTTTAAATCCCTCTATCCACCTCCATTGGCTCCAGGGGCAGGGATTACATAACTCATCAGGATCACTCATTTTTGGATGACTAAAGCTGAGCATGTGTCAGCTGGATTGAACTGCACAGCTGGAGGAACATCTGATTTCCCTGTGGCCCAGAGTCAGGGTATTGCTTAAAATGCAGGTGCAGCTCTCTGGGTCAGTTCCTCCCTGTGCTGTGAAGGGCAGAGCCTGGGGACTCTCATGTGCTCCCTTTCTACAGAGCTCTGCAGAGCTGAAACTTCTGGAATTCTGGAAGATTGCATTTCAGCTGAATAGGGTTTTACATCTGATTCTGTGCTGTGCCAGTAAGCACAGGATGTTCCGGACTAACAGAGACAGTCTCTTCTTGAGGAGTTTGTTCACTTGTCAGAAACACTTTCACAGCAGAAAATCAGGGTGTCTGCTTCTGGTATAGTGCAACCTGTATAGGAGATATTTAGATTACTGTCCCTGCAGATGGGAAAGCCAGATGCAAAGGATGAGAATAGTTACTGAGTAAAGCCAAAGATCCAGAGTGGAACCAGGGGTGTCAGGATGATGCAGGGACAAGGCTAAGAGTGTTCTTACCCAGCAGCAGGTTTTGCAGTTCAGCAATGCTGTGTGCAAGGATCAGAGGTTTCGGAACTTTGGGGTTTTATGTTGTATGTGCTTCTCTATGTTCAGTTTGCTGTAGGACACTCTTTCCCACTGTGTCTGGCCTCCATGATACCCTCTGGCAATGGGTTATGCAGTTTAATTTATGTTTTGTGTGAAGAACTGGTCTGTGGTGTTTACAGCAGACCTGCTGCCAGAAAATTATATTTGATGTCCCCAAATTCCCACAACCTGGGCACAGAAAATCAGTGTTTCCAATTTACTTTTTTGGCTGCATCCATGATTTTGTCCTCCTCTATTATAATCCCTCATGTGAATCATCTCTTCTCCAGGTGAAATATCCTTGGCTTTTCAGTAATTTCTTGTATCCAGAGTTTGAATCTATTGACATTTAATTGTCCACAATTTTGTCACATATTCCTCCCCTTACCATAAAATCCTCTTGCAGCTTCTGTTTATACAGTTTTCTTCTGATTCACAATAATTTTGTCATGAGGTCTGACATGGACAGTTTCTACTGTTTTTTAGTACTTTTCTCAACATGTTGAACAGCATTGATCCCAGTACAAAACTTGTGGGTTTTCAGTGGGTAAATGGAACCCACTGCTAGTGTTTGTATTTTTAATCAGCTGCTATTTGTTGGGAAGACCTTCCTTTGTATGTATTTCTTGATCACTTATTTTTTCCAACAACAAAGATTGTCTTTGCTGAGTGACCATGTCAAAATCTCTTTGAAAGTTCAAGTTTGATACATCAAGCACATCTGTGTGCTTGCTGTCTCCCTCAAAGATCTGCAAGAGGCTTTTGAGGCATGGCTTCCTTCCACAAAAACATGCTGAGTCTTCAGCATTATGATTATAGTTATTTATGCATCTAATCATTTTACTCTCTATTTGCTTCTACCAGTTTGTTCAGTATGGAAATAGGGCTGGCTGGTTTGTAGTTTTCCAGGAGCTCTTTAAAAGGTTCACACTTAAAACTTTCCATTCCTCTGCTATTATGTTCAATATTAAATGATAGGTTATTCTCTGGTTTATAATTGGAAAATCGCTGACTTCAGTTTATGAAGGCTTTCTGCTTTAATATTTTCATTTAATGCACCTTTTAACTATGGTGAGATTTTTAGATGATTTAAAATGTCTTTATTTTGATAGGTACGTTTTCTCTGAGAATCTAACATAGCATCTTTAAACAATCTTCTTGCTGCCTCAAGCATTTAACCTTTTTGATTACTCTTTTAAATTTCTTTTTAATAGCATTCCTCACTTTCTCTTTGAAGTTAAGCATTACTGTTGTGGATTATTTTGGTCCTGAAAGAATATTTGATATGGCTAGGTCATGGTTATTTTTTGCTGAGTGAACTTCCCAAAGGAACTCTCTGAACTGGTAATGTTGTTTCTCCTTTTGTTAGCTTTCTGGTTAGTTTTACCAACAAGTAGTCATTTATAGTGTCTAAAATGCAGTTTTAGCAACTCTCCTTGTTGTGGTCCCTGTTCAACCTGGCAGGATCTTCCTTTATCCCTCTGTTTTCCTCTGTTTTCTGCCTTCTTAGTCTCTCAGCACCCCCTCAACGTGGCTTATTTACCATCAGCACTCTGCTCAGAAAGTTCCCAGTACAGGCACCGTGCACTTTTCTAAACAAAGCTTTATTTGTGCAGATGTTCTCCATTGATTCTAATTCCTTACCCAAGTGTCACTGATTTCCATCCTGTCCTTTTATCAGAATACAGTTTTCTTGCATTTGTTTTTAAAGTGAAGTTGGTGATCCCTAACTGTGTGACCTTCTACACATCCCAGCTTTGGTCTGTAGCAATCCACAGCTCCCTGCTGTCCACTGGGTCACTCCAGCCTGGCAGCTCTGCAACGAGATGAGCAATGAAGAAAAGGACCCAACTATGCAGAAACAGCGTCAGTCCCTCTGCTCTCACAGGTTTATTCATTGATACAATAAGAACCACACAGAGCTGTGTCAGGGGGTTTAGGCTGGACATAAAGGAAAGGCTCTTCCCCAGAGGTGCTGGCACTGCCCAGGCTCCCCAGGGAATGGGCACTGAGGCTGCCAGAGCTCCAGGAGCTGCCAGGGGTGCCCAGGGTGGGGCTGTTGGGGTGTCTGTGCAGGGCAGGGGTTGGATTGCATGATCCCAGTGGGTCCCTTCCCACTCAGGATATTCTGTGATTCCATGATTCTTTAATTTATTCTGATAAATATATCAGGATAAATTTAAAAATGTTGTCTCTTGGTACAGATCAAGCACATTTTTGCAGCACTCTCTAAATATGGAAGCCAAGCTCACAGCTCTTATCTTAAACAAATGCAGGCACATCAGTTTAGACTCTTCAACTCCTATGTTTTCACTTACTAACATTATATTTCTTCTAAATAAAAGCAATAGTCTAAAATCCTAAATGTAATTAAGTATATAGCTATTTAGGTTTATTCTGGGTAACAGAAGAAATAGGGTGTTTATTTGAGTGCTTAAGATATTTACTGTTTCAGCAGGTGAGAAGAACCCAAAGGCCAATAGGAGCTAGAGCTAAACAGGATCTTGAACAGGAAATATAGACTAGAACCAGACTGGTATTGTCAGCCTGAAAGAGAGTTATGTGGCTGAGTTGCCTTAGAGGAGATTGAATTCCCCTGCTGAAAATGACAGATGGCCATGGTATGGTTGTGTCGTGCCATGGGCACAGAGAGGAAGGAGCCCAGTGTTTGCTGTAGGGAGAAACTCAAGATCTGGGGTTGAAGCTGACACAGCAGCTGAAACTGAAAAATGAGAGGCGAAAGTTTACAAGAGTGCAAAAGCTTCCACGCATGGCTTCAGGAGAAATAAAACTGAAGTACAGAAGTGTTTGGCAATGGACAGATAAAGTTACATGGGTTTGAAGCTAAAGGAAGCCTGGCATTTCTTTCAAAGAAAGGTGCTTATACTCACAGGTATCCATGGCCCAGCAAGAGGAAAGAGCTTTGAAGAGGGATTTTCAGATCTAGCTTGATGAGGACTCACCTCAAGAAAGAAATTCTAATTAAGCAGAAAGGGAGTGTGTAAGGAGTGGGAAGCACAGTGCATCAGCAAGGGAACCCCAGGTGACACACGCAGCAATGCAGTGACATTGCCAGGAGATGAGTGATGTGCAGCCTTGCTGGGCACACCGAAGGAGGGAAGAGCAAGTCCTCGGGTGTGTAATTAAAAAGTGAATCCAGGAGAAAGAGACAAGGTCTGCTGCTGGAAGGATGAATAAGAAATAAGAGATAACAGACATGAGTGCCCAAATTAGTGAGTACACTGGTTTGGATCAAAACAAAGATGAGAATCAAGGAATGGAAATTATTTTAAGTGTGTTGGGAGCAAGCTAAAAGAGGTTGCTGCAATAAAGGCAGGTTGTTGGTACCTTATCAAAGAAAATGCCACTTGAAATCAAAGGTCTAGTAATGAGTGTTATGTGGTACATGCATTTAGCCATGAGCAAAAACAAAACACAAGTTTGTGTTGGCATATGGAAAGCAAAGAATGGCTTTGACAGCCCAAGTGACAGAAGAGCAATAAAAATGAGTTTGAGAAACTATTGAAAGAAGCAAAAAATCTTCTGCTGCAGATTGGTATCCTGTCTGTTGGAAAGAGCTAAAGCAGAGAGGCTGTGTGGGATGTGGAGTCACCTGTTCAAACAGCTGAGGACAGGCAAAGGCCACCGCGAGCCCAGAGCAGCGACGGCTGTACAGTGGGGCACGCAGGGAACGAACCCGGGTGCCGAAAATGCTGCTGAGACGGAGACTTGTGGAACACCGCAGGTGCTGTTCCCGCTCCTGCCCGGCCCTGCACGGCAGAGCCCGGGCAGGGGGTGATGCTGCACCTCCATCTCCCGGCCAAGGGCTGAGCTGCACCGCTCCCGCAGAGCCCGAAAGCAGGCACGGGGGGGATCCGACCCCACAGCCACCCTCTCTGAGGCCTTGTGTCCCAGGGTGATCTAGAACGGCTGTGAGCAGCAGTTTGTTATAGGGAAAAAATAATGTCAGGAAAATCCTGCCGCTCTTGGAAGCTCCTATGATCTTTTAGCACCCAGGGTGGCCTGCAGCAGGAGGAGCTGCAAAGCCCACGTGGGGGTTGGTTTGTGCAAGGCACAGCACTTCTTCCTGTCTGTATTCGATTTTTAACTTGTGAACTTCATCCAGTGCCTCATTTTTATACCAAAAATCATTCCCTGGCTATGCCAGTCAGGGAAGAAAATGTTCTTTATCAGTTTGTAGAGATGGGAATAGCCACGGCTGCAAGACCTCATTTCACATCCTGGAAACCTGTGCTGTGGCAAGGAGGGCTTTGCCACCAGGGGACTTGGATGATTCCTTCCAGGTCCTGTCATGACACAGAGTGAGCAGGACCTCATTGGGTCGGCATGGGAAAGTGGGACACAGGAATGCCCAAAGGGGGGCCAGAGGCATCAGTGGAGCCAGGAAATGCCCTGGGACAGACGCCTTTGACAGTGTCGAACCATGAAAACTCCCCTGTCTGGACTCCTGGAATTCCTCAAAGAACTCTCAGGGCTTTCTGAGAGATAACATTCCTTTGCCAAAGCTGCCTTTCAGCTTGTTATCTCATATTTCCTATGTGGCCATTAATTGTATTCTTGAGAAGAGTCTCTACTAATTTGTGTATCTACACAACTTATGTCTATCTAATTTGTGAGACTTAATTGTCTATAACATAAAAACCATTATATCACATTACCACCCTGGCACTCCCCTGATAGCCACAGCACTTTCAAGTGGGAGATAGCACAGTCTGGTTAGGAGCTATTTCATCCTGGCATTCCCTGTGTGCTCTTATGTTGATGATCCCCACTCCTGCCCAGGTGCTGATATCTGCTCTGTTGATGTTTTCTAATCTCTTCTACAGAGAGCTCAACAGGAGACTGATCCTCCCTTGTGTTCTGTGCCAAGGGGGCTCAGGGCAGCCCAAGCTCCTGTACAATAAAGAGATGCAGAGGAATTATCTGAACACTCCTGTTGCCTCAAAAAAAAAAAGCTGAATATTTCTTCTTTCCCCTTTTGCAATATGTGACCCAACCTTTTTCAAAGATGATCTCTCTGGAGCTCCTCCTCTGTCATTTAGCAATCCCAGGGAGTTTCTGGTTTGATTTTTTCACTCTAATATCTCAGTGAAGGGATGCATTTGCTTTGAGCCTCCAGGATGGTATTTCTGAGTACTCTTCATGCCACCCACAAAGATCTTTTCTCTCTTTTACTACTTTTGCATTCTTACCTAATTTACCTGGTTTGATATGAAGCAGCAGAGTATTTTTCCCATATTATGTTTCTCTTTGGTGTGTGATTGCTGAGTGTCAACATACCAAACACCAGTCTGACTCAAAACAACTGCAGAGTGCTCAGGGACTGGCCAGGAGCTGTGTTTCCTACTAGAAATTCCCAAATAGCTTTCTTGCGAGCTAAACATTGATGAGGTCCCAAAACACAGTGCCAGTATCTTGTCCTGAAATGGCATTTACTTGAGAATGTATTGTCTCATGACAATTGCTCTCCTGGAGCTCCTGTAATTTTACCCTGCTCTTTAGAATCAGTGTCCTGCTTTAGTAGCCCTTAGCTGGTCCTGCCACCTCTGAAAATTCTGGTTTATTTGACACATTCAGTGTACTGGTCTGGTTTGACTATAGCAAGAATAAAAAATCAGCTGATGACTGGGATGACCAGGAGCCTGGGGATCCCACTCTGGAGAGGAACTTCCCTGCTTAATCAGAAAAAGTAAGATGAAGAGAATGTGGTTACAATCTGTACCTATATTGGGGAAGAGCTAATTAGGTTACAGTTTGGGCACAAACAAGAGGTAGGGTTAAACAGATAAGGAAAATCTGCAGAGTTATAATTAATGGAAGTTTTTACCCAGCTAGGGCAAAACCAGTTTGGTTTTAGGATAGAATGTGATGAACTCCCAGAAAAAATCCCAAAATGCTTAACTGTGAGGGCAGGGATTGGACTTGTTGAGCCAAGAATTAATTTCTAATCCCACAGCAATACTTGTAGCAAACATTATCATCCTTCCTGTCCTGAGCTATTCCTGTAGTCTCTGGAGACCTCCACTCCTCAAGGCAGTTCCTCATTTCCTGCCTGCCCAGGCAGCTCCTACAAGCCCATCATGGATATCAGGACATGAGAACACAGCTCCTGCCAAGGCGAGGGAAGAGCAGGGGACCCCGGGCAGAAATCAAACAACCACTTTGGGGTTGTTCTTTTGTACTTATTGACAAGCACATTCATGTCCATGAGCAATCTCACAAATCGGGTAGGAACCCATCACTGGCATGTGAAAATCCATGCTGGGCATTCTGGCACTCTGTGAACTGAAGTTAACATGTGTTTTGTTTCTTTTCCTGCAGTTTCACCTGGCTTTGCAGCCAAGTCCACACTGGCCTGGTGACCCATTTCCGCGGGCAAATTGTTGCAGAGTTTGAGAAGGAATTCCGGTTCTTGTACGCAGAGTCCAGAGCAGTGACCAGCTTCTGTGTGCCAGATCCCGGGACGTGTTTCTCTTCTTGGAATACCTCAAAAGTTGACAACTGTCTTCTCAAACCCACTCAGGGAAATGATACTGAGACCCTGAGCCCCTCCAGCAGCCTTTCCAATGTGAGCATCAGGAGCATAAAAGTGTCTCCCTTCATGAAAAACTCCAGCTGCAGTGCACACCAGGAAAAGCAAGATTCCAGCTCTGATTCTGGCAATAAGAAGGGGAAGGAGGACACATTCCTGAAGCCCACTTGCCCTAAACAGCAAGAAGAACCACCAGACTCGGCAAACAGTCCTCCAAGTAAACCCATCCCAGTCTTGTATTCCAAATCAAACCTCCTAATAGCAAGGACATTCCTGCAGCCGGAGCCTTACTCCAATAAACCTGGTGACCAGGGGGACACTAAGGCCAGCAGCAGCCACTGCTCCCCGCCGAGAGCAGGGCAGCCACTGCAGTCCCTGTCAGAGGGCACCAGCAGCAACGGGAGCAGCCTGAAGCAGAGAGCACCTGTGGCCACCTCTGGGGAGCTGCCAGCTGAAAATGAGAACATGGTTTACGGGGTAGAAAAGAGACAGAGCCCTGGACATGGCCATTTTGACCTTTTCTCCCCATACAACCACCTCAAACGGGATAAAAAGTCCGTAGTGCCTTGCTATGACAAGTTCCCAGAGGATGTGCTGCTGGAAAAGAACAGCGCGTACGGGGCGGAGAAGAGAATGACTCTGGGGCACAGCAAGCTGGACCTGATCACCAAGTACAACAAACTAAAATCCAAACACATACACAGTCGGTTCGAACTCTGACCCGGGCCTCCAGCTGGCCTCTGCTCTGATTTTCCAGGGGCTGCTTTTCCCCGCCAATCATCATGCCTGGGGCTTGGAATCAAAACATTAGTCTTGTTCCTGTTAAAAGGTGCCCAATCTATGTAGATGACTGATTCAGATGAGATTAGCAACTGCAGCTCAAATTTTCAATTACATGATTGTGGCAGGAGGGAGAAAAGCACATAAATATAATCCACATTATTTTTACCCATTTGGGAAAGAACCATTTCCCCTCAAACTTACACAAAGCCATTGCTTCACCTGGAAACTGGCCACTGAGGTCTTCAGGGTGAGCCCTGGTTCTCTCAATGCTGAGCAATTCCTCTCCCTGTATCCATATGGTGAAAATGAAATGGCCAAAGGCAGGGGGATGTGAAAAATAAAGGAATTGTTCTGCTGGAAAAAGCTGTGTTGGGTCCTGGTGGAGGGGGTGAGGCCGTGCTGAGCCGTGCCAGGTCAGGAGGGGACAGGGACGTGTCTGGGCACATGTTTGGCATCTGCACACGGCTGACATTGGCATGGCAGCGGTGTCAGCACACGGATGGGGTCACACCTGAACACTGGTGACAGCTGACACAGGTGGCCCCTACACACGAGCGAGGCACTCGGGTGGCAGCCGGGTCGCGGGTGGCCTGTCAGCTCACAGGTGACACATCTGCTGTCCTACACCACAGGGGTCAGCAGGGCAGGGGTGCCCAGGGATGGCTCCTGTTGGGACAGGGACAGTGCCAGCACCTGGGCAACACCAGGGCATGGGCCGGGCTGTACACAGAGCGGGTGGCCCACAGTGGCCAGGGATAGCCATAGCACACCTGGCACAGGGACAGTGATGGACACCAGGGACAAGGACAGCGATGCCGCCCCTGGACCCGTAGCGGCCTCTCCAGGCTGTGGGGACACACGGGCCGGCCCAGCCCCAGGCGCGATCCGGCACACGGGGCCGGGTTGTGTCCCACAGGGCCGTGGCGGGGCCCGAGCTGGCGAGCGGTGCCTGGGGCGGTGCTGCCGCCACGGTCCCTCCTGGGCTGGGGCCGGTCCCGGTCCCGCTCGGTCCCTCCTGGCCCGGGGCCGGTCCCGCTCGGTCCCTCAGCGGGTCCCGCCCCGCTCCCCTCACGGCGGCTCGCCCTGGGCGCTCTCACCTCCCGGCCGCTGGGGGGCGCTGTCCCCAACAGGGGCGGCCGGCGCCGCTCTGCCCCGCGTGCGCCCCGCCGGAAGCGGAATCGGCGGCGCCTCGTGGTTCCGGCGGAGGCGCTCGGAGCCGCCGCGGCCCGTCCCTGTTCCCGTTCCCGTTCCTGTTCCTGTTCCCGCTTCAGCTCCTTCCCAGCCCCGGCCCCGCCCAGTTCCCGTTCTCGCCCCAATCTTGGTCCCGTTCCGGCTTCCTTCCCGCCGGAGGCAGCTCCGTTCCCATTCCCCTTCTCGGCTCCCTTCTTAGTCCCGTTCCCGGCTCCATTCCCGCTCCCATTCCCGGCCCCGCTCGCATTCCCGTTCCTGCCATGGCGGTCCGCGCCAGCTTCGAGAACAACAACGAGCTGGGCTGCTTCGCCAAGCTCACCAACGCCTATTGCCTCGTGGCCATCGGCGGCTCCGAGAACTTCTACAGGTGAGGCGGGCCCGGCCCGGCCCGGCCCTGCCTGCGGCCCGGCCCGGCCCTGACGCGGCGCTTTCTCCTTGCAGCGTGTTCGAGGGGGAGCTCTTCGGGACCATCCCGGTGGTTCACGCCTCCATCGCCGGCTGCCGCATCATCGGCAGGATGTGTGTGGGTACGTGAGCCGGGGGAGCCTCGGCGGGGACGAGGAGGGGTCGCGGTTCTCTCGGAGCCGCAGCGGGGCTGAGCCGTGCCTGGGGGCCCGTGGGGCAGCGCCCCTCGCCCTCGAGGGTTGTTTCGATGCCTCGAGTGTGTGAGCAGAAGGAAGGATGAGCTCAAAGGTCTTTTCCAACCTGGTTGGTTCTGTGAAGGACGGAGGGAAACAGAGGCTCGCCCGGAGCCGGGGTGGGATGTTGGCTCTCGGGGCCGGGGGAGCTCGGCTGCTCCTCGGGGCCCAGGGAGGGGGAGGCGATACCGAATGTGAGTCAGGGAAAAGCCTTTCATGTGTCTGTGCCTGGTGAGACCTGTTAGTTCTGATCAGGTTCTTGCTTGTTCTTCAACCATTCAGCCGTGTTGCCACAGTCACATAAACAGTAGCCCTGGGCCTTTTGTAGGGCAGGTGGCATCTGCACGGAGAGTTCCTTGTTAAGTGTCTCACTGAGAGCCTGGGGGCTCCTTTTGTCCTGTTGGAAGAGAGAAGGGGGTAACGATAGTGCCTTTCACCCACACTCTGAGCTTCAGCCTGGCTTTTCCTTTCCTGAGGTGCTGGTTATTTTTACATCTCCTAGGCTGAATTCTGGGCTTGAAAGAAATGCACAGAGCACAGGCAGCTGCTGTGGGAACATTATTTTCATTTTGTCCTGTTTCCTGCTGTCCCGCTAGGGAACAGGCACGGGCTGCTGGTGCCGAGCAGCACGACAGACCAGGAGCTGCAGCACATCAGGAACAGCCTCCCCGACTCCGTGCGCATCCAGCGCGTGGAGGAGCGGCTCTCAGCCCTGGGCAATGTCACCACCTGCAACGACTACGTGGCCCTGGTGCACCCCGACCTGGACAGGGTACAGCGCTCTGGGACACTCCCTCATCCAGAGCGGGGCTGGGAAACGCTGCCCTGGCTGAGGCCGGAATTATTCCCTGTGGTGCAGAGGGGGTGGATGTGCTTTGGAGAAGGGAGGGAGTGGGGAGTCCTGTGTCACGGGGCAGGGCAAGGGGGATCAGCTGCCCACTGACGGAGGGCGGGGCTAGATGGGATGGTGGGAGGAAATTCTTCCCTGGCAGGGTGGTGAGGGTCTGGAACAGGTTGTCCAGAGAAGCTCCAAGCCCCATCCCTGGAAGTGCCCAAGGCCAGGTTGGATGGGGCTTGGAGCAACCTGGTGTGGTGGAAGGTGTCCCTGCCCATGGCAGAGGGTGGAATGAGCAACCCGAAGCATTCTGTAAATCAGTGATCACTGGCTGGAGTTTGCTTTGGGTGCATAAAATTGGGTGAGGCAGAGTGTGCATGGGTCTAATCAGGAGCATAAGGAGGAGTTACAAGCTACAGCTGAGTGAGTCAGATCATGTCATAGCTGAAAGAGACCATGGATGTGCATATAGATGTGCATCATTACAGGGGTCTGAAAGAAAAATGGAAGGTTCTTGTATGAGAGTTTAAAATAAAGGCAGAGGAGACAATGTCACTCCCATTTTATGTCTGAGAACAGGAACCTGAATGGCATTGAGAGTGATGTGTTGTGTGGCTGCAGGTCCTGACAGTGTTTGCTTCCAGCTTAGTGGTAGGAGTGCAAAAGGAAAAATAAGGGGATGGGAGAAGGCTTTGTACTCCTATTTAAAAAGTGTAAAAAGTAATGTAAGATGGCCAAAGAGAGAGAAATCAAAATAATTCACAGTGAAATCAGAAGAGGAAAAGACTTGTTAGAGTTATGAGGAGCATAAGACCATTTTGTCCCAGTGGTTTGGGAGCAAAGAGAGCTGGTTTGCTGAGAATTGATATGAGTGATGTACTGCCAGCAGAGAGGGGGAATTTGGGCACTTTCCAGCAGAGGCAGGAGGTTGTGTTTATAGTGACACAGGAAGCTGGGAACATGTGGACTGTGGAGCTTGGCTGGGTGTGTTATTGTGGCTGGGTTGCACTGGGCTGTGCAGTGTGGGAGGCTCCCAGCTGAGGGCTGTGTGCAGGAATATTCTCACTTCCCACTCCACAATTCCATTTGGCTGAAGGCTTTGTCCTCCTTCCATTTGCAGGAGACAGAAGAGATCCTGGCAGATGTGCTGAAGGTGGAGGTGTTCAGACAAACAGTAGCAGACCAGGTGCTGGTTGGAAGTTACTGTGTGTTCAGTAACCAGGGAGGAATCGTGCACCCCAAGACTTCCATCGATGACCAGGATGAGCTCTCTTCTTTGCTGCAGGTCCCACTCGTGGTAAGGCCTTTGTGGAGTGTTTGCTTCTCCCATTCCCTCTCAGCTCCAGTGCAATGTTTCTCCAGGTCAGGGGCTCCCAGATACATTTTTTCTGTGAGGTGATTTTGAGTGAGAGGTGAGGAGAAGACTTGAACCAAGTCTTCCATGCAGTTTCTCATCCTTCCTGAGTCTGAGTAAGCTGCTCAGTGCTTTTAGCTGCCCTCTGAAACGTTGCTCTGGTGGGATTGTGCACACTGTGCAGATACAGAATGTGAGGCTGTTTGTGGTTTGGCTGAAGCCAGTTGTAGCATCCCATGAACTCTCTCCCTTTGGTCAGTCCCCAAGCCCTCAGCCCTGGAAACATTAACTACTTACCATAGAGTTAGCCCTCCCAAAGGGAAAAACAGACTCCCCCATGCAACAAATTCCTCTGGTTTCTCCTTCCCTGTCACTGGCTGGGCACCCTGGTGGTCACCCCCCTTCCCCTGGAGGCCAGGCCCCTCTGCCCAGCCCTTGGCTCAGCCCCACACCCCTTCCCCTTTATAGGCTGCCTGCTCCACGAGGGTCATCCTCTTTCCCTGGAGTTTGCCCTTCAGCTACTGTGTTATCCTGCTGGAATAAAACCTTGCAAAAGAGCCTTTCCTGCCACTATCACTGTGCCAGCTGTGATGAGTGTTGAGTGGAGGTTTTACTGCGTTGCCTGAGTGGTCACTCAGCTGCCCCTTCATCAGGAGAGGCTTGTTGGGAACAAAAATAGGCAGCAGCACCTACCATTCTAACATCTGCATTTTTAGCCAGTGTGTAAAAAGATTAAGAAAGAAACTCCTTTGCCTGCTCAGTTGGATGTGTGAATGCTGTTATCCTTCCTGCTCCTTGGTTTCTCTGTCACTGAATGCCACACCAGTTTCTCACCAGAGAGTAAAGGCTGTTCATGAATCATTTCATCTGACACCTTCAGAACTTTGCTGGTGGCAGAGTTCAGAGTTGCTCTCTTCAGCAGTGTGAGCTGAGCCCCCCCAACAAAGAGCTGTGCCAGGGCAGTGTGAGGAGGAGCTGTGTGAGGAGCTGTGCCAGGCAGTGTGGCACTGTGAGGAGCTGTGGCAGGGCACTGTAAGGAGCTGTGCCAGGGCAGTGTAAGGAGCTGTGGCAGGGCAGTGTGGCACTGTGAGGAACTGTGGCAGGCACTGTGAGGAGCCGTGCCAGGCACTGTGAAAAGCTGTGCCAGGGCACTGTGAGGAGCTGTGGCAGGGCACTGTGAGGAGCTGTGGCAGGCACTGTGAGGAGCTGTGGCAGGCACTGTGAGGAGCTATGCCAGGGCACCGTGAGGAGCCGTGCCAGGCACTGAGGAGCCGTGCCAGGCACTGAGGAGCCGTGGCAGCCCCTCTGACGGCCGCTGTGTCCGCAGGCGGGCACGGTGAACCGCGGCAGCGAGGTGATCGCCGCGGGGATGGTGGTCAATGACTGGTGCGCCTTCTGCGGGCTGGACACCACCAGCACCGAGCTCTCCGTCATCGAGAGCATCTTCAGGCTCAACGAGGCTCAGCCCAGCACCATCGCCACCCACATGAGGGATTCCCTCATTGACAGGTAAGGAGGATCCAGAATCGTGGGCAGAACAGGCAAGATTTTGTTATGAAAGCAGCTGGTTTCACACTTGATTTGTCTGCTTTAATCATCATTTTTTCACTTCTTCTCCCCTTTTGTTGGTTACTGGCAGCAATTACTCATTGTACTCATACTCATATGCTGTTGTAATGAGAATCCTTTTTGTGAGAACTAACATCTGTTTCAGCTGGCAGATTTTTTCTAACTGTTCAGTGCTCAACTATGGCATGAATGGGTTTTTTAAAAACAAATCTTATTTTAAAAGTTAAAATACCAGTGACTTTGCTTGTCATCTTGGCTTTTGATAACTGTAGTTATTCAACTGTTATTTCAAATGCTAGCTGTAATCATTTCTGGAGCCAGAAAGACTGTGGAACTTGTCAGCTGACTCCAGGTCTCCTCTCAGCCTGCTGCCACAAACCTCTTACATTTAAAACTGCTAACTTGAATTTTTTTTTAAGCCTTTTTGCTAAAGGCTTTGTTCAAGTTACTTTTTAATGTGAGGCAGATGTTGTTTTTCATCTGGACTGATGATGATATGGGACCTTCCCCGTTCATTAATGTATGTAAATATTTTTCATAAGCAAATGTTTTTACATTTAGGCAGAAGCATAGATGAATGTCCTGTGGGTACTGATTTTGGCCCCTGAGTTCCAACCCTGAGCACCACTGATGTGGTGCTGAAAGTGTGTTCCTGAGCTTCCTGAGCATTGTAACTTGGTTGCTGAGTTCTCAGCCACAGTCTGGGCATTGTTTATGGCATAAGGAGTTCCTTCAGTGGAAAGCCCTTTAAATTATTCATTGCCCTGTTACACTTTGGGTACAAAGTCTTGATGTCTGTGAGCATATCAGAGCTGTAATTAAGCCTGCTCTGAGCTGTAGATCATTACCTGGGCCAGGCTGAATGTGCATTTTGCCTTTGCCAGCCTGAGAGGTCTGATCCTGTGGCTGACTGCTAGCAGCCACATCTTGCTTCCCTCTTACCCTTGCTTCCCTCTTACCCTTGCTTTCCCTTTCCTAGAAAGGGAAATTTCTTCTGTGCCTTTGTAATGGGAAGGTGAGAACTGACTGAAGCTGGTATTTTGAAATGCCTTCAGCATTCTGACACAACTAAACCTTCTTTCTGTTTTGTCTTTTAGCCTGACATGAGCAGTGTTGGTTCCTGCTTCCCAGAAAGCTCCTAAGGAGTGAAGTGTTGAGCTGCACTTTGGATCACAGACATCCAGAACTTCTGATGATGTTTCTGCAGGCCTGGCCCAAAGGAGAGGCTACAAAACCAAATGTTTGTCATCTTTTGTAAACTGTTACCACAAAAACTGACAAATAACATGCATAAGTTACAAATACGGAATGCTCTCTATCCCTTTGCTCAGTTCTTCAGCTCTGCTTTCTGGTTCTGTGATGCCAATGAGCCCCTCAGATTACCCCACAATATTTATACTCTTGTGGCTCTTGGATGTTGATCACTAGAGATTATTTTGCCTTAAGTCCTGCACCAGTGTCCTGCTGCACAGAGCTTGTTTTGGCACTACATGTGCTGCCCTCTCTTTCCACACTCCTGCTTGAGTGGGGCTTCTGCTCTAGGTACATGTAAGACCCCTTTGTATGTCTAGTACCAAAAATACAGTTGTTTACTTGCCACAAAATAATTCAAAAATCCACAAAATAATTCAGAAATCATCACCTGCTCTTTAGCCCTGACTTGCAGCTGTTCCCATGGGATGGTGATTCTGAAGTGATCAGCTTGGATAAAAAAATGGAGTTTTTCAGTGTCAATCCAAGGGCTTTTAACAATAACATTGTGGGAGTCCCTGGACCTCCAGGGTCAATGTTTGACCTGGTGTCACCTGTGCTGCTTCTGGGGCACCTGCAGGAGAGGGCCCAAAAGGCACACTTGCCAGTGGGCTTAATGTATCCTGCAGGAGTTCACCCCCTACAATGGGAAACTCTTAGAAAAATCAGCAAATCTCAATAGATTTGGACCACCTTATCTGGAGTTACCTTGGAGACAGAGGTTAAATAGCATAGTTCTGAGCAATCAGTCAAGGGCTACAGATTTGGGAGCTTCCTCATGAAGAGCTCTGCCTGTGCCAGATGAAAGCTGCTGTAGGTGCTACTTTCAGGCAGAAGATTGTAATTTCTTTCTACACAGCTGTTAGTCAGGATATCTCATTTCAGTTGCTTTCCTGCTTGCCCATTAAGGGTGCACTGAAGGCACAGAAGTGCCTCCATTTCCCATCCTGAGGGTAAGAGAAAGCTCTCACTTGTCTCCACACTGGAGCAAGCTGCCTTGCTCTCAGCTGAGTTCTCTTGGGGCTGTATGGGCAGAGCTCTGTTCAGCCCAGGTGCTTTGGGCTTTGTAGAAAATTGAGCAAATTTCCAATTTTGTTTTACTGTCTGGATGTTCAGGAAAGACTTTGTAAGATTTGGCTGATTAAAAGGTTACTCCTTAAACCTCAAAATAAAGATTGCCATGATCATCTGTGATCAGATATCAGCCCTTTAATATGCACCACCTGTCTTGGCCCTGACTCCAGGTCTCCCCTCAGCCTGTAGCTGCTTCTCCTTGGCCACCTCACAGGGCTCAGCTCTTGGGTGGAACAAATGTGATACCTGTTTTAAACGTGGCTCTGTGGGTATCCTGAGCTAGTGAGATGGAGCTGTGTACAAGGAAAACAAACTGTAATAAAGAATGGGTTTAGAAACACAGATCATGAGAGAGGATAAGCGTGGTGTTTCAATGGCAAGTTGTGTCCCACAGGACCTGTGCAGCTCTTTAGAGTCCACAGGGACAGGGACAAGGTTTCTTGTACTGTTGTATTTTCAAAAGGCATTTGGGGACCTTGGGTCAGTGATCCCATGGAATGAGGGAAGCCCTCTTGCCTGGTTTAGGAAAGTCAATGGATTAGGGCAGGGAATTTTGGCCATACTGACTTAGACTGGTGAGGATGAGGACTGGATAGAAAGGGAAACTGCAGCTGAGTATGAAGTGAAGCACATTGTGGTTAAGAATCCAAATTTCACCCAGTAGTGGTGAGCTCTGAGCAGTGCAAGAGCACACTCCTGACTGAAGCTCCATATTGGAACAGACATGCTCTGGGTTCAGTAATGGTCAAGAAAGCAAAAAACATGTCTGGAGTTAATAAAGAAAACAAAGCCCAAAGAGCCCAAAGCAGCATTAGCTGGAAATCCAAGATGTATCTTTACCTAAGGGATAAAGATGCATCCTGTAGATGAGATGCAAGTGTTGCACAGCGGTTGCCAAGTGTTTCTGCAAATAGATATTCTGGAGTAATGCACATCTACATTAGATTTTGGGTCTCAAACTCCAAAAGAGGCTGGGGAAAGGAAGGGTGAAACTCTCATGCTGCTGCCCAGTGCTTGCCCTGAGATCTGCCCTGCAGGGCCAGAGCTGGCAGGGGCAGGGTGAGTGCAGCACTGTGTCACAGCAAGGGTGACATGAGAGCGCAGGTGAAGGGCTCCAGAATGGCAGCACTCCAGGGGACAGCACAAGCACAGTGCAGCCCCTGCCTGCCCCTTTTCCATGGCTTTCATCTCCAAGGCAGCACAGCACGTGTGCTGGTGATGCCAACAGTTGTTAAGGAATAGTCAATAAAATTGTATGTTCAATAGTCAATCAAATCAAATGTTCCCAGAACTTGGATCCTATGGGTTCTTGGGATTCTTGAATTGAGCTACAAAGGTGTGAGTTACACAGCATGACTAAAGCCACCTGGCACCTTTGCCATCAGGCAAAGGCAACATGTGACTTCAGGTGCTGGGAAGGGTTGCAGGAACAATCAGAGGAACTAAAGGAGTGCTGGACAAATAGGTGATGCTATGAGAAGGGCTGGAATCTAGCCTTGAGGTGAATGTGACAGGAGGGAGAAAGTTATGAAAGTCTCATAAGTGGGTTCTGTGGGAAGGTCTTGGGGTGCGTAGCTGTGTGTGCTTTAATGGCCAAAAACTTGTTAGGATCCTTTACAGAGGATGTAAAATGTAAAAAACGAGCTGTGAAAGTGAACCTCAATGGTGATGAAATTGTTCAAAGTAGTCAAAAACGGGAAAAAAACCCAAATAGGATATTGAGTGTGGCTGGCAGTTTGTCCAGGGTGTTCCAAGGTCCCTGGGCTGTCCAAATCCCCGTGCTGCAGAGCAGGATTACAGAACACAAAACAGCCTTTTGCTTGTTAGAGCTGAATTAGCACTGCTGATCCCTGCTCCCGTGTGGGAACAATGGGTCCTGCATTTCCGGACAGGAGCTGGAACGCAGCCCCTGCCCACAGAGAGCTTTGGCCAGGCTGATGGGCAGCGAGCCCAGTGCTCCTGTAGGATCCCAGCAAAGAGCTCGGGGTGGGAACTGTCCCTTACACACAAAAAAACCCCATGTTTGTGCCCAAGTTACCCCAGGACTGCCCATGGGCTGATCTGAGCAAAACAGAGGTGATAATGAATGGGAGAATGGGATTGTGCTGGAGGAAAGCTGCCTCCCCTCCTGCAGCCCCCTGTGGCTGCAGAGGGCTGTTCTCACTCCCTGGAAACTCCCATATGGAACACCTGCCCCAGGAGGGGGCACAGGGCAGGTGGAAAAGGCCCTGGGGTATTTCTTGTGGAGCAGCAGCTGGGGCTGGGTTTTGGCAGCCCAGGGCAGCAGCTCACCTTGCTGCAGCCACCCCAGGCACAGGGCACTGCTCTGCCCGATCAGCTCCTTCTTGGGCAGGCCAAAACCCTAACTTTGGGGCGAGGGGGAGAAAATACAAACAAACCCAGACACTGCTCTCCGTTGTAAATTTTTTTTTTTAATAATTTTTTTTTAATGATGGCTGTTGGAAGTTGCTCAAAGGTTTGGGCTGTCGCAGTCCCGGCGAGATGGCAGCGAACAGATGAGACCGAGGTGCCAGGTGGCCGTGGTGGCCGCGGTGTGTCCCACCACACCTCTGGTGCACAGAGCAACGCGGAGTAGCGTGGGGCTGTCTGATCAGGAGCTCTGGTTTCCTTTGGTCCTTCGCACTCCTTCGCTCACCATGAGACGTTAGCACGTTTTGTCACTACAGTTCAAAGTTTTGCATCTATGAGCTTCTCACTTACTTTGTAATATGTTGGTAATAGTTTATGTTTAAACACAATAAACAGCTTGGCTATGGAAATCAGTTATGAAGGACAAAATACAGTTTGAGACCACATGTTAATGCAGTCCTAGTGGGCTTCACCAGACGAATCTAAGTGTCTATCCTGCTTCACCAGAGCAATATTTGAGCACTAATTAGCAATCCGGAATGCTAACGATCTCTCTGCTGCTTTGTTCCTCATTGTAATTCGGAATAGTTTTAGCGTGTTTGTTGTCCTTGGGGTTTTTTTTTTAAGAGCTGACATTACAAAGCTGTAATTTTCTATACTAAGTGGACATTCTGTGCATTGCACTTCATTGCACTCAATAAAATTCAGTTATAGGCAGGGGGTTTAGGCTAATCACCTGTTCCCCATGGTGAGCGGGCAAAGCAATTCCTGTGCTGACATGGATGGCACTTCTGTACAGTGCTGGGCTTCACCATTACACTGCACTGCAAAAGGCTTTTCCACTCTTATTCAACATGGTAAAAATATCAGCATCAACACGAAAATCAAAAGTTTGTGGCTAGGGCACAATGTCCTGAACCACTCACAACTGTAAGAGGGACAAGCAGAAGCTACTGTTGTAGGAAGAGATCTGTGGAAAGTCACTAGCTGAAAGTTAAGGTATTTTTCTTGCCTTTACCTGATTTTTATGGCTCTGTCAAACATGGCAAACTCATTCTACTGTGTGGCATGCTTCCTTTGGTCCTTGCCAAATATTTGCCTGTGAAGAAGTGGGCAAAACAAACCCCCAAATTCTGAAGGCGTACAATGTTTGTAACATCTACAGGGGTTGGATTTAGTTTTATAAATAGGCCTAATTCTTACCGAACCTTGATTATTTCACCAAAATATAATGACGACCTCACTCCAAACAAACATTTCCATTCTCCCGAAACCCAACATACAAATTCCACAATCTAGTTACACATGCCACAGAACAACAACTCATCTTTTCCCAGCGTCTGAACGGGCAGAGTGCAGTCTGTCTCTACTCATTCCCCGTATTTTGGTAACCATTGGTTTTAGGTTCTTGCTGGTGGGAGCTTAAACCAACTTACATGACATTTAAATATTTCTTTCATGAGTGGCTCCCAAAACAAAAACCATGATTGGTTTGGTTGTTTTTTAAGACCCAATTACTTTGTCTTCAGATTGTCCCAGTCTAGGGCTTGATGTTGCCAGGTGTCTGGTTTGGTGCTTCTTGAGCTTCTGCTCCGCACTCCGGTACCTCTTTGAGTGCTTGGTGGTTCCTCGTGCACTGTGCTGAGTGGCAGCATTGATTAGTTATGAATGTACAAAACATCTGACCAGCAGGTATTGGAAAATCATATCCAGGTAGATCCCCGGATTTTTTAATAAACTAAGAAGATTTTTTAGAATGATTCAGCATCAGAATGTCTTCTGCTTATGACACTGAAATTGTTCTTGTTCATAGATTTCATGATCTTAATTCATTTATGAGAGAGCTATTAAAAAAATGGTTCTGTTCAGAGGTGGTTTAGCTACACTGGAGAATGCTGGGTTTAACAGGGAGCACTGGTGCAGGGAACTGAAGGAAGTTTCCCAGATCAGTTGAAACCTGTCTCAGAGACTCTGGTGCTGGCAGAGCGAGCCGGTGGATGGCACCGCGGCTGGCAGGTGACCAAAGCAGTACAAAGGAAAGAGGCTCCACACTGCAAGGCTGCCTGCCTGTATTTTTTCCAGTTTTCCTGCTTAGTTCCATCCCAGGGTGTCCAAAACTTGTAGGTCACTGAAGTAGTTTTGTTTGGTAGGCTTTTCAATGCATTTTTTTCCACTTTTTTGTGTGTGTCCATAGTCCTCATCAGCTCAATGAGTTGAAATGTGCAGCAGGCTGTGTCATACCCATTCCTGGACAGGTCTTTTGTAGTACACGACATTTTGCTGCACCTCTTTGTTTTTAAACTGGAAGATTGTGTATACCAGGACAAGGATACACAGAGACAGGATGCAGGGGATCACCACTGCGATGGCATTGACAGTGCTGGGCACGTCATTTATTGTCACCATGATGTCCACGTCGTCGTGCGGGAGGCGCCGGTCCTTGCTCCGCTCAACTTCCTTCTGGTTGCAGCCCATCCAGTCCTTGAGGATCGACCTGGGGTAGCCTGGCTCCACACTCAGCCTCTGGTTATCGAACTTCCAGTACTCCTTCCCTTTGTAAAAGTAGGTGTAAACTAGGAGACAAAACAGAGAGTATTTCTCACTATTTCCCATTGGTGAGCTGTGCTTGTGGGAGGACATTAGGGGAGCCTGAAGATGGACACTACCTAAGTCAATAAAACACATTTATCCAGAACATTCCCCAGCCATTGGAAAGTGAAGGTGGTTTTGGAGGTGGGATTTAAAGGAGAAGCTGTAACCCTGGCAAGCATGTTCAACATTACCCATGGAACACCATTCCCCTTGGCCAAGACAAGCTGGGAATTAAAACCCTACAATCTTTAAAGGAAAGGTTCTGCAGTGAGGTATTTTTTAACTAAGGCACCTGTAAATATGTGCTCATCATTGCTAAGTGATAAACATCATCTGCAGGGTGCCAGCATGTGCCTGGGTATGACAGTGTTTGGAAGAACATCCTGTTTCTGTTCATTCAGCCTGAGGGAGCAAATGCTGAGTAAGATGAATCCTTTTGCCACAGAATCCCGAAGATTTGGCCTGTGTTAAGGAGGAGTGTTGTTCTGCTGCTAATACAAGGGTGATGCTTTATGCTACATGTTGAAGCACCTCCCTCTCCCCAGATGACCCATTTTCTATTGACTTTCAAGTTACTAGAAAATAAGAGAACAGGAGAAGGGAGCTGTGGTCAAAGTGTTGGTCTCCTGCACTGTGCCCCAGCTTAGCTGACTCTCACTGCCATCCCTCCAGCCTGCCCCAGCCCTACAGCCCTCCTCTCACACCACAGCTCCAAATTTGAACACAGCCTCAATGGCACAAACCCCTTCTGTTGGCTCTTTCCTTTACTGGAGGAAGAAATCTTCAAATCAGAGAAAGAAATGTGTTGGAAGGAGCCTCTGGAGCTCCAAGCCCCTACTCAGAGCATAACTTCAAGGCTAACTACTGATATCAGACAGGCTGGAGCCTTTAGCAGAGAGCCAGAGCTCACTACAGGTAGATTAGGAGGAAATGTAAGTTCCAGCACCCCCAGAACCAGGGCCCAGGAAAAGTTGGGTAGGGTCTGCTGTGGGAGAAAAAGTCCCATTCCCACAGAGCTGGATTGTCCCAATGTGGTTTAGCAGCTGAGGAGGTGTGTGGGTTGGGATGAGGGTCAGGAAGAATCTCAGACTGCTGCTGCTCACAAAGCCCAGGTGACCCCAGGGCTTCTGAGACTTGATTCCTGGATCAGAAAATACTCAAAACACTCCACATCCAACCGCCCAGCTCCCAGCACAGACCAGCTCTCCCCAATCTAACAGGTGCAATGCCTGCAGACACATACAGCCTTCCTTGCTGATGAAAGCCCCCTGAGGAGCCTGAGGGATTCCTCTCCACACGGTGATGGGCTTGGGGTAGCCTGGGTCCGTTGCTCTCTTGTCCTCGTTGTACCTCCAGTACCTGTCCCCTTTGAAGAAGTAGGTTTTGCCCACGGGCTCCCAGCGCAGCGCGGTGTCGATGCCCTCGCGGGGCAGGCAGCTCCCCAGCTCCACCAGGCTGTGAGGGTAGCCCGGCTCTGCCGTCACCTCCTTAAAAACCCAGTACTTATCTCCTAGAGGTGAGTGGGGACACAACAACAAACACATTGGCCTGTTAGGAGTCGGATCGATATGAACCTAAACCAACCAGTGGACTGCAGCATCTTGAGGGTTTCCAGGCTTAACTGCAATCTGTAAAAAAGCTGCTCCTCCACTTAATTTTGAATCTGAAACCTCATTTCATCTGCTGCTTCTCAGCTCTTGTTTTGGGAGAGCTGCTGAACAGCCCTTTCCCATTTACCTTCTCATGCCAGTCATGATTTCAGACTTGTCTCATCCCCTGTCTGCCATCCTTTGCTCAGGCTGAGCTGTTGATTAGCCCAAGCTTTTCAGACATTTCTGTTGCCTTTCCCTGAGCCTCTCAAGTTTTAGTACAGTTTAGAAAGGTGAGCTACTGGAGCTGCAGACACAAACCCAGAAGCCCAGGTTCTGTGGTTTTGTACCAGCCATGCTGTCCAGCCACTCTTCCTTGCTCACCATTTGCTCTCAAGTTACAGGATCCTGTTCAGGCACTGCCACCATACAAGGAGCTAAAGTGGGCCCCAGCACAAGGTTGGTCATTTTGTCTCTTTAGGAGACAATTGTCCAGAAATGAAGTTTGGGAGTGCCCTGCACCTGGAGAGGGCTCAATGCCCTGGCAAAAGGTGTTCAAGGAGATAAGCAGGGCACTGGCACTCGCTGGGAAATAGGAGCTGTTTCTTGTCACATGAAAGCCAACTTCCCCTAATTGATATTACCTCTATACAGAGATGGTCCTGGCAAGGCCAGCCCACACTGAACTGTATTTTAAGGATCATTGGCTGCTTGAAATGCCCCCTCGGAGAAGGGCAAGGGTGCAGCGTACCCGTTTTCCACATTTTCATGCCACAGAAGCAGCCTGAGCTGAGGCAGGAGTGTCTGGCTCGTGCTGAGCTGTACTGTACCTTTGAAGAAAACGAATTTGCCATCAGAGCGCTCATAGGCGGCGTCGATCTTGGCAGGGAGGCCCTTCCAGAACTGCTCAATCTGCATGGGGTACCCCTCCTGCACGCGGTTGTTGCGCAGACGCCAGAACCAGCGATCCTGAGGAAACCAGAAGCCTCTTGAGACTGAGCACTCCTGTCTTGCAGTCAGACCTGGCTGGGTCCAGCATCCAGCTCTGCTGAACCTTGCCCAGGCCCCACAACCATTACGGACACAAGTCCTGCTTCAGGAGACAGCTCCAACCCAGCCCAACACTGTCTCCAGGGTGAGAGGTGCTGTGGGGGGAAGATGGCAGCACAAAGGGGGAGAAGTTGATTGATGGGGCTGTGGAAAAGGGTGGAAAGAAGGAGAGGGGAAAGGAGCAGGGGGAAGTGAGTCCACAGCTGTAAGCATTGTCACCTCTCCATGTCTTGTCACTGAGGTGTCATGCTTGTCCTGGTTCAGCTGAAGCTACTGGAGCCCAGGAGAGCCAGACAGCCTGAACATCACCTGGTGACTGTGTGAAACACACAAGGTTTAAAGGCACAAAGGAGGCACGAAATATCCCTTTAGATATTCTATCATTGCTTAAAGCTGCAGGGGATGCTCTGGGATGAGCATGAGCAGGACAGAACCTTTGATACTTCTCCGAGATACCATCCCAACCTTCAACTAGTTTCATTTCAGAAATCTTCTGCAACCAGTGTGGCTTGTCTCCATTTAATAACCTTCAATATGTCCCTTTCCACACTTCACATCCATTGGGCAGAGATAAAACTGCTGGTATTTTGGGAATGGGATCATGGATGTCCATATTCCATTGGTACTCTAATGGGTTATTGAGCAAGGGCTGTAGTTTACAAGAAAGGTTGACTCCAACTCCCCAGGTAGGCTGAGTGCTCCCAGGGCCCCAGTTCCATGCATGTCACCTCTGAGACAATGAGGCTGCTCCCAGAGAAGCTGTGGCTGCCCCATCCCTGAAAGTGTTCCAGGCCAGCTTGGACAGGGCATGGTGGACAGTGGAAGGTGTCCCTGTCCATGGCAGGGGGTGGGACAAGGTGATCTTTAATGTCCCTCCCAACCCAACCCACTCTAATGGTTACCCATGGTACTGGTACTGCTTCCTGGCTTTACAGGGGGCTCCTCTCAGGCTTGGTGGCATCTGAATTCTCTGCCAATGCACCCAGTTCACATTTTGGAGCACAGGATGCCAGGGCATTCTGTAAATCCCATCAGGCATTGTTTCCAAATATTACAGAACCAATCTGTTCACACTTCGTTCCAACATTTCTCAGTCATCACCCTCAGAGGAACACAGCTATTTTCACAGACATTTCAAATCTTACTACCAAATACTTCTATTAACATTTTCCAGCAATTAAATGAAGGGAAGACTCATGGGTAAGTGGGAATTCTCAGTACCTTGAAAACAAACATTTCTCCTCTAAAGAGAGCCACAGTGTTAAAGTTGCCATCACAGATGTTTGGTTTGGAGCCAGGGAGGGCTGGCCTGTCACCCAGGGGAGGGCTGGCGGGTCGTGGCTGCCTCTCATGTTTTCTCTCTGAAGTGGAGTGAATTCTGCGAACAGGAAGAGTTGGTAAAGGCCTGGTTGGCTCCAGGGGCTCTATAGGAGGACCTAGAAGTGAAAAGGAATATATTTAGCAAAGTGGACAAGCTTGTTTTTTCTGTAAGCTTTAAAAGGCTCCAGGCTGGATGGACAGCACTGCCAGGGTATTCCTGATGCAGAGCTCATTCCCTAGAAATGGGGAGCAGAATAAGATGCATCCACATGTGAAAACTGTCCCAAAACAGACAAGTGATAAGAACTGAAGAAGAGCCAGAATGTTTTTGTAGGTCTTCCCAAGGAGGCTGGAGCTAAAAGAAAGAAAGAGCCACACCAGTCACGTTCCCAACTGAAATGAAAGGTGGTAACCCTTGAATAGAATGGTTTAGTAGACCATAAAAAAAGGCAAGAAAAACCCTAGAAACCAAAGCAAAACTAGAAAAAAAAAAAAGAGGGTGTGAAAACAAATGCTACATTGTAAGGAAAACTGCAGGGAGCTCTTCATTACACAGCAGTGACCAACCTGTTCTGCCCCTGGTGAGCAGCTGCGACAAGGGACCTCACCCCACCCAGCTGACGACCTCCCAGCACAGCTCTCCCTTTCCATCCTTCCCAAACTCAGCTCTGGGATCTGACAGGGCCAGAGAAATAAAAATACAAGTGAGCTAGACTGGAACAAAGGTCTTAAAGAACCTCTTGCCATAGGAAGTTTTCATCAACTGTTAGTGGTAAATCTGGACCAAATCTCACTCAAAGAGTCACATTTCTTGTTGCTTCTCAGAGAAGGCCATGAGTTAAGATGGCAATAAACAGAAGGCCACTAGAGCAAGGGATTTTAGTGGGCTTGAGATGTGAAGATGGTTTATTTGCAGGGATCATGGTTTCAATTTCATTCTGAGCCGGTGGGGGCTGCTGTCATGGGTGATGTTTCAGTGTCACACACTGGGGCCAAGGAGCTGCACCCCAGCTGGAGGAGAACACTGGCCCTGGACAAGGCTCATCCTCACAGCCTGGATGAGTCACAGCACCTGCAACCCAGGGCACCAATGCAAAGGCTTTAATCAGCCCTGAAATGCCCCTGAAGAACTGGCATGGCAGAAGCAGTTGTGCACACCGTGGTCAGGATGATGCCAAGCAGCAAAGATTCAGATGAACCAGGGATTTGCTTTAAGGAAAACATTTGCTAGATTAGTGGAGAGGGATCTCAAGTCAGGCCCAACAAGGGAAGCTGGCCCTGTGTGAACTCAATGCTGGCCGTGGCCAAACCAGCCCTGGCAAGGCTTCCCACACATGCTGTAGGTGCTCTGCAACCTGCTTGGATCCAGACTTTGTCATTTCACTTCAAATATTCCTCTTACTGTCCTTCTCTGCTAGCCACAGATGTCTCCTTGCTACCTTACATTCATTTTTGTTTTTATAACCAAGGCCTTCTAATTTATTCTGATTGAAGATTAGTCTCTCTAGACTGCATTTTCATTTTTATCTGCTGCCTCCACTTAGTCCCTGAGTGTGGCTTAGGGTGGGAGGTGATCCCTCAGCTGTGCACATGCGAAGAGCAGAGGAATGCACTGAAAACATGGAAATCATCAGGTCCAAGTGCCACTCAGGCAGAATTTGGTGCACAGCTATGGGGATGGGAAGCAGAAGCACAGCCTGTCCTTTGGTGGAGAAGGTGCTCCCTCCAGGAGCACTGGGAGGCACTGCAGAGTCCAACCTGGCACAAAAGCAGAATGAGCAGACCCCATCCATTGGGAAAGGCCACTGTTCATTCCTATTTCCAGACTCCATTGCAGTAACAGCTCAAGGCAGGATGGAACAGGTTCACCTGAGTGTGTGAGCAAAGAGTCACTTAAGATGTGCTGGCAGTGTGGTAATTAATGCAGAGACTGATCACATCCACCAGCCTGAGCAGGCAGCAGAGCACACAAACCACATCCCCTGGCACTACACTTCTGAGCAGCCCCAAAAAATCAGGTAGAGGAAAAGCTTCTAATTAGAAAAATCTTAGTGAGAGAAGTTATTGCATGGGAGTGCAAATGGGCCTGAACAGAGTCACCTAGTTATCATGTGTGACCCCAGCAGCAGAGCCAAGTCCATGCCTGGGACTGATCCTGCAGCCACTTCCCCATGGGAAGCAGGTAAGAAATCTCCTGGAGCTGGAAACCTCCATTCTGGAGGGAAGCAGCTTGCTGGGACTCTACAGAAACTGTGAGGAGAGGAAGAGTTTCTTCCTCTCTATCAGAAGCAAGGCAAAGGATGTCAGAAAGCTTTTGGGTCACAGCAGATCACCTTTGGAGTGTGACTTCCACCACTGGCACTTAGCCTCCTCCCTTCATGCTTCCTCTGTCGCAGCCCATCTGAATACCAAGGTGACCTGTGAAGATAACACAGAGAGAGGAGGCATTTAGGAGCCACTGTGTCGATAGTTGAGGACAAAATATAATTGTACTGTCCTCCTGGCTATTGACAGAGTGTTCCCTCAGCTGCACAGCACCTGCCTGGCTCAGCCAGTCCCAGCCAGCAGCTCCCCACACCTGCCAGCACAGAGGAGGCTTTGGGTCAGCTCAGGGGAGAGAACCACTTGCAAACAAAGGCTTGTCCTTATCTTCTTATCTTCACTCTGAGAAGAAAATTGTCCTCCAAACTACTGTTATGGTTTGAATAACTCAGGGGAGGTTTTGGTTTGAAAAAGCTGAGCTGCCAGTATGCTTGTGCAGCTGTCCAGGGACACAGGCAAGGCTCCTCAGCCTATGATCCAAGGGAGCCAGGGAGAGAAAAGAAACCACCTGGAGCTGCTCTGCAGGCTCCAGGGCAGTGCAGAGAGGCCCCTGGATGTAGCTGCCAACAAGCTGCCTCAGGGGCCAGAGATTGTCCACAGAACTCCAAGTGCAGGAAGGACTCCTCGTCCCTTGACAAACTCACCCACAGAGCACTTTGCACCTCTGGGTTCAGCCTTAAGGGCTGAAGTGAGCTAAGATGTCCCAGTTAGCCTGGGACCATGCCACAGCGCAGAACAAGCCCCAGCACCCACAGAACAAGGGGGGACAGTCAAGGCCCCCATGATCATCACTGGGTGGCAGGAAGGCTTTCTCAAGCCCTTCTCACACAGACATTCTCCTCTGGATGACAGCTGCCACCCAGGTGACAGAGCATTCACCTGGGAGACAAGAGTCAGAGCAGACATCCTTGCTCTGAGCCAAAGGAATGCTCTCCTGGGCTCTGGATTCACCTTGCACTTGGGTTCTCTGCTTTGGGTGCCAGAAAACTGGGTCAGAAACTCGCAGGCTTAGGCAGGCAAATGACGAGAGGTTAGGGCTCTGCAAGATGCTCCAGTTTCCTTCTGGAAAAGCTTTCAGAAGCCTGACATCTGCTCCACAGAAAAACAGAACATTTTTCTATACTCAGAAGAATCTGTAGGATGAGAAAAGTATTTTCTGCCCAGCCATAACACACACCAGTGTTTTTCCACCATCTGAGAAACCTCCCAGGAGAGATGGGCTCCCTCTCAGCCTCCCCCCTGGCAGAGTCATCCAGGTGAGCCCAAGGATAGCACTGGGAGCCAGGCAGCTGCTCCCTGCGTTTCAGAGGAGCGGGAATGAAGATCTGGCATTCGGCAGGTGAGGGAGGCTCTGTGGATGCACCAGAGCTGGAGTCTGGTGTTTCCTGCTGGGTCCAACAGAGTCTGTGGACAGGAGGAAAGGTGCAAATGAAGTGATGCAACATAGAGAGGGTGTCTGGTATCTCTGCAATGTGCCAGAGATGTGGCACCAGGGCACATCCCTCCAGATTCCTGACTGCCAAGCATTTTCTTTCTTCTCTCCTCCTGGGAGCACAGGACAATGGGGCACGGATCCACAAGTCCCAAATCCTGCAGCTTCTACAGATGAGGTCTTGGATGTTACTCTGTTTTCTCCCCATGTCCAAGAGGACATTTCCAGAGAACATTTCCAGGTCCCACATGACAGCAAAGTTTTCTCTGATGGTTCCACTCACAGTGCAGTGTCACCACATGGATATTCTCCACCAGGTCTTTCTGCTGTTCCCTCACAAGCCATCTCACACATGGGTGCAGCTCACAAGTGCCCTGGGATGGTCACAAGGGTCTGCAGGTTACAAGAATCTCCCTGGCTGCCACTGGAAAAGGGGAGGTGATGGAAGGGCTGCACTGAGGGCGTGAGGCCGGCAGAAGGCCCTGGCTGCTCATGGACACTGTGCCCTGCTGATCCTGCATGTCAGAGCTGGTGCTGTCCAGCTCCTCAGGCAGGGCCTGCAGTGGTTTCATGTCCCCTCTGGACCTCAGCCCTCAGCATGTGCCATGAGTGGGATCTCTTCTGAAGATGTGTGAGGCTGGGAGTTCCTCAGTGAGGTTTGGGATGTCCCAGATCTTTGAGGCTGTCTCCAGGGTTAATGGCCAGGTCTACCTCTGAGTGATTAGGAGACCTCCCCTTTGAGACGTCAGGCTCTGACAGGCCCTGGAAGGCTGGGCTGGCCAACCAACCCTGTGCACATCATAAGCTTTCCCTGTACCTCAGGCCAGGCCCTCAGGCAGGGCCACAGGAGCCACTGCCATGGGAGGCTCCCTCATCACCCCCTGAAGACCAGTACAGAGAGCAGGATGTGAAAATCATGGAATCACAGGATCAATCAGGCTGGAAAAGCCCCCTGAGGTGATCAAGTCCAACCCTTAACCCAGCACTGCCAAGCTCACCACCAAACCGCGTCACCAAGTGCCACATCCACACATTTTCTGAGTGGGATGTGGCTCCACCACTGCCCTGGGCAGCTGTTCCCATGCCTGACCACCCTCCTAGTGAATAAATTCTCCCTAATACCCAGCCTGAAATTCCCCTGACACGACTGGAGGCTGTTTCCTTTTGTCCTGCCAGTTGTCACCTGGGAGAGCCCCAAGCCCTCCCGCCAGGACAGGGCTGCAGAGGGACCAGCTCAGGCCCTGTAGCACAGCCACAGCTCTGCCCTCTCCACCTGCAGCCCCAGCTCCAGCAAAGCAAAGGCAGCTCAGCAGGAAATCCTGGGGACCTGCAAACTGGTGTCACTTCCAGTTTAATTCCCTCCTGGGCATGTCACCTGTGACACAGGCACATGAATACAGAGGGGGAAACCCTTCTGAAAAACACACACAAAGTAGAGCCCTGCTATTTCCTTGTTTTGTCAAGGAATGTGCTGCAGGAAGGAGCTCTCAGGAGATGGGAATGTTGCTGACTGGCGTTACAGCTCTGTCACACTGGGGGCTGCTGGCCTTGCTCTCAGCAGCTCAAAATGGAATTATCATTTTAAACATTGACCTTATACTGATCAGCATGAAGCACAACCAAGAGTTCATATCACCTACTGGCTCTGAGGGTGAGTTTTGAAATAAATTCAGCAGAAAATAAATTAAAAATTCAACAAGTCATTATATGACAGATCTGGACATGTTTCTTTTCTAATGGATAAACACAGACACAATATAAACCACATCTGAAATGCATCATTCTCAAAAGGCAACAAAATGGACTTCAGCTTTAGTAGAGCCTCTGTTCTTTGTTCTACGAACTTCAGTGGAATTAAAAATTGGAAGTTTTGATTATAACTATTTTTTTAAAAGGACCCTTCAGGCAAGAAAGTGGCTCTGTGTCTGGCTTTGCAGAGTAGGTTACTAAATAATACATATTGAGCACATGCTGCTGTTGTAGAGAATGTCAAAGCAGCAGGAAAGCAGGAGATTTTGGTTTTTGGAGAGGTTCTCTGGTAGATGGGCTTTTGGTATTCCCAAGGCACAACAAAGCAGAGTGGCACTGTGGAAATAAAATACATTAGTTGAATGTTCCTGCTAAAGCTACAGAAAAGATATTTCAGCAGGCCCTTCTCAGTTTTGAGATCAGATGAAGGGTTCTGTTCTTACACCATTAGTTCCAGGGAGAAACATCACATTTTCCAAAATTTCTTCGTGAACCATAACATAAAACCTAATTTTAAATTCAACTTTGATTTTTGGACAGTAACTCTGTACCAAGGCCTGAAATCTCTCCCTGGGGAAGGAAAGCTCCTGCTGCAGAAGCTGCTCCTTCTTTTCCCCACAGGATCAGTTATCTCTGCAAGCCCCAACACCACCCCAGCCCATCCCAGCTCCAGGGCCTCAGAGCCCCATTCTGGGGAGTGCTGGTCCCAGCTCAGCCCCTGCTGATCTTGGTTTGAATCCCAAAAATAAAGCAGGAAGGCTGTCAGCTCCTTATCTGCTCCCCTTCCAAAAACATGTCTGAAAACAGAGAAACCATCATTTTTTCTTGATTGTACTTCCACTGTCTGCAATACATTGCAGGTTTTTTCTTTCTGATTGATCAAAGTTCACAGGAACTAAATCAACATTTCAAAATAGAAACAGCATAATGGCATTTTGGCAGCTTTCAAAAATTAACGCTTAGATCTATTACTTAATGAAAGTTTAACACTGACTACCCCAGCACTTTATTTCAAAACCCTCCAGAGTCTCTGCTATCCTGAGCACCAGAACATGTAACTGTGTTAAAGTATTCATAATTAAACAATACCACAGGACAATTAACATGCAACGTCACCTGGTAATGATCAGTAAGAAGATGCAGCAGTGAGATGAGATAGTTATCCTGGGTGTATTTCAAGCCATCTTATTTTAGATGTTGGACCTTACTTGGATATGTGCTTCACACTGAGCCTGGACTGCTCTCTACAAATGCCTGATTTTCCCCACTGCCCTCACAAGTCAGAGAAATTAGCCCAGAAAAACTTTTCCAGGCATCTGCACTTAAACAATGAATCTCAATCCAGTCACAAAAATCAAACACCAAATCTGACTCAAACAGCTGAGATGCAATTCAGATGTCTAAAGTCTTGCTACGCTGCTTTAGAGTCTCACAGGTCTTGGCACACATTTTATTAGCAGCAATCTCAAATTCACTGGCAGACCATGGATGGAAACATTGAGTGCCAGGCCTGCCACCAAGCTCAGCAGCAAGCCCTGAGAAACACCAGCCTCCCCAGTGACCACCACCTCACAAGTATTTTTTTCACCTTTAATTCACACCATGTCTGCCCTGCTGCTTCTGGGAGCTGATGTTCGACCCCAGCTGCACAGTTACACAGCACAACTGCTCTGGGCTGCATTTATTAGGTAACCTCTCTGTCAAACGTGTTCTTTCCACTAAGAATGAAATCAGGGATGTTTTATGAAACCTATTTATCACAGGTTGCCACAAACTGTGGCCATCAGTCTCAGTCTCCCCATGTGTTCCTAAAACCTGGATTTTTCTTTGCCCTCAAAATCTTCTTCAGCCAATAATTCTGTGAATTCCTGTCCTCACACCCTGGTATCCATGATCCCATCACATGGCACCACATCACATGCAGCCTCTAGGCTTTCTCCCATAATTTCTCTGCTCCTTTTCTATTTCCCTTGAGCCCAATATCTTTGTGGCACATGCTGTACAACATGTTCAGCTGGAGACTGAAACAAGCAAAGTGTTCCCTAAGCAGATCCAAACTTTCTTTCCCTTACCTTATAAATAATGAGAAAAAAAGAAGAGCAAAAATACTTTTTACCTTTCCTTGATGTTCCAGGCTCTTTGCATTCTTTTCCTTTACTTGCACTGGTTGTTCCTAAGGGACAAACCTTGGGTACAGCAAAGCCTCTGCAGCAGTCCTTGATTTGGGGACACAGCGAGGGAGGGAGCAGCAGGGGGATCACAGAGGTTTGGTTATCCTGACTTGTGCAGACATCTGGTACTTTTCCCCACTGGATGAAGGGCTTTAAGCAGGGCTTTAAGCAGTTCCCCTCTCAGCTCTGGCAGGAAATGCAGCCCCCATCTGCAGCACGCAGGGGTGAGTTGTAAAACACTCCCTAGGCTCAAGGCTGGTGTAAGGAAAGAAGTAGGTAGGGTTGCTCACCGTAGATTTTCTGAATCCCTTGGAGGTCGTCCTGGGGCAGTTTGAAATTGTGTGTCTCCATGTACTGGTAGAAAGGAGCCATGATAGCGCTGGGATCGTTGGAGTGCTCCAGCCCCAGCGCGTGCCCCAGCTCGTGGACAGCAACCAGGAAAAGATCATTCCCTGTGGGGGGAAGGCACAGCCCGGTCAGCACCACACAGCCAACCCTCAGCCCATCCCAAGCCCCTCTTGCCCATAAAGCCAGAAGCAAATGCTTTGCTCTCCTACTGCACAGCAGGTCACAGTGGCAGGGTCAGCTCCTGGAGATGGGTTTAGTCCCAAAAGCTTGCACAGCCTTTAGCCATTGTCAAAGAATGGGCCAGAGGCTGCCAGCCCCAGAGCAGGTAAAACCGGCAGTGCCTGGAGTGAAGGGATACTGACTGTAGACTCCTTTGTAGAGAGTTTACAGAAAATGGCCATCAAAATGGTCACTGACACCACTGGCTCCTTATCAGAGTGCTGCCAGGAGAGGTGAGAGCACAGTCAGCCAATCAGTGGTGGGGTGAGTGCCTTGTGCCCCTTCTGGGTCCTCTGGTGCCATTCTCTGATCAGCTCTGGACCAACAAATGGCAGGGGAGGTGTGCAGGCACCTGGCAAGGCAGGAGGAAGGACAGAGAAGAGCAGGGTAACATTCACTGTCCCACATGGGCAGCCCCATCTCCTCCAGCAAGGGCCTTTGCTCTGCTGGACCCCTGGCACTGCCCCGTGTGCAGAAGCTGAGCACAGGCAGCTCCATCCTGCCCCACTCCCACACAGGGAGAAGGCTGGGCTGGATCCCAGTGGCAGAAGACAGAAGGAAGAAGGAGAAGGGCCAGGACTCTCCCTGGCAGGAGGCAAGAGGGATGAGGAGCCCTTTATGGGGCAGAAGCTGGGAGCAGTGCCACGTGGGGGTACCTTCAACGCTACAGGCACACATTCCTCTTCAGCCCCACGGGCCTGGACCCTCATCCCTTTGATCCAGAGCGGTCCCTGGGTGTCCTGCTCCATAAGGGCACTGGGAAGTGGCCCAGCAGTGCCATGCAAGGATGAAGACACAGCCAACAAGGACGGATGTCAGGGTCTCCTCACAGCAGTAAAATGTCTGAGCCCTCAATTCTGCCTGAATTTGGGCTCCTCTGGTTTTGGGTTTTTATGGCAAGGTAGAAACCAAGAGCATTTGCAATCAGCTGTCAGTGTCTCCAAAGAGCTTCCTCACACCTCCAGCTGAACAAACCTCAGTTCTGTGCTGAGCTCTGCCTGAGACAGGAGTTGCAACAGTGACTCATGCAGAACCATCCCCACTTTTTAAACAGTTACTGCTTCACTGTTACCCATAAAAACATGGCAAAGCAGTTTCAGGGGTCTGTGAGCCTCCTCAGCAGGGAGCTTTGCCAGCAGATAAAGATGCCTGAAGTCAGCACCAAGCAGTGCTCCCCAGCCACACATACCACACCAAAATGGTTAAATGCTCTAAACATTTGAGTTGGATGGTCAAAGCATCTGAATATGCAAGACGCGTTAAAATACACAAATGCATTTCAAATACATTTTCAAATACAACTGTCCAAAAACATATAAAGCCTAAAATTTAGCCACATATTTATGGAAAATTTTAGAATTTCTGTACTTGGGAAATTCAAATAAGTATCTACTTAGTAATTTTTTTCTCATCTGTTGCTAAAAACTCTGGTGTGTGCAGAACAGGTTAATACAATGTCCAACAGCATAATATAAAATCCATGAAGTAGTTTTATGGTAAAGGTTGGAGGACTGATCATTCCTCACAGGTTTTCAAAAACACTCAAGCTTTGAAGATGCACCCAGATTCCAAATGGGATTCAGAGAATCAATGTCCTTTTGCAAAATTGAATGGACTTAGTCTCCTGTATCAGCTAAATGCCAATGAAAGCATAATTTTCACTGCTGCCACAACTATTCACATGTGGAAGCCCACAGCAAAGGTCACTCAGTACAGAGCTGACCTCATGAGACTGCTCATCACAGGCTCACAGGCTGTGCCCGTGCTCAGGGACATCTTCCCTCACCTTCCCTTGGTTGCATTTTCCTCCTTGCTGAAGTACCTGCAGTATTGGTGCTGCCAGCAAATCTAGAACCTGTCTCTGTGTAAGTCTACATATAAATCTATGGAAGTGACTTGCCTCTGTGTGCTAATCCTTCACTAGGAGCACAAGATCAAGCACTACCTTAAGTTAAATTAGTTTAAAATAGCTATCAATCATTTGTTTCTGCCCAAAGTAAATGCCAGCCTACTTTATAGGTGGAAAATGAATCCCACAGACTCACAGGATGGTTGAGGCTGGAAGGCACCTCTGGAGATTGTTTGGTGCAATGCCCAGCTCAAGCAAGGTCAGGTAAAGCCAATTGTCTGGTCAGGTTTGAGTGTCAAGTTTCTCATACTGGGGTGCACAGGGCACTCCAGGTGTGCCAGGTGGAAAGGAAGGATCATCTCCTTGCTCATGACTCATGTTCCACCTGCTGCCAACCAGGAGCCCCAGGTCCTTCTCTGCAAAGCTGCTTCCAGTCCCTGGGCCACCAACAGTCCAGGGGCAGGGCTGTGCATTCCTCACCTTCCCATGGCTCCTGTCAGGCTGCTCCTCCAGCCTCTCGAGGTCTCTGAACCACAGCATCACTGGGCAGTGTTATCAAACACTCCTCCAAAGTTCCTGGCATCTTCTGTGGCATTTTCTGGGGTCCTCCGTGGCAGGAAGGAAATGATGAATGACCCCATGTTCTCAGAAGGTTAATTTATCATTTTATGATATTATATTAAAGAATGCTATACTAAACTATACTAAAGATTAGAGAAAGGATTCTTACAGAAGGCTTAACAAGATACTAATGAAAAACCTGTGACTCGCCAGAGTCCCAACACAGCTGGACCATGATTGGTCCTTAAGTCAAAACAATTCACATGCTGGATAAACAATCTCCAAAGCACATTCCAAAGCAGCAAACACAGGAGAAGCAAATGAGATAAAATTGTTTTCCTTTTTCTCTGAGCTTCTCAGCTTCCCAGGAGAAGAAATCCCGGCGAACGGATTTTTCAGAAAATATGACAGTAACAATCTTCAAACTTACTGAATGTGCACTCTGCTGCATCACTGATGTAATTCCATCAAGGTATTAGTCAGCACTGATCTCATGCAGCTCCTCTGACACAAATCCTGAACTTGTCCATCTCGTGGTTACCGCAGCCCAGGATGCAACTGATCTTCACACTACCCACATTTCTTCAGCTGTCAAGTCCAGCAGATCATTGTTTGTTCTTTGATCACCAGTGAGATAACCAGTAAGAGTTCTGTGATGATCAGCAAGACGAAGGCTCATTCCTGAAGAAGTACCTCAACCAGCACGGCGGTCAGGCCAGCTCTTCCCCTATGGAACACATACACACCTTTTCCCAGCTATGCTTAGGAAATATTCCTGGAAAAACAGCTGTGGAAAACAGCTGCTGCTGTCCAGCTTTAAACCACCATTCTGGCTGGCAGTTGCGTGTGAGGATGTCACAGAGCACAGAAAATGTTGGCTGGGAAGCCTTGTTGCAACTAGAGAGAAGAAACTCCAAGAAATGAACTGTCCCAGCTCCAGCACAGCACAGCAGGCAGGTCAGCAGTGAAGTGGAAAAGTTCTCCTCCTCCATGGCCAGGATACCACCCAAACCAAAGCAGGGATAAACCGTGGGCAATGGCTGGAGCAGATGAAGTAGAGCTCAAGAGAATTCCTAGGAAGTGAACTGATCTCCACAGAAAGCAGGACAAGAAGCTCCCCTTAGCTCTCTCCAAGTGCCCTGATTCTCACTGCTGTGGTTGCTTCTCATCTACTTTTGCTGAAAGGCAGCCGTGGCAGCACACACAGCTCCCTCTCCTTCTGCTCCCTGCCCTGGCCAAAAATCTCTCACCTCTGTTTAATCCCCTCATAGTTCTATTCTGGCCTCCTCCCAGACACATCTGTTGATCTTTTCCTTCCAGCATGCCCCTGTTATCTCCTTTCTCCACCCTGTTGCACACTCTAAGGGGATTCCAGGTAGGCCTGAAACAACCACATCATTCTCAGAGAACAAGTAAAACAGCATTTCATGGGAGGAGGAGATGGGAGAGAGAAGCCTTAAGACCATTTCAGAAGCCCAGAATTCTCAAAAATCCAGCTCTGGATTCACCATCCTGTTTTCTCTTGAAGGGTTACTCAATCAATAACATTGTAAAGCAACAAATTCCTTTTAATTTGCTAATGGTAGCAAATTCCATAGCATGGAAGAGAACACATTGCTCCTTTTGAAGGGGTAGGTTAGGATTTGCTCTGAAAAGAAAATACTGAGGTATAAAACCACCAGTGTAGTTCTTTCTCTCCTTCCACAGAACTCAGCCTGGGGCTCTGAGGGCTCTCTGTGTTCTCACCCACTGCTGAGCTGGACAAGTCTGGAAAGGAGCTTGTACCTCCCACATTGTTTCTGTTGGTTCTTGAACATGCAGGAAGGTCTCTGACCTCCCAGTTCTCCACATTTCTTATCCAAAAGTACTCCCCATAGTGTCCATCCTCTTGGAGAAAGATTCAGATGGATGTTAGGCTAGCATCAGCCTAGCTTGATGCTTTGCCACGGAAACATGGTCAAGCAATGGGATACAGCTCCTTCATTTCCTGCTCAACCCACTCAAGTAACAAGAAAAACTTCCACTCAGAGTATCTCAGGGTGGGTAAACAGTACTGGGTAAAACAGTAGGGTTAGGAAGGACCTGTACTTAGAGGAAACGGTCCCAAGAAGAATACAACAGCTTTTGCTCATTTCCACCATCTGCACAAAACAAACAGGTCTGGTCAGAGACCTGCCTGAGCTTCCCCTTCCCAGCTCTCAGGAGGCAGCCAAAAGTCCACCAGTGAGCACCAGAGAGAGGATGACTCTGTAAAACTGGAGGGGTAAGTTGGCTCATTGAATGAAACAGTTTGACCTGCTATACCAAACACAAAGAAACACAGCTAATTTAGTTTTGAAGTTGCTGACGTGTTTTCCTTACCAGCATGTTATCACCACAGAAAATGACAACTGAGGACACACCTACAGCACTATAAAAGCATCCTGGGATGACACACAGGTGAATACACTGCTTACCTCACATCCAGCTCAATGGCTCTATACAGCTTGAAACCTAGGTTAAAGTTTAATTTTCTTAATTAAAAACAATCTGTGCTCAGGATAAACTTCATTATCTGGTGTGCTCTCAGATGAGCTACCTTACTTTAGATAAACTGCAATATAATCCCACAGTAAGCCCAGATCTTTGGTGCAAGGCCTCTCAAATTATTTGTAACATTCTACTTTTCCCTGCAGAATAAAGAAAGACATGGTTTTATTACAACAGAAAACACCAGAATCATAGATAAACTATTTATGTATGAACTTCCTGCAACTCTCAAACTCCACCCCTCCTGATTCTTTGATTTTAATCTTCCTCTGGAAAAACCATTCAATAGGTAACAGAGACACCTTGAGACAGCTTTTCTTTGTGAGTATGCCTTCCTGTATAGTATCATTCCTTTAAACTATGGAAATCCATACCAAAACAATTCATTTGGCTACGTAACTCACTGAATAATTCCTGTAGGTTGCTGAAATGGCTGCCAGCACACAGCAGCAGGTCACAGACTCCATCAGGGCAGTGCTATCAGTCACTGCCATCACAGTTTATCCCTCAGCTGTGCATGTGGGTAGGCTCTGGAGAGCACACTGCACTGGGGACTGTAAATCCAGCACACAGCTTCTAAGACAAAAGAAGTACCAACAATATTGCATATCTGATTAACAGCAGAAAAGAGACTGAATCTCTGCTCTTTGTCGTATTAGTTTTATACTTTATGAACTGTATCACTCTGCCAACAAATCTACATATTGCAGTGTACTCAGACACAAAAAGACATATGAGGGTGATATTTTGAAATTTTATTAAAGTAAGAATGATACTTAAGAAGTCAGAGGATGGATCGTGTGTGACAATAGCATGCCTCAGGTAATTACAGAAGAGATGGTGTGAACTAAACATGCTTATGTTCCTTCCACCCCAACAGCCACGCAGAGACAACTGTTTCCCAAGCACAACTTAAAGAAGCTTTAGGGCTACTCTAAGCTGTGCCAGGGTTCTTGCATCTTCAGACCTGGCAGGTCTGACCTGTCCAAGAGAAGAACATGTGATTTGTCTGTGCTCCTCCATTCACCTCCACAACACGCTCTGCTCAAGGAAAGCTTTCCAGTCTTCTGAAGACCCTGAAGAACGGGTGATACTGCTCTGTGGAATCCTGTGGAAAACAGCTTTTCTATCTGGAAAGGAAGAAAATACATGTTAAAATGAAATACAGATGTTCCTCTGTTCATAAGCAATTATTGTTGTGTTGCTTCTTAAGGAATTACTGAAAACTCTGAAAAGTGTCTGAACAGCTTCCCTGCAGAAAGAAGGAATGATCTGCAGTTTAAACAGCAATTGCACCACAGCCATATTAAACTGATCCCCACGAGCCCAAGGGACTGCAGAAGGACAAGAACCACATCATGTTACCAACGTGAAAGGTAATTTGCCTTTACTGCCCAAAGGCAGTGTGCAAATCAGGCTGGTAGCTGTGCTATACACCTTACTAATGGTGCAAGCTGTGCTTTATTTGACATGCACAGAGGGGACTATGAGCACAACCTCCTGTAGAAACTCAAGAGGAAAAATACAAACTAATGGTCTGGAATGGTGAGATCAAAATTGACAGAGGGGGCAGCCAGAGGGAGGGGCAGTTGTGCCATTTCTGCTGCTCAGCAGCCTGACAGTCAGTGGAGCAAGCGTGTTCTGCTGAAAAATTGAAGCCATCTTTCACAAATGTAGGTTGTAGTTCCATAAACAATTCAATATCAAAGAATTACTAATTCCAAAATGAAAATTCCTATTTGTTTATACCAGCAGAGAAATTGGTAGAACAGATGGTAAAGCAGTAAAGAAAAAAAATCATAGAAACACAAAAAATGTAAGTATGACCTTCATTCCATCCGTCTTGAAAATGAGCTATTGTTTCTATTTTAAAAGTATTTAAACAGCAGAATCTACTGACAGAATTCAGTTCTGAGCCAGCTGTGGAAACACAGGAAGGTAACTAAAAAGCCCCAGGCCTTGGCATAGGCAGTGTGGACAATCCAGTCTGTGACATTTGGAATCCTTTTTTGCCCATCAGGTTGAAATTATATTTAATTCCTGATGCTGGCAACGGAGCAAATGTTGCTCTGGAGGCTGTAAGAGCAGCTCTGTGCCTCAGCCAGGGTGCTCTCTGGAGCAGGAGACTCTCTGTCTTTGTCCTCCCCTAACACAGAAGTTCCTGATGGGGCTGTGAGACTCAGTAGGACTGAGACACACAAGAGAGCTGGGATGGAAGAGATCTCCCCCTCAGAGTGATATTCTTGGTGGATCTGGGTAGAGAAGGCAATACTAGTCAAACTGTTTTCAAACTGTGAGCTCTCCTTCAGACACAGCAAAGAAAAAAGTAATTTAAGCACCTCCCAAGTTTGCTGCTTTTGTGTGATGTCAAAATCCAGAGTACTGGGTGTCATTTCCCTGCTGATGCTACAATCTGCCTCTGATGACTCGCAAACTCTTTTCAAGAATTCCTCTATTTTTATTTTCTTTTCTTCCTGATGGCCTGTTGTTTTTCTCCTCTGCCCTTCAGCAAGTGGAATGACACAACTTTATTAAAGATACGGCTCTGTTTTGGCTCATTTCACATCATCAGTTTCTGCTTTACAAAAGGAAAGTGATAAAAAGAGAATTTTTGTTGGCTCACCTTGATTCTTGTGACCTGTTTTTTTCCACAGTTTTGTTTTTTTTTTCTTCTTCCTTTTTAAGGGAATGACACACCATTTTGGTCCTTACTGGCTCTTTCCTGTGAATCCCAGAGTATTTAATTCACTGTGAAAAGAAGTAAAACACTTAATTTTGGTTATACATAAATTAATAGGACTGTAAATACCTACATAACTATATTCATACGCTGTGTATTGAAAGACTAGTAACAAATGCAATGGGCTAACACTTTAAAGAACACTGTGAACTTCAGGTATTGACAATACCATCAGGTGTACTTACAAGTACAGTGTTTTGAACATTTGGAATTTGGAGGTGAACCTTATTAATGAATCTCAGCTGTAATCAATACCTAGCACTGACAAGCTTTAAAATCCAGCCTGCATTCTGAAGCCACTGCCATGTTTGTACAATGACAGCAAACACACCAAAAGAAAGTATTACTTACAGAGAAGCTGTCCAGGGGTGGAGAGGAGAATCTGAAGACAGAAATCTTCCCCAGGTGCTGATGGGCTTCCTCTCTTCTCCTTCAGGTTGACAGGACAGGGGTGCAATCTCAAACTGCTGCTGATTTAAACTGCCTGATTTGATTTCTTTTTACTGTGGCTGGCTGTCTGGAAATCATGTGTTTATATCCTTGCTCAAATCTGTTCAACATTAGCATAGGATGTGAGAGAGCTCTGGCTTATGGGAAGGAGTCTCTCTCCAAGCAGCTAAAGGGTGAAACCAGTGTTAAATAGGTATGTCCTGGAGATTAAACACTGAACTGGTCTTCAGTGAACAAAATACCAAGCAACAGCATGACCTGGTGATGTATCATCAAAAGGCATGAGAGAATAAATTGAAATTTTAATACAATTTATTCCCCACTTGACTTCCAACGTGTACATGAAAGTCTTCCAGGTCTTCTGTGTTAAGGGACACGTGAATAACTTCAAAGCAGCTCTGGTTTTTGCTCTGGAAAACGCTGATGCTCGTTTTCAACAACAGTGTCAAAAGCCTGAAAAATAATGATGGATTCAAAATGCCATTTGTTAGAACAAAACTCTTCAGATGTGAACATGTTCTGTATCTGAGAAATCAAAGAAAGAAAATTAAAAATCTACTTAGCAGCCAAAACAGCATAAAAATTGCACATGTTCTCTGCAGATTGCCAATCTCAGTACCTCCGTAGAAAATGAATATGAGAAAAAGTGGTAAAATAAGTAAGAAATGAGAGAAAGCGAGGCAAGACGCAGAGGAAACAGGAATTAATCAAGGAGAAAAGACTGCCAAGTTCTGGCAATTTGCTGGGTGAAGGCACAGGGGTTAAGGTGCATTTTCTTCTTCAAGCAGGCACTGCACTTGCACAAGTCAGGTAAGTGGGGAGCAGGCAGAGAGTAGAGAGTCAGTCTAGGAAAATGGATACCAATACAAATCTCAAACACAACAAGAAAGCTAAAGCTGGATACTCTGCATTCCTCTTAGTTCCCTCCCCCCACATAAAATATCACAACTGTAATCAAACAAAACAAATAGGATAAATCATGTTTAGCCAGCAGTGTTTCCAAAGTGACTGGAAACACCTGGAAGTCTTTGATAAAGAAGAATTGTATGACTAGCTTTTACCTAGAAAAAGCCAAACCTACTGATACATCCCCCCTAAATACCAGAGAATCTGTTGGCTATTCTAACATACATTCTATGTTTATAGGATTAGTCTAGTCAATGCTCCAGAAATGTTCAGACATGGAAAAAATAAAAAAGAAAAAGGAACAGTCAGAGGTGTTTCTTCAAAAGGATCAAGCAGCTGGCAAAAAATATTGCCAGCTACCTTTTCATGCACCTGTGAGCATCATCAGTCCTCCCTCATGAACAATTTCAATGGTTAACAGTCCTGTTTTTAGAAGGGAACTAGCTGATAGAATCAGAGAATTTTATGAGCTGAATACCTTGTTATGGCTCAGAGCTGCCATGAGAAATAACTACAATTTGCTTTCAAGTTCTAGGAACTCAAATTCTGTCTATGGCAGTGCTAAAGAATTATGGAAAAATGTAGATTGAAAGGCATGGCTGGAAGCCACCAAGTTTATCTTTCTGCTTCAAGCAGGACTAATTTCAAACCTACATCAGGTTGCTCAGGACATCACCCAGCCATTTTCCAAAAGTCTCAAAGGATGGAGTCCCCACAGCCTCTCCAGGTGCAGCCTCTGAGTTCTACCACTCTGCAGCTGAAGAAGTTTTTACCTTACACCCCAGGTGGAGTTTTTCTTGTTGCAGCTTGTGCCCCTTGCCTTTTGTTCTTTTTTCTGTTCCTCCACCTCCGAGAGAGTGTGCCTCCCTCCTCTCCCTAATATCTCCTCAGGTAAAAGAGGACTTTCATTAGATGCTTCCTCCCCATCCTCCTTCTCCTCACTAGGCTGACTAAGCCCATCTCCCCTGGTTTCATCTTGCTTACAGGGATACAAATGTCCAAAGAATCAAGGAGGTCTGTGATGTTAATACTGGCAGGACAGAAAACAGCAAACCTCTAGTGAGACAGTGCTTTGAACACACTGACCGGCAAATGTTGGCTTAAAGCTCTGCATTCCCCAAACAGGCATGTCATGATCACTGGCTGTCAGTAAGCTCCAAAATTAGCTATCCTAATCAAAATTTTCTCCTTCAGATCCTTGCTGAATATTCACATTCGTCAGCCTAGACAATATTTGGCTGTCCTGAAAAACCTGGTCAGGTTCCTGAACATATGCCATGTCCAGATGGTGACTCCAGGAGTGCTTGCTCTGCTGTGTCCACTGAAACAATGCTTCTCCTTGTGGCAGAATCACAGGGAAAAAGCTGCCCAGTTCCTCTGCTCTGTGGCTGACAGAACCTTCCCAAAGGTGCTTCAGGCCCTTTTCCTCCAGAGCTCCTGTGCTGAATTAGCACTGAATTAACTGAAGGTGACCTGGGAAATCTCATCTCCTGTACTGCTTCTGCCAGTGTCCTGCAAACTCTGGCAGTATTTTTGGTTGGCTTTCTCTCAGAAGCCATGAACAGGAAGCTTTCCAAAGAAATCTCTGCAAGAACCCACTGAGATCTGTGGGGGACACAATCAGTCGCAACAATTATAAGATTTGTTTACTTGCTGTTAGCAAAGCCCAGCATTTCTTGCCAACATCTAAAAAGCTGCCACAGTGGTCATCCAACATTTAGAGAAAACTTGGTACACGTATGGAAGAGAGGCACTGAAAGATGAACCCTGTGGTCTGTCCAGTGACCACACAATGTGAAGTTGAGCCGCACTGGAGCTGGTACAGAAATAATTCATCAGCTGTGGGTGTTTCCTGAAGGAGCTGAGGTGGCTGCCCTGGGCACGCTCCCAGCCACAATGCCACATGACAACACATGACAGGGAGGCTCTTAGAGGCCAAGTGTGGGCATGGTGAAAGAAATTAAATCTGGTGATCCCTGGCAGAGCATGGATACCCCAGGTCTTACCTCACCTTAGTATTAAAAAGATTCTCTAATCTACATGCAGGGGGTTAACAGACACCACAGATTTAGTGGTATGGTGTTAGTGACATGCATAACAGCAATGTATTTTTGGTTTTAAAACACCAGGAGGGAGATTTGCCTGGGATTATTACTAACAGTTTGTAACATTAAACTGGAGATAAAAATTTACTTTCTGTAATTAATCTGGATCAAAATAATGTTTGAGTTGTCAGAGGTGTGTAAGAGCTCTATGTGTCATGTGGATATTTAGTGTGACAGAACTTTCAGTCACTCAGGATTCCTTTTCAACTCTGAAGTTACATACATCTATAATTATTATTTCCATATAAAGGCTAGCAAGTGTTCAATGTGGCATGGTCCCAGTTAATAAGAGCCACTCCAGAAGTTCAACCTCCTACCTGGTTTTGCCCATCTTCATCATAAGATTATCTAAATTAATCTTCCAAAGCTTACTTATGAGAATGCCAGAGAAGACAGTACAATTATGAAGATAAATCAGCAACCATAAATTGGAAGTACAGTCTTACTTGGCTAAAGAAACTGAATGTCTGAGTGGAACTGTAACTAATATCCAGGGGGAAGGAAACTTTGCATTCACTTTGAAAGCCTATGCAGGGGTCATTCTTCACAGCAGAAGAAAACAGAAGGGTTGGTGCATGTGCCCCTGTTACCAAGGACTCAAGAGGACAACAACAGCATCACAGCTATTATGATTACACCAATAATTTTAAGGGATGTGGTAGTGGACATGCTGTCCACAAGGGCAAAATCAGTATAATAATAACAATGCAAAGTGATAATGAGTATATAAATCCCAACTAAATATATCCTAGCTGGGATGATAAAGTTGTCAATAACCCCAGTGGATTACAACAAGGCCTCTTTACAAGACAGAAGCTTTCATCAACAGGATGTACCACATTCTCCATGTACAAATTGGAGATGGCTGTTTGCATAGAAAAATCTGCTCAAATCAAATCATTCCTATTTTTCCAGAGTGGATGAAATTTCATGTGAAACATTCCACTTCTATCCATATAATTTGTACTGCTAGTGAAGACTGCAAAGCAGCTCTTCTGTGCGGTGAGAGCTGGTTCCAAACAGATGCACTGGACCTCTGCAGGTGCCACAATACAGTGAAACAGAGCAGACCCACAAAAGCAAGGATTCAGACTGGAATAATTGTAATAAAACTATACGAGTGAAAGGTCAGCCAAATGTTCTAAGGATCTATGGCAGCAGTTTCAGCATTCTGCTCTGTTGACAGGAGATTTACCTTCCCAACTGCAAGGCTAAGAGAGCTCCAAGGTAGATGGCACAACTTTTCCCTTCAACTAAGACACATCCTTGTCAGGAGTGAACATTTTGCACTGTGGTATTTTGTGGGTTGATGAAAAGATACCATTGTTACTTCAATCTTATTTCAAGACTCTTATAATCATTGAACAGATACTGAATGGCCAAACCAGTTCCTTTTTTGCACATGAATAAATGAGAGCTTTGCTAATGATTTTTGGTAGGGCTTCTTTTGTTCTTTTACTGAAGCTTCTTCAATTCCAGACTGATCAACCCTGTTGTCAGAAAATACATATCTTAAGGAACAAGCAAGATCATATTTGAAGAAACACTTCCTGTTAAACAGATTATACTGTCCCCTCTAATAACTTATTTTCAATGAAAATTGGCAGTGAACTGAGCAGGAAACCTCTGACCAAGAAGAAACTCTTCAAAGCCCTCCTAAAAGCATTTCAAATATAACACATCAGAGGTGAAAACCTGAAGCTAGTGAGTGCTCCAATGACAAGGAATAGTGAAACAGAAGGAAACTCCTCCCTAAAGAGGCCTGGATCACCCAGGGAGGAAGCAGGACACCTTCTCAACTGCACACCAAAGATAAGGATGCAGGCAAAACCAAAAACAACATGTCTATAATGCTCTGACTACAGCCTTACCCCTGTCACCTTCAAAACATCAAATTCTCCTTCTACCACCAACACTTCCCCCACATGGAAGGGTCAAATACAACCCCACAATTCTCAACTTCCTCACTGGTGACTTTTCAAAAGAGCCTGTGCAGCCCAGTCTGTGCAGCACAGTAAATGCACAGGTGACATCCTCTGAAAAGGAAATCTCAATTTCTCCATCAATTCTTACACAAAGAGCATACCAGCCCATCAAATACCAATTCATGAACTTTGAGGACACCACTCACGACAGTCACTCAGAACAGCAGAGAAATACAGCATGTTTTCAAAAGAGCCACATGGATAAGAATAGCATTAAAAAGCTTTTATAAAAAGAGAGACACTCTACTCATTGTATGCATTGCACTCAAACATCATCCTAAAACCTGCATTAAAGAAATCCTCAAAGAAGTGACCACCTATGGTGGAACATCCTACCAAGGGATGGAATATTTTCTGCAGAGCCATCCCTGCCAGCCTTTAAGCTGGCTCCCAACCTTGCTAAGCTTATCTCAGAAGGAAGCATTTTGTGCAGAAAATGAGAATAGAAAAATGCAAGAACAACTCATCAAAACCCTCCCTTCCACCTTCCTGCAAGGACCTTCTACCCCAGACACCAGCACCCCCAGGTCTCATATAGGAGCTTTCCTGGGAAGTCATGTCCAACACCTGGGGCTCCCACACTGCCACAGCTGAGCTCAAATAGCTGCTGAGACCAGGCTGAAGTGGCACAGAGCACTGGCACACACAAACACACCTCACTGCTGCAGCTCTCACACAGAAACCACTCAGTCTCTGCCTGTCTGTCACTCCTGATCCTGGAGGGAGCCCTCCAGCCACAAACCTAGGAATAAAACTTGCTAACATTCCAAGACAGCAAAACACAGCTTTTCTCAGCCACATTATAATTTCCCACAGTCTCCACACTCTCCCCCTCACCACACCCCACCTCCCTTTCTCAGCCTACACCTCCTGTAGTCATTTGCACATGCCAGGAAACATTGCTCCTCTTTCCCTACAAAGACAAGTATTGTCTCATTTCTGCTTTCCTACAAATCAGCACTCCCGCGCTGAACCTGACAGCTCCATTTCCTGGCAGAGATGATCTGACACCAACTCTCAACTCTGAGGGATTTTCCCCATTTGCAACCCAGTCTGAAAGCAAGCTGTCACTTTTAAGCCAGGCCTGAAGGTGGCTTGTGTGCCTGAAAGCTTTTTCTTTTAAAACAACACTTTTTGGTCTAAAGAAAGACATCACCTCTGCCTATGTCCTTAGGATCATGGGCACAATACTGCTGCTTTTATGCAGTTCAAAAATCAAGACATATTTACAGTCCAAGTAAACTTTTAGTCCTTATCAAAATTTAAAACATGATTTTGAATCCCTGAAGGCTTAAAGACACCTCGTTCTTCCCAAACCGTTAGGACTGTGAAAAATGGAGAGATATTTTGTGAGGCCACTGTGAGATTCTGATTATCAGCCTAAACTTTTTACAAGACATCACTACCCTCAATCAAAGGTTTGAAAATAGAACAGAAAGAGCTCATTGCCTTTAGAGAGTAAGATAAAGCTAGAAAGATGCAGAAACTCTTCATGCTTAATAAGATAAAAAGATTTGTCCCAATCATCAGCCTCCCTTAACTGATCAGCCAGCCCCAAACTGTGTCAGAATAAGGAATTCCAGAGTATGAGAAAACAAATATGGATCAAAACAAATTGGCAATTTAAATGTCTTCACTCTCAACTTTCTATTCACCTTTACAACTAACTTTATTTGCCCTTGGAAAGTATTCCATTTGATACAATTTCAACACCATTTTATTCATCTTTTCCCTCCCAGAGTTGTGGTTTTTGTAGCAATTAAGGCCGAAATCTTGAGAGATGTAAGAAGCCAGCAGACACATTCTTCTCTTCACTCCTAAAATTCACACCATGCACAGCCACAAACAAATAAATACTATCATTTTCCCATTTAAGATTGAGTATGTATTTAGAAAGCATCTGAACCACTGTATGGGAGGTGAAAGTTCCACCAAGCAAACACTTTCTAGTTGAAAGCCTTTCAGTGTGTCTGCATCCAACTTATCCTTGCTGGGAAAGATGACCTGCACTCTTACCATCATGGTTAGAATTTCCCAGGGTCCATGGCTCATCTGAGTCAAAGTGAGTGTCTCCTCCAATTCCTGGTCCAGGAAAGTAAGCATGAGCCAGGAATCCACCTTCTCCATCAAACGGAGAACTGTCTCCATGGAAACCAGAAGCAAAAAAGATCATAATATCGGCCTCCTTTCTGTCATTTTTAATTTCATGGTAAGGGACCTCTTCAAAGGTAAGTGGTGTCACTCTCTGCCAAACATCAAAGGCCTGACGAATGGCTCTCCTGGTATCGATCTCGCCAACCTTGGGGGTGTAGTTGTGTACACTGTGGGAATGAGAAAGAAGGGATGTTTCAATTTGCAAAACACATTTGAGACTTATCAATACATAACTACACAGTTTCAACTTCCCACAGGAAGTTTTTTTACTCTGTGCATGCAAAGTTTGGCTGTTACAAAGAAAGTTACCAAGAGAACTACCACCCTGATCTGAATTCTACATTTATTAACAAGAACCTTCACAATGCTTTGGTTGATTTTGGATCACTTCCTAAAAACCTTTCAAATCTAGGTGTAGACAGCTGAGTAACTTTTTTTAAAATGTAAATTACTTCAGATTTTGTCTGAAGTTATGCTAAGACGGAATCTACTACATGAAAAAAACGAATCACTAAAATTCATTTTGAGAAACAAACTTGCAGTAAACTACACAACCTTACTTATATGACCTGCTTCATTCTCCAAACTACTTAAAAAATTCTAGAGGTCATAAGGGTGATGAATCTGCCAGTTTTGTGCAGCCCAAGTCCATGAGAGCTAAAGATACAGAGTTTGGGGAGAGTAAGGGGCATTTAACTGCACCTAAATGTCCCATAATTCTAAACCTTATGTTAAAAATACTGTTCATGAGATGTTTTGTGCATGTGCACATAATAGCCTCATGATCTATTAAACTTGACTTGGGGAATATAAAGTATTTATGTCATGGGAACAATTTTCAGTCTTTAATGAAGCTGGCTCAATTTAATATAAACACACTGTAACACATTCAGTGGTGAATCAAGACACCAATCACTTGAATGCACACAACAAATACTGACATTGGAAAGCCAAACAACTACTGGTTTGACAAGGGCGGCAGTGCAGTCATCTGCCAAGCTGCTTCTCTTGCTTATGCATATGCTTAAGACTTATTTTATTTATATGACTCCATACCACTTTCCCCTACAGTCCAGAAAAAGGTTAGAAGAAGGATCTGATTCTCAGACCTTTGCATACAGGTGTCCCTTTTCAATCTGAGTTAAAGCAATTATTATTGGTGGAAGCTTTGAACTAGTGCCCAGAACTAGTCCTTCCTCCCAGTCTCTGTAACCCCCTCACTGTAACTTGAAGCATCCTCCTCCTTTCTCAGAATCCCCGGCAGAAGAGACAGAGGGCCCCAGTCCCTGATCCTCTTTCCCTTCACACCATCGTGCTCTTTCCTACACATTCTGGTACTTTTCCTGTGCTGGTCACTCACATTTCTGCCTCTTCACTACACACCTTCTTTCTGTCTTAGTCTTACCCAGATCTTCTTAATGACTACATCTCTAATTTTCACTTTTTTTGCAATCTCCTTTCCCCCTCCAAACAATTTAAAAGGCTGCAATTTCAACTAGAGGGTGGGTTCGTTTTAATTTGAAGTGACATTCCTATTGCCAGGAACCTCCACTGACCATCTTTCAGCAACTGCCTTCCAAAAACTCACAGCCTGACTGACTCAGAACACCCCTCTGGGAAACAACTGCCCCTCTGCAACACTCCCCTGACACCTGTAGCTCACCCCAGCTGGCCTAAGTCTGGATAAAAGCAAGAGTTCTACTACAGGAGCAAAAATAAAACCTCTGCAAAAATATATGTTGCAAATCAATAGAAGGAGAAAGCATCTCATCCCCAAACAATGATGTTCCTTTTGCTTTAATGGTTTGTTAAAGGTGACACATGATCTAAAGGCTAGAGCTTTAGATTTCAAACAGAAAAAAGGGCCTTTTACTAAGACTTTTCTACCAAAATGACACAACTGATGGCTGCAATTCAGGTGCCTTTACTGATCAGTTATTTTCTAATAAATAATAACAGACTTGATAACACACTTCAATTACTCCAGTGCTCTGACAGTATTCTCCCCATCACATTCTGAGAACCAAAGCCCAGACTAGACATTACAGGGAGGATCCAGTTTCAATTTAAAAGTACTTACAAACTCTGCATGCCAAACCAGTCCAGACCATTTTTTCCCCATGCAGAAGGGGGAGGGGGGTGGCTGTACCTGTAGGTTATGTGCTTCTGTCTCCACTTCTGGCCAGTGAGCGCGTACCGCTTTTTCCTCCGGCTGCGACGCAGGTGGGGATGGTCCGGAACTCCGCATCGAGGCTTCTTCATCCACCTGCAAGTGAAGGGAACAAAACAGCAAGCTACACTAAGAGTTTGGAAAAGAGATTCCAAACACCACAGGGGGTGACTGGAAGACCTCTGAGAGATGGCCAGTGCTGACAGCAAGAAGGGTTCAGTCCTCCCTTTGTCAGGTTTGTCCTCTGCACAGGGCTGTGCTACCCACCTCTGCTGGCAATCCACACACCCAAACCACTTCATTTTTCCTTGTGGAAACACAGAGCCCAGATCAGGCAGTCCCTATGTTCAACAAGAGCTCAATCACTTAATAATTGTGATAATGCCACAAGAGATCCAAATCAAAATTGCAGGTGGGTGTCCCCGGGATCAAACTCACCTATCACCCACTGGATCCACTCTCCTTTTGGTAAAGTGTCCTGTGCCACTGAAAAAAGATCCAGTTCATACCTCACTAGGTAAAACTGAACAAGTGAAAACACAGCCCTCCCAGACAATAACTAAGGCTTTCACCTGGAATGACCAGAACAGGTCTCCCATAACCCCTGACTCTTGATGTCACTCATGATGCAGGAAACTCTAGTCTCTATTGCCAAGTGAACTACAAGAGCAAAGTCCCTTGCACAGGGATCCAGGCAGTATTATCACAGAAGTCCACTCTCCTTCCCTACCTCCTTTACCTCCAGCCTTGACAGATGTTTTGTTTCTTTCTTACAGCAGCTTGGGGGTGGTCGAACACTCACAGAGGTTGCCCAGAGAAGTGGCAGAATCTCCATCCTTGAAGATATTCATGACCCAACCGGAGATGGTCCTGGGCAGCCTGCTCTAGACATCCCTGTTTTAGCAGAGGGTCAGAGTAGATGAACTCAAGACGCCCCTTCAATGATTCTCTGACAGAATCAAGGAGAAACAGACTGTTCCTCAAATTACACTTGCTGATGTGGACACACTCCAGAGAAGCCAGAAGTGGCTTATGGAGGAACAAATCCGCCCACCACTGCATGTGGCAGCTGGGGAAGAAGGAGACAAGGGCAGAGGCTGAGGAACTACAAGCACCAGTCTCCACAGGTGCCCAGCCACATCCTCTGAGACTCTGCAGTGCATCCCAGGAGAGCAGAGCCCAGGAACAACACAAGCAATCTCTGGCCAGAGCCTCCCCCTAAGCAGACTGGCACTGCCTCAGCCACTGGACTCCTTCAGGCATTTCATGCATTTGATCCACCCACTCTGATGGCAAAGACAAGTGACACAAAGCTCTTAAGAACACTTTGCAGGACATGCCACGGAAAAGCATTCTAGCCAGCGCTGGCCCATTTCTCACAGGACACCAAATTCTCTCCCCCCTCCTCGGTAAGGTTTCTCCCACATCCTTGGTTATCCAGAGGACAATTTTTGGCCTCCAAATGCAGACACTCCTCCATCAACTGCAGCCAGCCAATGGCAAGCAGTCCACACTTGTGCCTAAACAATATACATCTTATTCACCAAAAAATATTAACCCCAGACCTTCAGGAAGGGAGAGTCTCCCATCACCAGTAGATGGTTTACAAGACTTTTGGACACCTTTTAAATTAAAACCAACCAGACACATAGACACTGTGCCTCAGCAGCAAATTCTTTCAGAACACACACACCTGCTCCCTATTCAGGCAGCCATGCAGCCCTTTTCTGATTCCACTTCCTGTATGTAATTCTGGTTGCTTATAAATTTCAATGCTGTCATCTGTCATCGTCTCCCCACCAAGAACAGAGCAAATGAGAGCTGTTATACACATTGCACTGTACCTGACAAGAACCCAAGCTGTGTATATAAAGCCAGCACAAATCTTCCCCACTTACATCACCTCACATTTATCAGCACTGTACATCTTTCAGAAATCCAGGCAACCTGTGGAAATTGGATCTGTCTTGCCCACACAACTGCTGCTACCTTCAAATAAAATCAGTACATCTAAGATTTGCTTTTAGAAATATCAATTCAACCTGAACACACTGTGTTTTTCCAAGTGTCTGTTATTTGTGCTCTTTTGCATTGCTTCTAGCACTTTCCTAAAGAGACCTCAAGCTTTCTGTCACCTGTATTCTCCCAGATTACCTCCTGAGTTGTCAGGGTCTTTTCCAGTTCCACTCACATGTTATGATACAATGTTTTCATCATAACCTTACACTAGCCATAGTCTGAATCAGGTTTTCACCTCTTGAGCTTCATGGGAACTCCAGTAGCCTGAACACCACCATCATCAGGCCCTGACTACAGTCAGAAAATGACTTTCTGTTTTATACTTACCAGTATCATCTAGAAGATAAAGAATTAACACAGCAGTACTACCAAACCAGCCTGCATGTGTAGAGAAGTCGCTGGGGCTGTCCAAGGCAGTGCTGACACACCAGCAGGACCTCACACCTCAGCGTCTGTGTCCTGTAAGAACACCTTGCCAAGCTCCCAACACTTGCCCTGTGCCCAGCTGGCCACATGAATTCACCCCCACACAGCTCAGCCCATTGTTATCAAAGCCAGAACTGCACAGAGATCCCACAGAAAGTGAATGCCCTCCAACAGCCAAATTCCCTGCCTGTCTGCCAGCTCCAGGTACAAGCACAGGAGCGGGGGGCTGTTCCAGAGGAAGCTGCAATACCAACCCCTGGGCCTTCAAGGACTTCTTGAGTCAAAGCTTCCAAGGTAGAGCTACTGACACTCATGCTGCCCATGGCCCCTAACTCCTCATTTAAACTATATAAATACCCCATTTAACTTAGGCCTGTCTGAACCCCCATATTCCCCCACAGTTTGTTCCAGGGCTCAGATATTGCCTGTGTGAAGCCAAGGAACAGAGCTCAGCTACCTGGCTGGAGCTCAGCAGCACCCGAGCTGTCGTCAGCCTGAGCTAATGTCAAGCTGAGAATGTTTATCTGGATCAGTTCCCTGCTTCAACTTACTTCCCAGACATATGGGCCCTGCTCTCATCACATGGTACAAATGCAGCCATCTCTCCTCCTCTCAGCAGAGCAGGTCTGTGGCAAAATATCCACAAAGCTGTAGCTGCTGCTGCTAATCATCTGTAGCTGAGCTTTATGATAGTCATTCTCTACTGAGCAGTTTGGATACCCCACTATTTCCAGGGGAAATCATCACATCAGAAACAACAAAAGACAATTACTTGAAGCAAGATTCAGATACTTATGGTTGATTCCCCTCTCTTTATTTTTTAAATGGGAACACCACTAACACTGGATCATCAAAATTTATACTTGGCACTCTTGAGGCACAGACTACTGCATTCCTCCAGCTGCTTGGCACCAGGAAACAAGCAATTTCTAAAAGCAGTGACATCCAGTTCTTGTCCAGATACAGCTGCTCTCCCCAGCTCAGGCTGCAAGCCTTTCACAAGACTCTCCTAAAGAGAGGGAGCTGTCACTCCCAATCCCCTACTCTTGAGCTGGTGGGAGTGGTATCTTTAAACAGCTGTGGTGCACCCCAAGGTGACACACCTACACAACAGGCTCCAGACAAAGCACAAGATGCTTCCAACAGAAGTAAGATCATTTCTTGGTTCCTTCTAAGGCCATGTGATTAACCATGACCGAGACAAATCACCACTTTTATTTAGCACTCTTGTGCCTTCTCCCCAGCATGCTCCAGGATTATTTCCTTGCCCAGCTGCTCACAAAACCACAGTTCAGCCCACCAGCTGCAGGCAGACACAAGATTTGCTGAGGCATCATCAGTTGCAGGGTCTGGGGAAGCAGTTTTATGTGTTGTCCCTGCTCTCTTTACAGGAAACTACTTATCTTCTGCTGAATGGACCCCCACCCAAACTTCCTTTTGGGTACTAAAAAGCTCACATGTGGTGATGCTTCTTTTCATCTCCCACCAGCAGCACCTGCATGGTGCCTTCCGCATGCTTGGCTACCAATCTTGGAGGAAAAAACAAGCTCCAGATTTGAGGGCATGTGTGAAAGGAGATAAGAAACTTTAGGCTTCCATAGTAAGTGTAAATAACTCTGATTCTTTAAGTAATTTTAGAGAGACAGAACTTATGACACTGACAGAAGTGACAGAAAAATTCCTAATAGCAATCTCAAAACTCCTAACACAGACTGAAACAATGGCTCAGTGAATGCTTGAGTAATTCAGAGCCCTTGGAGGCAGGCTGCCTTGCCAGCTCTCTTCCTCCTGCTCAGCTTCCACAGCCAGGTCTGAGGAAGTGACAGCCCAACACAGCCCAGGCAGATGCCCCTCCAGCTCAAACAACGGGATCACTGCTAGCAGCAATCTGGACCTCTTTTACCCTTCATCCAAATTCTAGGCAAATTCCACCCTGCCATACAACATATGGACCCACTGACTCAGGACAGATGGAGGCAGAGCAACCCAACATGCCTCCAAAGCACACCAGTGTTTGGCTGGAGCTGAGGTCTCATGCTTTCGAGACTTGAGTTTCAGAAGAGGGAACCATCTGGGTTTTCCACTCATCAGCCTTTGGGTGTTCATGCACCGGTCAAGCCCTGCCCATAAATATAAAGTCTTAAAATGTGGGCAATACCTTCCTTTCTTTCAGAAAAACTTTTACTTATTAAAGCAGGGACTCCCACTCGCAGTTTGCACCCTTCCCCTGTCACCCACAAGGCAGCAGAAGCAGCTTCTTAACTTTCCAAACTAGTACCCCAGTATCACAGCCCTTTCTTTCCCTATCCCTTTCCAAATCATCAGCATCCCAAATCCAAGCTTTTACACACCAACTGCACACACAGAGCATTGCTTGATGGCTCTGCTTCAGCATTCACCTACAAACCATGTTATAAATAGCAAAGAGATCTCAGAGGAAAATCCCCACCTTTAAAAAGCACTTTGTTTTCAAGTAATTTGAAAAGCATACAGGATTCTCTCTGTTCCTCAATGGAGAACAAGGGGCTTTTCCTGTGAGCTAAAGGAGGGAATGCTACATTCACTGGAGAGGTAGTCCCAGCCCAGGATGATCCCCTCCTGTCCAACTCACTAATTTCTTCCTTCGATTTCTCCCTCTTCTTGCAGTCTGGAAGGCATAAAACGAAGCCACTTTGTTCTTTACTTTGGTTACTTTTAATTTGGTTACTTTATGGCCCTTTCTTTTGGGCTACCACACCCCTTTTGCCGGCAGCATGCCCACTGAGGAGAGATGGAGAACCAGGCAGAGCATGCTCTGAAAGGGTCTCCTAATGTAGCAAGGCAGGGCCCAAGCAAGTTCCATTAGACTTTCTCTTTTTGCTCACCATGAGATGCCTTTTTCCCCAGACAGCCTCAGTAAGACCTTCTCTGCATTCTGCTGTAGTTAGCAGATGCTCCCCAGACCAACAGCAGATGGATCCAGCCGCTACACAACACCCGGCAGCCAGACAAGGAGCCAATTCCACACCACCCTTTGGAGCCCACATTGAAGAGAAGATGAAAAAACAAAGTCCCTCCAGCCCTGGCAATTTACACCAATGCATCTGAGCTATCAAAACCCTGATCACAAACAACAACGCATGGCCAACATACAGCAGAGAACATCTAATGTCCAACAAATGGCAACTGTGGGCAGCTAAGCAGCCTCGACTACCATCATCAGACTACAACAACTCACTTCAGTTCAAACTATGGATCTTCACAAATAACATCTATGGAGATGCACAAATCCATTAATTAGGAAACAGATTAGAAGCCATTTCTGGAGCCAGAATTTTAACCTAAATTCAGACAGAGATGGAAGTAAATTAAATCCTTGATGTCTTCCACTTTAAAAAGCTCACAGGATTCATGCTTTGATTGTGCACCAGCAATGGGGATCTGTGCTCAAAGTAACAAGAGCTTCTCCTCACACTCACAAAAAATACTGTCAGTATGAAATACATATTTCATACTGCAATATGACAGTGCATTAAGAAAGAGAAAAACAAAAGTAGCCTATATTAATCTTACTCAAGAGTTGTCTGGTCCAAAACTCCTGTTACTGGGATTCCATAAAACTGTTGCATAGTGGCAACTGCAGACTGCACAGCTTTTCCTGACTGCAAGGGAGACATTTGGCTGTCAGATGGAAGTAAGTAGCCATAAGTTTTTAACCAACCCTGAAAAAGAAAGAAACAGATGGTAAGATGCCACAGTAATTTTTCAACATAACAGTTCAGAACATTTCCTCAAAAGAAAAAGTGACAAACTAGCCCAAAATATTCAGTCATCTCTCCTTTTTTTTGGTTAGGTTTGGTAATATCAGAGGACTCCTAGGAAGGGCTGAAGACCCAGCTTAATGTCACCTGTCCTGACAGGATAGGCAGACCCGCCACTTAAAAATGAGCATCATCTGTACTGAGCAATTGGGGCAGACTTAAGTCTTTGGAGCACCAGAAACGCCCAAGAAGCTTTGTTGTTGTTCCAGGGACTTCCTGTGCACCCTGTCCTCTTGCCACCATGAGACTCCTCAGTCCCCACAGCAGCAAGCTCCCAAGAGCCCACTACACACTGCTGTCTCTGGACCATCATTCCAAGAAAACAGCTTAACAGTCCTGAGAAATCCCTGGAAACACAAGTTCACCTTTGCATTTGCAAACGAACACAGGAGTAATTAAAAAAAAAAACCAAATGAACCAAAACAAACAAACAAACAAACAACAGCAACAAAATCCCCAAAAAACCTAAGACACACACAAAAAATCAAACAACCTGATTAGGTGGGTGTTTCCTCAACTAATAGCTAATACCAGCCAACTGTCAGAACAGGAAAGTAGCCAACTCTCCTCAAGGAGTTCTGTTCCTTTTCCCTGCCTCCACCTAAAATGCAGCTTAGATAAAACTGCATATCAAACTTGTCAAAATGCTAAGGACAGCATTTTCGAAAACATACAATTATTCAGGAGTTTTTTCCTCTCCTGTCGTCCCCTCCCTCCCTTTGATATGAGGAGAAACCAGAACATTAAGTAACAATAACAACAACAACAAAAATAGCAGTAGTAGAATAAAAACTTGTTTTCGTGAACTTTTCTCCATAACTTTTCATGCACACTCCCTAGTGCTTCATTCTTCTGGTTGATTCAATTTTTAGACCAGGATTATTATGAGAGCAGCATATATCCTGTAAGCTTTTCCCCAATCAATGTGACCCACAGGACAGTCCTCACCACATCAGCACTGGTAAATCATCTGCTCTACCACTGACAGCATGATCGCTCAGGGAAGGGGGAGGGAAGATGCTTGCTCTCCCTTAACATTACATAGCAGCAGGAAAGGGGCTCAAGTCAGGAGAAGCAAAAGTGGGAGAACAATCCTTGTTTCTTTGTGGCAACAAGGAGATGCCAGAAGCCATTAGGGAGAGGGAAGGGCCCTGCTTCCAAAGCAGGAGGAAGAATCATAGAAGGGCTAGAAGCCCATCTCATTCCACTCCCCTGCTGTAGGCAGGGAAATCTGCCACTATGGTCTTGTTGGCTGCTCCAAGCCCTATCCAGCCTGGCCTTGGACACTTCCAGGGATGGGGCAGCCACAGCTGCTCTGGGCACCCTGTACCTCCTCACCCTCACGTTTCTTCCCAAAATCCCATCTAACCCTGCCTGCTGGCAGTAGGAAGCCAGTCCCTGTGTCTGTTACTCCAGACCCTTGTCCAAAGTCCCTCTCCAGCTCTCTTGAAGCCCCTTTGGGCACTGGAAGGGGCTGTACTGTCTCCTCAGAGACTTTTTGTCTCCAGGTGAACATCCTCAGCTCTCCCGGCCTGGCTCAGAGCGGTGGAGCTTCAGCTCTCGGAACATCTCCATGGCCTCCTCTGGCCTTGCACCAGCAGCTCCTTAATGGTCTTGTGTTAGGAGCCCCAGAGCCGGAGGCAGTGCTCCAGGTGGGGCAGGGAAGCGACACGAGAGCACGGACCGGGCATGCCCAAGTTCACCAAGGGCACATACAACGCTACTAAACACAGACATCACCAATGGCTTCAGACAAAGCCAAGCTGCAAAACTGCTCCAAGACCATCTGCTATCGCTGCCTTGGCCTCTGACAAGCACAACAATGCTGGGACACTCCATTATAACCAACATTAGCTCGCCTGGAGCAGCGAGAGCACAGTAACCAAAACAGCTCGGAGCGGGGCTGCCCTCGCGTATACCCCTTCGCTCCCGGCCGCACTCGGAGGCGGCAGCGGGAACGGGGCACCACACGATGGCCACCCGGACACCCCGAGAAGCTGCTCCCGGAGACTCAAGCTTATGATCCCACAGGAGGAGTACAGGTGCTTCTCCGGCCGGTCCCAACCTGCCGAGGCGCGGCCGGAGGAGCTGTGCCCGCACACCCGAGCTCAGCCCGGCCCTGTGGGAGATGATGGAAGGCTTCTGGCGGAGGAGGCGGAGGAACCGCTGCCCGCCCAGCTTTCCGGCCCACCCCGAGACACCCGGCGCACATCGCGGCCCCGGGACGCCGGTGGCAGCGGCGGCCCCGCCCGGCCCCGCTCGCTGACCTACCCGGCCGGTGCTGGTGTCGGCGGCGGCGCGGAGCAGCGCGCAGAGCAGCGGCAGCAGCGGCCCCGCCGCGCCCAGCGCCCGGCGCGGGCAGCGCGCCATGGCCCCCGCGGGGCCCGGGCCCGGCTCGGCACCAGCGCGGCTCGGAGCGCTCCGGCCCCGGCGCCGCGGCTGCGGCTGCGCGGCTGCCCGGAAGGAGAAGGGGGAAGGGGGACGGCGAAAGAGGAAAGGGAAAGGGAAGGCGGGGTGCGGAGTCCGCTGCTTCCTCTGCCGGTCGGCCCGGGACTGCCCCGTGGGGAGTGCGGCCGCGGGTCGCCGTGACCGGCCGGCGTGTTGCAAGGAATATGCAAAGTTTTCTTAAGAAAGGCTGTTACTCGGTGTGACCATCTCCGGAGAGAATGTGATACCGGCTGCGGATAGCCGACAGCGGGACAACTGGACGGGCGGTCAGCAGGGACATTTCTCAGGGAATGAGGGCTGTGTCGTGCAGATATTTACTAGCTCTAGCTTGTGGAAGGCCTTCCCAGATGAACTGCTATGTACCAGAGGTAGCAGGCGGCGGATTAAGCTCAGCCACGAAATTCACCAGTCTCTCTCCTTCCAATTGCACCCTATTTCCCAAGACACTTCCGGCACATCAGGATCAGCAGGACTCCCCCTGACACCTACACAACCAGCCCCATCTCTCACAGGCTACATGAGCCCTTCCCTCCTGCCAGGCCAAATCATAGCTCTCTCCTGTTCCCCCGCTATTCGGTCTGCTTGCAGGGAGGGAATTGCTTGCTGCAGGCAGCTAGTTCTGCCCCTGAGCAGCTTGGCACCTTGGAGCCTCTTCTCAGCCAGGTAAGCACTGAAAAGTACCAGCAGCCAGAAGATCTTCCCTCTGCTGCTTCAGCCCAGCAAGATCACTCTTGGTTCTGTTCTGAGTTTTCTTTTTTTCATGCCCTCTCCTGGAATAGGAATGACAAGCTCACATTCCATTTGGGCCATACTGTGTAACCAGAGGGGCTGTGAGGATGGAGGCAGGCAGCAGTCTGTTCCTCTGTCCCCTCTGACCATCAGCCCCTGCCAGGACTTTGGGCAGAGAAACTCCTTCCTCCCACTCTCCCTGAGCTCCTACAGTTCTGCTCTGTAAACTGCATTGTATTTCTCTCCAGGGACAACCCTATGCTCTCAACAACACAGTCTATGCCAGCTGACATGTAGCTTTTAGATGCTTCTGAGAATCCTTACTGTGACCCAAATGCACTACAAAGCTGAACTGATCTTTTTTTTCAGAATTCTAGAACTACAGAGGTCTGGTTAAACCTTCCGGGGGGTGTGAGTTAAACTCGTTGCTGCTCAGCAAGAAATCAGTGTGCCCTGCGGAGGCTCCTCAGGGCACCACTCTGTCCTGCCCCGTTGGATTGGCAACACAAGGGACAGTTGTTCACAGCTCGATGGGCCCATGGTGCCTCACGCCATCAGGGCAGAGATGCCACCTCTAGGTGGGCACAAGAGCCAGGGCTGGATGTAACCATGGGCAGCATCTCCCAGGTTATCCATGATTGTGAGACGGGAGCTGCCATCAAGCAAGCTGAGCGGGTGAAGCCCCTGTGGTATGGGGGCCATGGTTCCAACAGAAGTATGGCCAGGCCTGGCAGATTGACTACATCAGGCTGCCTCAAACCCGCCAAGGCAAGTGCTACATGCTCTCAATGGCAGAAGCCAGCACTGGATGGTTGGAGACCTACCCTGTGCCTCATGGCACTGCCCAGAACACCATGCTGGGCCTTGAAAAGCAGTTCCTTTGGAGGCATGGCACCTGTGAGAGAACTGAGTCCAACAAAGGGACTCATCTCAAGGACAGCCTTATCAACACCTGGGCTGGAGAACCTTGCATTCAGTGGGTGTATCACATTCCCGACCCTGCACCAGCAGCCAGGAACGGTCAGCAGTGCAATGAACTCTTCAAAAACACATTGAAGGCAATGGGGGGATGGGACCCTCAAGCAGTGGGAGCTGCATTCAGCAAAGGCTACATGGTTGGTTAATAGCAGAGATTCCACCAACCAAGCTGGCCCTGCCCAATGCACAGCAGGTGGAGACAAAGTTCTGGTGGTGCACATGAGAGGCGTGCTAGGAAAGACTGTTGGGATTAATTCTGCCTCGAGCAAAGACAAATGCACGTGTGGGGTTGTCTTTGCTCAGGGACTGGATTGGACTTGGTGGGTGATGCAGAAAGATGGATAAACACAATGGATATCTCCAGGGGACCTTGTTTTTGGGGTGAATTGCACAAAACACTGTGCCGTTATCCATTTCTGCATGTATGTATCTATCTATGTATATAAAAGGATAATATATGGATGTATATAATTTAAAAGTCAAAGTTTGATGTGACATGTTGGTATGGGAAAATTCAGGGTGAAAAATGCTGTGTGTTTGGGGTGATTTTTTGCTGAATTTTCTCTCATTTGTTACGTGAAAAGGGGGATGTGGCGAGGAGAGAGCAGTTGATGCCTGTGGGGAATGAATTGCCTGTGGGGCAAGTGAGATGCAAAAGAACTGGCCAATGACTCTCCCATTCCACTGGAAACTTCCAGGCAGGGAGGGCAGGGTTGGGCACTGGCTCGCCGAGGGAAGAACCAGCTGGCCATGCTAGGAGCAGGGCACTTTGGGCAGTTTTTGGTGCTTGATCCAGCACTGCTTCAGAATTCTCCTTGCCAGCCATAGGTGAGCCCATTGCTTGCTGTTTGCTGGTTGACGGAGACTTTTACACACTCGCCATCGCCAAGGAAGATTCTCACCATCTGCGTGGGTGCTTCATGGGAAATGGGACTACCCCAGCTATTCTCTCTCTCTCTGGAGAGAGGGAGCCCCAGGGGCTGCTTGACTGAAACCAGAGCAGAGCTGCCATCGCCAGGATACTGCAAGAGCCAGGTGAGAAGCTGGGAAAAGCAGAGCCCCAGCTTCCCTGTGTCCCCGAGGCCGCCGTTAACCCCGGGGCTGGCTCAGGGCTCGCAGCCATGGCCCCTGAGGCCGCCGGGGCCGACAGCGCCCCCCTGGAGCCAGGGCAGAGTCACTGCAGCCCCTCTGCCCCGCCTCAGCTCGCAGCGCCCTCTGCCGGGTGTGCTCAGAACTACAGCAAAGGCAGAACTGCTCAACGGGTGGGAAGAGTCTGGCATTGCTTTGGGGGCGCTGCTGCTTGTTCTCTCCTCTTCACTTACATATACATATCTTTATATTCTAGTGAAGAACTGATATTTCTCTTCCCATATCTTTGCCTGGAGGCCCAGTATTTTCAAGTTGTAATGATTTGGAGGGAGGGGCCTATCTCTCCATTCCAGGAAGATTCCCAGCTTCCTTGGAAGACATCTGTCTTTTCAACCAGGACAATCAGCCATCATTAATGGAGAAATTGACCTAAGAGGTAAAGGAACTCACAGATGTATGCAGCTTCAGCCCTTGTCTAGGAATTGTTCCTGATCTTCACAAAACAGGGGTTTCTATGGCTTGAAGAAGATTCTTGGAATGATCTCTACAGCTCAGCTTTTACCTTCCTCAGAGTGCTCCTTCCCACAGTATGTCACACCAGTCTGGCACAGTTCCTGTGCAGGTGACATCCACTGCCACCTGGACCACTTTACCCACTACTAGTGAGAGGGTGCATGGATCATTCCATTTTTCCCACATCAGCTATTGAGCAGAAATGCCTGTTGTAAATCCTGCCAATTCTTTCTGAATTTATACATACAAGCAAAGATGCCTTGTACAGACTCTACCTTCTTGGAACCCTGGTGATCAGTGGAACAGAGTCTAGCGGTGGACCCTGTAAAGACAATGCTGAGCCCAGTCCTTCCTGACACCTTTGTTAGTGAACAGGGTGAGGGGGCCAGGCTGTGCCCTCCCACACACCAGGAGCAGTGGCTGATCTGCCAGAGAGAAGTGCTGCCATGCAGAGGGACAGTTCAACAAGGGGGACAGTTCAATGACAAGTGCTGAGTCCTGTCCTTGGCAAGGAACAGCCACAGGCAGCGGTGACTGCTGGGGGCCACCCAGTTGGAAACCTGAAGTTTGGCAGGGTTCTGCTGGACACCAGGATGCCCATGGGGCAGCAATGTGCTCCTGCAGCAACGCAGAACAGCGTCCTGGGCTGCACTGGGAGCTGTGCCACAGCTGGCAGAGGGAGGGGATCCTTTCCCTCTGCTCCACAGCAGTGAGGCAGCCCTGGAGTGCTGGGCCCAGAGCTGGGCTGCCCAGGACGGGACACAGGGACAGACTGGACAGAGTCCAGCACAGGGCCATGAAGCTGATGGAGGGACTGCAGCGTCTCTGCCATGAGGAGAGGCTGAGAGAGCTGGCACTGCCCAGCCTGGAGCAGAGCAGGCTCAGGGCATCTCATCCCTGGGCATGAAAAGCCAGGGGGAGGCTGCAGAGGGGACAGGGCCAGGGACAGCCCGGGGGCCTCGGGCACAAAGTGACCCAGAGGAGGGGCCCTCCGAGCTCAGGAGACACTGCTGCACTGGGAGGGTGGCCGAGCACTGCCGCAGGTGCCCGGGGAGCTGGGGGAGTCTCCATCCCTGCAGAGACTCAAAAGCCACCTGGACACATCCTGGGCAGCCGGCTCTGGCTGGCCCTGATGGAGCAGGGGCTGGGCAAGGTGACCTCCAGAGGTGCCTCCAGCCTCCCCCAGCCTGAGACTCTGTCACTCTGAGAACAAACAGGCTGCAGCTTCCTAAGGACAAATGAAAAAGCTCCACACGTGGCACATTGCTCCTGCCTTCACCAAAGTGCTTCATGGCACATGTCCCTCTCCTGCAGATTCCTCCCTGGAGCGAGGATGTTCCTCAAGGTCACGCCTTGAGCCTGAGAGAAATGTTTGCTCGTGGTCATTGGTTTGGGTGAGTAGCATTAATCTTTAATTAAGACTTGGTTTTGCTGGCTGGACTGGAATTGCTTCAATGTTCCTTCAGATATAATGCACTATAATGGAATTTATCGTTCTGCACTGGGTAGTAAATAACCCTGATATAGATCTATTAGTTTATTAGTGATCAAAATAAACTCTTTATTTTTCTATAAATATATCCTTAATCCTATGGAACAGAGTTGTATAAAGGTTCAATTACACCTATACTATCCTTTAAACATAAACTACTGACTAAGTCTAAATCTATATCCAGCTGCCGCCTGGCTCCTCTCTGAGACGTTCAGGAAGCAAGGAGGTCCCTTCTGCAGCTTGTGTCTCCTGCCTGCTCCCTGCACAGCTCTCCAGGTGGTGCTGTCGCTCTTGGGCCAGCTGTGACTGCAGCAGGGACACCTGAAAGAGGCACAAGGCCCCGCTCAGACAAGCCCACGCTGGCAGGAGCACCTGCAGCCCCACGGTACCGGCTCTCGGGGCACACACAGCCTCCAGCTCCAGCCCTCACCAATACTCTGCCCTTGGGCAAGGGGAAAGGAACAGGCTCCCACACACAACAGAGCTCAGAGCATCAACAAGTCCAGCTCAAGGCTGCCAAACCCTTCCCACCTACATCCCTCAGCCACCACAGGTCTATTACAGACTTCCAATGGGATTAAGGAACCCAGCTCTGATTTCCAGAGAACACATTTAGGCCACTGACCCTTTTCTTCACAGGCTGTGCCTCAACTCGAGGGCTGCTGCTCTCCTGAGCTACTGGAGGACTCTTCTATTTCAAAAGTCGACCAATTTCTATCAGTAGAGTCATGGACAGGCAAGGTAAAGTAGTCTGGAGGGAACACTCTCCTAAAAGTTCTGATTCTTCTCCTTTCAGGGTCCACCTGCACATTGGATAGGAGAGAGGGTCACAGAAAGCTGTCAGCAAACATGGAGCAAAACACCTCTGGGCATCAAGGCAGGGAGAGCCCTACTCGGAGACCCTGAACTGCACCAGACCACACTGGGGGCAAAAAGCTCTCGCTGGAGGCTGTGCAAGAGAGGCCAGTGTGTGTGTGCAGGGACACGGGGCCAGGGAGGGAGGCAGCACAGTGAAGGTGCCCTTGTGAAAGCCATGGGCTGCCACAAGAGAGAGAACAAACAAAGGGCTGGGCCACAGCAGGGACAGGGACAGGCAAGGGGACAAGCAGAGGTCTCCAAAGCACTGCCAGGCCTAAGGCGCCAAGTTCCAGAGGAGCCTGAGGCTGTGCAGAGGCAGTCAAAGCCCAATTTACCTGCTCACCACTTCTCCTGTGCACAGTGTATAATTCAGGCCTCTCTCTCTTCTCCTTCTCTGCTGATGCATGTGGTTTCTTAGATTCCAGGCTGGTCCTTGAGCCAGGTAACAGGTGCTTCTCTTGTGCTCCAACAGCCTGCTGGGTGTTTAGAGAGGAGATGATTCCCATATCATCCCCATTTCAAACACCACAGAAGCTGTCCCTCAGAAATCTCCATCTCAGGAAGCATCCTCGAAGCACCAGCAGTGCAGCTCCTGTTCAGCCCCCTCGGTACAAAACTCAGCTGGGTTTAGTTCATCACTCTGCTCACCTGCTCCATTCCTTCCCACACCAATCCCAAACCCCTACGTGTTGCCTCCCCTTTTGTGGGCACAGGAGAAGCAGCTCCCCATGCCCAGCTTTGGCCTGGAGACGTTTGAATAGCAAGCTCCTACATAGGCAGCCCAAGGTCAGGGAGCAAATTCTCCCTCTCCCAAACATCAGAGCATTCCACATGGGATCAGATCACAATGTGGGCAACCAAGCCCAGGGGAAGAATGAGCCTTGAAGCAATGCCGAGTGCTTGAAACTCCTCTAACTCTTTTTTCCTGACACCACAGGCTTCTGTTCCTGATGAGTTTGAGGCTGTGCAGAGGCAGTCAAAGCCCAATTTACCTGCTCACCACTTCTCCTGTGCACAGTGTATAATTCAGGCCTCTCTCTCTTCTTCTGTGCTGATGCAAGTGGTTTCTTAGATTCCAGGCTGGTCCTTGAGCCAGGTAACAGGTGCTTCTCTTGTGCTCCAACAGCCTGCTGGGTGTTTAGAGAGGACATAATGCCCATATTTCAAAAACTACAGAAGATGTCCCTCAGAATTCTCCATTTCTGGAAGCATCCTCAAAGCACCAGCAGTGCAGCTGCTGTTCAGCCCTCTCGGTACAAAACTCAGCTGGGTTTAGTTCATCACTCTGCTCATCTACTCCATTCCTTTGCACACAGTTCGAACCCCTATGTGTTGCCTCCCCTTTTGTGGGCACAGGAGAAGCAGCTCCCCATGCCCAGCTTTTGGCCTGAAGATGATTTGATCATCAAGCTCCAGAGCTGGATCAGTCATTCTGGGTGTGCCAGGAAACAATCTGGCAGTCAGTGGCCTCTGGCTGGAGCCAGACAGACAGACAAGGCTGCCTGCTGCTGCCCAGGCTGCTTTACCCAAGCAGGCCTGCACTGACAGGGATAGAGACCCACCTCTTCTTGGGAAACATCTCTGGAATAATTCAGGGACACTGGAGTGGACTGAAGGTCAATGCCAGTGCCTGCCTGGATAGAAGTCTTTCCCTTCAGGAAGGCCAAGTGTTTCTGCAGAGCCCCTTTGGCAATTTTAAACTTGGTCAGTGCAGCACTCAGAGTGCTCCCTCCTTCATTCAAAGCACCAGCACCATGCTTCAAATCTTCCTGCATGGTTTCCTTTTCACTATCCAAGTGTTGAAATCTTTCCTGCTGACTTTGCATGTTGAGTGCATGCATTGCATTCTTCTTTTCCAGATCTCTCATCTGCTGCTGGTGCCATTCCCGTTCATGCTGCCAAAACAGGGAGAAAAAGGGTCACTCATTCCCTCTCTCCCTTTGCTTTTCATACCAGATCTGGACTCCTGCTGCAGGGGCAGGCACAGGCTGCCCCTCTCTCTCTGCCCCTCGGGATGCTGCAGAGCTTTGCTGGGCCCCCCTTGATGCTGCCTCTTTCCCAGCTCACTCAGCCCGTCCCAGCTTCCCTTCTGCCCTTCCCTGGCCTCCTGCAGCTCCACTCCAGTGCTCCTTTGGGCAGGAGCTGCCAGAACTGCAGCCAGGATTGCAAATGCACACTAAGCAGGATTCAGGCAGTGCCACGAGGATGTGCTCTCCATCAGGGAGGAAGGGAAGAGCAAACAGCCCCAGCCTTTCATTCCCTGCCCTTGGGCTGACAGCAGTGGTTTCCCACCTCTCCTGTGTAGAGTTTCCATGGCTCCATCCCCCAGAGCCCCACTGCCCTCTCTGGCAGCAGCAATGGCCACATCAGTCTGTCATTCTCTGCTGCCACTCAGGACGAGTTCTCCCCTTGCAGGCACACGTCCTGCTGGGGATCAGCACTTGCCTTTCCTCTCCTCTCTCCCCACTGGCTGCTCTCCCATGGCCAAGGCCAAACACCCTTCTATTAATAGCAAACTTGGGGCTCTCTCCTTCATTCCAGATCCAGATATTCACAAATCTGAAGATGAGATTGAACACCAGGAATTCCCCAAACCATGCTATGTCAATGGGGACACTGAGGATATTGAGACCTAAAGGTTCTTGGACATGGACGCCCAGCATGGTGGAAAACCAGCAGCAGCCTCAGCATTAACTGGCTTTGCCAGGACTACAACATCTTCTCCTCCTTATTCAGAAGAATGCAATTACAAAAGTTAAACTCGGAAAAAAGGCTCCTTTGAACTATGAACACAAGGCCCAACCATAGCTAGGAAATGGCAATTTGTGGCATCTGCCAATCTCACCAGCACATCTTTCCTTTCCTTCTCCAGCTTTTCCAATTTCATCTGCAGAGATGCCATCTCCTGACGGAGAGCCACAGCCTCTTCCTGCCTTTCAGTGGCCTCTTTCTCCAGGGCAGTTTCTCGAGAGATGTGCTTGGCTTCCTCCTTCCACCAGTCTGCAGGTGGAAAGGGGAAAGGAGAAGGAGAAAGACACAAGCAAAGCAAAGGCAAACTGATGTGCATCCTGCAGAGACAACAGCACTGTCTGCTCTACCTGACTGTGTTTGCCAGGCCCTAAGCCCACAAAGACTCTAAAGCTGACAGAAATGAAGAAAATTTCCAAGTAGAGAAAAAGGCAGGAATGAAAGGGACAAGGTTCATAGGGATAGGAAAGTGTGTTTGCCCTTGGCCATGTACAGAGTGAGCAATTCAATAGAGATAAAGGAGAGGGCATGCCTGTGCAGGCCTGCTCCAGAGAGGCCAATACCCTGGAGACTCTGGCAGGGCCTGGAGTCTCGGGGGAATGGAGCTGAGGCATCCAGCTACAGCTCCTCAGCTGGTGAGACAGCATGGGGCAGTCAGTGGGAGGGGAGAAGCTGTACCTTGCTCAATTTCCTCCAACTCCTTCTGCAGCTCCAGGTTGCGGGCTCTGAGGTTTTCTGTCTGAACTTTTGTCTTCCTCAGCTCAGCCTCCACAGCCTTAGACTGTATGGCCAAGGCAAGAGCTTTGTCATCAGAGCTCTGGAGCTTCACACGCAGCTCAGACACCTCAGCCTCCAGCACGTGCACTGAGTCCCTCAAAGAGCGTTCTCCTGCTTGGGACTCCTGCAGCTCCTTCAGCAGCTGCTTCAGCCGAGTTCCCTGGGAAGCCTCCATCTGCAGCACTGCATCCTGCAGGGCCTGGATCTGAAAGATGGATGCACAGAGCCTCAGGGACAGGGCTGCTCCTGAGGCAGCAGGGTGGGCCGCAGGAAGAGCAACAAAGGAGAAATCATTTCAGGCCAAAAACATGCCAAACCCAGAAGGCACAGAAGGAAGGATTGCAATGGAGACAAATGGAGAGAAAACAGGGAAAGGGAGGCAATGGGCATCCTTGGGCTGCAGCTCTGAACAGCGGCTGAACTGGCTGTGCTGGAAGTGCCCTGCCCAGGCTGCCACAGCCACCTCTGTGTCCCCACATTGCTCAGAGCCTGGCACAGGCACCAACTCTGTCTGGGACAACACTGCTAACAGAGGGACAGAGAAGCTCCAGAGGAGTCTGCTGCTGCTTCGCCTCCCACATTTCCTGCTGGGACCCAGGAGAGGATGGGGGAAAACTTCTGCAGCAGACACCAGATCCAGCCTCAGGCTCAGGGTGCAGCAGCAGCCCCGGGCAGAACACGGCACCTGTGGATGCTGCTGGGAGGGAATAGAGGTTGGGGCCTCCAAGGCAAAGGTGCTGTTGTGTGTCCCTGGAGAAGAGGATGCCACTGCACAGCTTACCTGTTTGTTGAGCTCCCGCAGTTGTCCAGCGCGGTTTGAAGAGAGCTGTTCGGCCGTCTGAAGAGCAGATTGACACTGAGACACCTGATTGTTCAGTGTCAGGTTCTGTTCTTCCAGTGTCTTGAGGCACACATTCTTTTCCTCCAGAGACAGAATCAGCCTGGAAGGGAAGCAAGCCACTCATTACTAAATCATATCACATTTTATCAACATTTAGGACTTGCACCGCCCCTCAGAGAAAAACTGCTCTTCCTGATGAGGTTTGTCTCAACAACTTGTCTCTTTGTTCCTCCTGCAGTCCCAGCCCAGCATGTGCCTGCTCTGCTTTTGTCCCTGAAAGAACAGTGAGTTCCTGCCTCCATACCCTACCCTCTTTTTGAGATGGGAATGTGAATACAAACCTAACAAAGTCTTGCAATGATGACATTAGAGGAGAGGAACAATTTCCTTCTGACTAAACAGGCTCCAAAGCAGGGAGGTTTGGTCAGCATGGAAGAGACATTTCCTCCCCCATCTTACACATTCAGGTAGGAAGGGCAGCACCGTAGAGCCAGGGCATCTCTGGCAAGTTCCCTGACATTTACCAGCACCCATCCTACATTCAGCTGGAGAAACAAAGGCCAAAGTGGCAACTGAGGCTTGGAGCACAACCTCATGGAAGATGCACAAGGCTCCAGGCAAGCAGGAGTGCCCTGCCTTTCCTTTGTCTCCTTCTTGGAGGAAGAATCCTGTGGCACTGAAGCATGGCAGGACTTGATTGGCTGCAGGAGCCCCCCATACCTTGGCCCTGTTTCTTGCATTATTTGCACAGTCAGAAATGCCTGTGACTGTGCAGGGTGGCAGGGACCCTGCTTGACCCCCTGCAGGCACCGGGGGACATTTGATGAGGAACGATGCAACAGAGACATTCTTGTTTCTGGGCTGCCTCCAAGACCAATCTGGCCTAGAGCAGCAATCAGGGCCTTAAGATGGTTCTGCCCAGAAAAAGCATCAGATGCCAGGCTGATCCAGACTCCAAAGGCTTCAAGTTACAGGCCCCAAGGTGGAGCTGATGGATGGATCCAGCTCCTTACAGTGCAGCTGGGGCAGTGTCAACACCCCCACCTAACAACACAATATCCCCTTGAGGGAAAGGGCTACCCCAAAAGCCTTTTTCTTCAGAAAAACTCTATCTGAAGGCTTAAAAGTAAAGAAAATGAAACTCTACATCCAGACAATTAGATGTGTCTACATGGCGATTTCAGAATCTGCCACTTAGGAAATGCTGCCAGAGCCCCTGGCAGGTGCAAGGATGGCAAAGAGGGAATCCATTCAGCACAATGCAGAGTGCCACAGGATTTCATTTACCTGTTTTTTTCCCTCTCTAGGGCATTGACAGAAGCCTGCAATTCTGAATTTTGCTGAGCCACTTCTTCCCATTCCTTCTCCAAGTTCTGCAGATGCTCTTGCAGCTCCTTGTTCTGATGTTCTGCCTCCTCCAGCATCTTCTGCATCTGCTCAACCTCCAGCAGCTTCTGCCTGGACTCTTCCTGGTCCTCCCTCCCATCTTGCTGGGCTCTCTGCACAGTCCTTTCCTGGCACTCTCGGGAGGCTGCCAGCTGAGATGTCAACTCTCCCACCTCCAATCAAACAGAACAAAGCAGTCAGAGGCTACAGCCACAGCTACAGTCACAGTCAGCCACAGCACAGGCTGTGAGCAAAGGTAAAGGAAAACTTTCCACTTCACCCTGTCCTGAGAGCACCAGATTCACAAAGGATATGGACAACTTGTTTCAGTCTCTAAGTGGCCCACCACCAAGCAGTGCACCTGAGAAAGCACCTGCCAAAGCAAGGCTAGCAAGAAGAGGCCAGCAGGAATCCATGCTGCTGCTTGCTGGCCAGCAGCACAGAGGACTAGCCCAGCTGTCCAGAGCAGCAGCTGACATTCAGCAGAGCACTGAGTGTCCTTCAGAGCAGCTGCCATGGAGCCCCCAGAACATGAGACAGCCCCAGGGCTCAGCCCAGCAGCTGCTGCTCTGCCATGGAAAAGCAAGAAGGCCACAGACCCCTCGCTGCATGACTGCAGTGCCACTGCTCTCTCACTCACCTGCTTTTGTAGAGCCTCCCTCTGCTCCAGGAGGAGATTCATTTCCTCTTTGAGGCCCTGTAGCTCTTCCTCGTGCCTCCTCTGAGCTGCCTGGGCTTCACTGTGAGCTTCCTTCAGCTCAGCTTGCAGATTTGCCTTCATGGTCTGGCAACACAATGCAGAGTCACTTCCTGGGACCTGCCCTGAGGCTCAGCTTTTTCCACTTGCTGCCTCAAAATCCCATTCCCTCGGCTGCTTCTTTTGGCTTCTGTACCCAGCTCTGCTTCCACTGCAAGCCTTCCTTCCTGGGGCTGAGCTCTGGAGCTTACCAGGCTCTGTGCTCCCAGGGCCTGAAGCAGCCCTTACTTCCTCAGTCCCAGGAGCTGCCTTTTGTGCCCTTGTCACTGCCCTGCCCTCTGTTGCCTGCCTACTCACACTTACCTGCCCCTTCTCTTGCTGCTCTGTCACCTCCTGCCTGAGCTGCTGGACCTGCTGGCGGGCTCGGCTGAGCTCTCCCTCAGTTTGGAGCAGTGCCTCTGATAAAGCACTCTTCTCCTTCTGCTCTTCCAGCAGGACCTGCACAGGAGGAAAGAGCAGAGGGCTTCACACTCCTCCTGCAACATCCCCGTGGCAAGGGCCAAAGGCTGATGGGCTCCCGTGCTCTCAGAGCACTTGGCTGCTGCTGCCCGGGGCCACTGCCTGCCCTGGGGGAGACACAGCTTCCCAGGAAGTGACTTAAAACCCAGCCCAGAAGACATCTCTGCATTGCTGTTCAGAAATACTCCAGGCAAGCCTTTAAAAAGATTTTTCTCTTGTCAGCATTCTTGCTGCACCCTCTGCATGCCCACAAAAGAACAGTCCTACAAACTCACCTTGGCCATGAACATCTACCAGTACACACCAAAAGGGCAGCAGAAGGAGAACAGTGAAGATACCCTGAGGTACATCTTTGAACAACAGAGCACAAGAGCAGCACAAAACTCTCAGCTGACAGCTGATGTTTCTGCCTGGCTTCCTATGAGAGGGCTCATTCCTGGTGCCAAAGACAGCCCCGTTCAGCTTTCACCTCCCCTAATTCAGTGCAGAAGACACGGAGGGCATGCTCCACACAGCCCCATATCCTGCCATCTCCCACAGCTCCAGCCTTGCAAAAAATCACACCAGTTCTCCTCTCACAATCATTACCTCTTGCTTGGCATTTTCAAATCTCCTTAGTTCTTCTTGAGCCAGCAGGGTGGCAACTTTCTGCCTCATCTCAGACAGCACCTTCTTGTGCTCCTGCTCTCTCTCTGCCTTCTCTTTTTCCCATTGCTCCAGTGTCTCCTGCATCTCTACATGGTGCCTTTCACGCTCACTTGCCTGAGGAGGGGAGGAAAACTTTGCAAGACGAAGTCCCAGGCAAGCTTGTGGCTGAATGATGTGAAGCTCCATCCCTCCCACAACCCCCAACTGGAAAGGACAACAGCACTGGATTTCTGCAGAGCAGAAACTGTGTCCTGTTAGGGAATTCAAAAGGAGGCTCAGCAGGTGCAGGATTCACAGACTTGTGGAAACCCTTCTGCTGGCAAAGACCTTCCCAAGCACCAAGTCCAAGCACTCAGAAGAGGAGGTGTCACCTTCCCCTCTCTGCTGCCCCAGTCACAAGGACTGAAGGACCAGGGACAAGGGGCCTGTTCCATTTGCTTCCAGCCCAAAGCTAATCCCTCTGCCCACCATGGAAGCACAGCAAGAAAGGAAACGAGTTCCCAAGGCTGCAGCCACCAGCACTGTTGGCATCTGCTCCATGTTGGCATCTGCTCCACGTTGGCATCTGCTCTGTGGCTGGTGGGACTCGGGGATGATCCTGCCCTGGGCTGCCACGCTTTGGGTGGGCCCTGCCCAACCTGCTCTGGAACTCCTCTTACACCCTCCCTGAAGCCATGGCTGCATTTACTGTCCCAGCACCATCCTGGGGCCCTTCACGCTCCTCCAAGTCTCAGCTGCTGGCTCTGCTGCCCAGCCCAGCAGCGGGAGGCCTCTGGCAGAGAATTGCTGCCCTTTCACACCCTCAGCCTCTGCTTGTGCTACATCAATCCACAGGGCTGGCTTGGACAATTCAGAAGCATATTGTCCCCTACCAGGTCTTGCAGGAGCTTCTTTATTTCCAGTTGCTGAGCAGTTCCCTGAAGCCTGAGGCTTTCCTGATGCTGCTGCTCTGCCTGCAGGAGCTGTTGAGCTGTGTCTTCCTGTTCCTGCCTCCTGAGAGCTCTCTCTGCTTCCAGCTCACCTTGCAGGCCCTTCACTTGTCCTGCAAACATGACCAACAGCAAGAGTCACGCTCTTTACTGACTTTACTGACCTCAGGCCCTTTCAGTGCCTCCATGCCCAGCACTCATCAGAAGCTCTGTGGACAGAGACAGCTTTGCAGGGTGCTCAGCTGCTCTATGCAGGGGCAGCACCACAAACAAAGCACACGAGGTTCTCACCTTCAGTCACCTCCTTGGCCTGTGTGACTGAGAGCACTTGAGCTTCCAGATGGTTCCTGCTCATCTCCAGCTGTGATATCTGCTGCTGAGCAGCAAACAGCCGGGACCGCAGCTTCTCCTTTGCTGACCTACAAGTTGCAAATATAGACAGACATGAGTTGCTTGCTCCAGACACCCACAGCCGCTTATTCCAGGGCGACGTGGCTCAAGATCCCCACGCCTGAGGATAGAAAATGGGTCACCTGGAAACTCATCCAGAGAAGGCACATCTGGGCCATTTCCAGAGCAGAGCAGGGCCTCTGAGGGACTGCCCAGGCCTTCCTTATGGCCTGGCCTAGCACAGCCTGCCCAGCCCAACTTGGCCTCAACAGCCAAACCTTCACTTGCTGTTCCTCACCTATGACTCTGGGTAGCTGTGCCCAAACAGGCTGGAGCAACAAGCAAAAGCCCAGCCCCTGCTCACAGCCCTTCTCTCATCAGCACTTCCAAGCTGCTCTGCAGGGGGACAGAACAGACTCTTGTCCTGGCTGACTCCTGACTTTTTAATGCTCCTGATGATGGACAGAAAGGTACATCATCTTCCAGACACCCAGTATTTAATGAGGCTTCCGAACTACTTTGCAGATACAGTAAAATCTCATGGTCATGGCAGCACTTGTAAAAAATCGGAACAGCCTTTTGTTTGAATTACAACTACCTGAATGCAGAGACTGCAGTTTCAACCCTTGCAAGGTCCAGCAGTAGACTTGCTGCCTTTATTTGAGTGTTGCTGAACAAGCAGGCAGGAGCCCAAGGGACTTGTCCTTCTTTACACAGTGAGAGGAACCATGCAAAGGGACCTTGGCAGGTTTGGCAGCTGGGTGCCCATCAACAATCAGCAAGAATGCCCAGAGGCTGTTGAGAATTCCAACGAGCTTTCCCTGCTGCTCTCTAACCAGCACTACATCCTGTCCCACACTTTTCAAGGGTGTGCTTGGAAGCAGAAATGCCTCAAGATTTTCAGCAGAAGCCTCTGGCTCCACCCTGAATGGCAGCGTGCTACTCCCAGTGTGCCAAGGTAAGAGCCTGGAATGCTGAAGATGAAGCTTCCTGGTCTGCAGATCAGGATCATGTCAAGCTACTCAGAAAGGAATGAGGGATGTTCGGTGCCCAGAACAAGGAACCAAACCCAAGAGAAACTTGAGGTTTCACTCTGCAATTGCATGGTTGAATTACTCCTCAGTTCATGGCTGGCTGGATTGCTTTTGACATCCCACAGGAATGTGCTTGGCGGCACAAACAGGAGCCCAAGGCTCACGAGAGCTTTGCTGGCTTTGCATGCCAGAAAAATAACCTTCACATTGTGGCCTAATTTTTTTTTTTAAGACTCTTCCATATTCAGCCCATGCAATGTAAAAGCATCTGAAAAGTTTCAATTCCGTGCCTTTACCTGGTCTTTGCCAGCCGCCTGGCAAGGTCTTGTCGGAGCCCCTCGCTGGCTGCCAGTCGGCCCTCAAGGTCAGCCTTCTGGGCCAGCAGCTCCTCCTCTCTGCCCACCTGGGCCCCTTCATGCCCTTGGCCAGAGGATTCCTGGCTCAGCTGCTCCAGACACCGGCTCGATGACTCTTCCTCCTGGGAAACCTGCAAGTGGGACAAGGTACAGCTGGAGCCCTTCCTGGGCAGCCCTGTGCAGAGCCAGCCAGTGCCACCTGACAGGCAGCCAGAGGACAAGGAGCACCTGTGCTCTGGCCTCAAAGTTTCACAGCATCTGCCCTATGCAGGTCTGATAGCCTGAACTGCCAAAAGCCTCTGGCACTGTTACCTTGGGAGTGCTGTGTCAGGCCCTGCTGCCTTGTCTGGGACCAGAGAGCTCCTTCCCTACAACATCCCTACTCCAAACTCTGTGTTGTCACCTAATAACACTGCATCTTCCACAAGTGCCAATACAATTTACTCTAAGCACCAGCAGTGCTGAACATTTTCAGCCATTGATCCAAAACTCAGCCGGCTTAAGTCCATCATTCTGCTCACCTGCTCCATTCCTTCCCACACCAATTCCAGACACCCATGTTTCCACTTTTACAGGCACAGGAGAAGCAGCTCCCCATGCCCAGCTTTTGCCCTGGAGCTGGTCTGAACACCAAGCTCCAGAGCTGGATCAGTCATTCTGGGTGTGCCAGGAAACAATCTGGCAGTCAATGGCCTCTGGCTGGAGCCAGGCACACAGACAAGGCTGCCTGCTGCTGCCCAGGCTGCTTTACCCAAGCAGGCCTGCACTGACAGGGATAGAGACCCACCTCTTCTTGGGAAACATCTCTGGAATAATTCAGGGACACTGGAGTGGACTGAAGGTCAGTGCCCGTGCCTGCCTGGATAGAAGTCTTTCCCTTCAGGATGTCTAAGTTTTTCTTCAGAGCCCCTTTGGCAAGTTCACACTTGTTGAGTGCAGAACGCAGTACTTGAGTTTTGTCCCTCAATTTCTTCAAAGCAGCAGCACCATGCTCCAAATCTTCCTCCAGGTCTTCCCCCTCCACCTCCAATTCTTGAGTATTTCTCTTATGATTTCTCATCTCAGTAGCATGAATTTCATTCTTTTCCACATCTCTCATCTGCTGCTGGTGCAATTCCTGTTCATGCTGCCAAAACAAGGAGAAAAAGGGTCACTCGTTCCCTCTCTCCCTTTGCTTTTCATACCAGATCTGGACTCCTGCTGCAGGGGCAGGCACAGGCTGCCCCTCTCTCTCTGCCCCTCGGGATGCTGCAGAGCTTTGCTGGGCCCCCCTTGACGCTGCATCTTTCCCAGCTCACTCAGCCCGTCCCAGCTTCCCTTCTGCCCTTCCCTGGCCTGCAGCTCCACTCCAGTGCTCCTTTGGGCAGGAGCTGCCAGAACTGCAGCCAGGATTGCAAGTGCACACTAAGCAGGATTCAGGCAGTGCCATGAGGATGTGCTCTCCATCAGGGAGGAAGGGAAGAGCAAACAGCCCCGGCCTTTCATTCCCTGCCCTTGGGCTGACAGCAGTGGTTTCCCACCTCTCCTGTGTAGAGTTTCCATGGCTTCATCCCCCAGAGCCCCACTGCCCTCTCTGGCAGCAGCAATGGCCACATCAGTCTGTCATTCTCTGCTGCCACTCAGGACGAGTTCTCCCCTTGCAGGCACACGTCCTGCTGGGGATCAGCACTTGCCTTTCCTCTCCTCTCTCCCCACTGGCTGCTCTCCCATGGCCAAGGCCAAACACCTTTCTATTAACAGCAAACTTGGGGCTCTCCCCCTCCTTCCAGATCCAGATATTCAGAAATCTGAAGATGGGATTGGACACCAGGAATCCCCCAAACCATGCAATGTCCGTGGGGGTACTGAGGACATGGAGAACTAAAGGTTCTAGGGCACGGAAGCCCAGCATGGAGGAAAATCAGCAGCCTCGGCATTACTGGTTTTGCCATGACTACATCATCTTCTCCTCCTTATTCAGAAAAATTCAATTACAAAAGTTAAATTTAGAAAAGGTGCTCTTTAGAACTATGAACACAAGGTCCAAACATAGGTAGGAAACGGCACTTTGTGGCATCTGCCAATCTCACCAGCACATCTTTCCTTTCCTTCTCCAGCTTTTCCAATTTCCTCTGCAGAGAGTGACAATGAGTCACATCCTCTTCCTTCAGGGCAATGACATCTTTCTTCTGGGTGCTTTCTAGAGAGGTTTTCTGGTGTTCTGCCTTCAACATTGCTGCAGGAGGGAAGGGGAAGGAGGAGGGGAAAAGAAAAGTCGAGTTAAACTGACGTGCATCCTGCAGATTCAACAGCACTGTCTTCTCTACCTGCCTGTGTTTGCCAGGCTCTAAGCCCACAATGGCTCCAAAGCTGTCAGAAATGAAGGAAACTTCCAGGTACAGAAAAAGGCAGGAATGAAAGGGACAAATTTCAGAGGGATAGGAAAGTGTGTTTGCTCTTGGTCTTGTGCAGAGTGAGCAATTCAAGAGAGACAAAGGAGAGGAATGCCTGTGCAGGCCTGCTCCAGAGAGGCCAATAGCCTGGAGGCTCTGGCAGGGCCTGGAGTTTGGGGGAATGGAGCTGAGGCATCCAGCTACAGCTCCTTAGCACAGACACAGCACCTGAGAGGCACCAGCTGTGCACGGGATCAGCCCTAGCACAGTCATATGGCACTGCCAGCCACAGCATCTTTCTCAGGAGAAAGCTTTCACTGCCACTCGGATGGAGAAATCTCCTGCTGTCTGTTTTTGCCCTCTGCCATCTCTGGGCACTTTTCCTCTGCGAGGCATCAGTGAGATCTCCGCTGATGAGAGAGAGCATGGGGCAGTCGATGGTGGAGGAGAAGCTTTACCTTGCTCACTTTGCTCCAGCTGTTTCAGCAGCTCCCTATTGCGAGCCCTGAGATTGTCTCTCTGAGCCTGTCTTTTCCTCAGCTCTAGCTCCAAGGCGTTACACTGTGTGACAATGGCCTGTGCTCTTTGGTCAGAGCTCTGGGGCCTCATGCACAGCTCAGACTCCTCAGTTTCCAGCTGCTTCTGTCGAGGTTCAAGGCAAGCTCCCTTCGTCTTCACGGCCTCCAGCAGGGCCCAGGCCTGGAAAATGGATGCACAGGGCCTCAGGGACAGGGCTGCACCAGAGGCAGCAGAGTGGGCCGCAGGGAGAGCAACAAAGGAGAAATGACTTCAAGCCAAACCCAGAAGGCACAGAAGCAGGGATTGCAATGGAGACAAATGGAGAGAAAACAGGGAAAGACAAAGGGCATCCTTGGGCTGCAGCTCTGAACAGCGGCTGGACTGGCTGTGCTGGAAGTGCCCTGCCCAGGCTGCCACAGCCACCTCTGTGTCCCCACATTGCTCAGAGCCTGGCACAGGCACCAACTCTGTCTGGGACAACACTGCTAACAGAGGGACAGAGAAGCTCCAGAGGAGTCTGCTGCTGCTTCTCCTCCCACATTTCCTGCTGGGACCCAGGAGAGGATGGGGGAAAACTTCTGCAGCAGACACCAGATCCAGCCTCAGGCTCAGGGTGCAGCAGCAGCCCCGGGCAGAACACGGCAGCTGTGGATGCTGCTGGGAGGGAAAAGAGGTTGGGGCCTCCAAGGCAAAGGTGCTGTTGTGTGTCCCTGGAGAAGAGGATGCCACTGCACAGCTTACCTGCGTGTTGAGCCCCAGCAGTTCTCTTCTATGCTCAGAATAGAGCTGTTCTGTCTCCTGAAGGGCAGATTGACATTGAGACACCTGATTTTTCAGTGCCAAGTTCTGTTCTTCCAGTTTCTTGAGGCACACATTCTTTTCCTCCAGAGACAGAATCAGCCTGGAAGGGAAGCAAGCCACTCATTACTAAATCATATCACATTTTATCAACTCTTAGGACTTGCACCACACCTCAGAGAAAAACTGCTCTGTCTGATGAGGTTTGTCTCAACAACTTGTCTCTTTGTTCCTCCTGCAGTCCCAGCCCAGCATGTGCCTGCTCTGCTTTTGTCCCTGAAAGAACAGTGAGTTCCTGCCTCCATACCCTACCTTCTTTTTCAGATGGGAATGTGAATACAAACCTAACAAAGTCTTGCAATGACGACATTAGAGGAGAGGAACAATTTCCTTCTCTCTAAACAGGCTCCAAAGCAGGGAGGTTTGGTCAGCATGGAAGAAACATTTCCTCCCCCATCTTACACATTCAGGTAGGAGGAGCAGCACCCTAGAGCCAGGGCATCCCTGGCAAGTTCCCTGACATTTACCAGCACCCATCCTACTTTCAGCTGGAGAAACAAAGGCCAAAGTGGCAACTGAGGCTTGGAGCACAACCTCATGGAAGATGCACAAGGCTCCAGGCAAGCAGGAGTGCCCTGCCTTTCCTTTGTCTCCTTCTTGGAGGAAGAATCCTGTGGCACTGAAGCCTGGCAGAACTTGATCAGCAACAGGAGCCCCCATACCTTGGCCCTGTTTCTTGCATTCTTTGCACAGTCAGAAATGCCTGTGACTGTGCAGGGTGGCAGGGACCCTGCTTGACCCCCTGCAGGCACCGGGGGACATTTGATGAGGAACGATGCAACAGAGACATTCTTGTTTCTGGGCTGCCTCCAAGGCCAATGTGGCCTAGAGCAGCAATCAGGGCCTTAAGATGGTTCTGCCCAGAAAAAGCATCAGATGCCAGGCTGATCCAGACTCCAAATGCTTCAAGTTACAGGCCCCAAGGTGGAGCTGATGGATGGATCCAGCTCCTTACAGTGCAGCTGGGGCAGTGTCAACACCCCCACCTAACAACACAATATCCCCTTGAGGGAAAGGGCTACCCCAAAAGCCTTTTTCTTCAGAAAAACTCTATCTGAAGGCTTAAAAGTAAAGAAAATGAAACTCAACATCCAGACAATAGATGTGTCTACATGGCAATTTCAGAATCTGCCACTTAGGAAATGCTGCCAGAGCTCCTGGCAGGTGCAAGGATGGCAAAGAGGGAATCCATTCAGCACAATGCAGAGTGCCACAGGATTTCATTTACCTGTTTTTTTCCCTCTCTAGGGCATTGACAGAAGCTTGCAATTCTGAATTTTGCTGAGCCACTTCTTCCCATTCCTTCTCCAAGTTCTGCAGATGCTCTTGCCTTTCCTTGTTCTGATGTTCTGCCTCCTCCAGCATCTTCTGCATCTGCTCAACCTCCAGCAGCTTCTGCCTGGACTCTTCCTGGGCCTTCCTCACATCTTGCTGGGCCCTCTGCACAGTCCTTTCCTGGCACTCTCGGGAGGCTGCCAGCTGAGATGTCAACTCTCCCACCTCCAATCAAACAGAACAAAGCAGTCAGAGGCTACAGCCACAGCTACAGTCACAGTCAGCCACAGCACAGGCTGTGAGCAAAGGTAAAAGAGAATTTTCCTCTACTCCCTGTCGTGAGAGCACCAGATTCACAAAGGATATGGACAAATTGTTTCAGTCTCTAAGTGGCCCACCACCAAGGGCACCTGAGAAAACACCTGCCAAAGCAAGGCTAGCAAGAAGAGGCCAGCAGGAATCCATGCTGCTGCTTGCTGGCCAACAGCACAGAGGACTAGCCCAGCTGTCCAGAGCAGCAGCTGACATTCAGCAGAGCACTGAGTGTCCTTCAGAGCAGCTGCCATGGAGCCCCCTGAGCATGAGACAGCCCCAGGGCTCAGCCCAGCAGCTGCTGCTCTGCCATGGAAAAGCAAGAAGGCCACAGACCCCTCGCTGCATGACTGCAGTGCCACTGCTCTCTCACTCACCTGTTAGACTGTGTCTCGGACGGGCTGTTTGGGGTCCACTCTGGCTAACTCTTGACCCCAGCCCACACGGTCTTACATAGACAAAAGCAAAAGATTGTGAAGCGTTCCTCTGCACGTGTTAACATTCTCCCTTTATTCCAAGAGACAATTCAGATGGACAGATGGCAGAGGAGGGCGTTCCCTTGTTACAGGGGACTTTTATGCCCGGGGGAGTGGGGGCAGAGGAAGAGGTCCACAGCCCATGGGATACCAGTGAGGAGTGGGGAGGGGAGGGGTAACCCAGGAAGAGACCACCAGGGGGTACTGGGGCGGTTGAAGGAGAGACCATGTGATGGGGGGAAGAACAAACCATGTGATATAACATCAACTATTCAGTGCAATATGACAACCACTCAGTGCAAATACTCTAATCCCCCAGTGCGAAACCAGCAACTAAATAAACTATTAAGTGCAATACAACACCTCCCCCTTTTTCTGTTAAAATTACAGAAAAAGTGTCAGCCTATTTCTGACACAGATTATGAAGTGCAATACAACACTCACCTGCTTTTGTAGAGCCTCCCTCTGCTCCAGGAGGAGATTCATTTCCTCTTTGAGGCCGTGTAGCTCTTCCTCGTGCCTCCTCTGCGCTGCCTGGGCTTCACTGTGAGCTTCCTTCAGCTCAGCTTGCAGATTTGCCTTGATGGTCTGGCAACAAAATGCAGAACAACTTCCTGGGACCTGCCCTGAGGCTCAGCTTTTTCCACTTGCTGCCTCAAAATCCCATTCCCTCGGCTGCTTCTTTTGGCTTCTGTACCCAGCTCTGCTTCCACTGCAAGCCTTCCTTCCTGGGGCTGAGCTCTGGAGCTTACCAGGCTCTGTGCTCCCAGGGCCTGAAGCAGCCCTTGCTTCCTCAGTCCCAGGAGCTGCCTTTTGTGCCCTTGTCACTGCCCTGCCCTCTGTTGCCTGCCTACTCACACTTACCTGCCCCTTCTCTTGCTGCTCTGTCACCTCCTGCCTGAGCTGCTGGACCTGCTGGCGGGCTCGGCTGAGCTCTCCCTCAGTTTGGAGCAGTGCCTCTGATAAAGCACTCTTCTCCTTCTGCTCTTCCAGCAGGACCTGCACAGGAGGAAAGAGCAGAGGGCTTCACACTCCTCCTGCAACATCCCCGTGGCAAGGGCCAAAGGCTGATGGGCTCCCGTGCTCTCAGAGCACTTGGCTGCTGCTGCCCTGGGCCACTGCCTGCCCTGGGGGAGACACAGCTTCCCAGGAAGTGACTTAAAACCCAGCCCAGAAGACATCTCTGCATTGCTGTTCAGAAATACTCCAGGCAAGCCTTTAAAAAGATTTTTCTCTTGTCAGCATTCTTGCTGCACCCTCTGCATGCCCACAAAAGAACAGTCCTACAAACTCACCTTGGCCATGAACATCTACCAGTACACACCAAAAGGGCAGCAGAAGGAGAACAGTGAAGATACCCTGAGGTACATCTTTGAACAACAGAGCACAAGAGCAGCACAAAACTCTCAGCTGACAGCTGATGTTTCTGCCTGGCTTCCTATGAGAGGGCTCATTCCTGGTGCCAAAGACAGCCCCGTTCAGCTTTCACCTCCCCTAATTCAGTGCAGAAGACACGGAGGGCATGCTCCACACAGCCCCATATCCTGCCATCTCCCACAGCTCCAGCCTTGCAAAAAATCACACCAGTTCTCCTCTCACAATCATTACCTCTTGCTTGGCATTTTCAAATCTCCATAGTTGTTCTTGTTGAGCCAGCAGGGTAGCAACTTTCTGCCTCATCTCAGACAGCACCTTCTTGTGCTCCTGCTCTCTCTCTGCCTTCTCTTTTTCCCATTGCTCCAGTGTCTCCTGCATCTCTGCACGGTGCCTTTCACGCTCACTTGCCTGAGGAGGGGAGGAAAACTTTGCAAGATGAAGTCCCAGGGAAGCTCATGCTGAAAGATGTGACGCTCCATCCCTCCCACAACACCCAACTGGAAAAGACAACAACACTGGCTTTCTGCAGAGCAGAAACTGTGTCCTGTCAGGGAATTCAAAAGGAGGCTCAGCAGGTGCAGGAATCACAGACTTGTGGAATCTCTTCTGCTGGCAAAGACCTTCCCAAGCACCAAGTCCAAGCACTCGGAAGAGGAGGTGTCACCTTCCCCTCTCTGCTGCCCCAGTCACAAGGACTGAAGGACCAGGGACAAGGGGCCTGTTCCATTTGCTTCCAGCCCAAAGCTAATCCCTCTGTCCACCATGGAAGCACAGCAAGAAAGGAAACGAGTTCCCAAGGCTGCAGCCACCAGGACTGTTGGCATCTGCTCCACGTTGGCATCTGCTCCATGCTGGCATCTGCTCCATGCTGGCATCTGCTCCACGTTGGCATCTGCTCTGTGGCTGGTGGGACTCGGGGATGATCCTGCCCTGGGCTGCCACGCTTTGGGTGGGCCCTGCCCAACCTGCTCTGGAACTCCTCTTACACCCTCCCTGAAGCCATGGCTGCATTTACTGTCCCAGCACCATCCTGGGGCCCTTCACGCTCCTCCAAGTCTCAGCTGCTGGCTCTGCTGCCCAGCCCAGCAGCGGGAGGCCTCTGGCAGAGAATTGCTGCCCTTTCACACCCTCAGCCTCTGCTTGTGCTACATCAATCCACAGGGCTGGCTTGGACAATTCAGAAGCATATTGTCCCCTACCAGGTCTTGCAGGAGCTTCTTTATTTCCAGTTGCTGAGCAGTTCCCTGAAGCCTGAGGCTTTCCTGATGCTGCTGCTCTGCCTGCAGGAGCTGTTGAGCTGTGTCTTCCTGTTCCTGCCTCCTGAGAGCTCTCTCTGCTTCCAGCTCATGTTGCAGGCCCTTCACTTGTCCTGCAAACATGACCAAGAGCAAGAGTCACGCTCTTTACTGACTTTACTGACCGCAGGCCATTTCAGTGCCTCCAGCCCCAGCACTCCTCAGAAGCTCTGTGGACAGAGACAGCTTTGCAGGGTGCTCAGCTTCTCTAGGCAGGGGCAGCACCACAAACAAAGCACACGAGGTTCTCACCTTCAATCACCTCCTTGGCCTGTGTGACTGAGAGCACTTGAGCTTCCAGATGGTTCCTGATCATCTCCAGCTGTGATATCTGCTGCTGAGCAGCACACAGCCTGGATTGCAGGCTCTCCTTTGCTGACCTACAAGTTGCAAATATGGACAGACATGAGTTGCTTGCTCCAGACACCCACAGCCGCGTATTCCAGGGCGACGTGGCTCAAGATCCCCACGCCTGAGGATGGAAAATGGGTCACCTGGAAACTTGTCCACAGAAGGCACATCTGGGCCATTTCCAGAGCAGAGCAGGGCCTCTGAGGGACTGCCCAGGCCTTCCTTATGGCCTGCCATAGCACAGCCTGCCCAGCCCAACTTGGCCTCAACAGCCAAACCTTCACTTGCTGTTCCTGACCTATGACTCTGGGTAGCTGTGCCCAAACAGGCTGGAGCAACAAGCAAAAGCCCAGCCCCTGCTCACAGCCCTTCTCTCATCAGCACTTCCAAGCTGCTCTGCAGGGGGACAGAACAGACTCTTGTCCTGGCTGACTCCTGAATTTTAATGCTCTTGAAAATGGACAGAAAGGTACATCATCTTCCAGACACCCAGTATTTAACGAGGCTTCCGAACTACTTTGCAGATCCAGTAAAATCTCATGGTCATGGCAGCACTTGTAAATAATCAGAACTGGTTTTTGTCCAAATTACAACTACCTGAATGCAGAGACTGCAGTTTCAACTTCTGCAAGGTCCACCAGTAGACTTGCTGCCTTTATTTGAGTGTTGCTGAACAAGCAGGCAGGAGCCCAAGGGACTTGTCCTTCTTTACACAGTGAGAGGGACCATGCAAAGGGACCTTGGCAGGTTTGGCAGCTGGGTGCCCATCAACAATCAGCAAGAATACCCAGAGGCTGTTGAGCATTCCAAAGAGCTTTCCCTGCTGCTCTCTAACCAGCACTACATCCTGTCCCACACTTTTCAAGAGTGTGCTTGGAAGCAGAAATGCCTCAAGATTTTCAGCAGAAGCCTCTGGCTCCACCCTGAATGGCAGCGTGCTACTCCCAGTGTGCCAGAGTAAGAGCCTGGAATGCTGAAGATGAAGCTTCCTGGTCTGCAGATCAGGATCATGTCAAGCTACTCAGAAAGGAACGAGGGATGTTCGGTGCCCAGAACGAGGAACCAAACCCAAGAGAAACTTGAGGTTTCAGTCTGCATCTGCATGGTTTAACTAGACCCCAGTTCAGAGCTGGCTGGATTGCATTTGACATCCCACAGGAATGTGCTTGGCGGCACAAACAGGAGCCCAAGGCACATGAAAGCTTTTCTGGCTCTACGTGCCAGAAAATTAACCTTCATATAATGTTTTTTATTTTCATTTTTTGGGGGGTTTTTTTTTGGATTTTTTTTTTTGTTTTGTTTTTTGGGTTTTTTTTTTTTTGTTGTTGTTGTTTTTTTGAGACTCTTCTGTATTCTCTCCATGAAAAGTAAAAACACCTGAAAAGTTTTAACTCCCTGCCTTTACCTGGTCTCTGCCAGCTGCCTGGCAAGGTCTTGTTGGAGCCCCTCGCTGGCTGCCAGTCGGCCCTCAAGGTCAGCCTTCTGGGCCAGCAGCTCCTCCTCTCTGCCCACCTGGGCCCCTTCATGCCCTTGGCCAGAGGATTCCTGGCTCAGTATCTCCAGACACTGGCTCGATGACTCTTGCTCCTGGGAAACCTGCAAGTGGGACAAGGTACAGCTGGAGCCCTTCCTGGGGAGCCCTGTGCAGAGCCAGCCAGTGCCACCTGACAGGCAGCCAGAGGACAAGGAGCACCTGTGCTCTGGCCTCAATGTTTTCCCACCTCTGTTCCCTCTTTTAGAGGCTCTGTGGCTGCCCAAAGCAACACATTTTGCAGAAGCATGCAACACTTTGCTGATGAACATGCATATCCCTGGCTAAGAGATGCATGTGCCATCTTGAGCCAGGTGTGCACAGCAGTGTGCCTGTCTTCTAGTGCCAGAAAGAGCATCTGGGCTGATCTGGCTGCCACAACTCCCACTCCCACAGGTGCTGCCTAGCAATAAGGTGTTCAGAGCCCTGCTAACATCATCCCTCTCTTGCTCCAGCACATCCCTCTGAAGCTGCAATTCCTCCAATGTCTGCCTCTTGACTTCCAGCTGCCTCTGCAAGGATGGCTCTTGTCCCTTGAGTGCAGCCAACTCCTCCACTGTACAAGAAGGAGCAAGACAAGTTTTCAAGAGAAACCCAGTCTCATTTCCAAAACCAACCTCCATCCTGTCCTGCTGCTCTGCCTCTTCTGCCAGGACTGACGCTTCCTCCCACTGCTTGGTGTTCTGATGCAGACAAAAGGCTCCTGTCTCTGGGATTCCAGTGCATTGCAGCAGCATTTCCTTGGATTTCTCAAACTTTGCACAGTCACTGCAGAGACAAGGCTCAGTCAGAAGAAGCAAGAGGCCTGAAGAGACAGCAATGCCATTTTCAGCACTCCAGGATGGAGCTGGGGGCAGTGGGCTAAGGAAGACCTTGCTCTTTTCCTCCCAAGGAAATCCTCCAGAGGCAAAGGGAAAGGAAGGCAGGATTTGGCCTTCCTTCAGCCACAAGCAGTGGCTGGGCAGGGGCACACAAAGAACAGAATTCAGGGAAGCAGCACGGCAAGAAGAAGGAGTCTTCTATTCCAACATGGCTCTGCATCTCCCAGACAGCCTTGGGAGTCACAGTAGAGCATGAAAAGACCAGACAGGACAAAGTTCAAGAGCCACACTGAGGCCTACAGATGGTGGGCAGGTGATTTCTTCACCCAGGACACCTCTGACCTCCCAGACCTGGAAGCAGATTGCCTCTGGAACACAGGAGGAGGAGGAGGAAATGCTCACCTTCTGATTTCTTCTAGCAGAGAGTCTATGATGTGGTATTGGCTTCTGATCCTCTGGGTTCTCTCCTCTACTTGATCAAACTGTTGCCACATACGCTCACAATTTTCTGTAGCTTCCCGAGCCAATTCAAAGGGATGCTGATCTTCAGTGGATGTCAGAGTTGAGAGGATGTTTCCAGGGTTGTCGGTGCAGATGATGGAATTGGCCATGCTGTCACCGTCGTCTACCAGCACCTGAAAGCCCACACCCAGCTGTTAGTCAGGTATTGTGTTCCTGTTCCAAAGTAGCACTGAGATGCTCTTCCAATCCCACAAGATCGAGTGTCCATTCATGGAGAAGCAGTTTCAAAAGGCCAGCCAGCTCAGCACAGTTTACTCACCTCAGGGGCTCTGGAGGAACGTCCCTGGTGAGAAAGCCCTCGAGCTCCCTGCAAGTGCACAGGGAAGAGCACACTCAGACTGCATGGCTGCCCCTGAGGCAGTTGCCTCTAAGTGCTTCCCAGCCTGTCCCAGAGCACAGCACTACCAGCTGAGCTCTTCCTCCTCTCCTTGGCAATATTTTCCGCCCAGGACTTTGACAGCAGCACAAACCAACATGCTGCAAGGTGTCTCATCACTTCTAAGAACACCAGAAGGGGAACTGTCCAGAGCCCAATCCAACCTGGCTGTGAACACCCCCAGGGATCCAGGGGCAGCCACAGCTTCTCTGGGCAAGCTGTGCCAGGGCCTCAGCACCCTCAGAGGGCAGAATTCTCTCCCAGTATCACATCCATCCTTGCCATGTCACGCTGGGAAGCCTTGTCCTGTCCCTGCAGGCCCCTGCCTTAAGTCCCTCTCCAGCTCTCTTGCAGTCTTTTCATGCATTGGAAGGGACTCTAAGGTCACCCTGAAACCTTCTCCAGCCTGGACAACCCCAACTCTTGCATCCTTTTCCCTTGGCACAGGTGCTCCAGCCCTTGCAGCATCTTCCTATCATCCTTGTGACCTTCTCTAAGCCACTGGGGATCATTTTGGAGATGTCAGGGAGAAACTCATTCTTGACTCTGGGAAGCACTGAGGTTGCCCTGTAATTTGGGTGAGGGGAAGGCAATGAAAAGCCACTCCCTTGTTTGTGCCCACGGCCTCCAGTGGGAGACGGACAGTGGAGGAGATGTGGCTGCGCTCTGGGATAGCCAGGAGCCCCCCATTCCCTGCCAGGCCTGTCCCCAGGGCAGCATCACAGCTGCTGCCAGCTCTGCAACAGCCAACTGTCAATCCTTTGCTAATCCCAAAGGGAACTGCTCCCCGAGGTGCAGCCCAGGCCCTGCCAGGTCCCTGCTGGGCTTGGCACAAGGAGAGCAGCGGCTTGGTCACTCACCCTCTGGGTCTCCATCTGCCCCTCGCACAGAGATAGAAAAAATATCAGTGATCAAAGACCCTTGGTCTATGCAGCGTCTAAACCCCAGTGACCAAAGGCCCTTGGCCTTTGCAGGGTATAAACACTAATATCCAAAGGCCCTTGGCCTTTGCAGGGTGTAAACACCAATATGCAAAGGTTCTTGGCCTTTGCAGGGTATAAACACCAATATCCAAAGGCCCTTGGCCTTTGCAAGGTGTAAACACGATTTCCAAAGGTTCTTGGCCTTTGCAGGGTCAATAGCACAAAGTGCCCTTGGCCTTTGCAAGGTCCAAGCCCCAAAGTTCACGAGCTGTTGACAGCTCCAGGGTACAAACCCCAATAGCAGGAGCTGTTGATTGTTGCCAGGATCCAACCCCCAGCATTCCATAGCCTTTGTGACAGTTGCCAGGGTCATACCCTCAACATTCCATGGCCTTTGTGATGGCTGCCAGGGCCCAAAGCCCAGCATTCCAGGAGCTCTTGGAGAGGCCCTCCCTGGCTCTCCCCCCATCCCAGCTCCCTGCTGCTCCTGGCACCGGCCCTGCCTCCCCCATGTCCCCAGAGCCCTCCTGGGCAGCTGGGCAGGGACCTGGCTCAGAAGTCAGTTTGAAGGCTCAGCATCCTCAAGACCTGCAGGCTCTTTAAGGATGTGCTTCATTCCTGAGTCACAGGAATTCTTCTGTGTTCACTGACTAAAGGGCACATGTAAGAAAAAGCCAAAAAGATTCTTAGTCCTTATAAATATTCATGGAAAGTAAAGCTTTGCCTTTAGAACAGCCACATGAGGAGGAAGCATGGTGTTTCTGGGGCTTTTCAAATTTCTACAGAGAAAACCCACGAGGTGCAGTGTTTAAGGCTCACAAAATAGATTAAGAATTCTGAGACAGCCACGAGTGCAGTTTTCCCCTGCTCTCTGGCAATAAATCACTAGGTCTTGTAGGTAGAAGAAAAATCTTGCTGCTTCCATCAAAGATTCCTCACTAAAACAGACCTTCAAGAAGCAAATGGGTCTGCTTGCAGAAGCTTTGGCAGGTATTTTTTGCCCTCATCTTTGACAGTGTTCATCTGTGTCCTAGGGAGGATTTTTGTGCCCCTGTTTACAGAAATTGGCTTCTGAGCAGGGCACAAATCCTGCGTGGAAGAGAAGAGCTGCACCTGCCTTCTCTAAGGCCTCTCTCTCCAGAGACACATGGCCCAAGGATGTCAGTGCCAGGTTAAGGCTCTGAGAGCGATGCAGCTTCAAGTCTCTGCTTCCACAAGAGCAGCTTTGGGCTCCTTGCACAGCTGCAAAGGAGCAGCACAGCTCCTGGTGAAGGTCTGACAGCTCCTGCCTGGTCCTTGCACAGCTCTCAGTGTAGTTCTGCTGCTGCTGTCGCTCTTGGGCCAGCTGTGACTGCAGCAGGGACACCTGAAAGAGGCACAAGGCCCCGCTCAGACAAGCCCACGCTGGCAGGAGCACCTGCAGCCCCACGGTACCGGCTCTCGGGGCACACACAGCCTCCAACTCCAGCCCTCACCAACACTCTGCCCTTGGGCAAGGGGAAAGGAACAGGCTCCCACACACAACAGAGCTCAGAGCATCAACAAGTCCAGCTCAAGGCTGCCAAACCCTTCCCACGTACATCCCTCAGCCACCACAGGTCCATTACTGAGACTTCCAAGGGGATTTAGGAACCCAGCTCTGATTTCCAAAGCACACATTTGGGCCACTGACCCCTTTCTCCACAGGCTGTGTCTCAGCACGAGGGCTGCTGCTCCCCTGAGCTCCTGGAGGACTCTTCTACTTGAGCTGCTGGACCACCAGCCCAGGCATGAGGGGAATATGGTGCTTGGGTTTTTTTGGTGCATTCTTGAGGCATTTGAGCACCTCAAGTCCCATTTTACACATCCCCATTGTGAAAAATGATGTTCACTCTCCTGTAAAATTTGAAAGTTGAATAAAGGACAATAAGAGACAAATAAAGCAAATTTTTTTTTGTGGCCAGGTGCTTGGCATTCAGTCAACAGCACACCTGCTCTTTCAGAGATGTCCTTTACATATCCTTTCTACTGCATTAGCCTACTGCATAGTCATAACCAATTAAGCATATTTAAACTTTTCCCCAAACTAGTTTACATGTTCCAAGAATTGTTTAGCATGGCTCCTCCTTTGGTTGACCTTTTCAGAGCATGTGCATTTCATGGCTATGATTTGAGCTCACCCTTGTTATCACCTCCTGTTTGGGCTTTGGTCCATTCTTTCTACAGATGGTCAGTGCTGATAACTGGCATGTCAGCAAGAGAGGTCTCCATCATCTGTTCATTGAATGTTATCCCAACCAAGCAGGTAGTTTAACAGAGGCATATTATATTACTCTTTTAACTACTATGTCAAGGCTTAGTGTAGAACTGAAAAACTCTGTATTTTTATAGAGAAGTTATTCTAACACGCATCTAGAATCCATCTTAATATTTGTAAAAAGTCAATACTATAATATGTATTTATAACAATGCTTTTCCTGAGAGCACCCATATCTGCACCCCTCATAGCTGAACTGAGGGGTGGGGGTTTGGTTCCACAGAGGTCCGGCAGAAATTTTGGACACAATGTATTACCTATCAGTGCCCCACATGCCAATGCAAAGTGACTCTGAAAGGCAAAGACATCGTTTGAACAAGACTCAGTGACACTGGTGCAAAGTGTGGCTGTGTGACAGAGACATTGAACGTGTGAGCCAGGGCACAAATGCTGCTCTGAGCCCTGGGGCCCAGGGAGCACTGACATCAGCAGGTGTGGCAGAGTCCCCGCCAAAGCAGAGTCCCCCCGAGCCCTGGCAGCGCTGGTGCCCATCTCCTGCCCCAGAGACCTGTGCCTCGAGAGGGCTTCTCTGCCAGAGGGCAGCCAAAGCCGACGTGCACTGGGGGCTGTGCTCCATCCTGCGGCGAGGTGTATTTAGCCTTCTAGAGCAGAGAAGGTCAGAGTGCAGCTAGCTTTGGTTAAGGCTGACACCTCGCTGCATGGTCTGCCAGCACCCCTCGGCGTCGTAAGGCCTCGGGCTGTGCTGGTTGTGGACGGGATCGCTGCTAAACGACGAGAAGGAAGGAGCTGGACACTCGCCAGGGGGGGCTAAGCTTGGTTTATTGAAAAGCCCACCATGTATCAGCAAATGACCCAGAACAAAAGGTGTCTCAGGGTTATAAAGGGAAGAGGTGGACCCGGGAGGGGCTTACAGAAGACCAATAGGGGGAAAAGAGGGGATGAGCTTAACACAAATGACATAGTGGAGAGCCCAATAGGTACCAGGTATGGGAGGGATCCCGGGACCACAGCCAACCACAACCCCCAAAGAGGAGAAGCTTCTGGAATACTAGGTGGAGTGGGGGGATGATTGACTTGGCCCAGTGAGGAGAAAAAGCATAAGGGAAAAAGGGGAGGAGGAATTATATAACCTGACAGATTGACAATATAACTGGCAGGGCTGTGGCAGAAAAAATGAGGAGGGCAGAACCATTTTACACAATATGGGGGGGAGCAGATACATAAAATGGGGGAGGAATTAAATGAACTTAATGAACACACTACAACACCATCCTACAGGGGTCTTGGTTGGAGCATCTGGAGCAACTGGTGGCAACACTTGGTACGTGTCAGATGATGTTGCTCCTTCCTGGAATGATTTTTTTCATAAAGGGATTAGGAGTAGCACAGAAACACCAACAGCTACAGAATTTCACAGGACAAAGAGACTCCACGAAAACACTGTCATGTTTACTTGTACTTTTCTGTCTGTCTTGCACTCTGAAAGAAAAAGAATTGGCCCAGCCTCTGCTATTCAACTGTCCATGTACTGTGTGTCTTCCTGTGGCAGCTCCCGTGCAAACACAACTGGCTGCCTGCTGAGCACGGCAATGGACGGCCACAAACAGGGAGGTCCCTGGTGAACACAAGGAAGGCACCCGGGGAAGTGCAGAGGGTAGGGATAACTGTGGGAGGAGAAGCTGTTCTGTGTCTCTGATGGTGGTGCCAGGCCCCTGAAGGAGCAGCCAAGACAAGTGCTGGAAGCAGCCATGTCCTGCTCTTTTCTGCTGTCAGATGCACACGGGACAGACTTGTTGCCCACAGGTCCACCAGACTTGATCCAGGAACGACGGAAGCCCATGCATTGGTGATAGGGAATGGGCTCCAGCAAGAGCAAAGCAGGATCTTCCAGCAGCAAAGCCTGAGCTCGTTAAGTGAGCCATTGTCCTCAGCAGGCCCCAAAGTGCTTCCTTCCAGCCCTGAATGGTGGCCACAAGTGCCTGCCTTTCTTCAGCACCTCCTGCTGCTTCCTTTGTTCCAAGCCAGTCCAGGATTTAGGTTGGAAGCTCATGCATGTGTTTTTAAGGCGCCTGCACGAAGGAGAGGGATGCCAGCGGCAGTGCAGCCTTGTTTCCCTCTCCACTGGCACCAGTGCTGCTGCCTTGGGACACCCGCCAGTGGAAGGCGAGTGTGCCCTCAAGCACAGTGATTGTAGCCAGTCAGGGGCACAGGCTGCAGCGGCAGCTGCCAAGCATTGCTGTGAGGCTGGCAAGCCAAGAGAAAGCCATTGTGGCCGAGTGTGCTGAAGCCTTTTGCTAAACCACGTGCAACAGTGCCCACAGTATGGCCTCTTTGGAATGGCGGCTGGTGCAGACGCCTCCTGGAGCAGGTGCCGGCGTTCGGGGTGCTGCTGTTCCTGTGCGCGCTCTGGTGCTGTTTCTGTGGCGTCCAGAGCCGCTTTGGCAGCAGCGACTCAGCAGCCCTGCTCGAGGAGACATCGCTGCCTTGGCCACGGAGACAGAAGCTCTTTGGGCCCAGAGCTCTGTGTCAGGAGGGCCTCATCCTCAGCACCATGGCCTGGGCAGCCGCGGGGGCCCGGGCTGGCCGCCAGCCCTGCTCTGCCCACTGCCCTGGCAGCACCCAGTGACCGTGCCCCGGCAGGGCCCCCTTGCCCTCCGTGTCCCCAGCCAGCCCAGTCTGGGCACCTCGGGGTGTCCCCACCCTCCTGCTGAGGCCCAGCCTCCAGGGCTTCTGCCCCAGGCGTGGGAGCCTCTCTGGGGAAGCGCCAGAGCAGTCGGCTGTCAGGAACAAGGCTGACACCCAATTCCTCAGGGTTTCCCAGCAGCACGGTCCCTCAGGCTTCCTGTCCCCTTGGAGCCTCCTGCCACCCACTCCCTCTCATAGAGCCCTCGTGCCTTCCCAGCGCCTTGTCCCGTTAGGGCCTGTGCAGCACCTCGTCCCTTCACGGCCTCCCACTGCCCCGTTGTCCCCTCAGGGTCTCCCCCAGCCCGGCCAAGGTGCCCGGCAGCGGTGCAGCCCCGAGGGAACTCCAGAGGAGCCGCATCGAGAGGCACCTCAGAGGCCTCAGCAATGCAGCCAGCAACACACGGGCAGGAGGACACAGATGGCCCTTGCTGGCTGGGCAGGAGGGCTTGTGGCCATCTCCAGGCACCAGGCCGGCAGCGATCCCTGCAGCTCCGGCCCCTGGCCAGCAGCTCTGTGGCCAGCACAAAGGCTTCAGCAGAACCGGCAAAGGCCAAGGGGCTTCTGGCCATTTTCCCTTCCCCACTGCACACCTGGGCTGCTCGCTTGGCACAAGGACCCGTTTTCCCCTCTTCCCCCGTGCCCTGCGGAAGCTGGGTACCAAAGAGAGCTTCTGGGAGTCTGGGTATTGGAACACATTCTAACATTATATCCTAAAGAAGAATGAAATAAAAAAGGAATAAAACAATCATTAAGAAAAGAAAAATCCCCCCCCGGCTCAGAACGCCCCAGCAGACAGAGAGCCTCTCAAATCAGCTCTCCTCAGAGTGCCAGCAGCACAGCCAGCTGTGGCCCCAGAGACAAGGCCGTTTCTTGCGGGCCCTGCGAAACTGATGTTGCATCTTCTGCAAGATGGAGCCCGGAGCTCTCTCCACAGCGCGGAGGACAAAGGCTGTTTCGAGAGCCAGGCTTCTGATGGCAGGGCTGATGTCCTCTGCCTTGGCTTCAAGGGCTGCAAGAGAGAGGAACAGAGGCACGGTCAGATCCCGGATCTCTGGGGAGCCGAGCAGACCCCCGAGGCAGGGCCATGCCAGCCGGCTCTGGCCATGGCCAGGAGGTGGCCAGGAGCAAGGGGATCAGCCCGAAGCTGCCGGACACTGTTGCCCCTCGTGGGCCTGAAATGGGTGTGCGTGCTCTGGCCACGGCAGCCCTGCTGCGCACAGGGAGCAGAGCCCATGGACTCCTGTGGGCTGTCCAGGTACTGCAGGGCTTGGTGCAAGTGCTCTGCCCTTTGGCTCCTCTCCTCTGCCAGTTGGAGAGAGCTCCAGGAGGGTGCATGTTGCAGTGTGGGCAGATGGTTGGTTGTTGCAATGTACCTAAAGTGTCCCCACAAGGAGAGCGCACCACCAAGCACACAGCAAATACCACACTCACACGCAGTAGCTGATTATCGATGTTGGCAGAGGCAGGAAGTATCATTGTATTGGTTTCCAGTGGGACTTTATTTCACCTACACTCTGGAGGGGTCCAGGAACAAAGACAGTTAGATATAGATATCTACTGCTATAAAGGGGCAGAGACAACAGCAACAACCAATTGAATAATGATTTTAAAGTGCTAAGATTTCAGCTGAGATTTAGAGGCAATTCACATTGAAGTTAGATACACCAGCGATAGGTTAATGATTATAAGATGCTTAAGCTAAAGCTGTTATATTATGAACTCATTTGTGGAAGAAAGTTGAGGAAGTGAACCATTGTAGGAACCATTATTGAAACCAGGACAATGCTCATCACCTGGACTCTATGTCAATCCATCATGAAGCAGAGGGGCTTGGATTGTGTCAGAAGGTCCCAGAGACCTGATGAAGACTTTCCTGACTTCATCCTTGGGACCACTGATCCAGTTTGAGATCACCCACCCAATTCAAGAGAAAAATTGCGCAGGCATGAGGGAATAATAAACTCATTTTAATACAAAGCTGGGATGGGAGGTCCTGGGGTTATGGTTATGCATATGTATTATTTTGGGAAATAAATAGAGGCCAAAAATCCTTGTGTGGGGCAGTCACGCATTTTGGGGATGACCCCTACGCTGCCACCTGCTGCATAATAAGCATAACACTTTCTAACTTGGATGAGTTTAGAGAGTCTTTGTCCATGATTTTCCGTTCTAACGATTCAACTGGCGAGCCAAGTCAGGAGGAGACTCTGCTCGGATGTGAGAGCAGCTCAGGACATGGATGTCCTCGGGATGACCCCAGGGATATTCCTGGAAAAGCAGCCTCTGCTGCTCAGACTGTTCATCCAGCAGCAGACAAGACCCCTGACTACTTGTCCTGGGGTGATGTTATGATGCTTGTATCCCCATTCATCTGTTCTGTGCCTTTAAGACCGGCTCTGAAGAGTGGAAGTTTTGTTTGGGTTTCTCTTATCAGGGACACAGAGACGAGCAGTACATAGGGCTGTTTTTCTCTTCTTGCTTTCAGCTTGCTGCTTTGCTTGCTCTCTTTTCTGCTCTCGCTTCTGCTCTGCTTTGGCCTCTGCTTATTAGCACATTCTAGCTAAACAGTCCACATCCCTTCCTGGACTGTTTCTCCTCTCCTGTTTCTGGGACCATCTCGAACCTGCTCCGGACTGGGACCTGGGAACACCGAGGGTTTGCACCATTTGGCTGCAGCAGCTGCCCCAGAGTCGGAGGGACTGAGAACAGAGCAACCACCCCCAAAAGAGACTTTCTGATTTTGTCATCTTTCTCAGAGCGGTGTCATCGGGTATTGTTCATTCTCTGTGCTGGGGGGTGCTGGGCCAGTCAAATAAACAGGTTCTTTCCACTTCTCTCCGAGGAATTTTTTCCCAAACCAGTTGGGGGGAGGGGCTGTGTGGGTTTTGCTTTCTGGAGGGGCCCTCCTTTGCAGATTCTTTAACAAATTTGCCCTAAACCAGGGCACTACTAAAACTCTGGACAAAATGGTATGTTTAAAAATTTAAACAGTTGTACGCAGTGGTCTGTAAGGCACGCGCCTGGTCAGGAAAGGCCATTTGGTAAGTCGTGGGAGACGTTCCATACACAACTTGTGCCTCTGTAGTGTGCTTGCAGGCTGAAGTTGCAGTCGAAATCTGGTTGCCAGCAGAAAGATTTGTTGAGCTATTGTGCGGAGCTTGGGCTTCTGTTGCTGACAGAAGAGCATTTTGCCATTTGTTTCATCGTAGAGGGCTCAGTCTGGTAGCAATTGGGGCTACCAATCATAAGGGCAAATCTAAAGTGGTTGTGCTGTGGTGAATGTGTCCTGACGGTGAAAACAATTGTGACAGCATTTGTTGTGACGTGCTGTTAGCATGATGCAAGTGGGAGCTTGGGCACACGGTTCCCTTTTTGGGTGACTGAAACAAAGCGAGTGGGGTGCATGATCCTTAATAAAATCCCCACCCCGGTGTGACTGTGTGTGTGTGTCTGTGTTTTAGTTATGGGGGACGGAATTTATGGTAACAGATGGTGTTCACAGTAAAAGGGTGTTTATGTTTGCGGAATTTGAAATATAGAAGTTGAGTGCTTTAGTGTAATGTATTTGGATATTGTTAGATTGTATTAAGTGTTTCCCTCAGGAATAAGAAGATTGTGTTGTTGTAGTCATGTTTGGAGCTGTGGTGTATTTTTGAGGCAACACTGCCGTCTTGTGCCAAAAGTTGTAAGTGTAGCGCACGTTGAGTGTGAAGTCGTTAAGCTGGTTTGTTTGGAGACTTTGCTAAGGGCTCACTTGTGGTTTTAGGTACGGGGTTTGTGTTTGTAAACATAATAGGGGTAGTTTTCATCTGAGAATCCAATCTGGCCAGACAGATAGGAGGAACTCCTTTGCTTCAGTGATTTGGGCTCGACTCGTGAGAGTTTGTGAATTCAGTAAACTAGTGTATAGACAGGGGAAATAAGAGAATATATTTAGAATGTTTATATCAGATGTCTGCTGGGAGACTAGTGGCTTTGGACTGGGGGCACCCAGCTGTGGAGAATTTAATGAGTTGAGAAGGGGAGGATGGAATAGCTTGCATATGGAGGGCCTTGACAGCTGGCCTGCAGGCAAAGCTGAGTTAATAGAAGAAATAACAATAGATGATTTTTGAGTGTATCCACAGCAAGGAAGAAGACAACGCCGCCAGCATGGAAACCTATTACAGCGACCTGAGGAGGTCGCTGGGGTGAGAGAAGGACAAGAATCTTGTTTCTTGATCAGAAGGCTGGATTTATTGATTTATAATATATAATACATTATAACTATACTCAAAAGAATAAGGAGAGAAGTTGCAGAGAGCTGCTCAGCTAAGAATAGAATCGAAAGAATGAATAACAAAGTTCTGTGTTGTGGTGTGTTGCAATATCCTGTTTTACCTTCTCCCTTCCCCCTCGCCCCTCGCTGAGTGTGCCCTGTCAATCAGGCTAACATACCAGCAAGGCGTCGTGTGATAGGTGTCCCTAGTACCTTGAGACCCTGCCCCTTCACCTGGTTGGTGACTCACCTGTCCCCTCCCCTTCCCCTGTCCTGAGCTTAAAATGTGAATGAGACCATGTGGCGCCATTCTGTTATCAGCAGTAGCCCAGTGCAGACGTATCTGTGCTCATGGAATAAACATCTGGCTACCTTCTAGCAGAATCCGCTCCCTTCTTTTCTTCACCATCGCCAGAAGCTCTCCCCTGAGGAGAACGGAGTCCTGTCTTGTGCCCCGCTGCACTCTGCCGCCAGCCAAGGTATCTTTGAGGTATAACACCGCAGAGCTGCCTGTGGCCCAGCAGCGAAGGTCAGAACTGGCCTAGGCACCATCTAACTGGTTATATTGGGATACATATTCCAATATATTGGCGTCCCTGTGGGTGGCTCGACCCTGAGCCGGAAAACGGACTCGCAGTTCCTCAGAGAAGCTTCTGCCAACCGTGCATCCAGCTGAAAGGAGCCTGGCTTCAAGACTCCCAGCTAGAGACTTTGGGAATACTCCCAGAAAAAGTTTCGTGGACTGTTCGGCGCCTTTGGAAAGCCCTGCTTCATTGTGGTGAACAGATTTTCCAGAGGAAGAAAAGGGTAGCTTCTCTTACACCCAGAGAGAAGTCCTTTTCCGGTGGAGACCCGCCTGCCTGTACCCAGCCTACAGCTTCCAATTCACGTGAGTATCTCTGCTTTCGGTAGAGCAGAAGCTCAAAAACAGACTCTGCCGCGAGTTCTGTTCCTTTTTTGCCTTTGCATTTTAGCTGCGCAGCCCCACAGACGAGAATTCATAGCGTTCTAGTTTAGCTTTCCTGCTGCGTGTTTCACTGTTTTTTAGAATTCGCGCCGGAGCGGGATCGCTCTCTGCCCTTCCCCCCCCGGCTCAGCAGCGTGTTCAGACACGTGTTAGGAGATTTTCTTTCTCTTTCTCTTTGCGGGAGAGGGGGGGGCTCTCTTTCCACGTGGCCAGGGGACCTGCGGGGGTCGGGAGTGCTCTGCACACGCGGCGGCAGGGGGGGGGCGTCCCGGTTTCGGCTGCCACGTGGAGTAGTTGCTGTCTCTGCTCCGCGGGGGTGGCTGCTGCATTCCACCGCGGGGGAGGCTTTGTTTCTGCCTCGGCTCGGCAGGGCGTGTCCCAGCTCCCTGCTGCTGCTGCCCGGGAATTTTAAAAGCAGTATATACAGCTGCATTGTGAAGCTTTTGTCTGCTCGTTATCGCTTTCTATCTGTGGTTTTTTTTAGAAATTGGTAGCTGATTTTAGCTTTGTTTTTGGTCAGGCGGGATTAAGTACTTTGCTTTTTAACATGGGTTCCAAACTTAGCATTGTACAAAGGGGAGTGTATTATGATATTGTTAGCATTTTAATCAAGAGTAATGTGAAATTCTCTAAAGGAAAATTGAAACAGTTTATAAGATGGCTTTTTCTGCAGTTCCCAAACATTTCCCCTGAAGAAATCCACAATATTCAATTCTGGGATAAAGTTGGGAATGAATTGATAACCTTAGGACAATCTGGCAAATTACCCTCAGCTAAATTTGTGTTCTGGAGTTTGCAAATTCGAACAGCATTGCTCAAACAAAAGGAAATGGAGAAAAAGCCAAATGTAAAGCCATGTGCCTCTGCTCTCCCTGTTCCTCCCTCTCCCTCTAAAACCCCTAAACCTCTTTCCCCAAAAAAATCCCGAGCACGTGTTAGTTTTTCGGAGAGCAGTGATGTCCAAAATGGCCCCCAGTCCCTAGGGGGTGCACAAGATGGTGGGTGCCACGTGGCATCTTCCCAAACCGGGTCTTCTTCCCAAAATCCTCTTAAGCATTCCAAAATTCCATCCCCATCCCCCTCTCCTCCTATTCCTCGTGACATCTTTCCCCCTCCCCCCGCCTTTCCTGCAGTACCCTCAGCTCCGCCCCTTTACTCCTGCCAGGGGGCGGCTGCTGACGTGATGTCACCAGGTGACCCCGCCTCCTGTTCCCACGGTATCCCCGCCCCCCGCCAGCCCCTTGACCCCGCCCCTTGTTCCCACGGTTGCCCCGCCCCTTGCCGGCTCCCTTTCCCCGCCCCCTCCCCGAGTTCCCACGGTGGGGACACACCCACTGCCTGTCCCCAAACCTGTAGCTGTGATCCCAATGCTTCTGATTCAAGGGATACAGAGCAGGGGACAGCAGACCCAATGCATGGTGCCATGTTGTCACTGGCTCCTGTTACGTTTCAGCCTGCAGCTCAAGCAGGAGCAGCCCCAACTGCTAATTGGAGTTCTTTTGGACGACAATTGATTAAAGAGATCTGTAGATCTCATAAAGAATATGGTGCACACAGTTCATATTTCCGTGGCCTTTTAAATTCTGAATTAAGTAGGACTGTTGTGGTTCCACATGATTTAAAACAAATTTTTTCATGTCTCATGACATCCACGGAATTCAAATTATGGGAATCAGCATTGAAACAACTGCTAAAAGATGCTCTCCCAAGCTTACAGGCTGATCCAAACACAGCAAAAGACAACAATGGTAACCCCATTACTATTGACCACCTCTGTGGTGAGGGTCAATGGTCTTCTCCCTCAGTCCAAGCTGCTGCAATTCCTGCAGAAACACTCGAGACAGTAAAGGAAGCAGCTGAAAAGGCATTCTTTTCCCTCCAACCTGAGGGGCCTTTTGAGCCCTATAGTAAAATCAAACAACTACCATCAGAGCCTTTTGTCAAATTTGTAGAAAGGCTAACTAGAGCCATTGAAATACAAGTTAAAAAGGAAAATGCAAGGGAAGCAATTTTAGAAGAAATAGCGTTTACAAATGCAAATGAACAGTGTCGAGCGGCAATCCTGAGCCTTCCTATGGAACCTTCCCCTACATTAAAAGATATGCTTCTAGTCTGTAACAGGAAAGTGCCTCTGATGAGTGTTGCTGAAGACACCAGACCAAGGCTGCTGCCAAGACCACCTCAGCGTGTTGCTGTTGCCAGCCCTTCACCTTTTCCTTCAGCACAGCAGTACCCTGGGCAGCAGCGGAGACCGGCAATGGTTGAGCCCACTAAACCATGCCTGCTTTGTAATAAGCTAGGGCACTGGAGTAACCAGTGCCCCCTGAAAAGGGAATTTGATGAATTTAAAAATAGCAGGGGAGGAGAACTGCAAGCCCTCCCTGGGGGTCAACAACAAAAAAACGAAGAATAAAGCGCCAGCCTGCCAGGCGTGCAGACATAAAAGGAGCAGGCCAAGAGAATAAGGGTAGCAAAACAAATCAAGCGCGCGATAATATTAATATTTGTGTAAGTGAAGCAAGTGCTTCAAAGACCAAGTCTGCTAGTCCACTGTTGAAAGTGAAACAAAATAACCTTTGTTGTGATTTAAGTGATTCTGTATTAACCGCATCTTCTGTCAATGAGCCTTACAGGTTGCAGCTGACAGAGTCACTCCACCTGAAGGACACTGACTGGCATTTTGTCTCTGTAAATCCTGAACAGAAAGGTACTTGGAACCAAATTCGTTGTAAGTACATCATCACTGGGGACAAAAACACACCACAAGAGATCGAAATTGCTCCGGGACTGACAACATCAGATCCTAAGCAATTTGTTCTCAGCCTGCACTGTTTCCACCCACCCCTGTTTCTTCCCAAGGGACAAATTGTTGCTCAAGCTATCCCTGTGCCATCTTTACCTGAAAATATTGATAAACAAGGGCCCACAGTCGCCCGGGTCCAAGTTATTGGGACAGATAAACCCAAATTGTGGTGCAATGTCAGTGGGGGTGGGGAGTCTAAACGCATTGAGATGCTTGTAGACACAGGTGCAGACTGCACAGTGATTCCAGTACGAGACTGGCCAGCACACTGGCCTTTACAAAATGTTGCTGGTCACCTTCGAGGTGTAAAAGGTCTGCAATTGGCAAGGCAATCCAAAAGCATTATTCAATTCAAGGGTCCACACGGACAATTAGCAAATATCCGTCCATTTGTGTTAGATTATTCAGAACCTTTGTTAGGGAGAGATTTAATGGCCCAGTGGGGTGTCACAATTAATATTCCAGACTCTCCACAGCATTTTTGTGCAGCAGTCATTAAACAACAGCGCCCCATCCAAAAACTTAAGTGGAAAACAGACGAACCAGTTGATGTGAAACAGTGGCCACTCAGTAAACAAAAAATAAAGGTGCTTGAGGAACTAGTAGAAGAGCAACTAAAAAAGGGCCACATTGTGGAGACCATGTCCCCATGGAACTCTCCAGTGTTTGTCATCCAAAAAGCTGACAAAAAGAGGTGGAGACTTCTCTGTGACCTCCGACAAATTAATAATGTAATTGAAGATATGGGTTCTCCCCAGCCTGGTATGCCATCCCCAACAATGCTTCCTCAAGATTGGAAATTAGCTGTTATTGATATTAAAGATTGTTTTTTCCAAATCCCATTGCACCCTGACGATGCACCGCGTTTGGCATTCTCTGTCCCTTCTATCAATTCAGAAGCTCCTATGAAAAGGTACCATTGGACTGTTCTTCCTCAGGGATTAAAGGTATCTCCAGCTATCTGCCAGTGGTATGTCTCTTCCCTGCTTTCCCCAGTTCGTGCAGCCGCAGAGAAGGCCATCATCTACCATTATATGGATGATATCCTTGTGTGTGCCCCCAATGATGATTTACTAACACATGCGCTTGACCTAACGATCGATGCATTGATTGTTGCAGGGTTCGAGCTCCAGGAACAGAAAATTCAAAAGATGCCACCTTGGAAGTATTTGGGCTTAGAAATTGGAAATAGGACCATTGTTCCTCAAAAACTAGAAATCAATCCAAGGATCAAGACCCTTGCGGATGTCCACAAGTTGTGTGGGTCTTTGAATTGGGTAAGACCATGGCTTGGTCTGACTAATGAAGACCTTGCCCCTCTTTTCAATTTACTGAAAGGGGGAGAGGACCCAGGTGCTCCTAGGTCTATTACCCCAGAGGCACGGAAAGCTCTAGAAAAGGTTCAGATTGCAATGTCCACAAGACAGGCCCACCGATGCCGGCCTGATCTGCCATTCAAATTTATCATCCTAGGTAAGTTGCCACACCTCCATGGAATTATTTTCCAGTGGGAGGAAAAACAAACACCTAAGGCAAAGGACACACCAAAAAAGGACCGGGACCAGAGGGACTCTCTCTTGATCATAGAATGGGTTTTCCTCAGTCACAAAAGGTCCAAGAGACTGACAAAGCCTCAGGAACTGGTAGCAGAACTGATCCGGAAAGCAAGGACCCGGATCAGGGAGTTAGCAGGATGTGATTTTAAGTGCATTCACATTCCAGTTGAGTTAAAATCAGGTCAAAATACTATGAAAATACTGGAACAATTGTTTCAAGAAAATGAAGTGTTGCAGTTTGCTCTGGATTCCTACTCAGGACAATTTTCGGTAGCACGGCCCGCTTGCAAATTGTTTGAACAAGATGTTCAATTTACTTTAAAATTAAGAACTGCTCTAAGTAGGAGACCTTTAAAAAGGGCTCTGACTGTCTTTACAGATGCGTCCGGGAGGTCCCACAAGTCTGTTATGACTTGGAAAGATCCTCAAACCCAGCAGTGGGAGACGGACATTGCTGAGGTGGAAGGTTCACCTCAGGTTGCTGAATTGGCTGCAGTTGTTAGGGCTTTTGAAAGGTTCTCAGAACCATTTAATCTGATTACAGACTCTGCATACGTGGCAGGAGTAGTATCCAGAGCAGATCAAGCAATACTGCAAGATGTATCTAACATTGCACTTTTTGAGTTGCTCTCAAAACTGGTAAAGTTAGTCACTCACCGAGAGCAACCCTTTTATGTGATGCATGTCAGGTCACACACTGACTTGCCAGGGTTTATCGCTGAAGGCAACAGAAGGGCAGATGCTCTTGCTGCGCCTGCAGTGATGGCCACTCTCCCAAATGTTTTTGAACAGGCAAAAATCAGCCACCAGCTTTTCCACCAAAATGCACCTGGCCTGGTTCGCCAGTTTAACATCACTCGAGAACAGGCCAAAGCGATTGTGGCCACGTGCCCAAATTGCCAACAACATGCACTCCCTACAGTGAGTACGGGAGCAAACCCAAGGGGACTGAACAGTTGTGAACTGTGGCAAACAGATGTAACACACATACAAGCTTTTGGACGGCAGAAATATGTTCATGTTAGTGTAGATACCTTTTCTGGAGCGGTCTATGCTTCTGCCCACACAGGAGAATCATCTATTGATGCTATTAAGCACCTCTTACAGGCTTTTTCTTTCATGGGCATCCCCAAGGAGCTGAAAACTGATAATGGGCCTGCTTATAGATCCAAGGAATTCGGGAGCTTCCTGCAGCAATGGGGAGTAGAGCACAAAACTGGCATCCCCTACTCCCCTACAGGTCAAGCTATTGTAGAAAGAACTCACCGTGATATTAAAAGGGTCCTGGACCAGCAACAACAGGTTCTGAAGGTAGAACCTCCCCACATCCGGTTATCCAGGGCGCTATTCACAATCAATTTTCTGAATTGTTCTTTTGACAGCCTGAACCCACCCATCCTACGCCACTTTGGGGGGAACAGTCACAGGTTGATGAAAGAAAAACCTCCAGTTTTAGTAAAAGACCCTGAGACTTGGAAAATGGTGGGACCTTACAAATTGGTTACTTGGGGACGTGGATACGCCTGTGTGTCCACCCCCTCTGGTTTAAGGTGGGTTCCTTCCAAATGGGTAAAGCCCTATGTTCCCAAAGTCTCAGAGAAATCTGCAGAAGCACCCCAGGTTGCTCACGCTGCCTGGAGAAGAAAACGCCGCACGCGTTCTCTGGAGGAAATTCCATTTAAGCCTCCTATCTGGAATAGTTTGTAATATATGTTTGTCTCAAGTTTTTGTACCAGTTTAGATCCCACTGTTCGTGTATAGCCTCGAGACGTCATGAGACCGAGCCTGCTTCTCGTCCTACTCGTGATCATCCCACCTGCAATCTCCTACATAGTACTGCAGCCCAAACCACATATAGACTACCTCGATAAAAGTTCTCAGACATCAACAGAGAAACTGACAACGAGCTGAATGGACTTTTCAATGGCTGGGGACTCTCGGGCTGGTTGGGATCTATTCTGAAAACTGTAATTTTAGTGCTGTTTATTTTAGTTGTAGTTATTGTAGTTTTTAGCATTGTTTTTGGAGTAATCAGACGCATGGTTCTCAAGTTAATCTCAAGCTCATCTCCCCCTCCTGAGGTCTACCATTTGGAAGCCCTCAGTGCTCCAGTGGATGACTTAGAAGCCTCAGTAGAATCATTCTGCACCATAAACACAGTCCTCTTCTTTTTAAACAAAACTAGGGGGAGATGTTGTGGTGTGTTGCAATATCCTGTTTTACCTTCTCCCTTCCCCCTCGCCCCTCGCTGAGTGTGCCCTGTCAATCAGGCTAACATACCAGCAAGGCGTCGTGTGATAGGTGTCCCTAGTACCTTGAGACCCTGCCCCTTCACCTGGTTGGTGACTCACCTGTCCCCTCCCCTTCCCCTGTCCTGAGCTTAAAATGTGAATGAGACCATGTGGCGCCATTCTGTTATCAGCAGTAGCCCAGTGCAGACGTATCTGTGCTCATGGAATAAACATCTGGCTACCTTCTAGCAGAATCCGCTCCCTTCTTTTCTTCACCATCGCCAGAAGCTCTCCCCTGAGGAGAACGGAGTCCTGTCTTGTGCCCCGCTGCACTCTGCCGCCAGCCAAGGTATCTTTGAGGTATAACACCGCAGAGCTGCCTGTGGCCCAGCAGCGAAGGTCAGAACTGGCCTAGGCACCATCTAACTGGTTATATTGGGATACATATTCCAATAGTTCTGTGTCCAGGGAATCTGTCCCCGAGCTGGCCCTGTGATTGGCCCTTAATTGTAAACACGGAGCATGAGCCAATCACAGGATCACCTGCTACATTTCACAGCAGCCGATAACATTGTTTACATTCTTCTTCTGGGGTTCTCTGCTTCCCAGAAGATGCACAAATCCCAAAGAAAGGAATTCTGTGAAAAAATGTCTGCGACATCTCACCTTTCTAAATTGTATAAATTAAAAAGAAAAATGCTGATGTGAAATGAAGGGGAAAATTTCTTCACCTGTAAAATATACAATACTAACAAATCACTAAAACAATCCTACAATCTAAGAAAATGCAAAAAACAATGCAAAGAGAATTCAAGTCCAAGCAGCTGGGTTTCAGGAACAGTCCAAGAGCTGAAGTTGTTTCTTTTGGACATCTGAGAGTCCTTTTTGGTCCTGAAAACAGACTTGCTGCAAAAGAGTCCCATCAATAATTATCAAAAAACCATTGACAGTCTTACAACAATTTCAAACAATTTCAAACAATTTGAACAACTTTGGAATGTCCTTTTCTGGCCCTTCAATGCTTCAGTGCTTCAGAGCTGCTGCCCGCTATTTTCAATCTTTTTTATTTAATTTTAATTTTTTTTTTTTTTGATCGAAAAAGAGAAGAGCAGCAGCAGAGCAGAGCAGTGCCAGAGAAGGAAAGGCCCTGGGGGCCCTGGCCCATGATGGACCAGGAACCCCAAAACTGGCCCACAAAGGGGGGCCAGGGCCAGTAGGAGGAACCTCAACCTCCAGAAACACCAAGAGGCCAAATGCTGGCCCTGGCCCAAAAACCTCCTGAGCCCAACGGCCCAGGCCAAACCCCTGAGGCAGGCTCTGCATTCCCACAGGCCTGCACCCTGCTGCCAGTACAATGGCAGCACAGGTGGTGACACGCTTCCTTTTCCCAAAACCACTGAGGCATGCCAGCAGCAAGGAAATAGAAGCCTTCCCCAGCAATCCCATCTGGGGTCTGGAGATGTTTGTTCCCCACAGCAAACCAGCTATGGTCTTCTCCAACTGTGCCCTCTCCCTCTGCACTGCAAACGCAGCAGGTGTATCTTCCATCTGCCCCATGGCTTCATCCCCACCCCCTCCGGCCTGGGGACCAGAGGCAGAGCTCTCAGGATGCACCTACCCCCCCATGCCACGAGGCCGCAAGAGAGGCAGCAGAGCTGGCAGCCTCCAGGGGACAATCCCCAAAGAAACACCCCCCAGCCCGCCCAGAATGCTGATCTTAAAAACAGGCAAATGCATTGCCCCCACAGTCAGCTGGCGAGCACTCCCCGCTCCACGGAAGGGGAGACCAGCCACCGGGGCCGCTGCTACAGAGGCAAACGGACCGGGATGGTCCGAGCTCGAACAAGCCACCGGTTCCAGGGCAGTCTCTGATGCCGACACAGAGGACAGTGTCTCTGATAGCGGCAGAACTGCTGGGGCAGCCAGTGGAAGCAGCGGGAGGTCCGGTACCGGGGAGGGAATCTCACTGGATGTAGGAGTGGCTGCGGGCTGCTCTGACGGTCCCGTGGGTTTGGCGCTGTCTTCAACACCATCCTGAACAGGGACCATCTCGGCTTGAGGTGGTGAGGATGGAAGCGGCGGGGGAGCTGAAGGGGCTGGAGAGAACAATTCCTCTGCTGAGCCGGAAACTGGAGAGGCGTCGTCGTCGCCTGGCAACTCAGCAGGGACAGGAAGTGCCGCTTCTGCATTCTCAGATGCAGGCGCTGGCAGGGGCGGGGAGGCCTGTGAAGCTGTGGGTGGGACCACCTGGAGTGGAGGAGACGGGATCACACGGAGTGATGGAGCTGGCAGGGGCGGGGAGACCTTGGGGACCGGTACCACCCCCATCTCTGGGCGGGACGGAGTCCGAGAGGCCGGCTGTGGAAGGGCCTGCCGGGCTTCCAAGGGTGGCACCAACGGCGCTGGCTTGAGCGGCACCGCCTCCTCCCATCCCCCCGGAGAGAGAGAAGGGGGGGAAGGAGAAGGTTGCATCTGCGCAGGCTCGGGAGAAAGAGTAAAAAAAAACTTTGTGCGGCGAAGTTTCAGCCCCCCCGCCGTGAAGCAGGGGGGACTGGGAAGCCCCCACTCATCCCCCACTGGGTCTTCTCCCACTGGGGACGGTGGAAATAGAGCCTGCCCATAGCAGTTAGAAATCCATTGAAAAACAGCTGCTCTCCGTTTCAAAACTGGGAAGAGCTTTATAAATGCTGGGTAGATAGAAGGCAAAACACGTCCCTGGCTCCAGACGAACTGGAAAATGGAATTCATGCACTCCCAGACAAAAACATCCAAAGGGTATAGGACATCAGTAAAGAACCCAAAAAGCTTTGCCCATTGAAGGAACTCATAGAGATCTGTTGCTGACAGGAAAAAAACCATCTTCTCTACACCATTCTTGCCAGAGGGCAATAAGTTTCTCCTCTGAATGGGAGAACTGAATCTCCTCCTGCAAGGCATGTGTCTGCCATACGAGCAGCCACAAACTTCTGAGGGCTGATTCCTCAGGAAGGGAAAAGCCAACAGTACCTTTTGAAAGAGTCCAGCTTGCTCTGGCCAGCTCCACAGGTCTGCTGCTCTCTCCGAACATCTTCCTGAAGGTTTTCCAGAAGAAGGTTCTCTTTGTGGTCAGCCTTGGCTGTGAACTCTGAAATCAGGATCTTCAGTTCTTCAGCTTCTGGCTTCAATCCACTTCTGTGGTCACTTCAAAGCAACCATCACATGCTACACATACAGGATTTTTCCCAATGCAGCAATTTTGCTCCTCTGGTCTTATCAAATTAATTTTTGCTCTGACACGAGGGGTCACCAGATATTACAGTGACCTGAGGAGGTCGCTGCGGTGAGAGAAAGACGAGAATCTTGTTTCTTGCTCAGAAGGCTGGATTTATTGATATATAATATATTATAACTATACTCAAAAGAATAAGGAGAGAAGTTGCAGAGAGCTGCTCAGCTAAGAATGGAATAGAAAGAATGAATAACAAAGTTCTGTGTCCAGGGAATCTGTCCCCGAGCTGGCCCTGTGATTGGCCCTTAATTGTAAACACGGAGCATGAGCCAATCACAGGATCACCTGCTACATTTCACAGCAGCCGATAACATTGTTTACATTCTTCTTCTGGGGCCCTTTGCTTCCCAGAAGATGCACAAATCCCAAAGAAAGGATTTCTGTGAAAAAATGTCTGCGACAGAAACCGATTAGAAAAGAAACATGAAACTTTTTGTAGCTAGACCATGTGCCTAAGTAGATGTGTATACATGCCTTATTAAATTTATGTAAAACTTTTGCCAATGATATTGTCGCTAATTGCTTTGCACCAATGAATATAATAGGTTATTGTGATGTAGTTAATGACTTAAGATCACGTTTTGTTAAGAGTATATAAACTGGAGAACATGCAGAATAAAAAAACCTTTTTCTTTTTGGACCCTGATCACGTATGTATGTCACATCCAGCTTAACAGTGACATTTGGTGCCTACCTGGCATGATGGAACTGCCAGGCGAGGGGCAGTGAGGTCAGAGCCCAGTAAAGCTGAGAGCAGCGGGCTGCAGCTGTCAGTCCAGATCTGATTCTGACACCTGGAAAAGAGGTGAGCCGCTTGGAACAATGGGAAATCATTTAACAAGTGAAGAACAGATTGTTTTATCTACATGGAAAACTTTCTTCAAAAGAAAAGGAGGTACAACAACAGACTGTGCTCTGCATAATATTTTAATATGGGCAAAGTCTCAAAATGTTAAGACTGATGTAACCACTACTTTTAGTGTTAGATCTTGGAAAGAAGTTGGAGAAACTCTCTGGGAAGTAATTCAGAATGGGGAAAAGGCAGCTGCAGATTTATCTTCTATTGGGAGGTTGCTTTATAACACCTTAAAGGAGTGGAAAGCGGAGCAGAATAAAAAAGACTTGGAGGAGGTAGAAAGGGAATCGGAAGAGGAACTCAAAGTTGCTGGGGAGCAGCAAAGGGGAGAAGCTCAGCCTGAGAGTTCTGCTGGGATTTTTTCTGCAGAGACTGTTGCTGGGTCTGTTGCTACGGGAAATGGGCAACAAGTTGATAAGGCTTATTCGTGTTTGTCTGCAAAAGGCTTTAAATCCATGTACCCCTCACCCACAGAATAACTAGCCTTACTTAATGTTGAATCTAACTCTGAGTCCTTGGCACAGTGGCTGGCTAAGATGACCTTAAAAAAGAAACAAATTGAGCCATCTGCTCCTTTGCTTGCTTCTGATTCTGAACTGCACAAACATATGGAAATATTAACTCTTTTTCCTCCTTTGACTTCTGATTCTGATAGTGACAATGAGGAAATTACAGGGATTAAAAGGTCTGAATTAATGCATACTTCTGATTGCTGTAAAACTGGTAATAGAGAGAAGCTTAGTAAAACTGGTAGTAGAAAAAAGCTTGGTAAAACTGCTAATAGAAATAAGCTTGGTGTTTCAAAAACTCTGCCTTCTGATAATGTTATTGTAAATGTTTGTCATTCTTTTCGGTGTTGGGAATATGTTAAAAGAAAAGCAGTTGAGACAGGAGACTGGGATTTAGTGAAGAAAGTAGGCCCACCAAAGGGCTCAGATGCTGTTGATATGGATGTTGCTAATGGTAAAATGGCTTTTCCTGTGTTTAAAACAGTTCCTAATTCAGGACAAAATGATAGTTATGAGGTTTTTGCATGGAAGGTTGTGCATGATCTTCAGTCTAAAGTAGCTAAATTTGGTATTAATTCAGCTGAAGTAATGCAAATTATCAGTATTATTAATACAGATTTGCTGTCTCCTTATGATATTGTGCATTTGGCTGCAGTTTTGTTTCAACCAGCGCAGTATGGAATATTTCAAGACAATTGGAGGCAATTAGCTGAGCGAACAGCTTTAAATAATATGCAACTACCTCAGCAGGACCCTCGTCATGCTGTAGGAGTTGATATTTTGCTTGGTCAAGGGCTTTTTTCTAATCCAGATTTACAGGCATGATGGGATCCCCTGGTTTGAACACAGGCTCAACAATTAGGTATGAGTCCTATCACTAAAACAATGGAAATGGCAGCTCCAAAACCAAGAAATGTCACTATAAGACAAGGCCTTAAAGAGCCTTTTCTGCAATTTGTGGAAAAAATTGCTGCAGCAATTGAAAAACAGGTAAAGGATGAAAATTCAAGGCCCCTTTCTCTCTGGGAGCAGCTTATAACAAATGAAGGAGAGATTTTTGTTTACAGGGACAGCCTGTAGAAACAGCATCATAAAAAGCCCCGGAAGACCAGGAAGGAAAGGATCCAGTGCCTGAGTGTCTTGGGTTGAAAGACAGGTGTCTGCCAAGGCAGGGAGGAAACTCCCTTAGAATGGAAAATATGACCCCTTTCCCTCTAAATTTGTGCAACTTCGAAATGATGGGGCTTACAGGCAAAGACAGGAGAAGAGTAATAGCAGTTCCTTACTAGCATGTGTGTGTATAACGTGGCAAACCAACCCCCAGCCCGGCAGCACCGACGAGCAGACGCAGAGCCCCAGGGCCGGCCTTGTCCCGGCTGCAGGCACCTTCCCCTGCGGTGCAGTTCCGGGCACAGCCAGCAGGGGCGCTGCTGGCTCCCGGCCGGGCAGGGCGGGGCGATGATTCCCCCGGGGCTGCAGGGGGCGCTGTGGCGCGAGCTCGGCCGCCTCTCTGCGCACGGCAATGGCGGCCGGGCTGGCGGAAGGGATGCACAAGGGGCTGCCTTTGGAACCCTCAGGGACAGCCAGGCCCGCTGCACCTCCGGCTGGGGAAATGGACTGCAGCAGGAACCTTGGCAGCAGCGAGCCATGGTAGGAGAAGCAGTGGCAGGACAAAAGTTCTATCGTGGCAGAGAATCCTCTAGGCAGTGACCGCAGACCGGCTGTCCGTCCTCTGATGCTGAGAGAGTGAGAGGAGCAGAGCCTAGCCCCTCACCCCCTGGTCTAAATCTTGTGATATCCCTGCCCTTCCCAAGAGCAAACCCCTACAGTAAGACAGGAGCTAGCTGTACCCTTCCACCGCCTCCTCCTCCTCCTCCCAGCCATATATTTTGCTCTCTTAAGTATCAGTCTCTTAGCAACAAATGGGAGAAAATTCCTAAGAGAAATAAGAAAAAAAAAAGGGGAAATCTTGACCTCCAACACTAAGACAAATGGCAGTAATGGAGAAACATTTTGCAAAGGGATGGACAGCACAATGACCCTGACAAGGTCAGGTGCACAGTGCAAATGGGCTGGAGCCTTACACTGCATGGGCCATCGGAATACTCCAGCTTCATGGGAACAATGCATTTAGTGGACAACCAAGAGACAGTGAGTTCTGTAGCAAGCAAGCTGAGGAATGATGAGACCTTCATCCATGGCCTGATACACACTCATGTCTCTGCTGTGATTGAATTTCAAGGATGAACAGGAAAAATTCAGAGAGAAGATGAGAAAGGAGATAAGCAAGGATAGTTCCCATGTGACATTGGTGCAAACTTCTGAGAAACAACTGCTCTCTTTAAATATTTAAAAAAGGTTTATTAAACCTTGACAAAATACAACAAAAGGACTACATAAGGGAAAATTTGCAGCGCTGGGGATTCCCCTCGTGCACACCACACGGCAGGTTCATCTTCAAGGTGGATGCTCAGTCTTTTATACCCCTGGGGGTTGCATCAGCCAGCCCTGGCCCCTCTCAAGGTCTGTCAGTCAGCTCTTCTTTGCCATTTATCAGTGGAGACTGCTTTCTTGTAACTGGATTGGAGATCAGGTGTTGCCATGCCTCACCCCCTAAGCACCAAGCTTTTCCATTCCCAACTGCCCCATGCAAGGGGCACATGTGCAGCCTTCTTTGTACCTGTCCTAGACAACCCCAGCTGTCTGATGGTAACACTACAGGAGGGGGAAAAGGGAGCTATGGGGAGAACAGAGGACATCTAAACTACAAGAACATAACTATACATCATTAAAGCTTTTCTTAATATTTAAGCAATCGTTATCCCTGAACTGCCTGAGCCAATCATCTCATTATCCATCTATAACAAAACCAGAGGCCTCAGTGTCAGTGCCCAACATCCCCAGCTAGGGATAGGGAGTACACCACATGAGTTGACCTGTGACTCTTCCTGTATGGCCAGGTAGAGGCCAGGGAAAATTGGGTCTTTTGGGCTGTGTGACAGCCATAGATATACAAAGCTTTTGTTCATATTGATGCACAGTGTACTCCAGTCCCATTGGGACATGTGGGGGCAGAACCCATTTCTGTTGCTGGGGTGATGGGGGATTGCAGTGAAGCGATACGCAGAATAAATAGACTCCAGACCCTGATGTAATTATGAAGTGGGTTTGTATTGTCAGCGCCTGGCACAAGCACAATAGCTCTTGTGAAAACTGGTGCCCTGAGCTCTAGTCTGAGCCACATCTTTATTTACAAAGGTGTTCCATATACATTACATTGCACAACCTTGCCATGCATATCCAACCCCTGGCCCAGCCTCTCCTCGCCTCACATGGTAATTAGATCCACACTCTTCTGAGCATGCGTTGTTCATGGTGGTGGTTGCACGGGGGTCTTTTGGTGGTCTCTGAGGCTGAAGGCTGTGGTCTTCTTCATGACTGAACTTTTCCACTTTTGTCCTTTGTGCGTGTATTTTGATCCCTTGGTGCTTATCTGAGTACATCTGTTGATTTTGATCAGCTTGGAGACAGAGGAGCCCCTTTATTTAGGTGTCTTGCACTCTTCAGTCTTCTCCTGGTATTGTTCTTTATCACAAGAAGTTTCAGAAATTTTCCTTTTCCTATGCCCTCTGTACCATGGCAGAGGTTTCTTAAGTAAAAGGTTAAAATTCAATGCACAAATCTGCAAGCTAAAACTTAAATGCTTAACTCATGTTGCTAATTTAAGCAACCCCCAAAACCTCCATTTCAGCAGCAGTTCACCCTGCTGGAAGCTGAGGTGAGTTAGACTGGGAAAGAGTGGAAGAAACATCCTATGTGACTGACCCAGAGGCTCCGTCTATTCTGGGCATAGATTTCCTCTGGAGTGGTTATTTCAAAGACACAAACGGACTCAGGTGGGCTTTTGGAACAGTTGCTGTGGAGGCAGAGGGTGTTAGGCAAATGAAAGTTCTTGCTTGGGATGTCTGAAAATCCTTCTGCTGTTGGACTCTTGAAGGCAGAAGAGTAACAAGGAGCAATTGCCACCTCAGAGGTGTGTCACCCACCATATCAGACAAATTGAGATGGCATGATCCACATCCACAAAATGATCCGAGAGCTGGAGAGCCAAGGGGTGGTCAGCAAGGCCCACTCACCCTTCAACAGCCCCACTTGGCCTGTGAATGAGTCTGATGGAGAATGGAGATTGACTGTGGACAACTGTGCCTTGAGTGAAGTGACTCCACCACTGAGCACTGCTGGGCCGGCCATGCTGGAGCCCCAGTGCGAGCTGGAGGCCAAGGCAGCAAAGTGGTGTGCCACTACTGACCTTGCCAATGCATTTTTCTCCATTCCTCTGGCAGCTGAAGGCAGGCCTCAGTTTGCCTTCTCCTGGAGGGTTGTGCAGTACACCTGGAACCATCTGGCCCAAGGGTAGAAACACAGCCCCACCATCTTCCATGGACTGATCCAGGCTGCACTGGAAAAGGGTGAAGCTCCAGAACATCTGCAGTCCATTGGGGACATCATTGTGTGGGGGAACTCAAAAATGGAAGTATTTGAGCAAGGAGAAAGAATCCTCCAGATTCTGCTGGAAGCCAGCTTCCCCATTAAAAAGAGCAAAGTCAAGAGACCTGTCCAAGAGGTCCAGGTCCTGGGAGTGAAGTGGCAGTACAGACAATGCCAGATACCCCTGAGGTAATCAACAAGATCACAGCAATATCTCCACTGACCAACACGAAGAAAACTCTGACTCATGGATGGTAGACATTGCTCTGTGGAGGCCTTTCCTGGCTGGAAAGGTGGGAAAAGGCCAGTTGGCAGCATAGGGGAAAAGCAATCTGGGCTGCAGAAGAATTGCAAGACACTGCCACTTGGGTAGAGAAGCTACCTTTGAAAGTCAGTCATGTGTGTGCTCACATACCCAAGAGTTGAGCTAATAAGGAGCACGGAAAGAATGAAGAGGTGGATCAGGCTGCAAAAATCAAGGTTTTTCAGATAGGTTTGGATTGGCAACACAAGGGACAGTTGTTCACAGCTCGATGGGCCTATGGTGCCTCACGCCATCAGGGCAGAGATGCCAACTCCAGGTGGGCACGAGAGCCAGGGCTGGATGTAACCATGGGCAGCATCTCCCAGGTTATCCATGACTGTGAGACGGGAGCTGCCATCAAGCAAGCTGAGTGGGTGAAGCCCCTGTGGTATGGGGGCCACGGTTCCAACAGAAGTATGGCCAGGCCTGGCAGATTGACTACATCAGGCTGCCTCAAACCCGCCAAGGCAAGTGCTACATGCTCCCAATGGCAGAAGCCAGCACTGGATGGTTGGAGACCTACCCTGTGCCTCATGGCACTGCCCAGAACACCATGCTGGGCCTTGAAAAGCAGCTCCTTTGGAGGCATGGCACCTGTGAGAGAACTGAGTCCAACAAAGGGACTCATCTCAAGGACAGCCTTATCAACACCTGGGCTGGAGAGCCTGGCATTCAGTGGATGTATCACATTCCCGACCCTGCACCAGCAGCCAGGAAAGCTCAGCAGTGCAATGAACTCTTCAAAAACACATTGAAGGCAATGGGGGGATGGGACCCTCAAGCAGTGGGAGCTGCATTCAGCAAAGGCTACATGGTTAGTTAATAGCAGAGATTCCACCAACCAAGCTGGCCCTGCCCAATGCACAGCAGGTGGAGACAAAGTTCTGGTGGTGCACATGAGAGGGGTGCTAGGAAAGACTGTTGGGATTAATTCTGCCTCGAGCAAAGACAAATGCACGTGTGGGGTTGTCTTTGCTCAGGGACTGGATTGGACTTGGTGGGTGATGCAGAAAGATGGATAGACACAATGGATATCTCCAGGGGACCTTGTTTTTGGGGTGAATTGCACAAAACACTGTGCCGTTATCCATATCTGCATGTATGTATCTATGTATGTATATAAAAGGATAATATATGGATGTATATAATTTAAAAGTCAAAGTTTGATGTAACATGTTGGTATGGGAAAATTCAGGGTGAAAAATGTTGTGTGTTTGGGGTGATTTTTTGCTGAATTTTCTCTGATATGTTACGTGAAAAGGGGGATGTGGCGAGGAGAGAGCAGTTGATGCCTGTGGGGAATGAATTGCCTGTGGGGCAAGTGAGATGCAAAAGAACTGGCCAATGACTCTCCCATTCCACTGGAAACTTCCAGGCAGGGAGGGCAGGGTTGGGCACTGGCTCGCCGAGGGAAGAACCAGCTGGCCATGCTAGGAGCAGGGAACTTTGGGCAGTTTTTGGTGCTTGATCCAGCACTGCTTCAGAATTCTCCTTGCCAGCCATAGGTGAGCCCATTGCTTGCTGTTTGCTGGTTGACGGAGACTTTTACACACTTGCCATCGCCAAGGAAGATTCTCACCATCTGCGTGGGTGCTTCTTGGGAAATGGGACCACCTCACCTGTGTTCTCTCTCTCTCTGGAGAGAGGGAGCCCCAGGGGCTGCTTGACTGGAACCAGAGCAGAGCTGCCATCGCCAGGATACTGCAAGGGCCAGGTGAGAAGCTGGGAAAAGCAGAGCCCCAGCTTCCCTGTGTCCCCGAGGCCGCTGTTAACCCCGGGGCTGGCTCAGGGCTCGCAGCCGTGGCCCCTGAGGCCGCCGGGGCCGACAGCGCCCCCTGGAGCCAGGGCAGAGTCACTGCAGCCCCTCTGCCCCGCCTCAGCTCGCAGCGCCCTCTGCCGGGTGTGCTCAGAACTACAGCAAAGGCAGAACTGCTCAACGGGTGGGAGGAGTCTGGCATTGCTTTGGGGGCGCTGCTGCTTGTTCTCTCCTCTTCACCTACATATACATATCTTTATATTCTAGTGAAGAACTGATATTTCTCTTCCCATATCTTTGCCTGGAGGCCCTGTAATTTCAAGTTATAATGATTTGGAGGGAGGGGGCTATCTGTGCATTCCAGGAAGATTCCCAGCTTCCTTGGAAGACATCTGTCTTTTCAACCAGGACAATCTGCTATCATTAATGGAGAAATTGACCTAGGAGGTAAAGGAACTCATAGATGTATGCAGCTTCAGCCCTTGCCTAGGAATTGTTCCTGATCTTCACAAAACTGGGTATGAAGAAGATTCTTGGAATGATCTCTACAGCTCAGCTTTTACCTTTCTCAGAGTGCTCCTTCCCACAGTATGTCACACCAGTCTGACACAGTTCCTGTGCAGGTGACATCCACTGCCACCTGGACCACTTTACCCACCACCAGTGAGAGGGTGCATGGACCATTCCATTTTCCCCACATAAGCTATTGAGCAGAAATGCCTGTTGTAAATCCTGCCAATTCTTTCTGAATTTATACATACAAGCAAAGGTGCCTTGTACAGACTCTACCTTCTTGGAACCCTGGTGATCAGTGGCACAGAGTCTAGCGGTGGACCCTGTAAAGACAATGCTGAGCCCAGTCCTTCCTGACACCTTTGTTAGTGAACAGGGTGAGGGGGCCAGGCTGTGCCCTCCCACACACCAGGAGCAGTGGCTGATCTGCCAGGGAGAAGTGCTGCCATGCAGAGGGACAGTTCAACAAGGGGGACAGTTCAATGACAAGTGCTGAGTCCTGTCCTTGGCAAGGAACAGCCACAGGCAGCGGTGACTGCTGGGGGCCACCCAGTTGGAAACCTGAAGTTTGGCAGGGTTCTGCTGGACACCAGGATGCCCATGGGGCAGCAATGTGCTCCTGCAGCAATGCAGAACAGCGTCCTGGGCTGCACTGGGAGCTGTGTCACAGCTGGCAGAGGGAGGGGATCCTTTCCCTCTGCTCCACAGCAGTGAGGCAGCCCTGGAGTGCCGGGCCCAGAGCTGGGCTGCCCAGGATGGGACACAGGGACAGACTGGACAGAGTCCAGCACAGGGCCATGAAGCTGATGGAGGGACTGCAGCGTCTCTGCCATGAGGAGAGGCTGAGAGAGCTGGCACTGCCCAGCCTGGAGCAGAGCAGGCTCAGGGCATCTCATCCCTGGGCATGAAAAGCCAGGGGGAGGCTGCAGAGGGGACAGGGCCAGGGACAGCCCGGGGGCCTCGGGCACAAAGTGACCCAGAGGAGGGGCCCTCCGAGCTCAGGAGACACTGCTGCACTGGGAGGGTGGCCGAGCACTGCCGCAGGTGCCCGGGGAGCTGGGGGAGTCTCCATCCCTGCAGAGACTCAAAAGCCACCTGGACACATCCTGGGCAGCCGGCTCTGGCTGGCCCTGATGGAGCAGGGGCTGGGCAAGGTGACCTCCAGAGGTGCCTCCAGCCTCCCCCAGCCTGAGATTCTGTCACTCTGAGAACAAACAGGCTGCAGCTTCCTAAGGACAAATGAAAAAGCTCCACACGTGGCACATTTCCCCTGCCTTCATCAAAGTGCTTCATGGCACATGTCTCCCTCCTGCAGATTCCTCCCTGGAGTGAGGATGTTCCTCAAGGTCACGCCTTGAGCCTGAGAGAAATGTTTGCTCGTGGTCATTGGTTTGGGTGAGTAGCATTAATCTTTAATTAAGACTTGATTTTGCTGGCTGGACTACAATTGCTTCAATGTTCCTTCAAATTATAATGCACTCTACTGGAAGTTAGAGGCCTCTGCACTGGGTAGTAAATAACCCTGATATAGATCTATTAGTTTATTAGTGATCAAAATAAACTCTTTATTTTTCTATAAATATATCCTTAATCCTATGGAACAGAGTTGTATAAAGGTTCAATTACACCTATACTATCCTTTAAACATAAACTACTGACTAAGTCTAAATCTATATCCAGCTGCAGCCTGGCTCCTCTCTGAGACGTTCAGGAAGCAAGGAGGTCCCTTCTGCAGCTTGTGTCTCCTGCCTGCTCCCTGCACAGCTCTCCAGGTGGTGCTGTCGCTCTTGGGCCAGCTGTGACTGCAGCAGGGACACCTGAAAGAGGCACAAGGCCCGCTCAGACAAGCCCACGCTGGCAGGAGCACCTGCAGCCCCACGGTACCGGCTCTCGGGGCACACACAGCCTCCAACTCCAGCCCTCACCAACACTCTGCCCTTGGGCAAGGGGAAAGGAACAGGCTCCCACACACAACAGAGCTCAGAGCATCAACAAGTCCAGCTCAAGGCTGCCAAACCCTTCCCACGTACATCCCCCAGCCACCACAGGTCTATTACAGACTTCCAATGGGATTTAGGAACCCAGCTCTGATTTCCAGAGAACACATTTGGGCGACTGACCCCCTTCTCCACAGGCTGTGCCTCAGCACCAGAGCTGCTGCTCCCCTGAGCTACTGGAGGACTCTTCTATCTCAGACTCACGGACAGGCAAGATAAAGTAGTCTGGAGGGAACACTCTCCTAAAAGTTCTGATTCTTCTCCTTTCAGGTTCCACCTGCACATTGGATGGGAGAGAGCGTCACAGAAAGTTGTCAGCAAACATGGAGCAAAAGCACCTCTGGACATGAAGGCATGGAGAGCCCTACTCTGAGACCCTGAACTGCACCAGACCACACTGGGGGCAAAAAGCTCTCGCTGGAGGCTGTGCAAGAGAGGCCAGTGTGTGTGTGCAGGGACACGGGGCCAGGGAGGGAGGCAGCACAGTGAAGGTGCCCTTGTGAAAGCCATGGGCTGCCACAAGAGAGAGAACAAACAAAGGGCTGGGCCACAGCAGGGACAGGGACAGGCAAGGGGACAAGCAGAGGTCTCCAAAGCACTGCCAGGCCTAAGGTGCCAAGTTCCAGACGAGCCTGAGGCTGTGCAGAGGCAGTCAAAGCCCAATTTACCTGCTCACCACATCTACTGGGCACAGTGGATAATTCAGGCCTCTCTCTATTCTCTTTCTCTGCTGATGCAAGTGATTTCTTGGATTCCAGACTGGTCCTTGAGCCACCTAACAGCTGATCCTCTAGTGCTCCAACAGCCTGCTGGGTGTTCAGAGAGGAGATGATTCCCATATTTCAGGCACCACAGAAGATGTCCCTCAGAAATCTCCATCTCAGGAAGTATCCTCAAAGCACCAGCAGTGCAGCTGCTGTTCAGCCCTCTCAGTACAAAACTCAGCTGAGTTTAGTTCATCACTCTGCTCATCAACTCCATTCCTTTGCACACAATTTGAACCCCTACGTGTTGCCTCCCCTTTTGTGGGCACAGGAGAAGCAGCTCCCCATGCCCAGCTTTTGGCCTGGAGATGATTTGATCATCAAGCTCCAGAGCTGGATCAGTCATTCTGGGTGTGCCAGGAAACAATCTGGCAGTCAATGGCCTCTGGCTGGAGCCAGACAGACAGACAAGGCTGCCTGCTGCAGCCCAGGCTGCTTTACCCAAGCAGGCCTGCACTGACAGGGATAGAGACCCACCTCTTCTTGGGAAACATCTCTGGAATAATTCAGGCTTGTGGCAGTGGACTGAAGGCCAATGCCAGTGCCTGCCTGGATAGAAGTCTTTCCCTTCAGAAAGGCCAAGCGTTTCTGCAGAACCTCTCTGGCAATTTTACACTTGTTCAGTGCAGCACTCAGAGTGCTCCCTCTTCCTTCCTTGAAAGCAGCAGCCCGATGCTTCAACTCTTCCTGCGTGGTTTCCTTTTCACTATCCAAGTGTTGAAATCTTTCCTGATGACTATGCATGTTGAGTGCATGCATTGCATTCTTCTTTTCCAGATCTCTCATCTGCTGCTGGTGCCATTCCCGTTCATGCTGCAAAACAGGGAGAAAAAGGGTCACTCATTCCCTCTCTCCCTTTGCTTTTCATACCAGATCTGGACTCCTGCTGCAGGGGCAGGCACAGGCTGCCCCTCTCTCTCTGCCCCTCGGGATGCTGCAGAGCTTTGCTGGGCCCCCCTTGATGCTGCATCTTTCCCAGCTCACTCAGCCCGTCCCAGCTTCCCTTCTGCCCTTCCCTGGCCTCCTGCAGCTCCACTCCAGTGCTCCTTTGGGCAGGAGCTGCCAGAACTGCAGCCAGGATTGCAAATGCACACTAAGCAGGATTCAGGCAGTGCCACGAGGATGTGCTCTCCATCATGGAGGAAGGGAAGAGCAAACAGCCCCAGCCTTTCATTCCCTGCCCTTGGGCTGACAGCAGTGGTTTCCCACCTCTCCTGTGTAGAGTTTCCATGGCTCCATCCCCAGAGCCCCACTGCCCTCTCTGGCAGCAGCAATGGCCACATCAGTCTGTCATTCTCTGCTGCCACTCAGGACGAGTTCTCCCCTTGCAGGCACACGTCCTGCTGGGGATCAGCACTTGCCTTTCCTCTCCTCTCTCCCCACTGGCGGCTCTCCGATGGCCAAGGCCAAACATCTTTCTATTAACAGCAAACTTGGGACTCTCTCCCTTCCTTCCAGATCCAGATATTTAGAAATCTGAACATGGGTTTCGACACCGGGAATTCCCCAAACTATGCAATGTCAATAGGGACACTGAAGACATGGAGAACTACAGCTTCTAGGGCAGAGAAGCCCAGCATGGAGGAAAATCAGCAGCCTCAGCATTAACTGGCTTTGCCCATGACTACATCTTCTCCTCCTCATTCAGAAGAATGCAATTAGAAAAGTTAAACTTTTTTTTGGAAAAAAGTTCTCCTTAGAAGTATGAACATGAAGTCCAAACATAGGTAGGAAATGGCACTTGGTGGCATCTGCCAATCTCACCAGCACATCCTTCCTTTCCCTCTCCAGGTTTTCCAATTTCCTCTGCAGAGATGCCACCTCCTGACGGAGAGCCACAGCCTCTTCCTGCCTTTCAGTGGCCACTTTCTCCAGAGCAGTTTCTCGAGAAATGTGCTTGGCTTCTTCCTTCCACCAATCTGCAGCAGGAAAAGGGAAAGGAGGAGAAGGGGACGAGCAAAAGAAAGGCAAACTGATGTGCATCCTGCAGAGTCAACAGCACTGTCTTCTCTACCTGACTGTGTTTGTCAGGCCCTAAGCCCACAAAGGCTCCAAAGCTGACAGAAATGAAAGAAACTTCCCGATACAGAAAAAGGCAGGAATGAAAGGGGCTAGGTTCTGAGGGACAGGAAAGTGTGTTTGCCCCTTGTGTTTGTGCACAGTGAGCAAGCCAAGAGACAAAGGAGAGGGATGCCTGTGCAGCCCTGATCCAGAGAGGGCAATCGCCTGGAGAATCTGGCAGGGCCTGGAGTTTGGGGGGAATGGAGCTGAGGCATCCAGCTACAGCTCCTCAGCTGGTGAGACAGCATGGGGCAGTCAGTGGGAGAGGAGAAGCTGTACCTTGCTCAATTTCCTCCAACTCCTTCTGCAGCTCCAGGTTGCGGGCTCTGAGGTTGTCTCTCTGAGCTTTTGTCTTCCTCAGCTCCTGCTCCACAGCCTCATACTCTATGGCCAAGGCATGAGCTTTGTCATCAGATCTCTGGAGCTTCACACGCAGCTCAGACACCTCAGCCTCCAGCACGTGCACTGTGTCCCTCAAAGAGCGTTCTCCTGCTTGGGACTCCTGCAGCTCCTTCAGCAGCTGCTTCAGCCGAGTTGCCTGGGAAGCCTCCATCTGCAGCACTGCGTCCTGCAGGGCCTGGATCTGAAAGATGGATGCACAGAGCCTCAGGGACAGGGCAGCTCCTGAGGCAGCAGGGTGGGCCGCAGGAAGAGCAACAAAGGAGAAATTATTTCAGGCCAAAAACATGCCAAACCCAGAAGGCACAGAAGGAAGGATTGCAATGGAGACAAATGGAGAGAAAACAGGGAAAGGGAGGCAATGGGCATCCTTGGGCTGCAGCTCTGAACAGCGGCTGAACTGGCTGTGCTGGAAGTGTCCTGCCCAGGCTGCCACAGCCACCTCTGTGTCCCCACATTGCTCAGAGCCTGGCACAGGCACCAACTCTGTCTGGGACAACACTGCTAACAGAGGGACAGAGAAGCTCCAGAGGAGTCTGCTGCTGCTTCTCCTCCCACATTTCCTGCTGGGACCCGGGAGAGGATGGGGGAAAACTTCTGCAGCAGACACCAGATCCAGCCTGAGGCTCAGGGTGCAGCAGCAGCCCCGGGCAGAACACGGCACCTGTGGATGCTGCTGGGAGGGAATAGAGGTTGGGGCCTCCAAGGCAAAGGTGCTGTTGTGTGTCCCTGGAGAAGAGGATGCCACTGCACAGCTCACCTGTTTGTTGAGCTCCCGCAGTTGTCCAGCGCGGTTTGAAGAGAGCTGTTCGGCCGTCTGAAGAGCAGATTTACACTGAGACACCTGATTGTTCAGTGTCAGGTTCTGTTCTTCCAGTGTCTTGAGGCACACATTCTTTTCCTCCAGAGACAGAATCAGCCTGGAAGGGAAGCAAGCCACTCATTACTAAATCATATCACATTTTATCAACTCTTAGGACTTGCACCACCTCAGGGGGAAACTGCTCTGTCTGATGAGGTTTGTCTAAACAACTTGTCTCTTTGTTCCCCCTGCAGTCCCAGCCCAGAATGTGCCTGCTCTGCTTTTGTCCCTGAAAGAACAGCGAGTTCCTGCCTCCATACCCTACCCTCTTTTTCAGATGGGAATGTGAATACAAACCTAACAAAGTCTTGCAATGACGACATTAGAGGAGAGGAACAATTTCCTTCTCTCTAACCAGACTCTAAACCATGGAGACTTGGTCAGCATGGAAAAGACATTTCCTCCCCCATCTGACACATCCAGGTAGGAAGAGCAGCACCCTAGAGCCAGGGCATCTCTGGCAAGTTCCCTGACATTTACCAGCACCCATCCTACTTTCAGCTGGAGAAACAAAGGCCAAAGTGGCAACTGAGGCTTGGAGCATAACATGACGGAAGATGCAGAAGGCTCGAGCCAAGCAGGAGAACCCTGCCTTTCCTTTGTGTTCTTCTTGGAGGAAGAATCCTGTGGCACTGAAGCCTGGCAGGACTTGATCAACAACAAGAGCCCCCCATACCTTGGTCCTGTTTCTTGCATTATTTGCGCAGTCAGAAATGCCTGTGACTGTACAGGGTGGCAGGGACCCTGCTTGACCCCCTGCAGGCACCGGGGGACATTTGATGAGGAACGATGCAACAGAGACATTCTTGTTTCTGGGCTGCCTCCAAGGCCAATGTGGCCTAGAGCAGCAATCAGGGCCTTAAGATGGTTCTGCCCAGAAAAAGCATCAGATGCCAGGCTGGTCCAGACCCCAAAGGCTTCAAGTTACAGGACTCAAGGTAGAGCTGATGGATGGATCCAGCTCCTTACAGTGCAGCTGGGGGAGTGTATCACACCCACCTAAAAACACAATATGCCCTACAGGGAAAGGTCTACCCCCGAAGCCTTTGTTTTCAGAACAACTTTATCTGAAAGCCTGAAAGTAAAGAATGTGGAATACAACATCTCAAAAATAGAAGTGTCTGCATGATAAGTGGAGAGTTCAAACTCTGCCACTTTGGAAATGCTGCCAGAGCCCCTGGCAGGTGCAAGGATGGCAAAGAGGGAATCCATTCAGCACAATGCAGAGCGCCACAGGCTTTCATTTACCTGGCTTTTTCCCTCTCTAGGGCACTGACAGAAGCCTGCAATTCTGAATTTTTCTGTGCCACTTCTTCCCATTGACTCCTTTCCCTCTCCAAGTACTCCTGATGCATTTGCAGCTCCTTGTTCTGATGTTCTGCCTCCTCCAGCATCTTCTGCATCTGCTCAACCTCCAACAGCTTCTGCCTGGACTCTTCCTGGGCCTCCCTCACATCTTGCTGGGCTCTCTGTGCAGTCCTTTCCTGGCACTCTCGGGAGGCTGCCAGCTGAGATGTCAACTCTCCCACCTCCAATCAAACAGAACAAAGCAGTCAGAGGCTACAGCCACAGCTACAGTCACAGTCAGCCACAGCACAGGCTGTGAGCAAAGGTAAAGGACAACTTCCCACTCCTCCCTGTCCTGAGAGCACCAGATTCACAAAGGATATGGACAAATTGTTTCAGTCTCTAAGTGGCCCACCACCAAGGGCACCTGAGAAAGCACCTGCCAAAGCAAGGCTAGCAAGAAGAGGCCAGCAGGAATCCATGCTGCTGCTTGCTGGCCAGCAGCACAGAGGACTAGCCCAGCTGTCCAGAGCAGCAGCTGACATTCAGCAGAGCACTGAGTGTCCTTCAGAGCAGCTGCCATGGAGCCCCCAGAACATGAGACAGCCCCAGGGCTCAGCCCAGCAGCTGCTGCTCTACCATGCAAAAGCAAGAAGGCCACAGACCCCTCGCTGCATGACTGCAGTGCCACTGCTCTCTCACTCACCTGCTTTTGTAGAGCCTCCCTCTGCTCAAGGAGGAGATTCATTTCCTCTTTGAGGCCTTGTAGCTCTTCCTCATGCCTTCTCTGAGCTGCCTGGGCTTCACTGTGAGCTTCCTTCAGCTCAGCTTGCAGATTTGCCTTCATGGTCTGGCAACACAATGCAGAGTCACTTCCTGGGACCTGTCCTCAGGCTCAGCTTTTTCCACTTGTTGCCTCAAAATCCCATTCCCTCGGCTGCTTCTTTTGGCTTTTGTACCCAGCTCTGCTTCCACTGCAAGCCTTCCTTCCTGGGGCTGAGCTCTGGAGCTTACCAGGCTCTGTGCTCCCAGGGCCTGAAGCAGCCCTTGCTTCCTCAGTCCCAGGAGCTGCCTTTTGTGCCCTTGTCACTGCCCTGCCCTCTGTTGCCTGCCTACTCACACTTACCTGCCCCTTCTCTTGCTGCTCTGTCACCTCCTGCCTGAGCTGCTGGACCTGCTGGCGGGCTCGGCTGAGCTCTCCCTCAGTTTGGAGCAGTGCCTCTGATAAAGCACTCTTCTCCTTCTGCTCTTCCAGCAGGACCTGCACAGGAGGAAAGAGCAGAGGGCTTCACACTCCTCCTGCAACATCCCCGTGGCAAGGGCCAAAGGCTGATGGGCTCCCGTGCTCTCAGAGCACTTGGCTGCTGCTGCCCTGGGCCACTGCCTGCCCTGGGGGAGACACAGCTTCCCAGGAAGTGACTTAAAACCCAGCCCAGAAGACATCTCTGCATTGCTGTTCAGAAATACTCCAGGCAAGCCTTTAAAAAGATTTTTCTCTTGTCAGCATTCTTGCTGCACCCTCCCCATGCCCACAAAAGAAAAGTCCTACAAACTCACCTTGGCCATGAACATCTACCAGTACACACCAAAAGGGGAGCAGAAGGAGAACAGTGAAGATACCCTGAGGTACATCTTTGAACAACAGAGCACAAGAGCAGCACAAAACTCTCAGCTGACAGCTGATGTTTCTGCCTGGCTTCCTATGAGAGGGCTCATTCCTGGTGCCAAAGACAGCCCCGTTCAGCTTTCACCTCCCCTAATTCAGTGCAGAAGACACGGAGGGCATGCTCCACACAGCCCCATATCCTGCCATCTCCCACAGCTCCAGCCTTGCAAAAAATCACACCAGTTCTCCTCTCACAATCATTACCTCTTGCTTGGCATTTTCAAATCTCCATAGTTGTTCTTGTTGAGCCAGCAGGGTGGCAACTTTCTGCCTCATCTCAGACAGCACCTTCTTGTGCTCCTGCTCTCTCTCTGCCTTCTCTTTTTCCCATTGCTCCAGTGTCTCCTGCATCTCTGCACGGTGCCTTTCACGCTCACTTGCCTGAGGAGGGGAGGAAAACTTTGCAAGATGAAGTCCCAGGCAAGCTTGTGGCTGAATGATGTGAAGCTCCATCCCTCCCACAACACCCAACTGGAAAGGACAACAGCACTGGCTTTCTGCACAGCAGAAACTGTGTCCTGTCAGGGAATTCAAAAGGAGGCTCAGCAGGTGCAGGAATCACAGACTTGTGGAACCTCTTCTGCTGGCAAAGACCTTCCCAAGCACTGAGTCCAAGCACTCAGAAGAGGAGGTGTCACCTTCCCCTCTCTGCTGCCCCAGTCACAAGGACTGAAGGACCAGGGACAAGGGGCCTGTTCCATTTGCTTCCAGCCCAAAGCTAATCCCTCTGTCCACCATGGAAGCACAGCAAGAAAGGAAACGAGTTCCCAAGGCTGCAGCCACCAGGACTGTTGGCATCTGCTCCATGTTGGCATCTGCTCCACGTTGGCATCTGCTCTGTGGCTGGTGGGACTCGGGGATGATCCTGGCCTGGGCTGCCACGCTTTTGGTGGGCCCTGCCCAACCTGCTCTGGAACTCCTCTTACACCCTCCCTGAAGCCATGGCTGCATTTACTGTCCCAGCACCATCCTGGGGCCCTTCACGCTCCTCCAAGTCTCAGCTGCTGGCTCTGCTGCCCAGCCCAGCAGCGGGAGGCCTCTGGCAGAGAATTGCTGCCCTTTCACACCCTCAGCCTCTGCTTGTGCTACACCAACCCACAGGGCTGGCTTGGACAATTCAGAAGCATATTGCCCCCTACCAGGTCTTGCAGGAGCTTCTTTATTTCCAGTTGCTGAGCAGTTCCCTGAAGCCTGAGGCTTTCCTGATGCTGCTGCTCTGCCTGCAGGAGCTGTTGAGCTGTGTCTTCCTGTTCCTGCCTCCTGAGAGCTCTCTCTGCTTCCAGCTCACCTTGCAGGCCCTTCACTTCTCCTGCAAACATGACCAACAGCAAGAGTCACCCTCTTTACTGACTTTACTGACCTCAGGCCCTTTCAGTGTCTCCATCCCCAGCACTCCTCAGAAGCTCTGTGGACAGAGACAGCTTTGCAGGGTGTTCAGCTTCTCTAGGCAGGGGCAGCACCACAAGAAAGCACACGAGGTTCTCACCTTCAATCACGTCCTTGGCCTGTGTGACTGAGAGCACTTGAGCCTCCAGATGGTTCCTGGTCATCTCCAGCTGTGATATCTGCTGCTGAGCAGCACACAGCCTGGATTGCAGGCTCTCCTTTGCTGACCTACAAGTTGCAAATATGGACAGACATGAGTTGCTTGCTCCAGACACCCACGGCCGCTTATTCCAGGGCGACGTGGCTCAAGATCCCCACGCCTGAGGATGGAAAATGGGTCACCTGGAAACTCATCCAGAGAAGGCACATCTGGGCCATTTCCAGAGCAGAGCAGGGCCTCTGAGGGACTGCCCAGGCCTTCCTTATGGCCTGGCCTAGCACAGACTGCCCAGCCCAACTTGGCCTCAACAGCCAAACCTTCACTTGCTGTTCCTGACCTATGACTCTGGGTAGCTGTGCCCAAACAGGCTGGAGCAACAAGCAAAAGCCCAGCCCCTGCTCACAGCCCTTCTCTCATCAGCACTTCCAAGTTGCTCTGTGAGGGGACAGAACAGACTCTTGTCCTGGCTGACTCCTGACTTTTTCATGCTCTTGATGATGGACAGAAAGGTACATCATCTTCCAGACACCCAGTATTTAACGAGGCTTCAGAAGTACTTTGCAGATCCAGTAAAATCTCATGGTCATGGCAGCACTTGTAAATAATCAGAACTGGTTTTTGTCCAAATTACAACTACCTGAATGCAGAGACTGCAGTTTCAACTCTTGCAAGGTCCAGCAGTAGACTTGCTGCCTTTATTTGAGTGTTGCTGAACAAGCAGGCAGTAGCCAAAGATACTTGTCCTTCCTTACACAGTGAGAGGAACCATGCAAAGGGACCTTGGCATGTTTGGCAGCTGGGTGCCCATCAACAATCAGCAAGAATGCCCAGAGGCTGTTGAGCATTTCAAAGAGCTTTCCCTGCTGCTCTCTAACCAGCACTACATCCTGTCCCTCACGTCTCAAGAGTGTGCTTGGAAGCAGAAAGGCCTCAAGATTTTCAGCAGGAGCCTCTGGCTTCACCCTGAATGGCAGCGTGCTACTCCCAGTGTGCCAGGGTAAGAGCCTGGAATGCTGAAGATGAAGCTTCCTGGTCTGAAGATCAGGATCATGTCAAGCTACTTTGAAAGGAATGAGAGATATTCAAAGCCCAGAATGAGGAACCAAACCCAAGAGAAACTTGAGGTTTCAGTCTGCATCTGCATGGTTGAATTACTCCTCAGTTCATGGCTGGCTGGATTGCTTTTGACATCCCACAGCAATGTGCTCGGCGGCACAAACAGGAGCCCAAGGCTCACGAGAGCTTTGCTGGCTTTCAGTGTCAGAAAAATAACCTTCACATTGTGGCTTTTTTTTTTTCCTTGAGGCTTCCATAATCTGTATACGGAATGTAAAACCATCTGAAAAGGCTCAGCTCTCTGCCTTTACCTGGTCTCTGCCAGCTGCCTGGAAAGGTCTTCTCGGAGCCACTCGGTGGCTGCCAGTCGGCCCTCAAGGTCAGCCTTCTGGGCCAGCAGCTCCTCCTCTCTGCCCACCTGGGCCCCTTCATGCCCTTGGCCAGAGGATTCCTGGCTCAGCTGCTCCAGACACTGGCTCAATGACTCTTCCTCCTGAGAAACCTGCAAGTGGGACAAGGTACAGCTGGAGCCCTTCCTGGGGAGCCCTGTGCAGAGCCAGCCAGTGCCACCTGACAGGCAGCCAGAGGACAAGGAGCACCTGTGCTCTGGCCTCAAAGTTTCACAGCATCTGCCCCATGCAGCTCTGATAGCCTGGCCAGCCAGAAGCCTCTGGCACTGTTACCTTGGGAGTGCTGTGTCAGGCCCTGCTGCCTTGTCTGGGACCAGAGAGCTCCTTCCCAACAAACATCCCTATTCCTAACTCAGTGTTGTCACACAAAAACACTGCATCTTCCAGAACTGCCAATACAATTTACTCTAAACACCAGCACTGCTGGACGTTTTCAACCATTACTCCAAAACTCAGCCGGCTTTAATCCATCACTCTGCTCACCTGCTCCATTCCTTCCCGCACCAATTCCAAACCCTCATGTTTCCCCTTTTGTGGGCACAGGAGAAGCAGCTCCCCATGCCCAGCTTTTGGCCTGGAGATGATTTGACCATCAAGCTCCAGAGCTGGATCAGTCATTCTGGGTGTGCCAGGAAACAATCTGGCAGTCAATGGCCTCTGGCTGGAGCCAGACAGACAGACAAGGCTGCCTGCTGCTGCCCAGGCTGCTTTACCCAAGCAGGCCTGCACTGACAGGGATAGAGACCCACCTCTTCTTGGGAAACATCACAGGAATAATTCAGGGACACTGGAGTGGACTGAAGGTCAATGCCAGTGCCTGCCTGGATAGAAGTCTTTCCCTTCAGGATGTCCAAGTGTTGCTTCAGAACCCCTTTGGCAAGTTCACTCTTGTTCAGTGTAGCACTCAGTACTTGATTGTTGTCCCTCAATTTCTTCAAAGCAGCACCCCTATGCTCCAACTCTTCCTGCAAGTCTTCCCTATCCACTTCCAAGTCTTGATTATTTCCTTTATGATTTCTCATCTCAGTAGCATGAATTTCATTCTTCTTTTCCAGATCTCTCATCTGCTGCTGGTGCCATTCCCGTTCATGTTACAAAACAGGGAGAAAAAGGGTCACTCATTCCCTCTCTCCCTTTGCTTTTCATACCAGATCTGGACTCCTGCTGCAGGGGCAGGCACAGGCTGCCCCTCTCTCTCTGCCCCTCGGGATGCTGCAGAGCTTTGCTGGGCCCCCCTTGATGCTGCATCTTTCCCAGCTCGCTCAGCCCGTCCCAGCTTCCCTTCTGCCCTTCCCTGGCCTCCTGCAGCTCCACTCCAGTGCTCCTTTGGGCAGGAGCTGCCAGAACTGCAGCCAGGATTGCAAGTGCACACTAAGCAGGATTCAGGCAGTGCCACGAGGATGTGCTCTCCATCATGGAGGAAGGGAAGAGCAAACAGCCCCAGCCTTTCATTCCCTGCCCTTGGGCTGACAGCAGTGGTTTCCCACCTCTCCTGTGTAGAGTTTCCATGGCTCCATCCCCCAGAGCCCCACTTCCCTCTCTGGCAGCAGCAATGGCCACATCAGTCTGTCATTCTCTGCTGCCACTCAGGACAAGTTCTCCCCTTGCAGGCACACGTCCTGCTGGGGATCAGCTCTTGCCTTTCCTCTCCTCTCTCCCCACTGGCTGCTCTCCGATGGCCAAGGCCAAACATCTTTCTATTAACAGCAAACTTGGGACTCTCTCCCTTCCTTCCAGATCCAGATATTTAGAAATCTGAACATGGGTTTCGACACCAGGAATTCCCCAAACTATGCAATATCAATAGGGACACTGAGGACATGGAGAACTACAGCTTCTAGGGCAGAGAAGCCCAGCATGGAGGAAAATCAGCAGCCTCAGCATTAACTGGCTTTGCCCATGACTAAAACATCTTCTCCTCCTTATTCAGCTGCAGGAGTTCAGGAAAGGGCAGAAGGGAAAGCAATTGGAAAACTTAAACTGGAAAAAGGTTCTCCTTAGAAGTATGAACATGAAGTCCAAACATAGGTAGGAAATGGCACTTTGTGGCATCTGCCAATCTCACCAGCACATCTTTCCTTTTCTTCTCCACGTCCACCAATTTCCTCTGCAGAGTGTGACCAAGAGTCACATCATCTTCCTTTAGGCCAGTGGTGTCTTTCTTCTGGGAACTTTCAAGAGAGATTTTCTGGTGTTCTGCCCTCAACATTGCTAGAGGAGGGAAGAGGAAGGAGGAGGGGAAAAGTCAAGTTAAACTGATGTGCATCCTGCAGCAACAACAGCACTGTCTTCTCTACCTGCTTGTGTTTGCCAGGCCCTAAGCCCACAAAGGCTCCAAACTGACAGAAATGAAGGAAAATTCCAGGCAGAGAAAAGGGCGGGAATCAAAGGGTCAAGGTTCAGAGGAACAGGAACCTGTGTTTGCTCTTGGCCTTGTGCAGAGTGAGCAATTCAAGAGAGACAAAGGAGAGGGATGCCTGTGCAGGCCTGCTGCAGAGAGGCCAATAGCCTGGAGGCTCTGGCAGGGCCTGGAGTTTGGGGGAATGGAGCTGAGGCATCCAGCTACAGCTCCTTAGCACAGACACGGCACCTGAGAGGCACCAGCTGTGCACGGGATCAGCCCTAGCACAGCCAGATGGATCTACCAGCTACAGCATGTTTCTCAGAAGAATGCTTCCACTGCCACTTGGATGGAGAAATCTCCTGCTGGTTTTCTCCTTAGCCATCTCTGGGCACTTTCCTTTGCGAGGCATAAGTGAGACCCCCATGGGTGAGACAGCATGGGACAGTGGGTGGGAGAAGAGAAGCTTTACCTTGCTCACTTTGCTCCAGCTCTTTCAGTAGCTCCCTATTGCGAGCCCTGAGATTGTCTCTCTGAGCCTGTCTCTTCCTCAGCTCCAGCTCCATGGCCTTATATTGTGTGGCAATGTCCACTGATATTTCCTGAGAGCTCTGGAGCCTCACATACACCTCAGACTCCTCAGTTTCCAGCTGCTTCTGTCGAGTTTCCAAGAAAGCTGCCTTCTCCTTCACAGCCTCCAGCAGGGCCCAGGCCTGGAAAATGGATGCACAGGGCCTCAGGGACATGGTTCTTCTGAGGCCGCAGAGTGGAAAGAGGGAGAGCAACAAAGGAGAAATGACTTCAAGCCAAAACCAGAAGGCACAGAAGCAAGAATTGCAATGGAGACAAATGGAGAGAAAACAGGGAAAGGGAGGCAATGGGCATCCTTGGGCTGCAGCTCTGAACAGCGGCTGGACTGGCTGTGCTGGAAGTGCCCTGCCCAGGCTGCCACAGCCACCTCTGTGTCCCCACATTGCTCAGAGCCTGGCACAGGCACCAACTCTGTCTGGGACAACACTGCTAACAGAGGGACAGAGAAGCTCCAGAGGAGTCTGCTGCTGCTTCGCCTCCCACATTTCCTGCTGGGACCCGGGAGAGGATGGGGGAAAACTTCTGCAGCAGACACCAGATCCAGCCTCAGGCTCAGGGTGCAGCAGCAGCCCCGGGCAGAACACGGCAGCTGTGGATGCTGCTGGGAGGGGAGAGCCTGATTTAAGCATGGCTTAAAGAAAGAGGCCATGAAGGTATTCACCTGAGGGAAATATAGAAGCCTGCTGTAAAGCAGCCTTTCCCAGGCTTGATCCTGTAAATAATTAAGGTTCTCAGCCAGCTTTCATATAAACAAGATTCTCAGACCGTTCTGTCCATGGCTACTACTGGGAACAGACGGCCAGTCTGGGAATAGATATGAAGGTTTTGAGAACCTTTCATATAATGGTGGGAACACTAATCTTGGTTTCAGTAAACTAACTTCAGGTATTGTAAACAAAAGGAGGAGCTGAAGTTTTCTCTACAACCTATCAGGAGCTCAGATTTTTCAATATGCATGAAGTGAATTACCACTGTTATAAAAAGTGCCTAATTGATGAATAAAGTGGAGTCGATGCTGAAAAATGAAAGTTGGGTCTTCTCCCTCCATCTTCAATAGCTGGGAGGGGATAGAGGTTGGGGCCTCCAAGGCAAAGGTGCTGTTGTGTGTCCCTGGAGAAGAGGATGCCACTGCACAGCTTACCTGTGTGTTGAGCCCCAGCAGTTCTCTTCTATGCTCAGAATAGAGCTGTTCTGTCTCCTGAAGGGCAGATTGATACTGAGACACCTGATTTTTCAGCACCGAGTTCTGTTCTTCCAGTGTCCTAAGGCACATATTCTTTTCTTCAAGAGACAGAATCAGCCTAGAAGGGAAGCAAGCCACTCATTACTAAATCATATCACATTTTATCAACTCTTAGGACTTGCACCACCTCAGGGGGAAACTGCTCTGTCTGATGAGGTTTGTCTAAACAACTTGTCTCTTTGTTCCCCCTGCAGTCCCAGCCCAGAATGTGCCTGCTCTGCTTTTGTCCCTGAAAGAACAGCGAGTTCCTGCCTCCATACCCTACCCTCTTTTTCAGATGGGAATGTGAATACAAACCTAACAAAGTCTTGCAATGACGACATTAGAGGAGAGGAACAATTTCCTTGTCTCTAACCAGACTCTAAACCATGGAGACTTGGTCAGCATGGAAGAGACATTTCCTCCCCTATCTGACATATCCAAGTAGGAGGAGCAGCACCCTAGAGCCAGGGCATCTCTGGCAAGTTCCCTGACATTTACCAGCACCCATCCTACTTTCAGCTGGAGAAACAAAGGCCAAAGTGGCAACTGAGGCTTGGAGCATAACATGACGGAAGATGCAGAAGGCTCGAGCCAAGCAGGAGTGCCCTGCCTTTCCTTTGTCTCCTTGGAGGAAGAATCCTGTGGCACTGAAGCCTGACAGGACTTGATCAGCAACAGGAGCCCCCATACCTTGGCCCTGTTTCTTGCATTCTTTGCACAGTCAGAAATGCCTGTGACTGTGCAGGGTGGCAGGGACCCTGCTTGACCCCCTGCAGGCACCGGGGGACATTTGATGAGGAACGATGCAACAGAGACATTCTTGTTTCTGGGCTGCCTCCAAGGCCAATGTGGCCTAGAGCAGCAATCAGGGCCTTAAGATGGTTCTGCCCAGAAAAAGCACCAGATGCCAGGCTGATCCAGACTCCAAAGGCTTCAAGTTACAGGCCCCAAGGTGGAGCTGATGGATGGATCCAGCTCCTTACAGTGCAGCTGGGGCAGTGTCAACACACCCACCTAACAACACAATATCCCCTTGAGGGAAAGGGCTATCCCAAAAGCCTTTTTCTTCAGAAAAACTCTATCTGAAAGCTTAAAAGTAAAGAAAATGAAACTCAACACCCAGACAATTAGTTGTGTCTACATGGCGATTTCAGAATCTGCCACTTAGAAAATGCTGCCAGAGCCCCTGGCAGGTGCAAGGATGGCAAAGAGGGAATCCATTCAGCACAATGCAGAGCGCCACAGGCTTTCATTTACCTGGTTTTTTCCCTCTCTAGGGCACTGACAGAAGCCTGCAATTCTGAATTTTTCTGTGCCACTTCTTCCCATTGAATCCATTCCATTTCCAAGTACTCCAGATGCACTTGTAGTTCCTTGTTCTGATGTTCTGCCTCCTCCAGCATCTTCTGCATCTGCTCAACCTCCAACAGCTTCTGCCTGGACTCTTCCTGGGCCTCCCTCCCATCTTGCTGGGCTCTCTGCACAGTCCTTTTCTGGCACTCTCGGGAGGCTGCCAGCTGAGATGTCAACTCTCCCACCTCCAATCAAACAGAACAAAGCAGTCAGAGGCTACAGCCACAGCTACAGTCACAGTCAGCCACAGCACAGGCTGTGAGCAGAGGTAAAGGAGAACTTTCCTCTCCTCCCTGTCCTGAGAGCACCAGATACACAAAGGATATGGACAAATTGTTTCAGTCTCTAAGTGGCCCACCACCAAGGGCACTTGAGAAAGCACCTGCCAAAGCAAGGCTAGCAAGAAGAGGCCAGCAGGAATCCATGCTGCTGCTTGCTGGCCAGCAGCACAGAGGACTAGCCCAGCTGTCCAGAGCAGCAGCTGACATTCAGCAGAGCACTGAGTGTCCTTCAGAGCAGCTGCCATGGAGCCCCCTGAGCATGAGACAGCCCCAGGGCTCAGCCCAGCAGCTGCTGCTCTGCCATGGAAAAGCAAGAAGGCCACAGATCCCTCGCTGCATGACTGCAGTGCCACTGCTCTCTCACTCACCTGCTTTTGTAGAGCCTCCCTCTGCTCAAGGAGGAGATTCATTTCCTCTTTGAGGCCGTGTAGCTCTTCCTCGTGCCTCCTCTGCACTGCCTGGAGTTCTATGCGAGCTGCCTGCAGCTCCCCTTGCAGCTCTGCCTCCACACACTTCCTGGTGATCTCCAGCTGTGATATCTGCTGCTGAGCAGCACATAGCCTGGATTGCAGGCTCTCCTTTGCTGACCTACAAGTTGCAAATGTGGACAGACATGAGTTGCTTGCTCCAGACACCCACAGCCGCTTATTCCAGGGCGACGTGGCTCAAGATCCCCATGCCTGAGGATGGAAAATGGGTCACCTGGAAACTCATCCAGAGAAGGCACATCTGGGCCCTTTCCAGAGCAGAGCAGGGCCTCTGAGGGACTGCCCAGGCCTTCCTTATGGCCTGCCATAGCACAGACTGCCCAGCCCAACTTGGCCTCAACAGCCAAACCTTCACTTGCTGTTCCTGACCTATGACTCTGGGTAGCTGTGCCCAAACAGGCTGGAGCAACAAGCAAAAGCCCAGCCCCTGCTCACAGCCCTTCTCTCATCAGCACTTCCAAGCTGCTCTGCAGGGGGAGAGAGCAGACTTTTGTCCTGGCTGACTCCTGACTTTTCATGCTCTTGATAATGGACAGAAAGGTACATCATCTTCCAGACACCCAGTATTTAACGAGGCTTCAGAAGTACTTTGCAGATCCAGTAAAATCTCATGGTCATGGCAGCACTTGTAAAAAATCGGAACAGTCTTTTGTCTGAATACCAACTACCTGAATGCAGAGACTGCAGTTTCAACCCTTGCAAGGTCCAGCAGTAGATTTGCTGCCTTTATTTGAGTGTTGCTGAACAAGCAGGCAGTAGCCCAGAGGACTTTTCCTTCTTTACAGAGTAAGAGGGACCATGCAAAGGGACCTTGGCAGGTTTGGCAGCTGGGTGTCCATCAACAATCAGCAATAATGCCCAGAGGCTGTTGAGAATTCCAAAGAGCTTTCCCTGCTGCTCTCTAACCAGCTCTAGGTCCTGCCCTTATATGTCAAGAGTGTGCTTGGAAGCAGAAAGGCCTCAAGATGGTCAGCAGGAGCTTCTGGCTCCACCCTGAATAGCAGCGTGCTACTCCCAGCGTGCCAAGGTAAGAGCCTGGAATGCTGAAGATGAAGCTTCCTGGTCTGAAGATCAGGATCATGTCAAGCTACTTTGAAAGGAACGAGAGATATTCAAAGCCCAGAATGAGGAACCAAACCCAAGAGAAACTTGAGGTTTCACTCTGCATCTGCATGGTTGAATTACTCCTCAGTTCAGGGCTGGCTGGATTGCTTTTGACATCCCACAGCAATGTGCTCGGCGGCACAAACAGGAGCCCAAGGCTCACGAGAGCTTTGCTGGCTTTCAGTGCCAGAAAAATAACCTTCACATTGTGGCATTTTATTATTTTTGTCAAGACTTTTCCATATTGTGTCCATGGAATGTAAAAACATCTGAAGAGGCTCAGCTCCCTGCCTTTACCTGGTCTCTGCCAGCTGCCTGGCAAGGTCTTGTCGGAGCCCCTCGCTGGCTGCCAGTCGGCCCTCAAGGTCAGCCTTCTGGGCCAGCAGCTCCTCCTCTCTGCCCACCTGGGCCCCTTCATGCCCTTGGCCAGAGGATTCCTGGCTCAGCTGCTCCAGACACTGGCTCGATGACTCTTGCTCCTGGGAAACCTGCAAGTGGGACAAGGTACAGCTGGAGCCCTTCCTGGGGAGCCCTGTGCAGAGCCAGCCAGTGCCACCTGACAGGCAGCCAGAGGACAAGGAGCACCTGTGCTCTGGCCTCCAAGTTTCACAGCATCTGCCCCATGCAGCTCTGATAGCCTGGCCAGCCAGAAGCCTCTGGCACTGTTACCTTGGAAGTGTTGTGGCAGGCCCTGCTCCTTCCCAACAAACATCCCTACCTCAAACTCTGTGCTGTCTCTGAAAACCATTGCATCTTCCATAAGTGCCACTTGGCTACAAAATTGCTCTCTGGATATATTTCAGTGCTGGACATTTTCAGGAAGGTTGGGGAAAACAAATTTGCTTGCTGAATCAAGGGAAAATATACAGGATTTCTCTTTAAGAAATAAAAAAAAAAAAACACATCAAAGTGTCACCTCCTCCCATATTCCAAGGAACTCTCTGCAAGGAGAGGATGCTTGGCTGGGAAATGCCTCTTGTGCAGAGCAGACATTTAGGGACTGATGGATGTCTGTCTGATGTGGCCAAAACAAATCCTCTGCTGTGCATTTGCCAAACCTACCACATTCCCCAGAACTGAGACTGTCTCACAGAGACCATCTGAAACAAAGCCTTATCTTGCAGCTATCCTGTAACACCCAATGCAAACCTCCCCTGCCACAGCTTGGGGCTGTTTCCTCTTCTCCTGTCCCTTGTTCCCTGGGAGCAGAGCCTGACCCTCACCTGGCTGCAGCTTCCTGTCACAGTGAGTTGTAGAGAGCAAGAAGGTGCCCCCTGAGCCTCCTTTCATCCAGGCTGAGCCCCCCCAGCTCCCTCAGATGCTCCTGGTCACACCTGTGCTCTTGAGCATTCCCCAGCTCACTTCCCTCTTTTAGAGGCTCTGTGGCTGCCCAAAGCAACACATTTTGCAGAAGCATGCAACACTTTGCTGATGAACATGCATATCCCTGGCTAAGAGATGCATGTGCCATCTTGAGCCAGGTGTGCACAGCAGTGTGCCTGTCTTCTAGTGCCAGAAAGAGCATCTGGGCTGATCTGGCTGCCACAACTCCCACTCCCACAGGTGCTGCCTAGCAATAAGGTGTTCAGAGCCCTGCTAACATCATCCCTCTCTTGCTCCAGCACATCCCTCTGAAGCTGCAATTCCTCCAATGTCTGCCTCTTGACTTCCAGCTGCCTCTGCAAGGATGGCTCTTGTCCCTTGAGTGCAGCCAACTCCTCCACTCTACAAGAAGGAGCAAGACAAGTTTTCAAGAGAAACCCAGTCTCATTTCCAAAACCAACCTCCATCCTGTCCTGCTGCTCTGCCTCTTCTGCCTGGACTGACGCTTCCTCCCACTGCTTGGTGTTCTGATGCAGACAAAAGGCTCCTGTCTCTGGGATTCCAGTGCATTGCAGCAGCATTTCCTTGGATTTCTCAAACTTTGCACAGTCACTGCAGAGACAAGGCTCAGTCAGAAGAAGCAAGAGGCCTGAAGAGACAGCAATGCCATTTTCAGCACTCCAGGATGGAGCTGGGGGCAGTGGGCTAAGGAAGACCTTGCTCTTTTCCTCCCAAGGAAATCCTCCAGAGGCAAAGGGAAAGGAAGGCAGGATGTTGCCTTCCTTCAGCCACAAGCAGTGGCTGGGCAGGGGCACACAAAGAACAGAATTCAGGGAAGCAGCACAGCAAGAAGCAGGAGTCTTCTATTCCAACATGGCTCTGCATCTCCCAGACAGCCTTGGAAGTCACAGTAGAGCATGAAAAACCCAGACAGGACAATGTTCAAGAGCCACACTGAGGCCTACAGATGGTGGGCAGGTGATTTCTTCACCCAGGACACCTCAGACGTCCCAGACCTGGAAGCAGATTGCCTCTGAAACACAGGGGGAGGAGGAGGAAATGCTCACCTTCTGATTTCTTCTAGCAGAGAGTCTATGATCTGGTATTGGCTTCTGATCCTCTGGGTTCTCTCCTCTACTTGATCAAACTGTTGCCACATACGCTCACAATTCTCTGTGGCTTCCTGAGCCAATTCAAAGGGATGCTGATCTTCAGTGGATGTCAGAGTTGAGAGGATGTTTCCAGGGTTGTCGGTGCAGATGATGGAATTGGCCATGCTGTCACCGTCGTCTACCAGCACCTGAAAGCCCACATCCAGCTGTTAGTCAGGTATTGTGTTCCTGTTCCAAAGTAGCACTGAGATGCTCTTCCGATCCCACAGGATCGAGTGTCCATTAATGGAGAAGCAGTTTCAAAAGGCCTGCCAGCTCAGCACAGTTTACTCACCTCAGGGGCTCTGGAGGAACGTCCCTGGTGAGAAAGCCCTCGAGCTCCCTGCAAGTGCACAGGGAAGAGCACACTCAGACTGCATGGCTGCCCCTGAGGCAGTTGCCTCTAAGTGCTTCCCAGCCTGTCCCAGAGCACAGCACTTCCAGCTGAGCTCTTCCTCCCCTCCTTGGCAATATTTTCAGCCCAGGACTTTGACAGCAGCACAAACCAACATGCTGCAAGGTGTCTCATCACTTCTAAGAACACCAGAAGGGGAACTGTCCAGAGCCCAATCCAACCTGGCTGTGAACACCCCCAGGGATCCAGGGGCAGCCACAGCTTCTCTGGGCAAGCTGTGCCAGGGCCTCAGCACCCTCACAGGGCAGAATTCCCTCCCAATATCACATCCATCCTTGCCATGTCACGCTGGGAAGCCTTGTCCTGTCCCTGCAGGCCCCTGGCTTAAGTCCCTCTCCAGCTCTCTTGCAGCCCTTTCATGCATTGGAAGGGACTCTAAGGTCACCCTGAAACCTTCTCCAGCCTGGACAACCCCAATTCTTGCATCCTTTTCCCTTGGCACAGGTGCTCCAGCACTTGCAGCATCTTCCTATCATCCTTGTGACTGCCTCTGGGCCACTGGGGATCATTTTGGAGATGTCCTGGAGAAACTCATTTTTGACTCTGGGAAGCACTGAGGGTGCACTGTAATTTGGGTGAGGGGAAGGCAATGAAAAGCTGCTCCCTTGTTTGTGCCCACGGCCTCCAGTGGGAGACGGACCGTGGAGGAGATGTGGCTGCGCTCTGGGATAGCCAGGAGCCCCCCATTCCCTGCCAGGCCTGTCCCCAGGGCAGCACCACAGCTGCTGCCAGCTCTGCAACAGCCAACTGTCAATCCCTTGCTAATCCCAAAGGGAACTGCTCCCCGAGGTGCAGCCCAGGCCCTGCCAGGTCCCTGCTGGGCTTGGCACAAGGAGAGCAGCGGCTTTGTCACTCACCCTCCGGGTCTCCATCCGCCCCTTAGTGCCAGCAGTGAGGAAACAGCAGTGACCAAAGGCCCTTGGCCTTAGCAGGGTCTAAACCCCAGTGCGCAAAGGCCCTTGGCCTTTGCAGGGTCTAAACCCCAGTGCGCAAAGGCCCTTGGCCTTTGTAGGTCCAAACCCCTGTGCCCAAAGGCCCTTGGCCTTTGCAGGGTCCAAACCCCAGTGCCCAAAGGCCCTTGGCCTTTGTGGGGTCTAAACCCCAGTGCCCAAAGGCCCTTGGCCTTTGTAGGGTCTAAACCCCACTGCCCAAAGGCTTTTTGCAGGGTCTAAGCTCCAAAAATCAAAGGCCCTTGGACTTTGCAGGGTGTAAACACGAATTTCCAAAGGTTCTTGGCCTTTGCAGGGTCAATAGCACAAAGTGCCCTTGGCCTTTGCAAGGTCCAAGCCCCAAAGTTCGCGAGCTGTTGACAGCTCCAGGGTACAAACCCCAATAGCCAGGAGCTGTTGATTGTTGCCAGGATTCAACCCCGAGCATTCCATGGCCTTTGTGACAGTTGCCAGGGTCATACCCCCAATATTCCATGGCCTTTGTGATGGTGCCAGGGCCAAAGCCCAGCATTCCAGGGGCTCTTGGAGAGGCCCTCCCTGGCTCTCCCCCCATCCCAGCTCCCTGCTGCTCCTCACACTTGCCCTGCTTCCTTTGGGTCCCAAGAGCCGTCCTGAGCAGCTGGGCAGGGACCTGGCTCAGAAGTCAGTTTGAAGGCTCAGCATACTCAAGACCTGCAGGCTCTTTAGGGAACCTTTAGGGAGCCTAGTGGTTAGTTTCTGACTCACAGGAATTCTTCTGTGTTCCCTGACAAAGGGCACATGAAAGAAAAAGCCTATAAAGGTTCTTGGTGCCTACAAATATTCATGGAAAGTAAAGCTTTGCCTTTAGAACAGCCATATGAGGAGGAAGAATGGTGTTTCAGGGGCTTTTCAAATTTCTACAAAAAAATGCCAAGAGCTGCATTATTTACGGCTCGTAAAATAGAGTAAGAACAATGAGACAACCACAAGTGCATGTTTTTCCCTGCTCTCTGTTTGGCAATAAATCACTAGGTCTTGTAGGTAGAAGAAAAGTCTTGCTGCTTCCATCAAAGATTCCTCGCTAAAACAGACCTTCAAGAAGCAAATGGGTCTGCTTGCAGAAGCTTTGGCAGGTATTTTTTGCCCTCATCTTTGATTGCATTCATCTGTGTCCTAGGGAGGATTTTTGTGCCCCTGTTTACAGAAATTGGCTTCTGAGCAGGGCACAAATCCTGCGTGGAAGAGAAGAGCTGCACCTGCCTTCTCTAAGGCCTCTCTCTCCAGAGACACATGGCCCAAGGATGTCAGTGCCAGGTTAAGGCTCTGAGAGCGATGCAGCTTCAAGTCTCTGCTTCCACAAGAGCAGCTTTGGGCTCCTTGCACAGCTGCAAGGGAGCAGCACAGCTCCTGGTGAAGGTCTGACAGCTCCTGCCTGGTCCTTGCACAGCTCTCAGTGTAGTTCTGCTGCTGCTGTCGCTCTTGGGCCAGCTGTGACTGCAGCAGGGACACCTGAAAGAGGCACAAGGCCCCGCTCAGACAAGCCCACGCTGGCAGGAGCACCTGCAGCCCCACGGTACCGGCTCTCGCGGCACACACAGCCTCTAACTCCAGCCCTCACCAACACTTTGCCCTTGGGCAAGGGGAAAGGAACAGGCTCCCACACACAACAGAGCTCAGAGCATCAACAAGTCCAGCTCAAGGCTACCAAACCCTTCTCACGTACATCCCTCAGCCACCACAGGTCTATTACAGAGACTTCCAAGGGGATTTAGGAATCCCGGTCTGATTTCCAGAGCACCCATTTGACCCCTTTCTCCACAGGCTGTGTCTCAGCACGAGGGCTGCTGCTCCCCTGAGCTCCTGGAGGACTCTTCTACTTGAGCTGCTGGACCACCAGCCCAGGCATGAGGGGAATGTGGTGCTTGGGTGTTTTTCGTGCTTTCTTGAGGCATTTGAGCACCCCAAGCCCTATTTTACACACCCTCATTGTGAAAAACAAGGTTCACTCTCCAGCAAAAATTTAAACTTTGAATAAACGACAATAAGTGACGAAGAGAATAAAGCAATGTTTTTGTGGCCAAGTGCTTGGCTTTCCACCAAGAGCACACCTGCTGTTTCAGAGATTTCCTTTACATACCCTTTCTATGGCATCAGCCTACAGCATAGACTTAATCAATTATGCATACTTAAATTTTCCCCAAGCTAGTTTACCTGTTCCAAGAATTGTTTAGCATGGCTCCTCTTTTGGTTGACTTTTCAGAGCATGTGCATTTCATGGCTCTGGTTTGTGTTCACCCTTGTTATCACCTCCTGTTTGGGCTTTAGTCCATTTTTTCTACAGATGGTGGGTACTGATAATTGGCATGTCAGCAGCAGGGGGTCTCCATCATATGCACATTGAATGTTATCCCAACCAAGCAGGCAGTATAACACAAGCATCCTATATCAGCTATTTCACTACTCTGTGAAAGTTTAGTTAATAACACAAAAAATCCTATATTTTTATTGCAAAGTTACTCTAGCAAACATATAGAATCCATCTTAATATTTGCAAAAAGCCAATATTATTATATGTATTTATAACAATATTTTCCCAAGAGCACCCATATCTGCACTCCTGATAGCTGATCAGAGGGGTGGGGGTTTGGTTCCACAGGGGTCCGGCAGAAATTTGCGACACAATGTATTACCTATAAGTGCCGCACATGCCAATGCAAAGTGACTCTGAAAGGCAAAGACATCGTCTGAACAGGACTCAGTGACACTGGTGCAAAGTGTGGCTGTGTGACAGAGACAAGGAACGTGTGAGCCAGGGCACAAATGCTGCTCTGAGCCCTGGGGCCCAGGGAGCACTGACATCAGCAGGTGTGGCAGAGTCCCTGCCAAAGCAGAGTCCCCCCGAGCCCTGGCAGCGCTGGTGCCCATCTCCTGCCCCAGAGACCTGTGCCTCGAGAGGGCTTCTCTGCCAGAGGGCAGCCAAAGCCGACGTGCACTGGGGGCTGTGCTCCATCCTACAGGGCCTCTTGGGAGGAGCACCTGGAGCAACTGGTGGCAACACTTGGTACGTGTCAGATGATGTTGCTCCTTCCTGGAATTATTTTTTTCAAGGAAGGGATTAGCGGTAACACAGAAAGACCAGCAGCTAGAGAATTTCACAGGACAAAGAGACTCCACCAAAACACTGTTGTATTTCCTTGTGCTTTTCTGTCTGTCTTGCACTCTGAAAGAAAAAGAATTGGCCCAGCCTCTGCTATTCAACTGTCCATGTACTGTGTGTCATCCTGTGGCAGCTCCCGTGCAAACACAACTGGCTGCCTGCTGAGCACGGCAATGGACGGCCACAAAGAGGGAGGTCCCTGGTGAACACAAGGAAGGCACCCGGGGAAGTGCAGAGGATAGGGATAACTGTGGGAGGAGAAGCTGTTCTGTGACTCTGATGATGCTGCCAGGCCCCTGAAGGAGCAGCCAAGACAAGTGCTGGAAGCAGCCATGTCCTGCTCTTTTCTGCTGTCAGATGCACACGGGACAGACTTGTTGCCCACAGGTCCACCAGACTTGATCCAGGAGCGATGGAAGCCCATGCATTGGTGATAGGGAATGGGCTCCAGCAAGAGCAAAGCAGGATCTTCCGGCAGCAAAGCCTGAGCTTGTGAAACGAGCCATGTCCTCAGCAGACACCAAAGTGCTTCCTTCCAGCCCTGAATGGTGGCCACAAGTGCCTGCCTTTCTTCAGCACCTCCTGCTGCTTCCTTTGTTCCAAGCCAGTCCAGGAATTAGGCTGGAAGCTCATGCATGTGTTTTTAAGGCACCTGCACGGAGGAGAAGGATGGCAGCTGCAGCGCAGGACTCGTGCTGCCTCTCACGATGGCATCAACGCCGCTGCCTTGGGACACCCGCCAGTGGAAGGCGAGTGTGCCCTCAAGCACAGTGATTGTAGCCAGTCAGGGGCACAGGCTGCAGCAGCAGCTGCCAAGCATTGCTGTGAGGCTGGCAAGCCAAGAGAAAGCCATTGTGGCCGAGTGTGCTGAAGCCTTTTGCTAAACCACGTGCAACAGTGCCCACAGTATGGCCTCTTTGGAATGGCGGCTGGTGCAGACGCCTCCTGGAGCAGGTGCCGGCGTTCGGGGTGCTGCTGTTCCTGTGCGCACTCTGGTGCTGTTTCTGTGGCATCCAGAGCCGCTTTGGCAGCAGTGACTCAGCAGCCCTGCTCGAGGAGACATCGCTGCCCTGGCCATGGAGACAGAAGCTCTTTGGGCCCAGAGCTCTGTGTGAGGAGGGCCTCATCCTCAGCACCATGGCCTGGGCAGCCGCGGGGGCCCGGGCTGGCCGCCAGCCCTGCTCTGCCCACTGCCCTGGCAGCACCCAGTGACCGTGCCCCGGCAGGGCCCCCTTGCCCTCCGTGTCCCCAGCCAGCCCAGTCTGGGCACCTCGGGGTGTCCCCACCCTCCTGCTGAGGCCCAGCCTCCAGGGCTTCTGCCCCAGGCGTGGGAGCCTCTCTGGGGAAGCGCCAGAGCAGTCGGCTGTCAGGAACAAGGCTGACACCCAATTCATCAGGGCTTCCCAGCAGCACGGCCCCTCAGGGGCCTCCTGTCCCCTTGGAGCCTCCTGCCACCCACTCCCTCTTATAGAGCCCTTGTGCCTTCTCAGCGCCTTGTCCCGTTAGGGCCTGTGCAGCACCTCGTCCCTTCACGGCCTCCCACTGCCCCGTTGTCCCCTCAGGGTCTCCCCCAGCCCGGCCAAGGTGCCCGGCAGCGGTGCAGCCCCGAGGGAACTCCAGAGGAGCCGCATCGAGAGGCACCTCAGAGGCCTCAGCAATGCAGCCAGCAACACACGGGCAGGAGGACACAGATGGCCCTTGCTGGCTGGGCAGGAGGGCTTGTGGCCATCTCCAGGCACCAGGCCGGCAGCGATCCCTGCAGCTCCGGCCCCTGGCCAGCAGCTCTGTGGCCAGCACAAAGGCTTCAGCAGAACCGGCAAAGGCCAAGGGGCTTCTGGCCATTTTCCCTTCCCCACTGCACACCTGGGCTGCTCGCTTGGCACAAGGACCCGTTTTCCCCTCTTCCCCCGTGCCCTGCGGTCGCTGGGCAGCCAAGAGCAGTCCTGGGAGTCTGGGTATTAGAACACATTCTATAGTTATATTCTAAAGAACAACTAAAAAGAAGGAATAAAACAATAGAGGAGAGGAGAGGAGAGGAGAGGAGAGGAGAGGAGAGGAGAGGAGAGGAGAGGAGAGGAGAGGAGAGGAGAGGAGAGGAGAGGAGAGGAGAGGAGAGGAGAAGAGAAGAGAAGAGAAGAGAAGAGAAGAGAAGAGAAGAGAAGAGAAGAGAAGAGAAGAGAAGAGAAGAGAAGAGAAGAGAAGAGAAGAGAAGAGAAGAGAAGAGAAGAGAAAAGAAAAGAAAAGAAAAGAAAAGAAAAGAAAAGAAAAGAAAAGAAAAGAAAAGAAAAGAAAAGAAAAGAAAAGAAAAGAAAAGAAAAGAAAAGGATCCCGCCTCAGGCTCAGAATTCCCCAGCAAACAGAGAGCCTCTCAAATCAGCTCTCCTCAGAGCGCCAGCAGCACAGCCAGCTGTGGCCCCAGAGACAAGGCCGTTTCTTGCGGGCCCTGCGAAACTGATGTTGCAGCTTCTGCAAGATGGAGCCCGGAGCTCTCTCCACCGTGCGGAGGACAAAGGCTGTTTCGAGAGCCAGGCTGCTGGTGGCAGGGCTGATGTCCTCTGCCTTGTCTTCAAGGGCTGCAAGAAAGAGGAACAGAGGCACGGTCAGATCCCGGATCTCTGGGGAGCCGAGCAGACCCCCGAGGCAGGGCCATGCCAGCCGGCTCTGGCCATGGCCAGGAGGGAGCAGGGAGCAAGGGGATCAGCCCGAAGCTGCCGGACACTGTTGCCCCACGTGGGCCTGAAATGGGAGTGCCTGCTCTGGCCAAGGCAGCCCTGCTGCGCACAGGGAGCAGAGCCCTGGGCAGCAGGGCAGGGATTGCAGGGCAGGGTGGGGAGGGGCAAGGTGGGGTTGGTTGCGTGGAGTAGGACAGGGCAGAACAGGGCCGGGCAGGATAGGGCAGGGCTGAATGGGGTTGGGTTGGGGAGGGAGTTTGGGGCAGGGCATGGCAGGCCAGGGCTGAATGGGGCGGAGCATGAAGGAGATCATTGGCCTGTGGGTCACTGATGAACCTGATGCCTTCCTGTCGTACGGGCTCCTGTGGGCTGTCCAGGTACTGCAGGGCTTGGTGCAAGTGCTCTGCCCTTTGGCTCCTCTCCTCTGCCAGCTGGAGAGAGCTCCAGGAGGGTGCATGTTGCAGTGTGGGCAGATGGTTGGTTGTTGCAATCTACCTAAAGCGTCCCCACAAGGAGAGCGCACCACCAAGCACGCAGCAAATACCACACTGACACACAGCAGCTGATTATCAATGACAGCAGAGGCAGGAAGTGTCATTGTATTGGTTTCCAGTGGGAGTTTATTTCACTGACACTCTGAAAGGGTTCAGGAACAAAGGCAGTGAGATATAGAGGTCCAGTCTTATTATAATGCTATAAAGGGGCAGAGCCAACAGCAACAACCAAATGAATCATCCTTTTAAAGAGTTAAGATTTCAGCTGATGGTTAGAGCCAATTCATATTTAAGTTAGATACACCAGCAATAGGTTAATGATTATTAGATGCTTAAGCTAAAGCTAATTGTTACATTATGAGCTCATTTGTAGAAGGAAGTAGAGCAAGTGACCCATTATAGGAACCATTCTTGAAACCAGTAGGACAATGCCTATTACCTGGACTCTATGTCAATCCATCATGAAGCAGAGGGGCTTGGATTGTGTCAGAGGGTCCCAGAGACCTGACAAAGACTTTCCTGACTTAATCCCTGGGACCACTACCCAGTTTGAGATCACCCACCCATATCGAGGGAAGAATTGCCCAGGTGCGAAGGACTAATAAACTCAATTTAATACAAAGTGGGGATTGGAGGTTCTGGGGTTACGCATATGTATTATTTTGGGAAATGAATGGAAGACAAAAATCCTTGTGTGACACAATCACACATTTTGGGGACGATCCCCATGGTGCCGCCCGCCGGAGTAATAAACATAACACTTTCTAACTTTGACGAGTTAGAGAGTCTTTGTCCTTGATTTTCGGGTTTAACAATTCAATTGGCGAGCCAAGGCAGGAGGAGACTCTGCTCGGATGTGAGAGCAGCTCAGGAGCTCAGGACATGGACGTCCTTGGGGTGATCCAAGGGATATTCTTGGAAGAGCAGCCTCCGCTGCCTAGACTATTCATCAAGCAGCTGACAAGGACCCCTGACTACTAAAACTCTGGACCAAACATTATGTTTAAAAATTTAAACAGTTTGAAGTAGTGATCTGTGAGGCGTATGTGTGCTCAGGAAAGGCCATTTGGTAAGTTGTGGAAGATGTTCCATGTGCAACTTGTGCCTCTGTAGTGTGCTTGCAGGCTGAAGTTGCAGTTAAAATCTGGTTGTCAGCAGAAAGATTTGTTGAACTGTTGTACCGAGCTTGGGCTTTTGTTGCTGACAGAAGGGGATTTTGCCATTCATCGTAGAGGGCTCAGTCTGGTAGCGACTGGGGCGACCAGTCATAAGGGCAAATCCTGGTCTAAAGTGGTTATGCTGTTGTGAATGTGTCCTGACCGTGAGAGCAATTGTGAGAGCATTTGTTGAGACGTGCTGTTAGCAGGATGCAAGTGGGAGTTTGGGCCTGCGGTTCCCTTTTTGGGCAACTGAAAAGGCCAGGGAAAAACAAAGTGAGTGGGGTAAATGATCCTTAATAAAATCCCCTCCCCGATGTGACTGTGTGGGTGTCTGTGTTTTAGTTATGGGGGACGGAATTTACGGTAACAGCCGGTGTTCACGGTAAAAGGGTGTTTATGTTTGTGGAATTTGAAATATAGAAGTTGAGTGCTTCAGTGTAATGTATTTGGATATTGTTAGGTTGTATTAAGTGTTTCCCTATAGAAGTTGAGTGCTTTAGTGTAATGTATTTGGATATTGTTAGATTGTATTAAGTGTTTCCCTCAGGAATAAGAAGATTGCGTTGTTGTAGTCATGTTTGGAGCTGTGATGTATTTTTGAGGCAACGCTGCCATCCTGTGCCAAAAGTTGTAAGTGTAGCGCACGTTGAGTGTGAAGTCGTTAAGCTGGTTTGTTTGGAGACTTTGCTAAGGGCTCACTTGTGGTTTTAGGTACGGGGTTTGTGTTTGTAAACATAATAGGGGCAGTTTTATCTGAGAATCCAATCTGGCCAGACAGATAGGAGGAACTCCATTGCTTCATTGCTTTGGGCTCGATGAGAAGCAACCAGAGTAAAGAAATCCCCAAAAGTAGTCCTTTAGGGTGTATTTTGGCACACTAGAAGGAACTAGAAAATAAATGGACCCTTGTGAACTTTTCCACACGGTGGTGGCCACTCTATAGGCTTGAAGCAGGGGTCAGGTGACCCCCAACTGAAACCCTCCATTATGAGACTTTGTTACACATATGTTGTTTTTGAGGCAGGAGCAAGAATGGGAAGAGGTGATGTATGCTGACATGTTTTTCTCGCTCCGCAATTACCCTGAGTGGCAGAGGGATTGTGGACTCAGGGCTCCCTCTGATGCATTTGTGTTGGCCCTGAAAAAAGATAATGAGGGTAATAGGGGAAGGGTGAAACGGTGTTGTAATGCATGCTCCATAAATCAGTGCTGCACACACCCAGACGAGGTATACCCAGCTGACTCACTGAAGCAAGAGTTGGGGGATCTGTTTGAACCACCCCCAAAGAAGCAGGGGGGCAGAGAGGGGCAGAAAATTTAGGAATTACCTCAACTCCAGCTCCAGCTCTTATTCTACCTGACAAGACTTCACCCTCAACTCCAACTCCAACTTTTGTTTCACCTCGTGACATCCCGGTCTGGACTTCAGCTTTTTTTCCACTCTCTAAGACTTCAACCTCAATTCCAACTCCAGCTCTTGCTCCACCCTCTAACATCTCTGTCCAAACTTCAGCTCATATTCCATTCCCCACTCAAATTAAAGCCACTACTATTTCAGCCCCAGCTCCAGCTTTAAACAAAGCAATTACCATTTCAATTCCAGCTCTGATTTTATGCCCAGCTGAACCAACTCCAGCTTCTATCTCAAGTTCAACTCTGGCTTCTATTCTATCCCCCACCTCAACTACTCCTCAATTTTTCCGACTACCCAGCAGCAACAGCAAATGAGAGGAGCCCCCTCCAGAGGGTCCTATAGCCTCCCGGACTCGGAAACGCACTAAGAAAATGATACAAGGACCTTTGAGGGAGGAAGTAAGCCCAGAAGGGAAGACAATGTTAGTTAAAATTCCTTTTTCTACAATGGATTTAGAGGTTTGAGGAAAGATTGCTAAACATTATCGGAGTGACCTGATAGGTGCTGCAAAGGAATTAAAGTTTATGATTAAACAGCATTGACCTGATTGGTCAGATCTCCAGTTGTTATTGGATGCCTTAACTGAAACGGAAAAACAATTGATTTTAAAGTTAGCAGGGGGCTTAGCAGAAGATGCTTGTAGAATACACAGAGTGACAGAAAAGATGTTATTCTTCTTCACGATTCACATTGGAATGCTGATGATGGTAGTGATGTGGAAAGACTAGAGGTTTATCAAGACTTCATAGTAAGGGGGTTAGAAAGGGCAATTCCTAAACCAGTGAACTGGTCAGCCCTATATACAATAAAGCAAGGTCCCTCCAAAACACCTTCTGAGTTTCTATAACATTTGTGGGCTGCAGTGCATCGTTCTACAGCCTGAGATCCTGAATCTGAGGAAGGGATACAATATCTAGTGGGTTTATTCTTAGGACAATCTACAGGGGACATTAGATGCAAACTTCAGAAGATACAGGGTCCGACAGCACAAGATTTAGAAACGTTGCTAGAAGAGGCATGGAGAGTATTTAGTAACCAGGAAGAAAAGTGCAAAGAAGGGATGAAAAAATTATTAGTAGAAGTAAAGGAAGAAGAAAAAGGAAAATGTGGACAAAGGCCACTAAGGCAGGGAGCACCTTGGCTAAGGAGAGATCAATGTGCATTCTGCAAGAGAGTTGGGCACTGGAAGAACCAGTGCCCAGGATGAAGAAAAGGTGATGAAAAAAGAAGATATCAAAAAGGGGGGTGGTGGTTGCCCATGCTAAGGAAGACTGATGTGGACTGGAGGATCTTACCCTAGGAGACGCTCTGGTTGGAATGAAACTTGGGAACAAAGAAAAGGAAATGGATTTCCTGATGGACACAGGGGCAACATCTTTGGTGCTAAATAAAGCTTTAATGCCAATAACAGATGATTATGTCAAGGTGAAGGGGGCAACTGGATAATTTGAAAGAGCTTATTTTTGTAGGGCCTAACTGAACAGCTTTTGAAGAGTTTTAATTTCAACTAGAAGCTAAAGAGGTGATCTACTTCTGTTTTTGCTGTGTTTATTCAGCAAGGTCCATTCACGATTCAGAGACAGGGTGTGGTTACCTTGGATAGCTACCCCAAAAACTGACACAGAGGTCAGGGACAGGGCCCAGCAGCACCAGCTGCAGTCTGAAGGAAAGGATGATGGTGCGGCAGTAGAACCCATGGATGTGACAACCGTTCCAGGTTCCAGCTCAACCACAAGGCCAGCTACAGCCAGCAGCAGGCCCCCCTCTGCAGAGGAGGAAGTCTAAACCAAATCGATGTACCCAGTTATTGTGAATGGGGGACCAAGGCCCTCACAACCTCAGAGGAGCCAGAGGCCGAGATCATGACTGAGTCCCTGTTGTTTGACAGTGTCCACAGTCTGTGGAAAGACATTGCACGGCAGGAGTACGAGGCTTTTTCAGCCTGGTTGATTCAAGTATGGGCCCCTGTGGGTACAGGCTTGCAAGTTGAAGATACCAAAGTAAGGGTTCTGGGCTCCTTGGCCCAGGATGTGGGGATTGAGCAGGTGTTTGTGAGGGAGCCAGGGCCCCTTTCTCTCTGGGAGCAGCTTATAACAAATGAAAGAAAAAGGTTTGCTTACAGGGACAGCCAGCAGAACCACCATGATAGAAAGCCCTGGAATGTTGCTGTTGTGTTAGGGAAGGGTAAATGAAGTGACATATAGACTCCAAGGTCTCCAAAGGCAAATGTGAAGTTTATTAGACACCAGACATTCTTTTCAGACAGTTATGATAAAGCTGGACCTGGTTGGTCCTTAACCAACAGCCATCACACCATTGGCTAATTAGGAACAGCACCATTCTTGTGAACATCTTCCAAGAAGCATCACATTCAAAACACCAACTGCAAAGATTAATCGTTGTTCTATTTCTTTCTCTGAACTCTCCCAAAACTTCCCAGAGCAATGCCTGGGAAAGTTTATCTGACTTTCTCTCTCGGACCAGACTTTCAGTAACCACACTGGAAGACCAAGAAGGAAGGGATCCAACACCTGAGTGTCTCAGTTTGAAAGACAGGTGTCTGCCAAGGAAGGCAGGAAGCTTCCTTAGAATGGAAAATATGTCCCCTTTCCCTCCAAATTCTTCTGACTTCGAAATGATGGGGCTTTCAGGCAAAGACAGGAGAAGAGGAATAGCGGTTCCTCAGTAGAGTGTGTGTGTATAATGTGGCAAACCAACCCCAAGCCCGGCAGCACCGACGAGCAGACGCAGAGCCCCAGGGCCGGCCTTGTCCCGGCTGCAGGCACCTTCCCCTGCGGTGCAGTTCCGGGCACAGCCAGCAGGGGCGCTGCTGGCTCCCGGCCGGGCAGGGCGGGGCGATGATTCCCCCGGGGCTGCAGGGGGCGCTGTGGCGCGAGCTCGGCCGCCTCTCTGCGCACGGCAATGGCGGCCGGGCTGGCGGAAGGGATGCACAAGGGGCTGCCTTTGGAACCCTCAGGGACAGCCAGGCCCGCTGCACCTCCGGCTGGGGAAATGGACTGCAGCAGGAACCTTGGCAGCAGCGAGCCATGGTAGGAGAAGCAGTGGCAGGACAAAAGTTCTATCGTGGCAGAGAATCCTCTAGGCAGTGACCGCAGACCGGCTGTCCGTCCTCTGATGCTGAGAGAGTGAGAGGAGCAGAGCCTAGCCCCTCACCCCCTGGTCTAAATCTTGTGATATCCCTGCCCTTCCCAAGAGCAAACCCCTACAGTAAGACAGGAGCTAGCTGTACCCTTCCACCGCCTCCTCCTCCTCCTCCCAGCCATATATTTTGCTCTCTTAAGTATCAGTCTCTTAGCAACAAATGGGAGAAAATTCCTAAGAGAAATAAGAAAAAAAAAGGAGAAATCTTGACCTCCAACACTAAGACAAATGGCAGTAATGGAGAAACATTTTGCAAAGGGATGGACAGCACAATGACCCTGACAAGGTCAGGTGCACAGTGCAAATGGGCTGGAGCCTTACACTGCATGGGCCATCGGAATACTCCAGCTTCTTGGGAACAATGCATTTAGTGGACAACCAAGAGACAGTGAGTTCTGTAGCAAGCAAGCTCAGGATTGATGAGACCTTCGTCCATGGCCTGATACACACTCATGTCTCTGCTGTGGTTGAATTTCAAGGATGAACAGGAAAAATTCAGAGAGAAGATGAGAAAGGAGATAAGCAAGGATAGTTCCCATGTGACATTGGTGCAAACCTCTGAGAAACAACTGCTCGCTTTGAAAAGTTAAAAAAGGTTTATTAAACCTTGACACAAACACAACAAAAGGACTATGTAAGGGAAAATTTGCAGCGCTGGGGATTCCCCTCATGCACACCACACGGCAGGTTCATCTTCAAGATGGATGCTCAGTCTTCTATACCCCTGGGGGTTTGCATCAGCCAGCCCTGGCCCCTCCCAAGGTCTGTCAGTCAGCTCTTCTTTGCCATTTATAAGTGGAGACTGCTTTCTTGTAACTGGATTGGAGATCAGGTGTTGCCATGCCTCACCCCCTAAGCACCAAGCTTTTCCATTCCCAACTGCCCCATGCAAGGGGCACATGTGCAGCCTTCTTTGTACCTGTCCTAGACAACCCCGGCTGTCTGATGGTAACACTACAGGAGGGGGAAAAGGGAACTATGGGGAGAACAGAGGACATCTAAACTACAAGAACATAACTATACATCATTAAAGCTTTTCTTAATATTTAAGCAATCGTTATCCCTGAACTGCCTGAGCCAATCATCTCATTATCCATCTATAACAAAACCAGAGGCCTCAGTGTCAGTGCCCAACATCCCCAGCTAGGGATAGGGAGTACACCACATGAGTTGACCTGTGACTCTTCCTGTATGGCCAGGTAGAGGCCAGGGAAAATTGGGTCTTTTGGGCTGTGTGACAGCCATAGATATACGAAGCTCTTGTTCATATTGATGCACAGTGTACTCCAGTCCCATTGGGACATGTGGGGGCAGAACCCATTTCTGTTGCTGGGGTGATGGGGGATTGCAGTGAAGCGATACGCAGAATAAATAGACTCCAGACCCTGATGTAATTGTGAAGTGGGTTTGTATTGTCAGCGCCTGGCACAAGCACAATAGCTCTTGTGAAAACTGGTGCCCTGAGCTCTAGTCTGAGCCACATCTTTATTTACAAAGGTGTTCCATATACATTACATTGCACAACCTTGCCATGCATATCCAACCCCTGGCCCAGCCTCTCCTCGCCTCACATGGTAATTAGATCCACACTCTTCTGAGCATGCGTTGTTCATGGTGGTGGTTGCACGGGGGTCTTTTGGTGGTCTCTGAGGCTGAAGGCTGCGTCTTTTTCATGATTGAACCTTTCAACTTTTGTCCTTTGCATGTATGCTTTGGTCCCTTGGTGCTTATCTGAGTACGTCTGTTGATTTGGTTTAGCTTGGAGACAGAGGAGCCCCTTTTTTTAGGTTTCTTGCATTCCTTTGGTCTTCTCCTCGTATTATTCTTTATCGCAAGAAGTTTCAGAAATTTTCCTTTTCCTATGCCCTCTGTACCATGGCAGAGGTTTCTTAAGTAAAAGGTTAAAATTCAATGCACAAATCTGCAAGCTAAAACTTAAATGCTTAACTCATGTTGCTAATTTAAGCAACCCCCAAAACCTCAATTTCAGCAGCAGTTCACCCTGCTGGAAGCTGAGGTGAGTTAGACTGGGAAAGAGTGGAAGAAACATCCTATGTGACTGACCCAGAGGCTCCGTCTATTCTGGGCATAGATTTCCTCTGGAGTGGTTATTTCAAAGACACAAACGGACTCAGGTGGGCTTTTGGAACAGTTGCTGTGGAGGCAGAGGTTGTTAGGCAAATGAAAGTTCTTGCTTGGGATGTCTGAAAATCCTTCTGCTGTTGGACTCTTGAAGGCAGAAGAGTAACAAGGAGCAATTTCCACCTCAGAGGTGTGTCACCCACCATATCAGACAAATTGAGATGGCATGATCCACATCCACAAAATGATCTGAGAGCTGGAGAGCCAAGGGGTGGTCAGCAAGGCCCACTCACCCTTCAGCAGCCTCACTTGGCCTGTGAATGAGTCTGATGGAGAATGGAGACTGACTGTGGACAACTGTGCCTTGAGTGAAGTGACTCCACCACTGAGCGCTGCTGGGCCGGCCATGCTGGAGCCCCAGTGCGAGCTGGAGGCCAAGGCAGCAAAGTGGTGTGCCACTACTGACCTTGCCAATGCATTTTTCTCCATTCCTCTGGCAGCTGAATGCAGGCCTCAGTTTGCCTTCTCCTGGAGGGTTGTGCAGTACACCTGGAACCATCTGGCCCAAGGGTAGAAACACAGCCCCACCATCTTCCATGGACTGATCCAGGCTGCACTGGAAAAGGGTGAAGCTCCAGAACATCTGCAGTCCATTGGGGACATCATTGTGTGGGGGAACTCAAAAATGGAAGTATTTGAGCAAGGAGAAAGAATCCTCCAGATTCTGCTGGAAGCCAGCTTCCCCATTAAAAAGAGCAAAGTCAAGAGACCTGTCCAAGAGGTCCAGGTCCTGGGAGTGAAGTGGCAGTACAGACAATGCCAGATACCCCTGAGGTAATCAACAAGATCACAGCAATATCTCCACTGACCAACACGAAGAAAACTCTGACTCATGGATGGTAGACATTGTTCTGTGGAGGCCTTTCCTGGCTGGAAAGGTGGGAAAAGGCCAGTTGGCAGCATAGGGGAAAAGCAATCTGGGCTGCAGAAGAATTGCAAGACACTGCCACTTGGGTAGAGAAGCTACCTTTGAAAGTCAGTCATGTGTGTGCTCACATACCCAAGAGTTGAACTAATAAGGAGCACGGAAAGAATGAAGAGGTGGATCAGGCTGCAAAAATCAAGGTGTTTCAGATAGGTTTGGATTGGCAACACAAGGGACAGTTGTTCACAGCTCGATGGGCCCATGGTGCCTCACGCCATCAGGGCAGAGATGCCAACTCCAGGTGGGCACGAGAGCCAGGGCTGGATGTAACCATGGGCAGCATCTCCCAGGTTATCCATGACTGTGAGACGGGAGCTGCCATCAAGCAAGCTGAGCGGGTGAAGCCCCTGTGGTATGGGGGCCATGGTTCCAACAGAAGTATGGCCAGGCCTGGCAGATTGACTACATCAGGCTGCCTCAAACCCGCCAAGGCAAGTGCTACATGCTCCCAATGGCAGAAGCCAGCACTGGATGGTTGGAGACCTACCCTGTGCCTCATGGCACTGCCCAGAACACCATGCTGGGCCTTGAAAAGCGCCTTCTTTGGAGGCATGGCACCTGTGAGAGAACTGAGTCCAACAAAGGGACTCATCTCAAGGACAGCCTTATCAACACCTGGGCTGGAGAACCTGGCATTCAGTGGGTGTATCACATTCCCTACCGTGCACCAGCGGCCAGGAACGGTCAGCAGTGCAATGAACTCTTCAAAAACACATTGAAGGCAATGGGGGGGATGGGACCCTCAAGCAGTGGGAGCTGCATTTAGCAAAGGCTACATGGTTGGTTAATAGCAGAGATTCCACCAACCAAGCTGGCCCTGCCCAATGCACAGCAGGTGGAGACAAAGTTCTGGTGGTGCACATGAGAGGGGTGCTGGGAAAGACTGTTGGGATTAATTCTGCCTCAAGCAAAGACAAATGCACGTGTGGGGTTGTCTTTGCTCAGGGACTGGATTGGACTTGGTGGGTGATGCAGAAAGATGGATAGACACAATGGATATCTCCAGGGGACCTTGTTTTTGGGGTGAATTGCACAAAACACTGTGCCGTTATCCATATCTGCATGTATGTATCTAGCTATGTATATAATAAGGATAATATATGGATGTATATAATTTAAAAGTCAAAGTTTGATACAACATGTTGGTATGGGAAAATTCAGGGTGAAAAATGCTGTGTGTTTGGGGTGATTTTTTGCTGAATTTTCTCTGATTTGTTACGTGAAAAGGGGGATGTGGCGAGGAGAGAGTAGTTGATGCCTGTGGGGAGTGAATTGCCTGTGGGGCAAGTGAGATGCAAAAGAACTGGCCAATGACTCTCCCATTCCACTGGAAACTTCCAGGCAGGGAGGGCAGGGTTGGGCACTGGCTTGCTGAGGGAAGAACCAGCTGGCCATGCTAGGAGCAGGGAACTTTGGGCAGTTTTTGGTGCTTGATCCAGCACTGCTTCAGAATTCTCCTTGCCAGCCATAGGTGAGCCCATTGCTTGCTGCAGCTGCTGGTTGACAGAGACTTTTCCACACTCGCCATCGCCAAGGAAGATTCTCACCATCTGCGTGGGTGCTTCTTCGGAAATGGGACTACCCCAGCTTTTTTCTCTCTCTCTGGAGAGAGGGAGCCCCAGGGGCTGCTTGACTGGAACCAGAGCAGAGCTGCCATCTCCAGGATACTGCAAGGGCCAGGTGAGAAGCTGGGAAAAGCAGAGCCCCAGCTTCCCTGTGTCCCCGAGGCTGCCGTTAACCCCGGGGCTGGCTCAGGGCTCGCAGCCGTGGCCCCTGAGGCCGCCGGGGCCGACAGCGCCCCCTGGAGCCAGGGCAGAGTCACTGCAGCCCCTCTGCCCCGCCTCAGCTCGCAGCGCCCTCTGCCGGGTGTGCTCAGAACTACAGCAAAGGCAGAACTGCTCAACGGGTGGGAGGAGTCTGGCATTGCTTTGGGGGCGCTGCTGCTTGTTCTCTCCTCTTCACCTACATATACATATCTTTATATTCTAGTGAAGAACTGATATTTCTCTTCCCATATCTTTGCCTAGAAGCCCTGTAATTTCAGGTAATAATTTGGAGGGAGGGGGCTATCTGTGCATTCCAGGAAGATTCCCAGCTTCCTTGGAAGACATCTGTCTTTTAAACCAGGACAATCTGCTATCATTAATGGAGAAATTGACCTAGGAGGTAAAGGAACTCACAGATGTATGCAGCTTCAGCCCTTGCCTAGGAATTGTTCCTATCTTCACAAAACAGGGGTTTCTATGGCTTGAAGAAGATTCTTGGAATGATCTCTACAGCTCAGCTTTTACCTTCTTCAGAGTGCTCCTTCCCACAGTATGTCACACCAGTCTGACACAGTTCCTGTGCAGGTGACATCCACTGCCACCAACAATAGGACCACTTTACCCACCACCAGTGAGAGGGTGCATGGACCATTCCATTTTTCCCACATAAGCTATTGAGCAGAAATGCCTGTTGTAAATCCTGCCAATTCTTTCTGAATTTATACATACAAGCAAAGTTGCCTTGTACAGACTCTACCTTCTTGGAACCCTGGTGATCAGTGGAACAGAGTCTAGCGGTGGACCCTGTAAAGACAATGCCCAGCCCAGTCCTTCCTGACACCTTTGTTAGTGAACAGGGTGAGGGGGACAGACTGTGCCCTCCCACACACCAGGAGCAGTGGCTGATCTGCCAGAGAGAAGTGCTGCCATGCAGAGGGACAGTTCAACAAGGGGGACAGTTCAATGACAAGTGCTGAGTCCTGTCCTTGGCAAGGAACAGCCACAGGCAGCGGTGACTGCTGGGGGCCACCCAGTTGGAAACCTGAAGTTTGGCAGGGTTCTGCTGGACACCAGGATGCCCATGGGGCAGCAATGTGCTCCTGCAGCAATGCAGAACAGCGTCCTGGGCTGCACTGGGAGCTGTGCCACAGCTGGCAGAGGGAGGGGATCCTTTCCCTCTGCTCCACAGCAGTGAGGCAGCCCTGGAGTGCTGGGCCCAGAGCTGGGCTGCCCAGGACGGGACACAGGGACAGACTGGACAGAGTCCAGCACAGGGCCATGAAGCTGATGGAGGGACTGCAGCGTCTCTGCCATGAGGAGAGGCTGAGAGAGCTGGCACTGCCCAGCCTGGAGCAGAGCAGGCTCAGGGCATCTCATCCCTGGGCATGAAAAGCCAGGGGGAGGCTGCAGAGGGGACAGGGCCAGGGACAGCCCGGGGGCCTCGGGCACAAAGTGACCCAGAGGAGGGGCCCTCCGAGCTCAGGAGACACTGCTGCACTGGGAGGGTGGCCGAGCACTGCCGCAGGTGCCCGGGGAGCTGGGGGAGTCTCCATCCCTGCAGAGACTCAAAAGCCACCTGGACACATCCTGGGCAGCCGGCTCTGGCTGGCCCTGATGGAGCAGGGGCTGGGCAAGGTGACCTCCAGAGGTGCCTCCAGCCTCCCCCAGCCTGAGATTCTGTCACTCTGAGAACAAACAGGCTGCAGCTTCCTAAGGACAAATGAAAAAGCTCCACACGTGGCACATTGCTCCTGCCTTCACCAAAGTGCTTCATGGCACATGTCCCTCTCCTGCAGATTCCTCCCTGGAGTGAGGATGCTCCTCAAGGTCACGCCTTGAGGCTGAGAGGAATGTTTGCCCATGGTCATTGGTTTGGGTGAGTAGCATTAATCTTTAATTAAGACTTGGTTTTGCTGGCTGGACTACAATTGCTTCAATGTTCCTTCAGATTTAATGCACTATAATGGAATTTATCGTTCTGCAATGGGTAGTAAATGACCCTGATATAGATCTATTAGTTTATTAGTGATCAAAATAAACTCTTTATTTTTCTATAAATATATCCTTAATCCTATGGAACAGAGTTGTATAAACGTTCAATTACACCTATACTATCCTTTAAACATAAACTACTAAGTCTAAATCTATATCCGGCTGCAGCCTGGCTCCTGTCTGAGACGTTCAGGAAGCAAGGAGGTCCCTTCTGCAGCTTGTGTCTCCTGCCTGCTCCCTGCACAGCTCTCCAGGTGGTGCTGTCGCTCTTGGGCCAGCTGTGACTGCAGCAGGGACACCTGAAAGAGGCACAAGGCCCCGCTCAGACAAGCCCACGCTGGCAGGAGCACCTGCAGCCCCACGGTACCGGCTCTCGGGGCACACACAGCCTCCAGCTCCAGCCCTCACCAACACTCTGCCCTTGGGCAAGGGGAAAGGAACAGGCTCCCACACACAACAGAGCTCAGAGCATCAACAAGTCCAGCTCAAGGCTGCCAAACCCTTCCCACCTACATCCCTCAGCCACCACAGGTCTATTATAGAGACCCCCAATGGGATTTGGGAATCCAGGTCTGATTTCCAAAGGACACATTTGGGCCACTGACCCCTTTCTCCACAGGCTGTGCCTCAGCACCAGAGCTGCTGCTCTCCTGAGCTACTGGAGGACTCTTCTTTTTCAGACTTGTGGACAGGCAAGATAAAGTAGTCTGGAGGGAACACTCTCCTAAAAGTTCTGATTCTTCTCCTTTCAGGTTCCACCTGCACATTGGATGAGAGAGAGGGTCACAGAAAGTTGTCAGCAAACATGGAGCAAAAGGACCTCTGGACATCAAGGCAAGGAGAGACCAACTCTGAGACCCTGAACTGCACCAGACCACACTGGGGGCAAAAAGCTCTCGCTGGAGGCTGTGCAAGAGAGGCCAGTGTGTGTGTGCAGGGACATGGGGCCAGGGAGGGAGGCAGCGCAGTGAAGGTGCCCTTGTGAAAGCCATGGGCTGCCACAAGAGAGAGAACAAACAAAGGGCTGGGCCACAGCAGGGACAGGGACAGGCAAGGGAACAAGCAGAGCCTGCCCTAAGGTGCCAAGTTCCAGATGAGCCTGAGGCTGTGCAGAGGCAATCAAAGCCCAGTTTACCTGCTCACCACATCTACTGGTCGCAGTGGATAATTCAGGCTTCTCTCTCTTCTCTTTCTCTGCTGATGCAAGTGATTTCTTAGATTCCAGACTGGTCCTTGAGCCACCTAACAACTGCTCCTCTTGTGCTCCAACAGCCTGCTGGGTGTTCAGAGAGGAGATGATTCCCATATTTCAAACACCACAGAAGCTGTCCCTCAGAAATCTCCATCTCAGGAAGCATCCTCGAAGCACCAGCAGTGCAGCTCCTGTTCAGCCCCCTTGGTACAAAACTCAGCTGGGTTTAGTTCATCACTCTGCTCACCTGCTCCATTCCTTCCCACACCATTTCCAAACCCCTACGTGTTGCCCCCCCTTTTGTGGGCACAGGAGAAGCAGCTCCCCATGCCCAGCTTTGGCCTGGAGACGTTTGAACAGCAAGCTCCTGCACAGGCAGTCCAAGGTCAGGGAGCAAATTCTCCCTCTCCCAAACATCAGAGCATTCCACATGGGATCAGATCACAATGTGGGCAACCAAGCCCAGGGGAAAATTGAGCCTTGAAGCAATGCCGAGGGCTTGAAACTCCTCTAACTCTTTTTTCCTGACACCATAGGCTTTTTTTCCAGAGGAGCCTGAGGCTCTGCAGAGGCAGCGAAATCCCAGTTTACCTGCTCGTCACTTCTCCTGTGCACAGTGGATAATTCAGGCCTCTCTCTCTTCTCCTTCTCTGCTGATGTAAGTGTTTTCTTAGATTCCAGGCTGGTCCTTGAGCCACCTAACAACTGCTCCTCTTGTGCTCCAACAGCCTGCTGGGTGTTCAGAGAGGAGATGATTCCCATATTTCAGGCACCACAGAAGCTGTCCCTCAGAAATCTCCATCTCCGGAAGCATCCTCGAAGCACCAGCAGTGCAGCTGCTGTTCAGCCTTCTCAGTACAAAACTCAGCTGGGTTTAGTTCATCACTCTGCTCACCTGCTCCATTCCTTCCCACACCAATTTGAACCCCTACGTGTTGCCTCCCCTTTTGTGGGCACAGGAGAAGCAGCTCCCCATGCCCAGCTTTTGCCCTGGAGATGATTTGACCATCAAGCTCCAGAGCTGGATCAGTCATTCTGGGTGTGCCAGGAAACAATCTGGCAGTCAGTGGCCTCTGGCTGGAGCCAGACAGACAGACAAGGCTGCCTGCTGCTGCCCAGGCTGCTTTACCCAAGCAGGCCTGCACTGACAGGGATAGAGACCCACCTCTTCTTGGGAAACATCACTGGAATAATTCGGGGACACTGGAGTGGACTGAAGGTCAATGCCAGTGCCTGCCTGGATAGAAGACTTTCCTGTCAGGAAGGCCAAACGTTTCTGCAGAGCCCCTTTGACAATTTTACACTTGTTCAGTGCAGCAGTCAGCGTGCTCCCTCTTCCTTCCTTGAAAGCAGCAGCCCCATGCTTCAGCTCTTCCTCCATGGTTTCCTTTTCACTGTCCAATTGCTGCATTCTTTCCTGATGACTATGCATGTTGAGTGCATGCATTGCATTCTTCTTTTCCAGATCTCTCATCTGCTGTTGGTGCCATTCCCGTTCATGCTGCAAAACAGGGAGAAAAAGGGTCACTCATTCCCTCTCTCCCTTTGCTTTTCATACCAGATCTGGACTCCTGCTGCAGGGGCAGGCACAGGCTGCCCCTCTGTCTCTGCCCCTCGGGATGCTGCAGAGCTTTGCTGGGCCCCCCTTGATGCTGCATCTTTCCCAGCTCACTCAGCCCATCCCAGCTTCCCTTCTGCCCTTCCCTGGCCTCCTGCAGCTCCACTCCAGTGCTCCTTTGGGCAGGAGCTGCCAGAACTGCAGCCAGGATTGCAAGTGCACACTAAGCAGGATTCAGGCAGTGCCACGAGGATGTGCTCTCCATCAGGGAGGAAGGGAAGAGCAAACAGCCCCAGCCTTTCATTCCCTGCCCTTGGGCTGACAGCAGTGGTTTCCCACCTCTCCTGTGTAGAGTTTCCATGGCTCCATCCCCCAGAGCCCCACTGCCCTCTCTGGCAGCAGCAATGGCCACATCAGTCTGTCATTCTCTGCTGCCACTCAGGACGAGTTCTCCCCTTGCAGGCACACGTCCTGCTGGGGATCAGCACTTGCCTTTCCTCTCCTCTCTCCCCACTGGCGGCTCTCCCATGGCCAAGGCCAAACACCTTTCTATTAACAGCAAACTTGAGACTCTCCCTCCTTCCGATCCAGATATTGAGAAATCTGAACATGGGATTGGATACCAGGAATTCCCCAAACCATGCAATGTCAATAGAGACAACGTGGACACTGAGAACTAAAATATTCTAGGGCACAGAAGCCCAGCATGGAGGAAAATCAGCAGCCTCAGCAATAACAGCAACACATCTACAACATCTTCTCCTCCTCATTCAGAAGAATGCAATTGGTAAAGTTAAACTAAGAAAAGGTGCACCTTCGAACTATGAAGACAAGGTACAAACATAGTAAGGAAATGGCACTTGGTGGCATCTGCCAATCTCACCAGCACATCCTTCCTTTCCCTCTCCAGGTTTTCCAATTTTCTCTGCAGAGATGCCACCTCCTGACGGAGAGCCACAGCCTCTTCCTGCCTTTCAGTGGCCACTTTCTCCAGAGCAGTTTCTCGAGAAATGTGCTTGGCTTCTTCCTTCCACCAATCTGAAGCAGTAAAAGGGAAAAGGAGGAGAAGGGGACAAGCAAAAGAAAGGCAAACCGATGTGCATCCTGCAGAGTCAACAGCACTGTCTTCTCTACCTGACTGTGTTTCCCAGGCCCTAAGCCCAGCAAGCATCCAAAGCTGACAGAAATGAAAGAAGCTTCCCAGTACTCAGCTCAGCTCAGAAAAAGGCAGGAATGAAAGGGGCTAGGTTCTGAGGGACAGGAAAGTGTGTTTGCCCCTTGTGTTTGTGCACAGTGAGCAAGCCAAGAGAGACAAAGGAGAGGGATGCCTGTGCAGCCCTGCTCCAGAGAGGGCAATCGCCTGGAGAATCTGGCAGGGCTTGGAGTTTCGGGGGAATGGAGCTGAGGCATCCAGCTACAGCTACTCAGCTGGTGAAACAGCATGGGGCAGTGAGTGGGAGAGGAGAAGCTGTACCTTGCTCATTTTCCTCCAACTCCTTCTGCAGCTCCAGGTTGCGGGCTCTGAGGTTGTCTCTCTGAGCTTTTGTCTTCCTCAGCTCCTGCTCCACAGCCTCATACTCTATGGCCAAGGCATGAGCTTTGTCATCAGACCTCTGGAGCCTCACACGCAGCTCAGACACCTCAGCCTCCAGCACGTGCACAGAGTCCCTCAAAGAGCGTTCTCCTGCTTGGGACTCCTGCAGCTCCTTCAGCAGCTGCTTCAGCCGAGTTGCCTGGGAAGCCTCCATCTGCAGCACTGCATCCTGCAGGGCCTGGATCTGAAAGATGGATGCACACAGCCTCAGGGACAGGGCTGCTCCTGAGGCAGCAGGGTGGGCCGCAGGGAGAGCAACAAAGGAGAAATCATTTCAGGCCAAAAACATGCCAAACCCAGAAGGCACAGAAGCAAGGATTGCAATGGAGACAAATGGAGAGAAAACAGGGAAAGGGAGGCAATGGGCATCCTTGGGCTGCAGCTCTGAACAGCGGCTGAACTGGCTGCGCTGGAAGTGCCCTGCCCAGGCTGCCACAGCCACCTCTGTGTCCCCACATTGCTCAGAGCCTGGCACAGGCACCAACTCTGTCTGGGACAACACTGCTAACAGAGGGACAGAGAAGCTCCAGAGGAGTCTGCTGCTGCTTCGCCTCCCACATTTCCTGCTGGGACCCGGGAGAGGATGGGGGAAAACTTCTGCAGCAGACACCAGATCCAGCCTCAGGCTCAGGGTGCAGCAGCAGCCCTGGGCAGAACACGGCAGCTGTGGATTCTGCTGGGAGGGAAAAGAGGTTGGGGCCTCCAAGGCAAAGGTGCTGTTGTGTGTCCCTGGAGAAGAGGATGCCACTGCACAGCTCACCTGTTTGTTGAGCTCCCGCAGTTGTCCAGCGCGGTTTGAAGAGAGCTGTTCGGCCGTCTGAAGAGCAGATTGACACTGAGACACCTGATTGTTCAGTGTCAGGTTCTGTTCTTCCAGTGTCTTGAGGCACACATTCTTTTCCTCCAGAGACAGAATCAGCCTAGAAGGGAAGCAAGCCACTCATTATTAAATCATATCACATTTTATCAACATTTAGGACTTGCACCGCTCCTCAGAGAAAAACTGCTCTTCCTGATGAGGTTTGTCTCAACAACTTGTCTCTTTGTTCCTCCTGCAGTCCCAGCCCAGCATGTGCCTGCTCTGCTTTTGTCCCTGAAAGAACAGTGAGTTCCTGCCTCCATACCCTACCCTCTTTTTCAGATGGGAATGTGAATACAAACCTAACAAAGTCTTGCAACAAAGCCATTAGGGGAGAGGAACAATTTCCTTCTGACTAACCAGGCTCAAAACCACGGAGGCTTGGTCAGCATGGAAGAAACATTTCCACCCCCATCTTACATATCCAGGTAGGAGGAGCAGCACCCTAGAGCCAGGGCATCTCTGGCAAGTTCCCTAATATTTACCAGCACCCATCCTACTTTTAGCTAGAGAAACAAAGTCGAAAGTGGCAACTGAGGCTTGGAGCACAACCTCATGGAAGATGCAGAAGGCTCGAGCCAAGCAGGAGTGCCCTGCCTTTCCTTTGTCTTCTTCTTGGAGGAAGAATCCTGTGGCACTGAAGCCTGACAGGACTTGATTGGCTGCAGGAGCCCCCCATACCTTGGCCCTGTTTCTTGCATTCTTTGCACAGTCAGAAATGCCTGTGACTGTGCAGGGTGTCAGGGACCCTGCTTGACCCCCTGCAGGCACCAGGGGACATTTGATGAGGAACGATGCAACAGAGACATTCTTGTTTCTGGGCTGCCTCCAAGGCCAATCTGGCCTAGAGCAGCAATCAGGGCCTTAAGATGGTTCTGCCCAGAAAAAGCATCAGATGCCAGGCTGATCCAGACCCCAAAGGCTTCAAGTTACAGGACCCAAGGTGGAGCTGATGGATGGATCCAGCTCCTTACAGTGCAGCTGGGGCAGTGTCAACACCCCCACCTAACAGCACAATATGCCCTGCAGGAAAAGGACTGCCCCAAAAGACTTTTTCAGAAAAATTCAATCTGAGGGCTTAAAAGAAAAGAAATTAATGTCAACAACCAGATAATGAGACCTGTCTGCAAGGGGAGTTCCGAATCTGCCACTTAGGGAATGCTGCCAGGCCTCCTGGCAGGTGCAAAGATGGCAAAGAGGGAATCCATTCACCACAATGCAGAGTGCCACAGGCTTTTAATTACCTGGCTTTTTCCTTCTCCAGGGCATTCACTGAAGCCTGCAATTCTGAATTTTGCTGTGCCACGTCTTCCCATTGAATCCATTCCCTCTCCAGGTACTCCAGATGCACTTGCAGCTCTTCGTTCTGATGTTCTGCCTCCTCCAGTATCTTCTGGGTCTGCTCAGCCTCCAACAGCTTCTGCCTGGACTCTTCCTGGGCCTCCCTAACATCTTGCTGGGCTCTCTGCACAGTCCTTTCCTGGCACTCTCGGGAGGCTGCCAGCTGAGATGTCAACTCTCCCACCTCCAGGCAAACAGAACAAAGCAGTCAGAGGCTACAGCCACAGCTACAGTCACAGTCAGCCACAGCACAGGCTGTGAGCAGAGGTAAAGGACAACTTCCCACTCCTCCCTGTCCAGAGAGCACCAGATTCACAAAGGATATGGACAACTTGTTTCAGTCTCTAAATGGCCCACCACCAAGGGCACCTGAGAAAGCACCTGCCAAAGCAAGGCTAGCAAGAAGAGGCCAGCAGGAATCCCTGCTGCTGCTTGCTGGCCAGCAGCACAGAGGACTAGCCCAGCTGTCCAGAGCAGCAGCTGACATTCAGCAGAGCACTGAGTGTCCTTCAGAGCAGCTGCCATGGAGCCCCCAGAGCATGAGACAGCCCCAGGGCTCAGCCCAGCAGCTGCTGCTCTGCCATGGAAAAGCAAGAAGGCCACAGACCCCTCGCTGCATGACTGCAGTGCCACTGCTCTCTCACTCACCTGCTTTTGGAGAGCCTCCCTCTGCTCAAGGAGGAGATTCATTTCCTCTTTGAGGCCTTGTAGCTCTTCCTCATGCCTTCTCTGAGCTGCCTGGGCTTCACTGTGAGCTTCCTCCAGCTCAGCTTGCAGATTTGCCTTCATGGTCTGGCAACAAAATGCAGAGCAACTTCCTGGGACCTGCCCTGAGGCTCAGCTTTTTCCACTTGCTGCCTCAAAATCCCATTCCCTCGGCTGCTTCTTTTGGCTTCTGTACCCAGCTCTGCTTCCACTGCAAGCCTTCCTTCCTGGGGCTGAGCTCTGGAGCTTACCAGGCTCTGTGCTCCCAGGGCCTGAAGCAGCCCTTGCTTCCTCAGTCCCAGGAGCTGCCTTTTGTGCCCTTGTCACTGCCCTGCCCTCTGTTGCCTGCCTACTCACACTTACCTGCCCCTTCTCTTGCTGCTCTGTTACCTCCTGCCTGAGCTGCTGGACCTGCTGGCGGGCTCGGCTGAGCTCTCCCTCAGTTTGGAGCAGTGCCTCTGATAAAGCACTCTTCTCCTTCTGCTCTTCCAGCAGGACCTGCACAGGAGGAAAGAGCAGAGGGCTTCACACTCCTCCTGCAACATCCCCGTGGCAAGGGCCAAAGGCTGATGGGCTCCCGTGCTCTCAGAGCACTTGGCTGCTGCTGCCCTGGGCCACTGCCTGCCCTGGGGGAGACACAGCTTCCCAGGAAGTGACTTAAAACCCAGCCCAGAAGACATCTCTGCATTACTGTTCAGAAATACTCCAGGCAAGCCTTTAAAAATATTTTTCTCTTGTCAGCATTCTTGCTGCACCCTCCCCATGCCCACAAAAGAACAGTCCTACAAACTCACCTTGGCCATGAACATCTACCAGTACACACCAAAAGGGCAGCAGAAGGAGAACAGTGAAGATACCCTGAGGTACATCTCTGAACAACAGAGCACAAGAGCAGCACAAAACTCTCAGCTGACAGCTGATGTTTCTGCCTGGCTTCCTATGAGAGGGCTCATTCCTGGTGCCAAAGACAGCCCCGTTCAGCTTTCACCTCCCCTAATTCAGTGCAGAAGACACGGAGGGCATGCTCCACACAGCCCCATATCCTGCCATCTCCCACAGCTCCAGCCTTGCAAAAAATCACACCAGTTCTCCTCTCACAATCATTACCTCTTGCTTGGCATTTTCAAATCTCCTTAGTTCTTCTTGTTGAGCCAGCAGGGTGGCAACTTTCTGCCTCATCTCAGACAGCACCTTCTTGTGCTCCTGCTCTCTCTCTGCCTTCTCTTTTTCCCATTGCTCCAGTGTCTCCTGCATCTCTACATGGTGCCTTTCACACTCACTTGCCTGAGGAGGGGAGGAAAACTTTGCAAGATGAAGTCCCAGGCAAGCTTGTGGCTGAATGATGTGAAGCTCCATCCCTCCCACAACCCCCAACTGGAAAAGACAACAGCACTGGCTTTCTGCACAGCAGAAACTGTGTCCTGTCAGGGAATTCAAAAGGAGGCTCAGCAGGTGCAGGAATCACAGACTTGTGGAATCTCTTCTGCTGGCAAAGACCTTCCCAAGCACTGAGTCCAAGCACTCAGAAGAGGAGGTGTCACCTTCCCCTCTCTGCTGCCCCAGTCACAAGGACTGAAGGACCAGGGACAAGGGGCCTGTTCCATTTGCTTCCAGCCCAAAGCTAATCCCTCTGTCCACCATGGAAGCACAGCAAGAAAGGAAACGAGTTCCCAAGGCTGCAGCTAACAGCACTGTTGGCATCTGCTCCATGCTGGCATCTGCTCCACGTTGGCATCTGCTCTGTGGCTGGTGGGACTCGGGGATGATCCTGCCCTGGGCTGCCACGCTTTGGGTGGGCCCTGCCCAACCTGCTCTGGAACTCCTCTTACACCCTCCCTGAAGCCATGGCTGCATTTACTGTCCCAGCACCATCCTGGGGCCCTTCACGCTCCTCCAAGTCTCAGCTGCTGGCTCTGCTGCCCAGCCCAGCAGCGGGAGGCCTCTGGCAGAGAATTGCTGCCCTTTCACACCCTCAGCCTCTGCTTGTGCTACAACAACCCACAGGGCTGGCTTGGACAATTCAGAAGCATATTGTCCCCTACCAGGTCTTGCAGGAGCTTCTTTATTTCCAGTTGCTGAGCAGTTCCCTGAAGCCTGAGGCTTTCCTGATGCTGCTGCTCTGCCTGCAGGAGCTGTTGAGCTGTGTCTTCCTGTTCCTGCCTCCTGAGAGCTCTCTCTGCTTCCAGCTCACCTTGCAGGCCCTTCACTTGTCCTGCAAACATGACCAAGAGCAAGAGTCACCCTCTTTACTGACTTTACTGACCTCAGGCCCTTTCAGTGCCTCCATCCCCAGCACTCCTCAGAAGCTCTGTGGACAGAGACAGCTTTGCAGGGTGCTCAGCTGCTCTAGGCAGGGGCAGCACCACAAACAAAGCACACGAGGTTCTCACCTTCAATCACGTCCTTGGCCTGTGTGACTGAGAGCACTTGAGCTTCCAGATGGTTCCTGGTCATCTCCAGCTGTGATATCTGCTGCTGAGCAGCACACAGCCTGGATTGCAGGCTCTCCTTTGCTAACCTACAAGTTGCAAATATGGACAGACATGAGTTGCTTGCTCCAGACACCCACAGCCGCGTATTCCAGGGCGACGTGGCTCAAGATCCCCACGCCTGAGGATGGAAAATGGGTCACCTGGAAACTTGTCCAGAGAAGGCACATCTGGGCCATTTCCAGAGCAGAGCAGGGCCTCTGAGGGACTGCCCAGGCCTTCCCTATGGCCTGGCCTAGCACAGCCTGCCCAGCCCAACTTGGCCTCAACAGCCAAACCTTCACTTGCTGTTCCTGACCTATGACTCTGGGTAGCTGTGCCCAAACAGGCTGGAGCAACAAGCAAAAGCCCAGTCCCTGCTCACAACCCTTCTCTCATCAGCACTTCCAAGCTGCTCTGCAGGGGGAGAGAGCAGACTCTTGTCCTGGCTGACTCCTGACTTTTTAATGCTCTTGATAATGGACAGAAAGGTACATCATCTTCCAGACACCCAGTATTTAACGAGGCTTCAGAAGTACTTTGCAGATGCAGTAAAATCTCATGGTCATGGCAGCACTTGTTAAAAATCAGAACACAATTTTATCTGAATACCAAGTACCTGAATGCAGAGACTGCAGTTTCAACCCTTGCAAGGTCCAGCAGTAGACTTGCTGCCTTTATTTGAGTGTTGCTGAACAAGCAGGCAGGAGCCCAAGGGACTTGTCCTTCCTTACAAAGTGAGAGGCACCATGCAAAGGGACCTTGGCATGTTTGGCAGCTGGGTGCCCATCAACAATCAGCAAGAATGCCCAGAGGCTGTTGAGAATTCCAAAGAGCTTTCCCTGCTGCTCTCTAACCAGCACTACATCCTGTCCCTCACGTCTCAAGAGTGTGCTTGGAAGCAGAAAGGCCTCAAGATTTTCAGCAGGAGCCTCTGGCTCCACCCTGAATAGCAGCGTGCTACTCCCAGCGTGCCAAGGTAAGAGCCTGGAATGCTGAAGATGAAGCTTCCTGGTCTGAAGATCAGGATCATGTCAAGCTACTTTGAAAGGAACGAGAGATATTCAAAGCCCAGAAAGAGGAACCAAACCCAAGAGAAACTTGAGGTTTCAGTCTGCATCTGCATGGTTGAATTACTCCTCAGTTCAGGGCTGGCTGGATTGCTTTTGACATCCCATAGGAATGTGCTCGGCGGCACAAACAGGAGCCCAAGGCTCACGAGACCTTTGCTGGCTTTCAGTGCCAGAAAAATAACCTTCACATTGTGGCATTTTATTATTTTTCTCGAGACTTTTCCATATTGTGTCCATGGAATGTAAAAACATCTGAAAAGGCTCAGCTCCCTGCCTTTACCTGGTCTCTGCCAGCTGCCTGGAAAGGTCTTCTCGGAGCCACTCAGTGGCTGCCAGTCGGCCCTGAAGGTCAGCCTTCTGGGCCAGCAGCTCCTCCTCTCTGCCCACCTGGGCCCCTTCATGCCCTTGGCCAGAGGATTCCTGGCTCAGCATCTCCAGAGACCAGCTCGACGACTCTTGCTCCTGGGAAACCTGCAAGTGGGACAAGGTACAGCTGGAGCCCTTCCTGGGGAGCCCTGTGCAGAGCCAGCCAGTGCCACCTGACAGGCAGCCAGAGGACAAGGAGCACCTGTGCTCTGGCCTCCAAGTTTCACAGCATCTGCCCCATGCAGCTCTGATAGCCTGGCCTGCCAGAAGCCTCTGGCACTGTTACCTTGGAAGTGCTGTGGCAGGCCCTGCCTGCTGGCCTTGCTCCAGACAGCTCCTTCCCAACACACATCTCTATTCCAAAATCTGTGTTTTCATCCAAAAATACTGCAACTTCCACAATTGCCAATACAATTTACTATAAGCACCAGCTTTGCTGAACAATTTCAGCCATTAATCTAAAACTCAGCTGGCTTTAGTCCATCACTCTGCTCACCTGCTCCATTCTTTTCCATACCCAATTCCAAACCCCCACATATTGTCTCTCCTTGTTTGGGCAGAAAGGACGAAGCTCCCCATGCCCAGCTTTACCTGGAGATTATTTGAACAGCATATTCCAGAGCTGGATCAGTCATTCTGGGTGTGCCAGGAAACAATCTGGCAGTCAATGGCCTCTGGCTGGAGCCAGGCACACAGACAAGGCTGCCTGCTGCTGCCCAGGCTGCTTTACCCAAGCAGGCCTGCACTGACAGGGATAGAGACCCACCTCTTTATGGGAAACATCAATGAAATATTTCAGTGACACTGGAGTGGACTGAAGGACAGTGCCAGTGTCTGCCTCGATCTTTCCCTTCAGGATGTCCAAGTGTTGCTTCAGAACCCCTTTGGCAAGTTCACTCTTGTTCAGTGCAGCACTCAGTACTTGATTGTTGTCCCTCAATTTCTTCAAAGCAGCACCCCTATGCTCCAACTCTTCCTGGAAGTCTTCCCTCTCCACTTCCAATTCTTGATTATTTCCCTTATGATTTCTCATCTCAGGTGCATGCATTTCATTTTCCTTTTCCAGATCTCTCATATGCTGCTGGTGCAATTCCTGTTCATGCTGCCAAAACAGGAAGAAAAAGGGTCACTCATTCCCTCTCTCCCTTTGCTTTTCATACCAGATCTGGACTCCTGCTGCAGGGGCAGGCACAGGCTGCCCCTCTGTCTCTGCCCCTCGGGATGCTGCAGAGCTTTGCTGGGCCCCCCTTGATGCTGCATCTTTCCCAGCTCACTCAGCCTGTCCCAGCTTCCCTTCTGCCCTTCCCTGGCCTCCTGCAGCTCCACTCCAGTGCTCCTTTGGGCAGGAGCTGCCAGAACTGCAGCCAGGATTGCAAGTGCACACTAAGCAGGATTCAGGCAGTGCCACGAGGATGTGCTCTCCATCAGGGAGGAAGGGAAGAGCAAACAGCCCCAGCCTTTCATTCCCTGCCCTTGGGCTGACAGCAGTGGTTTCCCACCTCTCCTGTGTAGAGTTTCCATGGCTCCATCCCCCAGAGCCCCACTGCCCTCTCTGGCAGCAGCAATGGCCACATCAGTCTGTCATTCTCTGCTGCCACTCAGGACGAGTTCTCCCCTTGCAGGCACACGTCCTGCTGGGGATCAGCACTTGCCTTTCCTCTCCTCTCTCTCCACTGGCTGCTCTCCCATGGCCAAGGCCAAACACCTTTCTGTTAACAGCAAACTTGGGGCTCTCCCTCCTTCCGATTCAGATATTGAGAAATTTGAACATGGGATTTGATACCAGGAATTCCCCAAACCATGCAATGTCAATAGAGACAATGTGGACACTGAGAACTAAAATATTCTAGGGCACAGAAGCCCAGCATGAAGGAAAATCAGCAGCCTCAGCATTAACTGGCTTTACCCATGACTACGGTATCTTCTCCTCCTTATTCAGAAAAATGCAATTGGAAAATTTAAATGGAAAAAGATGCTCCTTAGAACTTTGAACACAAGGTCCAAACATAGCTAGGAAATGGCACTTTGTGGCATCTGCCAATCTCACCAGCACATCTTTCCTTTCCTCCTGCAGGCTCAGCAATTTCTTCTGCAGAGAGTGACGAAGAATCGAATTCTCTTCTTTCACAGCAATGGCATCTTTCTTCTGGGAACTTTCAAGAGAGATTTTCTGGTGTTCTGCCCTCAACATTGCTAGAGGAGAGAAAGGGAAGGAGAAGAGGAAAAGAAAATTCAAGTTAAGCTGATGTGCATCCTGCAGAGACAACCACACTGTGTTCTCTACCTGCTTGTGTTTTCCAGGCCCTAAGCCCACAAAGACTCCAAAGCTGACAGAAATGAAGGAAAATTCCAGGCAGAGAAAAGGGCGGGAATCAAGGGGTCAAGGTTCAGAGAAACAGGAACCTGTGTTTGCTCTTGGCCATGTGCAGAGTGAGCAATTCAAGGGAGACAAAGGAGAGGGATGCCTGTGCAGGCCTGCTGCAGAGAGGCCAATCACCGGGAGACTCTGGCAGGGCCAGGAGTTTGGGGCAATGGAGCTGAGGCATCCAGCTACAGCTCCTTAGCACAGACACGGCACCTGAGAGGCACCAGCTGTGCACGGGATCAGCCCTAGCACAGCCAGATGGCACTGCCAGCCACAGCATGTTTCTCAGGAGAATGCTTTCACTGCCACTTGGATGGAGTAATCTGCTGGTTGTTTTTTTCCTCGGCCATATCTGGGCACTTTTCCTCTCTGTGGCAACAGTGAAACCCCCACGGGTGATACAGCATGGGACAGTGGGTGGGAGAGGAGAAGCTGTACCTTGCTCACTTTGCTCCAGCTGTTTCAGCAGTTCCTGATTACAAGCCCTGAGATTGTCTCTCTGAGCCTGTGTCTTCCTCAGCTCCAGCTCCATGGCCTTGCACTGTGTGTCCATGGCCTCTGCTCTTTCCTCAGAGCTCTGCAGCCTCACATACACCTCAGATTCCTCAGTTTCCAGCTGCTTCTGTCGAGTTTCCAAGAAAGCTGCCTTCTCCTTCACAGCCTCCAGCAGGGCCCAGGCCTGGAAAATGGAGGCACAGGGCCTCAGGGACACGGCTGCTCCTGAGGCCACAGAGTGGGCCGCAGGGAGAGCAACGGAGGGAAAATGACTTCAAGCCAAAACCAGAAGGCACAGAAGCAAGAATTGCAATGGAGACAAATGGAGAGAAAACAGGGAAAGGGAGGCAATGGGCATCCTTGGGCTGCAGCTCTGAACAGCGGCTGGACTGGCTGTGCTGGAAGTGCCCTGCCCAGGCTGCCACAGCCACCTCTGGGTCCCCACATTGCTCAGAGCCTGGCACAGGCATCAACTCTGTCTGGGACAACACTGCTAACAGAGGGACAGAGAAGCTCCAGAGGAGTCTGCTGCTGCTTCGCCTCCCACATTTCCTGCTGGGACCCGGGAGAGGATGGGGGAAAACTTCTGCAGCAGACACCAGATCCAGCCTCAGGCTCAGGGTGCAGCAGCAGCCCCGGGCAGAACACGGCAGCTGTGGATGCTGCTGGGAGGGAAAAGAGGTTGGGGCCTCCAAGGCAAAGGTGCTGTTGTGTGTCCCTGGAGAAGAGGATGCCACTGCACAGCTTACCTGTGTATTGAGCCCCAGCAGTTCTCTTCTATGCTCAGAATAGAGCTGTTCTGTCTCCTGAAGGGCAGATTGACACTGAGACACCTGATTTTTCAGCACCAAGTTCTGTTCTTCCAGTGTCTTGAGGCACACATTCTTTTCCTCCAGAGACAGAATCAGCCTGGAAGGAAGCAAGCCACTCATTATTAAATCATATCACATTTTATCAACTCTTAGGACTAGCACCTCATCAGGAAAAAAATGCTCTGTTTGATGAAGTTTCCCTAAACAATTTGGCTGTTTGTTCCCCCTGCAGTCCCAGCCCAGAATGTGCCTGCTCTGCTCTTGTCCCTGAAAGAACAGCGAGTTCCTGCCTCCATGCCCTACCTTCTTTTTCAGATGGGAATGAGAATACAAACCTAACAAAGTCTTGCAACAAAGACATTAGGGGAGAGGAACAATTTCCTTCTCTCTAAACAGGCTCCAAAGCAGGGAGGTTTGGTCAGCATGGAAGAGACATTTCCTCCCCTATCTTACACATCCAGGTAGGAGGAGCAGCACCCTAGAGCCAGGGCATCTCTGGCAAGTTCCCTAACATTTACCAGCACCCATCCTACTTTTAGCTAGAGAAACAAAGTCCAAAGTGGCAACCGAGGCTTGGAGCACAACCTCATGGAAAATGCAGAAGGCTCCAGGCAAGCAGGAGTGCCCTGCCTTTCCTTTGTCTTCTTCTTGGAGGAAGAATCCTGTGGCACTGAAGCCTGGCAGGACTTGATCAGCAACAGGAGCCCCCATACCTTGGTCCTGTTTCTTGCATTCTTTGCACAGTCAGAAATGCCTGTGACTGTGCAGGGTGGCAGGGACCCTGCTTGACCCCCTGCAGGCACCGGGGAACATTTGATGAGGAACGATGCAACAGAGACATTCTTTTTTCTGGGCTGCCTCTGAGGCCAATCTGGCCTAGAGCAGCAATCAGGGCTTTAAGATGGTTCTGCCCAGAAAAAGCATCAGATGCCAGGCTGATCCAGACCCCAAAGGCTTCAAGTTACAGGCCCCAAGGTGGAGCTGATGGATGGATTCAGCTCCTTACAGTGCAGCTTGGGCAGTGTCAACACACCGGCCTAAAAACACAATACGCCCTACAGGGAAAGGACTAACCCCAAAGCCTTTGTTTTCAGAAAAATTCAACCTGAATGCTTAAAAGAAATGAAAGTCAACAATCAGATAATAAGACTTGTCAGCACAGAGAGTTCAGAATCCGCTACTTAGGAAATGCTGCCAAAGCTCCTGGCAGGTGCAAAGATGGCAAAGAGGGAATCCATTCACTATGATGCAGAGTCCCTTTCATTTACCTGGCCTTTTCCCTCTCCAGAGCCCTCACTGAAGCCTTCAATTCAGAATTTTGTTGTGCCACTTCTTCCCACTGAATCCATTCCCTCTCCAGGTACTCCAGATGCACTTGCAGCTCTTCGTTCTGATGTTCTGCCTCCTCCAGTATCTTCTGGACATCTCCAACCTCCAGCAGCTTCTGCCTGGACTCTTCCTGGGCCTTCCTCCCATCTTGCTGGGCTCTCTGCACAGTCGTTTTCTGGCACTCTCGGGAGGCTGCCAGCTGAGATGTCAACTCTCCCACCTCCAATCAAACAGAACAAAGCAGTCAGAGTCTACAGCCACAGCTACAGTCACAGTCAGCCACAGCACAGGCTGTGAGCAGAGGTAAAGGAGAACTTTCCTCTCCTCCCTGTCCTGAGAGCACCAGATTCACAAAGGATATGGACAACTTGTTTCAGTCTCTAAGTGGCCCACCACCAAGGGCACCTGAGAAAGCACCTGCCAAAGCAAGGCTAGCAAGAAGAGGCCAGCAGGAATCCCTGCTGCTGCTTGCTGGCCAGCAGCACAGAGGACTAGCCCAGCTGTCCAGAGCAGCAGCTGACATTCAGCAGAGCACTGAGTGTCCTTCAGAGCAGCTGCCATGGAGCCCCCAGAGCATGAGACAGCCCCAGGGCTCAGCCCAGCAGCTGCTGCTCTACCATGGAAAAGCAAGAAGGCCACAGACCCCTCGCTGCATGACTGCAGTGCCACTGCTCTCTCACTCACCTGCTTTTGTAGAGTCTCCCTCTGCTCAAGGAGGAGATTCATTTCCGCTTTGAGGCCTTGTAGCTCTTCCTCGTGCCTCCTCTGAGCTGCCTGGACTTCTATGCGAGCTGCCTGCAACTCCCCTTGCAGCTCTGCCTCCACACACTTCCTGCTCATCTCCAGCTGTGATATCTGCTGCTGAGCAGCACACAGCCTGGATTGCAGGCTCTCCTTTGCTGACCTACAAGTTGCAAATATGGACAGACATGAGTTGCTTGCTCCAGACGCCCACAGCCGCGTATTCCAGGGCGACATGGCTCAAGATCCCCACGCCTGAGGATGGAAAATGGGTCACCTGGAAACTCATCCAGAGAAGGCACATCTGGGCCATTTCCAGAGCAGAGCAGGGCCTCTGAGGGACTGCCCAGGCCTTCCTTATGGCCTGGCCTAGCACAGCCTGCCCAGCCCAACTTGGCCTCAACAGCCAAACCTTCACTTGCTGTTCCTGACCTATGACTCTGGGTAGCTGTGCCCAAACAGGCTGGAGCAACAAGCAAAAGCCCAGCCCCTGCTCACAGCCCTTCTCTCATCAGCACTTCCTAGCTGCTCTGTGAGGGGACAGAACAGACTCTTGTCCTGGCTGACTCCTGACTTTTTAATGCTCTTGATAATGGACAGAAAGGTACATCATCTTCCAGACACCCAGTATTTAACAAGGCTTCAGAAGTACTTTGCAGATACAGTAAAATCTCATGGCCATGGCAGCACTTGTTAAAAATCAGAACACCATTTTGTCTGAACAGAAACTACCTGAATGCAGAGACTGCAGTTTCAACTTTTGCAAGGTCCAGCAGTAGACTTGCTGCCTTTATTTGAGTGTTGCTGAACAAGCAGGCAGGAGCCCAAGGGACTTGTCCTTCTTTACACAGTGAGAGGGACCATGCAAAGGGACCTTGGCAGGTTTGGCACTGGGTGCCCATCAACAATCAGCAAGAATGCCCAGAGGCTGTTGAGAATTCCAAAGAGCTTTCCCTGCTGCTCTCTAACCAGCACTACATCCTGTCCCTCGCATCTCAAGAGTGTGCTTGGAAGCAGAAAGGCCTCAAGATTTTCAGCAGGAGCCTCTGGCTTCACCCTGAATGGCAGCGTGCTACTCCCAGCGTGCCAAGGTAAGAGCCTGGAATGCTGAAGATGAAGCTTCCTGGTCTGAAGATCAGGATCATGTCAAGCTACTTTGAAAGGAACGAGAGATATTCAAAGCCCAGAATGAGGAACCAAACCCAAGAGAAACTCGAGGTTTCAGTCTGCATCTGCATGGTTTAACTAGTCCCCAGTTCAGGGCTGGCTGGATTGCATTTGACATCCCACAGGAGTGTGCTTGGCGGCACAAACAGGAGCCCAAGGCTCACGAGACCTTTGCTGGCTTTCAGTGCCAGAAAAATAACCTTCACATTGTGGCTTTTTTTTTTTTCCTTGAGGCTTCCATCATTTGTATACAGAATGTAAAACCATCTGAAAAGGCTCAGCTCCCTGCCTTTACCTGGTCTCTGCCAGCTGCCTGGAAAGGTCTTCTCGGAGCCACTCGGTGGCTGCCAGTCGGCCCTCAAGGTCAGCCTTCTGGGCCAGCAGCTCCTCCTCTCTGCCCACCTGGGCCACTTCATGCCCTTGGCCAGAGGATTCCTGGCTCAGCATCTCCAGAGACCCGCTCAACGACTCTTGCTCCTGGGAAACCTGCAAGTGGGACAAGGTACAGCTGGAGCCCTTCCTGGGGAGCCCTGTGCAGAGCCAGCCAGTGCCACCTGACAGGCAGCCAGAGGACAAGGAGCACCTGTGCTCTGGCCTCCAAGTTTCACAGCATCTGCCCCATGCAGCTCTGATAGCCTGGCCTGCCAGAAGCCTCTGGCACTGTTACCTTGGGAGTGCTGTGTCAGGCCCTGCTGCCTTGTCTGGGACAAGACAGCTCCTTCCCAACAAACATCCGACTCCAAATTCTGTGTTTTCATCCAAAAACACTGCATCTTCCACAACGGCCACTTGGCTAAAGAAATTTCTCTTTGCATCTATTTCAGTGCTGGACATTTTCAGGAAGGTTGGGGAATACAAATTTGCTTTCTCAATTAAGGGAAAATATATATGATTTCCAACTTCTAGAACAAAACCCACATCAAAATGTCACCTCCTCACGTATTCCAAGGAACTCTCTGCAAGGAGAGGATGCTTGGCTGGGAAATGGCTCTTATGCTGAGCAGACATTTCGTGATTGATATATGTCTGTCTGATGTGGCCAAAACAAATCCTCTGCTGTGCATTTGCCAAACCTACCACATTCCCCAGAACTGAGACTGTCTGACAGAGACCATCTGAAACACAGCCTTATCTTGCAGCTATCCTGTAACACCCAATGCAAACCTCCCCTGCCACAGCTTGGGGCTGCAGCTTCCTGTCACAGTGAATTGTAGAGAGCAAGAAGGTGCCCCCTGAGCCTCCTTTCATCCAGGCTGAGCCCCCACAGCTCCCTCAGATGCTCCTGGTCACACCTGTGCTCTTGAGCATTCCCCAGCTCACTTCCCTCTTTTAGAGGCTCTGTGGCTGCCCAAAGCAACACATTTTGCAGAAGCATGCAACACTTTGCTGATGAACATGCATATCCCTGGCTAAGAAATGCGTGTGCCATCTTGAGCCAGGTGTGCACAGCAGTGTGCCTGTCTTCTAGTGCCAGAAAGAGCATCTGGGCTGATCTGGCTGCCACAACTCCCACTCCCACAGGTGCTGCCTAGCAATAAGGTGTTCAGAGCCCTGCTAACATCATCCCTCTCTTGCTCCAGCACATCCCTCTGAAGCTGCAATTCCTCCAGTGTCTGCCTCCTAACTTCCAGCTGCCTCTGCAAGGATGGCTCTTGTCCCTTGAGTGCAGCCAACTCCTCCACTGTACAAGAAGGAGCAAGACAAGTTTTCAAGAGAAACCCAGTCTCATTTCCAAAACCAACCTCCATCCTGTCCTGCTGCTCTGCCTCTTCTGCCAGGACTGACGCTTCCTCCCACTGCTTGGTGTTCTGATGCAGACAAAAGGCTCCTGTCTCTGGGATTCCAGTGCATTGCAGCAGCATTTCCTTGGATTTCTCAAACTTTGCACAGTCACTGCAGAGACAAGGCTCAGTCAGAAGCAGCAAGAGGCCTGAAGAGACAGCAATGCCATTTTCAGCACTCCAGGATGGAGCTGGGGGCAGTGGGCTAAGGAAGACCTTGCTCTTTTCCTCCCAAGGAAATTCTCCAGAGGCAAAGGGAAAGGAAGGCAGGATGTTGCCTTGCTTCAGCCAGAAGCAGTGGCTGGGCAGGGGCACACAAAGAACAGAATTCAGGGAAGCAGCACAGCAAGAAGCAGGAGTCTTCTATTCCAACATGGCTCTGCATCTCCCAGACAGTCTTGGGAGTCACAGTAGAGCATGAAAAACCCAGACAAGACAATGCTCGAGAGCCACACTGAGGCCTACAGATGGTGGGCAGGTGATTTCTTCACCCAGGACACCTCAGACGTCCCAGACCTGGAAGTTGATTGCCTCTGGAATGCAGGAGGAGGAGGAGGAGGAGGAGGACGAAACGCTCACCTACTGATTTCTTCTAGCAGAGAGTCTATGATCTGGTATTGGCTTCTGATCCTCTGGGTTCTCTCCTCTACTTGATCAAACTGTTGCCACATGCGCTCACAATTCTCTGTGGCTTCCCGAGCCAATTCAAAGGGATGCTGATCTTCAGTGGATGTCAGAGTTGAGAGGATGTTTCCAGGGTTGTCGGTGCAGATGATGGAATTGGCCATGCTGTCACCGTCGTCTACCAGCACCTGAAAGCCCACATCCAGCTGTTAGTCAGGTATTGTGTTCCTGTTCCAAAGTAGCACTGAGATGCCTCTTCTGATCCCACAAGATCGAGTGTCCATTCATGGAGAAGCAGTTTCAAAAGGCCTGCCAGCTCAGCACAGTTTACTCACCTCAGGGGCTCTGGAGGAACGTCCCTGGTGAGAAAGCCCTCGAGCTCCCTGCAAGTGTACAGGGAAGAGCACACTCAGACTGCATGGCTGCCCCTGAGGCAGTTGCCTCTAAGTGCTTCCCAGCCTGTCCCAGAGCTCAGCACTACCAGCTGAGCTCTTCCTCTCCTACTTGGCAATATTTTCCGCCCAGGACTTTGCCAGCAGCACAAACCAACATGCTGCAAGGTGTCTCATCACTTCTAAGAACACCAGAAGGGGAACTGTCCAGAGCCGACTCCACCCTGGCCGTGAACACTCCCAGGGATCCAGGGGCAGCCACAGCTTCTCTGGGCAAGCTGTGCCAGGGCCTCAGCACCCTCAGAGGGCAGAATTCCCTCCCAATATCACATCCATCCTTGCCATGTCACGCTGGGAAGCCTTGTCCTGTCCCTGCAGGCCCCTGCCTTAAGTCCCTCTCCAAGCTCTCTTGCAGCCCTTTCATGCATTGGAACGGACTCTAAGGTCACCCTGGAACCTTCTCCAGCCTGGACAAACCCCAACTCTTGCATCTTTTTCCCTTGGCACAGGTGCTCCAGCACTTGCAGCATATTCCTATCATCCTTGTGACTGCCTCTGGGCCACTGGGGATCATTTTGGAGATGTTGTGGAGAAACTCATTTTTGACTCTGGGAAGCACTGAGGGTGCACTTTAATTTGGGTGAGGGGAAGGCAATGTAAAGCTGCTCCCTTGTTTGTGCCCACGGCCTCCAGTGGGAGACGGACCGTGGAGGAGATGTGGCTGCGCTCTGGGATAGCCAGGAGCCCCCCATTCCCTGCCAGGCCTGTCCCCAGGGCAGCACCACAGCTGCTGCCAGCTCTGCAACAGCCAACTGTCAATCCCTTGCTAATCCCAAAGGGAACTGTTCCCTGAGGTGCAGCCCAGGCCCTGCCAGATCCCTGCTGGGCTTGGCACAAGGAGAGCAGCGGCTTTGTCACTCACCCTCCGGGTCTCCATCTGCCCCTCGCACGAAGAATGAGATAATATCAGTTACCACAGGCCCTTGGTCTTTGCAGGGTCCAAACCCCAGTGACCAATGGCCCTTGGCCTTTGTAAGGTGTAAACCCCAGTGCCCAAAGGCCCTTGGCTTTTGCAGGGTCTAAACCCCGGTGCCCAAAGGCCCTTGGCCTTTGCAGGGTCCAAACACCAGTGCCCAAAGGCCCTTGGCCTTTGTAGGGTCCAGACCCCAGTGCCCAAAGGCCCTTGGCCTTTGTAGGGTCCAAACCCCACTGCCCAAAGGCCCTTGGCTTTTGTAGGGTCTAAACCCCAAAAGCTGAAGGCCCTTGGACTTTGCCAGGTGTAAACACGAATTTCCAAAGGTTCTTGGCCTTTGCAGGGTCAATAGCACAAAGTGCTCTTGGCCTTTGCAAGGTCCAAGCCCCAAAGTTCGCGAGCTGTTGACAGCTCCAGGGTACAAACCCCAATAGCCAGGAGCTGTTGATTGTTGCCAGGATCCAACCCCCAGCATTCCATGGCCTTTGTGACAGTTGCCAGGGTCATACCCCCAATATTCCATGGCCTTTGTGATGGCTGCCAGGGCCCAAAGCCCAGCATTCCAGGGGCTCTTGGAGAGGCCCTCCCTGGCTCTCCCCCCATCCCAGCTCCCTGCTGCTCCTGGCACCGGCCCTGCCTCCCCCATGTCCCCAGAGCCCTCCTGGGCATCTGGGCAGGGACCTGGCTCAGAAGTCAGTTTGAAGGCTCAGCATCTTCAAGACCTGCAGGCTCTTTAGGGATGCACTTAATTCCTGAGTCACAGGAATTCTTCTGTGTTCCCTGACAAAGGTCACATGAAAGTAAAAGCCTAAAAAGGTTCTTGGTGCCTACAAATATTCATAGAAAGTAAAGCTTTGCCTTTAGAACAGCCATATGAGGAGGAAGAATGGTGTTTCAGGGGCTTTTCAAATTTCTACAAAAAAATGCCAAGAGCTGCAGTGTTTACGGCTCATAAAATAGAGTAAGAACAATGAGACAACCATAATTGCATGTTTTTCTCTGCTCTCTGTTTGGCAATATATCACTAGGCCTTGTAGGCAGAAGAAAAGTCTTGCTGCTTCCATCAAAGATTCCCCACTAGGAACAGACCTTCAAGAACTAAATAGGTCTGCTTGCAGAAGGTTTGGCCGGTATTTTTTGCCCTCATCTTTGATTGCATTCATCTGTATCCTAGGGAGGATTTTTGTGCCCCTGTTTACAGAAATTGGCTTCTGAGCAGGGCACAAATCCTGAGTGGAAGAGAAGAGCTGCACCTGCCTTCTGTAAGGCCTCTCTCTCCAGAGACACACGGCCCAAGGATGTCAGTGCCAGATTAAGGCTCTGAGAGCGATGCAGCTTCAAGTCTCTGCTTCCACAAGAGCAGCTTTGGGCTCCTTGCACAGCTGCAAAGGAGCAGCACAGCTCCTGGTGAAGGTCTGACAGCTCCTGCCTGGTCCTTGCACAGCTCTCAGTGTAGTTCTGCTGCTGCTGTCGCTCTTGGGCCAGCTGTGACTGCAGCAGGGACACCTGAAAGAGGCACAAGGCCCCGCTCAGACAAGCCCACGCTGGCAGGAGCACCTGCAGCCCCACGGTACCGGCTCTCGGGGCACACACAGCCTCCAACTCCAGCCCTCACCAACACTCTGCCCTTGGGCAAGGGGAAAGGAACAGGCTCCCACACACAACAGAGCTCAGAGCATCAACAAGTCCAGCTCAAGGCTGCCAAACGCTTCCCACCTACATCCCTCAGCCACCACAGGTCTCTTACAGAGACCTCCAACAGGATTTAGGAATCCAGATCTGATTTCCAAAGCACACATTTGGGCCACTGACCCCTTTCTCCATAGGCTGTGCATCAGCACGAGGGCTGCTGCTCCCCTGAGCTCCTGGAGGACTCTTCTACTTGAGCTGCTGGAACACCTGCCCAAGCATGAGGGGAATGTGGTGCTTGGGTGTTTTTCGTGCTTTCTTGAGGCATTTGAACACCCCAAGCCCTATTTTACACACCCTCATTGTGAAAAACAAGGTTCACTCTCCAGCAAAAATTTAAACTTTGAATAAACGACAATAAGTGACGAAGAGAATAAAGCAATGTGCTTGGCATTCAGCCAAGAGCGCACCTGCTATTTCAGAGATGTCCTTTACATACCCTTTCTGTTGCATCAGCCTACTGCATAGTTATCAACAATTATGCATCTTTACACTTTTCCCCAAATCTAGTTTACGTGTTCCAAGAATTGTTTAGCATGGCTCCTCCGTGGGTTCACCTTTTCAGACCATGTGCATTTCTTGGCTGTGGTTTGAGTCTGCCGTTTTTATTACCTTCTCTTTGGGCTTTACTCCGTTTTTTCTACCGATCGTGGGTGCTGATAATTGGCATGTCAGCAGCAGGAGTCTCCATCATATGTTCATTGAATGCTATCCCAACCAAGCAGGCAGTTTAACAGTGGCATAGTATATCAGCTATTTAGGTTTGGTTAACAACAGGAAAAACCCTATATTTTTACAGCAAAATTACTCTAGTATACATATAGAATCCCTCTTAATATTTGCAAAAAGCCAAATTATAGTATGTATTTATAACAATACTTTCCTCAACAGCACCCATATCTGTGCTACCCTGATAGCTGAACAGAGGGGTGGGGGTTTGGTTCCACAGGGGTCCGGCAGAAATTTGCGACACAATGTATTACCTATAAGTGCTGCACATGCCAATGCAAAGTGACTCTGAAAGGCAAAGACATCGTCTGAACAGGACTCAGTGACACTGGTGCAAAGTGTGGCTGTGTGACAGAGACAAGGAACGTGTGAGCCAGGGCACAAATGCTGCTCTGAGCCCTGGGGCCCAGGGAGCACTGACATCAGCAGGTGTGGCAGAGTTCCCGCCAAAGCAGAGTCCCCCCGAGCCCTGGCAGCGCTGGTGCCCATCTCCTGCCCCAGAGACCTGTGCCTCGAGAGGGCTTCTCTGCCAGAGGGCAGCCAAAGCCGACGTGCACTGGGGGCTGTGCTCCATCCTACAGGGCCTCTTGGGAGGAGCACCTGGAGCAACTGGTGGCAACACTTGGTATGTGTCAGATGATGTTGCTCCTTGCTGGAATGATTTTTTTCAAGGAAGGGATTAGCGGTAGCACAGAAAGACCAGCAGCTAGAGAATTTCACAGGACAAAGAGACTCCACCAAAACACTGTTGTATTTCCTTGTGCTTTTCTGTCTGTCTTGCACTCTGAAAGAAAAAGAATTGGCCCAGCCTCTGCTATTCAACTGTCCACGTACTGTGTGTCTTCCTGTGGCAGCTCCCGTGCAAACACAACTGGCTGCCTGCTGAGCACGGCAATGGACGGCCACAAAGAGGGAGGTCCCTGGTGAACACAAGGAAGGCACCCGGGGAAGTGCAGAGGGTAGGGATAACTGTGGGAGGAGAAGCTGTTCTGTGTCTCTGATGATGCTGCCAGGCCCCTGAAGGAGCAGCCAAGACAAGTGCTGGAAGCAGCCATGTCCTGCTCTTTTCTGCTGTCAGATGCACACGGGACAGACTTGCTGCCCACAGGTCCACCAGACTTGATCCAGGAGCGATGGAAGCCCATGCCTTGGTGATAGGGAATGGGCTCCAGCAAGAGCAAAGCAGGATCTTCCGGCAGCAAAGCCTGAGCTTGTGAAGCGAGCCATGTCCTCAGCAGACATCAAAGTGCTTCCTTCCAGCCCTGAATGGTGGCCACAAGTGCCTGCCTTTCTTCAGCACCTCCTGCTGCTTCCTTTGTTCCAAGCCAGTCCAGGAATTAGGTTGGAAGCTCATGCATGTGTTTTTAAGGCACCTGCACGGAGGAGAAGGATGGCAGCTGCAGCGCAGGACTCGTGCTGCCTCTCACGATGGCATCAACGCCGCTGCCTTGGGACACCCGCCAGTGGAAGGCGAGTGTGCCCTCAAGCACAGTGATTGAAGCCAGTCAGGGGCACAGGCTGCAGCGGCAGCTGCCAAGCATTGCTGTGAGGCTGGCAAGCCAAGAGAAAGCCATTGTGGCCGAGTGTGCTGAAGCCTTTTGCTAAACCACGTGCAACAGTGCCCACAGTATGGCCTCTTTGGAATGGCGGCTGGTGCAGACGCCTCCTGGAGCAGGTGCCGGCGTTCGGGGTGCTGCTGTTCCTGTGCGCGCTCTGATGCTGTTTCTGTGGCGTCCAGAGGCGCTTTGGCAGCAGCGACTCAGCAGCCCTGCTCGAGGAGACATCGCCGCCCTGGCCACGGAGACAGAAGCTCTTTGGGCCCAGAGCTCTGTGTCAGGAGGGCCTCATCCTCAGCACCATGGCCTGGGCAGCCGCGGGGGCCCGGGCTGGCCGCCAGCCCTGCTCTGCCCACTGCCCTGGCAGCACCCAGTGACCGTGCCCCGGCAGGGCCCCCTTGCCCTCCGTGTCCCCAGCCAGCCCAGTCTGGGCACCTCGGGGTGTCCCCACCCTCCTGCTGAGGCCCAGCCTCCAGGGCTTCTGCCCCAGGCGTGGGAGCCTCTCTGGGGAAGCGCCAGAGCAGTCGGCTGTCAGGAACAAGGCTGACACCCAATTCCTCAGGGCTTGCCAGCAGCACGGCCCCTCAGGCTTCCTGTCCCCTTGGAGCCTCCTGCCACCCACTCCCTCTCATAGAGCCCTCGTGCCTTCCCAGCGCCTTGTCCCGTTAGGGCCTGTGCAGCACCTCATCCCTTCACGGCCTCCCACTGCCTCGTTGTCCCCTCAGGGTCTCCCCCAGCCCGGCCAAGGTGCCCGGCAGCGGTGCAGCCCCGAGGGAACTCCAGAGGAGCCGCATCGAGAGGCACCTCAGAGGCCTCAGCAATGCAGCCAGCAACACACGGGCAGGAGGACACAGATGGCCCTTGCTGGCTGTGCAGGAGGGCTTGTGGCCATCTCCAGGCACCAGGCCGGCAGCGATCCCTGCAGCTCCGGCCCCTGGCCAGCAGCTCTGTGGCCAGCACAAAGGCTTCAGCAGAACCGGCAAAGGCCAAGGGGCTTCTGGCCATTTTCCCTTCCCCACTGCACACCTGGGCTGCTCGCTTGGCACAAGGAGCTGTTTTCCCCTCTTCCCCCGTGCCCTGTGGACGCTGGGTACCAAAGAGAGCTCCCGGGAGTCTGGGTATTAGAACACATGCTATATTTATATCCTAAAGAACAACTAAAAAGAAGGGATAAAACAATCTTAAAGAAAAGAAAAATCCCCCCCGGCTAAGAAGGCCCCAGCAGACTGAGAGCCTCTCAAATCAGCTCTCCTCAGAGTGCCAGCAGCACAGCCAGCTGTGGCCCCAGAGACAAGGCCGTTTCTTGCGGGCCCTGCGAAACTGATGTTGCAGCTTCTGCAAGATGGAGCCCGGAGCTCTCTCCACAGCGCGGAGGACAAAGGCTGTTTCGAGAGCCAGGCTGCTGGTGGCAGGGCTGATGTCCTCTACCTTGTCTTCAAGGGCTGCAAGAGAGAGGAACAGAGGCACGGTCAGATCCCGGATCTCTGGGGAGCCGAGCAGACCCCCGAGGCAGGGCCATGCCAGCCGGCTGTGGCCATGGCCAGGAGGGAGCAGGGAGCAAGGGGATCAGCCCGAAGCTGCCGGACACTGTTGCCCCTCGTGGGCCTGAAATGGGAGTGTGTGTTCTGGCCAAGGCAGCCCTGCTGCACACAGGGAGCAGAGCCCTGGGCAGCAGGGCAGGGATTGCAGCTGCCCCCGGCAGCCGGGGCTGGCAGGCCGCCCTCTGGCCTCACTCACCCTGACAGATGTGGCGGAGCTCTCGCTTGTGGCCTCTGAGGTGCTGCCCGGCCATCCCTGAGAAGACAGAGGCTGTCAGGGCGCCAGCGGCACAGCTCCCTGCCAGCCCAGCGGCGCTGCCAGCCCTGTGGCCACACAGCCTCCTGGCCCCGGCAGGGCTCGGGCCGGGCCCTTGCCGCTCGCTGCTGCCCAAGGGCACGGCTGCGAGAGGGCGGCAGCAGCGCCGAGGGCAGGCGGGGCTCCACGGCGCCGGGCCCGGATGGCGCTGCCGGGGCAGCAGCCGGGGCCGGGGCCGAGCTGCTCCGGGCCGGGGAGGGGAAGCGCAGCCCGGGCTGGTGGCTCACCGATGAACCTGATGGCCGCCTGTCGCAGGGACTCCTGTGGGCTCTCCAGGTACTTGAGGGCGTGGCGCACGTGCTCGGCCGCTCGGCTCCTGTCCTCTGCCAGCTGGAGAGAGAGGCAGGAGGGTGCACTTGGTGCAGGCTCAGCCCCTGGGCCGGGCGCTCCGTGCGGCCAGCACTGGCCTCCCCTGCCCGCAGAGCCCTGCCAGACGGGCAGCAGCCGCCGGCGCCGGGCTCTGACGGGGGCAGCGGGGCGGCTGCTGCGCGGGGAGCCGCGGTGCCGCCCGCAGCCCAGCCGGTTCGGGGCCACAGGATCCTGGAGCAGAGCCCGCGCTGCCCGGGGAAGGCAGCGGCGTGTGGGGCGCAGGGAGGCGGCCCTGACTGAAGCGCTGGGCAGGGACGCAGCTGCCAGCCGCACCCACTTAGCAGCGCCGCCAGGGGGCTTCTCCAGCCTGAGGCTGGGGCTTGCCGGCCGTCCTTACCAGGGCCTCACCGAACCTCCAGGTCTGATCCAGCCGCAGCATGTGTTGGAGATCCTTCCTGTGCAGGAATGTGGCTGAACAATGCAGTGTTTCCCGGGAGGCCTGGAGAGCAGCAGAGACGCCGAGATGGCACCACAGCCCAGGGCACAGGTCCCGCACTGGTCCCTCTACCAAGGCCAGGAGGAGGCTGCAGCCCACGAGGCGCCAGAGCAGGAGGCAGCCGAGCCCCCTGCCAGGGGGCCAGTGGCAGCCGCTGAGTCCTCACCTCTGCCACGCGCTGGTTCTCGTCATGGCAGTGGAAGGAGAGTGGGAGCAGGCTCAGGCGCACGTGTGCCTTCAGGGCCTTTTTGTCCCCTTCCGGTAAAAAATGCAGCAACTCTCGGAAGATGAACATGGAGCACAGCTGCACCTGGCTGTCATCCTGTATGAAAGGAAGGGAGACCTCGTCATGGGCTGCTTCACGCCCGCCTGGGCACAGGCCTGAAAATGCACAGGGCACAAAGTTTGCGGGCAGCAGCCGGTGGCCGTGGCTGGAGGCGCAGAGCCTTACGTTGTCAAAGAGCGGCAGGAGCGCCCCAGCCAGCTGCAGGGCGAGGGGACTGGCTATGGGAGCGCCATTGCACAGGAACAAACCGCTGAGGAGAACCATGGTCATCCTAAGCATCTCGCTGTCATTCTCCTGCAGGAGCTCCACCAGCCTTTCATGCAGGCTCCACATTCTTACGGCCTGCGTGGAACACAAGTGTGTGAAACGCCGTCCTGCTGCCACAGGGCCCAAAGGCCAAAGGGCCGTGCCAAAGCAGTCGGGCAGCTGGAGCGGGAGGCAGGAGAGCTGGGAGCAGCCGCCTCAGCGCCCAAAGGCCAGCCAAGGCCAAGCGACTGCCTTGCCCAGCCCCACGCTGGCAGCATGGCTTCAGCCGCTGCCCTCTTCTCACCGAGACACTGGTGCCGAGCACCAGGAGGCCTCTGAGGGCCAAGCGACGCATCTCCCTGCACTCGCTCTGCAGGTTCTTGGACATGACCTCCAGGACGCTGTCACGGCATTCACTCAAGTCCAGGCAGTCCAGGATCTGAGAGGCACGAGGCCGGTGACCGGGGAGCCGCACAGGGCCGGGCCCAGGCAGCAGCACAGGCCGCGGGCAGCGTCCCGGGCAGCTGCGGCCACGAGAGGGCAGCGAGGCGGGAGGCAGCTCAGCCAGGCAGCGCTGGCCTTCAGGCTCACCTCCACAAGGAACGCCATGGCGGCCAGATCCCGGGATGGCATGTCTTTGCTGAGCAGCCCGAGCAGGTGGAATGCAATCGCCGAACACAGGCCTTGGGATGCGTGGTGCATTTCTCTGAGAGGAGGAAATAGAAAGCAAAACACTGAGGCAGCAGGGGTAAACCTCTGCCATGACTGACTGAAAGAGTTCTGGCTTTTCTCCAGCACCCTGCAAGGGGGAGCCGGGCCCTGTGGGAGGGGGCTGCTCTTGGGCACGCTCCTCTCCCAGGCTTTTGCAGTCTCCTTGGCCGTCCCTTGGTGACAAGGCCTTGTGGCCCAGGAGCACAGGGACTGTGTGGGGCATCCCGGGCGCAGGGCACAAATGCCGGGGCCAGCTGGGGAGCAGGGGGTCTCACCTGGCCAGCATGCCCACAGCACAGTGGTGGGTGTCAGCACAGAGCAGCGTGTCCCAGCCACGCTTGTCTTCCATTGCCGCCACCACATCCTCATAGTGCAGTCGGCAGAGCAGGGCCTTCAGGGTCTGCTCTGCAAAGCTGTGTGCAGAGCAAAGCCCAGGTCACGCTGGGGGCACTGGCACCTGCCCTGGGCACGTGGCAGGGATAGGAGGGCTTGCATGGAGCACCTGTTGGGGTCGGTGGCAAGGCCGTGTTGCTGCTGGCATCCCTCCCAGAAGGTATTGGCCGCCTCTGGCATATCCAAGGTGCTGAAGAGCACTTGGAAGAGCAGGATCACAAAGAGGCGGGGGAAATGCATGGTCACCACATGTGGGACACAGGGCATCTGGAGCATCTTCCACATCACCACAGTTGCCTGCAAAGGACAGAGCAGCCCGAGCTCAGTGCTGAGGTGTCAGTGTGGCTGAGCCCGGGCGTGGGAAGGAGAGGCCAGCGGAGATGCAGGGGGAGCAGCGGGCCTGGTGCCTCTGAAGCTGCCCCTAGGCCGGGTTTCTGCCCAATGCCTGAGGCAGGGAGACACAGGGGTGGAGGGAGGATGGAGAGCTGATGGAGAGGTGAGCTTGGGGTGAGCAAAGGCCAGTTGCAGAAACTCACAGCCAGGGCAAGGACAGCCGTGTGGTCCCCATCGGAGGTGCACGCGCTGTGCTCTGGCCAGCTGGCCAGCACGTCAAGGAGTATGAGCATGGCCGGCTCTGCAGCCCTGCACGAGCACATGATGGTCTTCCACATGGTGGTAGCAGCTCTGTGGGGTGAAAGCTCTGTCTCAGGGGGGTCTGGGACACAGCATTGTGGCCTGGGCCGCAGCGGGGAGCTGAGCTGGCTGCCAGCCCTGCCTCTGCCCCCTGTCCCTCAGCACACAGGCAGCCCAGCCCTGTGGGGACCGGCCCCTGAGGAGCAGGGAGGGAGCATGGCAGCACACTGGGGGCTGACATGCCAGGGAGGGCAAAGGGAGGAGCCAGAGGGCCCTGGAATTCTCTGTGTGTCAGACACCTGGGACAGGCTGTACAGGCTGACAGGCTGCTGAGGCCTGAGCCTTGTGGGCACGTGGGCGCCGTACCTGTCACATGATGGGGCCACACGCAGGAGAGCCATCACCACATCAGCGGGCTGTGCCTCTGTCAGATCCAGAAGGGGCCTGTACAGGTTGTAGTCAGGAAACTCGTTGGCCGCGAGCCACTGGTGGATGTACCTGACCATGGCGGGCACCTGGAGAAGGCAGGGGAGGCTTGGAAAGCTGCCAGAGGGAGTCATGTGCCCAGCTGCCCCAGAAAAGTGCTTCCCTTGCCACCACACCGCCATGGCCTCAAGGCTTCCAGTGAGCAGCAGGTGTGGCTTGGGAGGCCAAGCAATTGCTGGGAGGATGGAAGCCAGGCCACAGGCTGCTTACTTGCTTAGGAGTGGAAGGCCCCTCCTCCACAAGCATATCCAGCAGGGCAGCACTGGTCTTGGTTTTGAGGATGGGAGGGTACGCTCTGAGCACGCTGCCCATGCCGCTGGTCTCTTCCTCCCGAATCCTCTTGATGAATTTGCCAACCATCTGTAGCAGAAGGGCAAGAAGCCAGGGATGTTGCATGGAGTGCTGCGAGCACGGTGCTGGGCTGAGCAGTGACAAGAGGCCCAGCCCGGCCGGGGATGGCTGCATGTACCTGCGCTGTCCTGCGGAAGCGGCCACGGGTGCGTTGCTGCTCTTGTGTGCGCCGCACGGCTGCACCTGGCAAAGAGCGAGCGCAGCCCGAGCTGAGGGGCTGCGGGAGAGGCCGGAGAACACAAGGCCAGCCCTGCGCTGCCCAGGCAGGGACAGCCCGGGCCACGGCCCAGGGCATGGAGCGCGGCTGTGGGTTGTCTGCCCCGGCCACTGCTCTGTCCTGTCCATGGGCATGACCCCAGGGGATGGGATGGGATGGGATGGGATGGGATGGGATGGGATGGGATGGGATGGGATGGGATGGGATGGGAAGGGATGGGAGGGGATGGGATGGGATGGGAGGGGATGGGATGGGATGGAATGGGGCCATATTTGCTGCTGGCACCAGGTCTGCAGCCCAGCTCTGCTACTCACCCTTCTGCAGTAGCTGGAATTGCTTCACCTCTTCAGGCTGCTGTGCTGGAGCAGTTCCAGGGCCTTCTTGCTCCTCCTTCGCCCAGGCCAGCTTGGGCACGCTCACAGGTCTCTGCTCTATGTCACTGCCTGGTTTCATGACTACTTGCAGTGAAGTTGGCTGGGAAAAGGTCGGAGTCAGCAAGTGCTGGAGCCGTGCCTTGAAGGCACCTGCAAGAGTGGAGTCTTGGCAAGGCTACAGGAGAGCAAGTCCTGCACTCTGGTCTCGAGGGCTCCAGCCACAAAGACTGTGCAGACTTCTCGTCAAGGACCGTGCTCAGCGAACGCCACGGTCTGCCCTCAAGGGCACCTGCAGAAGAGAAGCCTCGGCAAGGCCAGAGGTCACCAAGTGCTGTGGTCTGGCCACGAGGTCACCTGCAGGAGTAACGCCTCGGGAAAGCTGCGGGTCAGCAAGGAACGAGGGCACTGAGCTCTGTCCCGTGCAGTCCCGTCGCGTGCACCGAGCACTGTGTGGTGGCCACCTCGCTGCCAACACCTAGGTCACTGCATGTCACAAAGGTCCCGTTCCATGGAATGGTGACCATGCGGCACCGTGTCACAAAGGGCCCTTGCACACCCTGCCACCTGCCCTGGGGCCGCCCCCTGCCCCCCCAAAGTGGCCCAGGTTGGAAGGAATGCCTTGCCCCAAGTGTCTCAGGTAGCCCGACAGGATCTTTAGGAACGGCTCAAACCATAAGCAAAGGCTGCCCTGCTGGGCAGGCTCAGGGCAGCAGGAGCCCCCGTGGCTGCTGACCCAGCCGTGGCAGGAAGGGCACGGGGCCTTCCACAGGAGCTGGCACGGCCTCCTCGGGACACGTCCCGCATGGTGGCCACGCTGAGCGCGGCCGTGTGACAGAGACAAGGAACGTGTGAGCCAGGGCACAAATGCTGCTCTGAGCCCTGGGGCCCAGGGAGCACTGACATCAGCAGGTGTGGCAGAGTCCCTGCCAAAGCAGAGTCCCCCCCGAGCCCTGGCAGCGCTGGTGCCCATCTCCTGCCCCAGAGACCTGTGCCTCGAGAGGGCTTCTCTGCCAGAGGGCAGCCAAAGCCGACATGCACTGGGGGCTGTGCTCCATCCTACAGGGCCTCTTGGGAGGAGCACCTGGAGCAACTGGTGGCAACACTTTGTACGTGTCAGATGATGTTGCTCCTTGCTGGAATGATTTTTTCAAGGAAGGGATTAGCGGTAGCACAGAAAGACCAGCAGCTAGAGAATTTCACAGGACAAAGAGACTCCTCCAAAACCCTGTAATGTTTCCTTGTGCTTTTCTGTCTGTCTTGCACTCCGAAAGAAAAAGAATTGGCCCAGCCTCTGCTATTCAACTGTCCATGTACTGTGTGTCATCCTGTGGCAGCTCCCGTGCAAACACAACTGGCTGCCTGCTGAGCACGGCAATGGACGGCCACAAAGAGGGAGGTCCCTGGTGAACACAAGGAAGGCACCCGGGGAAGTGCAGAGGGTAGGGATAACTGTGGGAGGAGAAGCTGTTCTGTGTCTCTGATGATGCTGCTAGGCCCCTGAAGGAGCAGCCAAGACAAGTGCTGGAAGCAGCCATGTCCTGCTCTTTTCTGCTGTCAGATGCACACGGGACAGACTTGTTGCCCACAGGTCCACCAGACTTGATCCAGGAGCGATGGAAGCCCATGCATTGGTGATAGGGAATGGGCTCCAGCAAGAGCAAAGCAGGATCTTCCGGCAGCAAAGCCTGAGCTTGTGAAGCGAGCCATGTCCTCAGCAGACACTAAAGTGCTTCCTTCCAGCCCTGAATGGTGGCCACAAGTGCCTGCCTTTCTTCAGCACCTCCTGCTGCTTCCTTTGTTCCAAGCCAGTCCAGGAATTAGGTTGGAAGCTCATGCATGTGTTTTTAAGGCACCTGCACGGAGGAGAAGGATGGCAGCTGCAGCGCAGGACTCGTGCTGCCTCTCACGATGGCATCAACGCCGCTGCCTTGGGACACCCGCCAGTGGAAGGCGAGTGTGCCCTCAAGCACAGTGATTGTAGCCAGTCAGGGGCACAGGCTGCAGCAGCAGCTGCCAAGCATTGCTGTGAGGCTGGCAAGCCAAGAGAAAGCCATTGTGGCCGAGTGTGCTGAAGCCTTTTGCTAAACCACGTGCAACAGTGCCCACAGTATGGCCTCTTTAGAATGGCGGCTGGTGCAGACGCCTCCTGGAGCAGGTGCCGGCGTTCGGGGTGCTGCTGTTCCTGTGCGCGCTCTGGTGCTGTTTCTGTGGCGTCCAGAGGCGCTTTGGCAGCAGCGACTCAGCAGCCCTGCTCGAGGAGACATCGCCGCCTTGGCCACGGAGACAGAAGCTCTTTGGGCCCAGAGCTCTGTGTCAGGAGGGCCTCATCCTCAGCACCATGGCCTGGGCAGCCGCGGGGGCCCGGGCTGGCCGCCAGCCCTGCTCTGCCCACTGCCCTGGCAGCACCCAGTGACCGTGCCCCGGCAGGGCCCCCTTGCCCTCCGTGTCCCCAGCCAGCCCAGTCTGGGCACCTCGGGGTGTCCCCACCCTCCTGCTGAGGCCCAGCCTCCAGGGCTTCTGCCCCAGGCGTGGGAGCCTCTCTGGGGAAGCGCCAGAGCAGTCGGCTGTCAGGAACAAGGCTGACACCCAATTCCTCAGGGCTTGCCAGCAGCACGGCCCCTCAGGCTTCCTGTCCCCTTGGAGCCTCCTGCCACCCACTCCCTCTCATAGAGCCCTCGTGCCTTCCCAGCGCCTTGTCCCGTTAGGGCCTGTGCAGCACCTCGTCCCTTCACGGCCTCCCACTGCCTCGTTGTCCCCTCAGGGTCTCCCCCAGCCCGGCCAAGGTGCCCGGCAGCGGTGCAGCCCCGAGGGAACTCCAGAGGAGCCGCATCGAGAGGCACCTCAGAGGCCTCAGCAATGCAGCCAGCAACACACGGGCAGGAGGACACAGATGGCCCTTGCTGGCTGTGCAGGAGGGCTTGTGGCCATCTCCAGGCACCAGGCCGGCAGCGATCCCTGCAGCTCCGGCCCCTGGCCAGCAGCTCTGTGGCCAGCACAAAGGCTTCAGCAGAACCGGCAAAGGCCAAGGGGCTTCTGGCCATTTTCCCTTCCCCACTGCACACCTGGGCTGCTCGCTTGGCACAAGGAGCTGTTTTCCCCTCTTCCCCCGTGCCCTGCGGACGCTGGGTACCAAAGAGAGCTCCCGGGAGTCTGGGTATTAGAACACATGCTATATTTATATCCTAAAGAACAACTAAAAAGAAGGGATAAAACAATCTTAAAGAAAAGAAAAATCCCCCCCCGGCTAAGAAGGCCCCAGCAGACTGAGAGCCTCTCAAATCAGCTCTCCTCAGAGCGCCAGCAGCACAGCCAGCTGTGGCCCCAGAGACAAGGCCGTTTCTTGCGGGCCCTGCGAAACTGATGTTGCAGCTTCTGCAAGATGGAGCCCGGAGCTCTCTCCACAGCGCGGAGGACAAAGGCTGTTTCGAGAGCCAGGCTGCTGGTGGCAGGGCTGATGTCCTCTACCTTGTCTTCAAGGGCTGCAAGAGAGAGGAACAGAGGCACGGTCAGATCCCGGATCTCTGGGGTGCCGAGCAGACCCCCGAGGCAGGGCCATGCCAGCCGGCTCTGGCCATGGCCAGGAGGGAGCAGGGAGCAAGGGGATCAGCCCGAAGCTGCCGGACACTGTTGCCCCTCGTGGGCCTGAAATGGGAGTGCCTGCTCTGGCCACGGCAGCCCTGCTGCGCACAGGGAGCAGAGCCCTGGGCAGCAGGGCAGGGATTGCAGCTGCCCCCGGCAGCCGGGGCTGGCAGGCCGCCCTCTGGCCTCACTCACCCTGACAGATGTGGCGGAGCTCTCGCTTGTGGCCTCTGAGGTGCTGCCCGGCCATCCCTGAGAAGACAGAGGCTGTCAGGGCGCCAGCGGCACAGCTCCCTGCCAGCCCAGCGGCGCTGCCAGCCCTGTGGCCACACGGCCTCCTGGCCCCGGCAGGGCTCGGGCCGGGCCCTTGCCGCTCGCTGCCGCCCAAGGGCACGGCTGCGAGAGGGCGGCAGCAGCGCCGAGGGCAGGCGGGGCTCCACGGCGCCGGGCCCGGATGGCGCTGCCAGGGCAGCAGCCGGGGCCGGGGCCGAGCTGCTCCGGGCCAGGGAGGGGAAGCGCAGCCCGGGCTGGTGGCTCACCGATGAACCTGATGGCCGCCTGTCGCAGGGACTCCTGTGGGCTCTCCAGGTACTTGAGGGCGTGGCGCACGTGCTCGGCCGCTCGGCTCCTGTCCTCTGCCAGCTGGAGAGAGAGGCAGGAGGGTGCACTTGGTGCAGGCTCAGCCCCTGGGCCGGGCGCTCCGTGCGGCCAGCACTGGCCTCCCCTGCCCGCAGAGCCCTGCCAGACGGGCAGCAGCCGCCGGCGCCGGGCTCTGACGGGGGCAGCGGGGCGGCTGCTGCGCGGGGAGCCGCGGTGCCGCCCGCAGCCCAGCCGGTTCGGGGCCACAGGATCCTGGAGCAGAGCCCGCGCTGCCCGGGGAAGGCAGCGGCGTGTGGGGCGCAGGGAGGCGGCCCTGACTGAAGCGCTGGGCAGGGACGCAGCTGCCAGCCGCACCCACTTAGCAGCGCCGCCAGGGGGCTTCTCCAGCCTGAGGGTGGGGCTTGCCAGCCGTCCTTACCAGGGCCTCACCGAACCTCCAGGTCTGATCCAGCCGCAGCATGTGTTGGAGATCCTTCCTGTGCAGGAATGTGGCTGAACAATGCAGTGTTTCCCGGGAGGCCTGGAGAGCAGCAGAGACGCCGAGATGGCACCACAGCCCAGGGCACAGGTCCCGCACTGGTCCCTCTACCAAGGCCAGGAGGAGGCTGCAGCCCACGAGGCGCCAGAGCAGGAGGCAGCCGAGCCCCCTGCCAGGGGGCCAGTGGCAGCCGCTGAGTCCTCACCTCTGCCACGCGCTGGTTCTCGTCATGGCAGTGGAAGGAGAGTGGGAGCAGGCTCAGGCGCACGTGTGCCTTCAGGGCCTTTTTGTCCCCTTCCGGTAAAAAATGCAGCAACTCTCGGAAGATGAACATGGAGCACAGCTGCACCTGGCTGTCATCCTGTATGAAAGGAAGGGAGACTTCGTCATGGGCTGCTTCACGCCCGCCTGGGCACAGGCCTGAAAATGCACAGGGCACAAAGTTTGCGGGCAGCAGCCGGTGGCCGTGGCTGGAGGCGCAGAGCCTTACGTTGTCAAAGAGCGGCAGGAGCGCCCCAGCCAGCTGCAGGGCGAGGGGACTGGCTATGGGAGCGCCATTGCACAGGAACAAACCGCTGAGGAGAACCATGGTCATCCTAAGCATCTCGCTGTCATTCTCCTGCAGGAGCTCCACCAGCCTTTCATGCAGGCTCCACATTCTTACGGCCTGCGTGGAACACAAGTGTGTGAAACGCCGTCCTGCTGCCACAGGGCCCAAAGGCCAAAGGGCCGTGCCAAAGCAGTCGGGCAGCTGGAGCGGGAGGCAGGAGAGCTGGGAGCAGCCGCCTCAGCGCCCAAAGGCCAGCCAAGGCCAAGCGACTGCCTTGCCCAGCCCCACGCTGGCAGCATGGCTTCAGCCGCTGCCCTCTTCTCACCGAGACACTGGTGCCGAGCACCAGGAGGCCTCTGAGGGCCAAGCGACGCATCTCCCTGCACTCGCTCTGCAGGTTCTTGGACATGACCTCCAGGACGCTGTCACGGCATTCACTCAAGTCCAGGCAGTCCAGGATCTGAGAGGCACGAGGCCGGTGACCGGGGAGCCGCACAGGGCCGGGCCCAGGCAGCAGCACAGGCCGCGGGCAGCGTCCCGGGCAGCTGCGGCCACGAGAGGGCAGCGAGGCGGGAGGCAGCTCAGCCAGGCAGCGCTGGCCTTCAGGCTCACCTCCACAAGGAACGCCATGGCGGCCAGATCCCGGGATGGCATGTCTTTGCTGAGCAGCCCGAGCAGGTGGAATGCAATCGCCGAACACAGGCCTTGGGATGCGTGGTGCATTTCTCTGAGAGGAGGAAATAGAAAGCAAAACACTGAGGCAGCAGGGGTAAACCTCTGCCATGACTGACTGAAAGAGTTCTGGCTTTTCTCCAGCACCCTGCAAGGGGGAGCCGGGCCCTGTGGGAGGGGGCTGCTCTTGGGCACGCTCCTCTCCCAGGCTTTTGCAGTCTCCTTGGCCGTCCCTTGGTGACAAGGCCTTGTGGCCCAGGAGCACAGGGACTGTGTGGGGCATCCCAGGCGCAGGGCACAAATGCCGGGGCCAGCTGGGGAGCAGGGGTCTCACCTGGCCAGCATGCCCACAGCACAGTGGTGGGTGTCAGCACAGAGCAGCGTGTCCCAGCCACGCTTGTCTTCCATTGCCGCCACCACATCCTCATAGTGCAGTCGGCAGAGCAGGGCCTTCAGGGTCTGCTCTGCAAAGCTGTGTGCAGAGCAAAGCCCAGGTCACGCTGGGGGCACTGGCACCTGCCCTGGGCACGTGGCAGGGATAGGAGGGCTTGCATGGAGCACCTGTTGGGGTCGGTGGCAAGGCCGTGTTGCTGCTGGCATCCCTCCCAGAAGGTATCGGCCGCCTCTGGCATATCCAAGGTGCTGAAGAGCACTTGGAAGAGCAGGATCACAAAGAGGCGGGGGAAATGCATGGTCACCACATGTGGGACACAGGGCATCTGGAGCATCTTCCACATCACCACAGTTGCCTGCAAAGGACAGAGCAGCCCGAGCTCAGTGCTGAGGTGTCAGTGTGGCTGAGCCTGGGCGTGGGAAGGAGAGGCCAGCGGAGACGCAGGGGGAGCAGCGGGCCTGGTGCCTCTGAAGCTGCCCCTAGGCCGGGTTTCTGCCCAATGCCTGAGGCAGGGAGACACAGGGGTGGAGGGAGGATGGAGAGCTGATGGAGAGGTGAGCTTGGGGTGAGCAAAGGCCAGTTGCAGAAACTCACAGCCAGGGCAAGGACAGCCGTGTGGTCCCCATCGGAGGTGCACGCGCTGTGCTCTGGCCAGCTGGCCAGCACGTCAAGGAGTATGAGCATGGCCGGCTCTGCAGCCCTGCACGAGCACATGATGGTCTTCCACATGGTGGTAGCAGCTCTGTGGGGTGAAAGCTCTGTCTCAGGGGGGTCTGGGACACAGCATTGTGGCCTGGGCCGCAGCGGGGAGCTGAGCTGGCTGCCAGCCCTGCCTCTGCCCCCTGTCCCTCAGCACACAGGCAGCCCAGCCCTGTGGGGACCGGCCCCTGAGGAGCAGGGAGGGAGCATGGCAGCACACTGGGGGCTGACATGCCAGGGAGGGCAAAGGGAGGAGCCAGAGGGCCCTGGAATTCTCTGTGTGTCAGACACCTGGGACAGGCTGTACAGGCTGACAGGCTGCTGAGGCCTGAGCCTTGTGGGCACGTGGGCGCCGTACCTGTCACATGATGGGGCCACACGCAGGAGAGCCATCACCACATCAGCGGGCTGTGCCTCTGTCAGATCCAGAAGGGGCCTGTACAGGTTGTAGTCAGGAAACTCGTTGGCCGCGAGCCACTGGTGGATGTACCTGACCATGGCGGGCACCTGGAGAAGGCAGGGGAGGCTTGGAAAGCTGCCAGAGGGAGTCATGTGCCCAGCTGCCCCAGAAAAGTGCTTCCCTTGCCACCACACCGCCATGGCCTCAAGGCTTCCAGTGAGCAGCAGGTGTGGCTTGGGAGGCCAAGCAATTGCTGGGAGGATGGAAGCCAGGCCACAGGCTGCTTACTTGCTTAGGAGTGGAAGGCCCCTCCTCCACAAGCATATCCAGCAGGGCAGCACTGGTCTTGGTTTTGAGGATGGGAGGGTACGCTCTGAGCACGCTGCCCATGCCGCTGGTCTCTTCCTCCCGAATCCTCTTGATGAATTTGCCAACCATCTGTAGCAGAAGGGCAAGAAGCCAGGGATGTTGCATGGAGTGCTGCGAGCACGGTGCTGGGCTGAGCAGTGACAAGAGGCCCAGCCCGGCCGGGGATGGCTGCATGTACCTGCGCTGTCCTGCGGAAGCGGCCACGGGTGCGTTGCTGCTCTTGTGTGCGCCGCACGGCTGCACCTGGCAAAGAGCGAGCGCAGCCCGAGCTGAGGGGCTGCGGGAGAGGCCGGAGAACACAAGGCCAGCCCTGCGCTGCCCAGGCAGGGACAGCCCGGGCCACGGCCCAGGGCATGGAGCGCGGCTGTGGGTTGTCTGCCCCGGCCACTGCTCTGTCCTGTCCATGGGCATGACCCCAGGGGATGGGATGGGATGGGATGGGATGGGATGGGATGGGATGGGATGGGATGGGATGGGATGGGAAGGGATGGGAGGGGATGGGATGGGATGGGAGGGGATGGGATGGGATGGAATGGGGCCATATTTGCTGCTGGCACCAGGTCTGCAGCCCAGCTCTGCTACTCACCCTTCTGCAGTAGCTGGAATTGCTTCACCTCTTCAGGCTGCTGTGCTGGAGCAGTTCCAGGGCCTTCTTGCTCCTCCTTCGCCCAGGCCAGCTTGGGCACGCTCACAGGTCTCTGCTCTATGTCACTGCCTGGTTTCATGACTACTTGCAGTGAAGTTGGCTGGGAAAAGGTCGGAGTCAGCAAGTGCTGGAGCCGTGCCTTGAAGGCACCTGCAAGAGTGGAGTCTTGGCAAGGCTACAGGAGAGCAAGTCCTGCACTCTGGTCTCGAGGGCTCCAGCCACAAAGACTGTGCAGACTTCTCGTCAAGGACCGTGCTCAGCGAACGCCACGGTCTGCCCTCAAGGGCACCTGCAGAAGAGAAGCCTCGGCAAGGCCAGAGGTCACCAAGTGCTGTGGTCTGGCCACGAGGTCACCTGCAGGAGTAACGCCTCGGGAAAGCTGCGGGTCAGCAAGGAACGAGGGCACTGAGCTCTGTCCCGTGCAGTCCCGTCGCGTGCACCGAGCACTGTGTGGTGGCCACCTCGCTGCCAACACCTAGGTCACTGCATGTCACAAAGGTCCCGTTCCATGGAATGGTGACCATGCGGCACCGTGTCACAAAGGGCCCTTGCACACCCTGCCACCTGCCCTGGGGCCGCCCCCTGCCCCCCCAAAGTGGCCCAGGTTGGAAGGAATGCCTTGCCCCAAGTGTCTCAGGTAGCCCGACAGGATCTTTAGGAACGGCTCAAACCATAAGCAAAGGCTGCCCTGCTGGGCAGGCTCAGGGCAGCAGGAGCCCCCGTGGCTGCTGACCCAGCCGTGGCAGGAAGGGCACGGGGCCTTCCACAGGAGCTGGCACGGCCTCCTCGGGACACGTCCCGCATGGTGGCCACGCTGAGCGCGGCCGTGTGACAGAGACAAGGAACGTGTGAGCCAGGGCACAAATGCTGCTCTGAGCCCTGGGGCCCAGGGAGCACTGACATCAGCAGGTGTGGCAGAGTCCCTGCCAAAGCAGAGTCCCCCCCGAGCCCTGGCAGCGCTGGTGCCCATCTCCTGCCCCAGAGACCTGTGCCTCGAGAGGGCTTCTCTGCCAGAGGGCAGCCAAAGCCGACATGCACTGGGGGCTGTGCTCCATCCTACAGGGCCTCTTGGGAGGAGCACCTGGAGCAACTGGTGGCAACACTTTGTACGTGTCAGATGATGTTGCTCCTTGCTGGAATGATTTTTTCAAGGAAGGGATTAGCGGTAGCACAGAAAGACCAGCAGCTAGAGAATTTCACAGGACAAAGAGACTCCTCTAAAACCCTGTAATGTTTCCTTGTGCTTTTCTGTCTGTCTTGCACTCCGAAAGAAAAAGAATTGGCCCAGCCTCTGCTATTCAACTGTCCATGTACTGTGTGTCATCCTGTGGCAGCTCCCGTGCAAACACAACTGGCTGCCTGCTGAGCACGGCAATGGACGGCCACAAAGAGGGAGGTCCCTGGTGAACACAAGGAAGGCACCCGGGGAAGTGCAGAGGGTAGGGATAACTGTGGGAGGAGAAGCTGTTCTGTGTCTCTGATGATGCTGCTAGGCCCCTGAAGGAGCAGCCAAGACAAGTGCTGGAAGCAGCCATGTCCTGCTCTTTTCTGCTGTCAGATGCACACGGGACAGACTTGTTGCCCACAGGTCCACCAGACTTGATCCAGGAGCGATGGAAGCCCATGCATTGGTGATAGGGAATGGGCTCCAGCAAGAGCAAAGCAGGATCTTCCGGCAGCAAAGCCTGAGCTTGTGAAGCGAGCCATGTCCTCAGCAGACACTAAAGTGCTTCCTTCCAGCCCTGAATGGTGGCCACAAGTGCCTGCCTTTCTTCAGCACCTCCTGCTGCTTCCTTTGTTCCAAGCCAGTCCAGGAATTAGGTTGGAAGCTCATGCATGTGTTTTTAAGGCACCTGCACGGAGGAGAAGGATGGCAGCTGCAGCGCAGGACTCGTGCTGCCTCTCACGATGGCATCAACGCCGCTGCCTTGGGACACCCGCCAGTGGAAGGCGAGTGTGCCCTCAAGCACAGTGATTGTAGCCAGTCAGGGGCACAGGCTGCAGCAGCAGCTGCCAAGCATTGCTGTGAGGCTGGCAAGCCAAGAGAAAGCCATTGTGGCCGAGTGTGCTGAAGCCTTTTGCTAAACCACGTGCAACAGTGCCCACAGTATGGCCTCTTTAGAATGGCGGCTGGTGCAGACGCCTCCTGGAGCAGGTGCCGGCGTTCGGGGTGCTGCTGTTCCTGTGCGCGCTCTGGTGCTGTTTCTGTGGCGTCCAGAGGCGCTTTGGCAGCAGCGACTCAGCAGCCCTGCTCGAGGAGACATCGCCGCCTTGGCCACGGAGACAGAAGCTCTTTGGGCCCAGAGCTCTGTGTCAGGAGGGCCTCATCCTCAGCACCATGGCCTGGGCAGCCGCGGGGGCCCGGGCTGGCCGCCAGCCCTGCTCTGCCCACTGCCCTGGCAGCACCCAGTGACCGTGCCCCGGCAGGGCCCCCTTGCCCTCCGTGTCCCCAGCCAGCCCAGTCTGGGCACCTCGGGGTGTCCCCACCCTCCTGCTGAGGCCCAGCCTCCAGGGCTTCTGCCCCAGGCGTGGGAGCCTCTCTGGGGAAGCGCCAGAGCAGTCGGCTGTCAGGAACAAGGCTGACACCCAATTCCTCAGGGCTTGCCAGCAGCACGGCCCCTCAGGCTTCCTGTCCCCTTGGAGCCTCCTGCCACCCACTCCCTCTCATAGAGCCCTCGTGCCTTCCCAGCGCCTTGTCCCGTTAGGGCCTGTGCAGCACCTCATCCCTTCACGGCCTCCCACTGCCTCGTTGTCCCCTCAGGGTCTCCCCCAGCCCGGCCAAGGTGCCCGGCAGCGGCGCAGCCCCGAGGGAACTCCAGAGGAGCCGCATCGAGAGGCACCTCAGAGGCCTCAGCAATGCAGCCAGCAACACACGGGCAGGAGGACACAGATGGCCCTTGCTGGCTGTGCAGGAGGGCTTGTGGCCATCTCCAGGCACCAGGCCGGCAGCGATCCCTGCAGCTCCGGCCCCTGGCCAGCAGCTCTGTGGCCAGCACAAAGGCTTCAGCAGAACCGGCAAAGGCCAAGGGGCTTCTGGCCATTTTCCCTTCCCCACTGCACACCTGGGCTGCTCGCTTGGCACAAGGAGCTGTTTTCCCCTCTTCCCCCGTGCCCTGCGGACGCTGGGTACCAAAGAGAGCTCCCGGGAGTCTGGGTATTAGAACACATGCTATATTTATATCCTAAAGAACAACTAAAAAGAAGGGATAAAACAATCTTAAAGAAAAGAAAAATCCCCCCCCGGCTAAGAAGGCCCCAGCAGACTGAGAGCCTCTCAAATCAGCTCTCCTCAGAGCGCCAGCAGCACAGCCAGCTGTGGCCCCAGAGACAAGGCCGTTTCTTGCGGGCCCTGCGAAACTGATGTTGCAGCTTCTGCAAGATGGAGCCCGGAGCTCTCTCCACAGCGCGGAGGACAAAGGCTGTTTCGAGAGCCAGGCTGCTGGTGGCAGGGCTGATGTCCTCTACCTTGTCTTCAAGGGCTGCAAGAGAGAGGAACAGAGGCATGGTCAGATCCCGGATCTCTGGGGAGCCGAGCAGACCCCCGAGGCAGGGCCATGCCAGCCGGCTGTGGCCATGGCCAGGAGGGAGCAGGGAGCAAGGGGATCAGCCCGAAGCTGCCGGACACTGTTGCCCCTCGTGGGCCTGAAATGGGAGTGCCTGCTCTGGCCACGGCAGCCCTGCTGCGCACAGGGAGCAGAGCCCTGGGCAGCAGGGCAGGGATTGCAGCTGCCCCCGGCAGCCGGGGCTGGCAGGCCGCCCTCTGGCCTCACTCACCCTGACAGATGTGGCGGAGCTCTCGCTTGTGGCCTCTGAGGTGCTGCCCGGCCATCCCTGAGAAGACAGAGGCTGTCAGGGCGCCAGCGGCACAGCTCCCTGCCAGCCCAGCGGCGCTGCCAGCCCTGTGGCCACACGGCCTCCTGGCCCCGGCAGGGCTCGGGCCGGGCCCTTGCCGCTCGCTGCCGCCCAAGGGCACGGCTGCAAGAGGGCGGAAGCAGCGCCGAGGGCAGGCGGGGCTCCACGGCGCCGGGCCCGGATGGCGCTGCCAGGGCAGCAGCCGGGGCCGGGGCCGAGCTGCTCCGGGCCAGGGAGGGGAAGCGCAGCCCGGGCTGGTGGCTCACCGATGAACCTGATGGCCGCCTGTCGCAGGGACTCCTGGGGGCTCTCCAGGTACTTGAGGGCGTGGCGCACGTGCTCGGCCGCTCGGCTCCTGTCCTCTGCCAGCTGGAGAGAGAGGCAGGAGGGTGCACTTGGTGCAGGCTCAGCCCCTGGGCCGGGCGCTCCGTGCGGCCAGCACTGGCCTCCCCTGCCCGCAGAGCCCTGCCAGACGGGCAGCAGCCGCCGGCGCCGGGCTCTGACGGGGGCAGCGGGGCGGCTGCTGCGCGGGGAGCCGCGGTGCCGCCCGCAGCCCAGCCGGTTCGGGGCCACAGGATCCTGGAGCAGAGCCCGCGCTGCCCGGGGAAGGCAGCGGCGTGTGGGGCGCAGGGAGGCGGCCCTGACTGAAGCGCTGGGCAGGGACGCAGCTGCCAGCCGCACCCACTTAGCAGCGCCGCCAGGGGGCTTCTCCAGCCTGAGGGTGGGGCTTGCCAGCCGTCCTTACCAGGGCCTCACCGAACCTCCAGGTCTGATCCAGCCGCAGCATGTGTTGGAGATCCTTCCTGTGCAGGAATGTGGCTGAACAATGCAGTGTTTCCCGGGAGGCCTGGAGAGCAGCAGAGACGCCGAGATGGCACCACAGCCCAGGGCACAGGTCCCGCACTGGTCCCTCTACCAAGGCCAGGAGGAGGCTGCAGCCCACGAGGCGCCAGAGCAGGAGGCAGCCGAGCCCCCTGCCAGGGGGCCAGTGGCAGCCGCTGAGTCCTCACCTCTGCCACGCGCTGGTTCTCGTCATGGCAGTGGAAGGAGAGTGGGAGCAGGCTCAGGCGCACGTGTGCCTTCAGGGCCTTTTTGTCCCCTTCCGGTAAAAAATGCAGCAACTCTCGGAAGATGAACATGGAGCACAGCTGCACCTGGCTGTCATCCTGTATGAAAGGAAGGGAGACCTCGTCATGGGCTGCTTCACGCCCGCCTGGGCACAGGCCTGAAAATGCACAGGGCACAAAGTTTGCGGGCAGCAGCCGGTGGCCGTGGCTGGAGGCGCAGAGCCTTACGTTGTCAAAGAGCGGCAGGAGCGCCCCAGCCAGCTGCAGGGCGAGGGGACTGGCTATGGGAGCGCCATTGCACAGGAACAAACCGCTGAGGAGAACCATGGTCATCCTAAGCATCTCGCTGTCATTCTCCTGCAGGAGCTCCACCAGCCTTTCATGCAGGCTCCACATTCTTACGGCCTGCGTGGAACACAAGTGTGTGAAACGCCGTCCTGCTGCCACAGGGCCCAAAGGCCAAAGGGCCGTGCCAAAGCAGTCGGGCAGCTGGAGCGGGAGGCAGGAGAGCTGGGAGCAGCCGCCTCAGCGCCCAAAGGCCAGCCAAGGCCAAGCGACTGCCTTGCCCAGCCCCACGCTGGCAGCATGGCTTCAGCCGCTGCCCTCTTCTCACCGAGACACTGGTGCCGAGCACCAGGAGGCCTCTGAGGGCCAAGCGACGCATCTCCCTGCACTCGCTCTGCAGGTTCTTGGACATGACCTCCAGGACGCTGTCACGGCATTCACTCAAGTCCAGGCAGTCCAGGATCTGAGAGGCACGAGGCCGGTGACCGGGGAGCCGCACAGGGCCGGGCCCAGGCAGCAGCACAGGCCGCGGGCAGCGTCCCGGGCAGCTGCGGCCACGAGAGGGCAGCGAGGCGGGAGGCAGCTCAGCCAGGCAGCGCTGGCCTTCAGGCTCACCTCCACAAGGAATGCCATGGCGGCCAGATCCCGGGATGGCATGTCTTTGCTGAGCAGCCCGAGCAGGTGGAATGCAATCGCCGAACACAGGCCTTGGGATGCGTGGTGCATTTCTCTGAGAGGAGGAAATAGAAAGCAAAACACTGAGGCAGCAGGGGTAAACCTCTGCCATGACTGACTGAAAGAGTTCTGGCTTTTCTCCAGCACCCTGCAAGGGGGAGCCGGGCCCTGTGGGAGGGGGCTGCTCTTGGGCACGCTCCTCTCCCAGGCTTTTGCAGTCTCCTTGGCCGTCCCTTGGTGACAAGGCCTTGTGGCCCAGGAGCACAGGGACTGTGTGGGGCATCCCGGGCGCAGGGCACAAATGCCGGGGCCAGCTGGGGAGCAGGGGGTCTCACCTGGCCAGCATGCCCACAGCACAGTGGTGGGTGTCAGCACAGAGCAGCGTGTCCCAGCCACGCTTGTCTTCCATTGCCGCCACCACATCCTCATAGTGCAGTCGGCAGAGCAGGGCCTTCAGGGTCTGCTCTGCAAAGCTGTGTGCAGAGCAAAGCCCAGGTCACGCTGGGGGCACTGGCACCTGCCCTGGGCACGTGGCAGGGATAGGAGGGCTTGCATGGAGCACCTGTTGGGGTCGGTGGCAAGGCCGTGTTGCTGCTGGCATCCCTCCCAGAAGGTATCGGCCGCCTCTGGCATATCCAAGGTGCTGAAGAGCACTTGGAAGAGCAGGATCACAAAGAGGCGGGGGAAATGCATGGTCACCACATGTGGGACACAGGGCATCTGGAGCATCTTCCACATCACCACAGTTGCCTGCAAAGGACAGAGCAGCCCGAGCTCAGTGCTGAGGTGTCAGTGTGGCTGAGCCCGGGCGTGGGAAGGAGAGGCCAGCGGAGACGCAGGGGGAGCAGCGGGCCTGGTGCCTCTGAAGCTGCCCCTAGGCCGGGTTTCTGCCCAATGCCTGAGGCAGGGAGACACAGGGGTGGAGGGAGGATGGAGAGCTGATGGAGAGGTGAGCTTGGGGTGAGCAAAGGCCAGTTGCAGAAACTCACAGCCAGGGCAAGGACAGCCGTGTGGTCCCCATCGGAGGTGCACGCGCTGTGCTCTGGCCAGCTGGCCAGCACGTCAAGGAGTATGAGCATGGCCGGCTCTGCAGCCCTGCACGAGCACATGATGGTCTTCCACATGGTGGTAGCAGCTCTGTGGGGTGAAAGCTCTGTCTCAGGGGGGTCTGGGACACAGCATTGTGGCCTGGGCCGCAGCGGGGAGCTGAGCTGGCTGCCAGCCCTGCCTCTGCCCCCTGTCCCTCAGCACACAGGCAGCCCAGCCCTGTGGGGACCGGCCCCTGAGGAGCAGGGAGGGAGCATGGCAGCACACTGGGGGCTGACATGCCAGGGAGGGCAAAGGGAGGAGCCAGAGGGCCCTGGAATTCTCTGTGTGTCAGACACCTGGGACAGGCTGTACAGGCTGACAGGCTGCTGAGGCCTGAGCCTTGTGGGCACGTGGGCGCCGTACCTGTCACATGATGGGGCCACACGCAGGAGAGCCATCACCACATCAGCGGGCTGTGCCTCTGTCAGATCCAGAAGGGGCCTGTACAGGTTGTAGTCAGGAAACTCGTTGGCCGCGAGCCACTGGTGGATGTACCTGACCATGGCGGGCACCTGGAGAAGGCAGGGGAGGCTTGGAAAGCTGCCAGAGGGAGTCATGTGCCCAGCTGCCCCAGAAAAGTGCTTCCCTTGCCACCACACCGCCATGGCCTCAAGGCTTCCAGTGAGCAGCAGGTGTGGCTTGGGAGGCCAAGCAATTGCTGGGAGGATGGAAGCCAGGCCACAGGCTGCTTACTTGCTTAGGAGTGGAAGGCCCCTCCTCCACAAGCATATCCAGCAGGGCAGCACTGGTCTTGGTTTTGAGGATGGGAGGGTACGCTCTGAGCACGCTGCCCATGCCGCTGGTCTCTTCCTCCCGAATCCTCTTGATGAATTTGCCAACCATCTGTAGCAGAAGGGCAAGAAGCCAGGGATGTTGCATGGAGTGCTGCGAGCACGGTGCTGGGCTGAGCAGTGACAAGAGGCCCAGCCCGGCCGGGGATGGCTGCACGTACCTGCGCTGTCCTGCGGAAGCGGCCACGGGTGCGTTGCTGCTCTTGTGTGCGCCGCACGGCTGCACCTGGCAAAGAGCGAGCGCAGCCCGAGCTGAGGGGCTGCGGGAGAGGCCGGAGAACACAAGGCCAGCCCTGCGCTGCCCAGGCAGGGACAGCCCCGCCACGGCCCAGGGCATGGAGCGCGGCTGTGGGTTGTCTGCCCCGGCCACTGCTCTGTCCTGTCCATGGGCATGACCCCAGGGGATGGGATGGGATGGGATGGGATGGGATGGGATGGGATGGGATGGGATGGGATGGGATGGGATGGGATGGGATGGGATGGGATGGGATGGGATGGGATGCGATGGGAGGGGATGGGATGGGATGGGAGGCGATGGGATGGGATGGAATGGGGCCATATTTGCTGCTAGCACCAGGTCTGCAGCCCAGCTCTGCTACTCACCCTTCTGCAGTAGCTGGAATTGCTTCACCTCTTCAGGCTGCTGTGCTGGAGCAGTTCCAGGGCCTTCTTGCTCCTCCTTCGCCCAGGCCAGCTTGGGCACGCTCACAGGTCTCTGCTCTATGTCACTGCCTGGTTTCATGACTACTTGCAGTGAAGTTGGCTGGGAAAAGGTCGGAGTCAGCAAGTGCTGGAGCCGTGCCTTGAAGGCACCTGCAAGAGTGGAGTCTTGGCAAGGCTACAGGAGAGCAAGTCCTGCACTCTGGTCTCGAGGGCTCCAGCCACAAAGACTGTGCAGACTTCTCGTCAAGACCGTGCTCAGCAAACGCCACGGTCTGCCCTCAAGGGCACCTGCAGAAGAGAAGCCTCGGCAAGGCCAGAGGTCACCAAGTGCTGTGGTCTGGCCACGAGGTCACCTGCAGGAGTAACGCCTCGGGAAAGCTGCGGGTCAGCAAGGAACGAGGGCACTGAGCTCTGTCCCGTGCAGTCCCGTCGCGTGCACCGAGCACTGTGTGGTGGCCACCTCGCTGCCAACACCTAGGTCACTGCATGTCACAAAGGTCCCGTTCCATGGAATGGTGACCATGCGGCACCGTGTCACAAAGGGCCCTTGCACACCCTGCCACCTGCCCTGGGGCCGCCCCCTGCCCCCCCAAAGTGGCCCAGGTTGGAAGGAATGCCTTGCCCCAAGTGTCTCAGGTAGCCCGACAGGATCTTTAGGAACGGCTCAAACCATAAGCAAAGGCTGCCCTGCTGGGCAGGCTCAGGGCAGCAGGAGCCCCCGTGGCTGCTGACCCAGCCGTGGCAGGAAGGGCACGGGGCCTTCCACAGGAGCTGGCACGGCCTCCTCGGGACACGTCCCGCATGGTGGCCACGCTGAGCGCGGCCGTGTGACAGAGACAAGGAACGTGTGAGCCAGGGCACAAATGCTGCTCTGAGCCCTGGGGCCCAGGGAGCACTGACATCAGCAGGTGTGGCAGAGTCCCTGCCAAAGCAGAGTCCCCCCGAGCCCTGGCAGCGCTGGTGCCCATCTCCTGCCCCAGAGACCTGTGCCTCGAGAGGGCTTCTCTGCCAGAGGGCAGCCAAAGCCGACGTGCACTGGGGGCTGTGCTCCATCCTACAGGGACTCTTGGGAGGAGCACCTGGAGCAACTGGTGGCAACACTTTGTACGTGTCAGATGATGTTGCTCCTTGCTGGAATGATTTTTTCAAGGAAGGGATTAGCGGTAGCACAGAAAGACCAGCAGCTAGAGAATTTCACAGGACAAAGAGACTCCTCCAAAACCCTGTAATGTTTCCTTGTGCTTTTCTGTCTGTCTTGCACTCCGAAAGAAAAAGAATTGGCCCAGCCTCTGCTATTCAACTGTCCATGTACTGTGTGTCATCCTGTGGCAGCTCCCGTGCAAACACAACTGGCTGCCTGCTGAGCACGGCAATGGACGGCCACAAAGAGGGAGGTCCCTGGTGAACACAAGGAAGGCACCCGGGGAAGTGCAGAGGGTAGGGATAACTGTGGGAGGAGAAGCTGTTCTGTGTCTCTGATGATGCTGCTAGGCCCCTGAAGGAGCAGCCAAGACAAGTGCTGGAAGCAGCCATGTCCTGCTCTTTTCTGCTGTCAGATGCACACGGGACAGACTTGTTGCCCACAGGTCCACCAGACTTGATCCAGGAGTGATGGAAGCCCATGCATTGGTGATAGGGAATGGGCTCCAGCAAGAGCAAAGCAGGATCTTCCGGCAGCAAAGCCTGAGCTTGTGAAGCGAGCCATGTCCTCAGCAGACACTAAAGTGCTTCCTTCCAGCCCTGAATGGTGGCCACAAGTGCCTGCCTTTCTTCAGCACCTCCTGCTGCTTCCTTTGTTCCAAGCCAGTCCAGGAATTAGGTTGGAAGCTCATGCATGTGTTTTTAAGGCACCTGCACGGAGGAGAAGGATGGCAGCTGCAGCGCAGGACTCGTGCTGCCTCTCACGATGGCATCAACGCCGCTGCCTTGGGACACCCGCCAGTGGAAGGCGAGTGTGCCCTCAAGCACAGTGATTGTAGCCAGTCAGGGGCACAGGCTGCAGCGGCAGCTGCCAAGCATTGCTGTGAGGCTGGCAAGCCAAGAGAAAGCCATTGTGGCCGAGTGTGCTGAAGCCTTTTGCTAAACCACGTGCAACAGTGCCCACAGTATGGCCTCTTTGGAATGGCGGCTGGTGCAGACGCCTCCTGGAGCAGGTGCCGGCGTTTGGGGTGCTGCTGTTCCTGTGCGCGCTCTGGTGCTGTTTCTGTGGCGTCCAGAGCCGCTTTGGCAGCAGTGACTCAGCAGCCCTGCTCGAGGAGACATCGCCGCCCTGGCCACGGAGACAGAAGCTCTTTGGGCCCAGAGCTCTGTGTGAGGAGGGCCTCATCCTCAGCACCATGGCCTGGGCAGCCGCGGGGGCCCGGGCTGGCCGCCAGCCCTGCTCTGCCCACTGCCCTGGCAGCACCCAGTGACCGTGCCCCGGCAGGGCCCCCTTGCCCTCCGTGTCCCCAGCCAGCCCAGTCTGGGCACCTCGGGGTGTCCCCACCCTCCTGCTGAGGCCCAGCCTCCAGGGCTTCTGCCCCAGGCGTGGGAGCCTCTCTGGGGAAGCGCCAGAGCAGTCGGCTGTCAGGAACAAGGCTGACACCCAATTCCTCAGGGCTTGCCAGCAGCACGGCCCCTCAGGCTTCCTGTCCCCTTGGAGCCTCCTGCCACCCACTCCCTCTCATAGAGCCCTCGTGCCTTCCCAGCGCCTTGTCCCGTTAGGGCCTGTGCAGCACCTCGTCCCTTCACGGCCTCCCACTGCCTCGTTGTCCCCTCAGGGTCTCCCCCAGCCCGGCCAAGGTGCCCGGCAGCGGTGCAGCCCCGAGGGAACTCCAGAGGAGCCGCATCGAGAGGCACCTCAGAGGCCTCAGCAATGCAGCCAGCAACACACGGGCAGGAGGACACAGATAGCCCTTGCTGGCTGTGCAGGAGGGCTTGTGGCCATCTCCAGGCACCAGGCCGGCAGCGATCCCTGCAGCTCCGGCCCCTGGCCAGCAGCTCTGTGGCCAGCACAAAGGCTTCAGCAGAACCGGCAAAGGCCAAGGGGCTTCTGGCCATTTTCCCTTCCCCACTGCACACCTGGGCTGCTCGCTTGGCACAAGGAGCTGTTTTCCCCTCTTCCCCCGTGCCCTGCGGACGCTGGGTACCAAAGAGAGCTCCCGGGAGTCTGGGTATTAGAACACATGCTATATTTATATCCTAAAGAACAACTAAAAAGAAGGGATAAAACAATCTTAAAGAAAAGAAAAATCCCCCCCCGGCTAAGAAGGCCCCAGCAGACTGAGAGCCTCTCAAATCAGCTCTCCTCAGAGCGCCAGCAGCACAGCCAGCTGTGGCCCCAGAGACAAGGCCGTTTCTTGCGGGCCCTGCGAAACTGATGTTGCAGCTTCTGCAAGATGGAGCCCGGAGCTCTCTCCACAGCGCGGAGGACAAAGGCTGTTTCGAGAGCCAGGCTGCTGGTGGCAGGGCTGATGTCCTCTACCTTGTCTTCAAGGGCTGCAAGAGAGAGGAACAGAGGCACGGTCAGATCCCGGATCTCTGGGGAGCCGAGCAGACCCCCGAGGCAGGGCCATGCCAGCCGGCTCTGGCCATGGCCAGGAGGGAGCAGGGAGCAAGGGGATCAGCCCGAAGCTGCCGGACACTGTTGCCCCTCGTGGGCCTGAAATGGGAGTGCCTGCTCTGGCCACGGCAGCCCTGCTGCGCACAGGGAGCAGAGCCCTGGGCAGCAGGGCAGGGATTGCAGCTGCCCCCGGCAGCCGGGGCTGGCAGGCCGCCCTCTGGCCTCACTCACCCTGACAGATGTGGCGGAGCTCTCGCTTGTGGCCTCTGAGGTGCTGCCCGGCCATCCCTGAGAAGACAGAGGCTGTCAGGGCGCCAGCGGCACAGCTCCCTGCCAGCCCAGCGGCGCTGCCAGCCCTGTGGCCACACGGCCTCCTGGCCCCGGCAGGGCTCGGGCCGGGCCCTTGCCGCTCGCTGCCGCCCAAGGGCACGGCTGCGAGAGGGCGGAAGCAGCGCCGAGGGCAGGCGGGGCTCCACGGCGCCGGGCCCGGATGGCGCTGCCAGGGCAGCAGCCGGGGCCGGGGCCGAGCTGCTCCGGGCCAGGGAGGGGAAGCGCAGCCCGGGCTGGTGGCTCACCGATGAACCTGATGGCCGCCTGTCGCAGGGACTCCTGTGGGCTCTCCAGGTACTTGAGGGCGTGGCGCACGTGCTCGGCCGCTCGGCTCCTGTCCTCTGCCAGCTGGAGAGAGAGGCAGGAGGGTGCACTTGGTGCAGGCTCAGCCCCTGGGCCGGGCGCTCCGTGCGGCCAGCACTGGCCTCCCCTGCCCGCAGAGCCCTGCCAGACGGGCAGCAGCCGCCGGCGCCGGGCTCTGACGGGGGCAGCGGGGCGGCTGCTGCGCGGGGAGCCGCGGTGCCGCCCGCAGCCCAGCCGGTTCGGGGCCACAGGATCCTGGAGCAGAGCCCGCGCTGCCCGGGGAAGGCAGCGGCGTGTGGGGCGCAGGGAGGCGGCCCTGACTGAAGCGCTGGGCAGGGACGCAGCTGCCAGCCGCACCCACTTAGCAGCGCCGCCAGGGGGCTTCTCCAGCCTGAGGGTGGGGCTTGCCAGCCGTCCTTACCAGGGCCTCACCGAACCTCCAGGTCTGATCCAGCCGCAGCATGTGTTGGAGATCCTTCCTGTGCAGGAATGTGGCTGAACAATGCAGTGTTTCCCGGGAGGCCTGGAGAGCAGCAGAGACGCCGAGATGGCACCACAGCCCAGGGCACAGGTCCCGCACTGGTCCCTCTACCAAGGCCAGGAGGAGGCTGCAGCCCACGAGGCGCCAGAGCAGGAGGCAGCCGAGCCCCCTGCCAGGGGGCCAGTGGCAGCCGCTGAGTCCTCACCTCTGCCACGCGCTGGTTCTCGTCATGGCAGTGGAAGGAGAGTGGGAGCAGGCTCAGGCGCACGTGTGCCTTCAGGGCCTTTTTGTCCCCTTCCGGTAAAAAATGCAGCAACTCTCGGAAGATGAACATGGAGCACAGCTGCACCTGGCTGTCATCCTGTATGAAAGGAAGGGAGACCTCGTCATGGGCTGCTTCACGCCCGCCTGGGCACAGGCCTGAAAATGCACAGGGCACAAAGTTTGCGGGCAGCAGCCGGTGGCCGTGGCTGGAGGCGCAGAGCCTTACGTTGTCAAAGAGCGGCAGGAGCGCCCCAGCCAGCTGCAGGGCGAGGGGACTGGCTATGGGAGCGCCATTGCACAGGAACAAACCGCTGAGGAGAACCATGGTCATCCTAAGCATCTCGCTGTCATTCTCCTGCAGGAGCTCCACCAGCCTTTCATGCAGGCTCCACATTCTTACGGCCTGCGTGGAACACAAGTGTGTGAAACGCCGTCCTGCTGCCACAGGGCCCAAAGGCCAAAGGGCCGTGCCAAAGCAGTCGGGCAGCTGGAGCGGGAGGCAGGAGAGCTGGGAGCAGCCGCCTCAGCGCCCAAAGGCCAGCCAAGGCCAAGCGACTGCCTTGCCCAGCCCCACGCTGGCAGCATGGCTTCAGCCGCTGCCCTCTTCTCACCGAGACACTGGTGCCGAGCACCAGGAGGCCTCTGAGGGCCAAGCGACGCATCTCCCTGCACTCGCTCTGCAGGTTCTTGGACATGACCTCCAGGACGCTGTCACGGCATTCACTCAAGTCCAGGCAGTCCAGGATCTGAGAGGCACGAGGCCGGTGACGGGGGAGCCGCACAGGGCCGGGCCCAGGCAGCAGCACAGGCCGCGGGCAGCGTCCCGGGCAGCTGCGGCCACGAGAGGGCAGCGAGGCGGGAGGCAGCTCAGCCAGGCAGCGCTGGCCTTCAGGCTCACCTCCACAAGGAACGCCATGGCGGCCAGATCCCGGGATGGCATGTCTTTGCTGAGCAGCCCGAGCAGGTGGAATGCAATCGCCGAACACAGGCCTTGGGATGCGTGGTGCATTTCTCTGAGAGGAGGAAATAGAAAGCAAAACACTGAGGCAGCAGGGGTAAACCTCTGCCATGACTGACTGAAAGAGTTCTGGCTTTTCTCCAGCACCCTGCAAGGGGGAGCCGGGCCCTCTGGCAGGGGGCTGCTCTTGGGCACGCTCCTCTCCCAGGCTTTTGCAGTCTCCTTGGCCGTCCCTTGGTGACAAGGCCTTGTGGCCCAGGAGCACAGGGACTGTGTGGGGCATCCCGGGCGCAGGGCACAAATGCCGGGGCCAGCTGGGGAGCAGGGGGTCTCACCTGGCCAGCATGCCCACAGCACAGTGGTGGGTGTCAGCACAGAGCAGCGTGTCCCAGCCACGCTTGTCTTCCATTGCCGCCACCACATCCTCATAGTGCAGTCGGCAGAGCAGGGCCTTCAGGGTCTGCTCTGCAAAGCTGTGTGCAGAGCAAAGCCCAGGTCACGCTGGGGGCACTGGCACCTGCCCTGGGCACGTGGCAGGGATAGGAGGGCTTGCATGGAGCACCTGTTGGGGTCGGTGGCAAGGCCGTGTTGCTGCTGGCATCCCTCCCAGAAGGTATCGGCCGCCTCTGGCATATCCAAGGTGCTGAAGAGCACTTGGAAGAGCAGGATCACAAAGAGGCGGGGGAAATGCATGGTCACCACATGTGGGACACAGGGCATCTGGAGCATCTTCCACATCACCACAGTTGCCTGCAAAGGACAGAGCAGCCCGAGCTCAGTGCTGAGGTGTCAGTGTGGCTGAGCCCGGGCGTGGGAAGGAGAGGCCAGCGGAGACGCAGGGGGAGCAGCGGGCCTGGTGCCTCTGAAGCTGCCCCTAGGCCGGGTTTCTGCCCAATGCCTGAGGCAGGGAGACACAGGGGTGGAGGGAGGATGGAGAGCTGATGGAGAGGTGAGCTTGGGGTGAGCAAAGGCCAGTTGCAGAAACTCACAGCCAGGGCAAGGACAGCCGTGTGGTCCCCATCGGAGGTGCACGCGCTGTGCTCTGGCCAGCTGGCCAGCACGTCAAGGAGTATGAGCATGGCCGGCTCTGCAGCCCTGCACGAGCACATGATGGTCTTCCACATGGTGGTAGCAGCTCTGTGGGGTGAAAGCTCTGTCTCAGGGGGGTCTGGGAACCCAGCATTGTGGCCTGGGCCGCAGCGGGGAGCTGAGCTGGCTGCCAGCCCTGCCTCTGCCCCCTGTCCCTCAGCACACAGGCAGCCCAGCCCTGTGGGGACCGGCCCCTGAGGAGCAGGGAGGGAGCATGGCAGCACACTGGGGGCTGACATGCCAGGGAGGGCAAAGGGAGGAGCCAGAGGGCCCTGGAATTCTCTGTGTGTCAGACACCTGGGACAGGCTGTACAGGCTGACAGGCTGCTGAGGCCTGAGCCTTGTGGGCACGTGGGCGCCGTACCTGTCACATGATGGGGCCACACGCAGGAGAGCCATCACCACATCAGCGGGCTGTGCCTCTGTCAGATCCAGAAGGGGCCTGTACAGGTTGTAGTCAGGAAACTCGTTGGCCGCGAGCCACTGGTGGATGTACCTGACCATGGCGGGCACCTGGAGAAGGCAGGGGAGGCTTGGAAAGCTGCCAGAGGGAGTCATGTGCCCAGCTGCCCCAGAAAAGTGCTTCCCTTGCCACCACACCGCCATGGCCTCAAGGCTTCCAGTGAGCAGCAGGTGTGGCTTGGGAGGCCAAGCAATTGCTGGGAGGATGGAAGCCAGGCCACAGGCTGCTTACTTGCTTAGGAGTGGAAGGCCCCTCCTCCACAAGCATATCCAGCAGGGCAGCACTGGTCTTGGTTTTGAGGATGGGAGGGTACGCTCTGAGCACGCTGCCCATGCCGCTGGTCTCTTCCTCCCGAATCCTCTTGATGAATTTGCCAACCATCTGTAGCAGAAGGGCAAGAAGCCAGGGATGTTGCATGGAGTGCTGCGAGCACGGTGCTGGGCTGAGCAGTGACAAGAGGCCCAGCCCGGCCGGGGATGGCTGCACGTACCTGCGCTGTCCTGCGGAAGCGGCCACGGGTGCGTTGCTGCTCTTGTGTGCGCCGCACGGCTGCACCTGGCAAAGAGCGAGCGCAGCCCGAGCTGAGGGGCTGCGGGAGAGGCCGGAGAACACAAGGCCAGCCCTGCGCTGCCCAGGCAGGGACAGCCCGGGCCACGGCCCAGGGCATGGAGCGCGGCTGTGGGTTGTCTGCCCCGGCCACTGCTCTGTCCTGTCCATGGGCATGACCCCAGGGGATGGGATGGGATGGGATGGGATGGGATGGGATGGGATGGGATGGGATGGGATGGGATGGGATGGGATGGGATGGGATGGGATGGGATAGGATGGGATGGGATGGGATGGGATGGGATGGGATGGGATGGGATGCGATGGGAGGGGATGGGATGGGATGGGAGGGGATGGGAGGGGATGGAATGGGGCCATATTTGCTGCTGGCACCAGGTCTGCAGCCCAGCTCTGCTACTCACCCTTCTGCAGTAGCTGGAATTGCTTCACCTCTTCAGGCTGCTGTGCTGGAGCAGTTCCAGGGCCTTCTTGCTCCTCCTTCGCCCAGGCCAGCTTGGGCACGCTCACAGGTCTCTGCTCTATGTCACTGCCTGGTTTCATGACTACTTGCAGTGAAGTTGGCTGGGAAAAGGTCGGAGTCAGCAAGTGCTGGAGCCGTGCCTTGAAGGCACCTGCAAGAGTGGAGTCTTGGCAAGGCTACAGGAGAGCAAGTCCTGCACTCTGGTCTCGAGGGCTCCAGCCACAAAGACTGTGCAGACTTCTCGTCAAGGACCGTGCTCAGCGAACGCCACGGTCTGCCCTCAAGGGCACCTGCAGAAGAGAAGCCTCGGCAAGGCCAGAGGTCACCAAGTGGTGTGGTCTGGCCACGAGGTCACCTGCAGGAGTAACGCCTCGGGAAAGCTGCGGGTCAGCAAGGAACGAGGGCACTGAGCTCTGTCCCGTGCAGTCCCGTCGCGTGCACCGAGCACTGTGTGGTGGCCACCTCGCTGCCAACACCTAGGTCACTGCATGTCACAAAGGTCCCGTTCCATGGAATGGTGACCATGTGGCACCGTGTCACAAAGGGCCCTTGCACACCCTGCCACCTGCCCTGGGGCCGCCCCCTGCCCCCCCAAAGTGGCCCAGGTTGGAAGGAATGCCTTGCCCCAAGTGTCTCAGGTAGCCCGACAGGATCTTTAGGAACGGCTCAAACCATAAGCAAAGGCTGCCCTGCTGGGCAGGCTCAGGGCAGCAGGAGCCCCCGTGGCTGCTGACCCAGCCGTGGCAGGAAGGGCACGGGGCCTTCCACAGGAGCTGGCACGGCCTCCTCGGGACACGTCCCGCATGGTGGCCACGCTGAGCGCGGCCGTGTGACAGAGACAAGGAACGTGTGAGCCAGGGCACAAATGCTGCTCTGAGCCCTGGGGCCCAGGGAGCACTGACATCAGCAGGTGTGGCAGAGTCCCTGCCAAAGCAGAGTCCCCCCCGAGCCCTGGCAGCGCTGGTGCCCATCTCCTGCCCCAGAGACCTGTGCCTCGAGAGGGCTTCTCTGCCAGAGGGCAGCCAAAGCCGACGTGCACTGGGGGCTGTGCTCCATCCTACAGGGCCTCTTGGGAGGAGCACCTGGAGCAACTGGTGGCAACACTTTGTACGTGTCAGATGATGTTGCTCCTTGCTGGAATGATTTTTTCAAGGAAGGGATTAGCGGTAGCACAGAAAGACCAGCAGCTAGAGAATTTCACAGGACAAAGAGACTCCTCCAAAACCCTGTAATGTTTCCTTGTGCTTTTCTGTCTGTCTTGCACTCCGAAAGAAAAAGAATTGGCCCAGCCTCTGCTATTCAACTGTCCATGTACTGTGTGTCATCCTGTGGCAGCTCCCGTGCAAACACAACTGGCTGCCTGCTGAGCACGGCAATGGACGGCCACAAAGAGGGAGGTCCCTGGTGAACACAAGGAAGGCACCCGGGGAAGTGCAGAGGGTAGGGATAACTGTGGGAGGAGAAGCTGTTCTGTGTCTCTGATGATGCTGCTAGGCCCCTGAAGGAGCAGCCAAGACAAGTGCTGGAAGCAGCCATGTCCTGCTCTTTTCTGCTGTCAGATGCACACGGGACAGACTTGTTGCCCACAGGTCCACCAGACTTGATCCAGGGGCGATGGAAGCCCATGCATTGGTGATAGGGAATGGGCTCCAGCAAGAGCAAAGCAGGATCTTCCGGCAGCAAAGCCTGAGCTTGTGAAGCGAGCCATGTCCTCAGCAGACACTAAAGTGCTTCCTTCCAGCCCTGAATGGTGGCCACAAGTGCCTGCCTTTCTTCAGCACTTCCTGCTCCTTCTTTTGTTCCAAGCCAGTCCAGGAATTAGGTTGGAAGCTCATGCATGTGTTTTTAAGTCACCTGCACGGAGGAGAAGGATGGCAGCTGCAGCGCAGGACTCGTGCTGCCTCTCACGATGGCATCAACGCCGCTGCCTTGGGACACCCGCCAGTGGAAGGCGAGTGTGCCCTCAAGCACAGTGATTGTAGCCAGTCAGGGGCACAGGCTGCAGCGGCAGCTGCCAAGCATTGCTGTGAGGCTGGCAAGCCAAGAGAAAGCCATTGTGGCCGAGTGTGCTGAAGCCTTTTGCTAAACCACGTGCAACAGTGCCCACAGTATGGCCTCTTTAGAATGGCGGCTGGTGCAGACGCCTCCTGGAGCAGGTGCCGGCGTTCGGGGTGCTGCTGTTCCTGTGCGCGCTCTGGTGCTGTTTCTGTGGCGTCCAGAGGCGCTTTGGCAGCAGCGACTCAGCAGCCCTGCTCGAGGAGACATCGCCGCCCTGGCCACGGAGACAGAAGCTCTTTGGGCCCAGAGCTCTGTGTGAGGAGGGCCTCATCCTCAGCACCATGGCCTGGGCAGCCGCGGGGGCCCGGGCTGGCCGCCAGCCCTGCTCTGCCCACTGCCCTGGCAGCACCCAGTGACCGTGCCCCGGCAGGGCCCCCTTGCCCTCCGTGTCCCCAGCCAGCCCAGTCTGGGCACCTCGGGGTGTCCCCACCCTCCTGCTGAGGCCCAGCCTCCAGGGCTTCTGCCCCAGGCGTGGGAGCCTCTCTGGGGAAGCGCCAGAGCAGTCGGCTGTCAGGAACAAGGCTGACACCCAATTCCTCAGGGCTTGCCAGCAGCACGGCCCCTCAGGCTTCCTGTCCCCTTGGAGCCTCCTGCCACCCACTCCCTCTCATAGAGCCCTCGTGCCTTCCCAGCGCCTTGTCCCGTTAGGGCCTGTGCAGCACCTCGTCCCTTCACGGCCTCCCACTGCCTCGTTGTCCCCTCAGGGTCTCCCCCAGCCCGGCCAAGGTGCCCGGCAGCGGTGCAGCCCCGAGGGAACTCCAGAGGAGCCGCATCGAGAGGCACCTCAGAGGCCTCAGCAATGCAGCCAGCAACACACGGGCAGGAGGACACAGATGGCCCTTGCTGGCTGTGCAGGAGGGCTTGTGGCCATCTCCAGGCACCAGGCCGGCAGCGATCCCTGCAGCTCCGGCCCCTGGCCAGCAGCTCTGTGGCCAGCACAAAGGCTTCAGCAGAACCGGCAAAGGCCAAGGGGCTTCTGGCCATTTTCCCTTCCCCACTGCACACCTGGGCTGCTCGCTTGGCACAAGGAGCTGTTTTCCCCTCTTCCCCCGTGCCCTGCGGACGCTGGGTACCAAAGAGAGCTCCCGGGAGTCTGGGTATTAGAACACATGCTATATTTATATCCTAAAGAACAACTAAAAAGAAGGGATAAAACAATCTTAAAGAAAAGAAAAATCCCCCCCCGGCTAAGAAGGCCCCAGCAGACTGAGAGCCTCTCAAATCAGCTCTCCTCAGAGCGCCAGCAGCACAGCCAGCTGTGGCCCCAGAGACAAGGCCGTTTCTTGCGGGCCCTGCGAAACTGATGTTGCAGCTTCTGCAAGATGGAGCCCGGAGCTCTCTCCACAGCGCGGAGGACAAAGGCTGTTTCGAGAGCCAGGCTGCTGGTGGCAGGGCTGATGTCCTCTACCTTGTCTTCAAGGGCTGCAAGAGAGAGGAACAGAGGCACGGTCAGATCCCGGATCTCTGGGGAGCCGAGCAGACCCCCGAGGCAGGGCCATGCCAGCCGGCTCTGGCCATGGCCAGGAGGGAGCAGGGAGCAAGGGGATCAGCCCGAAGCTGCCGGACACTGTTGCCCCTCGTGGGCCTGAAATGGGAGTGCCTGCTCTGGCCACGGCAGCCCTGCTGCGCACAGGGAGCAGAGCCCTGGGCAGCAGGGCAGGGATTGCAGCTGCCCCCGGCAGCCGGGGCTGGCAGGCCGCCCTCTGGCCTCACTCACCCTGACAGATGTGGCGGAGCTCTCGCTTGTGGCCTCTGAGGTGCTGCCCGGCCATCCCTGAGAAGACAGAGGCTGTCAGGGCGCCAGCGGCACAGCTCCCTGCCAGCCCAGCGGCGCTGCCAGCCCTGTGGCCACACGGCCTCCTGGCCCCGGCAGGGCTCGGGCCGGGCCCTTGCCGCTCGCTGCCGCCCAAGGGCACGGCTGCGAGAGGGCGGAAGCAGCGCCGAGGGCAGGCGGGGCTCCACGGCGCCGGGCCCGGATGGCGCTGCCAGGGCAGCAGCCGGGGCCGGGGCCGAGCTGCTCCGGGCCAGGGAGGGGAAGCGCAGCCCGGGCTGGTGGCTCACCGATGAACCTGATGGCCGCCTGTCGCAGGGACTCCTGTGGGCTCTCCAGGTACTTGAGGGCGTGGCGCACGTGCTCGGCCGCTCGGCTCCTGTCCTCTGCCAGCTGGAGAGAGAGGCAGGAGGGTGCACTTGGTGCAGGCTCAGCCCCTGGGCCGGGCGCTCCGTGCGGCCAGCACTGGCCTCCCCTGCCCGCAGAGCCCTGCCAGACGGGCAGCAGCCGCCGGCGCCGGGCTCTGACGGGGGCAGCGGGGCGGCTGCTGCGCGGGGAGCCGCGGTGCCGCCCGCAGCCCAGCCGGTTCGGGGCCACAGGATCCTGGAGCAGAGCCCGCGCTGCCCGGGGAAGGCAGCGGCGTGTGGGGCGCAGGGAGGCGGCCCTGACTGAAGCGCTGGGCAGGGACGCAGCTGCCAGCCGCACCCACTTAGCAGCGCCGCCAGGGGGCTTCTCCAGCCTGAGGGTGGGGCTTGCCAGCCGTCCTTACCAGGGCCTCACCGAACCTCCAGGTCTGATCCAGCCGCAGCATGTGTTGGAGATCCTTCCTGTGCAGGAATGTGGCTGAACAATGCAGTGTTTCCCGGGAGGCCTGGAGAGCAGCAGAGACGCCGAGATGGCACCACAGCCCAGGGCACAGGTCCCGCACTGGTCCCTCTACCAAGGCCAGGAGGAGGCTGCAGCCCACGAGGCGCCAGAGCAGGAGGCAGCCGAGCCCCCTGCCAGGGGGCCAGTGGCAGCCGCTGAGTCCTCACCTCTGCCACGCGCTGGTTCTCGTCATGGCAGTGGAAGGAGAGTGGGAGCAGGCTCAGGCGCACGTGTGCCTTCAGGGCCTTTTTGTCCCCTTCCGGTAAAAAATGCAGCAACTCTCGGAAGATGAACATGGAGCACAGCTGCACCTGGCTGTCATCCTGTATGAAAGGAAGGGAGACTTCGTCATGGGCTGCTTCACGCCCGCCTGGGCACAGGCCTGAAAATGCACAGGGCACAAAGTTTGCGGGCAGCAGCCGGTGGCCGTGGCTGGAGGCGCAGAGCCTTACGTTGTCAAAGAGCGGCAGGAGCGCCCCAGCCAGCTGCAGGGCGAGGGGACTGGCTATGGGAGCGCCATTGCACAGGAACAAACCGCTGAGGAGAACCATGGTCATCCTAAGCATCTCGCTGTCATTCTCCTGCAGGAGCTCCACCAGCCTTTCATGCAGGCTCCACATTCTTACGGCCTGCGTGGAACACAAGTGTGTGAAACGCCGTCCTGCTGCCACAGGGCCCAAAGGCCAAAGGGCCGTGCCAAAGCAGTCGGGCAGCTGGAGCGGGAGGCAGGAGAGCTGGGAGCAGCCGCCTCAGCGCCCAAAGGCCAGCCAAGGCCAAGCGACTGCCTTGCCCAGCCCCACGCTGGCAGCATGGCTTCAGCCGCTGCCCTCTTCTCACCGAGACACTGGTGCCGAGCACCAGGAGGCCTCTGAGGGCCAAGCGACGCATCTCCCTGCACTCGCTCTGCAGGTTCTTGGACATGACCTCCAGGACGCTGTCACGGCATTCACTCAAGTCCAGGCAGTCCAGGATCTGAGAGGCACGAGGCCGGTGACGGGGGAGCCGCACAGGGCCGGGCCCAGGCAGCAGCACAGGCCGCGGGCAGCGTCCCGGGCAGCTGCGGCCACGAGAGGGCAGCGAGGCGGGAGGCAGCTCAGCCAGGCAGCGCTGGCCTTCAGGCTCACCTCCACAAGGAACGCCATGGCGGCCAGATCCCGGGATGGCATGTCTTTGCTGAGCAGCCCGAGCAGGTGGAATGCAATCGCCGAACACAGGCCTTGGGATGCGTGGTGCATTTCTCTGAGAGGAGGAAATAGAAAGCAAAACACTGAGGCAGCAGGGGTAAACCTCTGCCATGACTGACTGAAAGAGTTCTGGCTTTTCTCCAGCACCCTGCAAGGGGGAGCCGGGCCCTCTGGCAGGGGGCTGCTCTTGGGCACGCTCCTCTCCCAGGCTTTTGCAGTCTCCTTGGCCGTCCCTTGGTGACAAGGCCTTGTGGCCCAGGAGCACAGGGACTGTGTGGGGCATCCCGGGCGCAGGGCACAAATGCCGGGGCCAGCTGGGGAGCAGGGGGTCTCACCTGGCCAGCATGCCCACAGCACAGTGGTGGGTGTCAGCACAGAGCAGCGTGTCCCAGCCACGCTTGTCTTCCATTGCCGCCACCACATCCTCATAGTGCAGTCGGCAGAGCAGGGCCTTCAGGGTCTGCTCTGCAAAGCTGTGTGCAGAGCAAAGCCCAGGTCACGCTGGGGGCACTGGCACCTGCCCTGGGCACGTGGCAGGGATAGGAGGGCTTGCATGGAGCACCTGTTGGGGTCGGTGGCAAGGCCGTGTTGCTGCTGGCATCCCTCCCAGAAGGTATCGGCCGCCTCTGGCATATCCAAGGTGCTGAAGAGCACTTGGAAGAGCAGGATCACAAAGAGGCGGGGGAAATGCATGGTCACCACATGTGGGACACAGGGCATCTGGAGCATCTTCCACATCACCACAGTTGCCTGCAAAGGACAGAGCAGCCCGAGCTCAGTGCTGAGGTGTCAGTGTGGCTGAGCCCGGGCGTGGGAAGGAGAGGCCAGCGGAGACGCAGGGGGAGCAGCGGGCCTGGTGCCTCTGAAGCTGCCCCTAGGCCGGGTTTCTGCCCAATGCCTGAGGCAGGGAGACACAGGGGTGGAGGGAGGATGGAGAGCTGATGGAGAGGTGAGCTTGGGGTGAGCAAAGGCCAGTTGCAGAAACTCACAGCCAGGGCAAGGACAGCCGTGTGGTCCCCATCGGAGGTGCACGCGCTGTGCTCTGGCCAGCTGGCCAGCACGTCAAGGAGTATGAGCATGGCCGGCTCTGCAGCCCTGCACGAGCACATGATGGTCTTCCACATGGTGGTAGCAGCTCTGTGGGGTGAAAGCTCTGTCTCAGGGGGGTCTGGGAACCCAGCATTGTGGCCTGGGCCGCAGCGGGGAGCTGAGCTGGCTGCCAGCCCTGCCTCTGCCCCCTGTCCCTCAGCACACAGGCAGCCCAGCCCTGTGGGGACCGGCCCCTGAGGAGCAGGGAGGGAGCATGGCAGCACACTGGGGGCTGACATGCCAGGGAGGGCAAAGGGAGGAGCCAGAGGGCCCTGGAATTCTCTGTGTGTCAGACACCTGGGACAGGCTGTACAGGCTGACAGGCTGCTGAGGCCTGAGCCTTGTGGGCACGTGGGCGCCGTACCTGTCACATGATGGGGCCACACGCAGGAGAGCCATCACCACATCAGCGGGCTGTGCCTCTGTCAGATCCAGAAGGGGCCTGTACAGGTTGTAGTCAGGAAACTCGTTGGCCGCGAGCCACTGGTGGATGTACCTGACCATGGCGGGCACCTGGAGAAGGCAGGGGAGGCTTGGAAAGCTGCCAGAGGGAGTCATGTGCCCAGCTGCCCCAGAAAAGTGCTTCCCTTGCCACCACACCGCCATGGCCTCAAGGCTTCCAGTGAGCAGCAGGTGTGGCTTGGGAGGCCAAGCAATTGCTGGGAGGATGGAAGCCAGGCCACAGGCTGCTTACTTGCTTAGGAGTGGAAGGCCCCTCCTCCACAAGCATATCCAGCAGGGCAGCACTGGTCTTGGTTTTGAGGATGGGAGGGTACGCTCTGAGCACGCTGCCCATGCCGCTGGTCTCTTCCTCCCGAATCCTCTTGATGAATTTGCCAACCATCTGTAGCAGAAGGGCAAGAAGCCAGGGATGTTGCATGGAGTGCTGCGAGCACGGTGCTGGGCTGAGCAGTGACAAGAGGCCCAGCCCGGCCGGGGATGGCTGCACGTACCTGCGCTGTCCTGCGGAAGCGGCCACGGGTGCGTTGCTGCTCTTGTGTGCGCCGCACGGCTGCACCTGGCAAAGAGCGAGCGCAGCCCGAGCTGAGGGGCTGCGGGAGAGGCCGGAGAACACAAGGCCAGCCCTGCGCTGCCCAGGCAGGGACAGCCCGGGCCACGGCCCAGGGCATGGAGCGCGGCTGTGGGTTGTCTGCCCCGGCCACTGCTCTGTCCTGTCCATGGGCATGACCCCAGGGGATGGGATGGGATGGGATGGGATGGGATGGGATGGGATGGGATGGGATGGGATGGGATGGGATGGGATGGGATGCGATGGGAGGGGATGGGATGGGATGGGAGGGGATGGGAGGGGATGGAATGGGGCCATATTTGCTGCTGGCACCAGGTCTGCAGCCCAGCTCTGCTACTCACCCTTCTGCAGTAGCTGGAATTGCTTCACCTCTTCAGGCTGCTGTGCTGGAGCAGTTCCAGGGCCTTCTTGCTCCTCCTTCGCCCAGGCCAGCTTGGGCACGCTCACAGGTCTCTGCTCTATGTCACTGCCTGGTTTCATGACTACTTGCAGTGAAGTTGGCTGGGAAAAGGTCGGAGTCAGCAAGTGCTGGAGCCGTGCCTTGAAGGCACCTGCAAGAGTGGAGTCTTGGCAAGGCTACAGGAGAGCAAGTCCTGCACTCTGGTCTCGAGGGCTCCAGCCACAAAGACTGTGCAGACTTCTCGTCAAGGACCGTGCTCAGCGAACGCCACGGTCTGCCCTCAAGGGCACCTGCAGAAGAGAAGCCTCGGCAAGGCCAGAGGTCACCAAGTGCTGTGGTCTGGCCACGAGGTCACCTGCAGGAGTAACGCCTCGGGAAAGCTGCGGGTCAGCAAGGAACGAGGGCACTGAGCTCTGTCCCGTGCAGTCCCGTCGCGTGCACCGAGCACTGTGTGGTGGCCACCTCGCTGCCAACACCTAGGTCACTGCATGTCACAAAGGTCCCGTTCCATGGAATGGTGACCATGTGGCACCGTGTCACAAAGGGCCCTTGCACACCCTGCCACCTGCCCTGGGGCCGCCCCCTGCCCCCCCAAAGTGGCCCAGGTTGGAAGGAATGCCTTGCCCCAAGTGTCTCAGGTAGCCCGACAGGATCTTTAGGAACGGCTCAAACCATAAGCAAAGGCTGCCCTGCTGGGCAGGCTCAGGGCAGCAGGAGCCCCCGTGGCTGCTGACCCAGCCGTGGCAGGAAGGGCACGGGGCCTTCCACAGGAGCTGGCACGGCCTCCTCGGGACACGTCCCGCATGGTGGCCACGCTGAGCGCGGCCGTGTGACAGAGACAAGGAACGTGTGAGCCAGGGCACAAATGCTGCTCTGAGCCCTGGGGCCCAGGGAGCACTGACATCAGCAGGTGTGGCAGAGTCCCTGCCAAAGCAGAGTCCCCCCCGAGCCCTGGCAGCGCTGGTGCCCATCTCCTGCCCCAGAGACCTGTGCCTCGAGAGGGCTTCTCTGCCAGAGGGCAGCCAAAGCCGACGTGCACTGGGGGCTGTGCTCCATCCTACAGGGCCTCTTGGGAGGAGCACCTGGAGCAACTGGTGGCAACACTTTGTACGTGTCAGATGATGTTGCTCCTTGCTGGAATGATTTTTTCAAGGAAGGGATTAGCGGTAGCACAGAAAGACCAGCAGCTAGAGAATTTCACAGGACAAAGAGACTCCTCCAAAACCCTGTAATGTTTCCTTGTGCTTTTCTGTCTGTCTTGCACTCCGAAAGAAAAAGAATTGGCCCAGCCTCTGCTATTCAACTGTCCATGTACTGTGTGTCATCCTGTGGCAGCTCCCGTGCAAACACAACTGGCTGCCTGCTGAGCACGGCAATGGACGGCCACAAAGAGGGAGGTCCCTGGTGAACACAAGGAAGGCACCCGGGGAAGTGCAGAGGGTAGGGATAACTGTGGGAGGAGAAGCTGTTCTGTGTCTCTGATGATGCTGCTAGGCCCCTGAAGGAGCAGCCAAGACAAGTGCTGGAAGCAGCCATGTCCTGCTCTTTTCTGCTGTCAGATGCACACGGGACAGACTTGTTGCCCACAGGTCCACCAGACTTGATCCAGGGGCGATGGAAGCCCATGCATTGGTGATAGGGAATGGGCTCCAGCAAGAGCAAAGCAGGATCTTCCGGCAGCAAAGCCTGAGCTTGTGAAGCGAGCCATGTCCTCAGCAGACACTAAAGTGCTTCCTTCCAGCCCTGAATGGTGGCCACAAGTGCCTGCCTTTCTTCAGCACTTCCTGCTCCTTCTTTTGTTCCAAGCCAGTCCAGGAATTAGGTTGGAAGCTCATGCATGTGTTTTTAAGTCACCTGCACGGAGGAGAAGGATGGCAGCTGCAGCGCAGGACTCGTGCTGCCTCTCACGATGGCATCAACGCCGCTGCCTTGGGACACCCGCCAGTGGAAGGCGAGTGTGCCCTCAAGCACAGTGATTGTAGCCAGTCAGGGGCACAGGCTGCAGCGGCAGCTGCCAAGCATTGCTGTGAGGCTGGCAAGCCAAGAGAAAGCCATTGTGGCCGAGTGTGCTGAAGCCTTTTGCTAAACCACGTGCAACAGTGCCCACAGTATGGCCTCTTTAGAATGGCGGCTGGTGCAGACGCCTCCTGGAGCAGGTGCCGGCGTTCGGGGTGCTGCTGTTCCTGTGCGCGCTCTGGTGCTGTTTCTGTGGCGTCCAGAGGCGCTTTGGCAGCAGCGACTCAGCAGCCCTGCTCGAGGAGACATCGCCGCCCTGGCCACGGAGACAGAAGCTCTTTGGGCCCAGAGCTCTGTGTGAGGAGGGCCTCATCCTCAGCACCATGGCCTGGGCAGCCGCGGGGGCCCGGGCTGGCCGCCAGCCCTGCTCTGCCCACTGCCCTGGCAGCACCCAGTGACCGTGCCCCGGCAGGGCCCCCTTGCCCTCCGTGTCCCCAGCCAGCCCAGTCTGGGCACCTCGGGGTGTCCCCACCCTCCTGCTGAGGCCCAGCCTCCAGGGCTTCTGCCCCAGGCGTGGGAGCCTCTCTGGGGAAGCGCCAGAGCAGTCGGCTGTCAGGAACAAGGCTGACACCCAATTCCTCAGGGCTTGCCAGCAGCACGGCCCCTCAGGCTTCCTGTCCCCTTGGAGCCTCCTGCCACCCACTCCCTCTCATAGAGCCCTCGTGCCTTCCCAGCGCCTTGTCCCGTTAGGGCCTGTGCAGCACCTCGTCCCTTCACGGCCTCCCACTGCCTCGTTGTCCCCTCAGGGTCTCCCCCAGCCCGGCCAAGGTGCCCGGCAGCGGTGCAGCCCCGAGGGAACTCCAGAGGAGCCGCATCGAGAGGCACCTCAGAGGCCTCAGCAATGCAGCCAGCAACACACGGGCAGGAGGACACAGATGGCCCTTGCTGGCTGTGCAGGAGGGCTTGTGGCCATCTCCAGGCACCAGGCCGGCAGCGATCCCTGCAGCTCCGGCCCCTGGCCAGCAGCTCTGTGGCCAGCACAAAGGCTTCAGCAGAACCGGCAAAGGCCAAGGGGCTTCTGGCCATTTTCCCTTCCCCACTGCACACCTGGGCTGCTCGCTTGGCACAAGGAGCTGTTTTCCCCTCTTCCCCCGTGCCCTGCGGACGCTGGGTACCAAAGAGAGCTCCCGGGAGTCTGGGTATTAGAACACATGCTATATTTATATCCTAAAGAACAACTAAAAAGAAGGGATAAAACAATCTTAAAGAAAAGAAAAATCCCCCCCCGGCTAAGAAGGCCCCAGCAGACTGAGAGCCTCTCAAATCAGCTCTCCTCAGAGCGCCAGCAGCACAGCCAGCTGTGGCCCCAGAGACAAGGCCGTTTCTTGCGGGCCCTGCGAAACTGATGTTGCAGCTTCTGCAAGATGGAGCCCGGAGCTCTCTCCACAGCGCGGAGGACAAAGGCTGTTTCGAGAGCCAGGCTGCTGGTGGCAGGGCTGATGTCCTCTACCTTGTCTTCAAGGGCTGCGAGAGAGAGGAACAGAGGCACGGTCAGATCCCGGATCTCTGGGGAGCCGAGCAGACCCCCGAGGCAGGGCCATGCCAGCCGGCTGTGGCCATGGCCAGGAGGGAGCAGGGAGCAAGGGGATCAGCCCGAAGCTGCCGGACACTGTTGCCCCTCGTGGGCCTGAAATGGGAGTGCCTGCTCTGGCCACGGCAGCCCTGCTGCGCACAGGGAGCAGAGCCCTGGGCAGCAGGGCAGGGATTGCAGCTGCCCCCGGCAGCCGGGGCTGGCAGGCAGCCCTCTGGCCTCACTCACCCTGACAGATGTGGCGGAGCTCTCGCTTGTGGCCTCTGAGGTGCTGCCCGGCCATCCCTGAGAAGACAGAGGCTGTCAGGGCGCCAGCGGCACAGCTCCCTGCCAGCCCAGCGGCGCTGCCAGCCCTGTGGCCACACGGCCTCCTGGCCCCGGCAGGGCTCGGGCCGGGCCCTTGCCGCTCGCTGCCGCCCAAGGGCACGGCTGCGAGAGGGCGGAAGCAGCGCCGAGGGCAGGCGGGGCTCCACGGCGCCGGGCCCGGATGGCGCTGCCAGGGCAGCAGCCGGGGCCGGGGCCGAGCTGCTCCGGGCCAGGGAGGGGAAGCGCAGCCCGGGCTGGTGGCTCACCGATGAACCTGATGGCCGCCTGTCGCAGGGACTCCTGTGGGCTCTCCAGGTACTTGAGGGCGTGGCGCACGTGCTCGGCCGCTCGGCTCCTGTCCTCTGCCAGCTGGAGAGAGAGGCAGGAGGGTGCACTTGGTGCAGGCTCAGCCCCTGGGCCGGGCGCTCCGTGCGGCCAGCACTGGCCTCCCCTGCCCGCAGAGCCCTGCCAGACGGGCAGCAGCCGCCGGCGCCGGGCTCTGACGGGGGCAGCGAGGCGGCTGCTGCCCGGGAAGCCGCGGTGCCGCCCGCAGCCCAGCCGGTTCGGGGCCACAGGATCCTGGAGCAGAGCCCGCGCTGCCCGGGGAAGGCAGCGGCGTGTGGGGTGCAGGGAGGCGGCCCTGACTGAAGCGCTGGGCAGGGACGCAGCTGCCAGCCGCACCCACTTAGCAGCGCCGCCAGGGGACTTCTCCAGCCTGAGGCTGGGGCTTGCCAGCCGTCCTTACCAGGGCCTCACCGAACCTCCAGGTCTGATCCAGCCGCAGCATGTGTTGGAGATCCTTCCTGTGCAGGAATGTGGCTGAACAATGCAGTGTTTCCCGGGAGGCCTGGAGAGCAGCAGAGACGCCGAGATGGCACCACAGCCCAGGGCACAGGTCCCGCACTGGTCCCTCTACCAAGGCCAGGAGGAGGCTGCAGCCCACGAGGCGCCAGAGCAGGAGGCAGCCGAGCCCCCTGCCAGGGGGCCAGTGGCAGCCGCTGAGTCCTCACCTCTGCCACGCGCTGGTTCTCGTCATGGCAGTGGAAGGAGAGTGGGAGCAGGCTCAGGCGCACGTGTGCCTTCAGGGCCTTTTTGTCCCCTTCCGGTAAAAAATGCAGCAACTCTCGGAAGATGAACATGGAGCACAGCTGCACCTGGCTGTCATCCTGTATGAAAGGAAGGGAGACCTCGTCATGGGCTGCTTCACGCCCGCCTGGGCACAGGCCTGAAAATGCACAGGGCACAAAGTTTGCGGGCAGCAGCCGGTGGCCGTGGCTGGAGGCGCAGAGCCTTACGTTGTCAAAGAGCGGCAGGAGCGCCCCAGCCAGCTGCAGGGCGAGGGGACTGGCTATGGGAGCGCCATTGCACAGGAACAAACCGCTGAGGAGAACCATGGTCATCCTAAGCATCTCGCTGTCATTCTCCTGCAGGAGCTCCACCAGCCTTTCATGCAGGCTCCACATTCTTACGGCCTGCGTGGAACACAAGTGTGTGAAACGCCGTCCTGCTGCCACAGGGCCCAAAGGCCAAAGGGCCGTGCCAAAGCAGTCGGGCAGCTGGAGCGGGAGGCAGGAGAGCTGGGAGCAGCCGCCTCAGCGCCCAAAGGCCAGCCAAGGCCAAGCGACTGCCTTGCCCAGCCCCACGCTGGCAGCATGGCTTCAGCCGCTGCCCTCTTCTCACCGAGACACTGGTGCCGAGCACCAGGAGGCCTCTGAGGGCCAAGCGACGCATCTCCCTGCACTCGCTCTGCAGGTTCTTGGACATGACCTCCAGGACGCTGTCACGGCATTCACTCAAGTCCAGGCAGTCCAGGATCTGAGAGGCACGAGGCCGGTGACGGGGGAGCCGCACAGGGCCGGGCCCAGGCAGCAGCACAGGCCGCGGGCAGCGTCCCGGGCAGCTGCGGCCACGAGAGGGCAGCGAGGCGGGAGGCAGCTCAGCCAGGCAGCGCTGGCCTTCAGGCTCACCTCCACAAGGAACGCCATGGCGGCCAGATCCCGGGATGGCATGTCTTTGCTGAGCAGCCCGAGCAGGTGGAATGCAATCGCCGAACACAGGCCTTGGGATGCGTGGTGCATTTCTCTGAGAGGAGGAAATAGAAAGCAAAACACTGAGGCAGCAGGGGTAAACCTCTGCCATGACTGACTGAAAGAGTTCTGGCTTTTCTCCAGCACCCTGCAAGGGGGAGCCGGGCCCTCTGGCAGGGGGCTGCTCTTGGGCACGCTCCTCTCCCAGGCTTTTGCAGTCTCCTTGGCCGTCCCTTGGTGACAAGGCCTTGTGGCCCAGGAGCACAGGGACTGTGTGGGGCATCCCGGGCGCAGGGCACAAATGCCGGGGCCAGCTGGGGAGCAGGGGGTCTCACCTGGCCAGCATGCCCACAGCACAGTGGTGGGTGTCAGCACAGAGCAGCGTGTCCCAGCCACGCTTGTCTTCCATTGCCGCCACCACATCCTCATAGTGCAGTCGGCAGAGCAGGGCCTTCAGGGTCTGCTCTGCAAAGCTGTGTGCAGAGCAAAGCCCAGGTCACGCTGGGGGCACTGGCACCTGCCCTGGGCACGTGGCAGGGATAGGAGGGCTTGCATGGAGCACCTGTTGGGGTCGGTGGCAAGGCCGTGTTGCTGCTGGCATCCCTCCCAGAAGGTATCGGCCGCCTCTGGCATATCCAAGGTGCTGAAGAGCACTTGGAAGAGCAGGATCACAAAGAGGCGGGGGAAATGCATGGTCACCACATGTGGGACACAGGGCATCTGGAGCATCTTCCACATCACCACAGTTGCCTGCAAAGGACAGAGCAGCCCGAGCTCAGTGCTGAGGTGTCAGTGTGGCTGAGCCCGGGCGTGGGAAGGAGAGGCCAGCGGAGACGCAGGGGGAGCAGCGGGCCTGGTGCCTCTGAAGCTGCCCCTAGGCCGGGTTTCTGCCCAATGCCTGAGGCAGGGAGACACAGGGGTGGAGGGAGGATGGAGAGCTGATGGAGAGGTGAGCTTGGGGTGAGCAAAGGCCAGTTGCAGAAACTCACAGCCAGGGCAAGGACAGCCGTGTGGTCCCCATCGGAGGTGCACGCGCTGTGCTCTGGCCAGCTGGCCAGCACGTCAAGGAGTATGAGCATGGCCGGCTCTGCAGCCCTGCACGAGCACATGATGGTCTTCCACATGGTGGTAGCAGCTCTGTGGGGTGAAAGCTCTGTCTCAGGGGGGTCTGGGACACAGCATTGTGGCCTGGGCCGCAGCGGGGAGCTGAGCTGGCTGCCAGCCCTGCCTCTGCCCCCTGTCCCTCAGCACACAGGCAGCCCAGCCCTGTGGGGACCGGCCCCTGAGGAGCAGGGAGGGAGCATGGCAGCACACTGGGGGCTGACATGCCAGGGAGGGCAAAGGGAGGAGCCAGAGGGCCCTGGAATTCCCTGTGTGTCAGACACCTGGGACAGGCTGTACAGGCTGACAGGCTGCTGAGGCCTGAGCCTTGTGGGCACGTGGGCGCCGTACCTGTCACATGATGGGGCCACACGCAGGAGAGCCATCACCACATCAGCGGGCTGTGCCTCTGTCAGATCCAGAAGGGGCCTGTACAGGTTGTAGTCAGGAAACTCGTTGGCCGCGAGCCACTGGTGGATGTACCTGACCATGGCGGGCACCTGGAGAAGGCAGGGGAGGCTTGGAAAGCTGCCAGAGGGAGTCATGTGCCCAGCTGCCCCAGAAAAGTGCTTCCCTTGCCACCACACTGCCATGGCCTCAAGGCTTCCAGTGAGCAGCAGGTGTGGCTTGGGAGGCCAAGCAATTGCTGGGAGGATGGAAGCCAGGCCACAGGCTGCTTACTTGCTTAGGAGTGGAAGGCCCCTCCTCCACAAGCATATCCAGCAGGGCAGCACTGGTCTTGGTTTTGAGGATGGGAGGGTACGCTCTGAGCACGCTGCCCATGCCGCTGGTCTCTTCCTCCCGAATCCTCTTGATGAATTTGCCAACCATCTGTAGCAGAAGGGCAAGAAGCCAGGGATGTTGCATGGAGTGCTGCGAGCACGGTGCTGGGCTGAGCAGTGACAAGAGGCCCAGCCCGGCCGGGGATGGCTGCACGTACCTGCGCTGTCCTGCGGAAGCGGCCACGGGTGCGTTGCTGCTCTTGTGTGCGCCGCACGGCTGCACCTGGCAAAGAGCGAGCGCAGCCCGAGCTGAGGGGCTGCGGGAGAGGCCGGAGAACACAAGGCCAGCCCTGCGCTGCCCAGGCAGGGACAGCCCCGCCACGGCCCAGGGCATGGAGCGCGGCTGTGGGTTGTCTGCCCTGGCCACTGCTCTGTCCTGTCCATGGGCATGACCCCAGGGGATGGGATGGGATGGGATGGGATGGGATGGGATGGGATGGGATGGGATGGGATGGGATGGGATGGGATGGGATGGGACGGGATGGGATGGGATGGGATGGGATGCGATGGGAGGGGATGGGATGGGATGGGAGGCGATGGGATGGGATGGAATGGGGCCATATTTGCTGCTAGCACCAGGTCTGCAGCCCAGCTCTGCTACTCACCCTTCTGCAGTAGCTGGAATTGCTTCACCTCTTCAGGCTGCTGTGCTGGAGCAGTTCCAGGGCCTTCTTGCTCCTCCTTCGCCCAGGCCAGCTTGGGCACGCTCACAGGTCTCTGCTCTATGTCACTGCCTGGTTTCATGACTACTTGCAGTGAAGTTGGCTGGGAAAAGGTCGGAGTCAGCAAGTGCTGGAGCCGTGCCTTGAAGGCAGCTGCAAGAGTGGAGTCTTGGCAAGGCTACAGGAGAGCAAGTCCTGCACTCTGGTCTCGAGGGCTCCAGCCACAAAGACTGTGCAGACTTCTCGTCAAGACCGTGCTCAGCAAACGCCACGGTCTGCCCTCAAGGGCACATGCAGAAGAGAAGCCTCGGCAAGGCCAGAGGTCACCAAGTGGTGTGGTCTGGCCACGAGGTCACCTGCAGGAGTAACGCCTCGGGAAAGCTGCGGGTCAGCAAGGAACGAGGGCACTGAGCTCTGTCCCATGCAGTCCCGTCGCGTGCACCGAGCACTGTGTGGTGGCCACCTCGCTGCCAACACCTAGGTCACTGCATGTCACAAAGGTCCCGTTCCATGGAATGGTGACCATGCGGCACCGTGTCACAAAGGGCCCTTGCACACCCTGCCACCTGCCCTGGGGCCGCCCCCTGCCCCCCCAAAGTGGCCCAGGTTGGAAGGAATGCCTTGCCCCAAGTGTCTCAGGTAGCCCGACAGGATCTTTAGGAACGGCTCAAACCATAAGCAAAGGCTGCCCTGCTGGGCAGGCTCAGGGCAGCAGGAGCCCCCGTGGCTGCTGACCCAGCCGTGGCAGGAAGGGCACGGGGCCTTCCACAGGAGCTGGCACGGCCTCCTCGGGACACGTCCCGCATGGTGGCCACGCTGAGCGCGGCCGTGTGACAGAGACAAGGAACGTGTGAGCCAGGGCACAAATGCTGCTCTGAGCCCTGGGGCCCAGGGAGCACTGACATCAGCAGGTGTGGCAGAGTCCCTGCCAAAGCAGAGTCCCCCCGAGCCCTGGCAGCGCTGGTGCCCATCTCCTGCCCCAGAGACCTGTGCCTCGAGAGGGCTTCTCTGCCAGAGGGCAGCCAAAGCCGACGTGCACTGGGGGCTGTGCTCCATCCTACAGGGACTCTTGGGAGGAGCACCTGGAGCAACTGGTGGCAACACTTTGTACGTGTCAGATGATGTTGCTCCTTGCTGGAATGATTTTTTCAAGGAAAGGATTAGCGGTAGCACAGAAAGACCAGCAGCTAGAGAATTTCACAGGACAAAGAGACTCCTCCAAAACCCTGTAGTGTTTCCTTGTGCTTTTCTGTCTGTCTTGCACTCCGAAAGAAAAAGAATTGGCCCAGCCTCTGCTATTCAACTGTCCATGTACTGTGTGTCATCCTGTGGCAGCTCCCGTGCAAACACAACTGGCTGCCTGCTGAGCACGGCAATGGACGGCCACAAAGAGGGAGGTCCCTGGTGAACACAAGGAAGGCACCCGGGGAAGTGCAGAGGGTAGGGATAACTGTGGGAGGAGAAGCTGTTCTGTGTCTCTGATGATGCTGCTAGGCCCCTGAAGGAGCAGCCAAGACAAGTGCTGGAAGCAGCCATGTCCTGCTCTTTTCTGCTGTCAGATGCACACGGGACAGACTTGTTGCCCACAGGTCCACCAGACTTGATCCAGGGGCGATGGAAGCCCATGCATTGGTGATAGGGAATGGGCTCCAGCAAGAGCAAAGCAGGATCTTCCGGCAGCAAAGCCTGAGCTTGTGAAGCGAGCCATGTCCTCAGCAGACACTAAAGTGCTTCCTTCCAGCCCTGAATGGTGGCCACAAGTGCCTGCCTTTCTTCAGCACCTCCTGCTGCTTCCTTTGTTCCAAGCCAGTCCAGGAATTAGGTTGGAAGCTCATGCATGTGTTTTTAAGGCACCTGCACGGAGGAGAAGGATGGCAGCTGCAGCGCAGGACTCGTGCTGCCTCTCACGATGGCATCAACGCCGCTGCCTTGGGACACCCGCCAGTGGAAGGCGAGTGTGCCCTCAAGCACAGTGATTGTAGCCAGTCAGGGGCACAGGCTGCAGCGGCAGCTGCCAAGCATTGCTGTGAGGCTGGCAAGCCAAGAGAAAGCCATTGTGGCCGAGTGTGCTGAAGCCTTTTGCTAAACCACGTGCAACAGTGCCCACAGTATGGCCTCTTTGGAATGGTGGCTGGTGCAGAGGCCTCCTGGAGCAGGTGCCGGCGTTCGGGGTGCTGCTGTTCCTGTGCGCGCTCTGGTGCTGTTTCTGTGGCGTCCAGAGGCGCTTTGGCAGCAGCGACTCAGCAGCCCTGCTCGAGGAGACATCGCTGCCTTGGCCACAGAGACAGAAGCTCTTTGGGCCCAGAGCTCTGTGTCAGGAGGGCCTCATCCTCAGCACCATGGCCTGGGCAGCCGCGGGGGCCCGGGCTGGCCGCCAGCCCTGCTCTGCCCACTGCCCTGGCAGCACCCAGTGACCGTGCCCCGGCAGGGCCCCCTTGCCCTCCGTGTCCCCAGCCAGCCCAGTCTGGGCACCTCGGGGTGTCCCCACCCTCCTGCTGAGGCCCAGCCTCCAGGGCTTCTGCCCCAGGCGTGGGAGCCTCTCTGGGGAAGCGCCAGAGCAGTCGGCTGTCAGGAACAAGGCTGACACCCAATTCCTCAGGGCTTGCCAGCAGCACGGCCCCTCAGGCTTCCTGTCCCCTTGGAGCCTCCTGCCACCCACTCCCTCTCATAGAGCCCTCGTGCCTTCCCAGCGCCTTGTCCCGTTAGGGCCTGTGCAGCACCTCGTCCCTTCACGGCCTCCCACTGCCTCGTTGTCCCCTCAGGGTCTCCCCCAGCCCGGCCAAGGTGCCCGGCAGCGGTGCAGCCCCGAGGGAACTCCAGAGGAGCCGCATCGAGAGGCACCTCAGAGGCCTCAGCAATGCAGCCAGCAACACACGGGCAGGAGGACACAGATGGCCCTTGCTGGCTGTGCAGGAGGGCTTGTGGCCATCTCCAGGCACCAGGCCGGCAGCGATCCCTGCAGCTCCGGCCCCTGGCCAGCAGCTCTGTGGCCAGCACAAAGGCTTCAGCAGAACCGGCAAAGGCCAAGGGGCTTCTGGCCATTTTCCCTTCCCCACTGCACACCTGGGCTGCTCGCTTGGCACAAGGAGCTGTTTTCCCCTCTTCCCCCGTGCCCTGCGGACGCTGGGTACCAAAGAGAGCTCCCGGGAGTCTGGGTATTAGAACACATGCTATATTTATATCCTAAAGAACAACTAAAAAGAAGGGATAAAACAATCTTAAAGAAAAGAAAAATCCCCCCCCGGCTAAGAAGGCCCCAGCAGACTGAGAGCCTCTCAAATCAGCTCTCCTCAGAGCGCCAGCAGCACAGCCAGCTGTGGCCCCAGAGACAAGGCCGTTTCTTGCGGGCCCTGCGAAACTGATGTTGCAGCTTCTGCAAGATGGAGCCCGGAGCTCTCTCCACAGCACGGAGGACAAAGGCTGTTTCGAGAGCCAGGCTGCTGGTGGCAGGGCTGATGTCCTCTACCTTGTCTTCAAGGGCTGCAAGAGAGAGGAACAGAGGCACGGTCAGATCCCGGATCTCTGGGGAGCCGAGCAGACCCCCGAGGCAGGGCCATGCCAGCCGGCTGTGGCCATGGCCAGGAGGGAGCAGGGAGCAAGGGGATCAGCCCGAAGCTGCCGGACACTGTTGCCCCTCGTGGGCCTGAAATGGGAGTGCCTGCTCTGGCCACGGCAGCCCTGCTGCGCACAGGGAGCAGAGCCCTGGGCAGCAGGGCAGGGATTGCAGCTGCCCCCGGCAGCCGGGGCTGGCAGGCAGCCCTCTGGCCTCACTCACCCTGACAGATGTGGCGGAGCTCTCGCTTGTGGCCTCTGAGGTGCTGCCCGGCCATCCCTGAGAAGACAGAGGCTGTCAGGGCGCCAGCGGCACAGCTCCCTGCCAGCCCAGCGGCGCTGCCAGCCCTGTGGCCACACGGCCTCCTGGCCCCGGCAGGGCTCGGGCCGGGCCCTTGCCGCTCGCTGCCGCCCAAGGGCACGGCTGCGAGAGGGCGGAAGCAGCGCCGAGGGCAGGCGGGGCTCCACGGCGCCGGGCCCGGATGGCGCTGCCAGGGCAGCAGCCGGGGCCGGGGCCGAGCTGCTCCGGGCCGGGGAGGGGAAGCGCAGCCCGGGCTGGTGGCTCACCGATGAACCTGATGGCCGCCTGTCGCAGGGACTCCTGTGGGCTCTCCAGGTACTTGAGGGCGTGGCGCACGTGCTCGGCCGCTCGGCTCCTGTCCTCTGCCAGCTGGAGAGAGAGGCAGGAGGGTGCACTTGGTGCAGGCTCAGCCCCTGGGCCGGGCGCTCCGTGCGGCCAGCACTGGCCTCCCCTGCCCGCAGAGCCCTGCCAGACGGGCAGCAGCCGCCGGCGCCGGGCTCTGACGGGGGCAGCGGGGCGGCTGCTGCGCGGGGAGCCGCGGTGCCGCCCGCAGCCCAGCCGGTTCGGGGCCACAGGATCCTGGAGCAGAGCCCGCGCTGCCCGGGGAAGGCAGCGGCGTGTGGGGTGCAGGGAGGCGGCCCTGACTGAAGCGCTGGGCAGGGACGCAGCTGCCAGCCGCACCCACTTAGCAGCGCCGCCAGGGGGCTTCTCCAGCCTGAGGCTGGGGCTTGCCAGCCGTCCTTACCAGGGCCTCACCGAACCTCCAGGTCTGATCCAGCCGCAGCATGTGTTGGAGATCCTTCCTGTGCAGGAATGTGGCTGAACAATGCAGTGTTTCCCGGGAGGCCTGGAGAGCAGCAGAGACGCCGAGATGGCACCACAGCCCAGGGCACAGGTCCCGCACTGGTCCCTCTACCAAGGCCAGGAGGAGGCTGCAGCCCACGAGGCGCCAGAGCAGGAGGCAGCCGAGCCCCCTGCCAGGGGGCCAGTGGCAGCCGCTGAGTCCTCACCTCTGCCACGCGCTGGTTCTCGTCATGGCAGTGGAAGGAGAGTGGGAGCAGGCTCAGGCGCACGTGTGCCTTCAGGGCCTTTTTGTCCCCTTCCGGTAAAAAATGCAGCAACTCTCGGAAGATGAACATGGAGCACAGCTGCACCTGGCTGTCATCCTGTATGAAAGGAAGGGAGACCTCGTCATGGGCTGCTTCACGCCCGCCTGGGCACAGGCCTGAAAATGCACAGGGCACAAAGTTTGCGGGCAGCAGCCGGTGGCCGTGGCTGGAGGCGCAGAGCCTTACGTTGTCAAAGAGCGGCAGGAGCGCCCCAGCCAGCTGCAGGGCGAGGGGACTGGCTATGGGAGCGCCATTGCACAGGAACAAACCGCTGAGGAGAACCATGGTCATCCTAAGCATCTCGCTGTCATTCTCCTGCAGGAGCTCCACCAGCCTTTCATGCAGGCTCCACATTCTTACGGCCTGCGTGGAACACAAGTGTGTGAAACGCCGTCCTGCTGCCACAGGGCCCAAAGGCCAAAGGGCCGTGCCAAAGCAGTCGGGCAGCTGGAGCGGGAGGCAGGAGAGCTGGGAGCAGCCGCCTCAGCGCCCAAAGGCCAGCCAAGGCCAAGCGACTGCCTTGCCCAGCCCCACGCTGGCAGCATGGCTTCAGCCGCTGCCCTCTTCTCACCGAGACACTGGTGCCGAGCACCAGGAGGCCTCTGAGGGCCAAGCGACGCATCTCCCTGCACTCGCTCTGCAGGTTCTTGGACATGACCTCCAGGACGCTGTCACGGCATTCACTCAAGTCCAGGCAGTCCAGGATCTGAGAGGCACGAGGCCGGTGACGGGGGAGCCGCACAGGGCCGGGCCCAGGCAGCAGCACAGGCCGCGGGCAGCGTCCCGGGCAGCTGCGGCCACGAGAGGGCAGCGAGGCGGGAGGCAGCTCAGCCAGGCAGCGCTGGCCTTCAGGCTCACCTCCACAAGGAACGCCATGGCGGCCAGATCCCGGGATGGCATGTCTTTGCTGAGCAGCCCGAGCAGGTGGAATGCAATCGCCGAACACAGGCCTTGGGATGCGTGGTGCATTTCTCTGAGAGGAGGAAATAGAAAGCAAAACACTGAGGCAGCAGGGGTAAACCTCTGCCATGACTGACTGAAAGAGTTCTGGCTTTTCTCCAGCACCCTGCAAGGGGGAGCCGGGCCCTCTGGCAGGGGGCTGCTCTTGGGCACGCTCCTCTCCCAGGCTTTTGCAGTCTCCTTGGCCGTCCCTTGGTGACAAGGCCTTGTGGCCCAGGAGCACAGGGACTGTGTGGGGCATCCCGGGCGCAGGGCACAAATGCCGGGGCCAGCTGGGGAGCAGGGGGTCTCACCTGGCCAGCATGCCCACAGCACAGTGGTGGGTGTCAGCACAGAGCAGCGTGTCCCAGCCACGCTTGTCTTCCATTGCCGCCACCACATCCTCATAGTGCAGTCGGCAGAGCAGGGCCTTCAGGGTCTGCTCTGCAAAGCTGTGTGCAGAGCAAAGCCCAGGTCACGCTGGGGGCACTGGCACCTGCCCTGGGCACGTGGCAGGGATAGGAGGGCTTGCATGGAGCACCTGTTGGGGTCGGTGGCAAGGCCGTGTTGCTGCTGGCATCCCTCCCAGAAGGTATCGGCCGCCTCTGGCATATCCAAGGTGCTGAAGAGCACTTGGAAGAGCAGGATCACAAAGAGGCGGGGGAAATGCATGGTCACCACATGTGGGACACAGGGCATCTGGAGCATCTTCCACATCACCACAGTTGCCTGCAAAGGACAGAGCAGCCCGAGCTCAGTGCTGAGGTGTCAGTGTGGCTGAGCCCGGGCGTGGGAAGGAGAGGCCAGCGGAGACGCAGGGGGAGCAGCGGGCCTGGTGCCTCTGAAGCTGCCCCTAGGCCGGGTTTCTGCCCAATGCCTGAGGCAGGGAGACACAGGGGTGGAGGGAGGATGGAGAGCTGATGGAGAGGTGAGCTTGGGGTGAGCAAAGGCCAGTTGCAGAAACTCACAGCCAGGGCAAGGACAGCCGTGTGGTCCCCATCGGAGGTGCACGCGCTGTGCTCTGGCCAGCTGGCCAGCACGTCAAGGAGTATGAGCATGGCCGGCTCTGCAGCCCTGCACGAGCACATGATGGTCTTCCACATGGTGGTAGCAGCTCTGTGGGGTGAAAGCTCTGTCTCAGGGGGGTCTGGGACACAGCATTGTGGCCTGGGCCGCAGCGGGGAGCTGAGCTGGCTGCCAGCCCTGCCTCTGCCCCCTGTCCCTCAGCACACAGGCAGCCCAGCCCTGTGGGGACCGGCCCCTGAGGAGCAGGGAGGGAGCATGGCAGCACACTGGGGGCTGACATGCCAGGGAGGGCAAAGGGAGGAGCCAGAGGGCCCTGGAATTCCCTGTGTGTCAGACACCTGGGACAGGCTGTACAGGCTGACAGGCTGCTGAGGCCTGAGCCTTGTGGGCACGTGGGCGCCGTACCTGTCACATGATGGGGCCACACGCAGGAGAGCCATCACCACATCAGCGGGCTGTGCCTCTGTCAGATCCAGAAGGGGCCTGTACAGGTTGTAGTCAGGAAACTCGTTGGCCGCGAGCCACTGGTGGATGTACCTGACCATGGCGGGCACCTGGAGAAGGCAGGGGAGGCTTGGAAAGCTGCCAGAGGGAGTCATGTGCCCAGCTGCCCCAGAAAAGTGCTTCCCTTGCCACCACACTGCCATGGCCTCAAGGCTTCCAGTGAGCAGCAGGTGTGGCTTGGGAGGCCAAGCAATTGCTGGGAGGATGGAAGCCAGGCCACAGGCTGCTTACTTGCTTAGGAGTGGAAGGCCCCTCCTCCACAAGCATATCCAGCAGGGCAGCACTGGTCTTGGTTTTGAGGATGGGAGGGTACGCTCTGAGCACGCTGCCCATGCCGCTGGTCTCTTCCTCCCGAATCCTCTTGATGAATTTGCCAACCATCTGTAGCAGAAGGGCAAGAAGCCAGGGATGTTGCATGGAGTGCTGCGAGCACGGTGCTGGGCTGAGCAGTGACAAGAGGCCCAGCCCGGCCGGGGATGGCTGCACGTACCTGCGCTGTCCTGCGGAAGCGGCCACGGGTGCGTTGCTGCTCTTGTGTGCGCCGCACGGCTGCACCTGGCAAAGAGCGAGCGCAGCCCGAGCTGAGGGGCTGCGGGAGAGGCCGGAGAACACAAGGCCAGCCCTGCGCTGCCCAGGCAGGGACAGCCCCGCCACGGCCCAGGGCATGGAGCGCGGCTGTGGGGTGTCTGCCCTGGCCACTGCTCTGTCCTGTCCATGGGCATGACCCCAGGGGATGGGATGGGATGGGATGGGATGGGATGGGATGGGATGGGATGGGATGGGATGGGACGGGACGGGATGGGATGGGATGGGATGGGATGGGATGGGATGGGAGGGGATGGGATGGGATGGGAGGCGATGGGATGGGATGGAATGGGGCCATATTTGCTGCTAGCACCAGGTCTGCAGCCCAGCTCTGCTACTCACCCTTCTGCAGTAGCTGGAATTGCTTCACCTCTTCAGGCTGCTGTGCTGGAGCAGTTCCAGGGCCTTCTTGCTCCTCCTTCGCCCAGGCCAGCTTGGGCACGCTCACAGGTCTCTGCTCTATGTCACTGCCTGGTTTCATGACTACTTGCAGTGAAGTTGGCTGGGAAAAGGTCGGAGTCAGCAAGTGCTGGAGCCGTGCCTTGAAGGCAACTGCAAGAGTGGAGTCTTGGCAAGGCTACAGGAGAGCAAGTCCTGCACTCTGGTCTCGAGGGCTCCAGCCACAAAGACTGTGCAGACTTCTCGTCAAGACCGTGCTCAGCAAACGCCACGGTCTGCCCTCAAGGGCACCTGCAGAAGAGAAGCCTCGGCAAGGCCAGAGGTCACCAAGTGCTGTGGTCTGGCCACGAGGTCACCTGCAGGAGTAACGCCTCGGGAAAGCTGCGGGTCAGCAAGGAACGAGGGCACTGAGCTCTGTCCCATGCAGTCCCGTCGCGTGCACCGAGCACTGTGTGGTGGCCACCTCGCTGCCAACACCTAGGTCACTGCATGTCACAAAGGTCCCGTTCCATGGAATGGTGACCATGCGGCACCGTGTCACAAAGGGCCCTTGCACACCCTGCCACCTGCCCTGGGGCCGCCCCCTGCCCCCCCAAAGTGGCCCAGGTTGGAAGGAATGCCTTGCCCCAAGTGTCTCAGGTAGCCCGACAGGATCTTTAGGAACGGCTCAAACCATAAGCAAAGGCTGCCCTGCTGGGCAGGCTCAGGGCAGCAGGAGCCCCCGTGGCTGCTGACCCAGCCGTGGCAGGAAGGGCACGGGGCCTTCCACAGGAGCTGGCACGGCCTCCTCGGGACACGTCCCGCATGGTGGCCACGCTGAGCGCGGCCGTGTGACAGAGACAAGGAACGTGTGAGCCAGGGCACAAATGCTGCTCTGAGCCCTGGGGCCCAGGGAGCACTGACATCAGCAGGTGTGGCAGAGTCCCTGCCAAAGCAGAGTCCCCCCGAGCCCTGGCAGCGCTGGTGCCCATCTCCTGCCCCAGAGACCTGTGCCTCGAGAGGGCTTCTCTGCCAGAGGGCAGCCAAAGCCGACGTGCACTGGGGGCTGTGCTCCATCCTACAGGGACTCTTGGGAGGAGCACCTGGAGCAACTGGTGGCAACACTTGGTACGTGTCAGATGATGTTGCTCCTTGCTGGAATGATTTTTTCAAGGAAGGGATTAGCGGTAGCACAGAAAGACCAGCAGCTAGAGAATTTCACAGGACAAAGAGACTCCTCCAAAACCCTGTAATGTTTCCTTGTGCTTTTCTGTCTGTCTTGCACTCTGAAAGAAAAAGAATTGGCCCAGCCTCTGTTATTCAACTGTCCATGTACTGTGTGTCATCCTGTGGCAGCTCCCGTGCAAACACAACTGGCTGCCTGCTGAGCACGGCAATGGACGGCCACAAAGAGGGAGGTCCCTGGTGAACACAAGGAAGGCACCCGGGGAAGTGCAGAGGGTAGGGATAACTGTGGGAGGAGAAGCTGTTCTGTGTCTCTGATGATGCTGCTAGGCCCCTGAAGGAGCAGCCAAGACAAGTGCTGGAAGCAGCCATGTCCTGCTCTTTTCTGCTGTCAGATGCACACGGGACAGACTTGTTGCCCACAGGTCCACCAGACTTGATCCAGGAGCGATGGAAGCCCATGCATTGATGATAGGGAATGGGCTCCAGCAAGAGCAAAGCAGGATCTTCCGGCAGCAAAGCCTGAGCTTGTGAAGCGAGCCATGTCCTCAGCAGACACTAAAGTGCTTCCTTCCAGCCCTGAATGGTGGCCACAAGTGCCTGCCTTTCTTCAGCACCTCCTGCTGCTTCCTTTGTTCCAAGCCAGTCCAGGAATTAGGTTGGAAGCTCATGCATGTGTTTTTAAGGCACCTGCACGGAGGAGAAGGATGGCAGCTGCAGCGCAGGACTCGTGCTGCCTCTCACGATGGCATCAACGCCGCTGCCTTGGGACACCCGCCAGTGGAAGGCGAGTGTGCCCTCAAGCACAGTGATTGTAGCCAGTCAGGGGCACAGGCTGCAGCGGCAGCTGCCAAGCATTGCTGTGAGGCTGGCAAGCCAAGAGAAAGCCATTGTGGCCGAGTGTGCTGAAGCCTTTTGCTAAACCACGTGCAACAGTGCCCACAGTATGGCCTCTTTGGAATGGCGGCTGGTGCAGACGCCTCCTGGAGCAGGTGCCGGCGTTCGGGGTGCTGCTGTTCCTGTGCGCGCTCTGGTGCTGTTTCTGTGGCGTCCAGAGGCGCTTTGGCAGCAGCGACTCAGCAGCCCTGCTCGAGGAGACATCGCCGCCTTGGCCACGGAGACAGAAGCTCTTTGGGCCCAGAGCTCTGTGTCAGGAGGGCCTCATCCTCAGCACCATGGCCTGGGCAGCCGCGGGGGCCCGGGCTGGCCGCCAGCCCTGCTCTGCCCACTGCCCTGGCAGCACCCAGTGACCGTGCCCTGGCAGGGCCCCCTTGCCCTCCGTGTCCCCAGCCAGCCCAGTCTGGGCACCTCGGGGTGTCCCCACCCTCCTGCTGAGGCCCAGCCTCCAGGGCTTCTGCCCCAGGCGTGGGAGCCTCTCTGGGGAAGCGCCAGAGCAGTCGGCTGTCAGGAACAAGGCTGACACCCAATTCCTCAGGGCTTGCCAGCAGCACGGCCCCTCAGGCTTCCTGTCCCCTTGGAGCCTCCTGCCACCCACTCCCTCTCATAGAGCCCTCGTGCCTTCCCAGCGCCTTGTCCCGTTAGGGCCTGTGCAGCACCTCGTCCCTTCACGGCCTCCCACTGCCTCGTTGTCCCCTCAGGGTCTCCCCCAGCCCGGCCAAGGTGCCCGGCAGCGGTGCAGCCCCGAGGGAACTCCAGAGGAGCCGCATCGAGAGGCACCTCAGAGGCCTCAGCAATGCAGCCAGCAACACACGGGCAGGAGGACACAGATGGCCCTTGCTGGCTGTGCAGGAGGGCTTGTGGCCATCTCCAGGCACCAGGCCGGCAGCGATCCCTGCAGCTCCGGCCCCTGGCCAGCAGCTCTGTGGCCAGCACAAAGGCTTCAGCAGAACCGGCAAAGGCCAAGGGGCTTCTGGCCATTTTCCCTTCCCCACTGCACACCTGGGCTGCTCGCTTGGCACAAGGAGCTGTTTTCCCCTCTTCCCCCGTGCCCTGTGGACGCTGGGTACCAAAGAGAGCTCCCGGGAGTCTGGGTATTAGAACACATGCTATATTTATATCCTAAAGAACAACTAAAAAGAAGGGATAAAACAATCTTAAAGAAAAGAAAAATCCCCCCCCGGCTAAGAAGGCCCCAGCAGACTGAGAGCCTCTCAAATCAGCTCTCCTCAGAGCGCCAGCAGCACAGCCAGCTGTGGCCCCAGAGACAAGGCCGTTTCTTGCGGGCCCTGCGAAACTGATGTTGCAGCTTCTGCAAGATGGAGCCCGGAGCTCTCTCCACAGCGCGGAGGACAAAGGCTGTTTCGAGAGCCAGGCTGCTGGTGGCAGGGCTGATGTCCTCTACCTTGTCTTCAAGGGCTGCAAGAGAGAGGAACAGAGGCACGGTCAGATCCCGGATCACTGGGGAGCCGAGCAGACCCCCGAGGCAGGGCCATGCCAGCCGGCTGTGGCCATGGCCAGGAGGGAGCAGGGAGCAAGGGGATCAGCCCGAAGCTGCCGGACACTGTTGCCCCTCGTGGGCCTGAAATGGGAGTGCCTGCTCTGGCCACGGCAGCCCTGCTGCGCACAGGGAGCAGAGCCCTGGGCAGCAGGGCAGGGATTGCAGCTGCCCCCGGCAGCCGGGGCTGGCAGCCCTCTGGCCTCACTCACCCTGACAGATGTGGCGGAGCTCTCGCTTGTGGCCTCTGAGGTGCTGCCCGGCCATCCCTGAGAAGACAGAGGCTGTCAGGGCGCCAGCGGCACAGCTCCCTGCCAGCCCAGCGGCGCTGCCAGCCCTGTGGCCACACGGCCTCCTGGCCCCGGCAGGGCTCGGGCCGGGCCCTTGCCGCTCGCTGCCGCCCAAGGGCACGGCTGCGAGAGGGCGGAAGCAGCGCCGAGGGCAGGCGGGGCTCCACGGCGCCGGGCCCGGATGGCGCTGCCGGGGCAGCAGCCGGGGCCGGGGCCGAGCTGCTCCGGGCCGGGGAGGGGAAGCGCAGCCCGGGCTGGTGGCTCACCGGGCTCATGAACCTGATGGCCGCCTGTCGCAGGGACTCCTGTGGGCTCTCCAGGTACTTGAGGGCGTGGCGCACGTGCTCGGCCGCTCGGCTCCTGTCCTCTGCCAGCTGGAGAGAGAGGCAGGAGGGTGCACTTGGTGCAGGCTCAGCCCCTGGGCCGGGCGCTCCGTGCGGCCAGCACTGGCCTCCCCTGCCCGCAGAGCCCTGCCAGACGGGCAGCAGCCGCCGGCGCCGGGCTCTGACGGGGGCAGCGGGGCGGCTGCTGCGCGGGGAGCCGCGGTGCCGCCCGCAGCCCAGCCGGTTCGGGGCCACAGGATCCTGGAGCAGAGCCCGCGCTGCCCGGGGAAGGCAGCGGCGTGTGGGGCGCAGGGAGGCGGCCCTGACTGAAGCGCTGGGCAGGGACGCAGCTGCCAGCCGCACCCACTTAGCAGCGCCGCCAGGGGGCTTCTCCAGCCTGAGGCTGGGGCTTGCCGGCCATCCTTACCAGGGCCTCACCGAACCTCCAGGTCTGATCCAGCCGCAGCATGTGTTGGAGGTCCTTCCTGTGCAGGAATGTGGCTGAACAATGCAGCGTTTCCCGGGAGGCCTGGAGAGCAGCAGAGACGCCGAGATGGCACCACAGCCCAGGGCACAGGTCCCGCACTGGTCCCTCTACCAAGGCCAGGAGGAGGCTGCAGCCCACGAGGCGCCAGAGCAGGAGGCAGCCGAGCCCCCTGCCAGGGGGCCAGTGGCAGCCGCTGAGTCCTCACCTCTGCCATGCGCTGGTTCTTGTCATGGCAGTGGAAGGAGAGTGGGAGCAGGCTCAGGCGCACGTGTGCCTTCAGGGCCTTTTTGTCCCCTTCCGGTAAAAAATGCAGCAACTCTCGGAAGATGAACATGGAGCACAGCTGCACCTGGCTGTCATCCTGTATGAAAGGAAGGGAGACCTCGTCATCGGCTGCTTCACGCCCGCCTGGGCAGAGGCCTGAAAATGCACAGGGCACAAAGTTTGCGGGCAGCAGCCGGTGGCCGTGGCTGGAGGCGCAGAGCCTTACGTTGTCAAAGAGCGGCAGGAGCGCCCCAGCCAGCTGCAGGGCGAGGGGACTGGCTATGGGAGCGCCATTGCACAGGAACAAACCGCTGAGGAGAACCATGGTCATCCTAAGCATCTCGCTGTCATTCTCCTGCAGGAGCTCCACCAGCCTTTCATGCAGGCTCCACATTCTTACGGCCTGCGTGGAACACAAGTGTGTGAAACGCCGTCCTGCTGCCACAGGGCCCAAAGGCCAAAGGGCCGTGCCAAAGCAGTCGGGCAGCTGGAGCGGGAGGCAGGAGAGCTGGGAGCAGCCGCCTCAGCGCCCAAAGGCCAGCCAAGGCCAAGCGACTGCCTTGCCCAGCCCCACGCTGGCAGCATGGCTTCAGCCGCTGCCCTCTTCTCCATTTGCCTTCTCCTGGAGGGTTGTTCAGTACACCTGGAACCAACTGCCCCAAGATTGGAAACACAGCCCCACCATCTTCCATGGACTGATCCAGGCTGCACTGGAAAAAGGTGAAGCTCCAGAACACCTGCAGTCTATTGGTGACATCATTTGTGTGGGGGTACTCAAAAATGGAATTATTTGAGAAAGGAGAAAAAATCCTCCGGATTCTGCTGGAAGCCAGCTTCCCCATCAGAAAGAGCAAAGTCAAGTGACCTGTCCAAGAAGTCCAGGTCCTTGGAGTGAACTGGCAGTACAGACAATGCCAGATACCCCTGAGGTAATCAACAAGATTTCAGCAATATCTCCGCTGACCATCAAGAATAAAACGCTGACTCATGGATGGTAGACGTTGCTCTGTGGAGGCCTTTCCTGGCTGGAAATGTGGGAAAAGGCCAGTTGGCAGCATAGGGGAAAAGCAAACTGGGCTGCAGAAGAATTGCAAGACACTGCCACTTGGGTAGAGAAGCTACCTTTGAAAGTCTGTCATGTGGGTGCCCACATGCCCAAGAGATGAGCTATTGAGGAGCACGGAAAGAATGAAGAGATGGATCAGGCTGCAAAAATCAAGGTGTTACAGATAGTTTTGGATTGGCAACACAAGGGACAGTTGTTCACAGCTCGATGGGCCCATGGTGCCTCACGCCATCAGGGCAGAGATGCCAACTCCAGGTGGGCACGAGAGCCAGGGCTGGATGTAACCATGGGCAGCATCTCCCAGGTTATCCATGATTGTGAGACGGGAGCTGCCATCAAGCAAGCTGAGCGGGTGAAGCCCCTGTGGTATGGGGGCCACGGTTCCAACAGAAGTATGGCCAGGCCTGGCAGATTGACTACATCAGGCTGCCTCAAACCCGCCAAGGCAAGTGCTACATGCTCCCAATGGCAGAAGCCAGCACTGGATGGTTGGAGACCTACCCTGTGTCTCATGGCACTGCCCAGAACACCATGTTGGGCCTTGAAAAGCACCTCCTTTGGAGGCATGGCACCTGTGAGAGAACTGAGTCCAACAAAGGGACTCATCTCAAGGACAGCCTTATTGTCACAGACATTTTTTCACAGAAATCCTTTCTTTGGGATTTGTGCATCTTCTGGGAAGCAAAGGGCCACAGAAGAAGAATGTAAACAATGTTATCGGCTGCTGTGAAATGTAGCAGGTGATCCTGTGATTGGCTCAGGCTCCGTGTTTACAATTGAGGGCCAATCACAGAAGCAAGCTCGGGGACAGATTCCCTGGAGACAGAACTTTGTTATTCATTCTTTTGATTCTATTCTTAGCTTAGCAGCTCTCTGCAACCTCTCTCTTTATTCTTTTTAGTATAGTTATAATGTATCATATATCATATATCAATAAATCCAGCCTTCTAATCAAGAAACAAGATTCTTGTCCTTCTCTCACCATGGAGACCTCCTCAGGTCGCTGTAATACCTTATCAACACCTGGGCTGGAGAACCTGGCATTCAGTGGGTGTATCACATTCCCGACCCTGCACCAGCAGCCAGGAACGGTCAGCAGTGCAATGAACTCTTCAAAAACACATTGAAGGCAATGGGGGGGATGGGACCCTCAAGCAGTGGAAGCTGCATTCAGCAAAGGCTACATGGTTAGTTAATAGCAGAGATTCCACCAACCAAGCTGGCCCTGCCCAATGCACAGCAGGTGGAGACAAAGTTCTGGTGGTGCACATGAGAGGGGTGCTGGGAAAGACTGTTGGGATTAATTCTGCCTCGAGCAAAGACAAATGCACGTGTGGGGTTGTCTTTGCTCAGGGACTGGATTGGACTTGGTGGGTGATGCAGAAAGATGGATAGACACAATGGATATCTCCAGGGGACCTTGTTTTTGGGGTGAATTGCACAAAACACTGTGCCGTTATCCATTTCTGCATGTATGTATCTATCTATGTATATAATTAGGATAATATATGGATGTATATAATTTAAAAGTCAAAGTTTGATGTAACATGTTGGTATGGGAAAATTCAGGGTGAAAAATGTTGTGTGTTTGGGGTGATTTTTTGCTGAATTTTCTCTCATTTGTTACATGAAAAGGGGGATGTGGCGAGGAGAGAGCAGTTGATGCCTGTGGGGAATGAATTGCCTGCGGGGCAAGTGAGATGCAAAAGAACTGGCCAATGACTCTCCCATTCCACTGGAAACTTCCAGGCAGGGAGGGCAGGGTTGGGCACTGGCTTGCCGAGGGAAGAACCAGCTGGCCATGCTAGGAGCAGGGCACTTTGGGCAGTTTTTGGTGCTTGATCCGGCACTGTTTCAGAATTCTCCTTACCAGCCATAGGTGAGCCCATTGCTTGCTGGAGATGCTGGTTGACAGACTTTTACACACTTGCCATCGCCAAGGAAGATTCTCACCATCTGCGTGGGTGCTTCTTGGGAAATGGGACCACCTCACCTGTGTTCTCTCTCTCTCTGGAGAGAGGGAGCCCCAGGGGCTGCTTGACTGGAACCAGAGCAGAGCTGCCATCTCCAGGATACTGCAAGAGCCAGGTGAGAAGCTGGGAAAAGCAGAGCCCCAGCTTCCCTGTGTCCCCGAGGCCGCCGTTAACCCCGGGGCTGGCTCAGGGCTCGCAGCCGTGGCCCCTGAGGCCGCCGGGGCCGACAGCGCCCCCTGGAGCCAGGGCAGAGTCACTGCAGCCCCTCTGCCCCGCCTCAGCTCGCAGCGCCCTCTGCCGGGTGTGCTCAGAACTACAGCAAAGGCAGAACTGCTCAACGGGTGGGAGGAGTCTGGCATTGCTTTGGGGGCGCTGCTGCTTGTTCTCTCCTCTTCACCTACATATACATATCTTTATATTCTAGTGAAGAACTGATATTTCTCTTCCCATATCTTTGGCTAGAAGCCCTGTAATTTCAGGTAATAATTTGGAGGGAGGGGGCTATCTGTGCATTCCAGGAAGATTCCCAGCTTCCTTGGAAGACATCTGTCTTTTAAACCAGGACAATCTGCTATCATTAATGGAGAAATTGACCTAGGAGGTAAAGGAACTCACAGATGTATGCAGCTTCAGCCCTTGTCTAGGAATTGTTCCTGATCTTCACAAAACAGGGGTTTGTATGGCTCGAAGAAGAGTCTTGGAATGATCTCTACAGCCCAGCTTTTACCTCCCTCAGAGTGCTCCTTCCCACAGTATGTCACACCAGTCTGACACAGTTCCTGTGCAGGTGACATCCACTGCCACCTGGACCACTTTACCCACCACCAGTGAGAGGGTGCATGGATCATTCCATTTTTCCCACATAAGCTATTGAGCAGAAATTTCTGTTGTAAATCCTGCCAATTCTTTCTGAATTTATACATACAAGCAAAGGTGCCTTGTACAGACTCTACCTTCTTGGAACCCTGGTGATCAGTGGAACAGAGTCTAGCGGAGGACCCTGTAAAGACAATGCTGAGCCCAGTCCTTCCTGACACCTTTGTTAGTGAACAGGGTGAGAGGGCCAGGCTGTGCCCTCCCACACACCAGGAGCAGTGGCTGATCTGCCAGAGAGAAGTGCTGCCATGCAGAGGGACAGTTCAACAAGGGGGACAGTTCAATGACAAGTGCTGAGGCCTGTCCTTGGCAAGGAACAACCACAGGCAGCGGTGACTGCTGGGGGCCACCCAGTTGGAAACCTGAAGTTTGGCAGGGTTCTGCTGGACACCAGGATGCCCATGGGGCAGCAATGTGCTCCTGCAGCAATGCAGAACAGCGTCCTGGGCTGCACTGGGAGCTGTGCCACATCTGGCAGAGGGAGGGGATCCTTTCCCTCTGCTCCACTGCAGTGAGGCAGCCCTGGAGTGCTGGGCCCAGAGCTGGGCTGCCCAGGACGGGACACAGGGGCAGACTGGACAGAGTCCAGCACAGGGCCATGAAGCTGATGGAGGGACTGCAGCGTCTCTGCCATGAGGAGAGGCTGAGAGAGCTGGCACTGCCCAGCCTGGAGCAGAGCAGGCTCAGGGCATCTCATCCCTGGGCATGAAAAGCCAGGGGGAGGCTGCAGAGGGGACAGGGCCAGGGACAGCCCGGGGGCCTCGGGCACAAAGTGACCCAGAGGAGGGGCCCTCCGAGCTCAGGAGACACTGCTGCACTGGGAGGGTGGCCGAGCACTGCCGCAGGTGCCCGGGGAGCTGGGGGAGTCTCCATCCCTGCAGAGACTCAAAAGCCACCTGGACACAGCCTGGGCAGCCGGCTCTGGCTGGCCCTGGTGGAGCAGGGGCTGGGCAAGGTGACCTCCAGAGGTGCCTCCAGCCTCCCCCAGCCTGAGATTCTGTCACTCTGAGAACAAACAGGCTGCAGCTTCCTAAGGACAAATGAAAAAGCTCCACACGTGGCACATTGCTCCTGCCTTCACCAAAGTGCTTCATGGCACATGTCTCCCTCCTGCAGATTCCTCCCTGTAGTGAGGATGCTCCTCAAGGTCACGCCTTGAGGCTGAGAGGAATGTTTGCCCATAGTCATTGGTTTCGGTGAGTGGCATCAATCTTTAATCAAGACTTGGTTTTGCTGGCTGGACTGGAATTGCTTCAATGTTGTTTCAGACATAATGCACTATAATGGGATTTATCGTTCTGCACTAGGGAGTAAATAATCCTGATAAAGATCGTTTAGTTTATTCATGATCATAATAAACTCTTTATTTTCCTATAAATATATATTCATCCTATGGAACACATTTGTATAAAGGTTCAATTACACCTATACTGTCCTTTAAACATAAACTACTGACTAAGTCTAAATCTATATCCAGCTGCAGCCTGGCTCCCGTCTGAGACGTTCAGGAAGCAAGGAGGTCCCTTCTGCAGCTTGTGTCTCCTGCCTGCTCCCTGCACAGCTCTCCAGGTGGTGCTGTCGCTCTTGGGCCAGCTGTGACTGCAGCAGGGACACCTGAAAGAGGCACAAGGCCCCGCTCAGACAAGCCCACGCTGGCAGGAGCACCTGCAGCCCCACGGTACCGGCTCTCGGGGCACACACAGCCTCCAGCTCCAGCCCTCACCAACACTCTGCCCTTGGGCAAGGGGAAAGGAACAGGCTCCCACACACAACAGAGCTCAGAGCATCAACAAGTCCAGCTCAAGGCTGCCAAACCCTTCCCACCTACATCCCTCAGCCACCACAGGTCCATTACTGAGACTTCCAATGGGATTTAGGAACCCAGCTCTGATTTTCAGAGCACACATTTAGGCCACTGACCCCTTTCTTCACAGGCTGTGCCTCAGCACGAGGGCTGCTGCTCCCCTGAGCTACTGGAGGACTCATAATTTCAAAAGTTGACAGATTTTGATGGGCAGACTAGGGTACACAGGCAAGGGAAAGTAATCTGGGTGAAACATTCTCCTAAAAGTTCTGATTCTTCTCCTTTTAGGGTTTACCTGCACATTGGATGGGAGAGAGGATCACAGAAAGCTGTCAGCAAACATGGAGCAAAACACCTCTGGACATCAAGGCAGGGAAAGCCCTACTCGGAGACCCTGAACTGCACCAGACCACACTGGGGGCAAAAAGCTCTCGCTGGAGGCTGTGCAAGAGAGGCCAGTGTGTGTGTGCAGGGACACGGGGCCAGGGAGGGAGGCAGCGCAGTGAAGGTGCCCTTGTGAAAGCCATGGGCTGCCACAAGAGAGAGAACAAACAAAGGGCGGGGCCACAGCAGGGACAGGGAGAGGCAAGGGGACAAGCAGAGGTCTCCAAAGCACTGCCAGGCTTAAGATGCCAAGTTCCAGACGAGCCTGAGGCTGTGCAGACGCAGCAAAAGCCCAATTTACCTGCTCACCACTTCTCCTGTGCACAGTGGAATTCAGGCCTCTCTCTCTTCTCCTCATGAAGATCAGTGCCAGTGCCTGCCTGGATACAAGTGTATCCCTTCAGGAAGGCCAAGCGTTTCTGCAGAGCCACTCTGGAAATTTTACCCTTGGTCAGTGCAGCCGGCAGAGTTCTCTCTCTTCCATCCTTCAAAGCAGCAGCCCCAGGCTTCAGCTTTTCCTGCATGGTTTCCTTTTTACTGGAATTATTGCTGCTGACTTTGCATGTTGAGTGCATGCATTTCATTCTTCTTTTCCAGATTTCTCATCTGCTGCCGGTACAATTCCCGTTCATGCTGCCAAAACAGGGAGAAAAAGGGTCACTCATTCCCTCTCTCCCTTTGCTTTTCATACCAGATCTGGACTCCTGCTGCAGGGGCAGGCACAGGATGCCCCTCTCTCTCTGCCCCTCGGGATGCTGCAGAGCTTTGCTGGGCCCCCCTTGATGCTGCATCTTTCCCAGCTCACTCAGCCCGTCCCAGCTTCCCTTCTGCCCTTCCCTGGCCTCCTGCAGCTCCACTCCAGTGCTCCTTTGGGCAGGAGCTGCCAGAACTGCAGCCAGGATTGCAAATGCACACTAAGCAGGATTCAGGCAGTGCCACGAGGATGTGCTCTCCATCAGGGAGGAAGGGAAGAGCAAACAGCCCCAGCCTTTCATTCCCTGCCCTTGGGCTGACAGCAGTGGTTTCCCACCTCTCCTGTGTAGAGTTTCCATGGCTCCATCCCCCAGAGCCCCACTGCCCTCTCTGGCAGCAGCAATGGCCACATCAGTCTGTCATTCTCTGCTGCCACTCAGGACGAGTTCTCCCCTTGCAGGCACACGTCCTGCTGGGGATCAGCACTTGCCTTTCCTCTCCTCTCTCCCCACTGGCTGCTCTCCCATGGCCAAGGCCAAACACCTTTCTATTAACAGCAAACTTGGGACTCTCCCCCTCTTTCCAGATCCAGATATTTAGAAATCTGAACATGAGATTGGACACCAGGAATTCCCCAAACCATGCAATGTCAATAGGGACAGTGTGAACTTTGAGAACTAAAGGTTTAAGTTTGCAGAAGCCCAGTATGGAGGAAAATCAGCAGCAGCCTCTGCATTAACTGGCTTTATGCTGGTGCTCTTTAGAACTATGAACACAAGGCCCAACCATAGCTAGGAAATGGCACTTTGTTGCATCTGCCAATCTCACCAGCATATTCTTCCTTTCCTTCTCCAGCTTTTCCAATTTCGTCCTCAGAGATGCCACCTCCTGACGGAGAGCCACAGCCTCTTCCTGCCTTTCAGTGGCCTCTTTCTCCAGGGCAATTTGGTGAGAGATGTGCTTGGCTTCTGCCTGCAACCACTCTGCAGAAGGAAAGGGGAAAGAAAAGAGGAAATGGGAAATGGAAAAGCAAAGCAAAGGCAAACTGATGTGCATCCTGCAGAGACAACAGCACTGTCTTCTCTACCTCCCTGTGTTTGCCAGGCCAAAAGCCCACAAAGGCTCCAAAGCTGACAGAAATGAAGGAAAATTCCAGGCAGAGAAAAAGGCAGGAATGAAAGGTTCAGAGGGATAGGAAAGTGTGTTTCGTCCTGGCCTTGTACACGGTGAGCAACTCAATAGAGACAAAGGAGAGGGCATGCCTGTGCAGCCCTGCTCCAGAGAGGCCAATAGCCTGGAGACTCTGGCAGGGCCTGGAGTTTGGGGGAATGGAGCTGAGGCATCCAGCTAAAGCTCCTCAGCTGGTGAGACAGCATGGGGCAGTCAGTGGGAGAGGAGAAGCTGTACCTTGCTCAATATATTCCAAATCCTTCTGCAGCTCCAGGTTGCGGGCTCTGAGGTTGTCTCTCTGAGCTTTTGTCTTCCTCAGCTCAAGCTCCACAGCCTCATACTCTATGGCCAAGGCATGAGCTTTGTCATCAGACCTCTGGAGCCTCACACGCAGCTCAGACACCTCAGTTTCCAGCAGCTGCTTCTCTTGACTTGTCTGGTGCTCTCTCTCCTCTAGCTCTGCCAGCAGCCTGGCCTGCATCTGCAAGATGGATGCACACAGCCTCAGGGACACGGCTGCTCTTGAGGCAGCAGGGTGGGCCACAAGGAGACCAACAAAGGAGAAATTATTTCAGGCCAAAAACATGCCAAACCCAGAAGGCACAGAAACAAGGATTGCAATGGAGACAAATGGAGAGAAAACAGGGAAAGACAAAGGGCATCCTTGGGCTGCAGCTCTGAACAGCGGCTGAACTGGCTGTGCTGGAAGTGCCCTGCCCAGGCTGCCACAGCCACCTCTGTGTCCCCACATTGCTCAGAGCCTGGCATAGGCACCAACTCTGTCTGGGACAACACTGCTAACAGAGGGACAGAGAAGCTCCAGAGGAGTCTGCTGCTGCTTCGCCTCCCACATTTCCTTCTGGGACCTGGGAGAGGATGGGGGAAAACTTCTGCAGCAGACACCAGATCCAGCCTCAGGCTCAGGGTGCAGCAGCAGCCCCGGGCAGAACACGGCAGCTGTGGATTCTGCTGGGAGGGAAAAGAGCTTGGGGCCTCCAAGGCAAAGGTGCTGTTGTGTGTCCCTGGAGAAGAGGATGCCACTGCACAGCTCACCTGTTTGTTGAGCTCCAGCAGTTGTCCAGCGCGGTTTGAAGAGAGCTGTTCGGCCGTCTGAAGAGCAGATTGACACCGAGACACCTGATTGTTCAGTGTCAGGTTCTGTTCTTCCAGTGTCTTGAGGCACACATTCTTTTCCTCCAAAGACAGAATCAGCCTAGAAGGGAAGCAAGTGACTCATTACTAAATGATATCACATTTATCAATTCATTGGACTAGCACCACCTCAGGGGGAAACTGCTCTGTCTGATGAGGTTTGTCTCAACAACTTGTCTCTTTGTTCCCCCTGCAGTCCCAGCCCAGCATTTACCTGCTCTGCTTTTCTCCCTGAAAAAACAGTGAGTTCCTGCCTCCATGCCCTACCTTCTTTTTGAGATGGGAATGTGAATACAAACCTAACAAAGTCTTGGAATGAAGACAGTAGGGGAGAGGAAAAATTTCCTTCTCACTAACCAGGCTCCAAAGCAGGGAGGTTTGGTCAGCATGGAAGAGACATTTCCTCCCCCATCTTACACATCCAGGTAGGAGGAGCAGCACCCTAGAGCCAGGGCATCCCTGGCAAGTTCCCTAACATTTACCAGCACCCATCCTACTTTCAGCTGGAGAAACAAAGGCCAAAGTGGCAGCTGCGGCTTGGAGCACAACCTCATGGAAAATGCACAAGGCTCGAGCCAAGCAAGAGTGCCCTGCCTTTCCTTTGTCTCCTTCTTGGAGGAAGAATCCTGTGGCAATGAAGCCTGGCAGAACTTGATCAGCAACAGGAGCCCCCATACCTTGGCCCTGTTTCTTGCATTCTTTGCACAGTCAGAAATGCCTGTGACTGTGCAGGGTGACAGGGACCCTGCTTGACCCCCTGCAGGCACCGGGGGACATTTGATGAGGAACGATGCAACAGAGACATTCTTGTTTCTGGGCTGCCTCCAAGGCCAATCTGGCCTAGAGCAGCAATCAGGGCCTTAAGATGGTTCTGCCCAGAAAAAGCATCAGATGCCAGGCTGATCCAGACTCCAAAGGCTTCAAGTTACAGGCCCCAAGGTGGAGCTGATGGATGGATCCAGCTCCTTACAGTGCAGCTGGGGCAGTGTCAACGCCCCCACTTAACAACACAATATCCCCTTGAGGGAAAGGGCAACCCCAAAAGCCTTTGTCTTCAGAAAAACTCTATCTGAAGGCTTAAAACAAAGAAAATGAACTCAACATCCCATCAATGAGTCGTGTCTGCACGGAGACTGCAGAATCTGGCAATTAGGGAATGCTGCCAGAGCCCCTGGCAGGTGCAAGGATGGCAAAGAGGGAATCCATTCAGCACAATGCAGAGTGCCACAGGATTTCATTTACCTGGCTTTTTCCCTCTCTAGGGCATTCACTGAAGCCTGCAATTCTGAAGTTTTCTGTGCCACTTCTTCCCATTGACTCCATTCCCTCTCCAAATACTCCAGATGCACTTGAAGATACTTTTTCTGATGTTCTGCCTCCTCCAGCATCTTCTGCATCTGCTCAATCTCCAACAGCTTCTGCCTGGACTCTTCCTGGGCCTTCCTCACATCTTGCTGGGCTCTCTGCACAGTCCTTTCCTGGCACTCTTGGGAGGCTGCCAGCTGAGATGTCAACTCTCCCACCTCCAATCAAACAGAACAAAGCAGTCAGAGGCTACAGCCACAGCTACAGTCACAGTCAGCCACAGCACAGGCTGTGAGCAAAGGTAAAGGAAAACTTCCCACTCCTCCCTGTCCAGAGAGCACCAGATTCACAAAGGATATGGACAAATTGTTTCAGTCTCTAAGTGGCCCACCAAGCAGTGCACCTGAGAAAGCACCTGCCAAAGCAAGGCTAGCAAGAAGAGGCCAGCAGGAATCCATGCTGCTGCTTGCTGGCCAACAGCACAGAGGACTAGCCCAGCTGTCCAGAGCAGCAGCTGACATTCAGCAGAGCACTGAGTGTCCTTCAGAGCAGCTGCCATGGAGCCCCCAGAGCACGAGACAGCCCCAGGGCTCAGCCCAGCAGCTGCTGCTCTGCCATGGAAAAGCAAGAAGGCCACAGACCCCTTGCTGCATGACTGCAGTGCCACTGCTCTCTCACTCACCTGCTTTTGTAGAGCCTCCCTCTGCTCAAGGAGGAGATTCATTTCCTCTTTGAGGCCTTGTAGCTCTTCCTCGTGCCTCCTCTGAGCTGCCTGGGCTTCACTGTGAGCTTCCTCCAGCTCAGCTTGCAGATTTGCCTTGATGGTCTGGCAACAAAATGCAGAGTCACTTCCTGGGACCTGCCCTGAGGCTCAGCTTTTTCCACTTGCTGCCTCAAAATCCCATTCCCTCGGCTGCTTCTTTTGGCTTCTGTACCCAGCTCTGCTTCCACTGCAAGCCTTCCTTCCTGGGGCTGAGCTCTGGAGCTTACCAGGCTCTGTGCTCCCAGGGCCTGAAGCAGCCCTTGCTTCCTCAGTTCCAGGAGCTGCCTTTTGTGCCCTTGTCACTGCCCTGCCCTCTGTTGCCTGCCTACTCACACTTACCTGCCCCTTCTCTTGCTGCTCTGTCACCTCCTGCCTGAGCTGCTGGACCTGCTGGCGGGCTCGGCTGAGCTCTCCCTCAGTTTGGAGCAGTGCCTCTGATAAAGCACTCTTCTCCTTCTGCTCTTCCAGCAGGACCTGCACAGGAGGAAAGAGCAGAGGGCTTCACACTCCTCCTGCAACATCCCCGTGGCAAGGGCCAAAGGCTGATGGGCTCCCGTGCTCTCAGAGCACTTGGCTGCTGCTGCCCTGGGCCACTGCCTGCCCTGGGGGAGACACAGCTTCCCAGGAAGTGACTTAAAACCCAGCCCAGAAGACATCTCTGCATTACTGTTCAGAAATACTCCAGGCAAGCCTTTAAAAATATTTTTCTCTTGTCAGCATTCTTGCTGCACCCTCCCCATGCCCACAAAAGAAAAGTCCTACAAACTCTCCTTGGCCATGAACATCTACCAGTACACACCAAAAGGGGAGCAGAAGGAGAACAGTGAAGATACCCTGAGGTACATCTTTGAACAACAGAGCACAAGAGCAGCACAAAACTCTCAGCTGACAGCTGATGTTTCTGCCTGGCTTCCTATGAGAGGGCTCATTCCTGGTGCCAAAGACAGCCCCGTTCAGCTTTCACCTGCCCTAATTCCGTGCAGAAGACACGGAGGGCATGCTCCACACAACCCCATATCCTGCAATCTCCCACAGCTCCAGCCTTGCAAAAAATCACACCAGTTCTCTCACAATCATTACCTCTTGCTTGGCATTTTCAAATCTCCTTAGTTGTTCTTGTTGAGCCAGCAGGGTGGCAACTTTCTGCCTCATCTCAGACAGCACCTTCTTGTGCTCCTGCTCTCTCTCTGCCCTCTCTTTTTCCCATTGCTCCAGTGTCTCCTGCATCTCTGCACGGTGCCTTTCACGCTCACTTGCCTGAGGAGGGGAGGAAAACTTTGCAAGATGAAGTCCCAGGCAAGCTTGTGGCTGAATGATGTGAAGCTCCATCCCTCCCAAAACCCCCAACTGGAAAGGTCAACAGCACTGGCTTTCTGCACAGCAGAAACTGTGTTCTGTCATGGAATTCAAAAGGAGGCTCAGCAGGTGCAGGAATCACAGACTTGTGGAATCTCTTCTGCTGGCAAAGACCTTCCCAAGCACTGAGTCCAAGCACTCAGAAGAGGAGGTGTCACCTTCCCCTCTCTGCTGCCCCAGTCACAAGGACTGAAGGACCAGGGACAAGGGGCCTGTTCCATTTGCTTCCTGCCCAAAGCTAATCCCTCTGTCTACCATGGAAGCACAGCAAGAAAGGAAACGAGTTCCCAAGGCTGCAGCCACCAGCACTGTTGGCATCTGCTCCATGCTGGCATCTGCTCCACGTTGGCATCTGCTCTGTGGCTGGTGGGACTCGGGGATGATCCTGCCCTGGGCTGCCACGCTTTGGGTGGGCCCTGCCCAACCTGCTCTGGAACTCCTCTTACACCCTCCCTGAAGCCATGGCTGCATTTACTGTCCCAGCACCATCCTGGGGCCCTTCACGCTCCTCCAAGTCTCAGCTGCTGGCTCTGCTGCCCAGCCCAGCAGCGGGAGGCCTCTGGCAGAGAATTGCTGCCCTTTCACACCCTCAGCCTCTGCTTGTGCTACACCAACCCACAGGGCTGGCTTGGACAATTCAGAGGCATATTGTCCCCTACCAGGTCTTGCAGGAGCTTCTTTATTTCCAGTTGCTGAGCAGTTCCCTGAAGCCTGAGGCTTTCCTGATGCTGCTGCTCTGCCTGCAGGAGCTGTTGAGCTGTGTCTTCCTGTTCCTGCCTCCTGAGAGCTCTCTCTGCTTCCAGCTCATGTTGCAGGCCCTTCACTTGTCCTGCAAACATGACCAAGAGCAAGAGTCACGCTCTTTACTGACTTTACTGACCGCAGACCCTTTCAGTGTCTCCATCCCCAGCACTCCTCAGAAGCTCTGTGGACAGAGACAGCTTTGCAGGGTGCTCAGCTTCTCTATGCAGGGGCAGCACCACAAACAAAGCACACGAGGTTCTCACCTTCAATCACGTCCTTGGCCTGTGTGACTGAGAGCACTTGAGCCTCCAGATGGTTCCTGGTCATCTCCAGCTGTGATATCTGCTGCTGAGCAGCACACAGCCTGGATTGCAGGCTCTCCTTTGCTGACCTACAAGTTGCAAATATGGACAGACATGAGTTGCTTGCTCCAGACACCCACCGCCGCTTATTCCAGGGCAATGTGGCTCAAGATCCCCACGCCTGAGGATGGAAAATGGGTCACCTGGAAACTCATCCAGAGAAGGCACATCTGGGCCATTTCCAGAGCAGAGCAGGGCCTCTGAGGGACTGCCCAGGCCTTCCTTATGGCCTGCCATAGCACAGACTGCCCAGCCCAACTTGGCCTCAACAGCCAAACCTTCACTTGCTGTTCCTGACCTATGACTCTGGGTAGCTGTGCCCAAACAGGCTGGAGCAACAAGCAAAAGCCCAGCCCCTGCTCACAGCCCTTCTCTCATCAGCACTTCCAAGCTGCTCTGCAGGGGGACAGAACAGACTCGTCCTGGCTGACTCCTGACTTTTTAATGCTCTTGATAATGGACAGAAAGGTACATCATCTTCCAGACACCCAGTATTTAATGAGGCTTCAGAAGTACTTTGCAGATCCAGTAAAATCTCATGGCCATGGCAGCACTAGTAAGAAAATCGGGACATCGTTTTGTCTGAATACCAACTACCTGAATGCAGAGACTGCAGTTTCAACTTCTGCAAGGTCCAGCAGTAGACTTGCTGCCTTTATTTGAGTGTTGCTGAACAAGCAGGCAGTAGCCCAAAGGACTTGTCCTTCCTTACACAGTGAGAGGGACCATGCAAAGGGACCTTGGCAGGTTTGGCAGCTGGGTGCCCATCAACAATCAGCAAGAATGCCCCAGAGGCTGCTGAGAATTCCAAAGACCTTTCCCTGCTGCTCTCTAACCAGCTCTAGGTCCTGCCCTCATGTGTCAAGAGTGTCCTTGGAAGCAGAAATGCCTCAAGATTTTCAGCAGGAGCCTCTGGCTCCACCCTGAATGGCAGCGTGCTACTCCCAGCGTGCCAAGGTAAGAGCCTGGAATGCTGAAGATGAAGCTTCCTGGTCTGAAGATCAGGATCATGTCAAGCTACTCAGAAAGGAACGAGGGATGTTCAGTGCCCAGAACGAGGAACCAAACCAAGAGAAACATGAGTATAACTCTGCATCTGCATGGTTTAACTACTACACAGTTCAGGGCTGGCTGGATTGCGTTTGACATCCCACAGGAATGTGCTCGGCGGCACAAACAGGAGCCCAAGGCTCACGAGAGCTTTGCTGGCTTTACATGCCAGAAAAATAACCTTCACATTGTGGCTTTTTTTTTTTTTATTTCCCTTGAGATTCTTCCATATTGTGTCCATGGAATATAAAAACATCTGAAAAATTTGAACTCCCTGCCTTTACCTGGTCTCTGCCAGCTGCCTGGCAAGGTCTTCTCGGAGCCCCTCGCTGACTGCCAGTCGGCCCTCAAGGTCAGCCTTCTGCGCCAGCAGCTCCTCCTCTCTGCCCACCTGGGCCACTTCATGCCCTTGGCCAGAGGATTCCTGGCTCAGCATCTCCAGAGACCAGCTCGACGACTCTTCCTCCTGGGAAACCTGCAAGTGGGACAAGGTACAGCTGGAGCCCTTCCTGGGGAGCCCTGTGCAGAGCCAGCCAGTGCCACCTGACAGGCAGCCAGAGGACAAGGAGCACCTGTGCTCTGGCCTCCAAGTTTCACAGCATCTGCCCCATGCAGCTCTGATAGCCTGAACTGCCAAAAGCCTCTGGCACTGTTACCTTGGGAGTGCTGTGTCAGGCCCTGCTGCCTTGTCTGGGACAAGAGAGCTCCTTCCCTACAACATCCCTACTCCAAACTCTGTGTTGTCTCTCAAAAACACTGCATCTTCCACAAGTGCCAATACAATTTACTCTAAGGACCAGCAGTGCTCAACATTTTGAGCTATTGATCCAAAACTCAGCTGCCTTTGTTCCATCACTTTGCTCACCTTCTTCATTCCTTCCCACACCAAATCCAGTACCCCATGCCTTGCCTCCTCTTTTGTGAGCACAAGAGAAGCAGCTCCCCATGACCAGCTTTTGGCCGAGAGCTGGTTTGAACACCAAACTCCAGAGCTGGATCAGTCATTCTGGGTGCGCCAGGAAACAATCTGGCAGTCAATGGCCTCTGGCTGGAGCCAGGCACACAGACAAGGCTGCCTGCTGCAGCCCAGGCTGCTTTGCCCAAGCAGGCCTGCACTGACAGGGATAGAGACCCACCTCTTCTTGGAAAACATCTCTGGAATAATTCAGGGACACTGGAGTGGACTGAAGGTCAGTGCCAGTGCCTGCCTGGATACAAGTCTTTCCCTTCAGTATGTTCAAGTGTTTCTTCAGAGCCCCTATGGCAAGTTCACTCTTGCTCAGTGCAGCACTCAGTACCTGAGTGCTGTCCCTCAATTTCTTCAAAGTAGCAGCCCTATGCTCCAAATATTCCTGCCCCCTCTCCAATTCCAATTCTTGAGTATTTTCCCTGTGATTTCTCATCTCAAGTGCATGCATTTCATTCTCCTTTTCCCGATTTCTTATCTGCTGCCGGTACAATTCCCGTTCATGCTGCCAAAACAGGGAGAAAAAGGGTCACTCATTCCCTCTCTCCCTTTGCTTTTCATACCAGATCTGGACTCCTGCTGCAGGGGCAGGCACAGGATGCCCCTCTCTCTCTGCCCCTCGGGATGCTGCAGAGCTTTGCTGGGCCCCCCTTGATGCTGCATCTTTCCCAGCTCACTCAGCCCGTCCCAGCTTCCCTTCTGCCCTTCCCTGGCCTCCTGCAGCTCCACTCCAGTGCTCCTTTGGGCAGGAGCTGCCAGAACTGCAGCCAGGATTGCAAATGCACACTAAGCAGGATTCAGGCAGTGCCACGAGGATGTGCTCTCCATCAGGGAGGAAGGGAAGAGCAAACAGCCCCAGCCTTTCATTCCCTGCCCTTGGGCTGACAGCAGTGGTTTCCCACCTCTCCTGTGTAGAGTTTCCATGGCTCCATCCCCCAGAGCCCCACTGCCCTCTCTGGCAGCAGCAATGGCCACATCAGTCTGTCATTCTCTGCTGCCACTCAGGACGAGTTCTCCCCTTGCAGGCACACGTCCTGCTGGGGATCAGCACTTGCCTTTCCTCTCCTCTCTCCCCACTGGCTGCTCTCCCATGGCCAAGGCCAAACACCTTTCTATTAACAGCAAACTTGGGACTCTCCCCCTCTTTCCAGATCCAGATATTTAGAAATCTGAACATGAGATTGGACACCAGGAATTCCCCAAACCATGCAATGTCAATAGGGACAGTGTGAACTTTGAGAACTAAAGGTTTAAGTTTGCAGAAGCCCAGTATGGAGGAAAACCAGCAGCAGCCTCAGCATTAACTGGCTTTGCCCATGACTACAACATCTTCTCCTCCTTATTCAGAAGAATGCAAATACAAAAGTTCAACTGGGAATTGGTGCTCCTTAGAACAGTTAACACAAGATCCAAAAACATAGCTAGGAAATGGTTCTTTGTGGCATCTGCCAATCTCACCAGCACATCTTTCCTTTCCTTCTCCAGCTTTTCCAATTTCTTCTGCAGTGGTGCCAGCTCCTGCTGAAGAGCCACAACCTCTTCCTGCCTTTCAGTGGCCTCTTTCTCCAGGGCAATTTGGTGAGAGATGTGCTTGGCTTCTGCCTGCAACCACTCTGCAGAAGGAAAGGGGAAAGAAAAGAGGAAATGGGAAATGGAAAAGCAAAGCAAAGGCAAACTGATGTGCATCCTGCAGAGACAACAGCACTGTCCTCTCTACCTGACTGTGTTTGCCAGGCCCAAAGCCCACAAAGGCTCCAAAGCTGACAGAAATGAAGGAAAATTCCAGGCAGAGAAAAAGGCAGGAATGAAAGGTTCAGAGGGATAGGAAAGTGTGTTTCGTCCTGGCCTTGTACACGGTGAGCAACTCAAGAGAGACAAAGGAGAGGGATGCCTGTGCAGCCCTGCTCCAGAGAGGCCAATAGCCTGGAGACTCGGGCAGGGCTTGGAGTTTCGGGGGAATGGAGCTGAGGCATCCAGCTAAAGCTCCTCAGCTGGTGAGACAGCATGGGGCAGTCAGTGGGAGAGGAGAAGCTGTACCTTGCTCAATTTCCTCCAACTCCTTCTGCAGCTCCAGGTTGCGGGCTCTGAGGTTTTCTGTCTGAGCTTTTGTCTTCCTCAGCTCCGCCTCCACAGCCTTAGACTGTATGGCCAAGGCAAGAGCTTTGTCATCAGAGCTCTGGAGCTTCACACGCAGCTCAGACACCTCAGCCTCCAGCACGTGCACAGAGTCCCTCAAAGAGCGTTCTCCTGCTTGGGACTCCTGCAGCTCCTTCAGCAGCTGCTTCAGCCGAGTTCCCTGGGAAGCCTCCATCTGCAGCACTGCGTCCTGCAGGGCCTGGATCTGAAAGATGGATGCACAGAGCCTCAGGGACAGGGCTGCTCCTGAGGCAGCAGGGTGGGCCGCAGGGAGAGCAACAAAGGAGAAATCATTTCAGGCCAAAAACATGCCAAACCCAGAAGACATAGAAACAAGGATTGCAATGGAGACAAATGGAGAGAAAACAGGGAAAGGGAGGCAATGGGCATCCTTGGGCTGCAGCTCTGAACAGCGGCTGAACTGGCTGTGCTGGAAGTGCCCTGCCCAGGCTGCCACAGCCACCTCTGTGTCCCCACATTGCTCAGAGCCTGGCACAGGCACCAACTCTGTCTGGGACAACACTGCTAACAGAGGGACAGAGAAGCTCCAGAGGAGTCTGCTGCTGCTTCGCCTCCCACATTTCCTGCTGGGACCTGGGAGAGGATGGGGGAAAACTTCTGCAGCAGACACCAGATCCAGCCTCAGGCTCAGGGTGCAGCAGCAGCCCCGGGCAGAACACAGCAGCTGTGGATGCTGCTGGGAGGGAAAAGAGCTTGGGGCCTCCAAGGCAAAGGTGCTGTTGTGTGTCCCTGGAGAAGAGGATGCCACTGCACAGCTCACCTGTTTGTTGAGCTCCCGCAGTTGTCCAGCGCGGTTTGAAGAGAGCTGTTCGGCCGTCTGAAGAGCAGATTGACACCGAGACACCTGATTGTTCAGTGTCAGGTTCTGTTCTTCCAGTGTCTTGAGGCACACATTCTTTTCCTCCAAAGACAGAATCAGCCTGGAAGGGAAGCAAGTAACTCATTACTAAATGATATCACATTTTAGCAACTCTTAGGACTTTCACCACTGCATGGAAAAACTGCTCTGCCTGATGATTTTTGTCTCAACAACTTGTCTCTTTGTTCCCCCTGCAGTCCCAGCCCAGCATTTACCTGCTCTGCTTTTCTCCCTGAAAGAACAGTGAGTTCCTGCCTCCATGCCCTACCTTCTTTTTGAGATGGGAATGTGAATACAAACCTAACAAAGTCTTGGAATGAAGACAGTAGGGGAGAGGAACAATTTCCTTCTCACTAACCAGGCTCCAAAGCAGGGAGGTTTGGTCAGCATGGAAGACACATTGCCTTCCCGCATCTTACATATCCAGGTAGGAGGAGCAGCACCCTAGAGCCAGGGCATCTCTGGCAAGTTCCCTAACATTTACCAGCACCCATCCTACTTTCAGCTGGAGAAACAAAGGCCAAAGTGGCAACTGAGGCTTGGAGCACAACCTCATGGAAGATGCACAAGGCTCGAGCCAAGCAGGAGTGCCCTGCCTTTCCTTTGTCTCCTTCTTGGAGGAAGAATCCTGTGGCACTGAAGCATGGCAGGACTTGATTGGCTGCAGGAGCCCCCCATACCTTGGCCCTGTTTCTTGCATTCTTTGCGCAGTCAGAAATGCCTGTGACTGTACAGGGTGGCAGGGACCCTGCTTGACCCCCTGCAGGCACCGGGGGACATTTGATGAGGAACGATGCAACAGAGACATTCTTGTTTCTGGGCTGCCTCCAAGGCCAATCTGGCCTAGAGCAGCAATCAGGGCCTTAAGATGGTTCTGCCCAGAAAAAGCATCAGATGCCAGGCTGATCCAGACCCCAAAGGCTTCAAGTTACAGGACCCAAGGTAGAGCTGATGGATGGATCCAGCTCCTTACAGTGCACCTTGGGCAGTGTCCACACACCCACCTAACAACACAATACCCCCTTGAGGGAAAGGGCTATCCCAAAAGACTTTGTCTTCAGAAAAACTCTATCTGAAGGCTTAAAAGTAAAGAAAATGACACTCAACATCCCATCAATGAGTCGTGTCTTCACGGAGACTGCAGAATCTGGCAATTAGGGAATGCTGCCAGAGCCCCTGGCAGGTGCAATGATGGCAAAAAGGGAATCCATTCAGCATAATGCAGAATCCCCAAGGCTTTCATTTACCTGGCTTTTTCCCTCTCTAGGGCATTCACTGAAGCCTGCAATTTTGAATTTTGCTGAGTCACTTCTTCCCATTGACTCCATTCCCTCTTTTGTAGAGCCTCCCTCTGCTCTAGGAGGAGATTCATTTCCGCTTTGAGGCCTTGTAGCTCTTGCTCATGCCTCCTCTGAGCTGCCTGGAGTTCTATGCGAGCTGCCTGCAGCTCCCCTTGCAGCTCTGCCTCCACACACTTCCTGCTCATCTCCAGCTGTGATATCTGCTGCTGAGCAGCACACAGCCTGGATTGCAGGCTCTCCTTTGGTGACCTACAAGTTGCAAATATGGACAGACATGAGTTGCTTGCTCCAGACACCCACAGCCGCTTATTCCAGGGCGATGTGGCTCAAGATCCCCATGCCTGAGGATGGAAAATGGGTCACCAGGAAACTCATCCAGAGAAGGCACATCTGGGCCATTTCCAGAGCAGAGCAGGGCCTCTGAGGGACTGCCCAGGCCTTCCTTATGGCCGGGCCTAGCACAGCCTGCCCAGCCCAACTTGGCCTCAACAGCCAAACCTTCACTTGCTGTTCCTGACCTATGACTCTGGGTAGCTGTGCCCAAACAGGCTGGAGCAACAAGCAAAAGTCCAGCCCCTGCTCACAGCCCTTCTCTCATCAGCACTTCCAAGCTGCTCTGCAGGGGGACAGAACAGACTCTAGTCCTGGCTGACTCCTAACTTTTTAATGTTCTTGGTAATGGACAGAAAGGTACATCATCTTCCAGACACCCAGTATTTAATGAGGCTTCAGAAGTACTTTGCAGATCCAGTAAAATCTCATGGCCATGGCAGCACTAGTAAGAAAATCGGGACATCGTTTTGTCTGAATACCAACTACCTGAATGCAGAGACTGCAGTTTCAACTTCTGCAAGGTCCAGCAGTAGACTTGCTGCCTTTATTTGAGTGTTGCTGAACAAGCAGGCAGGAGCCAAAGGGACTTGTCCTTCCTTACACAGTGAGAGGGACCATGCAAAGGGACCTTGGCAGGTTTGGCAGATGGGTTCCCATCAACAATCAGCAAGAATGCCCCAGAGGCTGCTGAGAATTCCAAAGAGCTTTCCCTTCTGCTCTCTAACCAGCACTACATCCTGTCCCACACTTTTCAAGAGTGTGCTTGGAAGCAGAAATGCCTCAAGATTTTAGGCAGGAGCCTCTGGCTTCACCCTGAATGGCAGCGTGCTACTCCCAGCGTGCCAAGGTAAGAGCCTGGAATGCTGAAGATGAAGCTTCCTGGTCTGCAGATCAAGACCATGTCAAGCTACTCAGAAAGGAACGAGGGATGTTCAGTGCCCAGAATGAGGACCCAAACCCAAGAGAAACTTAATGTGCCACTCAGCATCTGCATGGTTGAACTACGCCTCAGTTAATGGCTGGCTGGATTGTGTTTGACATCACACAGGAGTGTGCTCAGTGGCACAAACAGGAGCCCAAGGCTCACGAGAGCTTTGCTGGCTTTACATGCCAGAACAATAACCCTCACATAGTGGCTATTTTTTTTTTTTTTGAGACTCTTCCATATTGTGTCCATGGAATGTAAAAACACCTGAAAAGTTTTAACTGCCTGCCTTTACCTGGTCTCTGCCAGCTGCCTGGCAAGGTCTTCTCGGAGCCCCTCGCTGGCTGCCAGTCGGCCCTCAAGGTCAGCCTTCTGGGCCAGCAGCTCCTCCTCTCTGCCCACCTGGGCCACTTCATGCCCTTGGCCAGAGGATTCCTGGCTCAGTATCTCCAGACACTGGCTCGATGACTCTTGCTCCTGGGAAACCTGCAAGTGGGACAAGGTACAGCTGGAGCCCTTCCTGGGGAGCCCTGTGCAGAGCCAGCCAGTGCCACCTGACAGGCAGCCAGAGGACAAGGAGCACCTGTGCTCTGGCCTCAATGTTTCCCCACCTCTATTCCCTCTTTTAGAGGCTCTGTGGCTGCCCAAAGCAACACATTTTGCAGAAGCATGCAACACTTTGCTGATGAACATGCATATCCCTGGCTAAGAAATGCATGTGCCATCTTGAGCCAGGTGTGCACAGCAGTGTGCCTGTCTTCTAGTGCCAGAAAGAGCATCTGGGCTGATCTGGCTGCCACAACTCCCACTCCCACAGGTGCTGCCTAGCAATAAGGTGTTCAGAGCCCTGCTAACATCATCCCTCTCTTGCTCCAGCACATCCCTCTGAAGCTGCAATTCCTCCAGTGTCTGCCTCTCGACTTCCAGCTGCCTCTGCAAGGATGGCTCTTGTCCCTCGAGTGCAGCCAACGCCTCCACTGTACAAGAAGGTGCAAGACAACTTTTCAAGGGAAACCCAGTCTCATTTCCAAAACCAACCTCCATCCAGTCCTGCTGCTCTGCCTCTTTCGCCTGGGCTGATGCTTCCTTCTGCTGCTTAGTGTTCTTCTGCTGCAGACAAAAGGCTCCTGTCTCCGGGATTCCAGTGCATTGTAGCAGCATTTCCTTGGACTTCTCAAAGTTTGCACAGTCACTGCAGAGACAAGGCTCAGTCAGAAGCAGCAAGAGGCCTGAAGAGACAGCAATGCCATTTTCAGCACTCCAGGATGGAGCTGGGGACAGTGGGCTAAGGAAGACCTTGCTCTTTTCCTCCCAAGGAAATCCTCCAGAGGCAAAGGGAAAGGAAGGCAGGATTTTGCCTTCCTTCAGCCAGAAGCAGTGGCTGGGCAGGGGCACACAAAGAACAGAATTCAGGGAAGCAGCACGACAAAAGGAAGGAGTCTTCTATTCCAACATGGCTCTGCATCTCCCAGACAGCCTTGGGAGTCACAGTAGAGCATGAAAAACCCAGGCAGGACAATGCTCGAGAGCCACACTGAGGCCTACAGATGGTGGGCAGGTGATTTCTTCACCCAGGACACCTCTGACCTCCCAGACCTGGAAGCAGATTGCCCCTGGAACACAGGGGGAGGAGGAGGAAATGCTCACCTTCTGATTTCTTCTAGCAGAGAGTCTATGATGTGGTATTGGCTTCTGATCCTCTGGGTTCTTTCCTCTACTTGATCAAACTGCTTCCACATGCACCCACAATTCTCTGCAGCTTCCCGAGCCAATTCAAAGGGATGCTGCTCATCAGTGGATGTCAGAGTTGAGAGGATGTTTCCAGGGTTGTCGGTGCAGATGATGGAATTGGCCATGCTGTCACCGTCGTCTACCAGCACCTGAAAGCCCACATCCAGCTGTTAGTCAGGTATTGTGTTCCTGTTCCAAAGTAGCACTGAGATGCCTCTTCTGATCCCACAAGATCCAGTGTCCATTCATGGAGAAGCAGTTTCAAAAGGCCAGCCAGCTCAGCACAGTTTACTCACCTCAGGGGCTCTGGAGGAACGTCCCTGGTGAGAAAGCCCTCGAGCTCCCTGCAAGTGCACAGGGAAGAGCACACTCAGACTGCATGGCTGCCCCTGAGGCAGTTGCCTCTAAGTGCTTCCCAGCCTGTCCCAGAGCACAGCACTTCCAGCTGAGCTCTTCCTCTCCTCCTTGGCAATATTTTCAGCCCAGGACTTTGACAGCAGCACAAACCAACATGCTGCAAGGTGTCTCATCACTTCTAAGAACACCAGAAGGGGAACTGTCCAGAGCCCAATCCAACCTGGCTGTGAACACCCCCAGGGATCCAGGGGCAGCCACAGCTTCTCTGGGCAAGCTGTGCCAGGGCCTCAGCACCCTCAGAGGGCAGAATTCTCTCCCAGTATCCCATCCATCCTTGCCATGTCTCGCTGGGAAGCCTTGTCCTGTCCCTGCAGGCCCCTGGCTTAAGTCCCTCTCCAGCTCTCTTGCAGCCCTTTCATGCATTGGAAGGGACTCTAAGGTCACCCTGAAACCTTCTCCAGCCTGGACAACCCCAATTCTTGCATCCTTTTCCCTTGGCACAGGTGCTCCAGCCCTTGCAGCATCTTCCTATCATCCTTGTGACCTTCTCTAAGCCACTGGGGATCATTTTGGAGATGTTGTGGAGAAACTCATTTTTGACTCTGGGAAGCACTGAGGGTGCACTGTAATTTGGGTGAGGGGAAGGCAATGAAAAGCTGCTCCCTTGTTTGTGCCCACGGCCTCCAGTGGGAGACGGACCGTGGAGGAGATGTGGCTGCGCTCTGGGATAGCCAGGAGCCCCCCATTCCCTGCCAGGCCTGTCCCCAGGGCAGCACCACAGCTGCTGCCAGCTCTGCAACAGCCAACTGTCAATCCCTTGCTAATCCCAAAGGGAACTGCTCCCCGAGGTGCAGCCCAGGCCCTGCCAGGTCCCTGCTGGGCTTGGCACAAGGAGAGCAGCGGCTTTGTCACTCACCCTCCGGGTCTCCATCCGCCCCTTAGTGCCAGCAGTGAGGAAACAGCAGTGACCAAAGGCCCTTGGCCTTAGCAGGGTCTAAACCCCAGTGACCAAAGGCCCTTGGCCTTTGCAGGGTATAAACACTAATATCCAAAGGCCCTTGGCCTTTTCAGGGTGTAAACCCCAATTTCCAAAGGCCCTTGGGCTTAGCAGGGTCCAAACCACAATATGCAAAGGCCCTTGGCCTTTGCAGGGTCTAAACCCCAATTTCCAAAGGCCCTTGGCCTTTGCAAGGTGTAAACACGATTTCCAAAGGTTCTTGGCCTCTGCAGGGACAATAGCACAAAGTGCCCTTGGCCTTTGCAAGGTCCAAGCCCCAAAGTTCACGAGCTGTTGACAGCTCCAGGGTACAAACCCCAATAGCCAGGAGCTGTTGATTGTTGCCAGGATCCAACCCCCAGCATTCCATGGCCTTTGTGACAGTTGCCAGGGTCATACCCCCAACATTCCATGGCCTTTGTGATGGCTGCCAGGGCCCAAAGCCCAGCATTCCAGGGGCTCTTGGAGAGGCCCTCCCTGGCTCTCCCCCCATCCCAGCTCCCTGCTGCTCCTGGCACCGGCCCTGCCTCCCCCATGTCCCCAGAGCCCTCCTGGGCAGCTGGGCAGGGACCTGGCTCAGAAGTCAGTTTGAAGGCTCAGCATTCTCAAGACCTGCAGGCTCTTTAAGGATGTGCTTCATTCCTGAGTCACAGGAATTCTTCTGTCTTCCCTGACTAAGGACATAAGTATGGAACAGCCTAAAAAATTCTTGGTGCCTACAAATATTTATGGAAAGCTTTGCTTTTAGAACAGCTACATGAGGAGGAAAAATGGTGTGTCATGGGCTTTTCAAACTTCTACACAGAAAACCCAAGAGGTGCAGTGTTTAAGGCTCATAAAATAGATTAAGAATTCTGAGACAACCACAAGTGCATTTTTTTCTCTCCTCTCTGGCAATATATCACTAGGTCTTGTAGGCAGAAGAAAAGTCCTGATGCTTCCATCAAAGATTCCTCACAAGGAACAGACCTTCAAGAAGCAAATGGGTCTGCTTGCAGAAGCTTTGGCAGGTATATTTTGCCGTCATTTTGACTGAATTCATCGGTGTCCTAGGGAGGATTTTTGTGCCCCTGTTTACAGAAATTGGCTTCTGAGCAGGGCACAAATCCTGCACGGAAGAGAAGAGCTGCACCTGCCTTCTGTAAGGCCTCTCTCTCCAGAGACACACGGCCCAAGGATGTCAGTGCCAGGTTAAGGCTCTGAGAGCGATGCAGCTTTAAGTCTCTGCTTCCACAAGAGCAGCTTTGGGCTCCTTGAGCACAGATGCAAAGGAGCAGCACAGCTCCTGGTGAAGGTCTGACAGCTCCTGCCTGGTCCTTGCACAGCTCTCAGTGTAGTTCTGCCGCTGCTGTCGCTCTTGGGCCAGCTGTGACTGCAGCAGGGACACCTGAAAGAGGCACAAGGCCCCGCTCAGACAAGCCCACGCTGGCAGGAGCACCTGCAGCCCCACGGTACCGGCTCTCGGGGCACACACAGCCTCCAACTCCAGCCCTCACCAACACTCTGCCCTTGGGCAAGGGGAAAGGAACAGGCTCCCACACACAACAGAGCTCAGAGCATCAACAAGTCCAGCTCAAGGCTGCCAAACCCTTCTCACGTACATCCCTCAGCCACCACAGGTCTCTTACAGAGACCTCCAACAGGATTTAGGAACCCAGATCTGATTTCCAGAGCACACATTTGGGCCACTGACCCCTTTCTCCACAGGCTGTGCCTCAGCACGAGGGCTGCTGCTCCCCTGAGCTCCTGGAGGACTCTTCTACTTGAGCTGCTGGACCACCAGCCCAGGCATGAGGGGAATGTGGTGCTTGGGGCTTCTTTGTGCTTTCTTGAGGTATTTGAGCACCCCAAGCCTCATTTGACACATCCCCACTGTGAAAAACAAGGTTCACTCTCCTGTAAAAATTTGAAAGTGAAATAAAGGACTATAAGAGACAAATAAAGCAATTTTTTTTTGTGGCCAGGTGCTTGGCATTCAGCCAAGAGCACACCTGCTATTTCAGAGATGTCCTTTACATACACTTTATACTGCACCAGCCTACTGCATAGTAATAAACAATTATGCATATTTAAACATTTCCCCAAACTAGTTAATATTGTTTAGCATGGCTCCTCCTTGGGTCCACCTTTTCAGAGCATGTGCATTTCATGGCTGTGGTTTGATTCTGCCCTTGTTATCACCTCCTGTTTGGGCTTTGGTCCATTTTTTCTACAGATGGCAGGTACTGATAATTGGCATGTCAGCAGCAGGAGTCTCCATCATATGTTCATTGAATGTTATCCCAACGAAGCAGGTAGTTTATCACAGGCATCTTATATCAACTATTTAACTACTATGTCTAGGTTTAGTTAAAAACAGAAAAAAACTCGATATTTTTATGGAAAAATTACTCTAATACACATATAGAATCCATCTTAATATTTGCAAAAAGCCAATAATATAATATGTATCCATAACAATAATTTCCCCAACAGCACCCATATCTGCAACCCTGATAACTGAAGAGAGGGGCGGGGGTTTGGTTCCACAGGGGTCCGGCAGAAATTTAGGACACAATGTATTACCTATCAGTGCCCCACATGCCAATGCAAAGTGACTCTGAAAGGCAAAGACATCGTCTGAACAGGACTCAGTGACACTGGTGCAAAGTGTGGCTGTGTGACAGAGACATTGAACGTGTGAGCCAGGGCACAAATGCTGCTCTGAGCCCTGGGGCCCAGGGAGCACTGACATCAGCAGGTGTGGCAGAGTCCCTGCCAAAGCAGAGTCCCCCCGAGCCCTGGCAGCGCTGGTGCCCATCTCCTGCCCCAGAGACCTGTGCCTCGAGAGGGCTTCTCTGCCAGAGGGCAGCCAAAGCCGACGTGCACTGGGGGCTGTGCTCCATCCTACAGGGACTCTTGGGAGGAGCACCTGGAGCAACTGGTGGCAACACTTGGTACGTGTCAGATGATGTTGCTCCTTCCTGGAATGATTTTTTCAAGGAAGGGATTAGGAGTAGCACAGAAAGACCAGCAGCTAGAGAATTTCACAGGACAAAGAGACTCCTCCAAAACCCTGTAATGTTTCCTTGTGCTTTTCTGTCTGTCTTGCACTCTGAAAGAAAAAGAATTAGCCCAGCCTCTGCTATTCAACTGTCCATGTACTGTGTGTCATCCTGTGGCAGCTCCCGTGCAAACACAACTGGCTGCCTGCTGAGCACGGCAATGGACGGCCACAAAGAGGGAGGTCCCTGGTGAACACAAGGAAGGCACCCGGGGAAGTGCAGAGGGTAGGGATAACTGTGGGAGGAGACGCTGTTCTGTGTCTCTGATGATGCTGCCAGGCCCCTGAAGGAGCAGCCAAGACAAGTGCTGGAAGCAGACATGTCCTGCTCTTTTCTGCTGTCAGATGCACATGGGACAGACTTGTTGCCCACAGGTCCACCAGACTTGATCCAGGAGCGATGGAAGCCCATGCATTGGTGATAGGGAATGGGCTCCAGCAAGAGCAAAGCAGGATCTTCCGGCAGCAAAGCCTGAGCTTGTGAAGCGAGCCATGTCCTCAGCCGACACCAAAGTGCTTCCTTCCAGCCCTGAATGGTGGCCACAAGTGCCTGCCTTTCTTCAGCACCTCCTGCTGCTTCCTTTGCTCCAAGCCAGTCCGTGATTTGCTCTGGAAGCTCATACAAGTGTTTTTAAGGAGCCAGCACGAAGGAGAAGGACGGCAGCTTCAGTGCAGCCTTGTTTCCCTCTCACGATGGCATCAACGCCGCTGCCTTGGGACACCCGCCAGTGGAAGGCGAGTGTGCCCTCAAGCACAGTGATTGTAGCCAGTCAGGGGCACAGGCTGCAGTGGCAGCTGCCAAGCATTGCTGTGAGGCTGGCAAGCCAAGAGAAAGCCATTGTGGCCGAGTGTGCTGAAGCCTTTTGCTAAACCACGTGCAACAGTGCCCACAGTATGGCCTCTTTGGAATGGCGGCTGGTGCAGACGCCTCCTGGAGCAGGTGCCGGCGTTCGGGGTGCTGCTGTTCCTGTGCGCGCTCCGGTGCTGTTTCTGTGGCGTCCAGAGCCGCTTTGGCAGCAGTGACTCAGCAGCCCTGCTCGAGGAGACATCGCCACCCTGGCCATGGAGACAGAAGCTCTTTGGGCCCAGAGCTCTGTGTGAGGAGGGCCTCATCCTCAGCACCATGGCCTGGGCAGCCGCGGGGGCCCGGGCTGGCCGCCAGCCCTGCTCTGCCCACTGCCCTGGCAGCACCCAGTGACCGTGCCCCGGCAGGGCCCCCTTGCCCTCCGTGTCCCCAGCCAGCCCAGTCTGGGCACCTCGGGGTGTCCCCACCCTCCTGCTGAGGCCCAGCCTCCAGGGCTTCTGCCCCAGGCGTGGGAGCCTCTCTGGGGAAGCGCCAGAGCAGTCGGCTGTCAGGAACAAGGCTGACACCCAATTCCTCAGGGCTTGCCAGCAGCACGGCCCCTCAGGCTTCCTGTCCCCTTGGAGCCTCCTGCCACCCACTCCCTCTCATAGAGCCCTCGTGCCTTCCCAGCGCCTTGTCCCGTTAGGGCCTGTGCAGCACCTCGTCCCTTCATGGCCTCCCACTGCCCCGTCATCCCCTCAGGGTCTCCTCCAGCCCGGCCAAGGTGCCTGGCAGCGGCCCAGCCCCGAGGGAACTCCAGAGGAGCCGCATCGAGAGGCACCTCAGAGGCCTCAGCAATGCAGCCAGCAACACACGGGCAGGAGGACACAGATGGCCCTTGCTGGCTGGGCAGGAGGGCTTGTGGCCATTTACAGGCACAAGGCCGGCAGCGATCCCTGCAGCTCCGGCCCCTGGCCAGCAGCTCTGTGGCCAGCACAAAGGCTTCAGCAGAACCGGCAAAGGCCAAGGGGCTTCTGGCCATTTTCCCTTCCCCACTGCACACCTGGGCAGCTTGCATGGCACAAGGACCTGTTTTCCCCTCTTCCCCCATGCCCTGCGGATGCTGGATACCAAAGAGAGCTCCTGGGAGTCTCGGTACTAGAACACATTCTATATTTATATCCTAAAGTGCTGTGGTGTGTTCTTAAGTTCGTTAGTTTGCTCCCCCCATTTTCTGTATTACTTCCTGCTGCTACCCTGCCAGTTAGGTTGCTATGGAAATGAAACTGCTCCTCCCTTGGTTTCTCTTATAAAGTGAAAGTTGTTTCCTCCTTGGGGTCAGTCAATCACCCCTTTTCTCCTCCCAGGTTTCAAGAATTTTCTTTTCTCTGGGAGCTATGGTTGGGTGTAGCCCCGGAGCCCTTCCTATGATTTATAACAGTTGGTTACTTTAGTATATCAGTTATGTTTCGTACCTCCAAATATGTATTTCTATTGGATAGCCGGGTTTCCCTGCCTTCTTCCCCCCTTTTCCCTTAAAACCCTCTCCTGCCCCCTGTTCGGGGCCATTTTGCTGGGTGTTTCCCCTCCTTGTTGGTTCTTCTGTAATAAACCGACAGTTTACCCCCAGCAAGTGGTCGCCTCCTAATTCATCTCTCACCACGCTGCTCCAAGCTATCACCCAGCTCAGCCCAAGGCCAAGACGCCGAGGGGGGCTGTTTTCTGACGCGCAGGGGCCCTGGCCTTCACCCCTCACCAGATAGCCGGATTCCAGGGCCGTTCACGCGCCCGCACACTAAAGAACAACTACAAAGAAGAAATAAAACAATCTTAAAGAAAAGAAAAATCCCCCCCGGCTCAGGTGGCCCCAGCAGACAGAGAGCCTCTCAAATCAGCTCTCCTCAGAGCGCCAGCAGCACAGCCAGCTGTGGCCCCAGAGACAAGGCCGTTTCTTGCGGGCCCTGCGAAACTGATGTTGCAGCTTCTGCAAGATGGAGCCCGGAGCTCTCTCCACAGCGCGGAGGACAAAGGCTGTTTCGAGAGCCAGGCTGCTGGTGGCAGGGCTGATGTCCTCTACCTTGTCTTCAAGGGCTGCGAGAGTGAGTAACAGAGGCACGGTCGGATCCCGGATCTCTGGGGAGCTGAGCAGACCCCCGAGGCAGGGCCATGCCAGCCGGCTGTGGCCATGGCCAGGAGGGAGCAGGGAGCAAGGGGATCAGCCCGAAGCTGCCGGACACTGTTGCCCCTCGTGGGCCTGAAATGGGAGTGTGTGTTCTGGCCAAGGCAGCCCTGCTGCGCACAGGGAGCAGAGCCCTGGGCAGCAGGGCAGGGATTGCAGCCGCCCCCAGCAGCCGGGGCTGGCAGCCCTCTGGCCTCACTCACCCTGACAGATGTGGCGGAGCTCTCGCTTGTGGCCTCTGAGGTGCTGCCCGGTCATCCCTGAGAAGACAGAGGCTGTCAGGGCGCCAGCGGCACAGCTCCCTGCCAGCCCAGCGGCGCTGCCAGCCCTGTGGCCACACGGCCTCCTGGCCCCGGCAGGGCTCGGGCCGGGCCCTTGCCGCTCGCTGCCGCCCAAGGGCACGGCTGCGAGAGGGCGGCAGCAGCGCCGAGGGCAGGCGGGGCTCCACGGCGCCGGGCACGGATGGCACTGGCGGGGCAGCAGCCGGGGCCGAGCTGCGGCGGGGTGAGGAGGAACAGGGTTGGGTGGAGCAGGGCGGAGTAGGGAAGGATGGGAGAGGGTTTGGCAGGGCAGGGCTGGGGGATGCAGAGTGGGCCGTAGTAGGGCCGGCCTGGGATGGGGCGGAGTGGGTCTGGGATGGAGTGGGACAAGGCGGTGTAGGGAAGGGAGGAGTGGGGTTTGGTGTGGCAGGCCAGGGTTGGGTGGAGCTGGGTGTGGCAGGCCAGACTTGGGTGGGTGTTGTGGTGTGTTGCAATATCCTGTTTTACCTTCTCCCTTCCCCCTCGCCCCTCGCTGAGTGTGCCCTGTCAATCAGGCTAACATACCAGCAAGGCGTCGTGTGATAGGTGACCCTAGTACCTGGAGACCCTGCCCCTTCACCTGGTTGGTAACTCACCTGTCCCCTCCCCTTCCCCTGTCCCCGAGCTTATAAAATGTGAATGAGACCATGCGGCTTTATTCTGTTACCAGCAGTAGCCCAGTGCAGACGTATCTGTGCTCATGGAATAAACATCTGGCTACCTTCTAGCAGAATCCGCTCCCTTCTTTTCTTCACCATCGCCAGAAGCTCTCCCCTGGGGAGAACGGAGTCCTGTCTTGTGCCCCGCTGCACTCTGCCGCCAGCCAAGGTATCTTTGAGGTATAACACCGCAGAGCTGCCTGTGGCCCAGCAGCGAAGGTCAGAACTGGCCTAGGCACCATCTAACTGGTTATATTGGGATACATATTCCAATATATTGGCGTCCCTGTGGGTGGCTCGATCCTGAGCCCAAAAACGGACTCGCAGTTCCTCAGAGAAGCTTCTGCCAGCCGTGCATCCAGCTGAAAGGAGCCTGGCTTCAAGACTCCCAGCTAGAGACTTTGGGAATACTCCCAGAAAAAGTTTCGTGGACTGTTCGGCGCCTTCTGGAAAGCCCAGCTTCATTGTGGTGAGCAGATTTCCAGAGGGAGAAAAGGGGAGCCTCTCTTGCACCCAGAGAGAGGTCCTTTTCCGGTGGAGACCTGCCTGTACCCAGCCTACAGCTTCCATTTCACGTGAGTATCTCTGCTTTCGGTAGAGCAGAAGCTCAAAAACAGACTCTGCCGCGAGTTCTGTTCCCTTTTTGCCTTTGCATTTTGGCTGCGCAGCCCCACAGACGAGAATTCATAGCGTTCTAGTGTTAGCTTTCCTGCTGCGTGTTTCACTGTTTTTTAGAATTCGCGCCGGAGCGGGATCGCTCTCTGCCCTTCCCCCCCCAGCTCAGCAGCGTGTTCAGACACGTGTTAGGAGATTTTCTTTCTCTTTCTCTTTGCGGGAGAGGGGGGGGCTCTCTTTCCACGTGGCCGGGGGACCTGCGGGGGTCGGGAGTGCTCTGCACACGCGGCGGCGGGGGGGGGGGCGTCCCGGTTTCGGCTGCCACGTGGAGCGGCTGCTCTGTCTGCTCCGCGGGGGTGCTGCATTCCACCGCGGGGGAGGCTTTGTGTCTGCCTCTATTCGGCAGGGCGTGCCCTGCTGCTGCTGCCCGGGAATTTTAAAAGCAGTATATACAGCTGCATTGTGAAGCTTTTGTCTGCTCGTTATCGCTTTCTATCTGTGGTTTTTTTTAGAAATTGGTAGCTGATTTTAGCTTTGTTTTTGGTCAGGCGGGATTAAGTACTTTGCTTTTTAACATGGGTTCCAAACTTAGCATTGTACAAAGGGGAGTGTATTATGATATTGTTAGCATTTTAATCAAGAGTAATGTGAAATTCTCTAAAGGAAAATTGAAACAGTTTATAAGATGGCTTTTTCTGCAGTTCCCAAACATTTCCCCTGAAGAAATCCACAATATTCAATTCTGGGATAAAGTTGGGAATGAATTGATAACCTTAGGACAATCTGGCAAATTACCCTCAGCTAAATTTGTGTTCTGGAGTTTACAAATTCGAACAGCATTGCTCAAACAAAAGGAAATGGAGAAAAAGCCAAATGTAAAGCCATGTGCCTCTGCTCTCCCTGTTCCTCCCTCTCCCTCTAAAACCCCTAAACCTCTTTCCCCAAAAAAATCCCGAGCACGTGTTAGTTTTTCGGAGAGCAGTGATGTCCAAAATGGCCCCCAGTCCCTAGGGGGTGCACAAGATGGTGGGTGCCACGTGGCATCTTCCCAAACCTGGTCTTCTTCTTCCCAAAATCCTCTTAAGCATCCCAAAATTCCTGCCCCATCCCCCTCTCCTCCTGTTCCTCGTGACACCCTCCCCCCTCCCCCCGCCTTTCCTGCAGTACCCTCAGCTCCGCCCCTTTACTCCTCCCAGGGGGCGGTTGCTGATGTGATGTCACCAGGTGACCCCGCCCTCTGTTCCCACGGTATCCCCGCCCCCTGCCAGCCCCTTGACACCGCCCCCTGTTCCCACGGTTTCCCCGCCCCTTGCCGGCTCCCTTTCCCCGCCCCCTCCCCGGGTTCCCACGGTGGGGACACACCCACTGCCTGTCCCCAAACCTGTAGCTGTGATCCCAATGCTTCTGATTCAAGGGATACAGAGCAGGGGACAGCAGACCCAATGCATGGTGCCATGTTGTCGCTAGCTCCTGTTATATTTCAGCCTACAGCTCAAGCTGGAGCAGCCCCAACTGCTAATTGGAGTTCTTTTGGACGACAATTGATTAAAGAGATCTGTAAATCTCATAAAGAATATGGTCAACACAGTCCATATTTCCGTGGCCTTTTAAATTCTGAATTAAGTAGGACTATTGTGGTTCCACATGATTTAAAACAAATTTTTTCATGTCTCATGACATCCACGGAATTCAAATTATGGGAATCAGCATTGAAACAACTGCTAAAAGATGCTCTCCCAAGCTTACAGGCTGATCCAAACACAGCAAAAGACAACAATGGTAACCCCATTACTATTGACCACCTCTGTGGTGAGGGTCAATGGTCTTCTCCCTCAGTCCAAGCTGCTGCAATTCCTGCAGAAACACTTGAGAAAGTAAAGGAAGCAGCTGAAAAGGCATTCTTTTCCCTCCAACCTGAGGGGCCTTTTGAGCCCTATAGTAAAATCAAACAACTACCATCAGAGCCTTTTGTGAAATTTGTAGAAAGGCTAACTAGAGCCATTGAAATACAAGTTAAAAAAGAAAATGCAAGGGAAGCAATTTTAGAAGAAATAGCGTTTACAAATGCAAATGAACAGTGTCGAGCAGCAATCCTGAGCCTTCCTATGGAACCTTCCCCTACATTAAAAGATATGCTTCTAGTCTGTAACAGGAAAGTGCCTCTGATGAGTGTTGCTGAAGACACCAGACCAAGGCTGCTGCCAAGACCACCTCAGCGTGTTGCTGTTGCCAGCCCTGCACCTTCTCTTTCAGCACAGCAGTACCCTGAGCAGCAGCGGAGACCAGCAATGGTTGAGCCCACTAAACCATGCCTGCTTTGTAATAAGCTAGGGCACTGGAGTAACCAGTGCCCCCTGAAAAGGGAATTTGATGAATTTAAAAATAGCAGGGGAGGAGAACTGCAAGCCCTCCCTGGGGGTCAACAACAAAAAAACGAAGAATAAAGCGCCAGCCTGCCAGGCGTGCAGACATAAAAGGAGCAGGCCAAGAGAATAAGGGTAGCAAAATAAATCAAGCGCGCAATAATATTAACATTTGTGTAAGTGAAGCAGGTGCTTCAAAGACCAAGTCTGCTAGTCCACTGTTGAAGGTGAAACAAAATAACCTTTGTTATGATTTAAGTAATTCTGTATTAACCGCATCTTCTGTCAATGAGCCTTACAGGTTGCAGCTGACAGAGTCACTCCACCTGAAGGACACTGACTGGCATTTTGTCTCTGTAAATCCTGAACAGAAAGGTACTTGGAACCAAATTCGTTGTAAGTACATCATCACTGGGGACAAAAACACACCACAAGAGATCGAAATTGCTCCGGGACTGACAATATCAGATCCCAAGCAATTTGTTCTCAGCCTGCACTGTTTCCACCCACCCCTGTTTCTTCCTAAGGGACAAATTGTTGCTCAAGCTATCCCTGTGCCATCTTTACCTGAAAATGTTGATAAACAAGGGCCCACAGTCGCCCGGGTCCAAGTTATTGGGACAGATAAACCCAAATTGTGGTGCAATGTCAGTGGGGGTGGGGAGTCTAAACGCATTGAGATGCTTGTAGACACAGGTGCAGACTGCACAGTGATTCCAGTACAAGACTGGCCAGCACACTGGCCTTTACAAAATGTTGCTGGTCACCTTCGAGGTGTAGGAGGTCTGCAATTGGCAAGGCAATCCAAAAGCATTATTCAATTCGAGGGTCCAAACGGACAATTGGCAAATATCCGTCCATTTGTGTTAGATTATTCAGAACCTTTGTTAGGGAGAGATTTAATGGCCCAGTGGGGTGTCACAATTAATATTCCAGACTCTCCACAGCATTTTTGTGCAGCAGTCATTAAACAACAGCGCCCCACCCAAAAACTTAAGTGGAAAACAGACGAACCAGTTGATGTGAAACAGTGGCCACTCAGTAAACAAAAAATTAAGGTGCTTGAGGAACTAGTACAAGAGCAACTAAGAAAGGGCCACATTGTGGAGACCATGTCCCCATGGAACTCTCCAGTGTTTGTCATCCAAAAAGCTGACAAAAAGAGGTGGCGACTTCTCTGTGACCTCCGACAAATTAATAATGTAATTGAAGATATGGGTTCTCCTCAACCTGGTATGCCATCCCCAACAATGCTTCCCCAAGATTGGAAATTAGCTGTTATTGATATTAAAGATTGTTTTTTCCAAATCCCATTGCACCCTGATGATGCACCGCGTTTGGCATTCTCTGTCCCTTCTATCAATTCAGAAGCTCCTATGAAAAGGTACCATTGGACCGTTCTTCCTCAGGGCCTAAAAGTATCTCCAGCTATCTGCCAGTGGTATGTCTCTTCCCTGCTTTCCCCAGTTCGTGCAGCCGCAGAGAAGGCCATCATCTACCATTATATGGATGATATCCTTGTGTGTGCCCCCAATGATGATTTACTAACACATGCGCTTGACCTAACGATCGATGCATTGATTGTTGCAGGGTTCGAGCTCCAGGAACAGAAAATTCAAAAGATGCCACCTTGGAAGTATTTGGGCTTAGAAATTGGAAATAGGACCATTGTTCCTCAAAAACTAGAAATCAATCCAAGGATCAAGACCCTTGCGGATGTCCACAAGTTGTGTGGGTCTTTGAATTGGGTAAGACCATGGCTTGGTCTGACTAATGAAGACCTTGCCCCTCTTTTCAATTTACTGAAAGGGGGAGAGGACCCAGGTGCTCCTAGGTCTATTACCCCAGAGGCACGGAAAGCTCTAGAAAAGGTTCAGATTGCAATGTCCACAAGACAGGCCCACCGATGCCGGCCTGATCTGCCATTCAAATTTATCATCCTAGGTAAGTTGCCACACCTCCATGGAATTATTTTCCAGTGGGAGGAAAAACAAACACCTAAGGCAAAGGACACACCAAAAAAGGACCGGGACCAGAGGGACTCTCTCTTGATCATAGAATGGGTTTTCCTCAGTCACAAAAGGTCCAAGAGGCTGACAAAGCCTCAGGAGCTGATAGCAGAACTGATCCGGAAAGCAAGGACCCGGATCAGGGAGTTAGCAGGATGTGATTTTAAGTGCATTCACATTCCAGTTGAGTTAAAATCAGGTCAAAATACTATGAAAATACTGGAACAATTGTTTCAAGAAAATGAAGTGTTGCAGTTTGCTCTGGATTCCTACTCAGGACAATTTTCGGTAGCACGGCCCGCTTGCAAATTGTTTGAACAAGATGTTCAATTTACTTTAAAATTAAGAACTGCTCTAAGTAGGAGACCTTTAAAAAGGGCTCTGACTGTCTTTACAGATGCGTCCGGGAGGTCCCACAAGTCTGTTATGACTTGGAAAGATCCTCAAACCCAGCAGTGGGAGACGGACATTGCTGAGGTGGAAGGTTCACCTCAGGTTGCTGAATTGGCTGCAGTTGTTAGGGCTTTTGAAAGGTTCTCAGAACCATTTAATCTGATTACAGACTCTGCATACGTGGCAGGAGTAGTATCCAGAGCAGATCAAGCAATACTGCAAGATGTATCTAACATTGCACTTTTTGAATTGCTTTCCAAACTGGTAAAGTTAGTCACTCACCGAGAGCAACCCTTCTATGTGATGCATGTCAGGTCACACACTGACTTGCCAGGGTTTATCGCTGAAGGCAACAGAAGGGCAGATGCTCTTGCTGCACCTGCAGTGATGGCCACTCTCCCAAATGTTTTTGAACAGGCAAAAATCAGCCACCAGCTTTTCCACCAAAATGCACCTGGCCTGGTTCGCCAGTTTAACATCACTCGAGAACAGGCCAAAGCCATTGTGGCCACGTGCCCAAATTGCCAACAACATGCACTCCCTACAGTGAGTACGGGAGCAAACCCAAGGGGACTGAACAGTTGTGAACTGTGGCAAACAGATGTAACACACATACAGGTTTTTGGACGGCAGAAATATGTTCACGTTAGTGTAGATACCTTTTCTGGAGCGGTCTATGCTTCTGCCCACACAGGAGAATCATCTATTGATGCTATTAAGCACCTCTTACAGGCTTTTTCTTTCATGGGCATCCCCAAGGAGCTGAAAACTGATAATGGGCCTGCTTATAAATCCAAGGAATTCGGGAGCTTCCTGCAGCAATGGGGAGTAGAGCACAAAACTGGCATCCCCTACTCCCCTACAGGTCAAGCCATTGTAGAAAGAACTCACCGTGATATTAAAAGGGTCCTGGACCAGCAACAACAGGTTCTGAAGGTAGAACCTCCCCACATCCGGTTATCCAGGGCGCTATTCACAATCAATTTTCTGAATTGTTCTTTTGACAGCCTGAACCCACCCATCCTACGCCACTTTGGGGGGAACAGTCACAGGTTGATGAAAGAAAAACCTCCAGTTTTAGTAAAAGACCCTGAGACTTGGAAAATGGTGGGACCTTACAAATTGGTTACTTGGGGACGTGGATACGCCTGTGTATCCACCCCCTCTGGTTTAAGGTGGGTTCCTTCCAAATGGGTAAAGCCCTATGTTCCCAAAGTCTCAGAGAAATCTGCAGAAGCACCCCAGGTTGCTCACGCTGCCTGGAGAAGAAAACGCCGCGCACGTTCTCTGGAGGAAATTCCATTTAAGCCTCCTATCTGGAATAGTTTGTAATATATGTTTGTCTCAAGTTTTTGTACCAGTTTAGATCCCACTGTTCGTGTGTAGCCTCGAGACGTCATAAGACTGAGCCTGCTTCTCGTCCTACTCGTGATCATCCCACCTGCAATCTCCTACATAGTACCGCAGCCCAAACCACATATGGACTACCTCGATAAAGGTTCTCAGACATCAACAGAGAAACTGACAACGAGCTGAATGGACTTTTCAATGGCTGGGGACTCTCGGGTTGGTTGGGATCTATTCTGAAAACTGTAATTTTAGTGCTGTTTATTTTAGTTGTAGTTATTGTAGTTTTTAGCATTGTTTTTGGAGTAATCAGACGCATGGTTCTCAAGTTAATCTCAAGCTCATCTCCCCCTCCTGAGGTCTACCATTTGGAAGCCCTCAGTGCTCCAGTGGATGACCTAGAAGCCTCAGTAGAATCATTCTGCACCATAAACACAGTCCTCTTCTTTTTAAACAAAACTAGGGGGAGATGTTGTGGTGTGTTGCAATATCCTGTTTTACCTTCTCCCTTCCCCCTCGCCCCTCGCTGAGTGTGCCCTGTCAATCAGGCTAACATACCAGCAAGGCGTCGTGTGATAGGTGACCCTAGTACCTGGAGACCCTGCCCCTTCACCTGGTTGGTAACTCACCTGTCCCCTCCCCTTCCCCTGTCCCCGAGCTTATAAAATGTGAATGAGACCATGCGGCTTTATTCTGTTATCAGCAGTAGCCCAGTGCAGACGTATCTGTGCTCATGGAATAAACATCTGGCTACCTTCTAGCAGAATCCGCTCCCTTCTTCTCTTCACCATCGCCAGAAGCTGTCCCCTGAGGTAAACGGAGTCCTGTCTTGTGCCCCGCTGCACTCTGCCGCCAGCCAAGGTATCGCTGGGGTGAACACCGCAGTGCTGCCTCTGGCCCAGCAGCGAAGGTCAGAATTGGCCTAGGCACCATCTAACTGGTTATATTGGGATACATATTCCAATAGGTGGGCCATGGCAAGGTGGAGCAGGGTGGGGCAGGGTGGGGCAGGGTAATCCCAGGCTCTTTGTTCACCGATGAACCTGATGGCCGCCTTTCACAGGGACTCCTGTGGGCTGTCCAGATACAGCAACACATGGCACAGGCGCAAATGGATTGCCCTCATCACACAGCACTCCAGCATTTGATACGCACACTGCTCTGGGGTCTTGGAGATAATTATGAGTTGGCGTGAATGTGACAACTTTGATGTACTGGAAGAAGAGGGGCAGGAACAGGTGTCCTGTGCTGAGCAAGCTCCACCTTAGAACCAACTGCCACAAGGACAAACATGCTGTGCTCTTTTCACTGGCAGTTCCTGTCACATTATAAGGACGAACTGAAAGTGCAAAGGGGCTGAATGGAGCCCCACAGGACAGGTTGCAGAAGGTATTGAAGGAGTGGGTGGATCGAGCCAACTTGCTGAACTCAAAGCCTTCTATTTGGCCGTGGACTTTGCTGAGGGAGAGAAGAGGCCAGAACTGTCTCTCTCTACTGACTCCTGGATGCCAGACAATGCTCTGTGGAGGCCTTTCCTGGCTGGAAAGGTGGAAAAAGGACAATTGGCAGCATAGGGGAAAAGCAATCTGGCCTGCAGACAAAGGGCAAGACATTGCCACTCGGGTAGTGAAGCTACCTGTCAAAGTCTGTCATGTGGATGCCCACATGCCCAAGAGTTGAGCTAATGAGGAGCACCTAAAGAATGAAGAGGTGGATCAGGCTGCAAAAATCAAGGTGTTACAGATAGGTTTGGATTGGCAACACAAGGGACAGTTGTTCACAGCTCGATGGGCCCATGGTGCCTCACGCCATCAGGGCAGAGATGCCAACTCCAGGTGGGCACGAGAGCCAGGGCTGGATGTAACCATGGGCAGCATCTCCCAGGTTATCCATGACTATGAGACGGGAGCTGCCATCAAGCAAGCTGAGCGGGTGAAGCCCCTGTGGTATGGGGGCCACGGTTCCAACAGAAGTATGGCCAGGCCTGGCAGATTGACTACATCAGGCTGCCTCAAACCCGCCAAGGCAAGTGCTACATGCTCCCAATGGCAGAAGCCAGCACTGGATGGTTGGAGACCTACCCTGTGCCTCATGGCACTGCCCAGAACACCATGCTGGGCCTTGAAAAGCAGCTCCTTTGGAGGCATGGCATCTGTGAGAGAACTGAGTCCAACAAAGGGACTCATCTCAAGGACAGCCTTATCAACACCTGGGCTGGAGAACCTGGCATTCAGTGGGTGTATCGCATTCCCTACCGTGCACCAGCGGCCAGGAAAGGTCAGCAGTACAATGAACTCTTCAAAAACACATTGAAGGCAATGGGGGGGATGGGACCCTCAAGCAGTGGGAGCTGCATTTAGCAAAGGCTACATGGTTAGTTAATAGCAGAGATTCCACCAACCAAGCTGGCCCTGCCCAATGCACAGCAGGTGGAGACAAAGTTCTGGTGGTGCACATGAGAGGGGTGCTAGGAAAGACTGTTGGGATTAATTCTGCCTCGAGCAAAGACAAATGCACGTGTGGGGTTGTCTTTGCTCAGGGACTGGATTGGACTTAGTGGGTGATGCAGAAAGATGGATAAACACAATGGATATCTCCATGGGACCTTGTTTTTGGGATGAATTGCGCAAGACACTGAGCCTGTACCCATATCTGCATGAATGTATCTATATATGTATATAATTGGGATAAAACACAGATGTATATAGTTAAAAAGTCAGAGTTTAAAGTAACATATTGGTATGGGAAAAAAGTCAGGGTGGAAAATGTTGTGTGTTTTTGCGGGTTGGTGAATTTTCTCTCATTCTTTAATTTGTTACGTGAAAAGTGGGATGTGGTGAGGAGAGGGCAGCTGACACCAGCCCATGAGGAATGAATTTCCCATAGGGCCATTGAAATGCAAAAGAACTGGCAGGTGTTTGTTCTATTGCCATCTGATAGACGCGGGGCAGTTGTCTACTGTTAATTAGGCTACCTGTTGAATCCATGTTGGGCAGTTTTCTTTATCTCTTCCACAACTATCCTCCCTTCAGAAAATATCTTCTGTTCATGGGCCAGTGAGTGTCACTGCAAGACTGATAAAATTACATCATCCCCGTGTGAGAAGCTTGTCTGAGAGGAGGAGCCAAGCATTCCTCTCTAGATATAATCTGAAATTGGGAGCACCAGAGCAGCCTTTTTCCACTGGATTCCCAGAGGAGCAGCTTTCTTCTCCACTGCATTTCCAGAGGAAGACCAAGCCCATCTACAACACCACTGGAACTTCAGAGGAAAAGTTCACCCTTCCACAGGATCACTGCTCCAACAGAACCACAGCTGGCGCTGCAGGAGGACTGCAGCCACCATTTAATCAGACTGCTGCCAACACCCTGACCCACAGGGTGTCAGGTCATATTCTGACTCTGTCAGTGCTGTTTTGAATTACTGTGTTTTTATTGTTATGACTTCTTTTAATTTTTTCCCCTAAAAAAGAACTGTTATTCCTACTCCCATATCTTTCCTGAGAGCCCCTTAATTTCAAAATTATAATAATTTGGAGGGAGGGGCTTTGCATTTTCCGTTTTAGGAAGGCTCCTGCCTTTCTTAACAGACACCTGTGTTTTCAAACCAGACAGGTACCTATGTTATACTAGCAAAGAAATAGTATAGATTATGACTCAGTGTAATTTACCACCAAATTGATGATGTTGTTCACAGAGTCCTTTCACTCAGCCCTCAAAGGAGTAACTGCAGGGTGGCATCCCAACTTTGGGTAGAGACCCCCACACATTTCCAGGGAATATGCAGAAAACTTCTGCTATGTGAAAGTTTGATGTAGCTTTCATAGTTTGAAAAACAGTGTGTCGCAGACATTTTTTCATAGAAATCCTTTCTTTGGGATTTGCTCATCTTCTGGGAAGCAGAGGCCCCAGAAGAAGAATGTAAACAATTGTTATCGGCTGGTGTGGAATGCAACAGGTGCAGCGGTGATTGGGCTTCTGTGAGTGTTTGGATTTGCTGACCACTCACAGGACAGTTTTGTCCTTGCTTTCTGCTGGACACAGAACTTTGTTAGGATTCTTTTCTATTCTATTCTTAGCTTAGCAAGCCTTTGCAACTTCTCTCCTTATTCTTTTTAGTATAGTAATAATGTATTATATATCATATATCAATAAATCCAGCCTTCTGATCATCAACCAAGATTCTTGTCCTTCTCTCACCCTGAAGACCTCATAAGGTCGCTGTAATAAAGTGTGTTTGCCAGTCACAAATTGCATCTTATCTTTCCACATCTTGCCTCCACAACAAGAGGTTTACTGTCAGCTACAAGGGTCACTTCCGTGGCGCCTAACGAGACAAGCAGTCTTTAGAGAGTTATCCCACCAATTAGCACGAGCAAGCAACAGATAAGCTCTTGTGGCAGGGGAGATGCCCTGCCTCACCAGGGCACCCTGCTGTGCCTTGCCCGGTTTTTTACAGGCAGAGCACGGCCTGGGCTCAGCTCCAGCTCTCAAGCTTCCCTGTCTGAGCATCCCTGAGGCACTCTGGCAGTCACACTCCCACCACCAGACTGTTCCTGCAAGGACCAAATCCCCTTTGCAGTGGGTGGCTCAGGTGAGCTGAAAGGCACCCTCACTGACTCCCCACACTCCCCCCACTCTCACACAGTCAGACCAGGTTTCCCAGAGCAGAGTCTCACGTGTCTCATTCCACAAAACAATTTATTTTTGGTGCAAGAACACAGAAACAGCTCAAGCTGGTGCCTCCAGGGAGGGACTTTGAACCCCTGGGCTGTTATGCCTTCACAGTCTGAGCACAGCAAAGTCTCAGCTCTTCCTCCCAGGGCTTGGCATCTGCCCTGTCTCTGAGTGGCCGCTGACCTGGCCGTGCCACAGGTCCTCGGGCTCTTTGTCCTACCAAGGATCAGCTGGTCATGGGCTCTTCCCTCGGGCTCCTGCCAGCCAGAGCTCAGCCTGGAGCTGGCAGTGCAGCTGCACCCTGAGCTACCTGCACCAGGTGTATTCCTCAGCACCTGTGCTTTGCAGCTGCCGAGGAACTGCACACAGGGCCTCCTGCTCGGCCTCTGGGACCACATGCTGGAGCTGCTGGAGCTGCCTGAGCCCAGCCCCAGGTGTGGATGCTGTGAATGCGCTGGGGGCTCACAGCCCTGGGGGCTGAGCAGGACCCGGGGCATAGGGAAGCTGGGGCACAGCCGATGCTGCTCCTCCCCTGGCCAAGATGGAGAAGAGCTGCAGCTGGAGCGTGTGCCAGAAATGGCTTTGGGAGCCCAGGAACATCATCCCTGGGCTGTGCCCCTCGCTGTTTCCCGAGAGCCCCGTGGGGATCAATCACTGCATCTCCAACAGATTGCTCTGCCTGTCTTCGCCTTTGTGCAAAGAGCGAGGCTGGTGGGGCTCTGCAGTGTAAAGCTGCCCCAAGGAACCAGACAGGCTGGAGGAACGGGCAACAGAGATCTCACCAAATCCAGCCAAGAAGGGGTAGGAAGTGAGAGTGTCACCAAACAGGTAAAAAGAAACTTATCCAATACCAATTTCATGTGAATAAGCAGACACTTCTTTATTCAGGTGATGGCAACACAGGGGTAACTCCTCTGGAAATGTGTTCCACTTAACCAACAAAACCCATCCATTTTATATACTTTTTCCTGCTGAATCATCATTACGTGCGTTCTTTTACATATTACGCATACTATGCCCACTCTTAAATTTAACCTTTACATTGATTGGTTCTAATAGTTAATAACTTCATCAATATTCTTATTCTAAAACAATCATTGGTCATGTCTCCTGAGGTCTACGGACTGGAATCCTTAATATTAAAATCAAGATGGGAAGGATAGTGGTTTCCAAGTAGTGTTACTGGTAAGCTTGACTCCGGATATTTCTATACCTTTTATTTCAAAGTTGTCTAGTCATAATCATAGCTTTTATATTATCGACTATTTGATCAAAGCATTCATAACAAGAGCAGACAGGAGCAGCAGAAGCCAGGGCAGGGGAGATCAGGAAGGCGGCAGAGAGATCTGTGGGCTGAAGGGGATCCTGAGGGAAGGGGCAGGGGAGAGGGCTTTCCCTCAGCCCATGCTTCTCTTCTGTTTCTCAAAACATGACCAAGGAATCTCATGTTGCCAGGGATGGGCCAAATATCCAGTGTGCTGCAATTTCCCCAGTTGTGGCTGCTTGGCCATGACAAGGAAGAAGGTCTAAAAAGGGAAAGGGGGAAAAGCAGCCCCCAAACTGGGCATCTTTGGAGAGGCAATTCCGGCCATTCCTTCCAGTTGGTGAGGAGGCTGTGCCTGACAGAATGACACGACAGGGGAGGGGGAAGGGGCCTGTGGACAGGAGCTCTCACAGCTGGGTCACACAGAGGGGGTGGCCCACAGGGCTGCCCAAAGGAGCCTCCAGGTGGCCCCCCCTCCCCCGAGGCGTGGTGGGCAGCTTCCGTGGGACACAGTGTCAGCACATGATGTGACAATGCGGGGATGTGACATCACCATGATGTAACAATGCCCATCGCTGGGAAACCTCTGGAGCACGAGGAGTCAGCGTGGGATTACAACACCACAAGAGCTCTTGGAAGGAGCACTGCTCAGCATCACAGCACCATGAGAGCTCTTGGAGGGAGCTGTGGGGCTCCATCTCACTGCTGGTGTCCTGCCAAAAGGCAGAGGCACTGCTGAGTGCCCTGGCAATTACGGGGAGGAGAGCAGTGGGCTGAGAGAGAGAACTTAGCTGGGGGACCTGGGGCTTGGGGGTCTGCTCCAGAGATCCTCAAGGATCTCAGCTCCTTCTCTTGCACCTGCTGTGCAGGAGGCCTATTGAGCTACTGCCCAAGTGTCTGTATCTTCCCAGCTCAGCCCCAGAACTCCACATCTGGGAGACTGAGCCACCAGTCTGATGGATCCTAACCTGCTGGAACTCCCACTTGGAGTCAAGATCTATGTGAAGCCCAAGTCCAAGTCTGTCTTCTCCAGGGGAAAGCTGGGGGAAAAGGTAAAGGAAGTAAAAGAGTGCAGAAAAGCTCGCCTCTTTCATGAGGTCCCCATCATGCACAGAGTACTTGTGGCCACCTCCTCTACAGCAGGGGCTGCAGCCCTACAGTCAGGCAGGGCTGGGCAGAAGAGTGAAGCTCCAGGTTCTCTGTGTTCTTCTCCTGGAACACAGAGAAGAAGCACTTGTCAGTCTCCTCACTGATTTCTGGCACTGTGCATGTATGGGCTGGGCCCCTGCCTGCAGTAGGCAGCTGTGTTTGTCCTGGTGCCAGGGCAGTGAGTCCCTCCAGCTGATCCTGCCATGTCGAGTCAGGCTCTGGTGCACCTTTGAGGGACACTTCCACCTTCTCCTGCTTATTTTGTTGGCATTTTTGGAAGAGCTTGGGTTTTCCTGGTTGGGGAATGCACACACTGTCCTCCTCCTCCAGCTTGCACTGCACCTTCCCACGGCAGAGACTTGCCAGGGGCCAAGGCAGAGGCAGCTGACACAGCCCTTGAGCCTGCCTAACCCGAGGAGATTGGTTTCATCCACTCTCCACTGGCTGCATTTGAAGCACTGGGCCTGACCTTTTCAGTTGTGGGTGGGTCAGCAATTCCTCCTAATGGCCTAAGGTGTCTATTTGCTGCTGGGGTTTCTCTTCTGACCCTCAGCCCATCCCATCACAGCCCCACACAGCCCTGCAGCCTTTCTGTGAGGGTCTCTGCGTCTTCAGAAGGACAGCGAAGAGTGTTGGTCTTCAAAGTACCTTGCTCTTCTCACAAGTACCACATGGCACCTCTTTGCTGCTCTCCTGCCTCCTTCATGCTCTGGCAAATGTCTCTTACAGCTATTTGGGCTATCTCCTTTATTCGATCTGGACGATCCCTACATGCACCACCTGGACATGCAATACAACTGCCTGCATGACCCCCACCTTCAGGACTACCACAAGCGCAAGGACATCCTGCGGATGCTGAAGAAACAGGGCTGTGTCACCAGTGAAAACAAGGTAGGTTTGGACATCAGGCTGATCAAGAACAGCCCACTTCAAGCAGGGCTCCCACAGCCCTTGCTGCAGCTGCTGCTGCTGCCAGAGGACAGGGCTGTGCGTTGGTGTCCCTGGGAGCAGGAGCAGCACCAACACCCTCCTGCCAAGCCCAGTCCTGCCCTTCTCAGCCTGCCCCACGCTGCCTGTTCAGCCCTGGTGGGGGGACAGCAGTGGCCCCAACACCAGGGTATGGGGAGAGGGCTTGGGGGCAGCTCCTCTCCCGCTGGGCTTGGGCTGTTTTGGGGAAGGCCGACTGCATGGCTTGACAGTTTTTGGGGGATTCTGTCCTTGTCCCTCCATAGGTGATTTGCACTGTGAAGGAGTACAACGACTACAGGCACTACCTGACCAGGACCAAACTGCAGGCAGAGAAGATCTTGGCGCAGCAAAAAGTAGGCAAAGCGTTGTGTTCAGGGGCATGGGACTGTGCAGGGCGGTGCTGCTGGGCCGGGCGCTGTGGTGGGGAAAGGACTCCAGGGCTGGGAGCTGAGCCAGCACAGGGCACTGAGCTGGGCACGGGCAGCAGGGCCATGTGCAGGCACACACCGTGCTGAGGGAAGCCCTTCTCCCCTGCCCTTGTGCCCGGCTGAAGCAGAGTGCTGGCCTGGGCCTGCAGGAATCCTCAGCATGCAGGGGCTGAGTGCTTGTCCAGGCACCATGACCCACAGCCTGGTGTCACCTTTCAGGAAGGGTTTGTGCCACTTTTGGCCACATTAAAGAATGGCTCCAAACTGCCGGGAACCACTGACACTTCCAGCAGGGCAGAGCGGCAGCTGCAGCCTCAGAAACCTTCTTGCCCACCTCCACAGAAGAGCAAAGCGACCTCCCTGAAGTCCGGAATATTCAGAAGAGAGAAAATGCCTTTGGATGAGGGCAAAACCCACTCCACAGCTGAGCTGGGTCAGGAAGATTCCAGCAGAGCCGCTGACTCCCAGCAGAAGTCAGACAACACTGCTGACAGCCTCTTTAAAGCTGTCCTTGAGCAGCTGACTGCAGCAGAAGCTCAGAAGCTCCAAGACCTGGTCATGACTGTTGTGTACAAAGTGTTTGCAAGGCTGATGGTTCCTGGGGACCAGCGTGTCAGCTTTTTAAGGAACGCTGCTCAGGGGATCAGAGGAAGTGGTTTTGGCAGCTCCGTGAGAACAGAGCCTGCAGAGACACCTCTACACCACCACCAGGAACTAGAACTGGTGGCCAAGGAACTTGCAGCGACAGTGTTGGAGATCTTGGGGGACTATGTGGAGACCAAAGCTTCTGAGCCAGGGAGGGCAGCCAGGCAGAAGGAGCAGCCTGTTGATGGAGGAGCCACCCAATCAGACACATCCAAAGAAGCTGAAACATGCAGGGAACGTATACATGCCCTCCTTGATGATCTCACCATCCAAGTTGTTAAGAATGTACACAGTCTCTTGAAATCCATGATTGGTTTTCAGTTTGGAGAAGACTCCAGCTGTGAGTACATCGAAATCCTGAAGCTTCCCAAGGGTAAGGTCTCCAACAGACAGATGCAGCCAGGATTTCCTGGATCATCCGAAGAACAGAGCCAGGAAGAAAGCACAGGAGTAAAGATGCCTGCCTTAGGACCACAGCTTCATGCAAAAGGGACTGCATATGCCAAAACCATGGAGCCTGAGAATCCTGCAATCGTGAAGGAGAGCTCGGTGAGAGAAAGGAATCCACCAATTTCAGGCAACACTTTGGACATAAGGACCATGGCAGATCAGATTGCTCACTCTGTATTAGAGCAGGTTGCTTGGCATAGGCCTGTACCAACCTGCAGACACAGTTTTCAATGACCTGTCCAAAGCTCAGCCACATCCAAAGGCGGAGAGGAGAGCTGTGCTGCTGAGCACAGCCTCCCCTTCGTGGACCCACAGTTTTCCCGACAGCCCACCCCTCCGGAGGGTCTGAAGCCCCCTGCCCAGGCCGGAGCACAGCGCAGACCAGTGCACATAAAGTTCGCCGGAGGCGAGTGACGCGTGTGGCAGGAGAGCTGAAGGGCCTCTAGTCAGCCAACTTCTCACCCTTGTTCCATCAATAAAGAGCTTACTCCTAAGGCCTTGCTTGTGCTTCCTCCAAACCAGGCCAAACTGCATCCATGCATTTTCCCTGTTCCTCCATATGTCCCTGCCCAATCTCCTCCCACAATCTGCCCAGAAACCCCCAGGACCTCCCAGACTCACCCAGGACCCTCCCAGGACCATCTACCCTCCTATATCTCCCACCCAGGACTCTGTACTACCCACATGCCTCTCATATATCTCTTCCCAGCCCCTCCAGGACTGCCTGAAACCCCTCAAGGAATCCTCAGCTCCCTGTGCCTGTCATATCCCATATCTCCCCTCCATGACACCCCAGGACCCTGTACCCCTTTGTATCCCCCCCAGTTTCTCCAACCATATCCCCACTCGGGACCCCCTAGCTTCCTGCATCCCCTCATATTCCCCCCATATCTCCCCTTATTTCCCCTACCAGACCCCTGAAGAACCCCCTCAGCCCCCTCCAGACAGTCCCAGATTTGCCTGGCCCCGCCCCAGGACTGCCCCAGGATGACTTGCACCCGATGGTGGAGAACCATTGTCCCCCATATCACCCCCCACAGAGCCCCCAGGATCCTCCCCAGATCCCCCTCAGCAGCGGAGTGCCACCCACACAGGACAAGGGTGCGGGAGGGGTGGAAGACCGTGGAGTAGCTGGTGGTGGCCAGGGGGCTTCCTTCTGCCCCAAGCCTCAACCACTCCCAAGGGCCCTATCACGATGCATCCTCACGGACAGGTTTTGTGATGGTTCGTGGATTGATCTCAGGGTGCAAAAACCGACGCAGCACAGGGGATTTGCAGTGATAATCAAAACAAATATACCTTTGTTGAATGACCACAGCAAAATGGAATAGCGAGAGATTAAGGGAGAGAAAAGATAAAGAGAAAGAGAAGAGAGAGAGAAAGAGGCGGGTATAGCTACCAAATGTGGAGACGAAGTCCTTTGGTCCGGTCCAGTCGAGGATCTGCCTGGTTTGTCGGGGAGATCTCAAAATCTCCAGCTAACTCAGAGGCTTTTATTATGATAATTCTATTCTAAATTGTGAGATGAGGGAGAAACAGATACAATAAGGAATAGATGTAATAGGTAGTCCATGTTCTCAGCAGTAAACAAGAGCCACCGTCTTCTTGGTCCAGTTGTCACAACCTGCAGGCAAGCATCTCGCTTTGGTCAGCTTGCCTCCCCCACACACCTCCCCAGGGCTGGGGTTTCAGTCTCACTCCTTGGAAGGAGTAGAGGGGCCTTTTCACATTCCCCTGTTTACAGAAATTGGCTTCTGAGCAGGGCACAAATCCTGCACGGAAGAGAAAAGCTGCACCTGTCTTCTCTAAGGCCTCTCTCTCCAGAGACACATGGCCCAAGGATGTCAGTGCCAGGTTAAGGCTCTGAGAGCGATGCAGCTTTAAGTCTCTGCTTCCACAAGAGCAGCTTTGGGCTCTGTTGTTGTGTGTTGCAATGTCCTGTTTTACCTTCTCCCTTCCCCCTCGCCCCTCGCTGAGTGTGCCCTGTCAATCAGGCTAACATACCAGCAAGGCGTCGTGTGATTGGTTCTTCAGGCCTGGGAGACATTGGCCCGTATAGGTGTCCCTAGTCCCTTGAGACCCTGCCCCTTCACCTGGTTGGTGGCTCACCTGTCCCCTCCCCTTCCCCTGCCCTGAGCTTAAAAGGTTAATGAGACCATGCGGCTTGATTCTGTTGGAGGAATTGTCCCAGTGCAGACCTCTGCACCCATGGAATAAACATCTGGATATAACCCTCCAGAAGAATCCACTCCCTTTCTTATCTTCACCATCGCCAGAAGCTCTCTCTCCTGAGGTAAACGGAGTCCTGACAAGCCTGGACTTGCGTCTTGTGCCCTGCTGCACTCTCCGCCAGCCAAGGTATCTCTGGGGTAAAACACCACAGTGCTGCCTTTGGCCCAGCAGCGAGGGTCAGAACTGGCCCAGGCACCATCTAACTGGTTATATTGGGATTCATATTCCAATAAATTCTATTGGAAATTGTGAGGTGAGGGGGAAACAGATACAGTAAGGAATAGATGTAATGGGTAGTCCATGTTCTCAGCAGTAAACAAGAGCCACCGTCTTCTTGGTCCAGTTGTCACAACCTGCAGGCAAGCATCTCGCTTTGGTCAGCTTGCCTCCCCCACACACCTCCCCAGGGCTGGGGTTTCAGTCTCACTCCTTGGAAGGAGTAGAGGGGCCTTTTCACATAAGGTTCTCAGTCCTTGATGGAGAGGCTTCTTACATCTCAGTCTGTCTGTGATAGTGGTTGTAAAACGGGTGAGGGTCTTCTGTGGAGGACTACTCAAAACTCAGGAGAAGTCCAGCCAGGCCGAGAGGTGCGACAGCTTCCAAGGCTACTGTTGCAAAAAGGGCACAGTGTCCCCTTTTTGCAGTTCTTCTCATTGGGCTCAGTGTAGCATACAGCAAACACACCTGTGAAAACAGTAGCTTAGCAGTGCTCTCAGATCTCAGAGCCTTGTTGACATGTGACTTTCTCTTAGAGAGCCAGAGATTCTAGACAGAGTGGGTTTTCTCTTCAGTGGTCCTCAAATGACAATCGTGAGGCAGATGAGGGAAAATTTGGATAGACTCTCACAGGCCCCCCTTCACAGCAGGAACTGGAACATCTCTGAGGAGAAAACGTCCTCAGATGTGCAGCCTGGGGAGGGGACCCCAAAATCAAGGGGTCCCTAAAATCAGGAAGGGACCCTGGACCCTAAGAAGCTGGGACCCCTAAAGCCCCCACCCACATGAAAGGAGAAATTGGCCTCAGCTCTGTGGTCTCCCCCCAAAAATCAGGAGGGACCCCAAAATCATCCTCCCCAGCCCCCTCCCCACCTCCAAAGATACAGAGCAAGTCGTCCACCAGCCACCCCAGCCCTCCCATATCTGACCTATTCCAAATTTCCTCCAGCCCTCCAGATCCCCTGAAGGTCTCCCAGCCCATTTAGCCCCCCTCAGAGTTCCCAGACCTCCCCTCAAACTCCCTGAAGCTCCTCCCCATCTCCAAACAAGCAGACCCAGTTGTCTCCCAGCCCCTGGAAACCACACATGCACCCCTCCCCAAATTCCTCCAGCACCTCCAACCCCCCAGCCCCCCTCTGTCCTGTAGAACCCCAAAACTTTCCCTAAACCCCCCTAGAACTCCCCTCAGGGCTCCCCCTGACCTCGAATCATTAGAGCTGCCAACCCCAGTCTCCCAGACGCCACCACCTTGCCCCCATTCTGAATTTTCCCTGGCTCCCCCAAACTCCCCATGTGCCCTGGTCTTGTAGTTGCCCCAAATCCCCCTAGGATTCACCCAGGACCCCTCGAGCCCCCTCCCCACCTCCAAACACATAGAGTCACTCATCCACCAGTGCAGCAAGGGTTGGGGGGTCTCTGGGGATGTTTTGGGGGTCTGGGGAAGGTGACACAGGAGTTTGGGGGGCTCTGATTAGCTTTAAGTTGACTCTGGGTGGAGAAGTTATTATAGATAAGTAAAATGATGAATTTGCTTTCACAATTAAGGGATGAAAATTGTATATACGTTAAAAGATGTGTAGTCATGTTATCATAATCTTGTTGTTTAGACATCCTCTGTTGTCTCCATAATCCGCTTCCCCCCGCAGTACTGTTGCTGCCAGACAGCCTTGGTTGTGAAGTCTTGTGAAGAGAGGCTGTGTACATGTCCCTTGCATGGGATGGAAAAAGCTTGCTGCTAGCAGGCGCAGCATGACAGCACCTCACCTCCAGTCCAGTTGCAAGAAAGGCTCCACCAATGGACGGCGAAAAACAGTCAACAGACAGACTTTGGGAGGGGGCAGGTCTGGCTGACGCAACCCCCAGGAACAGAAATATTTGTAGATGAGCACATGGCAGTTTGGTTCCATGGTCCCAGATATGCAATTTTTCCTTATTCAGTCTTGTGAAAAACAGAGCTGAGGATAAAGAATTTTTTGTAAAGTTTAATAAGGGATAAAATAAGAGACAAAAAATCCAGTGCTGGGGTGCTCCTGGCCAACAGCCAAAGAACACACTGGTATATACAGACGGTGTTATCTTATACAGTTACATCACTGAGATACATGCATTTTCAGGTGTTTCGTACATTATTCAAACATTCCTTTGGACTTTCTGATGTTTTGGGAACTCCTTTGTTTGATTTCTTCCAACTCTGGCTTATCTGCATGACATCCTGGATATCAGGTCAATATATTTTATTTTTTCTTGTGTCTCCATCCTGCTGTTTTACATTCTCTGATAAGGATTTAGTATGTCCCCCTTAACTTTAACATGGTATTCTCGAATTGTCCTTCGGTGCTCTGGTTTGTGTCATGGTTATCTTATCACTTTGACGGATTGGTCAGTGAAAGCCCTACATTGTTCTTCTTAGTTACACAGAAGCCTTTTCTATAGGACAATACTCCATAAGCAATACATAGATATTATATTCATTACACTACTATTTCTATGAGCAATACAGTGCATACTTAAGCTGATAGATTATATTATATTCACAAGCAGATAAAAAGAGGTACAATTGGCACTGTTTCTAAATACTTATAATCATGGACAACATGCAAAAGCTAATACATAAATGTGAAAGCCAAATATTATGTAGTCATTTTACAGTCTTTTGCCGTAATTTTGTTAAGGTTTAATAAACCTTGGAAATTTTAAAAGTGAGCATCATTTCTCATAGTTAATTTTCAAAAGCCAATTAAGTTTTTATTCTTCTTCTCTGAGAAGAAGTACATGTCAATTAGTAAAGCTTTCTAAAATACAATAATGGATTCAGTTGATTGCAATGATAATTACTTGCATGTCTTACAGAGGGCACACAATAAGGGGGACATGAATAGGCGGATCGGGAAGTCCCAAGTACCTCCCAAGTAGGCCAGCTATGAAAAATGCCAATAATGTTTTTTTTAAATTTTAAAACTTTAATAGTAATAAGATGGTTATAAAAATAATAATATAATTCGAGTAATAAAAATTTGAACAATTGGGATTAAGGCAGTATGAGACAAAAACAAAGAGTTATGGACAGTTTGGGTACCTCTTTCTGGCCAAATAAGCCTGAAAAAGGACACACATTAACAGAAGAATAACTTTTAAAAGAAATAGACTTGCATATTCAAACACCTAATACATGATGCATAAATTCCATTCAAACAAAGGATTCTGTCTGGTCAGTGTCAGCTTCTTCCTCTTAATACTAGCGGCATCTCTAGGGCTGAGCAAGGTGGGAAGAAGTCATTGAGAGAGCAATAAATTATTTTTCTCTGAAAGATTTAGGAGTCTTGTGGCTCCTGCCTTGGTGCGAGTGCTCTCTTAAAAAAAATATCTTACATAACATAGTTTCCATTTTAACATAATGTTATAAACTAAAACTAAATTTAACATACTACTTAGGAAAATTAATACAGCATAACTATCTAACTGAACAAATATAATATGCATTTTAATATTTGTGAAAAGCCAATCGTAAGATAACCATTTTTCACATCAGCCAAGGGGAGGAAAGGGAATGAGGAGAAAATGCAGCCGGGAAAGGAGCAAAGGTGGCTACTTGATCCAAGGGACTGAGAGAGACCCCGTTGGGCACACCCCTGATGGACTCTCTCCCTTTGTTCCTACCAAGGCACATTTACAGGACTCCTATGTCTCCTCTGTGGACACGACCCTCTAGCAACGCCAATGTTCCGCTCTAGGGGGCGGGGGGCGCTGGAGCTCCACTGCCTGGGGAGGGGGGACAATGAACCAGGGCAAAGCAGCCCAGGCTGCTGGGGCAGCTGGGGCAAGCTCAGAGGCACAGGGGGCCACGGGCAGCGAGGCAGGGCAGGGCCGGGAGGGATCGGCGAGGGGAGGGGAGGACAAGTTCCCGCCTCAGCCGAACCCCCTCAGGGATTGACACCGGGGGGCGGCTCCCGCCCAAAGCGCGGGCGGGGAAAAGTGCCCTCAGCGATTGGCTGGGCGGGACGGGGGCGGGCCCTGAGCAGTTCCCGCCCCAGCCCAAATCCCCTCAGGCATTGCCCGGGCGGCTCCACAAAATGGCCCCCAAAAGCCTCAACATCTCCCCGAAATTTACACAAAACTGACCAAAATGGAAATATTAGAGGTCTGAAATATTTAGGGCTATATTTTAGTTACATTTAAACAATGGAGTTTAGAATAGGCAGATTGTGCACTAAACGTGGCAAAACAAAGAAAATCCCCAAAGCCCCTTTAAGAATCCCTCAAAATTAAGTAAAATTGAGTAGAAGCCTAAGAAATATGAAAAAATATACATCAATTAAAGCCATAATTAGCATACAAGTAAAAAACGGGAACGTGTCAAATGAGGCTTGGGGTGCTCAAATGCCTCAAGAAAGCACAAAGAAGCCCCAAGCACCACATTCCCCTCATGCCTGGGCTGGTGGTCCAGCAGCTCAAGTAGAAGAGTCCTCCAGGAGCTCAGGGGAGCAGCAGCCCTCGTGCTGAGACACAGCCTGTGGAGAAAGGGGTCAGGGGCCCAAATGTGTGCTCTGGAAATCAAGAGCTGGGTTCCTAAATCCCCTTGGAAGTCTCAGTAATGGACCTGTGGTGGCTGAGGGATGTAGGTGAGAAGGGTTTGGCAGCCTTGAGCTGGACTTGTTGATGCTCTGAGCTCTGTTGTGTGTGGGAGCCTGTTCCTTTCCCCTTGCCCAAGGGCAGAGTGTTGGTGAGGGCTGGAGCTGGAGGCTGTGTGTGCCCCGAGAGCCGGTACCGTGGGGCTGCAGGTGCTCCTGCCGGCGTGGGCTTGTCTGAGCGGAGCCTTGTGCCTCTTTCAGGTGTCCCTGCTGCAGTCACAGCTGGCCCAAGAGCGACAGCAGCAGCAGAACTACACTGAGAGCTGTGCAAGGACCAGGCAGGAGCTGTCAGACCTTCACCAGGAGCTGTGCTGCTCCCTTGCAGCTGTGCAAGGAGCCCTATTGGAATAAGAATCCCAATATAACCAGTTAGATGGTGCCTGGGCCAGTTCTGACCCTCGCTGCTGGGCCAAAGGCAGCACTGTGGTGCTTTACCCCAGAGATACCTTGGCTGGCGGAGAGTGCAGCGGGGCACAAGACGCAAGTCCAGGCTTGTCAGGACTCCGTTTACCTCAGGAGAGAGAGCTTCTGGCGATGGTGAAGATAAGAAAGGGAGTGGATTCTGCTGGAGGGTTATATCCAGATGTTTATTCCATGGGTGCAGAGGTCTGCACTGGGACAATTCCTCCAACAGAATCAAGCCGCATGGTCTCATTAACCTTTTAAGCTCAGGGCAGGGGAAGGGGAGGGGACAGGTGAGCCACCAACCAGGTGAAGGGGCAGGGTCTCAAGGGACTAGGGACACCTATACGGGCCAATGTCTCCCAGGCCTGAAGGACCAATCACACGACGCCTTGCTGGTATGTTAGCCTGATTGACAGGGCACACTCAGCGAGGGGCGAGGGGGAAGGGAGAAGGTAAAACAGGACATTGCAACACACCACAACAGAGCCCAAAGCTGCTCTTGTGGAAGCAGAGACTTAAAGCTGCATCGCTCTCAGAGCCTTAACCTGGCACTGACATCCTTGGGCCATGTGTCTCTGGAGAGAGAGGCCTTAGAGAAGGCAGGTGCAGCTTTTCTCTTCCGTGCAGGATTTGTGCCCTGCTCAGAAGCCAATTTCTGTAAACAGGGGAATGTGAAAAGGCCCCTCTACTCCTTCCAAGGAGTGAGACTGAAACCCCAGCCCTGGGGAGGTGTGTGGGGGAGGCAAGCTGACCAAAGCGAGATGCTTGCCTGCAGGTTGTGACAACTGGACCAAGAAGACGGTGGCTCTTGTTTACTGCTGAGAACATGGACTACCTATTACATCTATTCCTTATTGTATCTGTTTCCCCCTCACCTCACAATTTCCAATAGAATTATCATAATAAAAGCCTCTGAGTTAGCTGGAGATTTTGAGATCTCCCTGACATAACAGGCAGATCCTCAACTGGACTGGACCAAAGGACTTCGTCTCCACATTTGGTAGCTATACCCGCCTCTTTCTCTCTCTCTTCTCTCTCTCTTTATCTTTTCTCTCCCTTACTCTCTCGCTATTCCATTTTGCTGTGGTCATTCAACAAAGGTATATTTGTTTTGATTATCACTGCAAATCCCCTGTGCCGCGTCGGTTTTTGCACCCTGAGATCAATCCACGAACCATCACAAAACCTGTCCGTGAGGATGCATCGTGATAGGGCCCTTGGGAGTGGTTGAGGCTTGGGGCAGAAGGAAGCCCCCTGGCCACCACCAGCTACGCCATGGTCTTCCACCCCTCCCGCACCCTCGTCCTGTGTGGGTGGCACTCCGCTGCTGAGGGGGATCTGGGGAGGATCCTGGGGGCTCTGTGGGAGGTGATATGGGGGACAATGGTTCTCCACCATCGGGTGCAAGTCATCCTGGGGCAGTCCTGGGGCGGGGCCAGGCAAATCTGGGACTGTCTGGAGGGGGCTGAGGGGGTTCTTCAGGGGTCTGGTAGGGGAAATAAGGGGAGATATGGGGGGAATATGAGGGGGTGCAGGAAGCTAGGGGGTCCCGAGTGGGGATATGGTTGGAGAAACTGGGGGGGATACAAAGGGGTACAGGGTCCTGGGGTGTCATGGAGGGGAGATATGGGATATGACAGGCACAGGGAGCTGAGGACTCCTTGAGGGGTTTCAGGCAGTCCTGGAGGGGCTGGGAAGAGATATATGAGAGGCATGTGGGTAGCACAGAGTCCTGGGTGGGAGATATAGGAGGGTAGATGGTCCTGGGAGGGTCCTGGGTGAGTCTGGGAGGTCCTGGGGGTTTCTGGGCAGATTGTGGGAGGAGATTGGGCAGGGACATATGGAGGAACAGGGAAAATGCATGGATGCAGTTTGGCCTGGTTTGGAGGAAGCACAAGCAAGGCCTTAGGAGTAAGCTCTTTATTGATGGAACAAGGGTGAGAAGTTGGCTGACTAGAGGCCCTTCAGCTCTCCTGCCACACGCGTCACTCGCCTCCGGCAAACTTTATGTGCACTGGTCTGCGCCGTGCTCCGGCCTGGGCAGGGGGCTTCGGACCCTCCGGAGGGGTGGGCTGTCGGGAAAACTGTGGGTCCACGAAGGGGAGGCTGTGCTCAGCAGCACAGCTCTCCTCTCCGCCTTTGGATGTGGCTGAGCTTTGGACAGGTCATTGAAAACTGTGTCTGCAGGTTGGTACAGGCCTATGCCAAGCAACCTGCTCTAATACAGAGTGAGCAATCTGATCTGCCACGGTCCTTATGTCCAAAGTGTTGCCTGAAATTGGTGGATTCCTTTCTCTCACCGAGCTCTCCTTCACGATTGCAGGATTCTCAGGCTCCATGGTTTTGGCATATGCAGTCCCTTTTGCATGAAGCTGTGGTCCTAAGGCAGGCATCTTTACTCCTGTGCTTTCTTCCTGGCTCTGTTCTTCGGATGATCCAGGAAATCCTGGCTGCATCTGTCTGTTGGAGACCTTACCCTTGGGAAGCTTCAGGATTTCGATGTACTCACAGCTGGAGTCTTCTCCAAACTGAAAACCAATCATGGATTTCAAGAGGCTGTGTACATTCTTAACAACTTGGATGGTGAGATCATCAAGGAGGGCATGTATACGTTCCCTGCATGTTTCAGCTTCTTTGGATGTGTCTGATTGGGTGGCTCCTCCATCAACAGGCTGCTCCTTCTGCCTGGCTGCCCTCCCTGGCTCAGAAGCTTTGGTCTCCACATAGTCCCCCAAGATCTCCAACACTGTCGCTGCAAGTTCCTTGGCCACCAGTTCTAGTTCCTGGTGGTGGTGTAGAGGTGTCTCTGCAGGCTCTGTTCTCACGGAGCTGCCAAAACCACTTCCTCTGATCCCCTGAGCAGCGTTCCTTAAAAAGCTGACACGCTGGTCCCCAGGAACCATCAGCCTTGCAAACACTTTGTACACAACAGTCATGACCAGGTCTTGGAGCTTCTGAGCTTCTGCTGCAGTCAGCTGCTCAAGGACAGCTTTAAAGAGGCTGTCAGCAGTGTTGTCTGACTTCTGCTGGGAGTCAGCGGCTCTGCTGGAATCTTCCTGACCCAGCTCAGCTGTGGAGTGGGTTTGGCCCTCATCCAAAGGCATTTTCTCTCTTCTGAATATCCCCGACTTCAGGGAGGTCTCTTTGCTCTTCTGTGGAGGTGGGCAAGAAGGTTTCTGAGGCTGCAGCTGCCGCTTTGCCCCGCTGGAAGTGTCAGTGGTTCCCGGCAGTTTGGAGCCATTCTTTAATGTGGCCAAAAGTGGCACAAACCCTTCCTGAAAGGTGACACCAGGCTGTGGGTCATGGTGCCTGGACAAGCACTCAGCCCCTGCATGCTGAGGATTCCCGCAGGCCCAGGCCAGCACTCTGCTTCAGCCAGGCACGAGGGCAGGGGAGAAGGGCTTCCCTCAGCACGGTGTGTGCCTGCACATGGCCCTGCTGCCCGTGCCCAGCTCAGTGCCCTGGGCTGGCTCAGCTCCCAGCCCTGGAGTCCTTTCCCCACCACAGCGCCCGGCCCAGCAGCACCGCCCTGCACAGTCCCATGCCCCTGAACACAACGCTTTGCCTACTTTTTGCTGCGCCAAGATCTTCTCTGCCTGCAGTTTGGTCCTGGTCAGGTAGTGCCTGTAGTCGTTGTACTCCTTCACAGTGCAAATCACCTATGGAGGGACGAGGGCAGAATCCCCCAAAAACTGTCAAGCCATGCAGTCAGCCTTCCCCAAAACCGCCCGAGCCCAGCGGGAGAGGAGCTGCCTCCAAGCCCTTTCCCCATACCCTGGTGTTGGGGCCACTGCTGTCCCCCCAACCAGGGCTGAACAGGCAGCGTGGGGCAGGCTGAGAAGGGCAGGACTGGGCTTGGCAGGAGGGTGTTGGTGCTGCTCCTGCTCCCAGGGACACCAACGCACAGCCCTGTCCTCTGGCAGCAGCAGCAGCTGCAGCAAGGGCTGTGGGAGCCCTGCTTGAAGAGGGCTGTTCTTGATCAGCCTGATGTCCAAACCTACCTTGTTTTCACTGGTGACACAGCCCTGTTTCTTCAGCATCCGCAGGATGTCCTTGCGCTTGTGGTAGTCCTGAAGGTGGGGGTCATGCAGGCAGTTGTATTGCATGTCCAGGTGGTGCATGTAGGGATCGTCCAGATCGAATAAAGGAGATAGCCCAAATAGCTGTAAGAGACATTTGCCAGAGCATGAAGGAGGCAGGAGAGCAGCAAAGACGTGCCATGCGGTACTTGTGAGAAGAGCAAGGTACTTTGAAGACCAACACTCTTCGCTGTCCTAAAGATGCAGAGACCCTCACAGAAAGGCTGCAGGGCTGTGTGAGGCTGTAGTGGGATGGGCTGAGGGTCAGAAGAGAAACCCCAGCAGCAAATAGACACCTTAGGCCATCAGGAAGAATTGCTGACCCACCCACAACTGAAAAGGTCAGGCCCAGTGCTTCAAATGCAGCCAGTGGGGAGTGGATGAAACCAATCTCCTCGGGTTAGGCAGGCTCAAGGGCTGTGTCAGCTGCCTCTGCCTTGGCCCCTGGCAAGTCTCTGCCGTGGGAAGGTGCAGTGCAAGCTGGAGGAGGAGGACAGTGTGTGCATTCCCCAACCAGGAAAACCCAAGCTCTTCCAAAAATGCCAACAAAATAAGCAGGAGAAGGTGGAAGTGTCCCTCAAAGGTGCACCAGAGCCTGACTCGACATGGCAGGATCAGCTGGAGGGACTCACTGCCCTGGCACCAGGACAAACACAGCTGCCTACTGCACGCAGGGGCCCAGCCCATACATGCACAGTGCCAGAAATCAGTGAGGAGACTGACAAGTGCTTCTTCTCTGTGTTCCAGGAGCAGAACACAGAGAACCTGGAGCTTCACTCTTCTGCCCAGCCCTGCCTGACTGTAGGGCTGCAGCCCCTGCTGTAGAGGAGGTGGCCACAAGTACTCTGTGCATGATGGGGACCCCATGAAAGAGGCGAGCTTTTCTGCACTCTTTTACTTCCTTTACCTTTTCCCCCAGCTTTCCCCTGGAGAAGACAGACTTGGACTTGGGCTTCACATAGATCTTGACTCCAAGTGGGAGTTCCAGCAGGTTGGGATCCATCAGACTGGTGGCTCAGTCTCCCAGGTGTGGAGTTCTGGGGCTGAGCTGGGAAGATACAGACACTTGGGCAGTAGCTCAATAGGCCTCCTGCACAGCAGGTGCAAGAGAAGGAGCTGAGATCCTTGAGGATCCCTGGAGCAGACCCCCAAGCCCCAGGTCCCCCAGCTAAGTTCTCTCTCTCAGCCCACTGCTCTCCTCCCCGTAATTGCCAGGGCACTCAGCAGTGCCTCTGCCTTTTGGCAGGACACCAGCAGTGAGATGGAGCCCCACAGCTCCCTCCAAGAGCTCTCATGGTGCTGTGATGCTGAGCAGTGCTCCTTCCAAGAGCTCTCGTGGTGTTGTAATCCCACGCTGACTCCTCGTGCTCCAGAGGTTTCCCAGCGATGGGCATTGTTACATCATGGTGATGTCACATCCCCGCATTGTCACATCATGTGCTGACACTGTGTCCCACGGAAGCTGCCCACCACGCCTCGGGGGAGGGGGGGCCACCTGGAGGCTCCTTTGGGCAGCCCTGTGGGCCACCCCCTCTGTGTGACCCAGCTGTGAGAGCTCCTGTCCACAGGCCCCTTCCCCCTCCCCTGTCGTGTCATTCTGTCAGGCACAGCCTCCTCACCAACTGGAAGGAATGGCCGGAATTGCCTCTCCAAAGATGCCCAGTTTGGGGGCTGCTTTTCCCCCTTTCCCTTTTTAGACCTTCTTCCTTGTCATGGCCAAGCAGCCACAATTGGGGAAATTGCAGCACACTGGATATTTGGCCCATCCCTGGCAACATGAGATTCCTTGGTCATGTTTTGAGAAACAGAAGAGAAGCATGGGCTGAGGGAAAGCCTCTCCCCTGCCCCTTCCCTCAGGATCCCCTTCAGCCCACAGATCTCTCTGCCGCCTTCCTGATCTCCCCTGCCCTGGCTTCTGCTGCTCCTGTCTGCTCTTGTTATGAATGTTTTGATCAAATAGTCAATAATATAAAAGCTATGATTATGAGTAGACAACTGTGAAATAAAAGGTATAGAAATATCCGGAGTCAAGCTTACCAGTAACACTACTTGGAAACCACTATCCTTCCCATCTTGATTTTAATATTAAGGATTCCAGTCCGTAGACCTCAGGAGACATGACCAATGATTGTTTTAGAATAAGAATATTGATGAAGTTATTAACTATTAGAACCAATCAATGTAAAGGTTAAATTTAAGAGTGGGCATAGTATGCGTAATATGTAAAAGAACGCATGTAATGATGATTCAGCAGGAAAAAGTATATAAAATTGATGGTGTCGAACGAGGGAGACCAGGACACCAGATGGTCATCAACAGGTCCCATTCATTGAAGGGAGCATCAAACACTTATACAGCAAGTAATAAGTTTATGAATATTCTGTAAGCCAAGCGATCTATTGGTTAAACTATACCATCAACTCTTCCTCATTCCTTTGGGCCTATGTTCTCTACTTCTCACGTCTCTCTGTCCACTCGTTATCATACTCAGCTAGACCCAAGGACACGCTATCTTGCAGGTGCAGAACCTGGAATTAGCCACGGCCTTGTACTTTTCCATTCTCTACTCAGCTAAATTCCCAACAGACACCCTGCCTGCAAAAAGGCCTCTGCCCTAGCTAGGACATCTTTACCAAATTGATTCGGCTGTGTCCCCTCTCCTCAAGCCACTCTTTGACAAAACTCTCCACACTTCCCCCGTTTTGTTCTTGAGCAAGGAGGCTAGTCTGCCAGGTTCTTTTTATCATTTGGCTGACAATATTTTGAATACAATTAAAGATGCAAGGCAAAATTATTGAAGATGGAGGGAGAGACCCAACTTCCTTGTTCAGTATCTGACTCTGTTTATTCACTCCATCAATCACTTTTTATAACCGTGTTAATTAAGTTCATGCATATTGCAAACCCAAGCTCACAATAGGTCAGAGATAACAAACCAACCCCTCGTTATGTTTCCAATACCAAGATTTGGGTTCTCAAAATTATTTTTGCTTTCCCAAAACAGCCAAAGATAGAATATCTACTTGTTATGAGAAAGCTGCCTGAGAACTCTGGTATGCAAGGTTCTCAAGGTCTTCATGTTTGTCACTTTTACTTGTAATTAAAAACAACCTGAGAACTTCTGCTGTTTACAGAAACCGGCTGTGAGAATTTTACTCCTCACAGCTGCCTTCTAAGCCATTTCTGAAAAAATCCCCAACACAAAATAAGCAAAAGCATCAAAATCATACCCAGTATCCCTATAGCATATGTCACAAGGTTTCTCAGCCACGGTCCAAGTCCTAAGCTTTTAAGCCATTCGTCGATTCCTAAGCCCTCTTCTTCTTTAAGATTGTGAAGTCCCTGCTGTAATTCTTTTATCTTCGCATGAATAGATACAGAGTGATCGGACAAATTCATGCAGCACATTCCTTCAAACTCTTCACATCCATGACCTTGTGCTAAAAGCAAAAAATGTATAGCGGCTCTATTTTGCAAAACAGCATGATTAACACTTTGCACATCTGCGGTTAGCATATCTAAAATTTGTGACGTCTTGTTTAACTCATCCTTGGCCCAGCATCCCAATTGCTTTGCTAAGTTCATAGCTTTATTTGCAGCTCCTCCTGGCAAGATAGTTGAAACTATCACTTGTTTTAACTCACTCCAAAACTGTGGGTCTCCTATCTGGCTGCAGTCTAAGTCATGCAGGCTGCGTCTCTTCCTGCTTGAATTTTGACTCAATTGCATTAATAAAGACACATTGGGGTGAAACAATGACAATTTTCCCAAATAGCAAGGTCCACCCTGTGGCCTGGCTGGTATACCATTCCAAGCTCTGTCTCCACAAATTAAAAATATCCCTGTGGGTAATTTCATCGGTGCCATGTTGTTAGTGCCGTTACATCAGCTGTAAAGCTGCTGAGACACTGTACCCAAATTCAGGGATGAATCTAGGGTAGCCCATGTTCCTCTATGCTGATTTAAATTCTGGGGATCTAAGGGATCGAAACTGAACCATCCGCCATTTGAGGTGTTAGTCATACTGGCATTTGCACTTCCAAAAAGATCCAACTCCTCTGGAGGAGAGTACAAAGTAGTATTAAGTGATAAGATTATTAAGCATTGGCAGTAACTGTCACTTTGACTTGTAGTGTACCCTTGTTGCGTGGGTAACCTAATATTTGTCATATTGTGCATGCATAGAGTTTGGTTACCAATCAGACTGCAAAATTCCCGAGGAGACCACACTGGGAGTCCCACCAAGCATGTTCAAAATGGGTTAGTAACCCCTCCAAGGCTAAGACAAAGCGATGATTGGTTAATTTGATTAGCAAGCATTATCCATATGTTATCTCTTGGTTGATTAAAGCGCATTACTCCTACTGCCCCATCCGTCACAGCACTAAGCAGTATAACAAAAATAAGCCTCATTTTTCTGTTTTCTTTCTTGCTTTCCTTTTCTTATCTGTCTTTAACCTCATCGATCCTAACTCTTGCAATCTAAATCTCTGTAGACTCTCAATGCAGGAATCCAATGCCTCATCGGGATCTCCTTTAATGGGTCCTACTACAGAATGCTGTGTTAGAGGCACCAGTTGTCTACACCTAGCAGAGGCTATGTATGACGTACTTTGAGCTTTGACTCTTTTCACAATACACTGTGCCTCCCACTGGTAGTAGGCCAAGATTTTCTGCTCAGGAGACTCCTAAAGATTTAAAGCCAGAGCCATATCTAGCCCCGTCTGTCTCCTTAATTCCCTTTGCCAGTCTTCCCCCCAGGTGTAGTCATGCTTGCAGGTGTTACACCATAAACCCCAGATCCCGAACTGTTCTAACCAAAAGGTTTTACCACAGTCCCCACAATATAGAGCTACCCACATTTTGAAGATATCTATTATGGGCTTCTCTTGCCAATGTATGCTTATCAACAGGACAAGAGTTATCAATGGGTAAGGTAACCAATTTATCTGCATGCTCATTCCCTTCTCCTAGGCCCTCAGACCACTTATGACTCCTGATACGGATTACAGAGTACACTGCACTTCTATCCCGGAGAGCTTTCCTTAATTGAACCAGTAACTCATACAGCCGTTTGTTATTCAGTTCCTTAATTGCTGCCCCTTCTATACGTCTGGCTACTCCAGCGACATACATGGAGTCTGTGACCACATTCAAAGGCTCATGCAGGTTGGACATTGCCCATACTACTGCTAACAATTCTAAGGTTTGTAGGCTGTCTGCAGGGTCTGCTGTAAGAAGTTGATGCTTCCATTGTCCTTTTTCTTGCCAAGTGACATCAGCATGTCTCGATTTCTTCCCTGTGTCTGTGAAGGCTGTGGTGGCTCCTTCTATGGGGCGCTCTCTTCTCAGCGGCCGAGTGATCCAGTCCCATTCTGTCATCCATTGCAGGACCCTGGGCACTAACTTACTTGTCTCAACTTTTGCAGATGATGTCAATAATGCTTCCTGTAAGTCCATTGAATTAACCAGGTACCAGTCCAGCGTTTCTTTTTCCATGGGTAGCCTAATGGTGGCAGGTTCTCGACCGTCCACTTCAGTAATTCTGAGACGGCCTTTTTTTGATCAACGCAGCCAATTGTTCAATTTTTGAGAATATTGTTCTTTTATGTTGTAGCGGTGGTGACAGCCATTCCAATACCCGTATCTCCCTCGTTTTCTTTTCGCATTGGGAGAGAGCGCCAAGCAAGTGGCAAGGGCTATTCCAAACGGTGAGGTCAATAGGGCAATCTAGTTGTCGATGAGACACATATCCTTGTTGCACACAGTTACTGATTTGCTGCAAGGCAAGATGGTGCTCCTTTGTGAGGCACACGGGGGTAGAGGGATCAGTGCCCTTTAACAAAGGTCATAGGGTTTCTAACAAATGATTTGGTATTCCCACAATGGGTTTTAACCACTGTAAGTCTCCTAGCAACTTCTGAGCATCATGCAAAGTCTTAATGTCCAAGTGCAGTTCTAATTTTTGGGGTACCACTGTTTGGTCCATTAAAGTCCATCCCAAATACTTCCATGGTTTCATGGTCTGAATTTTCTCTTTGGCAACAACAAGTGAATATGCTGCAAGAGTGTCTCTGATCCTGTCAACCTGCAAAGGGGAAAATGGTTGTTGCTGTGCAAACAAGATATCATCCATGTAATGATATATTATGGTAGCTGGCCACTGCTGACACAATGGCTGTAATGCAGCATCAACATAAAGCTGGCACAACATAGGGGAGTTGCACATCCCCTGCGGTAATGACGTCCACTCAAATCTTTTGTCTGGTTCTTCACGATTTATTGCTGGTAGGGTAAAGGCGAACCTCTTCATGTCATCAGGATGCAGCCCAATAGTGAAAAAACAATCCTTAAAGTCGATGATTAGAAGTGGCCAATCTTGTGGGATCATGGCTGGATTCGGAAGACCAGGCTGCAAGGCCCTCATTGGTTCCATCTCGTCATTCACAGCTCGTAGATCGTGTACCAGGTGGTATTTTCCTGATTTCTTCTTAATCACAAAAATGGGCGTGTTCCACGGACTCGTTGAGTGTCGTAAATGTCCTTGCGTGTATTGTTCCTTCACCAATTCATGGGCATGTATAAGACTCTCCCCTTTCAAGGGCCATTGCTTAACCATCACCGGTGTATCTGTTTTCCAGGTGAGTGGAATGGGGAAAGTCCAAGCAATGGCAATTACCCCAAAGGGTGGTGATTGGTCAATACCACCCCCAGCTGTGTTAAAACATCCCTGCCAATCAGGCAAGAGACTGTAGGGGGCAACTGCACGACTGAAAACACAACGGACACTTGTTGCCCATCAATGCGCACCGACAGAGGTGGTGTTCTGCTTGCCAAGGTAAGTCCTCCTACTCCAGTGAGCATGTTTGTTGATGGGAGCAGGGGTCAATGTTGTGGCCATGCCTCTGGAGATATAATGCTGGTGTCTGCTCCTGTATCCAATAATCCATAGTGGGTTATGCTCTATGTCCATGGGTGATCTCAACTTTTTGTCTTGGTCTCTCCTGTAAGTCCACAGGCAAAAGTGTAATACCGGTAGAGCCAAAACCCTTCTCATCACATCTTTGTCCAATAAACGATGGTATACCCGATGTCATCTGTGGTAGTGGTACCAATTGTGCAATGCATTGTCCTTTTGTTATTTTAACCGGGGAATAAGGGGTGTAAGCCATGATTTGTATTTCCCCTGTATAGTCTGCGTCTATGACCCCAGGCAATACAAATAGTCCCAGCATGGATGTCGAGGAGCGTTCTAGGAATAATGCTCCACATTTTTGTCCTTGTAGCGTGAGAGGACCATTTACTCCAGTTGGTATCTTTTCAGGCTGGCTTGTCATTAATGTGACATCTACTGCTGCTGCTATGTCCAAGCCGAGGCTCCCTGCTGTTGCTGGTTGCAGACAGAAGGTGGCGCTGATGTCACGGCGGCAACTTGTGTCTGGCCGCGGCCAGTGATCGCACTCCTCCGTGTGTTTCCCGATCGGCGCCGGCAAGCCGTGGTGTTGGGGGAGCTAGATTGGCAGCTTTGGCACCACACGCCAGTCGCTCTGCATTCTCGGCGCATGTGTCCCCCATTGCCGCATCGGTAGCACTTGAGATGTGATCTCGAGCCTCCCTGCGTGACTGCCATTGAGCCATTTCGGAGGAGGAGCAAGAGCAGCTAACACCTGATTTTGAGTGGATTCTGCTTGCTTTTGCAGCCCTAACCCTAATTCCTTTAAGGCATTTACTAAAAATGTCTGTGAGGCTGCTGGCTGTAATGCCATTCGCTCTAGCACTTCCTCAATGGTCCGATTTGCTCCCAGAGTGGCTAGTACACTTTGCGTGGCCGGATTGCTATTTTGTAAGGCGCACTGCTTCAATAGCACCCCCTTCGTATATTCTGCGACTCCCGCCCGGTCTATGGCCACAGCTGCTTTGTCAATAAAACTCTCAAACGATTCCTCTCTACCTTGTTTTATGCCCATGTACGCTGGCAGCCCTCCTGGCTCTTTAACCCTCTCTATGGCAGCACGTATCAACTGCATGGCTTCTCTAAGCTTATCTGCTCCTGCTATCATCTGTGCCTCCATGCACAAATATGCCCCTAAGCCCATGAGCTCATCTATCGTCACTCCATGCAGCGGGTCCCCCTGAGCTCGCTGTGTCGCAACCAGCTCATTAACCAAGGCTTGACAATGCGCATTAAACAACAATTTTTGATGCTGAGTAAATATTACCTGTACTATTCCCTTCAAATCATTTGAGCACAAAACCTGAGTGTTAAAGAGATAATCCAGCATCTGCCTAACAGGTTCGCTTTTTACACTGAACTGACTGACTGTGGACCGCAACTGAGATAACAACTTCCAGTCTAAAGGGGTATACTCCGCCATATCCTGTGTGTGGTTCCCCTGAGCATCATACTGTGGCGTGTATGTAACCGGACAGGCAAGAGCAGAAGCGGCCTCCATAGCCTCACCATCTCCCGTTTGCATTCCCTCTTTTGCCAGAGTAGCCCAAGCCTCCCTCCTCTGTTTAGCCATCTCCTCCCATAGGTCACTGAGTGCCCCTGGGATAGGATCTGACCCTCTGAGAGTTCTGCGCTGTTGGCGCTTCTGCACAGGTCATTTGGGTGGGGAGGGCAGCAGGCTCGGCTCGCCCTCTCTGCGGGGAGGCGGCGGGCTTAGCTCGCTCTCTCTGCCGTCCTCCAACTCGTCCTCCTCCTCTGACAGAGGAGGTGCAGACAGCCCCCCGTGCCTGTAACAGGATCCTCCATACCACACTTTGTGAACCCTTTGGTATTAACACCTTGTTTAGCGAAGGCGCAAGAGGTTCGTCCTCACGACCATACCCTATATTCCTCTTATGAGCTTCTGTTGCCCTTTCTGCTGCCTTGCGCTCAGAGACATGCTGAAGCAGTGTATTGTGCACCACCCGCCATGGCTTGCCCAATTTCTTTGCTGTCTTATCATCTTCTAACACTGCTTCCCACAGTATATCCCCAAATTTTCTCCATTACGCAAGCTCATGGACCATATGTGGGTTAAGGAAAACCCCCTTAGCGTAGCCGTAGGCTAACAACCCTGGTAGCTCCTTTTTTATATCTATCCCCTTTACTCCTTGCCTTTCTAAATACGCGCCGAAAAGATCATATGCTGCTTGCCTATCCATACCTATTCGAATATGTCAGCGCTGTTGCAGATTTCCAGGCTCCGGCAGCACGTATGGCTCGAGTCACCAATGTGAACCTCGAGGATGCTTCAAAATTCCAGCACCGTCCCGGCTGCGATCAGGACCCAACTCAGACTTCCCTCGACTGTGGCGTGTTCTCCCCCGTTTTCTTTTTCAGCGAGACGCGGGGGCAAACATTCGGGATCACCATTTGTCGAACGAGGGAGACCAGGACACCAGATGGTCATCAACAGGTCCCATTCATTGAAGAGAGCATCAAACACTTATACAGCAAGTAATAAGCTTATGAATATTCTGTAAGCCAAGCGATCTATTGGTTAAACTATACCATCAACTCTTCCTCATTCCTTGGGGCCTATGTTCTCTACTTCTCATGTCTCTCTGTTCACTCATTATTATACTCAGCTAGACCCAAGGACACGCTATCTTGCAGGTGCAGGACCTGGAATTAGCAACAGCCTTGTACTTTTCCATTCTCTAGTCAGCTAAATTCCCAACAGACACCCTGCCTGCAAAAAGGCCTCTGCCCTAGCTAGGACATCTTTACCAAATTGATTCGGCTGTGTCCCCTCTCCTCAAGCCACTCTTTGACAAAACTCTCCACAGGATGGGTTTTGTTGGTTAAGTGGAACACATCTCCAGAGGAGTGACCCCTATGTTGCCAGCACCTGAATAAAGAAGTGTCTGCTTTTTCACATGAAATTGGTATTGGTTAAGTTTCTTTTTACCTGTTTGGTGACACTCTCACTTCCTACCCCTTCTTGGCTGGATTTGGTGAGATCTCTGGTGCCCGTTCCTCCAGCCTGTCTGGTTCCTTGGGGCAGCTTTTACACTGCAGAGCCCCACCAGCCTCGCTCTTTTTACACAAAGGCGAAGACAGGCAGAGCAATCTGTTGGAGATGCAGTGATTGATCCCCACGAGGCTCTCGGGAAACAGCGAGGGGCACAGCCCAGGGATGATGTTCCAGGGCTCCCAAAGCAGTTTCTGGCACACGCTCCAGCTGCAGCTCTTCTCCATCTTGGCCAGGGGAGGAGCAGCATCGGCTGTGCCCCAGCTTCCCTATGCCGCGGGTCCTGCTCAGCCCCCAGGGCTGTGAGCCCCCAGCGCGTTCACAGAATCCACACCTGGGGCTGGGCTCAGGCAGCTCCAGCAGCTCCAGCGTGTGGTCCCAGAGGCTGAGCAGGAGGCCCTGTGTGCAGTTCCTCGGCAGCTGCAAAGCACAGGTGCTGAGGAATACACCTGGTGCAGGTAGCTCAGGGTGCAGCTGCACTGCCAGCTCCAGGCTGAGCTCTGGCTGGCAGGAGCCCGAGGGAAGAGCCCATGACCGGCTGATCCTTGGCAGGACAAAGAGCCCGAGGTCCTGTGGCACGGCCAGGTCAGCGGCCACTCAGAGACAGGGCAGATGCCAAGCCCTGGGAGGAAGAGCTGAGACTTTGCTGTGCTCAGACTGTGAAGGCGTAACAGCCCAGGGGTTCAAAGTCCCTCCCTGGAGGCACCGGCTTGAGCTGTTTCTGTGTTCTTGCACCAAAAATAAATTGTTTCGTGGAATTAAACACGTGAGACTCTGCTCTGGGAAACCTGGTCTGACTGTGTGAGAGTGGGGGGAGTGTGGGGAGTCAGTGAGGGTGCCTTTCAGCTCACCTGAGCCACCCACTGCAAAGGGGATTTGGTCCTTGCAGGAACAGTCTGGTGGTGGGAGCGTGACTGCCAGAGTGCCTCAGGGATGCTCAGACAGGGAAGCTTGAGAGCTGGAGCAGAGCCCAGGCTGTGCTCTGCCTGTAAGAAACCGGGCAAGGCACAGCAGGGTGCCCTGGTGTGGCAGGGCATCTCCCCTGCCACAAGAGCTTATCTGTTGCTTGCTCGTGCTAATTGGTGGGATAACTCTCTAAAGACTGCTTGTCTCGTTAGGCGCCACGGAAGTGACCCTTGTAGCTGACAGTAAACCTCTTGTTGTGGAGGCAAGATGTGGAAAGATAAGATGCAATTTGTGACTGGCAAACACACTGTTATTACAGCGACCTTATGAGGTCTTCAGGGTGAGAGAAGGACGAGAATCTTGGTTGATGATCAGAAGGCTGGATTTATTGATATATGATATATAATACATTATTACTATACTAAAAAGAATAAGGAGAGAAGTTGCAAAGGCTTGCTAAGCTAAGAATAGAATAGAAAAGAATCCTAACAAAGTTCTGTGTCCAGCAGAAAGCAAGGACAAAACTGTCTTGTGAGTGGTCAGCAAATCCAAACACTCACAGAAGCCCAATCACCGCTGCACCTGTTGCATTCCACACCAGCCGATAACAATTGTTTACATTCTTCTTCTGGGGCCTCTGCTTCCCAGAAGATGAGCAAATCCCAAAGAAAGGATTTCTATGAAAAAATGTCTGCGACACACTGTTTTTCAAACTATGAAAGCTACATCAAACTTTCACATAGCAGAAGTTTTCTGCATATTCCCTGGAAATGTGTGGGGGTCTCTACCCAAAGTTGGGATGCCACCCTGCAGTTACTCCTTTGAGGGCTGAGTGAAAGGACTCTGTGAACAACATCATCAATTTGGTGGTAAATTACACTGAGTCATAATCTATACTATTTCTTTGCTAGTATAACATAGGTACCTGTCTGGTTTGAAAACACAGGTGTCTGTCAAGAAAGGCAGGAGCCTTCCTAAAACGGAAAATGCAAAGCCCCTCCCTCCAAATTATTATAATTTTGAAATTAAGGGGCTCTCAGGAAAGATATGGGAGTAGGAATAACAGTTCTTTTTAAGGGGAAAAAATTAAAAGAAATCATAACAATAAAAACACAGTAATACAAAACAGCACTGATAGAGTCAGAATATGACCTGACACCCTGTGGGTCAGGGTGTTGGCAGCAGTCTGATTAAATGGTGGCTGCAGTCCTCCTGCAGCACCAGCTGTGGTTCTGTTGGAGCTGTGATCCTGTGGAAGGGTGAACTTTCCCTCTGAAGTTCTAGTGGTGTTGTAGATGGGCTTGGTCTTCCTCTGGAAATGCAGTGGAGAAGAAAGCTGCTCCTCTGGGAATCCAGTGGAAAAAGGCTGCTCTGGTGCTCCCAATTTCAGATTATATCTAGAGAGGAATGCTTGGCTCCTCCTCTCAGACAAGCTTCTCACACAGGGATGATGTAATTTTATCAGTCATGCAGTGACACTCACTGGCCCATGAACAGAAGATATTTTCTGAAGGGAGGATAGTTGTGGAAGAGATAAAGAAAACTGCCCCACATGGATACAACAGGTAGCCTAATTAACAGTAGACAACTGCCCCGCGTCTATCAGATGGCAATAGAACAAACACCTGCCAGTTCTTTTGCATTTCAATGGCCCTATGGGAAATTCATTCCTCACGGGCTGGTGTCAGCTGCCCTCTCCTCACCACATCCCATTTTTCAAGTAACAAATTAGAGAATGAGAGAAAATTCACCAACCCGCAAAAACACTCAACATTTTCCACCCTGACTTTTTTCCCATACCAATATGTTACTTTAAACTCTGACTTTTTAACTATATACATCTGTGTTTTATCCCAGTTATATAGATACATAGATACGTTCATGCTGATATGGGTACAGGCACAGTGTCTTGCGCAATTCACCCCAAAAACAAGGTCCCCTGGAGATATCCATTGTGTTTATCCATCTTTCTGCATCACCCACTAAGTCCAATCCAGTCCCTGAGCAAAGACAACCCCACACGTGCATTTGTCTTTGCTCGAGGCAGAATTAATCCCAACAGTCTTTCCTAGCACCCCTCTCATGTGCACCACCAGAACTTTGTCTCCACCTGCTGTGCATTGGGCAGGGCCAGCTTGGTTGGTGGAACCTCTGCTATTAACTAACCATGTAGCCTTTGCTGAATGCAGCCCCCACTGCTTGAGGGTCCCATCCCCCCCATTGCCTTCAATGTGTTTTTGAAGAGTTCATTGCACTGCTGACCGTTCCTGGCCGCTGGTGCAGGGTCGGGAATGTGATACACCCACTGAATGCCAGGCTCTCCAGCCCAGGTGTTGATAAGGCTGTCCTTGAGATGAGTCCCTTTGTTGGACTCAGTTCTCTCACAGGTGCCATGCCTCCAAAGGAGCTGCTTTTCAAGGCCCAGCATGGTGTTCTGGGCAGTGCCATGAGGCACAGGGTAGGTCTCCAACCATCCAGTGCTGGCTTCTGCCATTGAGAGCATGTAGCAATTGCCTTGGCGGGTTTGAGGCAGCCTGATGTAGTCAATCTGCCAGGCCTGGCCATACTTCTGTTGGAACCATGGCCCCCATACCACAGGGGCTTCACCCGCTCAGCTTGCTTGATGGCAGCTCCCGTCTCATAGTCATGGATAACCTGGGAGATGCTGCCCATGGTTACATCCAGCCCTGGCTCTCGTGCCCACCTGGAGTTGGCATCTCTGCCCTGATGGCGTGAGGCACCATGGGCCCATCGAGCTGTGAACAACTGTCCCTTGTGTTGCCAATCCAAACCTATCTGTAACACCTTGATTTTTGCAGCCTGATCCACCTCTTCATTCTTTCCATGCTCCTCATTAGCTCAACTCTTGGGCATGTGGGCATCCACATGACAGACTTTCAAAGGTAGCTTCTCTACCCGAGTGGCATTGTCTTGCCCTTTGTCTGCAGGCCAGATTGCTTTTCCCCTATGCTGCCAATTGTCCTTTTTCCACCAGGAAAGGCCTCCACAGAGCATTGTCTGGCATCCAGGAGTCAGTGGAGAGAGACAGTTCTGGCCTCTTATCTCCCTCAGCAAAGTCCACGGCCAAATAGAAGGCTTTGAGTTCAGCAAGTTGGCTCGATCCACCCACTCCTTCAATACCTTCTGCAACCTGTCCTGTGGGGCTCCATTCAGCCGCTTTGCACTTTCAGTTCGTCCTTATAATGTGACAGGAACTGTCAGTGAAAAGAGCACAGCATGTTTGTCCTTGTGGCAGTTGGTTCTAAGGTGGAGCTTCCTCAGCACAGGACACCTGTTCCTGCCCCTCTTCTTCCAGTACATCAAAGTTGTCACATTCACGCCAACTCATAATTATCTCCAAGACCCCAGAGCAGTGTGCGTATCCAATACTGGAGTACTGTGTGATGAGGGCAATCCATTTGCGCCTGTGCCATGTATTGCTGTATCTGGACAGCCCACAGGAGTCCCTGTGAAAGGCGGCCATCAGGTTCATCGGTGAACAAAGAGCCTGGGATTACCCTGCCCCACCCTGCCCCACCCTGCTCCACCTTGCCATGGCCCACCCAAGTCTGGCCTGCCACACCCAGCTCCACCCAACCCTGGCCTGCCACACCAAACCCCACTTCTCCCTTCCCTACCCCGCCTTGTCCCACTCCATCCCAGACCCACTCCGCCCCATCCCAGGCTGGCCCTACTACGGCCCACTCTGCATCCCCCAGCGTGCCCTGCCCTGCCCTGCCCTGCCCTGCCCTGCCAAACCGTCTCCCACCCTGCCCCGCCCTGCTCCACCCAACCCTGTTCCTCCTCACCCCGCCGCAGCTCGGCCCCGGCTGCTGCCCCGGCACCGCCATCCGGGCCCGGCGCCGTGGAGCCCCGCCTGCCCTCGGCGCTGCTGCCGCCCTCTCGCAGCCGTGCCCTTGGGCGGCAGCAAGCGGCAAGGGCCCGGCCCGACCCTGCCGGGGCCAGGAGGCCGCGTGGCCACAGGGCTGGCAGTGCCGCTGGGCTGGCAGGGAGCTGTGCCGCTGGCGCCCTGACAGCCTCTGTCTTCTCAGGGATGGCCGGGCAGCACCTCAGAGGCCACAAGCGAGAGCTCCGCCACATCTGTCAGAGTGAGGCCAGAGGGCTGCCAGCCCCGGCTGCCGGGGGCAGCTGCAATCCCTGCCCTGCTGCCCAGGGCTCTGCTCCCTGTGCACAGCAGGGCTGCCTTGGCCAGAGCACGCACTCCCATTTCAGGCCCATGAGGGGCAACAGTGTCCGGCAGCTTCGGGCTGATCCCCTTGCTCCCTGCTCCCTCCTGGCCATGGCCAGAGCCGGCTGGCATGGCCCTGCCTCGGGGGTCTGCTCGGCTCCCCAGAGATCCGGGATCTGACCGTGCCTCTGTTCCTCTCTCTCGCAGCCCTTGAAGACAAGGTAGAGGACATCAGCCCTGCCACCAGCAGCCTGGCTCTCGAAACAGCCTTTGTCCTCCGTGCTGTGGAGAGAGCTCCGGGCTCCATCTTGCAGAAGCTGCAACATCAGTTTCGCAGGGCCCGCAAGAAACGGCCTTGTCTCTGGGGCCACAGCTGGCTGTGCTGCTGGCGCTCTGAGGAGAGCTGATTTGAGAGGCTCTCTGTCTGCTGGGGCCTTCTTAGCCGGGGGGGGATTTTTCTTTTCTTTAAGATTGTTTTATTTCTTCTTTGTAGTTGTTCTTTAGTGTGCGGGGGCGTGAACGGCCCTGGAATCCGGCTGTCTGGTGAGGGGTGAAGGCCAGGGCCCCTGTGCATCCAAAGCCAGCCCCCCTCGGCGTCTTGGCCTTGGGCTGAGCTGGGTGATAGCTCGGAGCAGCGCGGTGAGAGACGAATTAGGAGGCGACCACTTGCTGGGGGTAAACTGTCGGTTTATTACAGAAGAACCAACAAGGAGGGGAAACACCCAGCAAAATGGCCCCGAACAGGGGGCAGGAGAGGGTTTTAAGGGAAAAGGGGGGAAGAAGGCAGGGAAACCCGGCTATCCAATAGAAATACATATTTGGAGATACGAAACATAACTGATATACTGAAGTAACCAACTGTTATAGGAAGGGCTCCGGGGCTACAGCCAACCATAGCTCCCAGAGAAAAGAAAATTCTTGAAACCTGGGAGGAGAAAAGGGGTGATTGACTGACCCCAAGGAGGAAACAACTTTCACTTTATAAGAGAAACCAAGGGAGGAGCAGTTTCATTTCCATAGCAACCTAACTGGCAGGGTAGCAGCAGGAAGTAATACAGAAAATGGGGGGAGCAAACTAACGAACTTAAGAACACACCACAGCACTTTAGGATATAAATATAGAATGTGTTCCAGTACCGAGACTCCCAGGAGCTCTCTTTGGTACCCAGCATCCGCAGGGCATGGGGGAAGAGGGGAAAACGGGTCCTTGTGCCATGCAAGCTGCCCAGGTGTGCAGTGGCGAGGGGAAAATGGCCAGAAGCCCCTTGGCCTTTGCCGGTTCTGCTGAAGCCTTTGTGCTGGACACAGATCTGCTGGCCAGGGGCCGGAGCTGCAGGGATCGCTGCCGGCCTGGTGCCTGGAGATGGCCACAAGCCCTCCTGCCCAGCCAGCAAGGGCCATCTGTGTCCTCCTGCCCGTGTGTTGCTGGCTGCATTGCTGAGGCCTCTGAGGTGCCTCTCGATGCGGCTCCTCTGGAGTTCCCTCGGGGCTGCACCGCTGCCGGGCACCTTGGCCGGGCTGGGGGAGACCCTAAGGGGACAGTGGGAGGCCGTGAAGGGACGAGGTGCTGCACAGGCCCTAACGGGACAAGGCGCTGGGAAGGCACGAGGGCTCTATGAGAGAGAGTGGGTGGCAGGAGGCTCCAAGGGGACAGGAAGCCTGAGGGGCCGTGCTGCTGGCAAGCCCTGAGGAATTGGGTGTCAGCCTTGTTCCTGACAGCCGACTGCTCTGGCGCTTCCCCAGAGAGGCTCCCACGCCTGGGGCAGAAGCCCTGGAGGCTGGGCCTCAGCAGGAGGGTGGGGACACCCCGAGGTGCCCAGACTGGGCTGGCTGGGGACACGGAGGGCAAGGGGGCCCTGCCGGGGCACGGTCACTGGGTGCTGCCAGGGCAGTGGGCAGAGCAGGGCTGGCGGCCAGCCCGGGCCCCCGCGGCTGCCCAGGCCATGGTGCTGAGGATGAGGCCCTCCTGACACAGAGCTCTGGGCCCAAAGAGCTTCTGTCTCCATGGCCAGGGTGGTGATGTCTCCTCGAGCAGGGCTGCTGAGTCGCTGCTGCCAAAGCGCCTCTGGACGCCACAGAAACAGCACCGGAGCGTGCACAGGAACAGCAGCACCCCGAACGCCGGCACCTGCTCCAGGAGGCGTCTGCACCAGCCGCCATTCCAAAGAGGCCATACTGTGGGCACTGTTGCACGTGGTTTAGCAAAAGGCTTCAGCACACTTGGCCACAATGGCTTTCTCTTGGCTTGCCATCCTCACAGCAATGCTTGGCAGCTGCCGCTGCAGCCTGTGCCCCTGACTGGCTACAATCACTGTGCTTGAGGGCACACTCGCCTTCCACTGGCGGGTGTCCCAAGGCAGCGGCGTTGATGCCATCGTGAGAGGGAAACAAGGCTGCACTGAAGCTGCCGTCCTTCTCCTTCGTGCTGACTCCTTAAAAACACTTGTATGAGCTTCCAGAGCAAATCACGGACTGGCTTGGAGCAAAGGAAGCAGCAGGAGGCGCTGAAGAAAGGCAGGCACTTGTGGCCACCATTCAGGGCTGGAAGGAAGCACTTTGGTGTCTGCTGAGGACATGGCTCGCTTCACAAGCTCAGGCTTTGCTGCTGGAAGATCCTGCTTTGCTCTTGCTGGAGCCCATTTCCTATCACCAATGCATGGGCTTCCATCGCTCCTGGATCAAGTCTGGTGGACCTGTGGGCAACAAGTCTGTCCTGTGTGCATCTGACAGCAGAAAAGAGCAGGACATGGCTGCTTCCAGCACTTGTCTTGGCTGCTCCTTCAGGGGCCTAGCAGCATCATCAGAGACACAGAACAGCTTCTCCTCCCACAGTTATCCCTACCCTCTGCACTTCCCCGGGTGCCTTCCTTGTGTTCACCAGGGACCTCCCTCTTTGTGGCCGTCCATTGCCGTGCTCAGCAGGCAGCCAGTTGTGTTTGCACGGGAGCTGCCACAGGATGACACACAGTACATGGACAGTTGAATAGCAGAGGCTGGGCCAATTCTTTTTCTTTCAGAGTGCAAGACAGACAGAAAAGCACAAGGAAACATTACAGGGTTTTGGAGGAGTCTCTTTGTCCTGTGAAATTCTCTAGCTGCTGGTCTTTCTGTGCTACCGCTAATCCCTTCCTTGAAAAAATCATTCCAGGAAGGAGCAACATCATCTGACACGTACCAAGTGTTGCCACCAGTTGCTCCAGGTGCTCCTCCCAAGAGGCCCTGTAGGATGGAGCACAGCCCCCAGTGCACGTCGGCTTTGGCTGCCCTCTGGCAGAGAAGCCCTCTCGAGGCACAGGTCTCTGGGGCAGGAGATGGGCACGAGCGCTGCCAGGGCTCGGGGGGACTCTGCTTTGGCAGGGACTCTGCCACACCTGCTGATGTCAGTGCTCCCTGGGCCCCAGGGCTCAGAGCAGCATTTGTGCCCTGGCTCACACGTTCAATGTCTCTGTCACACAGCCACACTTTGCACCAGTGTCACTGAGTCCTGTTCAGACGATGTCTTTGCCTTTCAGAGTCACTTTGCATTGGCATGTGGGGCACTGATAGGTAATACATTGTGTCCAAAATTTCTGCCGGACCCCTGTGGAACCAAAGCCCCGCCCCTCTCTTCAGTTATCAGGGTTGCAGATATGGGTGCTGTTGGGGAAATTATTGTTATGGATACATATTATATTATTGGCTTTTTGCAAATATTAAGATGGATTCTATATGTGTATTAGAGTAATTTTTCCATAAAAATATCGAGTTTTTTTCTGTTTTTAACTAAACCTAGACATAGTAGTTAAATAGTTGATATAAGATGCCTGTGATAAACTACCTGCTTCGTTGGGATAACATTCAATGAACATATGATGGAGACCCCTGCTGCTGACATGCCAATTATCAGTACCTGCCATCTGTAGAAAAAATGGACCAAAGCCCAAACAGGAGGTGATAACAAGGGCAGAATCAAACCACAGCCATGAAATGCACATGCTCTGAAAAGGTGGACCCAAGGAGGAGCCATGCTAAACAATATTAACTAGTTTGGGGAAAAGTTTAAATATGCATAATTGTTTATTACTATGCAGTAGGCTGATGCAGTATAAAGTGTATGTAAAGGACATCTCTGAAATAGCAGGTGTGCTCTTGGCTGAATGCCAAGCACCTGGCCACAAAAAAAATTTGCTTTATTTGTCTCTTATTGTCCTTTATTCCACTTTCAAATTTTTACAGGAGAGTGAACCTTGTTTTTCACAGTGGGGATGTGTCAAATGAGGCTTGGGGTGCTCAAATGCCTCAAGAAAGCACAAAGAAGCCCCAAGCACCACATTCCCCTCATGCCTGGGCTGGTGGTCCAGCAGTTCAAGTAGAAGAGTCCTCCAGGAGCTCAGGGGAGCAGCAGCCCTCGTGCTGAGGCACAGCCTGTGGAGAAAGGGGTCAGTGGCCCAAATGTGTGCTTTGGAAATCAGATCTGGGTTCCTAAATCCTGTTGGAGGTCTCTATAAGAGACCTGTGGTGGCTGAGGGATGTAGGTGGGAAGGGTTTGGCAGCCTTGAGCTGGACTTGTTGATGCTCTGAGCTCTGTTGTGTGTGGGAGCCTGTTCCTTTCCCCTTGCCCAAGGGCAGAGTGTTGGTGAGGGCTGGAGCTGGAGGCTGTGTGTGCCCCGAGAGCCGGTACCGTGGGGCTGCAGGTGCTCCTGCCAGCGTGGGCTTGTCTGAGCGGGGCCTTGTGCCTCTTTCAGGTGTCCCTGCTGCAGTCACAGCTGGCCCAAGAGCGACAGCAGCAGCAGAACTACACTGAGAGCTGTGCAAGGACCAGGCAGGAGCTGTCAGACCTTCACCAGGAGCTGTGCTGCTCCCTTGCAGCTGTGCAAGGAGCCCAAAGCTGCTCTTGTGGAAGCAGAGACTTAAAGCTGCATCGCTCTCAGAGCCTTAACCTGGCACTGACATCCTTGGGCCGTGTGTCTCTGGAGAGAGAGGCCTTACAGAAGGCAGGTGCAGCTCTTCTCTTCCACGCAGGATTTGTGCCCTGCTCAGAAGCCAATTTCTGTAAACAGGGGCACAAAAATCCTCCCTAGGACACCAATGAATTCAGTCAAAATGACGGCAAAATATACCTGCCAAAGCTTCTGCAAGCAGACCTATTTGCTTCTTGAAGGTCTGTTCCTTGTGAGGAATCTTTGATGGAAGCATCAGGACTTTTCTTCTGCCTACAAGACCTAGTGATATATTGCCAGAGAGCAGAGAAAAAAATGCACTTGTGGTTGTCTCAGAATTCTTAATCTATTTTGTGAGCCTTAAACACTGCACCTCTTGGGTTTTCTGTGTAGAAGTTTGAAAAGCCCATGACACACCATTTTTCCTCCTCATGTAGCTGTTCTAAAAGCAAAGCTTTCCATAAATATTTGTAGGCACCAAGAATTTTTTAGGCTGTTCCATACTTATGTCCTTAGTCAGGGAAGACAGAAGAATTCCTGTGACTCAGGAATGAAGCACATCCTTAAAGAGCCTGCAGGTCTTGAGAATGCTGAGCCTTCAAACTGACTTCTGAGCCAGGTCCCTGCCCAGCTGCCCAGGAGGGCTCTGGGGACATGGGGAGGCAGATCCGGTGCCAGGAGCAGCAGGGAGCTGGGATGGGGGGAGAGCCAGGGAGGGCCTCTCCAACAGCCCCTGGAATGCTGGGCTTTGGGCCCTGGCAGCCATCACAAAGGCCATGGAATACTGGGGGTATGACCCTGGCAACTGTCACAAAGGCCATGGAATGCTGGGGGTTGGATCCTGGCAACAATCAACAGCTCCTGGCTATTGGGGTTTGTACCCTGGAGCTGTCAACAGCTCGTGAACTTTGGGGCTTGGACCTTGCAAAGGCCAACGGCACTTTGTGCTATTGACCCTGCAGAGGCCAAGAACCTTTGGAAATCGTGTTTATACCTTGCAAAGGCCAAGGGCCTTTGGAAATTGGGGTTTAGACCCTGCAAAGGCCAAGGGCCTTTGCATATTGTGGTTTGGACCCTGCTAAGCCCAAGGGCCTTTGGAAATTGGGGTTTACACCCTGAAAAGGCCAAGGGCCTTTGGATATTAGTGTTTATACCCTGCAAAGGCCAAGGGCCTTTGGTCACTGGGGTTTAGACCCTGCTAAGGCCAAGGGCCTTTGGCCACTGCTGTTTCCTCACTACTGGTGCCAAGGGGCGGATGGAGACCCGGAGGGTGAGTGACAAAGCCGCTGCTCTCCTTGTGCCAAGCCCAGCAGGGACCTGGCAGGGCCTGGGCTGTGCCTCGGGGAACAGTTCCCTTTGGGATTAGCAAGGGATTGACAGTTGGCTGTTGCAGAGCTGGCAGCAGCTGTGGTGCTGCCCTGGGGACAGGCCTGGCAGGGAATGGGGGGCTCCTGGCTATCCCAGAGCGCAGCCACATCTCCTCCACTGTCCGTCTCCCACTGGAGGCCGTGGGCACAAACAAGGGAGCAGCTTTACATTGCCTTCCCCTCACCCAAATTACAGTGCACCCTCAGTGCTTCCCAGAGTCAAAAATGACTTTCTCCCTGACATCTCCAAAATGATCCCCAGTGGCTTAGAGAAGGTCACAAGGATGATAGGAAGATGCTGCAAGGGCTGGAGCACCTGTGCCAAGGGAAAAGGATGCAAGAATTGGGGTTGTCCAGGCTGGAGAAGGTTTCAGGGTGACCTTAGAGTCCCTTCCAATGCATGAAAGGGCTGCAAGAGAGCTGGAGAGGGACTTAAGCCAGGGGCCTGCAGGGACAGGACAAGGCTTCCCAGCGAGACATGGCAAGGATGGATGGGATACTGGGAGAGAATTCTGCCCTGTGAGGGTGCTGAGGCCCTGGCACAGCTTGCCCAGAGAAGCTGTGGCTGCCCCTGGATCCCTGGGGGTGTTCACAGCCAGGTTGGATTGGGCTCTGGACAGTTCCCCTTCTGGTGTTCTTAGAAGTGATGAGACACCTTGCAGCATGTTGGTTTGTGCTGCTGTCAAAGTCCTGGGCTGAAAATATTGCCAAGGAGGGGAGTAAGAGCTCAGGTGGAAGTGCTGTGCTCTGGGACAGGCTGGGAAGCACTTAGAGGCAACTGCCTCAGGGGCAGCCATGCAGTCTGAGTGTGCTCTTCCCTGTGCACTTGCAGGGAGCTCGAGGGCTTTCTCACCAGGGACGTTCCTCCAGAGCCCCTGAGGTGAGTAAACTGTGCTGAGCTGGCTGGCCTTTTGAAACTGCTTCTCCATGAATGGACACTGGATCTTGTGGGATCAGAAGAGGCATCTCAGTGCTACTTTGGAACAGGAACACAATACCTGACTAACAGCTGGATGTGGGCTTTCAGGTGCTGGTAGACGACAGTGACAGCATGGCCAATTCCATCATCTGCACCAACAACCCTGGAAACATCCTCTCAACTCTGACATCCACTGATGAGCAGCATCCCTTTGAATTGGCTCGGGAAGCTGCAGAGAATTGTGGGTGCATGTGGCAGCAGTTTGATCAAGTAGAGGAAAGAACCCAGAGGATCAGAAGCCAATACCACATCATAGACTCTCTGCTAGAAGAAATCAGAAGGTGAGCATTTCCTCCTCCTCCTCCTGTGTTCCAGAGGCAATCTGCTTCCAGGTCTGGGAGGTCAGAGGTGTCCTGGGTGAAGAAATCACCTGCCCACCATCTGTAGGCCTCAGTGTGGCTCTCGAGCATTGTCCGTCTGGGTTTTTCATGCTCTACTGTGACTCCCAAGACTGTCTGGGAAATGCAGAGCCATGTTGGAATAGAAGATTCCTTCCTTTTGTCGTGCTGCTTCCCTGAATTCTGTTCTTTGTGTGCCCCTGCCCAGCCACTGCTTGTGGCTGAAGGAAGGCAAAATCCTGCCTTCCTTTCCCTTTGCCTCTGGAGAATTTCCTTGGGAGGAAAAGAGCAAGGTCTTCCTTAGCCCACTGCCCCCAGCTCCATCCTGGAGTGCTGAAAATGGCATTGCTGTCTCTTCAGGCCTCTTGCTTCTTCTGACTGAGCCTTGTCTCTGCAGTGACTGTGCAAACTTTGAGAAGTCCAAGGAAATGCTGCTACAATGCACTGGAATCCCGGAGACAGGAGCCTTTTGTCTGCAGCAGAAGAACACTAAGCAGCAGAAGGAAGCATCAGCCCAGGCGAAAGAGGCAGAGCAGCAGGACTGGATGGAGGTTGGTTTTGGAAATGAGACTGGGTTTCCCTTGAAAAGTTGTCTTGCACCTTCTTGTACAGTGGAGGCGTTGGCCGCACTCAAGGGACAAGAGCCATCACTGCAGATCCAGCTGGAAGTCAAGAGGCAGACATTGGAGGAATTGCAGCTTCAGAGGGATGTGCTGGAGCAAGAGAGGGATGATGTTAGCAGGGCTCTGAACACCTTATTGCTAGGCAGCACCTGTGGGAGTGGGAGTTGTGGCAGCCAGATCAGCCCAGATGCTCTTTCTGGCACTAGAAGACAGGCACACTGCTGTGCACACCTGGCTCAAGATGGCACACGCATTTCTTAGCCAGGGATATGCATGTTCATCAGAAAAGTGTTGCATGCTTCTGCAAAATGTGTTGCTTTGGGCAGCCACAGAGCCTCTAAAAGAGGGAACAGAGGTGGGGAAACATTGAGGCCAGAGCACAGGTGCTCCTTGTCCTCTGGCTGCCTGTCAGGTGGCACTGGCTGGCTCTGCACAGGGCTGCCCAGGAAGGGCTCCAGCTGTACCTTGTCCCACTTGCAGGTTTCCCAGGAGCAAGAGTCATTGAGCCAGTGTCTTGAGCAGCTGAGCCAGGAATCCTCTGGCCAAGGGCATGAAGTGGCCCAGGTGGGCAGAGAGGAGGAGCTGCTGGCCCAGAAGGCTGACCTTGAGGGCCGACTGGCAGCCAGCGAGGGGCTCCGAGAAGACCTTGCCAGGCAGCTGGCAGAGACCAGGTAAAGGCAGGGAGTTGAAACTTTTCAGGTGTTTTTACATTCCATGGACACAATATGGAAGAGTCTCAAAAAAAAAAAAAAATAGCCACAATGTGAGGGTTATTGTTCTGGCATGTAAAGCCAGCAAAGCTCTTGTGAGCCTTGGGCTCCTGTTTGTGCCACTGAGCACACTCCTGTGGGATGTCAAACACAATCCAGCCAGCCATTAACTGAGGCGTAGTTCAACCATGCAGATGCTGAGTGGCACATTAAGTTTCTCTTGGGTTTGGGTCCTCATTCTGGGCACCGAACATCCATCGTTCCTTTCTGAGTAGCTTGACATGGTCTTGATCTGCAGACCAGGAAGCTTCATCTTCAGCATTCCAGGCTCTTACCTTGGCACGCTGGGAGTAGCACACTGCCATTCAGGGTGAAGCCAGAGGCTCCTGCTGAAAATCTTGAGGCATTTCTGCTTCCAAGCACACTCTTGAAAAGTGTGGGACAGGATGTAGTGCTGGTTAGAGAGCAGAAGGGAAAGCTCTTTGGAATTCTCAGCAGCCTCTGGGGCATTCTTGCTGATTGTTGATGGGCACCCAGCTGCCAAACCTGCCAAGGTCCCTTTGCATGGTCCCTCTCACTGTGTAAGGAAGGACAAGTCCTTTGGGCTACTGCCTGCTTGTTCAGCAACACTCAAATAAAGGCAGCAAGTCTACTGCTGGACCTTGCAGAAGTTGAAACTGCAGTCTCTGCATTCAGGTAGTTGGTATTCAGACAAAACGATGTCCCGATTTTCTTACTAGTGCTGCCATGACCATGAGATTTTACTGGATCTGCAAAGTACTTCTGAAGCCTCATTAAATACTGGGTGTCTGGAAGATGATGTACCTTTCTGTCCATTACCAAGAACATTAAAAAGTCAGGAGTCAGCCAGGACAAGAGTCTGTTCTGTCCCCCTGCAGAGCAGCTTGGAAGTGCTGATGAGAGAAGGGCTGTGAGCAGGGGCTGGGCTTTTGCTTGTTGCTCCAGCCTGTTTGGGCACAGCTACCCAGAGTCATAGGTCAGGAACAGCAAGTGAAGGTTTGGCTGTTGAGGCCAAGTTGGGCTGGGCAGTCTGTGCTATGGCAGGCCTTAAGGAAGGCCTGGGCAGTCCCTCAGAGGCCCTGCTCTGCTCTGGAAATGGCCCAGATGTGCCTTCTCTGGATGAGTTTCCAGGTGACCCATTTTCCATCCTCAGGCGTGGGGATCTTGAGCCATGTCGCCCTGGAATAAGCGGCTGTGGGTGTCTGGAGCAAGCAACTCATGTCTGTTCATATTTGCAACTTGTAGGTCAGCAAAGGAGAGCCTGCAATCCAGGCTGTGTGCTGCTCAGCAGCAGATATCACAGATGGAGATCACCAGGAAGTGTGTGGAGGCAGAGCTGCAAGGGGAGCTGCAGGCAGCTCGCATAGAACTCCAGGCAGCTCAGAGGAGGCACGAGGAAGAGCTACAAGGCCTCAAAGCGGAAATGAATCTCCTCCTTGAGCAGAGGGAGGCTCTACAAAAGAGGGAATGGAGTCAATGGGAAGAAGTGACTCAGCAAAATTCAAAATTGCAGGCTTCAGTGAATGCCCTAGAGAGGGAAAAAGCCAGGTAAATGAAAGCCTTGGGGATTCTGCATTATGCTGAATGGATTCCCTTTTTGGCATCATTGCACCTGCCAGGGGCTCTGGCAGCATTCCCTAATTGCCAGATTCTGCAGTCTCCGTGAAGACACGACTCATTGATGGGATGTTGAGTGTCATTTTCTTTACTTTTAAGCCTTCCGATAGAGTTTTTCTGAAGACAAAGTCTTTTGGGATAGCCCTTTCCCTCAAGGGGATATTGTGTTGTTAAGTGGGGGTGTTGACACTGCCCCAGCTGCACTGTAAGGAGCTGGGTCCATCCATCAGCTCCACCTTGGGGCCTGTAACTTGAAGCCTTTGGGGTCTGGATCAGCCTGGCATCTGATGCTTTTTCTGGGCAGAACCATCTTAAGGCCCTGATTGCTGCTCTAGGCCAGATTGGCCTTGGAGGCAGCCCAGAAACAAGAATGTCTCTGTTGCATCGTTCCTCATCAAATGTCCCCCGGTGCCTGCAGGGGGTCAAGCAGGGTCCCTGCCACCCTGCACAGTCACAGGCATTTCTGACTGTGCAAAGAATGCAAGAAACAGGGCCAAGGTATGGGGGGCTCCTGCAGCCAATCAAGTCCTGTCAGGCTTCATTGCCACAGGATTCTTCCTCCAAGAAGGAGACAAAGGAAAGGCAGGGCACTCTTGCTTGGCTCGAGCCTTGTGCATCTTCCATGAGGTTGTGCTCCAAGCCTCAGTTGCCACTTTGGACGTTGTTTCTCCAGCTGAAAGTAGGATGGGTGCTGGTAAATGTTAGGGAACTTGCCAGAGATGCCCTGGCTCTAGGGTGCTGCTCCTCCTACCTGGATGTGTAAGATGGGGAAGGCAATGTGTCTTCCATGCTGACCAAACCTCCCTGCTTTGGAGCCTGGTTAGTGAGAAGGAAATTTTTCCTCTCCCCTAATGTCTTCATTGCAAGCTTTGTTAGGTTTGTATTCACATTCCCATCTCAAAAAGAAGTTAGGGCATGGAGGCAGGAACTCACTGTTTTTTCAGGGAGAAAAGCACAGCAGGCACATGCTGGGCTGGGACTGTAGGGGGAACAAAGAGACAAGTTGTTGAGACAAAAATCATCAGGCAGAGCAGTTTTTCCATGCAGTGGTGAAAGTCCTAAGAGTTGCTAAAATGTGATATCATTTAGTAATGAGTTACTTGCTTCCCTTCCAGGCTGATTCTGTCTCTGGAGGAAAAGAATGTGTGCCTCAAGACACTGGAAGAACAGAACCTGACACTGAACAATCAGGTGTCTCAGTGTCAATCTGCTCTTCAGACGGCCGAACAGCTCTCTTCAAACCGCGCTGGACAACTGCGGGAGCTCAACAAACAGGTAAGCTGTGCAGTGGCATCCTCTTCTCCAGGGACACACAACAGCACCTTTGCCTTGGAGGCCCCAACCTCTTTTCCCTCCCAGCAGCATCCACAGGTGCTGTGTTCTGCCCGGGGCTGCTGCTGCACCCTGAGCCTCAGGCTGGATCTGGTGTCTGCTGCAGAAGTTTTCCCCCATCCTCTCCCGGGTCCCAGCAGGAAATGTGGGAGGAGAAGCAGCAGCAGACTCCTCTGGAGCTTCTCTGTCCCTCTGTTAGCAGTGTTGTCCCAGCCAGAGTTGGTGCCTGTGCCAGGCTCTGAGCAATGTGGGGACACAGAGGTGGCTGTGGCAGCCTGGGCAGGGCACTTCCAGCACAGCCAGTTCAGCCGCTGTTCAGAGCTGCAGCCCAAGGATGCCCATTGCCTCCCTTTCCCTGTTTTCTCTCCATTTGTCTCCATTGCAATCCTTCCTTCTGTGCCTTCTGGGTTTGGCATGTTTTTGGCCTGAAATGATTTCTCCTTTGTTGCTCTCCCTGCGGCCCACCCTGCTGCCTCAGGAGCAGCCCTGTCCCTGAGGCTCTGTGCATCCATCTTTCAGATCCAGGCCCTGCAGGATGCAGTGCTGCAGATGGAGGCTTCCCAGGGAACTCGGCTGAAGCAGCTGCTGAAGGAGCTGCAGGAGTCCCAAGCAGGAGAACGCTCTTTGAGGGACTCTGTGCACGTGCTGGAGGCTGAGGTGTCTGAGCTGCGTGTGAAGCTCCAGAGATCTGATGACAAAGCTCTTGCCTTGGCCATAGAGTATGAGGCTGTGGAGCTTGAGCTGAGGAAGACAAAAGTTCAGACAGAAAACCTCAGAGCCCGCAACCTGGAGCTGCAGAAGGAGTTGGAGGAAAATGAGCAAGGTACAGCTTCTCCTCTCCCACTGACTGCCCCATGCTGTCTCACCAGCTGAGGAGCTTTAGCTGGATGCCTCAGCTCCATTCCCCCAAACTCCAGGCCCGGCCAGAGTCTCCAGGCTATTGCCCTCTCTGGAGCAGGCCTGCACAGGCATCCCTCTCCTTTGTCTCTCTTGAGTTGCTCACCGTGTACAAGGCCAGGACGAAACACACTTTCCTATCCCTCTGAACCTTTCATTCCTGCCTTTTTCTCTGCCTGGAATTTTCCTTCATTTCTGTCAGCTTTGGAGCCTTTGTGGGCTTTGGGCCTGGCAAACACAGTCAGGTAGAGAGGACAGTGCTGTTGTCTCTGCAGGATGCACATCAGTTTGCCTTTGCTTTGCTTTTCTCCTTCTACTTCTCCCTCCCTTTTCCTTCTACAGAGTTGGCGCAGGCAGAAGCCAAGCACATCTCTCGCCAAATTGCCCTGGAGAAAGAGGCCACTGAAAGGCAGGAAGAGGCTGTGGCTCTTCAGCAGGAGCTGGCACCACTGCAGAAGAAATTGGAAAAGCTGGAGAAGGAAAGGAAAGATGTGCTGGTGAGATTGGCAGATGCCACAAAGAACCATTTCCTAGCTATGTTTTTGGATCTTGTGTTAACTGTTCTAAGGAGCAACTTTTCCCAGTTGAACTTTGGTATTTGCATTCTTCTGAATAAGGAGGAGAAGATGTTGTAGTCATGGGCAAAGCCAGTTAATGCTGAGGCTGCTGCTGGTTTTCCCCCATACTGGGCTTCTGCAAACTTAAACCTTTAGTTCTCAAAGTTTACACTGTCCCTATTGACATTGCATGGTTTGGGGAATTCCTGGTGTCCAATCTCATGTTCAGATTTCTAAATATCTGAATCTGGAAAGAGGGGGAGAGTCCCAAGTTTGCTGTTAATAGAAAGGTGTTTGGCCTTGGCCATGGGAGAGTAGCCAGTGGGGAGAGAGGAGAGGAAAGGCAAGTGCTGATCCCCAGCAGGACGTGTGCCTGCAAGGGGAGAACTCGTCCTGAGTGGCAGCAGAGAATGACAGACTGATGTGGCCATTGCTGCTGCCAGAGAGGGCAGTGGGGCTCTGGGGGATGGAGCCATGGAAACTCTACACAGGAGAGGTGGGAAACCACTGCTGTCAGCCCAAGGGCAGGGAATGAAAGGCTGGGGCTGTTTGCTCTTCCCTTCCTCCCTGATGGAGAGCACATCCTCGTGGCACTGCCTGAATCCTGCTTAGTGTGCACTTGCAATCCTGGCTGCAGTTCTGGCAGCTCCTGCCCAAAGGCGCACTGGAGTGGAGCTGCAGGAGGCCAGGGAAGGGCAGAAGGGAAGCTGGGACGGGCTGAGTGAGCTGGGAAAGATGCAGCATCAAGGGGGGCCCAGCAAAGCTCTGCAGCATCCCGAGGGGCAGAGAGAGAGGGGCAGCCTGTGCCTGCCCCTGCAGCAGGAGTCCAGATCTGGTATGAAAAGCAAAGGGAGAGAGGGAATGAGTGACCCTTTTTCTCCCTGTTTTGGCAGCATGAACGGGAATTGTACCAGCAGCAGATAAGAAATCGGGAAAAGGAGAATGAAATGCATGCACTTGAGATGAGAAATCACAGGGAAAATACTCAAGAATTGGAATTGGAGAGGGGGCAGGAATATTTGGAGCATAGGGCTGCTACTTTGAAGAAATTGAGGGACAGCACTCAGGTACTGAGTGCTGCACTGAGCAAGAGTGAACTTGCCATAGGGGCTCTGAAGAAACACTTGAACATCCTGAAGGGAAAGACTTGTATCCAGGCAGGCACTGGCACTGACCTTCAGTCCACTCCAGTGTCCCTGAATTATTCCAGAGATGTTTCCCAAGAAGAGGTGGGTCTCTATCCCTGTCAGTGCAGGCCTGCTTGGGTAAAGCAGCCTGGGCAGCAGCAGGCAGCCTTGTCTGTGTGCCTGGCTCCAGCCAGAGGCCACTGACTGCCAGATTGTTTCCTGGCACACCCAGAATGACTGATCCAGCTCTGGAGTTTGGTGTTCAAACCAGCTCTCGGCCAAAAGCTGGTCATGGGGAGCTGCTTCTCTTGTGCTCACAAAAGAGGAGGCAAGGCATGGGGTACTGGATTTGGTGTGGGAAGGAATGGAGAAGGTGAGCAAAGTGATGGAACAAAGGCAGCTGAGTTTTGGATCAATAGCTCAAAATGTTGAGCACTGCTGGTCCTTAGAGTAAATTGTATTGGCACTTGTGGAAGATGCAGTGTTTTTGAGAGACAACACAGAGTTTGGAGTAGGGATGTTGCAGGGAAGGAGCTGTCTTGTCCCAGACAAGGCAGCAGGGCCTGACACAGCACTCCCAAGGTAACAGTGCCAGAGGCTTTTGGCAGTTCAGGCTATCAGACCTGCATAGGGCAGAAGCTGTGAAACTTTGAGGCCAGAGCACAGGTGCTCCTTGTCCTCTGGCTGCCTGTCAGGTGGCACTGGCTGGCTCTGCACAGGGCTCCCCAGGAAGGGCTCCAGCTGTACCTTGTCCCACTTGCAGGTTTCCCAGGAGGAAGAGTCGTCGAGCTGGTCTCTGGAGATGCTGAGCCAGGAATCCTCTGGCCAAGGGCATGAAGTGGCCCAGGTGGGCAGAGAGGAGGAGCTGCTGGCCCAGAAGGCTGACCTTGAGGGCCGACTGGCAGCCACCGAGTGGCTCCGAGAAGACCTTTCCAGGCAGCTGGCAGAAACCAGGTAAAGGCAGGGAGTTGAAATTTTTCAGATGTTTTTATATTCCATGGACACAATATGGAAGAATCTCAAGGGAAATAAAAAAAAAAAAAGCCACAATGTGAAGGTTATTTTTCTGGCATGTAAAGCCAGCAAAGCTCTTGTGAGCCTTGGGCTCCTGTTTGTGCTGCCGAGCACATTCCTGTGGGATGTCAAACGCAATCCAGCCAGCCCTGAACTGTGTAGTAGTTAAACCATGCAGATGCAGAGTTATACTCATGTTTCCCTCGGTTTGGTTCCTCGTTCTGGGCACTGAACATCCCTCATTCCTTTCTGAGTAGCTTGACATGATCCTGATCTTCAGACCAGGTAGCTTCATCTTCAGCATTCCAGGCTCTTACCTTGGCACGCTGGGAGTAGCACGCTGCCATTCAGGGTGGAGCCAGAGGCTCCTGCTGAAAATCTTGAGGCATTTCTGCTTCCAAGCACACTCTTGACACATGAGGGCAGGACCTAGAGCTGGTTAGAGAGCAGCAGGGAAAGGTCTTTGGAATTCTCAGCAGCCTCTGGGGCATTCTTGCTGATTGTTGATGGGCACCCAGCTGCCAAACCTGCCAAGGTCCCTTTGCATGGTCCCTCTCACTGTGTAAGGAAGGACAAGTCCTTTGGGCTACTGCCTGCTTGTTCAGCAACACTCAAATAAAGGCAGCAAGTCTACTGCTGGACCTTGCAGAAGTTGAAACTGCAGTCTCTGCATTCAGGTAGTTGGTATTCAGACAAAATGATGTCCCGATTTTCTTACTAGTGCTGCCATGACCATGAGATTTTACTGGATCTGCAAAGTACTTCTGAAGCCTCGTTAAATACTGGGTGTCTGGAAGATGATGTACCTTTCTGTCCATTATCAAGAGCATTAAAAAGTCAGGAGTCAGCCAGGACAAGAGTCTGTTCTGTCCCCCTGCAGAGCAGCTTGGAAGTGCTGATGAGAGAAGGGCTGTGAGCAGGGACTGGGCTTTTGCTTGTTGCTCCAGCCTGTTTGGGCACAGCTACCCAGAGTCATAGGTCAGGAACAGCAAGTGAAGGTTTGGCTGTTGAGGCCAAGTTGGGCTGGGCAGTCTGTGCTAGGCCAGGCCATAGGGAAGGCCTGGGCAGTCCCTCAGAGGCCCTGCTCTGCTCTGGAAATGGCCCAGATGTGCCTTCTCTGGATGAGTTTCCAGGTGACCCATTTTCCATCCTCAGGCGTGGGGATCTTGAGCCACGTCGCCCTGGAATAAGCGGCTGTGGGTGTCTGGAGCAAGCAACTCATGTCTGTCCATATTTGCAACTTGTAGGTCAGCAAAGGAGAGCCTGCAATCCAGGCTGTGTGCTGCTCAGCAGCAGATATCACAGCTGGAGATCACCAGGAACCATCTGGAGGCTCAAGTGCTCTCAGTCACACAGGCCAAGGAGGTGACTGAAGGTGAGAACCTCGTGTGCTTTGTTTGTGGTGCTGCCCCTGCATAGAGAAGCTGAGCACCCTGCAAAGCTGTCTCGGTCCACAGAGCTTCTGAGGAGTGCTGGGGATGGAGGCACTGAAAGGGCCTGAGGTCAGTAAAGTCAGTAAAGAGGGTGACTCTTGCTCTTGGTCATGTTTGCAGGACAAGTGAAGGGCCTGCAAGGTGAGCTGGAAGCAGAGAGAGCTCTCAGGAGGCAGGAACAGGAAGACACAGCTCAACAGCTCCTGCAGGCAGAGCAGCAGCATCAGGAAAGCCTCAGGCTTCAGGGAACTGCTCAGCAACTGGAAATAAAGAAGCTCCTGCAAGACCTGGTAGGGGACAATATGCTTCTGAATTGTCCAAGCCAGCCCTGTGGGTTGGTGTAGCACAAGCAGAGGCTGAGGGTGTGAAAGGGCAGCAATTCTCTGCCAGAGGCCTTCCGCTGCTGGGCTGGGCAGCAGAGCCAGCAGCTGAGACTTGGAGGAGCGTGAAGGGCCCCAGGATGGTGCTGGGACAGTAAATGCAGCCATGGCTTCAGGGAGGGTGTAAGAGGAGTTCCAGAGCAGGTTGGGCAGGGCCCACCCAAAGCGTGGCAGCCCAGGGCAGGATCATCCCCGAGTCCCACCAGCCACAGAGCAGATGCCAACGTGGAGCAGATGCCAGCATGGAGCAGATGCCAACAGTGCTGGTGGCTTCAGCCTTGGGAACTCGTTTCCTTTCTTGCTGTGCTTCCATGGTGGACAGAGGGATTAGCTTTGGGCTGGAAGCAAATGGAACAGGCCCCTTGTCCCTGGTCCTTCAGTCCTTGTGACTGGGGCAGCAGAGAGGGGAAGGTGACACCTCCTCTTCTGAGTGCTTGGACTCAGTGCTTGGGAAGGTCTTTGCCAGCAGAAGAGATTCCACAAGTCTGTGATTCCTGCACCTGCTGAGCCTCCTTTTGAATTCCATGACAGAACACAGTTTCTGCTGTGCAGAAAGCCAGTGCTGTTGACCTTTCCAGTTTGGTGTTGTGGGAGGGATGGAGCTTCACATCATTCAGTCACAAGCTTGCCTGGGACTTCATCTTGCAAAGTTTTCCTCCCCTCCTCAGGCAAGTGAGCGTGAAAGGCACCGTGCAGAGATGCAGAAGACACTGGAGCAATGGGAAAAAGAGAGGGCAGAGAGAGAGCAGGAGCACAAGAAGGTGCTGTCTGAGATGAGGCAGAAAGTTGCCACCCTGCTGGCTCAACAAGAAGAACTAAGGAGATTTGAAAATGCCAAGCAAGAGGTAATGATTGTGAGAGGAGAACTGGTGTGATTTTTTGCAAGGCTGGAGCTGTGGGAGATGGCAGGATATGGGGCTGTGTGGAGCATGCCCTCCGTGTCTTCTGCACTGAATTAGGGGAGGTGAAAGCTGAACGGGGCTGTCTTTGGCACCAGGAATGAGCCCTCTCATAGGAAGCCAGGCAGAAACATCAGCTGTCAGCTGAGAGTTTTGTGCTGCTCTTGTGCTCTGTTGTTCAAAGATGTACCTCAGGGTATCTTCACTGTTCTCCTTCTGCTGCCCTTTTGGTGTGTACTGGTAGATGTTCATGGCCAAGGAGAGTTTGTAGGACTTTTCTTTTGTGGGCATGAGGAGGGTGCAGCAAGAATGCTGACAAGAGAAAAATCTTTTTAAAGGCTTGTCTGGAGTATTTCTGAACAGTAATGCAGAGATGTCTTCTGGGCTGGGTTTTAAGTCACTTCCTGGGAAGCTGTGTCTCCCCCAGGGCAGGCAGTGGCCCCAGGCAGCAGCAGCCAAGTGCTCTGAGAGCACGGGAGCCCATCAGCCTTTGGCCCTTGCCACGGGGATGTTGCAGGAGGAGTGTGAAGCCCTCTGCTCTTTCCTCCTGTGCAGGTCCTGCTGGAAGAGCAGAAGGAGAAGAGTGCTTTATCAGAGGCACTGCTCCAAACTGAGGGAGAGCTCAGCCGAGCCCGCCAGCAGGTCCAGCAGCTCAGGCAGGAGGTGACAGAGCAGCAAGAGAAGGGGCAGGTAAGTGTGAGTAGGCAGGCAACAGAGGGCAGGGCAGTGACAAGGGCACAAAAGGCAGCTCCTGGGACTGAGGAAGCAAGGGCTGCTTCAGGCCCTGGGAGCACAGAGCCTGGTAAGCTCCAGAGCTCAGCCCCAGGAAGGAAGGCTTGCAGTGGAAGCAGAGCTGGGTACAGAAGCCAAAAGAAGCAGCCGAGGGAATGGGATTTTGAGGCAGCAAGTGGAAAAAGCTGAGCCTCAGGGCAGGTCCCAGGAAGTGACTCTGCATTTTGTTGCCAGACCATCAAGGCAAATCTGCACGCTGAGCTGGAGGAAGCTCACAGTGAAGCCCAGGCAGCTCAGAGGAGGCACGAGGAAGAGCTACAAGGCCTCAAAGAGGAAATGAATCTCCTCCTTGAGCAGAGGGAGGCTCTACAAAAGCAGGTGAGTGAGAGAGCAGTGGCACTGCAGTCATGCAGCGAGGGGTCTGTGGCCTTCTTGCTTTTCCATGGCAGAGCAGCAGCTGCTGGGCTGAGCCCTGGGGCTGTCTCATGCTCTGGGGGCTCCATGGCAGCTGCTCTGAAGGACACTCAGTGCTCTGCTGAATGTCAGCTGCTGCTCTGGACAGCTGGGCTAGTCCTCTGTGCTGCTGGCCAGCAAGCAGCAGCATGGATTCCTGCTGGCCTCTTCTTGCTAGCCTTGCTTTGGCAGGTGCTTTCTCAGGTGCCCTTGGTGGTGGGCCACTTAGAGACTGAAACAATTTGTCCATATCCTTTGTGAATCTGGTGCTCTCAGGACAGGGAGTAGAGGAAAATTCTCCTTTACCTTTGCTCACAGCCTGTGCTGTGGCTGACTGTGACTGTAGCTGTGGCTGTAGCCCCTGACTGCTTTGTTCTGTTTGCCTGGAGGTGGGAGAGTTGACATCTCAGCTGGCAGCCTCCCGAGAGTGCCAGGAAAGGACTGTGCAGAGAGCCCAGCAAGATGGGAGAGAGGCCCAGGAAGAGTCCAGGCAGAAGCTGCTGGAGATTGAGCAGATGCAGAAGATGCTGGAGGAGGCAGAACATCAGAAAAAGTATCTTCAAGTGCATCTGGAGTATTTGGAGAGGGAATGGAGTCAATGGGAAGAAGTGGCACAGAAAACTTCAGAATTGCAGGCTTCAGTGAATGCCCTAGAGAGGGAAAAAGCCAGGTAAATGAAATCCTGTGGCACTCTGCATTGTGCTGAATGGATTCCCTCTTTGCCATCTTTGCACCTGCCAGGGGCTCTGGCAGCATTCCCTAATTGCCAGATTCTGCAGTCTCCGTGAAGACACGACTCATTGATGGGATGTTGAGGTCATTTTCTTTGTTTTAAGCCTTCAGATAGAGTTTTTCTGAAGACAAAGGCTTTTGGGGTTGCCCTTTCCCTCAAGGGGATATTGTGTTGTTAAGTGGGGGCGTTGACACTGCCCCAGCTGCACTGTAAGGAGCTGGATCCATCCATCAGCTCCACCTTGGGGCCTGTAACTTGAAGCCTTTGGGGTCTGGATCAGCCTGGCATCTGATGCTTTTTCTGGGCAGAACCATCTTAAGGCCCTGATTGCTGCTCTAGGCCAGATTGGCCTTGGAGGCAGCCCAGAAACAAGAATGTCTCTGTTGCATCGTTCCTCATCAAATGTCCCCCGGTGCCTGCAGGGGGTCAAGCAGGGTCCCTGCCACCCTGCACAGTCACAGGCATTTCTGACTGTGCAAATAATGCAAGAAACAGGACCAAGGTATGGGGGGCTCCTGCAGCCAATCAAGTTCTGCCAGGCTTCAGTGCCACAGGATTCTTCATCCAAGAAGGAGACAAAGGAAAGGCAGGGCACTCTTGCTTGGCTCGAGCCTTGTGCATCTTCCATGAGGTTGTGCTCCAAGCCGCAGCTGCTACTTTGGCCTTTGTTTCTCCAGCTGAAAGTAGGATGGGTGCTGGTAAATGTTAGGGAACTTGCCAGAGATGCCCTGGCTCTAGGGTGCTGCTCCTCCTACCTGGATGTGTAAGATGGGGGAGGAAATGTCTCTTCCATGCTGACCAAACCTCCCTGCTTTGGAGCCCGGTTAGTGAGAAGGAAATTTTTCCTCTCCCCTACTGTCTTCATTCCAAGACTTTGTTAGGTTTGTATTCACATTCCCATCTCAAAAAGAAGGTAGGGTATGGAGGCAGGAACTCGTTGTTTTTTCAGGGAGAAAAGCACAGCAGGCACATGCTGGGCTGGGACTGCAGGGGGAACAAAGAGACAAGTTGTTGAGACAAAACTAATTAGGCAGAGCAGTTTCCCCCTGAGGTGGTGCTAGTCCAATGAATTGATAAATGTGATATCATTTAGTAATGAGTCACTTGCTTCCCTTCTAGGCTGGTTCTGTCTCTGGAGGAAAAGAATGTGTGCCTCAAGACACTGGAAGAACAGAACCTGACACTGAACAATCAGGTGTCTCGGTGTAAATCTGCTCTTCAGACGGCCGAACAGCTCTCCTCAAACCGCGCTGGACAACTGCTGGAGCTCAACAAACAGGTAAGCTGTGCAGTGGCATCCTCTTCTCCAGGGACACACAACAGCACCTTTGCCTTGGAGGCCCCAACCTCTTTTCCCTCCCAGCAGCATCCACAGGTGCCGTGTTCTGCCCGGGGCTGCTGCTGCACCCTGAGCCTGAGGCTGGATCTGGTGTCTGCTGCAGAAGTTTTCCCCCATCCTCTCCCAGGTCCCAGAAGGAAATGTGGGAGGAGAAGCAGCAGCAGACTCCTCTGGAGCTTCTCTGTCCCTCTGTTAGCAGTGTTGTCCCAGACAGAGTTGGTGCCTGTGCCAGGCTCTGAGCAATGTGGGGACACAGAGGTGGCTGTGGCAGCCTGGGCAGGGCACTTCCAGCACAGCCAGTCCAGCCGCTGTTCAGAGCTGCAGCCCAAGGATGCCCTTTGTCTTTCCCTGTTTTCTCTCCATTTGTCTCCATTGCAATCCTTGTTTCTGTGTCTTCTGGGTTTGGCATGTTTTTGGCCTGAAATGATTTCTCCTTTGTTGCTCTCCCTGCGGCCCACCCTGCTGCCTCAGGAGCTGCCCTGTCCCTGAGGCTCTGTGCATCCATCTTGCAGATGAAGGCCAGGCTGCTGGAGGAGCTAGAGGAGAGAGAGCACCAGACAAGTCAAGAGAAGCAGCTGCTGGAAACTGAGGTGTCTGAGCTGCGTGTGAGGCTCCAGAGGTCTGATGACAAAGCTCATGCCTTGGCCATAGAGTATGAGGCTGTGGAGCTTGAGCTGAGGAAGACAAAAGCTCAGAGAGACAACCTCAGAGCCCGCAACCTGGAGCTGCAGAAGGATTTGGAATATATTGAGCAAGGTACAGCTTCTCCTCTCCCACTGACTGCCCCATGCTGTCTCACCAGCTGAGGAGCTTTAGCTGGATGCCTCAGCTCCATTCCCCCAAACTCCAGGCCCGGCCAGAGTCTCCAGGCTATTGGCCTCTCTGGAGCAGGGCTGCACAGGCATGCCCTCTCCTTTGTCTCTATTGAGTTGCTCACCGTGTACAAGGCCAGGACGAAACACACTTTCCTATCCCTCTGAACCTTTCATTCCTGCCTTTTTCTCTGCCTGGAATTTTCCTTCATTTCTGTCAGCTTTGGAGCCTTTGTGGGCTTTGGGCCTGGCAAACACAGTCAGGTAGAGAGGACAGTGCTGTTGTCTCTGCAGGATGCACATCAGTTTGCCTTTGCTTTGCTTTTCCCTTTCCCATTTCCTCTTTTCTTTCCCCTTTCCTTCTGCAGAGTGGTTGCAGGCAGAAGCCAAGCACATCTCTCACCAAATTGCCCTGGAGAAAGAGGCCACTGAAAGGCAGGAAGAGGCTGTAGCTCTCCGTCAGGAGTTGGCATCTCTGAGGACGAAATTGGAAAAGCTGGAGAAGGAAAGGAAGAATATGCTGGTGAGATTGGCAGATGCCACAAAGTGCCATTTCCTAGCTATGGTTGGGCCTTGTGTTCATAGTTCTAAAGAGCACCAGCATAAAGCCAGTTAATGCAGAGGCTGCTGCTGATTTTCCTCCATACTGGGCTTCTGCAAACTTAAACCTTTAGTTCTCAAAGTTCACACTGTCCCTATTGACATTGCATGGTTTGGGGAATTCCTGGTGTCCAATCTCATGTTCAGATTTCTAAATATCTGGATCTGGAAAGAGGGGGAGAGTCCCAAGTTTGCTGTTAATAGAAAGGTGTTTGGCCTTGGCCATGGGAGAGCAGCCAGTGGGGAGAGAGGAGAGGAAAGGCAAGTGCTGATCCCCAGCAGGACGTGTGCCTGCAAGGGGAGAACTCGTCCTGAGTGGCAGCAGAGAATGACAGACTGATGTGGCCATTGCTGCTGCCAGAGAGGGCAGTGGGGCTCTGGGGGATGGAGCCATGGAAACTCTACACAGGAGAGGTGGGAAACCACTGCTGTCAGCCCAAGGGCAGGGAATGAAAGGCTGGGGCTGTTTGCTCTTCCCTTCCTCCCTGATGGAGAGCACATCCTCGTGGCACTGCCTGAATCCTGCTTAGTGTGCATTTGCAATCCTGGCTGCAGTTCTGGCAGCTCCTGCCCAAAGGAGCACTGGAGTGGAGCTGCAGGAGGCCAGGGAAGGGCAGAAGGGAAGCTGGGACGGGCTGAGTGAGCTGGGAAAGATGCAGCATCAAGGGGGGCCCAGCAAAGCTCTGCAGCATCCTGAGGGGCAGAGAGAGAGGGGCAGCCTGTGCCTGCCCCTGCAGCAGGAGTCCAGATCTGGTATGAAAAGCAAAGGGAGAGAGGGAATGAGTGACCCTTTTTCTCCCTGTTTTGGCAGCATGAACGGGAATTGTACCAGCAGCAGATGAGAAATCTGGAAAAGAAGAATGAAATGCATGCACTCAACATGCAAAGTCAGCAGCAATAATTCCAGTAAAAAGGAAACCATGCAGGAAAAGCTGAAGCCTGGGGCTGCTGCTTTGAAGGATGGAAGAGAGAGAACTCTGCCGGCTGCACTGACCAAGGGTAAAATTTCCAGAGTGGCTCTGCAGAAACGCTTGGCCTTCCTGAAGGGATACACTTGTATCCAGGCAGGCACTGGCACTGATCTTCATGAGGAGAAGAGAGAGAGGCCTGAATTCCACTGTGCACAGGAGAAGTGGTGAGCAGGTAAATTGGGCTTTGACTGCCTCTGCACAGCCTCAGGCTCGTCTGGAACTTGGCATCTTAAGCCTGGCAGTGCTTTGGAGACCTCTGCTTGTTCCCTTGCCTCTCCCTGGCCCTGCTGTGGCCCCGCCCTTTGTTTCTCTCTCTTGTGGCAGCCCATGGCTTTCACAAGGGCACCTTCACTGCGCTGCCTCCCTCCCTGGCCCCGTGTCCCTGCACACACACACTGGCCTCTCTTGCACAGCCTCCAGCGAGAGCTTTTTGCCCCCAGTGTGGTCTGGTGCAGTTCAGGGTCTCCGAGTAGGGCTCTCCCTGCCTTGATGTCCAGAGGTGTTTTGCTCCATGTTTGCTGACAGGTTTCTGTGACCTTCTCTCCCATCCAATGTGCAGGTAAAGCCTGAAAGGAGAAGAATCAGAACTTTTAGGAGAATGTTTCCCCCAGATTAGTTTCCCTTGCCTGTGTACCATAGTCTGCCCATCAAAATCTGTCAACTTTTGAAATTATGAGTCCTCCAGTAGCTCAGGGGAGCAGCAGCCCTCGTGCTGAGGCACAGCCTGTGAAGAAAGGGGTCAGTGGCCTAAATGTGTGCTCTGGAAATCAGAGCTGGGTTCCTAAATCCCATTGGAAGTCTCTGTAATAGACCTGTGGTGGCTGAGGGATGTAGGTGGGAAGGGTTTGGCAGCCTTGAGCTGGACTTGTTGATGCTCTGAGCTCTGTTGTGTGTGGGAGCCTGTTCCTTTCCCCTTGCCCAAGGGCAGAGTGCTGGTGAGGGCTGGAGTTGGAGGCTGTGTGTGCCCCGAGAGCCGGTACCGTGGGGCTGCAGGTGCTCCTGCCAGCGTGGGCTTGTCTGAGCGGGGCCTTGTGCCTCTTTCAGGTGTCCCTGCTGCAGTCACAGCTGGCCCAAGAGCAACAGCACCACCTGGAGAGCTGTGCAGGGAGCAGGCAGGAGACACAAGCTGCAGAATGGACCTCCTTGCTTCCTGAACATCTCCGACAGGAGCCAGGCTGCAGCTGGATATAGATTTAGACTTAGTCAGTAGTTTATGTTTAAAGGATAGTACAGGTGTAATTGAACCTTTATACAAATGTGTTCCATAGGATGAATATATATTTATAGGAAAATAAAGAGTTTATTATGATCATGAATAAACTAAACGATCTTTATCAGGATTATTTACTCCCTAGTGCAGAACGATAAATCCCATTATAGTGCATTATGTCTGAAACAACATTGAAGCAATTCCAGTCCAGCCAGCAAAACCAAGTCTTGATTAAAGATTGATGCCACTCACCGAAACCAATGACTATGGGCAAACATTCCTCTCAGCCTCAAGGTGTGACCTTGAGGAGCATCCTCACTACAGGGAGGAATCTGCAGGAGGGAGACATGTGCCATGAAGCACTTTGGTGAGGGCAGGAGAAATGTGCCACGTGTGGAGCTTTTTCATTTGTCCTTAGGAAGCTGCAGCCTGTTTGTTCTCAGAGTGACAGAATCTCAGGCTGGGGGAGGCTGGAGGCACCTCTGGAGGTCACCTTGCCCAGCCCCTGCTCCATCAGGGCCAGCCAGAGCCGGCTGCCCAGGATGTGTCCAGGTGGCTTTTGAGTCTCTGCAGGGATGGAGACTCCCCCAGCTCCCCGGGCACCTGCGGCAGTGCTCGGCCACCCTCCCAGTGCAGCAGTGTCTCCTGAGCTCGGAGGGCCCCTCCTCTGGGTCACTTTGTGCCCGAGGCCCCCGGGCTGTCCCTGGCCCTGTCCCCTCTGCAGCCTCCCCCTGGCTTTTCATGCCCAGGGATGAGATGCCCTGAGCCTGCTCTGCTCCAGGCTGGGCAGTGCCAGCTCTCTCAGCCTCTCCTCATGGCAGAGACGCTGCAGTCCCTCCATCAGCTTCATGGCCCTGTGCTGGACTCTGTCCAGTCTGTCCCTGTGTCCCGTCCTGGGCAGCCCAGCTCTGGGCCCAGCACTCCAGGGCTGCCTCACTGCAGTGGAGCAGAAGGAAAGGATCCCCTCCCTCTGCCAGCTGTGGCACAGCTCCCAGTGCAGCCCAGGATGCTGTTCTGCAATGCTGCAGGAGCACATTGCTGCCCCATGGGCATCCTGGTGTCCAGCAGAACCCTGCCAAATTTCAGGTTTCCAACTGGGTGGCCCCCAGCAGTCACCGCTGCCTGTGGTTGTTCCTTGCCAAGGACAGGACTCAGCACTTGTCATTGAACTGTCCCCTTTGTTGAACTGTCCCTCTGCATGGCAGCACTTCTCTCTGGCAGATCAGCCACTGCTCCTGGTGTGTGGGAGGGCACAGCCTGGCCACCTCACCCTGTTCACTAACAAAGGTGTCAGGAAGGACTGGGCTCAGCATTGTCTTTACAGGGTCCACCGCTAGACTCTGTGCCACTGATCACCAGGGTTCCAAGAAGGTAGAGTCTGTACAAGGCAACTTTGCTTGTATGTATAAATTCAGAAAGAATTGGCAGGATTTACAACAGACATTTCTGCTCAATAGCTTATGTGGGAAAAATGGAATGATCCATGCACCCTCTCACTGGTGGTGGGTAAAGGGGTCCAGGTGGCAGTGGATGTCACCTGCACAGGAACTGTGCCAGACTGGTGTGACATACTGTGGGAAGGAGCACTCTGAGGGAGGTAAAAGCTGGGCTGTAGAGATCATTCCAAGACTCTTCTTCGAGCCATAGAAACCCGTGTTTTGTGAAGATCAGAAACAAATCCTAGGCAAGGGCTGAAGCTGCATACATCTGTGAGTTCCTTTACCTCCTAGGTCAATTTCTCCATTAATGATAGCAGATTGTCCTGGTTTAAAAGACAGATGTCTTCCAAGGAAGCTGGGAATCTTCCTGGAATGCACAGATAGCCCCCTCCCTCCAAATTATTACCTGAAATTACAGGGCTTCTAGGCAAAGATATGGGAAGAGAAATATCAGTTCTTCACTAGAATATAAAGATATGTATATGTAGGTGAAGAGGAGAGAACAAGCAGCAGCGCCCCCAAAGCAATGCCAGACTCCTCCCACCCGTTGAGCAGTTCTGCCTTTGCTGTAGTTCTGAGCACACCCGGCAGAGGGCGCTGCGAGCTGAGGCGGGGCAGAGGGGCTGCAGTGACTCTGCCCTGGCTCCAGGGGGCGCTGTCGGCCCCGGCGGCCTCAGGGGCCACGGCTGCGAGCCCTGAGCCAGCCCCGGGGTTAACGGCAGCCTCGGGGACACAGGGAAGCTGGGGCTCTGCTTTTCCCAGCTTCTCACCTGGCCCTTGCAGTATCCTGGCGATGGCAGCTCTGCTCTGGTTTCAGTCAAGCAGCCCCTGGGGCTCCCTCTCTCCAGAGAGAGAGAGAACACAGGTGAGGTGGTCCCATTTCCCAAGAAGCACCCACGCAGATGGTGAGAATCTTCCTTGGCGATGGCAAGTGTGTAAAAGTCTGTCAACCAGCATCTCCAGCAAGCAATGGGCTCACCTATGGCTGGTAAGGAGAATTCTGAAACAGTGCCGGATCAAGCACCAAAAACTGCCCAAAGTTCCCTGCTCCTAGCATGGCCAGCTGGTTCTTCCCTCGGCGAGCCAGTGCCCAACCCTGCCCTCCCTGCCTGGAAGTTTCCAGTGGAATGGGAGAGTCATTGGCCAGTTCTTTTGCATCTCACTTGCCCCACAGGCAATTCATTCCCCACAGGCATCAACTGCTCTCTCCTCGCCACATCCCCCTTTTCATGTAACAAATGAGAGAAAATTCAGCAAAAAATCACCCCAAACACACAACATTTTTCACCCTGAATTTTCCCATACCAACATGTTACATCAAACTTTGACTTTTAAATTATATACATCCATATATTATCCTAATTATATACATAGATAGATACATACATGCAGAAATGGATAACGGCACAGTGTTTTGTGCAATTCACCCCAAAAACAAGGTCCCCTGGAGATATCCATTGTGTCTATCCATCTTTCTGCATCACCCACCAAGTCCAATCCAGTCCCTGAGCAAAGACAGCCCCACACGTGCATTTGTCTTTGCTCGAGGCAGAATTAATCCCAACAGTCTTTCCCAGCACCCCTCTCATGTGCACCACCAGAACTTTGTCTCCACCTGCTGTGCATTGGGCAGGGCCAGCTTGGTTGGTGGAATCTCTGCTATTAACCAACCATGTAGCCTTTGCTAAATGCAGCTCCCACTGCTTGAGGGTCCCATCCCCCCATTGCCTTCAATGTGTTTTTGAAGAGTTCATTGCACTGCTGACCATTCCTGGCTGCTGGTGCAGGGTCGGGAATGTGATACACCCACTGAATGCCAGGTTCTCCAGCCCAGGTGTTGATAAGGTATTACAGCGACCTGAGGAGGTCTCCATGGTGAGAGAAGGACAAGAATCTTGTTTCTTGATTAGAAGGCTGGATTTATTGATATATGATATATGATACATTATAACTATACTAAAAAGAATAAAGAGAGAGGTTGCAGAGAGCTGCTAAGCTAAGAATAGAATCAAAAGAATGAATAACAAAGTTCTGTCTCCAGGGAATCTGTCCCCGAGCTTGCTTCTGTGATTGGCCCTCAATTGTAAACACGGAGCCTGAGCCAATCACAGGATCACCTGCTACATTTCACAGCAGCCGATAACATTGTTTACATTCTTCTTCTGTGGCCCTTTGCTTCCCAGAAGATGCACGAATCCCAAAGAAAGGATTTCTGTGAAAAAATGTCTGTGACAATAAGGCTGTCCTTAAGATGAGTCCCTTTGTTGGACTCAGTTCTCTCACAGGTGCCATGCCTCCAAAGGAGCTGCTTTTCAAGGCCCAGCATGGTGTTCTGGGCAGTGCCATGAGGCACAGGGTAGGTCTCCAACCATCCAGTGCTGGCTTCTGCCATTGGGAGCATGTAGCACTTGCCTTGGCGGGTTTGAGGCAGCCTGATGTAGTCAATCTGCCAGGCCTGGCCATACTTCTGTTGGAACCGTGGCCCCCATACCACAGGGGCTTCACCCGCTCAGCTTGCTTGATGGCAGCTCCCATCTCACAATCATGGATAAGCTGGGAGATGCTGCCCATGGTTACATCCAGCCCTGGCTCTCGTGCCCACCTGGAGTTGGCATCTCTGCTCTGATGGCGTGAGGCACCATGGGCCCATCGAGCTGTGAACAACTGTCCCTTGTGTTGCCAATCCAAACCTATCTGTAACACCTTGATTTTTGCAGCCTGATCCACCTCTTCATTCTTTCCATGCTCCTCATTAGCTCAACTCTTGGGCATGTGGGCACCCACATGACAGACTTTCAAAGGTAGCTTCTCTACCCAAGTGGCAGTGTCTTGCAATTCTTCTGCAGCCCAGTTTGCTTTTCCCCTATGCTGCCAACTGGCCTTTTCCCACATTTCCAGCCAGGAAAGGCATCCACAGAGCAATGTCTACCATCCATGAGTCAGCGTTTTATTCTTGATGGTCAGCGGAGATATTGCTGAAATCTTGTTGATTACCTCAGGGGTATCTGGCATTGTCTGTACTGCCAGTTCACTCCAAGGACCTGGACTTCTTGGACAGGTCACTTGACTTTGCTCTTTCTGATGGGGAAGCTGGCTTCCAGCAGAATCCGGAGGATTTTTTCTCCTTTCTCAAATAATTCAATTTTTGAGTACCCCCACACAAATGATGTCACCAATAGACTGCAGGTGTTCTGGAGCTTCACCTATTTCCAGTGCAGCCTGGATCAGTCCATGGAAGATGGTGGGGCTGTGTTTCCAATCTTGGGGCAGTTGGTTCCAGGTGTACTGCACAACCCTCCAGGAGAAGGCAAATGGAGAAGAGGGCAGCGGCTGAAGCCATGCTGCCAGCGTGGGGCTGGGCAAGGCAGTCGCTTGGCCTTGGCTGGCCTTTGGGCGCTGAGGCGGCTGCTCCCAGCTCTCCTGCCTCCCGCTCCAGCTGCCCGACTGCTTTGGCACGGCCCGTTGGCCTTTGGGCCCTGTGGCAGCAGGACGGCGTTTCACACACCTGTGTTCCACGCAGGCCATAAGAATGTGGAGCCTGCATGAAAGGCTGGTGGAGCTCCTGCAGGAGAATGACAGCGAGATGCTTAGGATGACCATGGTTCTCCTCAGCGGTTTGTTCCTGTGCAATGGCGCTCCCATAGCCAGTCCCCTCGCCCTGCAGCTGGCTGGGGCGCTCCTGCCGCTCTTTGACAACGTAAGGCTCTGCGCCTCCAGCCACGGCCACCGGCTGCTGCCCGCAAACTTTGTGCCCTGTGCATTTTCAGGCCTCTGCCCAGGCGGGCGTGAAGCAGCCGATGACGAGGTCTCCCTTCCTTTCATACAGGATGACAGCCAGGTGCAGCTGTGCTCCATGTTCATCTTCCGAGAGTTGCTGCATTTTTTACCGGAAGGGGACATAAAGGCCCTGAAGGCACACGTGCGCCTGAGCCTGCTCCCACTCTCCTTCCACTGCCATGACGAGAACCAGCGCGTGGCAGAGGTGAGGACTCAGCGGCTGCCACTGGCCCCCTGGCAGGGGGCTCGGCTGCCTCCTGCTCTGGCGCCTCGTGGGCTGCAGCCTCCTCCTGGCCTTGGTAGAGGGACCAGTGCGGGACCTGTGCCCTGGGCTGTGGTGCCATCTCGGCGTCTCTGCTGCTCTCCAGGCCTCCCGGGAAACACTGCATTGTTCAGCCACATTCCTGCACAGGAAGGACCTCCAACACATGCTGCGGCTGGATCAGACCTGGAGGTTCGGTGAGGCCCTGGTAAGGACGGCCGGCAAGCCCCAGCCTCAGGCTGGAGAAGCCCCCTGGCGGCGCTGCTAAGTGGGTGCGGCTGGCAGCTGCGTCCCTGCCCAGCGCTTCAGTCAGGGCCGCCTCCCTGCGCCCCACACGCCGCTGCCTTCCCCGGGCAGCGCGGGCTCTGCTCCAGGATCCTGTGGCCCTGAACCCGCTGGGCTGCGGGCGGCACCGCGGCTTCCCGGGCAGCAGCCGCCCCGCTGCCCCCGTCAGAGCCCGGCGCCGGCGGCTGCTGCCCGTCTGGCAGGGCTCTGCGGGCAGGGGAGGCCAGTGCTGGCCGCACGGAGCGCCCGGCCCAGGGGCTGAGCCTGCACCAAGTGCACCCTCCTGCCTCTCTCTCCAGCTGGCAGAGGACAGGAGCCGAGCGGCCGAGCACGTGCGCCACGCCCTCAAGTACCTGGAGAGCCCACAGGAGTCCCTGCGACAGGCGGCCATCAGGTTCATCGGTGAGCCACCAGCCCGGGCTGCGCTTCCCCTCCCCGGACCGGAGCAGCTCGGCCCCGGCCCCGGCTGCTGCCCTGGCAGCGCCATCCGGGCCCGGCGCCGTGGAGCCCCGCCTGCCCTCGGCGCTGCTTCCGCCCTCTCGCAGCCGTGCCCTTGGGCGGCAGCGAGCGGCAAGGGCCCGGCCCGAGCCCTGCCGGGGCCAGGAGGCCGTGTGGCCACAGGGCTGGCAGCGCCGCTGGGCTGGCAGGGAGCTGTGCCGCTGGCGCCCTGACAGCCTCTGTCTTCTCAGGGATGGCTGGGCAGCACCTCAGAGGCCACAAGCGAGAGCTCCGCCACATCTGTCAGAGTGAGTGAGGCCAGAGGGCTGCCAGCCCCGGCTGCCGGGGGCAGCTGCAATCCCTGCCCTGCTGCCCAGGGCTCTGCTCCCTGTGCGCAGCAGGGCCGCCGTGGCCAGAGCAGGCACTCCCATTTCAGGCCCACGAGGGGCAACAGTGTCCGGCAGCTTCGGGCTGATCCCCTTGCTCCCTGCTCCCTCCTGGCCATGGCCAGAGCCGGCTGGCATGGCCCTGCCTCGGGGGTCTGCTTGGCTCCCCAGAGATCCGGGATCTGACCGTGCCTCTGTTCCTCTCTCTCGCAGCCCTTGAAGACAAGGTAGAGGACATCAGCCCTGCCACCAGCAGCCTGGCTCTCGAAACAGCCTTTGTCCTCCGCGCTGTGGAGAGAGCTCCGGGCTCCATCTTGCAGAAGCTGCAACATCAGTTTCGCAGGGCCCGCAAGAAACGGCCTTGTCTCTGGGGCCACAGCTGGCTGTGCTGCTGGCGCTCTGAGGAGAGCTGATTTGAGAGGCTCTCAGTCTGCTGGGGCCTTCTTAGCCGGGGGGGGATTTTTCTTTTCTTTAAGATTGTTTTATCCCTTCTTTTTAGTTGTTCTTTAGGATATAAATATAGCATGTGTTCTAATACCCAGACTCCCGGGAGCTCTCTTTGGTACCCAGCGTCCGCAGGGCACGGGGGAAGAGGGGAAAACAGCTCCTTGTGCCAAGCGAGCAGCCCAGGTGTGCAGTGGGGAAGGGAAAATGGCCAGAAGCCCCTTGGCCTTTGCCGGTTCTGCTGAAGCCTTTCTGCTGGCCACAGAGCTGCTGGCCAGGGGCCGGAGCTGCAGGGATCGCTGCCGGCCTGGTGCCTGGAGATGGCCACAAGCCCTCCTGCCCAGCCAGCAAGGGCCATCTGTGTCCTCCTGCCCGTGTGTTGCTGGCTGCATTGCTGAGGCCTCTGAGGTGCCTCTCGATGCGGCTCCTCTGGAGTTCCCTCGGGGCTGCACCGCTGCCGGGCACCTTGGCCGGGCTGGGGGAGACCCTGAGGGGACAACGAGGCAGTGGGAGGCCGTGAAGGGACGAGGTGCTGCACAGGCCCTAACGGGACAAGGCGCTGGGAAGGCACGAGGGCTCTATGAGAGGGAGTGGGTGGCAGGAGGCTCCAAGGGGACAGGAAGCCTGAGGGGCCGTGCTGCTGGCAAGCCCTGAGGAATTGGGTGTCAGCCTTGTTCCTGACAGCCGACTGCTCTGGCGCTTCCCCAGAGAGGCTCCCACGCCTGGGGCAGAAGCCCTGGAGTCTGGGCCTCAGCAGGAGGGTGGGGACACCCCGAGGTGCCCAGACTGGGCTGGCTGGGGACACGGAGGGCAAGGGGGCCCTGCCGGGGCACGGTCACTGGGTGCTGCCAGGGCAGTGGGCAGAGCAGGGCTGGCGGCCAGCCCGGGCCCCCGCGGCTGCCCAGGCCATGGTGCTGAGGATGAGGCCCTCCTCACACAGAGCTCTGGGCCCAAAGAGCTTCTGTCTCCGTGGCCAAGGCGGCGATGTCTCCTCGAGCAGGGCTGCTGAGTCGCTGCTGCCAAAGCGCCTCTGGACGCCACAGAAACAGCACCAGAGCGCGCACAGGAACAGCAGCACCCCGAACGCCGGCACCTGCTCCAGGAGGCGTCTGCACCAGCCGCCATTCCAAAGAGGCCATACTGTGGGCACTGTTGCACGTGGTTTAGCAAAAGGCTTCAGCACACTCGGCCACAATGGCTTTCTCTTGGCTTGCCAGCCTCACAGCAATGCTTGGCAGCTGCCGCTGCAGCCTGTGCCCCTGACTGGCTACAATCACTGTGCTTGAGGGCACACTCGCCTTCCACTGGCGGGTGTCCCAAGGCAGCGGCGTTGATGCCATCGTGAGAGGCAGCACGAGTCCTGCGCTGCAGCTGCCATCCTTCTCCTCCGTGCAGGTGCCTTAAAAACACATGCATGAGCTTCCAACCTAATTCCTGGACTGGCTTGGAACAAAGGAAGCAGCAGGAGGTGCTGAAGAAAGGCAGGCACTTGTGGCCACCATTCAGGGCTGGAAGGAAGCACTTTGGTGTCTGCTGAGGACATGGCTCGCTTCACAAGCTCAGGCTTTGCTGCTGGAAGATCCTGCTTTGCTCTTGCTGGAGCCCATTCCCTATCACCAATGCATGGGCTTCCATCGCTCCTGGATCAAGTCTGGTGGACCTGTGGGCAACAAGTCTGTCCCGTGTGCATCTGACAGCAGAAAAGAGCAGGACATGGCTGCTTCCAGCACTTGTCTTGGCTGCTCCTTCAGGGGCCTAGCAGCATCATCAGAGACACAGAACAGCTTCTCCTCCCACAGTTATCCCTACCCTCTGCACTCCCCCGGGTGCCTTCCTTGTGTTCACCAGGGACCTCCCTCTTTGTGGCCGTCCATTGCCGTGCTCAGCAGGCAGCCAGTTGTGTTTGCACGGGAGCTGCCACAGGATGACACACAGTACATGGACAGTTGAATAGCAGAGGCTGGGCCAATTCTTTTTCTTTCAGAGTGCAAGACAGACAGAAAAGCACAAGGAAACATTACAGGGTTTTGGAGGAGTCTCTTTGTCCTGTGAAATTCTCTAGCTGCTGGTCTTTCTGTGCTACCGCTAATCCCTTCCTTGAAAAAATCATTCCAGGAAGGAGCAACATCATCTGACACGTACCAAGTGTTGCCACCAGTTGCTCCAGGTGCTCCTCCCAAGAGGCCCTGTAGGATGGAGCACAGCCCCCAGTGCACGTCGGCTTTGGCTGCCCTCTGGCAGAGAAGCCCTCTCGAGGCACAGGTCTCTGGGGCAGGAGATGGGCACCAGCGCTGCCAGGGCTCGGGGGGACTCTGCTTTGGCAGGGACTCTGCCACACCTGCTGATGTCAGTGCTCCCTGGGCCCCAGGGCTCAGAGCAGCATTTGTGCCCTGGCTCACACGTTCCTTGTCTCTGTCACACGGCCGCGCTCAGCGTGGCCACCATGCGGGACGTGTCCCGAGGAGGCCGTGCCAGCTCCTGTGGAAGGCCCCGTGCCCTTCCCGCCATGGCTGGGTCAGCAGCCACGGGGGCTCCTGCTGCCCTGAGCCTGCCCAGCAGGGCAGCCTTTGCTTATGGTTTGAGCCGTTCCTAAAGATCCTGTCGGGCTACCTGAGACACTTGGGGCAAGGCATTCCTTCCAACCTGGGCCACTTTGGGGGGGCAGGGGGCGGCCCCAGGGCAGGTGGCAGGGTGTGCAAGGGCCCTTTGTGACACGGTGCCGCATGGTCACCATTCCATGGAACGGGACCTTTGTGACATGCAGTGACCTAGGTGTTGGCAGCGAGGTGGCCACCACACAGTGCTCGGTGCACGCGACGGGACTGCACGGGACAGAGCTCAGTGCCCTCGTTCCTTGCTGACCCGCAGCTTTCCCGAGGCGTTACTCCTGCAGGTGACCTCGTGGCCAGACCACACCACTTGGTGACCTCTGGCCTTGCCGAGGCTTCTCTTCTGCAGGTGCCCTTGAGGGCAGACCGTGGCGTTCGCTGAGCACGGTCCTTGACGAGAAGTCTGCACAGTCTTTGTGGCTGGAGCCCTTGAGACCAGAGTGCAGGACTTGCTCTCCTGTAGCCTTGCCAAGACTCCACTCTTGCAGGTGCCTTCAAGGCACGGCTCCAGCACTTGCTGACTCCGACCTTTTCCCAGCCAACTTCACTGCAAGTAGTCATGAAACCAGGCAGTGACATAGAGCAGAGACCTGTGAGCGTGCCCAAGCTGGCCTGGGCGAAGGAGGAGCAAGAAGGCCCTGGAACTGCTCCAGCACAGCAGCCTGAAGAGGTGAAGCAATTCCAGCTACTGCAGAAGGGTGAGTAGCAGAGCTGGGCTGCAGACCTGGTGCCAGCAGCAAATATGGCCCCATTCCATCCCATCCCATCCCCTCCCATCCCATCCCATCCCATCCCATCCCATCCCATCCCCTCCCATCCCCTCCCATCCCCTCCCATCCCATCCCATCCCATCCCATCCCATCCCATCCCATCCCATCCCCTGGGGTCATGCCCATGGACAGGACAGAGCAGTGGCCGGGGCAGACAACCCACAGCCGCGCTCCATGCCCTGGGCCGTGGCGGGGCTGTCCCTGCCTGGGCAGCGCAGGGCTGGCCTTGTGTTCTCCGGCCTCTCCCGCAGCCCCTCAGCTCGGCCTGCGCTCGCTCTTTGCCAGGTGCAGCCGTGTGGCGCACACAAGAGCAGCAACGCACCCGTGGCCGCTTCCGCAGGACAGCGCAGGTACCTGCAGCCATCCCTGGCCGGGCAGGGCCTCTTGTCACTGCTCAGCCCAGCACTGTGCTCGCAGCACTCCATGCAACATCCCTGGCTTCTTGCCCTTCTGCTACAGATGGTTGGCAAATTCATCAAGAGGATTCGGGAGGAAGAGACCAGCGGCATGGGCAGCGTGCTCAGAGCGTACCCTCCCATCCTCAAAACCAAGACCAGTGCTGCCCTGCTGGATATGCTTGTGGAGGAGGGGCCTTCCACTCCTAAGCAAGTAAGCAGCCTGTGGCCTGGCTTCCATCCTCCCAGCAATTGCTTGGCCTCCCAAGCCACACCTGCTGCTCACTGGAAGCCTTGAGGCCATGGCAGTGTGGTGGCAAGGGAAGCACTTTTCTGGGGCAGCTGGGCACATGACTCCCTCTGGCAGCTTTCCAAGCCTCCCCTGCCTTCTCCAGGTGCCCGCCATGGTCAGGTACATCCACCAGTGGCTCGCGGCCAACGAGTTTCCTGACTACAACCTGTACAGGCCCCTTCTGGATCTGACAGAGGCACAGCCCGCTGATGTGGTGATGGCTCTCCTGCGTGTGGCCCCATCATGTGACAGGTACGGTGCCCACGTGCCCACAAGGCTCAGGCCTCAGCAGCCTGTCAGCCTGTACAGCCTGTCCCAGGTGTCTGACACACAGAGAATTCCAGGGCCCTCTGGCTCCTCCCTTTGCCCTCCCTGGCATGTCAGCCCCCAGTGTGCTGCCATGCTCCCTCCCTGCTCCTCAGGGGCCGGTCCCCACAGGGCTGGGCTGCCTGTGTGCTGAGGGACAGGGGGCAGAGGCAGGGCTGGCAGCCAGCTCAGCTCCCCGCTGCGGCCCAGGCCACAATGCTGTGTCCCAGACCCCCCTGAGACAGAGCTTTCACCCCACAGAGCTGCTACAACCATGTGGAAGACCATCATGTGCTCGTGCAGGGCTGCAGAGCCGGCCATGCTCATACTCCTGGACGTGCTGGCCAGCTGGCCAGAGCACAGCGCGTGCACCTCCGATGGGGACCACACGGCTGTCCTTGCCCTGGCTGTGAGTTTCTGCAACTGGCCTTTGCTCACCCCAAGCTCACCTCTCCATCAGCTCTCCATCCTCCCTCCACCCCTGTGTCTCCCTGCCTCAGGCATTGGGCAGAAACCCGGCCTAGGGGCAGCTTCAGAGGCACCAGGCCCGCTGCTCCCCCTGCGTCTCCGCTGGCCTCTCCTTCCCACGCCCGGGCTCAGCCACACTGACACCTCAGCACTGAGCTCGGGCTGCTCTGTCCTTTGCAGGCAACTGTGGTGATGTGGAAGATGCTCCAGATGCCCTGTGTCCCACATGTGGTGACCATGCATTTCCCCCGCCTCTTTGTGATCCTGCTCTTCCAAGTGCTCTTCAGCACCTTGGATATGCCAGAGGCGGCCGATACCTTCTGGGAGGGATGCCAGCAGCAACACGGCCTTGCCACCGACCCCAACAGGTGCTCCATGCAAGCCCTCCTATCCCTGCCACGTGCCCAGGGCAGGTGCCAGTGCCCCCAGCGTGACCTGGGCTTTGCTCTGCACACAGCTTTGCAGAGCAGACCCTGAAGGCCCTGCTCTGCCGACTGCACTATGAGGATGTGGTGGCGGCAATGGAAGACAAGCGTGGCTGGGACACACTGCTCTGTGCTGACACCCACCACTGTGCTGTGGGCATGCTGGCCAGGTGAGACCCCCTGCTCCCCAGCTGGCCCCGGCATTTGTGCCCTGCGCCCGGGATGCCCCACACAGTCCCTGTGCTCCTGGGCCACAAGGCCTTGTCACCAAGGGACGGCCAAGGAGACTGCAAAAGCCTGGGAGAGGAGCGTGCCCAAGAGCAGCCCCCTGCCAGAGGGCGCGGCTCCCCCTTGCAGGGTGCTGGAGAAAAGCCAGAACTCTTTCAGTCAGTCATGGCAGAGGTTTACCCCTGCTGCCTCAGTGTTTTGCTTTCTATTTCCTCCTCTCAGAGAAATGCACCACGCATCCCAAGGCCTGTGTTCGGCGATTGCATTCCACCTGCTCGGGCTGCTCAGCAAAGACATGCCATCCCGGGATCTGGCCGCCATGGCATTCCTTGTGGAGGTGAGCCTGAAGGCCAGCGCTGCCTGGCTGAGCTGCCTCCCGCCTCGCTGCCCTCTCGTGGCCGCAGCTGCCCGGGACGCTGCCCGCGGCCTGTGCTGCTGCCTGGGCCCGGCCCTGTGCGGCTCCCCCGTCACCGGCCTCGTGCCTCTCAGATCCTGGACGGCCTGGACTTGAGTGAATGCCGTGACAGCGTCCTGGAGGTCATGTCCAAGAACCTGCAGAGCGAGTGCAGGGAGATGCGTCGCTTGGCCCTCAGAGGCCTCCTGGTGCTCGGCACCAGTGTCTCGGTGAGAAGAGGGCAGCGGCTGAAGCCATGCTGCCAGCGTGGGGCTGGGCAAGGCAGTCGCTTGGCCTTGGCTGGCCTTTGGGCGCTGAGGCGGCTGCTCCCAGCTCTCCTGCCTCCCGCTCCAGCTGCCCGACTGCTTTGGCACGGCCCTTTGGCCTTTGGGCCCTGTGGCAAGCAGGACGGCGTTTCACACACTTGTGTTCCACGCAGGCCGTAAGAATGTGGAGCCTGCATGAAAGGCTGGTGGAGCTCCTGCAGGAGAATGACAGCGAGATGCTTAGGATGACCATGGTTCTCCTCAGCGGTTTGTTCCTGTGCAATGGCGCTCCCATAGCCAGTCCCCTCGCCCTGCAGCTGGCTGGGGCGCTCCTGCCGCTCTTTGACAACGTAAGGCTCTGCGCCTCCAGCCACGGCCACCGGCTGCTGCCCGCAAACTTTGTGCCCTGTGCATTTTCAGGCCTGTGCCCAGGCGGGCGTGAAGCAGCCGATGACGAGGTCTCCCTTCCTTTCATACAGGATGACAGCCAGGTGCAGCTGTGCTCCATGTTCATCTTCCGAGAGTTGCTGCATTTTTTACCGGAAGGGGACATAAAGGCCCTGAAGGCACACGTGCGCCTGAGCCTGCTCCCACTCTCCTTCCACTGCCATGACGAGAACCAGCGCGTGGCAGAGGTGAGGACTCAGCGGCTGCCACTGGCCCCCTGGCAGGGGGCTCGGCTGCCTCCTGCTCTGGCGCCTCGTGGGCTGCAGCCTCCTCCTGGCCTTGGTACAGGGACCTGTGCAGGTCCTGTGCCCTGGGCTGTGGTGCCATCTCGGCATCTCTGCTGCTCTCCAGGCCTCCCGGGAAACACTGCATTGTTCAGCCACATTCCTGCACAGGAAGGACCTCCAACACATGCTGCGGCTGGATCAGACCTGGAGGTTCGGTGAGGCCCTGGTAAGGACGGCCGGCAAGCCCCAGCCTCAGGCTGGAGAAGCCCCCTGGCGGCGCTGCTAAGTGGGTGCGGCTGGCAGCTGCGTCCCTGCCCAGCGCTTCAGTCAGGGCCGCCTCCCTGCGCCCCACACGCCGCTGCCTTCCCCGGGCAGCGCGGGCTCTGCTCCAGGATCCTGTGGCCCCGAACCGGCTGGGCTGCGGGCGGCACCGCGGCTTCCCGGGCAGCAGCCGCCCCGCTGCCCCCGTCAGAGCCCGGCGCCGGCGGCTGCTGCCCGTCTGGCAGGGCTCTGCGGGCAGGGGAGGCCAGTGCTGGCCGCACGGAGCGCCCGGCCCAGGGGCTGAGCCTGCACCAAGTGCACCCTCCTGCCTCTCTCTCCAGCTGGCAGAGGACAGGAGCCGAGCGGCCGAGCACGTGCGCCACGCCCTCAAGTACCTGGAGAGCCCACAGGAGTCCCTGCGACAGGCGGCCATCAGGTTCATCGGTGAGCCACCAGCCCGGGCTGCGCTTCCCCTCCCCGGCCCGGAGCAGCTCGGCCCCGGCCCCGGCTGCTGCCCTGGCAGCGCCATCCGGGCCCGGCGCCGTGGAGCCCCGCCTGCCCTCGGCGCTGCTGCCGCCCTCTCGCAGCCGTGCCCTTGGGCGGCAGCGAGCGGCAAGGGCCCGGCCCGAGCCCTGCCGGGGCCAGGAGGCCGTGTGGCCACAGGGCTGGCAGCGCCGCTGGGCTGGCAGGGAGCTGTGCCGCTGGCGCCCTGACAGCCTCTGTCTTCTCAGGGATGGCCGGGCAGCACCTCAGAGGCCACAAGCCAGAGCTCCGCCACATCTGTCAGGGTGAGTGAGGCCAGAGGGCTGCCAGCCCCGGCTGCCGGGGGCAGCTGCAATCCCTGCCCCGCTGCCCAGGGCTCTGCTCCCTGTGCGCAGCAGGGCTGCCGTGGCCAGAGCAGGCACTCCCATTTCAGGCCCACGAGGGGCAACAGTGTCCGGCAGCTTCGGGCTGATCCCCTTGCTCCCTGCTCCCTCCTGGCCATGGCCAGAGCCGGCTGGCATGGCCCTGCCTCGGGGGTCTGCTCGGCTCCCCAGAGATCCGGGATCTGACCGTGCTTCTGTTCCTCTCTCTTGCAGCCCTTGAAGACAAGGTAGAGGACATCAGCCCTGCCACCAGCAGCCTGGCTCTCGAAACAGCCTTTGTCCTCCGCGCTGTGGAGAGAGCTCCGGGCTCCATCTTGCAGAAGCTGCAACATCAGTTTCGCAGGGCCCGCAAGAAACGGCCTTGTCTCTGGGGCCACAGCTGGCTGTGCTGCTGGCGCTCTGAGGAGAGCTGATTTGAGAGGCTCTCAGTCTGCTGGGGCCTTCTTAGCCGGGGGGGGATTTTTCTTTTCTTTAAGATTGTTTTATCCCTTCTTTTTAGTTGTTCTTTAGGATATAAATATAGCATGTGTTCTAATACCCAGACTCCCGGGAGCTCTCTTTGGTACCCAGCGTCCGCAGGGCACGGGGGAAGAGGGGAAAACAGCTCCTTGTGCCAAGTGAGCAGCCCAGGTGTGCAGTGGGGAAGGGAAAATGGCCAGAAGCCCCTTGGCCTTTGCCGGTTCTGCTGAAGCCTTTGTGCTGGCCACAGAGCTGCTGGCCAGGGGCCGGAGCTGCAGGGATCGCTGCCGGCCTGGTGCCTGGAGATGGCCACAAGCCCTCCTGCCCAGCCAGCAAGGGCCATCTGTGTCCTCCTGCCCGTGTGTTGCTGGCTGCATTGCTGAGGCCTCTGAGGTGCCTCTCGATGCAGCTCCTCTGGAGTTCTCTCGGGGCTGCACCGCTGCCGGGCACCTTGGCCGGGCTGGGGGAGACCCTGAGGGGACAACGAGGCAGTGGGAGGCCGTGAAGGGACGAGGTGCTGCACAGGCCCTAACGGGACAAGGCGCTGGGAAGGCACGAGGGCTCTATGAGAGGGAGTGGGTGGCAGGAGGCTCCAAGGGGACAGGAAGCCTGAGGGGCCGTGCTGCTGGCAAGCCCTGAGGAATTGGGTGTCAGCCTTGTTCCTGACAGCCGACTGCTCTGGCGCTTCCCCAGAGAGGCTCCCACGCCTGGGGCAGAAGCCCTGGAGTCTGGGCCTCAGCAGGAGGGTGGGGACACCCCGAGGTGCCCAGACTGGGCTGGCTGGGGACACGGAGGGCAAGGGGGCCCTGCCGGGGCACGGTCACTGGGTGCTGCCAGGGCAGTGGGCAGAGCAGGGCTGGCGGCCAGCCCGGGCCCCCGCGGCTGCCCAGGCCATGGTGCTGAGGATGAGGCCCTCCTCACACAGAGCTCTGGGCCCAAAGAGCTTCTGTCTCCGTGGCCAGGGTGGCGATGTCTCCTCGAGCAGGGCTGCTGAGTCGCTGCTGCCAAAGCGCCTCTGGACGCCACAGAAACAGCACCAGCGCGCGCACAGGAACAGCAGCACCCCGAACGCCGGCACCTGCTCCAGGAGGCGTCTGCACCAGCCGCCATTCCAAAGAGGCCATACTGTGGGCACTGTTGCACGTGGTTTAGCAAAAGGCTTCAGCACACTCGGCCACAATGGCTTTCTCTTGGCTTGCCAGCCTCACAGCAATGCTTGGCAGCTGCCGCTGCAGCCTGTGCCCCTGACTGGCTACAATCACTGTGCTTGAGGGCACACTCGCCTTCCACTGGTGGGTGTCCCAAGGCAGCGGCGTTGATGCCATTGTGAGAGGCAGCACGAGTCCTGCGCTGCAGCTACCATCCTTCTCCTCCGTGCAGGTGCCTTAAAAACACATGCATGAGCTTCCAACCTAATTCCTGGACTGGCTTGGAACAAAGGAAGCAGCAGGAGGTGCTGAAGAAAGGCAGGCACTTGTGGCCACCATTCAGGGCTGGAAGGAAGCACTTTGGTGTCTGCTGAGGACATGGCTCGCTTCACAAGCTCAGGCTTTGCTGCTGGAAGATCCTGCTTTGCTCTTGCTGGAGCCCATTCCCTATCACCAATGCATGGGCTTCCATCGCTCCTGGATCAAGTCTGGTGGACCTGTGGGCAACAAGTCTGTCCCGTGTGCATCTGACAGCAGAAAAGAGCAGGACATGGCTGCTTCCAGCACTTGTCTTGGCTGCTCCTTCAGGGGCCTAGCAGCATCATCAGAGACACAGAACAGCTTCTCCTCTCACAGTTATCCCTACCCTCTGCACTCCCCCGGGTGCCTTCCTTGTGTTCACCAGGGACCTCCCTCTTTGTGGCCGTCCATTGCCGTGCTCAGCAGGCAGCCAGTTGTGTTTGCACGGGAGCTGCCACAGGATGACACACAGTACACGGACAGTTGAATAGCAGAGGCTGGGCCAATTCTTTTTCTTTCAGAGTGCAAGACAGACAGAAAAGCACAAGGAAACATTACAGGGTTTTGGAGGAGTCTCTTTGTCCTGTGAAATTCTCTAGCTGCTGGTCTTTCTGTGCTACCGCTAATCCCTTCCTTGAAAAAATCATTCCAGGAAGGAGCAACATCATCTGACACGTACCAAGTGTTGCCACCAGTTGCTCCAGGTGCTCCTCCCAAGAGTCCCTGTAGGATGGAGCACAGCCCCCAGTGCACGTCGGCTTTGGCTGCCCTCTGGCAGAGAAGCCCTCTCGAGGCACAGGTCTCTGGGGCAGGAGATGGGCACCAGCGCTGCCAGGGCTCGGGGGGACTCTGCTTTGGCAGGGACTCTGCCACACCTGCTGATGTCAGTGCTCCCTGGGCCCCAGGGCTCAGAGCAGCATTTGTGCCCTGGCTCACACGTTCCTTGTCTCTGTCACACGGCCGCGCTCAGCGTGGCCACCATGCGGGACGTGTCCCGAGGAGGCCGTGCCAGCTCCTGTGGAAGGCCCCGTGCCCTTCCCGCCATGGCTGGGTCAGCAGCCACGGGGGCTCCTGCTGCCCTGAGCCTGCCCAGCAGGGCAGCCTTTGCTTATGGTTTGAGCCGTTCCTAAAGATCCTGTCGGGCTACCTGAGACACTTGGGGCAAGGCATTCCTTCCAACCTGGGCCACTTTGGGGGGGCAGGGGGCGGCCCCAGGGCAGGTGGCAGGGTGTGCAAGGGCCCTTTGTGACACGGTGCCGCATGGTCACCATTCCATGGAACGGGACCTTTGTGACATGCAGTGACCTAGGTGTTGGCAGCGAGGTGGCCACCACACAGTGCTCGGTGCACGCGACGGGACTGCACGGGACAGAGCTCAGTGCCCTCGTTCCTTGCTGACCCGCAGCTTTCCCGAGGCGTTACTCCTGCAGGTGACCTCGTGGCCAGACCACAGCACTTGGTGACCTCTGGCCTTGCCGAGGCTTCTCTTCTGCAGGTGCCCTTGAGGGCAGACCGTGGCGTTCGCTGAGCACGGTCCTTGACGAGAAGTCTGCACAGTCTTTGTGGCTGGAGCCCTCGAGACCAGAGTGCAGGACTTGCTCTCCTGTAGCCTTGCCAAGACTCCACTCTTGCAGGTGCCTTCAAGGCACGGCTCCAGCACTTGCTGACTCCGACCTTTTCCCAGCCAACTTCACTGCAAGTAGTCATGAAACCAGGCAGTGACATAGAGCAGAGACCTGTGAGCGTGCCCAAGCTGGCCTGGGCGAAGGAGGAGCAAGAAGGCCCTGGAACTGCTCCAGCACAGCAGCCTGAAGAGGTGAAGCAATTCCAGCTACTGCAGAAGGGTGAGTAGCAGAGCTGGGCTGCAGACCTGGTGCCAGCAGCAAATATGGCCCCATTCCATCCCATCCCATCCCCTCCCATCCCATCCCATCCCATCCCCTCCCATCCCATCCCATCCCATCCCCTCCCATCCCATCCCATCCCATCCCATCCCATCCCATCCCATCCCATCCCCTGGGGTCATGCCCATGGACAGGACAGAGCAGTGGCCGGGGCAGACAACCCACAGCCGCGCTCCATGCCCTGGGCCGTGGCGGGGCTGTCCCTGCCTGGGCAGCGCAGGGCTGGCCTTGTGTTCTCCGGCCTCTCCCGCAGCCCCTCAGCTCGGCCTGCGCTCGCTCTTTGCCAGGTGCAGCCGTGCGGCGCACACAAGAGCAGCAACGCACCCGTGGCCGCTTCCGCAGGACAGCGCAGGTACGTGCAGCCATCCCCGGCCGGGCTGGGCCTCTTGTCACTGCTCAGCCCAGCACCGTGCTCGCAGCACTCCATGCAACATCCCTGGCTTCTTGCCCTTCTGCTACAGATGGTTGGCAAATTCATCAAGAGGATTCGGGAGGAAGAGACCAGCGGCATGGGCAGCGTGCTCAGAGCGTACCCTCCCATCCTCAAAACCAAGACCAGTGCTGCCCTGCTGGATATGCTTGTGGAGGAGGGGCCTTCCACTCCTAAGCAAGTAAGCAGCCTGTGGCCTGGCTTCCATCCTCCCAGCAATTGCTTGGCCTCCCAAGCCACACCTGCTGCTCACTGGAAGCCTTGAGGCCATGGCAGTGTGGTGGCAAGGGAAGCACTTTTCTGGGGCAGCTGGGCACATGACTCCCTCTGGCAGCTTTCCAAGCCTCCCCTGCCTTCTCCAGGTGCCCGCCATGGTCAGGTACATCCACCAGTGGCTCGCGGCCAACGAGTTTCCTGACTACAACCTGTACAGGCCCCTTCTGGATCTGACAGAGGCACAGCCCGCTGATGTGGTGATGGCTCTCCTGCGTGTGGCCCCATCATGTGACAGGTACGGCGCCCACGTGCCCACAAGGCTCAGGCCTCAGCAGCCTGTCAGCCTGTACAGCCTGTCCCAGGTGTCTGACACACAGAGAATTCCAGGGCCCTCTGGCTCCTCCCTTTGCCCTCCCTGGCATGTCAGCCCCCAGCGTGTTGCCATGCTCCCTCCCTGCTCCTCAGGGGCCGGTCCCCACAGGGCTGGGCTGCCTGTGTGCTGAGGGACAGGGGGCAGAGGCAGGGCTGGCAGCCAGCTCAGCTCCCCGCTGCGGCCCAGGCCACAATGCTGTGTCCCAGACCCCCCTGAGACAGAGCTTTCACCCCACAGAGCTGCTACCACCATGTGGAAGACCATCATGTGCTCGTGCAGGGCTGCAGAGCCGGCCATGCTCATACTCCTTGACGTGCTGGCCAGCTGGCCAGAGCACAGCGCGTGCACCTCCGATGGGGACCACACGGCTGTCCTTGCCCTGGCTGTGAGTTTCTGCAACTGGCCTTTGCTCACCCCAAGCTCACCTCTCCATCAGCTCTCCATCCTCCCTCCACCCCTGTGTCTCCCTGCCTCAGGCATTGGGCAGAAACCCGGCCTAGGGGCAGCTTCAGAGGCACCAGGCCCGCTGCTCCCCCTGCATCTCCGCTGGCCTCTCCTTCCCACGCCCGGGCTCAGCCACACTGACACCTCAGCACTGAGCTCGGGCTGCTCTGTCCTTTGCAGGCAACTGTGGTGATGTGGAAGATGCTCCAGATGCCCTGTGTCCCACATGTGGTGACCATGCATTTCCCCCGCCTCTTTGTGATCCTGCTCTTCCAAGTGCTCTTCAGCACCTTGGATATGCCAGAGGCGGCCAATACCTTCTGGGAGGGATGCCAGCAGCAACACGGCCTTGCCACCGACCCCAACAGGTGCTCCATGCAAGCCCTCCTATCCCTGCCACGTGCCCAGGGCAGGTGCCAGTGCCCCCAGCGTGACCTGGGCTTTGCTCTGCACACAGCTTTGCAGAGCAGACCCTGAAGGCCCTGCTCTGCCGACTGCACTATGAGGATGTGGTGGCGGCAATGGAAGACAAGCGTGGCTGGGACACGCTGCTCTGTGCTGACACCCACCACTGTGCTGTGGGCATGCTGGCCAGGTGAGACCCCCTGCTCCCCAGCTGGCCCCGGCATTTGTGCCCTGCGCCCGGGATGCCCCACACAGTCCCTGTGCTCCTGGGCCACAAGGCCTTGTCACCAAGGGACGGCCAAGGAGACTGCAAAAGCCTGGGAGAGGAGCGTGCCCAAGAGCAGCCCCCTCCCACAGGGCCCGGCTCCCCCTTGCAGGGTGCTGGAGAAAAGCCAGAACTCTTTCAGTCAGTCATGGCAGAGGTTTACCCCTGCTGCCTCAGTGTTTTGCTTTCTATTTCCTCCTCTCAGAGAAATGCACCACGCATCCCAAGGCCTGTGTTCGGCGATTGCATTCCACCTGCTCGGGCTGCTCAGCAAAGACATGCCATCCCGGGATCTGGCCGCCATGGCGTTCCTTGTGGAGGTGAGCCTGAAGGCCAGCGCTGCCTGGCTGAGCTGCCTCCCGCCTCGCTGCCCTCTCGTGGCCGCAGCTGCCCGGGACGCTGCCCGCGGCCTGTGCTGCTGCCTGGGCCCGGCCCTGTGCGGCTCCCCCGTCACCGGCCTCGTGCCTCTCAGATCCTGGACTGCCTGGACTTGAGTGAATGCCGTGACAGCGTCCTGGAGGTCATGTCCAAGAACCTGCAGAGCGAGTGCAGGGAGATGCGTCGCTTGGCCCTCAGAGGCCTCCTGGTGCTCGGCACCAGTGTCTCGGTGAGAAGAGGGCAGTGGCTGAAGCCATGCTGCCAGCGTGGGGCTGGGCAAGGCAGTCGCTTGGCCTTGGCTGGCCTTTGGGCGCTGAGGCGGCTGATCCCAGCTCTCCTGCCTCCCGCTCCAGCTGCCCGACTGCTTTGGCACGGCCCTTTGGCCTTTGGGCCCTGTGGCAGCAGGACGGCGTTTCACACACTTGTGTTCCACGCAGGCCGTAAGAATGTGGAGCCTGCATGAAAGGCTGGTGGAGCTCCTGCAGGAGAATGACAGCGAGATGCTTAGGATGACCATGGTTCTCCTCAGCGGTTTGTTCCTGTGCAATGGCGCTCCCATAGCCAGTCCCCTCGCCCTGCAGCTGGCTGGGGCGCTCCTGCCGCTCTTTGACAACGTAAGGCTCTGCGCCTCCAGCCACGGCCACCGGCTGCTGCCCGCAAACTTTGTGCCCTGTGCATTTTCAGGCCTGTGCCCAGGCGGGCGTGAAGCAGCCGATGACGAGGTCTCCCTTCCTTTCATACAGGATGACAGCCAGGTGCAGCTGTGCTCCATGTTCATCTTCCGAGAGTTGCTGCATTTTTTACCGGAAGGGGACAAAAAGGCCCTGGAGGCACACGTGCGCCTGAGCCTGCTCCCACTCTCCTTCCACTGCCATGACGAGAACCAGCGCGTGGCAGAGGTGAGGACTCAGCGGCTGCCACTGGCCCCCTGGCAGGGGGCTCGGCTGCCTCCTGCTCTGGCGCCTCGTGGGCTGCAGCCTCCTCCTGGCCTTGGTAGAGGGAGCAGTGCGGGACCTGTGCCCTGGGCTGTGGTGCCATCTCGGCGTCTCTGCTGCTCTCCAGGCCTCCCGGGAAACACTGCATTGTTCAGCCACATTCCTGCACAGGAAGGACCTCCAACACATGCTGCGGCTGGATCAGACCTGGAGGTTCGGTGAGGCCCTGGTAAGGACGGCCGGCAAGCCCCAGCCTCAGGCTGGAGAAGCCCCCTGGCGGCGCTGCTAAGTGGGTGCGGCTGGCAGTTGCGTCCCTGCCCAGCGCTTCAGTCAGGGCCGCCTCCCTGCGCCCCACACGCCGCTGCCTTCCCCGGGCAGCGCGGGCTCTGCTCCAGGATCCTGTGGCCCCGAACCGGCTGGGCTGCGGGCGGCACCGCGGCTCCCCGCGCAGCAGCCGCCCCGCTGCCCCCGTCAGAGCGCGGCGCCGGCGGCTGCTGCCCGTCTGGCAGGGCTCTGCGGGCAGGGGAGGCCAGTGCTGGCCGCACGGAGCGCCCGGCCCAGGGGCTGAGCCTGCACCAAGTGCACCCTCCTGCCTCTCTCTCCAGCTGGCAGAGGACAGGAGCCGAGCGGCCGAGCACGTGCGCCACGCCCTCAAGTACCTGGAGAGCCCACAGGAGTCCCTGCGACAGGCGGCCATCAGGTTCATCGGTGAGCCACCAGCCCGGGCTGCGCTTCCCCTCCCCGGCCCGGAGCAGCTCGGCCCCGGCCCTGGCTGCTGCCCTGGCAGCGCCACCCGGGCCCGGCGCCGTGGAGCCCCGCCTGCCCTCGGCGCTGCTGCCGCCCTCTCGCAGCCGTGCCCTTGGGCGGCAGCGAGCGGCAAGGGCCCGGCCCGAGCCCTGCCGGGGCCAGGAGGCCGTGTGGCCACAGGGCTGGCAGCGCCGCTGGGCTGGCAGGGAGCTGTGCCGCTGGCGCCCTGACAGCCTCTGTCTTCTCAGGGATGGCCGGGCAGCACCTCAGAGGCCACAAGCGAGAGCTCCGCCACATCTGTCAGAGTGAGTGAGGCCAGAGGGCTGCCAGCCCCGGCTGCCGGGGGCAGCTGCAATCCCTGCCCTGCTGCCCAGGGCTCTGCTCCCTGTGCGCAGCAGGGCTGCCGTGGCCAGAGCAGGCACTCCCATTTCAGGCCCACGAGGGGCAACAGTATCCGGCAGCTTCGGGCTGATCCCCTTGCTCCCTGCTCCCTCCTGGCCATGGCCAGAGCCGGCTGGCATGGCCCTGCCTCGGGGGTCTGCTCGGCTCCCCAGAGATCCGGGATCTGACCGTGCTTCTGTTCCTCTCTCTCGCAGCCCTTGAAGACAAGGTAGAGGACATCAGCCCTGCCACCAGCAGCCTGGCTCTCGAAACAGCCTTTGTCCTCCGCGCTGTGGAGAGAGCTCCGGGCTCCATCTTGCAGAAGCTGCAACATCAGTTTCGCAGGGCCCGCAAGAAACGGCCTTGTCTCTGGGGCCACAGCTGGCTGTGCTGCTGGCGCTCTGAGGAGAGCTGATTTGAGAGGCTCTCAGTCTGCTGGGGCCTTCTTAGCCGGGGGGGGGATTTTTTTTTCTTTAAGATTGTTTTATCCCTTCTTTTTAGTTGTTCTTTAGGATATAAATATAGCATGTGTTCTAATACCCAGACTCCCGGGAGCTCTCTTTGGTACCCAGCGTCCGCAGGGCACGGGGGAAGAGGGGAAAACAGCTCCTTGTGCCAAGCGAGCAGCCCAGGTGTGCAGTGGGGAAGGGAAAATGGCCAGAAGCCCCTTGGCCTTTGCCGGTTCTGCTGAAGCCTTTGTGCTGGCCACAGAGCTGCTGGCCAGGGGCCGGAGCTGCAGGGATCGCTGCCGGCCTGGTGCCTGGAGATGGCCACAAGCCCTCCTGCCCAGCCAGCAAGGGCCATCTGTGTCCTCCTGCCCGTGTGTTGCTGGCTGCATTGCTGAGGCCTCTGAGGTGCCTCTCGATGCGGCTCCTCTGGAGTTCCCTCGGGGCTGCACCGCTGCCGGGCACCTTGGCCGGGCTGGGGGAGACCCTGAGGGGACAACGAGGCAGTGGGAGGCCGTGAAGGGACGAGGTGCTGCACAGGCCCTAACGGGACAAGGCGCTGGGAAGGCACGAGGGCTCTATGAGAGGGAGTGGGTGGCAGGAGGCTCCAAGGGGACAGGAAGCCTGAGGGGCCGTGCTGCTGGCAAGCCCTGAGGAATTGGGTGTCAGCCTTGTTCCTGACAGCCGACTGCTCTGGCGCTTCCCCAGAGAGGCTCCCACGCCTGGGGCAGAAGCCCTGGAGTCTGGGCCTCAGCAGGAGGGTGGGGACACCCCGAGGTGCCCAGACTGGGCTGGCTGGGGACACGGAGGGCAAGGGGGCCCTGCCGGGGCACGGTCACTGGGTGCTGCCAGGGCAGTGGGCAGAGCAGGGCTGGCGGCCAGCCCGGGCCCCCGCGGCTGCCCAGGCCATGGTGCTGAGGATGAGGCCCTCCTCACACAGAGCTCTGGGCCCAAAGAGCTTCTGTCTCCGTGGCCAGGGTGGCGATGTCTCCTCGAGCAGGGCTGCTGAGTCGCTGCTGCCAAAGCGCCTCTGGACGCCACAGAAACAGCACCAGAGCGCGCACAGGAACAGCAGCACCCCGAACGCCGGCACCTGCTCCAGGAGGCGTCTGCACCAGCCGCCATTCCAAAGAGGCCATACTGTGGGCACTGTTGCACGTGGTTTAGCAAAAGGCTTCAGCACACTCGGCCACAATGGCTTTCTCTTGGCTTGCCAGCCTCACAGCAATGCTTGGCAGCTGCCACTGCAGCCTGTGCCCCTGACTGGCTACAATCACTGTGCTTGAGGGCACACTCGCCTTCCACTGGCGGGTGTCCCAAGGCAGCGGCGTTGATGCCATCGTGAGAGGCAGCACGAGTCCTGCGCTGCAGCTGCCATCCTTCTCCTCCGTGCAGGTGCCTTAAAAACACATGCATGAGCTTCCAACCTAATTCCTGGACTGGCTTGGAACAAAGGAAGCAGCAGGAGGTGCTGAAGAAAGGCAGGCACTTGTGGCCACCATTCAGGGCTGGAAGGAAGCACTTTAGTGTCTGCTGAGGACATGGCTCGCTTCACAAGCTCAGGCTTTGCTGCCGGAAGATCCTGCTTTGCTCTTGCTGGAGCCCATTCCCTATCACCAATGCATGGGCTTCCATCGCTCCTGGATCAAGTCTGGTGGACCTGTGGGCAACAAGTCTGTCCCGTGTGCATCTGACAGCAGAAAAGAGCAGGACATGGCTGCTTCCAGCACTTGTCTTGGCTGCTCCTTCAGGGGCCTAGCAGCATCATCAGAGACACAGAACAGCTTCTCCTCCCACAGTTATCCCTACCCTCTGCACTCCCCTGGGTGCCTTCCTTGTGTTCACCAGGGACCTCCCTCTTTGTGGCCGTCCATTGCCGTGCTCAGCAGGCAGCCAGCTGTGTTTGCACGGGAGCTGCCACAGGATGACACACAGTACATGGACAGTTGAATAGCAGAGGCTGGGCCAATTCTTTTTCTTTCAGAGTGCAAGACAGACAGAAAAGCACAAGGAAACATTACAGGGTTTTGGAGGAGTCTCTTTGTCCTGTGAAATTCTCTAGCTGCTGGTCTTTCTGTGCTACCGCTAATCCCTTCCTTGAAAAAATCATTCCAGGAAGGAGCAACATCATCTGACACGTACCAAGTGTTGCCACCAGTTGCTCCAGGTGCTCCTCCCAAGAGGCCCTGTAGGATGGAGCACAGCCCCCAGTGCACGTCGGCTTTGGCTGCCCTCTGGCAGAGAAGCCCTCTCGAGGCACAGGTCTCTGGGGCAGGAGATGGGCACCAGCGCTGCCAGGGCTCGGGGGGACTCTGCTTTGGCAGGGACTCTGCCACACCTGCTGATGTCAGTGCTCCCTGGGCCCCAGGGCTCAGAGCAGCATTTGTGCCCTGGCTCACACGTTCCTTGTCTCTGTCACACGGCCGCGCTCAGCGTGGCCACCATGCGGGACGTGTCCCGAGGAGGCCGTGCCAGCTCCTGTGGAAGGCCCCGTGCCCTTCCCGCCATGGCTGGGTCAGCAGCCACGGGGGCTCCTGCTGCCCTGAGCCTGCCCAGCAGGGCAGCCTTTGCTTATGGTTTGAGCCGTTCCTAAAGATCCTGTCGGGCTACCTGAGACACTTGGGGCAAGGCATTCCTTCCAACCTGGGCCACTTTGGGGGGGCAGGGGGCGGCCCCAGGGCAGGTGGCAGGGTGTGCAAGGGCCCTTTGTGACACGGTGCCGCATGGTCACCATTCCATGGAACGGGACCTTTGTGACATGCAGTGACCTAGGTGTTGGCAGCGAGGTGGCCACCACACAGTGCTCGGTGCACGCGACGGGACTGCACGGGACAGAGCTCAGTGCCCTCGTTCCTTGCTGACCCGCAGCTTTCCCGAGGCGTTACTCCTGCAGGTGACCTCGTGGCCAGACCACACCACTTGGTGACCTCTGGCCTTGCCGAGGCTTCTCTTCTGCAGGTGCCCTTGAGGGCAGACCGTGGCGTTCGCTGAGCACGGTCCTTGACGAGAAGTCTGCACAGTCTTTGTGGCTGGAGCCCTCGAGACCAGAGTGCAGGACTTGCTCTCCTGTAGCCTTGCCAAGACTCCACTCTTGCAGGTGCCTTCAAGGCACGGCTCCAGCACTTGCTGACTCCGACCTTTTCCCAGCCAACTTCACTGCAAGTAGTCATGAAACCAGGCAGTGACATAGAGCAGAGACCTGTGAGCGTGCCCAAGCTGGCCTGGGCGAAGGAGGAGCAAGAAGGCCCTGGAACTGCTCCAGCACAGCAGCCTGAAGAGGTGAAGCAATTCCAGCTACTGCAGAAGGGTGAGTAGCAGAGCTGGGCTGCAGACCTGGTGCCAGCAGCAAATATGGCCCCATTCCATCCCATCCCATCCCCTCCCATCCCATCCCATCCCCTCCCATCCCCTCCCATCCCCTCCCATCCCATCCCATCCCATCCCATCCCCTCCCATCCCATCCCATCCCATCCCCTGGGGTCATGCCCATGGACAGGACAGAGCAGTGGCCGGGGCAGACAACCCACAGCCGCGCTCCATGCCCTGGGCCGTGGCGGGGCTGTCCCTGCCTGGGCAGCGCAGGGCTGGCCTTGTGTTCTCCGGCCTCTCCCGCAGCCCCTCAGCTCGGCCTGCGCTCGCTCTTTGCCAGGTGCAGCCGTGCGGCGCACACAAGAGCAGCAACGCACCCGTGGCCGCTTCCGCAGGACAGCGCAGGTACGTGCAGCCATCCCCGGCCGGGCTGGGCCTCTTGTCACTGCTCAGCCCAGCACCGTGCTCGCAGCACTCCATGCAACATCCCTGGCTTCTTGCCCTTCTGCTACAGATGGTTGGCAAATTCATCAAGAGGATTCGGGAGGAAGAGACCAGCGGCATGGGCAGCGTGCTCAGAGCGTACCCTCCCATCCTCAAAACCAAGACCAGTGCTGCCCTGCTGGATATGCTTGTGGAGGAGGGGCCTTCCACTCCTAAGCAAGTAAGCAGCCTGTGGCCTGGCTTCCATCCTCCCAGCAATTGCTTGGCCTCCCAAGCCACACCTGCTGCTCACTGGAAGCCTTGAGGCCATGGCAGTGTGGTGGCAAGGGAAGCACTTTTCCGGGGCAGCTGGGCACATGACTCCCTCTGGCAGCTTTCCAAGCCTCCCCTGCCTTCTCCAGGTGCCCGCCATGGTCAGGTACATCCACCAGTGGCTCGCGGCCAACGAGTTTCCTGACTACAACCTGTACAGGCCCCTTCTGGATCTGACAGAGGCACAGCCCGCTGATGTGGTGATGGCTCTCCTGCGTGTGGCCCCATCATGTGACAGGTACGGCGCCCACGTGCCCACAAGGCTCAGGCCTCAGCAGCCTGTCAGCCTGTACAGCCTGTCCCAGGTGTCGGACACACAGGGAATTCCAGGGCCCTCTGGCTCCTCCCTTTGCCCTCCCTGGCATGTCAGCCCCCAGTGTGCTGCCATGCTCCCTCCCTGCTCCTCAGGGGCCGGTCCCCACAGGGCTGGGCTGCCTGTGTGCTGAGGGACAGGGGGCAGAGGCAGGGCTGGCAGCCAGCTCAGCTCCCCGCTGCGGCCCAGGCCACAATGCTGTGTCCCAGACCCCCCTGAGACAGAGCTTTCACCCCACAGAGCTGCTACCACCATGTGGAAGACCATCATGTGCTCGTGCAGGGCTGCAGAGCCGGCCATGCTCATACTCCTTGACGTGCTGGCCAGCTGGCCAGAGCACAGCGCGTGCACCTCCGATGGGGACCACACGGCTGTCCTTGCCCTGGCTGTGAGTTTCTGCAACTGGCCTTTGCTCACCCCAAGCTCACCTCTCCATCAGCTCTCCATCCTCCCTCCACCCCTGTGTCTCCCTGCCTCAGGCATTGGGCAGAAACCCGGCCTAGGGGCAGCTTCAGAGGCACCAGGCCCGCTGCTCCCCCTGCATCTCCGCTGGCCTCTCCTTCCCACGCCCGGGCTCAGCCACACTGACACCTCAGCACTGAGCTCGGGCTGCTCTGTCCTTTGCAGGCAACTGTGGTGATGTGGAAGATGCTCCAGATGCCCTGTGTCCCACATGTGGTGACCATGCATTTCCCCCGCCTCTTTGTGATCCTGCTCTTCCAAGTGCTCTTCAGCACCTTGGATATGCCAGAGGCGGCCAATACCTTCTGGGAGGGATGCCAGCAGCAACACGGCCTTGCCACCGACCCCAACAGGTGCTCCATGCAAGCCCTCCTATCCCTGCCACGTGCCCAGGGCAGGTGCCAGTGCCCCCAGCGTGACCTGGGCTTTGCTCTGCACACAGCTTTGCAGAGCAGACCCTGAAGGCCCTGCTCTGCCGACTGCACTATGAGGATGTGGTGGCGGCAATGGAAGACAAGCGTGGCTGGGACACGCTGCTCTGTGCTGACACCCACCACTGTGCTGTGGGCATGCTGGCCAGGTGAGACCCCCTGCTCCCCAGCTGGCCCCGGCATTTGTGCCCTGCGCCCGGGATGCCCCACACAGTCCCTGTGCTCCTGGGCCACAAGGCCTTGTCACCAAGGGACGGCCAAGGAGACTGCAAAAGCCTGGGAGAGGAGCGTGCCCAAGAGCAGCCCCCTCCCACAGGGCCCGGCTCCCCCTTGCAGGGTGCTGGAGAAAAGCCAGAACTCTTTCAGTCAGTCATGGCAGAGGTTTACCCCTGCTGCCTCAGTGTTTTGCTTTCTATTTCCTCCTCTCAGAGAAATGCACCACGCATCCCAAGGCCTGTGTTCGGCGATTGCATTCCACCTGCTCGGGCTGCTCAGCAAAGACATGCCATCCCGGGATCTGGCCGCCATGGCGTTCCTTGTGGAGGTGAGCCTGAAGGCCAGCGCTGCCTGGCTGAGCTGCCTCCCGCCTCGCTGCCCTCTCGTGGCCGCAGCTGCCCGGGACGCTGCCCGCGGCCTGTGCTGCTGCCTGGGCCCGGCCCTGTGCGGCTCCCCCGTCACCGGCCTCGTGCCTCTCAGATCCTGGACTGCCTGGACTTGAGTGAATGCCGTGACAGCGTCCTGGAGGTCATGTCCAAGAACCTGCAGAGCGAGTGCAGGGAGATGCGTCGCTTGGCCCTCAGAGGCCTCCTGGTGCTCGGCACCAGTGTCTCGGTGAGAAGAGGGCAGCGGCTGAAGCCATGCTGCCAGCGTGGGGCTGGGCAAGGCAGTCGCTTGGCCTTGGCTGGCCTTTGGGCGCTGAGGCAGCTGCTCCCAGCTCTCCTGCCTCCCGTTCCAGCTGCCCGACTGCTTTGGCACGGCCCTTTGGCCTTTGGGCCCTGTGGCAGCAGGACGGCGTTTCACACACTTGTGTTCCACGCAGGCCGTAAGAATGTGGAGCCTGCATGAAAGGCTGGTGGAGCTCCTGCAGGAGAATGACAGCGAGATGCTTAGGATGACCATGGTTCTCCTCAGCGGTTTGTTCCTGTGCAATGGCGCTCCCATAGCCAGTCCCCTCGCCCTGCAGCTGGCTGGGGCGCTCCTGCCGCTCTTTGACAACGTAAGGCTCTGCGCCTCCAGCCACGGCCACCGGCTGCTGCCCGCAAACTTTGTGCCCTGTGCATTTTCAGGCCTGTGCCCAGGCGGGCGTGAAGCAGCCGATGACGAGGTCTCCCTTCCTTTCATACAGGATGACAGCCAGGTGCAGCTGTGCTCCATGTTCATCTTCCGAGAGTTGCTGCATTTTTTACCGGAAGGGGACAAAAAGGCCCTGAAGGCACACGTGCGCCTGAGCCTGCTCCCACTCTCCTTCCACTGCCATGACGAGAACCAGCGCGTGGCAGAGGTGAGGACTCAGCGGCTGCCACTGGCCCCCTGGCAGGGGGCTCGGCTGCCTCCTGCTCTGGCGCCTCGTGGGCTGCAGCCTCCTCCTGGCCTTGGTACAGGGACCTGTGCAGGTCCTGTGCCCTGGGCTGTGGTGCCATCTCGGCGTCTCTGCTGCTCTCCAGGCCTCCCGGGAAACGCTGCATTGTTCAGCCACATTCCTGCACAGGAAGGATCTCCAACACATGCTGCGGCTGGATCATACCTGGAGGTTCGGTGAGGCCCTGGTAAGGACGGCCGGCAAGCCCCACCCTCAGGCTGGAGAAGCCCCCTGGCGGCGCTGCTAAGTGGGTGCGGCTGGCAGCTGCGTCCCTGCCCAGCGCTTCAGTCAGGGCCGCCTCCCTGCGCCCCACACGCCGCTGCCTTCCCCGGGCAGCGCGGGCTCTGCTCCAGGATCCTGTGGCCCCGAACCGGCTGGGCTGCGGGCGGCACCGCGGCTTCCCGGGCAGCAGCCGCCCCGCTGCCCCCGTCAGAGCCCGGCGCCGGCGGCTGCTGCCCGTCTGGCAGGGCTCTGCGGGCAGGGGAGGCCAGTGCTGGCCGCACGGAGCGCCCGGTCCAGGGGCTGAGCCTGCACCAAGTGCACCCTCCTGCCTCTCTCTCCAGCTGGCAGAGGACAGGAGCCGAGCGGCCGAGCACGTGCGCCACGCCCTCAAGTACCTGGAGAGCCCACAGGAGTCCCTGCGACAGGCGGCCATCAGGTTCATCGGTGAGCCACCAGCCCGGGCTGCGCTTCCCCTCCCCGGCCCGGAGCAGCTCAGCCCCGGCCCCGGCTGCTGCCCCGGCAGCGCCATCCGTGCCCGGCGCCGTGGAGCCCCGCCTGCCCTCGGCGCTGCTGCCGCCCTCTCGCAGCCGTGCCCTCGGCGGCAGCGAGCGGCAAGGGCCCGGCCCGAGCCCTGCCGGGGCCAGGAGGCCGTGTGGCCACAGGGCTGGCAGCGCCGCTGGGCTGGCAGGGAGCTGTGCCGCTGGTGCCCTGACAGCCTCTGTCTTCTCAGGGATGGCCGGGCAGCACCTCAGAGGCCACAAGCCAGAGCTCCGCCACATCTGTCAGGGTGAGTGAGGCCAGAGGGCTGCCAGCCCCGGCTGCCGGGGGCAGCTGCAATCCCTGCCCTGCTGCCCAGGGCTCTGCTCCCTGTGCGCAGCAGGGCTGCCGTGGCCAGAGCAGGCACTCCCATTTCAGGCCCACGAGGGGCAACAGTGTCCGGCAGCTTCGGGCTGATCCCCTTGCTCCCTGCTCCCTCCTGGCCATGGCCACAGCCGGCTGGCATGGCCCTGCCTCGGGGGTCTGCTCGGCTCCCCAGAGATCCGGGATCTGACCGTGCCTCTGTTCCTCTCTCTTGCAGCCCTTGAAGACAAGGTAGAGGACATCAGCCCTGCCACCAGCAGCCTGGCTCTCGAAACAGCCTTTGTCCTCCGCGCTGTGGAGAGAGCTCCGGGCTCCATCTTGCAGAAGCTGCAACATCAGTTTCGCAGGGCCCGCAAGAAACGGCCTTGTCTCTGGGGCCACAGCTGGCTGTGCTGCTGGCGCTCTGAGGAGAGCTGATTTGAGAGGCTCTCTGTCTGCTGGGGCCACCTGAGCCAGAGGATATTTTTCTTGAGGATTGGTTTTATTCCTTATTTTTTAGACCATAAATAGAGAATATGTTCTAATACTCAGACTCCCAGGAGCTCTCTTTACTGCCCAGCAACCGCAGGGCACGGGGGAAGAGGGGAAAACGGCTCCTTGTGCCAAGCGAGCAGCCCAGGTGTGCAGTGGGGAAGGGAAAATGGCCAGAAGCCCCTTGGCCTTTGCTGGTTCTGCTGAAGCCTTTGTGCTGGCCACAGAGCTGCTGGGCAGGGGCTGGAGCTGCAGGGATCGCTGCCGGCCTGGTGCCTGGAGATGGCCACAAGCCCTCCTGCCCAGCCAGGAAGGGCCATCCGTGTCCTCTTGCTGATGTCTTGCTTGCTGCTCGACCAAGCAATGTGTAGATGCAATGATTTCTGTTGCACATCCTGGTCAGAGCAAGATCCTGGCCTGCATAAGCTAATGCCTTTGATTTTCTAATATTAAAGATGTTGTTGGGGAGGTTTCTTTCATTTTCCCACACTTTCAGTGACAAATGGACCCCGCTCAAAGAAATGGGATCCTCAAAGCCCACCCCCCTCCTAGATGGGAGGAGAAAACACCCTCTGTCCTTTGCTGGAGGGACGCACCCAGTTATCAGAGGGCGCCCTAAAACCAGCCCTCAGTCCCCTCCTCACTTTTAAAGACATAGAACACGTTGCTCCCCAGCCCTCCCATATCCCCCCTGATTCCAGAATGCTCCCAACATCCCCAAGGTGTCCTGAAGTTTCCTCAACCACTACACTCCCTGCAAAGCCCTTCGAGAAGTCGCCCCAGGCCCCCTGAAGACCCCTTCCCATTTTCAAACACATAGAGCCCGTCATCCCTCAGCTCCCCAAAACCCTCCAACCTCCCCTTTCACCAAATTCCCCCAGCACTTCCAAATCCTCCAGGCTCCCTGGCCCTGTATCCTCCTGAAAATCCCACCAGTGCAGCCCAGGATACCCTGAGCACCCTCTCCACCTCCAAACACGTTGATCCAGTCATCCAGCAGCGCAGCTGCATGGCTGAGGGAGCTGCGGGGGCCATTTCGGGCATGCAGCTGCTGCCAGCCTCCCCTGGAAAGGCTGAAGGCTCACAGGTCCTTGGTCAGGATGCCCTCGCCAGCTCCCCCCTGAAAACCACCAGGGTGTCCTTTCAGGCCATGGCTGTGTGTGAGTGGCATTGCAGGGGTGAGAGGGGGAAATAAGGGTTTGTTTGAGGTCAGGGAATGTGATACAGGGCTTGGGGAGGCTTTGGGGAAGTTTTGGGCAGCTGGAGGGTGGATCTTTGGGGGAGTTGTGGGAAGCTGGGGTGTTGATACAGGGGTTCAGAGGTCTCGGGGGTGTTTCTAGGGGCTGACACGAGGGTTTGGGGTAGCTCTGGCAATGTTCCGGAAGTCTGGGGGTGGAGACATGGGAGTTTGGGAGGCTCTACTTAGCTTTAAATCCACCCTGGGTGAAGAACTTAATATTTGTAATCCTGTTAGAAATGAACTGGCTTTTAGACACAATTAAATGAGGCCTATGTCCCCAATGCAAAAGAAAACTGTTCATTAGTAGCGATTCAGCTGAGCCAAATTTGCGTCTCCCTCCTGAGAGACAAACACACACATGTTTCAAGAAAGTGGAAAAATTTTGGGCATTTCCCAGCCATGGCAGTTCCTGTCCCCTTTCCCATTGCCTGGGTACTTGGCAGCTTCCATTCTCTCCTGAGCACCCACTTTTCTGTCCTCTCCCCTCTCATGGGAATCCTCTTTAGTCACGGCTTCAAGCCCACCCCTCTCCAGCAACGCCCAACAAACCAACCAGTACGTATCCAAGCCACAAACAGCAACACATAGAACCAACCACTTTCATTCTTCTACTTAACAACCTTTTGGCTTCAGCAAAATATCACCTCATCTCTCACAATCTTCTAAAGTTTGGGACTTTAGCATGACCTTGTCTGAGGAGCAGTCCATGTCAATTAGTAAAGCTTATAAAAAATATCCATTGATGTAGCTAGTTGAAATGATCATGGATCATGTGTTTTATAGAGAGCACATAATAAGGGGGTCATGAAGGGGCAGATGGGGAAGTCCCGACTGCCTCCCAAGGAACTCAGCCAAGGGGAGGAAAGGGAATGAGGAGAAAATGCAGCCGGGAAAGGAGCAAAGGTGGCTACTTGATCCAAGGGACTGAGAGAGACCCCGTTGGGCACACCCCTGATGGACTCTCTCCCTTTGTTCCTACCAAGGCACATTTACAGGACTCCTATGTCTCCTCTGTGGACACGACCCTCTAGCAACGCCAATGTTCCGCTCTAGGGGGCGGGGGGTGCTGGAGCTCCACTGCCTGGGGAGGGGGGACAATGAACCAGGGCAAAGCAGCCCAGGCTGCTGGGACAGCTGGGGCAAGCTCAGAGGCACAGGGGGCCACGGGCAGCGAGGCAGGGCAGGGCCGGGAGGGATCGGCGAGGGGAGGGGGGGACAAGTTCCCGCCTCAGCCGAACCCCCTCAGGGATTGACACCGGGGGGCGGCTCCCGCCCAAAGCGCGGGCGGGGAAAAGTGCCCTCAGCGATTGGCTGGGCGGGACGGGGGCGGGCCCTGAGCAGTTCCCGCCCCAGCCCAACTCCCCTCAGGCATTGCCCGGGAGGCTCCACAAAATGGCCCCCAAAAGCCTCAACATGTCCCCGAAATTTACACAAAACTGACCAAAATGGAATATATTAGAGGTCTGAAATATTTAGGGCTATATTTTAGTTACATTTAAACAATGGAGTGTAGAATAGGCAGATTGTGCACTAAACGTGGCCAAACGAAGAAAATCCCCAAAGCCCCTTTAAGAATCCCTCAAAATTAAGTAAAATTGAGTGGAAGCCTAAGAAATATGAAAAAATATACATCAATTAAAGCCATAAATAACAACTAGGTAAAAAATGGGGACGTGTCAAATGAGGCTTGGGGTACTCAAATGCCTCAAGAAAGCATCAAAAAGCCCCAAGCACCCATTCCCCTCATGCCTGGGCTGGTGGTCCAGCATCTCAAGTAGAAGAGTCCTCCAGGAGCTCAGGGGAGCAGCAGCCCTCGTGCTGAGGCACAGTCTGTGAAGAAAGGGGTCAGTGGCTTTCTCAGAATTCTTAATCTATTTTTTGCGCCTTAAGCACTGCAGCTCTTGGCATTTCTCTGTAGAAATTTGAAAAGCCCCTGAAACACCATTCTTCCTCCTCATGTAGCTGTTCTAAAGGCGAACCTTTTTTTCCATGAATATTTGTAAGCACCAAGAATCTTTTTAGGCCTTTCCTTACATGTCCCCTTTGTCAGGGAAGACAGAAGAATTCCTGTGACTCAGGAATGAAGCACATCCTTAAAGAGCCTGCAGGTCTTGAGAATGCTGAGCCTTCAAACTGACTTCTGAGCCAGGTCCCTGCCCAGCTGCCCAGGAGGGCTCTGGGGACATGGGGAGGCAGATCCGGTGCCAGGAGCAGCAGGGAGCTGGGATGGGGGGAGAGCCAGGGAGGGCCTCTCCAAGAGCCCCTGGAATGCTGGGCTTTGGGCCCTGGCAGCCATCACAAAGGCCATGGAATGTTGGGGGTATGACCCTGGCAACTGTCACAAAGGCCATGGAATGCTGGGGGTTGGATCCTGGCAACAATCAACAGCTCCTGGCTATTGGGGTTTGGACCCTGGAGCTGTCAACAGCTCGTGAACTTTGGGGCTTGGACCTTGCAAAGGCCAACAGCACTTTGTGCTATTGACCCTGCAGAGGCCAAGAACCTTTGGAAATCGTGTTTACACCTTGCAAAGGCCAAGGGCCTTTGCACATTGGTGTTTACACCCTGTAAAGGCCAAGGGCCTTTGGATATTGGGGTTTATGCCCTGCAAAGGCCAAGGGCCTTTGGATATGTGGGTGTAGACCCTGCAAAGGCCAAGGGCATTTGGTCACTGGGGTTTGGACCCTACAAAGACCAACGGCCTTTGTTTATCGGGATTTAGACCCTGCATAGACCAAGGGCTTTTGATCACTGATATTTTTTCTATCTTTGTGCGAGGGGCAGATGGAGACCCGGAGGGTGAGTGACAAAGCCGCTGCTCTCCTTGTGCCAAGCCCAGCAGGGACCTGGCAGGGCCTGGGCTGCACCTCGGGGAACAGTTCCCTTTGGGATTAGCAAGGGATTGACAGTTGGCTGTTGCAGAGCTGGCAGCAGCTGTGGTGCTTGCCCTGGGGACAGGCCTGGCAGGGAATGGGGGGCTCCTGGCTATCCCAGAGCGCAGCCACATCTCCTCCACTGTCCGTCTCCCACTGGAGGCCGTGGGCACAAACAAGGGAGCAGCTTTTCATTGCCTTCCCCTCACCCAAATTACAGTGCACCCTCAGTGCTTCCCAGAGTCAAAAATTAGTTTCTCCAGGACATCTCCAAAATGATCCCCAGTGGCTTAGAGAAGGTCACAAGGATGATAGGAAGATGCTGCAAGGGCTGGAGCACCTGTGCCAAGGGAAAAGGATGCAAGAGTTGGGGTTGTCCAGGCTGGAGAAGGTTCCAGGATGACCTTAGAGTCCGTTCCAATGCATGAAAGGGCTGCAAGAGAGCTGGAGAGGGACTTAAGCCAGGGGCCTGCAGGGACAGGACAAGGCTTCCCAGCAAGACATGGCAAGGATGGATGGGATATTGGGAGAGAATTCTGCCTTCTGAAGGTGCCAGAGAAGCTGTGGCTGCCCCTGGATTCCTGGGGGTGTTCATGGCCAGGTTGGATTGGGCTCTGGGCAGTTCCCCTTCTGGTGTTCTTAGAAGTGATGAGACACCTTGCAGCATGTTTGTTTTCCCTGCTGTCAAAGTCCTGGGCTGAAAATATTGCCAATGAGGGGAGGAAGAGCTCAGGTGGAAGTGCTGTGCTCTGGGACAGGCTGGGAAGCGCTTAGAGGCAACTGCCTCAGGGGCAGCCATGCAGTCTGAGTGTGCTCTTCCCTGTGCACTTGCAGGGAGCTCGAGGGCTTTCTCACCAGGGACGTTCCTCCAGAGCCCCTGAGCAGAAGGAAGCATCAGCCCAGGCAGAAGAAGCAAAACAGCAGGACTGGATGGAGGTTGGTTTTGGAAATGAGACTGGTTTTCCCTTGAAAACTCGTCTTGCCCCTTCTTGTACAGTGGAGGAGTTGGCTGCACTCAAGGGACAAGAGCCATCCTTGCAGAGGCAGCTGGAAGTCAAGAGGCAGACATTGGAGGAATTGCAGCTTCAGAGGGATGTGCTGGAGCAAGAGAGGGATGATGTTAGCAGGGCTCTGAACACTTTATTGCTAGGCAGCACCTGTGGGAGTGGGAGTTGTGGCAGCCAGATCAGCCCAGATGCTCTTTCTGGCACTAGAAGACAGGCACACTGCTGTGCACACCTGGCTCAAGATGGCACATGCATTTCTTAGCCAGGGATATGCATGTTCATCAGCAAAGTGTTGCATGCTTCTGCAAAATGTGTTGCTTTGGGCAGCCACAGAGCCTCAAAAAGAGGGAAGTGAGCTGGGGAAGGCTCAGGAGCACAGGTGAGACCAGGAACGTCTGAGGGAGCTGGGAGGTCTCAGCCTGGATGAAAGGAGGCTCAGGGGGCACCTTCTTGCTCTCTACAACTCACTGTGACAGGAAGCTGCAGCCAGGTGAGGGTCAGGCTCTGCTCCCAGGGAACAAGGGACAGGAGAAGAGGAAACAGCCCCAAGCTGTGGCAGGGGGGGGTTTGCATTGGGTGTTACAGGATAGCTGCAAGAGAAGGCTGTGTTTCAGATGGTCTCTGTCAGACAGTCTCAGTTCTGGGGAATGTGGTAGGTTTGGCAAATGCACAGCAGAGGATTTGTTTTGGCCACATCAGACAGACATCCATCAGTCCCTAAATGTCTGCTCAGCACAAGAATCATTTCCCTGCCAAGCATCCTCTTGTTGTAGAGAGTTGCTTGGAATATGTGAGGAGGTGACACTTTGATGTGGGTTTTGTTCTTGAAAGCAGAAATCCTATATATTTTCCCTTGATTCAGCAAGCAAATTTGTTTTCCCCAACCTTCCTGACAATGTCCAGCACTGAAATAGATCCAGATAGCAATTTTATTAGCCAAGTGGCAGCTGGGGAAGATGCAGTGGTTTTGAGAGACAACACAGAGTTTGGAGTAGGGATGTTGCAGGGAAGGAGCTCTCTGGTCCCAGACAAGGCAGCAGGGCCTGACACAGCACTCCCAAGGTAACAGTGCCAGAGGCTTCTGGCAGGCCAGGCTATCAGAGCTGCATGGGGCAGATGCTGTGAAACTTGGAGGCCAGAGCACAGGTGCTCCTTGTCCTCTGGCTGCCTGTCAGGTGGCACTGGCTGGCTCTGCACAGGGCTCCCCAGGAAGGGCTCCAGCTGTACCTTGTCCCACTTGCAGGTTTCCCAGGAGCAAGAGTCATCGAGCCAGTGTCTGGAGCAGCTTAGCCAGGAATCCTCTGGCCAAGGGCATGAAGGGGCCCAGGTGGGCAGAGAGGAGGAGCTGCTGGCGCAGAAGGCCGACCTTGAGGGCCGACTGGCAGCCACGGAGTGGCTCCGAGAAGACCTTGCCAGGCAGCTGGCAGAGACCAGGTAAAGGCAAGGAGCTGAAATTTTTCAGATGTTTTTATATTCTGTGGACAGAATATAGAAGAGTCTCAAAAAAAAAAAAAAAAACAAAAAGCCACAATGTGAGAGTGATTTTTCTGGCATGTAAAACCAGCAAAGCTCTTGTGAGTCTTGGGCTCCTGTTTGTGCCGCCGAGCACACTCCTGTGGGATGTCAAACGCAATCCAGCCAGCCATTAACTGAGGAGTACTTCAACCATGCAGATGTAGAGTTATACTCATGTTTCCCTTGGTTTGGTTCCTCGTTCTGGGCACTGAACATCCCTCGTTCCTTTCTGAGTAGCTTGACATGATCCTGATCTGCAGACCAGGAAGCTTCATCTTCAGCATTCCAGGCTCTTACCTTGGCACGCTGGGAGTAGCACGCTGCTATTCAGGGTGGAGCCAGAGGCTTCTGCTGAAAATCTTGAGGCATTTCTGCTTCCAAGCACACTCTTGAAAAGTGTGGGACAGGATGTAGTGCTGGTTAGAGAGCAGCAGGGAAAGCTCTTTGGAATGCTCAACAGCCTCTGGGCATTCTTGCTGATTGTTGATGGGCACCCAGCTGCCAAACCTGCCAAGGTCCCTTTGCATGGTCCCTCTCACTGTGTAAGGAAGGACAAGTCCCTTGGGCTCCTGCCTGCTTGTTCAGCAACACTCAAATAAAGGCAGCAAGTCTACTGCTGGACCTTGCAAAAGTTGAAACTGCAGTCTCTGCATTCAGGTAGTTGTAATTTGGACAAAAGTCTGTTCTGATTATTTACAAGTGCTGCCATGACCATGAGATTTTACTGGATCTGCAAAGTACTTCTGAAGCCTCGTTAAATACTGGGTGTCTGGAAGATGATGTACCTTTCTGTCCATTACCAAGAACATTAAAAAGTCAGGAGTCAGCCAGGACAAGAGTCTGTTCTGTCCCCCTGCAGAGCAGCTTGGAAGTGCTGATGAGAGAAGGGCTGTGAGCAGGGGCTGGGCTTTTGCTTGTTGCTCCAGCCTGTTTGGGCACAGCTACCCAGAGTCATAGGTCAGGAACAGCAAGTGAAGGTTTGGCTGTTGAGGCCAAGTTGGGCTGGGCAGTCTGTGCTAGGCCAGGCCATAGGGAAGGCCTGGGCAGTCCCTCAGAGGCCCTGCTCTGCTCTGGAAATGGCCCAGATGTGCCTTCTCTGGATGAGTTTCCAGGTGACCCATTTTCCATCCTCAGGCGTGGGGATCTTGAGCCATGTCGCCCTGGAATACGCGGCTGTGGGTGTCTGGAGCAAGCAACTCATGTCTGTCCATATTTGCAACTTGTAGGTCAGCAAAGGAGAGCCTGCAATCCAGGCTGTGTGCTGCTCAGCAGCAGATATCACAGCTGGAGATCACCAGGAAGTGTGTGGAGGCAGAGCTGCAAGGGGAGCTGCAGGCAGCTCGCATAGAAGTCCAGGCAGCTCAGAGGAGGCACAACGAAGATCTACAAGACTTCAAAGAGGAAATGAATCTCCTCCTTGAGCAGAGGGAGACTCTACAAAAGCAGGTGAGTGAGAGAGCAGTGGCACTGCAGTCATGCAGCGAGGGGTCTGTGGCCTTCTTGCTTTTCCATGGCAGAGCAGCAGCTGCTGGGCTGAGCCCTGGGGCTGTCTCGTGCTCTGGGGGCTCCATGGCAGCTGCTCTGAAGGACACTCAGTGCTCTGCTGAATGTCAGCTGCTGCTCTGGACAGCTGGGCTAGTCCTCTGTGCTGCTGGCCAGCAAGCAGCAGCATGGATTCCTGCTGGCCTCTTCTTGCTAGCCTTGCTTTGGCAGGTGCTTTCTCAGGTGCCCTTGGTGGTGGGCCACTTAGAGACTGAAACAATTTGTCCATATCCTTTGTGAATCTGGTGCTCTCAGGACAGGGAGTAGAGGAAAATTCTCCTTTACCTTTGCTCACAGCCTGTGCTGTGGCTGACTGTGACTGTAGCTGTGGCTGTAGCCTCTGACTGCTTTGTTCTGTTTGCCTGGAGGTGGGAGAGTTGACGTCTCAGCTGGCAGCCTCCCGAGAGTGCCAGAAAAGGACTGTGCAGAGAGCCCAGCAAGATGGGAGGGAGGCCCAGGAAGAGTCCAGGCAGAAGCTGCTGGAGATTGAGCAGATCCTTAAGATGCTGGAGGAGGCAAAAAATCAGAAAAAGGAGTTGCAAGAGCATCTGCAGAACTTGGAGAAGGAATGGAGTCAATGGGAAGAAGTGGTTCAGCCAAATCCAGAATTGCATGCTTCTGTCAATGCCCTAGAGAGGGAAAAAGCCAGGTAAATGAAATCCTGTGGCACTCTGCATTGTGCTGAATGGATTCCCTCTTTGCCATCTTTGCACCTGCCAGGGGCTCTGGCAGCATTTCCTAAGTGGCAGATTCTGAACTCTCCGTGCAGATAGATCTCATTGTCTGGATCTTTTCTTTCATTTTCTTTTCTTTTAGGCCTTCAGATAGAGTTTTTCTGTAGACAAAGGCTTTTGTGGTAGCCCTTTTTCTCTAGGGGATATTGTGTTGTTAGGTGGGTGTGTTGACACTGCCCAAGGTGCACTGTAAGGAGCTGGATCCATCCATCAGCTCCACCTTGGGTCCTGTAACTTGAAGCCTTTGGGGTCTGGATCAGCCTGGCATCTGATGCTTTTTCTGGGCAGAACCATCTTAAGGCCCTGATTGCTGCTCTGGGCCTCAGAGGCAGCCCAGAAACAAGAATGTCTCTGTTGCATCGTTCCTCATCAAATGTCCCCCGGTGCCTGCAGGGGGTCAAGCAGGGTCCCTGCCACCCTGCACAGTCACAGGCATTTCTGACTGCGCAAATAATGCAAGAAACAGGGCCAAGGTATGGGGGCTCTTGTTGCTGATCAAGTCCTGCCAGGCTTCAGTACCACAGGATTCTTCCTCCAAGAAGAACACAAAGGAAAGGCAGGGCACTCCTGCTTGGCTTGAGCCTTGTGCATCTTCCATCATGTTATGCTCCAAGCCTTAGTTGCCACTTTGGCCTTTGTTTCTCCAGCTGAAAGTAGGATGGGTGCTGGTAAATGTTAGGGAACTTGCCAGAGATGCCCTGGCTCTAGGGTGCTGCTCCTCCTACCTGAATGTGTAAGATGGGGAGGAAATGTCTCTTCCATGCTGACCAAACCTCCCTGCTTTGGAGCCTGTTTAGAGAGAAGGAAATTGTTCCTCTCCCCTAATGTCGTCATTGCAAGACTTTGTTAGGTTTGTATTCACATTCCCATCTCAAAAAGAAGGTAGGGCATGGAGGCAGGAACTCACTTCAGCGAGAAAAGCAGAGCAGGCACATGCTGGGCTGGGACTGCAGGGGGAACAAGGAGACAAGTTGTTGAGACAAAACTCATTAGGCAGAGCGGTGTTTCCCTGAGGTGTTGTGCAAGTCCTAAGAGTTGCTAAAATGTGATACCGTGTAATGATGATTTGCATACTTTCCTTATAGGCTGATCCTGTCTCTGGAGGAGAAGAACCAGTGCCTCAGAAGGCTGGAAGAACAGAACATGACACTGAAAAATCGTGTGTCTGGCTTATTTTCTGCTCTTAAGCAGGCAGAGCTGCTCCGTTCTCAGCAGAGAAGAGAAATGCAACAGGTCAAAAACCAGGTAAGCTGTGCAGTGGCATCCTCTTCTCCAGGGACACACAACAGCACCTTTGCCTTGGAGGCCCCAACCTCTTTTCCCTCCCAGCAGCATCCACAGCTGCCGTGTTCTGCCCGGGGCTGCTGCTGCACCCTGAGCCTGAGGCTGGATCTGGTGTCTGCTGCAGAACTTTTCCCCCATCCTCTCCTGGGTCCCAGCAGGAAATGTGGGAGGAGAAGCAGCAGCAGACTCCTCTGGAGCTTCTCTGTCCCTCTGTTAGCAGTGTTGTCCCAGCCAGAGTTGGTGCCTGTGCCAGGCTCTTAGCAATGTGGGGACACAGAGGTGGCTGTGGCAGCCTGGGCAGGGCACTTCCAGCACAGCCAGTTCAGCCGCTGTTCAGAGCTGCAGCCCAAGGATGCCCATTGCCTCCGTTTTCCCTGTTTTCTCTCCATTTGTCTCCATTGCAATCCTTGCTTCTGTGCCTTCTGGGTTTGGCATGATTTTGTCTGAAATGATTTCTCCTTTGTTGCTCTCCCTGCGGCCCACCCTGCTGCCTCAGGAGCAGCCCTGTCCCTGAGGCTCTGTGCATCCATCTTCCAGGTGCAGGCCACGCTGCTGGCAGAGCTAGAGAAGAGAGAGCACCAGGCAAGTCAAGAGAAGCAGCTGCTGGAAACTGAGGTGTCTGAGCTGTGTGTGAGGCTCCAGAGGTCTGAGGAAAGAGCAGAGGCCATGGCCACACAGTGTAAGGCCGTGGTGCTGGAGCTGAGGAAGACACAGGCTCAGAGGGACAATCTCAGAGCCCACAATCAGGAGCTGCAGAAACAGATGGAGGATTATGAGCAAGGTACAGCTTCTCCTCTCCCAGCCACTGCCCCATCTTGTCTCACCAGCAGGGATGTCTGATGCCATGCAGAGGAAAAGGGCACTGGCCTGAAATGGCAGAGAGGGAAAAACAGACAGCAGGAGATTTCTCCATCCGAGTGGCAGTGAAAGCATTCTCCTGAGAAACATGCTGTGGCTGGCAGTGCCATCTGGCTGTGCTAGGGCTGATCCCGTGCACAGCTGGTGCCTCTCAGGTGCCGTGTCTGTGCTAAGGAGCTTTAGCTGGATGCCTCAGCTCCATTGCCCCAAACTCCAGGCCCTGCCAGAGTCTCCAGGCTATTGGCCTCTCTGGAGCAGGGCTGCACAGGCATCCCTCTCCTTTGTCTCTCTTAGCTTGCTCACTCCGCACAAGGCCAAGAGCACACACACTTTCCTATCCCTCTGAACCTTGACCCTTTCATTCCTGCCTTTTTCTCTGCCTGGAATTTTCCTTCATTTCTGTCAGCTTTGGAGCCTTTGTGGGCTTAGGGCCTGGCAAACACAGTCAGGTAGAGAAGACAGTGCTGTTGTCTCTGCATGATGCACATCAGTTTGCCTTTGCTTTACTTCTCTCCTTCTACTTCTCCTTCCTCTTTCCTTCTGCAGAGTGGTTGCAGGCAGAAGCCAAGCACATCTCTCACCAAATTGCCCTGGAGAAAGAGGCCACTGAAAGGCAGGAAGAGGATGTAGATCTCCGCCAGGAGGTGGCATCTCTGCAGAGGAAATTGGAAATGCTGGAGAAGGAAAGGAAAGATGTGCTGGTGAGATTGGCAGATGCCACAAAGTGCCATTTCCTAGCTATGGTTGGGCCTTGTGTTCATAGTTCTAAAGAGCACCTTTTCTCAGTTTAACTTTTGTAATTGCATTCTTCTGAATGAGGAGGAGAAGATGTTGTAGTCATGGCAAAGCCAGTTAATGCTGAGGCTGCTGCTGATTTTCCTCCATGCTGGGATTCTGTGCCCTAGAACCTTTAGTTCTCAATGTCCTCAGTGTCCCCACTGACATTGCATGGTTTGGGGAATTCCTGGTGTCCAATGTCATGTTCAGATTTCTCAATATCTGAATCTGGAAGGAGGGGGAGAGTCCCAAATTTGCTGTTAATAGAAAGGTGTTTGGCCTTGGCCATGGGAGAGCAGCCAGTGGGGAGAGAGGAGAGGAAAGGCAAGTGCTGATCCCCAGCAGGACGTGTGCCTGCAAGGGGAGAACTCGTCCTGAGTGGCAGCAGAGAATGACAGACTGATGTGGCCATTGCTGCTGCCAGAGAGGGCAGTGGGGCTCTGGGGGATGGAGCCATGGAAACTCTACACAGGAGAGGTGGGAAACCACTGCTGTCAGCCCAAGGGCAGGGAATGAAAGGCTGGGGCTGTTTGCTCTTCCCTTCCTCCCTGATGGAGAGCACATCCTCATGGCACTGCCTGAATCCTGCTTAGTGTGCATTTGCAATCCTGGCTGCAGTTCTGGCAGCTCCTGCCCAAAGGAGCACTGGAGTGGAGCTGCAGGAATTCAGGGAAGGGCAGAAGGGAAGCTGGAAAGCCCCTGCCCTGGAGTCCAGATCTGGTATGAAAAGCAAAGAGAGAGAGGGAATGAGTGACCCTTTTTCTCCCTGTTTTGGCAGCATGAACAGAAATGGTACCAGCAGCAGATAAGAGATCTGGAAAAGGAGAATGATGTGCATGCACTTGAGATGAGAAATCATAAAGAAAATACTCCAGAACTGGAATTGGAGAGGGCAGGCATGAAGGAAGAGTTGGAGCATGGGGTTGGTGCTTTGAGGAAATGGAGAGAGAATACCCAAATCCTCCATGCTGCCCTGAAGAAATGTAGAGAAAATGCTCAAGTACTTGGTGCTGCAAGGAGCAAAAGTGAACTTGCCACAGGGTCTCTGAAGAAAGACTTGAACATCCTGAAGGGAACGTCTTCTATTCAGGCAGGCACTGGCATGGACATTCATGTCCACTCCAGTGTCCTGAATTATTCCAGAGATGTTTCCCAAAAAGAGGTGGGTCTCTATCCCTGTCAGTCCCATTGGGTAAAGCAGCCTGGGCTGCAGCAGGCAGCCTTGTCTGTGTGTCTGGCTCCAGCCAGAGGCCACTGACTGCCAGATTGTTTCCTGGCACACCCAGAATGACTGATCCAGCTCTGGAGCTTGCTGTTAAAACCAGCTCCAGGGCAAAAGCTGGACATGCGGAGCTGCTTCTCCTGTGCCCAAAAAAGGGGAGGCAACATGGGCTGGTCAAGCTCTGGCATGCCAAAGGAAGGAGCAGCTGAGCTGAGGAATGGACTTAAGTGAGCAGAATTGTGTTCTGAGGGCTGAACAGCAGCTGCACTGCTGGTGCTTCGAGGATGCTTTTTGGAGAGATGGAGATTTCTGAGGGACAGCTTCTGTGGTGTTTGAAATATGGGAATCATCTCCTCTCTGAACACCCAGCAGGCTGTTGGAGTAGAAGGGAAGCAGGTGTCAGAGGACTCCAGTAAAGGCATGGAATGTGTGCGGGATCTGGTTGCAGCATCAGCAGAAGACAAGATGGAGAAGTGTCAATCACCCACCGTGGCCAGGAGAAGTGGTGAGCAGGTAAATTGGGCTTTGACTGCCTCTGCACAGCCTCAGGCTCCTCTGGAAGTTGGCGCCTTAAGCCTGGCAGTGCTTTGGAGACCTCTGCTTGTTCCCTTGCCTGTCCCTGTCCCTGCTGTGGCCCAGCCCTTTGTTTGTTCTCTCTCTTGTGGCAGCCCATGGCTTTCACAAGGGCACCTTCACTGCGCTGCCTCCCTCCCTGGCCCTGTGTCCCTGCACACACACTGGCCTCTCTTGCACAGCCTCCAGCGAGAGCTTTTTGCCCCCAGTGTGGTCTGGTGCAGTTCAGGGTCTCCGAGTAGGGCTCTCCTTGCCTTCATGTCCAGAGGTCCTTTTGCTCCATGTTTGCTGACAGGTTTCTGTGACCCTCTCTCCCATCCAATGTGCAGGTGGACCCTGAAAGGAGAAGAATCAGAACTTTTAGGAGAATGTTTCCCCCAGATTACTTTCCCTTGCCTGTCCCCAAGTCTGCCCATCAAAATCTGTCAACTTTTGAAATTATGAGTCCTCCAGTAGCTCAGGAGAGCAGCAGCCCTCGTGCTGAGGCACAGCCTGTGGAGAAAGGGGTCAGTCGCCCAAATGTGTGCTCTGGAAATCAGAGCTGGGTTCCTAAATCCCATTGGAAGTCTCTGTAAGAGACCTGTGGTGGCTGAGGGATGTACGTGGGAAGGGTTTGGCAGCCTTGAGCTGGACTTGTTGATGCTCTGAGCTCTGTTGTGTGTGGGAGCCTGTTCCTTTCCCCTTGCCCAAGGGCAGAGTGTTGGTGAGGGCTGGAGCTGGAGGCTGTGTGTGCCCCGAGAGCCGGTACCGTGGGGCTGCAGGTGCTCCTGCCAGCGTGGGCTTGTCTGAGCGGGGCCTTGTGCCTCTTTCAGGTGTCCCTGCTGCAGTCACAGCTGGCCCAAGAGCGACAGCACCACCTGGAGAGCTGTGCAGGGAGCAGGCAGGAGACACAAGCTGCAGAAGGGACCTCCTTGCTTCCTGAACGTCTCAGAGAGGAGCCAGGCTGCAGCTGGATGCCTTCTTAGACTTAGTCATTAGTTTATGTTTAAAGGATAGTATAGGTGTAATTGAACCTTTATAAAACTATGTTTCATAGGATGAAGGATATATTTATAGGAAAATAAAGAGTTTATTATGATCATGATTAAAATGAAAGATCTTTATCAGGATTATTTACTCCCCAGTGCAGAGACTTATATCTTTCAGTATAGTGCATTATGTCTGAAGCAACATTGAAGCAATTCTAGTCCAGCCAGCAAAAGCCAAGTCTTAATTAAAAGATAGTTGCTGCTCACCCAAACCAATGACCACGAGCAAACATTTCTCTCAGGCTCAAGGCGTGACCTTGAGGAACATCCTCACTCCAGGGAGGAATCTGCAGGAGGGAGACATGTGCCATGAAGCACTTTGGTGAGGGCAGGAGAAATGTGCCACGTGTGGAGCTTTTTCATTTGTCCTTAGGAAGCTGCAGCCTGTTTGTTCTCAGAGTGACAGAATCTCAGGCTGGGGGAGGCTGGAGGCACCTCTGGAGGTCACCTTGCCCAGCCCCTGCTCCATCAGGGCCAGCCAGAGCCGGCTGCCCAGGATGTGTCCAGGTGGCTTTTGAGTCTCTGCAGGGATGGAGACTCCCCCAGCTCCCCGGGCACCTGCGGCAGTGCTCGGCCACCCTCCCAGTGCAGCAGTGTCTCCTGAGCTCGGAGGGCCCCTCCTCTGGGTCACTTTGTGCCCGAGGCCCCCGGGCTGTCCCTGGCCCTGTCCCCTCTGCAGCCTCCCCCTGGCTTTTCATGCCCAGGGATGAGATGCCCTGAGCCTGCTCTGCTCCAGGCTGGGCAGTGCCAGCTCTCTCAGCCTCTCCTCATGGCAGAGACGCTGCAGTCCCTCCATCAGCTTCATGGCCCTGTGCTGGACTCTGTCCAGTCTGTCCCTGTGTCCCGTCCTGGGCAGCCCAGCTCTGGGCCCAGCACTCCAGGGCTGCCTCACTGCTGTGGAGCAGAGGGAAAGGATCCCCTCCCTCTGCCAGCTGTGGCACAGCTCCCAGTGCAGCCCAGGACGCTGTTCTGCATTGCTGCAGGAGCACATTGCTGCCCCATGGGCATCCTGGTGTCCAGCAGAACCCTGCCAAACTTCAGGTTTCCAACTGGGTGGCCCCCAGCAGTCACCGCTGCCTGTGGCTGTTCCTTGCCAAGGACAGGACTCAGCACTTGTCATTGAACTGTCCCCCTTGTTGAACTGTCCCTCTGCATGGCAGCACTTCTCTCTGGCAGATCAGCCGCTGCTCCTGGTGTGTGGGAGGGCACAGCCTGGCCCCCTCACCCTGTTCACTAACAAAGGTGTCAGGAAGGACTGGACTCAGCATTGTCCTCTGGGGTGCACTCTGGGGACCCTGGGGGGCATCCCCTGGCTTAGGGAGACACAAGAAGCATCCCTCAAAAAGCTGTTTAGACCCTACTGGCTCCTTCCCCTGTTCCTATGCCTGTTCCTATGTCCCTGAGCCACTCCCTCCCTATTCCCTGACTGGCCCTCATTTTTGTACTGCCTCCAGACCAGGTTCACCCCATGGCCCTCGGGAGGGAGAAACCTTGAGTCTCCCATAAGTGTTCCTGGGGACTCGGAACATCTCCCCGCAAGGCTGAATTAAACATCTCTGGAGACCATGCAAAGGCTCTTTTTGCTTCCTTACCCTGGACATTACTAGCAGCTCTTCAGGCTGCAACAGTCAACAGCTAGACTTTTTGCCGCTGTTCACCAGGGTTCCAAAAAGGTAGATCCTGTGCAAGATGTCTTTGCTTGTATGTACTTATTCAGAAAGAATTGGCAGGATTTACAACAGGGATTTCTGCTCCATATCTTATGTGGGGAAAAAATGGAACGATCCACGCTCCCTCTCACTGGTGGTGGGTAAAGTGGTCCAGGTGGCAGTGGATGTCACCTGCACAGGAACTGTGTCAGACTGGTGTGACATACTGTGGGAAGGAGCACTCTGAGGGAGGTAAAAGCTGGGCTGTAGAGATCATTCCAAGACTATTCTGCAAGCCATAGAAGGCCCTGTTTTGTGAAGATCAGGAACAATTCCTAGGCAAGGGCTGAAGCTGCATACATCTGTGAGCTCCTTTACCTCCTAGGTCAATTTCTCCATTAATGATGACAGATCAAAGTTGAAACTTGCCCAGTGTTCACTCATCTTTCTATGACCTTTGATAGGATGGAGGAATTCCTGATCCTGAAAATACTCAAGAACTGGCTGAGGATGAGAAGGTCAAGGGTTGAGGGCATAATTTAAAATAACTTAGCAAGGTGAAAAGCAGAATCACAACCCTGGGTGACAGGAGATCAAGTGAACCGGAAATTTCTGATCAACTTCAGCTCAGAAAAGAGGAATGTGGAAGAAAAAATGTGGAAGAAGAACCAAGCCATCCAGGAGGAGTGTACAGACATTCCTGTGGAAGCACTTATGGAGTTACACAGGAAGCCTGCCCTGCATCATGCAAATAAGAATGGTGAGAAATCGGGAAGAAAGCTGATTACACACGATCTGAAAACTGTAAAGGTCCTGTTTGTCAAGCCTGTAAACCTTGAGAGAAGAATTACAAGCTGTCAAAACAATGGATTTATTACCGGCCTGCAACTGCTTTTGAGCAAACTGCTGAACACTTACTCACACTAAAATGTATAAATAATGTCCTAACTTTGCAGTAAAGCAGGTTCACTTGCTTCTAGCTTGTGTCTCTCACATTCATATGCCACAGCAGTAGAGGAGGGGGAGAGCAGTTAGGGAGCTCTTGAGCCAGGCATACGCCAGGTCTTGACTGGAGGAAGCTACAGCAGCTGTCCATTGTCTTCAGAGGAGGCTGGCCAGTGGAGATAGTTCCTGAGAACTTCAGAGAGCACTACACCAGTTTTAAAGATGGGCACAGAGGGTCTGAAGAACTACAGGCTAATCAGCTGCTTTGGAATCCCTGGGAAAGGGATGCAGCAAATTCTCCTGGACACCCTTTCATGCAACTGAGAGAGAAGGGCATTGGGAACAGCCAGCAGAGATTTACCAGGGTGACGTGGTGCCTGGCCAACCTGATTGACTCTGCAAATAATGGCAGACCAGGGATGGTGTTGCTGGACATTGCAAAACATTCAACAGCCACACAGTCTCCTTACAGCCGGACTGGTAAGATATGGACCAAGTGAATGGCTGAAGGAAAATCTCCCAAACCAGCAGGCTCAGTGCTGCTGGATCAGGTGTATGAAGTGGCCAGGCTGTGGTGACACCACTCATTTCAGATCACCCCTGGATCTAGTATTAGTCTTGATTAATGACTAATATTTATATGCAGAGGATGTCTCCTCTAAGTGAAGAAACTTTACAACAGGGATTTATTCCACCATGATCATACGTATCACAAGGTAGTTCCTAGCTCATACACAAACATTACTTTTCCTAGAACTACTTTACCCACCTCTGTCCCTTGCTGGAACTCCTTTTATGGTCTTGGAGGGCCATTTAAAGGGGTCTCTGGTGGTCATATTCACTGTGAGCCCCCAAATTTGGAAGCGCCCTTGCCTTGAACTTCTCTTAGGGCATGCACTGTTGTTTCTTGTTACATAACTTTGCCAAAAACCTCACTTAGGTGCTTTATAATTTATTTTTCCACTGCTTCCAGCTCTGCTCAACATCCTATGTGTCTACTTTTACATTCTTTTATCTAATTTTCTAGTTAGTCTTTAAGCTGTATTTTGCAACCAAAACTTTCTCTTTTCTATGTTCTCTGTCACAGTGAGTTGCAGCAATGCATCTTCCTGGTGGCTGAAGCCCCCCCACCCCTTATCTATGGTCCCTGAGGCTGGCAGACATGCCACACACTGATGTCATGTCCAGCCTCAGCTCAGCTCACATCCCTTGCCCAGACAGGGGAGAAACATAGGCAGGAGAGGCAGAAGCCCTGTGCCTGGGCTGCCCTGCCTTGAAGGCACAAAAACCTCCACCTTCTACTGGTCAAGGATCAGGGCACCTGACATTGAGCCTTCAGCACTGAGTGATGGCATCCCACTTCTGCAGCCTTGGCCCAATCAGATGACCAGGTCTCCTCAGGAGATGCCCTTTGGCCTGGTCAGGGGCCACCCAACGGACATGATGCCATGGCAGCTTGGCAACCCCTGGATTTGTCATCACTGTGGTGATGTTTCACCTCAGCACAGAATCCCAGACTGGTTTGGGCTGGAGGGACCTCAAAGGTCATCCTATTCCACCCTCTGCCATGGGCAGGGACACCTGCCACCAGACCAGACTGCTCCAAGTCCCCTCCAACCTGGCCTCAGACACTTGAAAGGATGGGGCAGCCACAGCTGCTCTGGCCAACCTGTGCCAGGGTCTTACCATCCCCACAGGGAAGAGTTTCTTCTAACCCTGCCCTCTGCCAGTGGAAAGCCATTCCCCTTGTCCTGGCATTCCAGGCCCTTATCCAAAGTCACCCCTCAGCTCTCTTAGAGCCTCTTTAGGCATTGGAAATGTCTCTAAGCTCTCCCTGAAGCCTTCTCTTCTCCAGGCTGAACAGCCCCAGCTCTCCCAGCCCGGCTCAGAGCAGAGGGGCTCCAGCCCTTGGAGCATCTCTTTGGCCTCTCTGGACTCACTCCACATCCTTCTGATGCTGGACCCGAGGGCTGGAGACAGCTCTGCATGTGGGGTCTCACCTGAGCAGGGCAGAGGTGCAGAATCCCCCTTGTCCCCTGCTGCCCATGCTGTGGTGCCAGCCCAGGACATGGGGTTTTCTTGTAACAGCACAAGAGACTGAGGCACACTGAGATTTTTGTCCACCAACATGCCCAAGTCCTCCTCAGGGCTGCTCTTAACCCCTGCTCTGCCCAGCCCAAGTCTGTGCTTGGGATTGCCCTGACCCAGGGCCAGGCCGTGTACCTGGCCTCATATAGCAGTCACACTGGGACTTTGGTGGGTGGTCTCTGGGCCTATGGCAATGACTCCAGCTCATTGACATTTGAGCTCCTCTTGTTGCTTCCCCTACCTCATGCCTTTCTTGAGACCCTCATGCTCCCCTTGGTACTACCTCATGATCCTTGTCACAGGTTTGCATGGCCAGGTCTGGGTGGCAGGGGCCTGCAGGGTGACCCTCTATGAGGAGACACCAGAAGCTGCCCCCATGTTGGGCAGAGCCAGCTCCAGAGGGCTCCAGGATGGACCTGCCACTGGCTAAGGCTGAGCCAACCAGTGATGCCAGGAGGGCCTCTGTGATTAGATACTAAAAAAGGAGTAAACACTGCTGTGCAACAGCAGCTAGCAGGGAGGAAGGAGATGATGTGAGAGCAACAGCCCTGCAGGCACCAAGGCTGAGGAAGGAGGAGGTGCTGGAGCAGATTCCCCTGCAGCCTGTGGTGCAGCCCATAGGGACGATTTTGACCTATGGCCCATGTAGGTGAGTAGAGGAACAGATCCCCACTGCACCCCATGTAAGGACGCCACAGCACAGCAGGTGGGGATGCCCTGAAGGGAGCTGCAGCCTGGGAGGAGCCCACACTCGAGCGGGCTCCTGGCAGAGGCTGTGCTCTGTGGAGAGGAGTCCATGCAGGAGCTGGCAGAACACGAGAGCAGTCTGTTCCTGAAAGACTGTACCCCATGGAAAGGGACCTTGCTGGGGCAGTTCTTAGAGAACTGCAGCCCATGGGAAGGACCCACATTGGAAAAGTTGGTGCAGGACTGTCTCCCATGGAGAGGGGAATCTGTGAGGAGAAAGGAGCGGCAGAGACAAGTGTTATGAGCTGACAGCAATCCACATTCCCCATCTTGCGCACTGCTCAGGGGGAGGAGGTAAAAGAGTTGGGAGTGAAGCTGAGTCTGGGAAGAAGGGAGGGTAGGGGGAGGTGTTTTAAGGTTTATTCTTATTTCTCATTTTCCTACTCTGTTTAATTGGTTATAAAATAAATTAATTTCCCCAAGGTGAGTCTGTTTTGACTGTGACAGTAATTGGTCAGTGATCCCCCTGACCCATGGGATTTTTATCACATTTTCTTCTCCTTTTCAGTCAAAGAGGGGAAGTAATGGAGTGGCTCAGTGGGCACCTGGCTAGACAAAATTGACCCACCACAGCTCTCCAAATGCCTTCATCACCACCTCCACCTTCACCACCCATTGCCCATGACTTCTTCATGTCCCTGACTCCACTGTCAGTGAAGGATATCTACCAGCACTGCAACATTTATTTTGCACTTTATTTACTGCACACTCAAGACATGCCAATGGCTCAGGCTACTCTGTGATGTCCAGTGGTCTAGGCCTTCATCTGCCACCAAAACTCCCCTACCAGGGCTGGACAGTCTGGAATTGCCTGTGGCAAGTCCATGGTGAGTCCACAACAGGTCCATGGTGGGTCTCTGATGGGCGCCTGGTGGTCCTTTGCCCCAGGTGCCATGCCCCTTGGTAGGGACCTCTCACTTTCTGCCCACATGGTTCTTCAGTGTCACCAGCACTTCCTGTGCCCGCTTCAGGACCTCCTCCTCATCCACACTGGGGAAGGCCTCACTGGGGGTCATGGGAAAGGGATGGTAACTCGGGTACTGTGTGGCTTTGCCGTCCACACCGCAGTCACACAACCACTGCACATCCAGGACGAGGCCCCTCAGCTCCGGCTCCTCGGCCTCCAGGCTTCGGGCCATGCCCATCAGCCCCCTATGGCCCGCAAAGGCTCCCCCGTGGCAAAGCACGGCCGCCACCAGCGCCTTCTCCAGGGCCTGGTGCACTTTGAAGAGCACCCAGTTGGGGCAGCTGTGCAAGATGTCATTGCTGGCTGCCTGCAGGTCACTCGTGGCCTGACACAGCCAACGCAGGGCCTCAGGGATGGACGGAGTCAGGACCATGAGCTCCTCACTGCTCAGCAAGGAGCCACTGCCTCCCTGCCCATGGTGCCAGGGCGCGCTCACAGGTTTGTATTGGCCCCACACCTTTGGCCCCCTGACACCATGCAGAGGCCTCATTGCCAGGCTGGGGTCCTTCCATGGCCCCTCTTCTGCCACAGCTTCAGCCCCCTCCTGCAGCCTCTTCTCTGGCTCTGGTGCCACACCCACCAGTGCCACGTTGTTCTCCTCCAGAACCAAGGCAATTTCCTGCGGCTCCTGGCAGACCAGCATTTCACGCAGCACAGACAAAGCATGTGTCTCCAGCTGCCCACCCAGGATGTTATTGATCTCCTGCACCAGCATCTCCACCACCCTCAGCTGCTGCCGGTTCAGCACCATCTCTGCATGCTGGATGTAGAAGAGCCGCTGGGCACCACCAGACAGGCACACGTGGATAACCTGCGACTGGGAGCTGCCCTCCACCTTTGCCCTGCTGTGCACCAACACCGTGCGGATGTCCTTGCAGCACTGCACTTTCACCTGCTCCACTGCAAAGCCACCATCTCCCTCCATTCCCATCATAGCCTTGGGGGTCTGCCACTGCAGCAGGGACGCCAGCCCCAGCCTAAACCACGGGGATACCAGCAGGGTCTGCAGACGCCTCTGCGCAGGACACTGAGAGCCATACTGACATGGCTGTGGACCACCCTCCTCCAGCTGCTTCTCTGTCACCTCTGAAAGCATCCGTGGCTGCAGGTGTGGTGGCAGCCTTTGCAGCAGCCACCTGGCATTACACCCAGACACTGGCAGTGCAGCCATGAACACAAAGGTCTTCTCCAGGGCCCGAGCAGTCTCTGAGGGCACACAGTCGTTGAAGCAGAGTTTGTGGGACAGCTCCATGCAGTCAGCAGTGCTCAGCAGGTACAGCTCAGCCACAGCAGAGCAATCAGGGGGCTCTGGTTCCTCCCGCAGCAGCTGGAAGAAATGCTGTGTGGCCACCAGGACCGTCTTCTTCTGGCTACTGGAAAGGGTCCCACTGCCATGGCTCTCCTGGTAGATTTGGGCCAGGACACGGCTGTAGTGAGTTAGTGTGGGGACAAGGACAACGCCAAGGTGTTGCAGGAGATCTCCAAAGACAGCCATTTGGGGATGAGGCGTGAGGAGGTAGGGGTAAAAGTCAGCCTCATCTGGGAGTGCTGCCACCACCTGCCATGGCCTGGCCATGTCGCATGGCTTGGCCAGCACCACGGGCAGCTCAGCGAGGTGCTCTGCATCCACCTCCTCCAGATGGTCCTGCAGGAAGCTGTAGATGCTATGGAGCACCTTGGCCCGTGTGCTTAGCTGTCCTTGTGTCGAGCAAGCTGCCCTGCACACATGTTCCAGGTTGGCCACCACCAGGGCAGTGGGTATCTCTACAAGGACTCCCATGGCCTTCAGGGACGTCTCCTCAAGTTTAAGGGATTTTTGCAGCATGGTGGCTGATGTCCACAGGAGTTCAGCCACATTTTTGCAGTAGGAAACGCTGCCTTTCAGAGCCACGGCCTTAGTGCAGTCTGCAAAAGGAGGGTGAAGGTTCATTAAGTCTGGGGGGATATCCAGAGGAGGCAGGAATTGGATTGAGGCAATTTTACTCAGGAAACCCTGTGACTCAGGATTTTTCAACAGGATTGGAAGTTGCTTGGCCATCTCCTGCTGTCGCTCCAGCAGTTCTGCAGCATGGCATGTAGCCTGAGTGGCTTCACGCTCTATCTCCTCAGCCAGTGCCACAAAATCCTCTACAGAGAGGCTGGTGCGGACACCTGCCTCAAGTAAGAACTGCACAATTTCTTTCTGGTTCAAACGTAGCTCTTTAAAGAAAGATTCAGGCACAAAGCGGTTTTGGAGCCGCAGGGTGTGGAAGGAGGGCATGTCACAGTAGAAGTAGGAGGCCAGGCGCAGTGTTCCGTGGGCATCTGGTATAAAGGCCACTTTTTGAAAAGCTGCCACAATGGCCTCCACGCTCTTAGCATCACAGAAAGATTTCAGGACAAAGAACAATCGTACAGCTTCCATGAGGTTTTGCCATGTGAGCTGGGACAGCCGGGGAAGTACCACAGTCATGAAGAGCTTTTGGTCATCTGTGACCTCCCACTTCAAACGCTCAGCCAGCCATTTGTGGAACGGGCTTAGTGTGAGAAGAACCATGTCTTTGTCCAAGTCATACAGGGCTTGGGCATTCAAGGACACCTTTTTGCGGAGTAACAGCACCTTGCGGTAGGGAGCCACAGCTACATAACCCCCCCCAAACTTCTGGAAGAGAGGCAGGTGCTGGAGCTGCTCCAGTGCACGTGAATCCAGCTTTTCCTTTCCCTGCAGGACAAACCTTAGCAGGGCTGACAAATCCTCTTCCTCTAAATCCCCCCAGCAGAGATCAGCTCTTGTGTCTACCAGATGGGCCACTATAACCCCAGGATCTGTGACCTGCAGTGCCTCTGGCTTCAGGAAATGGTAGGCAAAACTCCCGGGCAGCAGGGACTTCTGGAGCACAGGGATGCCCATTTTATGCAGCACTTTTCCCACTTCAGAGTAACACTCATAAAGAACCTTGGAGAGGGAGGATAGTGGCAGTAGGTGCTTTGAGTCTTTCTTATCCTGAACAGGCAGCACTGCCATATTCTGGAGATGATTCATGAATGACTTCATGGCCGCATCTGAGGTATCGGAGCGGACCACCTTCTCAAAGAAGGTCCACAGCCCCCCGAGCCACTTTTCCCCCTCTTCGGTCCACTTCCACTGACCCAACACCTCCTGGATGAGTGGTATGGCCTGTGGGAGGTCAAGTTCCTTCACAAAGCAAGGTGGGATCCGTGCAGAAACACACTTTTGGGCAAAACGGTGGCTGTGCTTGGGGAAGAGGTCGGCAAAGGAGTTCTTGAAGACAGGGTGGTGGCTACTGCAAGCATGCAGAAGACCATCTTCTGTGGCCAGCAAGGGCAGGCCTTCCAGGATTGCCTTGTCCCCATCCTCGTGAGTACCTTGGGAGCGGCTGTTCCGTCCTGTTAAGTATTGTAGCAGGTAGGCGCAGCTCTTTGGGGTCCTCAGGGGTGTGTCAGCCAGCTTGCAGGGCACAGGCAGAGCCAGGGCCTTGAGAAAGCACCGGAGAGAGTCTGGCCCTAAGACAACAGTGTTCACTTGGGCTTCAATGAACTCCTCGCGGATCTGCTGCAGGCGGGGGAATGGGAGAACCAGTTTCATGTTCAGTTGCTCCAGCACTTTCTGGATTTCTGGCTGAGGCATCTCCTTGAGGAAGTATGGCTCTGTTAGTATGTCCCCTCCACCTGGAGATGCCCAGGTTATTGTCACCCTGTCAGATGACTCCCTGTACACAGGCACAAGGGGCAGGCGTTTATGACTGAGGTACTTGTAGACCTCTCTCACCATGTCCTGGAACATAGGTAACACACTTTTCATAACAGGGAAAAACTGGAGGAAGTGGGAGTCCAGGTGGTGCCAGCAGAGTCCCAGGGACTGATTCCAGAGCTTTCCTGGCTCCAGGGCTTTCCACTGCCTGGTGAGAAAGTAACAGTATAGTGGAACCACCAAGCGCCGGAGCAAGAAGCCATTCCAGGTTGCCCCTGTGCCGCCTTTGTCCCAGTGGAGACTGCACCTGGCTGCATCCACAGAGAAGTTGGCATTGATGTGCAAAGGCAGCTCAGTGACTAAGGGCAGTGGGAGGGTGCAGAAGGCTCTGCCCCTGACCCGGTTCAGAGGCTCCAGGCGGGCAGCCACAGCCCCATAGGGCAGCCATTTAAGTTCTGGAGACTCCTCAGCCCCATCCTCCACCCCAATTTGGGAGATCACCTGCCACAAACTTGTGGTCTCGGTCCTGCTATTTTTGACTTTCATGGTATAGGAGAGAGGGGTGGGGCTGTTCCCATCCATGGCTTGGCTTAATCTTGCTTGAAAATCCCGTCTCAACTTTGCATCATCCTCTGTGAGCTCCGTGGTTACCCGCAGTTTCTCCACCAACTCTTTCCCATCTGGGGGGATCTCAGAGAAGATGATGGTGTGGACATGCCGGAGGAAGAGCACCAAGTCCTCACCTTCCTTAGCCAGTGTTTCTTCCATGTTCTTGAGGTCTTGGTCTCGCACGACAATGTCAGACACCCTGGACTTGGCAGCCTCATCTGCAGTGCGGAGCGGCAGCCGGAAAAGGACGCCCTGTTTCAGGTTGAAGAAGGATGGTAGGAAGGTGTCATAAATGTCTGGAAAATTCTTCTTGAAGTCAGTGTTGACAGCAAACATGCTACCAGGCTTCTCAGTTGTGGCTGTGGGCAGATAGAAGAGATGGGGATCAGAGACACACAGGGTACTGTCTCCGGTCAGGAAGGCTGGGCAGTCAGTAAAGTGGTAGACAGTGTTGAAGCCAAGGCCATATTTGCCTGTGACATCCTGACGGTCTTGCTTGCTACCGACCCCCAGATGCTGAATGCCTTTAATGTCCTGCTCCTGGAAGGGGCGATCATTGTAGATGCAGAGGGCAGGGCCCTGCAGGGTCTTCCATTCCTCACTAAAAGTGGCCTTTGCTGGGTGCTGCCGGCGATCCCACACAAAGTGCAAAAGCCCCGCACCAGCATCATCCGCGTTCTGGAGCACCTCCTTCACCAGATCAGGAGTGGGGTACTCCTTCAAGATGTTCTTCAGTCGCGTTGGCAAATCTTCATGGGGACCAAATGGCTGTGCCCAGAGGCTCAGGTGATCATTGTTGACTACACACCTCTCCACTGCTCGGTGGCGTGTGGTGTTCACCCCACAGTGCAGGGCTGCCTCTCGGGACAGCTGTTTATGGCACAGCAGGACATCTCTGTCCAACGGCATCCATGGTGCATCATTGAAGTAGAGCTTGTCCCGTGGGTGTAAAATGCCCTCCTCATCAGGTAGAAAGAGTTGCTGGGTCTGGCAGGCATCAGGCTGGTTGCCATCTTCCATCAAGCCACAAGACACAAGCCGCAGGGCCAGATTCAGCTCCGCAGCAGGCAGTGGCTTTCCAGCATGTGTCTCTGCCAGGGTGCAGAGCACTCGGGCATAATCATCCCAGGTGAATGTGTGGCGCAGCCCCACACACTCCCAGAGCTCTCTGTAGGGCTTGTACTGGTCTTGAAGTTGATGAAGGTATGGGGCAGCCTCAAATGACAGTGTCTCAGCCACAGCTGTGACTGGCACAAAACGGGAGCCCACCAAGATGAAGGGCTCCCCTGGGGCCACTGCAGATGCCACCTCATCCCGGCTGGAGGGATGTTCCTGGAGCAGCATGTTCAGGTGCTTATAGCAGCAGTTGGTGTTGTTCTGCAGGGTCTCCAAAGGGAGGGTGTTGGAGAAACGACAGAGTGCTCGCAGCTGCTCAAGGACCTGAGCTGATGGTACCTGCCGGTCCAGCCCCAAGAAGGACGCTACATCCTTGGAGAGGCTGAAGTTTTCCCCCAGCATTTTAGGAGCCAAGATAGGCTGGATGAGTCCCACTAGTGGCTCATGGAGGTGATGGTAGAGCTGGGCAGCTGGCAGCAGCACAGGGTCACCGGTGTGCTGTGCAGCAGGGAGGAAGGGCACACTCTGGAAAGCGGCCTGCAGGGTGTCGTTTGTTCCCTTCTTCACTGCATCCCGAAGTAACTCAAGGATGCAGGCAGCCCTCTGGCAGCCCTGGGCATGATTCTTGGTCCAGACTAGCTGCACAGTCTTTGCCCTCTCCAGCAGCTCTGGCAGAGCCACGGTGTTCTTCACCATGCCCAGTCTCTCTAGTTGGTTTAGTCTCTCCAGGAAGGCATTCCCAGTGGGGAAGCGCCCATCCTCAGGGTTGTATAAAGGGGCAGCACGGCCTCTGGGATGCACCAGGTAATTGATGAACTGCAGGTGGCCATGAGGGGTGACAGGGATGCAGGGCACTGTCCGCAGCACTTTGTCCACACCCTCATGAGACATACCCAGCGCATGGAGCACCAGCAGGTTCCGGTCAACATCAGGGAGATTTTCCAAGTTGGGAAGCACAAGCTCACAGAGAAAGCGGCTCCAGTCATAGGTTCCAGCATCCAGCGCCTTCCCGAGGCCCTCCTGCACCTTCCCAGGCAAGGCCACAGCCAACAGGGGACGGGGCACGGTGATGGCAAAGACTCGCTGTGCCACAGTTCCCAGCTCAGGGTGTCTCTCCACAGCCTGGTGCAGGAAGCGGGCGTCCTGCAGTGAGCACCAGGAGTGGCCATCGGAAAAGAGCCTTGGGCCACTCCTGGCTGCCACAGCCTGGTAGAAACCAGTCACAGCCTCTGTAAAGGGGTAATGGGCAGTGCTAATGTCTGGCCAGAAGAGATGATACTCATAGTTCTTTAACTCGCCTGCCTCGTGCATGGCACGGAGATGGTCCAGTGCCCGGAGCCAGGCCAGTGGCACGGCATTGTGGAGCAGCACCTGGTTCCACTTGCCCCGCTCCGCCGTGCTCCACAGCCCCTTGCGATTTGAGAGGATGCTGAAGGCCCCATGCAGGTGAATTGGCAGCCCTGACATGATCGGCATGGGAAGGTGGCAGAAAACTTGCCCCTTCTCAGCGTCCAAACGTGGCACCCACTTGCCATCTTCAGTAGGGGCAAGGGGAAGGGCCACACCAGCCATGGGAAGGGGAGGATGGAGTCCTGCCTGTGTGTTCTGGTGAAACAGTTCCAACAACTCCCCATCACCCTGACACACCAAAACCAGGTAGTGCCACGTGGTCCTGGATTCCTCCTCACAGGCTGAGAGCTGCTCGATGGCTGCCCAACTTGGGGGATCCCCAGGGGCCCCCAAGTCTCGGATCTCCTTTCTCTGCAGCGTGACCAGAGGCATGGTATCCTCTGCAGAAGTGGCCGTGTCTGGCAGCATCTCCAGGGACAACTCCCTCACCTTCTTCAGGAAGAGCAGCAGGAGCCGGTTAGAGCCAAGGAAAGCAGTTCCAAGGGACTGGATGCGCTCTGTACCAAAGGCCTCAGAGCAAATCTGTGATGTCACAGCTTCCTCTTCAGTGCGAAAAGGCAAGCGGAAAAGGCTCCCTGAAAAGGGTCCTGGCTCAGGCAGGCAGCACCCAAAGATACCGTGGTAGGGCTGGAACTGCTCAGCAAACACACGGAGGATGCGTGGTCGGCTGGAGAAGTCCAGGCGGATGCCAGGGGAGCCAGCCCTGGGGATGTGCTTGCCCAGATGTGTGCCATTGGGATCAAAGATGAGCAGTGTCTCCCCACTCAGCACTGCTGGCACATCCGTGACACGGTACACAGAGCTGAAGCCCAGCCCAAAGCGCCCGATCCGGCCTGCCTGGCCTTCCTTTGTGGCAGCCCCAATCCGGGTGATGTTCTGGAGGTCATCCTCTGTGAACAGGGCATCGTTGTAGGCCCAGAGGGCTGGGCCATGGCAGACAGCCATGCCTGGGTCTAGCAGCCCAGAGGTGGCCTTTCTGCGGCACCGCAGGTCCAGGAGGAAGCGGCACACGGTAGCACTGGCATCCTCTGCGTTCTGGACCATCTCTGTGAAGAGGTCGCCCTCCTCGCCGTACTCCTGGAGGATGTTGCGGAGGCGTCGGGTGATGGGCTCTGAGGGGCCACAGGCTGTGAACGGCTCTGGGCCCAGCACCCGCGTACTGAGACGCTCCGTGCCCAGGAACATGGCTGTGCTGGAAGGCACTGCCTCGTGCACCACCTCTTGAACATCCTCCTCTTCCTCCAGCTCCATGTCCAGGTACACGGCAGAGGCAGCTGGACGGAGGGCAAAGCCTGAGCCCTGAGGGATCCTCACAGGAACCGGCACAGTGCCCTCACTGTGGTGGCCTCGCCTCTGCAGCCACTCCAGGACAGCTACAACCACCTGCAACTCTGCGGCAGTGCCCGCTCTGGAGCTGCGCCTGTCTATGTCCTGCCCCAGGGCGCGCAGGGCTGACACTGCCCTCTCCTCACTCACCCCATCTGCCACTCCCCAAGCCCTGAAGAGGCAGCCGTAGGACAGGAAGTCAGGGGGCACCCGGGGCACCAGCATCCCCAGCTCCAGCTTCTCAGGATAGCCCAGCACAGCATCACGTGGCACGACAAGCCCAGACCCAGTCCACACAACAGCACTATCCGGGGCAGTCCCAAAGGCCTTCAGGTTTTCCTGCATGTGCCAGTAGACGGGCTGGAGAGCACGACCCACCTCATCCAAGTTCCTGCGCCCTGCCAGCTTTCTCAGCTGCTCCCACACTCTCTCCGGCGGTGGGGTCTGGCTCAGCCCCAGCTTCTTCTCTGCCTCTGGCACAAAGGCGTCAGTCAGGGGCATGGCAAGCCCCACCAGGGATTGGTACTGCATGGACCTCAGCTCCTTAGGGGGCAGGAAGGGCTGCCCAGTCTCTCCTGTGCACTTGGAGCGAGGCACCCAGGGCAGGGCCTGAAGCTGCCCGAGCTCTGCAGCACTGAAGCCATGCAGTGCCTTGGGGTGGTTGCAGACTGTGATCAGTGCCTCAGCCCGGTCCAGAGCTGCCATGCCACCCTGCCTGACTTTTGCTGCAGCTGCTAGGATGTCTGAGGGCAGCACGCACCCCTCACCGTGCCGCAAGCCCACGGCCCTCAAGGCACGGAGGACAGACGGATTGTGGAAGGCAGCAGGAGGAAAGCGCTCGGGTCCCAGCAGCGCCTGCAAGGTGCTGTCACAGGGGTCATAGAGGTCTTGCGGGCATGCGGGGCCATCAGGGGTCTCCAGGAAGGCCAGCGTGCTGCAGGCCTGCTGGAGCGAGGGGCTCTGTGCAAAGACAGTGTCCCCGTGCTGCAGCACCCAGAGCAGCAGAGCCTGCGTCTCAGCTGCTCGCCCCGCATACGCCCCTTGGGCCACGGCTCTGACGGCCTTCAGCATCACACAGGCTGCACTGACGGGAAGCCTCTGCAGCCTCCCGAGGAGCCGCCGGTCAACTTCATCCCGGCACCGCAACACAGCCTCCGGCAGCACCACACCTTGGGGCAGCTCCAGCTCTGGCTCCAGTGCCGGGGTGGCAGCAGCTGGCACCAGCTCCGTGGGCTGTGGGGTGGCCAAGCAGGGCAGGGGCAGAAAGAGGGGCAGAGCAGCCAGAGTGGCCATGTCCTGCTCTGTCAGGGATGGGACGTCTGACAGGTAGTGCCGGAGGGTGACCACATCTGCATCAGGCAGTGAGGCCATGCGGGAGGCCACTGCGGCAGACTCCTGCCTGCCCAGGGCCCGCAGGGCATTGAGGGGGGATGGAGGCAGGACATAGCGGGGCAGCGAGTGGTGCCACGTGCTTGGTGGCACCACAGGGCAACCCAGGATCTCCAGCACAGAGGCCACCTCAAGTGGCAGGAGCTGCCCCTCCCATGCCTGGAAGATAAGACTGGACTCAGGTATCAGTGGAGCCAGACGGACCGTGGGGGCATCCAGTGAGGACAGGGCTATGAGAGGAAGCCCCTCCAGAGGGCCCAGGTCTTCCATGTGGTGGGCCAGGAATTGCCACAGGGCTGGGAACCAGGAGGCTGGGGGCTGGGGGGGGCCTTGGGCTGGGCACCACGTCACTGGGGTTGAAGACTGGGATGTCCAGGTGGGGGGCAGAGCCAAGCGCAGGGTCTGTACAGTCACGGCTGGATCCAGCAGAACCAGGTTGGAGAAGAGACCTGTGTACAAGAGGCAGAGGCTGCACCAGAAACACGTGGGACCTGAGACCTGGCAGGGGGACACAGGATGGGGGAGAAAGAACCTGCAGTGGATGGGTGGCACCCATATGGAATTTGGGAGGACCTGGGCTCTGGAGGGATGGTGGATACCTTCAATAGGAGCACAGAGAACCCAGAAACCTCAGGGTGGGTGGGGATATAAGAAAGATATGGGAGGTAAAAAGGTGTTAGGGGGACCAGCACTGGGGAGCACAGAGGTCTTCAGAGGAGGAATACAGTGAGACTCAGCACCTGAGGGAGCACAAAGGGGACAGGGGAATGTGGGAAGAACAGCAAGGACATGGATCCCCAGAGAGACAGGGATGTACAGGGAGATACTGGGGCTGCAGAGGAACCCCAAGGTGTATAAGGCTGCCTGGGCATGTTGGGGCTTAGGGGGGGGCAAGCAGGGACCTAAAGGTGATCCAGGGACCCCCATCTCTTACCCTTCTTGGCAATGCCTCGCAGGAGGCTGTCCAAGCCTGGCTCCAGGTCTGAGGGCAGGAAGGACCCAGCCAAGCCAGGCAGGAGCTCCCTGTGGTGACAAACAGAGGTGCTGGGGGACCAGAGGGGTAATGGGGAGCAGTTTTCTGGACACCTGCCTTAGTTCCCACTTGGTGACACTAGAGAAGGAGGGCAGTGAGCAGCCCAAATATCCAGGGCCAAATATTTAGGTTTGGCCATGCCCCCCCTTCCCAATTGAAGAGCGAGAGCTGTGACTGTGGGCAGCTGCCAGTCCTGCCTACTCTGCAAGGAATGGAGCCGCCGGGGCCCGCGGGCTCACCTGGGGCAGTCGGATGTGTCCACGTAGACAATGGCCGATGCAGTTCCGAAGGCCACGAAGGTTCCGTCGGCGCGGGGCAGGAGGGGGAGGTCGCGGAGCCCAGCATGGCACCCATCCCCAGCCACGTAGCGCAGCAGGGAGAGGCGGCTGGCAGCCGGGAGCGCTGCGGCCCCGTGGCGCCGCAGCACCTCCCGCACATGTCCCGCCGTGGCCTCCCGCAGACCCTTCGGCATCCCCAAAGCCAGCGCCCTCCACACGTGGGGTGGGACCTCGACCACGGGCTCCCCGGCCGCCACCAGCAAGGCCTGCACCGCCCGCCGTGCGGCCTCATCGCCCGCGGCCGCCGGCAGCAGCACAGCCTCGAGGGCCCGCAGCCGCCCCTGCCCCCCGGCCGGCAGCAGGACGGGGGCGGCCGCCAGCTCCCGGCACACGCGGCTCACCAGGCTGTGCATCCGGCCGCAGCTCGGCGTGCGCTCAGGGTCCGGCCACAGGCTGTAGGCATCTGCACCGGGCAGGGCCACGGCCACGGCGGCCAAGGGGCTGTAGACCCGGGGCAGGAGGTCGAGCAGTAGCAGAGCATTCCAGCGGGCATCTTCCTCACCCTCCTCACCCTCCTGGGGCCAGCGCAGGTGGCGGCGATTATCGGAGAGGGCAAAGGGAGCGCTGGTATGGACGGGCAGCCCCGTGGCCGTCTCGTCGGTGGCTGGCAGTGGCAGGAAGCAGCAGAGCCGCCCTTGGCAGGCCCCGCGGAGGGGGTGTGCCAGGCTCAGCTCAGGGCAGCACCCCAGCCGTGTGCCCAGAGCCACGGCTGGCTCCTCAGTGGCCCTGCCTGTGGCCACCAGCCACTCGCTCCCAGCACCCACCTCATCCCCGCGCAGGGCCACCAGGCACCACTCCAGACTCAGCCCCTCAGCCCCTGATGGCACCGGGACAGGGAGAGGCTGGGGGGATGCCTCAAGTGTTCCCATGAGTGTCTGGACCCCGTCAGGGGCCACACGGTGCAGGGCCACGCGGCGGACATGGCGGAGGAAGAGGAGGGCAAGAGGGGCCTCTGTGAGGAAGGTCTGGATGAGGTTGCAGATGCGCTCAGGATCGGAGACCCCTGCAGCAATTTCTGAGGGTTGCCGGCGAAGGGGGAAGCGGAAGAGGGTGCCCTGGGCTGAGGCACGGTGTTGTCCTACAGCTTCCAGCCCAGCCCAGAAGGGCTCGAAAAGGCCAGGAAGGTCCTGGGCCTCAGAGATGTCCCAGCGCTTGCCACCACCAGGCAGCACCTGGCATTCGGGGTCCAGCACCCCCAGGTACGGGGGGCTCAGCACACCTGGCAGGTCTGGAGACATGGGAACCATGAGGCCACAGAGATGACATGGACACCACTGCCTTCCCAGATCATCCCAACTCATCAATGCCCACACAATGGCCTCAAGTTTATCCCCATGGTGCCTCCCATTATCCAAAGCTTAATCCCAATTCACCAGTCCTCCCTCTGTTTGTCCCCCTAGCCCTGCTCTCCATTTCCAGCCAGCCACCCGATGCTCCAGGTTTCCTCACTTTAGACACAGCCCTCTGTTTTGCACACCCCCAGTGCTCCCAGTTCTCCCCAGCACCTGTATTTCAGTGCCTCCAGTAAAACCCACACCCAGTAAAACCCACACGCAGTAAAACCCACACCCACACCCAGTTCAGTCCCAGCTGAGGCTCTCAGTGCCACTCACCAGTGAGGTGGTACACAGAGATGAAGCCCAAGCCGAAGCGCCCCACGCTGCGGGGATCCTCCCGCTTGTGTGACACCCCTGGGCGCTGAATCCCTGTCCAGTCCCGGGCCGACATCACGGCGTCGTTGTAGGCCAAGAGAGCTGGGCCTGGCGGTCAGCACCATCCATGGGTTAGGGGCAATTGGGACATGGAGTGGGAATTGTCATTCACACTCACTGTCCCCACAAGCTCCAGTCCCACAAAACCCCCCTCAGCAGCACTGAGTCCTACCAGTACCCTCAGTGCCCCCAGCACATCCCAGAACCCCTCACCAGTTCCAGTTCCCCCAGTCCCTCCCAGCACCAGCCAGGGCCACTCCAGGGCTTCATCCAGTTTTTCTCCCAGTGCCCACAATGCCTCTCACCCTGGGTGCCCTCCAGTCCCCCTCCAGTGATGTCGAACTCCCGCTCGTCAGACACAAACACAACTTCATTAGCGCCGGCATCGTCCGCGTTCTGCACCAGCTCCTGGAATTACAGATCAGTGCTCATTCACCTGGGCCCTCCAGGCCCCGAGAAGAGCATTGACCCCCTCTCCCAGCTGGGCACCAAGGTCCTGGGGCTGGTGCTGGACAGGGACCAGCCCCACTGCCTGCAGTGCCTGCCCTGCTGGGCAGGAGATCCCAGATGGGGTTCCCTGGGGGTCTGACCTTGAGGATCTGCCCTCCATCTGGGTACTTCTGCAGGATGCTGTGCAGGTAGTCAAGGAAGGTGGGTGCCCGCTGGCAGAAGGTGTCCCTGTAAAGCAGAGAGAGGGAGAGACGGTGTGGGGGAAGCTCTGTAACCAGGACACCCACATCCTCCTTGGATCCCACAGCATGTGCCTCTGCTTGGAAAGGGTCAAGGACCCCATCTCCTTCCAGGATCCACTGAAACAATCACCTTTAAGGACAACAACTACACTTCTCCAAACCCTTATCTCTGCCTGGGATACCACAGAGCACTGGTTTTGGCTGGGATAGAGTTAATTTTCTTGCCAGAAGTGTGTACAGGGCTATGTTCAGGATTTAGCATGACAGTGTCAGTTGCACACAGATGTTTGAGTTGGAGCCCAGTCAAGGACTTTTCAGTGCCCCATGCTCTGCCAGCAAGGGGAGGCACAGCCAGGAGACCCGACCCCAACTGGCCAGAGGGATATTCCGGACCCCAGAACCTCCTGCCCAGTACAGAAACTGGGAGGGGGTTGGCCAGGAGTCACCAATCCCTGCTGTGGGATGGGTGGGGCATTGGGCAGTGGGGCATGAGCAACTATTGGGCATTGCTGGTTTCTCTTGGGTTTTATTCCATTCTCTCTCCTTTTCATTACTATTAGTAGCAGCAGTAACATCAATATATTTAGTTTTGTTTCAATTATTGAACTGTTCTTGTGTCAGTTCAGAGGTTTTACCTTTTCTTTTTGATTCTCCCCCACTGGGAACAGTGAGTGGCTTTATGAGATGAGCTCTGGGCAGGGGTTAAACTGTCCTGAGGGTCTGGGTAACCAGAGAGTATTGGGAAGGGGAAGGGGAAGGGAAGGCTGAGCTGGGAGATTTGTCTCATGGCTTGGCTCTCGCAGAAAAGCCTAAAGGTGTAATTATTGGCAGTTCCCACTGGATGGTTCCCGAACCCAGCGGGGACGGCAATGCCGAGCACAGCCGGCAGCTTTGATCCAGCCGTCCTCTCGTACCACAGCCCCGTGTTATCAACCACAACAGTGATAACCTTAGCCCAGAGCCAGGGAGGATGAACATTCCCATGGGACCATGCACACCAGGAAGGGTTTTATAAAATGCACCTGTGAGCGCACGGGCAGGAACTACGAGAGCAAACTGTGACCCACAGCTATTAAATAAATATGAGAAATGTTTACAACTGTGTTTTAACACACTCTGCTCAGATCTCAACTCTTTGTGCCCCAAAGAGAGGACCGTTGTGGTTTAACCCCAGCCAGGAACTCGGTCCCACACAGCCACTCGCTGCTCTGGTGAGACGGAGGAGCGAATCCAGAAAAGGTAAAACCCATGAGTGGAGATAAGAATAGTTAAAAAACTGAAACAAGACTAAATAAATTGATATTACTGCTGCTACTACTATTAAGAATAGTAATGGGAAGGAGAGAGAACAGAATAAAACACAATAGAAACCAGCAGTGCCCAGTAGCTGCTCATCACCACTGACCAATGCCCAGCCCTTTCCCCAGTAGCAATCGCTGGCTCCCAACCCCCTCCCAGTTTCTGTACTGGGCAGGAGGTTCTGGGGTCCGGAATATCCCCCCGGCCAGCTGGGGTCGGGTCTCCTGGCCATGCTCCCCTTGCTGGCAGAGCATGGGACACTGAAAAGTCCTTGCTTTGGAGTGAGCTCAACAGGGCTCTGATTCAGCATGTTACCAGCATTGCTCTCACTTTGAATACCAAAAACAGCGCTGGAGCAGCTTCTGGGAGAAAATTCTCTCTCTCAGTCAAAACCAAGACATCCAGCAGCCCCTGAAAACCCCTCCCTGTGAGCCCGGACCGCTGCAGTCCCCACCTCCCCCAGTCACCCTTCAGTTCTCCCCAGCACCCCCCGAGCCCCTGCCCCACCAACAGCCCCCCGTGACCCCCAGAGCGCTCCAGCCATGCCCTGTGTGCCCCCACAAACCCCCAGTGATGCCCCCAGACCCACTCACGCCTTCGGCTGCTTGAGGGCCATGGTGGGCACTGCGGGGGACCCCTGCCCACTCCTGGAGATGCTGCTGCTGCTGCTGCTGCTGCTGCTGGTGCCGCCGCCGCCCGGTGTCCCTGCCCGGTGCCGCCGCCGCCCGGTGTCACTGCCCGGAGCTCCGGTCCGCCCCCTGCTCCGCCTCCCTGGTCCCGCCTCCCGGACCGAGAGTTTCGTTTCCCCGCTGCAGACGCTCATTCGGGGAAATGTGCTTTTGCTAAGTTTTCAGCAAAAATAGCGGCGGGGAGCAAGGCGACATCAAAGGCGGTGCGCGGTACCGGGGAGGGAATTCGCCTGTGCGGCAGGGAAATGGGAATGTGGATACCTGGATGGGGTATGGGAACACGTGGGTGTTGGATCATATTTTTTTCTGATTTAGAGATGGGGTAACTGAGAGATGTTTTAAAAACTTTTATTCTATTTTCAGTCTCATAAGAAGGGTGAGATAATACAGATGTTATAATTCATATCATCACAATCAGAAGTAAACTATTTCCTAATTACAATACACTATTAAGTGTTTCTTGGCCTATCAGGTTTAGCCACACCATGTTGTAGATGCTTTAAAGCCAATCATCTAAAATGACCCCTCATGGGTCCCACTACAATGCGTCTTTCATGGTTCTGTTTCTCTAAAGTATTTAGTCTTATTTGCAACGCCATCTTTTGAAACTTGTTTCTAGGTCCATTTGTCTCTCACCAATATCTGTCCTGTTCCATGGCATTTCTAAGTCAGCATTTCTTATCTCGAAGTTTGGATGGATGTATACTGTGTGGGCTTTCTGTCAGGCCCTGAGAACTCTCTACAAATCATTTCCCTCACGTGGGGATGTGGCTACATGGATGTGGAAATATGTAGGGATGCACCTAGAGGGATGTGATATGGGCATGTGTGGGGATATGGCTGCAGGGGTGTGGGGTGTGACTGTGTGGGGACACTGCTGTGGGCCCAGGGCCATCAGGGCCTGGTCTCCTGTCCCAGACTAGCCTGCAGAATCACCCAAACTGTCCTGGGTGAAGGGGCTCTATCTAATGGGTCGTGGGGCCATATGGAGATCACTTGCACTGCAGAGATCACATAAGACAAATTTCAGCCCCATGGACTGTTACAGACCATGTGGGGACCACACGACACCACACTGAGGCTGCCTGGACTGCAGAGTGCAGGCACAAAGACCACAGAGACATGAGACCACTTGGAATGTGTGAAGAATGAACCTGCAGGACACGGTGACTCGGGGCAAATGAAGGAGAAATCTCAAGGGATGCAGTGAGGCACCTCTGCAGGGAAGCCTCCTCACCTCTTCCTCCTTTCACCTTGCTGCTGATTGTGATGATGGTGTGCAGGTCAGTGCTCCACGGCTTTGACCCCTCTCCAGGCAGATTCCCATTCCTCCAGGCCCTCATCCCTGTGACTCTCAGAGCTGTGGTGGGACTGCAGATAGCCATGGGCCTCTGCAGGGGTGGGGATGGGTCCTGCAGCACTGCCAGGAGCCCTGGCCAGCCGGGGACAGAGGGACACAGCAGCGTTGTGCTCCCAGGGCAGGCTGGGGAAGAGAGAAGGGGGTGTTTGGGTGGTGGCATTTGTCCTGCCGTCATTGTAACCATGCTGGAGCCAGGCTATCCCGGGGATGGCTGAACCTGCCAGTGGGAGGTGGGCAATGAATCCCTTGGTTTGCTTTTCTTCCATGTGCAGCTTTTCCTTCCCTTATTAAACACCTTTACCTCAAACCACAAGGGGGTTTTTCACTTTGACCATTTGATTTTCTCCAGTGCCCCACCGAGGATCATGTGTGAAGCTCAGTTGTGTCTGGGATTATGCCATGACAGAAGGTAAGTAAAATGAGTCCTTTCCTTGATAGGTGCAATAAAACTGACCCTTCTCTTGCCTGCTTTTTCTCATTTGCTAGGCTGAGAGGTGGACAGAGCAAGCTGAGGCACCTCCTGGGCTGTTTGGAGCAGTTTTGCATGTCTGGACCAAAGCCTTCCTTGTAGTTCTCTCTGGATGTAGCACAGCCAGAACAAACACCAGCATTCAGAGAGGAGGGACAGGGAGGGATCTAATGAGACATTTATTCTCCAGCGTCTCGTCTCTCAGAATTGAAACTGAAAATGAAAGGCAAAACTAGGTAGATAATAAGAAAAGAAAGTAGTCTGACATTATAATTTTTTTTCTCTTTTGGAAAATGCAGGTTCACTAAAAAACCAATAAAAGCTGCTTGTAAGAATCAGTTCTTATTATTCTGAACTAATCTGAAACAACTCAGGTGGAAAAAACATTTTCCTGTTGATATTTTCAAGAAGAATATTTTACTATTTTACAATTCAAGATGATGCTTTTATCACAGTATTTGAATTAATGCATAGTTTCAAGTGTGAAAAATTAAACAAAAAAGAAGATAAAAATATCATTTACATAAAATATTTTTAAAATTTAATCTTAGGAATGTGTTTTCTTTTGTCTTCTTGAGCAGCATTATTTCCTAAGCTTTTGGCTTTTTTTAAATCACAGTCCTAAACTTTCTGTGACAGGTAAAAAACCATTTGTGGCTTAGTGTGACCGTGGTCACAAGGGTTTTCAGGATGAGAGAGAGATGAGAATGTTGATTCCATGATCAGAAGGCTTGATTTATTATTTTATGATACATATACTACATTATAACTATACTAAAAAGAATAGAAGGAAAAGTTCTCAGAAGGCTAGCTAAACTAAGAATAGAAAAGAATGATAACAAAGGAGCTCTCTCTGACTCTGTCCGAGAGAGCTCAGTCTGTTTTGGCCATTAATTGTAAACATCCAACATGGGCCAATCACAGGTGCACCTGTTGCATTCCACAGCAGCAGATAACCATTGTTTGCATTCTTTTTCTGGAGCCTCAGCTTCCCAGAAGGGAAAATCCTAAAGAAAGGATTTTTAGTGAAAGGATGTCTGCGACAGCTTAGCTTAATGGTTAAAATCTAAAAATGTCTGTGGCACAACTTGTAGTCAAGGTTGCACCGTGTAGCATTTTGGGTGTACTTCAGTGAACTGTGGGTTGCTGCTGCTTGCCTTGGGAGCCCGAGTGTGCTGCCTCTCTTCAGCAGAGGCAGGTTAGAAGGCTGTGCAGTCTGCCCTGACATTTGTGCAGCCCTTTCCTGGGAAAGCTGCTGCAGGCTGGGAGCACAGCTGCACGCTCACCTGGTGCTGTGGGAACAGGCAGACAGAGATTACTTCATGCTTAGCTTGTCTGAAGATGCTTCTGCATTGTTGAGAGTTTGTGATGAGGGCCTCCACCAACAGCCACGGAGAATCCAGGTGGGAAGAGACAGCCAAGGCCAGCGGGGCTACGGGGAGACATGGCTCAGGTGTTACAAACATGATGGTCCCACCAAATCATTGCTGGAGTCTGCTTTGCTGAGCGGGAGCACTGCAGCAGTTGCTGGATTTTGGCAGCAGGGGTGGTTTCTTGTGATATTTGCATGGTTTGGAAACAGCTTGTATTTCTTTATCCTTCCCTGTTGTTTTGTTTTTTTTTTTGTTTTTTTTTTTTCTAGTATGGGCATACTTCTGCTCTAGCCAGTGACTTGAGGCTGCAGAATTGAACTGGGGAAGGAAGATAACTGAAAGGAAAACGTCAGGTGATAATGTTTTCCTTCAGAGCCAAAAAAAGAACCTACTGATTTACATATTTGCACTGTAGCCAGGAGTTTGCCTCAATGATCCTGATGGCTCCCTTCCAAGGCAGCATATTCTGTGCTTCTGAGCTGAGAATGTCCAGTGGCAGAAAGGGCTAAACTGGCTGGGATCAGGAACGCTGGGGACATTGACTCCTGTCAGAGGGTGGCATCCTTGTCTTGTTGGCAATGCCGCTGCTGAGGTGCCAGCTTTGGGCAGTAGAGGGAGGTGTAGCTGCAGCTGGGGGTGAAGCCCAGATCACAGGGCAGTTCTTTGGAGTTGCTGAAGTGGATATGAGGAATCGTCTCCAGCCACATCTTTCCATACTGCCTGTAGAACCGTTTATGGTGGTGAGACTCTGACAGTGCATTGTTCATTAAAGCTTTTGAATTTTAAGCTCAAATGTGCTTGGAGGGATACAGTGAGGGGCACATCCTGTTGGTGCTGTTTGTGGGAGGCCCTGTGTGCCTGCCCACACCTGTGGTACTGGCTCTGTGTGTGTGACCCCCTCTGTCCTCTGGGGACTCACAACTGCTTGGACCTGGGGCCTTGGAGCTGTGGCAGCCTCCTCTCTCTCAGGCTGCTGGATCAGGCAACTCCCAGCAGTGGGGATGGAGGGGGAAAGCTCTTTCCACAGTCCCATGCTCTGGATGTGCACCCCAAGGTCAGTCTCAGGGTGAGGGATGTGAGAAAAGGCTCTGGAGAAGGGAGCAGGGATTCCAGTGTGCCCATGGATGGGCCCACAGCAGTGCCACCAACATCATCCTGGACAGTGGGAGCCAGGCCAGAGCCATGGAATGGCCAGGGCTTGTTCTCTACTGGGCACTGGTGAGCCCAGAGCAGTTTGGTGTGGCCAGTGGGGGCTGTGGGGCTGAAAGGAGGCTCCCCAAGGAGATGCTGATGCCTTTTTGGGGCTACCTAAAAACAGAGGCCAGATAAAATTAAGGGAATAATAAGCAGTTCTATTTATTGAAGGGCCTTCAGGCTTTGTTTATTTCAGATAGACAAAGCCCCTCAGGGGCTACACCCAAAATGGACAATGGTCCACAGGTTTTCATAGTTTAATAACTTTTATAAGATTGGTCCATTTGCCTTTTGGGGGTTAATCTTCCAATTACAGCTTCAGGTAATGAAGTCATTACCCCTAGTTTGCTCCCCCCAACTCACTTGTTTGCATTTCTTGGGGCCTGAGATGGTGAGGAGTCCTTGACTGCCAGGCCTGGAGAGGAATTGTTGTGTCTGACCAAAATGGGAAAGCAGCAGCTCACACTGAATATGGAGTTTAGAGTTATACACTAAAGAATTGCAAGATTACAAATATATGAAAAATATAAAAGCTCAAATACTAAGTCATCAATGCCAAGAATTAGTTGAGGCTGGAGGAGGCAAAGGGTGGTTAGACAGGAGAGAGGGCCAGAGGAGGTGCCCAGAACAGGAAGAGGCCATAGGGAACCCTGCTGCCAAAACTTCTCCTTGCCCATGGAATCTCCAAGGGAGACCAAAATGGCTGAAGGACAAAAAGGAAAAGGGTAGGAAAGGGTCTGGAAGAAGTACAGCTTTGCCTTTTCCCCCTGGTTTACACCCATATAACCCCCACCCTCCCAGCTCTGAGCCTTCCCTGTTTTTCCTGCAGGGGCCGGTTGTGGCAGAGGCTGCAGATGCAGAGGGGACAGGATGTGCTGCCTGCAGCTCACAGGAGGGCAGGGAGCTACAAACACCTTCAGAGCAGGACTCCTGGCCAAGCTGCACGTGTCCCACACAGCCCCAGTGCCAGGACTCATCCCTTCCCTTCTCCCACATCCAGGGGTGCAAGCGACTGTCCCTGTTTCATTAGCCCCTCACTATTGTCAAACTGAGCTCTGTCTACATCACTGGCAACCCAGGGAAGATGCAGCTGAGGTGCACCTGGCTCCAGGAGTAGGTGGAAGGCAGCAGCTGTCTGCAGTAAGGACCATGGGTTGCTCCGGTGTGGGACTGAGGGGGTTTGGATGGATGAGGAGTGGGACCAATGCTGTGGGATGCACTCAGACCTACGGGTAGGAGGTGTTGCTGTCCCTCCTGCAAAGATGGACCCTGTAGGCCAGGAAAGGACCAAAAAGGAAGTCAAGTTCCTTCCCTTCTATTTCAATCTGCTGAGCCACCAAACTTGTGGGTTTGTGGTTGCAAAACAAACCCCTATTTCATAAGGCAGAGAAGAAGCCATTTCACCATCAAGTGACCGGACCTAAGAAAGAGAAACAAAAAGTCCTGATAGCCTTTCTCCCAAGGTCTGCCGGGTCTTAAGTTGTCACAGGGGCCCTGCCCTGGGCATGTGACTGGACACTGTGGTTCCAGTTCAGCCACCCCAGCCCTGCAGTCGTGCTGCAGAAAGCCAAGCCGTGGGACAGGAGGCAGCTTGTGACAGCGAGCTTGTGTCAGGAGCCACAAGGAGCCCCGCAGCTGCTCGGTGCCTCTGCAGAAGCCCTGCTTGAGCCGAATACTGAGGGAGCCAAGAGGGACGTGATGCCACCTGTGACCCGTGTGCTGGCCTTGGGTGAGTGCCAGAGGCTGTGGGGATTCCCAGAGGGCGACGGGAGGTGTTGCCCAGACACTCCATGGAGGTGTTACACGGCTGCTTCTCTTGCAGGCGCTTGGCTGGTGTCACTGGGCGAGGCTACTCCAAGTGAGTATCTTGAGGTAGAAGGTAGATGGGGAGTTTGGACACATTTCTGGGCCTACCCAACTCCCAGGGCTCTTCCACAGCCCCCTGGAATAAAACTCACCCTTGTGTGGAGATGGGGCCTGGTGGCAGCCCCGGGCTCACAGCAGGGCAGCTGCTTGGGGGTCCCTGTCTGGCTGGCAGCATCTCTCTCCCTGTGCAGGTGCCCCCACAATTTCCATCTTCCAGAAGCCACCAGGGGTGATCCCACCTGGAGGCTCCACCACCATCTACTGCATTTGCCAGTGCAGCAGTGGGAGCTTTAGGATGTACAAGGGCGGCCACCAGCTCCCCACCCTGGAGCAGAGTGGTGGCAAGGCCGAGTTCTCCATCTCTAATGCCACCTACGAGGACAGAGGTACCTACGTCTGCCATTACCTGGAGGGAGACACTGAGCTGGCTCGAAGCACTGGACTGGAAGTCTTTGTGGAAGGTGAGGGATGTGCTGTTTCCCCCCTTGTGGGGTCACACGCCCCAGGGCACACCAGGATGCCTGTGGCCATTTCCATGGGGGACAAGGTTTTTCTCCTCTTCCCTGGCTTGGAGAGGTGGGGACCATCTTCACCTCTGCCTGAGGCAGTTGGTGGCTTCACAGAGATCTTGGTGCTCCTGGCACCACGTCAAAGCCCTCTGCACCTTCTCACTCCCTCTCCTGTCCCCCCAGAGCTCCGTCTGCCCCGACCCAACCTCTCTGTCCTCCCTGGGCACGAGGTGGATGTGGGAACTGAGGTGATGTTCCGCTGCACCACCACACAGCCCAGCACCAGCTGTTACTTGTACCTGGAGGGCCAGATGGAAGTGCCGCTGTTCCTCAGGGAACAAGGGAACCACAACTTCTCCCTCGTGCAGAAAGGTCACAGCGGCCGCTACAGCTGCCAGTGCATGAAGGGTTGGAAAGAATGGTCTGCTGTCAGCAACACCCTGGACTTGGTGGTGAGAGGTGAGACATCGCCCCAGCCGCATCCTGCTCCACTCTTCCTCCCTGCAATCTGTCACATCCTGGGGGAACTAGAAAGAGTTTAGGGCAGGAGAGCAGCTGTATGAGGGCACCAAGCAGGGGGTTCCAGCTTCCCTCATCTGTGTTTGAGCTTGGCCAGCTCCTCAGAGACCCTATAGATGACCTGGAGACCAAGGTTGCTGGGCTGATGGGTGAGGATAAATGTCAAAGGACACCTCTCCCTGCACCTCCCAGCCCCAGGAACAGTCATAACGTCTTGTCACAGCTCAGTGTCACCATCTCGCTGGCAGTGGGCCAGCTTCATGTTTCTTCCCTCCTTTCCATCTTTGGTGCCACTTGGTGGGGTCACAGGTGAGAGGCTGTGAGCAGAGGGTGTCCCAGGGGACAGGGATGTGGGAGGTGCATAGGGGGCCCCCTCGGGGCTCTCTTTGCTCCTTAGGAACTTCGCTTTGTGTCTCTTTGGCCGAGGACCTCCTTGGGGTGTCCCCTTGCCCTGTGCGTCCCCTTGGATCCCCTTCTGCCCCCGTGGGAGGACTGGGGTGTCGCAGTGGGTTCCTGGGCAGTGACGGTCCCTTCTGTCCCTGCAGATTACACGCTGTGCAACGCCGTGCGCCTGGCGCTGGCGGCCGCGCTGCTGCTCCTGCTGGGGCTGATCGCGGCCGAGGCGGCGCGGGGCCGCTGCCGGGGCTGGGGGAGCCGCCCGGGCCCCGCCGCGCTCATCGCCCTGCGGACCCCGCGCTGGGATCAATAAACCGGCCCGGCCGTGCCGCCATCCCGGCCTGCTTCTTGTCCCACTCGCGGTCTCTGTCCCCGTCCTGTCCCGGCTGCCTCGGGAGTCCCGCGGGCGGGCGAGCGCTGGAACCCCCGGGAATGCGGAGAGGGGCGGGGGGTTCGCCTCGGGCGGAGCGGGGACCGCTGCACTGACCGCTGAATTGGCTGCTGCATTGGCTGCTGCACCGACCCCTGCACTGACCGCTGCATTGGCTGCTGCATTGGCTGCTGCACTGACCAGTGCCCTGACCCCTGCACTGACTGCTGCTCTCACCCCTGCACTGACCGCTGCACTGCCCCCTGGACTGACCGCTGCATTGGCTGCTGCACCGACCACTGCACTGACCCCTGCACTGACCACTGCACTGACCCCTGCACCAACCGCTGCACTGACCCCTGCACCGACCAGTGCACTGACCCCTGCTCTGACTCCAGCACTGACCCCTGCACTGATCCCTGCACTGACCCCTGCTCTGACCGCTGCACTGACCCCTGGGCACACAGTGACCCCTGCACTGACTGCTCTTGCTGCAGTGACCACTGCAGTGACCTCCCGTGCTGCACAGTGACCCTGCTGGCCATGCAGAGTGGCACCCACGCAGTGACCGCCCCTGCTACCCCACTGCACAGGGACTGCTCCTGCTGCACCACTGCCCTGCAGCACAGTGACAGCTCCAGCCCTGCAGTGACCGCTCCCACAGCACAGTGACCACTCCTGCTTCACAGGCCTCTGTTGCTCACATTCGTTTATTATTTTAAAACACTGACAAAACACATCACACCATCATCTATATATATAAATTTACCTTTGTACCACTATAAATTTATATATATAGAGCCTTTAAATCTCTGTACATTCAGGACACACAGTTCCAGAATAGCTGCACTGGCTACAACAGAAGGATTTTCATTATGAAAACACAGAGAGGAGGCGCCAATATCAAAAACACAGAAAAAAAGAAATTAAGAAAGAGTGCAAAATGAATGAAAGTGCAAAAAAGCTTTTGTTATCATAATCACACTCCCTCCACAATATGGTCCCCATTCCCCCCTCCAAGTACCAGTGAGCCACAGGCCCCAGAGGGAAGGGCTAGGCTGGAAGAAGGGAGCCAGGCTGCAGCCCTCCTGTCCTTCCCTCTCTGCACCGAGGAGCTCTCCTGGCGGATGAGGAGTGAGGAACCCGAGTGGCAAAGTCACACCCCTCTCCTGGCTCCCTCTTCCAACAACCTCACCACACCCAGGGCCCAGATGTGCCCCTGCAGGCAGCAGCTGCCCCAAGCCCCCTACCCTCCCAGACCATTGCAGGGCGCTTTTCTCTTCTGAAAGTGCTTGTGATCACCACGGAGAGCAGCAGAGAAGGGCGAGGGCAGGCACAGCCACCCTCCCTGCCGAGCTCCAGGCTGGCTGCTCTCATGGAAATGGAGACCTTGGCTCGCACTGTCCCAGAGCCGCCCATTTCCACTGGGAGCAGGAAAAGTTTCCCAAGAGGCTCCAACTGCTCCCCCGCAGCCAGAGTGAGCCCCCAGGAGACACCCACAGCTGGGGCTGGAGCACAGTGGGACCCCCCCATGGCTCCAGCTGAGCCCTGCCAACACCAGTGCAGGGGCAGCAATGGCAGAAACAGAGACTTGGGGACCTCCACTCAGAAAAACATTCCACTTGAAGAATTCTTCATTGACTCAGAAATGCTGGCTGCAGTCACAACCCTCAGAAAGGCCCCAGAGGACAACCTGTGGGTCAGGACAGCCCACTGTCCTCTCTGGATTCCTAGTGACACGGCAGTAAATGTCCCTGTGAGGAATTTGGTCAGGCAGCAGGGGAAGGACAGAAAACTTTGGTGCTTCTGCCTTGGTCACAGCTGTCCTTAACAGTCCCTGATGGGGGGACTCCCACTCCATGCTCTGTGGGGTTGGAGAACCTACCAAGGCCAGGGGTGCAGCAAACCTTCCTCCCTGCTGGGACCAGGGACAACTGCTCACAGAGGACACATCACATGAGACCCTGGGGTGGGTGTCTGCTGCCTCCACAGCCCCAGAGACCCCCACCCTAAAACAGCAACACACCAACAGCAGGGGAATGGTGTCATGGTACTCCCACAATCACCCATCCACATGTACACAATGCTTTGGGTTTGGTTTAAAGGACACAGAAGGTTATAAGTTTTAACAGTAAATAGCCCTTGACCACCTACAAAGCCTGTAACTCCCTCACCCAGACAAACCCAGCAGCTCTGTACCCCAAGAGGCACATCAGCCTGAGAGGCTGAGGATGCTCAATGCAGCAGGAGTGTGACACAGCTCCCCCCACCCTTCAGTGGGACTGGTGCTCCTGACAGCTGCTCCCAGCACAGAGCTCACCCCTGGGCTCCAGCCCTGCAGCCAGAGGAGGGGCAGCACCCTGGCAGACTGGCCCAGGTCACGTCTGCTTCCAAGAGGGAGGTGAGGAGAGCCCAGGGCAGGCAGTGCTGTGCTGGCACAGCGTGGGGATGCACCCCTGCCAGGCAGAGCAGGGCTTGGCTGCAGCCAGCAGCAGAGCAAGAGCCAGTGGTGCTGGTTGTAGCCAGCCCTGGAGGCAGCCAGGGCTTGGCTCATGGCTCCTCTGCCCCTCAGCAGGATCTTCTGAGCTCCTCACCACCTCTGCTCTCCCAGGCTGCCCTATGAGACACAGGCTCTCCCTCCTTCACAGCAGTTTCAGATCTGGTGCCTGGGTAGCAGCTCCTGTCCCTGGGATGGTGCTCAGTCCCTTCCCCAGCAGGAGGAATGACTTCACACATGGGAATACAGCAGATGAGAATAGGATGCTTTCCTGAAATGGGTCCTTGCAAGCTCAAGGGCTGTGTCCAGTGTGAGGGAGCTTTTTCATTCCTGATCACACCTGGAAAAGTCTCAGCACCATTCACAGCCTGGGCTGAAGGTCCCAGGCCTCCTCCTCTTCTGCCCCTGCACACAGTTGCCCAGAAAGAGACTCTCCATCAGCTGAAGAGACCAACCTCCACTTCCCACAGAGGAAGGGTGGCTGGGGGAGTGACTCTGGGACCCAGGGACACAGCTGCTCCTTCCCACTCCCTCTCTCCACAGCTGGCCACACTGCAGCGCTTGAAAAGATGCAAGGACATAAAAAAGGAAAGGAGAAGGAAAGCTGCCTAAATCAAACCCAAGCAATGACAAAACAAAGGCATGGACAAGTTGCAAGTCCTGCGGGAAGAGCAAGCAGCAGACATTTCAAGAGCAGGTCAAACATGACCCCAAATACTCAGTAACAGAGACAAAATGCTACATTTCCATGGGAAGCCTCAAACAGGTTGACCCAGATGTGACAGCAGCTCCCAAGGCAGCACAGCTCCAGGACACATTGCTGGTGCACTTGCTCACACCTCTGCATCCCTGTCATTGGGCACTGGCAAAGGGGGGGGTTGTTTGATTACTGGAATGCCATTGTTGGGAAAGGAGAATGAAGCAGACTTGGGCTGGGCCCTGGGCAGGTGCCATCTGAGCCATCCTCCAGCACTGCATGGCCAGCCCCTGCTCCAACAGCTCCCACAGGTGTGCCAGGTGGTGGACCATGGAGAGCAGTGTGGGGCCTGCCAGGAGGCACAGGGGCTTCTCAGAAGCTGCTGGGACTCTGCCAGCACCCCCAGCAATGTTGGCTTTTCTGGCTCTGCAGCCCTTTGGTCCCTCCTCCATCACAAGGGACAGTGCTACATGAGCATTCCCAAACTGCCTGTGGCCCTAATGGAAAGGTGCTATGTAAAAGGACAGAAACAAACCAGCTAAGTGCTGGATTTCTTTCAGCTCTGCAGGTAAGGGATCCAGGGACAGCAGAAGATCCTGCTCTTCAGGCAGCAAAACCTGGGTGCCTTGTGAGGGTAAAGAGTGGGGAGAAGGCAGCTTGGCAGAATTGACTCAGCCAACTCAGGAATGCCTTCAGAAGCGACTGTGGATCTGCCTATTGGAGCAATGGATGCTTTTTGTCCTTGGCACCTGTCCCCAACCTAGAGAGGGCCCTGCTCCTAATACCACGACCAAAGAGGGCCCAACTTCCTTTGTAGAGGACTCTTTAATAGGTGTGAGTGGAACAAGTTATCCAAGCATCCTTTCTCCCAGAGAAGAGCTGGACAAAACAGTCTGAGGTGCAAGAAGTGGAGCCTTTTCTGCATCCAGCCAGCCCTGACCTGGAAGGGCCCTGAGGCTGCTGAATTCCAGGAAAGAGGAAGAAAGCACAGGCGCTGGTCATGGGCAGAGCAGCTGCCAAGACAGCTGCTCCCCGAAGGGACAAGAGGTGGCCACTGGTTTGCAGTGCAGTGTAGGGGCAAAGCAGTCATCAACTGGCCTGAAAAAGGGGAAGTCAAAAGAATTCAGAGAAAAAGGCAAAATGAGCAGAAGCTCCTCAAGAATGTTCCTTGGAAACGGTGTTAGCACAAGTAGCCCCAGAGGATCACACAGAGGGAAAAACCCCAAATCTCTCTCAGCTGCTGAGCAAAGGCAAGAGCAGCCCTGGAGTGGGTGTGAGCATGGCTGCAGGCAGGCAGTCCCTTCCCTGCCTGGGGGACTCCAGTGGGGGCCAGTCCCCGCTGTGACACCTCCACAGGGCTCCCCCGGCCCTCAGCACCCCTGACCCACGGCAGGACACAGTGGGGCAGCTGCGGCACCAAGCTGGGCCAGTGCCACCTGCACCCTCCCTGCCCCCAAGGGTGGGCCCAGCGCTGCAGAAGGGCAGCAGGCAGGGAACGGGATGGGACAGGGGGCTGGGAGGGGACGTGTGGCACCGGGAGGACACGAGCGGGACGGGACAAGCTGCGGTCGGCTGGGGGATCTCTGTCCTGAGCGGACAGTTTGGCAGCACCAGTGATGAGGGAGGGTCCCAGCTGGGCCAAGAGAAGTCACTTTAAGGTGTCATCAGCGTTCTTGAACATGAGGATGGCATTGTAGATCTTGAGTGCCGGGCCCAGCTTGACACTCATAATCTTGACGATGTCAGCCTGTGTCAGCAGGAGGAACGCCTCGCCATCGATCATCTGGGAAGGAGAGCAGGGACAAAGGCACACCTGGGCTGGCACTCCTGGGGACAGCCAGCACCAGCATGACCTGGGCAGAAGCCACGGGTGACCCCAGAGACCAGGGCAGGGCCCATCCACAGCACTCCCCAGGGAAACCCCAGCTGGCAGCTGATGTGCAAAGGGCAGAGGGGGAGAAGCTCTTCAGGGGCCATCCCAGGAGCCCACACTGCAGCCAGGTTGGGATTCTGTGCTGGAGCCCCACGGCACAGCACAGAGCCACCACAACCTGCTCTGGGCAAGCAGCCATCCATTCCCTGCTCCAAGGACCAGCCCTTGTGGACACTGCCCTGGTTCAGCTTTGCCTGCCTGAGCACCCTTAAGGCACGGGGGCCATTCCCAGACGGGCTGTGACAGTGGCTGTAGCCAGGGTGCCCAGGATCAGTCCCGGGTGTCAGAGCCACCCTCACCACATCTGCCCACAGAGGGCCCAAAAACACCAACCCTGACAGACAGCAGTGCTGGTGAGAGGGGCAGAGGGGGAAGGATGAAGGGGTGAGGAGGAGCAGCTCCCTGCAGGAGGTGATGATGCTCTTCAGGCTGCAGCACCATCCTCCTCCTGCCCCCCATTCACATCCCCTCAGAGGGGATCCCCCCATGCTGGGAAAACAGGGCAGCACAACTCCCTGGGCCCCAGCAGCTCCCTCCTGCTCCGTGGGGGCACAGCCAGACAGCTGCACCCTCCCATGCAGTGGGGCTGCAGGGCAGGAGCACTGCCAGGTGCTGGATGTGCCCTCAGCACCCAGCAGCAAGCCACTGCAGGAAGGCCAGCGGCCAATTCCTCCCAGCCCTGGTAGCAAACAGCTGTCCTTGACCACCTGCTCTCATCTGCCAGCCCTTCTCACCTCATCCTTGAAGAGCTTGGCTTGGTCCTCACAACCCGTCAGAGTCTGCACAAAGCTAAAAACCTTGGAATAAATGAGAGAAATGTCAAGACAGAGCAATGATTCTGGCTGGAGACCCCTCCTGAGCCCACATCCTCACATTCTGAGCCCTGCAGGGTGCCACAGGGCTCTTGGGGCAGAGGCTGCAGTTGCTCTGCCCTCCCATGCCAGAGCCTACCCTTGGCCCCAGGCACAGGCACAGGCCTGAGAGGGGCACCCAGAGGGGTCATGGGGACATCAGGGGATCACTAAGATTGGCTGAGCCCTCTGTGATCATCGAGGCCACCACTGACCAGCACTGCCAAGGCCACCACTAAACCACGTCCCCAGGTGTCACATCCACACAGCTTTTGAACACTTCCAGGGATGGTCACTCCATCACTGCCATGGGCAGCTGTGCCAGTGCCTGAGAGCAGGCAGGGGCTGCTGGGGCTGGTGCCTGAGCTCCTCTACCAACTCAGGCCTCAACAGGGGTCACCATGGCTGCCAAGAAAGTGAACAAAGGTAACAGTGTCTCCAGCAGACCCCTCCTCACTAACCCAGGGACATGGCCACTGAAGTGCCTGGTGCCTGTGCCATGGTGCTGCAGCCAGGCAGGGCACTCCCAGCCACGCTGGCACATCAGAGCCATCCAAAGCACCTCACCTCATCAATGGTCCACTTGGCCACCGTGGCTGCTGTGATGCCAGCCACCCCGGGCAGCAGCTTGCAGTGCTGCTCCCAGCACAGGGACAGGGAGCGGTCAGGGTGGGCGGACAGGGCGGACATAAAGAGCGACTGGTGCACGTTGTCTGAGGAAATAGCTGGGGACAAAGCACAACGTGTGACACGAGGTAAGAGATGAGAACATTCCATGCAGGGATCAAGAGCTAGTGGCTGTCCTGTGAGTTAACAGGGTGTCAGTGTATCCAAGTGCTCGCTTAGATGGGATTGGGGATCCTGGGAAAAGAAGTTGAGACAAGCTTGGCTTTGCCTTGTTCTTATGACTTTTAATCATTCATTTTCCACTCACGCCCAGTGGTGGGGTAGGTGGCAGGACAGCCCATGGAGAAAGGGATGTTGGATGGAATATACATCAGGCATCTGCTTGTCTGCATCAGCACCAAATGCCAAGTCAGCTGTCCAGCACCGGTTTCTGTGTGGCAGCAATAATTTGGCAGTTCACAACCACACTGAAATTTTGGGGCACAACTTCCTACTATCTCTGTCTGAACATGTCAAAGCACCACAGAAAATACATGCCATAGAGAGGATCCTAATTCTATGCCCTAAAGCACTCAAAGACTCCAAGTCATAACCCCAGAGTCAAATCAAGGGAGCTTTGTGAGCCCTGGCACAAGGTGGGGACGTCCCTTACCCATGGTTAACTCTGGCAGCTGACCACAAGCCCCTCACTGGGGCAGACCTGTGGGAGCCAAGGGAGCACCCAGCACCCCCAGCCACCCCAGCACCTGCAGCCCTGCTCTGCAGTGACACCATGGCAGAGGATGGCACTTACTCTGGAAGTCTTCCTGCTGGATCTTCCGGTACTTTGGAGGTCTCCCTCTAAAGAGACAGGAACACTGATGTCCTGGGCTGGGCCTGGCCCAGGGCCCTTGTCCCCAGTGCCCAGAGAACACCTTGGCAATGGGAGCAGGGACCCAAAGGGCCCTGACCCAAAGGGCTGACGGCCAAAGCCGTGGGAAGAGAAAGCAACAGCGGCAGAGCAAGCAGGAGCATGGCCAAGGAGCCTCTGGGGGCTGGTGAGCCCTGCAGGGTGGGCAGTGGTGGCACAGGGCCCTCCCCGCACGCTGGCCGTGCCCCTACCTGCCGTGGTGCCGAGATTTCTTTCGCTGAGGGAAACCCATGGGGCTCCTCTTGCGCGTCGAGGCCTCGGTGTCAGACAGGTCGGCCTTGAGCCTGCCCTGGTTCTTCTCTGCCAGCGGGCACCCTGAGAGGCAGTAATGGGCTGTGAACCTCCCCGTCACATGGCCTGAGCCATCGCAGCCCGGCGTGGGGCACTTCCTGGAGAACAGAGGGGACACAAGCGTTGGGCCCAGCTTGGAGCAGCACTGGGGACGAGCCAGCAGGGCCACGCCTCTGCCCCCAAGCACGGGCAGCCATTGCCCTGGCCATGGAAGGCAGAGAAATGATGTGTTGAGCCCATTCCCATGGCCAGGCTGCTGGGGGCAGGAGCAGGGCACAGCCCCTCCAGCTACAAACCTTGTCCCTCTGCCATCCCTGCAACCCTGGGCAAGGAACCCGTGTGCTGATTGAGCAGCTCATTGGGGCTTCCAGAGTCTCCATCTTCCCTGGCCCCCACAGGCATCCAGACCAGCCTCAGAGCGAGCAGTGAGTGTGTGCCAGGAGTGTGGCCAGCAGAGAAACCCCCAGAAGGCACACCTGCCCTCCCATCCTCACACATCCTCCACCACACTGGCTCTTCCTGACACCAGCCTAGTGCTGGGTTGGCTCTAGACCCAGCCTGGCTTCCCTTGGAAAAGGTCCCTCAAGTGACTGCCTGAGCTGGAACCATGCACTGCTCCTTCTTGGGGCATGCCAGCTCAAAGCATGACAGGGAAAGGCATCCAGGAGGGGTGGAGGGAACAGCATTCTCACAGCTGGTGCCAGTTAACAGCATCTGCACTGTCCTCTGCACAGCCCACAGGTGCCCGTGGTAGGTGGGCACACAGGACACCTCCAGGGGCTCTAGGACTGCCGAACGGGCACGGGAGGGGCTCGCAGGGGTTACTCCAGCTGGGGCCCAGGGCAGCAGGGGGCAGAGCCAGGTGTGGGTGAGTGCAGGAAAAGGCTGGGTGCTGGTGGGGGGGGGCAGGTGAGGAGGAGCAGAGGCAGAGCTGGCCCAGCCTGGCAGGGAAGCAGCTGAGCCCCTGCAGGCTGTGCCAGGGAGCTCACCTGTGGTGAAAGCTGTACTTGGAGCTCTTGGAGTGAGGGATGCTCTTGCAGCCCAGGCTTGGGCAGCCCCCATGGGCAGAGGAGGCTGGTTCCTTTGGCCCTGCAGGCAGAGGAGAGGAACAGCAGAAAGGCTGTCAAGGCTGCAAGCAGAGGCAGGCAGAGCCAGGACTCTGCGCTCCCTGCCTGCACCAAACAGAGAGGGCTTTTCCTACTGACACATCCATGGAGTGGCCTCTCCTCCCTGCCCATTCTCAGCAGAACCTGCCCTCCTGTTTCTGCATGGGCAGGTGGCAGTGACAGAGTTGTCTGGCGTGCTTTTACCCTGTGGGGAGGAGCTGACACAGGTGCAGCACTTACTGAGAGGAGGCTGCAGTGGGTGTCCTGTTTTTGAGCACCAGCCCATGGGATGGATGTCCGGATGATCTGCATCAATCCAGAAATCATACACGTGGCTCCAGCCATCAAAATGCACCTGGGGAAGCACAGAGAGGGATTACCCTTCAAATGCCAGCACACATCTCTGAGGAGCTCTGGAGCCCTCCTAGCTGAGTGCAAGGAGCAGGGTAGAGCTGGAGGGCAGCACAAGGCTCACAAGGCACTCCTGGAGCCAGGCACTGGGACCTGCCCACATTTGCACACTCCCAGTGAGGGGAGGGCAGAGTGAGCCAGCACAGTGCCTGCACACAGGCTCACCGTGCTCCAGCACCCACCTTTATCCTGTGATCTTCCACGTCCTCCACACTGGCCACTCGGATGAAGGAAGGAGTCCTCCTGTCCACTGCCTCCAGCTTCATGTTGACCAGGAAGCCGTGGGGCGGGCGCTGGAAGGGCCCAGTCAGGGGGAGCAGGGAGCTTCAGGCTCCTGCCCCCTCAGCAGCTTTCCCAGCACTGTGTCCTCCTCGAGCCCAGCTCCCAGCCCTGGCCTGGCCAGGGAAGAGCTATCCCAGCTCACAGTGGCAACAGGAGAAAGCAGAAACAGCCTCCCTGCATTTGAGCTGCCTTTAACAGATGTGCCCCAGGGAAGAAGGTCTCCAAGAGACACATTTTGGGGATCTGTATTGCAACCATGCTTGGCTGGACGTGGCCACTGGTGGTGGAGTTTGAGACAAAAACTAATAAAGCAAACCTAAATTATTTTCCATCACTCAGCTCCTGCTTAGCTGAGGGCACAGTCATACTCCTCATTTTTCCCAATTTTGAACTCTTTGCCCAGGATAGCCCTGACTTCTGAACCCTGGCCTAGGCCTGTGGCAGGAGAACACAGAACATCACTGGACTTGTCACAAAAGCAAAGATTTGACAAAGAAACAAGCCAAAATTCCTGCCCAGGTGGGGTGGAGCAGATGATGTGACACTCACCACTTTAAAGGCCCAAGCTGGGACAGCAGATGCTCCAGTTTCTTTCAAGTACTTTTCCCAGGTGAAGTTGTCAGGATCAGGATAATCTGGAAGGGGGAAGATGCAGGAGGTGAGACAGGCCTGTAGAAAGTGAGAAAGTGCCCCAGAATGCCTCATTGCCTTTGAGGGCCACCCAAGTCTGCTGGGCACACAGGAACCTGAGAGACACCAAGAAGTGCTGCTATTTTCTCATGGCCCATGAAACCCACAGTGCAAGGAAGCAGAAACAGCTGGGTGTGCACACACAGCTGGGGTCTCCTCGTATCTCTGAGTGGAGACTTGGCCTAACACAAGCACCATGCTGCACCTGAACATGTGTACAGGAGCCTTGGCAGGAAGTTTGTGTCCCCAGGACCCCCATGCCACCCTGGGGAGCCTGTTCCCAAGGGGATGCACTCCCAGGCTGCACCTGACTGATCACTGACTCACCTTGAGGAGGTGTGAGGGGTTTGCCGTGCTCATGACACCATCCAACCGGGTGGATGTATGGACTGCTGGGATCACACCTAGAAAACATACCCACGCTCTTACACAGGGCCCTCTGTGGGTGTCTCCCCAGCACTGGCCCTCCAAGGGCCTCTGTGGCCTTACCAGTAGTCATAAGTATCATCCCAGTTGTCAAAGTGCACCAGGAAGCGATTGTCCACCACGTCAGTCACTGTGGCCACGCAGATCAGGGAGGGGTTCATGCGGTCCACAGCCTCGAGCTTCATGCCCACCTTGAAGCCTGGAGAAGCCTCGTGCTGGCAGGAGAGAGGGGCAGAGCTTTTTCAGAGCTGCAGCCCCGGCTCCTTCCTCACCACTGCCCACGCCTGCTGCAAGGAGGCACCTGCCCAAGCCCTCCCAAAACCAGACCCTGTCTGGCCTCCAGACAGCATGGGGCCACTCAGGCTCCCACATGGGCAGTGTGCTGCCGTGCAAGGAAAGAGGAAGTGGGTGAGCAACTCAGCTGGGCCACAAAAAGAAAGAGGAAAAGTGATCTTCAGACCCTCAGGATCTTCTATAACCAGTAAATTCCAAGAAAACTGACACTAATTCTGCTTTGTCCCAGAACACTTGTTTGTGGTGACAGTCAGCAGTGACCAATGCCTCAGGCATGGCAGGAGGAGCTGGGATGGGGCACTTCTTCCTTCCTTGCCTTTATTTCTTAGATCCAAATTCTGTACAAAACACTGCATCACTGTCCTGGTTTAGGGCAAATTTGGGAGAAAACTTCCAAAAGGGGGCCCCTCCAGAAAGCAAACCCACATGTCACCCTAGGACAATCACACACACTGGTGGGGTTGTTGCAGCAATGAGCAGGGTTTAGACACAATAAATAACTTGGAGAGGCTGATTTGTCAGTAGGGTGAGTTTCCTGTGCAGCTGATAAAGGAATAACCAGCATTGTCATTCTCCTATATTCCCACTTTCCTTACCCAAGCTTCCATGTGAAAAAAAAATAGGCAGACACAGAAACAACAAAGATACAAAGAGACAAAGGAACTATACTTATGAAACATTAGGTGATATATTTTATCCAAGTAATTGTTGAGAATAGTAGTTACTTCTCATCAATACTTCATTTTAAATTGTCCATGACATAACCTGGAAGAAATAGAATCAGACCAGCACCAATTCTGGGCATATCAAATGAGTGCCCAAGCTACAGATCCTGAGCAACAAAGTGTGCCACATACTCCTGGCTCTTGAGCACTGTGGGCTTGAGGGGTGTGGGATGGACAAAGCAAAGCCCAATGCTGGTGGAAGCATTTTGCTCAGCCGGAGGGGAAGAATCACACCTGAACCTGTAGGCTCTGGCAGGAAGGAGATGCTGCTACTCACAGTGTTTCGGACCATGAAGAGGTGCTTAGGAGCTGCCTGAGCCTTTGTTAACTTCAGGTAGTTTGTCCAGCTGAATTCCTCTTCCTTATAACCTACAACCCCTCAGGAAGAGAAACGAGAGCAGTGAGCTCACAGCCAGGAGGATGTGAGGGTGAGCCTGGCCATCCCTGAGCCACTGTCACCCTGCCAGCATATCCTGCTGTGGGCAGACAGGACCTGCAGCAGCCCTGGGGTGCCCAAAGCCCATGGCTGAGGGCTGATGGGTGCTTTTGAAGGGGTGTTAGGAAACATGAGCAGTGGAGTGGAAATCCAGAGCACAGCTCCTCCTCCAGTCCTGCCTGCCCTGGGGCACAGCTGGTGGCACTGGGAGGTCCAGAGCAACAGGGCTTTGCAGCAAAATGTGAGCAAGCAGAGATGGGTGCCTGAAATGTTGTCCTGTGGAACTCCACCAGTACAGCAGCATCCCTCCATGGCCCCACGGAGCCACCCTGTCCCCACCTCAAGCTCTACATCTGGCCCACTCTTCATCCCCCTCCTTCAGCAGGACCCAGCACCCGAGCTGAATGAACTCCTTACCTTTGGGGGGCTGGAGTTTGTGCCCTGTCTCCTCAAACCAGCCAGCAGGGTGGATGTCAGGGGAGTCAGCATTCAGCCAGAAGTCGTGGCACTCGGAGTAGCCATCGAAGTGGAGACGCATCCGGTAGCCACAGACCTGCCAGCAGGGAGGGAGGAGAAGGGCCATGGAGACCTGCTGCTGTCCCTGGCTGAGCATCACACCCCCTCCCACACACCAGCTCAGCATGGGCCACTTTGGGAAGCCAAAAGTCAACCACAGACCGGTGCCCAAACTGGGAGGCACAAACCAGACTCAAAGGGTGACCAGCACGGAAAAAGGTCAGTGCAAAGGCACCACAAGCCCAAAGGCATCACAAGCCAGCCTAAAGGAGAGATGATCAGGCTGGTGCTTTAAATGCCATGGTGGAGCACCTTGCTGGATCCAGCAAGTGCAAAGACTCCCTTTTCTGCAGCCTGTGAAGCTGCTGGTGCAGGTATTTTGGCTAAATGCCACACTGGCTGCCCGGGGAGCTCTGCAAGGCAAGGCTGGTCCAGCTGCCACAAGGCTGAGCGGAAAGTGGATCTGCATGGACACAAGAAGAGCAGTGGGATGCCTCCACACCCTGCATCTCAAGTGCCTGAGCACCTGTCTTAGGGACACAAGCTGCTGCCATCACCACAATCCCTCCCACTGTGCTGTGTCAGCGTGACAGAGACCAACACAGCTCCACAGTGCTGTGTCCAGTCCCTCCAAGCTGGCAGGGAACTCCCTGCTTGTTTGCCTGAGCTGCTGCAGCAGCAGCTCATCTCCTGCAGTGACAGGGCCTGTCTCCTCCAGAGGCCAGCTGGCAGCACCTCCCCTGCCCCAGAGCCTCTGGCTGAGCCAGGAGGAACCAAGGAACAGGGGCACTGGAGGCTCCTTACCTCAGCCACTGTCAGGATGAAGTACATGGATGGGTGCTGTGGGTCGATCCCCTCCAGCTTCATCCCCACTTTAAAGCCATTCTTGTGCTGGGAAGCTACTTGGTACTGGAAACAAAAATTAAACTACAATGTAAAACCAACACAGGGAGTTGGGTCTAGAACCCACCTGGGGAGCAACCACCAGGCAATGGGAGCTGCTGGGACCAAGAGACTGTGGGCCACAGGTTATGTTGGCATCCAAATTTTATTTTTTCCCATAGCAAAAAAACCCCAGTGTTACACCTTCTTATGGATTTACATCTCTTACTATTGACAGGGCAAGGTGTCCCTGGGGTAAAAGCTGCAGCAGGGGAAGCAGGACACAGGCCTGACTTGTTTGCAGCACAGCCTCAGGAGAGCCCACCTGGCTCCAGGAAGGGCTGGAAAGGCTCCATCACCCTGCCAGAGTCACAGCAGTGTCCTAGGCAAAGGTGGGGTGATTGGGATGGGGCCAGCACCTGCTGGGGAGAGGGACTCTGGGCAAATCAAAACTGGAGGCTGCCCTGGCACTTCCAGCTGACAACGGGAGCTTGGCTATTGCTCAGAGTCCCCACAAAACAGGGAAGCAAGGAAGAGAGGAGAAGGAGGAGGGGTGGGAAAAAAAGGGAAAGAAAAGAGAAGATGAAAGAGGGAAAAAGACAGGAAAATCCCAACTCACATCCTGGAAGAGATCTAAAGGGGCAGCGACAGCTTTCTGCTCCTCCAAGTAGGACGCCCAAGACCAGCCTTCTTTCTTCTCCTCACTGGCACCTGAGCGCAGCACAAACGCACACAAACGCTGCTGAGGGGCTGCTCCAGCCCTGCCCCACTCTCACACAGGGTCCTGCATCCCTGCTCAGCTCAGCACCATCCTGCCAGAGCCCCTTCTGCAGCAAACCTGACTGGCTGCACCACGAGGGGCAGAGCCAGGAGCCCCCCATGACCCAAATGTCCTCACCATGTCCTAGGAAGGCACCTGGGCTGCTGGAAGGTGTCCCTGCCCATGACAGGGGGTGGGACCAGATGGGCTTTAAGGTCCCTTCCAACGAGTCTGGGACTCCAGGGAGTGTGAGGGATGAGCTAGCAGAACACCAGACCTGAGCAGACCCTCTTCCAGACAGAACTTCTGCTATGCCCACACAGGATGGATTTGTGGCAGCCAGCAAGATCCATGCACAGGTCTGGGAATCATTCCCAGCTGCAAGGGGCTCCTAGACAGTCAAAGCAGCAGCAGGTTCACATCCCAGCTCTGCCATCCCCTGCTCTGAGACAGCCACCTGAGCCCCATGGCATAGCAAGGCCACTCTGATGCCCTAGAGATGTGCCTGCCCATGTAACAGAGAAGACAGCATTGTCTCTTCACAGGCAGGGAGGTGACCCTTCATGCCTTTGGGAAGGCCACAAAGGCCTTGCCCAAGACCTGTGAAACACAACCCAAGTCTCTTGCTCTCCAGCTTCTTTGTCTCCCTAATTTGCAGCAGCTGAAGGGACTCCAGGGGTGCTGTGCCTACTCCAATGCTGAGGAATTTTCAGACACAGATTAGCCATGGCAGCTGGCCTCAGGTAGGGCAGGCTAGAAATGCAGGGGAAAAACAGACCAACTCCCTCCCTCCTTTGGGCTTAGGGGAAGAGGAGATGGAAAAAAACCAGAAACTTAGGGAAGAAATTAAAGGTGGACTTCAGTGAGCAAGGTGACTGACCTTGCTTTGCTGACATGTTCAGACTGAAAAATACTTTTACTATTCCTTAGGACATAAAAAATGTGCCAGGCATGGCTGGGGAATCCATGAGTACAAGCTCTGCACTTCTAGGGAATGACAAATACACCAAGAGTCAGAGCATACACTGACTGCTGCACTGAGGCATCCAGGTGTGTATTTTGTTTGCTGAAGTACTTCTAAAATAAGAGAAAATAAAATGCTGAAGTAACAAAGCTCATCACTGCCTACTTGTATGCAGGCAGGGAAGGTTACATGCTCAGGGCTCAGTGAGAAGCAGGTATGATATCTGAGATTCCTTTTTGACTGTAACATCAGGGGTTAATGACACCTGGCCCCTGCCACTGTCCCTGCACTTGGTTATGGAGAAGAGTATGAAGTTGGAGCAGTTTAATTTTAAAATTATTTTGACCATGATTTTCAGTACTCAAAGACAAATAAATATCTATTTTCCATAAATGTTTATTTTCATGTTTCCCAAAGTTTTCCTTGACACTACAGGGAAAAAACCCAGCCAAGCACACACTGCATCCCTCAGCTTGTCTCCTTTCCTTCCATGCTGACAGCTCTGCTTTTGAGATCTCTGATACAGAATAGATCCCACAGGATGAGACAACCCCAAATCAAATGGCCTCAGCGGCACTGCACCTACATGAGCAGCTCCCAAACTTGTGAGCTCCTGATGCCAGGAGGGAAGCTCCCTGTGAGCCCATCCCAAAGGAGGGCAAAGCCACACGTGGTGCAGTCCTGTTTGTGCTCAGGACAGCGTCCCTGGGAGCAAACACAGTGCCCAGGAGCCAGTAACAAACTGAGCTCCCGAGGGGAGGGACAGGAAGCTCTGTCCAGCAGGGGCCAGTGCCGTGTCCGTGGGGTGCCCCCTTCCCATGGAGAGAGAGAAAGGAAAGGAGAGAAACGGAAAGAGACAGAGAGAGCAGGATCAAGCAAGCAGAGGAGCTCACAAGCCTTCAGGACCACGTGCCAGCGCATTGCAGTGGGTGTGTGACCCTGCAGGAGCACCAGAAGGGCCCAGCCCTGCAGGGGGACCCCAGCCCCAGCAGCAGTGCTCACCCCACAGCCACCCTGCCCTCCGTACCGTGCTGGCTCCCGTTCCACGCCTCGGCCTCCACATTGCTCATGGCAGAGTCTTCCACAGAGCTTTTCCTCTCTTCCTGCTTTTCCTCCTGACATGAGAACAGACAGAACAGAACCCAGAGGTTTTTGGCTGTGTGTTGTATCCTCACACTGGTGCCCAGGGCCATAGTGCATCCCCACAAGGTCCACAGTGTGACCACCTGGCCCAGAGACAGAGTGCCAGAGAATCTGGTGGTGGGAGCCTGCAGGGACTTCAGGGCTCACTGGCAGCAATCACACCTGGACTGGACCTGCTCCAGGCAGGGCTGGCAAGCAGAGCTTCCTTACCTTGTCAAAGTCCCTCCCCTCCCCAGGACACTCAGCACACAGACAGACACCCTCCTACTGCAACCCTTACTGTGGTGGCCTGGACTCAAAGAGAGCAGCTGAGAGGGGTCAGTGCCTACAGCCCGGCCTGGAGAGTGTGGCACTGCCCAGGCCTCAGTGCTCCACATGCCAAACAACCAGCCCTCATCTCCACACATTCAAGTCTTTTTGGCATTTTGGCCAACCTGTTTCCCTTTTGACCTGCAGCTGCCAGAGCCCTGAGCAGGATGATGAGATCTGTGCACACAGGGCTGGCCTCCATCCCCCTGGACACTGGCTGCACCCACCCCCTCCCTGTCTTTGTCCTACCATTTGCTCAGACTCATATTCTTCCTCCGAGGGGCTCTGATAGTCCTTCCTCTTTCGTTTCTTCACAGGCTTGAGGATTTCAGTGGCATTGGTGCTGCTGGCAGAGTTTTCCACAATGACAGACCTGCACAGAGGGAGGGAGGGCCAAGCACTGCAGCCAGTGCAGCACAGTGACACTGCCTGGGGTGTCAGCAAGAGAGGGGCTGCTGGACAATCACTGTGCCCCCATTTCTTACTCACACATGACCCTACCCTCCTGTGAAGGGATGTATGCGCACAAGTTGCCAAGAGTTAGAGCCAGGAACAGGCCAGAGTCACCCTCACACACTTGGGTGTTAGAATCCTGAACCCAGGGATGAATCAAAAGGAATCTAGTTTAGTATTAGGGCTCTAAGCTGCACCAGAGATGCTGGAAAACAAATCCTGAGAGTCACACACTGGTCAGGAGTAGGGCTGGAAATGCCCCATGACCTGTGGCCTTCCACTGCTGCTCAGCCTGGAAGACACTGCAGCAACCTCCTGCTGCAGCAGATATGTGTTTACAAGGCCACACATGGGGCAGGAGAAAATGTGGCTTCCTTGGGAAGTTTTCCTCCCCCAGCCTGGCTCCAGGAACAAGCAGAACACACAGGACCCCCAGCACCTACCAGAGGTGCTCCCATCCCTCCCTGGAGCACGTGGGGCAGGGCAGAGGGATGGGCAGGGCCCAGAGCCCCTTCCTTTACCTCTCTTTGAACTGCTGGTGGCAGTGCTCGCTGCAGAAGCCCCTGCCCTCGCGGGCGCCGTCCCACACGTGTCTGCGGCCGCAGGTATCGCAGTGGCACAGCCCCTCTGCCGCAGGCTGCTCCGGCACGTCTGCGACAGCAGGAGAAGCACTGAGCCACGCCGAGGGACACAGACAGACAGACAGACACCAGGCAGCATCTGCTGGATGCTGGTACCCACCCCGCAAGTGCCACCACGGTGCCCTTACCCTGAGCCACAGTAGGATTGTCTCTGCTGGGGGGTGCCACCTCAGAGTCCCCATCTTTGTCTGTGTGAGCCTCCTTCACAGCTTCCACAGGAGGCAGCTTATCAGCACTCACCACCTTCAGTGTGCCGTACTCATTGATCCGGAACTGGCAATGAACCAAAAGCAAGGAAAGAGTTCAGCAGGACAGACATACAACTGGTGGTTGTTCTGCAAATGAGGGACAGGGATGGTCATCAGTGTGTCTGACAAGAGGACAACTCTTCTGAGCACAGCAGCCCAGGCCCTGTGAAGGTGCCCTGCCATGCTGGGCACTCAGCTGGAGCTGGCAGGTGGGGGGCTGCAGGATGAGGTGTCCTGAGGCTGAGCCACAGCTGAGAAATGGGTGCATTTTCTGCAAGCTGTCATGCACTTGAGGGTACCCCTAAGGCACCCAATGCCAGATGAGCACAAGGCTGCTGCTCCCAGCGTGAGGGCAGGAGCTGGGGCACAGCACAGCTTGGAAGGAAAGATGTCCTGCACAGCACGTAGCACCCCTGTGCCTCCTTGTGCAGGGCAGAGCTGCTGCAGCCCCCCAGGCACCTCTGTGAGCTCTGTGCTAAGCCCCCAGGATGGCAGGGCCACAGGGATGGGGCAGGAGAAGAGCTGGGGCAGCTGAGGGATCCTCCAGCTGGGGTGCAGGGGGGCCAGGGCACATCCTGAGGGATTTAAAAGCACAAACAGCTGTGGGGAGAGGCAGAGGGCTCAAACCCAGCGGCCCAGGGCTACACTTACCCGCAGGTTACTCCCAGGCAAAGTTGCCACCCCATCTTTCCACTCCAGCACACGGACTGTGCTGCAGGTCTGCACCCCACTGATCTGGGGAATGACAGCAGCAGTGATGGGCTCATTCCCTGCTCCCCTGTCTGGCCTCTCGGCCCCTGTGCTCCTCTGGGGCTCCCGGGGGAATCGCTGGATTTCTAAGGTGCTCGTGGGAAGGTTGATGGCAGTGGCGTTTGCTTGAGAGGGGAAGAAAGGAGACAAACAACCAGAGGCATACACAGAACAATTCACTGATGCAAACAAGGCTCAAAGGCAGCCCAGGATCCCAGAGGACAGGGCTCTGCTATGGGCCAAAGCACAAAGGAAGCAGAGTGACACAAAAAATCTGCAGCCAGTAATGGCTCATGCTGTGGGGTGGCACCAACACTGTCCACATTCAGGGGTTTCCACTTCAGCCTGATCTCACACTGTCTCTGTGCCTGATGTGACAGAGTGCCCTGATGTGACTGGAGTTTGCTCCTGCACTGCAATTTTCAGTTTAGTTATGTTTCAAAGGAATATACTGTGCCACCCAGGACCTCTCTGCAATGAGAACTGAGGCACCAGGAAAAACTGGGAGATCTGCTTCTAGAGAAAACCCCTGATCTCACCTAACACACAACCATGCTTTGCTCAAACACCTCCTAAAAGACACTGGTCAGCTGCACTCAAAATTGTCCCAGTTTTCAAGAAAGGCAAGAAGGATGACTGATAATTACAGGCCTGTCAGTCTCACTACAATGCTTGGTAAAATTAGGGAGAGGGTTTTTCTGGGAGTTACTGAAAAACACTGGAGAGGCAAGGCAGTCCTTGGTCACAGCCAACACAGGCTCACAAGGGGAAGTCCTGGTTAACCAACTGAGTTTCCCTTTATGGAAAGGTCATCCCACTAAGCAAAGGCAATAGATGTGGTTTTTAGGATTTTAGCAAAGCCTTGATGCTGCCTCTCACAGTGGCCTTCTGGACAGAGTCCAGTGCAGAGCTCATCCAGTCCGCTGTCCATTGGGTGAACAACAGGATGATGGCTCTCCTGCAGCTGGGCTCAAAGCCTTACAGGACCTGGGTGCACATCAGGCTGGTGGCCATCACCAGTGGGGTTCCCCAGGGTTTAGGGCCAGTGCTCCTAATTTTTTTATATTTTCTTTTTATAAATTATCTGGATGCAGAATGTCCATTAAGTAATTTTATCAATGACACTAAATTAGGAGAAGCTGTGGACACCCTTGAGGGTAGAGAGGCCTTACACAGAGATCTGGATAGACCAGACAGCTGGGCAATCCAATCACCATGTGCATGAAACCAGAGTAACACCTGGATTCTGCTCCTAGGATGGGATAATCCTGAAAATTGTATGACTTGGGGAGCAAGACTGGGGAGCTACCTGGAGAAGGGGCTCAGGGGCTTTGGGCTGAGGGCAAGTGGGACAGGAGCCAGCAGTGCCCTGGCCAATCGAAGGGAGACATCAGGGGGATGACTGTCCTGCTCAGGGACAGCCTCACCTGCACTCCTGGGGACAGTTTGGGCCCCTCAGCACACCAAGGACAGATGAGGGCTGGAGCTGTGCCCAGAGGAGGGGACTACGATGGTGAAAGGTGCAAGGGCAGGACTTGGCAGGAGCAGCTGAGGCCACCTGGCCCGTCCAGCTGGGAGGGGAGAAGCTGAGGGGTGACCCCATTGCTGTCTGCACCTTCCTCCTGGGCAGGGGCTGATCTCCCCCTTCTGGGACCAGCAATGACCCGAGCAGATGGAGCAAAGCTGCCTCAGGGCAGGTTCAGGTGGGACATTAGGAAAAGGTTCCTCACCCCGAGGCTGCTCAGTGCCTGGAAGAGGCTCCCAGGGAAGCACCAAGTTCAGGGAGTGTGTGAACAACATTCAGTCCCTATGGTTTCATTGTAGGTGCTCCTGCCAGGAGCAGGGTTTTGGACTCAATGATCCCTATGGATCCTCTCCAGCTTGAGCTATTCTGGGATTCCCTGCTAATGCAGCAGCCCAGGAGCCCACAGCCCTACAGAGCAGGCACCAGCACACTGTGCTGCCCTGGCTCAGGGCCCCTCCCATCAGGGCCTCAGTTTAAAGCTCAGGAAGATCTGATTGATCACAAACAGTCCAAGTGATGTGGGATAGCCACAGAAAACATCCAAGATGGCAACAGCAGCTTGGCTTTGCCTCCCAAGGTTTGGGAGGAGCACAGCTCCACAAGGACTGTGGGCTGTCCAGGCTGGGGAGGCAGCAGGTGGAGGGGGCTGCTCCACATACCTGGAATGATGAAGGCAGTGGTGGGCAGGTGGGTGCTCTGCACCGTGCTCTCGGTGGTGACCACGTGGACACTGACCTCCCCAGCAGCACTGCCCTTGGAGCTCCTCACCACCTCCATCTCCCCCCTGCTCTCCATCACCTTGCCTAGGCACACAGCAAGGCCCTGCAGGGCAGCAGGGAAGAAAATAAGTTAGGTACCAGTATAAACACAACAAAGGAAGGAGAAAGTGACTGCACAGGATGGTCTTTCCCAGCAGAAACCCCTGCAAGATGCATTCAAGGTCCACTGAACCCACATGAATGTCACAACATGCCCCATGCAACCCTTGTTGTGAGGTGCCAGCTTGGAGCCTGCAAATGCTGAGGGTTTTTTCTCACCTGGCACCACCATAAGATGGCACGAGCACAGGTCCACCACAAGCTGCTGCTGGCTCCCACGGGGGCCCACAATAACAGACTGTGACTGAGGGCTGCCAAATCCCACCCTGGAGCAGGCAGAGCTCCCTGCAGGCCCCTTCCCGTTCTCCCGTCCGAGTGTCACCCTTGATCTTCCAAGCAGCTGCAAGAGAATTTCACAAGTGACAGCAGTTACTGGGGGTGTGAGTTACTGGGGGGAACTTGATGTCCCTGTACTCCACCTGAGTTTCTCACAGGACTGGTGATGCTCAACCTGTCTGTCCCAGACTGCAAGGCAAGATGTATTCTATTTGCCATCTGGATGGCAGTTGTCTTCTATTAACTGGGCAGTTTTAGTTTTCCTTATCTCTTCCACACCCACTCCTCCCTCCGGGGGTGGGGGGGGGGGCAGGGGGAACATCTGCTGATAACAGCTATTGAATGTCACTGCATGGCTGATAAGAACTACAGCATCCAATTGGGAGATGTGAGCCCAGAGGGAGGAGCCAAGCATTCCTACCCAGATACAATCTGGAGATTCTGAACACCAGCACGGCTTCTCCACTGGATTCCCAGAGGAACAGCAGCTGCCTCTTCTTCCACTGGATTGTCAGAGGAAGACTGCACCTTTCTACAGGATCCCTGCTCCAACAGAACCACACCTGACACTGCAGGAGGGCTGCAGCCACATTTCCAATTGGACTGCTGCCAACACCCTGACCCACAGGGTGTTCTGACTCTGGCAGTGTTGTTTTGGTTTACTGCATTGTTTATTTTATCCTTTTCTTCCCTAGTAAAGAACTGTTAATTCCTGCTCCCATATTTTTTGCCTGAGAGCCCCTGAATTTAAAAATGACAACAATTCAGAGGTGGTGGTGGGGGATTCACATTCTCCACTTCAGGGGAGGCTCCTGCCTTCCTCAGCAGGCACCTGTCTTTCCAAACCAAGACTGTCTAGCCATGAATGTCAAGGAGGAACCAAAGTGTCAGGGCCTCGAGGGCACCACTGGCCCTGGCTGGCTGTGAGCAGCCCCCAGCCATGGGCCCAGGGGCTCCAGTGTCAGCAGCACCCTCTCCACAGCACCTGCTGCCAGCATGGAGGCAGGGCCACACAGAGGACCACAGCCATGGCCTGGCCCCTCCTGATGCAATTTGAATTTGAAAGGAAAGACATCCATGTGGAAAAGAGCATACTCATTTCAGTGAAGCAGGGTTAGCTAAGAATTGGGCTACAAAGGACAAAGTCTGGAATTTTAAAACCTGAGACATTCAGATAAAGGTGTTACAATCAGAGGGCACAGAGTGGGAAGGTACAATCACATTGAGGGGAGGATCTACTTCTCCTGGTTCTGTCAGGTTTGTGACCAGAAACACCTGATGCTCAACTGGCAAACAGCACAGATCTGTCAGGCTCTCCAGGCGCAGAAAAGCACTGTTAAGTGTCAAAACAGCTGAAGGAACTGAAAAACTAATCTGGACAACAGACTCCAAGTGAAAGTCAAAATGGATTTAGCAGCCAGCCTGTTTCAGTGCTTTCTAATACCCAGTAGGAATCTATCTGCTTTTTTTGGCACTTAAATCCAGTCAATCCTTGATTCATCATTGGGTTGAATATTTCAAGGACAACTCTTCATTTTGTGGGAACTTTTGCCCTTTTTAAAAATTCAAACCAAACTTGGGACTGGAAATGCCTAGAAAGGAAGAGAAATAACGAGGCCCAGTGCTCAGGTTTATGATGCTCAACCTAAGTTTCTCACAGTCTATGATGTGAACACAAAAGCAAATATTTGCACAGGAAATGTGAAGCAGTAGTCAACATTATGGTTTCATTTTGGGTGCCAGGAGCAGGGAGTTGGACTTGATGGTCCTTAGGTGTCCCTTCCAGCTTGACATATTCTGTGATTGTGGGTCACTCTCCAAATCCTTACAGGTCTAGGCTGATGCTGTGGACACTGTGAGCTCAGGGTGAACAGAATGAATTTGGATTACAGATTGTGGCGCTGCTCTTTAAACTGGAAAAGCTAAACAACTGAGATTTAGACCTTAACAAGCTAGCCCTCCTCCAGCAGCCTCCTGGGAAAGGCCTCTCTGCAGCCAAGGGCACATCCCAGCACTGAGGGAGCCCAGCTCAGAGGGCTGGGAGCCCCCCAAGAGGCAGAGGAGCCCATCCAGCCCACGGCCCTGCCCTGCTGTTGGACTCAGTGATCTTACAGGTCCTCTACAATCTGAGCAATGCCACCATTCTCCCACCAACTGAGCCTCCTGTTCCCCTCACCTGTCCCTCAGCAGCAGTGTGAGCGCTTTCCCCAGCACCCCTGGCTGGAGCAACTTCTGTGCTGCTGGTGGAAACCTCTCCCTAACTCCTTGTCCCAACTCCTGCCCTCTGAGCACACATGGAGCACAAATTCTATTCCAAGCCCAAAACTGTTCCAAGGCCACACATGAGCAGCAAGAACACAGTTGGTGTGAACTTGCAAGCACGCTCTTGCCACAGCTGAAACTCAGCAGCTCCCAGGGCTCTCCCACCTCTTGTCAGGGGCTTCCATGGTGTCAGACAAGAATTTCCCACCAACACTGCTCCCATCAGCCATAGCACACACTGGTAAACTTGTAACTCAGCATTCCTGGGGTAACCCCACATGTGTGGGCATGGCACAATACCTGGCCTGCAGAGCTCCATCCCCTGGAGGACTGAGAATCAGGATTGGAGCTCACAGTTGTTTGCAGCTCACAGTTTTTTAAATTCTGGTATAAATATATATTCTGGAAGGACACTATACAAATCAGTACTATCCCAAATATAAACACAAATCTTTTACTGTAAAAAGTGTTTCCCAAGGAATGAAATCACCATATAAAGATACTAGTAATAATTCAACTACCAAAAATCTCTCTAAAAACAAAACATTTAAAAAAGTCAATCAAATTTTATCTACAAAGTCATCAGCTGATTCCCCAATGATTCAAAGTTTTAGAAATTGTTAGTAATAAATTCATAACATCTATTGTTTCTGCTTTCTATAAGTAATACCAATAAATAGTAACTATTGTTAATATTACATAAATGTTTAAAAAATATTAACCCCTTCAAACACTTACTACTAATATATCAATTATATAATGTAAATTCACAAATTTTTGTAATAAAAACAACCTGCTGTGAAGTATCCCAGGTCAGGAGTGCTACACAAGGAAAAGGGGCTCAGCCACAGCAAGGACCTGCCCCAGCACCACTGCCACAGCAGGACAAAGGCACTTTGATAACCTTGTTCCTTCTGGGGGCAGAGAACAGGCCATGGAGGGGGACCCAGAGCTCAGACAGCTCTGGTGCCAGAGCCCAGGCAGGCACCACTGCCCCAGAGATGCCTTCAGGGGATCCTGCAAGCTCTGGAGCGACCCAGATCATCACAGGGTAACTCAGGAACCCCCAGGGTCTGTAATTCAACCTTCTGCTCCCAGCAGGGTGGGATCACACCCGGCTGCTCAGGGCTTTACCCAGCCTGGTCTTTACCCAGCCTGGTCTTTACTCAGCCTACCAGGATGCAAATCTGTAAATTAGCACAACAATGAGCAAACCAAACTCACACTTTTCCTTGGGTGTTAGGAAAGGGTTTTAACCCCAGAGGGTGGTCAGGCATTGAACAGGCTCCCCAGGAGAGCTCCAGGAGCATTTGCACAAAGCTCTCAGGCACGGGACGGGATTGCTGGGGTGTCTGTGCAGGGCCAGGAGTGGGACCAGGATCCTTGTGCTCAGGATATTCTATGATTTGTTCTGCTGATTGCCCTAGGTATTGAACAAAAGCTTTATCTTTTTTTTTTAGCTGTTGTCTTAAAAAGCTTCTGGCTTACACATGTCCCAGTGGCATCTGATAAAGCTGTGCCCACCCAGACAAACCAGAATCAGGCTGCTCAGCAGCCTTGAAACCCCCCACTCCCCAAACCAGCTTTTAAAAGAGCAACAGTGGAGCTGCAGCTGTTTTGGCCCAAACAGTGAGGCCCTGAGCTCTCTCCATTTTTCCTGGTATTGGGTGTAACTCCACATCTTACAGAAGGTGCAGGTGAGCCCCACTCCTCAGCCAGCTGCCCATCCAAGACACAAGGACTCCTCACATCCACCCCTCACTTCTGCCTTCTGCTGAGGGACAGCCAAGGATCCCTGGCTGGAAAAGCCAGGGAGGAGGAAAGCCACCCCAAGAAACCCCCACACACAGACACATGGTCCCTCCAGAGAACACCCCAATGTGCTGCTGGAGGGTGGAATTTTTCAAGACAATTCTCATGGGAGTGCTTTGCTCCCTCCTGCTTTGCTCCTGGAATCCTGTGCCCTGTGTAAGGGTAGGGCTGTGCACATGGAGCCTATCTGCAGCCAGACCCTACCAGCCTACTCCAACCAGTTCTGACAGCAGGATCAGTGCTTCTGAACAGTTTGTCTCTGTCAGACACAAACCCTCAGGTTCAGGAAACAAAGCACCAGCACAGAGAATGGGTTCCTGCATTGCCTAGCAGGGAAGGGCATCAGCACAGGGCCCCTGAGTCTGACCACCCTGAGAAAGCTGGGGACACCAGCCTGTGCACACAGCCACACAGACAGGGACACAGGTCACAAAACACACACTTAAAGGCAACCAGGATCCCCGGCCCTGCTGCTCACAGAGGTTTAGCTCATCCAGCAGGGATCGCTGGGTGTTGGCACAGCCACGCTCCAGAGCAGTGACCCTGGGGCTGGCAGAGCATCTCCAAGGCTGCTGCACACAGGAGTCTGCAGCCCTGCCACAGCCTCACCCTCTCACCAAAGCACAGCAGAACCAGGGAGTGATCCATTCCTTGGGAAGAGGAGGGACATGCTGTGTGCAACAGGGCGCAGAGGAGCATGGAGAGAGCAGCTCCTGGCATGGAGCTGCTGCACAGCCCTGACAGTGCTTATAAAGCAGGATCTGCTCGAGAGAGGTGCTCCTGTTCATCACAAAATTGGCTTGAAGTACTCTAATTCAAACAATATTGACAGGTATTCACTTACTGGCTTCTCAGAATTTTAAATATTCCTAGAACCTGCACTGGTACGTGCTGGGGGCTGCTCAGCTGGGAGGAAAGGTCCTACTGGACACCAGGATGCCCATGGGGCAGCAATGTGCTCCTGCAGCAATGCAGAACAGCGTCCTGGGCTGCACTGGGAGCTGTGTCACAGCTGGCAGAGGGAGGGGATCCTTTCCCTCTGCTCCACAGCAGTGAGGCAGCCCTGGAGTGCTGGGCCGAGAGCTGGGCTGCCCAGGACGGGACACAGGGACAGACTGGACAGAGTCCAGCACAGGGCCATGAAGCTGATGGAGGGACTGCAGTGTCTCTGCCATGAGGAGAGGCTGAGAGAGCTGGCACTGCCCAGCCTGCAGCAGAGCAGGCTCAGGGCATCTCATCCCTGGGCATGAAAAGCCAGGGGGAGGCTGCAGAGGGGACAGGGCCAGGGACAGCCCGGGGGCCTCGGGCACAAAGTGACCCAGAGGAGGGGCCCTCCGAGCTCAGGAGACACTGCTGCACTGGGAGGGTGGCCGAGCACTGCCGCAGGTGCCCGGGGAGCTGGGGGAGTCTCCATCCCTGCAGAGACTCAAAAGCCACCTGGACACATCCTGGGCAGCGGGCTCTGGCTGGCCCTGGTGGAGCAGGGGCTGGGCAAGGTGACCTCCAGAGGTGCCTCCAGCCTCCCCCAGCCTGAGATTCTGTACATTACTTTTTTCAGGAATTTCCTCAGCCATAACAGAGAACTTCCCCGTCCTTGCCATCAGCTGAGATATGGATTTTTAATTACCTCCAGTGGCAAAATTCAGCCTTTAAGAAAGACCACCAGCTGGGATCATGCTAAAACTGCAAGTGGCACACCAGAGCACTACAGAGACCTGCAAGGCTGAGAGCTGCTCACTTGGACCTTCCCCTGACTTATGGCATTGCCCAGGGCAGTGTTTAGGAGACTAATGGCACTGCAGAAAATATTTGCTTTGTATACACACAGGAGCACTCAGGAACACCCTTGGCACAGGCAGGTGGCCCAGTGGAGAAAGACAATCAAACACTTCTTCCCTTCGAAATTTGACTGCTGCTCCAAAGCCAGGAGCAAATGCCTGCTGTGGAACAAACCAGGGGCCACAAAGTTCTGCTCCTGGGTTCTTGAGCAGCATGGTGAGGTTTGGAGTGGGCCACGGTATTTATCAACATCTCAAAACCAGATGAAATGTCCTTCTGTGCAGTAAGAGGCTGTTCATGTTACACATTTCAAAAGAGAAAACAGATTCTGTGGAAATAGAGATCAGAGGGAGAAGGGCAAGAAAGCAGCAAGCTTTAGGTTCAGACATGGGCGACAAAGCAGAGACACTCAGGCTGGCTGTCACTTGCTGTCCCCAGGAGTTTTGCTGGCACCAGGATCAGCTTTCAGGCTTGTGGATCTGCTCAGACCCACAGGTGGGGAGGATGAGCAATCACCAGCAATCCCATGTGCCACTCCAAAGGGGTCGAGGTGACACCATCCAAGGCCAGCAGGCAGCCTGAAGCCCGGGCACTTCTGAGGGGCACAACGGGAACTGTCACCACCACCTCCCACTGCCCCTGAGGGCACCAGCCCCGCTCACCACCCACACCTGCACAGTCTGGATGTTTTTCCACACACAGATGGAAACATCTAAACAGGATGGATACCTGACCTCAAAATATTTTTAACTGTCCCGTGTTTTATTTTCTTTTATAACTAGTAAAAAAATCCAGGTTAAAACTAATAAAATCAATCCAAGAGCTGTGCACTGGGCTGTTGGTGCACTGCTAGGCTGGACCAAAGCCCGTGCGCGCCGCAGGGCCCTGTCCAGGGCTGCAGTGCTGTCACTGCGGGCTCCGGGACAGCGCTGCTCGCCCGCTGTTCCACAAACACCCGAAGGAGCGCGGCCGGGCGTGCCCCGTGCGAGGCGCTCCCAGCCCGGCCCGGCCCGGCGAGGCTCCCCCGGGGCAGCGCGGTCCCCGCGGGCAGGGCAGGGCTGGGCTGGGCTGGGCAGCGCCTCACACCTCACACCTCGCAGCCCGGCCCGCGCCCTCAGCGCGGCGGTGTCCGGGGCACGGCGGCGGCCCGGCCGGAGCCAGAGAGCCGCTCCTGCCGTCCCGGCCCCGCCGCCCCCCTCCGGGGCAGCCCCGGCCCCTCCAGCCCCTCGGCGCGGCTCCAGCTCGGGGGATGTCGCGCTTTCCCCCGCGGCGCCGGGCCCGGCCCCGCTGGCCCGGCCGGGGCCTCGCCCGTGCGGGCACGGGGCTGCGGCGGGGCCGGGCGGGGACGCGGCGAGCCCGGGCCGGCTCTGCCCGGCCGCGCTCCTTACCTGCACCCGGGCGGGCGCTGCTGCGAGCCCCGGCGGCGCTGCCCGGCCCGGCCCGGCCCGGCCCGGGGTGCGGGGGGCGCGGAGCGGGAGGGGCGCGGGGCCGGTCCGAGTGTGCGCGGGGAGCGCGGGGAGGGGGCGGCTCAGCCGCGGCGTCGCCGTGGAAACGCGCGGGGCCGCATCCGCAGGGCCGCGCTCAGCCCCGCCGCAGCTTTTCGGGGGGATGCGGGAAAGGGGGGCGTCGTCATGGCAACAAGCGGGGCCCCCCCCGACCGGCCGGGCAGCACCGGGGCCGCGGTGTGACGGGACGGGGAGCGCGGAGCCACGGGGTGATGCTTCGCTGAGGCACCGGGGCTGTGGGTGGGCTGGAGCCCTCTGCTCTGGGACAGGCTGGGAGTGCTCAGCTGGAGAGGAGAGGGCTCCAGGGAGAGCTCAGAGCCCTGCCAGGGCCTACAGGGGCTCCAGGAGAGATGGAGAGGGACTGGGGACAAGGCATGGAGGGACAGGACACAGGGAATGGCTTCCGCTGCCGATGGGATACTGGCAAGGAATGAGGGTGGGCAGGCCCTGGCACAGGGTGCCCAGAGCAGCTGTGACTGCCCCTGCGTCCCTGGCAGTGCCCAAAGCCAGGCTGGATGGGACTCAGAGCAGCCTGGGACAGTGGAAGGTGTCCCTGCCATGGCAGGGGGTGGGATGAGATGAGCTTTAAGGTCTCTTCCAGTCCAAACAATTCTAAGACTGTGTGATTAACCAAACACCCCTCTGAAAGGAATCAGACAAAACCAGAGGGGATGTGTCCTCCACAGCAGCCAAGAAGACCATAGCAGCTCCCCAGGCCTTGTCTGGCTCTGGTGCCAGGGCAGAATCCCTTCCCCAGCCCCAGAGAGGAACCTGGGGATGTTAAGGTGACATCCCAAGATCCCTGGGAAGTGAAAGGATCTCTCTGACTGGTCCTGAGGTGGAAATGCAGGATGGACACACTCCAGCAGCACTTCCAAACAAACAGCTCTGCCCAAACCCAGGGCTGCTCACCTGGCCACCCTTCAGTATTCTGTGGCCACACAAGGAGTGTGTTCAGACACACAAGGTCTGTCCCACTTACCTGCACAAAGCAGGAGTGGAAGGAACCAAGGCTGGAAGCATAAGGGCCAGATGTACAAAAAGCTTCTGAGAGGAGCCCTCGCTGCGTTTTGGACAGACTGGGGAGAGGTGTCTGCCTGCTCACGCTGGCAGCCAGCTCTGGCTGCCCAAACCCAGGCACAGAGTGTTCCTGCTCACTTTGGAGACTGTAGGAACAACCTCACAGCTTCAGTGTATCTGCAAGTTCCTTGCCACCTTGAGTTTTGTGCTCCAAAATTTTACCACATTAAAAATATTAAGTCAGACTCTGATGAAGCAACAGATTCTGCAAATCAGGAGGGAAGTAACAATATATTTCTTTGCTGTTACTCTCTTCTTTCCCATTTTCAAATCAAACTCCAGTGGTACAGTGTAGAAAAAGATTTTCCCATATCAATCCTTTTATGCTGCAGAGGGAAGGTCAAACAGATTTGAATCAGGAGCAGAATGAAACTCAGTTACTTGAAAAGCAACCCATCAGTTCCCTGTTCCTGGGTAAGCTTGCTGCAAAATCAGGAATTCAGAATGATGAATTCCTAGGGAACAGCTACATTAGGTAAAAAAGAGGAAACAGCTTTGGTTTCCCAGTGAGCCCTCTGGCTGATGTAACATCTGTCCCTCTCTGTGCCTCAACTTCCACTTCTGTGACCTCTGTTGGAAGGGAACTGAACTGACAGCCTGGGGAGCTCTCCTGGGGAAGGGGCTCAGGGGCTTTGGGCTGAGGGCAAGTGGGGCAGGAGCCCTGGCAGCCCCAAGGGCCAGCCCTGCCCCAGAGGACATCAGGGGGAGGACTGTCCTGCTCTGCTCTGGGACAGCCTCACCTGCATTTCTGGGGACAGTTTGGACCCCTCAACACCCCAAGGACAGATGAAGGCTGGAGCTGTGTCCAGAGGAGGGGACCAGGATGGTGAAAGGTGCAAGGGCAGGACTTGGCAGGAGCAGCTGAGGCCACCTGGCCCGTCCAGCTGGGAGGGGAGAAGCTGAGGGGTGACCCCATTGCTGTCTGCACCTTCCTCCTGGGCAGGGGCTGATCTCCCCCTTCTGGGACCAGCAATGACCCGAGGAAATGGAGCAAAGCTGCCTCAGGGCAGGTTCAGGTGGGACATTAGGAAAAGGTTCCTCACCCCGAGGCTGCTCAGTGCCTGGAAGAGGCTCCCAGGGAAGCACCAAGTTCAGGGAGTGTGTGGACAACACTCAGTCCCTATGGTTTCATTGTAGGTGCTCCTGCCAGGACTGGGGTTTTGGACTCAATGATCCCTATAGTTCCCCTCCAGCTGGAGCTATTCTGGGTTTTTGTGAACTTTTGTTTACTTAAACCTATCTCTTTGTAATGCTTTTATGACCTAATTTATTCTGATCTGGAGATTTTTCAACTCTGCTTGTCCATTAGTCCCACAAGACCCAATGTGTGTAGGGCTGTGCTGCTCTGGGACTTGTTTTGCTGGGATTCATCCCCACAACATCCTGCTATTCACAGGATGGCAGCACACATGCAGTAGTACCTGTCACTCCTGTCCTCGCCCACAGTCATCTCCCAAAGCCTAAAACATGAAGCACCAGGAAGCTGCTGCCATCCACAGCTCTCATTCCCACTGGGAAGGTCGCTGCAATGCTGTGTATCAGTTTCATGCTTTCTAGGAGGGTGTTGTGTGTGAAGAAGCAATTGTGGTCTGGGCTGCCACATGTACACAGCTGACACCTGAATTATGGCAAGTGGTGGATTACACTTTCAGTGTCACAGAGCAGCTGGTTTTAATTGTCAGCAGATAGACTCAGACAAGGTAATTGGAGAGGCTTCCTTCAGAAACACTTTTCTTGTGTCTCCCGTTATTGTCAGCCCGTGCTCCATGCTGGAACCAGAGCTGAGCAGAACAGGAGCTTCTGTGGCACCCCCAGGTGAATTGTACAGCATCCCTGTCACCACTGTGATCTCAAGAGACTCTGCTGTTTTCCTCTCGTGCTGATGCTGAGCAGAACAAGGAGCACAAGAGCTGTGAAAGCACTTTGCACCTTAGCCCATCCTGCCCCAGCAGCTCCCTGGGTGCAGTTGTGCACTGTGGTCACACAGGTCACACCATGAGCTGTGACCCACTGAACGCCTCCTGGCTTAACAGCACTAACTTCTTATTCCCATTGGCAGGATGAGCCTGTTCCAGGAGCTGCACACACCAGTAATAAATCTACCACCTCCCCACCCTCCCCACTCCATCCACATGCCAGCACAGGCTGTCACTTCCAACCCTTGTGCCACCTGCAGCTTTCCCTCCATTGTTTTTGGTATTTTGGACTGAAATCACTGTACTTACTTCTTTCCCAAAGGAAAAACACTGGAGAAAGACTTAAGTGTCTGCTTTTAAAATGAATAAAAAGAGTATTTAAGATACTCTAAAGTAGACAACCCTGTCAAAGCCTCTTTCTATGAACTAGAATCAAGTTGCCCTTGAGTCAGAGAATCACCCAGAATCATGCCCAAAAGTTGAGTCCTAGTAGGAGCTGGTGTGCACTGCACTGAGTCATGCATGAGCTGCAGACATCTCCTGTGGTCAGCGCTTTTTTCTGTGGTGTGGATGATACCAACAGCTCTGCCATTCCTTCTCCCACAGAACACACCCATGTGCTTCCAGCCCAGCCTGGTAAAGACAGATGTTGCTAAAAGGGTGGAAGTTTATGAGCCACTCCAGAGCAGTTTGCTTATTGCAAATCTTTACTGGATTATGAAACAGCGGAAACTTCCCCTCTGACACCTACACACACATTTTGCAAACTAATAAAGTGTGAGGGAGCTGGGAGAGTTGAGCCCATATTCTGCTATTTCATAATTTTCGCCTAACCACAAAAAAAAGGGGGGAGGAAAGGGCTGATCATGGTGTAAAAGTGACTATTATGGTCCTAAGGACACACAGATAAAATTCCTGAACTTCTGTCACTACACAGAGCATTATTTGTGTTAGTTGTGCTTCTTACCTTTTAAACTAACATGTTCCTGTTTGGTTTAAAGAGCCCTGACAAAGCCAGGACACAGCAGAGCTGCTGAGGCTTAACAGCACTAACTTCTTATTCCCATTTGCAGGATGATCCTGTTCCAGGAGCTGCACACACCAGTAATAAATCTACAACCCCCCACTCAATCCACATGCCAGCATAGGCTTGTCACTTCCAGCCCTTGTGTCACCTGCAGCTTTCCCTGCACTGTTTTTGGTTTTTTGGACCAAAATCACTGTACTCAGTTCTTACTCAAAGGAAAAACTTTATCACCAACCACATCCAAATGATGAATGTTTCAAATGATCCCAGGGTTTGCATCACCTCTCAAAGACATTCCCAGCACCTTAGCTATTTGTTGGGATTTCCAGGCTCCTCAGGCAAGTTCCTACTTTCACGACTTTTGCTCTTTGATGTATGAAATTGCTCTGTGGATGTTACAGTGCCAACCTAAACTAGACCAGTAGGAATTGGAAATAGTTCAAGTGTGTGAAGAAGAAATCCAAGAATTGTTTTAAATGCTCCTCCCCATCGCTCATCTAAATGTGGTTCCAATCAGCGTTGGGACAGAGTAATCTCTCAATTATAAACAAAATCTGCAACCACAGAATGGAGAGGCAGAAATGTTATAGCAGAAAAAAGGAGGGTCACTTACTCAGGCCCCTCAGCACTGCTCCAAGCAGTGATATTGCAGGGTGAGAGACTTATTTTAGTGTACATCACAGAAGTTGTGCCCTTCCTTACAGCAACATAGCTCTTCCTGACATAGACTCAAATAAAAATAGAATCAAACAGAGGTTGTGGCTGTCCCATCCCTGTAAGTGTCCAAGGCCAGGCTTGGAGCACCCTGGTCTGGTGGCAGGTGTCCCTGCCCATGGCAGGGGGTGGCACTGGATGGCTTTAAGGTCCCTCCAGCCCAAACCAGTCTGGGATTCTGATTTAAGGACAAAACATGCATTTATGTCAAAAAACAAAACACATGGAAGGATGCCTTTTCAAATATAGGAAAAGGCCAGGACCAGAGTGCCGCAGACATCTTTTCATGAAAATCCTTTCTTTAGGATTTTTTCCTCCTGAGAAGCTGGGAGGCCTCAGGAACAAAATGTAAACATTGATTATCTGCTGCTGTGGAATGCAACAGGTGCATCTGTGATTGGCCCATCTTGGATGTTTATAAATAATGGCCAATTACAGCAGAGCTGACTCGGACAGAGAGCCTGAGGCAGCTGCCTTTGTTATCATTTTCCCTTTCTATTCTTAACTAGCCTCCTGAGGTGAAACCTTTTCTTCTATTCATTTACTATAGTTTTAATGTAATATATATAATAAAATAATAAATCTGCCTTCTGAAATGTGGAGTCAAATCCTCATCTCTTCCCTCATCCAAAAACCCCTGTCAACACTCTCACACCAGACTGCAAATACAGTCCCAGATTCTGAGTTTCACTTTTAACTGTAGTGTTGATTTCTCTTTCACAATTTGCTACAGGACACTTAGATTTGGTGAATCTTGCACCCTACATTTGATGACAAGGCAGGTTTCTCTTCTGTATTTTTAAAGACAAATTTTAATTATACCAAATGCAGAAAAAAACCCAAAAATACCCCAAAAGAACCACAAGAACCCCACAAAAAAGCAACAACAAAAATCCAAACCAAAACCCCCCCCCAAAAAAAACCCCAAAAAAGTCAGGTAGCCCAATTCTGAACCACATCCCTATAAGACTATGTCCAGGGTCAGGTTATAAACAGTTATGACAAGGTCAGGTGGTTTCCCCATCAAACTATTGCTGCTACTGCAGGCAAAGCAAACCACATGCAGGTCCTGTAGTCTTTTACTTTTGTATGGAGATTAATCCCAACCCCTTTCATCACACCCAGAAGAGATCTCAGGAATAATCACACTTGTGATTACCAGCACACACCAGCCTCAGTGTTCCACTCCCACAAAAAGCGCTGCTGGCAGAGCTGGACCACTGAGGGTGTTTGGGTTTTGCTGGTTCCTTACAGCATTATCACAAGCCATGCACTTCACTGCCTGACTCAGGATCTGTCACTACCAAAATCCTCCTGGCTTTCCAGAGGAAACCCATCCAGAAGGGTGAGTCATGCCAAGGAATCCCTGCTTCATTGGCACAGTGAAGGGCAGCAGCCAAAGGAGACAGTGTGGCGCCAGTAACACAAAAAGAAATCTTGATATTTAAAGTTCCAGGTAAATTGGTTAAATGCAATCTGGCATTCATTTTACAATGAATATAAAGAGTATTTAAGATATTCTAAATTAGACAACCCTGCAAAAGGCACTTTCTGTGAATGAGTCAGGTTGCCCTTGAGTCAAAAAATCACCCAGAATCATGCCCAGAAGCTGAGTGGTGTGAATGAATTTCAGTCATGCATTAGCTGGGACCTGTAATTCATCAATAAGGAGGACTCAAAATAGCTCAAAACAAAAAATCCTGGCTCAGAAAGCTGGGTGCAGCTGGTTAGGAGCCATCTCTGCATGGCTGACCAAGGCTGGGGTGCCCACGGCCTCAAAGTGGCCAGGACAGCCTCGGGCTGGCACTGGGGTCAGATTTAAAAAGGGAAAGTATCTCCAAAAAAGTAATGGTCAATATCTTGTTATCACACATACTGGGAATATGTACATTCAACCTGGTGAGCTCCAAGGTCAGTCCTTCTTTTGAGGACTGCGATGTGTATTTTACCAGAGTTCTCCGTGAAGTTGCTTTCCAAAGAGGAGCAGTTCTCTCTCAAGTCTGACCTACTCCATGATCAGAAGCATAACCAAAGCAGCTTAACTCAAATAAGTATGTCCTCAAGTGTATCTTAGGCTGTAAACCTGAACTTAACTGTTCTTGCCCAGTGTTAATTCTGAAAGAAACCCCCTGTACTCCCCCCCACCAAGATCCTGCAGCAATCAACACTGCAACACCATTTTTGTACTCATGCTAACATACACCACCCTCAGCAAACAGCTCCAACCCAAGAACTCCTTATCACAAATTGCCACTAGTGTCAGGTGCAGATAGCACTGCAGCAGCCAAGCTGATAACCTGGTCTTGTGGCAACACCAGGCACAGAACCACTTCAGGTTCCAGGAACATGAGCTCAGACCTGACCCCTCTCCCTAGGACCCCAGCACGGATACTCACCTGCAACAGGAAAATGGAGCTTTTCAGAGACCATCAGGAAATGGTGAGAAACTGAAATTTCAGGAGAATTGTTTACAGCATAAATGAATTCCAGGAAAGACAAGTTGGCATCAAGTCACATTTGCCATGTGCACTGTGCTGACCCAATTCCTCTGGGCAGGTGTGGAAGCTGGGACCAGAGGTGCAGCTGTCACACCCAGCCACGCCTGCAGAAAGGACAAGGTGACACACTGGGACACAAAGAGCTTGTGCTGGTTTCAAGCACACCACCAAGAGCCTGTCAAGAGCTACCAAGTCTCTCACTAAACCAAAGAAGTTTTCTCCATAAAAGCCTTGTGATTTCCCCAGCACAAGGCAGAGCAAGAATCCCATTTCACTGCAATGAACACAAGAGTTTGAGTCACCAATTTAATTTTATACAAGTCAAACTACACATTGTATAAAGAGTACAAGGCAGTTCTAATGTTTGCTACTGCATGTTACAAAAATCAATTTAACTATAAAGGGGATTTTTTGGGACGAGTCCTATTCCACAATTTAAGTGAACTGGCAACTGTGGTTTAGCAAAGCCTTTGTTAAAACTAGAACTCTAGCTCCAAGAGATTACATTTCCAATAAAGTTCGGACCTACACACAAGAGGATTATATTCTCCTAGTCTGAAGCAAAACGTTAACATAAGTGAGTCAAAGGGGAGGGAAGACAGATTTCTTTACCTGGGTTTCATGTCCAATGGGGATTCAGAGGCTGACAAACCATACAGCATACTAAGGACTTGGACCACAGCCAAGGGACACCTTTGTGTCTGACAACAGTGACACTTGAGATTCAAGCAAGAAACGTCAGAGAGCTTTTATTCTTTCAAGTCTGGAACAAAGGGGTTTTTAGCAATACTGTAGGATACAGGTTCCAGAGTACCTTTGTCACCTTTAATACAGTCTCAGTATGGGGGGAATGTTCTTTTGGCAAGTCAAGGTACAACATAAGTCCTCCAACTTGAGTTTATTGCTGGTCTAAAATCTTCCTAGTACTGTTACTGGTTTATACAGTTTGCTGACTCCTTCCAAAATTAAGATAAACGGTGTGACCTGCCCAGCAAGGCAATCCTGCCTTTGGCAGCAAGCTGAAACCTATGAAGCTAATGACACCCATGGTTCTAATGCCATGAAAAAAAAATACGAAAAAAAGGATATTTTTAAAAAGCCCATATTTAAGCCTGTTTATATTCAGTTTATTTTTAATATAAAAACCACTTTGCATTTAAGAGTAGTTAAGTTACTCCTGCAGAAATGCTATAAAATCAAACTTTCAGCTCAATTTCTACAAAATGGGGACTCTTCCTGCTTTGTACGACCATTCCACCTGGTATTGTCTAATTTGGGATAGAAATTAAACCTTTATGCCTTAGTTCTTAGGCCATTCACTCCTGCAAGAGAAAAAAACCAACTTCTGAAGTACTAACATAACACTAATGGCCTGACAGGTAGGAAAATGTTCCATAATAGTGTGCAAGGTGAGAGGAGACTTGTAGTCCTAATCTCTTGAACTGGATCTTGATCGTGAGCGGGACTTTGAGCGGGACCTGGAGCGGGACCTGGAGGCGGCTCTCTTGGGCGGTGACTCGGAGCGAGCCTTGGCCGATGGCTGCTGCTGCGGAGAGTTGGAGCGAGACCTGCTCCTGGACCTGGACTTAGACTTAGCATCCCCTTTACCATTTTCTTTGGGAGATCGAGACCTGGACCTGGATCTGGACCGGGACTTCTCTGACTTCTCCTTGGATCTGCTGTGTGAGCGTGACCCCCTGTCAGACTTGGGTTTGGATTTGCTCTTTGATCTGGACTTCCTGCTTTTGGATCGGGAACGGGAGCGGTCTTTGCTTCGTGACCTGGATTTAGATCTTTCAAAGAGAGAGACAGGGAGAGAGTTTATTCTGCAGGGCCTGCAGTGCACTTCCAGCAGCTGTAAACATCTGTCAGCGAGGCAGTTCCTGCATTGGCAGTGTTAACTCTGGGGCACTTACCGGGAACGGCTTTTGGAGACACTACGGGATCTGCTGCGGCTGCTCCGACTCCTCCGACTTCTGCTTCTAGATCGTCTCCTGGATCGTGACCTGCAGACATTTAAAATGTCATTCCCTTTCTCTTTGCCTGGTTGGGCCCTCCATCATCAAGTACAGGATGGAAGTGATCTTAAAGATCACTGTGTTCCACCCCTGCCATGGGCAGGGACACTTTCCACTATTCCAGGTTGCTCCAAGCCCTGCCCAGCCTGGCCTTGGATACTTCCAGGGATCCAGGGGCAGCCACAGCTGCTCTGGGAAGTCCATGCTCACAGGAAGAACCTTCCTGACTGCATCTAATACACTGTGCTATCCAGTAGCATAATCTAACAGAGCAAAGCTGCTACAGAACTTCTCAGGAGCAAGGGTGGTCCCACCATGGTGGGTTTAACATACTGTCAAGTGAATCACATCTGAGTTTTCACACGTGAAGAAGTGCTCAAACCTGGCTTTGCTGTTTGCTGTAAAATGTTTCCTTCTACACTGAGGCCTGCTCCTATTTCTAAACCATCAGCTGAAGGTGACTGCTGCAGGTAGGGCACCCATCCCCATGCTGATTGTCACCATTTTTGCTGCAGTGTGTCCCCCGAGTTACCTGGACCTGCTGCCGGAGTAGGATCGCCTGTGGCTGGAGCGTGGCTTGTCCTCCACCAGCCTGATCTTCCTGCCGTTTATCTCTGTGCCATCCAGCTTGTCCAGGGCGCGTTTCATGTCCGAGTACGAGCGGAACTCGATCACTCCTTCATTTGTACGTTCTTTGTGGGCATCTGCATAGGTCACCTCCCCAGCCTGCCTCATGAAATCCTGCAGGGAGCACAGGGCAGCTACAGAACGAGGGGGTTCTGCAAACAGCACTCAATGCGCACAAACACTTTTAAATTATTCTACAGCAACAAAACCAACATTGCTATTAAAGGAAGCTATTGTTTCCTGACATTCACAACAGACTCCAAATACAGAACATCAATACCTACTTTTAAATCCTGCCAACTACAGCGACTGGAAAGGTTCTCAACAATCAGCCTGAACTCTGTACGAACGGGGGGTCCGTATTTATCTCGTCCCGATTGTCTCCGACTGCTATATCCGCCACCACCCCCACCTTGATGTACAAAGAAACAAAGTTAGGTTGGCTCCTAGCACGAAGGAGGATCAATGTTCTGAAAAAGTTAGTTTAACAGTCATATTTACTGGAGTAGGACTTTATTTCGCTAAGCCTCCAATAAACTTTGCAATTTTGCCATGATCTATATTAATGGCAAATCAAACAGACTAACATCCTACAAGTCTGTGCTCCTATGATCTGTTAGAGAGTGACTGCTCCTTATTAGATTCACCTTGCTAAGTTTTATTTTACAGAACATTGTAAAATATAAAACTTAACTGATTACATGCATTTCTACATTTTACAAAAACGTTTACTAGTTACACTAAGTACTTACATCACAGTATGAGGTTTTTGGTGGTGGTTTGGCCACAAAACACGCAAGGTAACAGTCACCTAGTTCAGTTTAACCAGTTTTGTCTAACCCTTGGAATCCTCACCATCACCCTGCGTCTAATGGCAAAAGGCTGCTGTCGTCATGGCTTCCGGTAAGGTCAGCCAAAGGGTCATAGGGCAAGGGTCACACAATGTATGGAAAAGCCATGGCCAGGAAAGGCAGTCATCTTAGCCTCAGTGGACACAGCCTCAGCCCCACTGGTCACTTTTAAATTGAAACATCAAGGACTTGTTAAAAAGTTTGAATTGAACATGCAACAATTTTAAAACAACATAATACATTTGATTTTTTTAAAAAGACAGAAACCCACCCCCCCCAACACCACGATTCCAAACACCACCGAAAAATCAACCGTAGTACTTTTAGTTACAGTACTAGGCCGTTCAAGCTCTACACAGCTCAGCTCAAGAAGCTACACGAGCGAGCTGAGCACAGAAATATTTACAATACCCCCCCTTCAGCACAACAGATTCCTGCTCCAAAACCTCCCCCCGCCCCTCCCATATATCCAACTGAATCAATCACATCAAAGTTCACAGCTGAGCGATTCTCCCCCAGTTACACAACGATATTTATACACTAACATTACTGATGCAACATCGCTGTCACATCTTAAATGCTCCCAGGAATACTGGAGCCGTTAATTAGCACAGCAAACCCTTTCTACAAGGCCACGATTTGGGAGCCACAACTGCTCCGGGATATCCGAGTGCGCCGCTGGTGCCGAGGAAAGCGCTGCAGCCCCAGCGGTGCACCGGGTACCCCCCGCTAACGACCCTGCCCACCCAGCCCGGGGCTCGGTGCCAGCCGAGCCCTGCCCGCCCCCGGCCCTGCCCGCCGCCGCCCCGAGCCCCGCGGGGAGGGACGGGCCCGGACTCACTGCGGCTGCTGTAGCTGTAGCCGTCCCTGTCGCGGCGGGGGCCGCGGGCGTGCTCCACGATAACCCGCTCCCCGCACAGGTCCTTGCCGTTCAGCTCGTACACGGCATCGTCGGCGTCGCGGGAGTCCTCGAACTCCACGAAGCCGTAGCTGGGCACAGGAGAAAGGCCCGGTCAGGCGGCGGCGGGGGGAGGACAATATCACGGGCCCCAGTGCACGCCGCGGGCCACGGTCCATTCCCCGGTCTGTTCCACACTCCCCAGTCCATTCCACGGTCCCCGGTGCACGCCACGACCCTCGGCCTATTCCCCGATCGATTTCACGGTCCCTGGTCCACGCCGCGGCGCCCGGTCCACTCCACGGCCCATTCCGCCATCTCCGGTGCACGCCGCCGCCCCCAGTCCATTCCCCGCTCCATTCCGTGGCCCCCGGTTCATTCCCCGGCCCCCGGAGAGCGCCGCGGCCCCGGGACGATGCCGCGGCCCCCCCGCTCCGCTCCCCCCCGGCCGCCATCTTGCGCCGGCGCCACGCGGCAGCGGCCGCGACATGGACGGGCCCGGCCGGCCCGGGGCCCTCGGGAGGGGCGCACGGACGAAGGCGCTCACCCGTTTTTGAGATCGACCTCAAGCAGGCGGCCGTAGCCGCTGAAGAAACGCTGGATGTCCTTCTCCCGGACGTGGTAGCTCAGGCGGCCGATGTAGACGCGCGGCATGTCCGCGGCGGGGGGGGGAGGAGGGGAGGGAGAGGAAAGGAGAGGAGGAAGAAGAGGAAGGGGAAGGAAAAGAGACAGAAAGAGAGAGAGAAAAGGAGCGAGAGCGCTGGCGGCGTGAGAGGCGGAGGCGCTGCGGGGCCCGCTCCGCACGGCCGGGCCTGGCGCACCACAATGGCGCCCGCCACCAGCCGCCGCTTTTATAGTGGGAGGCGGGGCGCGCTGACGTCACCGCGCCGCCGCGCGTGCTCGGGAGGCGGTGGTTGAGCGTTGCGCGCGCGCGAGGGCGCGGGCGGGGTCCAGCGGGCGCGCGGGAGCTGCGCACGGCTCTGCGCATGCGCCGCCAGTGTTCGGCGTCTCACGCGCTCGGTCCCGCAGAGCTCCAGGGGCGAGCCCGCCAGAGCCCCAGGATCAGCCCGAGAAAACCTCGGGGTCAGTCCCACAGAGAACTGAGGTCGGCCCCACAGAACACCGGGATCAGTCCCACAGAGCACCGGGATAAGTCCCACAGCGGCACGGGATCAATCCGAGAGTCCCGGGGTCAGATTCCTGCTGCAGGGGCAGGCACAGGCTGCCCCTCTCTCTCTGCCCCTCGGGATGCTGCAGAGCTTTGCTGGGCCCCCCTTGATGCTGCCTCTTTCCCAGCTCACTCAGCCCGTCCCAGCTTCCCTTCTGCCCTTCCCTGGCCTCCTGCAGCTCCACTCCAGTGCTCCTTTGGGCAGGAGCTGCCAGAACTGCAGCCAGGATTGCAAGTGCACACTAAGCAGGATTCAGGCAGTGCCACGAGGATGTGCTCTCCATCAGGGAGGAAGGGAAGAGCAAACAGCCCCAGCCTTTCATTCCCTGCCCTTGGGCTGACAGCAGTGGTTTCCCACCTCTCCTGTGTAGAGTTTCCATGGCTCCATCCTCCAGAGCCCCACTGCCCTCTCTGGCAGCAGCAATGGCCACATCAGTCTGTCATTCTCTGCTGCCACTCAGGACGAGTTCTCCCCTTGCAGGCACACGTCCTGCTGGGGATCAGCACTTGCCTTTCCTCTCCTCTCTCCCCACTGGCTGCTCTCCCATGGCCAAGGCCAAACACCTTTCTATTAACAGCAAACTTGGGACTCTCCCCTTCATTCCAGATCCACATATTTAGAAATCTGAACATAGCTTTGGACACCAGGAATTCCCCAAACCATGCTATGTCAATGGGGACACTGAGGACATTGAGAACTAAAGGTCATAGGGCACAGAATCCCAGCATGGAGGAAAATCAGCAGCAGCCTCAGCATTAACTGGCTTTGCCATGACTACAACATCTTCTCCTCCTTATTCAGAAGGATGCAATTACAAAAGTTAAACTGAGAAAAGGTGCTCTTTAGAACTATGAACACAAGGCCCAACCATAGCTAGGAAATGGCACTTTGTGGCATCTGCCAATCTCACCAGCACATCTTTCCTTTCCTTCTCCAGCTTTTCCAATTTCCTCTTCAGAGATGCCACCTCCTGACGGAGAGCTACAGCCTCTTCCTGCCTTTCAGTGGCCTCTTTCTCCAGGGCAATTTGGTGAGAGATGTGCTTGGCTTTTGCCTGCAACCACTCTGCAGAAGGAAAGGGGAAAGAAAAGAGGAAATGGGAAAGGGAAAAGCAAAGCAAAGGCAAACTGATGTGCATCATGCAGAGACAACAGCACTGTCTTCTCTACCTGACTGTGTTTGCCAGGCCCTAAGCCCACAAAGGCTCCAAAGCTGACAGAAATGAAGGAAAATTCCAGGCAGAGAAAAAGGCAGGAATGAAAGGGACAAGGTTCAGAGGGATAGGAAAGTGTGTGTGCTCTTGGCCTTGTGCGGAGTGAGCAAGCTAAGAGAGACAAAGGAGAGGGATGCCTGTGCAGGCCTGCTCCAGAGAGGCCAGTCGCCTGGAGACTCTGGCAGGGCCTGGAGTTTGGGGGAATGGAGCTGAGGCATCCAGCTACAGCTCCTTAGCACAGACACGGCACCTGAGAGGCACCAGCTGTGCACGGGATCAGCCCTAGCACAGCCAGATGGCACTGCCAGCCACAGCATCTTTCTCAAGAGAAAGTTTTCACTGCCACTCACATGGAGAAATCTCCTGCTGTCTGTTTTTCCCTCTCTGCCATTTCAGGCCAGTGCCCTTTTCCTCTGCATGGCATCAGACGTCCCTGCTGGTGAGACAAGATGGGGCAGCGGCTGGGAGAGGAGAAGCTGTACCTTGCTCATAATCCTCCATCTGTTTCTGCAGCTCCTGATTGTGGGCTCTGAGATTGTCCCTCTGAGCCTGTGTCTTCCTCAGCTCCAGCACCACGGCCTTACACTGTGTGGCCATGGCCTCTGCTCTTTCCTCAGACCTCTGGAGCCTCACACGCAGCTCAGACACCTCAGTTTCCAGCAGCTGCTTCTCTTGACTTGCCTGATGCTCTCTCTTCTCTAGCTCTGCCAGCAGCGTGGCCTGCACCTGGAAGATGGATGCACAGAGGCTCAGTGACAGGGCTGCTCTTGAGGCAGCAGGGTGGGCCGCAGGGAGAGCAACAAAGGAGAAATCATTTCAGGCAAAATCATACCAAACCCAGAAGGCACAGAAGCAAGGATTGCAATGGAGACAAATGGAGAGAAAACAGGGAAAGGGAGGCAATGGGCATCCTTGGGCTGCAGCTCTGAACAGCGGCTGAACTGGCTGTGCTGGAAGTGCCCTGCCCAGGCTGCCACAGCCACCTCTGTGTCCCCACATTGCTCAGAGCCTGGCACAGGCACCAACTCTGGCTGGGACAACACTGCTAACAGAGGGACAGAGAAGCTCCAGAGGAGTCTGCTGCTGCTTCTCCTCCCACATTTCCTTCTGGGACCTGGGAGAGGATGGGGGAAAACTTCTGCAGCAGACACCAGATCCAGCCTCAGGCTCAGGGTGCAGCAGCAGCCCCGGGCAGAACACGGCAGCTGTGGATGCTGCTGGGAGGGGAAAGAGGTGGGGGCCTCCAAGGCAAAGGTGCTGTTGTGTGTCCCTGGAGAAGAGGATGCCACTGCACAGCTTACCTGGTTTTTGACCTGTTGCATTTCTCTTCTCTGCTGAGAACGGAGCAGCTCTGCCTGCTTAAGAGCAGAAAATAAGCCAGACACACGATTTTTCAGTGTCAGGTTCTGTTCTTCCAGCCTTCTGAGGCGCTGGTTCTTCTCCTCCAGAGACAGGATCAGCCTAGAAGGACAGTCTGGGAAAACCCCAGGGTCAGTCCCACAGAACTCTGTCACAGCCTCCTGAGAGCCCAGGCTGCTCCCAGGGCTCTGTCTGTGGAGTCCCTGCCAGACATGGCTGCACAGGAGAATCCCAAACATCTGCCTGGAGTCACCAAGAGTGTGTCCTGACTTCCCTTTACTGGTCTGAATTAGGAAAATTCTCCCAATCTGTTGATAAAAAAACCTCTCAATGTCTAGATAAATGCACTGTTACAGTCTGCTGGGCTTTATGTTCAAAGTATTTGTAGTGTACACTATGATTTGTATATTTGAGACAAACTTCTATATATCTAATTATTATATTGTATTACATTAAATATTTAGATTTTATATAAGCATTTCTATTCTAATGCAGCTAACATTTTTATAATGTATACTACATAATCAAAATAGTAAAAAGGCCGCATTTAGTTCTACTCCAGTATTTTTCCCAGCTGCTTTAAAAGCAGCTTGTGTTCAGCTCATGCTTCCATGCTGGAAAATCCCTGTCTGTGACAGGCCCAGGGTGCCACCCCTGCCTTCCCTTTCCAGGGTGTTGCTCTGAGTGAATCTGTAACAAAGCAACTCCTGAGTTGGAGTTAAAGAACTGTGAGAATCTCTTAATTTTTTTTTAATTTAATAAAAGTTTAATTCATGAGTGCAACAGGCAGTGTTACAGTGGAAAGGGCTTGGATGATTTCACAAATTCATGGAGTGTTTTCTGTGTGCAGTGGCAGCAAGTAATTTACAAGTTGCTGTATTATTTTTTTTTCCTACAATATACAGATATTTTGACTTAAATTTAGCCATTACACATCTCTGTGTAGAAAATTCAAAAAGCCTTTTTGAATTCCTTAATAGCCCAACACAGAGAGGAACAGTACGTGGGATGTTGTATCTTGTCCCTGAGCCTACTGAAGTAAAAGCTCTCTTGGAAGTGTTGGGATGTAGCTCATAGTCGGGATTTTCCAGTTTTAGCTGTTCTGTAGGAGAACAAGCTCTGAAGCACCAGAGCTTTCTCAGAAGCTGCTAAGTGGGAAAACCCTTTGTTACAAAAGTGTCACAGTGTCTCTGAGCCTCTCCTCTGGGCAGCAACACCATTGCACTGAGTGTGGTATACACAGAACTAAGGATGAATTCTACCAAAGACTTAAAATGTAAAAAAACCCCATTATTTAAGTAATTTTTATCTCCTCTGGGATAACTACAGGTTACAGTGCCTAGTCCCACAGCTCCTCTCCCCACCATAGCTGGGTTCTGTTGTTTTCCACTCCTGTTCTCCCCATAAAATCTCCCTGGCACAAATTTAAAAACCCTTGACAGGGGCATTCACCTGGAATTGTCTGTGCTGGCACCTATGGAGCTGCCTGTGAGGCCCACTGGGAACAACCCCATCAGACAGGAGCAGCTGAACCATCCCATGCCCAGTGAAAGTGTGAAAGCCTGGACTAAGGTCCAAGGATAAAGAGGAAAACCCAGCCTGGTTTTAAGGGCTTCCCTGCAGATGGATGCTCTTCTGGACCAGAGCCCTGGGGAACTGCCTTTCTCCAAATATCTGCCCTTCAGTGGTGTTTTCACAGCCCATAAAAGCTGCTCTCTCATAGATGATGATGCTCATTTCAACATCTCTGCCTCTCAGTGTAAGGAATTTCTTTCCTTGTTCCAACAGGGAAAAATAAATTCTTGATGGCAAAAGTGCTATCCATGCAACCTCTGAGCTCTGAGCCCTCAGCTGGTGTTCACATCAGCACCTTTTCTGGGGAGAACATCCCAGTGCTGTGCCCTGGAGGTGGATGAAGTGCTGCCTGTTCAGCTCAGCACTGCACAGAGTGGGAATGATCACAGCCCTGTGCTTCCAGGCTGGGTCTGTGCACACAGAGAGCTGGGATTTGGCCCTGCCCACCCTGGGACCACAGGTGGTGGCAAACAGAAGTACAGGAGGGAATTGGTTCTCTTGTAATAAGACAACCTGACAAACCCACTCCCAAAATCAAAGTCAGGTTAGAAAAATCCCCAAAACAATTGGCAACAAAACAAGACCAGAGTGAGACAGATCAGGAAAGGACAAACAGCACTGGGAGTGCATTTGCTGGGTCAGGGAATGTCTAGATGGGAACAGGAGACACAGTTCCCTGCTTCCTGCTCGTGTGTGAGCAGATCCAGCAGGATCTCAGCACAGGCACCTCCCTGGGGCTGGGCCAGCACGGCCCCAGAGCAGCTCCACAGGCAGAGCCCCTTTCTCCAAAGCATCAGTGCCTGGGCTCTGAGTGCTCTTTGGAACATGCAGAGCATGAGGAGTCCCTTGTCCCACGGAATGCTGATACACCAGCACTGGCTGTTGTGTCTTTCAGGCTTCAGGGGCCCTGACAACGTGGTGGCTGTCTCTGGTGGAACATCTCAAGGCCCCTGGCAGGTGGCAGCAGAGTGAGATTTGCTGAGGCCACAAGAAAAGGGAGGGAGGATTCATTTTGGGATCTCATCCTTTTGTTTTGTTTTTCCATTTCTATCCTTCAGAAGGAATCCAGAGTCTTCAAGGTGCCTCCTCACTTGGTACCACATCTCCCTCCAGTGCCCTCTCAAGCCATTTGCAAATGTTTCCTTCTCACATCCTCTGCCCTTTTTTCAGTGTTAGTCTCCCACAATCAGTGATGTGTTTTTCACATTGTTTGTTCTTCCTCTAGCTTTGTCCCACCTTGGTCCTGGATTAGGACCAGCCTGGGGCCCAGAAGGTGAATGGCAAAAGCTCCCCCTATTCCAAGGCCATTTAGGGACCTCTCTGACCAGCCTTGGCTGTAGTTAGGATGGCCTCACCCTTGTGCTGTCTTATTCCTTCTCTTTTGCTCTCTTGGAGATCCTGGAACAGAACTGTCTGTGAAACAGTGACACAGTGACCAGAGGTGAACCTCATCTCTCCCACAGTGCAGGCATGCTGGCAGAGGTTGCTCAGAGCAGATGCAGATAAGATCCAATTATCTTCATCCTTCTGGATCAGTGCCTGACCTCTCTCTGTGTGCCCTGCCATTTTTACAGCCCTGACTGGCAGTCCTGTTCCTGGCACCCACGAGCACAGGCTCAGCCCTGAACCCACAACTTTCCTCACACCCAGAGGGATGTGTGCTCCTGGGACTCAGCATAAAGCCCAAACCTGGGAGTTTTATGGTTTGATCCACCAAATCAGCTGGAGCTGCACAACTGGAAGCTGCAACTCTGTAGTTCAAGCCTTTATTCCTTTTCCCTGGGCATTTAAGAGAAATGAAGACAGATGAGTATCATGGTGTTTCTGTGCCACAGTGGAAGGAGGGAGGAGTGTCAGAAGAAGAAATTACATTCATCTTTTTCCCTCCTAAGGGCGAAAGGCTCTGATCTCTTGCTACAAAGGTTCAAATCTGTAATTAATCATAATCTGGGACATATGAAGCAGAGCTCTGGTAACCTTCTACAGGCCTTTTATTGTTAGTCCAATATAAATACCAATGTAATTGTTCTGTCTTGTTGGGGTCTAACATTTGGCTTGTCATTATTTCTTATAATCTGTTGTCAGAGGAGCCCTCAGCGTTGAATTCATGTTCTTTCTCCAGCTGTTCCAGCAGCAGGTATGGCCATATAGGAATGGCTCATGAAAACAGTCTAAAGTGTGCATAATTATGAATTTATTATCCACCAGCTGTATGTTGCAAGACTGGTGTGCCAGGATGCTGCTGTCAAATGCCTGACTGTTTCTGTTGCATTTCCTTCCCCCATCACCCTGCTCTTGTCGCACTTCTCTGACTGGGAGCCCAGTTCTGAACGTGGGGCCTGCTCCAGAGGCACAATGAGCAGATTTTCTCCCATCTTCCCATAGCTCCTCCTGGGGAACCCATAGACAGTGACACCAGAAAGATTCACATATAAAACACCCCAATTCAGCTCAGGTGTTCCTGGGGTGCTGCACTGGTGGGGTCATTCCCAGCCTCCCTGAGGGTCTCACCTTCATCTTCCCTGTGTTTGTGGGGAATGGAGGGAGAGCAGAGGGCAGAAGTGTCCCCATGGCACCTGAAAGTGTGGCCCTGCCTACAAGGGTCCCTTCTTCTTGCATGTGGCTTTTTCTCTCCAAAATTCAGGATCAGGGAGCATTGCAGGGGGATAATGTTTTCTTCCATAGGGTGGGGGAAGAAAGCAAAGGGGTAAAGAAGCAATGTCTCAGAGACAGGCCACAGCAAATCAGTGAGCTTCAATTGAATGATTTTTCTATGGAGTTTTAGTTCTCCAGCTGCAATTCCTAAGGATTTTAAGTCCTCTGCCCTGTTAAAACATGAGAGCTCCAAAAGCTATTGGCATCCAGTCATGGCACAAGCTAAAACTGCCTCTCAGTCAGGTGATGTTACCAGCTCCAGGAGCTGACCAAGCAGTTCATCCATCTGCTGTGCCTTAGGACTTCTTTGAGAGCCATCCCAGCCACTGACTCCTGGGTTTGGATCAAAATGAGACCCCCTGACACGTATGTAGAGAGCTGCTGAACTGACTGTGACTGTTTCTGTGCAGCACTGCTGGAATGGGACTTTCCCCCACTGTTTCCTTTGCAAAATATGAGGGAATGTCCTCATACACCTTGTGGGTCCCCTCTGGGCTTGGTGTTTGAAGTGGCCAGTGCAGGAGAGCAGCCAAGCAGGGATGCACGTGGGCTGTGCTGGCTCAGACTCCTCTCTCTCTTCTGCCAATGGATTCAGTCCCCCATGGTCCCTCCATGTCAGCAGGGGCTCCCAGCATGGCTCAGAGTGGGTGTTGGTACAGCTAGAGCTCACACATGCTGAGGGAAATGGGGATCCTTGGGCTCTGAAAGTGTTTGTTCCTCTGCCCAGTGGCACCATTTGATGTTTTGTGGACTTATTGCGCCTCCAGCATGGTCACAGACTCCAGCCAAAGTTGTCTCTGTACTCCAGGTTGAGGAGGCAGGAGGTTCTGCCTACCCCTGAAAATGCTACAGGAGGAATGCCATCAATTCTGTGCTCACAAAAAGCACTGATTGCACTCTGAACCCAAATTTCTCATTTTATTCACTTTGGGGGCTGTATGAAAGGGCTGTCAGCTTCTGCTATGGGTACACACAGAAAATCAATTGGTGTCTCCACGTGGAGTGTCTGGACCCAGCTGGCACACTGCTGGGTTAATAACATTGTGCTGCTTTGGGCTGGGCTGGGGTTAATTCTCCTCACAGTGCCTGGTGTAGGCTGTGCTTGGGAGCTGTGCTGGAACTGCTGATAACTCAGGGGTGGATTAGTTACTGAGCCAGAGCTGTTCTGCTCCTCACTCCTGCAGCAAGAGGAGTACCCCAGGGACATCCCAGACCATAATGTAAAGCCAGGGAAGAAGGAGGAGGTGGGGCATATTCAGTGATGATGATTGTCTGCCCAAATCCCTGTTACCATGATGGAGCCTGGCTGTTCTGGGCATGGCTGAGCACCTCCCTGCCCACGGGAAGTGCGGAATTAATCCCTTGCTTTGCTTTGCCTGTGTGTGCAGCAGCCCACAGGAGTGGGTGCCTGCTGTGGGGCTGCAAGCGTTCCGGAGAGTGACAGGTTCGATTGGAATGTGCTGGGTGGAATCTATAGGTGTGAGTGCTGTTGAGCTGTTAATTGGCAGCTCCTGTGCTTGCCGGGGGCTCGGCTCACGCTCAGATGGCAATCTTGTGCTCATTAGTGGCAGCTTTTGGCGTTCCCTGCTGGCTGTGGTGCCGATCATCTCACTGTGCTGTGCCTGGGAATACCTGGATAACAGCCAGGGAGATGTGGCACCACTGCTGTGTCTGTGCTGGGCAGGCTGGGAGCCCAGGAGAGCTCCAGGCAGAGGGACTGCGATGAGCCTGTGCAGGAGCAGGTTCTGTATTAAAGGGATTGGGATGAGCCTGTGCAGGAGCAGGTTCTCTATTAAAGGGGCTGGAGCTGGGATGAGCCTGTGCAGGAGCAGGTTCTGTATTAAAGGGACTGGAGCTGGGATGAGCCTGTGCAGGAGCAGGTTCTGTATTAAAGGGATTGGGACTGGGATGAGCCTGTTCAGGAGCAGGTTCTGTGTTAAAGGGACTGGAGCTGGGATGAGCCTGTTCAGGAGCTGGTTCTCTCCTAAAGGGGCTGGGACCTGGGGATGAGTCCACACACGATCAGGACACCCCAAAGTGTCTGTGATAGCTCCACACCAGGACAGGTACTTCTGGAAGTGTGTATCTGTGGGGATGTCCATCCTGCAAAAGCTGTGTCCCTTTAGAGAAAAGGATAAATCCACACTGGAGAAGGGACATCTCAGGGCATCTGGTGCTGTGGGATAAGGCCATGCTGCAGCAGGTACACTTTGAACACCCTTGGCTGGGCATGAGGCCATGCTGGAGCACCTGGAACTGTGTGCCCATGGATTAGCACACCCAGAGGGATGGAGGCAGGGCTAGGGCCCTGTTGGAGCAAGGCACTCCCAAAGGGAATGTGGCTGTGGATAATGCCATGCTGGAGCTGGTGTGTCTCTGGAGGTGTTGCAACCCCTGGATGAGGTGCAACTCAGAGCTCTGTGGCTCTGGATAAATCTGTGCCACAGCAGGTATATCCCTGTGGAGACTGTGGCTCATGGATAAAGCTCCACTTGGAGCAGGGACACCCCTAAAGGACTCCAGTCTGTGATTAAATCCAAGCTGGCGCAGGGGCAGGGAAGGAGGGAAGTGTTCACTGCAGTGTTAAACCCGATAATCAGGTCCAAAGAGGTGGAGATTGCCATGGAAATATCTTTAAATTGTTGTAACCCAGGATTTGAGTTGCCGGCTATGGAATTACTACAGCAGGAACCACCTGGATCAGTGGAGGAGCTACACAAGGAACAGTTGCAGGGCAGCAGTGACCTGGCCTGGGCTGCCTTGGGTAACTGCCCACAAACAGCAGCCCTGAGTGACCACCATGCCATGGAGCCCAAAGGCATGGAGTAAATAAGCTCAATGCTCACTTTGTGGACATTTCTGGACATTTTACACAGTGATTCAAAGACTAGGGAAATGATATCTGTGTATTATAGCAAAAGATGGGAATGGGGCTGGTGGTTAATGAGCTTCTGTGGATACTGTGGGACCTGAGCAGGACGTGATTGGTATGGAATAAAGGGTGGAGTGTGCTTCTTTTGACTGGGATGGAGTGAATTTTCTTCCCGGTAGATAGCACCAGGCTGTGTTTTGGATTTGTGCTGAAAACAAAAATCCTAATAAGACAGGCATGTTTTAGTTCCTGTTGAGCAGGGCTGGCACAGCCAGGGGCTGTTCTGCTCCTCTCCCCAGCAGTGATGTTACCATGATGGAGTCTGGCTGTCCTGGGGATGGCTGAGCCTGCCCTGGGGAAGGGGGGAATGAATTCCTTGGTTTGTTTTACTTGTGTGTGTGGATTTTACTTCCCTATTAAACTCTCTTTATCTCAACCTAGAGTTTTTTTCCTTGATTTTGATTCTCTCCCCTGTCCCACTGGGGTGAGGGAGTGGCTGTGCAGGGCTGAGCTTCCAGCTGGGACTAAACCATGACAGAAAAGTCACAGAACATGTGGGAAACCTCTGCCTGAGCTTAGACTAAAAACTGATGTATCCAAGTCCAAATCCCCAGCCTCTGCTGCCTTACAAGAATATAAAAGATGAGCGACATTTTTTTTATATGGATCCTATGAAGGTCTTCTAGATATCCAATATCTGGAGCAGCAAGGCAAGGATTCCCGGCTTATTTTTCCTTCAGATATTCCTCAGGTGAAAATCTCAGATCAATTCTGTCCCGTCAGGCAGAGCTGGGCCAAGGGATGTTCACACGGACTTCAGTTTGTCTGGCCACAGTGCTGGTGGTGATCTTCCACACTGGGAATTAAAGAAGTTGTGTTTTTTCCTCTAGCATTTTCATTTTAAAAACATGTTGGTTTTATTCCTTTTCCTGCTGGACTTCTCCCTGCTGTTCCTGCCACATTCCTTAGCGATTGTGCTGGCTGCCCAGCAGAGGGGTGTAGAAACCAGCACAGGCACCAAACCCGCTCCCACTGCTCCCAGCTCCTGTTCCCTGCTGCCCCCAGATCCTGTCCCTCTCTCTGGAGGAGGCAGGGAGGTGATGGAGGGGGTGAGGAGGAGCCGGCCAAGCCCCCCAGGAGTGCTGGTGCCTGGCCCTGGGCACAGCCCGGTGTGGGCACAAGCAGGGCTGTGCCTTGGGCACCACTCCGGGCACGGGCAGGGCACAGACACCGGGGGTGATACCTGCAATCCTGGGGTGAGGAAACCCCATGGGGCTCCCAGCCTCTCCTGGATTGATTTGCTTGGAGTGTGTGGCTGGTTGAGGAAGCTGCCAGCTGGGTCTGCATCCCGTGGGAATGAAGGTGTGTGGTGTCCCCTGGGAGCTCTGGCTGTCCTTTCACCCCATGGGTGACAGCAGCAGGCCGTGCATGGCAGCTCCTCTCACATCCTGTCCTCCCCACCTTTGCAGGCTGCTCTGTCCATGCCTGGATGTGTTTTCCTAACGAGGCACTTCAGGGCCTTTCAAATCAGCTCCAAATTCCCTTCTCTCCATCTGCTTCCCAGCCTCTGTCCATCTGCTCTGCCAGGCCTGGCTGACATTTGTCACCGTGGGGTGGCTTTGGGCGGTGCAGCCGCCCTGGGACAGCCCGGGCAGAGCTCACTGCCCATCCTCCATGGCTGCCAGACCCGTGGCCAGGATGAGCAGCAGAGCCCAGCCCCTGCTCTGCCCTCACCCAGCCCTGCCCCTGTCCCTGCCCCTGCCCCTGTCCCTGTTCCTGTCCTTGTCTCTGCCCCTGCCCCTGTCTCTGCCCCTCTCTCTGTCCCTGTCCTTGTCTCTGTCCCTGTCCCTGGTGCTCCGCTCTCCCAGCCCTCCTGTGCCAGTGTGGGGCCACCTCAGGATGGGGAGAGCCTGGTGCAGGCACAGGAGGGAGGGGATGGGACTCCAAAACCTCAGTTTGCCCTGAGGATGGGGATTTGCTGAGTGCCTTTGCCTGCCTTCCTGATGGACTTCTATTCCCTTCTCCAGCTATTTGCCTTCCACTGGGGCTCAGCACTTTTGACTCTGAATAAAGCCAGAAATTCCCTGGACTCCAGGAGCTGGATGAGTGGAGGGACTTTGTGACATTGCGGCAGAAGTGTTGAGTCATTAAACTGACGTCCCAGAAAATGCTCTTTGCATTAAGGAGATTAATCATAGATTTCTTTATTTTTTCCAAAAAACCTCCTTAACTTGTGTGAATCCTTCCTGTGAGTCCTTCTCTGTGCTGCCTACGATACTTGGCCTCCGTGGCTCAAGCTGAAACTGATTTAGCATTAAAAATGCCATTCCCAACAGTATTAATAACACCTAAACCCTTATGGGTGGAAATCCAGAGAGCTGATCTCCTCTCTGGGAGGAGATCAAAGAGCTGATCTCCTCTCTGAAGCAGCCTGTCAGCCTTCCTTCCCAGCCATGGGGAAGGGGCACAGTTTGCAGTAGTGGGAGCTGGAGTAAAGATCTTTCAGGGATGAAGTGGAGGGTTCAGGCTGGGCAGCAGAACTCCTGAGCTGCTGGTGCCCCCCCATTAACCCAGCACTGCTGGGATGGGGAGGCTGTGCCCCCCTGGTGGGTGGGGGGCTCTCCTTGCAATGCCGGCAAGGATCTCAGCTGGAGCAGTGTGAGGAAGGCAAGCAGGAGGGTGGAACCTGCTGGCCCAGGCTCTGGAGCAGCCCCAGCTCTGGGAGATGTGCTGGGCAGAGCAGAGATGTGGGGAGGAGCTGTGAGGGGATGTCCCCCTGGGACAGTGCTGGGGACACTTGGAGGGATCTGGCACACAGGAGTGGGGCTGGGCTGGGCAATGGATTGTCAAAAATGACCCTACACTGCCCAGGGAGGGGAAGAGTCATTAATTCACCCTGGCAGGACCTCAGAGCATTCCTGTCCAGTCAGGAGAGCAGCTCAGAGCTCAGCTGCTTATCCTGAGCATGTAATGAATGATACAAGACTTCTACACAAGGATAAACATTATCAAATAATTTATTCTTAGATCTTTGTACATGAGCAGAGATAGAGATTTATTCTCAGCAGTGCAAACTGTTTTCCATGAAGGTTGTGTCTTCAGGCTTTGAATTAAGATGTGCTGAGTTTATTTCTCCCTGCCACAGCTTTATGTGACCAGACTTCAAAATTGACCTGGTAAATCCAGCAGAACATCTCTGGGCTGTGCCATGAGTAAGAAACAGAGATTTAATAGCACACATAAGTGACAGGAAGAAAGACCCCAGTGCAGGTAACTGCTGGTACACCTAGGCTGTCTTTTGGGCTGAGCTTACAGGAGCTGGGGTGGAAGGTGCTGAAAGGAGAAGAGTTTTGCACCTTTTGACACAGAGCAGATCAACCAGTTTGTGGATTTTTTCAAGAAAGAGAAACCACTGTACTGTAAGAGCAGTTTGTTAATTTGCTTCTTCCCTGATTTTACTGAGTTGATGTTTATTTTCCTTCTATTTTGAGGGCATTACAGATGCTCATATTAACAAGAGGTTTGCACTCATGGCTTAATTTTACCCTTTTCCCAAGACTTGCTGACAAGTCTATTGATAAAAATGGTTTCATTTTCACATAGCACAAACACAGATGGAAGAATATTTGGGTGTCTTATTAAAAAGATTGTCTGGATGTCATTTAATTAGCTAATTTTTTTTTTTTTACAGTAAAACCTGAAATGCATCCATAGAAAAATAAATCCCATGGCTGTAGCATTGCCACATGGTGTGAAGATGCAGATCTGGCTGCATTCCTGTCACCTGGGTGAGGGCACAGCAGTGCAGAGGGATGCCCAGGGACAGCAGATCAGTGGGTTTGCCCTGGGATGGGCTGTGGATCTCAGATTTTCCATGAGATGGCACAGAGCATTTTGAAAATGCTGCAGTCACTGTGGTGGCCTCAGCATGTGTCACAGTGTGGTACTGAGGGTGATGGCAGGGATCTCCCTCTGCCTCCAGCAGGGAGCTGAGCCTGGAGCAGGGCATCCCCCAGCCCTGTCTGCAGGGGCAGGGCCAGGCTGTGACCACCAGAGCCCCAGAGGAGGCCTGGCTGCCAGGGCAGGGCTGGGAAAGGAGCTGGAATCAGGGAACTGCCCCCTGGCCACTTCCAAAAGCTGCCCCAGTACCCTGTTCTCCACCCTGGGAATGAAGCCTTGAGATTTAGGAGGAACTCAGCCAGCTGAGAGCCATCCTTCAAATCCTTACTGAAATCCAACCGGGAATTAGTGCAGACCTGGCTTACAGTCCCTGCAGGAAACCCACAGCACAGGTGGGTGCAGCCAGGGGGCACAGGGGTGGAGGGAGAAAAGCAGGGAGTGCAGGGTGAGAAGTGGTGGTGCTAAATATGAAACCACACCAAGCTGCTTGTGGGGGAGAAGAGCTGGGTTTGTTTGGGCAATCCTGGAGCAGGGTCTCTGCATCTCCTCCCTGGAGCTCTGGGAAGCTGACAGAGCCTGGCCTGGCCTGTGCCTGGGCCATGTGTCCTCTCCAGGGTAGGAGAGCCCTGAGGTGAGCACAGGGGTGAAGTTCAGCCCAGAGGTGACACTTGAGATGCAAAATGCCTGGCTCAGCAACGTGGAGAAGCAATCAGCCTGTCTGCACGTGACCTTCCCTGCTCCTGGTGATCGATCTGGAGACATCAGCACCTTCCAATAATGCTGCAGTGCTGGGGGGATGGAAAACAGATGGTGTGGCCTGCCCCTGTCTGGGTGCAGGGACTCAGGGAAGCTCTTTGCTTGGGGATGGGCACACACCTGACACCTGCCAAGCTGCCCCGCTGGCACCTGGCAGTGCCAGGGCTCACTGCTGGGCTGCAGGCACTCCCCACCGTCCCACGGGCCCTCCACAGGTGGGAATGAAGATCCCAGAGGGGCAGCCCGGGGTCCTGCAGGCTCTGGGAGCAGTGCCTGCCTTGCAGCCCAGTGGATGGAGCAGGAGTGTGGGGTGCTGGCAGGGAAGGGGCAGGGAGTGCTGCCCCCAGCCCTCAGAAATGTCAGTGCCTGTCACTGCTGGGATGAGGCCAGAGCAGAGAGCAGGAGCTATTCATTGCTGGGCATTATTGAGCTGCAGCACGTTTTCCTTGGGTAGGGACAAAGGGAAATAAAACAGCAGCTCAGTGTGTCCCACCCCATTCACACACTCCATCCTCAGTGGTGCAGGCTGATCACAGTCAGGGCATTTTCCTGGGTTTATTCCTGTGCATGGATCACTGGAGACACCAACTTCTTTTGGAGGGGTTTGGGACTGGGGCTGTTTTCCCAGTCACCTTTTTGCCTGTTCATTTCCACACCACAGAGCTCTTGTGGTTGCTGATGTGAGCCCTGTGCCATCAGCTCTTACCAAAGAGCAGTGCTCACCAGCCAGGCTCTCTCTGGGACATCCTAACCTGAGCCTCCTCCTCAGAAGGCAGGAGGAGATCCCTGCTCAGGCTCCTCTGTGCCTCTCATCGCTGGATCCTTCTAGGACTCAGCTGAAGCACAATTCTCACTGAGCCTGCAGTAGCCAGGGCCAGGTCTCCACCCCAGCCCTCAGCCTGTGTGAGGAGCAGCAGCACCACTTGGGTGCCTGGGGGGCCTGGGCTCCATCCTGGCCTTGGCTGTGCCATCAGACCCCTGTGAGAGCTGAGGTGTTTAATAATCTCTCATTAATGTCAGGCCTTGGAGAAGCTTTGGGATATTGCACATGGAGCTGGCAGAGCCAGCGCTGTCCCTGCTGGGTGGGCACTGCTGCCTGTGGTGCCACATGGAGAGGCTCATGGGCCCTGCTGCAGAGTTTCCTTTTCATTGTGAAGGTCTGAAAAGCCCTCTCAGATGGTGGAGTGCAGCCCCTCCCCCAGCACAGCCAAGGCCACCACTAGCCCATGTCCCCAAGTGCCACATCCACAGCTTCTGATGCCACCAGGGATAGTGACTCCACCACTGCCCTGGGCAGCTGTGCCAGTGCCTGAGCACCCTTTCTGTGAGGAAATCTTCTGAAATATCCAATCTAGACCTCCTCTGGCACAAGTTAAGGCCATTTGCTCTCATCCTGTTCCTGTTCCCCGGGAGCACAGCCCAAACCCCCCTGGCTGGCCACTCCTGTCAGGAGCTGTGCAGAGCCAGAAGGGCCCCCCTGAGCCTCCTTTGCTCCAGGCTGAGCCCCTTCCCAGCTCCCTCAGCTGCTCGTGGTGCTCCAGCCCCTTCTCCAGCCCCATTCCCTCCTCTGGACACGCTTCAGCCCCTCAAGGTCTCTTCTTTTTGTGAAGGTCCCAGAGCCAGACACAGGATTTGAGCTGTGACCTCAGCAGTGCAGCACGGGGCAGGCACTGCCCTGGTCCTGCTGGCCAAACCATGGCTGGCAGGTGCCAGGTGCCACTGGCCTCTTGCCCACCTGGGGACACTGGGGGGATCCTGCACCCCCCAGCTTTGGTGCAGTGACTTTGTTGGCTCCAGAGTGCTGGGACTTCACTGGGATTTCTGCTTTGCTCAGTGGTTCACACTGTGAGTTACTGGGAGCTTCCCACATGCAGCTGACATCCTCTGGTCCTCCCACACGCAGGGACAGGCTGGTGGTTACTGCTCCAGCAGCTGCCTGTTGGCTTCCTCCAATTCATGCCAAGTTAGCACAAAATGATCAAAGCAGCCAGTCAAAACTCCTTCTTTTTCCCTGCAGATCATTGGTGGCAGAGATTTTGATCCCTTTGAAGGGAAGAGCTAATTAACAACTCGCTGAATTAAGTAGAAAGTGCAGTGTATGCTCTGACTTTTTGCTGTTTTCGGGGCTGTCACGAAGATTACTCATCCCGAGGAAATAATCGTTTCCATAGCGACTGATGTACTTGGTAGGGGAAGAATTGGAGACACAAATAACAAAGACAAAGGCCAAATCTATAATGCAAAGAGGAGGATGCAAACACAATAAAGCCCAGGCTGCAGTGGGATGGTGTGAGGGGGATCCCAGAAGCAGGGGAGAGTGGGAAGGACTCTGACAGGGTGAGGGGCTGCAGGGCTTGGTGCAGGCATCTCTTTCAGAGGGTTCAGGTGTTGCTGCTGCAGGATTTCTTGCTCAGCAACTGCCACAGGCCTCCTTAAAATCACAGAGATGCTCAAGCTAGCCCAGGATGTGCAGAAAGAGCCGTTTGGAAGATAAGCAGGAATTGAATCTTCTCTCCACCTCCGCTATGGGATCACACCTGACTCCACCCAGGTGGGTGATCCACCAGGCTTTTGCCTTATCCTGACTGCAAGTCCTGTTTATATAGCCCTGAAATTCAGTGATCCCATACACAAGAGCAAACTGCCTCCACCTGCCAGCACCAGCTCCCTGCTGACTCCTGAATTGCAGGGACTGCAGAGGAATGTGCCTGGAGCAGCCTGGCCTCTGCCCACAGCAGCCAGCTCACAGCCCCTGGGCAGAGCTGCAGGCTCCAAACATTTCACATTCCAGCCTTCTGGAGCCCATTAACCACGGGGCTGGGGCAGGGGTTGGGTGAGCAGCAATGAGGGCTGGCCTGGATATATTTATCCTCTGTCAGTGCAGGAGGGGGCTGCTTTGACCTCTGAGGTCAAACAACAACCTGTTTTACAGTCCTTGCTTCTTCCACCACGTTTATCTCTTTATCTTTGAGAGCAGAGTGAGTCTGCTGGGGGACAGGATTTCCCAGGCCTGTGCAATGGTCCAGCACAGGCCCAGGTTCCCAGCTCAGCAGGAGCACCCTGTGGTACAAATGCTGCATGAGGCCCAGAATATCACAGGTCCAGCTCCCACAGCCCCCAGCACTGCCCAGCAGCTCCATGGCAAGAGTCCTGGGCCAGCCTGATGCCAAAGTGTCCGGGATTCATGGAGAATGGTTTGGTTAGGAGGAAACTTAAAGCTCATCTCATTCCACCCCATGGGGATGGACACCTTCCACTACATCAGGTCCCTCCAAATCCCATCCAGCCTGGTCTTGGACACTTCCAGGGATAGGGTTGATTTGGTTCCTGAGGGTTTGGCTGGAATAAAGTCCAACAAGAGGCCTACAGACATGAACTGAGGCTGCTCCCAGGTGCTGGACATGAGTGCTGGAATCCATCAGCATGCTGGACCAATGTCACCAGTCCCACCACCATAAATCACTCTGGCTCTACCACTCCCAGGTCTGAGGCCTTTGGAACCCAGAGCTTCTTCCAGGCTTTCTGCATCAGGGTCAATGAAACATGGCAGAGGTTTTATATGAGTTGTTTAATGAAGCAGAGAGATTCTCTGCTCCCCTGAGGTCCCCAGTCACAGCTGCAGATGTGTGCATGGTGAGCACAAGTGCTACAGGGTTCTGAGGCTGAAAGAATTGGGACTGCTCAGCCTGAACAAGAGGAAGCTCTGTGGAGGCCTCAGAGCCCCTTCCAGGACCTAAAGGAGCTCCAGGAGAGCTGGAGAGGGACTGGGGACAAGGGATGGAGGGTCAGGACACAGGGAATGGCTCCCACTGCCACAGGGCAGGGCTGGATGGGATACTGGGAATGAGGAATTGTTCCCTGTGAGGGTGGGCAGGCCCTGGCACAGGGTGCCCAGAGCAGCTGTGGCTGCCCCTGGATCCCTGGCAGTGCCCAAGGCCAGGATGGATGGGCTGGGAGCAGCCTGGGGCAGTGGGAGTTGTCCCTGCCATGGCAGGGGATGGAATCACCTGTAAGGCTGCTTCCAACCCAAACAATTCTGGGATTCTGTGATTCTTCTATGAATCTTCTATGATTCTTGGCAGGTGCCTCCAACCCAGCAGCCCCAGTGCTGCCTGGAACACGTGGGAAGTTTGGCAGCAGGGAGGGCTGAGGGAAGGGATGAGGAAGGAGATACTGTGCTGAATAAAAATGCTTGAACAAGGAGGGCTGATACTGGCAATTCCCTTCTGGCTCTGGCTCCTGAGCTCCACGAGCTGTGGATAAAAGCTCCTGCCAGGTGTCAGACAGACCCTGAGGTTTCGGGGTTGTGACAGCTCTGTGCTCTTGCTGCCAGGCTCTCCCCTGTCAGAGCCATCCTGTACAGCCACAAGCTGGCAGGGGGGATTCCATCCCTTCCTCCTTGGTCTTCTCTCTGAGGAAAAGGAGCTGGAAGTGCCATGGCAGCAGCGGGGCTGGCTCTGGCTCTGGCTCTGCCTGCCCAGCTCCCTGCAGAGTGTGCAGCCTCACAGAACACACACACCTCCCTCCCTCCCTCCCTCCCTGCTGCTCCAGGGCTCTGCCTCCTGCAAACATCCCTGAGGTGCTTACGTAAACCAGGGCTGCTTTGCTGAGGCAGAGGAATGTCACCATGATGTTTTATGAAAAATCCCTTCACCAGGATTTCTTCTCCTGGGAAGCTGGGAAGCTTCAGCTTCTCCCTGTTTTGCTGCTTTGGAGAATGCGATTTGGAGAATTGTTTACCCAGCATGTTTTAATTTAATGACCAATCACAGCCAGCTGTGTCAGACTCTCTGAGTCTGTCACAGGTTTTTATTATTCATTCTTGTCTACCCTTCTGATGTATCTTTTCTCTATTCTTTTTAGTATAGTTTTAGTATGGCATATATGATATGAAATATGATACGATATATAATGTAATATAATGTAATGTAATGTAACATAATATAATATGATATGACATGATATTATTATATTATATTATATTATATTATATTATATTATATTATATTATATTATATTATATTATATTATATTATATTATATTATATTATATTATATTATATTATATTATATTATATCCTCCTTCTAAGAAATATGGAGTCAAATTCTCATCCCTCACCTCGTCCTGGGCACCTCACAACACCACAGAGAAACATTTCCAAGGAATATGAGAAATGGCATTGCTGCTGCCCCAGGTAAGCCCCAACCCCAGCATTCAGGGCAGCCGGAAGAAGGAGGGATAGATTAGGATGGATGAGTTTTTCCTCTGTAGAAAAATTTCTTCAAGAGAAAAATGTACATTTCTTGTCATGGGACCCCTCCTGCACTCCAGCACCTTTCCCTTGAGGCAGTCCCAGGTGAGCTCCTCCTGTGTCCAGAGCCACATCAAGCCTGGGGCCAGGGCAGAGGGCACTCCCTGTGCTGGGCATTCTTCTCCAGGTCATTTGAGCAGATCATCTGCCTTCTGCTGAGGACTGAAGGCAAATACAGCACTGCAGTTTGAGAGGAATGGCAGATTTGTCTTTCCAAACGAGCTGTGGGTTTGCTGGTAGATAAAACCAGCACTGGGAGATAAACGAAACATTGGGAAGGATTCCACTGATGGATGAATGGAAAAAGGTATTTGCCTTCACAAATAAACTTTATCACTTTGCTGATAAATGAAATTAGACATTGAAAGATGAAAGAAGCAGTGAGGAAGAAAAACCCCTAAATTCCATAAGAATTAAAAATGAAAAGGGAGAGTTATACATTAGAGGGAAATCTCTGTTATCAGGCAGTTTGGGAAGTCTGAACCTCTCAAGAGAGAAGGGAAATGTGGCCAGGAAATTAGGATAAAAAGGGAGGCTGCATCCTATAAAAATTGGAGAGATCCCAGGGGAATGCCCCATGGCCTCTGCCTTTAGTCAAATAAAGGAAAAGGACTCCTCTGTCTCCCTTTTGGACATAAACATCTGATGTTTGTGGATTAATTTTTCTGACAAGATTTTAGGGATGCAGGTGGTTCAGACATGACTGCCCTCAAATCTTTCTTTTCTTGGCCACCACAGAGGTATCCTGGCATAGCCATGTAGGGCAGGACTTCCAAAATCTGCCACTGTCAGAAAGGGTGGCACTGGCACAGCTGCCTTGGGCAGTGATGGAGTCACCATCCCTGGAAGTGTTCCCAAGGTCTGTGAAGGTGGCACTTGGGACATGGGAATTGGGCAGGGCTGGGTGAAGGATTGGGCTTGACTGATTGTCTTGGGTTGGAAATGGGTGTGTGCATCTGTTCCTGTCTGATGGGGCAGTTATCTTCTATTCATGGGGCAGTTTTCTTTATTTCTCCTACAACCAACCCTCCCCCCAGGAGACCTCTTCTCTTCATGAGCCATTAATTATTAATTATCTCCTGTCCATGGCCACTGAGTGTCCCTGCAGGGCTGATCCAATCCCAGCATCCCATGGGGAGATGCTCCGCCCAGGGGAGGAGCCAAGCATTCCTACCTGGATCCAATCTGAGCCTGGCCCAGCACAGCAGCCTTTGCCCCCTGCATTGCCAGAGGAGCAGCTTTCTGCTGCCCTGCATGGCCAGAGGGAGCCCAGGCCCATCTGCAGCAGCCCTGGAGCTGCAGAGGAAAACTCCCCCCTTGTGCAGGATCCCTGCTGCAGCAGAACCTGCTGTATAACCTACAGTATACTGCATTGTTTATTTTATCCTTTTATTTTTTCTCCCTTTCCCTATTAAAGAACTGTTATTTCCTGCTCCCATATTTTTGCCTGAGAGCCACTTAATTTAAAATTTATAGCAATTGGGAGGGGTGGGGAGGGTTTGCATTCTCCATTTCATGGGTGACTCCTGCCTTCCTTAGCAGACTCCTGTCTTTCCAAACCGAGACACATGGCCATTCCCAGGGATGCAGAGCATGGGCTGAGCTGTCCCAAGGCCCCGGGGCTGCCTGGCCATGCAGTGATGGATGGGACACTGGGCCCTGTCTCAGTGCCATTAGGAGGGCAGAGTGTACAGGGAGGTGAAGGGTGCAATGAGGAAATTGGGGTCAACCTCATCAATTGCTGGGTATTGTGTATTAAAAATACATCAATTTCAATACATCAATTTCTGATGAGGGCTCTGCCCACAGGGATGTTTGCTGTGACTCACACACAGTCCCAAAAGCCACGGTGAGATGAGATGCAGTGCCTTTGTCTCGCACTCATTCAGCTGAGGAGGAGGGACTGTCCACTCTGCAGGAACAGAGATGGGACTGGGGAGTGCTCCTGTTTTTTAAGGAAAGCTGCTGAGCCACTTAAACCTTGGCCAGCTGGAAGGGCTCACACAGACAGGGTGATCTTCTGGAGCACAGGTGAGACCAGGAGCATCTCAGGGAGCTGGGGGGGCTCAGCCTGAAGGAAAGGAGGCTCAGGGGGCACCTTCTTGCTCTCTACAACTCCCTGGGACAGGAAGCTGCAGCCAGGTGAGGGTCAGGCTCTGCTCCCAGGGAACAAGGAACAAGAGAAGAGGAAATGGCCTCAAGTGCCAGAGGGGCTGTTAGATTGGATATTAGGGAAATTTCGTCATTGAAATGGTAATCAGGCATTGGAACAGACAATGGAATCACCATGGCTGGAAATGTTAAAAAAAAATCTGTACGTGGCCCTTGGAGAGATGGTTTAGCGATGGGCTTGGCAGTGCTGGGGTGGTGCTCTTGGAGGGCTTTCCCAATGTAAACAATTCTGTGAGAGAAAAAGGAGGGCACAACAAACCCCAGGGGCATCTCCCTGTGGGGCATCACAGCAAGCACTGAGCACCTGCAGCAAAAACTGTACAGCATGCAGGGCTGCCCAGTGTGGGACTGTGGGGGTGTCTGTGCAGGGCCAGGGGCTGGGGTTGATGATCCCTGTGGGTCCCTCCCAGCCCAGGACATCCCGTGATTGTCAGAGCTGCCTCACCCCAGCTGGGTTCATGGGACAGGAGCTCAGGGGCTGGGACACGGCTGTGGCTGCTGGGACAGCCCTGGGCCACCTCCCCGGTCCTGTCACCTCCCCAGGCAGGCAGGGAGTCCCTCTGCCCTGGGCAGCAGCTGCAGCCCATAAACCCCTCAACCCTTATTTTGTGTTGAGGACAAAAGCCATCAACAAAGTCCTAATTAAAAAACAACCACCAAGCAAAAAGCACAGCTAATTGCTTTTTGACTGCAGAACAAAAGCCGCTCATCTGCCTAATTACACTGTGAAAATGAGAAGAATTTAAACAGGAATTATAAGTAATCACAGAAGCAAAGAGAGGAGTGAATGCCTATGGAAACCTGGATGCAGGGCTGAGCACAAAGAAGGCAGCAGCTAGGAGAGGGGGATGACAAGGAAAGTATTTAAGGCTCATTATATTGAGCTAATTGGCTGCTCCTCAAGTACCTCCCTGCTCAGGCACTCCAAGCACCCTGTGCTTCCTGGGGAATTGAAGCTTCCCAGTATCCCAGAGGAGTCCTGTGGGTCAAACCATGGTTTCTGGCAGGTGGGGAAACACAGGAGTCACTCCACCAACCCTGGAGCGCTGTCCCCATTTGGACACCAACATTTCTCCACGTCCTGAGAGCAGAGCTGGAGCTCTGCAGGGCAGGGGCCGTGCAGGGTCTGCTGAGAGCAGAGCTCCCCCAGGCTGGGTGACCAAGGTCAGGTTCCAGAATGTCCTGAGCTGGAAAGGACCCACATCGAGTCCAGCTCCTGGCCCTGCACAGGACAGCCCAACAACTCCACCAAGTGCCTGAGAGCATTTTCCAGATGTTCCTTTGAGCTCTAGCAGGTTCCTGTCTAGCAAGGGGATGGAGAGCCCTGAGGAGAGCCCCAGCCCTGCACTCGGCTCCACCTGAGCCCAAGGCTGTGCAGGGACCCACTAGGGTAAGCTGGGTGGCTCTTTGGAAGAGGAGGGTGGAGAAAGGAAGAAGTCATTCTGTTGTGAGAATAGTCAGTGAGGCAGAAGCAGGAGGAGAAAATCAGGTCAATGGAAAATCTCAGGGTCCTCACTGGAAAGGCAAATCCTCTTCTCCTGAGGCTCATATGGAGACAGTGGTCAGGAAAGCTGGAAAAGGTTAAATTAACGCTTCCTGAGAGGTAATTAACCTGCAGAGCTCCCTGTGGGGAGGGAGGTCCTAGCATCCAGTACCAGGATGGCTCCCTGTCATCCCAAAGCCCCACCTGGACAGAGGGGTGCCAGGGGAGCAGGGACACCAAGGACAGCTCAGGCAGGAGGTTTTGGCTCCTGGTGGTTGAAGCACTGGGGTGTGACAGTGACAGCCCTGGCACAGGCAGGAGGGGCCTGTGCAGAGCCACCCTGGCTCTGTCCCCTCTGTGCAGCCCCAGAGCCCCGAGGGACAGGCAGAGCCCACACAGGGCTGGGCTGGGGGGCTCAGGGAACCCTCTGGGCTGAGCCTGCTCAGCTCCCAGCCAGAGCCAGACCCAGCATTCACCCCAACACTGGATCCTGCCAGTCCCACCTGCACTGCAGGCCAGGAGTGCTCTGCTCTGGAATGTGTGTGGGAATCAGTAGTTCATTCCTTACCCAGGGACTGGGGAGGGGGGAACAGCAGCAGGAGGAAATCAAAGCAAATGGGAGTGACACAGGCACGGGCTGATGTCTGAGGCAGCCCCCAGCAGCAGCTGCAGGTCAGAGCAGCCCAGGCCCTGCCACAGCACTGCCAGGCTTGGAGGCGCTGGGGGATGTGAGAGCCAAAAGCCTTTGGTCAGCACAGCTGTGGTGCAGCTGAGCAGCACAGTGGGATCTGGGCTTTCTCCCACACTGAAAACACCCCCTGAGGCCACCAACCCCCAGAGACACAGACATGGCCTGGCATTCTGCACCTGACAGAGGCATCATGGAATGCTTTGGGTTGGAAGGACATTACAGAGTGCCAGTCCCACCCCCTGCCATGGACAGGGACACCTTCCACTGCCCTGGGCTCCTCCAAGCCCTGTCCAGCCTGGCTTTGGGCAGTTCCAAGGATGGGGCAGCCACAGCTTCTCTGGACACCCTGTAATGAGGCCTCAGCACCCTCACAGGGAGGAATTCCTTCCTCACATCTCATCCAAATCTGTCCTTTTTTACTTTAAAATCCCTCCTTCCTATCACCATCTGCCTGTGTAAAAAGTCTCCCTAGTGCAGAACAGTTCATTCCATCCCCATGCTCATCCCATCCCATCCCATCCCATCCCATCCCATCCCATCCCATCCCATCCCATCCCATCCCATCCCATCCCATCCCATCCCATCCCATCCCATCCCATCCCATCCCATCCCATGTATTTCTCCATTCTGGAGCTCCAGCCCTACAGCTCAGACACACCTGCAGTGCTGCCAGGGTGCCCTTTGTTCCAGGCAGCTCTTTTCCCACCTTTTGCAGATGAATTCCCACAGGTTATTAAAAGAAAAGGAATTGCTTCAGTATGTCCCAGAATCAAAAATAGTGAGAGGGAATTTACCACCCTGCTATTAAACATTTCTCAGTGCTACCAGCAGCATCCCAAGAGCTGGGATGATGGCATTGTCCTACCCTGAAATCCCTGGCGTGCCAGCACAGGCAGCTGCAGCAGGGATGCCCTCCCAAGGGGCTGTGCCCAGCAGGTGCCCAGGGAGGTCCCTGTGCCTGCAGCACCCCCAGCCCCACATGGGGGGTCACTCCAGTGCCACCAGTGCAGGGCCCAGCATCCAGCCTGTCCCACCAGCAGGTGTGTCCACTTCTGGAGGAAAGTTCTGACCACCAAGTGCCCAGTCCAAGCAGCTACAGACTCCTTTGTGCACAGAATCACAGAATCATTGAGGCTGGAAAGGACCTTTAAGTCAGTGTCTTGTTTGAACAGACAGGTGTCTGCTAAGGAAGGCAGGAACCTCCCCTGAAACAGAAAATATAAAACCTCTCTCTCTGAATTGTCATACTTTTGAAATTATGGGGTTCTCAGGCAAAGCTATGGGAGCAGGAATACCAGTTCTTTATTAGGGAAGAAAATAATAATAAAAAAATTAAACAATGCAGTACTACAAAACAAACCACTGCCAGAGCCAGAGCAGGCCCTGCCCCCTGTGTGCCAGGGTGGTGGCACAGCCCCATCCATGGGGGCCCAGCCCTCCTGCAGTGCCAGCTCTGTGGGCATCCACAGAGGGTTTTGTGTCTGCATCTCAAAGTGTTTGGGGCAAAAACCAGAGCAGGTGCCCAGCACCCTGCCCAGGGATGGCAGTGGGTGCCAGTGGGATGTCCCCACCCTGGCACACACCCCCTGCCCACGGCTGCCCCACTCTGCTGGCACAGCCCGTGCTGAGAGCCAGCTCTGGGTGTCCCAGGGCAGGTGGATGATGGGGGCTGTTCCACCTGCCTGCATCAGCACCACCCTGCTGCTAAAGCCACTCTCTCCGGGGCTGCTGACAGCAGCTGAGCTCAGTGCTCCCCTCCAGGAGCGCTGCCAGCTCTGCAGGGACACACAAACCCCCAGGTGTCACCGGACACTGATTTGTTCCTTATGTTGAATCCTGAGCAGGGTGGCTCGGGGGATGATTCTATGGGGAGACAGGAGTTAATGCCGTACTGAATCCTGCTGGGGGAGCCTGGCAGGTGCCAGGGTGGGCAGGACACCCAGCCCCAGCGCTCCTGGTGTCACCTGGTGAGGTGTGACTGTCACCATCAGCGCTGGGCTCCGGGGTGGAGGGAGAGAGGTGACAGCCAGGGATGCTTCCAAGCCACCCTGCCCTCTGGCTCTTCCATTTCCTGCCTTTTTTTGCTGTATTTCAGGTGTCTCAGATCAGTCCATCACTGCTCAGGGCTAGGAGCAGCAGGTACTTCCTGCTGGAGCTGATTTGCATGGAATAATACAGAGCTCCATCTGCAGAGCTGCTCTCCTGGAGGATAATGACATCTTGGGCTGTGCAGGAGCCAGGACAAAGCCCAGGCCCGGCTTGTAATCCCCTGGAAGCCACTCAATGGCACTTGAGCAGGGTGTGAGGGGGCAGGGCAGTGTGCCAGCCCTTCCCTGCAGCCCAGGCTCATCCCGATGCATTCTTGAACAAAAGCTCTGAGTCCGGCTCTTTGCGCGGCTGAAAGCAAAATCACAGCCATTCCAAGCGGCTCCTTTGGAACCTAAAATTATCTTCACATCATATTTCTTCTCCAGTGGTGCCAGCATTACATTTTCTCAAATTCTGAGTCAGACATCAGGAGAGTGAAAATGTAATTGGCTCAAATATAGAATCAGGGAATAATTCAGTTTGGAAAGACCTCTAAGACAATCAAGTCCAACATTTACCCCAGCACTGCTGTGTTCACCACTAAACAATGTCCCCAGATCCCCATCCACACACCTTTTGACCACTTCCAGGGTTTGGTGAACGCTTCCAGGGGTGGTGAAACATTCTGTAATACCCAGGGATATGATACAATTTAGAAGAGGATCACAGTGTCAGGCTGGTTTTCTCCTTTCTGCTGTCTCTAAGCCATTTAGACCCTCTGGAGCTGAGGTTTGGGGTGTGGAGTGTAGGATTTTGCTGTTCCTTTGTGTTTTAACAGGCCAGTGCTCACCTGCTGGGCTGCCCACGGTGGTGCTGTTCTCAGTGGAGCTGGGCTGTCCCTGCTGTGACATCCAGCTGGGGCTGTGCAGGAACCCCTCATTCATTCCCTGTTTCCTGGCACATTCCCTGAAAGAGCCACGAGCCCTCAGCATTTTACTGGGAAATAAAGAGGAGCAAACCTGTTCAATAAAGAGGAGCAAATCTGCCTGTTCCTTGGTGCTGGTGAAAACAGGCTGGGACCCTCCTGTCCTGGGGTCCTCTCCCTGCCCAGGGTGCCACTGCTGCTGGGCATGGGGACATGGCAGAGCTGCTCCCGCCCCGAGGCAGGGCCACCCTGCCCTCCCTGCCCCAGAGTGCCAGGGCAATGCCCAGCCCCTCCTCTGCCCCCCAGCACCTCGTACAGAGCCCCCAAACCTCTGCCCCTCCTCCCCTGGCAGGTGCAGATTTAGAGCTCACAAAATCCAGATTTGCTTCTTTATTTGCATGAGGACATGGAAGAAATGACAGTAATTACATCACTTCCAGACTGCTTTGCTGACCATGAGCTGTGGCAGCTGCTGTGACTGTCAGCACTGCCACCGCTGCCACTGCTGCTGTCCCTGCTGTCCCTGCTGTCCCTGCTGTCACTGCTGCTGCTGCCAGGCAACCCCCAGGCTCTGTTGTCCCTCTGCCTCAAGCCATCCTCCCACATGTTCAGGGACAGACTGGAGGGAATGCTGGAGCTGCCAGGGGGTTTGGGTGGGACATCAGGGCAAGGTTCCTCCCCAAGGGTGCTGGCACTGCCCAGGCTCCCCAGGGAATGGGAGCTCATCCCCGAGCTCTGGGGATGCCCAGGGTGGGGCTGTTGGGGGTCTGGGCAGGGCTGGGGCTGCCCTGGGTGGTCCCTGTGGGTCCCTGCAGCTCAGGACATTCCATGGGCTGTGATCTCCTCTCAGCACTTCCCCCTGAGCTGCAGCCCCTTTCCCTGGTGTTTCCCACCCTGCAGTGGGAGCAAAGGCCCTGCTGTGCTGAGCAGAGAGAAGGGCTGGGTTGGGAAGAACTGAGAGGGAAATGAAGGAATAGCAGAGCTGCAGGGAGCACAGGAGACCCCCGAGCCCCTCAGGCTGAGGCAGCCCAGCCCACACAGGGCAGTGAATTCCTTCCTCCAAGACGTTTCTCTGCCACCTGCTCCACTGCAATCACACACTATGAATTGTCCATGTCAGTGACTTCTGCTTTGGAGAAAAGTTCTTTAAAAATCCTTCCTTTCAAGGACATTTTTATTCCAAGAGCATATTTTCTATTGTGTCTTATATAATGGTGTAACATTTTAAAGTATCAGAAGAAAATGTACCAACTTTTTTAGGATACACACTTCCAAAATGATTTTTTTTGGGATGAAAATATGAATGTGCCTTTTTCTCCCCTTTTACCCATATGCCTTTGGAAGAATTTCAAAATACCAGAATTTTCTGGAAAATGATGGACCTGCTTCCCTCCCTCCTGGGGCTCTGGGTGGGAAATACCTGACCTTTTCCTTGTGTGGTTTCCAGGGGTGCCTGTGACCGATCCCTGTGCACAGGTTGGATGTTCTGGTTGTGAAAAATGGGTATTTTATTATTGGCTTTTCACAAATATCAAAATGAATATTATATGTGTTATGTTAGAAAGTCATGCTGGATTAATTTTCTTAAGTAGTGTGTTAAATATAGTTTTAGGTTATAACATAATGTTAAAATAGAAACTATGTATGTGAGATATTTTTTTAAGAAAGGAATGAGGTACTCACACCAGACAGCAGCCACAGGACACCTAAATCTTTCAGAGAAAAAGAATTTATTGCTCTGTTATCAGAAGAAACAAACTTCTTCCTGCCTTGCTGAGCCATGAAGATGCCGTCAGGATTCAGAGGAAGAAGCTGGCACTGCCCAGACAGAATCCTGTGTTTGAATTGAATTTATGCATCATGTATGAGGTGTATGAATATGCAACAGGCTGTTGCTTTTAAGAGTTAATCCTCTGTTAATGGGGGTCCTTTTTGGGCTTATTTTGCCCAGAAAGAGGCACCCAGACTGTCCCCTCCTTTGGGCAGTTCCACAGAGCTCTTGGCAGGTTCTCTGCAGCTCCTGGGCCTCCTGGCAGGTGTCCCCTCTGTCCCCTCCGGTGTCCATCGTGTGTGTGAAAAATGGGAAGGGAAGGGAAGGGAAGGGAAGGGAAGGGAAGGGAAGGGAAGGGAAGGGAAGGGAAGGGAAGGGAAGGGAAGGGAAGGGAAGGGAAGGGAAGGGAAGGGAAGGGAAGGGAAGGGAAGGGAAGGGAAGGGAAGGGAAGGGAAGGGAAGGGAAGGGAAGGGAAGGGAAGGGAAGGGAAGGGAAGGGAAGGGAAGGGAAGGGAAGGGAAGGGAAGGGAAGGGAAGGGAAGGGAAGGGAAGGATCTGTGCAGCTCCCTGGAGAGAGGTCATCATCCATCGACCAGTCTGAAGAGCCATTGGAATCTCTGGGAGCACCTCACCCAAGGCACCAAGTCCTGAGTAACTCACAGAATGATTTTGGTTGGAAAAGCCCTCTAAGGTCAAGGAGTCCAACCATTAACCCAGCACTGCCAAGCCCACCACCAAACCATGTCCCCAAGGGCCACATCCACACAGCTTTTGAACACTTCTAGGGACTGTGACTGACCAGTGCCTGATCACCATTTCAATGAAGAAATTTTCCCTAATGTCCAATCTAACAGCCCCTCTGGCACTTGGGGCTGTTTCCTCTTCTCCTGTCCCTTGTTCCCTGGGAGCAGAGCCTGACCCTCACCTGGCTGCAGCTTCCTGTCACAGTGAGTTGTAGAGAGCAAGAAGGTGCCCCCTGAGCCTCCTTTCATCCAGGCTGAGCCCCCCCAGCTCCCTCAGACGCTCCTGGTTCTCCAGACCCTTCCCCAGCTCCGTTCCCTTCTCTGGACACACTCCAGCCCCTCAGTGTCCTTTCTTGTTCATTTGGGCAGGGCCCAAATGATGAGGAAGCTTATCCCACTGTGACTTGCTTTTAAAATGACAATTTAAAATGACAATTTATTGTCATTTGACAAAATGACAATTTAAAAATTATTTTATTGATTTCTTTCCTGCCTGAACTCCCTCCTCAGCCCTCAGCATTTACTGTGGCCCTCAGAGGGGCTGGTCCCTGCAGGGATGGGCTCTGGATGATGGATTGGGGCGTCTGCAGTCTCTGCTTTGCTTTGGCCAGGTACAATCCCAGCTGGGCTGTGCCAGGTTTTTCTGACACTGATGAAGAGGTTTAGTTTGGGGACCCAGCTGAGGCTCCTTCCCTGTAAAACAGGGACAATGAGTTCTTGCCTTTGTTTGCAGCCAAGGGGCTGCAAAGTCAGTGAGAGCAGGGAAATCCCTGGAAGCCTCTGGAGAAGCCCAGAGCCATCCGCAGGGAGCCAGCTGGGGTTTGTCTGGGGTTCGTCTGCACTGGAAACCTCACAGCTGCCCAGGCTGTAAGGACACCACAAAGGGAGGATGCTGAAGGAAGAGAAAGGAGAAAGGAAGGGAGGGAAGGACAGGATTAACCTCTGTCACACATTCACGAGCCCCTGGCAGCCTGCAGCACTGAGGATGGGCACAGACAGCCCAAGAGGGGCTCAGAGGCTCTTGGGGTGCTCATTTCCCCACAGGAGCCTGGGTAACCCCACAGATGGGACAAGGGGCACTGGCCTTGCCCTGGGGTTGGCAGGGCACCCCAGCCCGGGGTTATCCTGAGATCCTGCAGCTGGAGGGGCACAGCCATGGGCAGAGCTGGCATCTGCCCCTGGACCCCCCTCTGTCCCTGCTCCTGGTCCCTGGTGTCACCTCCCTCCTGCTTGCCTCTGCCCATCCCAGGGATGCTCCTGCTCTTCACAGCAGCAGCTGCAAGCTGGAGAAACAGGAGAGGAGCCTTTGGTGCCCCATCCTGGCCAATTCAGCCTGTCCAGAGCAGCGCTGGCAGCCTGTGCTGTGTGTGGGGATGTGGCTCCTGCAGGAGCCCCCAGGCTGGGCTGGGCCAGCCCCAGGGAACTCTGAGAGGAGCAGGGGAAGGGGCATCACCCAAGCTCCTCCTGCCCTGTACACCCAGAGCAATTCCCACTTTCTGCCTGGCTGCTCTCCCTGATCCCTGCGGGAATCCCAGCCCTGCCCAGAGCTCACTGTTCGGGTCCAATCCAGCTCTGGACCCCAGCCCACACAGTCTCACATGGAAAAAAGGCAAAAGATGAGAAGAGCTCTTCTCCACGTGGGGACAAATGTCCTTTTTATTGACTTGACAGGAGACACCGGATCAGGTGATACCCCAGATGGAAAAGAGAGCATTGCCTTCTCAAGGGGGGGATTTTGATCGGGGGGAAGGGGGGAGAGGAAAGGGGAAAACAGCCAGGGGGATACGAATGAGGAGGGGCCAGGGGAGGTGTAGGAATGACAGGGGTAGGACAATCAGGATGGATGGAGAGCAGAGATCTCTGCAGCCAGGGCTGGAACTTGGGGTTCATTGCAAAGGGCCTGGGGGCAGGGCCCTGCTGGGAGCTGCCAGACACAGCTCAGAGCAGGCTGAGAGAGGAGAGGGGAGAGAGGATGAGAGGGTAAAACAGCAAGAGGGAAAGAGAGCAAAGTTCCGTTCCAATACAATAAATCTTCTTCTGTGCTGAATATTCTCATCCTCACTAACCAATCTAGTACAATACACAAATCCTACAGCATTTACATATAGCCTATAAGAATCATTACATTGCCATCCTGTGCTACACTTTAAACCCTAAAAACTCCTCTTTGGGCCCCTTCTGCCAAGCTGTAGGGTCTGCTCTGACCCTTGGGCCTGTCTGCAAGCAGAGGGAATTGTAACATCAGAAGGGGATTACCTTCAGCTGGCCATGCCATTGTTTTCCAGTTGTTCAGTAACTGAGGGATCTCAAAGCTTGCTCTCATTTCAATCTCACTTACAGTTTCCATATTCTCAAAATCTTTTGCCAGGCAATCATATTGATAAGGCTTTCCTGTTTTATCTTCCCCAACAGGGAGGGACTGCCCAGGGTAGAGACCACCAGGGGGTACTGGGGACCAGGGGTGTGGGGGTGAGAAAAAACCATGTGATATAACATAAAATATTCAGTGCAATATAAGGACCACTCAGTGAAAATCTCCAATCCCCCAGTGCAAAACAACAACTAAATAAACTATTTAGTGCAATACAACACCTCCCCCTTTTCTGTTAAAAAAAATTAAAGGAAAAGCATCAGCCTATTTCTGACGCAGGTTATGAATTCCTCCACCACTCATGATTCATGGGCCTGTCAGTTTGCTTTAGAGCCACAGACTCTGTGTGGTTGGTACTTGTGAGGTAGTGGAGACTGAATGCCGTGGGCAAAGTCTGCTGTGCTGTGCCAGGCTCAGATTGGATCCAGGTAGGAATGCTTGGCTCCTCCCCTGGGCGGAGCATCTCCCCTTGGGATGCTGGGATTGGATCAGCCCTGCAGGGACACTCTGTGGCCATGGACAGGAGATAATTAATGGCTCATGAACAGCAGAGATCTCCTGGAGGGAGGATTGGCTGTGGGAGAGATAAAGAAAACTGCCCCACCTGGTTTTAACAGCTGGCCAAGTGAACAGAAGAGAACTGCCCCACCTTTAACAGATGCAATAGAATGCACAGCCCCAGCCACATCTGACAGCCCAGCACAGTGGGACAGTGGGAGGGGATCCTGCCATGGCAAGAGGGGTGGAAGGAGATGATCTGTGAGATCCCTTCTCACCCAAGCCATTCCAGATTCTGATCCTGAAGCTGCTGAACAGCTTGGCTTTCACCCAAAATATCCCCCCCAGCCTCGCTGTGGCAGAGACAGGTTGGAAAGGCTGCTGAGAGCCCTGGAGATAGGAACAGCATCCCTGGGAAAGGAGCCCTGTCCCAGCTGAGAGCTGAGCAGTGTTCACCCCCCAGCAGCTCATGGCCAGAGCTGGGGCTGTTCTGTGTCCTGAGCCATCCTGCCCCGTGTGCCCGGGGTGCCAGGGCAGGGCCCTGCTCTGCGTGCCTGGCAGCCCTGAGCAGCTCCGGCAGTGCCATCCTGCTGGCAGCACTCCCGGGTGACACGGGGACACAGCCCTGGGGCTCTGGCAGTGGCACAGGACAGCCACTCTGTGCAATGAACACTGACAGCAGCTTCTTCCTGCCCCTCCTCTCTTGGTGTTTCTGGGGGGGCTGCAGAGAGGGGCTGGTGTGTCTGAAACCATCCTGGCTGGAAGTGCCTTGGCTGATGCTAATCCCTCCTCACTGAGAGAAACACAGCAAACCCCACATCTGAACAACCAGGGTTTGCTTGTGGTGTTTGCTCCTCCCAGGGCTCCCAGGAATTCCTCTCCTCTGGCCTGTCAGGGAGGAGAGCCAGTCTGAGGGGGCTCTGCTGCACAGTGTGGCTAATGCTGAGTGCCAGAGGCTGTGTTCTGGGGCAGCTGGGCCAGAAAGGAGCTCACACCCCATCAAATCGTGGAATTGTTCAAATTGGAAAAGCCCTCTAATTTTCATGAAAAATCCTTTCCTTAGGATTTTTCCTGCTGAGAAGCTGAGAGGCCTCAGGAACAAAATGTAAACAATGGTTATCTGCTGCTGTGGAATGCAACAGGTGCATCTGTGATTGGTCTCATGGGGTTGTTTCTAATTAATGGCCAATCACAGTCAGCTGGCTCAGACTTTCTGAGCCACAAACCTTTATCTTTCTTTGCTATTCTATTCTTAGCTAGCCTTCTGATGAAACCTTTTCTTCTATTCTTTTAGTATAGTTTTAATGTAATATATATCATAAAATAATAAATCAAGCCTTCTGAACACATGGAGTCAGATCCTCGTCTCTTCCCCAGTCCAAGAACCCCTGTGAACACCATCACACTCTAAGGTGATCAGATCCAACCACTAACCCAGCACTGACAGGTCCAGCACTTAGCCCTGCCCCCAAGAGCCACATCCACACGTTATTCTGAGCACTGATTTGAGGCTGAGGCATCCCTTGGCCAGGTCACTCTGCTCCTGCCCAGCTTTCCCTCTGGATGAGCTCTCAGCAGGCATTTCCCAACTTCCCAGGGGCGGAGGGCTCAGGCAGAGCTCCCCAGGAGTGAGCCAGGCTGCAGTGCTGGCTCTGAGGCACAGGGCAAAACCTGCACAGCAGCGCCTGCATCCCTGCACAGCCAAACCTGCATCCCTGCACAGCAACACCTGCATCCCTGCACAGCAACGCCTGCACCCCTGCACAGCAGCGCCTGCACCCCTGCACAGCAGCACCTGCACCCCTGCACAGCAACGTCTACATCCCTGCACAGCAATGCCTGCACTCCTGCACAGCAGCACCTGCATCCCTGCACAGCAACACCTGCATCCCTGCACAGCAACGCCTGCACCCCTGCACAGCCCTGCTGGCCAGGATGGGCTGGAGGTGCCTGCTTTCTCCGGAGGCAGCATTCCCTGCTCATGCAGCTGCAAATTGCCTGCCTGGCACCCAGGCAGGGCACAGGAAAGCTCTGGGAGCAGCGTGGGCACAGGAAATGAGTCTGGCTTTGGAAATGGAGTCTGGCTTTAACCCTGCTGTCACCTGGCCCTTCCCATGGGAATGGGAGCTCCAGAGTGTCGGGGGGTGAGGGGGGCTGGCAGCCCTGGGCAGGGCAGGGGGAGCTGCCAGCTGTGCCCAGCTGTGCCCAGCTGTGAGAGGAGCCCTGGGGAGCTCCCCAGAGCCCCAGCACAGATCTGGTGCTGCTCTGGAGGGCCCAGGGACAGGATGCTGGCACTGCCCATCCCCAGCTGCCCCAGGGGAAGCTCCACAGGAGCTGCTGGGGGAAATCTGCATCCAGCCCTGGAGCCATGAGCAGCACAGGGATCAGGCACTGAGGACAAGCACAAACTTAGCTCCAGGTGACAACCCTGCTGCCTGGGGAAGCACAAGGAGTGAAAGCAGCACTTGGCTCATCCTCCCAAACTCTTTAATGCACAACTCCTCCTTAACCCAGCCCTCCCCACGAGCACTTCCTGGCACTGGGATTTTGTGCACTGCCTTCAACATGGCCAAATTTCCCCCATTTCACTGCAAAATGAACATTCCAGTCTTCCGCTGTAACACCCAGCTTCTGATCCAGGAGAGAATCCAACCAAAAAAAGGCAAACCAGGCGTCTTCCTTCCTTCCTTCCTTCCTTCCTTCCTTCCTTCCTTCCTTCCTTCCTTCCTTCCTTCCTTCCTTCCTTCCTTCCTTCCTTCCTTCCTTCCTTCCTTCCTTCCTTCCTCCCTCCCTCCCTCCCTCCCTCTCTCTTCATCACCTGCTGCAGGCAGAGGGGCAGCGTTTGCACTGCTCATCTGCTCTGCAGAGCTGAAATGGTCCCTGGGCATTGTCACCTGTGCCTGGGTCACTGCCCTCCATGTGGGACCCACCCTGCAGCACGGCCAGGCCTTGGGGGCCCCTTCCTTCCTTGGGTTAGGATGAAGGATGAAAGTTTCCCTGCCCCATTTTCAGTGCACTCCAAATTGCTCAGCCCTCATTGAGGGGGTTCCCTTCGTGGTTTTCCCTGAGCTGGAGAGCCCCAAGGATGCAAAACCCCAAAACTCCTGAATTCAGGCTGTTGGTTGCTGATTTAGACATTGCAGCAGCAGGTGCTCCTCTGGGACTTCAGAACTCCAGGGGTTTTGGTGCTGAGTGCCAGGGGCTGTGCTTTGGGGCAGAAAGGATCTCAAGCCCCATCAGATCATGGAATCATTCAGGTTGGAAAAGCCCTCTGAGTTGATCAAATCCAGCCACTGACCCAGCACTGACAGGTCCAGACCAAACCCTGCCCTCAAGGGACACATCCTGGGGAGGGTTCCCAGCCCTCCCATGCAGGGCAGCCTGGGATCCTCACCCAGACTGATGGACACTCAAAGGCTCTCATCCTTCCAACCTGACCTGCTGGACTGCTCTGCCCAGCCTTGGAATGCAGCTGAGCAGGGATCCTGGTGGCACCAGCCCAGCTCCTGCTGCCTTGCCCAGGACAGGGGATTTGTCCCCAGGACAGGGGATTTGTCCCCATGTCACCCCTCAGACCCAGCCCTGGGTCTGGTGTCAACACAGGTGAAATTCTAGGCAAGGAGGAGGAGGAGGAACCATGTCCCCATCCGATGGTGTCTGTGTTTTTCCACAGAAACAGAGAATTCAACTCCACCTTGAGGGCTTTTGCTTAGCAAAACTCTCCAGTGCTTGTGCTCTTGAACTTCTGGGATGATTGAAAATTGCACTCTTAGAAAAGAGAAGAGGAATTAAAAAGGCCCTCAGCCTTCTCTGTTCAAAATAACTTGTGGTTTGGAGAGCCTGGGCTCTGACTTGGGAACTCTTGAAGGCTGGAAACACCATGATTGCAGCCCAGGGCCTGAGGCTGTGCCTTGGAGAGCCAGCTGCGAAAGCAGCAGCTCAGACAATCACGGATTTAACAGCTCTTCCAAGGTTTGGGGTGTCAGGATGTTCTGGACTCTGGTTTTACTCCTGTCTCCAAGCACTGTGCCCAGGGCTTGAGGACAGTGAGATGTTCCCATCCTGGGCTGGAGCAGCTCCTCCATCTGCACAGAGGGACCTTGGCAGGGGCAGAGCTCTGCAGGGATTCAGGAACCTCCTCAATGTAACAGAGCTGCTTCTGCTGACCCTGAGCCCCTGAGGACAGCCCTGTTCACAGGAGCTGGAGAGCAATGCTTGCACCAGCCCCTCGCTGTGCCTCAGTTTCCCCCTGGTGGGCACAAGGGGATGATGGGCAGCAGATCCCAGTGTTGATTTAAACTCTGGTATGAGCAGAAATGAGATCAGAAGAGGACAAAGTGCCCTGTTTTTCTTTCCAATATTCCCTTAATGACTGCAGTTAACCCCCTCTGCCCTCATGTAAGATGGATCTGGCTTTTCCCATGTTCTTTTATGGGCCTTAATTACCTCTACATTTCCTCTCCTTCCAGCCTGGAGCTCTGGCACATCTGGCCAGGCCTGATTGTGGTTTTTTCCACTTCATCCAAGGTGTCTTTGCTGTGTCAGGGCAGCATCAGCCCAGCCAGAGTCACTGCCAAGCCTCAGGGCAGCTCCCCAGGGTTGATCTCTCCAGATGGGAGTGCAGGAGCCATCAGAGCCCCTTTCCCCCCTTGCTGGCTCTGAGCCCTCAGCTGAGAGCTCCACAGTCCATCCAGCCAGGGCTCTGAGCATCACTCACCTCAACACTTCCACTGTTTCAATCCAAACATGAGTTACTTGTATGATAGGTCTGAGCTGGGCTCCCTCCACACCACTTGAGCCTCACTGGGGTGTTCTGGGGGCATTTCCAGTCCTGAAAAATGGGTCTTGGAGCAGAAGAAGAAAGGGAAAACAATTCCTGAGCTGCTCAGCTCAGGAAGCAGGGAGCAGGTTGGTGTCTGGGCTGTAAAATGTGGTTTGGGGCTGTGTGTTCAATCCCCATCTGTCAGAGGTTATGAACAGTTATCCTCTGTCCATGGGGCAGTTTTCTTTATCTCTCCCACAGCCAACCCTTCCTCCAGGAGATCTCTGCTGTCCATGGCCACTGAGTGTCCCTGCAGGGCTGATCCAATCCCAGCATCCCATGGGGAGATGCTCCGCCCAGGGGAGGAGCCAAGCATTCCTCCCTGGATCCAATCTGAGCCTGGCACAGCACAGCAGCCTTTGCCCCCTGCACTGCCAGAGGAGCAGCTTTCTGCTGCCCTGCATGGCCAGAGGGAGCCCAGGCCCATCTGCAGCAGCCCTGGAGCTGCAGAGGAAAACTCCCCCCTTGTGCAGGATCCGTGCTGCAGCAGATCCACAGCTGGCACTGCAGGAGGGCTGAGCCCCCATGGGATGGGGCTGGGACACCCCCTGACACACAGGGGGCAGGGACTGTGATCACTCTGGCAGTGCTGCTTTTTGTATTATTACATTTGTATTTTTAATTTTCCTAATGAAGAACTGTTATTCCTGCTCCCATATCTTTGCCTGAGAGCCCCTTAATTTCAAACTTATAATAATTCATAGGGAAGGGGTTCGCATTTTCCATTTGAGAGGAAGTTCCTGCCTTCCTCAGCAGACACCTGTCTGTTCAAACCAAGACATTTGGTCAGGGCCATCTCCAGCTGTATTTTGAGCAGCTGCAGTGATGGAGATTCTGCAGCCCCTCTGAGCAGCCCACCATGTTCAGCCACCTCACGGTAAAATGGTTCTTTCAGATGTTTAGGAAGGATTTTCTGTATTTCAGTCTGTGTCTGTTGCCTTTTGTACTCCTGCTGGGCACCACTGGAAAGAACCTGCCTCTGTCCCCTTTGCACCCAGCTTCAGTTATTTATATCCATCAATAAGATCCCTCACAATCCAGGCTGAGCACTCCCAGCTCTCTCAGCTTTCCTCACAGCAGAGCTGCTCCAGTCCCTCCACGTCCTTCACAGCCACTGGTGGAGCTGCAGAAACCTTTCTTGCTGCCTTTCTTGCTGCCTTTCTTGTTCCCTGCCAGCCCCAGCTCCAGGTGCACTTTGGCTGTCCTGACCCCATCCCAGCACTCCTGGATTTGTATTCACACAGTGTCCTTGTTCAATTCCCTGCTGCCCTTGCTGCATTCCCTGCCCGTCAGGGAGCAGTGGGGGAGCTGATCCTTGACAATGAATTGTGGCTCCTGGACCCTTTTTCTCCTCAGGATTGCATCCTGTGGGACTCTTCCACGCAGACCCTTCAGGAGGCTGAGTCTGCTCTCCTGAGCCCAGGTTTGTGACCCTGCTTTTTGCTCCTTCCCCTTCTCTCAGGACTCCCAGCTGTGCTCTCTCCTGCCAAGGCTGCCCCTCATCCTTCACACTCCTCACCAGATCAGATCCATCACAGCGTTTCCCCTCTTTTTGTTCTCGTCCAGCCTGTGCTAGGAAATTGTTTCCAGAGTGTTCCAGGGATTTCCAGAGTGTCCCAGTGCTCCCAGGATTGCTGTGCCCTGCTGTGCTGCCCTCCAGCTGGTCCCACAGGGGTTAAAGCCCATGGCTGCAAACAGGAACCCTGTTAGCACAGAATCCTCCATCTGCCTGAAAAAGCTTCGTGCTCTGCTCCCCCTCAGGGCTCTGCAGGGCACACACAGGGCTCTGCCCCCACATCCCTTTGCCTCCCAGCCCAGATCCACCTCCCTGGTTCATGGTCCACCCCAGGGCAGAGCTCACACAGATTCCTCCCCTTGGCTTCTCACCCAGGGCATCCTCCCCATCCATGGAAAAAGCCCAGCAAATGTCACTGAGACATGGCTGGGTGCCAACAAAAGAACAAAGGGCCTGGACAGCCCTGGCACCTCCTGGCTCCCACCTGGACCCTGCCACCCCCTCAGTCTCTGTCTGGCCCTGGCACTGGCCTCCCAGGGCACAGGAACCCATTGACAGCTCTGTCTGGCACTGCCTCCCTCCCGTCTCCTCTGGACTCCCATCCATGGCTCATCTTTCACTCTTCCCTGTTTCCTGACAGCTTTGAGAGCTGCTCACACATGGCCGCACTCCAAACGTGGCTGCTCCTGGAATTCCTGTCATTTCCTGCCAGTTTGCCTCCTCTGAGGGTGCTGCAAGGCTCCATCCCAGCATTCCAGCTGGGAATGTCACCAGTGCCATGGCTCCAGGCACGGCCAGCACTGCTCTGGCACTACCCTGGGAACAGGAGCTCCCCAGTGCTGCTCCCTTGGGATACAGGCAGGGTTTGCACAGCTCAGAGGGGATTTTAAGGGGAGGCACAGTTGTGTCTCCTGCCCTCTTTTCCTGCTGGAGACCCCCGAGCACAGATGGAGAAGCGAGCTCAGCCTCAGCTCTACAATCAGTGGATGCTGCAGCAGGAATTCTCTTGGCTGGAACACAAACCCCTCACCCTGCCAGACCCTTTGGAGGGGCTGGGAACCAACGTCAGAGATGAGTGCTGGGCACAGCTGCTGCCAGCTGGGCACCATCCCTGGCACTGCCCTGGGCTCCTCCTGCTCTGCCCCCTCTGCTGAGGGCTCTGCTCCCCCAGCCCTCCTGGCACCCTGAGCTGCTGCTGTCCCTGTGCCATCTGTGCTCCCCCTGCCCGGGCTGGTGGAGGAGGGAGGGCTGGGCAGGCTCCTGGCACTGGGAAAAGGGGGAGCACCACAGGGATCCTGCAGGGGCTGTGGGCACAGCCTGGGGGAGCAGGGCGTGCTCAGGGCAGGGTCCCCAGGGATGGATGCACCTTAATGAGTGTTTGTGAGTGGGCTGGGCACCAGCAGATCTCTGAGACTGGGGGTGCTCCCATCCTGTCACAGACATCTTTTCTGAAAAATTCTTTCCTTAGCATTTTTCCTCCTGAGAAGCTGAGAAGCCTCAGGAACAAAATGCAAACATCGATTATCTGCTGCTGTGGAATGCAACAGGTGCATCTGTGATTGGCCCATCTTGAATATTTGTAATTAATGGCCAATCACAGTCAGCTGGCTCTGAGAGTCCCAGACAGAGCCTTTGTTATCATTCTTTGCTATTCTATTCTTAGCCAGCCTTCTGATGAAATCCTTTCTTCTATTCTTTTAGTATAGTTTTAATATAATATATACCATAAAATAATAAATCAGCCTTCTGAAACATGGAGTCAGATCCTCATCTCTTCCCTCATCCAAGAACCCCTGTGAACACAGTCACAGTTTTCTTCCTCAGCCCCATATAGGTTCCTGCTGTCTTGGTCCTGCTCAGCCTGGTGCTGAGGGTGGAAGGTGCACCAAAGGACAGCAAAGCAAATTTTGCTGCTCTTCCTTTCAGGCCAGGGTGTCTCAAAGGAGCACGGCAGAGCAACCACACCCTGCAGAACCTGCCTGACTCCTCTGATCAGGAGGGATTTGTCCCAGCTTCTGCTGGACTTCACCAGAGGATCCTGCATGGTTCTGCCATGACCTCAGTGATTGGGAAAGCTTTGAGCCCCTAAAAGTTGGCTCCACCAACTTTTGAGGTGCACCACTGAGCTTCCAAAAGAGATGGTGGAGGGAGCAGGGTATGGAGAGAAGGTGAAGGTGAGGAGGAGGAGGTTCCTCCACCTGGAGAGGATCCCGTGCTTGGCTGTGGGAAGGGACCTGAGGGAGGGAATGGGACCCATGGAGAGGAACAAAGGGCCCTGAGGGTGCTGGGATTTCTGGGTACCTGCAGCTCCAACCACAGTGGCCCAGGGAGGGCTGGTGGCTGCTGGGTCTCACAGGGTTTGCTGGCACCAGCAGTGGGAAGGAGCCAGGAGTGTCTCGGTTTGGAAAGCCAGGAGTCTGCTAAGGAAGGCAGGAGCCTCCCCTGAAATGGAGAATGTAAACCCTCCCCACCCCTCCCAATTGCTATACGTTTTAAATTAATGGGCTCTCAGGCAAAAATATGGGAGCAGGAAGTAACAGCTCTTTAATAGGGAAGAGAAAAAAAAAAGGATAAAATGAACAATACAGTTCACTAGAACAACACTGACAGAGTCAGAACCCAACCTGACACCCTGTGGGTCAGGCTGTTGGCAGCAGTCCCATTGGAATTGTGGCTCAGCCCTCCTGCAGTGTCAGGGCTGGTTCTGCTGGAGCAGGATCCTGTAGAGAAGGATGAATTCTTCCTCTGAAGATCCAGTGGAAGGAGAGGCAGCTGCTGTTCCTCTGGGGAATCCCGTGGAGAAGCCGTGCTGGTGTCTCAAAACCTCTGGATTATATCTGGGTAGCAATGCTTGGCTCCTCCCTCTGGGCTCACATCTCCCAATGGGATGCTGTAGTTCTTATCAGCCACATAGTGACATTCAATAGCTGTTATCAGCAAAGTCCCCTCCTGAAACTGCCCACTTGGCAAAGGTAATCTGCCATACAGATGGTAATGGAAAACATCTTGCATTGCAATCTGGAACTGGGGGACAGGGGGACCTCCCTGGCTGTGCCTCAGCTGGGACACCAGGAACCGTTTCTTGGAGATATTGCAGCGAGGAGGGAGGACCCAGACATCCAAGGAAACTGCCTTTGTTTGCCCTGCAGCTTTAGGAAGCCCCTCTTTGATATCAAGGCTGATATTTACCTTTCCTTCTCTGTCAGCTCAGGCCAAACCTGAGACAGGGAGAGCAGAAAAGCAGGCAGGGAAGGGATGGATGGGGAGCTGAGGTGGGAACAGGAGAGGCAGTGAGGAGGGATGTGCTGGAGGATGGTGAGGAAGGAAAGCACAAGAGGATCTGAGCACTGAGGCCTCCAGCCAAGCCAGCACTGCTTCTCTCAGCCTGTCTTTCATGTCTCGTAGTGTTTGGGTTTCTCTAAACTTAGAAAATCCCACATAAAGTTTTTTTTATCTTATCACCAAGACTGCTAAGTGCAACCCAAACTAAGAGACACCACATAGAACAAATGCTTAAACATTAAACCCACAGAAATCACTAGCAAATGTTGCATTTGTTATTGCTGTGTTAACCCCAGGAGCTCCAGGCAGGATTGGAGGGAGCAGTGAGGGAGGAAGCAGCAGGAACCAAGGGGAACCTGGCAAAGCTGGGAGAGGGACAGGAAGGGGAGCATTGTGTGGGGGCAGGAGTCTGGAGAAAAGCAGGTTCAGGTTCCTGGAAGCAGAGTCCCACATGCCCAGAGATGTGTGGAGGTGCCAGCACTCAGACAAGCTCAATTCTGGCTCTGCATCCCATTTACAGATTCCAGTTGGAGCTGGGAACAGCTTTCTGCTTTTTCCAGGGTTAAAAGTTCAAAGTTTTGTCATTTGCTGGGTGCAAAGTGGAACCCCCAATATTTTCTGCTACACTCCACCCAAGCTCTTCATTTCCTCATGAGATGAGGATCAGCACTGCCAGGCTCAGGGTGGGATTGTTGGGATGCCCTGGGCAGGATTCAATGATCCCTGGGGGTCTGTTCCAGCTCAGGACACTCTTTGATTCTATGATTTTGGCCTGAGGTTTTGAACTTTGCAGCAGACAGCTTTTGGCCAGATTCTGCTTCCCCCACTCTCATAACCCTGATCTTTACTCGTTTCCACAGGAGCTGGCCCAGCTCCTTGGCAAGGCTCTGCTGGGGCACATCCCCTGTTCCAGGCCCTGCTGAGCCAGATGTGGTGTGCAGCAGATGTTGTGCCACCCTCCTGAGCAGGCTGCCACATCCTCACAGGAGCTCTCTGGAGTGGCTGCAGAGTCAGTGTGGGGTCCCAGCCTGGGGCAGTGCAGGGTCAGGGATGGCAGCACAGGGAGGAGCTGGGCAGGGCTGAGAAGCTCCTGGCACCCTGCCCCTGCTCACAGTGTCATCTTTCCCCAGATGTCTCTGAGCCTGTCCCTGCCCCGGGTGGCTCTGGGGAGGAGCCTGCAGGGGCAGTGACCCATCTGCCATCCCAGCTGCTGAGCCTCTCACCTGGAAGCTGGCTGGAGACTGAGTGTCCCCAAACCTCCAAGAGCTGCCTGTGCAGCCCAGGCTGGAGCTGGGAGCAGCTCTCTGCCATCCCTGCCCTGCCTTTGTGAGCCCTGAAGGAGCAGCACCTTCCCCTGCCCCACTCTGGGCAGACCTTCCCTGTGTCCCTCTGCTGTGGCTCCATCAGCACCCATGGCACAAAGCTGGGCATCTCCAGGGCTTCTGCAGCCTGGCTGAGCAGTGAGGAGAGGGTTTGCTCCGGCTCCACAGCCCCAGTCATCCACTGGGGGCACAAAACACATCCCAGTGTGTGTGGGCACGCTGTGCCAGAGGCTCTGCCCAGGGGACACCAGCCCTCAGTGCTGCACCCCTGGGCTGGTGCCACGAGCACCTTGCTCGCAGCCCCCTTCCCAGCTGCTGGGCCTCTGGGGTGCATCAGGGAACAGGGAATGTCCTGGTGTCCTGAGAGGAGCTTCAGCAGCCCTGAGAAACCTCGGTGCTGGGTGAGTGCAGCCCAGCAGGGAGCACGGCCCCAGCATGAGGACGTGGCAGAGCTGGGTGGCACCAGGACTGGGACAGCAGGGAGAGACAGGGACAGGAAGGGTTGGGGCAGCTATGGGGTCGCTCTGTGGGTGCCAGGGACAAAGGGGCTGTGGGAACCTGTGCTGGCAGCAGGGAGCAAGCAGAGTGCAGCCCTTCCCTCCCTTCCAGGGATTCCTCCCAAGCATCCGAGCAGCCAAACCCATCTGCAGTGAGGGGGTGGAGAGCCATCAGCACCGGCAGGAAGCACTGTCAGAAAAAGCCTCGTCAGTGTTGTTCCATCGGTGCAATCATGTCAGGAACACAAAAAGGCAGCGCCACCTGCAAAAGAGCAAAAGAAAGAGCAGGAGCTGCCTGTGCCAGCCCCAGCGAGGCTCCAGCCCTGCCAGGGACGGCTCGGGGCTCCTGCCGTGCCCCCGGGGCTGGGCACACCCAGCCTGAGCCCTGAGCCCTGGCAGGTGACGGGCGCGGTGCCCTGGGGCACACACAGCTCTGCACGGTGCCCCCGGGCACACCCAGCTCTGCACAGTGCCCCCGGGCACACACAGCCCCGCACGGTGCCCCCGGGCACACACAGCCCTGCACAGTGCCCCCGGGCACACACAGCCCCGCATGGTGCCCTGGGCACACCCAACCCTGCACGGTGCCCTGGGGCACACCCAGCCCCGCACGGTGCCCCCGGGCACACACAGCCCCACACGGTGCCCTGGGCACACCCAACCCTACACGGTGCCCCCGGGCACACCCAGCCCCGCACGGTGCCCTGGGGCACACTCAGCTCTGCACAGCCAGGGGGAACAGGGGCTCATTCCCCACCAGCGATGCCTCCTGGCTCCAGGCACTGCCCCTGTGTCCCCTGAGCCCTCAGTGAGGCCCCAGCCCCGGGGGGAGCAGGGCTGAGGCGTTCTGGAGGTGCCAGCTGTGTCTGGAGAGCATCAACCACTGCTGGCTGCTGCCCACCCCTGCCTGCTGCTCCCTGCCAGCTCCTGTGCTGCCTCTGGGGAGCAGGGACGTCACTGAGCAGTGCCAGCCCTGTGCCAGGCCTCACCTGATGCCCAGGGAAGACAGACCTACCTGCTCCTGGCCCTGCCTTTCCCCAGTGCTGACAGTGAGCCGAGCAGGCCGCACGTTGACATGGGGGGCTCCTCATCAGTGCTCCCTGCTCATCCTGCCCTGTCCCCAGTCCGGCTGCTCAGACACCCCCGGGGTCCCTGCCAGGCGGGCAGGGTGTGCCAGCAGCCGGTGCCAGCAGCCAGGGGCTCCTGGGGCACCCGGGGGGCAGCCCAGGACAGTTCCCTTCCCCTGTGCCAGGCAGATCTCAAACCTCCTGTACAACATCACCTCAAACCCGGCCTGGCAGCCCGGGAGCAATGTGAGCTCATGCTCAAATCCCGAGGGATCGCAGTCCCTGAGGAGCAGCAGCTCCTGCCGAGCTGCTCACAGCCCCAGGGAGGCTCTGCCCGGGGCTCCCCTGACCCTGCTGTCCCCCGCCAGGGCTGGCAGCTCCTCCCTCTGCCCTGCCCCATTCCTGACGGGCACAGCTCAGCCTGGCACCCTGGCACTCCCCTGGCACACCCACGGGCAGGAGGTGCCTTCAGGAGGGAGCTGGGGATTCCTGGCACCGCTGGAGCACCCCTTTGAGCTGACCCATATCAAACGTTTGGGATGTGCTTGTCAAGCCCCAGCAGCTCTCCCAGGCTGGCAGAACGTGCTGAGTGTGCACCCAAACCCCTACTGCTCTCCTTTTCCAGAGGGGACTCCTCTGTTGGTCCGTGGGGAGCTCTGGTGTCTCCCTTGTTCCCGGGTGGATGCACTGAGTGCAGGAGGGTCTCTGTGGGAAGGAGAAGGTGCCTCTGCTCAGCTCGAGCCTTTGCTGCTCCTGCACAGCCCCAGCTGCCCCCCTGCCTGCCCCCTGCCCTGGGGGGTTCTGTGCTCCAGAAGGTTCTGGGCACCTGTGTGTGGCATTCCCTGAGCTCCAGGCACGTCCCTGCTGGGGCAAATGAAAGGCAGAGCTGGGGGTGCTCACCTGGGGAACAGGAGGCTCCAGGGAGAGCTCAGAGCCCATTCTGGGCCTGAAGGGCTCCAGGAGAGCTGGAGAGGGACCGGGGACAGGGGATGGAGGGACAGGACACAGGGAGTGGCTCCCAGTGCCAGAAGGCAGGGATGGATGGGAGATTGGGAATGAGGAATTGTTCCCTGTGAGGGTGGGAGGCCCTGGCACAGGTGCCCCGAGCAGCTGTGGCTGCCCCTGCATCCCTGGCAGTGCCCAAGGCCAGGCTGGGGTTTGGAGCAGTCTGGGACAGTGGAAGTGTCCCTGCCTGTGGTCCCTTCCAGCCCAAGCCCGTCTGGGATTCTGTAAATCCATCCAGGAGTGGAAGAGATGCGAGAGGGAGGCTCAGGCTCGGCTCCCTCCCAGCAGAACAGGATTTCTTGATGAAGAATGAAAGTGCACCCAAGGACCCAGTGCCCCTGCCCAGTGAGGAGAAGTTTGTGTCCATTTGAAAGGACTGATGGCAAAAAAACCAAGACGGAGAAATAAGAAAGTTTAACAAAAGCCTTCAGGAAGAATGAGAGGGGGCAGTGGAGCCCGAACAGGGCTGAAGGAGGGAGTGTGGTGAAGACTCCTGACGTCTGAGCAGGGCACAGACCAGCACCAGCAGCAATGGGGACAGCAGGGAGGGGCTGGGAACGTGCCCTGGGAGCAGGACTTCACAGGCCAGGTGTGCCATGGAAAAAGGGAGAGCCTGGAAAATGGGAGTAGTGCAGAATTTCTGTACATCAAAGATGGATGTGTGAAGATGAAAGTAGAGCAAAGCACAAATGCAGAGAGGAAAATCAGGCAGACCAAGGAAAAAATGAGTTCTGCCTTGAGGGATAAGCCTATGAAAATATAAATCTGTCTGTCCAGGAAAGTCTTGGTGAAGGCAGTGGGACAGAGAAGGGAATGCCAGGTGACACAAGAGATGGCTGAACCTTTGTGCTTTAAATATGTACAGAAGTGCTCACTCTGCCCAGATTACAGCTGGCAACAAGAGGCTCAGAGCAAGCGCAGAATAATGGGGAGGAATAGAGCATGGGAATATTCAAATTGTCAAAATCTCATCGAGTTCACCTTGGCATACATGAGAAACCAGTCACAGGCTTCGCTGACCTCAGAAAACACAGGCACAGGTGAGGTCCCCGTGGAGGGGAGCAGGGGGAAGCACGGCCTGTGGCATTAAAAGGAAGCAGGGAAATCCACTGGGCAGCCTGGCTTTGGTCCTGAAAGGATTCAGAAGGAATTGTTACCTGGGATATGCTAAACCTCTCAAGGGTAATGCATGGTGAGGAACAGGCAGCAGGGATTTGCAATCACACAAAATACTGAACCAATGCAGGGCCCAGCACTGAGGGGGACTCAGCCCAGCTGGGAACAGGAGCAGGGGATGTTCCATGGTGTGCCTTGGCTTCCATGGGGCTTTGGGGTGCCCTGGGAATGCTCCTCAGGAAACGCAGCTGAGGGGCTCAATCCCAGCTGGGCACAGCACTGAGGGCTCTGCCCAGCCTGGGCAGCCCAGCTGGGCTCACTGGGGCCCTGTCCTGGGCAGGTCCTGGGCAGCCTCTTCATCAACCACAGGTGCGTGGAGCAGTGATCATGCTCATAAAATGCTGAATTAAAAACAGACCACAAAGGGCTGCAACTGCTTCAAAGGACATGAGCAGAATGTAAAATAAAACCCAACTGCTGAGAAATGACTGGGAATTGGTAACAGCAGCTCAGTAAAGACAAATGCAAAGCAGGCGACCTGCAATGCACCACCCTGGAGCAGAGATCCTGGCTGGGGATGGAGGCACTGCTGGGCACCTCCTGCTGCCAGGCAGGGCCAGCACAGCCTGGGCATGGCCACAGGGGTGACCCCAGGGATGGAACAATAGGATGGTTTGGGTTGGGAGGAATCACAAAGCCCATCTTGTTCCACCCCTGCCATGGCAGGGACACCTCCCACCATCCCAGGCTGCTCCAGCTCTGCCCAGCCTGGTTTGGGCACTGCCAGGGACACAAGGGCAGCCACAGCTGCTCTGGGCACCCCCAGTGCTGCTCTGCTTGGCCCAGGGGGAATTTCAGCCGTGTTGCTTTCTTTAGTTTATACAGAGATACAAAACAAACTTACAAAAGGAAACAAAAAAAGCTTACAAAACTATGAAAGCTTTCTATCAAATTCTAAAAATTCTTTACAAATCTGTTTCCTACACAGCCAGAGATTTCTGCTGATCATCTCAAGCAAACAGGTGAAAGTCCAGAGGAGATGCTGACAAGCTTAGTTAGAAGTTTGAAAGACTTGAGCTTCAAGAAGGGGAAGAACAAATAAAATCTGGGTCTAGCAGGGTGAAAACTGGGCAGGGATGTGAGAACAGCCTCCTAAAATGCAAAAAAAAAAAAAAAAACCAAAAAAAACCAAACCACTAGAAGGGGATTAGTGATCACTTATTCTCAGGTCTACCAAGGGTTTTTTCCAGTAATTGGTTTAATTTGCATCTGGAGAGATTCAGGGTGGATTTTGATATTGCAAGGAGATTTTTCTTGTGCCACGTGATGGTGCCTGGGATGGAGGTGCTCCAAAGGTCCCTGCAGTGCCAGGGGCTCTGGGGGTGCCCTGCAGGCTGGGGGGACCCCCCTGTACTGGGGGTGCTGGGGGGACACTGGGCAGGGCTGGGCAGGGCTGGATTGGGCAGAGCCGCCCCGGGGCAGGGGCAGGAGGGGAGGCAGCGGGGACTCCTGTCCTTCCTATCCCCCTCCCAGCTCCTGCTGCCCCTGCCCTGGCAGAGGGAGCTCTGTCCCTGTGCCAGAGGCTGGAAGCTTTCTGTGAGCTGGGAATTCATCTCCATGAGCTCCACTTGTCCCCTTTGTGCCGCATCCCTCTCCAGCCTCTCCCCTCCCGTCTCTCCACTCGTGTTTTGCATCTCCTGCGTCATCCCCTTTCTGCTGCACCCTCCCGCATCTTTCATCTCCCACATCCCTCCAGCTGTGCTCCTCCTCCTTTCCAGTCTCTCCCTCTTCATCCCCGCTCTGTCTCACAGCCGCTCTTTAATTCAGCAGCTCGGCATTTCCATTTCAATCGCGTTCCTGCCTCCATCCCGGGCAGGAGCGGGGCCAGGGGCTGCCACAGGGACCGTGCTGCTGTCCCCAGCCCGGTGCCACTCCCTGGCCATGGCAGGGTGTGCCCAGGCTGTCCCCAGGGTATCCCCAGTCCCATTCCCATTCCCTGGCCATGGCAGGGTATCCCCAGTGCCATTCCCTGGCCATGGCAGGCTATCCCCAGGCTGTCCCCAGGCTGTCCCCAGTCCAGCCCCATTCCCTGGCTGGAGAGGCAGTGACAGGGAGCATCCAGTGCTCCCCAGGGACATCTTCATGGACTCACCACCATTCCCAGAGCACCTGCAGGGTACCACGGACACAGCTCTGTGCCACCTGTGCCCACCCATCCTCGTGGATCCCCCCCGGCAAACTGGGGACGCCATGGCAAAGGCACAGGTGAGGAGGGAGCTCTGGTGAGGTGTCACAGACATCTTTTATGAAAAATCTTTTCTTTAGGGTTTTTCCTCTTGAGAAGCTGAGAGGCCTCATGAACAAAATGTAAACAATGGTTATCTGCTGCTGTGGAGTGCAGCAAGTAGATCTTTGATTAGTCTATGTTAATTGTTTCTAATTAATGGCCAGTCTGAGCCCAGCTGGCTCGGACAGAGAGTCCGAGACACAAGCCTCTGTTATCATTCCTTCTTTTTCTATTCTTAGGTAGCCTTCTGATGAAATCCTTTCTTCTATTCTTTTAGTATAGTTTTAATGTAATATATATCATAAAATAATAAATCAAGCCTTTGAAACATGGAGTCAGATCCTCATCTCTTCCCTCAACCTGAGACCCCTGTGAACATGGTCACAGTGAGGGTGGGTCCCAAGAGCTGCTGGCTGTGGGAGCACCCAGAGGGTTTCCAGGGGTTCTGGGAGCAGAGCTGTGCCATCACCAGAGCTGTGCCCTCACCAGGGCTGTATCATCACCAAGGCTGTTCCCCCCTCAGGGCTGTGCCCTCACCAAGGCTGTGCCCTCCTCAGGGCTCCGCTCCTCTCAGGGCTCTGCACACCCAGGGCACCCCTGGGCTCTGAGGCTCTCCCAGTACAGGTTCCTGCCCAGCTCTGCACACCCTCAGAGCAGCCACAGGGTCTGGCAGAGTCTGCTCCTGCCCCAGGGCCATCTCCACATCCTCCTGCTCATCTGGGTGTTTTGGGGGGCTGCAGTTTTGGGGCTGCCTCTCTCCTGCAGTTTCACAAGGCCCTGTGGGCACGATGCCCTGGTCTGTGCCAAGCATCAGCATCTCTGCTGGCCTGCCCAGGCTGCTGTGTGCCCCCAGGGCACCTGGCATGTCCTGCTGTCCCAGCAGAGCCTCTCTGCCTTGCAGGCACCACCACAGCCACTGCTTTGCCACCAGAGGCACCAGCTGGGCACCAAGGCTGTGGTGGCACCATCCCTGCTGGCCATGACCTTTCAGGAAGCTTTACCCCGTTTCAACCTGAATATTTGAGTTTTGCACTGGACAATCCTTTGGCCAGACTCTGCCATCTTTGTCCATTTTCATAACACACAGGCTGTAGCAACCACATGGGCTGGGTTTGCTCTTCCTCTTCACCAGTGTGCCCAGGCTCAGCAGGACCCTGCCCAAGGAGAGGCCAGCCATGCCCTGGCCCTGGCCCCAGCACTCCCAGGGACAGGCTCTTGGCCTGAGAGCTTTTGTGTAGCCCAAATGGCCTCTCCCACACCCCTGAATTCCCTTCTTGCACAGCAGCAGTGTGAACATCCATCAGAGAGCCCTGAGCTGGCCTGGGACCTGCTGGGGCAGTTCCAGTGCTGCCCTGGCCCTCCTGGGGCTCCTCAGCTGCCTCACAGGAGAATGGAGCTGGGAAATCCCATCCTGTGATACCCATGGATATGGGAGGCCCTGCAGTGAATCATCTAAAATTACCCTTTGTGGGTCCCACTACAATGCATCTTTTACAGTTCTATTTCTCCAAATTATCCACTCTTATAGGCAAGGCCATCCTTTGAACCTTGTTTTCAGCTCCATTTCTCTCTCAGCAATGTCTGTCCTATTCCATGGCATTTCCCATGAGCAGAACCATTCCTGGTGCATCCCTGCCCTGGGCTGGGGGTCTGTGAGCAGGGGCTGCCCCCCTCCCCAGCCCCTCCTGCCTCTCTGGGGCTCAGCCCCGCCACATCTGCCTGTGTACTCCCAGTGCCACAGCCTGACAGGCTCAGTGGGATTTGCACCCTGCCAAGGGCCTCCAGCCCCCCAGGCTGCTCCAGTCCCCCTATGCAGGTCCCAGTTAATGGTTAACCTCAGGAGCTTTCCTCCTGGCAAACAGGGAGCCCTTCAACATTCCCCTTCACCTCCTGGTTAAAGAAAAGCCAAGAGGGCCAGTTGGTATCTGGGGAATTCTCTCTGTGCCAGGTGAAGCAATGCCCACTGTGCAGGTGCCCAGCCAGTGCCAGGGCAGCTCCAGCCACAGCTGTGGCACAGGGCAGAACAGGGGCCCGGTTCACTTAGAGGACAGAATCATGGAATAACAGGGTGATTTGGGCTGGAAAGGACCTTAAAGACCATCTCACTCCACCCCTGCCATGGGCAAGGACCCCTTTGGGCCCAGGCTGCCCATCCCTCACACAGCAGCCCAAACCCACAAATTAATTGTCAGTGAGATCCAATCAAACAGAATATCCACAACTCCTTTGGGAAATGTTTCCTTTAGGATCTATGGGAGTGCATTTCCAAAACTCTGGACTTTAAATGAAGCCTCTCAAGCTCCAGCAACCCAGATGGAGAAGCTGGGCAGGATGGAGTTCAGCTGAGCATGGGGTCCTGCAGGGACCTTGCTGGGGAAAGGGACCCCTTTGGGCTGGGAATCAGAACCAGCTGTGTCCTTCTCCAAGGGCAGAGGGAGTGGGAGCAGGGCTGGCACTCTGATGCACCCAGGGAGCCTCAAGCTCTTTTCCATGGATCAAACTCACTCTCAGTGTGCAGGCAGCTGGGCTGGGGAGCACAAGTCTGATTTGGTGTCTCCAGAGGCAGAGCTGCTGCCCTGGGGTTCAGGTTCTGCTGTGACAGAGCCAGGGGAAGGACACTCTGTGGCCTTGGGAGGCTTTCAGTGGTGGCCACTGGTGGCCCCTGTTGTGGGGCTGGAACCAGAGGCTCTTTAAGGACCCTTCCCACCCAGCCCATTCCATGACCCTGTGCCAAACCACGGGCACATGGTGACCCTGGCACCACGAGCAGAGGGGCTGTGCTGCCCCTGGGGACAGCAGCAGGGCCCAGGGCTGTGTCCCTTCAGGCTGGGCTGTACAACAGCCCCTGATCCCCATCCCCTCTGCCATGATGGGGAAAGCAAACAGGCAAAGGAGCTCTCGCTCAGGTTGTTAAATTTTCATGGCGATTTAGCAAGGCTGGTTGAGAGTCATTTTCCAGCTGATTTCAGTTCCTTTGAGCTGCTCCTGGGCTGCAGGGCCTGGGCTGCAAATGTGACAGCAGGGAGCTGCTGCTGTGCTGCTCAGAGCCTTGTCAAGGAGAAAGGCTGGCCTGGGAAAGGGTGCTAGCAGCGTTTGATAAGAGGTGATAATGCTAATTCTGGTCCTAAAACCTTTCTGTAATAGAAATGAGGGGCTTGTATTGATCCCAGCAATTACGGTCACAAAGGGCTCTCACAGCCAGGGAACATCAGGGAACATCCACTTCTGAGCTGAGAGACAGCAGAGGCTCCCTGGATCATGGCTGCTAATCCTGACAGAGAAATTCTGCCTTTGGAGGAGAAATCAGAAATTCATCAGCTGTCAGAAATTGGGCCCTGCTCTCCCCTGGAATCACAGAGTCATGGAATGGTTTGGGTGGGAAGGGACCTTGAAGCCCATCCAGTGCCACCCCTGCCATGGCAGAGACACCTCCCACTGTCCCAGGTTGCTCCCAGCCCTGTCCAGCCTGGCCTTGGGCACTGCCAGGGATCCAGGGGCAGCCCCAGCTGCTCTGGGCACCCTGTGCCAGGGCCTGCCCACCCTCACAGGGAACAATTCCCCCCAGTGTCCCATCCAGCCCTGCCCTTGCAGTGGGAGCCATTCCCCTTGTCCTGTCCCTCCATCCTTGTCCCCAGCCCCTCTCCAGCTCCCTCCAGGCACAGAGAGGGCTCTGAGGGATGCCAGGACAGCCTGGCCCACCTCTGCCTCAGGGCTGGGTGTCTCAGCAGCCTCTCTGACCCCTCTGCCTTCCGTGCCAGCAGGGGCAGGTGGCAGCCCCTGGCTCTGCTCCAGTGCCAGCTGGGGCTGTGTCCAAGGTCTGGCATTCCCTGGGGTATTTCTGAGGATGCCTGCAAAGAGCTTTTGCCAGAAACTGTCCCTTCTGGGGTGTCAGTGAGGTGGGCCCTGCATTCCAGGCAGGGCTGATCCCTGGGTCTGGTGCAGCTGGGGGCAGTGTCACCTGCTGGGTGTCCCCATGCTGTCCCAGGGTGAGCCCAGTGCTTGCAGACACATTTCCCAGCAGGGAGGAGCATTCCCAGCCTGCAGCATGGCACAGCCATTGCCCCAGCACAGCTGCTTTCCCCACAGGAGGCACTGCCCTTCCTGTTGTGCCCAGGCCGTGCCCAGGCCGTGCCAGGCCTGCGGGTGGGAGCGGTGCCAGCCATGTCAGGGGCAGCAGATGGGCTGCAGGGGGGCACAGCCCGGGCTGCTCTCTCTGGGTGACCCCTGTGCCCACAGCACAGCCTGGCAGGGGGCAGGGGCTGGCATTGTGCCTCATGGCAGGATGAGAAACCCAGGGCTCCCCAAGGCAGGCCAGGGGCTCTGTTGTTGCCACATTTCCCTTCACAGAGAAAAGCAAGGCATGATTCTTCCCAAGGATTTCTGAGATTCACATTCTCTGAACCTCAGAGAAAGGGAAAACACAATTCTTGTCACTTGCTGTGCCTGTGTTGTGCCACGGTAGAATGCAACATGGAGATTGTTTACCCAAAGTGAGGATGTTTTGTGTTCTTAGCCTGTCAGGGTGTCTGTGTTGGGACTGTTGGGTGACAGCCACAAGATTCAGAGCAGAGTGTGCAGGGTTGAGTGCTTGGCAGATTCAGTTTTAGATGTATAGAATAATATAGTTTAATAAAGTAATTAATCAGCCTTCTGATATCCATGGAGTCAGATACATCACTCTCTCTGCCACCTTTAATTTACAATCTCTGTGCCAGGGGAAGCCCCTGGGGGCTGTGCTGGTGCTCTTGCCTGCCCCAGGACTCATCTGGAGCTGCCCATGTGGGCACCTCAGGTGCCAGTGTGGGAAATGGATTTGTAGGGAATTCTCCAGGCCTGACAGAAGGCCCACACAGTGTGTGCAAACCCTGAGATAGGAAATGCTGACTTGGAAATGCTGACTTGGAAATGCCATGGAACAGGACAGACATTGCTGAGAGAGAAATGGAGCTGGAAACAAGGACCAAAGGATGGCCTTGCAAATAAGAGTGGATCATTTGGAGAAATAGAACTGTGGGAGATGCATTGTAGTGGGACCCACAAGGGGTAATTTTAGATTATTTGCTTTAAGGCATCTGCAGCATGGTGTGGCAAAAGCTGAGAGGCCAAGAAACATTTAATAGTGTATTGGAAATAGATGGAAATATTTCCTAATAGTGTGTTAGGAAATAGATGGCTTCTGATGGTGATCGTGTGAATTATAACATCTGCATTGTCTCACCCTCCTCATGAGACTGAAAATAGAATAAAAGCTTTTAAAATGCCTCTCAGTTGCCCCATCTCTGGGTCAGAAAAGGGCACAATCCAACAGCCAGTCTGCAGTGCTACCCACTCCTGGTGAGCATTGCCCACCAGCTCCCTGATGCCAGGCCTGGGACAGGCCCTGGCTCCCTCCAGGATGGCCAAGCCCATGTGCTGGGGCTGCTGAGGCTGAGCCAGGGCCCCTCCAGGCTGAGGCACCCCCAGGGGACATCCCAGGGGACAGGTGGGGATGGACACCCCTCAAACACTGCCTTTGCTGGGGGTATGCACAGAATGGAGAGTTCTCCTGCCCCAGCTGGCCACTGGCACTGGGGATCCCCAGCTGTGCCACTGAGGCAGGCAGGAGATGTCCCCAAAGCACCCAGACCCACATCCCTCCAGAGTGACCCTGAGTGTCACTGCCTGCAGTGTCCCTGAGCCCTGGCTCTGTGCCCACCCCTCTGGTACAAACACACAGAAACTCCCTTGACTTTGTCACTCCCTGACTGCCCTGCCCTGCACAGCTCTGCTGTCACTGGTGTTTCTCTTTGCTTGTTTGAGACACCTCTTTAAGCATTGCTATTTTTCACCACAGCAACTTTAATGCTGTAAAAGATCTGCTCTGTCCAAAGGATAAAAGCCAGATCTGGTGGTGGTTACTGTTTACTGTTCCAGTAACTCTCATCCATTCCAAGGCCTTAATTCAAAGCCTTCCTCCATGTCTATGCCTTCATCCACTGTCTCTGTGAGATCTTGAGAACTCTTTGTGAATCCATTTCCTGCATCTCTCTCTTGTACAATAAAAACTTTTTTGATAATTTTGTCCATCATTTGCTGCACACACTGCAGTATGCAAGGTGTCACTGCCAGTATCACCACCAAAGCACCCAACATATACAAACCCATTTTACAAAGTTCCCTTGGCTGGCCTCACCCACGCCAGGGCCCTGGGGCAGGCTGGGCTCAGCAGAGGCTCAGTGCCCTGCCCAGGGACCCTTGGCTGCTGCCAGCACTGGGGGCTCCATGTCTCCCCCAGGTCCTGTGTCCTGTGTTTGCTGTCCTGGGCTCAGCTGCCATCCCCTGGGGCTGGGGGAGCTCTGGTGAGCCCTGCAAGGGCTCAAACGAGAGCACAGTGACCACAGGAGCCTGGCCAGGGAGCAGAGCCTGCACTGCTGCACTGCCCCTTCCCTCCTCCTCACTTCTGCACTCATCCATCAGCCAAAGCTGGCAGGGGGCTGGAGGTCTCAGCACCACAAATAAACACCCTGAAAAGAGGCCCCCACTGCCAAGCCTGGTGCTGTGCTGCTGGGAGAGGCTCCAGCTGGGTGTTGGACAGGCCTGGCAGGGGCTGGCTCTGCACAGATCTTTATTTTCCAAATATTATTCATGACCCTGTGTGTGATGAGCAGTAACAAGGCTGGGATCTCACTGAGTGCTGCTGCCAGGGCGCCTGGGCCAGGGAAATTGGCTGTGGAGCATTGGAAGAGCTCTGAGAGAATGAGGGGCTGAGCCTGGCAGCCCCAGGGATGCTGCCTTGGTGCCCTCGGTGCCCTCAGTGCCCTCGGTGCCCCTGGCCACAGGCTCGGGGCTGGCTCATGCCAGAGGCTGCAGTGGATGTTGCTGGGAGCCCAGGGCAGCAGGGGTCTGGGACAAACAGGGATTGTTTCCCCAGGCCTGATTCTCTCCTCAGCTCAGCCCTGGGCTTGTGCTCCCTGGCTCAGTGGGGTGCAGCCCTGGCAGATGCTCCTCTGCCCCATGGCAGCTGTGGGGTCCTGTGTCCTCACTGGAACCTCGGTGAGGACCTGAGCCCCCCTCTCTGGGGCTGCTGGTGGGGCTAGGCCCCACAGGGAAACACAGCACAGGTCAAGGCTGCAGGAGAGGGAGCAGCACAGCCCTGGGGCCCCCAACCCCATCAGGGTTATGGCATTTGGGAAGAAGCCCTGTGTCCCAGGGCAGGATGAGTGTCCTGTCAGCCTGGGGGACACGAGTCCCTTGGAGAGGGCAGGGCCAGGCTGCTGCCAGGGCTGGGGGACAGCTGGGGAGGGGCTGGCAGGAGGGCAGGGCTGGGCAGTGCTGCCAGCCCCAGCATCCGCCCTGCCTGCCCTGGGGGAGCAGGGATGGAGGGAGCAGGAGCTGCTCCTGCTCCTGGCAGGGACAGGGACAGCACTGACCCAGCTGGGGTTGGCTCTGGCTGACCCAGGGCTCTCCTGCTGGGTGGGTCAGGGACAGGCTCTCTCTGTCCTGGGGGCTGCAGAGCTCCAGTTCCCATCAGACAGGGGCCAAGGCTGGTACAGGGCAGGAGGGAGCACCTGGAGAGTACCTGGCACTGAGAGGGGAGTGAGGTGGGCGCCCATCGAGGAGAGAGACTGCCTGCCCTGCCCATTCCATCCCATCCCTGCCCACTGATGCCAGCAGTGGCTCTTGGGAGCACACAGGACACCTTCTCCAAGCCCAGGGGTTTTGCCTTCAGGGAGGGCTGGCCCACCCTACAGCTGCACTTGGGATCTGTTTCTGCCCAATCTCTGGGTGAGTTTCTGATGTTCTCTGGGGTGCTTGGTGAGAGATGGGAACCATGTGAATCCTGCATGCTAACCCAGAAGCACCATGGCAACATCCAGACCTCAGTCCAGAGTGTTTAGCACCAAATGTGGCTTTAGCAGAGGTTTCTGTAAGCTACTAACCCCTCCCCATTTGCTGATCCCACACCAGAGTCTTCTTTCTTGTACCTGGCAAATCCTTGCAGCCTCACTCAGCCCTGCTGGTTTTCTTGTTGTATCCAGGGGGAAGCTTTTCCTGGGTTCCCTTCATTCAGCTGGCACCCCAGGAAGGATTGGAACCACACTGTAACCACAACATTCACTGATTGCTCTGGAGATGCTGGAGGGAGCCCCTCGTTGTGATCCACATCTCTGCTGCCTCAGCGGAGAGGGGAGGGGTCCCCACCTCCTCCCCAGGTGTGGAACCCAGCTAGGAAGCAAAACCTGCTGGGGACCCTTGGGGAAGAAAGTGTTGTTCTTCCTACAGGGATCCCAAATCCTCCCTGTATGAAACTGAATCTCAAGCATGTCTTAAAGCCACCGACATTTACAGCCATCTACATTTACAGTGATCAGGTATGAAGCTGAGAGAGTTCCTTGAGAGCTGCCAGCCCAGCCTGGGCAGGGGAACCCGCCTGGCAGCAGCTGGGTGAGCCCCAGCACCCTGCGTGTCCCCAGGAAAATGCACAGAGGTGTGGGAAGAGGCGGCTGTGAGCACTCTGCAACCTGACACCTGCAGCCAGAGCCGCTAATTAGGCTGCTAATTAGAGCTAAATGATGGCTGGGATGCTGCTCCTGGAGTGGAGGTCATTAACTCCCTCAGGCTGTGGCCAGGTGACCGCCATTGCTCAGCTGAGTGTCCCCACAGCCAGCTCAGCCCCCGGGGCTCTGGGGACATTTCTCCAGGCTGGGCTGGGCAGGATGCAGGAGTTGCACGTGGCTTGGTGACTTTCCACCTAAGCAGATCCTTAGATCATTCTTGACCTGTTATTTTAGGACATGCAATAACCCAACGTGCACACGCCACTGTTCTCAAGGTAAAAAGGGAAGTTTATTTTCTGACTTTAGCATTTATAGATTTCCAAAAGTGACAGTGCCTTGGAGGGTGAAAGTGCCACCTCTCCAATGACACTGGACAAACGAACAGTTTATCAAATTTCTCCTCTTTTATATAAGAATGCAAAACAACAAGTTATTTACAAAAAGTATGTTAAAAAGTTCATTACAAAAATGTAAACATCAGAAGGCTGAAAAAATCTTAAATAATCAAAGCAACATTGACCCTCTCTTGATTTATTTTCTGCCATTCCAGCTTTTAGCTTTCCAATTTTTCTGCCTTTCATTGAACCACTGAGATTGGAAAAGACTCCAAAAGAATCAAGTCCAACCAGAGACCAGCACCACTGTGGTCACCACTAAGCCATGACCCCAGGTGCCACATTCTCACATTCCCACACCTTTTGAACCCTTGCAGTGATGGCACCTCTGGTGCTGTGCCCAGCAGTGTCAGAAGCCAAGGTTTTCACATGGTCACCTGCTCCATGTGCTGGGACACCGGGGGCTGCTCATCTCAGATATCTCAAACCCACAACAGATGGCTTCTTTCTTTTTTTTTTTTTCTTTTTTTTTTTTTTTTAGGCATTCCCTTCATGCCTGTGACTCTTAATACAAAAATCCATACAGTCTCAGGATGTTTGCAGTGAGAAGGAAGAGCCTGGGCAGCAGAAAAGGTTATGCAGGACAAAGTCAGGTTCTTGGGCAGAAATGCCACTTTCTGCTGGTCAGGATGTCCTGGGGTTCCTGCTGGGATTGGCACTGCAGCCTCCTCCGGGGCTCCATCCATGCAGGGATTTCCCTGCCAGGGAATAACTGCAAAGACTCCCTGATTCAGAAGGCTGAGCAATTGCTTTATTAAGCTATACTATATTAATTACACTATACTAAAACTATATCACACTAAAGTGTCTTGGTTTGGAAAGACAGGAGTCTGTTAACGAAGGCAGGAGCCTCCCCTGAAATGGAGAATGTAAACCCTCCTCACCCCTCCCAATTGCTATAAATTTTAAATTAACAGGCTCTCAGGCAAAACTATCGGAGAAGGAAATAACAGTTCTTTAATAGGGAAGCAAAAAATAAAAGGATAAAATAAACAACGCAGTACACTAGAACAACACTGACAGAGTCAGAACCCAACCTGACACCCTGTGGGTCAGGTTGTTGGTGGCAGTCCCATTGGAATTGTGGCTCAGCCCTCCTGTAGGGTCAGGGCTGGTTCTGCTGGAGCAGGGATCCTGTAGAGAAGGATGGACTCTTCCTCTGAAGATCCAGTGGGAGAAGAGGCAGCTGCTGTTCCTCCGGGGAATCCAGTGGAGAAGCCGTGCTGGTGTCTCAAAACCTCTGGATTATATCTGGGTAGGAATGCTTGGCTCCTCCCTCTGGGCTCACATCTCCCAATGGGATGCTGTAGTTCTTATCAGCCATGCAGGGACATTCAATAGCTGTTATCAGCAATGTCCCCTCCCGATGGAGGAGTGAATGTGGTCACTCAGAGAGAGAGATAAGGCAAACTGCCCACTTGACAAAGGTAATCTGCCACACAGATGGGAATGGAAAACATCTTGCATTGCAATCTGGAACATAAAGAAAAACCCATGATCCTTTCAGACAGTCAGACACAGCTTTGACCCAATTGGCCAACCCATCCAAACAACCCTCACCAGAGTGCAATTAACAAATCACTCTCATTAAACAATGTCCATAACACATTCCACATGTGCCAAACAACAGGAGCACCAAGTAGAGATAAGAATTGTTTTCTCTTCTCTCTCTGAGCTTTCTCACTGCCTTCCCCAGGAAAAATCCTGGGAGAGAGAATGATGTCTCTCTCTGTTCACAGATTATGTGAGTTCCACAGGGCTCCCTGCAGCTGAGGGAGGCACGACAGGCAGGGTTAGGGAGTATCCATCCTCCTCACCATCACCAGCAGGGATGAGGAGCTGGGCAGGAGGATGAGGGTGACATGGGCAGGGTGGATTAAAGCAGCACACGACTCCACATCCACTCTTCCCTTCACACCGTGCTCTCCACCCATCCCTGCCCTCCCTCTGGGCTCAGCTGCTCCAGGGGGACAGGCTGCTGTCCCTCATCTTTGCTCTGGCCCTGTCACCTCCAAGCTGGCAGTTAATTAGCTGTTGGAGCCTTTCCTCGAAGCAGAGCATGGCAGGGGCTCCCTCAGGAGAACTACACCTTCCTGGCAGCCTCAGGATGGGCAGCACAGGATGGGCAGACACCACAGGGCATCCACTGCTCTGCCTGGCACAGTCTGGGGCAGAGCCTGGGCATCCCCACAGAGCATGGCAGTGCCACCCTGCAGGGATGGTGCAGGATTGCATCCAGCTGGGCCCTGCAGAGAGCCTGGCTATGGAGGGAGCAGATCCAGGGGCTCAGGAGCCACAGCTGGGGCTGGTGCAGGACCTGCCCTTCCCCTGCCCCTCACACCCCACAACACAGCAGGAATGCCTTGGCAGCACTGTCACTGTCTCCTGCTCTGCTGCAGCACCAATGCTCCCTTTGCACCTGGTTCCAGCTGTGCTGGGTGGCACCAGGGACCCCACACCCTGCCCTGGGTCTTGGGGCCAAATATTCCTCCCTCCCAGTGTCCCAGGGGTGCTGCAATGCTTCTACTGCAGGCTTCCCTCCTGCTAGGCAGCAGGTGGGATGTGTCCCAACTCTGACACCAGTCATTAATCTCTTTGATTAATTAAAAATGCATTTCCTGCCCTTTTATTCCTGTTTTTCCACCATGCGCATAACTACCTATAGTATCTCAACTGTCTGAAGGGCAGGCACTGGGAGCATTTGGGGAGAAGGTCCTTGGGAGCCTTTGGGAAGCAGAGGATGAAGGCAGTGGGATGTGTGCTCATCCCCTGAGACTCCAGGGCTGCAGACATGCAGGGATAATAAGGGCTGGATTGCCAGATCTGGTAACAGTCCCTGACGACATCTGTCCCAGGGACTTCTTTGAGCTTGGGATCCCACTCAAACAGCCTGGAGGAAGATGGCATCAAGAGCTGGAATTGTTTTCTTTGGCTGGAAGCGTTTGCCTGAGCTGCCCAGCATTCCCACCACCCAAAGGATGAAGGGCAGGAGGTGCCCAGGAGCTGCAGCAGCTGTGGCCCCTCTCCTGTGGGTGCCAGCCCTGCCTGTGGGCACCCCAAGCCTCCTGTGGGGGGTTTTGCTGGAGCAGAGGAGCACACAGGGAGTGTCTCACTGATCCCAGCTGGCAGCCAGCTCCCCAGGCTCACAAAGGGCCTTTTCATGCCCTGCATAAACAAGCAAGAGCCATGAAAGGTTGTTATCGCAGAGCATCAGCACCAGCAGCAGCTCAGGCAGGGATTCCCAAAATAACCCAAAATTCCCAAAAGGCACAGACACACACACACACCCTCCCTTTTCCCTGCTGCTGGGATTTGGGGAATGAGGGCTTTGGGTGCCCCCAGCCCCACTGCAGAGCCCTGCAGCCCCAGCTCTGTCCCCCTGTGCCAGGCAGCGCCTCCTTCAGCTCAACACAGCCTGCTCCAGCTCCTGCTGCATCCCTGTGTCAGCTGGTTTGAACAGCCAGGTGTCTGCTGAGGAAGGCAGGAGTCTCCCTTGAAATGGAAAATATAAACTCCCTCCCTCTGAATTGTCACAATTTCGAAATTAAGGGGCTCTCAGGCAAAGATATGGAAGCAGGAATAACCGTTCCTTACTAGAAAAATTAAAAATACAAAGGCAATATTACAAATAAAGAAAAAACACAGAGTGATCACAGGCCCTGGCCCCTGTGTGCCAGGGGGTGTCCCAGCCCCATCCCAGGGGGGCTCAGCCCTCCTGCAGTGCCAGCTGTGGCTCTGCTGCAGCAGGGATCCTGCACAAGGGGGGAGTTTTCCTCTGCAGCTCCAGGGCTGCTGCAGATGGGCTTGGGCTCCCTCTGGCCACGCAGGGCAGCAGAAAGCTGCTCCTCTGGCAATGCAGGGGGCAAAGGCTGCTGTGCTGGGCCAGGCTCAGATTGGATCCAGGTAGGAATGCTTGGCTCCTGCCCTGGGCGCAGCATCTCCCCATGGGATGCTGGGATTGGATCAGCCCTGCAGGGACACTCGGTGGCCATGGACAGCAGAGATCTCCTGGAGGGAGGGTTGGCTGTGGCAGAGATAAAACTGCCCCAGGAACAGAGGATAACTGTTCATAATCTCTGACAGATGGGGATTGAGCACACAGCCCCAACCAATTTTTCTGACCTGAGACACCTGGAGCATCCATGGAGCAGCCTCAGCAGGGCTGGTGGTGGCTGCACGTGGCCCATCCCAGCACTGGGGCTGTGAGGGCTGCATGAAGGTTTGCTCTGGGCCTCCAAGGTGCTCTTCCTTGCAGGAGGTTTTTTCCATGGCTGCACCCTGGAGCTGGGCCCCAAGCTGCACCCCTCTGATCTATCTCCTTCAGAGAAGAGCAGGTTTCCATGTGGAAATACATTCCAGAGTCACTGCTGGAGGATGGGCTGCTCCTCTTGGCTTTCCTTCCCATAAAGCCAGGCCAGAGTCACTGCAGAGGTAAATTGAGAGGGGAAAACTTGCTGGAATGAATGAGCTTGGAGAGTCTCAAGGAGATAGAGCCATAGACCCAGCCTGGCTTGGGTTGGAAGGACCTTGAAGACTATTAAGTCATTCAGTTCCATGGCAGGGACACCTTGCCCTGTCCCAGGCTGCTCCAGCCTGGCCTTGGGCACTGCCAGGGATCCAGGGGCAGCCACAGCTGCTCTGGGCACCCCGTGCCAGGGCCTGCCCACCCTCACAGAGAACATTTTCTTCCTAACAAGCAATCTAAATATCTGGTCTCTTAGTTTAAAACCATTTCCCCTTGTCATGTCACCATCTGCCTGTGTAAATAGCTGCTCTCCCTCATTTTCATAAGCCTAAATCACTGCAAGGGGCTCTGAGCTCTCCCTGAAGCCTTCTCTTCTCCAGGTGAGCACCCCCAGCTCTGCCAGCCTGTCCCAGAGCAGAGGGCTCCAGCCCTTGGAGCATCTTTGTGGCCTCTCCTGGACTCAGTGCAGCAGCTCCACATCCTTCTGGTGCTGGGTCCCCAGGGCTGGGGCAGCTCTGCAGGTGGGGTCTCACCTGGGTGGGCAGAGGGGCAGAATCCCCCCTGACCTCTGCCCACATCCCCTCAGGATGTCTCCCTGGGCTGCTAAAAATCTGGGAAAAGCCAGGTGCCCAAATCTGTCCTAACATGGAACTGTGAAACATCTGCCAGCCCTTTGCAATTTGTGCCAGTCCCCATTTATTTGTGGGGTTTTTGTGCTGATTCTGCTGGACAGAGGGAATCTGGTCGGGCCATCCTCACCTGGGATTACCTCAGTCTCAAAGAGGGAGATTTGCCCATGGAGCTCCCAGGGCTCACAGGTCCCTCTGCTCACACTGAGGTTGCAGGAAGCTCCAAGGTTTCCCTTGTGCACCCATGGAAAACCAGGCTGGACACTGGACAATGGACAAGCAGAAGGGCAGCTCCACCAGCTGAGAGTGCCTGAATTTGGGGTTTAAAAGAGCTGTGGTTTCTGGAAATCTGTTCAATTAATCTGTAAAAAAGCCCTGAACAAACGGCAGCTCCCTTAAATGTCTTTAAATTTCTTGAAATATCTTTTAATTTTCAGTAAAGTTCCTGAAAAGCTTGCAAAATTTACACTTCCTTAGTGTTTTCTGGGGAATAGAGAAGACTTGCTCTCCCCTCCCTGCCCACCTCATCTGCCATGTGTGATGTTTGCTCCTATCACTGCAACAGAAGTTGGGCAGGGATGCAGGAAAGCTCATTTATCAGTTATTGAACAGCCAGGAGAGCCCAGCACAGCTGTGGCCACGAGAGCTCCCAGGGGATTATTTTGCCAGGGCAGCTCCTTCCCTCTCCTCAGCAGGCAGAGGTGCATTTTCCACGCCTTCTTGGCTGTGGGAGAGACTCAGGCTTTGGCTTGGTGGTCAGGGGAAAACAGGCTGGGCTGTTTGCAGCAGTGTGAGATGAGGAGTGAAGGATTCACTGGGGAAATCTGTTCTGTAAGTTCTTCTTCCAGCTCCTTGGCTCCCAAGGGGATCCTGCATCCCAAGGGGACAGTGACATTAAGGATATGTGTGTTCAGAGAGCTGCCAGTGCAGTCACCCACTGACTTATCTGACCCAAATTCACTCCAAAGAGTGAATTAACATTTACATTTCCCAGACTTTCCTTTGGAGTGTGACAGAACCCCCTGAGCAGCCATCACTGTTTTCCCTTTGAAGGCCTGCAAGATGAATGCAGACAGTCACAGCAGCTTGCACACAACTGCAATTATTTCTTTTTTCCAACAGCACAGTGCAGCTTTTCTCCTGTATGAATTCCCTACAAATTCACACCAGTTGTGTCCCTTGCAGCAAATGCTGTCCCTTGCAGAGCAGGCACAGCACCTCTTCAGCACTTTCCCTTGAGGATGTGCAGCAGTGAAGGTTGGGAGGGAAAGCTGTGCCTGCACAGGGGATCTCAGCAGCCAGCTGGAATATTTATTTGTAAATGAATGCCCTCCCTCAAGTTGGCTCCCATGCAGGGGGTGTTTCTTTTTTTTTTCCAAGAGGTTCCTGCTATTTACCCAACTTTCCAGCTGGGCTTCTCCACTGCACAAAGGGCAGGACCTGCCTGAGTTTGTACAGTGAGTCAACAGCTCAGCAGGGGATTAGAGCCCACAATCCCGCTGGCATCGCTGCCTTGGCTCGAACCACTGGACCATGCAGCCTCATTTTGTTCCTGGTACTCTCTGCTGGTATGTGGTTTGTCAGGGAAAAAGCCTCAGCGTGGCTCATAAAGGAGGCACTTTCTAAAGCATTCACACAAAGCCTGCCTCATCCCAGCACCCAGCCCAGCCCTGGTGCTGGGGGTCAGGCTCCCTGTGGGACTGGGAACTGCAGGATTCCCTGGGGCTGGGGGGACAAAGCTGAGGAGCAGCACCCAGAGGCAGCTGGCACAGAGCCCTGGCACCCAGGTGACCATGTGCTGACACCCTGTGACTGCCTGGCTGCACAGGACGGGCACAGGCTCCAGGCTGGAGCTTCACTGCTGGGAAGGGTCCCCTGCCTCCCTCACATCACTGGATGCCTTTTCTGTCCCTCACACCAGGAGAGACACCGAGGGCAGCTGTGGCACCAGGTAAGGGAGCAAGGCAGGCCCTGCAGGACACTCAGGGTGCTGTTGGGAGTCCTGCTCGGTGCAGGTGAGCAGACGGCACCAGGAACTGAGCTGGGAGCCACCACGGCTCTGGGAACGGGGAACCCAGAGCCCAGGGCTGGGCTGGCACCTCCCTGCAGCCTCCGCTGCTCAGGGTCTGCCACACAGGGGGGCAGAGAGGGCTGAGTGGGCACCTTCCTATCTGAGAGGCAGTGCCATACTCAGGGCTTGCACTGGGAGCAGAGTGGCCACTGCATCCCTGCTGTGCATTCAGCAAATCCCTGTGCCCCCAGTGCATCCCTGCTGTGCATCCACTACATCCCTCATCCACTCTATCCCTGCTGTGCATCCAGTGCATCCCTGTGCCCCCAGTGCATCCCTGCTGTGCATCCAGTGCATCCCTCATCCACTCTATCCCTGCTGTGTCCCCAGTGCATCCCTGCTGTGCATCCAAGTGTGCCCATGCATCCCAAGTGTCCGTGCTGCGGGTGCACACAGATTTTGAAGAGCAACAGCCTCCCCTTTCCGTTTGCATCTCCTGGAGGGGGGGCTGCTTGTCCTGCCACCCCAAAATGCACAAGTGTGGCAGCTGCTGGTGTGGAGATGTCCCGGGGCCGGCTCACGGGTGTGCCCCACGAAGGGCCGGGTACTCCGGGAGCTGCAGGAGCCGCCGCGTGTCCCGCACGGGATGGCAGAGGAGGCTCAGCAGGGACGGGGCCGGGGGGAGGAGACTGAAGGTACCGGGCACCGCCCGCGGCCGGGGGCGCGTCCCGCGGGACGTGCGTGGGGACCCGGGGGGCCCTCGATGTCCCGGGGGCGGAGGGAGCCCCGCAGCCCCCGCAGCCTCGCGGGCCGGGAGCGCTCGGGGCGGGGGCGGTGCGGGCGGTGCGGGAGCCCCGGGCCCGGGCGGGGGCGGTGCGGGAGCCCCAGGCCCGCCCCTCCGCAGCGCCGCACCGCGCCCGGCCCGCCCCGCGCTGCGCCGCGCCCGCCGCACGGCGGGGCAGGAGCGGGCACGGACGGGCAGCGGCGGCGGCCGCGCCCCGCACACGGCGGCGGAACGGAGCCGAGCCGAACGGGCAGAGCCGAGGTGAGCGGCCGGGGTGCGGGGCCGGGCAGCCCCAGGTGCGGCGCGGGCTGTGAGGGGAGAGGCGGGCAGGGCTCAGCCCCGGGCCGGGAGCGCTGCCCCGAGCCGGGCCTGCCCTCAGCGGCGGCGGCGGCGGCGCATCCCGCTCCGTGTCCCGCCGGGATGCTGCGGGCGGAGCTCCGGTCCCGGGGGCTCCGGGCAGGCGGCAGCGCCGGCCCCGTCCTGCGGCAGCGACCCGGCCATCCCCGGCATGCCGAGCCCCAGGGATCCGGAGCCCCGAGCTGCGGCAGCACATTGAAGCGCCGGGCTGTGATTTGAGGGAGACGATTTACATTAGAGGGAGAATGTGGAGAGAGCCAGGAACAACTTGGAATGGGTCCTCGCATATTTCTGTGGTTATTTTTGGAGTACCGTCATATGGCAGGAGGTGGGCTCTGGAGGTATCCTTGAGCTCAGCATTTTCTCCTTAGGCTGGTTACCCGGGAGATTGTACTAGAGGACCTGCGTGGCCCTTTCCCCATCAGTGGTTTCTGTATTTCCCGTCGCTGTTTCTCTGGCTGTTTCTCTGTATTGTTCCCTCAGCCCGTCTCGGTGGGGACCCTCCTGTGGGCAGACAATGGTCGGGGTGTGCGGCTGGGCAGTCTCAGTGTGCTGCAGGCGATGGCAAAGCTGTGCTTCATTCAGCTGTGGATGCTGTGAGGTGACTCCTGATCAGCCCCTTCTCCATTGCTGTGCATGAGGTGTGGCTTCTCCAGCATCCCCAGCGAGACCAGCCCATGCCTCCATCTCCTTCCAGCACTCAGCTGCCACTTTCCCTCCAGCTTTCTCCTGCTGCACTTGCCCAAAGGGATTTTTACTCCAGAAAAGCTGGGGGTGTGGGGAGGCACGTTGTTCCTCTGCTCTGCTCCTCGGGGGTCTGCACATGCCCTGGCTGTGCCAGGCCCCTCGGACATGGCTGGGGAGCGGCTCTGGTGGCTTCAGCTGCGTGTCCTTGTTGCCATGGGGCGAGTTTGGAGCTGAGGGGAGGCTGCCTGGCTTTGGGTGATGGTCCTTGCAGGAAGGGAATTCATTAATGACTCTTTAATGATGTTGGTTCAGAGTCTGGCTCGCAGACACAGCGCCGTCTGCGGGGCTCCCTGGGGTGCTGGGTCTCTCCATCAGGACCTGTCTGCTGCCTGCAGGGACACAGGGCATCTTCTGGAAGCTGTGGCAGGTCCAGAGCTCCCCTCCTTACCCAGGGATGGCCTCTGTGTTTGGAGTCCAGGAGCAGGGTGCAGCTGTCTCCTGTGGGCCCTGAGCCCCTCTGGGAGGGGAGGATTCCATCTCCTCTCCTCTTCCCTCCATCCCTGTGCCATGGGGATTGCTCTCCTCCATGCAGCCATTCCCAGCAGAGCCCTGGGGTGCAGAGCCTGTGTTTGGCTCCCTTTGGCAGGAGATGGGTTCTTCCCCTGCTGCTTTGGCTGCTTGTAGATGTTGTGCCTAGGACTGCCTAGAAATTTTGTTTGTTACCAATTCTTGAGACATGAGCATTCTCCAGAACTCTTAGGGGAGATGTTTTGGTCAGGAGGAAGCATCTAGAAAGGGATTTTGGAGTCCAGCATGGGATTTCTGAGCTAGAGGTATGAGTGTTCCTGGTGTACAGATTTTGGTGCCTTCCCTGTGCAGACACAGAGCGTGCTGGGCCCCCTTCCCTGGGCTGCCACCTCCACCACAACCTTCCAGGGTGATGTGTGATGTCTTTGTGGCTGGCTCGGCTGAAGGAGTCACTGCAGCACATATTGGGGAAAGTCTTTTTCTTCCCCCAGGCAGCTGAGCTCCCTGTTGAGCTCTGGGTGATGACCTTGGTCCTGGTGAGGAGCTGGATCCCTCCCTGGTTTCTGGAGTTACATGAAGGATTTCTGCTGGCAGCACTGAGCCCTCGTCCCGCGGGGTTCCGCCGTCACTCTGGGCGTCCTGCCTGCCTTCCCCTCTGTCCAGCACTGCTGGGACTTCTGCTTTCCTGCAGGAACCTTCCAGACCACTCAGGTGCCTGACTAATTCTGTCCCTAACAGAAGAAATCTTTCCCATAACTAATTAGGGTTTCTAAATTAGGAAGCTGCTGACAATGACCTGTCGGTTAAAGGGCAGGGGTTGGGCTTGGCTCTTCCCTGAGCTTCCTGCTCAGCTCACAGACACCACTGGAGTGTCCTTTGCCTCAGTTCTCCTTGGCTGTGCACTTGGGCCGTTTCCCTGCTGCCTGGGCACGGGGCTGTGGTGCTGGGTGGCAGCTGGGACACGATGGGAGCGCGAGGAGCAGGGCTGAGCTCTGTCGGAGCGGCGTGGGCGGCTGCCAGGCCTGCCTGTAGTAGACTTGCATGCGGTGCCTGTCACTTGGAGGTCTGAGCTGAGCCTGAAGCTCCCTCTGCCAAAGGAGAAACACAAAACAGTGGCAGTCCCTGGGTGCTGGGAGCTCCTGCACAGGGGAGCTTGTGCATCCGTGAGCACCTGACTCTCTGGCAGCACCTAAAGCGTGCTGGGGCTGTGACAGCCATGGCTGCGGGGCTCATTGTTCTCCTCAGAGCGATCAGTGCCTCTGAGTCAGCAGCTTTGGGTTTGTCACAGCCTGTGCAGGTCTGTGGTGCTGGGCCCTGACCCTGTGCAGGGGATGTGGGCTCAGCCTGGGATCAGAGGCTCTGGGAGCTCGTGCTGTCCCTCGAGCCTGGAAGGAGCTGGGTCTGTGCGAGCTGCAGGAAGCTCCAGCCTCCCTCAGGAACCCCTTCCAGCCCCTGCCCTGTGCCAGTCAGGGCTGTAGAGCTGAGCATCACTGCTGCTGGCCAGGCTGGTCCTTCATGGTAGTCCTGTCTGGATCACAGGAGGGGGACAGTGTGGTGGGAGGGGACTGTCCCTGATGGGGACCTGCTACAAGGCTCCCTGTGGCTGCAGATCCAGCCTTCCTCTCCTTCCAGCCCTTGAGGGGAACCTTGTGGGGTGTCCACGACCCAAGTGTGTCTTCAGACGAAGAGGAGAAGTCTGGGCAGCCACGTTTTCCAGTGTGGAAGCAGTGGCTGCTTCCTGCAGCAGCTCCTGTGCACACAGCGTGTTCCTGGTGCAAAGCAGGTGCTGGGCCCAGGCACCATGGATGTCCCTTGTCTTGGATGGCAGCTGCTCCCTCTGTCCTGCCTTGCTCCAAGGGGATGTTGGAGCCATAGAATCATGGGTTTGGGTTAGAAAGGACCTTAAAGTTCATCTCAGTCCAACCCTCCTGCCATGGGCAGGGACACCTTTGGCTATCCCGGGTTGTTCCAAGCCCCATCCAACCTGGCCTTGGACATGTCCAGCCACAGCTCCTCTGGGCAGCCTGTGCCAGGGCCTGTCCACCCTCACAGGGAAGGGTTTCTCCCTAATATCCAATCCTAAGGAGAGCTTTGGGCTCAAGTTTGGTACAACTGAGACAGGAGTTAAGGTTTGCTCTGTTTGCACTGGGCAGGGAGTGATGGGACTTTGTGGAATGGGACAGACACCCCAGAGCCCTGGATGGGTCATTTGATACAAATTCCTGTCTGCTTGTCCCAGTACACAGCTGAGGGGGCTCTGGATGCAGCTCAGAGTTGTCAGTGTCCTGGCATGGAATGGAAGCAGCAGACAGAGCCTTAAAATCTGGGTGATAACTCTCTGGAAGAGGATTTTCTTTCCCCCTCCTGCTGATGTTCTGTGTCCTGCCCTGTGCAGGCTCCTGGGGGCTCAGCAGTGCCCGGGACCCTCGTGCAGGAGCTGCCCAGAGCCCGGGCTGCAGGAGCACAGCCAGGGGATGCTGGGCTGACCCCATTGTGCTCAGAACACGAGACAAATGAGGCTGAAGCTGCAGATCTGTGCCTGCCAGCAGGTCAGCAGTTTCACTCGGCCACTTGGCCCCTTTGTGGCAGTGAAATGTGGCCGCAGGCCGGGATGTGCTCCATCCCCCCTCAGTGCCCAGCCCGCTCCCCCAGGCTGTGCTGGGCCCTGGGAGCTCCTGGCTGGGCCGGGCTGTCCCCGAGCCCCCTGGAGCCCTGGGGAGGCGCTGGGGGCAGCAGGAGCAGATGCTGTGCCGGAGTAAAGCACATCCTGCGGCTGAGGCGATGCTGAATGGGGATTCACAGCCCAGCCCTGCTGCCAGGTTCCTCCCACCGGCTCCTTCCTCCCTCTGCTCCTACTAACCCACTGCCGGGCCCCTCGCTGCCTGGCAGCAGAGATGTCTGCTGCTATCCTTCCCGAGCATCAGATGGAGAGGAAAACACAGGGTGGAGTCAGCTCCGCACAAAGGAAATGTTGAGGTATCGTTTCTGCCTTCCGTGCGTTTTTTAGGTGGCTGGGGAGAGATTAAACAGGATCTTAACACATTCACAGCCCCCTTCCCACCTCATTTTCCTGTGAATCTGTTGCTGTCATGGTATCTTTCGGGTGATATTTTTAGCTTTGCCTTTTCCTTTTTTTTTTTCCCCCTCGGCTCCTCGTATCAGGCTTTAGAAGGGAAACACGTTTCTATGGGAGAACAGAACGAGCCATTTCACGAGACATTTTGTTATGGGCAGAAGGGCCGGGAAATCTGATTGTGTGTTTGAAATGACACATTCCCCTTTGTAATCAGCTCATCGGCCTGGCTGGGGCCGTGCCAGCAGCGATCGAGGCACCCTGGCCGGCCGGGGGCGGGGATGGCCTGGCCCGGCCCCTCCATCCTCCCGGAGCATCTGCACTGTCCATCCCCTCCATCCTCCTGGGGCATCTCCACTGTCCATCCCCTCCATCCTCCCAGAGCATCTCCACTGGATCATCCCCTCCATCCTCCCGGGGCATCTCCACCAGGTCATCCCCTCCATCCTCCCAGAGCATCTCCACTGGATCATCCCCTCCATCCTCCCAGAGCATCTCCATCGGCCCATCTCTTCCATCTCCTCCATCCTCCCAGAGCATCTCCACTGGTCCATCCCCTCCATCCTCCCGGGGCATCTCCAATGGCCCATCCCCTTCATCCCTTCCTTCCTCCCCTGAGCATCTCCACCATCCATCCCCTCCATCCTCCTGGAGCATCTCCACCATCCATCCCCTCCATCTTCCCTTGAGCGTCTCCACCGGCCCGGCCCCTCCATCCTCCCCATCCCCTCCATCCTCCTGGGGCATCTCCACCAGCCCATCCCCTCCATCCCTTCCTTCCTCCCCTGAGCATCTCCACCGGCCCAGCCCCTCTGTCCTCCCAGAGCATCTCCACTGGATCATCCTCTCCATCCTCCCCATCCCCTCCATCCTCCAGGCCCATCTCCACCAGCCCATCCCCAGTGGCCACACAGGAAGGGCTTGGGGCTCCTGTGGGTTTTTCTCCCCTGGGGACAGCTGGATGCTGTAATGAGATGCACTCTGGGTCTGGCAGTGTCTGTGCTGGCAGGAGCACAGGGGATCAAGGTACTGGCACAGCTTTGGGATCTGGGGATGCTGAGAGGGACATGGCAAAGGGCTCCAGGTGGGAGAGGAGTGGTTGGACAGTGGGGCTGCTGCCCACTTTGGGAAGGTGTCATTTTTGACAAGGATACAGATTGATGTTATGTGGTGATGATGAACTTTGGCAGGGGAAAATTCCAGCCCAAATTCTCTGCAGTATTTCCCTGTAGCAGATTTACTCAAGTCCTGATAGATGAAGGTCCCATGGAGTGGCCAGAACAAGAGAAGCCTCCTGGGAGGGCTGGTCTGGCTTGGCTCTGCACACCCCTTCGTGGGGCAGGGGCTGTTACCTCTGCCAATTCCCTGGGACTGTTCTTCAGGGAATCAAGGAATGCTTCCTGCTGGCAGGGCATGGTGGCCATGGTAGCACAGCATGCCTGGAAGTGTCCAAGGCCAGCCTAGATGGGACTTGGAGCATCCTGGTCCAGTGGAAGGTGTCCCTGCCCATGGCAGAGGATGGAATTAGATGGGCTTTGGGGTCCCTTCCAGCCCAAACCATTCTGGGATTCTGTGGGATGAGGAAATTTCTGCTCATCACCTTGGTCTGGTGTAAGACCTGTCTGACTTGGGGTGACCCAGGGAAGGGCCACAGGATGTAGAGGAGGTGCAGCTGCCCATGCTGTATTTTGGGCACAGGGGCACTCTCAGCCCTCCTGGGCACCTCCATGCTGCTGATGGAGCTTTGGAGGTCAGTCTCAGCCTGGGCAGGCCTGGGAAGGCCATGGTGGTGTGGTCCATGGTCCCTGGGGTGGTCCATGGTCAGGTTCCAGGGGTGGTCTCCCCTGTGTCTCCTGGGCTCCTCTCCAGCTGCACTCCCTGCCCTGTGTGTGCCCTGCCCTGCTGGCGGGGACACTGAGTCCCTGTCCCTGGGTGTGACCCATCAGCAGCTGTGCCAGGGGCTGCTTTCAATGTGAGCTGGGACAGTGCAGGGCTCCTTCCTAAGCCTGGCCAGCAGTGCCTCCATCCGTGTGCCACCCCGTCCCTGTGTCTGTCCCTGTGTCTGTCCCCAGGCAGTGTCACCCTGACCCATCAGGGCCGGGCTGGCTGGCTGTGCTGACGAGGTGATGACAATGTGGTGACAATGTGGGTCACTGTGGATGGTTGTGAGCCCGGGGCAGTGGCTGTGGCCGTGCACACAGCCTGGCACCAGCAGGGCTGGGTGGCAGGAGCTCAGGGCTCAGGCTGGTGTGGGTTTGTGCTCTGGGAGCAGCAGGGGCAGGAGCTCAGGGCTCAGGCTGGTGTGGGTTTGTGCTCTGGGAGCTGCTGCTCTGCGCAGAATTGAGCAGGGCTGGGGGAGGCCTTGCTGCCACTGCCAGCATTCCCAGAGCCCTTCATTAATGGGATCCTCATTGGTGCAGTGGCTCCCACCCCAACGGGACCGCGGCTCAGAGCTGGCTCAGCAGCCACAATGGCCTCTCCCAGGGCAGGAGGGATGGGCTGAGGGCATGGGGAGGGCAGGAGCTCTGTGTGGCAGTGACAGCACAGGCTGAGTGCCACTGCCCTGCCCATGCTGGCTGCATCCTCCATCCTGCCTCAGGAGCAGGGAGCAGCCCTGGGAGCCACCAGTGCCATCCTCCTCCTTGGGGTTCTGGGGAAAGCTGGCTGCTCTTGCACCTGCCTGCCCATCCCTTGAGCTGAGATGAAAGAAATTCAAAATCCAAGCACACAAACCTGGCAGCAGCGTGGAGAACCCACAGAAATCATTGGGCCCTACAGAGAAGGAGCAGGGCCATGGAAGCTGTGCTGGATCAGGGAGAAAATCCCACAGATGCCCTGTGTGCCCTGTGCTGCCGGAGCCCAGCCCGTGGATCAGCTCAGCCGTGGCACCCATGGACACCTCTCCTGCAGCTCACCTGCTCTAAGATGGGTTTGTCTCCTTGCTGAAGCTCACAGCTTTATCCTATCAGGATTTCTGGCTTGGAGCAGCCTTTGTGCTGCTCAGGGCGGGCTCTGGGCTGCACACAGCTGATGTTTGCTTGTGGAGAGTGAAAGGATTTTGCTGAATCCATGGCAGAGGAGGGAGTTTTGCATAGGCCTGCTTTGCTTCTGCCTGGGGGGAGGCTGGGCCTGGCCTGTCCGAGGATGTTTGGAATTAACCCTTGGAGGAGTGGGAGCTCCTGTGCCAGACCGTGCTTCCTGCTCCTGTGGTGCTGCTGGGCAGATCCTTCTCCCTGGCTGGGTGCAGCTGTCATGTAAAGAGGCTCTGCAAGGCTGCTGCAGGCTGGGCTGGCCCTGTTGGAGCTGCCATGGCTGGAGTGGGGCAGGCTCAGGCTCCTGCCCCGCTGCCCCCCAGGCAAAGCCCTGCTGACCCTGGAGCCATGGGGACACAGAAGTGGCACAGATGGCCTGAAAGGAGAGCCTGGGCCATGCCCAGGAGAGCTGGTGGCACTCAGAGGTGTGTGGGCTCTGCTGTAGTAAATATTTGCTGTTCTCCAGGAGGCAGCGGGGCTGGCTGCACATCAGGAGAGCAGAAGGAGTCTGAAGCAATGCACAGCTCCCATTTCCAGCAGGGAGAGTGGTATGGAATCCAAACACAGCGCTGGAGCTGGGCAGGCACCCTCTGGTGACAGCTGTAGTGTCCTTCTGAGCGCTTGCCATCATCTCTGGGCAGGACTTTTCCCTTCCTTTTAACCAAATGTGCTTTCCTCTTTGCAGGTTGTAAATCGTGCCTGAGCTGAGTGCTGAGAGCAGCCCCTGGAAGCAGCGTGAGTTTATCCTGAAAGCTTTTGTTCTCCTTTCCACATCCCACATGAGGCTGAGTGGGTTTTACAGCACAGAAAAGGTTGCTCAGCACGGAGAGGTGCTGCAGGGAGAGCCTTGTCTGCCAGGAACCCCTGGCAATCTGGCCTGCTCCCACCAAAACACCAAACACTGCTGGCCTTGGGCTTGCTGTGGCTCTCTTTGTGTTGGGATTGCTTCCTGCCTTGGCTGGGGCTGGGCCAGCAGCCCCTGTGCCCACAGAAACCCTCCAGCTGCCTCATCCACTGCCAGAGGGGTTTGGGGTCTCACTGTTGGGTTTGCCCACTCTGGGGTTCTGTGCTCTCTGTTGTGAGGAGGGTCTGAGGGTGTTTGCAAAGCAGCTCTGGGGTTTTGCTGGCTGTGCTCCCTGGGCTCCCAGCTGGCCTCAGGTGCAGCCTGGGAAGGTTGAGCTTCAGAATTCAATGCTGTGATGCTTGGAAGAGTCCATGGCCTGTGGCCCAGCCTCTTCAGGGACACCAGGGTCCCTCCAGCTGCTGAACTGCACCATTGCAGAGCCCCCCAGCACAGTGACAGCCATGGGAACCAGATGTGAGCAGCTTCCAGAGCCCTGAGGGCTGGGGAGGGCTGGGGAGACGCGGTCCTGCTCTGCTGGGGCTCTCTGAGCTGCAGACTGAGGTGAGTCTGGGCAGAGCTGCAGCACAGCCCTCATGTCCTTATCTGAGAATTGGGGTGAGGAGCCCCAGAGCTGCACCCTGTCCTGGCTCTGCCCCAGGTGACAGCAGTGTGTGACAATGTGCACCACAGGGCTCAGACCCTGCTGCCCACGGGGCTCCTGCCCCACAGGGCAATGGCTGCAGGTTCTTTATCTGAGGTTCCACACCCAGAGGGTGCTGGCACTGCCCAGGCTGCCCAGGGGATGGGCACAGCCCCGAGGCTGCCAGAGCTTCAGGAAGGTTTGGAAACACTCCCAGGCACAGGGGGGATTGTTGGGATTGTTGGGATTGTTGGGGTGTCTGTGCAGGGCTGGGGGCTGGGCTGGATGGTCCTTGTGGGTCCCTTCCAGCTCAGGATGCTCCATGGTCTGTGGGTGTGGGGTCTGGGTCCCTGCTGAGGGCTGGGATGGGCTCCCAGGGCTGGAGCTGCCTCTGGCTCATAGCAGGGCAGGTCTCTGCTGTGCTTTATGAGCAGTTTCTCACCAGCTCTCCTCCTCCAGGCATTTTGCAAGATGCCAACTCCACCCTGCCTGGGGGTGCAGGGAGGGCCAGGAGTGGCAGGGATCCTTGTCCTGCCCCTGTGTGCAGGGGTTTGGGTGTGGGGTGAGCAGTCTGCACTTGGTCCAGGCAGAGCTGCAGGCCCAGTGTCAGTGGTGGGTTCCAGGTGGGTTCCAGGTGCTCCTGCATGGCCACAGTGTCCCCCAAGGGTGGGACAGGGTGCCCTGGGCTCTGTGCAGGGCTGGGTATCCATGGGGAGTGTTCTGAGTGTTCTGCTCCTGGGAAAAGCCTCCAGGAAGCTCTGCCCCTGCATGGGTGCAAATCCCTGTTGGGGTCCCCCATGCTGGGGTGGCATGAGGAGCAGGAAGGAGGACATGTGCCATCCCCATGGTGGCCCTGGTGCCAGCCAGCCCCTGGCCTTGCTGGTGGCTTTGGTGGCCCGGGTGCAGCTGTGGCCCTGGCCCAGGTCTGGGTGTCTCTGGTTTCACAGCTGCCCCTTTATCTCCTGGGTGCTGGGGCCTGGGGAGCTGCAGCTCTGTGCCCAGGGAGTGTCCCCTGCTTTGGGAGGGTTGGTGACACTTCGGTTGTGGCACAGGGATTGTGCTGGCAATGAGCTCCTCCTGTCTCTGGGTTCCAGCAGCTCCCTCCCCCTGGGGCTGGCTGGGGGCTGATCCCTGGGGCAGCTTGCTCACAGGACATGGACATCACCAGCCGGTCACTGCAGGTCCTTCCAACTGAGCCACCCCAATGCTGCACAAGGTGTCACCTTCCCTTGGGGAAAATGACACTTTGTCACCACTGCAGACCCTGACAGGGCCTTGTGGGGCGCAGAGCAGAGGATGATGATGGTGGGGAGAGTGCTTGGCCCTTCCTTTGGATTGGAGAAGATGGGGAAGGCAGGGCTGAGCCTGTGCCAGGACTGGGCTCCTTTTGGTGCCCTCCCTTGTTCTGGGTGCAATTCCTCTCCTCTTCCAGTCCACAGCTTCCCAGGGTGTCTGGCCCTGTGTTCTTGTTGCCCAGGGAGCAGCTACTCTGCCCTGGCTGCACATCCCAGCACAAGGCAGCTGAACCCCTGCTCTGTGCCTTCCTCTGCAGGCAGGGAGGATGGAGCAGCTCTGTGCCAGTCCCTGCAGGGTGAGTGAGGGCTGTTCCACCAGGGCTGCAGCAGCTCCTGGAGTGCAGCCCAGGTGCCCCACAGTGGGCAGTGGGGTCTGAACTGGGCTCCCAGGGCATCTCTGCCATCCCAGCCTTGGGCTCAGCCTCCCTGCCCTGCTGCACCACAACATTGCAGGGCTGGGCTCTGGTGCCATCCCTGGATGAGGTGTGGAGGAGGGCAGGGATGGCTGCAGGCTGCTGGTCCTGCTCCCTCCCCGGGCTGACTTGGCTCTGGCACCTTTTTGACAGACACTGCCCGTCCCAAAAAGCAGGGGGGTCAGCAGGGCAGGGCCAGGTCCCAGCACCACCCCCAGGCACAGCCCCGGGCTCTGGGGTTGTCCCTGGGGGTCAGTCCCACAGCTCTGCTCGCAGAGCTCAGGTGAGCAGGGAGCCGCTGCCCAGTGCCCCCTGAACACCCTGGGCAGGATCAGGTCCCTGTGAGAGGAGCTGGCCCAGGGCACTGCACAGATCCCTCTGGCCTGAGAGGAGCTGTTGGGTGTTTTATGGAGCAGCTGGGGGTGAGGCTGCTCTGTGCTCCTGCCTTGCACCCCGTGCTGCAGCAGGGCCCTGGCAGGGCTGGCACAGGCACTGGGAGCTGGCAATGCCGCCTGTGGGCACCAGGGCAGAGCCCTGCCCTGCCCCAGGGCTGCTCCTGCACTTTCCTCTTGATTTGGGGCCCATCCTGGCTGCAAGACATGCCTTGGTCAGCGAGCCCTGCTCTGTGCCACCCCAGCTGAGCAAACAGGTTTGTGGTGTGTGGCAATGTGGGCCCTGGAGGCTGGGGGAGCTGCCAGCTCCCCAAACTCTTGGGAAAGGCTGGCTGAGGGCCAGAGCCCTGCTTGCCTTGGCTGAGCTTCACCTCTCACATCCCAGTACAAGAGCTGGGCCATGGCAGGGCAGCCTGGGGTGCCCACCCCTGTCGGAGCCCCCTCCTCTGGGAGCAGGCAGCGGCCCCGTGCTCAGCCAAGGCCTCGCAGGGGATCGGGAGCTCTGGTCCCACCCTCCCCACCCCTTTGGGCAGCGGTTGGGGCTGGGATGGGCCGGATGGGCTGGGCTGGACTGGGCCGGGCCGGGCTAGGCTGGGCTGGATGGGCCGGGCCGGGCCTTTCTGGGCCAGGATGAGCCGGGATGAGCTGGACTGGACTGGGCTGGGCCGGTCTGGGTTGGACTGGATGGGTTGGGCTGGACTGGACTGGGCTGGATGGGCTGAGCTGGGCTGGGCTGGGCTGGATGGGCCGGGCTGGGCTGGGCTGGGCTGGGTTGGGCTGGGTTGGGATGGGCTGGGTTGGGTTGGGCTGGGATAGGCTGGACTGGGCTGGATGGGCCGGGCTGGGCTGGGCTGGATGGGCTGGATGGGCTGAGCTGGATGGGCTGAGCTGGATGGGCTGAGCTGGGCTGGGCTGGGCTGGGCTGGGCTGGATGGGCTGAGCTGGGCTGGGCTGGGCTGGGCTGGATGGGCCGGGCCGGGCTGGGATAGGCTGGACTGGGCTGGATGGGCCGGGCTGGGCTGGGCTGGATGGGCTGAGCTGGATGGGCTGAGCTGGGCTGGGCTGGGCTGGGCTGGGCTGGGCTGGATGGGCCGGGCCGGGCTGGGATAGGCTGGACTGGGCTGGATGGGCCGGGCTGGGCTGGGCTGGATGGGCCGGGCCGGGCTGGGATAGGCTGGACTGGGCTGTCCTCAGCCCTGCTGCACTGGGGTCCCTGTGGGGCTGGCTGCAGGGGAGGAGCTGTCTGCTCTCACATCCCTGCCGAGGAGGATTTGCCACCTGGGACTGGTGTTTCTACAGCTTTTCTGGCACAGCAGGGCCCAGGGGATGTGGAGCTGTGGGCAGCATCTGAGCAGGCCCAGTGTGGGCTGGGGATGTGCAGGACTTGCTCCCAGGGGAACAGCAGAGGCTGGGCTGTGTTCAGGAGAGCACCTGCCCCAGTGTGGATTTGCTCTGGGACATCATCTTCAAAAGCACCTCCAGCCCATTTCCCACAGCCCTTGCTGTTCTTTCCTTTATTGTGCCCCCCTGTGCAGCAAGCAGGGCACTTGTGGGCATTGCAGGGAGCTCTGCACTGTGGAGGAGCTGTCAGGGACTGTCACTGGGCTTGCTGGATGCCGTGGGAGGCTGGGGCTCGTGGCCACTGTGTCACCTGCCCAGCTCCCATGTGCGTGCTGCCATTGAAGGGCTGTCACTGCACCTGCCCCAGCCCCAGTCCCAGGGTGGCAGCACAGCCCCTTGGGTGGGGCAGGGGGAGCTGCACCTCCATTCCTCACTGTGAGCTGGGGCTGGATGTGTTTGGGAGGGTGAGGGAAGGAGAGGCTGCCCTAATCCTGCTCTGGATTCAGCTGGGCTTTGTGCACAGGGCTGCTCAGCTGCCAGCGAGAAGGTGCTCGGGTTGCCGGGGAGACAGAGCTGGGGATGTGGAGGATGTGGAGATTGTGTCACCCTGTGCTGCCACCAGGGCCAGTGACAGTCCCTGCCTGCATTGTCACCCTGTGCTGCCACCAGTGCCAGCCCCAGTGCCAGTCCCTGGGGCTGCTGCAGGGCACACAGTGCTGGGCCATGTGAGGCCCTGGTGCTCTGAGTCCCCTCCCTGGTGGCTCCTGGTGGCTGTGGCTGCCCTGGGTGGTGCCCTGGGCTCAGGGCAGGCTGGGGGGGCAGCTGGCTGTGGGTGCTCCTGGCATGGAGCAAGGCCCACGTGTGTCCCCTGTGCCAGCTCAAGCAGGGGGATACTGTCTGGGGGTGGGTGGCCTTGCCAGCCCTCATCTCATTCCCTGCTGACCAAGATGGGCAGCCCCAACTCTTGGAAAGCCCAGGCTTCTCTCCTCTTCTAGAAGGGTCCCAGATCCCCTTCAGGTCCCAGGAGGTGACCAGGGGCTGGTGGGCAGAAGCACAGGGTGCTGTGCCAGCCCAGGCTCAGGCTTGGCTGGACCTGGCTGAGCTGGAGCCTCTCTGGCTTTGTGGTGCTGGTCCTGCCTGAAGCTTTCCCAGTTTAGCTGGGAGGGCAGGGGCTGTGCCAGCCTCTGCCCAGGCTGGTGCATGGCCCAGGACCTCAGGACATGAATTGCTGTGCTGGGATTTGCTGTGGTGGGCCCAGAGCAGCTGTGACAGTGGGGTCCCTGCTCCCAGGGTTGGGATTTGCTGTGGTGGGCCCAGAGCAGCTGTGACAGTGGGGTCCCTGCTCCCAGGGTCGGGACCCTCCTCTCAGAGCAGGTTCTGGTGATTTTCTCAGGCTCTGCCTCCCTTGGGCTCTGCCCTTGGGTGTGGTGGGGAGCCTTTGCTCAGGTTTGCTTTTTGTTTCCCCTTTATTTATTTATTATTGTGTTTTTAAGCTTCTCCTGCAGCCCTTCCCTCTCTTGTCATTTAATTGTCCAAGTTCCCTGAAGGCTTGTCACCTGCCTGAGGGTAGAATTTGAGACACATCAAAGGTAGCTGAGAACATCCTCTGGGAGCTGAGGCGAGATTAAACAGCAAGGGAAAAAAAAAACCAACCAGCTGCTGTGCTCAGGTTTGGCCAGGAGGTAAAATGGAAGGGCTGGGGAAGCAGCAATGTTGGCTCTGCAGAAAATGTCTGCCCTGGGCCTGGTGGGGCTGGCCTGGGGTTCCCTCGTGTGCTGAGGCCTTGGGGGAGCTGGGTGAGAGCTCCAGGGTTTGGGAGCAGCTGTGCTGCAGGAGCTGGGGTGGATCCCAGAGCCCCTGGGGTGACTCTGTGGGCTGGGATGGATCCCAGAGCCCCAGGGATGGGTTTGTGCAGCTGGGATGGATCCCAGAGCCCTGGGGTGGGTTTGTGCAGCTGGGATGGATCCCAGAGCCCTGGGATGGTTCTGTGGGCTGGGATGGATCCCAGAGCCCCAGGGATGGATCCCAGAGCCCTGGGATGATTCTGTGGGCTGGGATGGATCCCAGAGCCCCAGGAATGGCTCTGTGGGCTGGGATGGATCCCAGAGCCCCTGGGGTGGCTCTGTGGGCTGGGATGGATCCCAGAGCCCTGGGATGATTCTGTGGGCTGGGATGGATCCCAGAGCCCTGGGATGGCTCTGTGGGCTGGGATGGATCCCAGAGCCCCAGGAATGGCTCTGTGGGCTGGGATGGATCCCAGAGCCCTGGGGTGGCTCTGTGCAGCTGTGGCTGGGATTGATCAGGGCTGGCCCTGCTCAGTGACTCAGCTCCCTGTGCTGCCTGGATGCAGCAGGGGGCAGGAGCAGTGCCAGCTCCCCAGGGTGGCAGAGCTGGTGCCACCCCTGGGTCCCACGGGCTCCAGGGCACAGGGGGCCCAGCCTGGCAGTGGAGCTGCTGCTGCCTGCACTGGGCTGAGCCAGGCTCCAGCTGCAGCTCAGAGGGGCAAAGAAGGAGTTTTCAGCTTTGTCCTTGGGAGTGATGCAAAGCAAATGGGATCAGTCCCAGGCAGTGGCGGTTTGTGGTGTCAGGGCTGGGTGGAGGCAATGCTTGCAGAGGTGTCAGCACCTCGGGCTCTGGCAGGAACCAGTGCCAGCTGCACCTCCCAGGCCTTGGCAGAGCAGCCTTTGGGCTCCTGGTGGGGCTGTGACCACCCCCTGAGCTTTGCTGAACCTGCACTCATGGAAAAATGGATTTTTGGGGATGTTTCTTGTGGTTTAAAACCCTTATGGCAACAGGCATTTTGTTGCAGAAAATATCTCCTTAACATATCTTTTAAAAAAACCCCAAAATAACCCACCTAAGATGTTCTCCTCCACTTCCCTGAAAAACCTCAGGGATTGATGCTGCTGGTGGGTGAGCCAGTGTGGGATGCTGTGCCCAGCACATCCCTGTGCCAGCAGGAATGGATGCCCTGGCTGGGCTGAGGGAGCAGCCCAGTGCAGCTCTCTGGGGCTCCTGCAGTGCCCAGGGGCAGTGCCAGGGTACAAGGGGGCAGTGCCAGGGTGGGGAGCTCATGGAAGCCTCCCTGTGCTGGTGGGTGCATTGATTTCCTGCAGCTCAGTGATCAGTCAGATTTCCAGGTGCCAAGTCAAAGGGAAAGCTTGGATTTACCTCCTGCCTCTGATCTGTGAGAGGTCAGAGCTCTGCTACAAACACCAGGGCTGGGGGTAGTTTAAGGAAGCCCCCAAAGATCCATTTTCCAGCTGTTTTCCGTGGTTAATACAGCAGTTTGCTGCTCCTCTTTCCAGCCAGGGAATCTGTCTTCCCTCAGAAGGGAGATGAACAGCAGGATAAATTGCAGGCAGGGCCCAAAAATATATTTGCAAGAGCAATTCTCTTCCTTGAGCTCCTGCCTGTTTCACTTACAGATCTGCTGCTCCTCTCCTGTGATCTTGTAGCATTTTCTTCCATACAAATGAATTTTGAGCTGTTTGGAGGGATGTTGGCCTCTGCTGGCTGAGGATGTTCAGCTGGAGAAGAGAAACCTCCAGAGAGGCCTCAGAGCCCATTCTGGGCCTGAAGGGGCTCCAGGAGAGCTGGAGAGGGACTGGGGACAAGGGATGGAGGGACAGGACACAGGGAATGGCTCCCAGTGCCACAGGGCAGGGATGGATGGGATATTGGGAATTGTTTCCTGTGAGGGTGTGGGGCCCTGGCACAGGTGCCCAGAGCAGCTGTGGCTGCCCCTGGATCCCTGGCAGTGCCCAAGGCCAGGCTGGACAGGGCTTGGAGCAGCCTGGGACAGTGGGAGGTGTCCCTGCCATGGCAGGGGTGGCACTGGATGGGCTTTATTGTCCCTTCCAACCCAAACCATTCTGGGATCCCAGTCAGCTGGGCTGGCTCTTGAGCTGGGCTCAGATGGGATGAAGGTGTTTCCATGTGTCCTTTCCCTTCCCCACATTTCCTTTCCCCACATCAGTTTCTGGGGGCAGCAGCTGCATCTGGGCTGGGAGGGTCCCATCTGGAGGTGCTGCTCCCTTTCCTGGGGCCCTTGGGTGAGGCTGAGCTGTGGGTGCAGCTCAGGGCAGAGCAGCACATCCCAGTGGAGCCATCATGGTGGGATGAGCAGGGGGCTGCCAGGCACCAGGGCTGCTTCCTGCCTGATTCCTGCATCCCTGCCTGCATCCCTGCATCCCTGCCTGCATCCGTGCCTGATTCCTGCATCCCTGCCTGATTCCTGCATCCCTGCCTGATTCCTGCATCCCTGCCTGATTCCTGCATCCCTGCCTGCATCCTTGCCTGATTCCTGCATCCCTGCCTGCATCCCTGCATCCCTGCCTGCATCCCTGCCTGCATCCCTGCCTGCATCCCTGCCTGCATCCCTGCCTGATTCCTGCATCCCTGCCTGATTTCTGCATCCCTGCCTGATTCCTGCATCCCTACCTGCATCCCTGCATCCCTGCCTGATTCCTGCATCCCTGCCTGCATCCCTGCATCCCTGCCTGCATCCCTGCCTGATTCCTGCATCCCTGCCTGATTCCTGCATCCCTGCCTGATTCCTGCATCCCTGCCTGATGCCTGCATCACTACCTGCATCCCTGCCTGATTCCTGCATCCCTACCTGCATCCCTGCATCCCTGCCTGATTCCTGCATCCCTGCCTGATTCCTGCATCCCTGCCTGATTCCTGCATCCCTACCTGCATCCCTGCATCCCTGCCTGATTCCTGCATCCCTGCCTGCATCCCTGCATCCCTGCCTGCATCCCTGCATCCCTGCCTGCATCCCTGCCTGATTCCTGCATCCCTGCCTGATGCCTGCATCACTACCTGCATCCCTGCCTGATTCCTGCATCCCTGCCTGATTCCTGCATCCCTACCTGCATCCCTGCATCCCTGCCTGATTCCTGCATCCCTGCCTGCATCCCTGCCTAATCCCTGCCTGTTCTGGCACCCCCACATCCACCCAGGCAGCTCTGTGGGAGCCCCTGCTGCCCACACCCCCATCCTGGGGCATGAGAGCATCACCAAACCCTGATTTAGGGTTTCTCTGCCTTCTCCTTTTTCCCAGAGAAAGGAAAATATCTTGAATCTCTGTTGGCCCTTTTGTTCGGCATTCCCACCCCAGCACTGCCCTGCCTGGCTCTGGGAAGCAGGGCCCAGAGAGGGGAGCCCCAAGGAGCACCCTGAGCCTCCCTGCAGCCCTGGCTGCTGTGGGATGCTGCAGGAGCAGCTTTCCCCTCTGGGACAGGGATGCCCAGGGAGCCTGGGTGCCTTGGCTCCTCCTCAGGCTGTGCTGTTTGTGACAGGGACAGCCAGGGTGGCACAGGAGGGCCCTCAGGGTGCCCCCAGCCCTGCCTGGCCATGCTGTGCCCTTGGCTCCTGTTCCTGTGTGTGCCCATGGTTCCTGTTCCTGTGTGCCCATGGCTCCTGTTCCTCTGTGTGCCCATGGCTCCTGTTCCTGTGTGCCCATGGCTCCTGTTCCTGTGTGCCCTTGGCTCCTGTTCCCGTGTGCCCTTGGCTCCTGTTCCTTTGTGTGCCCATGGCTCCTGTTCCTGTATGCCCATGGCTCCTGTTCCTGTGTGTGCCCTTGGCTCCTGTTCCTCTGTGCCCATGGCTCCTGTTCCTGTATGCCCATGGCTCTGTTCCTGTGTGTGCCCTTGGCTCCTGTTCCTGTCTGTGCCCCTGGCTCCTGTTCCTGTGTGCCCTTGCCAAGGCTGGGTGCTGGTAGGGCACTGGGAGGTTGTTTGGCTCAGGTGACATCCTGCAGGTGGAAGGAGCCTTCCCTGTCTGCCTGGAGGATGGGGAGGGTATTCTGGGGGTGCCTTTTGCCCTTCAGTGGCTCCCCAGGGCTGGTGCATCGTGTGCCATGGCACTGGTGGATGCCGTGTGCTCAGTGTGGAGCACCTGCTTTATCCCCAGCCTTGTCCTGCCCAGCCAGAGCTCCTTGCTGGACTTTGTTGGAGGAGCTGGAAGCCCAAGCTGTGCCACCAGATCGTGAATTTCCCCTCTCTCCACTCCTGGTGTGTTCCCCACTCTGCTGACTGTGCAAGCCATGCCTTTGGGAAGGTCAGAGTTTCCCTGGAAGAGGCACATTCCTGCCTTTGTGGGGCTGCCTGCAGTGATGGAAGGGACAGGCTGGGCAGCCTTGAAGCCCCAGGGGGCTGCCAGAACCCCTCCCTGGGGCAGGGATCAGGCACTGGGCTGGGGTTGCTGTGGATCCTGCCCCCAGGAGCTGTCCTTGATGCACCCCCTACTCCCAAGTGCCCATTCCTGGGGTGCTCTGGGCTGAGCTTTGGGGTCCCTGGGAGCTGCAGGGCTGTGCTGTGCTGTGTGACAGCTGTCCCCAGGCAGGGAGGGCACTGCTGGGCAGCAGGGATGGCTCTCAGGGGGCAGAGGATGGGTGCTCATCACTGCTGAGAGAGAAAAACTTCAGCTTGTGCTGCTGGGTGGGTGTCCCAGGGAGGGATGAGGGAACTGGGGAGCTCTGCAATAGCAGCATCCCCGTGTCACCCCCACTGCTGTGGCGCTGTGGAGGTGCTGGGCAGGGGCAGCAAGGCCCTGGCATGGCTGGGGGCATCTGTGGGGCTTAGTGGGGTGGGAGGGGCCTGTGGGGCCAAGGAAAGCAGGAGTGTCCCCAGAGCTGTGAGCAGCAGGACGTGCCCTGCCCCGAGGGTGACACCAGGGCTCAGTGGTGGCACATGGTGGCTGTGGGGGTGCTGCTGGTCCCATCCTGCTCTGCTGGGAGCAGGGGAGGAACCAGGGGGGACTGAGGGCTGTGGGGGCTGCTGGCTCTTCCCTCTCCCTGCTCCGTGGGGTCTGGGCTGTGCTTCCATCTGGGGAGGCACTGGGTGCTCACAGGAGCTGGCTCAGGGCTGTCCCCCTCCAGCTGGGACATCTTCATTTGCCTGTTAATGAGCCTGTGGAAGGAGTTTCTGGGGGGACACAGCAACTCATTCCTGGAGTTGTTTGCTCAGCTGGGAGGTGTCACCCAGCAGAGTGGGAGTGGGACCTTGCTGGGAGGGCCCCACAGCTCCCATGGCTGGCAGAGGGACCAGGCTGTGTGAGGGGAGCAGGGGGTGCTGCCTTTGCATCCTGCTGGGCCCAGAGGAGGAGGAGGCACCTCAGCCCTGTCCCCCAGGATGCAGCAGAACTGTGCTCCCCTTCCCTGCTTGTTCCTGTGGCCAGAGCAGGCTGGAGGAGGGTTGGTGTCTCAGATGGGCTCTGCCCTGGCTGCTCTGCCTCTGGCAGCTGTCAGGGTGAGCTGCCATGGCTGCCTGGCTCCAGCCTGGCTCAGGGGATGACTCCCTGTCAGTTTGGTGGCTTCTTTTCCCTCCCTAAGTTTCTCATGATTCATTTTTGACATGTGGCACCAGCTCTGGAGCCGCAGGGATGCTGATCTCCACTTCCAGCGTGTCCTTTTGTGCCATAAGCTCAGGCTGCTCCATTAACCCCAGCTCAGGGGCTGGCCCTGGAGCAGGAGGGCACTGCCCGTGCCCTGCAGGCCCTGGTGCCAGGGGAGGGTGTGAGGGAGGCCTTTGGTGCCTGTCAGCAGGGTCAGATGTCTGTGCTGCCTGGCTGGGGCATGATGAGCGAGCAGATGTCTGGGCTCCCGGCAGCTGCTGACATCATGTAAATCCATAATTGCCCAAACACACACTCAACACGTGTCAGGGAGGGCCGGGCCGGCTGCAGGGGAGCTGGGAGAGCCCCAAACCCAGGCTCCTTTTGGGTGGTGGATCCCCAAGCTTGTGAGGTGTCCCCCAGGATCACTGTGTGTTCTCATGAGATCATCCCACCCTTGTGCCGCTGCTCTCCTGCTTTTCCCCACTTGACCCAGTTCTTCCCTTGGCAGCTCCAGGCTGGCTGTCACACTCTGTGATGACGAGCTGCTGTCTGCTCTGCTCTGGCTGCTCCTGGTGCCTCAGCCTGGCCCTGGCTCAGCATCCCTGGGCAGCTCAGCTCAGCTCAGCTCAGTGGGGTGGGCACAGCAGCTCCACAGCCACAGCCTGCCTGGCCAGGTCAGTGTCACACACATCTTTTCATGAAAATCCTTTCTGTTACAGTGGTCACAAGGGTTGCAGAATGAAGAGAGAGGTGAGAATGTTGATTCCATGGTCAGAAGGCTTGATTTATTATTTTATGATATATATTACATTATAACTATACTAAAAAGAAATAGAAGGAAAAGTTCTCAGAAGGCTAGCTAAGCTAAGAATAGAAAAGGAATGAATAACAAAGATCTGTGTCCCAGCAGAGAGTGAGACAGCTCTGCTATGAGTGGTCAGTAAATCCAAACATCCACCTGAGACCAATCACGGATCCACCTGTTGCATTCCACAGCAGCAGATAACCCTTGTTTACATTTGGTTGCTGAAACTTCTCAGCTTCAGCTGGAAAAATCCTAACGAAAGGGTTTTAATGAAAAGATGTCTGTGACACCTTTCCTTAGGATTTTCTCCTCCTGAGAAGCTGAGGCCTCAGGAACAAAATGTAAACAAGGGTTATCTGCTGCTGTGGAATGCAACAGGTGCATCTGTGACTGGCCCATGTTGGATGTGTGTAATTAATGGCCAGTCACAGTCAGCTGGCTCAGACAGAGAGTCTGAGCCACAAACCTTTGTTATTCATTCTTTTGCTTTCTATTCTCAGCTTAGCCAGCCTTCTGAGGTGAAACCTTTTCTTCTATTCTTTTAGTACAGTTTTAATGTAATATATATCATAAAATAATAAATCAAGCCTTCTGAAATACAGAGTCAAATCTACATCTCTTCCCTCATCCTAAGACCCCTGTGAACACCATCACGGGACAGCACCACCTGCCTGGGTAAAGGGGCTGAAATGGCCAGCAGAGCCCTGCAGGGCCTGTCCCCAAGAAGGGACTGGTACACCCAGCCTGGAGGGGCCCTTCCTGTCCCCACAAAGCCTGTCCCCTGTCCCCAGCAAGGGACTGGTACACCCAGCCTGGAGGGGCCCTCGCTGCCCCCCTGGTCAGGCAGGCTCTGGCTGGACCCGTCCTTGGTGCCCCAGGGACAGGAGAGGACGTGTCTCAGTGTCTCAGTGGTTTCCATGGGAGCAGCCTCCCGTGGCCAGCCCATGGTGATTTCCTCCCCCAGCAGGTTCACACCTCTCAGCTCTTCCCTTCCTGAGCTGCAGAACTATTCAGGCTGGAAAAGACCTCCAAGGTCATGGACTCCAACCTTGTCAGCTAAACTGAGTGCCACACCCAGTCATTTCCCGACCACCTTTAGGGGTGGGCACTCCACCACCTGTTTGGGCAGCCCTTCCAATGCCTGGCAACCCTTTCAGTGAAGAGATTTTCCCAAATACCCAATTTAAAACTCTGCTGGTGCTACTTGAGGCCGTTCCCTCTCCTCCTGTCCCTGGAAGCAGAGCCTGACCCCCCCAGCTGTCCCCTCCTGTCAGGAGCTGTGCAGAGCCACAAGGGCCCCCTGAGCCTCCTTGGCTCCAGGCTGAGCCCCTTCCCAGCTCTGTGCCCTTCTCTGGACACGCTCCAGCCCCTCAAGGTCTCTCTTGTGAGGGGCCCAGAACTGGACACAGCCCTGGAGATGAGGAGCTGCTGCTTCGTGGTGCAGTGCTGCCATGGGGTGGGACAGCTTGGCTCAGGCTGGCAGGACAAGGTGACAGAGCTCACCTGCTCACAGGCTGAGGTGAAGAGGGAATGCTCAATTGCTGCCTTTCCTGCTGCCCTTCATGTTCCCAGTATGATGTTTTTGAGCTCAGTCCCACCCTGCTGGGCAGGGAACAAGGTGCTCTCCTCTCTGACCTCCTTCCCAAGGCTCCTGGCCGAGGGCTGGGGGCAGCAGGCTCCTCCCTGGAGGGGGAGTGCCTGGTTTTGCCTCTGTCAAGGTCAGGACTGAAGCACTCAGGATGGTATTTTGTGTTCAGACTCAGGTGTTTATTATTTCTTATCTGTATCACAGACTTACAAGGCATGGGTTCTGTAGTATTTCAGTAACAAGGTACAAAATGGCTGAATGTCTTTCTCTACAAGGGAGGGAGATTTGCTGAGATGGAGAACAACTCTCAAAGCTGAGGAGGATAAAGCCCTGGTGCAGGTGGTGGTGCAGGAGAGGAGTTATGGAATCCCAGAGTGGTTTGGGTTGGAAGGGACCCTAAAGCTCATCTTGTCCCACCCTGTCCAGCCTGGCCTTGGGCACTGCCAGGGCTCCAGGGGCAGCCACAGCTGCTCTGGGCACCCTGTTCCAGGGCCTGCCCACCCTCACAAGGAAGAATTTCTTCCCAACATCTGATCTAAATCTCTCTTGGTTTAGTTTGGAATGGTTCCCTCTTGTTCTGTCATTCCCTCTCCATGTAAAAAGTCTCTCTCTCTCTATTTCCAGTGCCCTTAGGCCCTGGCAGGGGCTCTGAGCTCTCCCTGGAGCCTTCTCCTGTCCAGGTGAGCACCCCCAGCTCTGCCAGCCTGTCCCAGAGGAGAGGGCTCCAGCCCTGAGACCCTGGGAGCCTTGTCCCACTGTCCTCTCCAGCACAGAGTGCTCAGAGCTCACTGGGATGGATGGATGGATGGATGGATGGATGGATGGATGGATGGATGGATGGATGGATGGATGGATGGATGGATGGATGGAGGGATGGATGATGGAGGGATGGATGATGGAGGGATGGATGATGGAGGGATGGATGATGGATGGATGGATGGATGATGGATGGATGGATGGATGGATGGATGGATGGATGGGGGATGACTGGATGATGGATGGATGGATGGATGGATGGATGGATGGATGGATGGATGGATGGATGGATGGGGGATAAATGGCTGATGGATGGATGGATGGATGGGGGATGAATGGATGATGGATGGATGGATGGATGGATGGATGGATGGATGGATGATGGATGGGTGGATGGGGGATAAATGGCTGATGGATGGATGGATGGATGGGTGGATGGATGGATGGGGGATGAATGGATGATGGATGGATGGATGGATGGATGGATGGATGGATGGATGATGGATGGGTGGATGGGGGATAAATGGCTGATGGATGGAGGAATGATGGATGGATGGGGGATGGATGGATGGATGGATGGATGGATGGATGGATGGATGGATGGATGGATGGATGGATGGATGGATGATAGATGGATGGAGGTGCTCCCTGTGGTGAGCTGGCTGGATTAAAGCAGCTCTGGGGGCACTGTGTGGGGCTGCAGTGGGGCTGCAGCTCCAGAGCAGGCTGCAGAGCCCCAAAGCAGGCTGCAGGGCCCAGGGCAGGCTGTGAGCCCCAGGAGAGGCTGCAGAGCCCCAAAGCAGGCTGTGAGCCCCAAAGCAGGCTGCAGGGGCCCAGGGCAGGCTGTGAGCCCCAGGAGAGGCTGCAGAGCCCCAGAGCAGGCTGTGAGCCCCAAAGCAGGCTGCAGGGCCCAGGGCAGGCTGTGAGCCCCAGGAGAGGCTGCAGAGCCCCAGAGCAGGCTGTGAGCCCCAAAGCAGGCTGCAGGGGCCCAGGGCAGGCTGTGAGCCCCGCGCTGCCCTGGGTGAGTCAGCTCTGGTGATTCAGCTTGGGCCAGCCCCCCTGCTGCAGCGGGAGGAGCCACCAGAGATGTTTTCCCTCCCTCATCTCAGCAGCGGTTCCTGAGCCTGCCTGAGGTACAGCAGCTCTGAGCTGGGAGATGTGCTCTGCCTGCCAAGGGAGCTCCAGCACATCTGGCACAGCTGGAAATCCCAGACTGGTTTGGGTTGGAGGGACCTCAAAGCCCATCCTGTTCCACCCCCTGCCATGGCAGGGACACCTCCCACTGTCACAGGTGCCCCCAGCCCTGTCCAGCCTGGCCTTGGGCACTGCCAGGGATCCAGGGGCAGCCACAGCTGCTCTGGGCACCCTGTGCCAGGGCCTGCCCACCCTCCAGGGAGGAATTTCTTCCCAGTACCCCATCTGACCCTGCCCTCTGGCAGTGGGATGTGGTGGTGTTCACAGGGGTCTCAGGATGAGAGAAGAGATGAGAATCTTGACTCCATGTATCAGAAGGCTGATTTATTATTTTATGATATATATTATATTAAAAGAAAATTATATAATAAAGCTTCACTAAAGAATAGAAGAAATTATTTCATCAGAAGGGTAGCAAGGAATAGAAAGGAATGGAATGATAATGAAATCTTGTGACTGACCAGAGAATCTGAGACAGCTGGACTGTGATTGGCCATTAATTAAAACCAACCACATGAGGCCAATCAAAGATGCACCTGTTGCATTCCACAGCAGCAGATAATTATTGTTTACATTTGGTTTCTGAGGCCTCTCAGCTTCATGGGAGGAAAAATCCGAGCAAAAGGATTTTTCATAAAATATGTCTGTCACAGTGGGAAGCCAGTCCCTCTTGTCCTCTCATTCCATCCCTTGTCCCCATTCCTCTCCAGCTCTCCTGGAGCTCCTTCAGGCACTGCAAAGGGCTCCATGCTCTGCCCAGAACCTTGTTTTTTTCCAGGCTCAAATCCATTCAAATCCATTCACCAACCCAAGCACTTCAAAAATCTTACTTGGGCATCTTTCCATGTCCTCTCTGGGCTCAGATGCCCTCACCTGGAGCCACAGGAACTGCCCACAATTCTCTCAGGGCTTGGCCCAGCTCGGTGCTGCAGCTCACGGTGGGCTCAAAGGCTGTTGTGCACCCCCAGTGCATGGCCAGGCTGGTGCTCCCAGCCTTTGCCTTCCTTCTGCAGGATTCTGCAGAGCAGGTGCCCTGTGCCAAGCTGAATCCTGGTTGTGTGTGTGGGGGGGGTTTGATTGCATTTTGCAAGTCACTGAGGGGTTCTCAGTCTGGCTGTTTGTGGTGTCTGAGTGCTTGGATACCAAAGGATTCTCCTCAGCTTTGTGGGGACACAAATGCTGTTGCTGTGCCTTTGTACAGGAGTGAGACTGGGGAAATGTTTCCTTAGCAGAATAGAGGCAAAGCCAGGTGAGAAAGGTTGTTCCAGGCTGGACCTTGTGCCATCCATCTCTGCCAGGGCTGCTGTGAGCCGGCTCAAGGGGGATGTCTGGCCATGGTCCTTCCCTGGTTGCTATTCCTGGCTCTTGTTCAATCTCCTTTGACACCCTTTTAGTCCTTTTGTGTATCTGTGAGATGCTTCAGAGGATGGAAATTTCCAAGTTCCAGTTTCCCTGCAGCAGCTGGAAGCAGCTAAGCCACACGTGTGCTGCAGGACTCAGTGTCAAACCCTCGGGGTCAGGGTGGGGGCTCTGGGCAGGTCTGGGGACTTTGGTGCTTTGGGGTTTGTGCAGGAGGGGCACGGTGTGGTGGTGGCACTGCATTCACGGGGATAAACCACCCATTACAAATACACCCTGTCCTGCAAACAGACAGGGACAGCAGCCTGGGCAGGGCTGGGCGCTGCTCAGACACAGCCAGGGGGTGTCAGAGGGTGTTATGGAGGAGGGATGGCAGTGAAGCCATGGGGTGTGGGCACTTCCCACCTGCAGCAGCACCGGGTGAGGGGTGCCAGCTCCTGGGGATGGTGGAGGGCTGGGAGCATGTGGGGCTCATGGAGGTAGGCATGGGGCAGCTCCACTCTGCTCCTCCAGGCTTGGTGGCATGGCCTGGCCCTCCCTGCCCCCTCCATGGAGGGTGGGCCGGGCTGGGCACCTCTCCTCTGTGTCCCCGAGGTTTACCCTGCACAAGGAGCTGCTGGGGAAGGGGGTTCTGCCCCAAACAGGGACCTGCCAGGGTCTGGGTCCAGCACAGCTGCTGGGGGAGCTTTGCTGTTTTGGTTGCATTTTGCAAGTCACTGAGGGGTTCTCAGCCTGGCTGTGTGTGCTGTCTGGCACTCAGATTCTCCTCAGCTTTGTGGGGACACAAATGCTGCTTCTGTGCCTTTGTACAGGAGTGAGACTGGGGAAATGTTTCCTTAGCAGAATAGAGGCAAAGCCAGGTAAGAAAGGTTGTTCCAGGCTGGACCTTGTGCCATCCATCTCTGCCAGGACTGCTGTGGGGATGTCTGGCCATGGTCCTTCCCTGCGTGCTGGTCCTATTTCAGCTCCTGGGAGCTTTGCTTCAGTGAAAGCCCCGGGGCTCATGGGGACTGTCCAAGATGAACTGGGGAGCACAAGGATGGGTGTCAGTGAGCCTGGCTGTGTGGGAGGCCCTGGAGGCTCCCTGGAGCAGTGGGACACCCCTGTCCCACAGGACCTGGGGCATGTCCTGCCTCTGGGGCAGGGGCAGGTGACAGGAGCCCGGTGTGGGCAGCACTGGGGGGTTCCCTGCAGGGAACTGAGGTGCCTCCTCCTCTGTACCCACGTCCCCTCTGTGTCCCTCTGTCGCAGGGTGTCCCCTGCAAGGAGGGTCAGAGCTGCTGAAGGAGCCCTTGTGCTGCTTCCCACCCTGCTGCAGCCCCGAGCTCACTCACTCTCCCTTCTCCCCACTCTGATCCCTCTGGCATCCCTTCCCTTAAAAACATTTCTCTCTTATCTTTGATAATTGCCTGTGAGGCCTGGGCACCCCTGAGGCCTCTGAGCTGCCCTTGCCTTGGCAAAAGCTGAAAATCCTTTTTCTTTCCCCAGAGGGGCTGTGTCCTTCCTGCAGCTCCTGGGCTCCCTGTGCCAAGGCACCAGGGGATGGTTCCATGCACAGCAGAGGTTCCTCATGTGCCCTACAGGTTCTCCTTGGAGCTGTGGGTGCTGCCCAAGGACAGGCTGCTCCCTGCTGCTCCTGTCCTGCTGCATCCCAGAGTCACTGTCCCTGTCCCTGTTCCTCAGTGTGGTGTGGAATCCTGCCATGCACAGAGGGCCTGTGTTGCACAAGTTTGTGTTATTTAGTTCAATTTGGGGACACTCTGGAGTTTTTCAGGGTCCTGGTCCTGTGCCAGTCTGTCAGTGGTGGCAATGGGACTGAGCAGCCACTGGGTCCCTGTGTGACACACCTGGCTGGGAGAGGGGCAGAGGGGAGCAACCCGAGGGAAGCCTGCCCTGGTGGCTGCAGATGCTCAGAAAATGTGAGTCAGGCATCCCAACAACGGAGAACTGGGCTGAACCCCACAAATACTCAAAGAGCAGCCCCTCCAGTGAGTGTTCTGAGGGAGGAGCTGAGGACAGAGCTGAGCAGGCATCGACAGGGACAAGGGACCAAGGGGGGTGTTTGGGGAAAAGACTGCTGTGGGTGTGGGCCAGCTGTGCCATGCCAGAGCTCCTGGCCTCCCAAACCCTCCCTTCTCCTTTTAACCCTCCTTTCCCCTCCTGATCCTGCTGGAGGGCAGCAGGACACGTGTGGGGACAGTGTGGGGACAGTGGCTGCCTGTGACTGGCTGGGACTGGGGTGCCTGAGGGTGCCTCTGCTTGCTGGAGGTTACAGGGAATGAGGAGCCCTCACCTGCATTTAAGCCCTCAAAGACGGATGGGGCCTGAGATGGCAGCTGGGTATGGGATCAGGCTGCTCCCAAATGCCATCCCCAGCTGGGTATGGGATCAGGCTGCTCCCAAATGCCATCCCCAGCTGGGTATGGGATCAGGCTGCTCCCAAATGCCATCCCCAGTTGGGTATGGGATCAGGCTGCTCCCAAATGCCCATCCCCAGCTGGGTGAGGGGCAGGAGGGTGCCTTGCTGTGACTGAGCCCCACGTGCCTCAGTTTCCTGTCAGGGCTGGGTGAGCTCAGGGAGGGAACACAAGGAGGACAGTCCTTTCCCCCAGCATGAGGCCAGTGCAGCAGCTCTTGGCCAGTCTGGTCCTCAGAGGGAGAGCCATGGTGCCCCTGGGCACAAGGGCCAGCTCCTAGCAGGGGAGGCTAATCCTAACCCTAACAGCCCTGACCCCCACCCAGGGCCAGGGAAGGGGGCCCTGGGCTGCACCAGCCCTTCCTCTGCTGGGGTGCAGGGCAGTGGGGCAGCCCCTGCCAGCAGTGCCCCCACACTTCCCTCCTTCCCTGAGGGCATGTCCAGGGAGGGATGTGCCCAGGGCTGGTTCAGGGCAGATTTTTCAGTTCATTTTTCAGCCTTTCCAGCACAGGTTGGCCATCCCTCCCCTCCCTCCACCCCAGCTTTCTTGCTATCCAATTAATGAGGAACATGTTGGTGCTTGAAGTCAGAGGCTCTATCAGCAGCTCTCTGCCTTCCCCCAGCTTCCCAAATGCCTCCAAAGGAGGGCTGGCAGCTCTGCCAGGGTGAGAGGCAGGGCTGGCACTGATGCCCTCCGCCCCCACAGCATCCTCTGCTGGGATCTAAGGGCTTCTGGGCCTCTGAACTGAAACCAAAGCCCAGCTCAGCCTTGAGCTGTGTCCCACTGTGGTCTGAGGGAGCTGGCTCTGCTTCTGCCTGAGGCACCAAATTGTGCTCCAGGTGGCAGTGGGGGATGCAGCAATGCCCTGCTGTGCCATGTGGGATCACAGGGATGTGAGGAAAAGGTGCCCTGGGGTCAGAGGGGCAAGGGAGGACTCTCCAGCAGCACCGCCTGTGCAGGAGCTCAGCTCAGTGCTTGCTTGGGGGGCATTCTGGGGCTTGGGGGGCATTCTGGGGCTTAGGGGGCATTCTGAGGCCCCCAAACTGCTCCTTCCCCCAGGAGGCACCTTGGGGGTCTCACCAGTCAGGAACCCCTGAGGCAGGAAAGGAATTCCATGTGTCAGGTCCAATCCTCATCCCTGCACTGCCAAGGCCACCACTCAGGCATGCCCCCAAATCTGAATGTCTTTTTAATTCCCCCAGCAATGGTGACTCCACCACTGCCCTGGGCAGCCTGTGCCAGTGCCAGCCCACCCTTTCCAAGAATTTTGGAGCCCAGAGGAGTTTCCACAGGCCCCTCTGCAGTTAGTGGGTAGTGGATGCAGTGTGTGTCCCTTTCTCTGGGTCCATCATTGCTTCCTGCCAGGGATGGAGGGAAGGTCCTTCCTTTCCCTGTTTTCCCCAGGATTCCCTGTTTTCCCCAGGATGGAGGGAAGGTCCCTCCTGTCCCTGTTCTCCCTAGGAGCCCCCAGGGACTCTGTTCAGCTGTGGGTGAACCCAGCCCTGAGCAGTGCTGAGCAGCCAAGAACTGGTCACCCCCAGCCCCAAGCCACAGTGGCTGCAGCCTCCTGGACAGCTGGGAAGGGGAGGTTCAGGGCTGGCAGTGCCATCGGGGGTGCTGAGGCTGCCTTGGCACGGTGGGGGCTCCCAGAGGGGCTGCAGGCTCTGGGGGAGCTGCAGGCCCCCCTGCAGGCCTGCCTGAATTGTGGGGATTGCACTGCTGAGGTTTGGGTTAGAGTGCAGACCAGGCAAGGATTCTGGAGTGTGAGTTTGCTGGTAGCTGTGGGATTCCTGGCTCTCCCTGGCTGCAGGCTGCTGTGTTTCACAATGGGACCCGTGGGCTGTCCCAGTTCAGTGGCTCAGGAGTGCCTGTGAAGGTGCCCAGCCTCAGGGAGGGCTGTGGGGGCTGGGACCCTTTCCCTGCCCTCTGCTTCCCCCAGGGCTGGTGTTCTTGACTGGGGGAACAGTCCATGAGCATCCCAACCCACGGGTACCACTTGGGGAGCTGGTCCTGGTGAGCAGCTGGGCACTCTGGGGTTCTCCTTCTGCATCCAGCGTGGTCACCCACACAGTGAGTGCCTGTACCCCACAGCCAGAGCCTGATGGGGTCTCCATGGCTTGTGCTTTGTCCCCTTGTGTTCCTGCTGGCTCTGCATGCCCAGGGCTCCCATCAGCGTGTGCCCGAGCTGGAGGGTCCTGCCCACACCTGGTGAGGGCTCCCAGCCCCTGCCTGCCCCCCGACCCCGCCGTGTCCCTGCCCGTGCTCTGGCTGTCCCCTCTGCCAGCAGGAGCTGTCCCTGTGCCCGGCGGGGTCAGTGCAGGGCTGCAGGAGCCCCTGCAGAGGGTCCGTGCCGTGTTTGCTCCGCGGGGCTGTCCCTGCAGGGACGGGCAGGGGACTGTGCCCTGGGGACAGGGATGTGCCGGTGTCACCCTGGGCAGGGCCGGTGAAAGAGGAGCCTCTGTTCAGCCGCCGGCCCAGCCTGGGTGTGGATGGCAGCGCAGGGTTCGCTGCCCCGGGCCCCACGGCAGAGCTGGGGAGGGCAGGACAGTGCCAGATTACCTTGGCATGGAGATGAGCAGCCGAGCTCTGCTGCCTTGCCGGGCGTGCGCAGGGAAGATCCCGGCGGGAGAGCCCGGCCCGGGATGAGTCAGGCGTTTGCGGGGCCGGGGGCGATGGGGGCGGCACCGGCACCCGGGGACACGCCCGGGAGGGCAGCCCCGCTCCCATCCCATCCCGTGCCGGCTGCGGCAGCAGCGCACATCCATCCATCCATCCTTCCATCCTTCCTTCCTTCCTTCCATCCGTCACCGCGCGGGGCGTGGGAAGAGGCGGCTCTGCAGAAGGCGCTGCCTCGGCCGCAGCGCCCGCCCGGCGGGATGAGCCGAGCCGGGCTGAGCCGAGCCGAGCCGGAGCCATGGGCAGCTGGCACCCAGGTAGGGCCCCCGGGGCACGGCGCGATGCTCGGCCCCGCTGTGCTGCCGCTGCTGCCGCGGGCCCAGCCGGCGGCGGCTGCCTGGGGAGCGCTGGGGAGGATGGGGAGGATGCGGCTCCTGGAGCCCGGGGACCATGGGGGCGCTGGGACTTGATCTCAGAGGTCTTTCCCAAACTTGCTTCTAGGATTCCATGACGGGGCACTTTTACAGCTCGGGGCACTGCAATCTCTGCCCCTGCCGGTCCCCCGTGAGGAGATCAGGGTTCAGTCTCCAGGAACAGGATCCGATCCCTAGTGTTTCTGATCCCCCCCTTCACAACAAACAGCTCATATGATCCTCTGGCCCTGCTGCAGAGCAGCACAGGAGAACTCTCAGGCTGCACTGCGGAGTTCTTTGGGGGTTTGTGTGTCCCGTGCCAGGGGCGTGAGGTCCCAGGGGTGGCACTGGGGCCCGAGGGTGGCACTGGGGCTCAGGGTGCTGTGTGCTGTCGGGGTTTTGGGGGTGGCACTGGGGCTCAGGGTGCTGTGTGCTGTCGGGGCTTTGGGGCTGCTTTCCTTGTTTGCCGTTTCTATGGAGGATCCCCAGGACTCTCCGCCGGGCTCCCTCAGGTTTGCAGGATGGCTGCACGGCACTGCCTGTGCCCCTGTCCCCTGTGCCCAGCTCAGCCCTGTGCCCAGCTCAGCCCTGCCCGGTCGAGGTGCTGGATGCCACAGCCCCGGGGAGCATCTCGGTTCTGGCCAGCCCCTGCCCCGTGCCCTGCAGCCACTGCCACCCCCGCAGGGTGCCCCCCATGTCCGTGTGTCTGTGTGGCAGCATCTGTCCCCAGTGTGACCCCACAATGTGATGGGGCTTTGCTGCCACCATCAGCCCCACTCGGAGGGGTGGGAGAGGAGGTCACTGGGTTGTCACCCACCCCTGTGCTCCCCACCCGAGCTGGAGCCCCCTTTGGGCGCTCAGCAGGGGCTGCTGCCCCCCTGGGACCGGGGGGCTCCGGAGGTGAAGCCCCGTGGATGGGCAGAGCCTCTGCAGGGAGCGAGGGGCGTGAGGGGCAGCCCGGGGGAGAAGGGGGATGCTGAGCCCTGGAGAGCAGCCCTGCAGCCGGCAGTGACTGGGCACGGAGGGGGAGCAGCCTGCAGGGAGGGAAGGCAAGGCTCTGCCAGGGAAGCGCTGCAGCGCCTGGAGCTGCGAGATGCTGGGAAAGTGCTGGGGCAAAGCAGCTGGGAAATCCACACTCCAGCTTGAAGGGGAAGGAGGAGGAAAACACCAAAGGGAGGAGGAGCAGGCAGGGAGATGATGGGAGGAGATTCCAGGCATGACAAGCAGGTCTGCCTGTGATCCTGCTGAGGCTTCCTTTGCAGTCACCGTTCCCATGTGCCTGTTCCGGTACCCCGAGCTCCATCCGGCTCCAGCCCTGTCCCCTGAGGGAGCATCCCCGGCCCTGGGCTCCAGCTGCAGCTGCATCGAGCCAGCCCTTGATGGAAACTGGGCTTGCGCCGAAAGCTCACCCTTGCTGGAAACCAGGCATGGGGCACCAGGGCCTGTGGGTGCCAGGAGGAGCCCTTTGGCCACTCCCTGCAAAGGGCAGCTCTGGGGGTTTGTGCCCACTGCCTCCAACAGCCTCCGCACAGGATTTGCTCCAGTGGGACAGCCATGGGCAAGGCTGGGTGCTGGGAGGGCTGGTGCCCACAGGGGTGAGGTCCTGCTCCTGCTGTAGGAAGTATTTAGAAAGAAATAACTTTAGAACTCCATCGAGTTCACTACAGTTGTGTAAATCTCTTTAACGGGTTTGTAACAGCAGATATTTCAGTGGAATTGTCCCTTTGGCAGCACTCTGGGACCTGTGTCATTTCTGAACCCATGGCCTGCACTCTGGGGTCTGTGCTGGGACAGCAGGAGCTGAGTTTGCACAGGGAAGGTGCTGTGGGATGGGCAGGGCTCCATGGCTGCTGCTCCCTGTCTGTGCTGTGCTGCCCCCTCCCATCAGGGACAGCTCCTGCCCACGGCACAGAGCTGCTCCCAGGGCAATATCTCCCTCTGCAGCTCTCAAGGGCCATAGGGAGGCCATGGGATAACGGAGGGACAGGGGGCCGGGACAGGTGTCACTGTGAGTGTGCAGAGCCTGCAGGTGCCCCCAGGGTGCTGAGCACCCCCAGCTGGGCACAGAGGGTGCTCATGTGGGTGCTCATGTGGGCCTTGGTGTCCCTCTCCCACAGCCCTGAGTGCAGGTGAGTGTGGGTGACCAGGCTGCCATGGAGGGTGGCAGTGTCCCACAGCAGGTGCCACTGTCCCCAGGGGCTTGGTGCTGACCCTGGCCTGCAGCAGCACTGGGGTGAGTGGCAGTGCTGCAGGAGCCCTGGCCTTCCCCCTCAGCCCCAGGGCTGGCCAGGAACAGCTCCTGAATGCAGCCCTTGTGGCTGTGCCCGGGAGCGTGGCAGTGCCAGCGTGCTCCCTCCGTCAGGGCTGTGCAGCTGCAGGGCTCAGCTGCAGCGGGGCCGTGCCTGCAGCCACTGCCCCTGCCAGCCCTGGCACCTCCAACAGCTCCTGGCCCCAGCAATGACCCTGTGGAGGGAGCAGAGCCTCCCCAGCATGGCTGCAAGGCCAGAGACTGAGGGATTCCTGCCCTGGGAGCAGGGACATGGTCCCTGGGGGTTTGCCAGGCTCCCTCAGCAGAGCTCTGCCACCCAGGCACTGCTGTGCCATGCTCTCACTCCCTTCAGCTGGAAGGTAGTCCCTGGGATCAGGTTCCTGGCACACCATCAGAAGGTTGGGACTGGAGCTCAAGATGCAGAAGTGAGATGGGATGAATTCCCAGCTTACTACACTTAAAAAAACCCCTCATTTCCTCAGGGATCACTGCAGGGGAAAAGTAGTTTGGAAGAAAGTTGAGAAATGCCAAATGAAAAACTCAGCATGTTTTTGGCCCAAAGTGGTGCGTTGTCATTTTAGAGATTTCACGTTGATTAAAAATTCACACAAAGAGATTCAAGCAGAAGTGCTTGGGAATGATCCACACAGGGACCAGGGCTTGGAGTGAGTAACTGCTTGAATTTGCAGTGGAAAAATGCAGCTCTGTTTCCTCTGTGGAAAAAACAAACCAGCAGTGACCTCTGGAAGCTCCTGGTGGCCTTGGCTGAGTGTGGGGTCTGTCAGGAGGGAGCTGATGCTGCTCAGGGCAGGTTGTCTGGCCTGTCATGGCCAGGAGAACGTGGCTGTGGCACAAAGGGTGGCACCCTGGGCCCTGGCTGTGAGCTGAGGCCCCTTGGTGAGCACGCAGGCACGGGAGGGGAGCGTTCCCGGGATCTCCTGGCTGCGGATCCGGCGGAAGGCGTAGGCTTGACTCCCTGTCTTCTCCATCACCTCCTCTCCGTTCCCTCCACCCCCAGAGCCAGTTTTAGTCATTTTCCTGGGAAGGTTTCACATCTTCCCACGGCTGAGGACACCTGAAGGGCAGCAGTGGGACAGGAGCTGTGGTGTGGGATGGGTTTCTTTGTGAGTCTCAGTGACACTGAGCAGAGCCTGAGCTGTGCAGTGGATCCAGATCTGCCAGGGATGGGGCACCCAGAGGGTCCTGGGCAGGCTGGGGGAGCTCACAGGAACCTCATGGAGCTCAGCCAGGCCAAGGGCAGGTCCTGCACCTGGGGCAGCCCCAGCACAGCACAGGCTGGGAATGGCTGCGTGGGGAGCAGCCCTGGGACAAGGACTTGGGGGTGCTGCTGGTGACAAACTGGATGTGACCTGGCCATGGGCACTGGCAGCCCAGGAACCAACCCTGCCCTGGCTGACCCCACAGCGTGGGCAGAGGTCAGGGGGGATTCTGCCCCTCTGCCCACCCAGGTGAGACCCCACCTGCAGAGCTGCCCCAGCCCTGGGGACCCAGCATCAGAAGGATGTGGAGCTGCTGCACTGAGTCCAGGAGAGGCCACAAAGATGCTGCAAGGGCTGGAGCCCTCTGCTCTGGGACAGGCTGGGAGAGCTGGGGGCATTCACTCGGAGAAGAGGAGGCTCCAGGGAGACCTTGGAGCCCTTCCCAGTGCCTAAAGGGGCTCCAGGAGAGCTGGAGAGGGACTGGGCACATGGGATGGAGGGACAGGACACAGGGAATGGTTTCCCAATGCCAGAGGGCAGGGTCAGATGGGATACTGGGGAGAAGTTTTTCCCTGTGAGGGTGAGCAGGCCCTGGCACAGGGTGCCCAGAGCAGCTGTGGCTGCCCCTGGATCCCTGGCAGTGCCCAAGGCCAGGCTGGGCAGGGCTTGGAGCACCCTGGGACAGTGAAAGTTGTCCCTGCCACAGCAGGGTTTGGAATTGGAACAGGATCTGCAGGCATTACTCAGGGCTGCTGGCCTGGCTGCTCTGTGGGCAGGGTGGGTGATGTGACCACAGGGTCACAGATGCTCCAACTGAGCCACCTTGTGCAGCCACAGCCCTTGGACTCAGGGATGATCCCAGCAGGTGCTGCACAGCTGGACACGGCCTGGTGGAGAGTGGGTGATGGTCCAAAGGGTGCTCCATGACCTGTGGAGTGTGGACCCTCCCAGGACACCCTGCTAGCCCATGCTCTGTTAGCATTAAATGTTCCAAAACCATAAAGGCTCCAAAACCACATTGCTGAGCATCCCGGCATGGAAAGTGCCTTCCCCTCCCTGTTCCTGGCCCTGGGTTTGTTTTTCAGGCAGCTGGGGTTGGAGGCAGGAATCCACAGGGTCCCAGGCTGGCCGTGGGAACCCAGCATGCTGCTGGGGTGGCCGGAGGGGAGCAGAGCAGCCAGCCCGGATGTGAGAGCTGTGCACTGTCCGTGCCTGCCATTTCCTGTGTCACTGCAGCCCTCCCTGACTCACAGCCTGCCTGTTCCTCCCACTCCTAGAAAACAGCGAGGGAAGGCTCCAGCCGGTGCAGGGGTGTGGGAGCAGGGGGTCAGTGCAGCTCTGCACAACCAGGTGCATCCCTGGCCATGGTGGGTCCCTGTCACCGGTGTCCCTCCCCACTGCTGCTCTTGTCCTCCAGCTCAGAGTATGAAATCCTGGTGTCCTGTGCTGCTGCCACCAGCCCTTTGCAAAGCCAGCTTTTGGCACAGACAGGGATCTGGGCTCTGGCAGTGGATCTGTGCATGGACAGGGATTGGAATCTGGCGGTGGATCTGTGAGTGGACAGGGATCTGGGCTCTGGCAGTGGATCTGTGCATGGACAGGGACAGGGCTCTGGCAGTGGATCCGTGTGAGGCAGAAATGGGCACATCCCAAGCCTGTCCCAACCTCCCCCGAGCAGCCAGGGCATCCCAGCCGGCCCCGGGTGACACCTGCTGTCTCTCTCCGGTGCCGGTGGCAGCGCGGTGACCGGCGGTCATGACAACGGAGACAGGCTCGGGCTCTGAGGTGAGGAACGCGCAGGAGGACGCTCCGCAGCAGCAGCTGGAGGCGGCCGCCCAGGGCCCCACGGCCGCGCCCAGCCCCGCCGGCCGCGACACCGACCCCAATGAGAAGCTCGGGGCACAGCCGGACACCCGAAACATGGAGCCGGTGAGTGGCTGTCGGCCGGGGAACGCGGGAGGGGACGGGCAGAGCAGCACGGGAGGGGCCGTGCCGCCGCTCGCTGCCGGCCGTGGTGCCGCGAGGCTGGCCCGGCGCTCGGGGGCAGCCGCAGAGGAGCCCCTGAGGCGGGCCCGGCCGGGCTGTGCCGCTGCCCGCGCGGCTCCTGCAGGCAGCACCGGCAGCCCGGGCACGGGTGATGGTGAGCCCGGTGGTGTGCCAGGGCTGGGAATGGCCCTGCCGGCCCGCCATGGCTGTGGGCAGGGGTGCCGTGTCCCCACTGAGCTCCCCGGGCCCGGCTGCAGCCGCTGTTGGCTGCGGGGCTGTGAGGGGCTGAGTGCTGCCCTGGTGGTTGGGCAGGGAGATTGGGGTGCTGAACTGACCCCCGGTGTCCGTTTTCCAGGGAGCTGGGCTGTGCTGGCACTGTGGGTTGGTGGAACTGGCCTTGGCTGGGCACTGTCCATCAGCAGCTGCCCCTCTCTGCTGTGCAGAGCCTTCCCCCTCTGCCCCTGTGTCCCTCGGCAGGGCTGCCAGGTAAGGTAACCCTCTGTGTGTCCCTGCTCCAGGGCACAGACATGGAGGACAAGGACTACAGTGAGACCGACGGGCTCTCTGACAAAACAACTCCCAGCAAGACCCAGAAGTCACCCCAGAAAACAACCAAGAAAGTGAAGAGTGCCCTGTGCAGGGTGACCCTGCTTGATGCATCCGAATATGAGTGCGAGGTGGAGGTGAGTCCCAGACTTGGAGGCCTGTGCTGGCACCAAGGAGGGGACACTGCTGGGACCCTGCCCAGTCCAGAGGGTCCTGAAGGACAGGACTCTTCCTGGGACAGCTTTGTAGTACCTCTATCCTAGAGAAAAACACACGCAGAAATAGCCATTGAAGTTGAAATTTCAAAATTAATTAAAAGTCTGGAAAGAAAGACCCTCACGGGGGATATCAGCCCAGTGAAACCAAATTTGGCAGCTACTCATAAGAGAAAAGAGTGTCTAAGTCAGAAGCTTAATGGCTGGGCATAGAGCTCTGCCTGGCAGTTCAAGCACCTGGCAGTGGTGGCAGGGTGGGACAGAAGGGACACACACCTGGCAGTGGCTGCACCAAGGGTGCTTGCCATCACTCCACATGCTCCTGGTGGCTCTTGTTATGCTGTGCTTGGGGATCCAGCCACCACTGCCACCAGGAGCCCATTCCTGCAGCTCTGGGACACCCTTTGGCACCACTTTAGGGACATACAGGTGATCCTGGGGCTGCAAGGTTGGGATGTGCTGAAGTCCACACTGGGTGAGAGGATGTTCTGATGGTCACCTGAGGGTGTCCAGGAGCCCAAGGGACCAGCTGACATCAGCCTGTCCATGTCTCTGACAGAAACACGCCCGAGGCCAGGTGCTCTTTGACTTGGTGTGCGAGCACCTCAACCTCCTGGAGAAGGACTACTTTGGCCTCACCTTCTGCGATTCAGACAGCCAGAAGGTGAGCATGGGGGGGTCCCCCTGCAGCCCCCCATCCAAGGTTGGGACCCCCCTGACCTGCTGTCTCCTCATTGCAGAACTGGCTGGACCCCTCCAAAGAGATCAAGAAGCAGATCCGCAGTAAGTGCCTGGGGAGGGTCCATCCTCCTCAGCCCTGGGGTGTCCCATGGGGCTCCTGGATGGCTCAGTGTGGCTGTCCTGTGGCACGTCACCTCCCCTTCGACCGCTGGCCTGGGGACAGGGACACTGTTGCTCATTCAGCTGTTTGTTACCCACCTCTTCTATTACTCATGAGAGGCGAGGGGGCAAAGGACTCTGCTACTGGAGAGCTGTCTGACACTTGGTGCCACCCTGGGCACCACCTGGCCCATCCAAGGGGAACAGGGATGGTGGGGAGCATGGGGGTCCGTGCTGGGACAGGTCCTGGGGTGCATTTGCCAAGGTATTGCCTTGCTGGGATGGCAGAAGAGCTGTTGCCCAAGGTGTCACCTTCTGGGACGCAGGAGGCTTTTGCAGGGACACTGAGCTTGTGGCTCCTGCAGTTGTGATGCTTTGCTGTCCCCAGCTCTCTGGGGAGGATTCCCCAAAAGCTGTGCTGGAGTCCCAAGGGCCGTGCCCCTGGCAGCCTCTGGAGCCCCCTTGTCCCTGCCCTGTGCAAGGCTTGGAGGGAGCAGCAGGATCCTCAGTGGACACACGGATGCTCCTGTGCCATGTGTGCAGCCCCTTGGGTGCTGTCCTGAACTGCTCTCTCCCCTCCCCAGGTGGGCCCTGGAACTTTGCCTTCACTGTGAAGTTCTACCCTCCAGACCCTGCCCAGCTCACAGAGGACATCACCAGGTGAGGAGAAAGGGCCTCCTTCCCAGGGAGTCCCAGCCTGCTCCAGAGAGCACCAGGTTCCTCCCCAGGGAGCCCCAGCTGCTCCAGAGAGCACCAGATTCCTACCCAGGGAGCCCCAGCCGCTGTGGGGTGCACAATTCTCCTTCCCAGGGAGTGCCAACCTGCTCCAGAGAGCACCAGATTCTTTCTCAGGGAGCCCCAGCCTTCTGTGGGGTGCACAATTCTCCTTCCTGGCGAGCCCCAGCCTGCTCTGGGGGCACCAGCTTGGTTCCTGGGTGCCCTGCCCCGCTCTGACCGCCTGCCCCCCTGCAGATACTACCTGTGCCTGCAGCTCCGTGCCGACATCATCACGGGCCGCCTGCCCTGCTCCTTTGTCACCCACGCCCTGCTGGGCTCCTACGCCGTGCAGGCCGAGCTGGGGGACCACGACACCGAGGAGCACGTGGGCAACTACGTCAGCGAGCTGCGCTTCGCCCCCAACCAGACGCGCGAGCTGGAGGAACGCATCATGGAGCTGCACAAGACCTACCGGTGAGCCCCGGGAGGGGACAGCACGGACAGGATGGCTGCCCCACGGCCCTGGGCCACCCAGCCACCTGTCCCCCTCTGTGTCTCCCTGCAGGGGAATGACCCCTGGGGAAGCAGAGATCCATTTCCTGGAGAACGCCAAGAAGCTCTCCATGTACGGGGTGGACCTGCACCACGCCAAGGTACGGGGCTGGGGGCTGCCAGAGCGCTGCCCCTTCCCAGCCTGCTCCTGCCCACCTTCCTCCCTCAGAGAAAGCTCCTGGCATGGCTTTGGGTGGCACCAGAGAAGCTCCAGAGATCAGACTCCACCGGCCTGGGGGTCACTGTTCCCTCTGCCAGCCAGGCCCCCGCAGCACTCTGCAGGAGGGATGTGGCACTGCTGGCCAGGCTGGCTCTTGCCAAGCTGCTGACCTGTCCCCTCCTGTCCCCCTGTCTCCTGCAGGACTCAGAGGGCATCGACATCATGCTGGGCGTCTGTGCCAACGGCCTCCTCATCTACAGGGACCGGCTGCGCATCAACCGCTTCGCCTGGCCCAAGATCCTCAAGATTTCCTACAAGAGGAGCAACTTCTACATCAAGATCCGCCCTGGGGAGGTGGGTGCCAGGTGCTGGTGCAGCCCCTGGGTACCTGTCCTGAGGGATTGGAGCTGATGGTGAGGATTTCCTCACCTGGCTCTGGCCTATGCTCCAAGGATCCCATACTGGCCAAGAGAGCACATTTCCTGTGGCATGGATTTTCTTTCATGTTTTCTTGTGACTTCAACAGCTGAGGGACCCCAGGATCCCATTGCTGACAGACATCATGACCCTGCTGGTATAGGGAGCTTGCCCAGGAATGGGGGTTAAGGGCCATTTTTGTCACATCTTCACAAGGTTTTTTCATTTATTTTCAGACTATTTCCACTCATTTATGGTGGGAAAATGCATTTCTGCCCATCTGTTCCAGCAGGCTGGAGGGCAAGGACAGCACACCTGGGAGTGCTGCCCTCAGACCAAAACAGCTGTAAAAGCTTTTTGTTTCTTGAGGGAATTTCTCTTGCACTGAAAAGCTGTTTACAGCTGAGGAAGGTGCTTAGCCCAGAGATGTGGGGGCTATCACTCTGCTGGGCATGGTGCTGGGCATGGACCATCCCAGCATGAATTTGAAGAAGATTTTTGAGGGTCTTTTGCATGGTCACAGCTCCTGCCAGGGGAACCTGAGGACCTTGGCAAGGTCCTAGCATGTCCCCTGGGGCAGGATGTGTCTGTAACAGCCTGTCTCTGTCTCCCCCTAGTACGAACAGTTTGAGAGCACCATTGGCTTCAAGCTGCCCAACCACCGCTCAGCCAAGAGGCTCTGGAAGGTCTGCATAGAGCATCACACCTTCTTCAGGTGAGGCACCTTCTCTAGGCCTTCTCCAGGCCTCTTTTCCCAGAGGCAGACACATTCCTGCTTCTGCTGCAGTGGCTGCACATGGGGAGCAGTGCCAGGGGGCCTGACTGGGGCTCGCTGACACCGTCCCACCCCTGTGACCCCCAGGCTGGTGTCCCCAGAGCCACCCCCCAAGGGTTTCCTGGTGATGGGCTCCAAGTTTCGGTACAGCGGGCGCACGCAGGCGCAGACGCGCCAGGCCAGCGCCCTCATCGACCGGCCCGCGCCCTTCTTCGAGCGCTCCTCCAGCAAACGCTACACCATGTCCCGCAGCCTGGACGGAGGTACGGGGCACACGGGGACACTGCGCCTCTGGCACCAACAGGGGACGCTGCCCGGCCTCGCTGGGCTGGCTCACAGCACCGTCAGCCTTCCTTCTGGAGGCTGTCCCCAGCCCCATCCCCGTGGCACAGGGGCTGTCCCCACTCCTAGGGGTAGCTCAGACTGTGCATGAACAGGGGGACATGGCAGGGCTTGGGTCAGGCAGCTGAGGTACACATCACCCCCTCCCCTGTGCCCTGGGACCCCTGGAATCACCTGCCCCGGGTGTGAGCTGGCAGGGCAGGGGGCTGGGGCAGGAGCAGGGTGGCAGGGCAGAGGCAGGAGCAGGGTGGCAGGGCAGGGACAGGAGAAGGGTGGCAGGGCTGCACTGACCTGGCTGTCAGAGCTGGCAGGGGCAGGAGCAGGGTGGCAGGGCAGGGACAGGAGAAGGGTGGCAGGGCTGCAGTGACTCAGCTCGCAGAGCTGGCTGGGGCAGGAGCAGGGTGGCAGGGCTGGGGCAGAAGCAGGGTGGCAGGGCTGGGGCCGGAGAAGGGTGGCAGGACTGGGGCAGGAGCAGGGTGGCAGGGCTGCAGTGACCTGGCTGTCAGAGCTGGCAGGGGCAGGAGCAGGGTGGCAGGGCTGGAGCAGAAGCAGGGTGGCAGGGCTGCAGTGACCCAGCTGGCAGAGCTGGCAGGAGCAGGCTGGCAGGGCTGGGGCAGGAGAAGGATGGCAGGGCTGCAGTGACTCAGCTGGCAGAGCTGGCAGGGGCAGGAGCAGGGTGGCAGGGCTGCAGTGACCCGTCTGTCCCCCATGGGCAGAGTTCTCTCGCCCGGCCTCTGTCAGCGAGAACCACGACGCCGGGCCTGAGGGGGAGAAGCAGGATGAGGACGGTGAGTTTGGCAGCAGGAGACGCTCTGAGACAGAGGATGAGGAGGTGACCACGCCGACGAAGATCAAGGAGCTGAAGGTACAGCCGAGGTGGGCAGAAGAGGGTGGGGGTGGAGGGGCAGGCAGGGCCTGGGCACAGGCAGCAGGGCTGGGCTGCAGGCAGGAAGGGTCACCTCAGGGGCAGGGTCCCTGCAGCCCTGTGGGTGTCAGCTGTGCCCCAGGCTGGTGGGGCCCTGGGGATGTGGCTCTTGGCCCCACCAGTGGAAGTGGAGCTGTCACAGGGGTTCAGGTTAACTTGGATTCCCCAGAGCCCTCCAGGTGGTCTCAAGGCTCATCTCCAGGCAGGGCTGGACCTGGGAGCAGCCCGGTTCTGGGACAGGGATGGGGACAGGCTGAGCACATCAGTGCCCACCACTGCCTGGCACAGCCCACCCCCTCCTGCCCTGGTCCCTGGGCTGTCCCAGCCCATTTCAGCCCCATGCTGGGAGGGGAGGGGGGTCCCTACCAGCCTATCAGCTTAACTGTGGTGTTTGTGACAAGTGCCCTCAACTGACCCTGCTGGTTACTTTTAACCCTCTCTTTGCTGCCAGCCGGAGCACGAAACAACCCCCAGGCACAAGCAGGAGGTATTCTCTCTCTGGAGTATCTTAGTCCTCATTGGTGCATCATATTGTCCATCCTTCCCAAAACAAGTCCGTCTGTCCCCCTATTTACTGGAATACAAGATGCATCGGGCCGGGGGTTGGGTGCTGGAGGAGCCCGAGGAACAGACAGCTGGGCATCAGCTGTGGCATCTTCTATCCCACTAAGTAAGGTGGTCCTGATCGTGCCTGTGAGCAAGAGCCCTCCCAAGGGCAGGAGAGGCCCTGGCCCGTTGGGATGACTTGGCTTCTGCTCGTGTTCCTGACCCCACCATGTCCTCACCTTGTGTCTCCTCTCCTGTGGAGCTGGTCCCATCCTCCTGCTGGCACCCGACCCACGCTCTGCTCCTGCCTGACCCAAAGTGCCTCATCCCCCCTGCCCAGCCCTCCTGCAGCCCCCGGGGGAGCTGGGCTGGGGCTCCCCAAGCACTGTGGCTGCCATCCCACCCCACAGGGGCCAAGAGGCTCTGAGCTGCCTGGGGGGGCCAGCACTCACACCGGCCCTGTGCCTGCCCACCCTGAGGGGGGCTGAGCAGAGAGGGAGGCTGAACCCTCCCTGCACAAATTGTGCCTGTGATGGCCCCATCAGGAATGATTCATCCTGGCCTCAAATCCAGGGGTGCTCCCCAGGGTTCGCCTCCGTAAGCAGAGATCCCAGCTGGAGCTGCCAATGGGAGCAAGCACTGCCAGGGGATGGGGTTGGCCACGCCGGCGGCACACCCAGGCTCCCTGTGCAGCCCCAGCAGGGGTGGGCACTGCCCCGACCCTGCCCAGGCTCCCTGTGCAGCCCCAGCAGGGGTGGGCACCGCCCCAACCCTGCCCGCCTCATCGCTTGCCCCCTGCATGTGCATGTGCTGCGCCCAGCCCAGAGGTGGGCACACCTGAGCCCCCCTCAGCTCGGGCATGCGGGGCCAGGCCGGGACTTTCCTGAGCGCTGCTGAGCCCTCTGGTCTGGAAAATTCCGTGGGGCTTTTGCTGGGACTCTCACGGGTCTCTGCTCTGTTGCCGAGAAGGTGCTGGGGAGGTGTTTGGGGGCCTCCTTTTGAACCTGAGGAGAGCTTTGGGTTTGGGTTGGAGGCAGAAGCCGGGTTCCTCCTGGTTTGCCCACCTCTGTGGCAGGATGAGGGGGCACCCCGGCGCCGTGCCCTGACACTGACCCCTCTCTTCTCCCTGAGCACTCTGAGCTGTCCTCTCTCCACAGCAGATCAGACCCACCCCAGCCTGGGCTGATCCACGGGGATCCAGTCTTGGATCCAAGCTGGACATCCCTGCCCAGCCCTGGACCTCCAACCCTTTGTCAGAGCCTGCTCTGGGGGAGCTCTGCTGGAAAGGCCTTTGTGAGACAGAGCCTGGGCTCCCTTGTGCCTGGCACCAGCCAACAGCAGAGGCTGCTGGTGTTTCCAGCAGGGCCCCATTCCTTGCTGGTCCCAAGGGAGAGCCAGCTCTCCCCTCCAGGAAGCTTTAGCATGTCCCCAGCCAGGAGGACACAGAGCCCTGGAGATGCCACCAGGCCATGCTGTGCCCTTCACCTGCTACCCACGTTGTGCTGCTGCCTGCAGTGAAAGAGCTGCTCCCTGTCCTACAGTGGGACCTGCAGACCATGGTGCTCCATTCTGCTCCTCATTTGGCTCCTGAGCCCCTCAATTCCAGCCCAGTGTGACACCAGCCCTCCCAGTGCCCCTGCTCATCCCTTTGGACTGGGCTGCTGCTTTAACCATCTCCCTCTTCCTCTCTCCTTCCCAAGTTTTTAGACAAGCCAGAGGACGTTTTGCTGAAGCACCAGGCAAGCATCAATGAGCTGAAGCGGACCCTGAAGGAGCCCAACAGCAAACTGGTTCACAGGGACCGGGACAGGAGGCTGCCTTCCTCACCTGCCTCTTCCTCACCCAAGCACGAGGATGAAACACCAAAGGGAACCCCTGAAAAGGCCACTGAGGTTTGTTCTGCTGCTTCTCTTCCAGAGAGGATCAGGATCTGTTGGGGAGGAGTCCTTCAGCTCCTGTGCTGCCCTGAGGGAACTCAGTGGGAGTGACGTGCTGGGGACAGGGGTGTTGTTTCTATGTTTTTGAACCATTTTTACTGCTGGTGGGGAATCTCCCTGGGCACTGCAGGAGACTGAGCAGCCCTTGTCTGAAGGGGTTTTGGGGCTACCAGAGAGGTGGGCTGTGGCTCTGGTGGCGCATGGGGTGGGGTTTTGCACACTCTTCTCAGGAGCAGCCTGTGGGGCAGGGCCAGTGCAGCTCCTGCCCAGGGGTGTCTCCAGCAGGGCAGGACCAGGCTGCGGTGCAGGGGTGCCCTGTGGTGCTCTCAGCAGTGGAACCTGGGTGGTGGGAAGAGGTGGAAGATGAGTGGTGCTGTGCTGGATCCCACAGCCACATCCTCCCTTCTGGGCATTGTGCACACTGGCTTTGCACTGGGACCAGGGAGGCAACAGGAGAGTGCTGGAGTGGGGTGCCAGGACAGAGCCCCCGTGCTGGAGGGGTGTGGATGTGGCACAGCTGGGCTCTGTGGGTCCCTGCTGGGCTCAGTGCAGGCAGCATGTGACAGGAGTGTCCCCCTGCCAGCCTGGATGCCCTGTCCCTGCCAGGGACCTTCCCTGCCTGCTGTCCCTTGGTGTGTGCTGTGCCCGCAGCAGGGGACGTGGCTCCGGGAGGGTGGGTGCCACCTGGGGCTGCTCTGCCCTGGCTGCCCCTGCCATGGAGAGGGCACAGGCTCTGTGGGGAGTTTGGGATGTGCCTGTGTTCCCAGTGGGCCCCAGCACTGCCTGGAGATGGGGGCTGCAGGGGGGGCTGTGGCCCCTCACAGTGCTCAGAGGAAGGGGGGCTTTCCCCCACATTGCTTTTACCATGGAATTTATCAGGTGCAGAGATATGAATGGAGCATCTAGAGCTGGCACAGCTGTGACCTCTGTCCATCTATCTATCCATCCTTCCATCCATTCATCCATCCATTCGCTCACCCACCTGCTCACCCTTTGTTCCTTCATTCCTTCTCAAATTCTCCCTTTCTCTCTCTCTCTCTCTCTCTCTCTCTTTGTCTCTGTCTCTCTGTCTCTGTCTCCCTCTCTCTCTCCCCGTGGGTGCTGGGGTTTCCGTGCTGGCACAGACGATGGAAGAGGACACCTTAGAGGATTTTGCATCTGAGCATGGAGCTTCCCTAAGCATGGAGTCTTTCACACAGAAAAGCCTTGTCTCCTCTCCTGAGGTTGTCACCATCCCCTTTCTCTCCCACCTCTCACTCCCACCCTGGGGGTCCCCAGCCTGCCGAGGGGTCTTGTGCCCTCTGAGCAAAGCTACCCATGGCTGGGTGCCCTTTCTGGTGATAGGCAGGACCCCTCCTTGTTGGTGGGACCTCTCCCCTGGCTGTTCCTCCAGGGCTCTGTGTTCCTGGAGAGAGTTCCCAGTGCTGGAGCTCAGTACTGAGGGTCCCAAAGCAGGGGTGACCCGATGGCCTGGACACTTGGGTGGCTGCTCCAGCAGCCTCAGGCTGTCCTGGCTGCAGCTGGGGTTCCCTAGGCCCAGGCACCCTGACAAAGGGCACCCTTGGAGCCATGCCTGTGCACATCATGTTCCATCAGTGTGAGGGCTGTGAGCTCCCAGCACCCCCTGTATGTGGGTTTAGGGGACAGCCAGGAGTGGTGCCTTCACTGAGCAAAAGCAGGCTGGGGTTTGAGCCTTGGTTCTGGCATGGTTGGCCCCAGGGATGTGCAATGCTGGGACACTTGTCCTGCCTGAGCACCCCAGGGGAGGCAGAGGGGTGGGGGACAGGCTGGGCACACTCTTGCTCCATGTGGGTGTCCCTTAGACCATGCAGAGTCACAAGCATGGGCAGGAGCCTGAACCTGGGCTGGCTGAAGCAATCCCCAGGAGGCAGGATGGGGGTCAGGGAGGGCTGGGGCACAGCCTGGGCTTCAGCAAGGATATGGCACCTTCAGCTGAGCAGCAGCATCTCCTGGTCCATGCTGGCACCCTCCCCATTCCAGGATTTGGGAGCTGGAGGATAGAAACAGCAGGTGTGAGGTGCACACACATCTCCTGAGTCAGTCTTGCCCTCGGTGTGCCCAGCCTGAGCTGGGGTGCAGGTGCTGAAGTGCCTCACCAGGGGTTTCTCTCCAGGCATCTGTGACTGAGACTCAGCCCTGACATGTCGCCATGTGTCCCCACAGGCCAGAGCCTGGGGTCTCCCTGAGAGAGTCATGGCCCCGAGGGGGTGATGGCACAAGGACAGCACATCTGCAGAGGCTGGAGCTCTCATCACTGCCAGGAGGTCCCTTGGTGCCCATGGGGTTGGGTGGTCTGTCACTTCCAGCCCTCTGGCCCCACTCCTGCTGGAGGGCAGGAACGCTGGACTGGGCAGTGCCAGGAGCCTCTCCTGCCCCCTGTTTTGTCCAACATCTGATTCCCTCATTTTCCTTGCCTGAGGCTGTGCTTTCCTCTCAGGTGAGCTGGGTGTCCCTCAGAGCAGAGAAGGGCAGCAGGGGCACTGAAGGATGCCCAGGGGAGAAGCCCCCCATGTGCCTCTCCAAGGCTATGGCCCCCCTTGGCAGGAGCAGAGGCTGTCTCTGCTCCCTGCTCTCCTCTTTCCTTTCTGCCTCTTGTGCTGAAGGCCACTGTGGGAATGCCCTTCCCAGTTGCTCCTGTCCCTAGAGCAGGTGCATGGGGAGGGGGGGAGGGCAGGAATGTGAAAGTCACTTATCCCTTGGGAGGTCAGGGCTGGTCTCTGGACAGAGCCTTCCCAGCATCAGCCCTTGAGAGGCAGCTTTGCTGTGGCTCCATCCCCCAGCCCACTGACAGCTCCTCACAAGCTCCTGCTTCCCTGGGGGATGTGCCCCAGGATCCAGGGATTTGCTCCAGGCATCCCCCAGAGCCCTCAGGCTCTGGACGCAAAAGGGCTGCCCTGAGCTGTGGGCTGTGGCCAGAGCCCTCCAGAGCAGAGTGTATACCACACCAAGGAGGAGCTGGATGCCCCTTGGGCTGGGCTGTGCTCATCTCAAGAGCCTGAGGAGAGGGAAGAAGCTGGTTTGGGAATAAATCTGAAACTTTGGGGGTTTCCTGACTGGTGAAGAGGTCCTGTCGGATGAAGATATACCAGGGGTCAGATTTTTTGATCTACATTTATCTTGGGCCTTAATTCAGAAGAGGAGCCTGAAGAAAATCACCCCCTTTGCTCAGGGAAGATCTCCTCTGAAGGACTCTGGTTTGCAGCCAGAGAAGAGGGATGAGAGGGCTTTGGTAAGGAGATTTGTACAGGTGCCCACAAGCTGCCCATCCTTGTCCTGGCTGAGAATGGTTTCAGCAGTGGGACAGCAGGGCAGGAGCAGGAGAGAAACTGCTGCACCCTCAGGAATGTGAGCGCTGTCCTGGCTGAGCGTGGGTGCTGGACAGGAGGGAGCACAGAGGGACGAGGGCCAGGGAGAGCACAGGGACTGAGGGGCAGAGAGCAGCACAGAGGGACTGAGGGGCAGAGAAAGCACAGGGAATGAGGGGCAGAGAGCAGCACAGGGACTGAGGGGCAGAGAGAGCACAGGGGCTGAGGGCCAGAGAGAGCACAGGGGCTGAGGGGCAGGGAGAGCAGCACAGGGACTGAGGGCCAGGGAGAGCACAGGGACTGAGGACCAGGGAGAGCACAGGGACTGAGGGCCAGGGAGAGCAGCCCAGGGACTGAGGGGCAGAGAGAGCACAGGGACTGAGGACCAGGGAGAGCACAGGGACTGAGGGGCAGAGAGAGCACAGGGACTGAGGACCAGGGAGAGCACAGGGACTGAGGGCCAGAGAGCAGCACAGGGACTGAGGGGCAGAGAAAGCCCTTCTCTGCTCTGAGGGACACCCAGCTGGGCTGGGCAGCAGCACAGGGACTGGGGGTCACACAGCAGCACAGGGACTGAGGGCTGGGCAGCAGCACAGGGACTGAGGGGCAGAGAGAGCACAGGGACTGAGGGCCAGGGAGAGCACAGGGACTGAGGGTCACACAGCAGCACAGGGACTGAGGGCCAGAGAGAGCACAAGGACTGAGGGCCAGGCAGCAGCAGGGCTGCCCAGGGGGCTCCCAGGCAGGGGGGATGGTGCTGCCACGGGTCACACCCACCTGGGAACAGCCCCGGGGCAGGGGCTCTGTTCCCAGTGCCATCAACTGGGAAGGAACAAAAGCTGCCCTGGAGGCAGGAGTGGAGGAATGGAGCTGGAGAGCAGCTGGCGAGGGGAAGGGGCTGTGGGAGAGGCTCCTGCTGGAGGGGGCTGGGGCTCAGGTTTCCTGCAGCCCCTGCTGCTCACTGGGGCTGCCTGGCCAGGGCAGAGTCCCTGCCAAGGATCCCTCTGGCACCAGAGGAGGAGGGTACCCTTGATCCCATCCCTATGGATGCCCTGGCACTGTGAGGAGCTGGTACTTTCCTGCCCTCAGGGTGGGGTGCTCTCTTGTGGGGCCCATGGGCTGTACCACAGCACAGCCCCAGGTGCTTCCCTGCAGGCTCCTGGGGGTTTTTGGGGGCAGAGGGAATCTTGGCAGAGCCTGAGGCAGGGGCAGGTTGGGGGCTGCAGTGAGGGCAGGGGCAGGGCCTGCAGCACTGTGCCGAGGGAGCTCTGCTTCCTTTGACACTTGGCAGAGAAAGGAGCAGCTGGGAATGGCATTCTTCTGCTGGGGGCTTTCACTGACTTCTCATTTCCTTGTGGGAGCTCTTCCACTAGTAACTGGTTTTCCTCCTTTCTTTCTCTTCTCTAATATTACCTTCCCTTCCCTCTCTCTGGCTCTGCTCCCCTCTGCCCCCTGTTTCCCTTTCTCCAGTATCAGTCACTAGGTTTGCATTTTGGTGCAACTGCTCCAAACATTCCCCCAGTGCCCTGCATGGGATGAGGCTCAGTTTCCAGCTGTTCCTGGCTGGAGGGGGCACGGCCAGGCTGCCCCTCCCTGGGCCTGGAGTGCATCCTGGTGCCCTCGAGCGCCATCCCTGCCCCTGCTGCAGGCTGTGCCATGGGCAGTGCCAGCCACACGGGGAGCCCCAGCTCTGCCCTCCTCATGTGCTGCCAGGGGTGGCTGAGCTGCCCCATGGTGCAGATGTTCTCCTGAAACTCTCATCCCATGAGTTATTTCCTACCTGCTGTTCCGAAAGTGGCTGGATTCTAGCAGTGCTTTGTTCTTGGCCCTCATGAGGCCTTCAGCTGACGTGCAGGATGAGCACATGGATGTACAAGGTGTCCCTGGCAGCAGTGACCTGGTGTCCCCTGCCAGCAGCACGGTGACATTCCTGCTGTGGCTGTGCTGCAGGATGCTCCGTGGCCTTTGCTTGGTCCGGCTGCTGAACCTGTGATCTTTTACACTTCCCAGGGAGCCTTTCTCAGGTGACACTTGCTGAACACTTGTTTTCAGCATGGCTGTGTTCTGAGGAGATGTCCCTGGTGAGCTGGAAAGGAGGGATGGCCTTTTGGGGAATCTGAGCTGCAGCAGCTGGTAGGAAAGAGACAGGGCCTTGCTAATGGCTTGCAGTGGTTTCTTTCCCTGCTCATGCTCTTGGCACTCTGACAAATTTTTAGGGCACATGAGTGACACTGAGGGTGAAGCTACCCAGAACCCAGGGCCTTGCTTCCAATGAAATCTCACCCCTGGGAGTAGCCAGAGCCAGCTGCAAACAAGGGGGCAGCCAGCTGTGTTCCCCTGCTTCCAGAGAGACCCTGGTGGTGTTCCTGTGTCTGCTGGGAGCTCCACTCCCACTCTGTGCCACCAGCAGGGCCCCAGGTATTGCAGGTGTGTCAGGGGGCCACCACCCAGAGCAGAGCACTGTCCCCTGAGAGGACACTGGCTCGGTCCCCAGTGTGGCAGCAGCTCCTTATTTCAGCCCCTCTCCCCATCAATGAGCGGCTGGGCTCTGTGCAGAGCCTCAACTCTGGCCTTGATAAGAACAATAGTAATAGTAATAATAATAATAATAATGATAATGATAATAATAATGACAGTGATGATGATGATGATGATGATGATGTAGGCAGCCCCGTGCCAGGCTGAGCAGCTGTGCCAGTCGTGCCAGCAGCACTCGGGGCCGGGTGTCTGATGCGTTTAACTCTTCTTGCTCCAATTGCAATGCAGGGCTCGGAGCACTGGGTATTTATAGAGAGAGAAGCCCCTAGGCTGGAAGCTGTAGCTCTGAGGAAAACTCTGAGAGCCAAGACGGAAGAAGCACGTGCAGGGACCTCGGAGGGGAGCACGAGTGGCAGCCTGACCAAAGTGGTGGTGACGGTAGGGAAAGCCAAGGACGGGGCAGGCCAGGAAGAGCCGGCAGCTGCAGCCTTGGAGACGAGGAAGAGAGCCAAAATGATTGCTAGTCCCGAGGATTTTGAGTCTGTGTGGGAGGATGAGCTCTATGAGAAGGAAAGCAGGGGTGAGTCCAGCCCAGGGGAGGCACATCCACCCACCAAGAGTGCAGAGGGGGAGCACCAAGAGCCGGGCAGAGGCGCAGCCACCAGGGAGCCAGGGCTGCCCAAGCCCTGTCAGCAGCCTGAAGAGAGGCAAAGGACCAAGATTTTGGAGCCAGAGCCTCCCCAGGGAGAAGGTGAGGTGCTCTCCAAGGACCGTGCTTCTGCAGTCTTCAGGAAGCAGGAGGCCAGAGTGGCAGCCACGACCCCAGAGGTCCTGAAAATTAAAGTGAAGGCTGGTGACGACAGCTCAGAGACTTCTGCAACCCAGAGGATCATCTACTTAGGAGATCCAGAGGGGGAGGAGAAGGACAGTAAAGCACACCTGGTCTTGGACACTGGTGGGTGTCTTGGCTTGGAGGAGAGACCAGAAGCCCCAGTAAACACATCCAGGGAGGGATCCGAGCATGTCACACCTGTGGCAGAAGGGTTCCAAGCCCTCTCCTCAGCAAGTCACCAGCACAGGACAGTGTCTGAAAAACCCACTGGAGCACCAGAGCCACCTGGGATGAGCTGTGATGGGACCAGCCTGGAGGGACATCCCCTCTCAGGGTGGGAAGAGCTGTCCCTGCAGCCAGAGAAAGCACCTGGTGCTGGGGTGCCTGCAGGAGCACCCATGGGAGGTGAAGCCCTGCTGTGTTCCCAGGAGGTGGGACCAGAGGAGATGGAGCTGCAGAGCTCGGTGGGAGGCTTGAAGCCATGTGGCCTGGCAGGGGATGGCCCCAGGGCTGAGGAGCACAGAGGGAGCCCAGAACAGTCCCCAGACATCTGCCCAGCACTGGAGGGGCTCTTGGGAAGGGTTGGAGCAGACAGTGACAGGGAGGAAAGTACCAGAGTGGTTCTTCAGATGGAAGAGATAGAGCCCAAGTCACCACCATCATCAGCTGGGTCTTGGCAGGGCCACACTCACACCACGGGGCTGGAGGGGGACAAACCCAGTGCTCCTGTCCCTCCGCCCCTTCCCCAGAAACCCAGGCCAGTCCCTGTGGAGCCATCTCCAGGTACGGAGCCTCCGGGCACAGACCTGTCCCTGGGCACCAGCCCTGCCAGAGAGGTGGCCATGCCCAAGCGTGGGAGCCCCTCTAAGGAGGTGGGATTGCCCATGGGCACTAATCCTGAAGCTGAAGAGCAGTCCCAAGATGTGGGATTTGCCTCATGGAAACCCCATGAGGTGAAAAGTCCTGTTAGAGGAGAACCACCCCAAAACACAGACCCTGCAGCAGAGTCAGTCCAGGTTAGAGACCTGGCCACCAGCGAGGTGGCCCAGGACATGGACACAGCACAGAACAATGTGCCTGCCACTGAAGAGCCAGTGCAGGAAGAGAAGCCCATGATCAAAGAGCTCTTCCAGGGCTCAGGGTCAGGGAAGCCAACCAGAGATGAAGGCTCTGGGATGGAAGAACTGTCCCATGACAAAAGCCTTGTCATGGCTAAGGTGCCCCCCAAGGGAGAAGAAGCAGAACAGCAGACTGAGACAATCTTGAGGGACTTGCCCCTCCCCAATGCAGATCCCAAAGCACAAGAGCCACAGCGGGACTCAGAATTCAGTGTTGGACAAGATCTGCAGTGTGGGAGCTGGACAGTCCCAGAAAGCACCAGGGACAGTGACCTGGCTCTGGGGCAGCCACCACAGGATGACTCTCCTCCCAGAGCAGCTGCTGATGTCCCTCCCTCCCAGTCCCCTGCAGCAGGATTGTGCCAAGGAAGCGAGTCATCCCAGCTTTCTGCTGTGGTGAATGAAGGCAGGACAGGGCAATCAGGTGGTGAGACACATCCAGCAGGGCCTGGGCTGTCGGTGTGCATGGCTGGGCTGGCAGGAGCTGTGGCCCAGGAGCACGGAGATGCTGCCCTGGCCCCAGGAAGCCAGGAGGACAGCAAGAGCTACAGGGAAACTTCCGTGGCCTCCAAGATCAAGATGTTTGAGAAAGGTGAAGCGGAGCGAAGGGCGGGCCAGGAGGGACAGGAGCACGTGCCTGATGCTGAGATATTGGTGACAGCCACGGGGAAGGCAAATGTGGCACAGGATCTGCCTTGGAGCACCGGCCTCGCCTCACCCTCTGCAGTGGGACCTGTGTCCAGCGTGGGCTCCTTGGTCCTCGGGCAAGGGGCTGGTTCAGGAGGCACCTCCCAGCCTCAGTCCCTGAAGGAAGGAGTCTCTGCCGAGCCCGAGCACGAAGAAGACAGTGCCGAGCTGGCCTCGCCCGACTCCGGCTGTGAGCTCACCCTGGCCGAGGCCGTGGTAACCGCACCGAGCCGTCCGGACGGGCCATTCGTGCGCATGTTCTGTGGCTCTGCCCGTGTCCAGTGGCTCCTCACACTCCATTGACTGGCAGCAGGCGCTTTGCATCCCTGTCCTCTCTGTCTGTGTGTGTGGTCAGGCTTCACTGGCTGCATGCGCAGCCGCTGCCCAGTCGGTTCATCAGCTTTTGTTTTGCGCCCCCCAACATTTTGGCTCCCTGGAGAATGCTGAACCCAGGAGGGGCACCCGAGCTCCGTGGCCGGGAGCAGGACAGGGCGCCGGGGGGTGGCTGGAGCAGCTGGGACTGTCACGGACACGCGGCCCACGCTTCCAGCTTCACCCCTGCATTTCCTACGTTGGTTGATTACCCCTTCTTGCTTAGCTGCCACCCTGCCCTGCCTTCAGCAAGCTGGTGGCCGGTTGATGGAGCAGCTTCCCTCGCTCTTGTGAGCGCCTGAGCAGCTCCTGCAGAGTTCATTTCCTTCCGACTAACCCTTTTCTCTAATCCAGAGCAAATCTCAGCAACCAAGTGGGGAAGAAAAGGATTTATGTGACCCATCAGTAAAATCCAGCCTGAAAGAAGAGAATGTAAAGGCTGCTGTTCCAGTGGTCTCGCAGGTCTCAGTGCTGTTTTGCTAAGTGCTTCTCCCGGCAGTGTGAGCGCTCGCCCCGCGGCCAGGGCTGTGCTGCCCCTCCGCTCCCCTTGCAGGGCTCTCTGTATGTATTGGTCAGACACACCCCCACACGTGTCTGCAGCGTGTTCCCCGGTGCTGCTGGACACCCTGTGTTTCGCCCATACCTCTCAACCTCCCACAGTGCCGAGGGAGGGGTGTGCCGGCAGGCCCGGCCCGCGGGGGATGGCCCTGGCTGTAACGCCTGGAGCAGAGGCCAGGAGGTGGGGTTTCCTCTGGCATCGGTGAGCTTAGAGCTGTTCCTAAGGGACAACTGGGTGTAGATTCCCATGGCTTCATGGCAAAGTGTGGCAATGGGACACGTCCCCTCCGATGGCAGAGTTGAGAGGTATGTCCGTGTCTGGAGAAGAGTGGATGGAGGGAGGTCATCCCTTGGCTCTGGCCGTGCTGTCAATTACACTGACCAGGTCACCCTGAGACCCACCTGAGGCCTCTGGAGGGGCAGGGGGTGTCAGTGGGGCAGACTCACCCTGGGGCAGCTGTTGGGCTGGACCTCCCCCCAGGGTGATGCTTCACAGGATGCTCAGTGGAATTGGCTCATTCCTCCTCAGTGGAATTGGCACCTTCCTTTGCTTCTCCCTCACCGTGCCTGGCTGATGGGCCCTTTCCTTTCAAACTCTTCTCTCTTTCTTTCCCTTGTTTGTTTTTTTTTGAGTCACTGACATCTGATAGCCCTTCGTCTGAGCTCTTTTGAATGTCTCCTGTCAGACCCATTGTTTTGCATCCATCTGCTTCCACCGGTGCACTGAAGTGCCTCCAAGCTGGCCGAGCTTGTTTTTTGTCTGACCGAGCCTTTTTGAGATGATTCATTGCCAACAAACTTTTGGCACAATCCAATGGAGTCGCCTTCTCTCCTGCAGCAAAGCCACTGCTGTCAGAAAGGTTTCGGTCTCCATGCTTGAGTTGTGTTTGACTCTACTCTGTGATGTTTGCTGCAGCCTTCCTCCTCCTCCTCCTCTTCCTCGTGCTGCTGCCGTGTCCCGCCGGCGCTGCCCCGCGGTGCTCATGGCCCCGTCTCTCTCTCCACAATTGTGTCTCCCTCAGAGAGCGGGGGCGAGGGAGGGCCCCGAGGAGAGGGTGAAGCCGCCCCGGCACAGGGCCCCCGAGAGCGACACCGGTGACGAGGAGCCCGACCAGGAGAAGGACTCGGTGTTCCTGAAGGACAACCACCTGGCCATCGAGCGCAAGTGCTCCAGCATCACCGTCAGCTCAACCTCCAGCCTGGAGGCGGAGGTGGACTTCACCGTCATCGGGGACTTCCACGGCACGGCCTTCGAGGACATCTCCCGCAGCCTGCCCGAGCTGGACAAGGACAAGAGCGAAACAGAAGATGAAGGCCTGGTTTCCTTGCAGCACACTGACAAAGTAGTTCCCGGACTGGAAGAGGATGTGAAAGGCCGGGATAAGGTCTCCCAGCCCAGCCCAGATGTCTCCCAGCCAGAGGTACACAGGGACACCATTCACTGAGACCAGCCCGGTGCCATCATGCCTCTGTGTCCCTTGTGCCCACGTTGTGCTCCCGGCTGGTTTTGGGGAGCATGCTGGCTGCCACCCCCCGTTCCTGCCCGGTGCACGCTGTGTCTGTGTTGCATGGCTCTGTCACGTGCTTGATGCATCTGCTAACCAGGAGAAGTCACTGTCACCTGTGTCCCTGCGTGTGGCTGACCCAGCACAGCCCACAGCAGCATGTGCGCCGCAGGGAGGGCACGTGGCACTAACCATGGGAGCTGTCCTCGTGTCCTGCATGAATTCAGTGACCAGTCCGTGTAGTGCAGAGCCATGTGCTGCCCACTAACCTCTCTGGTCATGCTGGGGCTGGGGGGGATTGGCCTCATGGAACCGCCCTGGAGCTCAAGGAGGGTCACTCTGTGCTGGGAGGGGTCATAGCAGGGCTAACAAAATTGCATGTGCATGTGTGTGGGGCCGAGTGCACTCATGGGGATGGAACAGCATCTCTGTGGCCTTGTCTCTGTGCTGGGCAGGGCCATCTCTGGCCCACCCACCTAGGGCAGCCTCCAGCCCTGCAGGTAAGTCCCCAGTGCTGGCCAGAGCTGCTGAGGTTAGTCCAAACCTAAAGCCAGGAAGAAGCTGCAGAATTAGAGGGAGCTGTCTCTGAACCAGCCTGGAAACCCTGGTGTGTGGCTGTGACCATGGGTGATCCACTCCAGGGCTGTTGGCTCAGGAATACTGAGCACTGGTGGAGCATCTCCCATGCAGGAGCCCTTGGCAGCTCCAGTTTCCTGCAGCAGGGCAGTGCTGCCAGCCTGTGTCCATTCCCCCCAGGCTCTGACACCCAGGTGTACCCAGAGCCACCAGGAACTGGTACAGATCACAAAATGACTGCAGCATAGGCATGAAACTGGTTTGGTGGCTCTCACTTGGCTTTTGAAGAGTAGCTTGTCTTTATCCATGGTGTCTATAAATCTATCCAAAAAATCCCAGGGACAGAGCAGCAGGGCTGATTTGGGATGTGTGGGTCACAGGGCACTGTGGATGGTGTCTGTCTGCCCAGGGCAGCAGCCCAGCCCTGCAGTTTGCCCAGGCAGGACTCAATGTGACACTCACAGAACACTGTGTGTGTGGCACCTGCGAAGGAGCAGGGCAGGGATGCTTTGCCAGGGGCTGCTGCACAAGGAGCACAGAATTCGAGTGGCTGGGCTGGAAGGGACCTTAGAGGTCATCTCTTTCCAGCACCGTGCCATGGACAGAGCACTCAGGGCTGTTGGCATCGTGCCCCAGGCTCTGCTGACTCTCTGCTGTTCCTCCTGCAGCCCTCAGCCCCCAAGGCAGACGCTGTGACTGTGAAGAAGCCCGAAGCAGAAGGCTCCGCTCCCCATCGGGTCAGCGCCACAGACACGGCCCAGGTGACACGGTGGCTCCCCAGAGAGCCTGAGCCCTGAGGCTCCCCAAAGCCTCAGCCCACCAAAGCCTGTCCCTGGCAGCAGCTCTGGGAGGGCAGTGGCTTTGTGGGGTGGTTGGGGGCCTATGCTCACCCTTGGCATGGTGCAGTCCTCAAAAAACACAAGCTAAAGGGATATTGTCTGGGTGTCCCTGGCCCCACCTGCCATGCTGCTGGGCAGTGCTGGCACACAGGAACATCTCTAGTGGGTGACAGCCACCAGCTGGCTGTAGCTTCACTGCCCTCCCTGGCTTCCTCTGGCAGCAGGATATGGCCACATTGTCCCTGCAAGTGTCACCCACTCCCTGGTGGCACCTCCAGGCTCACCTGGTTTCCTTTGTCCTGGCAGGTGGACGGAGGCACCCCGGGCAGCAGGGACAGCACCACCACCAGCACTGGCCAGGCTGGCACCACAGAGACAGCGCTGGTGACCTCAGTAAGCGGGGCTGGCCCTCGAGGGAGGGGCAGCCACTGTCCCCTGCGGTCCCTCTGCTCCTGTGGGAGTGACCGGGGCCACCTGTGCTGGGGGGACCCTGCCCCGCTGGGGGTGTCTTTGGAGGGTGGCACCTGCCATGTTTGCCCCATGCCAACATGAGCCAACGTGCCATCTGCTCTTCTTACAGGATCACGGCATCAAGGCTGGCAAAGGGGCCGCTCCCACCACAGACCTTCGCTCCCTGTCACCGGTGAGGGGGGACCTGGCCAAGCTGGGAAAGGCAACCCTGTGGGGCTGGAAGTGGGTGGGATTGGTCCCACTGGGCCCCCTGCTGTGTTCCCAGCACTGGCACCCAGCTGATCTGTTGGTATTGGGAAGGGAAGAAGGATGATCAGAAGGTTGGGGAGCAAGAAGTCAGGAGGCCCCAAGCTGTGGGGTTCTTCCTATGCCAGATCCATACCTTGAGCATCTGCCTGAGGAGGATAATTCCCAAAAATACCCCAGTCCCTGCTGCATTGGGCTGAGATGCATTTAGCTCTGGGTGTCCTGTGGGGTCACCCAAGGCCACCCACAAAGTCTCCTGACTCCCAGTGGAGGTGGTGGCCACCAACCATCCTGCCCAACACAGCCCTGCCTCTGGAAAGGGATTTCTTACTCCACCCCTTCATTTTGATGGAGTGCAGCCTGGCCAAACACCAGGTGCTGCCCCAGGCTCGTCCTTTGTGCTGCAGGGAGAGCAGCCCTGGGGCTGGGGTACCAGTGCATCCTGCCCAGCCTTCCTTCCCAGCCTTCCCAGCTTTTGGCATGCAAAGTGGGATGGACAGAGACAGAGGCAGCCTGAGGACTCTGTGCTAGAGTGGCCCTGAGGGTGGGTAGGGAAGAGCCAAAAGCAGTCATGAGACCCTCTGCCCTCTGCAGCTGCTGGGGGCCTGGATACCTGTGGAAACCTCTCCCTGGTCCCCCCAAGCTCTTGGTGCAGTTGGAAGCACAGCTCATTGCCTTTTTCCCTTGCTGTGCTCTCCCCTCCCTGCTGGGCTGAGGGGCTACATCCCAGAGGGAGGTCCTGGCTGGCTGGGGCTGGGCTGGGCTCCCCAGGAGCAGAAGGCTCTGGGATGTCCCCTGAGCACGCTCCAGGATGTCCCCTGACCATGGTGTCCCACTGCTCGTGTCCCGCAGATCTCGGGCGGCTCCGCTGGCAAGGAAGTGCTCACCAGCATATTCAGTGCCACTGCAGAAACGCTCTCCACCTCCACCACCACCCACGTCACCAAGGTGAGAGCAGCTCCAGGGCTTCCTGAAGGCCACTGGAATTAGGGGATGGGTGGATTTATGTTGTGCCAGGTACAGCAGAAAGGGCCCCTCTCCTTCCAGCAAGCCAAGAGCTGAGTGCTGTCCCATGGAATGGCAATCCCACAGAGTGCTGTGTGCCCTGGGTGCTGCCTGTGCCATCCAGCCAGGTGGGACCACAGCAGGCAGGCACAGCCAGGGGTGAGCATTCAGCCAGGGGCAGGCCAGGGGTGGGAGTGAAGGAGACAAGGCTGCAGCAGAGGGTCTCACCCATGGCTCTTGCATCCCCAGATAAAATACACGCTTTTCTTCCAGGGAACAAGGCACAGGATGGGAGGAAATGGCCTCAAGTTGTACCAGGGGAGGTTTAGATTGGATATTTGAGAAAATTTCTTTACAGAAAGAGTGGCCAGGCACTGGCACAGGCTGCCCAGGGCAGTGGTGTGTGACAGTGTTCACAGGCGTCTTAGGATGAGGGAGAGACGAGGATCTGATTCCATGTTTCAGAAGGCTTGATTTATTATTTTATTATATATATTACATTAAAACTATACTAAAATAATAGAAGAAAGAATTTCATCGGAAGGCTAGCTAAGAATAGAAAAAGAAGGAATGAATAACAAAGGTTTGTGGCTCGGACAGAGAGTCTGAGCCAGTGGAATGTGATTGGCCATTAATTAGAAACAATCACATGAGACCAATCACAGATGCACCTATTGCATTCCACAGCAGCAGATAACCATTGCTTACATTTTGTTCCTGAGGCCTCTCAGCTTCTCAGGAGGAAAAAATCCTAAAGAAAGGATTTTTCATAAAAGATGTCAGTGACAGTGGTGGAGTCCCATCCCTGGAGGAGTTTCAGATGTGTAGCTGTGCCACGTGGGGACATGGTCAGTGGTGGCCTTGGCAGTGCTGGGGGAACAGTTGGGCTTGGTGATCTCAGAGAGCTTTGCCAGCCTCACAGTGATTCTGTGGTTCTATAAGGACAGCAGCAGCTCTGTGGGGGAGCTGAGCTGCAGGAGGGTGCTTGGCACCTGCCCCAGCCCCTCTCCTTCCCCTGGGGCTGCTCTGTGTCTCCCTCCTCCCTGAGCCAGGGGCAGTGGGAGCTCTGCTGGATTACAGGGCACTTCTGAGGGGATGCTGGTGCTGTTCCTGCTCCTGTGGCAGAGTTCCCTCCCCTGCCTGGAGCTGGCTGCTGGGGCAGGGCTGAGAGCTCTCCTCTCCTCTCCTCACGCAGACTGTGAAAGGAGGGTTCTCCGAGACCCGGATAGAGAAGCGCATCATCATCACGGGAGATGAAGATGTGGACCAGGACCAGGTAGGAGCAGGATGCTCTGCCTTTGCCCACTTCTGGCTGTCCCTGGATGCAGCACTGCATGTTTCTGCTTCCGCCTGAACCTGTTTACTGCTTTTGGCCAAAACCTGACCGCCGAGGCCCCAGACCTGTCCAGCAGGGCGGGTTCCCATGGGTGCAGTGACTCTCAGGCCATCTCCCACCACGAAGTAGTGGCAAAGGCCACATCCCAGTGCAGAACAGAGTGATGGCATCCACTTTTTTACAGTCATAAACACATTTCTGTGTGTTCTTTCTCTGTTGAAATACTCCAAAGTGACCCAGGTCACTTCTCTCTTCCAGCACAACCTCACTACAGATTGAGCCTCCAGGTGACGGTGCCTCAGTGTCAGAGGACAAAAGTGACACACTTTTGGGATGAAATCACAAAGACTGACACAAGTCTTTAGGTCCACAAGGTCACTTCCCTGTGGTCTCACAGGGATTCATTACTTAAGAAAAAGAAATAAAGAGATAAAGTAATTAAAAGGCTCTGAAATAATTTTTAGAATTATAATAATGAATTTGATAATTGCTGTAGATTCTTCTAGTGTTTTCCTCTGCCCAGGTTTCAGTAGCACATCTGTACAGAAAAGCAGCAGAGAAAGGCAGCTCGTGGGGGCTCCGAGTCATGGATGAATTCCCAATCATGCTGGATTCCCATGCTGGGCTTCAGCCTCTTCTGCCCATCTGCTGTGGGTTCAGCTGTGAACCCCTGCATTCCTGTCCTCCTGGAATCCCACTCTGCTCCCTGGAATGCTGCTCAGCTGCTTTCTGGCTGCAGTCAGGGTGCCTGATTGCAGGAGAGGGAGGATAAATGCTCTCTCTCACCCTTCTGCTTTCCAGGCACTGGCTTTAGCAATCAAAGAGGCAAAACTCCAGCACCCTGACATGCTGGTAACCAAAGCTGTGGTGTACAGAGAAACAGAGCCCTCTCCAGAGGAAAGGGACAAGAAATCTCAGGTAGGTGGAGAAGCTGCCAGGTGTGATTTACACCTGCTGGTAATGGTGGTGTCACAGGTCACGGTCTCTGGTCCCCACAGAGGGTGGCATGGTGGCTCTGGGCTCAGCCACCTGGTTGTGGTCAGGAAGCTGTGGATGTCACCCTGCTGTCCTGCTCAGCACAGGGCTCAGAGGCATTTGATGTAAAAAGGAAAGGACCTGCTCATCCCCCTGAGGTGGGAAGGGAATGAGGGATCTCAGGTTTTTGGGTAGGCTAAGGCACTTGGCTACAGGTTATGCAAAGCCAAAGTATCAGAACAATGTTGGCAGAAATTATGTTTGCTTTACAAAAACCGTACAGGCTTTCAGTCCCACTCAGATGCCCAGGTTTAGTTTTTATACACACACAGGTGTAGGAAGTAGCACACAAGGTTTGCACCTCCCTGCAGACACCCCAAAGCTGTCACAGTCCCAGACACTTCTCTAGGGCTTGGGGAGTCCTGCCCCACCCTGAACCCCCTCTTTGACCCCATTGCCCCTGCCAGCCTGGAGATGCAGCTCCCCTGGGCTGGCACAGCCACCAGAGCCCTGTGTGGGAGCACTGGGGACTGAGGTGCAGAGGAGAGGGAACAGTTCTGGGGGCTCTGGCAGAGCCAGGCTCCAGGTGCCTTTGGAGAGGCTCCTCAGAACTGGGGTTTTCCATTTCATTATCATATGAAGGTTCTTTATCATATGAAGGTTCTGATTGGCAGCTTTTAAGCCTGGAAAAGTGACCAGCAGTGCAGCTGGGGAGGCCATGAGAGGCTGGTGGAGCTGCCTCACCCTGTCCCACAGTACAAAGGAATCCAGACATTCCTGCATCCCATAGGATCCACCCAGTTTTAGCTGAATGGCTTAAAGTGAGGGAGTGACAGCTGCCCTCATGTCCTTCCTGCACCAGCACCAACCCAGTGCCTGAATTCCTGCTAATTACCAAAGCTCCTGCTAATTAAATGCAAACCGTGGCCCCAAGTGTTTGCAAAGTTTCTATCCAGTGCCCTCATGCAGGGAGGAGCCTCCATGGACTGGCACTCCATGACTTGGTCCTTTCCATCTGCCTTGCACAGGAATCTTGACCAACATGTTCCTGGAAGCCAACATCTGTATTCCAACCTGGAGAACAGGGGAGAAGGAGCCTTCATGCTGGATTTATCAGCAAGACATAGACATCCTGGCTGCAATGTTCATGGCAAGAGACAAAAATTTTTAAAAAAGGAATAGCAAATATATTATATATATATATACATACATACATATATATATATATATATATATAAACAGGAAACAAAATGCATCCTTGCACTGCTGCTATATGCTGGAAACGAATAGCAAACAACACCACCAACAAACAAAGCCAACCCTCTGCAGATAAATTGAAGAATTTCCTGGATTGGTGATCAAATCAGATTTAAAAAGTCATAATAATAACAATAATCTTGGTAACAATACAATAAGCCACCATCTTGCATGTTACATGAAAGGACACACAATCATGAGTTCATTTGTTGCACACTGAATGAAAAGGAAAACTGCTTTGCAACAAAGCAAGTAAGCAAACTGAAGTAAAAAACCACAAGCAGAAGCAAAACCATTCCCCACCTCTGGAAAGAAGAGAGAAAAACATTCAAGTTATGACCTTAGAGTTATTTTCCAATTCACAAGTGTCGTTTCGCCCTTCTCCTCATTCCATGCTGGTTTTTTGCATTTTTTGGGGGTTCTGTTAACTCTTCCCCTTCCCTTCCTTATCTTCTCTGTGCACTTGTCCAACCTCTTGTTCTCTGAAGGTATTTAGGAATGGGTTTCATTTCAAACAAAGCAAATGATATGTACATGGTTTCTCATCTCTAACGAGCAGCCTGTGGGGTTTCATATGGATGTGCATTTCAGTTCTGTATATTATTCTATATAACAGAGGGGGAGGGAGGGAACAATGCTGAAATAATTCAACAGTGCTGGTACAGACGATGCCAACATTTTTAAATGGTTAACTCTTGGATTGACTGTGGTTGGTGTACTTGGAGACTCTTAGATCACCCGTGGGACTGTGAGTCCTGCAGGAAGGAATGGGAAAGGTTTTGGCTGCTGCTGGCTGGGGGGGCAGGGGAGAGGGACAGGGACAGGAGTGTCCTAATGGTGATGTGCAGTGTGTGGTGGTGAGGTTTGGAGGGGCAGCGTCACCTGGAGGGGCAGGGAAGGCTCCAGCTCCAACAGCAGGAGGGGCTCCCAGCCCCAGAGCACGGGCTCAGCTGGGAGCGAGGTGGGAGCTGCAGGGCTCGGGGCTCCCCTGCAGGAGCCCTGCCCCTGCGTGGGGTGGGTTTGCTTTGTTTCTGGATCCCAATAATGGACGTACTTGAGTTTTGTAGTAGGGTCAGAGGCGGAGGGGCTGCTTGTGCCCTGCCTCCCCCACTGCCAGGGGTGTGATGGCAAAGGGCTGGGGACAGTGCTGGCAGTGCTGCCCTGTCTGCCATGGGATGGGCAGTGCAGGGAGCGTGCTGTGCCCATCCCTGCAGTGCCCCCAGCGTCCCAGGCTGGATGGGGGAGCCCAGGAGGTGTCAGTGGAGCTGCTCCCAGCTCAGCCTTCAGCCAAGGCTCCTCCAGGGCTGCCTTTGGAAGGGGACCGTGGGCCAAGCCCAGGGCCCCGAACACTGTGAACAGGCAGTTCAGGTAGGCTCCCAACCAAAACCAGAAAGGAAAGGAAAGAAATGGGTTTCCTTCTTGGAATTGTGTCTAGCTCCTACAGAAGCAGAAGGGCCCATGATTCTGCACCATTTTGCCTTTAGTCTCCCACCCCTGACACAGGCTGTGCCCAGGACTGGGTGTGCTGTGCCAGGCCCTGCCAGGGCTCGCAGGATGCCCGAGCAGGAGCTCCAGAGCCACGAGGATGCCGTGGGCAGCCCCTGCTCCCACCTGCACTGCCCAGCAGGGAGCTGCTCCCTGGCAGCTGCTCCCCAGTGACTCTGTTCTCTGGCAGAGAGGCGTGGAAGGCAGGAGCACAGGGCTGCTGCCAGTGCCAGTCAGTGCCTGTGCCCAGGTGCCAGCCACGCACCTCCAGGGAGCACAGCCCCAGCCTCACAGCACTTAGGGCAGCTGCAAAGAGGCTCCTTTTGTGCCCTTTGTTTCCCCAATGCACCCAAGCCAGCCGTGCCCAGCAGAGGCACTGCCAGGGGTGGTGGAGGGTGTTCACCATGGCACAGTTCAGGGTCAGAGCCCACCTGGCTGGGGCACCTCCACAGCCCACCCGAGGCTGCTGTGAGCCTGCAGAGTTGCTCTCAGCGTGGTGCCCAGCCCGGGAAGTGAAGGCTGCCCTGGGATTGAGCAGCTTTACAGAGTGGGGCTCCCTGTGCTTGGGCTGCTGCGAGTTCTGTTTGCAGTGAGCAGCCCCTGGCTCCCGCAGCGTGTTCATGGGTGGCACTGTCAAAACTTTTTTTTTCCTTAAAAAAAAAGAAAAAAAGGAAAGAAAAAAGCTCACTGCTTGTTTTCTTGGCAAGGTGTGGCTTACTGCTGCTCAGCCCCAGCCTGCCCATCACCACACTGTTTCAGATAGCTGGCCACTGCTTGTTTTCTTCCAGGGGCCTTTTCTGTGGAAAGGGGTGGGAGACATGAGTGCCTGTTTTTACCCAATCCCACAAATTCATTCTGAACCTGGCCTGCGATTGCATGAGTAATAATAACAGTAACAATAATAATAATAATAATATTTATTTTTCTTTGAGAAGCACCTTACCAACCAACTGCAACGCTCTGTTGTTCCTTCACTAACTCTCCTTTTCTCTTCCCTTGTTCTCCCTCTCCCCCTTTGGTCATACTCCTTTTCAGTGCTCGGTGGTGTATGCGTGTGTGCTCACTGTTCTTGTATTCAATAAAAGTGAAATAAATGTGTTTGATGCTAAATCACCCAGGGGCCTCAGTGGACTCTTTCCTTACTGAGAGGATGGAGAAGGGAAGGGAGAACCTTGCAACGGGAGCGTTGCACATGGAAATACCAGGCTTTGTGTAAAAAGAAGATCATAGAAATCACAGAATCCCAGAATGGCTTGGGCTGGAAGGGAATATAAACCTCATCCTGTTCCATCCCCTGCCATGGACAGGGACACCTTTGACTAGACCAGGATGCCTCATCCAGCCTGGCCTTGGGCACTGCCAGGGATCCAGGGGCAGCCACAGCTGCTCTGGGCACCCTGTGCCAGGGCCTGCCCACCCTCCCAGGGAACAATTCCTGCCCAATATCCCATCCAGCCCTGCCCTCTGGCACTGGGAAGCCACTCCCCCTTGTCCCCAGCCACTCTCCAGCTCTCCTGGAGCTCCTTTAGGCCCTGCAAGGGGCTCTGAGCTCTCCTGGAGCCTCCTCCAGGTGAGCACCCCCAGCCTGTCCCAGAGCAGAGGGGCTCCAGCCCTCGGAGCATCTCCACGGCCACCTCCGGACTCCCAACATCTCCCCACCCGTCCGGAGCTGCAGAGCGCAGAGCTGGCGCAGTTCTCAGGTGGGCTCTCAGCGCCCCAAGGGCAGATGAAGATGTTGCCAGGTCGGGAACTGCGGCTGCCGGAGCCGGGAGCGGCTTCGTGCCGGTGCTGAGCCTGGGACACAGCGCGGGCAGCGAAGGTGCTTGTGAGAGTGCCCGGGGTGCGGGGAGAGCTGGAACTGCCCCTCTCTGGGGACCCCGAGCCCCTCTGCTGTCCGGGGAGGGAGGATGTGGTGCTGGGACAGGGTCTGTGTGTCACAGTGAGGGTCCCGTGTGTCTGTCCGGGGCGCCCTCTCGATCCATCAGTCCCAGGCACGGCTCTTGTCCGTCTGTCCCGCTGGGGGCTGGAAGCGCGGGGGCCCAGGGGGATGGCAGGAGGCAGCTGAGGGGACCGCGGGCCGTATTTGGGGACAATGGCTCAGCGGGGAGCAGCCGCCAGCCACGGAGAGGCTGAGGGGAGCAGCGCCGGGCCGGGGCTGGGGCGCTGGGAACAGGGAGCGAGCCAGGGATGAGCGGAGGGGACAGCGAGCGAGCAGGGACCGAGCCGGGGGCGATCGGGGGCCACTTCCCGCTGCTCCCCGGGCACCGCCGCACCGCAGCCCACGCAGCCCAGCCCCGCCCGAGCGCGGTGCGGCGTCGGAGCCGGGCGGGGGGAGGCTCCTCCCGCCGCCGTGCCCGGAACCGCCGGGCCCGGATATCCGGGCAGTGCCGTTCGGTGCCATGGCGGCCCTGCGCTCGGATCCCGAGCTGGCCCGGCAGCTCTTCTTCGAGGGCGCGACCGTGGTGGTGCTGGACGTGCCCGAGGGCACCGAGTTCGGCATCGACTACAGCGCGTGGGCCGTGGGGCCGCGGTTCCGCGGCGTGAAGATGGTGCCGCCGGGGCTGCACTTCGTGCACTGCAGCGCGGCCGGCGGCGGCGGGCGGGACGCGGGGCCGCGCTCCGGCCGCTTCCTCAGCCTGCGGCGCCGCGAGGTGCGGGTGCTGCGCTGGGACCCCGCGGGCGAGGCCGTGCGGCCCGAGCCGCCCGAGCAGGGCGAGGCGCTGCGGGACGGCCTGCGGGAGCTGGACCCCTTCCTGGGGCCCTACCCCTACGAGACGCTTAAGAAGTGGGTGTCGCTGAGCAACTTCATCAGCGAGGCGGCGGCCGAGGAGCTGCAGCCCGAGAGCGGCCAGATCTGCGCCTTCGCCGAGGTGCTGCCCGAGGCGGCGGGGCGGCACACGCGGGACCGCGCCGGGCAGCACCGGCCGCCGCTGGGCGCCGAGTGCCGCAGCTACGCCGAGGGCCTGGCCCGGCTGCCCCGCATGCGGCCGCGGGCCGGCACCCAGATCCGCTTCTCCGAGCTGCCCCGGCAGGCCTTCCCCGACGGGGCCAGCCCCGAGGAGATCACCCGGCACAGCATGGACCTGAGCTACGCCCTGCAGCGGGTGATGGAGCAGCGCTACCCCGGCCAGCCCCTGGGCCTGCTCGGTGAGCCCCCCCGGGAAATGGCGTTTTGTGCTCGGGGTGCAGCCTATGCCGAGGCGCCTCTTCCGTGCGGGACAGGCGTTTGTGGAGTTTTTTGCAGCCATAGGGGCTGTTCCCAAAGCCTGGAGGAGGCTGAGGCCGGAGCTGCAGCTGCGATCTCCCTTCTGTGTGACCAGGGAGAGCACCCGAGGGAATGGATGGAGCTGTCAGCGGAAATTTAGGGGGATATTAGGAGAAGGTTCTTCCCCAGAGCGTGCTGGCGCTGCCCAGGCTCCCCAGGGAATGGGCACGGCCCCGAGGCTGCCAGAGCTCCAGGAGGGGCTGGACAGCGCTGCCAGGGATGCCCAGGGTGGGGTTTTTGGGGTGTCTGGGCAGGGAAGGGGCTGGGCTGGGTGATTCTTGTGGGTCCCTCCTGACTCAGGATATTCTGCCATTCTGTTCTGTGACTCTGGTGTGGCAACATGGTGCTGCAGCCCAGGTTGCCCCAGGTGAAGTCAAAAGCAGCTGTCAGAGGTGGCCCTGGTGTCCGGCACCTTCCCTGTTCAGGGAACCTCGTGAGGAACCTCCCAGGACCTTACAGAGTGCTGGGAGCACCGGGTGGGGATGGGCACCCCCAGCCCCCCGTTCCTGTCAGGTTGGGCAGGGCTGTGGGCCTGGTTCCTGCTGCAGGGACCGGCCCCTCCTGGCCCAGCTCTGTGTGTGCTGCTGGGGACAGGGACAGTGCCCGGGCTGTGCCAGCCCTGCTGTGGGGACACCACACCCCCCAGAGAGAGCTCAGTGCTCCCCAGCCTGTTTTGCAACCTGTGATACAAATAAATGCTGGGTTTGTAGAGGTCCTGGAGCAGGGTTTTGTTTTGTTGCACGATGGAGGGAGATGCCCTCCCGGCTGGAACCCAGGTTTGGAATAAGCCTTTGTTTGTCCCTTCTTTCATTTTTTGTACATTAACATTATACAACTTATTATTTTTCAAAATTAGCAAAGACAACTGTAGGATATAGAGAGAACCTTAGGGAATGGTGGCAAAGCAGCTGATACCAAGCATCCAGTGTGATGAACCCTGGCTCTTAGTTCAGCAAGGCAAACACACTCGTTGAGGCACTGCTGGCCTCTCCCAGAATTCCAGGACAGTGCTGTTTGCAGTCCCATAACAGAATAACAGCAGGTCTGCCTTGTTGTTTGGTGGTGTTTGCTGTCTGTAGAGTCCTTCTGCCGTGCTGATAACCACAGTTACAGGTGACCTGCCCCGTTCTGCTTTGCTTTGCTCCAGCTGAAGAGCAGCACAGGGTCAGTGTTTGAGGTATGAATGCCCTTTGCTAAAGCCAAACCAGAGTTTAGAAATCATTTGCAGAGCTTTGGGGAGGACACATCCCCAGGATATCTGTTAGTCTTACGCGTTTTGTTTTGTTTTGTTTCCCTTCTCTGAACCCACACAGCTGAGTTGCAGTTTGCCTTCATCTGTTTCCTGATTGGGAACGTGTATGATGCCTTTGAGCACTGGAAGAGGCTCCTGAACATCCTGTGCCGCTCAGAGGAGGCCATGGGGAAGTACCAGGACCTTTACATCAACCTCATTTCCGTGCTCTATCACCAGCTCAACGAGATCCCAGCAGATTTTTTTGTGGACATTGTCTCCCAGGACAACTTTTTAACCAGCACCTTGCAGGTGTGTTGGGGCTGTTCCCTGGGAAATGGGGTGGGAGGGAGGGCATCATCAAATCTGGGGAGAAGCTGCCAAAGGAGTTCAGCTGTGTGGGAGATGGGAGCCTGTCTGAGCACTCAGGGCTTCACTTTGACTTTTTGCCTCTTTTATTCAGTGAGAAATTCAGCTCAGCAGATACAAGAGAGGCTGGGCAACTGCAGCAGGGTGTCTGTTTGTTTAATTTTTCCAAAGTGCCATTCATTTTTCAAAAGAAAAAACAACACAAAAAGCTTTGGCATGAAGGACTGATGATGCTGATTTTTGGACTGGTTTGCTCAGTGTGCAGGGAAGCTGCAGCAAAGCTTTATTGAGACAAGGGCAGTGATGGTGTTAAGGAAGCTTTTCCATTGCCTAGCACAGCTGGGGATTTCCTGCAGTCAAGTTCTTCTCCAGAGGGAATTAATGGTTATTCCAAAATGCAAAAGGTGCTGCCTCTGCTGGGACAGGTGGGGCAGGTGTGTGCCTCAGCCCAGTGAAAGCAGTTACCCACGGTAGCAGTGATAGGGCAGGACAGTCAGGACAGGCAGACAGATGGACAGGAGAGATCTCGGCAGCCAGGGCTGGAACTTGGGGTTCATTGCAAAGGGCCTGGGGGCAGGGCCCTGCTGGGAGCTGCCAGACACAGCTCAGAGCAGGCTGAGAGAAGGAAAGGGAGTGGGAAAGAGAATGAGAGAGAGGATGAGAGGGTAAGAGAGTAAGAGAGCAAAGTTCCCGTTACAATACCATAAATCTTTTTCTGTGCTGAATATTCTATTTCTCACTAAGCAATCTAGTACAAGATACAAATCCTACAGCATTTACGTACAGCTATAAGAGCCATTACATTACCATACTGTGTTACATTTTAAACCCTAAAAACTCCTCTTTGGGCCCCTTCTGCCAAGCTGTAGGGTCTGCTCTGACCCTTGGGCCTGTCTGCAAGCAGAGGGTGTTGTTTGATCAAAAGGGGATCACCTTCAGCTGGCCATGCCATTGTTTTCCAGTTGTTCAGTAACTGAGGGATCTCAAAGCTTGCTTTCATTTAAATCTCGCTTATAGTTTCCATATTCTCAAAATCTTTTGCCAGACAATCATATTGATAAGGCTTTCCTGTTTCATCTTCCCCAACACCCACTGCTGGTGCCCATGCTGGCAGTGCAGCAGACTGGCTTATTTTACAGAAAAGAGCCCAAATCAGGCACTGACAAAGCTGAGCAATGGGAAGCAGCCCAGCAGGGAGCTCTGCTGCAGGTGCAGTTCCATTCCTCTCCTTGGTGACCCCAAGTCCTTGCTGTACTTGTGGGGAAGGTGAAGGTGTTTGGGTTTAATTCCTGGATAAAATGTTCTGGGAAGCATCGCTTTAATCAAGTGGCTTTCAGATTTTTCAGTTGTGATTCTTACAAGTCTCAGGAAGGTTTTAATTTACATTTTATTTCTGTTGGTAGATTTTTTCCATCCTAGTACAGGACAGCGCAGCTGTGTTTGCAGCACGCTCAGAGCAGTGCTGTCAGTTCCCAGCAGTACCCAGAATTTGGGAAACCCTTCTGGCTGCCTGAGTCCTGTCCATCCCTGGGCTCCCTCAGTCTGTGTTTCACCCCCTCAGCAGGAGCTGTGCTGGTTCAGGATCACCCCTAAGCCCTGCAGGACTCACCACGTTCCCTTTGCAGACTGAGCCCCTCCTCACTGAGCTCTCCATGCTCTGCTCCTGTGGGATTTCCTCAGTGGAGCCAGGGAAGCTCTGGGCCTTGCCTTACCCACTGCACACACAGACTGCAGAGCTGTGGGGAGGGCATTGTCTCTGCAGCTCCTGCTCAGCCCTGGAAGCAGCATTTTTGGGGTTTGAGCCAAGGCAAGAGGAGCACGGCACAGCCACCAGTGACTCTGCAGCCCTACCAGTGCTTAAAGGAAAAACAAAACAGCTTGGTGAAATAACTAACTTAATGTGCAGTTCATTGAGAAGAAGTAGGAAGTAAAATCTTCTAATCATTTTTCCCTACCAGCAGCATTTCTGTGTAAGAATTCTGTTAGGAAGAGGCAGTTTTCCAGTAGAATGAGCAAGAAAAAGGCAAATGTTCATCCACAAAGCAGAGAACTTTGCTGCGCATTGTCAGTGTTTTATCCCGCTTCCAGTAAATAAGAGGCTGTGTTTTCCCCAGAGGAGATTTCTTTTTATGGCAATTATTTCTGTTTCAGTTCAGGAGGAGCAGTGCTGGGCTCTGGGCTCTGTGCCCTGTTCATCACACTCAGGTGCTTTCCCCTGAGTCCAGCAGAGGCTGAGTTTGTGACATGTCAATAGATTTGTGTTTGGGGATGGAAGGCAGAGGTTCCCCCCCACTGCAGCACCCTGTGCACAAGGGGATGGCTGTGCTGGGGATAACCAAGCTTTTCCAGAGAGCTCCCATTCCTTTCTGACATTTAAGGTATTTAAGTTTCCTCTGTGTCCTGAAGTGTTGGTAATACCTTGTTACAGAAATGCTTTGGGAGATCTCTGCCCATGCAAATGAGGGGTGCAATTATTTGCTGGCCTTTGGACACTTGCTGGAAGTTTGCCTACTCATATTTGAATTTTTTAAAATGCCTTCTGTCAGGATGTTTTCCTGAGCTCACCTTTGGGCCTGTTTCAGAATTGCACAGTACAAATTCAGTTTCAAACACCCTCCTGCCTCAGACCAAGCTCTGCCCTGAGTGCAGATGTGTGTGGTGCTGCTCAGTGCTGGGAAGGCAGGATGGGCTTGGGCTGGGAGGTGAGAGCTGTGGGCTTTGGCTGGGTCCCCCCAGAGCTGCAGGATCCCAGCCTGGTGTCCCTCAGGGAGCAGGTGCCCAGCTGGGCTCTGCCTGACCTCTGCTCTTTGTTTCAGGTGCTGTTCTCGTGCACCTGCAGCTCTGCTGTGGATGCGGCTCTGAGGAACAAGGCTGAGAAGTTCAAGGCTCACCTGACAAAGAAATTCAGATGGGACTTTGAGGCAGAGCCTGAGGACTGTGCCCCTGTGGTGGTGGAGCTGCCTGAGGGTGTGCAGGTGGACTGACCCAAAGGGCCCTTTAGGAGCAAACAGCTTCTAAAATGAGCTTTCCTTCTCTTCTGCAGCCCTGCCAGCTTCTTGAGGGCTGTGTCTGAAGCTGATCCTCTTTCTGCTGGAGAAGCAGATGTGGGAAACCCAGGAGGATGCTGAGCTCTGTGAGGAGCCCACAGGTGTTGGAGGAGTTTGAGCGTTGCCATGTGGCACCTTTGGACAGGTTGGGGTTTTCCCAGCCCTCCTGCAGTGTCACCTCCTGGGACACAAACCACAGGCAAAGTCACACAGTCATTAAAGATCCAAAAGACCCTTTGATATCATGGAGTTCAGCCCTAAACCTGACACTGCCACAATCCTGCACTCAGCTGTCCTCTCATCCCTGCTCCCCTCCCCTGCTGGCCTGGAGCTGATCCCTGCTTGGGAGCACCTCTGCTTTGGGGGTGTGCCTTGGTTTGAACAGACAGGTGTCTGCTGAGGAAGGCAGGAGTCTCCCTTGAAATGGAAAATATAAACTCCCTCCCTCTGAATTGTCACAATTTGGAAATTAAGGGGCTCTCAGGCAAAGATATGGGAGCAGGAATAACAGTTCTTCATTAGGAAAATTAAAAATACAAATGTAATAATACAAAAAGCAGCACTGCCAGAGTGATCACAGGCCCTGTCCCCTGTGTGTCAGGGGGTGTCCCAGCCCCATCCCATGGGGGCTCAGCCCTCCTGCAGTGCCAGCTGTGGCTCTGCTGCAGCAGGGATCCTGCACAAGGGGGGAGTTTTCCTCTGCAGCTCCAGGGCTGCTGCAGATGGGCCTGGGCTCCCTCTGGCCATGCAGGGCAGCAGAAAGCTGCTCCTCTGGTAATGCAGGGGGCAAAGGCTGCTGTGCTGGGCCAGGCTCAGATTGGATCCAGGGAGGAATGCTTGGCTCCTCCCCTGGGCGGAGCATCTCCCCATGGGATGCTGGGATTGGATCAGCCCTGCAGGGACACTCAGTGGCCATGGACAGCAGAGATCTCCTGGAGGGAGGGTTGGCTGTGGGAGAGAGAAAGGAAACTGCCCCAGGAACAGCAGAGAACTGCCCCAGCTCTGACAGATGGCAAATAGAGCACACACATATCTTACAATCCCAGACATCATCCAACCTCCAAACTTCTCTTCATTCCTTCTCCCTGCTCCACAGGCTCTCTGGTGCTGGACAAATCAGAGTTTTCAGTCTCAGGGACAGTTTCCTGGTGTGGGGCCTCTGCCTTGTCCTGAACCATGGATTGCTGCTGCTTGTCCCATCCACCTGCAAATCCAGGCATGAGGAATGTGCTGCCCTCCTGTCCCAGTGTGGCACAGCACCCTTTTTATTGGTGTGACAGGTGAGCAATGCCATGGCTGACTCACAATTAAAGGGCAAATATCCTGTATAGGTGTTAAGAAAAGTCTTGTAGATTTATAATTGTGTTTTACCCTCCTTGAGTTGTTATCAGGGGTAACCTGGGTTTGGGACATTTGGGAGGGTCAGTTTGTCACTGTGGCAGCACCTGAGCTCCAATCAGGATTTAAGGCAGTGATCTCCAGCACTAGAGAGCAAAGAAGGAGTTGATGGACAGGACTTTGAGAGGAGCTAAAGGCTTAAAAGGTGAAACCTCCATTGTGTGAGTGAGCACATGCTGGGAAAGATTCTCTGCTCCTGGCACTGTAATATTGTCTCCATTGAGTCTTCTGTTGTATTTTTGATAAGGTTTTAATAAACCTTTTAAATGTTTTGAAAGCGAATATAATTTCTCACATTGACGAGAAATTTAAAAAATTGAAGACGTAGAAGGCTTTGCTCAACCTCATCTGAGGTGTTGCTTGGGCCACTCCCCCATTCTGTTGATGTAGAATGTGTTTCAGAGTGTGGTGTGTCCTTTCAACATTTGCCTGACTTGTGAGGGAATGGGGAATTCCAAAAGTGTGGTGAACGCCCCAGTCCAGCAGAAATGTGGCCAATGTTTGAGCTGTGTATGCAGGGCCATTGTTACTGCAATGGTGACTTCCCTGTTGGTGCCACCCCTCCTGCCCCCTGCCAGGGCACCAGGGAGGGCACCTGTGTCCCCTTTGGGGTGGGTTGGTGCCCCTGGTTCCACCCTGGCACTGGGAATCTCTCGGGTGGTTCTGCAGCCCGGGCTGGGTCTGTGCATCCCCATGGCAGCTCTGGTTTGTGGGGTTTGTGGGGTGTCAGGTGGGAGCCAGGGAGGTTCCTGCTCTCTAAAAGCAAACTGAAGGGGAAGGGAGCAGGTGGGAAGGTGCAGAAAGCTTGGCAGTGCTGTGGTTTGGAATCTGAAGTTAGCTCAGGGTTAAATTTTTTTTGAACCAGCAATTCTTCCTTGGGGCATTCTCTTCTCCTGTTTAAGGGTAAGTTGAATTTCTGTTCTTTGCTCAGTGTTTTGCTGTGGCAATCCTGCCTGTCTCTGTCCACTGTGCACCAGTTCCAGTATTTTCAGGTTTTATTAGGTTTTTCTGGTGTTTGCTGTTATTGTACCCTTATTTTTCTTCAGAAATAACACAATAGAAATCCATTTCTGCTTCCAACAGCTCCCAGGAGGGAGAGGTTTTCCAGGGTCTCTCAGACACACACCACCTTTGTTTGGAGCACTGTTTCTATCTGCTGTGCTTTGGCAGCTGGACAGGGCCTGCCCCAGCTGCTGCAGTTGGACTGGCTGGCACTGAGCTCCTGGAATATGGAAAAAGATGGAGTGGAGCTCCTTTCTCTGAGAGGGAAAGCATTTACTGCTGGTACTGCTGGGATTGTCACACAGTGTCAGAGCTCCTTGGGCAGCCCTGCTCCTGCAGGAGGGATGTGCTGGCTCTGGCCATTCCTTCCTGCCCTGCTGGGTCTGGGAGCTGCCCTGGGGACAGGGGGGCACCGGCCAGGCTGGGGTCAGACAGAGCAGAAATTATCCAGAGTAAAAATCCATTTTGATTTAGGTGAAATGTACATCTTTGAGCTAAGTCTGTAGCTTGCAAACAGCTGTTTAGTCTGACTCCTGTCCTCATAAAAAGCTTATGCTGGGAGAAACTGCTTCAGCCAAAGGACAGAGATAAGGGGGAGCAGACAGAGAGATTGTTACAGAGAGAGGGCAGCCTGACCCAGGAATTCTTTCTGATAAAGAAGAACTAGTGGCAAGTATCACACAAAGTCAGTAGAATGAATATCTATGAACCTACTGTGAAATTGCATGCAGATGTATTTGAGAGGGAGATAAAAAAGGATCTGGAGTTCCCAGAGGTGCCCATGTCATTTTAGGGAACAATTCCCACTTGTGTCCAGCGCTGTAATAAATACAGCAGCTTTACAGCTTTCACAAATTGTGGAGTTTGTTTGCTTCAGCAAATCGGGCTGGGGATGCTCCACAGAGCCCAGGAGGCTCTGCTGCAGGGGCCTCATTAGGGCAGCGCTAATGAGCTGCACAGCAGCCTCCATGCAAATGAGCCCCATGTGGGTCAATCGATGGCAGGAAAAATCCCCGGGGCTGCTCTGGGTGCCCGCCCTGCCCAGGGAGCTGCAGAGGAATGCCCTGCACTTGTTTGTAAAATTTTTTAAAGTTTAATAAAATGGTTATAAAAATAGCAATTTAATTAGAGCAATAAAAATTGTGGACAATTTGAATTAGGACAATATGAGACAATAAGAACAAGGAGTTATGAACAGTCCGGGTACCTCTTTCTGGGCAGCACGAGCCCGAAAAAGGACCCCCGTTAACAGAGGATTAACCCTTAAAAGCAACAGCCTGTTGCATATTCATACACTTCATCCATGATGCATAAATTCCATTCAAACACAGGATTCTGTCTGGGCAGTGTCACCTTCTTCCTCTGAATCCTGTCACTGTCTTCATGTCTGAGCAAGGCAGGAAGAAGTTCGTTTCTTCTGATAATGGAGCAATAAATTCTTTTTCTCTGAAAGATTTTGGTGTCCTGTGGCTGCCGTCTGGTCCAAGTACCTCATTCCTTCCTTTAAAATATATCCCACATACATAGTTCCTACTTTAACTACAAAAATTACCTTTTAACTACAAGACAACATTTACCATCCTATTAAAATGTTAATACGGCACTACTAATCAATACAACACAATAGATACAGTAAATATCTGCATAGAGCCACAAAATATGCACTTTTATGTATACATTTTATGTATAATATGCACCCTTCATCCTGCAGGGCTGGCACCTTCCCTGCATCTCCACTGTTCCCATGGGCTGGGAAGCAAACCCTGAGCCCCTGCCTGGTAGGAGGGGACAGGGGACAGAATTATATATTATATTATATTATATTATATTATATTATATTATATTATATTATATTATATTATATTATATTATATTATATTATATTATATTATATTATATTATATTATATTATATTATATTATATTATATTATATATCAGCCTTCTGACAACTTGGAGTCAATTCTCATCTCTCACCTCGTCCTGGGGACCCTCACATTGACACCACAACAATTGGTGACCACACTCCTGTGTCCTGCACACACTGGTTGCTCCTGGCACGTGGGGGCTCCCCAGAACAGGTGTAGTTCTATCCTATGATAAAGGATTTTTAGCATTTTTTAGTATTTTTCCTCCTCCCAAGGGCAGGTTTAGCCACATTTGTTGATTTTTAATAGCAAAAGCTGCTTCTCCCCCCGGCTGTGACGGCTCTGCCCCCTTTGGGGGAGGGCAGCATAGAGAGGATTGCTGTGATTTTTATACATTACAGTAAATACAAATTCAGGTTTCAAACGTCTAAATAAATAAATTAAATAAGAGGAAGTTGTCTTTGGTTTTTATTCAAAAATCCCTGATTTCTCCCTCAGCTGAGGAGCAGCTGGAAGTACAGGGAACAGCCTGGAGCACCCAGGAAAGCTTAACGTGGGTGTAGCTGTGGGCACACAGGAGGCTGCAGAGTTTTGGAAAAGAGGTATGTCGTGGATAATATTGAAAAAGCTGGGTTTGGAAGAGATCCCTTCCCAGCAGATGTGGGTTTGTGGAGGTTTCAGATGATGCACAAAACAAGAGCTGTTTCTTTTGACTGGACAGAACTGGGGATTTTTTCTGCACTTGAGCAAGCAAAAAGGTGACCATGTCTGCTGGGAAAGGATCTCTGGGGCACAGGAGTTCCCTTGAGAATCTGACCTGCTTCATTCTGTCAAGATTTTTTTTCTCTTATTTTTTTCTCTTTTTTAAAATTTTTTTAGATGAGATTATCTTTGTTTAACCAAAAGCGTTAAATGAAGGTCAAGTGATAGGACAAGGGGAATGATTTCCCAGTGCCAGAGGGCAGGGATGGATGGGAGATTGGGAAGGGATTCTCCCCATGAGGGTGGGCAGGCCCTGGCACAGCTGTGGCTGCCCCTGCATCCCTGGCAGTGCCAAGGCCAGGCTGGATGGGCTGGAGCAGCCTGGGATGGTGGGAGGTGTCCCTGCCATGGCAGGTTTGATCTTTAAGGTCCCTCCAACCCAAACCATCCTGGGATTCTAAACAGTGGGAATCCCAGAGATTGTTTCTCAGGAGTCAGTGGCTAGAAGCTCAAATATCCCAGGAGAAGTGCTGTCAGTGCTGGGAGTTCCTCTTGCTTCCCAAAAATCCCTTTCCATGTGTGCTGGGAGGGAGAGAGGGGCTGCCTGTGCTGCCTTTTGGGAGGGTTCCCATGAGCAGCATCCTCAGGGGCTGCAGATCCAACCTGGCTGGTGAAATTTGGCTGCAGAGAGGGAGAGCTGCTGTGGCAGAGCAGGAGAGGGACCTCTGGGTGGCTCCATCCTCACGGGTTTGGCAGTGGATGTTGGGATTTGTGAATCTGTGCTGCAGGAACGTCTCTGTGCTCTCTGTGCTCCTGCTCTGTCCCTGTCCCTGTGCTCAGCAGGAATCTGGTGCTGCCCAGCACAGCTGGCAGAGACAGCCCCTCTGCAGCTCTCTGGCCACAGAGACAAACAGAAAACATTCCCAGAAAGGTGCCAGAGAAGTCTGTGAGAAGATCAGAGAAAAGAATGAGAAACAATTCTTACCTTAACCTGCTGCACCTGGTGTTGTGCACGTCTGGAGTGTGTTATGGAGATTTGTTTACCAAAGGGTGGTTTCTTAATTAGCCAGTGGTGATGGGGTTTGGATTGGAGGACCAGTTAGGTCCACCTGTAGCAAACTAAGGTATAAAAGTATGGGTTTCTTAATAAAGGTTATCATTCTTGATCAGCCTTCTGTAATACATGGAGTCTATTGTAAGAGCCAAAATGAGAGATGTGGGACTCCAGGGGCTCTCCAAAATGCAGTTTATTGTATCCAAAATGCAGTTTATTGTATCCAAGAGCAGTCCAGGGTGGTGGGTCACAAACCTGTGCCCACAGCTGTCAGCTCCAGCTGCAGGCAGGCCTGGAGACCCTTTGGTTTTGGTTACAATGCATTATAGAATTTTCTTTGCTGAGTATCTTCATACAGTAGAACCAATCTATACCTTAACTATTATCTATAGCCTATCATAACTGCTATAATTACCATATTCATGTTACAATTCTCCAATCAGTAAAAGTTCGTACATTACAGTTTAAGCTAGACGTTGTTTTTCAGTTTTCTTGCAGTGGAAAATTCTGAGACCTTTTTTCTACTTGCCACATATGCTGACTTGTTTGCCTGTACAGTCTTTCTGCTTGGTAAAAACATCTTCTTGTTTGGGGTGGGTTTATCCTTTGCTCCAAGCCATAAAAACCCCTTCTAACTAACACACTCTTTGCCTCCTTGCTTATCCAGTGAGACTGGCTCAGCAATTCTTCTCTTCTATATCAAAACTTGCTTCCATCTCTAGTCGTTCTTCAGACTCTACATTCAATAATTTTTCCGCTAAGCGCACACATTTGTGAGAATTTCTTGTCAAACTTTCATCCTTCCCAAGTCTATATCAATTATTATCCAGCCTGATTGCTGTTTCACTGCAGCCATTCCAAGGAATTGTTATCCCAGGGTTATCCTGGCAGTGCTGAAACACAGCCTGGGCTGTCCTGGCTATCCCAGCTGGCAGCTGGTGCTCCCCACATGCCCCAATTTTTGCTGGTGTAGAAGGAATCCCCCAGGAATGCCTGGTCCGTGGAGCACCAGGGTGTTGGATCACACCTGAGACCATGACAGCATCATCAATGGAGCTCAAAATGCTGGATTGGAAATTTCAACATAAAAATACAAGAAATCTCACCTTTCTCATGAGACTAAAAACAGAATAGAAGTTTTTAAATGCCTCTCAGTTGCCCCATCTGTGGGTCAGAAAGGAGTATAATCCAACAGCAGGGCAGGCTTTGCACCACAGCCCTGGCAGAAGCTGATTTTGGGTCAGCTGCTCCCTCCAGGCAGAGCCCGGCTGCTCCCAGTGACAGGAGTGAATTATCCTTTAATAAGGTTTGATGGAGGATTTTATGGGGCCACATTAATATGTATTCACTCCGTGCTGAAATCCTTCTCTGGGAAGGTTCTTGGGCCCTCCAGAGGGGTGTGAGCTGCTCACACACATCCATGGGATGGGATGGGATGGGATCCCTGCTCTGCCACCCAGCTCCAGGGCAGGGCAATGCCACAGGGGCTGCCTGAGCACCCCTGTGAGAGACACGGATGTCCCTGGGGTGAATTCCTGGCAGCTGGGGCTGGAGCAGGATGAGCTGGCAAACCTTTGGGAGAGGAGTGAGGCAGAATTGCTGGGCAGCCCCTTGGGCTCCATTTTCCCCTTGGTGTGAAGCACAGCCTCCTGTCTGGGGGTATTTTTGTTTTGTTTGTCAGACAGCCTCTTCAGGATTTAAAAAGCATCACTTGAGAGTCTGCTGAGCTCCACAGACTTGTGAGAGACCTTGGCAGGCAGGCAGTGCAGCAGGGAGCAGTTAGCCACGTCACCCAGCTGTGCTGCTGGTCACTTGGGGGCTCTAATGGCTTCACTTCATTAGCACCAGCTCGCTGGGGAGGGCTCTGCGTGCTCAGCACTGCTGGAGCTCCTCACTACCCAGAAGTGCTCATTTAATGCACTGAATTTCTTAACAAGCCCCATAAGCAGTGTACCCAATGTTCCTCCGGGGCTCTCACTCGTTCCATTCCTCAGCAGAACCGGGGAGGTCAAGAGCTCTCCTGCATTAGCAAAAGATGTTCCACCTTCCTTATTATCCACTGTTCCCTGCAAAGATTCTTTTAAACTCCCAAAGGAAAAGCCACCTTTGATTTACATTATTTTTCCTTCCTCTCCCTTTTCTTCTTCAGTGTCAAAACATTTATTGCTGCTTCAAAGGATGAGACAACTCCTCTGATTGTGGCTGGGGTCCTCACCCAGCTCTAGTGAGGCTCAACCATCAGCCTGCCCACACCTGAGGAGTGGGAGGAGATGGAAGGAGATGGAAGGAGATGGAAGGAGATGGAAGGAGATGGAAGGTTTTGTTGTGCATCAGCAATAAACCACTTCTTCCCCCCATGGTCACCACCCAGTTGTCACCAAAGATGCAGGAAAACCAAAATCTCTCCAACATTTTCAGTGTAAGAGAATCAAGGCATTACTTCATGATGGCCAGGATGTGCAACAGAAATCATGGCAGCCACACATTGTCCAGGTGTGCAGAGAAAATCATCCCATCACATATAAATTTTACCAGAATTTTTACATACACTGTCACAACCCATAGAAATTCATTGGTTCCATGTTCATTGGTCCCATGTTGTTCAGTTCTCAGTGTTTGGTTTCCTATTTCTTATCAATCTCTTCACTTTCAATGTTAATTAGGTTCTCATTTTTATCCCTCTTTTCCCAGACCAGGTCTCTCTGACCAAGCCAGGGGTGATGTTTGGTGTTGATGGTCATTAATGGCTGTTAATGGTCATTATCTTTTGTGTACCCTCTGTGTCACTCCCAGTCTGTTGAGTTTGAAGCTCATCAGACCTTGCTGGACCAATCCCCTGAAAATAAAGTTCAATTCCCTTCCCTGTGCCAAGGGTGAACAAAACTGACTAAAGCTATAAAATAAAACCATTTAAACTTGGTATATTTTCCAAAACAGTGAAAGCATCTTTAGGTGTGCACCCACAAGGGTCCCTCTGCAGGCCGAGGTGCTCAGAGCCATGAAAATTAATCCACAAGCATCAGAGGTTTATGTCCAAAAAGGAGACAGAGGAGTCCTTTTAGATTATTCAAATAAAGGGAGATGCCATGGGGCATTCCCCTGGGGTCTCTCCAATATTTGGAGGACACAGCCTCCTTTTTATCCCAATTTCCCAGCCACATTTCTCTCTTACCCCACTGGCTGAGGTACTTGAGAGGCTCAGACTTCCCAAATAGCCTGATACCAGAGATTTCCCTCTAATGCATAACCGTCTCTTTTCATTTTTAATTCTTATGGAATTTAGGGATTTTTCTCCCTCACAGTTTCTTTCATCTTTCAATGTCCAATTTCATTTATCAGCAAACTTGAAGCTTATTTGTGAAGGCAAATATGTTTTTTCCATTCATCAATCAGTGGAATCCTTCCCATTGTTTCTTTTATTTCCCAGTGCAGTTTTATCTCCCAGCAGACCCACAGCTTGTTTGTAAAGACAAATCTGCCATTCCTCTCATCAGGAAGGGCAGCCCCTGTGTGTGCATCTCCCAGCTGAGGGCCTGGGCAGGCAGCGGGGTTTGGGCTCAGCTTCTGCTCCTGGTTCTGCCCAGGGCCCTCAGAACCTCTCCTCTCCCTCCTGTGTCTGGTGGGTGTTATAGATACACATTATAATATTGGCTTTTTGCAACTATTAAAATGAATTGTATCTGTGTAGTGTTAAAGTAACTTTGGTATAAAGATACAGTTTTTATTTCTGTTTTTCATGATCTCAGTGCAATAGCTGATATCAGTGTGCTGTGTTCCAATGCCTGCTGGGATGGGGTAACACCCAATGCACGCAGGGTGAGCACACCTGGACAGATGTGCCAACCATCAGCACTCACCCTCTGAAGGCAGTGTGAGCCAGGGCCCAGAACTGGAGGGGATGAGAATGGACTAAAACCACACCCAAGGAATGCCCATGCTCTAGAAAGGTGGAACTGAGGAGGAGCCAGGCTAAACAATTCTCAGAACATATGAATTAGTTTGGGGAAAGGTTTACTATGCATGAGGGGCTATGAATATGCAACAGGCTGATGTAATTCAAGGTATTTCAGAGGTACCCGAAGGTAACAGGGTGCTCCTGCCCCAGTGCCAAGACGCACCTGGCTGTGATAACCTTTGCTCTGTGCTCCTGCTCTCCCACTGTCCTTTATTGAGCTTTTTACATTTTCACAGGAGACTAAACGTGTTTTTCACATGGGTGGGGGGGGGGGGGGGGGGGGCTCGAGTGGTTTCTGCTCTGCAGGGTGGAAGGGGAGGTGATGGAGAGCGGAATCCCTGGGAAGGGCTCTGGGGGTTCCTGTCCAAAGGAGAGCAGCTGTGCAGTGCTCAGGGTGATGTGCCCGGGTGTCCCTGCCCAGCGCTGCCCCAGGCCCGGGACTGGGCTCAGCTGTGAGCGGGGCTGGAGCACCCACCCAGCCAGGCTGCAGGGACAGCACCTGCTCAGCTCCCTGAGCCCACGGTGACAGAGCCCTGTGGTCCTAAGGGACACAGCAGCGACTCCGTGTGTGCTGCAGGGAGCGGCTGAGGGAACAGGGACGGGATGTTCCGGGCAGCAGCTGCTGAGCACTGCTGTGCCCCATCCCCTGCAGCTGCTGTGCCCCATCCCCTGGGCACTGCTGTGCCCCATCCCCTGCAGCTGCTGTGCCCCATCCCCTGGGCACTGCTGTGCCCCCATCCCCTGAGCACTGCTGTGCCCCATCCCCTGCAGCTGCTGTTCCCCATCCCCTGGGGCTGCTGTTCCCCATCCCCTGCAGCTGCTGTGCCCCATCCCCTGCAGCTGCTGTGCCCCCATCCCTGGGGCTGCCCCACTTCCAAAGCTGCTCCTCCTCCTCCCCACAGCCCTGATTTCTCTCTCTGCTGCTCATTCGGGCCTCTGCTGCTCTGTGCCCGATGGGAGATGCAGGGATGGAGAGCTCTGTGTGCCCTCCCTGCCCCTGGTGTGACAGGTGAGCAATGCCATGGCTGACTCACAATTAAAGGGCAAATATCCTGTATACAGGTTAAGTTTTATAGATTTATAGTTATGTTTTACTCCTTGTTTTGTTATCAGGGGTAACCTGGGTTTGGGACCTTTGGGAGGTCAGTTTGTCACTATGGCAGCATCTGAGCTCCAATCAGGATTTAAGGCAGTGATCTCCAGCACTGGGCAGTGAAGGAGGAGTCGATGGACAGAGCTTTTGGAGGAGCTAAAGGGTTAAAATGCAAAACCTCCATTGTGTGAGTGAGCACATGCTGGGAAAGATCCTCTGCTCCTGGCACTGTAATATTTTCTCCATTCAATCTTCTGTTGTGATTTTTGATTAGATTTTAATAAACCTTTTAAGCTCTTGGAAGTGAGGATCATTTTTCTCCCACCGGCCTGGCTGCCTCCCCAAGGGAACAGGAATGAGGTGGAGGCTGTCCAAGGTACTTGTCCCCATCCACTGGCCCTGCTGGTGTGGTGCTGTTGGATTTGCAGGGTTCCCAAAGTGTGGAATGATGAATCTGACTCCATGTTCTCAGAAGACTAATTTATTATTTTAAGGCACTATATTATATTAAAGAACACTATACTAAACTATACTAAAGAATACAGAAAGGATACTTACAGAAAGCTAAAAAATAACAATGAAAGCTCATTAATTTTTCCAGAGTCCTGACACAGCTTGGCCCTGATTGGCCAAAGAGTGAAAACAACTCATATGAAACCAATGAAATAATCACCTGTGGGTAAACAATCTCCAAACACATTCCAAAGAGGCAAAACACAGGAGAAGCAAGTGAGAAAATATTGTTTTCATTTTTCTTTGAGGCTTCTCAGCTTCCCAAGACAAGAATCCTGGGCAAGGGGATTTGTCCAGAAAATGTGACAGTGGCATGGTGGCTGCAGAGACCTGGCCCCAGCACACTCCTGGTGAGTCCTGTGAGATGGGGCACAGATGTGTGACCAGCTTGGTGCCACAGCATCCCTGCAAGGGCCCTTTGCCCTGGAGAGCCCATGGAGGCCAGGGCAGGGATGGCGGCACACTCAGACCTGGCTCACTGTGGGGTCAGTGTGGGGAGTGCTGAGCACCAGAGGCACCAGGGCTGCCTGAGGAGGTGCTGCAGGTGTTCTGCTCCCTCCCAGCCCTGTGTGACACCAGCAGCCAAGGAAACACCCAGTGGGGTCTCCAGGAGAGCAGAGCCCCTGCAGTTCTGGGGAGCAGAGCAGTCTCTGGAGACCTTCCCAGATGGGGATGGTGGTACCAGGACATGGGGCAGGAGTGGGCTGGAGGAGGTTTGAGGAATGCAGATGCTTGGATTTAGCAAGAAGACACAAGGAAGGCAGTTTTGGGGGATGTGTGAGGGGGTGAGGTGGGATGGGGACCTGGGTGGGCAGTGGGATCTGGGAGAGGTCAGACAGGGGTGTCTGGCATGAGGAAGGACAGCAAAACCTGACAGGGCTGAAAAAGGGAACCTCTGCCTCCAACCCCACAGCTCTTCCCCCTGGGATGTGCTGTGACAGGCTCAGCACCAGGGCTGGGAGCAGCCAGGGAAAGGTCCCTGCAGAAGGGCCAGGAGCCAGGGGAGGCACCAGCTCCACATGGGGGATGAGAAATGTGCTGGTGGGAGATGATGGGGAGAGCACACAGAGTGAGGGGGCTGGGAGCCCTGCCAGGGCTGGGGCAGAGCCACAGGGACATCCCTGTGCCAGCTGGTTGTGCTGTGAGCAGGAGTGACACTTGGGTAAGGAGTGACCCTGCCCAGGTGTCTTCGTTTGGCATGACAGGTGCGTGCTAAGGAAGGCAGGAGCCTCCCCTGAAATGGAGAATGTAAACCCTCCCCACCCCTCCCAATTGCTATACATTTTAAATTAAGGGGCTCTCAGGCAAAAATATAGGAGCAGGAAATAACAGTTCTTTAATAGGGAAAGGAAAAAAAATAAAAGGATTAAATAAACAATGCAGTTCACTAGAACAACACTGAGAGTCAGAACCCAACCTGACACCCTGTGGGTCAGGGTGTTGGTGGCAGTCCCATTGGAATTGTGGCTCAGCCCTCCTGCAGTGTCAGGAGTGGTTCTGCTGGAGCAGGGATCCTGTAGAGAAGGATGGATTCTTCCTCTGAAGATCCAGTGTAAGGAGACGCAGCTGCTGTTCCTCTGGGGAATCCCGTGGAGAAAGCCATGCTGGTGTTTGAAAAAACTTCTGGATTATATCTGGGTAGGAATGCTTGGCTCCTCCCTCTGGGCTCACATCTCCCAATGGGATGCTGCAGTTCTTATCAGCCATGCAGGGACATTCAATAGCTGTTATCAGCAATGTCCCCTCCCGAGGGAGGTGTGATTGTGGTCACTCAGAGAGAGAGATAAGGCAAACTGCCCACTTGGCAAAGATAATCTGCCATACAGATGGGAATGGAAAACATCTTGCATTGCAATCTGGAACACCAGGAGACACCTCCTGCTCCCTGCAGTGCCTCTGTGCTGGGCAGGAATTGGGTGCAGGGCAGGGGCAGCCCAGCAGTGCCACAGGCTGGGTCTGGGGGGTGCAGGCTGCCCTGGGGGCACCTCCTGGCAGGACATGGGGGCACTGCTGCCGCCCTGTGCCCTCCTGTGGGCAGCAGGGCCTCAGGCAGTGCTGGCCATGGGCTGGGAACACTTCAGCCCTTCAGCAAGGAGAGCTCAAGGAGAGGACAACAGGAGCAGCTTTTCCTTCCGGTGATCTTTCCTGGAGTGCTCCTGCTTTCCTTCCATCCTGCCTGGACAATGTCTGGTGGATTTTCTGTCTCTCCCAGCAGCGCCTGAAGCTGCTCCCAGAGGAGCCCAGAGCTCTGGTGATGCTGACTGAAGGCAGCTCTGATATTTGAATGTGAGCTGTGCTGGGTGCTGTCCCCAGCCCTGAACCCTCCCCAAAGGACAGCCTGTCTCATCCCAGCTTGCGGTGGATTTCTGTCAGCTTTCCAGAGGAAAGAACTCCATGCTGTTTCCAAAATATTGGGCCCCAAATCTCACCACACTTTGTGGGATATTGCCCACGGGGATGCCCAGGATTTCTTTGGACTTATCTCAGGCTTTTTATCATGTTCCTATTAACCCAGCTGGTGGGAGCAGGCTTGCTATATCTGACAGAGAATGCCTCTGCTATTTTAGGAAAGCTGCAATGGGAGTCTCTCCCAGCCCTTTTCTCCTTCATCCCTTCTCTCCTGCCCTCACAGCTGAAATCAGCAGCAGCCCCTTCCATGTTGGGACTTTTGCTGATGCGGATGAGCTCCTCCTCTGTCACCCAAACACCCCTCACCTTAACACAATTAACCACTCTGTGTGCAATTTCCTTCAAGGACCAGGAGCACGAATCAGCGTGGATAAATCAACTCCTTTGCTGAGAACGAGCATCAGATTCTGGATATAGGATCATCACCCGGAGGTTGAACCACAGACTAATCTGAGAGCTGTAATAAAGAAAATTAAAGCAATGAAACTATTAAAGGAATGAAGATTAAAGGAATGCTTCCCCATTCACAGCCCTTCAGCTGCTCCCTCATTTCCCTGAGCCCCGGGGCCAGGCAGGGCAGGAGCCCGAGCTGCTGAGCTGGGAGAGGTGGGGCCACCCCGGCAGGGCTGGGACAGGGACAGGGCTGGGATGGGGCTGGGACATGGCTGGGACAGGGCTGGGACAGGGACAGGGCTGGGACATGGCTGGGACGGGGCTAGGACAGGGATGGGACAGGGCTGGGACAGGGGTCCTGCAGGGCCACCAGCAGCCCCAGGGCTCTGCTCAGAGCAGGGACCTTGCAGCTGTGCCTGGGTGTTGGGAAGGATGAAAGTTTGACAAGAAAGTCGGACAGATATGTGTGCTTAGCAGAGAGATTATTGAATGCAGAATCTGAAGAAGAAATAGAGTTGTAGAGATGGAAGAAAGTTTTGATATAGAAGAGAAGAATTGCTGAGCCAGTCTTACTGGATAAGCAAGGAGGCAAAGGTGTGTTAGTTAGAAGGGGTTTTTATGGCTTAGAGCAAAGGATAAACCCACCTCAAACAAGATGTTTTCACCAAGCAGAAAGACAGTACAGGCAAACAAGTCAGTAAATGTGGCAAGTAGAAAAAAGAATTTTCTACTGCAAGAAAACTGAAAAACAACTTCTACCTTAAACTGTAATGTACTGACTTATAGTGATTGGAGAATTGTAACAAGAATATGGTAATTACAGTAGTTATGATAAGCTATAGATAATAGTTATGGTATAGATTGGTTCTGCTGTATTAAGATGCTCAGCAAAGGAAAGGTAATAATGCAATGTAACCAAAACCAAAGGGTCTCCAGGCCTGCCTGCAGCTGGAGCTGACAGATGTAGGCACAGCTCTGTCACCTACAACCCTGGACTGCTGTAACCTCTTGGATGGAATAAACTGCATTTTGGATACAATAAACTGCATTTTGGATGCCATAAACTGCATTTTGTAGAGCTCCTGGAGTCTCACATCCCTCATTTTGGCTCTTACACCTGGGAGGTGTGGTGGACTGTCCCCAGCACTGAAGGCTCTGTTTGTCTGCAGCTGGCACTGAGTTACACCTGCATGTCTCTGGGGACAAGGGGTGACACCATTTCAGCTTGCACAGTGTCACCGAGCCAGGAGGAGCCCTGAGGCTCCTTCCAGCATCCTCCCAGCTCCTCCTGCCTCTGTCCCAGCAGTGCCCCAGGCAGGCTGTGTCTGACTGCCGGGTGCCACACCCCGGTGTCCCGCTCGGGACAGGGGTGCCCGTGGGGCTGCAGGTGTCCTGGGCCCAGCAGTGAAGCTGCTGCTCACTTCCTGACCCCTCAGTGTCACACGGGTCCCAGGGCAGCCTGTGGCTGTGCCATGGTGCCAGCCTGGCACTCTGCAGGCTGGGAGTGTCCCTGCCCATGTGTGGCTGTGCCATGGTGCCAGCCTGGCACTCTGCAGGCTCTGAGTGTCCCCTGCCCATGTGTGGCTGTGCCGTGGTGCCAGCCTGGCACTCTGTAGACTGGGAGTGTCCCTGCCCATGTGTGGCTGTGCTGTGGTGCCAGCCTGGCACTCTGCAGGCTCTGAGTGTCCCCTGCCCACGCGTGGCAGCCCTGGCTGCGGGGGAGTCGGCGAGTCAGCGATTGCTGAGCTCCAAAAGGAGAAATAAACACAGAGCCTTTGCAAGGAGTGTCACCTCCTGGGGAAGAAATTGCAGCTCTGCTCCACCCACACGGTGCAGGAGCGGCCCTGGAGCACTGACTCATTCCTGCTCTGGGGACCGTGGGCAGGGCTGGGGCAGCACGGCCGTCACCAGGCCTCTGTGTCCCTGTGTCCCCGGGCTGCAGGGACAGCAGGGGACCCGCGGGGCCTGCAGGGGAGCTGCCATGGCCACACCTGGCCAGGGAACACAGCTGGCCTGGACAGTGCCCTCAGGGCTGTCAGCCTGTCTGTGTCCCCTCGGGGATCCCGTGTGTGCCAGTGTCTTGTGTGTGCCAGTGTCCTGTGTGTGTACCAGTGTCCCATGTGTGCCAGCGTCCGATGTGTGCCAGTGTCCCATGTGTGCCAGTGTCCCGTGTGTGTGCTGTGCCAGTGTCCTGTGTGTGCCAGTGCCCTGTGTGTGTGCCAGTGTCCTGTGTGTGTGCCAGTGCCCCGTGTGTGCCAGTGTCCCATGTGTGACAGTGTCCCATGTGTGACAGTGTCCCCCATGTGTGACAGTGTCCCCCATGTGCCAGTGCCCTCTGTGTCCCAGTGTCTTGTGTGTGCCAGTGTCCCGTGTGTGTGTGCCAGTGCCCTGTGTGTGCCAGTGTACCATGTGTGACAGTGACCGGTGTGTGCCATTGTCCCCTGTGTGTGCCAGTGCTGTGTGTGTCAGTGTCCTGTGTGTGCCAGTGTCCTTTGTGTGTGCCAGTGTCCCCTGTGTGTGCCAGTGTCCTGTGTGTGCCAGTGTCCCCCATGTGTGCCAGTGTCTCGTGTGTGCCAGTATCCCCTGTGTGTATCAGTGTCCTGTGTGTGTGTCCCCTGCGTGTGCCAATGTCCCATGTGTGTGCCAGTGTCCCCCATGTGTGCCAATGTCCCCTGTGTGTACCAGTGTCCCCCATGTGCCAGTGTCCTGTGTGTGCCAGTGTACTGTGTATGCCAGTGTCCCATGTGTGTGCCAGTGTCCCCCATGAGCCAGTGTCTTGTGTGTGCCAGTGTACTGTGTATGCCAGTGTCTTGTGTGTGTGCCAGTGTCCCATGTGCCAGTGTCCCTGCTGCTGCTCTGCAGTGACCCCGGGGCTCTGGAGGGCACAGGGGGATTTTGGGGTGTGCCTGTGTCTCAGGCACCTCAGGCACTGCTGAGACTGAGAAATCAGAGAGTGTTGTGGTGTTGTGATGGTCCCTAGGACGAGGTGAGAGATGAGAATTGACTCCAAGTTCTCAGAAGGTTGATATATTAATTATATTAATCATATCATATCATATCATATCATATCAATCATATCATATCATATCATACAACTATACTAAAGAAAGAGAAAGGAGACATCAGAAGACTAGAAAGCAATGATAATAAAAACCTGGGACAGACTCAGAGTCTGACACAGCTGGCTGTGATTGGCCATTACTTAAAAACAATTCACATGTTGCTAAATAATTCTCCAAATCACATTCCAGAGGAGCAAAACATGGAGAAGCTGAAGCTTCTGGAGCTCTGCACCAGCTCTAGGCCTGGCACAGGTGCCCATGGGGCTGCCCCTTCCTGGCAGTGCCCAGGCCAGGCTGGGCAGGGCTGGGAGCAGCCTGGGGCGGTGCCACGTGTCCCTGCCATGGCAGGGGTGGAACGAGTGATCCTGGAGGTCTCTCCCAGCCCAGAGCATTCTGTGTCCCACGGCAGAGGGTCCCTCCCTTTGGCTCCTCTGTCCCACTGCAGGGAGGTGACAGGGCTGCTGTCCCTCCTGTCACTCTCTGCTCACCACTGCAGCAGGGCTTGGCTGCCCAGGCCGGACTGTTTCCATGTCTGCTTTGAGGTTTGTACTTTCAGTACAATAAAACCATTGGGTGTGCAGCCCTGGCTGTGCCAGCAGGTTACTGGTGCCCCCCGTGCCCCCTGTGCCCTCCGTGCCCCCGGTGCCCAGGGATGTTGGCTGTCAGGAGCAGCAGGGCTGGGGATGCCACACACAAATGCCCAGGGTGCAGAACTGACCCAGGCAGACAATGAGCACCAGGAGTGCCCCTGGGGCTGCTGCAGGCTCCTTCCCTCCCCTCCTTTCCTCCCCTTGTTTCCTTCCAGGCGCCACTGGGGCATTTTTTAAATAAATTTTTTTAAATTAAAAGTGTATAATATCACATAATAGAAAATGTAAAGTTTAAAGTTTTAAAATATAATAATATATATAAAACAAAATAGAAGTTTTAAGATAAAAACTAATCCTTCTTCTTCTTCACCTTCTTCTTCAGAAGTTTTAGTATTATATAATTAAATAAAGAATCCACATTACAGAACACAAATAATTAGTTATTAAGTTAAAAGTAAAAATAATTTAAATATAATTTCTTAATTAAACAATTTACCCTTCAAGAACCTTATAAAAAAAGATACATCTCCATTTTTACCTTATTAGAATACAATACTATGAAACTCACAACTCATAAAACTATAATATAGTATAATATATATCACTATATATAATATTATAATATAATATAATAATTTTATATTATTTATATAATAATTTTATATATTATATAATAATCCCCTTTTTTACTTCAAATTGTGCCCACTGTTGGAGGCAAAACCATCTGAGAGCATCTCCAGGGAGCCTGGAGCTCTGAGCAGCCGCAGCCTCAGGGGCTGAGCCCCTGCTGCACCTGAGAGCAGAGCCAGGAATGTGGGGAACATTCCCAAACATCCCCCTTGTGGAAAATGGGTATTTTATGATTGGCTTCTTGCAAATATTAAAATGAATATTATATGTGTTATGTTAGAAAGTTATGCTGGATTAATTCTCTTAAGCAGTATGTTAGTTTTAAGTTAAAACATAATGTTAGAATAGAAACTATGCTATGTAAGATATGTTTTAAAGAAAAGACTCACAGTGAGATAGCAGCCGCAGGACACCTGAATCTTTCAGAGAAAGAGAATTTATTGCCCCATTATCAGAAGAAATGAACTTCTTCCTGCCTTGCTCCGCCCTGAAGATGCTGTCAGGATTCAGAGAAAGAAGCTGGGACTTCCCAGACAGAATCCTGTGTTTGAATGGAATTTATGCATCATATATGAGGTGTATGAATATGCAACAGGTTATTGTTTTTAAGGGTTAATCCTCTCTTAATAGGGGTCCTTTTTCAGGCTTATTTTGCCCAGAAAGAGGTACCCGGATTATCCATAACTCTTTGTTTGTATTGTCTCATATTTGTATTGTCCTAATCCAAACTGTCCAAATTATTATTATTCTAATTATATTGCTATTTTTATAACAATTTTATTCTCATCAAAATTTTAAAAACAAGTGATTGGTGTTTTTCACAACCTCATCCCCAGGGCTGGGGGCCCCCAGCAGGGACAGGTGGCACCCACCATGGCACCTATTGTGGCACCCTGGGCTCTGTGAGGGGCTGGCAGGGAGGCACTGGGGGATGAGGGCAGTGCCATCCCAGGCTGGCAGTGCCATGTTGCGTCACACCTGCACACTGGGCAGGCAGAGCCCTGCAGAGCCCCAGGCTGGGTTTAGCAGAACCCTGTGTGCAGAGCAAGGCTTTGCCTCTGGATTCAAGGACACAATTGTGTCCCCTTGGCACCCCTGCTCTGACCTTCCCTGTCCTTTCCTCTGCAGACACCTCAGCCATTTTTTCCTAGGAATTCTTGAATTGTTTAACCAGAGCAAGCCTTCCAATTTTAGGGCTGGGAGGCAGGGCCTGCTTTCCTCCCTAATGGCTGCACTTGAGCAATCCTTACTCCCAGAACATGGAGACTGCATGGAGGCCATCAGCCCCTCACGCAGCCCCTCATGGAGGCCACCAGCCCCTCACGCAGCCCCTCGTGGAGGCCAGCAGCCCCTCACGCAGCCCCTCATGGAAGCCATCAGCCCCTCACGCAGCCCCTCATGGAGGCCATCAGCCCCTCATGGAAGCCATCAGCCCCTCACACAGCCCCTCATGGAGGCCATCAGCCCTTCATGCAGCCCCTCATGGAGGCCATCAGCCCCTCCTGCAGCCCCTCATGGAAGCCATTAGCCCCTCATGCAGCCCCTCATGGAGGCCATCAGCCCCTCACGCAGCCCCTCATGGAGGCCATCAGCCCCTCACGCAGCCCCTCATGGAAGCCATCAGCCCCTCCTGCAGCCCCTCATGGAGGCCATCAGCCCCTCATGCAGCTTTCCTTTCCTCTGCTAATGCTTCCCAGGGAGGAGGGGAGCTCCAGCTCCTGCCAACCAAGCCCTGCACTTGTCATTAAAGCCCTGAAGCAGCAAAATGCTGAAGAATATCTCTGAGGTGCTTTCCAGAGGGGAAGTGAGAGCTCCCAGCTGCAGCACAAGATGCCTGGAGGAGCTGACGTCCCCAGCAGATGGGACAGACAGGCCTGGACAGACAGGGACAAGGACAATGCCTGCTCCCCCTGGGCCAGGGCTGCCCACAGGGACAGGACAGGCCATGGAGGGGCCTGGACAGACAGGGACAAGGACAATGCCTGCTCCCCCTGGGCCAGGGCTGCCCACAGGGACAGGACAGGCCATGGAGGGCCCTTGGTACCCCCAAGGGAGGTGTCTGTGTGCCACCATCACTTCTGCCCTGCCAAAGCTGACTTAGGCTTCTCCATTGATGTCCTGAGGTTCTGAACAGGCTGGGGGACACATCTGGAGTGTGATGGCGCTGCTGGGGTCCCCTGCAGAGAATTCCTACCTTTCCCTGAAGAAATAAGGATGGTCACTGTGCAGGATGTCTGTGGGATGTGCTGGGATCCTGCTTTACATTCCTGGCAGGGTTTGGATCTCCCAGGGGCTGAGAGCCAGGGAAGGGCCAGGTCAGAGGCTGTGGCTGCTGTGCTGGGGGAGCTGCACCAACCCTGGTGGGAGCAGCTCAGGGACCCCCACCTGTAGCCGTGGTATTTTCTGAAAAATCCTTTCCTTAGGATTTTTTCTCCTGAGAAGATGAGAAACCTCAGGAACAAAATGTGAACAATGATTATCTGCTACTGTGGAATGCAACAGGTGCATCTGTGATTGGTCTCATGTGCTTGTTTCTAATTAATGGCCAATCACAGTCAGCTGGCTTGGACTCGCTGTCTGAGACACAAGCCTTTGTTATCATTCTTTCTTTTTCTATTCTTAGCCAGCCTTCTGATGAAATCCTTTCTTCTATTCTTTTAGGTGATGAAATCCTTTCTTCTATTCTTTTAGTATAGTTTTAATATAAAATATATCATAGAATAATAAATCAAGCTTTTTGAAACATGGAGTCAGATCCTCATCTCTCCCCTCATCCTCAGACCCCTGTGAACACGGTCACCCCCACCCAGGGCTGTCCCACCCTGGGCACCCCCTGTCCCCCGGGCTGTGCTCAGGGCAGGGGGGGAGCAGGGCTGGGGCAGCCCTTGCCAGCCCTGCCATGCCAGCCCTGCCGTGCCTCGCTGCATCCTCATCCTCTCCTCCCTGCTGCTGCCCTCCTTTGGCTGCTTGCTGGAGATGAGAAGTGGCCTTTAAAATCTAGGCCAAGGTCACCCTTCCCTCCCTGGGAGGGTGGCAGCCCCTGCACAGAGCCTGGAGCCCACACAGCGTTGCAGCCGCTGCCAGGGGCACTGGGCTGGGCACGGACACACAGACACACCGACACACAGACACGGCCCCAGAGCCCAGCTGGGCTGGAGGGGACCCTGGAGACCATCCCAGGCCACCCTGCCATGGCAGGGACACCTCCCACTGTCCCAGGGTGCTCCAAACCCCAGCCAGCCTGGCCTGGGGCACTGCCAGGGATGCAGGGGCAGCCCCAGCTGCCCTGGGCACCCTGTGCCAGGGCCTGCCCACCCTCACAGGGAACAATTCCATCCCAGTATCGTATCTAAACCTACTCAGTTTCCATCTGAAGCCATTGCCCTTGTAAAATCCCTGTGTCGCTTTTCGATAAGCCCCTGAGGCCCAGGAGGGGCTCTGAGGGGTGCCTGTCCCCCCCAGGATGTCCCCAGAGCCATGGTACTGGGGCAGGTGGCTCTGCAGCCACCCCTGGCCCAGCCTGAGCTGCTGCAGAGCAGAGTTTGTTCTCACATGAGCAGGAGATGCTTCTCCTGCTCCTCCTGGTGCTGCCAGGCTTTCCCTCCGTGGTGTGAATTGTGACCCACCAGGGGTTGGTGGAGCAGTGCAGTGCCAGAGGGGCACTCAGGGGGCTGTCACCTGCATCAGGGTGGCCTGAGGCCATTTTATTGCACTCCCCGCTCCTTGCCCTGCCACAGACGCTGCGGTCTGACCACCTAAACCCTCCTGGTGCAGGAGCCAGCCAGGGCCAAGTGTGCAAATGAACTTCCTGGGGAACCCTCAGAGTCCTGTGCCCTCCTTCCAAGCATCAAACTGTGGAATATAAAAGGTTCATTGTTTCAAGGGGACCCGGGGTCTGAGGCAAAGCCTCCCAGGAGCAAATGCTGAGCAGCAGCAGCCCTTCTTGATGAGAAACGTCCTCCTGACCGTCCCTGATGGCTTTCCAGGTGGATGCCAGCACTCCCATAGTGCTTTTTGCTAATGGAGAAAGATAATCCTGATGTCCTGGCCAGCACTGTGTCTGTGCAGTGCCCAGGGCTGTCCAAGCTGCTGACGACTGTTCTGTTCCTTTGGCTGCTGTGTCCTGCCAGGATCTACTGTCTGGCTACAGCCCTTGGTGCCCAGGAGAGGACAAAGTGCCCCCCCCAGGCCTGGGGATGACCATCCTGTCCTCAGGGGGGGCTGGGGCAGAGGTGAGGGGGCAGAGGCCAAGGGCAGGCCTTGCCAGGGGCTGGCAGCTCCCTCCTACCTGCAGCCCTTCCATGCCAAGCTCCTGGCAGAGCTCTGCTGTCGCTGGAGAGAGGAGGCAGGTGCTCAACCCAAAATAACCAGATGGTGCTGGGCCTCTGAATGTAGGACAGGGGCACCTGTGGCTCCCTCTGCTCTTGGGCAGTGTGTGAAGGGCTCAGAGATCTGAGCAGAAGTGCAGGAGCTGGCCTGGTGCTCCAGAGAGGCTCCAGGGGAGCACAGGGACCCACAGCCACGCTGGGGACACTGTGCAGCCCCAGGGCTGAGCCCAAGGAGCTGTTCCTGCAGAGCACAGCTGGGATGGCTTTGCTGTCTGGGCTGGGATCATTTCCACTCTGATTTCTGAGGGATGAAGCTGCATCCATGCCCTCACATCCCAGAGCCTGGGGAGAGAGGGGAGGTGGGCACCATGGGCTGTGAGTGCTGGTGGCACTGCCAAGCTGTGGGCAGCTCCCTCCTGCCCGTGAAGTGTGTGCTGTGACACCTGTGTGGGTGTCCCTGTCACAGATTGCACCCTCCAGGGCAGCCAGTGAGGCCCTGGCTGATCATTCCTCACAAGGACCCCCTGCCTCTGGCTTTGGCTGGCACTGGGAGATGCTCCCAGTCCCTCTGGGAGATGCTGGCACAGTCCTGGGTGACGCCCATGTTTAAGAGGTGCCTGCCTGGTTCTTTGCCTCGTGCCATTGCCAGGATGCCTTTGGTCCTGCAGACCAGAGGCATTTGCCAAGGACACCTCTCAAAGCCAAGAGCTCTGAATTCCAGACCTGTAACTCCAGTGGGATGTTCTGTTTGCAGCCTTCTTCCTTTCCTCTCAGGAGATGAACCTGTGGGGAAATGTGTCCCTGGGTAACTGAGGGTCAGTTCTGTGCCCTGGCACTGCACAGAGAGGTAGAGCAGCTCTCCTGGTGTGTCCCCAACTTGGGCTGGGATCCCAGCTGGGGAAGGGAAACCATGGCCTGGCCCTTCCCCACCCTCCTGCCCCTGGCTTGATCCATCTCAGCTCGGAAGGGACCAGGCTGGTGCCACATCTGAGCCCTGGGTGGGGTTTGTCACCCCCTCTGAGCCCCCCTCTGGCTCCCAGACCTTCCTGGGGCTCTCAGATCTCAGCCATGAGGCGCCCAGGGAGCTTCTCCTCCTCAGAGCCCATCAGCCTGGGAGTGTGCCATGCCCCAGTGAGAGCCCAGCCCAGCCTGGTGGGACAGGCTCCAGCCCCACTCTGGGTGTGCTGGGAGCAGCTCTGGCCTGTGTACCCATGGAGGGGCTGGAGCCTGAGCCAAGGCTGCTGGGAGGGGCTCCTGAGGGGCTCCAGGCTGGGCTGGGCAGATCTGCAGCCCCAGGCTGGGGTTTGCAGCTCCAGGATGGGCAGGACTGCAGCTCCAGGATGGGCAGGTTTGCATCTCCAGGCTGGGGTTTGCAGCTCCAGGTTGGGCAGGTTTGCAGATCCAGGATGGGCAGCTGCAGTATGGGCAGCTCCAGGATGGGCAGGTTTGCAGCTCTAGGATGGTTGGGGAGGTTTGCAGCTCCAGGCTGAGCAGGTTTGCAGCTCCAGGTTGGACAGGATTGCAGCTCCAGGCTGGGCAGGATTGCAGCTCCAGGATGGGCAGGATTGCAGCTCCAGGATGGGCAGGATTGCAGCTCCAGGCTGGGGTTTACAGCTCCAGGCTGGGCAGGATTGCAGCTCCAGGCTGGGCAGCTCCAGGCTGGGCAGGTTTGCAGCTCCAGGTTGAGGTTTACAGCTCCAGGCTGGGCCGGTTAACAGCTCCAGGCTGCCTGGGCAGGTTTGCAGCTTCAGGCTGGGGTTTACAGCTCCAGGATGGTTGGGCAGGTTTGCAGCTCCAGGCTGGGCAGGTTAACAGCTCCAAGCTGGGAAGGTTTACAGCTCCAGGCTGCCTGGGGAGCTTTGCAGCTGAGCCTGGAGCCAGCCTGGGCAGGGTCCCTGTGCTGGGGCCCTGCTGGGCAGTGCCAGGTGCTGACACCTGCCCTGGGTGCAGCAGGTTGGGCTCTCAGGGGAGCACTGGCACACCTGGGCAGGACCACACTGGGCTGTGTCCAGCTCTGTTGGCTCTCCCCACCAGACTCCTCCTGGGGTGTAGGGACAGCATTTCCCTGGCTCTCTAACCCAGAGCAGCTCTGTTCAGAGCTGTAAAACCCAGAGCACAGCTTTTCACCGTGCTGACTCATTTGCACAAAATACCCAGGAGTGCCCAGGGTTTCCTCTGCTGTCTCAGGAGCACAGCTGCCACGTGGCTCACCAGGCCTTGCTCCTCATGCTGACAGATCCAGTGAAAGAGGCAGTGGGGACCAGAGCTGCCTCCACCAGGGAGTCTGCAAGGAACTCCGCTGTGAAGTTCAGGCACCATCAGCCTTTAATAAACAGCATTAAAGCTGTCCCTGCAGACTGACAACATGAAAATTTCATGTGCCTTTTAAGTAAGGCCGGGTGGAGCTCTTTAAACATCGACATCTGGGGAACAATGAGGAAGAAATCTGTGCCAGGGTCAGGGGAAGGACCCCCTGGAATGCAGCAGGAGGAGCTCGGGGTGGGAGGGGACCTGCAGTGCACTGCCCATGGCTCAACCACAACCACAACCACCTCACCTCTTCAGCACCTGCCTGATTTGGGGCAGGGCTTGGGGGCGGCAGCTGAGCTCTTGTTGCAGATCTCTCGTTGCAGATCTCTTGGCCTTGGAGTGCGTCCAGAAGAGGCCACAGAGATGCTCCCAGGGCTGGAGCCCCTCTGCTCTGGGACAGGCTGGCAGAGATGGGGGTGCTCACCTGGAGGAGGCTCCAGGGAGAGCTCAGAGCCCTGCCAGGGCCTGCAGGGGCTCCAGGAGAGCTGGAGAGGGACTGGGGACACAGGATGGAGGGACAGGACACAGGGAATGGCTCCCACTGCCAGAGGGCAGGGATGAATGGGAGATTGGGAATTAGGAATTGTTCCCTGTGAGGGTGGGCAGGCCCTGGCACAGGGTACCCAGAGCAGCTGTGGTTGCCCCTGGATCCCTGGCAGTGCCCAAGGCCAGGCTGGCTGGGGCTGGGAGCAGCCTGGCATGGTGGAAGGTGTCCCTGCCAGGGCAGGGTGGCACTGGATGAGGTTTATATACCCTTCCAGCCCACACTATGCCATGATCCAATGATTCTGTGATCTTGGAATCTCTGACTCAAGATCCTTTTGTTCCTGTACCTGTGAGGTGGGGAATGAATGTGAAGAGTTTAAAGGACGCCTTTTGTCCTGGTCCCAGTGCTGCTGACAGGAACAGCAGCCAGTCCATTGCAGAGGGAGTTCTGTCCCTGTGGGCAGGTGAAGGCCCTGGTCCCTCTCCATCCTGTGTCACTGGCTGTTGGCTCCATGGAACAGGACAGACCAAACCTCAGAGCAGAGCAGAGCTCCTGTCACTCAGCGTGAGCTCTGCTCTGCCTCCTGTGAGAGCTCCAGGGCTGAAAGGGATTTGCCCAAACTCCTCCTCTGGTTTTGCAGCTCCCACTGGCACTGCCAGCCCTGAGCCTTTGCTGGAGACAGAGCCCAAAGCTGCCATCCCTCAGAGGTGCCAGGCCAGGTAAAACAGCTGGGCTCAGGGCAGGAGGGGCTCACAGCCAGGCAGGGCTGCAGGGGGAGCCTGGGGGTGCTGGTGGGCTCACTCAGAGCAGCACAGGGGGAACTGTGGCAGCAGCTCTCTGGCCACAGAAACACAACTTTCCCAGGCATCATTGTGGGAAAGTCTGTGAGAAGATCAGAGAAAAGAATGAGAAACAATTCTCATCTTCACTTGCTGCACCTGGTGTTGTGCACATGTGGAATATGTTACGGAGATTTGTTTACCAAAGGGTGGTTTCTTAATTAGCCAATGGTGATGGGGTTTGGATTGGAGGATCAATTAGCTCCACCTGTGCCATAACTGTCCATAAAAGAACAATGGTTTCCTTAATAAAGATTATTATTGATCAACCTTCTGTAATACGTGGAGTCTGTACTAATTATCAGCCAGCCAGGGCCCGTGGCTGTGACAGGAGCCTGGCCCAGGCCATGCCCAGGATCCCCTTGGCTATGGCAGCCTCAGCCAAGGCAGCTGCTCCATCCTGACCCCTCCTCATCACCCCAAGTCCTCTCAGTCTGGGAGGTTCTGTGCTTTGGCCATGCTGGCCCCGGTCCCCTCTGTGGGATGGTTCCCCCAGCCTGTGTGGCCCCATCTCCTCCAGGGCTAGCACGTGCTGGGCTCTCCCCAGGCCTGGCACAGGGAGGGCAGTGGGGAGGAAAGGAGAGGCTGCCTGGGCCTGGTGGGCTGTGGCAAATGACCCCAGTGCTCAGTGCCCTCAGGGTGCACAGGCCCTGCAGAGCCCAGGGAGGGGACAGTGCCCACCCTGCCACACAGCCCCAGGGAGCTCTGGGAGTGTCTGGGGTGACTCCAGGGGAGCTCCTGGGGTGGGAGCCAGCTCCAGTGGAAGTTCTGCTGAGTGCCAGAGATGGGGGCTGAGCTGCCACCTGTCGCTAATGAATGCAGCACTTCCTCTAATGGGTGCCACTAATTGCAGAAGCTCAGCCCCCGTGTGTCACTGCAGCCCTGCAGTGACCCAGGTGGCACTGGTAACACTGCCCTGGCACACAGAGGGTCCCACACTGCTGGAGCAGCTGGTGCTGACCTCTGCAAGCACATTTGGCCTCTCCATGCCCCTTTTGGCAGCAGCTCCTTGGCCACAGAGACAAACACCACTTTCCCAGGCATTGTTCTGGGAAAGGCTGGGAGAAAATCAGAGAAATCAATGAGAAACAATTCTTATCTTCACTTGCTGCACCTGGTGTTGTGCACATGTGGAATGTGTTATGGAGATTTGTTTACCAAAAGGTGGTTTCTTAATTAGCCAATGGTGATGGTGTTTTAATTCAAGGACCAATCAAGTCCACCTGTAGTGAAGCAGGGTATGAAAGCATGGGTTTCTTAATAAAGATTATTATTAGCCTTCTGAAATATATGGAGTCTGTGTCGGTTATCACTCAGCCCTGGCCCTGAGTCCTTTTTGGGGCCTTCTGGGGTCCTCCCCCACCTGGGCCTCCGGGCCAGAATCCTCAGGTGTGGCACAAATGCCCCCACATGGGGACAGAGTGGGTTTTGGCATTTCAGGGACAGAAAGAAGTTCCCCTTTAGGGTACAGGAAATAGGGTTGAGAGCCTCTGAGCACAGTGGGATCACTAAAGGACCCATAGGAGCAGGGAAAAGCCTGGAAAGCAAGGGGAGAGTGTCTTGCAGATGTGCCTTCCTCTCACTCCCTCTGACCCCTATCTCCTTGCCTGTGGAGAGCTCTCCAGAAGGTAAAAATCACCATTATTTGGTTTTTCCAGCTTGATCTCTAAAACAATAGTTAAATAACTATTCCTGGTGCAGCAGTTGTTTCCAGCAAAGGCAGCACACGGCTCCTGAGGCCCTGCCATGGGGTGTGGATGTGTGGAGGGCAGGATCCTGCACTGCCTGCAGTGTCGCTGCCCCTCTGGCTGAGCTCAGATCTCTGTTTCCTCCATGCCAAAGCTGGACATGGCTGTTAAGAGCCCTTGGGCTGAGCAGGACCCTGCTGTGCCCCCCAGCCCTCTGCTCCTCCCAGGCTGGCACTGAGGTGGGCACAGCTCTGGGGCAGGAGGGAGGGAAGCTCCAAGGAGGGCACCCCGAGGAGGGGCTGAGGGGTGTGACCCCCCAGCTCTCTGCACCCCTTGCTGTGGCCATCAGCTCCCTCCTGCCAGTGCTGGGGTGGCACCTGCCTGTCCCTGTGCCCTCCTGGGGGCTGCTGTGCCAGGGCCCATCTCCTCCTGTACCTCCCTGGCTGCAATGCCCTCGATTCCAGGCATTTGGAAATCCTGGCCTTGGCCTGTTCCTGCTGCCACCTGCCTCCACCTTGTCCCCTGGGGTCCCTCGTGCCCTGGCTCCAGCACTGGTGGCTTTTCACATCCTCGGCAGAGCTGGTTCAGGAACTGCCCCTCAGAGGGACACAGGGAGGGACTCACAGTGGCCCTGGGGATCCATCAGGTTCCTGAGCAAGGACTGGAGGGTGGCAGGGGAGCCATCAGTGACCCCAGTGCTGCTGGAGCCCAGTGGGATGGACAGGGCTCAGCCCCAGCGCTGTGGGGGTGGGAACAGGGCATTCCTTGGGGACCTCCTGTCCCTGTCCCCCTTCCTGGGACCTGGCACCCCCAGCCCAGGGGCAGTGCCTGGAGCCCCCACAGGAGCACAGCTGGGCTGGAGGGGGCTCAGAACCCCCTGGCTCTGCCTGCCTGCCCAGTCACAGCAGCACCAGACACAGACATGCTGCCTTCCTCCCCTTCCTCCTCCTGCTGCTCCTCTCACCTGCCAGGGGCTGCTCACAGGCGGTGCCAGCTGCTGCCAGCCCTGCCCTGGCTCCTGCAGCCTGTGCCAGGGGCTCTGTGCAGGGGCAGGCACTGCCAGGGGGACACTGTGCCCAGTGGGGACACTAACTGTGCCCAGGGAGGCACTGCCTGGGCAGGACACACACCCCCTGCCCTGTGCCACTGTGCCCAGCCACGGGCAGGGCTGTCCACGCTGCTGGCAGGGACACCAGGGATGGGTCACAGCGGGCTCAGAAAGGTCCTGTACCCCTGCAGCAGCTCTGCCCTCCTGCTCCCAGCCTGGCACACGGGGATCCGACCCCAAAGGATGTTCCTCGCCCAGGAGTGGGGCTGCCACCTGTCCTGCCTGCCCAGCACACAGCCAGGGACATGTGAGTGAGGGAATCGGTCCCTTGGAGGTGACAGTGATGCCAGTACCACCAGTGAGAGGTGATGGAAACCCTGGCAGGGTGTGCCCAGCTTCCTGTCAGCCTCTCTGCCTCAGTTTCCCCAGTTGTGCCATCCCTGGCTTTGCTTTAGGGTCCCACAATAATGTGAATGTTCCAAACCTGGGAGCAGATGTGATGCGAGCTCCCATTCCTCTCCTCAGCCTCCTGCCAGCTCTCCAGTTCTGTGCTCCCATGGCAAACCCAAAAGCTTCCTCCTCTTCCTCCTCTTCACTCTTCTCACAGCTGCCAGAGGAGCTCAGTGCCCTGATCCAGACCTCAACAAGCTGGAGCTGAGCTGGGCCCATCCGTGCTGGGGCTGTGCTGCCCCTGCAGCTCCTGCCTGTGGGGCCCTGGCCCTCCCCTGAGGCGAGGCTGTTTCCTCACCACATCTCACTTGTGCTGAGCACCTCCCTCTATCCGTGGACCTTCTGAGCATCATTTGCTTCCCAGGCATCCTACCCCCACCCCCTTTATTTTTAAATTAAAAAGAAAAAAAGCCATGTTTCCATAGGAACTTGGAGAGAAGCTGATCCCGACCTCATTATTTGCTCAGTGAAAGGAACTTTATTTTTATCTGTTTGTGTACATTGTCAGATTTTGGCTAAACCTACTTTCCTGACTTTGTACAGTGAGTTCTTTTAATCTTCATTTCAGATGCATTCATCCCGGGGCTTAATTTATCCTGTATTGTGATCAAATTTAGCTGAAAGCGATCTGCTTTGCCAATCGTGAATATTCATCAGCTGCCTCATTCATGCAGAGAGGCGGGCGGGGCTGCCCCAGGTGCTGCCCAGTGTCAGACCCAGGACATTGCTCTGGCTGCCCTGGGGATGAGAGACCCTGCCAGGGGCTCAGACACCTTGGCACGGAGTCACAAACACCTGTGCCATCCATTTTAACCCATGGAAACAATTACCAACTTTGTGTGAAGGGTTACAAGCCACAAGAGTTTGTGTAGAATGATAGTGAATTTGTAACGGAGTGAAAATGTAGAATTTTGGGGATTTAGAATGGGGGTTCAAGAGGCAAGATGGAGGAGTCTGGGCATGTCCTGTCCTTTTTCTTCTTCTTGTTCTCCATCTTCTGCTGTGATGGTGGCACTTTTGGATTGGTTTAGAGTAGAGACAGACTGTCTAACATAGGTGATAGGAATTGGAAAATTATTGTAAATAAAGTACAGTTAGGTTTTAGTATAAAAAGTTAACACCACCCCAAGGGCAGGGATTGTGCCACAACCCGACCTGCTGGACAGAGCTCAGCAGGTCAGAGAAAGAATGGAATAGATAAGAGAAAATAAACAACCTTGACAACCAGAGCCAAGGAATCCCAACTTCTTCTTCAGTCGTGGGGCTGGGAAAAAAACCTCTTTAATGCCTCGGGAGCCATTTCAGCAACAGGAGAGCCGAGAGCCGAGCTGCCCCTCTCTGCTCCGGGAGCTGCTCCCGGCCTGTCCCGCTCGGGACTGCCCTCCCCGCCACTGCCACCAATAGAGGGGCCCTGGAGGAGCAGGGACACACAGGGACAGCCACAGGGACACACAGGAGGGAGGGTGCACCGTGGAACCCAGAGTGGTTTGGGTTGGAAGGGATCTTAAAGCTCCACTTGTTCCAAGGGCGCTCTGAGGGATCCCTGGAGCCTTCTCCTCTCCAGGCCCAGCTCTCTGAGCTTGGAGGCAAGGCTGGGAGCGGAGAGGTGCCCCAGGGCCTCAAGGGGCTCCAGGAGAGCTGGAGAGGGACTGGGGACAGTCCCTCTCCATGGAGAGACAGGACAAGGGACGCTGCTAGAGGGCAGGGATAGACGGGATACTGGGAGGAAATTGTTCCCTGTGAGGGTGCTGAGGCCTTGGCACAGGGTGCCCAGAGCAGCTGTGGCTGCCCCTGCATCCCTGGCAGTGCCCAAGGCCAGGCTAGATGGGCTTGAAGCACCCTGTCCAAAGGGACCCAGCAGTGTCAGGGGCAGCACCTGGCAGAGGAGCCAAGCACTGCTGCATCCCCTGCCCCTGCAGAAGGGCTGGGGTGAGGTGTCTGCAGTGAGCCAAAGCAGAAACTTGTGCCCAATGCTACCTCCGAGCCTGCCATGTAATCCATCCCTCTGTATTAATGTCACTTGGCAGCTCTTCCCCTGGAGACTGCAGAGATTACTGGCAGGGAAGCCCTGGTGCTGTGTCCCTGTCCCTCAGCCCTGGTGCTGTGTCCTGGTCCCCTCCAACCCTGGTGCTGTGTCCCTGGTGCTGTGTCCCTGTCCCTCAGCCCTGCTGCTGTCCCCCAGCCCTAGGCCACCTCCACCCCCCAAGCAGCTGTACCTAATCTGGTTTAGCCAATCCAGCCCAGCAAAGCCCCTAAGTGGATTGGCTTATCTCTCCTCACTAACCCAATCTGCCAATTGGATCTGCCTGGGTTTGCCTGGTCTACAAGTCTGACCTGGATTTATCCAGGAGATCTGCACAGATGCTGCCTTGGGGTCTCAGTGCCCTCCCTGAGCCCTCTGGCTGCAGCCCCCTGATGCCACCACCAGTGCCAGGCCTTTGGGAGCACCGTGGGTGCCAGGCCTGGGCTGCTGGGCACGGGGCCATGGCTCTGTGTGCCCATCCCTGCAGAGCCACAGCACCTCCCACCTTGGATGGCACAGCCATGGCAGCAGCAGGACAAGCCCTGGATGGTTCATTCCTGTCTCTGCAGCTTTGTCCAGGCCCACGAGCCTCCAGAGCCTGGGAATGCTGCAGGAGAAGCTGGGTTCTGCCCTGGCACTCTGAGGGATGGGGGAGAGAGAGGGGTGGGCAGGGTCACTGCAAGAGGGCTGGGGACTCTACTCTGGGTAGCAGAGAACACGAATCTGTCCTTGGGATGTCCTGGTGGGATATCCCTGTCCCAGTGGGATGTCCCTGTCCTGGTGGGATGTCCCTGTCCCGGTGGGAAGCTCCAGCCTCTCCCACCCTTTGAGGGGCAGGGCTGGCAGGGAGCACAGCCATGGATGCTCCCAGCCCTGGGGATGAACACCCAGCCCTGCCCCACCTCCCTTTGCTGTGGCAGCCCCAGGTTGCTGGGTTGGAGGACAGGGGACAAGGGCTCCATTTGGGCCAGAGAGGCCAGGCTGGGCCCTGCAGAGGCACAGCTGAGGCACAGCTCTGTCCCCACAGGGCCCTGGCAAGGACACAGTGACACGGAGCCACCTGCCACCACGGCTGCAGGCACGGCCCAGCAGCAGCACTGTCACAGAGCCAGGCTGACATAAAACATCCTGCACAGAAAGCCTGGACTGATGGAAGTGACTGCAGCTCAAAGCATTCTCCCTCCCAGGGCAATGGGGAAGGAGGGCCCCAGAGCCCCCAGAGCCCATCCCACCCCATCCCTGTTCTGGCAGGGGCAGGGATGCTCTCCCTGCTGTGTGCCCATGGTCAGGGACACGCTGGGACCCCTGCAGGCCCTTCTGATCCCTGGGCTCACTCCTCAGCGATCCCTGCTGGCTTTTGATTCCCCAGGCTGTTTGCTGGGCAGGAGCACACATCTCACTGGAATCAAGTGAGTTGGGTTTGTTCTTACTGCACAGACCCTTTCTTGGGTGTCTTAAAAGAAAAAGCTTGCAGAAACAGGTTAAAGATTGCTCAGCTGCTCAAGTGTCAGCGCTCAGTACATCCCTCTGGGTGTCCAGAGCTGCCAGGACCCCACCAGGGGGCTCAGAGACCCTGGCACACAGCGCAGAGCACCTGGGGATTGGATTTTGACCCCTGGAGCAAATTACCAGCTTTGTATGAGGACCCGAAAGTCACAGAAGTTTAAATAGTATAATAATAAAATTATCACAGGGTGAAAATGTAGATTTTAGGATTTCTGGTATGGGGGTTTTGGGGACAAGATGGAGGAACTTGGGTGTGTCCAGCCTTTCTCCTTCTTCTTCTTGTTCTCCATTTTCTGCAGTGATGTTGGCACTTTGGGATTAGTTCAGAGTAGAAGTGCACTGTCTAACATAGGTGATAGGTATTGGGAATTAAGTGTAAATATGTTATATGTTGTTTGTAGTATAAAAGGACAACACCGCCTCGGGGGCGGTCAGAGTGCCTGTGGCTGCCTTGCTGAGCAGATCTCGGCTGGGCAGAAAGAAAATTTTATAGATAAGAATTAATAAACAACCTCAAGACTGAAAGGTGAAGAGCTCTGACTCGTTCTTCAGATGCACAGGCTGAAACAGAGACATCCTTCACATCTTGGGGCAGCAATTAACAACCAAACTCTGAGACTCAAGGCTCTGGTTTAGATCAAGACTTTCTTGCTCTGAAGGGAAAGGTCAGGAGGTCAGCAGGGAATAATTTCTGGCCAGCTCCCTCAGTTCCTGTGAGGGCCAGGATGCAGGAGCAGCCCCAGGTGCTCTGAGCAGAGATCTCTGCAGCCAGGGCTGGAACTTGGGGTTCATTGCAAAGGGCCTGGGGGCAGGGCCCTGCTGGGAGCTGCCAGACACAGCCCAGAGCAGGCTGAGAGAGGAGCCCGAGAGAGAGAGAGAGAGAGAGAGGGAAGAATAAAAGAAAGAGAGAAAGAGAGCAAAGTTCCTGTTATAATACAATTAATCTTCTTTTGTGCTGAATATTCTGCTGAATATTCTAACCAATCTAGTACAAGATACAAATCCTACTGCATTTACATACAGCCTATAAGAATCATTACATTACCATCCTGTGTTACATTTTAAACCCTAAAAACTCCTCTTTGGGCCCCTTCTGCCAAGCTGTAGGGTCTGCTCTGATCCTTGGGCCTGTCTGCAAGCAGAGGGTGTTGTTCCATCAAAAGGGGGTTACCTTCAGCTGGCCATGCCATTGTTTTCCAGTTGTTCAGTCACTGAGGTATCTCAAAGCTTGCTTTCATTTAAATCTCACTTACAGTTTCTATATTCTCAAAATCTTTTGCCAGGCAATCATATTCATAAGGCTTTCCTGTTTTATCTTCCCCAACACTGGGCGTTCAGAGCTGACACAGCTCCCCCCTGAGACCCCTGGTGTCCCCTGCAGCCCAGCTGCCCCTGATGCCACCATTGTCCCTGCTGCCACCACTGCTGCTCTTGCTGCTGCCAGCACTGCTCCTGTTGCTGCCCAGCCGAGCCTGAAAGCGGGGCTGACACCTCTGGGCCCCACCAGTCCCTCCTGCAGCCAACCAGGGCTGGGGCAGAGCTCATCTCCGGCTCCTGGGGCCACCTGGGACATTTGCAGCTCCTGGCAGGGGCTGAGGTGCCCTCGTGCCCTGTACTCGGTGCTTTCTGTGCCAACAGCAGGGCACCGCTGCGCTGACGTGATGCTCCCTGGCAGAATGAGGCAAGAGCTGCGCTGGGCAGGACCTCACCTGCCTTCCTCAGCAGGGCTGCGAGGAGGAGGAGGCACAGGAGGGGCAGGAGGAGGCACAGCGGGTGCAGGAGGGGCAGGAGGAGGCACAGGGGGTTCAGGAGGTGGCACAGGGGGTTCAGCTCCAGGCCTGCTCCAGGCTGGGCACCCTCTCTGGCTGTTCTGGGGCAAGCAAGAGGGAAGGGAGCTCATGGCACACTGGTGGTGACAAGGGTTTGATGCACTGCGGGACAAAGTCACTCTAGGACACAAAATAACACAATGCAGACACGTTGCTCTTTTCAAGGTAAAAGAGTTTTTAAATTTCTGATTCCAGCATTTATAGATTTCCAAAAGTGGCAGCGGGTTAGAGGGTGACAGTGCCACCTCTCCAATGACACTGGACAAACCGAGAGTCCATCAAATTTCTCCTCCTCTATAAAAGAATGCAAAACAATGAGTTATTTACAGAAAGTGTGTGAGAAAGTTTGTTACAAGAATGTAAATATCAGAAGGCTTAGAAAATCTTAAAAATCAGGGTGACAGGATAACTCATCACAGCAACTCCCAACATTTGGTGATTTCCAGGGCTTTGGGTGACCTTGCAGAAGGGGGCACAGGAGGGTCCCAGAGCTCAGCCTGGAGCTGGTGCTGTGTCCCCTGGGTAGCCAGTGCTGGGCAGGGCTGTGGGGCTGTGATGGCTCTGAGAGCTCCTGCCCTGTCCCTGCACAATGGCTGCCACATGCCCTGGGCACCCTGGCATCATCTGACCCTCAGCAGGGCAGGGACAGTGACCTGTGTCCCCAAAGCACCCAGATCAGCCCCACCCCACACCGCTGGGCACTCTGTGCCATGCTGGCTCTGGGGCACGGGCATCAGTCTGTGCCAGCTGGTGAAGGACAGGGAGGTTTGGAAAAGGCCCCATTGATTCCAGGGGTGAAGAGGTGGTGAAGATTGCAATGCAAGATGTTTTCCATTCCTATCTGTGTGGCAGATTACCTTTGTCAAGTGGGCAGTTTGCCTTATCTCTCACTTTGAGTGACCACATTCACACCTCCCTCAGGAGGGGACATTGCTGATAACAGCTATTGAATGTCCCTGCATGGCTGATAAGAACTGCAGCATCCCATTGGGAAATGTGAGCCCAGAGGGAGGAGCCAAGCATTCCTACCCAGATATAATCCAGAGGTTTTGAGACACCAGCATGGCTTTCTCCAAAGGATTCCCCAGAGGAACAGCAGCTGCCTCTTCTCCCACTGGATCTTCAGAGGAAGACTGCACCTTTCTACAGGATCCCTGCTCCAGCAGAGCCACCCCTGACACTGCAGGAGGGCTGAGCCACACTGCTGCCAACACCCTGACCCACAGGGCGTCAGGTTGGGTTCTGACTCTGTCAGTGTTGTTCTAGTGTACTGCATTGTTTATTTTATCCTTTTCCCTTTCCCTATTAAAGAACTGTTATTTCCTTCTCCCATATTTTTGCCTGAGAGCCCCTTAATTTAAAATTTATAGCAATTGGGAGGGGTGGGGAGGGTTTACATTCTCCATTTCAGGGGAGACTCCTGCCTTTATTTGCAGACTCCTGGCTTTCCAAACCAAGACAAGTGGCCACATGAGCCCTCAGTGAGTCCTGTGGGATGGGCCATTTGTGCATTGCTCTGCTCAGGGGGGTTGTCCTGGTGCTCAGAGCTCAGGGGATGTTCTGAGGCTGTGGGGATGGAGCAGCTCAGAGCAGCCCTGGCTGGGGCTGCAGGGAGGGCCCCAGTGCAAAGGCTTTGCTGGCCCCTGTCCCCACGCTGGCTGCCTCCATGGGGCATCCACTGCCTGCTCAGGGGCTCCAGGGCTCTGCAAAGGCACCCCCAGTGCAGCAGGGCCCAGGGGCCTCCCCTCAGCCGCCCCAAACCTGCTGTGCTGCTGCAGGGCACTGCAGGGACCCCAAATGGAGGGGGCTGAACCCCAAATCAAGAGCTGACCCCAAATTGGGGGCTGAGCCACAAAGTAGGGGCAGTCCCCAAAGGGAGGCTGTTCCCCAAAGCACAAGACTGTCCCCCAAATCAGGAGCTGTCCCCAAGTCAGGGCTGTCCCCAAAGTGGGGCTGATCCCAAAGCAAGGGGCTGTCCCCAAATCAGGGCTGTCCCCAAAGCAGGAGCTGATCCCAAATCAGGGGCTGTCCCTAAATCAGGGACTGTCTCCAAATGGGGGCTGTCCACAGATCAGGAGCTGTCCCCAAAGCAGGGTCTGTCCCCAAAGCAGGAGCTGTCCCCAAGTGGGGTCTGTCCCCCAGGACTGAGCAAGGGCAGGGTTCCCAAGCAGGGCCAGGCTGCAGGGCTGTGCCCAGCCCGCTGCCAGGGGGTGATGCCAGGGCTCTGCCAGGGGCTGAAGGGTGCCAGGGGCAGGATGGCAGCAGGGAGCTGCCACAAGGCTGGCCAGGGCACAGCCCCTCAGGGGAGCTGATCTGGGCCTGTGCCAGTGGGGAAGGTGAGGGAAGGTGAAGGAAGGATGAGGAAGGAGCTCCTCACCTCCCACACGGAGCCCAGGATGTTTGTGGTGCTCTCCATCAGTGGAGGCAGAGGGAGATGATGATCACGGGGAATGGTGGGGAATTGGGGGGCTCTGTGCCCCTCAGAAAACCCGAGGAGCTGAGCAGCACCTTGACCTGAGTGCAGAAATCAGCACAGAGAATTTGTGGCTCTTGTGAGTCTGAAGAGGAAACGCTGCCAGGGCTGATGATTCCTCAGAGGCAATGAGGCCTTTCAGCAATTCAGAGATGAGGAAAAGCTCAGAAAGCCACAAGAAGGACACAGAATGAACCCAAACCGATCAGGATTCAGTGCCCAAAGGTAAACACAAAGGCTGGCTCATGGAGCATGAGCTGCCCTGGTGCTCTTGACCTGGCAGAGGCTCTGTTTGTTCCAGGGAAGGACACGAGGTTTGCAAAGAGCAGCACGTGGGGCTGGAGGGCTGCAGACAGTGATGGATGGGAGCTGATGGGAGGGACAGAGCCCTCAGGGGCTGCACGTGAAGTGGAGCATTCAGGAGAGCAGGGCAGAGCCCAGGGGCTCCACTGGGGCCTGTTAATCCAAGGGCACCCAGCAGAGACACCACAGAGGTTTGGGGACCATCAGGAGGTGAAGCAATGAAAAGGATGGAGCCAGTGAATAACAGCTCTGGGCTGATGCTGGGCACAGTGAGGTGCCAGGCCTGGCTCTGAGCAGTCACTGGCACACACCAGGGGCACCAGTGACACCAGTGATACCAGTGGCACCAGTGACACCAGTGGCTCCAGTGACACCAGTGGCTCCAGTGACACCAGTGGCACAGCACAGGGAGATGTGGCCCTGGCAGAGCAGGCAGGTTCCCCCTGAGCCGTGAGGGTGGGACCTGGGGGCTGTCCCCTCTGTCCTGCACCTCTGCTGGCTGCTGCTCGCTGGGAGCTGCATCAAGAGTGGACTCAGAGAGGGCAGGACAGAGCCAGGGCACCAACCCTGAGCTCTGCATTTCCAAATGTGCTGCCCTGTGCCACAGCCACCCCCAGAGCCACCTCTGGGGTGCCAGTGCTGGTTGCAGTCCTGCCCTTACCCTGGCACTTCACTGAGGGGCTTCACACCCAGATTCTGCTGCTCCCAGGAGCTGCTGCTGCCAGAGGGGTAAGCACAGGGAATGTCAGTGCCCTGAGAGTGCTCTGGGCAGGGGAAGGGGCTGGGGGGGCTTGGGCCGGGCAGGTTCCTGCAGGAGCCTGTGCATGCCCTCCTGTCCCAGCTGCACTGCACGGCTGCTGCTTGGGCTCCGTGCTGGGCCAGCCCCAGTGCCCCCTCCAGGCATGGGCAGGGTCCTGCTGTGCCCCAGCTCAGCCCTGTGATCCTGAGCCAGCACTGCTGCTCCTGCCCATCCCATCCCTGTGGGTCCTGCCCCAGTCCATCCCTGTGATCCTGCCCCAGCCCTGTGGATCCTGCCCCATCCCATCCCTGTGGATCCTGTCCCATCCCTATGGATCCTGCTCATCCCTGCTGCTCCTGCCCCATCCCTGCTGCTCCTGCCCCATCCCTGTGGATCCCATCCCATCCCATCCCATCCCATCCCATCCCATCCCATCCCATCCCATCCCATCCCATCCCATCCCATCCCATCCCATCCCATCCCATCCTATCCCTGTGGATCCTGCCCCATCCCTGTGGATCCTGCTCATCCCTGCTGCTCCTGCCCCATCCCTGTGGATCCTGCCCCATCCCATCCCTGTGGATCCTGCCCCATCCCTGCTGCTCCTGCCCCATCCCTGTGGATCCTGCCCCATCCCTGCTCCTGCCCTCGAGCAGGACCCTGCTGCCCCATCTGTGCCTCCAGCATTCCAGTGCTCAGATGTCTCAGCGGAGCTTTGTGGTCAGCAGTTCATTTCATTCGGCGCTTTTTGTCTTTTATATCCAAACTATGGTATCCCAGGGGCACAAATACAGCCAACAGGGTTTGGTGGGAGTTTCCTGGAAGGTCCCAAGGAAGCAAAAGCCACCATTTTTGTGCTTTCTTGTGCTTTGAGGAAGACTGAGTCCTGTCCTGGAGGAGTCCCCAGGCTCATACCTGCACCACAGAGGGGTGATACCAGTCTCTGGAGCTGGGGGTTGTGACAGCAGGGTCCCCTGCCCCAAGGGACAGTGCTGGAGGCACTTTGAGGACTCAGGTTCCCATCCAAGCCCAGCCCAGCTCTGTCATTTGGGGATGAACCATGCCTTGCACTGCAGCCAGCCTGCTCCAGGTGGCTCCTGCAGGTGTTCCTGTGTTGCTTTTACCCCCAGCACATCCCCGGGGCTGCAGCTGCTGCAGAAGACAATTCCAATGAACAGCCAGCCCCTGGGCAGGGTTTATCCCTGGGGCACTTAAACCAGCAGGGTCCCAGGGCTGGGGCAGGCAGGGTGGGCTGGGCAGGGGCTGGCTGCTCATTGTAATTCTCCCCTGGCACGCTCCTGCTCCTGCTGGGCACTGGAGGTGTCCTGGGAGCAGCTCAGGGACATTTCCAGGTGCTTTCATGGGGACAGCCGGGTGCACTGCTGTGTTTGTATGATGGGCAGCCTCACCCCAGCACACCAAGGCTCCCAGAGCTACAGGGCTTTGCCCCTGGGTGCTGGCAGTGCCCGTGCCACTGTCCCTGCCAGGCTGAGTCGTGTTCTGGCAGCCAGCACCCACAGGGTGGTCCCAGAGCATCCCCACAGGAGCTCCCCTGGTGAGGCTCCAGGGTGTCCCTGTCCCTTGGGGCCCTGAGGGGCTTTGCTGAGGGCTGATCCCCTGTGTGGCACCGTGCCCTGCCCTGCACACAGGGCCTGGCTGGCCCCTGAGCCCCTGCCCTGCCTGGGTTGGAGCTGGGCACTGGGCTGAGCACGGCTGCCACCCCTGGGCTCACCTGGGGCTGTGCCAGCGCCAGGGACTTGTCTGATCACTGTCCTGGTTTAGGGCAAATTTGGGAGAAAACCTCCAAAGGGGCCCCTCCAGAAAGCAAACCCACATGGCCCCTCTACCTAACCGGGTCGGGAAGGATTCCTGGGAGAGAAGTGGAAAGAACCTGTTTATTTAACAGGCACAGCACCCCCAGCACACAAAATGAGCAATACCAGATAACACCACTCTGTCACTGCTCTGAAAATTCAGAAAGTCTCTCTTGGGGGTGGTTGTGTGACCGTGTTCACAGGGGTCTCAGGTTCAGGGAAGAGATGAGGATCTGACTCCATGTTTCAGAAGGCTTGATTTATTATATTATGATATATATTATATTAAAACTATACTAAAAGAATAGAAGAAAGGATTTCCTCAGAAGGCTAGCTAAGAATAGAAAAAGAAGGAAGGATAACAAAGGCTTGTGGCTCAGACTCTCTGTCCAAGCCAGCTGACTGTGATTGGCCATTAATTAGAAGCAACCACATGAGACCAATCAAAGATGCACCTGTTGCATTCCACAGCAGCAGATAATCAATGTTTACATTTTGTTCCTGAGGCCTCCCAGCTTCTCAGGAGGAAAATCCTAAAGAAAGGATTTTTCATAAAAGATGTCTGCGACAGTGGTCACTCTGTTATCAGTCCATCCAGTGCTGGGGCAGCTGCTGCAGCCACAAGGTGCAAACTCTCGGTGTTCCCAGGGCCTAGTCCGGAGCAGGTTCAAGTAGGTCCAAAAAAGGGAAAGGAGAAGCAGTCCAGGGAAAATTTGGGCTGCTTAGCTAAACTAACTAATGAGCAGAAGCAAAAATGCAAGAGCAAAGTGAAAAGCCAAGCAAAAAGCAAAAGGAGCACCATGTACTGCCCCGTCTCTGTGTCCTGCCAGCCGTGGGGGAGCAACTGATGGCAAAACCAAAACAAAACATTCGCTCTGCCGAGCCAGTCTGGAAGGCACAGAACATGACATCCAGCATGAACAGAGCACAGGAATGGGGATACAGCATCATAACATCACCCTGGGACAGTCACCCATGGAGTCATTAGGGACAAAACAACCTCTGGGATCAGTGAGTGCAGCCAGGACTCCAGAACAGCACCATGGTCAGCACTAACCCCTGGCCAGCACTAACCCCTGGTCAGCACTAACCCTGTTCAGCACTAATCCATCATCAGCACTAACCGTGCTCAGCACTAACCCATGGCCAGCACTAACCCCTGCTCAGCACTAACCCCTGGTCAGCACTAACCCTGCTCAGCACTAACCCATGGCCAGCACTAACCCCTGCTCAGCACTAACCCTGCTCAGCACTAACCCAGGCCAGCACTAACCCCTGGTCAGCACTAACCCTGTTCAGCACTAATCCATCATCAGCACTAACCGTGCTCAGCACTAACCCATGGCCAGCACTAACCCCTGCTCAGCACTAACCCCTGGTCAGCACTAACCCAGGCCAGCACTAACCCCTGGTCAGCACTAATCCATCATCAGCACTAACCGTGCTCAGCACTAACCCATGGCCAGCACTAACCCCTGGTCAGCACTAACCCCTGGTCAGCACTAACCCAGGCCAGCACTAACCCATGGCCAGCACTATCCCCTGTCCCCAGGTGCCACATCCATTCATGCTTTGAACTCCTCCAGTACTGCCCTGGGCACCCTTTCCCTGCCCACCCTGGGCACCCTTTCCCCACAGAAACTCTACCTGATGTCCCTGCAGAGCTCCCCTGGCCCAGCCTGAGGCTGTTTTCTCTTGCCGTGGTGAGGGTGGCTCTGGGCTGAACCTGCCCTGCTCCCGTGCCCGGGTACCCTGGCACAGACCCTGGTGAAAAACAAGGCTCTGCCCCGCTGGCCATGTCCCCCTGCCCTGGCAGTGCCACGCTGAAAGGGCTCTCCTCCTTTGATCTGTGGTGCAGAAGGGCAGAGCAGTGAGGCCAGACCCTGCTTTATGTACCTGAGGAGAATGAAACATGGCTTTGTGCTGCTGGCTGACAATTCCTGCTCTCAGGATCAGCAGCCAGGGCAGGCACGCTTGGGCAAGCGTGGCCATGCCTTGCACCTCTCTGTCAAAGATCAGAGGCAGAGAGGGGCACAGGGACACTCTGCACAAAATCCAGCCCTGTCCCAGGCTCTGGGCTGGGCTCCACACCCTGAGCCCAATTCCCATCCCTGGAGGTGCTCCAGGGCAGCTTGGATGGAGCAGCCTGCTCTGGTGGGAGCTGCCCTGCCCATGGCAGGGGGAGGATGAGATGAGCTTTAAGGTCCTTTCCAACCCAAACTGTTCTGGGATTCTGTGACAGATTTGCTGGGAAAGGAGCTGCTCCAGAGGGTGGGGGTGGCAATGCCAGGGTGTTTGAGGTACTGAGGAAAGGAACCTCCATGCTTTGCCACCATGAGGGTCTGTGGCCAGGAGGATGCTGGGGGAGCAGGGCTGGGACCATGAGAAGCCCAAACTCCTGCAGCTGCCTCCTTGAGGTGCCACCGCTGGGCCAGAGACTGCAGGGACTGTGTGCACACCATCACCTGGGGTGTTTGACTTCCCCATCCCAAATTCCCTCATTCTCCATAATTCCCTCACATGTTTGTGGGCAGATCTGCCTTTTGCACGTTTCAAACCCTGTGTGTGGCAGCAGCTGTGCTGCATTAACTCCTGTGCTGAGACAGTGAACAGCCAGTGCTGCCCTGTGTCCCTGTCCTCTCCTCTCTGTGCCCCAAGGACCCTGCAGGAGCCACCACAGCCTGGGGCTTTCCTGGTGGCACAATTCCCTGCCACTCTTGGTTCTCCCCCAGCACAAAGCCTTGGCATTGCTGCCTCTGTGAGGATGCCCAGGAGCAGGGCCAGGTGGATGCCCTCCCCCAGGGGGTGCTGGGGTCATGCCAGCCCTTCCCTGTCCTCCTCCCATGTCCCCAGCCTCTTCTCCCTGGTCCAGGCCTGGATTATCCCACAGCTGAGTGGGCAAACCCTTCAGAAGGGGCTGGAGTGAGCACGGAGGCAGAGCTTGGGCTGAGGAGCTGCTTCCAGAACCTTCTGCAGCAGCAGAGAGGCCAAAGCCAGGATGGGAAGGAGCTGGGGGTCTGGGTGAGCATGGAATGGAGCTGGCAATGGAGCTGGGGGCTGGGTGAGCACAGAGATGGAGCTGGGTGTCTCAGTGAGCACAGGGATGGTTCTTGTGTCTCAGTGAGCGCAGGGATGGAGCTGGGTGAGCTCAGGAATGGAGCTGGGTGAGCTCAGGGATGGTTCTGGTGTCTCAGTGAGCACAGGGATGGAGCTGGGTGTGTCAGTGGGCACAGGGATGGAGCTGGGTGAGCACAGGGATGGAGCTGGGTGTGTCAGTGGGCACAGGGATGGAGCTGGGTGTCTCAGTGAGCTCTGTGTGCCAGGCACACACTCACACCGAGGGGCAGTGCCCGGTCCAAGCTCTGGGAACTCCAGTTTGGTGAATCACCGGGAGCACAGACAGGATGAACACGGGGGCAGGGGCTGAGCACGGGCTGGAAGAGCCCTCCACAGCCTCTCAGGGTTCAGCTTGTGGAAAACACGTTCACTCTCCTGTGGAAAACACGTTCACTCTCCTGTGAAAATGTAAAAAGTTCAGTTAAGGACAATGAGAGACAAGGAGCACAGAGCAAAGGTTATCACAGCCGGGTACATCACTGTTCTCTTCGGGGATACCCCTGAAATACCTTGAATTACATCAGCCTGTTGCATATTCATAATCCTTATGCATATCCATAAACTAGTTTGCATATTCAGGACTATTTTACATGGCCCCTCCTCGGTTCTGCCTTTTCAAAGCATGTGTGCTTCTTGGCTGTGGTTTTGGTCCTTCTCTTTATCATTTCCAGGTTTTGAGCCCTGGCTTTCAATGCCTTCAGAGGGTGAGTGCTGATGGTTGGCACATCTGTCCAGGTGTGCTCACCCTGCGTGCATTGGGTGTTATCCCACCCCAGCAGGCAGTGGAACACAGCACACTGATATCAGCTATTGCACTACTATGCCTTAAGCTTAATTAACAGCAGAAATAAAAAATATATCTTATACCAAAGTGACTTTAACACCACACATATAAAATCCACGTTAATATTTGTGAAAAGCCAATATTATAATGTGTATCTATAACAAGCTGGAGTGCAAAAGCCGAGCCTGTCCCTGACAGAGCATGTGTCTGTCTGCAGGAGCTCAGGGATGCACACCCCACATTAACCCAGCCAGGCTTTGTGCCCCAGAGCAGCAGCACCAACCCTGGGCCAGGTGGGCACTGCCCAAATTTCTGCCCTGCTCCTCCACATCTGAGATTCCTGCTCTTTAAGTTGAGCTTTTCTCACAAAATGGATATTTTCAGGCTGAGGACAATTTAACTCACGCTTTAAATTCTCCATTTCTTTCCTGCACTTTCCCCTGGGATTAGAAAAACTGGCAATTTTCAGTGAAAATAATTGTAGGATTTTGCAAATATGTTGTGGAAACAGGATTGTTGTGCTCCTAATGGGATGAAGAGCCTGGCAAAGAGCATCTCCCTGTTCCACTGCACACTGGGCACTCCAAGTGGAAAAAAGGGACTTTTACAGGTGTAAGGCAAGCAGAGAAATGAACATAAAGGAAAAAGAGACAGGTGAGGGACAGAAAAGGGGACAAATAGGGCAGAATTCGGGCAAAGTGTAAAAACTTTTAACTGGGGAAACAACAATTACACTCAAAATTAATTTTAATTTCAAGCCTTTAATTTTCATTGTTGTCATTATTTTGATACTGGACCAGCACACAGATGCCATCCAAAGCCTCATCCCGGTGTGTACAAGCACTGCTGGTAAATCCTGATGGAATTGTTCTGTAGTGAAGTGTTTTGACACTTTGAACAAGATGGGAAGACAAGCACACAGCAAGTTAATGAGAGGACCAGCAGCTCTCAATATATTCAATAATGATTTCCAACAAACGCAGAGCTATTGTGTCAAAGTATTTCATTAAAGCACAAAGCAGCACTTTGATCTGGAAAATAAGATGTTTCAATCAACACTGAGTAAAAGCTGTTCTGAATGTTGTAAAACAAATAGAGCACTGGGAATAAATTAATGGAAGAGCAGGAATCCTCTGCCCCACCATGTACCTGGTGCATGTTACACAGCACTGCTGGCTGAGAGAAATGGAAAGAAATACCACTTGCATCCCTGGCAAAGGGATGGAGTCAGCCTTTTATTCTAAATGTTGTGCATTTTATTTTAAAACTCAATTTGCACTTTTGCTTTCCCAGTTATATCCATTTTGGAAATGCTCTCTGTGTTGGAGAGTTCCCTCCTGGGCTGGGATTGATGCAGGTTTCAGGTGGTGACAGCTTTTATGAGATGCAGTTTCCAAGGCTCAGCCCCTGCCAGGTGCAGCTGGTGCCACCCCTGGGGCTGGGCATTGCTGTCCCCTCCTGCCAGCCCTGCTGTGACACCGACCCTGGGCACTGCCCCGTGACTGTGACACACAGAAAGCCTCGAAAACCCAAAGTGAGATATAAAGTAGGAATGCATTTTGGGCTGGGCTCATGGGCATACGTCCACAAAGACATGCACATCTACCCATTCTCAGCATTCTGTTTTATCCTCTAAAATGTTATATAGACATTAGGTTGTGCAATACATCAATGCATATTTATCTCCTGGCTCCACATGTCCTGCTTCATATGTTAATTATCTTATCAGTTAATTATTTTATCAGTCCCTTGGCCTGCATACTTGTCTCTGGTAGTCATCTGTGGGTCTTTGGGGGTCACAGGGGATGAAGTAAATACTCTTCAACAGAGTTGACTTTTTCACCCCATCTTCTTGCACATGCTTACTGATCCTTTGGTCACAGTCCAATCCATGAGGATGGTTTGATCTAGCTGGGGGTCCAGAGGAGCCTTCTTATCCTGGTAGCTTTGTAATTTTGTCCTGTTGGATGAATATCATCCTTCCCTTATCACACATCCCTGCATTCTTTCATGTTGCTCTCGCAGGTATACCCTGTCCCCCATATCCTTGTCTTCCCTTTACAGGCAGTTAGCACTGTAAAATGCAGCAAATATTAAACAATATTTCATCTAAGTATCTATTTCTAATAAATACCCCTCTAATTCCCAATCCCATGTGTGACAGTATTCACAGGGTTCCGAGGATGAGGGAAGAAATGAGGATCTGACTCCATGTTTCAGAAGGCTGATTTATCATTTTATGATATATATTATATTAAAACTATACTAAAAGAATAGAAAAAAGGATTTCATCAGAAGGCTGGCTAAGAATAGAAAAAGAAGGAATGATAGCAAAGGCTTGTGGCTCAGACAGAGAGTCCAAGCCAGCTGACTGTGATTGGGCATTAATTAGAAACAAGCACATGAGACCAATCACAGATGCACCTGTTGCATTCCACAGCAGCAGATATCCATTGTTTACATTTTGTTCCTGAGGCCTCTCAGCCTCTCAGGAGGAAAAATCCTGAGGAAAGGATTTTTTTATAAAATGTGTCTGTGACACCCATGTCTCAGCTGTGCCCCGCTGTGCCCCCTCACCCCTGCCCAGAGGGGCTGCAGAGGGGGTCCCTCCTCCCTTCTCTTGCACTGTGGGAGCACAGGGGATGGAGCAGGGGCTGTTCCACATCCCAGGCTCCTGTCCCAGCCCCGGGGTGGCTCCTGCAGCCAGAGCAGTTTGGGAACACTGGGATTCCCCACAGACTGTGCTGCTGCTCTGGAAAACAGCATCCAAGGGAGCCATGCCCAGCCTGTGCCATCCCCTCTGGCCCTAACTCTGTTCCTGCTCCAGAGCCCAGGCCAGCTTCACCAGGAGCCCGTGGTGCCATCCTGGAGCTGCTGGTATCAGGAGGGAGCCTCATGTCCCTCCTGTCACAAGAGGAGCTGCTCCCCTGGCTGTGTTCTGAGGAGCAGGAGCAGCTGGGCAGTGGTGGGGCAGTAACTCACTCCTGGCTGCTCTGGTGCCTCCTGCAGAGCCAGAAAATCTCCTGCCACAGCAGCTGTGGCTGCCCTGTTCCTGGAGTGTCCAAGGCCAGGCTGGACAGGATTTGGAGCACCCTGGGGTGGTGGAAGGTGTCCCTGCCCAGGGCAGGGGCTGGAACAGGACGAGCTTTAATGTGTCTTTCAATAGAAGCCATTCTGGGGTACTGGGGTTCCCAGGCTGCAGTTTCACAGCTCCCTGTGCCCTTGTTTTCCCCCAGGCCTCTGTCACTGTCCCCATCCTGGCCACTGCTCCTGTCCCAACACCTGCAGCAGCTCAGACAGGCCCTCACCTGCGGGCTCTGCACCCAAACTGTCCAGGCCTGGATTTTCTGCCCCACCAGAGCTCCCTGTCTGTGCTGAGCAGGTGATGCTGGCAGGGGGACAGAGCCCATCCATCCCCACCTGCTGGGCTCTGTCCCTGCCTCCTCCTGCTTGGCAGGGCTGTGCCAGGGCCTGCTGGTGCCACCTGGGGCTGTGCCAGGGCCCAGAGGCCACAAAGCTGTCAGAGGAGAGCTCTGGTGGCCAGAGCTGCACACAGGGAGGCAGAGCTGCTGCTTTCTGCCCTCGCTGGGTGGGTGCCAGCCTGGGCACTGCCCCTGCCCTCCTGTCTGTCCCAGATCCCTGCAGAACGACCCACAGAGGTGCCAGCCTGACCTGTCCTGCCCACGCTGGCCTGGCTGCTCAGGGAGCTCCCACAGGGACAGCTGAGGGGCACAGGGCACAGGGACACCCTGGACAGCCCCCTGGGAGTGTGGCACTTGAGGTGATGCTAAAATAACCTTTCTGTCACTGTAGGACATCAAAGAACACAAGTGCACACCAGTACTCTCAAGGTGAAGGAAAAGGGAAGTTTATTTTCTGACTCCAACATTTATAGACTTCCAAAAGTGACAGCGGATTGGAGGGTGACAGTGCCACCTCTTCAATGACTGGACAAACCAACAGTCCATCAAATTGCTCCCCCTCCGTAAAGGAATGCAAAACAATAAGTTATTTACAGAAAGTGTGGCGGAAAGTTTGTTACAAGAATGTAAACATCAGAAGGCTTAGAAAATCTTTAAAAATCAGGGCAACACCTTTCCACCCTGGCCAGGAGTGTCTGCAGGGTCCCTGTCACTGCACAGGTGCCCGTGCAGGGCAGCAGCAATCCCTGTGCCCATGGAATGCCATGCCTGGCTCTGTGCGCAGCAGATGGGGCCAGGAGGGTGCAGCAGGCAGCTCCCAGCTGCAGTGGCTGTGTCCCAGCTCCAGGGGAGTCCTGGGGGTCCCTTGGAGGATGGGGACACCTCAGGCTGTGCCCAAAGGTTCCTGGCTGGGTGCCCCAGTGCTTTTGGCCCTGCTGCTCCCAAGGTGGCTCCTGCCTCACTGCTCACCCCCAGAGCCACCTCTGAACTTCCCTGGGCCTTGTCCAGGCTCTGCGTCTGCACAGGGAGCTCAGGAGGGCTCTGGGATGTGCTGAGCTGCTGCCATTGATGCACCCAGGGAGCAGCAGCCAGCAGGAAATCCATGGAATATCAGTGAAGGAGAACAAGTGACTGGCAGGGAAGAAGTGCACCTGTCACTAAAAATGGCAAGGTCATGAAGGAAAATCTCCTTTGTGTCCTTTGGCTGTAGGATCTTGTTGGTGTCAATGCCTTGAACACAGAATGGGGATTTCACAGAACAATAAAAGCACAGAAGTTTTGGGTTGGAAGAGACCTTAAAGCTCATCCAGTCCCCTTCAGCTCATGGACTTCACAACGCAGACCTGATCTCTGGATACTCAAAACCAGGATTTAATTTATTTCCATTTATTCAGTCCTTATTCTTGTGTTGAGCTGTCACTAATTTCTCTTCCAGGCTGTTCTGCCTCTGATCCTGTTCACTCTTGGCACCTTCACACCCTGTGCCAGGGGTGCCACAGCTCTGCCCTCAGCTCACCCTTGGGCTGAACCTTGCTGCTCTTGGGTCCAGGATCTGGACTGGGAAGGTGTCCTGGGCTGTAAGATATGTGTGTATTTAATCATCATCTGTCAGAGCTGGGGCAGTTATCCTCTGTCCATGGGGCAGTTTTCTTTATCTCTCCCACAGCCAACCCTCCCTCCAGGAGATCTCTGCTGTCCATGGCCACTGAGTGTCCCTGCAGGGCTGATCCAATCCCAGCATCCCATGGGGAGATGCTCCGCCCAGGGGAGGAGCCAAGCATTCCTACCTGGATCCAATCTGAGCCTGGCGCAGCACAGCAGCCTTTGCCCCCTGCATTGCCAGAGGAGCAGCTTTCTGCTGCCCTGCATGGCCAGAGGGAGCCCAGGCCCATCTGCAGCAGCCCTGGAGCTGCAGAGGAAAACTCCCCCCTTGTGCAGGATCCCTGCTGCAGCAGAGCCACAGCTGGCACTGCAGGAGGGCTGAGCCACCATGGATGGGGATGGGACACCCCCTGACACACAGGGGACAGGGTCTGTGATCACTCTGTGTTTTTTCTTTATTTGTAATATTGCCTTTGTATTTTTAATTTTTCTAGTAAGGAAATGTTATTCCTGCTCCCATATCTTTGCCTGAGAGCCTTTTAATTTCAAAATTATAATAATTCAGAGGGAGGGTTTTACATTTTCCATTTATTGCCTTCCTTAGCACACACCTGTCTGTTCAAACCCAGACAGAAGGGCAGCAAGGAGCTGGACATGGGGCCAGGAGTCAGCCCCAGGCTCCTGGGACAGCACAGCTTTCCTTTCCTCCTGCTTGGCCTTCCTATTCCATCCCCAAAATGTGCCCTGTGTGCTTTCTGTGTCTGAAAAATACAAAAGAAAATAAATAAACAAACCCAAAAAACCCCATGGCATCTCCACACTGCAGGGAGATAATTAGACTAATAATGATCCGTGTTGTAAGTGATTTTAAAAACAAAGCACAGCTATTTCTATTTCTATTAGGCTTTTATAAAGCCTTTATAGGCTTTTATGAAGCTCATAGTTGGCTTTTTTGGGTAATTAACTCCAGGCCTGTGGGATGCTGATGCTGCACCTCAGAACAGCCCTATCCCCCACCCCATCCTGCAGGGGACACCCCAGCATCCCACCCATAAATCCTCAGGAATGATGCTCCCAGATTCCCCCTGCACTGGGGTAGGGCCAGTGACCCCACAGGTTGTGTTTGCTCCTTACAGCCCCTGGAAATTCGACTTCTCTTGAGGGAACTCCAGCCTGACACCTGGAATCTGCATTTTTCCTCTCTCCAGCTAAAGGCTTGGTCTTTGCCCAGCTGCCTTTTCCCAAAGAACCCTGCAAAACAAGGAGCAAGTGCTGTTTTGTCTGTGCTTCAGTCAGGAATTGGATTTGGAGACAGAATTTGGAGATTTTGGAAAGGCCAGGAAGTGCTGAAGGATGAGAGTGGAGCAAACTCAGGATTAACTAAACCTGACTAATTGGGTTTGTCCATTATGCACATGATGGAAAAAGGTCCCTTTGTTAATTATTGAACACTTTGGCCTCACTGATTAAAGGATTATTTTATGGCATAGGGGATGTAAGACCCTGGGAAAAAAAAAAAAAAAAAAAAAAAAAAAAAAAAAAAAAAAAGTTCTTTTTGGTCTATCTATGACAGAATCCAGACTGGTTTGGGTTGGAGAGGAACACAAATCCCAGGGATTTGTGGGGCAGGGACACCTGCAGCAGCCCAGGCTGCCCAGTGAAACACCTCCCACCCTGCCCAGCCCAGGCTCTGCTCTCACCTGAGGGAAACCAGGCAGTGGGGTCCTGTTGATAAGAAACCAGGCAGTGAGGTCCCTTTGATAAGAAAGTCTTTTCCAAGGAAACTGGAAGAACTTCAAAGCAAATGTGTTTGGCATGACCTGCCAATCAAATGTCTCCTGAGATCAGCTGCAAGGAGACAAGGGAGGCAGAGGATGGAGAGATGAGCCTGGTACCAGGCTGATCTGACAGGGTGAACCCCCCCGAGGGGCAGAGCCCCATGCCAGGCTGTGCTTGAAATCTCCCATCTCCTCTGGGTGGGCACTGGGCACCCCCCAGCTGGGCACACTGAGCTCCCTCCTGAGCTGGGTAAACCAGCACCCCCAGCCCCCCAGCAGCTGGAGCTGCCTGCCCACCCCTGCCTGGCTCCATGGATGACAGTTTCATCATTTTTTGGAGCATTTTGGTTTGAATTCAGTCAGGTTGTAAAAATATTCATTTTATCCCTAGCTCAGATGTGGAAATTGAATGTCACTTGGAAGCAGAAACCCAGAATTATTCCGTGAGAAAATGCTAAAAAGAGGTTCTGCAAACTTCAAAAAATAAACTGGGGCTGTTTGCTTCTGTGAGCCCCGTGCTGGCCATGGCTGCTTGGCATGGGGGCTGCACTGGGGCTCCCAGGGCCTTTCTTCCCTCTCCCTGTCATTCTCATGGAGCAAGAGCAGAGAAATACAAATGCTGAAGGCTCAGATGCCAACATTAGAATTTTTAATCTCCCCAAATCTGCAATCCAATGACACGGATTTAAAAAACTAATTTCTTTTATTGCACTTTTCAGTGGGTTGAGTTTTTCATGCTCAGACTTTCCCATGGAGTCTCCTTCTCCTTGCTGCAGCCACAGGGCTGGGTTTGCTGTGGCCCTGCCCAGAGGGACCAGGGGCCCTGGACAGGGGACCCCAGGTGAGCCCAGCTCCAGCACTGCCAACACCACTTCCCACAAGGAGCCCCACCTGGGCAGGGCTGGATGGGACACTGGGAGGGAATTGTCCCCTCTGAGGGTGGGCAGGCCCTGGCACAGGTGCCCAGAGCAGCTGGGGCTGCCCCTGGATCCCTGGCAGTGCCCAAGGCCAGGTTGGATGGGGCTGGAGCAGCCTGGGACAGTGGAAGGTGTCCCTGCCAGGGCAGGGGTGGCACTGGATGAGCTTTAAGGTCCTTTCCAACCCAAAATATTCTGAGATTTGGTGATTTCCAGGCATCACTGCCCAGCACAGGGCCCAGGGGACACAGGGGTGCCCAAGGAGGGGCTGTGGCCAGGCTGGCACAGAGGCTGGCACTGCCCTGGCATAGGGGCTGCCTGCTGCTCTGTGCCCTCATCCCCACACCCAGCCCCCAGCACTGCCCTGTGCCATGGATTCCCACCCCAGTGCCCTGCTTTCTGTGCCTGGCACCCTGGCACCCTGCCATGTGCTCCAGGGGAGCTTTCCTCTCTCCTGTTTCTGGGTCACATCTTCCATCTCCCTTCTTTTCAGCTGGCATCTGCCTTTTTTAGCTGGATGCCTCCTGCTCAGGCCCTGCTGTGCCTCCCTGGCTCCTCCCTGGCACAGCCCCAGCTCGTGCCCAGGTGCTGGCACACTGTGGGTATGTGCCATGCCCCCCCAGCTGAGAACAGGGTACAAAATCCCAGGCTTTGGGGGGGCTGTGCAGGTTTTGGGTGCATGGTTTTAATTAGAAATTGACATTTCTAAGCCTGTGGCTGCCAAGCAACGAGCATCCAGCAGCTGATCTCTGCTGTGAGATGCAGGGACCCGTGTTCCCAGCCTGGGGAAGGGCCAGCCTGCCCCTCCTGCATGGGCCCCTAGCCCTGGGGACATGGGCAGGGGCACTGGGTGGCACCCAAGGCACAGTGTTACCCAGGGCTCCATCACCCCAGAGCTGCAGAACTCTGTGTTCAGTGGGGTGAGGGTGAAATTCCCACCACAGGAGCTGGGTGCTCTGAGCCTGCAGCTGATCCCCCCCGTGGAGAAACCCAGGATTCCCAGGGCTGAGGATCTGAGCCTGGTTCAAGGGGCAAACAGGAGTGGGTGGGCTGAGCTGGCACACCTGGAGCCATGGGGACAGGGCAGGAGTCAGGGCACAGGGCACAGGGCACAGGGGGGTTTGTGCACCCTGCTCTGGCCTCATCCTCACACAACAACTCCCTTCCTGCTTCTCTGCTCCTTCCAGAAGGGATTCCTGCCTCCCACCAGCCACTGGCTCACTGCCCTCCTGGCACTACCCTGCCCTGGCACCTCCCCAGGCTGGCAGCACGGGGCAGCACCTTGAGCTGGGCTCCAGGGGCAAAGCCCTGCAAAGATCTGGTGTTCAGGGTCATCCTGCGGGTTCTGACGGGCACAGCACGACCCCCTGCCCGGGAAGGGAAGGGAAGGGAAGGGAAGGGAAGGGAAGGGAAGGGAAGGGAAGGGAAGGGAAGGGAAGGGAAGGGAAGGGAAGGGAAGGGAAGGGAAGGGAAGGGAAGGGAAGGGAAGGGAAGGGAAGGGAAGGGAAGGGAAGGGAAGGGAAGGGAAGGGAAGGGAAGGGAAGGGAAGGGAAGGGAAGGGAAGGGAAGGGAAGGGAAGGGAAGGGAAGGGAAGGGAAGGGAAGGGAAGGGGCTGCAGCTCCTCAATGAAGCTGCTCCCCAGCCTGCTGTGAGTGGGGCAGCCCCCTGAGCTCCTGAGCTCTTTCCTAAGCCTGGAGCTGCCCTATTAATGTCCTTCTGTTCTGGTACAGGCTCATTGCTCACAGGCATCACTCAGAGCTGTGCAGATGCCACATACACTGCACAGTGTCCAGCTGTGTCCTCATGCCCAAGCCATGGTTTTCTGCTGTAAAAACCTGCAAACGTCCCACTGGAGCAGACTGCTGCTCTGTCTGCACATCCAGCAGTGGCAAACAGTCCCAAGGGACAATCCCTAAAGTTCTTCCCCCAGAGGGTGCTGGCATTGCCCAGGCTCCAGGGCATGGGCACAGCCCTGAGGCTGCCAGAGCTGCAGGAGGGTTTGGACACTGCCCTCGGGGATTGCTGGGTGTCTGTGCAGGGCCAGGAGCTGGATGAAGGCTCTGGTGGGTCCCTTGCAGGACATTCCTGACTCTGGTTGCAGCCCTGCCCTGAGGGGAGCTCCTGGCTGCAGCAGGAGAACTGCAATCCCTTCTGTGCTTCCTCCTGGGGCTGCAGATGCTCCTCTGCTCCCTAAGCACCTAATCTTCCTCCTGAGCCCCACTGAGCCCTTCCCTGTGGCTCTATCCCATTACCTCTCAGTGCTCCTCCCTGAGCAGAGACACTCCAGCCCTGCTGTTCTCGCTCCTTGTCTCTCCCTGGGTGAAACTGAATTTCACATGGGACTGCTGGACTGGCTTCCATTCAGCCTCTCACCCTGCTGGGAATTCAGCCCTTGCTGTGCCCTGTTTTGTGTGTGCTCCAAGAACAGGCCACAGGACATTTTTCATTCCAAGATCTCACTGACTGCAGATGATTCATTTTGTCTGCATGGAACATATCTGTCCTCAGTAGGGCTGGTGGCCTCCACACAGGGCAAGAGCCCCTTGATCTGCCCAGAGCTGCCCACAGAATAAACTCCCATCTGTGCTCAGAGAGAATTTCAAACCTTCAGCAGAGCCACATGGCCTGGAATGAGCCACTGCCTGCTCAGGAGGAATTTTGGGACAAAGGGTAGCACAGGCTGCTGTGGCAGAGGTTCCTCCATGTGGCCCAGGCTTTGGAGGGGCTGCCAAGTCACAGCAAGGCAGGGGCAGGGGGACACTGAGGTTCTGGGCACCAGGCTGCCCCAACAGGCTGCTGCTCACCAGGGTTTGACTGCATCAAGAAGAAGAAAGGCCAAGATTTGACTTTGAGAGATTTATGGTCAGGAGAGCAAAGCAAAGCCAGGCTGAGCTCTGCCAGGTGGGGAGGAGGGGGATGTCTGCACCCACCAGGCACAGCCCTCATCTCTCACAGCCCACCTCAGATTTCCTGCCCTTCCAGCCCTCGGGGGTCTCCAGAGGTACCTGCAGCACCCTGAAGTGCAGAAGGATCTCCCTGGAGGGGCTCAGAGCTTGCTAAGTCTGGGGGAGCCCAGTGCTCAGTGGCCGTCCCTGTTGCTGCCCCTCTGTGGGGCTGGGCGCTCTGCACCCTGCTCACCTGCAGTGCCCTCCCCTGCCTTCATTCACTTGTCCCCAGCTCCTGGGCCAGCCCTGGCTGTTTGTCCCACAGCCCCAGCAGTGCCTGGGCATGCTCAGCACTGTGGCCATCCCTGGGCACTGCCTCCTTCTCCTCTCACCTTTCACTCCACACATTTTCCCCCAGTCCCTCTCCAGCTTCCTGGAGGGATCCAGAGCCATCATTTCTCCTGCTGGCACTGAAGATCTGGCCCCTTATAACTGAACTGGGCATTGTCTCGTTTGACCCACTCTGTCACCCCTGGGGACAGCAGCAGTGCAGTGCCCGGGGAGCTGCTCCTCCCTCAGAGCAGGGACAGCCCCAGCCTGTCCTGTGCAGAGCCACCACCAGCTGAGCCCTGCCATGCCAAAACCTGAAAGAGAAGGGCCTTGGTGTGACCTGGGCTGGGGATCACACACACTCCCTGTGCCCATGCAGCAAACCATAACACAAATCCCAACCTGAGCCAACTCCTCAGCTCCAAACAGCTCCTCTGGGAGTTGCTCCCCTCTCCTCCTCCCTAAAGGACCCTGTTCCTGTCAGCCCTGCCACACAGCCCCCTCCACAAGGGCTGCAAGGGCCCCTGAGGTGCCAGCCCTCCCCCTCCTGTGCTGTGCCCTGCTGCTGTGCTGGGGCTCTTCTGGATCCCCCTGCTTCTCCTGGCAGCACCTCAGCTCCAGCCATGGGGACAGCCTGGTCACACCTCCCCCTGCTCTGCTGTCCCCATGAGCAGTGCCAGGGCCCTCAGGTTTGCAGCATAAACATCTCTAAGGCTGGAGAAATCCCCTTGGATTGTTTGGATTGCTGCCCCAGCTCCCAGGCCTTCTCTTCTCCACCCCCACACTCACACTGTCCCTGCCTTCTGTGCCCCCTGCCCAGCTGAGTCCTGGCCCCGTGTTTCTCTCAAACCTTTCAAAGCTCTCTGATTTTTCTTCTGCTCTCCACACACTCAGCCATGCTCAGAAAGGCTCAGAAAGCCTCTCTGGTGTCCTTCCCTTGTTTCCCACATGCCTCTGTCACCCCTGCCTGCCTTAGGCCTGGCTCCCTGTCCTGCTGGCTGCCTGTCCCCTCTGCCAGCCATGGCTGGTGATCACCAGCACCCACCTGCTCCAGCCACATCCCTATGGTGACTCCCAGCTCCCTGTGCTGTGCCAGGCTCCTCTCTTCCCCTGACACCCAGCCAGGCTGCCATCGCTGCAGGGACAGCCCCTGGGCCTGGCTGAGCACAGAGCCACCACCCTGATCCCCGGGAGGACACGGCCCCTGCTCTGTGTGTCCCCTCATGAGGGACAGCCCTGGAGCCCAGAGGGACACACGGTGCTCAGGATGCTGAGTCTGGCCCAGTGCTGAGCCCAGCGAGCTGAGAGGTACCGGATGGTCATGGGGTGACTTTGGGGATGGTCCAAGTGTGGCTTTGGGGATGGTCCTAGGGTGGCTTTGGGGATGGACCTAGGATGGCTTTGGGATGGTCCTGGGGTGGCTTTGGGGATGGACCTAGGGTGGCTTTGAGATGGTCACGAGGTGGCATTGGGGTGGCCCTGAGGTGGCTTTGGGGATGGCCCCAGAGTGGCTTCGGAATGGCCCAAGTGTGGCTTTGGGGATGGCACCAAAGTGGCCTTGGGGACAGCCCTGGGGTGCCTTTGGGATGGCCCAGGTGCCTTTGGCACTCCCAAGGGCTCCGGGGGCACAGCTCCGGCTCTGTGCATGCCCAAGGGCAGTGGAGCTCCTGCAGGGGCAGCCTGGGGCAGGGAAGCTGGAGGGTGATTCAATAACAGCCCTCCCTCCGTCTGCTGGCGGATCCTGCGCCACACCCCACAAAATAAAGTTCTGAAATGTGCTGCCCATTGCCCATCCCTGCTGTGCAGACACTGCTGTGCTCCCCCTGGAGCCCAGCCGTGCCTGAGCCCCTCCTGTTGTGCCATCACTGCTCCAGGTGTGTCAGTGCCTCAGGACAGCCCTCCCTGGCTCAGGGACATTGGGACATTGCCCTTGCACTGGGGCTGCCCTCAGCTCCCCAGCCTGGCACTGAACCAGGGCTCAGCATAGCAGCTCCTGCAGAGATCATTTCCCCTCTGCCCTGAGCTGTGTCACCCTCCATTGTCCCTCCTGGATCACCAGGAATGAGATCCATTTGTCTTCACTTGGAGAAGCCTCTGGAGCTGCCTGTGGCTTTCCTGCAGGTGCCCAGGCCCCCTCTTGACTCTGGTACAGCTGAGAAATGAGGCTTTGGGCTCTTTCATAGAAAAACCTCCTCAGCTGCCCTTCATCCATAGAATCCCAGAATTCCAGAATGGTTTGGGCTGGAAGGGACCTCGAAGAACATCTTTGTTACAACTCCCCTGCCCTGGGCAGGGACACCTTCCACTGTCCCAGGCTGCTTCCAGCCCCATCCAGCCTGGCCTTGGGCACTGCCAGGGATCCAGGGGCAGCCACAGCTTCTCTGTGCCAGGACCTCCCCATTTTTACAGGGAGTGATTTCTTCTTAAATATTATAAAATAATTAATTCCTTAATGTCTTCCTAATTTCCCTTCTCTTTTTCCTCCACACGGCCTTGGCTGGGCTGCTGACTGAAAGCCCAGCAGGGGCTCCTGCACTCTGCCAGGGCTGCTCCATGCCCCTGGCACTGCACCTGGCCTGGCCTGCTCAGGACTCTGAGTGACTTTCCTGAGCAGCACCCAGACACTCACGGTGAAATCAGCAGCAAACATCATCACCTGTTCCTTCCTTTCATGTCCTTCCAGCCACTTGGAGCGGCCATGAGGCTCAGGAATAGGCAGAGGGATGGCAAAGCATTGCTCCTCACAGCCCAAAAGGTGCCAGGCTGCCTGGTGCCAGCCCTCCATGCCCTTGACATGGCTGGAATGCCCCGTCCTGTCCCCCTGGGGTGCCCTTCAGCACCCACCCAGCTCCTGCTCTGGCTGCCCCAGTGCCTCTGCCCCCCAGGCTCCATCATGGACAAATAATGTGGAAAATTACAGTTTAAGATGAAAAAATTATACATTTTGAATCTGATAGGTTTTCAGAGAGGGGGGCTGGAAGCATGAGGAAAACCTTCACTGCCCTGCAAAGGGAGCCAGGCACCCCTGGAATTTGGAAGAGGAAAATTCCAGGGTTGAGAAAGACTTTGGAGGGTGCAGAGAGCACTGTGGGGCTCGTTGTTCCTCTCTGCTGGGCCATTTCCCCTTAGGGATGAACTGAATGGTCAATTCTGTATTCAGGACTGGGAAGGCAGCTGCACTTTTGCTGAATCTGCTACAGGAAGGAAAAAAAAAATCTGTATATTTCCATTTTCCTTAGAGAATGAAGCCTCTTCCCCAGAAAGCCAGCTCTCCATTTGCAAAAGCACCAGGGCAAAGGGATGGGAAAATGCCCGTGGTCGCTGCTCCCACACCGTGCTCAGCCCCAGGCCAGGCTTTAGGCAGGTGCAGGGACTGACTGCAGAGGTGTTTCACAGAGCTGAGCAGTCCTGGCTCTGATCCCTCATTCCCACGGGACAGCCCTGGCCAGGCAGCCCAAACCAGCAAAATCCATGGGTTTGGAATCATCTCTGAAACCAGCAACACCTGGATCAATGCCTAGTTCACCCATTGAGGGCAGCCTGGGATCCCTGGCAGAGGGAAATCCAAGAGCCCTTGCTCGGTCCTGTCTGGACCCATGAAGGCTCCTCACCTGCCCTGCACACACCTCCAAGGGCAGCCAGAGGGACAGGCTGCTCCCCAAAGAGGCTGCTCAGCCCTCCCGAGGGCAGGGCTCTGTGCCCTGGGCATGGGAATGGCCTTCTGGCATGGGAATGGCTGCATGGGAATGGCATCAGGGTATGGGAATGCCATCCTGGCATGGGAATGGCATCCTGGCATGGGAAAGCCATGGCTGCATGGGAATGGCATCCTGGCATGGGAATGGCATCCTGGCATGGGAATGTCATCAGGGCATGGGAATGCCATGGCTGCGTGGGAATGGCTGCATGGAAATGGCATCAGGGCATGGGAATGCTATCAAGGCATGGGAATGGCTGCATGGGAATGCCATGGCTGCATGGGAATGACATCCTGGCATGGGAATGCCATGGCTGCATAGGAATGCCATGGCTGCATGGGAATGCCATCCAACCAGGAGAAAACACCCTGAGATCTCAGAGCATGTCAGGAGCAGGCACTGCCCTGCAGCCCAGTCCAGGGCAAGGTCACCTCCACTCCATGGCAAGGTCACACCCAGCCCAGGGCAAGGACATCACAGGGCAAGGACATAGCAGCCCATGGCAGGGTCACCCGCAGTCCATGGCAAGGCTGGGCATGGGAATGCCATCCCACCAGGAGAAAGCACCCTGAGATCCAAGAGTGTGTCAGGAGCAGGCACTGCCCTGCAGCCCAGCGCTGGCAAAGTCACCTCCAGTTCACGTCAAGGACATCCCATTCCATGGCGAGGACATCCCAGCCCATGGGAAGGTCACCCCCAATCCATGGCAAGGAGATCCCAGCCCGTGGCAAGGTCACCCCCAGCCCATGGGAAGGGAGACCCACGTGCACCAGAGCGACGAAAAGCCCCGAGCAGAAGAGGAGCAGGAAGTGAACAGTTGAGCCTAATTTGTGCGAGGCTGTAAATGAATTTCACTGTGGCAGATGGTCAGTGGATTATTTTCCAGAGGGTTAGGCAAGACCCAGATTAGGAAAAGCTGAGAAATTTTGATGTGGCGTGCAGGACGTTATCCTGGGGCTCAGGACCCTGGTGCGTGTGAGGGGGTCCTGACTGTGTGTGAGGGTCAAGGGGCCCAGTCTGAGCAAAGCTGGCCTCTGCAAAACTGCAGGTGTGGGGCCAAGCATGCAGCCCCCGTACACCAGGTTGGCAACACCACCAAAAGGTGCCCCCCGAGCTTTCCATGCCCTTAAAGCAAAGCTCCTGGCTGGGGAGGTTGGCGTTCCCCGGCTGGCTCAGCCCGGTCTCAGGGGACACATCTGGGTTGGGCAGGGGAGCCGTGCCCTGCCCTGGCCCTGCTCGGGGCCGTGCCTACCGCCCGCAGCCCCAGCCCCTGGCCGGGCATCCTCGGGAGTGGGGCTGGGGCTACCGCGCCGGGCTGGGCGGGGGGTGCTGCGCCGGCCCCGCTCCGTTCCCTGCCCTGATTTCCTGGTGGAAATCCCAGAGTCTTCTCCAGATCCAGCTCTGGTTTTGGGGGCAGCCATCTCCCTCTCCCTCTTTCCTCTTCCCTCCTTCTGCTCTCCTTCCTCCTCCTCTCCCTCCCTCCTCTCCGCACTGTGCTCTCCGGGGGCTCTGGGTACCGCTGCAGCATCGCCAGCCCCCTCCATGCAGGCGGCTGGGGCGCGGGGCGGAAGGGGAGGGCTGCGGGGGCCAAGCTGAATGAATGGGCATCGCCTCGGTGCCGCTCGAGCCTCCGCATAGGGGCGAGGCGGCCGCACCGCGCCGCGGGCAGGGGGGCAGCGGGGCCGGCCAGCGGCCGGGGCCGGGGCCGGGGCCGGGCCGGGCCGGGCCGAGCCGAGCCGGGCCCCCCGCCCAGCCCGCCGGGGCGCTGCGAGCAGCGGGCGCTGCCCCGCCGAGGGACCCGCACAGCCGGGCCAGGTGAGGAGGGGCTGCGGGGGGCGCCGGGAGCGGGGCGGGGATGGACGGTGCGGGGCCAGGGCACGGGCGGTGCGGGGAAGGGCTCGGACGGTGCGGGATGGAGCGATGGACGGTGCGGGGTGAAGGTCTGAGAGGTGCGGGAAGGAGCTGGCTGGTGCGCGAAGGGGCCGGCTGGTGCGGCAGGGATGGCCGGACGGTGCGGGAGGGATGGCCGGACGGAGCGGGGTGTGTGGCCGGACGGAGGGGACTGTGTGGCCAGACGGTGCGGCAGGGATGGCCGGACAGAGCGGGATGTGTGGCCGGACAGAGCGGGGCGTGTGGCCGGACGGTGCGGGAGGAACGGCCGGACGGTGCGGGAAGGGGCTGGCTGGTGCAGGGCTAGGCTGGCTGGTGCGGGAACGGGCAACAAAGAGTTAAGTGGCTGCGGAGCAACCGGGCTCAGCGTGTGTGTGAGTGTGTATGTGAGTGTGAGTGTGAGTGTGTGTGTGTGAGAGACATCCCGCACCCCGGGGGCGTGGCCCAGCGCACCCCACGCGTGTCCGTGCGGGGCAGCGGGCGGCCGGCTGCGCTGCGGGCTGCGGCGTGGCGGGGCCGCGGCTGCGCAGGGGTGCGGGAGCCACGGCAGAGCCCGGCCCCGCCGCTCCCTCTCTGCTCCCCGCATCACCAATATCACCAATATCACAAATATGTGCGTGTGCGGGAACCCCGGCCCGGCGCGTGTGCGGGGACCCGCTGCGGAGCCGCGCCGGCTGCGGGAGCCACGGCACAGAGCCGGGGTCGAGCTGCGGGGCTGAGGGCGGCCTCGATTCCCGGTGCGTGCCCTCCGCAGCGAGCCGGGGCGGGGGAGCGGCCCCAGCCCGGCCGTGCGGGTGTGCGGGCCCGCGCCTGCCTGTGCTCCCATCGGCAAGCGTGTGTTCCCTTTGGATATGTGTGTGCTCCACTCTGGGTGCTTGTGCATCTCTTGGATGTGCGTGTTTTCCTCTTGGATGTGCGTGTTTTCCTCTTGGATGTGCGTGTGTTCCCCTTGGATATGTGTGTGCTCTGCTCTGGGTGCGTGTGCTCCCCTTGGATATGTGTGTGTCCCCTTGGATGTGTGTGTGCCCCCTTAGGATATGTGTGTCCTCCCCTTGGATATGTGTGTGTCCCCTTGGATATGTGTGTGTCCCCTTGGATGTGTGTGTGTTCCCCTAGGATATGTGTGTCCTCCCCTTGGATATGTGTGTGTCCCCTTGGATGTGTGTGTGCCCCCTTGGATGTGTGTGTGCCCCCTTGGATGTGTGTGTGTTCCCCTAGGATATGTGTGTGTCCCCCTAGGATATGTGTGTATCCCCTTGGATGTGTGTGTGTCCCCTTGGATGTGTGTGTGTGCCCCTCTGGGGTTGGTGTGTCCCTCTGGGGTGTGTGTCACACACACGCGTGTGCAGCGGTCGCTGGTGATGTCCCTGTGGGTGTGCAGGGCTGGAGGTGTGTGCCAGGGAATGCTCAGGGGTGCTGGAGGGAGCAGTCACGTGTGGGGAGATGTGTGAGCACACCTGTGCCCGGGCCCCAGCCTGGCTGCAGCCTTGGTGGTCTCTGGGCACCTGTCCCCATGTCACGAGTGGCCACTGGTGCTGAGCATGGCCTTGGCCTGTGTTTGCCATGCCTGGGATGTGCCCTGTCCTTCCCCTGGCAGGGATGGTTTGCAGAGTGTGAGCAGTGGCTGCGAGCAGAGCTCCCTGACCCTCACCCTGTGCCCGACCCTCACCCTTCGCCCAGTGGGTTTTCCCATGTAAAGGTGCTCCAGGTTGCCCAGAGCCGGTGGGGCTATGGGCAGTGGAGCCCATGGGGAATGGAGCTGGCTGGCAGCGAGTGGCAGTGCCTGGCAGGTCAGTGCCTGCTGTCCCTGTCCCTGTGTGCCACCCCTGGTGCCTCTCCAGCTGCACCACGGGCCGGGATCAGTCCCAAGGCAGTGGTTGGGTGGTTGCACTATCATTTGGCTTTTGGAGGGGCAGACAAATGTCCCATCCCCGTGCCAGTCCCCTGCAGGAGAGAGGTGCCACATAACAAACTCTGCTCTGGGCCTTTGCCGTGACGCACTCTGGAAGCTCAGGGCCAGGATGAGGCCCGGGCAGGAATGGGATTCAGAGCCTTGTTGCCATCATTTCCATTGGAGCTTGGCACCAGCATGCCTTTGAGGAGCAGAGCCCTGCTGACCTTCCTGCCCATGTGCCTGGTGTGGGGCTGGCACCTGCAGTGCCAGGGGCAGCCGTGTCTGTGGGGCTGGCGTTCCACAGGACCCGGGCTGCCTGGAGCATTTCCTGCAAAATGGACTCTCGGAGCCTCATGAATCCACCTCCACTGCTTCTCCTCCGAGGAAGCAGAGCGCAGAGCCAGCCCAGGGGCTTCTCACATGAAGCTGTCACCTGGTAGGAGCTGCCACTCCTGCTCTGGGACATGGGGCTGCCGCCTGTGCTGGCAGGAAAACAGGGCTTTTCCAGCTGTGGGCTTGGCAGATGTGGCTCCGTGTCTGCAGCAGCCCGGCTCCCTCGCTCCTCTCTGTGTCCATGACGCACGGTACGGATGGAAGCATGGCTGTGAGTGGTGAGGAACAGAGCAGCTCCAGGGAAACGTGCCACTCTGCAGCAGGGGACTCCTGCACCTTCCCATACCCTCGTGCTGGGCCCAATTTCACCCTCAGAGCATCAACATCTGGTGAGCCAGAAAAAAATGTAAATCGAATAACCATCAGGAGTAATTGGAGACCCGTTTGGAAATTGGTTTGCTACCTGCATGCCTCCCAGGCAAGCTTTTCCCTGTTAACCATTGTGCATCTTTGCATGAAAAACGAGGCTTTATTTCCAGCCTGGGTAGCGGCAGCGCAGCAGGATCGGGATGAGCACGCTGTGTCCCCTGTAATCTGCCCACAATCAGCACCGAGCGCTGCTGCCACGCCGCAGAGATGGAGAGCCCTGGATCCAGATGGCAGCTGCCTCCCCGCATCCTCCCAGTGCCATCCGCAGCGCCGGGCAGCAGCACAGGGCACAGTGCAGGGCAGCAGTGGATGGCACAGCACAGGGCACAGCACAGGGCACAGCGTAGGGCAGCAGTGCATGGCACAGCACAGGGCACAGCACAGGGCAACAGTGGATGGCGCAGCACAGGGCACAGCACAGGGCACAGCACAGGGCAGCAGTGCATGGCACAGTGCAGGGCAGCAGCACAGGGTAGGGCACAGCACAGGGCACAGCACAGGGCAGCAGCGCCAGGCAGCAGCCAGGACTGGCCCTGGCACGGCTCTGGCCCCGACTGCCACCTGCGTCCCTCATTTGCTGCCCAGCTCAGCCAGGGCCGCCAGCCCCGGGCAGTGCTGGGCTGCCAGGAGCGCTGGGCTGGCTCCCGTTTTCTCCTGGATGGGCTTCAAGGAGCTCATTCCGAGCTTGTGGGGTTTCTCTTGCCCTGTTTCCAGGGGGAATCCTGCCCAGGATCCACAGCTGGCTGTGCTTGGCCCAGCCATGCTGGGCTGGGCAGCCCCCAGCTGCAGCCCCCCTGCCCCTCTGTGCTGGGCACCAGGGGCAGGCTGAGCACTGCCCACCTCCCAGCAGGAGCCTCTGGTCACACTCACTGAGGCAAAGGGGCTGTAGGAGATCTCGGGCTGTCACTGGGATGCTCAGGGGCAGTCATTTTGGGCACTGAGGCTGCTTTGTTACTCTCATTTCAGGGGTGTGTTTAGCTCTGTGCAGAATAAACAGAGGAGAAGGTTCTGCTCAAGTTGTGAGGGAAGCCCTTGGCTCAGGGCTGGAGGTGCTGCAGGCTGGGTCCCTCCAGCAGAGTTTGGCTGAAGCCACACTCCAGGAGCTGGCACCAAGCTCCTGCAGCTGGGCTGGGCCTGTGCTGCTCTCCATGGCAGGGTTTGCAGATGTCTGTGTTCCTCACCTCATAGCTGCCCACAGCTCTGCTCTGGGAGGTCCCTTGGGTCCATCTGTGGGCACAGACTGCGGCTACAGCAACCATGCAGCTCCCAGTGCACACTGCTGTGGGCTCTGTGTGTGACCCCTGGTTTTGGTGTGCAGGGAATGGTCCTGAGCCTCTTCCTGCTGCGGAGATGTTGTGGAGGGAAGGTTCCCACCATGCTGAGCCCTCCTGTGCCCCTCTGGCTCTGCTCAGGAAGGCTCCCATGGATGCCAGCTTTTCCTGTGCTTGTCTGGTGGCTCTGGAGCATGGGCTCTCAGGAAAATTGTCTTTCCTGAGAGCTTTGCCTGGCTGCAGCTCTTGGCCAGGAAAGCAAAGCTGCTGCAAGGAGGCACAGCACAACTTCCAGAGCTGTTGTGGAGATCTCATGGCTGAGGGTTGGAACTAGATGATATTTAAGGTCCCTTCCTACCCAAACCAGTCCCTGATCCCATGGTTCTGTGGTCCTATGGGGTTTATGCCCTCCGGGGTTGTATGGGATGGGGCAAAGAGACAGACAGCCCCAAATCACACTGTGCTGACTGTGGGATGGTTTAGATATTCCTGGGCCTGGCTTCTGCAGTCCCTTGGATGTGTGGACCCTTCTGCACATCTCTTGATTGACTCCCACAGAGAAGGACCCCATTTCCTCAGGCCTCCAACAGCTTTGGGTTTGGTGTCCCCTGCATCTCCCCTGCTTTCATAGGGCTGCTGCTGAGGACTCAGAGCAGCTGAGCTCTCTGCAGGAGCTCTGAGGTGACACTTGTGCTAAGGAGGAGTGGTGAGGCCTGTGGTGAGCATCATGAGAGTCTCCTTACGTCAAGTGTTTAATATCCCAGTCTCTGAGCTGTTTGTCTCGTGTGTCTCCACAGGACTGGGACCACCCACACCATTTTCCCTGGCAGGTGACAGACGGGTGACAGCACCAGGCTCCAGCCATTCCAGGGGGGGCTGGACAGCCTGCCTGGGGGCGGGGAGCCTTGGGTCCCCTTCCTGCTGCTTCCCTCTCAGCTGGGCTGAAGGGTTTTCTTCACCCAGTGTCTCAGGGCCTTGGTAGAGCAGCAGGTGCAGGAGGTGTCACTGATTCCTCACGTTGGTCCTGGGCTGGCCCAGCTGATGGGCCGGAGTCCACAGCGAGCAGCTTCCCTCCTCTAGGAGAGCTGGGAAATGCCTGCAGCGAGTGTCCCTGGGGTGTTCAGGGCATCCCCTGGTGCCCTGAGGAGCCTGTGTGTGTGCCTGCTGTGGTGTGAGAGCCCCTCTGTGCCTGGGGTCCCCCTGGCGAGGCAGAGATGAGCTGGTTGTGTGTCAGACCAGAGTCCTCGGCTGCAGCCACAGAGACCCTCAGGGTGTGCTTTAGGAACCCCCTCATTCCCTCACCCCCGTGCACCTCGGCTCTCTCTGTGCCCCCAGGTCCTGCCCAGCTCTTGCCCTGTGCCCACTGCCCGCAATCCGAGCTGGCACAGCCCTGCCGTGCTCTGCTGTCCCTGACCCTCAGGCTGAGCCCTCCGGGGGTGGGCAGGGCCATCAGCACAGCAGCACCCCAGGGTATTTATAGATAATGGTATATTTATATAACATTATTTATATATTTATAGATAATGTTATTCCCTGCCAAACTCCCGGAAATGGCTCAGTGTGTGTCAGAGAGAGAGGGTTTGAATGGCTCCGCTTTCACTGCGGGAGCGAAGGTGACACTCCCTCGCCGCTCGCCTGACAGACTCATCCTCCCATGCTGGAGGTGGGATGGGTGGCTGGGTGACTGCTCTGGGGCTGGGCTGGGCCACCGTGGGCTTGGGCAAGTCCTGGGCACGGGCACCACAGCCACGTGGGACAGGGACCTGCTGCCCTGCCCCAGGGCCACCTCCCTCCTGGGCAGAGCTGCGGGGGCAGCCAGGGCTCAGGGCTGGGGTTAGGACTGACCCAGTTGATGGACAAGGCCCTTTGTCTAGTGATTTTCTTGTTCTGAATAGTTTGAGGTAATTTTCTGAACAATCAGAAAAGGCTGGTTTGGCATTTTCTAAATATCCCACCCTCCTTCAGTCTCAGCTGGGCACTGCTGCTGGCTTGGGCAGAGCTCAAGGCCCAGTGACAGTGTTAGGAGGTGTTTCAGCTGGCTGGAGAACGGAGGAGCATTCTCAGCTGTCCCCTCACAGCCACTGGAACCATTCCCTGCCTGCTGTGGGGAAAGCCTCTGGGATGGGAACACAGATTTCATGGCAGGCCAAGGTTGGGGTTGTGCTTTCCAAGCAGGATATATGGAGGGACATGGACAGCCAGACCTTCACAGCACAGAGGTGTGTCCTGCACTGCTCAGCCTGCAGTGACACTCCCTGAGGGGGTGATGGTCATGGAAGTGATGGTGCTCCCAGAATTGTGTGCCCTGCATGATGAAAGAAAGGATGGGCAGGGATGCGACACCCAAGCTCCCCATGAGCTCCTCGGTCCTTTCCTGGGCAGGCTCGGGAGTCCTGTCCCCAGCCTGGGCTGGGGCTGTGAGCAGGGGACAGCAGCCCCCCTGTCCCCACAGGAGCAGTGGAGCCCGGCTGGGCTCAGAGCCCCCCGTGTCACCTGGGGACAGGAGGCTGCTGCAATCTGGGGCTCCCCAGCTTTGGGGCTCCAAGAAATGGAGTGAGGCCTCAGAGCTGCAGGAGCCTCTGCCCATGTGCCCCATCACCCTCATGTCTGCCGGGCTCTGTTTGGACCTGCGGGCTGGGATAATCTTCCCCCATCCCTGAGGAGAGGACAGCTCCTGGGGCTGCTGCCCAGCCAGGGCCGGGGGTCGGTGGCTCCCTGCAGCCCCCGGCCACGCTTCCCTCAGGCAGAGCAGCCAGGCCCTGCAGAGACAGCTCGGAACGGGGACCGGCTGGTGTGGAGAAAAACGCCCTTCCCACACAGCCCAGCCTGTCCTCCCCTCCCGTCCCCTCCCGTGCAGCTGTGAGGAGCTACCGCTCCCTGCCGGGGCTGCTGCCCTGCGGGCTGGGCACGCCTGGGCTCCAGAGGGTGCCGAAGGTGTTCCCAGGCCCATAGATCCCGTTTGCCTCCCGCCCTGAGGGCGAGGCCGCTGCGATGGGCCTGAGGCACCGGGCCGGGCTCCTGCCCTCCCCGGCACGGCTCCCAGCCCGGCTGCCGGCCCTCGGCTCTTCAAGCCCGGCACTGCCCCGGCACTGCCCCGGCACTGCTTCCCCTCCTGGGTGGCTGCTGAGCCGAGATCAGCGCTGAGGCTCTCCTCCTCCTCCTCCTCCTTGCTGCACTGTCCCTCAGGACGGACCGTTCAGCCTGCTCCTCCTCCTCCTTTTCCACTTCATTAGTGAGTCTCTCTGCACTAAGAAGTCGTGATAGCTGCCGAGGGAGCTGGCGGGGCTGTGGAGAGCAGCGGGGAGGCCACCAGCCCCGCTGCCGCGCTTTGGGATGCCGGCACTGAGGTTGGGATGCTGCGGGGCTGCCTGGGTGCTGGCTGAGCCCCGGCACAGCTCAGCAGGGCTGGGGGAACAGGGAAGGGACCCTCGGGCCTCTTTTGCCCATAGGCAGTGGCAGGAGGCAGGGAAAGCAGCTTGGGGCAGCTCCAGCTGCTCTGCTGTGGTTCTGTCCCATTTCTGCCATCCGTGATGCTCCTCCTTTGGGGCTGCCGTGGGCAGGGGTGGCCACTGATGCTCCCACACAGCCTGTGCATCCCACAGGAGATTTGCACTGGCCCTGGTGGCCTTCAGATCCCGAGGGCTGCACGTGGCAGAGCGCGGGGTCCTGGGCAGCACCAGCCCGCGCCCAGCGCCCGTGCCCAGCACGTGCCCGCTGCCAGCAGCAGTGTGACACCTACACGTGGTGCCTCACCAAGGAAGCTGGACTTTGCAAACACGTTCTGTGGGCATTGCTTTAATTTCCCAGTGTCTCAACACTCTCCCAAAGCTGAGAAGCTGAGATGGTTTCTCCTCTGCGGAGAGGGAGGCTCCTGTTGTCGCACTCTCACATACGCATGCATCACACACTCACAGGGACTCTGATTCCTCTCCCTTCCCACTTTCCTCCTCCAAATGACTTCAAACACTTTATGAAAATGTTATTTTCTCCCAAACTGTTGCCTTTCTGCCTTGCTCTCCTGAGAAGCCTGTTGGCTTTCCCTGGGCTCCCAGTGTGCAGGGGTAGGAATGTCCCTGCAGAAGAGGGAAGTTGCTGGGCTGCTGAGCAGTGCTGAGGGGGCTGAGCTGTGCTGGGGGGGCTGAGCTGTGCTGGGGAGCTGAGCAGGGGGGGAACACCAAACCTTCCTTTACATCTAGTGGGGCTCATCCTTCCAAGTCGCTCTGATTGAATCACTGAATCCCAGAATGGGATTGAAAGGCTTGAAAGGACCTCACAGATCATCCAACCCCATCTGCCTGCCCTGAGCAGGGACACCTTCCAGCAGATCAGGTTCCTCCAAGCCCTGTCCTTCCTGATCCTGGACAATTCCAGGGATCCAGGGACAGCCACAGCTTCTCTGGGCACCCTGTGCCAGGGCCTCCCCACCCTCACAGGGAAGATTTTTTCCAAAAATCCAATGCAGTACAGCAAATCCCTCCTGCAGGGGAGTGCAGTGAGGACACAGCTCAGAGGTGCTCTCCATGCTTCTGTGGGGGTCCCGTTCTCCAGGAGCACATGGGCAGATGGGCTCAGCCCTGTGGCAGCCTGAGTTGCCCAGGCACACTCTGTTCCAGTGTCCATGGCAGTCTCTGTTCCCGTGTCCATGGCAGGAGCTGTTCCTGTGTCCATGGCAGGCTCTGTTCCCCTGTTCCCATGTCCATGGCAGGAGCTGTTCCTGTGTCCATGGCAGGCTCTGTTCCCCTGTTCCCGTGTCCATGGCAGACCCTGTTCCCCTGTTCCCATGTCCATGGCAGGCCCTGTTCCCATGTTCATGGAGCTGTTCCCATGTCCATGGCAGGCAGGCCCTGTTCCCATGCCCATGGCAGGCCCTGTTCCCATGTCCATGGAGCTGTTCCCGTGTCCATGGCAGGCAGGCCCTGTTCCCATGTCCATGGCAGGCCCTGTTCCCATGTCCATGGCAGACCCTGTTCCCATGTCCATGGAGCTGTTCCCGTGTCCATGGCAGGCAGGCCCTGTTCCTGTGTCCATGGATCTGTTCCTATATCCATGGCAGGCCCTGTTCCCATACCCATGGATCTGTTCCTATATCCATGGCAGGCCCTGTTCCTGTGCCCATGGCAGGCCCTGTTCCCCTGTCCATGGCAGGCCCTGCTGCCAGAGCCGCCCTGGGCACGCCAGGCCCAGGCCAGGCTGGAGCTGGAGCTGGAGCTGGAGCTGGAGCTGGAGCTGGAGCTGGAGCTGGAGTGAACCCTCTGCTGCCGGTGGCAGGGGCTGACTCACGGCGCTCTCCAGTCACAAGCAGATGGATGATTTGATCACCTAGCAACCGAAATAAGTCTCAGATTAAACCATCATCCCCCTGGGTGGCAGGGGCCAGGCAGCCCCCAGCCACTCCCCAGCCCCTGGGCTTCCCTGAGAGGGGCTCAGGGCTGTCCAGTTTGCAAGGTGGGAAACAGGACCGTGCCTGCCACCCACACCCCAGCAGCAGGGGCTCAGAATAGCTCAGTTGGGTGCAGGGAGGGAGGGATCCCCCAGGAGCAGCTCCCAGGGAGGCCCAAGAGGCATCTCCAAGAGTTCAGAGAGGGACCAGGTCTCACACCCTTTGGACAGGCTGCTGGCAGTGGGGAGCACCCAGAGATCCTCTGTCAGGAGAGAGAGGCTTGTGCCAGGACCTCCAGACTGAAGTTTCTGTGAGATTGAACACAAAGAACTTCGGATGGGATCCGCTGACCCCTTGTCACTCCCTCCACCAGCAGCTCTGAGTGTCCTTGGCTCCAGCCCGGTCCTTTGCCTGCTGCTGTCCAAGCCAGAGAATGGTCCTAGCGTAGCGTGTTCATTGCAGTTGCTCCATCAGGGGCAGGAGGGGTTTGCTCCTGGCAGAGCCCTGCTGCTGCCTAAGATGCCATTTACCTCCTGATGGCTCCAGCCACCTCCAGAGGGTCTTGGCACAGGGCCCCTATCCATGCCCCATCCCTGGCAGTGCCCAAGGCCAGGTTGGATGGGGCTTGGAGCAGCTGGGACAGTGGAAGGTGTCCCTGCCATGGTACTGGGTGGGCTTTAAGGTCCCTTCCAACCTAAACCATTCTGGGATTCTGTGATCCTACCACAGCCCCGAGGGGGATGGGCTCTCCCAGGGCATGGGCTGAGCTGAGCTGGAAAGTGAGTGCTGGACTGGGAGAGGGGCAGGAGGAGGTGTGAGGGCACTGTCGGGTTAGGGGTGCCTATGGCACCCATTGGAGCCAGGGCAGTCCCTGTGCTGTAGAGCCCTCCGTGGCTCCAGCAGCGGTGCCTGTGGCAGGTGGGGCAGTAGGGACACAAACTGCAGTGTCCTGTGGGATGTGGGGCGCTGGGGACACAAACTGCAGTGTCCTATGGCGGATGGGGCAGTGGGGACACAAACTGCAGTGTCCTGTGGCAGGTGGAGCAGTGGGGACACAAACTGCAGTGTCCTGTGGGATGTAGGGCACTGGAAACACAAACTGCAGTGTCCTGTGGCAGGTGGGGCACTGGGGACACAAACTGCAGTGTCCTATGGCAGAAGGGGCAGTAGGGACACAAACTGCAGTGTCCTGTGGGATGTAGGGCACTGGAAACACAAACTGCAGTGTCCTGTGGCAGGTGGAGCACTGGGGACACAAACTGCAGTGGCCTGTGGCAGGTGGGGCAGTGGGGACACAAACTGCAGTGTCCTGTGGCAGGTGGGGCAGTAGGGACACAAACTGCAGTGTCCTGTGGGATGTAGGGCACTGGAAACACAAACTGCAGTGTCCTGTGGCAGGTGGAGCACTGGGGACACAAACTGCAGTGGCCTGTGGCAGGTGGGGCAGTGGGGACACAAACTGCAGTGTCCTGTGGCAGGTGGGGCACTGGGGACACAAACTGCAGTGTCCTGTGGCAGGTGGGGCACTGGGGACACAAACTGCAGTGTCCTGTGGGAGGGCATGGCTGGGCTGGCTCCTGTGCCCATGGCACCGCTCTGGTGTTTGCACCTTGTGGCACTCTGGGATCACTCACAGCTTGTGGGGAGCCCGGTGTGAGCCAGGCCAGGCTGTGCAGGGTGGGATGGGGACCCCAAGCCACCCCAAGTGCCCCAGAGCCAGCAGCCATTCCTGCCCAGGGGAAGCTCCATCGGGGCTGTGCCAGGGCTGTGCCAGCGCGGCGCTGCCGGCCCAGAGGAGGGCTCAGGAAATAGGGCAGCCCAGTGGCAGCTGCTCTTTGTGGGACACACTGATATAATTAGATGGGACGCCCTGTTCCCTGCCCGCAGCCCTACTTCGGTGGCACTGTTGGTCCCAGGGAGGGTGAGCCACTTCCAGCAGGAGCTGCCTGCTGGGCCCCCCTCGCTCTCTCCTGCCTGGGGCCACGTGTCCTCTCCTCTGCTGGGCTTTGGTGGCTTTGGGACACCCTGTGATCTGCAGGAGAAGGTCAGGGAGGGTGTGGTGGGAGCTGGGTCAGCCCCTCATCCCACCTGGGCTCATCCCACTTCCTGACAGGACTGAGAGGGTTGAAAGGCCCTCACAGACACCCAGCCCCATCTGCCTGCCCTGGGCAGGGACACCTTCCAGCAGATCAGGTTCCTCCAAGCCCTGTCCATCCTGATCCTGGGCATTGCCAGGGATCCAGGGACAGCCGCAGCTGCTCTGGGCACCCTGTGCCAGGGCCTCCCCACCCTCACAGGGAAGAATTTTTTCCAAAAATCCTATGGAATAGAGCAAATCCCTCCTGCAGGGGAGTGCAGTGAGGACACAGCTCAGAGGTTCCCCAAATCCAGTGCCTGCCACAGCTGGAGGACATGGGACTGGCCTTGGAGCCAAAGCCCCACAGGCAAACCAGGGGTTGGAGGGGTCACTCTGAGTCAGGCTTTAACCTCAATACACCCCAAACTGCATCTGCTCTGCTTCTGGAGAGCCCTGAACACCCATCCTGGTGTTCAGAAGTGCCCATGCCTGAGGCACCCAGTGTGGCTGTGCCTCTCTGCTCCAGAGTATCCCACACATCCTGGGCTGGACCCTCCAGGACTGCTCATCCCCATGAGGATGAGTTTTAGCTATTGGGAAAATACCAGCTGGAGCTGTCAGGGAGTGTTGGGGTGGATATAAGGGAAAGGTTCTTTCCCACAGGGTGCTGGCACTGCCCAGGCTCCCCAGCAATGGGCACAGCCCCGAGGCTGCCACAGCTCCAGGAGCATTGGGACAGCACTGCCAGGGATGCCCAGGGTGGGATTGCTGGGGTGTCTGTGCAGGGATGGGGCTGGGCTCATGATCCTTGTGGGTCCCTTCCCATTCAGGATATTCCATGGTTGTGTAGGAACTCCTGCTGTGTGTGTCATCAGATCCATCAAACCTGGCCATTTTTGCCCCTGCCAAGAAGGCAGGAATGTGTTTGGTATCCCCATTCCTCCAGCCACCTCCACAGGGAAGGGCTCAGACCAAGCCAGGATCCCTCTGCCAGGTTCCATCGTGGTCTGGGGTGGGTCTGTGGGTGCTCCAGGAGATCCCATGGCCCGTGGCAGCAGCAGCCAAGGCTCTGTGGACAGAGGCAAATGTCAGAGAAAGCCAAGAGGAATTTTATTTCCACAAACATCTCTTTACACTGAGCTGGAAACCAGAGCTGCTGGTTTCCACTGGGGCTGGGAAGCTGCTGTGACCTTCCTGCCTCAGAGGGGTGTGAGGGGACATTCCTGTGCTCTAGCAGGAGAGGGGCAGCAGGAAGAAGGGCAGCTGCTTTGACATATCCCCCATGGGCAGGGAGTCACCCCCGAGGGGTGCCTGGGCTGGGGGCACATGGGGACATTCTCCATGAGGAGAAGTCACAGCACATGGTGGCCTTTGGGGAGCCTGGTGGCAGGAGGAGCCCTGGGTGCCAGCCCTGTGCAGTGCTCGGAGCTCTGGGGTGCACATGGGGCTGTCCTGCCTCAGAGCTGGCACAGAGGGGTCCCTGCAGCAGCCTGTGGTGAGGCCCCAGGGTAGGAGGGTGTTGGGAACCTCCCAGGCTTTCCTGAGACCCTCTGGGCTGTGACAGAGCTGTGGGAGCAGTGCCAGAGGAGCAGGGGAGGCAGCAGGGTGGGTGCTGCTGGGGGCTCCCATGGCACTGGCACCTCCTGCCCTGGCAGGGCTGCCAGAGGCCGGGGCAGGCTGCAGGGAGAGGCAGTTGTGGTTGGAAAGACAGAATGGTGGAGAGCAAACCACCGGTGTGGCTGGAGAGGACTCAGCTCTGCCCTGGACCCAGCTCTGGTACCCCTCAAAGGGGTCTCAGTGGGGGCTTTGTGGGCAGGAACAGCCCAAAGCCATCCCTCACCCAGGGATCCTTCATCTAGAAATCCCTCATCCAGAGATCCCTAATCCAGGAATTCGTCACCCAGGGATCTCTCATCCAGACCATCCTTCACCCTGGGATCCCTCACCCAGGGATCCTCACCCAGGGATTCCTCATCCAGGGATCCTCACCCAGGGATCTCCCACCCAGGGATCCCTCACCCAGGGATCTCTCACCCAGGGATCTCCCACCCAGGGATTCCTCACCCAGGGATCCTCACCCAGGGATCTTCATCCAGGGATCCTCACCTAGAGATCTCTCACCCAGGGATTCCTCACCCAGGGATCCTCACCCAGGGATCTCCCACCTAGGGATCCCTCACCCAGGTATTCCTCATCCAGGGATCCCTCACCCAGGGATCCTCACCCAGAGATCTCTCACCCAGGGATTCCTCATCCAGGGATCCTCACCCAGGGATCTCTCACCCAGGGATCTCCCACCCAGGGATCTCTCACCCAGGGATCCCTCACCCAAGGGTCCCTCACCCATGGATCTCTCACCCAGGGATTCCTCATCCAGACCATCCTTCATCCAGTGATCCTTCATCCAGTGATCCCTCACCCAGGGATCCTTCACCCAGGAGCTCTCACCCAGGGATCCCTCATCCAGACCATCCTTCATCCAGAGATCCTTCATCCAGGGATCCCTCACCCAGGGATCCCTCACCCAGGAGCTCTCACCCAGGGATCCCTCATCCAGACCATCCTTCATCCAGAGATCCTTCATCCAGGGATCCCTCACCCAGGGATCCCTCACCCAGAGATGGATCCCTCACCCAGGGATCCCTCACCCAGAGATGGATCCCTCACCCAGGGATCCTTCATTCAGGGATCCCTCACCCAGGCCATGACAGGAGCCCTCAGAGCCCCTGCCTGCCTCTCCTGGAGGAAATCTGTCCTGTCCCTGGACGTGTTTGAGCCTCCAGTGCCATTGCTGCTCCTGCCAGGCTCTGCAGGTGGGATGGGAAGGTTTCTGCTCAGCTGGATGTTTTTGGGGAGGTGGCTGTGTGTGTCCTCCCCTGCAGGAAGGAAGGAGCAGCTCCCCAGGGTGCTGCTGGCACTGACACCTGGGCTGGCATTGCTGGCAGGACACAGGAATTCCACAGGATTCCCAAGGAGGAGGGAGGAGCAAATCCAGACCTGTGTGTTTGAGGAGGTCATGCCAGGTTTAAATCCAGTTCCAACTCTCCTGTTTGAGAGTGCTGGGAAAGGTGAAACTGGAGAGGAGCCAGAGAATCAAATCCAGGGCACCTGCACTCCTGTCCAGGAGTAACAGGAAATTGGGAAAATGATCCCTAGCTGGCAAAGCAGGCAGGGAGCTGCTGGGGGCTGGGGGCAGCCCCAGCACAGCTCCTGCTCTGAGAGCCTGCCTGGCACCATGGGCTGGGATGGGAGCAGGGGGCACAGGGGGCTGTGCTGGGCAGGGGCTTCTCAGCACCCCCTGAGCACCTCCTTCTGCCAGCACCATCTCTCCCCAGCTGACAAAAGACTGTATGAGCTTTTTCACTGAAATTCACTGTTTTTCTAACTTTTATCATAATGGGAACAGAGGATCTCGCTTTTCCTGGCAGGCTGTGGATCTCCAGGTGTAACTGGCACAGTGGAGGGGCTGCAGCCTGCTCAGGGGATGTTCTTTCCCCCAGCTGCTTTGCTGGGAAATAGGTGGCTCAAAAAAACCATGCTCAAATGCTGTAAAAATGTGGCTGCAGGTCCTGTTCTCTCTCAGCTCATATGTTTGTGGGCATAAAGAGCTTTTAGAGGTAGATTAACTTCATTAAAATGGAAAGCATTCATTAATGGCACTGTAGCTCCTCTGGTGATGGCTGGGCCCGGCTCTGTGATGAAGCTTTTCCTCTCTGGGTGCCTGTGCCTGCACCTGAGGCTTCCCCCTCCCTCTGCCTTTGCAATCCTGTGCTGGGTGATGCTGTGCCAGGGCTGTGCCAGGGCTGTGCCAGGGCTGGCCCAGTGCCCAGGGGCAGCAGGCTGGAGAACCCAAGGAGGTCCCAGTGGGCTGGAGGGCCAGGGGATCCCTGCCCTGGTGCCCTGGGGATGTGGTTTGTGCTGCTGGCTCTGTGCTCTGCCCCATGGGAGCTGAGCATCCTGTGCCCAGCCCTGGGGTGGTTTGGAAGGGCTCTGATGCTGGGGAATGGATGAGTTTTGGGAAGGCCAAGGCTGTAGAGCTGTTCCTGAGGTGTTCCTGGGCCCCCCAGCTCCTGCCTGACCCAGAGTAGAGTTCTCACCCAGGAGAGAGGAGCCTGGTCCTGTAGAAGCTACAGGGGACACAGGGGCCCTGCCAGGGACAGCGAGGGCTCTCCTGGCTGGGGCAGTGTCCCGTGCCTGGGCACTGCCTGAAGGAGGGCTCCAGAGCAGCCCCCACGAGCCTGGCATCACCCAAACCCCACAGCCCCCATGCCAGCAGGCGGGCACAGGGCTGGGGGCTCCTCTCAGAGCCGTGGCCATGCCTGGCACCACCAGGGCTCTTGGGGAGCCCAGCCCAGCACGGAGCTTTGCTCCTGGAGTCGTGCCCAGGCAGAGCCAGCCTCTGTCACACAGCAGCCGGGGTGCCAGGGACCTGCGGGCTTGTGCTGCTGCCCATTCCCGGGAAGGAGGGAGGCTCCGTGTGCCCCTACGGCCGCTGGGGTGGCCCCAGCCCGGTGCCAGGCTGCCCTTCCCGGCAGCAGCCGCGGCAGATCCGATTTGCCGGCCCCACTAAGCAGGGTTTAATTTTGTTAAATAAATACAGAGTAATGGCAGCGGGGCTGGTAGCCAAATGGCCTGGGGACATCCGTGGGAGCGGGGGGGCTCTGCAGCGGGGCAGGAGCAGCTCTGGGAGCGGGGATGGGGTCGGGCAGAGCTGCTGGCGGCAGGGATGATCCCGGGGGGGTCCCGGGGCGCTGCCGGGCTCGCTGCTGGAGCAGATGTGGCCGCTCACCGTGCGGTGCTCGCGGCCACGCTGCCTTCCCAGCCATCGCTAAATGGCTGCTAAACAGCACTGTCAGAGGCACACTCATCTTCCCGTCCTAATTAGTGGATCAGACAGTAATTTGTAATCCGTTTGAATAGGAAGATCGGAGTGTCTCGCCCTGGAGCCTGGGCAGCACGTGGGGGTGGCAGAGTGGAGCAGGGCAGGGACGAGGGATGTGCCCAGGGTCCTCCTGGTGCCTGCAGGAATTCTCTCTGCTCTCAGGCTCCATGAGCCTTCTGCTTTCTTCGGAGCTTTGGCATTTTCATTTCTCTTTGTGGTACCCAGCGCAGCGTCCCCAGCAGCAGGGTCACCTCCTGCTGTCCCCGCAGTGGTGGCAGTGGCAGGGCACTGTGCCTGGTCACCAGGGCCCTTTGTAGCACCAGCTGGGCATGGCCACAGTGGGGCTGGGATGGGCTGGGGCCAGGGTAACCCCCCAGGGCATGGCCATCCCAGCAGGGCTCTGCTCTTGAATGTGCTCGTGTTTGTGTTCTCAGTGCTCAGGATACAATGAGCCTGGAGCAGAGGCATGGGAAAAAGCCAAAAGGTTGAAAAACAAGAAGTGAAAGAAGAGGGATTGAGGCTGTGAGGTGAGCAGACAAGGCAGAGAGCAGCACTCTCCGGGTGGAGAGGCTGAGCTGGGCCGGCCAGAGCAGCGTGTGGAGCAGGAGTTTGGTGTGAGGCCACGGCTGAACCGTGTCAGAGCCTCTGGGTGGGCCTGGGACAGAGCTCAGGAGCAAGGCAGGGCTGGGGATGGAGCTGGGATCAGGGCTGAGGATGGAGCTCCCAGGGCTGGGGATGGAGCAGCACTCCTAGGGCTGAGGATGGAGCTGGGATCAGGTCTGGGGATGGAGCTCCCAGGGCTGGGGATGGAGCTGGGTTCAGGGCTGAGGGTGGAGCTCCCAGGGCTGGGGATGGAGCAGCACTCCCAGGGCTGGGGATGGAGCTGGGATCAGGGCTGGGGATGGAGCTCCCAGGGCTGGGGATGGAGCAGCCCTCCCAGGGCTGGGGATGGAGCAGCCCTCCCAGGGCTGGGGATGGAGCTGGGATTAGGGCTGGGGATGGAGCTCCCAGGGCTGGGGATGGAGCAGCACTCCCAGGGCTGGGGATGGAGCAGCCCTCCCAGGGCTGGGGATGGAGCTCCCAGGGCTGGGGATGGAGCAGCCCTCCCAGGGCTCCCAGCAGCTCTCCTGCTCTGCAGGAGCAGTGGACAGGACAGTGGCCATGGCGAGGAGTGGGGCTGAGCCCGGGGAAGGGGACAGGCAGTAGTGACAGGGTAGCCTTGCGTGCTCACTCACAAACACCTCTGGGTTCCTGGGCAGGGCTGACAGGCAGGGTCAGGCTGTGACAGAGCCGGGGCAGCAGCAGTGGGACAGGGTCACAGTGCCCTCGCCAGGGTGGCACCGAGCAGCTCAGCGCTGGCCGTGTCTTTAGCGCCAATTAGCTGGGGAGAAGCACAAGTGTCCTGCATGCATTGACCTTTAGAAACGCCGCGGTTCAGGAGCAGCCGGGCAGCTCAGGGAGCGGGGCAGGCACGGGCAGGGTGGCAGCCCTGGGACACGGCCTGGGGACAGCCACCCGCTGGCAGGCGGGGCACACAGCCGTCCCGGGGACAGCGCAGAGGTGCCGGCGGAAGGCAGGAGCTCAGGCAGTGACTCCGAGGAGCTGCCCTCTCCTGCTGCATTTGCCTGCCTTCAGCAGTGTGCTAATGGCAGCAGTGACTCACCGCGCTTTACTCACCGCTAATGACGAGCGGGGCTCCGCTCACTCCGACTCACACAAACCCAGCCTCTCTCCCACATTGCCATTAGCAGGGCACAGCCGTCCGGGGCGTTCCGAGAGGGCAGCTGAGAGAAAACAGCCGTGCTCCCCCAGTCCCAGACCCCCACAGCTCCCCCGATGCTGAGGATCTGCTCCAGAGCCAGAGGGAGGAGAAAGGGGGAAGGAGAAAGGAGAAAGGAGAAAGGAGAAAGGAGAAAGGAGAAAGGAGAAAGGAGAAAGGAGAAAGGAGAAAGGAGAAAGGACATGATTTTGTGGGGAGGCTGCAGTCACTGGAGGCTTCAGGAGCCACATGCTCCAGTTTTGGAGCTTGTTCTGGTAACCCACCCACAGCTGCACCCCAAGACGGGATAGTGAGAGCCCACCAGCTCCTGGAGGAGCAGCAGGAGGTGTCTGTGGGATGGAGGGTCAGCATGGTCAGAGCAGGGAGTGAGAAGCCTCAGGAGCTGCTCTCACTGCAGTCTCTGCTCCTACAGAAAGTTGTGGGTCAGGAGAGGAGAGCTCCTTTTGGGGTGAACTGGAAGATAAGCCTCAAGCCAGGCCTAGCTGTGGGTGGCTGGCAGATGACAAAGCAGAGGAGCGGGGTCACAATATGGAGCAGGGCCACCATGGAACAAGGTCAATATCCAGAGCAGGGTCATCATGGAGCAGGTCTCTGTCCAAGGAGCAGGGTCACCACGGGGAGCAGGGTCACAGTGCCACATCACTCCAGAGCAGGGTCACCCTGTGGGACAGGATCACTGTGTGGGACAGGGTCACTGTGGGACAGGGTCACTGTGTGGAGCAGGGTCACCGTGTGGGACAGGGTCATTGTGTGGGACAGGGTCACCGTGTGGGACAGGGTCACTGTGTGGGACAGGGTCACTGTGTGGAGCAGGGTCACTGTGTGGGACAGGGTCACTCTGTGGGACAGGGTCACTCTGTGGGACAGGGACACCCTGTGGGACAGGGTCACTGTGTGGGACAGCGTCACTCTGTGGGACAGGGTCACTGTGGGACAGGGTCACTGTGTGGGACAGGGTCACTGTGTGGGACAAGGTCCCTGTGTGGGAGAGGGTCACTCTGTGGGACAGGGTCACCCTGTGGGATAGGGTCACTGTGTGGGACAGCGTCACTCTGTGGGACAGGGTCACTGTGGGACAGGGTCACTGTGTGGGACAGGGTCACTGTGTGGGACAAGGTCCCTGTGTGGGAGAGGGTCACTCTGTGGGACAGGGTCATCCTGTGGGACAGAGTCACTGTATGGACAGGGTCACTGTGGGACAGGGTCACCCTGTGGGACAGGGTCACTGTGTGGGACAGGGACACCCTGTGGGACAGGGTCACTGTGTGGGACAGGGTCACTGTGGGACAGGGTCACTGTGTGGAGCAGGGTCACCGTGTGGGACAGGGTCACTGTGTGGGACAAGGTCCCTGTGTGGGAGAGGGTCACTCTGTGGGACAGGGTCACTCTGTGGGACAGGGTCACCCTGTGGGACAGGGTCACTGTGTGGGACAGGGTCACTGTGTGGGACAAGGTCCCTGTGTGGGAGAGGGTCACTCTGTGGGACAGGGTCACTCTGTGGGACAGGGTCACCCTGTGGGACAGAGTCACTGTATGGACAGGGTCACTGTGGGACAGGGTCACCCTGTGGGACAGGGTCACTCTGTGGAACAGGGTCACTGTGTGGGACTGGGTCACCCTGTGGGACAGGGTCACTGTGGGACAGGGTCACCATGTGGGACAGGGTCACTGTGTGGGACAGGGCCTTTGTTCAATCATTCCCAGATCCAGAGAGGAACACTGCCTAGCTCCGGGGCAGAGCCTGTCCCACAGCGTGCCCAGCTCACTGCCCTGCCCTTGCCCCCACCAGGACCTGCTGTTGGCTGCCTGCTGGTGGCAGAAGGTCCCAGCCTGACCCCCGTGCTTGGGTGAGTGTCCCCCACACCCCCCACACCCCCAGCCCCTCCTGCAGTGCCAGGGCTGTGAGTCACGGAGCCGAGATGAGCAAGAGCCTGAGGCATCACACGGAGCCTCATCACTGCCGTGGGCTCGCCTGCCAGCCTGCCACGCTTGTCACGCTCCCTGGGGACGAGTTGGTGGCCCCAGGCATCACTGGCAGCTTTAGGCAAAGCAGGGCCCGGCCCAGCACAGGTCCTGCCTTCCCTCCTGCACTCTGGGTGCAGTAGAATGGTGGCAGCAGCAGTGGCAGTGGTGACACCAACAGTGACAATGGTGACAGCAGCAGTGGGGGATGGTGGCAGCAGCAGTGGGGTGGTGGCAGAAACAGTGGCAGTGGTGACACCAGCAGTGACAATGGTGACAGCAGCAGTGGGGATGGTGGCAGCAGCAGCAGTGGCAGTGGTGACACCAGGAGTGGCAGTGCCAGCAGTGACAATGGTGACAGCAGCAGTGGGGTGGTGGCAGCAGCAGTGGGGTGGTGACACCAGCAGTGGAGATGGTGGCAGCAGCAGTGACAATGGTGACACCAGCAGTGGCAATGGTGACAGCAGCAGTGGAGATGGTGGCAGCAGCAGCAGTGGCAATGGTGGCAGCAGCAGTGACATTGGTGACACCAGCAGTGGCGATGGTGACATCAGCATGGCACTGGGTTGGATGTCTCGGGGTTGGTGGCTCAGCCCCTGCCCCCCCATGTCTGGCAGCACACACAGCCCTGGCTCCTGCAGAGGGGTCTGGGGGATGGAAGGGTCAGGGCTGTGCTGGGCTGGCTGTGGAGCCACTGCAGGAGCAGGAGGTGAGGATGGAAATGAAACAGTGCTGGGCTCTGGGGGGAGGGGAGGGGAAGGACAGGAGCTCTGCCTGCTTTCCTGGTGCTGCTCCCCCCAGAGCTGGGGGGCTGGAGGGACTCCTCACCCAGCTGGGCTGCTCTGTCCATCCCCCAGGGTCACAGGGTGCCCTGCCTGCGTTGGGGTGTGACCCTGCTGGCACCCAGGGGAGACCTGGGGCTGTGGGAACAGAGTTCTGTGTGTGCCCATCAATCTTTGGGTGCTGGATACATCCAAAGCCCTCCAAGGATGGGTCCTGTCTGTGCTCATCCCAAGCTCTGAGGGATTGGAGGGGTCAGCACTTGGTCCCTGGGGAAGTTTCCTGGGGCTGGAGGCTGGAGCCAGGGCTGCTCCAGGCTGGCAGGGGCTCATCCTCCATCCTACCCAGGAATGTGTTGCCTCACTTGGATCAGAGAAACCCCTTCTCAGCCAGAGAGAGCAGGGGAAGGTTCTGGGGGCTCCACAGGCCCCAGGGCAGGGCTGGAGAGGGATGTGGCATGTGAGGGTGCCAGGCTCATCAGGACAGCCCTGGCACCTGCCCTGCCAGCAGGTGGGGGCCTCCTGCAAATCCATCCTCACACTGCCAGGGCCAAACCTGGGGTGGAGCTGCTTGGGCTGCTGTAAGGGGGCACTTGGCAGCTGCCCCACACCCTGCCCAGGCTGCAAGGTGGCACCTTTGGGCACAGGGACCTGCCAGGGCTGCCCCCAGGGCTCAGTAGGGTGGGGGTCAGTACACCCTGTACATCCCTGGCTCAGCCACTTGGGAAGCCCAGCCTGTGTGTGTGTGCTGGACAGCAAGAATTCATTTGTAGATGTGTTTTTGCCTTTTCTCTCCCTGAATCAGCAGATGTGGGGCAGAGCTGGCTGGCACACAGGCACACAGGGCTGTCTGTACATTAGCCTGACATCACAGGGCTGTGTGACGTGTCTCTGTGGCACAGGCAGGAGGGGACACAGGCTTTGGGAGAGAGGAGGATGTTATCCAAGGGTTACAGACAGCTCCTGGAAAGGAGAATGAGGAATAAGATGGAGATGAGATGGAGAGCACAGAGCTGGAGCAATATTGAGGTGCTAGAGAAGCAATTTTTCCCCTGCTCTTTTCCTCTTTATTGCAGCCGGGCAGGAGCGAGCCCCTCATGGCAGGGCCTTGGTTGTTGTTTCATGGCAAAGGGATGTGCAGATGTGAAATGTGATGGGAGATGGGGGTTGTTTGGGGAGGAGACTGAAGGAACCCCCCACACAAACACACCTGTGCCATGGTGGGCTCCAGGTGAAGGCAGCAGCCAGGCAGGAGGAGCTGCTGAGCTCCTGGGAGTGGGGACGCACCCAGTATGTCACCTGTGTGTCACTGCCCGAGCCCCTGGGGACTCCAGCACCTCCACACTGAGGGGTTTGGAGGGGGCATTTCCCCAGGTGCCACAGGAGCCTGGGAAGCTGCTGAGCCTTTGGCAGCCAGGTGAGGACAGGGAGGTGTGAAACACCTGGCCAGGCACTGCCCTGGCCCTGCCCCAGCTCCTGAGGATGGGCAGCACCCAGCACCCCCATTCTCTGGAGTCTCTCAGCATGTCCAGCCCCCAGCACCGCCTGTCCTGCCCTCCATCCCAGCAGGGCAGGGGGCAAGGTGCCAGGGGTGTCCCCATGTCCCCCCCTGTGCCACAGGAGGGGATGCCCATCTGGTTCCCACTCGTGTCCATCACTGCCCATGATCTCATCTGGCCCCTATCCCTCCTGGGGCCAGCCAGCACTGCCTCCAGCCCCAGGCTGTGCCTGGCAGCCTGTGCCAGCTGACAGCTCCCTTCCATCCTGGGGAGCTCGGGGCTGTTCTGTCAGATGTCCCCAGGGGCTGCCACCCCAGAGAGCTGCTGTGTCTGCCTCCTCTCTGCTCCACCTCTCCCCACACCAGGGATGACAGGCGGTGACAGTGGCAGTAATGCCACCCTAGGTGGCTCCCTAAAGGACCCCAGCCCTTGCTCCTCCCAAAGCTCTCTCCACTGAACCCCCTCTCCATGGCACAGCTGGCAGGGGATGCAGCCAGACCTGGCTCAGGGCAGTGCTGCCACAAAACCGGGATGGGAAACTGCAGGAGAAGGATCTCCAAAACTGAAAGTGGGAATTTCTGCAGGGAGGCAGTGCTGGGGGTCCTGGGGGAGGTGACAGTGACCCCCAGCACGGGAGGGAGCCACAGGTCAGTGTTTCTGAGCTGGGAGAGCAGAGCTGGCAGCAGGGCTGGGAGGGCTCCTGGGGCTGGAGGGGCTCCTGGGGCTGGGAGAGCTCCTGGGGCTGGGAGAGCTCCTGGGGCTGGGAGGGCTCCTGGGGCTGGAGGGGCTCTTGGGGCTGGGAGAGCTCCTGGGGCTGGGAGGGCTCCTGGGGCTGGAAGGGCTCCTGGGGCTGCACGTGTTCCTGGGTTGGAAGTGTTCTTGGAGCTGGAAGTGTTCCTGGGGCTGGAAGTGTTCCTCAGGCTGGAAGGGCTCCTGGGGCTGGAAGGACTCCTGGGGCTGGAAGTGTTCCTGGGGCTGGAAGTGTTCCTGGGCTGGCTCGTGGGGCTGGAAGGGCTCCTGGGGCTGGAAGTGTTCCTGGGCTGGAAGTGTTCCTGGGCTGGCTCGTGGGGCTGGAAGGGCTCCTGGGGCTGGAAGTATTCCCAGGGCTGGAAGTGTTCCTGGGGCTGGAAGGACTCCTCAGGCTGGAAGGGCTCCTGGGGCTGGAAGTGTTCCTGGGCTGGAAGTGCTTCTGGGGCTGGAATGGTTCCTGGGGCTGGAAGGGCTCCTGGACTGGAAGTGCTCCTCAGGCTGGAATTGTTCCTGGGGCTGGAAGTGTTCCGGGGCTGGAAGGGCTCCTGGGGCTGGGAGGGCTCCTGGACTGGAAGGGCTCCTTAGGCTGGAAGTGTTCCTGGGCTGGAAGGGCTCCTTAGGCTGGAAGTGTTCCTGGGCTGGAAGGGCTCCTGGGGCTGGGAGGGCTCCTGGGCTGGAAGGGTTTCTGGGCTGGGAGGGCTCCTGGGCTGGAAGGGCTCCTGGGGCTGGAAGTGTTCCTGGGCTGGGAGGGCTCCTGGGGCTGGAAGGGCTCCTCGTCCCCCCCCCCCCCGCTGGAGGATCCTTGTCTGCCTCGGAGGAAGCCCGGCAGGCAGAGAGGCTCCTGCTGTCCCCTGAGCAGCCAAGGTCGTTTCTGGAGCCGGTGCAGATGCCAGCTGCCACATGGCCCGTGCCCGCAGGAGCAGGGTAATTAGCTGGAAGGATGGTCAGGCAGCATGGGAAATGGGAAAGGGGAAACAATGGGAAATGGGAAATAATGGGAAATGGGAAATGGGAAACGGGCAAGGTGAGGGGGAATGGCAGAGCCATGCCTGGACCAGCAGCTCTCTGTTCCAGAGATGCCTCTCTGTGCCCAGGCCTTCCCCCCAGGCTGTGGGGAGGTGTGGGCATGGCTGAGGCATGGCTGGGGGCTGGCACTGGGTGCCCACAGCACCCTGTGTGTCCCCACAGCCTGCCCATGTCCCCACAGCCTGTGTGTCCCCACACCCTGCCCAGCCTCCCTGGCCAGGTGGGTTTGTTCCAGCTCAGTGCCCTCAGGGCTGGAGAGGGGAAGAGCCGATCTAACCTGACTGGGAACATGGAACAGCCACACTGAGGGAGGAACAGCCCGGCAGGGCAGGCAGCCATAGCAGTGCCCTCTGCAGTGCCAGTGCCCCACGGCCATGGCAGTGTCCCTGCAGTGCAAGTACCTCTTAGCCATGGCAGTGCCCTGCAGCAATGGCAGCATCCCTCAGCAAGTACAGTGCCTACAGTGATGGCACTGTCCCTCAGTGATGGCAGTGTCCCTGAGCAGTGGCAGTGTCCCTTGGCAGTGGCAGAAGTGGCAGAGCTGCTCCCTGGCATGGTGCCACCTCCTCCCTGGCTGTGCCCAGTAGTTCCTGCCTTGCTGCTCTCCAGCTCTGGAGCTGTGCTGCCCTGGGGGCTGGAGCTGGTGCAGGGCTGGCTGTGCCCTGCCCCCTCTCCTGGTTACATTTCTGTCGGGTTCAAGGGGAACCTGGTCCAGGGCACTGGCACTGGGGCTCTGTGTGCCCTGGAGGGTGACTCAGAGCCCAGGTCAGTGTCCCCAGGCTGGGCACACCTGGTGCTCTGGACTCCTGCAATATCCCAGCATGGGCTGTTGGTGCTCCAGGGGTGCTTTCAGAGATCCTGGGCATGGTGATCATGGAGCTCTGCTCCATGGCTGGCTGGGGGCTGCTGCCCCTCTGCTGTGTGCCCCTCACTGCCCACATGTGCTGCCCCTCTGCTGTTTGCCTCTCACTGCCCACATGTGCTGCCCCTCTGCTGTGTGCCCCTCACTGCCCAGATGTGCTGCCCCTCTGCTCTGTGCCCCTCACTGCCCAGATGTGCTGCCCCTCTGCTCTGTGCCACTCACTGCCCACATGTGCTGCCCCTCTGCTGTGTGCCCCTCACTGCCCACATGGTGCTGAGCATGGCCCAGGGTGTTTCTCCAGGCAGTGATGTCCAAGCCTGAGCACTGCCATAGCTACTGTCCCCATCCCTGGGAGATGGAGGTTCCTGGGCTGCTCCATCTCCTCGTCCTTGTGTGTGGGACCAAGGGCCATGAGCCAGGGCTTTGGGAGTGCCAGGCACCATCCCTGGCTCTTCTCTTGGCTCTCTGGGGTCTCTTTGGCACAGCCTTGCCCCTCCATGCCCCATGATGTCCAGCTGCAGGTAGAGGTGGGGCTCACTGGCCATGCTGGGGAAGGGCTTGGTGCTGATGCTGTGCACGGCTGGGACCTGCAGCGTGTGGGGGCATTCACAGTGTGTGGGGACAGCCTGGTGCCACTGTCCCCAGAGTGCCCACTGTCCCCAGAGTGCCCTCTGAGATCAGTCTGCTTGTGGTTATTAGTCTGGGAAACCTCCTGGAGAATGCTTTGGGGTCTCCTGGGGTGTCCAGAGCACTGGGGCAAACTGGTTTGTTAAGGAAACCAAGTGGGACAGTGAGCTGCTGGGGCCAGCTGAGTGTCAGAGCTGCCAGGGAATGGTTTGGGAGGCTCTGGCTGCTGTTCGGGGATGGGGAACAGGAATTGCAGCCTCTTGGAGATGCCTGAATCCTGAAAGAAAAGGCAGCAGAATGTGGGAAGATGAGCCCTGGGCTGTGCTGGGAGGGTGCGGAGGTGTCCTGGTGGTGGCCTCATCCAGACAGAGAGGGTGGCACAGCACTCTGTGCCTTGTGATGGGCTCCAGTGACAGCTGTGGAGAGGCTGGCAGGGACAGGGTCACAGAGGGGATGCTGGGGTGCTGGGGCTGTGATGTCCTGCTCTGACAGTCTGACCCTGCTCAGGTGGGCTCACCTTGGCTCCTCTGCACTGCCCAGCAGGGATGGGACCATCCCAGGGCTCTGCCTGGGGGAGCAGCCTCTGCTTTGGTGGGGGCTGGGTCTGCTCAGTCTCTCCTGCAGACCGAGCAATTGGGAGTCCTTCTGCCTTACAAATTCAATTTACTTTTCTCTGACCCAAATGTCTTTCCCACCTTGCCAAGGAAGCATCTGATCAGCAGCAATTAGCAAAGCAAGCTGCAGTGCCTCGGGGAACACTCGGCAGATGTTCGGGAGCTCTGCGGGGGCAGGGGCAGGCCCTGGCAGGGCAGGGGAGGCAGCACTGGCACCTGGGCACCTCTCCACAGGCACAGCCTCTGCAGCCAGGGATGGAGATGAGCCTGGGAAGGGTCCAGGAGCAGCTGAGGGAGCTGGGCAGGGGCTCAGATTGGAGAAAAGGAGGCTCAGGGGGCCCTCCTGGCTCTGCACAGCTCCTGACAGGAGGGGACAGCTGCTCCAGGGAACAGGGACAGGATGAGAGGGAACAGCCTCAAGCTGCACCAGGGGAGGTTTAGATTCGATAATATGGAAAATTTCTTCATGGAAAGGATGTCAGGCACTGGCACAGCTGCCCAGGGCAGTGCTGGAGTCACCATCCCTGGGAAGTGTTCAGAAAAGGTGGCTGTGGCACGTGGGGCCATGGGTTAGTGGTGGCCTTGGCAGTGCTGGGTTAAGCGCTGGATTCAATGACCTTAGAGGGATTTTCCAACCTTTATTTATCTGTGATTCCAACCCCACCACAGCTGCCCAGGCTTTTACTGTGGTTTGATCTCAGCTCACCTTGCCTTGCTGCTGCTCACCAGTGCATCCAGGGAGAAGCTGGACTCGGGCACTGCCTTCCCATCCATCATCAGTGATTCTCTTTTCATTTGCTTTTTGGTCTTCACCTTTTTAATCCAGCTGTCGCCTGCCTTACAAATGTTCTTCCCTCAATTACTTACACCAGGCTGCAGGGCCGGTTCCATCCATCTCTGGCTGAGCTGGCAGAGCACAGGAGGGGCCACCCCAGCCCCTGTCCCCACTGGTGCCCAGCTGTCCTGCCCTGGCAGGGGAGGCCTTCCCTGAGCTCTGAGCACTAAGCCCAGCCCGGGGGGCTCCTGCTGGGGGTAGGAGCAGGCAGCTCCCCTCCTCCTTCCCAGGGATGCAGGGGGACCCTTCCCTTTCCTGTCCCCCAGGCACACGGGGAATGTGCCTGCCTCTCCCAGAGAGCGAGCTGGAGAGAAGGCAGCTTCTTCCTGCCCTGTGGAGCAGCTTCTGTCCCATCCCATCCCATCCCATCCCATCCCATCCCATCCCATCCCATCCCATCCCATCCCATCCCATCCCATCCCATCCCATCCCATCCCATCCCTGGGAGGTCACCAGGAGAGGATGGTTCAGGGGGAGGAGCAGAGCCCTGCCATGTGCACTGTGCCTCCCAGCTCCAGAGAGGGACTTCCAGAGAAGGGATCCCGTGGCTGCTTGGGGCTGGGGTGCACTCGGGGCTGGTCCCCTCATGGAAGGAGGGGCTGTAGGACACATCCCACTGAGCACCGTCCTGTCCTTCCCGCTTGGGATTCCAGCTGCTGCCATTTGCAGCAGTGCTCTGGGTGCTGTGCCCTGTCCTGCAGCCATGCAGAGCTGCTCAGCTGTGGCAGGACATGTGGCACCCTCCCAGGTGCCAGGGCATGGCACAGCCACCTCTCCCTCTGCCAAATCCCAGACAAGGGACCAGCCCCACCATCCCTGCACCAAGACTGCTTCATCCCCTCCTAATGCTCTTATCTTGAAGGCTCCTCTCAGATTAAAGGCCCAGCAGCCAGTTCCCTCCCTGGATTTATTGCAATGCAGTTTTCTTCCCCTAATCTGATCCGGGTGTAAGCTGCTCTTTGGGAAGTGCATGGGGAGGACAGATGTGCCTGTCCCTGCTGCAGCAGCCAGGCTGGCAGAGAGCAGCAGGGAGGTGCCCTGCCCTTCTTGGTGCCATCTCTGGCTCTTAAGCCTTGAACCCCATTTCTTCTCAGACTGCTGAGAGCAGCTCTGTGGAGCTCCTGGTTGGTTTGGGCCCCTCACAACCAACCAGAGAGACCTTGAGGGGCTGGAGCATGTCCAGAGAAGGGAATGGGGCTGGGAAGGGGCTGGAGCACCAGGAGCAGCTGGGAGAGCTGGGAAGGGGCTCAGCCTGGAGCAAAGGAGGCTCAGGGGGGCCCTTCTGGCTCTGCACAGCTCCTGACAGGAGGGGACAGCCAGGGGGGTTCAGGCTGTGCTCCCGGGGAACAGGGACAGGATGAGAGGAAATGACCTCAAGCTGTGCCAGGGGATGTTTAGTTTGGGTATTAAGGAAAATTTCTTCATGGGAAAGGTGCTCAGGCACTGGCACAGCTGCCCAGGGCAGTGGTGGAGTCATTGTCTTTGGCAGTGCTCAAAAGGCGAGTGGCACCTGGGGACGGGGTGAGCATGGCGGCAGTGCTGGCTGGGTTTGGTGATCCAGCAGGTCCTTCCCACCTTAACAGCTCTGTGCCCTGAGGCAGGGCAGAGCCCGGGGCACACCCACAGCTCCCTGGGCTCATGTGTGCATTGTCCCTCCTTAGCCCAAGGGTCACCGAGCTGCCACCACCCAGCGCCGGCACATGGGCCACCAGCGTCCCCCCGCCCGCCGCGGATGACGGCAGCGTCCTGCAGCAGCTGTGCCACCCAGGAGAGCTGTGCCACCCACGAGAGCTGTGCCACCCACGAGAGCCACGCCCAGCCTGTGAGTGCTCGGGGCAGGACTTTGGGGACACGGGGTGGCTCTGGGGGTTCCATGGGTCAGGGGCACGAGGAGGCTGTGGATGCTGGGGGTTGTGTCCTCTCGTGGGGTGCTGCTCTGTGCCCCGGGTGGCAGCAGACACACTGCTGGCAGGGCAGGGGCACACGCCTGTTAAGGGGACAGGGCTGAGCTGCTTGAGGTGCTGGCAGTGCCCCAGCGTGGGGACAGAGGGTGCCTGGAGGACACTGCTGTGGACGCTGCAGGGCACTGTTGCAGGTGTCCCTGGGGCAGGGAGGAGAGCCCACAGGGAGCCCCAGCCATGAGCCAGGTGGGGAGCAGACCCACAGCCCAGCATGGGCTCCCAGGCCTTGCTTTGCCCTGGGCTGTGCCCCCGGAGCTCTGGGCTCGCTGTGGGCACACTGGGCATGAGCAGGGTGCAGGGGCTTAGCACCATGACTGGCCAGGGAATGTGCCAGCCCAGGGGAAGCCTGTGTTCCCCCTGAGGAAGGGACAGGGCTCTCAGCTCGAGCAGAGCTGTGGCAGCTGCTGGTCCATGGGGAAGGGACATGTTCTGAAAGCACAGGCAGGGTGAACACACAGGGCAGACCTGCAGAGGAATAAATCCCATGGCTTTCCCACATCAGGAAAGATTTCCTGGTGTGTTCCAGAATGTGACACCAGCTCCATCAGCCCAGCCCACCCAAACACTCAAAGAGTCTGCGTTTGGCCTCCCAAAGAAACAAGATAGGCAGAAAACCCAGTGAGCATCCAAAGTGTGTCAGGGGATTGTCCTTCACAGGCTGGCAGCAGCTGTGGGAGCCCAAGGGCTGGGAATGCTGCAGGGGCTGCTGTGGGAGCCCTGTCCTGCTGTGGGAGCTCTGTCCTGCTGTGGATGCCCTGTCTGCTGTGGGAGTGTGACCGTGTTCACAGGGGTCTCAGGTTGAGAGAAGAGACAAGGATCTGACTCCATGTTTCAGAAGGCTGATTTATTATTTTATGATATATATTATATTAAAACTATACTAAAAGAATAGAAGAAAGGATTTCATTAGAAGGCTGGCTAAGAATAGAACAGGTAGGAATGATAACAAAGGCTCTGTCTCACACTCTCTCTCTGAGCCAGCTGACTGTGATTGGCCATTAATTAGAAACATCCAACATGGGCCAATCACTGATCCACCTGTTGCATTCCACAGCAGCAGATAACCATTGTTTGCATTTTGTTCCTGAGGCCTCTCAGCTCCTCAGGAGGAAAAACCTTAAGGAAAGGATTTTTCATAAAAGATGTCTGTGACAGTGGGAGCCCTGTCCTGCTGTGAGTGCTCTATCCTGCTGTGTGTGAGTGCCCTGTCCTGCTGTGGTACCTCTGTCCTGCAGTGCCACCAGCCAGAAGTAAAGCACAGCTTCCCCAAAGAGTTCACTCAGTGTGGGGAGCCCAGGCACTCCCAGCATGGCACTTCCTCACTGCAGCTGCTGTGAGTTGTGTCACAGGATAATCCATGGGGGTTTTTGGCCAAGTAATCTCTTTGCCCCTCTTTGGGCCAGTCAAAGGGGTTTTTGTAGCCTTCTGGGCTGTTCTGGAAGAAGAGCTCTGAAGGCTGGATTCTGGATGGCTCTCCCAATATCAAGGCTCTGGCAGTGGTGCAGGGATGTGAAGGAGATTTGGGGATGAGGGTGGAGGTCAGACACACACCCATGGGGTGGCTGCTGTGCTGGGGTGAGGATTCAGGCCCTGCCCAACCCAGTCACAGCCCCTCTGTATGGCAGGAAGCCTTCCTCAGCCCTCCTCCTCCTCCTCCCAGCAGTGTCAGCTGGGCAGTGCCTGCTGAGGGCTGGGACACAGCCACACTCTGGGCAGCACCAGGGACAGGGACAAGGACACGAGGTCGGGTGGGTTTATATGTTCCCTGGGGGTGACATCAAGAGGGGGTGTGAGACAAAACTTGCTTTGGGATGTGGGAAGGAAGACCTGGGATCAAATGGTGCCAGTCCCCATGGGGCACAAAGGTGAAAGGTTCAGAGGGCAGTGATGTCCTTAGGGTGGGAGAAACCTCTGGGAATGCCCCTGGGTATTGGGGGTCCCCAGACCCCCTGGGTGGGACTCCCCTCCCGTGGGGGACCCCAACACCACGGTGGGAGCAGCAGCAGCCCAGTTCCCTGCCCCCAGCAGCCATCAGCTGCCTCCTTCCCTTCCCTGCAGCTGCTGGATTTCTCTCTGGGCTGTTTTTTCAATGTATGTGACACATGTTTGGTTCGAAGCGCTTAATTGCCTCTTGGGATGCATTTCATTTATTCATTAAGAGAGAAATTGGAGTTGTTGGGTTTGCTTTATTTTGCTAATTTTTTTTCCTTCTTTTTTTTTCTTTCTCTATCCTGTAACGAAAGGGTGAGGGAAAAAACTCCACATATGCCTCCAGCATGTGTGTGCCCAGCCTCTCTCCTCTGTGCCCCCCAGCCTCTCTCCTCAATTCCTTTCAGCCTCTCCTGTTGCTCCTGACCAGGAGTGGTGATCCCTCTCCAATCCCTCTCCAACCCCTCTCCAATCCCTCTCCACCTGGGATGAGAGGGTACAAGAGCCCTGGGATGGCTTTGCTTGTGTTGCTCAAGGGTCAGGCCAGGGCTGTGTGCATGGGATGTGCTCCTGCCCTGCCTGTGCCACTGGGATACCCCTGGGTGGAAATGGTGCCATTTCCTGCTCTGGGGACTGGGAAAGGCCAGGATGGATGTGAAGGATTGGTGCCTGTGGCCTGGGCCATGCCTTCAGAGCAGGGTCTGTGCAAGCAAAGCTCTGCAGATCCATCTCCTGGCTGAAGCCAAAGCAGGAGGCACACACCTGGGAGAAACCTCTGGGCACTTGGGAGAGGATAAATGGGGATTCTCTGGGATAGGCAGAGATCCAGACAGGCGATGGATTTGGATTGTGTGGAGATCAAAGAGGAAACTGGACAGAGAGGGATGGATGATGGATGGATGGATGATGGATGGATGGATGGATGGATTCATGGATGGATGGATGGAGGTATTTGTCCTAAAGGGCTGCCTGAATCCAGAAGAGTGTGGTGGTGGATGCTGTGGTGGGAAGATGGGGCAGAGCCAGACCCACAGGCTCCACTGAGGGCAGGTGGATCCTGACCCCACACATCCCTCAGGGCTTCATCCCAGAGGCTTTGGTGCCTGGAATCCTCCCCAGGACCCTGCCCCAGACACAGATCTGCTACCAGGGTTTGCTGTCCCTTGTTTTTAGGGTTTGATGTTTTAGTCTTCCTCCTCCTCAGCTCTCATCAGCATCAACATTCCCACTAGGAATGGGTGGGCTGGGCCAAGCCTGCAGGAATTTTCTGTCCCTTGTGAGAGGCAACCCCCCCCTCCCTGCATCCCCTTTGCTCGGTCCCAGTGCCCAGAGCAGGAAGAGCCATGGATTTTAGGGGCAGATCTCCTCCTGAGGGGCTCCCTGCATTTCCTGAATCTGGGATCCACAGTGCTCCTGCCCTGGGCTGAGACCCCTGAAAACTTGTCCCTTGGAAAGGAGGATGCTGTCTCTGGATTCCTCCATCCACCAGTCCATGAGGAACACAAATTCAGTCTCTGTGTTCCTGGAGAGTTGTGCCAAACGTTTGGGTGGCTCCCAAACCCCTGGTAATGAGGGATCTCGTGCAGCAGCAGATGTGGGGGTTGTTTCTCTGTGGGTTCTGGGAAGTGCCATGAGTCTGGGAGGAGAACGATCTGCCAGGGGCTGGCAGAGTGGGGATGCATCAGCAGGCTGGGATTGGCAGTGGATGGCTTCCAGCATGGAATCACAGCTCTGGAAAGGGGCAGCCCTGCTCCTGGGGCTCAGCACCGACCCTGCCCTGCGCAGGTGAGCAGCTTGCCCAACGGCAGATGCCAAAATGGAACAGATCCCCCATCCCCAGTCCAGGTTCCCCCAGACCTGGATCCGTATCCCAGTGGTCCAGAGCCCCTGCAGCACCAGGCCTGTGCTCCCAGGGATGCTCTGCCCCTCCCAAAGCCCTTGTCCTGCTTCCAGCCAGCTGCCGCAGACCAGCGGACCTTCTTCCCTTTTCCTTCTCCTCCTCCTCCTCCCACTTCCCAGGTCTGGAGGGAGAGCTCAGCTGGGGCTGTCTGTGCCAGAGACAAGCACAGGGAAATGGGAACGGCTGGTGCTGCTCCCACCAGGCTGCCTGCCAGGGAAGCTTTGGCTTTATCTCCCGAGCCAGGCACCCTGGCAAGGGAACCAAGGCCTGCCTGGGGCAGGAGGAGGTGCTGGTGCTGCTCCAGACCCCTGGGCTGGCTCCAGAGGGGTTGTTTTCCTCCCGAGCAGCACTGCAGCACTCACACAGAAGGATTTGCAATGCAGAGGAAACCTCCCACCCGCCACGCGGCAGCGTGGGCAGCGAGCGGAGCCGGCAGCGGCTGCGCTCCCACAGGCTGGGCCCCACACCTGCCCTGCCCGGGCACCCTGGGCCTGTCCTGCCTCTGGCACCCCTCCCTGCCAGGAGGGACCATGAGGACCCTCTGGGCACCGTGCCCCAAGGACAGGGCTCTGCCTGGCACCATGGAGGTGATGCTCTGCTCCCTGCTGCTTTGGGGCTTCTGTCTCCTTCCAGCACTGCGTTCCCTCTGCCCGCTGAGCAGAGACAGAGTGGCTGGCACAGCTGGCATGGCTGGCATCACTGAGTGCCTTTCTTGGCAGCCTGGGCATGGAGAGCACTATAAGGAGTGCAGGTGTAGGACAGGAAGTCTGGGCTCTGGGATCCAGCAGATCCGTGTGTGATCCATGGCTGGATGTTTGGCAGGAGGAAAGGCCCCGAGGTGTCACAGGCCAGTCCCACATCCAAAGGCAGGACACAACTCCTGGTGCCTTCAGGTCTTGCTGGGAGAGTGAGGGTGGCTGGTGGAGGTTGGTTTTGCAGGAACAGTGTGTGTCTGGTCCTCTGTGAACCGGGAATTCCACAGGACTGGTGGGAATTCCCACAGGCAGGGTGGGAGAGGGAGCCATCCCTGGGTTTGGGGATGTCGGTCATATCCTTTCCTGGGAAGGCCACCATGCTCTGCTCCCTGCAGAAGCTTCAGTGTCACCCATGGGGAGAAGAACCCCCCTGCCAGGCCCAGAGGAGCTGTTTGTGCTCTCCTCAGTCCCTCCATGGGGCAGGGAAGGTTTGGGTGACCCCAAGGTCACCCCTTTCCTGAGGCTGGGCTGAGGGACATCACAGTGCTTTGGGCTGCTCATCCTGGGGAAATGGGCTCTGGTGGCTCCCATTGCTCCCCCCTGAGCTGAGGGAGGTGTGGGGTGATCTGGAGGGAATGCCTTGGAATTTCTGGGCTCTGGGTGTCTTGAGCCAGGCAGGACATTCAGGGTTGAGCAAGGAGTCCAGAGCACAGCCCCATCTCCTCCCACCCTCATTGCCCCCACACCCCACTGAGCAGGAGGCCTGAGCCCCATCCTGGGCAGTGGAGGATGCCCTGCTCTGTCCTGAGCTGTCACCTGTGCTGTCACCTGGCTGAGTCAGGGTGGGAGCTGCAGGGACCTGTGCTGGAGCACTGGGTCGCACAGCTGGGACACTGCAGGACACGTTTCCATGGAAGCCCAGGGAGGTGAGGGGCTTTCCCTGCTCTCCTGGTTTGCCAGCACTGCTGGGCTGCTGGATGTACATGGCAGGGGCTGGAGCTAGATAAGCTTTAAGGTCTCTCCCAACCCAAAATATTCTGTGATTCTACATCAGAGCTCTGCTCCCTCACAAAGGGTGGGTTGGCAGGAGGGGAGGAATTTCTCCAGCTCCTGAGAGGAGGCAGAGCCCCCCCTGGAGAGCCCTGGGGAGTGGGACCCCCGGGATGCTCTGCAGGGCTGTGTTTTCCTGCTCAGAGCACAACTGTCAATGGCAAAGCCTCGGCACAGACTCCTTTGCTGAGAAACACTGTGGGCTGGGACATTTTGGAGAAGATTTTTAGCTGCAGCAAAGAAATTTGGCAGCTTGGAAGCAATCTAATCATCCTCCTCCCATATGCTTGGTGCTATTTAAAAGGGAGCATGTACCCGATTCCTTCCGACCAGCACGCTGACATTTCCACTGTGCGTTTGGAAATAAATTTGGCATCCGCTGTCAGAATCTCAGACGGAGCCCAGAGTGGCTAATTTGGGCTCTGAGTGCCTCTGCAGAGCACCTTTCCCTGCTGGCAGTGCCCGAAGAGCCAGGGCAGGGTCTGCTTCCCACGGGCACTGCCAGCCTTGGGGACGGGGGGGCAGCAGAGCCTGGGGCCTGGCAGTGGCTCCAGCCCTTCCCAGCAGCCCCTCAAGCTGAGGAGGCTTCAGGGTGGGGCTGTGCTGGATCACCCGAGGCACAGCACAGAGGCACAGGGAGCCCTGAATGCCTGGGCTCGTCCTGAGCCAGGGCTCTGTCCTGCTCCGGGCCCTGAAACCTCCCTGAAACCCCTCTGAGACATCTCTGAAACCTCTCTGAAACCCCTCTGAAACCTCTCTGAAACCTCCCTGAAATATCCCTGAAACCCCTCTGAAACCTCCCTGAAACGTCTCTGAAACCTCCCTGAAACCTCCCTGAAACCTCCCTGAAACGTCTCTGAAACCTCTCCTGCCCAACACCCAGGGCTGGCAGGCCATGGAGGGGCACTTGGGAGGCATTTAGGGACCCCCAACTCTCTTCTCCTGTCACACAGCTGGAGGGGGTTGCCCCAGGAGTGTGGGGGTGGCAGCGCTGGGCTCTGTGCTCAGGTCCTGCTGCACCCGGGAAAGGGGCAGGAAAAAGGCAGGAAAGGGCAGGAAAAGGACAGGAAAGGGGCAGGAAAGGGACAGGAAAGGGACAGGAAAGGAGCAGGAAAGGGCAGGAAAGAGACAAGAAAGGGACAGGAAAGGGGCAGCAATGGGGCAGAAAAGGGGCAGGAAAGGGACACTTCTGCCACCTGCCTTGGGGGGACACATGTGGGGACATGGGCACGATTGTGCCCATCCCGCAGATGTGACAGCGAGGGGCGTTTCCTGTCCCTGTCCCGCAGGTGTGACAGCAAGGTGTGGCTCTTGTCCCCATTCCACAGGTGTGACAGTGAGGGGAGGTTCCTGTCCCCGTCCCTCAGGTGTGACAGAGAGGATGGCCCCAGGCATGCGGGATGTTTGGAGGCTGTGTCGGGTGTTTGGAGGCTGTGTCTGGTGTCCTGCCTGCCTGTCCCTGGCTCGGGTCGGGGTCGATGGGCTGTCCCTGGAGATGACACCAGGTGCCACCTCTCTGAGTGGGATCTGTCCCCTCCCCTCATCCACAATCCCAGCTCCCCTCGGATCCCCAGCCCCGCCGAGCCACAGCCAGGACCCGAGGGAATGCAGGGCTCTGAGCCCAGCCAGCCTGAGTACAGCCTTCCTCCCCTCCTCTTCCTCCCAGTGCTGCTGTGCTGGGGTGAGGGAGGAAGAGGAGGGCAGGTTGGGAACACCTGATGGGCTGGATGGATGGATGATGGATGGATGGATGGATGGATGGATGGATGGATGGATGGATGAATGGATGGATGGATGGATGATGGATGGATGGATGGATGATGGATGGATGGATGATGGATGGATGGATGGATGGATGGATGGATGGATGGATGATGGATGGATGGATGGATGGATGGATGGATGTATGATGGATGGATGGATGGATGGATTCATGGATGATGGATGGATGGACGGATGGATGGACGGATGGATGGATGATGGATGGATGGATGATGGATGGATGATGGATGGATGGATGGATGGATGGATGGATGGATGGATGGATGGATGGATGGATGGATGGGGGAATCCGTGCCCAGAGCATCCCTGTGTCCCCCCTGTGCCATTGGCCTCTCTAACGCCTCTGCAGCGGGATCAGAGCCGGTGAGCCGTGAGCTGAGCCCGCCGGAGCCGCTCCCGAGGATTTGGGTGAATTATGGAGATGGGAATCACGCAGCAATCCAGGCATGGACAATGTCCTGAGGGGCGGCTGGGCTGGAGCTTCGCCATCCTGGAGGTTTCCTGGGATCTAATTAGTGCTCAAACAGCCCCTCCTCGATGGCCTCTGTGCCCGCCCTCAGCACCCACCTCCAGCTCTGGCCATGGGGACAGGGGACACTGGGTGGCACAAGGGACACGGGCTGGCACAGGGGACATGGGGTGAAACAGGGGACACGGAGTGACACAGGGTCAGGGGCCATGGACACAGCCAGGGAAAGACATTGGGGCAGGAAAAGAACAGATTCCTCTGGCCCCAGGTAGGAGGTGGGAGCTGATGTCTCCCCTGCCCAGGCTGAGCACTGGGGCACAGGGACAGGCTCGAGACATGCTGGAACAGGCTGGGGACATGCTGGGAACATGCTGGGACAGGCTGGGACAGGATGGGATGGGATAGGATGGGGACAGGCTGGGACAGGATGGGGATAGGATGGGGACAGGATAGGACAGGCTGGGGATAGGATGAGGACAGGATGAGGACAGGCTGGGGACATGCTGGGACAGGCTGGGACATGCTGGAGACATGCTGGGACAGGATGGGACAGGATAGGACAGGCTGGGGACAGGCTGGGACAGAATGGGGACATGCTGGAGACATGCGCGGACAGGCTGGGACAGGATGGGGACAGGCTGAGGACAGGATGGAGACAGGCTGGGACAGGATGGGACAGGCTGGGACAGGATGGGGACAGGCTGGGACAGAATAGGGACATGCTGGGGACAGAATAGGGACATGCTGGGACAGGCTGGGACAGGCTGGGACAGGCTGAGGACAGGATGGAGACAGGCTGGGACAGGCTGGGACAGGCTGGGACAAGCTGGGACAGGCTGGGGACAGGATGGGACAGGCTGGGGACAGGCTGGGGACATGCTGGGGACAGGCTGGAGACAGGCTGGGGACAGGATGGGACAGGATGGGACAGGCTGGGGACAGGCTGGGACATGCTGGGACAGGCTGGGGACAGGCTGGGGACAGGCTGGGGACATGCTGTTCCCCAATTCAGTGCCTGGCAGTCCCTGGGATGGGCGATGTGCTGGACTGGGAGCAGCACTTCATGTCTGCAGCAGAGCCGTGAGTGGGGCAGTCCTGCCCTGGAGCCCCTCCTTGTCACCTGAGGGTGACAACGGCTGGATCCTTCATGGAGGGAAGAGCTGCAGCTTCCTCATGGTCCTGGTGCAGAGGCAGCAGCTGGTGCAGCCTTGGGGCCATGGTGGCCCAGCCCAGCCCCTCAGGGCTCGCTCCCAGGGCCCAGGGCAGGCTGGCACGGAGTTCTGTGCCTGGCTCTCTCCTGGAGCTCTTTCCCTTCCCTCTGCCCTGCAGGGACCTGCAGTGTGGGATGTGCTGGCTCGGGAACAGCCCCAGCAGTGCCCTGACCCCGTGCCACGGCCCAGGAGCCCCTCAGCGGGGCCAGCACCCCTGGGTGCTCTGTGCAGGGATCCCTGCAGGTGCTGGGGAGCCTCCCCCAGGGCTGGGCTGCAGCTCAATCCCTGCCAGGAGCCAAAGCCAGTCTGGGCTGCAATGGGGGATCCTGATCCTGGCCAGTTTACCTGTCCTTGGCTGAGGAGCCTCTCCAGGCACACCCAAGGGCTTTGCCTGGAAGCAGGACAAATCCTTCCTGCTCCAGGAGGCACCTGGGCTGGGAGGCTGGGATTCAGCTCTGGAGGAGCCACGGCTGCTCCTCTGGGCTGGTGTCTGGAGGGGCTCCCTGGGGCTGATCCCCTTGTCCTGCATCACCCCTGAGCACCCACCCCTCACCCTGAGCCCTGGGGGTGCCCCAGTGCCACCACTGGAGTCAGCCCCCCCAGCCCTGGCACAGCACAGGGGCTGCACAACCCTGGGGTCACTCACTGCCCTCTGTTCTCAGCTTGGCTGAAAGAGTTCAAGTTGTGGAGGAGTGATGAAGGAAAGTGGAGAATCAGGGAATTATGGAATCCCCAAATGGTTTGGGTTGGAAGGGACATTAAAGCTCATCCAGTCCCATTCTCTGCCATGGCAGGGACACCTTCCACTGTCCCAGGCTGCTCCCAGCCCATCCAGCCTGGCCTTGGGCACTGCCAGGGATCCAGGGGCAGCCACAGCTGTGCCAGGGCCTGCCCACCCTCACAGGGAACAATTCCTAATTCCCAATATCCCATCCATCCCTGCCCTCTGGCAGTGGGAGCCATTCCCTGTGTCCTGCCCCTCCACGCCTTGTCCCCAGTCCCTCTCCAGCTCTCCGGGAGCCCCTTCAGGCCCTGGAAGGAGCTCTGAGCTCTCCCTGGATCCTTCTCATCCCCATTCTGAACATCCTCAACTCTTCCAGCCTGGCTCCATAGTGAGGGGCTCTGAGTGAGCTGGCTCTGGGAATGAGGTGGGGAAGCCCTTCACATGCAACCAAGAGAAACACTGTGTGTCCAGCTGATCCCCAATGGACCCACACTGGGGGAGGTTCCTCATTTTCCCCTGCCCCACACCCTCTGCAGTGACCTTGGAAGAGCCTCCTGCTCAGGTGGCCTCACACCAGCCCTGCAGGGCTGTGCTGAGCAGGGCTGGGTGCCCTGGGCAGGGGCTGTGCCAGCTGCTGAGGCCCTGGCACAGGTGCCCAGAGCAGCTGTGGCTGCCCTGGATCCCTGGCAGTGCCCATGGCCAGGCTGGATGGGGCTCCAGGACCTGTCCAGCCTGGTGGAAGGTGTCTGTGCCTGGCACAGGTGGAACAAGATGATTTTTAAATCCCTTCCCACCGAAACCATTCTGGGCTGCCGTGGCTCTGTAGGGCCCAGCAGGTGCTGCCCTGGCTCTGTGCCCAGGAGCCCTGAGAGGGCAGGGAGGGCAGGGAGGGCACAGCTCTGAGGCCTGGGGCCACAGGGCCTGAGGGGAGCCTGGGCACACGGGCACGGACAGGACACACAGGCACAGACAGGGCACACAGACACGGACAGGGCACACAGACACACAGGGCACACGGGCACGGACAGGACACACAGGCAGGACACCCAGACAGGGCACACAGACACAGATACAGACAGGACACACAGACAGGGCACACGGACACACAGACAGGGCACACAGACACAGACACACAGACACAGGACACACAGACAGGACACAGACACAGACAGGACACACAGACATGGACAGGACACACAGACACAAACAGGGCACACGGACACAGAGCACACAGGGCACATGGACACAGACAGGACATACTGACACAGACAGGACACACAGACAGGACACACAGACACACAGAGGACACACAGGACACACAGAGACAGGACACACAGACACACAGGACACACAGACGGCACACAGACACAGACAGGACACACACGCACAGACAGGACACACAGACAGGACACACAGACATGGACAGGACACACAGACACAAACAGGGCACACGGACACAGCCAGGACACACAGACAGCACACACACGCACAGACAGGACACACAGACATGGACAGGACACACAGACACAGCCAGGACACACAGACAGCCCTTCCCAGCTGTGATATGCACACTGCACTGGATGGATGTGCCAGACTCAGTGAGCAGTGTCCCCTGCCCTGTGTCCCTCTGCTGTCACTCTGTTCTCAGCAGTGTTTTGGGAGCTCCCTGCCCTGCCCAGGCCCTGGGGTGCTGCCCCTCCCCTGGCTGCTGGCAAAGGAGCCACCCCAGCTGCTCTTTGGGGGTACGGTGGCATCAAAGCAGAGGGGACGGCGAAATCCGGGGTGGGCACACAGCCCAGTGGGGAAGGCTGGGGTGGCCTGGGTTCATTGACAGGCCTGGGGAGAAGTGAGTGACAGATGTGACAGATGTGGTCTCCATGACAACCCACAGCTGGCTGGGCAGGAGCTCCAGGGGCAGCAGCACCGTTTCCCTCCTCCAGGGAGCCTGGGTTGTTACAGAGGCACTCAGAAATGGCCATAGCCAAACGTGCTGGTGTTCTCAAAGCTCTGGAGATCAGTGAATATGGGATAATCATCCCAAAGGCTGCTCTGCTGGAGCCTCTGCCCCTGGCACTGTGTGCCATGGTCCCCCAGAGCTGGGCTGGAGGGTGGGGATGGAGGAGGAAGAGGGGAAGGAGAAGGAGACGGAGATGGAGAAGGAGGAGTAGGAAGGGCTGCCAGCGCCAGCACACACATTCTGTGGTTTGTGCTGTGCTGTTGCAAACTGGGGGGTCAGGAACATGCACCAGGCTCAGAGCCAGCTAAACAGCTGGGAATCCTAGGGAAATGCTAAAATGGCTTGGCTTGGGAGGGACATTAAAGCTCATCCAGCGCCACCCCCTGCCATGGCAGGGACACCTCCCACTGTCCCAGGTGCTCCCAGCCCCAATGACCAGCCTGGCCCTAGACACCTCCAGGGACGCAGGGGCAGCCCCAGCTGCTCTGGGCACCCTGTGCCAGGGCCTGCCCACCCTCACAGGGGAGAATTCCCTCCTAAAATCCCATCTGACCCTACCCTCTGGCAGTGGTAGCCATTCCCCTTGTCCTGGCATTCCAGGCCCTTGTCCCCAGCCCCTCTCCAGCTCTCCTGGAGCCCCTTTAGGCTCTGGAGCCCCTTTGGGCTCTGGAAGGGGCCCTGAGCTCTCCCTGGATCTTTTCCTTCTGGAAGCTCCTCAGGATCACCATCTCCTGATGGAGCCCTGCTCCATGGCTTCCCTCCCGCTGGAGCCCGAGGGATTCCTGAGCCCAGAATCCTTCCCGAGCTGTGCTGGGCCCCGGGGCAGCTGGCACAGACCCTGCCCCACCGTCCTGGGGAGGGAAGGGGCTCAGCAGCGAGGGCAGGAACACACAGGGACAGCCTCTGCAACCCCTTGTGCCTGCTATTGCTATAATAAGTCTCAGTCATGTGTCTGGAAGGGCTGAAGGGAAAATCTATTTTTCTCCTGCTTGCTGGCTCTGCCTGTGACAGGGGCTCTGCGGGCACGGGCTCTGCGGAGCCGGCGCCGGCTTTTCCTGGTGTTTGTGTGGGTTTGCACATGGCAACGGCACAGAGAAAAGCCTTTTTTAATTTTTTTTTTCTTATTTTGAAGAAGAAAAAGAAAATGTGATTGTGAAAAGCAGCTCGAATTTGCAGGGAAGAGCCGGGAGAGGGGCGGGGATGTAGACGGGGATGGGAGCACTGGGGTTCCTGCTCACCCCACACAGCCCAGCCTGGGGGCTGCGCTCCGACGACACCCCAAACCCCCCTGGGCAGGTTCCTCATGGCCAGGGGAAGCACGTCAGCCTCAGGCTGGAGTTCTGCAGGGAATTTCTGTGCTAGAAAAGACTCGGGTTTTCCATGCCTCAGTCCTCAGGTGGTGCCAGGGAAGTTTTGGATTCGGTATTAGGGAAAATTTCTTCATAGGAAGGCACTGGCACAGCTGCCCAGGGCAGTGATGGAGTCACCATCCTGGAAGTGCTCAAAACCCGTGTGGCTGTGGCACCTGGGGACATGGCTTAGTGGTGGCCTTGGCAGTGCTGGGTTAAGGATCGAATTCAATGGTCTCAGAGGGCTTCTCCAGCCTTAATGATTCCATCCTTTGGGAAGCTGTGGTGGCAGAGGGAATGGAGAGGTCAGGCTCTGCCGGGAGCTCTGTGCTGAGCCTGCAGGAACAGCACCTCAGAGATCTGGTCAGCACTGGTCACTGCTGGTCAGTGCTGGTCACTGCTGGTCACTGCTGGTCACTGCTGGGGCTGTGGGGATAGCAGGGTCAGTGGGCTGTGGGGACAGTGGGCTGTGGGGACAGTGGGGACAGTGGCTGTGGGGACAGTAGGGACAGTGGCTGTGGGGACAGTGGGCTGTGGGGACAGCGGGGACAGTGGGCTGTGGGGACAATGGGCTGTGGGGCAGTGGGGACAGTGGCTGTGGGGACAGTGGGCTGTGGGGACAGCGGGGACAGTGGGCTGTGGGGTCAGTGGGCTGTGGGGTCAGTGGGGACAGTGGCTGTGGGGACAGTGGGCTGTGGGGTCAGTGGGGACAGTGGCTGTGGGGACAGTGGGGACAGTGGGCTGTGGGACAGTGCCACTGCATCCCCCAGCTGTGCCAGGCCCTCGTGCCCCGCTGTCCCTCCTGTCCCCTCCCTGCCGTGCCCCGGTGCCCCCGCAGCTCCCGCTCTGCCCCGGCTGCAGCCGCCGCCGCCTCGGGAGCGCTCCCGGCTCGGGCCCATCGCGGCCCTCCCACGGCTGCTGCATGCGTCACTTTGTTCCCCTTCCTCACACAAGTGCCCTTTAGATATTTATACAGCGTTCTCCTGTTCCCCTGCAGCGCTGCCTTTCTAGGCCATACAAATGAGATTCCCTCGCTCGCTGCTGTAGCTCATCCTCCAGCCCTGCCTCCCTCCGGCTGCGGCGCTCCGGCTTTTTGCTTTCTCCTTCTGCTGCCTGATGGCTCTGTCCCCGTAAGAGCCTCCCTGGGAATTGTAGGGCACGCTCCTGGCACGGCATAAAAATAGGATTAGGAGCTGTTTTGTCCTGTGAAGGATTGTTCTGGGCTCCCAGTTGCAAACCCTTCTGTGCCCTGTGCCCACACGGAGGCTTCCAGCTCTCCGTGCCCAGCTCAGTGCCCGGCTCAGTGCCCACCTCCAGCAGCAGCCCCTGGCACTGGGGGGGTCTGTGGGACACCCCCAGCTCTGTCCCTGTCACTGACCAGACAACAGTGCTCCATGAGCAGCTGGACAGGGGGACATGGCTGCCTGCTCCACCTGTGCCTGCAGTGCCCCACACCATTCCTGGGGTGGCCCTGCCCCATGCCAGACCCCAGAACAGCCCCCGAGCCTGGCTGTGGCTCTTGTGCCCTCCAAGTGCACCCTGAGCCCTGGATATGTCACAAAACCCCTCTGCCCCACATCTGTGGGTGATGGCGTCCTTTCAACCCCCATCTATGGGCCCCTGCACCCCTCAGTCCCACACCTATGCCACCCTGACTCCTCTCTGGGTGTCCTTGTTCCCCCTTAACCTCACATCCAAACACCCCCCAGACCCAGCCTGAGGGGCCCAACACACCCCTGACCCCATCTGTGAGGTTCAAACCCCATCTAAGGATCCAAACCCTCCTCAACGCCCCACTTATGTGTCTCAATATTCCCTGACCCCCATCTGTGAACACAATCAACTCCCCAAAGCCCATTTATGGGGCCCAAATACCCATTTATGTGTCTAACACCCCCTAAATCCCCACTTGTGTGTCCTGACCCCCCATCCCTGCCATACTTATGGCTCAGGGTGACCTAGGCTGTGTGGTCCCACAGGTGACACCCCATTACTCGATGGTTTTGGGGTGTCACAGAGACTTCACCTCCCTGTTGTGTCCTGGCACCTCTCTGGGACAGAGCTGAGGGTCACAGGGAGGGAAGATGTGGGGCCTGGGTGTGGGGTCTGTCTCCTCCCTGGCTGGGGCCTGGTGTGGTGCCAGTGCTGGTGCCAGTGCTGGTGTGCAGCCATCAGGAGCTCCTGCCTGCATCCCCCAGGGTGCCCTCCTGGCCTGGGCAGCCCAGGTGGCTCTGGGCAGTCCCTCCCCTGAGCTGTGCCCAGGTGTGCCAGTGTCCCCCGGGCCGTGCCTGGCACCAGGGGCACAGCAGAGGCTCCTCCCTGGTGCCAGAGGTGCCAGAGCCTGGGCCTGGTGACCCAGGCAGGATTGGGGTATACTGGACTTGCAGTTTGCTTGGAAGCACTTGGAGAAGAGAAGAGCTTGTAGAAGACAGGGCTGCAGGAGGCCAGCTGTGCTGTGGGGTGTCCTTGTCCCTGATCCCTCCCTGCAATGCAGGATTCAGTCCCTGCTCTGTCTCTGCCCCACGCTGCCAGGCTGGGCAGTGCAGGAGGGGAGGCACAGGAGCATCAGCAGCTCCGTGGTGTGACAGAGGTCACAGAGCCCAGCAGGGCTCCCCAGGGGCTGCAGCCATTCCCACAGCAGCCACGTTCCATTTGGTTCCTGTTTTCCCTGGATAAACAGATTCCATCTGCAGTTGCTGCTGCTGTTTCTCCCTGGCTGTGGAGCTGAGTGCCCTGTGCCCGTGGGGTGCCCACAGCAGAGCTGGCAGAGCTCCCTGCCTGGCACAGACCCCAGCTCCCACCACTGCTCTGGGGACCACAGTGACCTCTTGGGAGGAATCTGGGTGTTCCCATCAACCAAAAAGGTTCCTGTAATTCTTGCATCCATCATTGCTGGGGTTTGTCCATAGATTCTGCCAGACTGTGGTTTCATTCAGGTGTTCTCCTGTGTTGGCTGGTGTTGTGGACAAGGGGATGAGCTGGGGTTTGACCCCACTCAGGGACAGGGTTTGTCCCTGTCCCTCCTGCTGCAGGATTCTGTTCTCCTGTGATGTCTCCTTGTCCTTTCCTGACCCTTCCCTGTGTGTGAGCTCAGGTGTCTCGTGGCTGAGGCTCTGCAGAGAGCTCTGGGGGATCCCCCCTGCAGCACCCTGCAGCATTGCTCTGTGAGCTGTGGCCCCCTCCTGGCACTGTGGGGCTGCTGTGGTCACAGGGACAGGGGAGGGTGTGTGGTCCCAGTGCTGTGGGGCCTCAGGAGTCCCAGTCCCAGCTTCTGGGGACGTGTTCCAATGGTCCCCCCAGCTCCCAGCAGGCAGGGAGGGCTCACCAGCACTCAGGCCCTGTCACACCTCAGGGTGCCCATGTCCAGCACTCCTGGTCCTGCCAGCACCTGCCCAACTTGGCAGGGGCAGCCCTGGACTCAGCACCAGCCTGGAGGAAGGATTTGATACCTCCCACCCCAGCACTGAACATCCTGCAGTGCCCTGGGCTCCCACAGCCATTCCCACCTTCCCATCCCACCCTGCCCTGGGCTCCCAAACATTCCCACTGCCCCCATCCCACCCATCCCATCCCATCCCATCCCATCCCACTCCATCCCACCCCATCCCATCCCACCCATCCCATCCCACCCCATCCCATCCCATCCCATTCATCCCATCCCATCCCATCCCATCCCACCCATCCCATCCCATCCCATCCCATCCCATCCCATCCCATCCCATCCCATCCCATCCCATCCCATCCCATCCCATCCCACCCATCCCATCCCATCCCATCCCATCCCATCCCATCCCATCCCATCCCATCCCTCCCCATGCCTCTCCCTGCCCAGCAGCTCTCAGGGGTCTCTCAGTTCAGTCCCCTGAAATGCCACCGTGTCACTGTCTCTCATCCCTGGCACATCCATTTGTTCCACCTGGGAAGGAGGGGATGAGGAGCCTCCCCTGAGGATGAGGAGGACTGCAGAGGCTGGGTGAGCCCTGTGCAGCCTCCCCTGGAGCCACATTGGACCGGGCTGAGCTGCCCAAGCTGGTGGGGACAGCAGGGACACGCACAGGGCAGCTTGTGTGGCTTGGGCAATTTATCAGAACACTGGGGGCAGTTAATGCTGATTATCTGAGATGCTCTAAAGTGTCCCTGTCACAGCAGCCTCTAGCCCAGAGCCTGCCTGGCTTATATCCCCTAAATTCACTCACTCTGCTCTGTGATCCACAGCCTGGTGTTGTGCATTCAGCCCAAGGGCTGATGGATCCCGAGTGGGTTTGGGGAGGGGCTGCAGTGGGTTTGGCTCTGGAGGGTTGGTTGAGCTGAGTGAGAGGCATTGGGGGATGCCAGGGCTGGGCCTGGCTGTCCTTGGGGACACCAAGCACAGCCTTGGGGACACATCCCTCAGCCTGACCCAGCAGGGTCCCCCCCGTGCAGGGTGTGGCTCTGGGGTGTCCCTGGGGACAGACTTTGTGCTGTCCTTTGTGCCCCAGCCCCACCTCACTCCTGCTGCTCTCTGCCTGTTCACACCCTGCCACCCTTGTGCTTCCATCCCTGTTTCCCTTGAAGGAGAAATCTCTGAAGGATTTGTCCTCTTTAATCTGACAGAGACTCTGCTGGGACTTGGAATGTCTCTGCCTTCCCCTGGCTCTGGCAGGGCCTTTGATGTCTGCGTTTAATTCCCTCAGTGATGCTGGGGAGGTTCCTGCCTGCTGGAGAGGGAAGGGTTAACCCCCTTGATGGCCCTGTAAGCCTTTGGGAAGCCTTTGGAGCTGGGGACATTAATCCTGACATGAAAAACCTGCATGGACAGGGCTGGCTGGAAAAGGAAACCACTGAACTGCTGGGAAGGCAGCGGAGCTGGGGGAGCACCTGTGGGGCTGGGAGCCCAAGGACAGCACAGAGTGGAGAGGATGTGTTTTCAAACTCCCTGATTCTGATCTCATTGTAGGATTTCACTGGCAGTGAGGCTCCTGGGTGATTCCTGCCATGCCAGACTTGAATCCCTCTGGATTTCCACCTTGTGGTTCAGATTTCTTTCCCTGGTGCTTGTGCGTTTCTGCTCCGGGGATAAGAGCAAAATGAAATCCTGCTTCTCCAGCTCTGGCAAAGCTGTCAGCAACAATGGGGGAAGCACAGAGTGAGGGCAAGGAGCAGGAGCCTGGAGACCTGGATCACCAGCTGGAGCAGTGCTCAGGCTGGCAGGGCACAGCAGGGCTCTGTGGGCAGCCTGGGACAGCACAGGGACAGATCCTGGCTGTGATGAACAGCACAGGTGGGACAGTGGCTCTCCATCCCTTTGGCAGCACAGTTTCTCCATCCTTGACTTTTTTTGGACATAAAGCATCACTGCCAGGTGTGGAGAGTGGAGCCCATCACTCCCAGCAATGGAGAGCTGGAGCCCATCACTGCCAGCAGTGCAGAGCTGGAGCCCATCACTCCCAGGTGTGGAGAGTGGAGAGTGGAGCCCATCACTCCCAGGAGGGGAGAGTGAAGCTTATCACTCCACACACACGGGCAAAGGGATTTTCTGCCAGGCTGGCGTGGGATAACAAACAGTTCAGTCATTATAAACTGATCTGTGCCCCTGGGCCCTCCCCAGCAGGGACAGTGTCCATGGGGGCCGGGCCTGTCCCCTCACCATGGTGACACCACAGCATCCCACCACAGTGGGGTTTTCCAGATGTCTGGAGAAGGCTCCTCTGCCCAGGAGGGACATCACCCTGCACACCTGGGCAGGAGGGACACTGCCAGGGAAGGGCCAAGCCAGGCTCAGGGGACAGAAGGGATTTTAGTCAGAAATGGGGACTAGGAGAGGACAAAGGCTGTCCATGAAAAACCTCAGAGAAGTCAGGGACATGTCCCAGGAGCACGGTCCTCCAGAGGCTGGTGAGGACCTGACCCATCCATCAGGGGGTGGGAGAGGAGCTGGGGCTGGGCTGTGGAGCTGGGCTGGGCAGCTCTGTCCTGTCCCACACTGATCGACCTCTCTGTGCCCCCAGGAGGTGGGGAAGGGGCTGCCAGGCTGGGCACAGCTGGTGGCACAGCAGAGCAGCCTGAGCTGACCCCTGGGCAGCACTGGCAGTGCCAGAGGGGACATCTCTCCAAAGGCTGAGTGCTGGTCAGAGAAACCTTCTCCTTGTCAGAGACAGGAACTGCCCTGCACTAAGGCCAATTAAATTTTACAGGCATCTAAAAATTTAATTTGAGTATAATCTCCTTCGCCAGAGCCACAAGTCCCTGATAAATATTTTATTTTCCTCCAAGTAAAGAAGCTTTGGGATAATTAAAGCAAACAATGAGTCCTCCTCTCCTGTGAGCAGGGGCAAGGCCGTGGCTTGTTCCTGGTGTTCCAGGGCAGGAGGAGCTCCCTGCACTCACCATGCTGTGTGGAGCTTTGGGAACAGCTCCCAGGGAAACAGGAGAGTTCTGCAGCTGCAGGAGGAGAGGAATGAGTGGCAGGTGGGGAGGTCACAGCCTCCACTTCTGAGAATCCATTTTTCCCTCAAGGGAAGGAGTCACTGCTTTCTCAGCCCCATCCTGCGTCCTCCATTGGTGCTGCTCGCTGTTGCCACATTTCCCTTCACAGAGAAAAGCAAGGCACAATTCTTCCCAAGGATTTCTGAAATTCACATTCTCCGAACCTCAGAGAAAGGGAAAACACAATTCTTATCACTTGCTGTGCCTGTGTTTGTGCCAAACTAGAATGATGGAGATTGTTTACCCAGAGTGAGGATGTTTTGTTTCCTTGGCCTATCAGTGCCAGGAGTGTGTGTGTGTCCAGTGACATTCATGAGATTCAGTGCAGTGTGTGCAGGGTTAAATACTTAGCAGATTCAGTTTTAGATATATAAAATAATATAGTAAAATAATACATAAATAATATAGTATAATAAAGTAATTAATTAACCTTCTGATATCCATGGAGTCAAATACATCATTCTCTCCCCTTCATTGGACTCACCTTTAATTTACAATAGCTCACTCTCCTCCCAGTGGGACATTTAAACAACATTCTGCTCCAAGCTCATTGTGGTGGGAAATGCAGCAGCAGTTGGAGATGCCATAGGTGGCACTTAGACAAGGAAAGCTCTTCCCACCTGGCTGAGGCTGGAAGGGTTTTCTGTGCACTCACAGCCAGGGTTCTGTGCCAGGTAACCGAGCAGCAGTCGCTGCAGGAAGATGGATGTGGGAGAAGCAGGTGTTCCAAAGGATTCGTGTTCCTGGCCTTGGCACAGCTGGGCTCAGCACAATGCTTCTGTCACAAACTGAGCAGAGAAATGGGGCTGGCAGGAAACACCATCAGGAGCCAGGCTGGGAGAGTTGGGAATGTTCCCCTGGAGGGGAGAAGGATCCAGGAAACCCCAGAGCCTCTTCCAGTGCATAAAGGGGCTCCAAGAGAGCTGGAGAGGAACTTTGGACAAGGGTCTGGAGGGAACAGGACACAGGAAATGGCTTCCCACTGCCAGAGAGCAGGGATGGACGGTGTGAGGGTGGGCAGGCCCTGGCACAGGGTGCCCAGAGCAGCTGTGGCTGCCCCTGGATCCCTGGAAATGTCCAAGGCCAGGCTGGAGGGGGCTTGGAGCAGTTTGGGACAGTGGAAGGTGTCCCTGCCCTGGCAGGGGATGGGACTGGATGAGCTTTAATGTCCCTTCCATGAATCATTCCATGAATTTGTGATTCTGTGAAAATCTTCCACTCACCCAGGTGTCTGACTGTGCCAGAGAGGGTCAGAGCAGGATGGATGGATGAATGGACGGATGGATGGACAGATGGATGGATGGATGATGGATGGATGGACCCATGGATGGATGGATCCATGGATGGATGGGCGAGTTGGTGTCAGGGATGGCCAGATGCCCCCCATTATCCCTCCATCTGCTTCAACCAAACTCAGGACATGGGGTACAGGCCAGGCCCCTGCAGGCAAACCAGGCAACCAGACCCCAGCTTCCTCCAGACCTTCCCCATGGAGGGGCTGGTGATGGGGACAGAGCGCTGGCACTGTCCCCCAGGGCAGGGCTGAGGGTGGCACACCCTGGTCTGTGGCTGTGCAGAGCCAGCTCTGTGCACTGTGATGGGGCTTTCTCTTTCAACTTTTTTTTTTTTTTTGGCTCTCTAGGATCCTGCTTGTAAAAACAGCCATAAAGAAGTTAAAACGCAATGTGCTGGCTCAGAGGAGTCGTTCAATATCCTTATTAAAGATCCGCAGTGCTGGAGCTGGAGCAGCTCCTGGCGCTCTGAGAACACCTTTCATCTCACGAGTTCCAGGCATTTACAAGCACTAATGAATTAAACTTCATAACAGCCCTGTGCACAGAGCCCCACACACCAATTATTCATCTGGGGGTACAATGCGGGCATTAAATAAAAATAATAAGCTGGTTAATTCTGCCTCTGCTCCGGCCTGGGGATTGTCTCCAAGCTGATTTCAATTCTTTCCCATTCATCCAGTGCTAATGGTCCCTGGCTCTCCTGTGCAGGGGAGGGGAGCAGGAGCTGCAGCAGGTTTGGCTCTCAGGGTCTGAACTCTGATGGTCTGGGCTCTGCTCCAGCCAAGCACCACACCTCAGCTCTCACCCTGGCCCAGGAGAGCTCTCAGCAGGTGAATCATTTCATGTGAGTGCTGGGGGTGTCCTGTGCAGGGCCAGGAGCTGGACTCGATGGCCCTTGTGGGTCCCTTCCAGCTCAGGAGTTTCTGTCATTCTGTGAGTTTGTGATTCTGTGATTCTTCCCTCTTGCATTGGAGCAGATTCCCTGGGGCAGTGCTGAGAGGGGCAGAGGGAGCTGGTTTGGTTTGGTTTGGTTTGGTTTGGTTTGGTTTGGTTTGGTTGGTTTGGTTTGGTTTGGTTTGGTTTGGTTTGGCTGGGTTGGGTTGGTTTGGTTTGGTTTGGTTTGGATGGTTTGGTTTGGTTGGTTTGGTTGGTTTCGTTGGTTTTGTTGGTTTGGTTGGTTTGGTTTGGTTGCTTTGCTTTGCTTTGCTTTGCTTTGGTTGGTTTGGTTGGGTTTGGCAGCTGGTGGGGCAGACAGAAGGTCCTTGTCCCAATTCCTGAGCTCCAGAAGGTGGTGCTGGCTGTGGGAGGAGGGAGCTGGAGGCTGAAGGCAGTGGGGAGATGACTGGGCAGCTCTTACCAAAAAATCTCACAGAATGATGGAACCATTGGGTTGGAAAAGCCCCCTAAGACCATTGAGTCCAACATCACCCAGCACTGACCCACATCCCCAAGTGCCACATGCCCACATCTGTTACATCCCCCCAGGGACAGTGACTCCCCCTTGCCCTGGGCAGCCCATTCCAATGCCTGCTCCCCCTTTCCATGAGCAATCTCCCCAGCTCCTACAAAGAATCCCTGAGCTGTCACTGGTGCCGCTGAGGGTGACAGTAATAACTGGGCAGCTGCCCCAGCAGTGCCCTGTGTCCATGTCCAGCCAGTGCAGAGACACTGGGAGAGCCAGGGAGTGATGGCAGCGGGCACGGATGGCACCTGGCACCAAGGGCACAGCAGGTCAGTGCCAGCCCCAGGGGCTGTGCCACCCTGGGAAATGGTTGGTTCCTGGCACAGGTCAGGCTGTGCTGGAAGCTGGGATGGATGAGCCACAGCTGGGAGGTTGCTGGGACACCTGTCCTTGCTGGTTGGCACGGGGAGCTGGGAGCGTGAACATCAGGTATGCCTGCTGTGCAGGGGTTGGTGATGTGCCCAGGGAGGGCAGAGCAGCCTGGGTCACAGCCAGAGCCACCACGAAGGGATGGGAGCACAGCAGAGCTCTGACAGAGCCACCATGAAGGGATGGGAGCACAGCAGAGCTCCGACAGCCCGGGCCAGGCTCAGGCTGTGCCCTCAGGGCACTGCTGCACACCTGAGGGAAGGTGTCCCTGCCCAAGGCAGGGTGCTGGAATGAGATGAGCCTGAGTGTCCCTTCCAACCCAAACCATCCTGGGATTCTGTGACCCATGGATGTGCTCTGTGGTGACCTCTTGGTGTCCGTGGAGATGTGAGAGGTGTCCCTGCTCCATCCCCTGTGGCAGCACCTCTGTGGGGCCAGGGTGTGACCCCAGAGCAGCAATGGCAGCTGTGGGGACACAATTGCCCTGTCCCAGGAGGATGGACAGCCCAGCCTGGCAGTGGGGTGGCAGGACCAGCCCTCTGCAGCCAGGGGCTGCCTCCTCACAGACAGACAGACAGACAGACAGACAGACAGACCCTGGGTCCCCCTCTCAGAGCCACTGGGGTGATTCCTGGGCACACTGGGAGTGGTGCTTCCCATGCCTTCCCGAGCATCCCCCCTTTCTCCTGGTTTCCATGGCGAGATTTTGGGCAGTAATTACAAGAGGAGGATGCTGAAGTCAGCCCTGTGTTCACTTGTGCCAAGGACGCCGTCCTCACACTGGCCATCACTGTAGCAATGAACAGCCAATAAAATAAATCTCCAGTTGGAGCCTCAGTCTGAGGACTTGGAAGGAACAAAATTAGAGGCAGAAGATCCCAGGAGCTGTCTGTTTTGCAGGATGTAGGTACAGAAATGCTCTGCCTGCTATCTGCCATCTCCCCGTGGGCTGGAGGATGCAGGTGTCAGATTCCTGAGCAGGAAGGAGGGGCACGGCAGGGTTTGGGTTGCCGGGGGTTCCCGCTGCCAAGGCAGCCAGGAAAGCACATCCCGGAGGGATGCTGAACTCCACCCCAGAGGCGGGAGGCAGGAGCAGCAGCCCTGAGACACCAAGAGCCAGCAGCTGCCGTGGGATGGAGCAGCCGTGTGTTCCCGGGCTGCTGTGGGGCCAGGCACGTGGAGGGAGGTGTGACATCGCTGTCACAGGGCTGTGCTGGCCCATGGGCTGGGGCTGGATGCCTCTGCTCTGCCCCAAAGGATTCAAGGAATGATGGGGAGCAGAGCCCCCACATTACATCTCTTCTGCCTGGTCATTTCCATGTCACTGACCAGAAACCAAAATGATTTCTGTGCCATTCTGAGCATAAAGAAGTGTTCGGGAGCCAGGAGCAGAGTGGGAGCAGAGGGTGAGTGAGAGTGTGTGGAAATAGCGTGAGATTAATTACAGGAGCAACAACTACGAGTGTTGATAAATCCCTCCCGTCAGGAGCGTGCCCGTGGTCCTGTAACTATCTGCCATTCTCAAGCTGGGATGAATGAAGCAGCTAATTGTTCACTGTGCTGAGAGCAATCCTCAGGGAGCAGCACATGCCATGGAATGAGTCAGCTCCATGCTGGCAGGGCTGTTATCAAATATTAGAATATTTAGCTGGGCGATCTCTCCCCGGGCTCGCAGCCTCAGAGAAGGGTGTTGTTTTCGTCAGCGTGTAAAGCAAGCAAGAAAGACATCAGATACTGTTTGTTTCCTGAGGAGTGGAGATCTGGCAAAAAGCAGGATCGTTTCACTCGTTAGTGCACTTGTGAAATGAGTCATGTGTGCTTCAGCACCGCTTCCAGAAACTTAATTGAAAGTTCTGGTGTCTGTTGTTTTACGGGGAGAACCATATGCTAGTGAAAGACAGGGCTTGTTTTTTATAGTCCAGAACGATTAGAACTGCATCAAAATCCCAACTGTCGTGGCAAGGTGTGGGGAGAGCAGGGATAAATCTGAGAGGTTCTGCTGGAAGGATGTCAAAAACCTGAACACAGCCACACAAGAGAGGCTGTTAGTGAGAGCCCAGCTTTGCTGGGTGCCGTGCTGGGCATGGGCAGTGCCAGATGCCCTGTGCAGGGGTGGGACACTGCCCCAGGGTGCCCAGAGCAGCTGTGGCTGTCCCCTGGAAGTGCCCAGGGCCAGGTTGGACAGGGTTTGGAGCAACCTGGGACAGTGGAAGGTGTCCCTGCCCATGGCATGGGGTGGGACTGGATGGGCTTTAAGGTCACTTCCAACCATTCCCTGGCTCAGTGATTCAGGGCAGCCCCTTCAGCAGAGGATGGGATGTGGGACACAGCCCTGTTTACCAGGTGCTTGTGCTGCCAGGTGCTGGCCCATCTTTCACAGTCCTGGTTAATCATCCCATGCCATCCCATTCATCCTGCTTTATTACTACTTGCAAAGCTCTTTTGGCTGGAGGATGGAGTCAGTGAATAGCAGAAATAAACAGCCCTAGGTGCTGCTAGGCTGCAGCCTCGGCTCCATGGAGCGTGGTGCTGGGAACTCTGCTCCCCAGGAACCCAGGGAAAAGCTTCCTGCAGAGGAGCTGGGCTCCCTCTGTGCCCATCTCACTGTGCCTGCAGTGTCCCCACAGAGCCCTGCACGCAGCCCCTGCACCCTGATCCCGTGGAGGCAGCAGGAAACCCTGGCCCTGCCTGTGTGGTGTGGAACTCTCCAGCCCTGCCTGTGTGGTGTGGAATGCTCCAGCCCTGCCTGTGTGGTGTGGAACTCTCCAGCCCTGCCTGTGTGTGGGGTGGGTGAGGACAGCGAGGGGGACAGGGGGAATTAGTGCAGCCCCATCCCAGACAGACCCAGCCCCTTCCCATCTCCGGGGAGGCCACAGGGACACAGCCTGCCAAGCATCAGGGTCACAAGCAGCTCATTCATCTGGCTGGGAAGGAGCTTCACAGAGGGTTACTGGGGTTTGACTCTTGGAGGTTTTCCCTGAAAGTGTTCAAGGGCAGGTGGGACAGGGCTTGGAGCAACCTGGCATGCTGCCCATGGCAGGGGATTGGAACGAGAGGAACTTTAAGGTGTGTGGTTCTGTGATTTAGTTGGGATTTCAGCCTGGAGCCTGCTGACAGCTCCATTGCTGTCACCATGACCCCAGCACATCCCTCAGCTCTCCCATGTCCCCTCCACCCACTATTCCATGTTTAGTCCCTTCCACCTGCGAGTCACCTTCAGCAACGCTCTGACAGTGCGGGATCTCAGGTCGCTGCTGAAACTCCAACACAGCAGCACATCCCATACTCAGTGTCCTGGGAAAGGACATTCCCAAGGGCTCCCCAGAGCAGGAGTGGCTGCAGGACCTGTCTGCAGATAGAGGGGAGAGTCTTTGCAAAGCCCTACAGTGGGTCCAGGAGCAGGAACAGCCCTGGCAGCAGAAGTGACCTGCAGGAGCTCAGCCTTCCCCTAATTCTGCATTTCCCTATTTGTCCATAAGCTGCATTTGTATCAGACAGAAATCCATGTGGCATAACAATTTATGACATACAACCTAAACACAGGGTCCCTATGGTGAGAGCTTTCTTATTTCTTTCTCTTTCTTCTCCTCCTTTTCAATGTTCATCCAACCCAAAATCCTCACTTCCCACAAAGACAAGGCACTTGTGGGGCTTTCATTGAAAAATTATCCAAGAAATTAATACAATGAGTGAAACTGGGGAAACCTGGCCAAAGGGTTTCAGCTTCCACAGAGGGTGATAAAACAGAATGCACTGCTTCTTTCAGCAGGCACAGATGACAGACATCCTCAAGATACAAACCCCATGGAAAGAGAAATGGATCTCAGCACTTCTTTTATATTGGGGGGATGTTTCTGACCCTCAGAGACTATTTCACCTGGTCCTGAGGTCATTTTAGGTACAGCTCACCTGTGACCTTAACACCCCTCTGAGATCTTATGGGAACTAAAAGGCTGCTGGTGTTTCTGGAGCTGAAATAGGACACCCAGCTAGGAGGGGAAAAGCTGGGAGGTTCTACAAGTTTCTGTCTCAGGCAGAGGAGTGAAATGTCACCTCTGAGGGAGGGACTTGGTACCCCTGTGCTCTGTGAAGGTCAGGGGGCTCAGGACTGCCTGGGATGGGCTTGGCAGGCTGAGTGATGACCAGAGTAGAAGAGAGAGTAACAAAAGCCAGGTCTGGCCCCAAGGGACAGGGCTGTGACCCTGCAGGCTGCTCTCAAGGCAGGAGAGGTTCTGCTGGCTCTGAAAGCCCCAGACACAGCCCCCAAGCACAGCTTTGGGAGCCACTGGCTCCCTTGCTCTGCTCCTGATCCCATCCCTGTCACCCACAGTGGCCACCCCTGGCAGGGCCCCAGCTGCCATCTGTCCCCAGGCTGTCAGTGGTCCTACAAATCCATCATTCTCCTTGGAAATCAAGCTTTTCCTCTTCTCATGCTGCCATAGCAGGGCTGGGAGAGCTCATCTGCTGCCCTGCCCCTGTGAGAGCAGTGGGAGCACCAGCAGGCCCAGAGATGGGTGAAGAAAGCAGGGTTGTAATGACCTGAGCAGGCTGTGGTTCCAAATTTATATGTACAAATATATATTAGTGCCATCCTGAGCCCTGGCAGTGCTCTGGGAGCACAGGAGGCCAGGGAAGAGACTGAGAATTGACCTCCTGCCAGTTTGGAGATCTCCCCCGGGCCAGCTCTGAGCGGCTGCTGACCCAACACATCACAGGAGTTTGGGGGACTCAGAGGGCGTGGGCTGGATATCAGGAAATCAGGAAATCTTCCCAAGGGAATGAGCATGGCCCCAAAGCTGCCAGAGCTGCAGGAGGGTTTGGACAGCACCGCCAGGGATGCCCAGGGTGGGGTTTTTGGGGTGTCTGTGCAGGGATGGGGCTGGGCTGGGTGATCCTGTGTGTCCAACCCAGGATATTCAGTGACTGTGTGATTCAGTCTGTGCTCCTCTGGAAGCACACAGAGGAGTGGGACCCCTTCAGGAGAGGTGCCAGTGACATCTGGCAGCTCTGGAGGTTCCAAACGCTGCCAGGACTCCCATGGAGGGAGGGAGTTCTGTCCAGCAGAGCTATCAGTGCCCGCCTGAGGAGCACAGGTGTGACCAGGAGCGTCTGAGGGAGCTGGGGGGGCTCAGCCTGCATGAAAGGAGGCTCAGGGGGCACCTTCTTGCTCTCTACAACTCACTGTGACAGGAAGCTGCAGCCAGGTGAGGGTCAGGCTCCGCTCCCAGGGAACAAGGGACAGGAGAAGAGGAAACAGCCCCAAGCTTTGGCAGGGGAGGTTTGCATTGGATATTATGGAAAATTTCCTCATGGGAAGGGTGGTCAGGCCCTGGAAGGCGCTGCCCAGGACAGTGCTGGGCTGAGCAGTGCTTTGCCCATGTGCCAGGGCTCTTTCCCTCACTGCTTGGTTCATGCTTGTATCTTACAGTGGTTAGAAGGGAAAGATGAGCCCAAGTCGATCAGGAAACGGCCAAGGTGAGAGTTGTGATGGTCACAGGTGGTCATTTCCCTTGCTTTTACTGGCTGTGCCTTTCCCCCAGAGCTTCAAGACAATGTTCTTGTCCTTCATCTCCTTTGTGGTGAAACACTGAGAAATCACAAGCTCCAGAGTCTCCTTGCTCTCACTAAACCTTCCCTGCTGTAGCTGGTGCACACACAGCCCAGGGCAGAGGTTTATTGGCCATTTGCTGCAGGATCCATGGCCACAGTGATCTCTGGGTCTTGCTGACACAATTGCTTGGTGGATTTGTGGAGGAGACCTAGGAAAGTGAAGTCTCTGGGAGAAATCACCTGGAATGAAATTCCTGCCCATAGGCAGCAAGGCAAAACTGCATTTTTGGAGTGGGTGGAGCAGGGATTGATGAGGAATTGTGTAAGGAAACATTGTTCAATGATCAGCAGTGATGGCACCTGCCATTGATCCTATTGATCCCACTGATCTCATTGATCCCACAGTGTTGTCCTGATGCAAAAACAACCAAGTCCCTTCAGCAAGGTGTCTGTGCTGGGAACCCAGCCTGGGAGCCCTGAGGGGGCTCTGTGCCCACCCCCAGCCCCCCAGAGGGCTGGGACAGAGCGTGGGACACGGTGCCATGGGGTGGGCTGGCTCTGGGGACACCTGGCCAGCTGCAAGCACAAGGCTGAGGGTTCTCTGCACTGCAGGGACTTTCTGTGGCTCACCAGGGGTTATGGAACTGCAGAGACCCAGGCACAGCTGCCATCATCTCCCTCCTACGAGGGGTCAAGCCAGAGCTTGAGCAGCGCTCAAGCAGCTCCATCCTCCGTGCAGGGAGGGTGGCCGTGGTGGGCAGGGGCACTGGTGGCACTCACAGCCTGCTCTGGGGACACCTGGGTGTCTTGCTGGCTGTTTCTATGAGCATTGCCAAGCCCTGATCAGCAGGGTCTCGTGGGGATTGAGTCCTGCAGGGGAGCTCTGGGAGTTCTCCCCATGAACAGGGCAGTGCAGGGCTCTCCCAGAGCCGCCCCAGCTCCATCCCTGGGTGTTTGCTTGTGTTTGCTGCTGGCTCCTGCAGTGGTCTGAGCCCTCAGCAGGTCTGGCACCCGGTGAAGGTGTTGTGGTGTGAGCTGCAGGACCAGGGTGTTTATTTTGAGCTCTGTGGAGTCGCTGCTGTCCCAGCCCTGTGTCCCTGGTCTGGCAGGGCAAGGGAGGCTCCGCTCCAGGCGGGGCAGAGGCTGAGCTGGAGCCCGGTGGTGGCTCTCAGGACCCCGTGTCACCCAGCACGGCAGGCTCCCCTGCAGCAGTGCCTTCTGCCCACGCTGGAGCCGATGGGAGGGCATTCCCATGGAACAACCAGGGCACATGCTCACCAGCGGGGCGGGTCACTGGGAACAGTCTGTCACCGCTGGCGATGAGCAGTGACTGCAGCTGAATGTGGGGGTTCTTCCCGTTTGTGAGAATAACCAGCAGTCCCTGAGCTCCGTGCTGCAAACCCTGCGAACAGACCTCGTGCATCAGAGCTGTGTCTGAATGTCAGCGATGTCCTCGGGGCTGCTGCGGGATCGGGGGCTCAGCAGTCCCTGTGTCCCCCAGCAGCTCCGGGGGTGACATTGAGCGCGCTGTGAGCCGTGCAGCTGGCACGGGCACTGTGGCACCGCGGGCACTCAGCAGGCAGGAGCCGGGGGCAGGCAGCTGGCCACAGTCCCAAGGGCAGCCGGCAGGGAATGGAGCTGACAGGGACTGATGGGGGCTGCGGAGCCCCTCAGCCATGCAGGGAGCTGTCACCAGCCCTGTGGCCTCTGCAGACTCCTCTCTCATCTCTCCGTATGGGATGAGTCCCAGCCATGCCCTCCCCTAGGGCTGCTCCTGGCACGTTCTGCCCTGGGCACTCCTGACTGTAGTCCCAGTGCTGGCACTCAGCTCACACAGCTGGGCAGCGCTGGGGAACAGGGATGGAGCAGCCAGAGGGGAGCAGGAGGAGCCAGGAGAACGTGAAGGAGTAGTGCACATCTGGAAGGGAGCCCCTGTTTCTGCTCCAGGAACGTCAGGGAGCTCCATAGGGAGCTCAGCCCCCTTCTTCTGGAGCTGTTACTCCAGGGAATGAGCAAAACCAGGGATTATGAGGAGAGGCCGGTCCCCAGAGCCAGCTGAGTGGGACTGGAAAGGAGTCTCCAGCTGTGGGAGAATTTGTGGCCAAAGCCTCAGCAGCTCAAAGCCACCCCGTCAGCAGGCACTGGGTCTGAGGGGGCTGGAGGGGCTGTTCCCATCCCTGGCAGTCAGTGTTGGCACAGAGCAGTGCCCGTGGCACCAGTGCTGAGCCCATGGCACTGCAGGATGCCAGAGATCCCGGGGCAGGAGGTGAGCTGAGCACTGCTGCAAGGGACAGCAGGGCTGCAGGATCAGTGCAGGGATGCAGGGTCAGTGCAGGGAAATAGGATCAGTGAAGGATCAGTGCAGGAATTCGGGATCAGTGCAGGGATTTGTAATCAGTGCAGGATCAGTGCAGGATGCAGGATCCATACAGGGATGCGGGATCAGTGCAGGGCTGCAGGTCAGTGCAGGGATACAGGATCAGTGCAGGGATTCAGGATCAGTGCAGGGATTCAGGATCAGTGCAGAGATGCAGGATCAGTGTAGGGATTCAGGATCAGTGCAGGGATTCAGGATCAGTGCAGGGATTCGGGATCAGTGCAGAGATGCAGGATCAGTGCAGGGATTCAGGATCAGTGCAGAGATACAGGATCAGTGCAGGGATTCAGGATCAGTGCAGGGATTCAGGATCAATGTAGGGATTCAGGACCAGTGCAGGGATTCAGGATCAATGTAGGAATTCAGGATCAGTGCAGGGATTCGGGATCAGTGCAGGGATACAGGATCAGTGCAGAGATTCAGGATCAGAGCAGAGATTCAGGATCAGTGCAGGGATACAGGATCAGTGCAGAGATTCAGGATCAGAGCAGAGATTCAGGATCAATGGAGGGATTCAGGGTCAGTGCAGGGCTGTAGGTCAGTGCAGTGCTGAGAGCATCCCCTGCACCTTTCCCATGCAGGTCCTGCAGGTCCAGGAGGGGTTGGCAGCTCTGGGACAAGGGGGAGGACAGGGCAGGGCAGGGCAGGGCCTCACAGGGAGCGGCAGGAGCCAGAGCTTTGTCACCTCTGTGGGCTCACGAATGGGTCTGAGGGACTGGGAGGAGCCCAGGGAGCTGTGCCCTCTCTCCTGTGCCAGGCAGCAGAGGAGGCTGTGCCATCCCCGCTGAGTCCCTCCCCTGCACAGCCCCAGCACTGAGCAGACCATGGCAGGCAGTGATGAGAGCCAGAGAGCTCTCACCCGGACCCTGAGTGTCCTCTGGAATTCCCAGCTGGCCTCCCCGGCTGCAGAGCTGCTGGAGCTTCCTGAGGGACACCACCCTCCCACCTGCACTGTTCCTCTCTGAGAGCTGGGCATTTTAACAGGGATCAGGGATATTTGGTGTGAGGAAAGTATTTTCTACAGGAAAGGGCTTGTAAAGCACTTCAAGAGCGAGGGTTGTTGAGCCCTGGCTAAGCCACAAACCTGCTCTGTGCATTCCTGTATGAACAGGGCACAGAGAGCCCCAGGAGGGGGCTGGGGCTGCACACCCTCCCCACCCTGCTGCCACCTGACCCATTGCCATGCCTCTCCTCCTCCTGGATCACAGCAGGCACAGGCAGGATCCCACAGAGGCAGAAGCAGAGCCTGGAGCCATCACTTGCGGTGCTCTTTGGTATCCTGCTCCCTTGTTCCTCAGCTGAGCCAAGGGCTGCCCTGCATTGTCACCTCCCTGCCAGCCAGGTGTGTGCTGGCGCTGCTGGCTGGAGCCCACCTGTGCCACAGCAGCCATGGCAGCCCAGGAGCAGCAGCAGCCTCGGTGTTTCCCCACACAGCTCTGTCTGCTCACTCAGCCCCCAGTGACAGGGACAGCCTGGGCTGAGCCCTGTCCCCATGGGCTGGGCACTGTGAGGCTGGCAGGGCTCACAGAGAGCCTGGAGTGCCAGACTTTGCATAATGAGTAAAAGGCCCTGCCTGGGCCATGTGCTGGGGAGGCTGGAGGCAGAGCTGGTGCTGCTGGAGGGACTGGGCCTGACAGCAGGGACAGGGCTGGTGGCAGTGCTGGTGGCAGGGCTGGTGGCTGTGCTAGTGGCAGGGCTGGTGGCAGTGCTGATGGCAGTGCTGGTGGCAGTGCTGGTGGCAGGGCTGGTGGCTGTGCTAGTGGCAGTGCTGGTGGCAGTGCTGGTGGCAGGGCTGGTGGCAGGGCTGGTGGCAGTGCTGGTGGCAGTGCTGGTGGCAGGGCTGGTGGCAGTGCTAGTGGCAGTGCTGATGGCAGTGCTGGTGGCAGGGTTGGTGGCAGTGCTGGTGGCAGGGTTGGTGGCAGTGCTGGTGGCAGACTGATGGCAGTGCTGGTGGCAGGGCTGGTGGCTGTGCTAGTGGCAGTGCTGATGGCAGTGCTAGTGGCAGTGCTGGTGGCAGGGCTGGTGGCAGACTGATGGCAGTGCTGGTGGCAGTGCTGGTGGCAGGGCTGGTGGCTGTGCTGGTGGCAGTGCTGGTGGCAGTGCTGGTGGCAGGGCTGGTGGCAGTGCTAGTGGCAGTGCTGATGGCAGTGCTGGTGGCAGTGCTGGTGGCAGTGCTGGTGGCAGGGTTGGTGGCAGTGCTGGTGGCAGTGCTGGTGGCTGTGCTAGTGGCAGTGCTGATGGCAGTGCTAGTGGCAGTGCTGGTGGCAGGGCTGGTGGCAGACTGATGGCAGTGACCCCAGTGATTGCTTTCCTGGGTCCATGTGCCTTCTGGGGCAGTAAGGGACCCCAGAGGTGCCTGCAAATGTGGTGTCCTGGAGGGTCCCAGCCCAGTGCCAGCCCAGGTGTGTGTGTGCTGCGTGGACTGGGACAGATGAACACTGCAGGGTCAGCTCCAGATCAGGACCATCTGCTGGGGCTCTAATGACAAACCAGGTTCCTGCAGGCACTGGGTGATGCAGTGAATTAAACCCAGGTTGGGCTGAGGTCCTTGGGGAGAATTTTCTCCCAAAATCAGGGCTCTGTTGTTATTTGGAGTGAGGGAGGTGTTTACTCTCCTCCCACCTCTTCTGGCTCAGGCACAGAGGCACAGTAACCCTCAATGCCCTGCCCTGAGGAGATGCTGCTGGGGCACAGGGATGGCTCTTCAGGGGGCCCAATTTGCACATTCAAACCTTGCTCCCAGTCCTGGCAACTGGGCAACTGCAGGAGAGGCATCAAGGTACATCCCAAAGGATGCTGAGCCTCAAGACACATCCCAAGGGATTCTGAGCCTCCAGGCACCCCCTGAGGGATGCTGATTCTCAAGGCATGTCCCAAGGGCTGCTGGTGCCCCTTAGCTCCCCAAGGAGGCAGAGGCTTGCTGGGCACTAGAGCTCTGAGCTGAGGGTGGCTGCTGCCCTGCTGCTATGCCCTGCAGAGACCACAAAGCAGAGGAAAATTTAATGTAAGAATTAGGATTCCAGAAGCTCCTGAGTCATGGTGACACCCAGGGCCAGCTGTGTCCCCCCAGGCCCCAGCTATGTCAGATGTGGCCCCAGAGTCTCTGGGATGGGGGCTGTGTGGAGCTGGACTCAGAGGGAGGCAGTGGTGCCTCTCCAGGAATGATGCTCTCAGGCTGCCACCGAGCTCAGCCCTGTCACTTCTCTGCCTCCAGTTCCAACATCAGCTTCTTCAAACCCCCCCAGCCGATGGGGGTCACAGAGGGCCCCAGGCACAGCCCTTGGAGCTGGGGACTGGGTGCTGCTGCTGGGGAGGCAGAGGGAGGTGAGGGACTCCATGTCCTTGCCCCTTGCACTGTTACACACTCGTGGTGCTTTACACTGCCTGTGGCCATGCCTGGCGCTGGCAGCTGTTCCTGGATAACCCCAGATGGCCGGGGAGTTGAGGCAGCTGCCAGCACAGACATCCCAGCTCTGCCCAGTGCTGCTGCTGCTCCCCTGGGCCTGCTCTGCATCCCAGCTCTGCCCAGTGCTGCTGCTGCTCCCCTGGGCCTGCTCTCCATCCCAGCTCTGCCCAGTGCTGCTGCTGCTCCCCTGGGCCTGCTCTGCATCCCAGACGAGCTGGAGGAGCCCAGGCAGCCCGGATGAGATGGCCCCCCTGCCAAAAAACTACTTCATACTCTTGGTGGGAAAACAATCCTTCCAAAGATGCCTTCAAAGAGTCAGGCAGTGCTTAGAGTGGGATGCAGTGACAGGGTGAGCAACTGGGGGACGCAGCCTGTCCCGTGTCCTGGGGATGGAGCACACGTGTCCCCTGAGGAGGGAGGGGGTGGCTCGGTCTCGCTCATCCTGCAGATGGTTTGTTCTGGGATTTTTGCTGATCAGTCACTCCTGACCGTGTGTTTCCGCAGAGGAGCTGCATTCACAAGTGCCACAGCCTTTGCCTGTGTCCCAGTGGGCTGGGAGAGTGTTCAGCAGGAGCCCAGGCTGCAGCAGGTCTGGAAAGAGGCACTTTGATATCTGAGGGTCACCAGAGGAAAGAGGAAAAGGAAGAAAGGACAGCAGGAGAGCTGCTTCTGAGTGGGCAAGGGCTGAAATGTCATCCCCTGCCCTGAGCGTGGCCTCCCTCTCACCTTTGCTGTGCTGCTCCATGCTTGGCACAGGCCCCTCTCCTGACCCTCTAAGGGGAATGATGACTCCACGCTCAGCACAGACCCTTCTTCTGCACTCTGAGGGGGATGCTGTCCCCCCAGGTCTGCTCTGGCCCGGGCTCCTTCTCGCAGCCCCCTGGCCCAGGCTGTGGGAGCCCACAGTGTCACTGCCTGTCTGGCCATGCTGGTGACACTGTGGCTGGCGTGCCAGTGACATTGTGGCTGCCATGTTGGTGACACTGTGGCTGCCGTGCCAATGGCACTGTGGCTGCCATGCCGGTGGCACTGTGGCTGCTGTGCCGGTGACACTGTGGCTGCCATGCCGGTGACACTGTGGCTGTCATGCCAGTGACACTGTGACTGCCATGCCGGTGACACTGTGGCTGCCATGCCAGTGGCACTGTGGCTGCAATGTTGGTGACACTGTGGCTGCAATGTTGGTGACACTGTGGCTGCCATGCCAGTGGCACTGTGGCTGCAATGTTGGTGACACTGTGGCTGCCATGCTGGTGGCACTGTGGCTGCCATGCCGGTGGCACTGTGGCTGCAATGTTGGTGACACTGTGGCTGCCATGCTGGTGGCACTGTGGCTGCATTGCCAGTGACACTGTGGCTGCCATGTTGGTGACACTGTGGCTGCCGTGCCAATGGCACTGTGGCTGCCATGCTGGTGGCACTGTGGCTGCTGTGCCGGTGACACTGTGGCTGCCATGCCAATGACACTGTGGCTGCCATGCCGGTGGCACTGTGGCTGCAATGTTGGTGACACTGTGGCTGCAATGTTGGTGACACTGTGGCTGCCATGCTGATGGCACTGTGGCTGCCATGCTGATGGCACTGTGGCTGCAATGTTGGTGACACTGTGGCTGCCATGCCGGTGGCACTGTGGCTGCCATGCCAATGACACTGTGGCTGCCATGCCAGTGGCACTGTGGCTGCCGTGCCAGTGGCACTGTGGCTGGCGTGCCTGTGACACTGTAGCTGCCATACCAGTGGCACTGTGGCTGCCATGCCGGTGGCACTGTGGCTGCCGTGCCGGTGGCACTGTGGCTGCCATGCCGATGGCACTGTGGCTGCCATACCAGTGGCACTGTGGCTGCCATGCCCACGCTGCAGGAGCTGTCCTGAGCTGCCTGGCAGTGTTGCTCTCGGGCAGATGCAGGCACAGGCACCCAGCACTGCCAGGAGCACACAGGGCACTGCAGGGAGCTGCAGCTTCCACCCTCCCAGCCAGACCCCAGCCCTGGCACAGCTCCAGACTGGGTGGGGGAGTTGCACTGGGTATGGGGATGTGAATTTGCCCTCCCAAGTCCGCTGGGTGCTCCCTGCAGGATCCCAAATGGGATTAGCACTGGCTGCTAAACCTGGGCAAAGGCAGAGTAGAGCCTCCTGCCCTGTGGGGGAGCTGAGAAAGGAGCATCCTCGGTAGCAGCGTGTGATGAGATGTCACATCAGCCCCCACAGGGACCTGGTGGCTTTGACCACCTCCATGTGTGCCGGGGGCAAGGAGCTGTTTCCAGCTGGTGCTCTGTGGCATCCCGATGTTGGCCTGGCTCTGGAGTGTTCTTGGTGAGGTCAGCTCACCCTGCCCTGCACTCCCAGCCAGCAGCACGAGCTGCCCTGATGACAAATGGTCCCAAAGACAGGACTAAGGAGAGCTCAGTAAATTCTCATCTCACATTCACTCATCACTTTGAGCAGCAGCTTGCCTGGCCTGCTCACAGGGCTGCTGTGACAATGGGACAGTGACACCCTGAGCTGCACGAGTCTCCCACAGCACCTGCCAGCCCAGCTCTGAGGGGCTTCTCAGCCTCTCCTGCCCTAGGGCTCACTCCTGAGCTTGTCCTTGGCCAGGACTGTTCAGTGCTGTGGGCTGAAGGGCCCAGGGATGTGGTTGAGATAAGGAATCTCTTCCCAGCACTGTGGCCAGGTCTCTGCTGGGCACACACCCACAGCCAGGGCAGGAGGCAGACAGAGGAACAGGAACAGGCCCATCCTGCTCCTGAGGCTCACAGCTCAGGGACAGAGCCCACCCAAGCCTCCTTGGAATCTGCTCCCAGACTCTCAGTCTCCCAGAAGCTGACTCCAGCACAGCCTGCTGCACTCACAGGCCACGCTGGAGTTTGGGAACATCTCCAGTGACCACATGGGATGGACCAGACAGGAAAACAAGCAGGCAGCAAGCCTGAATGCTGTTCCTCCCCTTCTACCAGGATCCCTCCCTTTCCACACCTGTAACAAGTTTTGCACAATCCCCAGATTTCCCCAGGTGACACTTGGTGCAGCAGCCCCTTACCTTGCTCACCCTTTGGGGAGTTTCTGCTGCCCCCCCAGGGGGGCAGAGCAAAGGGGTAAATGTTCAGCTGTGATGATTTAGAGTTTTTTAGGTCTGAGGGGGATTTTAGGGGTGCCTGAGGGGCAGCTGAGGCCAGCACCACCTTGTTTCCTCAGGCTGCTCTCTGGTTATTCACATCCTTACACAGCTAACCCTGGAGGACAGGCACAGGGACACAGCAAGGGAAGTGTGACAGGAGGGTGTTTTTAGGTGACCATCCCTCTCATTTGAGGTGTTGTACTTCTCTACAATGTATGTGTGAACACAGGAGCACTGTAGCCCCCTGCCTTGGCAGGGAGTTTTTCACCCATCCAGACTCCTTATTAAGAGTCTGTTGTCAGATAATGGCACGAGGTAAATTGGTGTCTGTGGGTGCCTGAGCTGAGCCCACCACGCTGTTCCATGGGAATAAATCAAAATGCCAAGGAGGCCTGGGAAGTGTCAGCCCTGCTGCCCTGCCAGCCCCAAGCACAGCAGCACACAGCATCAGGCTCAGCCTGCCAGACACAGCACAGTGAGCACGTTAGTCCCTAATGAGGCCGGGCCCCACTGTGCCAGGCAGACAGAAATCCTCATGCACAGCCTTTTCCAGCCCTGCAGGGCTTAGGAGCTCTCCCGGTAAGCCAGGCAGAGGAAATGGGATAAGCCTCGCTTTACCGACGGGGAATTGAGGCACAAAAAGGTTTAAGTGACTTAAAAGGGATTTGGAGAAGAACATCTCCAGAGCCCAGGTGCAGAATCATCCCTGGAAGAAGGCGTGACCTTTCAGTGTCACCTCATTAGAAACACCGGGTGGCACAAGAAGGAGGTGGCAGCGGCCCCAGAGGAGAATTGCTGCTGCCAGCCCTGCTCCGTGTGCCCCCAGCTCCTCTGTGCTCCCAAATCCTTCAGCTGCCCCCAGCTCCTCCATGAGCCCCCAGCCCTCTGTGTGCCCCCAAATCCTTCAGCTGCCCCCAGCCCCTCCATGTACCCCCAGCTCCTCCATAGGCCTCCAGCTCCTCCATGAGCCCCCAACCCTCTGTGTGCTCCCAAATCCTTCAGCTGCCCACAGCCCCTCCATGAGCCCCCAGCCCCTCCAGATACCCCCAGCCCCATCATGTACCCCCAGCCCCATCATGTACTCCCAGCCCCTCCAGGTACCCCCAGCTCCCCCGTGCCACAAGGCTGGTGGGCTGCAGGCAGCCCCTGGGGCCGTGGCCAGGCAGGCAGCTGTGTCCCCTCCTGCTCTGTTGTCCCTTGGCCTGTGCAGGGCCACACAGGGACTGGCCCATAGGCAGCAGTGGTGCCTGTGCCAAGGTTGGAAAGGCACTGTCCTGCTGCCATCAGTGGCTCTGGGGGAGCAGCCCCTTGGCATGTGCCCAGGAGAGCTCTGGAGAGGGAGCCAGGCGATCCCAGGGCACCTGTGTGCCAGGGGCTCTGCCATCCTGCATGTCCCCTGCCTGCTGCTGGCACCCGAGCTCTCCTGGGCACGTGCCAAGGGTTTGTCTCCCTCTCCTTTGCTCCCCCTGCTCGTGGGCACTGTGGTGGCTCTGGCTCGTTGTCACAGCCCGGGGAATTGTGGCAGCACGTGCCCAGTGTGTGTGCCCATGTCAGCAGGGGTGTGTGGGCATGGGCACACGGGGACAGCCCTGGATGCCCAGCAGCGTCCCTGCAGGGCATGGCAGGGGCTGGGGGTGAGAGGGGCTCACCTGGAGCAGGGTCAGTGCTGCCAGCCTGAGCAGGGACAGGCTGTACTCCCCAGGACCCATCCCTGCTGACACCCAGGGCAGGGCTGTGTCCCCAGGGACTGACCATGCAGGTGGCACTGGCTGTGTCCCCAGGGACTGGCCATGCAGGTGGCCCTGGCTGTGTCCCCAGGGACACAGGGCCATGCAGGTGGCCCTGGCTCTGTCCCCAGGGGTTGGCCATGCAGGTGGCACTGGCTGTGTCCCCAGGGACTGGCCATGCAGGTGGCACTGGCTCTGTCCCCAAGAACTGACCGTGCAGGTGGCACTGGCTGTGCCCTCCCTGGCACAGCCCAGCCCTGGGCCCAGCTCTCCCATGCTCTGGGAGTCAGGAGTTGTTCTGCAGAGGGGCACTGAGGTGGGTTCTGAAATGGGCACAGGACAGGCATTGCTGGGTGCTGAGGTGTCACATTCAGCCTTCTAGAGAGCCACAGAGGGAGGAATTTTTACCCACTTCACGTTGAGGTTTATTTGCTGCCTTCTGACTTTCCAAGCTGTTTGGCACCCCGTGGCAATGCTGGGATCAGGAGGCCAGAGCTTTGCTGCTTAAACACAGCACAGCAGGCTGGGGTGGCCCCAGGAGCTGGGCACGGGGACCCCACACTGAGTGTTCATGCACCAGAAAGCGCTCTGGGGAGGAGTAACCTGAGCTCTGGGCTGCAGAAAAGGTTTGGTGATTTCCTGTGGAATGCAAAGTGGCACTGCAGCAGCGTGTGGAGCTTGGCTGAGGGAGGCTCCTGGCTGCCCTCAGGGATGTGGAGGATGCAGAGCCCTGCAGAGGGGGTTCTGGACGGACTCAGGGTGTGGGGGATGCTCCCCTCCCCAGAGGGGCTCTTGGCTGGTTTTAGACTTTGGGGGCATTGCTGTGGTGCCCAGAGGGGCTCCTGCACCCTTGGATCTGAATTGCTGTGTGACAGAACAGTCCCTGTGCTTCACCCCACCCAGGCTGGGAAATCTGGAGGGGTCTCAAGGCCCAACAGCATCAGGCCAGGTACCCCCTCACCTGTGGAGCAGTGGCCAGCTCAGCTCTGCAAACCATCATTTGCAAGGCAAAAATAGAATTCTGCTGCTGTTTTCTTCCTTTCCTTCTTTCTGAAGGCCAGGTGGAAGGTGCTGTAGCGCCGGTGGGGACAGGAGGAGCGGGGGAGTTGCTGAGAGCAGGTGTGCCAGTGTAGGCTGGGGCTGTGAATCCTGGTTCTCAGACACTGTTGGAGGCATTTGAGGCACATCTGTTGCAAATTTGGGCTGAAATGCTTTAGTTGTTTATAACCTGCCTGTCCTGTGAGCAGTCAGTGTCTCAGGTGTGTCCCTGCCCTGCTGGGGGGAGCCCAGGGCTGGTTCTGACCTCCCTGTCCTGTCCCTGACCCAGTGCCTGTGGCTCTCCATGGTCACTCACCGGGCAGCGGGGCTGTGCCAGGGCCTCCCCCAGCCCTGCCTGCTGTCCTGGCTGGGGCACAGCAGTGCCAGCCCTGCAGGCAGGGGTTCATGCCAGGGGTCCATGCCAGCAGAGCCTCGGGACACTGCCCAGTGTTCAAGGAGGGGAGCCCGCAGAGCTCTGAGCCCCAGCACCAGGGAGGATCCGCCGAGCAGAGGAGGCTCCACAGGGAGCTGGGCACGGCTGCAGGGTGCCCGCAGAGGAGTGGGCAGTGCCAGGGATCCCTCCTGCCACCCCAGCTGCACCCTGGGGCTCAGAGTCACTGTGCCAGGACTGTGCCAAGCACTGGGAGAGGAGAACCCCCCCAGCTGCCGGGACAGGCTGGGGATGAGGGCTCACATGAATTCCCTGTGACTCCTGGAGCTGTGTGTGTGCTGAGACAGCTGCATCCCTCCTCATCCCACAGCCTGTCCTCCCACTGCACCTCAGCCCTGTCTGCCTCGCCCAGGGCTGCGGAGAGTCCCTGTGCCTGTTCCCAGGCTGCTGGTGCCCACCAGTGGCTGCCACCAGCCTGCCCTGCCCGCCAGGGCTGCATCCCCTGGGCTGGGTGCCACCAGCACTGCCATCAGCCCTGCCCTCAGCACTGCCACCAGCCCTGCCACCAGCCCTGCCACCAGCCCTGCCCTCAGCACTGCCACCAGCCCTGCCACCAGCCCTGCCCTCAGCACTGCCACCAGCACTGCCACCAGCACTGCCACCAGCACTGCCACCAGCCTGCCCTGACTGCCAGGGCTGCATTCCCGGGCTCTGGCAGGGTGTGAGCCCAGGGCTGGAGCTGCTGATGGCCCCAGGGCTGTGATCTGTGCAGACAGGCAGCAGTGGAAGCAGGTGCCCTCTTTTGTGCTCTGGAACAAGGAAAGCCATGGCCCAGAAGGGGCTGGTTGAGGCTCAGGGGCAGCTGTGTCACCTGTGGGCCTGCTGGCACATCTGTGCCATCTGCAGTGGCATGGGAGCTCCCCTGGTTCCAGCTGTTTCCTGATCCCCAAACTGGAGCAGAGGCTGGAGCCACCTGGGCATCCCAGACCCCAGGAATGTGGGCTGCCCACCTGGGAATGGGGGCACCGATGCTCAACCCATGTTCCCAAAGCACTGAGGGGTCTGCAGAGGCTGCTGGTGTCCCCACATGTATTTTAGGACAGGAAGAAATGACCTCAAATTGTGCCAGGGAAGGTTTAAGATTGGATATTATGGAATATTCCTTCATGGAAAGGGTGGTCAGGCAGTGGAGGGGTCTGCCCAGGGCAGTGGTGGAGTCACCATTGCTGGGTGTGGATGTGGCACCTGGAGATAAGGGTTAGTTGACGGGCTTGGAGGAATGGTTGGATTTGATGATCTTGGAGAGCTTTCCCAACCCTAGTGGTTTTCTGATTCTGTGACTCCATCCCCTCCCCAGATCACTCTCTTGGAGTGGCAAACTCAGATCTTTTTCAGTGCAGAACCCTGGGCTGAGCTGCAGACACTGAGGGGCTGCACTGCTGCTGCACCCACAGCTGCATTCCCCTTTAGCTGCCACAGAAGGGACTGAAACTGAGACTCTGCCATCCTGGGCTGGCAGGACAGAGGCACTGAGGGAGCCGCACAGCTGCATGCAGCACTGCACACCTGTCTGGGGGTGCTGCCTGCCTCAGTTTCCCCCTCTGTGGTGAGGGGACAACTGTTCCCAGCTGTTTGCAGGAGGCACTGCAGGGGCTGAGCTGAACAGAGGAGATCACAGAGTGGTTTGGGTGGGGAAGGATCCTAAAACCATCCATGGGCACGGGCAGGGCACCTTCCCCTGCCCATGGTGCCCCAAGCCCTGTCCAACCCAGCCCTGAACAGGGATGCAGGGGCAGCCACAGCTCCTCTGGGAGGGTGTGTAAGGGTAAAAGGGTGACTTTAGCACTCCAAGTCCTTGATAGAGGCCCCATGACCACCTGGGAAAGGCTCTTCTTTCCCTGTGTCCCCTCCCAGGTGGGACAGGGCTGTGTGGGAGCAGAGGGGAGCCCAGCACTGCTCTGCTGCAGAGCCCTGCCTAGGTGGGCACAGAAGGGCTGCTCTGGCCCTGCCTGCTGCTGGGGTGGGTGTGATTTGGGTCAGGACATGGCAAGAATGGGATCAAGCTGCTAAAAATGTCCTGTGAGAGAGAAAGGAGAGCCCACAGCTCCCTCAGAAGGGCCTCAGGTCCCTGGAGCCTGTGTGCTGGCAGCCAGGGCAGACACCCCTCCTGGCTGGGTTTTGCTTTGGAAACATCAGGGTTTGGGGTTTCATCCCTCCATCTGGGGAGGATTTTGGAGGTTCAGTGTCACCACCCTGGGCAGAGGGCTGTCCTGCCACCCCTGCACATGTCACCCTCCCTTTCCCACTGGGGTTCTCCTGAGCTGCACCAGACCAGCAGCTCATGGGGAAACACAGCAGAGCAAAGCCTCCTGTGCTTCTGGGGAGCAGTGGGGTGTCCCTGGGCACGGGCAGCTGGGCAGGAACCTTCATGGAGCTTTTCCCCTGGGGAAGGTTGGGGCAGGAGGGAGGAATTACCCCAGAATCTGCCTCTGTGTGCTGGGGAATAGAGCAAAGCACATCCCCCTCTGCCAAGTGCCAGTGTCTGTGTGAGCTGGGGCTCCAGGACAGCCCAAAATCCAGCCAGTGCCATGGCAGGGCTCTGCCAGGGTTCTCCACCTCCAGAAAACCCCCCAAGGGACTGAGAGCCAGGGCTGTGTCTCTGCAGAGCTGGGCAGGGACTGGGAGGAGCCCTTGGTCTCCAGTTTTGCCTTCCCGTGCTGCTGTGTTCAAAGATTCAGCAGCTCTGGTTCCAGGCACAGCAGGCAGAGCTCTCCTGGAAACAGCTGGACTGGAGCAGTCGAACTCAGCTCCCAGGAAAGCAGCAGGACCTTGGCTGGTCTTTGGGGATCCCACCATGCTGGGGACCCCTGGGACAGGCAGGGTGAGCCCCAGGAGCTCAGGGGGCTGTGGGACTCCATCCCTAAACCCTTCTGGAGCTGCAGCCCTTGGCACGGGGATGTTGCTGCAGCCAGGGCCCTTCCCAAGGGCTGGCTGTGGGACCCCTGGGTGCAGGGCACACCTGGGGAGCACAGAGTGGGATCCTGGCATGCAGGGAGCCCCAGGAGGGTTTAGGGATGGAGGCAAGGAAGCACAAATGCAGGATTCCAGAGAGACCAATCCCAGTGAGGGATCAGAGGCAGGCTGCAAATCCCGGGGATGCCTGGCTTGTGTGAAAGGAAGGGGCTGCAGCAGCTGCCTGCTGATGCATTCCTGGGTAAACACGGGGGTGGAGAAGAAAGAGCTCAGCTAAAGGACACAAGAACTGGTGCAGTGTTTGGGGATGTTCAGGCTGAAACCCACGGTTTGATTTTTCAGATCCTCTGGGGAGCTCACCTGCCAAACTGAGCCAGTCAAAATCCAATTTTTTTAAAGTCAAAGTGCTTCCCCTCAATACCTCCCTCCAGGATGCCTCAGCAGCAGTGTCAGGGTTTCCTTCCATTTCAGCTAATTTCATGATACTTACAAAATTCCACCAAAGCTGGAATTGGAAACAGAACGTCTGTCTGTCTGGACAACAGGGCTCATCTTCTTCCTCCCATTCTCATCTAATTTCACTGTCTCTCATATTTCTGCCTCATTCCCTGCTCTGCCCTGCACACCCCCCTCCATGGCTGTGCCCCTCCATGCCAGGGCACAGGATCATTCCTGGCACGTCCCCTGCCTGCCCAGCGCTGCCAGGAGCAGCAGGAGGAGCAGAGGAACTCCTGTGACCTGCAGGTTCTGCCTGTCTGGCATCTCCTGCAGCCTCCCTTTGTGTTTATCAAGTGTCTAGAGCAGAGCCCTGCGATGTCTCTCCCTCCCGAGGGTGTTGGAGGATTAATGAGTTGATGTTTGCATAGAGCTTTGAAAGGAGGAGCCAGGTGGGAGGGTGGCAGGAGCAGAACTGGATTCCTGCATCCCATCTCCTCCCTCCCCTCACTGAGGGTGGCAGCCCCTGTGCCCTCCCTGTGCCAGCTCACCTGGGGGACAGGGCTGCTCCAGGTGCAGGCCAGGGGACAGCCTGTGGGGGAAACCACTGATGGGAAAGAGAATCATGGAAAGCTTGGATTGAAAGGGATCTTAACACTCATCTCATCCCACCTTCTGCCATGGGCAGGGACACCTCCCACTGTCCCAGGTGCTCCAAGCCCCGTCCAGCCTCACCTTGGGCACTGCCAGGGACGCAGGGGCAGCCACAGCTACTCTGGGCACCACGTACCACAGAGAAGAAATTTTTCTCAGTATTTCATCTGCCCCTGCCCTCTGGCAGTGGGAAGCCATTCCCCCTGTCCTGTCCCTCCAGACTCTTGTCCAAAATCCTTCTTCAGCTCTCCTGGAGCTTCTTTAGGCCCTGGAAGGGGCTCAGGGATCCCCCTGGATCCTCCTGCCCTCCAGGCTGAACATCCCCAGCTCTCCCAGCCTTTCCTCATGAGTGAGGTTCCATCCGTCTAATCTAAAGTTTCACCCACAGGACTTTCTTTTCTTCTTTATTCCAATCTATGCAAAAGGAAAACAAACTCCAGTTGTTTCACCAACTTCCTTTCAGTTGTCTGTGCCAGCTGCCCCCAGAGCAGCTGGTTCTGGGGAGATGCAGGAGCTCTCCCTCTCCTGGAGCAGAGCTTTCCTGTCTGAGCAGGGCAGGTCCAGCATGCTGGACAGCAGAGCTGGGATTTCCAGCTGGAGAATTCCCAGCAGCCCTGGCTCCATGTCACTGCACCTCAGTAGGGGCTGGGCTGGGCTGGGCAGTTCGTGTTGGAGCTGGTGATGTTAATTAAGAGGTAACGAGCATGGTGGAGATGTATTTTCAGGCTGTGTACTTGGAACTGATTATGCACAACTGGGAAATGGAAAATGGACCTCCAGCTCATTTTCCTGTCCTCTTCACAGCAGCAGTTAATTATTGTGGTGGGTAACACTGCCCTGGACAGGCCTGGCAGGGAGCAGCTCTGCCTCAGCTCCCTCCCTCCATCCCACACCCTGATCCAGGCAATCTTCCCCTTCCTGCACAGGCTGGGAGTGTCTTCCTCACTCCCAGCCTGTGCAGCCTCAGGGAGAGGGAGGCTGATTGTGGCTGTGGGGATGTTGAAGCCTGGAAAAGCAGGGCTGTGGTCAGCCTGGCAGGCAGGGCAGCTCTGGGCTCAGCTCTGGGCACTGGGTGTGCAGTGCTGCCTGCCTGGCATCTCCTTCCCCAGCGGGAGCACAGGGCAGCTCCTGGCAGGGTTCAGCAGGCTGCAGCTCTCTCCTTGTCCCCATCCTATGCCTCAGTTTCCCCTCTATCAGTGAGGGTGATACTTTGAGTGGGGGCGATAATTGAGTGAGGCTGGTGGGATTTGCATTTGCCAGAGTTCATCCCTGTGCTGCAGCACTCTTTCCAGAACCAGTGGCTCCAGTGGGCACGGGGTGCTCTGGTTTTCCACATCTGTGCAACGTGAGCCAGTCCTTGTCATGTTTTCCTCCATCTGGCTTTGCACACAGCTTCGCTCCCCATCTCCCTGCCTGGAGCCAGTGGCTGCCTGCATGCAGCAAACTGGGCTGTGCTGGGAACTGTCCTGGGCCGGCCCTCTGCACCCCACCCTGCTCTCTGTGGGGACACAGATGATGCCACAGGGGTGCAGCAGCTGCCTGGACGGGCAGGGAAGGGCTCTCCAGCCTGGCTGGCAGTGCCTCCCAGCCCCAGCTGTGCCCAGTCTCAGCCACAGCAGACTGGGGGAGAACGGGCAGCACTGGGCAGCAGCTTTAACCCTTGAGTTCCAGGTGGCCTGCAAACACAGCCTCACACAGCCCTCGGGCAGTGCCAGAGCCCAGCACAGCAGGCACCCCTAATGCTTTTATAATCTGCTTTCTTGTCCGTGACTGTTCTCCCAGGAAAGGGAGGGGGAGGCATGATTAATTTTCATTAGCCTGGTAAATAATAAGCTTGTTTCCGCTAGTCTTGCCCTGTAATTAGGGCTCTGGTGCCAGGGCCCTGAGAAGGAAGCTGGGATTTGCTGGTGACTCATGGGAAGCTGGGCCAGTCTGGACATCCTGCCCTGGGCAGGAAAAGGGGAGAGGCTGGGGCCCCTTGGAGAGACAGAGCTTCCAGAGGGCACAGGAGCAAGGGACAGGGTCCTCTGAGGGCAGAGGGAAAAAGCCACTTTGGGAGAGGGAAAACCCAGCCAGGGAGAGAGAAAACCCCACCTAGGCAGAGAGAAAACCCATCTGAGAGGGAAAAACCCACTCAGGAAGAGGGAAAAATCCACCCAGGGAAAGAGAAAAACCCACCCAGGGAGAGGGAAAAACCCATCCAAGGAGGAGAGGGAAAACCCATCCAAAAGTAGGCTATTATTCAAGGGAAAATGGAAGCAAATCTTTTGGCCCAAGAACTGGATCTTGCCGTGGATGTAGGATGATCTCAGGAGGATGTAGGATGAGTTCAGTGATGTGGAGTTGAGGAGGGGAAGGAGCACTGGGGCGTTTGCTCTGAATGTGGGGCTGGGTGAGCCAGAGGCAGCAGTGCCCAGGGGTGTAAAGCAGCAGGGAAACATCTGCACCATGAACAAACCCCTGCAGGTGAGGGCACCTCTGTGTCTGTCAGAGGGGCTGGGATCCGAGCCTGCCCCGCAGGGAGCGGCTGCTGGGGGACTCTGTTCCCCACCAGGGGACAAAGCATCCCAAGGGACCAAGGTGGGATCCTCTTGCACAGGCAGCAATGTGGAACTTGCTGCCCTGAGATCCCAGAGTCACAGAGCTAAGGGAGTTCAAAGGAGAAATGGAAAAGGCTGGAAGGGGTGTGGATGAGGAGGGTGGCCCTGCCTGCAGGGGAGCCTCTGGAACAAGCAATGTCCAGGATGGCACCAGCACAGGGCACCTCCGGGAATGGCTCCATCCCAGCAGCAAGGGGCTTCCCAAGGACGGGCAGGAGGTGTGCCATGCTCTGCACGTGAGCCCAGCCCCAGAGCCTCCACGGGAGGAAGCTCCTGCCAAGGAATGAGCGCACAGCCCCATCAGGGAGCAGTGTTTTCCCAAGCCAGCAGATGCAGCGAAAACCCTCATTGAAAGAGCTGTTTGCTAAGGAAAAAACAACTGGCACGCTAATTAAAAGCGACTGATTAAAGGACTGAAAGGGAATTACTCATCGTAATCGTTAAAGGCAGCACCTGCAGAGCTCTCCCTGCTCTCGGAACACGAGCATCCTCCGCACTGCCGAGGGGACATGGCAGGGACACGGCAGGGACACGGCAGGGACACGGCAGGGACATGGCAGGGACACGGCAGGGACACGCAGCTCTGCGGTGACGGAGCTGGGGCAGCCCCGATGGGCACGGCACGGCCCCTCCTCTGGCGGGCACCAGCGCTGCCCTGTGGCCAGCAGCCCGACCCTGTGGCCACCAGCCCTGCACCTCCTGCGCACTGCCATGAATTGGTGGCCGGCAGGCGGTGACATCGCTGTGACAGCAGCCAGAGCAGAGAGCCCAGCCCCACAGCCCAGCCCAGCCCCATAGCCCAGCCCAGAGCCCAGCCCAGGCCCATAGCCCAGCCCAGCCCCACATCCCAGCCCAGCCCCATAGCCCAGCCCAGAGCCCAGCCCCAGAGCCCAGCCCAGTCCAGCCCCACATCCCAGCCCAGCCCCACAGCCCAGCCCAGCCCAGCCCAGCCCCAGAGCCCAGCCCAGAGCCCAGCCCCATAGCCCAGGCCAGCCCCACAGCCCAGCCCCACAGTCCAGCCCAGTGCCCGGCCCTGCCCTGCTCTCCTGGCTCCCTCCCTTGTACCTAAGGAGCTGCTGTGGCCGCCTCAGCGCGGGGCTCGGGCCCAGCTCAGAGCAGGGACCTGCTCCAGGCCCGGCCGGGTGTTGGCAGCTCCCATGGGTGCTGCAGCTTCTCCCAGGAGTCACACAGGAGCTTCTTTGTCCATTCCCTGTCAGAGGCAGAGCAGGAACAAAGCTGAGGCTCCTCAGCAGGACTGCACAAGCATGGGGCTTTGTGGCACCTGTGTGGTGTGTGTGACACAGTTTAGGGGTTTTTTGCTGAATTTGGTGTGGCCATGTCAGGTTGTGCCCAGCCTCAATGAGAGATGCTGCCCTTTGTCCCTGGCCAGCAGACAGGCAGTGTCAGGGACAGGGAGCAGGACAGATCCCTCAGGTGTTCCTGCACAGGAGAGCAGGGCAGCTCCCAGCAGGCCAGGACATGGGACATGGGCTGTGCTCTGTCCCCTGACCCCAGGCAGGAGCAGGACCCCGGGTTCCCTCGTGGGGACACGCTGGGGACAGGCTGGGGACAGGCTGGGTGCCACAGGAGGTGGCTCTGAGCCACCCTCTGGCCTTCTCCTCCCTCTGCAGCCCCATTGTGCCCTGGCTGTGCTGCTCAGCCCAGGGCTGCAGAAGGAGCCAGCAGTGCCAGCGACAGTCCCTGGCTGGATGTAGAGGCAGCTGTGGCACTGGAAATAAGCCTTCCTTTGGCTTTGGGGCAGCGCACCTCCATTCTTTTCCACAGTCACCCAGACTGGATATTAGGGGAAGTTTCTCCACAGCGAGGGTGCTGAGGCACTGGCACGGCTGCCCAGGGCGCTGGTGGAGTCGCCATCCATCTCTGAAAGTGTTAAAAACGTGTGGATGTGGCACCTGGGGACGTGGGTTAGGGGTGGACCTGGCAGTGCTGGGTTAAGGGCTGCACTTGGGGATCTGAGAGGGCTTTTCTGATTGTACTGACTCCCTGATTGTGTGACCATCCTCCCAGACACCCAGCTGCCATAAACTGAGTCCCTTTTCCAGCAGGGCACTGTGGGTGCCACACAGGCCCTGCTCCTCTGCCTTCCCTGGCTGAGGCAGGGTCTCCCTTTAGCCAGGATTCTGTACAGATGTGTCCAGCTGTTGAGCCACCGTGTCCTGCACATCCCTGGTGGCTGCAGTGCTCAGCACTGGTCTCTCCCACAGAAGGGAACCTGTTTCCCCTGCAGATCACAGAGCTGCTGGCAGAGCAGCTGCCAGCCTGGTGAAGGCCCTGTGCATTCTTGCACTGTCTTCCTCTGCTGGAGCATATCTGAGAGCTTTGCAGGTGGGTATGACTCAAAGTGCTGACCTTGCCTGCCGTGACATCTGATGTCCCTCTGCGCCCTCATTCCTCCCTGGAGTTGTTGATTTTAGCATTTGCTGGGTTTAACACTCCAATTATGTGACGCTCCCAGCCAGGTTTCAGGAGCACAACTAGGTCAGATCCTTGTCCATGTGTGAGCAGAGTGTGTTATCAGGCTCCCTGGCATCGCTGGGAAGGCACTTTGGGAATTTCTTCTCTCCAAGTCCCTTGTCTGGACCAATTTTATTCTCCACATTGTTATGTCACTCAGGTGCAGGCTCCAGTCCCTCCTGTTTGTTCTCCCTCGCTGTTTCCTGTCCTGTGGTCTGTCCCCACCCCATGCCCACAGGAAGCCTGTCCCAGTCCCTGCAGCCCCAGCCCCAGGCGTGCCCTGCCCTCTCCTGGGAGCTCCTGTCCCTGGGCTGTGGCCCCAGTGCTGCATCCCTGCTCACAGTTCCAGGCTGCCCAGCTTACAGACATCCCTGGTGGGCCTGGGGAGGGGACGTGCCACCCCTGGGTCCCTCAGCAGGAGCACTGTCCTCCCTGCTGGGGCACAGCTCTCTCAGTGCCGGCAGGGAGAGGCTCAGCTCTGCTCCTTCCAGCTCCTTCCAGCTCCTTCCCCCATTCCTGCCCTGGGACCTCAGCGCTGTTTGCTGCCGTCCCCGTGCCAAGGACAGGTAACCCCCACCCTCAGTGCCCTCCCCTGCTCCCAGCCAGGGCTGCTGGCCTGGCCATGCTCCCCTCTCACAGAATCCTCAGCTTGGAAGAGACCTCCAAGATCACCAAGTCCAGCCATCAACCTGGTCCCACCACAGGCACCCCTAATCCCCATCCCTGTGTGCCACATCCCAGTGGCTCCTGAACACTTCCACACCTCCTCCTTGGGCAGCCCATTCCTGTGCCTGGCCCTCTTTCAGTGAAACTGTTTTGTCTAACACCTAATCTGAACCAGTTGAGTAGAGCAGAGCTTATCTCAGTGTTTATTTAGTAAATTGGTGGCAGCAAATTTAATATAAGACCTTAGCAGCAGAGAGGGTGATGTTTCTTTCAACTCAAACAGATTTCAGGCACTCAAAGTCACTCTTCTTCCTTTAGGAGATGTCCCCAAGGTCTGGCTGGTCCCCTGTGTATAAAGGAGTGCTACTGTCAGGTCCCCACTCTGTCCCCAAGGTTCCTCTCAGTTGACAGTGATGTGGGTTTGATTTCTAGGAGTGTCAGGGTGGATCTTTTGCCTCAGCTTCTCGCTGACTTCAACTTCCATCTCCAGCAGGATCAGTGTGTGTTGTGCTTGTGCTCAGGACAGCCTCCTGTCAGGAGAGCAGGGACAGGAGCAGGAACAGCCCACTCCATGTGCTGTAACCTCATTTCCCTGCTGCCCTGCCCCAACAGGACCCTGCTGACGAGGCATCTGCGTGGGAGCCTTGGCCTTGGGGAGGGGAGCACCTTCCTCACAGCTCAGCAGGACTTCCCACCCTCCCACCTTTGCTCCATTGTTCCCTCTGCTGTTTTCACACACATATTTCCCTTCCATGCCTCCTCAGAAGGATCTTAATCCTGCCTACCAATCTCCTGCCCTATGCTCAGCCCTACCTCACCTGTGCTCTCCCCTCTCTCCAAGCAGCCCCTTGTCCTTCCCTGGAGGTGCTGCCCCCAAACATTCTCCATGCTGATTCTTTCTGGGATGCCCAAAGGAGCTCAATGCATTTGTTTTACCCAGAGAAATGGTGCAGAGATTACAAGAGCACACCAATATTTCTTTTCATTAGTTCTCTTGCTGGATTTGCACACAATGGTGTTATGGCCAGTTTCAGAAGGGTTGGCAGTGTCTGTACCTGATCTTAGAGTTTGTGTTAGAGGGGTTCAGTCTGGGGACAGCAGCAGGAGGGGTGGCAGCAGCAAGAAGGGGCCCTTGCTCAGCCCCTTGCCATCGCTGGGCACCTGCCTGTGGGGCTGTGCCCTGCTCCTCACCCTTTCCCCCCTGCCCCTGTGCCAGGCCTGCTCATGCCATCCCTGCAGCATCCCTGCTGTGCTCGTGGGGTCCCTCAGGGACTCTCAGCCTTTGCACAGAGCTCTGGGTCCAGCTCTGGGCTGGCTGCCAGGTCCCTGTTCCCTGCAATGGAGGCTTCCTCTCCTCTCAGGTTTACCCAAAGCAGCCGTGGGTGGTTTGCTGAGGTTCGTCCAAATCTGGAGGAGAGCAGGAAGGAGCAGGAGGTGACAGCCCAGCCTGGGAGGGTCCTCTCTTCTCACAGGGACCGTCCCAAGATGCTGCTGTTTGACTGTAACCTTCCACAGGATTTTCCCTGGAATTAGATCCCAGCCCACCTGCACCTGCCCAGCTCTGGCCTTGCTGTGCCCTGGCTGTGAGCACACCGGGGTCCCCTGGAGTGGCAGAGGGGGAAGGACCACCCTGCCCTCCTCCTCTGCTTACTGGGCTGAAACCCCACTGCCTTCCTCAGGAGGCCCCAGCAGACTCTGATGCTCCATATTCATCACCAACCTGCAGCCATCTCTGGGGTGGGACCAGGAGCACCAGATCCATCTCTTCAAGGCCTTCTCCAGCCCCACAGAACCACCCAGGCTGCAGCAGGGCAGGCTCTGGCCTCCTCCCTTAGACCAAGAGGACAATGGTGACCAGCTGATGCTCCAGTGAGGCTTGGCTGCAGAGCAGCTGAGACCCCATTCACCAAAATTGTCCTGAAGGGGCATCAGCTCATCAGCAAGGCACCCCTGAGCAGAGCAGGGTCCTGGATGGACCCTTGATGGCTTCCTCTGCCATCCTGGGCCCTCATTGCCTGGAAAACCAGGGCCCAGCTTGGCCCATGCTCCCCCACCCTTCCCTGTCCTTCCATGCAGCAGCTTCCATCCCACCCCTCACACCCAGCCCTGAGCACCCTGCTGCTGAGCATGGCAGGGACAGAGGGACAATGGAGGCAGGGACAGGGGGACAGCGCAGGCAGGGACAATGGAGGCAGGGACAGGGGGACAGTGGAGGCAGGGACAGGGGGACAATGGAGGTAGGACAGAGGGACAATGGAGGCAGGGACAGGGGGACAATGGAGGCAGGACAGAGGGACAATGGAGGCAGGGACAGGGGGACAGTGGAGGCAGGGACAGAGGGACAATGGAGGCAGGGACAGAGGGACAATGGCTGTGTCTGGGTGGAGGGAGGAGGAAAGGGGCACTGGAGGTATCTGCCTGGTTGGTAGCATCGGGTGGTTGGGCTGCTGACACAATTGCTCATTTGCATTTCCTTGGGCATTGATGCTGACATTAATTAAAAGCAATTATGGTGCCATTTTCTCTGTGCAAGAGCAGCATGCAAAGGGGAAAACAGTGTTCCACACCAAAATGCTTCTTGCTCCAGAGCTTCAATGACCTTGTTTAGTTGGAGGAACTGCTGGGTGAGGGGAGGCCTGGCACCCAGGCCCTGCTTCTCCCACCCATTGGATGTGCCAGGGGTGCCAGGATTGGCTGTTCCTGGGGGCCTGAGGCACCCTGAGGGTGCTGGTGACACACACAGACGTGATGGGTGCTGCCAGCTCTGGGCAGGCACTTCCACCCCAATGCTCACAGGGTGCTGGTGCTGGTGTCTGTGCAGCCAGGAGGGTGCTGGGCCATTCCCAGAAGGTGCTGCTGGCTCCATGGTGGCCATCAGTGGCTCTGGTGGTGCTGCCCTCCATCCAGCACTGTGGCACTAGAGCAGGGCACTGTCACACAGAGGGTGACAGACACAGCTGGGTGCTGGCACCGGGGGCAGCGCTGCCTGTGGATCCTGGCTGTGCTGGTGGCTCTGAGTCTGCACCATGGGCACAAACTCAACACAGCTCCCAGTGCTGGAATTCCCTTTCCATGGAGAGAGCTGTGAGAGGGCCAGGCAGTGCCAGTGCAGTGCCTGTGCAGTGCAGTCCCTGGCACCTGGCCCTGCCACAGCCCATCCTGGCACACACAGAGTGGTGGCAGCCACCTCAGGGACACCCCTGAGCCCAGGAAATTCTGGCTCTGGCCTGGGGAGGTGTCCCTTGGGCCACAGCAGAGGCCTGGGCTGGGTGAAGCCACCTGTGCCTCACCTCAGCCTTGGGCTCTGACCTCACAGCCCAGCAGCAGCAAGAGAGGGGAGAGGGGATGTTTGCTGCAGGAGGCAGAGGAGCTGTGGGGACACAAGTGAATGCCCTGCCTGGCTGTCCCAGGGCACATCCCTTTGCTTTGGCATTTCCCTCTGCAGTGCTGGGCCACAGTGGGAGGATGATGAGGGTTTGTACCCACTTTAGGAGGCTAGTCTGCTGATCTGCCCAGTCTTTCCATTCCTCTGTCTGTTGGGATATCCCCCCTGAGGGCCTTGGAGTGAGCACAGCCCTCTGCTCTCTGCCTGCTCTGTGCCTCCCCAGCTCCCCAGGCTTTGCTTCCTTGGCACAGGTTCTGGGAGGATGCTGGGCCTGTCTGAGGAGGACACGGTGCCCAGCCAGGCACCCGGGCTGTGTGTGCCGCTCTGGCTGGGTGGGGCAGGGGCACAGCAGTGCCTCAGGAGCCCTGCAGTGCCCATCTCTCCATCCTGGGCACAAAGTGCTGCTGCCTCATCCCTGGATGTGCTCCTCTTCTGCATCACCGGGGGGAGTCAAGCCCAGCACCTGGATCTGACTTTCCTAAAAAAATTGCTGAGGTTTGTGTCCTTGTCCCAGCCTTCCATCTGAGCCAAGAAACTCGGGTTCCCCTATTTTCACCCCTCTTTGAGCACAGACCTTCTCAAAGCCAGAATGGCCTCCTCCATTCAATTAGGAATGAAAAAGCTGTCCTAAGAAGGCTAACTCCTGTTTTGGCTCCCATGGCTTTTCCAAGCCCTCCTTCCCTGCAGCAGGAGCTGCCCAGTTTGCCCCAGCAGCTCCCAGTGCAGGACAGACAAACTGTGGGTGCTCAGCAATGCAAACCCCAACAGCACTGAGCAGATAACTCAGGCTGTGTTCCCTGTGGGGTTTTGGGGACACTAACAAACATGGGGGTTTCCCCAGATTTATTCAGCTGGTTATTCACAGAGGGAGCATTTTTGCCGTGGTTGGCAGCGTGGTGGGGTGGCAGGGAAGGAGGAAGCAGCAGCTTTAGCTGCAGCACGGTAGCACCCAGTGACCAGATGGGAGAGGCTGAGGGGGAGCTGCTGTGAGCAGCTGGAGGTGACAAAGCAGGTTCTGCTGTGCTGGGACACTGCAAGGGGAGCACCAGAGGTGCTCTGCCACCCCAGGCAGGGGGATTGTCCCCAGGATTGTCCCTCCTGCCTCCCTGGGCTCGGCTCAAAGGGGACAGCCCAGAGGTGAGGCACAGAGGGTGACAGGATCCCCTGCCCAGCTCAGTGGCTCCTGGCATGGTGAGTCCATGACAAACAAACAAGGGAAGAGAGGACAAAGAGCACTTTCCCACAAAGGGGCTCTGCCCAGGCCTGAGCCCCCAGCAAGGAGCATTTTGGATGTTCTCCTCCCCACCTGGCTGATCCCAGCTCATCCTCTCAGTCCATGCAACACCAGAGTGACACAGGACCCACTGCCACATCTTTCCTGTCCTCTGGGCACTGTCTCTGCCTCCCCCTCTGCCATTTGCCCTTTGCTGGGCACAGCCTGGGATCAGGCAGAGCAGTCGAGTGTTTGCAGCTTTGGGCTGTGGGATGTTTGTCAGGGAGATGAACTCTGACCACAGGGATCACAGACACCTCTCTGACCCCTGGGAGGACACGGCCCCTTTTCTCTCTGCCCTGCAGGTCTTCATGAGGGACAGCCCTGGAGCCCAGAGGGACACACGGTGCTCAGGATGCTGAGTCTGGCCCAGTGCTGAGCCCAGCGAGCTGAGAGGTACGGGATGGTCACGGGTGGCTTTGGGATGGACCTGGGGTGGCTTTGGGGCTGGTCACGGGGTGGCTTTGGGATGGACCTGGGGTGGCTTTGGGATGGTCCTGGGGTGGCTTTGGGGATGGTCACAGGGTAGATTTGGGGATGGCCCTGGGGTGACTCTGGGGGTGGCCCCAGAGTGGCTTTGGGATGGACCTGGGGTGGCTTTGGGATGGCCCCAGGTTGGTTTTGAGGATAGCCCCAGAGTGGCTCTGGGGTGGCCCCAGAGTGACTTTGCGGTGGCCCCAGGGTGGCTCCAAAGTGGCCTTGGGGACAGCCCTGAGGTGGCTTTGTGGTGACCCTGGGATGGCTTTGGGATGATCCTGGGGTGCCTTTGGGATGGCCCGGAGTGGCTTTGGGGTGGCTCAGGGTGCCTTTGGGATGGCCCAGGTGCCTTTGGCACTCCCAAGGGCCCCGGGGGCACAGCCCCGGCTCTGTGCATGCCCAAGGGCAGTGGAGCTCCTGCAGGGGCAGCCTGGGGCAGGGAAGCTGGAGGGTGATTCAATGACAGCCCTCCCTCCGTCTGCTGGCGGATCCTGCGCCACGCCCCACAAAATAAAGTTATGAAATGTGCTGCCCATTGCCATGGTAACGGCACGCCTCCGCCTGACCCACTTTGAGACAAAGGAAATGTTCCGAGCTCCGAGCGCTGCGCACGGGCCCAGCCCGGCCCCGCAGGGAGGGCACAGGGAGCTGCTGCCGCTTCCTCCTGCTCCTCTGCACCCCGGGACCCTCAGGCTACAGGAGCTGCTTTGTGGCAGGCACTGAGCAAAGCCGGCGCCAAGAGCATCTCCAGGCTGCATCCCAGACGCAGGCAGGGCCCTGCCTGGCTTCCTGTGCAGATTTAGGGAGCAGGAACCTCTGCCCTGGAGCACAGGAGGGTCCTTGCTCAGCTGGTGGTGCAACAGTGACAGCCACGGCCTTTCAGAGCATCCTGTAACGACTCTGCCACACTCATTGAGGGCAAGGAAACGGAGAATCATGGAGTGAGCTGAGTTGGAAGGGACCCACAAGGATCATCAATCCAACTCTGACCCTGCACAGCCACCCCAACAGTCCCAGCCTGTGCCTGGCAGCGCTGGCCAAACACTCCTTGGGGAGCAGCCTCAGGGCCATGCCCATTCCCTGGGGAGCCTGGGCAGTGCCAGCAGCCTCTGGATGAGGAACCTTTCCCTGATGTCCTGCCCTGGCCCAGCTCCAGCCGTTCCCTGTCCTGTCACTGGTCACACACAGCAGAGCTCAGCACCTTCCCCCAGTAGAGACTCCCATGAAGTTTGACCTCAGTCTCATCCTCTCCAGGCTGAAGTTCCTCCTCCTCAGCGTGGTCTTTGTGCCCTGGGAGGGGCACTGGGCCATGGCCCTGGGGCTGCTGATGGCTCTGGCAGCACAGAGGGCTCAGATGGGGCCTGGGCAGGCTGCCAGCACGGGAGGCCAAGCAGAGTCTCTGCCTTGTCTGGGTCCAAGTTCTCAGTGCAAGGCTGGACATCTCCACCCTGGGAGCCAGGACAAAGGCAGCTCAAGGGCAGCCATGGTCAGGCCTTTGCATTGAGGGCTCTGCATCCCACACTCGCTCCATGGGGGCTCTGCAGACACTCCCTCACCCCCTCCAGAGCCCTTGAGCACCACTGGCCAGAACAGGTCAGCTTTGGGCCAGGATGTTCTCATTAGCTGCACTTCCAGCCAAGCTGGAACATGCCCCATGTGGTCAGCAGCCTGTGCCCCGAGTGCTCTGCAAGGCAGCAGAGGCTGCACGTGGGGTTCAAAGGCAACAATCCAGCTCCTGCCCTGGTCCTTCCCCTCCAGCCACCTCATCAGCTGTCCTGCTCCCTTCCTGAAAATTCCCTTTCTTATCTGTCTCATTTGTCTCATTTGACCTACTTAATGCTTTGCATTTCCTGATTCAGAGCAAATCCCGTCTCACGGAGAACTTTGAGAAACTTCTATTTAGGGACAGACAAATAGATTGCAGAATTTCTGGGGTTTTGTTCCCTGGAGAGTTGCTTATATTACCAGTGACATCTGCATGGAAATAAGTTCTCTGTCTCTCTCAGGAGTTCATCTGCTCCTCCAGCTTAGACAACACCTGAAGTCAAAAATCTTTGGCATATCACAGCCTTTGACTTTCACAGCATTTGGTTTTGCTGGTAGATTAAAAAAAAGCAAACAAACAACCAAAAAAAAACCTACCAAAAAAAAAAAGAGGTAGCAATTAGAGTTCTTAAGATAAATTACTCTTTGTCATTTTGGGATGATGCCAGTCAGATCCCATCCCTCTCATCACCCCAGCTGGCACCAGTGGGCAGAGACAACCTTGACCTGAAAAACAAGTAGGAGACCACTGTTCAGCTGTCATGGGGCCTCAGGAGCTGTGTGTAGATGCCTCATTGAAAGGGCACCAGCCATGTATTCCCACATGAGGAGGGATGTGGGGAAATCCTTCCCCAGGGAGGCAGCTGAGGGATCAGACTGCTGAGCCCAGGCTGGCACTGGCTGCGTTTCCCTGCCAGGCAGGGTGAGGATGGGCAGGGTGAGCCCTGGACCTCCTCAGGCACGGGGCAGCCCCACTGAGGGCTCCCTGTCCCCTAAGCAGGACCCCAAAAGGTGACACACTTGGCTTGCTGGAAGCTCCCTCCATTGCTGTGCTTGGCTCCCTGGTGGCACTGTCACTGTGGGTGGCACTAACTCCTCTCAGGAGCCCCTGCCTCCATCAGGACGGGCAGTGCTCTCTGCTGCCCATCCCTGGGCATGGCTCTGCCCAGCATCCCGGCAGCAGCGTGGCAGGAGGGGGCTCTGTTGTGTAAGGAATTGTTCCAGCTATTTTTATCGGCCACGATCAGATTGTGAACTCTGAATCATCATTAATGCAGGGCTCTGGCAGGCAGGGCCCCAGCAGCACATCCAGAGCTCCTGCTAATTCAGGGAACGCTGGGCTCGGCGTGGGCAGGCCCACGTCACCTGCAGCACAGCTCGCAGATCCTTGCAGCAGGAGAGGGAGGCATTTTCCCCTGCAGGTGGCAAATCACCTCCCCGGATTGCAGCCGTGTTTATTGTGCTGCTGGCTCCAGGTACAAAAGGCAGCTCTGTGTGTGCAGCCAGCCTGGATGGCTGGGCTGGGATGTGCAGCTCTGGGGGAGCTGATGGGCAGAGGGCAGGACAGGCTGACCCCAAGGGTGCCCTCAGCCCCATCAGCCTGGACTGGACTCCTCCTGGAGGATGTGTGCTCTGGGCAGTCCCTTTCACAGACTGCTGCATCTCCTGAGCATCACCCCAGTGGCTCCCAGCCCTTTCTGGCCAGCTCTGCCTCAGCAGTACATGGAACCAGGGAACCAGAGAATTCTGGAATGGTTTGGGTAGGAAGGGACCTTGAAGCCATCCAGTGCCACCTCCTGCCATGGGCAGGGACACCTGCCACTGTCCCAGGCTGCTCCCAGCCCATCCAGCCTGGCCTTGGGCACTGCCAGGGATCCAGGGGCAGCCCCAGCTGCTCTGGGCACCTGTGCCAGGGCCTCAGCACCTCGTGGGGAGCTCTCCAAGTGCCCTTTTCTGGGCCAAGGCATTGCCCAGCCGTGGCTGCATCAGCAGAGCAGGGTGGCCAGGGAGGGGACAGGGTGTCCTTGTGTGGCCTGTGTGTGCCAAGGGCAGGGGCAGAGGCAGCAGGGAGGCAGCACAGAGCCCTGGAGGGTGAAATGAGCCCCCAGCCCAGCACTCCCTGGTTCTGCAGGAGCCCTGTAACACCCAGGGCACCCCAGTCACAGGTACACCCCCCCACAGCCCGTACACCTGGGCAGCCACCATGTGTCACACACCCCTGTGTCACACACAGCACTGTGTCACACACAGCACTGTGTCACACACACCCAACAGCCACACAGAGCTGGATGTGCCCCCATGGAACCAATGAGGCTGGAAAAGGCCTCCGTGGAGCCTGACCATTGAGCCAGCACTGCCACCTTCACCACCACACCGTGTCCCCAGGTGCCACAGCCACACACCTGTGGAACACTTCTGGCTACAGAAGGAGCAGAAATACATACACAAACAAGGAGCAGAAATGTGGGTGAGTGTGATGTGCTCTCAGAGCTCCCTGGGATCTGGCAGCCTTGGTGAGAAGGACTGAGCCCTGCCCAGGGCCTCTGCCATGGATTGGGCTGGCAAATGGCAGCCAGCTGCAAAGATAGATCCTGGAGCAGAGGGGAGCAGAGAGCAGTGGGGTGAGGCTGTGAGAGGGCAGGGAGTCTGCCCCATTCTCTGCCTTCTCTGTGCCCTCAGCTAAGCTGGTCTAGGGTGGATTTGCAACACTGAGGACAATAGAAATAGAGCAGCATCTCCTGAAAGCCATGTGCACCCCAGGAGCTGAGGAGGGGGCACGGTGGGCAGTGGCATTGCCCAATTCCCCCGTGGTGCAGAGCCCCAGCACAGAAGCTGATCACAGCCTGTGGTACCTCACTGCCTGGAGACCCATCCCTGGCAGTGTCCAGGGCAGGTTGGTTGGGGCTTGGAGCAACCTTCCAGCTCTAGTGCAAAGTGTCCCTGCCCATGGCAGGTTGGGGGGACTGGATGGACTGTAAGGTCCCCCCACCCCAAACCACCCAGGAATTCTGTTCTGTGGTTCCAGGCCCTGCCTGGTGTCTGGAGCTGCTGGAGCTGGGTTGGGTGCAGCCCACCCAAACCTGCAGGCTGTGAACCAGGCCCAAGCAGCTGCCTCTGGCTGGGCTCTGGTGCACACAAAAGTGCCATAAATCAGCTCAGGTTAGGCCAGTGCATCCCCTCTGAGCATCAGCAAAGCCACTGGGAAGAGCAAGGGCAGTGCTGAGGAAACAGACTGAGGGGAACAGAGGTAATGGGGTGAAACCAGTCCCTCCCATGGGCTCAGGGGTCCTGTCCTGGCCCTGGCAGCCCCTGCTGGGACCCTCTGCTGGGCAGGTCTTCTCCTGCAGTGACCCTGGTGTCCTCTCTGTGGTGCAGGGCTGACCACCCCTGCTGGGGTGGCTGCCTCAGGGCAGGGTGACACAGCAGGGACACTGGAGACAGCCCCTGACAGTCTGAGAGCTGCAGGATCTTGGATTTGGGAGATTTCGTTTCAAGCTTTTTCCATTCTTCCAAATCTAAAAGATGGTGGGGAAGATCTTGCTGGACATTTCCCTTCCCTGTCTCAACAAAGTGCCAAGGATTGCAGAGAGTGATTGAAATGTAGGAAAACAGTTTAATCCATCTTAGAGGGAGGCCAGCTGCCAGAGGAGGCAGCAAAGACACCACGGTGGGCAGTGGGACTGCCCCCAGCAGGGAGGAACCTCACACCTCCCCTGCTGCCAAGGGAAGGGATCCTGGAGCAGGACAGGCTGCAGGATCACACCTGGAACAGGATAGGCTGCAGGATCAGCATCTGGAACAGGGCAGGCTGCAGGATCACACCTGGAACAGGGCAGGACAGGCTGCAGGATCAGCATCTGGAACAGGGCAGGACAGGCTGCAGGATCACACCTGGGGCAGGCAGGGCAGGACAGGTTTCAGGATCACACCTGGGGCAGGACAGGCTGCAGGATCACACCTGGGGCAGGACAGGCTGCAGGATCACACCTGGGGCAGGCAGGACAGGACAGGCTGCAGGATACACCTGGAGCAGCCCCACAGCAGAAGGGAGCACTGAACTCTGCCATACAGAAATTAGTGTCCACCCTTGGCAGGGGGAAACCAGTCTGGGAGAGAGGGAGCTCCCTGCCCTCCCCTGCTCCCACCTTCCCACCCTTTCTGCTCCTGCCCCTCCAAAACCTTCTCTTCTCTCCTTTCCCACTCATCCCCAGCCCCTCAGGGTTTCCTCCCTGCCCCTCTGCCTCTCCAGCACCTGGAGCCAGCCTGGCCCTGGCTCTTCTGCTCCTCCTGTGCACACCAGACCTTCACTGCATGCATTGATCTGCATTGCTTCATTCCATTTCATGTCCCCACTTCCTTTGATTCCTAAGGCAGTTTGGGTTTATCCCAAAATCACTGAGTCCAGCGAGCACAAGGCAGTCATAAGCTGCCTTAGGAGGAGACTCCTGCTTCAAATATCACCTGCTCTCAGAAGGCAAAGATCTATTTACTGTCAATACCCAGAGCCATCCCTTTGCAATCAAATCAGGTGTGGAGTCTCCTCAGGGTTCCTGTGGTGGTTCCTGTGAGCCTGGTTCCACAGCATGCCTCAGAGCAGGAGGGCCCTGGGCACAAGGGAAGGATTTCACTGGAATTTACTGGGGGAAGGAGGGGAGGGAGAGTGGCTGTGGCAGGCAGAGCTGGGCCTGGCTGGGGTTCAGGGAGGATTTGAGCTTCTGCCTCCTGCAGGGCTTCTCTCCAAGGTGTGCAGGTGGAGCTTGGCCATCCAAAGCCATCTGGAATTCAGATCAATAGCTCAGCCTGGAGCCTGTCCTACACCCCATCCTTCCCTCCTGCCTGGAGGGTTCCTCTAGGAACATCACCTGGGGCTCTCTGTGGGCACTGTGGGTGCCAGCTGGCACAGCCTGAGCCTCCCTGCTGGCACCCCCAGCCAGCACCACCCCAGATCCACCACCCCAGTGGGTCCCATGGGCAGGGGGCTCCAGGGGGCTGATGCTGCTGGAGAGCACAGCGGGAATTAGGATTGCACCCACAGGGGCATTAGGATTGCACCCACAGGGGAATTAGGATTGCACCCCCAGGGGAATTAGGATTGCACCCACAGGGACCAGAAGCAGATGGGCCCCAGTCAAGGCTAAGGCTGCATTTGGTGTTTGGGCAGACAGTTCAGGTTTGGTGTCAACACTTCCCAGCTCAGGCCATGTCCCCATCCCCAAATGCCAGGGCACTGTCTGTGCGGGGGAGAGGGGCCAATCTTCACTCCAGAGCAGCACAGCCCAGCAGGGGCAGGGCACAGCTTGCAGCAGGAGGAAAGGAGCAGCCATGGGGCAGGGGCTGGGTCAGGAGCAGCCCCATGGCCCTGATGCCCAGGGAGCAGCACTGGGAAGCTGCCGGGGTGCAGGAGCAGTGGGCAGTGCCCAGGGCTCTGAGGTCAGCCTGGGCAGGAGCCTCAGAGCAGGCTCAGGGGAGGGGGCTGGGGTCTCCATTGATGGGATGGGAAGCCCAGGCTGAGCTCACTGCAGCTTTACAAAGCCCAGCTTGGCTCTGCCAACCCACTGGCAGTGACAGAGTTAAATGGAGACTGCAAAGCCCATCAAGCCATGGAATAAATTCCACTTCTTTTTCTTTTTGTGCTTCCAAACAATTATTTAAAGCTCTGGCTGCTTTTCATTATTAATGCATTTTTCCCTGAGTGAGGAAGACAAGCCTGTGGATTCCTGCCACCCTGCAGTGGTCACTCCACTCCCACACCCCTTTGCTGGCCTGGCTGCACGTGGGGGACAAGTTCCTGGAGACTGGAGACCCATTCATGGCTGAAAAGGAGAAGGCAGGAGCACAGACTGCCACCTGTGCTCCTCACAGGGACATACCCTCTACATCTGTTAAAAGTCAATTTCTCTTTTTTGAGCAACACTCAAACTAAACCAAAAAGGAACTAAGAAACTAAACTAAAATGTAACAGGAAATAAGAGTTCATTTATACACTCTGTGATTTTAAGTTGGTTTTGAGTATGGAAAATCAACTTATTGACTGACAGCTCAACACATATAAATGTTCATTGATCTTTCTTTTAAGCAAACCCAAAAGGTTTGTCATTTTTCCCTGTATAACACAGTAAAGATGAGGATCCCTCTGAACCCAGCAGGATGAGGCAAGACCACTGGGGAGATGTTCAGTGAGGATCCCTCAGGGGATCCCTGTGTCCCAGCTGCCTTTCCACCAGCCACGGGGATTCTGTACCTGCTGAAAGGAAAGGACCAACCCCAGCCCCTCACTGTGGCAGAGGGGACAGAGGGGCTGGCTGGGGCTGGCACAGGTGACACAGATCCCCAGGAGTGGTGCAGCCCAGCAGGAATAATTGTCTGAGCAGCCAACAGCTTCTCAGGTCAGGCTCTGAGTGCTCAGAAACACCTCAGCTCTTATGGAGCTACTGACACACTGTGCTCCAGGGCAGAACCTGCCAGGAAGGCAGCACTGGCTGCAGAGGAGGTGTTTGCCATGGTGTCACATTAGCACAGCTGTGGGAGCTGTGCCAGCCCTGGGATCCATCCCCTGGGAACCCCTGGGAACACCAGGCACCCTGCAAAGCTGGGCTGCCTGGCTCCAGACTGGCTGGGCTCAGCAGGACCTGCTGGGCTCTGACAGCAGGCTTTGCTCCCTGCTGAGCAGATGGGCAGAGCAGGGCCCTGCTGGCAGTGCCTCTGTCACGCTGTCCAAACCCACGTGCAGCAGCAGAGCAGCAGCAGCAGTGTGGTTGAGCAGCCTGTGGCTGGGCACTGAGGCACACGAGCGCTGCAGCTGCAGTGGGAACGTGAATCCTGCCTCTCCTCTGCTGGGCCTGCTCTCTCCAGCTCCTGGTCTCACATCCTTTCTCCTCCCCTCCTGCCTCTGTCATCCTGCTTCTCTCCCTTGTCCCTTAACCGTGGTGGCATTTGCTTTCAGAAGGGGACAGGGATGTGTCCCCAGTGAGGAGTGGGCTGCCATAGGGGTTCACAGTGCTCTCTCTTCCTCCAGCTGCAGGGAGGTCTGCGAGGGCTCTGCCACACCGTCCCTGAGCCATGGTCTAGGAAGCACCGGGACCATGAAGGGCTTAGGAGACAACAGAAGCCGCCATCTCTCCGAAAACCTGGACTCCCCTCAAGACTCTCTTTATGCCCCCCAGGACAGGAACCCTTATCTCCTCAGCCCCACCGACTCCTTCACCATGGATCCCCGATTCCCGGCCCAGAACACCGTCCACGGCGACTGTCTCCTGCCGCTCAACAACCAGATCTCCAACAGCAGCACCTTCCCCCGCATCCATTACAACTCCCACTTCGAGGTCCCGGATGAAAACCCTTTTCCGAGCCATGCCCAAGCCACAAAGATCAACCGCCTGCCTGCCAACCTCCTCGACCAGTTTGAGAAGCAGCTGCCCATCCACAGGGACGGCTTCAGCACGCTGCAGTTCCAGCGCAGCGACGCCAAGCACCGCAGCGAGAGCCCAGGCCGCATCCGGCACCTGGTGCACTCCGTGCAGAAGCTCTTTGCCAAGTCGCAGTCCCTGGAGGGCCCCGCCAAGGGCAACGTGAACGGGAAGAAGGGGGCAGATGACAACAAGCAAAACCGGAGGAGCAAGAGCAAGGACCGGGCCAAGACCTCCGAGCCCAAGCGCAGGACCAGGTCCAACATCTCGGGCTGGTGGAGCTCTGATGACAACCTGGACAGCGACACCTGCAGCTACCGCAACCCCATGGGGCTGATGACGCTGGGCCGGCAGCCCGACCACAGCCAGCCAAAGTACTTCATGCACGCCTACAACACCATCAGCGAGCACATGCTGAAATCCTCCAAGAGCAATAACGACCTCAAGGTCACCCCTTGCACCAATATCCCCATCAACAACGACTCCAACTACATCAAGCGGGGCTCCTGGTCCACGCTGACGCTCAGCCATGCCCGGGAGGTGTGCCAGAAGGCCTCCGCCACCATCGACAAAGCCTTGCTCAAATCCAAGTCCTGCCACCAGGACCTGGCCTACCACTACCTGCAGGTGGGTGCCACGGGGCAATCCGGGGTGCTCCGTGCAGGGAGAGCACAGAAGCTCAGGGACATCCTCTCGGTGGGCACCCATGTGACCTTATCCAACATCTCCACATGGTTCAGCTGCCACCTCAGGTCACACTGCCAGGAGAGGGCTGGGGCGGGCCCTGGGAACAGACCCCTACTCCTCCTGTGGGGACACTGATGCTAATGGGGTCCATCTCCCACAGCTGTCCCAGCATGTCCCTGTGAAGGGGACATGCCAGACCACCCACTCTGCTGGCTGTGACCCCATTCCCTGCAGGCCTCCCACGTGTCCCCACTGCCTGCCCAGGCCCTGCAGGTGCTGGGGACACTCCTGGGCAGGTGGGGACATAGCTGCCCCATGTGGCTGTTTCCCCTGAGTGCCCACATGGCCGGGAACGCTGAGGAGCCACATCTCACTGGGCACAGCCCCCAGGCCCCACGGAGCCCCCTGTACCCGAAGGTCAGCAGCCCTGACTAACGCTCCCCCCTTATCTCCACGCATCCCAGGACGCACCGGCATGCCCGGCCAGCCCTGCCCTGCCCAGCTTCCCCGGAGCACTGGTAGGAGCCCAGCGGGCAGGGTGGGCACAGGGCAGTGCCAGCCCCGCTTGCATGGCCTGCATGGCTGATGCTGCTTTGAAACCCTGGCACCTGCAGCTCCAGCTCTGCAGCAGCTCCGAAAGCAGCGCTGGAGCAACGTGAACCTGGTTGTGCCCTAGAGAGGAATGAAGGCAAATAAACCAGGCCTGGGTGGGGGGAGGAGGGGACCAGCCTGTGCATGGAAATCTCTAGCATCCTTTTAATGCAGAGGTGCCAGGGGCTTCCCTGGCTGTGCCCAGCCAGGTTAGAGGCTTTAAAAACTGATGAATTATTGAAGCACACTCAGCTTCCAATACCTCGCTGGCCATGGCTGCAAATCAAATTTCCAAGGGACTGAACTGACTGCATCAGGAACACCAGCAGGGAAAATGATCTTGCCCTGGTTTCTTTTTCTTTCCCCCGCTCCTTCCCGTTAAGCATTTGAGGTTCAAGAGCTGCAGGCAAGCAGCTGTTCCCTCAGGCTGCGGCACCGAGCCCAGCAGGCAGCCCCACAGCCCTGGGCTCGGGGTGCAGGGCTGCCCCGCTCCTTCCCCCCATGTAATGCCTCCGTTTCTCGACAGCCTGCCGCAGGGCTGTGGGCACAGCTGGGCGGCACGGGCCTGGCCAGCAGCTGGGCAGCGCCACCGCTCGGCTGGGAGGACACGGCCGCCCCGCAGGGCTGGGACCCGCGGCCCCTCAGCCCCGCGCCGACCGACGCAGGCAGCGCCCAGGTAGGGATCTGTTCGGAGCAGGAGCTTCTGCCCAGCTCCTCCTGCTCTGGTCCTCCTGGCACCGCTGCCCAGGGGCTCAGCCTGCGCCACCGGACTCGGAGCGGGCAGGGAGCGGCCAGCAGCCACGAGTGGCGTGGCAGGAGGGACACAGGGGACACCAGGGTGTGACAACATCCCCAGTGCTGGGGCAGGCCCTGTGCTCGGTTCACCACCAGGACCTCGGGCACCCAGTCCCAAAACCACGGTGCCTGGTGCCCCCACACAAGCTGACAGGACACAGGTGCTTGGGCTCACCTTGTCCCCAGGTGTCCAATGCCAGCCCCAAAGATCAGGACACAGGGCTCAGGGACCTCATGGGAGGATGGGGCCATTGTATCCCAGCCTCTCCTTGGCACAGGAGAGGCGATGGAGAAGTCACCTCTGGAGCCTGTGTGTGGGGAATGTCCTTCTGCAAGGCCATTATGTCCCCTGTCACACCTGGGGACAGAGTGAGGAACAGCAAGGATCTGCTTTCCCAGTGCCTGGGGGACACAGGGCCCTGCCCTGCTGCAGAGGGCACTGCTGCCAGGCAGAAATGCCCAGTGGGTGCCAGAGGTGCAGGGACACAAGGGAGGGCAGGAATGGGATGGGGACAAACAGGACAGCCCAGCCTCCAAAGCGATTCACCTCTCCTGCCCCATTTGAAAAGTCCTTTGGGGATATTTTGGGGATTCATCAGCAACCGTTGGGGGTCCATGTGATGTTTCCAGGCCCTGGAAACATCCATAGCCAGATGTTGTAGCTGGTGATTGCCCAGCCCCAGGTCCAGCCCTGCCCCATCAGGGTAGGGGTCTCTCAGATCAGTCCCTAGGATGACACAGCTCCATCCATCCTTAGAGCACAGGCCCCAAGGAGGGAGGCTGTGCTCCACATCCCCAGTCCCCCTGTTCCCATGGGCCCCTTGGGCAGCTGAGAGTGCAAGGAGAGAGGCCGAGGAGCTCCAGGAGTGAGCAGGAGCTGTGGATCCACAGACAGCACCGAAGTGAGGCAGTGTGGTGGCTCAGAGGGGACAGTCACCACTGACCTGATGCATCATCCAGACCAGCCTCCCCATCCCCACCTACAGCCAGACCACCCCAGAGCTTCCTTAACCCCCAGGAGCCCTGAAAATAATTCATCATCCAGAGTGGGTGGCCTGAGCAGTGCCAGTGCTGAGTGCCTCACGCCAGCCCCGCCGAGCTGCTGTGGAGCAGGAGCACAGCCCAGCCCCTTCCCGAGGGTGCCCTGCCAGAGGGACAGCCTGGCTGCAGCTTGCTGCTCGAGGACATGGCTGAGCCCATGGGACAGCACTAGGGACAGGGAGCAGCGCTGTGCCCGCAGCAGTGCAGCCTGTGCATGGCCCTGCAGCCCTGCAGCGCTCAGCTGGGCTTCTGTGCTGCATGTCCGTGTGTGCATGGCAGAGCTGGCACTTGTGTGATGGAAACCCTGTTTGCTCCTGCAGTCTCTCCCCCTGCCCTGCCCCGAGAGGAGGGAGTGCTGCAGCTCCTGCCAGAGCCCAGCAGGGCAGCTCCCCTTCCCCTTCCCCCTGCCCCTGCTCTGTCAGGGCTCCAGGGACTGGGAGTGCCCCAGGGGAACCTCCCCCGTGGCCCTTCCCTCATGGCAGGAGAGCAGCGGAGGCAGACGGTGCTGCTGGCTGGGGACTGTGCAGTGCCCGGTGACAGTGCAGTGTGGCGGCAGCACCAGTGACAGTGCAGTGTGGTGGCACACTCGGTGACAGTGCCGTGGTGGCAGCAGTGGAGCCCAGCCCCAGGGGTGGACACATGCCTGGATCCCACACCCCTGCACCACATGGCACCACATGAACCACGACTGAGCACAAGGAAGGACCCACATCCCGCAGCCCCATAAAGTCTCTGGACCTGGGCATCCTCTTGCTCCCACTCCTTCCACAGCAGCCAAAGCACAAGGGGCAGAGCAGCAGGAAGGGCAGCAGGGCCCCACCAGCTGTGAGGAGCTGCTCTGTGCCCGGCCTGGGTGCCCTCACCCCACTTGGACATGACACACATTCTGTGCTCAGAGCCCCAGGTGTCACCTGCCAGGAGCTCTGCTGCCACCGAGGGGCTGCACTGGCCACTGGCAGGTCTGTCCTTGATCACAGCAGCCACTCTGGCTGTCATCCCAGGGCAGAGCTGCACACTGCAGGACAGGCTCCTCATGTCCTCCTGCACAGAAGCACCCAGAGGACCCCAAACAGCACCCAAAGAACCCCAAACAGCACCCAAAGGACCTGCACTGCTTTTGCAGGGTCCCCAGGGCACCTGCTTGTCCCTGCAGGTGTGACACTCAGGAACCACTTGTCCTGCTCTCTGTCCCACGGGAGCTGTGGCACCTGTGGACATGCTTCAAAGTGGGGCAGTGGATTCAGGGGTGTCCTCTCAAGCACCTTCCTTCCCTTGAGTGCTGAGCTGGGATGCAGAGCGCCTTGAGAGCAGCTCTGTGCCCTGCTGCCTTGCCAAGGCACAGAGCAGAGGGGAGGCAGGGAAAGCAGGATTAAGGCACCTTGGTAAGGGCCAGGTGCCACTGGAACTGCCTTTGAGAGCTGTGCCCAGGGAGGCCAAGGCCAGGAGGCAAATGCAGCAGCCATGGCAGAACTGAGCAGCTCCCAGCCCGTGCCCTCGAGCAGTGGCAGCAGAGCAGCTGTGAGACCCTGAGGTCTGAGAGCCCCCACTGTCCTGGGCTGGGCTCAGCACCCCTCACTGCCCCACACCATCCAGCACAAGCCCTGCACAGGCACCCCTCACTGCCCCACCCCATCCAGCTCTCCAGCCCCTCCTGCCCCTCACCAGGCCCTCCTGCCCCTCACCAGCCTTTCCTGTCCTTCACCAGGCCCTCCTGCCCCTCACCAGCCTTTCCTGTCCTTCACCAGGCCCTCCTGCCCCTCTCCAGCCTTGCCTGCCCTCACCAGCCCTTCCTGCCCCTCACCAGCCCTTCCTGCCCTCACCAGCCCTTCCTGCCCCTCACCAGCCCTGCCTGCCCTCACCATCCCCTCCTGCCCCTCACCAGCCCTGCCTGCCCCTCACCAGCCCCTCCTACCCCTCTCCAGCCCTGCCTGCCCTCACCAGTCCCTCCTACCCCTCTCCAGCCCTTCCTGCCCTCACCAGCCCTTCCTGCCCCTCACCAGCCCTGCCTGCCCTCACCAGCCCTTCCTGCCCCTCACCAGCCCTTCCTGCCCCTCACCAGCCTTTCCTGTCCTTCACCAGGCCCTCCTGCCCCTCACCAGCCCTTCCTGCCCCTCACCAGTCCCTCCTACCCCTCACCAGCCCTTCCTGCCCCTCTCCAGCCCCATGCTGGCCCAGACCCCACAGGCAGAAGGTGCAGCTCAGCCTGAGGAGAAGGCAGGCAGTAAAATGCAGTCTGCAGTCAGAGCTGACACCAAGGTGATCGATATAAAAGTGATTCTCAGGGTCCTTGTCTCCTCTGGAAAGGGTCAGAGCCAGGCATCTCAGTGACTTGTGGGACCCTCCCAGTGACCTGTGGGATTCTCCCAGTGGCAGGGCTCAGCTGGAGCCAGCAGGGTCCTTCCTGGCCTCAAGGCCACCGGTACAGACAGAGGCAGCACTCCCACCCAGCAGGGAAAGGGTTCTCAGCTCTTGCATTTACCAGGACCTCAGATTTGACAGCCACAGCCCCTGAGCTGGACAGTGGTGTGGGCTTGGCCTGGGAGCCATGGCCAGGCATAAAGATGGCAGGAGCAGAGTGGAAAGAGTTGAGAGATTCCACTCCAGCAGCAGTGGGCCCAGGGAGGCCTGGCCAGTGTGTGTGCCTCACATGGGAGACTGGCTCCACTTGGGTCCCAGCTGGATCCCACACACCTGGATCAGCCCTGCCTCTGTTCCATGCCCCCAGGAATGTGGGTGCTGGGCCATGGGTGCACTCCAGGCAGGAGCCTGTCCCCAGAGGAGCCCCAGGGGTGGTTTGGGGGCTGTTCCAGAGTGGGCACATGGAGCAGGCTGGCAGGACACGGGCTGAGTCCCTTTGGGCAGGAACAAGCCCTCAGCTGTGAGCTGTGCATTGAGCCTGCACCTGGACACAGCCTGCAGACCTGAGCCTCACCTGGAGGTGCTCCAACCCAGCAGCATCAGACACAGCCTCAGACTGGCCCTGGCTGCCAGGGAAGCCCTGCTGGGAGCAGGGATGGGAACAGGCACTGCAGGGCTGGCTCCTCACAGCTGCAGCACAGCCCTGTGTCCCCAGAGCACTGTGAGCTGTGGCTGCTCAGCCCCACGGCTCCCTGGGCAGCAGGGCACGTCCAGCAGCTCCATCCAGCAGAGCCAAGCTGGAATCTCTTGTCAGCACAGGCTGTGCTCAGCACAAGGGCTGGCACTGCTCCCCATGGCATCCCAGCTGCTGCCCCAGTCTGGGCTGCCCTGGCACTGGGGTGGCATGGACATGGCTGCAGCCTCACCTCTGGCCTGGCTGCTCCTTGGCCACGTCCTCAAGGGCAGGACAAAGGCCAGCAGCAATCCAAGTGAGCCACAAAGCCAAGGCTTGCTCCTGAAACCTGGGCCTCCCCATCTCTACCCTGACTTGTCCCACACCACATGTGGCTCATCCTGGTCACTCCTGGGCACCTGGCTCTGCTTCTGGTCCCCCCCACACAGGATGGGCAGGGAGGTGATGGCTGCTGTGGCTGCTCAGTGATTCAGGCCTCCCATGGCACCAGCAGCTCACTCCTGGCTAGTGAGGGAACAAGAGACAGTGTCTGCCTTGAACTGATTGTGGAGTTGTCGCCTTGCTGGGGTTAGAAGTGCTTTTCATGCCCACGGTGCCTCTCATCTCTCAGCAGAGATGCCAGCACAAGGTCTGTGTGCCCAAGCTGCTCTAGAGGGACTTGTGAGAGCCTAACTTGGTTTCAGAAAGTAATTTCAGCCACTCAGAGTCACATTCAACTCAAAACCTTAAAGAGCCCATGAAGGTCTGGGCTCTTAGCCCCAAGCCCTGCTCCACAGCAGCACTTTTATGTTCAGTGACATGGTCTGTGTGATGAACAGCCAGGTCCAGCCCTGTCCCAGTGCCCCACAGCCCAGTGAGACCGTCCCCTCTCCCCCTGTGACACCTGGCATTGTGCAGCTTGTCCTGGCTGTGTGAGCATGTCTGGGATGGAGGTGTCCAGCGGCAGGGAATGGCTGTGATGTGCTAAAACAGAGGCCACCAAAGCAAGGGCTGCCTGGCATGAACTGCTAAGGGAGGGTTGTGAAGGATTTGTGTTGTTTATTCCCACTACACCACAGCAGAAGCACAACCATCTCCCCAGCTCCCCACGATCCTGCTGGTCCCAGGATGGTGGGCTGTGCCCTCCCTCACAGCTGCTGATGCTGCCCTTCCTCCTGCAGGTGCCCCACGGGGAGTGGAACAGCACGCTGTCCCGGGACAAGGACAGCGAGATCCCGTGCCGGCGCATGCGCAGCGGGAGCTACATCAAAGCCATGGGGGATGATGACAGCGAGGACTCAGAAACCAGCCCCAAACCATCCCCGAAAACTGCAGCTCGGAGGCAGAGTTACCTCAAGGCCACACAACAGTCCCTGAGTGAGCAGAGCACCACACAAAGGTAACGCTGGACCTCCTCTGGGAGCTCTGCACAGGCCCTCAGGGCCACCTCTGGAACAGCCCTTGGGTTGCAGCACCCCACAGAGTGTGGCACCAGAGCCCAGCAGGGCTCCTGCACCCCACAGAGTGAGGCACCAGAGCCCAGCAGGGCCCCTGCACCCCAGCTCTAACAGAGACATGTGGAGACAGCAGGACAGGAGAAGATGTGGCACCCCATCCTGGTGATTCCCAGTAGCCCTGGTGTTAGGAGCTGCTTTAGGTCCCTGTCCCCTCAGCCATGGGGGGAGCACTCCTCTGATGGAGCTGTGGGGATTTCCTCTCCAAGCATCCTCTGCTCTGGGGGAATGCAGAGATCCCAAGCCCAAGAGGCCCCTTGACCATGGAAGCTGCTCACCCAGCACGGCTGAAGACACAGCCTGTGGGACTATGCCTGGAGCTGCTCTGCTCCACAGCTGTGCAGGTGTTCCAGGTGTTTCACCTCTGGAACAGAAAGGTGGCACACTGGGCTGGAGGATATCCTGAAGGGCTAAGAGGTTTTTGAAGGAGGAAGACCCACAGTGGTTTGAGCCAAAGCCAGGGGAGCAGAGCAAGAGCTTTGCTGGGCCAGAGGCTGGTCCTGCAGGAGGGGCTGTGTGTGAGCTGGGCAGTGATGCTGTGCAGTGTCCTCAGCACCTGCTCCACATCCCGGGACAAGGCACCTGGGGGCTCTCAGTGCTCCGGGTGCTGCAGCTGGGGCTACAGAGGAGCTGCTGGGGATGAACTGCTGAGGCTCAGCAGGCAGAGAGAAGTGGGGTGCAGGCAGTGCGGGGGCACCTCACAGAGCCTTTGTATCAAGACCAGGTGCTGCTTTCTGCTGGGAGACAGTGACAAAATCAGCTGTGGGGAGCCCTGGAAATGCCTGCTCTGGATCCATCCCTGTTCCCAGCCCTCACATTCACCTTAGGGGAGCAGGGTGGTGTCCTGGAGTCTCTGATGGAAAATTCCCACCTAGAGAGGCTGGGGCTCCTTGTGCCCATGCTGCCTGTCCCTCGGGATGTGGCTGCCCTGAGTGCTGGGCTCAGCCAGGGCCGGGCCAGGCTGGGGAGGCTCTGGGAGCACAGCGGGTTGGGACAGAGGGATCGGCTGTGAGGGCTCTGAGCACGGCCCTACAGGAGCTCTGCGGGGCGGGACCCGGCGGAGCCTGGCCGGGAACGGAGCCGGAGCTGGAGCTGGAGCTGGGGATGGAGCTGGGACTGGAGCCGGAACCGGGGATAGAGCCGGGGCTGAGACCAAGGATAGAGCTAGGACTAGAGCCGGAACAGGGGATAGAGCTGGGACTAGAGCCGGAACAGGGGATAGAACCAGGACTGAGACAAAGGATAGAGCCAGGGCTGGAGCTGGAACTGGGGATAGAGCCAGGGCTGAGACCAGGGACAGAGCTGGGACTAGAGCCGGAACAGGGGACAGAGCCAGGACTGGAGCCAGAACCGGGGATAGAGCCAGGACTAGAGCTGGAACAGGGGACAGAGCCAGGACTAGAGCCGGAACAGGGGACAGAGCCGGGACTAGAGCCAGAACTGGGGATAGAGCCAGGACTAGAGCCAGAACTGGGGATAGAGCCAGGGCTGAGACCAGGGATAGAGCCAGGACTAGAGACGAAACAGGAGATAGAGCCGGAACCCCTATTATATAAAAATATAATAACTCTGAAGGAGACAGAGGTGGGCTTTTCTCTGCTACCCATAAAACTGCCTAGTCCAGAAAGCATCTGGATGCTTTCCAGTATATAGATGTTTTTCCCTCAAAATGTATGCTCTTTCTCTGATGGATACATTAATCAAATCACATTTTTAATAATTTAAATACGGTTAAGGATTAAATACTTTGGCCCTGGCTCTTTACCTAAATGTGTGGATTTTACACCAGTAACACTGGTGACTTAGTGTGGGTTCCTCATTATTTATTCCTGTGTTGCACAGATTGCAGTTTGTTTCTGTGTCCTCTTCAAGGGTGAGACCCTTCACAGTGGTCATCTGGCTTAGCTCTGTTGCAGTGACTGCAGTCAGAACCGTTGACACAGGGGATAGAGGCGGGACTAGAGCTGGAACCGGGAATAGAGCCGGGGCTGAGACCAGGGATAGAGCTGGGGCTGGAGCTGGAACAGGGAACAGAGCCGGGGCTGAGACCAGGGATAGAGCCAAGAATGTAGGCGGGATTGGGGCTGGAGCCGGGAATAGAGCCGGGACGGAGTCGGGAATAGAACTGGGGATGGGGATGGAGCTGGGGTCTGGCTGGAGCCGGGAATAGAACCGGGGATGGAGCCGGAGACAGGAATAAAAGCGAGGATGAGGCCGGAGCCAAGCATAGAACCGGGTATGGGGCCGGGGCCCGGCTGGAGCCGGGAGGAGAACCGGGCATGAGGCCGGAGCCGGGAATAGAACCGGGAATAGAACGGGGGATGGGGCCTGGGCCGGGGACCGGCCGGAGACGGGAGTAGAGCCGGGGATGGGTATAGGGATGGGGCCCGGCCGGAGCCGGAGCGGAGCGCGGCCGCCCCCTGGTGCCCGGCCTTCGCCGCCCAGCGCAGCCCCGAGCCCCGGCAGCCGAGGGACCCCGGGCTGGGGCTGGGCCGGGGGGGACGCAGGGCCAGCCAGAGCCAGGGTAAGGCACAGGGCCGTCCCTCTGCGAGGGTCTCCGCCCCTCCAAGAGCTACTGTGACTCGGTTACCCCGCGGGCAGGCGGGGGAAGGCCGGAGGGGTGGCACGGAGGGGAAGGCCGGAGGGGCGGCGCAGGGACACTGCCTACACCAGGACGCGGCTGGCTCAGGGCATGAGCTCACGGATAAAAACCTCAGCATGAGGGAGAGCCGGCAGTCAGCAGAGAGCCCAGCACTGGGGTGTCACATGGCCCGTGGTCCCCAAGACCCCAAGACACCCCAAAGGTGTCCATCTCCCCTGGCAGAGGGGACAGTGCCCCGCACCCATCCCACCGCGGGATGGACACCTCAGAGTTCCTGTGGGATGCCCACAGGCTGCACAGAGCCTGCCGTGCCCCCAGCTCTGCTGTCCCCAGGCAGGTGACAATGGGAGCTCTGTACCCACGGCCCTGGTAGACGTGGGGGAGGCGGCCATGAGGGCCTGTGTTGGGATCACAGCCCATTCCAGAGGGAGAGGCCCCACAGCTGCCCTGGGCCACTGTGGCTGGCGATGTCCCCTTCCGTGTGCACCCAGCCTGTGCCCAGGACTCCTTCACACACAGTCTTGTGGTGGAACAGAGCCCAGGGGAGCCCCATCCTCCCCCATCCCTCCCTGCCCCCGTGTGCCCGGGTCTCAGCCAAGGTCTGGCTGGGTCAGGTTCAGTGAGAGCCCTGCTCTCCTGTGCACAGCCTGCTGCTCTGAAACTGCCCAGGATGTAGTGGCAGTTTCTCCCAGCAAAGCTGTACTGGAAATACTGATCCTCTGCTCATGCAGCATTGTCATTCCAGCTAGGTTCCCACTGGACTTCTTCCAGATAATCTATACAAATGTAAATATATGTATCTTGCAGTTGTTTCCAATTGCAAAGTCCACAAAACACAAATTAAAAGTCATTTCTCACCTTGCCTCTCCCCCCTTTTCCAGCAATCTAGGCAGTGCTGTGCCTGGAGGCTGGCACAGATCCCACATGCTCCCTAGGGCCCTGCTGGACTAAGTTGGCATCTGCAGTGCATTCCTGGGGCAGCAGGACCCGAAATCTTGTCCCTCTCCTTCCACTGCACCCCACAACCCTTTCCCTGTGTGCCATGCCCAGCCAGGGGCTGGCAGGGCAAGGAAGAGCTGCCTTCTCCACAGCCGAGCAGTGGGCACAGTGCCCAGCATCACCTCAGTGCTGCCATGTGTGCCTGTGCCTGTGCCCGTGCCTGGCAGAGGGCCCATGGGCAGGGGGCTCTGGCTGTGGGCAGGGGGGTCTGGCTGTGGGCAGGGGGGTCTGGCTCTGCCCCAACTCTGCCCCTGCCATGGAGACACCCTGACACCCTCTCTGTGCCAGCAGGAGCCTGGACCGCCTGGACTCTGTCGAGATCCTCCTACCTCCGAAGTTCCCCACCTGGGAGGAAGAATACAACCAGATCTCTGACAGTGCCAACGAGTCCAGCTGCATCAACCAGGTGAGGTGCTGGAGTGCTGGCCCACGGTGCTGGCACAGGCAGTGAGGGAGGAGGCCAGCTCAGGGGGGGAAGGAGCATCTTCTTCCCTCTTCAAAGCAAGGCACTGGCTGTGCTCCAGGAGCTGCACAGGCTGTTCCCTGGCAGCTTTACCACTGTCATGGCCAGCTCTTTAATCAGGATTCCTATTAGACCTCCTTCCTGCAGCTTTGCCTCCTCTCACACTGCTGGTGCAGCCAAAACCCCTCTGCCACAGATATGGTAACACAGAGGGTGCCCCACCGTGCTGGGGGAAGCTCATGGCCGCTCTAGGTGCAGGGTCTCACTGTGTCACTCCCCAGAACCATCTACAAGGCTGCTCAACCTTGCTGCAAGCCCCTCATGCCCACTGGGTTTGTCCAGAGCCAGGGCCAACCTCACCTGATGATGTCCAGCCTGGGACCCTGCAGGGTCACCAGGGACAGTCACCCTGCTCAGCTCAGAGCCTCACCCCTTGTGCAGCAGACTGGACCCAGGAACAAGGAGCCCACAGCTGGGGAGGCTGTCCTGCCAGCCCACTGGGGATGTCTCTTTTGGATATTCCTGGGCACCATGGCAAAGCCAAGGATGCCTGTGAGATGCTGGCAGAGGGTGGCAAACCCCTTGCCACAAGGTGAGCTCATGCCCCAACCACAACATTTGGGATGCAGTTGATGCAAAATGGGTCTGACTTCCCACTTGATGGATGCAGATCCCACTTTGGGATGCAGTTGATGCAAAATGGGTCTCACTTCCCACTGACTTCCCTATGGCTGTGGGGTTGCTCTGGAACTCCCTGGGGCTGGGATTGCTCTGGAGCTGCCTCCCAGGCCAGAGATAACTGGTGCCAGGATGAGCAGAGGTTCTGTGTGTTCATCTCAGCCCTTGCACCGCAGGGCAGCAATGGCCCCACAGCTTTGCCCAGTGAGCCCTGTCACCCCAGGCCTCCATCCCACCTGTTCCTGTGTGTCTGCATGGGCAGCACCCCCACACTGCTCTGTGTGTGTGCAGGGGGCCAGAGCAGCAGGGTGGGCATCAGGAGCCCTGGGGGAGGGGGGACAAGGGCATGTCCTGCCTGTGTTCCCATCCAGGCCTGGGAGGCACTGAGCCCCTTGGCTGGAGTCTGCTGCTGCCCCAGAGCGGTCAGAGCCTTGGAGAGGAGCTGGGGGAGCAGGGGCATTGCTGGGCATTCCTGTTGCCTGTGGCCAGTCCTGACCCTTGTGCAGCAGCAGCAGCAGCCTGTGCTGGGTGTCTCGGTGCAAAGCGGGGTGAGCACCGCCCTGTCCTCGTCCTTTGCGTGTCAGTCCATGCTGAAGTCCCTGCAGGAGACCGTGGCTCTGTGCTCTGTCCATGTCCAGAGCTGCTTCCACGAGCTGAGTGCAGCCCCCCCACAGAGACATCAGGAGGGGCTTGGAGCTGAAGGGTCTGAGCAGCCATGATGAGCCAGGAGCTGCCCAGGCAGCCAGCCCAGAGCCAGGCTGGTGGCACTGGGGTTGCCGGGGACACCCCAAATGCCACAGTGCCTGCTCACGTGGGGGGCTGCTGCCAACACAGGCACTCTACCACTGTCCCCTGAAAACCAGAGAGCTCAGCTGCAACTGGTCAGGATTGAGAGGCCTCCCACAGACACACAACAGACTCTGTGTGTCTGTTGATCCAGAATGGAGCTGGTTCATGGTCAGTGTATGCTGGTCTCACCCATCCCAGTGCCAGAGGAGTTCCTGCCCTGCCCTCACTCAGTGTGACCTCCACCACCTTCCGTGTGTGTCCAGCCAGACCCCAGTGTCTCACCACATGGAAACACCCCCAGCTCTGACAGACAAGTCCCCTCTGCTCGGTCCCACTCAGCTCCACCTCTGGCAGTCCGGAGATCACCAGGTGCATGTCTCAGCACCTCCTGTCACACCAAGAGGGACAGAGCTGGTGACCCCAACACTGCCAAGCCCCACCATGAGCTGTGCCCTGTGCAAGAGGGCCAGGCCCATTCCCAGAGCCAAGCCCCTTCCCTCAGGCACACTTTGAACCTAGATTCTCTCTGAGAGGGTCATCCAGGGCAGGTGGTGCCAGGCAAAGCCCCGAGGGTGGAGAGGAGGAGGAGGCAGCCGTGCCCCCGGGCAGTGCAGTGTCTGTCAGGGCTCTGTATGCTGAGTGTGTGCCGTGGCTTTGCTCTGCTGTGGAGGCAGAACAGCTTCTGTGTGGCTTCTTCTGGCACAGGGGGACAGCAGTGAGGTGGCCAGGCCAGCCCTGCAGGCTGCAGGACAGCTCCCCCCACACAGAGCACTCGGGCTGCCCACGGCTCTGTGGGCTCTGAGGTGTGGCCAGTGCTGGGGGCTACCCAGAGGTGCCCAGTGCCACTTTGTGCAGCTGCCCCTGTGTGCAGAGGGCTGTCCCAGCACGGTGTCCCCAGTGTCCCCTGTGGGTGCACACAGCAGGCTGAATGCTCAGCAGCTTCTCCCGTGGTTGAGGTGTCCTGTGGAGCTTTGCCGTGTCCGTGCCACTGTCTGAGGGGCGTGTGGCCTCGCTTGGCATCTTCTGAGCTCTGCAGTTTGTACTGAAGTGTCAGCAGCAGTGGGCCCAGGGACAGCCCCCTGCTCTCCTTGTGCTCAGTCCCTGTGCAGTCACTGTCTGTGTGAGGGGCTCCCTGTTCTTGGCCTTTAACCTTCTCCAACTCTTTCTTCCAGATCTTTGGACCCCCCTCACTTATCCCTCAGATATTTACCCATGGAGAGCAGGTATTGTCCCACTGGTGTTTCTCTCATCCTTCCTCATGGAGCTTTCTGGGGCCAGCCTGGACACCCGTGGCAGGGTGTGAGGTGGGCTCTGGGGTCAGCCCATGCCCAGGCCAGTGGCAGGAGAAGGAAAAGAGGAGAAGGAGACAGCACTCCTTACCCAGGCACTGCAAGGCAGCTGGAGAGCTTGAGTCCTGGGCCCAGCAGGGGCTTAGGGACCCTCAGTTTTAAGGGGAAAGCAGATGAACTTCTTAAGCCAAACTTCGTGGAGCTCAGATGCCAGTGCTGGGCAGAAACAATGTCCTTGTGTGCCGGGAGAAAGAAAGGGCCAGGAGAGATGGATGTGGGCAACAGGGCCAGTCTCAGCATCTCTCACCTGTATTTCAGACCAGTCTGCTCTGGGCTGGGCCTGGTTTGACCTGGCTGAGCCTCTCCCAAGACTGAGTTTCCCCAGCAGCTGCCAGGGGACAGCAAGGCAGGGCTGTGGGCAGGAGGGAGAAGGGGAGGGCAGTGGGAGAGCTGCCCCTGCCCTGCTCACCCCTGGCCACAACCAAGCCCTCTCCTGGCCCTCACCAGGGATGGGGCTGGGGTGGATTCTGAGACCCACCCTAGGCAAGTGTGGGGGCTGTCCCCCAGCCCACAGCTCTCCCCTGCTGTCTCCCCACGTTGCCCCCCAAGGAGCAAGCATGCCCTGGTGGGCTACACTGAGGCTGAGGTATCCCAGCTGTGCTGGGACAGGGCCCTGGTAGTTTGCACTGGGATTTTGGCCACACAAGCTCTCAGCAGCAGGACAGGGGGTGTTTCAGGCACTGTGCTGGTAAGTGTCCCCTGCTCCACAAGCTGGGACCCTCTCCCCTCCAGGGAGGGGCCCTCTTCCCTCTCTCAGCAGAGAGCCCAGCAGCACTGACCACTGACCGCTGGACCTGCTGTGAGCGGGACCTGCAGGAGCGGCCGGAGGGCGAGGAGCAGTACTGACGGACAGACGGACGGGAGGGGAGGGGAGGGGAAGGGAAGGGAAAGGAAGGGCGGCTGCAGGCGGGGGCTGACCGGGCTGCCGTGTCCCCGTGCAGGCACCCGAGCCGGAGCTGGGGGAGCAGTACGAGCCCGTCTGCGACTCCACCTACAGCGAGGCCGAGTCGGCGGCCGCGGAGGTGCTGGACCTGCCCCTGCCCAGCTATTTCCGATCCCGGAGCCACAGCTACCTCCGCGCCATCCAGGCGGGCTGCTCCCAGGAGGACGACACGGGCTCCGTGCGCTCCATCTCCCCGCCGCCCACGGGCAGCCTCAGCGGCAGCAGGACCCTGCCCACCAACAGCAGTGAGTGCCGCGCCGTGCGGGGACCAGGACACGGGCATGCGAGGCGCTGGGCTCGGGTGCCTGCATCCCCAGCCGTGGCTGAGCGTCACTTTTGGGCCGTGTTGGGGCTTGCTGTGTGCCCGAGAGGATGGGCAGCAGCTGGGTGTGGGTGCTGGAATGGCAGACGGGCTCTGGGTGCTGTGTCAAAGGAGGTGTGACCAGCAGGTCAAGGGAGGAGATTCCTCCTGCTCTGCTCTGCTCTCATGAGACCCCTCCTGCAGAGCTGACTCCAGCTCTGGGGCCCTCAACACAAGAAAGATGTGGAGCAACTCCAAAGATACCACGGAGATGATGCTCCAAGGGCTGGAGCCCCTCTGGTCTGGAGATAGGCTGGGAGAGTTTGGAATGTTCAACCTGGAAAAGAGAAGGCCCCAGGAAGATCTCAGAGGTTAGGGAGGTGCTTGCACAGGGTGCCCAGAGCAGCTGTGGCTGCCCCAGGGATGGGAGTGTCTGAGGCTGGACCAGGCTGATCCAAGGTTGGACAGGGTGTGGATCACCCTGGTGTAGTGGAAGGTGTTCCTGCCCGGAACTGGGGTGGGACTGGATGAGCTTTAAGCTCCTTTCAACCCAAACCCTTCTGTGACTCTGTGGTGACACATAGAGAGAACACAATATCCCTGGCTTGCACTGAGTTTCAAGGCACCAACAAGCCTCCCCAAGCCCCAGAGCCCACCATCCCGGTGCTGAGCCATGGCAGCATTTCCATGAGGCTCCAAGTCACTTGATTTGCCTTCCTTTGCATCATTTTCTCCAAGGCAGCCTGTGCCCTTCCCAGCTCTGGCCAGCCCCAGTGCTCAGATGGGGCTCAGGTGTAGCACAGGGTGTGAGGAGCTGAGGTCCCATCCTGGGGATAATTTTGGGAACTGGTTACCAAAGGTGATGCCTTGGTGTTCCTCAACATGGTGGTGCTTGTTCATGGTGCAAGGCAGATGGCAGAGCAGGCAGGAGCAATGCAGAACCTCCCTAGGGCTGTCTGTGGAGGCAGCACATCCCATCCCATGGGTCCCCAGCAGGATGGGGCCTCTCAGCACCAGCCCTGGCACCAAGGGGGGTTCAGAGCAGCCTCAGCTCATCTGCTGTGGGCAAAGCTGCCACAGCCCTGGGATGGCATGGGATGGGATGGATGGGATGGGATGGGATGGGATGGGATGGGATGGGATGGGATGGGATGGGATGGGATGGGATGGGACGTGATGGGCTGTCACGGGAAGATAGCACATCCTGACTCTGGGTAGAGTGAGGAATGGGCTGCAGGCCTTCCTCCCCAGAGATATGGGCATGGAACATCTCCCTTCAGTGGTCTGAGCTGCAGAGCCATCCCAGTCAAGGTCCCCAGGATGAGGCAGGAACTGGAGGATATCCCTGGGAGGGATGGGCTGTTTGCTCAGCCCGGTCCCTCCTTCCTGCCACCCTCTCTGCTCTGCTGTGACCCACTCTTCCCACCTGGCTGCCCCTGTCCCCCAGCCCTGTCCTTGCTCTCAGTGCTGCCACAGGTCCAGGCTGGCACTGGGCAGCAGCAGCAGGCACAGCACAGAGGGGGCTTCCAGAATGCCTGGGTGCTACCTCTCTCTGACATGACCCAACACAGTTCTGTTGGTTCCCAGAGCATCCTCCAGCCCTTCACGTTGGCTGCTGGGCCTTGGGGAGGGTTTTGGTGGAGGATTGAGGAGCAGAGAGAAGCATCTGTGGTTGTGCATGCACAGGATGTGGGAGGCAGGAGACACATCTGGACAGCACTCACACCTCTAATCAGCCATCTGGGCTCAGTTCCCTTGCAAATCATGGAATTATTATGATTGGAAAAGCCCTTTAGGATCATTGAATCCAAGTGTTAACCCATCACTGCCAAGGCCGCCACAAACCCATGTCCCCAAGTGCCACATCCACAAGATTTTTGAACACTTCCAGAGATGTGTTCCATCACTGCCCTGGGCAGCTGTGCCAGTGCCTGAGCACCGTTTCCATGAAGAGCTTTCCCTAATAACCAACCTAAACCTCCCCTGGTGCATCTTGAGGCCATTTCCTCTCATCCTGCCGCTTGTTACTTGGAAGAGGAGCCTGATCCCCACGTGGCTGCACCCTCCTCTCAGGGAGTTGTAGAGAGTGAGGTCCCCCCTGAGCCTCCTTTATTGCAGGGTGAGCCCCTCAGCTTCCTCAGCTGCTCCTGGGGCTCCAGCCCCTTTCCCAGCTCTGTTTCCTTCCCTGGATACATTCCAGCCCCTCAATGTCTTTCTTGTCACAGGGGCCCACATGGACACAGCACATGAGGTGTCTCACCAGTGCCCAGCACAGGGGACAGTCACAGGGGACAGCCACCCCATGGCTGGTACATGTGGCCTCTTGCCCACCTGGGCACGCCTGGCTCATGTTCAGCTGCTGCCAGCCAGTACCCCCAGGGCCTTTCCTGTGCACCCCTGAGGCTCTGAGGGCTGGTGGTGTAGGAGAGGGGCCTCCAAGCAGCAGGTGGCAGCTTGGTGGCATCAGCCTGGGCACACGGGGAGGGGTGGTGGGTGCACTGTCACCTGCAGCTGTAATGGTCACTTGTGGCCTCTGCTCCATGCAGGGCTCTGGGATGACACCATTAAGAGCCCTGAGCCAGACACATCCCAGGGACACCTTCCTTCATCCAGCATCTGTGCACCAGCCCAGAGCAATGGGCACCACCACGCTTTTGTCTGTGCAGGGACACATCCTAAAGCAGCCACAGCAGCAGTTCTGGGGCCAACACAGGCCTCTTGTTGCTTGAGGGCCGTGTGGGGGCTGCATGCTGAAGCAGGGGGATTTGGGCACCGCCTGAGGCAGGAGGAGGGGCAGCAAGCTGCACGGGGGTGTGTGGGGAGCACGGGGGAGAGCTGACAGCTGTCACACCCCTGCCACGCCGGTTCCTCCCACTAATGCCTGTGTCACCGGCACATTACAAGGCAATTAGCTCCCGTTTGACAGCCAGCGAGACAGATGATGAGCTGCCCTTGATCAGCCTTAAACAAAGCTTTGTGCCTCGCACAGCCGGAGACTCAAAAGCCCCTGTGGAACCCATTCCTCTAATTGCCAGGCGTGCAGTGACAGCCGCGCCCCTCCCAGCACCACAAAGGGCTCCCCAGCCCCGGCTCCTGCTTATTAGAGGCAGCTCTGGGAATTACTTGTTTAATAGACTGCTTGCAATGCAGAGCAGAGTATTTGATGTCCAGGGGAAACAGGCAAGCAGAGGTGAGCAAGCAAATACAGCAGGGAAAGCTCGCACCAAGCCAGTTCTACTCAAGCTCTTCCCAAGCCTCCTTGTGCCAACTGGTAACACCACCCTTGCTCAGAGCATCCTGTCCTGGCATTCAGCAGCCTGCTCCCAAAAAGCTCGGGTGTCCAGCTCCTTATCCTGTCTCCAGATCTCCTGCAGGGAGGCCAGGGCTGCACACACCTTGTGCCCTCCATGTGCCAGAACTTTTCCAAGCCCAGGCTGGGCAGGAGAGCACTGCCTGGGAGAGATACTCCCAAAGGTTGGGACAGAACAACTGCCCTCTGTCTCCCACCTGCTTCCTGTCTTCTTTTTACTGCTTTTGTTTCCCTGTTTGTGACTAAATGAGAGAGCTGGCTTCAGGGCCCATGGTTGTGCTGGGGGAAGGCACACAGTCCCCTGGCACTGATGCTCTTGCAGGGGCTGCAGGGCTGTGCTTAGGAGGAAGGACAAAGTGCCTGCCCCCTCCAAGGGCTGGCTCACTGTGGGATGAGTTTCCACAGCTCCTGGGAAAGTCGTGTATCTTCCTCCTCCTCCTCCTCCTCCTCGGTGTGCCGTGATCCCGGGCTCTGTGTGGGCAGGCAGTTTCTGTTGCACTCCTCTTGGCTGTCATGGCCTTCTCTGCTGTGTGGGGAAGCAGCATGGTGGGAAGGCACAGGGAGCTCACACCAGGCCAGGAGCCATGGCCGGGCTGGGGCTGAAGCACCACTGCTGCCCCTCGCTAATCCCATCGGCCTGAGCTGACCCCACACAGCCTTTGGGAGGGACTGCTATCATTCCCTTCAGATTTTCTCCTTCTTTTTGACCTAGATTTCACGTTCCAGAAATAGCTTTCTCTGACATACAAGCAGGAAAGGGATTAGAGGGAGAGCGTGTGTGTGTGTGTGTATGTGTGTGTGCCAGGGAAAGATTTCTGTTGCGTGCTCCATCAGTGTTTGCAGAGGAAAAAAGGGCACGCACACACGTTCTGGGATGTATTCATGTGTCTGTGGGACAAAAAGAAATTCATGACAGCTGTTTCTGTCCACATTTGCCAATTCATTTTTCACCTCTGATCTGTCCCTTGTTATGATGGAAACTCCAGCACCGCCCCGTGCCCAGCCAGCGCTGCTTTTCCCCCGGAAGCCGTGCCCCGGCCACAGCCCTGCCCTCGGCTCCACCCCCGAGCCCAAACCATCCCTGCCTGTATGTGTCCTCTTGGTGCTGCCAGGTTTCAGCACTCCCACGGGCAGCACCGAGGGCTGTGAGCTCGCTGCCTGCTGCAGGCACATGGCTGGCACCCAGAACCAGCTGCAGTGGGTTTGAGCCCACAGAAATACCCAGGTCCCCGGGAAGGGGCGGCTGCAGCCACACTGTGGGTGCTGTGCTGGCACAGACGGGAGGTGAGCACGGCTCCAAGGTCCTGGCCCAGCCTGCCTTCTCCCAGCAGGGATCATCTACAAAGGAGTAGAAACAAAGGCAGCTGCCAGCATTTCCCTTTGCTGACATGGTCAGAAAGACAAGTCCTTCTTGTTGCTTGCTTTTATCAGCTTTGATAGCAGGAAAGGGAGTTGGTGCTGTCCTCGTGGGAGAGGAGAAGCCAAAGCACCAAGGGGTGCCTCAGCTCGCTCAGAGCTCTGGGAGGGCAGCACCAGGAGTCCGTGCCCAGTGCTGTGCTCTGCCCATGAGCAGAGCTGGCTGGAGGGCATTGTGTCAGGCACACAGACTCCTGAGGTCTCTCCTCAGGCCAAGGGGCCTGATGGCATCCCCACAAGCTGGCTGTCCTTGTGACCCAGGTGAGCACAGAGCTGCCCTGACACCACTCAGTCACAGGTGCCCCTTTGTGTCCCCTCTGTTGGTGATGCTCAGCCTCTCTGTGGCTCCCCAGAGCCACAGGGCTTGTGCCATCTCTGGGGGAGTCCCCTCAGCAGCCAAGGACAGCCTTAGCTGAGACAGACACACTTGTGCCAGGAGAGCGGGGCTGGGTGGGGTTGAGCGAGGCTCTGCAAACAGCCTGGAGCATTGTCAGGATGTCAGACAGTGCAGGCAAATGAGGGTTTCTTTGTGTATGTCTTGGTTTGGGTTGCTTTTCTTCTCCTTCATGCTTTCCCATTATCTTCTCCATCTCCTGAGCCATGACCTGGGTATTTGTGAGGGTTCAGGAAGAGACTGGCAGTTCAGAGCTACCTGGGAGACCCTGAACTGAAAACACGTTTCCTTTTTTCTTTGGTAGGCAGCGGAGTGGGGAGACCCTAGGCTGAGGGTCCCAAAGCTCAGGGCTGACTCTGTGACCAAATTCTCCCTCAGCCCCATTGTGCTGCTGCTTCCAAGAGCAGAAGCAGCAAATCCGCAGCGATTCAGTTGCTGAACGCCGAGGGCGGCGGCGGCTCGGTCCTGCCTGCGGAGCCGGCAGCGCTTGAGCTCGGCGCTTTCCCACGGCGCTTTGATCGCTCCTTGCTGCACGCCAGCCCTTCTCCGAGTGCTGGGAGCTCAGCGAGCCATCAATAAATCCCAGCACCGAGGAGTGGTGGTGGCAGCGAGGGGCCGGGGCAGGACACGTTCTGCTGGCAGGGGCAGCACTGGGGCTCGCACGGCCCAGCCCTGCCCAGGGCCCTGCACCAGCAGTGCCCGCACCCGCTGCCCATCTCGGTCGCACAGAACGACTCCGGCCTCGCAGAGCTGTCCAGGGCCAGGGGAGCCTTGTGCTCATCAGCTCAAGATGTGAGGGATAGAGCTGGATGCTCCTGCAGCACCCAGCGTGGCTGTGCCCGGGGCGCAGACCCGCGTGGCTCTGCCCAGCAGGTTCTCCCGCAAGCCGCACGCTCTGCCAGCCCTGCTCCCCTCCACACCTGTGTCCTCCATCAGCCCTGCTGTGGCAGCCCCAGGGGAGGCTCAAAGCACAGCCCCAACACACCGCCCGCACCCGCTGAGCCTCCGATCCCTCTCCCCACGCCCAGCGGGGCAGAACTCCATCAGCAAATCTAGGACCAGGGAAAAACACCCACAAAGAAACCTCCTCGTCCCACTTGTTCATTTTCCATGTATTTCCCTCTGCACCGGAGGGTTCCTCTCGGCGATGCTGCAGGAGGTGCGTGGCTGCGCCCCTGCCCCGCCGCCCACGGGGGTCCCACCGCGCCCGCTCCGCGGCTGGAGCGGGGAAAGCGGGAGCGTTCCTTCAGCCAAACCCACGTTTGCGCGTGGGTGGGACCGCGGCCGCGCTGGGGAGATGTCACCGAGACAAGGAGACAAAGCTCCCGCGTGGGGTGGGAGCGGCGCCCGCTTTGTTCGGCAGCGCTCGGCTCCCCCCGCGGCAGCGGCGCTGAGGCAGCGGCCGCCGCCGCCCGTGTCCCCTCTCGGTGCTGCCGGGGGTCCGGCCGCGTGTCCAGCGGGGCGGAGGGACCCGCGCGGCCGTGGGAGAGCGGCGGGGCGGGGCGGGCGCGGGGCGGGGCCGTGCCCGGCGCGGGGCGGTCCCGGGGCGGGGCGGCCGTTTAATGCGCGGCCCCGCCCGGGCGCGCGGCCGGAGCGGCGGGCGGGCGCGGTGAGTGCGGCGGCGGATCCGCGCGTCTCCTCCCTTCTCCAGCGGCGGCCGCACGAGCAGCCGGAGCGGCCCCGGACCGCGAGCGGCCCCGCCGGCGGCTCGTCCTCCTCTTCCTCCCCTCCGCGGGACCCAGGCCGGGCCGAGCGCCCTCGCCCCGCGCCCCCCCCGTCTCTCCGGTCCCCTCCGCCCCTCTTTGTGTCTCCCATGGCTTTGTGTCTGGAGCTCCTCAGGCAATGTGAGTGACCGCGCGAGCGGGGGGCCGAGCCGGGCCCTGCATGGCTGCGGGCGGGGGTGCCGCCCCCTCCCTCCCTCCTTCCCTCGCTGCTGCCGCTGCTCCGCCGCTTGCCGGGCCCGCCGCCCCTTCCGCTTCCCACGCGCGTCCCGGGCCTCCGTGGGAGCGCCGGGGCCGCCCCGCTGGGCTCCGGGCCGGGCTCCGGGGGCCGCTCCATCCTCCTCCTCCTACTCCCCCGCATGCCGCCTGCGCCGCGGGAGCCGGGCCGGGCGGGGGTGGGCGCTGCCCGCTGCCAGCCCCGCTGGAGCCGTCCCCGGGGCCGCGCGGGGTCAGGCCGGTGCCCGGCCCGGCGCTTCGGGCCCTCACGGAGGCTCCGGGTGCCGCGGGGAGGGAAGCGGCGCTTCACGAAATGGGTTCCCTGCCGGGGGACACGGGCCCTTTCTTTGGAGAGGCGTTCGGATTCTTCCTCGCCTGGAGAAGAAAAGGGAATTGTCTGGGCGAGGCACGGAGCTGAAGGCTGACATTTCGCAGCGCAGCGAGCTGGCACCTCCCGCCCAGAGCTGGCTCTGAAAAGTCTCTTTTTTTAGCCTGGGAGAACAGGTCCTGGCTGAAGGTACCTGGTGTGGCAGCCCAGGCTCACCCTGTGCAGGAGTTGAGGCTGAACCCCTGGGGATTTAACTGCAGGTGCAGCCCGGCTTTAGTGTGCTTTGCAGGACGGTGAGGATGTTGCGGTTGGTTGTGAGCAGTCAGTAGATGTAGCCCTTAATTTGTGCTCCAGTCTTGATTAAGAGGCTCAAAAAGGAGGATTGTTTGCAGGATGCTGTTGGTAGTGTTAATATCACTTATTCTACAAAGACCTTGACCCCAGGGTGGGCAGGAAATGTGGTTGAGAACGGAATTAGGACCTCTGAATCCTAGGCTGTAGCTTGTCACTTGGGAGAGGAAAAGAAGAAAAGGGAGGAAAAAAAAAACCCACAGCATGTGGCATTGAATCCTAAAATAAATTCCAATCATGTGGGATGATAACAAGCCAGATTGCCAAGTCGTGTAAGTTGGCAGACTTGATTCCAGAGGGTCCAAATTACTTTGCTGGTAATTGCTCTTCCAACAGGCATTTGGTGCTATGAAGTTGCATGTGCTTGAAGGCATGGAGAAAAGTGTAACTATTGATCAAATTCAGTCTCTTTGACTTTCAGATAAGTATTGATGTGTGTCTGCACCCAGATACTTGAAGGAGGGTTATCTGCAGAATTTGTCTGTTGTTGGCAGGTGTGGAAAACCTAAAACCTCATCTTTAAGGTGCAAACACCAAACTGCCACATGCTGATTTTGCATCTGGCTTGCTACTTCATCCCACTTCTGTCATGGCAGTGTAACTTTGGGGTGCAGCTGAGGGCCCCAGGCTCTGGGGAAGTGCTGGAGTGTAACTACTGTGCATTATGCCAGCGTGGAAAGGACAAGGAGACCCTGGGTAGCAAAGGTGATAAGGGAAGTGTGGGCTGTCTGTCTGTACGGTCCAGTGGGATCAGCAAAGCACAGTGTGCTGGGAGCCCCACAGGTCCTGTGTGGAGATGTAGCCGTGTCCCAGCACACGTTGTCAGCTTGTTTTGCTCACAGATCTGTGTGTCAGTGGTCGGGTGCTTGATCTGTGTGTGCACTTTGGGTTTGTGGACACTTCTGAGTGCTCAGCTCAAGGTTATTCTGCTGCCCCAGCTGATGCACGGGAGACCTGCTGCTCTGTGAGCGCGTTCCTGGCCGTGCGTGCTGCCAGAGCAAGAGAAATGTGAAAGCTTTCATGGGTAACTAATGACAGCCAGGCATTTACAAACAGCTGTGTGTCAGCTCTTGTCTCCTGTATGGATTTTCTTGTTGTTTGAGCCCAGACTGGGATGGTCTGGAGTGAGCTGGTCACTGGATTGTGTGAAAGTCACCGTGATACTTTAATTTTTCTCATAACCCACTTCGTGCACACCTGCAGAGCCAGGGTACAGCAGAGCCTGGATGTGCCTCTTCAGCTGATACTCTTGCTCTGTGCAACCTGCACAACAGCCTCAAATATTTTTTAATGGATTGAGGAGGTATAATTGGATTCAGAGCAGTGCAAGTTACAGGGACATATGTGAGTTGGAAGGATTAAGGCTGTGCAGGCGGGTGGCCTTGTTCAAGAAAAATCCCCTGTAATTTCTGCAGTGAAAAGTTGTCAGTGTGTTTTCTATCAGAGCAGATTTAAAAGGGAGGGGAGCAGTGCTAAGTATGATTGCTGTTTGCTGTGAAAGGCGATTAGAGTTCAGGCCTTGGATGAAGTTCTGTGAGGGCTGGAATTGGGAATTTGGGTCTCTCCAGAAGCTCATGGAAAAATGAGTTTCTTTCCCTTCTCCCCTGGTCTCCCACCTGGTCAGAAGAAGTGGGGTGCAGAATGACACCAGGGTTTAGCATAAGCTGCCTTTAAACAGGCAATAGTTAAACTATTTGCAGATGGGCCAGTTTAGGAGAGGAGAAAATATTCAGAAATTCTGTCCACTTCAATTTGTCTTGCAGAATTAATTAATTGCTGGCCCTTTGGTGCAGATCGGTGCATTAAGTATCAACCTTCTGTCCCCTGGAGAAGCAAGAGGAAACAACTTCTGCTCTGCTAGGGTCTGCCTGGTGAATGCAAAAGGCACCATTGCAAAAGTATTTGTGATTTTCACTGAAAACAGCCAGGTAAGTGCTCAGATCTGTCTGCCCACACGAGTCTGGTCTCTAATTATATGGGCAGCATTAGGTAGGCCAGTCCCAGTGTTGCCATAGCCCAGTGAGGCTGCTGGTCTGCTGTCACAGAAGGTGACAAGCATTGCTAGGGGAGTTAATGGTCCCCCAAACTGGAGACTGCTGCATTTCTGTAGAGGACAGGGCTGTGGGTTATGCACTGCCAGGCCTCTTCCCAAATTTCTGTACATCTACATCTCTCCTCCTTCCTTCCTCCTTAGCCTTGCAGTGTGAATTGCCAGTACATGCACCTGCTGGCACACAGGCAGGGTGCTTGATGCCTGCACAGGTGCTGCAGCATCCCCTGAGCACACAGTGCATGCAGAACTGGGTTATCCCCTCTGCTCTGCAGGGTCTAGAGGGGTGGAGTTTCTCAGTTTCTCTGGGAGCACCAAGAGCATAAAACCAGGCTCTAAGGAGACTCACCCGAGCCAGGCTGTAGCTTGGTGCATCAGACAACAGTACTTGAAAAGGAATGTGCGTAAGTTTTAAACCTTAGCACTGGTATTTACATCAAGGGTGTGTTGACAGTCAGCCTTGTGTATCCCATTTAGTGCTCTTCATTAAGACATCCAGGTTTCACTGCAGTGAAAATCTTTTCACTGTGGTGGCATCTTTTCTGAACCTAGTTCCAAGAGATCAAAGCTTAAGCTGCTGTTTTGTCTCTCCAGTTTGAAGTTTGACCAAGAAACTTGAGTGGTGAATGTTTCAAAGATAAATTCTTACCTGTAGTGCTGGTCTGTCAGAGCTGGAATTAAAGTGGAGATCAGAAGTTGCTTATGCCTTTCTGCTGATGCACTGTCACAGTGCAAGGTGATGTTTGATGAAAGCTATTTAAGAGTTCATAAAAGGGAATTTTTATTACAAGTTCTCTTCATAAGATTAGTCAAACTTCTAAGTATTATTTGTCTTGTTTTGTTTCTATTCTGGGAGTGGTTAAGACCTACCTGAACAGGGCCCAGCCAGGCATCTGCTGTGTGCAGGAGGGATCTCCAAGCCTAAACTTCATACCCAGAGTAGGCTTATCTAGAGCTGCATTGAATTAGAAGTTAAAATTCAGAGGTTGAAGTGTGAATGCTGCATCCCTCTTAGGCCTTACACATAAGTCAGGTACCTGTCTCTGAGGCCAGAGAAGGTGTCCCAGAGCTGCTGTGGGGCTGTCCCTGAGGGAGTGCCTGGGCCCTGCTGCAGGCCCTCGTTAGGAGCTGTGTCCGTGCTTGGCTGCCAGCCTGGTCCGTGCTGCCCTGTGGAGAACAATGTGTGCAGGACAGCTCATGGCCCTGCCAGGGCGCTCAGGGCACGGCAGGGGCTGCTTTGTTGGGGGCCCTCCTTTCCCTTGATTGAACCCTGAGGCTTTCCAGTCCCTCAGCGTGCCCCAAACATGGGGTTACAGCATTTCTGTGCAGGAGCTCTTCCAGGCTTTGGTGTGCTCCATTGAGCAGCTCCCAGTCTGAGCTGCCCCTCCAGCAGCAGGCCCAGACTGGGAATTCTGGCTTTGAGCACAGTAAGCTCCCTGGCAGTGCAGGACTGCTGTGATGCCCAGCCTTGTACTGCCTGGGCTGGTGCTTTCCTGGGGAGAGGGTGGCTTTGGGGAGGTGGATACTGGTGGAATGGAGCTGGAAAACTTCTCCCAGTGCCTGAAACAGTGTTTAGTCTGATCCCTTGGAAGTACAAGGGTGTTGGACAGTGCTTGCACCTCCTGAGCTCCTGGTTCTGGACAAAGCAGCTACTTTATTTCCAAAGTATTGGGTTTCGGTGATGCTTAGATTTGCAGCGTGCCAAGCGCCAGGCCTTGAGCAGGGAATCCTGGATGCTGGGAAGCAGAGCCCTGCTCACCAGCAGCCTGTTGCCTTGGCCACGGTGCTGCTGCTGTTGGCCTTTGTTCTTGGCACAGGCTCAGTGTCAGCGTTGCTGTCACCCTGCAATCTCCTCGCTGCTGCACGACCAGCAGCGTGGTGCCACACATTAACTTTTATCGCTGCTCCTTTGAGGGCCCTGCTGGAGATGAGTGCTGCAGAGCACCCAGGTGCTGAGGGGACGCTGCCAGAGCAGCCCTCCGGGCCCTGCTCCCTCCCAGGAGCTGTTCTCACACCAGGCTGGCTGGGGGATCAGCGCTTTGGGGAGGGCAGCCAAAAGGCCTGCTGGAGCTGTGGCTGCTGTCACCCTGCTCTGGTGGCTGCTGCTGGCTGTCCCAGCTGTGTGAGGCTTTGCCCAGCTCTGACACATTCCATCTGTCACACCAGGGCTCTGTGTGTGCCCAGCCAGGAGGGATCCCTGCCTTTTGGCATCTGTGGGATGCTTTAATTCCTCTTTGTAGTGCATCAAGACTGATGAAATGTGCAGGTTAAGAGATACAAGAGAACATCTTCCGTGGTGTCCTCAGGGCAGCAACCAGCCGCTGCTCCCACAGGCAGCCAGCAACAGGATGAGAGGACACTGTCCTTAAGCTGCTTAGGTTGGACATTAGGAGGAATTTCCTCACAGAAAGGGTGGTCAGGCACTGGCGCAGGGACATGGTGGAGTCCCCTTCCCTGGAGGTGTGCAGGGAAGGACTGGCTGTGGCACTGGGTGCTCTGGGCCGGTGACAAGGTGAGGACAGGTCTCAGAGGTGTTTTCCAGCCCGAGTGATTCAGTGACAGCAGGAGCCGCCCGGGAGCCGGAGCTGGGAGATGCCCGGTGCCTGCTGGCGAGACGGGCCCAGGGCGGATTTCGCACGGGGGCGATGTGCTGCTCCGGGGGCCGCAGCGGGAGTGGCCGGGGAAGGGTCCCGGGGCCGGGGGATCCCGCTCGGCCCCGGGCGCTGCCCTGCCCCGGCCGCCGCCGGGCGCGCTTTGCGGCCGCCGCGCTTTGCAGCAGGGCCGTAGGGCGAGCTGAGCGCCGGCCGGGCCGCGCCGCTGCTGGGGCGCTGCCCGCGGGGCACAGCGGGGCCGGGTGAGCTCCGAGTGCCGCTCCGAGAGCGCTCTGTGCTGTGTCAGTGCGCAGGGACACGGCCCCAGGCTGTCACCCCGCTGTCCAGGGAAGGGAATGGGGCAGCCGGGAGAGGAGGGGCTCAGGGCTCGGTTTAGTTGACAGGATGATTGTTCGGTCACAGGCTGAACTCAGTCTCAGAGGAGGCGGCTCAGGGGCCTCGGTCCTGGTTTAGTTAACAGGATGATGTTCGGTCACAGGCTGGACTTAGTCTCAGGGGTCTTTTCCAGTCTCATTGATTCTGTACCGGTGTGCTTTCCAAGGGGATGGAGGCGCTGTCCTTTCCCTCGGACAGCAGTGCCCGGCTGGCACCGTGTGCAGTGCCCACTGTGGCACAGCAAAGCAGAGCCCAGGCTCAGGAGCCTGCCTGAATGGAGCAGAAGCAGGCCAGCCATCGCTGCTGGTGGCAGCAGTAACTTTGAAGCACTGTTTGCCTGCTCCTGGCAGTGCTATTTGTGCGCTTACCTTTGATTTATATTTTTTTTGAACGGCTCTGAATATCTTGGGTGTTGGGGGAGGCAGCTCTAAAAATAACTTTAGAGGCTGGTTATTTCCAAAGCCATTCTTTCTGCTTCTGCCTGTTTCTTTCCCTTCTGTAGCTGATGGATTTTTCTACTGCTGCAAGGCCTGGTTCACAGAGGAAATCATGTTTTTTGCTCTGTGCTAGTTCTTGCTCTGTTAGCAAACATGCTCTGGGTGTGGGTGATGGTGTGTGCAGGCAGCAGGTGCATGTGATTGCAGATCTGGGTGAAGGAGCTGGTAAAGCAGGAACACGGGGTCTAGAATATACTAAAACATGAATCCAAACCTTTTGAAGGGTTTTCACCATTTGGAAATTGGAGCCACTCAGGTGCAGCTCTGCAGAAGCCGTGTGCCAAAAGCCGTGCTTGAACCAGCTGTGTTCAGAGGTGGCAGTGGCTTGAGGAAGTCCCATTGTCCCATTTCTCAGGTGTGTGCCATAGGATGGCTCATTTTTAATGGTGAATCCCAGCAAGAGCCCCTGTCACTGTTAGTGCCTTACCTCAGGTTCTGCTGCTGCATGGGAAATAACCTCACCTGACAGATGCAGGGGCTGGTACAAAGGTTATGTACAAAGACTCACTTGAATGGATTAGGACCAAAAACTGCTTCTGCAGAAATTGTTGAGGGCACCTGTTAAATCTAATTTGTCCTAATTCTTATGGTGCTTTTCAGCATCTTTTTTTTTTTTTCTAAGTGACTCTGTTTTGGGCAGCTGTGCCTCTTATCACAGAGCAGCTGCCAAGCAGATTGCTGCTCCTGCCTCCTCGTGCAATGAGGGTGCCAGGACCAGAGACCTGTGTGCTCTGCCTGCCCTGGCAGCATTGCATGCCTCGCTTTCCCATGGAATTGCAGGAGAGGAGCACAACAGGGCTGCTCCCAGGAGCTGTGGGAGGCAGCGTTTCCCATGCAGGTTTGACCTCCAGTGTGCACAGAGTTGCTGTGCTCCTGTGGCTTTGTTGGCTGCTCTCTCCTTGCTCTGGGTGCCCTGACTTTGTGCTGTGCCTCACACCTTCAAGCTTCCTTTCTTGGGAAGTTTGTGCTCAGCTTGTTCCCTCCTGCTGCAGCTTTTAGGCTTGGTTGAGAAAAGAAAACTCTGGTGAGTGTGCGGCATGTCACTGGTGTTTAATGGGCTGAATGCATGGCCACAGTTTAGGTGCCTCAGGCTGAGGGCCTGACTGTGGAACACTCCAAGCAGCTGCTCTCCCTGGGGAATTCCTAGAGCTGTGTGTTGGTTCTGGCCACTCTGGAGCAGTGGAGCAGCTGCCTGATCTGTGGGACTGCAGCGAGTGCCTCCTGACCAACCTGCGCCGATCAGCTGGAGTCAGACTTGGCACTGTCATGGTGCTGCTGGCTCTGCCTGAGATGGCTCCTGTGTGTCTCTCATTTGGAGGTTGAAAATAAATCAGAATAGATATTTAGAGGGCCCAGATCTTGTTCATGTCATCCATTCCAAACCCGGAGTGTGTTTCATCCCTGAGGGTGGAGCCTTGGCTGGCTGAGTCACTGTGCATTGGCGGCCTGGGCTGGGATTCTTTTGTGTGTGCCCCCGCACACGTGTGTGTGCTGATTGTGGAGGCTGAAAGCACCTCAGCTTGGGTGCTCTGCTCGAGCTCAAGGGCTGAGCAGGCTCCAGTGGAGAGGAGAACTCAACAGAGGGGAGCTGAAAAGTGATCTCTTGGATCCAGGCGTTCTGTGGACCTGGGGATGCAGCTAGTGGTATCCTGGTTTCCTGGTGTAGAAAGGATTTTACATATAGATATGGTTTGGGGTTCACCTAGCAAGCTAAAAGCAAGCTTTTTATTGTTACAGCCATGTCTTTTTTATAAGCTTCTCTTATTTCTGCTCATTACTATGGTTCCAGCCACAAAAGAGCTTTCTTGTTCTAATTGGCCTCCTCCTGTTTCAATTCAGTTGTGTTGCTGTGTCACCATGGAGACAGTCGTGATGTCACGAGATGTGGCATCACTGAGAAGTGGCTGGGAGGCAGTGGCTCATGTTCTCCCTCACCCCATCCATCCCAGTAATCAATAGCTGGAGCAGAAAGCAGAACAGCTCAATAGACTTCAGAGAAGATATGGAGCTTTGAAATGAGCCTGAATTACAGCTGTGATTTCAAGGCTGTTACCAGAGTGGTGGTGGCAGAAAAGATCTCATATACTCTCCTTCTCAAAACTGTCTCCATCTCCTCATGTGTTGTTGAGCTCGCTTAAATTAACACCAGGAAGCCCCAGATGTCCAGCAGTTGCTGTGCTGTGGGCCCTGCTGTCAAATGCTTGTGGTGCTACAAACCCAGGCCCCCACTGGCTCACATCCTGGGCATGGTGCTGCTGGGCTGGGGACAGGTACACCGAGCTGTGTCAGCTCTGACAGCAGTCAGAAAAGCTGGTGTTGCACCAGGGTGTGACTTGGAAGAGCTTTTTTGGGGCCTCCTGCCTTTGCAGCACTCCTGAGGCAGCTGTGTCTTGTGTGAAAACTCACCCATGGGGTGAGCTGGGTGGTGAGAGCAGGAGAGCCAGCACAGTCTGTGGGAGCTCAGCAGAGACAGGGGTTAGCAGAGAACTGGACTTGTTTCATGGCTTAATTCCACTCTGCCAAAACCAGGGCAACTTCCTGTTTCCTCAAATACCCTGATTTGTCACCAAAACACTGTGAGGGTGTATTCTGCCCTGTACAGTCTTTGCTGTGCATTTGTCTTCAGCTTTATCTTGTTTGAACTGTTTTGTAAGGAGTCTGGTTGAGAGCATGGCACGGTGTACTCGATCCTGTGCCTTGAGCTGTAATAGCCTACTCAAATATTAACTAACTTCCTCCTGATTAATGGGAGGCAGGCTGGTGTCAGTGCTGGCCTGGCAAGCAGGGAGCTGATGCTTTCCAGTTATCTCTTGGTTTTGTTAGAGGGCTTTGTCATACAAAGAAGCACAACACACAGAAGCTTGTTACCTGTAACTGTTCTGTTTGTAATGTCTGATATTGGGGGATGCACAAGCAGATTTCCCCTGTTTGTGGGGTGTCTCTGGGTGAGATTGGGGTGCTGTGTGCTGGTCCCACTGCTCAGCAGGGACCTGTGCATGGCACCTGCACAGTTTGGCTGGGGCTGCTCCAGGTTGTCATGTCTCAGGGTTGACACTTCCTTGGCAAGTCTATCAGCTCCCTTGGGCTTTGCTTGCTTTAAGCAACCTTGTATTCAGGCGGAAAGGACAGAACTTTGTGTAATGTGGAAGCTCAAACATGTTGACTTCTTCAGTGTGAGAGAAATTTTTGGCTGTTTTCCTGAAAAGATCAGAACTGTTTTCCAGCAGCTCTGCTGACAGACTCATCCTTATATTTTTTTTTTCTAATTTTTCTTCTGGGTTGCTGGGTCTTCAGGATGAAAGGCTACAGCAGCTCTTAGCATGAAGACAAAGGGGTTTTTTTACCTTGTCTGTTCCCCTGAAACATTTGATACATGTCCTGTTTAGGGGAAAAATGACTGAAAGGCCAGTTGCACTTGAATCATATTCATTTTATGATTAATATTAATATTGTATTATTTTACACTGCTGCTGTTTTTAAAGTAGCTGTTGTCTGGCTAAAGATGCTAAAATCTGCTTTTTAACCAGCACTGCTTAGAAAAACAGAGGGCAGGAGATGTTTTCATTCTCTCCTGACTCTGGTCACATCTGTCCTGGTGGCTGCAAGGCCGGTCCAAGGCTGCTTGACTCTGCCTTCCAGCACTCAGGTTCCTGTAGAGGAGAAAACAACTGCCTGAAGGTCTGGGATTGACATTGTTTGTGGCTGCAGTGGGCAGACAGAGGCTGTTCAGGAAAGGAGTTAAAATCTCACCTTCAAACTGTGCATGCTTTGTAGGTTTAGCTATATTGTAGCATATTTAATATTTTCAGTGTGTGTAGTGAACTACAGCCACAGGGAAGGGTGATGAAGTTTCCCTTAGTACAGCAAAACAAGAACTTCCCAAGTATTTGGAGATTTCCATGAAAGGCTATGAGTAGGTTGCTTCCTGGAAGAGTAGGTTGCTTCTGTCCTTACTCATGGGCTTGTTTAAACAGTTAACTCATCAAATTCCTGTATTACATGAGCAAGTCACTGTGAAATGGTTTATTCTCTCAGAATAGGGCTGTGTGGAGTTCCTCATCCCCCATAGAGGATTTGCTGTTATCTGCTTTTCCTTGCAGGGCTGCACAGAGCCCCCTGGGCTGCAGTGCAAGTGTTTTACCTTGCAAATGCATTGGGTGATGTCCCTGTGCCAAACCCCTTCCCTCAGGACCTGCAGGTTCCTCACACCCCTCAGCTGAGCTCAGTTGGCCTCTGAAAAAGGAATAGAAGGAAAGCCTGAGGTGCCAACTGAGTGCTTGAGAATGGGAACAGAATCATAAAACTTAATATTCTGTAAATTAATGTGGTGTTCTGCTGAGTTCTCTGAACTTCAGACCACTGTTCAAACCACTTTTAAAATGTCTTTGTAGAAGAGGGTCACCTGCAGGGTGGTAAACAGTGACTTGAAAGGCAAGAGTGAGTGGACACTGACAGTGTTTGCAGAATAGCTGCAAAAATATCCACAATACAGGGAAATGGTGTTCTTGCCTGAAAGATAAATTATTGAAAATTGCTACAAGTCTCTCTGGGTATCTTCCCAGCACTGAAGTTTCCTTCATTCCTGCAGCAGGAGCTGGTTCAGGGTTGTGACACTGAGTGCTTGTTCAGATTGCAAGTCAAGAGATTGCTTGTCTCCAGGTCCTGGCTTGTAGCAGGCATCAAATTGTTGTGTGTGATCTCTGATAAAGGCTGTGAAACCAGAGCTGCCTGATCCTGTTGCAGGCATGGCCTTGTGTACTCATATACAGGTGCTGGCTCCTGCAAGCATCACCCAGAGATGGAGGCTAACAAATATGGGTTTGTGCTCAAAGCAAACAGAAGCAGAGGCTGCAGAGCTGGCAGATGAGTAGAAAAGTGAAGTTACTGAATGTGTGGAAGCCTCAGGTTCCCGTGTGGACAAGCTGCCACACAGAGCAGGGCTTTTCCCTTGGTGTATTTTTGCCTCTTGGTAACTGGTCTGTGAGTGGTAAAAGTAAAGAGAGTCCTTCCTGCTTTTTCATTGTCTGTGCTTCTCTAAGCCCTCAGCAGAAGGAAGAAAGCTCAGTGAGCCAAGGTACCTGAGCCTGAGCCCAGAGTGGCCAAGGGTGGCACTTGGCTGCTTTTCAGCCTTAAAGATCTCCTTGTCCAGCCAGTGACAAACTTCAGGCTGTGAATCACTTGTGTGTCAGTAATATTTGCATATTTTAGGCAGATTTGCTGCACTGTGTGTTGTGCAACGCTGTGAGAAACTTTGGAGCTCGGAGGGAAGCACAGCTGGCAGTGCTGTCAGACACCTCTGTGCTCCTGGTGCTGAAAGCTGAGCTGACAGTTTAACTCTCTTTGGGCTGACTGGTGCTTAATCCTCTTGGCAGGATTGCCAGGAACTTGAGAATGGCTGGGAAGCTGGGAAGCCTGCACACCTGGCCACAGGGACAGGGCAGCCTGGGCCAGTGCAAGGTGTGTGGGATGGATGACCTGCAAGGTTCCTTCCAGCCAGATCTTCTGGGATTCTGAGTAAACTCCAGAAGCCATAGCCCTGTGCCCAGGTTTCCCAAGTCCTTTGAGGTTTTCCTGGAGAGGGGATGTGTTCTGGAGGGGGCTGGTCTGTGCTGGTTTGGGGATACCTGTGTGTGCACACCTGAGCTCAGTTGTTCTGCACCTTCTCTCTGTGCACTGAGCTTCGGGTTTCCAGCAGGTTTCTTTATTTGAAGGGGAGGTGGCTGCTGTTCAATTGGCCTCCTGTGCTGAGGTTCTCTGAGCCATCCATCTGTAGCACAGCTGATTCCTGCCAGAGCTGGCCCTGCTCTTGGACCATGGTTCTTCTGGCTGCCTGCATTTGGAGCTGGCCTTGTGTAACTCGTCGAGGTCCAGCGCACAGGCTCAGAGGGCTGCCAGTGGAGTTCTCTTGCTGGGAAGCACTGACTGCAGTTCTGAACTCTTGGTTGCTGTTTTCCTCCATCTCTAAGTGGGGAAGGTCAGAGTTGGGGTTTTCAAGTAGCTACAGTCAGAACTGTGGGAAGGAAATAGTCCAGCAGAGAGCTGCTGAAGGGGGAACTCTGCATGTTCTGCAGTGGAACTTGTGCATATGGGAACTCTGGTCTCTGCACGGTTTCTGCATGTTCCAGTAACTAAAAACTGAAGGTAGAACTCCTTTTTCCTCTTGCAGGTGAGATTTATTAACAAAATGTCTTAGCTGGCATTATGGTGAACTCTCACTGATAAGACAAGCAGGTGAATTTCCTTAGTGAGGAGTTTCTGATTGGGAGGTCTGATTTGTCTAGTATTGATAAAGCACAGAGCTTAACACCTCTGAACTGCTACCTGATATCCTGTTAGGCACCAAGGCATGAAAATCTGGGCCCATGTTCTCCTATGGGAAATGACTCTTCAAGTGCTGTGGTTCCAGCTCTGCAGCTGCTTTACAGGGTGTGCTGGTGCTGTGGTTGTTTCTGGTCTTGAGGGGCAGCAGGTGCTTGTTGCTCACCTTGGTGGGCTGCACAGAGATCCCCACAGTACTTACTGGCTGGAAGGGGAACAGGGATGGGTCATCTTAATGGAGGGAAACGTACACTTAGTAGTGGTTTGGGAGTTTTTGTGGTGTGCTCTCTCTCCAGAGTTTCAGGTTGAGCTTTCTTGTTTGCTCAGTTTGTCTTCTTGTTCCCTGGTACCCTCAGGGAGCCAGCAGGTCAACATCCCTCATGCAGGGGGATCCAGTGGGACATGGCAGGACAAAGTCTGGCTGAAGCCTGCCACAGCCAGGCTGAGAGCTTCCACACTGCAGGAGCAATTATTGTTCCTTGGCATTGCTCTTTGCACTTTATGGCTCTTACACCTAACAGTAACTGAGGATTGTCTGACCCTTGCAGAGAACATGCGGTGTATGGGGAAATCTAAATAACTGGAGGCTTTTGAAACTCCTGGCATCTGGTGTGCAAGAACCAAAGCCTAAAGCACAGTGCTTCATTCTGGCAGGGGCTGCTGAATCAAACCAGAAAGCTGTTCTCTGCTTGGATTCCTGAGAGCATTATTCCTCTGATAACAGCCTGGATGAGGAAGTGCAGGATCATTTGCTCACAAGAGCCCCTCTCTAGCTTTAGAAAGTGCTGTTGTGCCTGCCTCTATGTTCAGAGTGCTCCCTGTATTGAGGAGATGGGGCACAGGTGTCCTGGGGTGCAGCTGAAGGAAGAAAAGGCAGCCTGCTAAGGCAAGGCTTCCAGCCATCATGTGAATTTATACCCTGTTAAAATTTCCCCTAAATCATGTTTGTGCTACAAAATCACAGCAGAAGTGAGCAAAGAGAAAGCTCAGACTGAAGTCTGTAAGAAATTCCAGAGAGCTGTTAGTTAGAAGGGAGTGCTCAGTGTCCCAGTCCCTTCTTGGCCACTCCCTGAAATTCTGTGTGCAGATCTGTGCCTGCAGAACTGGTGTGCACTGGTGCCCCTGTGGGAGATTTACCAGCTTGGCCAAAACTCCCAGCAGAGTTGTATTGAGATGTTTCCTTCAGCCCTGCCATAGCACTGAACTGTGTCCCTGAGTTCTGAACAGGGAGCACATCTGAAACACTCCAGCTGAACAGTCCTGGGGGAGACCCTGTTGTGCCAGGCACATGTGCTGCCAGACAACAGCCTGAGAGGCTGTGCTGGATTTGGGATGTCATCCTGCCTTCCAGGACAGCTGGTGCTTAACCTAGTACTGATATTTGTATTGTAAATTGGGGCGTGCTTGGTTGGGTTCCAGACCTAGAGAAACGAGAAGGTACCTGGATGCTCTGTCCCTCATGAGTGGGATGTTAACAGAGCTCAGACCTGAGCCCCCATGGCCCCACAGTGGGGTGGGGCTGTGTGTCCATCTGGCACCTGGCTGTGGGCAGGGGCTGCTCAGCACTGAGGGAGTCAGGTGCAGGTGGGAGCAGAAGGGCCCTGGCTCTGCTGTGCCAGCTCTGCTGCTGTCCCTGTGCCTGTGACACTGTGCCAGTGCAGAGTGTAAGCACAGTTTTATGTTGTGTATTGTGCACCCTAATCCTGGGCTATATTTTCCATTTTTCCTTTGAGCTCAGCAGTTCTGGCTGCTATCCTCTGTCCATGGGTGCCATCACAGGAATGCTGGCTGTGTTACCTTGTGCAGAACACCTGTGTTGGTGCTGGAGCCCTGCCAGCACTGCCTGCCTGCCTGCTGGGAGCTGCCAGGGCAGAGACATCCTCCTGCAGCCAGGACGCTGTGCTGGCACCGGCTGTGGTGGCCTGCTGTGGCTGAGGTGACTCACTGCTGTCACACCCTGTCCCCACGGATAAGGCATTCCTGCTACAGGGAGAAAGAGGCCCAGCTTCCACCAGGCTCTAGAGCAGCTGAGTCAGATGTCTTGCCAATTAATGTAATTAGCAATTAGCTGAGGAAATACCTCCTGTAACTGTCTCCTCAGTTGTGTCTGTAAGTGGCCAGAGTAGGAGGGGACAGTCCTGTGGTACCCAAGGGAGGTGGCACCCCACAGATTCTCCCAGGCATGTTGCTGCAAAGCTGCTGACATTGCAGTCCATGGAAATTTCCTGGTGGAGATGATGCAAACTGCTGTGAGCTTGCAGTGAAATAACCCTGCAAGGGCTCTGCTGCTCCCACCAAGCCTACTCACATCCATGTTCCCACAATTAGATAACTGGCCACGCATCTGTTTACAAAGCAGTATCCAAAATAATGCGTTGCTGTTCTGTTTCCTCAGCTGGGCTCTGTGTCATGGTTACAGCTAAAGACTAGTATTGAATCTCTTGCTAAAAAGGGGTTGTTAGGTTTTTTTTCCTGTGGCTGCTTTAATGCAGAACTGTCTTCCCCATCTCAAGCCTTGGGCTTGTAGGTATGAAGCCTGTCTGCTGTCATCTCACAGGCATCCTGTGTCTGCTGCATGTCTGGGACAGGAATAGAAACACCCCTGAGGACAGGATTTGCTGGGGTGATGGTGCTGCTGGGGGCACCAGCCGTAGCATCTGGAGAATGGCCACTGTGGGAAGGGCTGGCAGAGCTGCTGTGCCTCCCTGAAAGGCCACAAGAGGCTGATCCCAGAGCAGCTGGCACCTGCAGTGGGTTTGGGATGCTCCTGGAGCAGGTGGAGCCCCACCCAGCAGCAGTGGGGCAGTGGCTGCTTTGGGCCCCACACGTTTCTGGGGTCCAGGATCTGCCAGCTCTTCACCAGCCCTGTGCCATTGGAAACAAGAGAAGTCAGATGTGAAAATTAATGCTCTTATTCATTGATGTCCCACTTCTTTACCTCCTTCAGTTTACCCTTAATTTATCTCCAAAAGCATTTGTGGCTGGTTTTGGCCTTGGAAAGGCTGTTGGATAAAGGGCTTTTTTTCACTCACTATCACAGAGTGACAGAGCTGAGAGCAGACTTGTTTAGGTGTATTGAGGAGGACAGTTATTCCTGCAGATAAGCTCCAAGTCTCCAATAGCCTGGGCTGCAGTGAGAGTTTAAGCCCTCTCTCTTTCCAGCACTGGACTTCTCCCTGCTGGATCAGCCTCTTGCTGACAGCAAGTTCACAGTGTTGGTGCTGTCTGGCTGCCAGAGCCCTACAGAGGAATTGTGTGGTGGAGTCATCCTGTTCCACTGACCTTCATCTTCAGTCAGTATCTGCTGTGCCTGTCTTGAGCCTTCTGACAGGGCCCAGATCCAAGAAATTTGACTGGGCAGCTCTTCCTCTGAGACTGGGCCTCTGCTGCATAAACAACCCCGATGTTTCCTTGAAAGTGCTTTCCAGGAAAATGTAGCAGCAGGGATACACTGGGTTTGTTTCCCAGTGTGCTGTCCCAGACATTAGAAGTGACCCCAAGTCCCTGTACAGGTGACACTGGGACCGCTGTGTGTGCTGAGGGTCCTGCCTGGATATGCTCTGTGCTCCCCCCTGCAGTGACAAGGGCAGAGCAGTGTCCTTCTGTCCTTCCATGTGCCCCCACTGTGGCTCCATGTTCTGGAGCATTTTGCCATAGTCTGATGGAGGATTCCTCCTGGCAAACAAACCTCTTGAGCAGGCAGTTTGTGACCTGCTCCTTGGTGCCACCCTCATATCCCACAAGCTCAGTGCTGCTCTGGGGCTCTGTTGGTGCTCACTCTTGAGTTATTTTTGGCTGGTGACTCTTGTTTCACGAGGCCACTTCAGGTGAAAGCACTTGCTGGACTGCCCCCAAGTAGCTGACACAGTCAGTCTGTCCTGGGAGGCCACAGGAGCTGTTCTCAGCAATGCCTTGGAGCTGAGCATAGCAGAGGCCGGGCTGGTGGCTGCCCTGGAAAGGCCTGCATCCCAAGATTGGCATCTCACTGTTCCTAGGAATGTCATCCTCCAGCTGGTCTGGGGGTTGGACAACTGGCATGACAAGGAGTGGCTGCTTGAATGCAGTAATGCATTCCAAGTCTAAAATTGTTCCCAGGCCAAGTGTGGGGAGATGGCCAAGTGGAGGAATAACTGCAGCCTTGGGCAATCTTTGCAGTTTGGCTGGGATTTTCAGAGAAGTGTAGAGATGGGATTTTTCCTGGAGAACTGATGGCACCATCTTTTCCTTGGTGTGTCAGCTCTTGGTAATCGGGTTTTAGAAATCTTAAGCTGGTTCTTTCCAAAACCATGTTGGCCTTGGTTGGGTGAGGAGGCGTCTGCAAGGAGCAGTTTGGTTTGTTGCTCCATCTGCCCTTGCAGGAGGAACTTGCCATGTGTGCTTTGGAGCAGGAGCTGCCTGGGACCTGGCTGGGAGCAGGGGAAGGGATGGGCATGGTTAGAGCATCACCAGCCTGCTGAACCTCTCAGTGCCTTCAAAGGCTGGCACACAGCTCTTGGGCAGGGTTGTACCTCTGCAGACCTGTAACCAAAGGCCCATAAATTCCTATCTGGAATGTCCCTTACTGATGTTTTCTGTTAAACTGAGTCCAGCAGATCACATATTTTTGCTGTGGCCCCACTGTGCTTCCTGGTTAGGTCACTTCAGAACTGACAAAGGGTTTGTTTGGAGCAGGGGCTTTGCATTCCTGAGAAGCTCAGTGCTCCTTGTGGTGCCTGCTGTGGGTGCAGGTGCCTCAGAGCACCTGAAGGTGCTGGGAGGGAGAGCTGAAGGTGAGCAGGAGGAGGGAGCATTGTGGATAGGCTTCTTTCAAGGCTGCTCTTGGTCTGTTCAGAGCTCCTTGGACTATGGAATAGCTGGGCTGGTGTGTTTTCCAGCAGGCTCTGGGAGACCAGGGGAGCACTGTTTTGTGGGAAGGTCCCATTGCTGTGCTTGAGCAAGGAGTGGCTTCTTCCAAAGACACCTCTGGTGTTAGCTGTCTCTTTCAGGAGCACCTTCAAAACATGATCTGTCTGGATCATTCTCATCATCTTCCTTAAACCACTCTAAATCACTTGTTACCTACCTGCCATTCACCCTCTACCATCCAGTGCTGAGCACTGATCAGGAAAAGCCAAAATGCCTCTCTTACCTGCTGGTTGGTACTTGGTGCTTACAGGTGAAGGGAGGAAGGAGAAAAGCTTCCTGGGAGGAAGCTTTGTGGAATATCCTGCAGAACACCCTGAGATTTCTGAAATTGGTGTGGATGATTTTTTATTTTGTAGCTGAAGTTACACAACTGCTAAGTTGAAAGGAGAGGAGATCACTCATTTAGAAACAGGAATAAATATAAGCAAGGTGGGAAATGAAGCCAAGAAGGCTTTTGGCAATAACTGCCAAGGCAGGAGAATGGTCTGTTCCCCGGTGAGCAGGTTCCTGAAAGCAGCAGGGAGTGCTCTGGTGACGTTTAATGCTGTTGCTGGAGGCTGGGCTTTACTGATAACCCTCCTTGGAAGGCCAGGGAGTCATTGTCACATCCTGAATTCCAGACAGGGGACAGGAGGGAGTAGGTCCCAGTGCCATGGGAACAGCATGACTAACCAGTGCCTTCAGCTGTATGGCCTGGAGCTGAGTCTGGTCCCTGGCTGTGCTGAGCAGAGCTGGGCTCTGGCCTCTCCCTTGTGCCCCTTTCCTGCAGAGTCTCAGATCCTCAGCATTCCTTCGTGGCAGGTTCTGCAGGCTGGAGGGGCTGGGCTGTGGGCAAACAGGTCCTGCACCCCTGAATCCACACTGCTACCCATACTTGTGGCTAAGTGGTGGTCTGGGCTCTGAACTTGAAAGCTTCTGGGGACTCTCGAGGCCTGTGAACCAGGAGTGTGGTGCTTTGGAGCCTGCAGGAAAAGCAGAGTGAGCTGTGAACTTGAGGACCTGGTGGTGCTGGGAGCTTTGTAGGTCACAGGTACTGGAGCCCCAGACAAGGCTCTGCATGCAGGCCTGGGGTCTGCTGTGTTCTCTGATTTCAGAGCTGGGGGTGCACAGTGGCTCTCTGGTCAGTCCTGCTCAATGCCTGAAATGAGGTGTTGCAGAAAGTGCTGGCTTTGCTCTGGATACCCCTCCCTTGGGGCACCCATTGTTCAGGGACTGCTTGTGATACTTGAAATTCTCAAGTACTCAGAGCTGGGCACTCTTGGCCTCTGGGAGAGCAGCGTGAGCTGTGGCACTGGGGACACACAGCTCTGCTCCTCTGTGTGCCTCTGTCACCAGGGAGGACAGCTCTGTGCTCTGCAGCTCTGTGGTTGGTTCAGGTGGGAGCCCTGGGCAATCCAAGCAATGAGCACAGCTTTCCAAAGCTTCCTAGCTCCTACCCAAAGGGAATAAAAGGTTGGAATATTTGTTTAATTGCCTGCTCTGAGTCTGAGGGCTTCCCTTCCTCTCCGGATCAGACCAGACTGTGCTGCAACAGCTGAACCACTGTCAAATTTAATGCTAATGGAGAGGGAGCAGCTTGCTACAGTCTTTTCTGTGCTTGTTCATGTGATTTTTTTTTTAATCTTATGGATAATGCCATGTTAAACAATGAAATAGAATATGGAGTAGCTTTCTCTAACATGCAAAGCTTGTCCTGTGCCTCAGCCAACAGAAGTTTCCCAGCAATTTTGACTTTGATTCTTCACCATTAGCATAATGTTGCCACATCTTGGTTTGTACATACTTAAGGGAGGAAATAGCTTCAACTGGATCTGGCTATTAAAGCCTCTTGATGATTGTAGCTTTGAAGATGGAAATCTTGGGTGCTGGCTGCCTGACAGCCACTGTCCAAGTGGAAAGAGTGTTGACTAAAGGCTGGAATTTTTCACTCTGAGTTGAGTCCAGCCTGATGCCTTCCCATGTCCCAGGTGCAGAGTTTGCTCAGTGCTGTCTCCTCAGCTGCTGACACGTCTGCTTTCCCTGGCCCCATGGCTACAGGGTGGGGTTTGTTTTCAGCTTGCAAAGAATCCCTCGTCATCTGGGTGTGGGGAGGGAGGGTTTTTATAATGTCCTGGGAAAACCACCTCTGCTGCTCCTCTGGTGGCATCACTAAATGCTTGTCCTTGCCTAAAACAGTGGAATATCTTTCCGTGAGCAAGGGAGAGCAGCAGATTTCCTGCATCAGGTAAAATTTGGGATACAGTAACTGAAAACGGTGATAAAAATCCTGATGCTGAACAAAGTGATGGAGAAATTAATTCTTACCTTGAGGGTGGTTTTGTTGGCAGTGGTGGGGGCAGTTTCTCAGGATTTTAGGTGGGCTGCAGGATTGTTGGTTACTTATGTTCTGGGGGATGCAGCAGTTCCCTGGGAGCCCCATTTGTGCTGGGGAGCTCAGTGATTGCTGCCATCAGCACAGGCCTGCTCCTGTTATCACACTCTGTGCTGACAAGCTGCTGGCTGCCATCAGTGTTTTCAGCACCCTCTTGGCCAGCTCTTCTGTGAACAGTGTTTAGTGGCACACTTGAAATGATGGTGACCCCTCCACCCTGCTTCCAGGACTGTCCATGAGTGGGGATGTGCCAATAATGCCTCAGCAGCTGGGCAGTGTTTGCAAAACCTTCCATGGACCCCACTGTGGGTTTGGTTGTCCCACAGCTTTGGGGGTGATTCTGCTGCAGGGGAGCAGCTCCAGGAGCTGTCACAAGGTCCTGGGGTTGGCTCCTGGTGGGCTGGGGAGGTGCCTGGGCTGAGAGGAGGCACTGGGGAGTCTCAGTGCTGTTCAGCCATGCTGGGCTGGCACTCTCACCCTTCTGAGATGGGATATTGCACCTGCTGTTGTGCTCCAGGTGCATCTCTGTGCCTGTGCATGGAGAGCTTGAGCTGTGTCTCCTGTGACACGTGAGCAGATGCTTGGGAGTGACTGGATTTGGGCTCCAGCAATCAGCATAACCTAAAATAGCTTGTTTCAACTGCTGAGCTCTGACACAGATAAGAAGAGATTGGGTTTGCCATGGTTTCCAGCCATTTCTGGCCATATGGATTTTGACTGGCTGTGACTTTGAGGAGGTGTGTTGAGATTCCCTGGACTTCTGCAGTGGCAGGGAAGTGAGTTAAAAGCATCCACATATGCCATCCTCCAAGGGATGTGGCAGTGCTTGAAGTGAAGAGATGGTGAAGGGAGAGGATATTTCTTGCAGTGCATCATGAGCTGGTGGAACTTACTTCTGCAGGAGATTCTAGAAACTGCTAGCTTGGAGAAAAACTAACAAGGGCTCCCTAACTGCACTAAACATGGATGATTAATGCTGATACCCTCGGTGCACTAGGAGTGGCTGCAGCACTGGGTGCATGGAGGATTTGCCATCATTCCTTACGTGCCTCCTCCCAAAACATCCCCTCCTCCCTGCAGCTTGCTGCTTTGCAGAGCAGCTGGAAACCATCCCACGTGGAGGAGGGATAGGGGAGCAGCCTGTGACCTGGTGGCACTGGCTAATTCCTGTCTGGTTCACATTTATGCCCTAATTCCATGTCTGTGCTGGATAACCCTGGGCAAACCTTGCAGAAAGGGCAGCATTAAACAGGGAGAGGGACACAGGGGCTGCTCACTGCTGTGGGACAGCAATCCTGTGGCACCCAGTTCCCCTGTCTGCCTGCTTCCATGGTCTGGCATGTCCTAGAGACACTCAAGCCTGCAGAGCCCAAAGCAGCCCAGACACAAAGCTCAGAGTGCAGCTGGCAGAGCAGACCCTGCAGCTCCAGGGTGACAGAATCAACATTTTGGGCCTGCCACTCAATGTTTAAAAGTGTTTAAAAGCAAGGAGGGATGGAGCCTGCCTGCAGTAAGTGCCACTCCTGGGAAATACTCTCTGGAATGCAATCTCTACATATCTCCAGCTGTGTTTTCCCTCTCCTGTTGTGCTGGCAGGTCCCTCTTGTCTCTGAGCTGCTGCTGTTAGAGCTGCCCTGGGCACTGTGTGCTTGAGTCCAATGGACACTCCTTGTGCTGCTGCTGAGCTTTATTTGCCACACCTGCATGAGATGCTGCAGGCACAGGACCCTGCATCAGGCAGGTGAAGTGGATGATGCTTCAGTGCACCAGCAGAAAGGATTGCTCTTGTTGTGCAGCACCTTTCAGCACAGCTTGTCTCACTGGCTGAGGGGCTTGTGGCTGGCACGTGGTCACTAAGCTGTGCTCCATGGAGGTCTGAAGTGGTCCTGGTGTCTCCTGGGAGTGGTGGGTGCTGAGCTGCTGGGCAGGCTCTGTGAGGGGCTGTGTGCCCCAGTCTGTCCAGTCCTGCATTCTCTTACCTGCAGGAAGGTCCCTGTGCCCTGTTCAGTGCCAGGGGTTGATGGAAGTGCCTGCTCTCCCTAGAAATGCTCTGTGGCATGGGTGGTTCAGAGGTGAGCCTGTGCAGATGTGTAGGCAGGGTGTCTGCAGGGCTTTCTTGCCCTCTGCAGAGGCAGGAAAGCAGCAGGGTGGGTTCTCTCTGTTCTCCCATGTTCCACTTGTGTGCACAGGAAAGTTCCAACCCCTCCATCCTGGTGTCCCCGCTGCTGCAGCCAGGGAGCTGCTCCCTCCCCCTGTGCTGCCAGGGCTCAGGGCAGGGGCAGAGCCCCCTGGAGCTGGGAGTGAGGAGGCTCTGCAGGGAGGAGGAGGAGGAGTCTGTAGCAGACAGGCTGTGGGTGATGCAGCAAGTCCTGGGTCTCACAACTTGGTGGCTCCTTAATACTGTGGGACCCCATTTCTGCATCCTCTGCACCAAGGCCAGCAGGGAGGAGTGGTGTGGCCTTAAAGCCCAGCTGGGCTCCTGTTTCTGGAGCTTTGTACTCCTACAAAACCTGCCATGAGATCAGAATTCCTGTGGCCCTGCCCCAGGGCCTCTGCCCACCATGCTGTGCTGCAGGGTGCCCGTGTGCAGGTTGGGGAAGGGCTGTGCCTGGGCACCAAAACTGAGCTCCAGGCCTGCCTGGTGGGCTCCCAGCTCCTCTGGCAGCCCTGGCTGTGCTGGAGGAGTCACTGGTGACTCCCTTGTGCCCACCTGGCAGGACAGTGCAGGGTGCACAGCAGGAGTGTGGTGCTGATCAGAGATGCCAGGGCTCCCACTGGCTGTGCTGCTTCACCCCTTCAGTGTGAAAAGCCTCAGCCCTCATTAGTGAGGGTTTTGAGGGGATCAGCCCATCCTGAGGCCCAGCACAGAGCAGAGGAGCTGAACTGATGGAGCATCCCTTCAGCCCAGCTCCTCTGTGGGAGAGGTGTATGCCAGCACTAAAGGGGCACTGAGCTGGCAAGGCACCATCCCTGGGGCTCAGGGACCCATATCCCTGGGGATCAGGCACCCCCACCCAGAGATGCAGGCTGCTCCTCCTGGCACCAGCTCATGGCTTTTCCCCTCCCAGCTGGTGACTCCTTGAGGCAATGGTTGGGCCTGGGGGCCTTGCCAGTTGTTGATGGGTTCAGCCTGGGGCAGGGAGAGGCAGGGAATGCTCCTTTGGGTGCTGCCCTGGGCTGGCTGGGCTGGAGACCTGTCTGAGCCCTCAGGACAGAGGGGACACTTGCTGGATGTGTGGTTGGAGCAGGGTGGAGCTGCTCACCATGGCTTCAGCTTGCTTCAAACCCCCTGACATGGCTTTGGGGAGGGTGGGAAGCAATGCCAGTGTCTCCTGTGGCACACACAGCAGCCCCAGTGTCAGCTGCTGCAGCTGCCTTTGGGAGTGCCTGTGCAGCATCTGCTGTGTCCCTGCTGACTCTGCAGCAGGCCCTGCTGCCCAGATCTGCCAGGAGCCAGCACTGTGAGGTACCCTATTTTTAACCCCAGCATTCTTGGGGTGTGTCTTCTGTTGCTTCATGCTTCTTTTAAATTGCTGACCTTCTACAAGTGGCTTTTTTTTTGTAAAAAAGCAACCTGCTTTGCCTTTCCAGTGTGATAGTTCTCAGTATATCAGTGCTTATTATCATTTCTGTGCTCAGGAATTCCAAATTGGAGCATCTCCATGATGCTTAATGATTGAAAAATCCAAAGTCCCTCGTGGAAAGAGTTCACAGCCCTCAGCCTTTCTTTCTCTGGTGAAAGTTCCCTCCCGAAGCACAGGGATGGGTCTGTGGTTGGATCTGTGATTGGAGCTGGCTGCTGGGGCTCATGCAGCCCTGAGTGCCCCTGTGGCTGCCCAGCACCCCTGGGCACGCTGTGGGTGGCTCTGAGGGGAGCAGGGCTGCAGCTCTCACTGAGGGCATCTCAGAGAGCACAAATGGCTGTACTGAGCATTTTGTGCTTCATTTCTGCATGAGAGCTCTACTGTTGGCCTACAGACACAGCTGATGTTCAGAGAGAGCCTTTGCTTCTGACTGCAACATTTGAGAGCTGCTCCCTTGAGTTTGAAGTCCTTTCTGTGCAGATGTGTCCAGTTCCTTCACTGCAGTGATGCACAGGAACGTGCTGTACTTGGAGTGATGGAGTGCAGGGCAGTTCCTTTTTCCTGACACCAAGTACCAGAAGGACACATGGATGATAAAATACTGTGCTGCAGCAGAGCCTTTGGGGTGTGCAGGGCGACCTGAGCAGGAGCAGGGCTAACAAACCTCTCCCAGCCATGGCCGTGTGCTCCTGCAGCAGCACCTGGGGGTGCATCCCAGGGCAGCCAGGACCTTGGCACAGGGGTGCCAGTGCTGGGACAGCCTCTCTGCCTGCTCAGGGGGGGCTTGCTTAGGCCCTTTGCTTAAAGCTAAGAACTTATTTCTCTGTGTAACAAAATGCCAGCTTGCTGAAAGGCAGTGTGCCAGCCTGGTACCAGCTGTACCAGGCAGCTGCAGTGTGGGTACCAGCTGTGCCAGGGGAGCTGCAGTGTGGGTACCAGCTGTGCCAGGGTACCAGCTGTGCCAGGGAGCTGCAGCGTGGGGTACCAGCTGTGCCAGGGGAGCTGCAGTGTGGGTACCAGCTGTGCCAGGGAGCTGCAGTGAGGGGTGCCAGCTGTGTAGGGTACCAGCTGTGCCAGGGAGCTGCAGTGTGGGTACCAGTTGTGCAGGGTACCAGGGTACCAGTTGTGCAGGGTACCAGCTGTGCCAGGGAGCTGCAGTGAGGGGCACCAGCTGTGCCAGGGCAGCTGCAGTGAGGGGTACCAGCTGTGCCAGGGCAGCTGCAGTGAGGGGTACCAGCTGTGCCAGAGAGCTGCAGCGTGGGGTACCAGCTCTGTGGGTACCAGCTGTGCCAGGGCAGCTGCAATGTGGGTACCAGCTGTGCATGGAGAGCTGCAGCATGGGGTACCAGCTCTGTGGGTACCAGCTGTGCCAGGGCAGCTGCAATGTGGGTACCAGCTGTGCCAGGGAACTGTAGTGAGGGTACCAGTTGTGCAGGGTACCAGCTGTGCCAGGGAGCTGCAGTGTGGGATACCAGGGCAGCTGCAGTGAGGGGTGCCAGCTGTGCCAGGGCAGCTGCAGTGAGGGGCTGGGTGGAGGCTGCTCCCAGAGGAGCCCCTGTGGGAGCAGGGGCACTCAGCAATGGCATCTCCCCTCTCTGTGCATTTCCCACCAGTGAATTGATGCTGTTCAGGGGGAAATAGCCACTTCCCATGGGTCAGGAAAAGTGTCTGGGGTGTTGTTCTGAGTGAGGGCTGCTCATCTGCTGTAGCTGCTGGGAACAGCTGCAGTGGTTGGAGTGACACTCGTGCCTTGGAGGGGCAGGGTGTGACCCCAGCCTGCTGCCCCTCTGTCCCTCTGCTGTGCTCCCTGGCCCTCTGGGCTTCTCCTGCCCCTGCAGTCCCTCTGGGGTCAGGGTGTCCCGTGGCACAGCCCAGGGCCTGGCTCTGTCCTGGGAGCAGGAGGATTCCATGGTGGGAGAGGTGACCAGCCTGCAGAGGTGCCCTTGTCCCAGCTGCCATTCCAGCCATGCTGGGGCTGGGACCTGAGTGTTGAATTTCTCCTCTGACCTCTTCAGAAGTACTCGAGGTGTCTTGGCTGGGTTTATGCAGGGCTGTCCCAACAGGTGAGAGGGCTCTTCCCTGGTGCTGCTGCCTGGGAGGAGCTCCTGGGGAATTCTCTGTCCATTTTCTGTCCTCTGACTCACAAGCACAGCCTGGCCTGTGTGTGGGCTCTGTGACAAGCAGAAGCAGCTGGTGAAGTGTTCCTTGTGCTCCTTGGGATCATCTGAGAGTTACAGGGCTCTGCTGGGCTGGTCCCTCTGCAGGGCTCCATGGCACCACCACGGAGGTGGCACGTGGTGGCACATGCTCTGGGAGCTGCCTGTGCCAGGGTCACCCTGCAGCTGGGAGTGAGGGCCCAGAGCCCTGTCCTTGCTGCCACAGCCCACTCACGTGTGTCTCTTACTCAGTGTAGTATCCAGGTGAGGTTTGTAGTTTTTCAAAGATCACTGCTAGTGAGATTGACAAAGGAAAAGCACTGAGGTAGGAGGTATTTATAGCATTTCCATAAACTGCCTCTCTGAACAAATGCAGTCACTTGACTTTGTTTTCTGGGAGTTGTTTTGTTCGCTGTAAAACTTCTTTTAAATCTCCTCCAGCTCTCTAAAGACATTCATTCTGTCAGAGCAGGAGGTGGCACTTCACAGGCATTTCCCATAGAAATACATGGGAACCATGTGATTTTTCACATGGGCAGATAGTGATAGAACAAGCAGGAATTGTTTTAAAGAGGTGAGATTTAGATTAGATATTAGGGAAAAGTGATCCTTGTGAGGGTGGTGAGGCCCTGGCACAGGGTGCCCAGAGCAGCTGTGGCTGCTCCATCCCTGGCAGCGCCCAAGGCCAGGCTGGACAAGGCTTGGAGCACCCTGGGATAGTGGAAGGTGTCCCTGCCATGGCAGGGATAGGAAAAAGATGAGCTTTAAGGACCCTGAACCCAGGCTTCTATGATTTCTGGCTTGGATGATTTTCCTCTTGACTAACAAAATGTGGTTAGGATTCTCAGCAGTGTCTCTAACTGGTGCAGGTATCTTGACCCTCAGTGTGCAGAAGAACAATCAGGTCTGAAGTGATTCTTGTGACCCATAAAATCAATGTGTCCATATTGTCTTGGGTATGAATTGTCACTGGGGCTCATTTTCACTTGGACTCTCTACAAAGAAAACATCCTACAGTTCATTACAGCTCCAACCTTGAAGTGTTCCTGAAGCTGATGAAAATCAGAGGTCAGGTCACTTGGAATGCAGCTGTTCCAGTTCCCTTTGCTGTTGGAAAGTGCCTCCCAAAGCAGCTCCTTCCAGCCAGGACACCCTGAGGCAAAGGCCAGCCCAAAGCCCTGCAGCTGGGATCTCCAAGGCAATAATGCCACTGATGCCATTTGCTGCAAGATTATTCTATGGCTGTTTTATTTAAAAGGCAAATGAGCTTGCCTTGTAGGAGAGATTATTTCAGTGTTCTGCTTTCTGTGTGAGGAAATGAGGTCGTTACTGCAGCCCTTCCCGAGGGGAGAGGGGGATGCATGGAGCAGGACAGGGACAGCAGCCAGCCCTGATGGTTGAGGGCAGGGGAGCTCACCTCCTCAGCTGACTCTGGCTGGGGCCTTTGAGGTGATCTAACAAAAATAAGGATGGTTTGAGAAGGTCTTTGAAGTTCCTGGAAGGATTGGAAATGTCAGCAGGCTGGCACTTGAGGGCAGACACACTTGAGGGCAATGGTGGTGCTTAAATCTGAGCCCAAATCCCTTGGCTGTGATCCTGGTGGTGCTGCCAGGTACTGAGCAGGTACAGCCTGGTGGGGGAACTGGGGCTGGAGTTCACATCCTCTTGTAACTCTGCTTTTAGTCCTGCAAGAAGCAAACAGCTCTGGAAGGAGAGGGAGAGGAGCCCAGCATGCCCAGCTGGGGTTTGAGGCTGCAGAGGACTCTCCATGTAAGGCTCTGCAAGCAGCTCCCCTGCCCAGGGCTGCATCTGTGGGCATTGCCCAGGCCCCTGAGGGCAGGTGCAGGGTGCTCATTTGGAAGCATGCTGCTTTCTAAAAATAATTACGGGAGAAAGATTCTAAACAAACATCCTCCTCCCCAAAATCAATCATCCACAGCATGCTGTGAATTCCAACTGCTTGCTGAAATAAGCCTCAGAAGATCCTGTGAGCAGGAAGAGCCTAGTGCTGCAAAACTGGAAGCTTAGCATGACTTCCATGTTCTCCTGTTGTTCCACACCTTTTTGGAGCAGGGCTGATGTTCCCAAGCAAACTGAGCTGATGGTCCTGCTCCAGTGCCCACAGGAATTGTAGTTCTACATTGCAGCACAAGCTGTGACCTCAGTAAATCCAGAGCAGATCATGGCTGCTGAGCTGGAGCCCTTTGGAGGGGCAAGTCAGCAACTGGAATGCTCCTGACTGCTGGGATTGGCCTCAGAGCCAGGAGGGAATGCTGCCTGCTTCTCCTGTGGAAGCACTGCCATGTTCTTGTCTTCCTCAAGGTTTGTGTTCTCCCCCAGGTGCAGGAAGCACTGACCCTTGGTTCAGTGTTGTGCTGAGGGCCAAGGACAGGCTCTTCTGGAGGGGCTTGCTCTGACTTTGGGTTTTGAAGCCCATTCTAAGGTGTGGTCTCTGAGATTGCTGGGCACTCAGAAGTCCTGTTTTATGTTTGCAGAGGGCTTCAGTGGGGTTAATTTGCAATTGCACTAACTAAAGCATTCCCAGTTGTTCAAAGCTCCTGATCCTTTTGTGTTTGTCATTTGCAATATTTCTTAGAGCCTTAGCCTTACTTTAGTAGCTCAGGCAGTGAACCCTTTGAGCACAGATACATGAGCAGGGCTGTGTTTTGTTGCTCCTGGGCCTTTCCCTTCCAGCAGAGCCTGTGCTGCCCTTCAGCCAAGCCAGGTGGCACAAAGGGATCCCAGGAACATGCCAAGGTTCCTGTGGTTTCCCCCTTCAGCAGAGCAGCACAAACAGTGTCTGTGCTGTCTCTTGGTAGGTGGACAATGACTTTGGGTCTGGCTTCCTGGCCTTGGACCCCACTGATGTGCCCCAAAAGCTCTGTGCTGCTGTGCCCTGCCCTTGTTCTGCCTGGCCAGGCTGTTCTGTGGCAAACAGCCACCAGTGTCCTGTCCCCAGCCCTGGCAGTGCCCACTGGGGAGCTGGGCTGGGCTCTTGGTGGCCATGCCAGCCGAGCCACCAAGGGCTGGCCAAGCAGGATGGTGGCACAGGGGCTGTGGGTAGCAGGGCACCCTGGGCACTGTCCCTGGAGAAGAACAGGGGCCACATGGAGGGATTGAAGTGAAGGGACATGTGGCTTTCAGCTCTGCCAGGTGGGGTGGCTCTGGCAGTGGCTGCTAGAGCCCTGGTGCAGTAACAGAGAAACCTTTTGAGTTGTTCTGGGGGGTAGGCACAGCTGATCCGGAGGTGCCTCTGCCATGGCTCTGCTCAGGCTGCTCCTACACTGCTCCATTGAGATGGGCACTGTGAGCCAGGCCCTGAGACTGGGCCAGGGAGCTGCTGCTGGAGGTGATGCTCCACATCAGGCAGGGGGACTGTGCTCTCCCCTCACTGTGTGAGGCAGAGGGTGATGGCTCTTGCCATCAGGACACTGCTCACTGTGCTGACTTGGTGGAGTGGCTTGAGGGAACTGGGATGCATTGGGTGCTCTCTGAGCTCCTGTGCAGATGCAGGCAGCCCTGCACAGGCCTCTCACTTCTCCTCTGCCAGCAGCACCATTATGGTGCTGCTCAGCATCTCTGGGAGCAGAAACCCTGCTGGAAACACAGATCTCCTCCTCTGTAATTCCTCCCTTTTAGGTCCTCCTTTGAAGTGGAGCTTTAGCTCTTAATATGGTAAATAGTGGGATGTGTGAGTCCACAGAGTGTCAGTGAGGCTCCTGGGGCACAGGGAACGTGGCTCCCAGGGTTGCTCAGAACTGCCATGGCTCTGCTGGCAATGGTGTGGAGTGGGGAATGACTGCAGAGCTCTGGGACTAAGGAGGCTGCTGGCAAGGGCTGGGGTGTGTTATGGATGCAGGGGAAAAGCAGTTTGGGATTGCACAGGACTTAATGGCAGGAGGGATAAGAGTCTAGTCGTAGGATAAGAAAGAGAGTTTGGTGACTTGGGGAGGACTGAGTGCAGGGGTAGGAAGGGAAAGGGGGTCAGGTGTGTGTTGGGCCATGCCCTGCCCTGCCCACTGCAGCCTGTCCTGCATGCACAGCACCTGCAGTGGGACTGTGGCCTCTGGGGCCTGTATATCCTGGGCAGACTGAGAGCCTAAACATGGCTGCTGCAGCATCCACATGGATTTTACTTGCATTTTACATGTATTTCCACTGGTGGGCTTCCATCCTGGCTAGCCAGAGACAGGAGCAGGCTGGGACTGTGGCTGTCCAGGTTTGTGCAGCCAGCCATGTATCTATCCCTACAGGTGGGATCTGTGTGTTCTGTATCTGCTGGGCACACGTCCCCAGCCCTGCTGCCACTTGGATCTGGGGCCATGGAGTAGCAGCCTCACCACTCTTGGGCTGTTGCATCCAGATAATGCCTTTTCTTCTGGCATGGAGCATTTGGGCTTGTCAGGGGCTTCAAATGTGTGTTCCTGCCATCAACATCTAACAAATTTTATGGCTTCTTTCATTTTTATAGGAAAAACCATCACCCTGATCCAGACATTGAAACTCGTCAACTGATGGGACAAAGAGCTGAGACACTTGGCTGTACTAGGACACTAAAACATAGGGTTTAGCCAAAGAATATTTCCCCACTGTGGAGGCTTACACCTGCCAAGCCCTGTAGCATTCTTGGGAGGCTTTTCTATCCCTCTTCTCCATTTCCAGATTTCCACACATCATGGTATTCCTTTTGACTTCTTTTGCAAGCTAGCTCTGGCTCTGCCTTGGCTTCCCCTATGCTTTGGTGTGGGTCCCCAGCGTGAGCTGCTGCCTGTGGGCTGGTTCTGCACCTCTGCCTCCAGCTGCTGCTCGGAGGCTCCTCTTGGATGTCGTGACTGACCTGCTTTTTCTCTCTCTTCCACTGTATCTCTTTCCCTCCAACCTGTCTCCTGCGTTCTCCGTTGTCCCCCTCCATCCCTGCAGGTTCATCATGCCTAGTGGCATATAAAAAGACTCCACCTCCCGTCCCACCTCGGACCACGTCCAAGCCCTTCATCTCTGTCACTGTGCAGAGCAGCACTGAGTCAGCCCAGGACACCTACCTGGACAGCCAGGACCACAAGAGTGAGGTCACCAGCCAGTCGGGGCTCAGCAATTCCTCAGACAGCTTGGACAGCACCAGGACACCCAGCGTCACCAGGGGCAGCGTCGTGACTGCAGCCAGAGACACTCCAGAGTTACCTCAGAAAAATGCAACTTTGAAAAGTGACAAAGGGACTCTGACTAACGAAGAGCCTAAAGTGGAGAATATCCCCAAAAGAAAGCTATCATCTATAGGAATACAAGTATGGAATAGTTTGTTCTCCTTTGTCCCAAGGAATGTCCTTGCCCCATCCATTTAGCATGTGCCTTTGCTGTGAGCGGCTGTGCATCTGAGCTCACTTAGAATAGCAAGGGACACTCCCTGCCTTGCCTGTGTTCCCAGGGTGAGAGACAGCAGCACTTTCCCTTAACAGCCCAGAAAGGAGCAAGCTCTTTTAGTACAAATTTGAAAGTTTTCTAGAGTAGAGGGGCTGTGTTAACTGGATGAGTCCCTCTGAAGAGGCCTTCTGCTGCTGGTCTGCCTGTGCCCTGTACTCTGTGTTGTTTCCAATCAGTCTGCTTGTTGTCCATCGTGGTTGTAGGGACAGTTCTCCCCTGAGAGGTGGGCCCTTCTGCTTGATGTCCATGTGGGAAAGGCTGCTGCAGTGCCCAATGGCCCAGGGCTGCAGGCATGAGTGTGCAATTCCTTGCTACCCCATGTTCCCAGCAGGTTGATGTTTCCCTTGCTGGAAGCATTTAACTGTGGGAATAGATGGAAGAGAGCTGTGGATAAAGCAGTGAAATGACAGCCCAGTGAGTAGAGTAAATTATTGCTTTAGTCAGCAGAATGCATCCTCTGGGCCTGTGCCTTCCCCTGGGACAGGTTTCTCAGTCACAGGTGGCTGTGAGCTCTGGTTCTGTCCCAGGTGCTGGTTACCAGCAGAGGGGAACTTGGGCAGCTCCAAGTGCAGGGTCTGAGCTTTGAGCTGTTCTGTGTGTGCTGAACGAGTTCTCCATCAGCTTTGCAGCAAGGCCAGCTCAGTACAGGTGACAGGGAAGGGCTCTCAGCAAGACTGGTGGGACAGAGCACCTGAAGGGCAGTGAGGGGAGGGAAACCCACTGGAGAGGCTGACTGCCTTCTACTGCTTTTCCTTTTCTGAGCTGGTTCTTAAGTCACCTGGATTTCTTTCCTAAAACCTTCTAACCCTCTTATCCAGAGCCATGGAGGGTGTCAATCCCTGGGAGAGAGGCTTTTCTGTCAGTCTCAATCACCTTGCTGTGCTCCCTTGGATGCCATGGTCCCTGACTGTGGAGTGGCACAGGGACAGGGCCCCAGCCATGCAGAGCCCGGGGCTCCTGGCACAGCAGCCTGGCAGGACACAGCCCTGTGTCTGCTCCCGAGGTGGGAGCAGAGCTGGGCAGGAGCCTCGTGCCCGTCCTTAGCCAGCCCTCCCGTGTGGTGTCAGCCTGCTCTGTGTGTGCACACTCCTGCTCTACTAACGTGGATTGCAGCCACAAGTTCTTCTGTCTGTTTTTGTCTGTGTTTTTTTGTTCAATAAGGTTGACTGCCTTCAGCCAGTGGCAAAAGAGGAGCCTCCTCCACCAGCCACCAAATTCCAGTCCATCGGGGTACAGGTAGAGGACGAGTGGCGGTAAGTGAGACACAACTTGTGCAGTTTCCTTTTCTTTTGAATTGTGCCTCCCCCACTTGTGCTTAGACCTTCTGCCCTGCTTTGTGCCAGTGAGTGATGTTGAATGGGGCCCACAGAGAGCTCTTCCTCCACAGTGCACACCCGCTGCAAAAAGCATTTGTTCTCTAACAGCCAAATCAATGGGAGCTTGAAATTAAATCAAAAATTAAAAAATTCCAAGCTGTAATTATAGTCATGCGTCAGCCTCTCGTCTGAAGGGCCGGCTGCAGTAAGCAGGCAACCTTGTAATTGTGTGTGTGTGTGTGGTGTGTCTGTGTGTGAGGAGGGGCAGGGGGCTCTGCTGTGCCCATGGATTTTGGTGTCAGTGTGGAAGGCCAGCCAGGCTGAGCCCTGCTATTGAAGATGGCTTTTGATCCCTGCAGGAACAGCCACTCCCGCAGCATGTCCTCCAAACAGGACACAGACTCTGACACACAGGAGCCCAATAACTCCAGCTGTAAATCATCTGAGAGAAGCCTCGCTGAGTGCCCCCAGCACAACAACTCCGTTGGTGTTGATGCCTCCACCAGGCAACCAGCCAAGCCCTCACAGATTAAGAGAAACCTCTCCTATGGAGAAAACAACGACCCGGCCCTGGAGCCTTCCTCTCTCCCTCCTCCTGACCCCTGGCTCGAGAGCTCCTCCACGTCGCCGTCGGAGCCGGCGCAGGCGGGGCCCTGCCGGCGGGACGGCTTCTGGTTCCTGAAGCTGCTGCAGGCAGAGACCGAGCGCCTGGAGGGCTGGTGCCGCCAGATGGACCAGGAGACCAAAGAGAACAATCTCTCTGAGGAAGGTGGGTGGGGGCACCCTCCAGCAGCTCCTCCCTCAAGAAGGAGTTGGAGCTGAGTATTGGGTTGGTTAAATTGTGGCTGCCCCATCCCTGGAGTGTCCGAGGCCAGGTTGGACAGGGCTTGGAGCAGCCTGGTCTAGTGAAAGGTGTCCCTGCCCATGGAATGAGATGAGCCTCAAGGTCCCTTCCCTCCCAAACCATTCTGTGAAATTGCTGACAGCCCCAGAGCCAGAGCATGGAGATGAGGATGAGATGAGGAGTGCTTTTTCCTTGGATAGGGTAATGTAGCTTCCTGTAGCAAATGGAGCACAACGTAATGCTGTGATGCAGCATGAAAGATGTACAGGGCATGGTGTGGCTTCTGACCACTCAAAACTGCTAAAAGCTTACATGGATTTAATCTTAAAAAAGGTCAAATGAAAAAAGCTTTCAAGGAGGCTGTGGCCTCTTCTTGCCTCACCCATTACTGTCAAACAGGCAGGGGAGACCTTAGCTGGCAGTGGGGCAGAAGGAACACAACTTTGGAGCCTGTTTGCTCAGTTCACTTGATGAACTGGTCTTTAAAGCAAAGAAGAGGTTTCCTCACATGGGAAAGCCTCACTGAATTTGTGCTGGGTACACCAAAAGCATGGAACAGGGAGCAAGAGGCCAGTTGATTTTATGGGGTTCAGTCCCAGCTAGGCTTGTTCCTCTATTTTCAAATGCCTTGGCAAAACCCCTGGGCTTTTTGCAGTGGGAATCATGCCTCTGGTGCATGCAGAGTGACAGGAGTGGGTGTCAAGGCTGCAAAAGGCAGGATCTTTGTGTGGAGCCTGGTTTTGATGTTTTTAAAACCTGAGAAAGGTGAAACAAAGGTGAGGCTCAGTTTTAGCTCACTGTCACTGCTGAGCTAATCCCTAATCTGATTCCCTGAGGTGCTGCCTGACAGGGAATCTCCCTGCCTTGGGGCTGGTCTGGCTTGACCTGTGGCAAGGAAAGGCAGTGAGACCTGCATGGCACTGTTGTGTGTGCCAGGAGCAGCTGCATGGCACTGTTCTGTGTGCCAGGGGCAGCTGCATGGCACTGTTCTGTGTGCCAGGGGCAGCTGCATGGCACTGTTCTGTGTGCTGGGGGCAGCTGCATGGCACTGTTCTGTGTGCCAGGGACAGCTGCATGGCACTGTTCTGTGTGCCAGGGGCAGCTGCATGGCACTGTTGTGTGTGCCAGGAGCAGCTGCATGGCACTGTTCTGTGTGCCGGGGGCAGGCTGCCTGGTGGTGTCACCACAGCCTTGGTGGGTTGGAGAGCCCAGGGTGTGCTCACCCAGCCAGGAGCTGCTGGGCAGGCTCAGGGGCAGCAGCAGGGCAGGGCTCAGTGGTCCCTGTTGGTGATGCAGCTTTGCAGGCACGTGGGGCTCTGAACCTGCCTCTGGGAGGGAAAAGCCCACATGTGTTTCCTCTGATGAGCAGAGGAACATGTCCATGCCCAGAGGCTGCTTGGAAAACCCATTAAGAGCAGCATGAAGTCCTGGGTGTTAAAAGCCCTGGCCTGTGTGTTAATCCCTGCTGGTACAGGGAGGCTGGAGAGTGGTGCCTGTGTCACCTTTGTCACCTTTCCCCTGGGCAGGGCTGGGAGAGCAGCAGCCTGGGGTCTCTAAGCAGGTGCCAGCAGACTTGGCTGAGGTGGTGCTGGTGGCTCTCTGAGGGGCTGAGGGCAGTTTGAAGAGCTTCCTGCCAGCTTGGATATTGTAATGTCCTCAGCCAGGTCTGTGTTTGGCCTGCCAGAAGGAGCAATGGCAGACAAATTTAGTCGCAAAACATCTTGTGGGAGCAGTTGGTGCCTTGAGGATCTCTGAAATTCCTTTTCTGATGACTCCAGTGTTTGCTTCAGAAATGCTGGAGCTCATTGTAACTCTGATATCTGATCAATTCGGGTCTTTTTATTTATTTCCCTTTTTTTTGTCCCTCACAGTCTTAGGAAAAGTCCTGAGTGCAGTGGGCAGTGCACAGTTACTAATGTCACAGAAGTTCCAGCAATTCCACGGCCTCTGTGAGCAAAACTTGGTGAGTCTGGATCTCTTTTTCCTGGTTTCTGAGAGGATGCCTCTCTCTGAACAGCACTACAAGGACTTGGTCAGTGTTAACAGGCTGCAGTCCTTGTGGAAACAAAGCCACAGCCTGCAGTGCCAGCTGGGGAAGGCTGGGCTAGCACAGAGGTGTCGCAGACATCTTTTGTGAAAAATCCTTTCTTAAGATTTTTCCTTGTGAGAAGCTGCAGTTTCAGCAACCAAATGTAAACAGTGATTTTCTGCTGCTGTGGAATGCAACAGGTGGATCTGTGATTGGTCTCATGTGGATGTTTGGATTTACTGACTACTCATAGCAGAGCTGGCTCTCGCTCTCTGTCTGAGACACAGATCTTTGTTATTCATTCTTTTTTATTCTTAGCTTAGCTAGCCTTCTGAGAACTTTTTCTTTCTATTCTTTTTAGTGTAGTCATAATGTAATATTTATATCACAAAATAATAAATCAAGCCTTCTGATCATGGAATCAACATTTTCGTCTCTCTCTCATCCTGAAAACCCTTGTGACCACGGTCACACAGAGGTGCCTCCTGCTTCTGAAGGGCTTTTTGAGGCAAACCCCTGAGGCTGGGCTGGATAGGGGGGGCTGTTTGAAAGGTCTGCTCTTGACCACACATGCTCCCTTTGCGTCTGTGGCTGGTGCCACTGTCCCCAGGCCACTGGAATTGATCTCTGAAAGGGAATGCAGGGCTTTGCCCTTGCTCAGAGCTGACCTGGCTAATGGGCATTGATGGAATCTGTGGTTTAGTTTTCCCGTCAAGCTTTTTGGTAATATGGATTTTGCAAACTTCCTCAGGGGTGAATTCCTCTGTAGATGTAAAATAATCTTGGAGAGACTTGAAGAGCAGGAGGGGGTAAAGTGCTGATCCCAGCTGAGCAGCAGCACCAGCAGAGCTTTGTGTGAGCTGCTTGGATCTGATCCCATGTTTTCCAGGGTCTGTGGTGGTGGTTCAGCTGTCTGGGAACTGGCAAAATCCTATTCTTGGAAGAAACTTAAGCTCCTTAATATTTTGCAACCCAGCCTGAGAAGTACTGATGCTTTCAGGTTGTTTTGGGCGGAAATGTAGCAAAATAATTTTGCTCATGAAAGCTCAGTTTGGCTCCTTGGAGTGCTGCACATCCAGGCATCAGAGCTGGGTTTCCATTTCCATTATTTCCCCCCTGAAATGGGAGTCTCTGTGTAAGAACCGAGTGTGGTCACTCTCATTGCCACGCTGGGCACCCACTGTTGGATGTTCCTGCTGAGGGGTTAGTGCCAACTCTGGGTGTCAGGTTCAGGATTACTCTGCTGTAAGGAGGAGTGCTTACAAGGAGTCAGCACTTGCTTCCTGAGCTTGGCAGAAATTATTTGGGCGGTAAATGATGGCTTTGTGTGTCCATGCTCAGGGCTGGTGTCTCCTGTGGCTCCTCACTGAGTTTGGTTGCAGGCAGACATAAAAGGGGCGAAGGTGCTATTCATGCTGCTCTGCTGGGTGTGTTCTTTCTGAAATGGGGTTTTTAATGCTTCTCCCCTTGTAGAACCCTAATGCCAATCCCAGACCCACAGCCCAGGACTTGGCTGGATTTTGGGATCTCCTCCAGCTGTCCATTGAAGACATCAGCATGAAGTTTGACGAGCTGTACCACCTCAAAGCTAATAGCTGGCAATTGGCAGAGACACCGGAGAGAAAGGTGAGTGAGGGGCACTGGGGAGTGGCCACAGCACCTTGTTGTACACATTTGGGGTACCTGAGGTCTGCTTTTGTCTGCAAACAGATGCTCCCAAGGGCTTTTGCCATCCTGCACTTGTCATCTCACAGCCTCGTAAGGCACCAAGGCCATTCCACTTGAGTAATAGTGGGAACAGTTTTGTGCAAGGGGAAAAGGTGTTGGATGGAGAGAGCCCAGAGTGGTGGGCAGTGGTGCAGGGGCCTCAACTATTCCTAGCACTGTGTAGATAGATTTAACTATCCCTTGTGCCCAAGTAATGTGAAAAGCAAATTGAACCTTTGAAAAATGCAGCAGAGGTGGGGTCCTGGCTCTGCCAGTAAGGGTAGGGAGGACTGTGACTCAGGGCATGGTGGCTTATTAAAATTTTGCAGTTCCACATGAAGTTGTGTCTTTGTAATGCCTGTGCTGTGCTCTGAGCTGCAGCTGAGCCAGACAATCTCTGAACTCCAGGCCACTCCAGAGGAACCCTATACCATGGAAGCTGCATGGAGGGGAGGGTTAGGCTGGATAAACGGAAAAGATTCTCCCCCAGAGGGTACTGGCACTGCCCAGGCTCCCTGGGGAATGGGCACAGCCCCAAGGTTGCCTGAGCTCCAGGAGTGTTTGGACACTGCTCTCAGGCACAGGGTGTCCTGCAGGTGTCTGTGCAAGGGTTGCACTTGATGATCCTGGTTTTGGATCATCAGCCCTTGGGTTGTGGACTTCCATCCCAGAAAATGTCCAAGCCAGGTTGGACACGGTCTAGAGGAAGGTGTGCCTGCCATGGCAGGGGGTGGAACTGGGTGATCTTCCAACCCAGACCATTCTGTGATTCCATGATTGTTGTGGGTCCCTTCCCATGCAGGACATTCTGTGATTCTGTGAAATGCAAAATGGCTCCTTGTAGAAACGGGGGCAGCTGATTTGAGGGGTGTGTGGCTGCAGAGCTGCTCTCCCCAGGGCTGAGCCGGCGCCCAGCCGCGCACATCTGTATCAGGTGTGGGTTTTTCCTTCCTGTCTCCCTAAAGGAAGAGAAGAAGCCACCGCCTCCAGTGCCAAAGAAGCCAGCCAAGTCCAAATCGCAGCTGGGCCGGGACAAAGGCTCCGACTCGGACAAGCAGCGGCAGGAGGCGCGGAAGCGGCTGATGGCGGCCAAGCGCGCGGCCTCCGTGCGGCAGAACTCGGCCACCGAGAGCGCCGACAGCATCGAGATCTACGTCCCCGAGGCCCAGACCCGCCTCTGAGCCCAGCCACGGCCAGCCCGCGGCTTTTATAAGTCATTAAATGGGAAAAAAAGGTTCTCTTGAAACTAGTGTGATTTATTCAGTCTAGAGACAATGAGCCATCCTTGAAAAGGGCTCCTGAGTTGGCTTTTTTCTCTCTCAGCTTTAAGTAATGAAGATTTTAACAAAAAAAAATACAAACAAAAAAAAAATTTAAAAAAAAGAAAAAATGCCCCTCGTTTTCTCCCCAGCTGTGGTGTTGCTGAATGGACTGGACAGACTCCTGGGAACTCCAGCCCCTCGACTTGGAACTTCAGTCTTTTTACTTGTTCTATCTCATGAGAATTATTAGCTTGTTTACAAGAAGAGGACAAGAAAACACGAAGCCTCGAGCACTTGCCGTGCTGTGTTCTTCCTCCTCCTCAGATCTGTTCTGCCCTTCTCATCCTTTATTTTTCCCTCCTCCTTCTCCCGTTCCCCACCCTTTGCATGGTTTCGGTTCCCGTGTCCGGACCCCCCTGTCCCCGCAGAGAGCACCTGTGGTGTGTGATCCCTGCTGCCCTCTCCAGCCAGCTGGGCTTTGTGTTCCTGGGATGGGGTGCTGGGCTGGGGGAGGACGGGCACAGGGGGCCCCATCTTCAGCTTGTTGGAGGGAGAGGACGCCGGGGCTGTGGAATGTGGGGTTGAAATGCAGCCCAGAGCAAAATGTGCAATAAACCTGGCGCAGGGGACCCCGAGGGCCGGAACCCGCTCCGGAGCGGAGCTGAAGGAGCACAGAGCACGAGCACAGCACTATGGTTTCCCTCCTCTTCCCCTTCCCACACCGTTGTCCTTGGCTGGCTGGTGGAGAGAGGAGCTGCTGCAGCGGGGGCTGTGGGGTCAGCGTGTCCAGGAGGAGACAGGAGGGTGTACATATGCACATATACACTTAGTAGTACCTGTATAGTAATTCCTACACACGGATCCTGCCCACGCCACCGCGGGGGTGGGCAGATGTATAGCATATATTTTTACATGTACTATATCTAGATGTGTGTCCAAGTGTGTGTAAAAATATATACCCTGTGTGTAAGCAGATGACTATTTTTTCCTTATCTCCCTGCTCTCTGGGTAGAGGAAGGATTGCTAAATATTTTTTAGCCCATTTTTTCTTCCCCTTTGTAGGTCTCCTTTCCGGTCTGGCTCCTCGGAGCCAGAGCTGCCACCCCCTGATTCTTTGCCACCCTCTCACACAGAAGGTTTTTGTCCCGTCCTGAGGGATCTTGCTGGGGATTTTTTTTTTTTCCTCTTCACACGTTTGAACAAGTTGGGAGATTGTGTGCTACTGTCATGGGGGTGGAGGTGGAATCCCAGTGGTTTCAGTGAGAGTGTTGGTGATCCAGAAGGCAAAAAATAAATAAAAGTGAAATCCTGAACGATGCCTGCTGCCCTTTGTGTGCTGTCTGGGGCTGTCCATGAACACTGCTCTGAGGTCTCTGCCCCCAGCCATAGAATTCCCAAAGCTTGGCTGTGCTGGGATTCAGATTGGGCTGGAGGTGGGGGTCAGGCTCTGCTCTCAGGGAACAAGTGCAAGCAGCCTCAGGTTGCTCCAGGGGGGGTTTACATTGGATACTGGGGGAAAGTCCTTCATGGAAAATGTGGTCAGGGCTGCCCAGGGCAGGGGGACAGTCCCCAGCCCTGGAGGTGTTGGAAGGGTCTGTGCAGGTGGCACCTGGTGGTGCGTGGCCATGGCAGGTTTGGCAGCAGCTGGGACTCCTCTTGGAGGCCTTTCTCAAACATAAAGATTCCATGGGGGCAGAGACTCTGTTGGGTTGCACTGTTGGGTTTTGGGGCGGATGCAGCTTTAGGAATCACTGGCAGAGAAACAGGGAAACATCGAGGAGATGTGGGAGTTTATTTATTTATTTTATCATTTACTTTTCCCTGCTGCTGCTCATGGAATGGTCAAGCTCTTCTTGCTGCCCTGGGCTGGGCTTGCTCATAATATTTATATTCTTATATAACATGGATTTGTATATATATAGGTGCATATATTTTAACATGTAAGTGAACTTATAAAGATGTAGAAATTAATTAATTTTAATATGGTTTTGTATCTTATAATTAATACAATATTTAAAATTCCCCTACATGTATTAAAATACATATACAAATACAGAGGTAGATTACATACTTCTATATGCATATACATATAAATATGTGTAACACGTGTACAAAAACGTGTTATACGTATTTAGACACACCTTTTATAAATCTGGGAATTATTTGTGGCAGATATTTAACACCCCTTTTGTAAATAATTTCATGCCCACTCCTTGAATCCACCTGTTTTCAGCCCAAAGGACAGGGGCAGCCAATCACGGGGCTGCCTGCGATCACGTGGGGATGGTGGTGTCACGAGATGGCTGCCTGCCAATCACAGCACGCCGTGACGTTTAGCAAAATGGCTGCGCCCTGCCATAAGATGGCGGGTGAAACAAAATGGCCGCCCCCAGTGGATACAAGAGGTGAGGCCGTGTGTCACAGTACTTCCGGGTCCTATCAACCAATCACAGCACAGTATGTACTGCTGCGGCGAATGGCCGTGAGGCTGCTGGGAGAGGGCGGGCCTGGAGGAGGCGGTGGGCGTGGCTTCCTCGTGTTCCGTGGCGTGCTCGGGCAGGCCGGGCGGGAGGGTGCCGTGCCTGAGTCCCTGTCCGTGTCCCGTGTCCGTGTCCCCGTCTCGGCCGGGCGCTCAGCCCCGCGCTCTTCGGCACCTGGAGCCACTCCCGACTCTTCCCGCGGCTTCCCCGGGCCGAGCCCATTCCGCGGGAACCCCCGGGAATGCCCCGCGGCGCCGGCTTGGCTCGCTCTGCCCGGCTCGGCCCGGTCCCCGCCCGGAGCGAGACCACGCCTGTCCCCGGGGCCACCCTAGGACAGCTCCCGGCTCCATCCTTGCGCGAGGGTCGCGCTGCCTCCGGCACAACCGGAGGGGCTGGGGACCCTCGGCAGGCACAGCGGTCCCGGGACCCTCGGGGGTGCTCAGCGGTCCCGGACCCTCGGCAGGCACAGCGGTCCCGGACCCTCGGGGGTGCTCAGCGGTCCCGGGACCCTCGGCAGGCACAGCGGTCCCGGACCCTCGGGGGTGCTCAGCGGTCCCGGACCCTCGGCAGGCACAGCGGTCCCGGGACCCTCGGGGATGCTCAGCGGTCCCGGACCCTCGGCAGGCACAGCGGTCCCGGACCCTCGGGGGTGCTCAGCGGTCCCCGCTGCCTGCGCTGTTGTGGGCACAGCCCCGCCCCAGCCATGGGCAGCGCTGCCAGTGAGGGTTGCAGGGTCTCAGCCATTCGTGTGGGGTTTTGGGCAGGGTTGGCAGTGGAGTAGTTTGAGATGTAGGAAATGCTGGGAGAGCTGGGAGTGTTCAGCCTGGAGAAGGGAACACTCTGGGGCGACCTCAGAGCCCCTTCCTGGGCCTAAAGGGGCTCCAGGAGAGCTGGAGGGGGACTTGGGACAAGGGATGGGAATGGCTGCACATTATCAGAGATCAAGGATATTGGGAAGAAATTCCTCGCTGTGAGGGTGGGCAGGCCCTGGCACAGATTACCCAGAGAAGCTGTGGCTGCCCCTGGATCCCTGGAAGGATCAAAGGCCAGGCTGGACAGGACTTGGAGCACCCTGGGGTAGTGGAAGCTGTCCCTGCCCATGGCAGGGGGCTGTGCCTACATGGTCTTTACAGTCTTTCCGACCCAAACCACCCTGGGAAGTACGCAGGCCCTGCCCTGGCTCCAGCCCCCCACTCCCCATGGGAATGTGCCCCACCCCACATTCCCACATCCCTCACCCAGAGCACAAAGCCCATGGACAGTGGGGGACACCCGGGTGCTGTTCCAGGGTGGCCCAGGGGTTTCTCCTGGGGGTGGAGAACCAAGTGAGACACCCACAAAGGACACATCTCACTCTGACACACAGCTCATATTTAAAAATAACAACCAAAACTAAAAAAACTTTTATTTGACAATAGAAAAACAAACAAAAAGATATTTACAGTAGTTTGTTATTTCTCCATAAATTTAATTCCAATAACTCCTGCCCTCCCAACTCTCTGGTCCACCCCAGGACAGCAGCACCAGCCCCTGGCACAGGCACAGCTCGGGGGAAGGAAGGCACTGGGGTTTGACTGGGGCAAGAGCAGGAGGCCAAAGAGCCTCTCCCTCCCCAAGGGCAAGGGACAGAGCTGCAGGGGGTGACAAGGTGAGTCCCAAAACTGAGGACTTTCCCTGGGAAGGAGACAAAGGGAAAATAAAGGCCGGATACAGAAATGGAGATGGGGGTGAGAGGCACACAGTGGGCACCCCCAGCACTGCACAGGGCACCTGCCCAGGTGATGCTGTTGGCAAACCTTCCCACAGCAGCCCCTCCCTGGCACCTTCCTCTGAAGAAATGGGTGGTGGGAACACACCAGTCCCCCAAATCAGTGCTTTTCCCTTCCAGCACCTTTCTCCCCCTCGGTGCTCTCCCCCTGCCCTGCAGAGCTCCCAGTCCTGCGGCTTTACCCCCTCCGGTCATCATCACCTCATCTGGTGAATTACCGAGGGGATCAGCGCTGCCATGGCCAGGGTACAGTCACTGAACAACCCACCTGTGACAGGGCCCCGCACAGCGCCGGGGACAGCAGCGACACCCGGCCAGGCACAGCCCCGGGGACAGCAGCGACACCCGGCCAGTGCTGCCCAGGACAGCAGCGACACCCGGCCAGGAGCTGCCCCGGAGCCCAGGAGCTGCCCCGGTCCCCGCAGGCGCAGCCATCCCAGCTGACCCCAGTTTGTCACTAGAGGTCCCCAGCACCGCACGGCCGCGCTGCGAGGGGAGGGGACAGGGAGCGACACCTCCATCCTCCGCCCGCCCCGCGCTGCCTCCCCGCAGCCCCGCGCTGCACTTGCAGGACGCACATGGCCGTGCCCGCACCACGCCTCTTTCCAAAGGTTTTATGGAAAAAAAAAAACAATAAAATAAAAAAGGAAATGAAATCGGGTACAAAATTCACAGTCTCAGCTCTGCCCGGGCTTGCGCTCACTGCTCCGGGCACAGCGTGCACACATTCGGCATGAACGCGAGGGGAGCGCGAGGAAGGTGTGGAAATGCTTACAGAATAAAAATTAAAAAAAAAAAAAAAAAAAAAAAAATTTTAAAAAGTAATAATCATGTAATAAATCACAATTAAAGGGAAAATGTTTCAACAAAAAACTTGCTAAACAGCACCATAGAGATTTCTACTGGCAGCATCCAGAATAACCTAAAAAGGAAGAGGAGGGTCCTATTTTTTCCATGATAAAATGCCACAGACTCCATGTTTCCAGTTCATCTGTCCTTTGCCCTTCCCTGGGCGAGGCAGGTCCCCTGGCCAGCACCGAGAAACAGAAAAGCCCCCAAAAACAAAAAAGGGGCCGTGGGGGAAGGGTGGCAGGGAGAAAGAATCAGAGATATGGGAGACAAAGCTCTTCAGCCACAGTCCTTACACCGGCATTAAAAACCCAGGTTGTCTCTGTCTCCCTGACAAACGGCGCTGGCTGGACCCTTGCTGGCAGGAGAGGAGGAGGTCAGCAGGTTTTCCAGGGGAGCTCAGTGCCCGGCAGGGACAGGGCACGGCCAGCGCCGGGCTCGGGCACACACCGGGCACCGCGCTCGGCAGCCGGGGCATCTCCGGGGAGGATGGCGGGGTGGGACCGGCCTTCCTCTGCCGCCCCGGCTGCCGAGAGTCACCGGAGCCCCCGGGGCAGGAGCCGCTCCTGGACGGGCCGTGGGGGCGAGGCAGAGGCCGGAGGGTCGGAGCCCCGGACAGGGCACCCTGCGGGACCCGGCCCGGGCTATTTGGGGGCTCCGGGGGGCTCGGCGTGCGGAGCCAGGGGCAGCTGCCCCCCCTGCCGCTGCCGCTCCAGCTCGGCCGCCTTCTGCAGGGCCACCTCCACCAGCAGCTGGAAGCTGCTGAAGTCGTCCCCGAAGAGCTCGGGGGGCGTCGGGGGCGGCGTGTTGAAGAGTCCGGGTGTGGGGCTGCCCGCCTCGGCCCGCGCCAGCAGGGTCAGCGTGCTGCTGCTGCCGGGGCCCGCCCTGGCCTCGGGCCCGGGCGGCTTCTCCCACTCGGGGCTGTGGGCGCTCACCACGGCCAGCGCCCGCGCCGGCTGGCACAGCACCCGCGGGCACACCGACATGGACAGCACCTTGGAGGCGCCCGCGGGCGGCACCACGAGCAGCCCGGCTCCGGCGGCAGCGCCCCGCGGCACGGCCGCGTCCCCGGCCTTGCCCCCGCGGCGGGAGATGGTGAACTGGTTGGGGTCCTTGCCGTCCTTGCGCAGCATGTCGGGGAGCAGCCGCCGCCGCGCGTTGATGAACCAGTTACAGATCTGTGAGGAGAGAGGGCGGCGGGGTCAGCCGGGCCTGCAGAGCAGCAGCAGCGGCTCCCTCAGAGCAGGCGAGCGGCTCCCCCAGAGCAGCAGCGGCTCCCGCACAGCCGGACTCCCCCAGGCCCCCGTCAGCCCTGCACCCCTTCCCGAGGGCTCCGCAGAGGCACAGCCGGCGCTGGCACCCACGGAAACCCCAGCACCGGCTGCTTCCTGCCCGGCACCGCCCGCCCGGGGCAGCCCCTTCCTCCCTGGCCCTGGCCCGGCCGCCCCGGCCCTGCCAGCCCCGCTCGGGGCCGTGCCCGCGGTTCCTGCTCTCCATGGCAGCCGGGAACGGGCCCAGCCCGCACTGCCCCGGCCGAGCCCGCCCGGCACAGCAGCCGTGCCCGAGCCCCGGGGCTGGGGGAGCTCAGCAGAGCTGCCCAGGGCAGGAGGGGCTGTGCTGTGCCAGAGACCCTGGCTGCAGGCACAGCACAGCCCCAGCCACAGCCCATGGCATTGCACAGAGCCGGTCCAGAGCCCACCCTGCAGGTCCCCAGCCTGGGGACAGGTTTTCCTTCTCCAGGTGCCCCATCCTGGAGCTCAGCCCTGTTTCCACACTGCTGCCAACCCAAACAGGAGCACCGAGGCTGCCAGAGCAGATGGATGGCAGGAGAGCAGCACAGATGGAAAACCCTAGAAGCCATCAGGTGATGGAGCTGCAGCCCCTCAGCCCCTCACAGGGACAGCAGAGACCTTCCTGTGCCTCTGCCCACAAGCAGGGTCACAACTCATGCTAAAGGCTCTCCCAAACTGCACAGCATGGAGGCTGCATGTCTGGCAGCCCTCTGCCATTATTGAGCCTTGGCCATGAATTGTTTCAGCATCTTTATATAAAATGCTGCATTTTAATAACTGCCTTCTTCCTAGAAAACAATTAGAATAAATCAAGGGGGGGAAAAAGTCTGATCTTTCCTAAATCAACAGCTATGGAAAATATTTCCCCCAAGGAGAGAGAACTTGCCACAACTTCAACCACAGCAAGACCTCAGCTGTCGTTTTTTTTCTTTATGACAATATTTGGCATTAAAACTCTCAAACACACCAGTCTTACTCCCTCTTCTGTTCCAAACCCCCTCCCTTGCAGGCCTTAGCTGGGTCCCCTTGACAGAATCCTGGCCATCCACCACTGTGATCCCCAGCTAGAGAGGTGGACTACCAACAAAAAGCCCAACTCCTCAGGGCTGAGAACCCCCAAAATCCAGCCTGTCCCCACCACCATGCTGCTTCCAGCATTCAATTCTTATTGGGGAAGAGTGCATGGAGATGGGGACACACAGCCACTGTGACAGCAGGCACTGCCACAGAGCTGGGACACGCTCTGGCTCTGAAGCAGTTCATTGGGTTCAGTCCCTCCCTTTTCGTCCCTTTGGGCAGTGTCTGTGCCCTGATGCCACAGCAGGGCACAGGCTGGGAAAGCTGCTGCTGTCCAGGAAGCCTCAGTGGGAGCAGGTGCCACTTTCCTAGTGCTGGAATTCCTGCAAGGGAGGCACAGGGCTTCCTGCTCCCCCGGATCCCTGGCTGCCATGCACAGCTCCATCTCCCCAGGCCATTGGAGCAGCCAGGGGGGCACAAAGAAACACCTGGGGGGTGGCCAGTGGCTGTGGCAGAGGCCTGGGCCAGAGGGGCCAGATCAGCATCACAGACTGAACCCCACAGCCAGAGCATGGGGTGTCCCACGGCTCCCCCCAGCAGGCAGAGGGAGCCCCAGGGGTTGCTGCTGCAGCCCCTCAGGCTGGCACTGGGGATGCCTTGGGGCTGGGACCCCTGCACAGCGGGTACAGGGGGCACACGCTGGCTCTGGGGTCACCTGGGGCAAACAGCAGCTGGCACCCAGCAGGGCCACCCCTCAACAGAGCCCACCCGTGTGCCAGCCCCTGCCAGGTCCCAGGGGCTCAGGGCACTGAGAGCCGGGCACCTGCCAGTGCCCCTAAGCCCTGGGGGGCTGTGCCAGGCACTGACAGTGCCCCTGAGCCCTGGGCAGCCCCCATGTGCCAGGCACTGCCAGTCCCCCCAAGCCCTGGGCAGCCCCCCTGTGCCAGGCACTGCCAGGCCAACCGGGGCCAGCACCAGCCCAGCTGCCACAGGCCAGGCCTGTCCCTAACTCAGCCCCAAGCTCAGCCAGGGGCTCCAGGCTGTCCCTGAGCAGCTGCTGGACATGGTGCTGGGGCACAGCCAGCACCCACAGAAACACCCTGAAGTGAAAGGGCAGCTTTGCCCTGCTGCCCAGGGAGAGGGCAGGCAGACAGCCATGCCCACACTCACTGTCTGGGCTGGGACAGCTGGCCAGGACTGTGCTGAGCCACGGGGAGAGGAGCCAGAGGTACAGAGGAAGCTCCAGGAGAGGAGCAAACCCACCAGCCCTGCCTGCTGCCTGCACCCACTGCAGCCAGACCCAGAGAGCAGAGAGCAGCCCACAGCCTGTCAGGCTGGGAGAGGGGCACGGGGCGCAGGGCACAGGGCCAGCAGCTGGGCAGGGCCCCCCAGACACCCCAAACACAGCAGGGACCGCAGCAGAGTGGGAAGGACAAGCACTGCTCACCCCCACTGCTGCCCAGGGCTCCTGCCTGGGCACCCACCCTGTGCCACATGGAGAACAGCTGGGAGCAGGACAGAGAGACTCCTGGACAGGGCTCCCTTAATGCAGCTGGTGTAACTGGGACCGGCCTGCCAGCCCAGGGCACTCCAAGTGCAGCCCAGCCTCTCCCTGCTGGCTAAAATCACAGAATATCCTCAGCTGGAAGGGATCCACAGAGATCATCAAGTCCAACTCGTGGCCTTGCCCACCCCAGGGCTGTTCTCTGCACCCTCTGTGTGCAGGGGGTGCTCATCCTGCCGGGGGTGTCCAGGGGAACGGGATAAAGAGGCAGCCCCCAAAACCCTCCCACCTGTGCAGCTTTTACTGACAGCATCCAGCCTGTCCCCACTCCAGCCCCTCCTCCTTCCAGCTCCAGCACAGCTGCTCCCAGGGCTCAGACCTGTCCCAGGAAACACTCTCACTTCACACAGGTGCCTTTCCTTCCCAAACATCCCTTCCCTCACTTCCTTTCTGCCCTTCTGTGGCAAATGATCCCAGCCTGCCCAGACCTTTGGGATCCTCAGTGGTGTTCGGCTGTCCCACACCGCATGGCAGTGTCCCCATGGCAGTGTCCCCAGCATGGCAGTGTCCCCATGGCAGTGTCCCCATCATGGCAGTGTCCCCAGCATGGCAGTGTCCCCAGCGGTGTCCCCACACTGCATGGCAGTGTCCCCATGGCAGTGTCCCCAGCATGGCAGTGTCCCCATGGCAGTGTCCCCATGGCAATGTCCCCATCATGGCAGTGTCCCCAGCGGTGTCCCCACACTGCATGGCAGTGTCCCCATGGCAGTGTCCCCAGCATGGCAGTGTCCCCAGCGGTGTCCCCGCGGGCGGGGCCGGCTCGTACCTGCAGCACGGAGAGGCTGGTCTGCCCCGAGAGGCTGAGCTTCTCCTGCTCCGAGGGGTAGGCGTTGAAGCGGTGCTCGTACAGCCAGTCCCGCAGGATCTTCACCGACTCCTTGGGAAGGTTGCCCCTTCTCTTCCTCTTGCACTGCGAGGGGTCAGGGGATGTGGCGCCGTCCTCGTCCCCCGGGTCACTGTCCGACATGGTGGAGCTGCCCGCGGGGCCGCCCTGGCTGGAGCCTGGCGAGGGAACCGGAGAGAGCTGCAGGCGGTGTCCGGCCGGGGGAGGGGAAGGGGCCTCCCACCGACCTCCCCCCGCCTCCAGCGGGGGTCTCACCCCCTCCGGGCCCGCCCGAGGGGGAATCCCGGGGCAGAGACCCCCGGGGGGGGGACACAAACGACAGGCACCGGCGGGACAACGGGGGCACCGAGCAGAGCCCCGGGGGTGCGGGGGATCGCAGCGCACGCAGGGGCTCGGGGGCACTCGGGCTTCGGGGGGCACCGCAATGCGGGGGGGGGGGAAAAATCAAGCGTGGGGTAGGGTGGAGGAGGGGAAGTTAAAAACAAAAACAATCTCAGCAGGAGAAAGAGGCCGGAGCTGGAGAGTGGGAGAGGAACCACGCGGGGTCATTGTGCGGCGGGGATGGAGGCGGGGGCGGCTGTCACGGGCCGGGGCTCGGCGGAGCGGGGCTCTGAGGCCGGGCCCCGCCGCCCCTCCGGCCGCAACAGGCGGCGAGGGGCCGGGGCCGCCCACACAAAGCGGGGCAGCGGCGGCCGAACCCCCCGGGCGGCGGGGGCACAGGGCGGCCGGAGAGCGGCCGGGGAGCGGCCCCCGCGCTCCGCCGCCGACCCCGAGCCGTCCCCGGGCGGGCAAACTCCGCCGTGACTCCGGCGGGGCCGGGCGGGACCCGCGGCCGCAGCTCCCGCAAACTTCGGGAAGCGCCGGCGCGGCCCGTCCCGCTCCGTCCCGCACAAAGGCTCCCCCCGCGCCCCCCGGGATCCATCTTTGCGCTCACCCCCGGGCCGCCGCCGCCGCCTGGGCGCTCGCATGGGCCGCGCCGGGGTCTCGGTGCCGGGGCCGGTGCGGGGCCGTCCCGCGGCGGCGGGCGGGCAGCCGGGCGCGGCGGAAAGTTTTGGGTGGGCGGCGGTGACAGATGCCGAGACAGAGTTCCCTTTGTTCCCGAGGAGGCAGGAACTCGCCGGGCCCCCCGCCCCCGGCCCCGGCCCCGGCCCGCCCGCCCCCGGCTGTCACCGGGCACCGGGGCCCCCCCGCCCCGCCGATCCCCCCCGCCCCGCCGAGCCCCGGCCCGTACCTGGCGCCGGCGCAGCCCCGGGCTCGGCCCCGCTGCCGGACACGGCCCCCGGCGGAGGGGGCAGGGACAGAGCGAGCCCCGGAGCCCCCGCGGCCGCCGCTGCCCCGCGGAGCTGCACCCGCACGGGGGCCCAGCCACGCACGGCACCCACGTGGGGACAGCCAGCCCTGGGGACACCCAGCAGGGACACCCCTTTGGAACTTCACCCTGGGACACCCCTTTGAAACCCCACCCTGGGACACCCAGCAGGGACACCCCCTCTGGAACCCCCACCCGGGGACACCCACGCAGGGGTGCCCCACAAGGCACTGCACAAGTTCCTTCCCCTGGCTGAATGCTGCAGCTGGGCCCCAGGGGTTACCGGTGCCTGTGGGCAGGGGACAGGGACAAGGACAGGAGCTGCAGGGGCAGGTGTGGGTGACAATCCTGGGGACCTCAGAGCACCTTGAAGTTCCACCAGTGCCTCGTTTTGTCTTTACCAGATGGGAAATCAGAAGCCCAGCACATCACTGCTCCCGTGACACAGGAAGGTGTTTCCAAGCAAAGGTGGTGACTGAGAAGGAACCCAGTGGAGCCCTTGCTGTGCCATGGCCATCAGGCTGGCCAGGGTCTCTGGAAGCCTTTCTGCTCTCCCTGTGCCTCTCCCTGACCCCAGCAGAGCCCAAGGTCACCTTTGGAGTTTTGGAGACCAAATTGCTCCGTTTATGAGCTGCTGGTCCAGGGTGTGAGGAGCATGAGATCCCCCCAGCCCAGCTGTGTGTCCCTGTGCCCTGTGGGGCTGGGCGGCATTGTCACCTCTGCCAGGTGCTCCGTGGAGCCCAAGGGGATGGGTCCATCAGGGATCCCCCAGGGCGGCACCTTCATCGGTGAGAAGAAGAGAGAGGAGCTGCTCTGAGCCGTGGTGCCACATCCCAGTGCCTGAGATGGACAAAGTGCCACCATGGGAACCCTGCCCTGCAGCCAGCCCAGAGTCCCTGTCCTGGGGGGCATCTCCTGGGGATGTCCCTTCTGGGATGTCCCTCTCTTGTCTTGGGCACAGCGTGGGCACCCCCAGGGCCTGTGTGCTGCTGGGGCACAGCCCCAAACCTCACCCCTGCCCCACCTCTCCCCACCAACCCCGGCCTTGATGTCACCTGCCCCAGGGGCAGCTCTCCCCTCCCAGGCTCCACCACCTGTGCTGCAGCTCCCCTCCCTCCCCTCTTTGCTGCTTGCAGACTAAAAGATGGGAATCCCTTCATGTGTTGGAAAAAGCTACAAAATCCCTTCTTTCCTGGGCTATTCTTGCTCTGGGAAAAGCAGGATATGTGGTGCAATAAGGGATTAAATGGCAAAAGAAAAAGGAGAACTCCTTAAATCACTTATTTTGTTGCTCCTAAATCTTCCATGACCTGAGTGGAACTGTGTCGGGACCCGGTCCCCGAGCTCAGCCCCCCCGGGCTGGGCCGTGAGCCACCCCCGGCTCCCTCCATCTGTCTGTGCTTCCTGTGGAACAATTTGGGAAAATCCCATCGGGTGCCTGATGGGAGGAGCCCGAATCCCTGGGCAAGCCCAGCCTGGCATCCCGAGAGCCCCCGGCTGATGGGGACTGAGGAGCCTCGGGGATGAGGGGCCAGGGAAGGGGCTGAGGAGCATCTCCCTGCCCTTCCCACTCCGAGCTTGTCGTGCTGAGCCTGCCCGGGCCCATTGACATGATAATACTGCTAAACTTCAGCAATTTGAACAACAATCGGCCAACGAGAGCCTGAGGGGGAATGCTGGAAACCCAGAGGGATTCTGGGAGGCCCAGGGTGATGCTGGAAATCCCGGGGAAGCTGGAACTCCCAGGGGAAGCTGGAACTCCCAGGGGCATGTTTGGCACCCCAGGGGGATGCTGGAATCCCCAGCCAGACTCCCAGGTATGGGCACTTCCCAGACCAGACTCTCTCCATCCTCTGCCCACTCTCTGATCTTCAATCTGCATTTTTAGCAAGGCAAATTGGATTTGTGGTTGGCTGTACTGGCTGTTTGCTGCCACCCTGCCCCTGGGGCCACTGCTCCAGCAGCAGGCCCTGCTCCCTGCTCAGGCCACTGGACCTGCTGCAGGCTGGGATCCCCCAGCAGGAAAAACCCCTGGTCCTGAGAGCTGGGATGCAGCTGGAGCCCCTGTCCTGGGCACTGCAGTCCCTGCATCTCCTCTGCCCCTTCCCACGGGAAGCTCTGCTCTGGTTCCTTCCTGGAGGCCGTAGGGCAGAACAGACCCTCTCAGCAGGCACTGCTGTACCCTCTTCCTCTCTGAGGTTCCTCTAATTCACATCTCTGGACATGGCACGAGGAGTGTGGGGACACCAGGAGCTCAGAGCACTGCTGAGAGCACTGAGAAAAGCAAACACTGGGGTCAGGGGGTCCTGGGCTGCCCTGGGAGTGCCACAGAGCAGGCCCAGAGCTGGGCTGCCCAGGACGGGACACAGGGGCAGACTGGATAGAGTCCAGCACAGGGCCATGAAGCTGATGGAGGGACTGCAGCGTCTCTGCCATGAGGAGAGGCTGAGAGAGCTGGCACTGCCCAGCCTGGAGCAGAGCAGGCTCAGGGCATCTCATCCCTGGGCATGAAAAGCCAGGGGGAGGCTGCAGAGGGGACAGGGCCAGGGACAGCCCGGGGGCCTCGGGCACAAAGTGACCCAGAGGAGGGGCCCTCCGAGCTCAGGAGACACTGCTGCACTGGGAGCAGCTCTGCAGCTCTTCTAGACTGGCCAAAAGGTTCACCTAACTTGGTGTCCCCCTGCCCCAAGTGAACACTTCTGAAAAGAATGGCTTTATATTGCTGCTATTTGATACCTTTGAAACCAGTCAGGTCAGGTCCTGCTGCTGCCTCTGCTGTTTGTGATGCAGCCCAAGGACAGGGGACTTCCTGGGCTGCCAGTGCCCATGGCCAGGTCACATCCAGTTTGTCACCAGCAGCACCCCCAAGTCCTTGTCCCAGGGCTGCTCCCCACGCAGCCATTCCCAGCCTGTGCTGTGCTGGGGCTGCCCCAGGTGCAGGACCTGCCTTTGGCCTGGCTGAGCTCCATGAGGTTCACGTGACCCCAGACAGTTTTGGAGTTTCACAGATGCATCAAATCCCAGAATGGTTTGGGTTGGAGGGGATGTTAAAGCCCATCTCATTCCTCCCCCTGCTAATACCTTCCCTATCCCAGGGTGCTCCAAGCCCTGCCCAGCCTGGCCTTGAACACTTCCAGGGGTGGGGCAGCCACAGCTGCTCTGGGAAACCTGTGCCAGTGGAGTAAGTTTATTTACTCTTCCCATAAATACCTCAGTGTCCAATAACAAATTTGTTCTGCTTTGCTGCCTCAGGGCTGAAGTCCCACGGTGCCACCACAGCCCCAGCAGTGGAGAGGCAGCTCAGACCCAGCAGGTTTGGCAGCTGCTTGGGGCAGCAGCTCTGACAGCCCCAGGCTGAGCTGTGGCACTCCCAGCTGGAGCAGCAGCGAGTCCCTGAGTCCATCCCTCTCTGGCACTGCCAGGAGCTGGGCTGCTCTCACAGGGATCCCTGGGCTCAGAGGGGCTCAGCAGCACTGCCACATGCAGCTGCCCTGGCAGCCCCTCTGCCCCCAGCTCATGCCCCAGAGGATGTCTGTGGTTCTTCTCTCTGCTGGGTGTCACAGTGAAGGTTTTATAAATCATCCAGGCCTCCAGAAGCCTTCAGGCCTGGGATTTCTCTCTGGCTGTGGGAGAATTGTAGGTTTTCCCTGCCACAGCAGTGAATTAAGGAACAAGCTTGGTACCCATGAGGCTGGAGGTGCTGGTTTGGGGCTGCTGCTGCAGAGCACAAGCCCTGACCTGGGGAACTCCCTGGAGATCACAGGTCACCCTTTCACATCTGATAATTTACTTCCTTTTTCCTGGTCTTGGTAGTGCCTGCAAAACAGGAGCACTGAGACCAAGGAGAAGATTCTCATCCATGGATCATCTCCCAGGTGAGAGAGTATCAGGGGCCTGGAGTGTCTCTGGTGCCTCTGAGCCCAGCAGATGCCCATGGAGCTCCTACAGACCCTACCCAATCCTTCCCAGCACTGGTGGCACCTCTGCCATGCACTATGCCCTCACCAGGCTTTGTGGGTCTGTCCTGCCATTTTAAATAAAGAATTGCTGGAAACTCGTGCCTCCCTCCAGGGCAGCCTTCAAGCAGCATTTTAAGACCACATTTCACAAGGTGGGAGCGCCCCATGCTCCCACACCCCTGTCAGGGAGGGGACAAATAACCAAACCAAGGGGACAAAGCTCCTCCCCATTTCTCATCCTCTGTGTCTCTTGCTCCCCCACCTGTGCAGGGTGACACAGAAGGGTGGCCAAGCCCCTGGGACCCTGGGCCAGCTGATATGGGCAGCATGGCTGGCACTGCCCATCCTGACACAGGGCTGAGCAGAACGACCTTCAGCCCACCAGCTAAGGCAGAAAATGATGTTCAAGCTGATTTTGCATCATTTGAGAGCAATTTGGCTTCAGAACCAGGCTGCCCCATTGCCAGGGGCCCTGGGTGACGAGGGCAGCAGGCTGAGGAGCTGCAGTGCCCAAAGCCACCTTCCCAAAGCCCTGGGCACAGCACGGGGGCACGGGGCAGCACACACAGCACACGTCTGTCACACCCATCAGCCTTTATACACCCTCCAGCTTCCTGAATCCCCCAGATCTCAGGCTCTAAAGCCATAAAGCAGCCAGGGAGGAGGGACAAAGTGGGGGTTCTTTCCTGAGGGGGGAGTGTGGGAGGAGAGGGAGAGAGGCTTTTCCTCTGTGCTGTGGCCCTGAATGGGGCTCGCTCAGGCTGGCCCCAGACAGATCCCTGCAGGGCAGCAGGGGATGCTCGCCCCAGCCCCGGGACCAGTGGCATGGTGGCTTTGAGAGGAGGTCACAGCAAGGCTGGGGCGCCCAGTGTGTGGCAGAGGTGATGGGAGGGGAAGGCTGGATGGGCACACGGCAGCACAGCGATGGGAGTGCGCCCCTCCAAGCGTGTCCTGGTGCAGGGTGATGGTCCTGGGAGGTGTTTCCGTGGGAGGAGTCTGCTGTGGGGCAGCAAGGGGGGCCAGGGGGCGGGGGATGTGCAGGGCATGGGCACAAGGGGTCAGTGGCCGCGGGCTCTAATCGTCCTTGTCCTTGGCGCCGTGCTTCAGGATGCGAGTGAACTCCACGTAGTTGAAGTTGCCCTGTTTGTCGATGGGCGCCTCCCGGTACATCTCATCCACCTCCTCGTCGGTGAACCTGTCCCCCATGGTGGTCAGCAGCTCACGCAGGTGGTCCTCGTGGATGGAGCCTGCAAGGAGGGCAGGGGGCAGCGTTAGCAGGGGCACCAGGAGATCTGGGCACGCTCTGGAGCTGCCCGGGGACTGTGGGACTGTCTCTGAAGTGTGTGGCTCTGGAGCTGCCTGGGGATTGTCCCTGCAGTGCTGTGGCTCTGGAGCTGCCTGGGGACTGTCCCCACAGTGCTGTGGCTCTGGAGCTGCCTGGGGATTGTCCCACTGTCCCCGCAGTGCTGTGGCTCTGGAGCTGCCCGGGGATTGTCCCTGCAGTGTGTGGCTCTGGAGCTGCCTGGGGATTGTCCCTGCAGTGTGTGGCTCTGGAGCTGCCTGGGGATTGTCCCTGCAGTGTGTGGCTCTGGAACTGCCCAGGAACTGTCCCTGCAGTGTGTGGGCCAGCCCCGTGCTGCTGCCCGGGGATTGTCCCTGCAGTGCTGTGGCTCTGGAGCTGCCTGGGGACTGTCCCACTGTCCCCGCGGTGCTGTGGCCCAGCCCCGTGTTGCCTGGGCACAGGGGCCAGGCTCTACCTGAGGCCTCCTCGTCGAAGCAGGCGAAGGCGTTGCGGATCACGTCCTCGGGGTCGGTGCCGTTCAGCTTCTCGCCGAACATGGTGAGGAACATGGTGAAGTTGATGGGCCCTGGCGCCTCGCTCATCATCCCCTCCAGGTACTCGTCAGTGGGGTTCTTCCCTGAGGACACAGGCAGGGCTGGATGCAGGGCCCTGCTCCCCAGCTCCCATGCAAACAGCTGGAATGGCTTTTATCCATTGCAGATTGATCTGCTGGGTCCTGTTCCCCCACCCCACGAACAGGAGAAGGGAGATTCTGCCCAGTGCTGCCCCCTCAGCACCTCTCCTGGTGCTTTCATCTACACCTGAGAACAAGTTCTGCCTTGGGGGAAGTGCAGTAATAATTTGGGGTTACTGGGATGAAACCCGTGGCTATTCCCACCCCCTGGCAGCTCCGAGGAGAGGGGCAGCAGTGTCCTCACACCAGCCCCGTGCTGCTGATGTCCCCAGCACTGCTCCCCCGTGGGTGCAGCGGGGAGGGTTCAGCTGCTCTGCTGAGGTCCTGCCCCCAGCGCTGGCCCCTCTCTGCTCCCAGAGCTCCCTGGAGGAGGGAGATCCCTCCCGTGGTCAGGCAGGACCCCCAGAACAGGTTTGGCTGCCAGGTCAATCATTGACAGACCTCCCAAAGCGCACTGGAGGTACCACAGGGGGTGGGAGGAGGGAGCCATGGTTTGCAGCAAAGGAGAATGGCTCGGGGCAGGGAGAGGGTACAGAGCTGCAAGTCCCAGCCAGCCCAGCACGGGGACCTGCCTTTGTCCTCCCAGCTGAGAGCAATGGGAGGGCTTTGTTCCACATGAGGACAGCCCCAGTGACATGCTGGGGTGAGACTGCTCAAACACTCCATGGCTGCAGCTGGTCATTGCTCCCAGGGCAGAGCTTCTCCAGCTCCAAGGGTCTCTTCCCTTCTGGTGAGTGCACCTGTGAGCAGCACACAGAGCTGCTGCCCTCAGACACCTCACAAACACCCCTTCTGTCAGCTGGTGGGGCAGAGAAATCCCACCCTGGGCTCTGAGGCATCCCAGCACAGACAGTGTGGGCATGAGGTCAGCCTGGGTGTGGGCACGAGGTCACCCTGCAGCTCTCCCTGCCCCTGAGCTGGTGCCGGGGGCAGAGGGACCTGCAGGGTCACAGGGCACAGTGTTGTCCTCACCCATGGAAGCCAGCATGTCGTGCAGATCCTCCTTGTCAATGAAGCCATCTCTGTTCTGGTCGATCATGTTGAAAGCCTCCTTGAACTCCTGGATCTGGGACTGGTCGAACATGGCGAAGACGTTGGAGGTGGCGCGCTGGGGGCGCTTCTTGGTGGTCTTGGCCTTGGCACGTTTGCTGGACATCTTGGTGGCTGGGGGAGTACCTGGGGGCAGGAGCATCAGGAGGGCTGGGGACAGGCTGAGCCAGGGGGCCACAGCAGGGACACACCGCCCCTGGCACCTCCAGTGCTGTGCCTCAGTTTCCCTAGCTGTCACACACTTGGGCAACACAGGGAAATGAGACAGACACGAGGTCAGACGTGGGGATGGGCAGGACTTGAGCTCTGATGAGTCACAGAGCAGGCAGTGCTCACTGCAGTTCCCCAGGACCGTCCCCCAGGGCTGCAGCCCCCAAACCCCCTCACTGCCTGTCCTCTCTGCATATCTGGGCACAGAAGAGACACCTGGCCCAGCACCCGCCTGGGTGCCAGTCCTGGGGCCATGGGCATGGAGGTTTCAGCACTTCAGTCACTGTGGCCATGCCTCACCACCTGCCCCTGCTCTGACAGGCTCTCCAGGCCCAGCACATAATCTGCTCCAGGCACATTCCTCACACACCACTGCTTCCCATGTCCCTCTCTCTGTCCATCCATCCATCTATCTGTCCATCATCCATCCATCCATCATCCATCCATCCATCATCCATCCATCCATCCATCCCTCCCACCTCTTGCTGCTGCCCTCCCTGTCCTGTGGGACACACTGGGACAGGCTGGGACAGTCCTGTGGGAGAGGCTGGGACAGTCCTGTGGGACAGACTGGCCCAAGGCCAATCCAGGGAAGGGACAGTGCTCTGAGCCCTCGTGTTTGTGCTGCAGCCATTCCTCCCTCACACACAGCCCTGCCTCTCCTCCTGGCCAGCGTCTGGCTTGGGCAGCAGCTGCTGGGGCAATAGCAAATGAATGGATCATGAAGGGGTTCCACGGTGGAAGAGCAGAGAATCACTCCTGTGCCCTGTGTGCCCCATGCCGGGTGGGCAGCAGGACCTGGGCTCCCCACCAGTGCCCAGGGATGGAGCAGCTCAGGAGCCACATCCTCTCATGGGGACACAGCCCAGGCAGTGCAGCAGGGCTGGACACCCTGAGAGGGCTGCCCTGGGACGTGCTCTGGGAGCTGCTTCCCAGCTGGGTCCTTAGTGCTGACCCAGGGGGACCACGGGGACCTGGGGAACATCTTCTGGTGCTGGCAGGGACCAGAGCAGAGCAACAGCCTCCAGAGAGCCTCCCCCTGCCCTCCCCACACCACACCCACTCTCCAGGTCTCCCCTTCCTGCTGTCACTCCCTCAAGGGGTAGCAGGGGTAAGGGGTCCCTGGGACAGGGGACCACCAGCGAGGTCCTCAGCCTGCTGTGGTCTCCAGGTTCCCATAGCTGGGCTGTGCTGGAAGGACATTCCAAGGGCATCAGGCAGTGCCAAATCACAGCTCAACACACCACAGTGACCAGCCAGGCCCGGAGGGGGCTGGGCACTCCTCCCACATCCTGACAAGGCTCCCATCCCACTGTGGAAGCACCCACAGAACCCAAGCAGGGCCCTTCATCTGCAGGGAACATGCCCCATGTCCCCAGGAGCCCTCCCTCATCCCCCCTATGCTCCCCATTCCAGGATGGAATCCACACCTCCCTCAGCCCCTCCCTTGTGCTGGCCTCACACCTGACAGCCGCCACCAAACCCTCCCACATCCCTGAACTCTCCCTCCTTCCCCAGGGCCCAGCAGGGAAGAGATGTTTGTCACCAGCCAGCCAAGGGGGCAGCAGGACTGGGAGCCCACCGTGGCTGAGCAGAGACCTCATCCCCCAGTCCATCTCTGCCTGCTGCTTCCTCCAGCACCACAGAGCTCTTTGCAGGAGCCCCTCTCCGCGTGCCCTGCCAGGCACCACCAAGCACCAGGGACACCCCCAAGTGGCACCAGGGACACCCCCAGGTGGCACCAGGGACACCCCCAGGTGGAAAGGGCCGGTGACGTCCCATGGCAGCAACATGAGAAGCTCAGTTCAACACTACAACACCACCAGGCAGAGTCAGAGCCAGAAATAAAAGCTCTGCTGCTGGCCCATGGCGCTGGGCTCAGCTTTCAAAACACATCCAATTATTAGCAGAATTATTAGCAGAAGACTATAGAAATAAGCAGGAGTTTTGCTCTCACCACATGAATTAACATTATCCAAATATTTACCCTGCCCTGACTGTGAGCAGCAGCAGCACAGCTTGGCACCATCTCCACAGAGACAGTGCTCTTCAGCAGGATGAAGTACAATTTTGACAGTGCATGGATCTGCAGTTTGATCCAAAATGTGCCCTGGAAAGATGCTCAGTCCCAAGGTCCAGCTCAGTCATTCTGTCTGTGCTGTTTGACAGCTGCCTTGGGCTGGCTGGGACTTGGGAAGAGATTTTTGGGTCAGTGTGGGGAGAGGTTCCTGTGCATGGATTCTGTGCAGGGACCTGCAGCCAGAGCTGATTCAGCTGGAGCAGTCCCTGCTCTGCACAAGGGCTTGATGGCCACGCTCCCCTGGTAGCCACTCTTTGTGGGATTCCCAAAAACCCAGGAGCTCCAGGAGCACTGCAGGGAATGCCTGGGCATGATGCCCTGCAAGCTGGGCTGGCCTCAGCTCACACCAATGGTGCAGCCCCCAAAGCTCCAGTGTCCCCTCAGCAGGAGGGACACACAGGGACACAGGTCCTGCTCCCGTCCCAGCACTGCCCCAGCCCAGAACTGTGGATCCTGGGCAGCAGAGCCAGGAGGTCAGTGCTGGGTGACAGCCACACATTGACCTGGTCCCCAGCTCACCCTGTCACAGCTGCCCTTGTTCCCTTGTCCCTCTGCCACTGCTCCTGCCAAAACAATTTCCCAGTCTCCTGCAGTGGAGGCAAAATGATCTCCTGCCAGGCTTGTGCCTCCCCACATGAGAGCCAGGCCCAAGGGACCATGGGCTGACCTAAAGAGCTCATAAATTAGTAAATAGTTTAGTTTGAAAGAGGAAAGGACCCACAGTTATCAGAAATATAAACTGCCATGTGTTTCCTCCTTGGTAAAAACCAAGCAAGCAACCCCATCCTGGTGCTGCTTCCTGGCTGTGCTGGGGAGGGTGGGACAAGCCAAAGGGACACCAAAGGCAGTGCCACCAGGGCAGGCAGCCTGTCCCAGCCCCACCCTTCCCTCCTGCCTGCTTCCAGCCTCCCCTGCAGCTCCTGCCGTGCTGCCTGTCCTGGCCAGAGCTCACACTGGGCTGAGGGCGCTGTGACAGCCAGGGTACACAAAGGAGGAGAGACAGGCAGGGGACAGGGCAGAGGTGGCAGCAGCCTGTCCCCAGTCCCGGGGGCGTTCACACGGATCCTGAAGCTCTGATCTCCCAGGATATGCTGCTGAGGGTTTCCCAGGGGGGCTGCTCAGAAGCTGCTCCAGCAGGAGCCACCTCTGGACATGCTGAGGGGGCTGCAGTGGGACTGCCCTGCTGTCCCTGTCACAGCCGGCAGGGACATCTGCTCCAGGGCCATCTGCTCCAGCAGCTCCTCCCCAGGATCCTGGCACCATGTGCCCAAAGCTGGATGCTTTGGGTCAGGGAGACAAAGAGCGATTCCAGCAGCCTGGGCTGTCCCAAGGGACATTCCTGCAGGGCAAACATCGGCTCCTCAGAGGGGACTGTGCTCAAACCTCTGCCCAGGGCCGCTCCCCAAGGAGAGCTGTGAGTACCAGCGAGCCTTGAGCAGCCACGTTCACTGTGGGCAAGCACCGGCCCCAGCACGTACAGCCCCCTGGCAGGTCAGCAGCTCCCACCCTGCTCCAGGGTGGCACAGGGCCGGCAGGGTGAGCTGGTGCCTTGTGCATGCCCCTGGCACAGGAGGGGGAACATCGGGGTGAGCTGGTGCCCTGTGCATGCCCCTGGCACAGGATGGGGAGCATCCTGAACATCCTTCCACCCTAAAGCTTTGCCAGCCGCAGGCACCTCTCGCAGCCCCGGGGCTGCTCACCGGGGCAGGGAGCAGGGAGCAGCTCATCTTCCCTGCTTTTTTTGTTGTTAAACCAGCCCTTTCCTACAGTACAGCCCTGCATAGGATGCCATGGGATGTGGCATTGCTCAGCTTCACCAAGGAGGGTTTCTGGTGCTGGGGGAGCCCCACTGCCAGCCAGAGGCAGTGGGAGCTGCAGGAGGACTCCTCAGCCCACTGGCCACTGCAGGAATGCAGGCAGCTGCCATTCTGCTCCTTTTATGGCCTTATCAGAGATGTGGGAAAGGGAGCCTGGAGGTGAGAGGAAAGCAGACCCTGAGCCCTGGGCTGTGTCTGCAGCCCAGCCACAGGCACCAGCACTGATGCCAGGGAGGAAGGCCCAGGGCAGCATCAGTCAGAGCAAAGTGTGCAGCGAGCCCCGGGGAGCCCAGCTCATCCCAGCCCTCCCCAGCTCCCACCGCACTCTGGGGATATGGCCAGGCCCACGCACAGCTGTGGGGCTCAGCTGCAAGTTCAGCAGATGGTTCTGCACTCGTTGCTTCCCACCAAGGGCAGGAGACGAGGAGCTCACCGTGTGACACACACACACACACACACACTCACACACACACCCCCCTCCAAAGCTCAGATCCTGCAGCCCCCAGGGGAAGCCCTGGCACAGACACCTCGGTGTGCAGAGCACCCAGCCCCTTCCCATGCCCGGGAAAGGCACCACAGGCACAAGGTCCCCGTGGCCTCGGGCAGCCAGCAGGACTGTCCTGGCCGGCGTTTGCTGTGTTCCCAGGGGAATTAAGGGGCTCACCTCGGCGGGGGAATGTGGCCGCAGCGCCTCGGAGGGGGGAGGTGGCCGCAAACTCCTCCTACAACCTCACAGAGCCTGCCAGGGAGAGAGGAAAAAAATTCCAGCGATTGAAGGAACCCAACCATCTTTGGTCAGCAGCAGCGGTTGTTAACACTTGGGGATGTTCCACTCCAAAGAATTCAGCTCCGGCCGCCCCCTTCTCCTACACATCCATGTTTTAGAGCTTGCCTGGCTTTTATCACAGTCGAAACATTTTGTACCAAAAGGGCATGCTGGGAGGGAAGCCAAGAGGGCTTCAAGTTTTCATGGGAAAGACTAAACAAAACACAACATCCCTCTGCCCTTAAGGCTGAAGGAAATGAGCTAAATAAAGCTTTTCTGCCTTAAAGAAGTTTATTGCCTGAAGTGGCTCCCAAGCCACAGGGGAGATATGTGGAGCATCATGCATGCATCCGGATCTTGGCCCTGGTCACCAGCAAAACCACTTGGAGGAAAAGCAGATGTTTCAGACTGGAACAGTCTCAGAGATCAGGAGGTGGGTGAAGGCACGGGCAGGGATCTGCTCCTGCGGCTCTGCCGCCCCGGGGAAGCCGGGCTATCCCAGCTCCAAGGCACTGCAGACAGCCACCCTCAGCTTGGCGCGGGACCCATCCCCACCTGCCCTTGCCGGGACTGGCCAGAGGCTGCCCGGGCACAGGATGCCCGGCAGGGCACACCGGGATCCTCCTGCAGCCCCGACCCGTCCCAGGGCTGACCTCGGCACCAGCTCCAGCACCGCAGAGGGGGAGGAACGGCGGGGCTGCCTCTCTGCTCCCCGAGGCAGCGGGGCCAGCTGCCCCTGCTCTCCCGGGACGGCTGGGGCTGCTTCCCCTGCTCCCCGAGGCTCCGTCCTTCCCGCTGCATCCCCTGCTCCATCCCGCCCCTCTCTCTCCGCCGCGGCCGCTCGTTCCCATCCCGGACCGCTCGTTCCCATCCCGGGGCGGTCCCGTTCCCATCCCAGACCCATCGTTCCCATGCCAGGACAGCTCGTTCCCATCCCGGGCGGTCCGTTCCCATCCCGGGGCCGCTCGTTCCCATCCCAGATCGCTCATTTCCATCCCGGACCACTCGTTCCCGTCCCGGGGGCGGTCCCGTTCCCGTCCCGGACCGCTCGTCCCCTATCCCAGACCGCTCGTTCCCATCCCAGGACAGCTCGTTCCCATCCCAGGACAGCTCGTTCCCATCCCGGACGGCTCACTCCCATCCCGGGACGGTCCCGTTCCCATCCCGGGGCCGCTCGTTCCCATCCCGGACCATTCGTTCCCATCCCGGACGGCTCACTCCTATCCCGGGACGGTCCCGTTCCCATCTCGAACCCCTCGTTCCCGTCCCGGGGCGGTCCCGTTCCCGTGCCCTCACCTGTCCCTCCCGGGAGCTGCCGGAGCTGGGGCCGTGCGGGTTCTGCTCTGCGGCTCTGCGGAGGCGGCTCGGCGGGGCGGGCGGGCCCAGGGTCCCGGCCCGGCCCGGCCCGGCCCATACAAGGCAGAAGAATGCGGCGGGGCCGGGGCCGCGGGGCCGGGACGCCCTTATATAGACGAAAGCGGTGGCCACGCGCGCCCCGTGCCGCGGGGGGACGCGCAGCGGCACCGGGCACCGCCAAGCCCGGTAACACGGGGGACACGGGGGACACGCCCCGAGGGTGGCACTGCCCGGGGCACACGGACACCTGGGGCAGCTCCGGCTGTGGGGGGCAGGTCCCTGCTGGTGCGGCTGCCACAGCACCGGAGCCCTGGGGTGTCTGGAAAGGCCAGAGAGTGTCCGCAGGCTGCACCGTGGGGGCCACACAGGGAACGGTGGCCAGAAGGGTCAGGCAGCCCCTCAAAGGTCTCTAACAAGTGGCCTGGGGCAGAGAGCAGCTGGGAACTGCCCCATTGCCAAGCAGGGATGCAGAGCCTGCAGAAACAGGGATGGGAGCTCCTACACCCGAGGCGGGACTCTCACTGATCCTGGGACACCTCTCCAGGGCAGCAGCTCTTGCTCACTGCTGCCTTCCCACCAGCAACCCTGAGCCTCATCACAGTCCTGCAGCCACCAAGAGGAGCTCCTGGTCCTGTGGGATCCCCCTTGGGAGGGTGATGCCCCTCCAGACATCATCCCAGAGGAGGTTTATCTCTGTTTTGTGGGGTGCCACAACAGCAGGGGCAGAATTGGGCCTGCAGAGGAGCAGGAGGGTGCAAGAGGGAGACACAAGGAGTACTTCTGAGAGGGACTGTTCTCCTGGGGACCCAGCCCTGAGTGGGCAGCTGTGACTGTGTTCACAGGGGTCCGAGGATGAGGGAAGAGACAAGGATCTGACTCCATGTTTCAAAAGGCTTGATTTATTATTTTATTATATATATTATATATATTATATTAAAATTATACTAAAAGAACAGAAGAAAAGACTTCATTAGAAGGCTAGCTAAGAATAGAAAAAAAATCATGATAACAAAGGCTTGTGTCTCAGACTCTCTGTCTGAGCCAGCTGGGCTGTGATTGGCCATTAATTAGAAACAACTACATGAGTTAATCAAAGATCTACCTGTTGCATCCCACAGCAGCAGATAACCATTGTTTACATTTTGTTCTTGAAGCCTCTCAGCTTCTCAAGAGGAAAGATTCTAAGGAAAGGATTTTTCATAAGAGATGTCTGTGACAGGACAGCTGCCCAGCTGCCCAGCTGCCCAGCTTCAGCATTCCCAGGAATTCCATCACTGCCCATGGAGACGTGGGAACCTGAGGCTGAGGACCAGACCCTGACCAGAGGGGACAGCAGGGAGCACACAGGCTGCACTTGCAGCAGCACAGATGAACAGAAATGAGCAGTGGCACAAATTAATCTTCAGCTGCCGTTCTCCTGCAGGGCATCACTGCAAACAACAGCTAAAACCCCCCAAAAACTGTTTCAGCCCTGATATAAAAGCAGTGGTTGTGCCCTCTGGCAGGCTGGCCAGACCCTGCCCCAGGCACGGAGCTTGCTCCCACTGGCTCAGAAGCTCAGACCTGCTCTGCCAAGAGTCTGCCTGACTTGGGGACATCCTCCCCATGTCCCTGTGCTGCTTGGATGAAATCTGCAGGGGCATTGCCTCCCCTGGGCAGCCACAGAGCTTCCTGACCCTTGGCTGGAAGCAGGCATCCTGCCTGCAGCCCTCTGAAGGACGGGCTGTGGACTCAGAAGCCAGCAGAACGCAGGAGTAGAGTTGGAAACGCTGCTGGATGCTATGCCAGGGTGGAGACAAGCCAGGGAAAGCACAGAACCTTTGCCATGCTCGTGAGCTGGACAGGGACACCCAGAAGGTTTGTCTTCTTAATAAAAAATAAAAGGAAAGAGGGGGGGGAAACACACACACAAAATAAAAATTATTTAAAAAAAAAAAAAGGAAGAAAAAAAAAAAGAAGAAAACACCAAAAAACCCCAGTCGGGAGTCAGGCAGCCTGAGCTGCCACCCCGTGGCTGGTCCCAGAGTTTTCCCAGCTCCAGCAGGGCCCAGGTGCTCCCAGGAGCCCCGCAGGAGCAGGACCCGCTGCAGCCCTCGGGGGTGGCTGCAGTCCCTCACTGAGCTCTGCGTTCTCTGGGCAGGGGTCCCGGAGCCCTGCGGGGGAGCCGCTGGAGGGGCTGCAGGCACACGGCAGCTCCTGCAGCTCTGCAGCCCCTGCAGCCCTTCCTGCCTTCCCTGCCTGTGCCCAGGGCTGCCCATGCCATCCTTTGTCCCTGCTTCCACGTGTATGCCACACACATCCCTTACCAGGGCCTGTTTGTGCCCTCTGGCACCTCTCCTGTCTCCCTCTGGCTCTTTCAAGCCCAAATTCAATTTGCTTCTCTCTCTCTCAGCATCAGGCAATGGAAATGGAGTAAAACAAGCCATTTTTTTTTAAACAGTGTGAATTTTAGGTCAGTTCCCTGACCCCAGGTGTCATCATCACCATGTAGGCATTTCCATCCCTGTGAAGTGGGGACAGGGACAAGGACAGGGACACTGTTTCCACTCTCCCCAAGCACCTGAGGAGTGTCTGGGGAGCAGGGCTGGAGCCAGGACACGTCTGGCCTGGCCCTGCCGTGGGGGTCAGAGGCAAAGGAGCTGCCAAAGACACAGCCATGTCCCCACACTGGCCCCTTCCTGGCCATGCTGCCCTGGCTTGGAGCAGCCTCTGGCTTCTGGCAAATGCCCAAGGGGCTGGAGGTGATCAGGGCCTGATGGCCTTGCAGGAGCAGGGCAAGATACTTCTCCATAAGCCCATTAGAATATTGCATAATCTGTATTTCAATTGCACTCCCCAGCTGGAAGTGATCAGAGCTCTGGGACAAGGACCCCACACAGGGTCAGCCTGTACCCACGGCCTCCAGGCCCTGCTGGCAGCAAAGCAGCTGCTGCTGGAGCCTTTGGAGCTGCAGGCAGGCTCTGGAGATGCTCAGCACATCGAGTTTGCAGGCTGTGGGACAAGAAGAAATGCAGCACCTCGGGCCTGGGGCTTGTTACTGGGAGAAAGGAGCACTGGGGTTCAAGGTGTGCCAGTGCCAGGGGGATGGGCACAGCAGGGAAGGGAGGAACGGCTCCACACAAGGCTCAGTGAGGATCCCCACAGGATCCAGGGCTTCCAGCAGTGCCCAGACGGCCCCAGCAGCACCACTCTGCTGCCAGGGACAGCTGGAATATGGAATATTGTCACTGAGGCCCCTCTCTACCCACACAATCCATGCTGAGGAGGTTACAGAGAGAGAGCCAAGCATACTCTGCCCACAGCATGCAGGAGTAATTCCTGTGTGCTTCCCCAGGAGTGCAACTGGCCTGAGTGCCACTGCTCCTGCAAGGCAAGGACACGAAAAAGAGACAAATCTGTAGGGCTGCACCGGTGATAACTCTCCCCACAGCCCCCACACGTTCAGCTGCTCTAAGGTCAGCTGAATAACCAGGTAAGGAGCTGCATGACCCTGTGTACCTACAGATACACCCAAGCCCTGTGGAGCCCCTCAGCCTGGCTGAGCACCGGGATCCCCCCGGGGCCTGTTTGAGGGCTCGGTGACCCTGCAGGGCTGCCAAGGGCTGTGCCCCTCCCAGCCAGGCCAAGACTTGACTTGGACTTAATTTGACTTGGACTTCCCTTCCCTGCCGGCCCCTCTCGGCCGCCGTAGGGGCGGCCCCGCCCGTGTCACGTGCGGCAGGGCCGCGCGGCGATTGGCGGCGCGCGCGGGCTGGGCCGGTTCCGGGCCGGGCGGGCGGATCCCGGCGCAGGATCCCGGCGGATCCCGGCGGAGCGGGATGAGCGGCGGGCGGCGCCGGGACGAGCCGCCGCACCCGCAGCACCACGCGGTGGCCAACGGCGGCGCGGCCGGGCGCGGCTCCGTGTGGGGCAAAGCGCTGCGCAGCGACTCCGCCTGGCACGACAAGGTGGGACCGGGGCGGCGGGACTGGAGGGGGCCCTGAGCGGGGGGCGGGACCCGCCCGGCGCGGCGGCTCCGTCCAGCGGGGGTGCCGGAGGAGCCGCTCTTCCCGAGCACGGTTGAAGCCCGTGCGGGGACCGGCGGGCTGAGGCGGTGCCGGTGCCAGGGCCGGGGCTGTGCCGGTGCCGGGGCCGTGCCCGCAGCCCGGAGCGGCGGGGGCGGCTGTGCGGTGAGTGCTCGCGGAGCGCAGCCGTGTTCGCTGATCCCCCGTGCCGGCACATGGCTCTTTGCTCTTTGGGCGTGGAGCCAAGGGAAACACGGTGTTGAGCCACCTCCGTTACTTTGGGCTTGTGGTTTAACCCTCTCCTCGGATACAATAAAAATGTCCCTTGTACGGTTCAAGGACGGCAGCCGGAGCTTTCCGGAGTTTCCCCGTGCCCGTGTGCCCCTGCGGTGCCTGTCCCATGCCCGGAGCCGCCGCTGCAGCCCCGCCGTGCCCGGGCACACAGCGCGGTTCGGCCTCTGCTCCCCGCTGCTGGCTTTGCTTTCGGCCTGGGGAAGGGGCTCGCTCTGTTTCGCTGGGGCTCAGACAGCAATCTGTGTCGCTTTTTCCTTACCTGGGGCTCGTGTGTCCCTGCCCCCTCGCCTCTGGCACACGGAGCTGGAATTTCAGAGTCAGCAGGGGAGCAGGGACGGCTGTGCCAATGTTTTGATTCGGAGGCGAACTGAAGGCTGAGCTGCCTGTCCAGTGCAGTGACCAGAAGAGATGTCTGTGTCTCACACGGATTCCTGTCTTCTATGAGAAGCTGAACAGCTGGCACATGCCACAGACTTTGGGGACCACAAAGGCTTTGGTATTTGGGGGGATGCTGGGACAATCCCAGTTCTGGGGAGGCTGGGAAAAGAGATGTGAGCTGAAGTGAAGCTTATTAAAGTGTGAGCCCTGCTGCTAGGCTACAGTAACTACAGGAGTGTGGCCCCTGGACCGAGGGATGAGCAGAGCCCTGCTGCTCAGGAAGCACAGCAGTCCTCATGGCACCAGTGAGATACAGCTGGGCTTTGGAGCTGCCCTGAGCCCCAAAAGCTCTTGGGTGCAGGATGGCCTGGGCCAGCGTGGGTACAGCACTCTCAGAGCATAAACAATTCTTTAAACTTTTATTCCAGGGGATTATTATTGCCCCTTTAGTAAATAAGGGGACTAGAGACTTGTTGGCCTCTGCAGTTGGCCCATTGGAGGACAGAGCTGTGTGTTTAATGTGGAAGCAGAGTCCAGGGTGCACAATGCCTCAGGCTGCTTTATCTGTTCTGAGTGCAATATTTTATACTCTGAGCGGGGAACTAAGTGTTCAGTATGCTGAATTTTCACCTGTTAATTGTGTGGTGCCTTAAAAAAATGGAATAAATGCCAACATTTTTCTTGTGCTTTGTCTCCTCAGGACGAGTTTTTAGATGTGATCTACTGGTTCCGGCAGATCATCGCGGTTATTCTGGGAATCATCTGGGGAGTGGTTCCACTGAAGGGATTCGTGGGAATAGCAGTGTAAGGTTCATTTCCTTTTCTGTCTGGTGTGTGTTCACACGTTTGGGCTGGCCTGGGAGCCCGTTTGAGGCTGTGCTGTGAGCAGTGGGCTGGCTAAAGGCGGGCTCTGCCTGCTCTGGGTCTCACAGCCAGCCTGTGGTTAACATGAAATTCACCCAAATCATAACATGGCCAGCAGTCTCTTTCTCCTCAGCCTGATTAATACTTCTAAACATTATTACTTGTTTTACTACTAAAAGAGGCAATGGCAGAAGAAGGGAGCTAGCATTTCAGTTGCCTTGGAGTGTGTCCTGCACGTGTGGGAGGGGCTGGCAGTGTGGTGCCTGCTGGGGTCACCCAGGAAGGAGCATCCATGGGGAAAGGTGTGCATGTCCTGGTCTTTGAGCCCTGCTCAGACCAGGGACAGCTGCTCTGAGAAGAAGAAAAGGTTTGCTCACAACATGAGAGGCTGGATCCCAAGCAGGCACAGAGGCACCAGCAGAGCTCAGCAGCACTCCTGGCTTCCTGACACGGCCCTTTCAGCCATGGGGTGGGGAAGGCAGTGCCTGAAGGGGGTGTGTGTGCATGGAATCCCTGGGAGCCAACTCACCTCCCCTGAGGTGTCTGAAGGCTGCAGTGAGTTATGAAGAGAAAATCTGTTTGGGCCTGACACGTGCCTGCAAGTGTTCAAGGGCCAGCAGAGGTGGGGACACAGTCCTGCTCTCTGCACATCTGCTCTGGGGAGCCTCTGTTTGTAAATATCTCTGCCTAGCCAAGGTCTCAGTGGTCAAGCTCCAGCCTCACAGCTTTTCTTAGGCAAAATTCCATTGTCATCTTGTCCCTCGTCCCCAGTGTTCTGGTTTTGGCAAGAAAGGGCAGGAGTGGTGCTGCAGCAGGAACCAGGTTGGCTACAACAAACAGTTCAATCTGAAGTGCCCCCAGGAACAGTTCATTATTCTTACTTAGTCACCATGAATTGATAAGGCACCTTCAGGCACCTGAGCCCATTCCTGTGATAAATGTAATCAGGAAGGATTTGGTGTACAGTGGAAAATGAAAAGTTTCTGGAAGTGTGTGTGTGGTTTCTCTGTGCTGTGCAGTGACACAGCTGCTCCAGCCTGCTGCTTGTCACCTTTTGTGTGTGTGCTGTCATCCCACCCTTCCCACACAGCCTTCCTTGCAGGGCACGGACCTGTCCCAGCCCCAGGCTGGGCTGGTGTGAAGCCAAACCTGCCTTAGGACAAACAAAAGGTTGTGTTTGTTCTCTCTGCTCAGCACAGACTGGAGAGCACTGAGGTGTCTCAGACTGAACCCTAGTGCTGGGGCTCCAGCACTATTGAGTCTCTGTGGCCCTTGTTTCTTCCCTGTTTGGTCCTGGCATGCTCACAGAGATCCAACCCTGATCATGGAGGTGACTGTTTTCCCTCTCAGCTGCCTGAGAATCAAGAAGCACACACAGGTTCTCTCTGGAGGCAGAGCTGCTGTCAGTCTGCAGGACAGGAGAACCTGCAGGTTTGCACATCTGAGGATACTTCCAACTTTTGATTTCTGCCTCTTGAGCCGTACCAGGAGTAGGTTGTGCCTTGTCAAGTGAACTTCATCCCAACCTGGCAAGCTCACCTGGAGGGGCTCTTTGGAGGCAGTGTCTGAGCTGCCTGGGAAGCATTGCAGGAAAAGAATTCCTCTTTGCTTCCTCTCTGTTGTGGATGGAAGGTATTTCACTGCATGGCATGTGGGATACCCACAGCCTGTAGCACTGCAGTGATGGTTCCTGACCTCTCCCTGCAGATTCTGCCTGATCAATGCTGGTGTTCTGTACCTCTACTTCAGCAGCTTCCAGCAGATAGATGAGGAGGAGTATGGTGGGACGTGGGAGCTAACGAAGGAGGGATTCATGACATCTTTTGCACTGTTTCTGGTAAAGCCTCTTGCTGTCCTTAAGATGATTTGTGAATTGTGTTGGTGCACTTTCTGAAGAGCTGGGAAGAGAGCAGGGGAAGTGGTGAGAGAAGGCAGATGTGTTAGCACCAAGTGCCAGTGCTTGGGATTGCTGCCTGTGAAACACAGTGCTGACACCTGGGGTTTCTCTGTAGTAAAGGATGCATCAACCACTCCCTCCTCTGTCCCAGATTCCCTGGTGGAGTTCCTTCCATTCCATCTCGAACTAGTTACACCTGGACTGGTGCTTTGGGTGTCTTTGTTTTTCCTTTGCTCCCCTCCCCCAGGTATCTGATCACAGCCCTTGATTAGCTGGTGCCTCTAAATCCCTGGAGGGGCTGTGGTGGGATTTTCATGTGGGGAGGCTGGCAGACAAGTTGGATGGCACCATTTGGGACAAGTGGTGATCCTAAGATCTCCCCAAGATCACCTCAAGCTGGAATTCAGTCCCCTGTTGAGAGCAGAGCCTGAGGCTCGTTTGCTGTGTCTGACACCTCTCCAGAGGCATCCAAATAACCTTCCCTTCCTTTCCTCCCCACAGGTGGTCTGGATAATCTTCTATACTGCCATCCACTATGATTGACACAGTCTGCAGCATTTGCCTGGTAAATCAGTTGTCAATAAATAAGAGAAGGTTTTAATAAATGCTAGTCTTTAGTGGACTGGTGGCAAAGTGGGGAAGTGAAACCAGCTCTCCTCTGTACCAGTGGTCTGGGTAGCCTGGAGGAGCCCCAACTCTTCTGCTGGAGAAGCCTTTGTCTGTTTTATATACCCATGAATTATTGGAACTATTAAAAAGCCATTGGAATTTTTGGAAGTGGTTCAAGACTGTTCAAATTTGGAACTTTCTGTGACTCTAGCCAGTAACTCTTATCAAACTCCTGTGCCGAAGGTTGAATCTGTTAATTTAATGTATGTATGCCCTTCTGTTTGAAATCTGTCATTAAACTCTGACTTGTCTTCCATGGTTGTCCTTAGACAAACAGTGTTTCAAAAGCAGTTGCAGGTACGTGGGCAGAAGGCACAGCAGCACCCAGGACATGAGCTGGTGGCTGTCCTTCCTTAGCATGTTTTTGTAGTAACCAGATCTGACTTGATTAAACAGACTGTGTTGTTACCATTTCTAATTTTTTTTTGTTTTGTTTTACTTGCAAATCGGTTGTCGATCTGAATTTTTAAATGCTTTTTGCTGAAGATAAATTTTTAAGTGATTTTGCTAGGAAGAACTGATTCATTTGGTGAACCAAGATGTATTCAGGAGGCTCAGAAGCTCCACTGCACTCTGCCAGCCTAACTACCAAGTTGCCATCACATACCTCAGAGCTTCATAGTCTCGAAGGAGTAATTCTGGAGATACCCTGTTAAATGTTAGTGTTTCAATTTGGTTTTCAGCTCTTGAATTCAACTGCTCTTTGTTCATAAATGCAGGACACTAAAACACAATCGAGGCAGCTATTATCTTAAATGCAGAAGTACCAACTTGCAAACTGGGCAGAGTATGCAACCTGTGGTTTGGGAGGTGCTTGACCACTTCATAGCTCAGTCCCTCCCTAGTCGTGCCCTTTTTGTGCATCAGTGGGGAGTCTCTGCTTTAAGGTATTTTTTAAGAACGTGTCTTTCAGAAATAGTCCTTGGGAAACACGCACAGTCCTTGTTATTGTCACAGGACCTTGTAGTCTTGTTGCCATGTGGTCCTTGCTTCTCTAAACAGCTCAGGCACCCAAAAAGAGTCCTGACCTAACGCTGCCTTATAGTGAGGGGTTGGTAGTTTAGTGTGCTCTTGCTGCAAGCCTGCATTGCCTCCTCCCTGGTGGAAGTGCCACAGCCTGGCTCTCACTGGGAGTGCAAAGCCAGGGATCTCAATCTCCAAGTGCTGAGCCTGGGCGAGCCTCCATTCTTACCAGGGAAAATCTGTCTGTTCTTGGGGAAGAAACAGCCCTGGTTATTTTAGGTCCTTGGGATGCCAAGGGAAGAGTGCAATAGCAGACAGCTTCTGCTACTTGTGAGTGGCCAATTTAAGTAAATTATCTCAAAAAAACTTCTTTATTTTCTCCTCCCTATCCCCAAACTTTTCGTCTGCTACTTTCTCTTCCTCTCCTATCAGCTGAAATCATTAACTTTCTATGAGAATTACATAACCTGCTAGTGCTAGGTCACCCTTTCCTGCTGGCATCTGTCTGCATCTTAGCTGCTTACAGCCATCAGTAAAACCATTGTATACTTGAAATGCTCCAATAAATGTTGCCTGAATAATCCACTGTGCAGCTTCTGTGTCCTCTGGTCTTTGATGTTTTGTAAAATGCTGGGAGTGTGGGATTCCTTTCAGAGTTGGATTTTTTGGTAAAGTTTTTGAGATTCTTAGATCTCTTGTGCTGCACTTTGAGAAGAGGCCAGAAGTGTTTGCAGTGGTGGCTAATGCTCAGATCCATGCTTCAGCTAAGCAGGCTAAGCCATGTTGCCTGTTCAAGTGACTGTCCCTGCCCTGTGACACTGAGCCAGCGCTCCCTCCACAGTGCTCAGGTGTGCTGTGGAGCAGGCCCTGGAGCACTGCTGCACCATGTGCAGAGAGAGTGCAGAGCTGCTTCCCTGACCCTCTGCTCTAGTCCTTGCTTGCCTCTGCTCCCCCCAGCTCAGCTCCTTGGACAGCTCAGTGCAGTTCCAGTGGCTGGAAGCTGAACCTGAACCAAGGAGGATCATGACCATGAACAGACATTGGCCTCTGGTATCTCTAAGGCTCCTTGTAATGAATTTACTGACTGCTGTTGCCCAGCTGCAGGCTTTTCTCTCTTCAGGTTCCTGTTTTAAGGTTCCTGGTATCCCCTAGGCTGGTCAGCAGGAGAACTAAATCTTTGGTGCCTGCTCATGAAGGAGGGAGTTCATTTTAAGCTCAAGGCGATGTGGCAGCCAGCAGAAGGGAGCTGAGTATCTTGCAAACGATGAGAACTCTAAATACAGGGAGCACTTGCAGAGATTTGAGAGGCTGACACAGGAATGGTGTAGCAGAGAGCAGGGTTTGGTGCTGGGAGGACAGGAGAGCCTTGGCTGACAGGAGCAGGGAATGTGGGAGAGCAGGGCTTGGGCAGCACCCCTGCCCTCATTTCTGCACTGGCACAACGAGCTTGCTCTGCACTCTGCACTCCTTGGTGGGAAAGAGCCAATGCCTGGTGGGGCTCAGTGCTACCACAGAGCCTCAGTCGGGGAGAACAGTGTCCTTCCTGCTCTGGAGAGCTGGGCTGTGGGAGCCCCAGCTGCTGGACACACTTCCAGCAGCAGCTGTATCCCCATGGAGCTGACACAGAGGCTGCACTGCCCACAGTGCAGCTCCCTGCCAAGATGCAGACCTGCAGAACATCACCTTGGCTTTCAGCAAAGAGCACCAGTCTCTGGCAGGAGAGAGAGATGCCCTGGCCTAACCTTGTTGAGAGGTGAGCAGCAAGTGTTCTGTGTGGTGGAACTGGTAAAGGAGTTTCTGATGTCCTTGGCCTCCAGGCACATAATGTGCTGAAATTAATGCAAGTTACTGTGGGTGTTAAAGGGAGAAAACCGGGGTGGGTGCCAAGGGGTGTTGGAGGGTGGCTGTGCCCCCAGGCATCCCAAGTCCTGCCCATCCCAGCTGTCAGAGCCCAGCTAGACCTCACTGAGGTCTAGCCTGTTGGGGTGGCAGCACCCCCCAAGGAGCCTCTGTCCTCTTCATGGAGTGTCACCATCTCTGCAATTCCCCAGGTCGATTTCCAAGCTTGCAAAGATTGCTCACAGCTGTTGGCTTTCTGCTGCTTACAGGTGTCATGAAGCTTGTAACATTGAGACAATATATTCAAATAAACTTCATTTATAAACCAATTAAACTAGATAAACCAATTAAACCTCAGCCAACAGATGAATACAGATTCATGCTGTGAAGTAGAATTGGAACCACCTGACTGTAGGAATTCTCAAGATTTCAGAAGGGTCCCCTGGAATGCACATGAATCCCTATGCAATGAGCTGAGGGCTCTCAGCCTCGAGGAGCTTCGTGCTGACCCTCAGGGAGAGTCCCCAACTGCTGACCCACAGCTCTGAGGAGCAACTCCACTGTCCCCCAGCATGGCTCCTTCCAGAGCCTGTGGGATCTGATCTGTGGTAGGACAGAGCCACATTAACCTTCCCTGACCGGGGCTCTGACCTTCTGCCCCACCACAGCCCCAGGGGGGTTCCCCCAGGCTGGAGCCAGCTGTGACACAAGGGGGTGGCAGAGGGGCTGAGGTGGCTGCTCCTGCCACAGCCAATTGCTTTGGGCTTGTTTTAAACACCAGAGAGGTAGAGGCTGGGCTGGTGGCTTGATCCTCTGCCAGGCAGTGGGTGGAAGAGGATGCAGTATGAACATAGCTCTGGGCCTTGTTGAAGATGCAGTGGTGGGGAAGAAACCCCTCCAGCTGCTGGGGATGGAGAGACTGGACAGATGCCTGAAAGTGGAGCAAACTGAGACTGGTTTGCAAAAGCCAAACTATCCTACTCCTGTCCATATTCCTATTAATTTATTTACTATAGCTGGCAATGGTCATGATGCCCTCAGGCTGCTGGAGGCACAACCAAAACCTTGCCAGTGCCTCAGCAAAGGAAGATTTACAAATCCCTGCATTGAGAAGCACCGAGCCAGTGGAGCTGCTCATGCAGGGGATTAGCTGGCTCGTTGGAGGATGAGAAAGTAGGACACGTACCTGTCAGGTGACCTCCCCAGATCCAAACAGCACTTCACATGCTCTGCCTCCCAAAACAACAGATGTCCAGGATACACTGGGGCACTAGATGGATTTTTCAGACCTGGCAGCCAGAGACAAGTTTGTGTGCCAAGTCGAGAGAGGCCAGTGTTGTTGCAGGGATAAGGAATTTACACAAACTTGGACCACAGAGAGAAACATCTTCCATCTTACAGTTATTTTACTGGTGGTTTTTAGGTCAATCTCTGGAAGAAGTCAAGGGAAAATTTAAATGTTTCAGCCAATTTGATCTCAGAAATATCCATATAATCCAGGCCCCTCAAGGCATATAAACCCACCACAACTCTGCCAAATGGGAGAGCTGTCGGTAAGCACAGCTCAGGCCTGCCCCAGGCATAACTGGCCCTGTGTCCCCATTTGGGCTCCCCCCGGTTTTGTGCTGGCTCCCCGTGCTGCCCAGCAGCGTCAGCCCCTCCTGACACCTGTGCCGGTGCTGCTGGAGCCAGGAGCCACCAGTGCCAGGTGAGCCTGGCCAGCCGCACCTCCAAAGGGCACCCAAACCCCTGTGCTGCAGAGGGAACCTGCACACAGCACCCAAACCCCTGTGCTGCAGAGGGAACCTGCAAGCGGCACCCAAACCCCTGTGCTGCAGAGGGGACCGCGGTGTCCCGCTCTCGTCCCAGAGAGACACAGGCAGGAGCAGGCAGCGAGGGAAGGCAGAGCAGACACCCGCCCGCTCGGCGGCAATGTCACAGCATCTCCTGCTGAGGGTGCCACTGGGCGCTGGTGGCCCCTTGCCCCGTGACACGGGGTGACACGTGAGCCCCCTGCTACGGGCTGGCTGTGGCAGCGACATGATGTCCATGCACATCCCCTGGAAAACTCTTCCAGCCTTCTGGAGGCGGACGGAGGAATCTGGGATCCAGCTCCCCGGAGGCCTGGCCCGGAACCCACCCGGTGCGGCGCGGCCGGGGCGGATCCCCCTGTGTGGGTCAGGGGAGCTCGGGCTATGGAGCAGCCCCGGCTGGAGCGGGGGCCGGCCCATTCCCGCCTGCCGGTGCTGCCTGTCGGTGCCGGCTGCCGGAGCGGCCCCAGCCCCGGGAGGAGCCGCCCCTGAGCCCGGCCCCTTCCGGCGGCCCCGCCCGGCCGGCGCGGGGCGGCTCCGTTTGACCGGGAGCCGTGGGCCCGGCCCGGCTGTGGGTCCCGGCTCGGCTCGGGGGTCCCGGCTCGGCGTGACCCGGTTCGGGGGGAGCCGGCGATGGCAGTGCCCGAGGCGGTGCCGGGCCGGCAGCGGGCCCTGGCCGCCGGCTCGCCCGTGGACTACATGAGCATCACCAGCTTCCCGCGGCTGCCCGAGGAGGAGCCGAGCGGCGCGGCCGAGAGCGGCCTCCGCGCCCGCAAGGAGGAGGACGCGTTCCTGGGCGAGCAGGACACGGGTGAGGGGCGGCGGCAGAGCCCGCCCGCGGCCCCCGGCACCCCCGGCCCTCGGCCCCGCGCCCGGAGCGGCGCTTCCCGGCTCCCGCCGTCCCTGCGCCCCGGCCCCGCCTTCACCCCGAGGGACGGAAGGCAGCCAGAGATGCGGGGGCTCGGCACAGAGCTCCCAGGGCAGCCTGGAGTGTGCTCTCCCACAGCCTGCTCGGCCTTCCGGCCTGGACCACTTGTGCATGGCCGCCTTGCATGCTCCTTGAGCGGCTCTCCACCTGGGATGCTCCTTGAGCATCCCCCCACCCTGGGGTGTTCCTTGCACATCCCTCAGCTCGGGATGCTTCATGCATCGGGTGCTCAGCTGGAATAAAGTCAGGTGATCGTTTGATCTGTGAGAAAATCCTCTGCCTATTTTTAACTGATTGCTTCCTCCTCCATAGTTGAGAGAAATGCTGTTTCTCCCCCGTGTCGTGTTTCTTCTGGCGGTGTTGCCCTTCCCCCTGGGGCTGGTTCCCAGTCCGTGTGCCTGTCAGCCCCCAGCCCATGTTTGCACAGCCCCAGGCTCCCCTTGCCCTGCGCCCTGTCCCTCCATGCCCACGGGTGAAGCTCCCATTGCCTGTTGCCACCCTGTGCTCTCCTGACCATCGAGGCAAAGCCGCTGCCTGCAGAGTGTGGGAGCAGCTCTCTCCTGGCAGCACGAGGCCTCTTGTCACACAGCCAGAATCTGGTGCAGTTTTGGCAGTGCCAACGCCTGCAGGTGGGGTGGTTGGAGAAGAGAGCTGCTGCTCTCCTGACACGTGTTGCAGGAGCACCTGCAGAGCCCCCCAGCAGCTCCAGTCTCTGCTGTCTCCTCTGCAGCAGCTCCAGACCTGAGGTGGCCCTGGTTCTCCAGAGCGTTGGCTCCCACATAAAGCCACGACTCCTTCACGGCCCCATGGAAGCCAAGTGGGATTTGGTGGCCTCTTTTTCAAAGCATGCACATTGGTGTTGGGATGGGCAGCTGTGCATTGGCTATGCAGGCTGCCCCCTTCCAGCTGCTCCCATCCCCACACCACAGCTCTGCTGTCCCTGTGCAACACCAGTGGTCACAGAGACTAAAAATAGGATGTCTGTGGCAGAGAATGGAGGTGCTGCACAGTGGGAGGGCTGTGGTCTGCCCTCTTCTACAGTTGCTTCCTAGCTATTCGTGTCCCCTCATGCTGGGCTGGCCTGTCACAGAGCAGAGGGATGGTGTCCTGGAGTCCAGCTCACTCCTCACTGTTTCCCTGCAGGTGGGACTGGGGCCTCACTCGTGTGTGCCAGGGGCTGTATGTGACATTGTGACATCCCACCCCAATGGCAGCCCCTGCCAGGCCGGTTGTGGCCCCCACTGAGGCCACCAGCCAGTCCTCCTGCTCAGTCCAGCTCACTTGGACCAGACAAGCCCATGAGGGGCTCAGTGTGTGCTCAGAGGCTCAGGCTGCAAAAGCTGAGCCCTTCCCAGTCCCACTCCTAAACCACCGCAGCACAAATGAGATTAAATTCCCTCTGAGGGGATTTCCTGGCTGTGGGAGTTTACTCCAGGTTGCAGCATCACTGAAATTAGAACTCCTTCCCTCCCTGACCTCAGGAGAGCTGCAGCCAGGTCTGGTGACAAGGACTGGGCTGGCAGTGCCCAGGGTGGTACCCAGCACCTGCCAGAGCAGACAGGCAGGCAGTTGATGGGGGATGTGGGCTTTCCTGCTCGCTCCCCTCTCCTTTTCCAAGCCCAGGAAACATCTGTATGGAGGGACAAGCTTCTCATCTTGTCTTTTCCACTTGGTGCCTCTTCTTCCACTACGGATGCACAGAGTACTGCAGCCCCTGAAAAAATTCTTCCAGGAGCCCTGGATGATGCCCTGAGCTGCTTGGTCCCCTTCAGAGCCCGTGAGGGATGGGCACAAGCTCACAGCTGCCCCAGCAGCTCCGTGTGCCCGGCAGCACCGGGACAGGCAGGGCATCCTCAGCCGGTGGCCTCCCAGCACAAGGGCAGCAGCTGACGCTCACAGAGATTCAAAGCATCTTTCAGAGCAAAAAAGAGACTTTTTCATCCTGCTGAGGCCCAGCAAACTCCTGCCACACTGCTTTGCCATCTTGGAGCTGGGTGTCCAGTGTGTGGCTTCATTTCACAGTGGGCCTCATCTGCCAGAGGAAGCAAGGATTAAAGCAGAGTCCTTCCTGCAGAGGAGTCAGTGGATGTTCCAGGGCCTCCGGTTTGCAGGTTTGCCCCTCCCTGCCCTCGCTTCCCTAGAGGGATTTTCTCTTCCCAGGCCAAATGTTTTGCTTTACCTCTGTTTTGCTCAGGTGCTTTAGCTCAATCACAGCTCCAAGTTAAGCTGCTGCATCTTTTTTCATATCTTTAATTTCCTCTTCTTCAGTCCTGCTACATTTCAAAGACCTGTTTGCTGTGTTAAGAACCCCTCCAAATGGAGCATAAGAGTGGGCCTGTCACTAAAGGCTCATGAACAGACTGAAAGGGAGTAAAAATTCAAAGGTTTCTTGTCTCTCTTAATCTCCAGGGAAGTCAGTTTGGAATAACCAGAGCTAAAGAAAGGGATCAGTAGAATGACTCAAAGCAGTATCTGAGCCAGAAAGGCTCCTTATGGCTGGGATCAATAGGGAAGGTGATAGCCGTGCTGGAAGGGGCTCAGTGTAATGCTAGTGCTGGGTAAACACTGCAATAAGAGCCCCAAGTTGCTCAATAACTCACACCTGTTTTCTCCCTGTTGCCCACAAAGACCCAGACTCCTTCCTGAAGTCCGCGCGCCTGCAGCGCCTGCCCTCGTCCTCCTCGGAGATGGGGAGCCAGGACGTGTCCCCTCTGCAGGAGACCAGCAAGGACCCCTTCTCAGGGGACTGCAGCTGCCGCCAGGACGGGCTCACCGTCATCATCACCGCCTGCCTGACCTTCGCCACGGGCGTCACCGTGGCCCTCATCATGCAGATCTATTTTGGGGACCCTCAGGTAAGACTAAACTGTGGCTTTGTGGTTGGGCTTTGGCTCCAAAGATGGGAGAGCTCCCTGACTTTCCTCCTGGTCACAAGTGCAGCAAGGGAAGTACTGGGGAGCCATGGCTGGTGTCAGTGAGGCCCCGGGTGCTCAGTCTCCCTCTGGTTCCACCCCAAATTGGCTTGAAAGGCTTTTCCTGCACCTGGAGGTTGTGTTTGGAGAGCCGAGCCAGACTCTCAGAGCTTGCCCCATGGCCAGGTGTGGGGGGCTGTGTCAGGCAGGTTTGGGGGTGCTGCTGGGGGGGAACAGAAAACCCCACTGCTGTGACTGCAGCTGTGGTTTGAACCAGATGGGAGTGCTCTCAGAAAATAATCCTTAGTTAAACAGTAGGCATCTTGTCCACGTGGACAGAGTTTTATGGATTATGGGCATACATGCCCAGATTCACCTCTGGAAGATTCATCCAGGACTAAGCAGGGAAATAGCTGAAAACAGAGGTGAACCTCCTGCTAATCTGTCCCATGGCCCAGTGCTAGATAGCACAGCCAAGGCAGTATGGCCACAGGACTGGATCCTCCTGCAGAACGTCTGCCAGGGTCACAGTCAGCCAGGAGTCACCATCATCATCTCCTCATGTAGCCATGGCCCTTCTGTCTTTTCATGTCCCCGGGCCAGCCTGGCTCTTGTTGAGATGCTGCAATTTGTGCCATAGGGACAAAATCAACTCTTTAAAATATCATGGCACTGTCACTCGTGCGCCGGGGTCGGGGCAGGAACAGACGAGAGGCAGGATCGTAGCAAAGGCAAAGAAGGCTTTATTCAAAAGAACCATGTGGTTTTTATACGGTGGTACAATAGATTCTATCTATTGGCTAACTAACAGAAACGTCTTTCTCACACACTGTCCTTGAAAGGAACAGAAAAATAAAGTAGAAAAACAGCACCTGCAAATTGTTTATAGTCAACAGGTTATAGCATATTTCCAGCTCCCTGAAATTTCTCACAAGCTGCTGTGAGAAACGCTTGCCGTTTCTCTCTCTCTGTCCCATGGCATCCACAGTGGCACTGCATTAGCACAGCTCTGGCACAAGGATGAGAACACGCTGTGGTCCTGGGGCCCTGCTGCATTCTTTACAGCTGTATCCCCATTCCTGGTGACTGCCTGGCTGCAGCACAGGGACAGCTCTGGGCTGGTGAGGGGCAGAGGGAGACGTGGCCCCAGCCTGGCACACAAAGTGTGGAAAGCTGTGTGAACCGGTGCCCGTGGCTGCCAGGGATGTGCCAAGGGATGCACGGTGCCCACTGGCATTGGTTGAATCAGCCCCAGGCCTCGGGTGGCACACGGGTGGGTGTGCACAGAGGCGGGCAGCAGCAGCAGTGCCCGGCAGCAGCAGCAGTGCCCGGCAGCAGCAGCAGTGCCAGCCGTGCCCTCTGTCCCGCAGCTGTTCCACCGCGGTGCCGTGGTGACGGACGCGGCGCGCTGCACGGCGCTGGGCACACACGTGCTGGCCCGGCACGGCTCCTCGGTGGACGCCGCCATCGCCTCGGCCCTGTGCGCCGGCATCGTCAACCCGCACAGCTCGGGGCTGGGAGGGTAAGTGTGGGGCACTCCCCCTCTGCTCCTGGCTTCGGCTGTCCCCAAGGGAGGGGCTTCATGGAATCCCAGAATGGTTTGGGGTGGAGAGGCCTTAAAGCCCATCCAGTGCCACCCCCTGCCAGGGACAGGGACACCTCCCACTATCCCAAGGTGCTCCAAGCCCCATCCAGCCTGGCCTTGGACACTTCCATGGATGAGGCAGCCTGCACCAGTGCCTGGTTCCCCTACCTTCTCCTCAGACAGAGGAATATTTATTCCAAATACCTGATGTAAACCTGCCCTCTGTCAGTGTAAAGCCATTCCCTCTTGTTCTGTCACCATCTGCCCTTGTAAAAAGTCCCTCTGCAGCTGAGAAATGCCTCCATGGCAGTGCCAGGCTCAGAGCATGGTGCCAGGGCTGTGACATGAGGCAGTGGATGTGGTCACAGTGACCCTTCCTGTGCTCCATGCTGTCTGCACAGGACAGAAACCCCAGGCAGGGAATTGTTTCAGCTGAAGTGGTTGCAGGGAACATTGAAGCCCCAGGCTCGAGAGGGCTGGTGAGGGGCACAGGGAGACATGGCCCCAGGCAGGGGAGCTGTGCCAGCAGCTACAAACAGCCTGGGCTCAGCCCCAGTGCTTTCAGAGCCCGAGCTCTGCCTTCCCCAAGCTCTGCTCCTGGGGCCAAGGTCTGAGCCCAGCTCCAGGAGGCTGCCAGGGAGGGGTGTCCTTCTCCAGGCCTCATTCCCAGGGTGGCATCCAGGTGAGCCTGCTGCTCCTGGCTCTGCAGGAGGGCTCAGCAGGTTGTATAAACCCAAGCCGCCTGATCACTGCTCCAGCTGCACCACCCATTGCTGCTGTAAGCAAACACCGTCTTTTGTTGCAAAACTGCTCAGATTAGAAAGAAAATCGCAGATGGTCCCAGCCTGGCAGTGGAACAGAGCCATGGCTCCATGACCAGGCAGGCAGGGACTGCTCCAGCGTCCCCAGGCTCAGCACAGGGCTGCCTGCGTCCCACACCAACCCTGCCTTGGCTGTCCTGGTGTGTGCCCTAGGCAAGGCCAGCAGCATTCGCTGCTGCTCCGGCCACCTGGTGGCCCTGCTGGGGCGGGTGAGCTGGCACAGCGCCCCTTGTCCCACCGGCCGTGCCCTCGGTGCCCCCGAGCAGCGCGGCCGTGCCGCGCCCTGAGCCCGTCTCGCCGCAGGGGCGGGGTGATGCTGCTCCACGACATCCGCAAGAACAGGAGCTGGGTGATCGACTTCCGTGAGGTGGCTCCGCTGGGCATCCCGCTGGAACGGGACCTGCAGCAGGACACCAAGGTGAGAACCTGTCCCGCAGCCATTGGCTCCAATCCAACTCTCCTCCCTCCTACTTGCAGGCTGAGGGGCAGATGCCCAGCAAAGCTGCAGGAGGTGTCTCTCATCATGGGAGATCCTGGGCCCTGCAGACATAAGGAATCTAGGGAAAAACTTCTTTATCAGCCCCGGAATGCCTGCAGAGGTTTGGGGAATAAAGGGGTGCATCTCTGTGGCACCAGGGTGCTGGGAGGACAAGAGCCCCAGGAAGGAGCATAAGCTCAGGTTGTTCTGCTGAGTTCTCTCTCCTGACCAAACTGGGTTGAGAACAAGATTGAATTTGCCTCTCTCCTTCCAAAATCTTTTATTCCATAGTAAAGCGTGTTGTTACAGGCTCTTCCCCTCTCCTGACTATGCAGATAATTCCAAAGTAAACATGATTTGCGCCTCCCCCTGCAATTGGGGACCGTGTCCCATGTCCTCATGGAAAGGAGAATACTCTCTTCCTTTTTGTCCTTCCTGTTTTACAGCCAGGTCTGCTCGTAGGGGTGCCAGGCATGATCCTAGGAATGCACCAGGCACACCAGTTACATGGCAGGTAAGACATGAGGCTGGCACAGGCCGTGCCCTGGGGTCCCTGTGGGAAGCTGGGAGCACGTGAGCCCTTGCCATCAGACCATGTTCTCTGCCACCACTCAAAACCACCAGCAAAGAGGTACTTAGAGGCTTGTGTTGATAGAGATGTTTAATTTTTTGCTATTTCATGTACAAAAGAAAAAAATTAGCTTGGCCATATTTTCTGCGAAGTGAACTGTTGTCTAAGAAGATGTTCTGTTAGAGCTGCAGCACATGGCCCTGCATGTCTGTGCATTTTCATTGTCTCTTTAGCTGCACCCTAAGAGGTGTGCCTGTCCTTGGTGCTCTGTTGGGATACAGAGGGATCTGAGTGACTTGCTCACCACCAGAGCCTGGCTTGAGCTCTTGCTGCTGGCACAGCCTTTCCCCATCCATGCACTGCCATTCCTCTCTGGGGCACGGCCTGGAGCACTGGCATGATCCTGTTAAGGAGAAACACTGAAAGCTCAGTGCTCCTTTTGGCCACTGCTGGTCCCACAGCCTGGTGTGCCAGGAGCCCTGAGTGCAGAGCCAAGCCCTGTGCCAGCCCCCTGCCCACTGCAGCCCCCCAGGGCCCGTTTCTCCTTGTCCTCTCTCCCTTGGCAGGCTCCCCTGGTCCGAGCTGCTGGGCCTCACGGCCGATGTTGCCCAGAATGGCTTTAATGTCACACATGACCTGGGTGAGTACCTGATGGGCAGCTCGGGGCAGTGCACTGTGCAAGGCAGCTGGGGATGCAGGGGGTTAGTCATGGGAAATCAGGGCTTTGTGGACGTGGAGATTGGATGCTGTTGGGAGCTGAGCAATGTGTGAGCCACAGGCTGGCAGGGACAGCGTGGTGGCGGCCACACAGGAGCCCTTTGCCATGGCTGGGCAGAGCCAGGGCAGACAAACCACACTGGGCACTGCCCAGGGCCAGGCAGGGAAGGGTTCTAGGGTTTCTTTGGGTTTCTTTCCCAGTTCTCAAGGACCAATGGTCCAGCTCCCCTCTAGTTTTGCAATAGGGCCAGAGGCAGCAGCAGGTCTCCCACATCCCCATCAGGTGCTCAGTGACTGCAGGTCCTTTGTGCCTTCCTGACCCCTGCTTTCTCTGGATGTCCTTCCCCTTCTCTCCTGCAGCCAGAGCCCTGAGTGAGCTGAAGGAGCTGGAGCTCTCGGAGCGATTCCAGGAGCTGTTCCTGCCCGGGGGGCAGCCCCTGCTGCCCGGGATGTTCGTGCGGCGCCTGGACCTGGCGGCCGTGCTGCAGCTGCTGGGGACACAGGGGGTGGCAGCCTTCTACAGCGGGAACTTGACCCAGGAGATGGTCTCTGAGGTGAGCCAGGACTGCCCCTGGCACCTGCCAGCCTGGGGCTGCCACCTGCTTAAGGTGACAAACTGGAGACAAGCCAAGTGCCAGCACAATGATGGGGACAGATGCCTCCTTTTCCTTTCCTGTCCCTGCAGCGATGGCAGTACTGACACACAGGCCATTCCCACAGTCTACAGAAGTGAAACCTCCATTTCCTCTGTAACCAGGACAGTCTGGAAGGAAAACAAAAATCATTTTGGGCTCTGGGCTCTGTTCACTTGGGTGACAAAGCCTTTTTCCCCAGGACGAGAGGCTGTTGAGAAACAAGTTGTTGTGGTTGATGGGACTGTAGGATACAGACTCCAGGAAGATGGTTTAAAAACCTTGTGAGTCTTGTGAGCAGAGGATTAGAAAGTCTTGGTTCTACTTGGGGTTGCCCTAGTTTACCTCCTGTTAGAGGTGCTCTGAAAAAAATATCAGAACAGACAAAGTAAGTCTAGTGAAAAAAGCCCCCAGCAAACCATAACAACTTTTATATCTGTGTGGCTGCAGTAGGGGTAGTTGGAGCACCATTTTATTGTGCCACCATGGCTCAAGTGGTGCTCCTTCAATTGCTCATCAAGAATCTGGAATGTGTTCTTTCCACTCAAGCCTCAGACATCTGTGGGCTCTGTGATTTCCAAACACAGTTCACCTGAACTACAGCAGAGGTGAAGGATGAGAGCAGGAGGAGTCCCAAGCTTGTGAGCATCCCCACAGCTAAACCCTGCTTTGTCACTGTGTTTCCCTGACCTGGGGGCTGCCACAGAGAAGCACAAATTCCCTCTGGAGGAGCAAGGCCTGGGGTTGTCACATCAAAGATCCTGACAAGCTCTGGGACCCAGTGCACAATTCCAGCTTTGGCTGCAGAGCCAAGTGCTGCCTTCACAAAGTGGTTATTGTTCCAGCACAGGGGGGGCATCCATCTGGTGCAATCAACAGCTCCACAACACCCACTCTGCTTCCAGGCACAGGTGCAAAACAGTGCTTTCTGGGGAATTTGGGATGTCTGCAGAGTGTGGCTGACTGGGGCTTCTTCCCCTTTCTCTGCTCCTTGTGCCCCATTCCCACTGGCTGGGTCTGGGGAGCCAGGTCCTGGCTCAGCCCAGCCCTGGGCTCCAACCAGCCTTTTCTCTGGGAAGGAAACAGGGATCCCAAGTAGGAGAGACAGCTTCAGCAGCTTTGGGGTTGCATGGCCCCACAGCATGCCCTGCATTAGCTGTCCTGCTCCAGTGATTCATTCAGTTTGGCCAGGGGAGTTTTGCTGCCAAGGGAGCCAGCTGGGTTAGAGATCAGAGCATGCAGGCATCCCAACAATCCCACCCTCTCCCTGAGGGCATTGTGCAGACACTCCTGGAGCTCTGGCAGCCCTGGGGCCATGCCCATTCCCTGGGGAGCCTGGGCAGTGCCAGCACCCCCTGATTGTCCTCCCTCATGTCCATCCTGACTCAGCCACAGAAGACCTGCAGTGGAGAGGATGGCCCATCTTTCCTGTGCCAGCCCTGGTACATTGAACCTCTGCCAGGAAGACCAAGGCTACAGCAGTCCCACTGTCAGATGAAATAATTTCAGATAGGGTGAGAACAGTGATTTTTCTAGTTGATATTTCTAGTCATGGCCACCTGCTACACCCAGCTCCTTGTCTCCTGGCCCCACAATCCTGGCAGTATCCAGTGCCCCTTATCACACTCCTGTTTGCCAGCCAGGGCAGGGAGGCTGCAGGGCAGGGCCAATCCCCACCTTCCTGGGCAGGCAGAGTGCCCTGGGAGCACCCTTGGGGTGGGTGAGCTTTGGGAGGGAAGGCAGGGCACCCTGCCATGCTGAACAGTGAGCCAGGGGCCAGGGCGGTGGAGCACAGATGTCCAGGGTACCTAAGGGACCTGGCCCCTGCTCAGGGATCTCAGTGGGGTGTTTGAGGTGAGGGTGTGATGCACACAGAGCCTTGGCCCAGCTGCTCAGGGTGCTCTGCTCTGCTCTCGTGCAGGTCCACAGCCACGGAGGAGTCCTGGTGGAGGAGGATTTCAGCAATTACAGTGTCACTGTGGAGGAGCCTGTGCACACAACCTATCGAGGTACACCCTCACCCTGCAGCCAGGCAGCTCCAGGGGAGGCTTTTCTTCACCTTGCAAGGGGTGGCAACAGCATTGAGCAAGAGTTGAAGTCAAAGTTGTGCTGAAATGTCTGCAGAAAGGCCTTCCAGACAGTTTCCTGCTATTTCCTGCTGACACTGATGCATCATGGATGGCTCAGGAGATTTTCAGTACTTTGAAATGTTTTTCTTTCCTTGGAAGTTTAAAGATGCAACATGGTTATATCTTCATGTAACATCTCAATAGAAGCTGGACCTACAGCTGAAGACAGTTCCCAAAGGGGAAAAAGCTAACTTTATGCAAGAAGTATCTAAAATATCAATATTTTCTAGCAGTCACTGTGTTAACCCTCCTTATAGCTGTAATGTTGCAAATTTTTTGGGTAGCCTTCCAGTATGTAAAAGAGGTTTATAAAAAAATGAGGGAAAGTGACTTTTAGCATGGGCAGAAAGTGACAGGACAAGGGGAATGATTTCAGACTGAAGAGATTTAGAATAGATGTTAGGAAGCAATCTCTCCCTGTAAGGGAAGTGAAGCCCTGGCACAGGGTGCCCAGAGCAGCTGTGGCTGTCCCTGGATCCCTGGCAGTGCCCAAGGCCAGGTTGGATGGGGCTTGGTGCAACCTGAGATAGTGAAAGGTGCCCCTGCCCAGGGCAGGGGGTGGCACTGGATGGGCTTTAAGTTCCCTTTCCACCCAAACCATTGTGGTTTTTTACAATTCCATCTCCATTCTTCCACACTGCAGTCTAGAAACCAACAGCCTACCAATGAGAACTGAATTTCAGAAGTAAAAAAGCATCCCTGTTTGGGCTTCCTTCATCCTTCATGAAGAAACAGAAAGATACAGCAGGGATGTTCTGGGAAACCCTTCTCCAATCATGTTGCTCTCTATGATTTCCCCTTGAATCAGAAGGGTTTCCCTGTCCTCATGGATGAGTGCTCTCTCTGGATGGTGTCTGACAAAAGCAGCTTCATTCCTCTTCTCTTCCCTCCACAGGGCACCTGGTTTTCACCCCCCCACCTCCACATGCAGGTCCTGCACTGATCTCAGCACTGAACATCCTCGAGGGCTTTAACATCACAAGGCAAGGATCCAGAGGGAATATCTTGCACTGGATGGTGGAGGTAAGAGAGGTTCAACATTTGACTGAATCACTTGTGCTGCTAGAGAATGATTTATTTATTTTGTGGTTGTACAAAAATATTTGTATGTTATTCCCAGAGGAGAGTGAGTAAATAGACTGCCAAGGTGTAAAACTGAGCAGTGCTGCCGTCTCAGAGGCTGAGCAGGAGGATCTTACCTGCTTAGGAAGAGCTTTTTCAGAGCAAATGGTGGCTTTGTCCATTCTTGTACGCAGTCATCTCTGCAGAATGACCCCACAGCACCTGAGGGTGGTCCCATCAAGTTCCTCCACCTCTGAGCTCCAATGGTCCTGGCCACTGCAGAGCACCTGAGGGCACTGCAAGCTGTGCTGCAGGAAAAGCCTCTGCACGGTGATGACAAGGAAAACCTACCCAACACTTCACATTTTAAAAATGTTTACATTTTTGCCCACCTCCTGATCTCTGAGGTCCAGAGTTTTTCCAGTATTTAGGACTCTTCTGCCAAAACCTTGCAGCTTTCCAGGAGGCTGAGCAAGTGTTGTCTCCTGCTCTGTAAGCAGAGCTGTGATCTTAGATGTTCCACAGATGCACAGATGGGGTTTATGAGTTGGGAATTTACAGATCCACAGCTGGGCTTTATCAGCTGGGAATTTTAGTTGAGGATTTAACTGCACCCTTGTAGCAGACAGGACAGTGGGTGCATGGAAGTGTCTCAGCAAAAATGCAGCAACTGGAGATGTCACACACTGTGCAGAGGCACAGGAGGTTGACTCACCTGAGTAATTTTTGAGCTCTCTTCAGGAAGCTTTGGGTGAATCTATTTCCTCTGCCAAGAGTTTCACCTGCTGGTTATCCTGGAGCAGCAGTCTCCAGCTCCAAGGCAGTCACTTCAGGAGATGTGTCACCCTGATTGCCTGGGTCCCACAGCTCATCATGGGGCTGAGGGTCAGTGCTAGGCCAGCTTCAGGCACTCAGCCCTGGGACAGCCAGGACCAGGGTTAAGAGCTCCTCAGGCTCTGGGGTGAAAGTGCTCTGCTGTTCCATGGGGCTCTGGCCTGGCCTGCAGGCCGTTGTGCCCCTGACACAGGGTGGTGTCAGGACCCTGCTCCATGGGAATGCTGCCTTCTCCAGAGCTCTGTCACCTTCTGCTCCCCACACAGCTGGTACCCAAGGAGAGGCTGTTGCTGTGTGGCACATTCCAGAGCAGCAGCCACATCTCTCTATCTGCCTGCAGGGGAATGGGCTCTTCTGGACCATGGCCCAACCTGCAAGCTGAATGCTGAGTGTGTTTGTGCTCAGCCTTTCTCTCTCAGGGCTGGTTTGGCTGAGGAGCAGCTCGCTCTCTCCTCCTGGCTCTGCCCTGGCTATGCTGTGGTCCCAGGGCTGGATAAACCCTGTCCTTTGAAATTGCATCTTCCCATTTTCAGTGGACTGGCTCAGGCAGGATTCTGTATGTCTGAGAAACCAGATCTTTTCCTCCTTTTGCTCCAACATTCCCTGACCTGTGCTGGGACTGATGCTTTCTTTGAAGCCCTTTGGATGGTTTACAGCCAGGAGCTGGGCAGCAGCTGAAGAGCAGAGCAGCTCATTTCTGCTCAGCACTGGTGCTGGGCCAGCAGAGCTGGGGTCCAGAGGCAGCACGAGCCCAGCACCTCTGTCCCATTGGGATTCAGTCTGGTCCCTGCTGTTGTGGTGGCCGTTCAGGAATGGAAAGAGAAGGTAAATGGCATCCTGGAGACCCTGTGTGCCAGCTGGCAGTGAGGCTGAACCATTGATCTGGAAATCAGCTCCTGCCAATGTTGTACTTGTGGCTTGCTATTGCCAGAGAGCAGGGTTAGAGGGGACACAGGGAAGAAATTCTTCCCTGTGGGATGGTGAGCTGCTGGCAGAGGTTGCCCAGAGAAGCTGTGGCTACCACATCCCTCATAGCATTCAAGACCAGGTGGAGAAACATGGGAAGGTGTCCCTGCCCATGGCAGGGGGATGGAATGTGGTGAGCTTTAAGGTCCTTTCCAACTCCAGCCATTCTGTGATTCTGTGGTTGTACAAATACTGCTGGATTCACTTGGCTCCTCCAGCACAGTTTGCCATGCTGGACTGAGGCTCCCTGGTTCCCATACCCACATGTGGCAGCCCTTGCTCTGAGGTATTCCCAGAACCCAGACTTCTGGTAATTTTTCCTCATAAGCTTTAGCCAACACACCAGGACACCAGATACCTCTAGTGTGGAGTATTAGAATCTGTATTTCCAGGGCCACATAAATATTTTTCCTTTCCCCTCCTCTCTCCTTTCCTCTTCTCTTTTTTCCTCTCCTCTTCCTCTCCTCTCGTTTCCTTTCCTTCTCTTCCTCCTCTCCTCCTTTCTTTCTCTAGACACTAAAAATAGCCCTGAGTCTGGCGAGCAACCTGGGAGACCCATCTGGTGACGTGTCTGTCACTCACACAGCAGAAGGCATGGTGAGGTATGTCTGAGGAGGACAGGCAGGTGAAGTTGCAGGATGTGTGGGTTGGATATCATTCCTGGCTGTGCTGTGCCCTGAGCTCTCTCTGCCTGTGTTTTATGAAGGAAAGGTCAGAACTGAGTGTCCTCCCAGGGCTCATTCTTTCACAAGGATCCCAGCTGAGCACAGGCACGGGGCTCTGGGGTTGGGTCACAGGATGTCCCCACTCAGAGGTTTCCTGGAGCCAGCTTGAGCTTGAGGGTTCCTCCCACTTTGCCACAACTCCAAACATTCCCTTTGAGTGGGTCAGACAGACAGCCATCCCTGTGGACATAGCCAGACATGCCACTTCTGCCTCTCCTGGCCCTCTGGGGGCCTTGCAGAACACCCAGCTGTGCAGGAGAGGCCAGGCCTGGGCTTTGAGCCCAGCTTCCACCTCAGAGCCAGGCTGAGCCATGGCTGCTGTTTGGGCTGCCTTGTCCCTCTGCTGGAGACTGGCATTCAGCTGGGCTTGTCACCTTGGCCATCGAGGATGGCTTTGCTCCTGGTGAGGGCAGACAGAGCCTTTGGGGACTCATGGCAGACTGAGTGCCTCCCTGTGCAGACTGAGCCACCCTGTCACCCTTCCTTCCTCAGTGATCCAAACCAGCCCCCTGTGCTTGTGCAGCCCCTCGGGACCCCCAGCCCCAGCTGTGTGACACACCAGGACACATCCAGCTCCCCAGGCTCACAGCTTGCTTTCCTCTCTCCCTCCTCCTCGCTGAAGTAAATCAGAAGCCAATTCCCTGCGCCAGCTGATCAATGACTCCCAGTCCTTCCTGTCCACACCTCCCTTCCCCCTGGAGAGTGGGGCTGCTGCCAGCCAGGTCCTGGTCATGGGCCCCGATGACTTCATCGTCGCCGTGGTCAGGTAAAGGATGGGCCTCTTCCTTCTCTGCAGCTCGGGTGGGAGCAGGGAGGGTGGGAGCAGACCTGCATCACCAGGTAAAGGATGGGCCTTTTCCCTCTCTGCAGCTCGGGTGGGAGCAGGGAGGAGGAGTAGGCACAGCAGGACAGGGTGGGAGCAGGCCTAGATCAGCCAGGCTGCTCTGTCCCAGTCAGTCCTGCAGCAGAGCAACGGGAGAGTGGGGCTGAGATGTGTGGGCTGGTGCTGCTCTGCCCTGGGCAGCCTTAGAGCCCTCTGGCAATGGAACTGCAGCAGCTGGACCTGCTCCCTGGGGAGAGAGGGTGGCAAATGTGGGACTGATGGAGGCAGATCCATCTCAGCAAGGGGAATCCTCAAACACAGGGAGGGACAGACTGCTGTGGTATAGGTGTCTCCTGCTCCTAAGTGCATTGGTCTCTCCTCAATCTCAGCAGCCCTAGAGAACAACCAAAGAATCTCTGTCAAGACAAGGTGAGACAGAAAATCGGAGCCCTGAAAGCCTCGAGGTGGACAAAAATCTCTGGAATGATTTTGCTGAAATTTCCTGTGATTCTTTTCAGCTCTTTGAATCGTCCCTTTGGCAGTGGAATAGTAACACCCTCTGGAATCCTCCTGAACAGCCAGATGTTGGACTTCTCCTGGCAAAATCAAACAATGAACCACTCCATTCCCAGGCCGGTAATGAATGGCATGACAAATTTTTATTTACCTTTTCTTTTTCCAGTATTATTCTCATCTTCACAACAGGGGAACTATGTAATGCCTTATTAATAACAGAGACAACAGCCTGTAGAAAGCTGCTATTTTTTATTACATGAGCCACTGAAAGTGAGAAAACAGAGGGCTCCATGTCCATAAGTTACTATTACAATGCAGAATTATCAAACTACACTGTTACCTACTTTCCCTGCAGCCCAGATGCACTTTAAGTAACAATGTGGACTTGTATTAAGCAGTTTCTTCATGAATTGTTGCCCGTCAGGTTAAAAAGTAACAAGCAGCAGGAAAAATGTCTTGAGGTCTTGGAAAGAAACAGATGCAGACCTGGGGGGCTGCCTTGTGCATTGTAAAACCCTCATCTTTGAAGAGGGTGTTGAGCTCCATGTGCCATCTGTGGGAGAGTTGGCTTGTTGACATTTTTGGTGCAACTTTTCCTCACCTGCAGCCCAACGTGGCTCAGCCTGGGAGGCGGCCGCGCTCCTTCCTGCTGCCCACCATCGTCAGGCCCTCGCAGGGGATGTGCGGCACCTACCTGAGCCTGGCAGCCAGCCACGGTGACAGAGCCCTCAGCGGCATCGTGCAGGTCGGTGCCCTGTCCTCCTGGGCAGCTCCAGTCCCCCCTTTCCCTTCCTGACTGCCCCAGAACTGGTGGCCACAGGTTACTGGTTCAAACCTTGGTGTCACCTATTGTAACGCAGCTCTTGGCTGTCTTATCTCAATCAACTATCACATCAGGGTCACCACTATTGTAACCATACTGTTGTATTATTTCTAGAGTCTGTACCTTCTAGCTGGTTTTCTCACATGCAGCTCTTCACAGCAGTGTAGCTTCATCAAAGCTCCTTCAAGGCCCTCAACACACCCCCTTTTTATCCTAGTAGCCTTCACGAGCCACAGCTGCTGCCCAACTAAGGACTTCACAGCTGTAGCTCATTTAGAATAACTAGGACTGGGGCATAGCCACTTATACAGTACATAGATTTTACAGGGACTCCTACTACAGTCACCAGTTCCACACTTGGGTCATTTCAAATCTCTAAGGGTTACCAGTTTACTGTTCTTGCACCTTTCCTGGTGGCACCACTCATAACTGTAGAGGAGAAGCACTTTGGCAAAATCTATGATGGTTTTTGTCATTCTAATGCCTGTTCAAAACTCATCTTAGCGATGATAAGAAAAAAAGGAGTATTTTTTTATTCAGCAAATTGCATTTTTTTATTCAGCGAATTGCAGGGAACTGGCAGCCCTTTAACCCTTTTCCACATGAAAAGCTCCTTTGAGGGCATTCCCAACTGAATTCTTCCAGCTCAACACTGAGTATAAATTGGGCAGTTCCTTGTAATTTATGGTTTGTAAGGAGGGGAAGTGCTTGCCAATAGCTTGATTGCATGTACAGCAGTAATGGATTGCTGAAAAGAAAAGCCTGAGAAGGGCTCCAGTTTCCTTACCTTTTGGAAAGCATTCTTCAGAGCAAAACCAAAGCCAAGAACTGCTTCCTAGTGCTTTGTTTGGAGAAGTCACATGCTGAGCTTTTGGCTGTAACAAACCCTCCTCTAGAGCTTACATCATGCTCCAGACACACAACTCTGCTGCTTTAGCTGGAACTGTGTGACAAAAAGCCCTTGCTATCCTGAAATGTCCTGCTTTACAAACAACAACATACAGGCCACATTCCAAGGACCTGTTAGTGTGTGCACAGCCCTGCAGCAGTTCATGCTGTAACTGGTTCAAAATCTCCTTTGCCTGCTGCATGTGCAGATGTTGGAGCCACCAATTTTGGGGGATGCTCAGGATGTTGGCTTCTCCTATTCTATAGATTTTTTTATTACTGAGGATAATTTATTCTCTTGCAGGTTTTGGTAAATGTTTTAACGCTTAACAAGAATCTGAGTGAAAGTTTGTCACTTGGTCGACTTCACCCCCAGCTTCAGTCCAACACCTTGCAGGTTGACAGTGAGTATGGACACCGGGTGGGACACAAATGGACACAAATCCAGCAAGTTTAGGAAAAGAGCAGGATTTCCCTAGCACAGTGCAATGAAGCACCACAGGTCACCATGTTCTAGGGTCCCCAGGGGTGTGGAGGGTTTTGGGGAAGACAAAAATCAGAATTCAACTTTTTCAAAGCTTGGAGCCTTTGCTGAGCCATGTCCTTTCCCTCTTGTCCTGGAAATGCTTCCTGACCCCTCTGGCACCACCTCTCCAAGCTCTTGCAGGTGCTTCTCCCCAACCCTTCCTCTGTCCAGCTCATCTCCTGGCAATGGCCTTGTCCTGTCCTTAAATCCTTCTGGAGATCAGGTGCCATGGACAATATCCAACTCAGCAAGACTGCAGCCTCAGCTTCACCCAGACATGGGCTCAAACCTTCCTGCACTTTATTCCACTGACATAAATTATATTCCTTCACTTTTCAGTCCATGTCCTTTAATTCCAGCAGCTGGGAAGAAGGCAAGGCTCATGGAAAGGGCTGAAAACACAGCATCAGTGCTGGCACTCTGCAGTCTGTACTGCCAGCTCTTGTCCTTGTTACTGTCAGTCTTGGTCTATTTGGTGCTTTTCACACTGCCCCAGACTTCACCAGAGCCACCCATAAGTGAAATTTGGTTCTCATTCCACACCAAATAGCCAAAGTTTCTGGACTTTTCCCATTTCAGAGGAAAATCTAAATAGGATCTGTCCTTCAGTGTGCCCTGCAGACTTGGAAGTTAAAATGGAATTAAATCTGAAACTTCACAAGGTCCTAATTTGTGAGTTTGGACATTGTGAAGGAGCAGCAGGCAGGTTCCCCCACTGCAGGGAGGAGAACAGACCTTTGCATCAGAGGCAACACTGGTTTCAGTTACCAACTTTCTTCTCAAATCCCTGCAGGTGAGTTTCCTGAAGAAGATATTGCCCTGCTTGTGGCCAGGGGCCATCAGGTGGATAAAGTCCCCGTGGTGTCCCTGGTGCACGGGGCCAGGAGAACCAACAGTTTCATCATTGGCCTGAAGGACCCCAGGAGTGCAGATGCTGCTGGAGCCACAATCTTGTAGCAGCCCCCGGGGCCGTGGGCTGTGCCAAGGCTGACACACAACCCTGAGATGTGCATGTTCTGCAGTGGCCCCTTCCCCAGCCCCCACACTGCTGGGAAGGTGTTCTGCACTCCCCAGAGGAGCCAGCAGCAGCAACATCCAGCTCTCTTTTCATTTTTCAGTCCTTGGGCCTGGTTACTGGAGTGGCAGGGGCACTTTTCTTTTGGCAGTCTTGCTAATAGTTCAGTCTTTCCAAAGCTCAGTTCTAGCCAGCATCTTACTTTTAGGGGTCAGGAACATGAGCAAGGGAAAAAACAGCTGCTGTTATTATTGATGGTGATTATCCTCATCTCCCTGTCTTTCCCAAGCTTCTTCTTTGCTTCCAGTGCAAGCCAGTAATTAATAGAGCCTGGTGGAATGTTTGTAGGTGCCTGCAGCTGGAATATTGAGGAGTGCTCTAATTCCACGTGGGCCAGCTGATTTTTGCCAACGTGCAGCATCCCAGGGAAGTTCCTGTGCCCACATCACTACCTACCTTGAATTCTGGCAGTAAATATTTTGAATCTAGTTGCTGCACAGACTCACTGGAAGTCTGATTTTGTAACCTGATTTTCACCACCTCTAACAACTTCTTCCTGTAACAACTTGTGCACCCCCCAGTAGTTTTCTTACAGAGGTTTAACCTCCTCACTGGTGAATTTCAGATTAATGGTATCAGGTTTAAATTTCTTAGACACTTTTTGGAGATATTTTAGCAGTACTCCACAGTGAAAAACCACAGATCACAGACTGAAGACCACATAGAGAGCATTTAGGTGGGTTCAGAGCTTTTCTTCCACTGCATTATCTCAATCTGTTCCAAAAGCCTGGGTCACTCCTACAGAGAGGCTTGGGAATTTCTGCTGGCTGAATTAATGGCTGTACCTTAGCTCTGTGTTTTAGTCCCAGTGAATCTATTGGAAAACCTGAAGAGAGTGAGAGGAAAAGTAGAAACCAAGCCAAGCACTACTGAGATAATTTTCTGTCCACAGCATGTAGTGAAAATAAAAGAATGCTCTTGCATTTTGTGTCTGAAATTGAGGAGGGAAGAATACTCCAGCTGACATCTGCACCAGGTCATTCAGCCCACATTTGGACATTTCCTGTTCTTTTTGCTGGCTAGTTAGAGACACTTGGCACTGAAAAATCCAGAGATTGATCATTTTCTGCAGTCTAAAATGTGATGTTTTCCTTCATGGTGCAAATGCACCCATGGCCACTGTACATATTATATATGTATGTCTGCTTATGGTTGTGTTGCTCTTTGATTTGGTGATGACACCACTCACCCAGTGGCTCCCTGTCTATGCCACCCTCTGGCACTGGAGGGCATGGGCTGGTTTTGGGGAGGTTGGGGCCACAGGGCAGATGATTGGACTGGATAATTGGACTGATTGTTCCTGGGCTGTGGCTCCAGAACAGCCCAGTGCAGCACGTTGGCTGTGTGGGAACAGAGGTGTTTGCACGCTCAGCTGGAGTGCAGCCACCCATGAGGGGAACAGAGCAGCTCCCACTGACAGCACCATCAGCAGCATTTCCTGATCCAAGTACATCCATGCCCTCAGCTGGGACAGGGGAAGCACAGTGTTCTATCTGTGACGTGCTCTGTGCCACCAAGAAGAGACTTTCTTCACCACAGGGACACCAAATCTATTTATTTCTTTCTCTGTCATCAGCACTGGAGTTGGTCACTGAGCAAGGATGGAGAGATGTAAATATGTCTTGGAGCAGAGCTCTTCAGGCTCTGTGGGAAGGCAAGGAGGCAGTTCTGTGGGTTGAACCTCTCTGGAGATGGTCTGGGGTTTTCTGCTCTGTCCCAGCCCTCATCTGTCCCTTGGGCATGGAGGTTCTCTATGAACAGCTGCAAAATATGTGATCGAGTCATTGTCAGTGCAGAACTTTGCATGAAATGTCACAAAACACCTTGAAAGATTAAATTCCTCCTTATTAACTGAATTCACCAACTTCTGATGCTGGATACCGTGTATATGTTTGGGAGTAAAAGACTTTGGTCTTGATTCAAAAGGGCACTCCTATGTCCCAAATTACAATTTCACAGCAATTATCCAGAATCTTAAAATAAAGCATGTTCTGTTCTGCTCAATCATGGCCTGCATTGCAAAAAACAGAAAATTGAAAATAATTGGAAGATGAGACCTATGCCTCTAGGTTTTAGCTGAGAGAAGTAAAAGTATTTCAAATAATTTCCTTTTTTTTTTCCTCTTTTTAAAAGCAACATCAGTATAGCACAGATGTATCCAACATGGACACCTTTAATCTGCTAATTGGCCCAGTGTCTCTAGTATTTTGAGCCCATCTGTTGTGATCTGATGAATTTCACATCTAATGAATTTAAGATCTGATAAATTTACCATGAGGTACCAAGAAATACCTGATGTTTCCCTTGGTACAGGTGAGATGGGCACTGTGAAATAAAGGGCTGTATTGCAGAGATGTGTGTGTGCAGAGTACCTGTGCTGATTTCAGCCTGGCCCTTGCAGGCCTCTGACAGCTCTGAAGCAGAATTTGTCCTGAAACTTTGTCATGGAAGTGTCAGTGAGGAGCTCAGAACACAAAATACAAAGGGGCTGGGAAAAACAGAAATGTTTTTAAAAGGAGTAAAATAAAAACAAACAAAGTAAATAATTTTTTAAAAGAAGCCTTTACTAAAAGGGACAAATTATGATCTGGAATGTGGCCAGCTTGTTTCTGCCCGGGTTTGCAGTGCTCCCCATCTGTGTGTGCTGCTTTCACACGAGGATGAGCTGGATGGAGCCAGGCACTGCCATGGAGCTGCAGCAGTTTATTCTTATTTTTCCCAAGGGCTGAATGCCCCTCCCGAGCACAGGTGACAAACTGCCCGCTGGCCTTGGGCGCTGCTGCTCACCCGGGCACAGCCCGAGGAGGGAGCAGGAGCCAGGCCGGCTCTCCTGGGGTTAATTTCAATTATGTGGAGGCTGAAGCAGGGTGAGGATGAGGATGAGGATGAGGATGAGGGTGAGGATGAGGATGAGGATGAGGATGCTCTGGCCTTTGGGCTGTGCCATTCTGTTCCCTCACTGTCCCACGTGTGCCCAGGCACAGAGCGGGGCTGGAGCCTGCCTTGCTCCGGGTGGGCAGGGATGCCGGGCAGGGATGCTGGGCTGGGAGGATGGGCAGGGATGCTGGGATGCTGGGCAGGGATGCTGAGCTGGGATGCTGGGATGCTGGGATGCTGGGCTGGGATGATGGGCAGGGATGCTGGACTGGGATGCTGGGATGCTGGGATGCTGGGATGCTGGGATGCTGGGCAGGGATGATGGGCAGGGATGCTGGGCAGGGATGCTGGGCAGGGATGCTGGGATGCTGGGCAGGGATGCTGAGCTGGGATGCTGGGATGCTGGGATGCTGGGCTGGGATGATGGGCTGGGATGATGGGCAGGGATGCTGGGCTGGGATACTGGGCTGGGATGCTGGGCGGGGATGATGGGCAGGGATGCTGGGCAGGGATGATGGACTGGGATGCTGGGCAGGGATGCTGGGATGCTGGGCAGGGATGCTGGGCAGGGATGATGGACTGGGATGCTGGGCAGGGATGCTGGGATGCTGGGCTGGGATGCTGGGCTGGGATGCTGGGCAGGGATGCTGGGCAGGGATGCTGGGATGCTGGGCAGGGATGCTGGGCTGGGATGCTGGGATGCTGGGCAGGGATGCTGGGCTGGGATGCTGGGCAGGGATGCTGGGCTGCCCGGGCTGCCCGCGGTGCCCGGTCCGTGCTGCCGTGGCCGGGCACAGGCCGAGGCACCCCCGGGCACGGCTGAGGGCAGCCCTGGGCACCGCGGCTCTGCCCGCCCTGCAGCAGCTCTGGCAGCGCGTCCTGCCCGAGCCCGGGGCACCGCCGGGGCAGACGGGCACAGAGCAGCCGCTGCTGGGCCAGCAGCTCCGGGTGCCCGTCCCAGGGGCGATGAGCACCGTCCTGCAGCTCTGCAGTGTCACCTGAGGGGTCCCTCAGCTGGGACAGCCAGTCTGGAAGTGCCACCGAGTGCGAGCCAGCTGTATCACCTCCCGGGTACCCGCTGGAGACTCTGCCCAGAGTCCGATCACCTCAGAGCCGCGATCATCTCCGAGCCCCTCCCGCTGCTGCCCGGCCCGGCAGCGCCGCTCCGGGCACACAGGGGAGTCAGGCTCGGCAAACACCCTGCGAGCAAACCTGCATCGCTTCTATCAACACCCAAACCACGCAGGGGTTGGTAAAGTTTTGCAAAGAATCAGACGGAGCAGGAAGAGCTCCCGTGGCCCCCAGGCGTTTCCAGTGCCTTTGGAAAGCTCTTCCATGGCTAAGTGATGGAAAGTGGCTCCCAGGCAGGGAAAGTGTGGAAAACGCCAATCACTTGTTTTTAAAATTTTAAAAGTTTAATAGTAATTAAATGGTTATAAAAATAGTAATACAATTAGAGTAAGAATAATTTGGACAATTTGAATTAGGACAATATGAGACAATAGAAACAAAGAGTTACAGATGGCCAGGTAACTTTTCTGGGCAGCACGAGCCCGAAAAAGGGCACCCATTAACAGAGGATTAACCCTTAAAAGCAATAGGCTGGTACATTTTCATACACCTCATACATGATGCATAAATTCCATTCAAACACAGGATTCTGTCTGGTCATTGTCAACTTCTTCCTCTGAATCCTAACAGCGCCTTCCAGGGGGGAAGAAGTTCGTTTCTTCTGATAATGGAGCAATAAATTATTTTTCTCTGAAAGATTTAGGTGTCCTGTGGCTGCTATCTCACTGCAAGTCCTTAAAAAAAGTATCCTGCATAGCATCGTTTCTATTTTAACATTTTTTATAACCTAAAACTATATTTAACACATTACTTAAGAGAATTAACACAGCATTACTTTCTAACGCAACATATATAATATTCACGTCAATATTTGCAAAAAGCCAATCACAAAATTGGCATTGTTCACAGAAAGGAAAGCTGTGCCAGGCGGAGCTGGTTTCAGAGGGGCAGGCACCTGAAATGAAGCCCACTGGTGTGGAGGGCAGGTGGATCAGCAGCAGCAAGGCCCTGACACGTGCTGCCCTCAGAGGGCTCAGCAGTGTCACAGCACTCTGAGGTGCAGATTGTCCTGGCGGGCTGGCCCTGGCTGCCTGTGGGGAGCATCCTGTGTTACAGCAGCTCCTGGGCAGCCACAACCTTCACCCAGCAGGAGAGCTCCTGGCCCAGGCAGGACTCCCCAGGCAGCAGGTTCCACCTTTCCATGTCCTCGGAGCAGAGGGGGAGGAGATGAATTCCTGTGCAGCCCTGCTCCACCTGTGGCCAGCTGCCCACCTCTCCTTCTCACCACACTCACAGTGTAACAAAACACCAGATCCAAAGTGAGTGACTGCAGTGCAACACATCTCCTTCCTTCTCTCAAAGTGAGCATTGTACCAGTGTTGGAGGGGAAATTATCTTGTTCAAGTCATTTTCCTGCCATTTTCAAGTCATTTTCCAAAACACTGCCACATGAAAATGTGTGTGAATAAACCTACAGTTTTGATTGTCATGATATCAAATGCCTTTGTGTTCTGTTGTGGACAATGAGGCAGTTAAACACCTGTCTCTGCTGCAGGTAGCCCTCCCTCCCTGCAGGAGCTCATTCTGTGTCATTGTTTTGCAGCAAAGCTTCAGCATCCCAAACAAACTGAGGGTCTGCTCCTGGATAGAGTTCCACAAACAGAATGACAAAAAAGTTACAGAATAGTTTGGATTGGAGGGGACCTTAGAGAGTATCCAGCTCCAGCCCCTGGGCAGGGACACCTTCCACTGTCCCAGGCTGCTCCAGGCCCTGTCCAGCCTGGCCTTGGGCACTGCCAGGGATGGGGCACAGCTGCTCCTGTGTTGTTCATGCTATGCAGAGCCTGGGCAGAGCCAGGAACACCCAGGCTGTGTAGGAGCTCAGCCTGCAGCACACAGGGATGTGATGTGGCACATCCGGAGCTGCCCTGTGTTACTTCCCTCTCACCCCTCCACATCCCATTGTCCCCTTGTCCCTCTGCCAACGGGTGCCAAGGCCACCTGGGGGTCCCTCAACTGCCAGTGTCCAGCAGAGAAGCCTCAAAAAGGTCTTTGGTTGTGTCCTGTCACCCTGGTGGCCCTTCAGCTCCCCTTTCCTTTTGCTTCCTTGCCATTGTGGCAAGGCTATTCTAAGAGATTTGGGGTTAACTTTAATTATGTGGAGACTGAAGCAGTTCTGCTCCTTCCCAGCAGTGAGCAGAAGCACCAGAGGCCACGGGAAGCAGCGTGCTCTGAGAGTGAGGTGGATTTGCAGGCCTCGGGCTGCTGAGGAAGGGAGGGCTTGTTTGCAAACTCCCTTTGTGATTAGGCACAGGGGAGTTGTCCCTGTGGGATCCCTCAATCCATCCCAGAGCAGAAAATCAGAGCACTTGGATGGCTTGAGCAGATCTTGGTGGGACACCTCAGTATCGTGCTTCCAAGTTTTGGAAAATAGCATTTGGCTTGTTCTTGTTTGCTGAGGGATTTTGAGACATGCCTGGTACTAAGGTGCATAATACAGATAAAACCAAACAAGCCAAGAATCTGAGGGACAATCTGGCACAACAAGAAGAACAACAGGAGTGGGAAGTTCTGGAAGTTTTTTGGAAGCACTGCTCTGATGTCTCTCTGTTGAGGTTGATTTTTGGGGAAGATGAGAATGGATAAGGAAGTTCAGTGCAGCTGGTTTAAGAAGAGTCTCATGAAACAAGGAAAACATGAAGTCACTTGGGAAAGAAAGGTTAATTCTAGGTACTAAAGAAATTTCCACTCAGGTTCCCTGTGTTTCCAGCCAGTCCCAACACCCAGGAGCAGAGCTAGGCAAGGCCTGGGAATATCCCCATGAAGGCAAATGGAAACTCCAGGGATGATGGGATTAATGAATGTTCCTCTCTGGGGCTGACCCCCATCTCCTCACACCTGGCATCCCTCGGGGGCTTTGCCCCTGTCCCAGCACACTGCAGATGTGCTGGAATTGCTCCCCAGGGGTTGGGGAAGGCACAGAAAGGCAGGAGCAGAGCATTGCTGAAGGATTCCTCACCCATGCACAGCCAGGGAGGGGCACCGTGCCCGCAGCTCTGGCACACCAGCAGAGGCTCCACGCCAGTCCTGTGCTCACCACGACATTAATTCTTGTTTTGGTGGGCTCTGTGGAATGCAGTTATATGTGGATTCATAAAAAGTGTTTTTTCTCTATGTTGCAAGCAATAATGCCCAATGAGATGTGGGTTTGTTGTATTTAAAAAGGTTTTACAAAACAAAAAATTAAAATTAAAAAAAATTCCCTTTTTCACATTGTTTTCCCAGCAGTATTACACAGGAAGCCAAGGGTGGCTGTGAGGGCTGGCTCCAACTGCACAAACCCTCCTGAAACTCCTCCTCAGGCCACTGAACCTGCTCAAGCTACTGAATCGCACGTGCTTCTGTAGGAAGAAAGTCTTTATTTTTCCCATAAAGGACTTTTGATGGCTTTCCCATCCTGAAACAGGAATTGTCACATGTGCCATTTCTTCCCCAGTGCCAGGCAAGAGCTTTCTGCCACAGCCACGATGGGCAGGAAATGAGAAATTGCAGAAGTTTTGTATTGATCATTTCTCATATTCATAAAGGATGTAAGAAGACAAGCCAAAGGGTGAGGGTCCCTTCAGCTGTGGAACCCCTCTGTGCTGAGGGGAATTTAGGGATTTTAGGGATATAGCATTGCCCCCATGGGCCTGTTTGTTAATCACATTAATGGATTTTTTATTAAAATTCAGCATTGTGGCCTTTGCTGAGTCCATACCAGGGCCCTCCCTGGCTTCCTCCCCACCTCCCCACTGGTAAAATGAAGTATAATTCAGTGGTGTCCAAAGAGTCAGAGACCTTTGGATGAAAAGTTCTGAATTTAATTCATCCGAATTAAAAACCTCATTTCCTGGAAGTTTCCTATAAAGCCCCAGTTATTATTTTTTCTGCAGCCTCACCTGGCGGACAGTTTGTCCGCACTCCCAGAGGCAGCGGCCACCGCGGCTCCCTCAGCTCTGCCGTGCCGGGGAGCGCGGCGGGGCGGGCGCCGCTGCGTCCCCACTGTCCCCGGTGCCGGTCCCCGCTGTCACCGCTGTGTTCCGGTGCCGGTCCCCACGGTCCCTTCGCTGTCCCCCCGTATCCCGGTCCCGGTCCTGGTGCTGTCCCCGCTCTGTCCCGGTGCCGGATCCCGCTCTGTCCCCTCGCTGTGTCCCGGTTCCGGTCCCGGTGCCGGTTCCCGCTCTGTCCCCTCGCTGTTCCCTCGCTGTGTTCCGGGGCCGGTTCCCGCTGTGTCCCGGCGCTCTCCCCGCTCTGTCCCTGTTCCACTCCCGGTGCCGGTTCCCGTTCTGTCCCCGCTGTGTCCCGGTGCTGTCCACGCTGTGTCCCGGTGCCGGTCCCGGTGCTGTCCCGCCTGTGTCCCGCTGTCGGTCCCCGCTGTCCCGGTGCCGGTCCCCTCGCTGTCCACGCTGTGTTCCGGTGCTGTCCCCGCTGTGTCCCGGTGCCGGTCCCGGTGCCGGTCCCCTCGCTGTCCCCTCACTGTCCCGGTCCCCCCGCTGTCCCCGCTGTGTCCCGGTGCTGTCCCCGCTGTGTCCCGGTTCCGGTCCCGGTCCCCTCGCTGTCCCCGCTGTGTCCCGGTGCTGTCCCCGCTGTCCCCTCACAGTCCCGGGGCCCGCCCGGGGGTCGCGGTGCCCCCCCCGCCCCCGCGCGCTGGGGCGCAGGCGCGCGCGGGTCACGTGCGCGGCGCAGGCGGCGGAGCGGCGCTGGATCCCGGGCCGCGCGCGACCCCCGCCCCGCGCGCCCCCGCGGCCCCGCGCGCGCCCCCGGCGGCGGCGGCGGGTCCAGGTGAGGGGAGGGCGGGGCGGGGGTCGGGACGCGGCGGCGGCGGCGGCGGCGGGAGCGGAGGGACCGGGGCCGGCCCGGGCGGGGCGCAGGCCGAGCCCGCGGCGCGGGGGAAGGGGCGGCGGGGCCTGGCGGGGCGCGGAGCGGTGCGGGGCCCGCGCTGCCCGCGCTGCCGGCGGCGGAGCGGCCGGGCCGGGGGCGTTTCGGCGGCGCCGGCGGTGCCGGGGCTCCCGGCAGGCGCCTGTCAGCGTGCGGCGGCTGAGCCCGCCCGCGGCCTGCGGCCCCGCAGCGCCCGGCGCGGAGCCGACCCTGCCCGGCCCGCAGCCGCCCCGGCCGCGCTCCCAGGCCGCGCTCGGGCCGGGCCGGGCCGGGAGGGAGCGCGGCGGGGCCGGCAGCGCTGTCAGCCGCGGGAGCTGCCGCGGTCCGGCCGCTGTGCGAGCCGGTCCCTCAGCCCTGACCTCATGCGGGCGGTGACGGCTTTGTGCCGTGTCAGCCGGGGCGCGTTGACGTTTCGCTTTTGTTCGAGTCCTCGGTGGCTCTTGAACCAGTCGGAAAAAGGCTCTTCTCTCGTTTCCTCCCTGTGATTGCTGCGTTTCGCTAAATTTCAGCTACTTAAAACCATCTCAGCAAGCTCAGGGCTCTGATTCCTTGCCGCTGCTTTGGGGAATGGAAGGACAGATCTCCCCTGTGGCTCTGCATCCTGGCAGCAGGTTGGAGCTCCATGAGCTTTGTCTTTCCATGTCCCCTCAGCCTCCTCGTAGACACATTTTGGTCATTGCCCTCGCTGGGAACTGTCGGGAAACCTTTCTCAGAGGTTTTATTGTAGTAAAACCTCTCATAGAAGAAAGACCGTGCCTCTTGTTGGTTTTGCAATTATTGTGCGTTGTTCTGAGTGGATCTTTAGCTGAGGCACCTTTCAGTATTTCCTATATGTGAAAACAACCACAAAGAACAAACCTGGCGTTTTCCATAAAGGTAACCAAGCGTAATGACCACAACGTTTGGATTTGGCGGCTCTTTTCAAGTTATGGAATATGGTCCCAGCTTTTCTACATCTCTTATGGAGTGAGAAACAAAGGTTTCAGGGCTGTGTTCACGCAGGCCTGGGAGTGCCTGCAGCGCGGCTCCGGGTGTTTGCCACGGATTCTAAGTATCCTCGGAAACTTCCCCTGCTCCGGGAGGAAATGTGCTGCGGTAACACTGTGTCCGGCTCTGCTGGGAGAGGCAGGATCTCGACACGGGGGGCTGCAGCTGAGAAATGACATTTGTTAGTATATTAAGCCCAAGGAAGGGTCTTCTGTTAGGCATTGGATTTGGGCTGGGAATCTCCCAGCAGCGCTCTCCAGCCACTCTCTTTGGAAGGCCTGGCCTTCTGTAGCACTTGGAGGAAGGGGTTGTTTACAGCAGGCTTCCAGGTGATGGAGTAATTTTACATCTTTCTAGTAAAAACATAGATGCTTCTCTAACATAAGAAGCTACTGTGAGTAGAGAAGCCAAAGAATTCCAGGTCCTTGTGCATCTGGAAGTGTTGGTGTTTCCATTTTTCAGTGGCTTAAATATTTGAAAATACAGGTTGTGGAGGTAAATTCTGCTGAAGAGCTGTAATGACATTCTCTGTGCTGCCTGATCATGACAACAGTTCCTGCCTTGGTGGGAGATGTGGAATGTTTCAACACGACAACTAAACCTTAAATCGGCAGTTTATTTTGATTTTCTAGTACAACAGCAGTTGCTTTTGCATGGAAGCTGGAGCTGCAACCCAATTACACAGACTCACTAAATTTTATAAGATTTGCAGTGGCAAAGGCTTTGCTGCTGAAGGGATTGAAGAGTCAATGTGGCTGTAACAGTTTGCATTGAGAATGGTGAAATTTTATAGGTCACTGGAGATCCTCTGAAGGGCAGAAGGAGTGGTGAGGGTGTCTTTCAAAATCCTGTGGTCTCTGTTGAGAAATGCAAAGCTTTTTGCATTTTTTGGTGCAGGGATGGTGTGAGGAGGCCTGCTGGTGTGTAGGGCACTGAGCAGCAGCACTTGGCCCTCGGTGCTGCAAAAACTGCCTTCAAGCACGAGCTTTTTCCTTCATGCACTGCTGGAGTAGAAGGAATGAGAAAGAGTGGAGGGCTGGGAACAGGTGAGGGCCGGCAGTGGAAGGAGAAATAACCCCAGATGATGCCAAGCTGAGGCAGAAGGGAAGAAGCTTCATCAGGTGAGGTGTTTTCCATCTCCAGGCGAGTCTCTCCATTTCCACCAGTCAGACAAGAAAGTCACCTTTGCTTTACTGGAGCTGTGGATATTTTGTGTTTTGTCTTGTCACTGTTGCAGACTCTGCTGTCCCCTCCAGAGCAGGTCACTGATGCTCTTCAGCAGGAGCCACCCATTAACTGCAGATAATTGAATGTTTCAGCCTCGGATCCAGCAGGTTCCTGCGTGGAGAGCTGGAGGTTTAGCTCATGAGGATGGAGATAACTTAGATTGTCCTGTGCCCTGGCCAATTAGAGTGATGCTGCTAGAGTTTAAAGTCAATCTAAGCTTTGGGTTATGCACGCTGGTAGTGGAAGTTTTCCAGAGGTCCAGGAGCTGGGGATTTTTCTCAGTCAATTGAGAAATGATTTTCCATCATTTTCCATCCAGTGGAACAGCATCCCACCTGCTGATGGCACATCAAAAATTGCTGCTGTAATAATCAGAACTAGGAATAAGTATGGAATTGTTCATGTATATGTGAGAGCCCTGAGGCTGTAACTCAGTGAATAACTCTTCTTTATGCATTTGGGGGAAAAGAAAGGCAGCCAGTGTGTGACAGTGCTGTTGGTTTGGGGCTGGGGTGAGGGATGGAGACACCTGTGGGACTCCACAGCTCATGAGAGCCATCATCTCCTCAGACCTGAGACCAGCTGCCTGCTTCTCCAGCTGCAGTGAGTGCCCTGAAGCACAGCCCTACACAGCTTTGGATTTGATTGGTATGAAAAATAGAAAATTACAGGAGATGAATGGTATCTTGTCTAAATTAACTTATATAAACCAATAGTTTGGGACAGGAAGTTGCTTATGCTCAGTTGCATATATGGGACCTGAAGCTTTAGGTCTGGATGAGAGGGATCTATTTATTCCACCAAAAGATGCATGCTATTCAATTCTCCAAGTCTTATGCAAATCATTTGAATTTTATTATTTTATTGTTTTGAAAATTAAACCTGCCAGGACCACAGAGCTGCTGTAAGATTGTGTTTTTCATTGTGGTTTCTGTGTGGTGCTCACAGGGACTGAGTTAAGCCTCTGGTCTGCATTTACAGAATCCCAGAATGGTTTGTGTTGGGGGAGACCTTGAACACTGCCTCATTCCTATCCCCTGCCATGCATGGCAAAGTGTTTCTTTGAAGGGTTTTTTGGGAGTGCTGTTCTCATCCCTACAAGAATGCATTGCTCCCCAATTCTGTTGCATCCACATTTTACCAGAAGGTCCTAAACTGTTTGTGTGGTTCTTAATGGCAGTAGTGACAATAAATAACACCTGAAAATCAATTTTTCTAAAAGCCAAGAGCAGCGCAAAATAAGCTGCAAGTTTTTATACAGTCAGGAAACTCTCAGAATAATCTTGATTTTAACCAAAGGTGTACCTACTTCTGTTATATGAAGATTAATTTTTTGGTCAGGGAAAAGAGTCTCCTTGATATTGGGTGTCTCCTATCAAATATTTACTTTTAAGCTGTTTGTTTTAGCTTCAATTCTTTTTTCATCCTTTACATAATTTCAAAGTTTTAAAAGCTTCCCTGAGATTTCCTGGATGTTTATTAGATGTAAGAAGGAATAATATTGCTGAATATTTCAGTCAAACCTTATTTCAGTGCTGATGATCACATGGATTTCTGGGCTGGTTATGTTGGTGTTTAGGAAGCCCTGTGAGAATTTGGTGATAAAGGAGCACCTGTGGGGTGTGTGGGCCCAGAAAGGTCTGGTGGTGGTTAAATTCTGGTTTAAATAAGAAGTTTGTTGTAGCACAGAGCACACATTGCTACTTAAAAAGGCATTTTTCATAACTTCTGAAGGCAAGATCAAATAGAGTCAAGATGCTCCTGATTTTAAATAGCATCTCATTTTGGTTGCTGATTGTATTGGTGGATTCTTGTGGAAAGTTATGTACTGCAAAGCTCTGTCAGTATTCACAGTGTACTTTTTCCAAATGAAAGTATCCTTACCATGGGAAATCAGTAACCCAGCTGATGGGAATTGATTGACCAAATATTGTGCTGGGTGGACTGCAGCTCCCAAGAAAATTGCTGATTCCCCTTTCCCTTGTGCCTGGCAGCTGCCTTGGTTTGTATCTCAGCTGCTGAAAGGGGTAATTTCTACATGGCTAACTTAACTGTTTATTCTAAAGTTATCATTCTGCTTTTTAGAGCAGTCCTGAGCACCTCAGCAGTCAAATTCTGTTGGAATAAAACCGAATGGCTCAGCTGAGGTGTGTCCATGGCAGCTTGGCATGAGTTGTGGGCTTTCAGCAAATTTCTTGAACCTTTAACCAACTGATGTTCCATTAAACCTCTGTCAGACTACATCAGGATAGCACTGCCCAGAGTTATGTGTGTTATAACAAGCTTTAATAATTTTCTCTTTGTCAGAAACATTTGGGTTGCAGTGTTTTAGTTGAGGGCTGTGGAGTGCAGCAGGGCAGTGTGAGTGAATGAAGCCTGCCTTGCTGGAGACGTGCTGGGTTTGTTTTCTTTGTGTTTGGGAAAGCATAAACTCTAATAAAACTCTTCTGTAGCTGGGACACTTCACAAGGCTCTGAGATTCCTTGGGTCAGATGTGTGCTCAGTGTCCTGGTCTGTCACATAACTGACTGCAGTGGAAGTTGGAGTTAATGAACCAATGCTGATTACTTATTTTCCTTAACCAAATTTAATCCAATGCTGATTACTTATTTTCCTTAACCAAATTTAATCCCATGTGCACAATGGCAATGGAGACAGCAGCAGTTATTCTTTCTCCTTCCCATCCCATGCTGACCATCCTCAGTTTGCCCCTGGATCCTGCTAGGGCAGCCTGTCTGTCCCAGTCCTCCTTTGGAGCAGTTGGGTGTCATGGTGAGGGACACTCAGCAGGGAGAACTGAAGGCACAAAACCCCTTTGGTTCCTTGCACCAAGGAGTTCACAATATTTTTTTCTTCCCTCCACTTTGCCACGCTTTAGCCAAAATCACCCTCACCCTGCTGGGCTAAGGCACAGGGAGACTGACTGCTGCACCTTGGAGACTTCCCTAAAACCAGCTTTTCCATGGCCCAGCCTTTCCTGTGAAGCCTTGGCCTGGCTTTGGAGGTAACCAGCCAGTTTGTTTAGGCTGTGGAACATCCTTTTATGAAAAAGGTGAAAAAGTAAAACTAGTGCAGTATCTGCTGTAGAAAGTGAAAACCTTTTTTAGTTTTGGCTTATACAACAATACTAAAATTTCCTATTTCAAATTCTGATTTTGCTCCTGAGCTTGGTGTCTGGTCATGGTATTTAGGCAGGTGCATGTGGCTGGAAGCAGGTCACTGCATGTGCTTTATCCATCAGGCATTCAACTTGGTGCTACAGCTCTTGAGTTACAATTACTTAGAAATACAAGATAGGAGTGGTTGAATAGTGTTAGATGACCATTAAAAGTGCTGCAAAGCCTCTATGATGTGATTTAATGTAAAACCTCTTTCCTTCTCTCTGAGGTGCTGGGTTGGTGCAAAATGCACAGGCTACAGCACAATGAGACTTTTAAAGCAATTTTGCTTTGTTATCTAGATAGAGGACAACAAATCTCTGCTTTTTCTTTCTGAGTGTTTTTCCATTTTCTGCTTCCCCTTCCCCAGTGATGAGCAGGCAAGCACACAAGCAGAAAACCTCCTTGAGGATCACCCTGGGCTGTGCCTCTAAACCACTGATTCGAGGGGCGGTGTTTTGTTGTCCCAAAGCCATTTGGCTTTACTGCTGTGTGTTTATGATGCCAGGAGCTGGAGTGCAGCTTGGTTTGCCCAGGAGCAGGGTTAGGAGTGCACTCACCTCTCCATGCTGGCCACCTGCAGCAGCAGGGTCTGTCTGAGGTGCTCTCTGGGCTGGGAATGAGCTGAGCCTGGGCTGGTTCAGGCACCTGCTCAGGATGGGTGCAGGGACACCCTGGCTGTGCTGGCTCCTCTGGTCTGAGGATTAGGTTGATCAAGATGATCTTCTCCTAAGACTTAAATAAATACATTATTCTAGATAAAACTTGCCCTGTTTAGAAGAATAAAATGTCATTTCCAGCTAAAGGAAATATTCAATTTTCTGCCTGTAATGAAAGGTTGATTTTTCAAGCTCCTCAGGCTTTGCTGTTCAAATCTGAACATAGTAATATGTGCTTTTTACCTTGCTGAGGGGAGCATTTGACTTGGTGCAAAACTGCATATTAAAAATGGAGCTGTTCACCAGTGTGTTCAGTATTTCTGTTATTTCACATCACTGTCTGATGAAATGTGATGGTTTTCTTTCAGGATTCCATATTTGGGACTTTCTGTTTAACCATGTTTGCCAGTCTGGAATTACCTGAAGTCCTGTTGCACACCCCACAACACTGAAGTTGTGAAATTTGTTTTGGTAGGTAAAATAAACACACGATGCATCTGAATATCTGTTGTTTTTATAAATTCTCCCCCTGCCTCTCCTCCCTGCTGTGTTTGCAGCGCTGGGCTGGCTCCAGAGCTGATTTCCACTTGGCCATCCAGGGTCAGGGGGATTTGCCACCAGGTTTGTGGCTGCTCCTCCCAAGGAGAACAGTTGAGATGCTTTACTTGTGTCATTTTCTTCTAACACCAATATTTGAAGTTCAAAATTACTGGAACCCTGGCTAAGTTGTTTTAGAGGAAAATTTTAATGCATGTTTATTTTTAGGTATTCTTTCATATTATAACCATGTTTATTCTCCTTGTGTTATATTGTTATATACACTTGTCTAGAATTTGTTTAAAAGTTTTGTTATATTTTTGTTTTGTGGGTTTTTGTTTGGTTTTTTTTTCCCCCAAAGCCATATTATTTTAATCTTTGTATCATAGAATGGATATGGGTGTCTGGCTTTATTCATTGCTTGGGTTTAACAAGCTCTAAGATGGGCAGGTGCTGTGCTGGGCAATAAAGGACACAGCTGTAGGAGGATAATGCACTGTTACCCAATCTCCAGGAGAGACAGGGCTGTGATCAGGGTTTCAGGGGTTTATGGGTGTTGTACTTTAAACACAGCCTGTGTGTCAGTGCATGTTACAGGTTTAATGAAAGCCACCCTCTCAGGACTGTTCTGGCAATGCTGAACCTCCTCTGTGCCATCATGAAAATCTCTACATATTTTTCTCACTGACACCTAACAGAAAACATTAAAGTGTATTTTCCAAGACATCCTTTATTCCTGATATTTTTTTCTTTTAAGTCACTTGAAAACCATTTTTCAGTGGCAGCAAATGCAACATGAATCCTTTGGAAATTACATTGCTACTGCTATCCCAAGCTTTTCCTCCTCACACTCAATTCTGGTTTCCCCAAGGGGTTTGGCTGTACCATCATGTCTTTCCCTTCCATGTTGCAGCTTTAAATAATGGTCAGTGTGAAGATGAGGAGCCTGCTTAGTGCCAGCTTGTGCCATCTGCTAGTGAAGGGCATCCATCCACCCTTCCTTCTGCTCTCATCCTTCCCAATCTTTTGTGTAATTTGGAAGAGTAGTTGAGATGTAGAGCATGGTTTTAGTGCTTTTTGTTTGTTTTGCATGAGTACAGGTTCTGATGTGACATCAGTTGTGAAAGTGTTCATTTTGAATGCATTAAAAAGCTTGGCAATCAATAGGCTGTGGCAGAAAACCTGGAGCAGGTGGCCAGACAAAGCCTTGGTTTGCCTGTGTGCTCTGTGTAGTGCAGTAGATAAGGGAAAGCAGGACAAGAGATTTCAAGTTTTCTTTAAGAGACTAATTGACCTAAGTTTGGATCAGTTGAGTGAACCTTGGGGCAAAAATACCAAGGTACATTTGGGGTTTTTTTCCTTTGTATTGTTTTTTTCTCCCCAGAGACCAGAGCCCAGCACTTGCAGGTACTCCAGAGCCTGCCAGCTTTCCCATGCTCAGCTGCTCCCTGCTTAGTGACAACTGGCTGTTTCAGATTTTGCTCTCACCCCATCTGTCCTGGGCTCTGGATGGGATTTTTCCAAGGCTGGCTGGGTTTGTAGTGCAGGCTGCCTGTCAGGCTGCTGGGGACAGCACAGGGCACAATAAAATGCCTTGGGGCTCCCCAGGTGTGTGTGTGACCCAGCAGCCCCAGCCTCAACTGCAGCATCCTCTGTGCTGTGGGAATTCTCCCTCTGAGGAGCCTCTTTTGCACATGTTAGTGAGTTAGTTGTGTTATCCATGAGCTGAGTGTGCTGGGAGCTCCTGGCTGCAGCAGCCCAGGCTGTGCCCTGCATGCACCCTGTGCACACTCTGCTCTTTGTGGGCTCTTCTACCCCAGTCCCCATAAAACAACGCAGGTGAATTTTGACCATTTATCTGTTATTTGGCTGTACTGAATAAGTACAGTCCAATTAGACTTTTCTAAATCCCAAAGGACCACAGGCCTTGTTTCACCTGACTCAGAGAACCACAGGAGCCACCTCTCTTACTTCAGTTAGATATTTTTAATAATTAGACTCTACTGAATAAGACCAACTTTATAATCAAGAGGCATAGCACTGGTTTTGTTGCTGTAGCCAGTTCCAGGCCTGGTTTGAGGGTAAATGGTTGCCATGTGGTAGCACTGGACTTGTTCTGACTTTCCAGAAGCAATTGTATAATGGGAAATACTAATTTGGAAATTCTAAAGGAGCAGGAAGGAGGCCATGTGTGCTTTTGTTCCTGAAGTGTGCTGTGGTTGTGCAGAGCAGTTCAGGGCTGGTTCTTACTCTCCAGAGACCCTGCATTCCCTGCTGGGAGTTCTGTTTAAGGGATTGTTGAATGAGCAATGTTTTACCTGGGTGTGCTTGTGCTCAAGGCTCTTTGTGTTTGTGTGGAAGAGTGCTGAGGGAAGGTACCTGCTGATTATGGGCAAGTGCTTGCTCAGGATTTATGGAAGCCAACCCTATAACCATGAGGTTACAGAAGTTGTTAGGATGCTCTGCAGCTGGGATTCATTTGCTCTGATATGGATGGTGTGCTCTGCACTGCCTGAAAAGGAAAATTTTGCAAATCATCACTTTCTCATGTCATACATTGCGGAGGGGGGCATATGTGGCCCGAAGTTTAGAGTCCGGCTCGCTGAGGGCGAAAGGCCGACGCCCCTCTGCAATTCCTGGCCAGCGCCCTTCGGTGTCTGAGGGCCTCGGGCTGTGCTGGCTGCGGACTGGCTCACACCGCTGGGATTGGGGAGGAACGGAGCTGACCATTTCCCGGGGGTTAAACATCGGTTTATTGAAGGTGTTGTGGGATCCAAACGCGGGGAAACCAACCGGGAAGAAGTTTTTCCATAGGGGGTGAAACAGGATTATAAAGGAGGGGGGGTGGGTACAGGCGGAACCAATCGGGAAAGGTGAGGGGATGAACTTCACAGAACTGACACTCCATGGAGACCAATAATCAAAAGGTAAAGGAGGTGTCCTGGGACCCCAGCCAGCCACCACCTCCAGAGAGGAGAAGGTTCTCGAAACCTGGGAGGAGGAAGGGAGTGATTGACTGGACCTAGGGAAGAAAACACTTTCACTTATAAGGGAAACCAGGGGAGGAGCAATTACATATCGGCAACTATGAATAGCGGTTACTATGGCAACTTAGCTGACAGGCTAGCACTGGCGGGAAAAACTGGGGGAACGAAACCATTTTACACATAATAGGGGAGAGCAATACATAAATTGGGGGAATAACACAAGAAACTTAACAACACACTACAACAATACATGAGATAAATGATACCTGAGCATAGGAACAGACAAAAGTTCATGTGTTTTGGAGGGAAAGGGTGCAGATGAATGTAGCAGAGATCCTTGAGGAGCATAATGTGAAGAAAAAATGCAAAGGGAGCTGTAGCTGTCTATATGTGCTCATCTGGGAGGTGAAATTTAAACCTTGGTCTTGGTTTGTTTCCTTCCCTCACAATATCCCTGTGGTTCTCTGAGTCAGGTGAAACAAGGCCTGTGGTCCTTTGGCATTTAGAAAACTTATTCAGTACAGTCTAATTATTAAAAATATCTAAGTGAAGTAAGAGAGGTGGGGATAAACAGCCAAATAACAGATAAATGGTTAAAATTCACCTGCACTGTTGTGTGGGGACAGGGGGTAGAAGAGCAGAGTGTGCAAAGGGTGCCAGGAGCTCCCAGGCACACTCAGCTTCTGGATAAACAACTGCCCCACTAACATGTGCCAAAGAGGCTCCTCAGAGGAAGAATTATTATAGTGTTTACAAAGGGCAATAACTTCAACAAATCCTGTCAGATTTTAGCACATTTGGATGAGGTTCATGAAATTTGGTCTAAGTTGCAGCATTTTTATGAATTGTTTAAAAACCAGATTTAAGCAATTCTGCTCTTTCACAGGGAAGATGGAGGCTTCAGACACCTCTATTAAAAAAAGATCTGAAATGTTTGTGTTCTTGTAGATAAATTCTTGTTTTTTTGGTGTTAGGGATTGTCAGGCACACTCACGTTTCTCCCTGCAGGTGCAACACCCCATCACCTCCAAACAGTTGTACCTTTTCAACATGTAGGAGCCTGTATTTTGAGCTGAAATTTCTCTCCCTAAAAAATTTACTCATGATTTTCTGACAAATGACATTCTATGTAATTTTCCTCAGAACAGAGTGCTTATATTTCACAGGATGCTTGCCTCATGCCTTGCACAGAGTGGCTGTGTTTGGCCATTAAAAAGGCCATTGGTGTAGGAACCTCAGCTCCTCCCTCCCTGCAGTCAGTGGATGTGGAATAAAAGATGTAGGAATGCAGAAGGAGAAGGACTGTTCTCCTGGTTAGTGTAAAGCCAGCTTGGGTAAGAAGTTACCTGTCCAAGAAATTGTGTGAAAATCAGTTAAAACATTTTTCACACACTCCTATTACTTGTGATTCTCTGGGCACCTAACATGAAACTGAGGAGTTTGCCTAAATGGAGGTGCCAACATCAGAGCTGTAATTTAGACACAAAGCCAAGTAACAAGGGAAAGAAAATAGATTTAATTATCTCTGTGTTCACCTGGTAATGAATTTTTCAAATTTATTTCTCTATTGCCCACCTTTAAAGTTTCCGTGGCAATAATAAGTATATGAAAGCACTGTGGAAATAGATCAGTGCCTGTGAAACATTGAACTTATTTTCTGATGCAGGACTGCAGAAGAGCTTGTGAGACAAAATTTGCTTGGTTTTTAATCTGAAATTTGAGGATGAAGGCTGCTGCTGCAGGATGAGAGAGAAACTCCATGTGAAATAGGGGATTTTTCCTTAGTGCTGTTGGATTGCCTGGTGTGGAGTAGAGTTGCAAGGGAGAAAAAATCCATAATATTTTGTAAATGTAGTGAGTGTATGTGTAGAGATCTGACCAAAAGCAATGGGAATTTATGCCTTCAAGCCCCTGATTTTTCCTTTGGAATATTGTCCCTTCAGCAGCCCTGTGTGAGTGTGCAAACAGTGCAGAGCTGAATCTGGGCTTTTCTAACATTGTTAGATTATTTTATTAGAAAAGGCTGTTTTCTGGCCAGTATCTGCAGCTCATGTTTCATCTCAAAGCTGTGGTTTTGTGCTGGGAACTTGAACCTCTGCCAAAACCCCAATCTGTGTCCTGTTCAAGGCTGTGTTGTCCTGAGCTAAACCTTCTGGGTGGTTTGTGCCAAACACCCACAGCTTTGCAGTTATGAGATCTTGACAGTGCTGGAGAATGGATTTGATTTTGACTGTGGTGGTCAGGAACAGGTCCCTTTTTTGGTTGTTTCTACAGGTGGTTTGAATCTTTTAGCAGCATTTGCAAAGTGCTGAGTGTTAGAGCAGATGTGTCACCTGGAAAGGACAGTGCCATTGCCCTGTGATGGAGTGGGAAAATGTGTATCCTCACATAGGATACACTGAAAGCTGAGGGATGCTTTTATCACACATTGTACTTCTAAGCTTCTACTACAGCTTAGCTTAATGCCATAATGGCAAAGGTTATTGCAAAGTTTAGATATTTCATTAAGCAAGACCCATCAGGTGTGAGACTTGACTTCCTGAATTCATTCTTATCTGAGTGTGATCTGGGGGCATGGTGGGAGTTGTGGGCTGGGACAGGGGGAGCAGATTTCAGCTTGTTTTGTGCATGAGAAACTGAAAACACCTAAATCTTTACAAACTTTAGGGAAGTAGGCACAGTATGGCTGAGATTTAGCTGGGTATGTGTGAAATATTTTTCAAATGCTACATTTCTCCTGGTAAAAATATGCTGTGGCTTTGCTACTGCTTTGGACCTATTGCATCTGCAGTCTCTAAAATTAAATTTGGTGGCTCTTGCTATCATTCTGTAATTCAGCTGTTGCTGTGAGTTTTAGCCTGGCACTGCAGCATTGGCACCAGGTGCTTGCTTATCCCCTCTGTGATACAGAAATGAATAAAATTCATTTCCCTCTGATTTTTTTATCCTCTACCTTCCTTTCTGCCTGTCTGTCTTTTAGATCAACTGGAATACTTCTCAAGTGACATATTCAGCAGGATTCTGCCAGGAACCCCCTCCTGTTTGTCCTGGTGGAGGAACAGCCTGGCCCCTGCCATGGCCACCATTCTCAGCCTCACACAGCTGGACTCACAGAGCCCAATCCTGGCTCACCAGGTAGGTTTTTCTGTCAGTGACCAAATGTGCCATTGAAAGCAGCTCTTCATGTCCTTACCCAATGATTATTATATGAATTCTAATTCTCTTTTTCCCTTCCAAGCATCACCTTGACGTCTGACAGGCTCCCATTGTTGGAAACAATGGTTTTGGATGATCTGCCTCACTTAAAAGACACATATGCCTCCTTGTGCTCCTCAGCTATGGAAGACTTAGAGGTGGATTTTGATTCAGGACTGGAGGAAGATGAACTGAAACAGGAGGCTGCTCCTGGGGATTCCACAATCTTTGTGGCTTTTAAAGGAAATATAAGTGACAGAGACTTTGAGCAGAAGCTGGATACCATACTGGAGAATGTGCCTGGCCTTTTACACATGGGTAATGTGCCTTCTTGTCACTTCCCAGCTGTCCTTAAAATGCTTATTTAGGTTCATAGCCTTATTTCAGGGTAGTTGCACAAAAATAGATGATATTGGGTTTGAGCAGCTTAGTTTGTAATGATAGTTTGTTGGGGTTTTTCTTAGTGAATTTGCAAGCTGTTCTTCTCAGAAATGCAGACTGCAAGTGTCTGCAGTTGTTTTGTTGTTTAAAACTGATTTATTTGGCAAGTTCATTCATTTCTCTTCTGTTTCCACATTTCACCTGGTTTTATTCTCTTTCATGTCCCTCTATTACACATGGCTGTGTTATAAAAAAGTGAAACCAGGCTTGTTCACACAGGAGATGTTTTACTGCCCAAACTGTCCAGTTTAAACAATTACAGTTCATCTGAGAATGGGTTCATTTTCCAGTACCTATGGCATTCCTGCCCTTTTCTGACCTGCCCTATCTGATTGATTGATTGATTTGTGCTGGGGAATGGGCAGTGCCCTGACATAGCCCTGAATGCTCATCCAGCTCTGGGAACAGCTCCATGGCAAGTCAGTGATAACAGGATTTTGGGGACATCTTTTACCAGCATGTTTAAATCTGGAAAAAGACATTTGCATGTTGCCAAAGATCCTGTGCTAATTACTGATGGCTGCTCAGTTAGGTAGCCTTGATTGTTTTCTTCAACAGTGTCAAACACCTTTTCAGGAAAATAACACAATACTTTTCAATAGCCAAACTGAATTTCTTTGTCACTTTATTCCAGTATTTCAATTTTGTCCATCTAGTCAGCTGGCATAATTTTGTTGGATTCTTGCTGCTGCTCAGAGAGATAAAAAAGCTGGGATAAGACAAAAATACTGTAAAGAAATACCAGTTTTGAGCTGTGTCTTACAAGCAGTTGGAAGGAGATGTAAACCAACAGACCATTACTGGTGTGAAGGGATGTTTGTAATATCACAGATCAATTGTGTCATTTTTGATATAAAATAAATTCAGTCTATAAGTGCACATAGTCATCTTTGTTATATAGAGGCATCTGCATGCTGAGTCTGTCATAAATATTAATGCCAGGATTAATAAACATGATTCAGACCTCAGCTGAGAAAGCAAATTTTTAAAATCAATGTCCAGTTAATTTGAAAATTATCCATGTGTGAAGTTCTTTAAACTGATTCAGAGCAAAATGGGATATCCTGAATTCAGAGTTAGTAAATAACCTGGGGTTATCTTGGCAGATGCAGTGCTTGAAAAATGAGAAACTTGGGTACAAATATATAGAAATACTGAAACTGATGATACAATTTTTCTATGTAAAATATTGGAACATTAATAGCAGAAAATATGGGATTGTTCAAACTCCCACAAAAGGGGATTTTGAAACTCCTCCTGCCATGTTTCCAGCCAAAAGCAGGTTTATAGGTGGAATGAGGATGAATTTATTAATTCCATTACTGTAGCAGCAAAAGGGGCTTGGTGAATTAGTGGTGAACAAGAGCTTCCTAAATAGGAGTGAGTGGTGGCATTCTTAACTAACAAGTTTTTCAGACCTCAAAAGTTAGCAAATGTTTAGTAAATCTGAGATCACAGTGGAGGAACTGGCTGATGAAAATTTGGGTCAGTGCTTTCTGTTTTGAGAGGAGCTTTCTTTACAGAAAAATAGAAACTGGAAACTTATAAAGCTATATTGGCAGTATTTTTAAAATCATCCTTAACTGCATTTTGTAGGTAGGTAGCACTTTGGATAATGTATCCAACATAACTGCCCAACCTTTCTGCAGCTCCTGTGAAAACCACTGATCCAGGTAGAAACACTCATGTGTAGAACAGGTGTTCAGAAAACCTGCAAGTGAATATCTTGCATGACTTTGAGATGCTTTTTGGCAGTGGATTTGAAATGCTTACCCAGAAAACTAAATGATAAGGTAGAAATCATTGAAATATTGCTAGGAGTCTGTTGGCACTGGTCTTGTAAAAAAAAAAAAAGAAAAAAGAAGATGTTTCACAAGCACTTGTAGAGCAAATATTTGAAGCATTTCATTCCTGTAGTCAGTTTTTTCCCACATTCATCTGGTTCACAAAGCAGACCTGTACAGGTCACTGTCCTGTAACACAGGGCTGGAGCCCTCTGCTGTGGGACAGGCTGGCAGAGCTGGGGGTGCTCACCTGGAGGAGAGGGAGCCTAAAGCCTTCCAGGGCCTAAAGGGGCTCCAGGAGAGCTGGAGAGGGACTGGGGACAAAGGGTGGAGTGCCAGGACAAGGGGCCATAGCTCTAAGATGGAGTGTAGATTTTAGATGGGATATTAGGAGGAGATTGTTCCCTGTGAGGGTGGGCAGGCCTTGGTACAGGCTGTCCCTGCCCTGGCAGTGCCCAAGGCCAGGCTGGCTGGGGCTTGGAGCACCCTGGGATAGTGGAAGGTATCCCTGCCATGGCAGGGGGTGGGATGAGATGGGCTTTAAGGTCCCTTCCAACCCAAACCTAATACCTATAATTGTATGAAATCTGTTTTGTTAGATATTTTCTTATCTTTCCAAAGTAGTTTATCCACAGAATATTTCAGTTTTTAAGCAATACTACAAGTGATTCTGTTGTCTGTTGCATTGGTTGTCATTTGAGTAGTTTTTTTACTGCTAATTTTTTGGAAAATCCCTGTTTTTGGGGTTTGGCAGCATTGGTTGCTGTATACCTATGTGGGGGAAAATCTCCTGTCCCTGAGACTGAGCACTGGCAATTTTCAAAGCCAAATAGGGTTTCACTTTTTTCAACCTTCTAACCGAGTTGTTTCATCAGATGTGCTTATAAACTGCCTTTGCACTGACTCTGATTGTTTTTCTCCTAAGAATCCAACAAGTTGAAAGTGCAGAAGATCGAGCCATGGAACAGCGTCCGTGTCACCTTCAACATCCCCCGCGAGGCGGCCGAGCGCCTGCGCATCCTGGCCCAGAGCAACAACCAGCAGCTCCGAGACCTGGGCATTCTCTCCGTTCAGATTGAAGGTATTTCACACCTCATCTGCTTCCAAAGCTCACATTTAACTAGACTAAAAAGCAGTTTTGTGTGTAATAATAAAAATGAAAGCTGGAACTGCTCTGGGTACCAGGAACCTGTCCCGTTCTCGGCTGGTTTTGATGGCCTAGAAAGGCTTGGGATAGCCTTGGGCCAGCCTGCTCCCCAAAGGACGAAAGGAGCCTTCAGGTTTTTTCGATCTTCAGTGTTTACTAATTTTTTATCTTCAATATCTTCACTCGGCCCGACAGAGGTCCGCACAGCACGTCAGCCATGAGCACACTGCGTGCCCTCGGGGCGGTCAGTTATCTTTATACCCAAAACTACGTATAAGATATTTACCTTTTCCCCCCAATACCTTTCACCCTTATTGACAAGTGTGCCTTTAGTAAAAACCAATCCCAAAGTGCCACCACCACCACAGAAGATGGACAAGAAGAAGAAGAAGAAGAAGAAGAAGAAGAAGAAGGACAGGACACACCCCAATTCCTCCATTTTGTCTCCCTAACTCCCCCCTGTACCGAGATTCTAAACCCTGTGTTTCACACCATAACCAATCTATCTCTTCACCATTTATCCCCTGTGATTCTCCCATCCTCATACAGGTGATGTTTCCTGTGCTGGGTCAAAGTCCAACCACCAGACACTTCTGGCCACATTCCAGGGCCTCCAAGCCCCCCAAGGGTTGTCTTGGTGTCCCTGCACATCAGGACTGCTGTGCTGAGATCCCACAGAACCCTCCTGAAAAGTGTTGTCTGTGTGTTGACTGGGAAAGGGTTGGCTGATCTTCTTTCCCTGTTGTTTCATATGAGGCTCTCTTTAAGATGAGTTTTCAGTGGCTTTCATAGTTAGCATATGTCACAGAGAAAAAATGTGGGCCTTTGTCGGGGACGAGCCATTTGTCGGTGAGGGGACACTCAGACACTCAATATGAGTGATAAGCAAATTCTGTTTATTGAAGAGAGCATCAGACACTTATACAGCAAGTAATAAGCTTATGAATATTCTGTAAGCTAAGCAATCTATTGGTTAAACTATACCATCAACTCTTCTTCATTCCTTAGGGGGGTTACATCTCTCTTTTCTCATGCCTCTTTCACTGTTTGTTATCCTACCACAGCTAGGCCCAAGGACACTGTTATCTTGCAGGTGCCGGACTTGGAATTAGCCATGGTTTTGTACTTTTCCATTTTCTAGCAGCTAAATTCCCAACAAGCATATCCATTCTGGACAGTTGTCCAGGAGCACCCTCAGGATGGAATCAAGGGCAGGCAATGCTTGTCAAGACATTTGTTCTTCTTAAAACTGCAATCCAGAGGAGTGCTGTGATGTGCAAGTGTCCTTCTAAAGCACACCCTGGAGGTGAAGCCTGTTCTTCCTTCCTCGACATCTCTTAAATGTCCTTTTGCAAAAGCCTGTTCTGCCTTTCTGTTTCTCCTGTTCACCCAACCTGTGCCTTGCTTTAGGGGAAGGTGCCATCAACTTGGCTTTGGGCCAGAGCAGGAGCCAGGACGTGCGGATCAACGGGCCCCTGGGCGCGAGCGCGGCCATGCGCATGGACACGGCGTTCCCCATGCAGGGGGGGCAAGGTAAATCCCACAGCTGCTGCTGCTGCTTCACCACCCACACGTGCTGCTGGGATCCACTGGCTGCAGCAGCTCCTCTTTGCAGAGCTCTGATTGCCATTTCTATGAATGTCTGCTCCTGTTCCGTGCTGTCAAACCGTGTCCTGTGTTATGTCAATGAATTGTTGGGAGCGTTGTGTCCCACAGACGTTGGGGTGATTTTGGTTTGTTTTCAGGTATTGAGAGGGTGTGGTGGTTTGGGGTTTTGTTGGGTACTTGGTTTGTTTGGGGTTTTTACATACAGTCTATTGAAGCAGATGAGTTGGGTTTAGTGAATTCACTTTGAAATATGCACAAATTTTCAGAGTGTTCTGCTTGGTTCCCCTTATGGAAATGTGCAAAAACCTTAATTCAGTGTACAATAAACTGACTTAGATTAAATCCAATAGAATTGGGAAGGATGGGACACTGTAATTGTTACTCTCTTCTTATGTTCTGATAAACTTTTGAGATCTGATCCTAAAGATGGGATTTTTGTGGAAATGTGTAGTTTTTAAACTATATTTTAGAGTATTGTATACTCATAAGGAATTTTTAACTACAAAACTCAAATTTGACAAAGAATTTTTTACAAAGAAAGCTACTATCTAATTTATTAAAATAGCTGAATCATAAGGCAGCATACATAACTAATATTTTAGTCAATGGAATTTAAAGCAATTAAACCAGGAGCATTTTTAGTCAGTTTATGTAAGATGCATTTGTGGCCGTTGAGGAGAAGGAATGGAAAGAACATTTCAGCTTTGTAGAAACCTAATTAAAAGTAGTGAAATTTTTGTCCTTAACAAGGACTAAAGCATTTTGAAGAAGGGCTCTACTCTCCACTGTCAGCATCAGTGTCTTCATTTCCTGTCTGCAGGTCAACAACAAAACAGCAACAGAACCAACAGGGCAACAGTAGCAATCATTTTAGAAAATTACAGCCTGTGGAAGTGAAACATTGAATTTTTTTTTTCTTCTTGCAACACCTCAGTTACTTTCTAGTTTCAAATGTTGCAAAAACCTGAGTTACATGTGCAGCTTTGATACAATCTTGTCACTTGGTGCTTTCAGGGGTAGATCAGGCTCACATTAATTCACGAGTCAGTGGTGTTCTCATTTGTACTCTTTTTGAAAATTTGGTGTTAAAGACCTCCAGCATGACCTGAACTTGTTTGTTTGATAGCAGGGAATCTGAGCTTTCAGACAGAGAGGTGTATCCTCAGGTTATTTTGAACAAACAATTCCTGAAGTCTAAAGAATTGTTTTACTGACAAATATATTTTTTTCTTGTTAAAAGAAAAATTCTAAAATTCTTCTCTATGTAACTGCAAGACTTGATGATTTCTATTTTTATTTTTTAAGGTTTAATAAGAATGAGCAATGCAGCAGCTGTCATGATGTCCCAGGGTGGAAATGTGCCCTCCTCTATGGTGGCAAGTGGTGCTAGTGCTGAGCTGCAGCCACGAACACCTCGGCCTTCCTCACAGCCAGGTGGTAAAATTTAATACTGATCTGAAAAAGTTCTTAAACTTTGATTCTTCAGCACACAGGCTTGAGTGTGTACTCATGAGAGTACTCCAGGATTGTTCTGGAGCATTTTCCCTGCCTTTCTGGGAGCTACTCTTTCTGTGAAAACCTCCCTTCCCCCTTAATCTGTGAATTTTTTGCAAATAATTTGGGTGCCTAATAAGTCACCAGCTTGCTTGGTGTTTTGTTCAAATCTGTTGAGCAATGACAATTGTATTTTTGCTCTTGAACTGTCACGACTGATCTTTATGTGTAGCTTGAAGGTAAGAGAAGGATTAGTTCAATGAGGCAGGAATATTTGTGGTGCTCTTCTTTCCCTTCTTTTCAGGAAGGGTAGACAGACTGGCAAGTTAAGGACTGGGGGTCTGGTGGGTGTGAATGTTTGGGGGTTGTTCTTCACAGCTTCCCCAGGGAAGCAGTCAGGGCACCCAGCCTGACACAGTTCAGGGAGTGTCTCAATGATGCTCTTTGTCCTGTGGTTTAGTTTTAGGTGATCCTGCCAGGAGCAGGGGTTTGGACTCAATGGTCCTTCCAGCTGAGATACTCTGTGGTTCTGCAGTTCTGAGTGTGTAGAAGGCTCACATCAGTCTGTAGCATTGTGAGGCTGCTGTGCTTTATTTTAGAGGCTATAAATTGATAAGACCAGGCTTCTCTGGAATATGAATTTTTTTATGCAGAGTAAGAAAATGCAAGCAAGCAATTTAGCCTTTGCTGTTTTGGGATGGGGTTTGTCTACAGTAGGGTTTTTTAAAAATTATTTTTCTTTGCTATTTTATTAGATGCAATGGACCCACTCTTATCTGGGCTAAATATGCAGCAACAAAATCATCCATCTGGATCTTTAGCTCCTCAGCTCCATTCAATGCAGTCAGTTCCTGTAAACAGGCAGATGAACTCAGCCAACTTCCAGCAGCTCCAGCAGCAGCAGCAGCTGCAGAATCGGCCTCCTCAGCCCCATCAGCAGCCACCACAGGGCATCCGACCTTCATTCACCTCACCAGCACAGGTTCCAGTTCCCCCTGGCTGGAACCAGCTTCCTTCTGGAGCACTCCAGCCTCCTCCAACCCAGGGAGCACTGGGCACACTGACAGTGAACCAGGGCTGGAAAAAGGCCCCATTGCCTGGACAAATGCAGCAGCAGCTTCAAGCAAGACCATCTCTAGCAACAGTACAAACTCCTACCCATCCTCCACCTCCATATCCTTTTGGAAGCCAGCAAGCTTCTCAGGCTCACTCAAACTTTCCCCAGATGAGCAATCCTGGCCAGTTTACTGCTCCTCAAATGAAAAGCCTCCAGGGAGGGCCCTCGCGGGTTCCTACCCCGCTACAACAGCCCCACCTGACCAATAAATCTCCTGCTTCTTCTCCCTCCTCCTTCCAGCAGGGCTCCCCTGCCTCATCTCCCACTGTTAACCAGCCACAGCAGCAGCTGGGACCAAGGCCTGCCCAGAGCAGCACTCTTCCCCAGGGCTTCCAGCAGCCTGTCAGCTCTCCCAGTCGTAATCCTATGGTGCAGCAGGGGAATGTACCCCCCAACTTCATGGTGATGCAGCAGCAAAACCAAGGTCCACAAGGTTTACACCCTGGTTTAGGAGGTAAGAAGCACTGAGACCTTCATTTATTTTAAAAGGAAAAGAAACATAAAGTCTAGAACTAATATTGCTGGTAGCTCTGAAAAGATCCTTGATGAGACAGAATCAACAAATAGGTGCAGTGTGAGGTGGGTGCTGGTGAAGGAGCACCCACATCACTCTGTCTCTGTCCTGCAGTGTCACAGAGATGCCCAAAGGGTCAGGGAGGAGTTGCTGTGTGCACTTATTACTGCCAATGGTCCTGCTGACAGCTCTTCTGTTGCCTTTAAGCAAGCTTAGGGTGTTCAGAGATGGTGTGGGGATTTTGTTTAGGTTGGGATTATTCTTTTGGGGGGGAAAGGGAAGGATTTTTTGCAAGAGTGTAATGAAAACACTTTTTTTCTCTCTTCACCTTCCTCTGTCACCATTTACATTTTCTATTACAAAAGTGAAGCATTGTTTTGCATCTTCCTTTCTAAGCTGTGGATGCTTCTTCTTCACCCTGTCTTTGTCACCAGTTTCTTCCTATATGAAGAGGAAAAAGCTATTGTTGCCATGCTGTTGTACTCCCTATCCTAAAATTAAGATGTTAAGGGAGGTTTTAGTTTCTCATTTGGCTGTGTTGTCTTTAGTTTTCTCTTTGAACCAATGCACTCACTTCTTCTCCTTACTACTCCTAGAGTTCTTCTCTAACATTGAAGACATTTCTTTTGTCAGTCCCAGGATCTCTTTTGTGTCCTTGGTTGTTTTTTTTCCCTTGAGCCCTTTGTATTTCCATGCAGATTTTCCATGCTTCTCTTTGCTCACTCATTTGTTCATCTTCCTCTTGGATGGCTGTTTTCATGTCCCATACATCAGTTCTTGCTTAAACCTTTGAAATTATTTCTTTGTGTGCTTATGGCTCATATTCTTTGTCCACTCTCACACACATAAGTACATGCTAGTGTCTTGCATTCTCATGTTGTACATCAAAATCTGTCCAAACACTGAAAGGAATTCCTGTTTCTTGGTCTACTGATCTGGACAAGCTTCTTGTTTTCAGTGTTTGTACCATGGGTCTTGTTTGAATTCAAATGAATTTTCTGTGTTTCAAGGTTCTCTTGGGATCTGCCAGTGCCCTACACTTGGTGTATCTCATTTTGTCTCCATCTGGAAGCAGTTATTCATTATTTATTGTGGTCACATTTCCCTACAGTCTTGCCTCACCAGCCATATGTCCCCATCAGAAATCTTAGCCTTGACCTTTAGCCAGAATAATCTCCATGTTCTGCTTCCTAACTAAACCTACTACAAACAAACCTCAGTTTTTCTGAGTTAAGAGTCACACCAGAAATAAACTATCAAAATATGTTATTTGGACTTATTTTAGACATTATTGCTAAATCAACAATCCTGCTGTGAGCTGTATCCTCAGGTGATTTTAAAAGACAGAATTCCTTGGTTTCAGCAAAGCTGTGTTGCTCCCACTGCTGAGATTTTTGCCTGACTTCTCTGCATGCTCATTCTTTGTTGCAGTTTATATGTTAATTTGTCATTATAGACCTTTCCATTTTTAAGCCACCTTACATTTAAAGGTTTGGTGTAAATGAATGCATTCAAACACTTTGCATTTCACACAGCCAATTTAGCAAATTGGAATTTATATCACATTTGGAATAGGCCAAGCTAACACTTTATTTTTTTTCTCAGTTCAAGCATTCTTACATTGAATACATCAATAAAAGTTTAGCAGAACCAAAGCTGGAGTCCAGTGATGTGATGCTTCAATAAATCTGTTTCTGTGTTTGCAGATATATTTGGTGTTTGGCCTGTAGATTTGATTACCTTGAAATATTAATTGCAACCTAAGACCAGATAATTAGCACAAGCAGCAAAATTAGGTGTGCAAGGAAGCTGTAACTGCAGAAGGAATTGAGGTCACATTCTGGCACTGGGTCAGGAGAACAAAGGGGGCAGTGGGCAGGGTTGGTTCAATGTCTGAGGCACTGTGTGGACAGTGAGTTAAATGTGGGATCTCTCAAACCCACCCCCACTGCTGCTCACCCTGGCAGCTAGAGGGGAGCTTTTCCTCTGTGTGTGTCCCTGGGCAGCAGGGATGTTGGGATGTGCCAGACTGTGGCTCTTGTGCCTCATGAGGGCCTCAAAGAATTCCTTGCTCTTGCAGCAGGGATAGCAGAGTTGCTTGAATGAGCAGCAGGTCTGGACCTACTGAACCGTGGGGTTCCTCAGCCCACTCTGGGGTGGAAAGACCCTTGGAGTGTGTGCGCACAGCAGCACTGATAAGGAGTGTGTGCCTGGTGTGTCAGAGTTGGTGAGAGGAGCACATCAATAACAAGAATACCAGTTCTTTCTCTGTGTGTACATTGAATAAGTTAAGGGTGTGCTAAGAGGTGCAGTAGAGCAGAAAGCAACAAACCACATTAATGTCTAGTTTCTATAAGGTCAAACGTGGACTTTTCTGGGTAGTAAGTTTTGTACTTTAATAATTGTTTGAAATTAGTCATAGTAATTTGTTAGACAGAATTGTTGCACAGGTAAGAGCTATAAATGTCTTCAGTGGATTTTGTATATTGGCAAAAAACCATTTCTGCCTAATCCTGTGATATGACAGCACAGACTCAGAGCTATTTTCCAATCTCAATGATAGATTTTGTCTATTTTTCCCCTCCCATTTCCCACACAACTAACCAGGCAATTCTGTGTTCAGGAATGGCCAAGCGGCTGCCGCCGGGGTTCCCTGCAGGCCAGGCCAGCCAGAGCTTCCTGCAGGGCCAGGTGCCCTCGTCAGCCCCGGGCACGGGCGGGAGCAGCGGAGCTGCGCAGCTGCCGGCCCCCAGCGTGCAGCACTCAGGTCTGTCCCGGCTCCTGGCAGCTCGTGCCACTCTCCATCTCCAACACCTGCTGCCTTTTCCTGCGTCACACAGGTCCCCACCGTGGAATTCCAGCAGCAGCACTCTGGGTGTAGGGCTGGATAGGAAAAAGAAAAGCATAAGGCTGCTCATGTTTCTTAAATCTAATTATTATTGATGTGGATTGTGGGCTTCAGAAATAGCTGTTGAGAAATTGAATGGGAGGTAGCACTGAAATTTGGAGGCAAGGGGTAATAAAGATAACAACACAAAAGGAACTTCTTGTCCAGAAAAAAAAAGAGAGTGTAATTATCTTAGAAGCAGAATAGCAATATAATCTTGTTCTGCTTTGAAAAGATTATTTATCACTTCCTTCAAACATTTCTGACATCTTAAAGTGTGGAAATGAAATCTTTAATTCGCAAATGTCTCCCTCCATTTCTCAACTCAATTGTTAGTCTGGATTATGATGTCATTTCATCAGTACTCTGTGTGCATTTATTCTTTAACCCATTATAAAGCATCCTCAGGGTTTGAAGCTCATTTTGGTTATGAAGTACTCTGCTGAGTTAGGTGACATTATGGAATGTTATCAAACTTAGGTGCAGATAACAACTGAAATTAAGTTTCTGTTCTGTCCTCTGCAGTGGGATATAGGAGAAGCACCAGGCCAAGTGTTTATTTTGAGGCGTATGATGTTTTGTTTTGACAACTAACATGTATCTATAGCATCAAACTTTGCAAATATATGAAGTATGCCAGTTTATTGGTAAAGGGAGGAAAGCAGTGTTGGAGTACTAGACTTTTAAAGTGTGAAAACTCTTGCACCACTCCAATTAGTTTCTTAGTGATATTTTCTTTTTATTTTCTTAAGGTGGCCAAGGATCTGGACCTCCTCAAACTCAGATGCAAGCAGCACATGGCCCACCAAATATGATGCAGACCAATCTAATGGGACTTCATGGAAATATGAACAACCAGCAGGCTGGTGCTAGTGGGGTGCCACAAGTTAACATGGGCAATATGCAGGGACAGCCTCAGCAAGGACCACAGTCCCAGCTTATGGGGATGCATCAGCAAATCGTGTCCTCTCAAGGACAGATGGTGAACATTCAGGCTCAGGGATCACTGAACCCTCAAAACCAGATGATACTTTCTCGAACTCAGCTCATGCCACAAGGCCAAATGATGGTGACACCCCAAAACCAAAATCTGGGTCCCTCTCCCCAGAGGATGACCCCACCCAAACAGATGATTCCCCAGCAGGGACAGCAGATGATGTCCACACACAATCAGATGATGGGACCTCAGGGCCAGGTGTTGCTACAGCAAAACTCAATGATGGAGCAGATGATGACCACTCAGATGCAAGGGAATAAACAGCCTTTCAATACTCAAAACCAGTCCAACGTGATGTCGGGGCCAGCTCAACTGATGAGAGGACCAACCCCAAACATGCAAGGAAACATGGTGCAGTTCTCTGGGCAGATGATGGCCCAGCAGGGCCCTGTGAATGGCAATCCTTCTCAGGTGATGGGAATTCAAGGGCAAGTTTTAAGACCCACTGGACCCAGCCCTCACATCTCTCAGCAACTTGGGGATACTGCGAGCACAACAAACAGCGATGGCAACTTAACCCAGATGTTACCTGAGGTTCCTGTGCAGCAGCCTAACATGGTGCCTTCTCACATGCAAGGAATGCAAGGAAACAGCAATGCTTCAGGGAGTCATTTCTCTGGCCATGGGCTGCCTTTCAGCACAGGGTTCAGTGGAACTCCCAATGGGAACCAGGTTTCCTGTGGGCAGAACCCTGTGTTTCCTGTCAATAAAGACGTGACGCTCACCAGCCCGCTCTTGGTTAACCTGCTCCAGAGCGATATCTCAGCAGGGCACTTTGGTGTGAACAACAAACAGAATAACCAGAATGCCAACAAGCCAAAGAAGAAGAAGCCTCCAAGGAAGAAGAAAAATAATCAACAGCTAGAGCAAACAACGTAGGTTTAATATTACGGTGTTTTTTATAAGGGGCATGAAGAAACTCCCACAGGCATCTTGTCAATATTTTATCAGCAAGTAATGGGTGAGAAAGGACTTGTATTTTATTCATGTTGTGGCAGTTTCTCTCAAGAGTTGGTCATTGGAATGTTTGTTCAAGATTAAAAACATGCAAATATCCAAACTCAGTTATAAACCCAATTCTACCAGCACTGTTCCTTACCTTTACTGGGTGAAGGAAGTTTAGCAAGTGGCCCATGGTGCCACAGTCCTTGGAAGAGGAGGCTGCCTTTTTTTAAGCAGTCTTGACAGCCACGATCAAAGGGTGGGAAGTATGTTCAGAAGAACTAGAAGCCTTTATAAAACATGTGCAGGACACATTTTGGGGAGTTGTTTCCTGAATCATGTGCTTATCCTGACACATTTCTGCCTGGAATTGAGCTGGACTTCTCTCTTAGTTGAAGCTGCAGCTAGAATGTAGAGGAAAGAATGTGGTACTTTCTGGGTAAGAGATTAACAAATCCAGGCAGTGCTGGTCTTCCTGGCCTAGCAGAGGTTAGGGAAGAAAAAAAAAAACCCTACAGCTCTTGAGAGGGAGTAGGCCAGTGGAAAAGATTCAAAGATGGTGAATGAATGTGTCTTTTTAGTGAAAATACAAGATGGCAGAATCTCTTCCTTCTTTGGCCAGCGTGTTCTTTCTTGGCCAGCTGTCCTGCAAGCATTTGCCATTGACAGTTCACTGTCACCCAGCACAGGGTGGTAGCTGCTGCTGCTGTGCCATTGTTCAAATGTTCAAATTGTTCAAATGGTGAAGGCAGATATGCTTTATTTAATTATCCTGATGCTGCAGATGAGCCCATGGGGCATTAACAGGAACCCACCTGATGGTACTTGGGGGGATTGTTTTCAATCAGGGAAAAATGAAAAAAATTGCATAGAAAATTATGACACAGAAATATTCAAATATCAGAATTAAATTCTTAGAACCAAACAAAAAGATGGCAATAGCACGTGAAGATCCTGGTGTGGCTCTGGTTCCATCAGTCTGGCCCCTTTGAATAATCATGTTTTTAACCTGAAGTTTATGCTGCCTTTCCTAGGGACACCTGTTCAGTTCAGTGCAAAGAGAAGCTGGCATGAAGTACTAAGCAAAATGTTCAATATTTTAACTTTTCCCTTGGTTATTCAGTGTGTAGCCCCAGTCTGCATTTTGTGCAGTGTCAAGATTCCTTTGTGAAGGTGGAATTAATAATCTCCTGGACATTTTAATTGTGGACTGAAAAACTCACACCATCAATAGCAAGTGATCTTTTGTGACAATCATTAGTTGGCTTAACTAGTACAAAAATAAAATGCAGCAATGCTGTAAGGTAAAGCAAAGCATGCTAATTACATAGGCCTTGGAACAAAGCTTTTCAAGGCTCTCCTGTATAGTTGTGTGCAGTCATGGCATGGCTTGTCAGGTCCTCTCTGCTGCTGAGTGACCTCAGATTGCAGCTGGAGGAGGACACAAGCTGTGGCCAGATGTGGAAACCTGGGTGAAGCACCTTGGCCAGCACCAAGTGTGTGGCCAGTCTGCAGCTTTGGGGTGACTTAGAAACTTAACACAGACACCACTTCCTCCAGCCCAAATAAATCCAATAAAACACTGGTAACCACTGCTGTAGCAAGTGCCTTGCTGTGGAAGTGACAGAGCATTCAGAGGGAGCAGATGAGTTGGCACCACCTTCTGAAAAAAAATCCATCCATAATTAAAGTAAACTCTTCTTATGATTTTGTTTTCATTGGTCTTCCTGATGAGCACCCAGCCTCAGTGTGGCCTGGGAATATCAATAAAAGTGTCTATAAAGCTCTTCCTCTGAGCTTGCAAAGCCTCACAAGACTATTTGCTTATTAAAGTTTTCTCAGTGGAAATCTCAATTACAGCTTTTCTGATGGACTATGACAGCTCAATTCCAGCTCCTAAATAAGGTTTTGAATCAGATTTCGGTGTAGTTAACAAAGGAACCAGAATGTTGTTGTGATATGGGTGAGCATTTTGGTTCTACGTGGACTAAATCAACTCTCAGTCCTTGCAGAAGCACTAAGGAGGGAGCTGTTCTTTCAAAAGTTCCTGAGTTTATTCTCCAGCACAAAGAGGGAGAGTGCAGTGAAAGCTGGCTGTAACACCTTCCTGCCTCCCTCACTCTCGGCTTCCCTCTCATTGTTGGGCAAGCTCAGCTTTTTCCTGCCTTGGAATTGGCAGGAATGAAATCCCATTTGGATCACTTTCTCTTGCATCAGAAGCAAATAGGATGCTTTTCATCTCAGCTTCCTCTCTGTCATTCTTCCTCAGAAATTTTACAATTCAGAGCAGCAAACCTTGTGTGGAAATGCAGTAATTTGATAAAGACACTAAAAAGAAATCATTTTGAGAAATGATAACATAGTAACAGAAGTACAATTGGGAATATGGATTGCAGTCATATTGGAATGTAAATAGGATAAGTGAGCTGTTGAAAGAGTTTATTCAGCTGAGTCTGAAATAGTTTCAAGGGTTTGCATAATTGAGCAACTTTGCATTGGAATGAAACCCAGGGCATTTTGGTTTTTTAAAAGTGTTTGCATCTGTGTGCTGAACCTGGAGACTGTGGGTAATGGGATGTAAACTGAGGAACAAGATGCTGGATGCAATGGGAACGTGGATAAAACAGGCTGGTTAATTCTATTAAATCCATGCACAAACAAGCAGTTGGTTCATGTTCCCCAGACCATGAGCATCCTGTGCATTGCTGGAACAGAAATAATCCACTGAGGGGGGGCACAGCCAGTGCTGCCATTCAGGCTGCAGTGTCCAGTGCAGGTGCTGGCAGCACTGCAGGACAGAGACTTTGCCAGCCAGCTCACAGGGTTTCCCTGGCAGAGCTGGGAATGCCCTCACCCGGCAGCAGGGCAGGGGCCTCTCTGCCCCCAGAGCTCCTGGGCAGGGCTGGGGCTGCCACACCTCTCATTTCAGCTTTGCTCTCCTCAGGAGCCAGCTGCCACCTTCTTTGGTTTGGCTGGTTTGGGTTGTCCTGGAGCTCTCTCTGCTCTGCTGAGGGATTTGTACCTGAAGGTTGCACTTCAGAGTGCAGCTGGTGGAGCAGAGGTGCTGCTGATGACAATCCAGACTGTACCACGTGTGCAGTTACTCTTAGATATTTTTCACATCTAAAGCTATTAAAAAGAAGAATAAATATGGAATATTTTGTCCCTCACACAAACATCTTGCTATTGATATTCTGGTTATTTTTTACTCATGCCCAGTGAGCTTCAGCCTCATTTGAGATTCAGTTGATGTTTAAATTTTCCAGCAATGACAGAAGCAGATTTTCTTACCATAGCTGCTCTTTGCTGGCAAACCAAGCTCGGGTCTGTTCTGCCAGATTTGCACAGCTCCATCTGGCAGGAGGTGTTTGCTAAGGATCCACTGTACCCCAGTTCTGTTTTCTGGGTTAAACCTTTCTGTGCAGTGATGCTGTGTATCAGCTTTGAGTTGAACTTTAACTGTAGCATTTTTAATTTCCCACCATTGTAAATAAATAGCAAAATTGACAAATTTGAGATTGCATTGACAATTTTAAGTATTATTTCAGTTCACGTGGCTGGCACCTGCACCAAAGGCTGCAGTTCTTCTGGGTGATTTTGCTGCCAGAATTTTTGTTCACTTGTGGCTGTTAATATAAAGCTCTGGGCTTATCTCTGCATTTTGCCAGTTTTCATCAAATTTATTGGAGGAGGCATGTAATCCTACAGCCCCTGTGTTGGTGGTGTGGTGAATAAGGCACAGCAGTGCCTCCAGGTGCTTTCCTTGGCAGTACCTGCCCTCAGCAGCAGTGGCTGGAACAGTTCTGTTTGCCCTATTTGCACCTTACTTGTCTCTTGGTGTATGTTCTCTCCAGTTTTGACCCACAAAAATTCAGAATTTTCCAGTCACATGCTGCTTTTTGAGTGTTGATTGTGTAGCTGATAGAACATTAGGACAAGCCAGGGTGTCTCCATGGGTGTTTGCAGCTCAGTGTCAGCTCTACAGATGCCAGAAACTGTTATTCTCAAGTAAATCGGAGTAGGATATATCTCCCCACCATTATGTATTTCCAATTCATATTTTGCTGAAAGTGTTACCTTTGTCCATGGCATTTCTGCATGATTCTGCCTCTCTTTATTGGCAGTGTACTTTTTTTGATGTCTTTAGTTTTAGCTTAGAGCTTTTCCTGCACAGAAATTCCTGTAACCTTCATATATTCATGCAGGTGATAAGAGTTTAGTCCTTCTGCTCTCATCCCTCTTTATTTTATATCCTCTGGCCATATATATTGTTCACTATAGAAACTTGGGGTTTTTCTAAGTCTGCAAAAGCTGCCTTGATTTAGTTCAAGTATTGAGCATTGAGTCTGGACAATTTTAAATTGTCTTAGAGAGTCTCCTGGAGCATCACATTCCTCAGGAGAAGGACTTGGGGGTGCTGATGGATGAGGAACTGAATGTGAGCCAGCAATGTGCCCTCACAGCCCAGATCCCCCCTGGGTCCTGGGCTGATCCCCAGTGTGGGGGGTTCAGCAGGGCTGGGGGGGTTCTGCCCCACTCAGGTGAGAGCTGCCCCAGCCCTGGGGCACAAGGAGGACACTCCTGTGCACAGAGCCCAGAGGAGATCACAGAGCTGCTGCCAGGGCTGGAGCCCCTCTGGAGCCAGGCTGGCAGAGCTGGGGGTGCTCTCCTGGAGGAGAGGAGGCTCCAGGGAAACCTCAGAGCCCCTTGCAGGGCCTGAAGGAGCTCCAGGAGAGCTGAGGACAAGGGATGGAGGGACAGGACACAGGGAATGGCTCCCACTGCCAGAGCGCAGGGATGGATGGGAGACTGGGAGGAAATTCTTCCTGTGAGGGTGGGCAGGCCCTGGCACAGGGTGCCCAGAGCAGCTGGGGCTGCTCCATCCCTGGCAGTGCCCAAGGCCAGGCTGGGCAGGGCTGGGAGCAGCCTGGGACAGTGGGAGGAGATGGAATGAGATGGGCTTTAAGGTCCCTTCCAACCCAGACTAGCATGTGACCATCAGAGAGCCCCAGCAGCACACAGCTCTGTGCTCTGGAGGGTGGCTGCAAGGCCTGACATGTCAGTGCACTCATGCTGTGCTGTTATCAAAGGCCTTGGATGCCCTGAGTGAGTCACTTCTGGGTGTAACACTGCAAGGTGCTACCATTAAAATAAATTAAAAATGCATCTGCCCATGGCACTTGCTTATCCCTACAGATGTCATAGGAAAGCCTGTTTAGTTTAGTTGAAATATATGTAGCTCTATCTTTTGAAATCTCCATTGGCATTCTGTTAGTCCTAAAGCTCAGATTCACAGCAGAAATGAAATGTTTAGGATCAACAGAGCACCAGGCAACTTGTTTCCTTTTCAGTAGTACCTAAGGCAGTGACTACATAGACCTGTGTGTGTTCCAGTCAGGCAAGTTACATCAGAGGCATTTCAGTGGGTCATTGCAGGCCTGTGGGGAGTGCTGGGAATTAATTACTGGAGTACTTGGTTATAGAAGCAGAAATCAAACACTGATGTAGGGGCTGGCTCTTAATTGCAATTATTTTTCTTTCAGTTCTTCAGAATCACGTCCAGCTGGCCTGGAGGAGAGTGATCAGTCATCGATGTCTGGAGACCAAGGACTGGGTTTAGAGAAGTCAGGCCCTAAACTCTCTGATTTTGCAAGCAGGCCACCAGGTAGTAGGATTTTTCTGTGATTATCTGAATGTAATAACTATAGGAGAGTTTTAATGATCTTTGCAACAGTTCTATTTTATTTATGCTATCACACATTCAATTTCAAACATTTTTTCCTCCTAGTAAGTAATTGGTGCCATTGTTTAAGTGTTTTCTTTGGGTTAGCTCAAATTGAAGAGGTGGCCCCATTCTCATTTATCATCCTGCAGGTATCAAACTGAGTACTGCAGCATTATTCAGCAACAACATAACTGATAAAAAATGTTGTATTTTAGCTGTAGCACAGACTGATGTCTTAAAAATTGAGCATTTACCAATAACTGATTTTTGAGAAGAAACAGTGGTTGTAGTTGGAATGATCCTTTGCATGTAGAGAGGATTAAATCTGAAGTCCACAATAGGATTTCTGTAATAAACCACAGGGAATTCTTAGCATGTTTTTGGCCAAGTAACACATGGCAGATTCTACTTTATACTCCAGACAATGTCAGGTCTGTGGCAGGTGTGCTGGTGCATGACTCTTGGGGGCTGTCAAATTCTGAAGTTAGTTTTAAGGAGTAATAATGAGTGAAAGCCCAACTGTGCATTTCCCAGTGAAAGGAAGCCCATGGGCAGTTGCAGACACTTGTCAGGTGGTGTGAACTTGGGTTAATAGCTGATACAGCATACTAAGAGATCTCCAGTTAAATCTCATGCAAGTATTACATTAAGTAAAACTATTTTTATGAAATCAGTAAAATCTTTAGCTTTGTTTGTAAAGCCTGTTTTGTTAATGTGGCTCTCATCCAAGATAAGCAGGCTCCATGCTGTACTGTCTATCCAATCCTGTTTGTTACAGAAATTGTGCTTCCTCTGGTGTTTGCTTGGTTTTAACCATGTGTCATTTGTTGCCTTAGGTTACCCATCCCAGCCAGTGGAGCAGAGGCCACTTCAGCAGATGCCCCCTCAGCTCATGGCACACACACAGCAGCCCCAGCCCCAGCAGCAGCAGCAGCAGCAGCCCCAGGCAGCCCCGCAGCAGGGCCAGGCTCCCCCCCAGACACCCCAGCAGCAGCAGCAGATGATGATGATGCTGATGATGCAGCAGGATCCCAAATCAGTCAGGCTGCCTGTGCCCCAGGGGGTTCACCCTCCCCGGGGGCCCCTGAGCGCGGATGCCCAGCGGATGCCAATGCAGCAGAGCGGGAACATGCCAGTGATGGTGAACCTCCAGGGGCCTGGGCCCGTGCCTCCCTCTCCTGACAAACAGAGGATGGCCCTGCCAGGCAACCCTCCTCTGGGGAACAATGCAAGAAAAATGGTTTATCCAGATAACGTACAGAATCCTTCCAGCTCGCCCCTCAGAGAGGTGTCAGCAGTATCCTCTCTTCCAGAAGGAGGTGGAGCTGAGGGCCCTCCAACATCAGGAGCTCAGAATAATGTGACATCTCATTTAGTAGTTTCACAGAACCAGTTAATGATGACAGGACCCAAGCCTGGACCATCCCCACTTTCAGCTGCCCAAGGTGCAAGTCCCCAGCAGCAGTCTAGTTCTCTGTCTAGTGCTCTTACACACCATTTTCCAAATGTTGCTGCCCCATCACAAACATCAAGGCCTAAAACCCCAAACAGAGCGAGCCCACGGCCATATTACCCTCAGACTCCCAATAACCGTCCCCCCAGCACAGAGCCCTCAGAAATTAGCCTGTCTCCAGAGAGGCTCAATGCCTCTATTGCTGGTCTGTTCCCTCCCCAGATCAATATTCCTTTACCTCCCAGGCCTAATCTCAATAGAGGATTTGATCAGCAGGGTCTGAATCCCACTACTTTAAAGGCCATTGGACAAGCCCCATCAAATCTCACAATTAACAATCAGTCCAGTTTTACTGCCTCACAGTCACACAAGCTGGAAGGTGTGGTCATGAATTCGGGCAAACAAACCAACACTGGAGGAACAAAGAGAGCAAGTCCGAGCAATAGTCGAAGGTCCAGTCCAGGATCCAGCAGGAAAACTACACCAAGCCCTGGCAGACAGAATTCAAAAGCAGCTAAATTATCATTGACAACTCAGCAGAATCCATCTCTCTTGCAGAACATGGAACTACAGAGAAATATGATGGCTAGTCCCTCTTCTTTGCCAACACCCGTGACCACAAGTTTTCAAAATAACTCCATGCTAAGTAACCAGAATCCCACAGTGTCTGTACCTGCTGTGACTGGCGTTCCTGAAGACAATAAGGAGAGCCTTAGTGTGCCTCAAGAGACTGAGAGTCAAAGTGCACAAGGTGCCCTAGGTAGCAAGGACCAGCCCAGTATGGAATTGAAAGGTGCCCCTACTCCAGAAATGAAAGCGCCGGCTCCTGAGGAACAGGCAAAAAAAGATGGGCAAGCCTTAGACAGCACTAAGCTCCCAGTCATGGAGGAAAGTAAAGCCATGGTATCTCCAGCCATGAGGGAGGCACCAACTTCTCTAAGTCAACTTCTTGACAATTCTGGAGCTCCTAATGTGACCATTAAGCCTCCTGGGCTGACTGGTCTTGAGATGGCACCAATAGTCCCCACTGGTGAGGATCTAAAGAAGATAGCTGTCATCCCTCCACTGCAGGATTCATCCTTGAGCAAGGACCCATCTAATTCACTTAGCCTGCCTCAAAATAATGAGCCCTGTCCAAATCCAGGGCCCCAGGAACTGGGAGAAGTAAGTGCAAGTGTGTCACAGAGTGTTCCTCCGGTTGTGCAGAGGCCTGTTAGCTCTTCTATTTCAGGTCCTTTACCTCCCAACCAGATAACAGTTTTTGTGACTTCCAACCCCATTACATCTGCTGCTAACACATCAGCTCCATTACCATCCCACTTGCAATCTGCATTGGTGTCCACTGTTGTCACCATGCCCAACGTGGGGAGCAAAGTGATGGTGTCCGAGGGACAGTCGGCGCCTCAGTCCAGTGCCCGGCCGCAGTTCATCACCCCTGTGTTTATAAACTCATCCTCCATCATCCAGGTGATGAAGGGCTCTCAGTCCAGCACCATTCCAGCAGCCCCCATGACATCTAACTCGAGTCTGATGCCTCAGTCGGTGGCAGTTGTTGGTCCTTTGCATATCCCACAGAATATCAAGTTTTCCTCGGGGCCCACTCCTCCCAGCACCTCCTCCAGCAGCCCTGTGTCCAGTATTCCCACCAGCAGGTCACTCGTTCTGAACCCCTTGGCATCTCCTGTCCAGCTGCCTTCTTCCTCTCCTGCTCCTTCCAGCGCTCCGTCCCAGCTCCCTGCTCAGCAGGCCAAGGACTCGGGCCCGGAGGAGGCTCCCCAAGGGGCAGGGCTGGCTGAGCAGGGCCCTGTGCCCGCAGCCCAGCCCGGACCTGTCGTTTCCTCTCTGCTCACGGGCAGCCCGGGCTCTGGGAACAGGCGCAGTCCTGTTTCATCCACCAAGGGCAAGGGAAAGGTAGACAAGATCGGCCAGCTCCTGCTGACTAAAGCGTGCAAGAAGGTCACTGGCTCTCTGGAGAAGGGGGAAGAGCAGTACGCTTTGGATGGAGAAACAGAAGGTCAGGGACTAGAAACGCCGGTCCCGAACAGTTTGGGAACAGAGCAAGCCCCAGCAGAAGTCGATAACAAAAGCGGGACCCCTCCGGCAGGCAGCGGAACCAAGCCGAGCACTTCTGGGCCCAGCCCCTCCAGCCTCAGCCCCGCGGCGGCCGCTCCCTCCTGCGCGTCCCCGGGCGCGCCCCCGAGCGCTCCCGGCCCCGGCGCGCTCCCGGCCGCCCCCGCTCCGGCCGGAGCGCCCCCGGCAGCCCCGGAACCCGCGGGGCCCGGTGCCAACAGCGGCAGCCCCGGCGGGGCACCGGAGCCCAGCGGCGGCGCCACGGCCGAGGAGAAACCCGCAGCACCCCCGGAGCTGCTGCCGAGCGCAGGTGAGTGCGGGAATGGGAGGGAACGAGGGGCTGCGGGACATCCCGGGGCTGCGGGACAGCCCAAAGGCTGCGGGGCATCCCGGGGGCTGTGGGACATCCCAAAGGCTGCGGGACATCCCAAAGGCTGTGGGACATCCCAAAGGCTGCGGGGCATCCCGGGGGCTGTGGGACATCCCAAAGGCTGTGGGACATCCCGGGGGCTGTGGAACATTCTGGGGGCTGTGGGACATCCCAGAGGCTGCGGGACATCCCAGGAACTGTGGGACATCCCGGGGGCTGTGGGACATCCCAAAGGCTGCAGGCCATCCCCAGGTTTCGGGACACCCCAGGGGCTGCTCCCCCGGAGCTGCAGCCCAGGCTGGCAGCTGCTCTTTGGTCTGTAACAGCTGAGTGATGCACAGGCTTGTGTTCACCAAGATTCCAGTTCCAGATGGTTTTTCTCACTTTCCATTTACTCCTCCACTGGGGTATTTGTCATGAGCGTATGATTCTGTAACTTCGTGTAACTGTTGGGAGCAAGGAGGCAAAGTGGGTGTGTCAGTAATGACAAATACTTAGGGTCCCTTTTATCCTGAGGATACACTGGTATTCTGCTTTAGTCTTGCCACAGACTTTTGATTTTGTAAATTATTTCAATTTATTGAATTCATTATGATAGTTTGAATTAATCCTAATAATACTGTTTTCCTCTCTGAATCACCTTCATCCTCTAGGGAAATTTCTGAATAACATCCAGAGCAGAAGAAAAAAAAACCAACCCACACCAAATCCCCATTTGTCTAGGGAAAAACTTAAATGCTCATTTTGGAGAAATTAATGAAAACATTTACTGCCTTCAGTTTGAAACCATAAAATACCTTTACATCTGAGCCTTGCTATTCTAATTTGTGCATCTGGCAGACTTTATACATTACATTGATGCTATTTCTTGATGCTACTTTTAATTTATTGAATCTGGTGTCGACATAAACCTATCACTCTTGAAGTGAGCTGTGTGAGTGTTGTGCTTTACAACATGAATTGGACACAGAAGATAAAATCATGGATGATAAAATCCACAGAAGTCAGGGGAACTGAACACTTCAGCTCAGTGTGACTTTCCCCACGGCTGCTGGATGTTGTAGCTGCATGGCACTGGAAAGTGGAAGCTTCCTTTGAGCTCCACAGAAGGAATTCTGGCTTTTTAGGAAGTGATAGTCTTTATTTAAGCAGGAATGTTACACTTCTTGTCTTCCTGTTCTCTGTAAGTTCACTATCACATTGAAGACTAGAAAACATTAGCCCAACAAAAATTATTTTTCCGCCTGATCTTTTTACTTGGCAACCTAAGAAAGGTTAAGTCATCATCTTATTGCCAAAGACCTTCAAGGGCAACTCTGGAGCATATTGTGCACTTTAATTTAAAGAGTGAGGGCACTGATTCATTAAAAATATACTATTTCCCCCCAGAATCTCTGTTGAAATTAACATTAAAAAAAAGGAAACTAAACTATTGAAATTTTAGGATTTCCTTTAATGTCACAGTCTGCTGAAAAACTGTTACCTTAAAAAATGTTGTTTATGATACTTCATTTCATCACTCATTCTAGTTTGAGAAAACTTGCTTGGGATAGCTTTGCCAAGGTTTGTTTTTAAAAGGGGAGGTGTGTCTGGTGGGTAGATTAAAAATATTGCATCTGTAAATGGCAAAGTCAGGGAGAGAGAGCATTTTGTACCAGCCTGATCACACAACAGGAACTCCTTTACTCCCTTTGACAATAATGTTTTCTCCTTCCACTTTTATTCTAGCATCCTCTCAACATTTAACACAGAAAAAAAGTTCAGTTGCAACAGCAGAAAGTACTGTTCAAAGAACAGGTAAATCTTCCTTTGGAAAAGCAGAATGAGGTGAACTAAATCCTTTATGAAAATGTATTTGTTTGAATGCATATTCAGTGGTCACTAACACACTGGGTATTTTGGGGCTTGGGGAGGGGTTTTTATTATTAGTTGTGCTTTTGGGATTGTTTTACTTTGCTAATTACATTGTGCTTTGGAAGTCTCCAAAGCCTTGTGGGAGATTCAGGATGGGGTCAAGTAAAAGATGAAAAAATCCCCAAGAAAGATTTTAGATATTTAGTGTTAAATTGGAGGCACTGGATTTGTAAGAGTACATACATGGAAGTTCTATGCTGAGCTAATAAGAAAGGTCTTTCTTTCATTGTACCCTTCTGAATATAGAAATATGTTCATGCTGGGCTGGGATTGTGTTTTAGAGTGGTAATCCTTTTTTTTTGTGTTCAACTCTTAATGCTCTCCCAGCAGTGTTTCAGGATGGAGCCCTGGCTGGTGACTTTATGCTGTTCCCATTTATTATCATGGTGTTTCACCATCAGTGCTGGGGTGTTTTAAAAAAGTGATTCCCAGGCTGAGCAGGGAAAACAGATAGATGTGGGCTTACTTATGGGAAGTGCCACTCTCCATCTATTTTCTATCTCTAGTCTGATTGGAAATAGGGTTTTCAGGAAGTAAAAATTGTACAAAATGGTTTTCTTTGAATTTCCACTAAGACAAAGGTGGTCATACACCCTTGTTTTTTCACACCTGATTCATTGCCTTGTGCTGCTGTGACTGTACTGGGGATTCCTGCTGGGGAAAGCACTGATGCTGTCCATTGTTTGCTATTGGATTATCACCCACTTTAAATTCTGGGTGGGAAGAAAGGTCACTCCTTTCATTGCTCATAGTCCCCAAGACGTCTGTTTTTCTCAGACAGTGCTATATCCCTTTACACTGAAGAGGCTGATGTTCCAACACTGATGTTCCAACACTGCAGATTCATCCTAGGAGCACAGACATTGCCCATTCTCTTGCTTTTTTAATGCCTCTATTCATGGTGCACACTCTGGCAAACTGGGGGCTAAATTGCTGTCAAAGGCCAAGCCCCAGTCTGTGCCACTGGCCCCAGGTTTGGTGGGGACATGGAGCTGGGCAGTGACACAAAGCACAGGGGGCTCCTCCCTGACATTGCAGTGTGAATCCCTCAATCTCTGGCACTTCCTCATCAGGGGGCCTGTGTTTAGGTACAGGTCTTCCCTCTCAACAAAGGATATGGAGAGAATTAAAAGGCAGACAGTAAAAACACTTGACATTTTATGTGCTGAAAAGGAGAGCTGTTTACTGAGGTGAAGACTCCAAAGGAAACCTGACCTGTATGTAAAAATCACAAGAGAGAGAGAGAAAACAGGTCAGACTTCTCTTTGCATCATCTCCACTGAGATATTTTCCAATTCTGTGCAAGTGCAATTAGGCTTCAGAAATTTGTCATTAGAAGGTATTGCTGTGAGAGGCAGTTGGGTTAAGGCAAATTTTTACATGCACAATAGAGCCAGATGGGTATTTTTAAGGGTACTTTTTAAAAAATAAATAAAACCTAGAAGGTTTAGTAGAAATAAACTGTCTAAAATGGAAGTTTAAGAAGGGAGAAGAGTGTAGCCAGGGAGTTTCTCTACAGTTTTCTTCTGCAGGGCTTCAATTTTCCTCTGCCTTAGCTGACTGTGGTGTCCTGAAGGCTGTAATCAGACCAAGCACTTGGCCAATGTGGTATTTTAGCTTGCTTTGCTTTGAGAGAAGCTTATCCTTGAGGTCTAATATGTGATAGAGAAATATGAGCTAGTCATGCCTTGTCAGCAGGTATGTACCTCTACAGCAGATTTTAAAATTATCTTTTTCTTTTGTAGAACTTGAGACAAATGCTGCAGTAGTTGCTGGTCAAAGGTAAGGAGATAGTTTGTAGATTCAGAGTAGATCTAGCTTTCGTGGGAGGAGGTCCCTTTCTCTTTGCTTAATTGCTCAACCTCTGCTACTACTTTTCATTTTCTTGGCCATATCCTTTCTTTCCTGCTAAGAAATCAGGCCAGTTGAATATTCCAAACCATTGCTGAAATGCAGTCAATATAAGGTAACCTTTTCCTGAGTCTGTGCTTTGGGCAATGTTTCCTCTCATCCTTTCAGGCCTGGATGTTTCATGTGCAACTTAGCTGTCATGTGAATTTTTGTTTTCTGCAAGGAAGTCTTTCAAAAGTTTGTTCTTCTGCCTTGAGGATTGTTTTCAACAGTTTTCCTCTATTTGCTTGTTAACACTGCCAAAACTTGATAAGAAAGTCAGGTAGAAACTTCAGGTTGTCCTGGTTAAGACATTTGGTAATTAAAAGATATTTCAAATGGTTGTGTTCTGTCAGAAGAAAATACAGTTTCCAAGAGCTGTAGGAAGATTCCAAACACCCCAGGCTCTCCCTCAGGTGGCAGTGGAGCCCCTGGGGAGGATTTTGGCTGGTGGTGCTGGCACAGCTGGCCAGGTTTGGGACACTGCCCTCGTGGGTGGAGTGACCCCCAGGCTGGGCCAAGAGGGGCAGCCCCTCGTGGGGTCCCTCAGGAGATGGGGCAGTGCCTTCCTTTGACATTCCCTCAGATCAGGAATGGCTCTGCATGGAATATTTAACCCTGTTTATCTTCATTTGGACTGGCATCTTTCAGAGACAAGCTGAAATTTCACAGTGAGTTTTCTTCAGGGTAGAATTTTTCTGAAAAGCTAAAGGTGGGACATTGGCAGCTGAGCAGATTCTCCAAATGAAGTGTCCCTGTGTGACACCCAGCACATCAGATTACCACAAAGGCATTTTTAGAGTTTTTCTGATTGATGTTTTTCTGAGCAAGACTGGAAAAGAAGGAAAGTAGTTTGCAGGCAGACTGGGTCTGGTGATGGCTGATACAATGGACAGCTTTGGGTATGTTGAACCATACAGGACAACCCTTGAGAGAATCACAGCTGCTTTGGGTGGCAAGGGACCTTAAAACTTAATTCATGCCATGGGCTGGGTCATCTTCCAGTATCCCAAACCCAGTCCAGGGTTTGGACACATCCAGGGATGGAAAAAGCTTCTCTGGGCAACCTGTGCCAATTTCTCCCCAATAGCTAATCTAAACCTACTCTCATTTAAAGCCATTAAAAGCCTTTAAAACCTTAGGGGAACCTTGCAACCCATAAACCACTAGAAATATTTTCACTTGGAGTAATTTGATTTCCTCCTATAAAAGGAGGGAAGTGATGTGCTGGTTCCTATGAGACAATCCCAGCTCTGGATTTAGTAACTATAATCTGTAAAAATTACCTGTACTGACTGAACTCTGGGTGCTGATGCCTGTTTGCTTCACTCTGGGGAGCACCCACCTGTTTGGGGGATCCACTTTGTAGGTGGTCCATTATGCTCCATTTTAGGGAAATAGATTTCAGTATTTTGTATCTGAGATAATCTACAGTCTATAATCTCCTCTGCTGTGTGTCTTTCCTTGGGTATGTTTGTCTCTCCTTCAATTGAGAAACTGTTTTATTTCAGGTTTCTGTTACTTAATCCTAAAGTTTGTGTGATTTTAGTCCTTCCCTCAAAGCAGGACTTGTCGGAAGGGTGGCACTGCAGTGAGACCTCTGTCACACACAGGTCACCCTGTGCTGTGTCTTCAGTCTCTGATTCAGGCACTTCCTGAAATCCTGCAAGTTGTCACCCAGAGGGCCTGAAATGAGATTTCTTTTTTTCCATTATCAGCAGAATAATTTATTTAGTTGATTACTTAACTTTGAATTCACTCAAGAGAAGTTTAGTTTAAACTTCTGAAACTGCTTAGTCACCAGAAATTGTCTGGCAAGAATGCATTAAGAAGAAAACACCCAAAACTCAGTATGAGTTTACAGGCTAAGAGAGATAAAATAAAAGAAGAATTTAATTACAAAATTTAGCACTCCCTTTATTGTCTCAGTAGTAAGAAACAGATTTCCACAGTACCTAAAGTTATTATTTTATAGTAAAAAAAGCTTTTTGATACAAAAAAAAACCAACAAATTTTGACTTCAAGCTTTAAAACCGAAAGAAAGTTTTTAAAAAACTTTTTTTTAATATGTGAAGAAATCACTTGGATTAATGGAGTAAGTTTTTTAGCAAACCCAAAAGTTGACATACTCCCTGGAGAGTTCTTAATTCCTCCTGATGTTCATCTGCAATTTCAGCTCTGCACCCCCATTCTGCAGCAGTCTCTAATGTAACCTGTTTGCTTTTCCTAGACTTCAGTAATGGTGACACCTGTGGAAAACAGAGCAGACAATTTATAATGCATCTAATTTCTTGGTCTTCTTATGTTGAAAATATTCTCTTTGAGGACTTCTCAATTCTGTATCCTCTGATAATTTTTGATAGAAATGGACTGTACTCTGGCTTACTCAGGTCATTCTTCATCTGATAGAGCTCCTGGTATCTCTAGCGTTTCGTGTCTCCAGTGCTAATAGTCCGGAACTGGCACCCGTGTCGGGCCATCCTCCAGCTTGTCTGACTTGCATAGAAAAACATAATTCTTCTCACACTTCATCAGAAATATTTTGTCCCACTTTATTAGTAATGAGACAAAAGAGAATTGTGAAAAGTCTAAAACTCCAAGTAGAAGAAATTCAAGAGCAGAGGATTCTGCCGCTTCCCAGGAATCTGTAGAGAACGGACAGCGCAAGCGATCCTCGCGACCCGCGTCGGCGTCCGGCACAGCTAAAGGTAACACGCTCAGCCCCCCTTCCTGGGGAGGGGGCAGCTCCTGACCTGCTTCCCCAGCCTTTGCCCTGGCAGTAGCTGCCTCCTAACGCTGGTTTGCAGCTCGTACACCCTGGGTGCTTTGTCTTTAGTTTCAAGGATTTAGCCACAGGTTGGTGTTGAAGCGTTTCCCGACGTCTGCACTGGCAGTAAATGCTGTGTGAATTCCTCTTTGGTACACCTGTGCAACTTGTTTTCTGCAGCACTCAGCACCGTAGTGTTCAGCACCTTGCCTAGTTGAATTCTCTTTGCAGAAATGTGTTGCTGTTGGAAGGACTGTGCTGAGATCAAAAAGTGACATTTTCCTTTTCCTGAAGCCTGAAAGTCTTCCCAAGTGCACGGTCAGTTCTTGCCAAGTCAGATGCCATGGTTCAGGCACGCTCCAGAGGCTGCTGAGGTGGCAGCCAGGAGCATCAGGGAGCGCTGTGTGCTAGCACAGAGCCTCAGCTCTGCTTCACAACAACATCTGAACTCCTGAAGTTATTAACCCATGGCATTGGCAGGTGCTGACAAACCTTACTCCTACCCAGGTTACAGTCTTTAACAATTATGCAGCATTTGTGTGATATGCACGGCCCAGTGCCAGGCTGAAGCTAATTCTGTCAGCTTCTTGTGTTTAAGGGTCAGAAAAATGCTGATGGACCAAAGTTATACAAGAGAGTAGAGAGAGACCGTCAAGAGGCAACACTCGACCGCTATTTTAAAGATAATATACAGAACAAAGAGGTACTGATATAAAATGATTATAAAAGGAAGTCAAGTTGAATTCAGCCACCATTTCCATACTGGAGGTACTGAAGTGTGATGCTAAGAATATTGTGTTGTCAGAGTTTCAGAGAAGCATTCCAGCTTTACGTCATTGTGCAATGACTCCCAAAGATTACACAGGGGACCTATATGTTCTGCACTTTTGTGACTGCTGAATTTAATTATATTTACTTCTTGTGGCAGGACTGTGCAGAAGAATCTGAGTCTGTATTGTAAAAATAAATTCTCTTTCATGATTGTGAAAAAAAGTTTGAAAAATGTGAAGCCAGTGTAAATAAAATCCCTGCCTGCATTTGAGGGGATCTGGAGCGTGTGACCTGCCCCACACACTGAACTGGGTAAACCTAAACATGACAACCAGTGACACTTCAAATTCTGAAAATGTGGGAACAGGAAAGTGCATCAAACTCAAATAATACCAAAACTCTCACAGGGGTTTGTGCTGACTGTGTAATTAATTTACCTCTGTAAATAAAACCTTGGTTTTTAACTGGTGCATCTGAAGCTGCCGCAGTGCCCAAGGGCTTTGCTGGACCCTTGGGTGCAGCCTGCAGGGGACACCTGGCTGTGCTGCCTTCCCTGTGAGCTCACAGCTGCTCCTGAGCTGTGGACAATGAGCCAAACCTGCTCTGGACAAGCTGCACATTAGTGAGGTGGCTGCAGGAGTGTCACCTGCTTTGTCACCTGTGCCTGCTCTGTTGTACATTTTTGTTAGTGAATCAGAGCTTAATTATTCTGGTCTGGTTGCTCCTGCCCTCGTTATTTTATCTGTGTCCTGAGAAACCCCCTAACCCATGGTAAAAGGAATGTGGGGCTGGGAGGAGTTATCTCTCGAGATAGAGGCTGTTTAAAGTCAGCATTAGGAAAAAGAAATCAGCAGGGAGAGAGAAGCAGACTTTGACCAGCTGGAGTAGGAGCTTGGTTGCTCAGCCTGGGGAAGGAGGAGGCAGAGGGGTCACTGTGAGAGGAGAGGACACCCAGGGAGGGTCAGCCCTGGCCCATGTCCAGCACAGGCTCTGGGAGCTGCTGGTGATGCTCCCGAGGGGCTGAGTGCTGCTGGCAGCTCCTGCTCCCCCACGCTGAGCCCTGAGCAGCACCAAGGGGGCACAGCTGCTGCTGAGGCTGCTTCAGAGCCACTGCTGCTGCCTGGGGGGCTCCAGGCTGCCCTCCAGCCTGCTGAGATGTTTCACTTCTGAAAATTGGTACTCCAGTGGAGTTTTCCCTTTTTGGAGTACTTTTCCAGCAAGGGCTGCTTTTAGCATTCACTGTACCTTTGGGTTTGTTAAATTTTGAAACGTTGATTGTTTTTTCTAATTCCACATGTAACAGCTGTGGAGTTGTACTGCTGCTATTCTAATTTTAGATGGGCTTGGAAATTTTTTTCCCTTTTGACTCTTAAAATACACACAGCTGCAATAGTTTTTGGGAAACACTATGAAGAGCCAAAGAGACATTGCTAACATTTAAAATCACATTTTCAAAAAGATCTAAAGATGCAAATGCCTTTGGTCCTTACTCCTTTTTTGTTTTGAAATGGAAACTTAGTGCCTTGGTAAGTGCACTGGAGGTGTCATCTGCTGTCACCGTGGCCCTGCAGGTGTGACATTTGTGTCTTTCTGCATCAGCTGTGTTCCTGTGGTCAGTGCACCTGCAGACACTCATTTCCTGGGAGCTCAGCAGCTGGGGATGCCTGGATGCAGAGTGGCTGTGAGCCCCATCTGCTCCTGTGGCACGTGGGGGGCAGCACGTGGGGACAGGGACATTCCACACCTTTGGCTCCTGCCCAGGCTGCCCTGGGGGGTTTGGATATTTTCCCCAATATCCAGCCCAGGGTGCCCCAGGGCTCAGGAGCTGCCCTGCTGTGGGGAAATGCAGCAGAGCACAGCCTGGGTGTGTGTGGAGCAATGGCAGGGCAATCTGTGCCCCTCTGGGGAATGGCTTACCGACTGCACATCCATGCTTCTTTTCTTCTCTTGATTTCAGAAACGAGTGCCAGTGCAATGCAGTCAAAAAGAAGAAAATCCAAGTAAATTACTGCATGGAAACATGAGACTTGTAAATGAGTGTGAATTTACCAATAGCAATTTTGAGCTGTGATTTTTCTTTTTTAAATAAAATTCTGTACAGTAAGTAATTTTAATATTATACTGTTCCCAATAAATGATTTTTTTTTCTAAAAAACAGATAAATAGATATAAAAACTGGGTTCTTCTAAAACCCCTGGATTTGCAAAGTGAAGTCAGGGTTAGCACATTAGGGTAATGTGTTTGTATGAAATGGAAGGGGAGGGGAAGACAATTGTAAATTTATTTGTTTCCACTTTTCATAAACAATTTAGAATACAGGGTTGTCATTTTTAGGTATTAAAATAATGTAATGTGCTGTTGTTTAAGTACTGTATGTGAATAGCAGTCAGAGGGTTTATAAACAAACCCCATGTTGTTTGGAAATGTAAATAATTTTATTATATAGTAGATCTGATGTATTTGTTGTAGAAATGGACCAGTGAAACAAAAAAAAAAATTAAGGGTTTGTATAATGTGGAATCCCTCATGCTCTAAATAAATGTTATTGTCCTATAAATTGGGTTGAATTATTATTAGCAACAACAGCAGCATCATTCCAAACAGGAGGATTGGAGGGATTATTTAGAGCTCCAGGCCTGCAAGCTCCTTACATGTAGCTCCAGCAAGGAATTTGTTTAACCACAAACAAATTAAGGGATGCAGCTGCTCCTGCAGAGCGGGGGAGCAGGGCAAGGGCACCGGGCAGGGAGAGGCTCAGCAGCTCCTTCCCCCCCTCTGGAGCTCTGCTGCCATGGAAAGGGGGTCAGGCAGCAGAGGGAGCTGCTGGGGGAGCCCAGAGCCCGAGCTCTGTGCACACACACTGCCACCTCTTTCTTGCTGCATTTTAAAAATATGTATCTGAAAATGCTGATTAAATATTAATTGTTATTAAATAGACGTTGTCAGCTTTTATAATCACAGAAATTAGCTATTTGTGCACAAGGTAGCAGGCACTGAGTGGGGCCAATGTCACAGGATCATTGGGGTTGGAAAAGTCCTTTAACACCATCAAGTCCATCTGTTCCCCTAGCACAGCCAAGGCCACTAACCCACATCCCCAAGTGCTGCATCGACACATTTTTAAAATCCCTCCAGGGATGGGGACTCCACCATTGTCCTGGGCAGCTGTCCCAGGACTTGACAGCACTCTTCCATGAAGAAATTTTCCCCAATATCCAACCTGAACCTCCCCTGGTGCAACTTGAGGCCATTCCCTGTCATCCTTGTCCCTGGGAGCGCAGCCCGAGCCCACCCAGCTCCCCCCTCCTGTCAGGAGCTGTGGGCAGTGAATGTTTCCCCCCAGCCTCCTTTTCTCCAGGCTGAGCCCTCCCAGCTCTCTCAGCTGCTCCTGGTGCTCCAGCCCCTTCCCTGCCCTGTTCCCTTCTCTAGAAATGCTCCAGTCCCTCAGGATTGGAGGTGCCTGAGCAGTGCCCAGCACAGGTGACAGTCACTGCCCTGGTCCTGCTGCCACCCCATGGCTGGTGCAGGCCAGGTGTCAGTGGCCCCTTGCCCACCTGGGCACGCCAGGCTCTTGCTCAGCTGCTGTCACCAACGCTCCCAAGGCCTTTCCCAAGGCAGCCTCCAGGCACTGTGCAGTGTCTCCATCCTCCCTGCCCGGGTGTGGCTGCTCCTGGCCCTGCACAGGCACAGCTGATGGGGGTACAGGAGCCCCCACTCTCCCTTGGGTCTCACCCTGCTCCATGCTTGGCCTCGCTCCTCCTGTTGCTGCTCAGGTTGGGTGGGAAGCTTTGGAAAATGAGGACAAAGTCCACAAAACTGGAAAGCCTTCACAGAAAAGGTCCCTATCCCAATAAAGCAGGGGAAGAGAGAGGATGTGCTTCAGTTTGTGGGAAATACCACCCTGTGGGGAGCAGACAGGATGGAGGTCAGGGTCACCATTCACAGGGACGTGGGCCTTGGGAAAGAAGAACTGCAAGATCCAACCACTGGGAAGGAGCCTTGGAAGGAGCAAAGGGCCCTGTACTGATCCTGTGAGCAGTGTTGGACTTGGGAGCAGCTCACAGTCCTGGAGGAGAGCCGGGCCAGGCTGTGGGCAGAGAGGGCAGCCCGTGGGGCAGGGAAGTGATCCCCTGGCATTTGGGGATCTGGATTGACATCACCTGGCTTCCACCTCCCACCCAACCACAAGATGTTGATAACGTAGAGGAGACACAAGACAGGGCCACCAGGATGGCCTGGGCTGGGACACCTGAGCAAAAGGAGCCTTTGAGGGGAATGGGCTCCATTGCCCTTTGTGCTCTGCAGGAGATGGAGCCAGGATTTTACAGAGGTGTGGGCTGGGAGACAGGGACAGACACCAGCAGGACCAATGGAAAGAGAGGAGCTTCTGACTGAGCAGCAGAAACCATTCCCCCCGGGACGCAGTGGCAGGATCTCTCTCTGGAGCATTGGCTGAACACAGCCTGTGGTGTGAATTCAGTATTTGCCCTGCTGTGAGCAGGATGTTGGACTGGACCTCCTGAGCTCCATCAATCCCAATAACCCCAGGCTTTGTCTCCAGCTGCCAAATTTGGTTTTCCCATAAGAAGGTTTATCAAAGCCATGGAAGCTCACTCCCAGCTATTTTTTTCATTCCCAGTTTCTAATCTAACGTTTCTCTGATGTGCTTTTCCCAGCAGCTGGGGGTCACAGGTGTCTCCTTGGCTTGGCTCTGCTGGAGGAGCTGGCACAGCCTGTGGGCTGGGCAGGCCCCATCCCAAGGCTGCTCAGGGCCATGTCTCCTCTCATCTTGAGTATCTCCAAGGATACTCCTTGAGTATCTCCAAGACTCCTCAGCCTCCCCACCTGCTCCTGTGGCCAACCACCCTTGCAGTGAAAAAGCATTTTCCTATCTTTAAGTGAAATTTCTTTTTACTTCAATTTGTGCCTGTCCCATGCTGCAGTTCTGTTTTCAGTCATCTGCACACAGGGTGGGATCTCCCTGAGCCCCCTCCAGGCTGGGCAGTCCCAGCTCTCAGCCTCTCCTCCTCTCCAAGCCCTTCATCACCCCGGAGGCATCTCTGCCTCTGCTGGGTGCTGAGAACATCTCCCACTGTGCTTGCAGAAACAGCTGATGCTGCACAGATTGGCTGATCTGGGATTTTCTCAGGGCAATCGACATCTGCTTTAGCTCTGTCATTATCTGCTGAGTTGTAAGGTTTGGTGATGGGGAGGGGGAAAATCCCCTCCAACCCCTCAGCCTGTGCCATCCTCTCTCCTGTGTGTCCTTGTCTTCAAAGGATGTTTTTCTGTTATTTGTCATTCAAACCATTGACTTTTAAAAGCATTTTTAAAAAACCAAAGCATTTTGCAGATAGATTTACTTGCAGGCTTTAGGGAAATACACATAAAATAGATTTTAAATATATATTTTTTTTATTTCTTGTGATTTTTCTTTATATTAGATTTTTTTTTTCAGTCAAGAGACAGCATTACAACCTAACAACCAAAACCAGGTTACACACACACAGGCACACTACACGATGTGTCCCAGGCAGTCGACACACAGCAAATGTTTACACAATGTCCTACGAGGAGGAGACGCCCCTTCCTACGAACCCTGCTCACACCAACGTTACACGGAACACAGAGGAGGACGGATTTCCTTAGCTTGGGTTCCAGACGGGTCTCAGTCCTACAGCACAGGGGATGCAGGAACGTGGGGGGTTCCTGACGCTTCTCCCAGCCCTGGGGGCTGAGCCGGAGCTGGCAGAGCCGGGCACAGGCGGGAGGGCACCGAGCACTCTCCGGGGCATTGCAGGGAAGGCTTAAGGCAACCTTGTCCGGCCACGGAACAGCCATCTGTCCATCTGTCCATCTGTCCATCTGTCCATCTGTCCTGGCGCTCCTGCATCCGTCCTGCTGCTCCTGCTCCTGCTCGCTCTCCAAACACGGCCCCGGGGGCAAATGGGGTTTAGAGCTTTACAAAGCTGCCTAAGAGATTTAGTATATCCAAAATGCTAAATGCTTTTTAGGAAAAAAAAAAAACCCAACAAAAAAACCCAAAAAAACAACAAAACAAAATAAAAAAGCCAAAACAAACTTTTTGGGGCATTCATTCCATTGGGGTTCTCTGAAAAACCCCACAGTGACTTTGAAAACAACACAGAAACACAGAAATACCAAAAACTGACTCCCTGGTCACCTCTTGCATAGGACTTGTAACTGCAGTTCAGTGATTTTTTTCAAGTTCTGTAATTGTGTTAAAAAAAGATGCCAAACCATGAAAAAGGGTGAAGGCACATGTACGGTCAGTCAGCCCCACACGGGGCAGGGCAAGGTGTGGGCAAGAGTTTCACAAGCAGGTACCAGGGGTGGATCCACACACAGAGAATATTGCAGTGCTCTGAGCAAGGACAGCTCTGACACAAGAGGAAATGTCACTGCTACACCTTGTGCTGCTCCCCCATCCCCAGACTCCCCAAAGCACAAAGCTGAGGATAACAATTCAGGGAGACTCGAGCTGCTCCCAGCTCCCCAGCCAGGGTACATGAGGTGAATGTGAAAGAGCAGAGGAGCTTTGGGCTCTCCTGTGCAACCCATTTTAAGCTACACTTAGAATTTACTGCGCTGCACTTAGAATTTACCCCTTCATTTGCAGAGAATAAAATCTTCCCTGCTCCATGCAATGAAATAGGGTCAGAGTGGAAGGCAGAAGGATTTTCAGGTTTAGCTGCAACAAAGTCAGATCTTTGCAGCTCTTTTTGTGCTCTGGAGCATGGGCAGCATCCCTGTACAGAAGATGGGGTTGGAAAAGCAGCCCCCTCACCAGCCTGGGAGGTGTCAGCTCAGAATGAGTGACAGGGGACATACCTGGGTGCCACCACTCTGCACAGAACTGAAAAACTGATCACACAGAAAAGCCTCCTTTGCTATTGAATGGAGCTGCTTGTCCTCATCATCCTCATTGCTGCAAGGAGAGGGTGATGGGTCAATGCCAAAGGTTTTCAAGAAGCACGAAGGAGGCAGATGGAGCAGGGAGACCTCCTGGCCAAGCGTGGGCAGCTGCCCAGAGCCCAGGGCTGGGGGGCTCTGGGATCCTGGAGACCAGCAAGGAGAAGGTGCCGTGTCCAGTGGGGCTGAGGACACCTCTCAGCAGAGAGGGGACTCCTCAGGCAGGCAGAGCCCTCCCACTGCTGCACCCAGCTCCTACAGCCACGTCCAGGCAGCTTGTGGCGGCCACTCCAGGGATGGCAGTGGGACAGGGATGGAGCCCCTGAGGCCAAGAGGAGGTTCCTGACTTTGTTTGGAGCAGGTCTGAAGGTGGGAAGCTCCCCCCTGAAGAAGACAAGCCCTGAGGGGATCAGCCTCTTTTAGGCCGTTCCTGTGCCTTGGCAGTGCCCTGGGAGGGAGCTGCTGCCAGGGTGGATGAGGATGTCCCTCCTCAGGATCTGGTCCTGCCATCAGCTGTGATGAGGGGGCCACCACAGTCATGGTGGAGAAGCTCTGAGGAGCTGGGGGGACCCTGGGCTGCTGCTGCTCCCCTCCTGCCACCAGCAGCCCTTGCAGAGTGCACGCAGCAAAGGAGGAGCAGCAAACTGGAGGCTGGGAGTGCTGGAGCTGACAATCCCTGGTGGCTTGAGGGTCCCTGTGGCACCAGCTGGACGTGGATGGCCTCCTGTTCCAACCCAGACACTCAGGGAACACTCAAGGGCTGCCACAGCCATTCCCAGGGCAGTGGGGCTGGTGCTGCCTTCTGAGAACCATTTCTCTTGGCTTGAGGTGACTTGTGTCTTCTTACTGCTTCCTTAGATGAAGTGACTTCCTCTTCCTTGAGGTGACTTGTGTCTTCTTACTGCTTCCTTCCACAAGTCCCTTTAGGACTTCATTATTAGATGTTTCATCTTTGGGGACTCACTTGTTTTTCAATAAATTCACATGAAGTTTCGTTTCCACTTTATGCAGGGCAATGGAATTGATACTGATCCAGAGGGGCAACCGCATGCAAAGCTGTGGGACTCAAGCCTAGAACCTCACTGGAGTGTTTTTTTATCTTTTTTTTTTTCCTTGCTGGTGTGGTAAGACATCTAAGTGGGTGTTTTGCTCCCCATTAGGGCTGAATAGAAGAGGAAAAAGTACCAGTATGATGTAAATGTAAAATTATTGATTAGAAACAAGCCTAAAGAGAGAAGATTCCTGCAGCAATGATCTTTGGGATGAGCCATGCATTGATGTTCTGCACAATGAGAAGGAAAGGTGGACCCCAATGGAAAGAATTGTTTTCCTTCCAGACCAAGCTTTTGCAGAAGTTTCTTAGAAAGAGCATTTGTGAGTGCAAGTTTCAGAGCAACAGCTGAGGAGGATTTTGCCCCCATTCCCTTGGCATCTCTCCAGCCCTGTGGTGCCAAGCAAGAGCCAGAATTTGGTGTGGAACTTTGTTGTGGATGCTGGTGAGGGGCCCTGAGTGTGCCATGGCCACAGCTTGGCCAGTGCAGCCAGCACAGCCCTGGGGCAGGCCAAGGGGAGGCATTTCCCCAGCAGGGCTGTCCCTCCTGTCCCAGCACACCCTGAGGGCTCATCTTGCTCCTCTGCCAGAGCAGAGCCAGGCAAGCAGAGCAAATCTCACTGGGAGAACATCCCTGCACCACGGGGGCTGCAGGGGTGGGAACATTCCCCCCTGCAGAAGGGGGCTCACAAAGCCCAGCACTGCTGAGAGCGCTGTCCCAGCCTGCCCCAGTGCCCAGCACTGACACACGGCACAGCAAAGCTGGCATTTACTGAACAGGGATTTGCCCACGCCTCTCCACTGGGAATTCTGCCCTTTTTTATGCTTTCATTGCAAGAAACACAAAAATTTCTTTCAGTTGCCTGCATCACCGTGTCCCCAGGTGATCATTTCAATGCCTTCCCCATCCTGCTGTCCCCTGACCCCAGAGATGTGGTGGGTCAGGCCATAACACACAGCCCTGCTGCACTTCCCAAACCCCAGGAGGCTCAGTGCTGAAAATCTGTACCTGCTTGGTCACAAGCCAGTCTAAATTTGGCTGTAAAGGTGAATTTTCAGGTCATGAACACATGAAGAGGAGCTGCAGCCCAGGAATGATCCCACCAGGAATGGCCACAATTTCTTTGTCACACAGGAGTGTCAGAGCAGCTCCTGTCACCACCACGTGCTGCCCGAGCCACATCCCTGCAGCACCCCAGAGCCAAACCCCACATCCTAACAGAGAAGCCTGGGAAAAAGACATTTCTAAAGACCCCAGCAGATTGGTTTGTCCCTGAGTCCATGCTGTAGTTTCTCCTTACACAAGTACAGAAAAGAAAGCAAAATTCACCCCACCTGTCCCAGCAGAACCAGCTCAAGAGCTCCCTGCAAACCAGAACCTTCCCATTGGAAGCACCACACAGTGCATCACAAATACTGGGTGCAAAACAAATCCCCAACAAACCCCTACAAAAATCAACCCCTAAACAAGCTACAGAACACCCACACTGGGCTTTGAAATATCTACACATGCAAATGGGTGCACACACAGGAAGTTCTCAGTTCTTAAGCACCTTCCATTTGTTTTAAGATTCGAGGAGACAAAAAACTTCAGTGGAAAGGGATTTTCTTGCTCTGGCAGCACTGGGCAGGAGGCCTGGGACCAGGGCAGGCCTTGTGCTTGCTGCTGGGCAGGAGCAGAACCCTGCAGGTCTGCAAAGCACAGGTTGACCAGAGCACAGGGAGGGGAGGGTGACACTGGGGGTGACAGTGGCCTGGCAAGGGTTGGCAGGCGAGCATGAGGTGTTAATACATGGCAAGAGTGCAAACAACAGAGGGGACTTGCAGGAGCTCATTTGCTGTGGTTTGTGCACTCTGCTGACCCAGCAGAGGCTCAGGGTCTGGATTAACCTGTTCATGAAAACATTATTAATAATTTATTAACATTTTATAAACATACTCTGGATATAAAGTGTGGTGGTAATAGTCCTGCTTCATCTCCTGTGCTGGCTGGGCACAGAGTGATGAAAGACATCTCAGACTGGCACAGAAAGAGTTTGAATTTGCTTCTGAAAACCGGGACAGAGGAAGAAGATCACCTGTTTGAAATGGGCACGGGGGGCTGGGTGCTGGTGGCAGTGCCAGGCTGAGACAAATCCCCAGGCTCACAGCAGAGGAGAAGGGTGCACGGGAGGATTTCCATAAGGGATTTCTCCTGGGGTACCATCTCCAGCAGCTGGGCAGGCACAGGAGAGCCTGGCAGGTGAGACAGGGCAGGATCTGCTTGGGGCCACTGCTGCCCCAGCCTGTTCCGCTGGGAGCTGCCGAGGGGCAGGGGGGCACAGCCAGCCTCTGCTTTCTGGAGTGCTCCAGAGGCACTGGCAGCAGGAGAATCTGCAGTGAGACCAAGCTGGGGGCTGCACAGTGCTTGGCTTCTGCCCTTCTTGGTGTGCGCTGGGGCCAGAGAGGAAACTCCCCATCAGAGCCGGGCCCTGCTCCCAGCCCAGCCCAGGCACCGCTGCAGGGCACACAAAGGCATTGAGTGTGAAGGCCAGGAAGCCCCAGGATGTAAACGCTGCCCTGGAGCCAGCAGATGCCATCTCTTCACTGCAGGGCGATCTCGGGGCGCTCTCAGGGACAGAGGCTGGGGGGCAATGCCGAGGGCTCACTGTTCCCCTCTCGGGATGCAGCTCTGGGAAAGCCAGGGCAGAGCAGAGAAGGGGAAATGCTGCAGGGGAGCAACAGCAGCTGCTGCTATGGCCCAGGCTGCCTGGCCCGGAGCTAGGGGCTGCTGCTACTAAGAAGGTTCATTTTGGCTTTAATCTCATTAAAAGAATTAATAACTATCAGCTGTCTCAGTTTGGGCTCACCACAATTCCTTCAGGCAAGATCCCCAGCTGATATTAAGGGATGCAACACGGTGAGTGGAAGAACCTCTGGTGAATCAGAATTTTCAGGAGTATTGTGAGGGAGTCTTGTCTCAGAGGGTGGCAATCCAGGATGTGGTCACGAGCAGGACACTTTCCCAAGGCAGAGGGTACAAAACCAGTTCCTAAAAGGAGCAAACTGGGGGAGATCAGCAAATTTCTGCTGGATTTGAATGTGTCTCAGCTGGTGCTGGAGCCAGTGAAAAGCCTGGACCATGTTCTTCCAAAGGCAGAAGGAGTCCATCAGGGAGAGAGGAGGGATTTACATTAGAAATTAGCATTGCCTAGCAGTGAATTTGGCCCTTCACAGGAAAGGGGCAGGAGGGCCGTGGGGATGGAAGGAAAGGATGCCATTTTTAGCGAGGAAAGAAGATGCCTCTGTCACAGCTCCTATTACAGCAATCCTCTCACTCAGGCCTGCCCCATCCTGACCCATTGCAGTGGCTCCCAGATCCATCTTTGTCCTTACTTCAGCCTCTTTCCTCAAGCCTCCTCTTCAGCATCTCCTCACCACCACCACGGACGTGCTTTGGCCACCTGGGGGAAGCTGTGCAGATCCTGCCTCCTGTCCCCTGCTGGGGACAAACACCGGGCAGACAGCGACCCTCGGCTCCACAGAGCCTCCTCTGAGCATCCAGGAACACAGAAATACACACACAGATACAGGGGCACCCCTGGGACACAGCTGGGGCCGGGGCAGTCACTGCTCCAGGGCCAAAGGGCTGCTCAGAGGGGACCCCCAGCAGGGTGATGCCACCCCAGGCTGGGCACCCCTCCTGGCACGGCAGCCAAGGCTCCGGCGCGGCGCTGGGACGGTGCTTTGATTCCTGAGATTCCTTTTAAGGTTGTTAAAAAAAACAACACCGTGAGGCACCAGGAGCTGCCTGGCTGACCCAGCCATGGAGATTCCACCAGCGCTTTCAACCACAAGCCCCTTTAGGACTGGCAGTGGGGCGTTATCTTATCACGGTAAAATGTAGCTAAGAAATCAAGGAGGGGGAGGAGTGTTTGCTGGTTTTGCAGGGCGGAAGCGATATTTAGTGTCATTGATGAGATTTTCCTAAAAATCCCAAATCTTGTGGCTTCATTGCTCTTGTCACTCCTGCTCGATGTCTCTGTGACATCCCAGCCAGGCTGTACATGGAGTCGTGATGTGAGGAAAGGCACTGATGTCACAGGCTTATCAGGACAGACGGGTTTCACCGGGAGCGGGTGATTTCAGGAACAGGTGATTTCACCGGGAATTCCGATTTCCCCGGGAACGCTGGGCGGGGCAGCGTGGGCTCCATGCCGGCGGCTCCGGGGTCGCGGCCCAGCCGGCATCGAGGGTGGGGGCGCGGTGAAGGGACGGGGGGAAGATGAGGAGCGCGGGTCAGGCGTGCGGGCGCGGGGTGCGGAGCGAAGCCGCCGCCGTGTCCCCGGTGTCCGTGGGGGCCGCTCCCGGGGCCGGGGCAGCCCCTGGGCGGCGGAGCGAGGTCAGTAGTTGCAGTGGCGCTGGCAGGGCTGGTGGACGAAGGCCCCCGGGAGCTGCTTGGCGCGGCGGGGCGGGCGCTGCCGGGCCCGGTTCTGCCGCTGCAGCGCCTTCTGGGCCAGGCGGTGCCGCTCCGCCAGCTGCCGGGCCCGCTGCGCCCGCTGCGCCTGCCCCGCCTTGTCCAGCGCCGCCGCCTTCACCGGCAGCGCCCGCCCGCGCTGCGGCACCGGCGGCTCCGGCCGCGCCTCCGGAGCGTCCCTGCGGAGACAGCGGAGACAGCGGCGTCAGCACCGGGCCCGGCCCGGCACGGGGGGGCCTCCGGGCACCGACCTCCGGCCCCACGGCCCCACAGCCCTCCTGCCCCACGGCCCTCCTGCCCCACGGCCCTGCCCCTCCCACCTGCCGAGCAGAGCAGTGCTCCAGCAAGGCTGGCTCTGGGACACCCGAAAAAATCAAGACACCACCAAGAACTCCACTGCATCTGAGCCCCTTTAGCCTGGTCTGTCTCCATCCCACAGTGACCCCTCTGGAGCCTTGGCTATCTTTAGCCCTTCTCTGCCCCCCTCCAGCACTGAGGCGCTCCAGAACACTCTGTCCACTCTGGACATCAAGCTCTGGCCCTCAGGGTGACTTGGGAAAGAGACAGGTCCTGAAGGAATGGTGTCACCTAGACAGGAATGCTGTCCACTAGGCAGGACCAGTGTCACCTAACCAGGAATGGTGTTCTCTAGCCAAGAATAGCATCCCCCAACTAGGAATGCTGTCCTCTAACTAGAAATGCTGGCCCCTAACGAGGAGCAGTCTCCTGGCCTGGAGCAAAGCTCACCCCAAATTCTTACTCCACCCTTGCCCCACTGAGGAGCTGCAGGGAAGGTGTTGGAGGGCTGGGACTGGGGGAGAGCAGGGACCCCATGGCACCCCCTTGGCAGCCAGGGCTTGTCCAGCAGCAGTCGGGCTGAGTGTGGGCACGGTCCAGGCTTTCCCTGGGGACTGCAGGGCAGGGGACAGCAGCCCTGGGGGAGGACAGAGCTCCAGGATGTGGCCCCAGAAATGGGTGTGGAGGGCTCCAGCCCACAGGCCTGGAGGGAAAAGGGGCTATTTGGGACATTTCTGTTTGATTTCCCCACTGCTGAGCTGGGGTTTGGGGCAAGGAGAAGTGTCCCACTCCCCACAGCTGTGGGACACCCACCCCCATGCTGGGCCAGTCTGGGGACAGGCAGGTGATTGAGGGGGGCTGCAGCACCCTCCTGCCTAAGGGACCAGGGGGTCTTCAGGGGCCATTGTGCCCAAAGGCCGCCCTGTCCCACTGGGCTTGCTTTGCTTGGGCCATGCCTATGCAAACCCCTGGTGTAATCCCTGCCTGGCAACTCCCCCTGGACTGGCATTGGCAGGAGTGGCCTTGGCAGAGGTGGCCGTGCCAGGAGACCCTGCTAAGGACAGGAGAGACGAATGCAGCCCTGTCCCTGTGCCAAGCTCATGTCCTGCAGCCATGGCCATCCGAATATGCTACTGAGACCCCTTGGCAGAGGGTTTTGGACACGGAGGCTGCCAGCCATGCATGGTGACAGCTGGGGCACCCTGCCACATACGCAGTGTTCCCTGAGGTGGGTGTGGGGCATTGATGTCCCCCACTGCCACACTCTGTCCGTGGGTGAAACATTCCTGGGTGTGGGCAGGGATTTGGGATGGCAGGACCAGCGCTGGTCCCTCAGTGGGTGCTGGGGCTGCTGCCTCCCCAACACCCTCTCAGTGCACTCACTCTGCGGCTTCGTCCTCGGGGCCCTCCCCGTCCACCTCGAGGGTGCTGGTCACGTACACCGACATGCTGGGGTGCTCGATGAGCAGGTCCTCCATGGGGCTGCTCCCCACGCCGTCGGGGCCGGGCTCCTCTGCAGTAAAACAGGGGGGAGGGGTGACAAACCAACTCTCGTCCATCAAGCAGGGAGCGGCCGGGGCCGGGGCAGCAGCCGGGGGCGGGGCCGGGCCGGGGGGCGCCGGGCGGGGCCGCGCCGAGCGCCCGGGGCCGGCAGCGGGAGCGCGGCGAGCGGGGCCGGGGCGGGCACGGCTGCCTGGGGCGGGGTGCAGAGCCATGCGGGGCAGCGGGGACACACACACACCATGGACGGGGCAGGGAGGGAGGGAGGGAGGGGGAGAGAAAGGGGCATCGTTAGTGCGAGAGACACCCACGGCCGGCGCTCGGCACACCGGGCCCGCCGAACCCCCCGCTCCGGCACGGGACAGCCCGAGGCACAGAGCTGCCACACCGCAGGGTTCACGGCAGCAAGGGGCTTCTTCCTTCTCAAACGGAGAGGAGAATTCAGGCAGTGAAAACGCTGCTTTGCCCGCTCTGATGGCACCCGAGCCGAGCCGGGCCGGGCCGGGCCGGGAATGCCGACACGCCGGTGCTCACAAACACCACCCAGCACTCGCAATCACGGAAACCAAGCACACACAGCACAAAAACAGTCCACACCTTTTCTCTGGAAGAAATCATGGGAATAAATTCTTCAGCAAAGGTTTTCACTGTGCCTTCAACTCCAGCCTGTTAGAGGCCAAATGTTGAGTGGCTGATGCAGAGGCTGACACCCCCCGAGCCCCCCATGCCTTCCCTTCCTCACCCCCGCCCGGCAGCAGCACCCGGGCCCTGTGCTGGGATTGCTGGGGCTGCCATGGGCAGGAGCAGGCAGGGGATGCCCACACCCATTGCCAGACTCATCGGGGGGATTTGGGGGCGCTGGTGAGGGGGAAGGCACTGCGGTATCTACACGGATCCTGCAGCTGGATGAGGAGCAGGAGGAAGCACAGGTGAAACTGTTCTTGTGTGGAGAAACAGAGCATGGGGCTGGGCATTCCTGGCTCGGTGCATCCCCAGCTCCTCCTGCAGCTGATGCCCCAGCCCAGGGCTCAGGACAGGCCACAGTTGGCCTTCCAAAGAGGAGAATGCCTTTCTCCAGGTCAGAGGATATCAGCCTATTAATAGCTGCTGACATGCCGGGCTGGAGATTGTTTGTCAGCCTGGGGACAGGCACGGAGCTGGGCTGGAGCAGCTCTCCCACAAAGGGCACAGAGAGCATCCTGGGCACCGTGCCCATGCTCTGCCAAGGTGGGGTTTAATGTCACAAAGCAATGTTTTGGGATCCTCAAGTACCTCAGTGATGCAGCCACATCCTGGGAAATGCTCTTTGCTCTCTCCCGGGGTGCTGAGCAGGGCCAGGCTAAGCAAGGGGGCAGGAGCAGCATCAGAAACATTCCAGGGAGGTCTGAGTAATTCTGGTGCCTTTTGCAACACAGGGGGCAATGACCAGGCTGGCAGAGGCTGAATCCAGAGGCTCCCTAGGCTGCCTCTCTGCTGCTGGGAGGGAGCCAGGCCGGGAGCAGCTGCTGCCCCCACAGCTCCAAGGGAAAGGATGGGGCTCCCAGTTTGGTTCTTGGAGTGTTTGTATAACTCAAGCCCCAGAAATAGAGCTGAAGGAATCTGGTCCCCCACTGCTGAGGGGCTGCTGTGGGAACAGAGTGCAGCTGAGTTAGCAGCAGGGTGCCATTCACAGGCACACACTGCTGAAGCCAGCACTGCACCCAGAGCTGAGGCACCTCCCTGGGAAAACGTGGGAGTGCTTTGTGCCAGAGTCAGGCCCTGGTCCCCTGTGAGCCATCACAGCCTCGAGCCAGGGATCAGGGCACGGCGTTTCTCTGGCTGGGGAAGCTCCTGGCTCCTGCTGGCATGCCTTGGGCTCGCTGCAGCTGCTGCCAGCTGGCCCTGACACGTGGCAGCTGCATGCCCACTGCTCCAGGGACCTCCTTGCAACAGCCCCCTGCCATGGCACTGCCCTGACCCTCCCTGCACAGGGCATGGGGAAGCCTCCCCAGCTGCCCATGCCCACACCACCCATCACCTCCAACAGCTCTCCAGTGCTCCACCAGGCATGGGGCTGGCCCTGTGCCCCATCCCAGTCTTGTCCCTGCTCTGGTCCCTTCTCCAGGTCACTGCATATGGGAAAAACACCCTAATGAACAACTTGAATAACAAAAACAGGCAGGGAACCTGCTGCCTGCAAGAGGGACGACAAACCCCTCCTCCCAAACCTGCAGGACACATCTGTGCTCCCTGAGCTGGGGCTTCACAACCAGCCAGGGGCTACCAAAGCAGAGCACAGCCTCAGGAGCTCCTGCACAGGCAGGAGGGTTTGTCTCTGACTGCTGCTGCATTTGTAAGGAAAAGGTCATAAAAACATCATTGCAATTGGCTGAGTCATCAATCTACAGCAGAAACTCCCAAGGTCTGAAGAGAGCTGGAGAAGATCTGCACAGGAGGAATTCAATGTGCCTGGTTGGTGTTACACGGGGCTGGGAATGCTCTGGGAACGGGGAGCCCTGTGGGCTCTCTAGGTACAGGCACCTGGTGCCAAATCCCTTGTGCTTGGCATGGACAGTGGGAACAGTTTGGGAAGATAACCCCCACGGAGCTGAGATTTACTCCTCTCAAATGACCCAAGCATGGCAGATCCCTGGTGGCACATGCCCAGCTGGAACAGGCACCACTGCCCCCTGCCCTGCCATGGGGACAGCCCCATATCCCCCCAGGGGAACAGCTCCTGTGTGCTTTCAGCAGGGCAGGGCAGGAGCAGCTGAGCCTGGCTGCTCCTGGAGCAGTGGAACAGGGCTGCTGCCCAGGGCACAGCTCAGCCCAGGCATGGCACTGCCCAGCCTGGGATCCCCCTGGGCAGCATCACCCCAAAGCTCTGGTGATGTCCCTGCCTTGCCAGGCTCCCCTCCTGCCATGGAGGCTCCTGGAGGCCTCTGGGCAGCAGCAGCCCCAGCTGGAGATGCTGATGGTGCTCCCACACTGGCAGAAAGCTGAGAACCATCCCTGAGAGAGGAAAGGGAAAAGGAGGAGCAGGTCAGAGGCTGCTGCAGTGACCATGGCAGAGCATGGGGACCAGGGGAGAGAAAATGAAGGGCAGAGCTGCTCCCATGTGGTGTCAGCTCATCTGCTGATGTAAGGATTTGCCCAGCTCTGCAGAGACAAGCTGCAGCAGAGGCTGTGGGAAGACAGTTCTGCTGCTTTGCTCACCTGCAAGATCAATTATGAGCCAGCCATCCTCCTCCTCCTCTTCCTCCACAAAGGGTTTGGGCTCCTCCAGGCCCTCTGGCGTGCTGCTGTCACTGAAGAAGAGGCTGGTGAGACGCTGAAACATGGTGGGGAGCAGTCCAGCAGGATGGGCAGGGAGATAGAGCTACTGCTGAGCACCAGCTCCCAGGCACCGACAGGAGAGATGGGCAGGGAGGGGAGAAAGAGCCCTCGGGGTGTCAGTGACAGAGAGGTTTGGCTGCCACAGGAATCACAGCTGAGCAGTGTGCAGTGCAATTGAGAGGTGCTTCACTTGGCTTCAGTGCAAAGGCCTGGAACAGGGAGAGAAAAAGGAACAGCACATTAAAACAGGCTGGTAGTGTGGCCCTCTGCATCCCAGGGGCTCAGGTGGGATCAAGGGGACAGCAAAAGGTGCCCCTGGCACCGATCTGTGCCATGGCTGTCCCAGCTGGTGCTGTATCTGAAGCAGCCCTGGGCGCCTGTGCCCTGCAGCGCCCACCTGCACCAAGCCCCATCCTCATGGCTGGGGGGTCCCAGGAGACCCAGGCCCAGGAGCTGGCAGGGACAGAGCACACAGTGTCCCTAGGCCAGGCGGGGACATGCCAAGCTCCTGGCAGCAGGCAGGACGAGGACAGCACTGTCACAGAATCCCACACTGGTTTGGACTGGGAGGGACCTTGAAGTCCCATCTCATCCCACCCCCTGCCCTGGCAGGGACACCTCCCACTGTCCCAGGTGCTCCCAGCCCTGCCCAGCCTGGCCTTGGGCACTGCCAGGGACCCAGGGGCAGCCCCAGCTGCTCTGGGCACCCTGTGCCAGGGCCTGCCCACCCTCACAGGGAACAATTCCTTTCCAATATCCCATCTAACCCTGCCTGCTGGGAGTGGGAAACCATTCCCTGTGTCCTGTCACTCCAGGCTCCTTTTCAAAGTCCCTTTCCAGATCTCTCAGAGCCCCTTTAGGCAATGTAAGGAGCTCCAAGGTCTCCCTGGAGCCTCCTCTCCTCCAGGTGAGCACCCCCAGCTCTCCCAGCCTGTCCCAGAGCAGAGGGCTCCAGCCCTTGCAGCATCTTTGTGGCCTCTCCTGGACTCAGTGCAGCAGCTCCACATCCTTTTGGTGCTGGGTCAGCTCTGCAGGTGGGGTCTCACCTGAGAGGGGCAGAATCCCCCCCCCATCTGGTGCCCACGCTGTGGGGACAAGCCCAGGATGCTGCTGCCTCTCTGGGCTGCCAGCACACGCTGTTGTTCACACCCAGCCTCTCATCCCAGCCCTCTGCGTGTCTCTGCTTCCCCTCTGCTCAGCTGATCACTGTTTTATGCCTGGTGTGAACAATGCCAATTTTATGATTGGCTTTTTGCAAATATTAAAGTGAATATTATATGTGTTGTGTTAGAAAGTTATGCTGGATTAATTCTCTTAAGTAGTGTGTTAAATATAGTTTTAAGTTATAAAAAATGTTAAAATAGAAACTATGCTATGTAAGATACTTTTTTAAAGAAAGGACTGGCACCAGATAGCAGCCACAGGACATCTGAATCTTTCAGAGAAAAAGAATTTATTGCTCTCTTATCAGAAGAAACGAACTTCTTCCCACCTCAAAGGCGTTGTCAGGATTCAGAGGAAGAAGCTGACACTGCCCAGACAGAATCCTGTGTTTGAATGGAATTTATGCATTATGTATGAAGTGTATGAATATGCAACAGGCTGTTGCTTTTAAGAGTTAATCCTTTGTTAATGTGGGTCCTTTTTTGGGCTTGTGCTGCCCAGAAAGAGGTACCCAGACTATCCATAACTCTTTGTTTCTATTGTCTCATATTGTCCTAATTCAAATTGTCCAAATTATTATTATTCTAATTTTATTACTATTTTTATAACCATTTTATTACTATTAAACTTTTAAAATTTTAAAAACAAGTGATTGGCGTTTTTCACACCTGGGAAAGCAGTGTGAGCTCCCCCCTCCAGCGTGGGGGGAGCTCAGCACTTATTCATTTCATTGATGTCTGCCAAGCTCCTGGCACGGCACAGGAGGGGCAGCCAGAAGGTGCAGAGTATTATTTGTGTGTTATTTGTGTGCCTCTCAGTGCAGAGACATTAAAAGGGCATGAAAAGGCCACAAAATGCCAGCAGGAGCTCAGTGCAGTGCGAGGGCCAGCTGGGTGCTGCCGTGCTTGGCACACTGAGGTGGGTGCATTGAAAGGGTCAGTCCCCACCTCAAGGCCAAGCCCAGGTCAGGACCAAGGGGCCATGGAGCTCGAGGGATGCTGCCCCCAGGGAATGTCCATGTGCTGCAGGCAGTGTGCCATGGGAAGGGTCCAGGGGCACCACGTGCCCATGCACACCCCAGCCCTCCAGCAGGAGAAGTCCTTGCTCAGCCCTGCTGCCCCCTGGCCTCCCCAGTCCCAGCACCCTGCCAAGCACTGCAGTTCTGGGCCTCAGGCACTCTTTTCATCACCCCTGTGGGATGGAAATGCCTTTTGCAGTCTCTCAGGTGCCTCGGGAGGAACAACATGTGCTCTACAACACAGAAAATGAGAAACCAAAGGAGCCTTCTTCTCCAGGGCTGGGATTCCCTGGAGCTCAGGGCTCTGCTCTCAGACACTTCCAGCTGCAGAAGCAGTGATGGAGCATGAGGCAGCCCTGGCACAGCCAGCTCCCCCTCCCTGGCATGGCAGGGCAGCAGGGGGACACCATCTGTCCCCAGAGCAGGTCCTGGTGACTCCCATTGCCCCAGGGGCACAAGGCAGCCCATGAGCCACAGCCCTGCCCCTGCAGAGCTCAGGGCTCCAGCCCAGCTCCCCACCCACTCTGGGATGCTCAGCTGAGGCTCGTGGAGACTCACCAGGAGGAACAGGAGGTCAGGGAGGATGTGATGGTGTTCACAGGGGTTCTTGGATGAGGGCAGAGATGAGGATTTGACTCCATGTTTCAGAAGGCTGATTTATTATTTTATGATATACATTACATTAAAACTATACTAAAAGAATAGAAGAAAAGGTTCTCATCAGAGGGCTAGCTAATAATAAAAAGGAATGATAACAAAGGCTTGTGGCTCAGACAGAGTCTGAGCCAGCTGACTGTGATTGGCCATTAATTACAAACAACCACATGAGACCAATCACAGATACACCTGTTGCATTCCACAGCAGCAGATAACCATTGTTTACTATTTGTTCCTGAGGCCTCTCAGCTTCTCAGGAGGAAAAATCCTAAGAAAAGGATTTTTCAGAAAAAGATGTCTGCAACAGGAGGAGACTCTGCTCTGTGTCCTGAGAGGGTCCCTGGCTTCCCCTGCAGGCACTGAGCAGGGAGGGGTTGGGCACTGAGGCATGGCAGAGGGGTTTCTCTGAGCCCACAGCCCCCAGGGCCAGGCTGGGACCCTGCAGTGCCATCAGTGAAATCAGCAGACACCCCCTGCCCCTGGATCACCAAAGCACATCCAGGTAAGTCAGGGAACACCCCACAGAGGGGCTGGTGCCCAGCTGGGCCCTGGCTGCACTCCGGTGTGCTCCACTCCCAGCTCACAGGGTGCCCACGTGCCCCAGGAGCAGCTCAGGCTGGCAAAGGCCACCCTGGCAGCCCCGAGCGTGGGGTGGCCTCAGCACCAGCCCAGCCTGGAAACCTGGCACCTGCCTGAGCACTCACCTAGGCAGCAAACACCTTTTAATATGACATGAATATTAATTATTTCAGATGTTTATTAAATATCTAATTGTGGCAGAAACTCCACAGCCCCCAGGCTCCTGCTGGTGATGTCCCAGAGTCTCCCATTGTTTGCTGCCCCCCAGGTGCCCGGGCAGGACAGGCCAGGGCAGGCACAGGGGTCACAGGGGGTCACTGGGGGGTCACTGGGGGGTCAGTGTGAGGCCAGCAGTGGGCTCATGGCTCATGTGCTCATTGAGCTGGGGCAGTGCCAGGCTGGCAGAAGGGCTGAGCCAAAGCTGAGCCCATGGCCAGCAGGGAGGTCCTCAGGGTGACACAGTGGGGCTGGGGACAGCAGGGTCCCCTGTGCTGTGCCCAAGCCCACCAGACCAGGAGGACACTGGCAATGCTCTCAGTGTCACCTTTGTCCCTGCCCAGAACTGGATGTCACCCAATGGCAGAGCTGGGGACAGGGTCTGGCACACAGGGACAGGGGCAGAGAGTGGCCCCAGTTTGGCTGCCAGGGCAGGGTCACCCAGAAAAGCTCCCAAGCAGGCAGCACAGGGCAGGGCTGGGGCAGGCAGGGATTGTCCCTAAGACAGCCTGGAATGTCTGGCTGCAGCGAGGGCTTCCCATGCTCTGCAGCCTTGGCTCTGGGAGCCCCTGCCAGGGGCTCACCCACCTGCAAGCTCAAGGTCAAATGGCCACAGACACAGTCAGAAACCTTTAGTTTTCCTTTGTTAAATGATGATATTTTAGTTTTCCTTTGTTAAATGACAATATTTTAGTTTTTCTTTGTTAAATGATGATAAAAGTTTTCACAGGACAGCAGGAAAGCTGCTCCCCCAGGAACAGCTCAGAACATCTGCCTGCTCAGGGACTGCTCCCCAGAAAATCACAGCAAGGGAAGTGAGGTACCTCGATTCCTCAGTTCACCCCAACCCAGGGGTAATTTGTTTTTTCTGAGGACACAACAGACACCATTATTTTTGATTGTCCTCTCTCCCAAATGTAACTTCTTAAGTTAAGGCACAGGGGCTCACAGGCAGCTGCCATAGCTGTGGAGGAAGTGGGAGAGAACTAAAAGTTTCCCTAAGCGCAAAACTTGAAATGGATCATTTTAAAGGATCATTCCTCAAAGAACTCAAGTAAGTCTCCAGCTGCCACCCTCCCCAAGCCAGGGAATGTGGGGCCTGCAAGAGACTGTGCCACGGGTGGGCTACAATGGCAGGACCTGCCCCAGGGTGGTGCCCAGGGAGCTGCAGGAAGCTCCTGGCAAAGCTTTCAGGACCAAACCTGCAGGGTGAAGGCAGGAGTGAGGCCAAAATGCAGGCAAGGGCCAAAATGAGCACTAATCCTCCCCCCCACTTTACCCTGTCTCTGAGAACCTCAGGTTGAAGCAGCAGAATGAAGCTCCATGGCTCTCAGCAGCTGTGGGGCTGGCACTGAGCTGTGTGGGGCAGTCGGCTCAGGGTTTGGGGCACCCAGAGGGTCCTGGGCAGGCTGGGGGAGCTCACAGGAACTTCATGGAGCTCAGCCAGGCCAAGGGCAGGTCCTGCACCTGGGGCAGCCCCAGCACAGCACAGGCTGGGAATGGCTGCGTGGGGAGCAGCCCTGGGACAAGGACTTGGGGGTGCTGCTGGTGACAAACTGGATGTGACCTGGCCATGGGCACTGGCAGCCCAGGAACCAACCCTGCCCTGGCTGATCCCACAGCGTGGGCAGAGGTCAGGGGGGATTCTGCCCCTCTGCCCACCCAGGTGAGACCCCACCTGCAGAGCTGCCCCAGCCCTGGGGGCCCAGCACCAGAAGGATGTGGAGCTGCTGCACAGAGTCCAGGAGAGGCCACAAAGATGCTGCAAGGGCTGGAGCCCTCTGCTCTGGGACAGGCTGGCAGAGCTGGGGGCATTCACTCGGAGAAGAGGAGGCTTCAGGAACACCTTGGAGCCCCTCCCAGTGCCTAAAGGGGCTCCAGGAAAGCTGGAGAGGAACTGGGGATATGGGATGGAGGGACAGGACACAGGGAATGGCTTCCCACTGCCAGAGGGCAGGGTCAGATGGGATACTGGGGAGAAGATTTTCCCTGTGAGGGTGGGCAGGCCCTGGCACAGCGTGCTCAGAGCAGCTGTGGCTGCCCCTGGATCCCTGGCAGTGCCCAAGTCCAGGCTGGATGGGTTTGGAGCAGCCTGGGACAGTGGGAGGTGTCCCTGCCATGGCAGGGGGTGGGATGAGATGCTCTGTAAGGTCCCTCCCAACCCCAAGCAGTCTGTGAGTCTGCACTCTCCCACCCCCATAGAAGAGAGCAGCTCCTGGCCTAGGTGACCCTCCAGGCCCTCCCTGGCAGCCACCAAGCTCATCCATCAGCTCATTGCAGAGGGCTTGGGTGACCTCCCAGCCCTTCACAAGACCAGAGGCTCCTTGGCCAACTCCTGCCCAGTGAGATGTCCCCGTGCCACCTCCATCCCTGCACGTTCCAAGCACTTCTCTCTGGAGCAGCCAGCAGCACATCAAGCCCTGAAGTTTATCCAGGTATCTGGAGGGCCTCTGCTTTCCCTGCAGCAAACATTTTTCCCATTTACACCAGGGCATGGAGGGCTGGCAGCCTCAATGGGAGCTGCAGCACAGGAGGGGCCCGATTGTGTCCCTGACAGGGGACTGAGGTCAATCTGTGCCTGGTCACCAGGCAGAGGCAGTGCCCACAGAGCCAGTCTGGACCAGGAGATGACTTCTCTTCCTCTCAGGTCCCTTCTCCCAGCCCTCCTGTGCCTGCAGGTGCCCCACATCTGCAGGGCAGGTGTGTCCCAGGTGTCCCTGCTCAGGACACAAGGGGACTGCCTGCCTGTGTGCCACACTGCTGGGGCTGAGTGCCCAGAATGCACCCACTGAACTGAGCCCCTGTCCCCTGGCAGAGCTGGGGCACCACCACGGGACAGCTGCCATCCTCCCCAGGCCTGCAAACCAGGCACTGCCAGCACAAGGGCACAGCCCACCAGGGACACTCAAGTTTCTAAGTGAATTATGCCCATCAGAATCCTTCCAGAAAGTCCAACAGCATTTTACAACAAGCCAGAAGGTATTAAAAATATTCAATTTAAAGTGGAAGTAAGGAAACCACAATGCATCAAGTTATTTTTTCCCCTTCAGCAACCTTGACACAATAATTAGTTTTGTGAGTCACCCTGGCTGCAAATAACGTCGGGAGCTGCAACAGGGAGCAGGAGGGCAGCAGGGCCCGGGATGCGCGGGGAGCTCGGGCCGGGAGCTGCAGAGCCCCGCCGGCTCGCACGAGTCCCAGCGGGCAAGGAAACAGCAACTCCCCTTGGAAATGGCACCGGGCTCCGAAAGTTTCCATAAATACCCGGCGGAGGGAGGGATGCTGCGGCAGGGCGGAGCGGAGCGGCCCTCGCTCGGCACAGCTGAGAACACCCCGCAGCCAGGCAGAGGTACAAACCTGGTGCCTTCCTCCAGCCCACTGGGGAAATGGGATTCTCAACCCATTTCACCTAAATTAGACAAGCGTTTCAAAGGCTCGCTGTGCTGCTTGCAGGAAAATCCTAATCCTGGCACAGAAACACAAATCGCAGAAGGGGACCCGGCAGCTGGGCAGCCCAGGGGAGCTCAGCCCATCAGCCCAGAAATGCCCAGTGAATCATCCCTGGGCTGTCCCCAGCCCTCCCCACCAAGGGAGGGACCAGAGCTGGCAGGGACCTGCCTGGCACAGCTTGGTGGGGCTGAATTAACGCTGAATTAAGTCCCACAACTACTGTGCTCCAGCTGATCCCACTGATGGATTGCCTTGGGGGAGCCCTGGGCACAGGGCAGAGCTGCACCCTGAGGTGCTGCCAGCACGGACAGACTGATTCCAGCAAAACAGAGGCTGAGGCTGAGCCAGAGCCTCTTCCATGGCAGATCAGGGAGGTAGAGGGGGGGAAGGCAGACAGCAGTTTGAAAAATCCCAAAAAACTCTTCATCATGACACTTCTTATTAATGGCAGACCAAGACAGGACCTAGAAGGGCTTTCCTCAGCCAATCCAGGGTCTCAGCTGGGACTAGAGCTCCCACATGCTCCTCCAGATCCTGCCTGAAGGAGGGGGACCCTGCAGGATGAGGAGATGTTTCTCCTGGAGCTGCTCTCTGCACTCACAGCAGCTCCTCTGTCACTGCTGCACGAAGGTCCTTACCCCAAGGGCAAATGTGACCTCGTGCTGCTGGATATCAACACACACAGTGCTGGCAAATCTGCCAGGGGCTGGCAGGATCTTGGAAATTTTAGATTTGCCATGAGCCACGCTGTGAAATTTTAGAGCTTTCCTCTCTGGGATGCGCTGAGTGAAGCATCCCGAGGAGTGGAGCATCCCGAGGAGCTGGGAGGCAGGGAGGGAGGGGAGCAGGGAGGGAGGGGAGCAGCCCAGCCTCACACCCTCCCCAAACCACAGACCTGAGCAGAACCTGGAGCACTGCACTCCCACACCACAGGAACCCCGAGCTCCTGCAGCTCCCCCAAGGCCACTCAGGGCTCCCTCGCTGTGCAGTCAGCATTAAAAACCCCTCAGATACAAGGTTGTGTCACAGGCTTTTCCAGCCTAATTACAAGCAGGTGTTACCATTTTATTACCTGGGGAAAAACTTCTCTGTTTTTCCTTTTTTGTTCCTGCAGATAAGCAGCAGTTTGAACAAGTTCCCAACGGTGGCAGTGAGCTACAGCAGACAGCTTTTGTCTTTTTTTGTGGCAGGTTTGTTGTTTGAGGGGGGAGAAGGGGGGTATTTTGGGAGGAGGAAATGTAAAATGAGAGGAAAGATTTATTTTAGAGAAAAACAACACAGTTCTTGGCACTCTGTAGATTAAGTCTGGTGGGAAAGGAGGTCCAGCACAGTCCTGTACCAGAGCCCAACACCTGTTTCTGGGAGGGTTTCTGGGATTGTTTCCTACCCCAGCAAAACCTTGGCCAAACAAACAACAGCACTTGGCACCTGCCCAGCTCAGCCCTCGTTGGTGCTGCTTCAGCACTGGCTATTGCTGGGCTCAAGGGGGTTTAATCCACTATTTTGGGGTGCCAGGGTGCACTCTTTGCTCAGGTGCTCTCAGCAGGGCTGTAGCTCCCCTGTACAAATATGTATGTTTATGTGCATAAAAGAATTACAAGAGCAAAAATGCCCTTTTTAACCTGCTTTTACACTCCACAAAGTCCAAGTTTTTCCACAATGAGTCCCCCTAGATGGGAGCAGGATTAGTTTACAGGGCCTGCCAGGCTCAGCCAAGCTGAGGTGAGAGACATGAAATCCAGAGGAAAGCTGCCCATTTAGGATTTATGACTTTTGTGAGCTGTCCCAAAGGAGGGACAGCAATAGCAGAGGGAGATGCAGTGTTTGGTACCTGAGGGACCCATCCTGGGATGTGGGGGAGTTGCCCCACGGCACAAACCTCAGCCAAGCACTGCCAGCACCTCCCCTTCCACACGCAGCCCCTGACCGGGCAGCACAACCAAACTCCACAAAAACATCAAAGCATCTGAATCTCTTAAAACCTGGGGGGTTTACAAAGACAATCGACATCTAAAGACAGAGGGATCTAAATCCAAAGCACCAAGGATATCCTGGAAATAAGTTAAATAGATAATACTTTGTGTTATAGATTTACATCTATTTACATTCTTTACACAAATTTATTTCATATAGCATACTATATATGCTGTATTTTATACCGTTTATAACATACAGAATAGGAAGATGTCCCTCCCAGGACACCCCCCCCAGGGGGTTGGAACGAGATGATTTTTACGGTCACACCCAAACCGAGTCATTCTGTGATTCCATGACATATTTCATACATTGACACACACTTATATTTATATTTTCACATTCCTTTTCCAAACCGCCACGTTTCGCACCCGGAGCGCGTCTAAACATCACGGGGAGAGCCACATGCCCGCTTCCTGCCGAGAACAGCCCCACAGCGGCGGGCCCGGGGGCAGCCCCGCGTGCCCACGGCGGGCAATGCCCGGTGCCAGCACGGCCCCGGCCCGGCCCGGCCCGGCCCGCGCGGGGGTCACGGCGGGACACGGGGGAGCGCTCTGACGTCTCAATGTCAAATGCAAATGAGGCAACGTCACCGCAGCGCAGCCAATGGCAGCGGGGAACGACCGCCAATCTTAATCCGGTGAAGAAGAAACAAACAACGGGCGCGGGGGGGCCGCAGCCCAGGGGTCCCGGGCCGCCCCCGCCCCCGCCGGGCGCTCCCCGCCCGGGCCGTGCGGGCCCGCAAAGCCCCGGCCCGGCCCCGGCCCTGACCCCGTCCCGCGGGCACTCACCGGCCCTGCGTGTCCCGGGCGGCGGCAGGCGCTGAGGTAGTGCCGGTGCGGTGTGTGTGTGCCGGTGCTGCGTGTCCCGGTGCCGCTGTGCGTCGGTATCCGTGCCCGTCCCGGTGCCGGTGCGGACCCCGCCGTTCTGCCCAGCGCGCGCCGCTCCCCCGCACAAATCGGCACCTTCCGACAGCTGATCGTGACGTCACAAAGCGGCTCCGCCCCCTGGGGCCGCAGCCAATGGGAACGGGCGCAGCGAGGGCGCGGCCCGCCCCGGGGCGGGGCCGGGGGTCCCGTGAGGGGAGCGGGGTCTCGGGGGACGCGAGCGGGCGAGGCCGGGCCGGGCCGGTTCCTCGGGGCAAGGGGTGGCAGAGCCCCGGGCAGGCGGCGGCGAGGGGCTGGGGACTCCCGGGGGAAAGGGAAAGGCTGCAGAGCGCCGGAGTGTTGGGGCAGAGGGAAAGGGCTGAGCCCCCGGCGGTGCGGGGAAAGAGGGGAGCTCCGGCACCGAGATCCAATGGGAACGGGAGGAGGCAGATGGACGGAAATGAAGAGCTGAAGCCACTGAGAAAAAAAAAGCGATAAGAGTCCGGTCCCGCCCGCAGCAGCCGAGGACGCGGGGGGGACAGGAAGGGAGCGGGGGATGTGCTGGCGCTGCCGAAGGGAAGGGACGGAGCCTTGAGGCTTCCCAGACACCCATCCCCTGTCACTGCTGCACTGCACAGCCCTCATCCACTGAGCCAGGCACCCATCCCCTGTCACTGCTGCACGGCCCTCATCCACTGAGCCAGGCACCCATCCCCTGTCACTGCTGCACGGCCCTCATCCACTGAGCCAGACACCCATCCCCTGTCACTGCTGCACTGCCCTCATCCACTGAGCCGCTTCGGACACCAGTGAGGGGCTGGGGCCCAAACCCCTGTAAGTGCCACCCAACCATTACCCACGCGAGGGGATGAGGGGGGTTCGTGAAGAACGGCACAGGAACGTCCCTAGGGGTGTCACAGCCCCCCAGGATGCTTGGCATCCTCAGCATGAGCCGACCGTGGGACCAAAGTTTGGTTTGACCTCGTGCCAAGCTTGTCACAGGGCAGGATATTGTCTGTGTAAAGATAGAACATTTATTAAAACAGTCATTAATGGAGCCGTTTGGGTGTCTGAGTCATGCATGGAACAGTTAGGACTCATCTGGCATCACAGGTGAGAATTCCCCATTGTAAATTCACAAGAGGTAGAATTTAATTGTGTCTTATTCAACACGAGGTCACAAATTAAATAACATTTATTCTTCTGTAATTGAAGGATCTTGCAGAAGAGTGTAAACCATTTTGGGAGGAGAGCTGCCACCCTGCAGAGCTGCCACCCCACTTTACCAGGAGGGGAGCAGAAGCCTGTGAAGCTTGAAAGAGTCCTAAGCAGAAAATGCACTCATTTGGGATGTCCATGGAGGGAATTTTGAGCTGGCCATGGCAGTTTCAGTGAATGCCCGAGGAGCTGAAGTTGCTGAGCACAGAGGGGATGATCTGCAGAAGCCACCAGACATTAGAGCATACTCACACTTGTCCCCCAACCTGGTCCCTGCCTGAAGCCAAGAGCTCCTGCTGCCCAGGAGGTTCATTTTGCTGCTTCTGCTTGTCCTGGTTTCACATGGAGTGATTACAGGATGGCTCCTGCTGGCTGCAGCAGGAGTGCAGAAATTAGCCTTTAATCCTGCTGCCATAGAGGAGGGCATAAATAAATGCAGCAGGATGAATCTTGTCAGGATGAAACATGTTCCAGGGTGAACTGCCCCATTTTTTGTGCTGGCATGTGCCCTAAAGCACAGGTTTAAATGGGACGCCCCTCTCTCCGTTTCTACAGGGATGGGAAATGCTTCAGTCTCTGCTGCACCCTGCCCCGGTGTCCCGCTGCCAAGAGGGGGTGGCAGTCCCCTCCCAGGGCAGCGTGCAGCCCAGTGATTTACTGCTGGACAAGCACAGATGCTGATGAAGAGGAAGGAGTTTCTCCCCAGCCTGAGGCCATCAGCAGTGGCTGCCAGGGGCTGTGGCCAGGGGCTCTGGGCTGGGTGACAGCTGTGCTGTGTGACAGTGGGAAGTGACTTTAATCTTGCTGGCACAGGGAATAGTGGGCAAGAAGCCGTGGTGGCCCAGTCCTCGTGTGCCTACAATCCTGCAGGGCTGAGCTGGGGTTCACATCCCTGTGTCCTCTGTCTGTGCATAGCAAGAGAGACTGGAGGGACCCCCTCTGTCCCCAGGGACAGCAGTGTCTGCTGACACTGAGTAAGGGAAGGGAAACCAGAGTGCCTTCCCTTGGCATCCTGAGCTGGGATGGGGGGACACAAGGCAATGACTCCTGCATGGCCCTGGCCCTCAGGTCGCTGGGAAAGTCACGCTGAGCTGAGCTGCAAGGCCTGGGGTGGCTGTGGCTGGGGAGGATGAGCAAGCAGCTGACTGCACCTCACCTGCCCACAGGTAATGGGGAGTTAAGTGGGGCCCTGTGTGTCACAGCACGAGCCCACCCCAGCAGCTGCCTCAGGCTCTGCTGCTCAGGAGCATAGCTGGAGGCACTCTGTGAGCTTGGGTGACTGCTGAAAATAGGAAGGTGATCACACTGACTTCTGCTTCATGCAGGAGGTTTTGGGAGCAGCGCTGAGAGCCTCTGGCAAGGTGCAGGGCCAGTGTGTAATGCACGTGCTTCATTTCACCCAGCAAATGGCATGCAAAGCAGGCAGGGTGCTCATTATAGAATGGCTTGAGTTGCAAGGGCCCTTAAGGATCACCTAGCTCCAAGCCCCATTTATCCGTCCTTTATTAAAAAGAGAAAAAGTTTCATCCAGCTACCCAAAACTTCTAAAACAATAAGAGAATAGGGAAATAATAGTATGTTTGGATGGTTGCAAACCCCTCCAAGAACACATCTTCAGCATTTGGCATTGACTGAGGAGGTCCCAAGGCACCCTTCCAGCCCCAGCTGCCCACTCTGGTTTCCCTGCAGGTGCCTGGAGTGACCTTGCTGCATCCTGGCATCCTTGCCATGAGTTTTCCCAGAGCCCAGGGAGCTCTGGCCTAGCCATTCCTCCTGGTGATGCTGAAGTCACCAGGTAACTCCTGAGCACCTGATGAAGCATTTCCCAGCCATGTCCTGGGGCTATGGGTCAGCAGCTGGCTCAGCCCTTGCAGCTCCCAGGGGCCTGAAGGCCCCAGTGTGAGTGTGCCCCAGGGCTTGCTGCCACACCGTGAGCTGGGTGCTCATTAGCTGGGGCTGGGGAGAGCAGTTAAAGAAGAAGGACACGTGCAGTGTACAGAGCCAATCCTGCAACACAGGCTCTGTGCCAGACAGCAGAAACCAGGGAAATGAATCACAGAATATACTGAGCTGGAAGGGCCCCAGAAGGATCATCAAGGCCAACTCTCGTGGAAGTGAATGGCCCATTCAGGGTCAAGACCTCACCTTGGGGTTATTGGCACATGCTCTGACCAACTGAGCTAATCTCAGGGTCTTTATGAATGAGCAAAAGCTGTTCATTCTCCTTTCCCAGGCCACCCTGTCTCACCCCCATCGCACTGAGAGTCCTTGGGGCACTCAGGGATGTGCCCAGACACCCACCCAGCCCCAGTGAAATGGACTGGGAGGTGCCAGCAATCACCCACGCACACCCCTGGTGTCTGTGTGTGCCACACCTCAGCTCCTCAGGTGGTTGTTCCCATGCTGCTTGTCCCTTGGGATAGATTTGCCTGGAAGCTCCTGCCTGGAGTTGTTTGTCTTTGCTGTAGATCAAGAAAATGCAACATGCACTCTTTCACATCATTAAAAATCCTCATCAATCTCCTTGGGGGCCCCTCTGGTCTCTTGAGCCCTTGAGTGGTGGCACTGGGGGCAAGAGGTGTGCTCCTTACTTAAACTGGGACAGACCACCAGTCCCTGAGGAGCCTCAGTGTCTCGCTGGGCTTTGGTGGCCGGAGTAAGCTCCATGAGGAACAGGCTCAGTGTGGCTTCTCCCCCACTGCCTTGGCCCTTCCAGAGATGCCTGACACCTGTCTGCCTCAGGTGGTCTCCATCCCAGTCCACAGGACTCCACAGCAGTGCCTCCTCGCTCTTCCCAAAGGGTCTGGCCAGACACACACCCAGCTGAAGGCTCAGTGCAGCCCCTGCCGGGGGCAGGGCAGTGTGGATGTGCTGTGGCTCAGGTGAGGGGTAAATGGGGGCTGTCACCAAGGCTGGTCACTCGCTGCCTGGTGGCCAGGACCCCAGTGCTCCCAGCACCCCAGTGCTCCCAGCACAGGGCTTTGCATGGGCTCCCAGGACCCAGGGGGCACAGAGAGCTCTGCCCAGCCCTGGCCAGCACTGGAGAAGAGCTGTGAGCACTCAGGGAAGCTGTGGTTATTGCAAGGCTGGGGACAGCTCCTTCCTGGGACACCTGTGGGACAGGGATGTGCCTTGCAGTGGGGAGGAGCTGTTCTGTGCTGCATGGCCTGGATGAGGGACAGCGACCTGAGTGAGGTGCAAAGCGGATGGCTGATGATCATATCACCCTCCAGCCCCATAAAACCTGCTTGTGCCCCCTGTAGATACCCACAGCCCACGTAGCACCCGAGGGTAGGGGAAGAGACGGGGCTTGGCTCCCCAGCTGCTCTGCCATGGGAGAGGGCAGCAGACTGGCCTCGTGTGGGCTTCCATGCCAGAGAAACTGCCCAGCACCTGAGATGGGGTCCATGAAGAGCCTGGGATTTGCCTGAGGCTCTGAGTGTGGCTTTCCAGCAGTGAAGGAGCACCGAGGGGTTTACCTAGAAAAAACACGGTGAGTGCCCTCTGGGAATGACCACAGCCAGGAGGTGACCTCACTGGAAAGAAATCTGGGTGTTACATTTGCACTTCTCTGACAAAAAGACCTATTTCCCAAAGATGAACGTGGGACAGAGGTTTTGCATTTGTCGCATAAAAAACGGACTTGTTTCTATATTTAGAATTTGGGTCACCAGCAGCTTTCTGCCAGGAGACACCAAAACAACTTTGAAAAACAGGACTGCAAGCCGGCTTCGGGCCAGGCAGCAGTGTCCGGTCGGGAAGGCTGCCCAGGGGCAGAGATGAGAGGAGAGCTCGGCCGCCTTTGGCAGCAGCGCGGGCCGGGCCGGGCTGTCCCTGCTGCCCTGAGCCACGAGCGGCCCGTGACCCGGCCGGCGGCGCTCTGACTCAGGGCACCCGAAACACCTCCTTGTTTTTCACAGGCTCCTCGCTTGGCTGGGGGACAGAAGGAAATAGCAGCTGGTGACATGAGCCCAGTAATTTGACCCCAGGCGATTTTGGGGTGTGTGTCAGCACGGAGTAACCTTGCCGGTCGGGGTGCCGCAGCCGGGGCCAGTGCTGTGAGGGGAGAGATGGCGAGGGACTGGAGCCGGCAGTGCCCTGCCAGCCCCTGGCACCGTCCTGGCAGCCCCTGGCACTGCCCGAGCCCTGCGGTGGGAGCAGGCAGCGGCCACAGCCGAGGAGAGCCCGCAAAGCTCTGCCTGCCCTGCAGAGGAGGGAGTGGGGAGCTGCTGCCCCACTGACAGCACTGGCCATGGTGCCTCCTGATGGGTCTCCTCAAAAGTGACTGATACCCGGCTCCAATCTTCCACACCGTGCCGAGAGAAGGAGCCTGCCGGCCCTGCTGCCCCTCGCCCCTCCACTGCCAGCCCTTCCTGCTCCCTGCCCTTCCCAATCCCCCGAGGGTCCTCAGTCCCGGCCCCTGGATCCCAGCAGCCGCTGTTACCCCCAGGGTCCCCCAGCCTCACCCCAAAGTAGCTCATGCCACAAGCCATAGCGGGGGATGTGCTCCATGGTGGTGGGGAGCTCTCCACAGGGGTGATGTGTACTCCACAGGGGTGGAGTGCGCTTCTACAGGAGGGATGTGCTCCACAGGGCAGTGTGCTCTCCATGGGGGAGCTGCTCTCCACACAGGGAAGTGTGAGTTCCATCGAGTGTGCATTAGCTCAGAGGGCACACAATGCTCTGGAGGCAAGGAACAGACCCTGTCTCAAGGCTTGCTCTTCTGTAGCCCTTCTGACTCCCAGCAAGCTGGACAAGACTCAGGAGCCCGTGGGAGCTTGGCACTCGAGTCCCCCAAGGCTCTGATGCTCGTGAGAGGCTTCAGTGATGGCATGGCTTTGTAGCTTCTATAAATCAGGACAGTTGTATTTTCCAGAGTTTGGATCACACATCTCTGGCTCTTCTGCCCACTCCTGGGTGGAAGAGACCCCCTTCTGACAGGTGCCATGAGGTGCCCAGTGTTCTGCACCCACTGGTGCTTTATTCAAGTGCATTCCCAAGTTCCTCTCAAGTCTGTGTGACCAAAAGTGAGATAAGCATTTGAATCAGCATTCAGGGCCTCTTTAAGGTCAAGGTTAAATCCTGCCCAAACCAACCCCAGGCCGGTAGAAGTGCAAGCCTGGCCATGCTTTTGTCACTGCAGGTGCTGCAGCCCAGTGGGTCAGGGCAGGTCATGCCATGGGCTGGATGAACCCTGGAAGCTGCCACCTTCCACACAACAGCATTTCTGGCTCTTTTGACTCCTGCCACATATTTGCCTCATGCAAGATGAGGTTTTGGCAGTCAGTCTTGCTTCAGAGCAGTGCTGAGCCCTGGGATCCACCCAGGCTGGGGAGAGGCTCAGCCCTCCATGGCAAGAATAGAAGAAAAGGTTGGGCTGAAGCTGAATAAAGAAGCAACCACTCAATCACCTGGTCAGGCCTCCTACAGTTCAGTGTGGATTTGTTTGAGCCCCAGGAGTGCACACCCTGAACTGTGAGCCTGTCTGGGCTGAGGCACAAGGCAGTGCTGACCATGGAGGACTTAATCCTCATCTTCATGTGTTCATCGTCCCATATATTTGTACCAATTGTATTTTAAATCCCTCCCTAGGACAGAGGCAGGAACTTCCTACACTTAAATTCAAGCCAGGACAATCATAATCAAATAAAATGAAACCTGGGTCTTCCATTTCAGGGGATAGGAAAATTACAGGGTAGAAATCACTCTTCTGTAGCTGCCCAGCCTTGATTGCTCAGTAAGGCTTGCTGAAGATTGGTCAAGGTGTTGTGGGCCAGGAGGTGACCTCACTGGGAAGAAACCAGTTTTCCAGTTTTCCTGCACTTTGCTGGTGCCACCCAACATACTCCTTCTCTTTGGTCCTTGTCCCTCATGATCCAGGGTCACACCACACCATCCCCAGCAGTGGGACACTGCTGCTGGACACCACCATGGTGACATGGTGACACGGTGACATGATGACACAGCCTAGTTCTGGTGTGGAAACAAGGCTGCTCCATCAGGCTTTCCTGTGGCTGCCTGTGCGAAACCACACGGCCTCACCATCAGCATCCTCATCTGAGAAGGTCTGAGTACAGTGGGGGAAAATGACCCCATCACTCCCTGCTGAGGAACTCTCTGTCCTGCAGTTTGGTTTAGTCCCAATGCAGAGGGGCAGGGCTCCCTAGAGCTGGCAGGAGCAGCCTTGGGATGGCCATGCTGTGCTCAGCTGCCCTGGCCAGCTCACCAGTACAAGCTCTGCTCTGCTTCCCCTCTCCTAATGGGTGAATTTTCAACAATCTAAGTTGTCCATGCTGGAGTAGGATCCCTGGGACAAAGACAGGCTCATCCAGCACTCAGTGGTATCCTCAGCCTTGGAGGATCTGTTCCAGCTGGGCTGATGGTTGTCCCTGTGCTGAGCCACCTTGACTCTTCTCTCCAGACTGTGACATGCCATCCAGCAGAGAGGAGCTCCCACCACGGTGTCTGAGCTCCCTGTCCTGAGGTCAGAGGCAGCCAGGGGGGAAGCTACACTCTGCAGCTGCCCTGGCTGAGCAGGGGCCTCCCTGCTCCTGCAGCCCTGAGCCTCAGCCTTGCCTGGGTCTCCCTGGGGACAGGGACTACCTGCCTGCAGCTTTCTTTATGTGCTTCCCTGGTCCCTGTGCTGGGAGGATTCCTGCTCCACTAGGATGTCCCTGCTCATTTGGTTCTTTGGCTCAGTCTCTCCTTGGAGAGACCCTTGCTTTCAGTACGCATTGAGAATCATTTTATATGTTTCATGGAACAAGATTGTAAAGCCAGATGTGAAAAAAGGAGATGAGGGAACTCAGGAGTTGATGGAGAGCCTGGAGCAAGTTCACCAGTTTCCATATGGCATCTCTCCAAAGGAGGGATCTTCTTCCTCGTTGGGCTTCCGTGGGTGTGGTAAGGACCAGGCAGAGTCTTTGGGGTTTCGTGGCACAGAGGGCACAGCAGGGTGTGATGCCACACCAAGAAACCTCCCGTGCCTCACACAGAGCTGGGATGGCTCTGAGGGCCATGAGGGGGGTGCTCCAGGTGCCTGGCACCACCCTTGTGCTCTCACCTTGCCCAGGGCTGGCCCCAGCCTGCAGGGAGCCTGGGGCTGTGCAGGGCAGGGGGACTCTGCAGCCTCCTCTCGGCTGCCTCCAGCAGCACTGGAGCGTGCTCCCAGGTGTCACCCCAGAGTGAAACCCAAGAGAGTTCCCGATAAGGGAGGGCAGCTATAAATGTCCTGTCCTGTGTAGGTTTCGCTATATTGAGGGGAGGAAGGGAACACTAAAGTCTCCTCTTAATCCGCAGTGTGGTTTTGTGCTGAGATGAAGGGAACAGATCCCCTGTGGCCGTGGCCAGGGTGCCTCCCCCAGTGCCCGTGTCTGCAGACACCGGTGTGTGCACATCCCTGCACGCGGCACGGCCCCAGGACACCCTCCAAGCCCTGCCCACACCCACCCCAACGACCTGAAAAACACACCACAGCCCGGATTAAAATTAGCCTGGGGATATTTCCAGTCAGGCCAGCAACTCTGCTGGGGGCAATGCCAATGCATGGCTGGATATGTCATGACCATGGCCCTGGTTGGAGAAGGAGCAGAGCTCCCACACCAGAGCAGTGTAAGATGTGGGACACTGCTGCAGCCAGCCAGGCATGGTGTGGGGATCTGGAGAGGGGCTGGAATTCAGCTGCAAATGGCCAGGCTCCCTTTTCTACAGACCTGGAGATGTTTGGGGTTTGTAGTTATTACCTCAGACTGAGCCACAGCACAGGCCTGGGGAGGCAGCACTGCAGTGCACAGCCACAATAGCACCATCGTGGAGAAAATGTTCAGCCCACCCTGCACATGTGGTGCCTGACAGGATATGAGCTGCTGGATGACCGGCTGCAGTGCCTGCAGGTCTCAGATGAACCAGGCCAGCAGAGTCCTGGTCTCATCCTGGCTCTGGCTCTCCTCCTGCTGCCCCTCTCCCCCAGGCCCAAAGCCTGACCCCTTGCAGCCGTGCTGCCTTGTGCACGACAGGAGTGAGCCCCCCGTGCAGAGCTGTGCCCCGTGAGCAGCCAGCTCCTGAAAACCCAAGCACGAGCCACCTCCACGTGCTGGCAGCCATGGATGGGCAGCACTGTTGGCCATGTTTGCTCTGGGTGCTGCCAAGCACCTGCTTGTGCTGGCAGGGCACCTCCAGCAGCCCAGCACAGAGACAGGGAGAGGCGTCCTGCCGTGGTGGGGTGCTGGCTGGGGGGCCAAGCTCTGCTGTGCTGGTGGGGTCCTGCAGGCTGAGATCACCCCCAGGGCAGATGGGAGACAGCAGCTCTGCCCTTCCATGAGCCCTGGGCTGACCTCAGCTGGGTGTATCCAGCCTCACTGTGCCAGGCTGGGCTGGAGGTAAACACTGCAGAGCTGGGTGACAGGACTGAGAGCTCTCAAGGACTCTGTGGCATTTCAAACATCCTCCCCCAGACATCATGAGAGGCAGAGTCCCGCTGTGTATACCTTGGCACCTTGCTCAAGGACCATGTCACCCTCCCCTGGAGCCAGCAGAGGAATTAGGATTGCAGTGACATGGGAGACTGGATCCAAATTTGAGGAGAGGACAAGGGGAAATTTCTCCTTTGCTTTTCAGGCACCATCCCAAGACCTTTGATACACAGAGGAGTTTTACAATACCCACAATCCCTGGCAGCCCCATGCCTCTGGCTTACATCACCTGGGTGCTGGGTGCAGGCCCTGTGTGTGTGGTGCAGACACAGCTCTGCAGCAGGCTTGGGGCTGGCACTGCCCTGCTGTGGCTGGCAGGAGCCCTGTGCTGGCTGTGCCCAGCTCCACTCCAGCCTGTGGTGGCTCTGCTGCTCAGCACCTCCCTAGGCAGGTGGAGCACCCCTGGCCCTGTGTCACCGCACTGCTCTGGCCCATCACAGCAGTGAGACCTGTCACCCTGGCACGGGGATGCTGGGGACACGTGTGCCTGTCACTTTGCTCCTTGGATGGTGGCCTCCCCAAGCGTGGTGCTTTCCAAGGAGCTGACCTTAAAAAGAGCAAAACACAGGCTGCCTTGAAGGTTCCTGCTCTCAGGCATTCCCATTGGGCCTTGGCAGGCACCCTGGTCCTGCCAGCCAAGCTCTCCCACCAGGAGGGTGGCTGTCACCATGCCCAGCCACCACTGCCTTATAAGGGCCCTTCACTGAAATTGCTCTTGGATCCCTCTGCTCTCTCCATGTTGCACATGGAGGTGAAACCCTCAAGAATCACCAAGCCACCCCAGGCAGGAGATGCCCCTGCACCTTCTCCTTTTCTCTCCCACATGAAGCCCAGGCTTCTGCTTCTCTGAAAGTCTCCTTCTGTCTGAAACAGAGTTAGCAAAGACTTTTCATGGTTTCCAGGCTTAGCTGCTCCACTAAAATGCCTTTAAAACAATTTTCTCCCATTTTTTTGAATATTAAGAAAGAAGCCAAAAAGCTTATTTGCCTGACTTCTCCTTAACCTCATTCCAAATCTGAGTACCTGAGAATCCCAAAATGGAGCAGCTTTGACCTGTGACACAGTGGAGCACAAGAGGAAAATGGGGCCCTAAGTCAGCACATAGCCCAAAAATAGAACGAAGGTTATCTGAAAAATGCACTAAATATAGACAAAAGCGTTTCAGCCCCAGCCCAGCACGGGGCTCAGTGTCACTTGCAGGCAGGATTTTAAAGGCCCACAGTCCCAGCTGACATGCTCAGAGCAGGTTCATGTCATATCTTGGTTACAGCCCCACCTTGGTGCTCAGGGCACCCAAATGAGTGCCCAAGATTCCCACCCCCAGGGCTGCTCCCAGGGTGAGGGGGAGGCAGCAAGCCCAGCTCTTTACAGCCCCAGGCACGTGGAACTCCCATGGAAAGTCTGCTCTGGCTCTTGGAGGGCAGAGGCACAGGTGATCCTGCTGGGAGTGACACCAACCAGAATGTCACAGCCACCAGAGCTCTCAAATCACTTCAGCCTCACAATTGGCTTTGCTGTCGGTTTAAGGCAGAGAGGAAGGTGCAGGCAAGGACTCCTTTCATCTGAGTCAGGTCATTCAGCTCCATTTACAGCACAGTGGGAAAACTTCCAGTTTTCTGGCACTTCACAGCCTGTAAAAGCCTATCCCTTCCTTCTGCCCTGCCCAATGTGGAATGGTGACCTGCTGCAGAAGCTTTCAGGAAGGGGGTCCAGGCAGCCCCGAGCCCAGCAGCATCTGTCAGCCTCTGGCACATGCAGAGGGAATGTTCCCAGAGGGTCTCTCCTTGCCCAGTTTGGGGCACTAACGCCAGGCCCAGGGGGAATTTTTCCACCTGCAGCCTGCCAGACCCTTTGACCTGATAGATCCACCCCTTCCCCATCTCCTGCCCATCGAGGTGTGGGAGTGCCTGTACCATGCTGACACACATTCCAAGGGCAAGAGGCATGGTCTGTGGGAGGAGAGGGCAACACCAGTGGGCAGCAGGACGGAAGGAAGGGAATTTCACTCGTGTGACCCCAAAGCACTGGAGGACTGCTCTCCCAGGAGATCTCCAGAGCTCTGGGCGGGCACCAAAATGGATCTATCAGCTCTGCGTGTTTTTGGGATTTGATGACTTTTGGTCATCAGCTCCTGGGATTTAAAAACCCTTACACTCCCCTGAGTGTAAGGGTGACAAAGGTGGAAAGAAACTCATAAAATGTGCCTTATAGGGCCAATTCTTGCTATTGTTTTAAAATGAGATAGGAAAGTTTCCATGAAAAAGGTCCAAGATCCTTTGAAGTTCTCATGGCTCATTGCCTGCAAGCCAAGTGACCCCTGGCAGCCTGGCATCCTCCTCTGCCAGTGCTGGCAGCAGATCCAAGGAACAGCCTCACCTGCAGCAGTGGCCTCTCTTTTGGGAGCAAAGCACGAGGCTGCCTTCCTCCCCAGTGCCTGGAGATGTGCTTTATTTGTGAAATTTTTAGGTGAATGCACGCTTTGCCAGGCAGGTCTGGTGCAGCCAGCTCAGAGCAAGGAGCACAAGAATTGCTGCTGCTCCCCACGGCGCTGCCCTCAGAGCCAAGGTGCTTCCTCAGCACCCACAGCAGCCCTTCCTGACCTCCAGCTGCAGGCACCCAGTTCCAGCCGCCCAGGGAGCCGGTTTGGCAGCACCAGAAACACAAACAGCCTCCAGGGGCTGTGCCCAGATCTCCCCTGATGCCCCAGACTTTCTGAATAACTTCTTTCACAAAAACAATGTCGTGGCGGGGTGAAGATAAGCTCTGACAAACAGCGCCAGGCGTTCCTGTCCCCACCTGTCCTCCATGGGACCGTGACATCCCATCATTAGAGCCGAGACCAGGAAGGGGCTGGAGGGCGAGGCCAGCACGGGGAATTGTCCCATGGGGGTGCAGGGCAGCTGCTGGCTGGTGGCTGAGGAGAACCTGTAACATGGAGGAGGAACAGGATGGGGAAGTGCTGCTGTTGGTAACCCCAGCGAGGCTTCTCCCTTCCCCTGCTGGGAGCGGGGTCACCCTGCAGGAGGGCACTGGAGATGGAGGAGAAGCAGGAGAAGCAGCACTTTGTGGGACTCAGAGCTCAGAGTGGGTCACCATGCCCACCTGCCCACGACCTGGGAAGGCAGAGGGATGGGGGCAGAGCCTCCTCTGTGTGCCATCCACTTCTCAAAGCTATGGGCCTGGATTCAGCCTGGGTGAGGGCATCATGACCCACATCCAGCCAAACACGTGCATGGCTGGTGATCAGAGGCAGCTGAGATGAAGGCAGGCAGCACTGGGAATAACTCCCCTCACATCACTCCTCTCCTGCACCACTGCCTGGGCAGCAGCTGCAGCACTGGTGTGGGATTGTGCCTGTGTGCCCAGGGCTGGGTTTAACCCTAGGGAAACTTCCCTGAGCAAGGACACCTGGGAGGTTGTTATGGCTTCACCCTAAATGAGGGGATCAAACCATGGATCCTATGGGAAAAATCACGCCCATATACTTCACCCAGCTCCTGTCTCTGCATTAACAACCCCATGTCCCTGCAATACCCTCCTAGGCAGCTCTGCTGCATGCCTTCCCAGTCAGGCATTATTCCCAGGAAATAAAATTCCTGTGAATTTTATTGCAATAAACCCTTTTCCTGGCCTTGTCCAAATTAAAGCGATGAGAGCAGAGCAGCAGCAGAAAGAGTATGTCCAGGAGCACTGCTACTTTTCTGGCTACCAAGCTCTAACCTGGGAACCCTCACACACCTGGATGAAAGGCTTCTGCAGAACTGCTTCTCCTGTGAACCCCATTTTGCCCCAGTCAGATAATTGGTGTGTTGTGTACAGCTTGGGTCATTAAAATACCCCTTTTTACTTCCTGCTCTTCTGCACCTGGAGGCTGCTGTCAAGGTGATGCAAGAGGCAGCTGTGATTGCAGCTGGGTGGCACCAGCACCATCCGTGCTGCCCTGCCTCAGTCCACAGGGTGTTTGTTGTTCATGGGGGGAATTCAGAGAGCTGGTGTGAAGGTAAGGCTGGAGACAGAGGTTGGGAGTTGGGGGTGATGTGGAAAAGCAACAGAGAGACTAGAAACCATTCTTTTGGTTACCAAAATTATTTCAGATGTGCCTAATTCAGCATCCCAAACACTGCAAATGGGATGGAGCCAGAACACTGTCAGTCCCCCCTGGGGCTGGCATCAGCGGGGCTGGTTCATGGCATGCTCATTATAGAGGAACACTCACAGATGTGCTTCTCTCTAGGAAGATCCTTCTAAAGGCAACTGGATTCCAACTGCTCCTGTGCCACCCTCTAGCCAGGCACCTAAAGGTGGTGCTTTCATCACCACCTCTTTCTGACAGAAATCTGAAGAAATACAAAGATGAATCAATTTGACCATCTCACAGAGGGTGGTGCATCCCCTGCTCTGCTGCCCTGGGATCAGGCAGAAGTGGAGGAGAGTGACCAGGTCAGTGCTGGGGCCAGGGTGCCCTCCATGCCCACCCCCAGCAGGCCCAGTGGTGGCACTGGCACGGCTGGGGCTGTGCTGGGTTCAGGTTGGCAGCCAGGACGGGTCCAGCAGAGCTTCCCCTGCCCTGCAGGCAGCTGAGCCTGGGCGGGCACGCAAAAACACCCGGGATCTTCCTGGGGACAGAGACCGGGCAAGGCTGGCCTGAGCAATCTGGGCAGGCAAGCAGAGCCAGGGCTGGCAAGAAGCACGAGAGACAGGTTTGGGAGAAGGACAGCACCTCCTCAGAGCTCCCTGCAAACAGCCTGCGCCAGCCTGGACCATCCTTCCACAGCCAGATCGCCGGGACGTGGGGCCCAGTCGTGGCCATCGAGCCCCGTGGGAAAGCAGCAAAGCCAGAGGCGCGGTGGGTGGGAGGCGGAGCAGGGCACACGCAGGGTCTGTCTGTCTGTCTGTCTGTCTGTCCTGCCACCCCGGCAGAGCACACCCAGGGTCTGTCTGTCTGTCCTGCCTCCTGCCACCCCGGCAGAGCGCACCCAGGGTCTGTCTGTCTGTCTGTCTGTCCTGCCAGCCCGGCAGAGCACACCCAGGGTCTGTCTGTCCTGCCTCCTGCTACCCCGGCAGAGCACACCCAGGGTCTGTCTGTCTGTCTGTCCTGCCGCCCCGGCAGAGCACACCCAGGGTCTGTCTGTCTGTCCTGCCCCCCCGGCAGAGCACACCCAGGGTCTGTCTGTCTGTCCTGCCCCCCCGGCAGAGCACACCCAGGGTCTGAGTCCCGATGGGAGGGAGGGGCAGTGCCCAGCTGGTGCTGCCCCTGCCGTGGGCCCTGCAGGCCATCACGGCCCCGTGGCAGATGTGGATGGTCTCCAGAACACGGCACCGTGTTGGGGTGGCACCTACACAGTCTGGAATCATCTTCCCCCTGAGGAAGGCTGTGAGCTCCATTCCCCTCCCTGTGCCCCAGACAGAAAAGGAACGGCCATCATGGGCCAGCAGGCAATGGGCCCATCCCAGAGAGCCAGGGTGTACCCCAACAGCACGGGGTGAACCCCAGTGCTCTCCTCCTTCCTCAGACAGGACACAAGGCAGAGGGTTTGGCTGCAGAACAGGAGCCCTGGCTGCAGGGATGCCCTGCTGTGGCAGCAGCTGGGAGGACATGGTTTTCCAGACGTTGGCTATAAACATCCCACTGCTTTCCCAGAGCTCAGACCCCCAGCACTCTGGCCATGGGATGGGGAGAGTACGGGGATGTGGCTGGTAGCTCAGGTAACGCGTGACAAGCACAAGGGAAGGGTCCCTGGGGCAGCTGACAGCCGAGTCATGCACCACAGGACAGGTGGGGTGGCGACTTCAAAGAGCCCAGTCCCACGGGACCAAACGGGTGGGGAGTGACTCCTCTGGCACAGCCTGTGTGAGGCCCAGCAGCCAGCAGCCATGCTGAGCATGCACAGCAGGGACAGTCACAGGCAGGCAGGCCATGCCTCATGGAGGCTTCGGGCATGAGCACAAATGGCCCCGGGTTCAGGCACGGGGAAGAAGGACCAGGCTGAGTCACTGGCAGGGGTGAGCACCACAGTCCCCAGCTCCAGCCACGGGCTCCCCTCCAGCCCCGCTCCTCCTGCCCCCCTCTCACACTTTGGCTGAATTTCTGCCCTCTCCCTGAGAATGCCTCTCCCCCTCCTTTTCCTCCTGAGACCCCTACCTGTGCCAGGAGGCTCATCCCCACCACACTGGTGCCAGGAGAGCTCCAGGGGCACTCATGGTTGGGGGACCTGTGCCCAGGCAGAGTCACCTCAGCCTCAGCTCTGGTAGGACTCAGCCCTCAGAGCTGCCCCAGCAGCAGGAGATGGAGCTGGGAGTCCTTGCTCCGATGGCACACATCTGTGCCAGGCACCCTGGCACAGACACGCTGGTGCCAGCACCTCCTGCCAGCTCAGCCAGCAGTCCAGGCTGGTTTGCTCATGGCCACTACCTCACATCAGGGCTTGAGGACGAGGGCAGAAATTTTTTCATAACCTTAAAAGCCTGGGAGCATCTGGATGAGGCCTTGGGGTGAGGCAGGAACGTCCTGAGCTACCTCCGATGCCAGGGAAGAAAACACGTGGCTCTGTCCCTGCCACGGGCTCCAGAGGGGTTTGTTACATGAGACAGATGTTTGCCACCTGGCTTGTGACCCCACAGCAGAGGGAAGGGAGCCCTCAGAGCCCAGGAGCACCACACAGACCCCGGTGCCTGTGCCCTCAGGATCACCCACCCACCAGGGCTCCCACAGGTCAGGGTGCTGTGGGTTCACGGAGGGACCTGCCCAGCCAGGCCCTGAGCTGCAGACTTTTCTAATTAATAAATTCAACGTATTTTCAACCTGGAAGCAGCCCATCCTCCAGGTGGGAAGAGGCAGAGTGGGCAAGGGAGATGTCTCCAGTGAAGGACTGCTGGAATACGGTTTTGGGGAGCCTCCCTTGCTCCTCACCCCCACAGGACACAAACAGTGGGGCTGCCTGTAGGGTGGCCAGCAGTGCTTTTGTTCAGGTTCAGAGCAGGATGGCCATGCTTGGCAATTTTCAAAGAGTAGCTCAGGGGTTCATGTGGTGCTCCAGCCAACAGCAGAGGAAGATGTTTATGTTGGATATTAGGAAAAATTTCTTCATGGAAAGGATGGTCAGGAATTGGAACAGGCTTCCCAGGGTGGTGGTGGACTCACCATCCCTAGAAGCATTAAAAAATGTGTAGATGTGGCACTTGGGGACACAGTTTAGTGGTGGACTTGGGTTAACAGCTGAACTGAATAATCTTAAGATGTCTTTTCCAACCTTAACATTCCATAACTCTGTGCTGGACACCCTGATCACCCTGGTGTATTTTTTGTCCAGTGCTCTGGACCTGGTCTCCCCTGCACACTGGCAGGGAAAGCTGTGCTCTGCAGAGTTGCCATAGCCAAACCCCTGGGGTTGAGGAGGGGATGGCACAGTGCAGGGATGACACTTGCTGTCCCTGCAGTCCACACATTTTTCCTTTTTGTCCAGGCCAGACCACTGCAAGCTGTGGGTTCCTCCCTACTGGGTGCACTGAGAGCTGTTGCCAGGCCTCAGGACTCTCATTTTCCAGTAACAGGCATGACTCAGTCACTCTGCTTCACTTGCTGGCCTTTGTTTATGACCATCCTCCACTTGTCTCTCCCAGAAAATTACCCTTGATTTTAATTACCAGGTCCCAAGCAGGGGGAACCAGGGGATTAGGACTGGGGCTGGGGTCAGGATCTGGAGATTCATTCACATCTGACTTGGGGCAAGCACCTCCAACTCTCCCTACTTTTGTTTTCCCCTTGCCTGTTTCAACAGAGCCATCCTCTTGCCTGTGTCAGTGCAATCTCCACTGTGATAAAAATGACAATACTGGTAATGTCACAAATACTGTACAAAATGCTCACTCAGACCCCACAGCACCCATTAAATGCCACTAATAGGACATTTGGGTTAACTTCAGTTGTAAGGTTTGACTGATAAGGGCAATCCCCAGTGGCTCCTTCCAGAGAAAATCACCAGCTCACAGCATGGTTTGGGTTGGATTTCAAATCCCATCCCACTGTACCTCCTGCCATGGGCAAGGACACCTTCTACTGTCCCAGGCTGCTCCAAGCCCCATCCAACCTGGCCTTGGACACTTGCAGGGATGGGGCAGCCACAGCTGCTCTGGGCAGCCTGTGCCAGGGCCTCACCATGTTCAAGATGAAAAAATCTTCTTTGCAACAGGAGAAACCCCTTCCCTGCAGGTATCTCTGCCAGAGGAGCCAGGGCAGGGGGACAGTGCAGCCCTGCTCCCTGAGCAGCACAGGTGAGGCACAGGTGGGATTCCTGAGTCCATCCCAACTCCATCTCACAGATGACCAGTCCCTGCCCCATTCCCCTCTGGCAGCCCCCAACAGTTTAACCCAGTGAGAACGTGGAAAGACAAGTTCAGGACAAGCCAAGCTTCCATGTTCCTTAATTCTGGTTTTACACATCCCCCCTCTGCCCCTCAGACTGGACTGGATCCCAGCTGTTGCAGCTGAAATCCAGGGTGGCAATGCCAACCCTTCCAGCAGCCATCCTCACATGGAATTCCTGTGGAGAATTCCCAGGAACTCGGGGTGCCTCTGTACACAAATCAATACCCACAGAACTGAAGGATTAGGAAGAGGAGTACTTCTCAATGTCACCCGTGGTCACCAAATGGTGCAAGTCACAAGTCTGCACTTCTGGGGGCTCGTGTTGGCTTTGCTGCATTGGTTTGGACCAGGATCAAGCTTTCCACAAGTCTGACTGATGTTTTGGGGAAAGCTTGCTGCTCACCTGACTTTGATTTTATCATTTAGCCTGTTATCTCCATCCCTTCTGAGGATTAACTGGGAAAATATTGATCCAGACACTGGTTCCAGCTTAGCAGTGGCTTTCCAAGGCAGGGCTGATTCCCACTCTAAGGACAGCATGGCTGCCTTACAGAACAAAGCAGGGATGGATAGAAAACTTGTCACAGGATGAATTTGCAATTCCTTTTCTTTAAACCAAGAAATATGTTCACTATTACTAAGGCTGCACACAAGGAGGTGGGTTCTCTATTCCTGTTGCCTTTATTTCCAAGCAGAGAATCAAAATTTGTACTTCAGTGGTTTAAAAAAACACCAAGCTCTTACAGGGCAAGAATATTTGACCCACAAGTGCCCACAGGCTCTGACACTCATTCCCCATGGCTCTGCAGCTACCAGAGCCCACACACCAGGAAACCTCTGTGCCATCTGCAGAGTACAGCACTGTAGAACACCACGTGCCTTTTTTCCACATTCCTGATGGAAAATAAGGCAAAATTCAGGACAAACCCTCAGGCACCTCCACTGCAGTGCTCTGGGGCTGGATCAGGCTTGAGAGCACAGGTCTGGGGAGGACCTGGTGCTCCAGGAGGCTCAGCAGCTGGGAAGGGCTGCTCCAGTGCCCCACAGGAACACTACACACCTCCTGCAGAAAGGCCCAGCTGCCTGGGGGCCACAGGCTGATTTTCACACCTCTACTGCACACCTGGGTGTGCAAGCTGGTCCCTGAGCAGGGGAAGTTCAGCCCAGGAACAGTGCATGAGTGACATGCTAAGGCTGAACAGCAGGCCTAAGCCTGAGGTGACTTACAAGATGAATCTTGAGCATGATGCTATTAATACCATCAAGGTTCTTTAGTTAAAAATAGATTATTAAAACATTTATATTAGTAATTCTTAATGCCAAACTGGCTGTTGTAGAGATGTCTGTATAACCTTGTGTAGGGTATATCAAGAAATCTTCCCTACAGATGTCCCTAGAGACTTGTCAGTAGAATATTTTAGGCAAAACCCTCCTGGCTGTAGCCTGGGCTCTGGCCAAGCCCTGTCCCCAGCTGGCCATCAGATGTTTTCTGCACAAAAAGGCAAACAAGTCATTTGGACCTGTCAATTTGGGCCCAAAAAGCTGGACCCTGGTGTTGGGTGAGCTGGACCCTGGTTTTGGGTCAGCTAGGGGTGGTTGCACCACGTGGGATTCCCCACTTGCTGGAAGGGTTCTCCAGGCCCTTGCTGCAGAACAGGGCTGCCCAGGCACTGAGGGCTCTGCCTGGTCGTGGAGTGTTCAGGCAATTGGTGATGTATCTTCATCCACTATTCTCCCTCTCTGGCTCACATAGTAATGATTAGATGCATAACCTTGCTTATTTTTACCTGTTGCTAAAGCAAAGAGAGTAATAAGCTTATTGTTTTACCAAATGTATCCCTTTACTTCTTTTTGGCCTCCATATTAATAGTAAAACAAGACCATTCTTCCTCTTGGTGCCTGTGTCCATTCTATTGCCCTTGTCAACAATGAGCAGGGAAGGGGCACAGGGAAGGGGCACAGGGAGGGATTCACTGCTCAGAAATGCCCACAGGGCTTTTCTGCATCTGGCTCCTGCCTGAAAACACACACTTGCCTTGAAGACAAAGAAATCTAACAAAATGCTTGAGAAAACACCCTGCAGCACACAAAGGCACAGTGCAGTTCAGCAGCTGCCAGCCCAAACCCAGCTTCCTGTTGTTAAAACACAGAGACACTGGTGTGTGACCACACAGGCAGAGGGAGCACCCACCATATGATGCTGTGGCCTCGAAGCACTGTCAGCAGAGGCTGAGGCAGAAGCAATGAGCCACTGTGTCAGAACAACAGAGACAGAGACAGAGGGGTGCCAGCACGGGGTGTGGGAGCTCCCCAGCAGGGGAACCCAGCAGCAGCTGCTGCCCCCAGAGGCACAGGGTGACAAGCAGTGCCCGGGCAGCGGGAAGGAACCTGCCTGAGGAAGCACTTGGCCCTCCCCACTGCCCCTGGCTGCTGTCACCAGCAGCTCCTCCTCAGCTGGGACAGGGCAGAGCTCAGGAATGTGGGGCACATCCAAGTGGGATTCACAGATCTGTTTCCTACTGGCTTCCCATAGAGGAAAACACGGCAAAGAAACAGAGTGTGATCACAAAGCTGCTGTTCATAACCCACTTTGCCTCTCCAGCCTCTCTGCTCCAGCTGTTACAGACCCACCTGGTTTTCTTTACTGGAAATGGAGGAAGGAAATGGTGCTGCTGGCTGTGAGTGCTCAGCCATGCCCTCAGCACACTGCATCTGGACAGCCCATTTTTCAGAGATGCTGCTGGCAAGGTGAGTTTAGTTTAGCCAGTGCCCAAAAGCTGAACAGTGGTGTTTATCAGACCCCTTTGATTCCTCTTGCCTAACTTCAGGTGCCCAGAGTTTCAGTGTTCAGCTCACTCATCAGCTCATCCCTTCTCCACCCAGCAGAGATGTCTGAGGTGACTTTGGAGCTCTCTGGACAAGCCCATCTCTCCCTCATGTAGATGACAAGCTTCCACTAGATGATTAATTGCCTTAACATAGCTGGCATCAATTTCATCTTTGGGGATTTTTTTTAACATTGCCATTGAAAACTCACTCTGAAAAATATTCAAAGCAGAAATACAATCTTTATGGGCACTGAGAAAAAGTTAATTTGCTTTCTTACAAAAATATCTGTCTTACATGTAAAGGAAGTTCTGGTACATGAAGCCAGTCGAAGAAATCTGAAGTGCAGTTTATTTTCTCCTGTCTCTGAACCCAAAGAAAGATTAAAAACTGCTCAGGTCCTGTTTTTGACCCAGACCACTGCTCACCTCCATAAAAGACCACAAACCTCATGCTGTCTTCTGTCAGCCAGCAGCAGAAAGACTGGAAGATACCTGCAGCAGTGCTATTTCAGACTGCTGGGAAAATCTGTTGTTTTCCAAGTTAATAAATAAAAGGCAAGCATCTTTCTCTCAACAATTCCTTCAATTCAACAGCAGTTTTTGCCCATGAACCCCCAGAAAAAAGAAGTAATGTAGCCCACAAGAATTAAAGGCATATGAATTTATGGGTATTTTTTCACTGACAAGCCCAAAAGCTGTCAGGTGTTCTAGTGAATAAACTCCAAAAGTCAACTTGAAAAGAGGCAAAAGCAACTCAAATGTTCATCAGCAAAGGACCCCAGTAGAGTGAGATAAGATATGTAAATGTGACTTTCTCAGGAACAGCAAAGCCACTGAGGACCCCTAATGACTACAATGCAATAACTACTGCTGTGCAAGGTCTGGGTGGGAAAGGAAACAAAGTCTAACACTGAAGTGGTTGACTATGAAAATAACACATAACAGCTTGGCCAAAATAAACGGTAGGTAAAAATTACCCCTGGGACATGGGATAGGGTGGGATACATCCCACAGGAACAGGAAGCACCCCTGAGATATGTAAGTCATTGCACAGAACCCTGATGAAATCTCGGAATAACAACAAAGCTGTGGTCTCCCAAATGCAAAAAAAACCTGCATTAGGCTGGAAGAGTTGCCAGGGAAGAATGGAGGGTGCCTCAGGAATCAGAACACCTAATTTGTACAGTGAGTCAGGAAAAGGAGTGGCTTGTTTACCCCAAAAAATGTCACCATTGCATAATTCCAGCAGGGCACACAAGAAGTGCCCATACCAGCATCTGTTTGCAGGAACCAGGATGAATCATCCCTGAATTGGCTCAGTGTTAAACAGAGTGCTTTATGAAAGTTCTGTGATGCAACAAGCCCAGGTTGAATTCACCCATCCCCTGTGTGCTCTGCGTGGGTGTCTGGCGTGGGCAGCGCGACCGAGGGAGCGCAGAGCTCCAGCACCAGCACCAGCAGCACCAGCACCAGAACCAGCACCAGCACCACCAGCATCAGCAGCACCAGCAGCACCACCAGCACCAGCAGCACCAGCAGCAGCACCAGCATCAGCAGCAGCACCAGCTGCACCAGCAGCAGCACCAGCAGCAGCACCAGCAGCAGCAGCACCACCAGCAGCAGCACCACCAGCAGCACCAGCACCACCAGCAGCACCAGCACCAGAACCAGCACCAGCAGCACCAGCATCAGCAGCACCAGCACCACCAGCACCAGCAGCACCACCAGCAGCACCAGCAGCTCTATTGCACATTTGGCTCCATCACATCTTCTCTTTGTAAGGCAACAACACCTGGAGGCTGCAGGACAGGCAGTGTGAAGGTCTCCCTGAGAGCTGCATTTGCTGCTCCCTGTGTGGACCAACAAGCGTTCCACTGTCACACTGTCACACTGCCACACTGTCACACTGCTGCTGGCAGCACTGCAGGAGATCCCAAACTGCAGCTCCTCACACTGCTCACAGGCCTTAGCACACCCAGCCCTCTGTGCATGGTCCCACCAAATCACTTACAGAGTCAAGGAATTTCAGGAACCAAGGATAGCCAGTAAATGCCCCAGTGCTGCAAAAACTAGCACCAGTTTGGGGTAAACACCAGGACTCAGAAGATCAGGTTTATGCCTCTGGAAAAAAAAAAAAAAAACCAAACCAAACTGCTGCACTAAGCAAGCAAACCAGAGTTTTCTCAGTTTTCTGGTGTGTGTCCTTTCAGCTCCTTGCTGGAAGTCTCTGTTCAGCTCAGTATGAGTCTCTGACAGCCCCAAAATCTCTCCTCTGCTCTGTGCCATCCCTCTCTGCCCCTGCACTGCTGTGCCAGCTGACTTGGAGCAGCACAGCAACACTGCCAGGTCCCAAACTATTGCCTGTGCAAAACCCACCCCAGCCTGGGTCTCCTGAAACTTCCTTTGATTTCCATAAAGCCTGAAAGGACCCCAAGGGTTTTACAGGTCTGTTCTTCCATCTCATTTGGCTGAGAGTGGCTTCAGAAGTTCCTGCCAGACAAAAGGCAGCATCACAGTGTGTGTGTGTGTGTGTGTCTGTGTGTTTACTGCAACTCCTTAAGGCAGCTCTAACCCCCAGATTAGTGGCCATCAGATAGCAACTGGTACTCCACCCTCTCATATTTGCCTGATGTATTTGATGCTTTGAGAGGGCTGAATATGTCAATTAGTTTAGGAATTTCCCTCCATTGCTAGCCCTGGGATCTCTTCCTGGAGAAATGCTGGAGCAAACTCATGCTCCAGAAAGCATTGCTGCATTTATCATTAATTATTCTTTGACCTTTCTTTTTGGTTGGCTTTGCACACTAATTAAACACAGAACAACTGTAGTGGCATGATTCCACATCTGACTCCTCAGGGCTTATCTGAATCTCCCCAGGGCTGCATCAGACACTGCTGGGCAGCACATGGCACAGCTCAGACTGGCACAAGCAGCACCCTGGAGCAGTGCAGCTTTAACCACACCACTGTGTGCCAGTCACTCAGCAAAGCAGCAGTCACAGGCGATGGCTGTCAAGCACTTGGATAAGAACTGTCATTTGGAGAGAACCAGCACACCAAAAAGAGCATTTCTGATTAGAAAACTCAAGATACCATTGTGAACAGCTGCAAAGAAGAATCAGCATTTCTGGCTTCCTATTTACAGATACTTGCACAAATAAATTAACTTGAATGAATTCACCCTGATTTACCAGAGGATGTGGCAGGCTGGGTCAGTCCTGGGGCCATCACATCCCAGGGCCAGCCAGAGCCACACTCTCAGGGCAGCTTTACCAGCACAACCCACACTTTGTACCAGAGAGCCTGAAGCAGAGCAGCTGCCTCACGCCAGGCTGAGCACTGGAGCTCTCCTCATGGCCTCAGCACCAGCTCTGCTGTCTGTGGCAGTGAATGAGAGAACCCCTACAAAGGCAGCAGCTGAACCCCAGCCAGCACAGCAAGAAACAGTCCAGGGACCACCTGAAGATGGTTCTGTAGCACGAAGGGATTCATGTTCCAAGCAGCCATGGTCCATAAAGTTTATGTGACTGAGCACCTAACCCCACCAGCTTCTCCAGCCCTGGGGACAGCACATGCTGGGTCACCTGAGCCTTTAGGGACCACACCCCAGAAGAATTCAGCCTTTCTCCATTTCTGCAGGTGGGTGCAACTCTACAGCTCAGAGGCTGCATAAATCCAATATAAATGTTGACTTAGATATTATCCAGGTCTTTTCAATGGCAAGCCCAGTACACTCAGCAAATCCTAGTTTTAATTACATGAAAAATTACTGTCTTCACATACCATGTGAAATGTGTTTTTCACTGTTGCTCATTTTTAGGAGATTATCATGTCTTCCTTCCACTTGCCTCCATTCAGATGAAGTGTTGTAAAGGCTATTTTTTGGTGAGATTGTGTGAACGGGCTGCACACGTACCCAGGGCTGGGGATGAGGAGCAGTTGTTGAGAACAGCAGGGAGGTCCATGCTGGGAAGGTGGGTGATTGAAGGTCTCCCAGAACTCCCAAGCTCTGGAGCTGTGGAACCCCCACACACTGAGACCCTGGGTCTGCCAAGAGCCTTCTGAAACCAAATCAGCGCCCTCACAACAGCCCTGACTGCCACAGCCCAGCCAACACATGGGCAGATACCATGGGGGTCTGTGAAATACCTGAAAAATAAAGAACTGTCTGAGCGGATTTCCGAACGGCTCAGACGCCACCGGCGCTCCTCGACCGAGCTGGGTCCAGCCCGCCAGGCCTTGCCCCGGCTGGGCAGAGCTCCCATTCAGAGGCACCTGTGATTCATAGGCGGGAGGGACGGCCCGCGGGGAGCGCGATGCCACTCGAGGACAGACCCATCCCTGCCCTCCGGCGGAGGAGGGGCTGTCCCTTGTGGCCGTCCTGGGCAAGGGCGACCCGAACGGGACAGCTCGGGGGACGCCATCGGGACCCCCGCCTGGCCGCTCCAAGCGCGCTCCTGCTAATTTAGCCCCCGTGCGGCCGCCGTAGTTCCGAGTTGTGCCGGGAAGTGGTGGCGCGCGGGCTGCTGGGATATGTAGTCTATCCGGGAGGGCCGGTTCATTGGCGGCGTGCTCCCCGGCGCCGCCCGGGAACTACAGCCGGCGGCAGCGGCGGAGCGCGCGCCGGGATGGCGGCCCCCTTGGTGCTGGTGGTGCTGGCGGCCGTGACGGTGCGCGCCGCGCTCTACCGCTCTAGCCTCGCCGCCTTCATCGCCGAGCGGGTCGAGGTGGCGTCCCCGCTAAACGCCTGGAAGCGAGGTGAGGCCCGGCGAGCCCGGGCCGGGGCGCTGCTGGCCGGGCCGAGCCCCGCGGGGGCGGCGCGGAGGAGCCGGGGCGGCGGGACCCCCGAGCCGGGCGGGCAGGGCCCGATCCCGGCCTGGCGGCTGGCTAGAAGCTGCCCCGCGGTGCGAGCGCCCAGCTGCGCTCCGGGCAGGGCCGGCCCGTGCTCGGCCGGGCCCGAACCGGAGCTGCACGAAGGGGCCCTGAGCAGCCGTGCCCGGGAGCAGCCCGCGGGTGCTCGGCGGCTCCGGAGCCGGGAGGGCCGCGCGGCTGGAGGCACAGGCCGGGGCTGCAGCCGGGGTGCCGCGGTCCGCAGCTGGCCGGGACACTGGGGTGTCACACACGGGCACAGGCCGGGGCTGTAGCCGGAGTGTCCCGGTTCGCAGCTGGCCGGGACACCGAGGCTGTCACACACGGACACGAACGGGCGCGACCCGCCCAGCACGGAGCGCGGGGCTGCACCGGCCTTGGCTCCGCTGGCCCCCACGGGCACCGTGTCGCGGTGAGGGTGCCGTGCACGGGCCCCGGTCCCCTTCCCTGGTCAGCTGGTGTCCCACACGTTCCCGGCCATTCACATTCCCTGCTGGAGGCTGAGTGAGGTCCTGGGTAATCGGGGCTTTTCAGTGATGGTCAGCTGAGGATCATCTGAGCCTTAGGAGCCTTAATTTATTTTGAAGACGTCCCTTTGGTATCCAGTTATTATGCAGATAAAATTATTTGCAGTTTTGGGGTGGAAAAGTGTGGCCAGAAGTAATAAAGGTCAAAAGTACAAGTGTATTTGATGACCTGAGGCCTCTGCTCCACAGTGTATAGCACTTCATGCTTCCTGTGCTATTGAATCTTTGTAAATAGCACCTTAGAGCATCAAGGTAGGTATCTAGATAGTAAAGGGGAAAAGTGGGATCATCTTGAAAAGTGTGGGCTGTCACCATACAGGAAGTTGATGGCAGCCAGAATCTATTTCTAACAGAAATATTTCTGTATCACTGAACTGAGCACCTCTTGTGTTTTCCTGCAGTGCTGTTTTCCTGTTTGCCTCTGAACAAAGGGGCCATTCCCTTCGCTTCTTTCACTGCATACTGCTCAGTCCAGGGAACCCCTGTGCTCAGGAGGGTGAAGATTCCTTGGAAGAGCACACACATGCATTGCAGGGCAACCTGTAACTCCATGAGCACAGAGGAGCTCAATTAAGGCTATAAAATGTCAGGAAGTTTCAACAAGAGATAAAGCTTTTAACTTTGCCTGGCAATATGTGTTCATTTCTGTTCTTCCCTTGTGATTTTGGACCTTTGAGGCCTCTCTGCATCTAATGAGGCAAAACAGTTCAAGCTCTATATTATGTTGTGGATGTCCTCTTGGAATTATATAATTCTCCAGGGTAAATGCCATGTGTCAATTAATAGGTCACTCAAAAGGAGGAGATATCATGCATGTGATTTATATGAAGTGCAAAAGATTTCATCTAGAACATTTTTAGCTGAAACAGATCAGTAGGTGATGAATGCCCATGCAGGAACGTGCACAGAGCTGGGGTGAATCTGTTCTGGCTGGCTCTTGGCTCTGGCAGGTATGCTCTCACCCATTCTGTGGGTGATATTCTTGGAGTATTTTGAAACTGCAGTTTTACCCTCAGGGGATCTCTCACTTCCCACATTCAGGGCTCTAATGCAGGTGTTTTGTCTGTTTCAGTGGTCGAAGGATTAGCTCTGCTGGATTTAGGGGTCTCGCCATACTCTGGAGCTATTTTTCATGAGGTTGGTTGGTTTGCATGCTGGGTTTTAAATGTGGTATTCCAGTGGCAGGGGTCCTAGTTTGGCTGCTCAGGGCCTGGAGAAGGCTGGGGGCTTTTGTCCCAGAGACTGCAGAGAACCTGAGGTTGTGTGGTTACACAGAGCAGTGGTTACACAGGGACCAGCACGAGGAAATCCAAATAATCCCAGTGAATTCCCTGTGCAGGAGCAGGCAGTGCATAAAGAAACTCTGAGACAGGGGCACTCTGTAGTGTCAGATACTCTGCTCACACCCAGCTGTTCCTGTCAGCACAAGCTGGAGCAGGGACAGTGTCACTGTGAGTCTGATAGGATTTACAAGGTATCAGCACCTGGAGTCTCTGCATTCGCAGAAATTCTAATGCTAGCAAAGCATGCAGTTTATTTATTCCTCATCTTGAAAACACCTTGTTCCTGCAAAAGCACTTAAGCACCTGTGGGGTTTTGTGCCCTTGAATGTCCTTACTGACATGAGGGTACACTCATACATTGTGTCCCTGGGGTGAAGCAGGGACCTGGTATCCTCTGAAATAAATTCTATTTATTTAGACAGAATTTCTGCCAGACTGTGAAATATTCCCCCATGCTGATTTAGACCATCACATAATTTTTAACCTTTTTAAAAAGAAATTTATTTTCTCACAATGAAGGCTGATTTTGCAGCATATAAATATAGTTCTTCCAGACTAAGCTTTTGTGTGATGGGAATAATTCAGAAACATACTTTTCCTCTTACCTTAAAAGAGAAAAATTCTAGGAGTGAGAGAATTATAGAATTGTTACCCTACAGCTTTATTCTCTTACTCTAGGAGTAAGAGAATGATAGAATTGTAACCCTTTCTTTATGTTTTTAACATGCTTTCTTCTTTTTGCACTATAAAAGACACATCTAAACAGCAGGGGAACCAGCTATATAGGAAATCTTTCAAAATTACCTGCAGACAACCTGAAAAATAAATTTTCTATAAGAAATTACTTTCTAAAGCTGGTCTTTGTATGCTTTCTATTGTAAGTCTACCACTATTGTAGTAGAAATAAAAAATTGGAGTAGAATACAATTTTCAGAGTTGATGGTGTCTTTTATAAAGTGCATTGAGGACTTTGCAAGGAAAAAGACCACTAAGTGTGCTTTGATTAATCACTTTGCTCTGAAGTACCAGTGTTGGAGTATAGACCAAAGGAAATTACCTTTGCCAGTGTCTAATAGAACTGCTCAACTCTGGTATTTTGTCTCATCAAATCACCAGTATTTCATCTGGACAGTATTTGATATGGATTTCCCTTTTGCTCTTTCAGACCCCGCTGATAATCTATCTCTTTCACTTCCTAATTGAATATGCTGAACTGGTATTCATGGTAAGTGCTCATGGAAAGCTTCTCCTGAAAGGTTCCATTCAGGGAAATGCTGAGTGTGATTTTCTTTTTTCAGTCCTTCAGCCTCCCTGTAGCTCAAATTCCTGCTGAGCTCAGTTCATTAGAAAGGCAGCTTTGCCTGCACAAACCCACATTCAGGCTTTCCCCTTCTTGTACATATTTGTGGTGGTACCACTTGTGGGTTTCTCTGGGTCTGGATTGAAGGCACTTGAGACAGTAATTCATGTTTGGACTCAGGTGTTTATTATTTCTTATCAGTGAAACAGTCTCACTACTGAGAGTTCAGCAGCTTTTCATTAGAAGGCACAAAATGGCCAACAATCTCTTGGTACAAGGGCTTCTAAGACTAAACTATCCAATTAGGCACTGACACCTGGATTATTTTCCCTTTTAACCCAATAACTGATCCCACAGAGGCCACAATGGGGACTTTTCTGCCCAATTACAAAATGCCACCCAAACCCATGAAGAAGAAGGAAGAAGCATGAAGAAGGAACCCAGGACAGCACCGTGTGCCCTCCATCTTGCTTCCATCCACAACATAGCAAAAATCCCAAAACCCCAATTTCTCACCAAGTGATGCATCTACACTGCTCTCTATACTCTAATTCACACTTTTGTGGATTCCAGTCCATCTTGAAGTCTGGGAAACTTTCTCCATGAATGAGGGTCAAAGTCAGTGCTCCCCTGGGGGTCAGGGCACCCAGAGCAGAGAAATATTCCCTGTGTGCCCTGGGTTTCCACACATTTTCCTTCCTTTTTGTGAGTTCTTGCTTAGATAAGTGTCCCCACACAGAAAGGGGAAGGTGTCATTTTGTTTTGAATTCCAAAGGTTATCTCTTCCAGGTGACACAATCCTGTGTGCCCCCAGCCTGATGCCTGTGCTGCTGTTCCTGTCTGCCAAACCCCAGACAGGCAAGGAGCACAAATGGCTTCATCCCCCACATGTCTCTTGTGAATTGTTCTCAGAGTTCTTCTGCACAGTTCAGAAGGACAGAGGGCCTGTGGCTGGGTGCACAGAGCAGCCAGGGGAGCCTCAGTGCCCAGTCCCTGCCAGGCAGGGCTTGTGCAGAGCCAGTGTGCCCTGTGCTGCTGCCTGGGCACTCTGGGGCAGCTCAGGGCACTGTTACCCTGCCCTGGTGGCTGGGTGGGTTCAGCCAGCTGGCACTGCCCTAGTGGTGCTGTGCTCCCAACACCAGTGATTCTCTCTATTGCTCTCATGTGCTGCTCTCCATTAACAATTTCTTTCCTCTTAATTCCCCATTCTTGTGTTTTGTAAATATAAATATTTTTATTCAGCTCGTGTATTCAAGGTGAAGTGGTGTGTGAGAGCACTGTACAAATCAGCCTTTCAGGATTTTTAAAGCTTGTGTTTTGTTCCCCTGAGCTGAGTCAGATCAGAGCTCCTGTTAAATGCTGACCAATATATTTTTCTCCATTTGTTTGTTTTGCTTACAATCATGCTGTCCCTTGCTTTTTTAGATAACTGATGTGCTAACTGCTGTTGCCCTTTACTTGGCAATCCAGGACTTCAACAAAGTTGTGGTAAGCTGACTTCCCAGTGTTGCTGGTCCTTTTCTCCCAGCAGATATAATCATCTTGGGCCAAAGAAAAGATGTGTCAGAGGATGTGGTATCAAGTTCTTGTTGCAGTAAATCTGGTCATATTTTAGTGATAAACAAACAGGACTGAATGTGGCAGACAAATGAGGCATTTTAAATTCTGTTGTGGCACTATTACAGTGTCTGTAGCTACACTCTGAGGTGATCACAGCACAGTTTTCTCCAGCCTGGGTGTTCTACCCTGGAGAGGGTTTCTTTGCACATGAGCAGGAGGTAATGCACAGATTAGAAATGTGTAAAGGAAGGAGTGAAACCTTCCAGCAGTTCTGAGGGGACACAGATCATTCTTGTGAGCATGGTGAAAGTCTGACATCAAATACTGCTCCTCCCTTCAAATGATAAAGATGTGTATTTGGAGGTGAGTGATTCTTCCCAGCTCTCAAAGGACATTTTGTGTAAGCAGTGCTGTGCTCTTTGCAGTTCCAGAGGGGTGGGGATTAGGTATCAACATCAGCAGGGGGCTGCATTTTCTACAGCATCTCTGTGGTCTCCCACCAGGCTATGAGCTTGTTCCCTGTCCTCTGACTTTGAGGTTAAGGAAATAACCCAGGATAGAACTGCAGGCCTGTAAGAATTCCACATGTGAGTTACTTTGGTTGTTGAGAATTCACTGCTAGCACCTCTGTCCTTCTGTCTCACTATGACATAATTGAATCAGTTCATATTTCAGATTTCTCTCTTGTCTCTGTAGAGAGCCTCCTAAAACAAAAGAGATTGAAGAGAGATTTGTCATAGAAGTATCCATCTTTAAAACAACAAAGAGAGCATATGTGTGGGGTTTGGGTTTTCAGGGTTTTGGGTTTTTGTTTGTTGAACAGTGAATTTATAAAATTAGCTTTTCATTAGAGATCCAGAGAGGTGTCAGGAAGATTGAGTGTTGGACTCTGGTGTGGTGAACTCACTGGCAGCTGTGTCAAGACATAGACACAGGTCATTAAGGAAGTTTAAACAGTAGAAATTATCTGCTTCCTCCTGGCTCTCACTTCAGGTTTTAAGTATTTGGGGAAAGATGGGAGTTTTTTGTTCTCTACAACTCCTCACATAACTTCTAGCTCACACCAGGGGCTTGAATATGCTCCACAGTAATAGAAACCTCAGGTAACTGGCTGAGTAATATGAAATAGAATTACACAAGTAGTACACAAAAATGGCTTTCCTGTTCTGACAGTCTGTGATCATTCTCCCTTGTTCAGTTCAAAAAGCAGAAGCTCCTAATAGAACTGGATAAATATGCACCAGATGTGGCTGAACTCATCCAGACACCCATGGAGATGCACTACATCCCCCTCAAGGTAGCACTATTGTAAGTATTGCTCCTGTAGGCTGCAGTGGGCTGCTTTGGTTCCTCAGCTCCCTTTGGGGTTTGTTTGTCTCATTTGGGCCTTCAAAAACTGGCAAAAGTTGGATTTCTTTCCCACAAAAATTCTGAATTTCCTATTGGCCCTGAATACTCAGTTTGAACATAAAAATCAGATGTATTTACATGTGCTTGTTGCCAGCAAGTAAATTCACTCAGGCCCTTTGAGATGGGCTCAGCAGCAAGGTCATTTTCTGGGTAACAAGAATCAGCACAGATCACATTCCCATTTATGTTGCCTGTATGATAATGTTACCAAAATGATCCTCTGCCTTCCAACTTTTTCAGAAAAGTTAGGAGAATTTCTCAGCAACTGCACAAAACATCTGAGTGTGTGCTGAATATCCCAACTTGAGTATCCCAAATTTCACACTTTGAATATCCCAAATTGCTTATAACAGTTAAAAATGTTTTCATGTTATAATTTTATTAATTTTATGTCTGGGTGTTCTTCTATATACAAAACATTTTTTTCATTTCAGAAAGCTTCAACTAATATACAAGCAAGGCGCCTACTGTTACAGATTTTTTAAAAATTTATATTTTGACACAAAGAAATTATCCAAATTGATCTGTATCAGGGAGAGCTCTCCATTAGATAAATTGCCATTTTTTCTTATTTTCATGTTAATTTTTTAATGGCACAGTCCCTGTGGCCAGGAGGGTAAAGTGGGTAAATTGCAGACTGTTTTGTACATTGCCACAGCAAAGTTGGCATTCAATTGTACCTGTCCTGCTGTGAGCTGCCTTCTGGAAACACTGAAAAAGACAGACTGGGACTTGGAGATACAGGAAAATATAAAGAGAGAATTAGGAAATCATCAGCCCTGTCTACTGACTCTGATGAGTAATTCAGTTATTGGCAAGGCTGATCATTACATTGTCATACTTAGGTTTGGAGGACTAGCAATACAATTTTTCTTTGCTCTGAACTTACTTAAATGAGATTATTGTAATTCTTATTTCCAAAAGGAGCTGGCATGCTCCACATACAAAGTGTGGCTGAATTCTGGAATGTAAAGTTGCTAAGAGTTTTTCTGCAATTCCAGTTAAAATGTGTCAGTCTTGCATAGCTGGCTGGTTGTGTGCTCAGATGGTGCCATGGTAAAGGTAAAGGCTTGCTCTGCCACAGCAGGAGCCTGGCTTGTGGGAAGCTCTGTTTATGTCTCAGATTTCTTTCCATCGTGTTTTCTCCTTATTCCTCTTCAGAAGTAGTTGGTGTGAGTAGCAGAAAAAGTTTCCTTTGGACCAAATAATCCTAGATTTGAGTGAATAAATGTATAATGCTTCTGCGAAGCAAGAAGCTTTTTTGGTAGTCATTTTCTAGGCCAGAACTTGCATTTTGGACCTCTTCCCAATGTTTCATTTCTGTAGTGGGCTCCTTGTGGCCCCTGTGTCCAAATCTGCAATCCAGGGGTCTGGTTTTGCTTCAGATTGAAGAACCTGTTCAGCTGAATTAATTTGCTGATGAGAGGATCCCATCAAATGTAAATAAACAAAAAGAAAAGGCAAAGTGCATCTTTTTTTTTCTTTGAACATCTCTTTAATTAAAGATGTAACCTGAGCTTTGCTCTTTTTCAGCTACCTGTTGAACCCCTACACTGTGATGTCTTGTGTGGCAAAGTCCACCTGCGCCATCAACAACTCTGTCATTGCATTCTTCATTTTAGCTACAATAAAAGGTAACTCAGTGAAGAAAAAAGGGTTCTTTTGGACTTTTTAGAAAGATTGGAAATGTAGCAAAAAATAAATCCAGGAGGAGCTTTGCAGATAGGATTGCTACAAAGATCTCAGTGAAACATGGCACAAACAGGACTGAAACAAGGTGAAAGTTCTACATGAATTTTTGACTTCAGAAGACTTTCTAGTCAAGTGAAGACTTACTTTCACCTCAGTGTTTACAGGAGTTTACACTAAAAACTGACTCCTTTTCCTGGTTGGCTTCAAATAGTTTTCTGTTCAGGAAGAAACATGTCTGTGTGTTGCAGAACAGAAGAGCTCTGTTGCTCTTTTGTATGTGACTGTGCACTTAAATGTCATACACAATTTATTTTCAAGGCTTTTCCTTGAACTTTTATTCAAAAGCAGACATTTGCCTGCAGCTGTTATTTGGCTTTCCCTCGCTGTTGTAAACATGGTTTGAAATGAACTAATTGAGCTTTGGGGAAGCAGAAGCAGCAACCAAAGACCCAAAACAGCCCAGTGTAGTAGATTATGTCAGAATCACTGTTTCATTCATTTCCTGCATAGTGCCAGCTTTCTGTTTCTTTTGACTCCCCAGTGCTAGAATCTTTTAGCCTATGGGATTTGTAATAGTCACCTAAGTTTTAAGGAGTTCTCTGCTGGATCAGAGGAAAGGTCAGTCTGGTCTTTTGTCTCCAGCAGGGCTCAGACCCAGGCACTGGGAAAAAAAAAAAAAAGCTGATATAGATGGTTTTTATCTAAAGAAAGTTTTCCTATAATCATTGGCTAATTGAGTCAGGAGGTGTTTTAATTTAAAAGCATTTGCAATTGCAAACAAGTGGGGTCCATTTAGTTAAACTGATTTTTAACTCTTCACTGATACCCTGAGACCAAAACTTTGGTCGTAGACAAACCTGTCTGGTGGTTTGTCCCTGACTGGGAGTGTGGCATTCTGGAGTTTAGGTGGGGAAAGAGAATATCAGCTTATGGCTGTGATTTCTGGGAATGACTTATTTAGATCTGTGCAGAACTGAGCACTGGGTAAAATCCAGGATAGGGAGGTTTCTGTCAGGAGAGGGTAGTTGAGGAGAGGAGAGGCCCATCACCAGGTAACCCTGTGCTTTCCCTGTCAGAGCAGGAAGCAGAGAGGAGCTCTCTGAGTGTTTGCTGTCAGCACTCACAGTGGTTCTGTGCCCTGGGCTGTCTGAGCTCTGTTTTTACAGAGGATTTCCACTGAGTCTGTAGCTATAACCAGGCTACTGCACTGGGTGCTTGCATTTTTTGTTGTTTAACCTGAGATCTTTTGGACATTTTTTTTCTGTTAATTGGCTGAGAATATTTCTGTTATTAGTTGAGAAATGTGAGATGCTCAACACTGAGACACCTCAAATAAAGCTGCCTCAATAAAGACATGTATACTTACAAAATCACTTGGAAAAGTTGTGCCAATCCATTCTATGCCTCAGTTTTGGTATCAGTAAAGCAGAGCTAATGCTGCTGCACTCCTTCAGTGCAGACTTTGCTTGCTCTCTTGCACACAGCTTTGCTGAGGCTGCAACACATTCTGGTGATGAGGTTAATCCAGCAAGCCCAGTATGGCAGTTCTTACATGCAGATATGACTTGAGTGAATGCATTCCCATGCATTAACAGCAGCCAGCATGGGCTTTATATAGACTGAATTATATGAATCTCTTTCTGTGTGTGAATGACAGGAGATAGAAACCAGCCAGTGGTTTGTTCTTCTGGAATGAGTCATTCTCCATTCAAAATGTCATTAACAAAGGACACCCTGCAGGATACATTCTGCTAAAAACTCCTTTAAGGGGTGTCCTGATACTTGTGAATCCCCTGCAGAGGCTGAAGAGTTTCTTCCCATTTGGACTTGCTGTCTGTATGGCTGTTTATACTAAAAGTTCCTTATGAACTTTTTTTTTCTTTGCAGGTAGTGCCTTCCTCAGTGCTGTGTTCCTGGCCTTAGCAACGTACCAGTCACTCTACCCTCTCACACTGTTTGCTCCAGCACTGCTTTACCTTCTACAGGTAGGTGATTTCTAACTCTTGGTGCCTTCTTGTGGCTGGGGAGGGGACTCAGACAAGGGCAGAGTTTCAGCAAAGGTGACTCTGCTCAAGCCATGGCCAGTGTGAAGCCTCAATGGGAATGCCTGTGTTTGGAGAGAAGGGAGCAGGGAGTCTGCAGAGCTGGGTGTGTTTAGCTTGCCCAAAAAGTGGGCAAGTGCTGTTCTTTGTGTTGTGTGGGCAGCAATGGAGGGCTCAGACCCAGAGAAGTTCAAAAATACTGGTTTGGGGCTGGTTGTTCTTTCTCCCTCTCCATTAACAAGACCCTGAATCCCACCAGGGCTACCCTTGCTAATTTTATCCTGCTTTGGCAGCAAGGTGAGGCTGTGATGCCAGCAGAGGCTCAGCTTATTTCACAGATCACTTTGTGATAATGTTTAGTATTTGAAATTCTTAAAATTCTGACTGCTGGTGCTGTACGTTTCACCAGGCATTTTTTGTTGCCTCTGATGGTGATGCTTATACCTTGTCTTTACTTAACTAGCCTGTTCTCAAATCTCTGAGTTTCCAGACAGAATGGGAGTCAGTTCTAATTAATTTTCTTGCTCTGACATAAATGTCTCTTACTTTTTTTCAGAAATTTTATTAATATTAATCCTTACAGGAGAAAAACAGTGCATTCAGTGTTGCTTTTTCAGTTTGATGAATTTTAGGAGAATTTGTATCTTTAATATTTTAGCCTCTTTTAACTTTAGTCAGAGTAAATTGGGAGTGAAGTGCAAGCCTTGTACTCGGAATTCACAACCAATAATACAACACAAACACAATAAGTGCTTTGATATGTGATTGCCTAATTTGCAACTTTTAAAAGGCAGTCATGCCAGCGTGTGTCCTTTTATCTAAATTTGTAAATGAACTTTCCTACTTTCTTTGTACAGATTTAAATCACTTTTCTCCTGCTATTTTCAATCTGTCCTGCCAAAATTTCTGGTAATGTTGCTTCCATTGTCCCAGCAAGTGTCATTAAACCCACTACAACTGAGAAAACCCAGAGCCCACAGCAGCCAGGGCAGGTTCTCTGCAATCTCCTGTCAAATCCCAGGGCCAAATGGAAAAGCCACATCACTGACCTGGAGCTGCAGAGTGCTGAGCAATCCCAAGGTGTTGGCCCCTGTGTGTATTTGTACACAGGCAGTCAGGGGACTGGTGGAGTGGGATATCCCTGCCATGTGACGAGGACATGTGGCAGTGGCAGGACATTGTCTGAGGATGGCAGCTCTCAGAGGGCTCCTCTGTGCTTAGGAGCTCAGTGGGTGTCCTCTTGCCCTGATTTCAGCAGAGCAGGAGTGCCAGGCCAGGCCTGGGGCCACAGGGTTCTGGAGCAGGGCTTTTGGTCACCCCCTCTTTCTTCAAGAACATATTGAACAAGAGATCGTTGGAAGAATTCTAAGAGCCAGCCTGGGTAATTCACTGACTGAAGAGATAGACATAACTAAAGCACAATCAAATGAATTCTTTGCCTCTGTGTTCACACATAAGGTTTTGGGATGGCTGTCAGAAGCAGACATAAATTTCCCAGGAGAGGAAGGAAAAATATCGAAGAAGGTACCATTCAGCCAGAACAGGTGATCAGGTGGGGTCATGCAGGAGAAGACAGGGACCAGTGCAGTATTGCAAACATCTGAGGTGCCAGCTGTGAGGAGGGGTGTAAATCTTACTCCTGTGTGTGTGCTCACCCAGGGGACTCACTGCAAGCAGAAATGACCAGCTTTGCTGTATTTTCAAACCCAGCCCTGGGAGTGCATGCAATGTCTGTGACTTAATTGGTCAGAGTGAAGAACAAGCAAATTGTACTTGAAAGCTGCTCCTGCAGATGGCATAGTGCCAATATTTAATGCTTTCTTTCATCAATTTGAACTGATGTTCTGAACACTCACACGTTTTTGTGGCTCTCCCTCTGCTGAGGTGCTTCTGCTTCTCTTTCAGCGCCAGTTCATACCTATCAAACTGAAAAGCAAAAGTTTCTGGCTCTACACCATGCAGTATGCATCCCTGTACCTGTGCAGCCTGGTGGTGATCATCTGCCTCTCCTTCTTCCTGCTCAACTCCTGGGATTTTATCCCATCTGTTTATGGGTTTATGTAAGTATAAGGACTCCTACTGATGGTTTTCTGTCCAGCCCCACCCTGCCCTCACAGACTGTTTCTTGCCCATCACACACAGGTGTGTGCTTGACCCAGGAGGTGTGTGCTCTGTGATTTACTGGCAATGCAATAAAAGAAAGAACATGTGGAGGAAAGTGGCCATTAGCCAGCTCCAACTTCTGTTAAATAAATAATAGCAAAAATTAAAGGCAGGAGCTGTTTTCCACTGAGTGATTGGAAATGGATTTGGTTGTTAAGCTACCATGGCTGTGAGATATTTCTCTCTGGAGAAATGTCTGCTTGAGAATGGCTTAAATCCTACTGTGACATCAGGAAAGATTCCTCAGCAGGATTTTAACCTGCTGTCCATGTTTTCATCCATTTGATTTCTCTTTCATGGATTTACAATTTAGGACCTACATCCAGTAGCACACAATGATTAACTAATGCAACAGAAGCAGGGCAGGGAAGAACAACCATTCACAAATTTACCATGACTTTCTTTTCAACTTTCAGCCTTTCTGTTCCAGACCTGACACCCAATATTGGCCTTTTCTGGTACTTCTTTGCAGAGATGTTTGAACACTTCAGTCTTTTCTTTGTATGTGTGTTTCAAATCAATGTGTTCTTCTACACCATTCCCTTGGCAATAAAGTTAAAGTAAGTATGAAGGTCTTTCTCTACCACTTTTCTTTTACTCTTAAGTTATCCAGTGGACGCTTCTAAGTCTGAAGTTGGATGTCTTGACCTACAAGCCTGAAAAAAGATTTTTAACAGGGCTTATCCTCATTTCCCAAAGTTTCAGCTCTTCAGTTTCAGTTCCTCTTGAACAGAGTGACTTGGGCTCTGCAGTGGAACTCTGTGTTGCAAGCATCAACAGAGGCAGCAGAAATGGAGGCTGTACAAGGCCAGCATAAGGCACTGTAGTCAGAAAGCAAGAATTGGCTGGAACTTGCAGCTCTTCATTGTCAGAAAAAATGTGGAAACTTGGGGACTTTTCTATCTGACTTCATTGACTTCTTTCTGATAAAAAACCCCCATTAACACACCTGGATTCTCAGTGAGCTTGTCCTTTGGCTTGCACTGGATAGATCAGGTGAGGGATAACTGTGGGCTTTGGGCTTCTCCAGTTACCATCAGAGGGCAGGTGCTAATTGCTTCTGGTGAGTAAGGCAGAGCTGGGAAGCACAGTGCAGGTGTGAATGTGCACTGAGGCTGCTGGGTGAGGGCTGTGGCAGATGTGCCTCCCCTGACCCTGCTGCTCTGTAGGGCAGCTCCATCCACCCCAGCCAGCATTTGGAGCCTAGTCTGAAGAGAACAGGGCTGCAGGAGCCTCTTTGAGCCTGTCCTGCAGCACATCTGTGCCCTTGCTGATATTCATTTGCAGTTTCCAGAGGCCCTGCTGCATTCCCTTAGCCTTTGTTTTCCTTTCCAGGGAACACCCTGTGTTCTTCCTGTTTGTCCAGCTCGCCATCATTTCTATCTTCAAGTCCTATCCCACGGTGGGAGATGTTGCACTGTACATGGCCTTCCTTCCAGTCTGGAGCCACCTTTACAGATGTAAGTTCTTTGTGCTTGATTATTACTTATCTGGAATGTAAAAGGGTCTGCCAAATAATTAAATTAAATGGTCACCACTAAACCAAACCAGACCCAAGTTGACAGGCTCTCATGGCCTCCATGGGTGTCTAGAAGGAGGCTGGGCTTTGGAGGTTTTTCCTCTGGTGATACAGTCCCTAACATGTCTTTAGGACTTGGGTTGAAATTGGTCAAGGAGGGAATTTTCACTTGTACCTTATCTTCCTCCTCTCTCCAGCTTGTTCTGAAGATTATCTTTTTTATAAGAACTTTTTGCAGTCCTGCATCCTCCAGATGCTTCACTCCCATTTAAGGCTATGTAATTTGAGCAGTGCTCCTGCATTTGCCGAGTTCCCCAGCCTCAAAGTGCTGAATCTTGCAGTTGTGCTTTGTTTTGTATCTGCTTGATTGCTTAGAGTGACAGTAACTGAGTCTCTCCAAGCAGTTGTCCAGACTTTCTTAAATGCTTCAAAAAGACCCTCTTTATCTCCTGAAATCACAGAGAGCTTCCTGTGGATTCTCAGGCTCAGTCTGTAGAACCTGCATCCATGGGGAGATTTGGAAGTGTTGAGTTTTTCTGGCATTTCTTGCTTAAACCAACTGCTCTGACCAGCCATGCCAGGTTGTCCAGGCCTTTCACTGCAGCCTCCTCCAAGCCAGGCCAGGTGTGCTCATGGACAGCTCACCTGCCTGTTGTAGGAGACATGATCAGACCTGGAGACCATCTGCTCTGTGGGTTTCAGACTCAGGAGAGCTGAGCTCAGCAGCTGTGATCAAACAGGGCAGGAATCTCCAGGCTGGCCCTGAGCACATCACACCTGCAGCAGGTGATGAACTTCTTAAAGTGCTTGCTCAGCCTAGCTCAGTTCCACATTCCAAACATGCAGGGAGAGGGACAATCATGTCACAGGCTCCCAGCCTGCAGTGTGTGAGCAGACCTTCTGAGCAAGAAATTTAAACTAGGTGGGAAAAGGTTTGGATGCAGCAATGCTCCCAAAGCATCCTCTGCCCCAACTGCAGGGTGGTGGGCATGGGCTGAGCTGCACCAAGCACAGCAGCACAAGGGTCAGGATGGATTACAGCACTGCTACCAAAGGACAGGCATAAGCACTTCACAGAAAACCAAACCTCTCCTGGCCTGGTGGTTCCCAGCTCTTTTAGACAAAGTTGTGCTTGGTTTTTGTCCACCTGACACATAGGCAGACTGCTGGATCCTTGCACCTCCCTGTGTCATGTGTCTGTCAGTGCTTTTGGCCTGTATGAGTTTCTTCCTTTTATGGTGCTTTCATTTCCTTGCCACCTCCCAGGAAAGTATCTTGTCCTATAACCCACAGATTCATTTTTTCCTTTGTCATTAGCTTAATGAGGCAAGGGATTAAGCTGCTCTGCTTTCCAAATTGGGTGCTGCTGGCAAGGCCCCTTTGCAGGCTGCTGGTTACTGTAATGTAGATACCAAAAAGCCAAAGTCATCCAAGAAAGAGCATTTGGAAGCAGGATCTGGAAGGAAAGAGCTGCAAATGGGGATTTCACACTGCAACAAAGGCAGAAGTATTTTTTTTGAAAGGAAATACAGTGGATTTCTTATAACCACTATCCAAGAAGTTACTAAAGGAACCTGTGGAAGGTTATTGGAGGAAAGTGTGTCTTGGCAAGTCCCTCTCACCCCCTGCACACCCCAAATACCATTGCTGGTTGTGTGACCATGACTGCTCAGTAATACATCATTTTAACAGCTGGTTTTCTTTTACAGTCCTCCGGAACATCTTCATCCTGTCATGTGTGCTCATTTTCTGCTCCTTCCTGTTCCCTGTTCTGTGGCATCTATGGATTTATGCAGGAAGTGCCAACTCCAATTTTTATTATGCCATCACGTTGACTTTCAACATAGGGCAGGTCAGTAGAGTGAGGCAAATGGAGCTGCACTGTGGGCAGGCTGCTGGAGGGGGTGGCCTGTCAGCAGCAGGGAATCCTGCAGGATGGGGCTGGCTCTCTGCATCCTGTGTGGTCCTGCACAGCAGCTTCCTGGCTCTCTCCTGCATTCTGTCTGTTCCTCACCCCTGGCACACTAATGGGAAAGAGTTCTTGTGGTGTGAGCTGTGGCTCAGCAACCCAACCCAGCCAACTGCAGGTTCTGTGCTCTGCTGCTGATGGCCAAGGAAAAGCATCCCAGGATGGCAGGGCCAAGCACAAGTGAAGGGAGGAGGAGAGCTAAGAGGGGAAATGGAAAAACCTCAGGGCAGTAGCAGTGGGGCCAGAAAACAGACAAATGAGACCTGCCCGTGCTCAAGAACATGGCAGCAGTATTTCTGAGACGTGGCAGCACGTGCGGGGTCCCAGTGGTGTCAGGGCTTGCCCTCCCTGCCTTTCCTGAGGCCATTCTTGACTTCCAGTGGCCTTAGGGAAAGCAGAGCTTAGCACCCTTGAAGGGTGGAACTCAGAGTACACAGCTGATACAACCTTTTGTAAGTCCTTTCTCTTCTCTGTGCTGCTTGTCATGTACCTGAGCCCTGGGGCACTTTGACTGTGGGTGAGCAGAACGTTCATTTCATGTTAAAGCTGCCTTTAGTTTGAATGTGCCTCAGCCATTTATGCTTGTCTGCTTCTCCTAAAGCCAGGGGAATGCTTTGGCCAGGGACAAAAAATCACCTACTCTAACCCTTGATTAATGGGGAAAATACTTATTTGGTAAAACCAAAAGAGACTGCACAGGTTGAAAGGGAGAATAGAGATTCTGCTAAGAGAGGCTGATGGAAAACTGGGAATGGTTCATTACAGGTCCTATGTAATGAAAGAAATAGTAAAACTTTAACTAGAAATAGCAGCTGTTGATATTCTAAGAGGGTTTTATTTCCTACCTGAGAAAGTCATAGCAGGTCCTGCAAGGTCTTGTGCTCTGTGTAAATGCAGACATCAAGTCTCTTGTCTGATTTCCTTGTGAGAAAATCTAGCCCCTATCCCCACCTCAGCTCTTTCTTTTCCCATTTAGGTATCTGCAGAGAAGTTTAGGTAAAGGTGAAACCAGCTGCACTGGCAGAGCCTGTCAGCAGTGCAGCAAAGCCAGCAGTTCATCATGGCTGTTGGGGCTGACCCTCTCCCTGGGTCTGTTCTCCTTCACACTCTCTCCCCTGACCTCAGCAGTCTGCAGCCCTGTTTCTCTTTCCCCTGCTCTGCACCTGCTCCTCCATCCCCTCCTCTCCTGCCATTGAGCCTCTGCAGCAGCTGCTGTGTTTTTCTGTGCTGAATGGCACAGTAACCCCGGCAGGCTCTGACTGTCCCTCACTCTGTGCTCTTTGTCACCTGGAGTACACAGCAGTGCTTGGTGCCAAAGGGATGCTTTAGGTGGCATCTGCACAGGGACATGAGGACAATAACTGCCAGCTCAGGCTGGCACTGAGAAGGTTTTCCACTCTGGTTACCTGCTCCTGTTTCCAGATGGAGGAAGGCATCGGTCCTGTGGGAAAGTCCCACCACAAGAGGCTGTGACAAATGGCACTACTGAGCCAGCAGGTCCCTGCCACAGCCCAGTCTGCCCCAGCAGTGGCAGCTTCCCATGGCTGCAGCTTTAGAGAATCCCCTGTCACCCATTCCAGCCATCCCAAGGCCCCAGGAGAGGGAACAGTGCCACCATGTGCCTCAGTACAGCCAGACATGTCCTGGCTCAGGGCAGAGTGGCTGGAAAGGCCCTGGGGGTGCTGCTCAACAAGAGCCTGGTGTGCCCAGGTGGGCAAGGGGCCAGTGACACCTGGCCTGCACCAGCCAGGGGGTGGCAGCAGGACCAGGGCAGTGACTGTCACCTGTGCTGGGCACTGCTCAGGCACCTTCAGTGCTGTATCCAGTTCTGGGCATCTCTGTTCTGGAAGGACATTACAGGGCTGGAACAGCCAGAGAAGGGAACTGAGCCCCAGGAACAGCTGGGGGGGCTGAGCCTGGAGAAAAGGAGGCTCAGGAGGAACCTTCTCACTCTGCACCTCCAACAAGAGGGTACAGCTGGGGAGATCAGACTCTGCTCCCAGGGAATAGGGACAGGAGGAGAGGAAACAGCCTCAAGCTGTGCCAGGGGAGGTTCAGGTTGGACAATAGGAGGAATTTCTTCACAGAAAATATAGTCAGGCATTGGAAGGGGCTGCCCAGGGAGGTGTCCAGGGAATGCCTGGACCTCCAACAAGAGGGTGCAGCTGGGGAGATCAGACTCTGCTCCCAGGGAATAGGGACAGGAGGAGAGGAAACAGCCTCAAGCTGTGCCAGGGGAGGTTCAGGTTGGACAATAGGAGGAATTTCTTCACAGAAAATATAGTCAGGCATTGGAAGGGGCTGCCCAGGGAGGTGTCCAGGGAATGCCTGGATGTGACACTCAGTGCTCTGGGCTGGGTGACAGTGGGGGATCAGTCAAAGGTTGGACTTGGTGATCTCAGAGGTCTTTCTCAGCTAAAATGACCCTGTGATTGTGGGACAACACTTGGATAGAAGGAGTCCTGTGGGTGCAGCTGTGGCACAGCTGGACCTGCCATTGCCATACACTTTGGCCAGTTTATAGAGCCACTGTATGTGAGTCTCCCCTGGCTTAATGTAGCAAGGGGATGGGCAAGGTGTTCCCAAGGCCACAGTGACTCCTCCAGCAGCATGTGCTGAGCAGCCCAGGAGCTGCTTAACCCCCAACAGGGCCCCTCACCAGCATGTGTCCCTGTTTATTCCTTGCTCTGGAGCAGCACTGATGTGTGTGAACGTGTCCCTCCACAGATCCTGCTCGTCTCGGATTACTTCTATGCCTTCCTCCGGCGGGAGTACTACCTCACCCACGGGCTGCACCTGACCCGGCAGGACGGGACAGAGGCCATGCTGGTTCTCAAATAAGGACTGCAGCACCATTTCCTGGGACATGGGCCACTCCAAGGAACGTGCAAAGCTTGGACTACATGGGGTGGGCGGGGAAGGTTCCCTGAAGGAGGTCTGACTTTGGGAATGATACCTACTGGAAGAAAGGGCTGAGGTTCTGGGAATAACCACTGAGCTGCAGGCTCAGCACAGACTCTCAGAGCTGCAGTGCCTCCCCCCTCAGCTGTGCTTTTCACTTCCACCTCAGCCATCAGCTCTGGGCAGTCCAGCAAAGGCTGGAGGGTCTGAGCTAAACCCAGGGCTGCAGCTCAGACCATGAACTGTTTTCCACCACTGCTTCTTGGAGATGTTTGCTTCTCCGGGGATCTTCCCCTTCCCTGCTTTGACCAGTACCGCTCTGCTTGGCACGAGGCAGGCTCTGGGTACCTGGTGCCCAAGCCTGGCTGCAGGTTCCATTTCTCCGTGGTTCTGCTGTGAGGGATCTGGAAGAATCCCATGTGCTTGGTCACAGTGGGTGCTGTGAAAGGGTTGGGTGACCAAGGACAATGACCTTGGATGGCGTCTGGAGCTGCTGCCACACCTGGTAACCTCAGCACTCAAACACGAGTAGGAACCAGAACTGGGATGGGATCAGGAGCAAGGAGGGTACCAGGTAACTGCTCTATCCCATTGGAGCAACATAGCCATGCCAGGAGCTGCACAGAGGCATTGCAGGTCTCAGAGGGAATACTACTGAGGAGATGGACTCCCACTGCTCCCAGTTTCTGTTGGGTGACAAAGCCTGGCAGTGCTGGGCTCACACTGTGCTGCTGTGATCACTTGGGGCAGCAGCTGGGACCAGGAGGTGTCACAATCTCCCTGTAAGGCCCCAGACCAAATCCAGGAGGAGTCTCAGCCACTGCTGTTCCGGAGTTGTTCCACAGCTGCTTATCACTACTGGATGTGCACTGGTCTGTGTCCCCCTGTGCCAGTCAGTGCTGGGCTCCAGGCTGTGCACGGGGCTCCCTTCAATCAGTTCCCCTGGTCCCCCCCACTCCTCTCTGCACTCAGACCTGCTCACCCTGGAGCTGCTGCTGCCGCCCCCTGAATGTGACACTGTGGGGTGAAGCCACCAGCTCCGCGGGCTGCGGGTGGCACTGAGATGCAGTGACCGGGGTGTGACAGCGCCTCGGGCATCGCCGCTGCTGCCGGGGACAGCCGGGGGTTGGGAACGTGGCACGGAGCCCGAAGGCACCGGGTGCGGAGCAGCTGATGGATGGTGTGCCCAGGCAGGTTGTTGAGATCTTTATTCCGGACAATTCAAACTTTTGCCTTACTGCACTTCTGTCAGCGCTTTGGGGGCGGAGCCGCGCCCGGCCCGGGGCGGCCCCGGCGGGAGCGAAATGAATAAAACTGTGCGAGTTTTGGACACCTCGTGTGCTCTGGCTGTGCGGGGTGAGGGCACGGGAGGGGTCTGAAAGCAAACACGGCCTGGGGGGGAAACAAGTGACAGAAAATGGAGCAGGGCTGTGGGGCAGTGCCCCGGCCTGGCCTGGGCAGAGCTGCCCTTGGTCCCGGGGCTGGGCCCACTCCCGGCCCCCTGCGCTGGCCCCGTCTGGGTGTCCTGAAGGAGCAAGTCCCAAATTTGGACTCAAGCAGTCCTGAGGAAGGTGGTGGGGTCAGCACTGGGCCAGGGGAGGGACAAGGAGCAGGGTCAAGGGTGAGGAGGAGGAAGGGGCAGAGTAGGGGCAGGGAGAATGAAGGGGTGAAGGGACAGGGCAGGGGCAGGCACAGCGTCAAGGACAGGGACAGAATCAGGGTCAGGGGTATGGAAGGGTGGGGCCAGGAGCAGAGATGGGACAGAAGCACTGGCAGGGGCAGGGACAGGGATTGCCATGCTAAGGCAGCTTGGGCAGGGAGGGGGAGCCCTGTCCTGGCTCCTGACCAGGGTCTCAGAGGACTTTTTGGGGCCACCAGAACTGCCTGGTCCCTACCAAGTGTTGCCAGTGACCAAATGCCAGGCACCAGGAACCTCCAGACTCCCACTGCTGTCTAAGGCTGTGGGGACAACACAGCAGACACCCACCAGGGCTGCAGTGGGCCTGCTGTGGAGATGGGGAACAGCCCAAAAATGCCTGCAGTGGGCCCAGGGCTAGGCATCAAGGCCATCATGCCACCAGGCAGGCACACAGCAAGTCCTGAATCGGCATAAATGGAGGCTCACAGCCAGGCTGAGTGGTGTGGGGGTGTCATCAGGGAGAAGGGGCTGCACTGGGGCGCTGCACCTCCTCCCTGGTCTGCAGGGGCTTCTCCAGAGGCACCTGAGGCTGGCAGCTCCCTGAGCAAGCAGCTCCCTCCCTCAGCTGCCAGTCCCAGGCTGTCTCTGAGACTGAGTCTCCTCTGCCACCAGGGCCTCCTGTGCTGGGTTTGTGTGACCAGGTTTTGGTAGAGGGGTGGCTAAAGGAGTGACTTCTGTGAAAAGCTGCCAGAAACTTCCCCTGTGTCTTGCAGAGCCAACTTCAGATGGTTCCAGGATGGAGCCACTGCTGGCCAAGGCCCAGCCCAGCACAGATGGTGGTGATGCCTCCAGGATCAGGGATTTAAGTAGAAGAAAAATGTTACTGCATAGATGTAATTGCAATCAGAGAAGACCAGAGTGAAAATACGTGAGAGGAACAGTCCTGCACACCCCCAGGGCAGGGCAGGAGGAGGGGCTGGAGCTGCTACAGGAGCTGGAGCTGAGATTCCCCTGGGGTTCCATGGGGAAGCCCATGGGGAGGCAGCTGTGCCCCTGCAGCCCCTGGAGGGCCTGGGGGTGTGGAGATCCACCTGGAGGAGAGGGGCTGCAACTCTTTTCCCTGAGCAGCAGCAGCAGCAACAGGTGATGAATGGATCATAACCCCTATTCCTCATCTCCCTGCACTGCTGGAGAGGGAGAGGCAGAACTGGGAAGGAGAGAGGTGTGGGGAAGGTGTTTTTAAGGTCTTATTTTACTTCTCATTATCCTGGTCAGATTTTGTTAGCAATAAATTCAGTTAATATCTCCAATTCAAGTCTATTTTGCCCTGAAAGTATTGGATGAGGGATTGCACCCAGCCCTTAACTCACGACCCTTTTGCTGGATTCTCTCAGCCCTGCCCAGCTGTGGAGGGCAGTAAGAGAGGCCTTGGCAGGTGCCTGGTGCCCAGACAGGGTCACCCCACCGCAGGTGCTGGCGGGTCCCACAGGCATTGCCACAGCTGTGTTGTTGCAAAGAGCGGCTCTGCACGGGGCAGCCCCGGCCTGGGGCTGTGCACTTGGCTCCAGCGGGCTGTAGGGGAGGCGGCAGCCCCGGCCAGCACGGCCTGTCTGGAGCGGGATGCCTGCCCACGCACCCGGGAGTCGCTGGCACCCGCACCAGCCCTGTCACGCACCCGTGGCCAGGGAGGGGCGGGCGCGGCTGAACATTAACCCCGGGCGGCGGCCAGCGCTCCCCGGGCGCAGCCCCGGCACCCCAGGAACAGCGGCAATGAGGGGGCTCGGTTACCGCTACCAGCTCCTGGTAGGTCCGTGGCGGGAGGGACAGCGAGGAAGGAGCTCTGGGGCAGCGCTGGGAGGCACCACCGGGCGGGACACGGGGCTGGGCAGGCAGAGGGGGCTGCCCTGGGCACAGCGAGCGGCTGGGCTGGTGCGGGGGTGACGGGCACAGCGGGACCTGCCCCTGCAGCCGCTGCCTCGCCAGGATGGCGGGGCAGAGCTCCTGTGCCCCGGGGCTGCACTCGCTCATCCCTCAGAGGGTGGGCAGGGAATTGCTGCCCACCCGCCCTTGGGCAGGGGCTGCACCCACAGCCTGAACGAGGGGCTGGCTGAGACACTTGTCACTAGCGGCCACCAGGACCGCGGCGCATCCTCGACCCCTTCCACGCTGCGAGGTCAGCCTGGCCGTGAGCAAAGAGGGAACAGGCAAGGCTTCACCCCTTCTGCGGGGCTGCAGCTGTAGAAACCTTCCCTGCCTTCTCTTCCTCCTCCTCCACCGCTTCCTCCCCCTCGGGTGGCCACACACCCTTGGAGTTCCGTGTGCAGCGGTGGCACGGCCTGGCGGGGTGCCAAGGCACGGCATGGCACGGCACGGCCCCTGGGCTGTCAGGAGCAGCGGGCTGTAGGCTCAGCCTGGTGCCCATTCCCTTGGGCTTGGGGCCCCTTCCCAGCCCCGGGACAGAGGATGGGAGGTGCCCCACGCCGGGCGGGTTCGGGAGCTGCTGCTCCCTCGGCCCGCAGTGATTCTCATCTCCTGCTGCCTCCAGCCCGACCAGGACGAGGAGCTGCCCATGGGATGCGAGGACCCAGCTGGAGAGGGGCAGCGGGGCTGGGAGGGAGCCCCGGCAGCAGCGGAGGAGGAGCCGAGCAGGCTGGTGCTGAGCACGCCCAGCAGCATCCTGCGGGACAGGGACATCGAGGAGGTGAGGCACCCCCGCCTGCACAGGGACCCGCCGTGACCGCGGTCCTACCAGCAGTGTCCCCTGTGAGGCCAGCTGGGTGACATTACCTGGGCCTGGGTCACCTCAGTCACCCCTTGGGGGAAGGATGCTTGGGGAGCCATCTCAGAGGGGTTTGCAGGGTGGGGACGCTTTGGGAATATGTTGAAGGGGAGGGTGTTCGGAAGCATCTCTCGAAGGATGCTCAGGTGGGTGCTTGGAGGGATGATGTGCGCTCCTCCTCCCGGGAGGACTCTCGATGGATCTCAGGTCAGCGCTGGGGCAGGGGAGGACGCTCAGCCGGCCAGCACCGACTGAGGCCGCTGTGCCCCAGCTGGGCCCCCAGCTGCCCCCGCGGCTGACGCAGCAGCCCTGGCACCTGCTCTACTCCACCGGCCGGGACGGCTTCAGCCTGCGGACGCTGTACCGGAGCGGGGCCCGGCCGGACTCGCCGGCCCTGCTGCTCATCAGGGACACGGAGGCGCAGGTACGGCCGTGCCCTCCCGGCCCGGCTGCCCCGCGTCCCTCGGGGCTCGGGCACCTCCTGGCTCCGTGGGCAGGACGGGGACGCGTCCGGCGCTGGGAGCCCCTCTGAACGCAGCCCCGTGAGCCGCCCCCTTCTGCTTCCCCAGGCTTTCGGTGCCTTCTCCGCCACCGCCATTCGCAGCAGCAGCGGCTTCTACGGCACGGGGGAGACCTTCCTCTTCTCCTTCTGCCCCGAGCTGAAGGTGCGGCTGCGGGCCCAGGGGCGCCCGGGCCGGGGCTGGCCGTGCCCCGAGGGCTGGGCCGTGCCTGGGGGGATCCGGGGGCCGGGGCTGCGCTCGGCCGGACCGGGGACAGCAGCCGGGGGACCGGGCTGGCAGCAGCCCCCGGGGCTGTCCAGGGCTGGGGGGAGAAGGCGAATCCCAGGCAGTGTCGGGGAGGGAAGCTCAGGGAAGCTCAGGGAAGGGGACCCTGCCCAGCTGTCACCGGGGTCCCTCCACATGGCAGGGCGGTCGCAGCCCAGCTCTAGGCTGGCAGAGTGTGGAGCAGCCATGTCGGGCCCCGCTGTGCGTGTGACGGGGCGCCAGTGGGGGCAGCTGTGCCCTGGCAGGGCCCACAGGGCTCTTGGCAGGGATGGATGCGAACCACAGGCTCAGCCAGGTCTCCTGGAAATGTGGAACACGGAGATGCCCGAGCAGAGCCAGCCTGGCTCAGCAGCCCCCAGCTGGTCCTCGCAGGACAGGGACACGAATGGGGATGGGGACGGGGACACTGCCCCAGCCCACGGCCCCCTGCGTGCTGTCCCCATGCAGGTGTTCAGGTGGACGGGCAGGAACGACTTCTTTGTGAACGGGGATGTGAATCTGCTGATGGTCGGTGGGGGCAGGTAGGAACTGCACCGGCAACTTGAGCGGCTCAGAGGGCCCCCAGCCCCGATAGCCACCAGAGCCATCACAGGAACCCCGGCTGCCCTACGGAGCTGGGGCCAAGCACATCGTGAGGGTTTGAACCCCAAAACACTGGCACCGGTTGTCCAGCAGCGCTGGGCCTTTCATTGCCTGACCCTACTGCCTGCTGGAAGGGCTGCCGGTTCCCACCCCGCTCCCTACCGCCCCCTGCCCCTTCCCTGCCCGCCCCCTGCCCCTTCCCTGCCTGCAGGCACGGTGACAGACCTGGCCCAGCTGCTTGTCCCGTCTCACGTCCGTTTTGGGGAGCGGAGAGTGAGCACGGGAGGTGGCCGCTGGCCCGGGAGGTGGCGTGGGTGTCTCCAGCCATGGAGGGGGCGGTGGCAGCTGACCGCGATCTTGGCACATTGGCAGCGGCAGGTTTGGGCTGTGGCTGGACGGGGACCTGCACCGCGGGGGCAGCCAGCGCTGCGAGACTTTCGACAACGAGATCCTCTCCCAGCGGGAGGAGTTCTGCATCCAGGATCTGGAAATGTGGGGCCTGGCCTGACCCCAACAAAGGCACCCAAGGAAAAAGGTGCAGGAGAGGGGGTTCTTTGGACTGATGTCTCGAGCACAGCTGCTCCCTGACAGCACCTGCAGAGCCTGCAGGATGCCTCCAGCCTCACCCCCTCCTCCTTTCACCTGTTCCCAATAATATCCCGATTTCACGGGGAAAGAGCAGCCGGTTGGGGCAGCGTGATTGGAAAATACAGCAGCGGGGCTCAGGCCTGCAGTGCTGCTGCCGTGTGGCTGGGGAGGCACAATGGGCCCACAATGGCACAGCAAAAGCAGTGACACTCTGGGACTGAGGGAGCCCAGGCAGCCTCTGCCCCAGGGCTGGCTCTGGCACTGCTGGGGACAGCACGGCCACCATTCCTCAATAAACTTCTCCTGGCCCCATCCTTGCCCCTTGAGTGGCTCTGTGAAGGTGTGCAGGACATGGTAGGGAGCAGGCCAGCTGTGACAGCCATCTCCCGTCCCAGCCTGGGCTGTGTGGCCACAGAAGAGTGGGGGGTCAGCCTGGGGTAAGCTCCAGGGACCCATCCCACCCTCTGTCTGTCACCCTGTGAGCACCAGGGCTGCCTCTCCAGGAAGGGATGACAAGAGCCCTTCCCACCCAGAGCTCCACAACCTGTTGCCTCCTGCCTGGCTGACAGGGTTTAGCCTCATTCCTGGAGGCTGAGCCAGCCCTCCTCCTCCTCCTCCTCCTCGTCCACCCCCCCTGTCCAAGCAGCAGACCCAGCCCTTCAGGGGGATTCCAGGCAGGGGTGGCTCAGGGGGTTCCACTGGAGGGCAAGGGCCTGTCTGGTTTGACCACATTTGATGTATTTCTCGTGGGACCACAGCTGATATACAGCTGAAGTATCATCCCATGACCTCACCTGATGTCAGCTCCTGTCCCTAAATCTGCCATTTTGTGAGGCCTGCATCCCACAGAGCCCCAGCTTTACACCCACCTACCCTCCCAGCCCTTGAGTACCTTGTGCAATGGTGGGCAGTCATTTCCCTGCCGATTCCATCTCCCATGGCCAGCCTGTGCCATCTCTCCAGCAGCTGGCACTTACTCCTTGCAGCACACATGCACACAGGCTGGGAGCTTCACAGAGAAACAGGCAAAAATGGATTTAAGAGGACAGACAGGATGGTGCAGGGCTCAGGCAGACTGACCAGCCCTATTTTCAACACAACCCTCTCATACCCCTTTTCTCTCTACCCTTTCATATCTCCCCCCTCCACCTGCAGAGTGCCACTGACCCCCTCCACTGTCCCAGACCCCCAGTGACACGTGCCTCGAGCCCCCTGCAGCCCTTCAGGGCACCCAGCCCCGTGCCTGGTGCCACCCAATGCTCCCTGATCAAAGTGGCAGCACAGCACCAAACCCTGGCATCACCCTTGTGTCCACCAGGACCTTTTCCTAATCCCAGCACTGCCTCACCCCTCACTGACACAGAGCCCGACTTCAGACCCATTTCACAGTCCTGCCAGTGGCCCTGGGGTAGGAGCTCAGGCTGGGGGAGGCTGGAGGCACCTCTGGAGGTCACCTTGCCCAGCCCCTGCTCCATCAGGGCCAGCCAGAGCCGGCTGCCCAGGCTGTGTCCAGGTGGCTTTTGAGTCTCTGCAGGGATGGAGACTCCCCCAGCTCCCCGGGCACCTGCGGCAGTGCTCGGCCACCCTCCCAGTGCAGCAGTGTCTCCTGAGCTCGGAGGGCCCCTCCTCTGGGTCACTTTGTGCCCGAGGCCCCCGGGCTGTCCCTGGCCCTGTCCCCTCTGCAGCCTCCCCCTGGCTTTTCATGCCCAGGGATGAGATGCCCTGAGCCTGCTCTGCTCCAGGCTGGGCAGTGCCAGCTCTCTCAGCCTCTCCTCATGGCAGAGACGCTGCAGTCCCTCCATCAGCTTCATGGCCCTGTGCTGGACTCTGTCCAGTCTGTCCCTGTGTCCCGTCCTGGGCAGCCCAGCTCTGGGCCCAGCACTCCAGGGCTGCCTCACTGCTGTGGAGCAGAGGGAAAGGGTTCTGTACCTGCTGACAACACCAGGACAGCACTGCAACACCTGGCTGAAAGAGGAGTTGTTGCGCATTTTTTGGGTCATGGTGAACTCCTGGATCCCTTCCTCTACACTTCCTCATGGGTGGGTGGCCTCAACATATCCTGGTGAAGGAAATTACCCTTCCCAGATGGAGGCATTGCACTTCCTCTTTGTGACCTTCAGGAGGTTCCTGTCAGACCCCTCCGGATCCCAGCACATCCGCTGGAGCAGCAGCCACGTCTCCCCATCTGCAAATGTGCTGAGGGTGGACCCTGTCAGGCAGTGATGGGCCTCTGCCACTGCAGCCAGCAGCACCCCCAGCACAAGACCAGTGCCCCTGGTAAGCCACGCTCTGAAGCCAGTCCTGCTTTGGTGCAGCCCTGCTCTCCCAGCCCTGTCCCCTCAGCACAGGAGGTGACCGGGTTGCTCAGGCAGGGCTGCCCCTGCCCTGCCCACAGCTGGAGCCTCACCCAAGGCTGCCCTGGCCCCGGGGGGCTGCCAGGCTGTGGCAGGGCCAGGTGGGCACACTGAGCACCAGCAGGGCTGGGACCCCCTGAGCCTGCAGCCCACGAGGACACAGCAACCAAGAACCTCTGCAGAGAGAAGCTCCCCCACAGACACCTTGGCTGCTTGGAATGGCACAGTAAGACTGTTTTTAATAAAGTCCACACACTGCAATTTTTTAAAAGAATAGTAAATCATTGTTTATAAATTTATTCTTTAGAGAGGCTCAGATGAACAGGTTGAGAAAAGAAATGCTCTCAGAACTTAAATTAAAGTATACGCTTTTGGTTTAACATAAACAAAAGATCTTTTCCAAGTATAAAGTGCAGTTAGTAACAAATTAAAAACAAACCAAATCAACAAGAACAAAGTTATATCAAAATGAAACTCAATCTTATGCAGACAAGGGGGATAAATTATATTTCTAAGATATTGTTTCTTGAGGAATAGCAAATTTTTAAAAAGCTTTTAAAGAGGTCACAAGCCCTTCTAACCAATCTGGTTCATCTGCAGGTCTGAAATACTGTTAGACAGGAGCACCAGAGATTACACCTTCAGACACATAAGCAGCACAAGTACCTGGCTACTCATTTTCCCTCCCTCCAACAGCATCACTTCCCAGGATAAAAAGGGCAAAGGGACATTACAGGGGTTGTGGAGTTCTATCACAGCACCTTCCCACTGGGTTATTCTTCAGGACCTACCCTGGCCACCCACACCCGACTGCCTGAGCCAGATGTTCAACACCTCTCTCCCCTTTCCAGATATAAAGGCCACAGATTGCTCCAATTCCTGAGCATTACTGAATCTTTTACTTTTGTTTTTAGTTTTGTGGTCAGACTTTTTCAAGCTTTGAGGTTTTATTTAATGAAAGCAGCCTTCCTCTTAGACCTGAGTAAAAGATGAGAGGAAAATGGTCTTCATTTGTCCAACAGCACAGACATTCAGAATACTCACACCAGTACTGCCAGTACAGGAAAACTGTAAGAACCCTCACAGATCTACAAGAGACAGAAAAATGATACAGGGACAGCCATGAGGTCCAGGAGAACAGAGCAGATACAAGAATGGAGGGATTCCTGATGAGCCTGCCTGCCCAGGACAGTGTACAGCAGAGCCAAGGCGCTCTGGGTGCAGCTGGCACTGCCCTCTCTGCACACCTGAGCCCTGGCAAACACCTGGGTAGCTGGGCCTTCCTGCAACTACTCACACCACTGGCCTTTAGAGCAGTCTTTGCAGGACAGACAGTAAAAAATACAACATTCTATGTATCAAAAATACACAATAAAACAATAAAAGGCTGCATGGCAGTGCAATGCATTGTTACTGCAATAAAAATTGTGGTCACTTGTAGCAAGAGGCTTGCACCAGCTTTTTGAATACCAGAAATTTAAGCTTTGATTATCAAAAGATTCCCCTCTCCCTCCTTTTTTTTTTTTTTCCATTGAATTAATTTTGCTAATTTTGAAGATGCCTCCCATGGTACTTTCTTCTTTACCTCACTGTATTTTCAGAAGCATACCTATCCCTCTCCTCCTCAGACACTAAGAAAACCCCAACCCCCCCCCCAAAAACCCCACCAAACCTGGCTTGGGATTTTTCCTGCTCAGTCATGCAATAGGAAGGGACCAGGACTGGATGGAGTAGTAAAATCTTGTAATAACAATGAATTGCAATTTTTAAAGTTACTCCTGCTACACAGTGCCACTACATTAAAAAAATCAATGAGAACTGAGTTTACTCTGTTGTAATAAAATGGTTTTTAGAAGTCCATCTGGAAGATGCACTTTAAGTATCTACATTAAAACATTCTGTATTGCAAAATACATTCTGCATTGTTCTGTGAATTATTCCAGGCGTCCAACCAGCTTTTAGAAAAGTTGATGCTCAAATTTACTCAGCTTCTGAGGAAGGAGACTGCATAGCACCAAAAAGAAACCTGTTACTCATCAAAAGAAAGCCTTTGTTTGCAGCTGGGTTCTGAGGCTCTCCTGTGTTCATCATCTGTCATCTTATTCCAGGTTTCCTTCATTGGAGTTAGATGAGGAGCAACAACATCACCATCCTAGTATGAAAATACAGGAAACATTAATTCACTTTTGCTTTCCATTCTAAGGCCAGGGAAAAGCAGCTCACCCTGAGGCTGAACAGGAAAAAATCAATGCAAGGTCCCAGAATCTTTGTAAATCAATAAACACTGGTGACTGTGCATCCCAGGGGTGGAAACTGCTGCAGTGAGTGGTGGGGAGACAAAAGGCATCAGCACTAGCAGTCAGGTTCTTCCTAAATTATTACCAGAAAATCTGGAAGGTCACTGCTCTACTAACAGAATCATTGGAGTGTTTTCTGTGACCTCAGCACAGCCCCTCACTGGCCCTGCTGCAATGAAGCTGCCCTTGGTGCTGGCTGTGCCCTGCACTGTCTGAAACAAGGGCTGAGCAGCAGCTGAGGCAGGGGGCTCACCCCAGGCAGAGGAGGGGCTGATCTGTGCTCAGGCACCCCAACACAGACCACGGCTGCCCAAGAGCAGGAACTGGCTGCTGAATGGACATTGCTGTGCTCTGCAGCACCCAGGGCCTGCAGGGTGCATGTGCTGACCCTGAACAAGGGGTCAGAGGACACAACCACACCCCACAACCAGGGAGAGCTGTGGCTTGATCCATCTGCAAAAAGCCCCTCTAAAATTACCTGCTCTAACAGACACAGGCCAGAAGAATGACAAGGACGGGCCTCACCCAGCTCTCCATGCCTGTTTACCCAGCACTCCTCTCCTGTTTGAGGATGCAGCTCTCTCCCCTACATGGTCTAGTGCAAAGTGTCTCTGCCATGGCAGGGCTTTGGAACAAGGTGATCTTCAAAATCCCCTTCCAACCCAAACCACTCCATGATTCCATGATCCTGTGGTACTTTCAGGTATCTCCAGCCTCCAGTGAAACCAAGGCACCCCCAGATGGGAGCTGATAAAACCAGGGGTTAGGTGAGTGAGTGGGGGCCTCTGCCACTAAGGCAAGGCCTGAATGTCCAACTTGTTACTGAAAAAGCAAGCTTATGGATGAAGATTATGAGCTCTAAACAAGAAATATAATGAGTGGATTTGTTACCTGTGGTTTGGTGAAATCATTCTGTATGCACCACTGAATAAAGTACTGTTTTGCAGCTGAAATAATATGTGGGTCCTGACTTTTGTAATAAACCCGGACAACCTGCTCCATAAATATTATGGGTAAAAGCTTTGAAACCTTTGAAATAAAACAGAAAAAAGCTTTAGTATTTCTTAGAATACAGAAGGAAAGCAGTAAGAAGCTCCACTACAATCCATGAGTTTTATCCAAAGCAATTGTGATATTCCAACTCCTAGTGTATTCCAGTTAAATACTGTTCATAGGCAAAGGCTGTCAGGGTTCCAGATTGTCACACTGAAGATTGCAAGGCCATGGATTCCACCACCTCTCCACAAATCCTGCATGAACAACTACCCAGGACTGTGATCACTTCCATCACAGGTAGTGAAAATGCTTTTCAGAAGGAAAGAAAAAACCTACCTGTTCTTTACTGATTTTAACTGCCTTGGAAGGATCAGCCTTGCAATAGAAGTGAACCTTATCAATTGGATTCTGTTCCTTCATTCCATAATCCATGCTGATAACCTTGCATGTAAAAAAAAGAAAATGGCATTTGTTAATGTTTGTCTTTAGTTTTCTCAAAATAAATATAAAAGGCCACACACACCCCACTCCTGAAAATTACAGTCATGAAATGAAACAGTATTTAACAAATTATTACTTAAAAAACCAATCTGGTATTTGTATTTTCTTCTACCCCCCTTGTTCTGATGCTGCCAGGTGGATATTCACATTTACAGTGACCAGCTCCCAGCTGTGCTCTGGAACATTCCAGTTTCCAGCACTGGAAGTGGACTGGTCCCTTGCCAGCCTGGGCCTCCCCAAAACACACAACCTACAGAGGCTGCAGCAGAGCTCACAACCATAAACATGAGCTTTAGACATTATTTACATCAGCCTGGCACACCAACACTTCTGTGGTCAGCAGGGACCCACTTCCCTACCATTTCAGTTTGTGGGATGGGAAAAGCCCAGGCAAATTCTGCAAAGCTCAGGGAGCTGCTCCAGTCTGGCCCAGTGAAGGGAACCTTCAGTGCAAGGGCACTGCAGGAGCAGCTGGTGATGCACTGTGTGGAAAGCCAGTGTCTCTTCCCAGAATGAGCTGAGAGCAGGGACGGAGCTGGGTGAAGCCTGCAGAGTGCCCCAGCTCCCTCCTCTGCCCCAGCTCCCTCCCACACTGCTGGCTGCAGGGGCTCTGTGCCTGCCAGCACCAGGAGTGCAGCACCTGGAGCCCACTTTGCCTCCTTCCTCCCTCTGGGGGTTTCCTGCCTCCCTCACCCACCCAGTGGTGCCTGGGCTGCTGCCAGTGACAGCCAGGTATCAAACCCCACAGCAATCTCCAGTGACAACAGAGCCCATTTGTCACCAGGGCAGGGTACAGGTGACAGCCCAGTGAGGCTCCCCCTCCTGCCCCACACCTCCCACCACAGCAAACCCCCCAGAAGAAACCTCTGAGCCTCCAAGGGAGCCAGGCTGCAGCCACAGACACCCTGGGGCTTTGTTCTTGCACCACACAAGGCCCTCTGTGATGGAGAAGTTTTTACTTGAACCCGCTCTGAGAGGTGTTTACATCAACTATGAAATTCTCAGCCTTTAGCTCCACATCTGGAGGGTCCTTCTCTGGCTTGGAATTAGCAATGCTTTCTGCCAGGCTGTTACTCTGGAAGAAACCAAACCAAAGGATTAACTCAGTAACTCAAATCACATTTATGCACTCTCAGGTCTAGGTCAAGGCAACACAACAGGTGACACAATATGTTTCTAAACTAAAGCTTTCAATTCTTCACAGCCTGACAAGACTCTTGCAACCATCTGGTTGTTTGAATTACTGTACACCATAGCCATTAGTATAAAACCCAGTTTTTAGAAACAAACCAAATGTATGCAAATGAGAAAACCCAAAATCTGCCAGTCTGTGAAGGAGGAGCTTTAGACCTGGTGATGGGGCAGGGGGAGAGCAGGAGTGCAACATCCAGAATGCTGAAGCATGGAAGCAGAAAATAAGTACCTTCAATCAACTGTTTTACAATACAAATGTGTTACAATTAAGTTCCCCAAAGCTGAATACTAGACATTTTCACTGAACTTTTCAAATGAAGGGCTTGCAGGATCTTACCCTCTGATAAAGTTTTTATATCTATGCAGTAAAACATAAAAAAACCCACAAGAGACAACCACAAAATTAAAAAACCCACAAAAAGTATTCTGCTAAAGTTCTCCACAAAAGCTAAAACCCACAAAGGGGTTTTGTTTGGTTTTGGCCCCAAGGGAATATTCCCTGCTGACACTGAGGCTAACACAAAGCAGAGGAGCATGGTGAGATGGAGGACAGCTGTCCACTGAAATGTCCTCAATGTCCTCATGCAAAGGCTGTGGCCTTTTTTCAGGGCTGCTGTGTTCTGGGGAAGATGCAAAACTTGAAGCACCAAGATTTCCTGGGAGCAACTGAGACTCATGGGAATGCAGCCCAGAGCAGTCTGGAGACTGTCCAGGAGGGAAGGAATTCTGCTAGGAGCAGTTGGGTTGTTTTTGGGGTTTTTTGGGTTTTTTTTCCTGCTGATTTGTTCATTGCACAGGTGCAGAGACTGATGAGTAGAAAATCACACACAGTGACAAGCTAAGGCACATGTGTGGTTTGCAGTGAGTTTGCAGTGACTCAAGAAACCAAAGAAAGACTGAGAGCAAGCTTGGAGGAAAACTTTGCCAGGAGGGAACAGGCTTGAGGCAGCCTGTTTGTAATTATTTCTACTCTGTATCAGAATGTATACGTGTTATCCGACTGCCTAACTTTGCTTGCATCATTTTGAATTTACCTCTCTAGTTTGCATTAACTGGAAACTCAACCTGAATTTGAGAACTCTCAAGCTCTTTGGGATTTTCCCCTGGCTCTGGCCAGCCTGAGAACCACAGAAACAATCTGCTGGATTGGAGCAATCTGGAGCAATCTGCTTTAGTGAAGTCATCCCTGTCCACGGCAGGAGGCTGGACTGGATGGCCTTTAAAGGCCCTTCCCAAGCCAAACCATTCAGTGGTTCCAGACACAACCTTGTGGTGTGGGAAGGAGCAGAGCAGACACAGCTCTGTCTGGGAGCTGGGAGGAGGCTGAGCTCTGACATTCCTGCCACAGGAGCTTCTAAAAGGCAAGCTACCAAGTTTCTAAAAGGAGCTGTTTAAAGGTGGAAATCATAACATTTGCTCTCATACCTGTCTCCTTATTTGTTGGGCCACTTACCCCAACCTTCTTCTCAGAAGGGCAGAAACTTGACAATCCATGTACAACCATTTAATGTTTGCTTTCACCTATTTCCTCCTGCTTTTGTAATACAGAATCTTAACACGACTTTTTCATAAACAAAGAACACAAGCAAAGCTTCTCTTCAAACAGCTACATCTAGTAGTCCTTTTCTAACCTTATTCTTTAAAAGAGCTGAACTATTTTTATGAAGGCTTTGTAGATAGAGACATCCACTTCTGGAAATCAGAAATAGAAAGTTTTCACCATGATGCTGAAATTTGGGGATAAGTAACTGATGATCTGATCACACAGTGTAGCACATTAAAACAGCTGAGTCAGCTGAAGTGAGCTCTAAAATATCATTATTTTGAAATAAGACAACAGGAATTAAACTGCTATCTGCTTTGAAAAGCACTCATGAAAAAGACTGGGAAAAGTACCTGCATTCTCATGCTTAGTACAGAATTCAACACCAAGAAATTCAGCAGTTATTATTCAGTTTGATATTTATTCTCAAAGCAAAGCACACAAATTACGGTTCAAAGCAAATGAGTTCCTAATTGTTTGGAAATTTTCATGAACGTCAAATGATATAATAACCTTTTCAATCACTGGACTGTAAGAGTCTTTTATAAAATTTTGTATTTTTCAGAAAAGTTTTTCCTGGAAATATTTCTGCAGTAATTCAGCTTCTGAATTTCCATCTGTTGGCATTTTTCTGACTGTTTGTAGATAAAACTTTCCCCAATTTCTTATATGTTTCATGGCTCAGATACTTAAAGATGGGGGGAAAACTTTTGACTCTGTTTTTCAAATAGCTAATAACAAAAAAACCCCAAACCCTCAAACTAAACAAAGCCCACATAGAAACAAATGGATGTTCAGCAACTTCAAGAACATTTTTAAGGGAACAGAATTCAGAACCTTCTGCTAAGGGACATTACCTTTATAATTTCCTTCTTTGATTCAGGTCGAGTCTCTCCTAAAAACTTGTATAATTCACGTCGTTCTATTTTACGCAAAATTTCTCGTGCCTCCTCCAGTTCCGGATTACTTGAGTGCAGAATTTCCAGGTAGACATAGTCTGCCAAAGTTGCATGGATTTTTGTTATGTATGTCACAATCCAGTGTCACAGTAAAATGAACAAACAGGGCCAAAGGTTAAAGCAATCAGAAAAACTGCTGGTTCAGGAAAGTCACTTTCAGGGAATGAGGGAACTAAGTCTGACAATGAGAAGTCAATATTATCTTAATTATCATTAGATTCACAATGGCTGTTGGCAGAAAAGCTATCTCAATTCTCACCCTGGCAACATACTTTGTTATTTCACTAGAAATTACTTTTTCCTCTTATTTAGCCAGTCTTGCTTAGCAGACTATCCTGAACTCCACCACTAACTAGCTCAGGACATGGGTAAAGACTCTGTCTTGTAAAAAAATAAAGAATGGCCATTAAGCCTTCAGATTTTCTCAGACTTTGGATGCAAGCATCAAAATCCTCCCTCCTGACTCCACACACCGTGATACATGCAGCAAGATTCCCACCATCAGGAGGAGAAAGACAGGCTTGTTTTGAGGTGGCTTCAGAGCAGAAAGGTTATTTTTGGCTGTCCTAGAGACTGCTGATGCCAGGATGCTGCTGACCTTATCTGCACCCCATGACTGCATCCCCTGGCCAGGAACACCAGGGCAGCTTCAACACATGCTGCAAGCACAGCCCTGCAAGAGCCCACCCGGAGCTGCAACCAGCCTGAGGAGCTCCCAACAGGGCCCAGAGCAATCTGTGAGCCATGTACCAAAACACCTTCAGCTGGGTTAATGGACAAGGTCAACCAAAGCCAGGAACTCCTCCATAAGGAGCCACAGACCAGGTCTCTTCAGACAAAGAATAGATAATGCAGGGGAAATAAGGAGCCCATGAACATCCCTGTGCAAAAGCAGCAGTGACAAGGAATGCTTCGCTGTCTCAGCCTTTACTAGAAGTAGGATTTGCTGCCAAATCAGGAGGCAACACCTGATGGTTCTTCACCCACCATGGAAGGAAGTTGGGAACCTTCTGCTGCAGAACCTCTAATTTGGCCTCCTGCTGGGTTCAGGTTTGCCCCCAAGCAGGCAGCACGGGCTGGACAGCTCAGTCCTTTAAGGGGACTGACTGCCTGGATTCCCAAGCAGCTCTCAGCCACTGCCTACCTTAGCAAGCATAATGGATATCAGCTCTTTAGTGATTATCAGCTATTTGTGAGTTCAGCTCTTAGCCTGCTCTGTGCTGCAGGCAGGCAGACGCAGGGCAAGAGAGGTGAAGGCCATTCTGGTGTTCCACAGCAATGTCTTTATTGGGTGATCTGTGAATTCCAGTGACACTCTTTTACAGAACTGGGCTAAACCAGCCTATTTTATAGGGTATAGGGGGATCAGAAACTGTCCAATAGCAGGGGTTAAAAGGGAGTGGGTTTAGGGTTACAGAGAGATAAGCTGGGGTCCGAAAGGTGGAAGAGAGGGGCTTCTAGCTATTCACCATGACTTGGCATTTCCTGTCTTTAGGCCTCTGCTCTCCACGGGGCCTTTGCAGTCCCTGTGCCTGCTACAAAGAGGTTCATCATTTGTAGAGGTCCATAACTGGACAATTTCACAGAAGCATCACTTACCAGGGACTGCTGAAACAACCCTAAGGACTGTCCAGGTTGAAAGCACTTGTCCTGGATTAAAGAACAGGTGTCTGCCAAGAAGGTGGAAACCTCCCTTGGAATGGAGAAGATGACCCTCCTCCCTCTGAATTCTTATAACTTTGAAGGGACAGGGCTCTCAGGCAAAGATAGGAGAAAAGGAATAGCTGTTCCTTGCTAGTGTGTGTGTATATAGCAAGGCAAACCAACCCCAAGCCCAGCAGCACCGACCCAGGGCCAGCCTTGTCCCACAGACAGGAATGGGGCCGGGGCTGGGGTCCCTCCCCCGTGAGGTCGGGTGCTGGACAGGTCCCAGTTCAGCAGCTGAAGCTCAGCCCCGGTGAGCAGAGAGCAGCGCAGGGCAGAGCTCTGCAGTGGCAGCAAATCCTCCCCAGGGCAGCAGCCTGCCCGTGTCACCGCTGAGCCCAAGGGCGAGAGCTGAGCCCAGCCCAGCCCCTCACCCAAAATCTCCCACCACTCTGCCCTTCCCAAGAGAATGGCAGCAAACTGCATCCTTCCTCCTCCTCCCTGGCTACATCTTTTGTCTCTCTTAAATATTGTTCATTCCCATCTCTTAGGCAGCAATTGGAAGGAAATTCCCTGAGTGAAAAGAAAAACAGAAAAATCTTACTCTCATAGCACCAGAGGCAGGAAGGAGGTTTAGGAGGAGGCCATACTCATCCTTCACGCCCCACTGTACATGCTGGAACATTCCTCACATCACCCTCCTTGCAGAACAGATGGTCCCAGCAAGCAGCTCCCTGCTGTGGCAGACTGTGAGGGGCTGGGCACAGCCCTGCTGCCCTTGCCCTGAGCTGTGCTCCTCACCAGGCACCAGAGGTAAGCAGGCAGTTACAGCAGGATCTGCCACACCAGCCATTCCCCAGCAACAACTTCACCTCAGTTCTTTCCTTTCTGCCCAGCCTTCCACTGCTCAGCAATGCAGCTCACGCTCCCCAACAACTACTGCCCCTCAAAGCAGGCACCCTTGTCCTGCCCTGAGCAGAGGCACACAGAGACAGAGGGGACTCCTCACTGCAGCAGCAGGAGTGGGGGCACACTGCAGAGGCTGTGGCACATCAAGGACTGCCAGCAGAAGGCCTTTAGCATGACAAAGGCTAAGGCACACAGGATTCTCTGCAACAGTGCCCTCAGGCACTTCATCCATGGACCAAAGATAGAAGTTCTTCAGTCTCTCTGCTGGCCAGCTAAGGCTTGGTGATGGAAACTCAGGGGTGTTGGCTTGGAAGTCCTGGTGAGCTGCAGCTGAGAGGTGCTGCAAGAGCTGCCAGTATCAGGAGCAGCCCTGAGCAGGACCTGCAGCACCCTGCCCTGCACACAGAGCCAACCACAGCGCCTGGGAGCAGAAGGGCTGCCTGGCCCCACTGCAGCTCTGAACACAACCAGGGGAACACCAGGGCCCCACAGCACACACCAGGAGAGGCAGGCAGGCAGGGCAACCTGGGACCCCACGAGAGCTGTTTGGAACCTGCTTTGGGAACAGCTTCACACCACAAAACACACCCAGAACTTCACCTGACAGAGCCACCTGCAGTACCACTTAGGGCTCACTCACATCCCCCTTGTGACACGTGCAACAAACTCAGGGCACAGGCAGGACCTTTAACACTGCTGAATCTGAACATGTGTGGAATACAAAGTTAGTGCTTCTTTCTCCCTTTCACAACATAAAAGTCTTTTAAATTAGAAGGTATTGCTCTCCCTTCCAGCAAGATTTCAGATCACAAGCATTAGACAGTCCAGGCCTGCCCCACCTTCTGTGCACAAAAGCAATAAAACCAGCATTTTAACAGGCAGTCATGCTCTTTTACTTAAAAAAATAATTCTGACATCTCATACCAGTTAGTTTAGTGTAGGCTTCCATGTCCTCCATTGCTGTAGAAATCCGATACACTTTTCCTTCAGAGCCTCTTATTTCAAAATATTTGTCTGCTTTTTGAAAGGCTTCTGTTATCCTAGTTTGAGACAAAATTATGACTTCAGGATAATACCATTTTGAAACACCTCAATGGTCAACAGGCAGAATGAAACAATTTAGTATGTTATAAACAGAAGACAACAGATGAAACTGTATCCCCAGCACACAGCACACACTGATCACTGCAACATCTTGTCTCCATGCTGTCACTGCACATTCCAACAGAGATTTACTGAAGACAGGTTCAAAATAGAATGTAACCTTTAGATGAATGAGCAAATTCACTTTTTTCTGCTTTAGACTGGGTTTAGCACTGCTGAGACAACTGCAGAACCCTGCAAAACATTGACAGGGTCCCTCAGCTGTAGTAAGGTTCCCTCACAGATGACCAAACCCTTTTACAGACTCCCTGCCTCCCCAGTTAGCTGAGAACGTACAAAGCATTGTAAAGTGAAAGCATCACAAACATGTAATATTTTCAGATGGGAAAAATTATAATCTAAAGATAAGGTTCTTCCAAATTTCCATGTACCTTGCTGTCATTGCCAGTTTGGACACTGTTTTGGAAAGGCTGCTATAATTACAGGAAGCCAAGAACTGAGTTTTTCTAAACTAAAAAATATGTTTTACTTGTCATATATAGGTACTGTCAAACCTGAGCATTTTTAGTCTGAGTTTTAGAGGATCCCTAAATCAAGAGCTGAAGTTTATGAAATGAAAGCAATCCAAATCACTCTTGTACTGTGTAATCCTTAACATTCCTTTTTACCAAACTCAACAGTTACCAAGCAGACAAGACCCTAAGGAAAAAAAGATTTGGAGATACAAGTAATTCTGATTCTCAAGAAAAGTAAAAAGAATAATGTTATAAGGAAAATTCTGTAGACATCAACAAGAGAGGTAAAACAGCAGGTAGGCAGCTGAGTTGGTCCTGAACAAATCCTGCATTACATAAACACAAAGCCAGGCCTCAGCTAAACTACATGAGCTCTTTCATGACTTTGTTAGCAACCTTGCTCTAGTAACCAGGCAGTTTGAGCTAAGTGGTCTCTAACTTGCAGATAAGGATTTGACTTCAGCTGTCAGCAGTTTAAAAGGTTTAAGCACACCCCAGTCTTGTGCTTCTTCAGGCTTTTAGCAATTTTCCTCTCATTTAATTTAATGTGGAATGATACTTTTGTCCTCCTCTCTTTCTGCTTTTGTTTGCTTTGCTAACCACAGCCTCTATGATACTCTCAGCACTAAGTCTCTTCACAAGAATCAGATGTAGCTTTTATTCTATGTCACACCTTATTGATTTTCTGAATATTCCAACGGATATGGATTGTTTCCAGAATTGAAATATAAATTGAAAAGGAAGGAAAGGAAAATACACTTGCATTATTTCAATGATGTTGCCAGTCTTATGCTGGTATGCTCTCCGGTGCAGGCAATTGCGGGTGTGGAACATCTCGTACAGATTTCCAACTTCCTGAATCAAAAAAACCCTGTTAGCATTTCCTTTTGCCACTGTCTTACCAGGAAAATTAAAACAATCAATCAATTAATCAAATTATTTATCTCCTCTCATTCACAGCATAAAGCAGAATGATTATTATTCACAATTCCCAAATTTTGAAACTGGCTCAGGCCACTGCAGGAGAGCAGAGTGCTGGCAGTGACCCCAGGCAGTGCAGAGGACCCCTCATCCCTTTAGCAGCCCCTCACCACAGCCACATTTCCTTCCTGCCCAGCAGAGCTGGAGCAGGATTACACAGATCTAAGGGGTCTGTAGTGTCTCCCCTGACAGGATCTGCCTTGCACAAATCCTTTCAAACAATGGTTTGCTCTGTCCCTCTCCCAAAAAGCAGCTTCTGAGAAAAACGTTCAGAGCAGCCAATACTTCTGTCCCTCTTGGGCTGAGGGAGTATGGGGCAGGACCCCCAGCCACGGGGTGCAGCTCCCCTGTGTGCCCCCAGGTGCTCCCCCTGCTCACCTTGTCACGGGGGCAGATGTGCTTCTGGTTCCCCACTTCACACACCCGGGTGAAGATAAGCAATCGCTGATAGTCAAAGTTATTGGGGATTCCCAGGTGATGGCAATCCCTAGAAATATTGCACAGAGTGTTCAACCACAGGATCATTTTTGTACATATGGTAGCATTTTGTCAATAGGAATTCATAATAAAATGTAAGATTTGTACCTTGCAAAATAATCCCACTTGTCAACGTCAATGCCATTTTTCTTATTAGCTACAATCTCATAGAGGAAACTTTTCTCCTTTGGTCGACCACGGTAGGGCCACTGACAGGGGAGCCAAAAAGAAAAACTTCAGAAACAACAAGAAATTAAAGTGTACCAACAATGTCTAATGGCTTTTCAAAGACAGTGGGAATACACCATGACTTTGCTTGTGATGAACACCCAACACTGAAGTAGTGAAGAATACAAAGAAAAGTACTTCCAGAAGCTATCAGGCATTAGAAATCCAGAAGAGGGCCTAAGCAACTGTCTTCTCATAATCTCAAGAAGAATAAAACCCATGAACACAAGTATTCATTGCCCATTACTTTACTAAAAGAAAGCCTGAGCTTGGGAATGAAGAAACAAAAAACAACATATCAACAAAGAGGGGAAATTTTGGAATTATTTCATTTTCAGGGAATTAAATACACAAATATGTCACTGTCCTGCAATCTTTTGCAATCTACAACTTCATAGAACACAGTTTAAAAACACTTACTTAGAAGTTTTAAGAAAAAATTTTTGAATATTCCGCTACTTAAACTCCTGCCTCACAAGGGACAATTCAGCCATAAGGTAAATAGGAAACAAACACCAAAATAATAAGATGCAAGGTGCACATTTTCTTGAAAATTTAAAGATTCTTCACCTAAAAATATGCCATAAAGTAGCCTTGAAATTCTGAAAGTGGAAAGCATTGTATGCAAACATAACTTCCATGTTGCCTGCACTACAGAAATACTAAAACTGATGTGAATAGCAACAGAAACACATGCAAGCAGCAGGATGCAAACACATCATGGATAAAAATCCCACGATCACAGAGCTCTGCTACTGGGACATGCTCAGGACACTGTTTATGTCTGGTGCCTGAGCAGCCATTGTCCATGTCATGACAGGCCTGCACCACAGTGCACAGCCTGCCAGTGCCATGTGCTGCCTGGCACCAGGCAGGTGCTGCCATGTACCGTGTGTGGCACTCCCCTTCCTGGCATCCTGCTGGAAAACAGGCACAGAATCCAAACAGGGCAAACCAGACACGGGGAAAGAACCTGGCACACAATCAATGCCAGTGGCAGGCACCAAGATTTGTGTGCAAACGAGCCCAGTGGGATAAAAATCAGCTTGTGGACTTTGTAAATGGACATCCCCTTCCTATAGGATCTCAGACTCAATTTCACTACTCCAAGTTCCTTCTATTTGCCATGGGATTGCCACCCACTCCTGCAGCAGAAAATAATGGGCAAGTGTGAACACTTGTGGGTTGCTTGTTTGGGACTACATATAAATTCTGATTAGCACCAGATTGTCCTGACAGATCTCCCACTGACTTCAGCTGCCACCAGTTGTTTACTCTGGTGGCAACTAAATGAGTGTCCTTGAAGAGATGACAAAAGTGTAAAATGAGGAGAGGACTGAGGTCTTTCATAGAGTTGCAATGATTAACAACTGCCATCCCCTCTTGCTTGCCTCTTGAGGCAACTCATTTCTTCCAGTCTTATCCTCTGTTTGCTACTGCAATAAATCCAAGCATTTCACTGCTGTCATCAAAGCTGTTGTGGCTCTGGCTCTTGGGCCAGGCTTGGATTCCTCCCTGCCTGATCACTGCCAGTGCCCAGTTTTGTTACCCAGACTAGGGGAGGCCTCCTTTACTCCAGGCCAAGCCCCCCTAGATCCCTCAGCTGCTCCTCATCATACTTGTGCTCCAGACCCTTCCCCAGCTCTACTGCCCTTCTCCATTGCACCTCAGTGTCTTTCTTCAAGTGAAGGGTCAAAAACTGAATGCAGAATTTGAGTTGTGGCCTCAGCAGTGCCCAGCACGGGGCACTGTCACTGTCCTGCTGGCCATGCTGTGGCTGGTACAGGCCATTGTCCTCTTGCCCACCTGGGCACATCTGGCCCATTTTCAGTCACTGTCAACCAAGCAGCCCCTCTTTTCTGCCTAGCCACTTCCCAGCTGCCCTGACCCCAGCCTGCAGCAGGACCAACACGTGGCATTGTGGAACCTCACACAATTGGGCACATTGATCCAACTTATCCAGATCCCTCTGCAGAGCCTTCCTGCCCTCCAGCTGAACATGACCTGCATTTCCTAAACCCAGGCTGGTTGGGCCTGCTTCCCTGCTTGTCCTGTAGGTGCTGCAGGATGGCATTCAGGATGATCTGCTCCATACCCTTCCCTAGCACCAAGGGCAGGCTGACAGCCCTCTAGTTCCCTGGATTATCCTTCTGACCCTTCCTCGTGGAGCCACATCTGCTGATTTCCAGTCAACTGGCACCACCCAGGACTGCATGTAAATGATGAAAAATACTTTGGTGAGCACTTCTTCCAACTCTTCAGTACCCTTGAGTGGATCCCAGTCACCAGTTAGGTTCCCTAAATACAAGTAACTTTCTACAGCTTTTCTCTGATCTGGAGGCTTTTGGGTAAGAATTCTCAGGGAGCTGTAAGCACATTAACACAGCTACCAGCACTGTAAGAAATAAACACAACACTCCTCCAGCATCAGTTGTGACAAGATTCCCAGAATTTCATAGAGCTAGAAGTAACATATAGCAGAAGCCAAAATGATCTGTTCTTTCAGTGAAATAAAGATGTTTCTTGGCATGAGCACAGGAGCAACACCCTGACTCACCGATTTCACACAGGCAGTTTCATCTATGGGCCCTCCTATTTGCTCCTTGATGAACAACAGATCTTCTTCCAGGACAAGACCATAGGACCTCATGACTTCTTCTAGTTTATTGGAAGTGACCAAGTGCTCAAACATTTGAACAGAAGAAGTTTCATGCTGTGAAAAAAACCCATCCAAATATTGTATTACACAGTTTAAGCATCTTTCCTGCAGTCACAGCTTTACTCCAAGCCATCAGCACTGCCTAGCAGGGACATGGGCAGGCTGGTGTGAAGTGCAGCAGCCGGGTGCTTTCCTGCTCATTTTCAATTAAACAGAAGAGGAAATCACCCGGTTTACAGAGTCCAGAAATGCACTCTGCTGCAGAGAGCTGTTAATTCCGAGTGCTGACAAACAGCAACAGTTACAATGCTAAAAGACAAAATAATCAATTTTGCTGTGTAAAAGATTAACCAGTTTACTCATCTGATTTTGCTAAGAAATTACAAGCGGAGAGAGGCTGAAAGGACTGTGCTGCACTTCATTCACAGCAAACAACTGTTTTGGAAAGTTTGAATTCAAACAATATTGAATATCCTGCCATTGGACTAAACCTACTGGAAAGGAAGCAGCCAGTTGGTATTTTTGAAATGTAAAATATATTCTGCAGAAAGCTCTCAATATGCATTTTAAGGCACAATGCTGACCAAAAATGACCAGTGCAGACCTAACAAGGATATCATCACAAGATCAGAAAACAACATTCTGGTTTTCAATTAAGCCATCAAAATGATGCAATAAGGTAAGGCCGGATGACCACTAGAGCCTCAAAAGCATTGGAACTCTTTAAAGATTAATTATTCTGCCTCTAAAAATTTCAGGTTTGTCTTTTTATTTTAATATTGAAAAGCCTACCTTCCAATTCAAATCTGGACGAGTGAGTGGAATAAATCTTCCATCAAACATGTGTGAAAATGGCCCATGACCTTAAATATAAATATTACACAGGTTTAGTCTGAGACATTGTTGTCAGCAAAAATTTCTTGAGCAAGCTTAGGATCTCAATTCTCCTGTATTTGACTTTTCTTGACATATGACAGAGTCTTAGACTGGTTTGGGTTGGAGCAGACATTAAAGATCATCTCATTCAGACCTCTGCCATGGGCAGGGACACCTTCCACTACCCCAGGCTGCTCCAAGCCCTCTCCAACCTGGCCCTGAACACTTCCAAGGATAGAGTGGCCACAGCTTCTCTGGGCAACCTGTGCCAGGACTTCCCCACTCTCACAGGGAAGAATTCTTACCAATATCTCATCTAACCCTGCCCTCTGCCAGTGGGAAGCCATTCCTTCTTGTCCTGTCACTCCAAGCCCCTGTCCAAGGTCCCTCTGAGCTCTCCTGGAACCGTTTTTATGTGGTCTAAGGCCTCCCTGGAGCCTCCTCTCCTCCAGGCTGAACTACCCCAGCACTCCCAGCCTGGCTCCAGAGCAGAGGGGCTCCAGCCCTTTGTGTATCTCCAAGGCCTTGGGGCAATTTTGGGGTGCCTAAGTAGCACCCCATCCTTATGCTGGGGCCCAGGGCTGGTGGCAGCTCTGCAGGTGGAGGTCACCTGAGCAAGGCAGAGGGGCAGAATCCCCCCCAGCTGTGCCCATGCTGGGGTCAGCCCAGCACAAGGGGGGCTCTGGGTGAAGAGGGTCCCACAGAGAGTTGGCTGAGCACCAACAATCACACCAACATGGCTCCACGTCCTTCTGCTTTATTCAGCAACTTTGGCATCTTTGGCCTCTCTGCACTGCCTCACACCACTAGTGCTTAATGCTCATTGGTGAGGTGGCTGCATTCACACATCCATGTTATTTGCTAGAAGCATTTTTAGCTAAGATGAGCTAAATTAGCAGTCCCACAATGTGCCTGGCATCTGGCTCATCCTGGCACAATGCTCATTTTCTCCTGCTGTATCCATTCAAGGACAGCACATGGGCTATCTTGTTCCAGGACAGTACATGGTCTTCAGAGTAACTCTGTAATCTGCAGGCCAGGGTTGTCCCACTCTTGTAAAAGTACAGCCTGCCCTTGTTCTGCCAAGAATTCTACATCTGGGCTGCCTCTGGTCCTCTCTTACCCATCAGTGCCCCCAAGTTCTTCTCCTGAGGGTGCTCTCAATCCACTGTCTGTCCCTCCAGCCTGTCCAGGTCCCTCTGGATGCCCCATCCCTTCCCTCCATGTGACTCCATCACAGCTCGGTGCTGTTGGCAAACTGCCCAGGGGTGCATGGATCCCACTGCCCCCATCAGTGACAGAGGCATCCAACAGCACCAACCCCACACAGGGCACTCCTCACTGGGCTCAAACTGGACATGGAGCCTGTAACCACCACTGAGTGCAACCATCCAGGTAATTCCTTCCCCATCACCTGTGAAGAAGACTTGGGTATAGCAAATAAACTTTCCTAAGATAACTTCAAGTACTACTGCTGCACTCAGCAACCAGTTCCAGCACCTACACCACAGGCAAGTACTGCAGCAACACAGAATATTAAATTATTCTGTGTCAGCTCTGAAAAAAGAAGTAGCTATGAAATAAATGTTAAAATTTTTGAAAGGAATGCTAATTTTCATTCTGAAATGTTTGAAGAGACCTGGAGAAACCACAGAAAGAAGTGGACACTTCAGCCACTGAGGGCAGAACTCTAAGCACCATTTGGACATAAATAGGACAAAACACTAGCTAAGAGATTCAGGTGGCTGAAGATTCTGTGGCTACAGATTCAGGTGGAACTGTCTCCACAGATGTACTCCAGACCAAACAGAACAGATAAAACCTGTCTTGGAATATGGCCATGCACTAAGCAGCCCAAATCAGCTCACATGTTCTGACCTCACAGCCAGCTTTTCATCCTGCTTAGCTTTCCAAGAGCAACAACCCACCTCAGGTGTTCCTTACCCAAATCATGACAAAGCCCAGCAATTTCTACACAGAGGATGTCTCGCTCAGTTATACCCAGGTCTGGTTGTCTCTCCTTCAGCGCACGAACCAGACATCCTGCAAGGTAGCCAACCCTGTTGCAGGAGGGAAAGAAAGAAATATAGCATTGGTATAGGATTAACCAAAAACCAGAAGCTCCCCATCTCTGTTTTGCTCCAGTAAGTCACAGCCCTTATCTGAGAGGCAGCATATAAAGAATACCCAACCCTGACGTGGGAAAATCACAAACTGCTTCCTGTAGTAGAGTTTGAGTCCTCCAAAAGCAAAAAAGCATGAGATACCATGCCCAAATGGATACCATGCCCAAATGGATACCATGCCAAAACACAGAGGCTCTGCAGCATCCTGCAGTATTTCATAACACACAACCCCATGGTAGCTGTGTAAGGGAACAGCAGTGCACCACAGACAGGGAGAATCTTAAAGCACCTCAGCTTACACTGAATCCTTGAATTGCAGCCAAGGCAAATTGCAAAAGTCCACACCAGCCACCAAAGCATTTGGTACTTTTTTCAAACTGCTGCTTTATTAATAGCTCATGACAATTATTTCCCTTCTTCTCATGCATTTTAGATTTGAGAATTTATTTAAGTGAATGGGCACAAAACCAGTAGGAGCAAATATATGGCACACAGTCCCATAAACTGTTTATTATAACCTCTGCACAAACCTCTTTTTCTACTTGCCTCAACAGCTCCCCTTTCAGAACAGCTTAAAGCAAGACAAGGACAAGGTAATAATTACCTCTACGACGAGGTAATATGTTTCATTAGTCCAAATTTCACCATTGGATGGCTTTTTAGTAGACCAATAAGAACACAAAGCTCAGTTCTTCTATTTGTAATACAGTAGAAATCTTTGGCATTATACACAAGTGGAGAACAACTGTCCTAAATTTAACTCAATAGATCAATGGAACTGTTCAAAAGAAAAGCTGCTGATAGAACTGAAGTTTTCAGACTTCTGTTGTGAAAACTTTGTTTATATTCAATCACATTTCTGTCTTTTTGGTTTACCAAATGCAATCAATCCAGGCTGCCTTATTCGTCTCACCCTTTTGCAAACAGCCATTTGAATCTCATTATAAGTAAGCCAGATTTACTCCACAATATTTCAGCACCAACAAAAGCAACTTTAGGCTGGCCAAATCATCTGAATAAAAACCACTTACAAGCTTAATTTTAATTTAATAACTACTCTTTGAGATATACCCTTAAAACAAGCTCAAATTTGTCATTCATCAGGTTTCCTGAGGAGTGTGAATGACCTTTATGTATGAATCCTTGGCTCCATCATATTTCTGTTTAATGGAATGACAGCTCTCAGCCTGACAACCTGCCATGGATTGCATGAAGCACATCTACCTACAAAGGCAAACATTACAGATCAAATTCATTTTGGCTGTTCTGGATGATGTGCGGGGATTACAACTGTTTGGCAGATCATAAGAGTAGCCCTGGTATTGAGTTTATGCTTTAAAACTTGTATTTTGACTAGGGGAACATAAAACACAGTTTTTTTTAGCTAACATTATTCTTAGAATAAGAATAATATTATAATAATATTCTTAGATAATAATAATATATTATATAAAATATATATTTATTATATATTATATTATTATATTTTATATAATATATTATATAAAATATATATTATATTGATATATAAATATATTAATATATTCATATTTGTATAAAACATACAATATATGTTTATTATTTAATATTTCAATATTTATATAATTTATTGTATAATACACAATTTATTATATGTTTATTATATATTTATTATATAATATATTTATTATTTAATAGTTATGTAATATAATTATATATGTGATTATTTATTATATTATAAAATAATAATATTCTTAGAATAAAGGGTGGGGAAGGAAATCTAACATTGATCCATCTTGGTTTGTTTATCTGTCTTTATTAAAAGAAATTCAAGGGAACAGCCCACAACGACATGGGCTATCCAGGAACATTTGAGACCAGAAACGCCCCCCCAGCAGTTTTCAGCAATGCTCAGACAGCAGTGCCCCTTGGCTGCAGCACAAGCACAGCAGCAGAAGCAGACAGGGATATCCAGGTGCCAGAGATGCACGGGTGCGCGGGGGCGACCACGGCCCTGGAATCCGGCTATCTGGTGAGGGGTGAAGGCCAGGGCCCCTGCGCATCAGAAAACAGCCCCCCTCGGCGGCTTGGCCTTGGGCTGAGCTGGGGGATAGCTCAGAGCAGCGCGGTGAGAGATGAATTAGGAGGCGACCACTTGCTGGGGGTAAACTGTCGGTTTATTGCAGAAGAACCAACAAGGAGGGGAAACACCCAGCAAATGGCCCCGAACAGGGGGCAGGAGAGGGTTTTAAGGGAAAAGGGGGGAAGAAGGCAGGGAAACCCGGCTATCCAATAGAAATACATATTTGGAGGTACGAAACATAACTGATATACTAAAGTAACCAACTGTTATAAATCATAGGAGGGGCTCCGGGGCTACAGCCAACCATAACTCCCAGAGAAAAGAAAATTCTCGAAACCTGGGAGGAGAAAAGGGGTGATTGACTGACCCCAAGGAGGAAACAACTTTCACTTTATAAGAGAAACCAAGGGAGAAGCAGTTTCATTTCCATAGCAACCTAACTGACAGGGTAGCCTGGGAAAGGAAGAAACCATACAGAAAATGGGGGAGCAACTAACAAACTTAAGAACACACCACAGCACACGGGGAGCAGCACCTTACCCCAGGGAGTGCTCAAAGCGGTTGTGAGAGGCCCCTGGAAACACAAAGTAGGTCCCGCCCAGCTGCTTGATGTAGCGCAGGCGCTGGAACTGAGGGGTGTCGATGATCCGAACCAGCAGGGGATGCAACTCAATGTGCCCATGGATAGGATCATTAAAAACCTACAGAAGCAAGAAAATAATTAAAAATTAAAATTTGACTTTGAAAGGATGCAGGCACCAAGGTAAAGGATATCTAGAATGGTCAGGTGTTTGGTTGGAGAGATTGTTCATCTTCTGTAAAACAGACATATCCTGTCAACTCTATATCAAGATTTATCACAGAATCATAGGAAGGTTGGGGTTGGAAGGGACCTTAAGGATCACCTTATTCCAACATACTGCCATAGGCAGGGACACCTCCCACTAGACCAGGCTGCTCCAAGCCCTGTCCAATCTGACCTTGAACACTTCCAGGCATCCTCAACTTCTCTGCACAACAAAATTTGTCTTGGGAAACTTCTAAAGCTTGACACCAAAAAGATAAAAATGCCTATTTCACATAGCAAGAGAAGTCAAAATGCCTAAAAATGTTATCTCCAACTGTGTCAATCCAAAACTTAACACCTGTGAAAACTGCTGTCTTTATTAATCTCCTATTCTAATTAAAGCAGCATACTGCAATGCATGTCTGAGATATCCAAAAGTGGTTGCCCAGATACTGTTCATGCTTTTAAAATCAAATGCAATATTGCTGGGTGGAAATTATGATTGTTACTTTTTTCTTAAAACAAAATATAAACCCCCAAAATGACCACAATATGAAATGAGTACTTCCTGACATATTTTTAGAGACATCTCAGTAACTACAGGGACTCAAGTAGAAAAGGCAAACACATTTAATCTTTAACCTTTGCTGTTAAACTGCAGGTGAAACCATTCCATCACACACATATCCTGGTAAAATACTGAGGCAAACAAGGGTTACCTGTGCTCTCTAGCCCTGGTCACTGAGCTGGGAGGGCTGTAGCAGATATGCAGACTACTACTGAACAGCCCTGGCCAGTCAGAGCAACACACACCTCTGGGAGAAACAGCTGGACACAGGAAACATGACAGCAAGGAGGAGTCTGTCAACTCAGGCCTGGGGAAAAACTAATAAAATAAACCAAGGAGAGGCTCTGCACAGAGGGATGTGAAAGGGAGCTTGTCAAACAGCTCTTCTGCCCATTTAATCCCTCACAACGTGGAGGTGCCCACTGAAAGCTCCCACATGATGATTCTATTATTTCTTCTAGTTAATGTGGTTTTTCACAGACCACCACCACCAAGGGCCCAGAGTTTGCTGCTGTGCAAAGGAAAGGCACCAGCTGGCAGCACCAAGCCAAGAAGGGGGAGGCAGAGAGAGGGAGCAGAGCCCTGTGCAGGCCTTGGGGCTGGAGCTGGCCATGGTGTCCCCATGGCATGGCTTACCTTCATCACCTCCATGTGCTGCTGTTGCATCTGTGGCAGGCACGCCAGCACTTCCAATCGCTCAGCTGGGCAGCTAGCAAGGAAAAAGAGACATTGAGAGCAAAGTCTGCAATGCATGTCCCTTCACAATTTGCAGTACACATGGAATTACTCATGCACATTCACATTACTTTGATGTTCCTTGATGGAAGAAGACTGCAACTGCAATTTTTTCAGAAAAATATTGAAAGGATTTATCTTTCTAAAATCAAGTACAGAAAGAAGGAAACAAATAGCTACAGAACATGTCTGTAGAGCAGCGTAAGTGCTTCTCCCACTCACACAGAACTGAGAAATAAAACCACCAGGAAACTGATGAAAAAATTGTGTAAACCACACCTAGTGTCCTTTAAACTTATTCAGATGCTGCACGTTGCTTTCCCATAACTGACATTTTTTAAGGATGCAAAACTTCCTTAAACTAAAATGTCAAAGTCCCAACAAATTTTATTTTTATAAAAATTTCTCGTAGTTAGTCAACCATCTGTTTAAAGTTTAATTTTATCAAATTACCTTGAATTTTACATAAATTAATTTCAACTCCAGCAGCAAAACCACTGCAGTTTAAATTTTGCTGAGACTGATTCTTCTATTTTGCAAAGATATTTTGCTGTCATTTTTAATAAATTATTAAACACAGCTAAACAACACAGCTAAACTTCCAGTGCAGATTCTCTGCTGCAGCCACAGCAGCCTAAGAGCACAGGTGGGATAAGTCTGGAGAGAGATAATAGGCCTATCACACCTACTTTTACTAACTCTGTCTACAAGCTTTGCCCTTGAGCTAAATGGATTCAGCTTCTGTAGGACAGCAAACACTATCATGAGAAAATAATTTTCTCCCAGCAGTTAACCACTGAGATCAGTTTGATATCAGTCTTTCAACATAAAATTTAACACACAATAAGGCTATGAAGTGTCAACTATTAGGAAAAAGTACTGCTTGATGCACTACATATTCTCATCTGAATCATTTAATAATTCACAATCCCTAACATACCAAAGGCATGTGATGTTTGAGCTGTTGGTGAGCAGAGTTTCTCCCAACCACTGGGTGCTGCTTTCCCTAGCAGGGAGCTCTGGGGCTGCAGCTGCTGCTCAGATGGCACAAGGCAGCGCTGGAGCACCTCTGCTGTGCACACGGGCTGAGGGAGCCGGGCTGCTCAGCCTGCAGAAGGGAAGTCTGCATGGAGACCTCTCTGAAGCCTCCCAATACCTTAAGGAGACCCATAAAAGGAGGGAGAGGGACTTTTAGAAGAGCAGATACTGTCAGAACAGGGCTGACGGTTTTAAACTGACAGGCCAGGGTCAGGTTGGGTATTAGGAAAAAACTGTTCCCTGTGAGGGTGCTGAGGTCCTGGCACAGGCTGCCCAGAGCAGCTGGGCACCCATCCCTGGAAGTGTCCAAGGCCAGCTTGGACAGGGCTTGGAGCAGCCTGCGATAGCAGAAGGTGTCCCTGTCTGTGGCAGGGGTCTCAATGAGATGATCAAAAATGTCAACCCAAACCATTCCACAATTCCAAGATGAAAAGCTCCCTTAGTGATGCCCAGACAGCATGTGTTCCATGATATCTGAGGGCAAAGAAATCAACACTGTGACCAGCAGCTATTAAACTAAGATAATGAATGCTTTTAACAACTTATTTTTCACACAGAATCACAGAATTAACCAGGCTGGAAAAGACCTTTGAGATCATTAAGTCCAACCTATGACCTAACATCACCTTACCAACTAAACTATGGCACTAAGTGACACATCCAGTCTTTTTAAATACCCCCATGGATGACTCCTCCACCTCCCTCCTGGGCAGCCTATCCCATCCCAATGCCCAATCTCTCCTTCTGTTAAGGATTTTTTCCTAATGTCTATAGCCTAACTTCATCCTGGCACAGCTTGTGTCCTCTTGTCCTGTCACTTGTTGCCTGGGAGAAGGTTCCTCCTGTCAGGGAGTGTAAGGTCTCCCCTAAGCCTCCTCTTCTCCAGCTAAACAACCCCAGCTTGACTTCCAGACCATTCACCAGCCTTGCTGCCCTTCTCTGGACATGCTCCAGGACCTCACCATCCTTCCTAAACTGGGGGGCCCAGAACTGGACACAGCACTCACGGTGTGGCCCAACCAGCACAGGGGAAGAATAGTTCAATAGTTCTGCTGGCCCCACTATTTGTATTTTAATATGCTCTGTTCAGATCTGTCATCTGGCAACCCTTTGTGCCCCACACTGGGCTCCAAGAAGGATTGTTGTGCATTAACCCCAGACAGGAGCTCAGTCCCACACAGCCACTCGCTGCTCTGATGGGATGAGGAGAAGAACTGGGAAAAGGTCAGACCCTGCATGGTGGATCCTGGTGTGACCAAGTGCCTGGATGCCCCACCTTCCCTGCTCTTCATCCTCCTTCAGATAGAAAACAGCTACAGGGCATTTTTCACCTGAAGTTTGCAAGGCCAGACCCCCTAAGCAAGACAAGTCCTGTTAATACAGAAAACTGTAGTTCTCCAGGACTCTGCACTTCCTCTAACAGCCAAAGCAGCATTACTGATGGCTGCCTGGAAATGGTGACAACTGGCACTTCCTCACCCACTCCCCTCCCTGCTTGGTCCAGACCCCTTCATACCACAGGTCACAAGGACCAGAAAATCCCTTTCCTGTGCCCAAAAAGGTCAGACAGCCAGCCCCACTCATCATCTGTGTTCAGTGCTCTGTACATCACACAAAACATCCATTGCCAGCAACATGAGAACACCTGGGAATCTCACTGCCCTTCCTCCAGGCACCACTGGCCCCAGCTCTCCCCTCTGAACATCCAGGACCCCAGGGAACTAAAGACATGCATTCATTAGTGGCTTGTCACAGAGAAATGACCCAACTTACTGCAGGACAGTGTCCAGGGGACAGCAAATGAATTGTTCTTAGTGCAAAGTGAGAGACGTTGACAAAGAGCAGAATGCTTGAGCAATTTCTCATCCAACTCTCAACAGTTTCAGCTTAATAGAAACAAGATGTCAGATCTCAGAGGAGGAAACATATACAAAGTTAACAATATCTTATACAAAGAAAATCCACACACAAGCCACCTGTAAACCCAACACCATCTGCTCTCCACATCAGCTGAGAGGTCTCCACAGTCCTGTGTCCCCATCACCTGCATCCCGTGCTGAGGGACCCTGGCTACCCCATCCTGCTGTCCAGTTCAGCACTGACAGACAGTCTCTGACCCCCCCACACTGGCTGCACATGTCCAGTGTGTCCTGGACACATGATGTCCCTTCCCTGCTAGAAGCAACCGGCCTCCAGGCAAATCCTAAATAAAACTAGACATCAGCTTGTCATTTCAGTCAGGCAATTACCTGGTACTTCAGCAATAAACAAAGCCTTCAGCTGCCTTCCACGACATCACAGCATTTCTATCTGCACGCTTCAAACCCCTCTTTCCACAAAAAGGGAAATCAAAGATACCTTAATGACTCCAGCACGTCTTACCTCGTCCAGAGCACAGCACTTCTGCCTTGTCCCACTGCGTCACGCCAGCTTTTTATTCTCTTCTAATACTCATGCCCAGACACCCGCCCATTCCCACTCCCCTTGGCACGCTGATGTCTCAATAAAACAGAGGAAGAGCCCTTCAGCCCCAGCATGAGCTCAGAGGAGCCTTCAGCCAAGGTGCCAACACCAAAGTGCTCCAACCCCCAGCAGAAAGCACAGCTCTGCACTTGTGTGCACCTGCCAGATTACACACCGCAGCCTACCTCGGGGCTACCAACCACAACAGCAGCAAACAGCTGGAGCCAGCACGTGGGTTTTGAGACAAATTTGAGGGAAACAGTATAAACAAGGTTAACAAAGGAGTAAAGAAAAGACATTGCAAGACTAAAAACCACCAGGAAGTATGTGGTGAGCAAGCAGGCTCACATCCCAGTAGAGGGGAGCAAAAGAGGATCCCTGGGGCGGGGCAGAGAAGGGGCAAAGGGGCCTTTCCAACACACAGAACAGCAGGACAGATACTCTTTGCTGTTCCAGAAAAGCAAGAAAATATATTCACCACCAGAAAGATAAAAGGGTTTTGGGTCCAGTCGTCCCTCACTGTTGGGAACAATCCTTTATGCACTTTAGAACAGCAGCCAGCATCCCCGTGTTTGTGGCAGGTGACCATGACCAGCCGGGCTGCCTGCTCTGGGCTGCTCAGGGCAGCAAGGACTTGGCCACTCACCCACAGGCCGAACACACCACAACACTTCTTTCTGCACAGCAGCCCACGCTGCTGTCGGCACAACAGACAGCCAAGTGCTGCAAGGCTGAGCTGTCAATGCCCGGGATTTCTCCAAGGGACACGGGTGACACTCGGCCTGTGCCGGGCAGCACCTCCCGCTCTGTCAAACACCGGGGCCGCTGTCGCTCCTGGAGCTGGAGCAGCAGCAACTTCAGGCAGAAAAGCTCCTATCAGAACCCCTGGAGCTCACTCCTGCGTTCCCAGCAGCACTCCAAAGGTCACTGTGCTACCCCAGGGGATTTTCATTAAACCTTTTTAAAGGATCGAGGTTATTTGGGCAGCAAGAGTCCGCGCCGCGGTTGTGCTGGGATCAGCCGGAACTGCTCCGAGGGTTGGGGATCAGCCCCACGGAGCCGTTCCCTCGCCCTTCCCCGGCACAGTTCCGCTCGAGGCGCTGGGGCGGCCGCGGCCTAGAGCCGTGCCGAGCCGGGCCACGCGCGTGTGCGGCCGCTCTCCGCGGGCACGGCGCGCCCGCCGCGGCTCCCGGGCCTCGGCCCCCCTTTCCCCGCGGGCGGCGCTCACCAGACGCGGATGAGCTCGGGGGCGCAGGCCGGCAGGTCCAGCAGCATCCTCCCGGTGACCCCGCTCTCTGCGGGAGCAAGAGAAGCGTCAGCGCCAGCGGCCGGGCCACATGGCCACGGCCCCGGCCCCGGCGCGCCGTACCTCGGAAGCGGCGCAGCAGGCCGGGATCGCCCACGCCGCAGCGGGCGAGGTGCTGGCAGAGCCGCTCCGTGTCCCACAGCCGCGGGTCGCTGCCGGGGCTGCGGGGCCCCTCGCACCGCGCGCGTTTGGCGGGAGCGCCCGCCGGGCTCCCCATCCCGCACCGCCACCGCGCAGGCGCCACCGGCACGGGGGTCCGGCGCGCAGTGACGTCACCGGCCCTCGCGGCCCCTCAGCCGCACCCGGTCATGGCGGCCGGCCCGCCTGAGGGGCCCGGGAGCCGCAGCAGCCCCGGGCGGAGCCTCCGCCCTTCCGCAGAGCCCGCCGCACCCCGCACGGCGGCAGGGTCCCCTCTGGGGCCGCCGGTGCGTGTTCGCCGCGGCGACCCTGCTCTAGGGGATTCACGTGGAGTTCCTGGAACCCTGCACCGGCACTGCCGCTCACCGTCCCAAATCCCAGACATCCCCGCAAACAGCAGCTGCCACGTGGGGCTCCCAAAGGAAGCGATGCCTCGGCACTGCTGCCTTCAAACAGCACTGCTGCCTTTAAACAGCGCTGCTGCCTTCGAACAGCACTGCTGAACCCGAACGCGTTCAGGATCTCATTCCCAAGACATCATGGGCCATGGAAGCAGCCTCACCGCAGCTCCAGGTGCCCTGTGGTAAAGGACACCACAGCCATCCCAGATAGACACATGGGCTGGTTTTTATGTATTTTGTTCTCATGTAATTCCCAATATCCATAAAAACAGCTCAGCTGCCCAAGGCCTCTGAGTGCCACGAAGGCCACAGAAGGAGCCTAAAACTTTGGCTCCCCATTACAGACCCCACAGAGCACGGCTGGCAAATTCTCTGCTGCCCTGATCCACCCTGCCAGCCCTCTCAGTGCTGTGTCTGCCACACATGCAGCTGCACACGGGGCTTGATGGACCAGACACTCTCACCAGCACAGCTTCTGGGGGAGCCCCCTCACTGCTGCCAGCCGCCCCGTGGGCTCAGGGTGTGCCAGGCACTGCTTGGGACAAGCCTGTCGCTCCCCTGCCATCACAGCACCGACAGGGCATCCCAGAGATCCAGGCCCCTGGGCACCTCCAGGGTCCCCGTGTGAGGCAGCAGTGCTGTGATGCCCAGCATGGGCTGTTGTTGCTCACACTGTGCTCGCTGAGATGCTGCATGGGCTCCCACAGGGAAGGCTACACCTTATCCCTCAGCAGTGTGCTTACATGTGCTGGGTCTGCATGGCCGCATTTGGGGAATAAGGAGGGCAGTGCTAGCCTCTGTACATCGACACCAGAAGCTGTTCCTATGTTGGGCAGAGCTGGCTCAAGAGGCCTCCAAGACAAATGCACTGTGGCACAGCTGTAGCTGGGAGGAGAAGGCACAGCCCTGCAAGCCCCAAGGCCGGGGAAGGAGGAGCAGGAGGTGCTCCAGGCACCAGAGCAGAGATTGCCCTGCAGCCTGTGGTGCAGGCCATGGTGAGGCAGATCCACCCTGGAGCCCAGGGATTGCCCATGGAGCAATTGGACAGGCCCTGGAGGAAGCTGTGGCCCATGGAGAGCCCAGCAGGAGCAGGATCCCAGCAGGACCTTCAGCTGTGGGGAGATCCCGTGCTGCAGCAGGGGCAGAGCATGAGGTGGAAGGGGCAGCAGGGACAGATCATCACAAACTGACCCCTCCTCCTTCCACATCCCGCTGCAACCCTTGCAGAGAGAGGACATAGGGCAGTCAAGCATGAACTTGAGCTTAGGCAAAAGGGCTGAGTGGGGAGAAGGTGGTTTTAGTTTTGGTTTTGTGTCTCTCTATCCTACTCTATTTTTAATTGGAAATCAAATTATCTTCCTCAGTTCCTGTCTTTTGCCCATGATGGTGGCTGGTGAGCGATCTCCCTGTCTCTATCTCAAAGCTGTTTTGTGGTATTTTCTCCCCACTCTGCTGAGGAGGGGAGGTGAGAGCGTGGCTGAGTGACCTGGCAGCCAGCCACAAGTGCAATGCACATCTGGAGCTGCTGTGTCCTCCTCCCCACTTCCTTCTCCCTTTCAGATGTGTAGAGGAGAGAAAAAAATGACTGTAAAAGCTTCCCATCATCTTAGTAATAAAAACTCCTTAATTTTTTTCTTGAGTCTCTGTTTCTGAGGAGCAAAGCTCACATGTTCTACTCTCATGCTACAGTCATTTCCTTTGTAAACAAGCATCCTGCTTTCTCACTTCTTGGCTTAGTTAGCAAAGGACACATAAAGTTTCCAGTCTGATTTTCATTTGGCTGAGAGTCTTTCTCCATCCCCTCTGGCTATCTCAGTGCTGATCCATCAGCTCTGAAACGAAACTGGCTGGGTCCCACCCTTTTAGAGGAAACTCAATTCTTGGAAGCAACATGAGGAGGCAAAACCAGGCCAGATCCATTAGGGAATGCAACCATACAAAATTATGTCCCACCTTCTCCATTTCCTCTGTCCTACACAAATGACACATAAATGTCACTGGTGCTTGGCTTTTTAAGGAGTAATTGATCACCAGTCCATTCTGCACTTCTAAGCAGGGTCAAAAATTGCCCTATATAACTTAAAGAAGCTTTTTGGGGAGGGGAAGGAGTTGAAGGACATACATCCTATCCACAGGCCCAATACATCTGGAGAGCTTATTAAAATAAATAAATTAAGAGGTAACTCATTGCATTTGTGGCCTAAAAAAGAGCAAGGGAGGATTATCCTGAAAGAATAGGACATCTGTCTTGGATGCAATCAAAAAACTGCTGACTTTGTAACATGAGATGAACACATGACACAGCAAGAGGACAGGATTACCAGTTTCACTCTTGGGTAGAAGGAAGAAAAAGTAAAAAATACTGCACTAGGGTGTTGTTCTGAATAGCACAAATTCCTTCATAAGGAAACAAACACATGAAAAAGAGGAAAGGAGGAAAAAGTTATTTTTGGACTTGTTTGTGTGCAATAGAGCTGACTGAGTGCCTCCCCATCCCCGCCTGCTGCTGCACGCACAGGAAACCCAGTCACCTCTGCTCAAGCAAACGTGGCACTAAACCCAAAATTGTGCCAACAAATCCCCCTGCAATGGCAAGCAAAACTCAAAGCACATGGTCAAATTTTCAGGCTGAAGAGGAATTATTCCTGCTCTTTATTTTTTTACTTTACATGTTTCTTGTAGCACTTTCCTGGTGTTCATGGATGGGATTGGAAGGGTCTTAAAACCTTTCCTCGTTCCAACTGCCCCTGCCATGGGCAGGAGAGCCCTCCTGTAGAGCAGGCTGCTCAAAGCCCCTTCCAACCTGGTCCTGAACACTTCCAGGGCTGGGGCATCCACCACTGGATTGACTTCCCTTGGTGGATGTAGCCATGATATTTCCTGAAAAATCCTTTCCTTAGGATTTTTTCCTCCTGAGAAGCTGGGAGGCCTCAGGAACAAAATGTAACCAATGGTTATCTGCTGCTGTGGAATGCAACAGGTGCATCTGTGATTGGTCTCATGTGGTTGTTTCTAATTAATGGCCAATCACAGTCAGCTGACTCTGACTCTGTCTGAGCCACAAGCCTTTGTTATCATTCCTTCTTTTTCTATTCTTAGCCAGCCTTCTGATGGAATCCTTTCTTCTATTCTTTTAGTATAGTTTTAATATAATATATAGCATAAAATAATAAATCAAGCCTTCTGAAACATGGAGTCAGATCCTGTCTCTTCTCTCATCCTCAGACCCCTGTGAACACGGTCACAGTGGACCCCATGAAGCAGAGCTACACACTTGCCACCAAGGAACTGAAAAGTTCACAGCAAAGCCTCCTGTGACTTGGCACCAGTGTGCTCCACAACCCCAGCTGCTTGAGCCCCATATTTACACATGAACTAGCTGAAATATGTGTGACTGAACCCTTGCAGAGCTGTTTTTCTGTGGCTGGGAACCATGGGGCATGACATGTGAGTGAAGCCAGAGAAGGTGCTTGCAGTGAAGCTGCTGCAGCCCAGGTTCCTTGTGCCCCAGCTGAGACACAGCACTGGATCACAGGAGCCCTGCTGGGGAGCACACGTGCAGGGGAAAGGGGGCTCCCTCAAACCAAATGTTCCCCCAGCAGCTCTGCCCAGCCTTGTGGCTCACATGGAGCCAGGGCAGCACGAGCCCAGGCTGCCGGCAGGCTGGGAACCACAGGCATAACCTGCCTCTGATGCACCTTCCTCCAGTGCGCTTCTGGTCACTCAAAGAAGTTAAAAAGTTTTAGGAGTTTGGCATTGTGTTCATCTGACACCGGTTTTTCAAGAACTGCTACTTGAGAGATGAGTTCTGTGCTTATTGCAAACTTAGATTACTGTAATCAAAGCAATCAAACTGAGTAATTGCTGTAATCAAAGCAATCAAAGTGAGTAATCTCTGTTTACTTGGCGTCTTTTGGCCTTAAGACACATTCAGCTTCTTTCATCTGTGATCCCAGCACTGCTCACACACTTGCAGTTTCTTCATGGCTTTATATTGTGTCCCCAGTTTCCCTTCTTACCACTCCTCAGACATCAACAAAAATCCCTCATGAGTCACAAAACAGCAACACAAGAAGGGTAATTCCTAACGGGAAACTAAAGAGAAAATCAGTTTCGATTCCCTGAGTTGTTTAATTGCAGCCTAACCACAAATTTTTCTTGAGGCCACACCTCAGTACAACATTAGGGATGTGGCAACCTGTTATTAACATAGTGCTCATATGCAAAGAGCTAGCAGCTTTTTGGTATTCTCCACAGGGGTGTCAACAACCTTTAAACTTTGACTCTAGAAAGCTGAGCTGCAGTAAACAGGGAAGCTCTGAATCCACTTCAAGGAGCATTAAGGAGGTGATATTTTCATTTGAAGAACTGGTGAAATCCCTCAACCCCCAGCAGACAGGATGGTTTGCAAGTCTGGAGTACAAGAGCCTAATTTCTGAGTTCAGGCTGCCCACAATGCTGTCCCCTCGCTGGCAGGGTTACCTGCAGAAGGAAGTTTACAAAGATAAAAACCAAAAACCAGTCAGGTTTGCACAGCTACAACCCTCATCATCCCCTTGCCTGGTAACTAATCCTTGGGTAAGATAAAGGGACAAACAAACAAAGCTGGTGACTACAATGGGCCACCCAGCCAGGACCATGACACTAAGGAACGTGTGTTAATCAATCACCTTTGTCCTTGTCTGACTTCAACTTGCCAGATGTTAACAGGGAACACCACACAGCTGGCACAAACTAGTCCAGAAAATTCCTGTAACACTTGGATAGCAACTTCATGGCACAGGTACAAAGGGAGCCAACCAGGAAAGGCGCCCTCCATGATTTGTTGCTACCAGAGAGGGTCTTGTAAGGGAAGTAGTGATTGGTGGCCATCTTGGCCACAGTGACCACAAAGCAATCAAGTTTAAAATCTCTGATGACAGGAGGAGAAGTGTCAGCAAAACTTCCACCCTGGCCATGAGGAGAGCAGAGCTCAGGCTGCTCAGGGAATGAAGCCAGTAAGGTTCCCAGGGAAATGCTTTTGAAGGTGCTGGGGTCCCTCAGTGCGGTGTGGAGGACCAGGAATGGGACATCACACCATGATCAAGTGGAGCTGAGTTTATTATCCCCAAAAGGACTATATTTACAATAAGTTTCTACTGTTCACATGTCTCTAGTTAATGCATGATTGGTTAATCCCAGCTGTTCACACATCTAAAATAGAATGCTGATTGGAGCATCTGATTTTCATGTGCCATGTAAGGTCCCTCGGTTTGTCCAGGCAGGAGGAGACTGAGGTCAGCCCTCATGAGGGGCAGCTCCCACGTCTGCTCCTGGTGCCAGGACCTGAGGGAAGGGAGCTGTGCCAGGGCAGGCCAGGCTGAGCATCAGGGAAAGGTTCTTGCCCTAGAGGGTGGTTGGGCACTGCCCAGGCTCCCCAGGGAACGGGCACGGCCTCAAGGCTGCCAGAGCTCCAGGGGCACTTGGACAACACTCCCAGGCACAGGGTGAGGAACCAGATGACCCTGAGGGTCCTCTCCAAACCAAGCTGTTCTACGATGCTGATTTTTGGGGTGTCTTGTGCAGGGCAAGGAGTTGGACTTTGATGATCCTTGGGGTCCCTTTCAACTCAGAATATTCCATGATTCTGTGATTCTGTGAACTAGAGATTAGTCTTTTAAAGCTAAAGCTCTGGCAACAAAGAAGTCATTACAGCAGAATCTGCACAAATTGGCCTTTTTTTCCTTATAGAGCAGATGAACAAGAGTTATTTGAAAAGCTGAGTTCCTGCCAGTTTTATGCTTACCTGGAGCAACAAAACCAGCAGGACACCAGCTGGTGCCGATCTGAACCTGTCCAAAGCTGGTTCTCCAACACATCTGGGAGGAAGGCAGCCAGGACCAGCACCTGCAGTGCTCAGAGATGAACTAGGAGCTCACAGCTCAGCTCTGCTGGAGTCACCCCTGCCTCTGTGGGCACATCACCTGCAGGGTCACTGCAGGCTTCTCTCCCTTGTGGTGCTTCTTGGTGACTTCATGCAATATATGACTCACCTTCTCCCCAAATCCACACCTGACTGAAATACAAACAGTAAAGAAATGTCTGGAGGAAACTTCAGACAAAACACATGACATATCATGAATTCAAACAGAAAAGAAATCCCAAAGAAATCTGAGGGAGCACAAACATGATGAAGGTCTTTGATATTACAGAAAATGCAGATAAGAAGGCATTGTTTAATGAACTGGCACAGCAAAACAACAGGAAATACAGCAACACAGGTTAAAATGCTTTTTAGTTGTTTATTATAAAATACAGATTTACATGTGAAGGCACTTTGAAACCGTTACAAAAATTTCATGTAAGCTATTGCTTTAGCTGTTCAACAAGCCCAAAATAGTTTTTAGATCACCTAAAAAGGTGAAGAATTCTGAACTGCATCCAGTTGTAGTACATTCATTTTCCTACTGAAGAAGCACTATACATAACAGTTATTAAGGATTTTGGCTCCATCAGTTGTCTACTGTCAGAAAAGGCAGTGACAGTGTGGGGAGCAGAGACACCAGGAGATGTGCACATGATATTGAATTAAAACCATGTCAATGGTTGTAAACTATCATCATACAATACCATGGAAAGACTGATGCTGTCCTGCCTAACCATAAATTTCCTATCCTACTGCAGAAAGGCTGCAATCCTCCACTTTTTATCTGAAAATCTGAAGACAAACATTAAAACTTGAATAAAATTAAATATCTACATGAAACCTATTCCACTGCACAGCCATTTCCTCATACTGCAGCTCTCCATGGGCAAGCACCTTTTTCTGAAAGTAAACAAGTTTAAAAAAATATCAAATGTTCAAGTAGTTAATGACTCAAAACCAAGTTTGTAAACTTCCTACTCCTTGCTGAGTAGTGTCCCTGCACACCTACACTTAGAAATTAATTTCTCCTTCATCATTGCTGAGGCTGCTCAAAATCATGGCAGTGTTCTCCCCATGGCCTGTGGGGATAATCCACCCAGCCAATGAAGGAAACAGAGCCCCTCAAACAAGTCCTGTGTAGTTGTTCTTTTTTTCAGTTCAGTTACACAGAAACTGAAAATTACAGTGCTGAGAAGTTTCTCTATGGCTCTAACCTTAAACACAATTATAAAATAAGATCAAACTACTGATTTACAGTAATGAGTAAACCCTGACTTTTCTCCATTTTGGTAAAATAGATCCTACCAGGTCTTCAGCATTAAAAACTTGGTCACAAGAATTGGATGCTGGAATTTCTACTTTTCCAGTGAACCCAAGCCTTCAACAGCTATAAAACCTCACACATACACACCTCCTTATGTGATGGGCTTACATTCAGTGTAGATACTACACAAGAGGCTAAAGGTCTTCAGGAAAAAATAAGACATTCAAATTGTTATAAAAACGTGTACATTTGAACAGCTTTAACATGGCCAAACCCCAGCTGCTGATTTCAGCTGTATTTTCTCATGGGTGAGCTGCCATCTGTATGAACAGCATCTAGGGCAGGCTGCTCTGTGCCTCCCAACGTGGAGCACCACTGGCTCAAGAGAAAGGGAATTCAGGCTCACAGAACTGTGAGCTTTACCAGAGTCCAACCTCAGTCACCACTATTTGTATTTTTAGATTATTGCCTTTGTTACCGCAAAAGCTGTCAGATACATGTCACAACCGACACTTTAACGTAAGTTCTGACAGTTCAAAACTACTCAGCTCTTTCTGAGGCTAAATAATTTATTTTTTTTCCCTCCAGTTACTCCACAGTAAAATAATACATAAAATTCTGTATTCTTTTCAAATAAGGCACTTTGTAAGTTTCTTCTCTAAATGCCAAAAGCTTGAGGAAACTTCACTGATTTCACTAATTTCTTTATCACTCTTATTCTAATAATAAAACTGGTATTCCAAGCTGAGTTACACTCAGAATTCATGATGCTCCAAATGGGGCTTGAGAACATCCAATATGGGTTTCACAGAACACTCTTTTGCTAAAACAGCTCAGAGTAAGTTATAGCACAGTGTGATCTTTGGGCATGAAGATCACTGGCATTTCCTACATAACTCTTTACTTTTTGTGTCCTGTGGCAGTCAGGTGAAAGTTCAGTGTTGAAGGAACTTGACAGTTGTCTATATACAAAAGCAAGAAATAAATAGCACAATGCTGTATCCAGCTCTGTAACTTGGAGATCCACAGACAGCAGAAGCTTTTTAGTGATTTGCTCTCTCACTGACAACATCCTGCAGACGTTTCAGTAGAACATCATCATTTTCCTGGCAGAGTCGCTTTGAGGGAGATTCAGTGTCACTGTCAATTGTTATTGCTCGCTTCTTACTCCTGTGTTCACCTTGCTTTATCATATTGTTGATGTCCTTCAAACTCTGCGATCAAGACAAAAATGATGAGTTACTCTGACTCCATTTCAAACTTGCTCTATGGCTGAAATATCAGTGAACAAAACAGGTTATCCTGCAGTCTGAGTGGTGGAATCTACATACAGAATTCTAACTTTAGTGCAAAGTGAGAGAGACCATTCATATAACACATCAGAACTGCACTAGACCGCACCCTAATTAAAGATTAAATTTCTCAACCACTTTGAGCCTTGTTTTAGCTGTACCTTGGAGGGGCTGCCATTGAACCTGTAGAGCAGGGCAGAGCGGGGCGTGAGGCAGGCGCCGTTCTTGTTCTTGTGCGGGGACACGAACACCGAGTGCTGCTGCGAGATTCGCCGCGGGGACACCGCCTGCGGCCGCAGGCTGGGGAACGGCGACAGCGGCGGCGCCTCCACCTGCACGGGCACACACGGCTGCTCAGCCCAACAGCCTCGCACAACACAGCATTCCTACACTCCCAGGCCTTCTTTAGAGTCTTTTATCTCGTCACAGTGAAACAACAGATCAAGGAACGACCAAGCAACAGAATTAATCTTCCAGATGCCTTACACAGCCCACAGGCATTTGAGCAAGTAGGTATTGCACTGATGTAAAGAAGTTGGAAATGGGTTTGCAAACTGAGCAGCATCTACATTTGTCCTCTTGAAAGGCTGTTAAAGCAAGTGCTCTTACCATTACCTCCAATTATCTGACTCGACCCACATCAGGTGACAAGACAAAGTTACTGACATACATTTAACCGCCAGAAAAAATGACTCTGACTATTAATTCCAAAATACTTGACTTACCACATGATCCTGGTTTGTGATATCGTACTTGAGTGCAAATGACTTTACTCTTCCTACGTAGACTGCGTTGTAAAATTTAATAAGATCTCCTCTCTCCTCTGTTTCTGACTCACTCAAATTCTCTGCTGTGGACCGTCCCAAGGAGCTGCCAGCTTTCACAGATGAGTCTAACAATAAGAGAGCTTCAGATTTCAAAACTACAGCATTGGCAAACCAGGCACTTCAGAGTTGAACTTACGATGTCCAGCTGGCAAGAACTTGTCCATAAATTGACCAGTCAATGACAGGAATTCAAGAAATGTGCTTGAGCCAGGAGCAGGGTGTGCTGCAGGTGGTTATGAACATCAGGAGGAGCTACCATTTGCTGTGAGCAGGCTTGTGGGTTATGTCTAAAAAGGCCAGTATCAACCTTTATTCCAAACTTGTAAACAGCTGTAGCAAGAAACTGTAGCACAACTGACTCTTTCTTCCATGTTTATTCTGGGGAGTGTGGGGAGTGGTACAAAGCCATTACTTGGTATTAAAACTAAGTTTTAAGCAGTCTGACAGCTCCCAGATTTTGGCTTCTCTGAAAGTCTGTTGTGATCAGCTAGCAGAGAAAAACTTGGTGCTCAACTCAGATCTGCACCAAGGCAGTCATGACACCATTTGTTCAGGCATGTTCTGTTAAGTGGGAAAAGCTGTAGCCACACAGCAAGTGTATTTCTCTTGATGTCTGCTCTCCCCTAATTAAGCTGAAGTGCTACACAACATTCTATGTGTCCTGCATTCTGCTGTCTGCCAAGTAAAACAGAGCAGCACACAAAGTCTCTGGCAATCAGGGCACTGAGACAAACATCCAAAGCTCCAGCTGACACCCATAAGTGACTCCATGTCCATCTGCCTTCCTCCTCTCACCACACAAGCACAGCTCCTGTGAACTGGCATCAAAAGACCTGGAGTTAATACTGTGTAAAGGAGACATGAGCCCATAAACTGAAGAAAGTCTGGCAGGAAAAGCCATTGAAGAACTTTGTAACCACATATATTTGTCTGACAAAACACCAGAGCCCAGTGTCACTTCAGATACTCCAAGTCATCCAGTAACTGTGGAGGTGTCAGACAGGATTTAGAGATCAGTACTTTCCATGACCCTGACAGAATCCTCAACAGGCCTTTAAAAATGGCTCTAATATTCATTAGGCAGATGAATCCCACCCAGAGGGAATTTGCCACAAAGAACAAACTAAATTCTACGTGTGTCCTGGCTACAGATCTGCTCATGGGCTCATACATGGGCTGATCTCTCACTTTCCTGACATGCCACTCACAACAGCCATGGCACAGTTCCATCCTTTTCTCAAATCCCATTCTGATCCATTTTCTTCTCTAACCCAGAGCAAAGAAACCATTACTTATTTAAAAGAAGCCTGAATATAAGAAATGGCCGTCCTGGAGAGTTAGCATTTTTATTTTCTGAAACAAGTTCTTCCTACTTTAGTCTTCAGAATAGATGATATTAAAAAAACCACCATAATATTCCAGGCACTGTTTATCTTCATTCTTCTTTGTTATCAGTGTTGCCATCCAAGAACTGACATACTAAAAAAACACTTCCACCCTGAGCAACCAAATTTAGGTAAATGAAATTAAATATTCTTTCCAACTAGGAAGTGTTATTTTCCATACCTAATACACAGGAGAGCTACTTACAAGATGGTTTCTTTTTCAACAATGCATTTATTTTTCTTTAATACACTTAAAACTGTAAAACTTGTTCCACTTATTACTTGACTGTTCAGTTCTTGAAAAGCCCCAAGTATGTTACTGAAAAGAGCAAATTCCTTTGCTGCACTCACCTTCTGTCATCTCCATATCTGGGTTTGCATTTTTGTCCAATGGAACATCATCAGAAGTATTTCTCAACAAGACACTCCTATAAACCTACAAGATAGCAAGGAAAAACACTCTTGTCAAGGAAAGCAAGCAGGTCAGAGACCAGATGAGATCCAACTGAACAGGAGCAAGTATAACACTGCAGAGGATTTCACTTCTCTTATGAGCACAAAGACTTCAAAAGCCACTTCTGAGCTTTACAAAAAGTAAAGCCAGTGTTATGGACTTACATGGCTGTTTGCCTGGGGCTGATTCCTGTAACTTTTCATTATGTCCTGAAAAGTTCTTTCCTCTTTGGTTACCTGGAAAAGAAAAGGCTGTTGAAGACCAAGTGCAAAGAGTGAAGGTTGCACTGCCTAGGTCCAGTATTTAACTTTTTGAGGAGTATTACTATGGATACATAATTTAAAAATTTATCTCTAGTGATGAGAGCATGAAACAACAAAGATTTTTCTTGTTCAGGAATTCCTTGTTTCTTAGCTGCTAAAGCTTTTTGTTAGTTATGATGCTTAGGAATTACTCCTTTCCGGACTTTTCTTCCAGTGGCACTTTAAATTAAAGAAAGGAAATATTATTAAGTCAAAAATGTGTTTTGTGAATTTGGAAACTGGATCCCTAACTTTTCTAAACAGAAAGTGGGGAAATCCTGAGCAAGACATTAGGCAGGTACACACATGCAATTTCACTTGGCTTTTTTTATTTCAAAATAGCTCATTTCTTAAAGCATTCTGTTTTTCAGCCATACATCTGTAATTTTAAGAGCAGACAAGCAACAGTTTTTGTAGTAGGAGCCAGAAGACAATGCATGAATGTCTCTGGCTAAGCTGTCAGGTCTCACACTGCACTGGAGACAGCATTCAAAAGCTTGGATTATAGAAAACCCCAAAACAACTGACGAATTACATGATAAAATACAGAGCACTATTAAATGGCTTTGCTATCAGTGGTGACATCAGGTAGGCCTAACCCATGCTGCAGTTAAGAGCACAGGCAGCCACAATTTAAACATCAGTTTCCCTCCACATACTGCTACTCTTCATTTGCCCTCAAGAGAAGATAATCCAGCCTCCTGAATTTTGTGTCTGAATTAGGCTTTATGGACACTGTAACCATCAGCTCAAGTCTGAGTCAAACCAATAGTCCAGTTTCACAATCCAATTTAACACCACCTTAAATTAAAGCTGTCAAATGAAATAAGAAATTAAACACAACAGGCAACCACCTCAATTCCGCAGCCTGAATAATCAAAAGCTAAAAGGATTTTTGGGAATAGAAATCACCTTATACAAATTTGCTCCTGCAAATTTCTGCACCTGCCTAATTCCGTAATTGTAATGGAATTTTTAGTTTAGATCAACAGACTGTCAAGATGACAAATGGGACAGAAAACAAATACAGGGCAATAAGACCACACAGTGCTTTGTCTGTGTCAACCAGTGCTACTGTGAATGCACCCACGAAGAGAAGAAAAACTCTGTCAAGAATTTCCATCAATGAGCCAGTGAGCTAAGATATGCAAAACAAGGAAAAAACCATACTGAGACTTCATCCACTTCTTGGAAGGACCTTCCCCTTCCCTCCAGTAATACGACACGAATTATACAGTCAAACTGTAAATGCTGAACACACCTGATATTTTGAACATAAAATTGAACATAAAATTCCATTAATTTCTTAAAACTACATGTTACCTTTGCCATGATATAAAAAGCACAGAGGAGGAGCTGGTCCAAATGCCTGTCCTTCATAAGATCAGCACAATGAACCAAGGTGAATTCAAAACACGTCCATATCTTCCTGCGCAGGTCGTTGGACACGTCCAGCTTCAGGCACAGGTCCCGCAGGCGCACGCTGGCCAGATGGTACACCTGGGAGGAAAAGACACACAGCAAAGAGTGAAGCCAAACAAGCCCATCCTGGCCTGCAGAAATAAAAGGCATCAAAGCAGAGATATTCTATAAGGGCCACAAAGATGACTAGAGGGAAGGAACACCTCTCCCATGAACGATCTAGGAGGGTGGGAGTTTCAGAGAGTTTCCAGAGAGGCCTCAGAGCCTTTTCTGCTGCCTGAGGGGGCTCTGGGAGAGCTGGAGAGGGATTTGGAACAAGGGCCTGGAGTGCCAGTGGCTCCCACAGCCAGAGGGCAGGCTCAGATGGGACACTGGGAGGGGTGAAGCCCTGGCACAGGGTGCCCAGAGCAGCTGCTCCTGCCCTCTCCTGCAGTGCTCAAGGCCACACTGGATGGGTGTGGTCTAGCAGAAAGTGTCCCTGCCCATGGCAGGGGGTGGAATGATTTGATCTTTTAGATCCTTTCCAACCAAAATCATTCTGGAATTTTGGGATTCAAAGACTAAGCTGTCCACTCTCCAACTGTTGAACCTCTAACACTTGCAGAAAATCCTTCTGAAAACACTACGCCTACAGCTCCTATACCATATCCCTCACTAACTAATTAGGCACTTTCCTTAAGCTGGAAAGCAGGAAGGGGTAGTGTCATTTTCACTTGCTCTATTGAACAGGAGCAAGAAAGGAAAGTAGGGGAAAATTATCATTCTGAGTACAATGATCACTATAAATGGAAAGTCAAAATTTAACTACAAATATAAGTCAAGGTTTTCGTTCTTCTCCATAACTAAGAGGGATTATGTTGTCTATGACATGGTTAGTCAAAGACACAGCTACACCTGAAGTTCTCCCCAGCTGAGAGTAAAGCTTCCAAAATGCAACATTCCCAACTGGCAGGTGACTGATCAATTCCTAATCCTTTCTCAGAGAAACTGCCTGTCACTGGCAAAATTAAAGAACCAATAGTTCAGACAAAGGATGTGGCTTACAAGTGTTTTCAGAAATTATTTTTTCTATTAAGGTGTACCTTAAAGATTGCTCATGGTAGAACTTCTTAAGATCTATTGTATCTATACAGATACCCTCAAAGGGGAAAATCTCAGAAAATAAAACTTACCTAGCAAGAAAATAACAGCAAAGAAAAATCTTCTAATATTTTAGAGAGAGACTAATTTAGGGATATATTCTTTGTCATCATCTAGCCCAAGTTACCCTGCTTCCTCCAAAGACCCTTCACAAAATGCACACTGAAAATGAAAGCAACTATAAGTAAGTAGTCTGAAGTTTCTCTGAAGGACGCCCAGTTCTTAACTTAATCTTTAAATCCTGCAGTATTTCAAACTCATTCTTTTTAGAAACCTTAAGCTACTATGTTATTCATCACTGCTTCCTGAGCCCCCAGCCCAGGAAGATCAGCACTGCTGGGCAGATGTAAACGTGGCAAAGGAGCATCTCCAATGCTGGGTCCACAGCAGTGCAGCTTTGAATGAGTGACACACAGGAAAACCCTCTCCTGTCAGCTCTGTCTAACCCTTGCAAATGTGGGGGCAATCAAAATAGCCAAGAGAAGTAAAATCTGAAGTCAAGTATGCCTTTCATATTTATTAACAGAAGCTTCTAATTAAAATTAAAAAAAAAATCCCATTTTCTCCTTCCTCCATCAGCAGGAAGGAGAAAACTGGACTCTGCAACCCTCAACATCTTTTTCCTTCTTCTTCAAGGTATACAAGGACTGCATGTGCCAAGCTCAAGGCACGTGAGGACTGAAGGTACTGGGAGCTGTACAGGGAGGCAGGCTCCAGCATGGCCAGGAGTGTTGGGGAGGATGAAACAAGAAAGCCTTTTAAATATGACTGCCTGGCAAAAGATTTTGAGAATATAGAAACTATAGGCAAGATTGAAATGAAAGCAACCTTTGAGATACCTTAGTTGTGACCAGTTGAATGTAATCCTGAGACAGAGTAATCCATCCTGAACTAGGTAAAGTGTCTAGGAGAGGTGAAGGGTCTGTGGAGCTAAAGCTGAAGGAGAGGCCGCATTCCAGAGACAGCAAGGAGACAGAGAAAGAAAAACAGAAAACCGCGAGGTCAATCTGCCCCCGACCTAGGAATTCCTTTGATAAAGAAGAATTAGTGCTAAATGTCGCGTGGAATGAATATGTATGAACTTAATTTGAAACTGTATGCATATGCATTTGGAAGGGGGGATAAAAAGGGGACTCAGAGTCTCCAGGAGCGCACGCCTTTTGAGAGGCTTGCGTCCGACGCGCGTCGTAATAAAGGCATACCGGGCTTTACAACTTTTACAAGTTGTGAAGTTTCTTCCTTTCTCCGCAAATCAATCCCCCCTGGAAGAAACAATTCCCTCTGCAAGCAGGCAGGCCTAAGAGTCAGAGCAGACCCTGCAGCTTGGCAGATGGGGCCCAAAGAATAAGATTTAGGGTTTAACATGTAAACATAGTATGGTAATGTAGTGATTCATATAAGTTGTGTAGAAATGTTATAAGATATGCATGCTGTAGTAGATTAATTAATGAGAATCTGAATATTCAGCACTGAAGATGATTTATTGTTTTGTAATGAGAACTTCGCTCTCTTTTCGCGCTCTCTTATCTCTCTTCTTGCTCTCGCTCTTCTTCGTGCCCTTTTCTTTCTTTGTCTCTGTCTTCCCTCTGCACTCCTTCACCCCCTCCTTTCTACATGCTCTCCACTCTTAAACCTTTGTCTTTAACTCTCTTACACTTTAAGCCTCTCTTCTCTTGGCCCTGCTCCAAGCTGCGGCTGGCAGCTCCCAGCAGGGCCCTGCACCCACACCCTTTGTAACAAACTGCAAGTTACACGACTTGGCTTCAAAGAGACCTCGTCTCTGTCCGTCCCGACCGTGCGACCCCTGCAACTCCTGCACAGGAGCACAAGCACAGCCCCTGGTGAGGAAGGGCACTCACCTTCCTGTAGAACAGTGCCAAGGAGGAGAAGGGCACTCACCTTCCTGTAGAACAGTGCCAAGGAGCCCGTTCTCTTCGGCTTGCCGGCCACGGGCAGCGCCACGTCTGCTCCTTGGGTCCCAGGAGGGTGGCAGGGAGCCTGAGCATCCACTTTACATGGCTGGCCTAAATTAATCAAAATGGGGATCAAGGTGATTCCACCCATGTCATTTGAAATACCTGGAGAGGATACACATACCTAGAAATAAACTGGCTGCTCTCTTCATGCTGCAGAGTCAAACAGCAAATCAAACTCATTTATGAACATTTGATACTGAAGACATCTCGTCCTCTGTACTACAGTCTGTCCCACAGAGTCTTCAGAAATAGTAAAAATTACATTTCTGGTAAGGTTTAAAAGGAGAATCTGAATGTGAATGATCTTTTCTAAAGGTTATCCTAAAGTACAAACTTTACAAGCAATCACAATTTCTGTATTTGGTTTTCCAGTCTATTGGTAGAAGGTGGGCATTCTTTTATTTTTATTCTTTTTCTGCAAAACTGGCAGCATATCCTATACAGTCCTCATTAGTTTCCTCAGTAATCAAATTATCTTGGTGAAAATCTCCTTAAACATGATTAGTGCAGAATTCTTATTTTAATCTTTAACTATAGACCCAATTTTTAAATGAAGAATGGCTATAAACTCATTGCTCATGTATCATTTTCACAAATATTCAAGTACCACCGAACTTCAACAAAACAGAAGTCTCAGAGTATTTTGCTAATGTTAGCAGGTAACTCTTATCTAGAAGTTCCAGAGCCTTTGGAGATTTTAACAGACAAATTAAGAAAAATTGCAGTAAATCATTAACGGAGCTGAGAACTGAAATACCGATTAATGGGTGAGGTAAAACTGGAAAGAGCACAAACATGATCTCTTATGCAAGAGGAGAAATCCTCAGTGTGTTTACCAGGAATCAGATGTCTCCAAGGATGTGATGTCAATATAAACTTAACCTTTTGAGTAGCAGTTGGAGCTTAGGATTGCTCCTTTTGTTTTCTTTTTCTCAGGGATTTTCTCCCATACATTTCTAAGAGACAAGAACCACTGGTAATTTAGAGAGATAAAAGAAGTTGCCTTGGCTCAGGGTAAGGATGGGGAAGGATTTGACTGGCTACTGCCTTTACCTGGTGGGTTTTCTCTTTGGAAGATAAAAGATACCTCAAATTTTGGCTGGGTGGTGAGAGGCTGGCTCGGCTCCTCGCCCTCTCTCGCCGTTGGGTTCAGAGCAGGATGCTCCAGCTGCTGTTTATGGGGAGTTCATTGCTGCAGCCCAGCCCTGTCCTGCTTCTGTGCCACGAGTGAGCTTTCGCTCATCAGAGCAGCCACCGAACGGGAATGTCACCGGCACCTTGCCTCGTTGAAAGGACCCTGCCATTGCTTGGGTGCCTCAGGGAAAAACACCGGGACCCCGAGCCCCAGCCCCGTCCTGGAGGATGCATTTCCCTGGCTGTGTGATGCTGCTGCTGCAGAGGAGACCCCTGCCCGCCCCTGCCATTCTTTTGCTGCTTTTCTGAGTTTTCACTACCCTATAGTGCCATACTCCTGCCTGCCGGGGTGCCCCGCAGGGGCAACAGCTCTGCAGTTTCTGCTACATCTCATTTATGACAACAGGATCTGCTCGCCTCTGCCGTTCCAGCTGCTTCCCAGGTTCCTGCTGCAGTCCCTTTCCCCCGCCGGAGGTGCAGCGGGCCCGGCCGTCCCTGAGGGTTCCAAAGGCAGCCCCTTGTGCATCCCTTCCGCCAGCCCGGCCGCCATTGCCACAGCGCCCCCTGCAGCCCCGGGGGAATCATCGCCCCGCCCTGCCCGGCCGGGAGCCAGCAGCGCCCCTGCTGGCTGTGCCCGGAACTGCACCGCAGGGGAAGGTGCCTGCAGCCGGGACAAGGCCGGCCCTGGGGCTCTGCATCTGCTCGTCGGTGCTGCCGGGCTGGGGGTTGGTTTGCCACGTTATACACACACACACTAGTAAGGAACTGCTTTTCCTTTTTTCCTATCTTTGCCTGAAAGCCCTGTCATTTCAAAGTTATAATAATTCAGAGGGAAGAGGATCATATTCTCCATTCCAGGGGAGGTTTCCTCTCTTCACAGACACCTGTCCTTCAAACCAGGACAGCTGTTGTTGACAAAGTAACTGTTTTTTTAGAAAGAAAAAACAACACACTTTCAAGATGCATGGTTGGTCTAAGCATAATTTAAGACTAAAGAAAATATCCTAGTAGAGAAGAAAAGCAGCAAGAATTCCTACCATGCAGTGGGATAGTGACCTTCTGTCCTGCTTTTCCTGGTCCTGTAGTGGTTGTCATGGTCAGCACTGTCTGGGCAGGAGATGCTGACATATTTTCAGCACCAATGCTTGATGCTGGAGCAATTGTCAGCTTAGTTCCTTTCATTAAGATTTTTTCCATCTGCGTTTCTTTGGGGCTGTCATCTCCAAAGAGCCTTCTCTTAGCACTCCCAGCTGTAGGAGAACTGTAGCGCTCGTGAACGGAGATTGGAGACAATGGCTGCACGTCTGGCATGTCAAGGAAGAAAATATAAAACCTTAACAATGGCAGCTTAATGCAAATACTTCTGCAAAGAAGGTGAAAGGATACCTTCCAACTACACGAGCAGAGATCACTTATAGCTCAGGCCTGCTCTCAGAACTCACTGTTCTGAGGTGATAAGAACAAGATCTGTAGTCTGACTTTTCTCAGTGTTGCAGTCACCCCAGACAGTGCAGTTCTGCCATCAGGTATCACATGGAAGCCGAGCAGTCACTCTGATTCACAGGGACTGAGGAACACACAGGATCAGAGGTACTTACTCCAGTCAGCCTAGCAATTAGGGAATTTTTGCAAGTGTTACTCCTGTGAACACATTCCTTTACAGAAACCCTGACCACACTCCTTGGACATGCTGCCTTCCCTATGTTCTGGCTTTCAAACTCCCTCTAAACTGCTCCCAAACAGGTGACTCCACTCTCACACAGCCCCAGTTCCTCTCAGGCTTTCCTGTTGCTTTCAAACATCTGCTCCAGTAATGAGCCTGAAGTACACAGCACTAATGTACCAGGCTTCTGCTCACAGGCTTTTTGCATTTCTGCTGCAGTCTGTGACAATCACAGCGACAAGAATTTCCTACTTCCCATGAGTCAGAAATCATCTGGATAACTGGTCAGGTAAGACTGATTGGAGACTGCAGGGATTGAGAGACAGATGTAAGACACCATCTCCAGTCTGGTTCCTCTTCCATCAGCGAACCCTAACACAGAAACTGCTGGTACATCTCCTTCCCAAGGAGTATTTAAAAAAACACCAAACAGCCTTGTTTGCTGCCACACAAACACTGAAGGAGACAACATTACACAACCCATCAGCTCACATAGCACGTGCAAGAACATATCCCAGTGTCTGGGATACAACAAAAGCTGCAATTCCTAACTAGAGAAGCATGCAAAGGAAACAGCAGTGCTGGCACTGCTTCTGCACCCCTCAGTGTCAGGAGACAGTTCTGTGTGAGATCCAGGAATCTGCAAAGAGCAGCTTCAGAGGACACAACACTGCAGGCAAAGCACTGTCCTCCACCCAGCACAAACACAGCTCTGTAGGAAGCAGGAGTTAAGTGCAGCTCTGTCACTATATCTAAAAAAAAAAGTCAGGTAAAATCCAGTCAAACTCACTGACCGTAAACTAACAGAAAGCAAAAAAAAAAACAACCTGGAAAAATTTGAACATCAATGGACAATAAGTGATTGATGACAATCCATCTCAGAGTAAGGTCATCCTGGCATCAAGCCAGGAGCAAAATCTGCTCCATCCAGAAGGGAAGCACTGTCTGCAGCCAGTTAGTCACAGCACTGGTTTGACTGGGTGCATCTAGACCTTCTCTTGCTCAAATAAACTTCACAATTCTGAACTCTCAATTCAGATTCTAGGATGCTTTTTCCAATTACAAAGAATTGTAACCCTCTCCCCAAATTTACACATTCAAATAATATCAGAAGCCTTAAACTTACCTCGTCTTAAACTCCCACCAAGATCTGTCCGAACCTCTTTCACTCGAGGATGAATTATGGGAGATAATGGCATCATGGGCAAGTGCCCAAACCCACTTCCTCCATTGCTGGCCTCAAAATTACTGGGAAATATCACCTGAGAAGTAAGAAATGTCAGTCTAAGATAAAAAATTAATTTCCCTTCTTTGTGACAATCTATTAATAGACGATTTTCTGCAGTAACAATCTCATTTGATCAGTTTTCCAAATTAAAAAAGTGAGAAAAAGAACATGAATTTCCTAGTAACAGGAATGAGATCACATACTTCTTCACAGGTTGGGACTTTGTTTTCCGAGGCCTCGAGTGCATTCCAGAGTGCTGAGTTCCGAGTCCAGGCCAGACTCTCCAGAATCTGTTCCTCAATGCTATTGAGGTGCTTCACCATGTCTCTGGACAGCCCTTCCTCAGACCGAATCAGCACTTCAATAACCTGATGGCAATGACACACACACACAGCAATGTCACACTGCTCATGCTTAACACCATCTAACTGTTATTTATTTCAGACACCTGTTAAAACGTCAACACAGAGTGCTCCAGCCTCCACCTCACATCTTCATCTTCCCCAACCCTCTTTGTTTAACCCCCTTTCCCAAAGCAACCTGGAGCTGGAAGAGGACAGCAGATATGCCACAAGTGAAAACAATCCACTCTGGGGTTTTTAGGGTCTCTCTCACTACTGCTAACTGTGCACAAGTGAAAGCACTGGGCACATGCAGCACTGACCTGGGACAGGTGAGCAGGTAGAGCTGGGGATGTGACAGGGGATGTGACAGCCCCAGCATTTCAGCTCTTGCCAACAAGCAGCCCACAACATGAGGAGCTGAAAACCACTGCTTAAAGTTTCATTTAAGGAGCACTCAGAACCCTTAACATGGACAAAAGGGGGTTGAACAGAGCTGACTGCAGTATCATACTCCAACACAAAATCCACCCTGTGTCATTCCTATTAGAGCAGCATTCAGCCTGTTTTGTTAAAGCTCCGAGGATGGAAATGCCACAAAATTCCATGGAAGACCAGTTTTGTTTATTCCTGCTACAGAAGCTACTCCTAGAGAGCAAAGTTACAAATGTCACAAGTCTCTCCTGTGTGAGGCCCCTGTAATGGCAATTTTTGTCCAAATAAGAGTGCTGCAAGAATATACACTGAATAGCTGAGAAAATTCAAATCAAACATAAATCTGTTCCATCAAGTTGGATGTGCACCAGTTTTGATGGAGGCTACCACCAGCCACAGCAATACTGACAGATTTGCTACAGCACAGCTGGGCAGTTAAGGAAAAAGGAATGACAGATAATGAACCAGCTTTCTCTAAGGCTTCCATTTTTCAGTTGCTGTCATCCAAAGAGAACTACTTGATTTATTCAGAACTAACCCCAGTAAGCTGCTAGGCATTCAGCAAAAGCTGGAGGTATATGGGCAGGTGATAAAAGGATTGAAGTAGTCAAAAATCAAGTTACATTGGAAGTGGAAAAAATGTGGTTAAATGAAGAGCAAAACCAGAGAAAACACTGGAAAAGATATTCTATGTTTTGTTACAGAAAGGAAAAGACCCCAAACTTAGCAAAACAAGTCTGTGATAAGTAGTAGCAGCCAAAGCCAATATTTCAGATCTGTATCTGCTATTTTAGAACTACACTGTAGTCAATAAAGATCAACAAAATATATGCTTGAAGGCTTTAGTCTAGTAGAAGTTGATGGGCAGTATGTTAAAGATCAGCACAATTTAAAAAATGGGTTTTGTTCTTTATATTTCAGCTTCAGCTCTGGCATTACACCTTCCAAGTAATACATTTCAGGACAGCCAGCATTTAGAATAGGCCTGATGTTGCCCTGATTTTTTAAGATTTTCTAAGCCTTCTGATGTTGACACTCTTGT